>NC_090444.1:634940047-640630047 GCF_031143425.1 Pleurodeles waltl
ATAGAGCTTGCCTCCTGTTCCCTGAAGTCTCAGGACCAAAAAGACTTCTCTTTTTCACTTGGACACTTCGTGCGGCGAAATTTTCGCCGCACAGCTTGTTCCGCGGTGAGAAAAATGCAGCACACCGACGCTGATCGACGCAACGCCTTCGGGACGACTGGAACTTCGACGCACGGCCTCGCAAGGACAACGCCGCCCGACCCCCAGAGGAGAAATCGACGCGACGCCTGCCGTGAGAGCGAAACTTCGACGCACAGCCCTGCAGAATGACGCGCAGCGGGTAAACAAGCAGGAGAATCCACGCACAGACCCGGGACATCTGGTAATCCCCGCGATCCACAGAGAGAGACTGTACGCGCGCTGGAAAATGACGCACGACTTCCCCGCGTGAAAAATAACGACGCAAGTCCATGTGTGCTGGGGAGAAATCGACGCACACACCCTTTTTGCACGTATCTCGTAGTGATATCTCTACAAATTCACATTGCAACTTTATTCGTTTTGACCTACAATTATCCTGATAAATATTATATATTTTTCTAAACACTGTGTGGTGTATTTTTGTGGTGCTATATGGTGGTATTTTATGATTTATTGCACAAATACTTTACACATTGCCTTCTAAGTTAAGCCTGACTGCTCGTGCCAAGCTAACAGAGGGTGGGCACAGGATAATCTTGGATTGTGTGTGACTTACCCTGACTAGAGTGAGGACTTTTGCTCGGACAGGGGGTAACCTGACTGCCAACCAAAAACCCCATTTCTAACACTATTGTGCTAACTGCTGCCATGGTGTGCCCTATTAAACCTACACTGCAACCATGGTGTTGTTAGGTGCCCGTAGGAGGGCGCAGAATAAGTGGGGCATCAGCTCTGATGCTCCAATTTTTCTTAAATATAGGCCACTGTATTTATTAAGTGCACGGTTATAAACAGTTGCATTTTTTTGGACGTAGGGTCAGTAGGGGTTTCAGTACTGCAGGCCTCCATGCCAGACATCCCAAATGAATTTCTTTTCTTGTTTTAATTAGGGGCAGTTGTTATTATGAGGTTAATGGCAGGTTATTGTGGCTGCCTGAAAGTGTGCAGAACAAAAGAAAGGAATTTTCTGGGTTGCTGTTTCACATAATCTGGTTCAATGTCATATAACAATCAGATGCTATATTAAGGTGCTTGTTTTTACTTTTACAAATGCACTTTCTAACTGTGTACAGGTCTGCAGTCTGCCCACCCAAGCCCACAGTCTCTGCTTTCCCAGTCTCCCTCCCAATACGTCTAGTTTTGCCTAAACCACCTTCCTCCACTCCCCCCTTAGTATTGCTTTCCTGTTCCACCCTACACCCCCCTCCTGCTGTATCCCCCGCTCCCTCTGGCCCTCCCATCCACCAAACTTGCACTGTAAAGGAGAACAAATACTGGTGCTATAGAGATTGTTTCTCTAATGTCTCCTTCTGAAGTTAGGCTTGTCTGAGGTCAGGGCCGGCTCTAGGGCGGTGCCACCACACCTGGTACTGTCTTTGGGAGGGGGCGCCATGTTTGAAATTATATTTTAATTCTAAAAGCCCCTGCTGCACTATTCCTTGCCTCCATCAATATTCAAGCAACAATAAAAATGTCAAGATGTTCCTGGTGATTAAAGTCCTGCCTGGAGAGAGATCAGAATGTTCTCCAGTGGAAGCTTTAAGGTAGCGCAGGTGGTTAATATGCCACCTGCAACGAACATGTACAATGCAGATCGCAAAGTGCATATAACGGAAATAGACTGGTGGGTTACTGCTTTTGTCAGAGAGGTCATTTTGTTACTCAAGTTTATGAGTTAAAATCCTTTTAACTGTCCTCAAAGAACTGCATGCATTACACAAGGTATAGATTAGAACATTATTATTTTTTTCTCTAGTCTTTCATTATTCCTAATGTTGCAAAAGGGGTTTAATTGGGTATAGCCATGGTGTTACATTTTAAATTCTGAGTTTGTGCTACTCCAGACCAAGCACTCCTAAACTATACTGCCTACCAGTATGGATGACATGTGACTCCTACACCTTGTAGTCCTCTGTCTTATGTAACATTTCTTATACACTGATTTTCACACATATGATTGGTTGTCTCTGTGTAATGTATGAGAGATGTAAAGTGCCCTGACAGTCCTACACTGAAATAAGTAGTGCTATAAACCTAATTACATGCATTTATGAGAGATTGGTTATGGAAACTTGAGGGACTCAAATGGTGGTAGCGAGGCAATCTGTGGTGGAGGTGGTCTTTGGGGGCACAAACAAACAATCTCACCGAGGGTGATAGCAGTGCTAAGGTCGGCCCTGTCTGTGGTTCATAAACCTCATGCATACCACTAAAATACTGCTTCTAGTTCGTTTTTCCGACTTTGTGTAAAGACTTTTATCAAAACCGTTTTGACTGAAATTGGATTAAAGGGGGTCTGCACTTAATGATGATCTCCAGATTGCTTTGGAAAGCCATTGATTAAGGCTCTCAATATGATCTTGGTGATCCAAACAGTGGACCATCAAGATCAATGCCGCGGCAGGACCGCCAGTACTGGTGGTCCTGACCGCCATATAATGACGCCTGGTGGCACACTGCCATTAATGGCGGTGTGAACCGCCATATGCCATACTGGCGGTTGGTGGCAGAATTGGATGCAGCTCCACCCTCTCCACCACATCAGCCAGACACCGCCATGCCTAGTATGATGCAATAATAGGTGTGGCGTTGTATGGAGATGAAATGCTGTCGGCGGAGCAGCATCGAGGGAGCCCGTTCCCTCCTGGAGCAGGGCCACGGTAAAGGTAAGTGCTGTCCTAGAGGGAAGGGGGTGTGTGTGTGGAGTGATTGAGTGCGTGCATGGGGGTGTGCATGCGTGTGTGAAGGGAGATGTGTGTCTGCGTGTATGTATGCATGTGTGTATGTCTGTGAATGAGTGTGTGCATGTGTAGATGTGTGCATGTTTTTTGGGGGGGAGGGAGGTGTGGGGATCCTGAATGGAGGTGGGGGCTGGGGGATCGTGCGAGTGGGTTGGAGAGGGCCTAAAGGGATATCGGAGGGAGGAGGGGTGGGAGTTCGATTTTCAGGGTTCGGGTGGGGGTGGGTCTAGGGGCTTGGAGGGGTGGGTGGGGGTTGTGGCAGTGGGGTGAGCTGGCATGTCACATACTGGTGACAGGAATGAGAATTCCTGTCACCAGTATTCTTTCCACCAGGTATTGCCTCGACGGGTTATCCCGCTAGGAAATCCCTGGTGTCAATGGGATCATTATCCCACCGACGGTCTATGGTCGACCGCTGGGTCGACGGTGGCTACCTTCAGTCCGGCGGTCGACTCAGCCCTGGCGGTGGGAGGTAGTGAACTGGCTACTTTGCAGGCAGTTCACTACTTGCATCATTATATTGTGATCGAGCACCGCCATGCCGTTGGCTGTCATATCGTCTATGAGGGTCTATGTCTGCGGCTCCTCTGAATCTCTGTCATGTGATCATTTACAGCTGCTCCGTTTCAGTTTAAACATGCCAGTTAATCAACTTGTGGCACTGTGTTTACACCAGTGCTCTATAAAGTAATATAGCAAGCCCAGAAGATGGAGCAGTGGGGCTCTGTCACAAGAACTGAGGGAAAGGGACTACCTTGCTTTATATAGTGCTTCGCCACACTAATGCAAATTCCAAGCTCTGTGTCGCACTCTCAGCTATCACCTCTCACCAAATCACAGCTGTTTGTATCTAAGAAGCATGCATTTACATTGGAACCAGCAGACTGCTGTTGTGTTGGGTAAACACACAAACAACTCTGAAACCGCTGTTCCTGTGGAGCTCAAACCCACAGGCATCACACGTCCTGGAAGTCTCCCCATCCATCCCATGAAACCATAAAATTCAGAGAACGTTAAACCCCCACATTCTTAAAACCCTAGAACATTCCAATTTAAAACCAAATAACATCCACTTCATTTATATGTTCTTTGGTAGGTGAAGCAGCAAAAACAGCACATAAAATAAAGGAAGGCGAAACCAACTCAAGCCTCCTTAAATTCTGGTGAAAGACGTTTGGTTTAACCGAGTGTGTGAACAACGTGCCACATTTATTACACAATAAAGGAAAACTGAAAACATACGTTTCAATATTGTGCAAACTTCTTTTGTGTTTGTAAAGCAAATTAAATAAAGTATTTAGGGCCAGATGTATGAAAGCATTTTGCATTCGCAAACGGTGCGAATGCCTGTTTGCGAATGCAAAATGCCATTTCAGAATGTATGAAATACATTCTGAATGCAATTTTAAGGAATCGCTAAAATAGTGATTCCTTAAAATTGCGACCCTGTTTAGCGAGTCGCAAATTGCGACTCTCTAAATTAGAAATCGCAAATAAGGATTCCTTATTTGCGATTCCTTAGCACATGTATGAAGCAATTCCTGAATGCGATTTTGGCATTTAGGAATCAATAATTACCACCAAGTTGAACTTGGTTGTAACCATGTGCAAAACTTAAAATGCATTTTTAAATTGTACATGTAAAGCACACATGCCCCTTTGGCATGTGTGCACCTTACATGTCCCCAAAAATTATTTTGGGGTGCAGCAGAGGGGGCCTTTAGGCCCCCAGCACCCTGGGGTTTTGCATTTCCAAAATCTGGTTACGAAATCACAATTTTGGAAATGCAAAAAGTTTGCAGATATGGGCCAACAGGTCCATAGGTGCGAATGGGGCCGGTATCGCAATTTGCAAATCGGTAATAGCATTTGCAATTTTTAAGAAATCGCTATTACCGATTCGGAAATGTGATAGCGAGTCGGAAATAGCGATTTCTTAAAAATCGCTATTTCCGAATCGCAAATGGCCTTGATGATACATCTGGCCCTTAGTTATGAAAGCCGGTCGGAGTTGTTTTTGCTGGTGGTGTGTGTTAAGTAATTTGTATCCATAGGAGTGAGAGATTTGTGGCTAATCATCCTGATGTTCAGCTAACAGGTTTTATTTAACATCTAGGTTTTGTTTACCATTTTAGGTAGAAACTCACTGGAGAAAGGCCCTTGGTTCAACTGCCCCAGGTGTTTCCATGATTTAAAGGCGCTGCCATGCTCGACTGGTCACAGGACAGACTAGTGAGGAAACCACTTTCAAGGCGTCATTGTACCTGAATTAATTATGCTAATTCACTACTATGACGTCATACCCGAGATGCGCAGATCCAGCAGTTTGCCTGTAGGCTGTCAATGCCCTGTATGTCTTATTTTAATATGTATCCATGATTTTAAAGCGTATCATAGTCTGAGTAGATGCTGCCCTTCCGTGATTAGAAGAAGCTGGCTTCTCTTTGATTGCAGTGCACGAGTCACCCAAAAATTACAACTTTTAATTTTTGGTATGTAGTTCCTGTTTAAAAGGCTAGAATTAGCCACGGGGATGAATACTAAAGACAAGTTATGCAAAAAGAATTCAGTGGAAATACTTAATTTTCAAGATGTAACATAAGACTTCATTTTATGACTATATTAATAATGAATGGTGTCATATGCTGCTAAACACCGCATTTCTACATTGCCAAGCGTTGTAGATAGCATGTGCCACTACGGCACAATAGTGCATTGCAACGTGAATTTCTGTTCTGTCACAATAACTGCACCAGGGCACAGAGGCAACGGGTGCAGTGCCCCAGTTGCGCATGTTAGAGCGAATGCCTTGAATTCTGGACAGCTGGATCAGGTGCAGACCATGGCAGTTCTGGGGTCCCGAACGCTGCCCACACGTTTTTAATCCTTGCGAGTGACTATTGTAATACGTATTCATTCAAATGTGTATGTGCTATCAAGAGGAGTCATTATGTCTTTTGATTACTTCCTGCCTATTTATTATGAATACGTTGTTCCATTTCCGCCCATTCACCTTCCTCCCCCATCGGTGCTCGCTCTTCCAGCGGGGAGAGACTTTTCTTTTTTTCTGTTTTATACAACGCGAAGTCGACCCAAGCTTGTTAGACCGGCCCCTCTAATGATGTCCTCTAAAGGCAATTGGCTTGGCGAGCGCAGGCACCGAGGACTACTGGAGGGCAGATTGCCCTCACCCTGCGCAGCACTCGTTAAAACAAAGTTAGCCTGTGCCTCTTTCTTCCCTGCCAAACCGAAAAAATCTAAACTGCTAAATAAAATACTGTTAAAGTTAAATCTGAAATAGTGCACTAAATATTCATTTGACTGACCTGAGAAGGATGAGTGGCTGAATGCTCTCACCGTGGTTCATACTTGCAGGCCATTGTGGGGCTTATTTACAAGCCCCTTGCGCCACTGCTGCTTCATTTTTTTGAACCCAGAGGTGGCTCAAAGCAGTCCCCTGCAGTGCGCCACATTTACAAATTGGTGCAAAGAGACTATTGCATTAGTTTGTAAAGCCTTACGCTACATTATACCTGCGCCAGATTTAATGCATACATGGTAGGTGTTCCCTTATTAAAAACCAGACAGAACTTGTGCAGTGAAATGTATATTTCACTGTGTCATTCTGTGCCATAACTGCATCAAAAATGTAACGCTTGCTCAGAGCTGGTGTTAAACTGACGCATGGCTTTTGTCAATGGGAGCCTTCCTTGCATTGCTGGAGTAGCATCATTTTGTTGGCGCTAGTCCAGCAATGCGTCAGTTTAGCGCCACAGATGCATCAACATTTCTGACGCATCTGTGAAAATGTGGGCCATGCAGCTCTGTATTGTAAATTCAGCACATCCATGGCGTCTTTAGGGGGATGCAGAGTAAAAAAATATGACTCTTCGGAGCCATTGCATTAGATGCTTCTAAATGAGGCCCTATGAGTTTACATTCAGCTCTTCTTACAGATCTCTACTGATTTATATTTGAGCTGTAAAATATTGCTCTTAACAAATGCAGTCCATAAATACTGCCTTGGACAATATGGTAATGTATCAACACTTGCCGCACTTTTTTCATGTGTTTGGCAAAACATGTTGCATAGCGGCACTAGCTGCTGTACAACATGTCTTAAAGTTTTTCTTTAAAAAGAGCTGTGATGCAGACAGTGTTAACGGCGTCATAGGGCTTTTTTTTTACTCTTAAGTCACAGCAGCTCATGCTGCTTTGTAACATGTTTTTAAAAATGAAAGTGTTCATGTGTTATGTAATTAGGACTTATGTAAAGCACTCCAATACCTTCAGATTACGTTTGCGCTACATAAAAGCACCCCAAAAATTATTTTAATAAAAAAAACATGTTACAGTGCTGCTATGTAACATGTTTTAAACACAACACAACTGGGGCTTGATGCATATGCATGCATGAAAGACACGGTGAATAATTCATTAATCCGCTCTTGGTAGGGTAAACTGGGTGTAACAATGAGTTTAAAAACATGCTTATGAACAAAATGCTGACAGTGAAGAAAGAGCTTCCATATTAAGTTAAAAAGCAGAGATGGATACACACAGAAATAAATACGTAGAGTTAAACAAACAAGTGCATTGCATAGAGAGATAAGCAGAGGCAGATAGGCATGTACGTAGTTGACAGAGGCATGCAGAACTTTTTTCCAACAGTGCCACGATACCTTCCCGGGTGATAGTGCGCTATAAATCTGCATAACATCACATATGTACACACAGATCAAAACAGCCATTCAAACATAGATGAACATATACATGCATACATAGAAATACTGACATATGTAGACAGATGTGCATAAACACAAAGAGAGACATATTACTTAATACATAGAGAAATAGCTACACACGAGACAGCCACATTTTTGTTTAAACCTTTTTATTATTTTTTCTTTTAGTTCAAGAAAACATTAATCAGTAGATTAATTGTATTTATCCTTTCCATGCACTAGATCACATCCAGTATTCTAAATTGAGCAGAACATCCACCATTCCTGGCAAAAAATATATTAATAGTACAAACAATTGGAAAAGCAATCAGTACTATGCATATAAAGTATCGAATTGGAGCTCAATCTACAACAAAACCAGAATCCTTGCCATTTCTTAGTCAGTGAGAAAACATGAATTACAATTTAAAATGTATTAAATAAAAACATGTTACAGCGCTGCTATATAACAGGTTTTTGATTTATTTATATTTTGGGGTGCTTTTATATAGGGCCATCATCATTCGAAGGCACAGGAGAGGTTTGTATTACCACCAGTCACTTAATACGAGCACACAGGTAACTAATCGCCTTCACATTTAGCCCTGCTTTTCACATTTTTATTTTACGGTCAGTTTTATATAGCTCCAACATCACCTGAAGGTACAGGAGCACTTTATATTACCACCAGTTACTGCACAGTGTATTATTGCCTTTCTCAATAAACAAGTCATTAGACATTTATGGCATTTCCTTAATTTATGTTGCACAATTGCTCACCAAGATAAAACGTGCAAAAAAAAGGTATTATTAATCACATAGGCAAAACCTTCTGCATTTGCTAAGGCTTGTTAATAAATGCAGTGCTCTACACTGATTTTTTCCTTTGGTGTAACACAACACAGCTGTGCTGCACTAGAAATGAATAAATCTGCCCCCTGGAGTGTAAGTAGTCCACACAAACAGTGGCCCTTATTTTTTAAACATTTATACTATTTTAGAGGCCCACGGGGACAGTGCTCGGTTGCATTGTGAAGTACTTGTGCTGACTCAACCTTTACGGCCATTTTGTAACAAAGGTTTGCATCACTTTTGCATTACACAATGTGGTACAGAAGATACACAAGTCTTTAAGCAGATTTATCAAGCCTAGCAAGGCCACCTTGTGTGTCCTTGCCTGGCTTGATAAAGCTAGAGCAATGCAACGCTGCACAAATCAGTGTGTCGCATTACTTTGCCCTGGGAAGGCATTTCATGGGTGGAGCCTGGGTGTTCCCATGCACTCACTCATGGATTTTGGCACATTTGCAGCTTTACTATCACTGGTACACCTGGGAATGTGTCAAAAACCTACGGCTCCACAGGTGAGGCATAACCAGGAGAAACATCTTTCTTTCTCCTCTGTACTTCCTCTTTCTATGTATACATCATTCTTCAGCACACATAGCAAGAGGACTATGCCTCAGGGGATTGTTTTGGTGCAGGAAGGTGTCCCTTCCTGGACAAAAGTAATCCTGCACATTGTGCATCAGCACAAGGAAAAAGCCAGGAATGCGCTGTACAATGTTAGGTGTGGCGCATTCCTGTCCTTTCCCTATCACGCAGCGCAACACAGCAAGGTGACTTCTTGTGCTGCATGGTATATTGTTAAATATGCCCATTAGTAAATAA
This sequence comes from Pleurodeles waltl, assembly GCF_031143425.1. Classification (NCBI taxonomy): domain Eukaryota; kingdom Metazoa; phylum Chordata; class Amphibia; order Caudata; family Salamandridae; genus Pleurodeles; species Pleurodeles waltl. The sequence goes on from NC_090444.1 coordinate 634,949,325, forward strand.
GACTGTATGGTATAGTTGGTGCCATAGCACAAAATCACCAGTTGGTGTCCATTGTTTAATCGCATAATGGGAAGTGTTACTATTGGAAAAGTGGTGTGGGGTGCATCAGTACTTGAGGCTGTGTGCTGTGTGTGTGCTCTGCCCATCATGAACTTGCTGAATGGGAGGGAAGAGCACAAACATGTAATGTACCACACAGCTTTTAGACCATGTTTACCATATGTGATTCTAATATGGAGAAATGTGGTCACAAGCTGTAAAGTAGGTTCAACCTAAGAAATTACCTGCTGAACCTGACAGCATTTATTGCAGCCAGTGTTAGCCATGTAAGATTAATGTCCAGCCCGCTTATGAGAAAAGTGCAACTGCTAGGCCAAGAATGCAAAGTGCTGTTGACTAGACGGCCTGCAGTCATCAATGGTTTCATATCAACAGCACAAGATGGCTTGGTCACTCTTTGTGGCATCTTGCTGCCATCCCATACCCACAGACGGATTCCCACTGATAGGGGATGATATTTGTATTGTGCCATAAAAAAGATTGACTCATGTTTCCTGTGCTCAGACAGAGGGAATTTAGGGGCATATTTGTGAGCTGGTTGCACTGCCATTGCGTCACCTTTTTTGATGCTCTGGCGGTGCAGTCAGTACTCCATATTACATTGCAACACATCTGGGCAAATGCGTCAGTTTTTTGTAGGCCTGTGTTGGAAAGTACCTTTGCCAGAACCGGCTGCTTGATACAGATATACAAGATAGCAATTCTTTCATAAAACTGATTCAGCAATATTTGTGGTTTTCTGAAGAAGTGGTGCATCATCAGCATGCAGTGCACAGAGCCTGAAATGCATCAACATTCCTGCACATCGGCAACCCAGGTGTAAGAAATGACGCGTTGGCTCTGGGACATAAACAGAACACACACAAAGCAGTTTAGCAAGCTCATTAAGCCATTGAGGTGCTCATTCTTCAGCTAGGAGTAGAGTGGAGACCCCAGCTACCACCACCACATAGGCAGCGCAGGAGAAGGGAGTGTGTCTACCACCAGAGGATTATTCTCATTGATCTTAGGGAGGATAAGGTCATCACATATTATAGACTCAGGAGGAAGTCTATAACATGACTGCTGAACCAGATTGCACCAAGGAGGCAGCCATCAACTGACAGATCAACCAATATCCATGCGCAGGTCAAGCTTATGGCAGTCCTCCAGATGCTGGTATCTGGTTAATCACAGACAACAACAACCACACTGGCAGGAATATCAAAGCATCTTTCTCGACATTGCTACCCTCTGTCCTGGATGCAATCATCAGCCTTATACCCCAGTACCTCCTTTTCTCTAAGACACAACAAAAGCAACTGTACACCAAGCAAGGCTTCAATGCCATTGCTGCCTTTCCACATGTCTTAGGGGCTATGGACTGCATACCTGTTTTGTAATAGAAAGCACACATACTCCATAAACGTCCACGCAATCGTGGACCACCTGGGGATGTTCACAAATGTGCTGGGCAAGTATACTGGCAGTGCCCATGATGCCTACATCTTCAGACATTGCATCATCAATGAGAGCTTCCAGAATGGAAGATATGGGAATGACCTTCTTTTTGGTAAATAGATTTGAAAAACATAACAGACCTACTAACATTAAATAATGTATGACAAAACAGACATTTCCATGTTTGTTGACTGAGATAGGGCCATATGTCTGAAGCCTGTGACTCATACATGTGCTATACATCATGGCATATGTGCAATGCAAACACCCAATCACACATGTTAAGACAGGCAAAGTCACTTTGTGTGCCTTTGAATGGTGTAAAGATCCAGACCAATGTGACGCTGGCCAAAAACCAGTATTGCATCACTGTGTGCAAGGGATGGGTTACTTGGCTGATGTGTGTATCCACATGCAACTCCTATGGTTCATGAGGCATGTAATGTATCCCAGCTAAACTGTGAAATGTGGAAATTCAGTTGTTCTTGCTAGGTCATGTGTACCAAGGGAAAATAACTTCAGTCACCCAAGACAATCTTGCAATCTATGTGCAGTGGATTGCATGGCACACATACATAGTCAGGTCTCCTGCTGTTCAGGAAGGTGACCAATCATTCACAAAGTCAATCACAGATGAAATGCAGGCACATGAGCATCATGTTGCAAGGGTGCCTGTCTCTGTGCTATGCAGCCCATTGTGTGCCAGTGTAGTGGAAAAATGCAGGACTGTGCTGTATGACCAACATTACTTCCAAAACTGCCCTTTCTCAGTGACACAGTACAGTGCTGGTGGGAGACTTGCTGCATTATACAGTGCCACATTCTCATATATCTAGGCCCTTGTCTCATGTGCACATAGTGCGCCCAACGCACCGCAACGGGTACACATTGATGTCCCACATTAACATGCACTCACTAATCTGTTTATGGCAGTTGCTACAGAACAGCAGTGATCAGTAATGTTTCATTTAAATATGTGTGATTGATTGGAACCACATAATCTGCACTGGTTAGCAAATCACAAATAAAACATGTGCTAGTCCCAAAAATCATATATGAGTACCAAGCCAACACCATTGAGAAGTGTAAGGTAAGTGTACCCTCAATGGTGTACCTACTCCCCATGTCTGCCAAGGCTCATCATTTTCAGGGCAGTGAGAACAAGTGTATTATAAATGGGTAAGTGTGTCAGACCTGCCAATATACTGGTTTGTAGATTAAGGTGGCAGGACTAACACAGGATAAAGAAGTTTCAAAGGCTATGTGTGACATGCAATGTCAGTATCGGCCACAGATATGTGTATATGTCAGTACTGGATATCAATGTGGCATCAACAGTACATAACACAATATGTCTCAGCCATAGTGACAGTCCACCTACAGACATACGCTTAGGTTTACAGCCACTGTGACAATTTCTAATAATTTGATGACTCACATATTCAGTGCAGTAACTTTCCAGAAAAAATAGCAAATGCTAACTGCAAGGTGAGAGTCACATAGACTAACACAATGCTAGCAAATAAGGCACCACAGTACACTGAGGATAACAATATCAACATTAATTTGCTGCAGCGATGCTGATCAAATCATTGCATAAAGGTAGACAGTCCCCTACAATTTACAGTAACACACATATGTGTGAATGGCAAGGATTTGTGTTAACATTTGTGGTTCATAGATCTTCGTTAAAACATCAGTGGGTCCTACAAAGAGATGGTCCAGATTACCATACCTATGTGTCAAACCAAGTGCAACATGACAAATTGTATGATAAGCAGCAGCAGCTGAAGGTTGACAAACAATCAAACAACTATTCATGGGAAATCACATGAGTTCACCGCTAGTACTCACCCAAATCACTTCATAAAGTACCTGAACAAATCAAAGGCTCTGTCATTGTCAGGTAGTGCAGCAACAACATCATTGGTTCCACAGGTACACATGCATTTGTTAGTGTAAAACAGGTTGTGACTGGCATAGCTTCCCTAGGTGATAGAAATGGGGTCACTAGTTGGCAGTCAGCTTACATCCAGTCCAAGTAGGGATCCTCACTCTAGTAAGGGTAAGAGAGCCACACACCTAAGAAAACCCCTTCTCACACCCTTGGTAGCTTGGTAGCTTGGCTTAAGCAGTCAGGCTTATCACAGAGGCACTTCTCCCACCCCTGGTAGCTTGGTAGCTTGGCTTAAGCAGTCAGGCTTATCACAGAGGCAATGTGTAAAATATTTGTACATACACACACAATAATATAGTGAAAGCACCATAAAAGCACTTAACACCAGTTCACAAAAATAGCCAATATTTATTTAAACAACCAAAACAAAAAAAAATCTAACATACACAAATAGAGATATCACTAGTTAAGGTTTAAAAGAGTCTTTGGCCCTCATTCTGACCTTGGCGGTCGGCGGAGAGGCGGCGGTCGGACCGCGAACAGACCGGCGGTATTAAAAATGGCATTCTGACCGCGGCGGTCACCGCCGCGACCGACCGCCACTTCCCCACTCCGACAGCCACGGCGGTCATGACCGACGGGCTGGAGTCTGCGCACTCCGGTCCGGCGGTCGACCCAAGACCGCCAACGGTATCATGACCCTGCTTACCGCCGCGGTTTCTGGCGTTCGGGAACCGCCATGCGAACCATGGCGGTAGGCACTATCGGGGCCAGGGAATTCCTTCCCTGGCACTGATAGGGGTCTCCCCCACCCCCCACTGCCCCCCCGAGTCCTCCCCCCACACCCTCCACCCCCCTGCCACCCCCCAGAGGTGGTACGAACCCCCTCCCCACCCCCACCCCGACATGCACACACCCCCAACATGCACATATACACACCCCCTACACACACACATACACAATGGGGACACATACCCGCACACATACATGCCGACATGCGCACCCGCCGAACTACACACATCGCCCATAGGCACAGCAGCACTCCCCGCCCGCATGCACGCACTCACACACCCCCTCTACACACTCACACGCACACCCCCATGCACGCACACATCACACAACACCCCCCCACCCCCTCCCCTCACGGACGATCAACTTACCTTGTGCGTTGGTCCTCCGGGAGGCGACGGGAGCCATAGGGACGTGACCGCCAACAGAAGACCGCCACACAGAAATGTGGGTCGTAATTCTGGGGGCGGTGTTCTGCTGGCGTGGCGGTGGAGGTTGACCAGTCTCCACTTTCCCGCCGACCGCCAGTGTGGCTGCTGGCGGTATTCCGGCGGAACGCTCCCAGCGGTCGGAATACGCGCAGCGGCATACCGCCGCGGTCGGCGGTCTTTACTGTGGCGGTAACTCGGCGGTCTTGCGAAAAGACCGCCAAGGTCAGAATGAGGGCCTTAATCATGAAGAATCAATGGTTTTGTCCTTATGACACACAGCACCTTGGATGCGTCAAAAAAAGTCTATCTGGGCCGCAAGAAAAGTGATGCATTGGAAAAGCAAGCTATGTGTCGATTCTTTTCATGCCGGACAGGTGATGTGTTGATTCTTTTCCCACCAGGATGGTGATACGTTGATTATTTTCCTCGCAGGAAAGGCGATGTGTGGAATCGTTACTGTGGTGCAGAGTCGATGAAGAAATGGAGCCCAGGAGTGATGCATGGAAAATCCAGATGCACAGCTGTAGGAGGCAGGCCCTCTATGTAGTGTGCAAAACAAGGCACACTGTGCAAGGGGGTCCGGGCAACCATACATTGGTTTACAGAGGTAAAAGCTAGACCACCTAATGCTCTAATTTTTATGGTTGCTTGGGAGAGCAGTTAGGCTAATCTTGGAGAAGTGCAAAGCATTTGTTGTACTCATAGTATCAATAAATGAGACCATACACTCAAAAGAATAAATCAAGATCAGTTCACAAAAATAATTCAGACTTTTATAAAACAATTTAAGACCAAGATTATCAATATCGAGTGACTATGTTTTAAGTTATACATTTTTGAAGTTTAATAAAAGTACTCTTTTTATGCGTAATTAGGCATCATAGGAATCAATGGAGAAAATACTTTGAAAATGCACATAAAATAAGGCAACCCATTTACCAATGTCTCCTTTCCCAGGTATGTCGAGATCATTGGTGGGCACTATGGACCAGCTGGAGAAGTTTGAGCTTTGGTGAGAGCAGCTGTAGAAAGTTGTTGGAGCAGGTGCCGGGCCACTGCGGGGGTCCACGGGGAAAAGCACTGCACAGGCGAACTTAAATGTAAGTCCGGGGGGTCCCATTGGCACAGCACAGGGTACCTGGTGCAGAGCGAGTCGGTGAGCCAGGAACTGTGTGCAGAAGTACCCTTGGAGGTAGGTCACTTTGAGGGTTGGTTGCAGGTCAGGAGGGGCCCTCTAGTGGGAGGTTCTGGTGGTTTCTGAAGTCCTTTGACTGGGACTTCCTCCTGGTCTTTTTCAGTCTGGAGTAGACTGCCTTTCTTGGTGTCGGAGCTAAGGTGACCAGTACCTAGGGTTATTGCACGGTTTGGCCAATGGAGAGCACAGTGCCACCAGACTTGGCACCCTACAGGGTTTGTCTTAATGGTCTGTTGGGTGCGGTTTGGTCTGGCTGTGTCATCCAGTTCCTTGGTCAGCAGCCGGTCAGTGAAGGGGCCTTCACTGGGCCTTTGGTTTTGGGTTCCAGGAGAGTGATGCCTTCATGCTGGAGGTGGATCTTTGGCAATTTTTTAAGAGTGGAGGTCTTCTGGGGATTTGTAGAGTCCGTCCAGTGTCCAAGCAACCCCTCAGCGACGATTGCCGTGTCCTGAATGCAGCACACAGGGTTTAGCGCCTTTTCTTTGTGCAGCAGGACTTCAGCTCTCAAGCCTTTGGTCTTTGTTGCTGGTCTTCTTTTATCCTTTGAATCTAATATCTTGGTCTAGGGATACCCCTAAACACTGTATGTGGGAAAGTAGCCTCTTTCTAGCTTGGTTACCCCCACTTTTGGCCTGTTTTTCAGTGTGTTTGACCATGTCCACTAGGATCCTGCTAACCAGGATCCCAGTAGTTATGCTCTCTCCCTTAAGTTTGGTTGTTGGTTACTGTTAACACAGTATTTCACCCACAATTGGCATACTGCTGCCCCCTTATAAGTCCCTAGTATGTGGTACCTAGGTACACAGGGTATTGGGGTTCCAGGTGATCCCAATGGGCTGCAGCATATATTTTGCCACCCATAGGGAGCCCATGCAAAGGCTTCGGCAGGACTGCCATTGCAGCCTGCGTGAAAAGGTGCAATCACCCTTTCACTGCCATTTTCACTGCACCAGGTCACTTATAAATCACCCCTATAGCAGGCAGTTCAGCCTCCAGGGCAGGGTGCAAAGTACCTGTGTGTGAGGGCAACCTTCCACTAGCAGAGGTGTCCCCATGAACTCCAGGACCATTTCCCCAGACTTCGTGAGTGCGGGGATGCCATCTTATGCGTGTACTGGACATAGGTCACTACCTATGTCCAGCTACATAATGGTAACTCCTAACATAGGCATGTTTGGTATCAAACATGTTGGAATTATACCACAAGGCTTTTGCAAGCACTGGTTGTATGATTTCATGCACTCTGGGGGCTCCTTAGAGGACCCCCAGCATTGCCATTTCAGTCTTCTGAGGTTTTCCAGGCAGCCCCCGCTGCAGCCACCTCACAGAAAGGTTTCTGCCCTCCTGTTGCTTGAAAAGCTCGAGCCTAGGAATGCAGAACAAAGGTGTTACACCCTCTCCTTTTGGAAATAGGTGTTACAGGCCTGGGAGGGATAGCCTCCACAGGCTACTGGGAATGCTTTGAAGGGCACATTTGCTCCATGCATAAACCAGTTCAAGGACTCCTAGTCCCTGCTCTGGTGTGAAACTGGACAAAGGAAAGGGGAGTGACCACTCCCCTGTCGATCAGCACCCCACGGGTGGTGCTCAGAGCCCTTCCAGAGGGTCCCTGGGTTTTGCCATCTTGGATTCAAGGTTGGCAGGGAACTCTGGGAGCATCTGAGTGGTCAGTGCCAGCAGGTGACGTCACAGCCCTCCCCTGGTAGGTGCTTACCTGGTTAGGTGACCAATCCCCATTTAAGGGGTATTCAGGGTCTCTCCTTTGGGTGGTTCCTCAGATCCAGTCTGCAAGACTCCAGGAGGAATCCTCTGCATTCTCTCCTTCGACTTCTCACTGAAGAAACCTGCATCTGGACCCTCTAGGAACTCTACGAGCTGCAACAAAGAAGCAAGACACCTTCTGCAACATTGTATCTCTGGCTTCTGCCAGTATCTGCAACTGTTTCCCAGTTGTACATCCTCTGAAGACAGTCTGTCTTCAGCGGGCACCAGAAGAGCAAAGGAATCACCCTTGGGGTGAAGGAGTCACTTCCCTGCTTCAGCAGAAACCAACTGCAACGAGGATTGGCTGTGTGGATCCCCTCTACTGCAGAGCTGTGTGGATCGTGCATCACAGGTGGTGGACTGAAGTGGTCCCAATGGTCCCCTCTTCCAGCTCTCCCTCTTTGGTGGAGGTAAGACCTTGCCTCCCCATGCGCGACAGTACCCCCATGTACCATGTCTTTTGCAGCTGCCAAGGCTTGTTGGCTTCCTTCCTGCAAGTCCTTCATTCATCTTGTAGCTCCGGCCTCCATCACTCTATCCTGCCATGCACAGCTTCCTGTGTGGTTCTCCAGCGGCGTGGGAGCCTTTTTCGTAGTGTTGCATGGGCCTCTTTTGCAACGTTCTTGTCCCCATGTTTTCTTGTCTCCTGTGTGCGCTGCCTAGTCTTCTGTAGGCTCTCTGAGCTGTTGATGGCCCCCTCTGGCTCCTCCTCCTGGGTAGAGTCCACCTGGTCCTTCCTGGTCCCGGGCAGCGCCATTTTCCGCCAACCGTGAGCCTAGTGTGTGCCATGGCTTTTTGGCAGACTGCGATGACGCAAACCCGACTGCAATCGTCCATCCGGCATGGGACATCTCTTGCACCCTCCAAGGATCCGACTTTGTCTTATTAGGTGCAGGGCTGACTTTTCTTCTTCACCGGTGAGTCTCCTTTTGCTCCTTCATCTGGGTTAGCAGGGGCTCCTGTTCTTCTTGGACTCTCCTGTGCTTCTTGGACTTGGTCCCCTTCTTCCACAGGTCTTCTTGTCCAGGACCCCACCGTTGGTGTCTTACAATCTCTTCTGGGTTTTGTATAATTCTTCTTCTCATTTCTGTGTGTGTTCTAGGAAACATACTGTGACTTACTCCTGTTTTCCTTGTCACTGGGATGGGTTCTGGTACTTACCTTTTGGCTTTTTAAATATTCCCAGCTCCCCTCTACACACTGCACTTGCCTAGGTGGGAGACCGACTTTCGCATTCCACTCTCTTAGTATATGGTTTATGCTCTCCTTAGGCCCATTCCTAACTATTGTGATTTTCACTAATTGCACTGTTTCTCACTGTTGTTATGCTTATTTCTGCATATCTGTGTATAATAGTGTATATAATTTGTGTGTTACTTACCTCCTAAGGAGTATAGACTCTATTGTATTTTTGGTATTTGTGTCATCCACAGCTACCTCTAGAGAGTCTGGCTTCTAGACACTGCCCACACTACACTAATAAGGGTTAACTGGACCTGGTATAAGGTGAAGGTGTAAGTACCATAGGTATCCACCACACACCAGGCCCACCTCCTACATTGGTGGTGCAGCGGTGGGATAAGTACTTGCACTTGCCTTATTAATCTGTCATCTGGTGCTTTCCACAGAAAGACTACTCCATACCTAGAGACAGTACATAGTACCTAGTGCAGGAATCTAGTCTTCAAACATCTTTATGAGAGACTAGAGGTTAGGTAGGGTAGGTGCATCCTAACACACACACCATGTCTGCAGCTGGACGTAGATCTGAGGTAATTGACTCTCCTTATGAGAGCATGACCTTCAAGGAATTGAAGGGGCTGGGTTCAGAGAGGAAGCTGGACATAGGGAAGAATCCTAGCAAGGGTTTACTTTTGAGCCTCCTTCTTCAGGATGACCAAGAACATGCTGGTAGCCAGGAAGAGGAGGAGGAGGAAGGAGACTCTAACCCCATTGAGTTAGAGGATAATCTTCTAGGCTTAGGGGAGGGTCCTTCAAAGGATTGTGTTCCTAGAAGACCAACTAGTGTAGCTGGTAGTGGTAGGGGAGGTCACTCAGGTAGGGCTCCCTTTACACCCAGAGGACAAGTAGCTATGGTCTCCAAGACTAGGGAAAGATCCACTTATGCCCACTCTCATGTCACTTCAGTGTCTGAAGGATCACACTGCACAACTCTAGGGGATGACTATGGATAGAGAGCACAGAAAGCTGAGACTCGAGGAGGCCAGGCTGAGGCTGCAACAGCAACAGCTAACCCTAGACAGGAAGGCCTTGGCAGTGGAGAGGCAGAAGCAGGGGTGGGAGTTAGCACCCCGTGGTGGCAGCAGCAACAGTTTCAGAGATTATAGTCAGGCAGGACTCCGTAGGTTCCAGAAACCTGCACAAAATTGTTCCCTCTACAAGGTGGGAGATGACATATACAAGTGGTTTGCTGCACTTCAGAGGGCCTGTACAGTTCAGATGGTCCTTCAAAGGCAGTGGGCTACAAATCTCTGGTTGTCCTTCTCTGACAAGGGGAGGGATAGACTTCTCACTGTCAGAGAGGAAGATGCAGACAACTACAACAGCACCCTTAGATGGTTTTGGTCTCACCGTTGAACAATACAGGATTAAGTTAAGGGAGACCAGAAAAGAGGACTCACAGGATTGGGTTGAATTTGTGGACTGTTCGTTTAAAGCTTTAGAAGGCTGGTTACATGGCAGCAAAGTGTCTGACAATGACTTGTATAATCTGTTACTGAGAGAGCATATATTGAATAATTGTGTGTCTGACTTGTTGCACCAGTACTTAGTAGACTCAGATCTGACCTCTCCCCAAGAATAGGGAAAGAAGGCAGGCAAATGGGTCAGAACAAGGTTGAGCAGAAAAGTGTATACAGGGGATGAGAAGAATAAGAAGAAAGAAAGTGGTAAGCCTCGGGACAAGAGTGGGGACAAAGACAAAAGTAAAGATTCCTCATCAGGTCCACACAACCCCTCTGGTGGTGGAAGTAAAACCTTTTCTTCTTCTTCAGCACACAGTAAAAAGCCTTGGTGCTATGTGTGTAGAAATAAAGGCTATAGGCTGGGGACAAATCCTGTCCTGGTGAAGCCCCTGAGCCTATCACCACTACTAACTCCACATCCATTCCTAGTGCCCCTAGTAGTATTAGTAGTAATAGTGGTGGGACTAATGGCAATAGTCAAAACAAAGGTGTAGTTGGGTTCACATTTGGGTCCATAATAGAAACTGGGGGAAGTGTAGAAACCCCCAAGACAGTTTCTGTCTCACTAGGTGGCACTGACCTGGCCATCTTAGCTGCTTGTCCCCTTAATATGGATAAGTACAAGCAGCAAATATAAATAAATGGTGTTGAGGCCCAGGCCTACAGGGACACAGGTGCCAGTATCAACATAGTCCTTGAAAACTTAGGGCCGTATTTATACGGCACAAGCGTCACAGGAGCGTCACTTTTTGTGATGCTCCTGTGGCGCTAAGCATAGCACCGTATTTACAAGGTGGCGTTAAGCCACTTTTTGTGGCTTAACACCACCCTATAAATACAGCCCCTTCCCACTCAGCACTGTGCGTAGAAAGGGTGTGCAATGGGTGTTTCTGTGGGGGTGCTACAGCAACATCCATTGCATTTTGACGCTGCCGCAGATTTATGAAATCACGTAAACCTGAGGCCGCTCTAAAATCTAACGCCAACCCAGGGGTGGCGTTAGCAGGGCGCAACGAGGAGGCATACTTTTATTCCTCCTTGTTTTTTGCTTTTTCTATGCGTGCTGCATTCTGCTGCATGCATAAAAAACACAAAATGCCATAAATGATTGTTTATGGGCGGGAAGGTTTCCCTTCCTGCACATAAACAATCATTTGAAAATGACGCTTTGGCACTTCTGTGTGTGCTGAATTGTGCAGCACACACAGAAGTGCCAAAGCGCCATTAGTGACTGTTTATGTGCGGGAAGGGACACCTTCCCGCACATAAACAGTCACACCCCTCAACGCAGACATCCTTTGGCAGCTCAATTTTGCGCCAGTGGAGGGGAATCTCAGGTGTGCACCGTATTCAGTTAAATAGGGCGCATCCCTGCGTTTCTAAAGTGACGCACCGTTCTGTGCCACTCTTCAATAAATCTGCCCCTTAGTGTCACCTGTACAACACCTACTTAGTCAGAAATACCAAGTCACTGATATTAACAACTCCACTCAGTCCTTCTCCTTAGCAGTAGTACAACTCAGTTGGGGTAGATTTACTGGCCTTGAGCAGGTGGTAGTCTCACCCAGCTTACCTGTAGACTGTCTCTAAGGAAATGAGCTAGAGGTCTTCGGTTGGGCTGAGGTAGAGTTTCTTACCCATGCATCCATGCTGGGTATTCCCAAAGAATTGTTTTCCTTAATCTCAAGAGAGATTACACAAAGCAAAAAAGGGAAGGAGTCCTGGAGCCTGAAATAATGGCCCAGGACACTCCTAAAAACACAGGCATGCAGGATATCAAAGTATCCCCTGCCCACCCTACCACTAAGGATATCACTCCTCTGAGGGGGAAAACTACCCCTAGGGTGGGGCCTGTATCAAATGAGTCAAAAGCTACCATAGCTGGACTCCAAGAGGTAAAAGTACCTCTCTGTGAGAAACGTAAGACAGAAAAGCAACCCTTCCCTGTCTTAGACAATTTGAAGCAATCCTCCAGCCCTCCCAGAGAAACTTTAGTGCAGCACCCCTGCACTACCTCTAACACCATAGGACAGCAAATCTGTCCTTATGTAGAGCCCTTGGGACCGCAACACTGTCCTGCTCTACCCCAAGAAGGACAGCAGCCCTGTCCTCATTTAGAGCCTTTGCGACAAACATTTTGCCCTGCTGTAGCCTTGCTAAGACAACACCTCTGTCTAGCACTATAGCCCTTAGGACAGCAACCCTGTCCCAGCATAGGGTCTCAGGGACACTCATCCTGCCCCACTTTAAAACTTTTCCCACACCTTAAAACATGGGAATCACAGGGTCCACATTTGCACTGTACTTTAGGTAAAAGTAACCAAACAGTGTGGTTCACCTCCCCACATGAAGGGACCACATAGTGGATGATAAAGAGAGTAACCACTTTACCGCAGAGCTACTCTTCACTTATCACCATTTAGACAATAAAGTCTCAACTGGCCGAGGTTAGCCTTATTTCTCCTTCGTTTGGGGGGGGTGTAGGAAAGTAGCCTCTTTCTAGCTTGGTTACCCCCACTTTTGGCCTGTTTGTCAGTGTGTTAACTGTGTCTACTGGGATCCTACTAACCCGGACCCCAGTAGTTATGCTCTCTTCCTTAAATGTGGTTGTTGGTTACTGTTAACACAGTATTTCACCCACAATTGGCATACTTGTGCCCCCTTATAAGTCCCTAGTATATGGTACCTAGGTACCCAGAGCATAGGGTTTCAGGGGATCCGTATGGGCTGCAGCATATATTCTGCAACCCATAGGGAGCCCATGCAAAGGCTTCTGTAGGACTGCCATTGCAGCCTGCGTGAAAAGGTGCAAGCACCCTTTCACTGCCATTTTTACTGCACAAATTCACTTATAAGTCACCCCTATAGCAGGCCGTTCAGCCCTGAGAGCAAGGTGCAAAGTACCTGAGTGTGAGGGCACCCCTGCACTAGCAGAGGTGCCCCCACAAACTCCAGGACCATTTTCCCGGACTTTGTGAGTGCGGGGAGACCATTTTACACGTGTATTGGACATAGGTCACTACCTATGTCCAGCTAGATAATGGGAACTCTGAACATAGGCATGTTTGGTATCAAACATGTTGGAATCATACTCCAAGGCTTTTGAAAGCATTGGTTCTATGATTCCTTGCACTCTGGGGGCTACTTAGATCACCCCCAGCATTGCCATTTCAGCCTTCTGAAGTTTTCCAGGCAGCCCCAGCCCCAGCTGCAGCCACCTCACAGACATGTTTATGCACTCCTGTTGCTTGAAAAGCTTGAGCCCAGGAAAGCAGAACAAAGGATTTTCTTTAGGAGAGGGGTGTTACACCCTCTCCCTTTGGAAATAGGTGTTACAGGCTTGGGAGGGGTAGCCTCCCCAAGCCACTGGAAATGTTATGAAGGGCACATTTGGTGCCCTCCTTGCAGAAACCAGTCTACACCGGTTCAGGGACCCCCCAGTCCTTGCTCTGGCACGAAACTGGACAAAGGAAAGGGGAGTAACAACTCCCCTGTCCTTCACAATCCCAGGGGTAGTGCTCACAGCCCCTCCAGTGGGACCCTGGGTTTTGCCATCTTGGATTCAAGGTTGGCAGGGAACTCCGGGAGCATCTGGGTGGCTAGTGCCAGCAGGTGACGTCACAGCCCTCCCCTGATAGGTGCTTACCAGGTTAGGTGACCAATCCGCCTTTCAGGGCCATTTAGGGTCTCTCCTTTGGGTGGTTCCTCAGATTTGGATTGCAATACTCCAGCAGGAATCCTCTGCATCCTTCACTTTGACTTCTCACTGAAGAAACTGCATCTGGATCCTCTAAGAACTCTACAAGCTGCAACAAAGAAGCAAGATGCCTTCTGCAACATTGTATCTCTGGCTCCTGCCAGCAACTGCAACTGTTTCCCAGTCGTGCATCCTCTGAGGACAGCCCGTCTTCAGCCAGCACCAGAAGAGCAAAGGAATCTCCCTTTGGGTGAAGGAGTCAGTCCCCTGCTTCATCAGGCACCAACTGCAATGAAGACCAGCTGCGTGGATCCCCTCTCCTGCAGAGGTGCATGAATTCTGCATCACGAGTGGTGGACTGAAGTGGTCCCAATGGTCCTCTCTTTCAGCTGTCCCACTTTGGTGGAGGTAAGACCTTTTCTCCCCACACAGGACAGTACCCCCATGCACTGTGTCTTTTGCAGCTGCCAAGGTTTGTTGGAATTCTTCCTCCAAGTCCTTCCTGCATCTTGTAGCTCTGGCCCCCAGCACTCTATCCTGCAACGCACAGCTTCCTGAGTGGTTTTCCAGCAGCGTGGGAGCCTTTGTCGTAGTGCTGCATGGGCCTCTTTTGCAACTTTCTTGACCCCGTGCAGTGGGACTCCGGTGTGCTCTGCCTGGTCTTTTGTGGGTTCTCTGAGTTGCTGAGGGCCCCCTCTGACTCCCTTTCCTGGGTGGAGTCCACCTGGTAATTCCTTGTCCCAGGCAGCGCCATTTTCCGCTAACTGCGAGCTTTGTGTGTGCCAAGGCTTGTTGGCAGACTCCGACAATGCAAACCTGACTGCAATCCTCCATCTAGCATGAGAGAACACTTGCACCCTCCAGGAACCCGACTTTGTTTTCGTGGGTGCAGTGCTGACTTGTCTTCTTCACCAGTGGTTCTCCTTTTTCACCTTCATCCGGATTAGCAGGGGCTCCTGTTCTTCCTGGACTCTGCTGTGCTTCTTGTACTTAGTCCCCTTCTTCCACAGGTCGTCTTGTCCAGTAATCCACTGTTGGTATCTTGCAGTCTCTTCTGGGTTTTGCATAATTCTTCTTCTCGTTTCTGTGTGTGTTTTAAGAAACTTACTGTGGTTTACTCCTGCTTTCTTGGTCACTGGGGTGGGTTCTGATACTTACCTTTCGGCTTTCTAAGTACTCCCAGGTTCCCTCTACACACTACACTTGCCTAGGTGGGTGACCGACTTTCGCATTTCACTTTCTTAGCATATGGTTTGTGCTCCCCATAGGCCAATTTTTTAACTATAGTTATTTTCAATAATTGCTCTGTTTTCTAACAGTTTTTATGTCTATTTATGCATACTAGTGTATACAATTTGTGTATTACTTACCTCCTAAGGGAGTATAGTATCAATGGTATTTTTGGTATTTGTGTCACCAAAATAAAGTACCTTTATTTTTGTAACACTAAGTATTTTCTTTCATGTGTGTGAGTACTCTGTGACTACAGCGATATTGCAGGAGCTTTGCAAGTCTCCTGGATAAGCCTTGGCTGCTCATCCACAGCTACCTCTAGAGAGCCAGGCTCCTAGACACTACCTACACTACACTAATAAGGGATAATTGGACCTGGTCTAAGGTGTGAGTACCATAGGTACCCACCACACAACAGGCCAGCCCCCTACACTGTATTTAATGGGTGTCTAGGGGAGTACCTAGTAGTGACCAATGGGTCATCTACCTTAGGGTAGCCACACCCATTAAGTGACCACTTCCTGTGGGCAGAGGTCACTTCCCTACACCTGATTGGCTATTTCTCTTCCTTGCAAGATAGAAGAGAATGAAATGGAGGGGTCACCTTGCAAGCAACACCTTAGACGTGGTGCAAGTTGGGGCTGACCACTCCTCCTATCCTTTGCGTGTTTTTCCTGCCGCTGCACCCACCACAAGTGGGAGTTTACAATGGGGGTAGCCATCTGCTGCTAGCAGCAGGCTAGGGGGCTAAGTTTCAAGGGCTAGCAGGGCAGTACACATTCCTGTGAGAGGGGTTGTTAGCACCTCCACAAAGGAAGGTTTTTTTTCTGGGACCCAAATAGCAGGATCTCTCTCCTCATGGTTCCAAAATTTTGTCTGGTGGTGGCAGGCTGGTTGTGTCCGGCCAGCAGGCGGCCCCTCTATGGTGACCCCGGGTACATTTTGTGATAAATCCAATTGTGGTACCAGTTTGGATTTATCATTCTGAGTTGTTTGATACCAAACAACCCAGGATTCAGAATAGCCATTATGTAGCTGTAAAACATGTACTGGCCAGTGTCCAACACATGTATTAAAATGGCTGCTCTGTTTACTTACTATGTCACAGGTTTGTCAAGGACATGGTAGGGGCATATTGCTCATGCATCTGTGCCCTCACATACAGTATAGTGTGCCCTGCCTTAGGGGTGGAAGGCCTGTCGGAGGGGTGGCTTACCTATAGTGCATGCAGTGTGTAGTAGACGGGCACACAGTCTGTGTGCCATGTCAAGTTTGTCTTTTAGGATTGCATCAGGGCACTCAGTCTGCAATGGCAGTGCTGGGTGCTTCTGGATGCATGGTCCTAGAGGGTGGCACAATCTGTGCTGCTGCCCTCAGGGGCCTACCCTTAATACCCCATGCACTGGATACCTAAGAACCATTTCCTAGTGACTTATAGTGGCAGCTAACTGTGTTGCCAATTGTGCCAATGCATCACAACAGTTTTAAGAAAAGAGATCTGATTAGATGGGACCATAGGCACTAACAACTTTGAGACTACCTCAGACACCAGGCAAAAAGTGGGGGCTAACCATGACAGAAGAGGCATTTTGTCACACTACCCTCCAAATAAAAGAAGGTGAGACTACACTTTCCGTAGTGAGTCTTCACCATCTAAGCGGAAGAACCTGGAAAGGCCATCTGCTATGGCATGATCAGTCCCAGGTCTGTGTTCCACTTGATATTCCATAGAGAGATGGACCACCTAAGCAGTTTGGGGTTTTCACCCTTCATATGTTGTAACCACATGAGAGGCCTATGGTCAGTCTGAACTATGAAGTGAGAGGCAAACAGGTATGGCCTCAACTTCTTCAGGGCCCTAACCATAGCAACGGCTTCTCTCTCTAAGGTACTCCATTTTTGTTCCCTAGGGAAAAGTCTTCTGCTTATAAAAGTAACAGGTTGGTCGTGTCCTTCATCATTTTTCTGGGATAGGAGTGCTCCTACCCCCAGTTCTGATGCATCTGTTTGGACAATAAACTGCCTGGAATGCTCTGGAGCTTGTAGGACTGGAACACAGCACATGGCATTCTTCAGAGAGTCAAAGGCCCTTTGCCATCTCACTGTCCAGTAAAGCTTTTTGGGTATTTTCTTGGAGGTTAACTCTGTGAGGAGGGCAACTATCTATGGTGCCGTATTCCTTCACAAATCTCCTATAATACCCAGTCAAGCCAAGGAAGACCCTGACCTGTGTCAGGGTTGTGGGAGCTTCCCAAGCCAGAATGGTTTGAATCTTGGGTTGGAGGGATTGAACTTGAACTCCACCAACCAGGTGGCCCAAGAAAATAACTTTATCCTGCCCTATCTGACATTTACTGACCTTGATAGTGAGGTCTGCCTTCTGCAGAGCCTCAAGGACCTTTCCTAGGTAGATCAGGTGATCCTGCCAGGTGAAGCTATGGACAGCTATGTCATCTATGTAAATTGCACTAAAGGATTCCAGCCCAGCAGGGACTTGGGTCACCAACATTTGGAAGGTGGCAGGGGCATTCTTTAGTCCAAAGGGTGTAACAGTGAATTGATAATGGCCACTAGGAGTGGAGAATGCTGACCTCTCTTTGCTCCTGGGTTCAGGCCATTCTGCCAGTACTCTGATGTTAAATCAAACATACTCAGATATGTGGCTACCACTAGTCTGGCTATGAGCTCATCAGCTCTTGGGATTGGGTGTGCATCAGTTTTTGTCACAAAATTGAGGCCCCTGTAATCCACACAAAACCTCCGCTCCTTTAGAGTGAGACTTGGGGACTAAAACTACTGAGCTATCCCAGGGACTCTCTGAGGGTTCAATGACACCCAAATCCAACATCGTTTTGACATCTGCTTATGTGCTCTCTCTGACGTGGTATGACTGTCGGAAAATGCTGTTTTTTGACAAGACAAGCTGTCACCAGTGTCCACATCATGGGTACACCAATCAGTCTTGCCAGGAGTCAGGGAGAATAACCCAGCATACTGGTTGAGGACTTGCCTGCAATCAGCCTGCTGTTGTTCTGAGAGGGTGTCTCATAAGACCGCTCCATCCACAGAACCATTTTGTAAGTTGCTGGAGGAGAGATCAGGGAGAGGCTCATTCTCTTCCACTTGTCCCTCATCTGTAACCACGAACATGGTCACATCAGTTCTGTCAAAATAGGGTTTTAGGCGGTTGACGTATGATTCTTTTTGGACTTTTGCAACTGCCTAAGTCCACCAAATAGGTGACTTCCCCTTTCTTTTCAAGAAGGGGATAGGGCCCATACTATTTGTCCTGGAGAGTCCTTGGGACAACAGGCTCCAACGTCCAAACTTTCTGCCTCAGTTGGAACTCCACCATAGCAGCTTTTTTGGTCATACCAGAGCTTTTGCAGCTCCTGGCTGGCCTGAAGATTCTGGCTTGCTTTCTCCATGTCCTTTGCCATCCTTGAATGTAGGCAAAGTACATAGCACATAATGTCTTGCTTGGGCTCTTTGAGCGGTTTCTCCCAGCCTTCACTTACAAGACTTAGTGTTCCCCTACAGAATGCCGGAGCACAAGTACAAATGGAGAGAATCCTACTCCCTTTTGTGGCACTTCCCTGTAGGCAAAAAGCAGACATGGAAGTAAAACATCCCATCTCCTTCTGAATTTTTCAGGGAGTTCTCCAATCATGTCTTTTATGGTCAGGGTAAACCTTTCAACCAACCCATTTGTTTGAGGAAGGTGTGGAGGTAGTAAATGTATGTCACACCACATTCCTTCCACATGTGTTTTGAGTATGCAGACATGAAGTTTAAAACTCTATCTGACACTGCCTTCTTAGGGAACCCTACTCTCATTAAAAAAAAAAACGAGGGCTTTTGCAACTGCAGGGGCAGTGATGGTCCTAAGGAGTATAGCCTCAGGATATCTAGTAGCATGATCCATTACCACTAGGATATATCTGTGTCCTGATGCTGATTGGGAGTGAAGGGGGCCCACAATGTCAACTTCGACCCTTTTATAGGGAACCCCAACCACAGGCAGTGGGATTAAGCGGGCCTTTAAGTGTCCACCCGCCTTTCCACTGGCTTGGCAAGTAGTGCAGGACTGACAAAAGTCCTTCACTTTTTGGGACATTCCTGACAGGTAAAAGTTGTTATCCAACCTACGCAAAGTTTTATTTTGGTCCAAATGCCCAGCTAGGGGAATGTCATGGGCTATAGTGAGGAGAAACTCTCTGAACCCCTGAGGTACTACCACCCTCCTGGTTGCATCAGGTGTGAGGTCTGTGGCCTGTGGCCTGTGAACAGGAGTCCTTCCTCCCAATAAACCCTGTGGGTACCACTGACACTACCCTTTCCTTCCTGTGTAGTTTGCTACCTCAGGCCTTCGAGAGTGGGACAGGTTCTCTGCCTAGGGTGTAGATCCTCCCTAGAGGGTCCCCCCTGGGCCCAAGAGCTCTGGGTGCTAAGGCCCAAGCTCTACAGGCTCAGTTCCCTCTGGGAATGGCAAGTCCTGGGATCTGTTGGGAAGCGGGTACCCTAGTCTTCCTGCCCTTCCTCTTGAGAGGCTGGTCCACTATTCTGGGTTCCCAAGCATGGCTGCATTGACCTTCAGTTCTACCTTCACCCACGGGGAATGCTCCAGGTCATTTCCCAGCAGCCAATCTACTGGGATGGATGAGGACACAACCACTTCTTTTGCCCTACTACCCCACCCCCCCAATTAAAGGTTACCATAGCCATGGGAAGGAACTTTGTCTCATTGTCAGCATTGGTGACTGGATACGACTTCCCTACCAGGTACTAATTTGAGTGGACCAAGTGCTGAGTTACCATGGTAAAACTAGCTCCTGTGTCCTTTGTGCTTCCATTTCCTCCCCATTAATCAAAGGGTGCTGCCTGCATTTTTGCATATTTCTTGTCCAGACAAATAATAGCACAGTATAATTCTATCCCTCCTTCCGTGACTAATGTTGCCTCTGTGGGATCGCTGACATGGTCAGGCCACACCTCTGATCCCGTCTGGAGATTACCAGCTGCATTTACTGCAGGTTGGCTAGAGGCATTCTTTTAGCTTTTACAGCTAAGATCTCTAGTTTGGTGCCCTCTGTTTTTGCAATCATAGCACCAAGCCTTGTTGGGATCAAAGTTATTTCCTTTGTCCCCACCCCTAGACTGTGAGGAGTCCCTTGGCCCAACCTCCTGTGCATATTTTTGGAGTCCTTGAAAAAACGTTATTTTTGTTTGTCTCCCATCTTTTCCTTTGGTGGTGGGGGGGGGGTTGTGCTCGTTCTTTTGGTCTCCCCCACCAGTTGTAGTTTTGGTTACCCTTGTTTTGACCCACTAGTGTGCCTTCCTCCCCAACTCTTGAGGGGAAAGTGTGCCTTGGTCTCCCAGGTATTCTTGTAGCCTCTCATTGTAACAATTACTCAGCAGATACTCTTTCATGAATAGGTTATACAGCCCATCATAATCCTGTACCTTGTTACCAGTTAACCAACCACCAAGCATTTTTACTGAATAGTCCACAAACTTTACCCAAGTTTGGCTCTGGGTTTTTAGAGTTTCCTGAACTTTATGCGGTACTCTTCAGTTGTAACTCCAATTCCCTTAATCAGGGTACCCTTCATGAGGTTATAGGATTTAGAATCTACTTCATTTAGTGTCAGGAAGCTATCCTTGCACTTTCCTGGGAATAACACCATTAGTAGTGCGCCCCAGTGTTTTTTCTCAATTTCCCACCCAAATGCAGGCTCTTTCAAGGGCAGAAAACCATTTCACTATATCATCCCCTTCTGTGAAGAGAGGGGCAACTCCTTTTGGGAGTTTAATATTGAAAGGTCCCTCTTTCAATACTTGGATACCACAGCCAGAGATGTGTCCTAGGCCTAACTATTTTCTCTTTTGTGCGAGTTCCAAAAGCTGGCTCTCTAAGGCCAGTCTTTTGATCAGCCTGGTAAGACCAGGTCTTCCTCTGAGGGTGCACCAGTGCTGCGGTGACAGGTGCTACCCTCATCCCTATTTCCAACAGGGTCTTCTTCTCCCCCAGATACTTCATCCTCTATTTCATCTGTGTGGTTATCTTTTACATGCTGGGCCAGAAGCTTAAGCTTATCTACACTGGAGCTTTTTCCAGTCTGAATTTGATACAGTCTGCAGAGTTTCCTTAGGTGGTCATAGCTATATGCCTCGTAAGGGGCCAGGGCAAATTCTTGGCTCTGGTGCTCTGCATCAGAAATGTTTACTTTACTAAAGTTTGGATCTTTTTAAAAATGTGGAACCCCTTTTAGGATAAGGCCAACTAAAGTAAGGACTTTTAAACTTTTTGCTATTGTTTGTAGGGACCTAACCAGACAAAAAACAAAAGCATTTAGGCTAAAGACAATTTGGAGAGTGAGGGGCACATTTATACTCTGTTTGCATCGGATTTGCGTATTTTCCTTTTACGCAAATCCGGCGCAAATTTAACTCCATATTTATATTTTGACGCTAGACCCGTCTAGCGTTAAAATATTGGAGTTAACGTCATTTTTTACCATGAAAACATACCTTGCGTCAATGAGATGCAAGGTAGGAGTTCCCGGGCAAAAAATTACTCTAAGGCCTCAGCGCCTTATTTATCCTCCCATGCAAAAATCGCGCACGGGAGGGGGAGGGCCTTAAGTAATGGTGCTAAGCTTGCTTAGCGCCATTATTTAACGCCTGGGTCAGGGCAGGCGTTAGGGGACCTGTGGGCTCATTTCCATGGTTGGAGGCCATGGAAGCAGTCCGCAGGTGCCCTTCACTGCACCCAGGGACACCCCCACCCACACCTGGAGGACACCTAAGGATGGGAGGACCCATCCCAGGTGAGTCCAGGTAAGTTTGAATTAATTTTTTTAAAGTGCCATAGGGATGCCTAACTTGTGTCCCCCTACATGGCCCTGTGCTCGATGGCCATGCCCAGGGAACAAAGGTCCCCTGGGCATCGCCATTGGGCAGGTGGGCATGACTCCTGTCTTTAATAAGACAGGAGTCATGTCCATGGGTGTTGTGCGTCAAAAAATGACGTTAGTTAGGTTAGAGTAATTTTTCTGACTCTAACCTGACTAGCACCATTCTTTGACGCTCAATCTCCTGTTTCCCCTACCCCTCCCCCACCCGGTTAGCGTCATTTATTTTGATGCTAACTGGGCCTTAGCGATGGCTAGCGTCAATGTGACGCCTGGCTGGCATCCAGGAATGGCGGTAGCCAGCAGTAAACTTTTTGACGCAAACCTGTGCTAACGCAGGTTTGCGTCAAAAAGTATAAATCATGGCCTTAGTGTGCTCACAAAATTGCAAAGTGGTATCAGTAAATGCAAAGGCTTTATCCCACAGCTGATACACCAAATGCAGGAGGCTGGCCCTCTAAGTAGTTTGTAAAACTAGACACACTGTGCATGAGGTCCAAGCAACCGCACGTTGGCTTACAGAGGTAAAAACTAGACCACCTAGGGCCGTATTTATACGGCCCTAGCGCACCAGGAGCGTCACTTTTTGCACAGCGCCGTATTAACAAGGTGGTGTTAAGCCACTTTTTGTGGCCTAACGCCACATTGTAAATATGGCCCCTTCCCACGCAGCACTGTGCGTGGAAGGGGCGTGCAATGGGTGTTGCTGTGGGCATCTCCCAGCAACACCCATTGCAATTTGACACTGCCTCAGATTTATGAAATCACGTAAACCTGAGGCAGCGCCAAAATCTAATGCCACCCCCAGAGGTGGCGTTAGCAGAGCGCAACGAGGAGGAATACTTTTATTCCTCCTCGTTTTTTGCTTTTTCTATGCGTGCTGCATTCTGCTGCATGCATAGAAAAAGCAAAATGCCACAAATGAGTGTATATGAGTGGGAAAGTGTCCTTTCCTGGATATAAACAATCATTTGAAAATAACGCTTTGGCAATTCTGTGTGTGCTGCATTGTGCAGCACACACAGAACTGCCAAAGCGCCATTAGTGATTGTTTATGTGCAAAAATCTATGCTTTACCTGCATCGCAGCTGGAAGATCGACACATCGCGGCTGGAGAAACGGTGCACAACACCTGCTTGCGACTGCTGATAACGACACAAACCCCACGCAGCGCGGTTTCCTGACAATGTGCGACTGGATTTCGAATGCAACGTCACTGGGCATGAAAAATTGACGCAAAGCCTGCCCGGACCCGAAGTACCCATCCAGAAATCGAGGCATCACTCTCTTGCAAGGAAGAAAAATGGCGCATCGCCAAAATGACCAGAGAAGAAATGGCACACAGCCTCACTTATGAGTGAGGAATTGACGCATCACTGACTTTTCCAATGCATGCTCACTCGTCCATGCAGCTTTAGTTTTGACGCAAACCAAGTACTTTGTGTAACAACGGCGTTCTCACTGTTTTCTATAGATTAAGACTCTTATTCTTTTGAACATTCATATCTTGACTTGTGTATGTTGGATTTCTGTCATTTTGGACTTGTTTGCTTTAGATAAATATCACCTATTTTTCAAAACTGGTGTGGTGTCATTTTTGTAGTGTTTTCACTATGTTACTGTGTGTGTGTTTCGGGGACAAATACTTTACACATTGCTTCTTGGGGTAAGCTTTTCTGCATGTGCCAAGCTACCAAGGGGGTGAGCGGTGATTACCCAGGTGTGTTTCTCCTTTACCCTTCCAAGAGTGAGGGTCCCTGCTTGGAAAGAGTGCAAAATGACTGCCAACCAGACCCCATTACTAACAATCATGTACAGAATGTATTTTAAAATAGTTTAATATATGACATACATATGTGCATGACCAGAGCAACTCAATTACATATGAAGGATATTTGGACAAGATACTGTTCATACATGGGCATCCCTTAGTTAATCATGGAAAATATAGTGTCTGCAGCCATTTGTATATGTTACCTCTTTGTAAGTATGATCAATGTGTGTGTAAACCAGATCAAACATAACCCTGACTCACACTCATGATGATGTACAGTTTCCTAGAGGACACATGGTCCGGAGACTGTCCTGAGTCCATACATTGGGTTGAGTGTTTGCGTTATGCAAGTGGGCAGGCGGTTATCATGCACATATGTAAAAGTGGGTAAGGGGAAATAATCCATGTAGTGTGCCTCTAAATTTCATACCCTGCATCTGGAGTCTCAAAAGTCACCATGCATTTCAGACTTAACTTAGTCAGTGTCTGATAGCCCATACATAGATATGTGTATGCCAGTTATCCCTAGACTAGCTAAGAGAATAGACAACAGCACATCGAGGACAATGACCTCTCACCCCCATGTAAATCCAGGGAGGAATATACAAAGCAGAATTGAATCCCCAAATATACGTTACCGCCCAAGTGATCTATTACATCTCCCTCCAGAGGCTACTCCTTATGTAGTAATTTTGGCCAACGTTCCATTCCTAAATGATCAACAGACAGAGGGGGTCATCCGACCCTGGCGGTTGACTACCGGGGACCGCGGATGCACCGCCAACAGGCTGGCGGTGCATCCATGGGCATTCTGACCGCGGCGGTACAGCCGTGGTCAGAAACGGGAAACCGGCGGTGTCCCGCCGGTTTCCCGCTGCCCTAGGGAATCCTCCATGGCGGCACTGCAGGCAGCGCCGCCATGGGGATTCCGACCCCCTTACCGCCAGCCTGGTTCTGGCGGTTTTGACCGCCAGAACCTGGCTGGCGGTAACGGGTGTCGTGGGGCCCCTGGGGGCCCCTGCAGTGCCCATGCCAGTGGCATGGGCACTGCAGGGGCCCCCTAACAGGGCCCCAGCAAGATTTTCAGTGTCTGCCAAGCAGACACTGAAAATCGCGACGGGTGCAACTGCACCCGTCGCACCCCTTCCACTCCGCCGGCTCCATTCGGAGCCGGCATCCTCATGGAAGGGGGTTTTCCGCTGGGCTGGCGGGCGGCCTTCTGGCAGTCGCCCGCCAGCCCAGCGGGAAACTCAGAATTACCACGGCGGTCTTTTGACCGCGCAGCGGTATTCTGACGGCGGGACTTTGGCGGGCGGCCTCCGCCGCCCGCCAAAGTCAGAATGACCCCCAGAATCTTGGATAGCTCTGAGAAATAAGGCCCTCAATTGGATAGGTGTCCGTTTGGGCTCAGGAATGGCGGGGCCTCTCTTTGAAAATATAAAAATGGTCAGGAGAATTAAGTGGATAGGTAGCAGCAAGAAAGTGCTGGAAGGCGACTGTGTGGTACTTTCATTCAGGTCACCAAATTTAGTGGACAAAATCATCCACAATCTAGGAGCCAAACAGGTTACTTCACAAGGAATCTCACTACTACCCTTAGGTTTCTTTTACCAAAGCCCAGAGGGACGCAATTCCATAGGCCCACAATCAGCAAGAGTACTCTCTAACACACCAGATTTCCCAACAGGGCGCAACAGATTTCACCCCCTTACGGCCCTAGAAGATACTGATTGACTCAATAAGAATCAGACAGCTCCAGATGAACTAGTCCAGATAGAACACAAATCAGGGCGGGCCTCAAACAAAGAACATACATCTCACACAACAGATTCCATAGCAAACAGGCCTCATATTCACCTAACCCAAAACAGTGCCCCCAGAACTTCACCCCAGTCATCAGGTGACATCATACCTCCCGGTACACCAGCGGACCAGCAAGGTATCTCTAAACAGAAAGTGGAGATTGCTCTACTATTCTGGAACATTGCAGGTTTAAATAATAAAATAGGCAATGAGGCTTGGGTGAACTTTACAGAAAAATATTCATGCATATGTCTCCAAGAGACGTGGACGACGAGCCCCCTTCACATTAATAGTTATAAAACATTTCACTCACCAGCTGCCCCGTCTAGCCACGGCAGACCAAAAGGGGGTCTATGCACATACATCTCTAACAAGTTACAACTACAAAACTTAGAGATGAAATTCACGAGTCTATACTATCAAATGATAGAGGGCAACTTGGATCATAAGACTCACCTAGTCTTCATTAATTTCTATAATAATGCAGCCCCAGGAGAGTTTGCTAATATCCTAATGGAGATGGGTAATGATTTAAAAAAAATAACAAGTACTAATAACAGCCGTGAGATCTTTATGATCTGGGGAGGAGACTTCAACGTCCATCCCTGTAAAGAAACCTCAGATAAGGTATGTGGATGGGATTCTGAGGGCGTTGGCTTAAGTCTCCATTTTGCACACAACACCCAAGGAGACGCATTGAATTTACTGGCACAAACCCATAATTTATCCTTTGCAAATGAATTACACACTGCAGAATCAAAGTTTAATCCAACATACAACGGAAGGGGTGCAAATACTGTGATCGATTACGTCTTAATGTCAACCCATTTTTCACACTACCTCAAGAAATATACCCTGCATGACATAATAATTAGTGACCACTACCCCCAGAGCCTCAACCTCCTAATAACCCCCACAACAGCTGATAGAGACGACAGGTCCATCCTGTTAGATAACATTGAGTTATCGCCGCGTAACGGATACACCCTGAAATGGTCACAGACTGACCCCGACTTCTTCCTCAAACAGCTACTAAGTAACTGCAAGCACGCTTTCACAGACTGTTTAAGTGAGAACATAGACCCAGGGCGACGTTTGAACGCCTTTACATTGATCATGCAATTTATAAAGAAAGCCCTTACTACCAGAAGGGGTAACCTGGGAAAAAAAAGGGCCACTGGTTGGTTTGATTATAATTGCTCACAAGCACATAGGAAACTGAAAAAAGCTTTAAAAGCCCCAAAAAGATCCTTAACCGAGATACGTAAGTGTAGACAAGAATATAAAGCAGCAATGAAGGGAAGGAAATTGTCCCTAAAAAGAACTCTGTGGGAAACTCTACATACAGCTAGCCGCACAAAAGATAATATTCTTTTTTGGAAAACAATTAACTCACCTATGCTTGGGGATAGAGACTCCCCCAGAATGGAAATAGCGATCTCCGAAGAAGATTGGATCGCACACTTTTCCAAAACATATGCACGAGTCAGCGAAGAGAACCCGACATTACCCGTATATGATCAAGCCCTACAGGAAGGCACACGCTTGTTAATAACCCCACAATTTAGCCTTGAGGAGGTAGAGGAAGCCATATCTCTAAGCAAATCAGGAAAAGCTCCGGGCCCCGATGGCGTTCCGATAGATATATACAAGGCCAACATCCACTTATGGGGCCCTGTATTAACGCAGTCACTAAGGGCCATTTGCATACAAGGTCCCCTACTATCTTGGCGAGATTCTAATATAATTCCTATATATAAAGAAGGTGACCGTCTTAACCCAGCCTGTTATAGACCCATCTCCCTGCTGGACTCAACAGCCAAATTAGCAGGGAGAATCATCCTGAACAGATTGCAAACATGGGCAGAAGAAAAGAGAGCTTTATCTCCTGTACAATACGGATTCCGGAAAGGCATTGGGACAGTGGAACAAAGCCTGAAAGTATCATCATAGGAAAGTATACAAGGATCAGAGAAGGCAATTTGCACCTGGGTTTCATTGACCTATCATCAGCATTTGACTGTGTACTACATGACAAGTTATGGGACATTTTAACCAGCTTGGGGGTAGAACCAGCTATAATCCAGTTTATACGAGATATGTATTCAGGGTGCAGAGCAAGAGTGAGGTACGGCCTAAAGGGGGAGAGTACTCGCCCTTTTAACATATTTAGAGGTGTGCGCCAGGGCTGTGTTCTCGCCCCGTTCCTGTTCTCGATGTATGTAAACAACTTAGAAAATGTGTTGGTTACTAACTGCAAAGATCTACCCCAAATAGGCAATCGCGCTGTCCCGGTCCTACTTTATGCAGATGACGCAGTTTTAATGGCCAGGACCCCGTTAGCCTTACAAAAATTATTAACTACTTGTATTACATTTATGTCACAATTGGGTCTTACTGTCAATCACTCAAAAACATTTATTATGAACTGTGGTGGGAAACGCAGCAAATCCTATAACATTACAACCGCGGAGGGGAGAGTAGAAACCACGCACACCTTTTCCTATCTGGGCATAATGTTTGTCAATCAGGGCTCTTGGGCTAATTGTAGGAAGACAAAAAAAGCCCAGCTTATAAAAACAACGATGGCTTTAAGGTTTTTTTCTAAAAGAATAGGGGGGATTACCCCGCCAAATATGATAAAAATTTACAAAGCTAAGTGCATCCCAGCAGCCACGTATGGGTCCGGTATCTGGGGATACACCGATTGTAATCTGGTACAGACGGTTGAAAATGACTTTTTAAGATATTTATTGATGGTACCAAAAGGTACATCATCATACATAATTCATTCAGAACTGGGATCCCCCTTTATTACCGACTTGATAAAGATTCAACCCTTACTGCTATGGCACAAAATCTGGACCTCGGAACATACTGAAATAAATAAGGCCATTTTGACCGACTGCATGGAGTCTATATACGCAACAAGGGTGCCTTGGCTAAAATACATTATGACCTTTTTTTCAAACATGGGCAATAAAGCTTATTACACAAATCCAGCTCTCCTGGAAACAATCTCTAGGAAGGACCTGAGTGCTCTGGCATTAAAATATTTAGAAGATTTACGATGGGAGGTTGAATCAAAAAAGTCCACCGTCATTCACAATCAAATAATCTTGTCAACGGAGACTATCCAGCCTTACCTGATGAACGTGATAAATCCCCGCCATCGTTTTGTGCTCACCAGACTGAGGCTGGATACATTCCACCGTTTAGTGACCTTCCCAACCATGAATGATTGGAGCACCACCTTGAAGGCCTGCCCATGTGACGCAAAGGCACTACAAACCACAATCCGTGTGGTTTTATTTTGCAAACTGTACGCCAAGCAAAGAAAGCGCCTAGTAGTCCCTCTCTTAAGGCTAATCAATCTCCCTCAGTGTCGTACTGCGTACGCCAGCCTCCAGGTACTATCATCCATTGAGATGTGCGGAACCTTGGCCAATTTTTTATGCTCCGTATTAACCACAAGAAAGCGCATAGGGGTAGCAACATAACTTGAACTATTTTAGATTTTTTATTATTCTAAATCATTAAGATTTTAGCCTATTTATTGTATTTATTGTATATTAAAATGTAAAATATTGTTACTTTTATGACTTGCTGAAAGTCGAATAAAGTCTTGGTACTACTACTATGTCAGTTATCCCCTTCAAAACATGACTGGTTTACCTTTCATTTAAGTAGCCTTAAGCAACTGTTATGAATTGTGACATGTCTATGGTTGTCCCTTGTAGCCATTCACATGCTTATTCATATTTCCACGTCTCAATGTGCACATCACCTCAAGCCTGCATTTTGCTGAGCACATCATGATGTATACAATGCTTGGCAGGAGTGTGTAAATGCATGCTTGATCACACATCAGACAGTACTTTGTTGCATATGATGCATACACCCTTGTCCATTGACTGAGTGAGGCTCAATTACCTCTGAGGCTGCATCACAACAACCATACCTCATGGTAGTCCAAGTATAACACTTGATTGGGAACTCACACATTAACAGCCAAACATGTCCCCACACATGTCCCCATGCCCTCTATTGTTTGTCATAGATTATTTGCTTTTAGTACAACAAACATTTCCAGGTCAGACACTAATTTTGCTGATTTCCATGACAATCCACGTGTGCTTTGGTTGCCTCTCCGATATCACCCCTTTATACTTTTTCTGATATGTATTTTTGTCTCGCATACTGCTATAGGGACAGGTATGTTTTTGAGTGAAAAATAAGAGGTAAGACAGCTGATATGGTTTGACACCCCTAAGGTCAGTCAAACAGGTATATGTTTAGCTTGGGAGATCTAAGGTGTGTGCTATTTAAGGGCTAAATATGCTGCATGCTAATACAAAATGTGGCATATTGTAATACTGCATTCCATGATAACTACTTGTACTTGCATACTTTCTGTGACTGTGTAACTTAATGCACAACTTCTGTACCTGTGTCCAAACCTATTTTATATTTAAGCAACTGACCATTAGCTACACATGCTTTGCAAAGCACAATTTATTGTGGTACTACTAGGGCTTGTCAGTAAACTCCACTTTGCTTGCGGTGTTTGCTGAGTTTTTACACTCCTCGCTCCACATAGCGGAGCAGAGTTTTTTCCTAATTCGTGGTGCCAACGTTAAGTTGGCGATCGTGAGAGAGGAAAATCTTACTCCAGACCACCTCCCGCCGAGATTTCTCAATGCAGGTGGTCACGGATGGTTGCTACCGCTTAAAATCAGCATGAACGACACGACCTTACGCACTCTACTGCTTGCAGAACTCTGTGAGGTGCTGTGAACTCCGCCCATGCCCAGCTACTACATACATCAAACGTCATAGTATAGCTTCCTGCATTTTGAGTACACCTAATGTGTTTAAGTTGGACACATGCAGACTCTGCAACAGTTGAGGCTTAGTGTTCCCAAAAGTGCATGACAATGGATCTGCATACATCCTCCAAATGGTTACATGGTTACATCATGTGCACCTGCTTCTATATACCCCATATTCACAATGGGAAGCTTCCTTGTTCATTCCCAATTAGTATGTTTTGTGGTTCGGTGGTGTTTCACACACCGACAGCAATTTGGTAGTAGGTGATTATTCCCTACCACAGCACATCACACTATCAGATGTAGTATTAATAAATTGTTTATTTCTGGATTATTACCATGAGACATAAAAAATGAGACATTAAAAAGCACTCGCAGCAAATAGTCATTAAAAAACACAAAAAAAGAATACAAATAATAAAAACACATTATGACAGCCTGTGATGGCTTTGGTTCATCACAACTGAGACTATACAGTCCTTTTCTAGTAAAAAACTAGTAGGGCATAAGCAAAAAATGTGCTACATACTCCATTATTAAACATAGCAATACAGCACTGGTATTAAAAACTTTAAAAACAGCAAGAATAAATATGTGTATCTGTCACATTCATAACTGAGCCTTCATTGCATTAAAGGGATTTAAAGTGCTAGAGAGAAAGTCTCTATGGTTTCCTGGTATGCTATACTGCATACTGATAACTACCAAGACTTAATGCTATTAGAATACTGCAGTCTGACCTTAAGATTGCACAAGCTTCATTGTAGTGTCTCTTTCCCAATGCAATACAAACTGGCTTGAGTCAGGATGTCCTAGGTTTGGCATATGCTGGCCAGAAAAATAATAGGGGGCATATTTTCGAAAAGTGGCACTGCACACAGTGCAGCGTCACTTTTCTTGCGCCCCTTAGAGCCCCCTAATGCCAAGCCATGTGTGCACCGTATTTAAAATGCAGCACACCATGGCGCTAGTTAGGGGACTAGCATCATAACGTTTGAGGCTAGCCAGAGCTTTGCAGGATTAGCGTCAAAACGTTTGACGCTAATCCTGCAAAGCCCATTGTATACAATGGTGTTCCTCCTTTTAATGCCTGCTCTGAGCAGGCGTTAAAAGTGCCAAAACAAATGACGCAAAGAAATCTCTTAGATTTCTTTGCACCATTTTTATTACCCCCTCCCAATCAGGGGTACGCCACCTTTGCATACATTACACCTAGTGCAGTCATAATGTAGAGCAAAGTGTAACAAAGTGGCACAAATTAAAAGCAAAATTGGTGACAATGCTTTAACGTCTGCAAATCCAGAGATTGCCAAAGTTGAATGGTAAAGTATTCAAAAGGAAACTCTTGTAGTGTCCATTAACTGTATGTATACAGGTGCTCGCCTGGTAAATTCACCCTGCCACTATAGGTGAGATACGCCCAGTCTGGAACAAAATCCCAGAATGGAAAACTGATGCAAGGGGTACCGAAGCACACTGATATTCAATAACAAGTTCAAAGGTAGGCTAGTAGCGTTCTTCAAACTGTCTTTTTAGTCTTCACATCTTCCAAAGGATTTATGTACATAAGCCAATATGTCCAAAGGACAGCAGCCTTTGAACGTATTGTCTTATGCACATGAATCCCGCAGGTAATTTGAAGAATAAAAAGAGAATTTGAACAAAACTACTATCCTACCTGTTGGAGTTTAGCATAAAATATCAGTGTGCTTTGGTATCCATTGTGTTGACATGATGCCATTGTACTTTTGCCTTCTTATCTTGTCAGGGTGGCTTTGGCTTACTTTGGCCTTCGCTGTAACCATCCTTGGAAGGTAATGCATTATTAACCAAAATGTGTTACTTCCTGCACCCAAACATTCCAGCATGCAACGCATATACCATTCCACCATGATACTGGGCTGACAGTGTTGGTGCTAGCCAGCCCTATATTGGCCAACTATGGGGAAGATGACAGAAATGCACCATATTATATTCACACATTGGATTCCTGCCCTTCTGATTGGCGTAGGACATTGCAGCATGAAGAATAGCAATGCTCCCTTATACAAAGTCATCCTTAACTAAGCCCCTTAGCATTTCAGAAGTGGCTTGTGAGTACTGTCTCTGCTGCAGTGAGGCTGTGGTTATGTAATTTAAACATCTCTACATCCAATGATGAATGGTACTTGGCACAGCTGTGGACGGCCGGCAGCACTTGTCAGGTCTGTGTGACAGGGAGAGGTGTCCAGGTGCTAACAAATACAGAATCAGCTGGTGTAGGTGTAAACATTGTGAAGCATATTGATTAACACAATGTGTCACCAATCAATGCCTTGGCTCTTGCTGCACAAGTCAGATATAGGGCCTTATTACGACCCTGGCGGCTGGCGGTAAGCTGGCGGTAACACCGCCAACAGGCTGATGGTGTTCTGCCAGTTATTATGACCATGGCGCTATAGCCACGGCCATATCGCCGGCCCATCAACTATACCCCCATGCATTCGCCTGGTGATCGTAATCCCCTGGGCAGCGGTGCAAGCACCGCTGCCCAGGGGATTATGAGTCCCCGACCGCCAGCCTGGCCACGACTGTAAACACCACCATGGAGAGGCTGGCGTTAAGGGGGACTTGGGCTTCCCCTGCACTGCCAATGCACTTGGCATGGGCAGTGCAGGGGCCCCCAGGCATAGCCCCATCGCGCATTTCACTGCCCGAATTGAAGTGAAATACGTGACGGGTGCTACTGCACCCGCTGCACATCAGCATTGCCGCCATCTCTATTACGAGCCGGCAGCAATGTTGATGTGACTTTTCCTCTGGACCAGTGGACGGTAACACTGTTGCTGTCCCCTGGCCCAGTGGAAAAGTCAAAATAGGGAGCCAGGAATACCGCCAGCACTGACGGTATTCTGGCGCCCGCTTCCTTGGCGGTCTTCTAAGAAGACCACCGAGGTGGTAATGAAGGCCATAGAGTCTTTGAGTGTTGCTTACATATACCCATGTACAGACGAGGCCAACGCATGCATTGTGGAACGTAACAAAACACATACAGTGGGAAACATGCCAATAACTAATACAGTTCAACGTCTGAAATTACCCAGTCTTTCCAGAAAAATCTCATAGCCACTTGTTCTCTATGTGCGCAGAGTTTAGCATCACACATAGATGGTGAAATTAGGCACACAGAATATTACTACTTTCAGCAAGATGCCCCTCAAGCACAGATACATTCCTGCAGGTGAAATTTCCATCCCAACTCCGTAGTGCTTGTGTGCCTGCATAGGCTGTAGCCAGAAAAACAGCAGTGGGACAGGGGAAACTGCATAAATGTTTTGTATCCAGTTATGGATATCACTTTACTTACAATGTCCATTAAGGTACAGCCATGAATTATGTAGTATATCAGTGATGCACTGCGTGTCTATGCGCATTCTGAGCCCTTCTGTTTTTGATCACAGGACATTGTTTCAAACACAAAAATGATGCATAGGTGTCTGATGTTAGCCAACATCATGAAGAACAGTACACACACTCAGTAAGCTTACAACGTATGGATCCAGATTCTAGTGGAGCTATGTTTGAATGTCAGAAGGCGAACAGGCGGTTGCAGCACACACACTTTCAGAATCTGCACACTGATCCAGTTTTGGTTGTCTCTGTCTAGCCCTGGCACATGAGTCTGCCACATGGTGATGATATGCATACTAATTTGGGTAGATGATGTTGTGATGGGGTGTGTGCAACACTTGGCAACATAACTGTGGGATAGGCCTTAATTTTGGTAAGAAAATGTCAGAGTTGTGATGTTTACAGTGACTGAGGTATTAAATTTGTAACACAAAGGTAGAGTATACACATTTATTTAAAATTTGCAAGCATCAGACCAGACAGAAAATGTACAAAAAAAAAGTTCTGCACAATGTTGTTGCGTCTCTGTGTATCAGCAATTGATTATTCAATTTCTCCTTTGTCCTCTTCCTCATCCTCAACCATTGCTTCTTGCTTCTCAGAG
Organism: Pleurodeles waltl; assembly: GCF_031143425.1. Classification (NCBI taxonomy): domain Eukaryota; kingdom Metazoa; phylum Chordata; class Amphibia; order Caudata; family Salamandridae; genus Pleurodeles; species Pleurodeles waltl. The sequence continues at coordinate 634,983,853 of NC_090444.1, forward strand.
GACACATATCATGGTACATTTGTCCTTACAAATATATTATGTGGTATGTAGCATACCAGGATTATTTTGTACACCATAGGAGGGGAGCGTAGCACTCTGCCCCTCAACATGTCCAGGCAGTGGAAGCCAGCCTTCATCAACCCAAACATTCACTACACTGTACACCTGGTCTTGCCCAATGCCTGGTTGTACTACAGCCTCTGTGTGGGGATGCCCAAAGGGGGCCATGACCCATGGCTGCATCCCATAGTCTTGGTCAGCTGAAAATATTAAATATAAAAAAGTATGCAATCAATTATGGTGATTGCCATGCCCACAATACTGTGCATGTCTGTTATGTGTTCTGAATGAGTCATACACAATTGTAGTTATTATGTGACAAAATTATTAACAGCATTTGTCAATTTTATTCAACAGGTCTTCTCAAGTTCTCGGTGTCAGATCAAAAGTTGTGCAGGCCCTGAAACTTTTGATACTTTCACAATGAGGCCATAACGTTTGGCCATTAGCTTACAGTGATAGTTTGTATGAAACATTTATTGCAACTGTAGGTTATGCGCACTCACTGCATGTGCAAAGTGACAGTATGTTGATCTCAATTTACCCCTTTTTGTATCCCTAGTGTTAGACCTGTCAGCTCATGGTGTGGGTTCCCCTGTCTTTTTGGCTTCTGACCTGTTTTGATCCAGTGCTTACCTTTGTTTTTGCTGGCTTAAGAACTCTGGACACTTTACCACTGCTGACCAGTGCTAAAGTGCAAGTGCTCTCTCTCTAAATTGGATTACTAATTAGTTTGTCCATGATTGGCATATCTAATTCACCAATAAGCCACTAGTAAAGTGCACCAGAGGTGACCAGGGCCTGTAAATCAAATGCTACTAGTGGGCCTGCAAGAAGTTTCAAACTTACAATGATTTTTTAAATTGTGAGTCCTACCTTTTAAATACACAGCACCATGCCCATGGGGCTACCTTAGGGGTGACACACATGTAGTAAAAGGAAAGGTTTGGGCCTGGCAGGTGGGTACACTTGCCAGGTCAAACTGGTAGTTCCAAACTGCCCACACAGACACTGTGGTGGCAGGTCTGAGACATCTTTACAGGGCTACTCATGTGGGTGGCACAATCAGTGCTGCAGGCCCACTAGTAGCATTTGATTTACAGGCTCTGGTCAACTCTCGTGCACTTTACTATGGACTTACTAGTAAATCAAATATGCCAATCAGGAATAAGTCATTTACACATACAATTTACACAGGAGCACTTGCACTTTAGCATTGGTCAGCAGTGGGAAAGTGCCCAGAGTACCAAAAACAGCAAAAATAGAGTCCAGCACACAATCAAAACATGGGAAGCATGGGCAAAAATAGACAGGGGAGACCACGCCAAGGATGCCGGGTCTAACAGTGATGCTTTTGCTAACAAAGTTTGACAGTTTTCATCCTAGCTAACATGTCTGCAGACACACGGTGTACATTTGAAATGAGGAGGGACAGGTACCACCATGTCCAGAGGGCAGCCAAGGGGGACAGGAGAAGGGGTCATTTCTACACCAATGCCAAGGCAGCAGGGCATGAAATGTCCGAGATTCCCCATAGCGTACATATAATGTTTCAATTTAAGCAGTTCTTAAGGCAACAACCAAAACATTTTGAACTCCAAAGGATGTCCAGATAGGTTCAATAGGGGATAAATGCCATGTGACATGTTGAGTTGAGGACTATTCCAGTGAGGAGGAGCTTACAATTGCCAATATGAACGGTAAGCCACATTGACAGTCCACAAATGGATATGATTAGCAGGTGGGCAAACAAAAAGGGTACAGTACCAGATGACAAGAGAGGTGGCATGATTATACACACAGCTCCAATTGGAAACTGGCCAAGAGGCACAGACAAATATTACTTGGCAGTCTTAAATCGGAAAGTGGTGGAGTCCACATCCTCCTCCTTTGTAGTGTGTTATGTCTCCCTTGAGGGTGGTGATGTTTGCGCAGAAGGCATCTGAGGCACACATACATAAGATGCAGAGGATGTAGCTCCCCTGTCCCTAGCTGCATTTGTCTATGCCAGCAAGGAAGGCAGCACAGCATTGACAATGGCCAAATGGCATGCCAACAAGCCAACAAAGTCGCTGAGGAAGGCACCCATGGTAGCAATATAGAAGTCCTGCTTACGCTCCATAGATAGGAAGATGTTGCAGATGGCCCCAGCTGGGTTGCAGCCTCACTGGTATCATATTGGCAGGGCTGTGGTTGTTGCCTCTGCATCATAACACCAGCTATGTCAGCTAGGGACAGTTCCATTCTGTGGAACAAGGGGTAAGTGTCTCTGATGTCCTCAGAGGTGTCCTTATTGGGACTGAAACACCTACAGACTCTCTCCGGAGTACCCCAATGGTCTACATCTCCACCCGCACCTCATCTACCAGCTGCTGCTGGACTCCTACCACTCGCTGTTAGAGGACTGTAGGAGTCTCTCTCTCTCTATGGAGTGTACAAAGCTGGACACACTTTGCAGAGAGTCCGGGCAACCAAATGTTGGTTTACAGAGGTGAAAAATAGACCACCTAATGCTATAATTTTTATGATAGCTTGGTTGAGCAGTTAGGCTAATCTTGGAGAAGTGCAAAGCATTTGTTGTACTCACAGTATTAATAAATAAGACCACACACTCAAAAGAATAATTCAAGACCAATTTACAACAATACTTCAGAGTTTTATACATTTTTTAAGCTCAAGACCATCACAATTGGGTATGTACTTTTTAAGTTATGAATTTTTGAAGTATAATAAAAATAGTATTTTTGTGTGTAATCACACACCATAGCAATCAATGGAGAAAATACTTTGAAAATGCATATAAAATCAAGCAATATGTTTACCAATGTCTCCTTTCGCAGGTATGTCGAGGTCATCGGTGGCTACCATGGACTATCTGGAGAAGTTTGGGTGGCTCCTGGTTTCAGCGGGGGCAGCTGCAGAAAGTCATTGGAGCTGGTGCAAGGGCACTGCTGGGGAACACTTGGAAAAGCACTGCACAGGCAGACTTAAAGTTAAGTCCGGTGGATCTCCTTAGACTGTCAAGGTCGCAAGGGGGGAAGGACCCTTATGGCACAGCTGGATCTTTGGTGCAGGGCACAGGGCGGCCGGGTGCAAAGTTGATCAGTGAGCCAGGAGCTGTGCATGAAGCACAAGGTAGGTCTCTTTGAGGGTTGCTTGCAGGTCAGCAAGAGCACTCTTGTGGGAGGTCCCAGTGGTTTTTGATGGCCCTTGATTGGGGCTTCCTCCTGGTCCTTTTACATTCTGGAGTGAACTGCCTTCTTGGTGTCTGACATGAGATGACCACTACCAAGGGCTATTGCACGGTTTGGCCACTGGAGGATGCAGTGCCACCAAACCTGACACACTTCCAGGGTTTGTCCTCGCAGTCCAACGGGTGGAGTTTGGTCTGGCTGCGGAATCCAGTTCCTTGGTCAGCAGCCGGTCAGTGAAGTGGCCTTCACTGGGTCTTTGGTCTTGGGTTGCAGGAGAATGATGCCTTCAGACTGGAGGGAGATCTTTAGTGATTTATGAAGAGTGGAGGTCCTCTGGGGGTTTGTAGAGTCCATACAATGGCCAAGATACCCCTCAGCGATGATTGTCAAGTGCTAGGTGCAGCAGGTGGGATTTGGCACCTTTTCTTTGTGCTGCAGGACTTCAGTTCTCAAGCCTAGGGTCTTCTTCGTTGCTGGTCTTCGTTTGTCCATCAAGGTCCAATGGTGCCTGCATTGGTGGCAAATAAACATATGTGTACCAGTGCAGGGGAAAAAGATACAAATGCACAAATTTGCATATATACAGTGCATTCCTGCCTTTTCTCATTGGCGTAGGGCAGTGCAGCAAGCAGACATGCAGCACTGCCCTACAGCTATTCCCCCTAATATGTCCAATTAAACTCATGTTACAAGGGGACTGCATTGTCTCAGTCAGGTAGGGCAGAGTTGAAGTGTCCATGCATGATGTGCTGTTCCATTCCATGACTTGCTGCGTTGCACTGTGTGCCTTAGCCATAAATATGGCCCATAATGCTTAATTGTGTTGTCTCCCACACAAGCATATGCAAACAACTGTGTGAGTCAGAGAAAGGTCCTACACATGTTGCTGAAGAGCGTGCATCTCTGCATGGAAGGGTCCATAGCAAGCTTTTGTGATCTTTGACCCCACCTCAGCACACATGTTGTTCATGTGTGGAAGCTGAGGCCTTTTCATGATAAGAATGAGACCCAGAGCCGGACTCCGTGGTCAGGAGCACACGCCATCTGTACACTTCTAATAAGAGAGTGACTACTGTCATCTCATCGCACTGAGCTGAAGAGGACCGGTAGTGGTGGCAGCAAAGTGATTTTAGTTTCAGGACAGGTCTTTTTCCTAGTTGCTCATTTGAGAGACCAGCTTACCGGCCTCTCCTGTATTTTTCTAATTTTATACAAGTTGTCTTCCACATTATCCTTTGCCCATCTATGTAGAGCATGTGTGTATTGTGTGCAAGTGATAGTTGTGTGTAGAGAGTACATATAGAGTACCCATAATGAATGTGGTTGTGGTTATAGTTGGGTTTAATCTCAAAAGTGGAGAACTGCACTGCTGAAATACACAAACACTGTTTCTAAATTGAGTATGAAGATGGGACAGAAGCTTCTGGTCAGTGGGCCAAGATTTCCTGACAAAAACCCTGGGGTCTGTCACTACTGGTGACCAGAAGATCCCTTGAGATCCAGGATTAGGTTACTGAATACTACCTTCCTTTGCCAGGTTGGGGACCAGTAACCTGGGGAACATTTGACTAACCTACAAGAAGGAATTGCCTTTGTCCTACCTTTTTTTGCAGTTTTTATATAACACAAACTTGGCTCAAGGACATTTGGAGCACTTTACATGAGCACCAGCTACAATATACAAGATCACATACACTTTTAGGCAAAGGGAGACAAATTGATGTGCCCAGAATCACAGGATTTTGAGCCGACACAAGGATTTTAATTTGGTTCCCCAGTTCCACAGTCAGCAGACCTGGGCAAAATTCTGCATTCACTACCCACATTCTTTGAGGATGGGATAGAGAGCTAAATGACTGCTCAGATGAGGAATTGGTGGTGCCCTTGCATGACGAAGCTCCTGCCAGAAGAAGCAGAGACTGCAAAGAGTTCACATGAAGTGACAAAATGCCACTAAACTGACACAGAATGTACCCGTTATGACCATCAAGGTTGGGAGGCCCGGATGTACATCCCAAGTAGAGGTGGCATTGACACCTATGAGTGAGGGTGTCGGAGAGGTCAACAGGATGTGAACTACATTCTGTGATCTAGCACCAAGAAATGCTGAAGCAGTAAGATGACCAAACAGGCAGACGTTGTTGGACTGACAAGAAACTTCAAGTACCAAGAGAAGACAAAGATCATTTGAAGAGTGTCACTGAAGTGATCTGGGGTGGGCACCTTCTGCTTTGGGGAGTGAGGTTCATTATTGGACCCAAGGAAGTCATCGGTGGCAAGATATCAAGGTCACCTCCAACCAACTGGTACTGGCTCTGTTGTGACTTACTTGAGGTTGGACTTGCTGGTGCATATGCGTGAAGAGCAAACTCCATCAACTTGGCCGAGCCCAAAAACACAACATCTCCACTTCATGAGCCGTGCCAGACACAAACCAATGGAGTGGTCCTGCCTCCACCGAGGGCAATATCCGCTGTTTTTGCGTGTAGAACGGCCTTCATGAACTCTGCAACGAGGACTACAAATGTTCTAGGATATTTCTCCTCAAAGGGAAGGAAGTGTGCACATTAGAATCCAGTCTGGACAGCAATACTGTTGTGAATAAAAGTTATAAGAACAACAAGAATTACAGTGACAAGGCTCACTGGGATTCTCCTTCCAGGGCAGATTGCCAATGCACCTTATCAGTAAAGACTGTCAGGCCAGCATACCATGGGTTCTGTTCCCACTAGTGCCTCATAACAAACTCTCTCTACTACATTGCGTCAAGTGACAATGTGTGTCTTAGCATTAAAGTCCTATTTTTTCCTTTAAAACCAAAGAACTGGCTGTACATTGATTTTTTGATTGTCACCTGAAGTCTGATGAATGCTGAGCCTTAATTGAACACCACCTCCCTGAGTCCTTTATTGTCTGCTTTGCAACCCTGAGAGCCATGTGCTAAAAGGGTGTACTTGGTATCCTTATGGTTAAGCTCCAGGACACCAGAACTGATTCCACCAAACAGAGCCCAATAACTCCCGAGTGACCACGCACCCCTGAAATGTCCCCACATTAAACACAATTTGAAAATCTGGAGTGGACTGGGCAGGGTTTTTCAAATCTCTGAATGGAAGGAAGGAGAAAAAAAAGGTGTGTCCTAGGAACGGCTGATAAAGTCTCTATCTGGTACAGAAGAAGAGAGAAAACACCACTGGCTTAGGCTAGACAGATAACTTCTCCGGAACGAGAAGAGAAAATCAGGGCAGGCCTGGGAAGAGCCGGTAAACTCCATTGAGAATCAGGAGTCATCTGGGAGTACTGATAAAACTCTGAGGAAAAAGAGGAGTAAAATGAAGGGCTGGCCTGGGAAGGACTGATAAAATCTCTTGACGTGCAGAATGATGTATAACTGGCATGGGAAGAACTGCTAAAGTCTCAGGAGAATCTTAACAGTCCTTTCCCTTCCATCTCTCCTGTCACCCGTTAATTCCTTCCTTCTCTCCCACTCCTTCTTTCTTCTTTCTTTTTCCTTTTAGCCTTTAAGGAGTTGCTCCCTTAAAACTGGCATTACTGTACCCCTGGAGCTGCTACTTTTGCCTTGTCTCTTTGGTAGAGAGCAATGATGGAGGATGCTACCTTAAGGTTGAGTGTTCAAAGAAAATGTTCAGTTTCTTTTTGAAACGTTAAATAGCCTGGCTTCACTCGAGCAATTAAAACACGACTCATTGTCTAGAAGTATGGTATTTGATTCCGACACTGAAGGAAGAGATTTGCAAGGAGTATCAGATTTGCAAAGCACTGCTGCACACAATATATACAGAGAAAATGTAAACAGATTACATTAAGATTCTTCTTGCTTTGTTTACATTTTACCTTTCTTTTTTTCCAACCACCGCATTACCTCTTCAGGTTTACTGTATTCCCTTTCTTACTGGTCTTCCTATGTTCATCTTTGTAGGTAATATTTGGAAATGAAGGCCCATATTTAAGAAGCACTAGCATCACATTAGAGTCATTTTGATGGCACTAATGTGGTGTTAGGCTCCAAAAATCGCTGCGCCATATTTACAAAGTGGCGCAATGCATGCATTGCGCCACTTTGTGACCCTTTGTGCCACATTATGCATGCGCAGTGCATAATGTATGCAAAGGGGGCGTTACCCCATTAGGGGGACCACAACAATGGCTCATTGGAATCTTAAAGATTCCACTATGATATTTTTTTGCGGCTACTTTTAAGGCCTGCTCAGAGCAGGCGTTAAAAGTGGGCACACTATTGGTTACAATGGGCCCCTATGCACCAAAATGTTGGCGCTAACCCTGAACAGTACATCAATAGCGTGAAAAATGTTGATGCAATTGCCCCCTACCCTGTGCCATGGTGTGCCGTATTTTAAATACAAGCACACATGGTGGCAGTAGGGGTGCAGCGCCACTTTTCTTAAATGTGCCCCAAAGGGGCAAATTTAGAAGCCCCTTAGTGCCGCCGAAGTGTCATTTTGTTTTACACTATGGCGGCTCTAAACAGGCCCTCACCCTGCACCATATTTACAAAGTGCTGCAATGCTAGCATTGTGCAACTCTGGAAATCCTTGCATCTCATTACACCTGCACCACGTATAATGTATGCAAGGGGGTGTTCCCCTACAGCTGACAACATGATTTTGTGTAGCTGCAATCTTTATCGCTGTCAGGCGGCAACAGCTGACCCTGCACCTACACGGTCTCCACTGCTCATGATCACGATGCCTGTCAGCCGGCAGCAGTTGATCCAGCGAAGTCTCTGGCCTGGATCAGGTCCGATCCCTAGATCCTTACTGCTCTCAAACACGATGTCTGTCGTACAGCAGCAGTTGACACAGTGAAGTCCTCAGTACAGATCAGGCCCTCACGATCTTTACACGGTGCTAGTCAGCGGTCACACGCAAATGTTGTCGTGGCAAAGGTCACACCACTCCCTCACAGTAGAAGCTGGCTCCAACTCATCGCCAAAATCATGTTGTGAAGAACGGCACTGACACTGTCATTAAACAAGTAGTTGGTTTATTCAGCTCATGAGATAAATGTGACCTCCACCTCAGACAGCTTCCTACAACCGTCTGAGGCGGAATGTCACTGTTCCCATAACAACCTACTAATGTTCTATCCTTAAAGAAACAACACATTATAACAGATACATTCTCAGCCCTGCACCTCCAGGTACCTGGGCAACCATCTTGCTCCAACCCTGGGAGCAGAACTGCAGATAAATGCCGACAGTCTTCTCGTGCTCGTGACACAACAGTTTCACATATGCCGGCACATTCTGAGTGAATGTGTGCCTTAAAATTACAGGACAACAATGCAATAATTTGGAGACAATCACTAGTTGTGTCACTAGTCACACTTGGTCAGGTAGAAATAGTAGGTATTTCCCAGTGAAATGCCTTTCTTTTGAAATTATTTTGTGTTTTGGAGATAACGTTTTACCAGTGAAATTGATTACGTGGATTAACCAAATCAGGAATCTAAGCTGCCACACGTTCTAGCCGGGTCGCCGTGATCAAGAAATATCCAATTTTGAAAAGCCATCATTTGGCAGAGTGCACCAATAGCCAAAGCTGGATAGTGGCTTGACTTTTTCAGTGACAGCTTCCCAGTTCTGCAGATGTTCTCAATCCTCATTGGGTCTGGTTGCACGCACAGACCCAGCAAGGCTCCTAGGAGACAGTGCTATGATTATTTGTAGCTCAAGAGGTTGAGTTGAAAAGGCTATGGCCATGGAATGGTGTTGGACCAGGCCGGTGAGGTTGTATCAACCAGGATGGGTTCAGGCACTTTATTTTGGTATTCTAGGTATAGTCATAATTAATCTATATTATACATCATTCCAAATATATCTTTCAACATTACAACATTACAGCATTCTGCTTAAGGACAACAACAGTTGGGATTTATGAATTTTAATGGTAAATTCTTCAAGTTTGTCCCTCAATTCTCCTATCCACAACTGGGATAGAAGTGCCAATTGTTGTCTCTGCGAACTTCGGTTCTACTTCCAAAGCAAGATCTTAAATAAATGTCTTCTTGTATTCAGCACATTCACCCATAAAGCTGATGTTGCTGTTTGGGTTTTGAAAACATTTTACAACCTGCCATACAATAAAGTTTTAAAAACAACACGTCACGAAATAGATACCATGGGGGCAGATTTAAAAGCCCCTTGAGCCTCATATCACTGCATTAGCGTACTTTTTTACACTAATGTGCCAATATTATGGCAAAAATTGCCACTCCCTATTAACAAAGTGGTGCAATGCATGCATTGTGCCACTTTGTAATCCCCTGTGCCACATTATGCCCGCGCCAGGCATAATGTTTGCAAGGAGGGCGTTACCCCGTTAGGTAGGCCAAAAAGATAGCGCAAAAAAATCTTTTAAGATAGCGCAAAGATAGCGCAAAGATTTCTTTGCTCTATTTTTTTGGTCATTTTTAACACCTGTTCAGAGCATGTGTTAAAAGGGGGGTACACCATTGGTTACAATGGGCCCCTATGTACAGTTCAGGGTTAGCGCCAACCCTGAAGAGTACATCAATAGCGTCACAAATTCTGACGCTATTGCCCCCTACCCTGTGCCCCTTTTCTTAAATCTGACCCCATATTTCCGAAAATCTCGATGCACATCACACCTTTCAGATTTTCTTCAGTTGGCCACTACCACAGGAGAGGAGTGAATTTATGTAATTAAGGAAAGAGGTTTCTTAATTTTTTTGTGGGCTTTCTGTGTGTCCTTCTGTTGAAAGTGTATGCCCCCACTACGTCGACCTATCCACTATTTGCCAGCGAATTACTGCTTGAGATAAGAATAATAATTATATAATTACCATGATAATATAGAGGATGCCATAATATTGGATGTTGATATTATCAAAGACAATGTAGTGTCATTCAGCCTCTAAAAGGGTCAGCACAATGGTAGATAATATGACGGCTAGGAAGAGTGAACATTTCCTGTAAGTCATTTTGAAAGTAGCACACTAATGTGCAAGACAATTGCCTTACATACACTGGGGCAGTGGTTCCCAACCTTTTGACTCCTAAGGACCCCCACCGAATCATTAGTGGAAGCCAGGGACCCTCACACAATTTGTACGGTTTAAATTTCAAACATTAAAACAGTAATTCACAAACAAGTACACACCATGAAAAAATACTCGAATTACTAAAGGTATCATTATTTTATATTGAAAACATATGAAAAAAATAATAATGGGAAGGTAGGCGCTGCGTCTCGGCGTCTAACCTTTCAATGTTTGGTTTTATTTAGGAAAGCTGAATCCTCAGGTCAGATTCCACATTTCCCAAGCAATTTCTCTTTTTATTTTTAGATACACAATATCTGCGAACACTTTTCACATAAATATATGGTGGGGAAAAAAAATAAAACCATAAGGGCCTCTCTCCTCTCCATAACATCTCTGTCACATGTAATTCATTTGTTATATAGCACCTCTCATACCAGTGTACGGTGTCAGAGCACTTTGCAGGGACTACAAGGTGTAGAAGAAACAAAAACTGAGGATTCAGAACATAACACAGTGGTTAGCTTTGACCTTAGTGATAAGAATGTATTTCTATGCAAGCAAACCTTTTTTAGCAGCATAAGGAAAATTAAAGACTGGGAAAAAAAACATAACTTTGTAATTTGTGTCATGCAGTTTCCATGCAGCTCTTAGATGGCCGTTTATAGCCCACTGTGCTATATTAAGATTGCAACTTATGAACTGCTCAGTAACAAAAGAATCTCTGTAACAAAAGCAGTATCCACTGTGCTATGCACATAAAATACTGGTCTTTGAATGATATGCATTCTTTGCAGCAGGCACATTAAACCATTAAACATCTGCGCTACCTTAGTTGAGTCAAAACTGCCACTAGGCAAACCTTCCATCTTACTCCAGCAGGTACGTTAATAATTAATCACCAGAGTTATCTTGACACTTTCTTTTTGCCAGAACAAGGCTGTGGAGTGCTTTTAAAACTGCTGCAAGAAGGAAGTAATAAATGTAAAAACACACACTTTTCTCTCAGAGGCCCCAGCTGGAGAAGGGGCTTCCTGGTGGCCCAGGCCTGCAGACCCCATGGGCACGTGTCACAGACCCCTGGGGGGGGCCACAGATCCCAGTTTGGGAACCGCTGCACTGGGACATAAATGCAACTTTTAAATTATATCTGTGGAGGTCATTTAGGAACCTATGGATGCTGGATGTCTGCTGAAAACCGTTGTCACTTCAGCCAACACTTTAGGTTCCTCTCAGAGTTAACCACCTCATTTAGACCTGGAAGGATGACTTGGTTTCCGATGGCGAAACTTCATCTGGCACTGCTGTTGTAACCCTTTAATGGACAGTTCATGCACCACAGGGCTGTTGGTTACACTGGATTGGAAGTATGTTTTGTTTAGGACACACCTCTAAACACATTTTTCATGTTTGTGACTGCCTTGTAAATCGTGGCGGTCACAAATATAGCAAATGAAGAATTGCCCCTTATTGTTGGAAGGAAACTCCCATTCCGTCAGCAGCAATTTTTGGTTTTTTTTATAGAGACATACTTCCATTTTGGGTGTTTATTTATGCAAAGCAAAAGCAATGAATGGCCCTCCTTCCTGCAGCGGTTTTTCAATAAAAGTGCTTCTGCAGTATTAGCAGGAAATCTTTCAGCAAAAACTGTCCACCACAGTGACAGAGTGCTCAGCTATGTTGAGTGGTTTGCAGCCAGACCAGCAATTGCATAGCCTGCACACTTCACCTTTGGAGTGATGCACCAAAAATCTGAGTCTAAATTGCCTACTAAGGGCCATATTTATAGCCTGTTTTGCATCGCTCTTGCCCCATTCAACATGGCTTCATAAATATTGAGTAATGTACCACAGTGCAAGCTGCTGAGTTACATTACGCCAGGAAGGCGTTTCCGTGGGTGTCGCATGGGTGTTCCCATGCAACATAAATGGATTTTACTATGTTTTGGCATAGGGCAGAACCACAAGACTTTTTGCTGCACCTCCCTGGGTCAAAACAAAAGGGCAGGAATGCACCGTATCCAGCAGATTCTTGTCCTTGTCCCCCTGCGCTGGTGCACAACTTGCTGCCTAGCACCAATGCAGGCACCCTTGCACCATGGTGCAAGGGTGCCTGCGTTGCAGGGATGACGGTTTATGTGCAGGAATTACACTCCTGTGGTGCCACTAGGGTCTCGTAAATGAGGCCCATAGTATCTAGTACACAGAATCTTTGCCCTTTTGGAAACTTTTTGTGCAGAACCAAAAAACTTGTGTGGAACATACTGGACACAAGTCGTCAACTGTCATCTGCACACAGAGTTACCCTTCAATATAAAGATTAATAACATGTTTGATACCTCTACACATCTATGATGCCTCAGGAACACATGCGTTTTATAAATGCTTACACCCACTAGCTTTAATCTGAGAAAAACAAGAGCAACCCAAATGTCCAGGAGAACATGGGTAACAACTAAAGGTTCTGAACAAGCGCTCACATGAAACTCTTTTTGCAAAATCAATATGGTTAAACAGGAAACCTGTATGCAATCAGTGAACAAACAAAGATTTAAATTAAGACACTACAAGTTCTGTCAGTCCTTCTTCCATAACAATAAGTGGACAACAACTAGCATATCATTGTATTACTCAATCAGGCTGCATGTTTTTTTTATTTATTATGCACAAAATGCAGCAAAGACCATAAAGTCTAGGTTGGTGAAAGGTGAAGTAGTAACAAGCATAACCCAAGTGAAGTGAACCTAAACCAAAGAAAGAAGAGTGATCAATAATGTGAAATTAAATAGTGTATTGGTAGCAAATTGAAAGAGAGCCACAAATATTCAGTGCAGATAGCCACATGGGGTAATTATCCAGTGTTCAATTGACTTTGAGAAGGTCTGTCTTTTTTGGTGTTAATGGCTTTTCAACCCTACATGGGATATTAGGATCTCATCAGGACATGAACTAACCTGGGGGACTAATGAAATGTGTAAACTTAGTACTAATGTCAAAGATAGACCACTGTGGTCTGAATAATAATATACAATGTGAGAAAATGGGGCGCATTGCAGAGGCCCCCTAACCTTTTACCCCCATTTTCCACTTTTTGCTGGTGTTTTCATGACTCTGTTGGTACCCTGGGTACTGCTAACCAGTCCCAGAGCCTGTGCTCTGTATAAAATAAGTATTCAAATTAGGCTAATTATTATTAGCTATGTCAACCTACCTATAAGTCCCTAGTATATGGTAGGGCATGCAGGTTTGGAGACCCCAGCATAGGTAGTGCACCCATAGGTGCACTGCTGAGGTGCCCAGGGTAATTTTAAAGGCAGGCCTGCCTTGCTGGCTGTTTTTAAATTAGAGTTAAATTCAAATTCGACTTTGGAATTAAAACTACTTCCAAAGTCTTAAACTACCTTATTTGTACATATAAGTCACCCCTAAGGTGTGCCCTATGTGCCGCTAGGGTTGGGTGCCATGTAAGTATAAGCAGGGACCTTATAAAAATTGTTTTATAAGCCCTGTGAGCTAAAATAGCCAAATTCGTTTTTCTCCCACTGTATTGAATGGCCTCCATAGGCAAAAATAGGGATACTTTATTTTAATTAACAAAGTCCCCCTAAGTGTGAGATACTTCAAGTTTGGTATCAAATTAATTGTTATAATAAATCCCAAAATTTACAATTGTGGGATTTAATATAACTAGTTCAGGTAAAGAGTTTTAAAACTCTACCTGAAAGTTGCCAACTTCAGCTCTGTAGTGCTCTTCTCTGACTGGCCAGCCTCTGGCAGCCTGGCCAGGCTGCCTTGATGAGTTGTGAAGTGGCCTGGGCTGAACACTAAGCATGTGCCTGGGGGAGGAGAATTACCTCAGCAGATGGGGAGGCAGGAGTGGGAGAGGGCTGCCAAACTGGTCTTCAAAGGTCGGGAAGGACATTTGGAGCAACCCAACACCTCCCTCACATCCTGCAACGCCAGACAATTAGGTACCCTCCTGATTAGATTAGGAGAGGGCAGGAGAGGGGTGTGTTTGAGATTTTTAGCCACCCAGAGGATGGACTCAATGAGATCCAACCTCCAAAAATCAGTTTCAGCCATGATGCATTTTTGAACAATGTTGCTCCCTGGGATTGATTTTTGCCACACTTCCCAGGAAGTGGTCATCACAGGGGGAAGGACCCTACATCTGATTGGAGAACCAGGAACCCCCTGTTTTTCACCAAGGAGCAAGGATAAATGTGGCGGAGCTGTACCCTCACCTCAGTTCCCTACCAGATCCCTACAAGGAACAAGACAAAGAAGAAGAAGGACTGCCCTGCTGGACCCCTGACCTGAACCTGGACACTGCACTCTGAAGGACAGCACCAGCTGCACACTTGGGCCTCACCACTAAAAATACATTGCCTGTATTCTACTGTTCCAAGAAGGGACTCCCTGTTTGCTACAGGTACAGAGGAGCTGTTCAGGGTCCCCTGCATCAAGTCCTGCAAGCAGGGCCCAGCTGACCACAATCCAGTGGCCATTTGAGGATTTGGAACAGGTGCATTCTGGGAATTGTAGTCCCAACTCCCAAGGAGCAACTCAGAGCTTCTGGAACCTTCGATCAAGTTGTGGACCCTTCAAGGACCTCTGGAAGAAATCCAGAAGTTTGGAAACGTTTGGAGCAACTCCATAAGTTGAAGAGGCGCATTGTGGGAGTTGTAGTCCCAGACCCCAAGAGGCAAACCAGAGTCTCTGAGCTCTTGGCTGGTGCTGTGGACCACATTCCTGAATCAAAAAACACTTCTGAGAATAACTGTAATAGTGGTATCTCGTGGGTGGCCTGAACTCTGGACTTTGTCCCTTTCCAATATGACTTTTTTAACCCTTTGAGCGTTAATTGCTTCTATGCACGAGGAAACATTAATTCTTTAAAAATTCATATCTCCAGTTTCCCTTATCCAATTTTATTAGTTTTGGTGTCATTTTAAAGATAACAATATACTATATTTATATGAATTGCTTCTGGATTTTTATTGTGTTTTACTTATTTACTGTTTTGTGATTTTTAAAAGCTTTACACACTTGTCTCCTAAGTTAAACCTTGTCGCTTGTTGCCAAGCTACCAAGGGTTGAGATGGGTTTGATTTATTGAGACCTAATTGGACCTAAGTGGAGGTTAGTGGCCTATTGCTAAGTGAAGGTACTTACCTACCCTTAACAATAATACACTTTCCAACATACAATACATACTGGTTGCACTAGTAAACCAGGTCTAAGTGCGAAACGAGCACCTGACCACTGTATTGGCCACATAGAATGCTACCAAGAAGTGACTTGGGGAGGAATAGATGGCTTCAGTTTGTTAGGAAGGGCACTAATAAAATTTTGTTGCTTAGTAGATTACTCTGCAACACCATACCAATTGTGCTTCAAGTAATGTGACTTACTGTATTTGGTGTCTGTGTAACATGATATGCATTGATCAACATCCCAACAAGTCAATGCCAGGGTAAGCCAACACAGGAGCTGCATCAGAAGTGCCATTAAAACAGCCCTCATGGTTCATTATTTGGAAAAACATCACACAGCGGGCAACATGTATTGCACCACTTTGTAAATATGGCAGGAGGAAAAGGCCACTTTAGCGCCATCTTAGTGTAGAAAAAAATTATGCTAAGGCAGCGCTAACGTGGAACAAGGGGCTCTTAAATCTGCCCCTAAATTTCTCTGGGCATCCCATGGCTTCAAACTGGGACTGGGCTTTGACTTTTTCCTTTTCCCCTTCATAGATGTGATTGTCTCATGTAAAGAATAAGGGGCGCAAGCTAGCACCTTCAGCTTTAATTTGAAATATCCTTTGGAGATTTGAATCATCCTCTGGGAAATTTGTCTGACCCCGTACCATTCATGGACAATGTCTAACAATTTGTTTGTTAAACTGATTTATGAGTATTTTATATTTTATGAAATTTGTGTTTTATTATTTATGGATGTATACGTTTTGCCATTTCTTTGAATTATGTCATGTTGGCTATGTTGCCTACTTGTGGGGCGTGTCTGATTGAGTAATGCAACTATACACTGGTTGTTGTCCACTTATTGTTATGGGGGTAAGGCCTGACAGAATTTGTTCTGATTTAATAAAAACCTTTGTTGATTGATTCCACGCAGGACTTCCTGTTTAAACATATTGATTTTGCAAATTGAGTTTCATATGAATGTTTGTTTGGAAACTTTGCATCCATTAGCTGGCCACAGGCTGTACAAAATTAGAAAGAACAGTAATATGGTAGTTACCTGTGACTATAAACTACACAACGAAATAACACACTTATTAGATGATGTCATCAGTGTTGTCATCTGTGATGTCAATAATGAGGTCATCCGTGATGTCATAACTGATGTCATGGAACATGTCATGAGTGATGTATGTGAGGCCATAAGCAGTGCAAGGCGGGTTCACACGTGAGAGCAACTAGTGAATTTCTGTGTTTTTTTTTTATTCAAAACGTTAATGTTGTCACTGATATATTCTCTTAATTATAACGTTACTTTAACCTTTGTTTTTTTCAGTGAATATATATATATGTATGTATATATATATATATATATAGATAGATAGATAGATAGATAGATAGATAGATAGATAGATAGATAGATAGATAGATAGATAGATATTGCCTACTGGCGGTGGCCAATAGGTAGTTATAGTTAGGACCTTGTTTCTATAGGAAAGGCATTTTCTGTTTTACCAATAACTTTGGCCCCGTTGGCCAAATGCTCACGAAATTTTCAAAACTAGTACACCAGTCAGTTCAGCTGCTGTCTTAAAAGTTTTGGGATGATCCATCAAGCGGGGGCCGAGAAAAAGCAGGGGTCCCAAACTGCGTTTTCTCCACGCATTTTCACATAGGGTCTTTAGACACAATTACAGCTTGAACTGCTGAACGGAATTACACCAAATTTGGCAGGAAGCTAGATCTTGATGCGCAGATTGTTCTTTTTTGTGATATGGTGAAAATCCGTTCAGTCGTTTTTAAGATACTAAAGGAAAAAGAAATACAGATATATAAAGAAGAGGGCCTTTCGTGGATCCATCCGCGGTGGATCTGCGTATTCACGCTCCAAACAAAGAATCTTATTGGCTGGCAGCAACCTCACAGAAAAGTTGCGTCTGACATTTTATTGAATCTGGAAACGGTTCCCAGGGCTAAAATGTGGGCTGCAATTCATATGAAGGGGCCAGAGAAGAGGTTCCCTGACACCATGTTTGCGTTATGTAAGTGGCAAAAGTAAGTCTAATAGGTAACAAAATGAATTAATAGATCCGCCGTGGGGCCCATCCTCCATGTAAATCTGCCATGGATCTGCGAATCTTTCCACAAAACAAAAACAAAATTATACTAACACTCTGACACCAATACAGACACTCTCTAGGGGGTTGGCTGCAGGATCATGCGTGTTGGATGCGTATAACTGTGCGTGATGGGGGCACACGTTATAGTTACCTTAGGATTTTAAGTGAAGAAAAAAATTATATATATATATATATATATATATGTATATATATATATATTTATATATATAAAATATAATCCTTATACATCTCAAGGACAGGGGGAGCTTGCTGGTAGCTTCTATAAGGGTATGGTACAACATAATGCAGACTAAAAATGTGTGCCTCTGTGTACAATACAATAAGACACTTTACATTCACAGAAGCATCTGCATTGCTCACAAGTATCCTTGTAAAAGACCAAAATACCAATGGGCACATGTGAAGGAAGGTGCAGTAGAACAATCAGAACTTTTCTTTACTGTTGCACTATTACAATTTGGGCACATTTTTGTCTGACTCGAGCAAGACTGGAGAGGCCTTTTATTCCTTTGGGAATTTCCCCGTGGGCTGGAACACTTGAAGTTCGGATTTGAAGGCACAGGCCCTCTTCTGTGTCTTACTCGCTCCCTCCAGCCACCTGAAGTTAATTGTAGCAAGCAGAGTCGCTTCAAGGGAGTGCGACAGAGAGGGAGGATGGAGCATGGTAGAGAGAAAGTGGTCTGAAAGGGAGAAGAGAGAGAAGACAAACATAGATAAAGAGATGGGGTGGGTGGAAGAGCGAGGCTGCGTGAGAAACTGAAGAAAGAGGGACTCGATTTAGCATTATTGACATGGCTGCTTTTGGTTCCCTTCCTTGGACTCGAGGGGGTTGTCTGCTCTTAGTTACTACTTAGTAAAATCAACTGAAAAATGTGGCACACATCGGACTTGGCGTTCCATTATGTGTACCTCAGTTTATTAAAAAATACATTGTATGTGGAATCACAGTCCTATTTTGGCAAATATTCTCCATGGGGTGTTTTAGTATCTGTCTTAGCTACCTGCTTTAAAGTGAGCATCCACTCTGATAAAAAAAGATAATGCTCTTTATCCAGTCGTGCATCACTAACAATTACTAACAATAAGCATTCCAGAATCTTCCTTTCATGATGTCACCTCGGGTTTTGAGAAATATTGCGATATCATTCACCAGATGTCCCCTTTAAATGATGGCTTACGAGGACCGAAGACACTAGAAAAACAGTAAGTCAGAGGTAACCAAAAAAATTCATTCCGAATCGGTAGTACACACAGTGGAGAATGCGTTTACTGTAACATTACGTAAGACAGTTCACCCTAAATATGTTATAGTGATTTCTTTCTTTAATCCTTCCTATGGTTTCAAAGATAAATAGATATTCAGCATGCGTTTCGTCCATTACAGGCAGGACTACGTCAAAGCTTTAAGCAAATGATATTCATTGCAAATTGCAAAATCAACAGTTTTTATGCGCAGTCAAAAAACTGTAATGTTACACACAGATCACTAGTCTATAGTAGGTTTTTATTATTGTATAATTGTATGTATTTTTTGTGATAATGAATGCCAATGTCCTTCTAGTCGTGAAGAAGAAAGTTTAAATACATAGAGTTGATGGGACAGTAACAGAAGATTGGGAATAAAACAGCAAGCAAAAGACTACATTCATAAATTGTGTGGAATAGGAAATTATGCCGTATTTTGGATTTGGCAAACTCCTTGTGGCCGTCTCTACATTCCATAGAATAGCTTTCAGGTTGCAACATAACTGCCACGTATTACCACATGGACGCGATCGATAAGTTCAGGTTCTGCTACTGCGCCACTACACCTGTTAGTTAGCATTTGTTAAAGTTTCTATCTCAGGAGGAGAACAGAGTTCAAAGTCAAGGATCATTCACAAACGGGCACAACAGAGCCTTGCACAACACGGTGAGAAACCAGCACCTGGCCTCACGCGTGATATAAATACAGCAAACAGCGAACACCTAACACTCATCTTGGAACCCTACCTTCTCGTCGTTCAGGTAGGTGTGAAAGTATTGTTTATTGAAGCAGGGAGCTTATTTATATCTAATGCATCTTAGGGAAATACAAGAGCATGCATAAGAGGCTTTCACAAATTATGATGGGAGGTGTTGTGTGGTTGTGTCACGTTACAGCCTGCCCTATTGGCTTTGCCAATGCCAGAAAACAATAGCAACAATTATTTTTACCATGATGCTCATAAACAATTTAATTTATTACGATAAACAGCTTGATGAGTGGCTCTATTTCTCTAATGCAAAATAGTCCCACACATATTTAATTGTAACATATAGCAAACAACATGCGAACATGTTCATCATTTTTCTTCAACACTTAAATTCAGTTTCTTGCAGGCATCTTTGTGGAGAATTAGCTGGCCATTTGACCCGTATTTTAACAACTTTTCATAATAGAACATGGGTGTGTTCCAAATGTCGTTGTTGGACCAGTCTTCACAATTCATTGATTATCTGAACGTCCATCCATTTGGTCGACAGTGGTTCAAACGCTTTCTGATCACCTCTGTGTGCTTCTTGTTGATCTCAAACTCCAAACCTGCCACGGTCACCTTACTCTTTAATCTGTCTGAGATAGATAAACTGAGTCCCAATAAAGGGCCAATTGTAACATCTGTTATATACAGAGCATAGAAACTACCAAACGGTGGAATTAGGTGCTATGAGAAAAAATGTTTTATTCTTATGTCCTTTGGTTTGACTTTGAAATGTGTGAGACACCGGGAGCTTCTATATCTTAGTAATATGCACTGTCATCTGTTAGTAAACATTCAAATTTGGGCCCAGATTTAAGCCAAAGTGTCACAGCGTGGTGCTGTCCCAAAAATAGCAGCGCTGCACCACTTTTGAAATGCAGGGATGCACCATATTTTCAGGAATACAGCGCACCCCTGAGTTTCTCCCTGTGCCAGTACTGAATTAAGATGCCTGCACCAACACAGGCATCTTTGCACCTTAGTGGAAGGGTGTCTGCGTTGAGTGGATATATTGTTTAAGTGCAGGAAGATGTCCCTTCCTGCACCCAAACAATCTATAATGGCGATTTGGCATGCCTATGTTGTAAAATGCAGCACACATAGAAGTACCAAAGCGTCATTTTGGAATGATTGTTTATGTGCACGAAGGGACACCTTCCTGCACATTAACAATCAGTGATGGTATTTTACTTCTTCCATGTGTGCTGCAGAGTGCAGCACACATAGGAAAAGTAAAAACCAAGAAGGAATAAAAGTATTCCTCCTCATTTTGCCGTGCTAATACCACCCCTGGATAGGCATTAGTTTTTGGCGCTGCCACAAATTTACGATTTCTTGTAAATCTGGGGCAGCATCAAAAGCAATGGGTGTTGCAGAGGAATGCCCACAGCAACACCCATTGCACGCCCCTCTGATGCAGCAAAAAATGCGTCAGTGATGCTAATATTTACAAGGAGGCAGAATGCCACAAAAAGTGGCGTTACACTTTTTTGTAAATATGGAGCAGTGGTTAGCGCCACCGGAGCATCACCCAAAGTGACGCTCCGGTGGCACTAGGGGCTCTTAAATATGCCCCTAGGTTGTTAGAATTGACTTCCAACATGAAAATAAATAGAGATCCAGCCAGTAGCTGGGGCGGGTTGCACACCAGCTTCTAAACTCTCATACATCATCCATCTCCACATACAGTACTGTACCGACCACTCTTCTCCATTGAACTACCATGTCCTCCCTCAACTCACTTTTTTTGTTCAGAACTCTTGCATAGCACTTACACCCTGCAGACTTCAAACTCAGGCAATAGGAAGCAGCCTTTACCGTGACGGCTGAACCACACACTGCAGATACAATACAGCTGTCACAACAAATGCATCTTTACCACCCATTCCCTTGCCACGCATGTGCACCAAGGAGCAGACTTACATGTCTGCATTACTTGAAACCAGGGGGTGAAGACATCTAAGACAGATGTTTTGAGTTTAAAGTCACTAACAGCAACTTTTTTGCACTGAGGTGGCGATCTCCGCCACTTGGGCGGAGATCTCCTTCCGGTAAACTATAGGGAAAATAAAAAAGTTAATTAATTCTTAAAAAGATTTACAATATTTTAGTTTAAAGTAATAACGTATATTGACTTAAAATAGTTATTATTAATTTAGAGCCCATAAAATAACGTTACACCACATTAACTCATTTAACGAAATATGTCTTAAATAAATAAAACATCAATTTAATTTAATAAAAAAGTACATATTAAATATTTCAAAGTGTAGATAATGTATTTAAAAAATAGGCTAATTATTGCTTTTTAAGTGCATTTTTTAATTTAATCAAACTTTTTAATAACAAAAGCAAATCTATACTTTTCAGGGCAGATTTATCAAAATGTCACACAACGCAGCAAGACACCTTGCTGTACTGCGCTGCTTGACAGGAGAGGGCAGGAATGCTCCATACTTAACATTATATGGTGCCTCATTGACCTCAGAGGTATAGCTTGGTCAGTAAAATTGGGGGCGGAGTGTGAACTTCAGATTTTCCAATAATCACACTGCCCTATAACATAAAAGTACATTTTAAGGAGCTGGGCGCATCAGAGGAGCTTAAGAGCAATGGAAAGGGAGAGGAATGCAGTTTGGAATGGGTGTTAAGTGAGGGAAAACACTATTTTGTAAACTTCCAAATTTTTTTAAGACTTTCAAAACAGAGAAAGAGAGAGTGGGGCTTGTTTTTGTCTGTGTGTATGTAAAGATTCCTGGTGAAATCTGAGAGACTCCTCACCATACCAGACTGAAGGCACCTGTACCCAACTATTTACTAGAAAATAAACTTATTGGGGGGGTGGTGTAACAGCCCAAACACCCCCCTGAAGCTACGCCCCTGCCTGTCCTCTTGTTGCTTTGGCACAGTAGGTGCTGTCTAGCTCAAAAGCAGGCACCCTGGCAGCAAGAGACACATTCCTGTCCCAAAACAATCCTTTGGGGCTTTTTTCTTTTTCTTTGTGTGCCCATCCCTCATGATAAATTTAGGAGTGTGCCAACAACTATGGGTGGATGCATGTAAGCACCCAGACTCCAACCATGGTATGCCTCCCTGTGAAAGACTAACTCAAGGCTGCAACTTGCACTGCCATGCGTTACTCCAGATTTACCAAACCATGCAGGGCCATCCAAGGTGGTGTTGCATGGATTGGTTCATTTCATGCTGGGTTTTGCATTGCCCTACGATCCCTTGCATGATGCAGGGGCGGCACAAAACCTTTGATAAAGCTGGCCCTTATTTTGCAATTATTATTTAATATTTTTTCCTGTGGGGTGTTATATTAAGAGAATTGCACTGAGTGGACATGTGAGGTGCTAGACTTCCTCCAAAGCTGGGTGTAGTACATTTTCCTACTGTTTTGTGACCTTTGGGCTGTAGTAACTTTAAAAGTGTGGTTTGCAAATCGCAGCTTATTTGTTTCCCAATGAACGTTCCCGCGATCAGGCTTGTGTGGTGACCTTGAGCTTTGGTAGGGCTTCACCTTTCACCCAATTCATTTTATGTGAATGTGGGGAAATCTGCTATTATTCCTATGATACAGATGTTCCTAACTTGGTAATAGTGGACAGACTTTCATCCCCCATAATATATTTTACAGTCTCCTGCGGGAGTAGCGACTCCTTTTATTCTAGAGCCACCAAGAACAATAGTGGCAACAGAGGACAGCCCTGGTTCAAGCCACGCTGGATGTGAAAGGGTATGATTAAAAACCTCTTTAGTTTACTTGTGCAGTAGGGGTATTAAAGAGCCCCACACTTTAGCAAGAAAGCCTGTGCCTAATCTTTAATCTTGTTCAGTCCAATGCGCTGAACATGGAGTCCCATTCAGTCCTGTCAAATTCCTTTTTGGCATCAAATGATAGTCCTGAAGTTTCAAATTGAGCATTTTTTGAGAGCCATAAGAGATGTGAGTGCACCTATAGTGCGTTGAGGATCTCCTTGGTACTAATCTCACTTGAGTGTGGTTTTTGAGTGACAGGATTGCTTTTTTAGGCCTACTTGCAATAATTTAGCTAGTATTTTAATATCAGCACTAAGCAATAAAATAATGTGATAACTACTACAATTAAGTGGATCCTTACCATGTTTGGGAAGCAACACTATTAAAGCATTATTTCTACGCTTAGTTTCTGCTTCCTTGAACTCTTCTTATAGTAATTTCCTACGTCTCTTTTTTACACTGTCTATGGGATACGCCTTGGAAGCCATCTTTCCCTAATGTTACTTCACCTTTCATTATTTCTTCCTCCAAAATTTCTCCTCCCTCTTGTGTCAGTTTAAGCAGTTTACGTTCTTGAAAGAAGGACTCTTCAGTCTGTTGGTCATACTCACATTTAGGCATATAGAGTCTCTTATTTGGCAAAGATAGTTTATCTTCTTTTGGAAGGCTTATCAGTTTATCTATCTGATAGTATATGGTTGGTATTGCTACTGCTGCTTCTCTTTTTCTAAGTTGAGTTGCACAAAGCCAGCCTGCATTTTCCTATTCTTCATAATGACAAGCTTTATGCCAGTGGAATCCTTTTCTTTTTTACATGCCTTCAGCTTAGCGGTGTACTGAACATGACAGAAGGTGCTAGTTATGATGTGCATTGGGTGTTGTGCACCATAACAGGTGAATTTGTAGGGGTTTTTGGGAGGGTTCTCTCGCCCACACATTTTAAATCCTGACTGTGTTTCTCTAGACAAGCATTCTGAAAATGTAATGCCTATTAGTTTGGATTATTTGTGACTCCTATACCTCTAATTGTCTTTTGTTACATTTTCTGTGTAGCGGTCTGACACTTTACATTGGGATGAGTAGCACTGAAGAAAAAAGAAATTAAAGAATGAAAAGTGAATTAGTAACTGCTATATATATATATATATATCGCTGTTAGTGTAAAAACATGTACAGAGAGATAAATCTGACTTTCTTATAGTGCTCATAAAACTCTTTCATGGGGTTTTGACAAAAATAAAAACTTGTCTCCAAATTATAGTTTGTCTGTTAAGCACTTGTGAAGTGGGAAGCTGAGTGCCTTTGCTTCCCTTCATTGCATGTGGCAATGACATCATTATGTAAGGCTACAGCTAGCTCACAACCTGGATGAATAATATAAGCACTGATGGCCCTTTAAGTGAGGCATTTGTGTTGGGCCCAGCTCGAGGTGACAATAATAATAATTCCTCACCCTCTCAGGTGGGTGCTTTTTCTACAAGCCAGGTAAAGGCCCATAATTACTTAGGGCTTGTGTTGCAGTTGCGTCACAGAAGAAGATGCAAGCCCTTAAGTCAGATTGCCAATGCCACGCAGAGGCACCTTGCGTGGCTCTGCATGGCATAGTAAATCTACAGTAAAGCAAGGCAGCGCAAGTCACTGCCTTGCATTGATCTGCGCTGGGAAGGTATTTCATGGGTGGAGCGTGGATGTTCCCATTTAACCACACATGGGGGCATATTTATACTCCATTTTGGCAAAATTTGCATCATTCTTTTACACAAATTCAGTGCAAAACTAGCTCCGTATTTATATTTTGAAGTTAGACACGTCTAACTTCAAAATATTGGAGTTTGCACCATTTTTTAGATGCATGAGCCTACCTTGCGACAATGAGATGCAAGTTAGGCGTTCCCATCTAAAAAAAATTGCTAACCCCATACCCCCATATTTATCTCCTATGCTAAAATGACACACAGACGGGAGGAGGGGCTAAATAATGGTGCAAAGCTTGCTTTGCACCATTATTTAACGTCTGGCTCAGACCTGGTGTTAGGGGACCTGTGGACCCATTTTCATGGTTAACACAATAGAATGGGTCCACAGGTGCCCTCCTCAAGCCCCAGGAACACCTCCACCTACACCAGAGGGACACCGAAGGATGGGGGACACCATCCCAGGTAAGTATGGTAAGTATAGTTAAGTATTTTTTTTTTATGAAAGTGCCATTGGGGGCCCAAAGTGGGGCCCATGCATGACACAGGGTGCAATGGCCATGCCCAGGGGACACTTGTCCCTGTGCTGGCCATTGGGGTGGTGGGCATGACTCTTGTCTTTTCTAAGACAGGGGTCATGTAGTATGGATGGTTTTGTGTCAGAAAATGACACTAGGCTTGTTAGAGGCATTTTTTTGCCTCTATCTAGTCTAACCTCATTTTTGTTGTGCAAAATCTGCTTCTCCCATACTGTCACCCCCACCGGCTAACGTCATTTTGTTTTACGCTAGCCCACCCTTTGCACCAGCTTGTGCCATTCCATAAGTATGGCATGCGGCTAGCGCTCAGCAATGGTGCAAGCCGGGGCTAAACTTTTTGATGCAAAACTGCGTTTGTGCAGTTTTGCATCAAAAAGTCTAAATATACCCCATGGTTTTTGGCATGTTCCCAGATTTACTAACACTAGTAAACCCGAGAATGCATCAAAATGCTATGCCTCCCAAGGTGAGGCATATCAGCAAGAAATTATGCATTAATTAATTAATTCTCCTCGTTCTTTCCTCTTTTAACATGTGCTGCATTCTGCAGCACACATAGAAATTGGAAAAACCTAAGGGGTTTGTTCTTGTGCAGGAAGGATTTTCCACTTAAACACCTCTTAACTTGTTGTGGGTGCCACTTCTGGGGAAAAAAAATCAAAAAGGGCATAAGGGTTTTCCCTACACTACAATTGGATATTCTGGCTCCTATCCACCACATCCCAGATCTTGTTAACTGCAAATGAATTTAGAAGTGCTTGTGGGAAGCCCTGCAAATTAGATTTCTATACAGCGTACGCACTCTGTGCGGTGCCTACTGCACCTACAGAGATTACAAACACAAATCATTATTGTCCCACATGGATGGAGGAATGACCTGGTTCCAGTTGATTGTCAGACTAATTGAAAATGCACAGAATTTAAGATGTTCCAATTCAGTAGTATTGAGTGATAAAGCCAAGACTTGGACGAAATATGACTTGTTGTTTAAACTAGCTTTTATTTGTCCCAGGTGACAGTACAATGCTGCAAATGGATACAATGTGACTACAGCGATGTAACTTGGTAAAATAGTCAAAGCATTATGTCATGAACCCAAATAGACACCACTTACCCTCTTTTGTGAGTAGGTAGGGTAATCTGCAGTTTGGAGTGAGAATGCATTGAGGCTGCATAATAGGGATCCTCAAAACATTATATAAATATACATGAGTATTTAATAGCTCAGCTATGTATAGTAAACAGAATCTTATTGTGCAGTTCAAGAAAACATGCATAAGTTTTGGCTGTTGTAGGGTGGTTATAGATGTAAATGAAATGTGGGTAAAATGCGGTCACACCCCAAAGGAGGGTCACTTGGGAGCTATAAAAAAGGCGAATGGACTAAAGTGTAATTTGGTTCTCCAAGGCCCGTGAGCTCCACTGATGTCACCCTTAGCCAAGGCCAGTCTTTTCTCTGGTAGCTGGGGGCACAGTGGCCCTGGGAATTTGGAAGATGGGAAGACGAAGGATCAAGATGGTAAATCAGTGCCTGGATAGGAAGAGAAGACCACAAGTGTAGGCAGCGCACAGCTTACGTGGGTAGAGCATTGGCATTCCCATGCATACACCCATGGATTTTGGGGCATTTCCAGATACACAGACTTGTAAACCTGGGAATGTATAAAATAATTTATGCCTCTCCCCACACTTTTTTGCCTGGTTTCTGAATGCAACTTGGACTGGAGTGCACTGGGATCCTGCTAACCAGGTTCCCAGTGCCAGTGTTCTTTCCCTAAAACACTGCAAAAGTCATTGGATGCACCTTTAGCTACCACTATAAGTCTCTAGTAAGATGTACTTACGTGCCCAGGGCATGGGGTACTATGAGTAAGTCCCTGAGGGCAGCAGCACTGATTGTTCCACCCTCAAAGGCCATGCATCCGGATGCACCCAGCACTGCCATAGCAGGCTGAGTGTCCTGGTGCAAACCTAAAATACTATTCAGCATGGCACACTCCCTGTGTGCCCTGTCCGCCCTACAGTGCATATGTGATGGGTAAATCACCCCTCTAGTATGCCCCCGCTGTGTCCTTGCCATGCCTGGGACATAGTGAGTAAACAGAGCAGCCATTTTAATATATGTGCTGGACTCTGGTCAATACGAGTTTACCAGCTACATAATGGCTACTCTGAACCCTGGGTTGTTTGGTATCAAACAACTCAGAATGATAAATCCAAACTGGTACCAGTACTGGATTTATTATAAAATGTACCCAGGGGTCACCTTGGAGGTGCCCCCTGTAAAAATGAACTATCCTGGCATGGTTGTTGACTGGTTCCAGCAAGTCTGCCACATCCAGACAGCCAATATACAAACCTTGTGGAGAGCCCTGTCTCTCTGGTTTGTACAACAATGCCCTTCCTGGGTGGAGGAGCTAACACCCCCTCCCTCAGCAATATGCACTACCCTGGCAGTAAGCTTCAAAGGGCTATCACCCTTGAAACTCAATCCCCAGGCAGCAGATGGCCTCCCCCTTTGCAAACCCCCACTTTTGGAGAGAGCAAAGGGTAGGAGGAGTGGTCTCACTGAACATGCACCACCCCTAGTGGCTTGCAGGCGAAGTGGACCCTTCAATTCATTATCCTCTATGTTGGATGGCAAGAAAATAGCCAATAATGTTTAGGGAAGTGACCCTTCCCACAGGAAGTGGTCATTGTAGTGGGTGCAGCCACCCAAGGGTAATTGTCCCATTGGACACTACCAGGTTCCCCCTAGAATGGCCACTAAATTTAGTATACAGTGGGCTCCCCTAGACCAAGAAATAGGATTTGAAAAGACGAAGAAGACCAGCACCAAAGAAGGTCCAAAGCAAGAGAACTGTGGACCTGCTGCACAAGAAAAAGAGCCAAACCCTGCCTGCTGCACCCAGGACCCGAAAACCACTGCTGCGAAGGGTCTGGACACTGGACCAAACCCAAGAAACCCAGAGGACCTCCAGGCTTGAAGTATCACCCCAGATCTTCCTCTGAGTGGAGGCACCACTCAAAAACCAAGCAAGAACCAACAAACTGGTGAGGGTCACTTCACTGATTGGCCAAAATCTCTGTAACCCGAAGTCATAGCCGGACGCGACAACACACTTTCAATTGCCTGGATGTTACCTACAAGTGTGCCATGATTGGTGGCACTGGGCTCTCCAGTGGCCGAGTTACTTTAATACCATTGGTACTGGTCAGCAGACATCGGACAACCAGAAGACCAACTCCCTCAGAGCTGAAAAAGGATCAGGAGGAAGCCCCAGTCAAAGGACTTAAGGAACACCCCAGAACTCCAACCAGAGTGCCCCTGTTGTCCTGTGAGCAGCCCTCAAAGAGACTCACCTCCAACTCCTAAGGACTCTGTTGCACACAGCTCCTGGATCTCCAACTCGCCCTGCATTCGGCCACCCTGCAACAAGGATACAGATGTGCCCCACAGGTCCCCAGCCACTTGCAACATCAACAGCCCAAGGGGACCCCAAGGCACCTTCTTTAAATCTGCAAACCAACTCCTTTTCCAAGTGGCCCCTCAGGGTGGCCCTGTGACTGTGCCTAGAGACTTTCCAATGCTGCTCCCGCCGGAACCGAGAGCTGCTCGAGGCTCTCCAGCTGGCACAAGGGGCCCACCAGATGCTGCAACCATCCTGCAAAAGTAGAGACTGGTAACTCAGCTGTATGATTTTTAATCCATTTTTAAAGGTGACTGTGAATTGATTCCAATGGTGCGTAATTATGCCCAGAAAGACTAACTTTATCAATAGTTTGAAAAGACAGAACTCGAAAAGTACTTAACATATTCTAAAGATCTTGGTCCTAAAATTATATTAAATTCTGAAGTATTTTCATAAAATCTGGTATTGAGTTATTCATTGAGTGAGTGTGGTGCATGATTGGATTTTTGAGGACAGCAAATACTTAGCACATCTCCTGGATTAGCCTAACTGCTCGACCAGCTACCTGAAAAATTGGAACATTAGGTGGTCTAATTTTTACCTCTGGAAACCAACGTGTGGTTACCTGGACCCCCTGCATAGTGTGCCTAGTTTTGCACACTACATATAGTGCCAGCCTCCTACAGTGTCCCTTCCTGTGCAAAAACAATCCTGCCTGTATCGCAACATACTTACACTGTGGTGCAAGTGTGCCTGCGTTAGTGCTAGGATGTCACAAAGGCACCAACGCAAGTAGAGAACTGAAGAGCGCCATACCTTAGTAAATATGGTGCATTTCAGCTTTCTTCCATTCATGCAACACAGCACAGCAACTTGTCTTGCTGCACTGCGATGTGTGAATTGCACATAAACATGCCCCCACACATGAACACAGTGAAAAGCTGTTGCTCTTTGGCAGCACAAAAAGCTAGCATCAATGGGCAGGATAAGGAACTGCCATAGGTGGGCAGTAATCTAAGCTGGTAGTCATGGGCAGTGTGCTGTGCTGGCTATTGTAGGCATTGTGTAAAGGTCTGATTGGTTTGGCAGTGTGAAGAGGTGGTACTTATGTGCAGTTGATGGGCCAGCAATTGTAGGGAGTGCCACTAGTGGGCAGTGAGAACCTTGACCTTCTAGTGTGTGGGAGGAGCAGACATTGGTTAGCAGTATAAGGAGGTTAGAGTGATTGGCAATTTGAGGATTTGATGTTACTACCAGCATCAAATGCTTGACTATCGGTAGGGGATGCAGAGTTAGAAGTAGGTAATGTGCTGAGCAGACACTGGGGGCATTATAAGGGGTTGACTCTGTACGTTTTGTGAAAAGTTGATAATTGTAGGCAGTGTAAGGAGCTGTTTCTTGTGTGCAGTGGAAGCCACTTGTATCACCAGGCACTAAGGACAATAGGCGGAGTTCACACCGGTGTGAAAGACTGCAGGACCCAGTGGTCTAGATCCAGCTGCTTTCACAATCACCAATTCCACTCCTAATTCACATTCAAATGACTTTTTGTATAACAAATTAAGACTAGGAGAAATCAAAAAACGTGTTGTGTGCACCAGTAGCCAAATTACTCATTTACCTTGTGACAGCATAATTATAAAATTGAAGAAAAATTTGGAAAAAAAGGGAAAGGGGAACTTGAAGTTAGTTTTGTGTTTTTTATCTTCCGATAGTTTTCAGTTGCCTTTCTGCCATAGTGGATTAACTGAAGAAGCATAGTCAGCTCTACTTTTCTACTTTTATGTAAATGTGTTTTTATATGCATAATGTCATAAGTATGGAATCAGAGGTGTCAAGTTGACATGGATGAAAGAACCTGTGTTTCCTTTTACATTGTCTGTAAATTGTGGAAAGCTTAAATGTCCTCTCAAAATCTCCAATGCATCATCTACTTGCTGACCGTGAACATATTTGAGCTAAGGCTCCATTACCTCGATGAAAGACAAACTGCCCAGTAACAGAAGCTGGGGAAGGCTCAATTCAGTATAGGTTTCTGGGATATGGACTACCCTATATTTTTACAGCCTCTGTTGCAGATTTTGTAGTCCAATCCAGAAAGGCCTCTGAAGATACGTGAGCGATATAATTTGGTAGTGGAGACTATGGATCGACAAGCACACCATGCCTGGGCAAAAAAGAATGCTTTGATGCCTTCTGCGATGCTTCTTCTGGCAATGTTTTTCTCTGTGGTTAAAATCTATATACATAATGAACGGATAAGAAATAGAGGGCCATATGTACAAACACATTTTCCCATAGACACAAAATGGGTAAAACCCTTTGCTACATCTGGCCTAGAGTCTCTATGTACATTGCTGCATCAGTGTTACAGTAAGTTACATCTTTTAAATTGAAGAAGAGGTACACATACTCTTGTCAGAGGTGTTTATTGGCACCTTGCCCTTCACCAATATATCTCAGTAGATGCCCCCATGCTTCTTTGGCAATCACACAAATACCAGTATCAAGCACTCCTGCCTGATCCCATAGCACAGCCCGGTGAACTCCTGGAAACAAATCACTGTACTGGTATGCCAGAAGAAGGTCTGTGTCCGCAACGCACATGAAGGCTCCACCACAAGGTCACCTTGCTCACATATATGTATAAACATGTCAGCCTCCAACCCCCAGTAGGGACATGATGAACATGGGGCCAGTCCTTGGAATGGGTAAGCAAGGTTCGCAAACTCTGTAAAACACATTTTTAGATAGATCCATCTTTTTCCCACTTCTGCTGTAGTGCATTCATGGAACACACTGGAACTAGAATGCAAAGGGCATTACAAGGGCCAGCTTAATAATGGCCCAATGACTTAAAGGAAAGAACACAATTTTTCCAAATCTTTTCCTAAAAGATATCGATATGCACATCAACAGGTATTGTACCTAGAACAACCCATACAACTCCTCAGGCTGAGTAATACTTAATCACATTTTTGTAAAAGAACATGGTATGCATCAGTTACAAGTTAGGATGAGATTGCATCAATCCTTTGGACCACAATGTGCTACATTTAGTCTCTGATTCATTTTGGGTAACTATCACACTACAACACGCAGAAGATAGGAGCATTCTGGATAAAGAAAAGTTGCGATGAAGATAGTTTGTGTTGAGCAACGGTTAATTTTTGTGTAAACGAATTAGAAGGGGGGAAGAGCCATGCTCCGGATCTGCCCGTGTTCTGAGGTTAGAAGTTTCCAGGACAGGTGCATGGGTAAACTGTTCTATATTCCTAACTTAGTTGATAATCCTTCGCCTTTATCCGTTCAACATTTGTCCCGTATCAGTGTAGGTTGTATTGTGAACACAGATCGCTTATTGGGCCTAATTGACAAAGGTCCTCCTCAGTTGCGACAGAGTCCCTGCAGTCGTAGCCGGTTTTCCACACTCGTGGGGGGACCGTGATACAGCAGTT
This sequence comes from Pleurodeles waltl, assembly GCF_031143425.1. NCBI lineage: Eukaryota > Metazoa > Chordata > Amphibia > Caudata > Salamandridae > Pleurodeles > Pleurodeles waltl. The sequence continues at coordinate 635,016,361 of NC_090444.1, forward strand.
TCCCATTGCAGAGGGCCCACCACGAGTGTGGGACCGATGCCGTGAATGAAGGGCATCCGCTGCGACTGCAGAGGCCCTTCCTGAGTTAGGCCATAAGTGTTTATCCTCAAGTTAAGACTCATGGACCTCCCATGCAGATTCACACCAATAAAACACAATCACCACCCCAGATTCAAACCAATGAATTAAATTCCCCACCCAAATTCACACCAACTATACACATTTCCCATACCAGATTCACACCAGTGAAACATATTCCCCACCCAGAATCACACAAATGAAACACATTCCGCACCTCAGATTCACATGAAAGAAATACATTCTACACATTCTACACCTCAGATTCAGACTAACAAAAAAGGTTGCCCACCTCAGATTGACACCAACTAATTAGATTTTCCACCGCAGATTCACGTCAATGAAACTCATTCCCCACCCCAGATTCACACCCATTAATTACATTCCCCAACCCCAATTCACAGCAACGACACACATTTATATTTTTCGAATTTGCAGTGGTGCACACTGAAATTATGTTTGAAAACATAATATTTAAACAAGAGCAAAAGTAAGAAGAATGTGAGCTAGTTTGCAGTTTTAAGTTACAACCTCTTGACTCGAGACACGACTTCCAGGAATCAACTGTGACTTAAATGCTAGGGCTGCCTATACAAAACTATTGTGCACATTTGACATTTTTCTCTTGTAGATATTGTGTTTCCTACACCAGTTTTATGCACAATGAACTGCTGATTGTTTCAAATCAAGATATGCAAACTCTTCTCCAATTAATTCCTCGTGTTATTCTTTTGGTCCTGTGTTTTCTACATGCATTTTCTTGCTTTCTTCTCTTATTCAGATTCCTTCTGGGCTCTATTTTTCTTTAAGTCTCTGTGCTCTGAGTTAAAAATTAATATTTTTTTCTCCGCCCAGTTTACAAAATCTTTCAACTTTCTTTATCATCCTTCATGCGACTGGATTAGTGCTAATTCCGAGTTTCCATCAAACAACTGTTCCAAAAACGTTTATGAAAATGTTTACTTCTCTCAGGTTTCGAAATGGGTTTCTTGCAATGATTCACTAGACATTGCGTAAGAGCTAGCTAATGATTAATTTTATATTCACGTTATTTCTCATTGCATGTAAGGGTAGAACATCCATTGAACTAGCTTTGCGGTAAGACTTGCAAACATTCAGTTTACTACCAGTTAATCTTGGCTTTTGCCATCTTTCCAATCAGAAGTAAATGCATTACGAAATAAGTGGACACCATGCCATATCCTGTGAGCTTGCTGTGTTAATAACAGAAACTAGTTCGGGGAGAAATATCATGTATTTTACTTGCTGAAGTGACTGTATTTCATTCGGTAATCACCATAGATAAGGACATCTCATAAGGGCTTGTAGCAGGGGTCTGTCAGGGGCAGAAATCGCGTAAATCTAATCATGATCTTTCCATCATCCCATCTGACAGGGACTACACTGGCAGAGTAATGTGGCTGGTGGTTTGAGTTGGAGAGACGATAAGATTATGGGCGACAGATGTCATACCAAAGAGGTGAAAAGCGTATCTGTGTACGAATATGTGACTATTTGTGTGCCTGTGTGTTTAGAGCGGCTCTCCTTAGAATTATGAACTTCCGCGGAACAATAGAACAAGAAATGTGAATGGCATTCGCAGAAATCATTTTTTGTATATATTCTAGATGAAAAACACTGATCGCCACTCAATAAGACATAGCACGAAGTCAAATTACGTAGAGCTGTTATTAATTGGAGTAGATTGCCAGGGACTCCTATAGGTCGATCAACCTATAAAAGCTGAGTAGACACGCTGACCTATAATGACTATATGTTTGAATCACTGATGGGAGAATAACAATATTATCTACAGAACAATTTGCCTTGAACTCTGCTTGTTCTACTGGTTTTATTGCATTGTCGGCCAACCCAGCTTTGAAGATGCTCCATATTACGCATAAACGTTCCCGACTGAGTTATAATTGGGGTATTTATCTATAATTGTTTGGGGGACTACAACAGTCCGGACAATGATGCAACCAGTCCAAGAACTCAGAATCTCTCCGTGTGAAAAACAATATATAAAAATAGCAGCTGAGAGTATAGCCCATAAGGGGAAACATCCTGAACAACTAGGTCTAAACCACTACTTGCCTGAACCACTACTGCTAAACAACTAAAAAGTCTCTACAACTAAGTACTGAACAACTACTGTCTAAACAACAATTGTGCCTGAATAACAATTGCCTGAACAACTAATTTTAAGGTAAGGTTATCCTTTTGGTTTTTATGGTTTATTAGTTGTTTAGAATATATATATATATATATTAGTTGTTCAGGCAATTGTTATTCAGACACAATAGTTGTTCAGACAGTAGTTGTTCAGTACTTAGTTGTAGAGACTTTTTAGTTGTTTAGCAGTAGTGGTTTAGGCTATAGTTGTTTAGGACCTAGTTGTTCTGTCACATATTCGCCCATAAGGTTACCTCTATTCTGCTGACAGGTATGGGAATTTCACGGGGCCACCTCTGAGGATAAATTCTTCAATCTGCTCTCAGAGGGAAAAACAAACTAATTTCCAATTTCAAAAGGTGTGCGTTCAGGCAAAGAGATAGGGGCATATATACAAGCCTCTTGCACCACACTAGAGTAATATTTTTTTTACGCGGAGGTGGCATTAAGGAGGCAATTTCCCTGCACCACATTTGCAAAGTGGCGTAATGCATTCATTGCACCACTTTGTAAACCCTTGCGTCACATTATTCCTGCACCGGGCATAATGTATGAAAGGGGTGCGTTCCCACTTAGGGAGGCCCAAATTCACTGTGTCATTTTTAACATTTGCTCAGAGTAAAAGGCTGTTAAACGATAAGAGGGATAGATGCTCTATTGAGGTCTCTATTATTGTCCCTTATTTTAAGTAGCAGGAATCTTATTCATGCAACCCTTTTCATTGACAACCAGGCCTGATTCCCCATCTCCCTCCTTGCCACGTCCCACCAAGTGAAACTACACAGCACCCACCAAGAATTTCCACTACACAATAGGGCTGATCACAAAGGTCAGTCCGAGGGGGGTGGTATTGAATATGCCAAGTAGTAAGATTGCAAGGCACGAATACTTCCGGCTGCTTTGTGGGGTGGGGATAGCACCGCCTATAATTACTTTCCAAATCTTCTTGTCCATTTTTAGGGTCGAGCCTGCGTTACATGCGCTCGCGCATGCGTAGCAAGGAGACTCTTTAGTGTTTAGAAAAGGGCTTCGGAGCCCTGTCAACATCATGTCAGTGGTTTTTATTGGTTCGTGGGCTTGCCTAATAAAATCTGCTTGCTTTCATTGGTCGAATGCACGCATACGTCATGCTTTTTCCGGTGGCTAGCCCTCCTCGAGCGCAGCGACCAAGTACAGAAAACATGCGAGGCTCGCTGTTTTCCATCGGGCTCGTGGACTTCTTTTTCTCTAATTTAGGAGCGCGATCTCGCTTGGCAGAAGTTGAGCGCTTTACATAGTTAATTTTTTGGTGAAAAGTCAGGTTAGGAGTTTCAACGCTATCAGCTCTAAAATGAGCAAACGCGAGACCCGTATTTCCAGTTTGGGTGGCAAAAAAGAAAAATCCAGTTAGAAATTCACAACACTAATAGCTCTAATGCGAGACCCACTGCATTGCAAATGCTTGTATTTGCTTGAGACATTTCCCCCTGGTATTAGCAATGGGCAGGTTTTATTAGTAACATGTGAAGTCACTGGAGGTCGTAAAAGGCGAACTTTTGAACTTCGGGGAAGGGCCTTGGAGCAATTTTCTGAAGCAACACAAAGGGATTTAGGGAAAGCGAGGAGAGAAAACAGTGCGCCGAGCCCTCACATTTGTGTGTTGGTTCAAAGTGTGCACCTCTAAACAAACCGGAGCTGTGCCAGAACTCTAGCCACATCTGTGCGTTCAGAGTAACATGTTACATCTGTGCGTTGCAAGCAAGCACAAAATTCCGACTGTATCACAATTATACTTACATCTGCGTTTTATAAGTATATTTACATCTGTGCATTCGTTGTGAGCATATGTAGAGCTGTGTGTTGTGAGTGTGACATGTAGAGCTTTGTTGTGAGTTTGATACCTACATCTGTGCGTTGTGAGTGTGATACCTACATCTGTGTTGTGAGTGCGATGCCTACATTGTATTGTGAGTGCGATACCTACATCTGTGCGTTGTGAGTGTGATGCCTTCATCTGTGCATTGTGAGTGCAATGCCTTCGTCTGTGCGTTGTGAGTGCGATACCTACATCTGTGAGTTGTGAGTGCGATACCTTCATCTGTGAGTGTGATACCTTCATCTGTGAGTTGTGAGTGTGATACCTTCTTCTGTGCACTGAGTGTGATACATCAGTGCTCTACTTTGTGAGTGTGATATACATATCTGTGTTGTTAGTGTGATACTTGCATCTGTGCTTTGTGAGTGTTATATGTAGATCTGTGCTTTGTGAGCGTGATACCTACATTTGTGCTTTGTGAGCGTGATACCTACATCTGTGCTTTGTGAGCGTGAAACCTAAATCTGTGTGTTGTGAGTGTGACACCTAAATCTGTGTGTTGTGAGTGTGACACCTAAATCTTTGTGTTGTGAGTGTGATATATAGATCTGTGCATTGTGAGTGTGACACCTACATCTGTGCTTTGTGAGCGTGATACCTACATCTGGGCGTTGCGAGTGTTACACCTACATCTGGGCGTTGTTAGTGTGATTTATTGATCCGTGTGTCGAGTGATATATAGATCTGTGAGTGTGATAGTTACATCTGTGCTTTATTTCTGTGAAATACAGATCTGTGCATTGTGAGTGAGACACCTGCATCTGTGTGTTGTGTCACATCTGTGAGTTGTGAGGGCGATACCTTCATCTGTGCGTTGTGAGCATGACATCTACATATGTGTGGTGTGAGTGTGATATATAGACCTGTGCGTTTCGAGTATGACACCTTCATCTGTGCGTTGCGAGTGTGCATCTTAGGCCCCAGTGGGACTATATCAGAGACATGCCTGTGTGTGTGTCTCAGACCTCACGGACGCTGTTAGCGTTATTTCTATGGGTGCGCGTGCCAGTCTCAACGTTCACTCAACATGCCGCAGAATGGAATGTGTGTTATAATTGTGCTCCTGAGTTTACTGATTATGATGGGCTCCTGGAGGACACCTGTGTGCGTGCTTAAGGTGGCACTGACCTATGAAAAGCCACTGAGGATGTATCAGAAAGAAATCTGTACAGCTGATATTGTAATACTTGGTGGAAACATGTGATAGTGAGCGTATGGACTGACAGTTTAGACCATTACATGGTTTTATTCAATTACATCGGATTAAGAAAATCTTTTAGCAGCCAGTAAGTTAAACAATTGCGAAGCTATCCCCTAAACAAGGAAGTCCCAGTAAATTACATAGCTGTACTTTGCTTTGAACTAACATTTCGAAGACCCCGGGAAATATGGATACTTTGTTTTATTTTACAGAGCTCCCGTCAGCAGTGCAGTCCTTTCAGGGAGCATTGTGACTGTAGCAGGAGAATGAGAAGTTGAGAGCGCGGTGTGTGTGGCCTGCAAACAGCCTGGTTACAAGGGCTGCGGATGCCGCCTTTACACCTTTACACCTTTACATGACACATCTTCAGGGAGAGGCAGGTGTGTACTGACTAACACGTTTTGTTGTGCTTAAGTCAAAAAGACAGGATTGGAGCTCTATCGCCGGGCTCCAAAGTTCCTTGGGACGTCAGGCGTGTTACTTTGTTAAACTTGCTGAAGCAAACGGCCCGCAGTTAAATTACCTGCTGTTAGGTATACTGATGTTGGTCCCTCCTTGGGGCGGTTTGTTACCGCCTTGCAGACTGTCCCCGTTACATGGATAATTGCACGATTGTCGATATGTTTGACTGAGAGCGAAGTTATTTTTCCTTTTTTGTCCCTCCTTCGCACTCATGCTCATGGCAGCCGTGGCACTTTGAATTGGTTTGCTTAAGTTAACTAATATTTTACTTTTCATTTTCAATTTATGTGGCAGGAAAAGTCCAGTTAAGAATTTACAACACCAATAGCTGTAACTGAAGCAAATGCGAGACCCATTGCATTGCAAATGCTTGTTTCTATTGGTCATATATTCTAGGACACTGTTGATAAAGGCACTAGAGGCACATCCAGTTCGTCCAGTATCACTGTTAAATGGCAATGGCTATAGTACCAAAAGCAGAGTTCATTCCATATACCTCTATGTGACTTTCAACACAGTACATAGCTTAATATATAACATAAAGCATGGGCAGAAGAAATCTATAGCATCCAATAGGCTTGTGGAATAAGCACACAGGAGGGCCCAATGGATCGTTATGGAGACTAGTCGTAACTACTTATTACTTATGACTGATTGCATTGCTAGCTATAATGGTGTAATGATGTAAAAATATGATACAATAATGTAGGCATGCCACTCATCTATGAATCTAAATGCCTCTTTTAATACACCCAAATGAAAAAACACCAGGGGCCTCATTTACAAGCCCTTTGTGCCACCACTGCATCATTTGTTTTGACGCAGCAGTGGTGCTAGCAGTGCACTGCCCTACTCCAGATTTACAAACTGATGAATTGGGCCCAATGTTTCAGTTTGTAAAGTTCTGCGTCAGTATATCTCTGCCCAGGTATAATGTATGAGGGTTAGGCATTCCCAGGCAAAAAGCCATGCTGAACTGACACAGTGAAATTTACAGCATTTCACTGTATCATTCAGTGACTTCACTGCGTCAGAGCAGGCGTAACATTGACCCAGGACTTTTTCCAATTGGAGCATCCTTGCATTGCTGGAGTAGCATCATTTTTTCGATGCTGCTCCAGCAATACATGAATTTAGCACTAACAGATGCATCAGAATTTCTGACGCATCTGTGAAAACATGTGCATGGAGCTCTCCATTGTAAATACAGCACATCCAAGGTGTTGTTAGGGGATCTTAGGGATGTGCAATAAATATGACACATTGATGCAGATGCATCAGATTTTTGTAAATGATGCCCCACACGAGGGAGGATCAGCGCTAACCCAAACAAAACAACCTTGGCAAACAGCTGCAGTGGTTATTGTAGTTAAATTGCTAACTCAATCTGCTTGCTGCTCACCACCTTCCTTCTGTTCTTTCCATTTCCTCCAGCTGCTTTGCCCCTTACAATGCCTCTCTCACTGCTGTCACTGCCACAACGCTTCACTTGTTTTCAGAAACTTTTCAAAGACCTTCTGGTCACATCACTCAGTGGCATCAGTGGTAACAGCAGCTTTCACGGTGGGCTCAAACACCACAACATGGCAGCCCACCAAAGTGCTCTTCCCCTGAGAACAGTCAAGTTTACGACTGGGTCTATTTTGGGTCACTGGGCCACGTCTGTAAGGCTGGCACACCGTTTCCCCCCCTGGTGTTATCTAACTGCATCCCACATGTCACTCCATCCTTTGCAGCTCCAACAGTGATGGTGATGTCTCCATTGCACAGTAACAGCCTCTTTCCTTGTGGTGAGAGGGGCATACAGAACCCTTGGAACATCATACCAGAAAGGGATGGGACACAATAATTTGAAACCAAATATTTGGCTTGAGCCTCCCTGTGACCTCTTACAAACATTGGAATGGTTGCCTGCATTGGTTCGCCGATCTCCAGTCATGTATTTGCATTTGCAGAGTGCCTACTTTTTATGTTGCAGTCCTCATCCATAACAGGGACACAGGCTGAAATGGAAAGAATAATATAGACATTCTGGAAACATTATTGGGGGAGCATGAAGAAATCTCCCAAGGAGAGGGCTACGCTCCAGCCAGTGCCAAAGCCCATTTTGCCACATGGACCCTGTCCCTCATTGACAACTTCCACTTCACCAGCCATATACCAACTTTGGAACATGCAGTATGGAATCAGTGGTTTGCAACTGCTGTTGCTGTCATAAAACATTAATACATGTCAATTTGATTTGTAAGAATGGGCTGATGCCCTTTTTACCTCCCTTCTCCTTCACCATCGCAGCCTTTCACAAAGTGTACAGTGCAATTTGGAAAAACATATCCAGCTTGCCATGTGCCTTAGGTACATTAAAACTTGCATTTTTGCAGCCACACACCTGTGGTCTTACTGATCACAGAATTTGTGACCACAGATCATTTAGTGCATTAAACTCCTTGCTTGGTATCAAAGGAACACCACGACCCAAAGAAAATAGACACACATCCCTTTTTTACTTGCATCTAAGGATTATGGCCGACATGCACAATACATATGTACAACATCACAGTACCTTCCATTGTACTTAACCTGGAGTGCAGTCTAAGCGAAATATCTATGCTTATTGCTGCTCTATTCAGACCTGTTGGTGAAAGTGGTGGCTGGAACAGAATTAGTGAGCTTGAAGCCTCTGCAGTAGTGTAGGAAAATGCCTCTTTTGCATGATCATCCCCATTGTTTTGGACTGATGGAGCTGTTTGCTTTACTCTGTGCACTGGGACTCTGCCAACCATGCTTTAGTGCATGTGCCCTGACCCATAAAACATGTCAAAGTTGGCCATACTTCTACTTTGCATTTTTAACTTACCTATACACACCTAGTACATGACACAAAATGTATCCAGGCCTATACGTTAAATGTCACTATTGGACTGCAGCACATATTGTGACACCAGTAAAGTGACAATGAAAAACATGACTGCAGACCTGCCACTAGTCACCTGGCTGTGCATGTTTAAACTGCAAATTTGGCTTGTCGGATTAAACCCTTTGACAGGTCTAAACACTCCTTATAACTATTAATAACTTATCTCTATGTAAGGCTTTACGCCGAATAATGTAGCACTCATGACATTTAAAAGGACATGTAAAGGTTTATTGTAAAACATCCTTACAGTGACCAGGCCCCAAGAGCTATTTTCACTGTAGCGGGGTTAGCTGTTCCACAGCATTGGTAGTTCATTTTAAAATTAAACAATATTATCTCTGGCTAGGAACCAGCTAAAAAGTTGCCATTATATTATTATTATTATTATTATTATATTTTTTTATAAATCCACTGGTAACATCAGATTTGTATTAAACATTTTACAAAAGGTGCTTTAAAAAAAATCACCTTTTGCCTGCTTGATGCCTCTAGAAGTCCATTTGCATGAGCTTCCAACTGTCAGGCAGGAGCTGAATAGCTCCTCGATAAGATGTGTACTTGCTCCTAGAGCACAAGAAAAGGACTTGGGGTGGGGAAGTATTCTAATACTCTGACAGAAGAATCATCTGGGCAGTGCCCATGACCCTAATTATCTTCAAAAAAGCCTACCCTGGGACAAGCAGATGTAGCAAACAACTGGACCTGCCCCTTCTCCCAGAACTGATTTTGAGTGATAGAAGAGGAGGGGTGAATCATTTTCCTGGCCACACCTCTAGTGCAGGCACAAGAGTTCTGCATGAGAGAAGAAAGGTTCTGCTATGTTAGTTTTATGTAGAGTGATACTGTGGGATTGTTTGCAGTATAGCACACAGGAACTGATGTAAAAGTGGGTAAGATTACCCCTGGGAAAGTTTTCCCTTTTGAGTAGGGTGGGGCCAGGAGTCACCACACCCGCAGGCAACTGCCAGGCATAAATGTGGCATCCCTGGACACCCTCTTCAAATCACTACTGGATCTGTGGAAGACAGTAGAAAGAGTGCACCAGCTCCTGGAACAACACTAAGGGCAGGACTTGCTCCCACTTGTAATTAGGACTAAGAAATGGAATCCATGAGTTGGCTGACTGCCAGTTAAGATACAGGGGCACAAAAAGTGCAAGAACCCCCTTTCCTGGAAGAGACCAGCTGACCAGTTTCAACTGAACCTGCCTGGTGCCCTGCGAGTGGCTTCTATTCGAATCAGTCCTGGCCCTCAAGTTCTGTTCTCGAGGTAACGTTGTCATAATCTTGTGTATTCCAGTGTTGATATCCTTTAGAGAAAATATGTGTTATTGAACATGGAACAAGTTATGTACTATGATTCCATCAAATGCAAGTCTCCAGCATATTTTTCCATTCTGTACATGTGTCAGGAAGCTATGATAAGCAAGATTATGCAAATTGATTGTTTCATATAGAAGGCATTCCAGGGATGTCATAAACACTATGACCATTCCCTTTATTTTAATCACGTGCTTTTGTCATAGTTTGACTCTTGCTCTAGGCAACACTCATGGTTTAAGGATGACAGTACTTATGTTTGTAGGCGACTATGCCAGTCCTACAATAAGTCGCAACTGTTGTCCCAAGGGTAGGTCGCTCCCCCTGCCGCTGCAGCTCCTCCAGTTTCCTGAGTTCCTGAGACCCACCTCACAGTAAGTACCCCCCTCCCAGGACCTCGCTCTGCCCCGCGCTACTCACCCTCTCTCCTGCTCCTGCTTCTTTTCTTCTTTTCTTCTTCTCTGTTCTTCTGTTCTTCCTCCTCGCTCCTCGTCTGTAATCTTCTTCTGTACTCTTCTTTCCCCCGTCTTCACTCTTCTTCTCTTCTTCCTCATCTTCTTCTGTGGTCTTCTGCCCTCTGTTCTTCGTTTTTCTGTATCTTCTTCTGTGTTCTTCTGTGTTCTTCTGTGTTCTTCCGGTCTTCCTTTCTTCTCTCCTTCCGGTCTTCTGATCTTCCTTTCTTCTCTCCTTCCGGTCTTCTGTTCTTCTGTTCTTCTTGTCTTCGGCTCTTCTGCCTCCTCCGTCCTCTTCTCCCCGCGCCTTGCCTCCTGCTCCTGCCTCATCCCCCTCCCCCACTCGCATCCCCCTCTCTATCTCTCCTATCTAACCCGTTCACTATCTACCTCCCTCACTCCTCCTATCTACCTATCTCTCTATCCCACTATCTAACTCCCTCACTCTCCACCTCCTCCTATCTTCCTATCTCTCTATCTATTTCCCTATCTATCGATTTCCCTATCTATTTTCTCTATCTATTTCTCTATCTCTCCCCCCCTCCCCCACCCCCTCTATTACCTATCTTCCTATCCTCTCACTCTACCTCTCACCCTCACCCACCTCTACAACCCCCCCTCCCCTATCTTCTCAACCCTACTCCTATCTTTCTCCCTTATCTCCTAAACCTCCTAACACTCACCCCCCTCCACCCTTAAACCCCCCTCCCCAGCTCTTCTCACTCTACCTGTCCCCCCCCTCCCTCGTGCTTTCCCGCCGCGACCTCCTGCACGCTCCCGCCCCCCCAGCTCCCATTCGCCCCCACCTGACCCCTCCCCCCCTCCTACCTCATATGGCGGCCGCTGCACGACAGTGGTAGCGACCCTTGACCCAAGGGTAGGTCGCTCCCCCTGCCGCTGCAGCTCCTCCAGGTTCCTGAGTTCCTGAGACCCACCTCACAGTAAGTACCCCCCCTCCCAGCCCCTCGCTCTGCCCCGCGCTACTCACCCTCTCTCCTGCTCCTGCTTCTTTTCTTCTTTTCTTCTTCTCTGTTCTTCTGTTCTTCCTCCTCGCTCCTCGTCTGTAATCTTCTTCTGTACTCTTCTTTCCCCCGTCTTCACTCTTCTTCTCTTCTTCCTCATCTTCTTCTGTGGTCTTCTGCCCTCTGATCTTTGTTTTTCTGTATCTTCTTCTGTGTTCTTCTGTGTTCTTCTGTGTTCTTCTGTGTTCTTCCGGTCTTCCTTTCTTCTCTCCTTCCGGTCTTCTGATCTTCCTTTCTTCTCTCCTTCCGGTCTTCTGTTCTTCTGTTCTTCTTGTCTTCGGCTCTTCTGCCTCCTCCGTCCTCTTCTCCCCGCGCCTGCCCTCCTGCTCCTGCCTCATCCCCCTCCCCCACTCGCATCCCCCTCTCTATCTCTCCTATCTAACCCGTTCACTATCTACCTCCCTCACTCCTCCTATCTACCTATCTCTCTATCTCTCTATCTAACTCCCTCACTCTCCACCTCCTCCTATCTTCCTATCTCTCTATCTATTTCCCTATCTATCGATTTCCCTATCTATTTTCTCTATCTATTTCTCTATCTCTCCCCCCTCCCTCACCCCCTCTATTACCTATCTTCCTATCCTCTCACTCTACCTCTCACCCTCACCCACCTCTACAACCCCCCCTCCCCTATCTTCTCAACCCTACTCCTATCTTTCTCCCTTATCTCCTAAACCTCCTAACACTCACCCCCCTCCACCCTTAAACCCCCCTCCTCCAGCTCTTCTCACTCTACCTGTCCCCCCCTCCCTCGCGCTTTCCCGCCGCGACCTCCTGCACGCCCCTGCCCCCAGCTCCCATTCGCCCCCACCTGACCCCTCCCCCCCCTACCTCATATGGTGGCCGCTGCGCGACTGTGCAGCGGGCGCGCCAGAGGCAAGCCCATCTGCGCCTGGCCGCGCCTGGCCCACGCCCAGCGCCACGACCCCTGGTCCCCAGCTCTCCCAAGCCCCGCTGACCCGCTACGACCCCACCACCCTCCACGCCCTCAACCCAGGACGCTCCAACACCTGCTTCCAAGCTCACCCCAAACGCACCCATGGACCCTTCGCCTGCAACTCCTGCAAACGTACCTTCCACCACGCAACAACCACGACCACAAGCCCACGCACCATCAACCACCTCAAGTGCATCCTAGTCAACGCTCGCTCCGTCCACAAACACGCCATTGAACTCTGGGACCTCCTGGACTCCATAGCACCGGACGTCGCCTTCATCACGGAGACCTGGATGAACGCCTCCTCGGCCCCTGAAATCGCCACTGCCATCCCCGAAGGCTACAAGATCTTCAGAAAAGACCGCACCAACCAGGTAGGAGGAGGTATCGCCATCGTCTTCAAAGACTCCATCAGCGTCACCACCTCCACCGAAGACACCCCTCTCGCCGCTGAACACCTGCATTTTCAGATTCGCACCGATCCGAGGACCACCCTCAGAGGATCCCTCATCTACCGTCCTCCCGGGCCACGCGCACCTTTCAGCGACGCCATCGCCGACTTCATCTCCCCGCACGTCCTCGCCTCGCCGGACTACATCCTCCTAGGTGACCTCAACTTCCATCTGGAACAAAACAACGACCCCAACACCACCACCCTGCTCGACAACCTCGCCAACCTCGGCCTCAAACAACTGGTGAACACCGCCACCCACATCGCCGGACATACGCTTGACCCCATCTTCTCCGCCAGCAAACACGTCTTCTTCAGCCACGCCTCCGCCCTACACTGGACCGACCACAGCTGCGTCCACTTCACATTCCGACGCGAGACCCGCCACCTCCGCACCCAACCCATCCCTCGTCGACAGTGGAACAAGATCCCCGAAGAGCAACTCTTCTCCGCACTCGCCGCCAACCAACCCACCCTCACCACCGACCCCAACGACGCAGCCCTCAACCTCACAAACTGGATCTCCAACTGCGCAGACATCCTTGCTCCCCTCAAACGCACGCATCGACAGACCAACACCAAAAAACCTCTCCGGTTCTCTGACACCCTCAAAGAATCAAAGAAAACTTGTCGCGCCCTTGAGAAAGCCTGGCGCAAGGACCGCACCGCTGACAACATGACCACCCTCAAGAACGCTACCCGCGAACACCACCACCTGATCCGTGCTGCCAAAAGGAACTTTTTCACCGACAGACTGTACAAAAACAGACACAACAGCAGAGAACTCTTCAGCATCGTCAAGGAGTTCTCCAACCCCAGCGCCAACGCCAACGCCAACGCCGTCACGCCCTCACAGGATCTGTGCGAATCCCTCGCCACTTTCTTCCATCGCAAGATTAGCGACCTCCACGACAGCTTCGGACACCAGACCCAACCATACACCACCGAACCGGCATCCACGGCCATCACCCTCAACAACTGGTCCCACATCAACACGGAAGAAACCAAATCCATCATGAACTCTATCCACTCCGGCGCCCCATCGGACCCCTGCCCGCACTTCATCTTTAACAAAGCCGACGACATCATCGCCCCGCACCTCCAGACCGTCATCAACTCTTCTTTTTCTTCTGCTACCTTCCCCGAATGCTGGAAACACACCGAAGTCAACGCCCTACTAAAGAAACCTACGGCTGACCCGAGCGACCTAAAAAACTCCTGCCCCATCTCTCTTCTGCCTTTCCCAGCCAAAGTAATAGAGAAGACCGTCAACAAACAGCTGACCACCTTCCTAGAAGACAACAACCTGCTCGACCCCTCACAAACCGGATTCCGAACCAACCACAGCACTGAAACCGCCCTCATCTCAGTCACTGACGACATCAGAACCCTGATGGACAACGGTGAAACAGTCGCCCTCATTCTGCTCGACCTCTCGGCTGCCTTTGACACCGTCTGTCACCGCACCCTAATCACCCGCCTCCGCTCCACCGAGATCCAAGGCCAGGCTCTGGACTGGATCGCCTCCTTCCTCTCAAACCGTTCCCAAAGAGTTTACCTCCCTCCGTTTCGCTCAGAACCCACCGAGATCATCTGCGGCCTACCCCAAGGCTCATCACTCAGCCCGACACTCTTCAATGTCTACATGAGCCCCCTCGCCAACATCGTACGCAAGCACGACATCATCATCACCTCCTACGCCGACGACACCCAACTTATACTCTCCCTCACCAAGGACCCCGCCAGCGCCAAGACCAACCTACAAGAGGGTATGGAGGACGTCGCTGATTGGATGAGGCTCAGCCGCCTAAAGCTGAACTCTGAAAAAACGGAAGTCCTCATCCTCGGCAACACCCCGTCCGCCTGGGACGACTCCTGGTGGCCCACGACCCTCGGCACCGCACCGACCCCCACAGACCACGCCCGCAACCTCGGCTTCATCTTCGACCCTCTTCTCACCATGACCAAGCAAGTCAACGCCGTGTCCTCCGCCTGCTTCCTCACCCTCCGCATGCTCCGCAAGATCTTCCACTGGATCCCCGCCGACACCAGAAAAACCGTGACCCACGCCCTCGTCACGAGCCGCCTGGACTACGGCAACACCCTCTACGCCGGGACCACAGCCAAACTCCAAAATCGCCTGCAACGCATTCAAAACGCCTCGGCCCGCCTCATCCTCGACATACCCCGCAGCAGCCACATCTCCGCACACCTGAGACACCTGCATTGGCTCCCTGTCAGCAAAAGGATCACCTTCTGACTTCTCACCCACGCACACAAAGCCCTCTATGACAAGGGACCGGAATACCTCAACAGATGCCTCAGCTTCTACGTCCCCACCCGCCTCCTCCGCTCCTCTGGCCACGCACTCGCTGCTGTCCCTCGCATCCGCCGCTCCACGGCGGGTGGGAGATCTTTCTCCTTCCTGGCGGCCAAGACCTGGAACTCCCTCCCCACCAGCCTCAGGACCACCCAGGACCACTCCGCTTTCCGGAGACTCCTAAAGACCTGGCTGTTCGAACAGCGATAACCCCCCCTTTTTCCCCTAGCGCCTTGAGACCCGCACGGGTGAGTAGCGCGCTTTATAAATGTTAATGATTTGATTTGATTTGTCCCAACCCTCCCGGCTCACAAACAGCACCTCACCAAAAACTCAAACAGTAAAAGGTGATTTGTGGCAGCCTTTACGCATGGACTCCAGAGTGTGACATCACAGGGAGTGTTGTGGTTAAACGGAGATTACCCCTTTCTCACATTAACAACATGTCTCAACCAAACACAGGCAATGAAGAAGATGCAGTAAAGTTTCAGTAGGTTTTTATTTTAGCAAAACTGCAATCTGTGATAAATGCATAGGCTGCAATGATTAGGATAATGAACAGTGCAAGAAATAGAATGGTAAAGACAAGAGTCATTAATACAAAGAACCCCACCATCTTGCAATAACATGTAATGACATGTAGTGTGAAACATGTCCTGATACCCTAGCATAATGAGCCTAACCTATAACCTAAAAGAGAGCTAGGTATGTTAAACCTAATCAGCCAATGCCATTTCCATGAGAAGAGCCCCCAACCCTCGTTACTTTGGAATGAGGTCTCTAGCTCAGACTCCATAAGGACACGAAGACTGGGTCAGCGTCAAGGCGATGTGCAGCATCGATAGCAGCGATGGCATCTGGTCGGAATCCCTCTGACTATCTGTTTAAGTTAGGAGTATTTATACAGATCTGCTTGGACCCCTGACGTAGGTCTGTTCCCAAACAATAGCAATGCATGCTTGGGACAGTAATTTATATAAACAATTCTCTCGAAAGTGTTAAGAGGGAAGGTTCTTCAAGTGAAAACCTACAGTTTGTTTATCTTTGTCGCTTGATATTGACGCCTTAGCGTGGTGGTACTGATAACGCTAACTAAAACATGGGCCTAACTAAAAATAAGGCAGCCATCTTAAAAGATTTAAGTAAATAAATGTGCTAAAACAGAGCAAGCTAAGTAGGATAAAAGTCACTAGGTGACGGGGGCACGAGTCTGCAAGCCAAAGACTAAGCTAAGTCCTGTAACCCATAAAAACAAATTAGGATTCACTACACTTTTAGGCTTCATTAGTTTAGTTTTCCTAGAAAGTTTGAAGTTCTAAAAGACACGCAGAGCAAGTTCCACTTTAGTTACAGTTTCCATTTTACTTAGTCTTCTGCACTTTAGTTCACATTTGTTAGCGTGTCTGACCTTAATAAGTAAACGTACAAGGGGGTGCAAATAGGTCAATGAACCTTTCGCAATTAAGATGTTCTTACCATAGCTCCAGCACATGCAAATCAGTACTCAATAACCAATACACCATATCAATAATCAGCAATAATCAATAACATCAATATTAAATAGAGTCAGTAATTGTCACACACCATGACCTTTCAGTCATGAATAAACACACCTTTTAGTAAATGTTAGAATATTTATTTCCCTATATTAACAGTGATATGGTCATGTAGATTAATCTCAATATCAATGAAACACATACAGAAACAATACTGGCTGTCCAAAGCGGTGGAAGAAACATAATCTAATCAAAACTTGAACTATGACACATTCTAAGGTTATGGTGCAAATTAATAACAAAGTCAACGTACATTTGAGTTCAGCAGAGAAATTAATTGAGCATTATTACCTATTAGCACAATTTCATTAGTGAGGATCCTTAGCTAACACCTGATTAGCATCAGCATGTTGGGCTTCATGCAAAACAATTTAGCAACACCAGTTTGGAAAACCCTCTAACTATGGCTCTATGGAAACAGTGCAGTTGGTACGTAGAAAGAAAGAACAAATAGACATAATATTCAACAGTCTAATTCATAATACCTATCCTCAATGTGGATCAGCAAGCAGAGTCAGTCTTCATCCTCAGGACATCAGTCGATCAGCAAGGCATCAGGATTCAGCATCAAACTTCAGAAAACGCAAAATCTTTAAGCAATAAGGTTAAGCACGTCTCTTGTCAAGACGCAAATTGGGCAAGAATGAGCAATGGCAATTGCTTAAGGCGAAAATGCTAAATGCAGAACGCTGGGTTCTTCTCAGTGCAGTCCTGTTAAATTAAAACTACTAAAACTATTTCCCAAATCCCTATTGGTCAATTAATTGCATGTTCACACTTTGACAATAAAACTAAGACTCCAAATCTACTATTACTCCATTCCCATGTTGTTGATTGGTTATCGTGCAATGTCCTCATCATCCGGCTTGTAAGGTAACAATATTGTTGCAGCTTCTACTCCAGTCAGTATCTCCATTGATCTCCTCCTGAGAAAGTCAGTTTCACACACATTACACCCAAAATGTTACATTAGAAAGAACAGCATCTTCTAGCAGTCGGTTCTCATGAGAAAAGATCTTAGCTAGGAGCACATTTAAATAATGCAATGGAAACTCACAGTTTAACTCCCTAGGACAGCCATTTATTAAACGTTAAGAAATACACCTTGACATGAGGCCTGGCAAATAGGCCAAGATTTTCGCTAAGTTGAGACCAACAATTAATAAAGCTAATACATAATGCATAACCTTTAATATGACATATCACTACATTAATCAAACACATATTCAACATTTCACAGTATTAGAATATTAACAAGTACACTTAGTAAACATTGACGGCCACTCATAGTGATCACATTTTCAAATGCATGGATTATTTTTTCTACGTTATTATTTTCTACACAATCCATTATTCATAATACATGAACACTCAATAATACTTTTATCAAAACACCTGTGCTAGCACAGTCATCATTCTTGTCATATTTCCCAGACCCTTTTGAAAGTATTATGCATGTCTGAATAGCCTTTAGTCTATTTTGTTACACTAGCAGACACCACAAGTCAAGTATATCCTATCAATGTCTACATGTCAAAGCTTTAGAAGTAGACACTTAAAGTAAACTTGCTAAAGATAACACAAATGCTTAGGGGTTTTTGACATAGGTGACGTATTTTGCATTCCACTGGTTTAGTCGGCTTAGGTTTAGTACCTTAGAATTCCCACTTGATTCTGCAATGAAAGCTAAATATCAGTGGTCAATCCTATATCAGCCCCCAAGAACCACTGAGGAGAAAGAAACTTCACCCAGGGCGCATATCCATATGTAGATCCAAATGGTGTAGCACCAGATTTCACCTTAACCGAAAAAGAATGTAGTGAGACTCCTCCAAGGCTGACTGGTACCATGGCAGTGTTTCTCCCTCAACAAACACGTCTTTGCCCTCAAAACAGCTGGAAAAGCTTTTTCAGACAGACTACCAATCATGTTGTCTCAAGTATGTGCACCACCTCTGAAACGTGAGAAACTGGCTTATTATTTATTGGTCTACTAGAACCAGCACAGCACACAGAAATAACACAGCAAGTGTGTCAAGGGTTACAAATTATGATAATGGTGTTAAAATGTGCCCTTTCATTTTTACTGTTAATGAACAGCTTAGATACTTTTAATTTTTATCTTCTGTGATGGTATCAAACAATATTGTGTGGACTAGACTCAGGAGGTTTAAAATAACTATTTTCAAATAAATATGTCGAAATGCATATCCAGTTTCTACTGATTTTTGAGTGTGTAGCTCAGTAATGACAGACTCCTTGGATTACCTGTGCTTCCCTGAATTATTTAAGGGACTGTTAGTATCCTAGAAAGCACAAAAACCACACCAGCAGAAATGCTCAGAGGGTTGTGCAGGGCAGTGATAAGCTGGACTTCCTTGCTCAAGCGAAGGATCACTGAACTCAGTCCCTCCACTGTGGGTTGGGAATCCAAACCTTGTAGACCTGAGCCCCAGAATATGCAACACTGGAACCCTTGGCTGGATTCAAAAGGTACTACCTCTGTTTAACCCTACAACCTGGGACTCAGAATTCTTTTCAACATTCTTTGCCTGGAGACTCGAAAGAAAACCAGGACCAATGTGCCAAGCTGATCTGCAGAGGGTGCGTCCCTGATGAGCCTGACTTTACCATAGTGCCTGGTATGTGATTCTCTAGAGAAGTAAATCTGTTTCAGCAGGTCTGATGCTGACCAAGATCCGATGGCGACAGCCTGCAGTCTTGCCAAGCTGGAGGAATCTGACTTGCAGAAAAGCTTCTAAGTCTGATGGTAGAATGCTTCACTGGGCTCCACACCAATAGGATACCTTATGAACGTCGACATCTTCGTAGGTATAAAATTCTGGCTTTTCTTACTTAAAGCTTCTCCTGCCTTTATCAATGGCTTTACCGGGACTTCAACCAGTGGCAAACTGTCATCATCAATCGCATCTTTGGATCCAGCTTATGACTTGCCCTTTTGAAGACTCTACCTTCTCTAAAAACTCCTAAGTACCAAGGTAACTCTTTGGCCGGGACAAACCTGGGCCTCGTATCTGACCCGCACTCGAT
The DNA here is from genome assembly GCF_031143425.1 of Pleurodeles waltl. Taxonomy (NCBI): domain Eukaryota; kingdom Metazoa; phylum Chordata; class Amphibia; order Caudata; family Salamandridae; genus Pleurodeles; species Pleurodeles waltl. The sequence goes on from NC_090444.1 coordinate 635,036,157, forward strand.
CACAGTTGGCCTCAAACCTTACTCAGTGTCACAGTCTAGAGCAACCAGTTGCCAGTGGTTATCATTTTGCACCTTTTGGTGCTATTTTTATTTAAAACTTCTTATTTCTAATGCCCCCTTATTAGATTGTTGTCATTTTGTTCATAAAAATATTCTCTATTTTTATAAACTTGAGTGGGATTGTTATTGTGTTGCATTTTTAACTTTTTAACAGTTTTGGTACTTCTAAATTTTTTCCATGTTTTCTTAAGTTAAGCTTGTCTGCTCTGCACCATAGCTAACAGGGCTTGAACTCAGGTTTAAATTACAGAAACCTTCACCCGACCTAACAAAAATAGTGCCATAATTACTTACTAATAATCAACTTTCTCACAAATGGCAACAATCAAAAAAAGATGAAGAGGGGTTGCTGGTGATGGTGGGACAGTCTGGCTCCCAGCTTTACTAAATTCTACATTTTGGGTGAAATATGACCCCAACACAGTTTTGCCATAGTAAGGATTAGAGACTAGCATGACGCACTAATCTCTATTGCATAGTATGGTATCTCTGCAAACTTTATTGCACTAGATGATTTATCATATTCCTCTGACTCATAAACTAATTAGATTCCTGGCTTTTATTCCCCTTGCTGGGCCCAGTTAATTACTCTATTAGCCAACCAGAGATTCAAAGGATTTCACACTCAATAGAACCATTTGCCGGTGACTGTCCCAGTACCTTGACAGGAAAGAGTAGAAATGGATATGTCAGTGTTAATTACTTTTTACACTGCACCAGGCCTCTGACGGTTCATCCCAAGGGACAAATTCCTGCACAAAAACAATCCTCTGAGGCTTTTTCCTCTTTCTCTGTGTGCTGCAGAAAAAACGAGGAGAAAGAAACATATTTCTACTTGTTATGCGTCCCTTAGAAAGGCGTAGCAGTTTGACACAATCCCAGATCTACCAATCATGGTTAATCTGGGAATGCGCCAAAATCCATGGGTGGATGAGTGGGAACACCCTTACTCCACCCACAGAACACCTCTGTGGGGCAGAGAACACAAGACAGCAACTTACGCTGTCCTGTGTTACTCCAAATTTACCAAGTCACGTAGAGGCATGCGAGGAGCCTTCGGTGGCTTAGTAAATCTCATTCTAGGTTTTGCATCACCCTGTGTTTCCTTCTGTGGTACAAGGGAAACACAAAACCTTTGATAAATATACCTGGGAGAAAACAGGGCTGATTGCAGAGGCAAGAGACTTTTTTCATTTTTCACTTTTTGCTGGTGTTTTCTTGACTCTAAGGTGGCCCTGGGTACTACTAACCAGTCCCAGGGCCTGTGCTCTCTGTAAAATCGGAATGCAAATTAGGCTAATTACAATTGGCTAAGTCAACCTACCTATAAGTCCCTAGTATATGGTAGGGCAAGTAGATTTAGGGACCCTAGCATAGGTGGTGCACCCATACTGCTGAGGTGTCCAATGTACTTTTAAAAGTAGGCCTGTCTTGCTGGCTGCTTTAAAATTAAAGTTACATGCAAATTCGACTTTGGAAATAAAAGTAGTTCCAAAGTCTTTAACTACCTTATTTATACATATAAGTCACCCCTAAGGTGTGCTCCATTTGCCCCTCGTGCTGGGTGCCATGTAACTATAAGCAGGGACATTACACAAATAGTTTTATAAGTCCTGGTGAGGTAAAACAGCCAAATTAGTTTTTCCCTCATTGTAATTAATGGACTCCATAGGCTAGAATGGAAAGACTTTATTTAAATTTATGAAGTCCCCTTAAGTGACAGATACAACAAGTTTGGTATCAAATTAATTGTTATAATAAATCTCACAACTTACAATTGTTGGATTTAACATAACTTGTGCAGGTAAAGAATTTTAAGCTTTACCTGAAAAGTTGCCAACTTCAGCTCTGCAGTATTTTGCTGCTTTGCTCTGATTGGCCAGCCTCTGGCAGCCTGGCCAGGCTGTCTTGATGAGGTGTGAAGTGGCCTGGCTCAACAAAAAGAGATGTGCCTGGTGGAGGAGATCTTTCCTCAGCAGATGGAGAAGCGGGAAGGGGGAGGGCCGCCAACCTGTTCTTCAAAGGCAGGGAAGGGCATTTGGAGCAACCCAGCACCTCCCTCACATCCTGCAATTCCAGACAATTCGGTGCCCCCTGATAGGATTAGGAGTGGGCTGGAGAAGGGTGTTTTAAGATTTTTAGCCACACCAGTGGGTGGGCTCAGCCAGATGTAACCTCCAAAAATCCCTTTCAGCCATGATGGATTTATGAGGAATGTTGCTCCCTGGGATTGATTTTTGCCACACTTCCCAGGAAGTGGTCATCACAGGGGGAAGGACCCTGAACCTGATTGGAGAACCAGGACTCCAATGTTTTTCATCCAGGAGCATGAATAACACTGGCAGACCTGCGCCCACACCTAAGATCCCTACCAGATCCCTACAAGGAAGAACTACAGGAGAAGAAGGGCTACTCTGCTGGACCCCTGGCCTGCACTTGGACACTGCACTCTAGGGGACTGCACCAGCTGCACACTTGGGCTTCACCACAAGAAGGACTTTGCTCAACTTCAACTGGTTAAAGGACAGACTCCCTGTTTGCTACAGGTGAAAACTTGCTAACAAGAGTCCCCTGCACCAACTCCTGAAGACACTGACCAGCTGACCACTGTCCAGTGGCCAAAAATGAGTTTGCCCCAGGTGCATTCTGGGTGTTGTAGTCATCACCCTCAAGGAGCATCTCAGAGCTTCTGGAACCTTGGGGTGAGCTGTGGACCTCAAAAGAACCTTAAAGGAACATCGGGAAGAAGATCCAGAAGTTTGGACAAGTTTGGGGAACTTTTGGAAAAAAGCTCCATGAAGGGACTGATCTGCCACAGCAACTCTAGCCGGCTTGCCTTAACCGCCACCCGGCCTAATTTGCAGGTTCGTCCTGGTGATGAAAATCTCAGAAAAAGTGACAAAGTCCGAACGTAGAAAGTTGACTGTGACCTCTCAGGCAGTGTATCCGAATAGGGCTCCAGGGACATCAGATCAAGATTCAGGTTTCTCCCGGTCGAAGGATTTTCATCTTGATACAACGACTAAGTCCGAAGGTAAAAATCTCCATCGAGGGCTACAGTGACGTGTATCTGAGGAAGAGTTCCAGGAGGTCGGTATATGAACTGGCGACTTGGTCCAGCTGAAGAAAATCTCCAGAAAAACGACTAGGTCTGAAGGTAAACTTTTGATGAGGCCTCTCGCGAGCTGTGGCCGAGCAGGGCTCCACCACGGTTGGCCTCAAACTTTGACTTTGCCCCAGTCGAGGTGCGACCAGATGACCAGATTGGCACTATTCGTTTCTAAGCACTAAAAAGCATTAATTCTTTAAAAATTCATATCTCCGGGTCCCCTTATCTGATTATGATCATTTTGGTGTCATTTTAAAGATAAAAATATAACTATTTTTATAAATTGGTGTTGGATTTCTATTTTCTTTTCTGTTTTACTTATTTACTGTTTTGTGATTTTTAAATGCTTTACACATATGTCTCCTAACTTAAGCCTTGTCGCTCGTTGCCAAGCTACCAAGGGTTGAGCTGGGTTTAATTTATTGAGACCTAACTGGTCCTAAGTGGAGGTTAGTGGCCTATTGCTAAGTGTAGGTACTTACCTGCCCTTACCAATAACCCATTTTGGTGTGAAGCAGTATATATGGTCTCATAAACCAAAATGCAACATGTATGCTTTATGTTACACATTTTAAACAACTGACGCTTGTGTAGCTGACTACACATAGGAATTTGTACTAAAGGGTGTACTTTGAGTACAAAACCTAGGTCTTCCACTTCTGGTTTACCTTTCTGCCATACTATAATGCTGGTTTTAGGGGGTGGGCAGAATGCCCGATCACTCCGGGAGTATTGGGCCAAGGAGTCCCTTATTGGTTGGGCAGCACATGGGAGGAGGTTGAGGAGTAATTAAGGGATGATGGTTACCAGCATAAGATGCAATTTTAGATATCACGCACCGGCTGTCAGGGTCTGTGAAATCTGGTAGGCAGTTTTGTTCGCAGTTTTTGTTCTTGTGGTCGAATTCCAGTTTTTAGGTTTGTCCCCCCTATTTGAGGCTTGGGTAGATATGGCAGGTTCTCAAGATGAATTAGTCGTGCAGGCACTGCAGGAAGGCGCGGATTTGCTGGTGGGTGGGGCCCTAGAGGAGTTGGAGCATGGCAGCTGACCATGGGAGTGGTGGTGTAGTACAGGCCTGCTCTTTCCCGGTGCGCAAGGTCTCAGGATAGGGCAAGGGCTCCAGGGGTGAGGCACTGAACAAGGCGGTGGAAGGATGTGCTGTGCCAAGTGGGCAGGAGAAGGTGTGGGCTTGATGAAGCTGTCAGCAGCCCTGGTGCACTTCCCAGTGTCGGGACAAGAGGAAGAGACTGACGGGTGGGAGCAAAGACTTTACAACCCGCGTGCGTGCCCCAAAATGTATGTAGAGGTCCTTGGGAGGGCACAGGCGAAGGGGGGGCCACACAGCCTTCACTTGCGCTCTCACTTGAGCAGCAGGAGGAGCCGTCGAAGGCAGGAATGCTGGTACTGGCCCCAGCTCGTGCTATAAAGGGCAGCTGGCCAGCCGTCGTGCAGCCTCAGAGTGCGGTAATTCCTCTCAGCTGCACGGGGGTGGCGGTGACAATGTCAGTGGAGGGATGGGCACTGGGGCTGCATGGTCCCTTGGATTTATTGAGCCCCAGGAGACATTAGCAGGCCTCTGGAGTGTGCTATGCTGTTGGGAGGGAGAAAAGGGAGGCTTTCAGAACTGCTGGTGACATGGGAGGGAATGCCTGCAGGGAAAGGGTGGAAGGGGATCAGGGAGCCCAGCAAGATTGGTGCAGAAAGACTCTGGCATTGGGGGAATGAGGCTGGTCCTCCCAGGAGCTGGGAACTGGCTCCAAGTGGGGACTCCTGTAGGGAGCGACATACTTGGGGGCAGTGACTTGTCAGGATGTGTGTCAGTTAAAATTGTCAAGGGGGCAGTTTGGCAGTGGGGGGATTAGTCTCAAAAGGGGGAGGGAAGGAGTATGGTTTTTAGGTGCAGAGAGTATGTTCGATGCCATGGGTGGGCGGTGAAGCTTTTGAGAGAGGAAATGGAGTGGTCTATACAGTTGTCCTCTGATGCTGCGGGAGGGGATGGTTTTGGCATCTTCAGTCAAGGCTGTTGGTGTGCAGAGGAGTGGCCTGAGCCCTGGAAGGGGAGTGCAGGAGTTTTGCTTTCCCTGAATTCTTCTAGCTTGTGGTGCTGGTCTGCTTGCTGGGGACACTTTGCAAATAAACAGGTACTTTTCAACGTAGATAACATGGTGGTAGTCATAATTGTAATTCTAAGGGTGGCAGTTGATGTGTGTGATTGTGCTGAAATACTTGAGAGTGAATGCCACGTATGAAGCGCGCCATGTGGCAGGAGCAGTGAATGAGACTGCGGATGCCCTTTCTAGTTTTCAGTGGGTGAGTACCCTGGAGTTGCTCCATTGACTAATTAGGTTAAGATGGAAATGCACCCCATCTGTGGTCAGTCAGCGAGAATGGATGAGACAGCTGATTTTGGAATCATTGTCAGTTTCCACCCCCACGGCGTACAGACTTGCATTGGAGTATTTTCTGCGGTCTGGGGCAGAGTGGCATGGATAGCAGAGTGCCGAGGATAGCAGGCTGGCTCAGCGCAATGATGTTGTAACTTTCATCTTGTCTTTGATGGAAAGGGGGTTGTTGGCTTTTACCACTGCAGGTAAGTTGACAGGGGTGGCGTTCCAGGGGAAGTTGCAGTGGGGGTACGAGCCGTCAGCAGGGTAAATGGGTAGGAGGATGCTGGAGGGATGCACCACGGAAAGGGGCTAGGGACCCAGAGAAAGGCGCCCTTACACATGTTTGGAGGGACAGAGGGACAGAGGGGAGGTGCTTTGTTTTGCAGTAACCATGGTCTGGTTATTTTGTGGTGCCTTTTGTGTGGCAGAAGTAGTGGGGTCCAAGGTTTGGGCATGAATCAGGTTTGGAGACGTAAGGGTGCTGGAGGATGCGGTTCAGGTTTGGATTCCCAGGTCCAAGACAGATCAGTCAAGCAGGGGCATGTACCTAACTATGAAGGCATACCCGGAAGCAAGGGTTGGCCCTCGAGCTTGGTAGTCAATCTTATGCAGGTAGGGAGTTGGTTCCGGGGAGGTTTTTCTTCATGCGGACGGTAGCATTTTTCTGTGGCTCAGTCCTTGGAGGTTTGGCGCAAGGCATTAAACTTTATAGGCTATGGGTAGTGGGACTTCGGGATGCTTTCCTTCAGGATTGGGATGGCAACGGAGGCTGAATTGAGGGGTTGGTCAGCAGAGGATGGTCGGTGGGTGGGGCAGTGGTGATCTGACTGCTATCAGTGCCATGTGCGTTTGGGGTATGTGTTTCAGGAGGATCAGTAGCACAAGTTTCTTTTCACCTAGGTTGTATTGCGGATCTGGAGGAGGCTGTATTGAAGTTTGGATTTCAGGGCATTGCTTCATGAAATGGGTGGCAAGGCATGCTGACACACGAAAAGAAGAATTTCAATTGGGATTGCCTGATACAGTGGTCCAGTTGAAATGGTTTGCAAAAGGTGGCACGAGTTGCTGCCCAAACTAAATTTCCTTGTAAAGGGTAAGCCTTGTCTGGATATCTTGCTCCTGCACCTTGGAGAAAATGATTTAGTCTAACTAAAGGGTTTGGCTCTTGTAAAGACTTGAGATTAAGGCAGCAAGGGCTGATATTAAGGTGTCCCAAACGAATTCAGGCCCAGGAGGAACTGGCAGGGGGTGGTAAAACCAGGGGCAATTGGTAGAGCCCACAGAAAGGGGAACATGGAATTAAGGAAGTTCTGCAGGGCAGAATGTTTCTTTTTCTTTGAGCACAGTGATCTCTGCAACTAGATGGTATAATTCTTCAGGGACGATGCAGTTCATCTTTCAGATTTCGTGGTGGAGCTGTACCTCATGCAATTCAATTGAGAAGTGTGTTTATGGAGTTGCTACACTTACCTGTGGGTATGTAGGCAGGCATCGGGGTGACATTTTGGACCTGTCAGGTCTTTGTGTGGTATCCCCTGTCATTTTGCTTCTGACCTCCTGTTTTTGATCCTGTGCGGAATTTCATTTAGCTGGCCTTAGGACTCTGGGCATTCTACCACTGTTGACCAGTGCTAAAGTGCAACTGCTCCCTGTCTAAATTGTATTGGTGATTGGTTTATCCGCGATTGGCATATTTGATTTATTAGTAAGTCCCTTGTAAAGTTCACTATGTGTTACTAGGGCCTATAAATCAAATGTTACTAGTGGGCCAGCAGCAATGATTATGCCACCCACCAGAGTAGCCTTGTAAACATGTCTCAGACGGCCACTGCAGTGTCTGTGTGTGCAGTTTAAAACTGCCATTTCGACCTGACAAGTGCACCCACTTGCCAGGTCTAACTCTTCACTTTTACTACACGAACGTCACCCCTAATGTAGGCCCAAAGCAATCCAATGGGCAGGGTGCAGTGCATTTAAGAGGTAGGACATGTACTGGTGTGCTTTACCTATCCTGAAATACTGCTAAATTTGGTTTTAGCTATTGCAAGGCTTATCTCTCCTATAGGGTAACTCTGGGATTGCCTTGAAATTTCTTTTAAGTGTTATTTCCCATTGGGAGCAGACAGAGATGTGGAGTTTGGGGACTCTGAACTCACAATTTTAAAATACATACTTTACTTTTGGTGAGTTTGAAAATGCCACCTTAAGAAAGTGGGCAGTGTCTTGCTTAGCCATTCTGTGCCTCTGTCTGTCTGCTGAATACACATGTGGGTCAGAATGACAGTTGGGCTGTTTGTGTATTCAGTCGGGACAGTCTCATAAAGGGAGCTGAGGTGTGCCCTGCATATTCTGATGGCCCATCACCAGGCTGATTGGTCTTCCTGAGCTAGAGTGGTAGGAGGAGATGACACTTGTGCCTGAATAGGCCTGTACCTGTCCTAACTCAAGGCAGTCTCCAACCGCTTGGAGTGTGTCTGAGGTCAGGGCAGGGAAAGTCAGAGGATTTCTCTTTGAAGTTTGCCTACTTCAAAGACAGAAATGGGTATAAGTACTGGACCTCTGACACCACATGGTTAGAATCCTTCTGGACTGAGGAAATTCTGCTAGGAAGAACAGCTGGATGCTGTAGGAGGGACTGCCACTCTGCCTGTCGCTTTATTGTGCTGGCCTGCTGCTGGCTGCTTCTGTCCTATGAATGAAAGGACTGGACATGGCTTTCTACATCCTGCTTCCAAAGGTTCTCCAAAGGCTTGGCCTGAGCTTACTTCCTGTTAAGAAGTCTCAGGGAGACGTCACCTGCCATTGCCTGGGCTCTTTCTCAAGAGCCCTGACTTGTGCCAAGTGGTGCCAAATCCAGTTCCTGGGTCCTTGGGAGAGAGTTCTGGTGCAACAAGGAAGAAACTAGTGTGTTGACTTCCAGAATGACTTGAGAACTGGTGGCGCTCTCAGATTCTGTGCCTCTGCCTGCACCGGAGCCTATAACACAGGTCTGGCGCCACTGCAGCACCTCCAAAGTCATGCCACAGCGTGAGTCCAGAGTGCAGTGTCACCCATGTCCGTGGCAACCGACTCCGCTGCGGCACCTGTGGCCTCGTGGTATGGTCACAACACAGCAAAATTTACACCTCACTGCTCATCCTGCTGGAGTCATCGACCCCGCCTTGTCGTAAAGAACTAATACCTCGCCGACAATGCCACATCACCTCTTCTGCAACTGTAAAGAACCAACGCCTCACCTTCCCTGCTTAGCAATAAGGAACCAATGCCTCAACTCTCTAGTGGCAGTAAGAAGTCAACCCTGCACCGGCTCCTGCAACCCCTCACCTCCCCAACTCAGTGCAACATCTTTGTTTCCTCATTGTTTTCCAAGGCACTATAAACAGGGTCTATACGACTCTGTAGCTGCCATGCTCCCTCGCGTGTGGTGTCAGACTGTTGGAAGTGACTCCGTGGAGCCGTTGGGCTAGCCCCAGCTGGAGCTATTGTGCTTCTAAGCACCATACTACATTTAATATTTGAAAATTATTATCTTTACTTGTGTATGTTGGATTTTTTTTTAGTTGTGGTCTTGTCTTACTCAGATAAATATTGGCTATTTAGCTAAACTGGTGTGGAGTACTTTTGTGGTGTTTTCGCTGCGTTGCTCTGTGTGTGTACAAATACTTTACACATTGCATCTGACGTAAGCCAAACTGTTTGATCCAAGCTACCATGGAGGTAAGCAGGGGTAATCTTAGCTGCATGACTCCTTTACCCTGACTACAGTGAGGGTCCCTACTTGGACAGGGTGCAAACCGCTGCCAGCTAGACACCCCAATTCTAACACATAAAAACTCAGGGTATTCCTGGTGGCGGGTGTACATAAGTTCTATAAGCTATTACAACAAAAACATTGGGCAGTTGAAGAACAGTTGCGATTTCGGGGAGGGACAAAAGATTTGAGGAACGGAATGAATTCAACAACAATTTTGGATGCAGAAATATGGTTGCAGAGATTTGAGTGGTGAGAGTGGTGATCGGACAGTTGCCTGTTTTTGGTTGTGAAGGGCTACTTAGGGGAGGTAGGCTGGACAGTTATTGAGATGTATAGTGAGGCTGGGATAATATTAGGATGTAAGGCATTAAGGCCAAGGTTTTGAGATAATTATTGTGTACCTGTCTCATTAGAACGGCCTTTTACACACTTTGGATGACAGAGGCTCAGCATCACTCAGAAAGGGCAGATTTAACATAAGTACTACCAATACCATCAGATGACTTCATAAATCACTACTGCACTACTTTCTGTAAGAGCGAGCTGCAGATTTTTAATGCATCTCTTTTTGCATAAAGGGCAGTACATATGGGAGATGGTCATTTACATAGGATGGGACACCGCACTACCAATTTACTTATGCATCCTTCAAAATCAATTTATACAAATAAGATAAAGCAATTTCTAACTTAGTACTGCACGAATTCTGGTGCAGCAGTAGAGTTAAAACCTGTCTTTCCTGTATGTTGTCCTTCACCTAGTTTGTTTAAACTAAAGCGAGTGTTAGTCTAAGGAGTTGGATTAATGAGCTCATCGTAACTCGCCAGAAACGCTGACTCCAATCATGTCACAAGGGAGTTCGGTCTTGTTTGGCGGAGGCTTTGTTACCTTAAAACCCCTACTAGCAGCGCAAACACAAATATAGGAGGTTGTGCGGGGGAGAGCAAGCCAGCTCGAACTGCATAGAGCACAAATGTCAGCAGCTACGTTTCTAATGGGAGGTATGAACAAGAGACAGAAACAGGAACCACAGAGATGAAGCTGACACGGACAAAGAGAGAAACCAATAGACCAAGCATTTGGAAGCTGTCGCTTTGAAGTAAGTACAGAAAAAACGCAAGAGTAGTTGAGTCCAGCACTCCTTGTGCCCTGCCAGTCTAAAGTTTGAGCAACAGCATTAATGCAGTGATTCCGTTCCTATGAGAGAGTTGCCCCCGACTTAATTCTTTCTAAGCACCTGACAGAGCGCGCAGGAGGGCCACAAGCTTAAAACCATTAAGTGCTTGTAAACCGAGAAACTCCCTAGTTCTGGACTCTGCCTGTCACAACAACTCACTCTAATGGGCTTTACGCGTCCTCGCAGTTGCTGGAAGGGGAAGAAAGGTGTTAGATCCGATTTCTATGTCACAGCTGTCGCCAATTATGTTAGCAGAGCTAGAGAGGAACTTTGGCATGTTGGGAGCTAGATGTACTAGTTTTGATTGGGCAGATGTTTTGTTTTTCCACGAATATGTGCTTGCCCCCCCACAGCTGTGGTCATTTTGTTTATTTATCCAGCCTAGGCTTGAACATTCAGGAGCACACACATGCCATTGGGATGCGGCACAGAGGGGAGGAGGGCAGTCATTACCCTACTTGGATTTTTAGGTCTACAGCTGTTACCTGACCTTTTAAAATGCTATTCTACAGTTATTTGCTTCCAAACAAATACATATTTAATCCCATTCTATTTAATTGTAACATTTCACATTACTTTACAACATTTCTTTAAAGCCAGACATATTGGAATTCCTAATTCTTGTTAAGATTACAGCTTCCTACTGCAATTTGTGTGTCATTTTCTGGTAACAGCAAAGGGGCCAGAATCCCTTCCTGAATGAGGATGGCCCCTCTAAGGCCTACTAAGAAGGAGAGAATTCCGTTACAGGATGAATTTAAGGGTAAGAAGGTCTTTTTAACTGGATTAGCCTGTAACCCATCCCCCCTAAAGAGAAAACAATAAGAATGAAATTACATGTTGTCATCGATTTGGCCTGAAACATTTGCATGAAAAAATTTCTATTTTCATAAGTAGACTATTCTAATTCAACTAATAAACAAACTGTGTGCTCCATACAGAAATGCAAAGTCGGTTCTAAATGTATTATAGGGCCAAACTTGCTTTTTTTACACCAGCCAGAAATTCATAAATGGATTCCTTGCATTCGCAATCCCATTTACAAGGGCAGAGATCTCCTTCACTAGTGTGGAGACCCTGTTAGTTGTTAATCCCACGCAGAGGTTGGGAGGTGGCCATTCCAAGGTGTGGTTTGCCTTTGCTAGTTTTAGAAAATCCACATACCTGTGCGTTTGTGGGCATTTCCAAACTCCAGTCAGACCCTTTTCCGCCCTGTTAACGATCGGAGATTTATGCCAGCATGGGGCTGGGTAACTCACCTTCCAGAATGAAAAAGGAAATATATCACAACCAGATTTAGTAAGAGAAGGAGCTTTCTCCATGGTGAAAAAAAGCCCTAGGTAGAAAGAAAAACGTGCATTTCCACAGGGCACTCTTTACTGCTAGGCAGAGTGCTTACACAGGGGGATTTGGAGCTTTCTGGAAAAGTGCCTGGATTTTTGCAGAAGGACGTCTGGAAACCTGTTGGTGCATAGGAAAAAGTTAGAAAAGTATGTTCAGATGATGACGATGACAGTAATCTGAACAGGGCCCAATGTCTCTCCTGTGATTTTTTTCTGCCAACATTTTTCCAAAGACATGGAAGAGTCATCGCTAATCCCACAATCATCTCCGTAGATCAATCGGAGTTATTGATTTCTTCTACCGTTATTAGGAAGCTAAAAATGCAAGCCCTTATAATTTCCTACATATCAAGAGATCAAAATCCTTCGCGACTGAATATGGGGAAATAATACATTTCTATTGGTTGGGAGCAAGTTAAATATAAACGAAAACTATTTATAAGCCAATCACCATGAAAGGTTTAGTAGAATATATGAATAATTCTAATTCGAATGTAGCAAATAGGTAAAGATCAAAATACAAAAATCCCATTTGGAGCAAATGTACCTGAACAATATGAAGACTAAAAAATTGAGAGGAAAACTTGAACATTATTTAAAAAGACTAACTCGGTTATCAAGAGTTTATTGGATATTTAATGGCAGTACGACTATTTATTAATTGTCTCCCACAACTGATACCACTAACAAGTTAAATTAGCACTAAATGGAGTGTAACGTGAAAATGTGCTGCCTCGTATCTTTTTTGTAATTACATTTGGCAAGTTAACACAAGATATATGTGGTTGTTATCGAGCACAAATGCCCAGTGCTGGGACGTGATATGACTGCATTTCGAGCACAGTAATACCTTTTTATTCTGAATGGCAAAGTCGTGTTAAATGTGGTAAATGCCAATTAAGGCACAATTTACAAGATTTGTTCTGCTCTCTAACATTCTGTGACTGAAAGTACAGGGTCTACATAGGGTGAGGAGGTTGTGAGTCATGGTCCACAGGTAAAAGAAAGCCTGGAGGTCTACGAAAAAAACATACTTGGAAATGCATCGATGATCAGTTTTATGAAGGTCAACTAGTCTAAATCCAAGGCGGGTTTACAAGATTAATTCGCGACCAGCCAGCAGTAAATTTGCGACCTTAGTAGAAAAAGGTCATTTTAAAATCGATGCCTTTTGTGCGAAACAAGAAACCATTTGCAGGAATTTCTGGGATTTCAATGGTTTTGCATAAAGATTCACAGTGGAGTTCGAAAGTGGAGCCACTATCATCACATTATAAAATTACCAAGATGGAGGGGTCTTGCAATAACAACTTTTGAAAATGTAATGGTATCTCTGTTTTTTTCGAGTGCATATTACAATTTTGACCTCTGTAGTTTTGGATTCTGTCAGGACCGGAGATTCATCTCTCTTTCCTTTCTTTTATTCAGCAGAGTTGAAAGAAAGCCACCTTTTCCAGAACTCCACGGGAAAGGACTACAAAAAAACACAGCAAACAATGAACACTCTCCTCAATCGTCCATATAGTCCTCTTTCTGCTCAGGCACTTTATCTTTATTGACGCAGGAGTGAAACACCATCCGCATTAATCGCCTTTAGTGGAATCATTGCCTGAGGAAAAGAAAAAACAAGATGGAATTCAATAAAACCTTTGACACGGTGCAAATTAATATATAATTCAACTATAACAGTAGATCACAATCATTGTAGCGCAATCTTAAGATAAAACAATACAATTTTTTCCTGCTAGGAAAAAAATAAGTGCTCTCATTAATACTGTCATGTATAGATTTGTTATTGTGTGGGAAAACGTTTGCCTTTCAGGTGGCGCATTTATACACCGCAGGAGCGTATTCACTGATCCTATAGCTGCTGCTTGTCAATTTTGGGGCCGCTAGGGTGTGGTGAGGCTTTCCTTCCCACAGAGGGCACGGCGGTGCAAGTGACATGCCTTGCGCATCTCATTGTACTGCGGGGTCGGGAATCCTTGAAAGTGTCAGAGGCACTCTCCCTGCAGTTGTGCCTCTGAAACCGCCGATCCCCTTGGAAGCCCTGACGCCCTGTCCCAGGGTCTGTATTTCTTTTACCTTCAGCAGCAAGACGCCCTGTACTGGTCAATACAAGAAATCCTAATTGGTGCCCCCCTTTTAATTACTTTTATAATCACGCTTAACGCTTGTGGACACTGCGGCCGGGCCCAGGCATAAAGTGTCCCATTGATTGCAAGGGAGTTGGCACCAGGGGATTACCCCTCCTTACCTTTGTGCTTGACACACATAACATTTCCTGGCTTCGACCAGCCCAAAAACCAGTGCCTCAGCACACCTTAATTCTTGGCTCCTACAGTAGCCTCTCATTGGCCCGACAGCCCGATAACACTCATTGCTTGTCCAATGCGTCTTTATCCTATAATGCACGTTTAATAGCAGTAATGCGTTTTTTCTTCGGGCAAGCATGCAAGCAGATGAATATGTGGAGGAGGAGACCATATAGGTCCTCCCCATATACAATGAATTTTGTGAAGCAGTGGATGCCTCTAATCACCATGCAGTGGCCTCAGCCATTTAACCACTACAGACGTCTTGTTCAGTTGGCGTATGCATGCCTGGTGACCATCAACCTTACTTTACCCCAGTCCAGGGGTTTCTTGCATCAACCACTGCACCACCCTCCCTATCGCAGGATTGAGTCTGGGGTGGATATGATAGCCTTTGACAAAGTAAAGCAGGTGTTTTTAGTGTGCCTGATTCCCCCTCTACTATCAAACTTCCTGGGTATGTTAGACACCACAGGGGAATCCTTACAGTGTTGCCCTCAGCAAATGCTGCTGATGATGACTCTCATAGGAACTCAAATGATGGGGTGGGCGAGTCATGGCCATGGAGACCCTCCCAGGGGTCCACAGATATCCCCCCAAGGTAGGGCAAGAATCCTCTGATATGTTAGACTCTGAAAAACTAGTCCACCCCAGTCATCTGAATAGTTAAAGTCAGTTCTTATGTCGCTGGCCACCTGAGGAAACCCCCGGAGAAAGAAGTCCATGGCAAACTGCAGGCTGAATGCCCCTGTCCCTCTTTGCCAGGGAGAGTAATCTCCACTCCTGAAATTGACCCAAGAATGGCCCCCTTCTTGCAAAAATTATTTCGCAATCCTAAAAAATGGATTGACCTGCTGGGAAGTCCTGCCATGACAAGCTATTAGACATCATTGGGGCCCTCACGAAAGCCCTAGAACTGGCTGAACAGGCAAAGTACTCAGGTACCTCATTGTCACTGGAGTCGGTTTCCGGTTGTGCCCAAAGGGCAATCATTTTTCTGGGAAATGCTAACTGCGCCCTCTTGGTGGAGAGGCGCTAATCACTACCTATTAAAGTGGATCCAAAACTAAGGGATATAGCTTCCAGGGAGGCGGTGGCAGTGGCACAGGGGGGTCTCTTCGACAATCCTTTCATTAAAGAACTGTCTAAGTTTGTGGCCACCTTCACATCTCTAAGGAGCGATGGGCTCAATTTCTCATCAATTGGGAATCTCTTACCTCGGATCCGTAGGTTCTCCAAACAGTCCACTGCTTTCAAATAGAGATCTATAGCTCCCTGGTTCAACCTTAACGTGTGCGTCCCCTGATTCTTTCACAGGAACAGATAACATTGGTGGATCAAGAGGTTCAGGATTTGCTCAACAAGCTCTCACCAGTCACACTACACCCTAAGGGGTTCCTGAGCAATATGTTCGTAGTGGACAAAAGGGATGGGGGACAATGCCTTGTCATCAATCTGAGGGAGTTCAATGGCTGGATGGTCTACCGCCATTTCAAGATGGAGGGCATCCATCTACTTTACGATGTGTTGCATCCTGATGACTGATGGTGCATCTCGACCTTAAGGACGCCTATCTGACAATCCCAAGTTTTCTACCTCATCATTGTTTCTTACAATTCCAATGGAAGGGTGGGATCTACAAATTCACAACCCTACCGTTTGGTCTTTTCTCAGGCCCTTGGTGCTTCACCAAGGTTTTGAAACCGATGGTGGAACATCTAAGGGTGAGGGGACACAGTCTGATTATTTATCTCGACAGTCTCTTCTTGATGGACCAGTGCCTTTTCAGATGGTGAGATCAGCTGCAGTACACAATATCCCTCCTTGAGAAGCTAGGTTTCCTTATCAACATCAAAAAGTTGCTTTTGTCGCTGTCCAATCAAACTACCTTTCTGAGTTTTGTTATCAATTCAGTGGACAAGACTCTCAACTTGCCTTTCCCAAAAATAGCAAAAATTCACAATATTAGAAATGAGTTCTCTCGTTGGCAGTCATTTTGCACTTTGTCCAAGCAGGGAGCCTCACTCTAGTCAGGGCAATGGAGATACACACTTTAGATAACCCCTGCTCACCCCCTTGGTAGCTTGGCAAAAGCAGTCAGGCTTATCTCAAAGGCAATGTGTAAAGTATTTGTACCACAACACACAGTAATACACAGTGAAAACACTACAAAACGAAGACCACACCAGTTTAGAAAATAGGCAATATTTATCTAAATTGAACAAGACCAAAATGACAAAAATCCAACATACACAAATAAAGTTATGATTTTTCAAAATAATAGATTCTTATTCCATAGAAAACAATGGAAACATTGTTGTTAAACCAAGTACCTAGTTTGTGTAAAAAATAATGCTCTCTGGGTGAGCGTGCATTGAAAAAGTCAGCGGTGTGTCGTTTTCTCACTCGCAAGTGAGGCCGTGCATCGTTTTCGGGACTGGGCACCTCGGGTCCATGCAGGTTTATGTTGATCTTGATGGCCAGCAATGATGCGTGAGAAATCTGGCCACACGGTGAGAGAAAACCTTGCTGCGTGAGGTTTACATCATTTTCAGCAGCCACAAGCAGTTGTTTCTCATTTCTCCAGCCACAATGCAGGTGATGCCCCAATTTCCCAGCCGCGATGCAGGTGGTGTGTTGATTTCAGACGCAAGGCGGGTGGCTTGTCTTTTTTAGAGCCACGTTGCAGGTGGTGCCTTGAAATGTTCCCTGCACAGCTTCCTGTGCATGGAGTTCAGTCCTGGTTCTACCAGCTTCACCTTTCAAGGGCCCAGGGACTGGATAGGGCACCACTTGGCAGGGCAGGAGTCTCAACAGAGAGTCCAGGTGCTGGCAGGGGAAGTCTTTGATGGCCCTGAGACTTCAAAACAAGAGGCACGCTCAGTCCAAGCCCTTGGAGACACTTCACAAGCAGGAATATACCACAAAGTCCTGTCTTTGTCCACTCTCAGGCAGAAGCAACAGCAGGCCAACCCAGCAAATCACAGTCAAAGGCAAAGGGGCAGTACTCCTCCTCCAGCTTTTCAGCTCTTCTTGGTGGAGGTTCCTCTTGGTTCTAGAAGTAATCTGAAAATCTGGCATTTTGGGTCCACTACTTACACCCCTTTATGCCTTTGAAGTAGGCAAACTTGAAAGGACGTCTCTGTTGTTCACAAGATCCTGCCTTGCCCAGTCCTAGCTCCAGACTCCCACCAGGGGGCTGAAAACTAGATTGTGTGAGGACGGGCACAGCCCATTCAGGTGTAAATGACCACTCCTCCCTCCACTGTAGCCCAGATGGCCCATCAGGATATGCAGGCTACACCCTAGCTCCCTTTGTGTCACTGTCTAGTGGAGATTCACAAACAGCCCAACTGTCAGTTGGACCCAGACAGGGAATACACAACCAGTCACAGAATGGTTTAAGCAAGAACATGCCCTCTTTTTAAAAGTGGCATTTTCAAACTGACAATTTAAAAAAACAACTTTACCAAAAGATGTATTTTTAAATTGTGAGTTCAGAGACCCCAAACTCCACATCTCTATCTGCTCCGAAAGGGAAACTGGACCTAAAAGTTATTTAAAGGCAGTCCCTCATGTTAACCTATGAGAGAGATAGGCCATGCCACAGTGAAAACCAAATTTGGCAGTATTTCACTGTTAGGACATGTAAAACACATCAGTACATGTCCCACCTTTAACATACACTGCGCCCTGCCCAGGGGGCTACGTAGGGCCTATTTTAGGGGTGCCTTACCTGTATAAAAAGGGTAGGTTTGGGCCTGGCAAATGGGTACCCTTGCCAGGTCGAATTGGCAGGTTAAACCTGCACACACAGACACTGCAGTGGCAGGTCTGAGTCATGTTTACAGGGCTAATCTTGGGTGGTACAGTCAGTGCTGCAGGCCCAATAGTAGCATTTGATTTACCTCTAGTGCACTTTTCTAGGGACTTACTTGTAAATCAGATATGCCAGTCATGGAAAAGCCAATTAGACATACAATTTACAGAAGGAGCACTTACACGTTAGCACTGGTCAACAGTGGTAACGTGCCCAGAGTAACAAAAACAGAAAAAACAGAGTCCAGCACACAGTCAAACCATGGGAAGCAGAGGCAAAAAAGACAGGGGAGACCACGCCAAGGATGCCAGGTCTAACAGCAAAGAGTCGAGGAAGACGATCTCCAGACAGTCGATTTCCTTACGCCATCTATCTTGAATGGTGGGACTCCTATCTTCCTCCATCCAGGCGATATTTCTGAGCCCTGTGCACTACATGCCCTACAAAAGTTCAAGGCTTTTCACTTGTTCAGGGACCTAAAATACTCTGAATAAGTTCCACTGATGGTAGAGGTGAAGACTGAAATGCTCTGATGGCTGTCTGACATGGAAGCATGGAACGGCCGCAAATATTCGGTTCCGACTGGGAAATTGTCATAGAGTCGAACCCAAGCAGATTCAGTTGCAGTGCATGCTAGGACGACTCCTTCACCAGCAGCAAGCAGTCCTCGGACGAACAGACCCTCACATCCGTTTCCTAGGGCTTATGGTGGGGTCCTTCTTGATCCAATGTAGAACCAAAGATAGGGTGAACTACATTGTCTTGTTACAATAGGACGGCTTGTCCATGGTATATTATATCAGCCATGTGGGTGGTCCCAGTTCCAAATTCCTGGTGGGTCTGCCCAAAGATTTTTGGATGTACTATCTAACCCATAATATATCAGAAATGGCAGAATATGTTCCAGGTACCTCCAACCAGATAGCGTCTTGGTCCTTGAGAGGCTGGCCAGACAGGAGTTTGTGGCATTTAGATCCGAAAGTGATCTCCAAGCTCAATTCCTGCTGGGGTCCATTTGTGATGAGTCTCTTCTCCTCTCAGCTAGATCACCAGAATCCCCCAGTACTTCAGTTGGAAGCCAGACCCTCAGCCTTTGGCGACAGACATGTTTCTTCAAGATTTGCCATGATCACAAGGTTGGAGGCCCAGGTATCGAGGCAAGAGGTACAGGTGGTTGTGATCACACCAGTGTGGAGATCTCAAGTGTGGTTTCCAGTTCTTTTGGCTCTTTCTTGGGATTTTCCAATCCCTCTTCCCAACGCTGCAGATATTCTCAAGGATCCCCTGGGTCTGAGTCATTCACTAGTCCTCCAAGGCTGTCTTCTTCTCATGGCATGGAGGACTACCAGGAAAGATAAGAGTCCCAGGACTTTCACAGGAAGCTGAAAGACTATTAGCCTCAGCCTGGGTGAAATGGACCTCTAAGAAGTACAAATCTGCATGGTCCAAATAGCTGCATTGGTTTGTTCAACACAAAGAGGATCCCATGGGTGTGAAGTTGTTCCCATCCTAAATTTCCTTGCACCTCTGGCTTCTATGGGCATTGCCTAAGGCACAGTTAACTCTTACCGGTTGGCCATCTCCACGGGGCATTTCCCCAATCAAAATCTTCCCATTGGGGAGCACCCTTTGTTATGCAAGCTTCTAAGGGGTATCCATCTTCCTCTGCCACCAGAACCTAAATATTCAAATTTGTGGAATGTGAATGTTGTTTTGAATCTCCTTCAATCATGGCAACAGAATGAGTACCTTTCATATGAGTAAAAGTCAGCAAAGCTAGTAATACTGTTGTGTCTGATTTCTTGTCATTAGGTCTCAGATGTGAGAGCCCTGGATATTTCGATCAAGGTCTTTACCCCTCAGAAAGTAACCTTTTATGTGCCCATGAGAACCAAAATGGATACCAGAGTGATATCTTATCCGACCTTGGATAAGGTCCCCAAACTGTGCAAAGTTTGCTGTCTGAAGACGTATGAGCATGCAACAGAAGACATACATCCCCCACGAGAACGTCAACTAATTATTTCTGTGAGAAAATCTTTTAAAGCGGTTTAATTCCCAACCATTGCTCATGGGGTCCGCTGGGTTATGCAGGAGGCAGGCATCAATGTTACCATCTTTGGAGCCCATTCAGTTAGAGGGGCTATGGCTTTTAAAGCCTTTTCTCTAGGGACTAGACTAGAGGACATTATTAATGTGGCTTACTGGTCATCTAAATCTATGGTTAAAAAATTCTACTTTAAACTGGTGATAGATATGGCATCTTTGGTGGTGGATAAGCTTTAATCGAGCATAATCCTCACCTCTGGTCCTGACGTAGAATGAAAAATGTCCAAGCTAACGTAACGGAAAGTTTAAATTTTATTCAGGACACGGAGGAGAGGATTATTCCCTTCCACGCATTGCATGCTCTTTCCCCTCGCTGGGGAAGGGTATCTTTCTCTACATGGTTAGGAGTAAGTACTTCAATTTTCCTGCAAATTTTGAAGAAATGTTATGTTATTGTTTTATCTAAAGGTTGCTCTACAATGATTGTGATCTACTGTTATAGTTGTATTATTTATGAATTTGCTCTGTGTCAAAGGTTTTATTGAATACCATCTTGTTTCTTCTTTTCCTCAGGCAATGATTCCACTAAGGGCGATTAATGCGGATGGTGTTTCTCTCCCACGTTAAAAAAGAGGAAGTGCCTGAGAGGAAAGAGGAGTATATGGACAATTGAGGAGATTGTTCCTTGGTTGTTGTGTTTTTTTATAGTCCTTTCCTATGGAGCTCTGGGAAAGGTGGTTTTCTTTAAACTCTGCTGAATAATAAAAAGGAAAAAAAGATGAGCATAAGCCTCACCTGCATGTCCTTGTTAGAATTGAAACTTTCTATTCTGTTAGCTAGGACATATTTAATTACATTTAATTTGGATTATTAATTTCAGACTATGGCCCTCATTACAACCCTGGCTGTTGGTGTTAACGTGGCGTTAATACCGCCAACAGGCCAGCGGTAAAAAAAAATGGGATTTTGTCCCTGGCGGTAACCGCCATCAAAGACCGCCACTTTAACACACCGACCGCCAGGGTGGTAACGGCCGCTGGACTGGAGACTTCGGTCTCCAGCCCAGCGGCTGACACAATCCCACCCTTGGGAATATGACCCGGCCTACCGCCATGGTTTTCGTGCCAAATGTACAGCCACGAAAACCATGGCGGTAGGCACTATCAGTTCCAGGGAATCCCTTCCCTGGCACTGATGGGGGTCTCCCCCACCCTCCTCCTCCCTCCCATGCCCCCCGCACATATACACACCCGCACACACGCATACCCACCACCACCCACGCATGCACACATACATCAACACACTGCAACACACACCAACATGCCTTGTCACACACATGCATTCAGACAGCACTCACATTCACTCATTCACGCATACATTCAACATGACTCATACTCAATGCACGCATTCCAAAACATACACACACCCCCCACATACACACAACGTCCCCCACCCCCTTTCCTGTCAGAGAACCCGACTTACCTGCTTGCAGGGGGTCCTCTGGCTGGAGACGGTCCGCGTCGCCGCTGTCAGCAGCAGCGTCTGCCAGCAAAACACCGCCAGGCTGTATCATTGGTCATGATACGGTCGGCGGTGTTTTGCTGGTGTGGGCGTGCTGCTGTCACCAGCGCCGCCTTACCGCCGTCTGCCGCCATGACCGTCGGCGGTGTTCCACCAGCATTCGGGCGGTATACCGTCGGTGGTCATGATACGCATAGATTGCTGGTAGCCACGGCGGCGGTATGTTGGCGGCCCTCTCCGAGGCGGTAGGCGGTAGTTACCGCCTATGTTGTAATGAGGGCCTAAGTTTATGTTGACCTGGTAAATGCCTATGCATTATTTTCACCTACATTTAGTTAGATGTTTTTGCTTTTGTGGTTGTGCTTTCTTATTCTTTCACTTTTTATTCATATAATTAATGAAAAAGTTCCTTACCTTCGGTAATGCCTTATATAATAGAGATTCTATCTAGCCACAGATTCCTTACCTTTAAATATCCCCAGGTATCAGACTGGATCTGGAGGATTTTTGAGCAGTACCTCTGCACGCTGGTAGTTGAAGTTGTTTATTTCTATATCGGCGTTGTTGGCATCATCTGCACCAGAAGTGGCCTGCACAGTACCTATATAGGCTCCACCTTGGCACACTGACGTCAGTTACTTTTGCAACTTCACTCGCCAGGAGCATGGAGCCATAGAACTAACCACTTGTTAGAAATGGGGTCTTTGGTTGGCAGTCAGGTTACCCCCTGTCCAAGCAAGGACCCTCAGTCTAGTCAGGGTAAGTCACACACAATCCAAATTCTCTGCAAGGGACCGCAGAAGAGGAGTTGCGTGGAAAACGGGGAGGTGTACATCGATTTTTCTGGCCACACAGACAATGCGTCATTGAGTTTTCACGTAGTGCAGGCTTTGCGTCAATTTCCGGCACGTAGACTGGGATCCTCCTTGGGTTGCGGGGTTTTCGGACACCCCGAGGATGATGCGTTGAATTCCTGGGCGTGCAGGACGAAGTCACAAGGGCTACGTCGATCCGGTGGGCTATGCGTGGAAATTTCTGCCGCACGGCAGGTGCTGCGTCATTTCCTCTGAGAAAGTCGAGCTGCGTTGTTCCAGCTTTGCGTCCATCCAGTGGGGCGTGCGACGAATTTCCGGTCGCAACGCTGCATCGTTCTCCTTTTCGGGAAATCGGGCTGCATCAATCCGGTTCGGCGTGCAGTGATTTTCTCACCACGATGCAGGCTGCGCATCGTTTCTTGCAGGATGTGAGTCGATTTTTGCTGCACATGGTGTTATCTTGCCGGAATTAAATCTTTTTGGTCCCGAGACTTCAGGGAACAGGAGGCAGGCTCTATCCAAGCCCTTGGAGAGCAATTCTCAGCACAGCCAACAGACAGCAAGGCGGTGTCCTTTGTGCGAGGGCAGGCTACTGTCCTTTGACATGTAAATGTCAGGCCCTCCACCCTTCCAGCCCACGTAGACCCATTGAATATGCAGAGGCGTGCAAGTGTGACTGAGCATCCTGTGTTTGGAGTTTCTCTGAGTGGAATGCACAAGGGAGCTGTCAACTAACCCAGCCAGACATGGATTGTAAGGCACAGAAGGATTTAAGTGCAGAGAAATGCTCACTTTCTAAAAGTGGCATTTCTAAAATAGTAATATTAAATTCAACTTCACCAGTCAGCAGGATTTTGTATAACCATTCTGGCCATACTAAATATGACCTTGTTGCTCCTTTCAGATCAGAATCTACCACTCAAACAGTATATGAGGGTAGCCCTAATGTTAGCCTATGAAAGGAGCAGGCCTCAAAGTAGTGCAAAAATGAATGTAGGAGTTTTACACTACCAGGAAATGTAAAGTGCCCAGATACATGTCCTGTCTTTTATCTACATAGCACCCTGCCTTATGGGTTACCTAGGGCCTACCTTAGGGGTGACTTAAATGTTGAAAAAGGAGAGTTTAAGGCTTGGCAAATGCTTTTAAATGCCAAGTCTAGGTGTCAGTGAAACTGCAGACACAGGCCCTGCAATGGCAGGCCTGAGACATGGTTAGGGGGCTACTTATGTGGGTGGCACAACAAGTGCTGCAGCTCACTAGTAGCATTTAATTTACAGGCCCTGGGCACATGTAGTGCACTTGACTAGGGACTTACAAGTAAATTAAATAAGCCAATTGGGTATGAGCCAATGTCACCATGTTTTAAGGAGAGAGTATATGCGCTTTAGCACTGGTTAGCAGTGGTAAAGTGCGCAGAGTCCTAAAGCCAGCAAAAACTAGGTCAGAAAAAGAGACGGAGGAAGGCAAAAAGTTTGGGGGTGACCCTGCAGAAAGGCCATTTGCTACATCACTGGTCTGGAAGTGACTAAGGTCCTGAAAGGGAGTGTCCCTCATACCTGAACCAGTTTGCAGATCAGGAAGGCTGGGAGGGTTGGTAAAGAATCTGTGGCTAGATAGTCTTTCCCAGATAAGCCATTACTGAAGGTCAGTAACATGTTCATCTGATAGAGACTTCTAGCCTCACATTCCTTACCATTGAATAAATGCTCAAGCAATACTTCCCCAGCGGTGGGTTTACAAGGGCGATCAAACCAAAAAGTCCTGCAGGACCGAATGGGCAAAGTGCATATCACAACGGACCTGACTGTCCAGGCAGTAATGTTTTGTGAACATGTGCAGGGATGCCTATGTTACTGCTCAACAGATATCCAGGAGAGGAACGCCATGCACTAACACAGTGGTTGCAGCCCTGGCTATGGTAGAGTGAGCCCAAAAGCAGTCAGGGGGCTGTTTCTAGACCAGTGCACAGCAGATCTTAATACACAGGACAATCCATTGAGAGATGGTTCTTTCTGGTACAGCTTTCCCCTTTCTTGCTCGCACATAACCCACGAAGAGTTGATCGTCCACTCGTAACTCTTTCATGCAGTGAAGGTAGACCAGCAATGCTCTTTTTGGTGAAGTCTCTCCTCTTCTTTGGAAGGATGAGGAGGAGCAAAGAAGGTAGGCAGGGTGATGTTCTGGCTTACATGGAAAAAAGTGACAACCTTTGGGAAGAAATAGACATGTTTGGTGGACCAGCTTGTCTGGGTAAAAGGTGATAGAGGAAGGGTGTGCTGAGAGCACTTGGAGTTTGCTGGCCCTCTTGGCCAATGTTATTGCCACTATAAAGGCTGTTTAGATGGTCAGCAGTCTAAAACAACAATTATGTAGAGGTTCAAATGGAGTACACTTGAGTGAAGTAAAAACCAGGTTAAGGTTGCAGTGAGGCATGATAAAGGGATTAGGTGGAAACATATTTTGTAGGCCTTTAAGGAACCTAGCCACAACTGGTGACTAAAAGGGAGAAGTTGGTACGGCAACCACAAAAACGCTGAGATGGCATACTGGTAACCCTTAACTGTGCCCAAAGCAGAGCCCTTCTAGGCCAAAAACATTGCACCTAACAGAACTCAAGATAGAGGTGCAGACAGTGGGCCGACATTGAGAGGCACACCATGATACAAACTTTTCCCTATTGCAGGCGCATACCGTGTTAGTGGAGGGACGGCTGGCTGCCAGAATAACATCACTGACTTTGTGAGGAAGGTTGAAGACTGTGCACTGACGCTGCTCAATCTCCACGCATAGAGGTAGAGGGTGCGCAGGTTCAGGTCCGAGACCCTGCCCTACTGCTGTGTATCATGACTCCCTCTTGTGCCACCACCCTCCTTTGTTCCACATACCCCTTCTTGTGCCCTTTGTGCTGTGGGCCTTACACACAAGGCTCATGTTATCATTCCCCTGTGGCACCTCATGGCTTCCTACAGTCCATGGTCTTCCTCCCTGAGCACTTGAACTTGTTCACTGGCTAAGAATCACATATGTCCTGAGTATTTAGCCCCATCACCATGACCTAATGACTCTACCCATAATGCTCTTTGGTTCTTCCTACTATTGGTTACTTGTTTCCAACTGCCTTGCACCTGCCATCTGGAAGTCATATTCATTGTTTTTTTTTAACACATGTTCTCTCCCAGGTTTCTTTGGAGCTTTCCAGTCTCCAACGTGAGATGCTTGCCCTTCTGGAGCTATCTCTCCCATTATGCATAAATACCTTGCCTGAACCTGAATTGGGATTTGACCTCATTCCAGACTTGTGCAAGTGTCTTCACTGCACTCACCTCCTCAGTCACCTAGAACCCTCCAGTAATCTAGTGTTCCAAGCTTTCCTGTTGATCCTGTAACCCTGACTCTGTCAACGTTTCCAGTGTCTTTGTTTCCAGAGCTACGAGTCCACTTCCTCCTGGGGTTCTTGCACCACTGCTTCCACTCTTCCTCCGGATTTCAGTTCCTGAAATTAAGACAAGGCTAAGTATTTTATCTTCAGTTTAGTGCGCACTAATCCTTAGTAAAGTTTGGGATTATCCCCAGACTAATCTCTTTAAAAGTGAAAACTCACTCTTGAGATCGGACTGGGTGTTTTTCTACATTTCTAAAAGTCGTAGCGATCCGGACACTTTAATTTGTGAATTCTCTGAGCTTAATTGCATCTGAACAGAAAGTCTCTGCGTCATTATTTCTTGACTAGCTTGTATCAAGAACTTGGAAAGATTTTAGAGCGCATGATCTATGCATTCAAGCTGTGACTGAACATTGTATGTAAGACATTTTCAGGAGTGCTAGAAGCTCCAGCTCCCTTTTGATATGTACCTGCTCTGAAGCATGTTTTGTGATGAAACCTGTAAGTGACATTATTGTAAATAGTTGTTCAAATATCATATGCTGAGAACTGTTAGTAAACAACTCCTTTTGTTGTTTCTAGTGCGCCTCACCCGCTTCAACAACAAGGAGAACAGATCCTCCTATGCAGTGTTGCAAGGCAGCATACCAGACCCAGTGATGCAAGTCTATCTTTTCTTGTTTTATCCCATCCCCCCTTCCCCTTGGAGGCAATTAGTGAATAGGTTGTGATTACTTGATTTCATTCTCTGCCTCGGGTGGGATTAGAAGTCCAGCATCGTCTCTGCGGGCAGAATAAGGTGAGTGCGTAACACTGTGACAGAAAATTCTCTTGAAGAGGCAGCCATGGAGGACAAATGGTCATGCTCAACAGTTGGGGGTACCAGACTCTCCATGCCCAATCTGGAGCCACAAGAATGATTTTGGCCCAGTTGTTCCTGATCTTCTTTAGAACTCTGAGCAGGAGTGATATCAGCAGATGAATAACATCTCTGAGTGAGAGCAGCCTTGGAAACTGCAGGGCAAAGTTCTGCTGATACTGTAGGGCCTCTTGGAACAGGGTGACCCAACCCACCCTGTTTGTTGCAGTACCATATGGCATGGTGTTGTCTGTGAACAACTTCACCAGCCTTCCCTGGATTTTAATGCCAATCGGATCCCTCAAAGCTCCAGCAGGATTATGTGAAGCATAGACTCTACCAGAGACCAGAGTCCTCTGATCTCCACCTCCCTCTCGAAGACAATCTATCACAGAAGTGACACATCTGTCACTACAGTCAAGTCTGTTCTGGGAAGTGAGAGGGGTCTGCTACTGACACAATCCCAGGTTCGTCAACCACCACTGCAGACCTTTGCAGGTCCCACCGAGATCTGGACCATGCACCCACTGGGCCTTCAGGTCCCACTGCAGAGTCGTCAAATGCCAGGATTATGTCTCACTAGCAGGATGCAAGAGGCAAAAGGCAAAAGGGCCAATAGCTTAGGAGGCAGTCTCAATGAAATCCAGACTAGAGGCTGAAATATTGACATCATAGCATGGATCTCTTGTACTCGCTGCTTGGGAGGATAGGCCCAAAACTGTATTATGTCTGTACGGTTCTGACAAAAGGGAGCGTCTGAGAAGGAGTAAGGAGTGACTTCGGCATGTTTATAGTGAACCTGATTGAGTGCAGGAGGTTTGATGTAGTGTGATGGAGGGGGACAACTGCCTGGGATGAGCCCGCCTTCACCAATCAAGCGTTGAAGTAGGGGAAGACCAAAATCCCTGATCTCTGCAGATGAGCTGTGACCACCACCATCACCTTGTTGAACACTCAAGGGCCACTGGTGAGGCCAAATGAGAGCACAACGAAGGAAAGTGCTTGTGGCTCACCGTGAACCACAGGTAGGGTCTATGGGTAGGCAGGACGGGGATGTGTAAATAAGTGTCCTTCAAGTCTAACACTACCAAACAGTCTCCTGTATCCTGGGCATACAACACTTGGGAGAATGTGAGCATTTAGAATTTCTCCTTCTTCAGGAAGAGGTTGAGAAGATGCAGATCTAGGATAGGAGGGAGTCCTCTGCCCTTTTTGTTCACCAGAAAGTAGCAACCATGATCTGGCCAGTGGGGGAAGTGATGGTGTATCCTGCCTTCAATGGGGTGCCCGTGATGGTGCACTAAAAGGGCTTGGAGGCAGGAGCTGCTGCTGGGGTGGTGGTTTGACCTGAACACTGGCTGCCTAACCCACGTGGTCATTGGGACCTGTGCCTTTGACCACAAAAAGGCTGGGAAGCATGTTGGCTGTGGTGGCTGAGAGGGTATAAGTATGGCTGGAGAGACTTTCCTTAGAAACAAAAGAAACTGAAGGCAGATTGAGGTGGTAGAGGGGCCATATACAACCCCAAAGACCTGACTGTACCTCTGCTGTCCCTAAAGCATGCTAGTTCTGAATCCACCTTGTCTCCAAATAGGCGAGAGCCATCAAAGGGCAGGTCCAAGAGGGAAGCTTGGACAACCCCTGAAAAAACAGATGTTCTTAGCCAGGTGTGACACTGCGAGGCCACCAACCAAGGAATCTTTCTGTCTAATCAGTCAGTCATCCACATCTGATTTTGCTGCATCTCTGACAGAGAATGCCCTAGGACTCCTCTGGAACCATAGGCAGCACTTGTGCAACTGAATCCCAAAGAATATGGGAATAACAGCCCCATAGGCATGAAGTGTTTACCGATCACAGTGCCAGACTGGTGGAAGAGACCATTCTCTTACCGAAGGTGTTCAACCTATTAGATTCCCAATCTGGTGGAGTGGTAGGGAACACTCCAGGGTGAATGTGGTATGAGGAGGCTTGGACTACCAAGTTGTCGGGTGGGGTGCTTGGTAAGGAGACTAGGATCCCCAGGAATCAGGCAGTGGCAGCAGGCAATCGTCTGATTCACAGGAGCCCTGTACAGGGCTTGGACCAGGCCCCAAGTAGGACATCTGTAAGGGCTTCATTAAATGTGTGTAAAGGCTCTGAGGGGGGAAAACTCCCAGCTGAAGTGCCTTATCAAAAAATGTGTTTTGTTTGCCACTGAGGACAGGTCAAGGTCCAGGACCTGAGCTGCCCTGCGCACCACCATAGCAAAATAGACTTTATACTCCATAGTCACAGAGTGCGACACACAGTGTCAGGTAGGTGTCTAATCCACTGGCCTCACCCAGGTCTTCATACCAGTATCCTTCTCAACTGGATCTTTTCCGTAGAAGTCCATAAACCCCATCCAGATGTCTCTCTCTCAAGGCCTACCCATTTAATAAGGCACTGGCTCCACTCCAGGGAGGATGTCCTCAGTTGGACGATGGCAGTCTAGCTCTATGTCGGAATCAGGTATGACAATGAGGATGGCGTTGCCTATGGATGTCAGTGGTTCCAGGGTTGTCGACACTGGAGCAGGCACCGAAGAAGGTCTCAGTCTCACTGACGGCTCCACTCTGGATCCACCAAGGGATGCATGTGGCCTGAGTGCGCTGAGGGCGACCCTACCAGTGTGGTTCCAGTAGGGGCCTTGCCCACACCTGTGGCATCAAAAGCAGTCCAGAGGGGCTGGGTTGGCCACAAATGAGGCGTATCGCCTCATAAATCTCCTGTAACTGGATGTGGGTTACTCTGGCTCTGAGAAAATCAGGAAAGTGCGGAGCAGACACTGGCTCAGAGTACTAATGCTCCCTCATCTTTTCGGATGACTTTAACATACAAGGCGAAGTCAAAGAGTGTTTGACTTCTTCAGGTTCTTATGCTTGTGGGAAGACTTTGAATTTGATGAAGAATTCTGAGAGTTGAGAGGGGTTCTGCAAATGGTTCCAGGAACTCCCACAGAAATCGGAGTTCAATGACGTCAGGTGGCAAGTAGCTTGAGCAATCTCTCCCTCAACATCTTCAGGTGCATAGCGCGGCACTCCTTAAGTGGTGTCCCAGCTGCAGGCACAAAAAACATACAAGTGGGTGTCTGTCACCAACATTTGTCAGTGACAGGCTCCACATGGTTTGAAACCCACTGGTTTCTTAGGTAACATCCTCACGCCAGAAGAAAAATCTCAGTAAAAGGTTGTCAAAAAGCTGAAAAAGGCCAGTCAAAAGGTGACTAAGAGGTAGTGGCATGGAAAGGAAAGAACTGCCGTCAGCACACCAAGGTGATGCCTATATAGATACTGCACTCATCACTTCCAGTGCAGATGATGCAGACCTGAACGATGCCACCTACTGGCATACTGCTAAAAAATCTTCTGGATCCAGCCTGACGCTTGGGGTTCACCGACACCCCACTGAATTATGTTTCACTCTATCACAGCAATCTCACAATATTGGCAGGCTATTTCAGGGTTAAAATTGTTGGAAAGAATTCATTTATTGATGAAGGACATCAGCTCTCAGAGCCATAATGCATTTCTGTAGTTATAGTTAGGATTCTTAGAGAAAGGAATTCTTAGTTTTTTGACCCTTAATAACTATGCGTCTGGTTGACAAATCTCCACAAACCATTGCAGACCTATTTGTTTTTCCACATTGGTAGACAATACAAAGATTGTTCAAGGGGATGCAAAGCAAAAAGGGGGTTCCTAGAATGCCTTTCTTCGCCAATGCATTTTTCATAAAATTTAATCTCATGTGTAGCGGCCAAAAAGCAAAAGGCCAGTGGATTTCCATGAAATTTGCAAGGATTATAGATTATCGTGTGCAGATGATCCTTTTTGGCACTACCAGTAAGTAGGTTAAGTATTTTCAAAATTGTAAGGCATTTTAACTTAGTGATATTTGTGACAACTGCAGTTTTGCAAAATTTCGTGAAAGTACCACAGTACATGCAGAAAACAAGGTATTATGGTGGTCATTATGACATTGTCGGTGAGTGGTAAAGTGGCAGTAATACCACCAACACGCTGGCAGTAATTAAATTCTGAATGTGATGAGAATTGCAATAGACAGCAAATGTACCACACAATCCGCCAGGGCGTTCACACCACACACAATGGCGGTAGCCATCAACAGCCAGGCAGAAGACAAGGTAACACCCTCCATATAATGACACAGCACACTGCCACAATTTCTGGGGTGGTACTAATGCCATCAAAAGCCTGTCGGAAACACATCACAGAAGCCTAAAGACTCACCCACAGAGACACAGAGAAGCTCAATGCCGCCATGGAACTGGAACTTCAAGTCTTCCTGATGCTCTTCTACGCCATGCTCCATCTGGAACACCAATGCTGACAAAGATGACGACAGTGAGTACAGCCACCTAGCACACAAGGGAGGGAGGGAGGAAAAGGAGAGTGACACACAAACGCATGACACACACCATTCACACACACACACCATACACACAGCTAGTTGCAGACGGATGCCAATGGCACACGACACACAACATAATAATACAAGGACTAGAGGTCATCAGTAGTGAAAATGTAAATGCAAGGCAAAAGTCACCATATGAACCAATTTTAGAGCACAGACACATAAACAATTGCCCAGAAAGGGCCACTGCCCAGTCCAAAGTCCATAAGGCCCACATGGCCACAGGGCACAGTCCAAGCCCCAACTTGATCCTGACTAACTATGCACAAAACAGGGGCAACATCACGGAAGTGGACAAGCACCTCAGGGGGAAGGCCAGTGGGGGGCACCTCAGCTGAAGTCGGGAACTTGCCCACAGGTTCAGTAGGGGGCTCCATGCCCATTTCCCAATGCTGGGGAGTGCAAGGACACAGTCTCTGAGGTGGGGAACTTGCCTACTGATCTTGGTGGGGGCTCCATGCCTATTTCCCAATTCTGGGGAGTGCAAGGTCATAGTGTCTGAGGTGGGGAACTTGCCCACTGTTTCTGGAGGGGGATCCATGCCTATTTCCCAATGCTGGGCAGTGCAAAGTCACAGTCTCTGTGGTGGGGAACTTGCCCACTGGTTTTGGAGGGGGCTCCAGGCCCATTTCCCAATGCTGGGAAGTGCAAGGTCAAAGTCTCTAAGGTGGGAACTTGCCCACTGCTTCTGGAGGGGGCTCCATGCCCATTTCCCAATGCTGGTGAGTGCCATGTCACAGTCTCTGAGGTGGGGAATTTACCCACTGGTTCTGGAGGGGGCTCCATGCCCATTTCCCAATGCTGGGGAGTGCACAATCTCTGAGGTTGGGAACTTGCCCACTGTTCCTGGAGGAAGCTCCTTGTACAGCAGTCCCTGGAGGGTGGTCTACATGCCCTCTGCTGGAGGTGAGGGCTGCTGTGTCCCAGCTGGAGGTGAGGGCTTCTTGCCTGTCATTGGTGGTTGAATGGAAACCTTTTCTTGCATTGGTGGTTGAGTGGGAACATTTTCTTGCATTGGTGGTTGAGTGGGAACCTTTTCTTGCATTGGTGGTTGAGTGGGAACCTTTTCTAGCATTGGTGGTTGAGTGGGAACCTTACCCCTCCTGGCTGGTGGAGTGGGATCCTTCCCTTTCCTGGTTGGTGGAGTGGGATCCTTCCCTTTCCGGGCTGGTGTAGTGGGATCCTTCCCTTTCCTGGCTGGTGGAGTGGGACCCTTCACTGTCTTGCCTCCACGACTAGGAGGTGCCTCCACTGTCCCCATGGACTGTTTGACTGAGGTGCTGGGCTGGGACATTGGGACCCTGTTCTTAGGGACAGGGCGGGAGGGGGAGGGAAGAGATCATGAAGTGCAAGGAAAAACGTCTTAGGGGCATTGGGTTGGGATGTGGGAGGAGGGATGGGAGTGAAGGTTGAAGGAAGGGGTGGTTGGAGGAGTACGTCTGCTGGACTTGGAGGGCATTCGCAATGGTTGACTGCCCTACAGAGATGGATCTCAGGAGGTCAATGGCCTCCTCACTCAGGGCAGCAGGGCTCACTGGGGCAGGGCCTGAGGTGCCTGGGGCGAGGGAGATGGCCGCCCTCGTGGATGAATGGGCATGGGCAACTTCGTGAGGGGCTATTGGGAGGTTGGTGCTGGTACAGGGGTGGTGGCTGTACCTGCAGCTGGGGTGGTCACAGAGGTGTCTGCCACCACCAGGGAGCTTCCATTGGAGGAGGTATCTTAGTCAGTGTTGTCACCTCCTGTCTCCGCCGTGGTGCTCCCCTCGCCCTTCGTCCCACTGGTTCCCTCGGCGTCAGTGGACTCTGCCTCCTGTGTCCTGTGGGATGCAGCTCCCTCGGTCGCCGGTGCTCCTGCTCCTCCACCAGATGATGCTAATGCACACATGAACAGGATGACAGAAGGAGAAAGGGGGAGGGAGAGAAAGGGAGAACTGGGTCAATTACAGTACCAACACCACAGTTGGCCTACACAATACTGTCACACAGGGATCAGGAATGAGCACTATACATTGCACTGGCATTCAATTGGCTAGATACCACAGAAAGATGAGGGCCAGCCGCTGCTAAGTGCACCCCACCTGGGGCGCACAAAGCCCTGGCTGATATAGAATGCAACCGAGCTAGGTTACCTGCATTTGCTATAAACCCATTACCCTTGAGCTGGATCACGCTGCAAACTCTGATCTGGCATAAAGAGGCACCCACTAACTCACACCCACCACCCGGATCCCATGCCACCTACCAATTATTGTTGTAACGCCCACTGTACTCACCCCCTTGTGGCTGCTGTGATGCAGAAAATGGCGGTCACGTCTGCGGTGATGTACACCGCCATCGTCGGCACTGATCCCCATTGGCCACTGTCCCCTATATAGCCCCATATTAGCCAATATAGGATTGCACGGCGGTGCAAAACCGCCTTTTGCCATGATGGCCAACGTCGACGGAGTTACCTCACTTCCACCTGTCCCTAGATACAGGACAGGCAGTCGCCATTTCTTGGTGGTGGACTACATACAGATCTTCCATAACTGCACATACATTGCCATTCCCATCAGTCCCATCACATTAATGGTGTATGCACACTGAGGTGGTGCTTCCATTGTTCAAATTAGGATGGCCTACTCAATTTTGTGTCCTTTAGATACCCACCACTGCGGATGAATAGAAGGAGGAGACAAACCCCAGTGTACAGAGCTCTTGTTGACTTGGCTACACTGGAGGACAGGCACATTATACTTACCTATAGACTGGACAGGGCCACAATCACAGAGCTGTGTGCCCAATTTGAGCCTGACCTGATATCAGCTATCCATCATTCCACTGGGATCCCCCTCTCTTGTGCAGGCTCTATCAGTGCTCCATTTCCTGGCAACTGGGTCATTCCAAGTGACAGTGGGCTTGGCAGCAGGAATGTCACAGCCAATGTTCTCTATTGTGCTGGCAAGGGTATTGTCTGCCTTGGTGAAACACATGTGCTGCTACATTTCTTTCCCCTAGGTGGAAGATTTGGACACTGTGAAGGCTGGATTATATGCAATGGGACATATACCCAATATTGTTGGGGCAATTGACAGTACACAAATTGCGTTTGTCCCCCCGCCAGAATGATCAGGTGATAAGGAATCATAAGAGTTTCCACTCACTGAATGTGCAAACGGTGTTCCTGGCGGACCAGTACATCTCCCACGTTACTGCCAAGTATCCTGGGTTGGTGCATGACGCCTTCGTTCTGAGAAATAGCAGCATCCCAAATGTGATGGCCCAACTACGCAGGCACAGGTGAGCCTGAGTCCCCATCCATTGTATGTCAGTGTATGCCTTCAAGTGTTATCACCATAGGATTGTGTAAGGCTTGTCCCTCACTATTTGCAGGTGACTCTGGCTACCCAAACCTATCGTGGCTCCTCACCCCTGTGAGGAATGCCAGGACAGGGGCTGAGAACCGTTATAATGATGCACATGGGCGAACCAGAGGAATAATCGAAAGGACCTTCGGCCTCCTGAAGGCCAGGTTCAGATGCCTTCATCTGACAGATGGATCCCTGTGCTACTCACCCGAGAAGGTCTGCCAGATAGTAGTGGCATGCTGCATGTTGCACAACCTGGACCTCAGACAACATGTGCCTTTTCTGCAGGAGGAGGGGACTGGAGATGCGTCTGTGGCAGCAGTAGACCCTGAGGACAGTGAGGATGAGGAGGCAGAGCATGAGGATGTGGACAACAGAACATCATGTAAACATCAATACTTCCAATGACACACAGGTGAGACAGTGCAACTACTGACTATTCATGTTTTCTGTGTGGCTGTAGCATGAAGGCATTCGCGTCCTTTGCATCTCAACTTACTGTCACCTATGGCTTGTCCTTTTCCAGATGTTGGTTATATGACAACAGTATCCTGATGTGTTTACTGCAGACAGCAACGGGTCATTATTTGTATGCTATCACAGTGTTCTGATCATTTGCACTAGATGTGACTGTTCCCATAAATGCACATTTTCAACACATAAAACGGTGTCACTCAAATTGTGTTCAAGGGTGTTTATTGTAGTGCAAATAATTGACTGTAACGTGCAATGGAATGGGGTGATGGTAGAGGAAAGTCCAGAGTATTGTTTCAGTCTGTTTTTAGCCACAGGTCCAGTGTCCAAGGGACCATGGGAATGGGAGCAAAGGTAGTTCAAAGTGGACAAAGTGACAGGGTGGGACACAAGGGGGACAATCAGGAGAGTCTCATTTCTTGGCGGTGGTCTTGGTCTTGGCAAGCATCTCTGGCTTCTGTCTGGGTCGCAGGGAACGTTTGCGGGGTGGTTCGCCTTCTGCAGGAGGAGGGGTGATGGTGGCCTGTAGGTCCTGTGGAGGGGCCTCCTGCCCACT
Organism: Pleurodeles waltl; assembly: GCF_031143425.1. NCBI lineage: Eukaryota > Metazoa > Chordata > Amphibia > Caudata > Salamandridae > Pleurodeles > Pleurodeles waltl. Next base: position 635,071,589 of record NC_090444.1, read on the forward strand.
AGCTGCAGTGTAAGCGGAGTGCTGGTCAATAGACTGGCTAGCAATAGGGGCCCGCTGCTGTGCTGACCATTCCCTCATGATGTTGGCCATGTCTGCCAGCAGCCCTACTACGGAGATCATGGTGCTGTTGAGAGCCTACAAGTCCTCCCTAATCTCCAGATGGTGTTTCTCCTGCAGCCACTTGTTCTCCTGCATGTTGTTAAGGATCTGGCCCATCGTATCCTGAGATTGTTGATAGGCCCCCAGGACATTGGTGAGTGCCTCCTGGAGAGTTTGTTCCCTGGGCCTGTCCTCCCCCTGGCGCACAGCGGTCCTCCCAGTGTCCCTGTTGCTCTGTGCCTGTTTTCCCTGAACTGCCTCTGACACCAGGTCTCTGATTGTCTTGGGTGTGAGGTGTGGACTGGTGTCCCTGTACGGGTGAGCACACTGTTGATTGGCGTGTCCTGGGGACAGAGGTGTGGGGACATTGGGTGGGTGCTGTGGTGGTGGATTCTGTTTGTGAGGCTCTGTGGTTGACTGGAAGTGGGCTGGGGTGAGCGACTGACCAGTGGTCCCTGATGGGCCAGGTAGTTCATCCAGATCCTATAGCTCTGAGTTACTGTCATCACTGGGGTCATCTTCTGTTGGGGGACTGGTTAGTCATGACACCTCCTCTCTACTGAGATTGCCTTGGCACCTGTGGGGATGTAAGTGATGTATTATGCTTCATCTCTGTGACATATTGTACATCTCTAGCTTCCCCTCTATCGTTTCTGTTGCCCTGCCACCTTTGTTTGTGTATGGTGTTCTATTGTGGGATTGTAAGTTCTCCATACTGTGCATGCCTTTGTGATGGGTGTCCATGCAGGGCTGGGAGGGCTGTCCATGCATTGGTATGGCATGCAGGGCTTGGCATTAGGGTTAGTCATATGTGTAGGTGCAATGTGTGGGATGGAGTTGAGTGATGGGAGTGAGGATGAGGGGCTGTGATGGCATGCAGGTATGAGGGGTGATAAGCAATGTTCCCTGCATGATGCCTTTGCCTACCGCGCACACACATTTGGAAAGCGCACACATTTCAAAAGCAAGCAGCGCGAAAATATGCTCTCTTTCCATCAGAGCAGGACCAGAGGATAAATCACTGTTAATAAGGTTTGTGGTTTTTCAGGGCCTCAGAGTTACAGCAGGTCACGGAGTTTAGCTTTATCTGGCTGGAGGGCACCAGGCAGCCTTAAGGGCAATATATCATGCTTATCAGCAGGCTGGCTGGTTTATACAGCTCGCTTGCTAGATAAAATGTTAAAGTGGAAACACAGAATACTAAGGCAGCATAATCCTGAAGCCATCTCAGGCCTTTTCAATCCCGCCTTTCCCATATGTATCTTTTATTCGCAGTAAATGCTTGAGTAAGAAAAATAAGCTCTGGCCCTCAAAAATAAGTGCCAGTGCAGAACAACAAGTAAAACGTTTCTCTTTAAATCAGTGCCATCTTCTTTATGGGAATTCATTTGAAAGTGCAAACATCAGGATGGTGGCCAGCTGTCCCTGGGGATCACGAATTGCGACAAGTCTTCTTAGTATTCATTATAATAAAGTTCCCCGATCTTCATATGCTGCAATATTGTGGATGATGGTCTACATTTTGCTGGGCTAGTATAGGATGCTTATTGGCAGTTCTGTGAAAAAACACCATACCAGAAAACTAAAACAAGATTTAAAGAAATATCAAATGTTGCGCTTTCAGTGATTTTTGGAGTGCTGGTGATTCCTAGTTTGTTAAAAAGACAAAACTTTCTTTTCTTTGAACAGTGTAGTAAGGGAAATTTTCAGCACAAGACCAAATGAAATGGAAATGAAGGATTGCATGGTAAGCAAAAGAACAAGGAAAAGAGGATAACGGAGTTGGTGATGATAAAATTAGAGTTACAGACAAATCCCTGTAATTAACAAAAACACTAAAGGAGGACCCTCTTCAGAATACAAGCTGACAAAGGCCCTCATTCGGACCTTGGCGGGCGGCGGAGTCCGCCCGCCAAAGTCCCGCTGTCAAAATACCGTACCGCGGTCGCAAGACCGCGGCGGGTATTTTGACTTTTCCCCTGGGCTGGCGGGCGGCCGCCGAAAGGCCGCCCGCCAGCCCAGGGGAAAACGACCTTCCCACCATGAAGCCGGCTCGTAATCGAGCCGGCGGAGTGGGAAGGTGCGACGGGTGCTACTGCACCCGTCGCGTATTTCACTGTCTGCTATGCAGACAGTGAAATACTAGCGGGGCCCTCTTACGGGGGCCCCGCGACAACCCCTACCGCCATCCTGTTCCTGGCGGGCGAACCGCCAGGAACAGGATGGCGGTAGGGGGTGTCAGAATCCCCCATGGCGGCGCAGCGAGCTGCGCCGCCATGGGGGATTCAAATGGGCAACGGAAAACCGGCGGGAGACCGCCGGTTTTCCATTTCTGACCGCGGCCAAAGCACGCGGTCAGAATGCCCAAGGGAGCACCGCCGGCCTGTCGGCGGTGCTCCCGCCCCCGTTGGCCCTGGCGGTGCAACACCGCCAGGGTCATAATGAGGGCCAAAGTGTTTAAAAATGTAATGGCATTTGACGTTATGTGTGGTCATCTAGAATATGATGCCACTTCTGCTATCCCAATCTGGAAAAGTCATCATAAGGAGAAGCGGATGATGTCTCTCCATTCTTACAATGTCACTCATGCTTTATTTCCCTGGTTGTGTTTTACCTCTTCTGCTTGTAATAACTTGTACACAGTTGTTAAGATGGCACAGCAATTGTTTACTTTCTTAAAGACGCTGGCGCCCTCAAGCCTTGGACCATATGATTTAAAGACTATAAATAACAGGTCATGTACTGGGGGTGGGCCACCAGGTCACAAAACTGCCTCAATCCCCTATTACATGGAGCAGTGTTTATAAAAATATCCCTTTTTTGCTTTAGTGGTAAAAGAAAGCAACAGAGAGGCAAATGCCAAAGATCTTGGTAGTTATGCGCTGTGCTCGCGTGAATGGTCAATTTCTTGGCGCACATATCCCTGGCTGCAGCTCACAGACACCTTACACTGCCGCACACAGTGGAAAAAAATTTGAGGGAACATTGGTGATAAGTAGTAAATATTGACTCACCAGTGTCCAGTCCTCGGCAACTGAGTCCCTCAGGATGCAGTAATGCCAAGAATTGGTCCTCCCATGCTGGGGGAGGAGGTGGGAGTCCACCGCCAGTCCTATGGATGGCGAGCTGGTGCCTTGCTGCCATAGAATGTACCTTCCCCTGTAGGTCGTTCCACCTCTTCCTGATGTCATTCCTTGTTCTTGGATGCTGTCCCATGGCATTCACCCTGTCCATGATTCTCCGCCATAGCTCCATCTTTTGGCAATGGATATTTGCTGTACCGGTGCTCCAAACAGCTGTGGCTGTACCCTCACTATTTCCTCCACCATGACCCGCAACTCCTCATCTGTGAAACAGGGGTGCCTTGTGGGGACATGGGTGTTGTGTGGTGTCTGTAAGTGTGTGGGTGTTGGGTAGTGTGGTTAGGTGTGTGAAGTGGGGTGTGTGAGGGATGTGTGGGTGTACTTGGTGTGTGTGTCTGGGTATTGCGGTGGTCTTGGTGTCAGTCTGGTGGAAATAATTTGTATTTGTGAAGGGTTGTGGGTAATGTGTGTGTGTGTTTTATAGTGCTGTGGGTGGGTGTGTGTGGTGTGTGTATGAGTGTCAGGTGTGTGTATTTGGTATTGGCCAATGTTGTGTAGTTTAGCCTTTGGTTGGCCATTCTGAGCGTACCGGTGTGTACCGCTAATGGTTTACTGCCATTGAATGTCCGCTGTGGTTATTTGTGGGTCATGATGTGGTGGGCTATGTTCTGTTGGCGTAATGGTGTGGGTGTTGGTTTCACCACTTCAGCATTGACCTTTGGGCCGGCGGATTTGTGTCTGTGGCAGCATTCTATCAGACTGGTGTGTGTGTTTCATAATATAGAGAACGGATATCCACCACTGTGGTGGTATGTTGGAGGCCGTCATTGCGGCGGTAAGTGGGATTTACCGCCAGTGTCAAAATGAGGGCCTATGTGATTGGCTAATGACTAGCTTTTCAAAAGCTAAAGGCAGTCATGTTGTCTTAAGTACATTTTGGCTGTGTTCTTAGGTTAAGGCCTTAGATATAAGCAAATATTAAGTTTTACATTTTTCTCTATCTATTACCACTTTAGTGTGAATCTATATGGAAAATTATTGATAAGTTTCTATATATTTGACAAAAATGGTATAGCTATAATATCTAGGAAGTACTGCAGTACTTAAAAACATTTGAAAAATTAATATGTAAAATAAATAAAAATACACAGTACTACACTACATTTCAGAAATGCAGTGTACTACTGTGTATTTTCAATTTCTTACATACCTTAATCTTTACACAAAAGTCTATGGACAACTGTGGTAATACCTACAAATTTCCGCACAACTTAAAATATTTAAAAATAAAAAATATTTTGTTAATAAACTATACACTGTACTACACTATTTTTGTACTACAGTGTATTTATAATGTATTCTATATATATTTTATTTTTCCTGTAATTACAATGGTACTTTGTAGGTACTAGTGCGTACACCATTAAAAAAATATATAGAAACATGGAAATAAATTTCAATATCTATTACCACTTCAATAAAGTGGTACTAGGTAGGGAACATCAGTAAAACCTACTACTTACCTATTTCTCAGGCCCTAATTCAGGACCGAGCCAAATTGTGCTAAGAACTACATTGATGCCTTTTATGTTTATAAAGACAGCCATTAGCATACCATATACCGCCTTCTCATAGGCATGTACTGCGGTACACGGAGCAGTTACTGCGTTATACCTCAGCACAATATATAGCTAAAGCCCTCATTATGAGTTTGGGGGTCCATGGATCCCCAAACTCACAGTGGTGGTTTGACAACCAGATTATGATCCTGGCAGTCGGACCGCCAGGAGACAACCCCCTCCGCCAGGATCAGGGATCCTGACAGGTTGGTGGCGGTCAAAGTTGTGGTCAGCCACAGTGTTGCTGAATTCAGCACCACTATGCTGATCTCAACTTCACCTTCTGCCAGCCTTTTCATGGCAGGGTTCCCGCCATGAAAAGGCTTTCCAACACCATATTGTTGGCAGTGCAGGGGCCGCAACCAACACCCTCGGAATGCGCACTGTCTGCAATGCAGACACCAAACTCCTCTTTAGGTCACTCTATGCCACTCCACTCTACGTCACTCCACTGTATGCTATTCAACTCTATGCCACTCCATTCTTTGTCACTCCACTATATGCCACTCCAGCTAATCCGCTGTATGCCACTCCACTCTACCCCACTCTACCCTACCTAATTCCACTCTACACCACTCCACTGAGCGCTATCACACTTTACACCACTCTATTCTCGACACTCCAGTCTGTGCCCTCCACTGTACACCCCCACTGTATGCCATTCCACTGTATGCTATTTTACTGTATGCAACTCTACTCTACACCCCTTCCCTCTATGCTGTTCCACTCTGTGCACTCCACTCTACTCCACTGTATTGAACACTATTCCTGGTATGCCACTCCACTCTATGCCACTCCACTCTATGCCAATCCACTGTACCCCACTCCACGCCAATCCACTCTATGCTATTCTACTCCACACAACTCCACTCTATGCCTCTCCACTGTGCACTATTCTGTGCTACAAAGCATGTATAGAACACATAACTACTCAGGGGCACCCTAGCAGTGATAGTTCTAGGATGGCCATGAGTAGCTAGAGAAATCTAGACTCACCAAAGAAATCTAGAGGGCGCTGCTCTGGAAAAGCCATGACCGTTTGAGGGGTGGGAGGGGAGCCCAAGCAGATTTGCCTGCACAGGTTCATAAGAGAACTATGATTTTTACTGAGGATCATTAGCTCAGTTTTATCTTTATTTTTTTTAAGGCAAGAACCTTCATCCATCTGGCAACTTTTTCAAGGCAGGGGCCTAAGGAGTATGAGAGGGGATCTTGGTTATGAGTAAGAGAGAAGACCAATTGTGTATAGGCTGTGTATGAGATTATTGAGATCCCAAATACATTGACGATGTCTGCAATTGGCCTCATATACAAATTAAAAAGTGTGGGGCTCCGTGACGAGACCTGGGATACTTCACATTTTATTGAGAAAATGTATGTTGTATCAGCACCATCAAAGACCTAGGAAGACCTGTCCCCGTGAAAGGACTTAAGCCTAGTGAGGACTAGTCCTGAAATTCCAGCACTTTGATTTTTGTCAACTAAAATGTCATGGTTTACAGTGTTGAAAGCTGCACTATGATTGAGGAGGATAATGGCTGCCATGGCTCCTCAGTCTACCACTGCCAGGAAGGCAGTCTCCGTGCCATGATAAGGTCAAAATATTGTCTGAGTGGGCTGAGGGAAAATTGTAATACTCTATATTCAGATAAGATTAAATTCATATGTTTTTCCAGCACTTAACCCAGGCAGGAGAGACAATGGTCTATACTTTCCTTGGTCAAGAGGGTCCAAATTTGCCTTTTTCAATGGTGCTTTTACCATGGTATGTTTCCACGCCATCAGAACAAATCCTACAGTTAAGGGAAAGGTTTGTATTTCTTGCAGGGTGGGGTTTATCTGATCTTCTGCTTTAACTAGAATACGTGGGGGGTGAATCAATTGGTGATCCTGACTTGACTTTATTCAAGATATCAGAGAGTCTTTCTAATGTTAGAGTAGGAAACTCAGCAAGTGTAATGGTATTGGTGGCATGCCTATCCCCATTATAACTAGAATTGGCACTTCAATAGGCTGTTGAAATGTTTGGATTTTATTCTGAAAACATCTTGCCAGGTCACACACCCCTCAGATGAAGGGGGAGAGGTATTAGAGTAGGAGAGCTATTAGAAAAGGGCTCTAAAAGCTTTTTCCCAGTCCAAAACATTTTGCAAGAAGAATTAGAAGGACAATTTGTTTTTCCTTGAAATACGCTACTTGTGCCTTTTTAATTTCAAAGCGGTAGAGTCTAATGGTGTTTTGATATTTTTGTTTACTAGTCTCCCCATAGTCTCTTTTTCATATCCTTTCTGCTTTTTTGCATTATTGCTTTAGTTTTCAGAGGTTTCAGCTATACCAGGGTGCAGATTTGTCTTTAGCATGCCTGGTATGATTTTTTGATCACTTGATCGATTGTCAATTTCATCTACTGAGAGGTTTTCCCATTTGCTACTGTAGGATCTATGCCCAGATTAGGTCTGGTATTAGGTCCAGATTAGGTCTGGTGCACTATTCACTCTCTTTCACTCCACTCTACCCCACTCCACTCTATGCCACTTCACTCTGCATTACTCCATGTGTGCCCTTTTATTGTTTGCCACTCTACTGTATGCTACTCTAGTCCACACTCATCCACTCTGTGCCACTGCATGTGTGCCATTCCAATCTATGCTATTCTGCTGTATGTCACTCCACTCTAGGCCACTTCACTGTACACTATTTCACTTTATGGCACTCCACCGTATGCAAGTCCACTAAACCCCACTCTACTGTATGTTATTTCACTCTACCCTACTCCACTGTACGTCACTGCACTCTAGGACACTCAACGATATGCCACTCCACTGTACATTAATCCACTCAATGCTATTCCTCTCTATGCTACTCCACTGTACAGCACTCCACTTTATGCTATTCCACTACATAGCACTCCTCTGTACACCACTCCACTCTACACTATATAAGTGTACGCACCTCCACTCTGCACCACTCCACTATTCACCACTCCAGTGAACAACACAACACTACGCCACCACACTCAACAACACTGTACGTCACAATACTCTACGATATGAGACAACACTGTATGACACTGCACTTTATGCCAGTCCATTCTATGACACTTAAGTCTATTCCACTATATGAACCTCTACTCTACTGTATTACACCGTACACCGCTCCAAAGTTACGAACTGTACTCCAATCTATAATTCGCCTCTGTAGAACTCTACTCCAGTCTGTCATTATTCAACACTAGTCCATTCTATGCCACCCTACCAGACTCTACTACACTCTACGACACTCTATGCAACTCCCTTTAGGTCTTTCCCCCAGACTTTACTCCACTCTACTCTACAGGCCCGATGTACAAAGAAATATGGTGGTGACTTCCTAATTACGAATATTTGCAATTTGCAATTAGGAAATTGCAAACAGCGAAGTCCTAATGTGTCTCGGTCACATTTAGTGATACCTAGGTGGTCGCAAATTAACCTACCTCATCAATATTCATGAGGTAGGTCGCAATATGCAACCCATTGGGAATCACAAAAAATCACAGGGTTGGTGACCTGCTGAGGTCAGCAGACCACCATGTCTGTGATTGCTTTTTAAATGAAGCACATTTTAAAAAAATTCAACCTGTTTTCCTTAAAGGAAAATGGAACGCGTTCCAAAACGAAAACTGAAAAGTTTATTTTCATTTTTTAAGAATAGGCAGTGGTCCATGGGACCACTGTCTACTCTTAAGAATGTTTCCACCCACATTCACAAAGGTGAAGGGGACCCAATCCCATTTGCAACTGGGTTACCACCAACTTGAAGTTGGTGGTAAACTGCAAATGTTTTGCAGCAGCATTTTGGTTGCAAAACATTCAAACATCCCACTGAGAGTCACTATTAGGAAGGGCCACACTAAGCACGCCAATTCCTAATACTGAATCACAAACCTACTTTGTGATTTGGTAATAGGTAACCAAATCACAAAATAGGGTTTGTATATCCCAAAATGTTTTTTAGCTGTTGCAATTAGTGCCTTTCACTAATTGGACGATTTGCAACCGCTAAAAACCTTTGTACCTCTGATCCTATAGCACACTACTCAGCTCCACTCCATTATTCCACTCTGTGCCACTCCACTCAACAACAGTGTATTCCAGTTGACTCTAGAACACTCAATGCCACTCTGCATGTACCTCATTCTACCACATTCTACTCCACTCTACCTCTCTCTGTTCTCTACTCTACTCCACTCCACTCTGCTACAGTTTCCCTCACTCTATTATACAACATACTACTCCATGGTTCGACACACTACTCCACTCTATAACACTTTATTCCACTCTCTCTTAATCCACTACACTGTACTCTACTCCATGGCACTGCAGTATATGAGATGTCACTCCACGATCTGAGACTTTAGTCCACTTTAGAATATGCCACTCCACTCGACTACTGTCCGACAGTTTACCCCACTCTGCTCCATTGTATGACACTCAAATGTTCGCACTCCGCTCTATACTCTACCATGTAAAAGTGCACTCTACAACACTCTACTACTGTCTTTGTCACTCTGTGAAACTTTACTACACTGTTTTACACTGTTTTCCCCTATACTCCACTGTACAATACTCCACTCTTTGCCAATTTACAACACTACTCAACTCTATGCCACTCTACGACACTCTATTCCCCTTTAAGATACACTATGGCCCACATTTTAACTTTGGCGATAAGTACAGACTACTGCCACTGTGATGGCGGCCAAAAGACCATAGCCACAGCTAACATCTGTCTGCCATAATATGCCCACAGCCTGATTTCTGCCACAAGAAGGGCCGAAATGAGGCTGTGCCCATGCTGGCGGACAGTGTTAAGGTGGCGCTGCTACCACCATATAACGGCCTGGCGGTGTTCTGCTGGCGGTCGCTGCTGGCGGTAGCAGTGCCCCGTCCTGTCCCCTGCCGGAAGACCCCCTAGATTTAGGTAAGTCGAGAAAACGATGGCAGTAGGCAGGGTCATAGTCCTACCGGCGGAACAGTACCAGCTGCCGGGTTGGAGATTTTTATCTCCAGCCTGGCGGCTGCTACCGGCATGGCGGTCGGTGAGATTTTTATCTCCAGCCTGGCGGCTGCTACCGGCATGGCGGTCGGTGAGGTACATTGGTGGGTTGGCTTCAGTCAACCAGCCAATGTCATAATGTGACAGTATGTACCGCCAACCCGATGGTGGTATTAAGGCACATTTCCATCGACCACCGGGGTCATAATGACCCCCTATGTATCTTCCTCTATGCCACTCCACCACACTGTACTCCACTGTACTCTAGGACATACTACTTTACTCTAGTCCACTCTACTCCATTACTCAACTGTATGTCACACCACTCTATGTGACTCTGTGCCACTCAACTCTACAACACTATACCACAACAGTCTAAAACACTCTGTGACACTGTACTGTACACCACTCCACTCTACCCCACTCTATGCCACTTGACTGTACTCTACTTTACGACACTTTTCAACACGCTACAACACACCACTCCTCTCCACTGTACCATACAGCACTCCATTCTGTGAGACTTTACTACACTGTGTGATGTGCTAGGCCACTCTAATCCACTCCACTCCATGTCACGTTACTATACAAAATAACATTCCACTGTATTACAGTGTAATACACTGAATTCTATGCAACTCCACTGAATTCCACTCCTCTCTACTCCGCTGCACTATCCTTTAGCCCACTCTATCCCATTGTTCGACACTCCACTCTACTTTGGTCCATTGTTCACCTCCCTAATGTACTAAATGCAACTCCACTCTACAAGACTGTACTACACTCTACACTATTATACTCCACCCTATACCCATTCACTGTACACCGCTGTACTACACTGTATGATACAATAGCTCATACCACCCCACTCCTCTCTATGACACGTCACTGCACTAAATGACACAGCACTCCACTCTATGACATTCTCCTGCACTGTATAATACTGTACCACAGTATGACACACCACTCTATGACGCTCCAATATACAGCACTTTACTGTACAATACTTTCTGCCACTTACTGGACGACAATCTACTCCACAACACTCAATTGTACCACTCTTTACTGAGCAGTACTCCACTGTATGCCACTAATTGTACAACACTCTTAACCACTCTATGCCACTGTACAGCACTATACTCAACAACACTCCACTCCACAACACTAAGCTTCACAACACTGCAGTCGGCAATACTCCATTGTAGAACCCTCAGCTTACTGTACGACACGTGACTCCACTGTACACCATACCACTTCACTATATAATACTTTACTCAACTATACACACTCCACTCCACTCTGCTGCACTTCACTGTATTCCACTCTACAACACTAGAGTCAGAGGGCCAGATGTACGAAAAAAGTGATTTGCTTTTTCCTAACACCAAATTTGTCCATTTCGCTATTAGGAAATTGTAACCTGAGATGTACTACAGTGTGTTTCACATTGTTAGCGATTCCTTCATGGGTTACAAGGGATCTGCCTCATCAATATTCATGAGGCAGGTCGCAATTTGCGACCCATTGGGAATGGCCTACACTTACAGGGATGGTGGCCTGCTAGGATCAGCAGACCACCATGACTGTGACTGCTTTTTAAACAAAGCAGTTTTTTTTAAACTGCAGTTTGTTTTCCTGGAAGGAAAACAGGATGCCTTTCAAAAATAAAATTAAAAGTTTTCTTTTAATTTTTTAAGAGTGAACAGTGATCTGTGGGCTGGACTGTTCCCATGTGAACAGGATCAAGGCTGATTTGCATATGGCTGGGTCCAAACTGGGGTGTCGTGGTGAGCAAAATAATGATGGACTAAACCCAGATCTGTGACTGGGGGTGAGTGGTTGAAAAATTTCAACACTCCGTCAATCATTTTATTTTGTTTTGTGATGTTGCTTTGTGTGCCCTAAGTGGCAGGGGTATGACCAGACGTGTGTCCCTTGCTCACTGTGCCACTGGATTCAAGCTAGCCTGGCTGATGAAGGGTGATACCCAGAAGCCAGTCCCAGGATGCTTGTTTCCTGTTTAGGGAGCATCTGGCCTATTAGTTCGGGCTGGACTGTTCCCATGCTTACAGGATCAAGACTGATTTGCATATGGCTGGGTCCAAACTAGGGTGATGTGGTGAGCAAAATATCGATGGATTAAACCCAGATCTGTGACTGGGGGTGAGTGTTTAAAAAGTTTCAACAGTCCTTCCATCATTTTATTTTGTTTTGTGATGTTGCTTTGTGCGCCCTAAGTGGCAGGGGCAGGCCCAGACCTGGGTCCCTTGCTCACTGCGCCACTGGATTCAAGCTAGCCTGGCTGATGAAGGGTGAGACCCAGAAACTGGTCAGAGGATGCTTGTTTTCTGTCCAGGGAGGACCTGGCCTAGCAGTTCGGGCTGGACTGTTCCCATGTGAGCAGGATCAAGACTGATTTGCATATGGCTGGGTCCAAACTGGGGTGACGTTCGGAGCAAAATAACAATGGATTAAACCCAGATCTGTGACTGGGGGTGAGTGTTTGAAAAGTTTTAACACTCCCTCCATCATTTTATTTTGTTTTGTGAGGTTGTTTTGTCTTGCAATATGCTCATCATGTTTGTCAGGGGTACTTTATTCCATATAATACATGGTCACACTATTACCATTCCCACAAACCACTTAAAGCCTTCCATATAGAAAATAGAGCATATTTGCAAACAAGAAGAATGAAAACAGAATCTCTAGTGAATAATTGAACACATCAAGAAAGCTGTTAGATATTTATTGCAGAAAGGAATTAAAATAATTTTAACACAAGTCAGTTTAAAAAAAAGAAAAAAGGCATAGTAGTTCAGAATGTATATAAATATGCAGAAAGGCACTAACAAAAATAAACATGTGGCCATAAATATCTCTGTTCTGCTTGTCACTGTACAGCTAGTAAAACAGAGCAGAAGAAAGAAAAGTAACATTTTGTTTTCTTCCTTGAACAGCTGCTTTAATTATGCTCCGTGCCATGACCTGCCTTTCCTCTCTGCTGCTGATTCTGGCAGCAGGCACTGTGACTTCAGAACTCAACTGTAATAAAGTATTACAGTTGAGGTCTGATATAACTTCTTTATAATAGGCAACTGGGTATGTCACATGTCTCCTGTTGTATATGAGAGATAATACCCCCTGCTGTACATTGTAAGGATAATGCAAGTTACAGAGGAGTTCCAAACCATATAGAAGTATGACACCTATGGGAATATTTAAACAATTAAACAGCTCCACATAATCAAACCAATAAATTATGCTAGATTTACAGTTGTTTCTTTAAAGATGGTAAGGGTAATGCCGTACAAACTCTCCTGTATAAGATTATTTACAACATTTGTATTTCCATTGGTTTTAGTAAAGGTGAGATTATGAGCATTGCATTTGGTGTGCTGATAATGCGTCAATTAAAAAACGTAATTTAAACAACAAAAAGAAAAATGAAGCTAAAATGTAATAATATGAAATGTTTTAACACAGGTACATTGACCCCTAGAACTGCGGTAGTCTGTTTTAATATTTTTTTTAATGGAAAAAGTGCACAATATTTATTTTTATTGTAATAATATTTTTCCCAAATATTCCTATTGCTTTCTATGTGGAGATCCTTGTCCCATTGTTAGAAAAGTTCCACAAACAACAGGAAAGTTGCAAATAGAAACTTTACCATTGTAAAGTTGGCCCTAAGAGTCGCAATACCCTAATTTGAGGGGTGGAAACTCGAAAGTCTACATCAAAGTAGAGATTTCTGCATGGAAATAGTGAATTCCATCCATGAGATCCCTACATAGGTGTATGTGTAGCTCTGCATGTGTGGAAATTTACTGTAATCCTAACTTTGTGAATAGACCCTTGCATGTGCCTTCCAGCAGTGCTACAAAACCATTAAACAAAAAGAAACAGTATAGGTGAGTATTGCTATTTTATCATGTACTAGCTCTAAGAAATGACAAAACATGCATTATTTTAATATGAATAACAACATTAAAAATCAAAATTAAAATTGAACATTCACTGTTGCCAGGAGGATTTAACAATGCTTATTTCTTCACAGGAATTCAAGATGGCTCTACTGCTTCTCAGGATTTGGCTAGGTTTCATGTGCCTTCTGCACATGGGACCTCACTATACAAGAAGCCAGGATATGTTCTTTGGCCTGAACAACTACACAGAATACATAGTTGGCAACATGAGCATGATTATCACTGTGCCACATGGTGGAGATAAGCTGCCAAGTGAAATACCGAACCGAGACGCTGGATGCTGGAACACAGATTCTTACACCTGCCAGTTTACTCACAGTTGTCCTGCAGGATCGCAGAAAGACTCAGTTAAGTGTAAGGTTTCGACGTTGCAAGACAAGTATACCTTGAACGTGGCTTTAAATCTCGCTGAGGAAATCTGCGCTCTCACTGGTGGATACTGCCCTCATATTGTGATAAATCATCTAGGAAGATCCAAATTGGATGCCAACAGGGAAAAGGAAGAGGCTACTTTTGGGGTACCCCAAGCAGAGCTAGCATGGGAGGAGTTTACAGATTTTATAAATGTGTCAAAATCCCAGGTGGGAAGGGGGCTTCTGGTGGATATTCATGGCCAGGTCCATCCTGAACAGTGGATAGAGCTGGGATACACCCTGTCCAAAGCAAGTCTTGATTCTGGAAAATTTACTGCAGCTCAATCATCCATTCACCGACTCGCACAGGATTACAGTGATGTCTCCTTTGAAACACTTCTTAGGGGAGAAAGAAGCCTAGGAAACTTTATTGAAGAGCAGAATGGTATTAACAATTACATTTGTGTTCCTTCTCCCAAAAACCCTGGCCCCAATGGTGGAAACTATTTTGCAGGGGGTTATATCACCGAAACATTTGGCTCTAAGAAGTCAGGTTTGGTGGACGCTATCCAGATCGAGCTGCCCCGGTGGATAAGGGAAAACAATGAGCGTCCCAGATTTTGCAAGGCTTTAGCAAAGGCCATGATGACTTTTTGGCAAACAAACTACTGCAACCAAACTGAATCCAAATTGGTAGGATGTTGAAGAGAGTGGGAATGAATCACTACAGCCTTGTGAGAAGTAGTACATTTCAGCAGACTTGTCAATGATATTAAAAATTGTTAACTGGTAGTCAAAGTGTCTCTACTGTATATATTTGGGAAATAGCTAAAATGACAATTGCAAGTGATTTTTTGTCAGATTCAGATTAGAAACTATGGCCCCAGACTCTACTGAAAGCTTATAAAACTGGTTATTTTCAGAAAACAAAGTCATTGTGATGAACGTTATTGGCAATTTCAGCTAACTCTCTATGAGGAAATTAACAGCCTGATTTAGAGTTTGGCAGAAGGTGTTAGTACCATCGCCATGGTGGAGTACTGTACTCTCATCATGGTGCGGGTACTCAACACAGCTAATTTAGGGATTCTCGCCAGCCCAGCAGATAAGCTCTTGTATTTACAGAAATCTCTGTCAAGGCTCTTCCTGTAAATGCATTGAAAGGGTGCCATGCTGCTCTATGAATATGACGGCGCCAAACTGCACACATTCATTCTCCTTTTTTTTCCCAAAACGAAATCCAAAAGCAGGATTTTGTTTTAAAAAAAATAAAACAAAACACTGACTTACTCATCATGGGAATTTTCTCCCGTGGTGTGGGGGTACTTTCGCATACTGCCATGCGGGGCCACTCTAAATCGGGTGTGCTCACACATGGCTAATGGCAGTGGAGACGGAATAGTCTCAGTCATCTACATACTGAAGATCCGCTCATCTTTATATCAGGTGGGTGACCTTCAGTATGGCAGAAATGGTACTCCATTACCTTTGTGATAGAGTACCCTCCCTACTGAACTCTAAATCGGGCTCTAAGCCTGCTATGTACTCATCAATTTCTCTTTTATTAAACATGAAGATGTTAAAAACATACAGATCTAATTTGTAATTAAATGGTAAGTAGCAATGCAAAAGCAATAAGACACCTTGGTGTAATGGGTTCAGAGCTTTTATCACATCTTGAAGTAGAAAGAATGTTGTGTCAGGTTTCTAAACGTGGGTGAATACGGCTTTAGTAAAGCCAATAGCCAGTTGAAAGATTTATTTAGGACAAGTGTACTGATAAGTAGTGCTTTGCAACTCAAAGTAGTGCAAATGGCAGCACCAATCAAATTTCCACCACAAAATGTATATTTTATTCTCTAAGATTGAGGCATGTATTTTGAGAACTAAATACTCCAAGAAACAGAAATAACTAGTATTGCATAAAAGATCGGGCAAAATATATATATTCCAGCTCTAGTCATTCTAGTGAGCTAGAAATCCTTATAATTCAGTCGGGGGAATACAATCTCTAATATCACTTTAAAAACTATAGTCTAATTCAAGACAGTATCATTCCATGTGTACAATGATTGCATTCAATAGAGTTTTACATGTGTAGTATCTCATGTTGACTTAAATGGAGGCTTTGAATAGATCCTACAGTAAAAAGACATATGGCCTGTTGTATAATATCTACCTTGTGAGGTATAACTAGTGTGCATTTCACAGCTATACTAAGTCAGACCCCAAAGAATCAAGGAAAAAAGATTAGAGGGGAGAACATTTGCAAGGAAAGGGGTCTGGCACTGGAGTAACTTCCCTATGTATTTGACATTAGTGTTGAATCAATTTTATTTCTGTAAAGCTAGAAAGACAATGGTATTTAGCAACCGTTCAGCCACTCAGAACTCCAAAATTTATAAAACTCCTCCTTCACTGTCCAGCTATCTTTCTGGTTTCCACCAGTATCCCAATAATACATAATGAATGATCCCTGGTGGATGCAAGCACTTGGTAGAGGCTCATTATAACATTACAGAGCATTGGTTAGAGAGGTGACAATGGAATCACAGATAGTCATAAAATATGTTATGGTGGTAAGGAAATGCAACTGTTCTGTGTGATCACCCCTCTTTTGTGGCCTTATGCAGTTGGATTTTGGAGTCTGTTCACTGGGAACCTGATAACCAGGCCCCAGTGTATGTGCTGTGACCGCTAAAACCTGTCAAATTAGTTAGAAATTCTAATTGGCACATCTCACCTCAATTAAAACTCCCTAGTTTAGGACCCTGCAAGTTAGAAATCACTAGTGGGCTGCAGCACCTATCGTGACACCACTAAAATGATAAGTCAAAGCATGCCCTCAATCGTGCCCCTACGGCCTGAGTGCCAGTTCAAAACAACAAATTCGACCTGGCAAAATAAACTTTTTGCAAGGCTGAATCCTTCCTTTTTTAATCCTATAACCATGCCTAAACCTTCTTTTTGAATACTTATAAATCACCCTAAATGAGGCCCTAACTGCCCAGTAAGCAGTACAGGGTGCATGGTATTTAAAAAGAAGAATATGTGTACATTCGTTATACATCTCCTGACAGTGAAAAATCTTCAAAGTCATTTTGTTTTCACTCTGGCACAGCTAGCTGAGTTATGTTATAATGCATAGCTTCAGTTTGGAAATAGATAGAACCACGATTCAAGGGCTCACAATAGTAATTTAAAATCCAATTGAATGGTCATGTTGGATTTCAAATTACTATTTTGAAAATGCCTCTTTTAGGAGATTGGCCTTTTTCTGCCTAAAGTCTCTAGTAGCCTTTTTCAGCCTTGTCACCTGGCAGCCTGCTGGTCCCCTCCAAGGAGGTGGGAATAGCTTCCAGGAAAGCGAACCAAAGGGCCTTGTCTTGGGGGAGGTGTGACTTTCTACTGATAGGATGGCCTAGAGGATGTGCCCACCAACTCCACAAACTTCAAAGGGACATCCTCTGTCACAGGCAGATGTAGCTCACATCTAGGCCTGCCCAGCCATTTCTCTAATAGCCAGAGTGGCACCAAACCCAGTGAAAGGGACCTGTTACAGAACTCGTTTTCAGGAGGAAGTTCCTCATTTTCCTTGACACACCTCACGGGGTGTGCCCAGAGCTCTGACCATGGCACGTTTTGCCATGTTGTTTTGCCATGTTGTGTTTTGGCAGAGCAGGGCACTGTGAGATTTTCTAGGACCAAACCACCAGAAATTATGTAAAAGGAAGTAGAGGTGCCCCTAAGACACGTTTCTCTATTGGCCAGGGAGTTTCCCCCACTCACAAGCTAGTGCCAAGCATAAACGTTACACACTTGGGTACCTTCTTCAGAACACCTCTGGAAGACAGAAAAAGTACTGCAGCTGTGGAACGTGTGGAAAGAAACCCTAAGGGCTGGATCTTCTTCCCAAGTTTACCTGGGATAAAACAGTGGCTTGCAATGACTAGATAGGTGGTCTCCTATTCAGCTTCAGAAACACAAAGCTGCAAGAAGCCCAAATCTCTTCTGATCCCAGCTGACCAATTCTATCTGGATTTGCCCTGGACCCTGTTGGTGGCTTTTGGGAGATTCACTCCCAAGTTGTGCTCAAAAGATCCTGGACACTTGGCTGGTACTCTTTTTCCCCAAAATTGCAACACTGGACACTAAGAAACTTTTTCTGAACTTTAACACTGGACACTAAGAAACTTTTTCTGAACTTTCTGTGAAAAGACGAGGGGCTACCTCCTGGCTGCTGCTGAGCAGCTGCCATGGAACTGCTGGTCGGAGTCAACTCGCTGTTTTGCCCTGCTGAAAGGATCCTGATTTCTAGAAAGGTTTGTACGTCTGAACGTAGAGGGTTTCACTGTAACCAAAGCCGAGCAGCAATCCTACATCAACGATGCCTTCCTGGGCTCTGGGTTTAGACTTTGCTCACTTAGAGTTTTCCAGCCATCGAAATCAAGAGCCTCAAATTTTCCACTGGAAGTTAGGCCCCCACCAAGGCCCTATGATTTAAACAGACACCATCAACAAGAGCCTATTCAAAGCCAGCTGGCAACCAGACCTACGGATAACCTCATTGACGAGGACATTTCTCCAGGAAAATTACTAAGTTAGAATGCAAACTTTCCACGGGGACTAACCTGGTGCCTGTATCCAACCTGCACTCCATTGTGGTCAACCTTATCTTTTGATTTAGACCCAGTCTAGCACAACCAGATACCAGCAGTTAGTGATTTGTGATTTTTGGTGCTAGAAACATGTACAATTAAAAAAAAATATTTCTGTGGTTTTCTACATCAAATTCTTCTCATTTTGGTATCCATTTGCTCATTAAAAATCAGGTTAGATGTGTAAATTGGAGTGGGATTTGTATTGTGTTGTGTTTTCTACTTTTTAACTGTTTTAGCACTGATAGATGCTTTACACATTTAATTTCATTTAAGACTGTCTGCTCTGTGCTACAGCTGCCCAGGTGAGCTCTGGTTTAAGGTATTGACACCTAATTGGACATAATAAGGGACAGTGTCAGGCTTAAGGAGGACAGCCATTCATTTCAAATAATAATGGTAGATATGATTGTAATAGGTTCAGTAAAGGTAGAAAAATAGGGGGCCAATTTGACTCCCCTGGAAAGTCATCAAGCAACTCTGCCTCACTGGAGTTATCGATAGTGGGGATATCCGTAAACTGCTAACTTGAAATTGGTAGCCTATTAGAAGCTGCTTGTCCTGATTCCCCTGGTTATTCCTCTCCTAGGTAACTTAACTGGTGATTCCTCTGGTTTTTAGCAGGTGATGTTTCCATTGGAAAGGTTCATAACAACAGGGTTAATGTGGAATTTGTATTTCCGATGGGGTTGGTAACTCCTTTTATTGACTCATTAGAATCAAAAGAGCACTTACAGTGTGGCTCATAGAGGCTGATCAAGCAAAATTGCAGTGGATACACATTGCGAATACAGAATCATTGTGCAAAATAAAAATTACAAGATCCATACTCATTGCATGTGAGTACATCTCATTTAAAAAACACGGCAGATGTTGCAGCTACACTCTTCAGCAATTCAAGCAGTAACCTATGTCTGAAGAAGAAAACACATTTGCATTACCATGCATACCAAAGAATGTAAAGAATGCAATTAAGCGACCAAAGTAAAGACTATAAAAATTACATATCTCTTCTTCACATCATCACACATTGATTCCTACACCTGATAAATCTAAATCCTATGACAAGGTAAATCATATTTAAAAAGGGAAAAAAATATGGTGACTTGTGAAGAAAAGAGTGTATTATCAGCAGAGAACGATCAAAATATGATACCAGACACAAGTTAACATTGTTCACAAAGAGCACCAATCAAATGTTATAACCAAGGTAGGGTCATGAAAAATGCAATGGACCATGCCAATAATGAGTATGCTTGACTAGGATACCTCTTGCTCAACATGCATCTCCATCTGCATGTGGTCTTGCAAAACATCAACAGAATGTCCTCCAGAAAAGAAATGTCGTGCAAAGGGTATAAAATTATTTCAGTAGGGGGACATTTTTAGGTAGGAGGATGATGGTTAAGGAATTTAAGTCTAGGAAATGTATTGGAAAGAGGGCTAAAACTCAAACAGGTCTTAAAGCCAACATAAGATTGTTGGGGTCATCAGACTGCCCTAAGGGTTTACTCTATTCATGAATTGCATTTTTGTATCACATAAAAATAGTCCTACATACTGAAAAAGGGCAGGCCTGATTCACAAACGTCAACTTAGGGCCAGATTTACGAGACCCTAGTGCCACCAGAGTGCCACTTTTTTTGACGCTCCTGTGGCGTTTTGGAGTGTGCCACATTTACAAGGTGGCGCTAAGCCACTTTTTGTGGCTTAATGCCACCATGTAAATATGGGCCCTTCCGACACAGTTTTCTGCATCAGAAGGGCGTGCAATGGGTGTTACTGTGGGCATTCCACTGCAACATCCATTGCTTTTGACGCTGCCCAAGATTTACAAGAAGGTGTAAATCTGTGGGAGCGCCAAAACCTAACACTATCATAGGGGTGGCGTTAACATGGCACTAGGAGGAATACTTACTTTTATTCTTCCTTGTTTTTGCTTTTACGATGTGTGCTGCATTCTGCAGCACCCACATAGAAAGAACGAAAGGCCACGAATGAATGTTTATGCAGGAAGGTGTCCCTTCCTGCACATACAATCATTCAAAAATGATGATTTACTACTTTTATGTGTGCTGCATTCCAACCTCGGGCCAGATGAGGTAATTCTTGTCAGTGCTTACCATCCCCCCACCCATCTCCAGCTGAAACTCCTTAGCCCAGGCCCAATCCCAACCTTGCTGCAAACATAAAAGCAGAGCTGCCACAAACAAACACTTTCCGATCTTTCAACATGTCACTGATTGTGTTTGTTGCTTTGGCCCTTGCTATGTGACAGAAGGATTTGAAGAGGAGGAGCAGAGTAGAGCGGATCTTCAGACAAAGGATAAACCACTTTGAGATATCCAGCCAAGATGTGATGGCCAGATACCGTTTTCCCCCTGATATCATCTTGGAGATGGTTTGTGTGAGGGAACAGGATCTTGACTATGAGACCTGCAGCTCCCACGCCATCCCAGTCTATGTCTAGATCCTAGCAGTCCTCCATTTTTTTGCTACAGGGCTGTTCCAGAGAGTCTCCTGTGACCTTGTGGGAGTCTCCCAGACAACCCAGTCCCGATGCCTGCACCAGGTACTGAGCTGAATCAATAGGAGAACCCATCACAACATGGTCCAATGCCCCATACGCTGGCCAGAAGGCAAAGGGTAGCTAGGGGTTACTACCTCATGTCCCGCTTCCCACTCGTGCTGGGTGCAATTGATTGTACACATGTGGCTCTTCAATCACCTCGCCAAAATGCACACATCTTCTGCAAAAGACACCACTGGCATTCCATCAACGTGCAGGGTGTCTGTAGTGCCAGTGGTAGCTTTATTGATGTGCGAGCAGTGTTCCTAGGCAGTACCCATGACAGCTATGTATACCGCAGGTCACCTCTTGCCTGGCGGTTGGCAGCAGGAGAATTTGGCAACACATGGCTACTGGGTAAGTACCAAGCACCACACAAGTATTATATGTATAATTGTGTTTTAATATGCACAACCATTATACAACACTAATCATCATTCCACATACATGTCCCCAACAGACATAGAATGTACCATGTCATACATCATGTACTGTGCAAATGCAAAGGGGACTTTTACAAATATTATTCCATTTCCCTCCTCAGGTATGCTACATATGCACACTCCCCTCATCTCCTCACACCATACAGATGTGCAACCACTGTACCTCAGCAGAGGTACAATACAGTGCACAAACCATCATTGGGCACAGTTTTGGTCTCCTGAAGTCAAGATTCAGATGTCTTGACTGTACAGGGGGGTTGCTGCTGTACTCCCCTGAAGTTGTGTGCAAGATTATAGTAGCCTGTTGTGTTTTGTTCAACATAGCGTTAAATCACTGCTCACCATCATCTAGGTCTGAATTTGGGCAACCTGGCCATTGTACAATACAAAGGCCAGGGTGTGCAATTGTGTGACCAGCTGGTTGACACTTTTTTCACCTGAGCAATATCTGTCATTTCCTTCATGTGGTTTGCAGTCTGTTGTCAATGATGATCGTTGGACTTTTGACACTGCCCACATATTCCATCTTGAGACTACTTTGTAAACCATACATAATGTCTGTAAACAGCAGCCATTGCCAAGAGTCAAGAGATTGGCCATGCAATACGTTATGTGCACAGGGATCAATGTGGACTACGTCTCTTAGGGCCTCATTGACTCTGGGGGATTAAAGGTCTGCATGTGTGAGACCTCTATGGACAGTTTCACAAGAGGGGTCTGAGTCACAAAGGGCCTCTGCCCTTGGGGCAAAGGTGCCACATGAGAGAGTGAGTTCCTGTACCCAAGGGGAAATTACTGCTATGAGATTTCACAGTATTGAGATCCTGCCTCAAGTGCAGAGACTTCCCCACAACTGTGTGGCCTCTGCCATGTACCAAGCCCCTTGTATGTGTGTGTGTGTGCAAATCATGTGCCAGCTAGTCCATATGTCTGTCATATGTATACCATGGGACAAGCAGACCAGTGTAGAGACATAGTGGAATCTGGGACTTTTGTTCATGTTTCGCTATGGAATGACAAAGACCACAGGACCCAGAGTTCATCATGATCATCTGGCCTGGATCAGCACTTCAGGAATGGACCTGGGAAACAGCAAGGTTATCCTCATTAATCAGACTAATACCTTCTGGTTACATTTAAAATCGTTAGCCATTTTGTATTGTGTGTAATGGAGAATGCATCACACATGCTGGTCTAATGTACCCATATGATGTCATGTCACTGTCTCTTGTCAACTCAACAGGTACCTTGCAAGATACATGACATGGAGTGTCTGCCCCTATCTGAGCAGGAAATGTTATTCTAACACACACACCCTGCTTTAATGTTACATCTAGCCCTTTCACAGGTAAAAAGACTCAGTACCCTGCAGCACGCAGTGATTATCCTATGTTGCCCGTATTCTACAAAGTGTCCCAGGTACGCAATGTGAATGAGCACCTGCTCTGTGCACTCTCAATGCACTTCTGTAGCGCATAAAGGACAGCAGATGCTAGTGCTGGCCTTTCTGTCATATGGATAGTGCTGGTACATATAGAGCCAGATTTAAGAAAAGTGGTGCTACATCCCATGTAGCGCCTCTTTTCTTGCAGCCCCTTGCACCCCCACCACCCCCAAGTGTGCACCGTATTTAAAATACAACGCACCATGGCACATGGTAGGGGACAATAGCATCACAATTTCTGACACTATTGATACAAGGTTGGCTCCAAAACATTTGCGCTAACACTGAACAGTACATAGGGGCCGAATTAATACAATGGCATGCCCCCTTTTAACACCTGCTCTCAGCAGGTACTAAAAATGCCGGAAAAAATAATGCAAAGAAGTCTCTTAGATTTCTTTGTGCCATTTTTAAACCCCCCCCGAAGGGGGTACGCGCCCCTTGCAGATATGCCTGGCGCATGCATAATGTGGCTCAAGGGATTACAAAGTGGCGCAATGCATGCATTAAGCCACTCTGTAAATATGGCTCTGCGTTTTTGGCCATCTAACGCCACATTAGCGTAAAAAAATGATGGTAATGTGTTGTTAGATGGCGATAGGCCCTCTTAAATCTTGGCCATAGTGGCTGTACACGCACCAGCGGGTGTCCAATCATTAGCATGGGGGCCTAGCCCAATGCTAATGATGGAATCACTTTGCCACTGCAGCCATGCCACATATTAGTTGTGGGTGCAGAGGCAAAGAAGCTGTCAGGAGGTGCACTTACAGTGCGCCACATAAAAGGTGGGGCACTTTCAGTGCATACCCTGATGGAAGTCCCCGTTGGGTAAAACACTGGTCCTATGGACACCACAAACATACATTGCAGGTGGGTGTAGTCACTTACTGCACCTGCCTGCAAGGGCATCTCTAATCCTCCTCAAGTGTGCATGCAGGTTGACGTATTCACTGTGCTACAAGGTGCGGCTGCTTTAAGACAGCTCCTCTTTTTCACTTGACTGCACAGCCCCTAGGGCAGCATGAGTGTGAGGCTGCCCTAGAGGCACTGCATTCAATGCAATGGAGCACACTTTTCCGCTCTGCACGTTTTTAAAGCTCCGTCATGGTGCAAACAGAGAAAGTGTGTACTATATGTAATAATGCCCCAGTTATCAATGTGGATATCAGCATGCATATGTTTCTCTGGGCCTCATAATGCTGGGACTTCCTATCAAGCACCCCCTCAGTGAGTATGTCCATATACGTATCACTAAATGTGTAGATTCCTCATCCATAGGTCCTTCAGCCAAGTTGGGTGAGATAGGTTCAACAGTTCAGCAGGATGGCTGAGGACTCTTGTTGGAGGTGAGACTTACTTTGAATGACCATGAAATGGAGGTCATCCCCTCTATGTATTGAAGGGGGTTTGGAGTGCTGCTCCCTACTGATGTAGGACCAAATCCCAAAACACATATATATGCCTGATTTACAATGGGCCCATCTCTTGGACGTCTCATTGTGGAGATTCTGTCCCAATTGCAATGACTGAGGGGCCTCCGCCACTAGTGTGTAGGCCATTTGAAGGGCCAGACTGGCCCTAGGGAGTATCACGTGTTTCTCCTGGGGGTTGGAGGGTGGTGGCTAGTTTTGTTACTGAGTGTTGGTTCAGAACTGGTGCTGCAATTTGGGCCCCCAGTAACAAAAGCAGCAATCCTGCTTAATCTACACACTTGCGTTTTCTATCTCTGTGTGCGGGTTGGTCTGACAAACTTTTCAGCGCTGCTTTGGAATCCCAGACCTGCTCTGGCTGTTTGTGAATATGGCCTTATGTGCCCAGGGATAAACATCACTACCTGCCCGAACTTTGGTGAAACACGACAGTCTACTTTGATGTAAGTGCCATATATTAACCACATGTACCATAATGCAAAGGGCCAAACAGCGCTGGGAAGTAATATAGTGTACTGTGTACCTATAAACTCTTACCTTCCTGAATTAGACTTCCTGCCCTTCTTACACATGTTGACATATGTGATACTTGGTAGACCTTGTTTTCCCGAGTGTGGATTTTATGCCCCGGGTGGGGATTTCTTGCCCTGGGAGGGGAGCGTACTCCCTGAATGTGGAGAATATACCCTGGGTGTGGGTAATCCTCTCTCCAGCATAGAATCAGACAACAGGCCAGAACCCAATACATTTCTCCAGGAAATGACACAGAGGAAATTCATAAGAGGAAATTGCAGGCAGTTATTTTATTGTAATTTTGAGTCATCCCCACCTACAGATAGGATCCTCTGCCATCCTGCTGCTCTGTTTTCTCTAACTGCCCCCAACATGGCTGAGGGACTTAATGAGAGGGCAACCCCACTTCAGTGAGGCTGAATTGGACATTTTAGCTATGGAGGGTGCTTGAAAATTACCCTCAGCTTTATGGGGGGGTCCGAGGACCTGCTGAGCAATGCAGTGCGCGCCCGACCCTTGGAGAGTATCGCTCAGCACTGCATTGCAGTAGGCGTGTACCAATGGCGGGCCAGGGCAAGCGCTGGGAGGACCTGAACTGCTGGGTACATTGGAGATCCCAGGAACTATTGGGCCAGTCCTCACAGCCCCACTTGCACCAGGCCCACCTTACGCCACTGTACAGGCGGGTGAGGACAGCCTGGCCAACCCTCCATGCTCAGCTGGAGGAGTTTGAGCAGCAGAGACCTGGTAAGTGCATGGGCTAAATTATGTGTCCGATAGTATCATGTGAGTGGTGGTTGAGCTATAACATCATGTTTCCCATGCCACGTGCACCCAATCTGAGCAATTACTGCAGTAGTCATAAGGCCAATACCTCACTAGAGCACATTTGATGCACTGACCAGAGAGCATCCTAGAACTTTTAGTGTTCTGAACACTACTTCACTTTTGCATTTGAATGAGGAAATGCAATGCCAATACCATGGTTGGTGAACAGAGAGCCTTATCACAGCTGGGTGCAATGGTAAAGACATGGGCCAGACATTGTCTAGTGTGGGGTCAAGAAGCTTTTGGATGTTGGATGGGTTATCATGCATGACCTTTGTGGGTCTCTCATGTCCGATTTCACACAACTGCTGCAGTAGTCATAAGGCCAATACCTCATTGGAACACATGAGGTCAAGATGCTTTTGGGGGTTGGATGAGGTATCATGCATGGTTTTTGTTTGTATTATCAATGTAAAGTATTTTTTCATGTGTCTTGGAGTTAAGGCTGACATTGGGATACTTGTCTCACATGCAATATTACCAACATTTTCAAGGGAAACCACATGCACACATCTTCCCAACAGTGGCTTGTATGTCATATGTAATGTATACCTAGCCGTACCAACTACGACCCCTCTGACCTCCTGGTCAGTGTCTGTTGTCCTCCCGAGTGTAGCTCTTCCTCTTGCTGCTGCTGCCTCTGCTTGGGACAAACTGAGAGCCTGCCTGAATCTCAGTTCAAGGCCCACCTCCACACACAGGCTCCTGCCTGCACCTCATCCCTTGTGGCCTAGTGGCCATCTGCAAGTAAGTATCTTCTGTCTCTCTTTACTCCTGCCTTTTATTTCTGCCTTTACTTCTATTTTTCACTGCTGTTTATTTTTCTGTCTCTTTCATTTTTCTCCCTCTTGCATTTTTCCCCACGCCACTGCTTCCCCACCACCAGCGAAGCGCTTTTCCCACCCTCCCGCATCCCAGCTGACCTGACCCTCTGCCTTCCTCTCCTTCTTAATGGCGGCTGCTGGCTCACCGAAGGCGCGCCAAAGGCAAGCCTTTCTACGTCCGTCTGCACCTTGACTGTGCCCAGTGCCATGGACCCTGGTTCCCACCTCTTCTTCTGATTCTACGCAGGCACTCAAAGCGTCCTCAACCCAAGGAGATCATCAGCCTGCTATCAAGCTGACCCCAGGAAAACCAATGGGCCTTTTTTATGCCACGCCTGCTCCAGCACCCTCCAAGGACAACCCCATGATCCCGCACCAAGCTCGGATAACCACCTCCAGTGCATACTCCTCAACACATGCTCCCTCGTCGAGCACGTGGTAGAAGTCTGTGACCTCCCTGACTCAACCGCCCCGGACGTACCACAGAGACTTGGATCACCCCACCGCTGCCCCAGCCATCGCCACGTCCATCCAGGACAACTACAAAATCATCCACTAGGACAGAGCCAACCAGCCTCAAGGAGGCATCGCCATAATCTACAAGAACAACCTCCACCTGACTACCACCATTGAGTCACAGTCTCAGTCAACTCACAAGCACCTACATTTCCAGATCCAGACCAACCCAAACACCTTGCTACATGGCACCCTCATCTACAGGCCACCTGAACTCTGACCCCAGTTCTGCTAAGACATCGCCGACCTCGTCACCTGCCCAAGCGCTCACCTCCTCCAACTACATCCTACTCGGCTACCTCAACTTCCACCTTAATTCCCATGATGACCCCAACACCTCAAACCTCCTGGATAACCTCACAACTCTCTGCCTCAAACAACTCGTCAACATACCCACCCACAGAGCCGGACACATTCTCCACCCGTTTTCTCAGCAGGGGACTACATTACCATCTCCCACACTGCCGACCATCATTGCACCAACCACAAGGTCATCCACTTTACCTACACAAAGAACATCGCACGCCACTACACCCCTTGTCCTCCCAGCAGACGCTGGGGTAAAGTCACGGAAGCACAGCTCACCAACATTCTCAACCACTCCCTCCCACTGGATGCAGCACGCAACCTACACCGCTGGTCATCAAACTGTGCCGGCAACATAGCCCCGCTAAGGAAAACAGCAGGTAATCAACAGAGCAAAACACCCAAGTGGTTTACGACAGACTTACAGGGATCCAAGCACTCCTGCAGATGACTGGAATGTAAATGGAGGATCAGCAAATCAACCGAAGACCGCACAGCCTACAAGAATGCAGTCACCACGCACCACCAGAACATACGACCTGCCAAAAAAAGCCACCTTTGAAGCATGACAGTTCTCACAACAGCAAAGAGCTCATCGCCAACATCAAAGAGTTTACAAACCCCGGGGCAGACACCTCCTCCATCCCTCTCTCCCAAGACCTCTGCAATGACCTCGCCATCTTCTTTTAACGTAAGATCCAGTACATCTACGAAGGCTTCAGTATCCATATCCCACCAGCACCGCTCACCACCACAGACCTAGCACCTCACCAGATACTAAACACCTGGACCCCCATCACCTTAGAGGACACCCAAAGACTGATGAACTACATCCACTCTGGAGTACCCTCAGATTCATGCCCTCATCTCATCCTCAACCTGGCCAGGGCCACAATAGCACCGGAGCTCCGCCGAACCATCAACCGATCCTTCGAGACTGCCACATTCCCCTCAGTCTGGAAACACGCCAAAATCAGCCCACTACTCAAGAAACCCACTGCCGACCCTAGGGAGCTGAAGAACTACAGACCCATCTCTTTGCTTCCTTTCCCAGCCAGGGTAACAAAGAAAGCCATCAACCAGCAACTCACTGAATTCCTCGAGACACACCATATCCTAGACCCATCCCAGTCCGGATTCTGAAGCACCCACAGCACTGAAACCGCAATCTTAGCAGCCAACGATGACATACACATCATACTGGACTGTGGAGGCACAGCCGCATTCATCCTCCTTGACCTCTCTGCCAAATTGGACATCGTCTTCCACTCCTCCCTCTGCGACAGACTACACGACAGTGGCATCCGAGACAAAGCCTGAACTGGATCAGGTCCTTCCTCACCGGAAGAACACAGAGGGTCAGACTACCACTGTTCACGTCAGAGCCTAAAGACACTTGCTGCAGAGTGCCTCAAGCATCCTCACTCAGCTCGATGCTTTTCAAAGTCTACATGGCCCTGCTTGCCAAGATCACCAAACATTGTTACCTAAACATGGTCTCCTATGCTGATAACACCCAACTGATCCTCTCCCCCTCCGAGGACCCTGCTCAGTCACTGCCTGGATGGAGGCCAGCTGCCTCAAGCTCAACTCGGACAAGACAGAGGTCCTTGTGATCCACTCCACCCCTTCTGCCTGGAATGAATCCTGGTGGGCCACCTCTCTGGGTAACACCACCTCCTCCAATAACCATGTGAGCAACCTGGGCATCATCCTGGACTCCTCTCTATCGATGACCTATGAAGTCAACACTGTCTCTTTGCCATGCTTCCATACCCTCCGACTCCTGTGGAAGATTTTCAAATGAATTCCCCCGACACGAGGAAGACAGTCACCCATGCATTCATCACCAGCAAACTGGACTACGGCAACGCACTCTGTGCCGGCATCACCAAGAAACTTCAATCAAGACTACAAAGAGTCCAGAATGATGCAGCCAGACTCATCCTGGACACCCCCGACACAGCTGCATCTCCTCCAAACTCAGAGACCTACACTGGCTCCCAGTCAACAAACACATTACATACAAACTCCTGATCCACACCTTCAAGGCACTGCACAACATAGGACCAGCATACCTCAACCACTGCCATACCTTCTACATACCCAACAGACGTCTCCATTCCTCCCAGCTCGCCCTTGCAGCTAACCCAAGATCCGGAAAAGTACAGAAGCAGAAATATCCTTCTCCTACCTAGCAGCCAGGACATGGAACACAGTACCTCCCAAGCTCAGGCAGACCGCATTAATAAAGCAGTTCAGGAAGGACCTCAAGACCTGGTTCTTCAACTGAGCAGCATGCCCACATTTGGCACCTTAAGACCCTACAGGTGATTAGCCATGCTCTACAGATCTATGATTGATTGATAAACTATGCACATGTGTCAACTAGTGTACAGCACCAACAGGCAGTCTCGACATACCAAATGTGGCACTTGCCATATTGATTGTCTGATATTGTCAGGGATATTCCAATACATGGATTCACAGCTTAGCAAAGGTCATAACCAAGGCCAGGTTTGTATGTGTACACCTAATCCAGCATTTGTGTGGAGTCAGACCATGATACACATCAGGTGACATGCAATAGTCAGTGTAAGACTATCAAGTCTGCACATTACAGGATGATCATAGATGCATACTTATGTGTGGAAGATCCATCCAGACTGTGTCCCATCTCCACTTATAGACTCACTTTGGAGGATGACTAGGTAGCAAGGACAGGATACACTGGGCACAATTTACATCTATTTTTACCTTTGTGAATCAGGCCCACTCATTGCAGTAATGCTATAGGTGAGGCTTGATCACTACAGAAGTACATACTCCCCTCAATTGTGACAGATGTTAATGTGTGAGTAATGTCAGGATGTCACAGTGATAGGGCACATACATTTTGGCTCCAAGTTACCTTGAATTGGTTAGTGAGATCAAACGAGAACAAGGTTGGCACTTGCTTCATGTACTTATGTGCCTTGCACTGAACTGTACAACAACTACATTATGTTCTTACTTCTATTGCAGTGGCCCTGGCTGACCAGGAACACCAGAGAGAGGACCAGGGGCAGAGAAGGGCATCATCAGGACATCAGTGGGCACAGTCTCTTTCATCAACCAAAGAAGAAGACGTTGAAGAGAGACCTGGAACATCTTCAGGCAGGGGTGTGCTCCCACCCAGACGGACACTACATAATCTGCCGCAGACCGTGTGAAGGTTGCGGACACTGAAAGAGGGGCACCGAACTGGACATCTCTTGCCAGGGGTGGGAGGAATTTGATTGTCCCCATGACACGCAAGGCCCACCTGAGGTGTCCAGAGTGCAGGCCTAAACAACACCTGGGACTGCCACTGACCTCTCCATACCTCTTGAGGGCCCCTGTCCATCGGGGCACTCAGCTGCACCCCCTGCAACTAGTTACCCTCCATAGGCCTGCCTAGTATCCCCGAAGAGCATCCCTGAACCCGACACCCCACATCCCTCATGTGCGACCCAAAGCCCTCCCTGTGATGTCACCCCTGTGGATGCATCCCAAGATGGGATGGTTGCATCTGAGGGGGAGCCAGGTGTGTCCTTTTGGATTCTATGGTAGATCTATGAAGAACTGCGTAGGTTCTGAGAGGAACATGCCTCTGAGATGGCCACCCTCACTTACTGGGGCGCAGCCATGCTGTCTGCCCAGTCCCATCACGCCTCCCATACCACTCTCCATGTGTCTCCCTCCTCGTTATCCCACACTGTTTCCCCCTGTAATCCTCATATCCCTTGTACTCCCAGTGTGTCCCATTCTCATGGGGTGCCTGGTCCACCAACTGCTAGCCAGGATGAGGCCACCAAAGCACAGGATCTGATCATCATGCAGAAGGAGGATAACCAGAATTATGAGTGAGTGGACTGTGTAATGACAATGGACATTTGTTTTACCCCTTGTAAATAGACTGATTCCCCTGGCATTTCCTGACGTGTTTTATTTATTTTGTCCACCCCCTTCAAAGTCCCCTGCCCATTCTGTGTGAAGAACATTATTTGATTTCCATTCTTTCTTTCCAATGGACGTTTTTTCCCTCTTTTTTATATCAAATTTATATTAAAAACCTTAATCAAAATGCAGTGTGTTGTTTAGTTCCTTGTATTTGTTGGAATAAAAGTATGGAAGTATACATCTGGGGTGCTTTAGCTATGCTTCTTAACATGATACCTTTGTACACAGATGGTTCTACTAATGAACATGTCTTACCCACATTTATTAACACATATGTGGCATACAAACACATTAAGCAACTATCATCAACTATCACTCCACTCAATTTAAATGTGGTATATGTCTTTTATTTACATAGTTCTGTGCAAACATATATTAAAGTGCTCATGGGGGATCCAGCTTGCGTCTTCTCAAGTTTGGTGGTGAGGATCATTGGAGGAGGTGCGTTTACTGGGGTTATGAGGTACAGGGGGGTTTGGTGGCTATGCCTGTGTAGGCAGGGAGATGTCTGGACAGGGTGTGGTAGTGCCTGTACAGAGAAAGCGTCCTGACAGAGAGTGGTGGTGCCTGTACAAGGGGGGAAGGGCCTGGGCAGGTGGTAGTGGTGACTGTGTGAAGGGCAAGCTTTCTAGATAGGGGTGGTGGTGCTTGCACAAGGGGGAAGGTGCCTGGACAGGGGGTGGTGGAGCCTGTACAAGAGGTTTGCTTCCTGGACAGGGGGTGGTGGTGCCTGTACAAGGGGGAAGGTGCCTGGACAGGGGTGGTGGTACCTGTACCAGGGGGAGGTGTCTGGACAGGAGGTGGTGGTATCTGTAAAAAGGGGAGAGCTTCCTGGACAGTGGTGGTGGTGCCTGTACGAGAGGGGGAGCTTCCTGGACAGGGGGTGTTGGTGGTGCCTGTACAAGTGGTGGCACTTCCTGGAGAGGGGGTGGTGGTGCCTATACAAAGGGGGGGGGCCTGGACAGGGAGTGGTGGTGCCTGTACAAGGTAGGGAGCTTCTTGGACAGGAGGTAGTGTGCATGTATAAGGGGGAGGTGTCTCAACAGGGGGTGGTAGTGCCTGTACAGGGGAAGGATGTGACTGTTCAGTGAGAGGCATGTTCAAGGGGAGTGTTGCCATCGAAGATTGGTGGGGGTCCTGTGCAGGTGTTTTAACTAGGGGCTGGGTGTGACATGGTGCAGGTATATGTGTTGTCTCTCCTCCATGCATTGACTGTGAAGGCTGATTTGGTATCAGTTTGAGTATGCCTTCCATCATCATCATAACCAGTGCATGGTGTCTTGCATTATTTTCCCTCTGTATGGCCATGACATCATTAAGAATCTTCCTATGTCTTGCCAAGATGTATCCATCCTCACTAATAAAATACCTGTGTGATTCTGTGCACCAACTGTGGGAGTTGGTAAACGTCCTGCAGTGAGGCGGACATGTCAGACAGTGTAGCCTCTATGGCACAAATTTCCTGCCTCACATCTGACTTCTGTTGGAAGAAATCCTCCTACCACTCTCCACCATGAACATCTGCCAACCCTTTCTGCCTGTGAGGGGCTCAGATCTCACCATCAGGTCCACCAGCAGGTTGGTGGCGGGGGGTTGTGAGGAGGAGATTTGTGCCTACCGGCTACCTGCTTCTCACCAAGGCTGGCATGTACCTCAAATGTTAGAGAGAAGACCTTAGAGATACTGTCAAAGTAGGAGTATGTAGGGGAACCAACACGTCTGACCTGGATGTGGAAAGATGGTGGTTGTATTGAGGGTATGTGAGGAATGGGTAATTCTTCAGGGTGTAGTAGGAGGCACTATGCTGACCAGGGCAGAAGTAGATTTAGATGTTATGCTGCATGGGTCAACAATAGTGGGTAGGGGATCGCCCTCTGCATCCATTGAAATATGGGCCTGACTTCCTGCCTCTACTTCGTCGTCCTCTTCCTGTGCATTTCTTGCAGCTGACAAGACAGCTTGGAAGATGAATGGGTTCTCCTGTTGGACTGCCCGTAGCCCGCCACTGGTGGATGGTCATTCTTCCTGATTCAACTCATCATCGTGAGCACCTGTAAGACAGAGTTTGCAACAGGCTAAGTATTTGCCTTAGAATAGCATGCGGTGCAACACAAGGATTGAGTCAATTTATCTTGACATCGACAGATGTTACACATGTGACCTGGTTTATGTACACCTACATGTGACAGCTCACACTGTGGCATTGAGGTGTTCAATGCGGATATACAATGTAAAAGCAAACTCACCTGTTCCAACCACAGCTCTGTGTGGTATTGAGATCCCCCATGATGTCAGCTGCTGGACCTGGCACCTTGAGTGTGTAGCAGAAGGTATGGTCTTTGATCCAGCAGCTTGTGAATGAAGTGACACCATAGTTAATGTTTTGCATGATGTATACATGGATTTGCACACTTGACACGCACATCACTGATTATGCTGGGTACCTTTTACACACCAACTCCAGATGTGATGTTAAAGTGGCCATATCTGCTTATGCCCTTCCACAAGTATTTTGTTATTGGTTATGGGTAGGGTATCAGTTGTCTACAACATTATATGGCACACTTACCTGATGGACTGGTGGTTCTAGGTTTGGCTGCTGCAGCCAGGTTGGCGCCCAAACCCCTGGTTTATGTCATGTGTCTCACTTAAGGTTGTCCTGGCAGCAGCTGAAATGTAACATACTTGTCCATATCTAAGTGCAAAAGATGATGGTGATGATTCTACATGTACATGTCATAGGTATGGACGAGTGATCTACAAGTTATAGACGGATGTCCACATGTGTGCCTCCTGACCCTCACATGCGGTCCCCTAGTCAACGGCAACTCTGGTCAGCTGTTAATTCAACACAGCCCTCACATCAACCAGGTATCACACTTACAGGCAAACATGTATCTGCTGGTTACTGAGAGCTACAGGAGGGAAATGACTAGGGTGTCCTGCACTGCCTATCCTTGGACAAACTTTCATTTTTAGGGGCATCATGCATTATGAGTATGATGTGGTATCTTCAAATTTCTAAAGGAGTCTTCTACAAAATGCAGAGCCGGTTCATTTTTGCACTTCAGATTGTGTTAGTGCCTTGCAGAGTACAAGTATAATACACACAACATTGCCCATTGGGGGCTGGAAGGTCAACCATTTCTGCTGTCCATTCTTTTTTTGGCCTATGTTCCTGACGTACATGCACAACATCATGGTCTATTTTACCTGACACTGGATACGGTAATGTAAGCACACATCATGGAGTCCTTCATTCCAAGGTTTACTCATTTGAGATTATGCAGGAAGGGGAGGCAAAGTGAAATGAACATTGGTCTAGGATCACACAATTTGGTCTAGTGGAGAAGCTGGGCTGATACCCACCTTTACTGGTGTCACGTTGTGCAGTTCAACCACTATATGTATATGCTTTTCCTCCTCTACACCCACCTTACCAGCCATAACCCCTGTAGGAGGCTGGCCCTCAATGTAGTGTGTAAAACCAGGCACACTGTAGGGTGTCCGGGCAACCACATGTTGGTTTACAGAAATAAAAAACTAGACCACCCGATGCTCTAATTTTTATGGTAGCTTGGTCGAGCAGTTAGGCCAGTCTTGGAGAAGTGCAAAGCATATGTTGTACTCACAGTAACAATAAAGCACAACACACACTCAAAGGAATAACTCGAGACCAATGTACAAAAATACTTCAGATTTTTATAAAATGTTTAAGATCAAGATCATCAAAACTGGATAAGTACTTTTAAGTTATGTATTTTTGATGTTTTAATAAAAGTAGTATTTTTGTGAATTAATTACTCACTATAGTCATAAATGGAGAAAGTACTTTGAAAATGCAAATAAAATCAGGCAATGTATTTACCAATGTCTCCTTTATCAGGTATATCGAGGTTGTCGGTGGACACCATAGACCAGCTGCAGAAGTTTGAGTGGCTCCTGGTTTTGTAGGGAGCAGCTGCAGAAAGCTGTTGGAGCTGGTGCCAGGCCACTGCAGGGGAGCACTTGGAAAAGTGCTGCACAGTTGGGCTTACAGGTAAGTCTAGGTGATTCCCTTGGAGTGTCGAGGTCAGAATGGGTGGGGGACCCTTAGGGCACAGCTGGATCTTCGATGCATGGCACAGGGTGGCTGGGTGCAGAGGGAATCGGTGAGCCAGGAATTGTGCGCAAAGGTGCCGTTGGAAGAAGGAGGTAGGTCTCTTTGAAGGTCACTTGCAGGTGAGCAGGGGCATTCTGGTGTGAGGTCCTGGTGGTTTCTGAAGTCCCTTGGCTGGGGCTTCCTCTTGGTCCTTTTTCAGTCCAGAGTGGACTATCCTTCTAGGTGTCCGACGTGACAGTAGACAGTACCTAGGGTTATTGCACAGTTTGACCACTGGAGGGTGCTATGCCACCAACCTTGTCACATTTACAGGACTTGACCTTTCACTTCATTAGTTGGAGTTGGTCCAGGTGTGGCATCCGGTTCCTTGGTCAGCAGCCAGTCAAGTGAAGTGGCCTTCACTGGGTCTTTGGTCTTGGGATGGAGAAGAGTGATCTCTTTACTCTGGAGGGAGATCTTTTCCAATTTTCGAAGAGTGGAGGTACTCTGGGGGTTTGTAGAGTCTGTTCAGTGTCCAAGCAACCCCTTAGGGGCAATTGTTGAGTTCTGGGTGCAGCAGGCAGGGTTCAGTGCCTTTTCTTTGTGCAGCGGGACTTCAGTTTTTGAGCCTTGGGTCTTCTTTGTGGCTGGTCATCTTTTTTCATGGAATCTAATTTTCTTGGTCTAGTGATGCCCACTAAATACTGAATTTAGTGGGCATTTAGGGGAGTACCTAGTAGTGACCAATGGGTCATCTATCCTATGGTGGCAGCACCCACTAAGTGACCGCTTCCTGTGGGCAGAAGTCACTTCCCTAGAACTGATTGGCTATTGTCCTTCCATGCAAGATGGAGGAAAATGAAATGGAGAGGTCATCTCACATGAAACACCTTAGGGGTGGTGCATGTTGGGGCTGACCACTCGTCCTGTTCTTTGTGTGGTTTCCCGCTGTTGTTCCCACCAAAAGTGGGGGTCTGCAATGGGGGCAGCCTTATGCTGCTAGCAGCAGGCTTGGGGGTTGAGATTCAAGAGTGCACATTCCGGAGGCAGGGGATGATTGCACCTCCACCCAGGGAGGGCTTTGTTTTGGGACCGAGAAAGCAGGATCTCTCACCCCAGGGTATCAGAATCTTGTCTGGTGGTGGCAGGCTGGTTGTGACTGGCCAGCAACCATGCCAGGGTAGTTAGCTTTTGCAGGGGACACCTCTAAGGTGACACCTGGGTACATTTTGCAATAAATGCAATACTGGTACCAGTTTGGATTTATAGTTTTGAGTTGTTTGATACTAAACAACCCAGGGTTCAGAGTGGCCAACTTGTAGCTATGAAACTCATACTGATCAGTTCACTTACTATGTCCTAGGTTTGGCAAGGACACAGTAGGGCATTTTGCTCATGCATCTATGCCCGCATATCCAATATAGTGCACCCTGTCTTAGGGCTAGAAGGCCTGCCAGAGGGGTGATTACCTATACTGCTTGCAGTGCAAAGTGGACAGGGAACACAGGCTGTGTGCCATGTCAAGTTTGTATTTTAGGATTGCATCAGAACACCCAGCCTGCAATGGCAGTGCTGGGTGCATCTGTATGCATGGCCGTAGAAGGTGGCACAACCTGTGCTGCTTTCCTCAGGGGCCTACCCTTAGTACCCCATGCCTTGGGTACCTAACTACCATTTACTAAAGGACTTATAGCGGCTGCTAAAGGTGTTGCCAATTGTACCAATGCATCATAACCGGGGGTCTCCTCTTTGATGCAAAACGTGTTCTTGCGTGAACCAAGGCTTGTTGGTGGCATCCAGCGATGCAAACAGCCTGCATCCAACGACTTGACGTGGGACATCTCTTGCACCAAGCAGGAACCCGCAGCTGTCTTCTTTGGTACATTCCTGACTTTTTCTTCTAACCCGAGAATCCACTTTTGCACCTTCATCCGAGTTAGCAGGGGCTCCTGTTCTTCCTGGACTCTTCATCTGTTCTTGGACATGGTCTCCTCTCTCCACAGGTCTTTCAGGTCCAGGAACCCATTGTTGGTGTCTTCAGTCTTGCTTGGTTTTTGCATAATCCTTTACCACGACTCCTACTCCTGTTTTCCTCTGCTCTGGGGTAGGGTACTTTACTTACCTTTGGTGTTTTCTTACATTCCCAGCGCCTCTCCACACTCTACTCTTGCCTAGGTGGGGAACAGACTTTCTCATTCCACTATTTTAGTATATGGTTTGTGTTGCCCGCTAGGCCCATTCTAGCCTATGGTGATTTTCACTATTTGCAGTACCAGTACTGTATTTATTACAAAATGTACCCAGGGGTCACATTAGAGGTGCCCCCTGCAAAAGCTAACTACACTTGCATAATTGCTGGCCAGTCACAACCAGCATGCACCACTAGACATGATTCTGGACCCCTGGGGAGAGAGCTATTGCTCTCTGGGGGCCAGAGAACAAAGCCTTCTTGAGCAGATGTGCTACCACACCTCCCTCAGGAATATGCACAGCCCTGCCTAAGAGCTTCAAAGGGCTTACCACCTTTTAATATCGACCCCCAAGCCTGCTGCCAGCAGCATATGGCTTCCCGCAATGC
This sequence comes from Pleurodeles waltl, assembly GCF_031143425.1. Taxonomy (NCBI): domain Eukaryota; kingdom Metazoa; phylum Chordata; class Amphibia; order Caudata; family Salamandridae; genus Pleurodeles; species Pleurodeles waltl. Next base: position 635,109,937 of record NC_090444.1, read on the forward strand.
AAACACCCACTTATGGCAGGAGCAACAGCAGGAAAACAAACAAGGGACAGGAGCAGTGGTCAGCCCCTTCTTGCACCACCCCTAAGGAGTTGCATGCAAGGTGACCTCTCCATTTCAGTTACCTCCATCTTGCATGGAAGGAAAATAGCCAATCAGGTATAGTGAAGTGACCTCTGTCCACAGGAAGAGGTCACTTACTGGGTGTAGCCACCCTAAGGTAGGTGCCCCATTGGTCACTACTAGGTACTCTCTAAAACACCCACTAAATACAGACTTTAGTGGGGATCCCTGGGCCAGGAAATCAGATTCTAAAGAATCAAGAAGACCAGCAACAAAGAAGACCCAAGGCTCAAGAACTGATCACAAAGAAAAGGCGCCAAACCCTGCCTGCTGCCCCCAGGACTCGACAGTCGCCACTGAGGGGTTGCTTGGACATTGGATAAACTCTAGAAACCCCCAGAGGACCTCCATGCATAACAAATCACCAAATATCTCCCTTCAGAGTGAAGGCATCATTGAACAACCACAAAGAACTTACAAGCCACTGAGGTCCACTTCACTGACCAGCTACTGACCGGCTACTGACCACCGAACTGGATGCCGCAGTTGGACCAAACTCCACCCGTGGACTCTGAGGACAAACCCTGCGAGTGTACCAAGTTTGGTGGCACTGCACCCTCCAGAGGCTGAACCAGACCATAGCCCTGAGTTTTGGTCACTCCATGTCAGACACCAAGAAGGACAGTCGACTCCAGAATGTAGAAGGACCAGGAGGAAACCCCAGTTGAAGTACTTAAAAAAACACCAGGACTTCCCACCAGAGTGCCCCTGCTGACCTGTAAATGACCATCAAAGCGACATACCTCTTGCTTCCAAAGGGCAACTTGTGCAAAGCTCCTGGCTCACCAATTTGCTCTTCACCCGGCCTCCCTGCCCTGAAGATCCAGCTGTGCTCTGAGCCCCCACCACTTGCGACCTCAACACTTCAAGGGGCCACCAGGGTTACCTTTAAGGCCGCTTGTGCAGCGCTTTTCCAAGTGGATCCTTGCAGTGACCTGACACCAGCTCCAAAGACCACTTCACGCTGCTCCCACCGGAACCTGGAGCCCCACAAATTTCTGCAACTGACCAATAGTGGTCATCTTATTGACTTACCTGCAAAAGGAGAACTTGGTAAATGCACTGCCTAATTTAAAATGTAATTTTAAAGCATATCCACCACTGATTCTTGTGGTGCGTAATTACGCACAAAAAGACAAATTGTATGATTCTTTAAAAATTCATAACTGAAAAAGTTCTTACCTGATTTTGATGATCTTGATCTTAACAATTTTATACAAATCTGAAGTATTTGTGTAGATTGGTCTTGAGTTAGTCTTTTGAGTGTGCGTCTTAATTTATTGATACTGTGAGTACAACAAATGCTTTGCACTTCTCCAAGATTAGCCTAACTACTCGACTAAACTACTATAAACATTGGAGCATTAGGTGGTCCAGTTTGTACCTCTGTAAACCAACCTGTGGTTGCACAGACCCTCTGCACAGTGTCCCTAGATTTTCACACTACATAGAGGGCCAGCCTCCTACACTTTTCTGTAGGCAAACAGCAGGCAAGGAAGTAGGGCATTGGATCTCCTTCTGAGTTTTTCAGGGAGTCCTCCAATCATGCCTTTTAAGGTCAGGGGTAAACGTTCAACCAACCCATTCATTTGAGGATGGTACTGGTTAGTGAACTTATAAGTCACACCACATTCTTTCCACATGTGTTTTAGGTATGTAGGCATGACGTTTCATCCTCTGTCTGATGCTACTTCCTTAGAGAACTCTACTCTTGTAAAAATACCCAAGAGGTTTTTTGCAACTGCAGGGGCAGTAATGGTCCTAAGGGGTATAGCGTTAGGATACCTAGTGGCACGATCCAAGACTACTAGGATATTTCTGTGTTGTGATGCTGTTTGAGGGTCGAGGGGGCCAACAATGTCAACTCCTAACCTTTAAAAGGGGACCCTAAACACAGGCAGTGGTATTAGGGGGCCTTTAAGTGTCCACCTGCCTTGCCACTGGCCTGGGAGGTAGTGCAAGACTGACAAAAGACCTTCACTTTTTGGGACATTCCTGGCCAATAAAAGTGCTTAACCAACCTACTCAAAGTTTTGCTTTGGCCCAAATGCCCAGCTAGGGGAATGTCATGGGCTAGAGTCAGGAAAAACTCTCAGGACTGCTGAGGTACTACCAGTCTCCTGGTTGCACCAGGCTTGAGATCTCTGGCCTCAGTGAGCAGGAGTCCATCCTCTCAATAAACCCTTTAGGTACCACTTACACTACACTTTTCGTCCTGTGCAGTTTGCTGCCTCAGGCCTTCAAGAGTGGGGCAGGTTCTCTGCCCCAGGCACAGATCTGCCCTAGATGGTTCCCCTAGGCACAAGAGCTCTGGGTGGCAAGGCCCAAGCTCTACAGGCTCAGTTCCCTCTGGGAATTGCAAGTCCTCTTCCTGGGAAGAGGAGTTATGACTTGTGATCAGTTGGGAAGCTGCCTCTCCAGTCTTCCTGCCCTTTGTTTTGAGAGGTTGGTCCACTATTCCAGGACCCAACTCTGCTTTCTCTCTCTGACGTTCATTTTGTGCTCTGGTCTTGACACAGGCCCATTCTGGAATCACAAGCATGGCTGTATCGGTCTTCTGTTCCACTTCAGCCAGGGGGAATGCTCCAGGTCAAATCCAACCAGGCAATCGACTGGGATGGATGAGGATACAACCACTTATTTTTTCCCTACTACTCAGTCTATCAAAGGTTACCATAGCCATGGGATATAATTGTGTCTCTTTGTCAGCATTGGTGACATGATAAGACTTCCCTGGCAGGTACTGATTTGAAGGGACCAAAGGCTGAGTTACCAGGGTAACTCTTGCTCCTGTGTCCCTCAGTGCTCCCACTTTCTCCCCATTAATCAAAGGGTACTGCTTGCATTTTTGCATATTACTTGGCCAGGCAGCACAGAATAGTTCTATCCCTCCCTTAGTGACAATGTTGCGTCTGTGGGATCACTGGCATGGTCAGGCAACACCTCTGATCCCATCTGGATATTAGCAACTGCATAGCACCAAGCCTTCTTGGGATCAAATATCTTTCCTTTGTACCCACCCCTAGACTGTGAGGAGCCTCCAGGGCCACCCTCCTGTACCGTTTTTTGGCGACCTTGAGAAGGCTCTTTTTTGTTGTTTTGGCTCCCATCTTCCCTTTGGGTGGTGTTTTGGCCTCTTTGTTTAGGTCTTCCCCACCAGCTGTAGTTTTGGTTACCCTTGTTTTGACCCAGTTTTCTGACTTCCTCCCCAACTCTTGAGAGGAAAGTGTACCTTAGTCTACCAGGTATTGATGTAGCCTCTCATTGTAACAATTACTCAGCAGATGGTCTTTCATGAATAGGTTATACAGCCAATCACAGTGGTGTACCTTGTTACCAGCTAACCAACCACCCACCATTTTTACTGAACAGTCCACAAACTCTACCCAAGTTTGGCTCTGGGTTTTTCGAGCCTCTCTGAACATTATGCAGTACTCTTCAGTTATAAATCCAAAGCTCTCAATTAGGGTACCGTTTATGAGGCCATAAGATTTAGAATCAGCCTCATTCAATGTCAGGAGCCTATCCCTGCACTTCCTGAGAATAACTCCCATAACAGTGTGCCCCAGTGTTTTTCCTCAATTTCCCACCCAATGTAGGATCTTTCAAATGCAGAAAACCATTTCGCTATATCATCCCCCTTTGTTAAGGGATGGGCAACTCCTTTTGGGAGTTTAAGATTGAATGGTCTCCATTTCAATACATGGATGCTGCCACCAGAGATGGGTCCTAGGGCCAACTATTTTCTCTTTTGTTCATGTTCCAAAAGCTGACTCTCCAAAGCCAGTCTTGTGGTCAGCCTGGCTAAGACCAGGTCTTCCTCTGAGGGTGCACTAGTGCTGTGGTAAGAGAAGCTACGCTGATCCCCATTCTGTACAGGGCCTTCTTCTCTCCCAGAGATTTCCTCATCTTTTTCATCTGTACGGTTATCTTTTTCAGCCTGGGCCACCAGTAGCCTAAGCTTATCTGGACTGAGGCTTTTTCCAGTGTGCATTTGGTACAGTCTGCAGAGTTTCCTCAGCTGGTCACAGCTAACTGCCTGCTAGGGGGCCAGGTCGAGTTCCTGGCTCTGTCTCTCTGCATCAGACATGTTTACTTTACCAAAGTTGGGATCTTTTTATAAATTTTGAACCCTTTTTTATATAGGCCAGCTAAAGTAAGGACATTTAAACTTTAGCTTTTGTTGTAGAGATCTAACTGGGGCACTAACAATTATTTTAAACAATTGTAAAGAATATTTAGCCAATTGAAAAATAAAAACACTTAAGCTAAAGACAATTTGGAGAGTTATTTGTGTGCTCACAAAATTGACAAAGTGGTATCAGCAAATGCAAAGTCTTTTTCCCACTGCTGATACACTGGATGTAGGAGGCTGACCCTCTATGCAGTGTGCAAAACCAGGCACACTGTGTAGGGGGTCCCAGAAACCACACCTTGGTTTATGGAGGTAAAAACTAGACCACCTAATGCTCTAATTTTATGGTAGCTAGGTAGAGCAGTTAGGCTAATCTTTGAGAAGTGCAAAGCATTTGTTGTAATCACAGTATCAATAAAGCAAGACACACACTCAAAGGAATAACTTAAGATCAATTTACAAACATACTTCAGATTTTTATAAAATGTTTAAGACCAAGATCATCAAAATTGGGTAAGTACTTTTTAGGTTATGAATTTTTGAAGTTTTTCGAAAAATTGTCTTTTTGTTTGGAACTACACACCATAGGAATCATTGGGGAAAATACTTTGAAAATGCACATAAAATCAGGAAATGTGTTTACCAAGGTCTCCTTTGGCATATGTGTTGAGGTCGTTGGTAGGCACTATGGACCTGCTGGAGAAGTTCAGCCGGATCCTGGTTTTGACGGGAGTAGCTGCAGAAAGTCATCGGAGCTGGTGCCAGGCCACTGCAGGCGACCACTTGGAAAAGCACTGCTCAAGTGGAGTTAAAGGTGAGCCTGGGGAGGTCCTTTTGGAGTGTCGAGGTTGCAAGGGGTGGGGGAACCTTATGACAAAGCTGGTTCTTTGGTGCTGGGCACAGGGCAGCTGGGTGCAGATCAAATCAGTGAGCCAGGTGCTCTGTGCAAACCAGCCCTTGGAAGCAGGAGGTAGGTCTCTTTGAGGATTGCTTGCAGGTCAGCATGGGCACTCTGGTGGGAGGACCTGGTGGTTTCTGAAGTCCCTTGACTGTGGTTTCCTCCTGGTTCTTTTTCAGTCCGGAGTGGACTGTCCTTCTTGGTGTCTGATGTGAAGTGACCTGTACCTAGGGCTATTGCATAGTTTGGCCACTGGTGGGTGCAGTGCCGCCAAACTTGTAGGGTTTGTCCTCGCGGTCCATCGGGTGGAGATTGGTTTGGCTGCATCATCCGGTTCATTGGTCTGCAGCAGGTCAGTGAAGTGGCCTTCACTGGGTCCTTGAAGGTCCTCTGGGAGTTTGTAGAGTCTGTCCAGTGCCCAAGCAACCCCTCAGTGGTGATTGTCGAGTCCTGGATGCAGCAGGCGGGGGTTGGTGCCTTTTCATTGTGCATCAGGACTTCAGTTCTCAGGCCCTGGGTCTTCTTTGTTGCTGGTCTTCTTTTGGCCTTGAAATCTAATTTTCTGGGTCTAGGGATGCCACAAAATACTGTATCTAGTGGGCACTTAGTAGTGACCAATGGGTCATCTACCCTAGGGTGGCTAACCCACTAAGTGACCACTACCTGTGGGCAGAGCTCACTTCCCTACACCTGATTGACTATTTTCCTTACATGCAAGATCGATGAAAATGAAATGGAGAGGTCACCTTGCATGCAACACCTTAGGGGTGGGTCAATCTGGGGCTGACCACTCCTCCTGTCCTTTGTGTTGTTTTCTGCCGTTGCGTCCACCAAAAGTTGGGGTTTGCAATGGGGATGGCAATCTGCTGCTAGCAGCAGGCTTGGGGGTTGAGTTTCAAGGGAGATAAGCCCATTGAAGCTCGCTAGCAGGGCAGTGCATATTCTGCAGGGAAGAGGTGTTTGCACCTCCACCCAGGAAGGGCTTAGTTCTGGGACCCAGAGAGCAGGATCCCTCACCACAGGGTTCCATAATCTTCTCTGGTGGTGGCAGGCTGGTTGTGACAGGCCAGCAACCATGCCAGGGTAGTTAGCTTTTTCAGGGGGCACCTCTAAGGTGACCCCAGGGTACATTTTGTAATTAATCCAATACTGGTATCAGTTTAGATTTATCATTCTGAGTTGTTTGGTACCAAACAGCCCAGGGTTTAGGGTGGCATAATGTAGCTGTGAAACCCATACTGACCAGAGTCCAGCACATGTATCAAAAAGGGTTTGGCAAGAACACAGTAGGGGCATATTGCTCATGCGTCTATGCCCACATGTTCAATATAGCATGTCCTGCCTTAGGGCAAGAAGGCCTGCCAGAGGGAAGACTTACCTATACTGCATGTAGTGTATACTGGACAGGGCACACAGGCTGTGTGTCATGTTGAGTTTGCATTTTAGGATTGCATCAAAACACTCAAAGGCAGTGCTGGGTGCATCTGGATGCATGGCCCTAGAGGGTGGCACAGCCTATGCTGTTTCCCTCAGGAGCCTATCCCTAGTAACCCATTCCCTGGGTACCTAAGTACCGTTTAAGAGGGAATTATAGTGGCAGCTAAAGTTGTTGCCAATAGTGCCAATGCATCACAACCATTTTAGGGAAAGCGCGCTGGCCCAGGGAACCTGGTTAGCAGGGGCTCTGGGTACTACATCAAATACCAGGCAAAAAGTGAGGGCTAACCGTGACAAAGGAGGCCTTTTCTCAAAACCACCTCCCCAAACGCAAACCAGCTGGCATCAGTGTACACCTCATCCGCATCATTACTTTAGATTTTGGTTCCTGGGATTTTGTCATCAAGTATCCATGTCATGGACTTACAAATCAGTTGTGACTACTCCTTTCTATGAGAGGCTTGGGGACATATTTATGAGCTATTTGAGGCACCGGAGCATCACTTTTTGTGTGAGTCTGGCTGTGCACACTTGTAAAATATTTCTATGATGCCAAGCCACTTTGCATGGGTTTGGATAGCCTCCTAGCCATGGAGTGAGACAAGGCTTCACAAATCACTGTGTTGCCTTACTCTGCACTTGAGTGGCATCCCATGAACATTGCGGGGGTATTCCTACACAACACCTATGGATTGTGACACTTCCCCCAAGTGACGGAACCACGTACACCTGGGGAGGCACAAACACCTTACACCTCCTGAGTTGAGGCATAATGACTTTGTAACATATGACTTGCTGCACTGACCTTCACAAAATCCACTGATATGAGAGCTAATCTGAACACTTATGTACGTACTATACACATACATGTTAGGTCAACCTTTCATTACCTAGCATACTAGGATGTCGTATATTCTTATGTGCCATATGTGAGCATATGGAGTTGAGTGACAACAGTGATAATAGACACACAGCAAGTGCTGCTGTCAATTAATCCACGGTTTAGGAGCATAAGCATTTAGGAAAGTCATTTTTAGGCATACTTACCAGTGTCTGACATCCACCCAGAGTGTGGTGCTTGACCAGATGTCACACCTATATATGGGGCAGAGGTCACAGCAAGCTCTGCATTTCTGGACAACGTCACAGGGCCTACAATGATAGGTGTGTTTTCAATTTGTATTCTACTTGACACGTAATACACAACATTGCCTAGTTCATTTCACAGGTTTGGCACAGTTTATAGATTCCATGTAATGTAGCTATGAGTTGACAGATCACATTGTGGGAGTTATTACCCTCTTCTGGCCATATTAACGTACCAGTTTGTGCTAATGGTATAGGTTGATGTGTTCCATTACTTTGCCTCCCTGATGGTGCAGGGACCTCTGCTCCAGTGTGTCACTGTACTCTGGCTGTATGTGGCAACAAAAGGGAAAGGTCATCGGACACAGCCAAGTTGTTTGAATATGTGCAACCTGTTACATAAGTACGCATTTGCATCTACATGCCAACAGCAGTGGTAAGTGAATGAGGGATGTTATCTATTGCCATTTACCAGTGTTAAGTGGCTGAGGCAGCAGTGATGGGCCACTGTTTGGGACTGAGGATTTGGATGTTGCAATTGCCATCAGAAAGGATTATGGGACTTGCAGCGTAGTGGACTAGATGAGACACATGAGGGTCTAACTCATCTGGCAGATTGCACATTCCTGGGGCAATATTTGTGATCACATTTGTGGACTATCAGAGACATTGCTCATTTAGTGTCATTGTTAGTATCACATATTACCTGGCAACACTTTGAGGACATCATTCACAGGCAGCCCATGGAGCAGGTGGGGTCTATGTTGGAGGGGACGTCCTTCTCAAGTGGGGTGAGTTAGAGGCACGGTCTAGTTGGTACACCAAGAAGAGCTCCGGGCGCCTCTATCCTGCTCTATCTCTTCACCCTCCTCTTCTCATCCTGACGCTTCTTTTTGATATCGGTGACAGTCCGTATATACCTTCCCCAGTGCAGTGAGAGAAATGGCCAACTGCTGCCATAGAGATGCCTTTTGTGAGGAACAGCTGCTAGGGGGGTAGACTATGCAGTCTTTTGTAGTTCCTCACTATCAATTTGAGAATAATTGTGGTCTCTTCCTCTGTGTAGTTTTTCTTCCTTCTAAGAGGAAACATGTCTTCTGAGTATTCAGAGCAGGCAGGTACAGTGTTATTGTGGCAAAACCAGAGCCTTGATTGTGTGCTACTTTTATCTGGTTATCATTGCAGGTGGCATTGATAATGCGCAAGTGCAAGTAATTACAGTGATTCCGGCCTAACTTCAGATGATCCGCCTCGAGTGCAGATGAAGATGATCCGCCCAAGTGCGGATGATCCGCCCCTAGTGTGGATGTAAAGATACTACTTGTAACTTACTTTTGTGAATAGCAAAAAGTCTTAAACTTACACTTTTGGTCTAAATTTAAACCAAACGTTTAAGTTTACCTTTGTGAATCCGGCACGTAATTCTCAAACCTATGAGTGAAAATCTCCATCACTGCTTCTGTCTTTTCTGTGCAGAGATATCCACCCTGACGGTGGTCATCTCTCTACACATAAGTAATTTATTTTATAGCAAAAGTGGGAGGGACCATGAGGAATGGCTTGAAAATGGGGAATAATTACTCTAATTGGATGGGGATGATAAAAAATTAAGGAGAAGCTTGGAATGACACGCAGAAACAAAATGCAGACCCACAGAGGAGTAAGCCCATTACTATTCAAAAATACACTTCTAAAACTACTATAGTCCTTATAGTGTCAGCCCAGTCTTGGACTAAGCAAGCACCACACATGATGAAATATATTTCCATACGAAATAGTGGAGGCTGCAAATACAACTAACACCCCTTAAGATTTTATATATATATTTTTTTAATGTAATAATACAGTTAACTATAACAAATCAAAAAAAACGTTTAACACGTTTTCAAAAATATGAAGCATATTTAAATGTGTTAATCAAATCACTTTTGACCAATGTTGCTACCACCTTATTAAAAATAAAAAAAGTGCTAGTGAGGGTGGGTATTTCTTTAATATTATTTTTATTTTAAAAGTAATATTTACAAATTAAATTAATATATTTAAATTAACTTATCATTAAAAACACATTTAATTTGAGGAGTTTAATTGCTGTAATGTTTTCATAATTTAGATCCTGATCATTATTACTAACTTTAAATTATTTTACATTTAAAAATATGTTATTTTTAATCTAAATAAACCTTATTAACATTTCCTATACTTCCCATTCGGACATTTCCACAACAGGTGAAAAGTTACTTGTAGTGCCTTGAGGGTCCAGCCCTTCAATGGAGTGGATTAAGACATGTAAGCCTACACCAAGGTGTAAATCTCCGTCAGACATGGTTCATATCATAAAAGTGAATAGTTATAAATAGGGATAGGAGTATATATACACGTGAGATCTACATGTGTAAATCTTACTTTGTGAATCTGGCCCAGGGGATGTTATCATGATCGACTTCCTTGTCTCAGCATAAAGCTGAGAGCTAGCTTTTGTGCACTTCCAGTGTGTAAAGAGAATTCTTTTAACCCAATACTTCTCTGAGTTAGTGCTGAATCTTACTAGAGCTCAGCAACAGAGAGAGGCAAACTGTGCGCTCTGGTTCCAAACAGCCCTTTCTGAATATCAAGACCTAACTCAGAAAAATATTGTAGTACAGAATTTCTGCAGGTGCACAAAAACAGGTCCATGGCTCTGCACCAAGCCATAGCAGCTGATCATGATGCAGCCTCCAGTGCTAAAGAAGGTATTTGAAGCTGAAGGAAGAGCCAGCACAAGGGCTGATAATGGGGAAATTATGTTTACAAAAAATACTGAGAGTTCTGAAATAAATTCCTACACCCTCAGTTACAAGATCATGTCTTGATTTAATTGAAAAAATAACTTCAACAAGAATACAATCTCCTCAAGTGTTGTTTTTAAAACTTAAGTATACCCTGTCATTAAGCACTGTAGTACAAAGGAAAAACCATTGGCATCCAGTGCTGAAACTTCAAAAGGTGTGCTCCGCACTCGAAAATCAAATGTTTCTGGTCAAAAGTCAGAAACATTTAAAAAAAAAAAAAATCTAAATTTTGATGCAAGCTTTCCCTCATGTCCCAGGTTTGATTATTTGTTATTTCAATGTCAAGGCTGCGCCCAGCATGGTAAAATTTAAGAAAACAAAGTGAAGGTAGACTGCGCTAACGGTATGGTCTGCTTTTTCTATTGAATAGTGCAAGGGGCGTAACTCTGCCCCAAGCTTTGATTATCACAGGAGAGGGAGTGCTGGAAAAAGGGCAGTGTACCCCTTTGCAGCATTATCTCTCCCTATTGGAACCACACTGTTCCCTCTACCTCCGGGGCAAAAGACTCTTGTGGCTCCACCTCTCGGAAAGATAGAGGTTGTTTACCCACTGAACCACTAAGGAATATTTTTGAACTACTATTTGGGGGGAGTGGCACTCCTTGTCTTGGGCCTGTGCTCCCGCAGCACAAGAGTTGTGGGGGCTGTAAGAGATTGTTTTCCTCCACTTTGTCTCCTTGGGTTGCTGCCAACTCACTAAGCAACAAGGAGTGTTTTATTTACTGCTTGTGGGGTGAGTGTCCTTCTTCGGCTTAGCCGGTGCTCCCCACCCCCATCTCTGCACAAGTGCCTTTCTGTAATGTATAAAACCAGGGACTATACAAACCTAACCTGGTCCCTTGTTTGATCCATTCCTGATGAGTGCACTAGGCCTAACTACACAAATGGGGTATTGTTTTTATCTGTGTGAGAACGTGGGTGGTATAAAATGTGTGGATCGATGCAGATTCTTTCCAAACAATATGAGAAAAATGCATGATTTCAGGCAAAGTTTGAGGTTTGTGTGTAAGATACGTTTGTAGGATCTGTTCAAGGTACACTCCCTGGACTTCTGTGAGTGTCTAGTATTAAAAAATGTCTGACCTTGATAGGCTTCTTTGGGAGGTGGCTAAGCCCGAGTTGAAATATCTCAGCTACTTCCATTTGCAAAACAGGTCCTTTTGTGACAGGATTGTTGATGTCCCCATATTGTGTTTTGGGGCTTTTTGTGTCCCAGGACCTAAGACGAGTCATACATGTGGGATATGGGCGGTCATTTCGCCGTGTTCAGGCTAGCGGTCTTTTTATCGACCGCCAGCCTCTTGGAAAACCGGCCGGCTGTATAATGTTTCCACCACCAGGACGGCGGGTGGAGACAGTGTCTCTGCCCGCCGACATGGCAAGGAACACGCCCGCAACGTTGAGGGCGGTCAATGTTGGTGTGCGGCGGGTGCAGCAGCACCCGTCGCGCATGTCACTGCCTATAAATTGGGCAGTGACATGCGCGATGGGGGCCTGCACGAGGGCCCCTGCACTGCCCATGCAGGCAGGCAGGCACTTTGCATGGGCAGTGCAGGGGCCTCAGGGGTGCCCCAGGGCACCCCCTACTCCAGCCTTTTCCTGGCGAGATATCCCGCCAGGAAAAGGCTGGCGGCATATGAAACATTATCCGCAGGGTAGCGCAGCTACCCTGGCGGATGGTGTTTCATCCGGCCGCCAAGCTGCCTGGCGGCGGGAGCATGGCGGTGGGTGACTACTGCCTCTGGCGGCCGTCAACCATTTCATTATGTGGCGGTTCGGCCCGCCATGCTGGCTGGCGGCTTCAGCTGCCACTGCCGGCATGGCGGGCCGAACCGCCATGTTCATAGTAACCGTCATAGTGTTTATCAAGAGAAGTGTGGGAATGCTGGATGGTAGGAATTTTATGCTGCTCCACAGATTCCAGATGTTTCATGAAAGAAATGTGAGGAATATGTGTGATTTTAGGCAAAGTTTTAGATTTGCAGGGTATTGTTGGAAATGCTGATGTTTCCACGTTGCATTGTGGGTCCTTATGTGTCGGGACAGTAAACCCAGCCATACAATTAGTATAGAATTGATTGGTAGAAGTGTACAAACCTAAAATATCATAAAATTTGTTATTATAAATTTAATTTTTCTCCATTACTAGATTCTACATCCACTGAATAGGAAAAATCACATTTTGCAAATTACTTCTGAATCACATGATAGTATGTTTAACCCCAAATTCAGAGCTGTACAAATACCCACTATTCCTAAACTCAGTATTTTGTGCACGTTTCAAAAATACATATGTTTTCTTCATACTCATTTTTCATTCATTGGATTTCACCTTATGAATTGTTGCTCATACATCATTACAAGCTGCAGCTCAATTGTTGGCTTTGGGTATTGCATGTTTTTGAACCACCATCAAACGCTGTACTTCTCTGTGCCGAAAAAGTGTCTGATGGATGTAATGGCATTTTAATTTGGCATATCAGTGCAAAAAAATTACAGTTAAAACATTGTCACCTATTGCTATTTTTTCCTACATCTTTGCATCATATTTTGATTCCAACAACTAGGTTTTTTTTGGAAAACCATGAGCAGCATACATAAATGACCCCTTTGTGAATGTGGAATTTTGTTTAGTTTTTAGAAATGTATAGCTTCCTGGGTTTACACATATGTTTCACACCTCTTTCCACAACAAAATATGAGAAGGTTCAAACTGCAAAATTGGAAAATTGGGCTACCAGTTAGAAAAATGAAAAAAAACTTTCATAATTGGCTTTGTTTTAAAACTCTGCCCGATCCTGAAATCTGGTAAGGTGGTGATTTTAGTACAGCAAACTATTTGTTGATTTTTTTAGGAAAACAAAACATACACTTTCTTGCCATCCATAAACCCTGGGTACATTTATAATCCCCAAGATATGTGAAAAAAGGATTAACATTTGGCTTGGATTCTTTTTGTGGAAACGATTTGTGAAACCCTAAGTGCAAAATGCCCCAAACATCAAAAAAGGGACTAAACACTGATGGCAAAGCCTCAGGAGCTTACAGGTTAAACTTAGTTTAATTATTATTAGCCACATTCTCCCTGATAATCATTTTGGTTCTCTGTGGGTTTTGATAACTTTAAAGATAGTGTGGGAAAAGATCTGCTTATTAGTACCCTGGTGAATTCACAAAACATGTTTTTAAACTATCTGTCATCTTTTCCTTACTTTTTTGTTGGATGCTTCTGTTTATCAACCAGTGGATTTTCTACAAGTTTCCTCTACACTTCAGCGTGATTACTATTTACTATGGAACTCAGACTCACAATAATTAAAGCAAAGAACCTTTAAAGTTAGTTTGGAAGTGTAAGTGAATCAAGGCTTGAAATTAAAGTTAGATAGTCTTCTGTGTTGATTAAGTTAAAGAAAAGGCAGTCATATCTTGCAATGATGCATGAGCATAATAGTAGATTGTTTATGTACATAGTAGGAACTGGTGATTTGCACTTAAATATTCATAGTGGGCAGGGTCTTCTACCTGAACAGCGTATTTGCCTGGTGAGCAACTCTAACTCTATACAAATAAGTTCCTAGCCATTTTCTTTTTATTAGTTTTGCTTTAGAATGTAATCGGCGAAGATTAATGTGTCCCATATTGTTAAATTGCAAGATCCAAACTATCACAGAAGCACTAGATTTTGACATATGTACCTTTTTCTGTTCATCTTTGATCGTCTTTTTACATTTTCACTAGGGGCCAGATGTAGGAAACTCCCAAATTGCGACTTGCAATTTGCGAGTCCCTTCAACTCGCAAATTGCAAGTCTCAAATTGGGATGCAGAAAGGTGTCTCAGACACCTTCTGCGAGTCGCTATGGGGTCGCAAAGACCCACCTCATTAATATTAATGAGGTGGGTCGCAATTTGCGACCCCATAGCGACTCAGGGCACTCACGGGGATGGAGGCCTGCTGGGAACAGCAGACCTCCATGTCCGTGACTGCTTTTAAATAAAGCAGGTTTTTTTTTCAAAGTGTAGCCCGTTTTCCTTAAAGGAAAACAAGCTGCACTTAGAAAAAAAAAACTAAACCTTTTGTTTCTGATTTTTTCAGGGCAGGTAGTGGTCCCTTGGACCACTGCCTGCTATGAAAAAATATTTTTGGGTCCATTCACAAAGAGGAAGGGGTCCCATGGGGACCCCTTCCCGTTTGCGAGTGGGTTACCATCCAATTCAAGTGGATGGTAACTGCGAGTCCATTTGCGACCGCGGAATTGCATACCACTGCGACTCGCAAATAGGAAGGGAACACCCCTTCCTATTTGCGACTCGGAAATGCATTTTGCGAGTCGGTTCCGACTCGCAAAATGCATTTCTACATACCAGATGGGGTTTAGCGACTCGCAAACGGCGTTATTCGCCGTTTGCGAGTCGCTAAACCTTTCCTACATCTGGCCCTAGGATTCTTACTCTTTAGTGATTTGCCTGTCATTGTTTATATGTTTGCGCCATTTATATGTTTTTTTAATTGAACTTCACAGAAGTGATGTGTACCAAAATTCAGACCGACAGAGGACACCAATAATGACATTCTATGTGGGGGGTCATACTCCACACCATGCCCGGAAATTATGTCTCATTTAATATGCCTCAAAATATAGCTACTGTTTATTACAACACTAGAATATAAATCTTATAACATAAATAAATGTATTGTTCAAGTTTCCATAAAACTATATGCAATATTAATTTACGCAGAATAAATCCACGCGTAATAGATACTTTATCATAGTTACATTAAAATGAAAAGGCCAGATGTAATAGAAATAAAAACTGATGCATAATAGCTACTTTTTCAAAATTGCATTCAAATGTAAAGGTCATAGACAATATATATTAAAACTGGTACATCAAAAGAGAACCGCTCAAACACACTGCAAATTGTTCTCGCAAAGCTTGAGAGCAAGACTCAACAATTTGACCCACAGATGTATGTGTAGAGCCTTTAAAACAAAACAATAGCTCCTTCTGCATTAAAAATGGGTTTTAGGTATTTTCTTTTGGGTCTCAAGCAGCGATGGGCACAAATGGATTATGTGTTGAATGGACTCCTGGGCTGATTTACACATCATGCACAAACTGTAGGTTTGACCCACTGAATTCCAAAATCTGTCAAAGTTCTTAAAGGGGAGATAAACAAGCCTAAAACGTAGGAAAACCCCCTTCTCGCAAGGCTACATGGCAAAATCAAGTTAAGATTGTCTTGAAGAAGTGAAAGTTTTGATGGTGTAGTTGTACACATTTTTATTTAGATTATAAATATGATCATAAAAGAATAAATAATGGAAGTATATCACAGTCAAGTTAAAAACAGAGTACATCACAAAAATATAAAACATTCTAAACTGTTCATCATAATAAATAGGAATAAAACACACGGGGCCTGATTTAAGGAAAGTGGTGCTGCACCCAGTGCAGCCCCACTTTCCTTGCGCCCCTTAGCGCCCCCCCTAACGCCACCATGTGTGCGCGATACCTAAGATACGGTACACCATGGCTGTAGTTAGGGAACTAGTGTGAACATTTTTGTTGAGGCTAGTTCGAAGTTTTGCAGGATTAGCATTACAAATGTTGACGCTAAATCTGCAAAGCCCATTGAGGCCCATTGTAAACAATGGTGTGCCTCCTTTTAATGGCTGCTCTGAGCAGGAGTTAAAAGTGCAGAAAAAAACTGCAAAAAACTCTAAGAGATTTCTTTGCGCCATTGTTTCGGCCTCACTAACAGGGTAATGTCTGCTTTGCACTACATTATGCCTGCGCCAGGCTTAATGAGGTTAATGAGGTTATGAAGTGGCGCAATGCAAGCATTGCGCCACTTTGTAAATTTGGCACAGTAATTTTGTCCTTGTTGGGCCACATTAGCGTAAGAAAATCATGCTAATGTGGCACTAGGAGGTTCAAGGAGGCGCTACGGGCTCTTAAATGTGCTCCACAGTGCTACTCAAGAAATCACCTTGGCCTTCATGACAAAATACCAAAATTCATCACTTTTTTCCAATAGAGGGCACTTTTCCAAAAGGAACAGACGCAAAAGCAACTGTGTGATCATTTAACAATTGCAAATAGAGGGAGGAAGGACAACATTGATTAAAAAAAACCTTGCTTTGAGGACAGGCAACAAATACCTCTTTCTAGGGGGCTTGTAATGCCCACAAAATATCACCAAGTTCTCGAGGTCTGGGGTGAGTAATCATCACAGGGGCAGATCTTAATGAAACTCAACTTGTATTGCCCTGGAGGAAAGCAGAGGTTAGATAGAATTTAACTAAGCCAAAACCTCGTAAGGAGTGATCTCTTCCACGGATTTCTAACAAAGATAAGATATCGTTCCAGGCCAGCATTAGTTTTCAAAAGCAGCAAAGAGTTGGTTTTCCCATGGCCATGTTCTATCTATGCTCTCTGGCTTGCTTTAAGAACAGCTTCTTAACTAACTTTCTGTCTCCTTTGGTTATCTACTGGGGATTGTGAAACAACTCTGGACACCCTAGAGATAGAGAAATACTTCTTATATAATCTAGCCACAGGATTTTGTACCCTTGCTCACACCAAAGCCAGTCTTTGATCACCTCTCTGGTAAAGTTAAATGCAGTGTGCTCACCAGTCCACACTGCAACCCACAAAAGAAATGGAGGAATTTTGTCAGAATCTTCACCATAATCAAGGTGTAATTCATCATCAGGTATAAAGAAGCTAGTGTTTGTGGGGCCCAAGCCCAGCAGCCTTCTGCATAATTGATTCTCTCCACGTTGGGAGGCCTGGTAGTTATAGTACACCCAAACAGCAGCACCATATAGCAAAACTGGAAGGCATTTAATTCTGTAAATCTGGAGCAGTGGTTGGATAGGTTTACTGCCTACCATTGCCGCAAACCTATAGAGAGGTCCACATGCTTGGTTAAATTGTGAATAGTGGATTGCGAGGCATGGAATCCAGCTATTCTGCTGGTTAATCGTGATCCCTAGATAGGGAAATGTGGTCTCTCTTATGATAACCTGCCCCTTGATATTAATTAGGGTGAGTTTAGGTGACCGTTTCCCACAAAGCATATAATGTGTCTTTGAAATATTAATCTCCAGCTCATCCATAAATTTAAGGAACATGTCCACCAAACCTTTTAAACCATTTGACATGCAGGAGATCAACAGAGCATTATCTGCATACAATAGGAAGGGCACAACAGTGGATTTAACCCTACGCATATCTTTCCCATTAGTTGCCAAAAAATAATTTGAACTATCTATTTATAACAGGAATAAGATCGGCGCAGAAGTACAGCCTCGCCTGACCCCTGCGACAAGCTAAAGGAATCAGAGCATTCCCCCTCAGTGCCGTATCTAACTGAAGCCTTGACATCTGCATGTAGGGCATGTAAGAAGTCAATCAGTGGCTGGGGCAACCCAAGACCCACTAAAATACCCCAACGTTCCAAGCAGTAACCAAGTTGAAAGCGTAACTCAGGTTCATAAACGCCACATAAATGGCTCTCTTCTTACCTGCCACATATTTGCCCATTAGCAAGTTTAAATTCAAACATTGTTCCATGGTCCCCTTGCCATCTCTGAAGCCATATAGGGCTGAACAAAAGAATGTTATTAGCTTGAACCCACTCTTCAATGCGTTGCAGGATAATATGTCCCACAATCTGGACAGCAGAATCAAATAGAGAAATTGCTCGGTAACAACCTAGGTCCTGCCTACAACCCTTTTTAAAGACAGGGACTATGACTACTGATTTCCATGACTTGGGAATTTCAGTTGTAGCAGCAGTATTTAAGACACTGGTTAACTAAGGGAAATGTTTCCCTTAAAAAGGTCCATAGGGACCCCTTCAGGGTCGGTACTTTATGCGATGGACTAGCTTAAATACCTGAAGGGACCTCCTCAATTCCAAAGGTGATAGCGACTGGGAATAAAGGGGGACCTTCAGCATCTGTCAGAAGACCATCTGCACCCAAGGCATATACCTTTCTGAAATGGGCCACCCATTGTGGAGCAGTAATATTAGTTCCTATATCATTGAGTGAAGCAAGGTAAGATGGTTTTCTATTATCTATATGCCAGAAGCCCCTTGCATCACCCAATTTAAAGGCAGTAAGTAACTTTTCCCACATCTCCTCTTTAAGGATTCACAGCCTGTTACCAATGGCTTTTTTATAGGCAGCTCTAGCGGTCCTGATAAGTTGCGGATTCCTGGGCTTCACTCTAAGGGCTTTGTGTAAATGCTTGTTTGCCATCCTACAGCTTTTATCAAATCAACCAATCAGGGGGCTCTGCAAGGCCCTGATAATTCAAGAATAACAGTTCTTAAAGTGTAATTTAACCACTGTAAGTCAGCAAAAACATGAGCAAAAGGGGCCACGAAAGAAAGCTAACAGAGTGTTTAAAAGCATATTTGGATTTGATCTAATTAAAGTTTCGGGCAAAGTAGGGATGGGGATATTTCGCCATTTAAGCCTATGGCCTTGATCTTTAGGAATCAGACCAAACAGATCCAGAGCAACTATAGATAGGACACTAGCTGGTATTACCATCCTAGCCTTGATAGGGTTATGGTCGCTGTAGCACAATTTATGCACCTTCCCAAAGCTAATAAGAAGCTCAAGGGCTTTTGAGGTCAATGCATAATCATTGGTTGACCCCTTTGTAGGAGGCTGGATCTATGTATAGTGTACAAAAATGATGTACACTGTGCAGAGAGTCTAAGCAACTCCAACTTGGTATCCAGATGTATTAAGTAGACTGCCTAATGCTCTATTTTTAGTGGTAGTTTGGTCAAGCAGTTAGGCTAATCTTGGAGAAGTGCTACGCATTTGTTGAACCCCATGTATCAATAAATGTGGACACACACTCAAAAGAATAACTTGATACCAGTTTACATAAATACTTCAGATTTTTATAAGATGTTTAAGACCAAGCTCATCAAAACTGGGTATGTACTTTTTAAGTTATGATTTTTCAAAGTTTAGCCAAAATAGTATTTCTTTGCGTAATTACGCACCATAGGAAGCAATGGGAGAAAACTTTAAAAATGCATGTAAAATCAGTCAATGTTCTTACTCGTGTCACCTTCTGTTTTTAGGTTGAAGTTGTTGAGATGTCTTGTGAGCCAGCTGGAGAAGTTTGGGTAGTTCCCGGTTCAAGCGGGAGCAGTGGCTGAAAGTCCTAGAGCTGGAGCAGAACTGAGAGGTGGGCCACTTGGAAATGGACTGCACAGATGGACTTCGAGGTAAGTCCAGTATGTCCACTTGGAATGAAGAGGTCACAAGGGCTTAGGGACTCCTAGAGCACATCTGGTTTTCTGATGCAGGGGCCCGGGAGGCCAGGTGCAGTGCAGATATGTCAGCCAAGGGCTGTATGTAAAGGATCCTTTGGAGCCAGAGGCCGGTCACTTGGAGGGTGGATTGCAGGTCAGCAGAGCCACTCTGTGGGGTAGTTCATCCGTGTCCTGAAGACTCTCGACTGGTGCTTGCTTCTGGTCTTTGGAGAGTCCAGAGGGGACGTTTCCTCTGGGTGTCTGATGTTGGGGGTTCAGTACCCCTAGCTATTGCAAGGTCGAGCCATTTGAGTTTGAAGTGCCAAAAAACTGGGCACACTTACAGAGCTTGTCCTCTGAGTCCATCGCATGAGATTTGGTCTGTCTGCAGTGTCCGGTTCATTGGTCTGTGGCCGGTCAGTGAACTGGACTTCACTAGATCACTTGCTTGCTGCTTACAGCGAGAGATGCCTTCACTGTGGAGGAAGGTTCTTTGCAATTTTTAGAAGGCTGGAGGTCCTCTGGGGTTTCTTAGAGTCAGTTCAATGTCCAGTTGACCCCTCACTGGCGATTGTCGAGTCCTGTGTGCAGCAGGCAGGGTTGTGCACCTTTTTCTTCTTGCAGCAGGACTTCAGTTCTCGATCCTTGGGTCATCTTTGTCACTGGTCTTCTTGTGTCCATTGAATCTGATCAGTAGATCTAGAGATGCCACTAAATACTGCATTCAGGGGGTGTTTAGGGGAGTACCTGGTAGTAGCCAATGGGCCACTTACCTTAGGGAGGCTACACCCACTATGTGACCACTTCCTGTGGGACGAGGTCACATCCCTAACCCTGATTGGCTATTTTCCTGCCATCCAAGAAGGAGGAAAATGAAATGGAGTGGTCACCTCACCTGCCACACCTGTGAGTGGTGCAGGCTGAGGGTGGTCACGCCCCCTATCCTTTGTGCAGTTTCCCACCATTTCGCCTGCCAAAAGTGGTAGTTTGAAACAGAGGTGGCGATCTGCTGCTAGCACTGAGTTTCAAGAGTGGCCAGCCCTTTGATGCTCACTGGCTGGGAGGTGCACATTCCTGGGGGAGGAGGTGTAATACCTCTGCCTAGGAAGGACTTCGTTTTATGGTCCGAGAGAGCAGAGGCTCTCTCCCCAGGGATCGACAATCATGTCTGGTTGTGGAAGGCTGGTTAGCACCTCTAAGGTGGCCCCGGGATTCATTTGATAATTCATCCAACACTGATACCAGTCAGGGTTTATTACTCTGAGTTGTTTGATACCAAACAATCCAGGGTTCAGGGAAGCCATCATGTAGGTGGGGAACTCGCAATGACTAGTGTCCAGCACATGTATTTGCTATAACTTCCCTGTACACTTACTATGCCTTAAGTTTTTTGTAAAGGCATAGTAGGGGCATATTTTCTCATGCAAACATATGCCCTCACATGCATTATAGTTCACACTGCCTTAGGGCTGTAAGGCCTTCCAGAGGGGTGACTTACCTATAGTGCATGCAATATAAGTATATAGTGCACTCTTGGTGAGTGCCATGTCGAATTTGCAACTTTCAAATACACCTTGTCATGTGCTTTCAATGGCAGTCTGCATTATGTTGGTGTGGGGCCTCTCAGACGGCACAATCTGTGCTGCAGCTGTGGGAGGCCCTCTTCAGTACTCATGCCCTAGGTACCAGGGGTATCAGTTACTAGGGACTTACAGGGGTGACTGAAGTACAAATACATAGGACAGTTTTGGGGAAAGAGTTCTGG
Source organism: Pleurodeles waltl (assembly GCF_031143425.1). Lineage (NCBI taxonomy): Eukaryota > Metazoa > Chordata > Amphibia > Caudata > Salamandridae > Pleurodeles > Pleurodeles waltl. The sequence goes on from NC_090444.1 coordinate 635,131,503, forward strand.
CTCAGGGGACCTGCTTAGCAGGGGCTCAGGGCACTTATAACTTTGAAACCACATAATTTTCCAGGCACAAAGTGGGGGGCTAGCCATGCAAAAAGAGGATTTTTGTCACACCCTTGCCACATCCTACAAAAGTGGGCTGACAATGGGAGGAATTCCTGACCATATCCAACACGTTACAAAGGCCCGCCTACCCATGGGCATTGAGCAACTGCCTCCATCTGGCATCAGAAGCCTCTGGATAAAAAACAACATCACCGACAGAAAAAGGATCTGAGGTGATAGGATTCGAATCCAATTTAGCAGTAAAACCTCTTGCTAAAATAACATTAAAACAACCAAGTTTTTAAAAAGACCTGACCTCCAAGATGGACAGTATTTGAAACAAAGTGTCAGATTTATGGAAAGTGGCGCTGCACCAAGTGCAGCGCCACTTCCCTGTGCCCCTTAGCGCCCCCCTACCTTCACCATGTGTGCACCGTATTTAAAGTATGGCGCACCATGGCGCATGGTAGTGGGCAATAGCGTCATTCTAATGTGATGCTATTGATGTACTCTGCAGGAGTAGCACCAAAATGTTAGAACTACTCACGCAGAGTACATAGGGGCCCATTCTAAATAATGGAAGCCCCCTTTTAACACCTGCTTCGAGCAGACGTTAAAAGTGCTATACGAAATGGCACAAGGAAATCTGTTAGATTTCCTTGCACCATTTTTCAGCCCCCCCCCTTACGGGGGAAAGCCCCCTTTGCATACAATATGCCTGGAGCGGGCATAATGTGCCGCAAAGTGTTACAAAGTGGCGCAATGCATGCATTGCGCAACTTTGTAAATGTGGTGCAAGGATTTTGGCCTCCATTGACCACATTACTGTAAAAAAAAAGGACACTAATGTGGTGCAATGTGGTGTAAGGGGATTATAAAAATGCCCCAAAGTCCCAATTTAACATCCTGAGTAACATACTGGAATTATAAATATTGACTAAAAAAATTCAAACTCTCGAGAATAAACGACCCACAGGATTTGAATTCCACTATGCTCGAAAGGGACTGGTATGATCCTGAGATGTTTTGAAATGTGAAACAGAGTGGCTAAACCACATCATGCTCTATGTCCAGGGGAAGGGATAGAGTGGTTACATGACATTTAAAACCATCCACAGTAACACAGCTTCTGCAACCAAGTTTCTTGAAATATAATCAAAATTGTAATACCCACATTCAACGTAAAAATCTGCTTAGAGCTGTAAATCAGTTACCAAGCCCGGCTGGGTGATCTACAATTGGTCACTACACAATCCTTGTCCATCCTTTTAGCCGCAGGGCCAACCCGATTGACCATTCTCACAATTAGAATATCCCTGTACTCCTTGATGCTAAAGTCGGCATTGTGACACAGCCAGTGACACACTTTATTTTTGAGGTTATTAGTAGATTTCTCACTTGCTGAACTGCAACATATGGACATCATTCTGGTGGCAAGTTAAGACACAGAAGGCCTTTGTCAAACTTAGGCCAAACTTGCCCCCCTATGCACTGAACAGGCCCTTCCTCGGGCTGATTAGTCAGGACCCTCTGAGACAGTCCTCTGCAGAACTCTATCACCAATAGATACAGAGGATGTAGGCATGGTGACAGTAACAGCAGGTGTAGTATTTGGACCAAACATATAGGCTCAACATTTTGGGGCCTACAAGTGACCCCTGATGGAACGTGGGTAATAGGGTGGATCGTACTTATGGAAGCAAGAGTGTTAACATTAGCAGCCGACTTGGACAAAGCTAAAACAGCCGATTCTAGACTATGCAATCTCTATCAGAGGAGCCACACATTGAATAATCACAGATTTAAATTTATCTAATCTAAGGTCCCAGTCTGGAATATGTGCTTCCCATGCATTCAAAGGGCCCCTTTCACTTGTGGTATGGGCCAGGGGACTGCAGTTCACAGGTTGGTTTGATTGGTGCTTTCTCTTAGCTGAGGGGGTGCAGTTACTGTCATTTAAGATATTCTTGATGACAGTCCCTGTAGGGAGTTCACACAGTAATGGGGGGAAAGGCAGATATGCAGGGTCAGTAAGGTCTGAACTAGATTGTGGATCTTCTTGTGATGTTAAAATGGGGCTTGGGACTTCCCCTGCATCGAATGATACACGCCGCTAAGCAAGATCAATCTCCTTGGCAACCACCCCCATTGCACGAGCTAAGAAACAGTCAAGGGTAGTGCCCTGAGATGGCTTGTTAACGGGGTCCGTATCCCCTTGCAGTTTTCGTTTGCCCATAATACCCCCTTGACTGGCCCTAAAGCCTGGACGAAGTCAACAGTGGGGAAATGCAAAGTGAAGTGACCAGGCAAGTCTGATAATTGACAAAAAGAAAGGTCCCTTCTGGGATCAGAAGCTAACGGAAACAAAAGAGGGGAGACCCAGTCTCCACCGGTCGATGATTGGCAAAGACAGGTGCGGACTTAGCCCGGGCGTGTCCCGTGAGTGTCCTGTGCCGCATATCCCAGTAGCACTTTTTGTAGTGCAGAGCATCAGAGCTGCAGACCCCTCCACCAGGGATTATGCAAGGCCTGCTGGGGGATGAGGTCCCACCCAGCAGAGTCTTTCAGGCACATCCCATGCCTCGGTTCCCAGTAGCGCTTTTTGTAGCATAGAGTAGCAGCTCCCTCTGCCAGGGATGATGCATGGCCTGCCGGGGGATGAAGTCCCACCCAACGGAGTTTCTCAGGTGCGTCCTGTCCCATGGTTCCCAGTAACACTTTTTGTAGTGCAGGGCAGCAGCCTCCTCCACCAGGGATGCTGCAAGGACTGCTGGAGGATGAAGTCCCACCCCAGCAGAGTCTCTCAGGTGCAGTTGATGGTGTCCTCAGTATGCCTGTATCTTGCTCCCGCCTCAGTAACCCAGAACAAATATGCAGATTTTATATCTTTTTTACCACTGACTTTCAAGGTGCCTAGAAATGTTTTACCAACCCCGCCATAGGGGAGGAGATTATAGTCTGCCTGTAACTTTGTGACAGAACTTTCTGACAGAAAATCCTCATTCATAGGAATGGCCAAGGCTTTGTTAATAATTACTCGTAACATGTTGGTTCCTGCCATCTTACAATCTATAAAGTAATTATTTCGATTGATATCAGCCACAGCAAAAAGAGGAATAATGCCTAGTTCTAGTCTTAAACGTCTCTGTGGGTTTGATTGCCCTAGACCTAGAAGTTTTTCGCATACAATTCAAGAAGATTGAGTCTAGATTTTTAATTATTTTACAATTCCAAGTTAAGGAGCCATATAAAAGGTTAGGTCTGATTTTCGCTTTTGAGACATCTAACAAAGGACCGATTGCTCCATTCACATCATCTGAAGAAAACTTTTTTTATTGCTCCTGTAGTACTTGTAATTCTGCTTCTTGGTTTATCAACAAGGGTTTTCAATTGTATTTATGAGGTCCTAGTGGCACAAAGCGACACCAGAGAGTAATTTTTTTTAAAGCTCTGGTGACACAGTGTGCTGGCCCCTTATTTACGAGTCTACGCAAAGCTACCTTGCTTAGCTTTTCATGGCCTTGCAAGTATGGACCCCTTTCACGCATAACATTGCGTGAAACAGGAGTTCCATGGGTGTTGATGTGGGTGTTCTCATGCAACAGCCTGGAATCCAAAGCAATCTGAAGCACTCCCAGATTTACTAGTTGAGGAATGCATCAGATTCCTACGCCACCTGAGGGGTGATGTTAAAGTGGCGCAACAGGAAGAAATACCATTATTTCTCCCTGTTTTATCCTCTTTCTATGGGTGCTGCATTCTACAGCACACAGAATGAGGAAAACACCATTAATGACTGTTTATCTGCACATAAACAATCATCCATGAAATGTAGGCACACTTGCACCATGGTGTATGGGTGCGTGCATTGGCGCTAGACAGCAATTTGTGCACCAGTGCAGGGGACAAGAACAGTAATGCGCCATATACTATAGATACGGCTCATTCCTGCCCTTTTGATTTGATGCAGGGGGGTGCAGCAAAAAGGCTGCGGCTCTTCTCTGCGCCAAAACTTAATAAACGAGGGCCTTGGATTGTTATGTAAGATGACTCTCAGATAAGTGCATTCTTGGACCTCTTCTATCTTAGTGATGAGTATTGCCCACATAAAATTAGATCTCCATTGTTCAAAGGACATTACCTTAGTTTTATTGATGTTAAGGTAAACATTGTTTTCCGTAATTAAGTATTGCGTTCGATCCAGATACCTTTGTGGGTGTACCTGAGTGGTTGCCAAGATGACCATTTCATTGGCGTAAGCTAGAAAAGGAACTTTGCCCCTCCTAGGTTTGAGACATCATCAAATCTGTGTACTAATAAATCTGCAAAGTCCGATATGTGGAGATTAAAGATAAGGGAGGCCGTAATATATCCTTGTTTCAGACCATTATTTGGTGAAGATTTTCGGGGATATCCCATTATCATCACACAGTTTAGCTCTAACCCAAGTATTGCTATGCAGTTCTAAAATAAGCTGTAAAAGACCAGGGGTCGATTCGTGTAACTTCCACCAAAGCCAAGTTCACTTCACCCTGTCCAATGCTGCTGAGACGTTTTGGAGCAAGAAAGAGATTACTTTTATGGCTGCAAGCTTTCTGTCCAAGCATTGTTAAAGCCACAAAAATATTAATTGTGGTACATTTCGGACAAAACCCTTTTCAATGGGAAGTTAATTTAGTTGATTGTTCAATCAATGCTTCCAAATGAAATAACAGATGTTTTGCAAATAGTTTTCCATCTGCATCCAGCAGGGCTATTAGGTGGTAACTACTGATGGAATTGTTTGGGCCCCTTTTATAAATGAGATGCAAAATTGACCCTTTCCAAGAAGGCAATAACGGACCCAACTGCAAAGGCGCAACTAGATTTGAATTTCGGAGTGGGGGGGCTAGTAGTTCAAACCACGGTGGTGGGGCTACCACTTCACACAATCCTCAGAGCTAGTATGAAAAAAGACATTAGGAAAGGCACCTTTCATGTGCTAACGCATACAAACAGATTTTACACATGCCCATTTTTACATTTAAAGGCAGATCTATTGGCTTTGCCAATGCTTTCTCCTGAGACTTTTGGCACTGCTGGAGCTTTAGGAGTGTCCACCAGACCGGCGAGCATCACATGTCTGCAAGATGGCACCAAGCGAGTCTTTTGTCTGGGCTTCATGTCTGACACACAGAAATGAAAACACTGAAGCCTTATTGAAAAGGTGTATTTTCTTAATAAAAGCCACATAAGCTACATTATAAACAAATACTTCCATGGAACAAGAAGATGTTTGTTGGAGGATCTCCCAATGAGCACATGAATATGCTCCCACAGACATAGTGGTAGACTTATGCGAATCCCGTTAATGATGTGGAGCATGTACTGAGATTAAATTATGAGGGTTTTATATCTGTCTGTCACAAAATAAGGATGAGTCAGCAAGAGCTCAAGCAGTAGGGAGTTTCACAAAACGGAGTAAAGTAGAATTCCCATTCACAACCGTACAAACAAGTATGTGTTGATATTTATGTTGCACAGACCTAGCTGATCAGCACAGGAGAAATACAGGTTATGGGAAGTGATCTCAAGTGAAGAGTTAACATTTTGAATTGCATACATTTGCACTAGCATCTCACAAACTTGAACTTTAGGCACAGTGAGATTAAGGGACTTGCCCAAAACTGCGCAATTTTCAGTGAAGTGCCAATCTGAATTCAAACCCGGATCGCCAGGTGTCAAGTAGCTGGAGTTCAACATGTTACATTGCAAACTGGTTCCAGTGACATCCACTGCCAGCACTGGCATCACCCACTAACAAGTTGACATCCGGATGTCTGGTGAAGAAGGGAGCAAAGGGAATCAGTGAAATATGCTGTATAATGTGCCTTAGCATCATCTTGTGCTGCTTGTTCACACATCGCTCACTCTACCATCTCCCATTTCATACTCCTCTCTCCTTTGCTGTCTCAGCCACATTCTCCTCTCATTTCTTTCTCCTCTTTTCCCTCCATATTCCCTCACACTTTTGCTTTCTTCTTTTTCACTATTCTATATCTCCTCTCTCCAGCTCATTCCACAATTTCTTCAATGAATCCCTTCTCTCTCACTTTCATCCTCCTTCCCACCTTCTCATCACTTCCAATCAAAGATTGGCCATGTCAGCATCTTGGACATAGAGTAGATAAAGGGACTACTGCTTTTGCCTCAGTATAATCGCTGAAGCCACAATAACCACAATCACTAAGGGGCCTATACCTTACTAAAAGAGGGTCATCAATTGCAAGAGCATACACATATCGCGCTGCGAGGCCCCTGGGCAGTCAGGCGCTATATAAATCCATATAACATAACATAACATATCAGTGTAAGTTACATTACACACCAAACACTGTAATGGGGTAACGCTCATTGCAGAGTACACTTACTCTACCAGAGTGAAGATTAGGAGTGAAGAAATGCCACTTGAACTATCTTGGTGATATTAACATGAAACATCTCGACCTCACACTAAAAACTATTCATTGGATTACACCATTTCCAAACAGGAGAAGCCTGGATACTTATATCCCCAAGCTTCATTTACCTTTTTAACCTTGACATAGATATTGGGCCTCATTATGAGTCTGGTGGTCTTCAAACCACCAGACCCACAGTGGCAGTCGGACCGCCGCGGTTGTGGTGTTCCGACTGCCACATTATGACTTTGGCGGAGCTGCCACGGTCCGACCGCCGACACCACCAGGCTGCCAGCTGTCGGCAGCCTAGCAGACCCAGCGGTTGTCCCAACGCTGCCCTGGGGATTACGAGTCCCCATACTGCCATAGAAAGGCTGGCGGAATGGGGGCATCGGGGGACCCCTGGGAGCTACTGCACTGCCCATGCACTTAGCATGGGCAGTGCAGGAGCCCCCATGGACAGCCCCGTCACGCATTGCACTGCCCGAATTACAGGCAGTGGAATGTGCGACAGCTGCTGCTGCACCCGCCGCACCGCCACATTGGCGCCAGCTCCATTAGGAGTCGGCGTCAATGTTCAGGCCCTGTTCACTACAGGGCCGGAGGGCGGAAATGCTGTTTCTGCCCGATGGCCCAGTGATGTTCAGGCCACACAGGGGGCCTTATGGAGGAACGAGTTTGGCAGTCGCCGCCCGTCAAAATCATAATGAGGCCCATTGTCTTTTGCATTGAAAAAATCTTTTTAGAAATATCTATAGTCAATTTTAGATAACACCTTTCTCCAATCTTCCCACCATTATACTAAGATATATGATATATCCCCATATAACTTTGGCAAATTGAAAAGAGCTCCAGCAAAGAGTCCCCTTGAGGGGCCCGCTGGGCATTGCAGCGCAGCCCAACGAGGAGCAGACTCGATGATGAAACATGCCACCTTGAGGCGGGTGAGGGCACTTGCTTCTACAAGCTAATGGTCCTGGTGATCACAATATTACTGGCCTCTAAATTGGATGCTTTGTTAATTGATTTCAGAAAAGAATACCTTATTGTTATTTTCATGTTAGAGTCTAACCTGGGAAAGAGGTCTGTGGTACTTCCACTGAATGAGCTGGTGCCAAGTATCTCAATCCCCACAGAGATCAGCTTTTACCTTGTTGGAATGAGTACTGAAAAAACTCAACTCAGCCTGTGAGGTGGCTCTCTATGTATACTTGGGAACCAGCTCTAGTTCAGTGCAAGAAATCAACTGTCTGTAAATGAGCTTTACAATAGATTTATTGATGTCTGATCCATCTGTGCTTGGAGTCTGCTTCATCTGGATTCAGCTAATCCGCCTCTTTGGTCTATTATGTGTCCATCTACTAAACACGCAGGGTGACAGGCACACAAGGTCCTTCTCTGAAGTGAACTATGATAAGTTAGCACCCAATACTCCTCGACAAAGGCATAGGGAATACTGCAACCTATGTGTGTCTCTTCTGCAGTGTGCATATCCTGCTCTAGACAAACATAGCTACAGAGTAAGTATGAGGAAGAAGAGCACAGTGACAGGCTCTTCAGCACCACTGCTTGAATATAGACTGTTAGATTAACTGTGTGACATGATGGTATTGTCAAGCTATCACCCTAAAACCTTAACTCAGATGCATAAAGAATGACAAAATATTGAAGTAATATTATCACAAAATGTGCCACATTACACCGCATAGTATCCCTATTCTTGCCAAATAATTTAGTCAACCCTGCTGCATAATTTAGTCATCTCTTGTTGTATAATTCCAGTGGCCCAGTTGTTGATACCATCCACCAGCAACCACTGAAACAAAGTACTGCCCATAACCCTATTTGCTGAAACCAATGTGCAGGTTCTTAATTTTTTATCCAATACTTCGATTTGTTTTAGATGAAACACCACAAACCCCTCCGCCCCAACAGGAATGGAAGATATGCTGCTTTGGATAGAAAAGTCTGGACTGTCTGGTGAACACTGAATCACTGCAAACCTATTCAAAAAGAAAAAAATGTTTCTCCTTTATTGCGTTTATATAGTGCTTGCTACCACTCCTCATGCGTATGTATAAATTCCACTGCATACTAATTTTTTGTTTTCTGTAAATCCATTTAAAAAGAAAAAAAGATATATCCCCTTTATTGGGTTTATGTAGTGCTTGCCACGACTCCTCATGGTTAATAAGTGCTACATATAGATGCAAGTACAAACAATTATCCATTTTCTGCCCATTTCTGCCAATTTGTCCTTTCCTTTGCTGCAAACCCATTAAAAAAAAAAGCAAATCTCCCCTTTATTGTCTTCATATATTTCTTGCTACCTCTCCTCATGGGTAATAATGCTATATAGAAATGCAATTGCTTACAAGACAATTTGTCATTTTCTGCCTTGTTTTTTTTAGAAACTCAAAGGGTATTAGACAAGCTGCAGAGGGGGCAGAGATCACCTTTTAAGTGCAGATGATGGGCTCTCTCATCCCAGTACTAATTGGCAACCATTGGCTCTACTTTAAAACACAGTGACAGATCAAACAGTTTGCACTGTCCTGCGAGAGCCCTCACCATGAGGTCTGCACCCTAGGATATTGTAACTCACCAGCTACCTCCACCTCTTTCCTGAGAAAACATTCAGTAGCAGCAGGAGTCGCTGAATCCGCCTTTTAAAGAACATGAATCGGCCTCTCCGACGTGCTTGCCGAGCAGTTTTAGCCCGGGCTGTGACCGATGACGGCGAGGACTGAAGCCCTTTCAGCCCAATGGACGTTGCGCTCCTGCCTGACTGTATACCCATGTTATACACTAGAGATAAAACGAGGCCTCAGTTATGTGAATTGAGGTTCATTACTGCTACAGGGACACCATCAGGACCAGGTGCACGTGAGGTATTACAGGTATTAATTAGTTTCGTAACTTGTGTGTGACTAATCCTAAATTGAAACCTATCCTCCTGGCCCACCTTAAACAACGTATTCATGTCCACAGCTCCATATAATGAAATTAAGGCCCATATTTATACTAATTGACGCGAAACTGCGCTAACAAAGTTTTGCATCATTTTATTAAGCCCATTCCATAGTGCCAGCCATGCGCCATATTTAAGGTATGACGCACAACGGCGCTAAGGAATGGATAGCGTAAAAAAAAGACACTAACAGCTGCACAATGCCGTAAGTACAAATGACGTTAAGGCTGAAAAAAATTTGTAACACCGTTTTACGGCACGTAAACATGTCGTAAAAGGGTTAGTACCATATTTACACAGCATTAGCGTAAAAAATAAAACGCTAATGCAGGAAAGAGTAAAATTACAACCAAAAATTGAAGCATCCGGCCTTGAGAGACCCAAGGGAGACCCATAACCCATGTACAAGCCATGAGGGTACAGAACAAGTACAGGAGAAGCAGAAGAGAAAGCGCAAGTGGTGCTTCACTAAGGAGGAGCATGACATCCTGGTAAGAGAGGTGCAGGAGCACCAACATCAGCTATTCGTCACCTCCAAATTGCCAGTTGAGAAGATAGATGCAATATAGCAGCAAATAGTGGACAAAATCAACAGCATGGCACCGGTGAGGAGGACTGTCACTGACTGCAAGAAGATCTAGCACAATTGCAATTGCAGGACAAAGGAGAAACTTGCCAGGAACCATAAGGTAGCACTGCAGACTGGAGGTGAAAGTCCTGGACCACAGGAGGACCTGGATGAACTGGAGGAGATGGTGGCAGCGCTCATCCCTGAGTAGCTGGTCACTGGAGTCGCAGGACAGAGCAGACTACCAGGAAATACCTCTAATGCAGGGTAAGTTGCAGGAAGTATGTCTGGAACGCCACCAGTGGTAGAAGGGGGAGGTATATAGGACACCCTCAATGCACTTTAAAGGACTGCATCAAGACAGGCCATGAATCAAGATGCAGCATCCTCACCCAAGCCAGACTTGTACTGACGCTTTGGTTGTGCTTTGCACACCAACATATAAACAACGTTGCCATAGGCCACTCACTATGGCTAAACTTCACCATATAACTAAGCACCACATTGCCTGGTAGGCACATGCAAATAGTGTGGCTGTGCCGTTACAACACCAGTTGCATATAGTCAAAGCTCCTGTACCAACACAACCTACACATCAGAGACTAGAATGGAAGTCAATACCACCCCAGGGATGGTGTCACTGGCCAAAATGCTTCCCTTCCTCAATGTTGCATTGCCTGTACTCATGTGTGCTGCACCTTGCACTCTCAGTGCAGCGTTGCGCTCAGTCATTACCAATAACTATGAGCTTGACCTATGTGAGCTGCACAATGCTACACAAAAGTATAACCTCAACCTTGGGTCAGTGACATGTCACTGAGTCTCCAGTGGCAAATACATGATGTACCATGACAACAGCCAATGCAATCCAAAATTGGTATTGCACTATCTCATTGCAGAGGATGATGGCTTACCTCCTGCCGACCAGCCTGTCCTGGACTTTGAAGATGACATGGATGACCAGCTGGCAACCATCAATCAACTGACTCTACAGGATGTCCTAGGATCCCTACAGATATCACCTCCAATCACAGGGGGGACAGACAGTGTTGTGAGGTCGCCACGTGAACCACCCAGCCACCAACAGACACCACCAGTCACTCCATACACAGCCCTGGACTCCGAGGACCCAGGGATCAGCTTTCAGAGGACAGTGGTAGGAGCCCAACATGAGCTGGCAAAACAGGTTCGTGGGGATGGAATGCATGGCTAGCAGCCTAGAGGGAGTGAGGAGGTGCCTCGGTCCAAATAAGGACAACGTAGCTTAGAGGTGGACATAGCTGTTGGCAGACATAGCTGTTGTGATGAACCAGATGCTACAACAGATGGCCTCCCAAAATGCCAACAGCATGCAGAGTACCCTGGAGTTCACACAGCGGGAAGTGACCTCCTTCAGGGAAAACATGGCTTCCTGCCACTGTGAGGTTGTTGCGGTCTTGAAGAATCAGCAGTTCCTCCTTGCAGCAGTGATGCCTTATGTGTTGCCACAAATGGAATCTGCCGGGTCCCTTGACTCCACATCTCTATCCCCTGAAGTGTGGTGTGTGCCCGCCTCTACCTATACAACGGCATCATCCATGGCACAGGAGGCACCACACACATCAGAGGATGAAGATGTGGAAGGAATAACAATCAAAAGGAAAAGCACCTGGTAGCACCAGTCTGTGCCACATGGACAATTTCTCCTTAGTTCTGGGCTTAAAATCATGCCAGTGTTGTGACAGTAGGAAATGTGGCCTCTTCACCTAACCACTGTTGAAATGTCTCCTATTTTCTGTCAATGTCTCTACGATACTAATTGGAAATGTCATGCACTCCTCACTACTCATAAGCATTTCTGATGACATGTCCCTCAACCCTGGACTCCGAATGACCTATATTTGGCAAATGCTCACTCATGGGAACAGTGAAATGGACATTGTATAGTAATCACAATAACAATTGCACCTGTAAATAAAACACTGTGTACACATGTAGCATGTCTACATTTACTGTGATCTGTCTACTCAGCAATAAGTTACCATTGTGTCAATCCGTGTCAATGTGTACAGGATATCAGTACATGAGTGCATGACTGTCAGACACTAAGCCACACACTAGGATCCAAACAAGAGGAAGATGAATGATGGTGTAGTCATCTAGAACCAATTTACTGTGTAGATCAAGTGCCCCGGAAAATACATCCTTTGAAGTAGATATATGGCATGTATGGCTCATTACCCAATTAAATTTGAGTTACCCAGATGGGAGCACAAGTACAACGGATATGTGTGGAACAGGAAAACCTAACCTAATCAGTGATGGCCATCTGTCAATATTGCAGGACACAGTTCCAACATTGGGAGTTTTCAGATGCACTACACTTGCCAACAATTAATTACCAGGACCCTACCAATGACAGGTGAAGTACCATATTCACCTCTCCAAGATGAAAATTAAAAACACATTGTGACTGACTGGAACAGAGGATGTCAAATTTGTGCACAGGTAGACAGAATGTAGCAGCCATTTTGACAGCTCCTTGGTCATGAGGATGCATATGGGAAACCTGGAAAATCACAACAGTAAGCATACCCTAGGCCATTCCCCCAACTTGCCCAGTGTACTCATGATAACCCCCAGACAAAATAATTTAAAAAAAGTATTGAGGCAAATATAAACAGGATTTATTTAGGACCGTCAAGCATATGCAAATCTAGAACCTACCCTATTCTAAACTAACCTTAACTAACTATCCTAAAATTTAAACTTCACCTATCTAAACTATACTAAACTTATCTTACACATGTAACATCACACTCTAACCATTGCCCCCCCCCACGACCTTAGGAGATGAGAAGAAAGTAAGACAACATAAACTATTACTACACCTACAACTATGTACTCCCTAACCTATGGCCTAAACAGTAATATATTTTTTTGTATTTTTTATTTATTTATTTATTTATGATACACAAATACCCCAGCATTACCCCCACCTAACCCCCCAATAATAAAATGATATAGTAACCCCCACTATACTTAACCTAATCTAAGCCTATCCTACACTAACCTAGAACTGCATACCTAATACAATCATTAAAACAATACAAAATGGTAAAAGGGAGGTGTGAGAACTGGGAGGTTTCAGGATGCTACAGTAGTTCACTTGTGCGTTTTCTTCAACTTTTTCTTTCACATAGCGCAACATCTTGTGATTTGCTGCAACCTCCTTCTCCAATGTTGTCAGTCTTGACAATATCAGCCTGATGTCCCTCCTCATGTCCATCTCAAATTGACTTGGGCCCACTGCTGCAGGTGACTGCACTGGTGACTGCGTTGATAGTGGTACAGCTGACGTTCAAGGCCCTGCTCCAGAAGTGGCCCCCTGCACCCCTGATGGCGTGTTGCCAGTGTCCTGCTGTGGCTGTTTTTGAGGTCTCCCATGTGGAAAGGCACGCCATTCCCCTGATATTTTTCCTTTCTGAACCTCCTGCCCAATCAGCGGTAGGCATAAATGTGAACAAAGAAATATCCAGAAGGGATAAATATAAACTTAACTAATGAAAAGATTAATTATTCACTAGAAACTAATTTCTTTTATTTCCAATTAACCAATTAAACTATAGTGTCCACCGATGCATGTGCACCGAGGGAGATCTTATATACAAATAGAAAAATAGAAAAAATATACAATATATACATATTATACAACACAAAAATCATCAAACGAAAGTTCCATTATAGCACCGTGAGAAAGTATGATCTGAAAAGCCAATCAATGACCAGCAGTCACAAAGGAAGGAGATGACAGTTGTCCATGGAGAGTATCTTGACTCAGTGGAAAGGAGCAATCACTGAGAGAAAATCCGATACAATCCGTAATTTCTTAGCTCATAGTTCATAAATTCCAAGAGTCACTCCTTGAAAAATATAGTCGTCGCGTTTCGGCCTTAGCAAATCCGGCCTCCTCAAGACAATGAAAACAGTGCCTATATGTACAATATACAAAAAGTTACCAAAACCAGTATGACACATAACAAGTATATATACAACCAGGCTGTAACTTACCACGCCTGTTCACCAAGATACCACCCAAGGTGCACCAAAATTTAAAACAAGTGGAAGATGACCAAACAAAATAGAGTAAAATAGAGTAAAAGTGCTTCCCAGCGCAAGTGCCTGAGCTACTAACAAAATAATAGCAAGCAATTTACATATGGTACCCAAGAGGGAAACAGAACCGAGTTATTACAACACTTAAACCATATATAAAGAAAAAAGTAAACAGAAATACAAAAGAAACCGCATGAGCACCCAATTATTTAAAGGATAAGACTAAATGTAAAATGCATAGCCAGTGAGACTGACCTGGATGGCGAAAAACACAGAGTAAATCATGAAAGTGCCAAGAACCAACTAGTAATCTAAAAAATTGGAGGATTAGAAAGATAACACAGACCGGTTATAAGTCCAGCAGCTTAAATACGGTCGCTACAACAGAACAAATATAAAAGTGTAGCGCATACCTTTAGATGGTCAAAGAAGCCGAGCCGGGCGATTTCCGATGTCACGGCATGTAGTAAACGCGCGCACAGGCGGTGCGTGTTTAAATAAAGGATCTCAGCCCTGGAAAGGCTCTCTGGCTATGCGGCAACAAAATAGACATCAAAGAGGTGACTACACAGTGTCGAGCTACGGCACTGATGTGTGTGCGCCATCTTTGAATGTAAGGCATCATCAACTTCCAGTATGTAACGGTACCGTTTGGCCCTCTTGTGGAAGTCTCGCCTCAGGCATGTTTACAGCTGAAACATGAGGAGAAGCAAGAATCAGCAACAGCATTGGGTTGCAATTGTATAGACATAGAGGCCCTAATTATGACTTTGTTAGTCAAAACAGTTGATGGTCGAAGTCACACCTGCCAGGAGACTGCCAGTGATGGCGGTTTTGAGACCACCATATTATGACTCCTGGCAGCTCTCTGCCAGAAATTAGGCGGAGAGCTACCAGCAGCCATATTGGTGGTCGGTGATCTAGTGGCGGTTGCTCCGCTGGCACTGCCACGTCATCACAATACCACCCACCGTATTACAACTTTGTAATCAGCGTGGCGGTGTTTTGGTGATGGGGCGGTGCCAGCGGAGCAGGCCTTATGGACCCCGTTCCCTCCCAGATGACCACAGCGAGCAGGTAAGGTGATCGTCCAACAAGGGATGGGGTGTGTTTTGAGTGTTGTGTGCGAGAATAGGGGTGTGAATGTGTGTGAATGGAGGAGAGGGTGTTTGTGTGCGTGTGTGTGCATGTATCTGTGTGAATGTGTGATTGTGTGTCAGAGGGGGTGGAGGGGTGTCGTGGACGCATGTATGTGTGTGAATGTGTGTGCGTGATGTGTGTGAGTGTGTGTGTGGTGTGTGCATGTGTGGATGGGGTGGGGGTATGTATGGGGTTCGGGGCGAGCAGTGTCTTTGGGGTTTGAGGGGCGGGTGGGGGGCCGTGGCTGTTTCGGGGGGTGGGGGAGTCACATACTGGCAAAAGGAATGGTAATTCCTGTCGCCAGTATTCTTTCCGCCAGGGATTTCCTGGCGGAACGGAGACTCACAATACCATCTGCGGTATAAGGTGGACCGCTGGGCCGAAGGTGGCACACCTTCGGCCCGGTGGTCCCACCGCCCTGGCGGTACAGGCGGTGAACTGGCTGCTTTGCAGACAATTCACAGCCATGGTCATAATTTGGAAGTCCTGCTCCGTCGCAAGGTTAGCGGTGTAATCGCCACCACCAGCGTGGCAGAGCAGGACCGCCAAACTCATAATGACCACCTTAATGTACACTGCAACTGCAAATAACATATGTAGTTCAATAGACATACCTCCAAGAAAACTCACTCTTCATCTATGACTATTTCCTACCCATCATCATCAGTATCATGTATATGTCACTGGGATGAAGGAAATGTGTTTAGATACAACAGATCCCAGTGCTGAGTGGACAAAATTGTCCATGATCAACATTTGTGTTGTCTACCTTGTGAGCCTCACATGCCCCAACAAGTCTGGATTTCCTGTGTCCCTGTGCATTAAGGGGAGGTGCATGCAATCTGTCAGTTCAACACACCTGGTG
Source organism: Pleurodeles waltl (assembly GCF_031143425.1). NCBI lineage: Eukaryota > Metazoa > Chordata > Amphibia > Caudata > Salamandridae > Pleurodeles > Pleurodeles waltl. The sequence continues at coordinate 635,147,624 of NC_090444.1, forward strand.
GAACATCCCGGCTTGCCCAGTCAGCAAGGAGGCAAGGTGTGGCCCATATGATAGGGGGTCAGGTAACTTCACACCTGCTAGTCAGGTTAGGTAAATCATCATTGTTGTGTCCTGTTGTAAGACCTGCCCTGACCATACATAAGAAGGGAGCATGCCATTGCCCATGATGTGCCCACATGTACAACGGACTGAAACTTCCCAGCAAGTTAGGCTTGAAGCCTGTGCTGTACATCAGAGCTGTCAACACATGACTGAAGCCCCTCACCCTGTGCCATGTAGTGGCTACATGTGTTAAACGGCACACACATGGTGGCTGCATGGATGCCCTTAGGCCCACAATGAGTTTGGCACTGCAGGGGGTGCTGCAACAGTATCCAGAAACATTGTACATAACTTACGCATGCATGTCAGATGTAATCACAGTACCAGGTACGCACACACCATTCGCATCATATGCAAATGTGCTGTGACCTACATCACTCACAAATAGCATGCCGGCAGGACCATGTTGAGAAAACTGCCTGAGAGCTTTTCACACAAACATCTGAAAGGTTAGTTGTGGACTACATGTGTACACTACTGACTGTTGCGCCGCACAATATGGCTCCTTGCAGTGCTACAAACACATGGGTCCGTACTGATAGGAAAATGATGGAGCACGTCACTGTGGCAAAATTGGCAGCGTCACAGTCTGTCATGATCATAATCCAGGGATGCCCGTTTTCAAATGAATACGGGATACCCCTGTGTTGTGCCCTGTGCTGGCGCTAAATTACCTGGCAGAACCAATGCAGCAATCCTTGCACCATTGTGCAAGGATGTCTTCATCGAGGGGTGTGATTGTTTATGGGTGGGAAGGTGTCACTTTCTGCACATAAACAATCACTAAGTTAGATTTGGCACTTCTGTGTGTGCCTCAGCATGCAGCACACACAGAAGTGCCAAATCATATTTGACAAATGATTGTTTATGTACAGAAGGGGACACCTTCCCGCACTTAAACAATGGTTCTTGCTGTAGCACACCCACAGCGACAGCCACTGCATGCCCCTTCTATGCAAAGTTCTGTTGGTGAAGGGGTTGTATGTACAAGGTGGTGTCGAGCCACAAATAGTGTCTTGATGCCACCTTGTAAATTCGCCGCAGGGCATAGTACCACCGAAGCATCCCAAAAAGTAATGCTCCGGTGATGATAGTGGCTCAGATGTATGCCCCATGATATCTGAAGGGTACTGAGTCACCTGTGGTGTAAGTGTCTCCTACGTGAGCCCACTAGAGACTTCTGCAGCTGTCACCCACATCTGTACAGTCTTGTCAGTAAGTGTAAGCTATGTGTGGCACACTGTGGTGACAATGGTGTTGTGACAAAGGGCCAGATGTAGCAAAGGGTTTTACCCATTCTGTGTCTATGGGAAATGCTTTAGTACATATGGCCCAAAGTCTTTGTAAACGTGAAACGTCACAAAGAATGGGTTAGGAACAACGCAGATGTTCCCCACACAAGCATAACCATGCTTGCCAGAACAACAAATGCCTTTATCTGTGCCTTAACCATGCATGAGCTGACCTACTCAAATGCATGGTGAAGGCACAGAAAATGGCAGAGTGGATCTGGAGTGGACATGGTGAGGTGTGTGGGGCTGGGGCAGGCTTGGGGGTAGTTGTTAGGCGTGGGGGTTGATTGAGGGATCGGGTTGGGTGGGTGATTGTGCATATTAGGGTAAGGGGGTTGCGCTATTCTTGTTTTAGGTTCCAGGGGTGGGGGGTGGAATAAGGGCTTAGTGTGTGCCAAACGTGAGGTACAGTCTACCCTGCGCCAGGGTTGTGCACATTGGAAGTGCTGGGAAACAATTGCATGGATACACTGTGAAGGCTCAACATCAGACATTGATTACAGTCACTGGGCATTTACTGAGGGACCACAGTTCACAATGATGTTCTACCCTTGTCACACATATACCATGCAGGCAATGCTACTATCACCATGAGTTGGGGCAGTGTTCTGCTCCTACATAACTTGATATCTATTTGTTGACAGCCCCTACCTCATGTGTTCCCCCCTTGCATACATCCTGTTATGCATGGTGTTGTTGTAGTGGATGGGCTAGGTATTAGCACCTTGCCCACTTTACAGGACAATATATGTGGTAGTGCATGTATCTAGACCTTCAGGAGTCACATGCCCGTAAATTGTGTGTCACTGATATTTGAAATGGTGGCAGTTGACCTACTTATGTCACAAACGTTGTTGCTACCATACTGTTCACCATTGTGTTACCTACCTGCTCACTGAGGTTGGAGTCACATTCCAATGGTTTATGGAGTGGAGAATGAGTAGATCAAAGAGATTCAGGTGCAAAGTGATTTAATTGTGCTAATAACAATGTGATGTTTAAAGTGTAGTGAATATTTGTAGAAGTTCTCCACAATGTGGAGTCTCCTATACACTCCTGCAGAAGTGTTCATTTGTTCCCCCTTCACCGTATCTGCTCCATCATCATCCTCGTCCTTGCTGAGTACATCATCCTGTTCATCCCAGGGCATATTTGTCCAGACACAAATGTTGTGCAGGATTGCACATGTCAGGATGATCTTTCAAACAAGTGGGGGAGCATAGAAGAGGCTTTCTCCTGTCAGGGCTAGGCACCTGAACCTGGATTTCAGAAGGCCAAATGTCCTCTCCACCATATTGTGAGTTTTCCCGTATCCCTCGTTGTAGGCCCGCTGTTCCACCGTTGTGCAATTAGCAAATGGGGTCATCACCCATGGCTATATGCCGTACTGTTGGTTAGCCGCAAAGGATAGAGAGGAGATGTGTTGGTAAGAGTTGATAGTGGTTTGGAACATCCCATGGCAGCTGTACTTTTTAGTTGGAGTGGTGACACAGACTTGCCTGTGGTGTAATGTATGTTCCTGTTCTTGTGAAATAGTTTATTTGGACTGTGTTGATGGAAATGATAGACTTGGGTAGTGGCTCAGGGGCCTGGGAAGTATTTCTGTTGTTCCCAAAAGTGATGGTTATGATTTAGGTACATGTGTTGTCTAGTCCATATTTGAAGCAGTGTTCTATTCTTACATGGCACATACCACTTCCTAGCAGCACGATGGTGTCAGATGTTGATACAGCATAGTTGCCCTACAAAGCCAGACTGTGCCATCCATATTACCACATGGCACTACGCATGCAGTGTGACACTTGGGATACTTTGTGGCAGATGATGGGTGTGGAGCCATCAAGTGTACAGGAGTGTGTGTCCCCCATGGTAGGTTGATGTAATTTCGTGCAGCAATATCTCCTAACTTCTATTACCAGGTTCGTAACAGACATTTGTACACATGCACAGTGCAGTCTTTGGGAGGAGCACACCTATTTTTCACATGGGTCCCTTAATATGGAACATGTAAGGTCAGGTATCTCCACTATACTCCTACTGCATCCTACCATGTCATCCATGAATGCTAGTGTTTTTTCACAGACTCAACACCATAGTGGACCATTTCTGGTAGTTGGAACAGACATGGGCCCTCATTACAAACCTGGTGATCCGCAGTGGCAGACTCACCGAAGACCGCCACATTACGAGCCAACTGGTACCACCAGGGGGTAGGACAGCACCTCCGGGCCGGCTGTCCACTGCAGAGCACTGCCAGCAGTCACACGAAAACCCTGGTGGAAAGGCTGCCGGTGTCAGGACCTTTTTTTCCTATCGCCAACAGACGACCCACAACCGCCCCCTGCACTTACAATACCCGCTCCACCACCCCCTTCCATAACAGCACCCCCTCCCCCACTCCCCATTCCATAACAGCACCTCCTTCCCAACCCCATCCTACCAACACGCATACATACACTCATTCAGTTGCACCAACAGACACGCATTTACACAAACATTCCAACATGCACTCACTTCTACAATCACTCATGCATACACACACGCATTTAAACACGCATTGGCACACACATTCAAACATGTATATACACTTACATTCACACATGTAGACATACACCCACTCACACATGCACACACAACACCCCCCATCCTCGCACCTCCTCCCCTGTTGGACGATCGACTTACCTATTCTGGCAAGGAGGTCATCTGCCAGGGAACAGGTGCTTCCACCGCCGGCAGTGCCCCCCCATCAGGACACCGCCACGCCGTATTACTGCTCGTATTATGGCTGAAGGAGTCCTCTTGGCATGGCGTTGACGCGGTGGCAGTCGCTGGCCACCAGCACAACTGCTGAAGGACTTCCACCCAAGTTGTGGTGGAAATCCTTCAGTGCTCGTAATATGGCAGTCAGAAGACCGCCAACACTGGCAGTCTTCTGCGTCCGTGGCTTCGGCGGTCTGTGTAAAAGACCGCTGAAGTCGTAATGAGGTCCATGGTGTTGTTAGGGGGACTAGGGGCGCATGTGAGGTGGCACCTGAGTAGGTGCTGCCCCATCTCTCATGATTCAGCCCCATGGTCTTCAATGACAGATATTTTTGTACACAAATGTGTGGGACACAATGCAGCAGGCAGGTGTATGTGCACACTACATGTGTGTCAGGTATGTGTAGCTGATATATACTTGGTTATGGCACCACTTGGGTGGCATTGGATTTAGCTTCTGCCCGAGGCTTGAACTCCATGGTTTATGTGGGACTGTGCATATGTGTGACTTCCTCAACATGACCATAGCCTATGCCATTTACATGCCTGTGCGCTTCTTTGTTTGGTGTAATGTGTGTGTGTGATCTGTATTTAGTTGTCAACCTGTGGACACTTGAAGTGGTTTGTGATCAGCTTCTATATGAAAAGGAGACTTGGCTCTACCTGTCCACTCGAGGTTTGACAGTCAAGGTGTTGCTGTGTTATGTAGATTTGAGTGTATGTGTTTGTGACATGCAATATGTGCAGTGTAGTGTGGTATGTGTCTTATGTGTTGTTGCCTGTACATCTCTGTGGACCTGGCCATGTGTATTTATTGTAGTGTTTGTCTTGTTTGTCCTCTATGGTTGGTGTGTTGTGTGGTATGATTGGTATGGTGGCTTACATATGAGTAGCCTATTGCCTTATACGCCATCCTGGAACTGCTGGTTGGTGGTGCAATGGCGAAAGATGTATGCATCATGGATGCTGCCGGGATATTTTGCAAGGATGTTGATGAAGAGCCCATGGTGGTCCACGATCGCCTTCACATTGATGGAATGTGTGTGATTGCGTTTTCTGTAGAGGTGTTCTGTTGCTGCAGATGGCACCAGTTGGACATGGGTACAGTCCATTGCACCCAGCACATGCGGAAACCCAGCAATATGATAGAAACATTTCTTGGTCTCCTGTTGCAGCTGCTCGCTGCTTGGGAAGCAGATGTGTTGGGGTGTAAGGAGTAGGATTGTGTCCAGGACCTTTGGTAGGCAGACAGAGAAGGATGACTGGGAGATACCAGCCACTACTGCACCTGTTGTCTGGAATGATCCAGACGCCATCATGTGGAGGACAGCGAGGAGTTTTGTCACAAGTGGAATGTTATGGGGAGTTTGCAGCCTTGCCGGGATGGTGCAATCTGGTATAGCAGGTGTAACATGGACTCCCGGTTGAGTCTGTACATCTGGACTACATCTTGTTCCCTCATTCCAAAGATGTGCTGTCTAAAGATCCTCCACCTCCTTCTGCGCTGCCTCTGTGGCTGCTGTGGTGGGGTTTGAGGTTGCTACGGTGGTGGTGGTTGGATCTGCTGTCTTCGCAGACATCTGCGGCATTTGCCAAGCTGGAACAGTAGCACTTCCATGTTGTCCTGGCAGTTTCCAAAGCTCCTTCTGTCTTTTTATCTTGAGTGGTAGTGTGTGAGATTGTTTTAATGCCTGGTCTTGTCACATAGGCTCTCATTATTCCAATGAGACTACTGGATTTGAGCGGCAGAATCACCTATAGTGTGGGGAACTGAGTCTAACCCACTGCAGGTGACACCTGTTGGCCCAGTCCGGGTTTCTGGTTCTGGCTAATTAGCAGTGCCTCATCTCTACCCAAGAGCAGAGATGATTGGGCAGCCGGCGCATGACACAATTGGCTCCTTGGGGAAATCGTGGTCACTTACATCGCATCCGTTTCTCTCATTTACATTAGTCTCAGATATACAAGTACAATCAGAGGCAGTATATGTTTCAATAAGGTTTTTAATGAAGCAACTGCACCTTAAATAATAAAGCATGTACTTCAATAACCAGGATGATAAAGCATGACAGGATTAAAATTGTGACAAGGAGAGTGAAGCATAACAATAATGCTACCATGTTGTCACTAGAGTCATTAAAATAATTCCTACCCAGCCTATGTTAGAGCACAGCAGTGTAAGCTCTAGTTCTGCCCTTCAGGTTCCCCTGGGAAGACATCACCCCTCATACCTTAACAAGAGGCCTGGAGTCTCCATAAGCAGCTGTAGCGAAGCATTCAAGAATCAGCATATAGTCGTGGTCATCTGGCTGGAATCTCCCTCTAACGTGTATGGGACAGGGAAGTGTTTTAATAATAAAACAGCTGATGTTCTGAGAAAATGTCCCTACGTAAGGATGTGTGTGTTTCTATCAATACCAGAGACAAAGCGTTACCACGCTTACCGGCAACCTATCTTACTGCAGCCTTGAGAGAAGCAGAGAGCAAAGGAAATGTCTTGTTTAAGAACGCAGTGCTGGCCAAGGCAAAGAACAGCTAGATAGAGAGAAATAAAACAAGACTGCAAATGTGTCTATTGTTAAAATAATAAAGTAAGACAAATAAAATATATCTAGGTAAAAGTGCAAAGTGGCAGGCCTAGTGTGCTAAAATAACGTGCTTGGAGCTATAACTAAAATGGGTACACAACAGTCTGACCAGGTGTTGAAATTTGGTGCTAATCAGACTTTGCACCAGTTTTTGAGTCCACTTCCTTTGTTAGCGTTGATCTTGCATCAGGGGATAAATATGGTGCCAGGGGGTTAGCATCGTGTTTAGGACAGGAACGCCTACCTTGCATCTCATTGACGCAAGGTGGTTTTGCGCATCCTAAACATGGTACTAACTCAAATATTTTGACGCTAGACGAGTATAGCGTAAATAAATATATATGGAGTTAGCTATGCGCCGTTTTAGCGTCAACATTTTTTATGCTAAAATGGCACTAGCCAAGAATAAATATGCACCTAAATGTTCTTCCTATTGTCCAATCACATACAACTTTAGCAACTTAATTTGCCCGGGCTGCACCTCATTGGCACAGAGCACCTTGTACCGTCTGGTAATAAACTAAAAGCAGCACCCAAAAACATCCACAAAGGCCCTCACCCGGGTGGGACACCGAGTGTGGAGCACTTTGACTTTCGGGTCGTATTTAATTAGTACAGAGCACTTTAGTTACATACCAGGACAACCAACTATGAAGTACTTATGGCCCTAAGCATTTTTAATTGTGTGTTGCCCAGAAGCCTCCACGAATAAAGACCCGCAGGATGATTCCTATATTAGCAAATAATTAATTATGGAGCATCTTCTCTTTTCTAGTAGCCAGAATGGAACACTTTAGCTTTGCATAGGAGTGATGTTTGTTTTCTGGAAACACTCAGCGCTAAACGACCTGAGAACCAGGTGCTGCCATATTGTGTCCTTGTTTGAAGCATTGTGTGAGGAGAAATTTCAGTAGTGTGTTAAAAGGGGATGGTTAACCTGAACTGAGTTATTTTTTTATGAAATACTGTATTTTATCTCTTTTTGCGACGTTTGACTTGGCAATTAGTACTGTCTTGTGACATACGGTATTTCATCTCTTTCATCTTGTTACATACTATTTGGCAGACCTGGCCCTTTTGGCCGGTTCATCCTCTGACGTTTTTCCTCTTTCCTCCTATTTTGTCTGACCTTTTGCTGTTGGCTCTAGGACTCTGAGCACTTTATCACTGCTGATCAGTGCTAAAGTGCAGGTGCTCTCCCTTCTAAAGTTGGTATGACTGGCTTATACCTAATTGGCATATTTAATTTACCTGTAAGTCCCTTGTACAGTGGTATCTCTACACCCAGGGCCTGTAAATTAAATGCCACTAGTGGGCCTGTGGCGCTGCTTGCGCCACCCACTGAAGTAACCTCTCCAACCTGTCTCAGGCCTGCTGGCGCAGGGCCTGGGTGCGCAGTTTGCTGCCACAGGGACCTGGCATCTAAATTTACTTGCCAGGCCCATAACTCCCCTTTAGCTACATGGAAGTCACCCCTAAGATAGGCCCTAGCTAGCCCTATGGGCAGGGTGCTATGTATGTTGAAGGCAGGACATGTGCCTAGCAATGCGGCCTGTCCTGGTAGTGACAAACAGCTATTTGATTTCTCACTGATGTGAGTGCTGCCTTCTCATAGGATTGCATTGAAAATGCCCTGCCTTATGTCTGGGGGTCTTGTCTGATTTATGAAGGGTAGCGTAGGCATGTTTGGTATGGTTGTAATGGTAATGAGAAATGCTGCTTACTGGTGTGAGTAGATTTTTTATAATCATTACAGCAATGCCACTTCTAGAAAATGACCATTTCTCTGTGCTTATGTCTGTGTTTTGCAGCTTGACTCCAATCCACGTCCGGGCAGAGTGACAGTTGGGCTTTGTGCATAGTTTTCAGACAGCCTGTACATAGGGAGGGTGGAGGTGTCACAGAGGTGCATCTGCATTTTGAATAGCCTTCCTGGTCTGAGAGAAGGGGGAGGCAGGGCACTCATGCATCTGAAAAGGCTGTGCCCTGACCTCACACAAAAGGGTTGTTTACCCCCAACTGATGTCTGTGCAGAGAAGGGGCACTCCGAGAACCAGGTGCCAACTGCCGGCAAACCCTTTGTGCTGGCCTGCTGCTGAGCCCTGTTGCCCTGTGATCCAGCTGTTGTGTCCCCCAGAGGCGGGGTGCTGTGGCCCCTGACCCCTGCAACTGCCCAAAGCGCATGAGGAGCACTTCCTTTTCCTGATCTATCGCCTGGAGAGCTCTCTGCTTGATCATCTCCAAGCACCCGGAGAGCACCCTTTCCTTTCTCTGCAAAGGTGCCTGGAGAGTGCTCACTCTGTTGTTTATGCGCTTGGTGAGCACTCCCCATGTTTTGGCTGTGCAGGAATCACTGCCGCGACCCGGGCATTTATCTAACACGAGTGCAGTGAAAGCGTGCCGTGTCCTGTGCCCCCAGGGCACCGTTGAGTGTAGTCTGGAGCGAGCACCATCCTAGCATGCTCCCGGAGCACCAACAAATGTCAACTTTTGCCTGCTTTACCGCTGCAGCCCGGGCATGCTCTTTCTGCATGGGAGGACGGGCAGGAAAGGAAGCCTCATCAGAGGCTCCCTGCCCACTGGGCCCCTCAGCTGTTCTGGAAGACAGGCGGGGAGGAAGCAACCTCATCGGAAGTTCCCTCTGCCCCACCGGAGTCCTCCTTTCCTTTCAAAGGACCGTGGAACAGGGTGGAAGCCTCACCGGAGGCTCCCCGCATTGCATAGTCCTCTCCTGCGTCGCTCATCAGGGTGTTGATTTGTTTCCCCCGCTTGGAGGGCCCGTTGTGGTCCTGGGTTGGGGTCCAGAGGTCATGGGTCCCAGGAGGGGCCCCTATATAAGAAACAGAGGGGGTGCGTGCCACCTCCCTCCCCCCATATAAAAACACTCCCCTGTTGGAGCACAAAGGAGTGCAAGGGGGCCACCAGCTACTTTGTGGCACTAGAGGTGCCTTTTCATCACCAAAACAGGTACTCTTTATGGACCATACATATTTCAAATGTTCCTGGTATGGGCATTATAAACTGGTATGTTAACCTGTTTTCCCTTATGATGTGCCATATATTTGCTGATGTTACTTCTATGGGCATGATATGCTAATATGTTTACATGACTTGCCATATGTTTTATAATGTTCCTGGTATGGGCATTTATGATATTTTTATGACAAGTGCATTTCTGTAGTAATGTTTCCTGACAACTGCTTATGTTGCACAATAATAAGTGACTTATGTGTGATATGTTACTACTGCTGATTTCTGCAGAGTAATAGTACTGGCTAACATTCTGACAACTACTTGGGTCGCAGGGTATTACTGACATGTTATGCTTGGTCTAATTATGTTGTGGACAATACAGTTTATTTATTATATAACTTGGTGTTGTGTTTCCCTTGTGGTGTGTATAGTGCGGCATGTGTGTTGAGTGTGTTGTGCAAATGCTTTACACATTGCCAGACTGCCCGTGCCAAGCTACCAAGGGGGTGAGCAGGGGTTATCTTGGACGTGTAACTCCCTATCCCTGACTTGAGTGGGTGGGTTCTGTATGGCTTAGGTACATACCCTAGCTGCCATTTGAAAGCACCTAGAACGCAGATCTAATCAAGGGGACTGGAACTCCCTTCAGATAACAAGCCAAGTTTGCTGCTGAAGCGTTACACGCCCCGTGCAGGGACAGCTGTTTACAAACCATCAAATGGCTGACAGAAGTCTTGCATTCACTACCGCTAAGAAAGACCTCCTTCATGCCACTGAGACATTTGTATGAGAGGGGCAGCTCCCACACCTCATGGATGTAACTATCTCCCAGCCTTTCATATTTGCCTACTGGAATGTGCTTTAATCAGGACTTGAATTGGAGTGTTGGAATAGGCAGATTAAACACCCCATGTATTAACCACTCAGCAGATGGTATTTCATCCACAGTAAAAGGCAACTTTTTGATATTTAACCTGACATAAGTCGCTTCTTTCTTAGCCATTAGTTGTTGTTGTCGCATTAAATTAAATGTAGAAAATATGTCCCTTGCGCTAACATGTTCCCAGGGAACGTGACCTGCCTTCAATGTTTGAAGTGTCAAACCCAGCTGCCTAATGGACCTTAGTTGAATCTGTCCATGGTATAGAGAAGACATATCACTTTGTATTATGTCTATTGCAGAGGAAACAATGTTGTTTAAGGTGTATATCTGGTTGGACAGGGTAGGCACCCCATTATCTACAACAGCTATTGCCTTCTGTAAGTTTTCCTGATCTATTTGCCTTAACCAGGCAGCAGCTTCTTGTTGAGAAAGCTTCCAAGTTTCATTTTATACTGCATATAAGAAGCGCTTTCTGCGTTGTTTTCTGGGGCCTAACAGGAAGTCCTGTAAGTCAGTGTTATTAGACAGGAGACTGAGATTTTTTCTAACAGCATCTATTGAGGACCTCATCAACCATTGCGGGCATAGTTTCCCTATACTGTATGTTCTTACTTTACCCACACGTTCGGATAACATATAGCGAGGATTCGGCCTGCTAGTTCTAAAAACCCCTGTGCAGTTTATAAAATGTTTATGACACCCATTGGTATCTATTGGCCACAATAACCACCCACCAAGATGTGACAGTGAAGCCATTTGCAAAATTGTGCAGGGGCAGGAATACTGGGTGAATTCAAGCCCTTAATCTTTGCTAAGCCTAAGCAACTAGTTTGTTGTACAGTTTCATTTAACAATATAATTTGAACAGATATCAGGCATGCTCCGAATGAAGCTTCCTTCCCCCTTATTTGCCAATTTCTAGTTCCCCACACACTTTTTAAGTCAATCGGCTTCAGCCAATATTCATATCCTTCTAAAGCCAACCAGGAAACAAAGGAATCCGAATAGATGAATTTCGTATCTGTCAATAGTATATGTACATTTTCCATTGATGGCAATTTAAAATAATATGACTCAGCATTTTTAACATTGTGCCCAGAGAAATATGCAAAATTTTCAGAATACGTTATAAAACTCCCTTGTGGTGGAGTTGGACAATGCTCCCATTGTGTGTAATTAAAAACAGATAGTCTTTGGGGTACTTGCTCTGTGAATGAAATGATGCCCATAATAATTATAGCAAAACATATCACAATAATTCTCCTTAGATTGATAAATATATTCACTTTCAAATACAGTATACTACTGCAATTCAGTCATCATTGAATCAACTGTTTGCACATCCCAGTCATCAGAAACAACTCTGGGTATTATTACATAGTTCATTGAAAGTTTAAACACATATGGTAGTTGGATGACCTCTGACGGGCTATATATGTCAAATGTAACTTTATCCCAAACAATCCCATCAGGAATGTTCACGAAAGACAAGTCTCTGCAGACCTTGTGAGAAGAAAAATGGGGTTTTAGAACCTCATCCACCAGTTCAACTGTTGATCTTTCAGGAAGAAAATGACCATTTATTAATAGAGAGATTGTTATAACAAAACCAATCCAAAGGAGGAAAGCTAATACAGTCAAGGAAAGCCATAGATAGTTCCATGGGAAAATAAAGTAATTTGTTTTAACAGCGTATGTGTTTTTGACAGTTCAGATGTAGAAGAGGCAAATGAGTCCAAGAAGGTGTTGTTGTCATTGGCAAAGTATTCAGCAGCAGTTTGTGCAAAAGCTGGAGCTGTATTTGTTGCAGGAGAACTGGTAGGGGGTAGGGGTCTCCTGCGGTGGTTCACAGTAAATGATGCCATCTGGTTGTGTTGAAGTTGTGTTAAATCGATCAGTACTTTCAGTATTGTTTGTTGTAACAGATGGTAGTGGAACTAATACAAGATCATTTTCCACCCTTCCCAAGCTCGAAGTGGTGTCAGTGTTGCTGCTTAAAACTTCTAGAGGGACTTCTTGACCAGTATTGAGAGTGATTCGGGAACCACCTGCTGTTCCTCTTGGTTTGCTGTGCAGGATCGGCAACATGATGTAACTTGACATTGTTGATAGATACAAAACTATTTTCTTTAGCACCAGCCAATGGTGGTAGAATGACAATTCTGGTACTGTTTATTCCGTATTCCCAAGACTGGGACCGGTGCATGATAAGAAGGACCGAACTCCTTTTTCACAGCAACTTCTTCACGTACTAGATCCCAACTTTGGGAATCCAGCTAGTGGGTGTCATTGGTACATTCCTAATTCCTGTGGAGGCAGCATTGGCAGAAGCGTTGTCGTCACAGAACTGTTGTAATTCCTGCAAGACAGTGGCACGTTCATTTATGTCAAAAGGTGTTTCTGCCACCTCCACACCAGGACCATCAAGATCTGGAATATACATTTGAGTTCCGAACAGGCACTCGTATGAAGTACAACCCCCCAGGAAATTCTAGGCAGATTGTTAAGTGCTTTCTGGACTCCATACAGGTGATTAAGCCAACTACGATCCATACATAAGACTCTGACTTTTAAGAACTGCTTTAAATCAGGGTTTTGTCGCTCCATGACACTATTTCCCTCGCATGAAATAGAGAAAAGTAATGGAGTTGGACCCCTAACGAAGCCATAGCATCCCTGAATGCCCTTGAGGCAAAAGCAGGGCCTGGTCTGAGTGGAAAGCCGCAACTCCATAGGTACTGATGAAGACTTGCAAATCTTTAATAACAGTCTGAGCGTCAGCCGAGCGTTGTGGCCACACCCATAGAAATCTGGAGCAAGAGTCAACAGCGATTAAAATGTATTTGGTTGCACTATCCGGTGTTAGGGGACCACAATGGTCCAAGTACACACATTGTAATGGTTTGTTGGAAATTAGGAGGGGTGTCTGCGGTGGGCATTTGATGGTAAAACCCTTCATTTGTTGGCAGATGTCACAACAAACGACATACTGCTTGGCCTGTTTGTATAGGCCTGGCCACCAATAACGTGCTTGCAACAATGATATTGTAGCCACCACACCAGCATGGGCAGATGCTACCTCTTCCTGCACTGTTTTAATCACCTCATCTCATATCTTTGTTGGGAATTACTCAAACTGCCATGCCTGGTATTTTTACTTTGGCGTCTAGGCAGCATCCCATTGGGTAGGAATATTTAGCGGGAAATGCTTTTGGATAGGGCGTGCCTTCAGCCATAGCTTTCACGACAGCCCAAATGTCATCATCAGGTTTCGCTCCTGACGGGGTTACTGCAGCAACATCAGCCACAGCTACTGCTGATTTGGTGGCTTCATCAGTGTATTTCCGGCAACATCTATTCCAACGCGCTGGTGTCCAAGTGTATGTACAACATGGACATTTGATAGCGTTTCCTTCAGATCTGCTACTTTCCCCCACAGAAGACTTTCCCCCACAGAAGTCTGTGTTTAATGGTGTTGCCTTTAGAATCTCTGAACCCATTCTGACGCCAGTAATACAGGTATTCATTAAAGGACTGGACACAGTAGTACGAGTCACAGACAGTGTTAACTGTGAGGATCTGTATGTTCCAGTGTTATCACCAGAGGCTTTAACTTTGCTAATTGTGCTGTGTAATTCCCTAGGGTTTGCGTGTATGTATATTGGGAACAAAATGTATTATCCTCCATGCAGCCACTTACAACTGCATAAGCTGCGGAGTATTGATGTTTTGTGCCAATTGCAGGTTGCCCTGAGCCATCGGTGTACATGACTCTTTGATATTGATCAATAGGCAGTGTATTTGCTGGAACCTGGTACTCTAGCTCATATTGCAAAAATTCTTGAGTTTGCAATTTTGGGTCAAAAATGTAATCTGCATCAGTGGCTGTCAAAGACGTTGCCCACTGAATCCAGCGCGGATGGATTGCTTTGGCGTTAGGAACGCTGGCTTTAGTAATAGCCTTACGGGCTGCGATTGGAGAGACAACAATAATACGTTTGCCTTGGGCTAGAGGTCTTTCTTTAGTGACGGCCATAGGAACAGCAGTGAGAATTTTCTCAGTGGGAGCAAAGCGTTGTTCTGCTGCTGAATACAAATGTGATTTGTATGCACTCAGGACTGTCTCACCTTCATTGAAAGTTACATAGGTGAAACCAATGGCACCAGAAATTACTTTGATGACTAGATGTGTTTTATTGTCCCTTGTGTGTAGGTGTTGTGCTGCAAGCATGTCTGTTTGCAAAGCTCTGAGAACACGTGTGTGTTGGACTGTCCAAAATTTACTTGAAAAGTTGGGACGTATTAAGTAGTATTAAGGTTTTATGCATGATGCATAATCAGGAATGTAAGTTCTTCCAAAATTCAGGAAACCCAATGGGGATTGCAGTTTCTTAATTGTATTTGGAGGTTGTAACTGTGTGCATTTTTCCAAGAATTGCGCTAGTTCTTTCCCTAACTTGATAGCTGATATCCCAGAAACAGGACGCTAAGGAAGGCTATATTTTTTTTTAAAATGTAATTTGTAGCCCAATTTGGCAAATCCCACAAAGATGCAGGCTACCAGTCTTAAATGTTGCAGCAATTCATCATCTGTGAGATAGATATCATATACATAGGACAATGCTTCAGGGTCAATGTTGTGCAATATTGAGGTCACACGAACTGTGAACAGTCCTAGCCTGTTCTTGTATCCCTGGGGTAAACAACAGAATTTTTCTGGGAGCCTAGTGCGCTGAAACTGGTTAAGTCTCTATTCTAAGGTGCTATATTTTGGCAGAAGAAACCACAAGAAATGTCCAGTGTTGTTTTATATGTTTTACTCACCATGTTGTTCATGAGTGCTATGCTATGTGAGTTCTGTATAGCATATGTGCATGTATGACTGTTAAATGTCTGCAGTCTAAGACTATTCTGTACGAATGGTCCAATTTAGCTACTGGGAATAATGGATTATTCATGGGTGAGAGACAGGGCTTGATAACGCCCCAGTAATCCAGTTGTGTGAGGATTTCCCTCATGGGTGCTTTAGCATTGTGTTTAATTGGGTACTGGGGTTGGGGTTGGGGTTGATTTTTAATAGGAATTACATGATAGGGGGAAATCTTTATCCCCTCCTACGTGGTAGCGATCAAACGCGGGTGCCTGTGCCAATGCCCAATCAATGGCGTAGGATTCTGCGAACTCCTCGGAAACAGAGGGGCGAGAAAAAATGTTTGATTACATTTTCCCCATGTGGGCAAGTACAGACAAATGCAGGTGGCCAATCCCTTTCAGCCAGCAGAATATCATCTATGTTTACGACGCAATCCCAAAAGATTGAGTCAATTGTGCGCTCTATGTCTCCTTTGAACTGTAACATTACTTTGTGCACCCTATCAGGCGTGGAGACATGCATCCACAGTCTCTACTTGTAGGAAGTCAGTTGCTTTCACCTCCAGATGCTCTAGACGATTCCAGCTAACTATTGTGACCTCTGCCGCGCTGCATAATAGCGCTAATGCCCATTCCTTGTTCTTCAATAGAGCCCTCTTCTTGAGAGGCTTGTCGGACTGTAACTGCTGCTACCTTTTTCTTTTTGAATTGTGGTTTTTGTTGGGGAAGTTTCTCTTCTTTTTTAACAGAAACTTCTGTTGAGCGTTGTGATTCCTGTTTCGGTTTCACATACTGAGTTCTTCGCTCTGACCACCCACCTCTCTCACTGCATTTTTCCAGTGAGTCCTAAAAGGAGCGAGATTGGCGTGTATCAGTCTATTGATATCTGTCAGGCGTCTTTATATTATCTCTATTTCTGAGATTATATCTATTCTGTGGGGGCTCCGTGTGCGGAGATTCTTCCCTTTCTTTTTTAGGTGTTTGTTGTTTTTTATCCTAGCGTTTCTTAGTACTCTCAGGAGCTTGCTTGGTAGAAACTTTATTAGGTTTACCCTGAAATTGTGGTTTTGTCGCAACCAATACTAGAGTAGGTCTCTGCAATAATGTTTGGCAGCTCACGTTCTTGATCCTGAGGAGGAACATCCCGGAGCCGCATGAACACTGTTAGTGGCCCCCTTCCCCTCTAAGGTTACTTAATGTTATTGAGGATACTGTGGCAAAGTTGCCCATTAGTTGCATCTCCAAGTCCATGGCCAGGGCAGCCTTGTATTCATCTTGAATTTGTTTCAACACTTCCGGTGAGTTGGCAAGCGTCTGCGTACCGTGTGCGGTAGTATAGAGCGTTGCAAATTCCGTGCCCCAAGTATTACAGTTGTCTATTGTAGGAACCATCCCAAATGGCAAGCACATAGTTAATATTCTGTGTTTATCCTGAGGTCCCGTATGGGGAAATACTGCTTCCAGTGCATTTATTTTTTGAGCTAACCAAAATGGAATTTCTTCTCGTTTGGCGGGTACTTTACCCATGATCTAATGTACAGTAGCAGGATTAATGCCTGTTGTTACTGCATGTGGTTGCGCTGGAGCAGCACGTGCTGGGTTTGTATTTAATGTTTGGAATACAAACTGTACTTAACGTCTGTATATTGCCGTCAGATCAGTATATAAGCGACAGACTTCACCTACCGTCAGGTTCACTGCAGCAGGGTGAGGTGTATAAGTGAAGTGGCCAAAAAAGGCCAGATAGGACCATCATTACTTAGAGGACCTAACCTAACATGTAAAATTGTGTGGGGTGGGGCGCCATCAAGCCAATTCTTATGTTCTTGATAAGATAGAGGTATTTCTAAAAAGCATATGCTCTCTATTTTGCTGGTATGTTTGCAGGTGTATAGTGTTGAAATGTATTTGTGTTCCCATCAACTGCTGGAAATGTGACCCAAGAATAAAAAAGTTCTGCTCTATAGGCTGGGTGAGCCTCAAAAACGAATGTGACTGGACCCCCCTTGGCCGTTAGGCCATGTGCCAGTAAATGTGCAGTAATTGCTACCTGTTGTGGATTCGCCATAATGAATGGTAAATTTGTTCTGAGATAAGCAGACCAGATGGGGATTATCCTTTTCATGGTTCATGCTTGAACATCCTACAGCGTTAGTTAGGTACTCACTACTTAGCTGAGGAGGAAATCCTCAATACCACGGACGTCTCCGTATATAGTACTGAGGTGACTTTGTATGTAGTGAGACAGATATACTCAGGTGGACCCGAAAATGTGAGCTTGACCAAACGTTGGCGGTGCCATGTCGCGTAGGCTCTCATTATTCTAATGAGACTACTGGATTTGAGTGGCAGAATCGCCTGCGGTGTGGGGGCCTGAGTCTAACCCATGCAGGTAACACCTGTCGGCCCAATCTGGGTTTCTGGTTCCGGCTAACTAGCAGTGCCTCATCCCTACCCAAGAGCAGGGATGATTGGGCAGCCAGGCACATGACACAATTGACTTCTCAGGCAAATCGTGGACACTCAGATCGCATCCGTTTCTCTCATTTACATTAGTCTCACATATACAAGGACAATCAGAGGCAGCAAATGTTTCAATAGGGGGATAAATATGGCGCCAGGGGGTTAGCATCGTGTTTAGGACGGGAACGCCTACCTTCCATCTCATTGACGCAAGGTGGTTTTGCGCATCCTAAACATGGCACTAACTCAAATATTTTGAGGCTAGATGAGTATAGCATCAAAAAATATATATGGAGTTAGCTATGCGATGATTTATCGTCAACATTGTTTACGGTAAAACAACGCTAACCAAGAATAAATATGCACCTAAATGTTCTTCCTATTGTCCAATCACATACAACTTTAGCACCTTAATTTGCCTGGGCTGTGACTCAATGGAACAGAGCACCCCAGACTGTCTGGGGATAAACTGAAAACAGCACCCAAAAACATCCACAAAGGCCCTCACCTGGGTGGGCCACCGAGTGTGGAGCACTTTGACTTTCGGGGTCGTATTTAATTAGCACAGAGCACTTTAGTCGAATACCAGGACAACCAACTATGAAGTACTTATGGCCCTAAGCATTTTTAATAGTGCATTGGCCAGAAGCCTCAGTGAATAAAGACCCATGTGATGATTCCTATATTAGCAAATAATTAATTATGGAGCACCTTGTCTTTCCTATTCGCCAGCATGGAACACTTTAGCTTTGCATAGGAATGATGTTTGTTTCCTGGAAACACTCAGCGCTAAGCTCCCTGAGAACCATGTGCTGCCATATTGTGTCCTTGTTTGAAGCATTGTGTGAGGAGAAATTTCAGTACTGTGTTAAAAGGGGATGCCTTACCCGAACTGAGTTATTTTTTTAATGAAATAATGTATTTTATTTATTTTCACGATGCTTGCCTTGGTAATTTGTACTTTTTTGTGACATACTGTATTTCATCTCTTTCATCTTGTTACATACTATTTGGTGGACCTAGCCCTTTTAGCAGGTTCATCCACTGACATTTTGCCTCCTTTCTCCTCAGTTTTGTCCGAGTTCAGTTTTAGCCGGCTTTCTCTCATTCAGTCAGCGATGGCTTTTAGCCCCTCGTGGAGGTTGGTTTTGGTAGTGTGCGGGTCCTTGGTGAGGGAGAGGATGAGTTGGGTGTCGTCGGTGTAGGAGATGATGTTGAGGTTGTGCTGACAGGCCACTTGTGCGAGGGGGGCCATGTAGATGTTGAACAGTGTTGGGCTGTGGGATGAGCCCTGGGGTAAGCCGCAGATGATGTTGAAGGCTTTGGATTGGTACGGGGAGGCGTACTCTTTGGGTTCTGCCGGCGAGGAAGGATGCGGTACATTCGAGGGCCTGGTCCTGGATTCCTGCTGCGTGGAGGCGGGATTTTAGGGTGTGGTGACAGACAGTGTCAAAGGCGGCTGATAGGTCTAGGAGGATGAGGGCTGATGTTTCTCCATTGTCGAGGTGGCTTCTGATGTCGTCTGTGGCGGCGAGGAGGGCGGTTTCGGTGCTGTGGTTGTGTCTGAAGCCGGACTGGGAGGGGTCGAGGATGTTGTTATCTTCGAGGTACCGGGTGAGCTGGGTGTTGACGATTTTCTCGATGACCTTTGCCGGGAAAGGGAGCAGAGAGATGGGCCGGAAGTTTTTCAGGTCCTTGGGGTCCACCTTTGGTTTCTTGAGAAGGGCGTTGATTTCGGCGTGTTTCCAGCTTCCCGGGAATCTTGCCGTTTCGAAGGAGATGTTGATGGCTTTCCGTAGGTGTGGTGCGATGGCTGTGTCTGCTTTGTTAAAAATGTGGTGTGGGCAGGGGTCTGATGGTGATCCAGAGTGGATGGAGTTCATGGTCTTGCGGGTTTGGTCGTCACTGATGATGGTCCAGGAGGTCAGTCGGCTGGAGCTGGCGGAGTTCGTGGTGGGTGGGGTAGGAGCATCCGGAGTGTGAGGGGAGTTGAAGCTGTTGTGGATGTCCGTGATTTTTCGGTGGAAGGCGGTTGCTAGGGCGTCGCATAGTTCTTGGGAGGGGGTGATGTCGTTGACGGTGGCGTTTGGGTTGGAGAGTTCTTTTACGATGCTGAAAAGTTCTTTGCAGTCGTGGGCATTGTTTTCTAGGCGGGTCTTGAAGGAGGATCTTTTTGCTAGCCTGATGAGTTGGTGGTGTTTACGTGTGGCAACCTTGAGTGCCGTGTGGTTGTCTGGAGTGCGTTCGAGTAGCCATATTTGCTTGAATTTTCGGCAGTGGCGTTTGGAGGCTAGGAGGTCGTCGGTGAACCAGGTGGCTTTTTTGTTGATGTGGTTGTTGGAGGGTTTTCTGAGTGGAGCAAGGCGGTCGGCGCAGTCGTTGATCCATAGTTTGAGGTTGTGTGCGCCAAT
Source organism: Pleurodeles waltl (assembly GCF_031143425.1). Taxonomy (NCBI): domain Eukaryota; kingdom Metazoa; phylum Chordata; class Amphibia; order Caudata; family Salamandridae; genus Pleurodeles; species Pleurodeles waltl. The sequence continues at coordinate 635,167,968 of NC_090444.1, forward strand.
GTCAGGGTCGGTGGGGTTGACGGGCGGTTTCTGGGCTAGGGCGTTGGACAGTTGAAGTTCAGTGACTTTACCCCATTGTCGGCGGGGTGGTTGTTCGGTGAGGTGGTGTTCTGTCTGCTTCTTGAACGTGAAGTGGACGCAGTGGTGGTCGGTCCAGTAGAGTTCGGTAGTATGGTTGAAGGTGAGTTGGTTGCTTGTGGAGAAGATGGGGTCAAGAGTGTGACCGGCTGTGTGGGCGGGTGTGTTGACGAGCTGTGTGAAGCTGAGATTGGCGAGGTTTTCGGTGAGGGTGGTGGATTTGGTGTCATTTTTGTTTTCGAGGTGGAAGTTCAGATCCCCGAGGAGGATGTAGTCCGTGGAGGCGAGTGCGTGGTTGCTGGCCAGGTCGACGATGGCATTGCTGAAAGGTACCCTGGGTACTGGGGGTCTATAGATGAGTGTTCCTCTGAACGTGGTGTTGGGGTCCGTGCGGACTTGAAAGTGAAGGAGTTCGGCGGCGCTGAAGGAGTCATCCAGGGTGGTTTTGACTTCGAGGGTGGCTTTGTGGACGATGGCTATGCCTCCTCCGGTTCTGTTGGTGCGGTCTCGGCGAGCGACTTTGTATCCATTCGGGATGGCTATGGCGATGTAGGGTGCTGAGGAGTCGTTCCACCAAGTTTCGGTTAGAAAAGCCACGTCCGGGGAGGTGGAGTCGAGCAGGTCCAAGACTTTGATGGCGTGCTTGCGTGCTGATCGGGTGCTGAGGAGTATGCAACGGAGGTGGTTGGTCTTGATCCTAGGAGGTATGTGGGCTCTGTTGCAGGTGAAGCTACGGTTGTGGCAGGAGAAGGGTCCGTGCGTGCTCTTTGGAGAGGCCTGGAAGCAGGTGGTGTCTCGGCTGGTGTTGAGTACGCGGAGGGTGTTGGCATCGTAGCAAATGCTGGCGGGGTGGCTGTTGCTGGGGCCAGGGGTTCTGGCGCTGGGCACCGTCCAGGCGCGGACATAAGAGGAGGGGAGGGTGGGAGTGGCAGCTGGGAGGTGGGAGGGCCTGACAAATGAGAGGGCTGGAGCCGCAGGAGACGCAGCGGCGGGAAATTGGCAAAAACAAAGCGGTGAGAAGGAGGGGGGAGGCGGGAGGGGCCGCAGGGGATGCAGCGGCAGGAATTTGGCAAAAACTAAGCAGTGAGAAGGAGGGGGGAGCGGGAGGGGTCGCAGGGGACGCAGTGGCGGGAAAAAAGCAAAATCAGGAGATGGCAGCAAGGAAAACGGGATTGAGCGCGGAAGGCGGAGCGGGGAGCGACCTGCCTGCAGTAATGAGAAATGCTGCTTACTGGTGTGGATGGATTTTTTTATTTTCATTACAGCAATGCCACTTCTAGAAAGTAAGCATTTCTCTGTGCTTATCTCTGTGTTTGCAGCTTGATTGCAATCCATGTTTGGGCAGAGTGATAGTTGGGCTTTGTGCATACTTTTCAGACATCCTGTACACATGGAAGGTGGAGGTGTCACAGAGGTGCATCTGCAAATTTTAATAGCCTTCCTGGGCTGAGAGAAGGGGAGGCGGGGCACACATGCATCTGGAAAGGCCGTGCTCTGACCTCACACAAATGGGTTGTTTACCCCCAACTGATGTTTGGAGTCTATACTGGAGGAGAGAGGGGGCACTCCAGGAACCCGTTGTAACTGGTTGGAACCTCCTCTTCCCTTCTTTGTGAAACCATTACAAAAGTTAGTATAAATACAGGGGATTTTTCCCCACAATTTGGAGAAACTTTGGAATTTAACTTACTTGTAACTGGACACAGAATGCTGCTGTAGGGACTCACTAGGAACCACTTTGGACTGCTGCTTGCTGTGCTGACCTGTGACCTGATTGGTCACTTGGAGGGACTGCCAACTGCCTGCAAACCCTTTGTGCTGGCCTGTTGCTGGGCCCTGTCGCCCTGTGATCCAGCTTCTGTGTCTCTGAGGGGCGGGGTGCTGTGGCCCCTGACCCCCGCAACTGCCCAAAGCGCATGAGGAGTGCTTCCTTTTCCGGAGAGCACCCTTACGTTTTCCTGCAAAGGTGCCTGGAGAGTGCTCATTCCCTCATTGGGGGCTTCTAACCCCACTGGGCACCTCAGCTGTTCTGGAAGATGGGCGGGGAGGAAGCAAGCCTCATCGGAGGTTCCCCCTGCCCCACCGGAGTCATCCTTTTCTTTCAAGGCAGCGGGGAGCGGGGTGGAAGCCTCACCGGAGGCTCCCCGCATTACGTGGTCCTCTCCTCCGTTGCTCATCAGGGTGTTGTGGTTTGTCCCCCCCCTTGTTGGCCCGTTGTGGTCTGGGGCAGGGGTCCACAGATCACGGTTCCCAGGTGGGGCCCCTATATAAGAAACAGAGGGGGTGTGTGCCACCCCCCATATAAAAATGGGCCCCTGTTGGAGCGCAAAGGAGCGCAAGGGGGCCACCAGCTACTTCGTGGCACTAGAGGTGCCTTTTCATCACAAAACAGGTACTCTTTATGGACCATACATTTTTCAAAGGTTCCTCGTATGGGCATTATGGACTGATATGTTAACCTGTTTTTCCTTATGATGTGCCATATATTTGCTCATGTTACTTTTATTGGCATGATTTACTAATATGTTTACATAGTACCATGTAACATTCTGACAACTGATTGGGTAGCAGGGTATTACTGACATGTTGTGTTTGGTCTAATTATGTTGTGGACAATACAGTTTATTTTTTATATAGCTTGGTGTTGTGTTTCCTTTGTGGTGGGGATAGTGCGGTATGTGTGTTTAGTGCGTTGTGCAAACGCTTTACACATTGCCTCTGGGATAAGCCAGACTAGAGTGGGTGGGCTCTGTATGGCTTAGGTGCATACCCTAGCCAACCAGAAACCCAATTTCCAACAGTATTGATGTCCTAAAACAGTGGTTCTCAAACCTTTTGACTGCTGTGGACCCCCACTTCATCAATACTGGATCCCGGGGACCCCCACTGAATAATTTTTGGAATCTGGTGACCCCCCCACTGAGTCATTATTGGAAGCCGGGGACCCCGGCCTAAACACTGTGGATGATTTGAACCGCAAAACAATACACAAAAAATACAGAAACCAGCGTTCATCAAACACATACACAAATGATAACACATTTAATTTAATTTTCAAACAGATATAAACAAAAAAATAATAATTTTAGTAGGAAGGTTGTAGCTTTTCTAAATTTAATTGAAGCCACACATTGTCCATACTATACCCATCGTCCATACTATATTCTGTTTGATGCAGCTGCACTGCTCCCACAAATCAAATCAATCTGAGGAGGCTAATTTTATTTTTAGCCTCCAATTTAAAACTCCTTGACATTTACAGTATGTTTTTAAAATTTTCAATTGTATATTTAAGTACTTTATTTATATACACTTTATTAAACAGTTAATATTATTAAATTTTCTAAGCAGTTGCGGACCCCATGAGGAAGCTTTGGGGATCCTCAGGGGTCTCCGGTCCACAGGTTGGGAACTACTGTCCTAAAAGGTAATTACGAATTTGAAATTTGGATCTTTTTATGAACTGCTGTTTTTTTTATCTCACTCCACACTTGCTATTTATGCTATGATGTGATGATTTTAATTAATTGAACATCACTAAATTCAGTTTAATTTTTATGGGTTTTAGTGCCCCCCCTGACAATGGACCAAAGGTCTTAAGTTTTGTTTGTGAGTATTGCATGATCTTAGTCTGTCCATTTACGTTCTTGTGCTATTTTTTAATGTAAATAATTGAACTTCTCAGATTTGATTTCAATTTTTTTATATCAGGTACGTTACACATACTCTCCTTGAATTCAGCAGCTGCCTTAATTTCTCTCTATACATTGTCATGAGATGTTTTATTTTGAGTTGCATTGGTGATTTGTGTTTCTCTTGCAGTATAGATTGATTTACTGTAGCTAAGAAGTAGAAAATGTGAGCAAGAAGAGCTGTAAAAGATCAGTACCTCTTTTGGGTGATTTCGGTTAAATATTTATAACTGTCAGGAAACTCACAAGAAATGTTTGGGCCTAGATTTTACGAAGTAACTGACTGAATTCCAAAATTCCAGAAGGTTTGTTTTCCTCTCCTCACCATTAGTTCTTCCAGTGGAATTTGCTTTATATTCCACTGTTGAGTAGTGCGATTGCTCTGTGGTCTGGATATTATTTTGAAATCTTGTCAGTTGTTGTAATCATTAACATACAAGAATGTATAGTCAATGGCAGACATTTTTCTTATTGTTTTAACGTTTGCTTTAATTCAGATGTCTATCATTTAGATGGTGTAGCTCCAGGTCCATGAGAGGGGAGCTAACTAATCTGCCCAAGGTGTTGAACTTCCCATCTTTGAGGACCAGAACGGAGATTAAACATTGATGGTCTATGGAATCCCCCTAAGAACATGCGGTACATTTTGCCTTTGTTTGAATATGTAGTTGTTAAAGTCATTTATTAACAAAATCTTGGAATTTGGAATTGAACATAATAAGGTTTCAATTTCTTTGAGAACAGTTGCAGGTCTCTTCCTGTCCCAACTTCTGACGGAAGAGCATAGACATTAATGGAATGAATTTGACTGTTCATAACATACTTCAACCATACTGCTAAAATGTTTTTAGACCCATAGGATATTGTATATTTGGATACTCTAGAACTAGAGAGCAATAATACCACTAGCCGTTCACTGGGTCTACCCAAAGAGCCTTTTGTTGGTAATATATCGAGAGATGTATATTTCTAAAAGTTCAACTCTGTTTTCCTATAAACAGATGGTATTATAACCATTAAAAACCTGTAAAGTTCATGGTGATGTTTTTTTCTGTCTGTCCCAAATGGCTATGTTCCAAGAACTGATCTGGAGAGACTCTTTGAAATGTACTAGGGCTACTTTGCCTCAATCAGGAATACCAAAACTGTGGGTCACATAAGTATGACCCCAGAACTGACAGTGGTAAAACCTGAACTAATCTACACATTTTACTGTCAGAGCCTACTGCTATTGTTGGTAATCATATTTAAATAATTATCGTAGCCTTTAAAAATTGGCATGTGAGTCAAGGCAAGTAGCTGAGGAATACCTAGAGGTAGATCTTATTTCTTCTTTCAGAAAGTAGGAATAATTCCTTGCCTCCAATATTTTTAGGTTTATCCCCCAGTCTGATAGATTATCTGCTTTTTTGAGTATTTTTGCCTAGTGATGAAGATTAGACCACTTTGTTTGTTTATATTCCTTTTGAGTCTTGCTGTTGATCAGAAATTGGATAGACAGGAGATCTCCTGATTTAAGATGTGGTGATGCAGAACCCAAAGGATATTTTGGCAGTTTAAGATGTCAAATGGACCTCTCTTTCTCTTCTCCGAGACGGCCAGCCAAATACACATGCGCTCTGAGGAGAATGCACAGTGCACTCCGCTTGGTGCTCGTCACCCTGTGGCCCTACTCCTAAACATAGTATACTATCCCTTCATGGTGAAAGACTTGCAGCTTCTGCTGCTGGTGGGGGCGACGCTCCTCTGCCCATAAGGAGGAGCCGCCCCTGCAAAATACACATGGTCAGGAGAAGGCACAGCTACAGTACAGTGCATATACTGTTAGTTAATGAGCAAACATCAGCACATTTGGCACAATGATAAATAATGAGGAACATAGTTGGCAGATAATGTACACACGTTGTCCCAGAGGGGTAGTATCGCAAGGGGAGCATCACCACCTATGTATGTATGTAGTGGACAAAAGGGGCACCGATGTGCTGCAATAATCATTGTGCAATGATCTAAGGTGTAAAACACGAACTAACTTTCATAAAAAAATTAAAAAAAACAGCCTCATTCCCACCAGAGAAAAGAAAGCACAATATTTTGCATACAATCAATAGACATACAGCATATCAATTACCTGGTATGGTTGGTAACCAATAACAAAATGGAAGGAGGGGAGGAAGCTGTATTCCGAAATGGGAGACATGTCTGTAAGATAGTGTTCGCCCAAGGTCAACTAAATTGAGCCAGGGGGGTTATGTTTTCTGATCGCGGTATCAAAAGCATCAGTGTCCAGCAAGGGTGCAGCTTCTGAGAGCAGGTAATCATGCAGGGGTTGCCAGGTGTCCTTTGGTTTGGACGTTGGAGGTTGAAGAGATGCATATAACTCATTGGTAGTGTCACAATATGCTAAACTTTTAAGCCACTTATTAGTTGTGGGTGAGTTTGAGCTACTACAGTGTTAGAAATGGGGTCTTTGGTTTGTAGTCAGGTTACCCCAATCCAAGCAAGGACCCTCACTCTAGTCAGAGCAAAGGAGAAACACACCCTGTTAACCCCCGCTCACTCCATTAGTAGCGTGGCACGAGCAGAAAGGCCTAACTCTGAGACAATGTGTAAAGTATTTGTACCAACACATACAGTAATACAGTGAAAGCACTACAAAATGACTCAACACCAGGTTGGAACAATAGCCAATATTTATCTGAGTAAAACAAGACCAAAATTACAAAACTCTAACATACACAGGCAATGTTATCAATTTTTAAAGAATAAACTTCAATACAGTAATTAGAAACAAATGCTTTGATTAGGTGATATCACAGCATCATAACGGAGTCATTCCCAACAATCCAACGCCAATGGTGCAAGTCACGGAGTCACATGGACCTCCAGGTACAGTACCTTGTGAAAATGAGGAAACAAGCCGGTGCATGAGTCGGGGATTGCAGCGTCGCTGGATCCGAGGCGGCGTTGGTTCTGGTGCTGTAGAGCGAAGGAGCAGAGGCATCACAAAGAGGTGTCGGGTCCTTGCTGCGGAGCGGTGGAGGTGAGGCAGCATCAGTACAAAGCGTTAGATCCACGCACTTCCGGCGGAGTTGATATCTGGTGGTCACGATGTGATGCGACGACCTCCATGGAGTTGTGGACTTCAATGAGGCTGCATCGGCGTCGGGCCTGTGGGGTCGTCACACTCCAGCGAGGACCACGGCTTCCATTGCAGGCAGCATCACGGGATCCGGCAGAGGCGTCAGTCCGGAGTTGTCCAAAGTTGGTTCCTTGGATCTTCTTGATTCTCTATTAACTTCTCCATTGGCAGGGCAGGAGTGTCAGCAGAGAGCCCAGGTGCTGGCACGGGAAGTCTTTGAGGGCTCTGAGACTTCAGAACAGGAGGCAAACTCAGTGCAAGTCCTTGGAGATTCTTCTCAAGCAGGAATACACCCCAAAGTCCAGTCTTTGTCCCCTTTCACAGGCAGAAGTAGCTACTGCAGGATAGCCCAACAAAGCACAGTCACAGGCAGGGGCAGCACTTCTCTTCAGCTCTTGAGTTCTTCTCCTTGGCAGAGGTTCCCCTTGGTTCCAGAAGCAAATTGTGCAGAAATCTAAAGTCTTGGGGTTTGGGTCCACTAATTATACCCTTTCTTCCCTTGAAGTAAGCAAACTTCAAAGGAAAGTTTCTGTGTTCACAAGACCCCGCCTTGCCCAGGCCTGGCCCCAGACACACACCAGGGGGTGGGGGACTGCATTGTGTGAGGACAGGCACGGCCCATACAGGTGTAAGAGACCACTCATCCCTCCACTGTAGCTCAGATAATTCATCAGGATATTCATGCTACATCCCAGCTCCGTTATGTCTCTCGCTAGAGGGGATGCACACACATCCCAACTGTCAGTCTGACCCAGATAGGGAATCCATAAACAGGCAGAGTCACAAAATGGTTTAAGCAAGAAAATGCCTACTTTCTAAATGGCATTTTCAAACTAACAATCTAAAAACCAACTTCACTAAATGATGTATTTTTAAATTGTTCAGAAACCCCAAACTCCTCATTTCTATCTGCTCTCAAAGGGAAACTGCACTTTAAGAATATTTAAAAGCAGCCCCCATGTTAACCCTAGAGAGAGCTAGGCTTTGCAAAAGTGAATAACGAACGTGGCAGTAAAAAAAGGCAATTACACCTACAATTTCACTTAGGGATCACTTGCACTTTAGCACTGGTCAGCAGTGGCAAAGTGCCCAGAGTAACAAAAACAGCAAAAACAGAGTTCAGCACATAGCAACATTCTGGAAAGCAGAGGCAAAATGTTAGGGGAGACCACGCCAAGGATGCCAGGTCTAACACCCAGTGTATTGCAATCTCTTGCTTGGCTAAAAGGAGGGCCATGGCAATATAACGTTTTGTCCTTTTAGGGGCATCCCGTGTGTAGCTCAACAATTCCATCAATGGGTCCAGGTCGGGCCCGATATCTGTCATCTGGTTCAGCATAGAAAAAACCTCTGTGACCCAAGGAGACCAGTGGTGTCCCCATCAGCGGGCTGGGGTCAGATCTGCAGTCTGCGTTTTGGGTGGCCGGTTCAGCCGCGGGCCGCTTTTTTGGCTGTAACCTACTTTTTGGGCTGCGGCGTGGTCTGGGCGTCGTCTCTTGGGCTCTGGGTCTCACTGTGCTCATTCATGGTGTGAGAAAACAGGGCTGATTGCAGAGGCCCCATAACTTTTTGCCCCCATTTTCCACTTTTTGCTGGTGTTTTCCTGACTCTGATGGTGCCCTGGGTACTGCTAACCAGTCCCAGGGCCTGTGCTCTGTGTAAAATGGATATGCAAATTACGCTAATTATAATTGGCTAAGTTAACCTACCTATAAGTCCCTAGTATATGGTAGGGCATGTAGGTTTAGGGACCACAGCATAGGTGGTGCACACCTAGGTGCATTGCTGAGGTGCCCAGTGTCATTTTAAAAGCAAGCCTGCCTTGCTGGCTGCTTTTAAATTAAAGTTATATGCAAATTCGACTTTGGAATTAAAGGTACTTCCAAAGTCTTAAACTACCTTATTTTTACATATAAGTCACCCCTAAGGTATGCCCTATGTGCCCCTAGGGCTGGGTGCCATGTAACTATAAGCAGGGACTTTATAAAAATAGATTTATAAGCCCTGGTGAGGTAAAAACAGCCAAATTCGTTTTTCCCTCATTGAAGTAAATGGCCTTCATAGGCTAGAATGGGCAGACTTTATTTTAAATGTTAAAGTCTCCTTAAAAGTTACATACCAAGAATTTGGTATCAAATTAATTATTGTAATAAATCCCACAACTTCCAGTTGTTGGATTTAATATAACTTGTTCAGGTAAAAAGTTTAGACTTTACCTAAAAAGTTGCCAATTTCAGCTCTGCATTGTTTTTGCTGCTGTGCTCTGATTGGCCAGCCTGCAGCAGCTTCTGCCAGGCTACCTTGATGAGGTGTGAAGTGGCCTGACTTCACACAAAGGAATGTGCTTGGGGGAGAGAATCTCCCCTCAGCAGATGATGAGGCAGGAAGGGGGAGGGCTGCCAAACTGGTCTTCAAAGGCAGAGAAGGACATTTGCAGCACCCAACAACACCCCCACATCCTGCAACCCCAGACAATTAGGTGCCCCCTTGATTAGATTAGGAGAGGGCAGGAGAGGGGTGTGTTTATGATTTTTAGCCACACCAGTGGGTGGGCTCAGCCAGATGCAACCTCCAAAAATCAGATTCATCCATGTTGGATTTTTAGAGACTGTTGCCTTCTGGGATGGATTTTTGCCACACTTCCCAGGAAGTGGTCATCACAGGGGGACGACCCTGTCCCTGATTGGAGAACCAGGGCCCCCCTGCTTTTCACCCAGGAGCAAGGATAAAACTGGCAGACCTGCACCCACGCCTCAGATCCCCTCCAGAATTCAACAAGAAAGGAACTAAAGAAGAAGAAGGACTGCCCTGCTGGACCCCTGGCCTGCACCTGGACCCTGCACTCAGAAGGACTGCACCAGCTGCACACTTGGGCTTCACCACAAGAAGGACTTTGCCTGGCTTCAACTGGTTCAAGGAGGGACTCCCTGTTTGCTACAGGTGAAAAATTGCTAAACCAGAGTCCCCTGCACCAACTCCTGAAGAAAGCGACCAGCTGACCACTGTCCAGTGGCCAAAAAGGAGTTTGCGCCAGGTGCATTCTGGGAGTTGAAGTCCGCACCCCCCAAGGACCATCACAGAACTTCTGGACCCTTGGGGTGAGCTGTGGACCCCAAAGGAACCTTAAAAGAACATCTGGGTGAAGCCCCAGAAGTTTGGAAAAGATTTGAGAATTTTTGGAAAAAAGCTCCAGAGAGGGACCGACCCGCCGCGGAAATTCTAGCCGGCTTGCCTCAACCGCGACCCGGCCTGACTTCGTGGTTCGTCCCAGTAAAGAAAAACATCCAAAAAAGAGACTAAGTCCGAACGTAAAAAGTTGACCGGGACCTCCCAGCCATCGTATCCGAGAAGGGCTCCATGGACGTCGGATCAAGATCCAGGTTTACCCCGGTCGAAGGATTTTCATCTCGAAAAAACGACTAAGTCCGAAGGTAAAAGTCTCCACTGAGGAAACCCACATCGCGTATCCGGACAAGGGCTCCAGGAGGTCGGATTCAACTGGCAGGTTCGTCCCGGTGAAGAAAAACTTCAAAATAAAGACTAAGTCAGAAGGTAACTTTTTAACCGAGGCCTCCCGCGACCTGTAGCCGAGCAGGGCTCCATCGCGGTCGGCCTGAAAGTTTGACTTTGCCCCGGTCGAGGTGCAACCAGATGACCCGATTGGCGCTTTTTGTTTCTAAGCGCTAGAAAAGTAATAATTCTTTAAAAATTCATATCTCCGGTTCCCCTGAACCGATTTTTATCGTTTTTGTGTCATTTTAAAGATAAAAATATAAACTATTTTTATAAATTGGTTTTGGATTTTTAAACTGTTTCCTGTGTTTTATTTAATTACTGTTTTGTGATATTTGAATGCTTTACACTTTGTCTCCTAAGTTAAGCCTTGACGCTCGTTGCCAAGCTACCAAGGGTTGAGCTGGGATTAATTTACTGAGACCTAACTGTACCTATGTGGAGGTTAGTGGCTTGTTGCTAGGTGTAGGTACCTACCTGCCCTACCAATAACCCATTTTCCAACATAATTGGAAGCAGCGACGGGATCCTGTACTTGTATTCAATATCACGTTACAGTTTTAGGTAAAACAAATTAAAAATCATTTAAATTGTCCTAGTGCAAAAATTGTTTTAATTTTTAATTTGGATTAATTTCAATTATTGAATTTTTGTAATTTTTCTAAATTCTTGTTTCCAATTTTTGCAAAAAGTTTTTGTTGACACAAAACTAGGGAACCATGGAGCTTGATCTGGCTAGCCTACTCACACTGACAGTAGTCCAGCTTAGGGGGTTGTGTATTGAAAGAGGGTTGCCTGCAACCACTGATCTCAGGAAGCAAATCCTGATTAAATCCCTGACAGCATGGGCTGAGGCCCAAGAGCTAGGCACAGAGGAAGCTCCAGAGGGAGAAGAAAAAGGGGAGGATGCTAACTCTAACCTCTCAGGGGAGGGAAGGCATCTGAGCCCAAGTGAGGATGAGGAAGAACGGTCCTCAGTAGATACAGTCACTAGGGGCAGACCCAAAGCTAGTGGTGGGAGAGGGGTCCTTTCAGGAGGAGAGAACCCATCCATCAGAGAAAGAGAGCTGGAGGCCCAGCTAGCATACATAGCTTTGGAAGCAGAGAAGCTGGCCCTAGAAAAGAAAAAGTGGGCATACAAAGAAAAAAGAGATGGAAGCAGCGATAAAGAAGCTGAGGTGTCCATGGGTGGGGGAGTTTGCCCCAGATTACCCAAGGGGGAGGTTCCTGCTGATGTAGAGGGGGATGACATAGATAAGTGGCTGGGGGCCTTTGAGAGGGCACTCCAAATGAGAAGGGTTAGGCCTCAATACTGGGGTTCCCTTTTGTGGGAGTTGGTCCCCAACTCAGGGAGGGATAGGCTTCTGACCTTAAGGGGGGAGGAGGCAGATTCATACCCTAGTATGAAGAGGTGCTTAGCCAAGAAGTTTGGTCTGACCCCAGAGCAATATAGAATGAAGTTCAGGGACACCCAGAAGGTCAGTACCCAGTCTTGGGTTGACTTTGTGGACATTTCACTAAAGGCACTAGAGGGCTGGATTATTGGTAACAAAGTAGATACTTATGAGGGGTTATACAATCTGATCATGAGAGAGCACATCTTAACCAATTGTATCCAAGAAAGGTTACGCCAGCATCTAGTGGACTTTAAGCAGACCAACCCTAGAGAGCTAGGGGAGGCAGCTGATGAGTGGTTGAGAACCAGGGTGGTTGTCAAGTCCCAGGGGGAAGACTCCAAGAAGGGGGGGACAGGTCCCCAAAAACCTAAGGAGGGAGGTGGTAAGCCCACCACAGAGACTCCCTCTGTACCCCAGAACCCTAAGAAGGAGGAGAGTAAATCCCACTCAGACTCTGACAAGCAGAGACAGGGAGACCCAGGGTTAAAAAAACTCTTGGACAGTAGGGCTTGCTTTGACTGTCAGCAGACAGGTCACTTCAGAGGAGATGCAGCCTGTCCAAGGAAGGTGGTTAGCACTGGGCTGTCCAGTGTAGCCATAGAGGAGGATTCCTCAGATGATGAAGTCCTCCTAGCATTGTGCTGGGAGACAGGACCAGATGGTAAGCTGGTGATCCCTGAGGGTGGGAGTAGGCACTTCCACCACATTCAAGTGAATGGGATCCCTACCACTGGCCTGAGGGACACCTGTGCCAGTCACACTATAGTGAGTGACCGTTTAGTGACGCCAGACATGTATGTCCCAGGAAAGACAAAGAAAGTCAGGATAGCCACAGGGGAGGTCACCTCCAAACCTGTAGCCATAGTGCCCCTAGAGAGGGAGGGTATCCTTGACTGGATTAGGGTGGTAGTCAGTGCTGACCTCCCCCTAGATAGTATCCTGGGCAATGACCTCCCAGAGGTGAGTCTGGTCACAGATGGGGTGGTCGCCCAGGGCGCCCCCCCAACCCAAAGTCCTGGGGAGTCAGTCCCTACAGTTAGGAGACAGGGGTCCCCAAGAAAAGGAAAGAAGAAAAGGAAGGGTAGGCCACTCTTAAAGAGAGTTCCAGGGAGCCAAGGGCCCTCTGCCCCAGTAGGGGGGGAGCCCAGAGTTGGCACTGGTGAGGCCTCACCTGACCCCAAGGAAGTCCTGAGTCATCAGGCAGCTGTCCAGATGCAAGGTGTTGCCCCTGCACTGACAGAAGGGAGAGTGGAAGGAGGGTGTCTGCCACAGGAGGTGGTAGCCCCCCACTCTAGACAGCAAGAGGGGTGCCAGGACCCCAAAGATGCCCCTAAAGCAGCTCAGCCACCTGTCAGTGGAGAGCTTAGGGTGTAGTTCTGGGTACTGACAGCTGTCAGTAGCCTCTGCTGGGTGCTAGCCTTCCTGGCAGCACTGTACTTGGCCTGGGAGGCAGACCACAGGGCCAATAGCAAAGTAGGCCCCCTGACCCTATTGGTCATGGTGGGGTTGCTCAAGTGTTGGGTGACCTCTTTGGGTAAGCTAGGTGTTGCCCTAGCAAAGTTTGGAGTAGGGGAGGTGGGCACCTCACTACCCAAGTTGGCAGAGAGAGAGGAGGAAGACCCCCTAGAGGGAAGTTTCAGTTTGAGTTGGGTCCTTTTACTGTTGGGATGGCTTCACTACCCAGAGGGAGTGACCCTGACAGGAGGATATAAGGCAGAGTAGGCCCTGCAAAGGGACAGCCAGTTTTCTTCACTGTCTTCCTCGCCTAACAAGCCAGGAAGACTCTCCCAGGGTTGGGCTGAGTCTCCTGGGCGTGTGGGCTGGGGGGGGTTGTGTGAGAAAACAGGGCTGATTGCAGAGGCCCCATAACTTTTTGCCCCCATTTTCCACTTTTTGCTGGTGTTTTCCTGACTCTGATGGTGCCCTGGGTACTGCTAACCAGTCCCAGGGCCTGTGCTCTGTGTAAAATGGATATGCAAATTACGCTAATTATAATTGGCTAAGTTAACCTACCTATAAGTCCCTAGTATATGGTAGGGCATGTAGGTTTAGGGACCACAGCATAGGTGGTGCACACCTAGGTGCATTGCTGAGGTGCCCAGTGTCATTTTAAAAGCAAGCCTGCCTTGCTGGCTGCTTTTAAATTAAAGTTATATGCAAATTCGACTTTGGAATTAAAGGTACTTCCAAAGTCTTAAACTACCTTATTTTTACATATAAGTCACCCCTAAGGTATGCCCTATGTGCCCCTAGGGCTGGGTGCCATGTAACTATAAGCAGGGACTTTATAAAAATAGATTTATAAGCCCTGGTGAGGTAAAAACAGCCAAATTCGTTTTTCCCTCATTGAAGTAAATGGCCTTCATAGGCTAGAATGGGCAGACTTTATTTTAAATTTTAATTTTAAAGTCTCCTTAAAAGTTACATACCAAGAATTTGGTATCAAATTAATTGTTGTAATAAATCCCACAACTTCCAGTTGTTGAATTTAATATAACTTGTTCAGGTAAAAAGTTTAGACTTTACCTAAAAAGTTGCCAATTTCAGCTCTGCATTGTTTTTGCTGCTGTGCTCTGATTGGCCAGCCTGCAGCAGCTTCTGCCAGGCTACCTTGATGAGGTGTGAAGTGGCCTGACTTCACACAAAGGAATGTGCTTGGGGGAGAGAATCTCCCCTCAGCAGATGGTGAGGCAGGAAGGGGGAGGACTGCCAAACTGGTCTTCAAAGGCAGAGAAGGACATTTGCAGCACCCAACAACACCCCCACATCCTGCAACCCCAGACAATTAGGTGCCCCCTTGATTAGATTAGGAGAGGGCAGGAGAGGGGTGTGTTTATGATTTTTAGCCACACCAGTGGGTGGGCTCAGCCAGATGTAACCTCCAAAAATCAGATTCATCCATGTTGGATTTTTAGAGACTGTTGCCTTCTGGGATGGATTTTTGCCACATTTCCCAGGAAGTGGTCATCACAGGGGGACGACCCTGTCCCTGATTGGAGAACCAGGGCCCCCCTGCTTTTCACCCAGGAGCAAGGATAAAACTGGCAGACCTGCACCCACGCCTCAGATCCCCTCCAGAATTCAACAAGAAAGGAACTAAAGAAGAAGAAGGACTGCCCTGCTGGACCCCTGGCCTGCACCTGGACCCTGCACTCAGAAGGACTGCACCAGCTGCACACTTGGGCTTCACCACAAGAAGGACTTTGCCTGGCTTCAACTGGTTCAAGGAGGGACTCCCTGTTTGCTACAGGTGAAAAATTGCTAAACCAGAGTCCCCTGCACCAACTCCTGAAGAAAGCGACCAGCTGACCACTGTCCAGTGGCCAAAAAGGAGTTTGCGCCAGGTGCATTCTGGGAGTTGAAGTCCGCACCCCCCAAGGACCATCACAGAACTTCTGGACCCTTGGGGTGAGCTGTGGACCCCAAAAGAACCTTAAAAGAACATCTGGGTGAAGCCCCAGAAGTTTGGAAAAGATTTGAGAATTTTTGGAAAAAAGCTCCAGAGAGGGACCGACCCGCCGCGGAAATTCTAGCCGGCTTGCCTCAACCGCGACCCGGCCTGACTTCGTGGTTCGTCCCGGTAAAGAAAAACATCCAAAAAAGAGACTAAGTCCGAATGTAAAAAGTTGACCGGGACCTCCCAGCCATCGTATCCGAGAAGGGCTCCATGGACGTCGGATCAAGATCCAGGTTTACCCCGGTCGAAGGATTTTCATCTCGAAAAAACGACTAAGTCCGAAGGTAAAAGTCTCCACCGAGGAAACCCACATCGCGTATCCGGACAAGGGCTCCAGGAGGTCGGATTCAACTGGCAGGTTCGTCCCGGTGAAGAAAAACTTCAAAATAAAGACTAAGTCAGAAGGTAACTTTTTAACCGAGGCCTCCCGCGACCTGTAGCGGAGCAGGGCTCCATTGCGGTCGGCCTGAAAGTTTGACTTTGCCCTGGTCGAGGTGCAACCAGATGACCCGATTGGCGCTTTTTGTTTCTAAGCGCTAGAAAAGTAATAATTCTTTAAAAATTCATATCTCCGGTTCCCCTGAACCGATTTTTATCGTTTTTGTGTGATTTTAAAGATAAAAATATAAACTATTTTTATAAATTGGTTTTGGATTTTTAAACTGTTTCCTGTGTTTTATTTAATTACTGTTTTGTGATATTTGAATGCTTTACACTTTGTCTCCTAAGTTAAGCCTTGACGCTCGTTGCCAAGCTACCAAGGGTTGAGCTGGGATTAATTTACTGAGACCTAACTGTACCTATGTGGAGGTTAGTGGCTTGTTGCTAGGTGTAGGTACCTACCTGCCCTACCAATAACCCATTTTCCAACACATGGCACCCATAGTTTGCTCACCTGCTATCTGGATTTCTTTTTCTTCTTTCTTTTTCTTTTCCTTTTTTCTCCTTCATTGGCCATATTTTCTTCTTCTTCCCAGGAGTCTGTGTTTTCTTCCCTACATACATTGCTTGCCACCTTTTCTACTATGGCTATTTTTCCATTCATCTGTAGGTGGCTTTCCCAATCCAAGATGGTGTCTTTATTTCTTCCTGCATGTCACTTCCTGTTTGTCTGTATAAAAGCACAGAAGATCTTCTGTTCTTTGTGTTGCAAACACGTCCGTCCAGGTAGTGTTCCTCGCTCCCGCTTCCCATGATTTGGACATCTCCTGTTTTTGCCTGCAGTTTTGTTGTTCCTGATTCGTTGTTTTTTTCTCAGTTGTTTTCCTTTTGCCTCTTTTCAGGAGTTCCTGTGCTCTGAGGTTTTTTTCCCAATATTGTTTTTTTTCATCTGGGACTCCTTCTGGAGGTTACGACCTGCTCCTTCTGGAGGTTACGACCTGCTGGGCGTCATACCGTCAGCAGCACCTTGGCTACTGGAAAGGGTTGCCCTTACTGTGGCCAATCCAGAACATGCAAGAAACCAGGTGGTGCCCTGAGACTGGCAGATTACAGTGGTAAGAAGCGTGCAAATCGTGACAACCTCACCCCAATAAAGAGCTATATGGCATCATGTCCACCTCATATGGATGAGGTCTGCTCCTGCCGTGTGGCATTTGGGGCAGTTTGAGGACCTGCTGTGATCAATCCTGTGTTGATCATTATGGCTAATTTAGGCTTGTCTAAAGAATTTAAATGAATACGTTTGTGATGATGGTTTGGCGATATGAGCTGAGTTTGCGAGCAGTATGTTGACCATATTTTGTCCAACAGGGGAAGCCCAGGTCAGTCTCCCAGTGTCCCCCTTAGTTTTGCGTCATGTGCCAGGAGCATGGCCACACTGGAGTGATAGAGTCTAGGCACCAGCCAGGCACCATCTCTATCACTGATCATGAGGGTCAAGGGTCAACGGGTGAATTTGTCTGACCCCAGGGGGTAGGAGGAGATGGTAACATGCAGTGAGCCTCGTATGCAATGCATTCTGAAATGGTCCATAAGGGTAGCTTTCGTGAAAAGGGTAACAGTGGAACGTACCAGCGCATGGCCGTTTGGGAAAAGATCACCAAAGGTGTGAGGTCATATCACAGCAAAGTGAGCTTCACCAGGACTTTGCAAGTGATGGGGAACCAGGGGTTGTCAGTTATTACCAAAAATGGTAAGTAAAGTAGCGAGCCCCCTAGTTTACAATGTAAATTGTGCCATGCTCAACATGTGGTGGGTAGGGCCTGTATGTCTTTAAGATGTAAGGGGAACATTATCGGCAGAAGAGAACCCAGAGGCATTGGTGCAGCCAGGTCACTCTCCGGTTTAGCATAGAATATTCTGATGTCCGTGTGGAACCAGTGATGGGAGTACTGGCATTGCGCTGCTAAATAATGCAGCACTCTGAACCTGCCCTTCTCGTATGGGAACACTAACGTATCCCAGCTGACACAGGGTCACCTACCAGCCCAGAAAAACCTGAGCAGCAAGCTGTGCAGGGTAGTGGAGAAAGTGTTGGTTAGTGGGAAAAGAATGTTGAGAAAAGGTAAAGAAACTTAGGGAGAACCATTGTTTTGATAATCTCTATGCGTCCGGCCATGGACAGCAGGAGATGGATCTATCGGTCTATTTGGGTAGTGAGTGTATCAAGAGCAGGCAGTAGTTCAAGCACACCAATTGCTCTTTATTTCGATGTATAAAAATGCATAAGTACCTAAGCGGACCATCACACCAGTGCAATGGAAATTCACCTTGGACAAGAGTGGTGGCCTCTGTGAGAGGGGTGTGGTCCAGTTGATCTGGAGCCCAGAGTGCCTGGGGTGAAGGAGATGCACACCCTCCTGGGTGAGTGGGCACAGGCAACTGGGTTGGGTACTATTGGGAGGGCGGTGATGGTATGGGGGTGGCAGAAGATCCTGTAGCTGGGGTGGTCCCTGAGCGGTCTGCCACCACTAGGGAGCTCCCATCGGAGGAGGAATCAGAGTTATTTGTATCAGCTCCTGTCCCCCCCCGTGGTGTTCCCCTCGCCCTCCATCCCACTGGTCCCCTCGGTGTTGGTGGACTCTGCCTCCTGGGTCCCGTGGGCTGCTGCTCCCTCACTCGCCGTTGCCCCTGCTCCTTCGTCAGATGATGCTAATGCACACATGGATGGGATGACAAAAGGAGAAGGGGGGAGAAGAGAAAGAAAAAAAGAAAAAAAGAAAGCACATGGTCAATCAATCAAACAATCAATCACAGTTTTATAAAGCACAGCTAGATGTCTGTTGTCTCGCTGTTGGGTTGGGCGAACTTCTTGATGATGTTGAAGAGTTCCTTGCTGTTGTTTGCTTTTGAGGAGATCCTGTCTTGGATAGCCTTCTTTCAATCACAGTCCCAACGAGACAGATGGCATACACATCATTATCACTCACTGGAACTAAGAATGGGCAGTATGGACCACACTGGTATACCATTGGATAGGTACTACAGCAGGTAGGACCAAAACACTGCCATCTTCACACCTACTGGGACCAACCAAGCCCTGTCTGCCATGGAAAGCCAGCTACCTAGCTATTAAAAATATGCATTAAACCGAAACTACCTAAGCTGGACCACGCTGCAATGTCTAAACTGGCATACTGGGGCATCCTCTGACTAGAAACCTGCACCCAAATCCCATGCCTGGCAACAAATGATGGTTGTCACACACATTCTACTCACCCCCTTCTGGCTGCTGTGATGCCCTCAAGCTCCATCCAGCTCTGGGTAGACCACCGCCAGTATGCGGGCCTTTAGGGGTGTCCGATTCTGACAGCATCGCTCCCTCGTTGGGATTCCGTCCCCAGCTGGGTGTCCGCGCTCTTCCGGGCCCAGCGTCTCAGGTCCCCCCACCATTTCCTGCAGTGTGTGATCCTCTGGCTCTGGACCCCCAGGGTCCGCACATCCTTGGCCATGGCACGCCACAACCCCTTCTTCTGATGGGTGCTGACCTGCAGAGGAAACATAGGCAGAGTGACATCATGAACTATGCAATCCAGCCTGTCACACATATAGCCTACATACTGCATTTGCCCCTCATCAAGCACACACATGACACATACCTCTGCATTCACTCTGCCACCAGCGATCCCCCCCAAATGACACTCTGCCAGCACACACACACATCTACATGCAGCCATGTCACATGCAATGTAACCATGATGTACTCACCTGTTTGTCTGGAGGCCCATACAACTACCCATACAGGGGTAGGACCTCATCCACAAGCCTCTCCAACTCCTCCGACGTTAAGGCTGGGGCCCTTTCCCCTGTAGCACGGGCCATGGCTGATACCAGACACAGGTTGCAGCAGCACACGCAGTGGAGATGTAGTCCAGTGGAAAGTCAGGTGAAGTAGTAGGAAGAAAATGGCGGTCACGTCCACGGGGGTGAACACCCTCACTGCCGGCATTGATCACCATTGTTTCCTGTGCTCCATAGAGCCTCATGTTAGCCAATGAGGAATTGCATTGCAGTGCAGACTACCTCTCGTCATGATGCATAACGCCGGCGGATTGACATCACTTCCACCTATCCCTGCATACAGGACAGGTGGTTGCCATTTCCTACTGCTAGTACACATGTACTGATTTAAAAGTGTGTCATTGGTGTCAACTGTACACACCTAGACAATTCTAGTGTCCAACATACAAACATGCTCTGTGTACTCTGATGTTGTGTGTCCACTGTAGGAAATCTTGCCTGTCATGTTACCCCCATTTTTACTTGTGTGTCAGTTTGTTTTTGCCTGTCTCATTGGGATCCTGCTAGTCAGGACCCCAGTGCTCATAGTTTATGGCCTGAATGTGTTCCCTGTGTGGTGCCTAGATGTGCCACTGAGGCTCTGCTAATCATAACGTCAGTGCTTATGCTCTCTCTGTCTTTAAAATTGTCACTGCAGGCTAGTGACCATTTTTACCAATTCTGATTGGCACATTGAAACACCGTTATAATTCCCTAGTATATGGTACCTAGGTATCCAGGGTATTGGGGTTCCAGGAGATCCCTATGGGCTGTAGGTTTTCTTTTGCCACCCATAGGGAGCTCAAACCAATATTACACAGGACTGCCACTGCAGCCTGAGTGAAATAACGTCCACGTTATTTCACAGCCATTTTACACTGCACTTAAGTAACTTATAAGTCACCTATATGTCTAACCCTCACTTGGTGAAGGTTAGGTGTAAAGTTACTAAGTGTGAGAGCAACCTAGCACTAGCCAAGGTGCCCCCACATTGTTCAGGGCAATTTCCCCGGACTTTGTGAGTTCGGGGACACCATTACACGTGTGCACTACATATAGGCCAATACCTATATGTAGCTTCACAAAGGTAACTCTGAATATGGCCATGTAACATGTCTAAGATCGTGGAATTGTCCTCCCATACCAGTAGTGAGGTGCCAATCCCATGCATCCCTGGGACCCCAGCATGGACCCCGGGTACTGCGAAACCAGCTCTCTAGGGTTTTCACTGCAGCTACTGCTGCTGCCAACCCACAGACAGGCTTCTGGTCTCCTGGGGTCTGGGCAGCCCAGTCCCAGAAAGGCAGAACAAAGGATTTCCTCTGAGAGATGGTGTTACACCCTCTCCCTTTGAAAATGGGTGTTAAGGGCTGGGGAGGAGTAGCCTCCCCAGCCTCTGGAAATGCTTTGAAGGGCACAGATGGGGCCCTCCTTGCATAAGCCTGTCTACACTGTTTCAGGAATTCCCCTAGCCCCTGCTCTGGGGTGAAACTGGACAAACGAAAGGGGAGTGACCACTCCCCTGTCCATCACCACCCCAGGGTTGGTGCCCAGAGCTCCTCCAGTGTGTCACAGACCTCTGCCATCTTGAATGCAGAGGTGTGAGGGCACAATGGAGGCCTCTGAGTGGCCAGTGCCAGCAGGTGACATCAGAGACCCCTCCTGATAGCTGCTTACCTGACTAGGTGGCCAATCCTCCCCTGAGGGCTATTTAGGGTCTCTCCTGTGGGCTTCTCTGCAGATAACGAATGCAAGAGCTCACCAGAGTTCTTCTGCATCTCCCTCTTTGACTTCTGCCAAGGATTGACCGCTGACTGCTCCAGGATGCCTTCAAAACCGCAACATAGTAGCAAGAAGACTACCAGCAACATTGTGGCTCCTAATCCTGATGGCTTTCTCAACTGTTTCCTGGTGGTGCATACTCTGAGGGCTGTTTGCCTTCACCCTGCACTGGAAGCCAAGAAGAAACCTCCCGTGGGTTGAAGGAATCTTCCCCCTGCTAACGCAGGCACCAAACTTCTGCTTCACTGGTCCTCTGGATCCCCACTCATCTTGATGAGCGTGGTCCCTGGAACACAGGGGCTGGATCCAAGTGACCCCGACAGTCCAGCGGTCCACCTGTCCAAATTTGGTGGAGGTAAGTCCTTGCCTCCTCACGCCAGACAGTAATCCTGTGAACTGCAGCTGCTAGGGTTTCTGTGCACTTTTGCAAGGAATCCTTCATGCACGGCACAGCCCAGGTCCCCAGCACTCCGTCCGGCATTGCTCAACTCACTGAGTCGACCACCGGCTTCATGGGACCCTCCTTTGTAGTGTTGAGATGACCGTCATGCTCAGTTTCCTTGAACCCCTATTCAAGTGCTCTGCGGGTGCTGCCTGCTTTTGCATGGGCTCTCTGTGCTGCTGAGCGCCCCCTCTGTCTCCTCCTCCAAGGGGCAACCTCCTGGTTCTTCCTGGGCCCAGGCAGCACCCATTTTCTTTAACCATGACCTTTGCAGCTAGCAACGCTTGTTTGCAGTCTTTCTGCATGGAAACAACTCTGCATCCTCCAGCACACTGTAGGACATCTTCTGTGGAAAGTAGAAGTTCCTGGCATCTTCCATTGTTGCAGAATCTTCAGCTTCTTCCACCCAGAGGCAGCCATTTTATACCTTCATCCGGGGTTTAGTGGGCTCCTGCCCCCCTGGACACTTTTGTGTCTCTTGGACTTGGTCCCCTTCCTTTGCAGGTCCTCAGGTCCAGAAATCCATCTTCAGTGCTTTGCAGTCTGTTATGGTCCTTGCAGAATCTCCTATCACGACTTTAGTGTGTTTCTGGGGAAGTAGGGTAACTTTACTCCTACTTTTCAGGGTCTTGGGGTGGGGTATCTTGGACACCCTTAGTGTTTTCTTACACTCCCAGCGACCCTCTACAAACTACACTAGGCCTGGGGTCCCTAAGTGGTTTGCATTCCACTTTCTTACTATATGGTTAGTGTTGCCCCTAGGCCTCTTGCATCCTATTGTATTCTACAGTGTTTGGACTATTTTTCTAACTGTTTACTTACCTGATTTTGGTGTGTGTGTATATTTTGTGTATTTTATTTACCTCCTAAGGGAGTATATTCTCTGGGATATTTTTGGCACATTGTCACTAAAATAAAGTACCTTTATTTTTAGTAACTCTGAGTATTGTGATTCTTATGATATAATGCTATATGATATAAGTGGTATAGTAGGAGCTTTGCATGTCTTCTAGTTCAGCCTAAGCTGCTCTGCTATAGCTACCTCTATCAGCCTAAGCTGCTAGAACACTACTAATCTACTAATAAGGGATAACTGGACCTGGCACAAGGTGTAAGTACCATCAGGTACCCACTATAAGCCAGGCCAGCCTCCTACATCCACAGTTCCTGTTGTCACTCTCTTCTTACGTTTGGGTCACTTGGGTACCTACCACTGTGGAGGAATAGGAGGAGGAGGCAAGCACCTGTGTACAGACCCCTGGTGGACTTGGCTACACTGGAGGAAAGGCACATCATGCTCACCTAATGTCTGGACAGGGCCACAATCACAAAGCTGTGAGCACAATTGAAGCCTGATCTTCTACCTGCTATCCGTCACACCACAGTAATACTCCCTCTTATGAAAGTACTATCAGTGCTCCATTTCCTGGCAACAGGCTCTTTCTAGGTGACAGTGGGCTTGGCTGCTGGAATGTCACAGCCAATGTTCTCTATTGTGCTTGCAAGGGTTTTGGCTGCCTTGCTCAAACACATGTGCAGCTAAATCACATTCCCCCAGGTAGATGATTTGCCCACTGTCAAGGCTGTATTTTATGCAATTGGACACATACCACATTTGATTGGGGCCATTGACGGCACCAATATTGCCTTAGTCCCCCCCAGGGCCATTGAACAGTTGTACAGGAATAGGAAGAGTTTCCACTCACTCAATATCCAGATAGTGTACCTTTGCTGACCAGTACATCTCCCATGTCACTGCCAAGTATCCTGGGTCCGTGCATGATGCCTTTGTCCAGAGGAATAGCAGCTTTCCACAGCTGATGGCACAACTACAGAGGCACAGACTGTGGCTTGTAGGTGAGCCTGAGTCCCCACACAATGTATGTCAGTGTATGCCTTCAGGAGTCATACCCCATGCCATTGTGCACGGCTAATGTGTGTCCCTCACTTTTTCCAGGTGACTCCGGCTACCCAAACCTGTCCTGGCTCTTGACCCTTGTTAGGAATCCGAGGACAGGGACTGAGAACAGGTAAAATGATGCTCATGGGCGTACCAGGAGGATTGTTAAAAGGACCTTCGGTCTCCTGAAGTCCAGGTTCAGATGCCTTCACCTGACAGGTGGATCCATATGCTACTCCCCTAAGAAGGTCTGCAAGATTGTTGTTGTGTGCTGCATGTTGCATAATTTGGCTCTTAGATGCCATGTGCGCTATCTGCAGGAGGAGGGGGTGACAATGCACCTGTGGCAGCAGTGGGCAGTGAGGAAAGTGATGAGGAGGAAGAGGAGGAGGATGAGGGCTAGTGGCCTGTGGGTCCTGTGGCAGGACCTCCTGTTCACTATGTGGAGGGCTGGTCAGTACACTGGCTGGTGGTAGGGGCCCACTGGTGTGCTGTGTACTCCCGCATGATGTTGGCCATGTCACCCAGCACCCCTGAAATGGGGGCCATGGTGGTATTCAAGGCTTGTAATTGTTGCATGACCTCCTGGCGGTGTTCCCCCTGCAGCCGCTGGTTCTCCTACATGAAGTTGAGCACCTGACCCTTCCTATTGTCGGATTGTTGGTGTACCCTCAGGAAATTTGTGAGTGCCTCCTGGGCAGTCAGTTCCCTGGGCCTGTCCTCCCCCGGTGCACAGCTGTCCTCCAACTGTCCCTGGCCCCCTGTGCCTGTGTCCCCTGAATGATGTGCCCACTCCCACTGACACCAGGACTCTCATTGTCTTGCCTGTGTGGTGTGGACTCGGGTCCCTGTACAGGTGGGTATGCTACTGATTGACATGTCCTGGAGACAGAGGTCTGGGGCGTTGGCTGGATGCTGTGGTGTTAGATTCTGAGGGGGGGTTCTGTGGTGGACTGGCTGTGGGATGGGGTAGCTGACTGACCAGTGGTCCCTGATGGGCCAGGGAGTTCATCCAGATCCAGAGCTCCTGAGTTGCTATCTTCACTGGAGGCATCTTCTGGTGGGGGACAAGGTAGCCGTGGCCACTTCTTGATGCTGACATTGGCTGGGGCACCTGTGGGGATGTAAGTGATGTGTTTTGGTACTTGTCTGACATTTTCCGCATTCCTAGCTTTCCCAAGGACAAAGTTGTCCTTCCACGTTTGGTAGTGCATGGTGATGGATCGAGGGATTGTTAGTTCTCCATGCTATGCATGCATTGGTGGTCGGTGTTAATACAGTGGGTACGGCATGCAGGGCTTGACATTTAGGTTTGGTAATTGGGATGGTGCACTGTGTGGGATGGAGTGGGGTGAAGAGAGTCATGGTGAGGGGTTGAGATGGCATGCAGGTATGGGGGGTGATAGGTTGTAAATGGTTACTCACCAGTGTTCAGTCCTCTGGCTACTCCAGTGAGTCCTTCAGGATGCAGTATTGCCAAGACTTGCTCCTCTCATGCTGTCAGCAGCGGTCCACTGCCGCTGACCGCTAGTCCTCCAGATGGTGAGCTGGTGCCTTGCTGCAATGGAAGCAACTTCCTCAGTAGGTTGTTTCACCTCTTCTTAATGTCGTTCCTTGTGCATGAATGTTGTCCCAGAGCATTCAACACAATTCTCCGCCATAGCTCCATCTTCCTGGCAATGGAGATCTGCTGTACCTGTGCTCCAAACAGCTGTGGCTCTGCCCTGACTATTTCCTCCACCATCACCTGCAACTCCTCATCAGTGAAATGGGGTGCCTTTGTGGGGACATAGGTGTTATGTGGTGTGTGTATTATGCAGAGGACAATGTGTGATGTGGTGGGATATGTGGTGTGTGGTGCGTGATGGATGAATGGGTAGTTGTGGTATATGTGTGCAGTTCTCTCTGGGATTAGCGTGGCAATGTGTAGCGGTCTTCTTGTGTTTGCTAAGGTTTGTGTGTGATGTAGGGTTGTGTTTTATAGTGCTGTTGGTGGGTGTGTGTATTTGTGTCAGGTTTGTGTTTTTGGTTCTGGCCAATGTTATCTTGTTTTGTATTTGGGTGGCCTTATCCGCCACCGCAGTGTGCACCATCAATGGTTTACCGTCGTTGAACATCTGCTGTGGTGATTCGTGGTCATTATTTGGAGGGCGTTGTTTGGATGGCATAACAGTATGGGTGGTAGTTCTGACAGTTTATGGCAATCAGAGGGTCTGGAGGATTTGTGCTTGTGGCTGGTTTCTATCGGTTTTGTGTGTGTGTGTCATAATCTGGCGGACAGATGTTTGCCTCTGCGGCAGTATGTTGGCAACAGTCACCCTGGCAGTGTTCGGAATTTACCGACAATGTCATAATGAGGGCCTTAGTGTACGCCGGAGGTGGGCTTTTCCATGTCCATTCTGAAGGACTGTTTAGCACTAGCCAAAATGGCTGCTATTCCATGACTCATTTATTTGAAACAGGCTTTTATTAAACTGGGTGTTCCAGAGATTTTTTTCAACCCAGAGTACATGAATACGGTCTTCAAAGAGTGAGTGAAAACAACTTTGTTTTTCAATCATTTCTCCATGATGCGCAGTGCAAAGGTGCAAACCATACAGACATTTGTCACTTACTCTGCAATATTAACTACCCCAAGGATTGAACCTTAACTTGTTTTAAATCCACAATACAGATTATATCTCATGCAGGGTACAAGTCTAAAAAAAGAAGTGGACTAATCAAGGTAGGCAGTATGCAAGTGACATCATGGCGTGTGACATCGCACGTAGTATCACTACCCATTACAGGAAGTGACATTATAAAAAGTGACATCAGATCTTAAGAACTCACACATATGTTAAGTAGGTCTATTATAAGTACATTTGAGCTCATTGCGAGTATACATGCAAACACTCCTGATTCAGAAAGAAGACTCACATTTTTGTGTGCTACACATAAAACAATGTTGGTTTATGTCCACTTATAGCTTCCTTTACCCAAGGACTAAACAAACTATCTCCGCCAGACATAATAGTCCATATGTAGCATATTTACAAGTAGATGAAATTGCTTTAGCTACTTGCGCATGTAACGTCTACCTGACGCATGGTAATGCAAGGCAGAGCAATGTGCTGCCTTGTGTTTGTTTTTCTTTATTACCAGATCAGCGCAACCGGGATTTGTGTTGCACTGTATATCCCAAAAAGGATATGGCATTACTGTTGTGCCAAAAAAGTGATGCAACTCTGACGTAAATCTGCACCTCAACTTATACATTTTGGGGCATATTTATGAGGGGGTTGTGCCATGCTTGCACCATGCAATGTGGTATATGCATTGCACAAACCACTTCGTCATATTTTTTAAACTAAGCAAAGCTACTTTGTGTGGCTTTGAATTGCTTAAACAATATGGAGTAAGGAAACGTAGCGCAAATTGCTGCATTGTCTTATTTTGCCTTGGGTAGGCATTCCATGGGCATTGCAGTGGGTGTTCCCATAGATTTTGATGCATTTCCATATTTACAAAGACTGGTAAACCTGGGAATATGCCTAAATCTTATGCCTACCCGGGAGAGGCGTAACAAAGAGAAATGTCTTTATTTCGCCTTCTTTTTTCTTCTATGTGTGCTGCATGCTTCAAGGGTGCCTGCATTGGCACCAGGCTGCTAAAAGGGCACCAGCGCAGGTGTAGAAGACAGGTATGTGCTGTATTTGATAATTATGGTGCATTCCTGCCCTTTCCCTGTGACGCAGCACAGCGCTGCTCTCTGCCGCTCAGCCCATAAATAAGGGCCTTGTTTTGTAAAATTTCTGCCACGTAAATAGGCAACAAGGAGAAACAGGAGAGTAAATCTTGTCTGCTTGATTGGTTGAAAAGTCAGAATTTTGAAATATCTTATGGAGTTAAGGTGCCTGCTGCGGAGATCTTTGGGTTCCCAATAAATCTGAGGGAATAATATGAATGGTGAAATAACTTTGGTAGTTAATGTATTTGCTGGAAAGATCTGTGTTTTGTCTAGTGTCTGTTTTGACTCAAAGTAGCATTTTGGGTTTATGTCTCTCCTGCAAAGCACATCATGTAACATGCAGATGAAAGATTTTTATTTTATGTAGATAGTTAAGTGAGTTACTGATACTTTTCCTTACTTGCAGTTCATGAATTGTAATCCTTTTAATATAGCGCAGTGAGCTATGAATGACGAAATGTGACTCCTGCACCTTGTAACCCTCAGTCTTATGGAACATGTCCTGAACAATGATGTATAAACTTTCATGATTTATTGTCAGTGTAATGAGTATGTGTGATGTAAAGTGCTCTGACACCCTGTGTTTTGATGAACAGCGCTATACACAGAAATAAAAATAGCAGTATTTAAATTGGTATTTTGTGTAAATACTGGGACAGAACAACACATCTGACATTCTTACAGTACATGCATCTCTCCCATATACAAGAACCGAACAAAGTCAAAAGGGTGCCTCTCTTAAGTACGTGTGAAGTGCTGACAAGCTGTGCGCCTTTGTTACCTCTCCACTGCATTTCCATCTAGGTGTGAGGCTTCAGATAGATTCAAGCCAAGGACACTCCAACAAAAGTAGGCCTGATGTTCCCTTAAATTCTGCTTTTTTTATGGGCCCAGCTGGATCGAAAGCAGACAACATGCAGGTGCTGCTGAATGTGTCCCGGT
Organism: Pleurodeles waltl; assembly: GCF_031143425.1. Classification (NCBI taxonomy): domain Eukaryota; kingdom Metazoa; phylum Chordata; class Amphibia; order Caudata; family Salamandridae; genus Pleurodeles; species Pleurodeles waltl. The sequence continues at coordinate 635,196,261 of NC_090444.1, forward strand.
GTCTGAAAATGACACTTGGACAAATTCAGCGTTTTACAGTGTAATCTTCTCAGGGAAATGTTTTTATCTGGCGTGTACAATGTTGTTGTGAATTTGGTCTACAATTCTTTTCAACAGAAATGATGCAAAAAATGTGGTTATCTTGGTTATTTTACTTGTTCTTATATTGTAAGCTGTTATATGATACCGAGGGCCTTATTCACGAGGCCCTAGCTGCACACCACGCCACTGGAACGTTATTTTTTTTATGTTCTGATGGCGCAGTCTGCCAATCCATATTTACAAGGCCATGCAAAGCCACATTGCGGGGCTTTTCAAGGACTTGTAAATATGGACCCTTTCATGAATAACACTGCATGAAAGGGGCACTCCATGGGTGTTGCTTGGGGTGTTCTCTACTGTTCTATAAAACTCAATTCCAATAAAAAAAAACACCTCCTCCAAATGCACCAGCTTCTGAATTAACAATAGGTGGACCACTTGACAAATGCTGAGTAAAGCAAAGATAGAACACGTGGGTCTTTGAACTGACATCCCCTACATAACAGAGAGATACCACACAAGCTAAATCGGCATTCCTGAAGGATGGCACACAACAGTTTCTTAATAAATCAATCAATCAATCAATAATTTATAAAGCGCGCTATGTACCCGTTAGGGTTTCGAGGCGCTAGGGGGGGGGGGGGGTGCTGCTTTCGTTCGAAGAGCCATGTCTTGAGGAGTCTCCTGAAGGTGAGGAGGTCCTGGGTCTGGCGCAGTGAGGTCGGGAGTGAGTTCCAGGTTTTGGCGGCGAGGTAGGAGAAGGATCTGCCGCCAGAGGTCTTGCGCTGGATTCGGGGGACGATGGCGAGGGCAAGGTTGGCAGAGCGTAGTTGACGTGAGGGAACGTAGAAGTTGAGTTTGGTGTTCAGGTAGGCGGGTCCGGTGTCGTGTAGAGCCTTGTGTGCGTGGGTGAGGAGTTTAAAGGTGATCCTCTTGTCCACGGGGAGCCAGTGGAGGTCCTTCAGGTGAGGGGAGATGTGACATTTAAAGAGTAAAAGTTTGACACATCTTCCTTGCATTGAGGATAGGCCCAGCGCAGTTCATGTCCATTATTTTGAGCTGAATGTCTGATTGAATCTGCATTAAGGGAAAGTATCACTGGAGAGGCTCTCTAAGGGGCAGAGTAGCAACCATGACAGGTGGTGTTTTAGAGCCATTGTGGCAAAATCTTGACCCTAGACATTAAAAAGAGACCGCATGTGGCCTAGTTTCACAGTTCGGTGTTTGTAGTAGGGAGAGGTGGACAACATGCCAGTAGTTGTACTTAAGATAGGTGCCAACTGTGTGAAGGTCAGATTGCAATAAATGCCATTTTGTGCTTTCATGGCCATGCATACAGCTGTTTCAAGATCATATACCAAAACTGCTCAATTCCAGAGTAAGTAATAATAGAAAGTATCTGGCAGTGCAGCTGGACTCACCTCTTCCTATAAGGTTCGGGAGTCTCCACATTCTGTGCCAGGACCAGCCAGCACTTTCTGGGCGCTTGTTTATCCAGCAGGAGTCTTTAGTTGACACCATACTGTGTGGAGTCTGACTCGACTGGGACTCCAGAGTATGTTGACAAGTGTAGGAGACACTTGGATTTATGTTGTAATCTGTGCGGTTTAAAAGGTCAATCGGGTGTGGTTGACAAGTCAAGTTTGAGTCGAAATGTATGTGTGAAACCTTCGATGGAGATTTGGCAAATTCTAAAGTGCACTAGGACAAGCCATTGACAAGTCGAGAGTAGAATTTGCAGGTCGAATTCTGCTTGCGTATGCAGGAGCTGACAAGGAGAAAGTAGCGGCTGAGGCTTCAAATGAAATCTCTGTAAAGTTCTGAAGCAAATGTGTTACCCTTCCTGCAGTAAACCAGCAGATTTGTGTTGTCATTTAAGGTGCTCGAAATAATTTGCATTAGTTTGTGTGGATTCAGTGAGGAGCGGACGAGCCGCAAGACTTTGTCAGCTACAGAGTGTGTGAGTGTGACGTTAGTGGTGCCGCGCTGAGATAGGTCAGTTGTCGAGAGGGGTCGCGCACGGATTGGCTGCCGTCCGTGAGAGGCAATAGGTTGAGAAAGGTGGGTGAAGAGTGTCCTGGGAACTAAGTCACTTCTGATTAAAATACAATAAGAGAAAATTGCAAAAAATGAATTTTGTCAAGGCATTTAAGAGCGCTCTGAAAGGAGACGCATATATTGTAGCAACTGATGGGGAGCCTACACCACCCAAGGGTACTCCTGCTTATATAGTCATGGAGGAGAAAGGTGTCGCGCCATGTTTATGGATGAAACAGTGGCGCAAATTGACAGAAAAGGAGGGATGCTTAGCATTCCCAGAACATGGGACGTTTAATACGAGGGTACTCGAAAATTTGAGGTGGATGTTAAGCATACAGAAACCACCTCCGAGGCCAGCTCAGTATGAGGTTTTAGCGGTTTGGGATCTAATGGCTCTCAAACAAAGGCAAGAAAAGTTTCAGAGAAGACTGAGAAGGGCAGAAAAATCTTATGCAGAGGCTAGATGGGATAACGAGAGTAAAATGTGGAGAAGAGGAATTGTTGGTGGAATAAAATTGTTCCCAACGATAGCACAGGGAGAAGAAACACAGGGAAAGAAAGCCTCCTGTAAAACAGATAAAGATTCAAACAAATCTAAAGAGAATAAAAGACCCTGGGAAGAGGAAGATGATTCAGATGATGAGGAATTCATGGACAGATTATTACACGATCGCCCGCCACCTTATGCGGTGAGCGATAGCACTCCAAGCACTAGCCTGGATCCTGGGAACCAGACGCAGGAGAAGGGAGTTGCTGATACGGTACAGACTAGTGATACAGCTTTGATACAGAATGGTGTCAGTGTACCCACTGCACCAGACATACCGATACAGTTGCAACCTCCACAGCAGATACAGAGAATCTACCCAAACGTTCCAGTACTTGAGACTACTACAAATCTGATAGTGCCGCCAGACCCGATATATATGAAATCAAAGTTAGTGCAAATTGAGTCAACTCCGAAATTGCTGTCCCAGCCGCAGCCACAACTGATACCAGAGTACAACCCAGTAGCTGGTCCGCCATTAGTGCCTGTCCCGGGTACTTTGGAACAGACCTATGGAGTTACTGCTCCGCGGAGTTTGGGACCAGGTCAGACACCTGCCGCCATATCATTGCCTATTACTGTCGGTCCACCAGTGCCATTGTATACTCAAGGCAAAACTGGCGTATGTGATGAGGGAGTAATGACCCAAGATATGAAAAGAGGAAGGTCTATAGGAACCCCCCAGATAATGGCCCCGGGAGAACAAGCAGTTGAAAAGCCAAGGTCTTTAATAGACCTTAGCCCAGTGGGAGCACCCATAGAAGCAATGTGTCAAGCAGGGCTAGGGGTTTTAACTCCACAGACGATGAGTACGAACACCTCACAGTCGCTGGTGATACATGCAGGGAACATCTCACTGCAGGGTTTTACAGTCCAACAGCTAAACGAATGGCTAGAAAAGACTTATACTTCACAAAAGGCTGCAGTGACTACAGTCAAACCAGAAAAGGAAAGGCAAGATGAGTACCTAAACTTTGTAAGGTTAGGGGCAGAAGCTGCTGAATTAGTGGAAGGTACAATAGGAGTAAATAGATAGGAGTCATACACGGAAGCAGAATTAAGATTCCTATGCCCCAAGATTACCAAAGAAGTAGGCAAGGTGCATCAGAGATTAGCGAACCTGGCAAATAAATACAATATTGATATCGGAAACACTAAACATCTGAAAAGAAGTTACAGATTAGATTTTGACTCCAAAGATTTTGAGCACATGAGGTCTGCTGGAATGAAGGCACATTTAAAAGAATTGTTGCAAAGTGCGCAAATTTGAGGTGCACTGGAAAAATGGGAAGGTAGATGGGCAAAGAAAAGAGATAAGGAAAAGGGTGACAGTCCAGGGTCAAATCAAGCCAAAGCCTCACCCGATGTGGAATCAGTAAAAATATTACCCATGAGAGAAACAGCTGGTGGTGTCTTAGTTCATGTACCATGGTCCAGGGGAGACATCCTATCCTTTACTAATGATTATCCCAGATTGAGGGAGAAACTGATCAAGTGGTACCAACAGACAGACAGGTTTGTGAAACTTGCAAAGTGTCTTTGGGAAGACTTGAATAGCTTGTTTGAGATCATTGTTCCGCCTGATTTGTGGCTCGAGTGCAAGAGAGGGGTAGATTGGCCAACGAAGGAGCCGGCAAGGGATAAAGTGACCGGGGCACCCTCTGAAGAGGTGATGAAGTACTATCATAAGGTGATTGAGTTTTTTAAACAAAAGGTGTCGCCAAAGGTGACTGATTGGCAGAAGATTGACCGGACCTCACAAGAGGTTAAGGAATCAATACATGCTTACTATGAGAGATTGTTAAAGGCATTCAAACATTACAGTGGTACTGAGACTATTGAACCGAAGGACATGAACCATCTTGTGTTTAGATTCGTCGAAGGGCTGAGACCAGAAGTTAGCCAGATGATTAAGAATCATTTGATTTGTTGGCAAGCGAAGCCGATTGATGAAGTGTTGCAGTATGCGAAATACTGTAGTGATGAGATTGAGCTGAAACAGAAAAAGCTGAAAGAAAAAGTGATGGTGATGCAGATAAGGGCTGCACAGGCAGGAATACAGGGAAATGGAGTTCAACAGATGATACAGCAACAACCGCAAATGAACAGTGTGTTTCAGACACAGCCGAGAGGTCGAGGCCGAGGGTTTGTGAATCGCGGTCCAGACTTGAATACTGTTGTGGTTCAAAATGACGTATAAGGGGCAAAAAAGATGTCATCATGTCACGCGTGCGGGGGCGTGGGGCACTGGAAACGGGAGTGCCCGAATACGGTGCAGGATGGTGTTGTTCAGCAAAGCGCTAATGTTGGTACATTGCAAAATGTAAGAGGCCCAAAGCTGAGACATCAAAACCCGAATTTTCATAATAACCTGGTACAAGTGCAAGGGGTACAGCCCATGCAGCAGATGCAAATGCCGCGTTTTCAGCCAGCGCAAATGCAACCAGTACAACAGCAGATTCCCATGGTACCTAGACAGCAAATGCAATTACCAATGGCTCCGATGGGACAGCAACAGGTGATGCTTCCTCAACAGGTCACGGGCCAGGTAATGAGTCAAAATAATACAGTACAACAGTTCCCATTACGAGGTGAAAATGGCATGAATGGAGAGTGGTCAGATGATAGCTCAGACAGCGAAGAGTGCAGGCTTACAGCATCCTTAGAGGTGGATCAGAGGGGTCCATATGTGGAAGGAAAGGTGATGGGCTACAAAGTCTTGTTTCTGGTTGATACCGGAGCTACACGCTCTACAGTCAGGAGTGCAGAGGTTCCAAAATTACCACTTTCAGGGCGTTCCATAAGGGTAGTCGGAGTAGCAAACCAATATCTGACAAACCCGATTACAGATCCAGTACAGGTTGAGATCGGCAACTTTCAGGGGCTACATAGGTTTGTAGTCTGCGATTCAAGTCCAGTATCCCTACTGGGAAGGGACTTACTGTGCAAGACAAAATGTTCGATTACCTGTTCCAATGACGGAATCGAAGTACAGACAAATTGTGACGATAAGGGAGATGAAGGTCAGTTTTCAGAGGAAGAGACAGGGACGGCTAATGAGGATTATCCTTTAATTACCCTGTTCCCGATGCTTACCATGATTGATCTACCTGTCGAGTTACAGGGGACGGTAACAAAGAAAGTGTGGGATCTGACAGGAAAAGAAGTAGGGCTAATAAAAGGTGTGGAACCAGTTAAAGTCCAGGTAAAGCCGAATGCAGTGTTTCCTCAGGTGCTACAATATCATATGGCACAAGATGTCCTTATCGAAGTGTCACAGATAATTGCAGATTTTCTGAGACAGGGAGTCCTGAAAGAGGTTTCGAGCAGTCCGTGTAACTCTCCCATAATAGGTTTGAAGAAGCCTTATGGAAAGGTTCGAATTGTGCAGGATTTGAGAAAAATAAACGAGATTGTGGTAAAATGTTGCCCCATAGTGCCCAATCCAGCAGTAATCATGTTTCAGGTTCCATGTGATGCTGAGTGGTTCACCGTTATAGACCTGTCACAGCTTTCTTTTCAATACCTCTTCATGAGGACAGTCAATTTTTGTTCAGTTTCAAATTCCTGGATAAGGTGTACAGTTGGTGCAGAATTCCTCAAGGGTTTTCTGAATCACCGTCCATCTTCAACCAGATATTGAAAAAGGATTTGGAGTCTTTGGTACTGCCTTTCAATTTGACTCTAGTGCAGTACATCGATGATTTGCTGATTGAATCCAAAACAAGGGACAACTGTAAATACAATACCATTGCGTTACTGAATCACTTGGGAAAGAATGGGCACAAGGTGTCACCTAAGAAGCTACAATACTGCCAGAAAGAGGTGAGATACCTAGGGCATCTAATCGAAAAAGGGTCCAGGAGAATATCAAAAGAAAGGATAACAGCCCTTTTGCAAATGAACCCTCCGACGACAAAAAGAGATGTCAGGATGTTTCTGGGAATGGTGGGCTACTGTCGCCAGTGGATACCCAACTTCTCGATCATCTCAAAACCTATGATAAAACTGACAGGCAAAGAGATCAAGGATGAGCCATATACCATAGCTTTGTCCAAAGAAGCGTTTGAGTCATTTATGGAATTGAGAGAGTGCATGTGCAGGGCACCAGCGTTAGGTATGCCTGATTATACGAAGCCTTTTCTACTGTTTTGTCATGAACGTGATGCTTGTTCTTTGTCTGTCTTGACACAGGTCCATGGAGGTGCAAATCGCCCTGTAGCATATTTTTCAGCTACCTTGGACCCAGTCGCAGCAGCCTTACCGGGTTGTTTGCGCGCAGTTGCAGCAGTTGGTCAGAGCCTTACGCAGTGTGAAGGCATAGTCATGGGATATCCCCTAACAGTAATGGTTACGCATTCAGTTGAAAGATTGTTGACTCGAACCAAAACTCAACACATGACAAATGCTCGTCTTACCAAATATGAGACAATCATACTGGGGTCACCGAATGTCTCATTAAAACGATGTACTATATTGAACCCGGCAACTTTACTTCCTGTTGAAAATACTGAAATTAACAATGAGGAAGAATTCGAACATGACTGTCTTGAGGTAACAGAATTGTGTACCAAACCTCGACCAGATATTCAGGACACACAGCTAAAAGAAAATGACTGTATCATGTTTGTCGATGGGTCCTGTTTAAGAGATTCTGTTGGAACACTGAGAGCTGGTTATGCGGTATGTACCATAGCCGGTATCATTGAAGCTTCCTGGCTCGAGAGAGTGTTTTCTGCACTAGTGGCAGAATTAATTGCTCTTACTAAGGCATGCCACGCAGCTGTGAATTTGAGAGTCACTATCTATACTGACAGCAGATATGGATTTGGAATTGTACATGATTTTGGCCAACTATGGTCACAGAGAGGTTTCATGACCTCTTCTGGTTCTCCTGTGAAGAATGGTGAACAAATAAAGGATTTGCTACATGCATTTCAGTTACCTCTTGAAATTGCCGTGGTGAAATGCAATGCTCATGTTAAGTCGCAAGACTTTGTGTCCATGGGAAACGGTTATGCAGATCAAGTCGCAAGGTTTTGCGCATTGATCTGTATATCGTTCAAGGAGCAGTGGGAATTGTTACCACAAACTGAAAATGACACATGTTTGAACCTTGCATTAAGGGTGGTTGATACCCTAGATGAGTTCAAAACATTACAAAGTCGTGCAAGCAAAGAGGAAAAACGTTCCTGGCAGAGAATGCAATGTGTACAGAGGGCTGATGATTTTTGGGTCTCAGAGGAAGGAAAATTAGTCTTGCCAAACAGTCTTCTGTCTCAGTTTGCCAGACTGTACCACGGACAGGCTCACCTTGGGAGGGATGCAATGATCAGGTCATTTAAAATCAACTGGTTCAACCCAAAATTCAGACATGCTGCCGAGGTTATCTGTCACAGGTGCATCATCTGTCAACAGATGAATGCTGGAAAAGGGACAGTGGTAACTTTGAGCCACATTGGGAGAGCTGGTGGTCCGTTCAGCAAAATGCAAATGGACTTCATTGAAATGCCTGTTTGTGGAGGATTGAAGTACGTGTTGGTGATTGTGTGTGTTTTCAGTCACTGGATTGAAGCCTACCCCACACGTAGAAATGACAGTCTCACAGTTGCAAAGCTGCTACTTAGGGAACTAATACCAAGGTTTGGGTTTCCGGTCTCTATAGAGTCAGATAGGGGCAGACACTTCGACAATGAGGTGATTAAACTCTTGTGTGCCGCACTTGACATCGAACAAAAGCTGCACTGTAGCTACCACCCTGAAGCATCAGGACTAGTAGAGCAAATGAACGGTACTTTGAAATCGAGAATGGCAAAAATGTGCGGAGCTACCAATATGAAATGGCCATATGCATTGCCCTTAGTGCTGATGTCAATGAGGAACACCCCTGACAAGAAGACAGGACTGTCTCCCCATGAGATCCTCATGGGTAGAGCTATGAGGTTGCCAGCAGTACCCGCAAATGCTCTAGTGAATATCACAGATGATATGGTGTTGGATTACTGCAAAGGCTTGGCTGATGTGATTCGCTCTTTCTCTCACCAGGTAGAAGCTAACACATTGCCACCGATTGGAGATCCAGGCCACACCCTACAAGCTGGTGACTGGGTGGTTGTAAAGAAGCACGTGAGAAAATCGTGTCTGGAGCCACGCTGGAAAGGGCCGTATCAAGTAATCTTGACAACTACTACTGCTGTGAAGTGTGCAGGAGTTCCAAACTGGATACATGCCAGTCACACAAAAAAGGTAACATGTCCTGTTGAAGAGGAACTCGAAGTTTCCGGCACCACAGTTCCAGGAAGAGAAGTCTCAGGGCCAGAAAACAGTCAAGAAGGAACTGGGACAGCAGGAGGGCCCACTGAGAACAGCCTCGTCCCTCAAACAGTGAATGAGTTCGAGAGAGGTGACAGAGTGCCTATCTCAGAAGAGGCAGCAGGAGAACTAAATCAAGGAGAGGTTCTCCCAGAAGTAGACAGATAAGGGTTAGAACTTGAACCCGGTACAGAAGAAGAAGAAGAAGAAGAAGAAGAAGAAGAAGAAGGAGAAATAGTAGAAGGAGGTCAGAGTGTGTCAGAATCTCCTGAGCCAGCTGCAGGTCCATCAAGTGAAAACACCATATCACAAGAGGAGGGTGCTGTCCAGCGTCCTGAAAAGACACATCGAAAGAAGATGCATAAGGGTGATAACTGGCCAGAGAAACCACTCTTAAGGATAAGAGACATACCAAATGAAACAATAACAGAGGAGACCGATACATCCCGAGTGGAAGACCTAAGTGAAGGAGAACAGCAAGGTGAACGAAGGATGAAAAGAAAGAGAGTCGCAAACAGAAGATATACAGGTCCTGAATGGGCGTATGCTACAACATCTGAATAGCAACAAGAATTCCTAGCATTCTGTTTTGACCGAGAAGTACCAGGCCAGTACTACGGTACCTGAACTAATCCAAAGGAAAGACTTGGTTAAAATCGAAAATGTGAAAACTGATAAAAGAGACTTTATAAATTACCAAATGTGACATTAAAACCGGATTGACTTTGAGAAACCTGATTATGACAAGCTGCTAACCTGATTTGACAAAAGGGGTCCTGGAGTGAGTGAAGACGCTGTAAATACACGCAAAGAGCAAGAGAAAATTCTAAATCATCCTCAAGTTAATTGTTAATCTACTATCTGATTCTATACAGACATGGCTTATAATAGAGGTAGTAACAAGGGGAGTAAGGTGTGTGGTTAGCTAGGTCTTATAATAGGTATGGTGTGTGCAATAATAATTGTGGGAGTGATTGTGGGAGTGCCATGGATAGAGAAAGAGACTATTAACGCTACTTCAAAACCTGAAACCACAACACTAACACCGTGGGAAAGATTTGAGCAGGATGCAAGACACTTGAATGAGGGAACTAATTCAAAGGGGGAACTTTCTACTAATGTCTTCTATCGCTTGCTAAATGAGTATGTGGAGACCATGGATGCGAAAGACTGTTATGTGTGCACTAAGATTCCTTCATCTGTACAAGAAGGGGTTACTTACCATAGCCTTCCTTTAACATACGGGATTAGCTGTAGTTTGCTACTAACCAGATTCTATAATCAAGAGCATGTGCAATACTTTTATTCAAATCTGGATGTTGTGTTTTCCTTTGTGCCTGTGATTGAATTCCTGAACAAACTAGCTAAGGAACATGATATAAAAATAGTTAGAGGATTCTTTGAGCCGACACTTACATTTGGAACTGCTTATGCACATCACAATAATTTGACTTGCTTGCTATCACCTGTAGAGAAAAGTTTTTTAGATCACACTGATGATAGACGCAAAGCATTGAAAGAGAGATTAGAAAAGGGGTTAGAGAAACGCACATATGCAAATGATTATGCTTACACTGCAATCAAAACACAAGGCAAGCTAGCCATAGATGCATTACATGTAGGTAGGCTTTGTATATATGGGCCAAAATCTGAGCAGGACAATTTGTTTGTGGGAACGAGTGAATGCAGACATGTGTTTTTGTTTCTAAGTAAGTGGACATTTATGTTGAATGGACAGGATCCAGCGATCCCTGGGATCTATTACATCTGTGGGCTTAATGCTTATTACCGTCTCCCTAAAGGATGGTATGGGACATGTTATTTGGGAATAGTTTTCCCAAAGATTTACCAGATTGATGACTTAAAACAAATACCTAAAACGTCTGAATTACAACATGCTAGACAAAAACAAGAATCAGTGGCTGCTGTCATTGGTGATATATTTGGAGCTATAATCCCTTCAGTGGGGGTTATCTTGAATTCTATGAAGATTCAAAAGTTGTCTACTATCGTGGATAACATGCTGACAAATTTCACAGGGGCTATACTCCTGATGGATACTGAACTTGACTCTTCAAAATCGGCTTGCTTTAGACATTCTTTTAGCAAAGAGTGGAGGGGCCTGCAAGATGCTCAACGAGCGTCATTGTTGCTCGTTCATTCCGGATATTAGTAAAAAGATTAGAGGTATGCTTACTAACCTAACTAGAGATAGTGCGGATTTGAAGGATTTGAAGGAACCTGGAGTGTGGGAGAAATTTGGAAAAGGAATTGCCAGAGTAGGGAGCTGGTTTACCAACATTTGGAATGGGGTGCTTGCAAATATAGTAATGGGTCTATTAATTGTTCTAGCCTGTCTATTAGGATTATGGGGGGCATGCAAAATCAATGATAAAATCAAGAGAAATTTGACTAAAAGAACCAGAAGAAATGAAGAAAGTGAAAGAGAGAAAATGTTCAATGAAATCTGTGAAAGTTCACATAAAGGGCAAGATGTTAAAATGCGCATTATGCGCAAGGTGAAAAATTAAAAATGAAAGGTCAAAGGGAAAGGTTTGTGTGATGACGAGCGTCATCAGAGGAGGGACTGAGAGAGCGTAGTTTAAATAATACATATATTAAAATGAAATGCTTATATCAATGCTTAACGATGCTGCATAGAAAACAACAATTATAGTGATTTTGCTTAAACGTGCATTTGAATTATGACCATGATGTGTGTGGCCACCAATGTATACGCGAACTAATAACTACTAATAATGAGTAAAATTGTTCATGCTATGGTTAATCAAGTTTATATTTACGTTTACGATATTGCATTTATATTTAAAAAATCTTATAGGCCTTAAGTTAGCGTGAGCTGTGGGTTTTAGCTGCCTAGCTCTCATATTAAAATCATTTTTCTGTTTTTCAGTGTGCTGACTCGCACAGGGCCATGACCCTGCAAATGTTCTTTTTCTTCAACTTGGAAGATGAATGTATCTTTATAATTCCGTTCTCAACTGCCTATTTGGTGCCTTAGTTAAAGTTTTGTATACAAAATTGAAACATATGTAGATTATTGTAATGTACAAGGACGTTTAAACCATGGAAAATGGAACTGCTGACCCGAGAAGACGTGCCAAGGTATGAAGTAACCCCCGGATGTGCCACCTCTGAAGACGTCAATTATGAAGACCAATCAAAATGTTATGAATTAATGTGTGGTGACAATTAGAATTACCTAATGCTTAATTTGATAGGTTAAAGATAGTGGGGTATAGTAAATGTCCAATAGAATTTTGGGGGAAGGTATTACGAAAAAGGGATAAAAACCCATGTCACAGAAGGGTCGTTAGAACTAGGTAGGGAATGCTATTGATTTTATCCAGAAACTCTGTCACTCTGTTTGGTGACTTTGAGACTTATTAAACCATCTTCACCCATAGACTGCCCCTTTATGCTTCTCCTCCTTATGAGGGAAGTGTCCCCTGTCCCATAGTCGAGCTTAGACTGATGGCGTTTTGACTGATGTTCTGAAGACGAAGACTGATCCTGTGTGCTGACCTAATCCTTGGAGGGTTATTCTGACAATGCAATTTGTAATTTGTCTGTTTGCTTTTCCTTTCTAGGTACCAACTGCTCATTTTGATAGAGACCATAGCAAGATGTTTTCCAAATTGGTGTTCTAAACTCTTTTGCATGAAGCTCAACATGCTAATGCTAATCAGTGGTTAGGACAGGAGTTCACTTCGACTGACGCAAATAGACAAATGACTGACATTACGCTATGCTGAATTGACATGTATGTGACATTTGCCGTATTCTGATCTATGTTTACGCCGTGTTATGTGTTGATGTTTGTGATTCTTGCATTAATGAAATCTTATCACAGTTGCCATATCGTGACTATGCTATTATACTTCTTGTTTTTGAGATTAACTCTTTTGCTCGTAGATTGTAATCAATAGGGAATAAAATTCATAAAATTCTATTAAAGGTGTGGTTATTCATGGCTGAAAGGTCATGTTTGCGTCGACAAATTGATAAATGTCTTTATCCAAAGTAAAGTGCATTGTGTTGGTAAATATTTTATGACATTATTGATATATTGCTTGACATATTGATCAGTTATCTCGTCCTATGGTGTCTCTCCACTGGGTCACAAGATTCATTGACCTAAAACGAGTCCTAATGTGTAATAAATTAACATAAAAGGACGCGTTAGCAGTACTGCACCCTGGTCACAAGTCTGTCATCTGGAACACGAGAGAAACAGTGCTCATTGTGTAAGCCGCAGGGCCAGAGAGAGAAAAGGGTGGCTAGATAGGGTTACGAAAGCAGAAAGAGTGAGCAGCACGGGTAGGCACATGTGTGGCCATAGAGATTGGCTGACACCCTAGATGTAGACACCATGATCAAAATAGCGGAAAAAAGACAACCACCTTGGTTGTTAAGTACTTACAAATATTTACTGTATGAATTCCAGAGGGAAACACAACACTTGGCTTGTCTCCCTATGAAGTGATGCACTGGAAGTCAAGATATTTCTAATAATTGGAATCACAATGGTAGGTGTGAGAATGACAATGGTTGTGTAGGGAGCACAACGTTATCTTCTAAGAATTTTCAATTCAATTTTGTTCTGTTCGTGTCCTTGTGCATTGTAACTGGTGATCGTGTTTACGCATTCCAATACCTTGAGTTTGCTCTATATAAAACTGCAAAACAACAAGGCCATGCATATGGCTGTTTCAAGATCATGTACCAAAACTTATCCAATTCCAGAATAGGTAATAATAGAAAGTGTCTGGCAGTGCAGCTAGGATTACCTATTTCTATAAGGTTTGGCAGTCTCCAGATTCTGTGCCCGGACCAGCACTCTCTGGAAGCTTGTTTATCTTGGAGGAGTCTTTAGTTGACACTATACAGTGTGGAGTCTAGTGCGGAGTCTCACTGGACTGGGACACCTAATGATGACCTCTGGTATTGCACCCTGGTCATGTGACTGTCATCCGGAACACAAGCGCTCATTGCAAAAGCCACAGAGCCTTAGAGAGAAAAGGGCACCTAGAGAGGGTTACAAAAGCAGAGAGTGAGCAGCGCAGCTAGACATGTGTGTGGCCATAGAGATCAGCCTACATCCGAGGTGTAGACATAAAAAAGGGGACATGATCAAAATAGCAGACAAAAGACAACCACCTTGGATGTTAAGTACTTCCAAATATTTACTGCCTGAATTCTGGAGGGAAACAAAGCACCTGGCTTACTTCTCTATGAAGTGATGCATTGGAATTCAAGAAATCCCAATGGTAGGTGTGAAAATGACAATGGCTGTGTATGGAGCACAATACTATCTTTTACCTGCACTGCCACGTCTCTTCACAAAAAAACACATTTTCAAGCTACATATCAAAGATTTTTCAATTCAATTTTATTCTTTTTGAGGCCATCTGCAGTGTAACTGCTGCTCATGTTTACACTCTCCAATTCCTTTGGGCCGAGTTTGCGCTATACAAAATGGCAAAACAACAGCAAGTGGACTTGATTGCATCGGACAGGAAGGAAAACAAACAACTAATGTTACAAGGAGGTCAGAGGGAAGAATGCTATTTTAAAATGTAAGCAGCTACAGCATTGAAACTAAACACAGGCAAACAAGTGCTGGAAACCACTAACAAAATTGTCCCTCCAAAGACCAGATAAACACACAAAGTGGAATGATACAGTATTAGGCCCCTGCTCTGTGGGAGAAACAAGGAGGGACCAAGAGACTGGGCTGACCACTAGCAAACAAGGATTTTCAAGGGATACTGAAACAAACGAGAAGCAGAAGGATGGCTTTAAGCCTTCAGAAAGTATATTAAAGTGTACTTGAGGTCGCATGCTTATGCTCAACTTGGAAAGGACGACAACATAAGAGACCAACCTCAGAAATAAGCAGGTCACAATCCAGATAAAACAAAATACACAAACCATGTGGCCCCGAGTACGCAACCAGTCCTGTGCGATTGCCATAGGTCTCTGGCCCAGAGACAGCAGCAGATCTTGTAACACCTTGTCTGAAGGAAGACTGACCATGTCCACAGATGTCTGAAAATGAGCCCCGATGAGCTGCAGATCCTGTGTGAGGCAAGATGTGACTTCTCCTAATTTATAAGAAGGCCAAAGTCCTCCAGAGTCTGGAACACCAGAGCAATCTGAGACTGAAGAATGGATAGCACTGGATGATGGAGAAGCCAGTCGTCCAGGTAGGGGTGAATCATTACCCCCAGACCATGAAGATGAGCAACCAGTGGTGCCATGACCTTGGTGAACACTCGGAGAGAGGTAGTAAGTCCGAAGGGAAGGGCCCTGAGCTGCCAATGAAGGCCGCCCACACAAAAGCGAAGAAACCGCTGATGGGACTAAGAAATGGGAATGTGCAGACACGCTTGCATGTCCAAGGAGGCCAGCCACTCACCAATGTGGATGAGAGGAATGATCCACTGTAGAGTGTCTATCTAAAAATGAGGCTTCCTCAGGTAACAATTCAGACGTTTCTGATTGAAGATAAGGCTGAACTTCCCCAAAGGCTTTGGGACCAGGAATACCAGAGAGTAGAACACCTTTCTCTGTTGACTGTCCAAAACTGGCACCACAGCATGTTTCCGGGTGAGGTTCACAATCTCCTGTGCAAGAACCGGAAGGTCGGAAGAGGCCGTAGGGTATTCCACTGGGCCAGACTGTGGAGGGCAACTGTTGAAATCGAGGGAGTAGTCTTCCGAGATGATTTGCAACACCCAGGTATCTGAAACATGTTTTTGGCAACTTGGAAAGTTTAAAGAAGACGACCCTTCCACAGGGTGTTGACAAGGCCATGTCCACTCACCTGAATTCCAGATTCTACGGTTGCGAAGAGAATAAAACCCTCATCCCTAAACACTATTCTCTCGAATCTGAAATGGACAGGGAATGAGTGAATAGTCTCTGGGGGAAAGGGATAGGGAACAGGGATTTGGGAACGGAAGAGAAACAAAAACACTGGTTCACAAAGGAGCATCACTGTTGTTCTAAGAAAGTTGCCTCAGGGTTTGGTGCAGGAATTTCTAAGACCAAAAACAAATCAAAAACAAAAGCACTACAAATATTACAGAGTCTTTCAGCAAAATAATAATTATTATCATTTGATTGTGCAATC
Organism: Pleurodeles waltl; assembly: GCF_031143425.1. Taxonomy (NCBI): domain Eukaryota; kingdom Metazoa; phylum Chordata; class Amphibia; order Caudata; family Salamandridae; genus Pleurodeles; species Pleurodeles waltl. Next base: position 635,212,361 of record NC_090444.1, read on the forward strand.
ACCGAGCCTTTCAGCAAAATCACAATAATTGTTAGCACTTGAATGCTCAACTATTAAACATGCTTTTGTAACTCACAACAAAATCGTTATAAAATCAAACTTAAGAATTTGTCTTTTGTTATTCATTTTCAGACAATAGACTCACTCCAAAAATAATCAGAATTAACGTCTGATTTTGCATAGATAATGAGCAATGCTTTCAGGAGTTCACAACACTTAGCTTCAATGCTGCCTTTAAAAATACTTCTCAAGCTGTCTTTGGAAAATAGTCTTGTATAACAGTTTTCTCAGCATCAACAAATGTTTTTCATAATGCACCAAAAGATGAAAAACCTCGAGAAGGTTGAAAACAGGGGAACGAGAGGGGTATTACTCACAAACCGACTTCTCCTGGAATGTTTTCGATTATTTGAGGGAAATGCAATACTGTTCGTAAATTCTCCAGCCGCTGCAAAAGTAATCCGCTCCAGAGAGGGGAGCTCTGATGAAGCCTCGCACTGAAATGACGACTCCAGAAAGATCACGGAAACTCCATCTGAACCGGGAACACCTGCGAGTGAAGGAAGACTGGAAGCCAAGCACAGGAAACACCTTGCCAGTCCTATTTATAGACTGGTGATGAGTCATCAGACACATGCTGGTGTTGAGTCATCAATCACTTCTGATGATTCATATGAAGGAATTCTGGTGATAACTCATCAGACACATGCTGGTGATGAGTCATCAAACACTTCTGATGATTCATATGAAGGAATTCGATGCCTCCAAAAATCACCTGGCACAAAGTTCACAAATGGAACAACACTTGCTTTTATCAATATAAACAAACATGCAATCTAGTTTTCCTCACAAGTTACAGGGAAGTGCTGTGCTGTAAACACATTCATGACATGTTTCATCATTCACTGCAAGTGCTGCTGTGACCTCAATCTTGAAGCGACGATGGCTCATGTGAGTGGAGAAAGGGCCCCTGCCTTCACTTCGGAGGAGTTCGAGAAGTTAGTGGATGGGGTCCTCCTCCAGTACACACAACTGTACAGTCCTCCAGACAAACAGGTGAGTACACTGTGACCATGCTGCATGGGCAATGCCTGTTTGGAGTGGTGTGGATGGAAGATACATGGGGGTGGGGGGTGAGGCCTGCATGAGCGGACGGTGAGTGTATGTGCGTCAGGGCAAGGGTGGGAACGTGGGCCAATGAGTATGACGGACTGGACAGGTAAAGATCTTCCTTTTCCCCTGTACTATTCCTCTAGGTCAGCACCCACCAGAAGAAGGATGTTTGGCGTGCCATCACCAAGGACTTCCGGACCCTGGGGGTCCACCACAGACGGAGCACTCACTGCCGTAAAAGATGGAAGGACATTGGCCGATGGAGAAAGAAGATGGCGGAGGCCCAGCTGGGGATGGCCTCCCAACGTGGGAGGGGTGCCTGTCGCACCATGACCCCCCTGATGTTTCGGATCCTGGCGGTGGCATATCCGGAGTTGGATGGGCACTTTAGGGCATCACAGCAGCCACAGGGGGGTGAGTACAGTCACATTCTGTACGCATTACGAGGTGTCTGGGTGGGGGAGGTGGGCAGTGGGTTCCCCTAGGCCAGGGCGAGCTTGGTAGGCAAGGTCCTTTGAGAGGCAGGTTCAGTGGAACCCCAACCCCACTAGTGGTTAGAGCAATCTACACCTAGTCAGGCTCCTGTGACTTCCATGTGTGCAGCAATCGGGCTTAGGCCTTGTACCCCATGGGCATGTGAATAATCTAGGAACAATAAGTGCATGGCGTAGTGCAGAGGGCTGCTGTGTCTGTAGTGTCCGCCAATGGTAGTGGTGTTGCATGCACTGAACATGTCTTTCTTCTGTCTTCCCCCCACCCTTTTTGTGGTCTCCCTGTTATTGTGTGCAATGGCATCATCAGGCGGAGGAGCAGTGGCACCGCAGCAGGAGGGAGCTGCATCCCACTTGGCCCTGAATGGTGAAACAATGGAGTCAGAAGCCACCAGTGGGACAGGAGGGCGAGGGGAGCTCCACAGCGGGGACACGAGGTGACAGCAGTGATAGCGACTCCTCCTCTGATGGGAGCTCCCTTGCGGTGGCGGGCCCCTCTGTGCCCCCTGAATCAACAGGTACAGCCGCCACCCCCTTACCAGCACCACCCTCCCAGCAGCCCCTCAGCATGTGTCCCGTGCCCGCTCACCCAGGAGGGTGGGCATCTCCTTCACCCCAGGCACCTCAGGCCCTGCCCCAGTCAGTCCTGCTGCCCTCAGTGAGGAGGCTATTGACCTCCTGAGATCTCTCACTGTTTGGCAGTCTACCATTCTGAATGCCATCCAGGGTGTTGAGAGGCATTTGCAACAAACAAATGCATACCTGGAGGGCATTTATTCTGGCCAGGCGGCCCAACAGAGAGCATTTCAGGCTCTGGCCTCAGCACTGATGGCAGCCATTGTCCCTGTGTCCAGCCTCCCCCTCCAACTTCCTCCACCCAGACCCAATCCCCTGTACCTCAGCCTATCCCAAGCACACCATCAGACCAGCATGCACACACCTCAACACACAAAAGTGGCTCAGGCAAACATAAGCACCACACATCCCACAGGCACTCACACAAGCATCATACCCATGCAGACATACCAACATCCACTGCCTCCACTGTGTCCCCCTCCTCCACATCTCCCTCCTCCCTCCCTGTCTCGTTTCCACTCACACCTGCATGCACTACATCTTCAGCCACTACCTCCATCACCAGCACACCCATCACCACACACCGCTCACATGCACTCACCACCCCCACTACCATTCACTCATCTCCTGTGTCCTCTCCCAGTGTGTCAGTGAGCCATCCTCCCAAAGTACACAAACCCAGGCACACACCCACCCAACAGCCATCCACCTCACATCAGCCTCCAGCCCATGCACCTTCACCCAAATTCAGCAGACGTACACCTCCTACAACCACTACCTCTTCCTCCACTCCCAAATCCCCTCCATCTACCCATCCCAGTGTGTCTAAAAAACTTTTCCTGGCTAATATTGACGTCTTCCCTACACCTCCTCCCCTGCCCTTCCCCTATGGCCAGGCTTTCCAGGTTCCAAACCAGCACCTCAGCCACCACATCCCCAGGCACAGTGGTGGCAGCAACTGTGGGCTATTGGAGTGCGCCAAACATCAGGGCTGCCAGTGTGCCATGGAGCGAGGGCAAGGACCACCACCTGCCAAGCTAAAAAAGTTGCCCACATCCTGGAGGGAGAAGCAGAAAACACCTGCCACCAAGGGGTCAGGGAAAACGAAAGGGGATAGTGGCAAGACAGCTGTGCCATCATCAAAGGTGGGGAAGGGCCAGAAACTCAAGGGCAGGTCAGGAGAGGGCATGGTGGCACCGAATGAGGGACCAGTGTCACACCTTCTTTCCACATCGATGCCAACCTGTACGACAGAGAAGACCGCCACCTGCACTGCCTCCTGCACTGCCACCTGCACGTCACCTGCACCGCCGCCAGCACCGCTGCCACAGAGCCCGCAACCAGCACCGTCACCACAGAGCACGCAACCAGCACCGCCGCCACAGAGCTGCCAACCAGCACCTCCGCCACAGAGCCCGCCGCCAGCACTGCTGCCACAGAGCCCGCAACCAGCACCGCCGCCACCGCAACCAGCACCACCGCCACAGAGCCCGCTGCCAGCACCGCTGCCACAGAGCCCGCCGCCACAGAGCCCGTTGCAAGCACTGCCGCGACTGACACCGCCGCAAGCACCGCCAGTGAACCCCGCGACATCCTGAGCCAGTGGCACCACTGCAGACATGGCTGCCATCCCCAGTCGTCACCCGAGGCTGGTGGTGAGCTCCAGGAGCCTGGGCAGCTTCCAGAAAGCATCACTTTCAGTGGAGAAAGGCATCCACTACCTCAGTCCTTGGCAGGATGAAGCACTCTGGGCAGAAAGCCCCCTCCAGAACCAGTGGAGATATACATGCACTACCTCAGTCCTTGGCAGGATGAAGCACTCTGGGCACCATGCCCCCTCCAGAACCAGTGGAGTATCACATCCACTACCTCAGTCCTTGGCTGGATGAAGCACTCAGGGCATAAAGCCCCCTCCAGAACCAGTGGAGTATCACATCCATCACCTCAGTCCTTGGCAGGATGAAGCACTCTGGGCACAAAGCCCCCTCCAGAACCAGTGGAGACTGTTATCCACTTGTGAGACTGTGGATTTGCACTCCCCAGGATAAAGCAGTGGGCAACCCACCCACTGAAAAGACTTGTGAGACTGTGGCTTTGCACTCCCCAGGATAAAGCAGTGGGCAAACCACCCACTGAAATGACTTGTGAGACTGTGGCTTTGCACTCCCCAGGATAAAGCAGTGGGCAACCCACCACTGGAGAGACTTGAGAGACTGTGGCTTTGCACTCCCCAGGATAAAGCAGTGGGCAACCCACCCACTGGAGAGACTGTGGCTTTGCACTCCCCAGGACAAAGCAGTGGGCAACCCACCCACTGAAAAGACTTGTGGGACTGTGGCTTTCCACTCCCCAGGATAAAGCAGTGGGCAAACCACCCACTGAAATGACTTGTAAGACTGTGGCTTTGCACTCCCCAGGATAAAGCAGTGGGCAACCCACCCACTGGAGAGACTTGTGAGTCTGTGGCTTTGTACTCCCAGGATAAAGCAGTGGGCAACCCACCCACTGGAGAGACTTGTGAGACTTTGGCTTTGCACTCCCCAGGATAAAGCAGTGGGCAACCCACCCACTGAAAAGACGTGTGTGACTGTGGCTTTCCACTCCCCAGGATAAAGCAGTGGGCAAACCACCCACTGAAATGACTTGTAAGACTGTGGCTTTGCACTCCCCAGGATAAAGCAGTGGGCAACCCACCCACTGGAGAGACTTGTGAGACTGTGGCTTTGTACTCCCAGGATAAAGCAGTGGGCAACCCACCCACTGAAATGACTTGTAAGACTGCGGCTTTGCACTCCCCAGGATAAAGCAGTGGGCAACCCACCCACTGGAGAGACTTGTGAGACTGTGGCTTTGTACTCCCAGGATAAAGCAGTGGGCAACCCACCCACTGGAGAGACTTGTGAGACTGTGGCTTTGAACTCCCCAGGATAAAGCAGTGGGCAACCCACCCACTGAAAAGACTTGTGAGACTGTGGCTTTGCACTCCCCAGGATAAAGCAGTGGGCAACCCACCCACGGAAAAGACTTGTGAGACTGTGGCTTTGCACTCCCCAGGATAAAGCAGTGGGCAAACCACCCACTGAAATGACTTGTGAGACTGTGGCTTTGCACTCCCCAGGATAAAGCAGTGGGCAACCCACCCACTGGAGAGACTTGAGGGACTGTCACTTTGCACTCGCACAGAATACATGAATGGGCATGGAGCCCCCTCGTGTAGCAGTGGCATTGTGCGTTCATCAGGCTGAGGTGCCCCCCTCCCCCTGAGGTGCCTGTTTCATTTCGATCTGATGCCCCTGCAGTGTTCTCTCTGCTTCCAGTCAGGTACCTAGTGTGGGCCTCGCCCATGCATTTGGGGCCCAGTGGCCCACGGACAACGATTGGTGCACTATCCGGACCTGTGTAGTTGGTGTTCATAATTGTTTATACTGGATTTGGAGTTTTGACTGCTGGATTTTTATTGAATACAATTGTTCAAATCATTTCCTTTTGTCCTTGCGTTATTCAAGGGGGGTGGGTGGGTGTAAATGTAATGTTGTAGCATGCATTTGTGTGTATGGTGTTGTGGGTGAGGGTGGGGGTGTTGCGTGTGTGTGTCACTCTTTTTTTCCTCCCCCCTCCTCTGTGTTGTAGGTGCAGTACTCACCTTGGTCGTCGCTGCCGTCATTGGAGCTCCTAATAGAGGAGTAGGAAGACCATCGCTGGAAGGATCTGCAGTTCTGGCTCTATGGTGTCCTGGTTCCTCGTGGGGTGTTGAGAGGTGAGTGATTTTCCCTTCTGTGCACTGTTTCTGCTGTGTTTTTATTTGCGTTGGTTCCGCCCCAGAAAAGGTGGCGGATTGCCGGGTTGTGATAGGGTGGGTGGTACATTGTCTTCCGCCTCTCTGTTGGCGGTTACCGCCGCACTGTTTGTTTGTACCGCCGTGGTGGTCGGAGTGTTAAAGTGGCTGTCTATGTAGGCGGTTTCTGCCGTGGTCGTGATAACAATTTTTTTCTGCCGGCCTGTTGGCGGTATTACCGCTGCTTTAACACCGACTGCCAGGGTTGTAATGAGGGCCTTAGTGTTTAGTGAATTTCTAGTTTTTTTAAAAACATTAAGTAAGATACCCATCGCAATGCATGTTGTGAGGGGGTTGGATGTAGGGCCTGGCTTTGCATTGTGCTGCTCCTGTCCCCATGCATCCATTTTCCAAGCCCATGCTACTGCCCTTCCCGCCTAACCTAATTAGTTAGCTTGCTAACCCCTCCACCTCTTCCCCACCCTCTGTTGTCTGAGTCCACATATCAGTCCCCTCCCTCCTGCCCTGCATGGTCCAATGTGCTGGCATTGCCCTCCATTTAGGTTGATGTCCCTGTCCATTCCTCCTGCCCTTAGTTGCCCAATTCATTGCCCCATTATTGCCCTTCTGCTTAGCCTCTGTACTTAGCTTGCTGCCCCTACCCTCCTTCCCCCTGCCCTCTGAAGTCTGTGTTGATGCCCCTGCTCCCTCCTTTTTGTCCAACATGTTTCATGGACCTGCCACTGCCCATTCCATCAACTCTGAGTGTTTTGTTGAACTGCCCCTGCTGCCTGCCCAGCATGGTCACATGGCTGCCGTCTGTCCCTGCCACCTCCACCTTGCCTGTCTGAGTCCCATGCCACCATCCTCTACCTCCTATTCTCCATGGTCCATTTTGCTGCCCCTCCCTTATGCTCTCCATGCTCTATTGTGCTGCAACTGTTTGTCCTGCCTGCCCTGTATGGTCTGTTGTGAAACCTCTTCCCCCTGCCCTTTCATGCCTGTGTCCAGCCCCTACCCTCCCTTCTGTCCTTTGAGGTCCTGTGTGCATGCCCTTGCCCAGTCCCTCTTCCCCACTATGGACGTTGTGCTGCCTCTAACCCTCCCGCTGGCCATGCATGGTCTTCTGTGCTGCCACTGCTCCTCCCACTTGCGCAGTGTGGTCAGATTTCTGCCCCCGATGCCCTCCTACCTTCCCTCCATTGTTTGTATGTATGCCATCATAGTCTTACTGTTGCCCTCCATGGTGTATGGTGCTTCAAGTGCTCCATGGTCAGCTTGGTGTTCCTGGTCTGCCCCTTGCTCCACACCCTATTTTTTCCATGTGCAGGCCACTATCCCTTCCCTCCTGCCTTTTCTGGTCCGTTGTTGTGCCCCTGCCCCCTCCCTCATTCCCTTCATGGTCTGGTATGCTGCAACTGTCCCTCCTGTCTGTCAAGTATGGTCAGCTTTCTACCCTTGCCTCTTTCCCCTTTGCTCTCTGTTGTCCATGTGGATAGCCCTGTCCCCTCTCTATTTCTTTCCACTGTGCTGCACTGCCATCCTACTTTTCCTATGTGGTGTATTGTGCTGCTGTAACCCCTAACGCCTGCCCTATAAGGTATTTTTGGTGAAACTGCCTATCTCCCTCTTGCCCTCTGTTATATGAGTCCATGCCCCTACCTCATTCCTCTTGTCCTTCGTGATCCAATGTACCATACTTGTCAACATTTTGAACATGTAAGAGGGAGATTTTGAAAAAAACTGGGGAACTGATTTCCCCCATTGACTTACATTGTAAAAGAGGACATTTTAGGCAGGAGAAAGACAAAATAAAGCGCTTTTGGCGTTAAAACATCTGGCATCTCCTGCCTGAATCAGGTCTGTTGGCATGTATGATCGTAGTGCCACTGCCTCTTCCTTCTGCCATCACTAGTCTTTTATATTGCCACATCCTCTCTTACCTGTCCTGCATGGTTAGTTTGTTGCCCTTGCCTCCCTTTACCCTGCCCTCCATGGTCCCTTGAGCTGCTAGTGCCCCTCCCACTTGCCAGGCATGGTCAACTTGTCCCCTGTGCACCCTCCACCCTGCCCTAAATTATGCTTTCCCACAGTATTCTAATGTACCACTATATTGCAAAAATTCTACATTTATTACAAACATGTGGCACGCCTAATGTCATCTTGATGTAGTCAAAACTGTAATACCGAAAACAGCTTTTTCCCATAGAAATTATGGTTAGTGCTCTAAAAACTAAAATCAACATATTGTTTTTGTTCAAATAGCAACACATCACTTTTAAATTATTTGCTATCTTTATGTTTTTTTTTTTAATCAAGCTGATCACTTGATTATATATTACTCTTAAAGGAGAGGATGTGGCATTACATCCAGAGCTCCAGACTTTGCAACCGGGGAACCAGGTTCGAGTTTCAGCGTCAGCTCGACATCCTGTGATTCTATGCAAAATACTTCGGGTCAGATTTAAAAGTCCCTAGCGCCACCAGAGTGGCACTGAAAGTGACGCTCCGGTGGCGCTTTTCACTGCACCATAGTAACAAAGAGGAGTTAAGCCACTTATTGTTGCCTAATGCTTCTTTGTAAATATCGGCCCCTGAAACGCAGTTTTCTGCCACAGAGGGGCATGCAGTGGGTGTTGCTGTGGGCATTCCATCGCAAAACCCATTGCTTTTGACGCTGCCCCAGATTTACAAGAAATCGGAAATCTGTGGCACCGCCAAAAACTTACGGCACCCCAGGGATGGCGTTAGCATGGCACAACGAGGAAGAATACTTTTATTCCTCCTCATTTTTTGCGCTTTCTATGTGTGCTGCATTCTGCATTCTGCAGCACACATAGAAGGAGCGAAAGGCAATGAATGATTGTTTATGTGCAGGAAAGTGCCATGTGCAGGAAGGGACACCATCTTGCACATAAGCAATCTATCCCCTCAATGCAGACACCCTTGCACGATGGTGCAAGGATGCATGCATTGGCGCTGGCAGCTAAATTTAGGGCCAGCGCAGGGGGAAACACAGGTTTGCATTGTATTCCTGTAAATATGGCCAATCCCTGCATTTCCAAAGTAGTGCAGCACAGCACTGCTATTTTTGGAGTAGCAATGCGCTGCACCACTTTCTCATACGTCTGTGCCTTAAACTCCCCATGACGAAAACCAAAATGAATGTATCCCTGTTTAATGTAACTGATGTTCATGTAAAGCACTCCAATACCTTAGGCTCAAGTCTGCACTATATGAAACTTCAAAAAAACAAAAAACTTTTGGGCCTTATTTACAAGGAAATGGTGCAGCGTGGTGCCACAAGCAATCTTGTTGCGCCGAGCTGCGTCCTTTCCAGAACGCAGGGATGCACTGTATTTACAAGAATACGACATATCCCTGTGTTTTCCCCTGCACTGGCGCTAAATCAGCTGCCTAATGCCAATGCAGTCATCCTCGCACCATGGTGTAAGGGTGCCTGCATTGTGGAGGTGATTGTTTTTGTGCAGGAAGAGACATCTTCCTGCAAAAAAACAATCACTAGAGGTGATTGCCGCTCACATAGAAAGAGCAAAAAATTTGAAGTAAAAGTATTTCTATTTGTTGTGCCACTGTAACCCCACCCCTTCAGCCGTGCACTGTGGGGGTTGGTCACAAGGCCTGGCCTTACAGCCAGGCCTTGCAGCCAAGCCCTTATAACCATCCAATCCCATGCCCCACATGGCCTTTGGCCGTGCGCAGCATACGTTGGCCACAGGGCCTGTCTCTGTCAGTGGATGTGTAAATGGGCACATGGGTGTCTGAGTGCGTGTGGAAGTGGGTGCCTGTGTGACTGTATGAGTGAATGAATTAGTGTATGAATGAGTCTGCATTTTCTTTCAAATGTTTCCATATACTTGAATATTTAGCGTATAATTCACAAAAATGTGCACAAATTTGTGAATTTTTGCAAATATTGCGTTCTGTGACACAAAATTATATTAAACCTGTAATATGCTCCTAAAACACACCGACATCACACTCCTGGGTTCAGGGTGCTTTCACCCTGACCCCTTATGTCACTTTCAACTTGAATTTTCACCCCCATGGACTGTGTCCAGTGAAATGAAATGGCGTTTACAACTTTCTTCTCAGGTTGTGGTCAGCAAATTGCAACGCTTCTTTTCGCACACATATTCACAAATAATGACAAATTTTCACAAATTATTCGAGAAATAATCACAAAATATTCAATATACAAATGTATTTGCCATTAAATATCTCCTAAGCTTCTGAATGGATTTACACCAAATAACAAAAAACACAAAATGCGTACTAGCAGCTACCTTTCAGCCAAACTTGGTGTAATTCCTTCAAGTGGGAAATTGGAAATTGGGAATTAACGTGGGAAACGCAATGGTGCTAAAGATATAGGCAAGTCAAAAAATGCTTTTAATATGGAAACATGGTTCTAACTAGAAATACCTAGTTGTGACTGCCACTATGTTGTTTTATATATATATATATATATATATATATATATATATATATATATATATATATATATCGTAGAAATGGGGTCTTCGGTTGGCTGTCAGGTTACCCCCCGTCCAAGCAAGGACCCTCACTCTAGTTAGAAAAATAGGTAATATTTATCTAAATAAAACAAGTCCAAAACGACAAAACTCCAACATACACAAGTCAAGGTATGAATTTTTAAAAGAATAAGAGTGTTAATCCATAGAAAACAGTGAGAATGCTGTTGTTACATAAAGTACCTGGTTTGTGTCAAAAACAGAGCCACACAGGAGAGTGTGCATCAGAAAAGTCAGCAATACGTAGATTCCTTACTCGCAAGTGAGGCCATGCGCCGTTTCTTCTGCAGTCGGGTTGACGATGCATCGTTTTTCTCCCTCGCAAGAGAGCGATGCGTTGATTTTTGGATGGGCACCTCTGGTCGGGCAGGCTTGCGTTGATTTTTTGCGCCCCACGATATGTTTGAAATTCGGTCGCACTGTGTAAGGAAACTGCGCTGCATGGAGTTTGAGTCGTTATCAGCAGCCGCGAGTGGGGAGTTGCGCATTGTTTCTCCAGCCGCGATGCATTGATCTTCCAGCCGCGATGCAGGTGGAGTGCCGTTTTCAGCCGCGAGGCCGGTGACGTATCGTTTATCAGCCGCATTGCAGATGGTGCATTGAAAATTTTCCCACACAGCGGTCTTTGCGTGGATTTCAATCCTTTTCCACCAGCTTCGCCTTTCAAGGGCCCAGGGACTGGATGGGGTACCACTTGGCTGGGCAGGAGTCTCACCAGAGGGTCGAGGTGCTGACAGAGGAAGGCCTTGAGACTTCAACAACATGAGGCAAGCTCAACTCAAGCCCTTGGAGATTCTTCTCAAACAGGAATACACAACAAAGCCTTTGTCCCCTTTCATAGGCAGATGGAGCAACTTCAGGATAGTCCAACAAAGCACAGTCACTAGCAGGGGCAGCACTTCTCCTCAGCTCTTCAGCTTTTCTCCTTGGAAGATGTTCCTATTGAATCCTTGAAGAAACCTTGAAGAAAATCTGATTTTCAGGGGTTTGGGTCCAATGCTTATAGCCCTTTCTGCCTTTGAAGTTGGCAAACTTCAAAGGAAAGTCTCTGTTGTTTACAGGATCCTGTCTTGCCCAGGCCTGGCTCCAGGGGGTTGGAGACTGCATTGTGTGAGGGCAGGCACAGCCTATTCAGGTGTAAGTGACCATTCCTCCCTCCACTCTAGGTCACATGGCCCATCAGGATATTCTGGCTACACTCCAGCTCCATTTGTGTCCCTGTCTATAGGGAATTCACAACAGCCCAACTGTCAGTCTCACTCAGCCAGGGAATCCACAAACAGGCATAGTCACAAAATGGTTTAAGCAAGAACATGCCTAATTTCTAAAAGTGTCATTTTCAATCTAAAAACCAACTTCACTACAAGGAGTATTTTTAAATTGTGAGTTCAGAGACCCCAAACTTCAAATCTCTATCTGCTCTTAAAGGGAATCTGAATTTTAAGGTTATTTAAAGGCAGCCCCTATGTTAACCTATGAGACAGATAGGCCTTGCAACAGTGAAGACTGAATCTAGCAGTATTTCACTGTTAGGATATGTAACACACATCAGTACATGTCCCACCTTTAACTGTAAACTTCACACTTGTATAGTGCACTACTCACCCATTAGGTTCTCAAGGCACTGTACGCATACTGCTGTGGAACTCCTCCTGGCTTTTCCCTGTAAGGTGCCCACTCCGGGGCAACCCCCAGGGTGAAGCCAGGCATCTAAGCACTGTCAAGGCCATTGAGGAGATTATGCAAGCTATTGCCCAGAGTGGGACCCATTAATTAGATTAGGCACTGAGGTGAGAATTATCTGGTCCAAGGGAATTGAGCCCAAGACCTGCCAAGGCAGGAATTGAACCCTGGTTCGAGGCTAGATCTCTGCATCAGGGTCTGCTACTCTAACCATTGTGCCACACTTCTCCACATACATACACTGCACCCTGCCCATAGGGCTACCTAGGACCTACCTTAGGGGTGCCTTACATGTATGAAAAGAGAAGGTTTAGACCTGGCAAGTGGGTACACTTGCCAAGTCAAATTGGCAGTTTAAAACTGCACACACAGACACTGCAGTGGCAGGTCTGAGCCATGTTTACAGGGATACTAATGTGGGTGGCAAAACCAGTGCTGCATGCCCACTAGTAGCATTTGATTTACAGGCTCTGAGCACCTCTAGTGCACTTTACTAGGGACTTCCAAGCAAACCAAATATGCCAATTATGGATAAGCCAATTCATACATTCATTTTGCATAGAAAGCATATGCATTTTAGCAGTGGTTTGCAGTGGTAAAGTGCCCAGATCCCTAAAGCCAACAAAAACAGGTCAGAAAAAATAGGAGGAAGAAGGCAAAAAGATTGGGGACAACCCTGTAAAAAGGGCCAGGTCCAACTATATATACACATTTTCTCCATGCATTTTCCCTTGGGTTCTTTAGACATCACTACAGACTGAACCGTGGAATGGAATTACACCAATTTCGGCAGGACACTAGCTCTTAGTGTGCAAATCATTCTTTTTGTGATTTGATATAAATCTGTTCAGTAGTTTATGGGATATTAAAGTAAAGAGAGATATAGATATCTGGACAGTTGGTTTTCAGATGTGCTCTTATTGGCCAATTTGAAGGAGACTACCCACCACAGTACACATTTCACTGATAACAGTTGATAACAACATGATTATGTGTCTCAAAGAATTAGAAATCACACTATATCTCAATAAAATTGTGCGCTTTCTAGCACTGATTGGGCTAAACCGCCATATTCGCTTGGATGTCATAATAGTAGTGTCTCCCAATCATTATTTAAAGTAATGCACCATTTGTGTTTGAAACCCTTTTGCCACCAGAGTAAACATATAATTGATAATAGTTGGTAACAACATGATTATGTATCTCAAAGGATAGAAAAACACTACATCTTAATGAAGTTATCTCACCCTGAATGGGCTAAAATATACAAAGGACACATGCTTCTCGAATCTATTGTAATAGAAACAGCTCTGCACGGTGACCATATTCATGGAATCACCAAATATCTTTTTAGAAATGCATCACCCGTAGGTTGGTCAACGACCTCCAAATCAAGCCCATTATTGGCAGCAATTCATTATAACATGATTTTGTACATCAAGTGGAACTGAGGAATACATTTTGGCCCTGATTCTAACCCCGGCGGTCTTCGACCGCCGGGGCGAGGGTCGGCGGGAGCACCGCCGACAGGCCGGCGGTGCCCCGCAGGGCATTCTGACCGCGGCGCTTTGGCCGCGGTCAGAAAGGGTAAACCGGCGGGCTCCCGCCGGTTTACCGCTGCCCTCAGAATCCCCCATGGCGGCGCAGCTTGCTGCGCCGCCATGGGGGATTCTGACCCCCCCTACCGCCATCCTGTTCATGGCGGGAAAGCCGCCATGAACAGGATGGCGGTAGGGGGGGTCGCGGGGCCCCTGGGGGCACCTGCCGTGCCCATGCCAATGGCATGGGCACGGCAGGGGCCCCCGTAAGAGGGCCCCGCAAGGTATTTCAGTGTCTGCCTTGCAGACACTGAAATACGCGACGGGTGCTACTGCACCCGTCGCACCTTCCCACTCTGCCGGCTCGATTACGAGCCGGCATCCTCGTGGGAAGGGAGTTTTTCCCTGGGCTGGCGGGCGGTCTTTTGGAGACCGCCCGCCAGCCCAGGGAAAAACTCATAATACCCTCCGCGGTCTTCTGACCGCGGAGCGGTATTATGGGGGCGGAATTCTGGCGGGCGGCCTCCGCCGCCCGCCAGAATTAGAATCAGGCCCTTTATCTTTCTATACTCATGTACTATCTCGCCCTAAATGAACTCTCCTGATGCTACAAGTAGGTGCTTAGAGACCTAATGGACATTCATCCCATTTATATCGAGCTATGAGAAACTCACTCAGTATATGCAAATGTAATAATCTGACAACTTAAGTCTAAATAAAAATACAATTTAATGAATTAACTAATACATCTTTTTGCAACCATATGCCGACACCTCATTCTGATCTAATACATAACATGTGAGAAGTCTTAGTGTGCAGCTACTGCTTTTACTAACACCTCTAAGCTTAACATGCCCTTGACCTGCTCAAAATAACTTTTGGGCCTGTTCTCCCAATATTATATGTTCTCCTGCCCTAAATCAATTAATGTGTCATAGACATGTAATATGTGTCCCTTCTGTACATGTGTGGGCCAATATGTTGCATGTTATTCACCTAAGTGACTAGCCAATTCTTCATCACTGTTTAGTCCTCTGGGTGCCTGAGTTTGTAAATTGATAATGTACTTGATTCCAGTCATCTCAGAGATAAAATTCTATTACCCCACCTTTCTCCAATGGGTACTCAGTTTAGGTACACACATTTTAACAGATCCCTATTGCTCCTATGTTTCATTTTGAAATGGCTGGTGACTGGATAGGTGGGATCCCTGTTGGTAATCATTTGCATGTGGTCAATTACTCATTTTTGGGCATGGTGTGTCGTACTACCAATGTATTTTTTTTATCAGAAGGGCAGAGCAGGCAGTAAATTGTATAATCAGAATTGTATGTTAAGAAATATCTGATTTCCTCTAGTTGAAACTGTCCTGGTATTTTACATTTCTTCACCTTTTGCTAGATTTACAAGCCTTGCATTTCATACAAGGATATAACCCCTCCATTTCTTCATAGGTTGGTTTCTTAGTACGTGTGGTGAGGTGACTATGCACTAGGAGGTCCCTAAGTAATGTACTTCTTCTGTACATTATCAAAGGATGATTAGGTATCTTTGTGCCTAGTGTGCTGTCTGATTGTAAGATATGCAAGTTTCTCTCCAAGATTGAAAAAATCATGGGTGCAATGTGTAATCATCCTTATTTGGAGCATTTCCAATTTCTTGTTCCAGTCCTGCAGTAATTCAACTGGCATGTATTTTTGTACCATGCCCTTCTCGGTGTTCAGGTGTTGGATATCCTCAAGCTTTCGATCTGGACATAATTTCCCTTTCTGCCTGCTTTGTGGGAAACAGCAACATGAAACACTGGTCATGATACATCATCTTCTCACATGATCCTGGAGCATCAGGGATCAACTTTCTTCAAATGGTCAGTGTTAGAAATGGGGTCTCTAGTTGGCAGAGGTACACACCCTTGTCCAAATAGGGACCACAATCCTAGTCAGTGTAAGTCACACACAATCCAAATTATCCTGTGCCTACCCTCTGGTAGCTTGGGACTGAGCAGTCGGGCTTAATTTAAAAAGCAATGTGAAAAGTATTTGTGCAATAAATCATGCAATAACACAGTAAAAACACCACAAAAATACACCACACAGGTTTAGAAAAATATTGGATATTTTTCTTGGTAAATTAAGGTCAAAACAATCAATAAATGATAAGTACAAGTTGAAATATCACTTTTGCAATGATGAGAAGAAACTTAAGTCTTTCAAAATCAACAAATTTCTCTTGTGTGCACAAAGTACCTGGTATGCATCAAAATGGACGGACGAGATCACAGACGAGGACATGTATGGAAAAAGGAAGGTGTGCATTGGATTTCCGGATGCGCACCGACGATGCATCAATTCTTTTCCACACAGCAAGGGCTTTGCGTCGGGCCCAGGCTTGAATCCTAACTGCGATGCAGGGTCTTTTAATGCCCAGGGACAATGCATTGAAATACTGGCCGTGACGAACGAAGTCACAGGTGCTGGGCCGATCTTGGGGGCGTCGGAGTTTCTGTCGCATGGCAGGTGCTGCATCGATTCTTCACGCAGGAAGTTGGGCTGCGTCGTTCTGGCTCAGCAATGCGTTGATCCAGTGGGCTGCACATCGAAGTTCCGGTTGCAACGCTGGCCCTGTGTTGATCTTCACTTGGGGAGCCGGGCTGCATCATTCCGGGTTGGCAATGTGGTGCTTCTTTCACTGCTAGGCAGGCTGTGTGTCAATTCAGACAGGCTGTGCATACATTTTTGCCGCACAAGGAGTTTCTTTGCAGAGATGAAGTATTTTTGGCCCTGAGTCTTCAGGAACAAGAGGCAAGCTTAAGCCAAGCCCATGGAGAGCACTTCTTAGCAGAGCCAGAGGCAAGCAAGGTAGCAAGGCAAGAGCAAGGCAGCAGTCCTCCACAGCAAAGCAGTCCAGGTGAGTCCTTTGCCTCTTGGCAGGTTGCAGGATCTGGTTCAGAGTGTCTGTCCCAGGAAGTGTCTGAGTTGGTAGGGTCAGGGACCTAGTTTATATACCCAAAAGTGTCTTTGAAGTGGGGGAGACTTAAAAGAGTGGTTTTGAAGCGAACAAGGTCCCCTTTCAGTACAGCCATGTCTGCCAGGGTCCCAGTAGTGGGTTTGGCACTCCATTGTGCGAGGGCAGGCCAATGTCCTTTGAAATGTGTCAGGCCCTCCACCCTTCCAGCCCAGGAAGACCCAGTCAGTATGCAGATGAGTGCAGGTGTGACTGAGCATCCTGTCTTTGTGGTTGTCTGGGTGAAATGCACAAGGGGGCTGTCAACCAGCCCAGCCAGATGTGGATTGGAGACAGGCTGTAAAGCACAGATGGATTTTAAGTACAGAGAAATGCTCAGTTTCTAAAAGCGGCATTTCTAAAATAGTAATCTAAACTCCAACCTCACCAATCTCACCAGTCAGCAGGATTTTGTATTACCATTCTGGCCATAATAAATATGACCTGTCTACCCCTTTCTGATCATAATCTACCAGTCAAACAGTATATGAGGGTAGCCCTAATGTTAGTCTATGAAAGAAGCAGGCATCACATCAGTGAAAAACACATTTAGGAGTTTTCTACTACCAGGGCATATAATACACACAGGTGTATGTCCTGCCTTTTACCTACATAGCACCCTTTAAATGCCAAGTCAAAGTGGCAGTGAAACTGCACGCACAGGCCTTGCAATGGCAAGCCTGAGGCATGGTTAAGGGGCTACTTGTGTGGGTGGCACAATCAGTGCAGTGCACCTTATTAGGGCTTTACAAGTAGATAAAATATGCCAGTTGGGTATGAACCAATGTTACCATGTTTTAAGGGAGAGAGCATATGCACTTTAGGACTGGTTAGCAGTGGTAAATTGCATAGAGTCCTAAAACCAGCAAAAACAGTGTCTAAAAAGTGGAGGGAGGCAGGCAAAAAGTTGGAAGTGACCACCCTAAGGCTGCTGTCAGGTCTAACATGTGTGTCCCCCAGCTGAAAGTGGGGAGAGCTACCCAACCCCTTGGGAGTTCTAATCACTGAGGCGGAAGTATCTGGAGAGACCATCACCGTTGGCATGGTCAGTCCCCGGGCTATGCTCCACTGTAAAGTCCATCCCCTGTAGGGAAATGGACCACCTCAAGAGTTTAGGAATTTCACCCCTCATTTGCAGGAGCCAGCTGAGGGGCCTGTGGTCCGTCTTAACCGGGAAGTGATTCCCAAACAGGTATGGTCTCAGCTTCTTCAGTTCACAGACCGCAGGAAATGCATCTCTTTCAATAGCACTCCTCCTCTGTTCCCATAGTAATAGTCTTCTGCTAATAAAGACTACCGGTTGGTCTTGGCCCTCCTCATTCAGCTGTGCTAGGACCGACCCATGCCATGCTCTGAAGCGTCTGTCTGCACAAAGAATTCTTTGGAGTAGTCAGGTGCCTTGAGCACAGGGTCCAGACACATGGCTTCCTTCAGGGAGTCAAAGGCTTTCTGACAAGCCTTTGTCCAATTCACCAACCTAGGTTGATTTTTGGATGTGAGGTCTGGTGCCATAACCCTTAACAAACCTTCGGTAGTAACCGGAGAGACCTAAGAAGGCTCTCACCTTTGTAGTGGTGGCATTTTTCAGTCCAAAGGGCTTTACTCTGAACTGGTAATGACTCTCAGGGGTAGAAAAGGCGGATCTCTCTTTTGCCCCCTCAGTCAAGGAAATATGCCAGTACCCTGACATGAGGTCAAAGGTACTGAGGAACTTGGCATCGCCTAGCCTGTCTACAAGCTCATCAGCTTGGGGGATAGGTTGAGCATCTGTCTTTGCGGAAGAGTTGAAATCCTGGTAGCCCATGCAGAACCTAAGCTCTGGCTTGGCACCGGGAGCGGCAGCCTTGGGAACCAACACCACTGGGCTAGACCAGCGACTGCTAGAATTCTCAATCAGTCCAAGAGCCAGCATCTTGACAACTTCCTCCTTGATGCTGGACCTCACCTTATCTGACACTCTGTAAATTGTATTCTTTATAGGGGGGCTGTCTCCTGTGTCAATATCGTGGACACACAAGTGTGTGAACTGAGGGGTGAGGGGAAACAGGGAAGAGAACTGTTTCAATAATTGGTAGCAGACTCCTCTCTGATCTAGGGTCAGGGAGTCAGTGAGATTGAGACCCTCCACTGACCCATCACCTTCCTTGGCAGAGAGAAGGTCGGGGAGAGGTTGACTCTCCTCTTCCAAACCCTCATCTGTCAATTGAAGCATGTGACTTCAGACCTCTCAAAATGAGGCTTCAGTCTGTTCTGATGGAGCACCCTTAGGGGGTTTCTAGGTGACTTGAGGTCAACTAAGTAAGCAGCCTCCCCCTTCTGCTCCTTGATCTTGAATGGGCCATTTCAGTGGTCCTCAAGAGCTCTAGGATCTAGTTGTTCCATTACCCATACATTGTCTCCAGATGAGAATTCTACCAGGGAGGCCTTCTGGTCATACCATTGCTTCATCACCTCTTGACTGGCCTCGAGGTTGCTCTTGGCCTGTTTGCAGAAGCGTTGCATCTGGTTGCGGAGGGCCAGCATGTAAATGACCATATCCTGGGGAATTTCCTGGGAGCTTTCTCCCACTCCTCTTTCACTATGCTTAGGGGTCCCCTGACAGGGTACCCATACAGAAATTCAAAGGGGTTGAATCCCACCCCTTTCTGGGACACCTCTCTATAAGCAAAGAGAAGGCATGGCAAGAGGACGTCCCACTTATGCCTCATGGCCTCAGGTAAGCCTGTGATCATGCCTTTTAGGGTCTTGTTAAACCTTTCCATAAGCCCATTGGATTGAGGATGGTAAGGGATGGTAAACCGGTAGGTCACCCCACACACATCCCATATGGACTTCATGTACGCAGACATGAAGTTTGTGCCTCTGTCAGACACAACCTCTTTTGGGAATCCCACACGGGTAAATATCCCTGTTAGAGCTCTGGTCACCACTGGTGCAGTCACTGTCCGTAGAGGGATCGCCTCTGGATAGCGGGTGGCATGGTCCACCAAAACCAGGACAAACCTGTTGCCTAGGGCAGTTTTGGGGTTCAAGGGACCAATGACGTTGATGCCCACCCTTTCAAAGGTGGTGCCAATGATGGGGAGTGGGATCAGGGGGGCCAAGAGGTTTTTCCCTGTCTTCCCATTAGCCTGGCAGGTTGGTTAGGACCTGCAGAAAGCATCTAAGGCCACCCGCATTTGGGGCCAATAAAAGTAGGTGACAAGTCCGGTGAAGCTCTTGTCTTGCCCCAAATGTCCCACCAGGAGGATGTAGAGAGCCAAACCCAGTAGGAAGCCCGGTAGCACTGGGGTACCACCAGCACATGAGCTGCCCCAGCTTCTGGAACCTTAGGCTCACTGTAAAGGAGATAATTCTCCCAATAGATATGGTGATCGCCAGAGGCTTCACCTGCTGCCTGGGCTGCGGCCTGTCGCCTCAAACCCTCAAGAGTGGGACACTTTTTCTGCGCTTTTCAGAATTCCTCCCTGGTTGGGTCACCCTCAACTTTCCAGCCAGCAAGCTCAGGGAGGTTACCCAGGGCAGCAATGTCCTCCCCAGTTGGCTCAGGGGCCTCCTCCTCTGGGATCCCGTCAACCACTGCTGGAACTTTTGGGACCGGTTTCCCGCACCCTTTGCCCCTCCCTTTTGCAGCTGTCTGGGGTAGTGTTCCAAGCTCCAGACATCCTTGACTCCCTTCCCAAGCAACCATCAACCTTGTGGTCATGTAAACCCACTCAGGCAAACCTAAGATCTCCAGGTGAGACCTGAGCTCCGCCTCCTTCCAGATAGTATGCTCAAGGTCATTGCCTAAGAGACAATCTACATGTATGGCAGAACTCACAGCTACTTTAGGAGTACCAGACATCACCCCAACTCAAAAAGAACTAGAGCCACCAGTAGGAGACTCTCACGATTGTCAGTGACTATGGCCTCGTGGAATGTTTTGGGGATGACCTGCTCTACTGACTCCAGCTGACCCCTGACAGTAGTCATGCAGGCTCCTGTGCCTCCACCTTTTGGCCATTAATGGTGACCCACTGCCTATACTTGGAAGTATTGGCAGGCATGTGGGCTTTTGACACCATTTCCTTGTCTCCCAGGGACACTAGGGTTACCTCTATCTGTTCCCCAAAACTATCTGGGACTACCTCCTGCCCAAGTGCTACAATAGCCAACCCAGGTGTCTGCCCTCCTGTGGGGGTCGTGCTGTGCCCACATTGGACACTTGGAGTTGCCCTTGTAGTGACCATACTTGGTACACTCTAAGCATTTGGGTACAAACTTCCATTTCTTTTTATCAAAGAACCCTGGTTTCTTTTCTGCATTAGGCTGGGACTGGTTACCACCACCTCCCTGTGAATTATTTTGGGGGCCTTTTGAGAACTCCTTATTTTCAAGTTTTTCTCCACCCTCTTTCTTCTGATGGGAACCCTGACCACCTTTGTGGGTGTCCACCCAGATACCTTTTTGGACACTTTGATGCTAGCCCAGAGGGTCACCTCCTCAGCAAGCCTCCTAGGATCAGTCAGCTCAATCAAGTGCTGGCACAACTCTGTAAAGCAAATGTTGAGCATATGCTCTCTCAGGATCAAATCATAGAACCCCTTATAATCATTTACTTTACTGCCTGCACCCATCCATGTGCCCTACTGGAAAAATCAAAAAAGTCTACCCAAGTTTGTGTGGAAAGATTGGTGTTGTCCTTCAACCTCTGACAGTGCTTTTCAGGGGTCAGCCCAAACTTGGCAATCAAAATGGCTTTCATGGGCGAGTATGTGTTCTGATCCTTTGAGTCTAGTGTAAGGAGTGTGTCCCTCCCAACAACTGGAACATGTTTCCACAGACTCTCCCCCCATTGATCTTCAGAAACCCCATGGGCCCTTAGTGCAACTTCATATGCAGCAAACCATTTATCAATGTCATCTCTCACACATAACGTGGCACTACTTCTTTGGGCATACAAACCTTCCTTTTTCCAGCAGGTCCTGCATGTATGCTGCCACCATAAACACAATGCGACCACAGCACACAAATGTAAAGTCTGATCAAATAACAAGGATTTGTGTCCCTAGTAGGATGCAGGAGTTGTAGAAATAATACGTAAGTGTCCGAAGTCCGTTGGAGAAGGTGTCTTTAATTGGAGGCACAGTTCGCCTCAATACAGATAGTGCGTTCTTCAAAATACAGCCAACACGTGTTTCGTCACTCAGGTGACTTCATCAAGGCTGCAAAACAATAATATAAGCAAACTTGTATATAACAATACCCATATTTTACGAAACACAAGTTGTGTAAAGCGGTAAACAGATGTTTATGTACAAAAAGGAAGGTGGTAAGCAATGTGCGACCCCAGTGAGAAGAGAAGAGAGAAGGTAGGCATGGCACGATAAACAATCAGAGAGGACTTTAGGTTGTTGTACAGTTAGAGGGGCACCCAAAGTGGAAAATGTTCCTTAGAGCATATAGAGAGTGGCCATGGTGCTGGCAAGTGGGGAGCATTCTCCAGATTAGCAATGTGAGCGCATGTCGGTACTAGAACGTGTTTTAGAAGAGTAAAAAATGTGATGTAGGTGAGAGGGTTAAAAACACAATTGTACCTAGACCATCCGGCCAGCTAGGAAATGTTGGATTGCCAGTAGAAGGCTAGTGCCTGTAGATCTGAAAAAATATGAAATTAAGAATTGGCAGTAATTGGCCACCGTGAAATCTAAAGAAAGGTAAGCGTGGAAAAAATTGTTATCCAAGGTACTAAAATACCTGGAAAGGTCTGTTAATGGTAGTATCTCTAGAACATGGGGTACTTGAAGTTCCAGTAGTAACTGTGAAGATTGAAAAGGCCCTGATAAGCCTCAACCACAAAGACCTGCATGGAGGTGAGAAAGAGAAGCAAAATAAGTTTATCCAGCATTGGGTGAGCAGAAACGAAAATGTTTGTCTAGTGGTAGCGAATAATTACCAAAACAGATAAAACCATTGACTGGTCCCGAAACAGACCATATATAGCACTGAGTCCTCAAGGTACACAAGTTAAGCTATGGAAAGTGAGTGAATGCTGCTAAATGTTGTAATAATTGCTCCAAATGGGAAGAGCCCCTCGGTCACTGTGGTCGCATTGTGTTTATTGTTATTGTGTACATTGGTACTCAACTTTGTGTCTACTGGGTAGTAAGGCACCTGACCACTGGCACCAACATTGGACTGTGCTTACATCTGCGATTTATACTGTGTTTACTCCCTGGATGTGCAGCACTTCTCCCCCTTACTACCCCTTTTCATTGTCCTAGGCCTAGCTTTATCTGTATGCTGCCACCATCACTGCTGGACTCAGTCTCCCTAGACTTGAGGTCCAGCTCTTTGAGACTCGGTTTGTGAGCCAGAAGAAATTTCTTTTCAGCAAAGATCCTTTCAGCCTCAGCTTGCTTGGCTTCTCTCTCAGCTGCAGCCTGTTTGGCTTCTCTCCCAGCCTTCCTCTCTTCTGCCTCCATGTTTAACCTTGCCATTTGCAGTTGAAACTCTCTCTCCTCCCTCCTTTCCTCTGCCATCAGGCTATGGCTAGAGACACTGCTCCCTGATTTAGCAGGGGGCACAATTCCAGGGGTAACCTCTCCCACTGCTGGTGGAAATTCCTCTGAGGGGCCATCTTCTGGCTCCTCCACCTCACCATTCTCTTGTGAACGGGCTTCTGCCTAGGCCCTCAGTGCCTTTTGGTATTCTCCTTCCAGGAGGTACCCCAGGTAGGTACTCCCATCCCTTTGCAGAACCCTTCCAGCTGGCTGACAGTGTATGTCTCCAGCTTGGCTAGGTCAAACTCGAGCTCCTCCTTGAGACCCAGCCAAAGACATGTTGTTTGAGGATTAGGTTAAAATATCAAGCAGGAAAAAGAATTGCAGCATAAAGAGAAAAAAATCAAGTTGACCTTTTACTGTGGGTAGGCAGTGTACACATAGCTATTGTATGTTACTGTACAAATACAAGTCCTATCCTCACCACTGATCACCAATGTTAGAAATGGGGTCTCTAGTTGGCAGAGGTATACACCCTTGTCCAAATAGGGATCACAAACCTAGTCAGGGTAAGTCACACACTGTAGGAAATTACCATCTTCCTTGGCATGTTACTCCCATTTTTAGTCTGTATGTCAGTATGTTTTTGCCTGTCTCACTGGGATCATGCTGTTCAGGACCCCAGTGCTCATAGTTTGTGGCCTAATGTGTATGTCTGTGTAGTGCCTAACTGTGTCACTGCGGCTCTGCTAATCAGAACCTCAGTGCTTATGCTCTCTCTGCTTTTAAAGTTGTCACTGTAGGCCAATGACTTAATTTACCAATTTCAATTGGCACTCTGGACCCCCCTTATAAGTCCCTAGTATATGGTACCTAGGTGCCCAAGACATTGGGGTTCCAGGAGATCCATATGGGATGCAGCATATCCTTTGCCACCCATAGGGAGCCCAGACAAACCCTTACACAGGACTGCCATTGCAGCCTGCGTGATATAGTGCGCACACTATTTCACAGCCATTTTCGCTGCACTTAAGTAACTTATAAGTCACCTATATGTCTAACCTTCACTTCCTGAAGGTTAGATGCAAAGTTACTAAGTGTGAGAGCACCCTTGCACTAGCAAAGGTGCCCCCATATAGTTCATGGCCATTATCCCGGACTTTGTGAGTGCGGGGACGCCATGACACGCGTGCACTACATGTAGGTCAATACCTATATGTAGCTTCTCAATGCTAACTCCGAATATGGCCATGTAACATGTCTAAGATCATGGAATTGTCCCCCCATTCCAAGTCTGGTATTGGGGAGCCAATTCCATGCATCCTGTGCATCCTGGGGGCTCCACCATGGACCCCCAGTACTGCCAAACCAGCTCTATGAGGCTTGCACTGCAGCTACAGTTGCTGCCATCTCACAGACAGGGTTCTGCTCTCCTGGGGTCTGGGCAGCCCAGTCCCAGGAAGGCAGAACAAAGCATTTCCTCTGAGAGCAGGGTGTTACACCCTCTCCCTTTGGAAACAGATGTTACAGGCTGGGGAGGGGTAGCCTCCCCCAGCCTCTGGAAATGCTTTGAAGGGCACAGATGGTGCCCTCCTTGCATAAGCCAGTCTACACTGGTTCAGGGACCCCTTCTCCCCTGCTCTGGCACAAAACTGGACAAAGGAAAGGGGAGTGTGCCCAGAGTTCCTCCAATGCGTCCCAGACTCCAGCCATCTTGCGTTGAAGATGTGGGGGCACTCTGGAGGACTCTGAGTGGCCAGTGCCAGAAGGTGACATCACAGCCCTTCCTGATAGGTCCATAACAGATAAGGTAGCCAATCCCCCTCTCAGGGCTATTTAGGGTCTCTCCTGTGGGTTCTCTTCAGATTTTGCTTGCAAGTTTCCTTCAGGAATCCTCTGCAACAACTTCAGCATCCTCTGACCTCGGATCAACCTCAGCCTGCTCCAAGAAACGCTGTAACTGTAACAAAGTATCCACAAGATATACTTTTCTTCAGCAACCTCAGCTCCAAGTCAGCAACTGCAACAGTTTCCACGGTGTGCATGCTCTGAGGACTCCCTGTCTTCATCTTGCACCAGAAGGGCTGAAGAAATCCCCGTGGAGTGATGGAGTCACTCCTCTGCTCCAAGCAGGCACCTTCCAAGACGACGACCTGTACCCTTTGACTCCTCTCACAGTGACAAGCGCGGACCTAAGGACACAGAGGGTGGGCATCATCAACATAGACTGTCCTGAGGTCCTGCTGACGCAATTTGGAGGAGCTAAGACCTTGCCTTCCCTGAGAGTGACGGTACCCCTGTGCACTTCGTCTTCATCACCTCCTGAGGCCTCTGTGCACCATTTGCAAAATTCCTTCATGCACAGCCTGGCCAACTTCCCCAGCACTCCATCCTGCAATGCTCAGCTTGCTGAGTTGTTCTACGGCGGCGTGGGACCTTCTTTTGTTGTGCTGCATCAACTGCATTTTGCACCTCCTTCGTCCCCGGATCCTGTGACCTCCCACGGTGCTGGCTGGCATCCTGAGGGCTCTATAAAGTGCTGAGAGCCCCCTCTTCCTCCTCACACACAGTTGAGGCCCCCAGGTCCCTCCTGGATCCATCCAGTGCCATTTTAATGTAAAATGCACTTTTGTCATAGCCAAGGCTTGTTGGCGACTTCCAACACAAAATCACATCTGCAACAATCTTCACATCGTGGGACATCCTTTGCATCATGCAGGAACCTACTGGCACCTTCCTAGGGTGCATTCCTGCAATCTTTGACTAACCAGGGACTCTTCTTTTGCACCCTCTTCTGGGTTGGCAGGGGCTCCTGTCCTTCCTGGAATTTCTTTCAACTTCTGGACTTGGTCCCCTTCGTCTGCAAGTCTTCAGGTCCAGGAATCCAGAAGTTGTTCTATGCAGACTTGGTTGGCTGCTGCAAAATCCCAATCATGAGGTGTAGTGTGTCCTAAGGAAACTTGCTGTACTTTACTCCTGCTTTTCTGAACTCTGGGGTGGGGTCATTTACTTACCTTTACGGTATTCTTACTCACCCAGCGATTCTGCGCACACTACACTTGTCTAGGGGGGAATTCGTGATTCGCATTCCACTTTCTTAGTATATGGTTTGTGTTTCCCCTAGACCTATTTTTTCCCATTGCATTCTATAGCATTTCCTATTGTTTGCATTGTTCTATGACTATTTACTTGTCTAATTTTGGTGTCTAGTGTATATATTATGTATAATACTTAACTCCAGAAGGAGTATTGTCTCTAAGATATTTTGGTACTGTCACCCAAATAAATACCTTTATTTTTGGTAACACTAAGCATTGTCTTTACTTGTATATAAGTACTGTGTAACTATAAGTGATATTGCATGAGCTTTGCATTTCTCCTAGTTCAGCCTAAGCTGCTCTGCTATAGCTACCTCTATCAGCCTAAGCTGCTAGAACACTACTACTTCACTAATAAGGGATAACTGGACCTGGTATAAGGTGTAAATACCCAAGGTACCCACTACAAACCAGGCCAGCCTCCTACACACACAATCCAAACTATCTAGTGCCCACCCTCTGGTAGCTTGGCACTGAGCTGTCAGGCTTAACTTAGAAGACAATGTGTAAAGTATTTGTGCAATAAATCATGCAATAACACTGTGAAAACACCACAAAAATACACCACACAGGTTTAGAAAAATATAAGATATTTATCTGAGTAAATTAAGGTGAAAATGATCAAGATTTGATAAGTACAATTTGAAATAATAGTCTTTAAAAATCAATCTACAAAGTACCTGGTTTGTGTCAAATATTACATGCACAGAGACCACATAGGTGGAGATGCATGGGAAAAGGAAGGTGTGCGTTGGATTTCCGGACCAGCACTGATGATGCGTCTATTCTTTACCATGCTTCAAGAACTTTGCATCAAATTCTGGCGCAAAGGCTCAAATCCTCACTGCGATGCGGGGTGTTTTGATGCCCAGGGATGATGTGCGGAAATCCTGGGAGTGCAGGACGAAGTCACAGGTGCTGTGTCGATCCGGTAGGTGATGCATCGGTGTTTCTGTCACATGGCAGGCGCTGCGTCGATTCTCCACACAGAAAGTAGGGCTGCATCTTTCCGGCTCGGCAGTGCATCAATCCGGTGGGCTGTTCGTTGAAGTTCCGGCCGCAATGCTGTAGTAGCGTCGATCTCCACTCGGGGAGCCGGGCTGCATCGTTCTGGGTCAGCGATGCAGTGCTTCTTTCAATGCTAGGCAGGCTGTGTGTCGATTCTGGCAGGCTGTGTGTCGATCTTCATCGCACAAGGAGGTTCTTTGCAGAGAGGAAGTCTTTTTGGCCCTGAGACTTCAGGAGCAGGAGGCAGGCTTGATCCAAGCCCTTGAAGAGCACTTCTCAGCAGAGCCAGAGGCCAGCAAAGCAGCAGGGCAACAGCAAGGCAGCAGTCCTCCACAGCAAAGCAGTCCTGGTGAGTCCTTTGGGCACCCAGGCAGCTCCTCCTGGCAGGTTGCAGTATCTATTTCAGAGTGTCTGTCCCAGGAAGTGCCTGTGTTGGTAGGGTCAGGGACCCAGTTTATTTACCCAAAAGTGCCTTTGAAGTAGGGGAGACTTCAAAGCGTGGTTTTGAAGTGCACAAGGTCTCCTTTCAGTACAACCCTGTCTTCCAGGGTCCCAGTAGAGGGCTTGGCAGTCCATTGTGTGAGGGCAGGCCAATGTCCTTTGAAATGTGTCAGGCCATCCACCCTTCCAGCCCAGGAAGACTCAGTCAGTATGCAGATGAGTGCAGGTGTGACTGAGCATCCTGTGTTTGTGGTTGTCTGGGTGAAATGCACAAGGGAGCTGTCACCAGTCAGCAGGATTTTGTATCACCATTCTGGCCATATCAAATATGACCTGTCTACCCCTTTCTGATCAGAATCTACCATTCAAACAGTATTTGAGGATAGCCCTAATGTTAGCCTGTGAAACGAGCAGGCCTCACAGCAGTGGAAAACTAATTTAGGAGTTTTCCATTACCAGGACATAAAAAACACACAGGTATATGTCCTGCCTTTTACCTACATAGCACCCTGCCCTATGGGTTACCTAGGGCCTACCTTATGTGTGACTTATATAAAGAAAAAGGGGAGTTTAAGGTTTGGTGAGTACTTTTAAATACCAAGTCGAAGTGGCAGTGAAACTGCACACAATGGACTTGCAATGACAGGCCTGAGAAATGGTTAAGGGGTTACTTGTGTGGGTGGCACAATCAGTGCTGCAGGCCTCCTAGTAGCATTCAATCTAAAGGCCCCGGGCACATGTAGTGCACTTTACTAGGGACTTAAAAGTAGATCAAATATGCCAATTGGGTATAAACTAATGGTACCATGTCTTAAGGGGGAGAGCATATGCACGTTAGCACTGGTTAGCAGTGGTAAAGTGCACAGAGTCTTAAAACCAGCAAAAACAGTGTCAAAAAAATGAAGGGAAGCAGGTAAAAAGTTGGGGGTTTGACCACCCTAAGGCTGTCAAGTCTAACAGTCACTACTTAAATAAATGGATGGGCCTGGCAGGAAGTCAGTAACCAAGCAAAATGTAGGCTACTTAGAAATGTTATATATATCCGCGATCCTTTTCAATAGCATTTCCCAAGTTTCCTACACTGAACAGAGAGGAGGCGCACCAAAAGGTTGTGGTAATGGAGTAATGGCAAAAAGCTATTGCTGAGCAGATTGAGGGACTGTACTACCAAAGCAGACAATATGATTTCAATCATATATAATGACATCACAGCTCTAAGTTTTAAATGTTTATGACTGCCCTGACATTGTTAAACTGTTATGGCATCCATGTGGTTGAGGCCATAAGGGATGCTCCAAGGACAGGGAAGCCAGAAGGGGCTCAACCCCAGTGCAGAGAATAACAACTTTGTGAAACGACATAGATGGCTGCACAGAGAACACCATTAATACAGTAAATGATAAAATACATGTAGGCATTTACCAGGAGGCAAAGAACCTCATTTATGGGGGGATGAACACATTTTACCTCATGGGCTCAAAGGTACAAAGGCACTTTAGGCTTCTCTTGTGTAGAAAATAAAACAATGTCAGGTACCACCTAGCATCTCATAGCCATCAGTGTGCATGCCAGAAACCCAAAAGGGGCTGGACGGCACAGCTACACAACAGTGCATTGACTATTGCTCCTACCACATTCCTCACAGTAAGATTGTATTTTGTGACTGCATGCTGTATGCCTTGCATAGTTTACTGATGTGCAAGGAACATGATCATTAGAAAAGATATAGGTCTATATTACATAAAGTGAGGGCCAGATTTATTGAAAAGTGGCGCAGCGCGGTGCTGTGCACAAATTGTCAGCGCTGCACTGCGTCACTTTAGAAATGCAGGGATGCACTGTATTTAAATGAATACAGCGCATCCCTTTGATTCTTCCTGCACTGGCACGAAATTTAGCTGCCAGCGCCAACGCAGGCATCCTTGCACCATTGTGCAAGGATGTCTGCGTTGAGGTGTTTGATTGTTTATGTGTGGGAAGGTGTCCCTTCCTGCACATAAACAATCACTTATGGCACTTTGGCACATCTGTGTGTGCTGCACAATGCAGCACACACAGAAGTGCCAAAGCGTCATGTTCAAATGATTGTTTTTGTGCAGGAAGGGGCACCTTCCAGCACATAAACAATAATTTCTGGCATTTTGCCCTTTCTATGCTTGCTGCAAAATGCAGCACGCTTAGAAAAAGCAAATAACGAGGAGGAATAAAAGTATTCCTCCTCATTGCGCCCCAGGGGTGGCGTTAGATTTTGGCACTGCCTCAGTTTTACGAAATTTAATAAATCTGAGGCAGCGTCAAAATGCAATGGGTGTTGCTATTGCACGCCCACAGCAACACCCATTGCATGCCCCCTCCACGCACAGTGTTGCGTGGGAAGGGGCCGTATTCTTCAAGGTGGCGTTAATCCACAAAAAGTGGCTTAACGCCACCTTGTAAATACGCGCAGTGCTTAGCACCACAGGAGTGTCACAAAAAGTGAGGCTCCTGAGACTCTCCTGTGGCGCTAAGGGCCTATAAATACTTGAATACTTTAAGTGCTCACTTAAGATGTAGTCACTGTCACAGTTTTGAGCAGACTGATGCCTTGAATAGTTAAAGATTTGGTGTAATGCTATTTTACCACCTTAGACAGAGGTAAATCTTTACTTGTCACTGGACCTATATCCATCCACATATTTTAACTGCAAATGTAGCAGTCTTTGATGGCATACCTGATGAAACTAACAGAACATAGCACAACAATATACACAAAGCAACATAACGTCATTAAAATATAACAGGGCTCAACAAACCAGTTATAAGGAACGCTTCAAAACAACCATAGTACAAGACCACATCACATTACAATTATGCAACAAAAAAACAGAAAAACACAGCAACGCAAAAGCCAACAGAACACATCACAAAAGAATGCCACACAAGAAATATGCTCAGACATTCTTGACACAGATTGCTATCTCTAAAAAACTACTTTCATAATGTACTGGTGAAAGGAGCTTCAGCCAAGCACTACCTTGACTTATGATCCAGGACTTAGAATAGCACCTACTTAAATGGGTTGTGATCCAGATAACAGTCTCAAGGCAAGGCATCAAGTTTGCCTCATCGGTATTCAAGGCACTTAAGTATTTTTGGTTTGGTAAGAAGGTTAAGCTGCATTAGATGGCTCACTTGGGTCCATCATCGGCAAAGCTGAAGCAGGATTCTGAATACAGCAATGACTGTGAGTGTACTTTTAGGCACTAAGGATCTATAGCTAGATCGTGGTCAGCAAGTTAGAACTTACACACAATGATTTGGGCTATAGGGTCATTGATGATTAATACTGGATTTTCTAGTTGCAGTGGGACACATGAGAGCAGGAAATATAACTGCCTGGTGTGTATGTTTCTTCCTCGAAACATTGAACCCTCTAACAACTCAATGTTTGTTTCCTTCTCATTCTTAACTCTCTCAAGACCCTTGGGCCATGAGAAATGTAGGGTCCAAAAAGAGCCTGATTTAGTGTTTGGCAGAGGGGGTTACCCCATCAAAAACGTGACATATATTCTGTCTACCATATTACAATTCCATTATTGCATATGGAATATGTAATACAGCGGACAGGATACCCATCATGTTTGTGATGGAGTAACTCCTCCGCCAAACTCCAAATCAGGCCCAAAGTGCCTTGTGGCCATATAGTTGATAGGTGCTTATATTTGGGGCATATGCCACAAGAGTGTCTATAATGTTACACATAAATGAGCAATGTTAAGGGTTGCTATGGTGTTACTTTCTCGAGGATGCATGGTTTGGAAGTTTGGTAAGCATGTTAGCAAGCTTCTTACTATTGAAAGGCCAGTGCTTGCCTACTTCCAGGAATCAACCATTTGAGAAGTCTCTGACAGGTTGACTACACAATATACAAAAAAGGCAGGGACCACTTTCTTTTCTGCATTCTTTCTTTCTCTTTATTATCTTTTTTCCATTTTGACCTGCCTCTTGCACTGGTTCATCTATCAGATGGGCTTGGGTGCGATTTTAGTCAGATAGCATTTTAAGGCTGTTTTCTACTAGGTACCTCTCTTTTCCTCCTCTCTCAGTTGTATATTCAGGGAAATATAAATTTGAAGGGAAGTATGAATTTTGATTCATTAGTCATATCCATAAGATTAACAACCTATCCCCTGAACATTTCCCCAACCTAACAGTGAGACCTCACGCATATAATAGGACTGGTATAGAAGGCAGCAACAAAGTTAATACAGTGGCATAACACTATCACGAATGAGAACCCCCTGTGGGCAGCTACATCCTGATGGGAGGCTGGCCCCCTATGAAGTGTGCAAAGCTAAGCACACCGGGAGGGGGAAAAGGCCACCACACATTGGCTTATAGGGGTAAAAACTAGACCGCCTAATGCTCTATTTTTTCTGGTAGTTTGGGTGAGCATTTAGGCCAATCTTGGAGAAGTGCAAAGCATTTTTTGTAACACAGCAACTAACACAATCAAAGGAATAAAATGAGACCAATTTATAGAAATACTTCAGATTCTTATATAGATTTTAAGACCAAGATCATCAGTATTGGTTAAGTACTTTTCAAGATATGAATTTTTGAAGTTTAATAAAAACAGTCTTTTGTGCATAATTACTTACCATAGGAATCAATGGAGGATAACCTTTAAAATAATGATAAAATCACACAGTAGGTTTACCAAATTCTTCTTTTGAAGGTTGGTTGAGGTCATCGTTGGGCACACTGCATCAGATGGAGAAGTTCAGGCGCATTCCGGTTCTGCTGGGAACATCGTGAAAAAGTCTCTGGAACTGATGCTGGGCCACTGTAGGGAACCACTTGGAAAAGCACTGCACAAGTAAGTTTAAAGGTGAATCCTGGGGGTTCCCTTGGAATGTCAAGGTCGCAAGGTGTGGGGCACCCTTACAGCATAGTCAGTTCTTCGGTGAAGGGGACAGGGTGACTGAGTGCAGAGCGAATCGATGAGCCAGGAGCTGTGCGCAAGGATGCCCTAAAAAGCAGGAGGTAGTCCGGGCCAAGGGTCTATTGAAGGACAACGGGGGCACTTTGGTGGGAGCTACAGATTGTTTCTGAAGTCTGTCAACTGGGGCTTCCTCTTGGTTCTTTTACAGTCCCAGGTGGGCTGTTTTTCTTGGTGTCTGAAGTCAGGTGAACACTACCCATTCAGCTGATGGAGGGTGCAGTGCCACCAAAAATGACAAACTGACAGTTTGTCCTTGCAATTGTTGGTGTGAAGTTTTGTCTGACTGAGGTATCCGGTCCTGAGTTAGCATCTGGTCAATGAAGTTGACCTCACTGGCTTGTTGGTTCCTTGTTGATTTAGAGTGGTAGCTCCTCTCTGAAGGGAGTTCTTTGGCAATTTGTGAAGCCTGAAAGTCCTCTGGAATTCTTTAGAGTTTCCAGCTCTCCAACAGCTCCTCAGCAGTGATTGTCGGGTCCTGGGTGCAGCAGACAGGGTTTGGCACCTTTTCTTTGTGCAG
Organism: Pleurodeles waltl; assembly: GCF_031143425.1. Lineage (NCBI taxonomy): Eukaryota > Metazoa > Chordata > Amphibia > Caudata > Salamandridae > Pleurodeles > Pleurodeles waltl. Next base: position 635,245,629 of record NC_090444.1, read on the forward strand.
CAGGTTAACACTTCCCATGCCTTTAAATCTTCTTGTTGCTGGTCTTCTTCTTTCCCTCAAATCTGATTCTTGGTCTAGGGATGCCCACCAAATACTGTCTTTAGAGGGAGTTTTAGGGGTCGTGCATGCTAAGTAGGGCCTCCTGTCCTTTATTTGAATTTCCCGCCATTGCTCCCACCAAAAGTGGGAGTTTGCAATGGGGAAAGCCATCTGCTGCTAGCGTAGGCCTGGAGGCGAGGTTCAAGGGCGGTAAGCCCTTTGAAGCTCACCAGCAGGGCAGTGCACATTCCTGAGGAAGGGGGTGTTAGCACCTCCACCCAGGAAGGGCTTTGCTCTAAATCCCAGAAAGCAGTAGCTCTCACCCCAGGAGTTCAGAATTGTGTCTGGAAGTGCTAGGCTGGTTGGGATCGGCCAGCAACCATGCCAGGTTAGTTAGCTTTTGCAGGGGGCACCTCTAAGGTGACCCCTGGGTATATTTTATAATAAATCCAACACTGGTACCAGTTTGGATTTATCATTTTGAGTTGTTTGATACCAAACAACTCAGGGTTCGGAGTGGCCATCATGTAACTGTGAAACTCGTACTGGCCAGTGCATTTAAAATGGCTTCTCTGTTTACTCATTATGTCCCAAGTTTGGCAAGGACACGGTAGGGGCATATTGCTCATGCAGCTATGCCCTCACATACAGTATAGGGCTAGAAGGTCTCCAGAGGGGTGACTTATCTACATTGCATGCAGTGTGTAGTGGACAGGGCACACAGGCAGTGTGCCATGTCGAGTTTGCATTTTAGGATTGCACCAGGACACTCAGCCTGCAACGGCAGTGCTGGGTGCATCTGGTTGCATGGTTCTAGAGGGTGGCACAATCAGTCCTGCTGCCCTCAGGGGCCTACCCTCAGTACCCCATGCCTTGTGTACCTAAGTACCATTTACTAGGGACTCATAGTGGCAGCTAAAGGTGTTGCCAATTACCTTTGCAATTTTTATGGAAAGAACACTGGCACTGGGAACCTGGTTAACAGGATCCCAGTGCACTCTAGTCCAAGTTCCATCCAGAATCCAGAACCCCCTCACGCCAAAAGTGAGGGGGTACTGCAACAATGGGCAAGTTTCCCACAGAAGGAGTTGAATCACTGTCAGGTCTTCAACAGTGGGATAATATAGACATTTTCAAAATGGGAGACCTCTAGAATGGCTTGGAACTGAAGAGGCACAAGGGTCTAGAGGAGGAATACATCTTAGCTTAGACACAGACCTATAATACATGGACTGATCAAATGCAAGGTACAAAGCACCGCGAGTAGAAGTGCAAGAACACTGGCCATTGGAGAATAGAGTGCTTATAGATCCCTTGTAAGTAAAGGCTATATCACATATAAACTAAAACACTTATCAACAATTCACCTGATGCCCTGAGGTCGGTGAGGACCAAATAGTAGGGAGACTCAAAGCACATGGAAAACTCAGATTGGGGGAAGGTGACATGGGCGCTCAGGACCATTGCCACTATGGTGGTAGCTCCAACTAGTGTATCTTAAGATAGTCAACCAACAATACTACACATAGACCAGAGTCAGGACACAGCAGCATACGCAGTGGAGTACTACCCTTCACGTGATGCAGGAGTCAAGGGTCTGTCAAAATGGCATATGCACCGTCACCGCCGGTGGCGATCATAATTGCCCCAAGTTCACCATTAACAACCATGGAATCCAATGATCAGGTGCACGGCGGTAAACACCACCTACCGCATGACGACTAACGCCAGTGGGAGGAAATCAATTCTACACTACCGTACCTGGATGGCAGGAGGCTGCCATTTTGCTTTCACCACATCTCCATAGCCTTGCCGAGGGCCTCATCCATAGCCCCATTCTCGCTCCCCTTCGTCGATTACTGACATGATTATTTGATCCACACATGTACTCACGGTTGGAAGTGTGTATAGAATGTGATGCCATTATGACAGAGAAACCTCAGCACACATAAGCCTGACGATGTACCTCATTCTTTCTGTTTGTGTGCGTTACCTATGTGTCGTATTTTGAAAGGTATATTGACATCATGTGATGCAAGTGTATGTTGACACTCAAAATGTGTTCTTTCCTCCCCCATAGGTACAGACCCAGGTGGTGAGGGAGGGCTCCTTCTGTTTACAGACCCCTGGTAGATGTGACCAGTATGGAGGAATGTCACATCATTATTACCTACCGACTTAATAGAGCTACAATCCATGACCTCTGTCCATTAATGGATCCTGTTCTGAAACCAGCCAATCGCAATTAGCATGCCAGCCCTACAACTGTGCAAGTGCTATCTGTGCTACGTTTTTTGGCCACTGGTCATTTCAGGTGACAGTGGGCATGGCTGCCGGGGTATCACAGCCAATGTTCAGCCACATGCTGTCCAATTTCCTGGATGCATTTGTTCAACACTTGCAAACTTATGTCCAGTTTACCCAAAGGGATGAACTCACCACCATGAAATATGGATTCCATGCCTTTGCTAATATCCCCCATGTGATGGGTGCCATTGATGGAGCCCACATAGCCCTCATACCCCCAAGAGTGAATGAACAGGTGTATAGGAATGGTAAGAACTATCACTCCATGATAGTACAATTGGTGTGTACTGCTCATCAGTACATTTCTGATGTAAATGCCAGGTTTCCAGGATCAGTCCATGATTCATTTGTCCTGAGAAGCAGCAGTGTGCCACACATGATAGGACAACTACAGGGGGACAGAGCTTGGCTCATAGGTGAGTGTGCATGACACTTGATCAGTTACATAGCTGACAGGCAGGCTGTATGCAAGTAAAACTTGTTTGTTCAAGACCTCTTTCACCCACTTTTGCAGGCAATTCTGGCTACCCCAACTTGCAATGGCTCCTGACACCTGTGAGGAATCACAGTACAGATACAGAGAGGAATTATAATGAAGCCCAGGAGGGTGATAGTGCGCACTATAGGACTCCTGAAGGCAAGATTTTGTTGCCTATATCTCTCTGGAGGATCCCTGTGCTATGTGCCTGACAAGGTGGGTAAGATAGTGGTGGCCTGCTGCATGCTGCATAACTTGGTTGTGAGGAAAGCTATCCCACTTCTGAAAGAGGAGGGTGCTGTCCAACCAGCCCTGAAACCTAAGAGGATGGATGACAGTGATGGTGAGGAAGAAGAGGGGGAAGATATCAACTCCAGGACCCAGCTAATCCGGCTATACTTCCAGTGACTCTCAGGTACTGTTCAATGATGCTGATGTCTTCACTGCATAGTTTCAGTCTGACTCATGTAATAAGTACTGTGGTGACTTTTGTCATTGACAATGCTAGATCATGACTGAAGTGGGAGATGCCAGGGAACACAATTTTAGGTACAGTGTGAGATAGCTCAGACACTACAGTGTGTTGGATCCCCTCCTGCAATAAAAGTGGGATTATGAACGTAACTGGCTAATGCATTCACATTAACAAATGATCTCTCATATTGATTAAGGACATATAATTTGAGCGCGCAGGTGTATTTATTGAATGGCAATACATAGATAAGTGTTGGGACAGTGAAAGGGAGTGGGCATATGGTGAAAAACATACTCTGGTTCATATGCTCAGCAGTTGGTTGCACTGGGGTGTAGTCCATGTGGCCATTGGAAGATGGTGTGATGGCAGTGGCATATCAACATGGTAGCTCAGTGACACACAAAGGAGACAGTTCAGGGCAGAGTCACTTCCTGGCGCTGGGCTTGGTCTTGGCTGGTGTTTCAGTGGCATATCTGAGTCTGAGGGCACATTTGCGAAAGTGCAGCTGGGCTGCAGGGGTAGGTGTGCTGGTGTTGTGTGAATCCTCTGGCAGTGCCACCAGTCCAGTGAATGCTGTAGATGTAGATTGCAGGGCAGTGTCCTGGCTAGTGGTAGGTACCTTCACGTGGGTGGAGGACTCAGGCTGGCTCTGGTACTGGTGCTGCAGCACCCCTGCAATGGAGGCCATGGTGGCATTGAGCTGTTTCCATTGCTCCATGGCCTCCCGGTAGTGTGTTATCTGCAGCCTCTGATTCTGCTCCAAGGTGGCCAGGATCTGGCCCATCCTGTCCTGGGAATGGTGGTATGCTCCCAGGACGCCAGAAATCATCTCCTGGGCTGCTGCATCCATCCTTTGGCCAACCCCCTGGGACACTGATGCCCTCCCACTGGCCCTAGCCCCCTGTGCCTGTGTCCCCTGCACAGGTATGGCAGTCCCACTTGCCCTGGGCCCTTCATCATCCTGCTGTTGGTGGGTAGAGACTCTGGCCTCTGTACATGTGGGCAGCCAGTCCGTGGCCAGGAGACACTGGTGTGGGGTCGTTTGACCAGACATGATGATGGTGGCTGAGTGGTAGGGGTGTCAGTGGGTAGGGCCTCTGGAGGTTGACAGTCCAGGACTGTGGGATGGGGCAGGGATTTCCTCTATGTCCAGACATCCCTCTGCACTCTCCTGAGTGGGGCCTCCGTCTTCAGGTGGAGGACTGGCACTCCTTGACGTCTCCGTCCGGGTGGCATGGGTGGTGGTGCCTGTGTGTGAGAGAATAGAGATGTGGGTGTCCTGTACTTTTTTGTCAATTGCAGCACTGGTCCTCACTAATTGATGGTTATATTCCCCTGTAGTGGCATGCAAGGTCCCTTTGTGTACATTTTGGTGCATTCTTTGTGGGAGGTAGAGGTGCATTGTGGGTGCTGTAGTGCCACTGGGATTCCATGCAGGGGTAGGTGACTGTGCACAGGGGGCTGAATGGTGATTTGTTGGGGGGATTGTGGGCATGCAGGGGACTTGGATGTGGGTGTGTGGGTGTTGTGGACTGGGTAGGGGATGGGGTCCTCGTGGTAGTGAGAGGATGGGGTGATACATGTGGTGACTGTTAAGGTATTGCAGTTGACTTACCCAAGTCTAGTCCTCCAGTGAGTCCACTGAGGCCCTCCGGGTGCAGGATAACCAGGACCTTCTCCTCCCAGTCAGTGTATTCGGGGTAAGAAGACCACCAGTCTTCTTACGGCGATGTTGTGCCTGGATGCCATTGACCAAAGTTCCAGCGTAGATCGTTCTATCTCTTCCTGATGTCCTCCCTTGTGCGTGGATGGTTTCCCACTGCATAGACCTTGTTGACTATCCTCTGCCACAGCTCCATCTTCCTGGACACAGGTGTCTGCTGCACCTCTGCCCCGAATAGTTGTGGGTCGAACCTGAGTATTTCATCCACCATGGTCCTTACCTCCCTGTCTGTGAAGCGGGGATGCTTAAGGGTGCCATGGTGTGTGTTGTGGGTGGTGTGTTGTAGGTGTATTGGTGAGCGTGCTGTTGTGTGGTTGGGTGTGTGGCTTATGATGGTGTTTGGGGAACGTATGGGTTTTGGTTGTGTTGTTGTGTGTGTGACTTGTGTGGTGTTGAGTATAGTGTATGATTGTTGTGTTGTCAATATCTGTCGTGCTATTGGCATTGCAAAGGATTGTGGGGTGTGTAGGTGTGTGTTTTATAGTGTTGTGGATGTGTGTCAGGTGTGTGGGTTTCAAACTTGCCAATGTGTGCATTTGTTGTGGGCGGGTCCCATTGCTGGCCATGGCGGTCCGTACTGCCAATGGTCGTTCGACATTCACTGTCCGCCAAGCTGGTTTGTGCATCAATATTTGATGAGTGGAGGATTTGTCTGCATGGCGTTGGTAGGGTGGGATGTACTGCCTTTCTACCATCATTAGCCCTGGTGGTGGGTGGAGGTTGAGGATTTTAGGAGGTTTGTCTTTTTTGCACCATTATTCGGTGGTTTGCAGTTCACCTCCACTGGCGGCCTTTTGTTCATCAGCACGGCAGTTGGCAGTGATTACCGGCAAGTTCATAATGAGGGCCATAGTGCCTGATTGTGCACTGGAATATGGTGGCTGAGAGGAGGGGGATGAAAGTACAGTGTCACTATCGAACCTGTTTGCTGATCTGTCAGCGTTGCAGCTAATATATCACTGTGGGTTGCATTGCATTTCTATCTGTGGCCACTTGTACTGATGATGCATTTATGCGTGAAGCATGTCTCTCTCTTATAAAATCAATAAAGTCAATAATATATGTTTTTGTTTTTAAACAAAATGATTAACAAGCTTCACAATAGAGTCGGAGTATCTACTTCAAGAGGAGCACAAATTGTAGACAAACTTCAAGGTACCCTTTTTGCAAGAGGGCTGAATGATACCACAGAGGTCGGATTTATTGAAAATATCCAAGCAACACAGCTGAGTCCATGCTGTCTGTTAGTGCACTCCTTCCTCAGCTATTCAGGAAAGCCTGTAGTTCCCCACGAGTGGGAAGCAGTCTACAACTATGTTTGAGGCTCTGACGGCACTCCAATCAAACTTTCCTTACTCAATGAAAGTTTCTAAAGTTCCTTCCTACATTATAGGCATGAACAGAAGGAACTCACAAGGTAAAACCCAAAGCTATTGGGGTGAAGGAAATGCAGGCTTTGATTAAAGACACACCAAACATTATTGTAAGAAATACCCCCAAATCAAAACCACATAAATCATGTGAGGCTTTCAGAAACAAAAGGGCTTATTTACAAGGCTGTGGCATAGGGCAGTGCAGCAGGAGACCTTGCTCCGCTGCCCTGTACCACAGGGAACGGGCAGAAATGTACAATATCTGCAAGATATGACACATTTTTGTCCTCTCCACCTGTGCTGGCGCACAATGGGTTGCCTAGCGCCAACACAGGCACCCTTGCACAATGGTGCAAGAATGCCTGCATCGCACAGGATTGTTTCCATGCAGGAAGGGACACCTTCCGGGACAAAAAGGATCCATGGAGACTTTTTCTTCTTTCTATGTGTGCTGCTGAATGCATGGAAAGAGGAAACACAAAGATATTTCTCCTCATTGCACCTCCTCTGGGGAGGCGTAAGTTTTTGATGCTTCCCAAGGTTTACAATGCTTTGTACACCTGGGAATGTGCCATAACCCATGGATGTTGCATGGAAAAACCCACCACAATGCCCATGGAATGCCTCCCTGCTGCAAAGTAAGGCAACGAAGCAACTTGTGCTGCGTTGCGCACCACCATATCCACAATGCCAAGAAGAGCCACCAAAAGTTGCTTTGCTTAGCCTTGTAAATATGGGCAGGCACTAAGCGCCACCGATGCGTCACAAAAAGTGACACACCAGTGGTACACTGGGCTTGTAAATAAGCCTCATAACCTTTTCATTGGTGTATAAAGGTGATGGTGGGATTGCGAACCATTTGGCAACCGGACATAAATACTCAATAAAGAGATATGGGAATCTATGAATGGGCAGTGTTGGATGTGTGGAGAGCAACCTACCCAAAACTCTGTGGCACCTTTCGTCTGCTAAAATCTTAAGAGAAGACACAGTCTAACCTAAATCTAATTCTGGGCTCAGATTCAGTACAGGCAGGGTTCAGTGACCTGAGAAAAGTTTAAAACCAAAAGCGGGTCACAAAACAGAAAGTCACCTGTCAAAACATCCAACGTCTAACTAGGAGGACACACTCAATAATATCGACAATCCTTAATTATTCCTTTTTTAGAGATCCCCCCTCCATATGCCCACCATACACTTCTTCTCTAAACTAATGTGCCTGAATCTACATTTATCACTTCCGTCCCTTTCTTGTACCAAGAATATTGTTCCAGCCGTCATTTGCACCGCACATCTTTCGATTGTATTCTCTCTTTTCTTTTACGCTAGTTATAGACATTGATATGTTGAAATAATGTGCTCTTAAATCATGCTTTCAGCAAAGGCAAGCTTAGCCGGAACATGTTAATATAAAAACTTAAAATCTTTTTTTATACTCTCAATTGCACCTCAACGTGGACGCCTGGTGGAAAGTACGTCTAAATGATACCTGTTTTTTGCTTGCATTACTTCATCACTCGCACCTGTGATAACCCCACTAGTCACGAAAGATATTAACTCTGTGTGTTCGTTCGGTGAATTATCAACAGGTCTTGACTTAATTTGGTTTTATGCTTTGAACCGGTTTATGATGGTCTTGCTTCAGTTCTCCTCCCTACCTTTTGTGCGTATTATTGTGTTAGATCCATCACTCTACGGTGCTTTGCATCAGGAATATACAAAATGTCCCTTTCACCTTTTCAACCACTTCTATTATAAATATGCCCCCAAAACATCTTAATTGCTTCGCTAATATCTGTTTTCTGGTTTACCTGGAATGTTGTCACCCACATTCTTTTTCGATAAAGGAAACCTCAACCCAATACACAATCATGGGTTTTTCAGCATCGTATGCTTATGGCCAATATACAATCTTGATATGTATGTTTCAGGTCAAGTAAAGTTCCTCATATTGTTGTTTTACATTCAAGAATTTTTGTTACAATAAAGGGGCCATCGAAAATGTTGTTGGATGCTTTCATGCTAGACAGAAGATTTGCAAACAAAGCGACTGAATGTTAGTGAACACATTCTGCCACCTCCTCTCCCTGGGGCAGCGCCTGCTCCTAATATGTTGAATAATAAGTAATGATCGGGGGCAGGGCGTCAGGCTGAAAACGCACTTGACCTTTAGCGCCTTTTTCTTGCATCGTAGGACGATGAGCTGGCACCTGGAAAAAAATGCACCGAGTCACATTAGTGAGAATGGATGAGCATATTTTACACATTCTAAAAGGTAGGTTGTACACCAGCTCTTTCTATGCACATTTAATAGCCACCCACTAGGCCATAATGGATAAAGTGTATTTTGTACTATGCTTATTACTGAAAACGTTCAGAGTATTTCATGAACTTCACACTTAAAACAATAAAACATGAATAAATTGTTGTACCACACACAAGAATTACAGTTAATCGGCAGTACTGCTACACTCACTAAGGCCCTGATTTATACTTTTTGACGCTTGCTTTTTAACGTCACCTGGGCGTCACATTTATACTATACCGCTGGGTGACGCTAAAAATAGTTTAGAGTCATTTTTCTTGACGTTAACCATTGCACCTTGTCAAAAGGCAAAATGACGTTAACGCAGGAAAAATGACTCTGATCCGTTTTACGACATGTAAACATGTCGCAAAATGGAAATGCACCATTTTTGCCCGCAATAGCATCAAATACAGATGCTAACGGAGAAAACAGTGCAAAGGAGAGGCAAAATGGACCCAGGAAGCCAGGAGAGACCCCAGGGAGACCCCAATCAACCATGAACCAGCCAGGAGGACACAGGCAAGACCCAGGGGAGGGAAAAGAAAAAGAGAAAGTGTTGTTTCAGTGTGGAGGAGCATGAAATACTGGTGAGAGAGGTGACGGAGCATCAAAATCAACTCTTCGTCACCTCAAAATTGCCAATTGGAACGAGAGAGGCAATTTGGCAACAGATAGTAGATAAGATAACAGTGTGGCAGAGGTCAGGAGAACCGTAACAGAGTGCAAGAAACGCTGGCATGACTGCAAGTGAAGGACAAAGGAAAAAATGGCAAGGAACAAGAAGGCAGCACTGCAAATTTGGGGTGGGAGCCCAACACCACAAGAGTACTTGGACGAGATGGAGGAGTTGGTTGCAGCAGTCATCCTGGAGGAAATCGTCACAGGAATTGCAGGACAGGACAGTGTAGACTACCAGGAAACACCACAAATGCAGGGTAAATTGCATAGGGGAAATTAATTCTAAAATGTCAAGTGCAAGAAGGGGGAGGCCCATAGGACTCACACAATGCATGTCAAATGAGCGCAGAGGGACACATTTCACATGACGCAAGTTGCACCATTCTGATGTAAGCTACACATGTACCTACGCCTTGTAGTGCCATGCCCCATAACACATACACAACCTGGACATATGTTGTTCACCAGGCCTAAATACCTACATGTACATATGCAGCACATGGGGTGGATGGCATGTATAATCACTGTGCCTCTGGTTGTGCCATCACAGCATCCCTTGCATATAGTCATATCAATCCTACCAACACGACCAAGACTTCAGAGAACGTCATGGTGGTGTCCCTTGCAGTATTACCTTGCAACTGCCTTGCCTCATTGCCCGAACACATGTGTGTTGCATCTCACAGCACATATGTCATTGCAACTGTCCCAACAGTACCCAGACATGTGCCAGTAGCACCACCACCCCGCACATTGACAACACATCCAAATAAGGCAGCCACCACTCCATTATGAAGTCAGGGTGCCCCCTGCGTGCAGGGAACAATGAACTGAACAGGCGCTGGGGGAATAGCAGGCTGGTCCTGTATCATTGGTAACATGCCACTACCCAGACCAACCAAACTGCTGTAGTGTTGAACCACACATCTTGATGCTAAACTAAATGTGCCACTACAGAAAATATGTACCACTGATAGCAAACAGTAGGTCACAACAGTCACAGGCTAAGCCCACAACTAGTCTGACACAGTCATGTGGGACACATAATAATGAGGAAATAAACGCACACATACAACACATGGGGTATGACTGTGAACATAACGCCGTATAATTCCACATCGATGGGCGGGGTATTGTGTTGGTAAGACTGCCAGTGCAGTGTACACTTTGCTGTTGGCAGTATGAGTCACACGTTGGGATGATGGGTGGAAATCTGCTCATGGTAGCTCTGTGGGGCACTTAGAAGAATATTGTTTATGGATCAACTAAAGTCAGTGTCAGTTTTGGGGTGCATTGGGTGTGACAGTGTCGTGCAGGCTCTCATTATTCTAATGAGACTACTGGATTTTGAGCTGCAGAATTGCCTGTGGTGTGGGAGACTGAGTCTGATCCACAGCAGGTGACACCTGTCGCCCTAATCCGGATTTTGCTCTGGCTAACTAGCAGTGCCTCATCTCTACCCAAGGGCAGATTGATTTCTCAGGGAAACCGTGGTCACTCAGGTCTCATCCGTTTTTCTCAATTACATTAGTCTCACATACATAGTGACATACAGAGGCAGTGTATGTTTCAATAATCTTTTAATGAAGCAACTGCAACTTAGATAGCAAAGCATGGGCTGAAATAATCCGGAGGATACAGCATGACAATATTAAAATGGTGACAAGGAGAGTAAAGCATAGAAATAACGCTATCATACTGTCACTAGAGTCAATAGACTAATTCCTACCTAGGCTATAATAGAGCCCAGCGTGTTAAGCTCTAATTCTGCACTTCAGGTTCCCCTGGGACGACATCATCCCCCATACCTGAGCAAAGGCCTGAAGTCTGCATAAGCAGCTGTAGCGAAGCGTTCAGCAATCAGCATACAGTTGTGGTTCTCTGGCTGGAATCTACCTCTAACGTGTAAGGGACAGGCAAGTGTTTTTATAATAAAACAACTGATGTTCTGAGAAAATGTCCCTACGTAAGGATGTGTGTTTCTCTATGAATGTCAGAGAGAAAACATGTACCATGTTCATCGGCAAACTATCTTATTACAGCCTTGAAAGAAGCACAGAGTGAGGAAGAATGTCTTGTTTGAGAACGCAGTGCTGGCCTAGGCAAAAACAGCTAGATAGAGTGAAATGAAACAAGAACGCAAAAGTGGCTATTGTAAGAATAATAAAATGAAGCTGAATAAAATATATCTAGGTTAAAGTGCACAGTGGCAGGCCTTGTATGCTAAAATAACGTGCATGGAGCTATAACTGAAATGGCTACACAACACCGTCCCCTTGTCGGTTGAAGGTGGTTCAAAGCCTAAGTATATATAAAAGCTACTAAAACTCAAATTAAGACATGCATGTAAAAATGTCATAATGAGAAGCTAAAGGGACACATGGGCATATATAAAAGGACAATTTAAAATGTTAACATGTAGCATAAAAAGACCGAATTTCAAGAGTCAGAGTTATTTTTAGAATGTCCAATCGAGTCCTGGATAATGGAGGACAGGAAATCTTCCACTTCGGCAGGTGTTAAAGTTGAAAAGGCATCGCCGAGAAGGACCAAGGAGCAGTTGTGTTCCATATCCTGAGCATCTGCCAAGGCAGCATTCTGTGATGTGCCCAATAATGAGTTAAGACCTGCATCCTCCAGGAAGGGCAACTCATAAGCAGCTTCCCGTAGCAAACGTACCCTCAATGCGCATGTCTGGTAATGAGCCCTCAGTGAGAACATCAACAGATCAGCATCCAATGAAAGCAAATGCTGCGGAGAAAGACAAATTTCTAGTGCATGTTCGAAAGAGCACCAAAGGCACAGAAACACGGGCTGCACAAAGTGCAAAACTGGTCTGAATGACAAGGACCAGTCACGCTCCAATTGCTCCAGGAGTGTTGCTCCAAAATACTGCATCATGCGTTCACGACACAGCTGCGCTGATGGGAGCGCTCTCATTCCTACTTGTTGTACAGGGACAGCCATTGCGTATGAAAAATAGCAACAGAAAAATGACAACTATCATAGCCAAAGTTATTGGAAATCCCCCGAAAATACTGGAGAATATTGAGTGAAGGGCTGATGGTATTAAGCCGAATATAAAGGAGAGGGTGTGAACAAAACCAGAACCAACAGCCTTAAAGAAATGTGCAATTCCAGTAGTACTGGACACATTAAATATTTGTCCCATGAGTTCACCAAAGTGTCTCAGAAAGTTGGTACTTAAAAGGGACTGTATCTCTGCTGATGACCTTGCCACTTGAAGTGCCTAGGTCTCACGTGCAGATGTGAGAGCCACATGTTTTTGAAACAGTAAAGCTTTGAGTCTGCTCAACTTGTCAAAATTCACATTAGAAGTAGCAATATGAGGCCAAATGTCAGCTACCTCTTTTATTCTAGTGGGAGGAAAAAGTGCATTCCCGCAGCATGTAACAATCTTGGAGACCGAAACAACACAAACTATTCCGGCTCGCATCCCACAACAGTCTTCACCATTGAGCAGAACATAGTTGCCGTTTGAAAGCACCTGGAATGTAGGTCTAATCTAGGGGACTGGAACTCTCTTCAGATAACAAGCTAAGTTTGCAGCAGACGATTTACACGCCCCATGCAAGGACAGCTGTTTACAAACTATGGGGGTCATTCCGACCCTGGCGGTCCATGACCGCCAGGGCCGGGGACCACGGAAGCACCGCCAACAGGCTGGCGGTGCTTCCAGGGCCATTCTGACCGCGGCGGTAAAGCCGCAGTCAGAAAAGGGGAACCAGCGGTTTCCCGCCGGTTTTCCCCTGGCCCAGGGAATCCTCCATGGGGATTCCGACCCCCTTCCCGCCACCCTGTTTCTGGTGGTTTTCACCGCCAGAAACAGGATGGTGGGAACGGGTGTCGTGGGTCCCTGGGGGCTCCTGCACTGCCCATGCCACTGGCATGGGCAGTGCAGGGGCCCCCTAACAGTGCCCCATAAAGATTTTCACTCTCTGTTTTGCAGACAGTGAAAATCGCGACGGGTGCCACTGCACCCGTCGCACCCCTGCAACTCCGCCGGCTCCATTCGGAGCCGGCTTCCTAGTTGCAGGGTCTTTCCCGCTGGGCCGGCGGGCGCCCTTTTGGCGGTCGCCCGCCGGCCCAGCGGGAAAGCCCGAATGGCATCCGCGGTCTTCTGACCGCAGAGCGGCCATTTGGCGGTTCCCGTTTGGCTGGCGGCGCCCGCCGCCAGCCAAACTTAGAATGAGGGCCTATGTATTCGATGTATAGTATAACATAAGTCGCTTCTTTCTTAGCCATTAGTTGTTGTTGTCGTGTTAAATTAAATGTGGAAAATATTTCCCTTGCGCTGATGTGTTGCCAGGGAACGCGACCTGCCTTCAGTGTTTGAAGTGTCCGACCCAACTGTATAATGGACCTTAGTTGGCTCTCTCCATGGTGTAAGGAAGACATATTTGTTTGTATGATGTCCATAGCAGAAGAGACAATGTAATTTAAGGTGTTTATGCTGTCGGACAGGGTATTAATCCCATTATCTACAACAGCTAATGCTTTCTGTAAGTTTTCTTGGTCAATTTGCCGTAACCGGGCAGCAACTTCCTGTTGGGAAAGCTTCCAAATTTCATTATATACTTCATATAAGAAGCACTTTCTACGTTGTTTTCTTGGGCCCAACAGGAAGTCTTGTAAGTCGGTGTTATGAGACAGGAGACTGAGGTGTTCTCTAACCGCATCTAGTGAGGAAGTCTTTAACCATTGCTGGCACAGTTTCCCTACACTGTATGTTGTTACTATACCTGCATGTTTGGACGATATATAGCGATGGTCCGGCCTGCTAGTTCTAAAACCCGCTGTGGAGTTTATAAAACGTTCATGACACCCATTGGTATCTATTGGCCACAATTACCACCCACCAGGATGTGACAGTGAAGCATTAAACATGCCATTCTGGGCCCATTCATCAAACTGATCTTCAGTTGCATTTATACATTTTTGCCATTTATCAAATTTTGCAGGTGCAGGAATACTGGGCATGTTCAATTATTTAATCTTTGCTAAGCCTAAACAACTTGTTTGTTGTACAGTTTCATTTAAAAATATCATTTGAACAGGTATTAGGCATGCTCTAAACAAAGCTTCCTTCCCCCAAATTTGCCAATGTCTAGTTCCCCACACACTATTTAGGTCAATCGACTTCAGCCACTATTCATAGCCTTCTGTAGTCAACCGGGAAACAAAAGAATCTAAATTAATACATTTTGTATTTGTGAGTAATATGCATACATTTGCTGTCGGTGGCAATTAAAAATAATATGACCCAGCATTTTTAACATTGTGCCCAGAAAAATCGGTCAACTTTTCAGAATACGTTTTAGAACTCCCTTGCGGTTGAGTCAGACAATGTTCCCATTGTGTGCAGTTAAAACAGTCTTTGGGGTACTTGCTCTGTGGATAACATGGTGCCCATAATAATTGTAGCAAAACATATCACCATAATTCTCCTTAGATTGATAAACATCTTTGTTTTGAAAGACAGTATAATACTGCAATTCAATCATCACAGAATCAACTGTTCGCACATCCCAATCATCAGAAACAACTGCGGGTATTATTATATCTTTCATTGAAACTTTAAACACATATGGTATTTGAATGACCTCTGTGGGGCCATATATATCAAATGTTACTACATCCCAAACAATCCCATCAGGAATTGGTATAGCGGAAATGTTCACAAAAGACAAGTCTCGGTGGAACTTGTGCGAAGAAAAATGTGGTTTTTGGACCTCATCCACCAGTTCAACGGTTGATTTTTCGGGAAGAAAATGACCATGTATTAACAAAAAGAATGTTATAACAAAGCCAGTCCAAAGTAGGAAAGCCAATACAGTCAAGGAAAGCCACAGATAGTTCCAAGGAAGAATAAAATAAGTTGCTTTAAGCCAGTTTATCAGCTTACGTGTTTTTGAGAGGTCAGGTGTCGAACAGGCGTATGAGTCCGAAACGCTGTTGTTAATGTGGGCAAAGTATCCAGAAGCAGTTTGTGCAAAAACTAGAGCCATATCTGTAGGTGGAGTGGGTATTTCCCATGGTGGCTCAGAGTAAATGGCGCCATCCGTCTGTGTGGAAGTTGTGTCAAATCGATCAGTTATTTCTATATTATTTGATGTTAGTGAAATCAATGCAAGACCATTTTCCACCCTCCCCAAGCTCGGAGAGGTGTCAGTGTTGCTGCTTACAATTTGTAGAGGAACTTCTTGACCAGTAGTGAGAGGGATTCAGGAACTACTGGCTGTTCCTTTTGATCGGCTGTGCAGGATCGGCCACATGGTGTAGTTTGACATTGTCGATAGAGACAAAGCGATTTTCTTTGGCGCCTGCCAATGGTGGTAGAATGACAGTTCTGGTACCGTGTAATCCCAAAACTGGGACTGATGCTCGATAAGAAGGGCCAAATTCCTTTTTCACAGCAACCTTTTCATGTACTAAATCCCCGACTTTAGAAATCCAGCCTGTAGTTGTAAGTACATCCTTAATTCCTGTGGAAGCAGCACTGGCAGAAACGTTGTCGTCACGGAACTGTTGCAAATGCTGTAAGACAGCGTTTCCCAACCTGTGGTCTGTGGACCCCCAGGGGTCCGTGACACATTCCCAGGTGGTCCGCATGCCTGGAGCGGCATGAAGGCACTTCTCCAGCTGAGCCCTCTACAGAAATGTGCGTGCTTTTTTGTATCTGTTTATTCATTTGTGTGGCAGCTTTAAAAGCTCTACAAAGTTCAGTGTAAGCTTTCCGACAAAAATAAAGGTGTAAAGATAACTCTGGTGATTAATGTACCTGTTGGAGAGATGGGAGTTTGTCTAGTGGCAGATTTGACTGGAGGTAGTGCAGCTGGTTAATATGCCAGATGCAAAGAACGTGTATCATGCAAAGAACCACATTTTATGTACTTAGCATAGTGGGTTACCGCTTTTGTCACAGAGATTCTTTTGTTATTGTGCAGTTCATAAGTCACAATCATAATCTAGCATAGTGAGTTATGAACTGCCAACAAAGAACTACATGGAACAAATTAGAAAATTATATATTTTTACCAGTTCTTTCATTACTGCTTAAAAAAAGGTTTGCTTGCATCGGAGTACGCTATTATTAAAGTCAAGGCTAGCCACTGTGTTATGTTCTGAATCCTGAGTTTGTGTTTCTCCAGGCCAAGCACTCTTAGAAAATGCCTAACAGTATGGATGGGGTGAATCCTACACCTTGTAGTCCCCTGTAAAGTGTTTTGACACCCTACACTGGTATGAGAGGTGCTATAAATCAAATTAAATACATGTGACAGAGAGGCTATGGAGAGATGAGAGGCCTTTATGGTTTTACTTCCTTTGCCCACCACACATTCAATTAAAAAGTTTATGTATCTAAAAAATAAAAACAAAAATCAATTGGGAAATGTATAATGTGACTTGAGGATTCAGCTATCCCAAATAAAACCAAACATTGAAAAGTTAGTCACCGAGATGCAGCACCAACCTTCCCATTAAAGTTTTCCAATTTTTGCAATTTTTTCCAATGTAGAATAATGATATCTTTACTAATTTGAGTATTTGTTTGGCGTGTACTTGTTTGTGTATTTTTTGCGAATTACTGTTTTAATGTTTGAAATGTAAATTGTACAAATTTCTTGGGGGTCCCCGGCTTCCAGTAGGTCCTCGGGAGTCAAAAGGTTGGGAAACACTGCTGTAAGACAATGAAACGTTCATTTATGTCAAAGGGTGTTTCTTCTGCCTCCACGCCAGGACCATCAAGACCTGGAACATACATTTGAGTTCCAAACAGGCACTCATATGAAGTACGACCCCCCCAGGCACATTCTAGGCAGATTGTTAAGTAATCTCTGGACTCCATACAGGTGGTTAAGCCAACTACGACCCGTACCTAAGACTCTGGCTGTTAAGGCTTGCTTTAAATCACAGTTTAATCGCTCCACAACACTATTTCACTTGGGATGAAATGGAGACGAGTACTGGAGTTGGACCCCCAGTGAAGCCATGGCGTCCCTGAATGCCCTTGAGGCGAAAGCAGGGCCCTGGTCCGAGTGGAAAGCCGCAACTGCATATGTACTGATAAAGACTCGCAAATCTTTAATAACAGTCTGAGAGTCAGCCAGCATTGTGGCTACACTCATAGGAATCTGGAGCAGGAGTCAACAGTGACTAAGATGTATTTGTATGCGCTGTCAGGTGTCAGAGGACCACAATGGTCCAAGTACACACACTGAAAGGGTTTGTTGGAAATTAGGAGGGGTGTCTGCGGCAGGCGTTTAGCAGTGGAAACTTTAATTTGTTGGTAGATGTCACAACAAAGGACATACTGCTTCACCTCTTTGTATAGGCCTGGCCACCAAAAACGGGCATGTAGCAATGATATTGTAGCTGCCACACCATCATGGGCAGATTCTGCCCCCTCATGCGCTGCTTTAATCAACTCTGGTCCTATATCTTTGTTGGGAATTTCTCGAACCCCTACATCTAGTATCTTAACCTCAGCGTTTAGGCAGCCTCCCATTCGGTAAGAATATTTAGAGGAAATGCTTTTGGATAGGGCATGCCATCAGCAGTAACTTTCACTGCAGCCCATATGTCTTCGTTCAGTTTCGCACCTAAGCGAGTTACTGCAGCAAAAGTGGCCATAGCGACTGCTGACTTTGCGGCTTCATCAGCAAGTGTATTCCCAGCAACACGTATTCCAACGCGCTGGTGTCCAAGTGTATGCACAACATGGACATTTGGTAGCGTTTCCTTAAGATCTGCTACTTTCCCCCACAGCAATCTATGTTTAATGGTGTTACTTTAAGAGTCTCTGAACCCATTTTGGCGCCAGTAATGCAGGTATTCATTGAAGGACTGGACACAATAGTACGAATCGCAAACTATCAGTGTGCAGGATCCATATGTTCCAGTGCCATCACCAGAGCCTGTAGCTCTGCTAACTGTGCTGTGCAATCACCTAGGGTTTGCGTGAATGTATGTTGGGGACAAAATGTATTATCCTCCATGTAGCCACTTATGATTGCGCAAGCAGCGGAGTATTGATGTTTTGTGCCAATTGCAGGTTGTGCAGAGCCATCGGTGTACATGACTCTTTGATACTCATCAATAGGCAGTGTGTTTGCAGGAACTGGGTATTCTAGTTCATATTGCAATAATTTTGGGTCAAAAATTTAGTCTACATCAGTGGCTGTCAAAGACGTGGCCCATTGTATCCAACATGGATGTAATGCTTTAGCATTTGGAACGCTTGCTTTGGTGACAGCCTCAAAGGTTGGGATTCGGGAGACGACGATAATGCGTTTGCCCTGAGCTAGAGGTCTTTCTTTAATGACAGCCATCTGTACAGCAGTGAGAATTTTCTCAGTGGGAGCAAAATGTTGTTCTGCTTCTGAGTACAAGTGTGATTTGTATGCAATTGGGACGGTCTCACCCTCATTAAAAGTTACATAGGTGAAACCAATGGCACCAGCAATTACTCTAATGACCAAGTGTGTTTTACTGTCCCTCGTGTGTAGATGTTGTGCTGCAAGCATGTCTGTCTGCAGGTCTCTGAGAATGCATGTGTTCGACTGTCCAAAATTTACTTGAAAAGTCAGGACATATTAAGTTGTATAAAGGTTTTATGCATGTTGCATAATCAGGAATGTAAGTTCTGCCAAAATGTAGGAAACCCAATAGAGATTGAAGTTTTTTAATCGTGTTTGGAGGTTGTAATTGTGTGCATTTTTCTAAGAATTGTGGCGCTAGGCTTTTTCCTTCACTCGATAGCTCATATCCCAGAAACAGGACTCTGAGGAAGGCTATTTTTGTTTTTTTAATTTGAATTTGTAGCCAAATTCAGCAAATCCCACAACAATGCGGGCCACCCATCTTAAATGTTGCAGCAATTCATCATCTATGAGGTAGACATCATCTATGTAGGACAATGCTTCAGGGTCAATGTCGTGCAAAATTGAAGTCACACCAGCTGCGAACAGTTCTGGACTGTTCTTGTACCCCTGGGGTAAACAACAGATTTTTTTCTGGGAGCCTAGTGCGTTGAAACTTGTTAAGTCTCTACTCTCAGATATTCTGGCAGAAGAAACCATTGGAAATGTCTAGTGTTGTTTTGTATTTTTTGTGCACTACGTTTTTCATTAGTGCTGTGCTACGTGAGTTTTGTATCGCATATGTACGTGTATGACTGTTTAAATGTCTGTAGTCTATGACTATTCGGTATGAATGGTCGGGTTTAGCTACTGGGAATAACGGATTATTCAATGGGGAGACACAGGGTTCAGTTATGCCCTGGTACTCTAATTGTGTGAGAATTTCTCTCACAGGTGCTTTAGCATCAGGTTTTATTGGATACTGGGGTTGAGGTTGGGGTTGATTTTTAATAAGAATTACGTGGTACGGTAAATCTTTGTCCCATCCTACTTGATTGTGATATAACGCGGATGCCTGCGCCAATGCCCAATCGATGGTGTAGAATTCTACGAGTTCCTCGGGAACAAGGGGTGAGAAAGAAGGTTTAATAACATCTTCCCCACATGGGCAGGTATGGATAAATTCAGGTGGCCAGTATTGTTCGGCCAATAAGATATCATATATGTTTACTATGCGATCCCAAAAGATTTTGTCTATTGTGCGTTCAATGTCTCCTTCTAACTGTATTGTTACTTTGTACACCCTATCAGGCGTGGAGCCGCGCATGTCCGCAGCTTCTACTTGTAGAAAGTCATCAGTTGCTTTCACCTCCAGATGCTCTAGAAGATTCTGGCTAACTATTGTGATCTCTGCCGCGCTGTCTAGCACCGCTAGAGCCCATGTCCTGTTCTTCAAGAGGACCCTCTTCTTGAGTGGCATGTCTAACTGCAGCTACTGCCACCTTTTTCTTTTTAAATTGGGTTTTTTGTTGGGGAGCTTTCTCTTCCTTTTTAACAGAAACCTCTGTTGAGCATTGTGATTCCTGTCTCGGTTTCACGTACTCTGTTCTTCGCTCCGACCGCCCACCTCTCTCACTGCATTTTTCCGATGAGTCCTGAAAGGAACGAGCTTGGCATGTATCAGTATATTGATATCTGTTAGGTGTTTTTATGTTTTCTCTATTTCTGAACTCTGTGGGGTCCTCTATGTGCTCGGAGATCCTCCCCCTTTTTTATTTAGGAGTTTGATGTTTTTTATTCCAGTCTTTCTTATTACCCTCAGGAGCTTACTTGGTAAAATCTTTATTAGATTTACCCTGAAACTGTGGTTTAGTTGGTCTGCCCCCCAGACTATCTCGACCAATACTAGAATAGGTCTCTGTGATAATCTTTGGCAGCTCGCATTCTTGATCCTGTTGAGGAACATCCTGGAGCCCCATGCGCACTGCTAGGGCGACCGCTTCCCCTTTCAGGTTACTCAAAATAATTGGGGATTCTGTGGCAAAGTTGCCCATTAATTGCATCCCCAAGTCTAGGGCAGCCCTGTATTCATCTTGAATCTGTTTCTACACTTCCTGTAAATTGGCAAGTGTCGGTGTACCCATGTATTAAAGTTATCTGCTGTGGGAACCATCCAGAATGGTAAGCACATTGTTAGTATTCTATGTTTATCCTGAGGTCCCGTGTGGGGAAAAACTGCTCCAGTGCATTTATTTTTTGAGCTAACCAAAATTGAATTTCTTCCCCTTTGACGGGTACCTTCCCCTTGATCGAATGTACAGTTGCAGGATTAATGTCTGGTGTTACTGCATGTGGTTGCGCTGGAGCAGCACGTGCTGGGTTTGTATTTAATGTTTGCATTACAAACTGTACTAAACGTGTGTATATTGCCGTCAGCTGAGTATGTAAGCGACAGACTTCAGCTACTGCTACATTTGCTACTGCAGGGTGAGGTGTATAAGTGGCCGATAAAGGCCAGGTAGAACCATCATTACTTAGAGGACCTAACTTAACAGGTAATATCGTATGGGGTAGGGCGCCATCAAGCCAATTATTACGTTCTTGATAAGATAAAGGTATTTCTAAATATGCATATGCTCTGTATTGTCCAGGTACGTTTGCAGGTGTATAATGATGACATGTATTTGTGTTCCCATCAAGTGCTGGAAAAGTGACCCAAGAATAAAATTGTTCTGTTCTATATGCTGCATTTGCATCAAAAACAAATTTGACTGGACCCCCCTGGGCCGTTAGGCCATTTGCCAATAAATGTGCTGTAATGGGCGGTCTCATATTGATTGCAATTGCTACCTGTTGCGGATATGCCACAATGAATGGTAAGTTTGTTCAGAGATAAGCACACCAAATGGGGATTTTCCTTTTAGAGTTCAAGCTGAACAACCCCCAGCATCAGATAGGGTGCCTTACTTAGCTGAGGAGGAAATTCTCAATACCACGGACGTCTCCCTATATAGTACTGAGGTGTCTTTGTATATAGTGAGACAGAGATACCCGAAAATTAGAGCCTGACCAAACGTTGGCGGCGCCATGTCACGTAGGCTCTTATTATTCTAATGAGACTATTGGATTTTGAGCGGCAGAATCGCCTGTGGTGTGGGAGACTGAATCTGAACCACTACAGGTGACTCCTGTTGCCCTAATCCGGGTTTTGCTCCGGCTAACTAGCAGTGCCTCATCTGTACCCAAGGGCAGGAATGATTGGGCAGCTGAGAGCATGACGTAATTGATTTCTCAGGGAAACCATTGTCACTCAGGTGTCATCCGTTTCTCTCAATTACATTAGTCTCACATACACAATGACAAACAGAGGCAACATATGTTTCAATCATGTTTTAATGAAGCAAATGCATCTCAGATAGGAATGTATGGCTGCAATAATCAGGACGATACAGCATGACAAGATTAAATAGTGACAAGGAGAGTAAAGCATATAAATAATGCTACCATATTGTCACTAGAGTCAATAGACTAATTCCTACCTAGGCTATAACAGAGCACAGAGTGTTAAGCTTTAATTCTGCCTTTCAGGTTCCCCTGGGAAGACATCACACTCCATACCTGAGCAAAGGCCTGAAGTCTGCATAAGCAGCTGTAGCGAAGCGTTCACCTATCAGCATACAGTCATGGTTCTCTGGCCGGAAACTTCCTCCAACGTGAAAGGGACAGGGAAGTGTTTTTATAATAAAACAACTGATGTTCTGAGAAAATGTCCCTACGTAAGGAAGTGTGTTTTTCTATGAATGTCAGAGACAAAACTTGTACCACGTTCATCGGCAACCTATCTTACTACAGCCTTGGAAGAAGCACAGAGTGAGCAAGAATGTCTTGTTTGAGAACACAGTGCTGGTCTAGGCAAAAACAGCTGGATAGAGTGAAATAAAATAAGACCGCAAAAGTGGCTTTTGTAAAAATAATAAAATGAATCTGAATAAAATATATCTAGGTTAAAGTGCACAGCGCCTGGCCTAGTAGGCTAAAATAACGTGCTTGGAGCTATAACTAAAATGGCTACACAACAACAGGTCACGCTGCACTCAGCCCTGCAAATCAGGCAGTGGAAAAAGCAAAGGGCCAGGGCATGGGACCCCCTGCACTGCCCATGCCAGGTGCCTGGGCTTTTCAGGGGTATCCAGGGGCACACCTCACCACATCACCAACAACCTTTGCATGGGGGTTTCACTGCCATGCAAAGGCTGGTGGAAATGTGGAAACAGACCTGGAGGGTAACGTTGAACCTAATACTGGTCTGTTGTCACAGAACAGCTGGCATTGCCACTCTGTAAGCTGCTGGAAACCTGCCAGTGCCAGGCCATTGGCTCATGGGGCATTCCACATTGATAACAGTTGCCACTACCACCTGTGCTGTTGGGGTGGTCACATAGACAATGGCAGGCAGGTGCCCATAGGACTGACGCACTTGAAATGAGGGACCAGTTTGTCTATCTGCAGAATCACCATCAAACTAGCTTCAGGCCCTGAACTCAGTACAACTCCTGTTAACTGACTATGTCCATAGACTCATTTACCATCAGGCACTGTCGCCTACATAATGGTGTACACAGCAGACATTTCACACCCATGCTGGCCATCCCTGGGTCTAACCCTATGCCTGTGTCAAATTAGCTGCACTGCCACTATGCTGCACTCATGTATCATAGTGCAAGGAGGGCTGCATTGAGGGGGAGGACATAGGTGTGTAGGAAGGCAAACATACCTGCCTAAACAGAAGATGAAATTGAACTCGGCTAGGTCCATGAGTGCTATGCATTGTAGCACACATACCCAAACATCAACATGAGGAGCCATCAATGGTAACAAGAGCATAGTGTCCTGGCAATGCCATCCCTGGTGGGGCGCAAGGTCTCAGCACCGCATGGGTGTATGTGAAACATGTGAGACTGGGACAGGGGGAAATTGCCATGTGTGGTGCTATGTATGAGCACAGCAACACCCATTGTAAGGCCTCACCTTGCAAATGGATGCATAGGGAGGGTTGACAACGACAAGGTGGTGTCAAGCCACAAAAAGAATATACATCCCACCTAGAATATATGACGCAGTCAATAGCGTCAACTGAGCTTCCCTTCATGTGATACGCAGGTGGGGATAGGGCTGATATACTGCAACCATGATGTACAGGAACAATGTTTGGGAACTAAGATGACAATGAGTCTCAATAGCAAGTCAGTGACGTGACATATCAACTGCCACAACACAGAGAGACTGCCTTTACACCATCTCATTGCAGAGCATGATGGCTCTCCTGCAGATCTGCTTGTCTTGGAGTACCCCGAAGGCCTGGATGACCAGCTGACAACCATCAGCCAAGATACCATCTAAGAAGTTCTTGTAACCCTCCAGACACCACCTCCAGTCGCAGGGAGGAGTATTAATGTAGCAGCCATCACAGATGCCCCACCCAACACCCCAATAGTACGACCTGCCAGCACCGACACAGCTGAGGACTCTGAGGACCCAGGGACCAGTTTTGAAAGGACAGTGGTAAGAGTCCAGCGGGAGCTAGCCAAGGAGGTGCTGGTGGAGATGCAAAATATGGCAGCCAGCCTAGAGGGTATGAGCACGTGAATCGTTACGGCCACTGAACAGGCTGCAGCCAACCGAGGTACACACTCCCCAATGCATGGAGGCCAGCGGTGTCTGAGAGACATAGCTGCTGCCATGAGGAAGAGGCCACAACAATTGTCCTCCCAAACTGGCATCAGCGTGCTTGAGAACAAGATGGACTCCATGCACCGGGAAATGGCCTCCCTCAGGGCAGACATGGCTGCCTACCACAGGATGTTGCTGCTATACTAAAACATCAGCAGTTATCTCCTTGCTGCAGTGATGCCATATGATGTTCCACTGATGGCAGCTGCCGGGAATTGGGAGTCCACATCTCAAACCACTGAAGTGTGTGGCCCTCTCTACCTCCCCACTACCACCATCAAGGGCACCGGAGACACCACACACATCGGAGGATGAAGATATGGAACAGATCATCTTCACCCGTAGGAGTTCCCGTTAGCACCAGCCCATGCCACATGGGAAGTGTTTCTCTTTGTCCTGTGCTTGACATCATGCCGGTGTTAGCATAGTTGGAGATATGCAGTCTTCACTGACACACTGTTGACCTTTCTGCCATGGAATGCAATTGTCTCTCACTTTTCATTTGGCAATTCATGGTCCAGTGCACTGAATGACACTTTATCCAAGAATGGCCCATAACATGTCCCCCAACCCTGGACTTGTGTTGTGTCACAATTGTATGGATTTAATTAATGGGGTCACAGACTTGGACATTGTAAATATTACACTACGACACTCGTAGATAAACACCACCTACACAACCAGCATGTCTTTGTGTATTGTGAAACATCTACTATGCTTAGGAATTGTGATGTGTGTAACATGTCTTTAGTCACAGAGTGTCAGTACGAGAGTGCAGGAATATGGGGGCACAAATCTATGCACAAGGTGCCTACACGATGAAAGTCGATGCAGTTCTTGTCCCCTACAAGCAATTCACTGAGTACATGCATTCTTCACTTACTATAGATGGCAGGAATGGCTGTGAAACAGTTCCCGGGAAATATCGTCATCTCGGAGTACCAGTAGAACACATTGGTGTGAAGCAAAGGTTCGTAACCTCATCTGTAATTAGCACTGGTCAGTTTAGCATGATAGAAATAAAATATAGGCTGTTGTCAGATGTCCCACAGTGCCCAACATTCCTACACAGGACCTAACCAATGACAGCTGAATTACCACACCTACCTGTCCAATGCAAAGTTAACATAGTCGCCATGAGTGGTGGGTACACTGGATGGCTGATGCATAGATAAGTAGTTGTGTTGTAGCTGCCATTGTGACAGCTCAGTTGTAAGCAGGTGATGAACATGTCAAAAGAGGGATTTGGAGGTAGGAGGTAGGTGTTGGACCTGGACCTTTTTACAGGGTCATACCCAAACCTTTTGCCTCCTTCCTCCTATTTTTCTTGACCTGTTTTTGTTGGCTTTTGAACTCTGAACACTTTACCATTGCTAACCAGTGCTAAAGTGCATATGCTCTCTGTGTAAATTGTACTGTTAATCGGTTTATCCATGATTGGCATATTTGATTTACTATTAAGTCCCTAGTAAAGTGCAATAAAGATGGCCAGGGCCTGTAAAATAAATGCATGCTACTAGTGGGCTTGCAGCACTGATTGTGCCACCCACAAAAGTAGCACTGTAATCATGTCTCAGACCTGACAATGCAGTGTCTGTGTGTGCAGTTTTAAACTGTAAATTCGATTTGGCAAGTGTACCCACTTGCCAGGCCTAACACTTCTCTTTTCCTGCATATAAAACACCCCTAAGGTAGGCCCTAGGTAACCCTATGGACAGGGTGCAGTGTATGGTTAAGGTAGGACATAAACTATTGTGTTTAATATGTCCTGACAGTGAAATACTGCCAAATTTGGTTTTCACTGTTGCAAGGCCTATCTCTCATAGGTTAACCAGGAAAATGCCTTTAAACATGATTAAATCATGGCTTCCCTTTGGGAGCAGATAGACATGTGGAGTTAGGGACCTCTGAACTCACAATTTATACATCTTTTAGTAAAGTTGGTTTTGAGATTGTTTGTTTAGAAAGTGGGCATTGCCACTTTTAGAAAGTGGGCATTTTCTTGCTTGAACCATTTTTGTGACTCTGCCTGTTTGCGGATTCCCTGTCTAGGTTAGTTTGACAGTTGGGCTGTTTGCAGACAGTGACACAAAGGGGGCTGGGGTGTAGCCTGCATATTCTGGTCAGCCATCTGTGCTAGGAGGGAGAGGAGGAGTGGTCACTCATACCTGAAAGGGCTGTGCCTGCCCTCACACAATGCAAACTCCAACCCCCTGGTGTGTGTCTGAGGCCTTGCCTGGGCAAGGCAGGATTTCACATTCAACAGAGACTTTACATTGAAGTAGGCCTACTTCAAAGGAGAAATTGGGTATAAGAAGGGCACCCAAAACCACAGACTTTAGAACACTTCTGGGACCAAGAGGAACCTCTGCCTGGAGAGGAGCTGAAGAGCTGAGGAAGAAGAGCTGCCATGCCTGTGACTGTGCTTTGTGGTGCTATCCTGCAGTTCCTGCTTCTGCCAGAGTAAGAGGGCAAAGACTGGACTTTGTGTGCCGTCCATCTTGAAAAGAAATCTCCAAGGGCTTGAATTAGAGCTTGCCTCCTGTTGTTTGAAGTCTCAGAGACAGCAAAGACTTCTCTCTGCCAGCACCAGGAGTCTCTGGAGAGACTCCTACTCTGCCCTGTGGTGCCCATCAAGTTCCTGGGACCCTGAAAGGAGAAGCTGGCAGCTTAAGAGGAAGAAAACCATGCACAGAATGCCGTGCGGGGAAAAGATTGAAGCAACACCAATCTGCGGCTGGGAAATCGCTGCGCCGCCGGATTCAGTGCTGAAAATCGATGCTCGCCTGTAACGCGTACAAACAATCGATGCACGGAGCTGGAGAAATGACGCGCAGCATAGCTGACAGAGGCTGGGAGATCGCAACCCGTGCTGTGTGTTTTTTTAATCATCGTGCAGCTGGATTTCCAACGCAAGTACCCATGGGCGTGTAAAAACGCAAGGCTTGCCCGCACCCGAGAGTGCTGACCGGATCGACACATCGCTCACCTGCGGAGAGAAGAAACGACGCCCGACCCGATGAAAAGAGAAACAACGCAAGGTCCCACTCGTGAGTGGATCTGACGCATCGCAAGCCCTTTTTGATGCACACTCTCCCGTGCAGGGTTATTTTTGATGCACCCAAGGTACATTTTCACACTAACAGTGTTAGTGTGTGTTTAAAACTACATGAAGACTCTTTTTGCTTTTTTAATTGATAACTTGACTTGCATATTGTGCATTTTTGTCGTTTTGGTCTTGTTTTGTTTAGATAAATATTTTCTATTTTTCTAAACCTGTGTTGTGTCATTTTGCAGTGTTTTCATTAAGTTACTGTGTATGTTCGTACAAATACTTTACACCTAGCACTCTGAAGTTAAGCCTACTGCTCGTGCCAAGCTACCAAGGGGGAAAGCAGGGGTTAGCTGAGGGTGATTCCCTTTTACCCTGACTAGAGTGAGGGTCCTTGCTTGAACAGGCGGTAACCTGACTGCCAACCAAAGACCCCATTTCTAACAGAAGGTTAATGTGCCTGTTCCAAAGCATATCATCCAACCGCAATGACAGATTTTTATTATATGCCACTAGGTAAGTGAGTTACTGATTTTAACCCAGAGATCCTTTTGTTACTGCAGTTCATGAATGGTATTTTTTTCCAAAATATCAAGCTATGAAGGACGCATGACTCATACATCTTGTAACCCTCACTGTCTTATGTAGCACATTTTGTACATTGATTTACACGTTTATGAGTTATTGACTAGGTATAATGTGTATGTGTGATTTAAGGTACTTTTACACCGGGACAAGTTCAGCATATTTCAGTGGGGCCTACTTCTTGCAAGGTAGACAGCATCCTCCCTGTGAAAATAGTGTGTGGACGTCATGTATCCGTGTGTACCCCCAACTTGTGCCGTGGTGGTGGAGAACATTATGTCTGCCCTCAGCAGACTGCTATCTGCCAAATTAAGAAGGAACCGTCGGTACATCGGTGATCTCTGTACTTTCACAGGAACTGCTGTCATTGTGGTTCCGGGCATGTTACAAAAAGGCCTTCATTGACTTTGACAGCTGTTGACGCTGATTTAATAATGAATATTCATGTATTATGAGTTTTGAATTCGCAAGAAAAATGTAACAATGTAGGGAAAAATAATGCACACATTTGAACACATTTGAAGGTGCACCCACCACAATGGCCGCCATTGTTCACGCAGTGTACGTATTAATAGCTTATTAATATGTAATGTTGAGCCTATGTTTGATTAATGTAGTATTATGTCATATTAAGGGTTATGAATTATGTATTAGATTTCTTAATCGCAGGTCTTAACTTAGCGAGGTCTTGGCCTAGTTGCACGGCCTTATGTCAAGCTGCATTTCATAACTAACTTATAACATGGATGCTTAGAGAATTAAATTGTGATTTTCCACTGTGCTGATCAAATGCTTGAAGCTAAAATCAGTTCTCATGAGAACTGCTTGCTAGGAGATCATGTATTTGCTAGTGCAACAATGTTTAATGTCATGTGTGTGAGATTAACTTTCCCAGAAGAAGACAAAGGCCATACTGACTGAAGTATAACTTGCAACAATTTTGTTACCTGACAAGACATATGATGAGAACAGTACGAAAGGAGCCAATTACTGACATGTGAACCATGTACTAGTAGAAATGTAGATTTGAAGTTTTAGTTTTAATGGACAAAGTGCGAACATGCGATCCCCTGACCAATAGGGACTTCAGAAGTAGTTTTAGGAAATCCAACTTAGCCAGACTGCACTGGGAGAAGACAGACCATTTGCACATTCCTATCTTGCTGTAAGGCCTTTACTTCCTTGACCATCTTGAGAAGACACATGCTTAACTTTATTGCTTGAAAGACTTTGCCTTTTCTGAACTTTGATGTTGAATCCTGATGCCTTGCTGAACAGACTGATATCCTGATGACAAAGACTATCTCAGCTTGCCGATCCATATGAGGAGAGGTATACTATCACTGATGATGTTTGAGATGTCTATTTGCTTTTGTTTCAAGGTACCAACCATTATTTTGATAGAGCCATAGTTAGATGTTTTCCAAATTTGTGTGACTAAATTGTTTTGCATGAGGTCCAAACATGCTATGCTAATCTGATGTTAGTTAGGGATCTCACTGATGAAATTCACTACATGAAATAACAGCTGATGTATTTTCTTTGCTGAATCTAAATTTATGTAATATCGTTTGCTCAGTTATTCTTGTTATTAATTTGCACTGTAACTTTAGAATGTCTGGTAGCTCAAGCTTTGATTAGATTGTGATTCTTTTGCCGTTTCGGTCAGTCAGTGTTGTTTCTGTATGTTTATCATTTGATTTTGAGATTGACTTATGTGACATTAGCATTGTTAATATGGGGGAAAAAACAATCTAATCTTTACATAAAGATGTGGTTATTCATGACTGTAAGGTTATTGATTGTTATTGATTATTGATCTGCATGTACAGGATATATGGTGGGAAAACCTTGAAGCGAGTAAAAAGGTTCATCGACCCATTCGCATCTCCCATGTAAGTTTACTTATTTAGGTCTGACTCGCTAACAGAGATGGTAGAAGATTGATGGTTTGTCTCCTTAAGAGCCCATCATACAGGTCCAGTACATGGTTTTATCTTTCAAGAGCTCATCATCACTGACATTTGGATTTATTTTTTCAATGATGCAAATTGGAGAAAAAATGTGTCCCTAAGTACCTGAAATGACTTTCCCATAATCTTGGAGCTTGGCAGTGGTTGTTTGATGGATGTTCTCAATGCTCTAGTGACAGTGTGAATGGAGTAGATTTTGCACTTGCGCAGCTAATGCAAATCTCAAGTGAATTGTGATGTTTGCGAGGCTATAGGGAGTGTGCATACTCCAAATGAAGTTCTAGAAGGAGTGTGAGAGTTGGAAAGTCATCAAACTTCACGTGTGTGTGGCTCTTTGTGCTCCAAAATTGCCCACGTGGTCGTTGGTATATGGACCCTGCGTGGTCTAAAACTCCAGAGTATATTGAAAAGTCTATGAGACACTTGGTTTTTGTTTTAATTTGTCTTGTTTAATAGGTCGATTGGGCATGTCGACAAGTCAGAGTGTTAGTCAAAGTGAGTCAAGGAAATGTTTGACTGAGATCTGGCGAGTCCTATGTGCACTAGGACAGACCCACTGATCAGTGAAATTTGCGGGTCTAATTTTGCTTGCAAATCAGGGAAACTGAGAAAGAAGGAGTAGCTGTTAGAGCGAAACGCTGTCAGTGAAAAATCCGTCAAGTTTTTGAAGCGGTTCTGTTATCTTCCCTCTAGTAAACGGAGAAATTGGGTTTTAATTTTGTTTAGTGCTCCCAATAAATTGCACTAGTTTAGTGTGAATCTGAGTTTGGGAGGATGAGCCGCCAGACTTTGTCAGCCGCAGTGCGACGTCATTGGAGCTAGGTTGGTTAGTGAGAAGGGTCGGACTCGGATTGGCAGCTGTCCGTGAAGCTCGATTGGTTGAGAAGGAAGGTGAAGTGTATTCCGGGATAAAAAATTATTTCCTGATTTGATTTAGAGAAACACAAAGGTGGCAAAAATGAAATTTTTTAAAGCTCTAAAGAGTGCTTTAAGGGAAGTTGTCTACATTAGAATGAGCATAGGGGATGTAGCACCACCAGAAGGTACACCAGCTTACATTGTAATCGAAGAAAAATACGTCACACCATGTCTTTGGCTAAAGCAATGGTGCAAAGTAACAGAGAAGGATGGGAGTTTAGCTTTTTCTGCCAATGGGATATTTCATTTGAGAAGCTTAGAGATTTTAAGGAGGGTTCTGCATGATCTAAAACCCCCTTGGAGACCATCACAGTTTGGGAGCTAGTAGCTAGGCAGCAACAGCAACAGAAATTTGAGAGAAGGATGAGAAAGGCAAAAAATATACTAGCGGAGGCTAGGTGGGACGTTGGTCAGAAATTATGGAGAACTGAGACTTTACAGGGGATTAAGACGTTTCCAGCGATTACACAAGACAATGAGAGAGAAGGGAGGAAAACCACTAGAAAATCAAATAGGAGCCCTTCCGAGAGTAGAGAGCGGAAATCAGGGGAGGCTAGGAGATCTTTGACATATGAGGAAGAGTCAGAAGACAATGAGTTTATTCTACAGATATTGCAAAATCGTCCACCACCATATGCAGCACACAAGAGTGGTCCGAGCACCAGTGCTGAACCTTCGGCTCTGACACAAGTTAATGTGACTACGAGTCCAGTTCAGGTTAATCCTGATATTACACAGAGTCTGAGACAGAGCAGTCTTAATGCACCTACCACTCCAGTAGTACAGAATCAGGTGCCACAGCCAAATGTCTCACAAATTTACCCTGATGTACCTATTGTGGAAAGTGCAACAAACTTAATAGTGCAGGACAGGTTTTCCTGAGACCGACATTAGTTCAGAAAGAACCAACTCCACTTTTACTGCCTCAAGTGCAGTCACAAACAATGCCGAAGTACAATCCGATAACAGGGACACAGTTAGGTATGTCTGTGCTGATGAACCAGAATGCAGGAATTATGCAACCACAGAACTTGAGTATCAGACCCAGCCCATATGCAATATCTGTACCTGTTACCATAGGTCAGATTGCGCCTTTGTTTGCACAGGAGAATAACAGAGCAGGTGGACAAGGAGTCTTGAGCCAGAATTCAATGAGGAGAGGAATCAATGAGAATGCTCAAGTAGTCTCTCCAGTGGGACAGACTTTTGAAGGGACAAGAACATTGCTAGACAGTAGCCAATTCCGAGTTCCTCTGTATAATGTCATAGGGTTGAATGATAGTCAGAGCCTGAAATTATTGACACCGCAGACTCCAAATACAGTTGTGCAATAGGCACCACCTGTCCAGGCCAGCAACATTTTGTTGCAGAGTTTGACTGCCCAGCAATTGACTGAATGGATGGATAAGCTGAATACCCTGCAGAGTGCTCCTAGGGGAGAGGAGTACTTGAACTATACAAAACTAGGAACGGAAGTGAGTAAACTCATTGAGGGAACTACGGGTGTGAACAGATTAGAGCCCTACATGGAAGCAGAATTGAGATACCTGTGTCTGAAAATCACAAGGGAAATGAGAAATGTGCATCAAAAGCTAGCTAACCTGGTAGCAAAGTACGGCATAGAAAAAGAGAAAACTAAACATTTGAAAAGGAGTTACAGATTAGATTTTGACACCAAAGATTTTGAACACATGAGATCTGCCGGAATGAAGGCATACCTTAGGGGGTTACTTCAAAGTGCCCAGACCTGGGGAGCATTAGATAGATGGGAAGGCAGATGGGTAAAAAAAAGAAATAAAAAGAAAATGTGCAACAGAACAAGGATGCGGTGAAACCTTTAGCAATGAGAGAGATTCCAGGGGGGGACTTTGTTCATGTCCCTTGGAGCGAAAGTGACATTTTGTCCTTTACAAATGAATATCCCAGGTTGAGAGAGAAACCAGTAGAATGGTACCAGAAGACAGACAGGTTTGTGAAACTGCCAAAGTGTATATGGGAGGGCTTGAACACTCTATTAGAGATAGTAGTTCCAGCTGATCTGTGGACGGAGCGCAGGAGGAGTATAGATTGGCAGACAAAAGAACCAGAGAGAGATCAGGATACAGGTGCACCGTCGCCTGAGGTAATGAAATATTATTACAAAGTGACTGAATTTTTTCAAATGAGAATTGTGCCAAAAAACATTGACTGGCAGAGAATAGACAGGACAGCGCAGGAAGCTAAGGAGTTTATACATGCATCTTATGAGAGATTGTTGCAGGCATTCAAGCATCACAGTGGTACAGAAAAGATCGAGCCGAAAGACATGATTCATTTTGTGTTCAGATTTGTTGAAGGATTGAGACCTGAAATTAGCCAGATGATTAAGACTCATTTGATTTGCTGGCAAGCAAAGCCGACTGATGAGGTATTGCAGTATGCAAAGTACTGTAGTGATGAGATTTAATTGAAGCATAGAAAGTTGAAAGAGAAGGCGATGGTTATGCAGATTAAAGCTGCCCAAACGGGGATGCAGGGAAATTTTCAACAACAGCTACCTCAGCAACTACAGGGAAATATGGTATTTCAAAATCAGATGAGAGGTGGAAGTCATGGAGCAATTGGTAATGTGAATCATGGTCCAGACTTGAATACTGTAGTGGTTCAAAATGATGTGCAGGGAATAAAGAAATTGTTGCCGCTTGCGGAGCTGTCAGACATTGGAAATAGGAGTGTTCGATGATGGTGCAGGAAGGTGTCATTCAGCAAACTAATGACATCAAATTGTTTCAAAGCATGAGAGGACCGAGAATGAGAGGTCATAATCCGAACCTCCAAAATAATGTCAAATGCAACATTTTCAACCCATGCAGCAGGTGCAAATGCCACGTGTACAAATGACACAGGTGCAGCCGAAGCAACAGCAGGTTCCCCTGGTACCTAAACAGCAAATTCAAATACCTCAAGCCCAAATGGAACAGCAGCAGGTGATGCTTCCTCAACAGGTCACAGGTCCAACCAATGTAATAATACAGTACACAATTCCCGTTACACTGTGAGATTGGAAAAAACGATGATTGGGTGAGCAAGAGTTCTGATGAAGAAGAATGTGTGCTTGCAGCTTCATTAGCAGTAGATCAGAAAGGACCCTATGTGAAGGGAATAGTCATGGGTCACAGAGTTTAATTCTTGGTTGATACAGGAGCTACACACTCAACAGTAAGATCTGTAGAAGTTCCGATTTTGCCCCTTTCAGGAAAGACAGTCCAGATTGTAGGAGTAGCAAATCAGTACTTGACAAGGACTGCAACAAATCTGTAGTCTGTAATTAGAGTATGGTATCCCTACTGGGAAGAGACTTGCTGTGTAAAACCAGGTGCTCGATTACATATTCAAATTATGGAATTGAGATACAGACGAATAGTGATGATGAGGATGACCCAGCTCCAGAGATTCAATGTGAAACCACAAATGAGGAATACCCTCTGATTGATTTCTTTCCAGTATTCACAGTGAAGGAACTTCACCCTGATTTACAAGGAACGGTTAAAGAGAAAGTGTGGGATCTGACAGGGAAAGAGATTGGCCTGATAAAGGGAGTAGAACCAGTTAAAGTTGCTGTAAAGCCAAATGCAATTTTTCCCCAGATTCTCCAGTACCACATGCCACAGGATATTCTTATAAAGGTTGCAAAAATAATTGCAGAAATTGCAAACCAAGGGGTTTTAAAAGAGGTGTTGAGCAGCCCATGTAATTCGCCAATAATGGGATTGAAAAAGCCCTGTGGGAAAGTTTGAATTGTCCAGGATTTGAGAAAAATAAATGACATTGTGATAAAATATTGCCCCATGGTTCCAAATCTGGCTGTGATAATGTTTCAGATTCCATGTGATGTTAAATGATTCACTATCATTGACTTGTCACAAGCTTTCTTTGCTGTGCCTCTTCATGAGGACAGCCAATTTCTCTTTTGTTTCAATTTTTTAGACCAAATGTTTTTGTTGGTGTTGAATTCCTCAAGGGTTTTCAGAATTGCCTTCCATATTCCATCAGATCTTGAAGAAGAATTTAGAGTTGTTGGAATTGCCTTTCTAATCGAACTTGGTTCAATACATTGATGACTTACTAATTGCATCCAAAACGAGGGACGAGTGGAAGTATGACACGATTGCCTTGCTGAACCATTTGGGAAAGAATGGGCATAAAGGGCCTGATTACAACTTTGGAGGAGGTGTTAATATGTCCCAAATGTGACGGATATACCACCAGCCGTATTACGAGTTCCATAGGATATATTGGACTCGTAATACGGCTGGTGGTACATCCGTCACATTTGGGACGGATTAACACTTTCCTCCAAAGTTGTAATCAGGCCCAAAGTGTCTCCACTTAAATTGCAATACTGTCAGAAAGAAGAGAAATACTTGGGTCACCAGATTGAGAATGGATCAAGGAAAATTTCCAGAGAAAGGGTCCCAGACATACTGCAGATGAGTCCCCCCGCCACCCAGAGGGATGTCAGAATGTTTAGGAATGGTAGGCTACTGTCGCCATTGGATTCCAAATTTTTCAGACATTTCCAAACCACTGCAGAAGTTGACCCACGAGGAGGTCGCCGATCCCCTAGTGTTAGACCAGGCTTGCATGAAAGCATTTTCTGTTTTGAGAGAGAGTCTGTGAAAAGCTCCAGCTTTCGGTATACCTGACTACACAAAGTCTTTCACATTGTTTTGTCATGAGCGTGATGCATGTTCATTGTCTGTCTTGACGCAGGTCAATGGAGGTGTAAACAGCCCAGTAGCATATTTTGGGCACTGCTTTGGACCCAGTCGCAGCAGCCTTATCAAGCTGTTTGCTTGCAGTTGCAGCAGATGGACAGAACCTCACACAGTGTGAAGGCATTGTGATGGGACACTCCTTAACTATCATAGTCCCTCACTCAATTGAAATCCTACTTACGAAAATGAAGACCCAATACCTAAGAGGTGTCTAATTGACCCGTTACGAGACAAGTATTTTGGGGTCACCAAATGTGTCATTGAAAAGATGTACAGTGCTTAACCCGGCAACCTTGCTTCCAAATGAAAATGTTGAAATTAAAAAGTTGGAAGACATCGAGCATGATTGTCTTGAAGTAACTAGCTTGTGCACAAAACCGAGACCTGACATTAGAGACACCTGATTGGAAGAAAATGACCAAATTATCTTTGTCGATGGTTCTTGTCTAAGAGACAATACAGGAACACTGAAAGCAGGATATGCTGTGTGTACAATTACTGGTATTCTGGAAGAGTCTTGGCTTCCAGGACTATATTCTGCACAGGTAGCGGAACTGGTAGTCCTTAATAGAGCTTGCCATGTTTCTGCTCAGCTAAAAGTTACCATCTTTATCAGAGGTTCCCAAACCTTTTTGACCCGTGGCTCCCTTGACCAGTTGCCGTTGGCCGCAGATCCACATTACATTACATTTATTTGGTAGCCGGGGGGGCTACAGTGTGCACTGTTATTCCCATTCACCAGCCTTCTAGCAGAGACATTATATAACGATGGCTAATGCAGCATCTTTCACAGTGAAGGAAAAGAGAATACATTAAAATGCCAAATGCAAACCTGGCAGCTCGGTGTTTCTGTACACCATCAGACACTGAAAGAGGATATGTGTAAATCCATACTGCATACATTCTGGAATCAAAATTATATTAATTTGTTGCAGGGGTAAGCCTGAGAATATATGGTAATTTAAAGGCCAGACTGACTGTTACTAACGCAGGAATGTAGAAAAACATGTTAACACCAGCATGTTTCACTACTTCAAAAGAGAGTAAAATATCAGCAGTATTCCAGCAAAGCTGAGAGAATGCAACAATAAAAACAAAACTGAGTCACCTTGAGTGTGTAGGGCAGGGGTACCATTCTTCTGAAAAACTGCACTTTTGTCTGGATGAGGTGGCTTACAAAAGTGAAAATACGGATAAGTGGAACTAAAGCTGTCCTTCAGCAATAAAAAATGATGCAACCAGAGCTGCTGTTCCGAAGTCTGGAAATCTGTGCTCATACTGGCATCTAGTGGCTATTACAGGAATTGCAGTTCAATGAACAAATCTGCAAAGGTTCACTGCTGAACAATGTGTGCAGCATTGATAGTTTTGCAGTGAGCGTGGTGCCCCTGGCTGAGATTGATGGCGCATCGGGGTGCCACGGTACACAGTTTGGGAACCACTGATCTATATGGATAGCCAGTATGGATTTGAAATAGTCCATGATTTTGGCCAGTTTTGGTCACAGAGAGGTTTCATGGCCTCTTCTGGTTCACCAGTGAGAAATGGTGAGAGAATTAAGGATTTGTTACATGCTATCCAAATTCCTGAAAAGATTGCCGTGCACATCTAAAATTGCAAGATTTTGTGTCACTGGGAAATGGATATGCGGATCAAGTCGCAAGCTTTTGCTCATTGAACTGTATATCATTTCAAGATAATTGGAAATTGTTATCTGAAGAAGATGAAACATGTCCAAGTTTTGCATTGCATGTAATACAATGGAAAAATTGAGAACATTGCAGAATAATGTTGACAGTGAGGAATAATGATCATGGAGCAAAATGAAATGTGTATAGACAGGATAAACTGTGGGTTTCGGAAGATAGTCCATTGATTCTGCCAAATAGTCTGTTGACTCAAATGGCTAGGTATTATCGTGGCCAAGCACATGTTGGGAGGGATGTCATGATTCGTTTGTTTAAACATAATTGGTTCAACCCAAGGTTTAGACAAGTTGCTGAAGCAGTTTGCCATTGTTGTGTCATTTGCCAGCAAATGAATGCAGGAAAAGGGACAGTAGTTAATTTGAGCCACATTGGAAGAGCAGGAGGTCCATTCAGCAGAATGCAATTTGATTTTAGTGAGGTGCCTGTGCGTGGAGGTTTGAGATATGAGTTGGTGATTGTCTGCATCTTTAGTCATTGGATTGAAGTGTACCCTACACAAAGAAATTACAGTCTCACAGTAGCAAAACTGCTGCTTTGGGAACTGATACCACGTTTTGGGTCTCTGATCTCTTTAGAATCAGATAGGGGAAGTCACTTCAACAATGAAGTAATCAACTTGCTATGTGCAGCATTGAACATTGAGCAGAAGTTGCATTATAGTTACTGCCCTGAAGCATCAGGACTAGTGTAACAGATGAATGGTACCTTGAAGTCACGAATGGCAAAGATGTGTGCGTCCATGTTTCTGAAATGGCCTGACGGACTGCTGTTAGTTCTGATGAGAATGAGAAACACACCTGACAGAAAGAGAGGATTGTCACCACACAAAATCCTCATGGGCCGACCAATGAGGTTTTCAGCTGTTCCTCCAAATGCACTTGTGAGCATTACTTATGATATGGTGCTGGACTACTGCAAAGGTCTGGCTGATGTGGTTCACTCTTTCTCTCAGCAGGTGGAAGCCACCACACTGCCACTGATCCATTACCCAGTGACTGGGTTGTGGCCGGAAACACGTATTTGGAGCCTCGCTGGAAAGGCCCTTTCCAGGTAGTTCTGGTTACTAAAACAGCTATGAAGTGCGCTGGAGTTCCGAACTGGATCCACGCAAGCCACACGAAGAAAGTGGCATGTCCTTTGGACTATGAAGAAGATATGTTGAGAGTACAAACAACGACCAAACAAGCCTCAGAGCCGAAAAGAGAAGAAAGAGGAAGTGAGGCCAGAACTGAGCGCATTGAGGACGGTTCAGTTACTCCTGTGAGAGACGAAGGAGAAGACCTCCAGGAGATTGACAGTGAGCCAATCACAATTGAGGCAACAGGACAGTCTAGTCAGAGGAGGGCTCTCTCAGAAGTAGATGATTTTGAGAGACAAGCAGAGCAATAGCCAGACCCTCAAGGGGAAGGAGTTGAGGCAGATCAAAGTTATTGTGGTTTGACTCCTGAACAAGTTGCAGAGCATTGACCAAGGGTCCACTGAAAGGAGATAAGTGGCCAGACTCACAAGCAAAGAGAAAGGAAGTAGTTGTTGAAAACATAATCAACAAAGAAGTAGATACAACA
Organism: Pleurodeles waltl; assembly: GCF_031143425.1. Lineage (NCBI taxonomy): Eukaryota > Metazoa > Chordata > Amphibia > Caudata > Salamandridae > Pleurodeles > Pleurodeles waltl. Next base: position 635,284,682 of record NC_090444.1, read on the forward strand.
AGGAAAGAAGATCTGAGTGAAGGAGAGTTGCAAGGAGATCAAAAGTTGAAAAGAAAGAGAATAGCAAGTTGAAGACACGCAGGTCCCGAATGGGCACATGAAACTACAAATGAATGGCAGAAATAATTTTTATCTTTTTGTTTTGATCGAGACATTCCAGGTCAATATTTTGGCACTTGAAGGAAAGTAAAATACTGAATTGTTAAAACAAATTAGAGAAAGTAAAAAGAAAAAGAGACTGCTGAAAGTAACTGGAAGAGTCTTTGATAACCTGATTTGACTTTTGAAATCCTGATGTGACAAACTGCTAAACCGATTTTGACAAAGCCTACCTAATTTTGAGAAAAAGGATCCTGGAAGTGAGACTGAAAGCTGTAAATAACTGCTGAAAAGAAAATTGAAGGTTTTTGTTTTATTTTGTTTTTGATTTTTGCTGAATAGTTTCTAAATTTTACTCTTCTACTTTCTGATTCTTTACAGACTATGAATAACAATAGCCAGCAGGGTAGGAAGAACAGGTGCTGTAAATACATGAGTGTTGATTTGGCAATTGTATGTGCGATACTGTTCGTGATATTGATTGTGGGTATGAAGGTTCTTGACAAGAGTAAATCCAACCATACTTCAGCTTTAGAAACAACTACTGCATTAACTGCAATACAGAAGTTTAGCTTAGATGAGAAGTATTGGCATGTAGGTAATGCACAAGGGGAACTTTCTTCTAATGTTTTCTATCGCTTATTGAGTATGTTGAGATGATGGATGCAAAGAATTAATTTGTGTGTACACAGATTCTTTCATCAGTCGAAGTCATAGTCATAGTTTGCCTCTTACTTATGGGATAAGTTGTAGTCTGTTACTAGCAAGATTCTATAAACAGGAGTACATTTAGGACTTTTACTCCAACCACAACGTGGTGTTTTTGTTTGTCCCCAAAATTATGTATCTGAGTAGAAATCTAAGGATAATGACATAGTATTAGTTAGAGGTTTCTTTGAGCCTACATTAACTTTTGGCACAGCTTATGCGCACTGTAACAACTTGATATGCTTGTTTACACCTTTAGAAAAATGCTTCTTAAATCACAGAGATGATAGGAGGAAGGCATTAAAGGAGTAATTAGAAAAGGACTTAGAGAAAAGGACTTCTAAGAATGATTTTGCTTATAGTGTAATAAAGACAAAAGGGAAATTAGCTTTAGATGCGCAACACGTAGTTAAGCTTTGTGTATATAGTCATAAATCTTGCACTGACACTTTATTTGTGTGAACGAGTGAATGTAGACATCTGTTTTTGTTTTTGAGTAAATGGATTTATGTTGAATGGACGGGATGCAGAGATTCCTGGCATATATTACATGTGTGGGCCTAGTGCTTATTCTGTCTTCCAAGAGGATGTTATGGGACATGTTACTTGGGGGATAGTTTTCCCAAAGATTTTCCAACTTGATGACTTAAAGAAATTTCCGAAAGTGACTGAATTACATCACATTAGACAAAGGAGAGAGCCTCCTTCTGGTATAGTGGGAGATGTATTTGGCGCAGTGATTCCTTCAGTGGGAATTGTTCTCAATTTGATAAAGATTTGAAAGTTGTCTAATATTGTGGATACAGGCTGACAAATATTTCAGGAGCCATACTTCTGATAGATACTGAATTAGCTGCTGAAAGAGCTATGACTCTTCATAACCGCCTTGCGTTAGACATTCTTTTAGCAAAGGATGGCGGAGTTTGCAAAATGCTTAATTCTAGGCATTGCTATTCATTTATTCCTGATAATAGTAAAGAAGGTAGAAGCTTACTTACTTATCTGATTAATGAGAGGGCTGATTTGAAAGAGTTGAAGGAACCAGGGGGCATATTTATACTCCGTTTGCGCCGAATTTGCGTCGTTTTTTTCGACGCAAATTCGACGCAAAACTAACTCCATATTTATACTTTGGCGTTAGACGCGTCTAGCGCCAAACTTCATGGAGTTTGTGTCATTTTTTTCCGTGAACACCTTCCTTGCGTTAATGATATGCAAGGTAGGCGTTCCCATCTTAAAAAATGACTCTGATGCTATTGCGTCGGATTTATACTCCCGGGCAAAAATGACGCCCGGGGGTCTAAAAAACCCGCATTTGCGCCGGATTTTAGCGCCTGGGTCAGGGCAGGCGTTAAGGGACCTGTGGGCTCAGAATGAGCCCAGAGGTGCCCTCCCCTGCCCCCAGGGACACCCCCTGCCACCCTTGCCCACCCCAGGAGGACACCCAAGGATGGAGGGACCCACCCCAGGGAAATTAAGGTAAGTCCAGGTAAGTATTTTTTTGAAATTTTTTTGTGGCATAGGGGGGCCTGATTTGTGCCCCCCTACATGCCACTATGCCCAATGACCATGCCCAGGGGACAGAAGTCCCCTGGGCATGGCCATTGGGCAAGGGGGCATGACTCCTGTCTTTGCTAAGACAGGAGTAATTTCAATGGGAGATGGGCATCGTAAAAAAATGGCGCAAATCGGGTTGTGGCGATTTTTTTGCCTCAGCCTGACTTGCACCATTTCTGGACGCCCATACGCCATTTTCCCCCTACGCCGGCGCTGCCTGGTGTACGTCGTTTTTTTTAACGCACACCAGACAGCGCCGGCGGCTAACGCCGGCTAACGTCATTCAATAAATACGGCCGGCGCTAATTTTTTTGACGCAAAACTGCGTTGGCGCAGTTTTGCGTCAAAAAGTAAAAATATGGGCCTAGGTGTTTGGGAGAAAGTTGGCAAATGATGTGCTTCAGTGGAAAATTGACTCAGCAACATTGGGAAAGGGATACTATTGAAAATAATACAAGGGATATTGATTATTCTAATTTGCCTAATTGGAGCGTGGGGAATATATAAATTGTGTAAAACAATTAAATTGAAGAAGACGAAAAATAATCAGAGGAGGGAAGAAAAGAAAAGGGAAGATTTGTTTAGAGAAAATCTAAAAAGGGAACAAAAATATGAGGGGATAGAGATGACAGAATTTTTGCTGATGCAAACATTTGTGTGGAAATTTATTTGACACATTTAGTCATCAGAGGAGGGATTGTTAACGCTGATTTTAATCAAGAATATTCATGTTTTATGAGTGTTGAATTCGCATACAAAATATAATAATGTAGGGAAAAATAATGCACGCATTTGAAAGGGTGCCCACCAGAATGGCCGTCATGTTCACGAAGTGTACTTATTATTAGCTTATAAATATGAAATGTTGAGCCTATGTTTGATTAATGTAGTAATATGTCATATTAAGGGTTATGAATTATGTATGAGCTTTATTAATCGTAGGCCTTAAATTAGCGAGGTCTTGGTCTAGTTGCACAGCCCCTTGTCATGCTGCATTTCTTAACAGACTTATAAAATGGATGCTTAGAGAATTAAATTGTGATTTTCCACTGTTCTGACCAAACGTTTGTAGCTAAAATCCATTCTCATGAGAATTGCTTGCTAGGAGATGATGTATTTGCTAGCCCAACAATGTTTAATGTAATGTGTGTGAGTATATTAACTTTCCCAGAAGAAGGCAAAGACCATACTGACTGGAGTATAAGCTGCAACAATATTGTTACCTGATGAGCCAGACCTAAAGGAGCCAATCACCGACATCTGAACCAAGTACTAGTAGAAATGTAGATTTGAAGTTTTAGGTTTATTGGACAAAGTGTGAACATGTGATCCGCTGACCAATAGAGACGTGGGAAGTAGTTTTAGGAAATCTAACTTAACCAGACTGCACTGGGAGAAGACAGACCATTTGCCCATTTTCTATCTTGCCGCAAGGCCATTATTTTCTTGACCGTCTTGAGAAGAGACATGCTTAACTTTATTGCTTGAAAGACTATGCCTTTTCTGAACTTTGATGCTGAATCCTGATGCCTTGCTGACCAGACTGATGTCCTTATGACGAAGACTGTCTTAGCTTGCCGATCCATATGAGGAGAGATATACTATCACTGATGATGTTGCTATGTCTATTTGCTTTTGTTTCTAGGTACCAACCGCTATTTTGATAGAGCCATAGTTAGAAGTTTTCCAAATTTGTGTGACTAAATTGTTTGCATGAGGTCCAAACATGCTATGCCAATCTGATGTTAGTTAGGGATCTCACTGATCAAGTTTACTACATGAAATAACAGCTGATGTCTTTTCTTTGCTGAATCTAACTGTATGTAATGTCGTTTTTTGTCAGCCAGTGTTGTTTCTGTATGTTTATCAATTGATTTTGAGATTGACTTACGTGACATTAGCATTGTTAATATAGGGAAATAAACATTCTAATCTTCACATAAAGGTGTGGTTATTCATGACTGGAAGGTCGTGGTGTGTGAAAATTACTGACTCCTTTTGATTACTAACATTACTGATTATTATTGATTATTGATCTGCATGTACAGGATATATGGTGGGAAAACCTTGAAGCGAGTCAAAAGTTTCATCGACCTATTCACGTCTCCCTTGTAAGTTTACTTATTAAGGTCTGACGCCCTAACACAGCCAGTCATCAAACTTTTCTAAATTTTTACCAAAGAAGGAGTTTCTTATTGAAACATAATTAACTAATGAGCCCCACTTTCAAGGTTTTTTTTTCCCTGTGAGTGTGGGGGTCATTATTTGTTTTTGGTGTCCTTCGCTTCTAGGTGCTACCTGGCAGAGACGGACAGAAAAAAATGAATATTACACCCACCAATCTAAACAGGGTAGGCACTGTGATGCCTGTTCTTCAGCAGCCCCTGCTCTGTCAGGCCATTTGTAGAAACTTTCTGTTGAAAGAGCTAACTAGGGCTACATTAAAAGAAAGCAAGTGGTTCTCTTGGCCTTATATAGGTCGGGGTGGGAGTCTGTTGGTACGGCAGAAAAGGTATATTTGTGGAAGAGTATTCAGTAAGACAAACTCTACATCATGCTATTAGTAACTTCACAAAAGTAATACTAATTAATTTACATTCATTCACTTTTGTTTATTTTAGTACGGGGTGGTATTACTGTAATAATTCTGATTAAAATCTAATCTAAAATAAAATCAGTAACATCCCCCCTCTCCTTCTTCACCCTCTGCACAACTATCTGTGACATTCGTTCTATGTGCTCATAGTGCTAGATTCCCTTGGACACTCTCCCTCAAATCATATCTTTTGTAACCTACAGGACCTACTCTCCCTCAATCCACAAAAGTGATAGCTTCATCCATGAGTTTTACTGGTTCATTAGTCATGGTTGGGCATCATCTGATGTGCCCTCTGGCCTAGGGTGGTGCCCTAGTCGGGCATCATGTGATTTAGTTCTCTGAAATTACCACCTGTTTAGTAGCCTATATACCAATAGACTCACTAACATCGATTACTATAGTTTGTTATGAAGGGTACTTTTATTTCTATCCTATATCTGCAGTAGATCTCCTCTTTGCTGACTAACATCTCTTTCATATTTTCCTCCTCTTTTGTTATCCATAATGTTCCCTTTTGTCTGTCTTTTTTGCCTTTTAGTGATACTGGCTCTTGACCACATATTCTATACTCTCAGCTTTTACTGGTACCAGCCACCCAGTACTATATTGTTAGACATTGGGTTGCTAGTTTGCAGAGGTATGCACCCTTATCCAAGCAGGGACTACAATCCTAGTCAGGGCAAGTCACAACACAACACAAATTATCCTGTGCTCACCCTCACGTAGCTTGGCACAGAGCAAGCAGGCTTAACTTAGAACGGAATGTGTAAAGTATTTGAGCAATAACTCATACAGTAACACAGTGAAACCAGCACAAAAATACACTACACAGGTTTATAGATAATATTTATCTGAACACAATAAGGGCAAATTGATGAAAATCCAATGTACACAAGCAAAGATATGAATTTTTAAATATTGAATCCCACTAAAGCGCTTAGAAACACAATAGCTCCAATTTGGACTATCACAATGTCGTTAATGGAGCCGTTCCCAATAACCCGATGCCACAGACACTGGCAACAGAGTCGCACAGAACCCCAGGCACAGTACCTTTATCAACAAAGAAACAAAGAAGTTGCACAGAGTTTGGAGGTGATGCGTCGCTGGAGTTGGTGATTTATGGCGTCCGGGGAGGTGAGGCATCGGTTCTGCACTGTGAGGCAGGAGGAGGCGAGGTGTCGGTTCCGTCTGGTTGCAGTGGGAGTTGGTGCGGCGTCTGTGGTGAGGTGTCAATTCCTTGTGTCTCAGCGAGGTCAATGGATCCAGTCAGCCAAGACGCAATCTGTTGACTTCACAGTGTCGTGCTCACACTGCAGGACATCAGTAGCATCGCGGCAACAAGCAGGGCAGACGTCCTTCTCAGCAAAGCAGTCCAAATGAGTCCTTTGGGTGGCCAGGCCGTTCCTCTGACAGAGTTTGGGTGTAGATCTAGAAGTGTCTGATTTGTTGGGGAGAGACGCCCAGTATATACACACCCAAAAGTGCCTTTCGAATGGGGAAACTCAGAGTGGTTTTGAAATGCACAAGTTCCTCTTTCAGCCCAGTCCTGTCTGTCAGGATACCTGTGGGGGTTATCAGTCCTTTGATTGGAGACAGGCTGTAAGGCATAGATGGTAGTAAGTGCAGAGAAATGACCACTTTCTAAAAGTGGCATTTCTAGAATAGTAATATTAAATCCAACCTCACCAGTAAGCAGGATTTACTATTACCATTCTGGTCATACTAAACATAACAGGGCTACTCCTTCCAGATCAGAATCTACCACTTAAAAGTACATGAGGGCAGTTCTAATGCTAGTCTATGAGAGGTGCAAGCCTCACAGTAGTAGAAAACAAATTTGTGAGCTTTTCACTACCAGGACAGGTAAAACGCATAAGTACATGTCCTGCCCTTTACTTACATAGCACCCTGCCCTATGGGTTACCTAGGGCCTACCTTGGGGGTAACATATATATATAGAAAAAGGGGGGTTTAAGGCTTGGAAAGTAGTTTAAATGCTATGTCAAAGTGGCATTGAAACTGCACACACAAGCTTGCCATCGCAGGCCTGAGACATGGTTATGGAGCTACCTATGTGGGTGACACAGGCAGTGCTGCATGCCCACTACTAGCTTTTAATTTACAGGCCCTGGGCACCTCTAGTGCACTTTACTAGGGTCTTACTAGTAAAATAAATATGCCAATTGGGTAGGAACCAATGTCACCATGTTTAGGGGTGAGAGGACATGCACTTTAGCACTGGTTAGCAGTGGCAAAGTGCGCAGAGTCCTAAAACCAGCAAAAACAGGGTCAGAAAAATGAAGGGAGGCAGGCAAAAGTTGGGGGATGACCACCCTAAGGCTGTCAAGTCTAACATATATTCTCTTCTTTTTAATTCTGTATACCACCCTCTTTATTGTGACTCTGCTCCACCTCTCCCCCTTTTAGATGAGTCACAGGTGAGCACCACCTCTGGGCCTCCAGCCAATACCACCAGCAGCAATGACCATCATTGTCCAATTATACCCTTTTCTATCCAACATAATTTTTCATGAAACACCATGCATGAAAATAATGTATTTTGTTCATTTAAAACTTCTCTGTAAAACAGTTTGATAAACCTTTCTTCATATATTAAATAGTGTAAGAAATTGTATTTATTAAAGTTTGATCATAGGAACAACCTCCTTATGTTTTTATTAGGTTCTCCTCAAATTTCTCAACAAGTATACAATGCACTGGTTCACCACCCGAGCAGAAGGGAACATGTCTTTTTCTCTTTGCAGGTATTACACTTGTCAAAGTGTCAGATTCCAAGTCTTGTGCACTGCCCACAAGCCACCTACCCACCAAGCCCTCTACCCTACACCTCCAACTTGAACCATTAACTGCAGAGCCAGATTCTTCATCCCTCCCACCAAGATGCAAAATACCGGACCCCTATTCCTTTTATCTACGGGGGTAAGGGTATGGAATTTATTTTCTCACCAAATCCATTTGATGCAAAACCCAACTAGTTCAGGAACCTCATAAAAGACAATCTTTCACAATTTGAGCCTATTTCCTTCTTCACTTTCTGTGTGCCCATCAACATTATAATTTGCCAGTCACTCCTGTGGCAGGTATGGTGCTATACAATTTTCTTAAATTTAAACTCAATTTCCCTGAGGTTAACCAAAGCTCTCAAGATAGGTTTTTTGAATATTTAATGAGACTGAAATGGAAGTCTGGGGGTCATTCTAACCCTGGCGGTAAAAACCGCCAGGGCGAATGACCGCGGTAGCACCGCCAACAGGCTGGCGGTGCACCGCTGGGCATTCTGACCGCGGCGGTTCAGCCGCGGCCAGAAACGGAAAGTCGGCGGTGTACCGCCGACTTTCCGCTGCCCTGCAGAATCCTCCATGGCGGCGGAGCGCGCTCCGCCGCCATGGGGATTCTGACACCCCCTACCGCCATCCTGTTCCTGGCGGGTCTCCCGCCAGGAACAGGATGGCGGTAGGGGGTGCCGCGGGGCCCCTGGGGGCCCCTGCAGTGCCCATGCCAATGGCATGGGCACTGCAGGGGCCCCCATAAGAGGGCCCCAAAAAGAATTTCAGTGTCTGCCTAGCAGACACTGAAATTCGCGACGGGTGCTACTGCACCCGTCGCACTCCAGCAACTCCGCCGGCTCCATTCGGAGCCGGCTTCATCGTTGCTGGGTCTTTCCCGCTGTGCTGGCGGGCAGCCTTTTGGCGGTCGCCCGCCAGCACAGCGGAAAAGCCAGAATGGCCGCCGCGGGTGCAGTCATTTGGCGGTAACCGCATGGCGGGCGCCGACCGCCGCCCGCCGCGGTTAGAATCACCGCCTCTGTGTTCTTTGTAGAAGTCGTAGAAGTTCTTTATTCTGGAATGATGCCCCATTAAAAAACATAATAGAAAGTAACAATTTATAAAACATTGTAATTGTGTTCATGATATACACTGTGCAAAATACTCAAGAATCAGCTGAAATATATAAAACTGCAGCTGTGTTTTGTGACCTATAAGATTTATGTAAAGTGTCCAAGTGGACTTTGGTGATGATCTGAGCGCAATCAAAGGAGAAGAAGAAAATTCTCAATCCTTTAAGGGTACAGTTGATACGGGATGAAAGGCAACAGAAACTATGTGAGACATTGAGAGGGTTTAAACATTTAGTGGGAAAAATAACACGATGCAATACACTTTCAATGAGTCTAAATACAAATATTTAAGGATAGTAAGATTGTTGGTTACCTTATTCCGAGCCAGAGCTTTTGTCTTTGTTGTAGACAGACTTGGTTCAGACTCTCGATACCTAATCACAGCGGGCGGCGGGATGGCTGCTAACTTTAGGCTCGGGATCTTCATGAGGAACACACACAATCACAGGTTTTTATATCTATTTTAAATGAGCAATTTTACCAAAATCAACAGATTATAATTTTGCATAGATCTAGTGCACATAAAAGACAGGTAAATTTAGCTTGCGTTTTAATAAACAAACAGTTGAAAGCAAGGTTGGGATGTGGTGTCAAGGTTCCAATATTTATTGTCCCTTTACATGTTGTTTAATATTGCTGTCCAGATGGAACTGCCCTATCATGCTTTGCACTGGCTGTTTGACTAGGATCCAAGGATTTCTGTACGTATTAATCATATTACTTATTTGCAAAGGCAGGCTAGGCGGAGTAGCACCTATTAAACAAATGTTTGCAGTTTCACATGCATATTCTTATTTTAGATGACTCACTACAACCACAGTAGATGACAACGTCCAGCAGAGTGCTAAGTCAAGACTGCAGTTTTTTCAGTGTGCTGCTTTCTCTTTTATCCCATTCCCGTGTCTACTGCTACCCTACATATTTGTATTGTGAATGGTTGGCCATGGGTACTGTAAAGTTAGAAATCAAGCCTCATTCCCATTGGATCTGGATTTCATGTCAGTGCCTTCTTACAGATTGGCTTGATAAAATTTGACCAAGACTTGCTCAAACCTTTGATGCCACTTTGCCTTCTTCTCCCAATGCTGAAGGACTAGCTTTTGACCCACCGCGAAAATCATCTCAGGAGCTCTAAAGTATTGAAGACTTAGAGCCTGTTGAAACAGTGAAGCTCCCAGTTGTAGCTCATTAAGGGCCAGATGTAGTAAGAAATGATTTTGCGAATCGGAAATTGCGAGTTGGTGCGACTTGCAATTTCCGAGTCACAAAATCATATGCAGAATGGTGCAATATTAATGAGGTGGGTCGCAATTTGCGACCCCCTTGCGATTCCCTGCACTCACAGGGATGGTGGCCTGCTGGAGACAGCAGACCTCCATGTCTGTGACTGCTTTTTTGGATTGCAGCCCGTTTTTCTTAAAGGAAAACGAGTTGCAATACAAAAGAAAAAATGAAACCATTTTGTTTCGTTTTTTCAGAATAGGCAGTGGTCCATTGGACCACTGCCTGCTCTGAAAAAATATTTCTGGCGACATTCACAAAGGGGAAGGGGTCCCATGGGGACCCCTTCACTTTTGCGAATGAGTTAGCACCCACTTGACAAGGGTGCTAACTGCGAATTGCTTTGCGACCGCGTTCACGGTCACAAAGCAGTTCTGCATCGCGGTGTGAATCGCAAATAGGAAGGGAACACCCCTTCCTATTTTCGAGTCACATTCCCATTTTGCAAGTCGGAACCGACTCGCAAAATGGGAATGTGCATCGCGATGCACATTGTGCATGGCGCAAACTGCAAATTTCGCAGTTTGCGCCATGCAAAACGCTTCGTACATCTGGCCCTTACTTCCTCACCGTTTTCCAAATAACACGCGTTCACGGTCACAAAGCAGTTCTGCATCGTGGTGTGAATCGCAAATAGGAAGGGAACACCCCTTCTTATTTGCGAGTCACATTCCCATTTTGCGAGTCTGAACCGACTCGCAAAATGGGAATGTGCATCGCGATGCACATTCTGCATGGCGCAAACTGCAAATTTCGCAGTTTGCGCCATGCAAAATGCTTCGTACATCTGGCCCTTACTTCCTCACCGTTTTCCAAATAACACAATCATTTTTCCAGCAGTAACAGGAAATCGAATTTTAAGATGAGTATGATAGGATTTAAACATTGAGGCGTGTTATTGTTTAGATCATGGACATTAGTGAAAAAGCCATCTGTTCCACGCAGCTTGTTAGCTAGAATGGAAAAAAAAAAAGAATGGAAATAAGGGAGGAGTAAGTGGACTTAGGCAGAGAGAGCATATGTTCGAAAAGTAGAGTTACACCTCTTGCAGGTAGATTTGCAGTTTCACAGGCTAAAAGAGGTGATTGTAATAGTAAGAATTTGTGCCGCTGAGAGAGTCAGTTGTTTGTGCTGTTAATGTATATATGCAACCATTAAGACATGATGTGACGGATTATTGCTGTTCAGGCTCCGATCCACCCTGTGGTGATTCCGAAATAGTGTATTGAACACTTCCTCGCAAATGAGAAAGAGAGTGAGAGAAAGAGAAAGTGAGAGAGAGAAAGAGTGAGACAGAGTGTGTGTGTGTGGTGTGTGCGTGTGTGTGCGCATTCAAAGATGGCAACCTGTGCTTGCGCATGCCCCTTTTGACAAATGCCACACACAGAATTTTACTGCCTTGTAGGAAACTCACACCCAGATCTAATGGTCTGATATTGTGAGAATTAGGTGTCCCTCTCAATACTGCCATTTGTGGGGGAGGTTGTTCTTCTCCTGGAGTTGAGGCATCCATTTATGAGTATCCCTCCTTAAAGCCCTCTCTCACAATCCCACTCTTCACATAATCAGACCAGACTTTTATGACCTTGTTAGTGAATTGTCCTCCATAATACATGGTGGACTTTCTTTACTATAAACTGGTTTGTTCTCTTTTGATAAACTGCAAACGTTTGATGATTGTAGGTGATTTTAATTATTGTGCTGAAGATAGCGCTGCTACCGTGAAAAGTCAACAATTTATGGAGCTCATGTCCTCCACTAAGCTGATACAACACGTTATTAAACCCATTAACTCGAAGGGTCATACTTTAGATCTGGTAAGGACTCCAGACTGCTTTGCTGAGCCCGTGTAGTATCGAAGCCTGTAAATGGTACAACCATTATTCCATTCAATTCGACCTGACACTCCATGGTGTCCACAAGGGCAAAACACAGAAGCTAAGAAGGGTGGTCGGAGAATGGAACAAAATTGATAGGGAAAATATGGTGGAGCTGCTCGAAATCTCTAGGTCAAATTCGACAAATTATGCAAATGAAGCACTTAGCCTTTTCATCTTTGGTTACATGAGATTGGTCTGACACAGGTACCTCCGGGTTAATAAACTCAGCATAAAGAACAGGTGCTCCTCATCTTGGTTCTCTCAGCAGCTAAGAAAGGCTAAAATAGCACTGAGACAACTGGAGTGGAAATGGCAAAACACTGATAAAGTGAAACGCAAAAAAATATTTAAGGGAGTGCTGCTTAATTATAAGAAACTGTTCATCCAAACTAAACAGTGCTCTAACTCTAACAGGATTAGTGAAGCACGGAATCCTCAGAGAGAGATCTTTAAGATCATGAGGGACCTTTCGCCATCGGACGGAGTTAGACAGTCAGTAGTGGCTCCTCAAGCTTGCTGCAGTTATTTTAATGACTTCTTTGTAGAAAAGAGTCACTTGATAAACAAATCAATAAAAGATAGCCTAATGTTTGTGTGGCTCGATCCATCGGACGCGGTCGAGTCTGATTCTATTTTAGCTGAATTCACTCCAATGGGGAATTGTGAGAAAACAGGGCTGATTGCAGAGGCCCCATAACTTTTTGCCCCCATTTTCCTCTTTTTGCTGGTGTTTTCCTGACTTTGATGGTGCCCTGGGTACTGCTAACCAGTCCCAGGGCCTGTGCTCTGTGTAAAATGGATATGCAAATTAGGCTAATTATAATTGGCTAAGTTAACCTACCTATAAGTCCCTAGTATATGGTAGGGCATGTAGGTTTAGGGACCACAGCATAGGTGGTGCACACCTAGGTGCACTGCTGAGGTGCCCAGTGTCATTTTAAAAGCAAGCCTGCCTTGCTGGCTGCTTTTAAATTAAAGTTATATGCAAATTCGACTTTGGAATTAAAGGTACTTCCAAAGTCTTAAACTACCTTATTTTTACATATAAGTCACCCCTAAGGTGTGCCCTATGTGCCCCTAGGGCTGGGTGCCATGTAACTATAAGCAGGGACTTTATAAAAATAGATTTATAAGCCCTGGTGAGGTAAAAACAGCCAAATTCGTTTTTCCCTCATTGAAGTAAATGGCCTTCATAGGCTAGAATGGGCAGACTTTATTTTAAATTTTAAAGTCTCCTTAAATGTTACATACCAAGAATTTGGTATCAAATTGATTGTTATAATAAATCCCACAACTTCCAGTTGTTGGATTTAATATAACTAGTTCAGGTAAAAAGTTTAGACTTTACCTAAAAAGTTGCCAATTTCAGCTCTGCATTGTTTTTGCTGCTGTGCTCTGATTGGCCAGCCTGCAGCAGCTTCTGCCAGGCTACCTTGATGAGGTGTGAAGTGGCCTGACTTCACACAAAGGAATGTGCTTGGGGGAGAGAATCTCCCCTCAGCAGATGGTGAGGCAGGAAGGGGGAGGGCTGCCAAACTGGTCTTCAAAGGCAGAGAAGGACATTTGCAGCACCCAGCAACACCCCCACATCCTGCAACCCCAGACAATTAGGTGCCCCCTTGATTAGATTAGGAGAGGGCAGGAGAGGGGTGTGTTTATGATTTTTAGCCACACCAGTGGGTGGGCTCAGCCAGATGTAACCTCCAAAAATCAGATTCATCCATGTTGGATTTTTAGAGACTGTTGTCTTCTGGGATGGATTTTTGCCACCCTCCCAGGAAGTGGTCATCACAGGGGGACGACCCTGTCCCTGATTGGAGAACCAGCGCCCCCCTGCTTTTCACCCAGGAGCAAGGATAAAACTGGCAGACCTGCACCCACACCTCAGATCCCCTCCAGAATTCAACAAGAAAGGAACTTAAGGAGAAGAAGGACTGCCCTGCTGGACCCCAGGCCTGCACCTGGACCCTGCACTCAGAAGGACTGCACCAGCTGCACACTTGGGCTTCACCACAAGAAGGACTTTGCCTGGCTTCAACTGGTTCAAGGAGGGACTCCCTGTTTGCTACAGGTGAAAAATTGCTAACCAGAGTCCCCTGCACCAGCTCCTGAAGAAAGCGACCAGCTGACCACTGTCCAGTGGCCAAAAAGGAGTTTGCGCCAGGTGCATTCTGGGAGTTGAAGTCCGCACCCCCCAAGGACCATCACAGAACTTCTGGACCCTTGGGGTGAGCTGTGGACCCCAAAAGAACCTTAAAAGAACATCTGGGTGAAGCCCCAGAAGTTTGGAAAAGATTTGAGAATTTTTGGAAAAAAGCTCCAGAGAGGGACTGACCCACCGTGGAAATTCTAGCCGGCTTGCCTCAACCGCGACCCGGCCTGACTTCGTGGTTTGTCCCGGTAAAGAAAAACATCCAAAAAAGAGACTAAGTCCGAACGTAAAAAGTTGACCGGGACCTCCCAGCCATCGTATCCAAGAAGGGCTCCATGGACGTCGGATCAAGATCCAGGTTTACCCCGGTCGAAGGATTTTCATCTCGAAAAAACGACTAAGTCCGAAGGTAAAAGACTCCACCGAGGAAACCCACATCGCGTATCCGGACAAGGGCTCCAGGAGGTCGGATTCAACTGGCAGGTTCGTCCCGGTGAAGAAAAACTTCAAAATAAAGACTAAGTCAGAAGGTAACTTTTTAACCGAGGCCTCCCGCGACCTGTAGCCGAGCAGGGCTCCATCGCGGTCGGCCTGAAAGTTTGACTTTGCCCCGGTCGAGGTGCAACCAGATGACCCGATTGGCGCTTTTTGTTTCTAAGCGCTATAAAAGTAATAATTCTTTAAAAATTCATATCTCCGGTTCCCCTGAACCGATTTTAATCGTTTTTGTGTCATTTTAAAGATAAAAATATAAACTATTTTTATAAATTGGTTTTGGATTTTTAAACTGTTTCCTGTGTTTTATTTAATTACTGTTTTGTGATATTTGAATGCTTTACACTTTGTCTCCTAAGTTAAGCCTTGACGCTCGTTGCCAAGCTACCAAGGGTTGAGCTGGGATTAATTTACTGAGACCTAACTGTACCTATGTGGAGGTTAGTGGCTTGTTGCTAGGTGTAGGTACCTACCTGCCCTACCAATAACCCATTTTCCAACAGGAATGATGCACTACTAAGGATCTTGAGTAAAATCAAATCAGGCTCCACAAACAACCCTATTTCTCCAAACGTGATGAAATCTTTAGCTCCTACCATCCTCACAGTAAAGTGGTTAATACTTCCTTGCAGACAGGTGTGGTTCTGAGTGTCCTTAAAAAGGCTGTAGTGGTACTTCTGTTAAAAAACTAAATGAAGGCCTCGCTTTCCTAAAGAACGCCAGACTACCCTTCTGTACTAAAATATTGGAACCCCATGTTACACAGAAGATATGTAATAATCTTCAAACTGAAAAATATTTTGATCCTCAATAATCTGGGTTCCAACCACTGCACTATACTGGAATGGGCCTGATGACGCAGAAAAAGAAGGACCAACATATATTCATATATCATGTAACCAAAATCGTATAAGGTAGTGTGATTTTAGTAAAGAAAATAATGTACGTGGGAAATTGTGCCCTCTGAGTAGTTTGCCAAGATTATAAACGAGCTTTATTAATCATGAAGAATTGAAAATTGTAATAATCCGTCATAATTGCAAATGTGTGCCATGATTTCTTATTGAAACTTTGTGCTTAGCTTAAACTTAGTAGAGGCTTTGGCCTAGATGCCTGGTCTCAAATTCTAACTGCGTGGCTTTTCCTTGAACTAATAAAACAAATATTTTACTTCAAGTTTGTATTTTTCCAGTAGAGATGACTAATACACTTATCTCCAAGGTTTCGTGCTAGGTCAGTTTCATCCCCTTTGATACAAGGTCAGTCTCTGCAGGTGCGGACAATAAGAGTACTGATATCGAAATAATTGGCAAACTGTGTTGCAACTTGTGTTCCAAGGCTCCAAGGACAATGTATGCATAAATGAGTACTAGGAGAAAGACATTTTCCATTGGTCAAATTGAAGCCACCCTACGAACCCTCCAATGAAAGACCCTGCTGAATTTGGAATGTTTCTTACTTAAACCCACTGGACAAAGAGAAGTCAGCCATTTTCCTTCATGCCATCTTTGAAGCCAAATGCCAGACGCCATCTTAGACGACATCTTGACGCCCTTTTCTCTATTCCAGAGGAAGAGACTTTGAGAATTCTCACCCTAGGGACTTTAACTTTAAATTGCCCTGTCTTGCCCATGCTGTAACTTTGCCCCATTCTTCTTGCTGCTGCAAGGAAACTTGCCCTTAACTCTGCCCCTTTGAAATCTGCCCCATGCTGATCGAACCGGTACCTGAAGGACGAAGACTTTCTTGAATGCTGATTGTATTTGGTAATTATGAAAGGATAATTGTATTATGCATTGTGTTTTTCCTTTTAGGTACCAAATGTTATTTTGATAGGGCCCAAGCTAGTAGTTTTCCAAATTTATATTGACTAAATTCGTTTTGCGTGAAACCCCACATGCCAATGCTAATTAGAGGTTAGTCGAGGTATTCACTTGACGCACCATGTTGAATTGAAATCTTGTTATGCTGACCGATGTATGAAATTAGTCAAATTCAGTTATTTATATTAGTGATTTGCATTGCTATAACCAAGTGCATTATAATACAGATTTTGCGTAGACTGCGTTTCTTCCGCCGTTATGGACAGCTAGTAATGTTCGTATACATATATCATTTGTTTTTGAGACTTATATACATTGTGCTAGCTTTGTTAATATAGGGAAATATACTCATTAACTTTTAATAAACTGGTGTGGTTATTCATGACTGAAAGGTCATGGCGCGTCGAAATACCAATTGTTATTGATTCTTAATGTATTATTTTGATCCATTAATTGAGTATTGGGTACCGATTACAATAGTTATTGATTATTGATTTAAGTGACCCGACTATTGTAGGATGAGGAGAGCCCAACTCGGCTAAAAGGTTCACCGACCTCCAACGTGTCCAGGTGCAGGTAATTTATAAGGGCTGGACGCGTTACCAGTAGATGGTAGCAGAGATTGATGGTTTTGCCCTTTGGGACCCCATCCGAGCAATAGACGGAGTTAAGTTAGAATTTTCTTTGATAAAACAAGTTGGAGAGATGATGATGCCCTAAGTCCCCAATGACTTTCCCGGGATCTCGGAGCTTGCGAATGGAGGACATGGAGGTGTGAGAATGTTTTCGGCGTTTCGAGTGACGGTATGAGTGAAGTTAGGGTTTTGCGCTTGCATAGCTTATTGCCGCACATGAATTGAGAAGTTTGTGAGGATTTTAGGGGGGGTTACGAACTCCAGTTGAAGTTTTAGAGGAGTGTGACTCCAAAGTGTAAGAGTAGGGAAGTCGTTGAACTTCACATGTGTGTAGCCCTTTGTGCAGGAAAAATTGCCCACGTGGTTGTTGATGTTGAGACGGGCCCTGCGAGGTCAAGAGACTCCGGAGTATGTTGAAAAGTGTATGAGACACTTGATTGATGTTGTAATCTGTTCGATTTAATAGGTTGATCGGGCGTGGTCAACAAATCAGTGTGAGTATTGAGGCATGAAAGAAATTTTTACGACTTTGAGATTAGACAAATTCTAAGGTGCGCTAGAATAGTTCATTGATCAGTTGAGAGTAAAATTTGCGGGTCAAATTTTGCTTGCGAAAGTGGAAAACCGAGAAAGATGGAATAACTGCCGAGGCTAGTGAAAAATCCCTAAGGTTTCTGAAGCGATTGTATTACCCTTCCTGTAGTTAACCGACAGATTTGTTTTCTTCTTTTGGTTAGTGCTCGCGATATATTGCAGAAATTGATTTTGAGTGAAGTTGAATGAAGGAGGACAAGCCGCAGGACTTTGTCAGCCGCAGTGTGTGGGTGTGACATCACTAGGAGCCGCACTGGGATAGGTTGGTTGGCAAGAAGGGTCGCGCACGGATTAGATGCAGTCTGTGAAGCGCAATTGGTGGGGAGAGGCAAGCGAAGAGTATTCCGGGAATTAAAGTCACTTATTGCATACATATTATAGAAAAATAAAAGACAGAAAGATTACATTTTTCAAAGCATTTAAGAGTGCCATGAGGGGAGATGTTTATATTAAAGCAAATGTAGGCGAAGAAACACTGCCTGAGGGTACACCAGCTTACATCGTGATTGAAGAAAAGGGTGTCGCACCATGTCTTTGGTTAAAACAATGGTGCTAATTAACAGAGAAGCATGGAAGTGTAGCGTTCCCTATACACGGGTCGTTCAATCTAAGAGTTTTGTAGAATCTAAGATTTGCGCTATACGACATGAAAGTACCTCCAAGACCAGCACAGTTTGAGGCACTAACAATTTGGGAGCTAATAGCTAGAAACCAACAACAAAAGAAATTTGAGACAAGAATAAGAAAAGTAGAAAAGACACTAGCGGATGCTAGATGGGATAGCACACAAAAGGTTTGGAGATCAGATGTACTGCAGGGAATTAAATTGTTCCCAGCAATTACTGATGAAGCAGAAACGGAAGGAAGGAAAGCTACCTATAAAACAAATAGGAGTCAGTCCAGAGATAGAGAAAATAACAAAAACTCAAAAAGGTCAGACGAGTCAGACGATGAGGAGTTCATTATACAATTGTTAAATGGTCGCCCACCACCATATGTGGAAAGCGAAAAAGGCTCAAGCATTAGTACTGCCCCTCCAGAACCAACACAGGGTAATGTAACACCGAATTTGAGAATATCACAAAGGCAGAGCGGTACCCCTGATATGCCTTTTTCACCGCAAATACCACAAATTCAGAGAATATATCCCAACGTGCCTAAGTTGAAACCTGTCGATAATCATCAGCCGCAGGTTCAAAGGCACTGCTGTGATGAGCATAACTTGGGAATGACTTCTGATTTAGTGGCCCAGGGAGGACAGAGTTATCAAAGACCGACATTGATTCAAGCTGAGTCAATACAATTTTTGATGCCTCAAAAGCAGGTACAAGAAGCGCCGAGGAACACTCGAGTAACAGAGGGCCAGTTAGTTATGCCAGCAATGATGAACCATAATGTGGGGATTAACATGCCACAGAATTCGGGGAATAGACAGAATCCAGATGCAATATCTCTGCCTATCACTGTGGGTCCGCCAGTACCATTGTATATACAGGCACACAAACGTATGCGATCAGGGGGTAATGACACAAAGTGAGACAGGGAGAAGATGCATAGAAAACACTCCAGAAACGACTCCGATAGCAACACTGCCAAATGAATCTGGGTCCTTGTCGGGATTTAGTCCAATTCCAATTTGTGCTCCGTCGACTGTGGTAAGGTCAAATCCACCACTATTAGTACCGTTAACTTCAAAGACTGAAACGTTACAGCAACCATCAGTAGCAGTTGATGTAAGTGCTACATTGATGGGACTGAACGCACAACAGCTAACACAATGGTTCAACAGTCTGAACTCCCCACAGAATACATCCAGCGGGAAGGGAGAGGAATACCTGAATAAAATAAGACTGGGCATGGAAGCAGATGAACTGGTGGAGGGAACAATGGGTCTGAACAGGTTAGAATCATACACAGAAGAAGAGCTGAGATACATGTGCCCTAGGATTACAAGAGAAGTGAGCAGCATACATAAGAAGTTACAAGAAATTGCAGACAGAAATGAGATCGATATAGGTAAGACTAAACATTTGAGCAGAGGTTACAGGCTAGACTTTGAGACAAAAGATTTTGAACACATGAGATCGGCAGGGATGAAAACGCACCTTAAGGAGATACTGCAGAGCGCGCAGGTCTGGAGATGTCTAGATAAGTGGGAAAGTAGATGGGTTAAGAAAAAGGACAAAAAGAAAGAAAGTACCCCAGATCAGAATGAAAAGGCACAACAGAATGACGACCTGATAACCATGTTGCCAATGAGAGAAACAGCAGGGGGAAAACTTGTACATGTACCATGGCACAGGTGTGATATTCAATCCTTTACGGATGATTTCCCTAAATTAAGAGAGAAACCAATCGAATGGTATCAACAAACAGATAGATTTGTGAAACTCTCAAAATGTCTCTGGGAAGACCTGAATACCTTATTTGAAATTGTGGTTCTGGCAGATTTATGGGAAGATTGTAAAAGGGCTGTAGGTTGGCCGACAAGTGAACCAGAAAGAGATAGGGACACAGGTGCACCATCGCCTACAGTAATGAGTTTATACCATAAGGTGATTGAGCACTTGAAAACCAAGGTTGCGTTGAAAAATGTGGATTGGCAGAGGATTGACAGAACAGCACAAGAGGCTAAAGAGTCGATACATGCGTACTATGAGAGATTGTTGAAACCGTTTAAAAATTACAGTGGCACGGAAACGATTGAGGCAAAGGACATGCTCCATTTCGTGTTCAGATTTGTGGAAGGGTTGAGACCCGAGGTCAGTCAGATGATTAAAATGCATTTGATTTGTTGGCAGTCAAAATTGATCGATGAAGTGTTGAACTATGCAAAATACTGCAGTGATGAGATTGAGACAAAACAGAAAAGGTTGAAAGAAAAGGTGATGGTGATGCAGCTTAGAGCAGCTCAGACAGGTTTGCAAGGTTTGCAAGGTTTTCAACAACAGATGGCGCAGCAGAATCAGCAGGGAAATGCTATGTTTCAGCCGCAGATGAGAGGCAGAGGCCGAGGAGGTTTTGTGAATAATAGTCCTGACTTAAATACTGTTATGATTCCAAATGGTATACAGGCAATGAAGAAGGTGATGCCATGTCACACGTGCAGAATCGTCGGGCATTGGAAACGGGAGTGCTCAATGATGGTGCAGGAAGGGGTAGGTCAGCAAAACAATGATGTCAATGCATTTCAGAATATGAGAGGACCGAAATTGAGAGGTCCAAATCCAAATTTTCAGAATAATGTAAATCAGATGCAGGGTTTACAACCCATACAACCGCAGCAGGTGCAAATGCCCCATGCACAAATGGCGCAGTTGCAGCCAATGCAACAGCAGTTTCCTATGGTACCTAATCAGCAAATGCAAATACCCTTAGCACCAATGAATCAGCAACAAGTAATGCTTCCTCAACAGGTCACGGGTCAAGTAATGAACCAAAATGACACAGTACACCAATTCCCGTTACACAGTGAGAATGGAATAAACGATGTATGGGAGAGTGAAAGTTCAGATGAGGAGGAAAATTGTATGCTTGCACCATCTTTGGAAGTTGATCAAAAAGGGTCCGTATGTGGAAGGAAGAGTTATGGTTCATCGCGTTTCATTCTTGGTTGACACGGGAGCTACACGCTCTACTGTTAGGAGCATCGAAGTACCAAATTTGCCACTTTCAGGGAGAACGGTTCAAGTAGTGGGAGTAGGCAAATAGGTACCTGACAAACCCAATCACTGATCCAGTGCAAGTCAGAATTGGTAACTATCAAGGGTCACATAAATTTGTGGTGTGCGACTCAAGCCCAATATCACTATTAGGGAGAGATTTATTGTGTAAATTGGGATGCTCGATTATGTGTTCAAATGATGAAATTAAAATTCAGACAAACAGTGATGGGGAAGAAGAGGACGGTGTAGGAGGGGACGAAGTGGAAACTGTCGATGAAGAATATCCCCTGATTACTTTTTATCCAATGCTCACTGAAGCAGATATTCCTGCTGAGTTACAGGAAACAGTTGGAAAGGAAGTGTGGGATACGACAGGGAAAGAAGTAGGATTGGTCAAAGGAGTAGAACCAGTGAAAGTGAGAGTAAAACCCAATGTAACTTTTCCCCAGACACCACAATACCATATGGCGCAAGACACCCTCATTAAAGTCGCCCAACTCATTGATGAGTTTGTAAAACAGGGAGTACTAAAAGAAGTGTTAAGCAGTCCATGTAATTCACCAATTATGGGACTGATAAAACTGAGTGGAAAGGTCCAGATTGTTCAGGATTTGAGGAAAATAAATGGCATAATAGTCAAATGTTGTCCCATGGTACCAAATGCAGCTGTGATAATGTTTCAAGTTCCCTGTGATGCTGAGTGGTTCTCAGTCATCGACTTGTCACAAGCATTCTTTTCTGTGCCTCTTCATGAGGACAGCCAATTTCTCTTTTGCTTCAAATTCCTAGACTGAGTCTACAGTTGGTGTCGAATTCCTCAAGGATTTTCGGAGTCACCATCAATTTTCAATCAGATTCTAAAGAAGGATTTGGAATCATTGGAATTACCATTTGAATCAACCTTGGTACAGTACATTGACGATTTGCTGATCCCATCTAAGACAGAAAGTGACTGTACAGCTGATACCATTGCCCTATTGAACCATTTGGGAAGGAACGGACACAAAGTGTCCCCTTTGAAATTACAATTCTGCCAGAAGAAAGTGAAATATTTGGGTCACCAAATAGAGAAAGGGTCACGAAGAATTATGAGAGAAAGAATAACAAGTGTACTTCAAATGAGTCCACCGAAGACGAGAAGAGAGGTGAGAAAGTTTTTGGGAATGGTGAGCTATTGTCGCCAATGGATTCCCAATTTCTCAACTCTAGCAAAACCATTACTGAAACTGACCCAGAAAGATGCACAGGATGAAATAGAGCTGAAAGGAGATGAGATGGATGCTTTTATTGAATTAAAGGAAAGCATGTGCAGGGCTCCAGCTTTAGGTATGCCTGATTAAACAAAGCCTTTCACATTGTTTTGTCATGAACGTGATGCATGTTCCTTGTCTGTCTTGACTCAAGCCCATGGTGGCGTAAACCGACCAGTAGCATATTTTTCAGCTACTCTGGATCCGGTCGCAGCAGCACTGCGAGGGTCCTTGCGTGCCGTAGCAGCAGTAGGTATCAGCTTAAATCAGAGAGAAGGAATAGTGATGGGACATCCTTTAACAGTCATGGTCCCTCACTCAGTCGAGATACATTTGACACGTTCCCGAACACAGCACATGACTGGTGCTAGGCTTACAAGGTACAAGACAATAATTCTGGGATCACCAAATGTGCAGCTGAAAAGGTGCACTACGTTGAAACCAGCAAACTTGTTTCTTAGTGAAAATGCTGAAATTGAGAACGCTGAAGACATCGAGCACAACTGTCTTCAGGTGACTGAATTTTGTACAAAACCAAGACCTGATATCAAAGACACCCGATTGGAAGAAAATGATCAAGTTATTTTTTTGATGGTTCATGTTTAAGAGATGCACTAGGAATATTGAAAGCAGGATATGCTGTATGTACAATAACAGTTGTTCTGGAAGCATCTTGGCTTCAAGGAATTTACTCTGCACGGCTATCGCAACTGGTAGCACTTACTAGAGCTTGCCAACTTTCCGCATTGATGAAAGTCACCATTTACACTGACAGTCAGTACGGATTTGGAATAGTGCATGACTTTGGACAGTTGTGGTCACAGAGAGGCTTCATGACCTCTTCAGGATCACCAGTGAAAAATGGTGAAAGAATAAGAGAATTGTTACATGCTATCCAGTTACCAGGAGAAGTAGCAGTGGTAAAATGCAGTGCACACTCGAAATCACAGGATTACATTTCTTTGGGAAATGGATATTCAGATCAAGTCGCAAGGTTTTGCACATTGAACTGTATATTGCTCAGAGATCAATGGAACTTGATAAATGAGCCAGAACTTGAACCAAGTGAAGCTTTTGCTTTAAAGGTTGTAGATACAATGGATGAATTGAAGTCCTTACAGAACGATGTTAGTGAAGATGAGAAACTCTCATGGACCAAATTGCAATGCGTAAAGAAACTAGATGATTTGTGGGTTTCAAGTGAAGGGAAATTGGTTCTGCCAAACAGTCTTTTGACACAGTTGGACAGATTCTACCATGGACAATCCCATCTTGGAAGGGACGCCATGGTTAGACTATTCAAAACTGATTGGTTTAACCCCAAATTCCGTCAAGTTGCTAAAGCAGTTTGCCATTGTTGCGTCATTTGCCAACAAATGAACGCAGGGAAAGGAACAGTAGTAAATTTGAGCCACATTGGGAGGGCAGGAGGTCCATTCAGCAGGATGCAAATGGATCTTATTGAAATGCCTGTGCATGGAGGCTTGAAGTATGTGTTGGTGATTGTGTGTATTTTTAGTCACTGGATTGAAGCATACCCTACACGCAGAAATGACAGTCTCACAGTTGCAAAACTACTCTTGAGAGAACTAATACCACATTTTGGATTCCCGATCTCCTTGGAATCAGATAGGGGAAGTCACTTCAATAACGAAGTAATAAAATTACTTTGTGCAGCGCTGAACATTGAGCAAAATTTGCATTGTAGCTACCGCCCTGAAGCCTCAGGTCTAGTGGAGCAAATGAATGGCACATTGAAATCGAGGATGGCGAAAATATGTGCTTCAACAAACTTAAAATGGCCTGACGCATTGCTCTTAGTGTTAATGTCAATGAGAAACACCCCTGATAGGAAGACTGGACTGTCCCCGCACGAGATCCTCATGGGCAGAGCCGTGAGACTTCCAGCAGTTCCTGCAAATGCTCTTTTGAATATTACAGATGATATGGTGTTTGACTACTGTAAAGGTCTAGCTGATGTGGTGCGCTCTTTTTCTCACCAGGTGGAGGCAACCACCTTACCATCGATCCAAAGTCCAGGACACGCCCTGAAAGCAGGTGACTAGGTCGTGATAAAGAAGCACGTGAGAAAGTCATGTCTAGAACCCCGTTGGAAAGGCCCTTTCCAAGTGATTCTGACAACTACTACTGCTGTGAAGTGTGCAGGAGTTCCCAACTGGATTCACGCCAGCCACACGAAAAGGGTGACGTACCCCACAGAAGAGGAAGTTGAAGCGCTGAAATCGCCAGTGTCTGACAAGAGGGTACCAGGCACTGAGAAAGAACAAAGAGAACCTGGAGGCGGACAGGTAGAAATAGAGGAAGGAGAGATATTTTCTGAGGAAGAAGCAACCCATCCATTTGAGGGGGATCAAGGAGAAGCCTCAGGAAGTGACGAAGGTCCTGAAGGTGACAAAGAGGCTGAGATAGGTGAAGGGGACAAAGAGCCTGAGACAGGTGAAGGAGCAGGAGAGCCTGATCAGAGGAGGGCTTTCCCAGAAGCAGACGATACAGGAAAAGAAAAGGAAAACCTGATTGACCTCCTAGAGAGAGAAGACAAGACAGGACAGGGTGAAACTGTTCAAACCCTTCCAGAAGAGGTTGCAGGTCCATCAGGTGAAAACAGTGCAAAGCGAAGACAAAGCATATCACCAGTGAAGTTAAGGATTAGAGAAACATTAAACGAAAGTGAAGGACCAAAGTTGAAAGAGAAAAGAAAAGAAGCGTCTGTCGAAATAGCAACTCCAAGTGAAGAGAAAGACTCAGCCAAGGAAGAAAGCATCGGTGAGAGAGAATCAAAAGGAGATGCAAAATTGAAAAGGAAAAGAATACCGAGCAGAAGGTATTCTGGTCCGGAGTGGGAATGCATAGCCACTAACGATTGGTCAGACGAATTCCTATCTCTCAGTCTTGAGAACGAAGAAGCAGAACTTCACTTTGGCACTTGAGAAGTGAAGTTCCATGAACTTTACTGAAGAAGACATTGATAACCTGATTGACTTTTGAACCGGCTAAGACATTGCTAAACTTGATTGACTTTGAAACCGATTTTGAGACAAAGCTGCTAAACCGATAAAAGACGAAGCTGCTAAAGAGAACCGTGTGAACATTGAACTCGTTCAGCTTTGTATATCTGCATATCCGATTTGATAAAGTGTCTTCAACTTTCTGATTCTATATAGATCATGACAGGCTACACTACACAGGGGCATAAAATGAAGTGTTGTAAATATGTGTGTATAGGTCTAATAACTGCATGTGTACTAATCATTGTAGCAATAGTTCTTGGAATGCATGGAAAGGATGAGAAAGAGACGAATGATGCTTCTACTTCCAAACCTATTACTGAACTAACACCTTTAAAGAAACTCGAACAAGACGAAAGACATTTGCATGATAGAAAGGAACTTTCGTCCAATGTTTTCTATCGCTTGTTGAGTGAGTATGTTGAGACCATGGATGCGAAAGATTGTTATGTATGCACACAAATACCTACCCCAGTAGTGGAAGGGGTGACATATCATAGCATGCCTCTTACGTATGGGATTACATGTAGGTTAATAATGACCAGATTTTATGGCCAGGAGTATATTCACTACTTTTATTCCAATCAGGATGTTACATTTGCATATATCCCCATAATCGAGTACCTGAGTAAAGTAACAAGAGATTATTATATACAATTAATGAGGGGCTTCTTTGAGCCATTGTCACCTTTTCACACAGCTCACGCACATACAGAGAACCTTACATGCTTACTTTCACCGATGGAGATAAGCTTTTTAGATCACACTGACGATAGGAGGAAAGCGGTGAAGGAGAAATTAGAAAGGGAATTACATAAGAGGACATCTGTAGATAACTATGCTTTTGCCGCAATAAAGACACAAGGGAAAATAGCTTTAGATGCATTACACGTAGGGAGGTTCTGTGTACATAGACATAAATCATATTACGACACAGTCTTTGTGGGAACGAGTGAATGTAAACATACGTTTTTGTTTCAACCCAAATGAACGTTCATGCTGAATGGACAAGACCCAGTTATTCCAGGCATATATTATATTTGTGGACTTAACGCCTATTATCGTCTTCCTAAAGGATGGTATGGGAGATGTTATTTGGGAATAGTATTCCCAAAGGTTTATCAACTGGACAACTTAA
This sequence comes from Pleurodeles waltl, assembly GCF_031143425.1. Classification (NCBI taxonomy): domain Eukaryota; kingdom Metazoa; phylum Chordata; class Amphibia; order Caudata; family Salamandridae; genus Pleurodeles; species Pleurodeles waltl. Next base: position 635,311,506 of record NC_090444.1, read on the forward strand.
AGAAATTTCCAAAGCTGTCTGAATCACATCATGTTCAGAAAAGGGAGACAGCTTCTGGTGTGGTAGGAGATATATTTGGAGCAATGATTCCTTCAGTGGGAGTCATATTGTATTCAATCAAAATAAGAAAGTTGCCTACTATTGTGAATAACATGCTGACAAAATTCTCAGGAGCTATAATCCTGATGGATGCTGAACTTGCTGCAGAAAGAGCTATGACTCTTCAAAATCAGCTTGCATTAGACATTCTTTTAGCAAAGGATGGCAGCGTTTGCAAAATGCTTGGTACACGTCACTGTTGTTCTTATATTAAGGACAACAGCGGGCAAATTAGAAAAATGCTTACAAATTTAACTAACGAATGTACAGATTTGAAAGAATTTAAAGAACCAGGAGTGTGGGAGAAGGTTGGAAAAGGATTTGCTTCTGTGGGAAATTGGCTCAGCAACATTTGGAACGGATTGTTACTGAAAATAGTAAAAGGAATATTAATAGTATTAATTTGTTTATTAGGTATTTGGGGAATATGGTAGGCTATTAAAATATTGAAAACAAGAAACAAAAGGAGAAAAGAAGAGAAAATAGAAAATAAAATGGTAGAAATATACAGAGAAAAATCAAAGGGAACCAAAAGAAAGAGGGAATTGACTGAAGTGCCAAATTACTAAAACAGAATTTTAATGGAATAAAATTTGTGGGAAGATTTGATGTGATGACATAATTAGTCATCAGAGGAGGGATTGATGACGCAGAAAAAGAAGGGCCAACATATATTCATATATCATGTAACCAAAATCGTATAATGTAGTGTGATTTTATTAAAGAAAATAATGTACGTGGGAAATTGTGCCCTTGGAGTAGTTCGCCAAGATTATAAACGAGCTTTATTAATCATGAAGAATTGAAAATTGTAGTAATCCGTCATAATTACAATTGTGTGCCATGATTTCTTATTGAGACTGTTTGTGCTTAGCTTAAATTTAGTAGAGGCTTTGGCCTAGTTGCCTGGTCTCAAATTCTAACTGCATGGCTTTTCCTTGAACTAATAAAACAAATATTTTACTTTAAGGTTGTATTTTTCCAGTAGAGATGACTAATACACTTATCTCCAAGGTTTCGTGCTAGGTCGGTTTCATCCCCTTTGATACAAGATCAGTCTCTGCAGGTGCGGACAATAAGAGTACTGATATCTAAATAACTGGCAAATTGTGTTGCAGTTGGCAAACTGTGTTGCAACTTGTGTTCCAAGGCTCCAAGGACAATGTATGCATAAATGAGTACTAGGAGAAAGACATTTTCCATTGGTCAAATTGAAGCCACCCTATGAACCCTCCAAAGAAAGACCCTGCAGAATTTGGAATATTTCTTACTTAAACCCTCTGGACAAAGAGAAGTAAGCCATTTTCCTTGATGCCATCTTTGAAGCCAAATGCCAGACGCCATCTTAGACGACATCTTGATGCCCTTTTCTCTATTCCAAATCAAATCAAATCATTAGCATTTATAAAGCGCGCTACTCACCCGTGCGGGTCTCAAGGCGCTAGGGACAAAGGGGGTGGTTATCGCTGCTCGAACAGCCAGGTCTTTAGGAGTCTCCGGAAAGCGGAGTGGTCCTGGGTGGTCCTGAGGCTGGTGGGGAGGGAGTTCCAGGTCTTGGCCGCCAGGAAGGAGAAAGATCTCCCACCCGCCGTGGAGCGTCGGATGCGAGGGACGGCGGCGAGTGCGAGGCCAGAGGAGCGGAGGGGGCGGGTGGGGACGTAGAAGTTGAGGCGTCTGTTGAGGTATTCCGGTCCCTTGTCGTGGAGGGTTTTGTGTGCGTGGGTGAGAAGTCGGAAGGTGATCCTTTTGCTGACTGGGAGCCAATGCAGGTGTCTCAGGTGTGCGGAGATGTGGCTGTTGCGGGGTACGTCGAGGATGAGGCGGGCTGAGGCGTTTTGAATGCGTTGCAGGCGATTTTGGAGTTTGGCGGTGGTCCCAGCGTAGAGGGTGTTGCCGTAGTCCAGGCGGCTCGTGACGAGGGCGTGGGTCACGGTTTTTCTGGTGTCGGCGGGGATCCAGCGGAAGATCTTGCGGAGCATGCGGAGGGTGAGAAAGCAGGCGGAGGACACGGCGTTGACTTGCTTGGTCATGGTGAGAAGGGGGTCCAAGATGAAGCCGAGGTTGCGGGCGTGGTCTGCGGGGGTCGGTGCGGTGCCGAGGGCCGTGGGCCACCAGGAGTCGTCCCAGGCGGACGGGGTGTTGTTCCAGAGGAAGAGACTTTGAGAATTCTCACCCTAGGGACTTTAACTTTAAATTGCCCCGTCTTGCCCATGCAGTAACTTTGCCCCATTCTCCTTGCTGCTGCAAGGAAACTTGCCCTTAACTCTGCCCCTTTGAAATCTGCCCCATGCTGATCGAACCAGTACCTGAAGGACGAAGACTTTCTTAAATGCTGATTGTATTTGGTAATTATGAAAGGATAATTGTATTATGCATTGTGTTTTTCCTTTTAGGTACCAACTGTTATTTTGATAGGGCCCAAGCTAGTAGTTTTATAAATTTGTGTTGACTAAATTCGTTTTGCATGAAACCCCACATGCCAATGCTAGTTAGAGGTTAGTCGAGGCATTCACTTGACGCACCATGTTGAATTGAAATCTTGTTAAGCTGACCGATGTATGAAATTAGTCAAATTCAGTTACTTATATTAGTGATTTGCATTGCTATAACCGAGTGCATTATAATACAGATTTTGCGTAGACTGCGTTTCTTCCGCCGTTATGTACAGCTAGTAATGTTCGTATACATATATCATTTGGTTTTGAGACTTATATACATTGTGCTAGCTTTGTTAATATAGGGAAATAAACTCATTAACTTTTAATAAACTGGTGTGGTTATTCATGACTGAAAGGTCATGGTGCGTCGAAATACCAACTTTTAATGATTCTTAATGTATAATTTCGATCCATTAATTGAGTATTGGGTACCGAATACAATAGTTATTGATTATTGATTTAAGTGACCTGACTATTCTAGGATGAGGAGAGCCCAACTCGGCTAAAAGGTTCACCGACCTCCAATGTGTCCAGGTGCAGGTAATTTATAAGGGCTGGACGCGTTACCAGGCATCATGTGAGTTAATGATCATTTGAGGATGGAACTGGATGCTGGCCAAACTATGGCTCTGATACTGTTAGATCTATCCTTTGCTTTTTGACATGGTAGATCATGGGTTTCTCCTACAGCTTTGAGAGCAGCAAGGCTTATAGGAACAACAGGGCTTATAGGAATGACATATAAATGGCTTAGCTCCTTCCTGGATGACAGAACTCAAGCGGTACGCCTACCCCTTTTAAAGCAGTCAAAGTGAATGCTAACTGTGGAGTCCACAAGGCTCAGCCTTCTAGTCCCACTTGTTCAACATATATCTGCAACCCTTGATCAAGGGACAAGTTAGAAGAGGAAGTCTGATCTTTAACAATGCTGATGATTACCAGATACTACTCTGTTTAGAGGATCATATCAAGTCCCACTCTTTGTTTCAAGAGCTGATTCCCTTCATACATGGCTGGATGAGGGCCATCTCTTTGAAACTGAATGCTGAAAAGACTGAAGTAGTGGCCTTCAATGGGAGTCATACAACGGGCCAAATATCTACTGGCCTACTGAATTAGTGCCGGGACACTCATTAAGTAGCTGTGCACTTACACATCATTAATTCTTTTATTCATTTGTTCAGTTAGGTCCCCCCCCACACCCAAAGGGGTAGCAAAAAGTCTGGGCATTTTAGTCGACCAACATCTGTCTCTGCAACTACAAATCAACTAAGCGGGTTCTAAAGCAGTATTCATGCTCAAACTTAGGGGCATTTTTACACAGAAGTGGTGCTGCACCAAAATTGGCAGTGCAGTGCTGCATCATTTCTGAAACGCAGGAATGCGCGGTATTTACACAAATACTGCGCACCCATATGTTTCCCCTAGCACTGGCGCTAAATGTAGCTGCCAGCGCTAACGTAGGCATCCTTGCACCATAGTTCAAGAGTGTCTGCGTTGAAGGGAATGATTGTTTATGTGCAGGAAGGTGTTCCTTCCTGCACAGAAACAATCTACAATGGTGATTTGTTACTTCTATGTGAGCGGCAGAATGCAGCATACATAGAAATAGCAAATCGTCATTATTGAATGATTGTTTATGAGTAGGAAGGAACACCTTCATGCACATGAACAATCATTCATGGAGTTTTACTCTTTCTATGTGTGCTGCAGATTGCCCACAGCAACACCCATTGCACACCCCTCTGCCACAGAAAACTGCAACGGAGGGGCCCACTTTTACAACTCGGCACAAAAAGTGGCTTTGTGCTGCCTTGTAAATATGGCGCAGTGCACAGCGCCACTAGAGCATCACAAAAAGTGATGCTCCGGTGGTGCTAGGGGCATGCAAATATGCCCCAAAATATCTGTCTCTCTGCTGGTGGCATGGAAATAATTATGACAGCGGTTATTGGGTGCTGCTTAGATTATGCCAACAATATTTTTCGGGTCTGCCAGAAGGTGACCCAAGGTGTCTTTAGCTGCTCTGGAATGTTGCAGTGAGGTTAATGTGTATGGCTCCATTAGGGACACACACACCCTGCTAAGAAAGCTTCCACTTGCAAAATGTATTCAGTTTAAAAAGGGCTGTTTAGTTTTTAAGCCTATCCACCAGACTACCTTGGAAAAACGCCCAAACAGATGTAGCCCTAAGAGGACTTTGGGCTCTTCCAAGACCAACTTACTGGTTGTGCCTTGGTCATATAAGTTCAAGATGGGTGTATGCAGACTCTCAGTTTTGGCTCCTATCACATGGAACTCCCTTCCTACCTATATTCGGTGACTAGCCTCTCTGGATACTTTCAGGCAATCATAGAAAACCTGACTTTTTAAGAAGACTTTTTGGCCCTGACATATAGCTGTCAAAGTACCTGTCTCTCCCTCCATGAGTATAAGGGCCATGATATCTTCAGGTAACCAGGCGCTCTATAAGTTCCCAAGACATAACCATAACCTAAGGAAAAAGGGGTTAGCACAAAAAGTGTGTTTGGCCATCCCCACAATCCAGCACCTTACCCTACAATGTTGAGGTGCTATTGGAGCACCTTCTCTCTCCAAGGAAGCTAAAATATATTGATATTGGTGATGGAGAAGAATGACCACAAGGAATATATTGCCTTGCTTAGATCATTTGACTACACTAGTTCTTCTAAAGCTTAGAAGGCAGCAGTGTTCAGAACAAATAATACAATGCTGCAGATTTCACTCCATAAGATTTTCTATTCTTAGGACTCTGTGAAGAATCAGATGATGTGAGCAAATTAGGCTTCATAATTCACAGTCAGGCCACTTACCTGTACATGTACATGTGTTTATCTGGCATGCTAAAATAACTATAAGTGGAGATAAATAATAGCAGCCATTAGTTTTTTATCTGTTTTTGTCCTTAAACACAAAAACAAATCTTCAATCCTTGAATCTGAAAGAGCATAACTTGGCTGTGCAATTATGCTTTGAGAAAGAGCAATTTTCCACATATACAACATGTGTAAACCGCTTTCATATAAACGTGGTGGACTGCGAAGTCAAATTATTGAAGAACACATAGATACATAATCCTGCTAAGACATCATGTAAATCGCGTCTATGCAAATAATATTCAAATACATTAGTGATATAATGTCCTAGAATGATATATTCCTGTAACCATTTTCTCCAGTTGTGTATATGAGAATTTGACGTATAACTTTATAATCAAATGTGTGTTAAAAGTCTGTATTGAATGAGCTGGAGTTAAGGCCTGTGTGTTTTTTTTTTGCGTTTAAACTTTCAATGGGAGGTCTGTTATTGGTATTCAATCCTTTGATCTCCAGGTGCCTTTGTAACAGTCTTCAGTTAAAGAGAAGCACATTGTTAAGTACAGATAATATGGCGTGAGGATGGGCTGCCATGGTTGTGGAGCAGTAACGAGAAGCTGTAAGAACAGCTCCCCTTTCGGATTCCTGGACATGAGAGTGATCCCAGGTTGCACAGATGTGTTCCAGTGAGAATTAAATTATATAAATCACAATGGTGTCTTTCCTGTGGAAGTTTCAGTGGCTGTGATATCAGCTACTGAAAGGTTTTGAGGCTAATTAAAGTTTTGTTTAGCTGGTCCAGATTCACATTCCCTTTTGCCCCTTGATTAGAGCGAACCTTCAGAGAGGTGCAGACCTCTTCTTTTGCTACCTTAGTAGTGGAAGGGGTGACATATCATAGCATGCCTCTTACGTATGGGATTACATGTAGTTTAATAATGAGCAGATTTTATGGCCAGAAGTATATTCACTACTTTTATTCCAATCAGGATGTTACATTTGCATATATCCCCATAATCGAGTACCTGAGTAAAGTAGCAAGAGATTATTATATAAAATTAATGAGGGGCTTCTTTGAGCCATTGTACCTTTTCACACAGTTCACGCACATAGAGAGAACCTTACATGCTTACTTTCATCGATGGAGATATGCTTTTTAGATCACACTGACGATAGGAGGAAAGCGGTGAAGGAGAAATTAGAAAGGGAATTACAGAAGAGGACATCTGTACATAACTATGCTTTTGCCGCAATAAAGACACAAGGGAAAATAGCTTTAGATGCATTACACGTAGAGAGGTTCTGTGTACATAGACATAAATCATATTACGACACAGTCTTTGTGGGAACGAGTGAATGTAAACATACGTTTTTGTTTCAACCCAAATGGACGTTCATGCTGAATGGACAAGACCCAGTTATTCCAGGGATATATTATATTTGTGGACTTAACGCCTATTATCGTCTTCCTAAAGGATGTTATGGGAGATGTTATTTGGGAATAGTATTCCCAAAGGTTTATCAACTGGACGACTTAAAGAAATTTCCAAAGCTGTCTGAATCACATCATGTTCAGAAAAGGGAGACAGCTTCTGGTGTGGTAGGAGATATATTTGGAGCAATGATTCCTTCAGTGGGAGTCATATTGAATTCAATCAAAATAAGAAAGTTGTCTACTATTGTGAATAACATGCTGACAACATTCTCAGGAGCTATAATCCTGATGGATGCTGAACTTGCTGCAGAAAGAGCTATGACTCTTCAAAATCAGCTTGCCTTAGACATTCTTTTAGCAAAGGATGGCGGCGTTTGCAAAATGCTTGGTACACGTCACTGTTGTTCTTATATTAAGGACAACAGCGGGCAAATTAGAAAAATGCTCACAAATTTAACTAACGAAAGTACAGATTTGAAAGAATTTAAAGAACCAGGAGTGTGGGAGAAGGTTGGAAAAGGATTTGCTTCAGTGGGAAATTGGCTCAGCAACATTTGGAACGGATTGTTACTGAAAATAGTAAAAGGAATATTAATAGTATTCATTTGTTTATTAGGTATTTGGGGAATATGGAAGGCTATTAAAAAATGGAAAACAAGAAACAAAAGGAGAAAAGAAGAGAAAATAGAAAATAAAATGGTAGAAATATACAGAGAAAAATCAAAGGGAACCAAAAGAAAGAGGGAATTGACTGAAGTGCCAAATTACTAAAACAGAATTTTAATGGAATAAAATTTGTGGGAAGATTTGATTTCATGACATAATTAGTCATCAGAGGAGGGATTGATGTCGCAGAAAAAGAAGGGCCAACATATATTCATATATCATGTAACCAAAATCGTATAATGCAGTGTGATTTTAGTAAAGAAAATAATGTATGTGGGAAATTGTGCTCTCGGAGTAGTTCGCCAAGATTATAAACAAGCTTTATTAATCATGAAGAAATGAAAATTGTAGTAATCCGTCATAATTGCAATGGTGTGCCATGATTTCTTATTGAAACTGTTTGTGCTTAGCTTAAATTTAGTAGAGGCTTTGGCCTAGTTGCCTGGTCTCAAATTCTAACTGCGTGGCTTTTCCTTGAACTAATAAAACAAATATTTTACTTTAAGGTTGTATTTTTCCAGTAGAGATGACTAATACACTTATCTCCAAGGTTTCGTGCTAGGCCGGTTTCATCCCCTTTGATACAAGGTCAGTCTCTGAAGGTGTGGACAATAAGAGTACTGATATCGAAATAATTGGCAAACTGTGTTGCAACTTTTGTTCCAAGGCTCCAAGGACAATGTATGCATAAATGAATACTAGGAGAAAGACAGTTTCCATTGGTCAAATTGAAGCCACCCTATGAACCCTCCAAAGAAAGACCCTGCTGAATTTGGAATGTTTCTTACTTAAACCCACTGGACAAAGAGAAGTCAGCCATTTTCCTTGATGCCATCTTTGAAGCCAAATGCCAGACGCCATCTTAGACGACATCTTGATGCCCTTTTCTCTATTCCAGAGGAAGAGACTTTGAGAATTCTCACCCTAGGGACTTTAACTTTAAATTGCCCCGTCTTGCCCATGCAGTAACTTTGCCCCATTCTCCTTGCTGCTGCAAGGAAACTTGCCCTTAACTCTGCCCCTTTGAAATCTGCCCCATGCTGATCGAACCGGTACCTTAAGGATGAAGACTTTCTTGAATGCTGATTGTATTTGGTAATTATGAAAGGATAATTGTATTATGAATTGTGTTTTTCCTTTTAGGTACCAACTGCTATTTTGATAGGTCCCAAGCTAGTAGTTTTCCAAATTTGTGTTGACTAAATTCGTTTTGCATGAAACCCCACATGCCAATGCTAATTAGAGGTTAGTCGAGGTATTCACTTGACGCACCATATAGAATTGAAATCTGGTTATGCTGACCGATGTATGAAATTAGTCAAATTCAGTTACTTATATTAGTGATTTGCATTGCTATAACCGAGTGCATTATAATACAGATTTTGCATAGACTGCATTTCTTCTGCCGTTATGGACAGCTAGTAATGTTCGTATACATATATCATTTGGTTTTGAGACTTATATACATTGTGCTAGCTTTGTTAATATAGGGAAATAAACTCATTAACTATTAATAAACTGGTGTGGGTATTCATGACTGAAAGGTCATGGCGCGTCGAAATACCAACTGTTATTGATTCTTAATGTATTATTTCGATCCATTAATTGAGTATTGGGTACCGAATACAATAGTTATTGATTATTGATTTAAGTGACCCGACTATTCTAGGTTGAGGAGAGCCCAACTCGGCTAAAAGGTTCACCGACCTCCAATGTGTCCAGGTGCAGGTAATTTATAAGGGCTGGACGCGTTACCAGGCATCATGTGAGTTAATGATCATTTGAGGATGGAACTGGATGCTGGCCAAACTATGGCTCTGATACTGTTAGATCTATCCTTTGCTTTTTGACATGGTAGATCATGGGTTTCTCCTACAGCATGTGAGAGCAGCTAGGCTTATAGGAACAACAGGGCTTATAGGAATGACATATAAATGGCTTTGCTCCTTCCTGGATGACCGAACTCAAGCGGTACGGCCTTCTAGCCCCACTTGTTCAACATATATCTGCAACCCTTGATCAAGGGACAAGTTAGAAGAGGAAGTCTGATCTTTAACAATGCTGATGATAGAGAGTCATCACAAGTCCCACTCTTTGTTTCAAGAGCTGATTCCCTTCATACATGGCTGGATGAGGGCCATCTCTTTGAAACTGAATGCTGAAAAGACTGAAGTAGTGGCCTTCAATGGGAGTCATACAACGGGCCAAATATCTACTGGCCTACTGAATTAGTGCCGGGACACTCATTGAGTAGCTGTGCACTTAACACATCATTAATTATTTTATTCATTTGTTCAGTTAGGTCCCCTCCCCACACCCAAAGGGGTAGCAAAAAGTCTGGGCATTTTAGTCGACCAACATCTGTCTCTGCAACTACAAATCAACTAAGCGGATTCTAAAGCAGTATTCATGCTCAAACTTAGGGGCATATTTACACAGAAGTGGTGCTGCACCAAAATTGGCAGTGCAGCGCTGCCTCACTTCTGAAATGCAGGAATGCGCGGTATTCACACAAATACTGCGCACCCATATGTTTCCCCTAGCACTGGCGCTAAATGTAGCTTCCAGCGCTAACGTAGGCATCCTTGCACCATAGTTCAAGAGTGTCTGCGTTGAAGGGAATGATTGTTTATGTGCAGGAAGGTGATCCTTCCTGCACAGAAACAATCTACAATGGTGATTTCTTACTTCTATGTGTGCTGCAGAATGCAGCATACATAGAAATAGCAAATCGTCATTATTGAATGATTGTTTATGAGCAGGAAGGAACACCTTCATGCACATGAACAATCATTCATGGAGTTTTGCTCTTTCTATGTGTGCTGCAGAATGCCCACAGCAACACCCATTGCACACCCCTCTGCCGCAGAAAACTGCAACAAAGGGGCCCACTTTTACAACTCGGCACAAAAAGTGGCTTAGTGCTGCCTTGTAAATATGGTGCAGTGCACAGCGCCACTAGAGCATCACAAAAAGTGATGCTCCGGTGGTGCTAGGGGCATGCAAATATGCCCCAAAATATCTGTCTCTCTGCTGGTGGCATGGAAATAATTATGACAGCGGTTATTGGGTGCTGCTTAGATTATGCCAACAATATTTTTCGGGTCTGCCAGAAGGTGACCCAAGGTGTCTTTAGCTGCTCTGGAATGTTGCAGTGAGGTTAATATGTATGGCTCCATTAGGGACACACACACCCTGCTAAGAAAGCTTCCACTTGCACAATGTATTCACTTTAATAAGGGCTGTTTAGTTTTTAAGGCTATCCACCCGACTACCTTGGAAAAACGCCCAAACAGATGTAGCCCTAAGAGGACTTTGGGCTCTTCCAAGACCAACTTACTGGTTGTGCCTTGGTCATATAAGTTCAAGATGGGTGTATGCAGACTCTCAGTTTTGGCTCCCATCACATGGAACTCCCTTCCTACCTATATTCGGTGACTAGCCTCTCTGGATACTTTCAGGCAATCATAGAAAACCTGACTTTTTAAGAAGACTTTTTGGCTCTGACACATAGCTGTCAAGATACCTGTCTCTCCCTCCATGAGTATAAGGGCCATGATATCGTCAGGTAACCAGGCGCTCTATAAGTTCCCAAGACATAACCATAACCTAAGGAAAAAGGGTTTAGCACAAAAAGTGTGTTTGGCCATGCCCACAATCCAGCACCTTACCCTACAATGTTGAGGTGCTGTAGGAGCACCTTCTCTCTCCAAGGAAGCTAAAATATATTGATATTAGTGATGGAGAAGAATGACCACAAGGATTATATTGCCTTGCTTAGATCATTTGACTACACTAGTTCTTCTAAAGCTTAGAAGGCAGCAGTGTTCAGAACAAATAATACAATGCTGCAGATTTCACTCCATAGGATTTTCTATTCTTCAGACTCTGTGAAGAATCATATGATGTGAGCAAATTAGGCTTCATAATTCACAGTCAGGCCACTTCCCTGTACATGTACATGTGTTTATCTGGCATGTTAAAATAACTATAAGTGGAGATAAAAAATAGCAGCCATTAGTTTTTTATCTGTTTTTGTGCTTAAACACAAAAACAAATCTTCAATCCTTGAATCTGAAAGAGCATAACTTGGCTGTGCAATTACGCTTTGAGAAAGAGCAATTTTCTACATATATAACATGTGTAAACCGCTTTCATATAAACGTGGTGGACTGCGAAGTCAAATTATTGAAGAACACATAGATGCAGAATCCTGCTAAGAGATCATGTAAATCGCGTCTATGCAAATAATATTCAAATACATTAGTGATATATTGTCCTAGAATGATATATTCTTGTAACCATTTTCTCCAGTTGGGTTTATGAGAATTTGACGTATAACTTTGTAATCAAATGTGTGTTAAAAGTCTGTATTGAATGAGCTGGAGGTAAGGCCTGTGTTTTTTTTTTTTTGCGTTTAAACTTTCAATGGGAGGTCTGTTATTGGTATTCAATCCTTTGATCTCCAGGTGCCTTTGTAACAGTCTTCAGTTAAAGAGAAGCACATTGTTAAGTACAGATAATATGGCGTGAGGATGGGCTGCCATGGTTGTGGAGCAGTAACGAGAAGCTGTAAGAACAGCTCCCCTTTCGGATTCCTGGTCATGAGAGTGATCCCAGGTTTCACAGATGTGTTCCAGCGAGAATTAAATTATATAAATCACAATGGTGTCTTTCCTGTGGAAGTTTCAGTGGCTGTGATATCAGCTACTGAAAGGTTTTGAGCTTAATTAAAGTGTTGTTTAGCTGGTCCAGATTCACATTCCCTTTTGCCCCTTGATTAGAGCGAACCTTCAGAGAGGTGCAGACCTCTTCTTTTGCTAGACTACACATGTTTATGCTTTGCACATCTAGCTTGGCAGAACTTCTACTGAAGTTTCTGTAATGCTGAGATTTTTCTCTGAACTTTTCGTTAGCTATTAGGCTAGTTAGGCATTTAGAATCAAGGATTATAAAGGAAAATCTGAGCTTGAATTCATAGCATCAAATGCTTTTCCTTTGTCATGTATTGTTACCATTGAGCTGCTGGTCCTTTATCATATGCTAATGAAATGTAATATTGTTTGATGTTTTAATTCTTCTTTGCTGATTCTCTACCTGTATAGTATATTTTTGACTCATTTATGTAAGTTTAACTTTGTGTCTGTAATAAATCCCGTTCTAAACTTTAAGTTTATCCCTGAGATTTAATGTTTGACCAAATGGGTTACACTGTCATTTAATGTAGTGAGTGAATGTGTTTTCTCTTTGCCCCTTGGGCCTCCTAAAATGATTTGATGGACTCAGAAAGTGGAGAAAAGGCAGATCTCGATCAGATGCCAGCAGAGTGATAATGGTTAGACTCCTGAAATAGGGAGATCTAGAACCCTGTTTTAGATTAGATAGTCCCCAGAGCCTAGTCTTAGAGCCCATGTTCAAACTGTGGAAGATTACCAAAGTTGTGGAGATTCGTAAAAGAGTCATATTCTCAAAGGAGGTGTGAGTATGAACAGGATTATGAGTTGTAGCCGTTCATGCTTAGCTTGCAGTGTTTATGCATTTGGATGATGTCTTACAGAGATGTTTGCTTGTTGTATGAGTGTGAATTGTAAAAGAAGTTTAAGACGTTATCGGACTCGATGTAGCCTAAGATCCCGGGAGCCTAAAGATATCGGACATTTTGTGTAAAGGTTTTTGAAAGGTTTAAGACCTGAGATTAGCATGATGATTCAGCAGCATCTAATTTGTTGGCAAAGTAAGTCATTTTGTGAAATTCTGTGGTATGCCAAACACTGCAGCAATAAGCTTGAGATGAAACAGAAGAAGGTTAAGGAAAAGCCTATTGCTGCCCAGATAAAACCAGCTCAGAGGATCAGCAACATTCAGATGATAGCAAGCAAAGTGGGTTTCATGCAAGTTGTATATCAGTAAGGACCAATTCCAATTCATGTTGAGGTTAGGGGATGCCTATTGAACCTGATACTGGGATGGATAATAATATTTTGAAAAAGACCACCCTTTGTCACATCTGTAACAAGATGGGGCATTGGAGGCGGGTCTGTTGTTTTACTCTGGCTAATCAGCTCCAAAATTCAGGATTTGTGTCACCCCAGAATGCTAACCCTGCACAAATGCAGAAGGTACCGAGACAGAGAAGTAAAAATTTTGACATGTCCCCAAGCCCTAATTATGTAAGTTTTCCAACCTCCAATGCCAAAACAAAATGCAACAAAGTCCTAGACCTAATGTTAATCATGTTCTGAATGTGAGCATGAATGTTATTCAGAAAGGGAATGCTTTACAACAATTTCCCCTATTTGAAACAAAAGCAAAATACAGCTCAGGTCAATCATCCTGATGGTGCCTGAGAGGAGTGGAAGATTGTGTGCTAGGTACAGCCTTGGAGGTGGATCAGAGTAAAACATTTATAAACAGCGAGGTGGATGGCCGCCTGGTGTTGTTTTTAGTGACACTGATGGTACCCACTCTTCTTTGAGAACAGTAGAGGTTCCAAACCTACTCCTCTCAGGAAAATTAGTCCAAGTTGTAGGAGTAGAAAACAAGCAATTGGCAACACAGGAAACTGAACCAGTTTTGGTGAGAATAGGATATTTTGAACACAGACACAGATTTGTGGTGTGTGATTCTAGCCCAGTAAATCTCTTGGGAAGGAATCTTCTCTTCAAATTAAATTGCACCAACTGCTGCACTCCAGCAGGCATAGAGATGCAAACTCATGATAAGGACGCTGTCTTAAAATTGGCAAATGATGTGTCCTCTTGCACCTTGTTCACATTGTTGATTGTTGATGATTTATGCCTAGATTTGAGAGACACTGTCAAAATTAAAGTGTGAGATTTTTAAGGAAAGAATATCTGACTGATTAACCCCTTCGCTGCCAGGCCTTTTCCCCGTCCTGTGCCAGGCCTTTTTTTTGCCTATTTGGGGCAGTTCACGCTTAGGCCCTCATAACTTTTTGTCCACATAAGCTAACCAAGCCAAATTTGCGGCCTTTTTTTCCAACATCCTAGGGATTCTAGAGGTACCCAGACTTTGTGGGTTCTCCTGAAGGAGGCCAAGAAATTAGCCAAAATACAGTGAAAATTTCATTTTTTTCAAAAAAATGGGGAAAAAGTGGCTGCAGAAGAAGGCTTGTGGTTTTCCCCCTGAAAATGGCATCAACAAAGGGTTTGCGGTGCTAAACTCACCAGCTTCCCAGCTTTCAGGAACAGGCAGACTTGAATCAGAAAACCCAATTTTTTAACAAAAGTTTGGCATTTTACTGGGACATACCCCATTTTTACGATTTGTTGTGCTTTCAGCCTCCTTCCAGTCAGGGGCAGAAATGGGTGTGAAACCAATGCTGGATCCCAAAAACCTAAACATTTCTGAAACGTAGACAAAATTCTGAATTCAGCAATGGGTAATTTGTGTAGATCCTACAAGGGTTTCCTGCAGAAAATAACAACTGAAATAAAAAAATATTGAAATTGAGGTAAAAAAAAACAGCCATTTTTCTCTACGTTTTGCTTTGAGGAGCAGTGGTTATTTGCACATCTCTGAATTTTGGGGTGCCCATACTACCATGTTAATTGAGGGCATTTCTCAAATAGACGTCTTTTTTACACACTGTCTTATATTTGGAAGGAATAAATGTAGAGAAAGACAAGGGGCAATAACACTTGTTTTGCTATTCTATGTTCCCACAGGTCTCCCGATAAAAATGATACCTCACTTGTGTGGGTAGGCCTAGCGCCCGCGACAGGAAATGCCCCAAAACACAACGTGGACACATCCCATTTTTTTAAAGAAAACAGAGGTGTTTTTTGCAAAGTGCCTACCTGTAGATTTTGGCCTGTAGCTCAGCCGGCACCTAGCGATACCTACCAAACCTGTGCATTTTTTAAAACTAGAGACCTAGGGGAATCCAAGATGGGGTGACTTGTGGGGTTCTGACCAGGTTCTGTTACCCAGAATCCTTTGCAAACCTCAAAGTTTGGCTAAAAAAACACATGTTCCTCACATTTCTGTGGCAGAAAGTTCTAGAATCTGAGAGGAGGCACAAATTTCCTTCCACCCAGCGTTCCCCCAAGTCTCCCGATAAAAATGATACCTCACTTGTGTGGGTAGGCCTAGCGCCCACGACATAAAATGCCCCAAAACGCAACGTGCACACATCACATTTTTTTAAAGAAAACAGAGGTGTTTTTTGCAAAGTGCCTACCTGTAGATTTTGGCGTCTAGGTCAGCCGGCACCTGGGGAAACCTACCAAACCTGTGCATTTCTGAAAACTAGAGACCTAGGGGAATCTAAGATGGGGTGACTTGTGGGGCTCTGACCAGGTTTTGTTACCCAGAATCCTTTGCAAACCTCACAATTTGGCTAAAAAAACACATTTTCCTCACATTTTGGTGACAGAAAGTTCTAGAATCAGAGAGGAGCTACAAATTTCCTTCCACCCAGCGTTCCCCAAAGTCTCCCGATAAAAATGATACCTCACTTGTGTGGGTAGACCTAGCGCCCGCGACAGGAAATGCCCCAAAACGCAACGTGCACACATCACATTTTTTTAAAGAAAACAGAGGTGTTTTTTGCAAAGTGCCTACCTGTGGATTTTGAGCTCTAGCTCAGCCGGCACCTTGGGAAACCTAGAGAACCAGCGCATGTTTGAAAACCAGGATGGGGTGACTTGTGGGGCTCTGACCAGGTTTTGTTACCCAGAATCCTTTGCAAACCTAAAAATTTGGCTAAAAAAACACATTTTCCTCACATTTTGTTGACAGAAAGTTCTGGAATCAGAGAGGAGCCACAAATTTCCTTCCACCCAGCGTTCCCCCAAGTCTCCCGATAAAAATGATACCTCACTTGTGTGGGTAGGCCTAGCGCCCGCGACAGGAAATGCCCCAAAACGCAACGTGCACACATCACATTTTTTTAAAGAAAATAGAGGTGTTTTTTGCAAAGTGCCTACCTGTAGATTTTGGCCTCTAGCTCAGCCGGCACCTAGGGAAACCTACCAAACCTGTGCATTTCTGAAAACTAGAGACCTAGGGGAATCCAAGATGGGGTGACTTGTGGGGCTCTGACCAGGTTTTGTTACCCAGAATCCTTTGCAAACCTCACAATTTGGCTAAAAAAACACATTTTCCTCACATTTTGTTGACAGAAAGTTCTAGAATCAGAGAGGAGCCACAAATTTCCTTCCACCCAGAATTCCCCCAAGTCTCCCGATAAAAATGATACCTCACTTGTGTGGGTAGACCTAGCGCCCGCAACAGGAAATGCCCCAAAACGCAACGTGCACACATCACATTTTTTTTAAAGAAAACAGAGGTGTTTTTTGCAAAGTGCCTACCTGTGGATTTTGAGCTCTAGCTCAGCCGGCACCTGGGGAAACCTAGAAAACCAGAGCATGTTTGAAAACTAGAGACCTAGGGGAATCCAAGATGGGGTGACTTGTGGAGTTCTGACCAGGTTTTGTTACCCAGAATCCTTTGCAAACCTCAAACTTTGGCTAAAAAAACAAATTTTCCTCATATTTTGGTGACAGAAAGTTCTGGAATCAGAGAGGAGCCACAAATTTCCTTCCACCCAGCGTTCCCCCAAGTCTCCCGATAAAAATGATACCTCACTTGTGTGGGTAGGACTAGCGCCCACGAAAGGAAATGGCCCAAAACACAACGTGGTCACATCAAATTTTTTCATAGAAAACAGTGCCTACCTGTGGATTTTGGCCTGTATCTCAGCCGGCACCTGGGGAAACCTAGCAAACCAGCGCATTTTTGAAAACTAGAAACCCAGGGGAATCCAAGATGGGGAGACTTGCGGGGCTCTGACCAGGTTATGTTACCCAGAATCGTTTGCAAACATCAAAATTTGGCCAAAAAAACACTTTTTCCTCTCATTTCGGTGACAGAAAGTTCTGGAATCTGAGAGGAGCCACATATTTCCTTCCACTCAGCGTTCCCCTAAATCTCTCGATAAAAATGGTACCTCACTTCTGTGGGTAGGCCTAGCGCCCACGAAAGGAAATGGCCCAAAACACAACGTGGACACAACATATTTTTTCACAGAAAACAGAGGTGTTTTTTGCAAAGTGCCTACCTGTGGATTTTGGCCTCTAGCTCAGCCGGCCCCGGGGGGGGGGGCAGAAATGGCCTAAAATAAATTTGCTCAACCCCCCCCCCCAGGAGCAACCCTTGCCTACGGGGTCGCTCCCCCTGCGTGACATTGGCGCCAAAAAACAAATCCGCGGTGCCAAGTGGTTTCTGCCCCCTTGGGGGCAGATTGACCTAAAATCGGCCAATCTGCCGAATAAATAAAAAAAAAAAACAGCAAAAAACATTTGCCCTGGCGCCTAGAGGTTTCTGCCCCACCTGGGGGTAGAAATGGCCTAAAATAAATTTGCCCCCCCAACCCTCCCCCGGGAGCGACCCTTGCCTATGGGGTTGCTCCCCCTGTGTGACATTGGCACCAAAAAAAAAATCCTCTTGCCTAAGGGGTCGCTTCCCTTATGTGAAATTCAAGTAAAGAACAAAAAAACCCTGGTGTCTAGAGGTCTTCCCCTTCCATCCCCGCCTTGGGGTGGGGGGTGCAAAGGGGGCACGCTAGAGCTCCCCCAAGTTCCCGTGCTTTGGACGAGGTGACTCGTCCAAGGCACACGGGAACTGTAGCCTTGGACGAGGTCACCTCGTCCAAGGCACAGAAACGTTTAAAGTAGTTGAGTCTGTCAAAATAACAGTCAAGCAAAATGCTGAATTCCTGAGCACGCCACAATATAATCTGTCACCTGAGACAATTGTGAGGATTAGTGATTGAGTCTATGATTGAGCAGGGAATCCTCAGGGAAATTACAGGCAGTATTTGCATTTCCCCCAATATGGGTTTACAGAAGCCGAATTGGAAGTTCAGGACTGTACAGAATCTGAGTAAACTGAAAAATATAGTTGTGCTTTATTTTCCTGTCTACTGAATACAGCTGTAATATTGTTCCAGATTCCATGTGAGGTTGAGTGGGTCACTGTTATTGATCTATGTCAAGCCATTTTCTCAATACCATTGCACGAGGATAACTATTTCCTCTTTGCATTTTGGTTCCAAAATCGTGTTTTGGGATGTTACCGAGTCCCACAAGGGTAAACAGAGCCCTTCTATTTTCAACCAGATTCTGAAGAAAAATATGGACTCTTTGGTTATGCTTTGTAACTCAGTCCTGATACAGTCCTTTGACAACCTATTGGTGGTGTCAAATACCCAGGAACCATGAAACAGGATACTATTGCTCTATTGAACCACATAGCTGAGAATGGACAAAAAGTGACTCCAGAAAAGTTTCAATACTGTCAGAAAGAAGTGCAATATCTTGGCCATCATATTAAGAAAGGAGCGAGGAAAGTGTCACAAAAGAGCATTTGGCTATTTTGAAAATAATTACGTCGCCAACACAAAAGGAAGTGAGGACTTTTTGGAACAGGTGGGCTACTGTTGTCAGTGGATTCCCAACTTTTCCCTGGTAGGCAAGCCTTTACAGAGGCTGAACTACAAGCATGTGTCTGATCCAGGGCCTTGGGTAATGATTGTTTGTTTAATTTCCTAGAGCTGATGAAAGTCTCTGCCATGCCCCTACACTAGAAATGCTTGATTACAACAAAGCTTTTCAATTTTTCTGCAGAGAGAGGGAGGGATGTGCTCTCTCTGTAGTTACATAAACCCACAATAATGCCAGGAGGCCTATGGCGTACTTCTCTAATACATTAGATACCGTAGTTCCTGCATTGTCCTACTGTCTCAAATCTGTGGCCTCAATCAGCACAAGAATAGAGAGATGTGAAAATATTGTAATGTGTGACCCGTTAACTGTATATGTGCCACACTCAGTTGAGTTACTGTTAAGACTAAAACCCAGCATAGGAAGAGAAGTGGGCCGTTATTGCCTCAATGTCACTGAGTTGTGCACCAAGCAAGACCAGATATACAAGATGAACCATTACCTGAATCTGACTTAGTGCCCTATGTGGATGGTTCATATTTACGGGACAGTGGAGGAAGTCTGAAAGCAGCCTGTGCTGTCTGTACCTTTTCAGGAGTTGTTGAAGCTTCTTGGCTTCAAAGACCATTCTCCACTCAATTGGCTGAATTGATTGCTCTTAGCAGGGCATGCTGTGTCTCCGACCAATTGAAAGTGACAATCTTTACCAATAGTCAGTACGGTTTTGGTGTCGTTCATGACTTTTGACAGCTATGGTCCCATAGGGGTTTGTGACATCCACTGGATCTCTGATCCGGAATGGCAAACAAGTCAGAAAACTCCCAGGTGCATTACAATTGCCTGTACAGGTTGTGGTGGTCAAGTGCCCTGCACATCACACTGGAACTTGACTTTGGGCAATAAATCTGCTGAGGAGGTTGCGAAGTATTGCACACACAATGTTTGTACCTTTCATGGGAAATATACCAATGAGGGAATGGATGAGACTACCTACAACTTTTTGTTGAGAACAGTTGATACCTGGGAGGAAGTATAAAGGCTTCAAGAGGAAGTGTCAGAGGAGGAACGGCAAAGCTGGGTCACGGCAGGTTGTGTCAAAAGAGATGATGACATTTGGGTCTCGATGGATGGAAGATAATTTTTCCCAAATAGTCTGTTACCTCCTATTGCTAGACATTTCCATGGCTCAGCTCAGGTTGGTAGGGATGCCATGGTGAGGTTGTTTAGGCAAACCTGGTTTGATCGTAAATTCAGATTGATGGATGAGGCTTTGTGTCACAGGTGTGTCATTTGTCATCAGAATAATGCTGGAAAAAGAACTGCAGTTACACTGAGTCAAATAGGGAGGTCAGGAGGACCTTTCAACAGAATGCAGTTGAACGTAATTGAGGTGCCTGTGTGTAACGGGTTGGGATATGTCCTGGTAATCATATGTATCTTCTCACATTGGGTCGAAGCATACGCAACCAGAAGAAACAATTGCCTCACTGTAGCCAAACAGTTGCTGAGGGAGCTCATCCCTAGGTTTGGCTTCCTGACTTCTCTGAAATCAGGTCGAAGGGCTCATTTCAATAATGAGGTCCTGAGGTTGTTCTGCTCAACATTACAGGTTGAACAGAAGTTACATTGCAGCAACAGTCCTGAGGCTTTAGGTCCTGTGGAGCTGAAATCCAGATTTGCAAAAGTGTGTGCTTCAACTTCTCAGAAGTGGACTGATGCGTTGCCTCATGTTTTGATGAGTCTTTAGAGCGTACCTGATTAAAAGACTGAACTGTCCCCCCCATAAGATCATTATAGGGAGGGCAATTAGACTGCCAGTGATTCCTGTGAAGGCACTTGTGAACAATAACAATGATGCAGTCCTTGACTATTGCAAAGACCTGGCTGTTGTGGTGAGTTCTCTGTCTAATCAGGTTGGGGTACCTACAGCTCCTTCACATCAAGTGTAGTGCCATTAACTCAGTCCCAGTGACTGGGTCTTGGTGAAGAAACACGTCAGGAAGGCTCGTCTGGAACCCCGTTGGTGTGGGCCATACCAGGTGATCCTGGTTACAATGACTGCTGTAAAGTGTGGAGGTCTCCCCAACTGTATTCATGCTACCAAAACTTGCAGAGTTAAACGTCCCCTTGATACGGCAGCACGTGTTCCAGAAGAGCTGGTGGTTTCAGAGAGACGAGAGGAGCAGGTTAGTCAAGCTGTCAGGGGTCAAACAGAGCTTGAAAAAACACTTGATTGCTCTGAGGGTGGTCAAGAACAAGCTATTTCTGAAACTGAAGCTCTGCAAACTGACTCTAGTTCCAAGGTGGTGAATGAGTAAAGTTCAGAGTCAGACCCTGACGAAAGAAGTAGTGCTGTGAGAAGGTGAGTGGAAGGTGGAGACAGATGGTCCTGAAGACAGGAAAGACAAAGAGTGACCTTGCTTAAAGAGTGTGTGCCACAGACAATACCCAAGGATATTTAGAACTCTGATTTAAGTGAGAGCGAGAATGAGAGTGTGCCAGTCAGGAGATTGAGGAGAACGAGAGTGCCCAGTTGGGGGTACTCTTCACCAAGTGTTTTTTTTTTTGCAAATGACACATATCAAGAAAGAGAAATGGAAATATTGGAGTCACAAATTAAGTTCAACTGGACCTCCATCAATTAAACATTTTGCTTGAATTTTTGCTCAAATTTTTATTGCCATAGATGAGTTTGAACTGCGTAATCATTAAAGACATTTATTTTCATTGTGATTAGAAATTAGAAGACTACCTAGGGCCAAGTAGAAGAAGAAAAGGGGTTACTCCTTGGAGAAACACGGATTAGGGAGGTCTTATGAAGATCTGTGTATATAACTCTGAAACCTTAGGAACTTTGTTTGCACAGGTGGAGTTAATGGAGAAATCTTCTGCTCCTGCTGCATTCCACCAAATTTTAGATCTGATTTCTGAGAAGTAATGGAGCCAAATCAGAGAAGTAGACACAGATATATAGTAGGTGTAAGGTTGCTTATCATCGTCACTGTATTAGCCACATTGCTAATGGGTGTGTTTTACCCTACACCTTCTATAGAAAAATAATCTATTCTTAGGGTTCCCCTTCAAAAGTCTACCCCTCGAGATAATAACTTTTATAATTTAGATGAGAAGGCTTTACACTTAGATGCATCTAGAGGAGATTATTCTGCAAATGTATATTTTAGGCTGCTTTATGAGTGTATTGATACGATGAAGGCAAGGGACTGTTATGTATGCACACAACTACCTGCTTCTATGTCAGAAGGTATTACATATCACCACATCCCTGTGACTTTTGGGATTTCCTGTAGTCTTTTGTTAAGTCATTTTTAATGGACAGGTTGTTATCAATATTACTTTTCTAATTATGATTTAATCCTTTAAGAGATCCCTATAACTGTACATTTGAACCAACATCCAGCTCCTTTAGAGTTGAAAATAATTGCAAGGTTCTTCAAACCTGTTACAACTTTGGACACAGTTACACACACCAACACAGTTTAATATCTATGGTGACAGAAATTGAGAAGAAGTTTTTAAATTTGGTTGAAAACCGAAAAAGGGTGCTAGAAGCCAGCTTTAAATTTGATGAGAATTTCCGAAGTCAGAATAAAGGTATTAAGTAGGGGATGGGACATCCCAGTTAACTGTAATTTAGCTGCATTAGCATTAGATAGGAAACATAAGGGGAGAATATGTATTTGGATGGAAAGATCTGAAACTGACAATATATTTGTGGGAAAGGGCGAATGTGAACATACTTTTGAAGTCGGAGGGAATTACAAGTTGTATTTAAATGGACAAAATGCTGTTATTCCTGGAGTTTATTTTATCAGTGGAGAGCATGCTTATTTTAAGCTGCACAAGGGATGGTATTGTACGTTATTTAGGTGTAGTTCTCCCAAGATTTGTCATGTGGAACATCTTGATGATCCTGTCTGGACCAAAGGTTCTGGCCCAAATGAGCTGTTGGTGCTAGAGAAGTGGTGGGTGACATATTTGGTGCATTGATTCCATCCATGGGAGCGGTTTTGAGTGACATGAAGATCAGAAGGCTGTCTACCAAAGTGGAAAAATTGGCTACTAACACAGAAGGAGATTTATTGGTCGTAAATTCTGAGAAGATAGCAATACGATCTATGGTTTTTGCAAAATAGACTTGCGTTAGATGTGTTACTTGAAAAAGAGGGCAGAGTCTGTTGGATTTTGACTGCAATGCTGCACTTTCATCCCAGACATTAGTAAGGATCTAGAGAAGTTTATTCGGAATATTTCTGGGATGACAAAAGATTTGAAGGATTTGGGAGTGACAAATGTCTGGAAAGCAATTGGAGATGGAATTTCTTCTACAGGCAGGTAGTTTGGAGAATTAGGAAGTTGAGTTGTATGTTTAGTTCTGAAGCCTTTATTGGTTAATGCCATATGTGCAATAGTTTTGGTGGTAGGATATAAAGTTTTCCAGAGAGTGAAGGTTCAGCAGAGAAAGAAAAAGAAGAGAGCTAAAGTTGAATTAGAAGACAATCAGTGTAAATATTAACATGATGTACAATATTTGGAGGAGTCTAGGCGAAAGCTGATGAAACCTACAAGGTTCTAGAGAGTCTCACTTGAGAAAAGAAAGGTTTGTGATGACTTAATATATCATCAGAGTAGGGGTGAAAGAGCATAACTTGGCTGTGTCATTGTGCTGTGAGAAATAGCAATCAGCTACACATATAACATGTGCAAACTGCTTTCATTTGAATGTGATGACTGAAAAGTCAAATTACTGAAGTGCACATATAAGCAGATATCTCATGTAAACCACATCTATGCAAAATGTATTCAAATGTATTGGTGCTATAATGTCTTAGAACAATTTATTTCTACAACCATTTTCTCCTTATATTGTGTTTATGAGGATTTTATGTATAACTTTATAATCAAATGTGTCTTAAAAGTCTGTATTGAACGGGCTGGAGTTTAGTTTTATTTTTGTGTTTAAACTTTCAATGTGAGGTCTGTTCTTTTTGTTTAATCCTTTGATTTCCAGGTGCCTCTGTACCAGTTTTCAGATAATGTGAAGCATATTGTCAAGTAAAGAGAAAGTGGAATGAAGGTGGTTTGCCAAGGTTGTGGAGCAGTAATGAGAAGCTGTAAGAACAACTCTCCTTTCGGAGTCCTGGATATTAGAGTAGTCCAAGGTCTTCCAGATGTGTTCTGGAAAGAATGAAGGCTAATTGGATATGTCACAATAGTGCCCCTTCAGTGGAAATTTTCTTGGCTGTGATATCAGCTAATGGAAGGTTTTGAGGTTGATTAAAATGTTTTTTTTAGCTAGTCCATATTCAGATTCTCTTTGCCCCTTGACAGTAGCAGACCTTTAGAGAGGAGCAGACATCTTCCTTTGCTAGACTAAGAGGGTTTATGGTGCAAACATCTCTCTTGGCAGAACTTCTAGTGAAGTTTCTTTAGTGCTGAGCTTGTATTCAAAGCATCATATGCTTTTCCTTACTTACTGCATTGTTGCCATCAAGATATTAGTATTTCATAGACTGGTGCAATGTGATATTGTTAGAGGCTTTAATTCTCTTTTGGTGATTCTCTACATATAGACTATGCTTTTGAGACTCGTTTATGTTAGTATAGCTCGAGTCTGTAATAAATACATTTCTAAACTTTGTGTCTGAAATTTAATGTGTGACCAAAGGTGTTACACTGTAATTTAATGTAGTGAGTGAAAGTGTTTTCTCCTTGTCCCTATGGACTCCTAAAATGATTAGTTGGATCCAGAAAATTGGAGAAAAGGCAGATCTAGATCAAATCATTTCAGCTTGTGTTTGTCTGTGGGTGTAAATATAACTAATGCATGAATCATATCAGCTCACGTTTGCCTTGTTGAACAAACAGCCTGGACCTTAAATATTACCAGTTGCTTATATTGCCATCTACCTTAAAAAAACATGTTTTTCACTTTCATGAACGCAAAGTGGTTAGGTAGACCTAAATATACAGCACATAAATCGACTCTAGATAGCTATTTAAAACACAAAGCAAAAGGCAGGAACGGGCTGTCAGGGTATTTACCGAGACTTTTTCACCAGGCACATTTTGACCCATCTGGTCTGACAAAGTTATGGGGGGAAACACAAGTCTCAGATTTTATGGACAAACTCATATTTCGTCACCAGTGAAACAGTGGTTTGCACGTGTCAGAATTTTAACAGGCACTAATAGTGCAGGTCGTTGTGATTAATCTGTAAATAAAACCCACAGCAAAGAACACCACATTAATACAAGAAAGCTACAACCATATGGCCCTTGAAGAGAATTTAACCTATGATTAATTTCAACATGTTGGGTTGAACTGCAGCACAAAAGGCAGTTTTCTGGCCTAGAATATAGTATGTTTTAAACTACAAACCAGAGTCTATCCAACACAACCCTTCAATTAAATAGTTTACAAACCATGAGAAAACCACTAAAACCCAAACAGCGAACTGGTATGACTTGCAGCAGTTACTACCTACAACAAGATACCAAATTCCAATTTTGGGATTAAAAAAGGGGCTCAGCCTGGGTACATATTTATATAGAATTTACTGTGAAGGGGCCGAATAGGGCTCCCATCACCTCTTCATAAGGGTTGCTACCAGTATTAGGGCATGACATATAAAGCAGTTGCTCTGCATCCTTGTTCACTACAATTCAAAAGCAGCTTGCTCACAACAAGCAAATGAGGCCCTTCAAAAAAAAAAAAAAAGTATCCAGTCTAAATGCAATCTACTTCTTCCAGTGCCTGTGCACCTTGACAATAATTGCCAAAATCACTCAAACCGTGCCTTGTTGCCTGTGAGACATTTACAACATTTACATGTGTGGTGAAAAATATGTCTTGCCAAAGTCACTGGTGATGTTGTGTATTTAAAATAAATACACTGTTAGGCCTGGCATCCTTGATGTGGTCTTCCCTGTCTTATTTTGCCTCTGCTTCCCATGTTTTACCTGTGTGCTGGACTTTGTTTTTGCTGTTTTTGGGGCATTTTACCACTGCTGGCCAGTGAT
Organism: Pleurodeles waltl; assembly: GCF_031143425.1. NCBI lineage: Eukaryota > Metazoa > Chordata > Amphibia > Caudata > Salamandridae > Pleurodeles > Pleurodeles waltl. Next base: position 635,337,490 of record NC_090444.1, read on the forward strand.
AAAGTGCAAGTGCTCCCTGTGTAAAATGTATGTGTAATTGGCTTTTCCATGATTGGCACATTCGATTTACTGGTAAGTCCCTAGTAAAGTGCACTAGAGGTATCCTGAGCCTCTAAATCAAATGCTACTAGTGGGCCTGCAACACTGGCTGTGCCACCCACATGAGTAGTCCTGTAAACAAGGCTCAGACCTGCCACAGCAGTGTCTGTGTTCAGTTTTACCCTGCCAGTTCAATCTGGGAAGTGTACCCACTTTCCAAGCCCAAACCTTCCCTTTTTATACATGTAAGGCACCCCTAAGTTAGGCCCTAGGTAGCCCCATCAGCAGGGTGCAGTGTATGTTAAAGATGGGACATGTACTGATGTGTTTTATCTTGTCCAAACAGTGAAATATTGCCAAATTCGGTCTTCACTTTTGCAAGGCCTATCTCTCTCATAGGTTAACATGGGGGGCTGCCTTTAAATATATTTTAAGTGCAGTTTCCCTTTGGAAGGCCGGATTTCTCACGCATCATCGCTGGGTGTCAAAAATCACAGTGAACCTGCATGGACCCGAGGAGCCCCATCCAAAAAACGGCGCACGGCCTCACTTGCGAGTGAGAAAACAACGCATCACTGGCTTTTTTGATGCACGCTTGCCCAGGCGGCTTTATTTTAAAGCAAACCAGGTACTTTGTGTAACAAAGTTTCCATTGTTTTCTAGGGGGTAAGACTGTTTTTACTTTGAAAAGTCATAACTTTACTTGTTGGATTGTTGGCTGTTGGATTTTTGTCAATTTGGTCTTGTTTGATTTTGATAATGTTAGACCTGGCCCTTTTTGTGAGTTCATCCACAGATTTTTTGCCTCCTTCCTCATATTTTTTCTGACCTCTTGCTGTTGGCTCTAGGACTCTGAGCACTCTATCACTGCTGATTAGTGCTAAAGTGCATGTGCTCTCCCTGCTAAAATTGACATGATTGGCTTACACCTAATTGGCGCATTCAATTTACCTGTAAGTCCCATGTACAGTGGTATCTCTATAACCAGGGCCTGTAAATTAAATGCTACTATTGGGCCTGCAGCGCTGCTTGCACCACCCACAGAACTAGCCTTTAAAACCTGTCTCAGGCCTGTTAGCACAGGTCCTGCATGCACAGTTTTCTGCCACAGGGACCTGGTGTCTAAATTTACTTGCCAGGCCCAGAATTCCCCTTTTACCATATGTAAATCACCCCTAAGGTAGGCCCTAGCTAGCCCTATGGGCACAGTGCTATGTATGTAGAAGGCAGAACATGTGCCTGATTGGGTGGCCTGTCCTGGTAGTGACAACCAACCTACTTGTTTTCTCACTGCTGTGACTGCTACCTTCTCAAAGGATTGCATTGGAAATGCCCTGCCTTATGTCTAGGGGGTATTATCTGATTTATGGGGGGTAGCTTAGGCATGTTTGCTATGGTTGTAATAGTAGTGAGAAATGTTGCTTACTGGTGTAGGTGGATTGTTTTATTACCATTATAGAAATGCCACTTATAGAAAGTGTGTTTTACAGCTTGACTCCAATCCTCATCTGGGCAGAGTGACATTTGGGCTTTGTGCATACTTTTCAGACAGCCTGTACACAGGGAGGGTAGAGGTGTCACAGAGGTGCATCTGCATTTTGAATAGTCTTTCTGGGCTGAGAGAAGGGGAGGCGGGCACACTTAAATTTGTAAAGGCTGTGCCCTGGCCTCACACGAGGGCTTATTTACCCCCAACTGATGTCTGGAGTTTGTGCTGCAGGAGAGAGGGGACACTCCTAGAACCAGTTGTATCTGGTTGGAACCTCCTTTGTCCCTCTCTGTTAGTGCTTTGCAAAAATAAATATATGTATGTATTCCCCAAGACAATGAGACACTTGACACTGAAACAACCTTGGAACTGGACACAGAATGCTGCTGGAGGGGCTCACCAGGAACTGCCTTAGACTGCTGCTGCTGTGCTGACCTGTGACCTGCTGGGCTTCTAGGAGGAACTACCACTGACTGCAACCCTTTGTGCTGGCCTGCTGCTGGACCCTGCCACCCTGTGCTCCATTTTTGTGTCCCCAGGGGCTTTGTGCTGTGGCCCCTGACCCCTGTAATTGCCTGCTTACTGCATGTGAGGAACGCTGTACTTGCCATCTGTTAGAGAGGCATAGCACCTAGTGATCGCTTTACTTGAACTGCGTAGCGCCTTGAGGGCGCCAGTGGTTTTATTCTTTAAAGCGCTTGGAATGGGCTGCCTCTTTTTCCTGCCGTCTGAGAATCACAGCTGTGACCCGGGCATTTTGAAATTGCAGAGGACGTTGAAAGCACACTCCTTACAGTGCCTCCAGGGGATGAGCGAAGGTAAGACTGGAGTGAGTGTACTTCTAGCAGTGTCCCTGGGGTGAAGCACGCTCCGAGAAGGCCCCCGTGGCACCAACCCGCTCCAACTGCTGCAAGGATCACCACTGCGGCCTGTGCGGGCTGACCCAGACTCGAGCACCAGATCGAGTGTGGGTGAGTCAGTTAGGGGCTGACAGTACGGGCGGGAGGAGGCCTCATTGGAGGCCCCTACTCCCTGAGGCCCCAGGGTGTTGTTCCGAGGACGGGTGGGGAGGAGGCCTCATCTGAGGCTCCCACCGGGCCCTCATCTTTACCCAGAGGTCACAGGTGGGAAAGAAGCCTCATCAGAGGCCCCCCGCAATGCTTGGCCCCTTTTTTTTGTTGCTCATTTGAAGCTTTAAGCCCAGTCAGGGCTCCAGGAGGCCAGATATGTTTTGTGGTGAGTCAGACTCTGTCACTCAGCGAGTATGTATCACAAGAATTGGTATTTCGCTGGTGGGCCTCAGGTGAGGACCCCAGAGACCTGGCATCTATACACTGGCCAGATGTGTTGCAAAGTGCCATGGGACAGGGTCCTGCAGACTTGGAGAGTGCTCCTCTGCTTGGGCAGGTGAAGAAGGTCTGACCAGGCCCAGGTCAGCACTCCAGTTGGCCCTGGAATAGAAGGCCCCAACCTGGATTCCGTTATCTGGCCTGCCTTGGTGCCAAATGACCAGGACAGAGATCTGCAGACATCAAGAGGGGTCACCTGCTTGACTGAGTTAAGAAGTTCTGACTGTGGCCTAGATGCGGGGATGTGGGGGTGGAGGCCCTGGCTGTGGGTTCGTTCTCCAGGCTGGCCATGTCTCAAAGAGCCTGGGAAAGAGCTCTGCAGCCCAAGGAGGTTCACCCAGCTTAACTGGGGTTAAGACGCTACGATCCTGCTTGCCTTGAGGGGGAAGCTTCTGACTCTGGACACTGTTCTCTGGCCTGCCATGTCTTAAAGCACCCACAATGGGATTCTACAGGCCCAGGAGACTTCCCCTGCTTGGCTGGGTTAAGAGGCTCTGACCAGGTCCCAGGTCAGAGTTTTGGCTGGCTGTGGAGTGGAAGTCCTTGACCCTGCTCCTTGTTCGCAATCTCCTGGAGCAGGGTTCTGCAGGTCCATTGATGTCTCTCCACTTTGACTGGGTTAAGAAGCTCTGACTAGGCCTGGGTGAGAGCTGTGACTGGCCCTGGGGTGGAGGCTCCTTGCCCTGGACTCAGTTCTCCAGTCCGCTGTGTTGTTCAGAGCCTAGGAAGGGGTTCCACAGGTCGAGAGAGGTTTTCCCTGCCTGTCCATGCTAGGAAGCTCTGACCAGGCCGCAGGCCCAGGTAGGTCTCTCCTGCTTTGAGCGTGTTAAGAAGCTCTGTTCGAGCCTCTATATTAATGTTATTGGCTGTGTAACCATCTTTTATAGTAATGCACAGACTCGTAACCTTTAATATCTGTGCCAAGACCCTCAATTTTTAACTGATGGTTCACACTGCCTTCAGTAGATGAAGTCGCACAATAGAAAGTGTGATGGTATTCATTCACTCGAAAGTTTTTAAAGGCACACATCTTGATTTTGAGAAAAGTTTATGTCATATGGTGCTTTAATTTTTCATTAGTTTGTTGAAACTGTTAATCATGTGATGCAATTCTTCTGTCAGGACTAATGCATGTATGGACTTTCTGATGTTTAAACATGGGCTGACAGCTGTACTAAAAATTCACTTTTGCATGCAATATCATTTAGAGGGGCACTATTAATTGGATATACAAGTTTTTGGGGCAACCACTTACATGGGAAAACAGCCTAAATCATGACTCCTAAACAACGAGGTGCGTTGTCCACGAAAGTGCAACAACAACTCTGTTTTTCTCTGCCTTAACCATGCATGTCCTGAACAACAAACATGCGTGGTTAAGGCAGAGGAAAACTGACTCAGGATCAGGAGAGGACGCAGCTAGGTAAGTGGGGCTGGGGTAGGGTTGGGGGGAAGTTTTAGGGGCAGGGGTGGGGGTAGTTTTCATTTTTAAAGGTGACAGTGGGGGGTTGGGGTAGTTTTTTTTTTTTAGGGGCAAGCTTGGGGGTCAGGTAATTTTAGTTTTTAGGGGCGGGGTGGGGGTCAGGGTAGTTTTAGGTTTTACAGGCCTAGGGTGGGGGGTCGGGGTAGTTTTAGTTTTAAGGGACGGTGTTGGGTGGTCGCTGTGGTTTTGGGGGGTGGGAGGTCGGGTAATTTTAGTTTTTAGGGGTGGGGGTCAGGGTAGTTTTAGGTTTTAGGGGCGGGGTTGCAGTCGTTTTAGGGTCGAGGTGGGGGAGTCGGAGTAATTTTAGTTTTTAGGGGTAGGGGTGAGGGGTCGGGGTAGTTATCTTTTAGGAACGGGGTCAAAGTTTCAGTAGTTTTAGGGGCAGGATTGGGGGTCAAGGTAATTTTAGTTTTTAGGGGCAGGGTAGGTGGTTGGGGTAGTTTTAGGTATTAGGGGCGGGGTGGGGGTCGGGGTAGTTTTAGGGGTGGGTTTGGGGTCGAGGTAGTTTCAGTTTTGGGGTCGGGTGTGGGGTTGGGGTAGTTTTAGGTTTTAGGGGCTGGGGTTGGGGTAGTTATAGGTTTTAGGGGCGGGTGGGGGGGTCATGGTTGTTTTAGGGGCGGGTGTGGGGGTCAGGGTCATTTTAATTTTTAGGGGCGGTGGTGGTCGGTCGTTGTAGTTTAAGTTTAGGGGACAGGGGTGGCGGGTCGGGGTAGTTTAATTTTAGAGGCAGGTGGGAGGTTGGGGTAGTTTTAGTTTTTAGGGGTGGGGGTGGGAGGTCGCGGTAGTTTTAGGGATGAGGTGGAGGGTCGGGGTAATCTTAGTTTATAGGGGCAGGGTAGGGGGTCGGGGTAGTTTTAGGTTTTAGGAGTGGGGGTGGAGGTGTAGTTTTATGGGCGGGGCAGGGGTAGTTTCAGTTTTAGGAGTGGGTGGGGGTCAGGTTAGTTTTAGGTTTTAGGGGTGGGGTGGGGGTCATGGTAGTTTTAGGGGTGAGTGTGGGGGGTCGGTAGTTTCAGTTTTTAGGAGCGGGGCTGGGGGGGTCGAAGTAGGTTAAGCTTTAGGGACAGGTTGGAGGGTCGGCGTAGTTTAAGTTTTAGAGGCAGGTGAGAGGTTGGGGTAGTTTTAGTTTTTAGGGGCGGGGTGGGGGTTGGGGTTGCAGTAGCTTTAGGGACGGGGTGGGGGTTCGGGGTAATTTTACTCTTTTGGGGCAGGGTTGGGTTCGTTTTAGGTTTTGGGGTGGTGTGAGGGTCAGGTTAGGATTGTTTTTAGGGGCGGGGTCGGGGTAGGATTGTTTTTAGGGGTGGAGGCAGGGTAGGATTGTTTTATGGGCAGGTTGGGGGTAGGGGTAGCATTGTTTTAGGGGTGGGGGTCAGAGGAGTCGCATGCTGGAACCACGCATGCCGTTCCATGCATGCCTTTACCAGGCATGCCTTTACAATGAAAAATCATTGTTAAGTCATCTGTGGTAAAGGCATTAGTGGTAACAAAACGGTTGTTGTTCTGACCGTGTTGTTCAGGCATGCGTGCGTTGCTCCGTCGTACATTCCTTACATGTGGATGCTGGTGGTGGAACAGAGTTGTCTATTGTGCTCACTCCTGTGTGTTAACTCAATTAATTCCTCAATAGGAGTAGGGAGTTGTTTAATTGCAAGGCCTCCTCCAGTTGCACTATCCTCTTTCCTTCAGTTTGCTACATCCTCATTTGGGAATGCAAGTCATACCATTTGTTTCTTATTTCATCAGTAGTACTATGAGTAATTCGTACTGCATTTATTCGGTTTACAATGCTACACCATATATTCTTATCTTGAGCTTCAGACACTGTCAATACCAAAAGTCTTTCATTATGTGCAACACACTATTACTGCCTTGTAATTTCTAACATAGTGTTTACTACCCGTGTTGGGGTGCTCTATGGTGGGTAGCACACTACTCCATAAACCAGTTAGTGGTTAAACCAGGGGTTATTAGTTCAATGTAATGGTTGTTGAGTTAATCTAGGGTTAGTCTTGTTCCCTGAGAAAACTGAAGCATTTCTTCCTGTTGCTATTGTTGCAACAGGTCAATACGAGTTAGGAGTGAAAATGAGGGTGAGTTAATGCAGGTAGAAAGAATGCAACAATGTAATGTAATATGTTCACCCAGAGGCACACACACAAACACAAATGCCGAAAAAACACTCCAAACTCTGAAGTCCAAACTTACCTAAAAATTCAGCCAAATTTTGGAATTTAAAATATATTCTTTTCTGTATAAATGTGTAAACATTAAGCCTCTGGATGAACTTTGTCAATGGATTTTATAAAACTGACATGAAATTTCGAATTTCCCCTTTTCTAATTTATGAGGCTAGTATGTTTCAAATCATTTCCTGAATATGTTTGCACATCGTTTTACATGTTGCATTTTCATTCATGATCAATCCATTTGTCACACCTCAGGGTGTCATAACAATCTGGACTAATATATGTAACTTTAATGAACATGCCGGAGACAATTTTGTATGTCCCAGAGTGTGGTTGAACAAAGAGGCAAAGTAGACCCGGCAATATTTGAAGGCAGTCATGTATTCAATGTAACATAGAAGTATACAGAGCACTAATGTATGTAGAGACATTATTTAGAGACCTAGGGCCGGATTCCTGAAGGTAAACTTATGTTTTTGTAGACCCGTCCAATCTTTTTATTTGCAGGGTTCTCCACCCGGACTGCAGTGTCTTTGCAGTCATTAAATCACTATTAATTTGTAGTTCATGAATACCAAAAAAAAAAAGTCTATGTTTACCTTTGTGAATTTGTCTCAAGGGGTAAATTTGCTAATGCCATTTTCAGTGTGTTTACTGGAATAAAAAACAGAAGGAAGTCCCTAAGTCACCACGAAGGGAAATGCTTTTTGGGGTGCAGCCTAAGAATTATTGGTGCAGACTTAGAAACATGACAAGCTAAGAGACCTTTAGCCTGCATTTTTGTTTGATAAATGCTTAGCTGACAAATGTTCATTGTGATGTCATGGCAGAGATAAAACCTCTGCAAATCCATCAGAAGAGGACTGCCATATTTAAAGATTCTCATCATGCACGTAGAGCAATTTTCCATTTTCACCTTTGAGAAAACTTTTTGTGGAGTCAAGTTCTTCATGCTAACGTGAAAGTGATGTCACAAATGTGGGTACTGGAAAGATACACTCAACATGGGGGTATAGTTCTAGTAACATATTACAAATGATTCTGACATGCTGGGAGTGTTCTTGCTGGAAATGGCCTCTGTGCAGGGTCACCCCCAAACATTTTGCCTTCCTCTCCTTTTTCTGACCTCATTTTTGCTGGCTTTAGAACTCTGGACACTTTACCACTGCTAACCAGTGCTAAAGTGCATGTGCTCTCTCCCTAAAAACATGGTAATATTGCTCATACCCAATTGGCATATTTATTTACTTGTCCCTAGTAAAGTGCACTTCATGTGTCGAGGGTATGTAAATTGAATGCTACTAGTGGGCCTGCAGCACTGGTTGTGCCACCCACATAAGTAGCCCCTCAACCATGTCTCAGGCCTCCCATTGCAAGCCCTATATGTGTAGTTTCACTGCCACTTCGACTTGGCATTTAAACGTACTTGCCAAGCCTTAAACTCACCTTTTTCTACATAAAGGTCACCCCTAAGGTAGGCCCTAGGTAACCCATAGGGCAGGGTGCTATGTAGATAAAAGGCAGGACATATACCTGTGTGTTATATATGTCCTGGTAGTGGAAAACTCCTAAATTCGTTTTTCACATACTGTTTGGGTGGTAGATTCTGAGCAGAAAGGGGTAAAGAGGTCATGTTTAGTATGGCCACAATATAATGGAAAACCTGCTTATTGGTGAGGTTGGATTTTATATTACTGTTTTTAGAAATGCCACTTTTAGAAAGTGAGCACTTCTCTGCACTTAAAATTCATCTGTGTCTTACATCCTGTCTCCAATCAACATCTGGGCTGGGATGGCTGACAGCTTCCTTGTGCATTTCACCCAGACAACAGAAAACACAGGATAGTCAGTCACACCTGCACACATCTGCATGCTGATTTGAGCTTCCTGGGCTGGAAGGGAGGAGGGGTCTGACATTTACATTTCAAAGTCTAGTGGCCTGCCCTCACACAATGGACTGCCACACCCCATACAAGGACCCTGGCAGACAGACCTGTACTGAAAGGGGACTTTGTGTACTTCAAAACAACTCTTTGAAGTCTCCCCCACTTCAAAGGCATTTTTGGGTATATAAACTGGGTCCCTGACCCCACCAACTCAGACACCTCTGGACCTGAACCTGCAACCTGCCAAGAGGAACTTCCTGTCTGCCCAAAGGACTCACCTGGACGGCTTTGCTGTTAGGGCCTGCTGCCTTGCTGTTGCTCTGCTGCCTTGCTGGCCACTGACTTTGTTGAGAAGTGCTCTCCATGGGTGTGGATTGAGCTTGCCTCCTGTTTTCTGAAGTCTCAGGGCCAAAAAGACTTAACTTCTTCAAGGAAATTCCTTGTGCGCCAAAAATCGATGCTTAGCTTGCCGGAAACGATGCACAACCTGCCTTACAACGAATGACACAGCCTGTCTTCGTGAGTGAAGAATTGATGCAGCACCTGCCGTGCAACAGAAAATTTGAAGCATCACCTACCAGATCGACACAATGGCTGTGACTGCACACCCAGGATTTCCACGCATTATCCCTGGGCATCAAAAGATCCCCGCATTGCTGTGAGGATCCAAGACTGACCGTCGGAAATTGACGCAAAGCCCCTTGTAGCCTGGAAAGAAATGACGCATCGTCTGTGCTGTGTCAATAAATCAGAGGCACACCTTATTTTTCCACGCATCCCCTCCTCTGTGGTGATAATTTTTATGCAAACCAGGTACTTTGTGCAAACAAGAGACAACTGTTGATTTTTAAAATCTAAGACTCTTTTTAATCTTGCAAAAGTGATATTGAATCTTTATCATTTTGACCTTAATTTAACTAGATAAATATCATATATTTTTCTAAATCTGTGTGATGTATTTTTGTGATGTTTTCACTGTGTTATTGCATGATTTATTGCACAAATAATTTACACATTGCCATCTAATTCAAGCCTGTCTGCCCAGTGCCAAACTACCAGAGGGTGGGCACAGGATAATATGGATTGTGTGTGACTTACCCTGACTAGGATTGTGGTCCCTACTTGGAAATGTGTATACCTTTGCCAACTAGAGACCCCATTTCTAACAATTCTCATCTAGGGACATTAGTAGGCTTTTCCAGCTACACAGCCATAGTTTGCCAGCTGGTCTTCTACAGAGGTAATGCTTAACTGGGCGATCATAATGCTGCCATTTATCATGACGGCACTACCCCAAACAGTTTTTTTTGACAAGGGAGTTGGTGTTGGCTTGCCATAGAAAAAGCCAACTTCCCTCACTCTAAAAATAGTCAGGGGAATGGTGAGGATGGCAAACTGAATTTCTGCTATTTTTAACAGAAGTCGGTTACCTGACTCCCTGAAGTCATGTCTTCAGGGAAAAGTTGAAATAATCAAAACAATACCTTGTGTATTTTAACCCCTATGGTGTGGGTTTCGGCCACTGGCCGATGCCCACACTACCTCCCTGGTGCGTGTCACGACGAGTAGCCGACACCAGTGTGGGGGTTAAAAAATCCTCCGGTGCATCGCATTGGAGGATTTATTATATTTGTTTTCAAAACCCGGGAGACACAGAAGAGCTTCCGTGTCACCACCCCACCCGTCCCTCTGCTGACGTCAAACTTGTTTTCCCCCATTGTAACAGCTAGCAGCAGGTAAAACTGCTTCCTACTCTTGTGAGGAAAACGGGCCCAAACTGCCCTCCCCGCTGTTTGGGAAGGCCTCGTTTGAAAGGGAAAATTCTCCAGGAAACCCCACTAGACACCAGGGAATTCAATTGGCGGGGTCAGCCTCCTCTGGAAATGGGCTTCCCCCATCCAACACCAGGGGTTAAAAAATAAAACGAATACATTTAAAAAATAAAATAAAAAAATGAAATTGACAAGGGGTCGCCCGTGGGCAGGGTGACCACCTTTGGGGGCATTTTGTTTTGTAGTTGTATGGTTTCCCTGAGGGCCACTATATATACTATATTTAGAACTATATATCTATATATAGATTTATATATATATATCTATATAGATCTATATATATATATATATATATATAAATATATATATATCTATATCTATCTATCTATTTATATATATATATATATATATATATATATATAGAGAGAGAGAGAGAGAGAGAGAATACTTTTGTCAATGTGTGTGTGTGGTTTCCCTGGGGGCTGCAATCAGCCCCCAGGAAAACCACACCCACATACAGTATAAAGGTGATCTCTTTACATATATATATATATATATATATATATATATATATATTGAAACAAAGTCAAGGTTCTTCATCGTGACGTACATCTAACAACTCACAGAGACCCATGAAAGACGGCCGTTCCAATGTTTTAAAAATGTATTGAGTTATCAAAACAAAAGCGTGATACCCATCAGGAAAATACTGGCAACGCATTTCGGCTGAAGCCTTCGACTGCCCATTATATATACCAGTTCTCTTGCAGTTGCAGCTTGCGTCTTCAATTCAAAGCAATGCACATACTTCAACTGAATCATTTCACCTGTAGCTTTTAGGCAGCAATAAAAAAAGTCAAGTAACTCTTGTGAATGTGATTATGTTTCTGCTGCAAAAGGATCTGACTTTTGTCTAGTGGCAGTTTTGATGCCATAAAGTAGCACAGAAGGTTTATCTGTATTTTATGTAAATAGGTGAGTGAATTAGGAAAGCCAGCCATGCACTATAATACAAATTAAATGTATGTGCGAGGGGGGCTATGGGGAGATGAAGGCCACTTTTGCTGGGTAGTAGTGAGGGAGTCCGCGGAGGAGGTCATGGGAGTGGGAGAACCAAAATTGATTGTTGGACTGGGTGCCAGAGGCGCTAAAGATTGTGATGATTAGTATGTGACTAGGTGAAGTAATAGTGTGACATTTTTGTTTTTTTGAGTGTCTTAAGGGAACATGCTGATTCAGAGAAGAAGCAAAGGTAAGGTGACTGACCTTTACTGTTGCACGCAACACACACACACCCACCATCAATTTTGTGACTGTCTACATAGGCTAGTGTTTTAGAGTGAGAGTTTAGCCAGTAGCAAAGATGGCGTCTCGTTGGATGACTGCTGCTCAAGCCCTAACTCGGGTTAGAGAGGACAGCTCTGACGTGTGATCAGAGACTGAGACATCAGATACTGAGACAGCATCTGAGGGATAGGACAATGGCTCAGACTCTGGGAGTGATTTTTCCGAAAAATCCTCTTCCAGTGATTCTGAGGGAGGTGATGAGGATAGTCCTGCTGTCCCTTTGCACCCACAGTCTGTGCAGTGGGACAAAAGTGATTTAGCCCAACCCAGAGAGCAGGTGCATGTGGCAGCAAGCACAAAGAGAGTGCTCTCTTGGGAGCTCTCCAATTTAGTTCAGCCCCAAATTCCACCACCCAAATCGTATTGTGGAGACATCAAAATTATCACAAAACAACCTGGTTTTGTAAGGCAGGAACCTGCGTTTTTGGTCCCGGGCTCGGCGGCCATATAGGGAAACCTATGAAACCCAGACATTTCTGTAAACTAGACACCCGGGAGAGTCCACAGAGGTGTGACTTGTATGGATTCCCCACAGTTTTCTTACCCAGAATACCATGCAAAGGTGAAATGTTGAATAAAAACTAAATCTTTTCTTGCATTTCTGTCACACAAACTACAGGAATATGCTGGGATCCACACAAGTGAGGTACCATTGTTATCAGAAGACTTTGGTGGGAATGCTTGGTGGAAGGAAATTTGTGGCTCCTCTCAGATTCCAGAACTTTCTATCACCGAAATGTGAGGAAAAAGTGGGTTTTTTTGCCAAATTTGGAGGTTTGCAAAGGATTCTGGGTAACAGAATCTGGTGAGAGTGCGACAAGTTACCCATCCTAGGTTGCCCTAGGTGTCTAGTTTTCAAAAATGCACAGGTTTGGTAGATTTGACTAGGTGCCGGCTGAGCTAGAGACCAAAATCCACAGCTAGGCACTTTCCAAAAAACACATCAGTTGTCAATGTAAAAATTTGATGTGTTCATGTTGAGTTTTGGGGTATTGCGTGTCACGGGCACTAGCACTAACAACACAAGTGAGGTACCATTTTTATTGGGAGACTTGAAGGAAAGCTGGGTGGAAGTAAATTTGTGGCTCCTCTCAGATCCCAGATTTTTGCAGCACCGAAATATGAGGGAAATTAGTTTTTTGACATATTTGGAGGTTTGCAAAGGACTCTGGGTAACAGAACCTGGTGAGAGCCCCACAAGTCACCCCATCCTCGATCCCCCTAGCTGTCTAGTTTTGAAAAATGCGTAGGTTTCCCTAGGTGCCGGCTGAGCGAGAGGCCAAAATCCACAGCTAGCATTTCAATGTAAAAATGTGATGTGTCCATGTTGCTTTTCGTTAGGCCTACCTACACAAGTGAGGTACCATTTCTATCCGGAGACTTAAGGGAACAAAGAATAGAAGAACAAGTGTTATTGCCCCTTGTCTTGCTCTACATTTTTTCATTCCAAATACAAGACAGTGTGTAAAAAAGAAGTCTATTTGAGAAATGCCTTGTAATTCACATGCTAGTATGGGGCCCCGGAATACAGAGATGTGAAAATAATCACTGCTTCTCAACAACTTATCTTGTGCCTATTTTGGAAATACAAAGGTTTCCTTGATACCCATTTTTCACTCTTTATGTTTCACCAAATGAATTGCTGTACCAGGTATGCAATGAAAACCCATTGCAAGGTGCATCTCATTTATTGGCTCTGGTTACCTAGGGTTCTTGATGAACTTACAGGTCCTATATATCACCGCAACCAGAAGAGTCCAGCAGACGTAACGGTATATTGCTTTCAAACATTTGCCATATCTGGAAAAATTTATGGAAGAAAACGTGGACAGAAATGGCTCTTTTTTTCACCTCAATTTCAATATTTTTTATTTTAGGTGTTTCTTTCTGTAGGAATACCTTGAGGTATCTACACAAATGACCTGTTGCTAAATTAAATTCAGAATGTTGTCTATTTTTCAGAAATGTGTAGCTGTCCGGGAGCAAGCATTGGTTTCACATCCAATTCTGTAACTATCTGGAAGGAGGCTGAAAGCACAAAAAATAGTAAAAATGGGGTATGGTCCAGTAAAATGCCAACATTGTGTTGAAAAATGTAGTTTTCAGATTCAAGTCTGCCTGTTCCTGAAAGCTGGGAAGATGGTGATTTTAGCACCAAAAACCCTTTTTTGATGCCATTTTCATGGAAAAACACATGCTTTCTTCTGCAGCCCTTTTTTCTGAAAAAAAACCAACATTTTAGCTGTGTTTAGGCTAATTACTTGGTCTCCTCCAGGGGAATCCACAAACTTTGGGTACCTTTTGAATCCCTAGGATGTTGGAAAAAAAGGACGCAAATTTGGCATGGATAGCCGATGTGGACAAAAAGTTAAGAAGGCCTAAGTGTGAAGTACCCCAAATAGCCAAAAAAGGTCTCAGCACTGGTGTCAGGCCCAGCAGCTAAGGGGTTAATATAGAATGTGCACAACCTGGGCCTTCATAAATAACACATTTGGTATGGTACATGCACAATACTTAGCTCTTTGCAAGCAAATATATATATTGAGTTATAGACAACAGCCTTCATTCATATCCTATCCACGGCCATCACACCAGACTAAAGAACCACATCCATCACAGCCACTTACTACTTCTCACATCTCTATTTAAAACTTTGAAGCACTGGGGGAAAACGTGGTGCCTAACCATCACATGTATTGATCGTGTGGGGAAACTGAGATACAATTCCTAATTTGAGAGTCCAAGACTATTAGCTGCTAGACCAGAACCTCTCCTGATGAGAAATTGTTTCCAACCCACATCCTTCAACATTCGGAAGCATATTTTCTATGGTATTGTCTCTCTTTTGATACATGCATGCAGACTGTAGAATTTTCACTAAATATACTTTTCATTATACAGTGTGATCTTTTCATATATGTTATGATTGCTATGCATGGCTTCTATTTGAATCCTTTTTCGTGAATAACCAGATCGTTGTTTTCCACTGCTATTTCAAAAAGGAAATTGCTTGCTTCACCTGTGTTCTTCTGCCTTACACAGGTCTGTAGAGACAGGAGCAAGGCAGCAAAAGCCCAGCTTCTGGGCTAATCTACCTTCTACTGCCTCTCCCTTGCATCCCCAGTCCTGAAGGAGGTGGGAGAGCAAAGGAGACATACTTCCTTGCCAACCACCTACCTCCCTGTCAACATTGGGTCTCTGTGTGCCTGAATTGACAAGGTAAAACAATTTGTGTGTTCTCTGCTATCAATGCGAGAACGAAGAGCGCGGCTTCAGATAGGGAATGGGATGCATTGGACAGAGGTGGAGGTGGGTGGCAGAAAGCCAGGTATTTGTGATTTGGCAGCACGGTATGCTTACATTTCGGATTTGAGTGGGGAGGGGGTGGTAAATACAGAGTCTTAGGGCCAGAGTTAAGAAAAATGGCAGTGCACCCAGTGCAGCGCCACTTTTCTTGCGCCCCCTGGTGTCACCATACCCCCACCATGTGTGCACTGTATCTAAGTTAAGGCACACCATGGCGGTAGTTAGGGAGCTAGCATCAAAACAAAACTTTTGATGCTAGTTCAGAGCTTTGCAGGATTAGCATAAAAAATGTTGACACTAATCCTGTAAAGCCCATTGAGGCCCATTGCAAGAATTATAAACAATGGTGTGCCTCTTTTTACGCCTGCTCTGATCAGACGTTAAACGTGCTGAAAATAACGACACAAAGAAATTGCGTATGTTTCTTTGTGCCATTTTTTCAGCAGCCCCCCCCCCGACAGGGGAATGCCCTCTTTGCATACATTGTGTCTGGAGCAGGCATTATGTAGCGCAATGGGTTAAAAAGTGGTGCAATGCATTGCACCACTTTGTAAATTTGCCACCACAATTTTGGCCTTGTTGGGCCACATTAGCATAAGAAAAATGACACTGATGTGGCACATGGAGGCGCTAGAGGCTCTTAAATCTGCCCCTAGGTGTCAGGACACCAGGCACTTTTTTAATATTTTGGGGTAAGTAATCCTGAAGGTGGTGTGTGATTGTGGCAGAATTTCAGGTAGTTTTGAGTTTGGAGGAGCAGGATCATGATGTCCAAAGATTGGTTAGGGTGGGTGGCAGGATACGAGGTGGACTACAAAACTTGGTTCAGGTAGTAAGGCAGATTAGACTAAGTTGCGTAAGGTTTCATCGTGACTTTTATACTCCTGCACAGCTGTTGAGAGTAGGGGGAAGATATTTTGTGTGGGCAAGTAAGAAAAATAAAATTTTACATTGGTAACTGTGGCTAACAGATATATTTGGTCTTCTGTGTTCTTAGTGACATTATAGGCTACTCAAACAGCGCACTTGTTGTCGATTTGCTTGAGTCATTCAAATATACCACTGAGCATTCTTATTTTTCCCGATCAGAAATAGTGCCTCAAGATCGATCTGTTTCCAGGCTCTTCCTATAGCACAAGAGGTCCAGAACGCAATGAGCCGGGTATAATAAGTTCTGATTCTCAATCTTCTCTTTTGAATGCTCCACACTGGAAAATTTGCCAAGACACGTGGAAAATGTACGTTTGGAAGCTAGATTGAAGTCCTTGATAGGCCTCTGGTACACTGAGAGGGTGCCTAGATGGCTGGTTGTCTTCCGGTTGGACTACTTTACAATCCCTATCAAGTAACAAATCCGACTTTTGTTACTTTATGAGTAAGGATGACATTAGTTAGTATAGTTTTAGTAGCATGTTGTTTTTGCCTGTTACTAATTATAAATTATAAGCATGCTGTAGTGTAAAGTTTTCACTAACTATTGTTGACAAAAAGTGAATTAGCCAATCGGCTGGGACACGGTTCTTTTAATATCACTTCTTGCTATGTCACTGAGGGAGCTCCAAGGCTGTGTGAGCTCACATCAAATACCCCTCTGATTATGTTGAAATCACACTACTATAGGAATGCATTGATTGGAAGGATATCACAAAATTATGCCTGAGATTTGTTTTAAAAAATGACTTCCCTCAAGATTTGTTGAGTTACTTTTATGAAATGAAAATGAAATAAACTTACCCTGTATATTGGAATATTTCCGAATACAGCAGCAGCTTCTTCGTTTTGACACGGCATTCTTTCAAGAGGTGGTCTTTTAAGCTGTGAAATACGAAAATAAATGTCATATAGTCTATTTATCCGCTCGGGCTTAGCTTCTAGTCACGAGTAAAGAAAGCTGCATGTCCATGCAGCCATAAACAACGGGACACCTGCATAACCACTTATAAAGAGGGCTTTTAACTCTGAACATGTCCTCAGGATATACTGACTTTTCCTACATATTATGACTTGGAATGTCAATTTATCTTGAACAATAGTATTTTCGGCTGGATTATAAGGAGTTAGAATATTCAGTTTCGTTCTTCTCCTTTTCGTGATTTGTCTAAGTCATAGAAAGTTGCAGTTCACATCTTCAGTCTTATCTCTAGACTTGTATAAAATAATGTGCTTACCTTGCAGTCTGGACTCATGCCCCCAATGTCTCCCAATTTATCTCAATGCACATTTTACAACTGGCACCCAGAGGTTCTCCAAATAAGCTTCGACTTAACAGAAATTACACTTTTAAAACGATGGTAAACACAGACTGAACTAGACATACTCGGTGGCACTTGAGTACTTAATGCACTACATATGTCAAGGTAATGGGGCAGAAGGTAAACTATATGAATAATGATAGCAAAGTGGCCTGACACAGAGGTGTTTTTTTGTTTCCTTTGCTTATTTCTCAATACATGCTTGAATTTCCTTCTATGCTCTATGTTTAGGGTTCAATAACATGATATTATTTTAAAAAATGCAAAGAGTATAATAACTCATACAGTCCTCACACACACAACTGAGAGGTGCAGTAATACATAACAATCCGAAGGCTCAAAGGTTATTCTTTGAACACGGAACCATTCCGTCAGTTCAGCACTTGGGTCTCTAGGGTGCTCTAAGAGTTATCATATTGGGCTGTTTCGTTCGAAAAATCGTCAGTGCCCTCAAAGTCCTCGGTAAAGTTAGGGATATATCATCCTCTGTGAGAAAACCCAGCAATGCAGTCCTTTGTATGTAAACTTTTTGCCCTTTTTTTCCTACCTCTTGTGAGTAGAATACCGATAAACCTTTACTCATCCTCTAAAAAGTGACAGGTGCCTTGCCCCGGAAGTAACATTATCAATGACTGAGAGCGCTCCCCAGAACTGACATATGTGTAGGTGGGGTCACGTGGGTTGTGACATCATCCGAACACGTGTTAGTCACAGATCAGGGTCCTTGCCATAGTGTCTAGGGTTATGTGATATGTAAAATTGTAGCCCTACCGGTGTGTGCAGTGTTTCCGAGTCCATGAGGGTATGCCTTGGCCTGTCTAACCCAAAGGGGAGTGGTCAAATGTGGCTTTTAAAAAAAAGTGATTTTCGTTAGAACCAACTAGTCAATGTTGAAATAAAACCCTTAAAGCACCAATGCTTGCTCCAAACTTCCCACGAGAATGGCCAAACATGATTAGGAGATATTATAGTATAAAGGGGTCACAAA
Source organism: Pleurodeles waltl (assembly GCF_031143425.1). Lineage (NCBI taxonomy): Eukaryota > Metazoa > Chordata > Amphibia > Caudata > Salamandridae > Pleurodeles > Pleurodeles waltl. The sequence continues at coordinate 635,355,584 of NC_090444.1, forward strand.
TGCTTACACATCCAAAGGTTGAAGCAGACTGAGGCTGTGAAATGAAACCCTGACACAGATGCTTGCTCCAAACGTTCCATGAGAGGGCTCAAACGTGATAAGCAGATGTCAAAGTATAAATTGAACACAAAGGCTTACACATACAAATGTTGAAGCAGACAGAGGCTGTGAAATGAAACCCTAACACAGATGCTTGCTCCAAGCTTCCCATGAGAGGGCTCAAACGTGATTAGCAGATGTCAAAGTATAAATTTAACACAAAGGCTTACACATACAAATGTTGAAGCAGAGAGAGGCTGTGAAATGAAACCCCCCAAAACACAGATGCTTGCTCCAAAATTCCCACCAGAGGGCTCAAACGTTATTAGCAGATGTTAAAGTATAAAGGAACAATTCTGGGTGAGACAATCAAGGGTTAAAGCATCCCAATGCTATGAAATGAAACCCCAAAACACAAACACATATTCCTGCGCCCACCCCCTCTACAAAGTGAGGCCTGTGCATAATTGGCATACTGTAACAAGTATAAACCCCCCCTCAGGGATCCTACACACAACAACAGTCACAACCCGTGTTGAACTACTTATTTGAAGTTTGCAGAGAGCAGGGCTAACCCCAGGACATCAAGGAGAAAAGTATGGCTCAGAAAGGCAGGGCACAAAGTTTTTGTGCAAGCCATCTTCTACCTAAGGTAAGTAACTATGGTATGTTTTACATTTACAATGTAGTTTTTAACACAGGTTGGGTTTGTATTCATTGTGACTAATCATGCACCATTTTGCTGGAGGTTTTGGGTGGCACCCTTGCTTGTAACTTTAAGACTTTTACAGCTCCTTGAAGCTGTTTTTCAGGATAAGTGGCGATGTAGGGTCAGAGTGGCCTTGTTGGACCTGGCCCTTTTTGCAAGGTCATCCCCAAAATTTTTGCCTCCTTCCTCCTATTTTTCCTGACCTGTTTTTGTTGGCTTTAGGATCTGGGCACTTTACCACTGATAACCTGTGCTAAAGTGCATATGCTCTCTGTGTAAATTGTACTGTTGATTGGTTTATCAATGATTGACATATTTGATTTACTAGTAAGTCCCTAGTAAAGTGCACTAGAGGTGCCCAGGGCCTGTAACTCAAATGCTACTAGTGGGCCTGCAGCACTGGTTGTGCCACCCACATAAGTATCCCTGTAATCATGTCACAAACCTGCCACTTCAGTGTCTGTGTGCAGTTTTAAACTGTAAATTCGACTTGGCAAGTGTACCGACTTGCCAGGCCTAACCCTTCCATTTTCCTAGATGTAAGACACCCCTCCGGTAGGCCCTAGGTAGCCCCATGGGCAGGGTGCAGTGTATGGTTAAGGTAGGGCATATACTAATGTGTTTTATATGTCCTGATAGTGAAATACTGCCAAATTCGGTTTTCACTGTTGCAAGGCCTATCTTTCACATAGGTTAACCTGGGGGCTGTCTTTTAACACGATTAAAGCGTAGATTACCTTTGGGAGCAGATAGACGTGGAGTTTGGGATCTCTGAACTCACAATTTAAAAATACATATTTTAGTAAAGTTGGTTTTAAGATTGTGTGTTTGGAAAGGGCACTTTTAGAAAGTGGGCATTTTCTTGCTTAACCCATTCTGTGACTCTGCCTGTTTGTGGATTCCCCGTCTGGGTCAGTTTGACAGTTGGGCTGGTTGCACCTCTCACTAGACAGTGACACAAAGGGAGCTGGGGTGTAGTCTGCATTTCCTGATGAGCCATCTGTGCTAGGAGGGAGGGGAGGAGTGGTCACTCACACCTGAAAGGGCTGTGCCTGCACTCACACAATGAAGTCTCCAACCCCCTGGTGTGTGTCTGAGGCCTTGCCTGGGCAAGGCAGAATTTCACAAACAAGTGAGAGTTTTCCTTTGAAGTAAGCCTACTTCAAAGTCCAAAATGGGTATAAGAAGAGCACCCAAAACCACAGACTTTAGACACTTCTTGGGGTAGACACTCTACCTCACAGACACTTCTGGACAAGAAACCTGCTGGTGAAGAATCCCTGAACCAGAACTGCCAAGAGGAACTGCCTGGCTTCCCAAAGGACTCACCTGGACTGCTTTCTGTGAAGGACTGCTGCCTTGCTGTTGCCCTGCTGCCTTGCTGCTCTCTGGCTGTGCTGAGAAGTGCTCTCCAAGGGCTTGGATAGAGCTTGTCTCCTGTTCCCTGAAGTCTCAGGACCAAAAAGACTTCACTCCTGCAGCTGGACTCCTTGTGCAGTGAAAATTTGATGCACAGCCTGCAAAAAACGACGCACAGCCTGCAGCATGGTGAAAAATTCACTGCACACCTAACTGGAATGAGTCAGCCCGACTTCCCAACAAGAAGATCGACACAGTGTAGTGATCGGAACTTCGATGCACGACCCACTGGATCGACGCACAGCCGAGTGGGAACGACGCAGCCCGACTTCCGGAAAGGAATCGACGCAGCACCTGCTGTGCGGGAGAAATTGCCACCCAACGGCCACCGAATAGACGCAGCGCCCTCAAGCCCAGGATTCCACACACCATCCCCGGGCTGTCTGAAAACCCCACAACACGAAGAGGATCCAAGTCCGCGCGCTGGAAATCGATGCAAAGCCTTCCCGTGCGTGAAAAAATAGCGACGCTAGTCTGTGTGCGAAGGGGCGAAACTGACGCACACATCCCTGTTTTCCACGCATCGCCTCCTCTGCGGTCCCTTGCAGAGATTTTGAATGCAAACCAGGTACTTTGTGCTTGCAAGAGACATTTATTGTTTTTAAGAGACTAAAGACACTTTATATCATTTTTCAGTGATATCTCAACGTATGCTTATTGCCTTTTGATCATTTTGACCTGCATCTTATCAGCTAAATATATATTTTTCTGAACACTGTGTGGTGTATTTTTGTGGTGCTATACTGTGTTATTGAATGATTTATTGCACAAATACTTTACACATTACATTCGAAGTTAAGCCTGACTGCTCAGTGCCAAGCTACCAGAGGGTGGGCACAGGATCATTTGGATTGTTTGTGACTTACCCTGACTAGAGTGAGAGTCCTTGCTTGGACAGGTGGTAACCTGACTGCCAACCAAATACCCCATTTCTAACAGGCCTCAATAAACTAAACATTTACAAATAAAATACAATGCTTTCATGTACTCACCCAAAAGCTCCATTATTTGTAGGGTAGCTGTCTGTACCCTCAAGGGTAGTCTTTGGTTGTAGGTGTGGCAATAGTAAGGCATCTGTTGAGGGTTGCATTTGCCCTGTTTGCCCTTTCTTTGTATTTATAAAGCATTTACAGTAGAGCATCTCTCCTTGAGCTTGTTTTAAGGTTCAAAAGATGGAGAGACTTGGCACTAAGACAAGAACTCACCTGTGGAGCGAACACGCTGCTCAGGATCTAATTTGTGATCTCAATTGGGTCTCCTGCCTTAGCTGATCAAGTGTTCTCCAGTCTGGCTGGTGAGGATGATGAAGACAACGCCATTGGTGATGCATTTTGAATATAAATTATTTAGTTCATATGTATATTTACTGTTGATGCATTGCACATTTCCTTCTGTGATTGCTTAACTGCTGTGATTATTCTTGTATATACATATGTTTTACTTCATTTGAGTTATATGCTAATTTTCATATATATTTGTGTGCCTTTTATGTGATATCTGGGAAGTGGCTTAATACACTTAGGGGGTTATTCCAACTTTGAAGGAGGTGGTAATCCGTCCCCAATGTGACGGATTTACCACCAGCCGTATTACGAGTTCCATAGGATATAATGGACTCGTAATACGGCTGGTGGTATATCCGTCACTTTACCGTCACTTTTGGGACGGATTACCACTTCCTCCAAAGTTGGAATAACCCCCTTAGTACTCAGATTAAGAGTGCTGCATTATTTGGCATTGCTTCCTCTTAGTATGAGCAAAATCAATACAGCAAGAAAAGTACAATGATGCATTTACAAATCAAATAGCTCTAACTCTTACAAATGAGAGATCCATTGACTTGCAAATGCTTGTTTTTTTTTAAATAAATGCCCAATGTAGAAAAGTAAATGCCACTGTCCAAAACTCTCCTCTGAAATACGTGGCTGCTGTAATTAAAATGTGGGTGCTCAGAACCCTGAGACCTGGTAATCCCAAGCCTTCTTTAATACAACATACACCCAATCCCAGCCCCCACTTCAGATACCTCTTGTAGCTTTCTGCTTATGTCCCTTGGTAACAGTTTTACTGGCTTTTTATATTTTCACAGTCTTTTCAATATATGTGTAGTGCGTGCAATAAATCTCCTAAACAGAAAAGTACGTGTAATGCAGGGTTTAGTCAGGATCATAATTTAAAACAGCCAATGAAGACTTCTTGAGGGTCTTGTGCTCACATGTTTAACTTTTCATGCAAAATACACAGTTGTAGTTCTGAACAAATAGTGTAAAAATGTCATGGTAATCAGTCCCTTTTATGTTTATATTTCATGTGTTTTACTTAACCTCGCAATCTCTTGGGAGTGGTTGCTTTCCCAGGTTGTTGTGCGTTGGTAGTAGTATATTACTCTTGACTAGTACCTAATTCAAAATGAGTCGTTGTTAGGTATTTATAAAATGTGGTGCAGATTGAGTTATGGGGTGAAGCCACCTGTGATTGTTAGAGTTGGTTTTTAAAGCCAAAATGTGTCTCTTCTGTATGCAGGATCTCTCAGAACTAACATGGGCCCACGAGGAAACAGCTACCTTCCAGCAAAGTATATCTATTTAGGGCTCCATAGTTCAGAGACCATTATTAACCTACCAGTCTCAACAACGTTGCCTTATTTGTTAAATTTTTATTTTCAAAAACTTTTTTCCTCTGTATATGTGTTTTTTACAGGTTATGACCCCAAAGTACAGCTGGCAGTCGATGCGCTATAGCAAATTCTTGAAACTCAAGATGCAGCGCTCATCAAGCAGCAAGATACAGCTCTTGCAGGTAAATAATATGAGGCCTGGTGTAAACGCTATGTAAGCATCAACCCTGACAGTCCAAAACCCTTATGTGTCAATATATCCCTTTATTTGCTACAGGTCCCCGGGAGGCATACAAGCACAGCATACCGCTGCAAAAGGTAGATTCACAAGCAAAAAAGGTGGGCCAAAAAAGGAAGTCTTCAGTGCTTAAAGATGGTCCTCCTATAAAGAAAGGGACACCTCAAAGGAACGTATCATGTGTGTTTTTATAAAATGATGAGTCAAAAGAATCCTACTGGCTTTCTCTCTCAAACAGCGGGTTCCTATAGCTTTTAGTGAGGGGGTATTAAAAAAATATGTAATAATATGCAATGTGTAATTTTTATGTTTATATTGTAGAGCTGTCACAAAAGATCCCTGGAGGAGTCTCACGTAAGGCTAAGTGGACATTGACGCATCTAAAGGACATCACTAAGATCCTTCAAAACACCCAGCCTGTGAGAGTTGCATTGTGTGTCAGAACAAACATATAAGGTCTATACAAAAGTAGGACTTAAAGACATTCTTTCCTATAACCACTACAGCACTTTAAAAGTAAAGCCTATTACCAGTACATTGAAAACTCCTACAAGAACTCCATTTGTGCCTAGGCTGGAGAACCCAAGGGGATAGAACTTCCAACCTCAGACATACAGCAGCAGGGGCTGCGTAAAACCATTGAAGGGGATCTCAAGCAATGCAAAAAAACATAAAACGTAAAAGCCGGCGGTCCCAGAACTACAAACAGTTCCTTTAAATCTATCCTAAAAAAATACTGTTACATCTCAGGCAGGTCCCCATAATACACAGGTCTCTAAATGTTCAATGTCTGAGGTGTCTAATGTAGATGTGCTCCCCGGAGGACCATCCCCAAAACCGCCTATAACTGCCCTGCATAGTCTTTGGGACTCAAGGCTTGAAAATGATCATCCCTGGGTGAATGGGTGATGGAGAGTCCTGAAACACCAGCCACCATCACACACAGTGTGCCTTCTAGTGTAGACCCAGAGTGACCGCAATCACCTGGTCTACAATTACCTCTTCTCAGTCCCTGCACTTCTTACACCTTTGTGACTCAGATCTATTATGACTTGCATTTAAATTCCCCATATCTGATGTCACTGATTCACCGCTGGGACCATACAACAGCCCCCCATGATGTGTAAATCAGCAGGCCCCCATCAAGTGTAGATCTACCATCACCTACCTCAACATACCCCAACAGTAGTACAGGATGTAACAGCTTTCTAAATGAGAGTTTTGGAACAGAATCTAGCAGGGAAACGTGCTCAGGAGCACCAGAGTGCTTGCATTGGGACCCTGTTTTTTTTACACCTCCAAGTCCTGACCTTCAGAATGGGGCTATTGATGGTAACCAGAGAAATTGTACTAGATGTGCTTCGTGGTGATATACACCCCACCCCAACTTTTGAAGCTAATGCTCCAAAATATGATGTTTTGGACCAAAAAAACTGTACTAGGGACATATGCCAAGGCCATACAACAGGCTGTCAGAAAGCTAAAATTCAAGCTGAACTCTAAGACCTTAAAACTGGGGAAGGCGGGAAGTGAGAACAGTCCCTTGATGGATGCCCAGAGAGAAATAATTCAGGGGGTGGAAAGATATTGAAGAGAGGTGTTACAAGCTTGTGAATCAGCCGCTGCAGACATTGGTGATATACCAGCATGACTAGGCCTATGGTGCTCCCTAAAGAGTGATGGTTCCACATTTATTAATAAAACTGTCCAGAGGTCAACATTTAAAAAGAAGGACTTAGATATACTTACTAAAGCCCTTCGGTTCTTACGAGTCCTCAAGAACAAAAAGCAGCTACAACCCCTCAACCAATGCCTAAACGTTCCAAACACATTGAGAGCACCATATAAATCAGCCCATGTTAGGCCTCAAAACATAAATTCAGGAGAGAACATCATGACCTCCAGACGTTTTGGGCGCTCACGGTGTAAAGTCGAGAGACTCAAATACCCAGAACACCCAGAAGGTCCCTTTGTTGGGTCTGTAGTACGGGAAGCTGTGACGACATTGCTTGCAAATACAATCACAACAGTTCAAATAGGTTGTGGGAGGTCGCCTAAAAATGGGTGGGACTGTAAGAAATAAAAGTGGACTAATAACGCTAAGCAGCACAGGCTTTTAATAAGTAAATTAAGAAAGCTAGAATATGTGCTACACAGAGGTTTAAAAATACGGCTGCTCAGAACCAAAGTCAGCCATCCCAAAATGATTCACCTGAGAGAGCTCACCATCCAACACCAATCCCCAATCTGAGGATTCAGAGCCTGTGTTTTCAGAGAGCATTAGAAGGTACAGGCATACTGGTGAGAGATTTAATGCTACAGAGCATTATGAAGAATTCAGGTTTGTTAACCTAGAGCACATAAACTTCTCTGATCAAGGGATTTTAGCTATCCACCAGGCAGTACAAACACTCATAGAGCTTTTGATACCAAGTGGGGCCTAATGATTTCTTCCAACTACACTCCTAGGGGTAGGACATTGACAGTCCCTTGTTCATCAGACGAACAACCGAAATGTGTTTGATGCTGTGAAATTTCTAGAAAAGCTGTCTAATCTTTTACAGAGTAAAGCACATCTAGTAGTGTATATGGCCTTCAGAGTCATCATCCTCATTGTTAGAGGCCATGAGTGGGGTGTTTTGAGACCTTTAAAGATTACCTTGTACAGTAAAATCATTGGAAAGAAACAGCACTGGTTGCTCAACTTTAACAACAGAACGTCCAACACGTATCTGGTGGCTAGCATCACCCGGTTGCTCATGGATCTCAGCACCCCGACACGGATATTATGTCTAGAGTGGCTGAAGCCCATGTGGCACTTGAAGTACTGCACGCCAGACTGGTCAGGTTTGGGGACCTACAGCTTTTTGACAACTATGTTGCTGTTAAGGTGAAAGATTTTTACCACAACAGATCTTGGAAGTACTTCACAACCAGGGAACATGGGAAAAACAAGACCGTTTATGTCCTCCATCATGAAAATCACTTTTATGCCATCCTGAACCTGAAGGGTTTTCTAGGAGCTAAGTACGTGCGTGCCCATTGCGACCACATTTACAACACTCATTCAACTCACCATTGTGAAATGCACTGCAAAATGTGTCAAAGAGACAGCTACGTCATAGTCGATGATCAGAAGGTGAGATGTCACACATGTAACTTGTTTTGCAATACTGCTAGAGCATACACAACTAATTTGTTTGGTGTTCCTTAAAACAGACTGTAGGGGGTGTGGGTGCTACGTACCCGAAGATCACAAATGCAAAGGCATAAAGGGGGTGATTCTAACCCCGGCGGTCGGCGGAGAGGCGGCGGTCGGACCGCGAACAGACCGGCGGTCCAAAAAATGGCATTCTGACCGCGGCGGTCACCGCCGCGATCGACCGCCACTTTCCCACTCCGACCGCCACGGCGGTCATGACCGCCGGGCTGGAGTTTGCGCACTCCGGGCCGGCGGTCGACCCAAGACCGCCAACCGCATCATGACCCTGCTTACCGCCGCGGTTTTTGGCGGTCGGGAACCGCCATGCGAACCATGGCGGTAGGCACTATCGGGGCCAGGGAATTCCATCCCTGGCACTGATAGGGGTCTCCCCCACCCCCCACTACCCCCCACGAGTCCCCCCCCCACACCCTCCACCCCCTGCCACCCCCCAGAGATGTTACAAACCCCCTGCCCCCCATCCCGACATGCACATACACGCACCCCGACATGCACGCACCCCCAACATGCACATATGCACACCCCCTACACACACACATACACAACGGGGGCACATACCCGCACACATACATGCCAACATGCGCACCCGCCGAACTACACACATTGCCCATAGGCACAGCAGCACCCCCCGCCCGCATGCACGCACTCACACACCCCCTCTACACACCCCCATGCACGCACACATCACACAACACCCCCCCCACCCCCTCCCCTCACGGACGATCAACTTACCTTGCGTTGGTCCTCCGGGAGGCGACGGGAGCCATAGGGACGTGACCGCCAACAGAAGACCGCCAACAGAAGACCGCCACACAGAAATGTGGGTCGTAATTCTGTGGGCGGTGTTCTGATGGCGTGGCGGTGGAGGTTGACCAGTCTCCACTTTCCCGCCGACCGCCAGTGTGGCTGCTGGCGGTTTTCCGGCGGAACGCTCCCAGCGGTCGGAATACGCGCCGCGGCATACCGCCGCGGTCGGCGGTCTTTACCGCGGCGGTAACTCGGCGGTCTTGCGAAAAGACCGCCAAGGTCAGAATCACCCCCAAAATGTCACAGGTGTAAGGTGCTTTTTCAGACGGGAACAGAACACATGTGTTACATGATTAAAGGGCAGCCCCAGACCAAAACAGGAGACAAGACTCCAGAGTGTTAGATATAGACTGTACACAAGAGACAGGTGTACAGCAACCTAACTATATTTACGCTTATCATCTAACTGGGAGTTTGAAGGCCTTTCATGCGTGAACGATTTCCTCAGCACTTTAATTCAGCCAAACTTCTAAAGGTATACTCTGATGGCACATATCTCAAAAGCATATAAAGCCGAAGATCACAAATGCAAAGGCATAAAATGTCCCAGGTGTAAGGTGCTTTTTCAGATGGGAGCAGAACACATGTGTTACATAATTAAAGGGCAGCCCCAGACCAAAACAGGAGACTACAGAGTGTTAGATATAGACTGTACACAAGAGACAGGTGTACACCAACCTAACTATATTTATGCTTATCTTCTAACTGGGAGTTTGAAGGCCTTTCATGCGTGAACGATTTCCTCAGCACTTTAATTCAGCCAAACTTCAAAAGGTATACCCTGATGGCGCATATCTCAAAAGCGTGTAACTCAGCCTTTACCCAGGGCTTCAAACTGATGCTGTTAACGGTTGTGTCTTTACAAATAAGGTTCACAAATACCCCGAATTTTCTGCCCACGAAATTGAGCAAGTTGCCAAAAACCTTTGGTTTTCCAGGGTGTAAAGGTAATTTCACCCACTTTTTTAACACCTGGGTGAATCAGAATTTTGAGGGTCCCATGCCTTTGCCCCGCAGTCAAGTGTATAATGCCTGTGGACAAAGAGACCTTTCTACAATGGTATGATGAAAATCCTGAAAATAAGCTTCAATTTCAAACAGAGTTGAAAGCTTACTTTCAGTCGGATATAATGATCTTGCGCAAAGCATGCAATCTCTTCAGAGACGTTGTGGTGATGACTAAACAGGAAAAGGTTTTGAAACCCAACACTGTGGGAAACTGGCACTTTGTTGCAGTACCCCCCTCCCACTCACGTTTTGCCTGGTTCTGAATGCAACTTGGACTGGAGTGCACTGGGATCCTGCTAATCGGGTTCAGAGTACCAGTGTCCTTTCCCTAAACACTGCAAACTTAATTGCAAACATCTTTAGCTGCCACCATAAGTCACTAGTAAATGGTACTCAGGGCATGGGGTACTAAGGGTAGGCTTCTGAGGGCAGCAGCAGTGATTCTACCACCCTCTAGGGCCATGCATCTAGATGCACCCCACACTGCCATTGCAGGCTGAGTGCCCTGGTGCACTTTTAAAATGCAAACTTGACATGGCACATTGCCTGTGTGCCCTGTCTACTATATACTGCATACCATATAGGTATGTCATCCCTCTGGTAGGCCTTTCATCCCTAAGGCAGGGTGTACTATATTGCATTTGAGGGCATAGCTGCATGAGCAATATGCCCTCACTGTCTCCTTGCCAAACCTGGGACATAGTGGGTAAACAGGGTATCCATTTTAAATACATGTGCTGGACACTGACCAGTATGAGTTTCACAGCTAAATGATGGCCACTCTGAACCCTGGGTTGTTTGGTATCATACAACTCAGAATGATAAATCCAAACTGGTACCAGTATTGGAGTTATTATAAAGTGTACCCAGGGGTCAGATTAGAGGTGCCCAGTGCAAAAGCTAACTAGCTTGGCATGGCTGCCGGCTGGTCTAAACCTGCCTGCCACCTCCAGACACAAATTAGTACCCCTGGGGTGAGGTCCTCTGCCCTCTGGGATGTAGAAGAAGGCCCTTTCTGGGTGGAGGTGTTAACACCTATTTCCTCACGAATGTGCACTGTCCTGTTGACAAGCTTCAAAGTGCTTGCCGCACTTGCAGCAGCAGGTGGTCACCCCCATTGCAAACGCCCACTTTTGGCAGGAGCAACTGCAGGACAATACACAAAGCGTAGGAGGAGTGGCCCCATCTGGCATGCACCACCCCAAGGTGCTGCCTGTGAGATGGACACTCCTTTTTATTTTCCTCCATCTTTGATGGAAGGAAAATAGCCAATCAGGAATAGGGAAGTGTTCCCTCCTCACAAGAAGTGGTCACTTAGTAGGTGTAGACACCCTAAGGTAGATGACCCATTGGTCACTATCAGGTTCCCCCCTAAAACGCCCACTAAATACAGTATTTAGAGGGTATCCCTAAACCAGGAAATCAGATTCAATGGACACAAAAAGACCAGCACCAAGAAGATCCAAAGCACAAGAACTGTGGACCTGCTGAACCAAAGAAAAGGCGCCAAACCCTGCTTGCTGCACCCGGGACCCAACAATCGCCCCTTAGGAAATCCTGGACAACTGGACAACTCTACAAAAACCCCAGAGGGCCTCCAGGCTTTACAAATTGTCAGAGAACTCTCTCTAGAGTAGAGGTACCACTCTAAAACTACAAGAAACCAACAAACCAACAAGCCAGTGAGGGTCACTTCACTGACTAGCTTGTAACTCCTGAACCGGATGCCACAGCTGGACTAAACTAGACACTGACAACCGTGATCACAAACCCTGCGAGTGTGGCAAGTTTGGTGGCACTGTGCCCTCCGGCGGCCAAACAGTATTAATATCCTGGGTATTGGTTAGCTGACATCAGACATAAAAAAAACACTGCACTCAGGGCTGCAAAATGACTAGGAGGAAGCCTCAGTTGGGGGACTTAAGGAACACCCCAGACCTCCCACCAGAGTGCCCTCTTGTCCTGCAAACAACCCTTGAACCAATTTAACTCCTGCTCCAGAGGGCATCCTCGCACACAGCTCTTGCCTCACCTATTCGCTCTGCACCCAGCTACCCTGTGCCCTGCATCAAAGAACCTGCTGTGCCCTAAGAATCCCCCACCCCTTGTGACCTCTACACTCTAAGGGTACAAGGATCCATCTTCAAAGTTACCTGTGCAGTGCTTTTCAGGGTGGTCCCCTGCAGTGGCCCTGCACCAGCGACCTTCTTCTGCTGCTCACTATGCCACTGGACTCAAGCTAGCCTGGCTGATGAAGGGTGAAACCCTGAAACCGGTCCCAGGATGCTTGTTTTAGGTCCAGGGAGGACCTGGCCTTGCAGTTCGGGCTGGACTGTTCCCATGAGGAACAAGGTCAAGACTGATTTGCATATGGCTGGGTCTAAACTGGGGTGGCATGGTGAGCAAAAGAACGATGGATTAAACCCAGATCTGTGACTGGGGGTGAAATGCTTGATTGGTTCCGCATTCCGTCCATCATTTGTATTTTGCTTTGCTTTTGCTGCCATAAGTGCGCCGGGTATGCCCAGACGTGGGTCCCGGGCTCACTATGCCACTGGACTCAAGCTAGCCTGACTGATGAAGGGTGAAACCGTGAAACCGGTCCCAGGATGCTTGTTTCCGGTCAAGGGAGGACCTGGCCTGGCAGTTCAGGGCTGGACTGTTCCCATGAGGAACAGGGTCAAGACTGATTTGCATATGGCTGGGTCTAAACTGGGGTGGCATGGTGAGCAAAAGAACGATGGATTAAACACAGATCTGTGACTGGGGGTGAATGTTTGATTGGTTCTGCATTTGTGTTTTGCTGAACTTCTCCAATTGGCACAGTGTGCCCACCGACAACTTCAGCCAACCTGCAAAAGAAGTTAGTAAACCAACTGTGAAATTTTATATGTATTTTTAAAAGTGATCCTCCATTGATTCCTATGGTGTGGAATTAGGCATAAAAGACTACTTTTATTAAACTTCAAAATTCAAATCTTGATAAGTACTTACCCAATTCTGATGATCTTGGTCTTAAAACTTATATAAAAACTTGAAGTATTTCTATAAATTCATCTGAAGTTATTCCTTTGAGTGTGTGAGTTGCAAGATTGATGCTGTGAGTTCAACAAATGATTGCACTTCTCCAGGATTTGCCTAACTGCTCGACCAAGCTATCTTAACAATTAAAGCATTAGGTGATCTAGTTATTACCCCTGTAAGCCAACATGTGGTTGCCTGGACCCTCTGCACAGTGTGCCTAGGTTTCCACACTACATAGTGGGCCAGCTTCCTACAAACACACCCAAAATGACAAAATCTATAGAGTACATAGACCCTTTTCAACAGATTATGCTGGCTTCCATGTGTATTTCTATCTACAAGCACATGTTTTTAAAACCTGAAAGCATAGCTCTAGAACCGCTCGACCTCAATAATGGCAAACAGAAGCATTTTTTAACCGCCTCTTTCCAATGGGTCATGTATGTCTCAGACAAGGAAAACATCTTCATTCAGCATGCCTTTCAGGGTGTTCAATACCGTTTGGAGCCTTATTACCTAGATGGGTACACTGTAATTAACGGGGTGCCAATGGCCTTTGATTACAAATGGTGCTTTCACCATGGTTGTCCTCATTGTTACAAACCCCACAAGTTTAACATAACGTTGGGTACCAAGTTTGAACACTGAAACTGCCATTCTCTGGTAAAGACGCAACATTTTGAAAACTGTGGCTTTGTTACGAGATCCCTTTAGGAGCATTAGTGGATAGATATGCTAACATCAGAAGTGGAACTCTGCTCTTTCTTTTAGAGTCACAAGTTACCCAAACCTATGGAGATCCACGACGCCTTATTTTGGGGTCATGCAAATTCTATACAGCTGTAGAGGGCCATGAGTGAGAACATACTTTGTTACGATTTCACAAGTCTGTATCCGTTTGCGAACAAACTGAAGTTATACCCATTAGGCCATCCCACCGTCATTCACAGGGAATTTAAACCAATAGGCGAATTCTTTGGGCTAGTAAAATGCCAAATCTATCCACCCTGGAGTATATACTTCCCAGTGCTGAGGCGATGCTAAGCTAATGTTCCCACTATGTTGAACAAGCACTGAAAGTAAAGAAACTAGTGAGTGCAGACACAATGATGAGCAAAGGATGCTAGCGGGGACCTGGTATAGCATTGAGGTACATGCTGCCCTAAAGAAAGGATACTGACTTGGTAAAATACTGGAAATATGGCACTTTGAAAGGACAACAACCCAGCTCTTTTCTGAATATATATACCTTTTTCTCAGAGACAAGCAGGAGGCAACACAGTTTCTAGAATGGTGTATTTATGAGACCCCTAAGCAAAAGTACATTGGTGATTACTACACTCACAAGTGTATAAGCTTGAGTATCCGAGTTCATCGAGGTCAACCCAGCCAGACGTCAGTTAGCCAAGCTCTGCCTCAATTCCTTATGGGGAAAATTCACACAGTGTACAAACTTGGTGAACACGACCATTATAACAGATCCTGATGAAATGTTTAAGTACCTTTTTGCTCTGTGTTATGAGGTGTCCAACTGTGAGTTTATTGATATGAGACTGCAGCTCTGTGTTGGAAATACACAAAAGAGTACCCCACAACATGTAATAATATAAACATTGGCATAGCCTGTTTCACAATCGCTCACGATCATTTAGAGCTTTACAGGTTGTTGGATAAACTTCAGGACAGGTGTTTGTATCATGATACAGACTCTGTTATTTTTGTGAGCAAAGTGGGCCATCCACTAGGTGATCAACTAGGAGATTTGACCAGTGAGATAGAAAAGGATGAGTACATAGTCATGTTTACCTCATTCAGACCAAAGACATATTCTTACAAAACATCTAACAATGCAAAGTGTATGAAAGTCAAAGGCATCACCTTGAATGTTAACAATACAGTCAAAATACATTTTGACAGTCTAAAGGATCTGGTGAGTGAACACGCTATATCGAGTGACCGTGAAAATTTTAAAACAATTGTTGTAAAACAGCCTAGCATAGTCTGGTTCATAGAGCCCAACTGTTGCATAAATTCTTACCTTTAGTGTTTGATGAAAGGGTCCTGACTGAAGACTACAAAACCCTACCTTACGGTTATTAAAGGTACATTAGAGTCTTGAATCCCCCAACTATGGACACCAGATTGCAATATCTGTCCTTCTGCATTTTAGCAGGTCTCTCAAATTGTGGTAAAAGTTATTTTATAAAGAAGCTATTAGAAAATGCTCCTGGGGTTTTGTCCCAAATCCCTACGGATATTTCATGGCTTTCTTCATGCTGGTGAGATCTTTATATGAAACTATCCCTAAGGTTCCCCCAAGTCAAATTTATAGAAGGCATACCTAGTAATCTCAATGGTGACGCATTGTTACCTACAGGCCTAGTAAACATAGTGATTGTAGACAATCTTATGGATGAAGGTGGGGATCACCCCTGGATAGAAAAAGCTTTTACTCAATATTCACACCATTGTAATCTAAGCATATGCTACATCATGCAGAACTTGTTTTACAAGGGCAAGAGCAGCCACTCTGTAGCTCTCAATGCCTCATACCTTGTTTTATTTAAAACCCCAGTGACAAATGGATATCTATCATAGCTAAACAGATGTACCCCAGAAACACACAGGGGGTCATTACAACATTGGCGGTAAAAGCCGCTTACCGCCGTGCAGAAGACCGCCAACACACCGCCGCGGCCGCGGAATTCCGCCACGGCCATTATGACCCACAGCACGGAATCCGCCAAAATTTAGACACCCACACAAGTCCGCCACACCAAAGGTCAGGGATAAACTGGCGATAACAAAACCTCCACCGTCACGCCAAGAGGAATACGCCCACACTATCACAACCCACGAATCCACGCGGCGGTCTTTCAACTGCGGTATTCCATTGGTGGTACACCCCGCCACGCTCAAAATACACACACATCTACAAAACACTACCACAATGGACAATTCCAAATGCACTCACCTGATACACATACACACACCACTCCCACACACCCAATACAATATAAAACACACACCCACATCACCAACAAACCCCTACGACCAAAATCCCGAAAGAAGGCCAGAGAGAGAGACTACAATCTATGATACCTGATCTTGGACAGGAGAGGACCTACACTGCAAGTGCTGCTGTGACCTCAGTCTGGAAGAGACAATGGCTTGTGCGTCTGGGAAAGGGCCCCTGCCTTCACTTCGGAGGAGTTGGAGAAACACGTGGATGGGGTCCTCCCCCAGTACACGCTACTCTACGGTCCTCCAGACAAACAGGTAAGTACACTGGGAGCATGCTGTATGGGCAATGCCTGTGTGGAGTGGTGCGGATGAAAGATAGGGGTTGGGAGAATGTGGCGTGCATGAAACGATGAAGAGTGCATGTGCCACATGGCAAGGATGGGGATGCGGGCCAATGACTGTGACAATGCAATTGGTAATACCTTCTCTTTTTCCCCTGTACAATACAGCTTTTCCGGGGCGGTACCAACGCCATCAAAAGCACGGCCGAAACAGGACTTGGAAGGGAAACCACTCACCTCTCAACACTCAACGAAGAACCAGGACGCCATGGAGCCCGAGCTGCAGGTCCTGCCCATGCTGGTCTACGTCCGCATCTACCAGGAATACGAAAGGCGGTGGCAATGACCACAGTGAGTACTGCACCTAGCACACAGGGGAGGGGTGAGGAAAAAGAGAGTGACACACATACGCAACACGCAACACCCCCACCCCCACCCAGACCCACCATACACACAAACACATGGATCAACATTACATTTATACCTCATAACCCCCTGGAACAATGCAAGGACAAAAGGAATTGAGTTAAAAAGTGATATTTTTGAAATAGGCAGATATATGTACTTAATAGAAAAACTGTATATACAAAAATATACAACATGTACAGAAGACGGTACATTGTCCATTCAAAATGTCTGTGGGCCACTGAGCCAAAAATCATGGGCCAAGCCCACACTTCACTCCTGCCTCAATACGGAGAGAACACTGTAGGGGAATCAGGTCGAAAACACACAGGCACCTCAGGGGGATGTTGAAGGGGGGGCACCTCAGCCGGAAGATGGAATAACACCACTTCTCCTCGAGGGGGCTCCATGCCCACTGCTTGGTCCTGGGGAGTGCAAGGCCACAGTCTCACAAGTCTCTCAAGTGGGTGGTTTGCCCACTGCTTGGTCCTGGGGAGTGCAAGGCCACAGTCTCACAAGTCTCTCAAGTGGGTGGTTTGCCCACTGTTTGGTCCTGGGGAGTGCAAGGCCACAGTCTCACAAGTCTCTCAAGTGGGTGGTGTGCCCACTGCTTGGTCCTGAGGAGTGCAAAGTCACAGTCTCACAAGTCTCTCAAGTGGGTGGTTTGCCCACTGCTTGGTCCTGGGGAGGGCAAGGCCACAGTTTTCCAAGTGGATGGCTTCTTCCACTGGTCCTGGAGGGGGCTGTGTGCCCAGTGTGCTTCATCCTTCCAAGGATAGGGTGAGTGGATGCCTTTTTCCACTGGTTCTGGAGGGGGCCTTGTGCCCAGTGTGTTTCATCCTGCCAAGGATAGGGTGAGTGGATGCCTTCTCCACTGGTTCTGGAGTTGGCCTTGTGCCCAGTGTGCTTCATCCTGAAAAGGATAGGGTGAGTGGATGCATATTTCCACTGGTTCTGGAGGGGACTTTGTCCCCAGTGTGCTTCATCCTGCCAAGGATAGGGTGAGTGGATGCCTTTCTCCACTGGTTCTGGAGAGGGCCTTGTGCCCTGTGATGCAACACTTGGGGTGGGGTAGTTCACAGTCCCTCGCCTGGGTGTCTGAGGCATGAGATTCGCAGGGAACAGGTTGCATGATAGTCCATGGAGGCAGGGCTAGACTCCATCCTGTAGCGGCTAAGGCTGCAAACTGGTGGTAGTGCCGGTGCTGGTGGGGGTGCTGCCAGTGGTGGTGGGAGGCTCCAGCCCTTCTCCTGCAGCCTCAGACGGCTGCCCACTGGGGCTGCTCCTGCTGGTAGTGGGCCTACTGTCAGCGGTGCAGGTGGCGGTGCTTGCGGCGGGGCCTGCGGCGGTGCTAGCGGTGGTGCAGGTGGCAGTGCTGCCAGTGGTGGAGGGAGGTTCCAGCCCTTCTCCTGCAGCCTCGGTGGCTGCCCACTGGGGCTGCTGCTGCTGACAGTAGTGGTGCTAGCGGCGGTGCAGGTGGTGGTGCTAGCGGCGGGGCTGCTGGCGCTGCTGGCCGCGGTGCAGGTGGTGGGGCTGGCGGTTGTGCTGGTAGCCACCAGGCCTTCACCTGCAGCCTCCGATGGCTGAAGTGCCTTGCCTGGTGTTTTCTGCCCTTTCCTCACCTTGGCAGATGGTGGTGTGACTTTGGCTCTGGCAGCTGGAGTTTGTGAGGAGGCCCTGCTGGGTGTTTCGTGCTCCTTGCCTTTGCTGCATGCTGTCCCCCTCTTCACCCTGGCAGGTGGCGGGATGCTTTTGTCCTTTGCAGGGGTTGGTGGCACACTGGCTGGGCTGACAGGTGCCGCCTTTGAGCCTCTGTGAGTTGCAGGTACCACAGAGGACGTCAACTTGGTGGCTGAGGTGCTGGCCTGGGTTCCGGACACCCTGGCCAGAGGGGAGGGGGGTGAGGGAAGAAGTCAATATTTGCCACAAAAGCTTCTTAGACACACTGGGGCGGGAAGAGGGAGAGGGTTTGGGAGTGGAGGAAGAGGGAGTGGTTGTAGGAGGTGTCTGTCTGCTGTGTTTGGGTACAGATTCATGGGCTGGATGCTGTTGTGAGGTGGATGGCTGTTGGGTGGGTGGGTGCTTGCGTTTGTGTACTTTGGGAGGAGGGGACACAGGGGATGTGTGCATGGATGTGGAGGTGGTGACTGCCTGTGAGGGGTGTGTTGTGATGGGCGTGCTGGTGATGGAGGTAGTGGATGAGGATGTAGTGCATGTAGGTGTGAGTGGAGACGCTACTAGGAGGGAGGTGGATGAGGAGGAGGAGGGGGACACAGTGGAGGCAGTGGAAGCTGGTGTGTCTCGATGGGGATGTGCTTGTGTGAGTGCCTGTGAGATGAAGTGTGGTGGTTGTGCTTGCCTGAGCCACTTTTGGTGAATGCGGGTCTGAAGGTGTGCTTGGGATAGGCCGCGGTTGAGGGGATTGGGTCTGGGTAGAGGAAGTTGGAAAGGGGAGCCTATAGACAGGTACAAGGGCAGCCATCAGTGCTGAGGCCAGAGCCTGAAATGCTCTCTGTTGGGCCGCCACGCCAGAGTGAATGCCCTCCAAGTATGCATCTGTTTGTTGCAAATGCCTCTCGACACCCTGGATGGCATTCAGTATGGTTGCCTGCCCAACAGTGAGGGATCTCAGCAGGTCAATAGCCTCCTCACTGAGGGCAGCATAGCTGACGGAGGCAGGGCCTGAGGTGCATGGGGCGAAGGAGATGCCCACCGTCCTTGGTGAGCGGACACAGGAAACACCCTGAGGGGATGCTGGGAGGGCGGTGCTGGTAGGGGGGGTGGCAACAGTACCTATTGTTGAGGTGGGCACAGAGGTGTTCGCCACCACCAGGGAGCTTCCATCGGAGGAGGAGTCGCTGTCTGTGGTCTTCCCTCCTGTCCTCGTCGTGGTGCTCCCCTCGCCCTCCGTCCCAGTGGTGCCCTCAACCTCAGTGGATTCGGCCTCCAGGCCCATGTGGGATGCAGCTCCCTCCGTCGCTGGTGCCTCTGCTCCTCTGCTAGATGATGCTAATGCACACAAGGACAGGGTGAAAAAACAAAAAGGGATGGGAGAGACAGAGGATACACTTGGTCAATGCCAGCAACACCACTACCATTGGCGTACATAACACACATGGAGCAGCCCTATGCACTAGGCCATGCACTACCAGTTACTAAGACAGTCACCAGCCCATGGGGTACAATGCCTACCACCATTAGCTGCACACCTGAAACCCACAGGACCCTGCCCAGTAGTAGATACCCACTAACACTATTGGGGTAGGAGTGCTTCTGAGCCTGCCCAACAAGGGACCTACCCTGCCATCTTTGCCCTGGCCTAGGGGCACCCATAGCCCACATCCCCCTCCAGGTAACTCTTAAGGCGCACAAAGCCAAGATTCAGAATCTGTACTCACCGCCTTGTGGCTGCTGTGATGCCGTCAAGCGCCCATCCAACTCCGGATAGGCCACCGCCAGGATGCGGAACATCAGCGGGGTCATGGTGCGACAGGCACCCCTTCCTCGTTGGGAGGCCAGCCCCAGCTGGGCCTCCGCCATCTTCTTTGCCCAGCAGTACAGGTCCTCCCACCTTTTACAGCAGTGGGTATTCCGCCTGTCAAAGACCCCCAAGGTCCGCACCTCCTTGGCAATGGCATGTCAAATACCCTTTTTCTGGTGGGCGCTGACCTGCAGGGAAAAGACAGCAGAAAAAGGATTAGTCATACCGTCTGGACTGTCATACTCATGGCCCACCATATCCCTACTATCCCCTTACGCACATACATTGACCACCATACATGCAGCACTCTGCCCAGGAACCCTCTGCCCCCCCCAACATGTAGCTTACACACACATCACTCCATACATTCATGGCCCACGCATCATGCTCACAGTGTACTCACCTGTTTGTCTGGAGGACCGTAGAGTAATGTGTCCTGGGGTAGGACCCCATCCACCAGTTTCTCCAACTCCTCCGCAGTGAATGCAGGGGGCCTTTCCCCAGACACATGAGTCATTGTCGCTTCCAGACACAGGTCACAGAAGCACTTGCAGTCTAGGTTCTCTCCTGTTGAAGGTCATGTAGCAAGTGAGTGAACAAATGACGGTCACGTCCACAGCGGTGCGTACCGTCACCGCTGGCGTACATCGCCATTGGCTCCTGGAACCCATAGGGCCCAATGATAACCAATGCGAAGTTGCACGGCGGTCTTCGACTGCCTACCGCGATGGCGCACAATGCCAGCCGAATTACCTCATTCCCACTTGTACCTCCTCACAGGTCAGGCAGCCGCCATTTCAGGGAGGCACAAGGCATGGCACAGCAGACACAGGACATAAATAATGTGGACCAGCCGTGAGAAAAAAACCAAAATGTAGTAACCAATAGTTTAGATTAATTGTATTGAGTGCTTAGAGCCAATATAAATATAACTGTGAATACTGAGTAAAGATAATCTAAATATCCTAAAAAACTAAAATATTTTCAAGCTCCACTTACTAATATAACACAAAATTGAGAAAACAAGCTTCTGTTTGTCACGGGCTGAATCCTGTCATATGTACCTGTAATAGACATAGCTAACCACTAAAACATACTATTCAAATCCCCATTTTACCTAAGAAATGAAAACAAATTAAGGGCCTCATTACGAATATAACAGTCTGTGGATCGCCATGGTGGTATTGGTGGTCCGACCACCATCGGTTTGGCAGTGGGACTGCAGTATTAGGAGTTATGTAGGCCTATGGAGAAAAGAGTGCAGCGGTCCGGGTGTCACCACCAGGCAGCAGAGACCGGCAATGTCATGAGGCTGCACAAACTGTCCAGGGGAGCCTGTGTTGCCACCGGACACATTATGAAGTTGCACACCGTCAATGTAACCTTGGCGGCCCAACCACCACATCTTAGCAGGCAGAAACAGGGAGTATAAAGGGAGGATGATGTCAGGTAGGCCCCAGCAACAAACTCCACACCAGTGGCCCATATATTTGCCAAACCATATGCATACATGCCAACTGAAATGCCAACAGTTGCCCTCAGAAAAATCTGGATCTCAGACAACTACAATTGCATGGCTGAAGTTGTGCAATCACAGTAACCATTGAACAAGTAGGAGACCTCATCACCCTCAATGCTTTGCCCCATGGAGCATACCTCAGTTGCCTGTTATCATACAATAGTAGCCCAATGCCAACTGTATTACCACAGGTCCCACACAAGGTCATGCATGCATCTATTTGTCACATACATAATGACCCACAAATAAGAAATGATTCTCCAAAATCCGGCTATGTTTTTCACAAAAGAATAATAGTCTGGAGGTGTCATGAAAATACTCATGTCACATTGAAAGAAGTTTCACAGTGCACAGCTCACCAAGTGCAATATGTACCAATGGAGTCATGAAGGTAGTACTAATGTTGCTCAGATAGGCCACACATTTAACATGGAAATGGACACTGTAGACATCATGTGCAATATGTCAGGGAGAGATGTCTCTAAATGCCACACACAATGAATCAGCAAGCCCCAGGGAAATCACCACTAATGTCTGGGACCCCTTACAATTACATGCTCTGAGTGCATCGGTAGATGCCATTCATCCCTTGGATGTTGGAGAGGCCCAGAGATTTGCAAGTACTTGTTGAAGCCTTCAACATGTTGCCCAATTGGAAGCTACATCATTGTCTCCATTATGGTCATGCAATCCCTGATGTCTGTGGATGAATTATTGTACTCAAACGCATGTGATCTCAACATAACTGCAAGTCACTCCATGACACATGCCAACAGTCAGGTTACAAACCTTAACCATTTCACAAGTGCTAAGCACTTTGCTACATGATTCTACATCAATGGCATAGAAATGCACATTGTAGCTAAAACATCTAGGGCCAGATGTAGGAAGGAAGCAATTTGCGAGTTGCAAATTGCGAGTCCTTCCGACTCGCAATTTGCAACTCGCAAATTGCTATGCAGTACGGTGTCTCAGACACCGACTGCAACTCGCTATGGGGTCGCAATGACCCACCTCATGAATATTCATGAGGTGGGTCGCAAATTGCGGCCCCATAGCGAGTATAGGCACTCGCTAACATGTAGGCCTGCTGTAGTCAGCAGGCCTCCATGTTAGCGACCTGCTTTTCAATAAAGTAGTTTATTTATTTTTTTAAATGTAGCCCGTTTTCCCTAAGGGAAAACAAGCTGCATTTCAAAAAATCCGAAACCTTTTGTTTCGTTTTTTTCAGGGCAGGGAGTGGTCCCTTGGACCACTCCCTGCCCTGCAAAAATATTTTGGGGTCCATTCACAAAGGGGAAGGGGTCCCACGGGGACCCCTTCCCGTTTGCGAATGGGTTACCATCCACTTCAAGTGGATGGTAACTGCGACTCCATTTGCGACCGCATAAGCGGTCACAAATGGAATTGCATACCATTGCGAATCGCAAATAGGAAGGGAACACCCCTTCCTATTTGCGATTCGGAAATGCATTTTGCGAGTCGGTAACGACTCGCAAAATGCATTTCTGCATAGGAAACACGCATTTGCGAGTCGCAAACGGCAAATTTTGCCGTTTGCGACTCGCAAAGTGCTTCCTACATCTGGCCCCTAGTCCTTCATGTCATGTCCCTAATTGCTACTGCAGTTGTACATGCAAAATGGCAAGCTATGATGCGTGGGGGTATGTTTTAGCTAATAAACAATGGTAACACACTCCTGTATGTGGCACAACATGAAATGTAACCCAATTGTAAATATCTTATTCCACACACAGGTTGCCATGCACATATATGTGAGGGAATACAAACATCACCCCATCAACACAGGTAAACCATGCATGAAAAAGCAGATTCCAAATGTTTTGCTAAAGAGAAAGGGACACATACTGGCATGTAGGCACAAGGAATCTTGGCAACAGTGATGGTACATAGATATTGTAAATGGACATTCTCTGCTTACCAAGGAAAGGTATAGGTCTGTAGCTACACTCAAAGAACAATGTATGCTCTGTTACATGTATAATTGCCATGTTCACATTACAGACAGTGGTGAAGCACAAGCGCACATCATATGCTGATGACAACAAGCCTCTGGGTGGCAGATGCCAAAATACTCATTTAACCAGGCACGTGGCAGAGGACAGTGATCCATCCCTTCCTTACCTGTGGCTTGTAACACAGAAGAATAGTGGCCTGTTGCATAGAATTTACATCCACTAGAGCAACAAAGAGTACTTGATTGTTCAATGTACACAGCCATATGTTGTCCCTGGAGAGCAAGTTGTTTGTCGATTGTACACAGTTGTGTCCTAGGTCCCTGGGCCGATAGGGCCACATCAGTATACAACACATGACATCTCCACACGAACAATCACTCATTCCTAATCATCAGGGGGGCTGTCAGAACCTAACACATTCACTTGGCAATGTGACAGGCATGAATATGCCCTGTACTCAACTACTTGTAGCTGCTGTGCTGTCCTCAAATGCCCATCAAGGTCTGGGAAGGCCACTACCGGAATGAGGGCCATTAGGGGGGTCATGGACCAAAGGGCACCCCACCCACGTTGGAAGGACATCCTCAACTGGACCTCTGCAATCTTCCGGGCCCACGTCTCAGGGCCTCCCATTTTTTAACGACAGTGGGCGCTCCACTGGCTGTGGACCCCAGGGTCCGCACCTTCTTGGCGATGGCTCTCCATAGTTACTTTTTCTGTTGGGTGTTGACCTGCATGGATGCAAAAGACAAGTCAAGAGGTTACAATCACAAGTTTTATCACAAATGGTTGAGTCACATACATGTCAATACCAGCAAGCTAGGCCTTTCTTATTTGTTAATACTCCCCAAGTGTGAAACACAAGCCAATAAGTACTGGGACCGGACTACAGACATATGTATTTGCATCTGCAGATTAACCCCCTAACCTGCTCATGGCGTACAATGACTAAGCAAGCTTACTGACATCAGGTGGCTCATGCTCCAGCACCCTGTACTGTGATGTGAGCCACAATGAGACACTACACACCTATGTGACTTCTGAAGGATGAAGTCCTTAGGCATAAATGGACCAACACATTCACACTCGGTGAGAATGATTCACTGCATACAGTCCCTACAGGCAACTGCCAGATTTCAAACTTCAACATTACACATGAGTGACAATCAAGGGGCTGGCATGTTGGATACAGAAAGTGTCTTCCTTGTCCATGTGTGGAGATGTGGAATAATAAATGCAGACATATGCCACTTCAAGGGGTGGTGTTCTGTGGTGTGTACCTGTACAAGAGAACACTCATTTGGGCATATGTGTCTATCCTACAGAGATTGCATCCAACAAACAAGGGCATACTGTAGGAAAGTACCATCTTGCCTGGCATGTTACCCCCATTTTTCACTGTATATATGTTGTTTTAGTTGTATGTGTCACTGGGACCCTCCCAGTGCTCATAAGTGTGCCTGAATGTGTTACCTGTGTAGTGACTAACTGTCTCACTGAGGCTCTGCTAATCAGAACCTCAGTGGTTATGCTCTCTCATTTCTTTCCAAATTGTCACTGACAGGCTAGTGACCATTTTTACCAATTTACATTGGCTTACTGGAACACCCTTATAATTCCCTAGTATATGGTACTGAGGTACCCAGGGTATTGGGGTTCCAGGAGATCCCTATGGGCTGCAGCATTTCTTTTGCCACCCATAGGGAGCTCTGACAATTCTTACACAGGCCTGCCACTGCAGCCTGAGTGAAATAACGTCCACGTTATTTCACAGCCATTTTACACTGCACTTAAGTAACTTATAAGTCACCTATATGTCTAACCTTTACCTGGTAAAGGTTAGGTGCAAAGTTACTTAGTGTGAGGGCACCCTGGCACTAGCCAAGGTGCCCCCACATGGTTCAGAGCTAATTCACTGAACTTTGTGAGTGCGGGGACACCATTACACGCGTGCACTACATATAGGTCACTACCTATATGTAGCTTCACCATGGTAACTCCGAATATGGCCATGTAACATGTCTATGATCATGGAATTGCCCCCTCTATGCCATCCTGGCATTGTTGGTACAATTCCATGATCCCAGTGGTCTGTAGCACAGACCCTGGTACTGCCAGACTGCCCTTCCTGGGGTTTCACTGCAGCTGCTGCTGCTGCCAACCCCTCAGACAGGCAGCTGCCCTCCTGGGGTCCAGCCAGGCCTGGCCCAGGATGGCAGAACAAAGAACTTCCTCTGAGAGAGGGTGTGACACCCTCTCCCTTTGGAAAATGGTGTGAAGGCAGGGGAGGAGTAGCCTCCCCCAGCCTCTGGAAATGCTTTGTTGGGCACAGATGTGCCCAATTCTGCATAAGCCAGGCTACACCGGTTCAGGGACCCCTTAGCCCCTGCTCTGGCGCGAAACTGGACAAAGGAAAGGGGAGTGACCACTACCCTGACCTGCACCTCCCCTGGGAGGTGTCCAGAGCTCCTCCAGTGTGCTCCAGACCTCTGCCATCTTGGAAACAGAGGTGCTGCTGGCACACTGGACTGCTCTGAGTGGCCAGTGCCACCAGGTGACGTCAGAGACTCCTGCTGATAGGCTCCCTCAGGTGTTAGTAGCCTTTCCTCTCTCCTAGGTAGCCAAACCCTCTTTTCTGGCTATTTAGGGTCTCTGTCTCTGGGGAAACTTTAGATAACGAATGCATGAGCTCAGCCGAGTTCCTCTGCATCTCTCTCTTCACCTTCTGATAAGGAATCGACCGCTGACCGCGCTGGAAGCCTGCAAACCTGCAACATAGTAGCAAAGACGACTACTGCAACTCTGTAACGCTGATCCTGCCGCCTTCTCGACTGTTTTCCTGCTTGTGCATGCTGTGGGGGTAGCCTGCCTCCTCTCTGCACCAGAAGCTCCGAAGAAATCTCCCGTGGGTCGACGGAATCTTCCCCCTGCAACCGCAGGCACCAAAAAGCTGCATTACCGGTCCCTTGGGTCTCCTCTCAGCACGACGAGCGAGGTCCCTCGAATCCAGCGACTCTGTCCAAGTGACCCCCACAGTCCAGTGACTCTTCAGCCCAAGTTTGGTGGAGGTAAGTCCTTGCCTCACCTCGCTGGGCTGCATTGCTGGGAACCGCGACTTTGCAGCTACTCCGGCCCCTGTGCACTTCCGGCGGAAATCCTTCGTGCACAACCAAGCCTGGGTCCACGGCACTCTAACCTGCATTGCACAACTTTCTAAGTTGGTCTCCGGCGACGTGGGACTCCTTTGTGCAACTCTGGCGAGCACCATTTCACGCATCCTCGTAGTGCCTGTTTCTGGCACTTCTCCGGGTGCTACCTGCTTCAGTGAGGGCTCTTTGTCTTGCTCGGTGTCCCCTCTCTCTGCAGGTCCAATTTGCGACCTCCTGGTCCCTCCCACGATTTGCATGTAGCAAGGCTTGTTGGCGTCCTTCCGGCGGGAAAACACGTCTGCACAACTTTCCAAGGCGAGAGGAATCCGTCCACCAAAGGGGAAGTCTCTAGCCCTTTCCGTTCCTGCAAAAACCTCAGCTTCTTCTGTCCAGTCGAAGCTTCTTTGCACCCGCAGCTGGCATTTCCTGGGCATCTGCCCATCTCCGACTTGCTTGTGACTTTTGGACTTGGTCCCCTTGTTCCACAGGTACCCTAGATTGGAAATCCACAGTTGTTGCATTGCTGGTTTGTGTCTTTTCTGCATTTTTCCTCTAACACAACTCTTTTGTCCTTAGGGGAACTTTGGTGCACTTTGCACTCACTTTACAGGGTCTTGGGGAGGGTTATTTTTCTAACTCTCACTATTTTCTAATAGTCCCAGCGACCCTCTACAAGGTCACATAGGTTTGGGGTCCATTCGTGGTTCGCATTCCACTTTTGGAGTATATGGTTTGTGTTGCCCCTATCCCTATGTTTCCCCATTGCATCCTATTGTAACTATACATTGTTTGCACTGTTTTCTAAGACTATACTGCATATTTTTGCTATTGTGTATATATATCTTGTGTATATTTCCTATCCTCTCACTGAGGGTACACTCTAAGATACTTTGGCATATTGTCATAAAAATAAAGTACCTTTATTTTTAGTATAACTGTGTATTGTGTTTTCTTATGATATTGTGCATATGACACTAAGTGGTACTGTAGTAGCTTCACACGTCTCCTAGTTCAGCCTAAGCTGCTCTGCTAAGCTACCATTATCTATCAGCCTAAGCTGCTAGACACCCGATACACTAATAAGGGATAACTGGGCCTGGTGCAAGGTGTAAGTACCCCTTGGTACTCACTACAAGCCAGTCCAGCCTCCTACATTGGTTGTGCAGTGGTGGGATAAGTGCTTGAGACTACTTACCACTCTTGTCATTGTACTTTTCATAAGAGAAAAATATACAAAACAAGGTCAGTGTATATACACATAGCCAAAAAGTTTTGCATTTCCTCTTTTCACTCTTTTCTAAGTGCTGAAAAGTACTTCTAAACTTTCAAAAAGTTCTTAAAAGTTTAAAAAAGTTTTTTCTGTCTTTCCAAAAAGTTCTGAAAACTTTTTTCTCTTTTCCTATCACTTTAACTCTCTCTAAAAATGTCTGGCACAGGCCAAAATGTTGAACTGGCCAAACTTGCATATGATCACCTTAGCTGGAAAGGAGCAAGGAGTCTCTGCATAGAGAGAGGTTTGAGTGTAGGGAAGAATCCTTCCTTAGAACTGTTAATTAATATGCTTAGAGTACAGGATAAGGCCATAAGTGCCCAATCTGGTGAAAAAGCAGCTAATGGTTCTCAATCTGATCCAGGGACTCCCCCAGGAAAAGGTTCAGGAAAGAAACTTCTCAGCCTGCCCATTACTAGACAGTCTAGCATAGTTGGTACAGAGGTTGAATCACATCATACTAATGGTGTGCTCTCACATTATACTGGTAGCCAAGCTGTTAGGGTGCCCTCTGTAAGGGACAGGTCTCCTTCTGTTCATTCCCATCATACCTCTGTATCTAGAAATGTCCCTCCCACCCACCCTGATGACAGATTGTTAGAAAGGGAGCTCAATAGATTGAGAGTGGAACAAACCAGACTGAAGCTCAAGAAGCAACAGCTGGATTTGGATAGACAGTCTTTAGAAGTAGAGAGGGAAAGACAGAAGTTGGGTTTAGAATCCCATGGTGGCAGCAGCAGTATTCCCCATAGTCATCCTGCAAAAGAGCATGATTCCAGGAATCTGCATAAGATAGTTCCCCCTTATAAGGAGGGGGATGACATTAACAAGTGGTTTGCTGCACTTGAGAGGGCCTGTGCTGTACAGGATGTCCCTCAAAAGCAGTGGGCTGCTATCCTATGGCTATCATTTACTGGAAAAGGTAGGGATAGGCTCCTTACTGTAAAAGAAAATGATGCTAATAATTTCCAAGTTCTTAAGAATGCACTCCTGGATGGTTATGGCTTAACCACTGAACAGTACAGGATAAAGTTCAGAGAGACCAAAAAGGAGTCTTCACAAGACTGGGTTGATTTCATTGACCAGGCAGTGAAGGCCTTGGAGGGGTGGTTACATGGCAGTAAAGTTACTGATTATGACAGCCTGTATAACTTGATCCTGAGAGAGCATATTCTTAATAATTGTGTGTCTGATTTGTTGCACCAGTACTTGGTGGACTCTGATCTGACCTCTCCCCAAGAATTGGGAAAGAAGGCAGACAAATGGGTCAGAACAAGAGTGAACAGAAAAGTTCATACAGGGGGTGACAAAGATGGCAACAAAAAGAAGGATGGTAAGTCTTCTGACAAGGGTGGGGACAAATCTAAAAATGAGTCTTCATCAGGCCCACAAAAACACTCTGGTGGGGGTGGTGGGTCCAAATCCTCCTTTAATCAGAACAAGGAAAAGAAACCATGGTGCTATTTATGTAAAATAAAAGGCCATTGGACAACAGATCCCAGTTGTCCAAAGAAAGGCACCACAGCTCCTACCACTACAACCCCTACTGCTACACCTAGTGTCCCTACTAATAGCAGTGGTGGTGGGAGCAAACCTACTAATAGCCAATCCAAGGGAGTAGCTGGGCTCACTTTTGGTAATTTAGTTAGGGTTGGTCTGATTAGGGAGACCACAGAGGCTACTTTAGTCTCTGAAGGGGCTATTGATTTAGCCACTTTGGTTGCTTGCCCCCATAACTTGGAGAAGTACAAGCAACTAACCCTAATAAATGGTGTTGAGGTCCAGGCCTACAGGGACACAGGTGCCAGTGTCACAATGGTGATTGAGAAACTGGTGCACCCTGAACAACACATACTTGGACACCAGTACCAAGTAACCGATGCTCACAACATAACACAAAGCCACCCCATGGCTGTTGTAAATCTCAACTGGGGGGGGGTAACTGGTCCAAAGAAAGTTGTGGTAGCTTCAGATTTACCTGTAGACTGTCTATTAGGGAATGATTTGGAGACATCAGCTTGGTCAGATGTGGAGTTGGAGGCCCATGCAGCAATGCTGGGCATCCCAGGGCATATTTTTGCTTTGACAAGGGCTCAGGCCAAAAAGCAAAAAGGACAGGGAAGCTTGGATCCTGGAACAATGGACCAAGTGCTCCCTAAAGCTAGGGCTAGTAGAAGCAAACCACTTCCTACTATCCCTCCCTCTACAGTGGATTCAACTTCAGAGGAAGAAGAATTCCCTCCCTGTGCAGAACCTACACCAGAGGAGCTGGAAGCAGACACTGCTGAGCTTTTGGGTGAAGGGGGGCCTGCCAGGGAGGAGCTGAGTGTGGCACAGCAAACCTGTCCCACATTAGAGGGTCTCAGACAGCAAGCTGGCAAACAAGCTAATGGGGATGTCAGTGACTCTCACAGAGTTTACTGGGAGGACAACCTCTTGTACACTGAGCATAGGGATCCTAAACCTGGAGCTGCCAGGAGATTAGTGATTCCTCAGGAGTACAGAAAGTTCCTCCTAACACTGGCACATGACATTCCCCTAGCTGGGCACCTGGGTCAAATGAAAACTTGGGACAGATTGGTCCCATTGTTTCATTGGCCTAGGATGTCTGAGGACACAAAAGAATTTTGTAAGTCCTGTGAAACCTGTCAAGCCAGTGGCAAGACAGGTGGCACTCCAAAGGCACCCCTTATCCCACTGCCTGTGGTTGGGGTTCCCTTTGAAAGGGTAGGGGTTGACATAGTTGGCCCCCTTGACCCTCCTACTGCTTCAGGCAATAGGTTTATCTTGGTGGTAGTGGACCATGCCACAAGATATCCTGAAGCTATTCCTTTAAGGACCACTACAGCTCCTGCAGTGGCAAAGGCCCTCCTGGGAATATTTTCCAGGGTGGGCTTCCCAAAGGAAGTAGTATCAGACAGGGGAAGCAATTTCATGTCTGCATACTTAAAGGCCATGTGGAAGGAGTGTGGTGTAACTTACAAGTTCACAACACCCTATCATCCACAAACAAATGGACTGGTGGAGAGATTTAATAAAACTCTCAAAGGCATGATTATGGGACTCCCTGAAAAACTCCGCAGGAGATGGGATATCCTTCTACCATGCCTCCTTTTTGCCTACAGGGAGGTACCCCAGAAAGGAGTGGGCTTCAGCCCCTTTGAACTTCTTTTTGGACACCCTGTTAGGGGTCCACTCACACTTGTAAAGGAGGGTTGGGAACAACCTTTAAAAGCTCCTAAGCAGGATATTGTGGATTATGTACTTGGCCTCAGATCAAGGATGGCTGAGTACATGAAAAAGGCCAGTAAAAACCTTCAGGCCAGCCAAGAGCTCCAGAAGCAATGGCATGATCAGAAGGCTGTTTTGGTTCAGTACCAACCAGGGCAGAAAGTGTGGGTCTTGGAGCCTGTGGCCCCAAGAGCACTCCAAGATAAATGGAGTGGACCCCACACAATTGTTGAAAAGAAGGGTGAAGTCACCTACTTGGTTGACTTAGGCACTGCCAGGAGTCCCCTTAGGGTGATCCATGTCAACCGCCAGAAACCCTACTATGACAGGGCTGATCTCACCCTGCTCATGGCAACAGATGAGGGACAGGAAGAAGACAGTGATCCTCTACCTGATCTCTTCTCTTCCACAGAACAAGATGCTCTTGTGGAAGGTGTAGTTTTGGCTGATTGTCTTACTGCTGAGCAGAAAGATAATTGCATAAATCTCCTAGGACAATTTTCAGAACTCTTCTCTACTGTGCCAGGCACCACTTCTTGGTGTGAGCACACTATAGATACTGGAGACAGTTTACCTGTCAAAAGTAAGATCTATAGGCAGCCTGACCATGTCAGGGACTGCATAAAGCAAGAAGTTCAGAAAATGTTGGAACTAGGAGTAGTTGAGCACTCTGACAGTCCATGGGCTTCTCCTGTGGTACTGGTACCAAAACCCAATTCTAAAGATGGAAAGAAGGAAATGAGGTTTTGTGTAGACTATAGAGGTCTCAACTTGGTAACCAAAACTGATGCTCACCCTATACCCAGGGCAGATGAGCTCATAGATACACTGGCATCTGCCAAGTATCTAAGCACTTTTGATTTGACTGCAGGGTATTGGCAGATCAAATTGTCAGAAGATGCTAAACCTAAGACTGCATTTTCTACCATTGGAGGACATTACCAGTTTACTGTAATGCCTTTTGGTTTGAAAAATGCACCTGCCACTTTTCAGAGGTTGGTGAACACAGTCCTGCAAGGGCTGGAAGCTTTCAGTGCAGCATATTTGGATGATATAGCTGTCTTTAGCTCCAGCTGGGATGATCACCTGGTCCACCTTTGGAAAGTTTTGGAGGCTCTGCAAAAGGCAGGCCTCACTATCAAGGCTTCAAAGTGCGAAATAGGGCAGGGTAAGGTGGTTTATCTGGGACACCTTGTTGGTGGGGAACAGATTGCACCACTTCAGGGGAAAATCCAAACTATTATTGATTGGGTTCCCCCTACCACTCAGACTCAGGTGAGAGCCTTCCTAGGCCTCACTGGGTATTACAGGAGGTTCATTAAGAACTATGGCTCCATTGCAGCCCCTCTTAATGACCTCACATCCAAGAAAATGCCTAAAAAGGTATTATGGACAGCAAACTGTCAGAAAGCTTTTGAGGAGCTGAAGCAGGCCATGTGCTCCGCACCTGTCCTGAAAAGCCCTTGTTACTCTAAAAAATTCTATGTCCAAACTGATGCATCTGAATTAGGAGTAGGGGCAGTCCTATCACAACTTAATTCTGAGGGCCAGGATCAACCTGTTGCTTTTATTAGTAGAAGGTTGACCCCTAGAGAAAAGCGTTGGTCTGCCATTGAGAGGGAGGCCTTTGCTGTGGTCTGGGCTCTGAAGAAGTTGAGGCCATACCTGTTTGGCACTCACTTCATTGTTCAGACAGACCACAAACCTCTACTTTGGCTAAAACAAATGAAAGGTGAAAATCCTAAATTGTTGAGGTGGTCCATATCCCTACAGGGAATGGACTATACAGTGGAACATAGACCTGGGAGTAGCCACTCCAATGCAGATGGACTCTCCAGATATTTCCACTTAGACAATGAAGACTCATCAGGTAATGGCTAGTCTTATTGTCCTTCGTTTGGGGGGGGGTTGTGTAGGAAAGTACCATCTTGCCTGGCATGTTACCCCCATTTTTCACTGTATATATGTTGTTTTAGTTGTATGTGTCACTGGGACCCTGGTAAACCAGGGCCCCAGTGCTCATAAGTGTGCCTGAATGTGTTACCTGTGTAGTGACTAACTGTCTCACTGAGGCTCTGCTAATCAGAACCTCAGTGGTTATGCTCTCTCATTTCTTTCCAAATTGTCACTGACAGGCTAGTGACCATTTTACCAATTTACATTGGCTTACTGGAACACCCTTATAATTCCCTAGTATATGGTACTGAGGTACCCAGGGTATTGGGGTTCCAGGAGATCCCTATGGGCTGCAGCATTTCTTTTGCCACCCATAGGGAGCTCTGACAATTCTTACACAGGCCTGCCACTGCAGCCTGAGTGAAATAATGTCCACGTTATTTCACAGCCATTTTACACTGCACTTAAGTAACTTATAAGTCACCTATATGTCTAACCTTTACCTGGTAAAGGTTAGGTGCAAAGTTACTTAGTGTGAGGGCACCCTGGCACTAGCCAAGGTGCCCCCACATGGTTCAGAGCCAATTCACTGAACTTTGTGAGTGCGGGGACACCATTACACGCGTGCACTACATATAGGTCACTACCTATATGTAGCTTCACCATGGTAACTCCGAATATGGCCATGTAACATGTCTATGATCATGGAATTGCCCCCTCTATGCCATCCTTGCATTGTTGGTACAATTCCATGATCCCAGTGGTCTGTAGCACAGACCCTGGTACTGCCAGACTGCCCTTCCTGGGGTTTCACTGCAGCTGCTGCTGCTGCCAACCCCTCAGACAGGCAGCTGCCCTCCTGGGGTCCAGCCAGGCCTGGCCCAGGATGGCAGAACAAAGAACTTCCTCTGAGAGAGGGTGTGACACCCTCTCCCTTTGGAAAATGGTGTGAAGGCAGGGGAGGAGTAGCCTCCCCCAGCCTCTGGAAATGCTTTGTTGGGCACAGATGTGCCCAATTCTGCATAAGCCAGTCTACACCGGTTCAGGGACCCCTTAGCCCCTGCTCTGGCGCGAAACTGGACAAAGGAAAGGGGAGTGACCACTCCCCTGACCTGCACCTCCCCTGGGAGGTGTCCAGAGCTCCTCCAGTGTGCTCCAGACCTCTGCCATCTTGGAAACAGAGGTGCTGCTGGCACACTGGACTGCTCTGAGTGGCCAGTGCCACCAGGTGACGTCAGAGACTCCTGCTGATAGGCTCCTTCAGGTGTTAGTAGCCTTTCCTCTCTCCTAGGTAGCCAAACCCTCTTTTCTGGCTATTTAGGGTCTCTGTCTCTGGGGAAACTTTAGATAACGAATGCATGAGCTCAGCCGAGTTCCTCTGCATCTCTCTCTTCACCTTCTGATAAGGAATCGACCGCTGACCGCGCTGGAAGCCTGCAAACCTGCAACATAGTAGCAAAGACGACTACTGCAACTCTGTAACGCTGATCCTGCCGCCTTCTCGACTGTTTTCCTGCTTGTGCATGCTGTGGGGGTAGCCTGCCACCTCTCTGCACCAGAAGCTCCGAAGAAATCTCCCGTGGGTCGACGGAATCTTCCCCCTGCAACCGCAGGCACCAAAAAGCTGCATTACCGGTCCCTTGGGTCTCCTCTCAGCACGACGAGCGAGGTCCCTCGAATCCAGTGACTCTGTCCAAGTGACCCCCACAGTCCAGTGACTCTTCAGCCCAAGTTTGGTGGAGGTAAGTCCTTGCCTCACCTCGCTGGGCTGCATTGCTGGGAACCGCGACTTTGCAGCTACTCCGGCCCCTGTGCACTTCCGGCGGAAATCCTTCGTGCACAGCCAAGCCTGGGTCCACGGCACTCTAACCTGCATTGCACGACTTTCTAAGTTGGTCTCCGGCGACGTGGGACTCCTTTGTGCAACTCCGGCAAGCACCGTTTCACGCATCCTTGTAGTGCCTGTTTCTGGCACTTCTCCGGGCGCTACCTGCTTCAGTGAGGGCTCTTTGTCTTGCTCCACGTCCCCTCTCTCTGCAGGTCCAATTTGCGACCTCCTGGTCCCTCCTGGACCTCAGCAGCGTCCAAAAACGCCAAACGCACGATTTGCATGTAGCAAGGCTTGTTGGCATCCTTCTGGCGGGAAAACAATTTTGCACAACTCTCTAAGGCGAGTGGGATCCGTCCACCAAAGGGGAAGTCTCTAGCCCTTTTCGTTCCTGCAGAAACCTCAGCTTCTTCTGTCCAGTCGAAGCTTCTTTGCACCCGCAGCTGGCATTTCCTGGGCATCTGCCCATCTCCGACTTGCTTGTGACTTTTGGACTTGGTCCCCTTGTTCCACAGGTACCCTAGTTTGGAAATCCACAGTTGTTGCATTGCTGGTTTGTGTCTTTTCTGCATTTTTCCTCTAACACGACTCTTTTGTCCTTAGGGGAACTTTGGTGCACTTTGCACTCACTTTTCAGGGTCTTGGGGAGGGTTATTTTTCTAACTCTCACTATTTTCTAATAGTCCCAGCGACCCTCTACAAGGTCACATAGGTTTGGGGTCCATTCGTGGTTCGCATTCCACTTTTGGAGTATATGGTTTGTGTTGCCCCTATCCCTATGTTTCCCCATTGCATCCTATTGTAACTATACATTGTTTGCACTGTTTTCTAAGACTATACTGCATATTTTTGCTATTGTGTATATATATCTTGTGTATATTTCCTATCCTCTCACTGAGGGTACACTCTAAGATACTTTGGCATATTGTCATAAAAATAAAGTACCTTTATTTTTAGTATAACTGTGTATTGTGTTTTCTTATGATATTGTGCATATGACACTAAGTGGTACTGTAGTAGCTTCACACGTCTCCTAGTTCAGCCTAAGCTGCTCTGCTAAGCTACCATTATCTATCAGCCTAAGCTGCTAGACACCCGATACACTAATAAGGGATAACTGGGCCTGGTGCAAGGTGTAAGTACCCCTTGGTACTCACTACAAGCCAGTCCAGCCTCCTACATTGGTTGTGCAGTGGTGGGATAAGTGCTTGAGACTACTTACCACTCTTGTCATTGTACTTTTCATAAGAGAAAAATATACAAAACAAGGTCAGTGTATATACACATAGCCAAAAAGTTTTGCATTTCCTCTTTTCACTCTTTTCTAAGTGCTGAAAAGTACTTCTAAACTTTCAAAAAGTTCTTAAAAGTTTAAAAAAGTTTTTTCTGTCTTTCCAAAAAGTTCTGAAAACTTTTTTCTCTTTTCCTATCACTTTAACTCTCTCTAAAAATGTCTGGCACAGGACAAAATGTTGAACTGGCCAAACTTGCATATGATCACCTTAGCTGGAAAGGAGCAAGGAGTCTCTGCATAGAGAGAGGTTTGAGTGTAGGGAAGAATCCTTCCTTAGAACTGTTAATTAATATGCTTAGAGTACAGGATAAGGCCATAAGTGCCCAATCTGGTGAAAAAGCAGCTAATGGTTCTCAATCTGATCCAGGGACTCCCCCAGGAAAAGGTTCAGGAAAGAAACTTCTCAGCCTGCCCATTACTAGACAGTCTAGCATAGTTGGTACAGAGGTTGAATCACATCATACTAATGGTGTGCTCTCACATTATACTGGTAGCCAAGCTGTTAGGGTGCCCTCTGTAAGGGACAGGTCTCCTTCTGTTCATTCCCATCATACCTCTGTATCTAGAAATGTCCCTCCCACCCACCCTGATGACAGATTGTTAGAAAGGGAGCTCAATAGATTGAGAGTGGAACAAACCAGACTGAAGCTCAAGAAGCAACAGCTGGATTTGGATAGACAGTCTTTAGAAGTAGAGAGGGAAAGACAGAAGTTGGGTTTAGAAACCCATGGTGGCAGCAGCAGTATTCCCCGTAGTCATCCTGCAAAAGAGCATGATTCCAGGAATCTGCACAAGATAGTTCCCCCTTATAAGGAGGGGGATGACATTAACAAGTGGTTTGCTGCACTTGAGAGGGCCTGTGCTGTACAGGATGTCCCTCAAAAGCAGTGGGCTGCTATCCTATGGCTATCATTTACTGGAAAAGGTAGGGATAGGCTCCTTACTGTAAAAGAAAATGATGCTAATAATTTCCAAGTTCTTAAGAATGCACTCCTGGATGGTTATGGCTTAACCACTGAACAGTACAGGATAAAGTTCAGAGAGACCAAAAAGGAGTCTTCACAAGACTGGGTTGATTTCATTGACCAGGCAGTGAAGGCCTTGGAGGGGTGGTTACATGGCAGTAAAGTTACTGATTATGACAGCCTGTATAACTTGATCCTGAGAGAGCATATTCTTAATAATTGTGTGTCTGATTTGTTGCACCAGTACTTGGTGGACTCTGATCTGACCTCTCCCCAAGAATTGGGAAAGAAGGCAGACAAATGGGTCAGAACAAGAGTGAACAGAAAAGTTCATACAGGGGGTGACAAAGATGGCAACAAAAAGAAGGATGGTAAGTCTTCTGACAAGGGTGGGGACAAATCTAAAAATGAGTCTTCATCAGGCCCACAAAAACACTCTGGTGGGGGTGGTGGGTCCAAATCCTCCTTTAATCAGAACAAGGAAAAGAAACCATGGTGCTATTTATGTAAAATAAAAGGCCATTGGACAACAGATCCCAGTTGTCCAAAGAAAGGCACCACAGCTCCTACCACTACAACCCCTACTGCTACACCTAGTGTCCCTACTAATAGCAGTGGTGGTGGGAGCAAACCTACTAATAGCCAATCCAAGGGAGTAGCTGGGCTCACTTTTGGTAATTTAGTTGGGGTTGGTCTGATTAGGGAGACCACAGAGGCTACTTTAGTCTCTGAAGGGGCTATTGATTTAGCCACTTTGGTTGCTTGCCCCCATAACTTGGAGAAGTACAAGCAACTAACCCTAATAAATGGTGTTGAGGTCCAGGCCTACAGGGACACAGGTGCCAGTGTCACAATGGTGATTGAGAAACTGGTGCACCCTGAACAACACATA
Source organism: Pleurodeles waltl (assembly GCF_031143425.1). Taxonomy (NCBI): domain Eukaryota; kingdom Metazoa; phylum Chordata; class Amphibia; order Caudata; family Salamandridae; genus Pleurodeles; species Pleurodeles waltl. The sequence continues at coordinate 635,393,882 of NC_090444.1, forward strand.
CTTGGACACCAGTACCAAGTAACCGATGCTCACAACATAACACAAAGCCACCCCATGGCTGTTGTAAATCTCAACTGGGGGGGGGGTAACTGGTCCAAAGAAAGTTGTGGTAGCTTCAGATTTACCTGTAGACTGTCTATTAGGGAATGATTTGGAGACATCAGCTTGGTCAGATGTGGAGTTGGAGGCCCATGCAGCAATGCTGGGCATCCCAGGGCATATTTTTGCTTTGACAAGGGCTCAGGCCAAAAAGCAAAAAGGACAGGGAAGCTTGGATCCTGGAACAATGGACCAAGTGCTCCCTAAAGCTAGGGCTAGTAGAAGCAAACCACTTCCTACTATCCCTCCCTCTACAGTGGATTCAACTTCAGAGGAAGAAGAATTCCCTCCCTGTGCAGAACCTACACCAGAGGAGCTGGAAGCAGACACTGCTGAGCTTTTGGGTGAAGGGGGGCCTGCCAGGGAGGAGCTGAGTGTGGCACAGCAAACCTGTCCCACATTAGAGGGTCTCAGACAGCAAGCTGTCAAACAAGCTAATGGGGATGTCAGTGACTCTCACAGAGTTTACTGGGAGGACAACCTCTTGTACACTGAGCATAGGGATCCTAAACCTGGAGCTGCCAGGAGATTAGTGATTCCTCAGGAGTACAGAAAGTTCCTCCTAACACTGGCACATGACATTCCCCTAGCTGGGCACCTGGGTCAAATGAAAACTTGGGACAGATTGGTCCCATTGTTTCATTGGCCTAGGATGTCTGAGGACACAAAAGAATTTTGTAAGTCCTGTGAAACCTGTCAAGCCAGTGGCAAGACAGGTGGCACTCCAAAGGCACCCCTTATCCCACTGCCTGTGGTTGGGGTTCCCTTTGAAAGGGTAGGGGTTGACATAGTTGGCCCCCTTGACCCTCCTACTGCTTCAGGCAATAGGTTTATCTTGGTGGTAGTGGACCATGCCACAAGATATCCTGAAGCTATTCCTTTAAGGACCACTACAGCTCCTGCAGTGGCAAAGGCCCTCCTGGGAATATTTTCCAGGGTGGGCTTCCCAAAGGAAGTAGTATCAGACAGGGGAAGCAATTTCATGTCTGCATACTTAAAGGCCATGTGGAAGGAGTGTGGTGTAACTTACAAGTTCACAACACCCTATCATCCACAAACAAATGGACTGGTGGAGAGATTTAATAAAACTCTCAAAGGCATGATTATGGGACTCCCTGAAAAACTCCGCAGGAGATGGGATATCCTTCTACCATGCCTCCTTTTTGCCTACAGGGAGGTACCCCAGAAAGGAGTGGGCTTCAGCCCCTTTGAACTTCTTTTTGGACACCCTGTTAGGGGTCCACTCACACTTGTAAAGGAGGGTTGGGAACAACCTTTAAAAGCTCCTAAGCAGGATATTGTGGATTATGTACTTGGCCTCAGATCAAGGATGGCTGAGTACATGAAAAAGGCCAGTAAAAACCTTCAGGCCAGCCAAGAGCTCCAGAAGCAATGGCATGATCAGAAGGCTGTTTTGGTTCAGTACCAACCAGGGCAGAAAGTGTGGGTCTTGGAGCCTGTGGCCCCAAGAGCACTCCAAGATAAATGGAGTGGACCCCACACAATTGTTGAAAAGAAGGGTGAAGTCACCTACTTGGTTGACTTAGGCACTGCCAGGAGTCCCCTTAGGGAGCTCCATGTCAACCGCCTGAAACCCTACTATGACAGGGCTGATCTCACCCTGCTCATGGCAACAGATGAGGGACAGGAAGAAGACAGTGATCCTCTACCTGATCTCTTCTCTTCCACAGAACAAGATGCTCTTGTGGAAGGTGTAGTTTTGGCTGATTGTCTTACTGCTGAGCAGAAAGATAATTGCATAAATCACCTAGGACAATTTTCAGAACTCTTCTCTACTGTGCCAGGCACCCCTTCTTGGTGTGAGCACACTATAGATACTGGAGACAGTTTACCTGTCAAAAGTAAGATCTATAGGCAGCCTGACCATGTCAGGGACTGCATAAAGCAAGAAGTTCAGAAAATGTTGGAACTAGGAGTAGTTGAGCACTCTGACAGTCCATGGGCTTCTCCTGTGGTACTGGTACCAAAACCCAATTCTAAAGATGGAAAGAAGGAAATGAGGTTTTGTGTAGACTATAGAGGTCTCAACTTGGTAACCAAAACTGATGCTCACCCTATACCCAGGGCAGATGAGCTCATAGATACACTGGCATCTGCCAAGTATCTAAGCACTTTTGATTTGACTGCAGGGTATTGGCAGATCAAATTGTCAGAAGATGCTAAACCTAAGACTGCATTTTCTACCATTGGAGGACATTACCAGTTTACTGTAATGCCTTTTGGTTTGAAAAATGCACCTGCCACTTTTCAGAGGTTGGTGAACACAGTCCTGCAAGGGCTGGAAGCTTTCAGTGCAGCATATTTGGATGATATAGCTGTCTTTAGCACCAGCTGGGATGATCACCTGGTCCACCTTTGGAAAGTTTTGGAGGCTCTGCAAAAGGCAGGCCTCACTATCAAGGCTTCAAAGTGCGAAATAGGGCAGGGTAAGGTGGTTTATCTGGGACACCTTGTTGGTGGGGAACAGATTGCACCACTTCAGGGGAAAATCCAAACTATTATTGATTGGGTTCCCCCTACCACTCAGACTCAGGTGAGAGCCTTCCTAGGCCTCACTGGGTATTACAGGAGGTTCATTAAGAACTATGGCTCCATTGCAGCCCCTCTTAATGACCTCACATCCAAGAAAATGCCTAAAAAGGTATTATGGACAGCAAACTGTCAGAAAGCTTTTGAGGAGCTGAAGCAGGCCATGTGCTCCGCACCTGTCCTGAAAAGCCCTTGTTACTCTAAAAAATTCTATGTCCAAACTGATGCATCTGAATTAGGAGTAGGGGCAGTCCTATCACAACTTAATTCTGAGGGCCAGGATCAACCTGTTGCTTTTATTAGTAGAAGGTTGACCCCTAGAGAAAAGCGTTGGTCTGCCATTGAGAGGGAGGCCTTTGCTGTGGTCTGGGCTCTGAAGAAGTTGAGGCCATACCTGTTTGGCACTCACTTCATTGTTCAGACAGACCACAAACCTCTACTTTGGCTAAAACAAATGAAAGGTGAAAATCCTAAATTGTTGAGGTGGTCCATATCCCTACAGGGAATGGACTATACAGTGGAACATAGACCTGGGAGTAGCCACTCCAATGCAGATGGACTCTCCAGATATTTCCACTTAGACAATGAAGACTCATCAGGTAATGGCTAGTCTTATTGTCCTTCGTTTGGGGGGGGGTTGTGTAGGAAAGTACCATCTTGCCTGGCATGTTACCCCCATTTTTCACTGTATATATGTTGTTTTAGTTGTATGTGTCACTGGGACCCTGGTAAACCAGGGCCCCAGTGCTCATAAGTGTGCCTGAATGTGTTACCTGTGTAGTGACTAACTGTCTCACTGAGGCTCTGCTAATCAGAACCTCAGTGGTTATGCTCTCTCATTTCTTTCCAAATTGTCACTGACAGGCTAGTGACCATTTTTACCAATTTACATTGGCTTACTGGAACACCCTTATAATTCCCTAGTATATGGTACTGAGGTACCCAGGGTATTGGGGTTCCAGGAGATCCCTATGGGCTGCAGCATTTCTTTTGCCACCCATAGGGAGCTCTGACAATTCTTACACAGGCCTGCCACTGCAGCCTGAGTGAAATAATGTCCACGTTATTTCACAGCCATTTTACACTGCACTTAAGTAACTTATAAGTCACCTATATGTCTAACCTTTACCTGGTAAAGGTTAGGTGCAAAGTTACTTAGTGTGAGGGCACCCTGGCACTAGCCAAGGTGCCCCCACATGGTTCAGAGCCAATTCACTGAACTTTGTGAGTGCGGGGACACCATTACACGCGTGCACTACATATAGGTCACTACCTATATGTAGCTTCACCATGGTAACTCCGAATATGGCCATGTAACATGTCTATGATCATGGAATTGCCCCCTCTATGCCATCCTGGCATTGTTGGTACAATTCCATGATCCCAGTGGTCTGTAGCACAGACCCTGGTACTGCCAGACTGCCCTTCCTGGGGTTTCACTGCAGCTGCTGCTGCTGCCAACCCCTCAGACAGGCAGCTGCCCTCCTGGGGTCCAGCCAGGCCTGGCCCAGGATGGCAGAACAAAGAACTTCCTCTGAGAGAGGGTGTGACACCCTCTCCCTTTGGAAAATGGTGTGAAGGCAGGGGAGGAGTAGCCTCCCCCAGCCTCTGGAAATGCTTTGTTGGGCACAGATGTGCCCAATTCTGCATAAGCCAGTCTACACCGGTTCAGGGACCCCTTAGCCCCTGCTCTGGCGCGAAACTGGACAAAGGAAAGGGGAGTGACCACTCCCCTGACCTGCACCTCCCCTGGGAGGTGTCCAGAGCTCCTCCAGTGTGCTCCAGACCTCTGCCATCTTGGAAACAGAGGTGCTGCTGGCACACTGGACTGCTCTGAGTGGCCAGTGCCACCAGGTGACGTCAGAGACTCCTGCTGATAGGCTCCTTCAGGTGTTAGTAGCCTTTCCTCTCTCCTAGGTAGCCAAACCCTCTTTTCTGGCTATTTAGGGTCTCTGTCTCTGGGGAAACTTTAGATAACGAATGCATGAGCTCAGCCGAGTTCCTCTGCATCTCTCTCTTCACCTACTGATAAGGAATCGACCGCTGACCGCGCTGGAAGCCTGCAAACCTGCAACATAGTAGCAAAGACGACTACTGCAACTCTGTAACGCTGATCCTGCCGCCTTCTCGACTGTTTTCCTGCTTGTGCATGCTGTGGGGGTAGCCTGCCACCTCTCTGCACCAGAAGCTCCGAAGAAATCTCCCGTGGGTCGACGGAATCTTCCCCCTGCAACCGCAGGCACCAAAAAGCTGCATTACCGGTCCCTTGGGTCTCCTCTCAGCACGTTGAGCGAGGTCCCTCGAATCCAGTGACTCTGTCCAAGTGACCCCCACAGTCCAGTGACTCTTCAGCCCAAGTTTGGTGGAGGTAAGTCCTTGCCTCACCTCGCTGGGCTGCATTGCTGGGAACCGCGACTTTGCAGCTACTCCGGCCCCTGTGCACTTCCGGCGGAAATCCTTCGTGCACAGCCAAGCCTGGGTCCACGGCACTCTAACCTGCATTGCACGACTTTCTAAGTTGGTCTCCGGCGACGTGGGACTCCTTTGTGCAACTCCGGCAAGCACCGTTTCACGCATCCTCGTAGTGCCTGTTTCTGGCACTTCTCTGGGCGCTACCTGCTTCAGTGAGGGCTCTTTGTCTTGCTCCACGTCCCCTCTCTCTGCAGGTCCAATTTGCGACCTCCTGGTCCCTCCTGGGCCCCAGCAGCGTCCAAAAACGCCAAACGCACGATTTGCATGTAGCAAGGCTTGTTGGCGTCCTTCTGGCGGGAAAGCACTTTTGCACAACTCTCTAAGGCGAGAGGGATCCGTCCACCAAAGGGGAAGTCTCTAGCCCTTTTCGTTCCTTCAGAAACCTCAGCTTCTTCTGTCCAGTCGAAGCTTCTTTGCACCCGCAGCTGGCATTTCCTGGGCATCTGCCCATCTCCGACTTGCTTGTGACTTTTGGACTTGGTCCCCTTGTTCCACAGGTACCCTAGTTTGGAAATCCACAGTTGTTGCATTGCTGGTTTGTGTCTTTTCTGCATTTTTCCTCTAACACGACTCTTTTGTCCTTAGGGGAACTTTGGTGCACTTTGCACTCACTTTTCAGGGTCTTGGGGAGGGTTATTTTTCTAACTCTCACTATTTTCTAATAGTCCCAGCGACCCTCTACAAGGTCACATAGGTTTGGGGTCCATTCGTGGTTCGCATTCCACTTTTGGAGTATATGGTTTGTGTTGCCCCTATCCCTATGTTTCCCCATTGCATCCTATTGTAACTATACATTGTTTGCACTGTTTTCTAAGACTATACTGCATATTTTTGCTATTGTGTATATATATCTTGTGTATATAACCTATCCTCTCACTGAGGGTACACTCTAAGATACTTTGGCATATTGTCATAAAAATAAAGTACCTTTATTTTTAGTATAACTGTGTATTGTGTTTTCTTATGATATTGTGCATATGACACTAAGTGGTACTGTAGTAGCTTCACACGTCTCCTAGTTCAGCCTAAGCTGCTCTGCTAAGCTACCATTATCTATCAGCCTAAGCTGCTAGACACCCGATACACTAATAAGGGATAACTGGGCCTGGTGCAAGGTGTAAGTACCCCTTGGTACTCACTACAAGCCAGTCCAGCCTCCTACATTGGTTGTGCAGTGGTGGGATAAGTGCTTGAGACTACTTACCACTCTTGTCATTGTACTTTTCATAAGAGAAAAATATACAAAACAAGGTCAGTGTATATACACATAGCCAAAAAGTTTTGCATTTCCTCTTTTCACTCTTTTCTAAGTGCTGAAAAGTACTTCTAAACTTTCAAAAAGTTCTTAAAAGTTTAAAAAAGTTTTTTCTGTCTTTCCAAAAAGTTCTGAAAACTTTTTTCTCTTTTCCTATCACTTTAACTCTCTCTAAAAATGTCTGGCACAGGACAAAATGTTGAACTGGCCAAACTTGCATATGATCACCTTAGCTGGAAAGGAGCAAGGAGTCTCTGCATAGAGAGAGGTTTGAGTGTAGGGAAGAATCCTTCCTTAGAACTGTTAATTAATATGCTTAGAGTACAGGATAAGGCCATAAGTGCCCAATCTGGTGAAAAAGCAGCTAATGGTTCTCAATCTGATCCAGGGACTCCCCCAGGAAAAGGTTCAGGAAAGAAACTTCTCAGCCTGCCCATTACTAGACAGTCTAGCATAGTTGGTACAGAGGTTGAATCACATCATACTAATGGTGTGCTCTCACATTATACTGGTAGCCAAGCTGTTAGGGTGCCCTCTGTAAGGGACAGGTCTCCTTCTGTTCATTCCCATCATACCTCTGTATCTAGAAATGTCCCTCCCACCCACCCTGATGACAGATTGTTAGAAAGGGAGCTCAATAGATTGAGAGTGGAACAAACCAGACTGAAGCTCAAGAAGCAACAGCTGGATTTGGATAGACAGTCTTTAGAAGTAGAGAGGGAAAGACAGAAGTTGGGTTTAGAAACCCATGGTGGCAGCAGCAGTATTCCCCGTAGTCATCCTGCAAAAGAGCATGATTCCAGGAATCTGCACAAGATAGTTCCCCCTTATAAGGAGGGGGATGACATTAACAAGTGGTTTGCTGCACTTGAGAGGGCCTGTGCTGTACAGGATGTCCCTCAAAAGCAGTGGGCTGCTATCCTATGGCTATCATTTACTGGAAAAGGTAGGGATAGGCTCCTTACTGTAAAAGAAAATGATGCTAATAATTTCCAAGTTCTTAAGAATGCACTCCTGGATGGTTATGGCTTAACCACTGAACAGTACAGGATAAAGTTCAGAGAGACCAAAAAGGAGTCTTCACAAGACTGGGTTGATTTCATTGACCAGGCAGTGAAGGCCTTGGAGGGGTGGTTACATGGCAGTAAAGTTACTGATTATGACAGCCTGTATAACTTGATCCTGAGAGAGCATATTCTTAATAATTGTGTGTCTGATTTGTTGCACCAGTACTTGGTGGACTCTGATCTGACCTCTCCCCAAGAATTGGGAAAGAAGGCAGACAAATGGGTCAGAACAAGAGTGAACAGAAAAGTTCATACAGGGGGTGACAAAGATGGCAACAAAAAGAAGGATGGTAAGTCTTCTGACAAGGGTGGGGACAAATCTAAAAATGAGTCTTCATCAGGCCCACAAAAACACTCTGGTGGGGGTGGTGGGTCCAAATCCTCCTTTAATCAGAACAAGGAAAAGAAACCATGGTGCTATTTATGTAAAATAAAAGGCCATTGGACAACAGATCCCAGTTGTCCAAAGAAAGGCACCACAGCTCCTACCACTACAACCCCTACTGCTACACCTAGTGTCCCTACTAATAGCAGTGGTGGTGGGAGCAAACCTACTAATAGCCAATCCAAGGGAGTAGCTGGGCTCACTTTTGGTAATTTAGTTGGGGTTGGTCTGATTAGGGAGACCACAGAGGCTACTTTAGTCTCTGAAGGGGCTATTGATTTAGCCACTTTGGTTGCTTGCCCCCATAACTTGGAGAAGTACAAGCAACTAACCCTAATAAATGGTGTTGAGGTCCAGGCCTACAGGGACACAGGTGCCAGTGTCACAATGGTGATTGAGAAACTGGTGCACCCTGAACAACACATACTTGGACACCAGTACCAAGTAACCGATGCTCACAACATAACACAAAGCCACCCCATGGCTGTTGTAAATCTCAACTGGGGGGGGGTAACTGGTCCAAAGAAAGTTGTGGTAGCTTCAGATTTACCTGTAGACTGTCTATTAGGGAATGATTTGGAGACATCAGCTTGGTCAGATGTGGAGTTGGAGGCCCATGCAGCAATGCTGGGCATCCCAGGGCATATTTTTGCTTTGACAAGGGCTCAGGCCAAAAAGCAAAAAGGACAGGGAAGCTTGGATCCTGGAACAATGGACCAAGTGCTCCCTAAAGCTAGGGCTAGTAGAAGCAAACCACTTCCTACTATCCCTCCCTCTACAGTGGATTCAACTTCAGAGGAAGAAGAATTCCCTCCCTGTGCAGAACCTACACCAGAGGAGCTGGAAGCAGACACTGCTGAGCTTTTGGGTGAAGGGGGGCCTGCCAGGGAGGAGCTGAGTGTGGCACAGCAAACCTGTCCCACATTAGAGGGTCTCAGACAGCAAGCTGTCAAACAAGCTAATGGGGATGTCAGTGACTATCACAGAGTTTACTGGGAGGACAACCTCTTGTACACTGAGCATAGGGATCCTAAACCTGGAGCTGCCAGGAGATTAGTGATTCCTCAGGAGTACAGAAAGTTCCTCCTAACACTGGCACATGACATTCCCCTAGCTGGGCACCTGGGTCAAATGAAAACTTGGGACAGATTGGTCCCATTGTTTCATTGGCCTAGGATGTCTGAGGACACAAAAGAATTTTGTAAGTCCTGTGAAACCTGTCAAGCCAGTGGCAAGACAGGTGGCACTCCAAAGGCACCCCTTATCCCACTGCCTGTGGTTGGGGTTCCCTTTGAAAGGGTAGGGGTTGACATAGTTGGCCCCCTTGACCCTCCTACTGCTTCAGGCAATAGGTTTATCTTGGTGGTAGTGGACCATGCCACAAGATATCCTGAAGCTATTCCTTTAAGGACCACTACAGCTCCTGCAGTGGCAAAGGCCCTCCTGGGAATATTTTCCAGGGTGGGCTTCCCAAAGGAAGTAGTATCAGACAGGGGAAGCAATTTCATGTCTGCATACTTAAAGGCCATGTGGAAGGAGTGTGGTGTAACTTACAAGTTCACAACACCCTATCATCCACAAACAAATGGACTGGTGGAGAGATTTAATAAAACTCTCAAAGGCATGATTATGGGACTCCCTGAAAAACTCCGCAGGAGATGGGATATCCTTCTACCATGCCTCCTTTTTGCCTACAGGGAGGTACCCCAGAAAGGAGTGGGCTTCAGCCCCTTTGAACTTCTTTTTGGACACCCTGTTAGGGGTCCACTCACACTTGTAAAGGAGGGTTGGGAACAACCTTTAAAAGCTCCTAAGCAGGATATTGTGGATTATGTACTTGGCCTCAGATCAAGGATGGCTGAGTACATGAAAAAGGCCAGTAAAAACCTTCAGGCCAGCCAAGAGCTCCAGAAGCAATGGCATGATCAGAAGGCTGTTTTGGTTCAGTACCAACCAGGGCAGAAAGTGTGGGTCTTGGAGCCTGTGGCCCCAAGAGCACTCCAAGATAAATGGAGTGGACCCCACACAATTGTTGAAAAGAAGGGTGAAGTCACCTACTTGGTTGACTTAGGCACTGCCAGGAGTCCCCTTAGGGTGCTCCATGTCAACCGCCTGAAACCCTACTATGACAGGGCTGATCTCACCCTGCTCATGGCAACAGATGAGGGACAGGAAGAAGACAGTGATCCTCTACCTGATCTCTTCTCTTCCACAGAACAAGATGCTCTTGTGGAAGGTGTAGTTTTGGCTGATTGTCTTACTGCTGAGCAGAAAGATAATTGCATAAATCTCCTAGGACAATTTTCAGAACTCTTCTCTACTGTGCCAGGCACCACTTCTTGGTGTGAGCACACTATAGATACTGGAGACAGTTTACCTGTCAAAAGTAAGATCTATAGGCAGCCTGACCATGTCAGGGACTGCATAAAGCAAGAAGTTCAGAAAATGTTGGAACTAGGAGTAGTTGAGCACTCTGACAGTCCATGGGCTTCTCCTGTGGTACTGGTACCAAAACCCAATTCTAAAGATGGAAAGAAGGAAATGAGGTTTTGTGTAGACTATAGAGGTCTCAACTTGGTAACCAAAACTGATGCTCACCCTATACCCAGGGCAGATGAGCTCATAGATACACTGGCATCTGCCAAGTATCTAAGCACTTTTGATTTGACTGCAGGGTATTGGCAGATCAAATTGTCAGAAGATGCTAAACCTAAGACTGCATTTTCTACCATTGGAGGACATTACCAGTTTACTGTAATGCCTTTTGGTTTGAAAAATGCACCTGCCACTTTTCAGAGGTTGGTGAACACAGTCCTGCAAGGGCTGGAAGCTTTCAGTGCAGCATATTTGGATGATATAGCTGTCTTTAGCTCCAGCTGGGATGATCACCTGGTCCACCTTTGGAAAGTTTTGGAGGCTCTGCAAAAGGCAGGCCTCACTATCAAGGCTTCAAAGTGCGAAATAGGGCAGGGTAAGGTGGTTTATCTGGGACACCTTGTTGGTGGGGAACAGATTGCACCACTTCAGGGGAAAATCCAAACTATTATTGATTGGGTTCCCCCTACCACTCAGACTCAGGTGAGAGCCTTCCTAGGCCTCACTGGGTATTACAGGAGGTTCATTAAGAACTATGGCTCCATTGCAGCCCCTCTTAATGACCTCACATCCAAGAAAATGCCTAAAAAGGTATTATGGACAGCAAACTGTCAGAAAGCTTTTGAGGAGCTGAAGCAGGCCATGTGCTCCGCACCTGTCCTGAAAAGCCCTTGTTACTCTAAAAAATTCTATGTCCAAACTGATGCATCTGAATTAGGAGTAGGGGCAGTCCTATCACAACTTAATTCTGAGGGCCAGGATCAACCTGTTGCTTTTATTAGTAGAAGGTTGACCCCTAGAGAAAAGCGTTGGACTGCCATTGAGAGGGAGGCCTTTGCTGTGGTCTGGGCTCTGAAGAAGTTGAGGCCATACCTGTTTGGCACTCACTTCATTGTTCAGACAGACCACAAACCTCTACTTTGGCTAAAACAAATGAAAGGTGAAAATCCTAAATTGTTGAGGTGGTCCATATCCCTACAGGGAATGGACTATACAGTGGAACATAGACCTGGGAGTAGCCACTCCAATGCAGATGGACTCTCCAGATATTTCCACTTAGACAATGAAGACTCATCAGGTAATGGCTAGTCTTATTGTCCTTCGTTTGGGGGGGGGTTGTGTAGGAAAGTACCATCTTGCCTGGCATGTTACCCCCATTTTTCACTGTATATATGTTGTTTTAGTTGTATGTGTCACTGGGACCCTGGTAAACCAGGGCCCCAGTGCTCATAAGTGTGCCTGAATGTGTTACCTGTGTAGTGACTAACTGTCTCACTGAGGCTCTGCTAATCAGAACCTCAGTGGTTATGCTCTCTCATTTCTTTCCAAATTGTCACTGACAGGCTAGTGACCATTTTTACCAATTTACATTGGCTTACTGGAACACCCTTATAATTCCCTAGTATATGGTACTGAGGTACCCAGGGTATTGGGGTTCCAGGAGATCCCTATGGGCTGCAGCATTTCTTTTGCCACCCATAGGGAGCTCTGACAATTCTTACACAGGCCTGCCACTGCAGCCTGAGTGAAATAATGTCCACGTTATTTCACAGCCATTTTACACTGCACTTAAGTAACTTATAAGTCACCTATATGTCTAACCTTTACCTGGTAAAGGTTAGGTGCAAAGTTACTTAGTGTGAGGGCACCCTGGCACTAGCCAAGGTGCCCCCACATGGTTCAGAGCCAATTCACTGAACTTTGTGAGTGCGGGGACACCATTACACGCGTGCACTACATATAGGTCACTACCTATATGTAGCTTCACCATGGTAATTCCGAATATGGCCATGTAACATGTCTATGATCATGGAATTGCCCCCTCTATGCCATCCTGGCATTGTTGGTACAATTCCATGATCCCAGTGGTCTGTAGCACATACCCTGGTACTGCCAGACTGCCCTTCCTGGGGTTTCACTGCAGCTGCTGCTGCTGCCAACCCCTCAGACAGGCAGCTGCCCTCCTGGGGTCCAGCCAGGCCTGGCCCAGGATGGCAGAACAAAGAACTTCCTCTGAGAGAGGGTGTGACACCCTCTCCCTTTGGAAAATGGTGTGAAGGCAGGGGAGGAGTAGCCTCCCCCAGCCTCTGGAAATGCTTTGTTGGGCACAGATGTGCCCAATTCTGCATAAGCCAGTCTACACCGGTTCAGGGACCCCTTAGCCCCTGCTCTGGCGCGAAACTGGACAAAGGAAAGGGGAGTGACCACTCACCTGACCTGCACCTCCCCTGGGAGGTGTCCAGAGCTCCTCCAGTGTGCTCCAGACCTCTGCCATCTTGGAAACAGAGGTGCTGCTGGCACACTGGACTGCTCTGAGTGGCCAGTGCCACCAGGTGACGTCAGAGACTCCTGCTGATAGGCTCCTTCAGGTGTTAGTAGCCTTTCCTCTCTCCTAGGTAGCCAAACCCTCTTTTCTGGCTATTTAGGGTCTCTGTCTCTGGGGAAACTTTAGATAACGAATGCATGAGCTCAGCCGAGTTCCTCTGCATCTCTCTCTTCACCTTCTGATAAGGAATCGACCGCTGACCGCGCTGGAAGCCTGCAAACCTGCAACATAGTAGCAAAGACGACTACTGCAACTCTGTAACGCTGATCCTGCCACCTTCTCGACTGTTTTCCTGCTTGTGCATGCTGTGGGGGTAGCCTGCCACCTCTCTGCACCAGAAGCTCCGAAGAAATCTCCCGTGGGTCGACGGAATCTTCCCCCTGCAACCGCAGGCACCAAAAAGCTGCATTACCGGTCCCTTGGGTCTCCTCTCAGCACGACGAGCGAGGTCCCTCGAATCCAGTGACTCTGTCCAAGTGACCCCCACAGTCCAGTGACTCTTCAGCCCAAGTTTGGTGGAGGTAAGTCCTTGCCTCACCTCGCTGGGCTGCATTGCTGGGAACCGCGACTTTGCAGCTACTCCGGCCCCTGTGCACTTCCGGCGGAAATCCTTCATGCACAGCCAAGCCTGGGTCCACGGCACTCTAACCTGCATTGCACGACTTTCTAAGTTGGTCTCCGGCGACGTGGGACTCCTTTGTGCAACTCCGGCAAGCACCGTTTCACACATCCTCTTAGTGCCTGTTTCTGGCACTTCTCCGGGCGCTACCTGCTTCACTGAGGGCTCTTTGTCTTGCTCCACGTCCCCTCTCTCTGCAGGTCCAATTTGCGACCTTCTGGTCCCTCCTGGGCCCCAGCAGCGTCCAAAAACGCCAAACGCACGATTTGCATGTAGCAAGGCTTGTTGGCGTCCTTCTGGCGGGAAAACACTTTTGCACAACTCTCTAAGGCGAGAGGGATCCGTCCACCAAAGGGGAAGTCTCTAGCCCTTTTTGTTCCTGCAGAAACCTCAGCTTCTTCTGTCCAGTCGAAGCTTCTTTGCACCCGCAGCTGGCATTTCCTGGGCATCTGCCCATCTCCGACTTGCTTGTGACTTTTGGACTTGGTCCCCTTGTTCCACAGGTACCCTAGTTTGGAAATCCACAGTTGTTGCATTGCTGGTTTGTGTCTTTTCTGCATTTTTCCTCTAACACGACTCTTTTGTCCTTAGGGGAACTTTGGTGTACTTTGCACTCACTTTTCAGGGTCTTGGGGAGGGTTATTTTTCTAACTCTCACTATTTTCTAATAGTCCCAGCGACCCTCTACAAGGTCACATAGGTTTGGGGTCCATTCGTGGTTCGCATTCCACTTTTGGAGTATATGGTTTGTGTTGCCCCTATCCCTATGTTTCCCCATTGCATCCTATTGTAACTATACATTGTTTGCACTGTTTTCTAAGACTATACTGCATATTTTTGCTATTGTGTATATATATCTTGTGTATATTTCCTATCCTCTCACTGAGGGTACACTCTAAGATACTTTGGCATATTGTCATAAAAATAAAGTACCTTTATTTTTAGTATAACTGTGTATTGTGTTTTCTTATGATATTGTGCATATGACACTAAGTGGTACTGTAGTAGCTTCACACGTCTCCTAGTTCAGCCTAAGCTGCTCTGCTAAGCTACCATTATCTATCAGCCTAAGCTGCTAGACACCCGATACACTAATAAGGGATAACTGGGCCTGGTGCAAGGTGTAAGTACCCCTTGGTACTCACTACAAGCCAGTCCAGCCTCCTACATTGGTTGTGCAGTGGTGGGATAAGTGCTTGAGACTACTTACCACTCTTGTCATTGTACTTTTCATAAGAGAAAAATATACAAAACAAGGTCAGTGTATATACACATAGCCAAAAAGTTTTGCATTTCCTCTTTTCACTCTTTTCTAAGTGCTGAAAAGTACTTCTAAACTTTCAAAAAGTTCTTAAAAGTTTAAAAAAGTTTTTTCTGTCTTTCCAAAAAGTTCTGAAAACTTTTTTCTCTTTTCCTATCACTTTAACTCTCTCTAAAAATGTCTGGCACAGGACAAAATGTTGAACTGGCCAAACTTGCATATGATCACCTTAGCTGGAAAGGAGCAAGGAGTCTCTGCATAGAGAGAGGTTTGAGTGTAGGGAAGAATCCTTCCTTAGAACTGTTAATTAATATGCTTAGAGTACAGGATAAGGCCATAAGTGCCCAATCTGGTGAAAAAGCAGCTAATGGTTCTCAATCTGATCCAGGGACTCCCCCAGGAAAAGGTTCAGGAAAGAAACTTCTCAGCCTGCCCATTACTAGACAGTCTAGCATAGTTGGTACAGAGGTTGAATCACATCATACTAATGGTGTGCTCTCACATTATACTGGTAGCCAAGCTGTTAGGGTGCCCTCTGTAAGGGACAGGTCTCCTTCTGTTCATTCCCATCATACCTCTGTATCTAGAAATGTCCCTCCCACCCACCCTGATGACAGATTGTTAGAAAGGGAGCTCAATAGATTGAGAGTGGAACAAACCAGACTGAAGCTCAAGAAGCAACAGCTGGATTTGGATAGACAGTCTTTAGAAGTAGAGAGGGAAAGACAGAAGTTGGGTTTAGAAACCCATGGTGGCAGCAGCAGTATTCCCCGTAGTCATCCTGCAAAAGAGCATGATTCCAGGAATCTGCACAAGATAGTTCCCCCTTATAAGGAGGGGGATGACATTAACAAGTGGTTTGCTGCACTTGAGAGGGCCTGTGCTGTACAGGATGTCCCTCAAAAGCAGTGGGCTGCTATCCTATGGCTATCATTTACTGGAAAAGGTAGGGATAGGCTCCTTACTGTAAAAGAAAATGATGCTAATAATTTCCAAGTTCTTAAGAATGCACTCCTGGATGGTTATGGCTTAACCACTGAACAGTACAGGATAAAGTTCAGAGAGACCAAAAAGGAGTCTTCACAAGACTGGGTTGATTTCATTGACCAGGCAGTGAAGGCCTTGGAGGGGTGGTTACATGGCAGTAAAGTTACTGATTATGACAGCCTGTATAACTTGATCCTGAGAGAGCATATTCTTAATAATTGTGTGTCTGATTTGTTGCACCAGTACTTGGTGGACTCTGATCTGACCTCTCCCCAAGAATTGGGAAAGAAGGCAGACAAATGGGTCAGAACAAGAGTGAACAGAAAAGTTCATACAGGGGGTGACAAAGATGGCAACAAAAAGGATGGTAAGTCTTCTGACAAGGGTGGGGACAAATCTAAAAATGAGTCTTCATCAGGCCCACAAAAACACTCTGGGGGGGTGGTGGGTCCAAATCTCCTTTAATCAGAACAAGGAAAAGAAACCATGGTGCTATTTATGTAAAATAAAAGGCCATTGGACAACAGATCCCAGTTGTCCAAAGAAAGGCACCACAGCTCCTACCACTACAACCCCTACTGCTACACCTAGTGTCCCTACTAATAGCAGTGGTGGTGGGAGCAAACCTACTAATAGCCAATCCAAGGGAGTAGCTGGGCTCACTTTTGGTAATTTAGTTGGGGTTGGTCTGATTAGGGAGACCACAGAGGCTACTTTAGTCTCTGAAGGGGCTATTGATTTAGCCACTTTGGTTGCTTGCCCCCATAACTTGGAGAAGTACAAGCAACTAACCCTAATAAATGGTGTTGAGGTCCAGGCCTACAGGGACACAGGTGCCAGTGTCACAATGGTGATTGAGAAACTGGTGCACCCTGAACAACACATACTTGGACACCAGTACCAAGTAACCGATGCTCACAACATAACACAAAGCCACCCCATGGCTGTTGTAAATCTCAACTGGGGGGGGGTAACTGGTCCAAAGAAAGTTGTGGTAGCTTCAGATTTACCTGTAGACTGTCTATTAGGGAATGATTTGGAGACATCAGCTTGGTCAGATGTGGAGTTGGAGGCCCATGCAGCAATGCTGGGCATCCCAGGGCATATTTTTGCTTTGACAAGGGCTCAGGCCAAAAAGCAAAAAGGACAGGGAAGCTTGGATCCTGGAACAATGGACCAAGTGCTCCCTAAAGCTAGGGCTAGTAGAAGCAAACCACTTCCTACTATCCCTCCCTCTACAGTGGATTCAACTTCAGAGGAAGAAGAATTCCCTCCCTGTGCAGAACCTACACCAGAGGAGCTGGAAGCAGACACTGCTGAGCTTTTGGGTGAAGGGGGGCCTGCCAGGGAGGAGCTGAGTGTGGCACAGCAAACCTGTCCCACATTAGAGGGTCTCAGACAGCAAGCTGTCAAACAAGCTAATGGGGATGTCAGTGACTCTCACAGAGTTTACTGGGAGGACAACCTCTTGTACACTGAGCATAGGGATCCTAAACCTGGAGCTGCCAGGAGATTAGTGATTCCTCAGGAGTACAGAAAGTTCCTCCTAACACTGGCACATGACATTCCCCTAGCTGGGCACCTGGGTCAAATGAAAACTTGGGACAGATTGGTCCCATTGTTTCATTGGCCTAGGATGTCTGAGGACACAAAAGAATTTTGTAAGTCCTGTGAAACCTGTCAAGCCAGTGGCAAGACAGGTGGCACTCCAAAGGCACCCCTTATCCCACTGCCTGTGGTTGGGGTTCCCTTTGAAAGGGTAGGGGTTGACATAGTTGGCCCCCTTGACCCTCCTACTGCTTCAGGCAATAGGTTTATCTTGGTGGTAGTGGACCATGCCACAAGATATCCTGAAGCTATTCCTTTAAGGACCACTACAGCTCCTGCAGTGGCAAAGGCCCTCCTGGGAATATTTTCCAGGGTGGGCTTCCCAAAGGAAGTAGTATCAGACAGGGGAAGCAATTTCATGTCTGCATACTTAAAGGCCATGTGGAAGGAGTGTGGTGTAACTTACAAGTTCACAACACCCTATCATCCACAAACAAATGGACTGGTGGAGAGATTTAATAAAACTCTCAAAGGCATGATTATGGGACTCCCTGAAAAACTCCGCAGGAGATGGGATATCCTTCTACCATGCCTCCTTTTTGCCTACAGGGAGGTACCCCAGAAAGGAGTGGGCTTCAGCCCCTTTGAACTTCTTTTTGGACACCCTGTTAGGGGTCCACTCACACTTGTAAAGGAGGGTTGGGAACAACCTTTAAAAGCTCCTAAGCAGGATATTGTGGATTATGTACTTGGCTTCAGATCAAGGATGGCTGAGTACATGAAAAAGGCCAGTAAAAACCTTCAGGCCAGCCAAGAGCTCCAGAAGCAATGGCATGATCAGAAGGCTGTTTTGGTTCAGTACCAACCAGGGCAGAAAGTGTGGGTCTTGGAGCCTGTGGCCCCAAGAGCACTCCAAGATAAATGGAGTGGACCCCACACAATTGTTGAAAAGAAGGGTGAAGTCACCTACTTGGTTGACTTAGGCACTGCCAGGAGTCCCCTTAGGGTGCTCCATGTCAACCGCCTGAAACCCTACTATGACAGGGCTGATCTCACCCTGCTCATGGCAACAGATGAGGGACAGGAAGAAGACAGTGATCCTCTACCTGATCTCTTCTCTTCCACAGAACAAGATGCTCTTGTGGAAGGTGTAGTTTTGGCTGATTGTCTTACTGCTGAGCAGAAAGATAATTGCATAAATCTCCTAGGACAATTTTCAGAACTCTTCTCTACTGTGCCAGGCACCACTTCTTGGTGTGAGCACACTATAGATACTGGAGACAGTTTACCTGTCAAAAGTAAGATCTATAGGCAGCCTGACCATGTCAGGGACTGCATAAAGCAAGAAGTTCAGAAAATGTTGGAACTAGGAGTAGTTGAGCACTCTGACAGTCCATGGGCTTCTCCTGTGGTACTGGTACCAAAACCCAATTCTAAAGATGGAAAGAAGGAAATGAGGTTTTGTGTAGACTATAGAGGTCTCAACTTGGTAACCAAAACTGATGCTCACCCTATACCCAGGGCAGATGAGCTCATAGATACACTGGCATCTGCCAAGTATCTAAGCACTTTTGATTTGACTGCAGGGTATTGGCAGATCAAATTGTCAGAAGATGCTAAACCTAAGACTGCATTTTCTACCATTGGAGGACATTACCAGTTTACTGTAATGCCTTTTGGTTTGAAAAATGCACCTGCCACTTTTCAGAGGTTGGTGAACACAGTCCTGCAAGGGCTGGAAGCTTTCAGTGCAGCATATTTGGATGATATAGCTGTCTTTAGCTCCAGCTGGGATGATCACCTGGTCCACCTTTGGAAAGTTTTGGAGGCTCTGCAAAAGGCAGGCCTCACTATCAAGGCTTCAAAGTGCGAAATAGGGCAGGGTAAGGTGGTTTATCTGGGACACCTTGTTGGTGGGGAACAGATTGCACCACTTCAGGGGAAAATCCAAACTATTATTGATTGGGTTCCCCCTACCACTCAGACTCAGGTGAGAGCCTTCCTAGGCCTCACTGGGTATTACAGGAGGTTCATTAAGAACTATGGCTCCATTGCAGCCCCTCTTAATGACCTCACATCCAAGAAAATGCCTAAAAAGGTATTATGGACAGCAAACTGTCAGAAAGCTTTTGAGGAGCTGAAGCAGGCCATGTGCTCTGCACCTGTCCTGAAAAGCCCTTGTTACTCTAAAAAATTCTATGTCCAAACTGATGCATCTGAATTAGGAGTAGGGGCAGTCCTATCACAACTTAATTCTGAGGGCCAGGATCAACCTGTTGCTTTTATTAGTAGAAGGTTGACCCCTAGAGAAAAGCGTTGGTCTGCCATTGAGAGGGAGGCCTTTGCTGTGGTCTGGGCTCTGAAGAAGTTGAGGCCATACCTGTTTGGCACTCACTTCATTGTTCAGACAGACCACAAACCTCTACTTTGGCTAAAACAAATGAAAGGTGAAAATCCTAAATTGTTGAGGTGGTCCATATCCCTACAGGGAATGGACTATACAGTGGAACTTAGACCTGGGAGTAGCCACTCCAATGCAGATGGACTCTCCAGATATTTCCACTTAGACAATGAAGACTCATCAGGTAATGGCTAGTCTTATTGTCCTTCGTTTGGGGGGGGTTGTGTAGGAAAGTACCATCTTGCCTGGCATGTTACCCCCATTTTTCACTGTATATATGTTGTTTTAGTTGTATGTGTCACTGGGACCCTGGTAAACCAGGGCCCCAGTGCTCATAAGTGTGCCTGAATGTGTTACCTGTGTAGTGACTAACTGTCTCACTGAGGCTCTGCTAATCAGAACCTCAGTGGTTATGCTCTCTCATTTCTTTCCAAATTGTCACTGACAGGCTAGTGACCATTTTTACCAATTTACATTGGCTTACTGGAACACCCTTATAATTCCCTAGTATATGGTACTGAGGTACCCAGGGTATTGGGGTTCCAGGAGATCCCTATGGGCTGCAGCATTTCTTTTGCCACCCATAGGGAGCTCTGACAATTCTTACACAGGCCTGCCACTGCAGCCTGAGTGAAATAATGTCCACGTTATTTCACAGCCATTTTACACTGCACTTAAGTAACTTATAAGTCACCTATATGTCTAACCTTTACCTGGTAAAGGTTAGGTGCAAAGTTATTTAGTGTGAGGGCACCCTGGCACTAGCCAAGGTGCCCCCACATGGTTCAGAGCCAATTCACTGAACTTTGTGAGTGCGGGGACACCATTACACGCGTGCACTACATATAGGTCACTACCTATATGTAGCTTCACCATGGTAACTCCGAATATGGCCATGTAACATGTCTATGATCATGGAATTGCCCCCTCTATGCCATCCTGGCATTGTTGGTACAATTCCATGATCCCAGTGGTCTGTAGCACAGACCCTGGTACTGCCAGACTGCCCTTCCTGGGGTTTCACTGCAGCTGCTGCTGCTGCCAACCCCTCAGACAGGCAGCTGCCCTCCTGGGGTCCAGCCAGGCCTGGCCCAGGATGGCAGAACAAAGAACTTCCTCTGAGAGAGGGTGTGACACCCTCTCCCTTTGGAAAATGGTGTGAAGGCAGGGGAGGAGTAGCCTCCCCCAGCCTCTGGAAATGCTTTGTTGGGCACAGATGTGCCCAATTCTGCATAAGCCAGTCTACACCGGTTCAGGGACCCCTTAGCCCCTGCTCTGGCGCGAAACTGGACAAAGGAAAGGGGAGTGACCACTCCCCTGACCTGCACCTCCCCTGGGAGGTGTCCAGAGCTCCTCCAGTGTGCTCCAGACCTCTGCCATCTTGGAAACAGAGGTGCTGCTGGCACACTGGACTGCTCTGAGTGGCCAGTGCCACCAGGTGACGTCAGAGACTCCTGCTGATAGGCTCCTTCAGGTGTTAGTAGCCTTTCCTCTCTCCTAGGTAGCCAAACCCTCTTTTCTGGCTATTTAGGGTCTCTGTCTCTGGGGAAACTTTAGATAACGAATACATGAGCTCAGCCGAGTTCCTCTGCATCTCTCTCTTCACCTTCTGATAAGGAATCGACCGCTGACCGCGCTGGAAGCCTGCAAACCTGCAACATAGTAGCAAAGACGACTACTGCAACTCTGTAACGCTGATCCTGCCGCCTTCTCGACTGTTTTCCTGCTTGTGCATGCTGTGGGGGTAGCCTGCCTCCTCTCTGCACCAGAAGCTCCGAAGAAATCTCCCGTGGGTCGACGGAATCTTCCCCCTGCAACCGCAGGCACCAAAAAGCTGCATTACCGGTCCCTTGGGTCTCCTCTCAGCACGACGAGCGAGGTCCCTCGAATCCAGCGACTCTGTCCAAGTGACCCCCACAGTCCAGTGACTCTTCAGCCCAAGTTTGGTGGAGGTAAGTCCTTGCCTCACCTCGCTGGGCTGCATTGCTGGGAACCGCGACTTTGCAGCTACTCCGGCCCCTGTGCACTTCCGGCGGAAATCCTTCGTGCACAGCCAAGCCTGGGTCCACGGCACTCTAACCTGCATTGCACGACTTTCTAAGTTGGTCTCCGGCGACGTGGGACTCCTTTGTGCAACTCCAGCGAGCACCGTTTCACGCATCCTTGTAGTGCCTGTTTCTGGCACTTCTCCGGGTGCTACCTGCTTCAGTGAGGGCTCTTTGTCTTGCTCGACGTCCCCTCTCTCTGCAGGTCCAATTTGCGACCTCCTGGTCCCTCCTGGGCCCCAGCAGCGTCCAAAAACGCCAAACGCACGATTTGCGTGTAGCAAGGCTTGTTGGCGTCCTTCCGGCGGGAAATCACATCTGCACAACTCTCCAAGGCGAGGCGGATCCGTCCACCAAAGGGGAAGTCTCTAGCCCTTTTCGTTCCTGCAGAAACCTCAGCTTCTTCTGTCCAGTCGAAGCTTCTTTGCACCCGCAGCTGGCATTTCCTGGGCATCTGCCCATCTCCGACTTGCTTGTGACTTTTGGACTTGGTCCCCTTGTTCCACAGGTACCCTAGATTGGAAATCCACAGTTGTTGCATTGCTGGTTTGTGTCTTTTCTGCATTTTTCCTCTAACACGACTCTTTTGTCCTTAGGGGAACTTTGGTGCACTTTGCACTCACTTTTCAGGGTCTTGGGGAGGGTTATTTTTCTAACTCTCACTATTTTCTAATAGTCCCAGCGACCCTCTACAAGGTCACATAGGTTTGGGGTCCATTCGTGGTTCGCATTCCACTTTTGGAGTATATTGTTTGTGTTGCCCCTATCCCTATGTTTCCCCATTGCATCCTATTGTAACTATACATTGTTTGCACTGTTTTCTAAGACTATACTGCATATTTTTGCTATTGTGTATATATATCTTGTGTATATTTCCTATCCTCTCACTGAGGGTACACTCTAAGATACTTTGGCATATTGTCATAAAAATAAAGTACCTTTATTTTTAGTATAACTGTGTATTGTGTTTTCTTATGATATTGTGCATATGACACTAAGTGGTACTGTAGTAGCTTCACACGTCTCCTAGTTCAGCCTAAGCTGCTCTGCTAAGCTACCATTATCTATCAGCCTAAGCTGCTAGACACCCGATACACTAATAAGGGATAACTGGGCCTGGTGCAAGGTGTAAGTACCCCTTGGTACTCACTACAAGCCAGTCCAGCCTCCTACACATACATTGCATAGTTTCTGCTATGTGACCAACCTACTGAGTCACATATCATTGCCTCCCAGAAACCAACACCCTGTCTGCACTGTGGGACTTTCAGATATGCAATATGTCTGTATAGGACAAATATGACCTGTGTGAAGGGGACGACAGAGCTGTGGCAGTAAAGGATGTGTCATGAGTCTAAGACACACATTGAAAATGATGCTAAATGTACATATGGACTAAATTAATGATTTAGCTGTATACCCATTCCTAATATAGTTAAAGAAATGAGGCATTCAGGGCAGGTTTTGCCACTAAAGCATCATATTGGCCAAATGCCAGGATCTGCTGGGGTACAGGGAGTGAGCACAGTGCCACAGTTGCATAGCAGCAGTGGCTCTCCACAGCCTAGACTAGGTCCCATACTGGGAGATAAATTTGACAGGCCCTGGTCTCTGCAGGATGAGCAGACAGAACCTACATGACACTCCACTCCCATTACTTCCATGCATGACAGTACATCATGAAGCCAACATCAATTTGACATGTGGTGTGTGTTGCAACATGAAGGACAGATTGAGTCATGATATGCCTTCCACACAAGAGTTTAGCAAGGCCATATGTGGTTTGAAAGATCTGTGGCACTATACATATTGCTCACATGATTCTCAAATGACTCATACAACATGCATACACAGCTCATGCTGGCATGCACATACATGTTGCATGACATTTACAACAATCATAAGGAAAGAGATGTCAGTGGAGGGCAGTGATGTCTCCTTTCCTAGTTATGTGCATCCAACACAAGGATGATCTAGGACCTCAAAAACCCATACAGCACAATATCACTGAACTTAACATATGGCAATTTCCACCAATACCTGCACATTGTCCATCCCATTGATGTGACACAGACTGCACACATAAGCATGTTCTAGGCTGTGAGTTGGGAAAGGATAGTGAAGTACAGAGAAGATTGTGCACATGTGGTACTTACCTGCTCCTCTGGAGAGCCGTAGAGCAGTTCATACAGGGGTAGGACCTCAGTCACCAGCCTCTCTAGCTCCTCTGGTGATAAGGCAGGGGCCATATCACCTGCTGGCTATCTCATGATTGCTCTCAGAGGTGGCACACAGCATGGAGGTGTTGCTGGCAGCAGTGTCACAAGTCAAGTGAGTGAATCTGCAGAACATGGCGGTCACGTCCGCCATGTATGCTGTCATAACCACCGACGGACACAACCATAGGCGGTGTCTGCCAATGTTGCAGCTGCCTACTGCCATAACGACTTCTGCCGGTGGTTGCGGGCAGTTCCTAATGTCCAGTAGACTAGGTCAGGCAGCTGCCATTTTGGCGGACTAAAATGCTGTATTGGGCTTTAGAAACTGTGTCACACCTGCAAAAAAGTTTGTTGACCTCACACACATCCTTATTCTGTCTTGTCATATAGATCCTACAACTCAAACAACATTGTAGTATATTGAAGGGTACAGATGGCACAGTCCACCACCGCCAAATGGTCAAATGGCAGTTGGGATATACAGTCACATTTTGAGGGGCAATTGTGTTGCACATCTTTGAGTTTGGTCCATATCCATGTTGTGGACACATGTGGGGCAGATGTGACTCTTGTGGTATTTGCAGCTGCGATGTGTACTGTGTGCCATGTCTATCAAGTCAGAAATGCCTTGTCACATTATATCAATGACATGCATCATCTATGTTGCCGTGGACATACTGACTAATGTTAGAAATCATGTTTTGTTATACATAGGTACCCAGGGAAAGGGAGGGTGCAACAACCTCCTGTCTACTGTCCACTGCCAGACCTTCAAACCATGGAGCAAAGGCATATAATAACGTATTACTGCCTGGATAGGCAAAAAATTGTGGACTTATGTTGTCAGTTGGAGCCAGATCTGATGCCAGCTATTAGTTATCCAACCAACATACTGCCCGTTGTACAAGTCATGTCAGTATTGCACTTTCTAGCCAAAGGGTCCAACCAACATACAGTGGCCCTGTCTGCTGGTATGTCCCAACCTTTGTTCAGTCAGCTGAAGGATGTCCTCTCAGCAATGTTGAAACCAGTTGACAGCAATATCCGGTCTCCACGACGTGAGAATTTACCCATGTGAAGGCTTACTTTTTTGGTTTTACATGCATCCCACATGTGGTGGGGGCCATTGATGGCACACATGTTGGCTTGGTCCGACCGCAGTCCAATGAACAAGTTTATCGCAACAGGAAGAACTTCCATTACAACAGCGTGCGAGTAGTCTGTTTAGTGGATCTCTACATTTCACATGTGTGCCCATTATCCGGGTTCAGCCCATGATTCGTTCATTATGCAGAACACCACCATACCCCAGCTGATGTCACAACTGTACCCAGACCCAGACCAACCTAGCTGGTTAGTAAGTCACATCTATCCTGTTTGTGTGTGTGCAATGTCAGATGATACAATCATGAAGTGAGTGACTCATTGTTGCACATATGTCCCATTCCTTAACAGGAGACACTTCATGTCCAAACCTTCCTTGGTTGTTGACACCACAAAGCAATCCAACTACGCCAAGGGAAGTCCGCTTCAATGCGGACCATGGAAGAACACAACAGGTAGTGGAGTGGGCTTTTGGGCTCCTGACGGCCAGATTTAGATGTCCAGACAGGACGGGTGGAGCCCTCCTCTACTCACCCAGAAAAGTGTGTCAGATCACTGTGACATGCTGCATGCTTCACAACATCGCCCTTCCGTAGGAATATCCCATACATCCCAGAAGAGGGGGAGCCTTCAATGCCACAGGGTGAGAATTCTGAAATGCCAAGTGAAGATGATAGTGGTGAAGAGGAAGGAGTTGACTTGCAGGAAGATCTCATCAACAGCTACTTTTCATGAGTGTAGGTATGTCATGACTGTGACTGTATAATGAACTGTAGTTGTCAGAGTGTGTGGAGGTGAGTGCTTTAGCAACAGCTAGCGAGCTGATACTCTGCAATATTCAGCCAAAGGCTGCTAGAAGAATTATCTTCTGCCATATCTCCACCTTGATGATGTTGCTTTGTTTATGTCAGTTTCCTTTAATGTAATTGCATTTCCAGTTGCTTGCTATGTGATTTGTGTAATAGGTATGTTTTCAATCCTATATTCCTTGTTTTGTCTTTGTACACGTACCTTCAACATGACATCCTCATGTGGGCATTTCAAAGTTGTGACATTGGTAGGTATCTGATGCTGTTTTTGGGGTGTATGAGACCTGTGCCAAGGCAGCTTGCACAGGGTTTGGGTGGAATGTTAGAAGTGCACATTGTTTTTTTTCTGTGCTGTGTTGGGCCAATCGCATCATGTGTCATCATGTCGGCTTGAAATATGTAGTCATAGACTGTGACCAAGTAATTCATCCTTCACATTGGCTAAACACTATTCTTGTATGAACTGTACGTAGCTGTAGATGTATTACATCATTGCAGGCCACAGTTCCTGTGCCACAACACTGATATCTATTTGTGTCATACCACGAGATGCATGGTCATTGGATTATGATGGGCCTTGATCAGGGACTGTTGTACTGCCATCTGTCTGTATCTTGGATTATGTGATATTGGATTTCTTTGGTGTGGTATGTGATAGGGCTGAAGCTGCTGACATAATTTACTTTAATGTTTGCCTATTCTACAGAACAATGTCTGACAAATCCCTTCCGTCTGTGCTCTGAGGGGCTGTCCCTTGGAATATGTACTTTGACTCTGTATGAGACACACATTCTTGTGTCAAAAAGGTTCAGACATTAAGACAGCCTATTTGCTTTACACTGGAATAAAATGTTTGATATGACCAGACACTTGTACATGTGTTTGTGTGTAATGGTTGCAATCCTGAGCAGGACACTGTGTAACTGTAACATATCCCTCCTTGTACAAGTAATGTCTTCATCATATGGTTCACATGATATTATATCGTTACATAACAAAATGTTGAAATTAAGCAAGCAGACAGAGTTTGTGATGGGTGAATTTATTACAATGCTGATGTAGTAAATACAATTTGGACAGAAAAGAAAAAAAAGTGAAGGTGTCAGTCATGGTTAATGAAATCATTAGAGTAGATGCCACGCCACTGAGAGTCCAAAGTCCAGAGTAATCATCTCATTGCATTGGATCTGGTAGGTGACTCAGCATCAGTCAACAGAATGAATGTGTGGCACCCAAAAGAGGGCCTTTTGGAAGAGGTCACTTGCTGACAGTGGTGGGTGTCTTACCATCCGCACCTCCTGGATTCTTAGCTGGATGTCCCTGCTTCCATGGTGAGGGGCTAATCTGCTGCTACAAAAGCAGGGTGGTCTGGGGCGGGATCGTCTACTGGAAGGGCCTCCCTTCCAGTGGCAGAGACTGATGTAGATGTGCCTGGTGTTGATGAGCCAAAGGAAGGGAAAGATTGGTTTTGGTAAGCTCTGTTCAGGATTGTGTGAATGCATGTTCCTATGCATGTCCACCTGTAGCTGCTTGATTTTCAGAGTTCGGTCAAGACTTGGCCCATCACGCCTTGGGACTCCTGATAGACACCCAAGATGTGGCTGAAAGAGTGCTAGCCAGGAGTAGCCACAGTGACCACACCCCGCTGGCCAACAGCATCCCTCCTATAAACCATAACCCCACAGCCCAGTGCCCTTGCTAAAGGGTACCCTCTCCCACTGGTTCCTGGACCCTGCCTGTCCCAAGTGTTGTGCTGCAATTCAGGATCCAGGACTGGGGGGGCAAAAGATGATAGACACTGTGTTCTGTACACAGGTTTAGGGCGTGAATGGTTGCCTTTGATGTTTAGGCAACCGGGCTGGGAGGTGTTGATATGGCTACAGTGAGACTCACTGTTGGTTTCTGACAAGGTTGCCCAGATGGGCCAGAACTGTCCTCCACTTTCAGACATCCAGGAGTGTCTTCTTCATTGAGGGATTCATCCAGGGGGGTAGTGGTGGTCTCTTTTGTGGTCTCTGGGTACCCAGTGGCAGCTCGACCGGTTGATGTGAAAGGTACAATGTTACTGGTTGTATTTTGATATTAAGCATAGACTTTGTACAAAGCTAATTTGCATTTAATCCTGTCGTGGCAAGTACCCATGGTATTGGTTGTATTGACCTGACATTTGTGAAGCATGTCAATTCCTTTTAAGTCAAGCAGCTGCTTACATGTGCAGATCATTAGCACTTGGGAGGATGGTCAGAGAATGCCATCTTGCCACCAGTTCAGGAAAACCAGTGGCTAGGCAAGTTATGTCTTTGGCCATTTTGAGGCCTGGTTCATTCTGATCCCGGCAGACCCAGGAGTTTGTTGTATATGTGATTGGAGTCATCATGTGTTCAGTGCATTGTGAATGTGTCTGCTGCCAATACCATTCTGGTTATGCATCTTGAGGCCTTTGGGATCATTCTTTTTCACACTAGGTAAGCTACCCTTCCTGTCCTCAATAGTTTCATCTTCAGTTAGCAGGTCAAGATGGAGCTGGGTAGTCAGACATGTCTCAGAATTGAGCATGATCCGTCTCTTTGTCACTCCCAGATGAGTAAACTTCAATTGAGAGTTATCAGGAAAGGGAACTTGGACAAGTGACCACTGGTCTGGTATTTGGAGGTACTGAAACAGTGCCTCCTGGGAGTTGCATTCAGGCCACTCTTCATACTACACACACTTGACAAATGTTATCCTCCCAGGTGAATAAACTTCAATTGAGAGTTCATAAATGGATGGATTTGGGCAAGTAAACATTGTTTCTTTGCTTGGAGTTGGAGACACGGGCCGATTGGGCTTTGTATTCTGGTGACTCCCTCTACTTCCCACGATCATACAAATATGAGTCAACTTTATTCAGGAGTTAAGACACAGGGGTATTCGGGCATTAGAACACTGGGCTTATGTTTGGAGTTAGAGAGACAGAGCCTCCTGGCCTTAGCAGTCATTTCACACCCTCTTCTTCATACACTTGATAAATGTCATCCCCACAGGTGAGTACATCTCATTTGTGAATTTCCCAAGAAGGGTATTTGGAGAACTGAAAACAGGACTTGTGTTATGCCTCCAGGGAGTTGCATTTATGTAACTCTCTGTACTACACACACTATACAAATATTATCCTCCCAGGTGAATACACTTCAAATGAGAGTTAAGACACAGGGTTCTTTGGACAAGAGAACACTGGGCTGGTGTTTGGACTTACAGAAAAGGGCCTGCTGGGAGTTGCATTCAAGTCAAACTATACAAATGGTATCCCTGAGGTGAGTATACTTCATTTATGAGTTATCAAACAGGAGTCTTTGGAGTTGAGGACACTAGGATGGTGAATGAAGTCACAGTGACGGTCCCTCCTGGCCTTAGCAGTCATGTCAGTACCTCTACTACACACATTAAACAAATGGTGTCCTCCCAGCTGAGTTACCTTACATTGAAAGTTGCCAAACAGGGCTCTTTTGACGGATGAACACTGATCTGGTGTTCACGTACTTTTCCTAAGTTATCTATCCCCCACATGAGTATACTTCGTTTGGGAGTTGACACACTGGGATATATGGGCAAGTGACCACTGTGCTGGTGTTTGGAGTTACAGATACAGGGCCTGCTGGGAGTTGTAGTCAGGTCAATCTCTCTTGTACACACAGTATATTAATATTATCCCCCCAGGTGAGTACACTTCAAGTGTGAGTTACGAAACAGGAGTCTTTGGAGAAGAGGACATGGGACTCGTGGTTGGAGTCATAGTAACAGAGCCTCCTGGTAGTTACAGTCTTGTAACTCTCTGTACTACACACACTATACAAATGGTGTCCACTTCAATTCAGAGATACCAAACAATGGTATTTGGACAAGAGAACACTGAGCTGGTGGTTGGTTTTAAAACCACACGGGGTCTTCCTGGCCTTAGTACTCATGTCACTTCCTCTACTTTCCACATTTGTCAAATGGTATCCTCCCAGCTGAGTAAACTTAAACTGTGAGTTGTCAACTTGTCCAAAGACCACTGTCTAACACTGTTCTGGTGTTTGGAGTTCCTGAAACAGTGCCTGCTATGAGCTGCAGTCAGGTCACTCTCTCTACTACACAGACTTGACCAGTGTTCTCCCTCCAGGTGAGTACACTTCAATTGAGAGTTCACTAACAGGTGTAGCATGTGACCACTATGCTAGTGTTTGTAGTTACAGGAATAGCGCCTTCTGGGAATTGCAGTCAGGTCACTCTCTCTACTTCCTACACTTGACAAATGGTATCCTCCCAGATGAGTGAAGTTAATTTGTGATTTGCCATACAGGGGTATGTGGACAAGAGACCACTGGTCTGGTGTTTGGAGTTATAGAATAGTGCCTGCTAGGAGTTGGAGTCATGTTAGTCTCCATACTACATAAACCATACAAACATCATCTCCCCAACTGCGTACACTTCAATTGTGAGTTGCCAAATAGAGGTCTTAGAACATGTGAACACTGGGCTGGTGAGTGGAGTGACAGTAAAAGGGGCAAAGGATGAGCTGTGGGCATCCATGGCATTGCATTTTGGTGACATTTTTAGTGTTGTGACTTACCAACTACACTCCCCCAGGTATTGCTGTCATGCCCTCAGGATGCAGGATGGCAACAACCTTCTCCTCCCAGGGAAAGAGAGGTGATGGAGCACTGGGAGAGCCACCACCAGTCTTCCAGGCCTGCAGCTGGTACTTGGAGACCAGGGAACAGACCTTGCACCTGAGGTCATTCCACCTCTTCCTAATGTCCTCCTTTGTGCACAGGGTGGTACCTACAGCAGTCACACTGTCGGCAATCCTGTCCTACATTTTGATTTTCCTACTGAGAGGAGTATGTTGGACTTGTGCTCCAAACAATTGTGGCTCTACTCTTATGATCTCATCCACCATGACTCTTAACTCATCCCCAGAAAAATAGATTTTTTTGGAACGTAACATGGTGGAACATGGTGGAACAAAAAAAACAGGTGACAGTGATTTACTTAACAGGGGAAGTGCAATCAATCAATCAATCAATCAAGGATTTATAGAGCGCACTAATCACCCAAAGTGTCCAGTGTCCTTTGCAGGTATGTCCAGTGTGGAAATATGTGTTTTCATGGGTGCTGCATGAATTTCCAATGAAACATCCATGGTTTTTAACGCATTCCAATATTTACAATAACAGGCAGACCTGGGAATCCTGCATAAAGATAAGCTTCCCAGGGGAGTCATAATGAGGAGAAACATTTTTACTTATCCTTGTTTTTTTCCTCTTTCTATGTGTGTTGCATCCTCAGCACACACATAAAGAGGAAAACTTCTCTCAGGATTGTTTTTGTGCAGGAAGGTGCATAATGGTGCATAATGGTGCAAAGGTGCCTGCGCTGGTGCTAGGCAGCACATTGTCCAAAAGCATAGGGGAAAGGACAGGGATGCACAATATTGCCTCAAATGCAGTGCATTCCCACCCTTTCCCAGTGATGCAGTGCAGCGCACCAAGGTGACTTGCTGAGCTGCTCTGAGCCACTTTGTCATAAATATGCCCCTAAGTATTTTGCTAACATAGAGTGTTCCTATCATCACTGATATGTATTGTAAGCTATAAACTTTTGCGGCTATTTCCAAATCTGTCAGTTACACTGCTGAAAGATCATTGTTAATTACAGAGCTCCTACTCAGGTCAAATACTAATTAGTTATGCTCAGCTATATATCCAGCAAATATCAACCCTATTTCTGATCAAATATTTGAAAATGGGGAACCTTGGTTAGGATCCTTGGCAGCTCATACATTCGCCATACAGGCGTTTCCAGTATACTGTGTCAAAAGAGTTGGAATCAGCACCAATCCTTCTGCCCCATGAAGTGCTGGGGAACAATACTTATTTCAAAGAGCTCAATAATAGGAACTCAGGTATTGTCACTAGGCAATATGTGGTACCTCATAAATCCCCTATGAACTTTAAGTGTCTTTGTTTTTTTTATATATGCTTGTTTCTGGTGCGTACATCATTTATGTGCATACTGAGGTTATCACAATGCCTTACAATCTTAAGTAGCTCTTGACCCAAATGGCACCCAGTTGTTGTTTTAGAATTAATTGTGATGCTTATTTCTTTTTACATGGCCATCTAATGCATTCAATTGCTTTTAGAGGCCTGTTGAATTATCAACAACGGTATTATAACCATTCTGGAGCACACTGATTTAATAAATCTCCAGTTGTGGGAGATGAAAGCATTCCAGGAACAGTTAGCCTGAGAGAGCTGCAACTAGTAAATTAATAAGAATATATTTTGGAGAATAACTAGCTTGTATTTGCCCAGAGTAGGAGATATGAATGCTGAGAAAATGGCAAAAGGCTTTGTTGCGTTTTTAACTTTACATGGATCGCACTGTGTTTATCTTATCCTTAAACAATCACTAGAAAACAGACCTCTGTGGTGAGCACATTTAGAGTGTCAGTGACGTAGTATACTGCTCCGTATAAAGGTGGCACTCTCCTACTAAAACTTGGGAACTACCCAGGGCTTCATACATATTTTTAGCATAATGTCTGAGGCTATCTAAGCCTGAAAGGGCTACGTTTTCACTTATACTGGGTGCTCCCTTGAGCCTAGACAAGCCTATGTCTGTGTGACGAGCTCTAATACGAGTGAAATGCATTTGTCATTAGATGCTTTTATTTCTTCTAGGTGGACTCAAATGGTATTTTACTGATCCAAAGCTTTAATACTGTGCCCTGAATGGTAAAGGGCTTTTGTGATTTTTCAGCTCAGCATGGATAGCACTAGCTGCTCCTTTGCTTAAGGACTTTGGTGCAAAAATGGCAAAAGGCTTTGTCACTTTTGTGCCTCAGTGTAGATGGCACTATGGTAATCATAAAAAAAAGTCTGCCAGAAAAACTGACATTGAGGTGAGAGCAGATTTAGGGGGTCATTCCGCCGCCCGCCTGGAGGGAACCGCCGAATGACGGCCATTCTGGCTTTCCCGCTGGGCCGGCGGGCGACCGCCAGAAGGCCTCCCGCCGGCCCAGCGGGAAACCCCCCTCAACAATGAAGCCGGCTCCGAATGGAGCCGGCGGAGTTGTAGGGGTGCGACGGGTGCAGTGGCACCCGTCGCGATTTTCAGTGTCTGCAAAGTCAGTGGCCCCACGACACCCGTTCCCGCCATCCTGTTCCTGGCGGTAAAAACCGCCAGGAACAGGATGGCGGGAAGGGAGTCGGAATCCCCATGGCGGCGCTGCAAGCAGCGCCGCCATGGAGGATTCCCTGGGCCAGGGGTAAACCGGCGGGAAAACCGCTGGTTCCCCTTTTCTGACCGCGGCTTTACCGCCGCGGTCAGAATGGCCCAAGAAGCACCGCCAGCCTGTTGGCGGTGCTTCCTCTGCCCTCTGCCCTGGCGGTTTCAAACCGCCAGGGTCAGAATGAGGGCCTTAGTGTATTGGTGTTTAGAGTGTTTTCCATAGGTAAATTGAATAGTGATACTGCAAAAACTGCCAAACAGAATCACACCAAATTTAGCATGAAGCTAGATCTTGACTCAGAAAGCATGCTTTTTGTGCTTTGGTGTAAATATATTTGGTAGTTTTGGCAAAATTAAGGCTCAAAATATATTACTCTATAGATTCTTGGATGACCCTAGGGCCCAACAGATCAAAAACTAAAGCTATGATTGGCTGCAGCGGTCCCCAGTACTCTGTCAAGCTGATGGTGTTTCGCCTGCTGTGTTTAGAACTATAGCTGTGCAGCCACCAACAGCACTGACGCAGTGCACTCTGTCGTGCCAGCTGTATCCGGCAGCCGTTGTGGCGGACTCCGTGCTGCTGATTAGCACTCCATCACTGTCATCACTGCAGGATTCCGCCAACCATATTTAGATAACACAGTCGTGCTTGAGCTGTACAAGCGGCGGGCCCATGACAGCAGGAGTCCACCCCGGAACCCGTTTAGCATTGTATCATGGCTGTGGCTATTGGTTGGATGATAGCAGCCCACACCTGATGTATATAGGACAAATGTGAACACTTACAAAACACACTATAAAACACACCCCATTTCAGAATGTTATACTTTGCCATTCCACTACAGAACACCATTTACCAGCAGAAATTGACACACAGGAGCCAGGTTTTTTTCTGTTTTCATCTCTCTCTGGGCTTTTTCTTACTATTCACATTTTTTGATATTCCGTAAACTTTGGTGGAAGAAGATCCTTTTTCATTTATTCAGTATGCCAGGGAGGAGAAATCCATGTTTCACAGAGGGAGAATTGTCAGTCATGGTGAATAAAATTATTATAGTAGAGCCACAATTGTTTTGAGTACAAGCACAAAATATTACCATTTCTGAGAAAAGGTAAATGCGGGATAGAATAGTCAACAGAGTGAATACTGTAGCTAACAATCTGCACACACAGGAAGAAATTAGGAAGAGATGGGACAACCTGTGGGGGATATTCCATTCCCTTGCCTCCAAGTGCCACGTGGAAGCCCAGAAGAATGGTGGTGGTCCTCCCAATCCCATTACAACTCTTTCCCTGGGAGGAGAAGGTCTTGCAGATCCTACATCCTGGAGTCTTGACAGGAATCTCCTTCGAAGTAGATATTGGTATGTTGTACCTATGCATGTCTCACTAATCACAAACTGAGTCCTTGCCCTTAACTTATCTGTTCAGAATGTTCCTAGACACCTATCAAAACATATAGATTTAAACTTCAGGTTCAAAAATATCTTGTGTTATCCAAATTAGTGGGATCATGGTTGTTAAAAGCTATTCAACAATGCCCAATAAGTAATGTCAGATTGGATGTTGGCCTTCATGGATCATCTCATGCATTTACCTTGTCCTTTGCTGTATCTCAATTAAGGTTGTTTTACTTAGAAAATACAGATTCCAAACTCCATCCATCTGCACAAGAAGCTATAGTGATTGTAAGTAGTATCTTAACTTATTCACTTTGTACACATATGTGTGTGTACATATTGCAAATGTGTGTTTAATTTTTACTGTATACATTTATATAGGTATGTGTTACCCACTGTTTCACAAGTATTGGCAAGAGCTTTTACCAATGACTACAACTACCATGGTGTCCTGCTTTTGTCCCTACAAAACAACAGTGCAATTTGTTGTAGCTCAACCTCCCTTTCCTTCCAAATATTGCCAAAGGTAGAAGCTTTAGGTAGTTGACATTCACCATTTCATGGTATGTATTGAAATCTCATCTGCTATGTTGATCCAGTATATTGTCACCCTCTTGTCACTACTTTGAATCAACCTACTTGCTTTCGTTAATCATAGTTTGTGTATTCAAAGGTTTACAACCATGTTCTGTAGCATGCTGATTATAAGTAGTTTTGATGCACAATTTACTTAACGATGTTCATATGATGACACATGCCATTAAATACAATAAATTGTACCATAGTTTGTTTTTGAAGCTGCTAGGCCTTGACATGGCACAGCTCTCAAATCTCATCACTACTGTGTTGATGTGCATGTCTGGTACATGTTAATATACACTGTCTATTTTATATTTCAGGACATCTCCTTTTCATTGTTACTGAAGTGTGCCTCTGTGTACATTAACCTGTATTATTAATAAGTGAAAATTCACACAAAGGCCTTAACATCCCATTATTTTTATTTTCTTTGGGTTGCACCATCTAGAGCTGAGGACAGATTTGAATACAAAACAGACCCTTTAACGCCTTTTTATTTTGTAATTCATATTAGGACCATTGCCCAGGGCCAGTAGACCTGCGTCTGCAACTGAAGACACCTCAACTCCAGGCCAGGATCAAGCCTTCAGTGAGGACACCACTCCTAATAGTCCGGTAATGAGGGGATGCCTGGTCCATCTGGTCTGTCTGGGCGGACAGTCCCAGTTAGTCTCACTCAGCCCACACCTACACCTCCCATTCCAGCTGCTACAACAACTACGCATATGGATACTTCTTCCTGTGTCCAGAGGACCACAACTCCTATCCTGTGACCCCCAGTTCTAGTTACTGTTGCAAAACCAACACCTCCAGATGCGCCAGGACCCAGTGGGATGGGCCACACTGCCTCAAAGGCACAGATTTGTGGTGGTAGGAATTGTGGGAGGGAATCAGTGGGCCAGAAAAGTGAGGTCACTGGCATCATTGTCACCCAGAACAGCATTGACTGAGTCTTGGGAGCAATATAACAGTCCCAAGACATGATGGGCCACCTCCTAACAGAGATCCAGGACCTTAAGTAGGGAGAACATTCAAGAGCTACAGATTCACAACTCAAATTTGTGCTACTTGACTGGGGTGATGTTTTACATTTACCATCACATGTGCAGGACTGTTTTGGTACCATCTACCCTTGTCTGTAATCTTTCTACATCAGGACACAATACACCTTCTGCAGCCACAGAAAGGAGCCCCTGTTACAGGAAGAAACTGGGACACCCACCCAACGTTTTTTTGTTCTTTATCATCCTAGTTTCACAGCTATTGCACTCATCTTTTTGTAGAAATGTACATAAAACAAATTGAAAAACTGGTGTTGTATTTATTGTGGTAATTACTTTTTTGTCCTCTGTACACCATGATTTTCAAAATCTGTCAAACAATATGATACTAAAAAAAATAAGAGATACCAACTAGGTAATTTGTTTGCAATGTCAAAAAAGATGGAAAAAGAAACAATGAAATCTAAATGCTATGGTGTCATACATTTCTAGGTAACAAGCTTGTGACACAATCAAATATGCATTTCACACACCATGCTGAAGCCAAACAGCTTGTGCCATTAAGAAGTTGACACTATGACACTATGGAAGAAAAGGAATATTACATGAAATTAAATTAAATAGGCAAACCATTATTGATGTATGACCTCAGCTGGAGCCAGTCATCCTGCCCTCACAAAAGGAATCCTACATCAATAACACCAATAGTCTACATCATGGCAGCAAACAAATTAGATGCCACATAACCATTTGAGGACACTGTGTCAGTATCAGGTGCAATGTGACAACCACCATTCAGTGGGGTGCTAAAAAAAGTGTTCTTTAAGCTATAAAGAGACACATCAACAACTTCCTACACTAAACACAAATTGATGTTTTAGCCAATGTGAAGAGAGACAAGTATGCTACGGCTTGACATACACATGTGATTAGAGTAAGTTAAGCCTTGGTAGCAAGATGCCACAGAAGACAGGTTTGATGCAATCTCAAGAACTTCCATTCAATCACAGTGCAAGTTGTCTCTGAACAAGATCTGTCCATCCCAAGCGGTCCCAAGATCAGTCCATGTTCACTTTGTACTTCACAACAGCCACATATACCTGCAAATGTCAAAACTCTAAAAAGTCAAAATCAAGATGACATGGTGAAGGACTCTGAAACAGAATAACAAGGGGAAACTAATGATTTTATATATAAAGTTTTACTCAAATGATAAATTAGGTGAACACATATACTTAGCACAAGCAATGTTTATCTATGTCAAACACATTAGTCAATGTAGGGAAACTCTGATCCACAAACATCTCTGCCTTGGACTTTCCTGAACTGACCATCCCTACCACAATACCATTGCAGACTGATTTGTTGCCTATGTCACAAGTTGTTCTGACATTGGATGTCACAATATGTTAGGGTACACCTACACTGTGGTAAAGAAGTAGTCAATGACATTTTGACATAGGTCAATTCCTTCCTCTCCACCACTGTCATCTTCATTGGACATTTCAACATCCTCACCCGGTGGCTCCTCATGGTCTCCATCCTCTGCGATGATTGGGATGTTACATCGCAGAGCAATGTTGTGCAGCATGCAGCAGGCAACTGTGATTTGCCACACCTTATTGTGTGAGTAGAGGAAGTTTCCACCGTTCTTGTCCAGACACGTCAATCTGGCATTCTGGAGCCCAAAAGCCAGCTCCAGTGACCTCCGTGTTCTTTCATGGGCCTCATTGAAGCGGACTTCCCCTGGCATTGTTGGATTCCTCTGCGGTGCCAACAACTATGGTCGGTTAGGATACTTTGAGTCTCTTACATGGAAGCAATAAATTGAAAGATTAAAATAATATCAGGCCATAGTAGAATCCTAAAATAAGTTTAAAGCAAATGATCGTCAAATCATATTGTACTTACCAACAAGCCAGGTCCTCTCAGGCCCAAGTTGTGATAGTTGCTGGGTATGGGGCTGTTCCGTAATACAAAGGAATCATGTTTTGACCCAGGAAAGCAGGCATACCTACTTGAGATGTATAAATCTGATAAGCAGACAACTTGCACATTGATGGAATCGAAGTTCTTTCGATTGCAGTAGACCTGTTTCCTGGAGTGTGGTGGCACCAAGGAAATATGTGTGCCATCAATTGCTCAAAACACTCTCCTTTTACACTGGCTAAATCCAGAGCTGTTGAAAATTGGATGAAGCTGTTGATGTGTCTCATCATTGAAACAAGGGCTTTTTGTAGCACACCACTGAAAATTGGCAGTAACATGCGTCCAGATACTGCAACAGTGTACTGAAAAGATGCAGTGGCCACAAAATGAAGTACTGCCATGATTTTCACTATTGGTGTTATTGCCGTTGTGTTCCTATTGTGAGGCATGAGATTAGGCTCCAGTTGTTGACACAAATCTAGAATAGTTTGCCTACTTAATCTAATCTTTTTGATAATATCCCTTTCCCCCATGGAGCAAAGGTCTGGAAGAGGTCTGAAGACTTAAGGACGCCTTCTACTACCACTTCCTGGGTTCATATGTCTGCATGTAAGGAAAACAAACTATCAATAAAAATGGGCACAAGACTTTCACAACCAACACACATCTCATGTCTAGGTTACCTTATTGTATCATATATGTTACCATAATTTTAAAACATCTTTGCTACTGCACATTTATATTTTTGAACATCTCTGACATTTTTTACAAATGATGTGTGAATAATACATTTGAAATGTATTGTTTGCAAATTATTATTTTTATTTAATTACCATTAACGGAAGTACTACATACACCACAGCACTATTGAAGTCAAACACCATAATGGTTCACTATGTGTCCTATCTTGCCAAAATCAGTGCTGTGTGTGTCTGAGATATGTATGCAAAGTAGCCAACATCTTGAGTGCTGGTGACGCACAAACAATAAAAAAAACACAGTTATGCCTCCTAAAATGGTGACTGCCTTACCTTGCCGTCAGGACATTGGCTTTCTGGCGGGCATTGGTGTAAGCTAACCAAGCAGTGGGTGGAACACTTCACAATGGACACTGCCATAGGCTAACGTGTGTGCGGCTATGCACAAAAGCCAATGGCTGTGTCTGTCTCTGGCACACAGTACATACGCCATATACTTGTAGGTGGCACATTGACAAAAAGCTCACTTGTCTCCTAACACTGCAGCAACAAGATCTCCTTGATTTGTTCTGCTGTTACTGACCTCTGAGAGCCAGGATGCCGGGCAAAGCAGGAGACAGGGCCCCTGCCTTCTCCCTGAGGAGTTGGAGCTCCTCACCAGGAAGGTCATGTCCCTGTCAAGCCAACTGTATGGGACCCCAGAGGAACAGGTACAT
The DNA here is from genome assembly GCF_031143425.1 of Pleurodeles waltl. Taxonomy (NCBI): domain Eukaryota; kingdom Metazoa; phylum Chordata; class Amphibia; order Caudata; family Salamandridae; genus Pleurodeles; species Pleurodeles waltl. The sequence continues at coordinate 635,433,204 of NC_090444.1, forward strand.
GTTTGAATGGGAAATGTTTGCCTAAGTAACCTGTTCCCTCTTTGTCAACAGGCTATTTGGTCCCTTTTTGTTCATGAGTGAAGTGTTGTGATTAGAGTGTAGTGAACTGAATGATTTAGTGGGGCACAGGGTGTTGTTTCAGGAAGTTAGAAATATCTGTACATTGAAATGAAAAGTCACCTGAAAGAATTAGCTGAGTTTTCAGTGCATGTTACTCACAATTCCACAATTAGCCAAACTGCAGGCACCTTACTTCTAGTGGGTAGTAGGCACTGTACCACTAGTTTAAGTGGAAACATACAGCTCAAGCTTAATAGAGAGAAATGTAAAGTCCAAGTAATATTGCTAAAGTTATGGAGTTGTCTGATGATGTTCTGTCAAGTGAATGTACAGCCCCTAATTTGGAATAGTAGTATCTTCATGTTTTAAACATGCCATGGTGCCACATATGGGGAAAGGTATTTACTGTGCTGCCAATCTAAATGTCCCAGGCTCTCAATAAGCATTACAAGTATGTCCCATTACAACACACACTTGTTAATACGTCACCCAAACCCATATTCTGACACATGGGTGCCCTCCCATAATGCCCTTGGCCATTGTATGTGGTGCAACCATAGTATCTGACGTTTAGAAGGCTAGGCATGAAAAAAAATGTAGCTATGCGTGTGGTTATGTACAATTAATGTACAGGTTGTTTAGTCTTTAGTAGCTCACAATGAGTTGGACTAATCTGGTGTGCGTCTCTATACATGAAAATTTTCCTATCCTTGGTTGGGATGATGTCTGTTTCTTGGATTGGTAACACGAGGGGAAAGAAAGTGTTGAGGCTACTCAACAGATCACTGCAAATTAGTGTGTCAAGGGAACTTTGAAATGTTTGTAAATAATCTGTACTGACTGTTCTGGCAATGCATGTTACAACAAAATTGTATCACTGCACTACAGACAAACAAAATCATTAAAATATATTTTGTTGTCTTTTGTTCTTATCCATACAGGTCAATGCCCATCAAAACGGGAATTGTGGAAGGCCATTTCAAACAAGGAGCGGACCCTGGGGGTCTCTAAGCGACACAGCCTGCATTGCAGGAAGAGGAGGGAGGACCTCCAACGCTGGACCAGGGAGTCAGCAGAAGTCCAGCTCGGCAACGCCTCCCAATGAGGCAATTGTGCGTGCAGCACCCTGACCTCTTAATGGCCTGCTTCCTTACAGTGGTGTACCCTGAGCTTGATGGGTAGTTAAAGACCAATAGGAGCATCAAGGGGGTGAGTTATTATATTTAAATAATTTTGCTGCTTAACCTTTTTTATTTACAGCAATGTTGTTTTGTCATCGATACAATGGTTGACACACACAAACGAGGATTTCTGGATGTGCACATTTTTCAGATGGTTTCTGATGCTGTGTTTGGTGTATTGTTGTGTGCTAAAGGTTGTCACTAGGTTCCGCATCACAAGCCAAGTACTGTTTTGAACACACACATGTCTGAATGCCAAAAAAGGGGTAGTTGCTTTTTTTCTATGTTATGAGGAACATTTGTACCAAACATGCCCCATTTGAGGATTGGGTCAGGTGTGATGCTCCATCACAAATGAGAGTAGGTAATGTAGGCTGTATTCCAGCTGACATGGCATAGTAAGCACTTATGAGACAGTTCATGTTTCAGACTTTACATTGGTAAGTTGGTGCAATGAAAATACTGCCATAAGCATCTGCACCAAAAGGACTGGAAACATGCACAATGGCATCTTTTCATATCCAAAAGCTGTTAGAAAAATATTTCAATATCAAAAGTCTGTTTATTTCATGTAAACAGCAGCAGTGTGTCATGAATCCTCCGTCCTTCCCTAATGTGCATGTAAGCCAGCCTGTGTCGACCAACATGAATTTTCATGCCAGATTGTGATGATTGAAACAGACAGGAATGTCTCCACATTGGTGACAGAGTTACACATGCCCCAAATGACATTTATGTGTCCTTAGTTATGTCCAGATGAGAAAGCAAAATGGTGAGCAAAGTCAAGGTGACATCAACCACATCGGCAGGGAAGAAGCTGAACACTGTGATCCTAGTGCAGACACCACTGACACCGAGGGACCTAGTGCCACTGAGGGTGAGGAGACTGGTAGGGAGGCCACAAGTGATTCCACATCAGCTTAAGAGGCCTCTACTGATGACCAGTCTCTAATGGTGGTGGGCCCTAGTGCGACTATTCTACCTGCATTGTTATCTGCCACCCACTTTTCAATTTTCACCCTCCCTCTTGCTCATCCTCCAGATGGGCCATAGCTGCTCCTCTAAAAGGGGTGGCATCACCTTTGCTGCAGACACCTCCCCCTGCCCCTGTCTCCCAGACTGTCCTCAATGAGGAGGCTGTTGATCTATTGCAGACTATCGCTGTAGGCCAGACTGTACTACTGAATGCCATCCTGGGGCTTAGTGGTCAGATAACCCACATTCTAGCTCATCTGGATGATATTCACAGTGCCGTGTCTGGACTACCGACATCATTACGGGTCTGGCCTGCTCAATGACTGCAGCTTCCCACCCACCCCAACCTTGTGCCCCAACTCCCACCCTTCCCCATCTCAACTCCCTCTTCCCAGCTCCATCCAGAGCACACCCGCAGATGCCACACCCGCCACAACAGAATCATCCAAATCCACCACCACAACACCCGCAGACACAACACAGACCATGACACACACATGCACCAGCACATCCACAGGTATCACAACCATATACAGTACCTCCACAGCAGACATATACACACACACACATACTGTGAACAAACACAGCACTCACCCACACAACAGATACCCAATAAAAAACACAAACCAAAACATACACCACATACATCAGACCCTCAGGCACCTACACCATCAACAGACACATGCACAACAGACCCTGCCAATCCCTCTACCTCCTAAGACCAAATCCCTCATGAAAAACCTACCTGTTTCCCTAGCGAGGACTTAATGTTTACCTTGGCCTGACCCCTTCCTCATCCCAGACCACCCCACAGAAACATCTAGGTGCCACTTCTACTCCCAAACCACCCCTTCCACACCTCAACCAACCCTTCCACATCCCATCCCACCCCTTCCACACCCAAACCTGCCCCTTCCAAATCCAAACCCACCCTTTCACATCCCAACCCACCCCTTCTAAAACTAACCCACCCCTTCCACGTCCCAACTAACCTCTTCCAAATCCAAACCCACCCCTCCTAAATACAAACCCACCCCTCCCAAATCTAAACCCACCACTCCCAGATCTAAACCCACCCCTCTCAAAACCAAGGCCCCCTCCCAGTAAGATTACTGAGGTGCCTGCTTCCTGCCCCATAGATGCCCCTTCCAGAGAAGATTTATTCTGGCAGTGCATATAGGAGGCAGGTTATGGCCATGCAACCCATACTGTGGACCCATGGCCTAGAGCCTTTTTTTGTTTCTTCTTTGCCCAAACATTTACAAGAACCTATGAGAGAATTATCTATTTATATGAAATATTAGTTTTTAAGAATACCTTTGTCCTGGCCTAATTGTTGTTTATTGTTTGCTGATGGTGGTATTTTTGCTAATGTGTGTGCCATACAGTTACTCTGATTCAAGTTGTATATTTTAGTTATTTTTTAACTGCATACATTATTGTTGTACATTTGTGGTGGACATGTTCATTTTGGTGCAAGCATCCATCATGGTTATTGACAGCTATACCACAATTATATGTGTTTCTGATATTGTGACTGGAGAATAAATGGGTGTTTATTTTGACATGATGTGACAACAATATGCACATGTGCATTACACTGGGAACATAACACTTTACAGTTAAATGGCATCTAATGTTTGTAATAAATTGCACAAACCAAGGGGACATGTGACCTTTGTACATCTCAGACATGTTTGCAGTTTAGAGGTAAGATTGGTTGTACATTCTGTGTACACCCACTTGTAGCAAAATGTTGTACAATTGCCACATTATTATGGATCTGAGTAGGTCATATTGGGTATACTTTTTATGTATATGATTTAGTAGTTTAGGGGAAATTATTGCACACGCCGTTATGGGCACATTTCTATTTAGGATTGCTGTGACCATTTGTGTAGGTGTTCATTGCCCTGAAGGTAGTTAGTACCAGATTGGTGGGTGTTACTAATATCTTGAGGTGTGTTTTTAAACATGTTTCTAACTACAACATTATACACATACACATTCATTCTACTATTGCTTTAAAGTATTTGTTACATATTGCGACAATTCTGAGGATGACAAGTGAAACACTGACTTACCTTCTGATCAGGCGATGACGGGGTTGATATTTGTCTTGGCCCAGGAGCAGCAGCAATGGCAGGACTTGTATGACTGGGTTCATGGTAGCAGGAAATGAGAAAACTCAAAAAAAGGTGAGTTTTGTCCTTTTAACCTTTCCAATACTCCAGCTCAGGTGTGGAGGTTTAGCCACAACAGTTGCATTAGCAGGAAGGCACTTCATAATTGGCTCGACTGTGATAGTGGCTGGGGTCCCGCCGCCAGGCAATTTTGCTTATGGTGCAGGCGATGCAGATGGAGATTCATGGCAATGATAGTAGTTCATCGGTGGTCATTCGTCTATGGACATGCCAGGATTTAAATAGAGTTGACTGACCGCCAAATTAAAAACATATGAGGATAGAGTAGGGATACCCTAACCCCACTGGCCGGGTGTAGGGGTCCCAGAGGGACCTCCCTCCCTCCTGTGGCCAAGAACACAGATCCGCAGTGAAAAGCATTGAAATTAACCAGTTGTAGTCAACAACAGGAAATATAAGTTGAGCCTTAAAGTAACTATATATTGTCCAATCGCCATGCCCAGTTACACCCTCACATATTATATCGCTCATGACATGTTCAATGACACCATCTATAACATCATTGAAGACATCTGAAATTACATACATTTTGACAATACTGTGCATAGCGGGCATGAGTTATAGTTATTTCAAGGCTTCGGTTATAGTTACTTCTGTTAGCTACAACTGGTGAATAACTTTGGCACAGTTTGAAGAATCTCCATGAAACTTTACAATAAAGTGCCCTTTTATGTCTAGTTTATGCATGGAAAGTGTTGGAGTGATCAGTCAAGCAGGGGCCAAAAAATGAGGTCCAAAAATACAAAGTTTGTATTAATTATCTATAGACTTCTTTAGGAAGTACTACCACAACAACTGCGGAACAGAATTACACCAAATTTGGCAGGACACTAGATCATGCTCCACAGATTGCACTTTTTGTGATTTGGTGTAAATCTGTTTAGCTGTTTTTGAGAAATTAAGGTTTAAATATATTTGTATATCTAGAAAGTTGGGTCTGCAAAAGGCTCTCTTGCGGGAGCACCAGTTTAAAAAAAGAGCATTGTGATTGGCCTAGGGACAGCTCTGATTGGCTGCTAGCAATATGAGAAAAACATTGCTGACAGATATTACAGGTCACAGGATTTAGTCCCCTGTCCTGAATTAAAAAACAAAGATGTTATAAGGGCTCAGAGTAGGGATACCCTGTCGCCCTAGTCCCCAGAGGCAGATTGCTGAAGGACACCTCTGGGACCAAAATTGAAAAACATCCAGCAATTTGTGCTGCAGTCGTGCATGATTGTGGGGACAAAAAGAAATTCATGGAAGCCTGAGCCCTGAGGACCCCATCCCGCAGGGATGTTACTTTACAAAAAAAGGGAGGAGGGCTGTGTGGGCTCCCTCCCTGAGCTTGTATTGGCCATGGGGACCTCGTTCCCTGAGGCCTGTACTCTTGCTGTGTCCCAGGTAGCCCACCCAAGGTCAGACTGGCCACCCTTGGCATCAGCTGTTTTCCCGGGAGGCTGGGAGAGTGAGGGGGTGCTTTTGTTACTGGGGCCGGTTTTGCAGTGCAGCAGTTTTAAAAGAACTGCAGAGGTTCTTATATATCCAAGAGTTTTCAGGCAACAATAAAAGTGGCAAGATAACTCTGGTGATTAATGTACCTGCTGGAGCATGATCGAGGTTTTGCCTAGCGGAAGTTTTGACTCATCTAAGGTAGCTCAGATGGTTGCTAAGCCTGCTGCAAAGAACACTATGCAGATTATAGAACATTATTTTTGTGCATAGCTCTGTGGGATACTGCTTTTGTCATAGAGATTCTTTTGTTACTGTGCACTTCATAAGTTACAATCATAATCTAGCACAGTGAGCTGTGAACTGTCATCAAAGTGCTACATGCAGGATGCATGGTACAGGTTAGAAAGCTATGTTTTTTCCCAGTGTTTGATTATCCTAATTTTGCTAAAAAGGGATTGTTTGGGTGTAAGTACATTGATATTAGTAAAGTCAACGTTAACCACTGTGTTACCTTCTGAATTCTGAGTTTATGCTTTCCTAGACCAAACAATCTTAAAACATGCTTACCGGTATGGATTACGTGAATCCTACACCTTGTAGTCCCTTTTGTCATATATAACATTTTTGATAAATTGATTTATTACACATGTGTGATTCATTGTCTCTGTATGTGTGTATGATGAAAAATGCCCCAAAGGCCACCGTTGGAAAGAGAGGTGCTATAAATTAAATAGATGTGAGAGAGGGGCTACGGAGAGATAAGAGACACTTTTATAGGGCAATGGGGAGAGAGTCATTGAAGAGTCCCAATAAAAATTGCTGTGTCCTGGGGCTCTGTAAGGTCATCATTTACTATGCTTTAAAAACGAATAAGATTGAATATTTAATGAAAAATGTGTAGCAGAATGCACCATTTTTGCCATTTTTCCAACTTTCCTGGGGGGGGAGAACCCCCTCAAGTCTCATTGTAATGGTCAGGCTCACTCGCTATGTACCCAATGATGGGGAGGACTGGTCTAATGAAATTTGCCAGGCCTGATTTGGGTTTCCAGTCTAGCCTTGAACTCACCCCCAGGACACAGTAGCTTCCCTGTCCCCACCCAAACCTACACAGGCAGCGGAACGTGTTTGCTCCCATGTGGTGGGAGCATTTTCAAATCTCCCGTCAAATGAGAGCTGTTAGACCAGGCATCCTTGGCATGGTCTCCCCTGTCTTTTTTTCCTCTGCTTCCTATGTTGAACTGTGTGCTGGACTTTGTTTTTGCTGGGTTTGGTACTCTAAGCACTTTACCACTGCTAAAGTACAAGTGCTCTCTGTGTAAATTGTATGTGTAACTGTTTTTCCATGATTGGCATATTTGATTTTCTAGTAAGTCCCTAGTAAAGTGCACTAGAGGTGCCCAGGGCCTGTACATCAAATGTTCCTAGTGGGCCTGCAGCACTGATTGTGCCACCCACATGAGTAGCCCTGTAAACATGGTTCAGATCAGCCACTGCAGTGTCTGTGTGTGTAGTTTTAAACTGCCAATTCGACCTGGCAAGTGTACCCATTTGCCAGGTCCAAATCTTCCCTTTCTACACATGTAAGGCACCCCTAAGATAGGCCCTGTGTAGCCCAATGGGCAGGGTGCAGTGTATGCCAAAGGTAGGACATGTACTTTGTGTTTTTACATGTTCTGACACTGAAATACTGCCAAATTAGTGTTGCAATGCCTATCTCCATCATAGGTTACCATGGTGGTTGCCTTTAAATAACCTTTAAGTGCAGTTTCACTTTGGGAGCAGAGAGATGTGGAGTTTGGGGTCTCACAACTCAGAATTAAAAAATACAACTTTTGGTAAAGTTGTTTTTTAGATTGTCAGTTTGAAAATGCCACTTTCAGAAAGTTGGCATTTTCTTGCTTGAACCATTCTGTGACTCTGCCTGCTTGTGTATTCCCTGTCTGGGTCAGACTGACAGTTGGGCTATTTGAGAATCTCCAGTAGACGGTGGCAGGAAGGGAGCTGGGGTGTAGCCTGCATATCCTGATAGGTCATCTGGGCTAGAGTGGAGGGAGGAGCTGACCTTCACACCTGAATGGGCTGTGCCTGCCCTTACAAAATGTAGTCTCCAACCCCCCGGTGTGTGTCTGTGGCATGCCAGGGCAAGGCAGGATCCTGTGAACAACAGAGACTTTCCTTTGAAGTTTCCAGCTTCAAAGGTAGAAAGGGGTATAAGTAGTGGACCCAAAACCCCATATTTTTAGATTACTTCTAAAACCAAGAGAACCTCTGCCAAGTAGAAGAGCTGAAGAACTGGAGGAGGAGTACTAGCCCTTTGCCTGTGAATGTGCTTTGTTGGGTTGGCCTGAAGTTGCTGCTTCTTCCTTAAAGAGGACAAAAACTGGACTTTGAGGTGTATTCCTATATGTGAAGTACCTCCAAGGGCTTGTACTGAACCTGCCTCATGTTTTGAAGTCTCAGGGCCATCAAAGACTTCCTCTGGCAGCACCTGAACTCTCTGCTGAGAGTCCTACCCTGCCAAGTGGTGCCCACTCCAGTTCCTGGGCTCTTGAAAGGTGACGCTGATGGAACCTAGGTGGATATCCACGCACAGGAGATGTGCAGGGAAAAATGTGATGCACCACCTGCAACACGGCTGTAAAAACAACGCATTACATGCATTGTGGCTGAGAAATCGATGCACCACCTGCATCGCAGCTGGGAAATTGATGCATCACCTGCATTGCAGCTGCTTGCGGCTTCTGAAATCAATGCAAGCCCCATGCAGCAAGGGTCCTCATCACTGTGCGGCTGTATTTTTCACGCATCATCTCTGGGCATCAAAATCGACGTGAACCTGCTCGGATCCAAGATGAAGATCCAGAAATTGACTCTGTCTTGCGGGAGTGAAAAACAATGCATTGCCTACCCGACCGGAGAAGAAACAACACACGGCCTCACTTGCGAGTAAGGAATCAACACATCGCTGAATTGCTGACTTTTCGGATGCACACTCGCCCGTGCAGCTTTGTTTTTGACGCAAACCAGGTACTTTGTGTAACATCAATGCAGTCATTGTTTTCTATGGAGTAAGGCTCTTTTTAATTTAATAATTCCTAACTACTTGTGTATGTTGGATTTTTGTCATTTTGGTCTTGTTTGACTTGGATAAATATTGGCTATTTTTCTAAACTGGTGTGGTGCCCATTTTGAAGTGTTTTCACTGTATTACTATGTGTGTTGGTACAAATACTTTACACATTGCCTTTGGGATAAGCCTGACTGCTTGTGGCAAGCTACCACGGGGTGAGTAGGGGTTCTCTTAAGTGTGTATCTCATTGCCCTGACTAGAGTGAGAGTCCCTGCTTGGACAGAGTGCAAAGTGACTGCCACTAGAGACCTCATTTCTAACAGGAGCAAGCACATTTTTAAAGCTCCTGCTAGCTGGGAGCAGACTAGAGATCTGTTCCTCTGCCCGTGCTGATGCGTGCAAGGAAACAGAACAACAGATTGCTCCCACCAGTGATTAATTTGTAAATAAAAACGCGCCAGTGCCCAAAGGCCTCTTCTTAAACATGCAGCTGCTGCAATTAAATGTGTGAACATGGAATACTGATGCAGCGTAATCCTGAACCCATTTCGGGCCTCTTCAATCCATTTAAAGACACTCCCTGCCCCTTCAGCTCACTCTTGCAGCTTTCTGCTTTCTCCCATTGTGACGCTTTTTCATTTTTCTCTTCCTCGGTCTTTCTGATATGTGTCTTTTACTCGCAGTAAATGCTTGAGGCAGAAAAATAATGGCCAGCCCTCAAAAATAAGTGCTGGTGTTCTGCACCGAGAAGAACAACTGATATAAGGTAGCATGGCAGGGATACCCTGCCCCACTAGTCACCATGGTATGGGGGCTCAGAGGGACCCACCGGGGGTCAAAAGAAAAAAAGGTGTTTTTTTTTGCCAGGATCAAACTGGACTCCTGCACAATTGAGGAAAAAAAAGAAATAGTGGCAGCCATTTTCTTTCATATAAATATATGGAAAGCAAAAGCTCCAAAAATGGAGAGGGTCCAAATTACTATTCTCCTGTGTAAGTGCCAAATTCATAAGATAGGGGACTCAGCCAGAGGACAGGGACCCAAACGTCCTCAAAAATCGAGTATACAGCGTAGAAGAGAGGTAAGGTCCCACACAAAATTCTTGAGGCAGTCAAATTCAAGGTTTATTGCATTATTTATTCAATCATTATTTTACTTCCAAACGTTCAAAGAAAGACACTTCATTTCCTTTAGCGAAAGCAACATCCAAAATAAATGAAATAATGAAATCGAAAGCGAAATTCCGACCGTCATTCGAAAAGTTTGACACAGCTATGAAGCCTTGAGAAAGCCCCAGCTTATAATGCCAGAGGGGGCGAAACACGTGTTGGCTGTTTCTTTTCTTCCTCTTGTGCCATTATTTTGGATGTTGCTTTCGCTAAAGGAAATGAAGTGTCTTTCTTTGAACGTTTGGAAGTAAAATAATGATTGAATAAATAATGCAATAAACCTTGAATTTGACTGCCTCAAGAATTTTGTGTGGGGCCTTACCTCTCTTCTACGCTGTGTATAAATATATGGGTAGCTATCATTAGTAGGGCCCCCCTCGACCAGGCTCATTTTGGGCACCAGGGACACTATCCCCTGGGACTGCATTCTTTGATTAACAAGAGGAAATACGTGGCCCCTTCTTGAGCCAATATAGACCCCAGGGAGACCATGCCCAGGGCTCCATTCTTTCATTGAGGGGTGGTGGCCACGTAGTCCTCCTCCAAAGCCATTATAGGTGCCAAGAAGCCCATCCCTGGGGCCAAATGTGCAGGAAAAGGGAGAGGGGTCATGTGGAACCCCTCCCTGATCCCTCAAAAGCCTCAGAGGCCACATCCCCTGGGGCCATAATTGTAATTAAAAGGGAGGAGTGGCTGCACTGGACCCCTTCCCTGTGTCTTTATTGGCTCCTGGGACCCATCCCCTGGGGCCTGCTCACTTACTGTGCTCACTTACTGTGTCCTGGGAAGCCAACCATTGTGACACAGTAGTTTACCTGCCGGCACCTGTATTTTTCAAACTCCCACCAAACGGGAGCAAATACTAAGGGCCTGATTCCGACCCCGGCGGTGCCGGGGTCGGCGGGAGCACCGCCAACAGGCTGGCGGTGCTCCCCAGGGTATTCTGACCGCGGCGGTTCAGCCACGGCCAGAAAGGGAAAACCGGCGTTCTCCCGCCGGTTTTCCGCTGCCCTGTAGATTCCTCCATGGCGGCGCAGCTTGTTGCGCCGCCATGAGGATTCTGACCCCCATACCGCCATCCTGTTCCTGGCGGCTTCGGCCGCCAGGAACAGGATGGCGGTATGGGGTGTTGTGGGGCCACTGGGGGCCCCTGCAGTGCCCATGCCAATGGCATGGGCACTGCAGGGGCCCCCGTAAGAGGGTCCCACCCTGAATTTCAGTGTCTGCTTAGCAGACACTGAAATTCGCGACGGGTGCTACTGCACCCGTCGCACATCCTCCACTCCGCCGGCTCCATTCGGAGCTGGCATCCTCATGGAGGGGTGTTTCCCACTGGGCTGGCGGGCGGCCTTTTGGCGGTCGCCCGCCAGCCCAGTGGGAAACCCAGAATACCCGCGGCGGTCTTTTGAGCGCACAGCGGTATTCTGGCGGTTCCCTCCAGGCGGGCGGCTCCCGCCGCCCGCCGGGGTCAGAATGACCCCCTAAGTCTGATTCCGGCAGGGAAACAGAACACATATTGTTCCTGTCTGGAAGGAGCAGCATAAATGTAGGTCCTCTCTCCTGGAGGGAGTAATGCTGACTCCTGAATGATGTGGGTCCTTGCTGGAGTCATGGGGGCCATGGGGCTCCCCCCAAAAATTCAGCTTTTGTTTTAAAAAAAAGTTTATTTAAAAAAAAATTACAAATTCATTGAAAAAACAAAGGCTAAAGTAAGTTTATAGTTAAGTGAATATGCCAGTGGTAGGTTTAATGTCTTGAAATAAAACAAACCACAGATATTCACTTGTGACAGTTAGCAGAGCTAACAGTAAATTGTGCCCCGTCATACACTACTCACATATTACATCACTCATGACATGTTCGATTACATCATTTATGACATCACTAATGACAGCTCAAATGGCATCAATGATGACATCACTGGTGACATCATCCAAGCTTTTTTTGTACATATTACGCTATAAACTAGTATGGCACTAGAGTCCTGAAAGTAAGTACAAAATAGTTCAGAACAATATGAAGGATCATTTATGCCATCACAAATACAACTGGGATGATTTCTGGCTCAGGGACCCCAGCCCCTGGGGCCCGACTAAATTAGAATAAGTGGAAGGAGGACATGTGATCCTCCCTCCTGGGCTTATTTTGGTCCCGGGTACCCCATCCCCAGGGACTGGCCTTTCACACAATGGGAAACGGGACCCCAAACTGTGCTTACCAAATGAAGAGGGGCCACATGGCCCTCCTACCAGATCCATTAATGGCCCTGGGGACTACAATCCCCAAGGCTTGGCTTCTGATATGTCCCAGGGTGCCTACCCACGGGACATAATGTATTTGTTCTCGCTTGGCAGGAGCACAAAGTGAAAACAAACATTAAGGTCCTGATTTAGATCTCGGCAGAGGGGAATACGCTGTCACAAACGTGACGGATATCCCGTCTGACGTATTATGATCTCATTACATCCTATGGAGATCATAATACAGTGAAAGGGATCTCAGTTACATTTGTGACAGAGTGATGTATCTGCTGAGCCCTAAATCAGGGCCTAAGTCTACCCCCAGTGGACGGGAGCATGTAAAATGATCCTGCCCACTGTGAGTAGATTTTTCATCTGTTTTCCTGCCCATACTGAAGCAGGCAGGGAAACATAAAAAAATTGCTCCTGCCCTTGGAGCAGCATTTATTGAGCCCTGGGGGTTGTGGTCCCTCTGGCCAATATTGGCTCAGGAAGAGGAGGCTGCATGTCTTTTTCCCAATTCTTAATATGGCCAGGCTCCGGGAGATGGGGCTAGTAATTGGCCTGGGGGCCACATGGCATCCCTCCTCTATTAAGAGTTGAATAGCCCCCGGGGATGAGGTCCCCGGGGCAAGTATTTGTCCAGTGAGGGGGGCTGCTTGTCCCCTTCCCATTCTGACCTTAGGTCAGCCAGTGAGGGAAGGCAGTAGTCCCAGCCTTCCTGGGACCTCAGAGGCAGAGCACTGTGCATACAGGTAAATATGATTTTATTTGTGTTTGATGCATGCGTGCGTGTGTGTGTGTGTATTGTACATGAATGTTTGGGAGTGAATCTTGTGAGTGGATGTATGTGCGTGCACGCGTAAGTGCCTGAATGCATGCGTATGAGTGTTTATGTGTGCTCTTGTACCTCGACCACTCCCCCCCTGCTAAAAGTACAGGCCAAAACTGCATAAGTGTATTCGCAAAACAAATCTTAAATAATAAGACTTGATGTCGATAGCCGCTATCCATTCTAGTATCTATATAATAGCTTCTGACTCATACCATGACTTCAGGCCCGAAATTGTAATCTATCGCAGATGAGGGTGTCAGCCCAGTGCTTGTTTACTTAGGAGGTGGCTGTGCCATAAACAAGTGCATTTCTCAAAAACATCTGATTTGCCATCAAGAAGTTAATAAAATGCTCAAAGTATCATCTAGAATGATTCTCAAGCAACCCTTAGGTTAATTCTCTGATTTATGTGTCCTTAATGCAATTGTCTTAAAGAAACATTTTAGCATTAAAAACACTCAAGAAGATTATTAGAGTAATTTAGACCCTTGTGGGTGGTCTGCCTAGCCCATTGTGCGGTGGAGAACCTGTCTCTATGGCGGCCAGTCTGCCCTATTTAGAGTTAATCACCACTGCTGTGATGAAGTGCACTTTTATGAATGCCACATGTTATTCCATACCATGGGAGCACACACTGGATTTTTTTTATCTGAAAAGCAAAAAACAAACGGCACTGAAAACAGAGCAAGTTTTCTTCTGATGGGTATGGGCCATTTCGCTAAAACAATTTGCACCAGTCTGGAGGCCTCGTTTGCGAGAATCTGATGCATTGTCATCGATGCGTCAGATTTCTTGCACCTGCCGCACATCCGCTAATGACGCCATGGATACACTGTATTTACAATACAGAGCTTCATTATGCACAATTTCACAGAAGCATCTGAAATTTTGATGCATCTTTTGGCGCTAAACTGATGCATTGCTGGAGTTGCATCATTAAACTGATGCAACTTCAGTAATGCAAGGAGAGTCCCATGGGAAAAAGCCCTGAGTCAATTTTACACCTGCTCTGAGCAGGCGATAACATTTTGACCCAGTGAAGTCGTAGAATGATGCAGTGAAAAGTTGTACATTTTACTGCCTCAGTTCTATGTGGCTTTTTCTGAGGGAACACCTAACCTGCATACATTATACCTGGCGCAGGTAAAATGTGAGGCCATGCTTTACAAACTGACACATTGCACCCAATGCATCAGTTTGTAAATACGGAGCAGTTTAGTTCACTGCAAGCGTCACTTTACATTTTTTTTAAAGGGCAACAGTGGCACAAAGGTTTTGTAAATGAGGCCCTGAGTATCTGAAGCCCAATGGGAATTCGCAGTGGAACATCGGACTTCACAAGTCCATTTTTTGGTCCCTGAGGGAGCAGGTGAACACAAACAGTTTTCAAGTATTTGGGCAAGGAATCCACTCCTTTGTTTGACTGAAGAACAGATGTTTGGTATGGTGGAGATCAAAATGCACTACACTACCAGACAAAATGGAGATACAACCACTTCAGCTTTTTGGTACATTGCTTCGTCCATGCCTACTGCTAACCAATGGCTAATCAAAAAAGCATAGAGATGATCATACACTATTTGGCCCCTAGCAATGTATTCCTAGCAATGTACAATATGCATTTACCATTTGTGCGCTTCTTTCTGTGTGTTTAAAGAACAGAAGATAACCTTTCATAACTTTATTCACCGGACAGTGCTAGTAGCAGCATTTAACAGGCATGTTTACTGTACATGTGTAATCAAGAGACTCACTGTTTGTATTAGCTTTGAAGACAGTGAGTATAATGAAGGTATAAAAGTGCACTAGCTGACCCGTGTGAATGAAGTCTGCATGTTGTGTAAATAGAGCCACTAGATACTGCTGCCATAAAATTATGTTCCATCCTATCACTGCCAAGACAGTGTGTATCCTCAATCTTGCCATACATGTTTAGAGACTATTTAGATGGTTAGAACAAGTTATGCAATGAAGTGTATGATGCATGTGTTCTCCCAATTTTCCTTCAAGGACATCTACAAGGATTCCTGTGCGACATGGATCCCTGCCTGGTATTGTGAAGTTATGAAAACATAATATAAACAATTGGCTTGTTTGCAAATACCGTGCTACCATATATGATTTTTTTCAAGTGCTTGTCGGATATGGTACATTATTTGCTGTTGTGAACACTGCATCTGTATAAATACACTTATTTTCTTTTCATTTTAACAATACATTTCTACACCACAATACTTTTAGAAATTGGGTCTCTGGTTGGCATGGGTATGCACCCTGTCCAAGTATAGACCACAATCCTAGTCAGGGTAAGTCAGATACACAATCTAAATTAAACTGGACTCAACCTCTGGTAGCTTGGCACAGCGCAGTCAAGGTAAGAGGTAAAGTGTAAACCATTTGTGCAACACTTAATTACAGTAACACAGTGAAAGACACCACAAAAGACTCCACACCAGTTTAGAAAAATAGAGAATATGTATCTGAGTAAAACAAGAGCAAAATGAAAAAAATCCAATAAGTAGATCCTGAGGTAAGCAATTTTAAAGATTTAGGTGAAAATAGTGCATAAAAGTGCAAAGTGCCAACTGTGGTAATCTGGTTGCGATGGACCAAGCCAAAGTCAAGAGTTCAGGTCGACCGCAATAGAGTGAGGGCTGGATATAGGGACCCTCTGAGGCCCACTGAACACAACAGCTTAAATCCTGGTGTGTGGTCTTCATGGAGTTGCTTTGCTAGGCTTTGAGGTGGTTCTGGTGAGGCCCAGAGAGGGCAGAGGATCTTAGATTCACTTCCAAGGGTCCAGGACTGGGATGGTACCACTTGGCAGGGAAGATTCACAAATGGCGGAGTCCAGGGGCTATAGCAGGTGAGTTGCAGTTGGTCTTTGATGTCCTTGAGACTGCAGGAGAACAGCGGCAAGTCAACAAGCACTTGAAAACTCTTGGGCTCAAGGAAGTGGAGAACAGTTCCAATCCTTCTCACCCTCAGGCCCATTAAGTCACACCTATGCGCCCATTGTGTGTGATTGTCTAAAGGGAATGACTATCACAAAAGGGACAAGAAAAAAATGCTAGGTCTCCTCGGACCTGTCGGTGGGCGACTACCAAAATGTAAACACAGAGCAAGTGTTAGAAAAACTGCCCTTACCCACTCATTGTGGCTTGCTTCATCATTGGGCTTCTGCTAACACATTCCTAAGTATCTCACATTGGAATGGAGCAGTAAGGTCAGGGAACATAAAACAATACTCAACAGAACAAACAAAACAGGGATCTGAACATGCAAAAAAACTATAAAACTATCATTAAAACTATTTCATGGGTGTCCACTCCTTAATTTTATTAAAGGACCCCCTGGACATGATTAAAAATGGGTTCCTGGTGGTGATATACAGGAAGCTATTACCTGTTCACCCAGTCTCTGTTCATCAGTCAACATGTTTTGGCTGTTTTTATTGCCCCTATGGGTCAGTCGGCCTTCATCAGGACCTCTTGGACCCCAGTTCTTTTTATCCCCTATCTGTCCTAAGTCAGGGCTTCTATCAATCTGAGTATCTGGGTACACTTGACCCCTGTTAGTATACACAATCTGGATAATTTATGAGAGAAACAAATGTAACACACACAGATTAATTTTTGCGATTGAACAATCATCATATCCATTCCCTCTCTATCCCATCACAAACATATACGCAAGTCAACGCATGTATTAGTTCCTCCGTAGTTCTGTGTTATCTCTTTTTCATATTAAAATTCCATTGTGATTCATCCCATCACCCAAATTGATTTCCCCCAAGCAGTGAGTTTTCACCTTCATATTTGGTCTTGTATCGCACTCACAGAGTTTTCATTAAATCACTTTTAAACTGGAGCCAAGTGGGAGCATTTCCCTGTAGTCACACACTAATCAAAATAAAATAAAAGATGTATTTAACTGCTGTGCTTAACATACCACAACATGTATACATGTAGCATCTAATCAAGCTGCTTTGCGATGTCCACACTCACTTCACAACTCCTCTCCCCTTCTATTGGGGTTCGTCCTCATTGTGAATTAAGTTTATTCAGTCCATTAGATTTGGCGCTCCTCTCACACACACCCCTGCCCCCCTGCGCGCCCTCCATCACTCCTCCCGATATTCCTCACCTCATCAAGGGACCAGTGCCTCATGTCAAGACCACCTAGGGCTCTGCGAAGAATATTGGGCCTTTCTCAGAATCCCTCTGATGTCCTTCCCATTTGGGATTACGTCATTCCGTCCTGCGTCCTCCGTACTCGAACGACTTGGCTTGCTTCGTTCAGCAAATAATGTCCCAATACGGCGGCCATCTTGGATGTATTATTTCAACTCATTTTTATACAAAAGGGGTATTCATCCACTTCTGGTGGCCATCTTAGGTATGGAGTCTAACATAATCCATACCCCTAACCAAATGGTGGGAAAACAACTCTGCCCTTCTTAATACTTGAATCATCTTTCTAAATAAACCCTTTAAAGTTCTAAAATCTTTTTCCTTGTTCTCATTAAGATATCCATTCTGCATTAATTTGTTTCCTTTCTAGTCAGAATCAATGTATTTCTAGTCTGGAGGACGCTATAGATGAGGGATGGAGAGGGAGAGGGGGCGGGATGGGATAGCAAGATTGGAAAGGGACGGTGTAAATTAATGCAGTTCATAAAAACCTCTCAGTTCAAAAACATACTAAAGTACTCATAGGGTTACGTTAGGGTATATATCTATATCACTTCTCCATTTGTCTACTGATCCGAAAGTTGGGCTGTTACTGACAAGTCAACTGATAACAAGGTATATCATCATTTAAAACCTGCATATGACTGCAGATTTGATAAATCCACCTTTGTTCACGCCTAAATAGAAATTCACTTATGTTAGAAATGTGTGTTGGGAGAGTGTGTTTGTCCAACACCGTCCAAGTTAAAACATCTGCCTGATGGCCCATTTCTTTTTGTTGTTCTTTTGCATTTAATAGTGCTCCTATGTTCCATAATTCAAACTTTCACATTCCGAGTTGTCATCCCTACATAGGGAAGATTACACGGGCACCGGACCAGATAGCTGACATTTTCAGAATTACAATTAGTATGTTTCATCTGTATCCAAGGTGAAGCCAAACCCACATCTCCCATCTTGGTACTCTTTGTTAAATGGCAAACACTGCACAAGCCACAATTAGTATGACCCCCTCACTGAAATCCGACATCATAGGTTCTTTATTAGATGCTGGATCCCGGGATCTAGAATAGACTAGCAAGTTTCGTAGGTTTGCACTTTTCTGAAAGGGAAACATTGGTTTTTCCACCTCAAGCCCATTACAATTCAAAATTCTCCAATTCTTTTTGATGATTCGTTTAATTTGATTAGAGGCAGTACTAAAGGTTGTGACACAGATTGGTCGACTCCCTCATGGTCTGATCCTCTCCCTGTCACAATGTCTTGCCCTTTTCTGAGTCCTCCGAATTATTCTTCTATGTCTAAAGGGAATGCACAAAGCACAGCTGTCAACCACAGATGTGTATTCAGAGACAGGCAAAGGCACAGAATGGGTAAAGTAAGAAAATGCCAACTTTTAAAAGTGGAATTTTCAGACTTATAATTTAAAACCTGACTTCACCATAAATTGTGATTTTAAATTGTGAGTCCAGAGACACCAAACTACAAATTTCTATATTTTCCCAAATGGAAGTTATACTCAAAGGCTGATTCAAGGTTACCCACTGTTAATCTATAGGAGAGATAAGCCTCACAGTAGTGAAAAACAAATGTAATGTTTTTTCACTACCAGGACATGTTAAACTTAGAAGGACAGGCCCAATGGTTTGAAAACTAAACACAAGTGCACTGCAATGGCAGGCCTGAGACATGTTTGAAAGGCTACTGAAGTGGGTGGCACAATCACTTCTGCAGGCCCACTAGTAGCATGTAATTTACAGCCCCTGAGCACATATAGGGCACTTTACTAAGGACTTACAAGTAAATAAAATATGCCAATTGTACAGAAGCCAGTGTTGCCATGCTTTAGAGTACATGGCACCTGCACTTTTATTATTTGCACAATACATCCAGCAAGTTCTTTTTTTGCATTTTTGATGGTATAAAAACCCCAACTCCCAGGCCATATGTCATCTATAATTCAGCTTCTCTGATTTGCCTTGATCTGGCGGCATGACGTGCAACAATGAACAATTCCTTCTGTGTATATGAAAAAAAGATAAATGCGTTTTGTATCATTCTGAACACTGCACCGCTTATATCTCAAGGAGTGTAATTTTGTAGGCTTGCCCGCAGCAGCATTTGTGTGTTTACTTTGAATTAGTTCACCAAAAGGTCTCACAACATGGTGAGTTTGAATTTGTAAGTGGGTGAAAATCCACCATACACAATGCATCCACTGTGCTTTAAAGGCAAAAGTCGTCGCGTATACAAAATGTCACAGAATTACTTCCATTCATTTCCACGACGTTTCTTAGTTAGAGTGGGAATGGATGATCTCTAAATGGCACAAAAGCATTGCTGCTAGTGGGCTATGAGTCTTACTCCTGTCCTCTGGCCATGGTCTAATACACACAAATTCAGATCGCGTGGGTCTGGACCTATGGTTGTCTCTAGAGGGTTTGTTGCGTCGCCCTTAACTGAGGATATCCAAAGTAACATTTGCGGCAAGGATCCTTAGTAGTAGGACAGCTAGAACTGTCATAATTTTATCTCAGTGCCGCCAGCATCCACTATGCACATACGCGCAGGTACATTCTGGGCTCCCAAACCCGCCCAGAGGGTTGGTCCTCCTATGTGTTTGCCAAGGCTTAGTGCCCATTTACTGTCATCTTCTCAGATCTGCTGCTTCGGGGAAGCATCTGAATTCAGAGAACTTGTGGTGCTACTAAAGTGTAGGGAAAGCGGCAAGATTAATTGAGTAAAAGAATAACCAGACACTGTGGCGGAAATGTACAGCATAAACACTGACGATGACATGCCAGTTTACTGCACAACAAATGGTCAATTAACACATTTAATCTGTACTATATTTTGGAATCACTAAGAATAAAGAGGGTGGTTTGGCTACATTTTAAAGTCATATGTAATCTAAGAGGATTCCTTATTTTCTGATGCCATCCTACAGCTGTCAATATCATGTCCATTGAGAAGACTGGGGTTATGATGAATCAATGTATCAGAGTAAATGAAAAGTGTTCCCAGTCGACAGTCTATTCCATGGAGATTATACAACACATTAAAAGACTTCTGTTAGAATAGTGGTCATCTAAGAGTCATTTAAAAATGTCTTAAAAGTCTTCCATGGGGTTGGACCATCAGCTCGCACAATGAATATTTAACAGCATAATCAAAATAAGTGGCGTGTTTGATTGAGAACGCCGCCACCGCACTGGAGTAAGTCTGCTAAATGTTCTGTGGCCATAAATGTTTATGCTGTTCAAAACCAATAAAAATATTTAGAAATGTAGGTGCAAGAACACAACCTTGCATTAAAAAGCTTAAACGTGGTAAAGTAAGCCAATAAACAGCAGAAGAGATTTTTCCCAAGGTGGACTGTTTTTCCAGCAAACAAGAGAAGGCCAGACTCTTGTGTGGTCTAAAATCTAGGCGCACCCACTAGACAGAGAATGGATTTGTGTTTAGGATTTGAGAGCTTCATTTTTGGCAACTGCTAGAAGAATCTTTGTCAGTGGCGTTTCTCATTGTGTGATCACAAAATAAAAAGCCTACACTCGTACTCGTAAGAAAGAAAAAATAATTACATGTTTTATTTATTTATATATATTTGTAGAGTACAACATATTACTTGTGGTTGTCAACCAGCGATTCATTTGTAAACGAATAAGTGCTGGTGCCCAAATTTTTGCTTAGAAGCCCACGGCCGGTCCTATTACATGTTTGAACTCCCAATACCATGGCTGTTGAGTCTGAAATCCATCTCATGCCTCTTTAATCCACTACCAGCCACTCCCGGCCCCTATGTCTCGCTCTTGTAGGTTCTGGATTTCTCTCTTTGTGACAATTTTTCGTCTTTCTCTTTCTTCTGCTTTTTCCTATGTGTTTTTTCCTTCCCTTGCTCTAGGTAGATGTCCGATCAAGAACAATAAGTGCTGGTCCTCGAATTAAGCACTGTTGTCAACATTGCAACTGTAAATGCAAATACCTTGGATTTTTAATAATGCATTTCTGCTACAATTTAATGCGTATACCATACTCATTTTACACATATGAAAAGCTTCCTCTTTACATTTATATGGTGGTGAGATAAGACTTCAACACCCAGGCCAAAAAACATTTAGGGCTATAGTTATGAATGAGCTGCTTTGCCTTTACTCCATGCAATAGGGTGCAAATACAACGCAACCCTTAAGAGCGATCAATCAAGCCATGCAATGCCACCTTTCATGGCCTGGAGTGGCTTGAAAATCCAGAATAACACAAAGCATTGCAAAACGCTGGGTTACTCTGCCCCAAGGAGGCATTCCATGGGTGGTGTGTTGGTGTTCCCACGCAACATCCATGGATTTTGACACATTCCAGATTTACCATTAAGTGGTAGACCTGGGAAAGTAACAAAACTGCTACAAATCCCCAGGTGAGACATAACAAGGAGAAATATGTTTTTTCCCCTAGTTTTTTCCTCTTTCTATGTGTGCGGCGTTCTGCACCCATGTCACGCAGTGCAGCAAGATGGCTTGCTGTGCTGTATCACATAATGATAAATATGCCCTTTATAGTCTAATTTCTGTGATTTGCTGAGACTTGACAGCTCAACATGCATATAAGTATGTTTGTCCATATGAAAACGCTGCTCAAGAGTTTTTTTATTCCTCCCGAACATTTCACCACTTACATTAGAATGTGTGCATGTGATTCTGAAAACTCATGCATTGTGGCATCTATGCATTTTATTTTCAGTTAGTCCAATAAAAGATCCCACAACCTGGAGAATTCGAAATTTGCTCAGGGATCAATATTCCGCACTCTCTACATAGGGCCTCGTTTACAAGAAATGTGGCATCGCTGGCTTGCGGCAGGGATGAGTCAAATTTCTTGCGCCTGCATCAGATGAGCTTAAGACGCCATGAATGCGCCGTATTTACATCTCGAGGCTCCATGGCATAAGGTCCCAAGGTTGCATCAGAAATCCTGACACCACAGTGGGTAGTCTGTTGCACCGCAATAGCCTCAAAAGTGATGCATTGCTAGAGTTGGCCTTATGACCAGCAATTGATCAAAAAACAGACGTAAGTCCCATTATAAAACCTCTTCATCAATTCCTATGCTTGGGTTTAGCATCCATAGAAATTTTGATGCATCCCAGGCTTAGAGCGATGCAGTGAATAACTTGTAAATTTCACTGCATCAGTTCTAAGTGGGTTTTTACGTGGGAAAGCCTATCCTGCATGCATTATACACTGGGTGGTGCAGGCGGTTCCAACAGAGTTAGATTGTGACAAAGGCCTACAAAAACTGGTGCATTGGGCCCAATGTGTCAGTTTGTAAATTTGGGGAAATGAGCTGAGAATGTGCCACCTATGCTTACATTTTTTTTTGACAAAGGTGGTACAAGCTCCTTGTAAAGGAGGACCACAGTGCCTTAACTTTAGCAGAGATTCTGACACAAGTGTAGTTTTCCCCACTGAAGCACCCGTGCTTGCATTGACCAACGTGTGAAAAACGCCTGCACTGGAAAAAAAAAATCTAGGGGCATATTTATACTCCGTTTGCGCCAAATTCGCGTCGTTTTTTTTTACGCAAATTCGGCGCAAAACTAACGCCATATTTATACTTTGGTGTTAGACGCGTCTAGCGCCAAAGTATGAGGAAAGAGCGTCATTTTTTTGCGTGAACGCCTTCCTTGCGTTAATGAGATGCAAGGTAGGCGTTCCCGTCTAAAAAAATGACTGCGACGCAAATGCGTCGTATTTATACTCCCGGGCAAAAATCACGCCCGGGAGTGGGCGGGGCAAAAAACCCTGCATTTGCGCTGGATTTTAGCGCCTGGGTCAGGGCAGGCATTAAGGGACCTGTGGGCTCAAAATGAGCCCACAGCTGCCCTCCCATGCCCCCAGGGACCCCCCCTGCCACCCTTGCCCACCCCAGGAGGACACCCAAGGATGGAGGGACCCATCCCAGGGACATTCAGGTAAGTTCAGGTAAGTATAAATATTTTTTTTTGTTTATTTTTTTTTTTGGCATAGGGGGGCCTGATTTGTGCCCCCCTACATGCCTCAATGCCCAATGACCATGCCCAGGGGACATATGTCCCCTGGGCATGGCCATTGGGCAAGGGGGCATGACTCCTGTCTTTACTAAGACAGGAGTCATGTAAATGGCGTCTGGGCATCGTAAAAAATGGCACAAATCGGGTGGAGGCGATTTTTTGGCGTCAACCTGACTTGCACCATTTTTAAGACGCCCTAACGCCATTTTTCCCTACGTCGGCGCTGCCTGGTGTACGTGGTTTTTTTCCACGCACACCAGGCAGCGCCGGTCTGCTAGCGCCGGCTAACGCCATTCAATAAATACGGCGCCCGCATGGCGCTTCAGAATGGTGTTAGCCGGCGCAAAACTTTTTGACGCTAAACTGCGTTAGCACAGTTTAGCGTCAAAAAGTATAAATACGGGCCCTAATGTGCTGGTCAATTTTTCAGCGCAGAGCAAAACACACAACGCGTGTTGATATGTGTGCCTGGCGTGGCTCTATTTCTTTTACATCATCTATACGGGTACATGCGTTGTAACACAATGCTTCCCCACAAACGGAAGTTTTCCGTACAAAATCCCTGTAATACCTTCAGTCAGCATGTCTGCGTTTGGGAACTGCTTGACAGAATAATAGGTAGGCTTCATCTGGCCAGTGTCTTAGATTTGCTTCAGACTGGGCATCTTCTTGAATCAAATTGCTTATTATCATGAGCCTACATTTTTAATTGAACGTTGTGTGAGTGATGTGCTCCCACTCTGGGAACATTCTAGTGCTTCAGAGTGTCTATGAAGACAAAATGGAATGTCGAGTCTGCTGCTGATTGAAACGTGCGAGTAAATCTACTTGGAATTATCTGAAGACTTAGAAGAAACTGTTCACCAGTTCGCTTAAAGAGCTATTTTAATTTTTAAATATGCCCATGACCAGTCTTCTGTTGTCACATGGAATATGTTAAGGGCTCTGAATTTTTTTACCTGATTTCATTTGAGTCAAAACCCTTATATTAATGTGATGCTGCAAGTTGAGAGAAGGGCATCATTATCAGAAGTAAAATTCCAACTCAAGTGGCATTAAGAGTAGATTATAGCTTCACGACTCTAACTCTGAGATAGCATGTATGACTGAATGAGTATCACAGCCCCGTCAGGGGTAGTAAGCGCTATATAAATACTATTACAATACAATGAATGAAGGGTAAATGTGTGTTTCATTCAGAGCCAAATACAACTTAGGCGCATATTTATAAGCGTCATGCGCCTCCTTGCGCCACACTCTTGTAATTTTTTGTACGCTAATGTGGCATTAAGGAGGCAATTTCCCCATGCCATATTTACAAAGTGCCACAATGCATGCAATACTTTGTAAACGCTTTCGCCACATTATGGCTGGGTCAGACATATTGTATGCACGTTGCGTTCCCCCATGGGGAGGCATGAAAAAATGTCACAGTGAAATTTACAACATTTCACTGTACCATTTTTTCCATCGGTTTTAATGCCTGCCCAGAGCAGGCGTTAAACTGACGCACCCATATTAACTTATGGGTCTCCCTGTGCTTTGCTGCACTAGCATCGACATTTTTTAGACTAGTGCAGCAAAGAGCAACAATAGTGTCAAAAATTCTGAAACTATTGTGCTAACACCGCTATGGTGGGCCGGGTTATAAATACAACACAACCATGGTGTCGTTAGCTGTCAGTAGGGGGATACAAGAAAAGTGTCACATTGGGACTGATGCTCCACTTTCTTGTACCTATGTCCCTTAGTACCCCAGATTGAATTCAAGTAGGCTTGAGTAGATGGAGCCAAAAAATTCCCTCATTTGCCCAAGGGACAATTGTAAAAAGTGTTGGTTTTGTAAGTTAACGGTGACGTTTATGGCATCCATATTGCTATTTGTTCAGTGACCTCCCTTGATAAGAGAAAGTCATTACATGATTTGCTAAACTGAATGAGTATATGTCTTAGTTTAGCATGTCATCTATTGGACTAACTGAGACTTACGACTTGTATTATGTTGCACACTAACGCAATTAGAGATGAAGAGTCATAGTTGTGGGAGACTTGCACCGCTGAAGCATCACATTTTTTGATGCTCTGGCAGAGCAAGCCTCTCAACCATATCTCTGAAGCCACGCAAAGCCAGTTTGCGTGACTTTGAATGGCCTGATAGAACTGGAATAAGACAAAGCAATGTAAATTGCTGCTTTGCCCTACTCTGCACCAAGGGAGACATTCCATGGGCGTGGTTTTCTTATGCAATGCTCATGGATTTTGACGTTGCCCCAGATTTACTTAATCATGTAAACCTGGGGCAGTGTCAAAACCTTACGCCTCCCCAGAACAGACATACAGATGATAATTATTTTCATTTCTCCTCATTTTTTCCTCTTTCCATGTGTGCTGCTAGAGGAAAACGACTCCCAGGATTGTTTTTGTGCAGGAACGTGTCCATTCTTGCACGAAGCCAATCCTGCACGCAACGCAGGTACCCTTGCACCATGGTGCTGCAGGTGACTACTTTGGTGCTAGGCAGCCAATTGCATGCCAGGGCAGGGGGAAAGGACTGGAATGCACTGTATTGCATAAATATGGTGCATTCCTGCCCATTCACATTGGGCAGGACAGCGCAGCAAGAATACTCCCCAAAAAAAAGCCTTACAGTTTCCAATGAACCATCCAACAAGTTGTAGTTATAAGGAAACCCAGGGTTGTGATTCTACGAGAGTTTGTGATCTCTACGTAACTCAATATATGCAGACTGGATAACCTTCCCATAGAAAATGTTGTTTCCTCGGAACTGAAAAGTAACATATAGCTGTCAGAAACCTCTGAACCGTTAACAGGCCTGTAAAGGAAAAAAGATAAAGACTAAGATATTCGTACATATGGAAGCTAGTTGTCAAAGCAGGATTGCATAGTCATAGTCGTCACGCTGTGAGGGCAGAGGGGCACTATGCTATAGGCTCACGATGTTTGAAGTCCCCGAACTCCTATTGCACAGTTATGTTTTAGATTTTAAAGCAAGTCGGCCTCTTTATTAACGAGTCAGCTATACATAGCCATGTCACTAGATGTCGTAAGATGCTTAAGTTGACCTATGCTGCAAATTCTTCTGACAAGACTCTCTCTGAAAAACAAGAGCGCATGATTTATTTGCATGTCGGTTTACTTATTAAGTAAACAGAATTGTACGCATCCAAGTATGTGGAGTGGACAGTGTTTTCTGTAACCGAACATACATGGTGTAATTATTAATTGTGTGATGTTAGCTCTGTCTATTTCCCAATGCACAGCTTAGACATAACATGAAATAATGAAGGCACGCATTGTAAAAATATTATGAAAAAATAAGTGATTCCTCTTATGGATAATTTGCTGGTATTTAGACTGCATATCAAGCAATGTTTACAGATTATTTAAAATAAGATTCAACTTGACTGGTTGCATAACCTCCTTTTTTAGGGTCGAGCGCGCAGGTGCTCTAGCCTACTGTAATCTCTCTGTGGGCTTTTACCCACGCCCACCGCTCGCCCATTAGTTTTGTTGGTTCCTGAGCTTGCCTTTTAAAAATCGCTTGATTTTAATTGTAAAAGGCATTCATACACCATGCCTTTTCCGGTGTTTAGCCTTCCTCAATCGCACCGGCCAACTTCTGAAAACATACGAGGCTCCATGTTATCAGCATGGGATCTGGACTACTTTCTCTTTTTATTTCCTACGCAGCGCGATCTCGCTGCACATTTGTCTGTACGTTTGACTGCAAGCAAACTTCTATATCATTTTTTGGGCTCATTCACACTCATGGCGTGGCACTTTAAATTGGCTCACATATGTAAAACTGCATTACTTTTCATTTTATGTGGCAATAAAAGTCCGGCTAGGACTTTACAACGCTAATAGTTCTAAAGTCGAGCAAATGCAAGACCCATTGCATTACAAATGTTTGTTTAGAGTGCACCCTATTAATTTGCTCTAACCCCCCCAGGGATGCAGGCATATCCCTACCTTTATGGAGAGAGATACATCAGACATGTACCTCACAATCCCCACAGTAGAATATTTATACTGTTGGAAAGGGTGTTTTGAGAACAATAGATTTGCCAGATAGCTCGCAGAAAATACTGTCCTGGGCATCTACACCCTTTAGGAACACCCCCACCCAAAATCAGTAATACACACAACATAATGTTATTAAAACATTTTAATAATGTTGATGTATTACACTATGACCTTCTACAGCTTACAAGGGTAGTCATGATAACAACAATACTAGGAAATGCAATTGATATTAGAGAAGGAATAATCTAATATCAACATGTTATCAGATCTGCTGTGCTGAGTTATGCAAAACTGTCCATCATACCTTGTTATGACTCAGGTGACTAGGCCTCAGGTTAATACTGGAGAAAGTACTTGGAACGGGCACAACTCACAGGTGTGTAAGTGGTTCTTACCTCACCGCCGGAATGAGAAGGTGCTGGTGTCTGGATGCGATGATTGTCTGATGAAACTATGCCATGAACCCGTTGCTAATTGAGCGCACCAATGAGCCCATTTCTATGCCTGGTTGCTTAGTGACATGATGGACGGCCTGGTGCATGGTAACCAATGTATTGTACATGAACTCAGCATACAAGTAATTCTGTATCTTGTAGAAATGGCAAGGTTACTCAATAGGTTGCATTATCAGAAATAATGACGGATTATAGGAAAACATCTATCATGGGGATAAAGCAATGTAACACATGCAGCCTGAGCAATTATTAATAAAGGAGGAGTTCTCCCACGGCACTGACTAGTTGAACAGCATAGTGCATAAAAAGTAGCACAAGCAAAGTGGGAGTGGGAGCTGGATTTACAAGACTGCAGCTGGTTTGCTCGGGTTACACGCAGCGATTATTTGCAACCTGTGGTGAAAGTTGCACTTTTCGGAGCCCAAACTCCTCTGCTTAGGCATTGACAAAGACGTGATCCGACTATCATATTTTACATACTGGTGAAATATGTATACAACCTTGCATAGACAGATCACTATCCACAGGGCCCCAGAGCCAATCATACATTGCTAAGGTACCTAAACGATATGGCACTGTTTCCTTCACGTACACACAAGCTGTAGCACCTAAACATTAACTACAGACTGGGGAGCAGCATAAAGCTGGGGCACAAATGGCGTGGTGTGGCACCTGAATACCAGTGAATCATAATTCAAGTGATGGGCAGTCATTAGTAATGCCAACTATAGTTACATAGTACTATATCTGCCGTAAAGTAAAGTTTTCCACACCGTAAAAGTAAATCCTCATTTAAAAGTGCAAAAATTTTACAATGAAACTGTTAGACCTGAAAGCCTTAGGGTAGTCACCCCTGCCTTTGTGCCTGCCTCCCTCCACTTTTTGGACACTGTTATTGCTGGTTTTAGGACTCTGTGCACTTTACCACTGCTAACCAGTGCTAAAGTGCATATGCTCTATCCCTGAAAACATGGTGACATTGGTTCCTACCCAATTGGCTTATTTAATCTACTTGTAAGTCCCCAGTAAAGTGCACAACATGTGCCTAAGGCCTGTAGATTAAATGCTACTAGTGGGCCTGCAGCACTGATTGTGACACCTACATAAGTAGCCCCTTAACCATGCCTCAGGCCTGCCATTGCAAGGCTTGTGTGTGCAGTTTCACTGCCAATTAGACTTGGCATTTAAAAGTACTTGCTAAGCCTTAAACTCACCTTTTTCTACATATAAGTCACCCCTAAGGTAGGCCTTAGGTAACCTATAGATAAGGGTGCTATGTAGATAAAAGGCAGGACATATACCTGTGTAGTTTATATGTCCCGGTAGTGTAGAACTCCGAAAATCGTTTTACACTGTTGTGAGGCCTGCTCATTTCAAAGGCTAACATTGGGGCTAACCTCATATACTATTTGAGAGGTGGATTCTGATCTAAAAGGAGTAACAAGGTCATATTTAGTATGGCCAGAATGCCAATACAAAATCCTGCTGACTGGTAAAGTTGTATTTAATATTACTATTTTAGTAATGCCACCTTTAGGAAGTGAGCATTTCTCTGCACTTAAATCCTTCTATGCCTTACAATCCACGTCTGGCTAGGATAGTTGATAGCTCTTTTGTGCATTTCACTCAGACAACCCCAAACACAGGATGCTCAGTCACACTTGCACACATCTGCATACTGAATGGGTCTTCCTGGGCTGGGAGGGTGGAGGGCCTGACACTTACATTTGAAAGGACAGTGGCCTGCCCTCACACAATGGACTGCCAAATCCCCTATTGGGACCCTGGCAGACAGGATGGAACTGAATAGGACCTGGTGCACTTCTAAACAACTCTTTGAAGTCTCCCCCTCTTTAAAGGCACATTTGGGTATTTAAACAGGGCCTCTGACCCTACCAACTTAGACACTTCTGGACAAAATACCACTGGTGAAGAGACTCTGAACCAGACCTGCAACCTGCCAAGAGGAACTGCCTGGCTGCCCAAAGGACTCACCTGACTGATTTTCTGCAAATGACTGCTGCCCTGCTGTTGCCCTGCTGCTCTCTAGCTCGGCTGAGAAGTGCTCTACACAGGCTTGGATATAACTTGTCTCCTGTTCCTTGAAGTCTCAGGGCCAAAAAGACTTCATCCTGCAAAGACTCCTTGTGCAGTGATACTTTGACGCGCAACCTGCCAGACACGATGTACAGCCTGCATCGCGGTGAGAAAATCACCGCCCGCCGAACCATAACGATGCAGCCCGGATCCCCAAGAGGAGATCGATGCAGCACCAGCGTTGCGACCAGAACTTCGATGCACGGGCCACTGGATCAGTGCATAGCCGAGCCAGAACGATGCAGCCCAACTTCCTGCGAGAACAATCGATGCAGCACCTGCCGTGCAACAGAAATTTCCCCGCATCGCCCACCAGATCGACACAGCTCCTGTGACTTTGTCCTGCATGCCCAGGATTTCTCTGCATCATCCCCCGGATGTCCAAATCCCCCGCAACCCAAAGGGGATCCAAGTCTTCACCTCAGAAATTGACGCAAAGCCCTGATTGCATGGAAAAATATTGACGCATCACCTGTGTGCGCCTGGAGAAACTGACGCACACCTCCCCGTTTTCCACGCATCTACTCCTCTGTAGCCCCTTGCGGATACATTAGACACAAACTAGGTACTTTGTGTTTTCAAGAGACACTTGGTGCTTTTTAAAGACTAAGTACTCTTTTTATCATTTTCTGAAGTGATAGCTCAATGTGTACTTATCAAACTTGATCACTTTGACCTGCATTTAATCAGATAAATATTCTATATTTTTATAAACACTGTGTGGTATATTTTTGTGGTGTTATACTGGGTTATTGCTCGATTGATTGTTTACCAACCCTTACCATCGTCGAACCAATGGGCTTGTTGAGAGATTCAACAAGACCCTGAAAGGCATGATGACTAGCCTACCTGAGGCCATGAGGCATAAGTGAGACGTCCTCTTGCCATGCCTTCTCTTTGCCTGGAGGGAGGTGCCCCAGAAAGGGTTGGGGTCCAGCCCCTTTGAACTTCTCTATGGTTACCCTGTCAGGGGACCACTAAGCATAGTAAAGGAGGGATGGGAGAAAGCTCCTAAGAAACCTCCCCAGGATGTGGTCAGTTACATACTAGCACTCCGCAACCAGATACAGTATTTCTGGAAACAGGCCAAGAGCAACCTCAAGGCCAGTCAAGAGGTGATGAAGGAGTGGTATGACCAGAAGGCCACCCTGGTAGAATTTTCACCTGAAGACAAAGTATGGGTGATGGAGCCAGTAGAGCCTACAGCTCTCCAGAACCGCTGGACTGGCCCATTCAAAGTCAAGTGAAAAACCCCCTAAGGGTTCTCCACCTTAATTAATGTCCATAGACTCATTTCTATTGAGTTCATTAACATTAATTAGCTAAAGAGAACATGGAGGATTGCCAAGTGACATAAAAGTAATCCCTTATATGAGGATGAATCCAACATAAAACCTCAGAGGGGGATGCATGTTACTTCACATAGTTACACCTTTCTGAATGAGGGCCATATTTAGTATTATTTTGATCACAAAAATTGGTTGCAGTTTCGACCAGTATTCCGTTACCACCATTTTATTTTGTGTTACACCTGGACCCCTCTACAGGGTCACCCCTAACATTTTGCCTTCCACCTCCATTATTTCTGATCTAGTTTTTGCTAGCCTTAGTACTCTGTGAACTTTACCACTGCTAAACAGTTTTAAAGTGCATGGGCTCTCTCCTCTAAACATGGTAACACTGACATGGAGAAGTCGGATTTTAATTTGCAATTCTGAAAATGCCACTTTTGGAAAGTTGGCATTTTTCTGCCTTAGCCATTTAGTGCCTGTCAGAAATGTTTTTTTTGGTTGGCTAGGGTATGCACCTAAGCCAGGCAGAACCCATCCACTCTAGTCAGGGCAAGGGAGTTACACATGCAAGATAACCCCTGCTCGCCCCCTTGGTAGCTTGGCACGAGCAGTCCGGCCTAACCTGGAGGCAAAGTATAAAGTATTTGCATAACACAGTAAACACACGTGATGCAATAAATACACCACAAAGTAACACAACACCAAGTTATGTAAAAATAAACTGTATTGCACCAAACATAATTAGACCAAAAATAACATGTCAGTAATACCCTGCTACCTTAGCAGTTGTCCGAATATTACTCAATACTTACTCTGCAGAACCAGCAGTAGTCACATACAACAATCAATCAATCAATCAATGACACTTATAAAGCGCGCTACATACCCGTAGGGTCTCAAGGCGCTGGGGGGGGGGGGGGGGGGTGCCGCTACTGCTCGAATAGCCAGGTCTTCAGCTTCTTCCTGAAGGAGAGGTGGTCTTGGGTCAGGCGCAGGTCGGTCGGGAGGGAGTTCCAGTTCTTGGCGGCCAGGTAGGAGAAGGACCTTCCTCCTGTAGTCGCTCTTCGGATGCGGGGGACGGCGGCGAGGGCGTGGTTGGCTGATCGGAGGTGGCGCGTGGGAGCGTAGAAGTTGACTCGGCTGTTGAGGTAGCTCGGGCCTTGGTCGTGTAGGGCTTTGTGTGCGTGGGTGAGGAGGCGGAAGGTGATTCTCTTGTTGACGGGGAGCCAGTGCAGGTCTCTCAGATGTCCGGAGATGTGGCTGGATCGTGGGATGTCGAGGATGAGTCTGGTGACGAGGGCCTGGGTGACGGTCCTCCTGGTCTCGGTGGGGATCCACCAGAAGATCTTCCGAAGTGTGCGTAGGATGTTGAAGCACGCCGAGGAGACGTTGTTGACCTGCCTGGTCATGGAGAGGGAGGAGTCCAGGATGAAGCCCAGGTTGCGTGCATGGTCTGTCGGTTTGGGTGCGGTGCCCAGGGCGGGAGGCCACCAGGAGTCGTCCCAGGCGGAGGGTGAAGAGCCCAGGATGAGAACCTCCGTCTTGTCCGAGTTCAGTTTCAGGCGGCTGGTCGTCATCCACTCGGCTACCTCTTTCATCCCTTCGTGCAGGTTGGCTCTGGCGGCGGCGGGGTCGTTGGTCAGGGAGAGGATCAGCTGGGTGTCGTCGGCGTAGGAGATTATGCTGAGGTTGTGTTTGCGTACGATGGCCGCGATGGGGCTCATGTAGACGTTGAAGAGGGTGGGGCTCAGAGATGATCCTTGTGGGACGCCGCAGATGACTTCGGAGGCCTCTGACTTGTACGGTGGTAGGCGGACTCTCTGTGTTCTTCCGTCGAGGAAGGAGATGATCCATTCCAGCGCCTTGTCCTTGATTCCGATGTTGCTGAGGCGCCGTACTAGGGTGCGGTGGCAGACCGTGTCGAATGCCGCGGAGAGGTCTAGGAGGATGAGGGCCGCTGTTTCTCCATTGTCCATCAGGGCTCGGATGTCATCGGTGGCGGCGATGAGGGCGGTCTCGGTGCTGTGGTTGGCTCGGAAGCCGGACTGTGAGGGGTCGAGGGATCCGTTCGTCTCGAGGAAGGCGGCCATCTGCTTGTTGACGGTCTTCTCGATGACTTTGGCTGGAAACGGGAGAAGCGAGATGGGGCGGTGATTCTTGAGGTCGGTGGGGTCCGCTGTTGGTTTCTTGAGTAGAGCGCTGAGTTCGGCGTGTTTCCAGCTCTCGGGGAAGATGGTGGTGTCGAAGGATGTGTTGATGATGTCTCGCAGGTGGGGTGCGATGACAGCGTCGGCCTTGTTGAAGACGTGGTGAGGGCAGGGGTCGGTCGGTGATCCGGAGTGGATGGAGTTCATCGTGCGGATGGTGTCTTCGGTGCTGATCGGGGTCCAGGCGTGGAGGGTGGTGGTGGGGGGTGGTTGTTCGGTCATGGTGTGCGTTGGTTGGTTGTTGAAGCTGTTGTGTATGTCCGCGATCTTGTTGTGGAAGTATGAAGCGAGGGAGTTGCAGAGGTCTTGTGATGGGGTGATTTCGTTGTTTCCTGCGCTGGGGTTGGAGAGCTCATTCACGATGTTGAAGAGTTCCTTGCTGTTGTGTGCGTTGTTGTCCAACCGGTCCTTGAATGCTGTTTTCTTGGCGGCGCGGATCAGCTGGTGGTGTTTCCGGGTGGCAAGTTTGTAGGAGGTCCTGTTGTCCGGTGTTGGTTCCCTTTTCCAGACTTTCTCGAGGGCTCGGAGGTTCTTCTTGGAGCACTTGAGTTCGTCGGTGAACCATGGGGCCTTCTTGCTGCCGGGTCTGCTAGGCGGGGTCCTCAGCGGGGCGAGCTCGTCCGCGCAGTTGCTGATCCACTTCGTGAGGTTGTCGGCGGCCTGGCTGGGGTTCGCTGAGCTGGCAGGAGGGTGCTGGCTCAGGGAGGTGGCGAGCTGGTCTGCTGTGATCTTGTTCCAGCTTCTGTGGGCGGCTTGTTGCTGGTGTTGG
This sequence comes from Pleurodeles waltl, assembly GCF_031143425.1. Classification (NCBI taxonomy): domain Eukaryota; kingdom Metazoa; phylum Chordata; class Amphibia; order Caudata; family Salamandridae; genus Pleurodeles; species Pleurodeles waltl. The sequence continues at coordinate 635,467,487 of NC_090444.1, forward strand.
TGGGTCGTCGTTCTCTTGAAGGTGAAGTGGACGCAGCTGTGGTCCGTCCATTGAAGCTCTGTGGCGTGGCTGAAGAGGATGTCTGTGCTGGATGAGAAGACGGCGTCGAGTGTGTGTCCGGCGAGGTGGGTGGGGGTGGACACCAGTTGCTTGAGTCCCAGGTTGGCGAGGTTGTCGAGCAGGGTGCTGGTGTTGTGGTCGTTGTTGTTCTCCAGATGGTAGTTGAGGTCTCCCAGGAGGATGTAGTCAGCGGAGGGGAGGGCATGCGGGCTGACGAAGTCGTCGATGTCCTCGCTGAATTGCGTGCGTGGACCAGGGGGTCGGTAGATCAGGGTGCCTCTGAGGGTGGTGTTCGGGTTGGTGTGGATCTGGAAGTGCAGGTGTTCGGCGCTGGTCAGGGTGATGTCGGTGCTGGTCGTGATCCGGATGGTGTTTCTGTGGATGATGGCGATGCCTCCTCCCATCTGGTTGGCGTTTCGGTCCCTCCGGACGATCTTGTAGCCCTCTGGGATAGCGATGGCGATGTCGGGAGCTGAAGAGGCGTTCATCCAGGTCTCCGTGAGGAAGGCAACGTCCGGGGCGGTGGCGTCTAGGAGGTTCCAGAGTTCGATGGCGTGTCTGTGGACGGAGCGGGTGTTGAGCAGGATGCACTTGAGGTGGGTGCTGCTGGTGTTCGACTTGGCGGGTGCTGGTGTGCGTCTGGTCTGGGTGCGGGAGAACTTGCAGGCGTGGCAGCTGAAGGGTCCGTGGGTGCGTCGTGGTGTGGCTTGGTGGCAGTCTGGGAGTCGGCCGGTGTTGAGAGCGATGAGGGTGGCGGCGGAGTACGTCAGGCGGGTCGGTCTGGATCTTCTTTGGCCAGGGGTCCTGGCGCTGGACGCGATCCGGTCGCGGACGGGCGCAGACGGGCTTACCTTTGGCGCGCCTTCGGCGCACCATCGGCGCGCCCGCTGCGCGTGACCGCTGCGCGTTCGCACGGTCGCCATATAAGGCGAAGTGCGCGGGTGGGCGGGGCAGCTGGGAGGCGGGAGCGGGGAGGGAACAGAAAGGAAAAAGGGGCGTGGTCAGCGGTGGTGGCGGGGAGCGGGGAGCGGGGAGGGAGGTGGGCAGACAGGCAGGAGAACGCAAAGGGCTGAAACTGACTAGAAAAAATACAGGCACAAAAGTCAGACAAACGCTGGTAACACGGGAGGAAAATGAAGAAACTGATTAGAAAAAAATACAGGCACAAAAGTCAGGCAAAAGCTGCTAACACGGGAGGAAAATGCAGTTCAAACAAGCACAAATGCTAGACAAAACAAGCAAAACCGACGCCAGCGGCGTCAGCCGGCAGCGAGGCAGGCAGCGAGGCAGGGGCAAGGCGAGGGGGCACACACAGCAGCTGGTGGCCGTGCGGCGCGGGGGTGTCCCACAAGTGGGTCACACTCACCTGCGTTGCACGGTCGCCATATAAGGCCAAGTGCGCGGGTGGGCGGGGCAGCTGGGAGGCGGGAGCGGGGAGGGAACAGAAAGGAAAAAAGGGCGTGGTCAGCGGTGGTGGCGGGAAGCGGGGAGCGGGGAGGGAGGTGGGCAGACAGGCAGGAGAACGCAAAGGGCTGCAACTGACTAGAAAAAATACAGGCACAAAAGTCAGACAAACGCTGGTAACACGGGAGGAAAATGAAGAAACTGATTAGAAAAAAATACAGGCACAAAAGTCAGGCAAAAGCTGCTAGCACGGGAGGAAAATGCAGTTCAAACAAGCACAAATGCTAGACAAAACAAGCAAAACCGACGCCAGCGGCGTCAGCCGGCAGCGAGGCAGGCAGCGAGGCAGGGGCAAGGCGAGGGGGCACACACAGCAGCTGGTGGCCGTGCGGCGCGGGGGTGTCCAACACATAGGTTACTTATTATTCTGCAACATAAGCAGTAGTCAGGAATCACATTACTAAATAAATGCACTTGTCATAGAATACATCATAAATGTCCATAAATGAACGTTTAGTAAGTATGGCAAATCATAAAACACATCAGCATAGTATACAATGCCCATAAAAAGGAACATCAGCACATATGTGGCATATCATCTAGAAAACAGGTTAGCATATCAGTCCCTAATATCCATACCAGGAACATTGGACATTGTGTTTGTCAAAAGAGTACCTGTTGTTGATGATGAGACACTTCCAGTGCCACAAAGCACATAAAGGGGCCCCTCGTGCTCCTTGTGCACAACAGGGGCCTCGTGGTGATGTTAAGTGGGAGGGGGCAGCCCGCACCCTCTCCGATTGTTATGGTGGGGGCCCTCCTGAGGACCCGTGATCTCTGGGGCCCCTCCTGAGTCGCAACTAATCCTCCTGGGGGGCTGAAGTGAGGATAATGAGGCTGGTGCATCCGCGCCCCTAGGACAGTGGCCGGGGGGGGACAGGAATTCACGCTCCACCCGAGCCCTGCGGTCCTGCAGGCAGCCACCCACATCCTCTAGGCTGCTGCCGGATAGACGGGGGAGTGGACAACACCTCTCCCTGCCAGCCGTACTCCTCCTGGAGACGGGTAGGGGAACCTCTGGCAGGCCGCTCCTCTCTCTCTGGGTCACACGGTGATTGGGCCCCAGTAGGAGCTGGCGTATGCCCCAGGGCACCTCTGAGCTAACCGGGTCCTCGTGGGCACCAACAGGAGTGCAGCGGCTTCAATCTCTGTTGTGGTGGTGCCCTGGGGGCACATTCGAGAGCACGCCACCAATGCGCTCAACGTTATCTGAGCACCGATGTCACAGTGGTGAATCCCAATAGCAGCAATGAGCGCTGGGGGACAAATAAAAGTGCTTCTCAAGGCACTAGGGTCAGAAAAGGAAAGCGCCCACTCCTCAGATGCAGCGCTCTTCTGGGTGCCTCTAGAAGCACCTGACCAAAGCACTTCTTTAATGGCAAATTAAATAGATACAGGAGGCATGGGCCACAGCACCCAGTCCCTGGAGACTTTAAAGGGGGAGCACAGGGCTACAAGTCTCAACAACAGGCCAGCACAAAGGTTTGGAGTCAGTGGCAGTTCCTCTTAGTGACCCAGCAGGTAACAGGTCATTGCAGTAGCAGCAGTTCAGGGCAGTTCCTGGTGAGTCCCTCCAGTTCTGTTTCCTATTCCAAGCATCTTTCTTGTCTAAATTGTTGGGAAAAATCCCCTGTACTTATACTCAGTTTTGCAAAGCATTTTCAATGAGAAGAAGAGAGGTTCCAACCAGTTACAACTGGTCTAAGAGTGTCCCCTCTCTCCTCCAGCACAGGCTCTGAAGAGCAGTTGGGAGTAAACTACCCTTTTGTGTGAAGCCAAGGCACAGCCTTTACAGATGCAGGTGTGCCCGCCTCCCCCTTCTCTCAGCCCAGGAAGACCATTCAATATGAAGATACACCTCTGTGACACCTTCACCCTCCCTGTGTACATGCTGTCTGAGAAGTATGAACAAAGGCCAACTGTCACTCTGCCCAGAGGAGGATTAGAGTCAAGCTGCAAAACACCAGAGTCATCAGCACAGAGAAATGCTCACTTTCTAGAAGTGGCATTTCTGTAATAGAAATAAAACATACACTTACACCAGTAAGCAGCATTTCTCACTACCATTAAAACTATACCAAACATGCCTACTCTACCCCTAAAAAATCAGACAATACCCCCTAGACATAAGGCAGGGCATTTCCAATGTAATCCTATGAGAAAGCAGCACTCAGAGCAGTGAGAAACCAAATAGGCTGTTTGTCACTACCAAGACAGGCCACACTACTAGGCACATGTCCTGCCTTTTACATACACAGCACCATGCCCATAGGGCTAGCTAGGGCCTACCTTAGGGGCGACTTACATGTAGTAAAAGGGACGTTCTGGGCCTGGCAAGTAAATTTAGATGCCAGGTATCTGTGGCAGCAAACCGTGCACGCAGGTCCTCCGCCAGCAGGCCTGAGACAGGTTTGAAAGGCTACTTCTGTGGGTGGCGAAAGCAGCACTGCATGCCCACTAGTAGCATTTAATTTACAGGCCCTGGGTATAGAGATACAACTGTACAAGGGACTTACAGGTAAATTAAGTATGCCAATCAGGTATAAGCCAATCATAGCAAGTTTACAAGGGAGAGCACAAGCACCTTAGCAGTGATTAGAAGTGGTAAAGTGTCCAGAGTCATAACGTCAGCTAAAATGGGTCAGAAAAATTAGGAGAAGAAGGCAAAAAGTTTGGGGAATGACCCTGTAGAAAGGGCCAGGTCAAACAGTGCCTGCAGCCTGCCTCTGGTCAAATGACTGGGTATAGATGACAGTTGGGCTTTGTGCATTCCCCCCTAGATAGCCACACACAATAGGGAGCTTAGGTTTGCCTGGATGGACCATCAGTGGCACGGTGAGAGGGTGGGGATGGCCACAACCTCACTTGCACCTGAATAGGTTGTGTCCCGCCACCACACAAAGGGCTTTGTAACCCTTATAGTTATACTGGAGACAGAACACAGAAGGCAGGATGTCTTGGGACTTCAAAGCAAAACCTCTAGAAGCTTCTCCCCCACTTTGAAGGCACAACTCTGTATAAATATTAGACCTCAGACACCAACTCTTCAGAACACTTCTAGACCTGTGGATACTCTGCCAGGAAGAAGGACTGTTGTGCTGTTACAATGACTGCCACTCTGTTGTACTGCTGCTCTAAAGGGACTGCTTCCCTGTTCTGCTGACCTGCTGCCCTCTTGCCTACTGAAGAAAAACTAGGCTTGCAACTTCATCTTGCACCCAGGACCCCAGAGTGACTCCAAGGGCTAATCTACTGGCCTCCTGATCTGAGCCTCAGGTACACAAAATGCCCCCCAACCAGGTCCTGGACCCAGCTGCAGCAGGGTTCTGACACCAAGTGGTGCCTCTCAGGTCTTCGTCCCTTGGTGTGGCTCACAAGCTATTAAGTCAAGCTTTTTAAAGCTCCAGCCCGCCCGTCCACAATGCCTGGCCTGCTCTACATGCCATTTCAACAACCTCCAATGACGCACTCCTTGCTCCTTATGGTCCTCTCCAATGCGAATGGGACTCTTCGCACAAAACTCAAGAAGGTAAACCTTTGGAGGGACTAACCTGGGTCTATATCTGACCTACACTCCATCTGGGATGGCCTGAACATTTGCTGTTTATCAGGCCCACTGCAACCAAATAGTCACGGGTTGGTGCTCTATGCTTTTAGGCATTATTTTTCACTTTATTCTTAAAAAATTCAGAACTCTGGTTCTCCTTGTTTGATTTTGTCATTTTGGTATTGGTTTATTTATTAAAGTCTGCTCTATGTTTGTGACATGGCGTTGGATGCTGGTTCCCTACCAGCACCTTCATGCATTGCAAAATGTTGTCAACATGACACCCATCCCAGCAAGTATCCCAATTCAGTATCACACAGTTCTAGGGTGCACCCCAGTTGACAACTTTAGCAGCACTGTGTACACCCAAATAATTTCAGCACTTTTAAATAGTTCCACGGCTGAGGCTGCAAGGCTAAGGACTAATGTAAACTGTAATGATCTTTTGGCGAGAAAACAAAGTGTAAGGCAATACTGCTGTGCGGTATAGTCAATCATAGGCAGTCACTCCCACACACACTCCACACTGCTAAGCGGTGCCACCGATATAAGGCAGACCCGAATAGCACGCACTCACTCTCAGTACCCTAGTGGGGTGCTCTGATATCTGGCAGGTCAGTTGTCACTGTACTCACAGACCTTGTGGGCCCAAACCTCCTTCCATCCTTCAACCAATCCCCACTACCCTGCCTCTTCACAAGCTGGAGGCAAAAGCAACCTTTCCCTGAATACTAGGCTGATTGTGGCCAGAGTAACACTTATTCAGGGTCCCAGGGAAAGGTGGGGAAAAAGAATCAATAGGTGGCTGATCAGGTAAGAGTCGACAAATGGAGGTTTGGCTACCAGTCAGGAATTCACACAAAGGTCTCCGCACCGTGCCTTTCGGCATGGGTGCAGGTCTGCAAAGCACAGGGGGAGGGTCACGTAGGACACATGCTGATCACTATAGTGGCCACGAAGGCCAGGTTCTCCAGTACATACATAATTACCAATTCTGCACCTCCCTGGAATAAGACACAACATTTGGTGCATGATAACTTGTCACACCAGACAATCCTGTCTCATATGAAGTGTCACTAGTTCCTTGCCTCCCTAGAATGAGGAACAACATCTGGTGCCCAATGATTTGAGTTGCACTAGATGATTTCATTAATCTATGAAAAGTTACCAAATGCCATACCTCCCTGGAATGAGGCACAACATCTGGTGTGCAATGACTTGAATCACACAAGACAATTCTAATTACACACGAAAAGTGGCCAGTGCCATACCTCCTTGGGATGAGGCACAACTTCTGGTGCTTGTTGACATGAGTCGCACCAGACAATTCCAATCACCCATGGAAAGTTACCAATGCCATACCTCCCTGGAATGAGGCACAATGTGTTGTGCATGATCACTTGAGTCACAACAGACAATTTCAAACACACATGAAAAGTTACCAAATACCGTACTCCCTGAAATGAGGCACATTGTCCGATGTGTGATGACCTGAGTTGCACCAGATGAGTCTGATCACCCATGAAAAGCTACCAAATGCTGTACCTTCCTGGAATGAGACACAGCCTCTGGTGAGCAATGACTCAAGTGACACCAGGTAATTCCGATTGCACACAAAAAGTGACCAATGGCATACCTCCTTGGGATGAGGCACAATGTCTGGTGCATGATGACTTGAGTTGCACCAGACAATTCTGATCACACACGGAATGTTATCAATGTCTGCACCTTGCTGGAATGAGGCACAACATCTGGTGCACGACGATATGAGTTGCACCCGACAGTTTCAAACACAGCTGAGGACTTGCCAACTTCCGTACCTCCCTGGAATGAGGCACAATGTCTGGTACACGATGGTGAGTTGCACCAGACAATTCCAGCCACACAGAACAGATGCAAACTCAGCGGTACCCCATGAGGTAGAATGCATCACTGCTCTGTGTGGGCCTCCACTTCCGAGGGTCACAACCTGTGAATTGGACCCCGCACACAATCAGTGTGCAGTTAGCATATCGCATGAGAGAAACACAGCCCGATCGACAAAGCGAGCCACACAGGGTCCAGCAACCAGTGAATCAGCTCACATCAAAAAAACGCTGATGCGTGTCATGACCCCATGATGAAGGGCAATACTCCTTGAATTTAGGCAGTACTTTGAAGGCTCAACACCCGGCAAGCTAGCCTTCAGATCCATGCTCACACTGTTGATACCAGGTGGAAGATGTTGGTGCTTAGGAAGACACCGCTCTACAAATGACACAGGTAGAAGGTGTAGGTCCCTCGCAGGACGTCTTTGATGCCCTTTAGATCTCCCAAGAGAACAGGGGGCAAGCCAACAAGCCCTTGGAGAGCACACTCCAGAGTGCCACACAGCAGCTCACAGTCTGCCCAGGCCAGACACGATGCAGGAAGGGTGCGTAGTCCCTTCCAAGGCCAGTAAATACTCCTGTGCACAACAGATTCCTATGGCAGTGTGCATCACAGAGTTCAGGATCTCTGGTCCCATGTCCCTGCAAGTGTAACTCTAGTTTGCTGCAGTGGGGCACTAGCAGTTATACTGTAGTGTGCCTTTGAAGTTAGGGGTGGTTCAGAGGGTTCCTCTGTGAACCGCAGATGTCTACCCTAAAGTTTGTCCTGTCTGACATGTGGCCGGGGAATGCAGATCTTAGTCTTTAGTGGGGCCAAGTGTCAAAATCTCTACCTTCAATCTACCCAACCAGGCTCTCAAATGGCAGGGTTCTGTAGTTCTAGTGGTGTGCCCAAGGTTTATAGCTGTTGCTGGGGAAGGCACAGATGTGCTCCCCAGCCTCCAGTGTGGAAAAGAGTTCAATTTAAAAAAACACACAGCGTTTTAGAGCAGAACAATTTCCACTTTCTAGAAGGGGCATTTCTCAGTGACTATTGACAAAATCACCTCCACCATAGTAAGGGGTTTGTCAGGATGATTTAAATTATAAATATTATGAGGCTGCTCCACTGTAATCCATTATTGCAGTTAGGATTAATGGTAAACTTTCCCAATGTTAACCTATGGGCAGATAATCCTAATTCGAAGGGAAAACACACATGGGTAGTGTTGACTTCCTGGGCTCATGTGCCCTGGTGCACACACATGCCTGCAGGGGCAGGCTGGACACATGTTTAAGAATACCCAAAGGTGCAAGTGCATCTATATAAGCCTACTGTGACAGGTTCAGTACATATTAAAACACCACTGTGCAAGTGCACATACAATGAGCCTACAGTGGCAAGCTCAGTGCATGTTAAACCACCATTGGGTAAGAGTGCACACACTGGCCTAAAGTGACAGGCTCAAAACATATTAGAACATCATTGTGCAAGTGCCCACATACTGGCCTACAATGGCAGGGTCAATACGTATTAAAAGATCATTGTGCAAGGTCACATGCACTGGCCTACAGTGGCAGGCTCAGTACATGTTAACACCATTGTGCAAGCGCACACACACACTGGCTATGGCCACTTCCTAACATGTGTAGGAAGGACGCACATACTTTCCCACTGTAGTCACAGTGGGAACGTGCCCAGGGCCTTAAGGCCACACAGAAGGAATCAGCAAAACCTGCTTGAAGAGCGGACCTCCTATGAAGGGAAAACCCACATGGGGATTCTTCAATACCAGGGCAAGAACCCCCCACCTACGAGCTGCTCCACCCTTCAAAGGGTGCTCTAGGGGTAGCTCAAGGCCTACTTAGGGTTGGCCATGGAGTGGAAATGCCACCTTGAGTGCAAGGACAACTGAGCCTCCCCAGGCCTGCACTTTCAGGCCTAACACATGTTTGACAGGCTATTCTGGTGGGTGGCACAATCAGTGCTGCATTAGTTCTGCATCCCACCAGTAGCCGGTTATGTGGTGTACCTTTTTACAGGGCACTCCTGGGTACAGCACCTCAACCAATCATGTATGCGCCCCTACCTGGCATGTATGGGAAGGGCGCATGCACTTTCCCACTAAAGGCACCTAAAGAGAGTCAGCTAAAAAAAATGACAGGAGGAAAAAGCTAAAAGTTTCCAGGAAATTCCCTAATGAGGGCCATGCCCAACACATGGTGTGGGATATTTTTGTGAAGTGTTTTCGTGATTTTATTGGTTGAAGTGTTGCACAAATAATTTCTTCTAAATTAAGCCTCACTGTTGTGTGTCAAGCTACCGGGGGCTGAGCACAGATTAATTTGGGTTTGCTTGTACCTTACCCTGACAAGGATTGTGGTTGGTGCTTCACCATATCTCACATCCTAGTCAACCAGTAACCCAATTTCTACAATTGGTGATCAGCGGTGTGGATTTGGACTTGTGTTTGCGCAGTGCCATACAGTAATTTTGTGTTACACTACCACCCTACATAAACAATCTTGGATGAATTTGAGTTTAAACTCTCACAGATTGAAATTCACCCTGACTGTTGTGCCTGAATCCACCTTTACAAGTATGGAGTTTGAGCTTGGGAACATGGAGCCCTATACTGTGGCCCAGCTCAAAGTGGTCTGGAAAGAGATGGGACTTCCAGGCAAGAGCATAATCAGGAAGGTGGAACTGCAAAAGGCACCTAGGGCCTTGGTGGAAGTCCAGCAGTCACTTGCTACAGCAACTGAAGGAGATGCTGAGATGGACAGGCAATGAGAGTGTTTTGATCTCAGTCCTGAGAGACAGCCGCATGCTTAAGGGGATGACTTAATCCCTGATTTGGAGCTCCATGCCAGAACAGGAAGCAGTGTATCTTCCCACAACCTGACCCCAGAGGAGCTGGGGAAAGGAGGGAGAAGAGAGAGTTTAAGCTGGAGATGGCTAAGCCTCAGGATGGAGGAGAAGAAGGTGGAGAGGGCCTTGGAGGTGAAAAAGTTGTAACTGATTCATGAACTGAGGACCTGGACAACAAGGCCAGACAGACAGCAGCATACCTGCAGCATCTGAAGGAGCCAGAAGGTCCGCTTCCCCAGGGATCTGGTATCCAGTTATGTAGTGGGAGATGATATTGGCAAATGGGTTTTTGCCTATGAGGTAGCCCTGAGGGTTCATAAGATCCCAGAAGAGCACTGGAGGGATGGGGGTTGTGGAAACACATACCTGCAGTGGGGCGTGACTAACGTCTTACTTTTGAGGTTGGGGACCAAACCAAGTACTTCCCCCTGAAAGCCATCTTGATCACTAGGTTTAGGCAGATCTCTGAAAAGTACAGTCAGAGATTCAGGGATAACCTGAAGCTTCCCAACCAGTTCTGGGTGAATGCCATTGACTATTCTAGCAAGGTAGTGAATGGTTGGGTGTGAAGCAGCAAAGTCTATTACTACAGTGGGTTGTATAATTGAACTTTGAGAGACCACATGCTAAGTACATATTTTCCAGACCTGCACCAGCACTGAGTTGACAACAAGCTGACTGACCCAAGAAAGGTTGCTGAGGAGGTGGACCTGTGGGTCAATACCAGAGTGTCCAAGAAGGTACCTGGGATTGACCCCTAGAAGGGTGGTTCAGGGTCCCCCAGCAGAGTGAGGGAGAGGTTAAAGATGACCCAGAAAAATCACAGTCAAGGCAAGAGAAAAGGGTCCCCAAACCCCTATGGAGAAATAGGGCTGGGGTGGTTCTAGTAGGTGGTGGCCAGGGAGCCCCATTTTTGGCCCGCTGCTTTGAGTGTTTCCAGTTAGGACAAAAGCAGGGGGACTCTGTCTGTCCAAAGAAACCGCCCACTCTTGGGACCACTACAGGATTGGCCAATGTGGCCTTTGTGGTAAGAAGTTCCCAAAGGCAGGTCATAGACTATGGGCCTGATTATGACCTTGGCGGAGGGGATTACTCCATCCCAAACATGACGGATATCCCGCCCGCTGTTTTACAAGTTCCATAGAATATAATCAAACTTGTAATATGGCAGACGGGATATCCGTGACGTTTGGGATGGAGTAATCCCCTCCGCCAGGGTCATAATCAGGCCTTATGTCCCTTAGCTGGGGCATGAACTCAGAGGGTGTGCTTCAGATCCCTGAGAGTGGGAGTCTGTACTTCCACCAATGAAACTGAATGAGATTCCTGTCACTACCCTGAGGGACACCATCCCCAGAGCTGCACACAGGCCAGGTGTGTAGGGTGTGTCAGGCTCTTGGGCCAGACATTTTCTGCCTTATGACACTGGTATCCTTGGAATGGGGTGGGGAGGTGGCTCAGAGGAGGGTCATAGTCAGTCCCCAGATGCCCATCGACTGCATTCTGGAGAATGAATTGCCCCCGGTGTGAGGAAAGGCCTCTTTTGTCATGTTTAGCCCCCACATTTTGCTTGGTATTTGATGTGTTCTCAAAGTTGTTAATGCCCAGGGCCCCAACTAACTAGGTTCCCTGGGCCAAATCTCTTTTCCAACACTGTTATGATGCATTGGTACTATTGGCAACACCTTTAGCTGCCAAAATATGTCCCTATTAAATGGCACTTGGTCACTAAGGGTAGGCCACTGAGGGCATCAGCACAGATGGTGCAACCCTCTAGGGCCATGAATCCAGAAGCACCCAACACTGCCACTGCAGGCTGAGTGTTCTGATACAATCCTAAAAAGTAAACTGGACAGGGCACACAGCCTGTGTGCCCTATCCACTATACACTGCATGTAATATAGGGAAGTTACCCCTCAAGCAGGCCTTCCAGTCGTAAGGCAGGGTGCACTATTCTGTATGCGTGGTCATAGATGCCTGGGCACAGGTACATGATGGCCACTCTGAACCCTGGGTTGTTTGTTATCAAGCAACTCAGAATGATAAATCCAAACTGGTACCAGTATTGGATTTATTGCAGATTGTACACAGGGGCCACCTGCAAAAGCTAACTATCTTGGCATGATTGCTGGCTGGTCACAACCAGCCTGCCACTACCAGACAAGATTTTGGATCCCTGGGGTAAGAGATCCTGATCTCTGGGTCTCAGAACAAAGATCTTCCTGGGTGGAGGTGAAAACACCCCCTCCCTCATGAATGTGCACAGCTCTGCTAGCAAGCTTCAAAGACTTACCGCCCCTGAAACTCAACCTCCATGCCTGCTGCTAGCAGGAGATGGCCACCCCCCATTGCAAACCCCACTTTTGGTGGGAGCAACGGCTCAAAAATACACAAAGGACAGGAGGAGGGTTCAGTCCCAGCTTGCACCACCCCTAAGTTGCTGCATGGGAGATGACCCCTCGATTTCATTTTCCTCCATCTTGCATGGAAAGAAAATAGTCTATCAGGTGTAGGGAAGTGACCTCTGCCCACAGGAAGTGATCACAGAGTGGTTGTAGCCTCCCTAAGGTAGATGACCCATTGGTCACTACTAGAAACTCCCCGAAATGCACATTAAATACAATGTTTAGTGGGTACCCCTAGACAATGGATTCAGATTCCAAGGTAAAAAAAAGACCAACAACAAAGATGATCCTAGGCTCGAGAAATGATGTCCTGCTGCACCAAAGAAAGCACCAAACTCTTCCTGCTGCACCCAGAACTCGACAATCACTGCTGAGACTCTGCTTGGACACTCGATGGACTCTACAAACCCTCAGCGGACCTCCACACTTTGAAAATCGCTAAAGTTACCCCCCCCCCCCCAGAGTGAAGGCATTATTCTCTTGCAAACAAAGACCAAAGACCCAGTGACTAGCTGCATACCTATAAACTGGATGCCAAAGCTAGACCAAACTCCACCTGATGGACCGTGAGGGCAAACCCTGCAAGTGTGCCAAGTTTGGTGGCACTGCACCCTCCAGTAGTCAAACCATGCAATAGCCCCAGGTAGTGGTCCCCTAATGTAGGAGACCCAGAAGAACAGTTCATTATGGACTGTAAGAGGACCAGGAGAAAGCCCCAGTCAAGGGATTTTAGAAACCACTAGGACGTCCCACCAGAGTTCCCCTGCTGACCTGCAAGTGATCCCCAAATTGACCTATTGCTTGCTTCCAAGGGCACCTTTGCGCACAGCTCCTGCCTCACCGATTCACTCTGTACGTGGCCAACCTGTGCCCTGTGACGAAGATCCAGCTGTGCCGTAAGGTTCCCCCACCAATTGCAACTTTCACACTCCAAGGGGACCCACTGGACTTACATTTAAGTCCATCTGTGCAGTGCTTTTCCAAATGGTCCCCCAAAGTGGCCTGGCACCACCTCCAACAACTTTCTGCTGCTGCTCGCGCCAAAACTAGGAACCACCAAAATTTCTCCAGCTGGTCCTTAGTGCCCAGCAATGACTTCAATGTACCTGCCAAAGGAGACATTGGTAATTGCAATGCCTGATTTTATGTGCATTTTTAAAGTACTTCTCCATTGATTCCTATGGTGTGTAATTACGCACAAAAATACTGTTTTTTGCTGAAACTTCAAAATTCATAATTTAAAAAGTACTTACCCAATTTTGATTACCTTGGTCTTAAAAGTTTTATAAAAATCTGAAGAAGTTTTGTGAATTGGTCTTGAGGTATTCTTTTGAGTGTGTGTCTTGCTTTATTGATACTGTGAGTACAACAAATGCTTTACACTTCTTCAAGATTAGCCTAACTGCTCGACCAATCTACCATAAAAATTAGAGTATTAGGTGGTCTAGTTTTTACCTCTGTAAACCAAAGTGTGGTTGACTGGACCTTCTACAAAGTGTGCCTAGCTTTTTACACTACATAGAAGGCCAGCCTCCTACACCCAGTGGCAGGAGAACTGAGAGGGGTAGCTGCCCAGTCTGTCCTGACAGTTCAGATTTCTGGGAGTACCACTATCAAGCGGATGGCACAGGAGGTCAGATGTAGGGGCAGGGTGAGAGAGGACTCACCTTCGTCCCCATTTCAGCCTCAGGGTACAATTCTGCTTGAGTGACCAGTCTCAGGACTACCACCTCTGAACTGGAGGGAAGTAGAGTGGAAGTAGGGTGCCTAACATCCAGGACTGTTGCCCCCCCCACTCTGAGAAACCTCAGGAGCACATAGGGAACTCCTGTCGAGCCTCATGACTTGAAGAGCGGCCTACTTCATATCTCTGCTTTGAACCTCCAGCTGGAAATGGATAGCTCGGGGCCTGGCTCCTGACATTGACAGCTGTTGATGGCCTCTGCTGGCTACTGTCTTATGGGCGGAGTTTTCTTTGGATTGAGGAGAGATGTCTGATCCAACAGGTGGAATGGGCCACATAAGCTTGTTGGTCATGGTGGTACTGTCTGCCTACTGGGATGCATCTGTGTGCAAGTTAAGGTTAGGAGCTGCACAGATGGGGTCCAGAGATTATAAAGTTTTCCCCATGGGTCAGTTCAGTGGCTCAGGAGAACGTAGACAGAGAAAACCAACTGAATTCAGAAGACAGAAAACTGACAAGTGTCCCTGCAGCAGAGGGCCATTGTCCATGTTCTTGCACCTAAGTAGGGAAGTTCTTCAAGGTATTGATCAGTCTCCCCTTGCTTTGTGCTGGAGGTGAATTGTGTTGGACCTGGCCCTCTCTGCAGGGTCACCTCCAAACTTTTTGCCTTCCTCCTCCATTTTTCCTGATCTCATTTTTGCTGGTTTTAAGATTCTGTGTACTTTAAGACTGCTAACCAGTACTAAAGTCTTGTACTCTCCCCCCTAAACATGTTAACATTGGCTTATATCCAACTGCCATATTTAATTTACCTAGTAAAGTGGCACTACATGTGCCCATGGCCTGCAAATTAAATGCTACTAGTAGGCATGCAGTACTGATTGTGTCACCCTCTTAAGTAGCCCCTTAAACGTGTCTCACGCTCATTGTAGAGCTTGTGTGTGCAGTCTTAAACTGCCATTTTGACCAGGCAAAATAAACATTTTGCCAGGCTAAAACCTTCCTTTTTAATGCATAGATATCACCCCCAGGGTAGGCCCACAACAGCCCACACGACAGGATGCAATGCACAAAAAAAGTTAGACATGCACTTTTAAGTTTTACATGTCCTGGAGGTGAAAACCCCTTACGTTTGTTTTTCACTACTGCAAGGCCTATCTCCCCATAGGATAAAACTGGAGTTACCTCATTGCATTTTATCAGTGTAATTTCCAAATAGTAAGAGATAACCAGAATATTTGGTGTTTCTGGAATCACAGATTTTTAAAATCATAACTTATGAAGCCTGATTTTAATTTGTAATTCTGAAAATGCCACTTTTAGAAAGTTGGCATTTTCTTGCTTTAGCCATGTGGTGCTTGCAGCCTGTCTCTAAATCACATGACTTGGTGTGGGTGACAATTGTCCTTTGTAGATTCCTCCTAGTCAGCCAGACAAAATTATAGTTTAAGTGTGCCTGGATGGGCCATCACTGGCAGGATGGGAGGCAGAAGCTGGAAACAGCCCCATTTACACTTGAATAGGCTGTGTCCTGCCTCCACACAAAGGGCTGCATACCCCCACTAGTTATCCTGGAATCAGGGCAGGGAAGGATGCGCATCTGTGCTCTTCAAAGGCACAAACATGAATAAACGAAGGATCTCAGACACCATCACTTCAGTACACTTCTAGATCTGTAGATACTTTGCCAGGAAGAAGGACTGCTGCAAGGACTTCCACTCTGCTGGACTGCTGCTCTAAAGGAACTGCTGCCCTGCTGCCTGGGGAAGGTGAACTGGACCTGCAACTTCATTTTGACCCTGGACCCCAAAGTGACTTCAGGGGCTAGTGCTGGCCTCCTGCTCTGAGCCTCAGAGACATGAAAAGCTCCCCAACCAGTTCCTCGACTCTGCTGTAGTGAGTTCCTGGCCCCCAAGAAGTGCATCTCAGGTCTAAGACCCTTGTTGTGGCTGACGGCCTCTTAAATCAAGCTTTTGGGCTCTTCACAACTGGGAACCAACCGGTTCGCACCGAGACAGCACAGCTCACATCGAAAATCAGCTCAAGACTCTGCCAGCCTGTCTCTTCGTATAGATCACCAACTCAAAGCACCACACCGCTCACCTGCAACCTAGGCCTTCTCCACACCAGCAGCCTCCCAGGATGCTCTCTTTGCTCCTCGTGGCCCTCTCCAACACAAATGGGAATCTTGGCACAAAGCTTGAGAAAGTAAACCTTCAGCAGGATTAATAAATCTAGGATAGTCTATGACCCGCACTACATCTCAGTTGGCTTGAACTTTTATCTTTGACCTGGTCAGATAGCTGTAATGGGTGGTTTATCACTTTAGGTCCTTTTTTCACTTTATTTAAAAAAAAACATGAATCCAGGTCTACTGATTGGATTTTTGCCATTTTGGTCTTCTTTTATTTAATGAATTCTGCTCTATCTCTCTAGCCTGGTGTCAGATCTTTTTGTATGATGTTTTAACAGTTTTACTGTTTGAATTGTGCTCAAATACATTACACATTGCCTCTAAGTAAAGTCTGAGTACTCTGTGCCAAGTTACCAGAGGGCTGAGTGCAGTTTTATTTGGGGATTGCTTGTGCCTTACCCTGAAAAGGATTATGGTTGGTCCTTTACTGGGGTGCTCACCCCAGTCAACCAATAACCCAATTACTAACTTGACCTATGTGCTAATAGATCAATTGGCAAAAGAAGAAGTTGGAGTGGGTCATAGTCATGCCTACTTGAGTAACATTGATAAGGTTGGTTGATAATTGGAACTCGCTCCGATTGGCAAAATCACAGGGATGATGGCCTGAAAGTGTCAGCAGACCACCAACCAAGTGAATGCTTTTCAAAATGATTTTATTTTAAAGCAGTCTTATTGCCTTGGAGAAAACGTTTTTTCTTAAAAAAACAAAAACTTTTAAAAAAGATTCAGTGAGAGTTGGCAATGGTCCCCTGAATCATTGCTTTGTCCGCCTGAAAGTTTTAACCTAATTGCATAGAATAAGAGGTTCAGAAGGAATCTGTACCCTTTCGTAAATTACCAGCCCATCTTTGGGCTCAACACCTTTCCAATCGTTTGCAACCAAAATTCCAGTCCACTTCCAAATAGTTAATTGGTATCCAGTTGCAATCCCATTTTAGCAGTTGGTATTGAGTTTTTGAAAAATTCTGACCCCCTTGCGGAGGTTAAATACGGATTCTTTTGCAGTAATAGAATGTGTTTGTTTAGCTACTTTGAAAAGCTCCTCCAAAACCAGCCAAGAAGGATGTTTGACCAAGAACAGAACACTCAATGTTGCTGCACCCCCTCTTTCCAAGGACACATCCAAGTCCAAAACTCTGGAAGGAGGCCTGCCCTTCTGTACACCAGATGTGTCGCAAGCAGCTTATCCTCAACTGTAAAGATATAAGCAAGACCCAGCAGACTGTGGTGAGCAATGAGAAACTTGCACTCCAGCAGGCCAGCACAAAACAGAAGATACCTACTTTATAAATTGGGTAAAGGGCTTTTAGGAGTCATTGCAGGGCTGTGAATGTTGTGATACTGAATTGCCGTGACCCATCTGGTACCTGGACTTGTGGGAACATAGTTCATTCCTTTTGCTGCATGGATGTGACACTGTCCTTGGGTTCTTATATCCAAGGACAGTGACTGCTGGCTAAGGTGTCTGGATTTCAAAATCATTTAAAGCATCTCTCAATGCAATGATAAATTATTACAGGTTAGAGGCATGGTTGGACTCTAGCTCTAAATCTCAGTTTATTAGGTACCCTTGGAAACCAGTGGGCCTAGTGTTTGCCTCAGGGCCACATTGTGTTTCTTTCAATTGCCCATTTGACTGGCACATACATACCAGTTCATAAAGTTTGGTATCCACTGAGAACCTAAATGCATCCATGGTACAACACTAATTTTGAAACCAGTTAAGACTCCCATCTCCCCTGAACTGTTCCAAGTTTTATCGCTGTACCACTACTGGACTTACAGTAGGCTAGTTAACCTGGCATTCAAGAACACTCTCTGTATAAGACTTTGAACTGCTACCCCCTTGCCAACTAGAAAATCCATTTCCCAGTGAATCCAATTTTACTTTTAAATAGTGAGTTTTGGGCATTTTGGGAGATTCTCAGCCACCTACACTCATACTCATGGAGTGGTCTTCTCTTACATGCAGAGCTACTAAGAAACAAGGACACTTGACACACAAAACCACCTTTTTGAAGAAAATTAATTTTGGGCTGGTATGCTATTGTAATGTAAACAGCTTAATATAAACAGCAACATAACAAACTTTTTTGTATTATGTATGGTGCCTCTAGTTCCAATTATCAGGCACAGTAATCAAATCCCATAATCAATACAAAAGAACCAAACAGGAAATTCCTGATCTTTGACCCACGATATATCCATGTAAAAATCATTATTATTTGAATTATAGTGCTTCAGTACCTAAAACCTATACTACTGATGTGTCATAGCTCAGCTTCAGAAAGAGTTCCTTGTTCTAGCTGCCCTATTTGCAAATAAGTATATTTTCTTTAAAAAATATATACATCCCACTGGACTTTGGTGTTTGACCTCTAGCGCTGTAACTAGGTGCCAAACCTATGTCCTGGAGTAAGCCCTGAGTGCTCACTTACTCAAATAACATTGGAGAATAATGTATTAAGGATTTAGCCTATGATTCCAATTAAAACACATTAGTCATTAGGGTCCTAAGGCTCGAATGCTGAACAACAATACCACAAACAAATACTGCCAAATAACTCCAGAGGCCAGAGAAAAGGGTGTCACAGTATTTGTACGGATGATGTCTGCTCTTTTCTTGTTGTATTGGTGACTGCTGTCTCACATTGCCCGCACAGTTAGTTATTTCAGGTGGACTATGCCAGCCAATAGGATGCACTTGAATGGGGGTGTTAGCGCGTCACACCTTAATAAGTAAACTTACAAGGGATACTCGAATAGGTCGATGAACCTTTTAACTCGCTTCGAGGTTTTCCCACCAGATATCCAGTACATGTATAGATCAATAATCGATAACAATCAATAACATTAGTAATCAATAGGAGTCAGTAATTGTCACTCACCATGACCTTGTAGTCATGAATAACCACACCTTTATGTAAAAGTTAGATTATATATATTTACCTATATTAACGATGCTAATGTTACGTAGATTAATCTCAAAATCAATTGATAAACATAAAGAAACAATACTGGCTGTCCAAAGCGGAGAAAGAGTCGCAATCTAATCAAGGCTTGAACTACTACACATTCTAAGGTTCAGTACAAATTAATAGCAAGAATAACTGCGCAAACTATATCACATACATTTAGAGTTCAGCAAAAAAAAGCCATCAGCTATTATTATTTGTGCCAAACTTCATCAGTGACAACCCTAACTAACACCAGATTAGAATAGCATGTCTGGGCTTCATACAAAACAATTTAGTCACACAGATTTGAAAAATATCTAACTATGGCTCTATCAAAATTAGCAGTTGGTGCCTAGCAACAAAAGAAAATAGATATAGCATTCAGTAATGTCAGTGTATGTCTATCCTCAATAGGTTCAGCAAGCTAAGATAGTCTTCGTCATCGGGACATCAGTCTAGTCGGCAAGGCATCAGAATTCAGCATCAAAGTTCAGAAAAGGCAAAGTCTCTTTAAACAATAAAGTTAAGCACGCCTCTTCTCTAGATGACTAAGAAAGTAATAGCCACACGGCAAGATATAAAATGGGCAAATGCGAAATGGCAAATGGTGTCTTCTTCTCAGATCAGTCTGGCTAAGTTAGATTTCCTAAAACTACTTCCCACAGCCTAATTGACCAGGGAATCGCATGTTCACACTTTGTCCAATAAAACAAAAACTTCAAATCTACATTTCTACCAGTATATGGTTCACATGTCGGTGACTGGCTCCTTTCGTTCTGTTCTCATCATCTGTCTCGTCAGGTAACAGTATTGTTGCAGCTTATACTCCAGTCAGTATCAGTCTTTGTCTTCACCTGGGAAAGTCAGTCTCACACACATTACAATAAACATTGTTGCACTAGCAAGTACATCATGTCCTAGCAGGCAGTTCCCATGAGAAAGACTTTTAGCTAAGAGCACATTAGGTCATCACAGTGGAAAAATCACAATTGAATTCTCTAGACAGCCATTTTATAAGTCGATTAAGAAATGCAGCTTGACATGAGGCCGTGCAACTAGGCCAAGACCTCGCTAAGTTAAGGCCTACAATTAATAAAGCTAATACATAATGCATTACCCTCAATATGACATATTACTACATGAATCAAACATAAGCTTAACATTTCACCTTAATAAGTACACCGTGAACATTGGTGGCAACTCACGTGGGCGCACCTTCAAATGCGTGCATTATTTTCCTCCAAGTCATTACATTTTCTACACAACTCCAACACTCAAAATACATGAATATTCATTATTACAATCAGCATTAACAATCCTGCCTCTGATGACAAAATGTGTCATCACAGTAAACCTTCCCACCCAAATTTTGCATCTGCTAAAATTCTGTCATTTCTATGCCTTCAAATCTTCATTCCACCTTTTGAATTTTCCCTAAACAATTATTCCCTTTTCTTTTCTTCCCTCTTCTGAGTATTCTTGGTCTTCTTTAATTTAATCCTTTTACACAACTTACATATTCCCCATGCTCAAATTACGCAAATCACAATAATGAATATCACTAATAATATTTTCAATAATATTCCATCCCAATTTTGCTGAGCCAATTTCCCACTGAAGCAAATCCTTTGCCAACTTTCTCCCAAACACCTGGTTCTTTCAATTATTTCAAATCAGCACTCTCATTAGTCAGATTAGTAAGTAAGCTTCTAATTTCTTTACTATTATCAGGAATAAACGATCAGCAATGCCTATAATAAAGCATTATGCAAACTCTGCCATCTTTTGCTAAAAGAATGTCTAACGCAAGGTGGTTCTGAAGAGTCATAGCCCTTTCCATGCCCAATTCAGTATCTATCAGGAGTATGGCTCCTGAAAAAATTGTCAGCATGTTATCCTCAATAGTAGACAACTTTTGAATCTTTATCAAATTCAGAAAAAATCCTACTGAAGGAATCATTGCTCCAAATATATCTCCCACTGTACCAGAAGTAGACTCTCTCATTTGTCTAAAGTGATATAATTCAGTCACTTTCGGAAATTTCTTTAAGTTGTCAAGTCGAAAAATCTTTGGGAAAATTATCCCCAAGTAACATGTCCCATACCATCCTCTTGGAAGACGATAATAAGCATTAGGTCCACAGATGTAATGTATGTCAGAAATCGCTGGATCCTGTCGATTCAACATAGATGTCCATTTACTCTGAAACTAAAACACATTTCTACATTCACTTGTTCTCACAAACAGTGTCAGTGTGAGATTTAGACCTATTTACACAAAGCTTCCCTGCGTGTTGCGCATCTAGAGTTAATTTCCCTTGCATTTCTGTTGCTCTATAAGCATAATCATTCTTGTAAGTCCTTTTCTCTAAACCCTTCTCTAATTTCTCTTTCAATGCCTTTCTCCTGTCATCTGTGTGATCTAAGAAGCTCTTTTCTAAAGGCGTAAGCAAGCATGTCAAGTTGTTACGGTGCACATAAGTGGTCCCAAAAGTTAATGTATGTTCAAAGAAACCCCTAACCAATACTATGTCTTTATCCTTAGCTACTCTACTCAGGCACCTAATTATGGGGGCCAACCGAACACACAATGCCATGGTTGGAGTAAAAGTACTGAATGTACTCCTGGTTATAGAATCTTGTTAAAAACAGACTTCAACTTATCCCATAACTAAGAGGCAAACTATGATGGGTAACTCCTTCTTTGACTGATGAAGGAATCTACGTACACACAAAACAATTCTTTGCATCCATTGTCTCAACATACTCACTCAATAAGCGATGGAAGACATTTCAAGAAAGTTCCCCTTCGGCAATATCTACATGCAGATACTTCTCATCTAACCTAATCTTCTCTATCGCTGTTAATGCAGTAGTTGTCTCTAAAGCTGAAGGATGGTTGGCTTTACTCTTGTCAAGAACAGTCATACCCACAATTAATATCACAAACAATATCACACACACAATTGGCAAAACAACACTCATATATTTACAGCACCTGTTCTTCCTACCCTGCTGTCTAATGTTACCCATGAACTGTAAAGAATCAGAAAGTAGAAGAAAGAAAAAAATTAGAAACTATGCAGCAAAATTCCAAAACAACATTTCTTTTGGCAGTTATTTACAGCTTTTAGTCTCACTTCCAAAATTATTTTCTCAAAAATCGGTACGCATGTCAAAAATTGGTTCGCAGCTTGTCAAATCAGGTTTCAAAAAGGTCATATCAGGCTATCAAAGTCTTTTCCAGTTACTTTCAACAGTCTCTTTCTCTTGGCACTTTTCTCAGATTGTTTAAACAGTTCAGTTCATCAGCTGTCTTCAAGTGTCAAAATATTAACTTGGAATGTCTCAATCAAAACACAAAGACAAAAAGTCTTTCTGCCATTCACTTGTAGTTGCATAGGCCTATTCAGAATATGCGTACATTCAACTTGCTATCCTCTTTCTTTTCAACTTTCGATCTCCTTGCAACCCTCCTTCACTCAGATCTTCTCTCCTTGTTGTATCTACTTCTTCCTCGATTGTTGTTTCAACAACTGCTTCTTTTCTGTTTGCTTGTGATTCTGGCCACTTACCTCCTTTCAGTGGACCCTTTGTCAATGCTCTTTTCAGTGTTGCAGTATTCTCTCTTGAAGAACCTGCAACTGGTTCAGGAGGAGTCAGATCACATTGGTTTTGATCAACGCCTTCCTCCTCGGGGTCTGACGTTTGCCCTGTGTGTCTCTTGACTTTGTCTACTTCTGGGAAAGCCATCTTCTGACCAGGCTCTCCTGTTGCCTCAATTGAGATTGGCTCACTGTCACCCTCCTGGAGGTCTTCTCCTTTGTCTCTCACAGGCATGACTAAACTGTCCTCAACGGGCTCAGATCTGGCCTCAGTTCTTCTCCTTCCGGCTCTGAGTCTTGTCTGGTCATTGTTGGTACTCTCAACAACTCCTCTTCATCGTCCAAAGGACATGCCACTTTTCTCGTGTGGTTGATGCGGATCCAGTTTGGACCTCCAGCACACTTCACAGGTGTGGTAGTAATCAAAACTACTTTGAACAGACCTTTCCAGCGAGGCTCCTAACAAGTCAATTGACCCTCTTCTGAAACCCATAATTCATCCTGTCTCTATACATATTTTATTTTGCTCCATGAACGTTTCTCTTCCCTGTCAACATTATTCTGTAATGTTTTCAATTCTTCCAATGTGTCTATTACTTTCAATGCAAAACTTGGACATGTTTCATCTTCTTCAGGTAACAGTTCCCACTTATCCTTGAACGATATATAGTTCAATGCGTAAAACCTTGATCAGCATATCCATTTCCCATTGACACAAAATCTTGCAATTTCAGATGTGCACTGCATTTCACCACTGCAATCTTCTCAGGCATTTGGATAGCTTGCAACAATTCTTTAATTCTCTCATCATTTCTTACTGGTGAACCAGAAGAGGTCATGAAACCTCTCTGTGAATACAGCTTGTCAAAATCATGGACTATTCCAAATCCATATTGACTATCCGTATAGATGGTGTCTTTAAGCTGAGCAGAAACATGGCACGATCTAGTAAGGGGGACCAGTTCCTCTACTTGTGCAGAATATACTCCTCAAAACCAAGGCGCTTCCAGCATACGAGTAATTTTGTACACAACATATCATGCTTGCAGTGTTCCAGTATTGTCTCTTAGACATGATCCATCAACAAAGATAATTTGGTCATTTTCTTCCACTCGGGTATCTCTAATATCAGGTCTCGGTTTCGTGCACAAGTCAGTTACTTCAAGACAATCATGCTCAATGTCTTCCAAACTTTTCAATTTCAACATTTACACCGCCATGGACCTGTGTCAAGACAAACAAAGAACATGCATCACGCTCATGACAAAACAACATGAAAGACTTAGTGTAATCAGGCATACTCAAAGCCGCAGCTTTGCACAGACATTCTCTCAATTCAACAAACGTTTTCATGCAAGCCTGTCTAACACTACGGGATCGGTGACCTCCTTGTGGGTCAGCTTCTGCAATGGTTCGAATTGATTGAAAGATTGGGGATCTATTAGTAGCAGTAGCCTACCATCCCTAAGAACATCCTGACATCTCTCTGTTTGGCTGGGGGATTCATCTGTAGCATGGCTGTAACACTTTCTCTTGATATTTTCTTCAAACCCTTCTCAATCTGGTGACCCAAGTATTTCACCTCTTCCTGACAGTATTGCAGTTTGAGTGGAGACTCTTTATGACCATTCTTTCCCAACTGATTCAGCAAGGCAATCTTGTCATACTTGCACTCGTCCCTCGTTTTGGACGCAATCAATAAGTCATCATTGTATTGTACAAAGGTCGATTGGAAAGGAAATTCCAACGACTCCATATTCTTTTTCAAGATCTGATTGAATATGGAAGGGGACTCTGAAAATCCTTGAGGAATTCGACACCAACAGTAAACAGTCTACAAATTTGAAACAAAAGAGACATTTAAGCATTAAAGTGGTACAGAAACAATTGAACCAAAAGACATGATTCATTTTGTGTTCAGATTTGTGGAAGGGTTGAGACCTGAAATTAGCCAGATGATTAAGAGTCTTTTGACTTCATGGCAAGCGAAGCCGATTGATGAGGTGTTGCAGTATACAAAAAAACTACAGTGACGAGATTGAGTTGAAGCTGAGAAATTTGAAGGAAAAGGCAATGGTAATGCAGATTAAAGCTGCACAGACAGGGATGCAGGGACATTTTCCACAACAGCAGCTGCAGCAGGAAAATATGTTTTTTTATAAATCAGAATCACATGTATTGACTCCTTTGCTTCTTGAGCTGTCCTGTCTATTCTCTGCCAGTCAATGTTTTTGGGTGAAATTCTCATTTTAAAAAATTCAATCACTTTATAGTAATATTTTATTACTTCAGGAGACGGCGCACCTGTAACTTGATCTCTCTCTCATTCTTTTGTAGGCCAATTTATACTCTTCTTACACGCCATCCACTGATACGCTGGGACTACTATCTCTAACAGAGTGTTCAAGTATTCCCACAGACACTTTGCAAGTTTCACAAACCTGTCTGTCTGCTATTACCATTCCACTGGCTTCTCTCTCAAGCTGGGATAATAATTTGTAAAGGACAGAAGATCACTTCTGCTCCAAGGGACATGAACAAAATTCCCTCCTGGAATCTCTCTCCTCAGTAGGATTTTCACTGGATCCTTGTCCTGCTGTACATTTGCAGTCAGTTCCACAGAATCCCTTTTTCTCTTATCTCTTTTCTTTGCCCATCTGCCATCCTAATTGTCTAAGGCTCCCCATTTCTGGACACTCTGGAGTAACTCCCTAAGGTGAGCCTACATTCCTGCAGATCTCATGTGCTCAAAGTCCTTTGCTTCAAAATCTAAACTGTAACTCCTTTTCAAATGCTTTGTTTTCTCTATTTCTATGCCGTACTTTTCTGCCCGGCCTGATAACTTTTGATGCATATTGCTCACTTCCCTCGTACTTTTTGGGCACATATATCTCAACTCTGCTTCTGTGTAGGGCTCTAATCTTTTCACAATTATAGTTCCGTCAATGAGTTCACCCGCTTCCATTCCTAATCTTGTATAGTTCAAGAACTCCCCTGCCCAAGGCGCACTATGTGGGTATTCAGCATGTCTAACCATTCAGTCAATTGTTGGGCTGTCAAACCCCACAATTAAATGTTATTGGCCTGAGCAGCGAGCACCTGTTGTACCACTTTATTTGGGGACTGTGGTGTCAGTAATTTCAGGTTCTGACTAACATTCAACCCTATCGCAGTATCTGGAGGAACTACGAATGGACTGAGGCCTAGCAATGATCTCGATCCGTCAAAGGTCTATCCCAGAGGAGAGACTACTTGGATATTCTCATTAAGTCCTCCCCTCACTGAATTCTGACTTAGGACTCCATGTCCATCCGCACTGTTTTTCCCTTGTGCGAACAAAGGTACAATCGGACCAATAGTAACAGGTACAGATACAGCATCTGAGTTGGGTCTGATATTCAAGTTCTTTGGTTTCGGAGTTTCCATATTCTGGCTCATCAGTACAGACATATCTGTCTGAGACCCTGTTATCGGAGTGTACTTCGTCATCACTAATGGCTGCACTTGAGGCAGTAAAAGTGGAGTCGCTCTGTCTGAACCAACATCAGTTTTGGGCAACCCTATCCTGTAGACACTATTAGATTTGTTGTAGTTTCCACAATAGGTATGTCAGGGTAAATTCTCTGGACACTCGACTGTGGCACATGATTCTGTGCTACCGGAGTAATAGGTGCATCTAGACTACTCTTCAGATTAACCTGTACTGGACACATTGTTGCATTACCCTGGGTCGGAGCCGAAGGATCTGCACTGGTGCTCGGACCACTCTTGTGTGCTGCATATGGTGGGAAACGATTTCTCAATAACTGTAAAATAAACTCATCGTCTGATTCTCCCTCATACCTCAAAGATTTCCTAGTCTCCCCAGTTTTCCTCTCTCTACTCTTGGAAGGGCTCCTATTTGATGTTCTGGTAGCTTTCTTTCCTTCTCTCCCACTGTCTTGTTTAATTGCTGGAAATATCTTAATCCGCTGTAAAGTCTCGGTTCTCCATAATTTCTGACCAATGTCCCTCCGCTAGTGTCTTCTCTGCCTTTGTCATCCTCCTCTCAAATTTCTGTTGCTGTTGCTGTCTGGCTGCTAACTCCCAAATCGCTAATGCCTCGAACTGTGCTGGTCTCTGAAAGGGTTTTAGGTCATATAGCACCCTCCTAAAATTCTCTAAGCTCCTCAAGTCAAATGTTCCATGGACAGCAAACGCTAAACTCCCATCCTTCTCTGTCACCTTGCACCACTGTTTCAACCAAAGAAATGGCGCTGCGTCCCTTTTCTTTGATTACAATGTAAGCTGGTGTACCTTCTGCAGTGCAATATCCCCCATACTTATTGTAATGTACGTATCTCCCATTGAGGCACTCTTCAATGCCTTGTAAAATTTCATTTTTGCGACCCTTATGTTATTCAAAATCAAACCAAGAAGTGACTTTTAACCCCAGAATTCTCTTCACTCACCTTCTCAACCAATTACGCTTCATGGAAGACTTCCAATCCGTAATGACCCTTCTCACTAACCAACCTATCCCAGGGCGGTTCCAATGACGTCACACTCACTCGTACTGCAGCTGACAAAGTCTTGCGGTTTGTCCTCCCAAACTTGCTCACACAAAACGAATGCAATTTTATAGCGAACACTAAACAAAATCAAAACGCAATTTGTCCGTTTACTACAGGTAAGGTAACACAATCACTTCATAAACTTTACGGATTTTTCACTGACGGTGTTTCGCTCTAACAGCTACTCCTTCTTTCTCAGCTTCCCTGAATCACAAGCAAAATTTGACCCGCAAATTTCACTCTCAAATGATCAGTGGGTCTGTCCTGGTGCACATAGGACTCGCCAGATCTCAGTCAAAAAATTATTTCACTCACTTTGACTCACACTCTGACTTGTCGACCATGGCTGATCGACCTATTAAACCAGACAAATTACAACAAAAACCAAGGGCCTGATTACAACTTTGGAAGAGGTGTTAATCCGTCCCAAATGTGACGGATATACCACCAGCCGTATTACGAGTTCCATAGGATATAATGGACTCGTAATACAGCTGGTGGTATATCCGTCACTTTACCGTCACTTTTGGAACGGATTAACACCTCCTCCAAAGTTGTAATTAGGCCCCAAGTGTCTCATACACTTTTCAATATACTCCGGAGTCTTAAACCATGCAGGGTCCGTACATCACAACCACATGGGCAATTTTTTAGCACAAAGTGTACACTCCTTCTACAACTTAATTTGGAGTATGCAAACTCCCTAAACCCTCACAAACATCACAGTTCAACTGCAATTCACATAAGCTGTGCAAGTGCAAAACCTACTCCATTTACACTATCACTAGAACACTGAGAACTCCCTTAAACAATCATTGGCAAGCTCCACAATTCTGGGAAAGTCATTTTAAGGACTTAAGGGGACATTTTCCCTCGAATTTGTATAATTGAAAAAATTAATCCAAATCTCAGTAATTTTGAGCTCTTGAAAGACAAACCATTACCGGGCCTCAATGATGGGCTCTTAAGGAGACAAACCTGTACCGGGCATCTATGATGGGCTCTTAAGGAGACAAACCATCAGTCTGCTACCACGTCTGTTAGTGCGTCAGAACTTAATAAGTAAATTTACAAGGGAGACGCGAATAGATCGATGAATCTTTTAACTCTCTTTGAGGTTTTCCCACCATATATCCAGTACAGTGCATAGATCAATAATCAATAACAATCAATAACATTAGTAATCAATAGGAGTCAGTAATTGTCACACACCATGGCCTTGTAGTCATGAATAACCACACCTTTATGTAAAAGTTATAATGTTTATTTCCCTATATTAACAATGCTAAGGTAACGTAGGTTAATCTCAAATCAATTGATAAACATACAGAAACAACACTGGCTGTCCAAAGCGGCGAAAGAATTGCAATCTAATCAAGGCTTGAGCTACTACACATTCTAAGGTTGCAGTACAAATAAATAGCAAGAATAACTGCGCAAACGACATCACATACATTTAGAGTTCAGCAAAGAAAATACATCAGCTATTATTATTTGTGGTGAACTTCATTAGTGAGAACCCTAACTAACACCAGATCAGAATAGCATGTTTGGGCTTCATACAAAACAATTTAGTCACACAAATTTGGAAAACAGCTAACTATAGCTCTATCAAAATTAGCAGTTGGTACCTAGAAACAAAAGCAAATAGACATAGCATTCAGTAATGTCAGTGTATACGTGTCCTCAATAGGTTCAGCAAGCTAAGATAGTCTTCGTCACAAGGACATCAGTCTGGTCAGCAAGGCATCAGAATTCAGCATCAAAGTTCAGAAAAGGCAAAGTCTCGGTAAGCAATACGTTTACGCATGCCTCTTCTCAAGATGACTAAGAAAGTAATAGCCTTCAGGCCAGATAGAAAATGGGCAAATGCTAAATGGCAAATGGTGTCTTGTCAGTGCAGTCTGGCTAAGTTAGATTTCCTAAAACTACTTCCAACATCCTAATTGGTCAGAGGATTGATTGTTCACACTTTGTCCAATAAAATGAAAACTTCAAATCTAGATTTCTACCAGTACATGGTTCACATGTAGGTGATTGGCTCCTTATGTTTTGTTCCCATCATCCAGTTCGTCAGGTAACAATATTGTTGCAGCTTATACTCCATTCAGTATGGTCTTTGTCGTCTCCTGGGAAAGTCAGTCTCACACACATTACATTAAACATTGTTGCACTAGCAAGAACATCATCTCCTAACAAGCAGTTCTTATGAAAAAGATTTTTAGCTATGAGCACATTAGGTCAGCACAGTGGAAAATCACAATTTAGTCCTCTAGACAGCCATTTTATAGGTCGATTAAGAAATGCAGCTTCACATGAGGCTGTGCAACTAGGCCAAGAATCGCTAAGTTAAGGCCTACAATTAATAAAGCTAATACATAATGCATTGCCCTCAATATGACATATAACTACATGAATCAAACATAAGTTTAACATTTCACATTAATAGACCATTAATAAGTACACTTTGTGAACATTGGTGGCCAATCACGTGGGCACACCTTTAAATTTGTGCATTATTTTCCTCTAAGTTATTACATTTTCTACGCAAATCCAACACTCAAAATACATGAATATTCATTATTAAAATCAGTGTTAACAGGGCACCGTTTCACTTTAGTCTATTATGGCACTGCCTCTTTCCCAATGTGTATGAGTTTGTATACTGTGAACCACATTTGTGAATTCAATTACTTATAGTGAACTTAAGTGGAAAATCCCTTTCTTTTTCTGGGAGTAATTACTGCAATAGTGACCCGGTGTTGAAAGAAGAGGTAGATATCAGACCAGTCATTCACCTTCCTTCAGGCACATCCACATACATGAACTTCTCTATCAGGTCCTGCCTGGATGAAGAAAATTTAGCAGGTCGTGTGCGTGAAAACTTTCCATGTGATCCAGTTTCCCTCCTCACCGGGCTAACTCTTGTCTCAGGTCCTTTACCATCTCCACGGGCTTCTCACTGCCATTCTCAACAGTGAAGTGGGAGTGCCCTTTCTAATGTTATGGTGGGAAAATAGGCATGGGTGTATTATAGTTCCATTGATTTGCGTTTATTTCAGTAAGCAGCACGCAAATAAGGCAAACACATATAAGCGAAATCACACTCAAAACAAGTAAGAGTAGATGCTTTCAGATCAGAACACATATCAACAGTTCTTAATTCATTAATATTTTTGCTTTCGGTCTCTACAGACGCGGGATGTGCTAAAATCAGGCAAATGTCAGTATCTAAAGCAGTTAACTCTTTTAGTTCAAGTTCCTATTACAAGTAATACCCAAATTGATACCTCTCGCCTCCTGCCACATGAGGCCATACATGTGCTCAAGAACAGCCGGCTTTAGGGAGGGGTGTCAGGTGCAGCAGCACCTGGCGCTGACTTTGGTGGCGGGCGCTGTGTTTAAAAATAAACCGAGGGGCATATTTATACTTTGTTTGCGCCGTTTTAGCGTTATATGTTTTTTACGCTAAAATGGTGAAAACTTAACTCCATATTTATATTGTGACCCTAGACCCATCTATCGTCAAAATATTGGAGTTTGCTTAATTTTCTGGATGCGTGACCCCACTTTGCTTCAACGAGGTGCAAGGTAGGCATTCCAGTCCAAAAAATGATGCTATAGCATTAGAGCCATATTTATCCCTCATTCTAAAATGACGCATGGGTGGGAGGTGGACCAAAATAAGGAAGTTTAGCATGCTTAATGTAATTATTTATTGCCTGGGTCAGACCAGGCGTTAAGGTACCTGTGGACTAATTTCCATGGCCAAACACCATGGAATGGGCCCACAAGTGCCCACCCTAAGCTTCAGGAACACCCCCCACCCACACCACAGGGACACCAGAGGATGGGGGACCCCATCCCAGGTGAGTAGGGAAAGTATTTTTTATATTTAATTTTAAGTGCAATGGGGGCCCTTACTGGGTGTAATGGTCAGGCACAGGGACACGGGTCCCATGTGCTGGTCATTGGGGTAGTGGGCATGACTCCTGTCTTTACTAAGACAGGAGTCATTTTTGGGTGGTTGTGCGTCAGGATATGACACTAGGCTGGTTAGCAACATTATTATTGCCGCTGACCAGTCTAATTTAATTTTCTGTCGCACAACCTCCTTTTCACATACCGCCACCCCCACCCGGCTATCGTCTTTTATTCTTACACTAGCCCAAGCTTAGCCCCTGCTTGCACCATACCCTAAATATGGTGCCCGGCTGGCGTTGTAGAATGGCGCAAGCTAGCGCTAAATCTTTTGATGCAAAACTGTGTAAGCGCAGAGCGATAATGTATCTGCCTCAAAGAATGTGTACCGTGCAGATCGCAAAACTGAGTGTGAGTGAGCTATGAGAAGTGCTTAAAAAAGTGTATGTCAGGTAGGGTCTGTGGAGAGATGAGGGGCACTGTTGGATAATGGTAGCAAGGGAATTCATGGAAGAGGTTATGGGGGTGCCAAAAATGACTGTCAGTACTAAAGCTGGCCCTGCGCTCAGGTGACTGACTGAAATTAAATTTTAGGCTCAAGCTCTTCATACATGCCTGGCTTCTTGTTTGACTGATGGAAAGGCAGACTCCGAGTCTGATGAATGATATTCACCAATGACACATTTGGATACAGTTGATTATCGCCAGCCTATTGGTGTACTTGTAGTTCATGCTGAGCTAGCAGAACCACAAATTATTCAGCTCTGTTGCTGTGAGAGGAGACCTCTTTTTGCATGGTTAGCCCCCACTTTTTGCCTGATGTTGATCTGTCCTAGAAGTTGTAGTGCCAGGGGCCCCTGCTAACCAGATTCCCTGGGCCAGAGGTCCTTCTCTAAATAAGTTGTGGTGGCACAGTTGGATGCACTGTTAAATTTCACTTTAAGTCCCTAGAAAATGGGTACATCTGTACCCAGGGCACTGATATTAGGGGTAGACCCCTGAGGACAGCAGCACTGATTGTGCCATCCTCTAGGACCCTGCACCCAGATGCACCCAGCACTGCCATTGGAGCTGAGAGTTCTGGGGCAAACCTAAAAAGACAAATTCAGCATGGCACACTCCCTGTGTGCCCTGTCTACCCTACACTGCATATGTTAAGGGTAAGTCACCCCTCTGGCAGGCCTTTCAGCCCTAATGCAGGGTTCACAATACTATATGTGAGGGCATAGTTGCATGAGCAATATGCCCCTACTGTGTCCCTGCCTAACCTGGGACATAGTGAGTGAACAGAGCAGCCATTTTAAGTGCATGTACTGGACACTGGTCAAACATGAGTTCCCCTGCTACATAATGGCCACTCTGCGTCCTGGGTTGTTTGGTATCAAATAACTCAGGATGAGAAATCCAAGCTGGTACCAGTATTGGATGTATACCTAAATGTACCCAGGGTTCACCTTAGAGGTGCCCCCTGCCAAAGCTAACCTAACTGGCATGATTGAGGACTGGTTCCATCCAGCATGCCACCTCCAGACAGCCAATATACAAACCTTGGAGGAGAGCCCTGTCTCTCTGGTTTATAAGACAATGCCCTTCCTGGGTGTAGGAACTAACGCCCCCTTCCTCAGGAATGTGCCTTCCCCTGGTAGTTAGCTTTAAGGGGCTACTGCCCTTGAAACCTGAGCCCCCAGGCCTGCTGCTAGAAGCAGATAGCTTTCCCCTTTGTCAACCCCCACTTTAGGCTGGAGCAAAGGTGGGAAACCGCACAAAGAGTAGGAGGAGGAGTCTCACTGTGCATGCACAACCTTAGGGGCTTACAGGCAAAGTGGACCCTCCATTTCATTTTCCTCCATGTTGGACGGCAGGAAAATACCCAATGAGGTTTAGGGTAGTGACCC
This sequence comes from Pleurodeles waltl, assembly GCF_031143425.1. NCBI lineage: Eukaryota > Metazoa > Chordata > Amphibia > Caudata > Salamandridae > Pleurodeles > Pleurodeles waltl. Next base: position 635,500,494 of record NC_090444.1, read on the forward strand.
TTCCAATAGGAAGTGGTCACTGTAGTGGGTGTAGATAAACAAGGGTAAGTGTCCCATGGGACACTACCAGGTTACCCCTAAAACGCCCACTAAATTCAGTATTTAGTGGGTTCCCCTTGACCAAGAAATGAGATTCATTGGGAAGAAAAGAAGACAGCCCCAAAGAACCCAACAGCACAAAAACAGAGGACCTGCTGCATCAGAAGAGGCTCCAACCCCTGCTTGCTGCACCAGAGTCCCGACAACGAACACTGCGGAGTAGCTGACCATTGGACTGACCTCAAAAGACCCAGAGGACCTCCAGACTTAAAAAATAGCCCATAATTTCCCTCTTGAGTGGAGGCACCACTCAAAAACCAAAAAAAAACAGCAAACCGATGAGGATCACTTCACCGACTGGCTGATATCTCTGCAACTGGAAGATGCAGCTAAACCTGACAAGAAACCAAAGACAGCCCTGATGAGACTTTGGTGGCACTGCACTCTCCAGTGGCCGAGTCGCACTAATACCCCAGGTACTGGCCAGTGTACATCAGACTCCAAGAGAAACAGCTCCCCAGAGCTGCAACTGGAGCAGGAGGAAGCCCCAGTCAAGGGACTTCAGGAACACCCCAGACATCCCACCAGAGCACCCTTGTCTTCCTGCAAGGTCCCCAGAGGAAGACTTACCTCCAGCTCCAAAGGGTTCCATTGCACACAGCCTCCAAAATCTTCAACTTGCCCTGCATTCGGCCACCCTCAGCCCTGCATTGTGGAACCAGCTGTGTGCCATGGGCCCCTAGCCCCTTAAAACCTCAACAACCCAAGGGGACCCTGAAGCACCACCTTCAACTCTGCAAATCAGCTCCTTTTCCAGGTGGCCCCTGCAAGTGGCCCTGTGTCTGTGCCAAGACACTTTCCAGCTCTACTCCCACCAGAACCAGGAACCACCTGAGGCTCTCCAGCTGGCACAGTGTGCCCATTAACCTCATCAACCAAAAGAAGAGACTGGCAACTCAACTGTGTGATTTTATATGGATTTTTACAGGGGGCCTTTCATTGATTCCTATAGTGTGTAATTATGGACAGAAAGACTAACTTTATAAAAAAATTGAAAAATCATAACTCAAAAAGTACTTAACATAACTTAACCATTTTGGTCTTCAAAATGACATACACATCTGAAGTATTTTTATAAATTTTGGTTTTGAGTTAATCTTTGAGTGTGTGGGTTGCAGAATTGATATTGTGAGTACAACAAATGGTTGGCACATCTCCTGGATTGGCCTAACTGTTCGACCAGCTACCTCAAAAACTGGAGCATTAGGTGATCAGATTTTTACTTCTGGTTGCCTGGACCCCCATACAGTGTGCCAAGCTTTGCACACTACATAGAGGGCCAGCCTCCTTCATTTGGTGTATTAGCGGTGGGATAAATACTTTGCATTTGCTGATACCACTTTGTCAATTGTGTGAACACACGAATAACTCACTTAATTGTCTTTAGATAATTACTTTTGATTTTCTAATTAACTAAAAAAATTTACACATTTTGTAGGGTCTTGGTTAGGTCCCTACAACTATAGAGCAAGTTTTACAAGTCCTTGCTTTAGTTCGTTATCCAAAAAAGGGGATTTCTAAATTCAAAAAAGGTCCCAACTTAAAAAAGATAAATAAATGTCAGAAGTAGACACAACCTGGAACTTTATGAGGCATGTAGCTATGACCAATAAAGAAAACTCTGCAAGCTGTACAGGATTCATACTGGTAAAAGCCCCAAAACAGTGAAACTTAGGTTTCTGGTGGCCCAGCATGAAAGAGATAATCCCCCAGGTGATGATGATGATGATACATCTGTGATGGATGAAGATTCTGTGGAGAATGTGGATGAGGGGAGCTCCTCTTTCCTCAGAAGCTCTAGAGCATCCACAGACACAGACTTGAACCTTGCCAGGCTGACCAAAAGACTCCTTTAGGGAGTCAGCTTTTGGAGATAGAAAAGCAAAGAAACAGGTTGGGCTTTGCACCCATCTCTGGTGTCAGCATTCAAGTGTTAAAGGAGAAGGGGATGATATAGTGAAGTGGTTTTCTGCCTTTGAAAGAACCTGCATTGGGTGGGAAATTGAAAAGAAACACCGAGGCACACGTATGTGGGAGTTGGTCTCAGGAAAGTGCAGGGATAGACTCTTGACACTGAATGAGGCAGATTCTAAATCCTATGACCTCATGAAGGATACCCTAATTGAGGGCTTTGGATTTACAGTTGAAGAGTACAGGAAAAAGTTTAGGGAGGCTCAGAAATCCCAGAGCCTGACCTGGGTTGACTTAGTGGACTATTCAGTAAAAATGCTGGGTGGTTGGTTAGCTGGGAACAAGGTACAAGATTATGATGGGCTGTACAATTTGTTTCCGAAATAGCATCTGTTGAGTAATTGTTCCAATGATAGGCTACATCAACATCTGGTAGACGTGGGTCCACTTTCCCCTCAAGAATTGGGGAGGAAGGCAGACCACTGGGTCAAGACAAGGGTGAGCAAAACTACCACTGATGGGGGAGACAAAATGAAGAGGCCAAACCCCCTCCCCCCACCAAGGGAAAGATGGGAGCCAGGGTAAAAACAATAAATAGTCTTCTCAAGGCCCCCAAAAATCTGTACAGGATGGTGGGCCCAGAGACTACTCACTGTCCAGGGATGGGTACAAAGGGAAAAACTTTGACCCCAGCAAGGCTTGGTGCCAAGATTGCAGAACTAAAGGGCACCAAACTGGAAACTCTGGCTGTAAAAACAAAAAGAATGCCTCTAGTCAACCTGCAGTAAATGCAGTTGCCAATATCCGGATGGGGTCTGAGGTGTGGAATTACCATGTCAGTGTCCCAACAGGTGCAACATTAGTCAATGAGGGTGGGATAGAATTATCCTGTGCTGCCTGGCCAATTAACATGAAAAATACAGGCTGCACCATGTGATTAATGGGAAGAAAACAGAATTCTTGAGGGATACATGGGCTAGTATTACCATGGTATCTCAGCCCCTGGTTCCCGCAACTCAGTTCCTGATAGGGAGGTCTTATCCTGTTACCAATGCTGACAATGAGACCAAGTTCATCCCCATGGCTATGGTAAACTTTGAATGGGGAGGAGTAGCAGGGCAGAAAGAAATGGTTGTGTCCTCATCCATCCCTGTAAATTGCCTGCTTGGAAATGACCTGGAGCATTCCCCATGGGCTAAGGTAGAGCTTAGCTACCCTGAGTGGGCATATGTCAAGGCTAGGGCACAGAGCAAACTTCAGAGGGAAAAAGGAGAGCTGGATCCTGAAAAAGTGGACCAGGCTCCCAAGAGAAAAAGCAGGAAGACTGGGAGACTAGCTTCCAAACAGATCCCAAGACAGGACCCCTCTTCTCAGGAAGAGGAATCACCGACCTTGGGGGGAACTGAGCCTGAAGAGCTGTGGCCTTACCACCCAGAGCTCTTGGGTCCAGGGGGACCCTCCAGGGAAGATCTGTGCCAGGGACAAAGAGAGCGTCCCACCCTTGAAGGCCAGAGACAACAAGATGCTCAGTAGGAGCTAGGGAATCTCAGTGGTACCCACAGGGTCTACTGGAAAGAGGGGCACCTGTACACAGAGAACTCAAGCCTGGTGCAACCAGGAGGGTGGTTGTGCCACAGACGTTCAGGGACTTCCTTCTCAATTTGGCCCATGACATCTCCCTAGCAGGGCATCTGGGCCAGAATAAAACTTGGAGTCGGTTGGTTAACCACTTCTATTGGCTAGGTATATATAAAAAAATGAAGGACTTTTGTCAGTTTTGTCCCTCCTGCCAAGCCAGTGGCAAGGCAGGTGGGCACTTAAAGGTCCCCTTAATGCCACTACCTGTGGTTGTGGTACCCTTTGAAAGGGTAGGGGTTGACATTGTTGGCCTCCTTAACCCTCACAGCATCAGAACATAGATATATTTTAGTGGTAGTGGATCATGCCACTAGGTATCCTGAGTTTATTCCCCTGAGGACAATAACTGCACCTGCAGTTGCAAAGGTGCTCCTGGGTATCTTTACCAGGGTTGGGGTCCCTAAGGAGGTAGTATCATACAAGGGGTCAAACGTCATGTCGGAGGCTTATAAATTCACTACCCATACCATCCACAAACCAATGGACTGGTGGAAAGGTTCAACCAGCCTTAAATGGCATGATTGGAGAACTCCCTGAAAAACTCAGAAGGAGATGGGATGTCCTACTTCCGTGCCTGCTGTTTGCCTACAGGAAAGCGCCACAAAAGGGGGTAGGTTTTTCTCCTTTCGAACTTTTGTTTGGGCACCTTGTTGGGAAACCACTAAATCTTGTAAGGGAAGGCTGCGGGGGACCTAGCAAAGATCCCAAACAGGACACTGTAGACTGAGGTGGTCATTATGAACATGACGGTAAACACTGCCCAGCCGACGGTGGCAGTAACTACGGCCAACATGCTGGCAGTCCAGATTGCCAAATAATGAAGCCAATGATAAACAAGTAGCAGTCCATCCACACACTGCCATCTTTGTAGTCCCGACGAGGATGGTGGAGGCCACCCACAGGCCGGCGGGAAGGTCCTACCCGCCTACCAAAGAATGAAACACAAGACCGCCATCAGTTGCAGGGTGAGAACCACCGCCAAGCAAAGCGTGGCAGAAACAAACAAAAGTACACACTCACCGGAGGCACACAGAACAAGATGACACGGACATGGAGAGAGAGTTGGAAACAATGCCAGTGCTGCTCCTTGCTATATACCTCCAGGACCGTGACCACCTATGAAGATGATGACGGTAAGTACCGCAATCTATTACACATGGGAAGAAAGGACACAGTTACACACCCACCCCACCCACCCTGCAACCTACTCCAAACCCTTCACACATCCCAAGCCAAACATACCATAACAAAATGTACTTACCAGACACAAGCCAACAAAGACATGCACCAAAGAACACACATGTGCACACCACACCCCTAAAGTGAAACGCAAAAAACGTCACTATATTGTGCCAACAGCACTACTGGGCACTGATATTTATTTGACAAATCAAAACTTATGTCCAAATAAGGCCAATGGCCAGTCCATCGGTAAGTCCTTGAAAGGCCACTATAGCCTGAACTTGACTCCCACATGTGCAAAGGGTATTCCACTGGAAAGGGGCATCAATCAGGCAGCCAGGCACCTCAAGGAACAGGGGCACAGGGTGGGGGCTGGGGACTTACGTCTGGAAGGGGGGGCTTGCGCTTAGGTTTGGGAGGTGGAGGGGGTTTGGGTTTGCCCTTGGAAGGAGGGGAGTGGACTTGGACCGGGGGGTGTCAGAGGGACCTGGGGCAACACGGGCTTCTTCCTCCCTGGGGAAGAGGCACAGGACTGGGAAGAGCAGCCTGAGGCGGACTCACATGTGGAAGGAGTGGACTGGGCAAGGAGATGGTCACATTTAGGGACAAGACAGGGTGGGCCAGTGGGTTCGAATAGGTCAATACAGGAGAGGAAAATCTTCTTAGGGGCAGTTGGAGGGGATTTGGAGGCAGGTCTGGGAGTGGAGGTTGAGGGAGTGCTTGTATCAGGTGTGGATGTGCTTGACATGGATGCAGGTGCCTGTAAAGTATGCTGATGTGTGGTGGATGTGGGTGGTGTGGATGTCTGCGAATGTTTGAGTGTTTTGGGAGGAGGGGGGTGGACATAGTGGGAAAAGACAGGCTGCCAGTGTACATGGATGTTGTCTGGGTATCTGCAGGTCTAGTGAGTGTGCTGCAAGTGCCTGTCAATGTAGTTGTGGTGAGTGCAGGTGTGGTGTCTGGGGTACATGTCTGGATGTCAGATGTTTTGGTGACTGCATGAATGGGGCAGCAGCAGTGACTGAGGGGGCAGTGCATGTGGGTGTACATGGGGAGGTGACAGACAGGGTGGCGGGGGAGATTGACACACTGGGGGAAGTGGATGTTGTTGTGTGTGCTTTTGTATGTTGGGTGTGTGTCTGCCTGCGGTGGGAAGTGTGGTGCTTGTGTATGTCTGTGTGCTTCTTGTGTGTTCATCTGTGTGCATGGCTGTCTGTACGTGTGCTTGGGATGGGTGAAGGGAGTGGGGTGATGGAAGGGGTAGAGGTGGTGGGAGGGAAGACGGAAAAGACCAGGGACACTGGCTGCCATCAAAGAGGAGGCCAGAGCCTGAAAAGATCTCTGTAGGCCAGACATGGCACCGTGAATGCCTTCCAGGTATGCATTGCATTGCTGAATCTGGGATGCAAGCCCCTGGATGGCATTCATGATGGTTGTCTGGCCTTCAGAGATGGTTCTCAGGAGGTCAATAGCCTCCTCCATGAGGGCAGCAGGGCTGACTGGGGCAGGGGGTGAGGTGCCTGGGGTGAAGGAGATGCCCACCCTCCTGGGTGAGAGTGCACAGGCAACTGGGTTGGAGCAACTGGGAGGGTGGTGATGGCATGGGGGGTGGCAGAAGATGACATAGAATGGGTGTGCCCAGTAGGGTCCACCACCATCAGGGATCTCCCATCGGAGGAGGTATCAGAGTCACTACCTCCAGTGGTAGTTGCCTGCCCAGTGGTACTCCGCTCGCCCTCCAACCCACTGTTCCCCTTGGTGTCCGTCGACTCTGTCTCCTTGGAACCGTGGGTTGCAACATCCCTACTCGCTGGTGCCACTGCTCCCTCACCAGATGATGCTGATGTACACAAAGGACAGAAGAGCACAGGGGTGGAGAGACAAAACAAGAGAGAACTTTGTCAAAAACTGAATATATGTATATTTCTGGCCCACACACACTCCCATCCAGGCCACACACCTACACGCAGCACCTACAACATATGTCAACTGTGCCCCTGGCTAGTAGCCATTACCCCAGAATGCACCACATAACCTACATAAAACAAGGACCTGATACACTGTGTGGAGTACACCCATGAGAGATCATGCCCAGCCAATGCACTTACAAGTCCATGAGGCCACAAAGCATACCAGATGACAGAAAAGGGACCACCCAAGGGGCCTATTGAGACTGCCAAAAATATCCCTCACACCATTTCTGGGACTATGAGGGGGCAGGACTGCAGGAACACACCTGTCAAAGTGCCTGGCACTAGAATGCATGCATTCCACAGTACCAACATACATCCATCTCAGCGGTATCACAACAGTGTAGGTACTCACCCCCTTGTGGCTGCTGTGCTGCCTTCAAACGCCCATCAAAATCTGGATACACCACCGCCAGAATGCGGGCCATTAGTGGGGTCAGGGTCTGACGGGAACCCCTTCCTCGTTGGGAGGCCTTCCCCAGCTGGGCCTCTCCCGTCTTCCTGGCCCAGCGCCTCAGGTCTTCCCACCGCTTCCGCAGCGGGTGCCGGTTGTAGACTCCCAGGGTCCACACCTCCTTGGCGATGGCTTGCCACAGGCCTTTCTTTTGATGGGCACTGACCTGCATGGGACACACAGAGAAAAAAAAAAACAGACATCAGTATGTGTGCACCGAATACAGATAACATGTCGTTCCCTATGGAACAGCCATTGTTGAAACGCAAGTTATCAACTCACCTACAGTACATGTCAGACAGTCTACGATTGGGCAGTCACACATCGAACCCACATGCATACAGGCATCGGCCACAATCACACACATCTAAGGATGACAGATGCCAACTCATCTGCTCCTCTGGTCACCCATACAACTTGACATACAGGGGTAGGACCCCGTCCACCAGCTTCTCCAGCTCTTCCGCGGTGAAGGCCGGGCCCCATTCCCCTGTGACCTGTGCCATCTCAGGGACCAGAGTCAGGACACAGCAGCACACACAGTGGAGTACTAAGCTGCATGGGAATCAGGAGTCAAGTGTCAAGAGGCTGACGAAATGGCATAGGTACCACGGCGGTGTGCTCTGTCACCGCCGGTGGCAATCATTATTAGACCAGGTTCCGCATTGACAACCAAGTAATCCAATGATTGGGTGCACGGCGGTGAACACCGCTTTCCGCCATGATGATTAACGCCAGCAGAATGATGTCACTTCAACTCTCTCATACCTGGATGGCAGGAGGCTGCCATTTTGCTACCACCATTTCACCACAGCCTGGCCAGGGTCCTCATCCAGGGCCACAAAATCTCAGACCTTAGTCGCTTGCTGACATGAGTCTAGGATCCTCACATGTACCCATCTTTGGAATTGTGTCCACACTGGGATGCCATTATGACAGAGCTAACTCAGCACAAATATGCCTGATGGTGTACTTCATACTTTGTGTCTGTGTGTGTTACCTACGTGTCACACTTACAAAGATACAGTGACATCATGTGATGCAAGTGTATGTTTACACTCAATCTGTGTTCTTTCCTCCCCCATAGGTACAGACCCATGTGGCGAGGGAGGGCCCCATCTGTTTACAGACCCCTGGTTGATTTGGAAACTATGGAGGAAAGTCACATCACTGTCACCTACCGACTCAATAGAGCTGCTGTCCATGACCTCTGTGCATTAATGGATCCTGTACTGAAATCAGCTAATCGGAATCAGCATGCAGTCCCTACAACTGTGCAAGTGCTATCTGTACTCAATTTTTTGGCTACAGGCTCATTTCAGGTGACAGTGGGCATGGGTGCAGGGGTCTCACAGCCAATGTTCAGCCTCATCCTGTCAAAATTCCTGGATGCATTCATCCAACACCTGCAAACATATGTCCAGTTTCCCCAAAGGGCTGAACTCCCCGCCATCAAATCTGGATTTTATGCCTTTGCTAACATCCCCCATGTGATAGGTGCGATTGATGGAACCCGCGTAGCTGTCATACCCCCAAGAGTGAATGCACAGGTGTACAGGAAGCAGAAGAACTACCACTACATGAATTTACAATTGGTGTGTACTGCTGACCAGTACATATCACATGTCAATGCCAGCTTCCCAGGCTCAGTCTATGATTCCTTTGTCCTGAGAAACAGCAGTGTACCACACTTGATGGAACACCTACAAGGGGACAGAGGGTGGCTCATAGGTGAGTATGTATTACACTGGCTCTGTACATAGCTGACAGCCAGACTATGTGCATGTATAGTCAGTTTATTAAGGTCCTGTTTCACCCACTTTTGTAGGTGATTCTGGCTACCCCAACTTACAATGGCTCCTGACACCTGTGAGAAATGCCAGGACAGATGCAGAGAGGAATTATAATGAGGCTCATAGACGTACTAGGAGGGTGATTGAGCGCACCATAGGTCTCCTGAAGGCTGGATTTCGTTGCCTCCATCTCTCAAGGGGATCCCTGTGCTATGTCCCTGACAAGGTGCGTAAGATAGTGGTGGCCTGCTGCATGCTGCACAACTTGGCTGTGAGGAAAGCTTTACCCATTCTAGAAGAGGAGGGTGCTGTACAACCAGCCCAGCAACCTCAGAGAGGGGATGAAAGTGATGGTGAGAAAGAAGAGGGGGAAGATATCAGTGAGTCCAGTGAGCTTATCCTCCTATACTTCCAGTGACTATAAGCTACTGTTCAATGATGCTGATGTCCTCACTGCATAGTTTCAGTCTGACTCATGTAATTGGTAATGCAGTGTCTGTAGTCGGTGACACTGTTAACTGATGATTGAAGTGGCATGTGCCAAGTAACCCAATATTATGTATAGTGTAACATACTTCAGTCACTACAGTGCATTGGATCCCCTCCTGCAGTAAAGCTATGATTATTTTATTGACTGGCTAATGCATACACACTCACAATTGATATCTCATATTGACGAGGGACATACGATTTGAGAGCATATGTGTATTTATTAAATGCCAAAATATACATATTTGGTGGGACAGTGATAGGGAGGGTGCACATGGTGCATATCCATACTCAGGTACATATGCTCAGCTGTTGGTAGCACTGGGTTTTGGTCTATGTGGCCATTGGTAGATGGTGTGATGGCAGTGGCATGTCAACAAGGGAGCACAGTGGCACACAAAGGATATGGTTCAGGGCAGAGTCACTTGCTAGCGGTTGGCTTGGTCTTGGCTGGTGTTTCAGTGGCATGTTCTTTTGTCTGAGGGCACATTTGTGTGGCTTGAGCGGGGCTGCAGGGGTAGGGGTGCTGGTTTCCTGTGTGTCCTCTGGCAGTGCCACCAGTCCAGTAGCTGCTGCAGATGTAGAGGGCAGGGCGGTGTCCTGGCTAGTGGTGGGGGCTTGCAGGTGGGTGAAGGACTCCATGGCCTCCTGGTGGTGTGCTTCCTGCGGCCTCTAATTCTGCTCCAAGGTGGCCAGGATCTGGCCCATACTGTCCTCGGTATGGTGGTATGCTCCTAGGACCTCAGATATCACCTCCTGGGCTGCTATATCCATCCTTTTGGGCCACTGATGCTCTCCCACTGGCCTTAGCCCCCTTTGCCTGTGTCTCCTGCACAGGTCTGGCAGTCCCACTTGCACTGGGCCCTTCATCATCCTGCCTGTTGGTGGTTGGAGACTCTGGCCTCTGTACATGTGGGCCACCAGTCTGTGGCCAGGAGACCCTGGTGTGGGGTCCTTTGGCCGGAGATGATGATGGTGGCTGGGTGGTAGGGCTGTCAGTGGTATCCTGGGTAGGGCTGCTGGAGGGTGACAGCCCGGGACTGTGTGATGGGCCAGGGCATTATTCAATTTCCAGACATCCCTCTGCATTCTCCTGAGTGGGGCCTCTGTCTTCATGTGGGGCCCTGGCACTGCTTGGCATTTCCGTCCGGGTTGCATGGGTGGTGGTGCCTGAGGGGTGGGAATGGACGTGTGGGTGTCAGGTACTTATTTGTCAATTGATGTACTGTTCTTCCCTATTTTGTGCTTATATTCCCCTGTCGTGGCATGCAAGGTCCCTTTGTGTACATTTCTTTGCATTTTATGTGGGGGTGGAGGTGCATTGTGGGTGCTGTAGTGCCACTGGGAATCCATGCAGGGGTAGGTGACTGTGCACAGGGGGCAGGATGGAGATCTGTTTGTGGGATAGTGGGCATGTAGGGTAGTTGGATGTGGGTGTTGTGGACTGGCTGGAGATGTGGTCCTGGTGGGAGTGAGAGGGGTGGGGTGAAACATGCCTTATAGTTGGGGTGAATGTTAAGGTATAGTAGTTGACTTACCCGAGTCCAGTCCTCCAGTGAGTCCAATGAGGCCCACCGGGTGCAGGATAGCCAGGACCTTCCCCTCCCAGTTGGTGTATTCGGGGGTGTAGGTGGGGGGACTGCCACCAGCCTTTTGTACGGCGATGTTGTGCCTGGATGCAAGAGACCACTTTTTCCCACGCAGGTTGTTCCATCTCTTCCGGATGTCATCCCTTGTACGTGGATGGTTTCCCACTGCGTTGACCTTGTTGACTGCCATAGCTCCATCTTCCTGGCCACAGGTGTCTGCTGCACCTGTGCCCCGAATAGTTGTGGTTCAACCCTGAGTATTTGTCCACCATGGTCCTTAGATCCCTATCTGTGAAGCAGGGGTGCTTAGGGGGGTGCCATGGTGTGTGCTGTGGCTAGTGTGTTGTGGGTGTATTGGTGAGGGTGCTGTTGTGTGGTTGTATGTGTGGCTTATATAGGTGTTTAGGGTTTGTATGTGTTTTGATGTTATATTTGTGTGTGTGAATTGTGTTATGTTGTGGTCAGTATATGCGTATTGTGTTGTTAATCTCAGTCGTGCTATTAGCGATGCAAAGGATTGTGGGGTATGTGTGTGGGTGTTTTACAGTGTTGAGGATGTGTATCAGGTGTGTGGGTTTCAAGGTTGCCAATGTGTGCATTTGATGTTGGTGAGTGCCATTGCTGACCGTGCCGGTCTGTACCGCCAATGGTCTTTCGACATCCACTATCCGCCACGCAGATTTGTGCTTCATTATTTGATGGGCGGAGGAATAGTCTGCATGGCGGTGGCAGGGTGGGGTGTACTGCCTTTCCACCGTTGTAGGCCTGGGCGGTGGGTGGAGGTTGCATGATTTTTGGACTTTTCACTTTTTGGCATCATTATTCAGCATTGTCCAGTCTACCGCCACTGGCGGCCTTCTGTTCACCGTCACCACAGCAATCGGCAGTGATTATCGCCAAGTTCATAATGAGGGCCTATGTGCTTGGCCTAAGTTCCAGGATGGCTGAGTATATGGAGAAAGCTAGCAAAAATCTTCAGGCCAGCCAAGAGATTCATAAGCTTTGGTATGACCAAAAAACTGCTATGGTGGAGTTCCAACCACGGCAGAAGGTTTGGGTGTTGGAGCCTGTTGCTCCAAGGGCCCTCCAAGACAAATGGTCTGGGCCATATCCCATACTTAAAAACAATGGGGAGGTCACTTATCTAGTTGATCTAGGTGGTTGCATGAACCCCAAAAGAATCATACATGTCAACCGCCTAAAACCCTTTTATGATAGAGCTGATGTGGCCATGCTTATGGTTACAGATGAGGGACAGGAGGATGAGAGTGAGCCTCTCCCTGATCTCGTCTCCAGCAACACCCAAAATGTTTCTGTAGATGGAGTGGTCTTGTCAGACACCCTCTCAGAGCAACAGCAGACTGCTTGCAGGCAAGTCCTCAACAAGTATGCTGGATTATTTTCTCTGACCCCTGGGAAGACAAACTGGTGTACCCATGATGTGTACATTGTTGACAGTCTGCCTGTCAAGGACAACATTTACAAACTGTCTGACCACATCAGAGAAAGCATAGAAGCTGAAGTAAAGACACTGTTGGATTTGGGTGCCATTGAACCCTCAGAGAGCCACTGGGCTAGCCCAGTCGTGTTAGTCCCCAGATCTCACTCCAAAGGTAACACAAACAAAATTAGGTTTTATGTGGATTACAGGGGCCTCAACTCAGTAACCAAAACTTATGCACACCCAGTCCCAAGAGCTGATGAGTTCATTGGCAGACTAGGGACAGCCACGTATCTGAGTACTATTGATTTAACATCAGGGTAATGGCAGATTGGTCTGACCCCAGGAGAAAACGAGAGGTCAGCATTTTCTACTCCTAGTGGGCATTATCAGTTCACTGTTATGCCCTTTGGATTAAAAAATGCACCTGATACCTTTCAGAGGTTAGTAAACCAAGTCCTTGCTGGACTGGAAACCTTTAGTGTAGCTTACTTAGATGACATAGCTGTCTATAGTTTCCACCTGGCAGGATCACCTCGTCCACATTGGAAAGGTCCATGAGGCTCTGCAAAAGGCAGGCCTCACTATAAAGGCAGGTTAGAGCCAGGTAGGGCAGGCAAAAGTTGTGACCTTGGGTCACCTGGTTGGTGGAGGCCAGGTACAACGTCTCCAACCCAAGATTCAAACTATTCTGGCTTGAGAAGCTCCCACAATCCAAACACAAGTCAGGGCATTCCTTGGTTTAACTGGGTATTAAAGGAGGGTTGTGAAGGATTATGGCACAATAGCTGCCCCCTTCACAGAGCTTACCTCCAAAAAGATGCCCAAAAAGATCAAATGGACAGTGAGTTGTCAAAAGGGCTTGAACACTCTGAAGAAAGCTATGTGTTCTGCCCCAGTTCTACAAGCATCAGGCTACTCCAGGGAACTCATAGTCCAGACAGATGCTTCAGAAAGGGGAATAGGAGCGGTCCTTTCCCAGAAGAATGATGATGGACATGACCAACCTGTTGCTTCTATTAGCAAAAAGCTACTCCCCAGGTAACAAAAATGGAATGCCATACAGAGAGAAGCCTTTGCTGTGGTTTGGGTCCTGACGTTGAGGCCATACTTGTTGGGCTCTCACTTCACTGTTCAGACTAACCACAGGCCTCTCAAATGGCTACAACAAATGAAAGGTGAGAACCACACACTCCTTATGTTGTACATTTCCCTACAGGACTTCAAAGTGGAACACAGACCTGGGACTGCCCATGCCAATACAGATGGCCTTTCCAAGGTCTTCCACTTAGAAGATGAAGACTCACTAGGGAAAAAGTAGTCACATCCTTTTTCGTTGGGGGGAGGGTAGTGTGAGAGGAGGCCTCTTTTTCCATGGTTAGCCCCCTCCACTTTTTGCCTGATGTTGATCTGTCCTATAAGTTGTAGTGCCCAGGGCCCCTGCTAACCAGGTTCTCTGGGCCAGAGCTCTTTCCCCAAATCTATTGTGATGCTTGGCACAATTGGATACACTCATAATTATCACTGTAAGTCCCTAGTAATTGGGTACACCTGTACCCAGGGCATGGGGTATTAGTGGTAGGCCCCTGAGGGCAGCAGCACTGGTTGTGCCACCCTCTAGGGCTCTGCACACAGATGTACCCAGCACTGCCATTGCAGGCTGAATGTTCTGGGGCAAACCTAAAAAGACAAATTTGACATGGCACTCTCCCTGTGTGCCTTGTCCACCTTACACTGCATATGTTATGGGTAAGTCACCTCTCTGGCAGGCCTTTCAGCCCTAAGGCAGGGTACACCATACTACATGTGAGGGCATAGTTGCATGAGCAATATGCCCCCACCAAACCTGGGACATTGTGAGTGAACAGAGCAGCCATTTTAAGTACATGTACTGGAGAATAGTCAAAAATGAGTTCCCCAGCTACTTGATGGCCACTCTGCACCCTGGGTTGTTTGTCAAACAACTCAGGATGATACATCAAAGCTGGTACCAGTATTGGATTTACCCCTAAATGGACCCAGGGGTCACTTTAGAGGTGACCCCTGCAAAAGCTAACCTAACTGGCATGGTTGCTGACTGGTTCCATCCAGAATGCCACCTCCAGACAGCCATTATACAAACCTTGGGGGAGAGCCCTGTCTCTCTGGTTTGTAAGACAATGCCCTTCCTGGGTGAAGGAGTTAACACCCCCTCCCTTAGGAATGTGCACTCCCCTGGTAGTGAGCTTCAAAAGGCTACTGCCCATGACACATGAGCCCCCAGGACTCCTGTTAGCAGTAGATGGCTTCCCCCTTTGTGAAACCATCTACTGCTAGCAGCAGATGGCTTCCCCCTTTGTAAACCCCCACTTTTGGTGGGAGCAAAGGTGGGAAACCGCACAAAGGATAGGAGGAGGAGTCTCACTTAGCATACACCACCCCTAGGGGCTTGCAGGTGAAGTGGGCCCTCCATTGCATTTTCCTCAATGTTGGATGGCAGGAAAATAGCCAATGAGGTTTAGGGTAGTGACCCTTCCAACGGGAAGTGGTCACAGTAGTAGGTGTAGCCACCCAAGGGTAAGTGTCCCATTGGACACTGCCAGGTTCCCCTAAAACGCTCACTAACTTCAGTATTTGGTGGGCTTCCCTAGACCACAAAATCAGATTCATCAGGAAGAAAAGAAGACAGCCCCAAAGAATCAGACATCACAAGAACAGAGGACCTGCTGCACCGGAAGAGGATCCAAGACCCCTGCTTGCTGCACCAGAGTCCCAACAATCACCTCTGCAGAGGAACTGACCACTGGACCGACCTCAAAAGGCCCAGAGGACCTCCAGGCTTCACAAATAGCCCAAAATCCCCCTCTTGAGTGGAGGTACCACTTAAGAACCAAGAAAAACCAGCAAGAACCAGCAAACCACTGAGGGTCACTTCACCAACTGGCCAATATCTCCACAGCCAAAAGTTGCAGCCAGACCCAACAATACACCAACAACAGCCTGGACGAGACCTAGACGTGTGCCAACTTTTGTGGCAATGTACCCTCAGTAGCTGGGTTGTGCTAATATGCCAGGAACTGGCCAGTGCGCAGGGGACTCCAAGACAAACAACTCCCCCAAAGTTGCAACTGCACAAGAAGAAAGCCCCAGTCAAGGACCTCAGGAACACCCTGGACCTTCCACCAGAGTGCCCTCATCGTCCTGCAAGACCCCCGGAAGAAGACTTACCTCCAGCTTCAAAGAGGTCCATTGCGCAAAGCCCCCACGACCTCCAACTCGTCCTGCATTTGGCCGCCCTGAGCCTTGCATCACAGAACCAGCTGTATGCCACGGGCCCCTAACCCCTTACGACCTCAACAGCCAAAGGGGACCCTGAAGCACCACCTTTAATTCTGCAAACCAGCTCCTTTTCCAGGTGGCCCCTGCAATTGGCCATGTGCCTGTGTCAAGAGACTTTCCGGCTCTGCTTCCGCTGGAACCGGAAGCCGTCTGAGGCTCTCCAGCTTTCACCATATGACCACCAACCTCATCGACCAACCTGCAAAAGAAGAGACTGGTAACTCAACTGTGTGATTTTCTGTGCATTTTTACAGGTGGCCTTCTATTGATTCCTATGGTGAGTAATTATGCACAGAAAGGCTAACTTTATTAAAACTTTGAAAAATCTTAACTCAAAAAGTACTTCACATATCTTAACCATTTTGGTCTTAAAAATATATAAATATCTGAAGTATTTTTATAAATTCTGGTCTGGAGTTATTCCTTGAGTGTGTGTGGTGCATGATCGATATTGAGTACACCAAATTCTTAGCACGTCTCCTGGATTGGCCTAACTGCTAGACCAGCTACCTCAAAACTGGAGCATTAGGTGATCTGTTTTTTACCTTTGGAAACCAATGTGTGGTTGCCTGGACCCTCTCCACAGTGTGCGTAGCTTTGTACACTACATAGAGGGCCAGCCTCCTACAGTTGCGGCCACCAATGTAAAGAAACCAACACCAGGCAGACCAGCTCCTCTGTATCACAGCATTTGAAAATATGTATAGAGATCACAAGGAAGGATCTTCCACCTTGGATGTGAGTGAATGTAATAGCATAACATAACCGCCTAATATTTTCACATTGCATTAGGACCTGAATGAATCCTATTTAAACAAATGCTCCCCTATATACCGATATATCGTTCCACCAAAACAGTTGGGGGCATATTTAAGAAAAGTGGCGCTGCACACTGTGCAGCAGCACTTTTCTTGCACCCCTTAGCACCCCCTAACGCCACCATATGTGTGCTGTATTTCAAATACGGCACACCATGGTGGTAGTTAGGGGCCTAGCATCATAATTTTTTATGTTAGTCCAGAGCCTTCCAGGATTAGCGTAAAAAATGTTGACGATAATCCTGCAAAGCCAATTGAGGCCCATTGTAATCAATGGTGTGCCTCCTTTTAATGTCCGCTCTGAGCAGGTGTTAAAAGTGACGAAAACAATTATGCAAAGAAACTTCTTAGATTTTTTTGTGCCATTTTTTTCTGCCTCCTCTTTGCATACATTATACCTTGCGCATAATGTAGCACAAAGAGTTACAAAGGGGCACAATGCATGTATTGCACTACGTAGTAAATATGGCATGGGGATTTTGGCCTCATTTGGCCACATTAGCATAAAAAATGACGGTAATGGGGCTCAATGAGGCACTAGGTGTCTTAAATGTGCCACTTGGTTTTCCAGTGATAGCGGTTCACCTGCCATCTCCTAATATGCGTCCCATGACTATGACAGAATCTGTGGTATTCAGCTATCCATTTAGGTATCCTGCTTGCTGTCCTTTGTTCGACAAGGGCTAAGTGTGAAATGCCTGGTGTGCCGTTTTGTACTATCCATGTATGTCTGATATTTGCAGCAGTAAGTGTGGTCCAAACAATGGCACAACTCCAAGGTAAATAAACGAGGCAATAACAAAAACTGACAACAAACCGAATCTATAACGTAAGCACAGATTCTCCTTTTTCTACATATATTTCCAAACTGCAAGAAACAGCAACAAACAATTAAAAGAAATAACATACCTTTGGCGAAGATAAGGATGCGAAATACTTGAATTCTTGTTTTCTAATATCTGGGTCAGGTAAGGACTCCCACCTGCAAACAAAACAAAACATTAACTGTACGACAGCAAGGAAGTATAAAGAGATCTAAATGTTCGGTGGGAACTAAATACAATATTACATGTGCCACGACCAAAATTGTAAGGCCTATGAACCGACACCATTGCGAACAACACATTTTATTTTATTTTCTACCACTCTAACGCGCATTACTGGATATTAAGGGGCATATTTATACTCCGTTTGCGCCAAATTTGCGTCGTTTTTTTTTCGACGCAAATTCGACGCAAAACTAACTCCATATTTATACTTTGGCGTTAGACGCGTCTAGCGCCAAAGTTCATGGAGTTAGCGTCATTTTTTTGCGTGAACACCTTCCTTGCGTTAATGATATGCAAGGTAGGCGTTCCCATCTTAAAAAATGACTCCGATGCATATGCGTCGGATTTATACTCCCGGGCAAAAATGAAGCCCGGGAGTGGGCGGGTCTAAAAAACCCGCATTAGCGCCGGATTTTAGCGCCTGGGTCAGGGCAGGCGTTAAGGGACCTGTGGGCTCAGAATGAGCCCAGAGGTGCCCTCCCCTGCCCCCAGGGACCCCCCCTGCCACCCTTACCCACCCCAGGAGGACACCCAAGGATGGGGGGACCCACCCCAGGGACATTAAGGTAAGTCCAGGTAAATATTTTTTTTTTTTTTTTTGTGGCATAGGGGGGCCTGCTTTGTGCCCCCCTACATGCCACTATGCCCAATGACCATGCCCAGGGGACAGAAGTCCCCTGGGCATGGGCATTGGGCAAGGGGGCACGACTCCTGTCTTTGCTAAGACAGGAGTCATTTCAATGGGGGATGGGCGTCGTAAAAAAATTGCGCAAATCGGGTTGTGGCGATTTTTTTGCCTCAGCCTGACTTGCACCATTTGTGGACGACCATACGCCATTTCCCCCTACCCCGGCGCTGCCTGGTGTACGTCGTTTTTTTTAACGCACACCAGACAGCGCCGGCGGCTAACGCCGGCTAACGTCATTCAATAAATACGGCGCCCGCATGGCGCTTCAGAATGGCGTTAGCCGGCGCTAATTTTTTTGACGCAAAACTGCGTTGGCGCAGTTTTGCGTCAAAAAGTATAAATATGGGCCTAAATACACATGGATAGCCAATGATTTGAATTAAAGAAGGAGTGACTTTACAATCAATACTACTGATGGCCCAAATATGAAAGGCTAATATATTCACTGGCACAATATTTGAATAGACTACAACTGACCATGTCATTACTGTGAGGTTTTACCTCTAGTCCGAGGCCTTCACACTTAGTTTACACAACTTGCCAAAATGTTTTAACTATTAACTTTCAGTACTTCCTGCCTGACACATTAGAAGTAAAGTAGTGTGCGTTTACGATTAAACTCAAAGATAGTATAACAAACGTATTCAATGATGCATGCCGTCAGCACACCCAGAGTCCTACCTGCCCCTGCACATCATAGTATAGCAAATGTATTCAATGATGCATGCTGTCAGCACAAGTATAACAAATATATTCAATGATGCATGCCGTCAGCCCACCCAGAGTCCTACCTGTCCCTGCACATCAGAGCCCTCTCCTCCTCAGTTCTTGAATTCCCCAAGAAACTGAAGATCTGGCTCTTCACCAAGCCCCGGCACAGGCTGGGCCTATACCACTCCACGATATTCTGCCAGATCAGTTGTGTCCGATACAATTATACATAATTCAACATAACATACAACGGAACAGGGCTCTTTACAGGTCACCCAAGCCTATATATTTCTGCTACTGAATAATCAAGATAATGAGAGAGCGTAGTTTAAATAATACATATATTAAAAAAGAAATGCTTATATCAATGCTCAACGATGCTGCATAGAAAAACAATAATAATAGTGATTATGCTTAAAAGTGCATTTGAATTATGACTATAATGTGTGTGGCCACCAATGTATACGCAAATTAATGACTCATAAATAAAATTATTGATGCTACGGTTAATTAAGTTATATTAACAATTACGATACTGCATTTACATTGAAAATCTCATAGGCCTTAAGTTAGCGTGAGCTGTGAGTTTTAGCTGCCTGGCTCTCATATTAAAAGCATTTTTCTACTTTTCAGTGTACTGACTCGCAAAGGGCCATGACCCTGCAAATGTTCTTTTTTTTCATCTTGGAAGATGAATGTATCATTACAATTCTGTTCTCATCCGCATACTTGCTACTTTAGTTCAAGTTTTATACACAAGATTGAAACAAATGTAGATTAATGGAATGTACAAGGACGTTTAAACCATGGACAAAGGAACTCATGACCCGAGAAGACGTGCCAAGATGTGAAGTAATCCCCGGATGTGCCCCCCTCGGAAGACGTCAATTATGAAGACCAATCAAAGTGTTATGAATAAATGTGGGGTGACAATTGGAATTACCTAATTTATAATTTGATAGGTTCAAGATAGTGGGGTATAGTAAATGTCCAATAGAATTTTGGGGGGAGGTATTACGAAAAAGGGATAAAAACCCATGTCACAGAAAGGTCGAGAGAACTAGGTAGGGAATGCTATTGATTTTATCCAGAAACTCTGTCACTCTGTTTGGTGACTTTGAGACTTATTAAAACCATCCTCACCCATAGACTGCCCGATTTTACCCTTCTCCTCCTTATGAGGGAAGTGCCCCCTGTTCCTTTAGTCGAGTTTAGACTGATGGCATTTTGACTGATGTCCTGAAGACGAAGACTGATCCTGTGTGCTGACCTAACCTTTGGACGGTAATTATGACAATGCAATTTGTAATTTGTCTGTTTGCTTTTCCTTTCTAGGTACCAACTGCTCATTTTGATAGAGACCATAGCTAGAAGTTTTCCAAATTGGTGTTCTAAATTCTTTTGCACAAAGCCCAACATGCTGATGCTAATTAGTGGTTAGGATAGGAGTTCACTTTGACTGACGCAAATAGACAGATGACTGATGTTATGCTATGCTGAACTGACACGTATATGACATTTGCTGTATTCTGATCTATGTTTACACCGTGTTATGTATTAATGTTTGTGATTCTTGCATTAATGAAATCTTATCACAGCTGCCATATTGTGACTATGCTTCTTGGTATTGAGATTAACTCTTTTGCTCGTAGATTGTAACCAATAGGGAATAAAATACATAAAATTCTATGAAAGGTGTGGTTATTCATGACTGAAAGGTCATGGTTGCGTCGACAATTTGATTAATGTCTTTAAACAAAGTAAAGTGTATTGTGGTGATAAATATTGATGCCATTATTGATATATTGCTTGACATATTGATCAGTTATCTCGTCCTACAGTGTCTCTCCACTGGGTCACAAGATTCATTGGCCTAAAACGAGTCCTAATGTGTAATAAATTAACATAAAAGGACGCGTTAACAGTTCTGGTAGCAGAGCGACGGTTTTGGCCCTTGGGGCCCTAGGACAGAGAATCATTGTTTAATTTGTTTTTTTTGTTGTGATAATGCAAATTGGAGGTATAATGGGTTTCTAAGTTCACCATGACTTTCCCAGGATCTCGGAGCCTGCCTAAGTGAGTTGGGGATGTTCTTGGCTGTGAGAAAGTAGCCTCTTTCTAGCCTTGTTACCCCCACTTTTGGCCTGTTTGTGAGTGTATGTCAGGGTGTTTTCACTGTCTCACTGGGATCCTGCTAGCCAGGACCCAGTGCTCATAGTGAAAACCCTATGTTTTCAGTATGTTTGTTATGTGTCACTGGGACCCTGCTAGTCAGGACCCCAGTGCTCATAGGTTTGTGACCTATATGTATGTGTTCCCTGTGTGATGCCTAACTGTCTCACTGAGGCTCTGCTAACCAGAACCTCAGAGGTTATGCTCTCTCTTTACAAATTGTCACTAACAGGCTAGTGACCAATTTCACCAATTCAGATTGGCATACTGGAACACCCTTATAATTCCCTAGTATATGGTACTGAGGTACCCAAGGTATTGGGGTTCCAGGAGATCCCTATGGGCTGCAGCAATTCTTTTGCCACCCATAGGGAGCTCTGACAATTCTTACACAGGCCTGCCATTGCAGCCTGAGTGAAATAACGTCCACGTTATTTCACAGCCATTTACCACTGCACTTAAGTAACTTATAAGTCACCTATATGTCTAACCTTTACCTGGTAAAGGTTGGGTGCTAAGTTACTTAGGGCCTCATTCCGACCCTGGCAGTCATGGACCGCCAGGGCCGGGGACGGAGGAAGCACCGCCAACAGGCTGGCGGTGCTTCTGGGGCAATTCTGACCGCGGCGGTAAAGCCGCAGTCAGAAAAGGGGAACCGGCGGTTTCCCGCTGGTTTTCCCCTGCCCCAGGGAATCCTCCACGCCGGCGCTGCAAGCAGCGCCGCCATGGGGATTCCGACCCCCTTCCCGCCAGCCTGTTCCTGGCGGTTTACACCGCCAGGAAGAGGCTGGCGGGAACGGGGGCAGTGCCCATGCCACTGGCATGGGCACTGCAGGGGCCCCCTAACAGGGCCCCATTCTGATTTTCAGTGTCTGCAAAGCAGACACTGAAAATCGTGACAGGTGCCACTGCACCCGTCGCACACCAGCAACTCCGCCGGCTCCATTCGGAGCCGGCTTCATCGTTGCTGGGGCTTTCCCGCTGGGCGGGCGGCCTTTTGGCGGTCGCCCGCCTGCCCAGCGGGAAAGTCAGAATGACCGCCGCGGTCGGAGTCGGAATGACCCCCTTAGTGTGTGGGCAACCTGGCAATAGCCAAGGTGCCCCCACATCGTTCAGGGCAAATTCCCCAGACTTTGTGAGTGCGGGGACACCATTACACACGTGCACTATACATGTGTCACTACATATGTATAGCGTCACAATGGTAACTCCGAACATGGCCATGTAACATGTCTAAGATCATGGAATTGTCACCCCAATGCCATTCTGGCATTGGGGAAACAATTCCATGATCCCCCGAGTCTCTAGCACAGACCCGGGTACTGCCAAACTACCTTTCCCGGGGTTTCACTGCAGCTGCTGCTGCTGCCAACCCCTCACACAAGTTTCTGCCCTCCTGGGGTCCAGCCAGGCTTGGCCCAGGAAGGCAGAACAAAGGACTTCCTCAGAGAGAGGGTGTTACACCCTCTCCCTTTGGAAAAAAGTTGTCAGGGCTGGGGAGGAGTAGCCTCCCCCAGCCTCTGGAAATGCTTTGATGGGCACAGATGGTGCCCATCTCTGCATAAGCCAGTCTACACCGGTTCAGGGATCCCCCAGCCCTACTCTGGCATGAAACTGGACAAAGGAAAGAGGAGTGACCACTCCCCTGACCTGCACCTCCCCTGGGAGGTGCCCAGAGCTCCTCCAGTGTGCTCCAGACCACTGCAATCTTGGAAACAGAGGTGCTGCTGGCACACTGGACTGCTCTGAGTGGCCAGTGCCAGCAGATGACGTCAGAGACTCCTTCTGATAGGCTCTTACCTCTGTTGCTATCCTATCCTCCTTCCTAGGTAGCCAAACCTCCTTTTCTGGCTATTTAGGGTCTCTGCTTTGGGGAATTCTTTAGATAACGAATACAAGAGCTCATCAGAGTTCCTCTGCATCTCTCTCTTCACCTTCTGCCAAGGAATCAACCGCTGAGTTCTCTGGACGCCTGCAAAACTGCAACAAAGTAGCAAAGACGACTACTGCAACCTTGTATCGCTGATCCGGCCGCCTTCTCGGCTGTTTTCCTGGTGGTGCATGCTGTGGGGGTAGTCTGCCTCCTCTCTGCACTAGAAGCTCCAAAGAAATCTCCTGTGCGTCGACGGAATCTTCCCCCTGCAACCGCAGGCACCAAAAGACTGCATCACCGGTCCTCTGGGTCCCCTCTCAGCACGACGAGCGTGGTCCCTGGAACTCAGCAACTCTGTCCAAGTGACTCCCACAGTCCAGTGACTCTTCAGTCTAAGTTTGGTGGAGGTAAGTCCTTGCCTCCCCACGCTAGACTGCATTGCTGGGTACCGCGTGATTTGCAGCTGCTCCGGCTCCTGTGCACTCTTCCAGGATTTCCTTTGTGCACAGCCAAGCCTGGGTCCCCAACACTCTAACCTGCAGTGCAAGACCTCCTGAGTTGTCCTCCGGTGTCGTGGGACCTTCTTTTGTGACTTGGGGTGAGCTCCAGTTCACTCTTCTTCGTAGTGCCTGTTCCGGCACTTCTGCGGGTGCTGCTTGCTTCTGAGTGGGCTCTTTGTCTTGCTGGACGCCCCCTCTGTCTCCTCACGCAATTGGTGACATCCTGGTCCCTCCTGGGCCACAGCAGCATCCAAAAACCCTAACCGTGACCCTTGCAGCTAGCAAGGCTTGTTTGCGGTCTTTCTGCACGGGAACACCTCTACAAGCTTCTTCACGACGTGTGATGTCCATCCTCCAAAGGGGAAGTTCCTAGTCCTCTTCGTTCTTGCAGAATCCACAGCTTCTACCATCTGGTGGCAGCTTCTTTGCACCCACAGCTGGCATTTCCTGGGCATCTGCCCACTCCCGACTTGAGTGTGACTCTTGGACTTGGTCCCCTTGTTCCACAGGTACTCTCGTCTGGAAATCCATCGTTGTTGCATTGCTGGTGTTGGTCTTCCTTGCAGAATTCCCCTATCATGACTTCTGTGCTCTCTGGGGAACTTAGGTGCACTTTGCACCCACTTTTCAGAGTCTTGGGGTGGGCTATTTTTCTAACCCTCACTGTTTTCTTACTGTCCCAGCGACCCTCTACAAGCTCACATAGGTTCCATTCTTGGTTCGCATTCCACTTCTAGAGTATATGGTTTGTGTTGCCCCTATACCTATGTGCTCTCATTGCAATCTATTGTGACTGTACATTGCTTGCATTGCTTTCTATTGCTATTACTGCATAATTTTGGTATTGTGTGCATATATCTTGTGTATATTTGCTATCCTCATACTGAGGGTACTCACTGAGATACTTTTGGCATATTGTCATAAAAATAAAGTAACTTTATTTTTAGTATATCTGTGTATTGTGTTTTCTTATGATATTGTGCATATGACACTAGTGGTATAGTGGGAGCTTTGCATGTCTCCTAGTTCAGCCTAAGCTGTTCTGCTAAGCTACCCTTTTCTATCAGCCAAAGCTGCTAGACACCTCTTCTGCACTAATAAGGGATACCTGGACCTGGTGCAGAGTGTAAGTACCCGTTGGTACTCACTACAAACCAGGCCAGCCTCCTACATTGGTTGTGCAGTGGTGGGATAAGTACTTGCAACTACTTACCACTTTGTCATTTTGTATTTTTCGTAAGAGAAAAATATACAAAACAAGTTCAGTGTATGTACACCTAACCAAAAAGCTTTGCTTTTCTTCTCTTACTCTTTTGCTAAGTGCTGAAAAGTACCTCTAAACTTTCAAAAAGTTTCTTAAAAGCTGAAAAAGTTTTTTTCTGTTCCTTAAAAAGTTCTGAAACTTTTTCTTTCTTTTTCTGTCCCTTAAACCTTTTTCTATCATGTCTGGTACAGGTCAAACTCTGGATCTGACCAGCACTGCTTATGACCACCTTAGCTGGAAAGGTGCAAGGAGTCTCTGCATAGATAGAGGTTTAGGGGTAGGGAAGAATCCCTCTAGAGAATTGTTAGTTAATATGCTCATTGAACATGATAAGACCACAGCTGGCACATCTGGGGAGAGATTAGCTGATGGTTCACACTCTGATTCTGGGGTAGCCCCAGTAAAAGTGTTAGAAGGAAACCTTCCCAACCTGCCCCTTAGCAGGCCACCTAGCAGGGCTGGTACTGATGTGAGCTCTCATCACAGTAGGGATGTCACTCCTTTAGGCCAGGTTGTTAGAGTGCCATCTGTTAGGGACAGGTCTCCCTCTGTTCATTCACACCATTCTTCTGTGTCAACGCATGCCCAACCCACCCACCCTGAAGACAGAGTGTTAGAAAGGGAACTCAATAGATTGAGAGTGGAAGAGTCCAGACTGAAGCTCAAGAAGCAACAGCTGGATCTAGACAGGGAAGCTTTTGACTTAGAAAAAGAAAGACAGAGGTTGGGGTTTGGACCCCATGGTGGCAGCAGCAGTATTACAGATAGTAATCCTGTAAAAGAGCATGATTCTAGGAATCTGCACAAGATAGTTCCCCCTTACAAGGAGGGGGATGACATTAACAAGTGGTTTGCTGCACTTGAGAGGGCCTGTGTTGTACAGGGGGTCCCTCAAAGGCAGTGGGCTGCTATCCTATGGCTATCTTTCAGTGGAAAGGGTAGGGATAGGCTCCCTACTGTTAAGGAAAGTGATGCCAATAATTTTGCAGTTCTTAAGAATGCACTCCTATATGGTTATGGCTTAACCACTGAACAGTACAGGATCAAGTTCAGAGAAACCAAAAAGGAGTCTTCACAAGACTGGGTAGACTTTGTTGACCATTCAGTGAAGGCCTTGGAGGGGTGGTTACATGGCAGTAACGTTTCTGACTATGAAAGCCTGTATAACTTAATCCTGAGAGAGCATATTCTTAATAATTGTGTGTCTGATTTGTTGCACCAGTATCTAGTGGACTCAGATCTGACCTCTCCCCAAGAATTGGGAAAGAAGGCAGACAAATGGGTCAGAACAAGAGTGAACAGAAAAGTTCATACAGGTGGTGACAAGGATGGCAAGAAGAAAGATGGTGAGAAATCTCAGGATAAGCATGGGGATAAGGGTAAAACCAAAGATCCTTCTTCTAATCCTAAACACTCTTCAGGGGGTGGGGATAAAACAAATTCTTCCTCTTCTTCTCAACCCACACACATTAAAAAGCCTTGGTGCTTTGTGTGTAAAAACAGAGGACATAGGCCAGGGGATAAGTCCTGTCCAGGTAAACCCCCTGAACCTACCACCACTAATACATCAAGCTCTAGTGCCCCTAGCAGTAGTGGTACTAGTGGTGGGACTGCTGGCAACAGTCAAGCAAAGGGTGTAGTTGGGTTCACTTATGGGTCTATCATAGAAACTGGGGTAGTCAGTCCCAAGACAGTTTCTGTCACACCTAGTGGCATTGGCCTTGCCACACTGGCTGCTTGTCCCCTTACAATGGATAAGTACAGGCAGACAGTTTCAATAAATGGTGTTGAGGCCCAGGCCTACAGGGACACAGGTGCCAGTATCACTTTGGTGACTGAAAACCTAGTGGCCCCTGAACAACACATCATTGGACAACAGTATAAGATTATTGATGTCCATAACTCCACTAGGTTTCTTCCCTTAGCTATAGTTCAGCTTAGTTGGGGTGGAGTTACTGGCCCTAAGCAGGTGGTAATGTCACCTAGCTTACCTGTAGATTGTCGCTTAGGTAATGACCTAGAGGCCTCAGGTTGGGCTGATGTAGAGTTTTATACCCATGCAGCCATGCTGGGTATCCCTGAGGAATTGTTCCCTCTCATTTCTACTGAAATGAAAAAGCAAAGGAGAGAAGGCCTGAAAACTCAGGATCCCTCTCCAACAACAGGTAAAAAGGGTATCACAGTATCCCCTACCCACCCTACCATTCAGGATTACCATTCCTGTGGTGGGAGAAACCTCTCCTGGGGTGGCAGTAATTTAAGGTGCTCGCAATAGTTTGCATTAGTTTGTGTGGATTCAGTGAGGAGCGGACGAGCCGAAAGACTTTGTCAGCTGCAGTGTGTATGAGTGTGACGTCAGTGGTACCGAGCTGAGATAGGTCAGTTGTCGAGAGGGGTCGCGCATGGATTGGCTGCCATCCGTGAGAGGCAATAGGTTGAGAAAGGTGGGTGAAGAGTGTCCTGGGAACTAAGTCACTTCTGATTAAAATACAAATAAGAGAAAATTGCAAAATGAATTTTGTCAGGGCATTTAAGAGCGCTCTGAAAGGAGACGCATATATTGTAGCAACTGATGGGGAGCCTACAACACCGGAGGGTACTCCAGCTTATATAGTCATGAAAGAGAAAGGTGTTGCGCCTTGTTTATGGATGAAACAGTGGCGCAAATTAACAGAGAAAGAGGGATGTTTAGCATTCCCAGAACATGGGACGTTCAATACGAAGGTGCTAGAGAATTTGAGGTGGATGTTAAGCGTACAGAAACCACCTCCGAGGCCATCTCAGTATGAAGCTTTAGCGGTTTGGGATCTAATGGCTCTTAAACAAAGGCAAGAAAAGTTTCAGAGAAGACTAAGAAGGGCAGAAAAATCCTACGCCGAGGCTAGATGGGATAACGAGAGTAAAATGTGGAGAAGGGGAATTGTTGACGGACTAAAATTGTTCCCAGCAATAGCATAGGGAGAAGAAAAACAGGGAAAGAAAGCCTCCTGTAAGACAGATAAAGACTCGAACAATTCTAAAGAAAATAAAAGACCTTGGGAAGAGGAAGATGATTCAGATGATGAGGAATTCATGGACAGGTTATTACATGATCGCCCGCCACCTTATGCGGTGAGCGACAGTGCTCCAAGCACTAGCATGGATCCTGGGAACCAGACGCAGGAAAAGGGAGTTGCTGATACGGTACAGACTAGTGATACGGTTTCGATACAGAATGGTGTCAGTGTACCCACTGCACCAGACATACCAATACAGTTGCAGCCTCCACCACAGATACAGAGAATCTACCCAGACATCCCAGTATTTGAGACTACTACAAATCTGATAGTGCCGCCAGACCCGAGATATACGAAATCAAAGTTAGTGCAGATTGAGTCAACTCCGAAATTGCTGTCCCAGCCACAGCCACAACTGATACCAGGGTACAACCCAGTAGCTGGTCCGCCATTAGTGCCTGTCCCGGGTACTTTGGAACAGACCTATGGGGTTACTGCTCCACGGAGTCTGGGACCAGGTCAGACAACTGCTGCCATATCATTACCAAATACTGTGGGTCCAAAATTGCCATTGTATGCGCAAGGCAAAACTGGCGTATGTGACCAGGGAGTAATGACTCAAGATATGATAAGAGGAGGGTATATGGGAACTCCCCAGATAATGGCCCCAGGAGAACAAGCAGTTGAAAAGCCGAAGTCTTTAACCCCTTCGCTGCCAGGCCTTTTCCCCCTCCTGTGCCGAGCCTTTTTTTGGCTATTTGGGGCAGTTTGCGCTTAGGCCCTCATAAAGTTTTGTCCACATAAGCTAGCCAAGCCAAATTTGCGTCCTTTTTTTCCAACATCCTAGGGATTCTAGAGGTACCCAGACTTTGTGGGTTCCCTTGAAGGAGGCCAAGAAATTAGCCAAAATACAGTGAAAATCTTGTTTTTTTTTTAAATGGGAAAAAGTGCCTGCAGAAGAAGGCTTGTGGTTTTTTCCAAGAAAATGGCATCAACAAAGGGTTTGCAGTGCTAAAATCACCAGCTTCCCAGCTTTCAGGAACAGGCAGACTTGAATCAGAAAACCCGATTTTTCAACACAAATTTGGCATTTTACTGGGACATACCCCATTTTTACAATTTTTTGTGCGTTCAGCCTCCTTCCAGTCAGTGACAGAAATGGGCATGAAACCAATGCGGGATCCCAGAAACCTAAACATTTCTGAAAAGTAGAGACAATTCTGAATTCAGCAAGGGGTCATTTGTGTAGATCCTACAAGGGTTTCTTACAGAAAATAACAACTGAAAAAGAAAATATTGAAATTGAAGTGAAAAAAACATAACTTTTTCTCTACGTTTTACTCTGTAACTTTTTCCTGCAATGTCAGATCTTCAAAAGCAATATACCGTTACGTCTGCTGGACTCCTCTGGTTGCGGGGATATATAGGGCTTGTAGGTTCATCAAGAACCCTAGGTACCCAGAGCTAATAAATGAGCTGCACCCTGCAGTGCGTTTTCACTCTATACCGGGTATACAGCAATTCATTTGCTGAAATATAAAGAGTGAAAAATAGCTATCGAGAAAACCTTTGTATTTCCAAAAAGGGCACAAGATAAGGTGTTGAGGAGCAGTGGTTATTTGCACATCTCTGAATTCCGGGGTGACCATACTAGCATGTGAATTACAGGGCATTTCTCAAATAGATGTCTTTTTTACACACTCTCTTATATTTGAAAGGAAAAAATGTAGAGAAAGACAAGGGGCAATACCACTTGTTTTGCTAATCTATGTTCCCCCAAGTCTCCCGATAAAAATTATACCTCACTTGTGTGGGTAGGCCTAGCGCCCGTGACAGAAAATGCCCCAAAACGCAACGTGGACACATCACATTTTTTGAAAGAAAACAGAGGTGTTTTTTGCAAAGTGCCTACTTGTAGATTTTGACCTCTAGCTCAGCCGGCACCTAGGGAAACCTACCAAACCTGTGCATTTTTGAAAACTAGAGACCTAGGGGAATCCAAGATGGGGTGACTTGTGGGGCTCTGACCAGGTTCTGTTACCCAGAATCATTTGCAAACCTCAAAATTTGGCTAAAAAAACAAGTTTTCCTCACATTTCGGTGACAGAAAGTTCTGGAATCAGAGAGGAGCCACATATTTCCTTCCACCCAGCGTTCCCCCAAGTCTCCCGATAAAAATGATACCTCACTTGTGTGGGTAGGCCTAGCGCCCGCGACAGGAAATGCCCCAAAACGCAACGTGGACACATCACATTTTTTTAAAGAAAACAGAGGTATTTTTTGCAAAGTGCCTACCTGTAGATTTTTGCCGCTAGCTCAGCCGGCACCTAGGGAAACCTACCAAACCTGTGCATTTTTTAAAACTAGAGACCTAGGGGAATCCAAGATGGGGTGACATGTGGGGCTCTGACCAGGTTCTGTTACCCAGAATCCTTTGCAAACCTCAAAATTTGGCTAAAAAAAACACGTTTTCCTCACATTTTGGTGACAGAAAGTTCTGGAATCAGAGAGGAGCCACAAATTTCCTTCCACCCAGCGTTCCCCCAAGTCTCCCGATAAAAATGATACCTCACTTGTGTGGGTAGGCCTAGCACCCGCGACAGGAAATGCCCCAAAACGCAGCGTGGACACATCACATTTTTTTAAAGAAAAAAGAGGTGTTTTTTGCAAAGTGCCTACCTGTAGATTTTGGCCTCTAGCTCAGCCGGCACCTAGGGAAACCTACCAAACCTGTGCATTTTTTAAAACTAGAGACCTAGGGGAATCCAAGATGGGGTGACTTGTGGGGCTCTGACCAGGTTCTGTTACCCAGGGGGGCAGAATACATGGTCTAAATACAATTTGCTCTCCAGGGGAGCGACCCTTGCCTAATGGGTCGCTCCCCATCTCTGAAAAAACAAACAAAGAAAAAAAAAACACAAAAAAAAATGTGCCCTGGCGCCTAGAGGTTCCTGCCCCCCCTGGGGGCAGATCGGCCTAATAACAATAGGCCGATCTGCCCCCGGGGGTCAGAAATGGCCTATAAAAATTTTTTTCCCCCCCAGCCCCCCAACCCCCCCACGGGAGCGACCCTTGCCTACGGGGTCGCTCACCCTGCGTGACATTGGCGCCAAAAAATAAAACCCCGGTGCCTAGTGGTTTCTGCCCCCTTGGGGGCAGATTGACCTAAAATCGGCCGGGGCAGAAATGGTCTAAATACAATTTGCCCCCCAGGGGAGCGACCCTTGCCTAATGGGTCACTCCCCATCTCTGAAAAAACAAACAAACAAAAAAAAAACACAAAAAAAAAAATTTGCCCTGGCGCCTAGAGGTTTCTGCCCCCCCTGGGGGCAGATCGGCCTAATAACAATAGGCCGATCTGCCCCCAGGGGGGGCAGAAATGGCTTAAAATAAATTTGTCCCCCCGAGCCCCCCAACCCCCCACCGGAGCGACCCTTGCCTACGGGGTTGCTCCCCCTGCGTGACATTGGCGCCAAAAAATAAATCACTGGTGCCTAGTGGTTTCTGCCCCCTTGGGGGCAGATTGACCTAAAATCGGCCAATCTGCCCCCAAGGGGGGCAGAAATGGTCTAAATACATTTTACCCCCAAGGGGAGTGACACTTGCCTAATGGGTCGCTCCCCATCTCTGAAAAAACAAACAAACAAAAAAAAAAACACTTTTTTTTTTTTTTTCCTGCCACCTAGAGGTTTCTGCCCCCCCTGGAGGCAGATCCGCCTAATCACAATAGGCCGATCTGCCCCCAGGGGGGGCAAAAATGGCCTAAAATAAATTTGACCCCCCCAACCCCCTTCCCCCCCCCGGAGCGACCCTTGCCTACGGGGTCGCTCCCCCTGAGTGACATTGGCGCCCCAAAAAAAATCCCCGGTGCCTAATGGTTTTCCCCCCCCTTGGGGGCAGATTGGCGTAGCAAAAATCGTCCGATCTGCCCCCAAAGGGGGCAGAAATGGCCTAAATACAATTTTCCCCTCCAGGGGAGCGACCCTTGTCCAAGGGGACGCTCCCCATCTGTAAAACAAAAAAAAACAAAATCCCTGGTGCCTAGTGGTTTCTGCCCCCCTTGGGGGCAGATCAGCCTAATCAAAATAGGCTGATCTACCCCCCAGGGGGGCAGAAATGCCCTAAAATAATTTCCCCACCCAGGGAGCAACCCTTGCCTAAGGGGTCGCTCCCCTTGCGTGAAATTCACGTAAAAAAAAAAAATCCCTGGTGTCTAGTGGTTTCTGTCCCCCTTGGGGGCAGATTGGCCTCATAAAAATATGCCAATCTGCCCCCAAGGGGGGCAGAAAAGGCCTAAATATAATTTACCCCCTAGGGGAGTGACCCTTGCCTAAGGGGTCATTCCCCACACCTAAATCAAAAACATAAACAAAAACAAAAGAAAAAATATATATCCCTGGGGCCCCTCTGGGGGCCCCCCTTTCTGCCCCCGGGGGGGCAGAAAAGGCCTTCCAAAAAAATCCCCCCCTGGGAGCGACCCTTGCCCAAGGGGTCGCTCCCTTATGTCCATTTAAAAAAAAAAGAAAAACCCTGGTGTCTAGTGGTTTCTGCCCCCCTTGGGGGCAGATTGGCCTCATCAAAATAGGCCAATCTGCCCACAAGGGGGGCAGAAATGGCCTAAATATAATTTGCCCCCTAGGTGACCGACCCTTGCCTAAGGGGTCGCTCCCCACCTAAAAACGAACCAAAAAAAAAAAAAAAAAAAAGATCCCTGGTGCCTAGAGGTTTCTGCCCCCCTTGGGGGCAGAAAAGGCCTTCCCAAAAAAATGCCCCCCCTGGGAGCGACACTTGCCCAAGGGGTCGCTCCCTTATGTCCATTTCCCAAGCAATCCGGCTGTTGAAACGCTGGGAGAGACTTCAAAGGGAAGGAAATACATTTCCTTCCCTTTGAAGCCTCTGCGGGCCTCCCCCACGTGATTGAAAGAGAAATGCTGAGCATTTCTCTTTCGCGATGGGGGAGACCCTGTGACAAATCAGCGCGCGCTAGCGCGCTGACGTCACAGGGGGGTTTGGGGGGTCGGGGGTGGAAGGGGAAGGGCTTCCCCTTCCATCCCTGACTTGAGGGGTAGGGGGAAGCACTCAGAGGGAGCGAGAGCGCTCCCTCTGGGCTGTGTGCCGAGGACGTAGTGGTTACGTCCTCGGCACAGCAGCACTGTGCCGAAGGACGTAACCACTACGTCCTCGGCACAGAACCGGTTAATAGACCTTAGTCCAGTGGGAGCACCCATAGAAGCGATGCGTCAAGCAGGGCTAGGGGTTTTAACCCCGCAGACAATGAGTACAAACACTTCACAGTCACCAATGATACATGCAGGGAACATCTCACTGCAGGGTTTCACAGTGCAACAGCTAAATGAATGGCTAGAAGGGACTTATACTTCGCAAAGGGCTGCAGTGAATACAGTCGAGCCAGAAAAGGAAAGGCAAGATGAGTACCTAAACTTTGTAAGGTTAGGGGCAGAAGCTGCTGAATCAGTGGAAGGCACGATGGGAGTAAATAGATTGGAGTCATACACGGAAGCAGAATTTAGATTCCTGTGCCCCAAGATTACCAAAGAAGTAGGCAAGGTGCATCAGAAATTAGCAAATCTGGCAGATAAATAAAATATTGATATCGGAAACACTAAACACCTGAAAAGAAGTTACAGATTAGATTTTGACTCCAAAGATTTTGAGCACATGAGGTCTGCGGGAATGAAGGAACATTTGAAAGAATTGTTGCAAAATGCGCAAATTAGGGGTGCACTGGAAAAATGGGAAGGCAGATGGGCAACGAAAAGAGATACGGAAAAGGGTGACAGTCCAGGGTCAAATCAAGCCAATGCCTCACCCGATGAGGAATCAGTAAAAATATTATCTTTTACTAATGTTTATCCTAGATTGAGGGAGAAAACGATCGAGTGGTACCAACAGACAGACAGGTTTGTGAAACTTGCAAAGTGTCTTTGGAAAGACTTGAATACTTTATTTGCAATAATTGTTCCGTCTGATTTGTGGATTGACTGCAAGAGAGGAGTAGATTGGCCGACGAAGGAGCCGGCAAGGGATAAGGTGACCGGGGCACCCTCTGAAGAAGTGATGAAGTATTATCATAAGGTGATTGAGTTTTTGAAACAAAAGGTGTCGCCGAAGGTGACTGATTGGCAGAAGATTGACCGGACCTCTCAAGAGGTTAAGGAATCAATACATGCTTACTATGAGAGATTGCTAAAGGCATTCAAAAACTACAGTGGTACTGAGACTATTGAACTGAAAGACATGAACCATATTGTGTTTAGGTTCGTCGAAGGGTTGAGACCAGAAGTTAGCCAGATTATTAAGAATCATTTGATTTGTTGGCAAGCGAAGCCGATTGATGAAGTGTTGCAGTATGCAAAATACTGTAGTGATGAGATTGAGCTGAAACAGAAAAAGCTGAACGAGAAATTGATGGTGATGCAGATAAGGGCTGCACAGGCAGGAATACAGGGAAATGGAGTTCAACAAATGATACAGCAACAACCGCAAATGAATGGTACGTTTCAGACACAGCCGAGAGGCCGAGGTCGGGGGTTTGTGAATCGCGGTCCGGACTTGAATACCATTGTGGTTCAAAATGATGTACAAGGGGTGAAAAGGATGTCACCATGTCACGTGGGAGTGGGGCACTGGAAACAGGAGTGCCCGAATATGGTGCAGGATGGTGTTGTTCAGCAAAGTGCTAATGTTGGTACATTGCAAAATGTAAGAGGCCCAAAAATAAGACATCAAAACCCGAATTTTCAGAACAATCTGGTACAAATGCAACGGGCACAGCCCATGCAGCAGATGCAAATGCCGCATTCTCAGCCAGCGCAAATGCAACCAGTACAACAGCAGATTCCCATGGTACCTAGACACCAAATGCAATTACCAATGGCTCCGATGGGACAGCAACAGGTGATGCTTCCTCAACAGGTCACAGGTCAGGTAATGAGCCAAAATAACACAGTACAACAGTTCCATTACGAGGTGAAAATGGCATGAATGGAGAGTGGTCAGATGATAGCTCAGACAGCGAAGAATGTAGGCTTGCAGCATCCTTAGAGGTGGATCAGAGGGGTCCATATGTGGAAGGAAAGGTGATGGGTTACAAAGTCTCATTTTTGGTCGATACTGGAGCTACACGCTCTACAGTCAGAAGTGCAGAGGTTCCAAAATTACCACTTTCGGGACGTACCAGAAGGGTAGTCGGAGTAGCGAATCAGTATCTGACAAACCCGATTACAGATCCAGTACAGGTTGAGATTGGCAACTTCCAGGGGCTACATAGGTTCGTAGTCTGTGATTCAAGTCCAGTATCCTTACTGGGAAGGGACTTGCTGTGCAAGACAAAATGTTCGATTATTTGTTCCAGTGATGGAATCGAAGTACAGACAAATAGTGACGATGAAGGAGACGAAGGTCAGTTTTCGGAGGAAGGCACAGGGACGGTCAATGAGGATTACCCTTTAATTACTTTGTTCCCAATGCTTACAATGATTGATCTACCTGTCGAGTTGCAGGGAACTGTGACAGAGAAGGTGTGGGATTTGACAGGAAAGGAAGTGGGACTAATAAAAGGCGTAGAACCAGTTAGAGTACAGGTAAAGACGAATGCGGTGTTTCCCCAGGTGCCACAATATCATATGGCACAAGATGTCCTTATCGAAGTGTCTCAGATAATTGCAGACTTTCTGAGACAGGGAGTCCTGAAAGAAGTCTTGAGCAGTCCATGTAATTCTCCAATAATGGGTTTGAAAAAGCCCTGTGGAAAGGTTCGAATTGTGCAGGATTTGAGAAAAATAAACAAGATTGTGGTAAAATGTTGCCCTATAGTGCCTAATCCAGCAGTGATCACGTTTCAGGTTCCGTGTGATGCTGAATGGTTCAACGTTATAGATTTGTCACAAGCATTCTTTTCGATACCTCTTCATGAGGACAGTCAATTTTTGTTCAGATTCAAATTCCTGGATAAGGTGTACAGTTGGTGCAGAATTCCTCAAGGGTTTTCTGAATCACTGTCCATCTTTAACCAGATACTGAAAAAGGATTTGGAATCCTTAGTACTGCCTTTTAGCTCGACTCTAGTGCAGTACATTGATGATTTGCTGATTGCATCCAAAACAAGGGATAACTGTAAATATGATACCATTGCCTTATTGAATCATTTGGGAAAGAACGGACACAAGGTGTCACCTAAGAAGCTGCAATACTGTCAGAAAGAGGTGAAATACCTAGGGCATCTAATCGAAAAAGGGTCCAGGAGAATATCGAAAGAAAGGATAACAGCCATTTTGCAAATGAACCCTCCAACGACAAAAAGGGATGTCAGGATGTTTCTGGGAATGGTGGGCTACTGTCGCCAGTGGATACCCAACTTCTCAATCATCTTGAAACCTTTAATAAGACTGACAGGCAAAGAAATCAAGGATGAGCCGTACACCATAGCCTTGTCCAAAGAAGAGCTTGAGTCATTTATGGAATTGAGAGAATGCATGTGCAGGGCACCAGCGTTAGGCATGCCTGATTATATGAAACCTTTTCTACTGTTTTGTCATGAACGTGATGCTTGTTCTTTGTCTGTTTTGACACAGGTCCATGGAGGTGCAAATCGCCCTGTAGCATATTTTTCAGCTACCTTGGACCCCGTCGCAGCAGCCTTACCGGGTTGTTTGCGCGCAGTTGCAGCAGTTGGTCAGAGCCTTACGCAGTGTGAAGGCATAGTCATGGGATATCCCCTAACAGTAATGGTTCCACATTCAGTTGAAATTTTGTTGACTCGAACTAAAACTCAGCACATGACAAATGCTCGTCTCACTAAGTATGAGACAATCATACTGGGGTCACCAAATGTCTCACTAAAACGATGTACTGTATTAAACCCGGCAACTTTACTTCCTGTTGAGAATGCTGAAATCAACAATGAAGAAGAATTCGAACATGCCTGTCTTGAGGTAACTGAATTATGTACCAAACCTCGACCAGATATTCAGGACACACAGCTAAAAGAAAATGACTGTATCATGTTTGTCGATGGGTCCTGTTTAAGAGATTCTGTTGGAACACTGAGAGCTGGATATGCCGTATGTACCATAGCTGGTATCAGTGAAGCCTCCTGGCTCGAGAGAGTGTTCTCCGCACAAGTGGCAGAATTAATTGCCCTTACCAAGGCATGCCACGCAGCTGTGAACTAGAGAGTCACTATCTATACTGACAGCAGATACGGATTTGGAATTGTACATGATTTTGGCCAACTTTGGTCACGGAGGGGTTTCATGACCTCTTCTGGTTCCCCTGTGAAAAATGGTGAACAAATAAAGGATTTGTTACATGCAATTCAGTTACCTCTTGAAATTGCCGTGGTGAAATGCAGTGCTCATGTTAAGTCGCAAGACTTTGTGTCCATGGGAAACGGTTATGCAGATCAAGTCGCAAGGTTTTGCGCATTGAACTGCATATCGTTCAAGGAGCATTGGGAATTGTTACCGCAAACTGAAAATGGCACATGTTTGAACCTTGCATTAAGGGTAGTTGATACTCTAGATGAGTTAAAAACATCAGAAGGGCGTGCAAGCAAAGAGGAAAAACTTTCCTGGCAGAGAATGCAATGCGTTCAGAGGGCTGATGATTTGTGAGTCTCAGAGGAAGGAAAATGAGTCCTGCCAAACAGTCTTCTGTCTCAGTTTGCCAGACTATATCATGGACAGGCTCACCTTGGGAGGGATGCAATGATCAGGTCATTTAAAATTGACTGGTTCAACCCAAAATTCAGACATGCTGCCAAGGTTATTTGTCACAGGTGCATCATCTGTCAACATATGAATGCTGGAAAGGGGACAGTGGTAACTTTGAGCCACATTGGGAGAGCTGGCGGTCCATTCAGCAAAATGCAAATGGACTTCATTGAAATGCCTGTTTGTGGAGGATTGAAGTACGAGTTGGTGATTGTGTGCATTTTCAGTCACTGGATTGAGGCATACCCTACACGTAGAAATGACAGTCTTACAGTTGCAAAGCTGCTACTTAGGGAACTAATACCAAGGTTCGGGTTTCCGGTCTCTATAGAGTCAGGTAGGGGCAGACACTTCGGCAATGAGGTGATTAAACTTCTGTGTGCCGCACTAGACATCGAACAAAAGCTGCATTGTAGCTACCGCCCTGAAGCATCAGGACTAGTAAAGCAAATGAATGGTACTTTGAAATCGAGAATGGCAAAGATGTGCGCAGCTACCAATATGAA
The DNA here is from genome assembly GCF_031143425.1 of Pleurodeles waltl. Classification (NCBI taxonomy): domain Eukaryota; kingdom Metazoa; phylum Chordata; class Amphibia; order Caudata; family Salamandridae; genus Pleurodeles; species Pleurodeles waltl. The sequence continues at coordinate 635,538,689 of NC_090444.1, forward strand.
ATGGCCAGATGCATTGCCCTTAGTGCTGATGCCAATGAGAAACACCCCTGACAAGAAAACAGGACTATCCCCCCATGAGATCCTCATGGGTAGAGCTATGAGGTTGCCAGCAGTACCTGCAAATGATCTAGTGAATATCACAGATGATATGGTGTTGGACTACTGCAAAGGTTTGTCTGATGTGATTCGCTCTTTCTCTCACCAGGTAGAAGCTAACACATTGCCACCGATTGGAGATCTAGGCCACACCCTACAAACCGGTGACTGGGTGGTTGTCAAGAAGCACGTGAGAAAGTTGTGTTTGGAACCACGCTGGAAGGGGCCATATCAAGTAATCTTGACAAGTACCACTGCTGTGAAGTGTGCAGGAGTTCCAAATTGGACACATGCCAGTCACACAAAGAAAGTGACATGTCTTGCTGATGAGGAACTTGAAGTTTCCGGCACAACAGTCTCAGAAAGAGAAGTCTCAGGGCCAGAAAACAGCCAAGAAGGAACTGAGACTGCAAGAGAGCCCACTGAGAACAGCCTCGTCCCTCAAACAGTGCATGAGTTCGAGAGAGGTGACAGAGTGCCTATCTCAGTAGAGGCAGCAGGAGAACTAAGTCAAGGAGAGGTTCTCCCAGAAGTAGACAGAAACGGGTTAGAAGTTGAACCCTTTACAGATTAAGAAGAAGAAGGAGGAGAAATAATAGAAAGAGATCAGACTGTGCCAGCATCACCTGTGGTTCTAAAAATTCTGGACCCATGTAATTTACTTTGCCACAGCAGTACGATTTTAGTATCAAAAGACGGATAATGACTAGTACACTAAGCATGAGCATTTTCGCTCAATTCCAGCAGCGTTTTCACCTCGAAATCACCATTTTCGTCCTGCACTCGTGGCTCCCATTTTATACACGGCAGCCATTTTAAAAGTTGCCCTCACATAGGCTTATAATACAGTCAGATTTGATTCCAAGGACACGTACACCTTGATTGACTTTTCTCTGACCTGGGCAAGCTGGAACCATTGCCTCAGGCCAAACCTGTTTGGTCAGTCCCTCTCCCAGTGGCCAAATCAGATAGCATCAAGGCACACCATGCCATAAAACCCTTATTATCGCTCACACACCCTGCCTAATCTTGCTCACACCTGCACCTGCTCTTTTCTTCTTCTTACTTTACGAGGGGGAGGTGCCCGTTTTTATTGGGGGTCCACACTTATCTGATGTAAAATACTAGGCCTTGCCGGGTAATTTATTATGGGTTGGATGACATGAAATATGAGGTTTCATCATGACACTGTTTTTTCCTTTGTAGTGAAAACATGTGAATGACCAACCAAAATGTCAAGAATGTTTGCCTGAAGCTTAAAAAAACTGTATATAAGGAAACCTGACTTTGCATTGAAACACAGTCTCCTGAGAACATACAAATCGTGCTGTTGTACTTCTAGGACGCTTGTCACTTGGTTGCAGCCAATAAATTCGATCTTTGACTTCACCTAGAAGACTCTGAGTTTCTGTGGTCTGAATCAGGAAAGTACCCGAGGTCTTTGGGTGTACCCTGGCACCGCTGGGTTACCGGATCAGTACCGGTTCTGAAAAACCCAGTACCTCAGTTGGCGCCCAACGTGGGGCGATACCAGCGGTACCGGTCCAAGCCTGAGGTCCGTGGGGAGCTTCGTGTGAAAATTCTGGAGGAAGGCCGCCACTTCATCGACCCCTGCATGTCGACGTGGTCCGAAAGTCTTTGCTGCGAGGTTCCCCGCTTCCCGACGGCTACGAAGGACTGCTGCCCTGGCTATCGCCCTGATTTGGACCCTTGATGTTTGGTAGAGCGAAACGATAAGACGAGTCTTCTGGTGACGTCATCGATATTTTCAGTTAAGTATAAGTGGAGCGTCTCCCAGTCCTTAGTTGGACACTTGGTTTGGTCCTTAGTTGGACATTTGGTTTGGTATCCCTTTGGGATCACTTTGATTTGGAACTTGCAAGTACCAAAGCCGAAGGACTCGTGTATTCACGAGACTATCGTAAACGATAATCCTTTGAAGTTTGAAGCTAGACTAGTGAGCGAAGATGCCTGGTCTTAGCAGACTTGGAAATTTGTTTTGTCTTGGTTGTAAAAGGGACTCCCGGTTGGAGGACTCATGTCCGGTTCCTCAGATTGGAACTCCAACCTATGAACTATATGTGAAGCACGGAGTAGGCCCCATCACGTTTAATAAAGTATGGGTCCGCTATTCTTGGAAATAATTGAGAAATTTTTTCTTTTTTTCTTGTAAATATGACTTACAACTAGGATCTGCAAACGGTTCTGTAAGTAAATTGCGACGGCGCTATTTATGAAAAATGGCTAAAGCGCGCTGTATTGTGTGTCCTGAGTGTTTTCTGTTTATATCTGAAATGAGCTCATTGTGTGTTTGTGGGTCTTCTTGATGTTTTCAGTTTGTTAAGTAAAATGTTGGTTAATTAATATTAAGTAGAAACTTAGAAAAAATCCAGAAATGAACCATGTGATGTGCTAACATAGCTATATGTTGCTCTTTAATTTATAGAATGAGCAATTGTGCACATATACAAAACTGCCGTTAAATGCTTAATAAATTAGAAAACACATTCAATAGATTTAAATAGGGCCCCAAAAAAAAAACGAAATTATCTATTTTTGCAAAAAAAAAAAAAAAATTACAGCATTTTTCTTAGATGCATTGTATTAGATGTTCACAGGAAACTTTTCAGCTGCAGTATATTTGATAGGAATGTTCAATTCAGCCAGCACTTTCCCAGTTAAACATGGGTGGAATTTTGCATAACCTTCCTTTTAAATGAAAGTGGCGCAAAAATGTGACGCATTTCAAGTTAGGCTTATGCGCTTAGGCTTGTGAGTTAATGTATCCCAAATAATAGGCAAGGGATGCAGCTTGCTTTTATATGTGGAATTATCACAAAAAAAAGAATATTTTTTTTTTTTTTTTTTTTAAAGAAAATTATTAATTATGGAAAAATTATTTAAAAAATAAGTGCCTTTCAAAATCGTTTTTTAATATTTATAAAGCTTAATACCTATACTATGACCTCCTAACATTAAAATTTAATTTAAGTTATGTTGCACCGCTAAAATGACATTTGTATGTGCAATTTTCCCTTGGCGCAGGAGCAAACAAGCTCATTTCTATAAAGTATAAGTTAATATTTTCAATGGCTGACTCATGGATTGTGTAATAGACATTCTGGTAATGCATATTATGCAAGAAAATTGTAGGATATTGATTTTTTAATGCCTAAAATATCAAAGTCGATTTTGGGCAAAAGCACTGTTTAAACTGCATTTTCTTTCATTCAGAGTACTTTTTAAAGTGTCTCAGGCTTCAGTAAATGCATACATTTAGGTTTGATATATATTTGCAGGTTGTGCCTTCTTATGATTCAATGAGTCAATGTGCCAGTACAAAGGCTTGTTTTAATATCAAGGTTGAAGGTTCTAACTTCAGCTGGGCCTACTGAGACGTTCATTCATTCGAGGTTGATGAAATATGTACCATTGCATGGGATTGCAACAAGCATTTATTCTAACAACTGGTATGTGTGTTATTAAGGTTTGTGAATTATTCACAGTAAATGTAGTTTAATAATCTGGAAATAGAGATAAATTTTTTTAGCGCCTAAAAAGGAATTTTTTTTTTTTTTTAAATAGAGTGAATTATTGCAGGTTAGAAGGAAAATAGGAAGGCCTACTGTCTTTGACAGATTCAGAGTGGCAGAAGCTAGGAGAGCTACAGAGGCTGGCTCAAGTCACGCTGCTGAGATGCTATCTTTAGTTTTCCCATAAACAATGGAGGAGGCTGTCATGTTGACACTTGTGACCTTTTAAATTAGGGCCTTGTCTCTGTGAAATGCAGAATGACCCTACAGGCCTCTAAAAGTGGGATTTCTGATTTCTCCAGAAGAACATCAATACAATTAAAGAACTTAGGCCCGTATTTATACTTTTTAGCGCCGGATTTGCGTCGTTTTTTTACGCAAAAACGGCGCAAACTTGCAAAATACCATTGTATTTTGTAGGTTTGCGCCGTTTTGCGTCAAAAAGCGGCGCAAATGCGGCGCTAAAAAAAGTATAAATACGGGCATTAATTCCAAAGGGAAAATATAAAAAAAAGGGGTTTCTTCGAAAGTCCCAACATCATGTTAAATGCTCTGCAGAACTGATACATTTGTGTCTCCGCTCTAAAAAAATAAAATTATGCCTGCTAGTTGCTTTTATTTGACAGAAAACGAAGTGTTGCATTAAGTCTTAGACAGAAAATAAGATGCAGCCCTTTTCTAAAATTTTGAAGGCTACATGCCTTAATGAGAACGATTTGCCAATTAAGACTTATTTTTCACAGTGAAAATTGTAGGTGCCAAATTAATATGGAGTGTCAGTGTAACAATTTTTACTTTTAGAAAGGTAAAACTAAGGTGGCTTGATGTTGCGAAGTAACTGACAAGAGGGTAACAGTTAAGTAATGGAAATTTATTTTCATGTATTTGGTCCTATCATGAATTGTTCTTGCTGGTCCTGTATGTTAGAAGAGAAACAGTAAAGTTATATTTGACAGCAGATTTCCATTGCCTGATGATCTACTGTCAAAAGGAGGGTAAGGATTTTAAACCTGACAAATTAAACAGGCCCAAATATTGGGTTTTGGGCTGCAGGTTTACAGTGCATAAAGTACATGACATGGTGTTGTGTGTCACCGCTTATTCACACATGCTATTGTTTTGTCTATGCTTTTTGTGCTTGATACACAGCAAGTATATCTGGTGGCTTGACGTTTTGTGCGTTTTTATTATTTATACATGTTTGTTGCTGCTTTTGATACTATTACAAGCTCCCCTGTGTTGTGAGGGGATGGTCATGACGATGCCCATCGCTACGCAACAGTTGGTTGAACTTGTTCTGGTTACTAAATTCCTCAGATAATGATATTTCATGCTGTGAACATAAAAGACAACACTTCACCAGTGCATGTCTATTTGGCTATAATGGTATTGAAGGAAAATAAAAAGAGATATACAGGATCAAAGTGTGTCACCTGCAGTTAGTCACGTTACTGCCCTTTCCCTTAAAGGAACAGGCAGCCCTACATTTATGTAGCCTTGATTGGACCTAAGGATGAAAGTATAGATCTGTGACTCAAGGTGGCCTAATTTCTATATTACATTAGTCAATGATGTTCTGTTTCCTAAGTAGCATATGGCTTTTGTTCCTTAAAAGAAAACCAGGTTTTAATTTTTTCCTGAAGAAGGAACTGAAACATTAGCTAGGAGTACCGTATATGGTGTAGTCACCAACGGTAGAGTTAAAATTTGTGTAACTTTGGCCTTTGTGTATCACCCGTACTCTCGGTGTTGTGTCACATGCCTGACTATCACCCAAATAATTTTTTTGTTCTTCCTATAGATTTTTTCTTTTGTTACTTCCCCTGACCAATGTCGCATCATGCTTAGTTATTGAGATTTTAGCTATGTCCTAGTCCCATTTCTCTTTTTCAAATTCCTTTCACCAGTCATACCTTTTATTATTATTGATGTATTGTTCAGGTTCACATTTCCAGACTGCAGTGATGTACCAGGGACCCCCATGTTATGTATAATTCCCTTTGGTATGACCAGACTGGTTTTCAAGAATTTGCCTTAGGCCTGCTTCAATGTTTTCCAGCCTGACTGTCAGGGTAGCGACAGACTGGTTAACTGACTCAATATTATAGTAAGACAAGTTTTCCATCTCAATAGGAGATATCTTATGTTTACCTTTTTGAACATGATGAATTTTCAATGTCTATTTTAATTTGGTTTTCGGTTCCCTTCTGTTCCTGCTACTTTAATTTTTGGTGGGATCAGATGTGTCCTAATCATGCAAATAGCAGGACCCTCCAGTTCTTGTTTTTTTGTTTGCACATTTGACTATTATCCTGTGTATTGCATAGTGCACCTGATGCACAGTTTTTAAAGGAAGGTTTCTACATGTCCCTGATAATCGGTATCATGTGATTTCTCTATTGAGATGTTCTAAGATAAGGAGGAACACCTAGACTTAATCATTGAGGAAAATATGTGTTTACCCCATTAGACAATGCCACTGTGTGAGGAAATCCATTCAGATAGAATTCTCATGTAGCTATAGATGGCAGAGAATAATGGAGAGAACCCAATTAAAGATGCTAGAGACCCTGTTTTGCCCTTCTGCCTTTGTCTTTTATGCCCATGGTGTATGGCTACTCCTTTGAAGATTGCAGACCACCTGCTTGCAGTCCCCTTGTTAAAAACCATGAACTGTTTTTGTACTAAATTGAAGGGAACTAACAACTGTGGCACATTTCCTACGTCACTAGATTCTGCGGGTATCAAGTCATAATAACCTGCAGGACATTGATTTAAGCCTAATTCCCATCAGTGACAGCTACAGATGAAAGACGGACGTTTTGGCCCTACAGTCTCAGCACCCAGAAAGTAGCAAAGCTGGACAGCGATCGCCAGCGCATGGTATCGTACTTGCTCCATCAGATGGCGTTGGAGATCACAAAACCAAAGTTTCAGTGTAAAAGAGCTAAAGAGAAGGATTCCTGTTGTTGATGGCAGAGCTGTTTTGAGGTTTCATTTCTCTACCTGTCATGTGCTGGTAACCTCTGACAGTGTGCAATCCCTTGAGCACCTTGGCCTGAGTTTTGGCCACACACCCCCTTTTCTTTGCTCCAACGGAAGAAGGGCAGTGCACCGGAGATTTCAAGTTTGGAAAAAGGCACTATATTGTGGTGCCCATGAAAGAGCAGCTTGAGCGTCCTCTGACACTAAATAATGAGTGTTGGAGTCTGAAAGTGCTGCTGAGCTTGAGCTATTTCCCAATTAATGGTGCTTGGGTCTGCACGAGATGATTTGTGCCCTTGATCAATGAAGAGCACATTGTTTGTAGTGTCTGCCACAGAGGAGAGACACTGGTGCATTGCTTTAAGACATTGAGACTTTCGAGTGAGCTGTGGGTGTTTGCCAGGAGGGCGCTCCAACTAAGCAGTACTTTTCTCACGAAGAGGCCTGAATTGAGAGGCCCATGCGAAAGAAAACAACAAAAGAAAATTTGATGGACAATAGAAGCCTGCCAGAGAGGCTTTTTGAACGGACTCTGGGCACAGTTGGTTTCACAAGAGGTTTCCGTGTGATTGTATAGACTAGGTGTTAGGAGACTGATTGTTTTGCTGGCATTGTTTTAAAGTACTATTCTGTTTAGTAAAAGCAGAATAAAGTCCATTTTCTGTGGAAAGAGTACCCCCTTTTCACCTTAGAGCATTGATGAGAGTCACCACTGTTCCACCTGAACATACAAAAATTACTGAAATGCAGAGGAGCCCTAAAAATGTTACTAGATAATTTTAGGATTTGCTTTTTGGTTAGGGTTGTGAAAAATTATTATTTCATTTGTAATAGTGGTCACTACTTTCTCCCGTTGTCTATATGTTCTTAATAACGTGTTTTCTAGTGTCTTTTAAACATGACGTTGTCATTTATGGGTGGGATTGTTTTTCTCTACTCAATTGACTTCTGCACCCACTTCCCAACCTATGTCTTTTCCTACTATTGTTTCTTTGCACTCTTTTCACCCTTTTCCTGAACATGAGCAGGTTAGAAGATCAGAATTCGTAAGCAATTCTTTTGTACAGCTTCTGCATCAACACTAGTTAGTAGTGAACATCACTAATTTTTGGGTGTGTGATCTTATGCCACCTACTGCAGATAGAGGTATTCCTTATTTTGTCCTGCCATATGTGGCCTTTTGTGCTACTTCATGTTCGAGGAGACCTGTCCAGAGAGAATTACCAAGTACTAGAATTTTGCTCCAGCAACATCTCCATGGCCTTATAAACATAGACCTGGACTCAGATTAGCATGAGAATAGGTTTATTGCCTATGTAAGGGCAAAAGGAGGGTTTGTGGTTGTAAAAATTCTGGACCCATGTAATTTACTTTGCCACAGCAGTACGATTTTAGTATCAAAAGACCGATAATGACTAGTACACTAAGCATGAGCATTTTCGCTCAATTCCAGCAGCGTTTTCACCTCGAAATCACCATTTTCGTCCTGCACTCGTGGCTCCCATTTTATACACTGCAGCCATTTTAAAAGTTGCCCTCACATAGGCTTATAATACAGTCAGATTTGATTCCAAGGACACGTACACCTTGATTGACTTTTCTCTGACCTGGGCAAGCTGGAACCATTGCCTCAGGCCAAACCTGTTTGGTCAGTCCCTCTCCCAGTGGCCGAATCAGATAGAATCAAGGCACACCATGCCATAAAACCCTTATTATCACTCACACACCCTGCCTAATCTTGCTCACACCTGCACCTGCTCTTTTCTTCTTCTTACTTTACGAGGGGGAGGTGCCCGTTTTTATTGGGGGTCCACACTTATCTGATGTAAAATACTAGGCCTTGCCGGGTAATTTATTATGGGTTGGATGACATGAAATATGAGGTTTCATCATGACACTGTTTTTTCCTTTGTAGTGAAAACATGTGAATGACCAACCAAAATGTCAAGAATGTTTGCCTGAAGCTTAAAAAACTGTATATAAGGAAACCTGACTTTGCATTGAAACACAGTCTCCTGAAAACATACAAATCGTGCTGTTGTACTTCTAGGACGCTTGTCACTTGGTTGCAGCCAATAAATTCGATCTTTGACTTCACCTAGAAGACTCTGAGTTTCTGTGGTCTGAATCAGGAAAGTACCCGAGGTCTTTGGGTGTACCCTGGCACCGCTGGGTTACCGGATCAGTACCGGTTCTGAAAAACCCAGTACCTCACACCTGAGCCAGCTGCAGGTTCGTCAAGTGAAAACACCATGGGCCAGATGTAGCATCATTGCAAATTGTGACTTGGAATTTGCGAGTCGGTGCGACTCGCAAATTGCAAGTCGCAATTTGCAATGCAGAACGGTGTCTCAGACACCGTCTGCGAGTCGCTATGGGGTCGCAAAGACCCACCTCATTAATATTAATGAGGTGGGTCACAAATTGCGGCCCCATAGCGACTATAGGCACTCGCAAACATGGAGGCCTGCTGTAGTCAGCAGACCTCCATGTTCATGACTGATTTTAAATAAAGCAGTTTTTTTTTTTTTAAGTGTAGCCCGTTTTCCTTAAAGGAAAACGAGCTGCACTTAAAAAAAAAAACGAAACCTTTAGTTTCAGTATTTTTTCAGGGCAGGTAGTGGTCCCTTGGACCACTACCTGCCCTGAAAAAATAGTTTTGGGTCCATTCACAAAGGGGAAGGGGTCCCATGGGGACCCCTTCCCATTTGCGAGTGGGTTACCATTCACTTCAAGTGGATGGTAACTGCGACTCCATTTGAGACCGCATATGCGGTCGCAAATGGAATTGCATTCCACTGCGAATCGCAAATAGGAAGGGAACACCCCTTCCTATTTGTGATTCGGAAATGCAATTTGCGAGTCGGTCCTGACTCTCAAAATGCATTTCTGCATGGGAAACACGCATTTGCGAGTCGCAAACGGCAAATTTTGCCGTTTGCGAGTCGCAAAGTGTTTCCTGCATCTGGCCCCATATCACAAGAGGAGGGTGCTATCCAGCGTCCTGAAAAGACACATCGAAAGAAGATGCATAAGGGTGATAACTGGCCAGAGAAACCACTCTTAAAAATAAGAAACATACCAAATGAAACAATAACAGAGGAGAACGATACATCTCGAGTGGAAGACCTAAGTGAAGGAGAACAGCAAAGTGGACGAAGGCTGAAAAGAAAGAGAGTCGCAAACAGAAGATATACAGGTCCTGAATGGGCACATGCTACAACATCTGAATGACAACAAGAATTCCTAGCATTCTGTTTTGATTGAGAAGTACCAGGCCAATACTACGGTACCTGAACTAATCCAGAAGAAAGACCTGGTTAAAATCGAAAATCTGAAAACTGAAGAAAAAAAAAAGGACTTATAAATTACCGTATGTGACATTAGAACCGGATTCGACTTGAGAAACCTGATTATGACAAGCTGCTAACCTGATTTGACAAAGGGGTCCTGGAGTGAGTGAAGACACTGTAAATATACGCAAAGAGCAAGAGAAAAGTTTAAATCATCCTTAAGTTGATTATTGATCTGCTATCTGATTCTATACAGACATGGCTTACAATAGAGGTAGTAACAAAGGGAGTAAGGTGTGTGGTTGGCTAGGTCTTATAATAGGTATTGTGTGTGCAATAATAATTGTGGGAGTGATTGTGGGAATGCCATGGTTAGAGAAAGAGACTATTAATGCTACTTCAAAACCTGAAACTACAACACTAACACAGTCGGAAAGATTTGAGCAGGATGCAAGACAGTTGCATGAGGGAACTAATTCAAAAAGGGAACTTTCTACTGATGTCTTCTATCGCTTGCTGAATGAGTATGTGGAGACCATGGATGCGAAAGACTGTTATGTGTGCACCAAGATTCCTTCATCTGTACAAGAATCGGTTACCTACCATAGCCTTCCTTTAACCTACGGGATTACCTGTATTTTTTTTTTTTTTGTCCTCATTCCCCATAGGCTGTGAGAAGCCTCCTTTGCTTATCCACCAAAACAAAGCAAGAAGGAATTTTCGCGACCAGGGGTTACCCTCTCCTTTCAAACAAACCCCAGGCTGTCCCAGTTCTCTAAGGGTTTCAGAGCAGGGTGTGTAATCATTGGACAAGTAGCATATAACCGTTTCCAATTCATTCATTAAATTCAACAAATTTATACACATCGATAACCTATTTCCAATTCAATAATGGTGCCCAAAAATTCCCCCGCCTCCTATTCTTTCCCCCCGTCCTGTGATACAAGTCTGCTGTACAAAACACATCTCTAAGCCATTCTGCGTGGTCTAGAGGGGCCTTTGACATCCATTTTCTACATATTTCCCGCCTCCCCAGCAATATTGCATAAAATACGAGCTTCATGTCTATAGCTGTATCCCGAGCAGGGCGCCCCTGCTGGTCCTGAGATTGACCAAAGATTATTAGCTGTAGGGAGGGCTCAATTTCCCGATTCAATATGCTCGAGATTGTTCACATACTCGTTCCAAAAATACCGAACATCAAAACATTCGCAAAACATATGAATGTCTGTTGCTTGGGGTAAACCACACTTTAAGCACTTCACCTCCTGCCCTCCTTTCATTTTGGATAACTTCTCAGGAGAGATATAAACTCTATGTATCGTATAGTAGTGATTCTTTCTCAAGGCAGCAGGTTTAACAATACCATGAAGCAATACTAACGACTCTTTCCACCACTTCTTAACTGATTCTTCTGGGAAGAATTCTCCCCATAAATCTATGGGAAGTTTAAACTCGCCCTCTACCCCTTCTAAAATCCCCCAATACCAGGCTGACACTCTATGAGAACCTGCTAGTGGGCACGGAATGATCTCATTCAAAGGATTGGACCGACCAACACCTTCCTTAATCCCCTTAGCCCATTCTCTTATTTGCAAAAACTTCCACCTCGACAAAGTGCCCCCCTTTTTCAACACCAATTCTTCCCAAGGGAGGAGAACCCCCTCCAAAAACAAATCTCCCCAGTGCTCTAAACCAGCTTGTCTTATTGATAACGCTAAAATATCTTGAAAGCATTCTGGGGTACCCGGGGAATCCCAGATAGGTGCACTAAGGTTATAATATGTGAGTTTTGCCGATTGCCTAACCTGATACCAGCATTCTGCCAATCCCTGCATAATTTTCAACCTTATCTTTTTGAAGAATTTGGGGTCCCCGAATTTAAAAATAAAATTAGTTGAGGCGCCTTTGATATTAGCAGCCATTGTCTTAAACATTATACCCGTAGTTGTGGAGTCTGAAGCAAGGAGGAAAACTCTAAAGTTTTTCAAAAGAAAAGCCCAAGCATAATATTGCAATTCTGGTAATGTCAAACCACCCATTTGCTTACACCGACGCAACTTCTTCCGAGAAATTCTAACCCCTTTAGAATTCCAAATAAAGTCATTTATAAGGCGCTGCATTTTCTCTATATACTTCTTCTGCATGGGGAGTGGAGAAGTAGAAAACAAAAAGTTACACTTTGGCAGGATAGACATTTTCACCAGATTAACCCTACCAATAATCAATAAAGGGAGATGGGTCCAGCCTTGTAATAAGCTCTTACATTCCAAGAACAATTTTACCTGGTTCCTCTCTGCTAACTGATTAATATTTTGAGGTATCAAGATTCCCAAGTATCTATTTCCTTCTTGCAATACACTGAATTATAATCCATATTCCAAGCCATAATCTCTGTTTTTTCCACATTCACTTGGTAACCAGAGACCTTACCAAACTCTTCAGCCAGCCTAAGAATCTCAGGAAATGCAGTTGATAGGTTGTCAGTAAAAACCAGGAGATCATCGGCATACAAGGCGAGTTTCCTTTTCCAACCCTGACAACAGAAGGGGGAGATCACCCCATTCTGCCGTATCTTCCTTGCAAAAGGCTCCATATATAAATTAAATAATACTGGAGATAACGGGTACCCCTGTCTAGTACCCTTGCCAATAACAATCGGTCCAGTAAGATTCCCATTCACGAGTATTCTAGCTGTTGGAGCCCTATAAATCGGATTTACCACCCCGCAAAACTTGCTTCCCAATTTAGCTCTTTTTAACAGAAACTTTAAATAGCCCCAATTTACTTGATCAAAGGCTTTTGCTGCATCAATAGTAATAATCCCCAAAGGGGAGTCAAAAGATACTGCCATATCTATAGCCCCAATCAATTCATATGTCAGCTCATGAAGGTATCTACCCTTCGAAAAACCCTTTTGGTCCGAGTGTATTAAGTTATTAACTACTCTATTTAATCTGTCCGCCATAATTTTGGTGAACAATTTATAATCGCTATTTAATAATGAGATAGGTATATAAGATGTACGATTTGTCAGATTTTTCCCAGGTTTCAGGATCAACGTAATAACTGCATTGTTCCACGAGGGAGGCATATCTATTTCGTTAGAGAAAACTTTGCCAAACAATTCAATCAAAATCGGGATTATTGAATCACCTAAGACTTTGTACACCTCGACCGGAATGCCATCGGGGCCCGGGGCTTTCCCTTCTTTACCCCCAGCTAAAGCCGCCCGCACTTCCTCAACTGTAATGGGGCCATTCAAAAGTTCCTGGCTTTGTAGCGAAATCTCTGGTAACATATCTTGAGCTAGCCAGCCCTCCACCAATTTTTCTCGCCCCTGCTCATGTTCCGTATACAAAGATGAATAAAAGTCCTGAAACCCATGTTCAATATCCTCACTACGTGTCAATTTTACACCTGTATCCTCAACCACTATTTCCTTAATATGATTCCTAACCTGGTCTGATTTGGCTTTCCAGGCTAACAATTTGCCCGAACTTTCCCCATATTCAAAATGTTTTAGTTTGCTAACCTCCCATCTTTTAACAATACGCGCCTGTAGGATATTAGCCAATTGTTTTCTTAGCTCGGCCAGCTCCGCTCTTCCTACCTCCTCCTCCTGAATCCCATCTCCTTTACCAACCAATTTTTTGGTTTTTATTAACATTTCCTGTTCTAAGACTCTTATTTTGTCTTTAAACACTTTGGGGGTTATTACAACTTTGGAGGAGGTGTTAATCCGTCCCAAAAGTGACGGTAAAGTGACGGATATACCACCAGCCGTATTATGAGTTCCATAGGATATAATGGACTCGTAATACGGCTGGTGGTATATCCGTCACTTTACCGTCACTTTTGGGACGGATTAACACCTCCTCCAAAGTTGTAATAACCCCCTTTATGTTTGTAACATGAGATACTCTTAACTACCCCCGTATTGGAGCCTTAAAAGAGTCCCAAACCACTGATAGTGCAGCCGAACCTATATTAATGTTAAAGAAAGTCTCAGTTTCTCTACGTAATTGTGATACGACATCCTCATCTAATAATAACGTACGTTCCAATGTCCATCTCTTAAACATCCTTCTCTGAGGGAGAGTAAAATGCAATACTACCGCTGCATGGTCTGATAAATGTGAGGGTAAATATTCGATCCCATCAACATTCTCCACCAACCTTTCATCAACTAAAAAATAATCAATGCGTGAAGCATGGCTATATTTCCTATTAAAAAAGGAAAAGACTCCAGCATCCCCTTCCTTCTTTCCCCAGATATCACACAGGCCATGATCTTTCATCATTCTCTTTAAAAACTGTTGTGATTTTGGCATACCTAAAGATCTACAGGAGTCGGTTCTGTCCAGTTTGTTATCCAACATCACATTAAAATCTCCCGCCATAATAACCAAATCTGAAAATTCAATTAGCTGAGAGAATACCTTCTTGAAAGGTTCGGTGTCATCGCAGTTCGGCCCATAGAATCCAACCAACACCAAAACTATCCCATCAATCTGAACTCTTGCTATGATCCAAAGACCGGCTTGATCCGCCCTTATTTCAAGAATTTCTGGCCTAGCTTGGAGGCCCTGTTTAACCAAAATAACTACTCCCCTTGTATGAAAATTATGGGAGGTGCAGAAACACATTTGCACCCATTTTTGGGTCTTAAATAACTCTTTACACTCATCTGCCGCCAAGTGAGTCTCCTGCAAAATTAGGATTTGTGTCGGTGAATCCCTTAAGTATTGTAAAATTTTGTTACGCCTCGACTTAGTTCTCAAACCATTGATATTCCAAGATAAGAATTTTATCGTAAGGTTCCCCTTCCCCTGGTCTTTACCAATTCTAGCCATTCCAAGATGACCCACCAGCCCTCCGCCTAGGTGAATGAGGAACTATTTCCATGCTTAACCCAAAAAACCAACCCCCTAGTGCCCTTCCCTCCCTACTCCCTCCCATGGAGAACCCCCCCACTATGTCAGCCACCATGGGCCTAATTTTAGCGTGCCCTGCCTACCTGGGGGGCTAAAAATTACAAAGATTGTTACAATTTATTACACATGATCGGCCTGTTCCTTCTTTATCACATCTAACAATTCGTCCGCCCTGTCTATCTCCCTTATGTTGTACATTTTATTATTGTGCATTATTCGCAAGAATGCTGGAAATTTCAGCTGCGCCGTGACTCCAAGCTTTTTAAATTCATCCAGCCTTTTTCCCAATTCCCACTGTCTGTCCATTATTATTTTAGATAGGTCGGATCTAATCTCAAATGTCACATTCTCCATCCTTAATGATTTCTGTTTTAATGCGCTAGTCAGTATTTTCTCCTTTAGATGATAAGTTAAAAAATTAACCAAGATTTTTCTCGGTCTAGTGCTGTTTGGCCGCCTCGTAAAGGGATCGCGATGGACTCGCTGAATGTCTTTTTCAATCTCTTCGTTACTCTCTTCCAGCTCGCAAACTGACTTAATTAGGGAGACCACATATGACTTAAGATTTGCGCCTTCAGCCCCTTCCGGCACCTTTAACAGCTTTATATTGTTCTTACGTGAGTAGTTCTCCAATTGCTCAATCCTGACTTGTAATCCTTGCTCTTTTTCATTTAAACCTTGGCTCTCATCTTTATGATGTTTCAACTCCTCCTTCATCCCCCCTACCGTCTCCTCCAATGTCTGAATCCGCTCCATCAAATTATAAAAAAAAAAATTCCAACACTTCACAGGCCTCTCTGATTTCCCCTTGGTTACACTCCGAACTTTCAAAGCCCTTTTTTATATCCTCCGAAATGGAGAGGATCACCTCCTCCATAGAGGGGCTGTATCTTGAGTCGGGGGCCAAATCTTGGTCACGAGAGGGGCTGACAACTGACTCACCAACAGTTCTTCCTCCTGTCGGAGGGAGGACAAATTGTCCCCTGGACTTGTCGTAGAAACATCAAGCCTGACCTGTATCTTTTCTCGCAAGGTTAAATTATCCACTGGGTAGGGAGAGTTGTCCTCAACCCCCTTGCCCGAGTCTGCACCGTTTCCAATGCCCTTAACCACATAGGTGTCCATTTTCCCTTGCCCCGGCACCAACACAATATCCTCTGGTCTAGCCCTAAAGTAGGATTTTAGAGAAGGTGCGAGTTTGTGCTTTGTTTTTAATCTCCCCTCAATACCGTCTTTCTTCTTTTTTTTTTATAGATAATTCGGCTGGTCCAAAGTTTTTCCCTTAGATTTCCCCTGGATTCCATTGGTTACCTTATCCCTTTTCTCCACCCTTAACCCCAGCCCCCCTACCTGCAAAACGCTGTCGGAGGACTGGGGAAGGGAAGGGCTCTTTCCTTGTTGTTGGGCACTGGTTGTACCCCCAGCACTGCCCGCTGCCTTATTTGTCGACTTGAGGCTTCCCAAAAAAACACGCGTAGCCGCGCTACCAGGCTCCCAGGACACCTTCCCGGGAACCTTGCTAGTGCAGGCACTGCCGGAATTCCCCCAAAGGGGAATCCTCGCCAAGCCTCTCCGCGCCCGGCGGAGCTCCAGCGCGGCACGTCCCCAGTGCCGGAGTCTCCCGCTGGGCGCCTCGCCTGTTTTCCTCAGCGGCTGGTTTCCCGAAATCAGCGCGGCTGGCAAACACATTCAGCCGATCGCTGTGTGTACGCGGCACGCCCCCCTGGAACGGCAGAAGGCGCGTCTAACAAGCTGCGGCCGTAACGCAGCCCGCCATGTCCTCCCCCGCTGAGCTCCTTGACCACGATCGGGATTAGCTGTAGTCTATTACTAACCAGGTTCTATAATCAAGAGCATGTACAATACTTTTACTCAAATCTGGATGTTGTGTTTTCTTTTGTGCCTGTGATCGAATTCCTGAACAAACTAGCTAAGGAACATGTTATAAAAATAGTTAGAGGATTCTTTGAGCCGACGCTTACATTCGGGACCACTTATGCACATCGCAATAATTTGACTTGCTTACTATCACCTGTGGAGAAAAGCTTTTTAGATCATACTGATGATAGACGCAAAGCATTGAACGAAAGATTGGAAAAAGGATTAGAAAAATGCACATATGCAAATGATTATGCTTACACTGCAATCAAAACACAAGGCAAGTTAGCTATAGATGTATTACATGTAGGCAGGCTTTGTATATATAGGCCAAAATCTGAGCAGGACAATTTGTTTGTGGAAACGAGTGAATGCAGACATGTGTTTTTGTTTCAGAGTAAGTGGACATTTATGTTGAATGGACAAGATCCAGCGATCCCTGGGATCTATTACATCTGTGGGCTTAATGCTTATTACCGTCTCCCTAAGGGATGGTATGGGACATTTTATTTGGGAATAGTTTTCCCAAAGATTTACCAGATTGATGACTTAAAACAAATACCTAAAACTTCTGAATTACAACATGCTAGACAAAAACGAGAATCAGTGGCTCCTGTCATTGGTGACATATTTGGAGCTATAATCCCTTCAGTAGGGGTTATTTTGAATTCTATGAAGATTCAAAAGTTGTCTACTATCGTGGATAACATGCTGACAAACTTCACAGGGGCTATACTCCTGATGGATACTGAACTTGCTGCAGAAACAGCTATGACTCTTCAAAATCGGCTTGCTTTAGACATTATTTTAGCAAAGAGTGGAGGGGTCTGCAAAATGCTCAACGAGCGCCATTGTTGCTCATTCATTCCGGACAATAGCAAAAAGATTAGAGGTATGCTTACTAACCTAACTAGAGATCGTGTGGATTTGAAGGATTTGAAGGAAGCTGGTGTGTGGGAGAAATTTGGAAAAGGAATTGCCAGAGTAGGGAGCTGGTTTACCAATATTTGGAATGGGGTACTTGCAAAAATATTAATGGGTCTGTTAATTATTCTGGCCTGTCTATTAGGAATTTGGGGGGCATGCAAAATCAATGATAAAATCAAGAAAAATTGGACTAAAAGAACCAGAAGAAATGAAGAAAGTGAAAGAGAGAAAATGTTCAATGAGATTTGGGAAAGTTCACATAAAGGGCAAGATGTTGAAATGAGTATTATTGCCAAAGTGAAAAATTAAAAATGAAAGGTCAAAGGGAAAGGTTTGTGTGATGACGAGCGTCATCAGAGGAGGGACTGAGAGAGCGTAGTTTAAATAATATATATATTAAAAAGAAATGCTTATATCAATGCTCAACGATGCTGCATAGAAAAACGATAATAATAGTGATTATGCTTAAAAGTGCATTTGAATTATGACTATAATGTGCGTGGCCACCAATGTATACGCGAACTAATGACTCATAAATAAAATTATTGATGCTGTGGTTAATTAAGTTATATTAACAATTACGATACTGCATTTATATTGAAAATCTCATAGGCCTTACGTTAGCGTGAGCTGTGGGTTTTAGGTGCCTGGCTCTCATATTAAAAGCATTTTTCTGTTTTTCAGTGTGCTGACTCGCAAAGGGCCATGACCCTGCAAATGTTCTTTTCTTCAATTTGGAAGATGAATGTATCATTACAATTCTGTTCTCATCCGCATACTTGCTACCTTAGTTTAAGTTTTATACACAAGATTGAAACAAATGTAGATTAATGTAATGTACAAGGACGTTTAAACCATGGACAAAGGAACTCATGACCCGAGAAGACGTGCCAAGATGTGAAGTAATCCCCAGATGTGCCCCCCTCGGAAGACGTCAATTTTGAAGACCAATCAAAGTGTTATGAATAAATGTGGGGTGACAATTGGAATTACCTAATGTATAATTTGATAGGTTCAAGATAGTGGGGTATAGTAAATGTCCAATAGAATTTTGGGGGGAGGTATTACGAAAAAGGGATAAAAACCCATGTCAC
Source organism: Pleurodeles waltl (assembly GCF_031143425.1). NCBI lineage: Eukaryota > Metazoa > Chordata > Amphibia > Caudata > Salamandridae > Pleurodeles > Pleurodeles waltl. The sequence continues at coordinate 635,557,432 of NC_090444.1, forward strand.
AGAAAGGTCGAGAGAACTAGGTAGGGAATGCTATTGATTTTATCCAGAAACTCTGTCACTCTGTTTGGTGACTTTGAGACTTATTAAAACCATCCTCACCCATAGACTGCCCGATTTTACACTTCTCCTCCTTACGAGGGAAGTGCCCCCTGTTCCTTTAGTCGAGTTTAGACTGATGGCGTTTTGACTGATGTCCTGAAGACAAAGACTGATCCTGTGTGCTGACCTAACCTTTGGAGGGTAATTATGACAATGCAATTTGTCTGTTTGCTTATCCTTTCTAGGTACCAACTGCTCATTTTGATAGAGACCATAGCTAGAAGTTTTTCAAATTGGTGTTCTAAATTCTTTTGCATGAAGCCCAACATGCTGATGCTAATTAGTGGTTAGGATAGGAGTTCACTTTGACTGACTCAAATAGACAAATGTCTGATGTTATGCTATGCTGAACTGACACGTATATGACATTTGCTGTATTCTGATCTATGTTTACGCCGTGTTATGTATTAATGGTTGTGATTCTTGCATTAATGAAATCTTATCACAGCTGCCATATTGTGACTATGCTGGTATGCTTCTTGGTATTGAGATTAACTCTTTTGCTTGTAGATTGTAACCAAGAGGGAATAAAATACATAAAATTCTATTAAAGGTGTGGTTATTCATGACTGAAAGGTCATGGTTGTGTCAACAATTTGATTAATGTCTTTAACCAAAGTAAAGTGTATTCTGGTGATAAATATTGATGACATTATTGATATATTTTAGCTTGACATATTGATCAGATATCTCGTCCTACGGTGTCTCTCCACTGGGTCACAAGATTCATTGGCCTAAAACGAGTCCTAATGTGTAATAAATTAACATAAAAGGACGCGTTAACAATAATAAGGGGCATATTTAAGACCTCCTAGTGCCTCCTTGCACCACATTAGCATCATTTATGATGACAATAATGTGGTCCAATGAGGCCAAAATTCCTGTGCCGTATTTATAAAGTGGTGCAATGCATGTTAGGGGTCCGAAAAAATGGCAGAAAGAAATCTAACAGATTTCTTTGCGTAATTGTTTTCCGCTCTTTTAATGCCTGCTCAGAGCAGTCATTAAAGGGAGGCAAACCATTGATCACAATGGGCCTCATGAGCTTCGCAGGATTAGTGTAAATTGTTTTAACGGTAATCCTGCAAAGCTCCAGACTAGCGTTAAAAGTTCTGATGCTAGTCCCCTAACTAATGACATTGTGCACCATATTTTAAATATGGCGAACACATGTTGGCATTAGTGGGGCGCTAAGGGACACAGGAAAAGTGGCGCTGCACTCAGCGTGCTATAACAAATTATCTGTTACCTCTGTAAGGGCCTTAGAAAGGCCTTCACATTACCTTAACGACGCCTTAGAGATCCTTTTCCAGAGATCACAGACATTTAGCTGCTCATTAAATACCACCAGCTGTATCTTAGAGAGCTCAAACTATACTTCAGTCAACCAAACATATGTCATAGACCACCACCAGAGCCACTCATCCATTCCTGAAACATCCTAAGGTGGTCCTTGGAAACTCCTCTGTGACCAACAATCAACTATTAGAAACTGACATCTGGCCTTTATCTCCTCCCCTGGCCCGCAGTCACTCACATTTGATCCTCAGACCAACTTTGTCAGCACTCACTAAACACACACGAAAAAAGAAACAAACACACAAACTCATGCACTTTTTTTCTATTTTAAGTCACATTACCAGAATGTTGCAGTTTAATCATGACTTTAATGTGTTTTGTGCTGCATGTAAACTGCAGGTGAATGCTTCGCATCCTGCTGAAATACGTCAGTGTGTTTAGGCAGTTGTTGCCGATAACCTGGTGGAAGCATCAAGTCTCAACTTCAATTAAGTTACATACTTCAATGTACACTTTTGTTTTTGAAAGGCTTAGCCAAAGCTTAGTTGTTCAAATATTGAAATAAATCAAGCCCACTAAATTGAGTAGTAATAACTTTAGCGTGTCAACATCAATTTAGTTGGTATTGTGGTTTATGAAAAGGATCATTTGTAGCTCAAGGATACCTGTGGATATACACGCGATGCATTACATATTATTCATGTGATGTGACTATTTCCTATTTCTCCAATCCTCCCGTTTTGCTTGTGAATAATTGGTCTTTTTTTAAAACACTTTTCTATATTGGTTAATCTCTTTGCTTGGAAATAACACTCAGAGTACACTTTTGTTTCCTGATAACCCACCAAGACACCAACTCGCTTGGCCTGTTAATACATACTGAAAACGAAGATGTCTTTATTGAGATGCATAATTCGGAGGTATTACCGTTGCATGGGCTTTCTTTGGCGAAGTGCTGCTGAGGAGCGATTTATTTATTTAAATGTATTGTAAAGCATATGCTTGTGGCAGGAGCCACACTGTGGCACTGTTGCTATTTTGATAGAAAGTTCATGCAAAAACCCTACTACCCATCCACCACCAAGACAATAAGCCCATGTTGGTTAGGCATGATCCATAGAAGATGACTCCGAAGTTTACTTCCTTGAATGCACCTTTGAGATCTCTCTCTATCTCTCATGTGGAGGGAGGGAAGGGGGGTTTACATTTATCAAAAGGGATAGGAATGTTTCTCTGAATTTATTTGTTTTCAGATTTTTAAATGAACTTAGGTTAGGACAGTTCCCTAAATGTGGTGGTTCTAAATTCGAGAGTTGGGTACCCCAAACCTTGATCAATCGCCCTCCATTTTTCTTGAGTTTGTAACTGCTAGCAGATTTGCCTTGCATTATCTAAGGACACATTTCTGTAGAAAAAGAGGAAACAAAGTCTGTAACCTATTGGATGCAAGCCCACCCATGCTTTGATGGCAGATTATAGAAGTTTAAATGGAGTACTCTAAGCAACTGGAAGCCAAGGAAGATATTTGAGGGTTGGAGAAATGTGGACCATTATCTTAAAGTTTGGATGCTTGATTTTATGATATCTTTCTTTGTGGCTTCAACATAGGCAATGTTATACAATAGTCAAGTCTTTATCACAGCGAGGCACTGGTTCGTTCAATGCAGTATGCCAAGTAAAGCAATGGCAGGGTCGTTCTCAGTCGTCTAAGACAGAAACTGGTATTTTTTATATCAACAGTGAATTGGTGGGTAAATAAATAATCTCATCGAACCACATCCCTACATTCTTGACTGGGTGGGATGGTTCCTAGTTCATTCTGTCAGGTGAATGGCAGGCTATTGTCAGAAAGGCCTTCCTACTTTATTTATCTGTTAGAGTGGTGTATGCAGCTCCTCTTCATTCAGTGGAATATGAGATTCAGACACAAAGACACGTTTTTCATTCTAATCTTCTTTGGTGCCAAAGCAAATGGAAGTTTGATGTCTGCATACGTGTATAACCTAATGAAGTATCATGACACTTCTGTTAGAAATTAGGAACTGCTATACCTACCACTTAAGCATTACAAAGGAATAATTTGAAGCCCCCTTTCCTCCCCTGATTGTTGACAATATGGAGAGTGACTTGCTGACTGTCAGTCTCAGTCACTACATCAGTCTCAGTCACTACATCAAAAGTGCATTCCTTTAGTTTTAATACCAAGGAGATTAAGTATAACAATTTTACTGAGTACACACGTCCCATTTATAGTTCGCTGTTATGTAAATGTGGGAATCTATGCAAAGAATAATATAGACTTTGCTGATAATTTCCAAAGAAAACATTATGCACACATTTATTATATTTCAAATTAAGGTTGATTTAGTGGAGGATACATAGTTAAAAATTGTCCAAAAAAAGTTAAGACATGCAAATATGTTTTTGGAGGATGCAATGTCGCTTGGTAGAAGAAGGGAAAAGGGAAAAAAAACTTTTCAAACAGGCAAGCAGAGACTTAGGGGCTGATTAATATGCTATGGTAAGGATGCTATTCTGCAACAGCGCTAGAGTATCCTTAATACAAACATAATGGTCTGCCTGATGAATTTAGATAGGTTTGACTATTGTTAGCTCATCTGTCCTTATTTGGTCTTTTATTGTTAACTTATAAGGTGACGGGTTAGAGGTTCGATAGACCTTTTGACTACGCTTAGAGTGATTCCACCACAAGTTCTTAAATTAATGGAAGTATAACATCATATCTAAAAGACATAATCAAATACATCTCTTGACTCAATAATCTTCACGTACCATGACCAACTTGGCCATGAATAACCACACTTTTATGTAAAGGTTAGAAAGTTTATTTCCCTATATTAACAATGCTAATGTCACATAAATTAATCTCAAAATCAAATGATAAACATACATGAATAACACTGGTTGACCAAATCTTCGAAAGAATCTCAATTTAACTAATGCGTTAACAGTATGCATTCAAGAGTCACGGTACAAATTAAGAGCAAGAATAACTGTGCAATAGAAATGACATACATCTAGATTCAAAAGGTGAAGAACACCAATTCTTGGTTATTAGCAAATGGTTAACATTTTCTGGGTCTCCCTGGTTAACCTTCTGAATAAAATAGCATGTTTGTCCTTTATGCAAAACAAATTTAGTTAAAGTTAATTTGGAAAAACATCTAACTATGGCTCTATCAAAATAGCAGTTGGTACCTCGAACCAAAAGAACATGACCTACAGCAAGAACAATAGCATTTTGTTATACCTCTCCTCATATGGATCAGCAAGCTGCGATTATCTTCATCAGTTGGACATCCATTTGGCCAGCTTCAGCAATGGGCAGTGAATGGGAATGGTTCAGACCCGGGAGACTCCGAGCTATCTGAACCATTTGAGCGCAATATCTAAGGGATCAGCATTCAACATGAGAAACCTTAAGCAATAAAGTCAAAGATAGAAATAAAGTCATCAGGAACTGTTCAGCTCCTAAGACAGAACTTCTACAGGGAAAAATCAGAACGGAATGAGGCTCTCCTCCTTCTGTGCAGTCGGACTAAGTTAGAATGTCCTAAAGAACTTCCCACGTTGTCATTGGTCAGAAAACCGTACGTTTACAATTTGTCCAACAGAAATAAAAACCCAAATCTAAGATATAACTAAACAGTCTTTCACATGTTGATGATTGGTTCCTCTTCTCCTGTTCCCATCGTCAGACTCATCAGGTAACCTTCTTGTAGCAATCCGTACTCCAGTGAGTGCATCCATTGTTGGTTCCTGGGAACATCGATGTATCGCATCATACCTTACAAAGTAGCGACCTCTAATACAAGACATTCTAACAGGCAGTACTCATGAGAAAGTGAAAGACATCCGCAAAACATTTGGTCACCTCAGTGTGAACAATAAATGCATTCATCTTTCTGGACATACATTCCCACAATTGTATTAAGCATTGCAGCTTAATATGAGGCTGTGCAGACGAGGCCCAAACCTCGCTAGCTTACGGTCTATAATTAATAAAGCTAAATACATAATGTAAATTCATTAATATGACATACTAATACAATTTTCTTTACTCCTGCACTTCAACTATTATTATTATGCATTTAACCCCTTCCTGCTCCGATGGGGAAAACGGCCCCAAACGGCCTTCCCCACATTCGGGAAGGCCTCGTAAGAAAGGGGAGAAAAAAAAAAAGGTGCCCCCGCCCCCCCAGGGGCTAATTTTATTTAAAAAAAAAAAATTTAAATAAAGAAAAATAATAAAAAGAAATGGACAGGGGGTCGCCCGTGGGCAGGGCGACCCTCTGTGGGGGCAATATTTTTTTTTAGTTGTTGAAGGGTTTCCCTGCGGGCCGTTTTGGACCCCAAGGAAACCATACAACTACTAAAAAAAATGTATATATATATATATATATATATATATATATATATATATATATAGATCTATATATATAGATAAATCTATCTACATGGATATATCTATAGATAGATCTATATATATACATATATATATATATATATATATATATATATATAGATCAATCTATAGATATATCTATGTAGATAGATATATAAAGAGATAGATCTATATATATATATATATATATATATATATATATATATATATATATGTTTTTATATATATATATATATATATATATATATATATATATATATATATATATATATATATAGATCACTTTTGTCAATACATGTGTGGTTTCCCTGGGAGCTGCGATCGGCCCCCAGGAAAACCAGACCCACATATAAAAGTGATCTATATATATATGTATATATATATATATATATATATATTTGCCACCAGTTGTCTTGCAGTTGCAGCTTGCGTCTTCAAAGCAATGCACATACTTCAACTGACGCATTTCAACTGTAGCTTTTAGGCAGCAATAAAAAAGTCAAGTAAGTATTGTGATTATGTTTCTGCTACAAAAGAATCAGACTTTTGTCTAGTGGCAGTTTTAGTGCCATAAAGAAGCGCATAAGGTTTATATGCCTACTGCAAAGAGCAAATCTATATTTTATGTAAATAGCTGAGTACATTAGTAAAGTCAGCCATTACCTGCGCTATAATACAAAAGAAATGTATGTGCGGGTGGGGGGCGGCTATGGAGAGATGAAGGGAACTTTTGCTGGGTGGTAATGAGGGAATCCGAGGAGGAGGGAGTGGGAGCACCAATAATGATTGCTGGACTGGGCGCAGGAGGTGCTAAAGACTGTGACGAATGGCATGTAACAAGGTGTTTTTTGAGTGTCTTGAAAGAACGTGCTGATTGAGGGAAGAAGCGCAGGTAAGGTGGCCTCTACTGTTGCACGTATCTCACACACACCATCGATTTTGTGACTGTCTACGTAGGCTAGTGTTTTAGAACAACAGTTTAACCAATAGCAGAGATGGCATCTTGATGGATGACTGCTGCCGTCATTCGGGTTATAGAGGACAGCTCTGACATAGGATCAGAGACTGAGACATCAGATACTGAGACAGCATCTAAGGGATAGGACAATGGCGCAGACTCTGGGAGTGATTTTTCAGTCAGAGGAGTCCCATTCGATAACTCCTCTTCCAGTAAATTATGAGGGAGGTGATGAGAACAGTCCTGCTGTCCCTTCGCAAGCAGTCTGTGCTACGGGGTAATAGTGGGTTAGCCCAACCCAGAAAGCAGGTGAATGCGGCGGCAAGCAGAGATAGAGAGTGCTCTCTTGGGAGCTCCCCAATTTAGTTCAGCCCCAAATTCCACCGCCCAAATCGTATTGTGGAGACATCAAAATTATCTATCACAAAACAAACTGGTTTTGTAAGGCAGGCACCTGTGTTTTTGGTCCTGGGTTCGGCGGCCATATAGAGAAACATACTAAAACCAAACATTTCTGGAAACTAGACATTCGGGGGAGTCCACAGAGGTGTGACTTGTGTGGATTCCCCAAAGTTTTCTTACCCAGAATACCCTGCAAAGCTGAAATGTTGAATAAAAACTCAATTTTTCTTGCATTTCTGTCACACAAACTACAGGAATATGCTGGAATCCACAAAATTCTTACCACCCAGTGATTCCTCACCTGTCCTGATAAAAACACTACCCACTTGAGTGCTTATACCTAGTGCCTGCGTCAGGAATGGATCACCCCAGGGTCAACAGCTGCCTCATGTAAGGACCAACATTGACCATTGTGTGATCTATTCCTGTCGCGGGCACCAGGCCTACCCACACAAGTCAGGTACCATTTTTATCGGGAGACTTGGGGGAACGCTGGGTGGAAGGAAATTTGTGGCTCCTCTCAGATTCCAGAACTTTCTGTCACCGAAATGTGAGGAAAAAGTGTTTTTTTAGCCACATTTTGAGGTTTGCAAAGGATTCTGTGTAACAGAACCTGGTCAGAGCCCCACAAGTCACCCCATCTTGGATTCCCCTAGGTCTCTAGTTTTAAAAAATGCACAGGTTTGGTAGGTTTCCCTAGGTGCCGGCTGAGCTAGAGGCCAAAATCTACAGGTAAGCACTTTGCAACAAACACCTCTGTTTTCTGTCAAAAAATGGGATGTGTCCACGTTGTGATTTGGGGCATTTCCTGTCGCAGGCTATAGGCCTACCCACACAAGTGATGTATCAATTTTATCAGGAGACTTGGGGGAACGTTGGGTGGAAGGGAATTTGTGGCTCCTCTCAGATTCCAGAACTTTCTGTCACCGAAATGTGAGGAAAATGTGTTTTTTTAGCCAAATTTTGAGGTTTGCAATGGATTCTGGGTAACAGAAACTAGTCAGAGCCCCACAGGTCACCCCATCTTAGATTCCCCTAGTTGTCTAGTTTTCAAAAATGCCAAGGTTTGGTAGGTTTCCCTAGGTGTCGGCAGAGCTAAAGGCCAAAATCCACAGCTAGGCACTTGGCAAAAAACATGTCAATTTCAATGTAAAAATGTGATGTGTCCATGTTGCGTTTACTGTCACGAGCATTAGGCCTACCCACGCAAGTGAGGTACCATTTTTATCAGGAGACTTGGGGGGACACAGAATAGCAAAACAAGTGTTATTGCCCCTTGTCTTTCTCTACATTTTTTCCTTCCAAATGTAAGAAAGTGTGTAAAAAAGACGTCTCTTTGAGAAATGGCCTGTAATTCACATGCTAGTATGGGCACCCCGCAATTCAGAGATGTGCAAATAACTCCTGCCTCTCAACACCTTATCTTATACCCATTTTGGAAATACAAAGGTTTTCTTGATACCTATTTTTCACTCTTTATATTTCAGCAAATGAATTGTTGTATACCCGGTATAGAATGAAAACCTATTGCAAGGTGCACCTCATTTATTGGCTCTGGGTACCTAGGGATCTTGATGAACCTACAAACCCTATATATCCTCGCAAATGGAAGAGTCCAGCACATGTAACGGTATATTGCTTTAAAAAATCTGACATTGCAGGAAAAAGTTACAGAGTAAAACGTGGAGAAAAATGGCTGTTTTTTTCAGCTCACTTTCAATATTTTTTTATGTCAGCTGTTATTTTCTGTAGGAAAACTTTATAGGATCTACACAAATGACCGCTTGCTGAATTCAGAATTATGTCTACTATTCAGAAATGTTTAGCTTTTCGGGATCCAGCATCGGTTTCACACCCATTCCTGTCACTAACTGGAAGCAGACTGAAAGCACAAAAAATAGTAAAAATGGGGTATGTCCCAGTAAAATGCCAAAATTGTGTTGAAAAATGTGGTTTTCTGATTCAAGTCTGCCCGTTCCTGAAAGGTGGGAAGATGGTGATTTTAACACCAGAAACCCTTTGTTGATGCCATTTATAGGGAAAAAAACACAAGCCTTCTTCGGCAGCCCTTTTTTCCAATTTTATTTTAAAAAAAACTAACTTTTCACTGTATTTTGGCTAATTTCTTGGTCTCCTCCAGGGGAAACCACAAACTCCGGCTACCATTAGAATCCCTAGGATGTTGGAAAAAAAGGACACAAATTTGGCGTGGATAGCTTATGTGGACAAAAAGTTATGAAGGCCTAAGCGCAAACTACCCCAAATAGCCACAAAAGGGCTCAGCACTGGGGGGGGGGGGGAAGGGGGGGGGGGCCAAAGGCCTAGCAGCTAAGAGGTTAAAAAAATGCATTACCTATTAAATGGGGCCACTCAAATGGGCACATTTTGCTAAATCACACATTATTTTCTATATTAGTCAAATTCTATGCAAATTCTTAACTTATAACAAATAAAATTCAGTAGTAATAAATTCAGCATTCACAATATGATGGTGACTACTCCATCACTGCCATAGTAAAGCTCTCTCTAATGGCCCAGTGGATTAAGGGCCACCCAATCTGGATGGGCGGACATATAGCCACTTTTTACTGTCTGTCGCGGCCAGGCAAATCCTGGCAATGAGGGACTCTAAAATGCTAATAATGCCCCCCTTGCCATGTGAGATGACTCCAATACAAGGGGAGCAGTACATTTTTATGTTAAAAAAGAAATACCTATTTGGGATTTTCTTTTTGAAAATAAAAAAAGAAAACTGTTTGGTGCAGGGCTACAGCATCGTGACACAGCCTGTACCAAACAGCAAAACTCACTGGCAGGAACTGCTGTGATGGTGGTTTCTGACCATGCATTAGAAATGACCATCTGCTTGGCGGGCACTTATGAATGTGGCGGGTTACCCCTTCACCAGAAAGATGGAGTAATGTACTCCTTTCCCATTGGTGGAACAATGGTCTCTCCGCAACATATAAATGAGGCACATTGGGGGTCATTCCGACCCTGGCGGTCATGGACCGCCAGGGCCGGGGTTGGAGGATGCACTGCCAACAGGCTGGCGGTGCATCAAGGGCAATTCTGACCGCAGCGGTAAAGCCGCGGTCAGAAAAGGGAAACCTGTGGTTTCCCGCCGGTTTTCCCCTGCCCCTGTGAATCCTCCACGCCATGGGGATTCCGACCCCCTTCCCGCCAGCCTGGTTCTGGCGGTTTTCACCGCCAGAACCAGGCTGGCGGGAACGGGTGTCCAGGGGCCCCCTAACAGGGCCCCACATTGATTTTCAGTGTCTGCCTAGCAGACACTGAAAATCGCGACGGGTGCAACTGCACCCGTCGCACACCAGCAACTCTGCCGGCTCCATTCGGAGCCGGCTTCCTCATTGCTGGTGCTTTCCCGCTGGGCGGGCGGGCGGCCTTTTGGCGGTCGCCCGCCAGCCCAGCGGGAAAGTCAGAATGACCGCCGCGGTCTTTTGACCGCGGTACGGTCTTCCGGCGGTTCCCGCCAGGCGGGCGGCTTCCGCCGCCGGCGGGGGTCAGAATGACCCCCTTAGTGTTGCTCTAGACCTGAAAATTGCTCCTGCACTTTTTTACCCCAAATGTACATGAACTATTGTAAGTGGAATCATACAAACGTCATGGGATCACCATAGAAAGAGGAGGATAGATTTACGGAAATACAAGGATCGGTTTGTTGAGAAATGAGCAAACAGAAGTAATTTTGCTGAGGGCAGTGGTAGATACCAAAATCAGCCCTGTTCTGGAACCTGTTGACCTAATAAAGTGCTAGAGAATAATCTCTCTGTAACAATCGGTGTTCAAATAAGTTACTTTGTAGAACAAGATGTGAGAAAACAGGGCTGATTGCTGAGGCCCCCTAACTTTTTGCCCCCATTTTCCACTTTTTGCTGGAGTTTTCCTGACTCTGATGGTGCCCTGGGTAATGCTATCCAGTCCCAGGGCCTGTGCGCTGCATAAAATAATTATGCAAATTAGGCTAATTATAATTGGCTATGTCAGCCTACCTATAAGTCCCTAGTATATGCTAGGTCATCTAGGTTTAGGGACCCCAGCATAGTTAGTGCACTCATAGATGCACTGATGAGGTGCCCAGGTTCATTTCAAAGTCAAGCCTGCCTTGCTGGCTGCTTTTAAATTAAAGTTACATGCAAATTCTACTTTGGAATTAAAAATACTTCCCAAGTCTTAAAATACCTTTTTTTACATATACGTCACCACTAAAGGGTGACCTATGTGCCCCTAGGGCTGGGTGCCATGTAACTATTAGCAGGGACCTTGTAAAAATAGTTTTATAAGCCCTGGTGAGGTAAAACAGCCAATTTGTTTTCCCTAATTGTAGTGAACAGCCTGCAGAGGCTAGAATGGGGAGACTTTATTTTAATTTATAAAATCCCCTTAAGTGTCAGATGACTCAGGTTTGGTATTAAATGAATTGTTATAATAAATCCCACAACTTACAACTGTTGGATTTAATACAACTTGTTCAGGTAAAGAGTTTTAAACTCTACATAAAAAGTTGCCAACTTCAGCCAGGCTGCTTTGATGAGTTGTGAAGTAGCCTGGGCTGAACACAAAGGAATGTGCCTGTGGGAGGAGAACTCCCTCAGCAGATGAAGAAGCAGGAAGGGGGGAGGCTGCCAAACTGGTCTTTAAAGGCATGGCAGGACATTTGGAGTAGCCCAGCACCTCCCCCACATCCTGCAACCCCAGCAATTAGGTGCCCTCTTCATTAGATTAGAAGAAGGCAGGAGAAAGATGTTTTTAAGATTTTTAGCCACACCAGTGGGTGGACTCAGCCAGATGTAACCTCCAAAAATCAGTTTCAGCCATGATGGATTTTTGAGGAATGTTGCTCCCTGGGATTGATTTTTGCCACACTTCCCAGGAAGTGGTCATCAAAGGGGGAAGGACCCTGCATCTGATTGTAGAACCAGGACCCCGCTGTTTGTCACCCAGGAGCAAGGACAAGTATGGTAGATCTGCACCCACACCTAAGATCCCTACCAGATCCCTACAAGGAAGGACATCAAAAGAAGAAGGACTGCCATTCGGGACCCCTGACCTCCACCGGGACACTGCACTCTAAAGGATTGCACCAGCTGCTCATTTGGGCTTCACCCAAAGAAGGACTTTGCCTGGCTTCAACTGGTTCAAGGAGGGACTCCCTATTTGCTCCAGGTGAAAAAATTGCTAACCAGAGTCCCCTGCACCAACTCCTGAAGCAATGGACCACCAGGCCACTGTCCAGTGGCCAAATTGGAGTTTGTTCCAGGTGCATTCTGGGAGTTGCATTCCGCACCTTCAAGGAGCATCTCAGAGCTTCTGGAACCTTGGGGTGAGCTGTGGACCTCAATAGAACCTTAAAATAACATCTGGGAGAAGATCCAGATGTTTGGAGAAGTTTGGAGAACTTTTTGAAAAAAGCTTTGTAAAGGGACAAACCCACAGTGGCAACTCAATACGGCTTGCCTCAACCACGACCCGGCCTGACTTGCAGGTTCGTCCCGGTGAAGGAAATCTCAGAAAAAAGTGACAAAGTCCGAACCTAGAAAGTTGACAGGGACCTCTCAGGCAATGTATCCGAAGAAGGATGAAAGGAAATCCGATCAAGATTCAGGTTTGCCCCGGTCAAAGGATTTTCACCTCCAAAAAATGGCTTTGTCCGAAGGTAAAAATCTCCTCCGAGGGCTCCCGTGACGCATATCCGTGGAAGAGTTCCAGGAGGTCAGATTGGACTGGTGACTTGGGGCCAGATGTAGCAAAGTCCGAGTTTGCGACTCGCAAATTGCGAATTGCAAACCCGGATGCAGGATGGTGTCCCTGAAACCATCTGCGAATTGCAAGGGGGTCGCAAAGACCCAATTCATTAATATTAATGAGGTGGGTCGCAATTTGCGACTTCCTTCCGATTCGCAGCACTCACAGGGCTGGTGGCCTGCTGGAGAGAGCAGACCACCATGTCTGTGACTGCTTTTCAACAAAGCAGTTTTTTTTTTGTATTGCAGCCCGTTTTCCTTAAAGGAAAACGAGTTGCAACACAAACGAAAAAATGAAACGTTTATGTTTCATTTTTTCAGAGCAGGCAGTGGTCCATAGGACCACTGGCTGCTCTGAAATTTTTCTTTCAGGGCCATTCACAAAAAGGGAAGGGGTCCCATTTAAAATGGGTGCTAACTGCGAATTGCTTTGCGACCGGGTTCGCGGTCACAAAGCAATTCTACATCGCGATGCGAATCGCAAATAGGAAGGGGAACACCCCTTCCTATTTGCGAGTCGCATTCCCATTTTGCGAGTCGGTGACCAGGTTACCGACTCGCAAAATGGGAATGAGCATCGCGATGTACTTTTTGCATGGCGCAAACAACGAATTTCGCTGTTTGCACCATGCAAAAAGCTTCGTACATCTGGCCCTTGGTCCCTCTGAAGAAAATCTTTAAGAAAACAACTAAGTCCGAAGGTAAACTTTTGACAGAGGCCTCCAGCGGGCTAAAGGCAAGCAGGGCTCCATCGCAGTTGGACTTAAATTTTTACTTTGCCACAGTCTAGGTGCGATCATATGACCATTTTGATTTTCGGTTCTATGCGCTAGAAAACAGCAAGTCTTTCAAAATTCATATGTTCCCCTTATCCGATTGTAATCATTTTCATGTCATTAAAAAAATAAAAATAAAATCTATTGTTATAAAGCGGTGTTGGATTTTGATTGTGTTTTTGTTTTACTTATTTACTGTTTTGTGATTTTTAAATGCTTTACCAAGGTTTGAGATGGGTTTAATTTATTGAGACCTTACTGGACCTAAGTGGAGATTAGTGGCCTATTGCCAGGTGTAGGTACCTACCTGCCCTTACCAATAACCCATTTTCCAACACAAGATAAATGTAGGATACGATTTTTACGTTTGGAATTTTTGCAGCTAGATCACTGAAACTGTCTAAAAATGCCCTAAGCATTGTAGTCCATTCCAGTTTTGACTCACATAGTGTCAGGTAGTTCCTAAACCTTGTGTCATTACCCTAAGAAAGATTGATTTTCATTATGAGTTTGTGAAACTTACAGTTCATATGGATGATTCTTTCACAACACAAAATGTTGTCTGTCAGTACAAGAGTGCTATTAATACATATTCAATTTCTTTCACTGATGGGGCCGATGTTCCAGTTATGCTATGATGGGTGCATAATGGTGTGCAGAAGAAATGTGGAAATGCCCACACAACAGAGCAGGGATACCAGGTTTATGATGTAAAGACGACTGGAGAGTGTGAATAAAGGGTGCATAATGCTCACCCTGCATTACTCTGTCAATTTTCCTGACGGTTGTTTTTAGGGCTGAGCGTGGACTAGGGGTGTGTTTTCCATTAAAATCTCATGGTATGGATTGTTTATGGGCTTAATTGGTTGCGTGGCTGCTCTGAATTTTGATGTTCACCAATGGACATTTCAAAGTATTGACAATGAAGGCTTGGATGATGGAACAACTGTGCTATGTGGAGCAACACGGGACATGCATCTTGGTATCTCTTATTATTTGTGTGGCCCTCAGTTGGTTTGGCTGATGACGTACTTAAGATGTCCTCCTACTGAGTCCTAGAAAATCTATGTGGCTCTAAAAATATGGTGAGTGTGGTGAGTGTGGTTGATGGGACACTCAAGTCATGCAGGTGCCAAACTGTAGAAGAACATCAGCAAACTGAAATTAAAGATGGTAATGCTACTTTCCCCTCTTCCTCCCAAAATGGTCTTCTGCAAGGTCATCTTCTCTTGCAGCCAAGATTACAGCACATGCACCAGAGAGGTTTAAAAGTTTCTTTCCCTGTCTTTTTAGTTTTAATGGTTCATAATACATGGAGTTTATAAAACTGAAAACATGGTGAAAGAGCCCACATTTTTTGGCTTTACCGTTCAAACAGTAAGTTAGGCCAGGTTTAAAAAAAAACAAATCGTAGTTGGTCACAATCCAATTTATAACGTGAGTATTAATGAAGTAGGCTGCAAATTACAACTCATTGTGATTGGAAGCCATCACAGGGCCATCTGGGGCCAGAAGACCACCATGTTTCCGATTGCTTTTAAGTACAGCAAACATTTTTTATGTTGACAAAGAAGAAGGATCCCCAGGGGAGCCCTTCTATTTTGTGAATAGGCTGCCACCTCCTTTGAGTTGTTGCTAAACTATCATTGCTTTATGACTTAATTATGTTTGTAAAACATTGATACATTTCTTACTGATTCAGTATTTGGAAGGGACACCTACAACAAGCCCTTCCAGACACAGTATCCATTTGGAATCCCATTTCAGGAGTCAGAGAAAACATTTCTGACTGTTAAATTCATTTTTCCTACAAGCAAACTCATTTTTAGGAGTTGGAAGAACCTCTCTGACTTCTAAAATGGAATTTGTACCTACAAATAAAACAATTTAATAGTCACAAACAAGCATTTGCAAAAGGTAAACTGCTTAGTACATCTTTAATATGCAAGGACTTTCTTTAACTGCTCATTTACTTGGAAACCTTGGTGGGATAAGATCTTCCATTATATGTACATAGATATGTCTTGGCAAAAAATATTTACTGTAGCTTTTCAGAGTAGTTGCTGGATCAGAAAATCATAAAACGTGTATCAAATATACGCTTGCAGCTTATTCACAAACTGAATTTTCTAGTGTGTTTCAGTAATACTACAATAGTTTTTCACACCGTCCCAAAAAATGCTATACACAATCCTACATCCACCTCTCCTATCTATTCTCTACACCTACATTTCATACAAGTGTGGGATGGATGGTGAGGAGTAGCTTGAATTAGGGAATGATTACTACTAAATGAAAGGGGATTTGTTGGGGGTAAGTAGGGGTTAAAGGAGGGCTTGG
Organism: Pleurodeles waltl; assembly: GCF_031143425.1. Lineage (NCBI taxonomy): Eukaryota > Metazoa > Chordata > Amphibia > Caudata > Salamandridae > Pleurodeles > Pleurodeles waltl. The sequence goes on from NC_090444.1 coordinate 635,573,497, forward strand.
GAAGAGTTTGGCAAGGGACAAGCTCTAATCCACAAAAGAGTAATCCCATTGCTATTCACAAACTACACTTCTAAAGTTGTAACAGCTAAAAAGGACCTACAACAGTAATAAAGTACTCCAGCTGAGACCGGGATTATGTCCAGCACCAAAAATGGTGAACCACATGTACTCCTACAAATAATAAAAACATGTTAAAATATACCAAGTTATAATATATATATATATATATATATATATATATATATATATATATATATATATATATATATATATATATTAGAAATGGGGTCTTTCTTTAGAAGTAAGGTTACCCCCTGTCCAAGCAAGGACCCTAACTCTATTCAGGGTAAAGGAGAATCACACTCACTTAGCCCCCACTCACCCCCTCGGTAGCTTGGCACAAGCAGGCAGGCTTAACTTCAGAAGCAATGTGTAAAGTATTTGCACCAACACACACAGTAATACAGTGAAAACACTAAAAATGGACACCACACCAGTTTAGAAAAATAGGTAAGATTTATCTAAACCAAACAAGACCAAAACAACAAAAATCCAACATATGCAAGTTCAAATATGAATTTTCAAAACAATGCAAGCCTTACTCCATAGAAAACAATGGAAACAATGATTTTGCACAAACTACCTGGTTAGCGTCAAAAATAAAGCTGCACTTGTGTCAGAAAAGACAGTGATGCGTCGATTCCTTCCCCACAAGGGAGGCCGTGCATTGTTTCTTATCCGGTCGGGTCACCGATGTGCAGTTTTTCTCCCTCGCAAGAGAGTGATGCGTCGATTTCCAGACCGGGCACCTCAGATCAGCGGAGAGTCGGGCTGTTTTTCCGCCCAGGGAAGATACAAGGAAAATCCTATGACATGGGGTTAGGTAACCGCACTGTATGGGGTTTGCATCATTACCAGCAACTGCAGGTGGGTGTTGCATATCGTTTCTCCATCTGTGATGCGTTGATTTCTCAGCCGCCATGCAGGTGGAATGTCGATTTTTGCCACAAAGTTGGTGGCGCGTTGTTTATCAGCTGCATTGCAGATGGTGTCTGTGCGTGGATTTTCAGCCCTTGTCTGCCAACTTCACCTTTCAAGGGCCCAGGGACTGGACAAGACAGCACTTGGCAGGAGTCTCAGCAGAGTCTCCAAATGTTAGCAGAGGAAGTCTTTGATGGCTGTGAGACTTCACAACAGGAGGGAAGCTCAACAAAAGCCCTTGGAGATTTCTTCACAAGCAGGAATGCACAACAAAGTCCATTCTTTGTCCCCTTTCACAGGCAGAAGCATCAACTGCAGGATAGTCCAACAAAGCACTGTCACAGGCAGGGGCAGCACTTCTCCTCAGCTCTTTAGTTCATCTCCTTGGCAGAGGTTTCTCTTGGCTCCAGAAGTAATCTAATTTTCAGGGGCTTTTGGTCCAATACTTATACCCCTTTCTGCCTTTGAAATAGGCCTACTTCAAAGGAAAGTCTCTGTTGTTCATAGGATCCTCATAATTCAAAGAATACACAGTTCCACTGAGAGATATAAAGAAATATCCCTGTATATAGCTAGGGAAAGAGAAGGGGAAAGGTCCCTGGGAGTCCAAATGTAATGGAACAAGAGCCCTCACTCACCAATTGGGGACATGCTTCATCATCGGGCTTTGCTCCTCATCGGGCTGGCACTGCAATGCCTGACGGGCCCCACAAGGGGGCTTTTTGCCAGAGATCTTTTTACTGTAGATAATTGCTGGTCGGTATATACTGGTATGTAGGATTGGTATGAAAAAAGGGTGCTGTTAAAAATAGCTAGAGGTAAAAATGATCATTTATTTGATATTGAACCTCTGACATGATTAAAAACAAAAGTAGGGGCAGAGAAAAAGATAAGGTCTAGTCTCCCCTAATCGACTAAAATGTCAAAACTACACTAACCCTACAGTCTGGGAGTGTAGTGTATGCAAGTACAGGATCCCCTATACTGCTTCTAAATAAAGTTCAACATGTTCCTCGCTTCTTTAGTCTACAAGATCTAATGCGATTCGTCAGGACCAATAAACCTACCTAATCCTTAAACTTTACAAAGCCTAGAGTAGGTGATTCAATATCTCACAGGAACCTGGAAAGCAAAGGAAGAAAAAAGTAAAGCATATATCATAGCACAAAACATCTGGTGATGTACAATGTGAAAAACGTGGGGAGAATCAAGAACACACTGGTGATTTGTCCCCTGCGTGATGTGCATGTATAAAAAGGGAGTGAACGAAAGAAATGAACAAACATTGCACCCCTTAACTTAAGAGGAACCATGCTTAGCCTCCTCGTATTAGGGGATGGGCCCCATCGGGTTAGCAACAAATTGCAATGGTCCAAATTCGTATAAATGCATAGATATAAGTGCAAGATTGGGAAGTTACTATCAAACAGTAACAACGTACAGGTATTGTAATTAGATTAAGTAGTTATGCAAGGCAAAGCACACACATCTATCTACACTTATAAATGGATACCTGTATCACTTCCCTGTTACCTTCTGAGCCCTATTTCTTATTATACAAACGTACCAATGTAAACTGGAAGGTTCAAGAGTGTGACAGGCCAGATCAGTATGTCGCTATTATAGAATTATGTGATCCCCTAAGAGGGGGGGTAGCAAAATCAATCTGAAACAATGTCATCTGTATATACTCTGTATCACTGAATGATGGACAAAAGGTGATTTTGAAAAAAAGGGAGGGGGTTCACAATATACCGACCCAGACACCCCGAGACCGATATGACAGCTCCCACAAGTGTAAGTGTAATTCAGGCACGATTATCCCAGTGTAATGCTAAATTGGTCAAAAAATCATTTGGCAAGAGACTCCGTAAAAAGGGTTCTGTAACAGTGTATTAAAACATGCTGGCATCTGGTGTAATAGACCGTGCTACGATAACACATTCAGGGAAGGAAACTGATGAAGGGAAATCAAGCCCCACGTTCAGCGTGGCTCAGCGTCGTTAGTTACGGCTCTGGACGCATGCCTAAGGCCGGGAAAACGAACACCAAACACAATATGGACAGGTTCTAAAAGGGGTGCTAGCGCTAGTCACTTACTTGTGTATCCGCCACTGAGTCCAGCGTCACCTACCCCAACTTGAAGCTCCCGGTAGTGAGGAGAGCAGCCGGGAGGCGTTAACATAAATAGTAGAGTAACTGAAATAAACAAAGGACTCAGTGCTTTAAAAAAGGGAGGTGGCCATCTTGCTTTCTTGACAAAGAACAATCCAGTCAACTAGTGGGGGCTAGAAATAAGACTAAGCTACCTCTAGTAAAGTGGCGGCCATCCTACACAACTGGAATTAATCCCTTTATCTAGAAATATAGGTAAATCCTGGGTGGTTAATGGCTACCAATTTGGATAGTAAGTTCTGTTTTAACTACAGAAAATATGGATAGTATCTAAAAAGAATCTGCTGCCCTGAAAAATATGCGGTCATCTTTAAAAAATTGACTGACTGGGTGATCAGAGAATGGAAGTCACCTCTTAATGATAGATGTGGACCACAACTTGCTCCCTAGGCCGTGAGATAGGGGTCAAAGTTACCTCAAGTAGGACCTCAACAAATACTAGATGGTATAAAGCAAACCCAGAGATACAATCAGCTGTAATGGCTGTGACATGTTCACTATTAACGATGAATGAAGTCTATCCATGGAATGTCATCATTGAGTCCTATCAGGTGTGTCCTCAATCTGTACACCCAATGTTGTTCTTTCTCAAATAGTCTATTGGACATTCTCTATTATCCTTAATACTCTCCAAAATTACCCATTTGAGATCATTAGGAATGTGATGTTGCTCTATGTAGTGCTTTGTCAATTTTGTTGAGGATCTCTGACATCTTATAGTACTGCGATGTTCATTGATCCGTATCCTAACCATCCTGGTGGTCATTCCTATATATCGTAGGTTACAAGGACAAGTAATCATGTAGATGCAGTTCTTAGTACGCAATTCGTATGTGTTACTAACTGCCATTTTTTTGTCCCACCCAGATCTAATTTGTGAGTACCCATTGTTAAGGTGCAAATATTGCACCCTCCACAGGGGTGTTGGCCTTTGACCTCTAACCAAGATCCGGTTAAGGTTACGACTTGATTCCTATTAGGTACAGGTCAGGTATGCAGCACAAGGTCTCTGATATTTTGTGTTCTTTTGAAGGCAAACAGGGGGCATTCTAAAGATTCCCCAGAACTATTCAAAATAGGCCAATGTTTCTTAATGATCTTTTTGACACAATTGCTCAAAGAGGTAAAGGTGGTGACACAGGTTAACCTAGTTTGTGGTTTGCGTGTGGTCTCAGTCAGCAGGACGTCTCTAGGTATGTTCCTGGCTCTTTTCTTGGCATGTCCTATAAAATGTTTGGGGTAATTGCGGTCCCTCAATTTCTGACTCAGGACATCAGCTTGTGAATAGAAATCAGAAACATTAGAACAATTACATCTCACTCTCAGGAACTGTCCAATAGGTAGATTCATCCTTAAAGATTTGGGGTGGTGGCTATCAAAGAGCAATAGACTGTTCCTATCAATTGATTTATGAAAGATGGAGGAATGTAGGACCCCGTCTGTTAATATTATTCGTAAATCCAGAAAGGAAACCTCTTTATTGGAAAAGTTAGCACTAAAATGAAGGCGGCTGTCCAGAGTGTTGATCCAATGTACAAACACCTTGACTTGGTCTGTGTCACCCTTACATACCACCAAAATGTCATCTATGTACCGACACCACAGCTGAACATTAGAAAAAAAAAGGCTGTGAGGGTGAAATAATGTGGCATTGATCAAAAGTGTACATATAGAGGCAAGCCAAACTAGGCACAAATATACTTCCCATGGAGGTCCCTTGTATTTGGTTATAAAGGTTATCTTCAAACTGGAAAAAATTATCTTTGAGAGCTAGACTTGTACATTGTATGATGAAACTAATGGGGGTATTATAGGCCCAAGTCATGGAACAGAGAGTTTCTTCCACTGCTGCTAAGGTGGCATCCTGAGGTATGTTGGTATATAGTGCCTGCAGGTCAAGACATATCAACATATCTGGGTGTTGATATGGTCTAGCAAGACCTAGGTGTTTTTTTGGTATCTTTAAAAAAAGTTAAAGTCTGTTGGACAACAGAGGTTCCAATAGGGATCCTATAACAGACACAATCGGGTGGCCCGGTGGGGGAGAGCCCTTGTGGATTTTGGGGAGGCAATAGAAATAGGGAATCCTTGGTTCTTTGGTATTCAAAAATTCAGCTTCCTGCTGTGTAATCCAACCCGCAGTTTCAGCTTCATTAATCATCCCATGGATAATCCGTTGTAGTCGGGGAGTGGGGTTTGTTGAAATGGGTTCGTAGTACGTGGTGTCACTTAGTAATCTTAAACATTCCTGTCTGTAAAAAGTGGTAATTAAAATCACGATAGCTCCCCCTTTGTCTGCAGGTTTGATAGTGATATCTGGATGCTGAGACAAGGAGCTAATCACTACTTTCTCTGAATTAGACATGTTCTGAAAAGAATGAGTGGGTAGTAAATGCTGTATTTCATGACGTACTGCTTTCTCAAAGGTAAGTACTTCAATAGGCACCGAGGTAGATGGAGGCATGAAAGTTGAGGGGCTCCTCAGATTCGTGCCCCCCTTCAAAGTCAGTGCAGTCTGATCCTAAAGAAGAAATGTAAACTGATTTTATGGAACAAGGCCGTTATCTCACAATTTAAACGGAAAGGGTCCTCTTTGGGGTTAGGCGCAAATCCCAACCCTTTCTCAAGAACCGATAGTTCTGTCGGAGATAGTATAGTGTCCGATAAATTAACAACTAAGGTTTCTTTGTCAGTATTGCTCTGCAGCTTCTGGTTTATAAGATCCTGCCTTGCCCAGACCAGGCCCCAGACACACATCAAGGGGTTGGAGACTGATTTGTGAGAAGGCAGGCACAGCCTATTCAAGTGTAAGTGACCACTCCTCCCTCCACTCTAGCACAGATGGCTCATCAGGATATGCAGACTACACCATAGCTCCCTTTGTCTCACAATCTAGAGAGGATTTACAAACTGCCCGACTGTCAAACTGACCCAGACAGACAATCCACAAACAGGCAGAGTCACAGAATGGTTTGAGCAAGAAAATGCCTACTTTCTAAAAGTGGCATTTTCAAATAACAATCTAAAAACCAACTTCACTAAAAGATGTATTTTTAAATTGTGAGTTCAGAGACCCTAAACTCCATATTTCTATTCTCAAAGGGAATCTGCACTTTAATAATATTTAAAGGCAGCCCCCATGTTAACCTATGAGAGAGATAGACCTTGCAACAGTGAAGATTGAATTTAGCAGTATTTCACTGTTAGGACTTGTAACACACATCAGTACATGTCCCACCTTTAACATACACTGCAACCTGCCCTTGGGGCTACCTAGGGCCTACTTTAGGGGTGATATACATGTATAAAAAGGGAAGGTTTAGGCCTGGCAAGTGGGTACACTTGCTAAGTCGAATTGGCTGTTTAAAACTGCACATACAGGCACTGCAGTGGCAGGACTGAGCAATGTTTACAAGGCTACTAATGTGGGTGGCTGCAGGCCCACTAGTATCATTTGATTTACATGCCCTGGGCACCTCTAGTGCACTTTACTTGGGACTTAATAGTAAATCAAATATGCCAATCATGGATAAGTCAATTTACACATACATTTTACATAGGAGCACTTGTACTTTAGCACTGGTTAGCAGTGGTAAAGTGCACAGAGTATCAACCACAGCAAAAACATACACAAAGAACCTGGGAAGCAGAGGCAAAACGTTAGGGGAGACCACTTCAAGGATGCCAAGTCTAACAATATATATCTATTATTATATATATATATATATATATATATATATATATATATATATATATATATATATATACATATATAAATATATATATATGTGTATATATACCTACTGGTATATACAGTAGGTAGTTATAGTTCGGACATGTTTCCATAGAAAAAGTGTTTTTTGACTTGCCTATATCTTTGGCACCATTTGACAAATCTTCACAAACTTTTCCCAAAAAAGTGCCCCAGTGATTTTTGTTGCACATGAAAAGTTTTGGGGTGATCTATCAATCAGTGGCTGATAAAAAGGGGAGAGGGGCAAAAAAAGTTGTGTTTCCTATGTAAATTTCCAGAGAACTTTTAGACACAACTACGGCCCGAACCACTGGACAGAATTACACCAAATTTGGCCGAAAGCTAGCTTTCAGTACTCAGATTGTGCTTTTGGTTATTTGGCGTAAATCCATTCAGTAGTTTGTGAGAAATTAAGGAAAATCCCAATTTTTTATATCTCCTGCCGTGAACAAATTTTCACGAATGCGCACGAGTAGTAGCACTGTAATTGGCTGGCCACAACCTGACTAGGAAGATGTGGCCGCCATTTTATGTTATGGGAGAGGGTCCCCGGGGCTGAAAATAGAAATGGTAAGTGGTATAAGGGGTCAGAGTGGAGGTACCCTGACCCCATGGGTGTGATATAGAGGTGTTTTGGGGTCAAATTATGGGTTTAAAATGAGTTTTCTTTACTGAGCACAATATTCATGAATATTCGAGGATATTCGAAAATATGCAAAAAAAATAAAAAAAAACATTCACAGCTCATTCATACACTAATTCATTCATTCATACATGCAGTCAGAGGTTCATGTGCCCACTCACCTGTCCACTTAGGTACTCACACACCCACTTTCAGACCCATTGAGGCACTCATGCACCCACTTAGAGACTCACTTACAGAGACAGACCCTGTGGCCATCCCCCTCTGCGCATGTGCAAAGGCCATGCGCAAGGCATGGTTGGGTGGTTATAAGGGCTTGGCTGCAGGCCAGCTGTGGTGGAGTGTCCAGACAGCACCACAAACGGACAGGTGCTACCCAGAAATGCTGTTTAGTTCCAGTTTGTGTATGTATATGTATGTATATATATATATATATATATATATATATATATATATACTTAAATGTTAAAATATGTATAACTGAAAATAAATATTCATATTAATATCTGGATACGCTTTTTTAAATTTAAAGTTAAATGTAACTTTAGTTTTTTACATGAAGAAATTCATATACATCATTTCTACACATGAATGTTACTTATGTTCACTACATAATACATACATATATTTAAACTCAGCTAGGTCAAGCATCTTAAAACTAATTTCATTTTTAATTCAAAATAAGTTAATTCTGCTGTTGTTTTCTATTTTTTTCTACATTTAAAATAAATATATTGAATACATTGTATGTTTTAAAATGTGTCAACTTTTTAACCTTCCATATAATTTACCACTTGGATGTCTTTACTTGCCCAAGTAATCACATTACATTCATAAATTAGATTCTACGCTCTTGTATCAGGGAGTGGGTACATGTAAGCCTACAACCTAAAGTAAATTTACACTAGTAAATGGTGAATAGCTAAAAGTATTATATTTACTAGAAACTGTAAGAGTAAAGTTATACATGCAGATTTCCTCATGCATATGTTTGCCTTTGTGAATAGGCCCCATTGATTCCAAGTTGTGAAGTGAGTTGAGTATGATGGAGCATTATCTTTTTAATCACATTTTGAAAACTCAGAGTCTCAATCCAACTCTTGAATTTGGATTCACCTTTTAATTTTCATATCTTTATGATTACTTTATTGACTAACACTGACATGCTCTGTCATTGAGGTGATAATTTCTCGGACAGAGAATCCTCCACTGAAATTCACGCTTATATGACAAATCATGCTGCATTTCTTTTTCAAGTATCATACATTCACAACCTTTACCTAAATCGGGCGCTATGGCCCTCATTATGAGTTTGGCAGTAATTACCACAAACCGTCATGCAGTCTGCTGGCAAAAGACTACCATGGACATGGTAAACTTACCACTGTATTATGACCCCAAAGGCAAAAACCCGCCAGAAAAGAGCGAGGTATCCGACCCCGCCAGGCCAAATGACAGCGGGAAGCAGGCTGCAATGAATGCGCCACCATCATGGCAAACATAAACCTCCTTCCCAATTACAATTTGCAAATCAGCACATTGGTCATGCAACAGCGGTACACCATTAGCAGTACGGACTGCGGCGGCCACAAAATGAACTCAACAACAACACCCCACATTGATCATTTTGAAAACCCCACACCTGTGACACATACATACACTTCACACACCCATACACACCACTATAAAACACACACTCACAATACCGACAATCCCTGTCTATGCCTACCTGCTGCCACACAACTCCCGGTCAACTGGAAAGAGACACCACAAACTCAAGTCACATTTTTGCACACCCCACATATAACTCACAAACACACAACCACGCATCCCACAACTGTACCTTCAACCACATCAACTCACTCACACACTCCACTACCACAAGCAACACCATCACATCACAGCACACATCTCCCCACAAAACCCATTATGGTACTCCCTAAGAACCCCCATTTCACTGACAGGGAGTTGCAGACCATGGTGGACGAAATAATCAGGGTGGAGCCACAGCTGTTCGGTGTACACGTCCAGCAGACATCCACTACCAGGAAGATGGAGCTATGGCAGAGAATCCTCAACAAGGTGAATGCAGTGGGAAGCCATCCATGCACAAAGGATTATATCAGGAAGAGGTGAAATGACCTGCGGGGGAAGGTCCGGTCCATGACATCACAACACCAGATTGCCATCCAGAGGACTGGTGGTGGTCCCCCACCACCTCCCCCCGAATTGACAAAATGGGAAGAGAAGGTCATGGCTATCCTGCATCTGGAGGGCCTCACTGGAGTTACTGGAGGACTGAACTCTGGTAAGTCAATGACACACCCCTCCCACCTCCTGCACCTGAAATTCATGTTACCCCCTCCCCCTGTACCAAACCCAAGACATCCTATCCCCTATCCATCCCTTCCCATCAACCACCTACACCCATCCCCTGCATGCCCACGCACCCCACTAACACATACCCAAACAATGTGCACACATCCACCAGTCCCTGCTTGTAATGCTTGAAACAGAACAAGTCCCACAATGCATCACCCATCACACTAATTTGTATGCACTGCACCCACCCCAATGGGAGTCCTGCATGCAGATGTATGAGGATGTAAGCACAAGAAACAGGTGACAGATGCTGACAGGGAAATGGCAATGACAGGACCGAAGACAGAAACAGAAGGAAACACACACCACTGCTAATGTGTGACAGCAATGCACATGTGCATTGCCCACTATCAACAACTAACTGAGTGTCAACGCCATATCTTCTGAAGCTGTTCAACACTACTGCCACTCAGCTGACACACAGTCAAATACTCTGCAGGACACGCAATACATTTGTATTTTTACTCCACAGGTACTACTGCTCATGGCAGCCACCAGGAGGTGCCAGGAATTGCCAGTCCCCCAGCAGTAGAAGGCCCCAGTGACGACAGTCAAGGGATGTCTGGATCTGGACGACCACCCTCGCTCATCGGGAACCTCTGGTCAGTCACCCTCCAGAAGCTCCTCCCAGCTCATCAGACAGACCCCCTCTATTCAGCCACCACCAACAGCTGTCGCTCAATGCCCCTAAACCAGTGTCCCAAGGTCAGCCACTGTGTGCCCACCTGTACAGGGACCGGAATCACCACCCGTCACCAGGCAAGACGATGAAGGTCCTGGTGCAAGCAGAAGTGAATACACTGTGGCAGGGTCACAGGCACAGGGGTCCGGGCCAGTGGGAGGGCATCTGTGGGCAAAGGGGGGAGCCACACCAGGGAAGCGCTTGGCAAGGAGGTAATTCACTAAGTCCTGGCAGCATATCACCACTCTCAGGATGGGCCAGATCCTGCCCACTTTTCAGAAGATTCAGAGGCTGCAGAGTGAACACCATCAGTAGGCCATGGAACAATGGCAGGCCCACAATGCCACCATGGCCTCCATCAAAGGGGTGCTACAGGACATGACTGCAGTCCTGCTTGAGATCTCCACCCGCATGCAGGCCCCTTCCACAAGCCACGGGACACCCCAGCCCTCCACATCTGCTTCTGGTAGTGGACTGGTGGCCCTGCCAGGGGACTCAAAGGACACCAGCACCCCTTTCTCTGTTGCCCAAGAAACCCTTTGCAAACTTGGCCGGCCAGCCAGACATCCCTCAGTGACTGTAGCCATGATGAAATGCACTGCCAGGAACTGATCCTCTCCTGAACTGTCTCCCTTGTGTGCCACTGACACACCTTGTTGACTTTCTACTGTCAGTGTTCCATTTTCCAAAGCCCCCATTGACTCTGAACCTGTGCTACCAACAGCTGTGAACACCAAACTGACTATTTCATCCACATCTGTCCACTCCCTTGTATTTCCCCATCCCTTATTTTGATTCACTTCATAAACACTGTACATTCACACCCAATGTATTTGTGCTTTATACATAATGCATGCATGTGATGAACACCTTTGTCAATGTATCATTGTGAAACAGTACCAAAAATTGCCTGGGCCGAAAGTTTGCAGGTATGTAACATTTCAAATCTGTGAAATGGGTTTCTAACACTTGACCAGGAATGTTTTAATCGTCCTTGTAAACGGCTCTGCAAAGGATATCCCACCATAGGGAGACCTGTGAGGAACAGATATGTGGCTTACATTTAGGTAAATTTTTTTAATGACACATGTACCTGCTTTGTGTCCAAAGTTGGACATCATTGCCAGAGTACTGTCACTTCTTGACTGATCAGTATTACCATTTTTTCAGTTGCACTACATACTATTAATGAACTCAAATATGCAGCTTTGCAGATTAGTAAAACAGTAGGGCCATCCACATCAGCCTAGTTGACCTCCACCCACATTGAGAGGGACACTAGGTTGGTGTGCAAGTACCGAGGAGACGTGGTGTCACAAGTACTGTCAGCAAAACTGGCCCATACCCTCTATTCACGCAGCATGTCCAAACATTCCATACATGTGAAAGCAGGAAACACATCCAGGAAAACAAAACGTCTGTGTGTGAACTACCTTTGGGAGTCATCAAACACATGAAGCAGTAAGGGCTAGGTGGGAGTACACACATTGCACCACACACGCACTGCAGTCTCCAGCACTGGTTGTACATTCTGTCAATTGTGAACAAATCTACGTAGGCAATGTTGGGGGAAACAGTAAGCAAATTGTACCTTCAACTCAGAAGTATAGCTGAATGAGCTGAGTTCTGGAATCCGCATCATCCTCTCCTACATCGCTGTTCTCTGTCCCCTCAGCTGCTACTGGTGGATCAGGTCATTTCTCCTCTTCCAGTAGGGGTACATGTCTCCTTAGTGCCAAGTTGTGCAGCATACAGCAGGTCATGATGATCTGGCAAACCTTGTTCAGGGAGTAGCACAGGGAGCCGCCTGACAAATGCAGGAACCAGAATCATGCCTTCAGTAGGGCAAATGTCCTCCCTGTCCTGCCATGTGCCTCATAGTAGCGAATGTCACCCCCTGACCTGGGATACCTCACTAGTGTCAACAGCCAGGAAAAGTTTGGATAGCCAGAATCACATGGGAAGAGTGGGAATACAGATCACTTGTCACCATTGGGGTTAAAGAGTAAGAAAGGCAGATTGCTAGCTACTGCACCCTCACATCTCACTCACCCACAAGCCAGACTCTCTCTCTTTGTAGTTGTGCCATCAGGTGTGGAACACTGCTTTTCCTCAATTCAATAATTTTTTTATTTTTCACGATTTGGAACTCCAAAGAGGTCCACATGTATACAACTCATCAAAACAATGCATAAAATAAGAATAGAATCAATAGAGGATATAAAACATGGTTATCTTTAAAATACAATACAATCAGGTCTCTACCCATCACTTATGTTTTAGAATACCATTTGATATTTACCTATGTAGAACAACAGTCGCAAAGAAAATTTCTGCATGATCACTTTAGTTCTCAACTTCTATAGCCAATTACACAAATATGATCCAATGCAAAGCGTTATGTTATATAAAAGATAGGTTATAGCCCAGCAGCATTATACAAAATAACAATTCCATACCAATCTACAGTGTATATAGTGCATTAATCCTAAAATAAAAGCTTCTGGGAGGGGACTGCACATCACGTTCCAGCCTATGAGGTGGAATATGCTCAAAAATAGTTCATTAGGAAAGTACATTCCGTTGCGTCCTTCAATAGATAATAAAATTAATAAAGATTTAAAAAGGACATAAAAAACGTAAAAGTCATTAAGCAAAATATTTCATTCAGAGGTTTGTACACAAATTTCAATACCTCTCCTGCTAAACGCATATTAAAATTCAAGAAAACCAGTTTCAGCCATTTTGTTCTTCATTTAACTAAGGAGGAACAAACAAATAGCACATGCTTAAAATTCTGTGCTCCCAACTGACAGAGATCACAAATGTTCAAGGATCCATCCCACTTGTAAATTAAATCTTTAAATGGTAATCTATCTAATCTGAACAAGATGAAAAAGCACCGTACTCCATGTGGTAAATTCCAAAATAAATATGGTTGAGGATATTTAAAAATCACCAAATTGGTTAACGGCCTAAGCCTCCTCTTTTGGTGACAAGACTCAATATCCAACAGGAAACCTTTACCCCGTATAGCCTCTGCTGCTCCACAAAATGTAAGAGGCACGCACAGAACCAGGGAATTTTACAATCACTTGGGAGATGTACTGGTCTGCAAGACACACTATCCGTAGATTAATGGAGTGATAACTTTTCCTATTCCTGTACACTTGTTCATTTGCCCTGGGAGGAATCAAGGGACTATGGGTGCCATCTATAGCCCTAATCACATGTGGAATGTGTGCAATGGCATAGAAATCAGATTTCACAGTGGGCAAGTCAGCAGTTTGGGGAAATTTGATATAGCTGTGGAGGTGTTTCAGCAAGGCAGTGAGGACATTCCTTAAGATGTTACTAAACATTGACTGTGACACACCTGATGCCAAGGCCACTGTCGCCTAAAATGACCACTGGCCAAAAAATGTAGCACAGATAGTACCTGCACAGTAGGGGCAATAGCATAGGGATTACATAGAGCTGGCAGTAGATCTGGCTGCAATTGGGCGCACAGTTCACGTGTGGTCATCTGGTTCAGATGGTAGGTCACTATGATGTGTCATTCCTCCATGGTTGCAAGGTCAACTAGGGGCCAATACACCGGTGCCTTCCTCAGTATCTGCATGGGTTGGTACCTAGGGAGGGCCAACACACATATGTCACCACACCAACACATTACGGATGATGTCCACCCACACACAACTGCACAAACATAGCCTTCATATCAGGAAAGGGTTGTATACAGCTAACATTGTGACAATCGACAAGTGATCACGGTGCTATGCAACCTACTAATGCAGCTAACTGATGCCACACATCATATATGGCAGGTATAGCTGTGCATGACTGATGTGCCTAACATGTACAAGTAGATATGACAGCATGGACAGCGCATAGAGATTGCACTCTAATACATTTTACACTTCAAATGATAGTCGCCTGTCCTACATGCAGAGGACAGATGAAAGTTACTTGACTCCGCTGGTGTAAGTCATCATGGTGTTAGGTGGTCTGTACTGCCATGCAATTCCTTGTTGGTTAACATTAGTGTCTATGGGGAACAGGGGCCAATCATGATCACAGCTGGCAGTGACGGTGCGAACCGGCGTGGTCATCAGTGCCATTTTGATTTCCCTTTGCCACTTGACTCCTGCACTCATCACAATCACAACTCCACTGTGTGTGCTGTTGGGTCCTGCATTTGGTCACGAAGATGGCACGTGCAACAGGGGAGAGAGCCACAGCCTTCAAGCAGGAGGAGCTGACTAGGCCTGTGGACGGGGTCCTACCCCTGTATGCCAAGTTGTATGGGAGACCAGAAGAGCAGGTAAGTGGATTAACAGTGTCCTAGCAGTGAGTGTGATTGCTTGGGTGCATGTGTGTGTTAATGTAGGATTACCAAGCATATAGGAATAGTGGAGTAGGCCATCAATGTGAACCTGTAGGAAGAGGAAGGAATTTATGGTGGACTACTGTCAGTACGATTGTACCCTATGTCAGCATGCGTGTGGTAAGTCTACATTAATGTGTATTCCTATGTGTCCCATGCAGGTCAGAGCCCATCAGATGTAGGGGTTCTGGTGAGACATTGCGAAGGACGCGTGGACCCTGGGGGTCTGTAGCTGGCGGAGCACCCACTGCAGGAAATGGTGGGAGGACCTGAGATGCTGGACCTGAATGACCACAGAGGCCCAGCTGGGGGTGGCCTCCCAACAAGGAAGGGGTGCACGTCAGACCCTCCTAGTAGCTCCCCACCGAGGTGCCCATGCCCGCTCACCCAGGAGGGTGAGCATCTCCTTCGCCGCTGGCATCTCAGCCCCTGTCCTCGTCAGCCCTGCTGCCCTCAATGAGAAGGTTATTGACCTCCTGCGAACCATCTCTGTGGGACAGAGAACCATTGTGAATGCCATCTAGGGGCTGGCATCACAAATGCAGAAAACCAATACCTATCTGGAAGGCATTCATGGTGCATTGTCATTGTCTGGCCTCCAGAGATCGTTTCAGGCTCTGGAATCCTCTTCGATGGCAGACAGTGTCCCTAGTACTTCCATCCTCCCTTCAACCACCTGTGCCCCAACCAGCACCCCTGTCCCCTCACCCATCCCAAGCACACAAGCCAAACAAAATGCACCCATTACAACACACAAGGACACACACAGGCACAAGTCACACCTCAGCCATGCACACACTCAACAGACAGATGTAAACATGACAATGGCCATGTCCTCCACTGTCTCCCCCACCGATCCTCCCTTACAGTGACCTCACCACACACACCTGCAAGCACTGCATCCTCATTCCCAGATCCTGCCCACACTGACACAATCACCACAACAGCAGTCACCAAGACATGCACCCCAGACACCACTCCCGCACTCACCACAAAAACCATAACAGAAAACCTGGAGCACACACACACACACATACCACCACAACACCATCCATTCACATGACCTGTTTGTCCTCTCCCATCCTTTTGCCTCCTCCTCCTGAAACATATAAATGCCCCCACTCAAGCACCCAACAGTCATCCAACACGCACAAGCAGACTGGGCACCCACCTGCATCTACACGTCCTACAACCACTCTTTCTACCTCCACTCCCACGCCTGTTTCCACAGCACCTCCACGTGCTCCTAAAAAACTTTTCCTTTCCCACATTGACCTATTCAAACTTCCTGGCCCTCCCCGTCTAGTCCCTGCACATTTCTGTGGCCTCCTCCAACCCAGTCCCTCCACTTCACATTCCTCCCTGGACCTTCCTTCCAGTTCCCATATTCCTTCCCCCTCCAATAAGAAAACTGTGAAGAGGCCTGATCCAGCTCCCACCCACTAGTCTAAACACACTCCCCCTCCTTCCAAGGCTAAGGCCAGGCCCCTCCTTCCTGACCTGATCCTCACCACCAACCCCTCCCCTGCGCCCTGAGGTGCCAGCCTCATTGATGCCCCTGCCCTGTGGAGACCATGGTCATGTCAGGAGTCAAGTTGGGGCCTTGTTAGCACTCTTTGGCCGCATGGCCGTGAGCCTACGAACTGCCCAATGGGCCTCTTTATACATAGTTTCTGTTTCCCCGTTTATTGTACGCATTAATATATGGCCAACCTGCACAGTTGGTCCACTTTGATCAAGTTGTCCTGCGTTTGACGTTGGCTGCCTTGTGTGTACAGGTTTGTGCATCTTTGTCCCCATTTGTGCATGTGTACTGTGCTTGTGTGGCGACATCACTTCTGTTCTCCACTTTTGCCCCGTCTGTATTTGTGTCTGAAACAGTGTTTATGCGGTGATGGTTTTGGAAGTTGGTGTGGATGGTATGTGTGTGGGTAATTGATTGTGATGTGTGTTCAGTTGTTGTTCATTATGCGGGTAGAGTTAGTGGTATGGACGATGGCGTCATGGTATGGTACCAGTGTATGTGTGGATGGCACTTGTGGATGTGTGCCATATGTGTGTCTGGTATGCTCTTTTCCGCCTAGTGTTAGACCTGACTGCCTTAGGGTGGTCACCCCTAACTTTTTGCCTGCCTCCCTTCACTTTTTGGGCACTGTTTTTGCTGGTTTTAGGACACTGCACACTTTACCACTGCTAACCAGTGCTAAAGTGCATATGCTCTCTCCCTTAAAACATGGTGACATTGGTTCCTACCCAATTGGCTTGTTTAATCTACTTGTGAGACCCCAGTAAAGTGCACTACATGTTCCCAGGGCCTAGAGATTAAATGCTACTAGTGGGCCTGCAGCACCGATTGTGCCACCCACATAAGTAGCCTCTGAATCATGCCTCAGGCCTGCCATTGAAAGGCCTGTGTGTGCAGTTTCACTGCCACTTCGACTTGGCATTTAAAAGTACTTGCCAAGCCTTAAACTCCCCTTTTTCTACATATAAATCACCCCTAAGGTAGGCCCAAGGTAACCCATAGGGCAGGGCTGGGTGCTATGTAGGTAAAAGGCAGGACATGTACCTGTGTAGTTTATATATCCTGGCAGGGTAAAACTCCTAAATTCCTTTTAAACTGCTGTGAGGCCTGCTCCTTTCATAGGCTAACATTAGGGCTTCCCTCATGTGCTGTTTGAGTGGTAGCTTCTGATCTGAAAGTAGTAACAAGGTCATATTTAGTATGGCCAGAATGGTAATACAAAATCCTGCTGACTGGTGAAGTTGGATTTAATATTAATATTTTAGAAATGCCACTTTTAGAAAGTGAGCATTTCTCTGCACTTAAATACTTTTGTGCCTTACATTCCACATCTGGCTAGGTTTAGTTGACAGCTCCCTTGTCGATTCGCTGAGACAACCCCAAACACAGGATGCTCAGTCACACTTGCAGACATCTGCATATTGAATGGGTCTTCCTGTGCTAGGAGGGTGGAGGGCCTGACACTTATATGTCAAAGGACAGTAGCCTGCCCTCACACAAAGGACTGCCATACCCCCTACTAGGCCTCTGGCAGACAGGATGGAACTGAAAGGGGACCTTGTGCGCTTCTAAGCAACTCTTTGAAGTCTCCCCCACTTCAAAGGCACATTTGGATATTCAAGCAGGTCTCTGACCCTACCAACTCAGACACTTTTGGACAAGATACCACTGGTGAAGAATCCCTAAACCAGAACCTGCAACCTGCCAAGAACTGCCTGGCTGCCTAAAGGACTCACCTGACTGCTTTTCTGCAAAGGACTGCTGTCCTGCTGCTGCCCTGCTGCCTTGCGGTCTGGCTGTGCTGAGAAGTGCTCTCCAAGGGCTTGGATAGAGCTTGCCTCCTGTTCCCTGAAGTCTCAGGATCAAAAATACTTCATCTCTGCAAAAGAAATTATTGTGCAGCGAAAATCGGCGCACAGCCTGCAAGAAACAATGCACAGCCTGCCTCACGGTGAGAAAATACACGCTGAAGCAGAACGATGTAGTCCAACTTCCCGACAAGGAGATCGATGCAGCGCCTGCGTTGCGACTGGAAATTCGATGCACATCCCACTGAATCGACCCACCGGATTGACGCAGAGCTGAACCAGAATGACGCAGGCCGTCTTCCTGAGAGGAATCGATGCAGCACCTGCCGTACGGTCAAAATTTCCAATGCAACACCCACTGGATCGATGCAACCACTGTGACTTCGTCCTGCACGGTCAGGATTTCAACGCATCATCCCCGGGGCGCCCGAAAACCTCATAACCCAAAGAGGATCCCAGTCTATGCGCCGGAAATCAACGCAAAGCCTGCCTTGCGTGAAAACTCAACGACGAATCATCTGTGTGCACCGGAAAAATCTACGCACACCTCCCTGTTTTCCATGCAACTCCTCCTCTGCGGTCCCTTGCGGACAATTTGAAAGAAACCAGGTACTTTGTGCTTGCAAGAGACATTTGTTGCTTTTTAAAGACTAAAGACACTGTGTATTATTTTCTCAGTGATATCTCAATGTATACTTATTGAATCTTGATCGTTTTGATCTGCATCTTACCAAACAAATATCATATATTTTTATAAACACTGTGGTGTATTTTTGTGGTGTTCTACTGTGTTATTACATGACTTATTGCACAAATACTTTACACATTGCCTTCTAAATTAAGCCTGACTGCTCAGTTCCAAGCTACCAGAGGGTGGGCACAGGATAATTTGGATGTGTGTGACTTACCCTGACTAGCGTGAGGGTCCTTGCTTGGGCAGAGGGTAACCTGACTGCCAACCAAAGACCCCATTTCTAACACCTGGTGTGTGTGTCGGCTGTAGTTTTGTGATCAGTTTGTGTGTGGCTGAGTATGAGTGTTGTGGCATGTTTACGGTCAGTGTTGTTTGGTGTGTTAATGACGTGTGTGTAGGGTGTGGTGTGTGTTCTGGTTGTGCGTGAGTGTATTGTGAGTGTGCATGTGTGTGTGTATATGGGTAGGGATGTTGCTGTGTGTGTGTGTGCGTCCCTTTCGGTGTCGGTGTGTGTGGTGTGTAATTGTCCCCTTCCCTCCCTTGCGTGGTAGACGGGGTACTCACCATTGTTTTCTTCATCGACGCTGCATGTCCTGGAGGTGGATTGCAGATACCAGCAATGGGAAAATATCCAGTTCATGCTCCATGTCTTCGGCAGCGCCCTCTGTGTCCCTACTGTGAGTGTTTCCTTATATACTGTTCCTTTCCGCCAGGCTTTTAGTGGAGGCCGGCCCGCCCTGGAAATCGTGGCGGTGTGCTGAGCCATAATACGGTGGGCGGTAAGGTCCTTTCCGCCACCTTGTAGATAGCATCTGCTGTCGCCGGCCCAAACTGGTGGTACAGGCAGTGTACTGGGTGTGTACTGGCCTGTTCACCACAATGGTCGTAATACGATTGTCTGCACCACCAGCCAGTTGGCTCTTGGATTGCCAATGCCGGCGTAGCGGGCCTGTCTCTGCCAAACCCGTAATGAGAGCCTTTGTAATTTGGTTCTTTTCACATTCTAAAACAGGCTTCATCCTAGCAAAAAGCTGCAACTATTCATAAACTTCATAGAACAAAACAATCTGTACTAGTGATATTTTGTGTCTTCTTCAGCAAATCAGAAAAACGGTGTGCAATTCTTTTTTTTAGAAAGCCTCAGATTGTAACCTACTTCAGAGGAGCAGTTAGAAATATATTACCATTGATACAAATTCCTAAGTCCCCTAACCAAGACTCTCAAGATTTAGAAGAATTGTTTTGTGGGCTGGATAAGTTAAGAAACATGTCAGAATTGGATGTCAGTAGCAGGTGACTTCAAAGCATTAGATATTCAAAATATGTACTTTGACTCATTCCATGCCTATCAACCCAGCGGAAACAAAAGCCTCTCATAATAGATAGAAATGAACCAGTTCAATTTTGTGTGGGTGAACAGTAAACTTGAATGAGGAAATAAACCAAAGAATTTGTCAGGCATGTTGCACTCACCTCAGACCTCTAGTAGACCAATCACTTACTGGACAGTAAAATATAATGTTACTTTTTATTGATTTGGATTTATCTATCATAGAGTTATGTAGTTTGTCGGATAAAAAAACACTTGATAAGCCACGTTTTTCTCCCTCACATAACATTCAATTACTGTCAACCTATTCAAGTTTTTAAGTTTTTCTTGGCTTGGGCAAACAGCGATGAAATGCGCTTCCAAAGTTTCTGTGCTGTTTATGATTTTGCAGAGCTCAATGGCAGTAGCATACACAGCACGTCATTGTTTTAAGGGCTACCTTCTAGGTTGAAAATGCCTTTGCTTTCATACCATTGCAGAATAGCCTGCCTAACGTAAAGACTAATTTTGGAGATACATTAGAGTTTGCTTGATTTCGAAGTCCATAACTTTTGGCTAATGTTGATGAAATGCATTAGCGAGTGGAGGACCAAGATTAAGGTCTAGTGCCCTCGGCACCTGCTGCACACCTCAAACCAGCCATCCAAGTACATTGTATTATTGTAGACATTTACTTAGGCAAGCCTCCAGGCCTTCCTTAGCCTGCAATGCCAAGGGCTAGAAGTGGACGAGCTGACTCATTGATAAGGAACTTCTTTCAACTGTGACTAGCAGAGAATAGAAAACTGCAATGGGAATGATGTATCTTGAATATGGTAATATGCTGACAAATTGGAAACTCCAAAGGAATTATAATTTAGCCTCTTCTACTACAGAAAGCCCTATATATCCATTTCACCCTGGCAGCCTACTTTGTAATATCTGTATGCAGCTGGCACAAGGTGGTAGAGGCAGCTACAGACAGACAAGGTTATCTTTGAGCTACCTCAAAGTCAAATGAATGATGAACAGAATATTTTACTCTTGGGTTTTGGGTGTATCCTGTAGACATTCAGGGCCTCATTTTGAGTTTGGCAAGCAGCGGAGGCCACCCTCCAAATTCTTTCAGATGGAAAACCGCCACTCCTTTTTTTTCCGCCCGCCAGCCCTATTATGAGTTTTCCACTGGGCCAGAGAGTGGAAACAGTGTTTCCGTCCACTGACCAAGCAGAATACTCACCACAACATTGATGCTGGCTCGTAATCGAGCCAACGGCAATGTTGTGGTGTGTCAGGTGCAGCAGCACCGCTGCCCGTAGTTCGGGCAGTGAAAAGCACGATGGGGCTGTCCATGGGGGCCCCTGCACTGCCCATGGCAAGTGCATGGGCCCTCATAGGGCCCCCGACACCCAGATTCCGCCAACCTTTGCAGGGCGGTCGGACTGCCATGCAAAGGCTGGCAGAAACGCAGGTCGTAATCCGGAGAGCAGTGCGGCTTGCATCGCTGCCCTGGTGGATTAAGCCCACTGGCAACACCAGGCCATCAGCTGGTGACAACCTGGTGGTGCCGGTGGTTGGCCACGGCAGCTGCACCATGGTCATAATGTGGTGGTTGGACTGCCCTTGTCGGTGGTGGTCCGATCGCCACTGCAAGTCTGGCAGTCCATGCATCACCAGACTCGTGATGAGGTGCTCAAAGACTGCTGCTTATTCTAGTGCAAAATCTAGTTAATAGTTCTCTGCACAGCGAACGTAAGAGTTATTGATCCTCTTTCTCAGTATGCTGAAGTTGCTGTCATATATCAGCTTTAGTGCAAAGTATCACATGACAACAAGGGATATTGCCTTTATGTCAATAAGCACCATTAGTATGAAACTCCTTTCAAGATTGTCCATCTCAATTTCCACCACATCTTTTCCGCCATCTATATGGCAACTTAGTGTTGAAAAATTAGAGGCTAAAGTTTGTCTGGAGTTGCTCATGTTTCCACTTAGACAGGACTAAGTTAGGCAGCTTGTCTTGGAAGGTTTGTATTGTGACGGACCAGGTCTGATTTGTCTGTATCTGGTGTGGCATGTTGGGCACAAAATGATCAACTGCAACACGGTCTAAGTAATTATCAATGGCTTAAATAAATTGAAGCAGTCCACTATCACTTTTTGATTTTTCCAAATGAAACGTCCAAATAACGGTAACGGGTATCCCCAGATTTGAGTCTCAGGCTCACTGATAAATCCTATAAGGCCAAAACCAGTCCGTGGGTGCTTGTATTCCTATTTAATAGGGTGCCCTGCCCTAGCAGTTCAGACAGACTGTTTCTGGTGGAGCAGAGTGAAGTCTGTTTTGCATCTGGGCAACATTTAGGGGGTCATTCTGACGGTCAACGACCACGAGAGCACCGCCAACAGGCTGGCGGTGCTCTCAAGGGCATTCTGACCGCGGCGGTTTGGCCGCGGTCAGAAAGGGAAAACCGTCGGTCTCCCGCCAGTTTTCCGCTGCCCTCAGGAATCCTCCATGGCGGCGCAGCTTGCTACGCCACCATGGGGATTCCGACACCCCATACCGCCATCCTGTTCCTGGCGGTTCGCCCGCCAGGAACAGGATGGCGGTATGGGGTGTCGTGGCACCCCTGGGGGCCCCTGCAGTGCCCATGCCAATGGCATGGGCACTGCAGGGGCCCCCATAAGAGGGCCCCACAAAGAATTTCAGTGTCTGCTTAGCAGACACTGAAATTCGCGACGGGTGCAACTGCACCCGTCGCACCTTCCCACTCCGCCGGCTCCATTCGGAGCCAGCTTCCTCGTGGGAAGGGGTTTCCCGCTGGGCTGGCGGGCGGCCTTCTGGCGGTCGCCCGCCAGCCCAGCGGGAAAGCCAGAATGGCCTCCGCGGTCTTTCGACCGCAGAGCGGCCATATGGCGGTTCCCGCCAGGCGGGCGGCTCCCGCTGCCCGCCGGCCTCAGAATGAGGCCCTTAATTCAAGCTCTTTTTAAACAGTCACAATTCTCAAAAACGTAAAATGTTAGCAACATATCTCGAAGGTTTCAAATTTCTGATGCTCTAACTTTACTATGCATCGAGATTGTTTTAACCAGGACTGAAACTGAGTGGTGTTGCCAAAATTGACGTCCCTTCACCAGTAATCGCCGTCCTCAATTATTGAGGTGTTTATAAGCTTACAGCAAACTTTTCACTTACCCCAAAACATTGAAACGCATAACTCTCAGCCCAAAAGATCTGCAGTAACTGGGCACAACAAAAACATATACACATTGTCTGCGCTCTCCATACAACATTTTGGTTATCAATCAATACTGTGCCATGCTATTTTGCAAAGTTTAGATGGGGTATAGTAAATATGATATAATTAAAGAAAAACTGAAAACAATACTTTGTCATAGTGATTGTTTCATTACGAAGTGCTAGTGCGGCCAACAAAAATCAGGATCTACCACAGTGCCTTCAACATCCCACGTTTATATTATTAGCTCACCACACCAGTCTGAAGTTGATTGATGACGTTTAATATAAAACTGGGATACCTCATGTGAGGTGCAGTTCGATTTGTAAATAGCATAACTGAAAATGCTCTGTATTCTTGAACTCTTCATGAAGTATACATTTCTGAAAAATCGCCTTAATTTGTTCATAAAGAAGAAACACAACTTGATTTCTATATGCTTCATAAAGATTATTGCATTCTTTAAGACAATCCTGTGAATTAGTTAAAATCAGAAAATGCCCTTAAGGTATTCTACAGATTTACAACAGACAAAACTCCAAGAGATGGGAATTCCATATTTCCCCATACTGCACTGTTTTTCCCGAATCGGGCATAATGAAGGTATGCCGAATATCCCACCGTTTACGAGCTGTGCCTAGTTTCGTTTATAATTTCTTTTTTAAAATATCATTCTTAAATATGATTAATATAAGGGTCTTTGTCTATCAGGAAAGCCCACAGCTCTCAGAACCGTAAACTTAAACGTACAGCATAAACATCTATCTGGATCTACACGAAATGCAATGCACCAGCCCAATATTAATGACAGGACAGCATCATCTAATTTGATATTTTTTAGATTTGGGACACGTTAACCATGTTACTATCCTTAATGCTCGCAATAATACTGGGAGGAACAGATTCTGATCCAGATTTTTCAGACGACTTACCTAATTAATTTACCTGAAAAAAGTGACCTATTTTCTTCCTGGGATGATCCCTCCCAAATACCTCACACTTTTTATCATCATCAGTTTTTTTTATTTTGGCAATTTGTCATAAAAACATAAATATAATACATCACATAAAATCTTGCAGAATATATAATATAAATAGAATTTAAAACAATTAAAATCAACATTATGTACAAAAGAGTGCATACTTGTCTGACCAAAGCGCTAAACCATTCAGGGCCAAATGGGCTACCTCCTGTCTGCAATTCCCCAGTCTTTATTCACCCAGGTGTGCGGAGAGATCTTGCCTTAAATAGGCCTTTTGCCAAGTTCTCCACTTCATTAGTAAATAATGAGACACAGCAAAGACTAGACTCTGTTTGGTATTTATTTTAAAAATTTGCAGAGCCTTGTCAAATTTCCTCACCCCAAGATTATGGCAAACAGGTAGAAGCCATTTTCGCCTGCTGTTGGAAAGTGATTTATTGGTAAGGGCAGGTAAGTACCTTCCCCTAGCAATAGGCCACTAACCTCCACTTAGGTCCTGTTAGGTCTCAATAAATTAAACCCAGCTCAACCCTTGGTAACTTTGCAGTATCGCTGTATAGCTGTAGCCCACATGATTTGGGCATCTGGGCCTGCAAGCCTTTCTTTAGGGACAAACCCATCAGACTATATGATCACTCTGAACTGCTTTTGAGAATGTTAAGGTTTTGTCTGGAAAATATTTTTTGCCTTTTTGAAGATCAATGGTACAGACAAACAACCAGGACTGCGATGGGAAGTTGCTTTGCCCCAAGTTATGCTTGCCTCTTTATGAGGTGGTGGGAAACACAGAATGTGATGGTGGGTAAAAATGAAAAATGGTCTAACCACTTTATCTTTTGGTTAAGATATATTGACAATATGTTTGCAATTTGGGATGGTCCTGAGTCAATGTTACATGAGTTTTTGAACTGGTTACCAATGAATGATCTTAACCTTAAATTCACACATAAAACACACAGACAGGTTATGGAATTTTTAGATGTTGAGGTCAGGGTTGAAGCAGATACCCTCCACACTAGATTGTTCAGAAAGAGTACGGTGGGAAACAGCATTTTACATGCTTATAGTCATCATTCGCAGAATCTGAAATGGAGCATACCCTATGGGGAACTACTTAGAGTAAAAAGGAATTGCAGCACGTCTCAGAGTTTCGAAAAGGAACAAGAAATCATGATTCATAGGTTCAGATCTAGGGAGTTCAGAGAGATGATTTGTTCATTTCAGAAAATAAGGTAACTAATACAAATACCTTGAGATTCATTACTACCTTCAATGCGTATTCGTCTGAAGTGAGGAAAATTTTGATTAAATATTGGCATCTGATAAAGGCAGATAAGGTGATTGGTCAGACAGTCAGCCCTCAGCTGAGGATAACCTATAGAAAAAGTAGATCCTTACAGGACATGTTAGTACATAGTTATTCATTCAAAAGGAGGGATACTTTCCTAGACAAACAACAAAGCTTTTACAAATGTACAAAATGTAAGGCTTGCAGGTACAGTGTGAATCGTAAAGACTATGGCCCTCGTTACAACCCTGGCGGTCGGTGTTAAAGCAGCAGTAATACCGGCAACAGGCCGGGGAAAAAAAATGGAATCACAACCATGGCGGAAACCAACATAGACAGCCACTTTAACACTCCGACCGCCACAGCGGTAGAAACAAACCCTGCGGCGGTAACCGCCAACAGACAGGCAGAAGACAATGTACCGCCCACTGTATTACAACAGGCCTATCCGCCACCTTTTCCGGGGCGGTACCAATGCTATCAAAAGCATGGCAGAAACACTACACAGAAGGGAAACCACTCACCTCTCGACACCAAACGAGGAACCTGGAAGCCATGGACCTGAACTACACATCCTGCCCATGCTGGTCTTCCTCCTTCTGTATCAGGAGCAGAAAAGACGCAGTCGATGACAACGGTGAGTACTGCACCTACAACACAGGGGAGGGTGGGAGGGAAAAGAGAGTGACACACACACGCAACATGCAAAACCCCCACCCCCACCCTCACCCACAACACCATATACACAAATACATGCAGCAACATTACATATACACACCCTTGCCCCCTGGAAGAACGCAAGGACAAAAGGAAATGATTGTAACGAGTGTAATCTATTAAATATCAGAAAGTGCATGTTCAAAAATCAGTATATACAAATAAGTACACCAACTACACAAGTCCGGATATTACTCAAACATCGTCCGTGGATCAGTGTCCCAAAATGCATGGGAAAAGCCCACACAAGATACCTGATTCGAAATGGAGAGAACACTGCAGGGGCATCAGATCAAAATTAAACAGGCACCTCAGGGGGAGGGGTGCACCTCAGCCGGATGAACGCACAACGTCACTGCTCCACGAGGGGGCTCCATGCCCACTGCTGTATCCTGGGAAGTACAAAGCCACAGTCTCACAAGTCTCTCCAGTGGGTGGTTTGCCCACTGCTCTGTCCTGGGGAGTGCAAAGCCACAGTCTCTCAAGTCTTTCCAGTGGGTCGTTTGCCCACTGCTCTATCCTGGGGAGTGCAAAGCCACAGCCTCTCAAGTCTTTCCAGTGAGTGGCTTGCCCACTGCTGTATCCTGGGGAGTGCAAAGCCATAGTCTCTCAAGTCTTTCCAGTGGGTGGTTTGCCCACTGCTGTATCATGGGGAGTGCAAAGCCACTCTCTCACAAGTCTTTCCAGTGGGTGGTTTGCCCACTGCTGTATCCTGGGGAGTGCAAAGCCACAGTCTCACAAGTCTCTCCAGTGGGTGGTTTGCCCACTGCTCTATCCTAGGGAGTGCAAAGCCACAGTCTCACAATTGGATGCTCTTCTCCACTGGTTCTGTAGGGGGCTTGGTGCCCAGAGTGCTTCATCCTGCCAAGGACTGAGGTAGTGGATGTCAGTCTCCACTGGTTCTGGAGGGGGCTTGGTGCCCAGAGCGCTTCATCCTGCCAAGGACTGAGGTAGTGGATGTCAGTCTCCACTGGTTCTGGAGGGGGCGTGGTGCCTACCAAGGACCGAGGTAGTGGATGTCAGTCTCCACTGGTTCTGGAGGGGGCTTAGTGCCTAGAGTGCTTCATCCTGCCAATGACTGAGGTAGTGGATGTCTTTCTCCACTGGTTCTGGAGGGGGCTTGGTGCCCAGAGTGCTTCACATGCAGTGTGGCAGGTCCCATACCCTCACCTGGTTGTGTGTGCCACGAGATTGCCTGGGAACAGGTAGCATGATACGCCATGGAGGCAAAGACACACTCCACCCTGCTGCGACTTCGCCTGCCATCTGCAGGTGCAAACAGTGCTGAGAGTCATGCCTCATGGACACTGGGCAGGGTCCAGGACGTCTCCTGTAGCCTCGACGGCTGCCCACTGGAGATGATTGCCATGTCAGCTGTGGTGGCACTGTCTGAGCACGTTGCAGTGCTGGTGGCGGGGCTTGCGGCGGTGTCTGTGGTGGAGGTGTTGGCGGTGGTGCATGTGTCTGCATCTGTTGAGGGACACAGCAGGACATCTCCTGCAGCCTCAGATGGCTGCCCACTGGGGATGATGCTGGGGACTGTTGTTGAGGCAGCAGAAATGCAGGTGGTGGTGCTGGTGGTGGTGCAGGTGGCGGTGTCCACCGCCGTACAGGTTGGTGTAGTGGTTGACAGAAGGGGTGACTCTGGTCCCTCAGTCGGAGCCACCGTGCCCTGTCCTGACCTCCTCTTCGGCTTGTGTCCCTTCCCCACCTTTGTTGTTGCTGCTGGTGTCTTGCCACTGTCCTCTTTTGGTTTGGAGGAGCCCTTGCTTGCTGGTAGATGCGGCTTCTCCCTCCAGCATGTGGGCACCTTCTTCACCTTGGCAGGTGATGGAATGTCATGCTCCTTGGCCTCGCTAGGTGGCACACTGGCAGCCCTGATGGGTGGCACACGTGATGAGACCGGAGTTGCTGGCACCACTGTGCTTGGGGATTTGGTGGCTGAGGTGCTGGGCTGGGACCGGGAAAGCCTGGCCCTAGGGGAAGGACGGGGGGAGGTGTAGGGAAGAGGTCAATGTTATCCAGGAAAAGTTTCTTAGACACATGGGGACGAGAACATGGAGGGGGTTTGGGAGTGGAGGAAGAGGTAGTGGTTGTAGGAGGAGTACGTTTGCTGAATTTGGGTGAAGGTGCATGGGCCGGAGGCTGTTGTGACGTGGATGGCTGTTGGGTGGGTGTGTGCCTGTTTTTGTGTACTTTGGGAGGAGGGCTCACAGACACACTGGGAGAGGACATAGGGGGTGTGTGAATGGTAGTGGGGGTGGTGATTGCACAAGAGCGGTGTGTGGTGATGGGCGTGCTGGTGGTAGTCGCCGAGGATGTAGTGCATGCAGGTGTGAGTGGAGATGACACAGGGAGGGAGGAGGAGGACGTGGAGGAGGGGGACACAGTGGAGGCAGTGGATGTTGGTGTGTCTGCATGGGTATGGTGCTTGTGAGAGTGCCGTGGGATGTGTGGTGCCTATGTTTGCCATGTCCACTCTTGTGTGTTGATGAGTGTGCATGTTGGTCTGATGGTGTGCTTGGGATAGGCTGAGGTACAGGGGATTGGGTCTGAGTGGAGGAAGTTGGAGGGGGGAGGCTGGACACAGGGACCATGGCTGCCATCAGTGCTGAGGCCAGAGCCTGAAATGCTCTCTGTTGGGCTGCCTGGCCAGAATGAATGCCCTCCAGGTATGCATTTGTTTGTTGCAAATGCCTCTTAACACCCTGGATGGCATTCAAAATGGTAGCATGCCCAACAGTGAGGGATCTCAGGAGGTCAATAGCCTCCTCACTGAGGGCAGTAGGGCTGATTAGGGCAGGGCCTGAGGTCCTGGGTGAGCAGGCACGGGACACACGCTGAGGGGCTGCTGGGAGGGCAGTGCTGGTGGAGGGGTGGCAGCTGTACCTGTTGATGCGGTGGGCACACAGGTGCTCCCATCGGAGGAGGAGGAGTCGCTGTTGCTGGTGTATGCTCCTGTCCCCGTCGTGGAGCTCTCCTCTGTCCCACTGGTGCCTTCAGACTCCGTTACTTCACCCTCCAGGGCCATGTGGGATGCAGCTCCCTCCTGCACTGGTGCCACTGCTCCTCCGCCAGATGATGCTAATGCATGCAAGAACAGGGTGACAAAACAAAAAGGGGGGAGGGAGACAGAAGAGACACATGGTCAGTGCATGCAACACCACTACTGTTGGCAGACACAACACAAAGGGAGCAACCCTATGCACTAAGCCATGCACTAACAGTTCTTAGGAAAATCACCTGCCCATGGGGGACGATGCCGAAGCCCATTTGCTGCAACCCACAGGAGCCTGACTAGGTGTAGATGGCTACTACCAATATTGGGTTTGGAGTGCCACAGAGCCTGCCTAACAAGAGACCTACCCTACCAAGTTTGCCCTGGCCTAGGGGAAGCCACAGGCCACTTCCCCCACCCAGACACTTCATAAAGTGCGCAGAGTCAGCTGAATGAGACTGTACACACCCCCTTGTGGCTGCTGTGATGCCTTCAAGCGCCCATCCAACTCCAGATATGCCACCGCCAGGATCCGGAACATCAGGGGGGTCATGGTGCGACGGGCACCCCTTCCACTTTGGGAGGCCATCCCCAGCTGGGCCTCTGCCGTCTTCTTGCTCCAGCGGCGCAGGTCCTCCCATCTTTTCCAGCAGTGGGTGCTCCGTCTATGGTAGACCGCCAGGGTCCACACGTCCTTGACGATGGTACGCCAAATACCCTTCTTCTGGTGGGCGCTGACCTAGAGGAAAAGTGAAGTAAGAATGGATGTTACTATCCCGTACAGTTCTTCTCACCCATTGCCTAAACACCTCCCACCCTGGCCCAGACATACATACACACACACTATCCTCACATGGTAGCCTGTCCCCCTCCCCACCATCTTCCATCCACAACACTCCATACAATCATATGCCATCCACCATGCTCACAGTGTACTGACCTGTTTGTCTGGAGGACCGTACAGTTGTGTGTACTGGGGGAGGACCCCATCCACTAGTTTCTCCAACTCCTCCGAAGTGAAGGCAGGGGCCCTTTCCCCAGACACTGTAGCCATTGTCGCTTCCAGACACAGGTCACAGCAGCACTTGCAGTGTAGGTCCTCTCCTGTTGAAGGTCAGGTATCAAGTGAGGGAACAGTTAGAAAATGGCAGGCACATCCGCGGCTGTGCGTATTGTCACCATCGGTGTATATCGTCATTGGCTCCTGGAACCCATAGGGCCTAATGTTAACCAATGCTGAATTGCGCTGCGGTCTTCGACCGCCGACCGCGACGGTGTACGACGCCAGCGCAGTTACCTCATTTCCCCTTGTCCCACCTTACAGGTCAGTCATCCGCCATTTCAGGGGGCCACATGGCAGGCCAAATAACTGCGTCACACCTACAGCCAGACAAAGGCACATGGAGAAATTGTAACGTTTTTGCGAAAAACATTGTGATACCTAAGTGTTGTATGACCCTCTGCTCACCGTTCTCCTCCATAAGGCACGTCTGCTGGGGCAGGTGATGAGATGGCAGCATCCTCCGGTGTACAGACCCCTGGTGGACCTGTCGACAATGGAAGAGAGACACATCATTATCACTTACAGACTTGATTGTGCAACAATCCACGAACTGTGTGCCCAGTTGGTGCCAGACCTGATTTCAGCTTTCCGGCATCCCACAGGAATCCCCCCCTCTAGTGCAGGTCCTGTCTGTACTCCATTTCCTGGCCAGTGGGTCTTTTCAAACAACAGTGGCCATGGCATCAGGGATGTCCCAGCCAATGTCCTCTAACGTGTTGTCCAGAGTGTTGTCTGCCCTGCTGAAACACATGCGCAGCTACATTGTTTTCCCTCAAGTGGAGGATTTGCCCACAGTGAAAGGTGACTTTTATGCCCTGGGACATATCCCCAACATCACTGGTGCCATTGATGGTACACATGTGGCATTTGTCCCCCCCGCAGGAATGAAAAGGTGTACAGAATCCGGAAAAGCTACCATTCTATGAATGTGCAGATGGTGTGTTTGGCAGACCAGTTCATCTCCCATGTGAATGCCAAGTGTCCGGGTTCAGTGCATGACGCTTACATTTTGAGAAATAGCAGCATCCCTTATGTGATGGGGCAACTCCAGAGGCACCGTGTGTGGCTAATAGGTGAGCCTAAAGTCCCCACACAGTTCCATTTAGTGTCTGGGTATGGGAGATTCCCTAATGTTAGGAGGATGTCTAACAGTTGTTCCTCGATATTTGCAGGTGACTCTGATTACCCCAACCTGTCATGGATACTGACCCCAGTGAGGAATCCCAGGACAAGGGCAGAGGAACGCTACAATGAGGCACATGGGCGAACTAGGAGGATTATAGAGCGCACCTTCAGCCTCCTGAAGGCCTGATTCTGGTGCCTCCATTTTACATGTGGATCCCTATACTACTCACTGAAGAAGGTGTGCCAGATAATGGTGGCCTGCTGTATGTTGCACAACCTGGCTTTGAGATGCCAGGTGCCTTTTCTGCAGGAGGATGGGCCTGATGTTGGTCTTGTGGCAGCTGTGGAGCCTGTGGACAGTGAAGAAGAGGAGGCAGAAGAAGAAGATGTAGACAACATTATCATGCAATACTTCCAGTGAGACACAGGTAAGAAGATGGAACTGCTTCCCACATCTCATACTATTGTAGGAGCTAGCATAAGTCTGCCTTTTTCATTCTGTGTATGGACCCTGACTTGTCACTTTAGCTTTCCATTTCACAGATCTGGGTCCCAATTTGTGCCCTCTGCTATGTTTACTGCTGGCCGACAGGTTCCTTTTCTGCAGGAGGATGGTCCAGCTGGAGGTCATGTGGCAGCTGTGGAGCCTGTGGACAGTGAAGAAGAGGAGGCAGAAGAAGAGGATATCGACAACAGAAACAACGTTATCCAGCAATACTTCCAGTGAGACACAGGTAAGAAGATGTCACTGCCTCACACTTCTCATAATATTGTTGGAGCTATCAGTCAGTCATTTTCACCCAGTGTATGGACCCTGACTTGTCACTTTGACTTTCCATTTAACAGATGTGGGTCCCACTTTGTGCCCTCTGCTATATTTCCTCAAGACTTACAGCTGTGTTTCATCGGTATGTGGACAATTAAATTGACATTGCTATATTCCAGAGATGTTGCAATTACACATTTTTGAAATCAAAGACTGACTCCAGATTGTTTTGTGATTCAAGGGTGTTTATTTCTGTGCAAATAAGTGGAGGGGGGTGTGAAATGGGCTGGGGCGATGGTGGAGGAATGTCCATGGCAGAGTCCAGTCTATTCGTATCACAGGTGCATTGTCCAATGGGGCATAGGAAGTGGAGCAATGGCAGTTTAAGGTGGACAGGATGACAAAGTGGGACAGAAGGGTGACATTCAGGAGGGTTTTATTTTCCTGGCGGGGGTCTTGGCAATGTTCTCTGTCTTGTTCCTGGATCTCAGGGACCATTTGTGGGGTGATTCTCCTTCTGCAGGGGGTGGGGTGCTGGTGGCCTGTTGTTCCTGTGGTGGTGCCTCCTGTCCACTAGCACCGGTGTAGGTGGAGGGCTGTTCATCATCCAGTCTAGTGTCAGGGGCCCGTTGGTGTGCCACTGTGTCCCTCATGGTGTTGACAAGGTCTTCCAGCACCCCTGCTATGGTGACTAGGGTGGTGTTAATGGACTTCAAATCCTCCCTGATCCCAAGGTAGTGTTCCTCCTGCAGCCGCTGGGTCTCCTGAAACTTGGCCAGTACCGTGCCCATGGTCTCCTGGGAATGGTGGTATGCTCCCATTATGTTGGAGAGTGCCTCGTGGAGAGTGGGTTCCATGGGCCTGTCCTCCCCTGTCGCACAGCAGTCCTCTCAACTTCCCTGTTATCCTGTGCCTCTGTCCCCTGAACTGAGTGCCCACTCCCACTGACCCCAGGTCCCTGATTGTCTTGGGTTGGTGGGTTTGCCTGGGTTCCCTGTAGTGGTGGACACACGGCTGATTGAAGTGTCCTGGGGACAGAGGGATGGGCCCGCTGGGTGGGTGCTGTGCTGGTGTTTCCTGAGGGGGGAGGCTCTGTGGTGGTTTGGGACTGTGTCAGGGGAACCAACTGCCCGAGGTCCCTGATGGGCCGGGCTGGTGATCTTGATCCAGGCGTGCAGAGCTGCTGTCATCACTGTGGGCCTCTTCTGTGAGGGGACTGGATATGTCTGGCACCTCCTGTCTGGTGACGTTGGGTATGGGTCCTGTTGGGGTGTAAATGCATAATTTTAGTATATGTGTGTGCCATCTTGTGCATTGGGTGCGGTACCCTCTACTCCTGTGCTTGTGTCATTGTTTTTGCCCTTTTGTGATAGTTGTTTTGGGGTCTGTGTGGGTATCTGTACTGGACATGCTTTGGTGACGGTGGTCCATGCATAGGTGTTGCATGCAGGGCCTTGGTATTGAGATGTGTGGGTTGTGATAGTGGGACATATGGAGTTGATGGTGTGTAGGGGTGAGGGTAAGAGTGGGAGTGGGAGTATGTGATGGCATGCAGGTGGGGTTGCGGGATGTAGTAGTAAAGCTATGACTTACCAGAGTCGAGTCCTCCTGCTACTCCTGTGAGGCCCTCAGGATGCATGATCGCCAAGACTTGCTCCTCCCATGTTGTTAGTTGTGGGGATACCACAGAACGTACCTTCCCCCATAGGTCGTTCCACCTCTTCCTGATGTCATCCCGTGTTCTTGGATGCTGTCCCACTGCATTGACCCTGTCGACAATTCTCTGCCATAGCTCCATCTTCCTTGCAATGGATGTCCGCTGCACCTGTGATCCGAATAGCTGTGGCTCTACCCAGATGATTTCCTCCACCATGACCCTGAGTTCCTCCTCAGAAAACCTGGGGTGTCTTTGAGGTGCCATGATGTGGTGTGGGTGATGTGTGAGGTGCTGTCTGTTGTGATGTCTGAGGGGATGTGTTGGTGTGTGTTGTTTGAGGTGCTTGGATGTTGTATAAGTGATGGTGTTGTGTGTCTGTGGATGCTGGTGTTATGTTAGTTAATCTCTCTTTCTGGCCTTCTTTCAAATTTTTGGTTGTAAGGGTTTGTGTGTGATGTGGGTGTGTGCTTTATATTGGATTGTGTGTGTGGGTGTGGTGTGTGTATGTGTATCAGGTGTGTGTATTTTGAATTGTCCAATGTAGTTGTGTTTTGTAAGTGTGTGTGTACAGCGAATGGATTACCGCGGTTGAAAGACCGCCACGTTGATTCGTGGGTCGTGATAGTGTGGGCGTATTCTTGTTGGCGTGACGGTGTGGGTTTTGGTATCGCCAGTTTATCACGGACCTTTGGTGTGGCGGACTTGTGTGGGTGTCTATATTGTGGCGGATTCGAGCCGTGGGTCGTAATACCTGTGGCGGAATTCCGCTGCCTCAATGGTATGTTGGCGGTCTTCAGCACGGCAGAAAGCGGGATTTACCGCCAGGGTTGTAATGAGGGCCTATGTGTTACCAACAGGGAAAAAAGAGAGAATCAAAAAAATCCTCAGCTGTCATTCGGACTTTGCTATCAATGTGATTTCTTGCCCATGTGGGCTGCAATATGTGGGTAGCACTATTCTACCAATGAAGAAAAGGATTTTGGAACATTGGCGAGCCATCAGAAATAATGATGTGACCTATCCGGTGGCTCGTCATTGCAACCTGGTGCATGCAGGTATGATAGACAAAATGACATTATTTGGAATAGATAGGGTGCCAGGTACCCCAAGGGGGGGCGATAGAGAGAGGAAATTGAGAAAGTTGGAATCTGAATACATAGTTTGTCTGAATAGCCGACACCCCTTGGGCCTGAATAAGGACGAGGAATTTTTTGTGCACATTGGCTAGTACACATTACATTGGTCTAAGAGATAATGGACTTTGGTTGATAGAGTCGTTAGGGCTCTACTAAATTGACTTGCATTGTAATTGTGGCCCTCCAACAAACAAAGGGACATTGTTATGATGTTAATTTAATTTGACATTTGAATGGGAATGTTGATATAGCATGATGCGGATTATAGTTTTCTAATTGGGAATCTTGTCAACGTATGATTTGTGTATTTTTTGTATTCTTTGAATTTCAATATCATGTTTTTTAGGTTGACAGATTGGTACTAATTTACAAATTGATATTTGTTGTTATTGTTTCAGGTACTTTTGGAGATTTACTAGCACTTAATAGTGACTGGTTACAGGATTTATTTAGATTTTTTTCTATGCCTATGATTAGCAAGGGTATATATGCTTAATGGAGGAGGGGCCATGATGATTTTGAATTTTACCTTGGGCTGGTGAAGAAGACCGTGATGGTTGAATCGCGTTGCCCTGTATTTGCAAGTCAAATCTGAAATTTGAAAAGAATAGTTTGGTTTAAGTAAACATATCAGTTGTTTGGAGTGCCATCATTTGAACCATGTTTTCCGAAATATTGATATAGGTCCTGCACTCATAATGGTGCATCAACTTCGTGAGGCGAGCGCAGGAAGAACAGCAGGAGCTTTTCACACATCCATATATATATATATATATATATATATATGTATATATATATATATATATATATATATGGGTTATACTTACCATTATATATGGGTTATACTTACCATTTTATTTTTTACCACTGATATGTCTTTACCAACCATGCATCGATGACAACATTTTTGTGGTAAAGGCATTTTCATGGAAAAACACATTTGTTGTAAGTGCATTCGTTGTAATGACAGATGCGTTGTAATTACCACGCCGTAAAGGCAATCGTAGTAATTGCATTTGTTGTTCCGTCATACAACCATCCTATTGAGTCAAAGACCTTCTCTGCATCCATCACAGTGGCCAGTAGAAGGTGGGAAAATATGGCAGGCACATGACTGTGTGAAAAAAGGGAGTAATGTTATAACCATGTGAGTGATTTAACATGAAACATGGTTGTAATGACTTCGGAGATCGTACTGTTTCATTCAATAATGCGATTTGACAGTATGAGGAACATAGGTCTGGGTTTTTACTCGATTTATAGATTAAAGCAATATTAGCTTCCAGCTAAGGAACGGGGACTCAAGTCTACCTACAAATTTACTGGAAAAGTTGCAAAACCACATCTGTTACTTGAGCCGTTATTACTCTCTAAATGTAGCTCAGCAGGCCATCCGTCCCCTGAATATTGTCTCTTTTCATTCACTCCAATGTCAACTGGAGTTCTACTGCATGACATTCAAGATAATCCCTTTTTGGTCGTCTCGGGCATAAAAGTTTTGAAGAGGCCTAGGGAAAACTGTACCTAGAGATCTAAAACGGATCCAGAAATGTTTGAATATAAAGCTGAAAAGTAAGCTAGTAATCTACTTGCTCTTTATGGCCTCTTGCTAGTAGATCCACATCAATCAGTTTTACATTGCTTCGGTTAACTCTGGCCTTAGTTTGGTTTTGCCAACACGTTCTCACACTTACCACTGAACTCAGCTAACATCTGTTCATGTTCTACTCTTCTTCTTGCAGTTGCATATGAGATGCATCAATTGTACTAGAAGTACTTTAACTCCATACAATTTTTCTGCCCAATACCAGTGGAGGAATCATCCATGTGTGACTGAGCTTTCAAAGTCTCACACAATTATTTTGTATTCTCTTCATTCCCTGCCATCTCTGGTATATTACACATCCTGTAATAATACATCGGATAAAGACTTCATAATGTTTTTACTGTTTTACATACAGCTATTGTACAACTCCAAATAATGGGCCATATTTACAAGAAAGTGATGCATCACAAGTGAAGCAACACTTTTCTTGCGGCCCCCTTCCGTCCCCTAATGCCACCATGGTAGCGCAGTTTTTACAATACAGCACACCTGCGGAAGAAGATGAGGGACATTAAGAAGCTGTGTCTGTGCCTCAGCAGCTGGCCCAAAAAGGCCAGAAAGGGGCCATCAGCTGCTGAGAGAGCTGTGCATCACGAAATGACAAAAGATGGTGGAGTAGCCAAAACCTGAGAGCGCAGGCCAAAGAGCATGAGGAGGCAGTGTGCATTCAACTGTTACGAGAGATGGAGCAATAGCTGTAACAGGGTGCACAGGCAGTGCATCAATGTTGCGCTAGCGTCCTGATAGCGCACGTCTATGGGGGTAAAGGAGCATTTATAACCTAGGGACAGAAGACCTCGATGAGCTCGTTCTAGCTCAGTGAGAAAAAGTATTTTTTTGGACTTGTGCCTCTTCATGTGGGAGGACAGTGTTCTTGTCCTCTAGTCAGCAAAGGACACTTCACCGCCATGCGACCACTGGTGAGTGTGCAGCTACCTTCCTTATGGCTAAGATGAACCCCAAGTCTAGAAAGGAGGGTGCGGCTGTGCAATGTTTACTGTGTTTAAAAAGACCTAGGGAAATGACTTCTCAGCCACCCAAGTTGACATTGACGCTAGCGCCTTTAAGTAGCCAATAATCAAGGCCAATATAGCAACCAATGTACGGCATGTTCGGATCATGTGCATGAGGGCAAATGGAACTGGCTCCTGTGAAAAGGTAATTGATTTTCCTAGGGGTCAGGTAAGCCTTGTGTAGAATAAAGAATTGTATAAGCTTCTGGTGGGAACTTCTAGATACTGTATGAGGGTGAGAGAAGCCAACTTCCATTCAATGTTGTTGAGTGCCTGTAAGTTATGTTTCCCATATTGTCCATAGTGTGCCTAAAGTAGTCTGCATGTGAGTCAGTAGGGCACGACATAGCATACTTTCTAGTTATCTTGCACCATCATTGGTAAGTGTGGTACGTCGTGAGTCATAGAGTGATTGATAGTAGCATCTAAATGTGTCGTACCTCATGTTGAGTGTGGAATAATGTATTTGGGCTTCTATGGAAATGATAGGCTGTTGAGCATGCTCCTGTCACACCAGCCAAGCCAGAAGGGACCCCGGTTAGTCTGCCTGGACATGTGTGTGCACTGTATGTGCCGCATAGTTAAGGCAATGTAGTCAGTAATGGAGTTATGCATGTTGAGTGCCATTAGGGGGGTCGTATAAGGTTTCCCAGATCACCTGTTACTTTTCCAGAGGGAGAAGAGAGTTCTTGACGTCCGTCAGAAGTTTCTCGATAACATGATGTGGGCCCACAAATTCACCAATGCTGTGACCATGAACAAACACCTTAAATGCCTCCCATTCTATCAACTAAGAGGAAGCCATACCCTGACTAGACTCAAAGTGATCAACCATCCTGGGCCGCAGAGAGTCTTGAAAAGCCGCATTTTCGAGGTTCACCAGATTTAGGTGTCATATTGGAATCAAAGTGTGTGGACAACCCCTGTGAAGAATAGCCTGAAGAGGGTTATTGTCAAAAATAGTGCAACCAAGGTAGACAGTGTAGTGCATACGCAGACATACAGAAAATGTGCACAGGATTCTGTCTAAGGGTACATGTAGGCCATGGGGGGGGGCGAAGGAGTATACCCTTGAAGTGGGGTTGTAGTGGCACCAAATATTGAGGAGATCCCAATGCCTGAGTTAATGCATAAGGTGTTTGGCATTATGAGATGCAGGAGCTTGTGTTGGCGGAGGGAATGATCTGTCAAGAGTTCATCCAGTACACCTTTGAAGTCCCCTACAAGGAGCCAGGGAATGGGCATCCAATAAGATAGCTGTTGTGACAGCATAGTTAAAAAGGAAGCCTGGTCAGTTATTGGGGCATAGATTTAGTCAATCGCCAGGGGTGAGCTGTTCAGGCATCTGTTCAGTAGGATGTATCTGCCCTCTTTGTCAATAAAAGACGTGGAGAGCTGAACAGATTGCCATTGCAGATCCACACAGGTACATGGGTTGAAAATTAAGTTGTGTAAACATGTCCCTGCCATTTCGTTTGGAGCAGAATTCCTCTTGGTTCGTGAAATGTGTTTCCTGAAGAAGCAAGTTTATCTGTAGCATCCCTGTAATGCAGTAGTAGAGCTGTCGGGCGAGTTGCTGCACCCTCTGAGAATCCGCAAGTAGAACAGTCTCACCAACCCACCTGCAGCACAAGCAACAGTATAACTCCCCCCTCAAGGAACTGAGAAAAACATAATTGTGAGAGACAGGGTGCAAATGGCATCCTGGCCATGCAGATAGGACCCAAGGATCCCTCTATTTGGGTAGTGGAGTGATTAGAATGGGCACAAGAGCAGGTGCTGCAACATAGCCCTGGAAGGAGGAACATGGCACACATTCAGGTGGGGTAGCAAGCATGCTAAATTAGACTTAAAGCAGAAACCCTGAGGATTTACATGCACTTAGTGGGCAGTAAGGAGCGCCTTTTAGTAGAATGGAGCCAATGCCTGAAAGATAACGGGCAGATGCAGCAGAGCTCCACACCTAGGTGCCTACCATTGTGGCTCATCAAGCCACACCCCAAGCTAATGTTAAAGTATTTAGTCATTGTGCATGAATGTACTAGACAGAAACACTTTCATGCAATATAAAATGATCCAGAGTTGAATACTTTTTGTGACTTTTTCTTGTCAATAAGCTAGTAATTGATAAGGCATGCATTGTTTGGTCCAATATGGGTCTAGGATAATATTTCATCTGAAACTTGTAAAAAAAACTTCTGAAATGAACTGAGTAAAAGATTATGTGAAAAATATGCAAAATGTAGGGAAAAATAAGTGGGCTGGTTTGCCTAAATTTTTTGCCATATATCATATAATTCTGCCTCCAACAGTTTGGGTTTAATTATACTCTTTGATTTAGCTGATTAATCCTTACCTATTACAATCCAATCTCCTGTCCAAATGATTGGGGCACAGACAGTCCAGCTCATTTCCTAAATGTATAAATAAATGTAGGTTATCTATGTCAAGACCGTATACGCTCACTGTGGAAAGGGTGTCCTGCTTGGGGTTCTGGTCACCCTTTACAAAAAGAATGAAGAAGCAAACAAAAGAGCAGGCATTTTCATTGTTTGTGGCTGTCTTAAAAAACACAGCCTTGGGGCAGGAGATCACCCCAGAAGCCCCTGTGAGTCTAAAGAGAGGATTGCTCCATAAACCCTAGTGGCATGGCTTTAAAGCTGTATACCGGACTCATGGTGCTCCTAGTAGGTAGGGGGCACTCCGGTACCTCTTTGGAGCATTTAGGGGGTGAGGAGTATTGGGGGGGCAACCAGGAGTTGCAATTGGCCCTGGAAGCCTTTACGGTTTTAACTGGGGACCCCTGGAGAAGTTTAAGCTTCATTAGCATATCCACCAGGGAGGTGGAGTGTTAAGTTAAAAAGGGTGACGGCAAAACATATTCATTTGCTAATAACATTGACACTTTG
The DNA here is from genome assembly GCF_031143425.1 of Pleurodeles waltl. Taxonomy (NCBI): domain Eukaryota; kingdom Metazoa; phylum Chordata; class Amphibia; order Caudata; family Salamandridae; genus Pleurodeles; species Pleurodeles waltl. Next base: position 635,614,337 of record NC_090444.1, read on the forward strand.
TAATGAATCTGCACAAAATTTATCAGGAGTTTGGAAGGTTTGTTTTTTAATTGGTATGTCAAATTTTGTACCAATCAATCAAGGAGCCATAGAGTTAAAACGTTCAATTGCTGATAACTTTAGCTCTGTTGTGTGAATCTGTATTAAATGTGGCAGTCAATAATCAAGTTATAATACACCCAGTGTAGGTATTTTACGTTTTGTACAGATTAAAAGGGGAAAGATAAAGAGTGGGTCTAAACATTTTTGATTTACCTATGACTTTGACACTGTCTGATCGATTTGAGTGAAGTTTGGCAAAGATTTGTCACGTGTAATCAACTCTAGGGTTTTTCAATTTCATGAAGGTCCCTCAAGAAAGAATTTGGTCAAGGTAAAAAAAAGTATTCCCGTGGGAATGAAGCTGGCACTGTTAGATGAATCCACGCAAAGGTTGATAAATGCTTTTTGGGTTTAGGTTGGTCCTGGTACTTGTAACTTCACTTTTTGAGCAGATCCACTGTAAAGGTGAAGATAAATGGAGGGGCAAACAAAGTTTTATTCACAAATATTGGACACCGTTCAGTTAATCTCCATTTAATTTGAAGGTAGAAAATGAAGCCTGGTGCAGGGCCAGAGAAGCCTGGCAGAGCCCAGCCAAAGGATGTGTGCAGACTGGGTTGGGTGACCATAATGTGTTGGGCACAGGACTAACAGCAGGTCCCTCTGTCTACGGTCAAATGCCAAAGGCTGTCAGCAATACTTGTTGAAAATTGGGTAAACTGTGAAAAAGCAATGAAATTGATCGACAATACAAAATCATATCTGAGATAGGTTTGAGGCTTTTAGGCAGAAAAACACTTATGTTCATGCTGATTAACCATGACTTACATCTCGTGTTGTGTACGTTTGTAGCTCAGCGTGGATGGCATCCTGACAATCCTATGCTTAAAAACTATGCTAGAAGAACTGACACTTGAGTTCTGGTCATGTTGTGGAGCGCTCCATTTAAAGGAGCTGCTCTCCACCCAAATCTTGGGAACTACCCAGAGTTCCCTACCTCCTTTTTTGCACAATCTTTTGATCGACCTAAGCATTTCAGTGGAGTCTAAAAGAGATAGTAATCACCCATAGAAAGTAATGAATTAACATATAATAATTATAAAAGTCATTTATTTGCAAGCTTTTGCGTTCCAGGGTAAAAAGTGGAAACTAATGTAATATGATGCCATATGTGATGGAACCGAAAACAAAAACATTAGGGGATGCAACAATATTTTGGTTCTTAAAGTTCTTTCATAGAACATTTCCATTGAACATGCTTGAGAATGCTAAGAGATAGCAGAGAAAATATATACGGTTGGGCACCTTTAGATGCTGCTCTCAAAGGGTGGTGTCTTTGACAAAGTCGGTTAGATGCCCTGCCAGCCATTGAGCTTGGGTGCTACAAATAGAAAAATATTAAAGTGTTGACAACGTTGCTTTGCAATGATATATGCATGTGTCTTTACTAAAATATTAATTCAGAGCAGCGGACTAATACAAGCACACAATTAAAATACAATGAGTAAAGGAGTAATACAGTTTGCAACCACTTACGTCTTCTCGTTAAGGATGAGAGGAAATGCATAATTTTTTTTCTTAAGCTGAAGATTCATCCCATCTAGGGCCTTCCGGGGGAGCGCACTGACATCATAAGGCAATATTAATTCAATGGGATCTGCCAGCTGAAAAGCTCTATGTTGTCCCAAGTATCCTATGTAATGCCCATTTAGTGCATACCAGAGCCTGTAAAGAAAATGTTTAAGAGGTAAGTACAGCTATTCAGTGTGAAATTGTATGTTAACGATATTATGTATTTGTGCACTGCTCCATTTTTTTTAACATGACACTTCATGCCTCAATTCTCTGTAATGTTATATGCTGGGTGAGGCTAATCTCTACATGTGTCAAGATGACTTCTCCGTCGCACTGGTTGTCGCCATGGGGAAAGCACCTTCGTCCAAAATGTAATGGTGGGCATGCCCCATGACGTTCGGCATTAATTTTGTTTTTACAGAAATTAAACATCAAAAGTGGGGTCTTATTGTTTGTCCCTCTCTGTGTCAGAGATATTTCTCTGATGGAAGATCAGGACAGGAAAAATAAACGCTGAAAGCTCTGTTTTAAATAAAGCAGGTCTTCTGACTTTTATACACCAGCAGCCTCTTGATGATGAGTTGGCATTCAAAAGTTTCAAACAGGGAAGCAATTCTCTTGCTTTGCCAATACCTAAATAATGCCCTCTACCTCTATCCTGTCCATATTCCACCTCATTATGCATACCAAAAACAACAATCAACACCACACCACCAGAAACAAATGGCTCATGAAATACCTACAGAAACAAAGGGCCTAATTATGAGTTGAGTGGTCCGACCGCCCCAGCTCCAATACAGCAGCTGTGAAGCCTGCGGCCTCACCACTGCCATATTTCGATGTTTCCACCAGGCTGACCGGCGGAAACAGTGCGATCGCATTAGGGCCCTGTGAATAGCTGGACGCAGTCCAGTCTATTCACGGGAGCTCTCGGGCCGGAAGTAGATGGCCTGGGAGGGGATAGGTGGCTTGCTGGGCGGGGTAGGGACATTAAGGGAGCTACAAAAGGGGTGGGTTGCGGGGGATCGGCCTCTTTCGGCGTCAGCAATGTCACGCTGCGCGGAAGTTGGCCGATCGGGAGGGTTTTAATAGCGGGCGAAGTTGGAGAATAGCAGGCAAGTGTTTGGGTCCCGACGTCGGTTAAGCGACCACAGTGGGGTTTTGTCTAATTTAGGACGGGCATTCTTAATTACAATTTCAGTCATCTAAATTGAGTTTGGGCCGGGCACGCATTTAAGTATACACGCACCCGAGTGTTTCTGACGTGCACCATGGCTGGGGGCCATGATATTGAGGCGGTAAAGGCCGCCTTGTGAATCCTCGGCGAGGCAGGGTGCGGGGACCTCCTGTGGCCTGGCGTTTTAGAGGAAGCCTGGGTCAGCATGACACGTGCGCCATGCATAGCGGCACGGGGTGTGGCAGCGGCGACTGCCGCTTGTTTTTCCCTGGCGAAGGGAAGTAAGAGGAAAGGCAGGAAAGGATGGGGGAGCGGTGGGGCCACACCCCCTCCTTTGTTGCTGCATCAGGGCCCCAAAGGGGAGCCCCAGCTGGTTTCAGGCCAGGAGGGGGGGCCACAGATGGGGAGAGACAGCAGGAGGTCATGGCAGGCCCTTCAGGGGTGGCTGAAGTGGGACAGGGTGCCTCATTGCAAGCAGTGCAGGCGATAGTGGGGCCAGTGGGGGCAGAGCAGCCCCTTGACCTTACCCTGGTGGAGGCCACAGTGGGAGGGACCAGTTTCGGCATGCTTGACAAAAAAGGGGACATTGCAGGACAGGTGCAAGGGGGAGGCAATGCAGCGGCAGCCAGGGGGAGCGCAGTTTGCGTTATAGATAATTCAGGTAACTTGGGTGATGAGGGGCGTTCGGTCAAGTTTGGGTTCTCACAACACAGAAAGGTGGCCGGCCATCAACCATCTACGGACTGGGCGGCTGTGGATATTGAGGCGTGAATTCAAGAACAAAGGCAACTGGTGGAGGAGACAGAGCGCAGGTGGGAACAGTTGTGTATAGATAGGGGCGAGGCGGAGGGCAGGTCCACAAGGCAAAGAGGAAGGCAGGGGAGGCGGGTGGTTGCCCAGACGAGGGTTTTGGGCCAGAAAAGGGTGGTTGGGTATGGATACTGCAGGAAGAGCAGGGGCCAGTGCAGGAGGCTGGTGCGGCCAGAGGGTCTGGCAGTGTGACGGCAGCACCTGCCACCTATGGCCAGTCGCGGCGGAGAGAGTCGATGCATGCATCTGAGGCAGGCAGAAAGGTGACGAAGCCAACAGGGCGCACTACGGCCCCTGGATGTTGGTCAGAAGCATTAGAGGGGTCCTCGGCGGCCTTCTCTACACAGTGGGAGCGCAAAAAGGACATGACTGGTTTGCGCCAGGGGGGCCCCAGAGCGGGGGTGGAAAACTGCATGGAGGAAGCGAGTGGTGTAAATGAAGGTATGGGAATGAATGGAGAAGTTGTGCTTGAGCTCGATTACGATGAAGAGCTGGATGATTTGGAGGAAGGCGAGATTCAGGAGAAAGAGGTGAGCGGGGTACAAGGGAAGGGGCAAGGGCGCAGGAGCAGCGCAACCCCCTCTTCTGTTTCGGTTTTACAGGTGCCTACGTCAGTGCAAGGACATGTGGTCTCAAGCAAGGAGGGTGGCAGGTGCAAGCTAGCGACGGACGTTGGAGCGACGGCTCGTGGGCTACAAGGTAAAGGAAAATGGTGGGCGCTGTGGGAGGCCAAGAAGGGTCCAGGGTGCGCAGCCCGATATAAATCGGTAGTGGTAGGGGAGGATTCCGTGCACCTTCATTTGGAGTCAGGAGTCGGTGTTGCAAGTGGAGCAGATAAGGGGACGGATGAAGAAGCGGCAGCAAAAGAGGGGGGTGAAGATAAAGAAGAAGAGAGGAATAAAGGGGATGAGGATAAAGGGTTGGCTGGGCACAGGAAAAGACTACCTTACATGGGTCTCTCGATGCCTTTAGGGTCCCATGTGGCTGAAAAGACGAAGGCAAGGATTTGGAAGCACGAATATGTCGATGTTTTCAAACTCCTACATAGGGATATACAGGCTAAAGAGGGTTCCAAGGAAGAGGAATGAGAGTTGGCACGGAGGCCCAGAGTTCCGACAACCATGGACAATTGGACTTCGGCTTTCCTCATTTATGCCAGTATATATTGTGAGAGATACCTAGACCGGGCAATTGCCATGTTCAAATACATGGACATAATTCGGAAAGCTCAGCTACATTTTGGGGGTTTTGCCTGGCTGCACTACGATGAGGAGATCCGAGCCAGAGTTAGTATCAACCCGGAGAAGCTGTGGGGACATGTGGACTCTGAGTTATGGATTCAGTGGATGGCCTCGTCGCATTCTGCTGCTGCAACACATACAGCTAGTGGTCTCCCAGTGGTGTATAAGCCTTGTCAGCAGCGTCCCGCTCAGGGAGGGGCGGGTGTGCCTCAGAGAGCGCAGGGATGTACAGAAGGAGCCTGTTGGAATTTCGACAAGGGATTATGCTCTAGGCACCCTCGTAGGTTTAAGCACAAGTGTTCCAAATGTGGGGGCAAACATCCGGTCATGTAATGTTTCACACTCACTAGTCCTGCAGAACAGTGGAGAGCGGCAAGGGGTAGAGGGAGTCAGGGTGCTACTGCACCAAAGGGCACCTACTCCAATTAGACTCAAGACATTAGTGCATTGGTTGCGTGTGTACCCAGACACGGACACAGCGCTCAAATTGGAGTGGGGTTTCAGAGAAGGTTTTCGAGTGGGTTATTAGGGTCCACAGCAGAGGAGACGGGCAGAGAACCTTCAGTCAGCAAAATCTATGCCGGAGGAAATGTCAGAGAAATTGCAAAAGGAAGTGGCGGAAGGCAGGATTGCGGGCCCCTTTTACGGGTGGCCATTGGAGGACTTGATGATCTTATCATTAGGAGTAGTGCTGAAAAAGAGCAGAGGGGAATTTAGGCTGATACACCACTTATCTTGGCCTGAGGGGGCGTCTGTGAATGACTTCATCGCACCAGAAGACACCAAGGTGGTATACGCCACAGTGGATGATGCCATACGGATCATTCGGGGTGTGGGAGGCATGCAGAGATGGCAAAATGTGACATCAAGGCAGCTTTTCGGCTGCTCCCGATCCATCCTGAAGATTTCTCTTTGCTGGGAATGCAGCTGGGGGGGGGCGACATATGTGGATAGAGTCCTTCCTATGGGGTGAGCCATCTCATGTGCCCTTTTCGAAGCCTTCAGTATGTTCCTGCAGTGGATTTTTGTGCAGCTGAGTGGGCATCGAACGGTGTCGCACTACCTGGATGATTTTCTGTTTGTGGGAACAGCGCAGTCAGGTTCCTGTGGCAGGGCGCTTAGGCTTTTTGAAAAGATGGCACAGGATTTCAGTGTGCCTCTGGCGCCGGAGAAAACGGAGGGACCCAGTGGTGTTTTCAACTTTTTGGGGATTGAATTGGACACAAGGGTTTTCATTGCTCGCTTGCCGGCAGAGAAGGTGGGGGAGATGCTGTCTTTCTTAAGGGAGGTCAGGATGAGGTGAAAAATTGAACTTCGAGTGGCACAACAACTGCTGGGTTACCTAAATTTGGCATGTCGGGTGGTCCGAGGTGGCAGGACTTTTTGTAGGCGCATGGGCCTAGCAATGGGGGCATCGCTCCTGCACCACAGGATAAGGTTGACGGTAGGATTGCGGGACGACATAAGGATATGGGAAATCTTCTTGACGTGGTTTAATGGGGTCTCCATGGCTTCTCGAGAGGAGGACACGGTGTGGCAGGTACAGATTTTTTCGGATGCAGCTGGGGCAGCTAGTTTTGGTCTGTTCTGGGATGTGCGCTGGTGTGCAGAGACATGGCCTGTGCAATGACTCAGCCAAGGTAGGTGCATTGCGTTCTTGGAATTTTTACCTCTTTTGGTGACGCTGGCGGTATGGGGAAACGAATTGGCAAACAGGACAGTGATTTTTCATGCGGTCAATTTGACAGTTGTGGAGTTGGTTAACAATCAGAAAGCAAGGGATGTGAGAGTACTGAAATTACTCCGAATTTTTATGTTGCGTTGCTTGACTCTGAACATAATATTTAAGGCGGCACACATTCCTGGGGTAAACAACTCCATTGCAGATTCCTTATCTCGTTTGCAGTGGCAGCTTTTCTGACAGTTGGCACCCGGCGAGGACGAATTCAAGACAGCAGTCCTGGAAGACATTTGGGAGTGGGGGGCGTGATGGTCAGGAGACTGGTGGAGAGGTCGCTGGCAGAATCCACCCTTAGGAGTTACTGTCTGGCTTGGTTGGAGTTTCAGGATTTTGAAGCTTACAAGGAGCAATTTTGGAGCCAGGGGCGGGTAGTATTGGAGGCGCGAGTGATGCGTTTTGCTCTATTTTTGATTCGCAAAGGCTTATCGCCCACTACGATTGGGGGCAAGTTGGCAGGAGTGTCTTTCTACGGGAAGTTGTTTTTTGGTTGGGATCCGGCAAAGAATGATATTCTGGGAAAAATGCTGAAGGGTTGGGGGAGAGTTCGCTCTAGTTCAGTTTCTGTTCGGGAAGCCATTACTTTCGATTTGTTGTTAGAAATTCTGCACGTTTTGCCGGTGTGTTGTTTTAATGCAAATGAGGTGGCACTATTCAGGCTATGCATGATATGGATGGTTTTTGGGGCATTTCGAGTGTCCGAGTTGTTGGGGGTGGGCACAGCATGCGGGGTGAAGAGATGTGAGGTGCAGCGCCAAGGTGGCAGATTGGGGATATGGCTGAGGCGCTCTAAAACGGATCAGTTGGGTAAGGGTAAGTGGATTTGGTTGGAAACAGGGGGAGTGTTGGAAGCCTGCCCAGTGTGAGAATGGGACAAGTTTGCTGCATACAGTGAAAGTCAGGGTGATTGGGTTTTTCAGCATAAGAATGGCACCAAGGTTACAGCTTTTCAGATATTCTGTGTTTTGAGGAGGGCTTTGAGGCGATTGAGAAGGCAGGCATGTAACTTTGGTACACACTCTTTTCAAATAGGGCAAGCAAAAGAGGCAGCCAGGTTGGGGTGGGACTGGGATAAGATCAGGCGCATTGGACAATGGCGCTCAAAGTGCTGTGAACGATATGTCCGAACCTAGTTTCGTAGAGGGAAACCGTGAGGTGTTTTTTAGGCCAGGGCAGTGAACGGGAGGCCTAGGATCATATGGCAACAGGGATAATTTTGTTTCTCGTTTCAGGTTGCGTAAGGGGCCCAGAACATATGAAGTTAATCACGTGGCTGGTTGGATACTCCTTCATGCACTGGGTGGCCAAGTATGCGGAAAAACAGATCTACGGACGATCTTTCGGACTGCTGAGTAGCCGGCATGAAGTGCTGTGGTGGGGAAAGAGCGGCATGAGGTAGGGCAATCTGCTTCCTTTTCTCACTTCACTTTTGCCGACTTGGGGATTTCCGGATGTGCTGGTCATACACCTTGGGGAAAATGATTTGGTACGTCTTTCAGGGCTTACCCTACTGTAACACATGCAGCAAGATCTGGTCCTGATGAGGCGCAACATGCATGGGACTTGCTTGGTGTGGACGGAGTTTGTGCCACCAAGGATATGGCGTGGGGCACAGAAACATGGGGCAATTGAGAGAGCAAGGAGAAAACTAAACAGGGCCATGCAAGTTTTTTCCGGAGCTCATGACATTAAGGTTTTGAGGCACAAAGGATTGAAGGAGGAAGAGCAGGTGCTTTTCGGGGGTGACGGTGTGCATCTCTCCGATATGGGGAATGCACATTATCTGATGGAACTGCGTTTTTTGCTCACAAATTTGTGGGGAGAAAGTTTTTGGCGGGGAACATGAATGGTGAAGCATGAGTTGCAGTGGGTTCACTGATGGGGCAGCAAAAACGCCAAGTGGGTTTGGCTGAGTGGCAGCGGATGGGGGAGGGTGGAAAGTCAGATGCAGGCTTCTCCACTATTCCGCGGGGGGAGAAAGAAGAAGGTGAAGGATGACAGACTGTCGGGAGGTCAGAGTCAGTCAAGGGGTAAAAGGGAAAAGGGAGATGCATGGAAATTGAAGTGGAGTTGGTGAGATGCGAAGGATAAGTGGAGGTTTGAAATGCGAATGGACGAAAGGAAGTTACAAGGTTAAAATAAAGGTTCTTATAAAGTTCTGTTTGTATTTGACATGTTATGATCGTTGAGCAAGCCTGTCCTAATAAATGGCCTTTTACACTAAATAAGGGTGTCGGAGTCTATGTCCCGAAAGGGCCCCGTGAATAGCTGGATGCAGTCCAGTCTATTCACAGGAGCTCTCGGGCCGGAAGTAGACGGCCTGGGAGAGGATAGGTGGCTTGCTGGGCGGGGGTGGGACATTAAGGAAGCTTCAAAAGGAGTGGGTTTGGGGGATCGGCCTCTTTCGGTGTCAGCAATGTCACGCTGCGCAGAAGCTGGACACCCACCCGCCCTACACGTGAAAAAGGGTTTGATGCAAGGATAGGGAGTGTGAAAGAGAGACGAGGATGGGTGGCGGGAATGGGTCATTTCCTTTGCCAGTTTTAGGGCAGGTTGCTCGGTACGGGCAGTGGATGGGGAGGGTGAAGAGTCAGATGCGGGCTTGTCCCCCCTTCCGGGGGGGGGGGGAAGAAGCAGGTGAAGGATGACAGATGGTGGGGAGGTCAGAGTCAGGCAAGGGGTAAAAGGGAAAAGGGAGATGCGTGGAAATAGAAGTAGAGTTGGTGAGATGCGAAGGATAAGTGGAGGTTTGAAATGCGAATGGACGAAAGGAAGTTACAAGGTTAAAATAAAGGTTCTTATAAAGTTCTGTTTGTATTTGACATGTTATGATTGTTGAGCAAGCCTGTCCTAATAAATGGCCTTTTACACTAAATACGGGTGTCGGAGTCTATGTCATGATTGGCCAATGCCGCCGCACACAGTACACTCACACTAGCTAGACGTTTACAGATCACTTTCATATATTAACACTTGAATAAACATAACAGCCTCAACATTCAGTAGGAATACTATGCACACTTACATTTTACTGCATATTTCAAATACTTTTCTGGGTCATGACATAATGACCTTGTTGTCAGGACTGGGGCTCCGTATGGATGAAAATATATAGACACAGAATAGGTGTCTCAGTAGGTGAGTCAAACTGCAGTGTACTTACTGCACTGTGCAGGCACACACATTGCCCTCTACATTTTTACCAGGTGACAGCAGTTATGTCCTGAAGGCAAAAGAGAGGGCCTACAATAAACCATCAACTTCAGAACCAAGGAGATACAACAGGATACAGCATCAAGATTGTCATTGGGGGGTTGAAACATGGCTTCATGTGCCTGCAATTAGAGATCTGGAAGAGCTATCTACACAGATTAAAAGCAGGGATCCAGCTGAGGGTCTACTTCATAGTCCTTACAATTGCCATCAAGAAATGTCTCCCAGCCATGGAGGACCATGTACAACTCCTCAAGGAGTCACCAAAAGAAATATTTAGGCAAGGTACCCTCCTGCTGCAACATGGAGTAGTGGTACCTTTCAGAAATACTGTTGCACTCCTCCAGTTGCATGACCATGTCAACACACTCAAAATAAGACATGGTTTAACAGACATCACTGGACACACCTACCTGCATGACAATCAAAATTAAGATTGCAGGTGTTGCAACAGCGGGTGCACTGAACGTAGGACTTCTCACACTGCCAGTAGTGTCACATCGTGAGTTGGCTTGAAGGTGAAAGCCATGGATACCTAGCTCGCCAAAATACACAAGCAGATGTGTTTGGTTGAGGTGTCGCTACTCAGAAACTCAGAGCTGGACTGGGCAGATCAATGACAGAATAACCCACATTTGTGCTATGACCGACACTGTCCAATAGACATTCTGACTAACACATGCTGCTATACTCGCTCTTGTGCCATTTCACCACCAGCTAGCAGACACACAGCATAACAAATCAGCTCCAAATACTATATTATTTGGAGATGTACTTTCAACATCTTTTCCATCACGTGTGCGAGCACTTCATGCCTTTCATATGCAGGTAATTTCACTTTCAGTTGGGATTGACAAATATATATAGTAGAATGTCCCTGTAGCATTTTTTCCCCCACCTCGTCATGGCCACCATGAAGCACACAAGACCTACATCTACCTGCACTCAGTGCTCTCTGTATCTGTGATACTATAGTCAGTCATGCACAACAAACTCTTTTTTGGAGCGCCTGTCCATTTGTTGGGCATTCACTGACATAAACTCCCTGAAGTCTGCTTCAGTTCCACTTATTCTTAGAGCAGCCCCCGCCGTACTTTAGGTACCTCAGTTGTTGCTGTATCCTGCTCATTCTATGTAATGCTGTAATTTAAATATTACACCAAGATCTCTCTGAGGTTATATACCTACATTCTTAATTTTAACAAACAACGGCTAAACAACAAATAACTTGAAGTCAATTTCTCATCAAACATTTGCCACACGTTGTATCTTTTGAACTAATTACCACAACATAAATGCACAACGCTTGTTACTGGTTAGACAGGATTGTCTCCATGACTTTTAAATATTAATAGTATATCTGCTAATCAAAGAGTATGCATATGCCTCCATCAGGAAAAACACTTTAAAATGTATCTCGTGAATGGAGTAACGTTGAATGAAACTAAATTATTATCAGATTGCTCAACAAAACGTGCTCATACTAGTCCCACGCTGTTCTTACACTTAATTTAGAGTATTTCTTTTTAGAAATCGTATTTTGCGAATGGTCTATCATTGTGACATATTTTTGTATCAGGGGGCATATCTTGGGTTTACAAAAATATCGGCTCGGGTGTGAATGGTTTAGAAGGACAGATCACAGAGAACATCTCTGCAGAACCTATGTAATTCAAGAATTAGTAATTGTATACTGAGATGGATTGACAAGGTAAATATAATATTACGTATTTATGTTAGGAATTTGTGTTGTAGAGAACAGAGAAATCGTCCATCATTATTACAGATATAATTACCTGTATGTGTGGATCAGAAAGTATTACGTGGACTAACACCGAGCAATATTTATGAACTGCTTAGTAAAGGTAAATATAATGCATTTCAGTGATTGAACATTGAGGTGTTTATGTTAATGGCTAAATGTTATAGGATAAAGTAAAACATTTAATAAATCAGGCAGTGCATTCACCTAAACGTGTGGGCAATGTATTGATTGTAAAACGCTAACATTGGGAAGAGCCTTTTTATTGAACTATGGAATGAGGACCGAAGATACTTAGCTCATGAACTATGGTAAATTCTGATTAACCCCCTTTCCTGTTAGTGTACTTGTTATGATACTTTTATTGCTATATTTTATCGATCCGAGCACATTGAATGAATCTAGAACACTAAGGCCGAGATAGAAGCCCTAGTGCCGCATTAGCGTCATTCTTTTTTTACGCTAATGTGGCTTTAGGCTTCAAAAATCCCTGAGCCATTTTTACAAAGCGGCGCAAATGCATGCCACAATTTGTGGCCCATATTTATACTTTTTGACGCAAAACTGCGCGAACGCAGTTTTGTGTCAAAAAAATTAGCGCCGGCTAACGCAATTCTGAAGCGCCATGCAGGCGCCGTATTTATTGAATGACGTTAGCCGGCATTAGCCGCCAGCGCCGTCTGGTGTGCGTTAAAAAAACGACGTACACCAGGCAGCGCCGGCGTAGGGGAAAATGGAGCTTGGGCGTCAAGAAATGGGGCAAGTCAGGTTGAGGCAATTTTTTCGCCTCAACCCGATTTGCGCCATTTTTTTCGACTCCCAACCCCCATAGAAATGACTCCTGTCTTAGCAAAGACAGGAGTCATGCCCCCTTGCCCAATGGACATGCCCAGGGGACATATGTCCCCTGGGCATGGTCATTGGGCATAGTGGCATGTAGGGGGGCACAAATCAGGCCCCCCTATGCCACAAAAAAAAATGAAAAAAAACACTTACCTGAACTTACCTTAATGTCCCTGGGATGGGTCCCTCCATCCTTGGGTGTCCTCCTGGGGTGGGCAAGGGTGACAGGGGGTGTCCCTGGGGGCATGGGAGGGCACCTCTGGGCTCCTTCAGAGCCCACAGGTCCCTTAACGCCTGCCTTTTGCAGGCGCTAAAAAACGGCGCAAAAGCAGCCGTACGTCATTTTTTTTGACCCGCCCACTCCTGGGCGTGATTTTTGCCCGGGAGTATAAATCCGACGCACATGCCTCAGAGTCAATTTTTTAGACGGGAACGCCTACCTTGCATATAATTAACGCAAAGTAGGTGTCCACGCTAAAAAATGACGCTAACTCCATGGACTTTGGTGCTAGACGCGTCTAACGCCAAAGTGTAAATATGGATTTAGTTTTGCGTCGAAATTGCGTAAAAAAAAACAACGCAATTCCGGCGCAAACGGAGTATAAATATGCCCCTGTATGTGTTAGGGGGATCGCAAAAATAGCGCAGTGGAATCTAAGAGATTCCACTGCATCATTTTTTGTGGCTACTTTTCACTCCTGCTCAGAGCAGGCATTAAAAGGAGGCACACCTTTTGGTGCTAACCCTGAACAGTACATCAATAGCATCAGAAAGTTTGATGCTATTGCCGCCTACCCTGTGCCATGGTGCACCTTATTTTAAATATGGTGGTGGTAGGGGGGCTCTAAGGGGCACAAGAAAATGGTGCTGGCCTGGGTGTAGTGCCAATTTTCCTATATCTGCCCCTAAGAATGCAAAGTATTTTCAGATGTTACATATCTTAAAAATGTTAAAATGTTTTTTCAAACTAACCATCATTTTGCAAGCTGTAGTTTAACACTCTAACAGTAATGTATATTACAGATGTTTTATGCATTGATTTTTACAACTTTCAGAATATTAAGTGAGATTTGTATATAATTGTTGTGTTTGGTCTTTTTTAATGGTTTTTAGTCCTGAAAAAATGACTGCATTGAGAAAAATATATGTTGAATGTTTTTTAAAGACAGCTGATATACATTAATACAAAAAGTATTCATAATTAACTAAATTAACCCCTTCAGTGCCAGGCCTTTCCCCTCCTGTGCCGAGCCTTTTTTTGCTTATTTGGGGCAGTTTGCGCTTAGGCCCTCATAACTTTTTGTTCCCATGAGCTACCCACGCCAAATTTGCGTCCTTTTTTTCCAACATCCTAGGGACTCTAGAGGTACCCAGACTTTGTGGGTTCCCCTGAAGGAGATCAAGAAATTAGCAGTGAAAATTTAGTTTTTTTCAAAAAAATGGGAAAAAAGGGTTGCAGAAGGCGGCTCGTGGTTTTTTCCCTGAAAATGGCATCAACAAAGGGTTTGCGGTGGCAAGATCACCATCTTCCCAACTTTCAGGAACAGGCAGACGTGAATTAGAAAACCCAATTTTTCAATACAATTTTGACATTTTACTGGGACATACCCCATTTTTACTATTTTTTGTGCTTTCAGCCTCCTTCCAGTTAGTGACCAAAATGGGTAAGAAACCAATGCTGGATCCCAGAAAGCTAAACATTTCTGAAAAGTAGACAAAATCTTGAATTTAGCAAGGGGTCATTTTGTAGATCCTACAAGTGTTTCCTACAGAAAATGACAGCTGAAATAAAAAAATATTGAAATTGAGGTGAAAAAAACTGCCATTTTTCTCCACGTTTTACTCTGTAACTTTTTCCTGCGATGTCAGATTTTTTAAAGCAATATACCGTTACTTTAGCTGGACAAGAACCCTAGGTACCCAGAGCCAATAAATGAGCTGCACCTTGCAGTGGGTTTTTTATTCTATACCGGTTATGCAGCAATTCATTTGCTGAAATATAAAAAGTGAAAAATAGGTATCAAGAAAACCTTTGTATTTCCAAAATCGCCGCAAGATAAGGTGTTGAGAAGCAGTGGTTATTTGCACATCTCTGATTTCCGGGGTGCCCATACTAGCATGTGAATTACAGGGCATTTCTCAAATAGACGTCTTTTTTACACACTGTCTTACATTTGGAAGGAAAAACTGTAGAGAAAGACAAGGGGCAATAACACTTGTTTTGCTATTCTGTGTCCCCCCATGTCTCCCGATAAAAATGGTACCTTACTTAAGTGGATAGGCCTAGCACCCGTGACAGGAAATGCCCCCAAAAAAACACGTGGACACATCACTTTTTCACAAGGAAAGCAGTGCTGCCTTTTGCAAAGCACCTAGCTGTTGATTTTTCCCTCTAGGTCAGCCGGAACCTAGGGAAACCTAGCAAACCTGCACAGTTTTGAAAACTAGACACCTAGGGGAATCCAAGATGGGGTGACTTGTGGGGCTCTGACCAGGTTCTGTTACCCAGAATCCTTTGCAAACCTAAAAATCTGGCCAAATGAAACACTCTTTCCTCTCATTTCGGTGACAGAAACTTCTGGAATCAGAGAGCAGCCACAAATTTCCTTCCACCCAGCGTTCCCCCATGTCTTCCGATAAAAATGGTACCTAACTTTTGTGGGTGGGCCTACTACCCGCGAAAGGAAATGCCCCAAAACACTATCTGGACACATAAAAATTATCAACTACCTGTTTTTGCTAGGGGGCACCTGCGTATTTGGTCCTGGGCTCAGCAGCCTTCTAGGGAAACCAACCAAACCCAGACATTTCTGAAAACTAGACACCCGAGGGAGTCCAGTGAGGTGTGACTTGCGTGGATCCCCCAATGTTTTCATACCAGAATCCTCAGCAAACCTCAAATTTAGCAAAAAAATCACATTTTTCCCACATTTCTGTGTGGGATCACTGCACTGGGACACATTTCATACCACCCAATGTTCCCCTCAGTCTCCCGGTAAAAATGATACCTCATTTGTGTAAGTGGGCCCAGTGCTTGTGAAAGGGAAGAGCCAAAAACATGTCGATATTGAGGGGGAATTTTTTTAATTCCCTGGCATCTAGTAGACTTTCTGCCCCCGGGGTGTGGATCAGGGGTAATTGTCCCATCTGCCCACTGGTGGGCAGAACAACTTTGGCCCCATTTATTTGGGGTGGGGTTATGGCCATACCTTCACCCTCTTTTTTTTTTTTTTTTTAAACTTCCCTGGCCTCTGGTGGGCTTTCTGTCCCTCCTTGGGGGCAGATGGGCCTTCCAAAAATAGGCACATCTGGCCCCAATGGGGGCAGATATGGCCAACAGTAATGTGCCCCCATGGGGAGCAGCCCTTACCCAAGGGGGTGCCCCCCCTAATGAAAACACATACATACACACACACCAATCCCTGGTGCCTAAGTGGTTTCTGCCCCCATAGGGACAGATTGGCCTAACACAAATCGGCCCATCTGCCCCCAGGGGGGGCAGAAAAGGCCTAAAATAAATTTGCCCCCTCTCCCCCGGGGAGTGACCCTTGCCTAAGGGGTCGCTCCCCTTGCGTGACATTGGTGCAAAAAAAAAAAAAAAATGATCCCTGGTGCCTAGTGGATTCTGCCCGGCCTAACAATAGGCCAATCTGCCCCCAGGGGGGCAGAAATGGCCTAAAATAAATTTGCCCCCCAGGGGAGTGACCCTTGCCTAAGGGGTCGTTCCCCATCTATGAAAAAAAAAAAAAAAAAATAATAATTGACCTTGCGCCTAGAGGTTTCTTCCCCCCCTGGGGGCAGATCGGCCTAATAACAATAGGCCGATCTGCCCCCTGGGGGGGGAGAAATGGACTAAAATTAATTTGCCCCCCCCCGGGGAGCGACCCTTGCCTAAGGGGTCACTCCCCCTTCCGTGAATTTGACGTAAAAAAAAAAAATCCCTGGTGTCCAGTGGTTTCTGCCCCCCTTGGGGGCAGACTGGCCTCATAAAAATAGGCCGATCTGCCCCCAAGGGAGGCAGAAATGGCCTAAGTATAATTTGCCCCCTAAGGGGTCGCTCCCCAACTAAAAAACAAACAAACAAAAAATATATATTGCCCCCCTGGGGAGCGACCCTTTCCCAAGGGGTCACTCCCCTCATGCAAGTTTCAATTTTGAAAGAAATCCCTGGTGTCCAGTGGGCATTTCAAAAGCTGGATTGCTTTACAATCTGGCTTTTGAAATGCTCTGAGAGACTTCAAGGGGAAGGAAATTCCTTTCCTTTCCCTTTGAAGCATATCAGGGCCCCCATCACATGATTGGAAGAGAATTGCTTTGCATTTCTCTTCCGATCGCGCTGGAAGCTTAGCTTCCAGCGCGATGGGGAAGTGGCCTCTGATGAGGTCAGCGCGCACTTGCGCGCTGACGTCATCGGACGTCACTGGGGGGGTCGGGGTGGAAGGGGAAGGGCTTTCCATCCCTGTCTTGGGGAGGTGGGAGGGAACCCCACGGAGGGAGCGCTAGTGCTCCCTCCGGGCTCCAGGCCGAGGACGTAATCGTTACGTCCTCGGCACAGGAGCACTGTGCCGCTGGACAAAACCATTACGTCCGTGGCACAGAAGCAGTAAAATAAACAGGGGTGTGGAATTTAATAAAATATTGACTTGTCCATGAGACAGGTTGCTTCATAAATCTACTTGGCATGTAAAAAAATCTACTTGTCTGTTTGGTGCCATGCAGTGTGGCAACAAATTATGGCAGCAATCTCAGTTTGTAAGAGCACAGATAATAGCATATCTGATTATGCCAGGGCTAATACTATAGTAGGGCTTGAATACTATCAATTTCCTTATTTTGCCATCCTTTCCGCAGATCTACATACTGGGGTTGGAGGTAGCAGGAAGCAATAGTTCCAGCGTTGAAAGGCCCTTTTGAGTCTGTGTAAGCCTACTAACTTGCATGTTTTAAGGGTTTTCACCTGCTCTTCTATAAGCTTTTCAAATATACTCTTGACAAGGCGAGAAGTAAAACTTCTTCCAAGGTTAGGAAAAAAGTGGTTCGAGAGAAAGTCAAGTTGTAAATGCTCAACAGATTTTTGTTTGAGCAAATATTTGTTTGTGTTAGAATACAGTTCACAATTTTTTTTGCTGCAAGCACAAATTCCTGGTCTACTTCTGTTAATTCTTGTGAATTCAGGAAATATATAAACCTGCACAAATGCAAAGAAATATACCATAGGTGCACTTTTATGCCTTTCTTTAAGAATTGGGCCCCAACTTAGGTCTAGCGTTCACCAAGACCTTTTGTTTTTAATAACATTCTACCTCTCTCTCTCTCTCTCTCTCTCTCTCCATCTGTTGACAGGCTTTACTGTGAATGATAGCAATCTGCTCTTTCACAAGAAGCATATCGGCACACAAAGTAGTTTTGATCAGGAACTACTGTGGCAATGTGTGCTTTTTGAGACTAAAAATGTTTTTCATTTTTGCCAATGTTTGTTACATTGGTGAGGGCCCAGCAGCTCTCACAAGACTAACATTTACAAAAGCCATGTCAAAACAAGACATTCATTGACAAAACAAAAAGACTGACAATCAGTGTTGAACATATTGGCTTTACCATTGCTTGCTTATTTTAATTTTCTACATAATCTTGTTGAAACTGGTTACACTGATTTTCCATTAGGAATATTTTTTGGAATGGTAGTATGCCTCTACAATTTTTCACTAAATGATGCTTCAAAGAAACAGTACTTGAAAGTTCACAGTAATTTAGAAAAACACGTTTTCCCAGTTCCATTTTTTGTGAACGTTTTATTTAGAAAGCAAAGAATCATCAGTCTTGAGGTGAAGGCTTCTGCAAATATTTGCATTTAATCAGAGCATTCTGGAAGCATCATACATAGGCTCATATTCTTAAACTTTGCGAATGTGTGTACCTATTTTTTTTTTACTGGAACCACTTTTAGTTTCCACGCCTACAACATTTATTTAGAGGGCTCGCCCTAATAATAAAGGCTTTGCATTAATGACCCATAAATACAAGTTCAAACAGTGTTACTACACAGATACAAATGGTGACTTAACTGCAAACAGTTCTCTCTCTTACTCAATAAGGTGGTAATGTAAATAGGCAACCAAAGTGTTAGTGCTGCATGGAGGTTGACCCTCTTGTCCCAAGGAAAAAATAAACATGAAAATGTGTTGTTTTTAACACCAAACAATATGTTTGGAGCATCAGTGGAGCATGTAGTATATGGTAATTCTACATCCCTTGAAAGTACTACATTGGTTCCTCCACATTATTATTTTTTCATTCAAGATGCAATACCAATAGCAAAACCAGTGTTCTCCTGGAGATCACTGTTCTGCACAGGATCCTTTCCTCAGTCCCAAACCAAGATTACTATATTCTTATAGGGTATATTTGTATTTAACAAAATACAAATTAATGCTCACCTATTTTGGTTACCATATATCAAACTTCACCCATTGTTTTAATCAAAAACAAATGTACAGTAAATATTCACACAGTGAGTTAAGTCAGACCACAACATTTTAAATTGTCATACTGAACAATGCCTGTCTCACTAATTATCTTGTCCGCGATGACCCTGTCAATTAAATAGTGAAGTTGAATGCCACACTTTTATGTAGCTCTGCATATGCAGTATTATCTTGCCACTTCTAGTTCATTCTAAGGAATTATTATGTTTCAATTGAGAATTGAGACCACAGGATATTTTAGAATCCATCAACCCATTTAGTCACCATTTTAAATCAACATTTAAAATTTGGCTCAATTCAAAGTCCGAAATAAATGAAAAGTGTTTTATAAAACCTAATTTGGTCACAATTTTATATGTTCCCAATGAACATTTTTGGCTTATTGCCTAAATTGTGTTGTTAATATTTAACAAGTTTGAATTTAGAGAGTACCATGTCCTTTATACAGCTATTTTAGTTTGAATCTATTTTTTTCTAAAATAACTTTAAATTATCATAATAATTTAACCTTAGAGGGCAAGGTGAAATGTGTTCTAGTTCAAATGTCTATGTTTCTTTTTTTTGTCAACATCAAACATTAGACTGTAAAAAGGGTAGCATGGCACTTCTTGTGGAAACCTGCATCTACATTTCATCTTTCTATCCAATGTATCCCAGTTGTAAGGTATCTGTATACTTCGCCTAATATGGTAATCAGTACAGACAGCAAAATGTCTGAAAGTATTCAGCAAGGTACATGCCAAGACTGTCTTAACTCCTAATGTTGATGGTATACCTTTACACCACACCTGCTGAAATGCAAGACAGTTAAAACAAGATTACTGCAATATAATTACCATCACAATGAGGTAATGTATTACAAGATGAGGTGAAATGCATTACTTTTACAACAGAATTTTAAAGGGACACACAGAGGTTTTTTTTAGGATATTTAGGAGTAATAGGAAGATTTTTAGGGTTCAAGCCAGAGTAGCATTAAAATCTAATAAGGGCTCTATATGAGTCAGGGGTGGGTTGTAACATGAGGTATTTAAAGGTTTAAGAATTCAGGGATGGGTATAGTTAAGGGATTCTTACTGTTCGGGGAAGGGTAGGGTTAAGGGGTAGTACGGGGTTTTAGGGCTCAGGGAAGGGTGTGTTAAAAGGTAGTCAGAGGTTCCTATGGTTAAACAAAGGGTAATGTTAAGGAGTAGCAGGTAGCTTTTACAGTTCAGGGAAGGCTAACGTTAAAAGGCAGTAATGGGTCTGAAGGTCAGGGACAGGTTGCATTGAGGGATAGTTGTGTTTTTTTACGGTTCAGGAAAGGATAGTGTTAAGGGTTTGGCAAGGGTTTTAGTGTTTAGGAAAAGGTAGCATTAAGAGGTAGTAAGGGTTTTTTAGGTTTCATGGAAATGTAGCATTAAGGATAGTACTGGGATTCTAGGGTTCAACAAAGGGTAGTGTTAAGGGGTATTACAGTTTCTTAGGGTTGGAGATTGGTAATGTTAACTGATAGTTAAGGTTTTTAGGGTTCATGGAAGGGATAACAGGCAGTTATACATTAGGATTAAAGGCAATCAAAATAAACTACAATAAATGAAAGAACTTAATTGGTCCCTGTACTGCATTATGTTGTGATTTAAGATAAAATACCAATGGGGAAATCAGTGTACACCTTTAGAGCACTGTTTTACACTGGATATTTACCTCAGTCCCAAATCAACATTTCTATACTCTTATACAGTATACATTAGTCTTCAAGGAAAGGTAGCATTAACGGGTAGTGAGGGGTTTAGGGCTTAGCAAAGGGTTGTGTTAAAAGGTAGTAAGAGGTCCTTAGAGTTCAGAGATGGGTAATGCTAAGGGATAGTAGGTAGTTTTGACAGTTTAGGGAAGGGTACCATTAAGGGGTAGTAAGGATTCTTCAGGTTCCGGAACAGGTGCATTAAGGGGTAGTTAAGGGATAGTTAGGGGTTTTTAGGGTTTAGGGAAGGGTAGTATTAAGGGATAATCAGGGTTTTTAGAGTTCAGGGAAGGGTAGTGTTAAGGGATAATAAAGGTTTTTTAGAGTTCAGGAGCAGGTTGCGTTAGGGATGAGATCAAGGTGGCCCAAAGGAAAAAAAGCCCCCTAGGCCAATCAGAACACTCTACTTGGTGCTCGGGGGCATCTTGTGAGAGTCCTGTGAACTGATCTGTCTAGATGTAAAAATATTTTTCAACCTTAATTTCTTTTAAATACTGAACCGATTTACACCAATTCAAAGAAAGCACAGTTTCTGGCCCTAGATATGGTTCATACCGAATTTTATGTTATTCGGTTCAGTAGTTTTGACTGTAGCGCACTTAAAAAATGTCTCTGGAAATTATTTGGGGATTTTGGGTTTTAGGACCCCCCCCTTTTTGTGGTCCCTGCTTGACAGGTCACCCCAAAACATTCCAGGAAGGAGCAAAGCAAAAATGAGGACTGTTTTGAAAAGTTTTGTAAAGGTTCAAAGGTTTGTCAAAGGGCTCTAAAGTTACTACCAAACTAAAAAGGTTTTTCCGATGGAAAAACCATTATTATAACTATAATTACCTAGTGGTGACTGTCACTGGGAAATAGGCGTAAGAATATATAAAGCTATATATAAATATACACACATATATATATATATATATATATATATATATATTTACATATATGTATATATATTTATATACATATATGTATATTCACTGAAAAACAAAAGTTACAGGCACATTGCAGTTAGGAGGAAATAGAACAAAAAAAAACATTGAAATTAATCTAAAAAAACAAAGGTTATAGGGACTTTATAGCAAGACTCACATTTTAAAGTTTCCAAACCACAGACATTCACCAGTTATAGTTATAGTTATCTCAAGTAACTATAACTCATGCCCTAAGGTAACTATAACCGCCAACCCCATGCACAGTTTTTTCCTCAAAAATTTTACCGCAAATATTATATTGATATTATCAAGGGTGTTATCGAAGATGTCATGAGTGCTGTAATTTGTGGGGAGTTAGCTGTGCATGGCAAGGGCGCAAGTTATAGTTACCTTACGGCAACTAACTATAACTTCACCGTAACCTTTAGTTTTTTTCAGTGAATTTCTATGGTTTTTATAGTGTATAGTAATTTTCAGTTCTCTACGTTAATCCAACCACTAGCGTGTACAGCTTTTGGCTGTGCACAGTGGGGTCTGTCCGCAGGGCCTGGGTCAGTCACAATGTTGGGGACCGTGCGGGGGAGCCTGAAAGTTCCATTGTCCCAGCTGGCTCCCCACCTCCTGTGGGACCCAGCATTGCTGTCACAGAGAGGACGCTGCTTAGCAGCTCCCTCTATGTGAGAGCAGTTCCTTCTGTGTCCCTGCATCTCCACAGGCTGGCAGACAGAGGAAACCTTGACTCCGATGACTCCATTGGACCAAAGTGTGTGCTGTGGCTTGGTGTCAGTTGTAAAGCTTTAGCAGCTCCCTCTTTTTGACAGCAATGACATCTTCTACAAGAGGTGGGGAGCCGGATGGGATTGTGGGGGCCTGCAGGCTCCCCTGTGGTCCCCAACATTGTGACTGGGAGCCCTGGGGCGCACCCAGGTCACATGGCCAGAACCCAGGGAATGGGGTCCCCTGGGCCGAGATTGGTCCTTGGAAGGGGGACAACGCAGCCCTCCCCCTAAAAAAAAAAACAAATTAGACTGGACCCCAGAGAGTGGAGTATCTGCGGCCTAGATCGGCTTGGGAAGGGGGTCCCACGGCCCTCCTCCAAAAAATAATTCAATAATTAGGCTGGTTCCCTGGGGATGAGGTCGCTGGGGCTGAGCTCGGCCTGAGGAGGGGAACCGCGTGTGGGCCTTCCCCCCCAAAAATTCAATATTTAGGCCAGGCCCGGGGGGACCACGTGGCCTGCATCCCAAAAAATGTTAAATATTAATGCCAGACCCTGGGGGATGGGGTCCCGGGGCTGAGATTGGCCTGGGAAGGGGGGCTGTGGGCCAGCCTCTGCACCTAACCCCTGCTGCGCATGGCCAATGGCTGTGCACAGCACGGGGGTGGGTGGCTATAGGGGTTGGCTGCAGGGCATGGCCACAGGCCAGGTTCTGCAGTCAAGCCCCGCTGCTCATGGCCAAAGGCTGTGTGTAGCGCAGGGTTGGGTGGTTCTAGGGGTAGGCTGCAGGCTGTACCATGCACCGCTAATTAACCCACAAATGACAGCACTCATGACATTTTGATAACATCATTGATAATGTCACTGTAACATCTGCAGTCAAATTTTTGATCATGCAACAGTGCATGGTGGGGCGCAAGTAATGGTTAGCTTAGGGCACTGGTTATAGTTACTTAAAATACCTCTACCAGGTGATTTTCTATGGTTTTGTATGTATAAAATGTGAGCCTAACCATAAAGTCCCTGTAACCTTGTTTTTTTAAGTGAATATATATATATATATATATATATGTATATATATATATATATATATATATACATACATATATATATATGTCTATATAAATATCTATATATGAATATATGTCAGAACAACGCGGTCGAAACAACGACCGCGTTGTTACCACTAATGCCTTTACCACGAATGCCTTAACAATGATTTTTCATTGTAAAGGCAGTCCTAGTAAAGGCATGCAAGGAATGGCATGCATGGTTCCAGCATGCGACCCCACCCCGCCCCTAAAACCTAAAACTACCCCCACCTTCACCCTGCCCATAAAACCTAAACTACCCTGCCCCTAAAACCTAAACTACGCCAACCCCCACCACAAAACTATGCAAGCCCCACTTCTAAAACCTAAAACTACCCCGCCCCACCTGTAAAACCTAAACTACCCCAACCCCCCACCCCAGCCCCTAAAATTAGCACGACTCCCCACCCCTAAAACCTAAAACCATCCCAACCCCCACCCCCTAAAATTACTGCGACCCCCAACCCGCCCCAAAACCTAAAACTACCCCAACCCTCCACCCCTGCCCCTAAAATTATTGTGACACCCTAACCCCGCCCCTAAAACATAAAACCACCCCAACCCCCATCCCTAAAATTACCGCAACCCCCCACCCTTGCCACTTAATCCTAAAACCACCCCACCCCTAAAACTACTGCACCCCTCACCCCTGCCCCTAAAACCTGAAACCACCCCAAACCCCTACCCTACCCCTAAAATTACCATGACCCCGCCCCTAAAACCTAAAACTACCCCAACCCCCACCCCTAAAACCTAAAACTACCCCGACCCACTCACCCCCACCCCTGTCTCTAAAAACTAAAATTACCCCACCCCTAAAACCACCCACCAGCCCCACTTTCCTGACCGCGTCCTCTCCGATCCGAAGTCTGTCTGTTGTTCTGAACATGCTTGGTTAAGGCAGAGGAAAACAGGATAATTGTTCAGGAAAGCGTTGTTCCGCTTTTGTGGATAACCACTCTTGCTGTTCCCACATCGTTCTTCAGGCTGCTTCCCATCCCTATATATATATATATATATATATATATATAAATATACACAAAACCAGCAGTGACCAAACAAAGAACACCAGAGAGCAGGCCATCCAGTGGTGATTGCATTGTGAAGTTTATTGTGGCAGTTGCATAACACTCAACGCATCTCCGGGACTGCTCCCCTTTCTCACGGGTCATGTTTCAGTAGATGCCAACAGCAGTGATTCTTAACTGAAGGTGTCATAGACACAAATGATGGACTGTAATGATTTGGTCACTTTCAATATGCCATACAATGGCCGCAATGATGGACTGGTGCGAAACACATATGAAAGTAATTAATCACATAATAAATATGATTTAAACAACACCTGATCTGATTCCAAATTCACAATTTAATAATTCAGTGTAACTCAAAGTCTATAATATATCCCTCAACATGTTTGTGAAACATAATGAAGTTAGAGTCTCTGAGTTCTTCATTACCTAAATGCCACTGGTGTATCAATATGCATAAGACACAAGGGAGCAGAGCTCCCTCGAAGCAACAATTATTGAATAATTGAAAAAACTCTCATAAAAGAGCAAACAAAATTGTCGGAAGCAGTTTCCATGTAGAAGTAAGTGGATGGCGAGCGTATCCCAAGAGGCCTTAAAATTTTTACGATCCCAACATTTCAGGACCAGTATACTGAAATGCTACACGAATGGGCTTTGAACTCACATTCATGCTCGATGACAATGTTGTGCAATTTGATCAAGTATGCATGGAAAGATAGAGATAAACTATGGAAACTGGCTGAAGAATTGTCTGCTGAATTACAAAAAATTGCAGATCAACAAGAATACACTGGAGCGATGGAAAAAATTAACAACAAACTGGACAAAGAGGAAATCAAGAATAATAAACAAAAGAAATTCTATTGAGATCTTAAAGATCATAAAAATGGCCAAGTTTAATAAAAAGGTTTAATCAGTTCTGCAAAGGACAATCAAATCAATCTGTGCCAATAGACAAACAACCAGAGGACAGGTGATGTTGATCACAATAGAAAATATACAACAAGATGATAGTAGGGCCATTAAAAGTGACACCTTGGTGGGATCCAAAAACACAGGTGTAAAAATACTTTTTTATGAGTGTTCCAACTTCTGGTCCTGGGACGACTGGATTCAAGACCAACAACAAATTTGCCAAAAAGAAGAGGGTCAAGGTGGAGAAAGAGAAAAAGAGAAAGAAACAAGAAAAACAAGAAACAATGATACCTCTGTGGAATGAGAATAAGAGGCAAAGTGATGACAAAAATGAAAGACTTGAATAATATTGTGGTAAATTTATTAGACTTTTCACTAACCAATATGCACAAAGAAGATTAGCCTTAGGCCTGTCTTTCTGTCCCACAGCAGGCTTAGGCTTCACAGAAAGTTGAATAGGCATGTTCAAATTTACCAGAAAGGAGAATGCACCATCCAAGTTAACTTTCAACAATATTGATTTATTTAACACTCTTAGCATTTTAGATGAAGAGACAGAAGCATGATGTTGACCCTATTCTAAATTTTGACTATTTTGATTTGGCTCTAGATTACAGTTGTCTGTGTGGATTCAAGGCTAGATCAGTTTTGCACCTACACTGCTTTTGTGCAGTGGATGTATTTGAAAAATGCAACCTCAAAGAATTAAAAAAATTGAGATACATAAAAACACGAGACATCAGTAATATATTGATGGAACAATGGATGACCATAAAAGGATAAGACAATCAGACAAGCGGGACAATGGGATTGTTATGTCAAATCAAAAATATTTAACCTTGTCTAACCTGATGTTCTATAACAAATTGATGGATCGACAGACATCAGGCCTACTGGAGTAGGAAGAATATCAATACCTGAAATGTACACACTCTAAAATTCCAATCATGTATTTTTTACCATAATTACACAAGTATCCTCTAAATCCTCCATGGAGGCCAATAGTGTCCTCCATAGGTAGCCTATTAGAAAACACATCCTGTTATGAAGATTTCATTCTAAAACAGTACCAGATTTGAAGAAGATTTTGTTCGTATGGGCCTTGATGTAAACAGCCTGTATACATGCATTCTGCATGATCTAGGCATAAGGGCCTGTCACTATTTTTTGTAGTCACATTCATTGTCCTTTCTTTTCCACAGTGAAATGTTACTTGATCTAATTTAGTGTATTGTCAGACCCAGGGCACAGCGAGGGGACCTGCTTTGCCCCCAGCTACGTGGGATTATTCTTAGGCTGGTGGGAGGAGCAGGTGGTCCAGAACATCGGTCTCTTTGAAGACCACACTGTGCTCTGGGTCAGAAACATTGATGACATTTTCATCATTTGGAAAGGAACAGAAACATTTGTATGGTAGTTTGTACATAAACTTAATGAAAATAATGTAAATGTGTCCTTAACCTTTTAGGTGCGGGCGTCGGCCACTGGCCGATGCACACACTCCCTCCCTGGTGCGGCTCACGACCAGTGGCCAACACCAGGGAGGGGGTTAAAAATCCTCCGGTGCAATGCACCGGAGGATTATTTATTAATTTTGTTCCCGTAGGAGACGCGGAAGAACTTCTGCGTCTACATCCCACCCCCCTCCCGCCCCTTTGTGACATCCGTCACTGTTTTTCTCCACCGGAGAAGAAGAGAAGCAGGTAAGCGTTCTCTTGTTCACCAGTGGGGAAAAAAAGGCCAAAACGGCCTCCCCAGATGCCAGGGAGGCATCGATGGAAATGCGATCCATGGCCAGGAAACGCCCCTAGGCACCAGGGATCTTCTTTGGGGGGTCGGGCCCCTTGTAAAAGGGCCGCCCCCCCGGGGCAATATTAAATTATTTCAACTGTTTTGGGAGGCGATCGCGCCCCCCACATAAAAAAAAAGGGAAAACAAAGTGGCGGGGTCGGCCCTCAGAACACGGGCCAACCCATGGGGCTAAAAAAAAACATGTCATTTTCCCTGGGGGAGCCGATCGCCCCCCCAGGGTAAAAATTGTACCAAAACCAAAAAACAAAAAAAATTGTTGGTGTTCAGCCCTTAGGGTGACCATCTATGGGGCCATTTTTTTTTATACATGTGTGCTTTGCCAAGGGCAAGCACACATGTATGAAAAAAAAAAGTTATGTGAAATGAGTGTCTTGTTTTCTGTCTCTCTCTCTCTCATATATATATATATATATAAATATATATGTGTATATATATATATATATATATATATATGTATATATATATATATATATTTTTTAGGTCGAGCATTGCAGCACCCATGCGCTGCTTTTCTGACTTGGTGTGGATCTGGGCTTCTAACAACGCCCATCACTACCACTCGTTCGTGGGCTTGCCCTTCAAAAATCCTTTGATTACATTGGTAAATGGTTTATCTTTGTCCCTCCTTGGGGAGGTTTTGTTACCGCCTTGGCCATCGCGCCTGGTACATGGCTAATTGCACTTTTGCTGTTACGTTTAACTGCGAGCGAACTTCTTTTCCTTTTGTGTATCTCTTCACCTGATGCTCATGGTGGCCGTGGCGCTGTGAATCGGCTCTCTTATGTGAAAGTGTTTAACTTTCAATGATCAATTTATGTGGCAAGAAAAGTTGGGTTAGGAGTTTATAACGCTAATAGCTCTAACTCGAGCAGATGCGAGACCCATTGCATTGTAAATGCTTGTTTTTCTTTTGTGTGTTGTTTTATAATGGTGAACAATTTCACCGCACTCCACGAGGACCGTGATCAAGACTCCATGGTGAGTTGAAACGTGTTGGTGGTTATTGACTGCAATAAAATACACGTTTATTTGTACCGCGTGGAGAGCGGTGAAATTTTTCGGCATTACATAATTTCGAGATTGGTCTTCTCTGTCACTGGGCACCGGCAGTGGAATGTGCCGCCCAGCAACCCTTCAACCACTTTGTTTCTAAACATATATATATATATTATTATTATATATATATATATGCAACACAAATTGTTTAAAAGATTGTTGTGCAGCGCACTCCACTGCCGGTGCTCAGTGATGGAGGAGAGCAAGCTCGAAAATATTTTGTGAACAAGAATCTCACCGCACTCCACGAGGTTCAAATTGACATGTTTTATTGCAAGTATAAAAAATGAAAGAAAAGAGGGACTCATTTACTGTGATGAAGACTCCTTGAGAGTCAAAACCCGTGCGTGGCTGTTGCTTGCAATAAAAGATGCATGTATGCATGTCTTTTCTGTAGTGGCAGTTGCCATAAAGTAGTGCAGATGGTTTATTGTCCTGCTGCAAAGGAGATACATTTATATGTATTTAGCTGAGTGGATTAGTAAAGGCAAGTGTTACCTGCACTTTAAAACAAATGTTATGCCAGGGGGACTATGGAGATATGAGTGGCACTTTTGCTGGGTAGTACTGAGGGAATTAGAAGAGGAGGTAATGGGAGGCAGAGCACCAAAAATGACTGTTGCACAGGGTGTGTGGTAAGGTGAAGTAATACATTCTTTTTTTTGTTTTTTTCAGTGTTTTCAGAGAATCTGCAGAATTGGAGAAGAAGCGAAGGTAAGGTGACGACATTTCCTATTGTACACAATAAACATACCCACAAGCAATTTTGTGACTATCTGCCTTCTACGTAGGCTAGTAATTTAGAGGGACAGTTTAGCCAGTAGCAGAGATGGCGTCTCGTTGGATGACTGCTGATCAAGCCCTAACTCGGGTTATGGAGGACAGTTCTGATATAGGCTCAGAGACTGAGACAGCAGACACTGAGACTGCATCTGAGGGAGAGGACAATGGGGCAGATTCTGGGAGTGATTTTTCAGTCGGCGGAGTCCCATCCGACGACACCTCTTCCAGTGAGTCTGAAGGAGACAATGACAACATCCGTGCTGTCCCTTCGCAAGCACATTCTGGGCAGCGGGACCACATTGGGTTAGCCGAACCCAGAGAGCACGTGCTTGCGGCCGCAAGCACAGAGAGAGTGTTCTCTTGGCAGCCCCCCTGTTTAGTTCAGCCCCAAATTCCACCTTTTACTGGTGACGCTGGATGTGAAGTCGATACAGCTAACTTTTTGCCAGTCAACTACATCTATCTATTTTTGGATGTTGACTTCCTTCAGAAAGTTGTGCAGCAAACAAATTTGCATGCAGACCAATTTCTGAGGGAGCGCGGAGGCACTCTAGGGCCCCGTTCTAGGGCACGTTAGTGGACTCCCACTTCGCTGGCGGAGTTGAAGATATTTTTGGGCCTTACGCTCAAAATGGGGTTAGTGCAGAAACCCACCTTGCAGTCCTACTGGACGACTCGCACGCTTTGGGTAACTCCCATCTTCGCACCATACATGAGCATAGATCGTTTTTTGCTACTGCAGCGCGTTCTGCATTTCAATGACAATTCTTCTGCATTGCCCCGGGACCATCCAGATCATGACAGGTTGTTCAAAATTCAGCCTGTCGTGGAACATTTGTCTGCCAGGTTTCCAGAGATCTATACTCCTGGAAAGAATATAGCAGTCGATGAGTCCTTGATCCTGTACAAAGGACGGCTGCTTTTCAGATAGTACATTGCGAGCAAAAGAGCTTGCTATGGCATAAAGCTGTACATGCTGTGTGAGAGCTCTTCTGGCTATGTGTACAGCTTGAGAGTGTATACAGGGAAGGATTCTACCCTAAACGCTGTAGGTTGCCCTCCCGCGTTAGGGGTCACAGGTAAGATTGTATGGGAACTTGTCCAGCCACTTCTTCACAAAGGTTATAACCTTTATGTGGACAATTTCTATACAGGAGTAGAGCTGTTCAGTGAGCTCTACAAAGCTGGCACTGTGGCCTGCGGTACAGTTCGCTATAACCGCAAAGGATTCCCACAGGAGCTTGTTTGCAAGAAGCTCCAGAAATCCCAGAGTACTGCATTGCGTTCTAACGAACTGCTCGCAGTCAAGTTCCTAGATAGGCGTGATGTATGCGTGCCCACTACAATTCATGATGAGAGCACTTCTCCCATCATGGTTTGGGGTCAGATGGCCGAAGTCCACAAGCCCATCTGTATACTTTATTACAATAAGTACATGGGCGGAGTGGACAAGAACGACAAGGTTCTTCAACCATACAACGCGTGTCGTAAAACTCGCACTTGGTACAAGAAACTGTTTGCCCACCTGATTCAGATGGAAACATATAATGCGTATGTTGTTTACCGTCAGACAACCACAGGAAGACTCATGACTTTCCTTGACTTCCAGTTGTCTGTAATTGAAAGCCTCACTGCTGTTACAGAAGAAGCAGCAGCCTCCACCTCATATGTTCTGGAGGATGTGGCAAGGCTGCAGGAGCGACACTTTGCTGATCGCTTTCATAAAACACCCAAAAAGGATCGTCCATGTCGTCGCAGTAAAGTGTGCTCGAAGCATGGAAAGCGGCAGGAGAGTCGGTATTACTGTCCCCAGTGTCCATCACAACCAGGCCTCTGTATCCCTACTTGCTTTATGTTGTATCATACTAAAGCAAAGTTCTGGGAAATCGACTGAGGTTGAGCTGCCGTTGGGTAATCCTTTTACTTCATCATGGACTTCCTTTTGGACTGCTTGACAGCTAAATCCACTGTCAGAGCGTGGTTGGTGTTCTGTTCAATTAACATGCAATATATTCCCCCTACTGCATATACTAGTGGACTGAACATATGCCACATTGCCACGGAGTACCCTTTCTTCACCAGCATGTCTACCTTACTTTCAACGGTAGATATGCTCTCTCAGTTCGAGGAGTCACTTTGTATGGCATACTTGGAAACCCCCAACTTGCTTCCACAAACTAGTATAGGTTCACTTGGCAATTATACAGGATTAGCCAGGACTCTGATGAGAACAGAGACATGAATGGGTAAGGAAAGCTTCTGGTAGGAGTGCCTTCACAGGGTTATTGCATAGGTATAAGGCAGATAGTAAAGGTAGTACAGATGTACATCATCTACACCTATGAATTCAAACCCATTGGTGGCATCCCAGCACTGAAGGAGAGTGACTTGTATAGGTCAGTGTTTGACCTGCTTTTCATGTTCATCCTCCATCAGAACTTAGTAGATGTTCAGTTTGCTGTATAAGTGCATTATAGTCACATCACTGCACATAATGTTGGCTGGGACATATGCTACGTTCTCATGGACTCCCCTATGTACCAAACACTAAACTTTTTCATAGCCTATGACCTTCTCTTTAGGGAACATCATGAGAAATCCCCAGCATGTCTCCCTTAGTTTCAAAGGTAGATATGCTCTCTCAGTTCGAGGAATCACTTTGTACGGCATACTCGGACACCCCCAACTTGCATCCACAAACTGGAAGGAGTTGGATTTAGCACAGAGAGTGCGTTAAAGGCACATGAAAAACATGTCTTCCTGAGCCTCAGGTGGCTGACACAGGAGTCATTAGTAAATGTTCGTTACGCATGCATTTGGTAATGTTAAGGAAGAAGGAGGCAGTTAGCCTATGACCTTCTATTTAGGTAACATCATGGGAAATCCCCAGCATGTCTCCCTTAGTTTCAAAGGTAGATATGCTCACTCAGTTCGAGGAATCGCTTTGTACGGCATACTCAGACACCCCCAACTTGCATCCACAAACTGGAAGGAGTTGGATTTAGCACAGAGAGTGCGTTAAAGGCGCATGAAAAACATGTCTTCCTGAGCCTCAGGTGGGTAACACAGGAGTCATTAGTAAAGGTTCGTTACGCATGCATTTGGTAATGTTAAGGAAGAAGGAGGCAGTTACTTGACAGGTGGTAAAATGTAGTCAAACATATTCCGTTCTGTGGTGTGTGAATGTGATGGGCCCTTGTCTGGCACCGGTAAGTTAATGTGAGTGCAGTGATTGGTTGGATTGGGCCCGTGGCTGGCGAAATGAAAGGGTTATTTGTTGTGCGTGAATGGCGTGTGAATGGACCATAAGAGGTTGGTGCCTGGACGCGGCTTTATGGCCCACCTTCAGAAGGCTTGGTTTCAATATTCAGATACTTTGATAAGTAATCATGCTTTGAAACCATAATTTCTGGAGGTGCTAAAACAACCAGTGTGAGTGGTGGGTTAACTTTAACAAACTAGTACCAGGGGACTCCAAGGGTGCAGGACTTGCGCGGCTCTCACCAGTTTTCCTTCACCCAGAATCTCCTTGAAATCACAAAATGTGCATAAAAAACACATTTTCCTTGCATTCCAATGAGCAGAAGTCCAGGGATCTTCAGGGATCCTCAAAATTCCTACCACCCAGTGTGTCCCCACTTGTCCTGATAAAAACACAACCCCGCTTGTGTGCCTGCGCCTAGTGCCTGCTTCAGGAATGAATCACTCCAGGGTTAACAGTAGCCCTCATGCAAGGACTACCATTGACCCTTGTGTGAACCATTCCTGTCGCGGGCGCTAGGCCTACCCACACAAGTGAGGTATCATTTTTATCGGGAGACTTGGGGTAACGCTGGGTGGAAGGAAATTTGTGGCTCCTCTCAGATTCCAGAACTTTCTGTCCCCGAAATGTGAGGAAGACGTGTTTTTTTAGCCACTTTTTGAGGTTTGCAAAGGATTCTGGGTAACAGAACCTGGTCAGAGCCCCACAAGTCATCCCCATCTTGGATTCCCCTAGGTCTCTAGTTTTAAAAAATGCACAGGTTTGGTAGGTTTCCCTAGGTGCCGGCTGAGCTAGAGGCCAAAATCTACAGGTAGGCACTTTGCAAAAAACAGCTGTGTTTTCTGTCAAAAAATGGGATGTGTCCACGCTGTGTTTTGGGGCATTTCCTGTCGCGGGCGCTAGGCCTACCCACACAAGTGAGGTATCATTTTTATCAGAAGACTTGGGGGAACGCTGGGTGGAAGGAAATTTGTGGCTCCTTTCAGATTCCAGAACTTTCTGTCACCGAAATGTGAGGAAAACTTGTTATTTTTGCCACTTTTTGAGGTTTGCAAAGGATTCTGGGTAATAGAACCTGGTCAGAGCCCCACAAGTCACCCCATCTTGGATTCCCCTAGGTCTCTAGTTTTGAAAAATGCACAGGTTTGGTGGGTTTCCGTAGGTGCTGGCTGAGCTAGAGGCCAAAATCTACAGACAGGCACTTTGCAAAAAACAGCTGTGTTTTCTGTCAAAAAATGTGATGTGTCCACGTTGTGTTTTGGGGCATTTCCTGTCGCGGGCGCTATGCCTACCCACACAAGTGAGGTATCATTTTTATTGGGAGACTTGGGGGAACATAGAATAGCAAAACAAGTGTTATTGCCCCTTATCTTTCTCTGCATTTTTTCCTTCCAAATATAAGAGAGTGTGTAAAAAAGATGTCTATTTGAGAAATGCCCTGCAATTCACATGCTAGTATGGGCACCCCGGAATTCAGAGATGTGCAAATAACCACTGCTCCTCAAAACCTTATCTTGAGCCCATTTTGGAAATGCAAAGGTTTTCTTGATACTTATTTTTCACTCTTCATATTTCAGCAAATGAATTGCTGTATACCCAGTATAGAATGAAAACCAACTGCAGGGTGCAGCTCATTTATTGGCTCTGGGTACCTAGGGTTCTTGATGAACCTACAAGCCCTATATATCCCCGCAACCAGAAGGGTCCAGCAGACATAACGGTATATTGCTTTCAAAAATCTGACATCGCAGGAAAAAGTTACAGAGTAAAACATAAAGAAAAATGGCTGTTGTTTTCAGCTCAATTTCAATATCTTTTTAATTCAGCTGTTATTTTCTGTAGGAAAACCTTGTAGGATCTACACAAATGACCCCTTGCTGAATTCAGAATTGTGTCTAGTTTTCAGAAATGTTTAGCTTTCTGGGATCCAGCATTGGTTTCACACCCATTCCTGTCACTAACTGGAAGGAGGCTGAAAGCACCAAAAATAGTAAAAATGGGGTATGTCCCAGTAAAATGCCAAATTTGTGTTGAAAAATGTGGTTTTCTGATTCAAGTCTGCCCGTTCCTGAAAGGTGGGAAGATGGTGAGTTTAGCACCAGAAACCCTTTGTTGATGCCATTTTCAGGGAAAAAACCACAAGCCTTCTTCGGCAGCCCTTTTTTCCAATTTTTTGGGAAAAAACTAAATTTGCACTGTATTTTGGCTAATTTCTTGGTCTCCTCCAGGGGAAACCACACACTCTGGGTACCATTAGAATCCCTAGGATGTTGGAAAAAAAGGACGCAAATTTGGCATGGATAGCTTATGTGGACAAAAAGTTATGAAGGCCTAAGCGCAAACTACCCCAAATAGCCAAAAAAGGGTTCAGCACTGGGGGAGGGGGGGGAACGGCCCAGCAGCTAAGGGGTTAACTAGCCAGTTTTACAAAAGTAACATCAACTTTCTAGATCTAGTAATTGAGGTCCAAAGTGAAACACTAGCCACTAAACTTTATAGAAAGGAAATAGCAGTGTTAGAAATGGGGTCTTTGGTTGGCAGTCAGGTTACCCCCTGTCCAAGCAAGGACCCTCACTCTAGTCAGGGTAAAAGAAAATCACCCTTAGCTAACCCCCGCTCACCCCCTTGGTAGCTTGACACGAGCAGCAGGCTTAACTTCAGAGTGCTAGGTGTAAAGTATTTGTACCAACACAGACAGTAACTCAATGAAAACACTACAAAATAACACAACACAGGTTTAGAAAAATAGAGAATATTTATCCAAACAAAACAAGACCAAAATGACAATAATCCTGAATACACAAGTCAAGTTATCAATTAAAAAGCAAAAACAGTCTTCATGTAGTTTTAAACACAACGCTAATGCTGTTAGCGTGAAAATGTACCTAGGTGCGTCAAAAATAACCCCGCACGGGTGAGTGTGCATCAAAAAGGGCTTGTGATGCGTTGATCACACTCACAAGTGAGACCTTGTGTTGTTTCTCCTTCAGTCAAGTCGGCGTGCGTCGTTTCTTCTCTCTGCAGGAGAGCGATGCGTCGATCCGAACCCCACTCTCAGGTCCGGGCAGGCCTTGCATCATTTATGCACATCCAGCGATGTTTGCATCAGAAATCCTGCTGTGCGATGATCTGAAAACCACGCAGCGCGGGTTGCGATCACACCGGTCTCCGTCAGCGATGCTGCATGTCATTTCTCCAGCATCAGGCATTGATCTTCCGGTTGTGTTGCAGGCGAGTGTCGATTTATAGCCGCGAAGCCGGCGGCGCACTGATTTTTCAGCCGCAGATTGGAGTTGCGTCGATCTGTTCCCCGCACGGCAGTCGGTGTATGGATTTCTCACTCTTGGGCTGCCAGCTTCTCCTTTCAGGGTCCCAGGAACTGGATGGGCACCACTTGGCAGAGTAGGAGTCTCAGCAGAGGCTCCAGGTGCTGGCAGAGAGAAGTCTTTGCTGTCCCTGAAACTTCAAAGAACAGGAGGCAAGCTCTAAATCAAGCCCTTGGAGAGTTCTTCACAAGAAGGAAGGCAACACAAAGTCCAGTCTTTGTCCTCTAGCACTGGAAGAAGCAGCAACTGCAGGATAGCTCCACAAAGTACAGTCACAGGCAGGGCAGCTCTTCTTCCTCAGCTCTTCAGCTCTTCTCCAGGCAGA
Organism: Pleurodeles waltl; assembly: GCF_031143425.1. Lineage (NCBI taxonomy): Eukaryota > Metazoa > Chordata > Amphibia > Caudata > Salamandridae > Pleurodeles > Pleurodeles waltl. The sequence continues at coordinate 635,650,194 of NC_090444.1, forward strand.
GGTTCCTCTTGGTTTCCAGAAGTGTTCTAAAGTCTGTGGTTTTGGGTGCCTATCTTATACCCATTTTGCCCTTTGAAGTAGACTTACTTCAAAGCAAAGTCTCTCTTGTTTGCGAAATCCTGCCTTGCCCAAGCCAGACCCCAGACACACACCAGGGGGTTGGAGGCTGCATTGTGTAACGGCAGGCAAAGCCCTTTCAGGTGTGAGTGACCACTCCTCCCCTCCCTCCCAGCACAGATGGCTCATTAGGAAATGCAGACTACACCCCAGCTCCCTTTGTGTCACTGTCTAGTGAGAGGTGCAACCAGCCCAACTGTCAAACTGACCCAGACAGGGAATCCACAAACAGACAGAGTCACAGAAATGGTTTAAGCAAGAAAAAGCTCACTTTGTAAAAGTGGCATTTTTAAACACACATTCTTAAAATCAACTTTATTAAAACATGTATTTTTAAATTGTGAGCTCAGAGACCCCAAACTCCATGTCTATCCACTCCCAAAGGGAATCTACACTTTAATCATATTTAAAGGTAGCCCCCATATTAACCTATGAGAGCGACAGGCCTTCCAACAGTGAAAAACAAATTTAGCAGTATTTCACTGTCAAGACATATAAAACACATTACTATATGTCCTACCTTAACCATACACTGCACCCTGCCCTTGGGGCTACGTAGGGCCTACCTTAGGGGTGTCTTATATGTAAGAAAAGGGAAGGCTTAGGCCTTGCAAGTGGATACACTTGCCAAGTCAAATTTACAGATTAAAACTGCACAAACAGACACTGCAGTGGCAGATCTGAGACATGATTACAGAGCTACTTATGTGGGTGGCACAACCAGTGCTGCAGGCCCACTTGTAGCATTTGATTTACAGGCCCGGGCACCTCTAGTGCACTTTACTAGCGATTTTCTAGTAAATCAAATATGCCAATCATGGATATACCAATTACATAAACATTTTGTATAGGAGCACTTGCACTTTAGCACTGGTTAGCAGTGTTAAAGTGCCCAGACTAACAGAAACAGCAAAAACAGAGTCCAGCACACATCAACAACCTGGGAAACAGAGGCAAAAAATTAAGGGAGACCACACCAAGGATGAAAAGTCTAACAAGCAGGGAATAGTCTCCTTCATGCCACAAGTCACTATCCAAAAAATGTAATCCAGATCATACCCTATGGGGAATTGCTCTGGGCAAAAAGAAACTGCAGCACAGTAGAAGCATTTAAAAAAGAAAAAAAAATCATGATTAACAGATTCCTTGATAAAGTGCCCAGACTAACAGAAACAGCAAAAACAGAGTCCAGCACACATCAACAACCTGGGAAACAGAGGCAAAAAATTAAGGGAGACCACACCAAGGATGAAAAGTCTAACAAGCAGGGAATAGTCTCCTTCATGCCACAAGTCACTATCCAAAAAATGTAATCCAGATCATACCCTATGGGGAATTGCTCTGGGCAAAAAGAAACTGCAGCACAGTAGAAGCATTTAAAAAAGAAAAAAAAATCATGATTAACAGATTCCTTGATAGAGGATACATGCTGGGAGTAATCCAGAATGAATAATGTATAGAGAAAGGAGACACTGGTCAGGAATAAGAAAACTACCAATGATGATCATCAGATTCTGTGCATTGCCACTCATAGCTGACAATCACATAAGGTCAGAGCGTTTAAAAAAAAGAATTAGCATAATTTAGAATTATATGACACCATCTCCAAACATTTAGGAGAACATCCGCACATAGCTTTCAGAAAAAATAGATCTCTTCGAGATATATTTTTTAAGAATTATATCACTACACAAGATAGATTTTCTGATAGTTTACCTAAGGGATTTTTTAAATGCATGAAATGCAAAGCCTGGAGACATAGTACTAATATCAGAGAAATCTATTTTCCTATAGTTAAAGAGAAATGTATTGTTCAACATTACCTCATTTGTAACACAAACTATTGTATTCACTGTCTAAAATGTCCATACAATCGATACTACATAGACAGTACAGTACATAAGGCCTAAAAACAAGTGTTGGATCACATTTAGAACCATCATACACAATGACCCACAAAACCTAGTTGCAAGCCATTGTGATGAGGCTCACTCTGGGAACACAGCAACACTACAAATTATAGTAATAGACAGAGTATTATGTACATCAAAGGAGGGGATAGAGTTCTCCTCCTGTGACATTTGGAGTCCCATTACATCATTCAATTCAATACTATAAGCCCAACGGGTCTGAATACAGATGAGGAATTGGCAGTACATTTGGGCTAGCATGGGACTGGGATATTAATTCACTTTCTTTCAGTATTTCTATTTTTTAGATCTTGGTTTTGTGTAGTAGGACGTACAAAAGTATTGTAGTCATGTTTTTCATTTTTTCACCCAGGTACAGCAAAACAATTACTAATGGTCTGTGACTGGATATGCAAGATTTTGCTTTGAAATACTTGAACCTGTCACCTGGTTCATATTGTTGCAATTGTTTTCTTTTCCCTTCATGGGTGTTAGGTAATAGGTCCACTTGGGCTGTACTTGGAATTGACGGCACCATATGTAGGTAGGAAGAACGTGTGTGTTACACAAGCCACAAATACTTTTCACCCACTTGGGCTGCACTTTTCATGAAGTTCTCCTATTTGGGCATAGTGATGCCAGTGAAATTTAGGTAGCGAAGAACACAAAGACTCCAGCTTCATTACATGTCACAAACATGTTGTGGGATATATTGTTGAAGTTAAATTACACTAAAATACTAAATTGTGAATTGGAAGTCAGACCATGTGTTGTTCACATCACATTCATTATGTGATTAGCTACTTTATATGTATTTCGCACCAGTCCACCCTGGGGGCCCATTGTACATCATATTGAAAGTGACTAAATCATTACCGTCCGTCATTTGTGTTTATGGTACCTTCACTTAAGAATCACTGTTGTTGGCATCTACTGCAACTTGACCCGTGAGCAGGGGAAACAGTCCCCGAAACGCATCACGAGTGTTATGCAACGGCTACAATAAACTTCATGATGCAATCACCACTGAATGGCTTGCGCTTTGGTGTTCTTTGTTTGGATGCTTCTGGTTTTGTGTAATACCAGGCTTCCCACGGACATAAGCATATATATATATATATATATATATATATATATATATATATATATATATATATAATATATTCACTGAAAATACCATGTTATGTCATTGATGAGATCTTGTATGCCATCTTTGACATCATTGCAACATTTGCAGTAACATTAGTGATAAGAAAACTGTGCATGGCAAGGGCACAAGTTATTGTTACCTTAGGACACGAGTTATAGTTACTTGAAATAACTGTAACTATACCTGCTGAATTTCTATGTTTTGGATGAATAAGTTCATAACTTAACTATAACATCCCTGTAACCTTTGTTTTTTAAGTGAATTAATATTTTTTTACCATGAAATAATTGTAATTACTATACGTTAATTGAAACACCAACATGCACTGCTGCCAGGCCCTGCAGCCAAGCCCTTATAGCCACCCAACCCTGTGCCTCACACAGCCTTTCACCATGTGCCTTGGGGTGTGGCCACAGGGCCTTTCTCTGTCAGTGGGTCTGTGAGTAGGCGCATGAGTCTCTCAGTGGGTTTGAAAGTGGATGCGTGAGTCTCTGAATGGGCCTGAGTGGGTGCACAAGTGTCTGCTTGGGTGTGTGAGTAGGCACATGAGTCTCTGAGTGCATGTATGTTGAATGAATTAGTGTATTATTGAGTCTGTGAAGTTTTTAAGTTTTTTTTTTTTACATATACTTGAATATCTTCACCTATTCAAGGATATTCAAAGATATTTGAGGATATTCAGGAATATCATGCATGATTAATAACAATCATTTGAAACCCATATTTTAACCCTAGAAATACTGCTATATCACACCCCTGGGGTCAGGGTACCCCCACCCTTACCCCTTATACCACTTATCGTTCCTATTTTAAGGACTAGGGACCCTCTCTGATAACATAAAATGGTCGCTGCAACTTTCTAGTCAGGATATGGCCAGACAATTACAGCACTTTGTGCGCTTTCATTTATTTTCCCTTTAATATCTCCAAAACTATTGGACAGGTGTACACCAAAAGAGCGAAAGCACAAACTGTGTAATGAAAGGTAGCTTTCTGCTAAATTTGGTGTAATTCCGTTCAGCAGTTCGGTCTGCAGTCGTGTCTAAAGGTTCCATAGGAATTAACATGGGAAACACAACTTTTTTGACCCCCCTTTTTCTCGGCCGCCACTTGATGGATCACCCCAAAACTTTCCATGCACAACAAGAATCACTGGCACACTCTTTTTGTTACATTTTGTGAAGATTTGTAAAACGGTGCCAAGGATATAGGCAAGTCAAAAAACTTTTTTTTATGGAAACACAGTCCTAACTATAACCACCTACTGGGGACCCCCAGTAGGTTTTATATGTGTGTATATGTATATATATTTCTTCACATTGATGAAAATCCACTTCATTCACCAGCAGCAACCCCTTGTGCACATTCACAGCACAGAGTTTGTTTAGGAGAAAATGACCGTCCGCCAGGTGATTCTTTTAAAATGTTATTATCTATTTAGTGCTGCTCCCCATAAGTGAAAAACAAAAAGTGTAGACGCGTTTTGGCTGTTGCCTTCCACTGAACGCTCAACTACTTAACAAAACAACTACATATAGATGTTGAGTCCTTTGTTGGTTTTCACAACTACAATATTAGGAGTATTATTTTGGCCATCTTTGAATGGAGAATAAAACATCAAGTTAACCTGGCTGAAGAGGGGTGATACTCCAAAACTGGTCCCAGGATGCTTGTTTCTGGTCCAGGAAGGACCTGGCCTGGCAGTTCGGGCTGGACTGTTCGTATGGGGACAAGGGTCAAGACTGATTTGCATATGGCTGGATCCAAACTTGAATGGCATGGTGAGCAAAAAACTGATGGATTAGATCCAGATCTGTGACTAGGGTTGACTGCTTGATTTGTTCTGCATTCTGTCCATCATTTGTTCATTGTGAAACAGTTTTATTGGCATGTTTCCTGGATTTGTCTATTTGTGGACAGAGTTCACTTGGCCACTTCCACTTCTGCCTCTGGCAAATGTTAGAAAAAAAAGGCACGTTTTGGGGAAAGTGTCATTCATTTTCCAAAGGTATCCTTCATTAGGATTTCCAATCCTACCCCTGTAACTTTGCCTAGGTGGTTGCCACCACACTGCACTATCTTAAGGTCTGGATGTTGGCAATCCTTAATGCTTGCAAGCAAAGGGAGCAATTGATGCACTGTAACCCTCCCTGGCCAATCCAAGTAATATCCATTAGATTAACCCAGGTCCTTGTCAATGTCACTCCTTCTTGCACTGTCTCTAGACCAAAATACATAGTTGTGTCCCCCAATTCACACTCTGAACATTCTGGAGGGAAGCTGCAGTACCACAGAAACAAAGGCTACAGCTGAATGAGATAGTGTTGAAATTAAATGCAGAAATGTAGTTGAAAATGGAAGGTACAGTGTAAAACTTGAAGCAACAGTTTTTATTGGTTGTTGTAAAAATGTTGGTTCATACAGGTAGGTAATGATATTATGAGAAAAGAAAATAGATGTAGGATTGGATTTTAAGAAAGCAGAAAAAGTGTTGCTGTTTGTGATATGTGTATTATTTGAAAACATCAAACACACCTGCGATTTTTCATTTAAAAGTAAGCATGGTGCTTGCAGAAACTGTTTTAAACGTGTGACCTTTTGCTGCAAGAGAATGTTACAAGTTACATTATTATGGTAGCACAGCTAGAGGAGCATGGGGAGAAGGCTAAGAAAATGACAATACTGTGATTTGGAAGTTACAGTTCCACTGGGGAAAAAAGTGTTTAAATGTATGCTTAGGTGACAATACATTTGTTTATTTAAGAAGGAGTATATATATATAGATATATATATATATACATATATAATATATATATATGTATGTACAGAGAGTATTATTTTAGAATAGATACTACAAATACATTTTGCCCTCCTATGTGGATCCACTGAGTTACACAGGGTGCTGCGTTGAGTATTGTGGAGGATCTGCGGATCTGGTGAAAACTGGTATGAAATTGAGCTATCTTTTGAGGAGTGTTGGAAAGGTTTAACTATGATATCCAGCCACAGCTGTATAGCATAACTTACATGTGAAAGAGAGATTCGGATTGGCTTTCTGATAGAGTAATCTTGAAAACAAAGTTGAAAAGGTTGTCATTAATGGTTCACTTAATTGAGAGTGGTATGCCATTCTTCTGCTTTGTTTTTGTGTATTTTAAGTGAGAAGACATTCAAACTAATTCTAAGAGGCGAATATACAGAGAAAGAAACATACGTAAGAGCTATGTGTAGTATAATATATTTTCAATTAAAATGTGTTACTACAGGGATAATTGTATATTAGATGTATGAGAATGAGTAGTATGTTCATAAGCACTACAAAGGAATATAAATATTATATATATAACACTAGAGAAAGGTACCGTAATCAGGAAAAAAAGATTACCGTTCCTTTATACCACAGAAGAGTCAACCCTTAGGTAGGCTTTAGGTAGCCCATACAGCAGGGTAGTTTGTTATTAAGAAATAAAATGTGTTGTCCTAAGTTTAACTGAGTTACATGTGGCCTTGTAGAGCATTATGCTCACATATGTATTAACTTTGATGTAGAAACTACAACTCATATTACTATTAATAGTGGGATAGAGCCATTGACATAACACTTACATACTTAGAAGGCTGCTTAAACAGCCAAGAAAACACTGATATATACACTGACACACCCACACACACATCCCTGCAGTAACAGAACTAGACATATACTGATGCATATAGTAACACACCACGGCACACAATGATATATACCTGTGCACACCGAAGGATACACTGATGTACACACTGATACATACAGGCACATACTAATTCCGACACTGACACACCCAGATAGACACTCATGCATACACTAGCACACCAGGACAAACACTGATCTACAGTATATGCTGACATACCCAAGCAACGAGTAATGCATACACTAACACACCGATGCACACAGTCATCCATACATTCACAAACCTAAGCACACTCTGACAGATAGACTAACACACAGAGGCACACACTAATGCATACACTAACACAACTAGGCAAACACTGACGCTTGTAGTAAGACTCCCAGGCACATTCTGATACATACCCTGAGACACCCTAGGGCACACTAATACATACACTGATACATACAGGCACGTACTAATCCAGAAACTTACACACCCAGATAGACACTCATGCATACACTGGCACAGCCAGGCAAACACTGATCCCTATGCTGACATATCCAGGCAAAGAGTGATGCATACACTAACACACCCAGGGACACAATTATCCACACACTCACACACCCAGATACATCCTGACATATATGCTGACATACCCACACACACACACTGATGCATTCACTGACATACCCAGGCAACCACTGACACACACACTAACATAGCCAGGTACACAATCATCCATACACTCATACACACAAGCAAACACTAACGTGTAGACTAACACACCCAAGCACACACTAATGCATATATCAACACAGCCAGCCAAACACTGACGCATACAGTAAGACATCCCGGCACACATTGATACATACACTGACACACCCACGGACACACTGATATTTATACTGATACATACAGGCATGTACTAATCCACACACTGACACACCCAGTTAGACACTCATACATACATTGAACTGATGCATATGCAGACATTCCGAGGCAATGAGTGATGCACACACTTATCCATATACTCGTACACCCAGGCATATCCTGACATATATGTTGACATACCCAGAAATACACTGATGTGTACACTAACATACCCAGGCAAACACTGATGCATACACTAACATAGCCAGGTACACACTCATCCATACACTCATACACCCAAGAACACACAAACGTGTAGACTAACACACCCAGGCACACACAAGTGCATCTATTAACATACTTAGTCAAGCACTGACACATACAGTAAGACACCCAGGCACACATTGATATGTACACTGATATATGAAGGCACTGACACACCCGGATAGACACTCATGTATACACTGAAAGACCCATACAAACACTGATGCATAAACTGACATACCCAGGCAAAGACTGATGCATACACTAATACACCCAGGAACACACTTATCCATACACTCACATGCCCAGGCACAACCTGACATATATGCTGAAATACCCACACATTGATCCATTGTGAGAAAACAGTACTGATTGCAGACCCCCCCTAACTTTTTGCCCACATTTTTCACTTTTTGCTGGTGTTTTCCTGACTCTGATGTTGCCCTGAGTACTGTTAACCAGTCCCAGGGCCTGTGCTCTGTTTAAAATGAGTATGCAAATTAGGCAAATTATAATTGGCTATGTCAATCTACCTCTATGTCCCTAGTATATGATAGGGAATGTAGGTTTAGGGACCCCAGCATAGGTAGTGCACCCATGGGTGCATTGCTGAGGTGCCTAGTGTCATTTTAAAGACAGGCCTGCCTTATAGACTGCATTTAAATGAAAGCTATATACTAATTCGACCTTGGAATTAAAAGTACTTCTAAAGTCTTGAACAACCTTATTTTTACATATGTCACCCCTAAGGTGTGCCCTATGTGCCCCTAGGGTTGGGTGGCATGTAACTATAAGCAGGGACATTATAAAAGTAGTTTTATAAGCCCTGGTGGGGTAAAGCAGAGAAATTTGTTTTTCCCTCACTGCAGTGAATGGCCTCCATAGGCTAAAATTCGGAGTATTTATTTTAATTAACATAGTACCCTTAAGTGTTAGATACCTTAAGTTTGGTATCAGATTAATTATTATAATAAATCTCACAACTTACAATTGTTGGATTTAATATAACTAGTTCAGGTAAAGAGTTTTAAACTCTACCTGAAAAGTTGCCAACTTCAGGCTGTAGTGCCATTCTCTGATTGGCCAGCCTCTGGCAGCCTGGCCAGGCTGCTTGATGAGGTGTGAAATGGACTTGGGCTGAACACAAAGGATGTGCCTGGGGAGAAGAACTATCTTAGCAGATGGGGAAGCAGGAAGGGGGAGGGCTGCCAAACTTGTCTTCAAAGGCAGGGAAGGACACTTGAAGCACCACAGCACCTCCCTCACATCCCAGAACCCCAGACAATTAGGTGCCCTCTTGCTTAGATTAGGAGAGGGCAGGAGTGGAGTGAGTTTAGGATTTTTAACCACACCAGTGGGTGAGCTCAGCCAGATGTAACCTCCAAAAATCAGTTTCACCCATGATGGATTTTTGAAGAATGTTGCTGTTGGAAAATGGGTTATTGGAAAAGGGCAGGTAAGTACCTACACTTAGCAATAGGCCACTAACCTCCACTTAAGGTCCAGTTAGGTTTCAATAAATTAAACCTATCCCAAACCCTGGTAGCTTGGCAAGGAGTGACAAGGATTAACTTCGGAGACAAGTGTATAAAGCATTTAAAAATCACAAAATAGTAAATAAGTAAAACACAAAACACAATAAAAATCCAACATCAAATTATAAGAATAGATTATATTTTTATCTTTAAAATGACACCAAAATGATTAAAATCAGATAAGGGGAACTAGATATGATTTTTCAAAGAATTTGTGTTTTCTAGCGCTTAGAAGCAACTGACGCTTGAGTTAAATAAAGGTCACACTGGAGAGGGACAAAGTTCAGAGTTCAGGCCACCCACGTGGTAACACTGTTACACTTACTTAGATAGAGTGGGAGATTTGAAGCCATTGAGGTATCTAGTGTGAGAGATAGAGCCATAATATTTGTGTCCATGCCTGAGATACTGGTGAACCCCGTTTGGTTTGGAGGATTATTGATTCTTGACCAGCCCAGTCGACCAGATATTCAAGGAAAGCGCCAGCTAAGTACTTTGCTTCATTATCGATTAGTGCAATCATTCAGTAATTTCTGGGATCCGATCTATCGCTGCCTTTGTATATTAAAGAGATTATGGCTTCCCTCCAGGATTCCGGGATTGGTTCTCCAGCCAGGGCGTCTTTGAAGAGGGGGGCCATGACTTCAGCTTACTTAGGTGGTTCTAGTTTATAGATAGCCTGAGGAACCCCATTTGGGTTGAGGGTTCCTGTCTTCCTCCCTATGACTATTATCTGTTGGATTCTTGCCTGGGAGATGGCGAGTTTGCTGTCCGTTTTACTGGCTTTCCAGGTGTCTAGGTTATGAGTCTGGGTGGGCCTACTTAAACCTCTGGTGGTAGCATGATCCTCTTCACCTTTGGTACACTGAAAATGATGTTTCAAGAAGGACGCCCAATCGCCCTCCAAGAATGCTTGATTGCTTTTCCTCTTTAGCTGTTTTAAACTGTATGAGATGTATTGCTTCTTGATGACTTGTGGGATTGGGCTCCTGATAGATGCAACATTTCTGGCATATTGCTGATTGAATGAAGGCCTCCTATTTGTCCTTGGCTGACACTTCTGTTCTTTTGGAGGTTTTTAAATGCTTGTCTGCTTCCTCAGCCAAGGAATTCAAAGAAGTAGCTTTCCATTTGAGTTTTTTCAGCTTGCACAGGTGCTCAGAGCCGGCAGGGTCTGTGATCATCTTATGTACTGCAGGATTAGAGTGAAAACCACTTCCTGTGGTAGGTTATTGTTTTTAGACCTTAGACCCGGTTTAAAGGAAGAGACCATTTACATCAGTGATAAGGAGACCCAGGTGAAATCAATTACTGAGTTTCCATTTCTGGCATGAAAAGATAAGGGGAAGGGTTGGGGTGTCTTCACTAAATCAGCCATTTTGAGCTTTAAGACCTAAGTGCTCAAAAGAGCCCAGTAAGGCTGTTCCTATATTACTTCTTTTTGCTGCTTTGATCAGTGATTGTTTCAGAATAGGCCACTGATATTCCTGGACTTCAGTCACCTTGTTAGTTACAGACACTCCTAATAGGTTCATGTTGAAGTCCCCTGTAGTGGAAGGAGCGAGTGAATGCCAGGCACTTGAGTGATGTGGTCCACAAGTAGTTTCGACATTTCCTCCTGGTTTTTCCGTCTCAGAGACATATAGATGTTGACTAGGATTAGGCTTGTTCCTTCCTTCTGTGCATAAATGTCAGTGTACAGTAAGAAATTTGTCAGCGTCACAAGAGAACATCTGACAGCTGGCTTTTAAAGTACACCCCAAGGCCACCTTTCCCAAAGCCAAATTTGCCTTCCTTGATAGCAGGTAGAAAGGCATGGGAGTAGCCCGTGATGGCAATTGGTTCAAAGGCCCAAGTTTCTTGTAGAGCATTGACCGAGAAGTCATGGAGATAGTTGAGTGTATCGGGTCTTGCAGTTTATCCTTTAGACTGAGGATATTCCACGAGCAGAGCTTTAAGAGGTGACAATCACAGACCACCATTTGCTACATAATACAGTAGGTGATTGTAGTGATATTTGTATTTTGACCACTGATTTTGTGAGGCACCACTTTGCACTTGGCTTAGCTGTCCACCGTCACATTAGTGATCACCAGTTGCAGACTCCATTTTGTATTCAGCTTAGCCTTACCTTCACTACCACGTTAAAGGTACGAGTAGTTTTCCGTACAAACATGTTATGCAACATGTTTTCTATTCTGCGTGTTCTTTTTCTCACCAAAGAGCTAGGACATAAGGTGGAGGAGTCAGTTAGCGAGATAAGGATGTACTAGACTGATGTTTATGGTACAGCAGGGAACGGTTTGGTTTTGGGAAAGACATCTCAGGATTTTGGTCAAGTCCTGACGTGTTTCTTTCAAAGCTGACCTAAAATAGCCAGCATTCTTTAATACTTCTTGCACAGCAGGAGGGGCTTTTCCAGAAAGCCCCTTCCTCATTTGTTTAAAATGTATAAGAGGCCCAGATCGACAGTGGGAGATTCAGAGACCTCAATCAAGATTTTAGACATTGAATGCCTGATATATATTTCCTGTGAGGGTAGAGTTCTCTCTTTCTCTCATTCAAATGGGTTAATCGGCTTGCTGGCAGGAGACAGATGAAGCCCCTGACAGGCCCTACGGTGATGCATTTTTATTAATTATTTGCTTTGCATTGTGTATGAATATGCACATATATCAATATAAGTGTTTGTATCCTTGCATGTATATATTTGCTGTTTATACATTGAAGATTCTTTGTACATGATCTCACTTCATTGTTGCATATTTTAAAAGTACACTTTTGGCTTTAAAGCCTTCCTTCACGTGCCTTGCGCAAAGCTTTAATAAATGTCTTCTTCAGATTATGAAGTGCATTCCAGAGAATTTCTTCAACTCCTTTCAGTGTGTGTATTTTGGCTCAGTGAAAAGTAAAGCAAAACAGTGATCACCTTACTCATCCCTCTTGATTAGTTATTGTAGGAGGTTGGCCTGGTTTATAGTGGGTACCTTGGGTACTTACACCGTATACCAGGTCCAGTTATCCCTTATTAGTGAAGTAGTAGTGTTCTAGCAGCTTAGGCTGATAGAGGTAGCTATAGCAGAGCAGCTTCGGCTGAACTAGGAGACATGCAAAGCTCATGCAATACCACTGATAGTTCCACAGTACTTATACACAAGTAAGGACAATACTCAGTGTTACCAAAAATAAAGGTATTTATTTGGGTGACTCAGTACCAAAAATATCTTAGAGACAATACTCCTTCTGGAGGTAAGTATTATACACAATATATACACTAGACACCAAAATTAGACAAGTAAATAGTCATAGAACAGTGCAAACAATAGAAAATGCTATAGAATACTATGGGAGGAAATAGGTCTAGGGACAATACAAACCATATACTAAGAAAGTGGAATGCGAATCACAAATTCCCCCCTAGACAAGTGTAGTGTGTGCAGAATTGCTGGGAGAGTAAGAATACAGTAAAGGTAAGTAAATTACCCCACTCCCAGAGCCCAGAAAAGCAGGAGAAAAGTACTGTAAGTTTCCTTAGGACACACTATACCTCATGATTGGGATATTGAAGTAACCAACCAAGTCTGCAAACAACAACTGCTGGATTCCGGGACCTGAAAACCTGCAAAAGAAGGAGACAAAGTCCAGAAGTCAAAATAAGGTCCAGGAAGGACAGGAGCCCTTGCCACCCCAGAAGAGGGTGCAAAAGTCCCCGGTTAGTCTAAGACTGCAGGAATGCACCCTAGGAAAATGCCAGCGGGTTCCTGCATGATGCAAAGGATGTTTCACGAAGTGAAGATGGATGCAGATGTGATTTCGTGTTGGAAGTTGCAAACAAGCCTTGGTTACAACAAAAGTGTGTTTTGCACCAAAAAGTCACTGGCTGGACCCAGGAGGGACCTGGAAGCCTCAACTTTCTGTGAGGAGGAAGAGGGGGCTCTCAGCACTTTAGAGATCCCTCAGTCTGCCAGACAGCACCCACGGGAGTCCCAGGATACAGGGACAAAGGAGGTGCAAAACACAGTTGGTGCAGCACAGCAAAGGAAGGTCCCACGCCACCAGAGAACAACTCTGTGAGTTGAGCATCGCAGGATGGAGTGCTGGGGGCCTGGGCTAAGCTGTGCATGAAGTAATCCTTCAAATAGTGCACAGAGGCCTCAGGAGGTGAAGATGATGCAGTACACAGGGGTACCATCACTCTCAGGGAAGGCAAAGTCTTACCTCCTCCAAATTGTGTCAGCAGGACCGCAGGACAGTTAATGTCGATGGGGTCCAACCTCTGTGTCCTTAGGAGCATGCTCGTTGCTGTGAGAGGAGTCCAAGGGTACTGGTCGTCGTCTTAGAAGGTGCCTGATGGAGCAGGGGAGTGACTCCGTCACCCCACGGAAGATTTTTTCGCTCCTTCTGGTGCAGGATGAAAACAGGGAGTCCTCAGAGAGTGCACACCATGGAAACAGTTGCAGTTGCTGGCTGGAGCTGAAGTTGTAGAAGAAAAGTATCCCTTGTGGATACTTTGTTGCTGTTACAGCAGTTTCTGGAGCAGGCTGAGGTTGATCCGAGGTCAGAGGATGATGAAGTAGTTGCAGAGGATTCCTGAAGGAAACTTGCAAGCAGAATCTGCAGAGAACCCACAGGAGAGATCCTAAATATCCCTGAGAGGGGGATTGGCTACCTTATCAGGTATGGACCTATCAGGAAGGGTCTCTGACGTCACCTGCTGGCACTGGCCACTCAGAGCCCTCCAGAGTGCCTCCACACCTTGCAAAGCAAGATGGCTGAAGTCTGGGAAACACTGGAGGAGCTCTGGGCACCAGCCCTAGGGTGGTGATGGATAGGGGAGTGGTCATTCCCCTTTCCTTTGTCCAGTTTCGTGCCAGAGCAGGGGACAAGGGGTCCCTGAGCCGGTGTAGACTGGCTTATGCAAGGAGGGCACCATCTGTGCCCTTCAAAGCATTTCCAGAGGCTGAGGGAGGCTACCCCTCCCCAGCCTGCAACACCTATTTCCAAAGGGAGAGGGTATAACACCCTGCTCTCAGAGGAAATGCTTTGTTCTGCCTTCCTGGGACTGGGCTGCCCAGACCCCAGGAGGGCAGAACCCTGTCTGAGAGGTGGCAGCAGCTGTAGCTGCAGTGCAAGCCTCAGAGAGATGGTTTGTCAGTATAGGGGGTCCATGGTGGAGCTGCCAGGATGCATGGGATTGACTCCTCAATACCAGATTTGGAATCAGGGGACAATTCCATGATCATAGACATGTTAAATGGCCATATTCAGAGTTACCATTGTGAAGCTACATATAGATATTGACCTATATGTAGTGCGCATGTGTAATGGTGTCCCCGCACTCACAAAGTCCCGGGAAATGGCCCTGAACTATGTGAGGGCACCCTTGCTAGTGCCCTCACACTTAGCAACTTTGCACCTAACCTTCAGCAAGTGAAGGTTAGACATATAGGTGACATATAAGTTACTTAAGTGCAGTGACAATGGCTGTAAAATAACGTGTGCGTTATTTCAAGCAGGCTGCAATGGCAGGCCTGTGTAAGGGTTTGTCTGAGCTCCTTATGGGTGGCAAAAGAAACGTTGCAGCCCATATGAATCTTCTGGAGCCCCAATGCCCTGGGTACCTCGGTACCATATACTAGGGACTTATAAGGGGGTCCAGTATGCCAATTGAAATTGGTAAATGAAGTCACTAGCCTATAGTGACAAATTTAAAAGCAGAGAGAGCATAAGCACTGAGGTTCTGATTAGCAGAGCCTCAGGGACACAGTCAAGCACTATACAAACACACACATTTGGCCATAAACTATGAGCATTGGGGTCCTGACCAGCAGGATCCCAGTGAGACAGGCAAAAACGGGGGTAACATACAGGTAAAAATAGAGGCAGCATGTCAAGGAAGATGGTACTTTCCTACAGTTATACAAATTAGTATATAAAAAAATAGCAATAGTACTTCTTTAAAAACCATAGAAATTCACGTTATAGTTAGGTAATAGAAACAAACCTTAGAAATTCACTGACATTATTATATGTTAATCCAACCACTGCCGCACACGGCCAGGCCCTGAGGCCAAACCTCTAAGAGCACCCAACCTTACACGGAGCATGGCTTTCACCCGTGCGTGGCGGTGTTGATCGCAAGACCTGGATAGATGTCAGACCCTGCAACCAAACCCAACCCACCCAACCCCATGCTATGCACAGCCCTTTGGCTGTGGAAGGCAACATTTGGCTGCAGCCTTTCTGGGTGTCATAATAGGTGTGAGAGGGTATATCTGGGGTTGAGGGTGTTTATATCAGTGTTTTGATGGGTACATCAGTGTCTGCGATCAGTGGGTGTATCAAGCTGTCAGTGGATCTGTGAGTGGGTGTATAAGGCTGTCAGTGGGTCTGTGAGTGGGTGCTTGAGAGTCCGAACGGGTCTGTGAGTTGATGTGCAACTGTCTGAGTGGGTCTGTGACTGGGTTCATGTGGGTCTGACTGGGGCTGTGTGTGATTGTGCAAGAGGATATGAGTGGGTCCATAAGTGGGTGCATAAGGATCTGAGTGCATGTGTGAGTGGGAGAAATTGATTGAATGAAAGACTGCAACAGACAGAAAGAAAGTGAGAGAGATAGAGAGGTTTTTGAGCTTTGATGTGTAAAATATTTAGAATGAGATATTTCTATACAATTTAAAAAAATGTATCTGTCATTTTTAAAATGTAATTAATTTGTCATTTAAAAAAATGAGGGAAGCAAGTCTAGCTGGGCTCGAACCCTGAGTGCTCAATGCGAAGGTCTGTGACTTTCACACTGAGCTTTAGATTTCTCTTTTTTTATTTTTTTTTTCAGCCCTTTGTGGGCTATCTGGGAGCTTGAGGGAGACCTCAAGGGATTCCCTGCGGTCCCTCCTTATTTTTTCTTTTTTAATTCTGCATGCATGCAGGGGACAGAGATGAAAGATTCGGTTTTTGACAGCATGACCTACTTGACAGGTCCCACTGTCAAAAATGGAAGTGTTTGCTAAGCTGCAAAGCTGCAGCCAAGTCAGAGCAAACAGCTATGTCCTGGGGATGGGCACCCCGGGACGTAGCAGGAGCCATCCCTGGGGAGTTGGGGGCAGGACCATCAGTGGCTCCTTGAGGGGGGCCGCCCAGCCCCCCTCCTACAATTATAGCCCCAAGGAGGTAGTGATTCCCAGGGCTAAAGGGGGTCTGAAATAGACCCCTGTAGGCATTTTTACACATGCACCGGAGAGGTGGTGATGGGTCTCCCCCACACAATTAATGCATTTTGCCCAGGGGTGGTGGTCGCCGGGGGGCGGGGAGGGCCATATGCCCCCAACAAGAATCACATTGATTGCCTGCGGACGTGGTGGTCCCCAGGCAGCGGGGGGCACGTGGCCCCCCTCATAATTGATTACAGCCCTGGGGAGGTGGCGTTCCCCAGGGAAGGGAGGGGGCATTCAGCCCGCATACTAATCAGAAGTACCCGGGAGGTGGTGGTCCCTAAGGCAGCGGGAGGGGGCCAAGAGCCCCCTACATTTTTAAGCAAATGCCCAAGGTACTTGGCCCACCTGGGGACTTTATATTAACGAAGTGCGGGAGCCTGTGCTTCATTTTTTTTCAATTTCCACAGCAAATCTGTCCATAAAATAAAAAAATTATTTTAGCCCGGGGGGTCCCTTTGGGACCCCAACACCATAGCTAAAGGGGCAGGGTGTTTGTACCCTGGCTCCTTTTCTTTATTTTTTACCTTTTTCTGGGGATTGGCTTCAGCCAAGACCCTAGATGGCTGACAACACGTCAACAGCTTCTGTTGTCGAAGTGTTATCAGCCAATCAGATCTTAGCACGAGATCAGGGGCATTGTGAATCCTTCCCACCCCTATATATACAAATTTGTTTCTCACTTAATTTCTTGAAAACTGTTGAACAAAATTACACCAAAACAAAAAAGCACTCTTTCTGGACAAGTACCTAAATTTCTGCCAAATTTGGGGTAATTCTGTCCAGTAGGTTTGGCGCTATCACTCTTCAAAATCTCTATAGACAAATGAATGGAGAAAACATATTTTGGGACGCCCCTTTTCTCGGCACCCCTGGACGAATCACCCTGAAAGTTTCCAGTCAGCAGCTGACGTGAGACTGCCAATTGCTTTTTAGAAAAAAAGAACACTTTTTACATAGAAACTAGGGGCCATATGTACGAATACTTTTTCCCACAGACACATAATGGGTAAAAACCTTTGCTACATCTGGTCCTAGGTCCTAACCTTAACTACCTAGTGGCGACTACTAGGACTATATACTGTATGTATAGAAAAATTTGACAGTCACATGAGCTGGGGTGATCCATCAAGCTAGGGCCAAGATAAAGAGGGGAGTCATAATTAGAGCATTTCAAATATTCCTTTTTGTAGGAAATCTTGAACAGTGATAGCTCCAAAAGCACTGGACAGAATCACACCAGATTTGGCAGAAAGGTAGCTGTTGGCCCAGAAAGAGCCCTTTTTGAGAAAGTAAAGAAAATCCAAATTTGTATATATATAGGGATGCGAATGATTGGCAACACCTTACAACCTCATGCTGAGATATGATTTGCTGTCAACACTTCAACGAGGAAGTGTTGGCAGCCATCTTGGGAATCGGCATCAACTGAGTCCAAAACAACAAGAAAGGAAGGGGGGCAGGGTACAGACACCCTGACTCCTTAGCTCTGGTGCTGGTGTCCCAAAGGGACCCCCGCAAAGCAGAAAAAAACAAAACAACAAAGCACATAATACTTAAGCCCGCGGGTGGGCCAAGTCACGGGGGCATTTTTCATTGTAATATGGTGGGGGGACACCTGGGCCCCCTGTAGTCCTGGGGCCCGCCCCCTTTTTAACAACATTTGGGGGCTAACCCTGAACAGTACATAGGGGCCAATTTTGAACAGTGGTGTGCCCCCTTTTAATGTCTGCTCTGAGCCTGTGTTAAAAGTGCCCAAAAAAATTACTCAAAGGGATTTTTCATCCCCCCTAACTGAGGAACACCCCCTTAGCTGAGGAATGTCCCTTTGGCATACATTATGCCTGGCACAGGCATAACGTAACGCAAAGTGTTACAAAGTGGCGCAATGCATACATTGCAACACTTTGTATAATATGGCACAGGCAAAAGGCCACCTTAGCGTAAAAAAAATGACGCTAAGGCAGTGCTAAAGTGGCCTAGGCCCTCATAAATCACAGCGAGCACTTCTTGAAACAAGACTAGAATCAAAACACTTGATTTTTTAAGGAGCCCTCCATGTTCTTGTCATGTTTGTTATCAAGGTCCACAAGTAGTAACAGAAGACAATGCAAGGTAATTGAAAAAAGTTCAGCTATTCTGGCGCAGAGATCTGGGGCCATTTTACACTTTCACAAATCTACTTCTGAGAGAGTGATTACTCCAACTATTAAAATTTACCAAGCAAAGGCACAGAGCGCTGCGGTCTACGGGTCTGAAATTTGGGGGTCCTCGAACACTGGCAAGCTTGCAGTGGGGGAAAACAACTTTGTAAGGTCGACTCTGGCCTGTCCTCGCAATACCCCACTGCTGCCTATGTTCTGGGACCTTGGCCTTTCACGCATCTCTGATGTAATTGCCCTACGACCATTGCTATTCTGGGTCCGTGTATGGACCACCCCAGAGCTATCCACATACAAGGAGTCTATTCAAGACATTCTAGACAGACCAAATGTACTTACCATTCCCTGGTTTAGCCACATCTCAAAATGGTTCCACAGATTGGGTCTTAGTGAGTTTTGGAGTCATCCAGAAAGTATAAGGAAGGATCAGAAGAATCATTTGAAAATTGTTTACTGGATATATGTCAGGGAAATCTACTTGCTGTGTTCAACACACAGCAGATTGGCTTCACAATTTTTTGATTTTAAATGGTACCCGTATCTGGAACCATTTATGGATACAATTCTTGACCCATTAAGTAAGAGTCTATATATTCAGTTCAGATATGGCTGTCTGCCTCTTAAATCCTATGGTAGCACATGGAGTGTGACCGCAAGTCCTGATACTTGTCCGAGTTGTAATCAAATTTCTGAATCTATTGTACATTTTATGTTTATATGCCCTGTTTATTTGATTGCGCGATGGAAGTGGTTACGACCTGTGTGCAGTAATATGGGGGTAAGACATTGTATTGTTGCCTTAAGGATCATGATGAGGGAAACTTCTCTCCCTCTATCCTGTGCGGTTAGTAAGTATATTGTAGCTGCTTGGCATATACGTACTACATTTCTGGGGAAATAATAATGATGAGGACCAAAAAAATAAAAAATAAAAAAATAAAAAAGTGTTTTAGTTGCCAAATTTTAACTATACACATAGACTGAAACAAAACCCTTTGTCTATTTAAATGTTAGGTATTAGGGGGTTAGGTGCTTTTTTTAAGGAAAATAATTTGATGTGTTTTAAGGCTGAAATATATGTTTTTATCTTATTCTTATTCTTTTTAACCTAATTTATATTTCCTTTTTCATTCAATTGTTGGTTGTTTTGCTTTTATGGTTGAAAGTAACCGAATAAAGCTATGTGTTGGAACAGAAGACAATGCAAGGTAATTCCTTTGATGGTATGTGCTGCCAAGCCAGCAGGAGCTCCACCTATTCAACATAAATTAGAGATAGTAAATTTATACACAAATTCAGTAACTACTTTAATAACAAAGCTTTTCCCTGTGCCTGCTATATTAATGTGGGTTCCTAAGTCCATGATAATTCCATGATCTACTGATTCTCGTATGCATTTGTACATTTCTAGATGATCATTATTTAAAACACATACTATGGCCCTCATTACAACCCTGGCGGATGGCAATAAAATGGAGAAAAGTATTGCCAATAGGCTGGCGGTATGTTTCCCCATAATATGACATTGGCGGTTTGTCTCAAGCCAAACCTCCAATGTACCACACCGTCCGCTACGGCGGTAACGACAGCCGGGCTGGAGACTGCAGTCTCAAGCCAGGCGGCCGTCACTAGCCTGCCTGCGGGCTTATGACCTCACCTACCTCCATGGTTTTCGTGGCTTCCTTACCCCCACAAAAACGATGGCGGTAGGCACTACAAGTGACAGGGAATCCCTTCTCTGCCACTGATAGGGTTTTTTCCCACCCACCTCCCTCTACCCTGGTTCCCCTCCACCACCTCCCGCTCCAGACCCCCCCATGACATACACTCACCTTTATGCACCATCTAACACACGAATATACACACTCATGCCCACAGTCATCTACGCAAGCATACATCCATTCACACACATAATCCACACACACACAGATATACATACATGCACACACGGACAACAAACATCTCACACCCGCATACACGCATGCACAGACAGACACACACACATCCCCAAACATACACAATAACCCCCACCCCCCTCCCCTGTGGGAGCACCCGACTCACCTGATTGCAGGGGGTCCTCCGGCAGGAGACGGGACGGGGCACTGCTGCCAGCAGCAGCGTCCACCAGCAGAATACTGCCAGGCCATATCGCGTGCTATGATACGGTCTGCGGCGTTCTACTGGCATGACGCTGCTGACGGCAGCAGCGCCACCTTACCGCCATCCGCCACTATGGCCGCAGCCGGAATTCCGCCATCCTTTTGGTGGAATCCCGGCTACGGTCATAATTTGGTGGATGGCTGGCAGCCGTGGTGATGGTCTTTTGGCGGCCGTCGCCGCGGTGGTAGGACGTATATACAGCCAATGTTGTAATGAGGGCCTATGTTATCAAAATTGTGTACGTCCTTTTTCACTTGGTCTATTGGATTTATCAAAATTAGGAATGTCCTTTTCATTTAGTCCCCTGTATTTAGAACCTAATCCATGGCAATCACTGCCAAGTATTGTTAGTAGATGGAGTATTATTAGTAGATGGAGTATTGTATTGAATATCTGCATTGATATTCTCTTCTTCTATTTCTTGATTGAGAATTTGTAAGTATTTCTGAAATTCAGACAATGCAATCTCATTTCTAGAAACATTAAGGGGCATATTTATACTCTGTTTGCGCCGGAATTGCGTCGTTTTTTTTTACGCAATTCCGACGCTAAACTAACTCCATATTTATACTTTGGCGTTAGACGCATCTAGCGCCAAAGTCCATGGAGTTTGCGTCATTTTTTAGCGTGGACACCTACTTTGCGTTAATGATATGCAAGGTAGGCGTTCCCGTCTAAAAAATTGACTCCGAGGCATGTGCGCCGTATTTACACTCCCGGGCAAAATTCACGCCCGGGAGTGGGCGGGTCAAAAAAAATGACGTACGGCCGCTTTTGCGCCGTTTTTTAGCGCCTGGTCAGGGCAGGCGTTAAGGGACCTGTGGGCTCAGAAGGAGCCCAGAGGTGCCCTCCCAAGCCCCCAGGGACACCCCCTGCCACCCTTGCCCACCCCAGGAGGACACCCAAGGCTGGAGGGACCCATCCCAGGGACATTAAGGTAAGTTCAGGTAAGTTTTTATTTTTTATTTTTTTGTGGCATAGGGGGGCCTGATTTGTGCCCCCCTACATGCGACTATGCCCAATGACCCCTGGGCATGGCCATTGGGCAAGGGGGCATGACTCCTGTCTTTGCTAAGACAGGAGTCATTTCTATGGGGGTTGGGAGTCGAAAAAAATGGCGCAAATCGGGTTGAGGCGAAAAATTTGCCTCAGCCTGACTTGCCCCATTTTTGGGCGCCCAAGCTCCATATCCCCCTACGCCGGCGCTGCCTGGTGTACGTCGTTTTTTTCCACGCACACCAGGCAGCGCCGGCGGCTAATGCCGGCTAACGTCATTGATTAAATACCGCGCCCGCATGGCGCTTCAGAATGGCGTTAGCCGGCGCTAATTTTTTTGACGCAAAACTGCGTTAGCGCAGTTTTGCGTCAAAAAGTATAAATATGGCCCTAAGTGGCTGATCACGAGTTTGGTTGTTGGACAAACCTGACCGCCAAACTCCCGCTGAGGAGACCGCCATGGTGCTCGCAGGCTCCCCACTGGCCCCATTATGAGTTTTACACAGAGCTGACCAGCGGAAAACAAGGTTTCTGCTGGTTCGCCCAGAGGAAAAGGTACGGCAGCATTGGACTCGGCTTCACATGGAGCCAAGTTCAATGCTGTCGCACAGGGCCCCCCTTCATCACCCTTGGAACACGCACTGTCTGCTAAGCAGGTACAGGGAGGGGGTGCTCCTTCACTGCCCACGACAATAATGTAGGCAGTCTAGGTACTTCCCTGTGGCCCCCAGCACTTGTTCTCCACTAGCCTTTTCATGGTGGTTGAACCACCATGAAAAGGCTGGTGGACAACATGGTTGTAATCAGCATGGCGGTGCTGACTTTAGTGTTGCCGTGGCTGATTACAACCATGGCCATAGTAATCATGTCAGGATAAAGATCCTGGGGGAGTCGGTGATCTTTTGGCAGTCGGACCACCAGGGTCCTAATGTGGCAGTCAGGCCACCACAGTCGCGTGGCTCTACCTCCACCACCAGACTCGTAATATGGCCCTAAATCTATCTTCATAGCATTGAAAGGGACCTATAAGTTCTTCTTTGCACCATGGTTTATTTTGTTTAAGAAGTGCTAAATAGTAAAATCCTCAAACTGAAGGTGCAGATATAAGGAAAGTGGTGCTGCACCCAGTGCAGCACCACTTTCCTTGCACATCTTAGCACCCCTATACTGCAACCATGTGTGCTCCACATTTTAAATATGGCACACTGTGGCGCAGACAACCAGACAGTGCACATTCTGATGATGCTGGGCAGGGGGGGTCCTGCACTGCCCATGCCATAGACATGGGCAGGGCAGGGGCCCCGCTGTGTCCTCCAGCACACCCTCACGCCAGCCTTTCCATGCTGGTGAAACCGCCATGGAAAGCCTGTCAGTGAGGGGAATTGTAGGCAGTACTGAGTTCAGCGCCACCCTCACAGAGAACAACTGTGACTGCTGTCATGCCATCAGAACAATGTAATTGGGTGGATGGCCCAGAGTGCAGCGGTCCAGCATTCAACACAAGTGTGGCGGTCCTCGTACTCGTAATGGGGCCCTATGTCTCATCATCACCATGCACCGCAGGATACTGCCAATGTACTACAGTAATCGTTGGCCCTCTATATTGCTAAGATTTTGGGGGTCATTACGACCCTGGCGGCCGATCGTAAGCTGGCGGTAACACCGCCAACAGGCTGGTGGTGTTCCGCCAGCTATTATGACCGTGGCGCAATAGCCACGGCCATACCACCGGCCCCTCCACTATACCGCCAGGCTTCCGCCTGGCGGTCATAATCCCCAGGGGCAGCGATGCAAGCACCGCTGCCCTGGGGGATTATGAGTCCCCGGGCTGGCGGTAAGGGGACTTGGGGTGCCCCTGGGGGCCCCTGCACTGCCCATGCACTTGGCATGGGCAGTGCAGGGGCCCCCAGGCATAGCCCCGTCGCGCATTTCACTGCACATCAGCATTGCCGCCGGCTCTATTACGAGCCGGCAGCAATGTTGATGTGACTTTTCCGCTGGGCCAGCGGACGGTAACACTGTTTCCGTCCGCTGGCCCAGCAGAAAAGTCATAATAGGGAGCCAGGAATACCGCCAGGAATACCGCCGGCAATGGCGGTATTCTGCCTCCCGCAGCCTCAGCGGTCTTTTTGAAAGACCGCCAAGGTTGTAATGAGGCCCATGGTCTCTTATTATTTAAAAGCAACTGAACAAACTCAGATACCAACCCATACCATAATCCTATATTCCTGTCAATATTTTTGGGGACCACCTTTTTTCTTTGCATACCCTTAACTAATCACCATGATAGTTTGCATCACCAACAACTGTAGAAAGTCATCGGACAGTGACAAAGATATCAGAAAGGAAAAAACTGAAGAATTCCTCTCTCTCAGACTCCTAACTCTACCTTTAACTGCAGAGTGGCTACCACCACTCTGTAACATGTGTGTGATTGTGAGTCTGTGTGTCTTTGTGTGTGTGTGAAAAATGCAATATAAAATGTGGCTCTAGTGTTTGTGGTAACAGTAAATGTCACTGATTTGAAGAGAATGTATTGTAAGTGTACATGTTGTTGTGGTATTTGCTGTATGACTGAGACCTGTTATATTCCAATTGCCTAATTAATAATTTTGATGTGTTTCTTGTACAAAGGCCGTAGGCTTTATTATTAATTTTCACTGATGACATTGTCATCTTGACAGCTATTAAAGACACAAACGTTGGTGAGAGGAGTACTTGCAATTTGTTTACCAGTTTAACAACTGGCCATCACTCAGGGTAGCATCCCAACCATTTGCTCTTTTGCTCACCGTGCCACTGCAGTTTGGCACCATATGCAAATCAGCCTTGACCCTTCTCCTTATGGGAGAAGTGCAGCCTGAACTGCTAGGCCTGGTTGTCACTGAACCAGAACACAAGCAACTTAGGACCAGTTTTTTATTTCCTTAATAAAGGATCTTTGTTAGAGGACAGGGCTGATTGCAGAGGCCCCCTAAGTTTTTGCCCCCATTTTCCACTTTTTGCTGGTGTTTTCCTGACTCTGATGGTGCCCTGCGTACTGCTAACCAGTCCCAGGGCCTGTGCTCTGTGTAAAATCAGTATGCAATTTAGGCTAATTATAATTGGCTAAGTCAACCTACCTATAAGTCCCTAGTATATGGAAGGGCATGTAGGTTTAGGGACCCCAGCATAAGTAGTGCATCCATAGGTGCACTGCTGAGGTGCCCAGTGTCATTTTAAAGGCAGGTCTGCCTTGCTGGCTGCTTTTAAATTAAAGTTACAAGCAAATTCGACTTTGGAATTAAAAGTAGTTCCAAAGACTTAAACTACCTTATTTTCATGGTTAAAGATGGACAAAAATAATATACCAAAGTGGGAGTGCTACCTCGAACCACTGTATGGAAGCGTATGCTGATAGTAAATTATTTGTGAAACAAATATGACTGTATGCATGAAGTCATGAGTAGTGCCAGCTACAGTACTTGGGCAAATGTTCAGTATTTATTTTCTTTTTGCACTGTAATCATAGTATCTCTTCATTTTCAGGGAAACTTCTGTTTTCTAACAAATGATTTACATTTTGAGTACAGAACCACATCACCTCATTAGTCAAATATATAAGGGCATATTTACAAGAAAGTGGTGCATCAGCTCCACTTTTCTTGCGTCGCCCTGCCCACCCAACATCACCATGGTAGCACTGCATTTACTATACAGTGCACCATGGTGCACGTTAGCACAACAGTGTCATAATTCATGGCTTTGCTGGATTAGTGCTGTAAATTATAGTGCTAGTCCAGCAAAGCACAGGAGGCCCATAGGTTATTATGGCATAATCACTTTAACACCTGCCCTGAGTAGGGATTAAAAATGATGGAAAAAATGGTGCAGTGAAATCTTGTAAATTTCACTGCATCATATTTTTGGGCCTCCCTATGTTGGAACCCCCACTTTCATACATTATACTTGGCACATGTAAAACGTGGTGCAAGGGATTACAATTCTGACATGGACTCAAGTCTATTTACAGTAACATAAATATTTTTGGTCCTATTTCTAGATGTCAGTAGGATACATGTGTTGGTGTAACTTGCACATTGTTGCCTCATGCTCGGTGCCCGAGCACCACAGGTTACATATGTTGGTATCAGTTCCAACAGTTTTGAACCCTGACAACTTGCTTTAATATGTCTTGAAAGATAAGTAAAAACACCTAAAAAATTTAAAACTTACCACTTGTAACTTAGAGGCTTCAGACCTTGCTTTTGTAAGGCATTGAAAGAAAAATACTGATGTCACCATTATTGCACTGTCTGCATCTACTATATGATGATGATGATCTACTATGTCATTGCCTTTGGAAGTCTTTTGGTTGCATGAATTGGACCACATTTTCCTGATTGGTACTAGTGAATTAACATTGCCAATTCTTTACCAAATTTGAGACCTGGAAATAAGATTAATACGAGGAATTTGTTGGAAGATGCATCCGCTGAAAGTACTGTCACAGACTGTCAGAAAAACAATATTGTGAAGAATCAGGTCCATAAACAGAAACATACAATTAAAGATCGATGAAATTATAAATCTGTCCATGTACTACATCGCAAAGCAAGGTGTCAGAAAGAAAACAAATTTGCCTTAATAGGATTTAATTAGAAGGCACAACACTTTGGGCGCAACATCAGATCACACTTACTGTAAAGCAAAAATGTAGATCTCTGCCAGATGAACTTTCAATAGTTATAAACTTGTTACAGTGTAGCAAGCTTCTGCCAATCTTCATATTCATTTAAACCATGTGACACAGAGTTTGACTTGAAGATCCACAAATTTTCATAAAAAAAAAAACTATGGGCCAGATATACAAGGCCCTCGCGCCACCAGAGCATCAATTTACAAGGCAGCGTTAAGCTACTTTTTGAGGCTTACTGCCACCTTGTAAATATGGCCCCCTCAGACACAATTTTCTCTATCAGAGGGGCATGCAATGGGTGTTGCTGTGGACTTTCCACCGGAACACTCATTGCTTTTTACGCTGCCCCAGATTTACAAGAAGGCGTAAATCTGTGGCAGTGCCACAGGGATGGCATTAGCATGACACAATGTGGAGGAATACTGGTATTCCTCCTCGTTTGTGTTTTTTCTAGGAAGAGCAAAAGGCCATGAATTAATGTTTATGTGTAGGAAGGTGACCCTTCCTGCACATAAACAATCATTAAAAAATTAAGATTTGATACCATTTGGGAATGATGTCTCCAGCAACACATTGATGCACGTACAGTGTTTTATGTTTAGGTGGGTTGGAGATTAACCCTTTTCCTTATTCATCTAATTATTCTATTTAACATTTTTAGATTAAAATATTGTTTTTGTGTTTTTGCTTCTTTGTTATTTTCTTTCTTCTAAACATCTCCATATAGCTTACCCAGATTTTCACTCAATATAAAGACCTTGAGTTCAGATGTTTCAGCACTGACACGCAGGTGACACAAAATAATCTACCTTTATGAGTCCACAATTGTTTACTCCTTTATGACAATGATGGTATAACATCAGCTTTGTGGGACCACTATAGAGGCTCTAGTGTATATGGGAATTAGACTGTTTGCCAATTTCCTCCTTGAATTTAAAGGCAGTTCCAGGAAAAATGTGTTTTCAAGCAGTTCAGTTCCCTAGATTCCACACACTTGCATGCTGGGTTTCCAAACTGTCATTAGTATTAGCAGGTCTGGTACCATAAAGTAGCAATATGGCTAACTCTTAACTTCAGTGAATTGAGACCACAGCTGGGAAATCATCCATAATAAAATGCAATAAATCACATTGCTAAGGTTCTTACACATTACCTCACAGATCCATCAGTCGAAGCAGACACAACCACTTTCTTATCTGCTTGGTAAAAAACACTGATCACTTTTGAAGAGTGGGCTTGCCAACAGAGTTTCTGTGCTATGATCTGTAGAGTGCAAGAAGAAAGTTTAATTATTTTAGCACAAAGAAGAAGCTATGTAGTGTCATCCTTATTTACATGAGGAATGTTTATTCATATAGGAGTAACCTATTATTTTAAATCTTTCTTCACCCTAGAGAATACTCCAGATGGCTTTCAAGTAGTGATACATTTCCTAATTGTGAACATTCAATGCACTAACAGGAAAGGAAAGCATTCAGAGTCGTCACATTATTTTGTGGCCCCAGAGTAAGCAAACTGTGGTGGAGCATCACTTACCAAATTTTCAGAACCCCTGTTTCTTTTATAGCACTACAACATTACAGGCAAAACTTTGGCAGAATACAACTATTGGTGGAGAAGAAACTTTAGATACATTTTCTTTGAGGTGTGAAATATTGTAAATAGGCATTGACTGAGGGGAATAGTGGAAGTGAGATGGGAGGATGAGCCAGGCTATGTAAGCACAATGACAAATGCAGTAGATCAATCATTTTCGCTTTGTGTTTTAATGGAGAAAAAAGTATTGTAGAAATCTTATCAACTTGTATCTGTAAGTACATAGGCCCAAATACACTACTACTTAACTCACAAAAAGTGGTCAGAAATTGTGCACCACCATTTCTGCTAATGTAATCGGATTTTGCTAACTGATTGCACGGGGTCGCTTGATGACCTTCCTAATTAATATTCACAATGCAGGTGACAATTTATGACATTCTTTGTTGACTGCAGTCATCGTGATTGCATTGCAAAACAGAGATTACTTTTTACTTGTCGGTAAAGGAATAAGCGTACCTTAAAAAAAGTGTTCAGTTTTGGAAAACTTTAAAGGGAACAGGCAGTGGTGCCCTGGACTGATGCCTGCTCACCGTGAGACTACCACCCGAGTAAGAAAGAGGAAGGGGTACCAAGGGTGCCTCTTTCCTCTGTTATATAAGTTACCACATCCTGTGAGAAGTCAGTAACTTCTCAATGGTTTAAGAGTCAAACTGTGATTAGAAACAATTGAAACACACCTTGACGAAAAACAATCTGAAAGGAATGCACCTTTCACTCCCCTTCCAAAATGTGATTTGGTATGGGTTGCACAATCCATTTTATGAGTTACAAAATGTTTCCAACTTGTAAAATGGATTTTGTACATTACAGAAAGGGATGTGTGCAACCCTGGTTTCAAATCTTGTGACTTTGGGAACTGCAACATTTACAACCACAATATGCTTCTGTACATATGACACATGGGCCCATATTTATGAAAAAGTGGCGCAACAGAGCTGATGCACCACTTTTTCTGCGCACACCTATGGGCTCTTAATGGCACCATGTGTGTGCGTTATTTATGATATGGCGCACCGTGGTGCACTTTAGAGAACTAACATCGAAAATGTTGGTGCTAGGTTGGCGCATTGCAGCATCAGTGCCAAAAATGTTGACGTTAATCCTGCAAAGTGAATGAGGGCCATTGGAAACAATGGGAGCATCACATTAAAGCCTGCCTTAGTCAGGCATAAAAAATAACGTAAAAAATGGCGCAGTGGAATCTGCCATTTTCGTGGGCCTCCTAACACCGGAACATCCCCCCTTGCATACATTGCGCCTGGCGCAGGCATAATGTGGCTCAAGGGTTTACAAAGTGGTGCAATGCATACATTGCCCCACTTTGTAAATATGGAGCAGGGTTTTTGCCAACCTAACGCCCCATTAACATTAAAAAAATTGTGCTAATGTAGCACAAGGTGGTGTAGGAACCTACATAAAGAAAGCCCATGGTTTCTTGTCTGACACTGAATAGTACAGAGCATACTGATACATGGCTAGAAAGTGCAAAGCTCCCTAATGGATAAATGATTGTAAAGTACAGATCTTCCTACTTTATTTTCATCTGATAACTTTACATCATCCTTCTTGACCCATTGCTAAAACATACACAGGCATCCATATGGGTTAGCTAAAAAATACAAAGTTTTTTGATTGGCCAATGGCAAAAAATACATAGCTTTCAGACACTGCACAATGCTGAAAGGTAACTCATTTTTTCTGGACTCAGGGCTGAACAGTGTGAGAAAGTAGCCTCTTTCTAGCATGGTTACCCCCATGTTTGTCAGTGTGTTTTTACTGTCTCACTGGGATCCTGCTAGCCAGGACCCCAGTGTTCATAGGTTGTGGCCTATGTGTGTTATCAGTATGCTTGACTGTGTCAATGAAGTTCTGTTAACCAGACCTCCAGTGCTTGTGCTTACCAAATTTGTCACTACCCTTTAGTGACTCCATATTCCAATTCAGATTGGCACACTGGACCCCCCTTATAGGGCGCTAGTATGTGGTACCTAGGTGCACAGGGCATTGGGGTTCCAGGAGATTCTTATGGGCTGCAGCATTTCTTTTGCCACCCATAAGAAGCTCATACAAACCTT
Source organism: Pleurodeles waltl (assembly GCF_031143425.1). Taxonomy (NCBI): domain Eukaryota; kingdom Metazoa; phylum Chordata; class Amphibia; order Caudata; family Salamandridae; genus Pleurodeles; species Pleurodeles waltl. The sequence goes on from NC_090444.1 coordinate 635,680,566, forward strand.
TCATCAGGACTGCCACTGCAGCCTGAGTGAAATAGTGCACACACTATTTCACAGCCATTATACACTGCACTAAGTAACATATAAGTCACCTATATGCCTAACCTTCAATTACTGAAGGCTGGGTGTAAAGTTACTGTGTGTGAGGGCATCCTTTCACTAGCAAAGGTGCCCCCACATTGTCCAGGGCCAATTCCCCGGTCTTCATGAGTGCGGGGATACCATTATGAGAGTACACTACATATATGTCAACACACATATATAGCTTCACAATGTTAACTCTGAATATGAACATGTGAGGTGTCTAAGATCATAGAATTGTCCCCCCAATCCAAATCTGGTATGGGGGGGCAATCCCATGCACCCTGGTCCCACCATGGTCCCACCATGGTCCCCCAGTTCTGCCAAACCAGCTCCCTGAGGTTTCCACTGCAGCCCCAGATGCTGCCACCTCACAGACAGGTTTCTGCCCTCCTGGGGATTGAGCAGCTCAATCCCAGGAACTCAGAACAATGCATTTCCTTTAGGAGCGGGGTGTTACACCCTCTCCCATTGTGAATAGGATGACAGGCATGGGAGGGGTATCCTTCCAGAGCCTCTGGAAATGCTTTGCTTTGCATAATCCAGTCTACACCAGTTCAGGGACTGCTAGTCCCTGCTCTGGCATGAAACTGGACAAAGGGGTGGTGTCCAGAGCTCCTCCAGAGTGTCCCTGGGTTCTGCCATCTTGTTTTCAGGATGGTCAGGGAACTTTCGGAATATCTGAGTGGCCAATGCCAGCAGGTGACATCAGAGATCATCATCTGATAGGTGCTTGCCTGGTTAGGTAGCCATTCCACTGTCCATCACCACCCCAGGGGTGGTGCCCTAAGCTCCTCCAGAGTGTCCCTGGCATTAGCCATCTTGGATTCCAAGGTGTGGGGACCCTCTGGAGACCTCTGAGTGGCCAGTGCCAGCAGGTGACATCAGAGACCCCTCCTAATAGGTGCATCCCTGGGAAGGTAGCCAATCCCTCTCTCAGGGCTATTTAGGGTCTCTCCTCTGGGTGTTTCCTCAGATTCGGTTTGCAAGATTCCTGCAGAACTCCTCTGCATCCTGTGCTTCAGCTTCTAACCATCGGATCAACCACAGACTGCTCCAGGAACCGCTGTAACTTCTACAAAATATCCAGGATGACTCCGGTGACCTGCAACTTCAGCTCCAGACAGCATTTGCAACAGTTTCCAAGTTGTGCATGCTCCGAGGACTGCCTGTCTTCACCCTGCACCAGAAGAACCGAAGGAATCTCCCATGGAGTGACGGAGTCACTTCCCTGCTTCTGCAGGCACCCTTCTGTGACGACAACGGATACTCTAGGACTCCTCTCCTGATGACGAGCATGCTCCCTGGAACACAGGTGGTGAACTGAAGTGACCCAGACTGTCCAAAGGTCCAGCTGTCTAAATTTGGTGGAGGTAAGAGCTTACCTTCCTGTGCTGCGACAGTACCCCTGTGCACCACATCTTCTGCAACTCATTGGGCTTCTGTGCACTTTTTCCAAAGGTTATTCGTGCACAGCGTAGCCCAGATCCCCAGCACTCCATCCTGCGACGCACAGCTCCCTGAGTTGTTCCTTGGTGGTGTGGGACCTTCCAGTGTAGTGCTGCGATAACCACACTTTGCATCTTCTTTGTCCCCATGTTCTAGGACTTCTGTAGGTGCTGCCTGGTCTTCTGAGGGCTCTCTGAAGTGCTGAGAGCCCACTCTTTCTCCTCAGTGTGAGTTGAGACCCCCAGGTCCCTCCTCGGTCCAGGCAGCTCCTCTTTGACCCAAACTGCGTACATGCTTGAACCAAGGCTTGTTGGCGGAATCCAGTGACACAAACAGCCTGCATCCAACAACTCGATGTGGGACACCTCCTGCACCATGCAGGAACCCACAACTATCATCTTTGGTGCACTTCTGTATTTTCCTTCTGACCGGAAAATCCACTTTTGCACCTTCTTCTAGGTTGGCAGGGGCCCCCGTCCTTCCTGGACTCTTCCTTTACTTCTGGACTTGTTCTCCTCTCTCCACAGGTCTTCAGGTCCAGGAATCCATCGTTTGTTGCTTGCAGTCTTGCTTGGTTTTTTGCAAAATCCTTTATCAGTGTGTCCTGAGGAAACTTGCTGTACTTCGCTCCTGCTTTCCTGGGCTCTGGGGTGGGTATTTTACTTACCTTTGGTGTTTTCCTACACTCCTAGTGGCCATCTACACACTACACTTGCCTAGGGGGAAATTCGACATTTGCATTCCACTGTTTTAGTATATGGTTTGTTTTTGCCCTAGGCCCATTGCAATATATTGTATTTTCTATTGTTTGCACTATTCTATGACTGCTTTACTTACCTGATTTTGGTTACTAGTGTATAATACTTACCTCCAGAATGAGTATTGCCCCTAAGATATTTTTGGCCTTGTGTCACTAAAATAAAGTACATTTATTTTGGTAACACTGACTATTGTCTTTCCTGTGTATCAGTACTGTGTGACTATAGTGGTATTGCAAGAGGTTTGCATGTCTCCTAGTTCAGCCTTGGCTGCTCTGCTACAGCTACCCCTAGACAGCCTAAGCTGCTGGAAAACTGCCTACATTTCACTAAGGAGGGATAAGTGGTACAAGGTGTAAGTACCTTAGGTACCAACTACAAACCAGGCCAGCCTCCTACAAACAGTACAGGACTTTTATTGCCCCAAAGCTGGAAAGAATGCAATGTTCTGTTTAACCTAGACTTAGATAGTGTCCAGCTCCCTTCTTGACTAATAGCTGAAAGGTAGACAGTTATCTAATTCAATCATGTCTGAACAGTTCACTGTTTCATCCTTAACCCATGACTAAAAAGTACATAGGACAACATTTGTGACTGAGTATACCATCCCCTCCACCAAGCTTTAAATAAGGCTCATAGTTTCTGTGTTATCCTCATCTAAAATGTGCAAAGAAGTCCACCAACTTTAGGATTGAATAATACAGTGTTAGGATGAAGTATCAAATATTAATCATCTGGATACCAAAATATCTCTCTAAGAATATTGTGCTATCAAAAATATCGTAGGCAGCTACATGGAGGCAAAGGCAAGAGTATCAGTTTAAGTATTGGTTTTAATACTGTTGTATAATATTGTGAAATAAAATATCACAGTGTAGAATATCATTTTTATGTTTTATTTTATATACATTTTATTGTGCTAGGTATCATTATATCTGTTTGTTAACTTTTTTGATTAGTGTGTTAGTGAAATACATTATTTATTTATGTAAATTGTGATTTTCTTCAGTTTTCTTAATTTATAAAATACATTTTTATGTTACTGTGTTTTAGTAGTGCGATGAGGAAGGGGAGATTTTTAAAATGTGAACATTGTAATTTAATGTTATGCGTAATTTTTATTGTCCAAATGAAATATTTAACATTTAGAAAACGATTGTTTTTATTTTTTAAATAAGTTAATTTTAAAAATATATTATTATTTTAATATTAAATAAAAAACAAAACAATGTGTTTTTACTGTAAATTGTATATCAACCCTTCACTTAATCTAAACAAAATCAAAAATCAAAATATTTAAATTTGAAATTGCATTACATTACTGTTTATGTAAAATGTTTCTGATTAATCATTTTAACACATAAAATTGATTTCTACATTTCTGTAAAATTGAATGTATTATTTTTGTTTTGTTTTCCGTTTTGAAATCTAAAATATTTTATTTTTATTTTTTGTAAGTTGTGTGTAAAATAATTGTTTTATCTTAAATGTGATCCATAATGCATTTATAAATTATCTTTAATATTTACATTTTCAGTAATACATTATTATAAATATGTATTGTTTATAATAATGTATTTTGTATTTTGTTATATCATATCTTACAACTATAAATACATTTGTAATGGTAATAAGACATTACATATTTATATTTATGTATAAAACTGTAATTTGAAAAATGCATTATATGTTTTTCTGATGTTTATGTACATTTATGATGTTATTGTTTATTTAATTAATTTGTATTGATTTTAATCATATTTTGTATATTTGTACATATATTTTCTGATTTCGTCAGATATATCTATTGATGTTTAATGTTTTTGTTTTAATTTTGTTACATTACGAAATATTACATATATATATATTTTTTTAATCAATAACAATTTAATCACTATGCTTTGGTTCATGTTAAATATAATTTTTCTGGTAATAGTGTGTTATATGTAGTGTTCTTAATTATTTTAATTTTTATAGGTATTATGTCTCGCTAAGGAGTATGTATTGTGTAGGTCACTCCTACAGTGTCCACTTCCTTCTCCTATTTGTTTTGATTAGAATGCTGATAGTAGGTGTTAACCATTTGGTATCCACCACCTTTCCTAAAATGGTTTTGATTGAATTGGAAATAGTATATGTGACCTTTTTAGTGTCCAACAATTTCCTTAAAATAGTTTAGATTGGAGTGGAGTAGTAAATGTATCCATCTGAGCGTTCAACTCTTTCCACAAAACGGTTTATATTGTGGCCCCATTCGTCTTCAACACTGTCCCCAAAATGATTTAGACTGGACTGCAAATAGTAAATGTAACACTTTTTGTGTCCAACACATTCCCCAAAATAGGTCACATTGGAGTAGGAATAGGCAATATGATCTCTTTAGAGTCCAACACGTTCCCCAAAAATGGGTCACAAATGTAAGTTTTCTTTGTGAATAGTTCTGAAGTAGTCCTTCTTGGCAAAGAGTTACAAGTATCCATCTCGCTACAGGCTCACTGTTTGAATTCAAATGTTCCATATCAATGGCTAAATACACAGATCTCAACCAGGTCCACTATTAACAAGGGCCCAGATACTGGTTAGAACATTTGGCTAGTAAAATATAGGCAGAGCCATATTTATGGAAATTTGGCATAGTGAAAGGGCAGGAATGCACCGTATTTATGCAATACGGTGCATTCCTATCCTTTCCCCTTTTGCTGATGCCATTTCGGGAGCCTGCTAACAGCTTTTTGCATGCTCTGAAAGGGAAAACCTCATAACTCCACTTACACAGTACAAAAAGTACCCAACTATGCTCTAAGCACTTGCTTTTGGGCTAAAAAACTCCCAGTTACTTGCTTGATTGACAACTGAAAGCAAGATTCTCTTGACAGATGGCCAAAAGTCACACAACACTGATGAGCCCAAGACTTGAAAGTAGTTTTTCTTGGTACAGGGCTGAAACTTACAAAGATCCATTTTAAACCCCAGCCTCACTACTTCATCCAGCATGTTGAAGTGTTGGGCGTAATTTGAAAAACAAAATGAAACATATGTGGTGCAAAGTTTTTTTCTGAGAAGTCCACTGACAGCCATACTGAATGCAGGGGGTTGCTGAATTTAGTGCCAATGGGTATACCCAGACATGCACATGGTTCTTACTATACCATAGGACTTAAGTGACATGCCACTAAATAAGCCCAGTAAGGCTCAAACAGCTCTGTGGTTGCTTGTATTACCATCTGGAGAGGATCTGACATGGTAGTTCAGGGTGGGCTGAGTCCACTGGAGCAGGATCAAGTCTGATTTGCATTAGGCTGGCCTCTGTCTGGATTTGCAACATGTGCACAAATCAAAGTTGGACTGTAATGTAATGCCATACATAGGGTGCAGGAGTTACCAAACTGTGTTCTGAAGCTACAGGATTTAAGCAAAATGTATGATGCAATGAGACAGGAGATGATCAATTTACTGGATCTGTTCTGGGAGGGTGTTCGACATTGTTATGCCCATCACTGAAAAGGCACTTCCACGTACACGTCCACCTGCTTTGCAGCAACAAAATATAGAAATGGAGAAGAGTTGTTTCTTTGAAAAATGAAGGGTTTGTGAAGGCTCACAATATTGGACTCTATTTTTGTAAGTATAAGAAGCCTGTCTGATGAAAAGCCTGAAAGGTGATGCACATTGATTTGAAAATAATACGTCAAAGAACGTGGAGTCAATAATGCCTGGCAAATACAGAAATTGCTGAGGCTCTATATGACAGTTACAGAGCTACTTACTCTGCAAGATTTTATATCACCTGGAGGCTATGGTGAATGTAGCCAGGGGATCCCAAAAAGAGAATTGCAGTAATCTAAGCAACTCAGAACAGTGGATTGGATGGCGCTGCGACAATCTATTCAACGTTTTCACAGCAAAATCAAAAACATCTACAGCAACTTTGAAAAACAACCGAACCCTAAGGATCTCATCACCATCCTGTCCACTGCCAACCTAGACACACATCTAACATGCTGGAAAATACTCAGGGCCTCATTATGAGTTTGTCTGCCTGATGGTAAGACAACCGGAATGGCAGCCGCCAAAAGACCACCATATTGGCGATCATACAGACCCCTGTTCTACGAGTTACACAGGCAGGACTGCCGAAACCCAGACAAAATTCCAACACTGTCAGGACTCTGGAGGGAGGGAAAGATGAGGGTCCACCACCAGCCCATCAAAAAACCTCTGAAGCAATTACAACCTTACACAAATCATGATAGCGGTCCTCCCATGGTGGACAACCAATGGTGGTACGAACCACGGTGATCAGCAGTTTTACAGTAATACACTATAACACATTGGATAGTTTGAATTCCACATACCTGACACACATCTGCACACCAGACACACCTGCAAGCAGCACTATTCAACACATCCCTTCACACACCACAATTCTTTGCATCAAAAACTACATACACAGCAAGATGGAGGTCGCACAAAGAAATTAGGAACCGTAGAATAGGCACCTCTCCCCATTCCAAATACCACACATCCCACACCTGGACATCATACAAAGCACACACTTTTTTTGCCACACATCAGACATCACTCTTCACCAATCCACACCTCATCACCCGTTTTTACCTTTTCGTGTTGTCCACCACTACGATGTCCCTACAAAAACATTGCTGCTTCACAGACAATGAGTTGGGGTCATGGTGGACAAAATCATCAGAGCAGATCCGCACCTATTTGGAGCCCAAATCCAACAAACCTCTGTTGATAGGAAAATGGAGAGGTACATTCCATGGCTGCCAGGTACCAGCTGGTGGTCCTCAAGACTGGCAGTGGGCCACCATCTCCTCCCCCAACGTTCACATCATGGGAGGAGAAGGTCTTGGACATCCTGTATCCTGAGGGCTTGACAGAAATACCTGGGGGAGTGGAGTCGGGTAAGTCACAACACTGGAAATGTTACCCTAAGGTACTGTCTTGCGAGCTCACTGATCAACTTTTGACATCTTAACAGCCAACACACTCAACACCCCTGTGTCCAACTGTCGAAATGCCCCTTTCCCTCTCTGGCAGACCACATGTCAACTAAACTCACCTGGGGGTACAATGTCTGTGTATGGCGTGGGTTGTACAGGGTCGGACAGCACTACAACACCCAGCAGGCACTGTTCTACGATTAAGAACACCAGAACAGAATACCATAATGAAAATAGCCTTGCATGTCAACTATACAATCGACTCAACCCACTTGAATGATCCAGAATTTTACAGTCTAGGGCAATGACAGCAATGCTATGGGCATCTGCCTGTACAATATCACCAACACACAGCTTCAACTGTGTCCTCTGCTAAAATGGCCCTATTATCTCCCATCACCCATTGAAAGATACTCACCTGGGTGGGGACACACTTATCTGTAGTGTACTGTACTAGGTGTAACCTGAAATATATATGACCAGGTAGAATGGTTACTCCTAAGCTTATGGACAGGTCAGTTTGCACTTTACATTCTGCAACTGTCTGATGACTCAATACTAATTGGGAGGTTTAAATGAACAATCCAAAGCTACACAACAGAGAATATATGAGTCTATCACATACATCCAACTGCCAAGCTAATCTGATATCTTGCAGCAAGGTGTATGATATAAGATTTCCCTGTATCACATATAGCTGTATCACAGATTGGAAATGAAGTGTCACTGACATATCAGGGGATCAATCAAGGCCTTTCAGTACATGGCTCAAAGCATATCTCCCTGTCAAAGTTTGACACCACATGTTGCATTACAATCTGTAACAGTCTGCTCCACTTCTTCAAGAGGTCAGTTACCCATTGTGACCATAGAGAGGACACCTGACACAGCCACTTTCCCCCTGGATGAAGCCCTCAGTGAGGAGAACATCCCTTGATGTGAGGACATTGAGGACATATCTGGCCCATCTGTGGCACCTGGTCAGTCTACACCTGTTAGCCTCACTCTGCCTACATCAACCCCTCTCATCCCTGTTGCCTCTACATCCTAAGCAACCATTTGCCTCCAAACATGTGTTCCAAGGGCAGTTAAAACCATAATGTGCCCCTCAGTATAGTAACCAGAGTTACCACTAGAAAACCGAAACAATGAAGGACCTGGCACCAGTGGGAGTGGGCAAACTGTGCCAAGGGCACAGGTACATGGGGGTAGGGTGCATGGGAGGGATGGTGTAGGCCAGCGGACTAAGGCTCCTAGGAACACAATTGGCCAGGACACCATCTCCCAAGTTTTGGGAGCCTACCAACAGTTTCAAGGCGTGATGAGCCAGGTACCTGCCATGATGGGGGAGACAAAGCAGCTGCAGAGTGACAATCACCAGGAAGTCATGCAAAAGTGGGAAGCCCACAATGCCAACATGGCCTCCCTAACAGGGGTACTGAGAGACATTAATACCACCCTGAGTAGGTTATGTCCACAATAGCAGACCTCTTCCAATGGTCATGTAACATCAGACCCATTTATATCTCTGGTAGTCAGTGGAATGACACTCTGCAAGGGGAAGGACATGCCTCTGACACCCCAGCCTCTATAGCTGAAAAATCACCCCACAAACATGGACGTCCATTAAAACATCCAGGAGGAGCAGATGCCAAGGCTTCAACCACTGCCAGAAAGTCATCCTCTACTCATTGGGTCCCCTTGTGTGTCACAGATACACCCTGTCGACTGTTTCACAACCACTCTCCATTTTCCAGTGGCACAAGGACACTGGACTTGGGACTCCAAATGTTATAGCAGCTACCCTGATTATTACATCCACCATGACTGAACCCTGCACTGTTTGCACTTTATGATTTGACCCCATTCCTTTAATTTTTCTGTACACTTGTAAATAAACACAACTGAACCACATATCATGTTTGGGAGTAATTTTTCAGCTATATTGAACAGTTGACTGAGAATATTGTTGCTTACACATGATATTCACATATGTACCAAATCTTTTACGTCCCATTGCACATGTACTGTTGAATCTAGGTCAGATATATGTACAATTATACAGATGGACACACTTCTATTCCCATTTATTGTGCCTTCCTGCACATAGGTTGACAACATGCCAAATATCACATAGTGCATTACAGCTTCACAATGCAATGCTTCAGCATAGGTGTGAATCTCAAGCACCCCACAGACTAATGAAGTTAGGGACATGTTAGTCTTTGTCTACCCAACTAGGAAAATAGATTGGTTCCATGTGTCATCAGCTAATGCCTTATCGCATACCCCTAACTCCCAAATGACCATACCCCATAGTACAGACAGAGGTCAGTACAACTGTCCCCAGTCATGGAACCTTCCACTTACCATGGCCAGGTACCTGTAGGCATGCCACTCACCTATGTCTGTCTTGACACACATGCACAGTGGTCTGCAATGAGGAAGCACAGTGACAGCTACATACAAGATAAATAGTATCATCATCAAACCAATGAGAAGGCTGAGGTTATGGATTTCACCGGATGACACGGGTCAGAGACACAAGACCACACATATGACACCATTGAACCCAGATACATGGCAAGCACGTCTATTGTGTGGAACAGTACACTACTATCCCACTGTCCTGACAGTGTGGGCATGGAACTCAGATGCTATACAGTACCTGGATCTATTTATGTTCCCTTCACATATCAGACTTGCAAATCCCACCTGACTGTGACACAATTCACAACTGAGCACATGAGGATTACCTTGTGAAAAAACATGCAAAGTAAATATGTAGTACAAAAGTGCAGGCAGGCAATGGTAATAAAGACCTATAAAGGCACGTCCTAAATACAATAGTAGCACTTTATGTAGTGTGACAAACATTAACAAAGAAGATCATCACGATATTCACAACTCCCTGTACAATTTTGCATGCACAGCTGAGCTAAGTGCTGCTAAGCAACTAATAAGCTGTCTGATGGTCACACAAAGACCCTTCTCAAACATCTCCATGCCCCCCAATAACCCACTGAGTCACGTATTATACAGAACAACACATGTCTGCAGTCAGTTGAAGTTCTGATTGATGAGATTGGCTGTCTCCACCTTTATACTCATCACTGTCATCCTCACTTTGCATTTCTGCATTCTCATCAGTTAGAACTGCTGGCTCCCCTTCATCTAGTATACATGGGATCTGATGTCTCAGGGCTAGGTTGTGGAGCATGCAGCAGGCAACAATGATTTGACACACTTTGGCAGGTGAGTGAAGGAGGGCTCCACCAGACATATCAATGCAATGAAATCTAGCCTTTAGGAGCCCAGTAGTCCACTGTACAACACGCCTTGTTCTTCCATGGGCCTCATTAGAGCAAACTTCACCTGGCGTTTTTGGGTACCTCACTGGTGTCAACAACCAGGGAGGGTTATTTTATTAGCCAGAATCCCCTGTAAGGAATCATTGCATGCGTGCAAACATAAATCCTGGATATCCTTACATTTGGCAGCAGATATAAGATACTGACAGACATCACACACATGGCTTAACAACCAGCCAGGCCCTCTCTGTGTAATGTTGTGTCATCAGCAGTGAGATACTGCTGTTTCGCATGATGAAGGCACCATGAAATGAACCTGGGTACTTTGCACATAATTGGGAAATGTAGAGGTCAGCCAAACAGACTGCTTGGACATTTATGAAGTTCTTTCTGTTCTGATACACCTGTTCATTGCCATTTGGGGGAACCAATGCTACATGGGTACCATCAATGGCTACCACCACATGTTGGATGTGTGCCAAAGCATAAAACCAGCCTTCACATGGGCGAAATCATCACATTGTGGAATTTGGATGTAACTGTCCAGGTGTGTGAACAGTGCTGAAAGGACGTCCTTCAAGACCAAACTGAACATCGGCAGTGACATCCCTGCAGTTGGGACCACTGCATTTTGAAAGGAACCTGTGGTCAGGAAGTGCAACACTGACATTACTTGTACTATTGGCGGAATGCTATTGAGATGGCAGGCATCAGATCTGGCTCATAACTGACAACAGAAATCCATGATTGTCTGCTTATCCAGGCGGTAGATCTAGTTGACATGCCGATCCTCCATGGTCTGCAGGTCTGCTGGTCGACGGTACACTGGAGATTGTCTGACCCTTCTCTTTCCAAGGTAACTAGATGAAAGAATATAAAAAGGTATGTCTATCAGTCATTGTGTCCATTGTAAGTGTGCAAATACATATGTCAACATGATGCTTTGACATGCCATATGAAATAGTGAGAACATGGTACTCTGGACATACCTAGGGAAATAATGGCTTATTGCTGCAATGTCATCCCCTTACCTCAATTATGACTTGGAAATGGATACGCATGTCACTTAAAGTCTCAGTGAAAATTACATTCTTACCATGTTTCTCATATAATAGACACAAATACTATCTATCCAGTAGCCATGAGGGTGCAGACTATGCCACTAATGATACATTATTATGATATAATGAATCTTACAACATGTCTATTAATTCATATTTTAAATACATGGTTGCTCAAAGTCAGCACTGAAAACTATGATGTAGATATGTTTATGACCTCGTGACGTATCTTTAATTTACCTTTTCCGACCATCTAAGGACCTTGAAATGGCAGCTGCCTGAGCTACTGTACTGGACATTAGGAAATGAACTACTTCCACTGGTGGAAGTTGTCATGGTGATAGGCAGATACTACTGCAGTGGTTATTGTAATTGGAACACATTGTTGCCTTTGGGGGGTCTTGGGCCAATGGCGATGTACACCAGAGGTGACTGTGTCTTTCATGGCAGACGTGATCACTATTTCATACTTCCTCTCTCACTTGACTCCTGATACTGCAGCCAGCAAGACCTCCATGACTTGAACTGCTGTGTACTGCCTCTCGGAGCAATCATGCTATGTCTAACAGGTGACAGGGCCCTTGCCTTCTCTCCCGAGGAGCTGGAGAATCTGGTGGAGGAGATCCTGCCCCTGTATGAACAGCTCTATGGTGCACCAGAGGAGCAGGTAAGTGCACCATGTGAACAAATATTTTGTTAGCTCAACTATGCCTTGTTAAACTAAGCAAAGGCTGATGGACAATGTTGCTGATTGTGTCCTTAAAGTCTGTGGGGTGCCAAAGTTGTGATAGAATGGGATGAGTTCTGGTCATGTACTTATGTTTGGTGATAGATCTTGAGTCCTGAGACATTGTGGAGTGTGTTTGATGTATGTTCCTTCATCCACCTTGTGACTCTTGCACAAGGTTAGTGGAGTTGGTATACAGACTCCTCCTGAATTACCAGTTTTGCAAATGTGTTTGCTGTCTGGTCATATGTGAAACCATGACAGCTGGTGCTGGAGATGCATGTTTTCTGCATATTTCAACCTCACATCTGGCCTGACTGCACATGCCTCCTATCAGTGGAGAGGATGTTAAAGACCGTCTGCGTTTGGCTTGTTGTACTAACTAGTTGGTAACCCTGCCTGTTTTAGTATGGTACATGTGGACATGACACACATTTTTATCTATGTCATCCATGCAGGTCAACACCCATCAGAAGAAGGGTATTTGGCATGCCATCGCCAAGAAAGTGCAGACCCTGGGGGTCCACAGCCCGCAATGTGAGCTGTCTGATGAGATGGGAGGACCTGAGACCCTGGGCCCAGAAGACCGCAGAGGCCCAGCTGAGGATGTCCTCCCAAAGAGAACGGGGTGACTGTCAGACCATGACCCCGCTAAAGCCCTGCATTTTGGTGGTGGCCTACCCTGAGCTGGATGGGTGTTTGAAGGCAGCACAGCAGCCACAAAGGGGTAAGTACAGACCTAACTTATGTTTGTTCCTTTACCAGGTGATTGAGTGAGGGAACCGAATGTTGGCTCTGACAATGTGGTAAGTGCAAAGTGTCACAGATCTCCTGTGTACACATCGATGTGCCGTAGCCATCTGTAGCACACCGGTGTACACATACAAATGTATTTAGAGGCATGTAACTCTATGTTGTCCTCTCAGTACAATAGCATATTATAGTGCACATATGACCGTGTCATATGTGCACCACTATACAGCATTTTCTACTTTGGTGATTATTAATACCCACCAACAGGTCAACCCTCTCAATGTCATGGTGGTAAGGTATGTAGGTCCTTGCTCTCTGTCCTCTGCAATGTCTCAAGATTCTAGTCTATGTGCAACATAGAGTCAGACATAATGAAGTTGTATCTAGTTTTCAAATGATTTCCGATAAGTGACAGCAGTGTGTGAGGCTGTGATGTCCATCTGACATGTCACATGACATACAAGGTTAATATCTTCACACCTGTCACATGGTAATCCCCCTTGGTGACAGAGGGATGTACATAGACTTTTGTGAAGTCCTATCAGAGTAGACAACATGCATGTTGGATACCATTGGGGTGTGGCAACAAAACAATTTAAAGGGAACACATATTGGTATCAGAGGCTAGGAATGTTACTACCTTTCTGATGTTCTGTTAGTGGAACGTGGCCACTCAGTATTGTCCTTGGGCATTCTGTTGTAGGCATGGTACATAGGCAATGGTAGCCTATTCACAGTTACATTCTTGACAGATAGTTATCAACATCATATAACAATTGAAAGGTCCAGCAATGAATCAACATTGGGAATAGTTGGTCTAGTTGCTGTTGCCATGAAGGATGTGGCAAATGAGTCCTGGCTGTTTGGGAACCTAATGTTGGCAATGACACATATGTGGTGCAGATGTGGTAGTTCACATGCACATGTGAGTAGTATTGTAAGTGTATCTAGGCTTATGGCTAGCGTCATGGTAGGTGTACCTGTCATGTTAGCAACACATGTGCTTTGGCCCTTAGAATCCTCCACAGACAGATGTAAGGCTTGCCATATGTGATGTTTGTGTAGTGATATACTCACTCAGTCAGTAGCCCATTGATGGACTAATTGCATGATTAGGTAGGTCTGATTATCATCTTTCTGCACAGTATAGTAGTTCGTATGTAAAGTATACTCTTTTTGTCATCTTGTTATGGTGTGTGGGACATCGGTCTGAGCTTACTTGGCCCTTACCTGACAGATAAAGTTTGTTTCAGAAGACCAATGACCTAGAAGACTTGGACCACATTGTTTTTTCAATCCTTGGTACATCACTATTGGTGCATGTGTGTGACATGTGTTCTGACTCCTTAACCTCAAATTGAAATGTATGACAATTTGAGTTGTTACAAGTTTGCATATGTCCATTGTGTATGGTTTTAATTATGTGAAATGAAGAAGGTATGGCTTGTCTACACTGGGCTTGCTTGCCTTTACTTTACAACATGTGTCATAGCCTGGTACATGACATCAGTGAAAATTATTTTTATGTGTTGAGTATATATTTTTGATCAGTGATAAGCAATGTCACTATTGCCTGATTGGTGCTTGACTATGTTGTTGTGGATAAGGAAACTGTATCATGTGGCAAAGTCACCTTGTCATGGTATGATCAGTGTGATTGGTCAACTTTATTCATGGTATTGTAGGTGTCAGCTAGATAGCTTAGCTGGTGTTTAACAATGTTCATATTGAAGAACATACATCATATTTTGTTGTGACATGATGTTGGCACTTTACTGGCACTACCTAGGGATGTTGGTGAACAGGATGTAATGTGACTTATGTGTACTGTATAATGGAAGTGTTATCTTGTGAATGTGATGACCATACCTGACTTTCTGTTTATCAGCACCGGCAAGTGAAGGAGATGGGGCACAGCCAAGTGGGGAAAGTTCTGGCCACGGGACCTCCAGTCACGAAGAACACTGACAGCGAAGGACTCAGTGCCCCAGAGGGCGAGGGCAGTGCCACAGGGGAAACCGGATCCACTACATCTTCTTTGGAATTCTCCTCCAGTGGCCACTCCCTAGTGGTGGCGGACCCATCTGGGACCACCCCAGCACCAACTCTGTCCACTGCCCACCATTCTATCACTGTCCTCCCTGAAGCTCCCCTTTCAGTTGGCCGTGCCCACCCATCCAAGAGGGTGGGCATCTCCTTCGCCGCAGGCACCTCTGCCCCAGTTCCTGTTAGCCCTGCTACCCTCAGTGAGGAGGCTATTGACCTCCTGAGGTCGATCTCTGTGGGTCAGTTGACCATCGTGAATGCCATCCAGGGACTGGCAACTCAAATCCAACAGAGCAATGTGTTCCTGAAGGGCATTCACGGTGCATTGGCTTGCCTACAGAGATAATTTTAGGCTTTGGCCTCCAGACTGATGGCAACCAGTCACCTCTTGTCCACCGTTCCCCCTCCACCTTCTTCTTCCCAGTCCGAATCCCCTTTTCCCCAAAACAGCCTAAGCACACAAACAGACAGGTATGCATCCTCCTCAACATCCAAGGACAGCACAGACAAACATACGCACCACAAGAGGCACCACTGACACGCACAAAGACAACATCCACCTGCAGACACAGCAACATTCACAACCTGCCCTGACACCCCCACCACCCCATCATCACAGACACAACACCTGACACACATGCAGATACCACATCAACCTTCACTGATCCAGCCACCAAACCTATCCTACTAGCGGACCCCAGTCACCACACCCGCAGACACCACAACCACTGACACGCCTACATGCAACACATCCACCATACCAGCAGTCACCACCCCAACAGACAGCCACCCACCCACCACAGCATCCCACAGCACTTCTACCCCTCCTCAGCCCAAGACACAGAAGCACCCTCACTCACCAACCCAACAGACGCCCACCACCCAAAAGCACACTTCCCACAACATGCACACAAGACACCCAAACCTAAATGTCAGACAGGGGTAGTGTCCTGACAACATGGCCGCAAGGATGTGAGATCCTGAGCTCCCATGCAGCCAGTTGGCAAATTCATTGTAATCCTTCAGTAATCCTGACTGGCCCTGCCCCATTGGCACTGCTTCTTGCTTTGTCACTACTCTGAAGTGCACGGACTGCTGTACGGTGCCGTACATACCGATGGCGGTGAAGGCGGTGACGTGTCCTGGAGGGCACCACCCTGACTGGAGAACAGAGGTGAGCTACTGCTAGAGTGGTCTTGGACACCGCAGGCAAGCCACTTTGTGCTGTTTGGCTAAGGCCTTCCTGTGAATGGATGGCCCGGGACGAGGGTGGGCCCACCGTGCCACCATCTGGGACTGTTGTGGACAAGGCTCATGGGGCCATGGGGACATGGGAAAGAACCCGCGTTGCCCGGCCTCGGATCGCCTGGGCCTGTCTCACACTTGCCCACTGTGGCTGCTCTCTCTAGGGCTGCACCAGGCTGCTTTGCCAGGGGCATCAGAGGCCCAGTGCAGGTAAGTGTGGGGCCATCCTGGCTTGGACAAGCTGGATCCTTACCTTCATCGACAGCCAGTGAGTGCAGCTGTGGCTTTGGACAACAGAAGCCCTACAAAGATTACCCAGCTTCTTCCTCAACTCGGCCTGTGTGAATTGCTGGCTTCTGTTCTCCGGGCAGTCAGCGGGCTGGGGCCTGTTAATGACAACCTTGCTTGCCCAGCTGTGAATGGTGATCCTTGCAGTCTGCCAGATGCGGGGTGAAAGGTTGTTTGGGGACCTGCTGCAACAGGGTATGCACAGGCCTCTTTGGGGAGGCCATTTCCCATCATGTCACCCCACTGCTTAACACCTTCACCCTTTGGGCGTCCTGCACATGAGACTTGCCTCTGCCATACTCGTTTGGAAACTCTTAGGCCCTCATTGAGAGCTATCCACAGTGTCGTGCAGATCTAGTGCGCCTTGTGGCTGCTGCTTACCTGCCCTGTGCACTTGGAGGAATGACATCCTTTGGGTTTTCATCCTTCATAACAACAGCTGCAGTTGGCAGGTGATCAGCTCGATGCCCTGGGGGCATCTACATCCTGCATTTGGCTGGAGATAGACCTGTCACATGTCATAAAGTGTTGTTAGCTATAATCTCTGGGGTCCTGCTGTGGTGGCGAGCGGTATGCTGGGGAGTTACTTGGGACAAGAGGTACTCAGCATTGGACCCAACCCCACGGCCTACCTATAATGACTATATACATGGGGTACTATTCATGTTTCAATGCTCCCTTTTTGCTAATACACATCGTGCCACTTGTTAGCTGTATACCACACAGGCAGTATGGGTAAGGACAAGTCTGCACGTTCACATGCATCGAATACCATCACACAATGCCTTGACAACCCACACAAAGGCTGATGAGGCAGTCAGGACCTTCAGGGGACCTGCCGGAGGCAGAGGCACCACCCACCAGGGCGGATATCTTAGCTGCAATATATAGAACCCACACTGCCGCAGAGCACCGTATTAAATCTGTCTCTATAGATATTAATTTATTGCACTTCGTAGAGTGGAAGAAAAAGTCACGAGGACGGAATCAAACATTGAGACGCTGCAAGGGGAGAACTCTACATTAAAACATCAGATGGTGACAATGTCAGCAGTGGCAGCAGAGTTGGACAGAAGGGTGGAGGATGCAGAGGGCCGCTCTTGTCTCAATAACGTCCAGATCCTCAGCTTTCCAGACAGGTCGGACAGTGCCTCTGCAGAAACATTAATAGAAAATTGGGTGCAGACTGTTCTCAAAACAACAGGCCTTTCCAGTCTGTTTGTGACTGAGAGAGTGCACAGGGTTCTGGTGCCTCCTCCGGGCCAAGAGCTCCCCCTAGGACTATCATAGCAAAAATTATTAATTACTGAGATTGAGATTGCCTCTTGCGGGAAGCATGGGATCATTATGAGAACTGCAAGATAGCCTTTTATCCAGATTACACGAAACAGGTTTAGGAATGACTTACGTCCTTTCTCACTGTCAAACAAAAAAGGAGATCACTCAACTTACACTATATGCTCTTGTACCCAGCCCGATTAAAAGTAATCTTTGACACACCTGAGGAAGCATGGGAAGGGCAGGAGTTCAGAGATATATCTTCTACAGGAGGGTTTGCTAGACCTGGAAAGAGATCATGGGGTGCATGTCTTGGGAGGGTGTCTGCCTGCTCAGGTAAAGATAATCCAAATTTTACACCTCTGGGGTCGCATTGAGTACACATTGGAGAAGATGGTGCTATGCATCTAACTACGGAGACCTGACTGCCCAGTGAAGTGGCTCCTCTTTCACAGGGCTCTCTAGAGCAGTCACCTCTACTGTCATCGAGCCCACCAGCAGATGTGGTACCACATACTTTGGTGGACTGTGATGGGGAGGCACACTAGTACTCTTTTCATTAGCTTTTCTTTCACTGATTAATGGATGTGTAGGGGGGTTTCCACAGGGGCAGGAGGGGTGTTGACGACATGCTGCAAGGGTCTGACATTGAATGGCCCTGTCATGTGGGGTGCCTATTCCCAGCCTGTAGCTCAGCTGGGCAGGGTCTGAAGGTTTGTATGAGGCCCCACTGATCTCTGGCAGTTTGTCATAATCACAAGTCATGGGAGCACTGCATAACTTTGATTTAGCATACAATGGCAGAGTGGATGCCTTTTGCTTGGCTGGCGGAGCTCAGTTGGAATTGGTTGGTTCCTTTTGGGCCGGGTGGGTGACTGTGTGTGTTCAGGCACACATGTGGGTTGGGCTTCAATGGACTTGCAGTTGCACTTTGTTTGCCTGCGTGTGGGGTGATGCAATATTTGTAAATGTTTAGTTATGTTTTGTTTACATTGTTCTTGTTTTTTCAGCTGGGGCAGACACAGGGTGGATCGGGTGGGAGGGTAGTGAAGCCAGTAAACAATACATAGATGAGGCAGTGTGACTACAAGATAACTACTTGGAATTTCCGGAGCTTGGGTACATACGTGAAGAGATACAAAGTTTTTTTACTACTTAAAAGGCATAATATAAACATTTTCTGCTTTAAAAAAACACACCTGGATGATGCTGGGGCATCTAGGCTAACTAAAAAATGGAGGGGACAAATATACCATTCCTAATTCTCAACATACGCTTGTGGAAACCTGGTTAAGTGGCACCTGGGGTCCCATTTTCCCTCACCTATATGGAGGCTGTCATAAATGGTCGGTATGTCCACCTATGGGGCACACTCGATGGCAGGGAGGTTTCTCTACTAAATACATACTCTCCCAACACTTATGACTCAGGTCTTTCCTATGCTATGCAGGACCTATATTTTACTGCCTCAAATGCTCCCCTATTCCGGCTGGGAGATTTTAACTGTGTACTAGACCCCTGCCCGGTCATCACCAACGGCCGGGACGGAACCTGCCATGAGTAAAGCCCACTCTGAGGTGATGCACAATTAAGAATTAAGGGATGTGTGGAGAATATTGCACCCAACACGGCGGATCTATACTTGTCACTCTCCCACTTATAATACCTACAGTGGATTGGACAGAATACTGGTAGGAGGACCCTCTTGGTTGGAGGACCTTGAAGTTACACATTTAGCCCAGTACTTGTATGACCACTCCCCGGTAGTTTGCATGTTTGACTGGGGGGACATCTCACAACTTGGGATGTCATGGAGGATGCCGTCTGACATTCTTGAGGATGCACTGGGTTGTGAAGCCCTGGGAAAAGTCCTTGTTGAATATATGGATGGGGAGTGTGGATCTGCCTCCACTAGGTCCACGGAGTGGGAAGACTTGAAAGCGTTTATGTGGGTGCATGTGTGGGACTCACATGCAGTGTACGACGACAATTGTAAATTGACATACAGAAAGAAGAGGAAGAACCTGCTGTAATACAGGGTCACCCCGCCCACTCCGGATACGCAGGGGCGGGAGGTTGAAAGCCGTAGAAGACTAAGTGAAATCTGGGATCGGCTAGACAAATACAAATTGAGACAGTATCGTCAAAGACATCATAGGGAAGGGTGCAAGTCCGGCAGACTATTAGCATGAATACTGCATAAAGAGCAAACCCTACCACTCATTAATTATTTGATGAATCTAAATGTAGATAGGATCACATCCAGGGCGGGCATAGTCCACACCTTTCAGGAACATTTGCAGGGGGTCTAAACTGCAGACCCCAGAGTCACCGTGCATGGATTTGTCCCTTTCCTGGATGCTGAGGGACTTCAGAGACTAGATCCAGTGGTTGCTGGACTGACCCACTGACCCTGGAAGAGATTCGAGATGCCCTGCGTGCCCTCCCACACTCAAAAGCCCCCAGTGGGGATGGCTTCCCAACTGAATATTATCAAGTCTTTTCTGAGACACTGGTGCAGTGGCTATTGGAAGTCCTGCTAGAAACACACAAATTGGGCAGGTTGCCTCGGTCTATGAGGAAGGGGGAAATATATATGCTTCTTAAACTGGGTGGAGATGCGACCGATCCATCCTCCTACAGGCCCCTTACGATGTTTAATTCTGACACTAAAATCATTTGTAAGGCTCTTGACATTCACCTCACAGTACATGTGCCTTCCAAGGAACATGAAGACCAGTGTGGGTTTATACCCGGACGTAGTACAAGTTTGAACCTGTGTAGGCTTTTTCATGTATTTTCACAGGGTTTGGTACAGGCAGGATTAGCTAGCTCTGGTGGCCATCGACTTGGAAAAGGCTTTTGATACCTTGGACTGGGGTTATCCACTGGAGGTTCTGTGTGTTATGGGATTTGGCCCTCAGTTTTGCGGGTGGGTGTGCTTATTATATACTGACCCACGCACCCAAATCCGGGTTGGGAGACATCTTTCTGAATCATGATTGCTGGGTTGGGGTACACGCCAGAGATGCCCACTCCCTCCACTCCCTCCGCTTCTATTTGCACTAGTAGTAGAACCTTTGGCAATTTTGGCACAGTGAAAGTTGCAACCCTGGGGAATACAGATGGAGGCTACCCTTCATGTTGTCTGATTGTATGCAGACCATGCGCTGTTTTATTTCTCTTCCCCTAGGATGCTGCTCTGGCTTTGTTGCAACTCCTGGAAGAGTTTGGCGCCATTTCTGACTGTGATTGAATAACGCTAAGTCACTGGTGTTCCCACTTGCAGTCCTGGCCTCCATCCCACTCAAGCACCTCCCTGTTGTGGGTCTCCGTTGAGAGACATCTGATTTTTACTATTTGGTGGTCAGAGTCGCACACATGCGCAAATTGCTTGCATACATTGCAGAATTATCTAACCATTATCCCACAGAGATATTGTCGGTAACTAGACTCTATTCTTGTCTCACTACTATGGGTGAGTAAAGGATCCAAAGTTGCCTTGTCGACCCTAATGAGACAAAGGGAGGGTTAGAAGTCCTGAGATTTAACTTGTACTATTTTGTGGCTCATATCCAAAATGCTGTACGTTGGCTGGTTCTAGCCAATAACTGGGAAAAACACCTTCTGTCTGAGGAAGTGGAGGCCAGACGGTTGTCTGAATTCCTGATGGAGGGTGTGAATATGGCGCAGATGGTCCTGTACATAGTTTGGGAAACCGCAATAATTTGGCATAGGTTTGTGGGGGGCACTGCCCTTCAGCTCACTCCATTCCACCATGAACATCCGGTGTGGATTCTGAAACTGGTCTGCTACATGATGGACAATTAGTCCTTTCAGCAATGCCACAAGGAGGGCTGCGAGCAGTTGGGTGACTTATACCAAAATGAACAATTCCTCGCCTTCAAGGAAGCTCAGGATGCCTTTACCCGGGCCATTTCCTGCAATATACAGGTGTGGCAGGTGTGGCATGGGAGACCTGGCTATCCTTTCCAGCTGCACCTAAAACATCACATATGCTGAGGGTCCTCCTCGCCTGCGGTGTGGGCAGTCACTTGTTTACCTAATTATACAAAGCCATGTGCTCAGATGTTGAGGGCCCACCACTGCAAGCTCAAATGGCTTGGGATCTGGAATCCTTTACTCCTCTATTCCAAGGTGATTGGGCCCGAGTTAATGAGCCTACTCATACTGTCTCATGCAATGCCCGCTTCAAATTAGTGCATCATAATTTCCTCTGTATGACTTATTTTACACCGAAGGTTGCGTCAGATATCTGCTTCATGTTTTGATGCTTGTCCCAGGTGTTACAGTGGGGTGGCGTATTTCCTGCTTTTGGCTTTGCAGTGTAGGGAGGTACAAGTTCACTGGACGCAGGTAACTACTGAAATACAGAGGGCGGTGGGTTTGAATTTCGCAGAGATGTATCAGAGTTGCCTCCTTGGCAACATCTTGCACCCAAATGGTAGGAAAATGGCACATAACTTTTTGCACTTATCCTTGGTGTTAGCTAAGCATAGAATTGCCATAACATGGATGGGTCGCAGGGGCCCAGACTATATCATTTGGAGGGCGGATGTCTTGGAATGGTCTGTAGCTGAAGAGATACACATGAAACTAAATTGACACAATGATAATTCATCTGAGGATATAGCTAACTGGAATTAAATATGTGCCGTCTTCGCAGACCCAGACTCAGTCCTGTCTTTTATGGATAGCAAGGATAAAGACTCAGGTATAGTCGCAGGGGAGATTGTGGGCATATAAACAGTGAGACACGATTACGTCCTCACATTAAGGCAAAGGGTATGGTACGCTGCTGCTAATCCAGGTGCTGAGGGCTTGTCTGGTGGGGGGATGACATGGACTTTAATTCATTGAATTGTTGTTTATCTTGTTCATAATTACCACCAGGGCCTACCTCCATACCTATCCATTTGATGCTGTATGCCATTGTCGCGTAGGCTCTCATTATCTTAATGAGACTACTGGATTTTGAGCAGCAAGATCGTTAACAGTGTGGGGGACTAAGTGTGACCCACGGTGGAGGACCCTTGTCACTCTAAATCCGGGTTTTGCTCCAGCTAAACAGCAGTGCCTCATCTCTCCCGAATGGAAGAGACAATTGGCCAGCCGAGCGAATGACATCTTAGCACTTCCCAGGGAAGTCGTGGTCACTCAGGTCACAACCGGTTCTCTCATACACAGTACGGTCTTAAATATAAATGACAAAGGCAGTTTAAATTTTAAAGATTGGTTTAATATAACAACTGCATTTTAAATAGCAAAGAGTGAGCTGCAATAACCAGAACTACACAACACAGTAGGATTAAAATAGTAACAATGAGAGTGAAGCACAAGAATAAGGCTATAATAGTGCCGCTAGATTATTTTCTCTCTAAGTTATATTTCGAGCACAGCATGTGAAGCTCTAAGCCTGCCTTTCAGGTTACCCAGGGAGGACATCAACCCTCATACCTGAGCAAAGGCCTGTATTCTGCATCAGAATCTGCAACGGGGCATTCAGCATCTTGTTGTAGGATCCTTGCCGGAATCTCCCTCTTGACGTGTACTAGGACTAGGAAGTGTTTTTATAACTAACACGCAGATGTTCTAAGAAAATGTCCCTACGTAAGGATGTGTATTTTCTACGAATTCTGGAGACTAAACTTCTACCGCGTTTACCGGCAATGTACCAGACTGTAGCCTTGACTGAAGCACAGGGCGATCAATAATGCATTATTTGAGCACAAAGTGCTGAACAGTGTGATAGAAGAAATTAAAACAAGACCGTAAAACTGATTCTTGTAAAATAACAGTGCAAAGCTGAATAAAATATATCTAGGGCAAAGTGCACAGCAGCCTAGTATGCTAAACTAATGTGCATGAAGCTATATTAAAAATGGCTACACTACGCCATAGCTGTATGCTTTTGGTACAATATAAATAAAGTATTTAAATAAATAAACATCAGACAGACAGTCCCTCACCCTTCACACCCAAAACCCCTTCTGATGACCGTCCCCATGTGTCTAAGACGTTTCCCTCACATAGGCCATCCCTTCCACCTCCAAAGCCTCCACTACCTCCATACCCCCTGCCAGCACCCATGCCCCTCCCCCTGTCAAAAAGAAGTCCACCCCTCCCAAAAAGGTCCGAACTCTTCCCAAGCCAAAGCCTAAACCCCCCTTCCCAAGCATAAGCACAAACCCTCCATCCCCCACACCCCTTAAGGATCTTTAAGATACCTGTCTGCCTCCTTGAATACCCTACCTGAGGTTACATGGCAGTCAGGAGTTAAATTGAGGCACCATTCTCTGAGGGAGGGCGAAATTTGTTTTATTTATGGACTGGCCAACAGTCTTTGACTTTAATTTTTTTTAAATATAATATTATATAGTGGTAGTAGTAGTATTTACTTTATTTCGGTAAAACAACCATAAATGTATACATAAATACATTCATAAAATTGAGTATATACAATATCCTAGTGCATTCAGATCTTAAAAAAAATAGATAAAATATGTATTAATTACACATGTACAAGAATTAAAACACATATGCATTCTGTAAGTGCAAGGTACAAATTTAACTTGAAGTACATGTACGGCATATGGGAAACAGGTCTAAATTGGAGACGGAGTAATCAAATGTAAGTTGAAAAGTGTCTGTCCGATAGCTAGACAGCCTAAGCGCTTTGTCAGTCCAAGAATTTCCATTAGGACATGGCTCTCTGTCTTATGCACAATGCTTGCTCCAGATATTTGGTTATACCAATGACTATCACCACCTTCGAGTCATATATAAGGATTCTCAGGGCCTCCCAGTAGTGTCTGGCACCCAAGAGCTTACAAACAGGGATTATCCATCTCCCGCAAGAGTGTGAATATTGCGGGCAGAAAAAAAGAAAGTGCTCTTCAGTTTCCTTTAGCTGAGGACAGAAATGACAAGACACAAAGGAGGTGCACTTCTTCCATTTAGCCATGAAATGTCTTGGTGGTAAGGACCCATACCTAAGCTGTAGGTACAGGCACTTGGCAAAGCAGGGATGGATTTCATCCAGGACATTTTCATAAGATGGGGAACATTTAGGTGGTCATTATGAACACGGAAGGTTGGACCACCATGCCGGCGTGGCGGCTGAAACCACCAGCCGGCATGGTGGGCCAACCCGCCGCATAATGATCATGGTGAGGGCCGCCATCGGCAGCCCTCACTCACCACCAGGCTTTTGCCGTCAGGCAGCCTGGAGGTGAGTGGAAACACCATCCGACAGGGTAGCTGCGCTCCCCCTCGGATAATGTTTCCTGATCTACCAGCCTCTCCATGACGGTTTATCCCACCAGGGAAAGGCTGGCAGAGGGGGTGCCCCTGCACTACCCATGCACTTTACATGGGCAGTGCAGGGGCCCCAGTGCAGTGCCTCGTCGTGCAGGTCCCTGCCCGATTTTCAGGCAGTGATCTGCGCAATGGGTGCAGCTGCACCCTGCACAGAGGCTTTGGTTGTGGCTCCATGTGGAGCCGCCGTCAATGTCCCGTCCAGGCCTTTCTGTGGGCCAGCAGGCGGAAACAATGGCCCACAGAAAGGTTCTTTGGCCAGCGGGGATCCGGGGTCGCTGGCGGTTAGTGTTTTGACCGCCAGCATGAACACGGCGGTTGTTACCGCCGCGTTCATAATGACCACCTTAATATTTAAAAATTGCCCAGCCAGGTTCTCATGACCATTGTTCAACCATGTCTGTTTCAAGGCATAGTTCCAATAAGCTCTTTTTAATGTCAGGGATACATCCTTGGCAACCACTGTGGGCGACTTCCAAAGGTCAATCATTTTCAGTTTCTCACACTGGGACTTAGGGCCTGATTACAACTTTGGAGGAGGTGTTAATCCGTCCCAAAAGTGACGGTAAAGTGACAGATTTACCACCAGCCGTATTACGAGTCCATTATATCCTATGGAACTCATAATACAGCAGGTGGTATATCCGTCACATTTGGGATGGATTAACACCTCCTCCAAAGTTGTAATCAGGCCCTTAATGTAGTTCAGCCAAGGCGTAATTACCCATGAGTCACTAGAAATTAGGTCAATCAAGGAGCCCCTATACGGTGTTAGTTCCCTGCATCTCCACAGCCTCACCCAATACAACAAGTGTTTTAAAGCCACCACCAAATTTATAGGGTTTAGTGCTAAGTCCATCCTTAGTGGCACCAGTGGCGTGCCCTTAGGTATCTTGAGCATGTTTCTAAGAAAATTGCTCTCAGCCATTAGAAGGAGGGTAGCATCCGTGAAGCCCCAAATCTCTGCCCCGTAAATGGCTGCCATGAGGGCAGTAGCTTTGTATATCTGGAGAACCGGGGATACTGGACCACCCCACGTTTCCTTCTGCTTCCTCCTGATTAAGTAAGCCTTCTAGATGAGAAGATTTTTGCTCTTCACAAACTGATGGCCGCAAGACATTAACTAATACAGTCAGACCCCTAAATAGTCAAAGTGTTTGAGTTGTTCAATTGTGAAGCCATTGATTAACATTCTCCCTCTAAATGTCTTGTGGGTGTTTATCCCCATACATTTTGTTTTTGTTGGGTTAATTTCCAGACCCTTTGCCTTACAAAAGGCCACAAAGGAGTCCAGTTCTGCCAGAAGGCCATTGGAGTTCTAGAGATGAGCAGGGTTTCATCGGTGAACATTAGTATCGGAAGCGGGGTTCCAGCAAGCCTAGGGGCATCTAGCATACATTGTGAAAGCCATTTAACTTGAACTGCCCCATTAATGTAAAGATTGAAAAGTGTTGGGCCAGTACACAACCTTGCTTTACCCCTCAACGAGTTGGAATCAAGTCTGTTAAATCCCCCCCAGTGTTCCATCTCACTTTGGCATAGTTGTTAATGTGGAGTGCTCTCATTAGGTCAAACGGCACCCCATATCCTGCAATTATCCCACAAGGTATCCCTAGGTACCAGGTTGAAGGCTGCCCTAAGATCTATAAAGGCGACATACAAGTGGTCCCTCTTTAGGGTGACATACTTCCAGCTTTAACATCTTGAAACAAAAGACCTGATCAACAGTGCTGATCTTGCTCCTGAACCCTGCCTGGGCATCCTCAAGGATATGACTGTCCATTACCCATGCTTGTAGTTTAGCCAGAACCTATCTGCAAAAGATTTTTTTAGAATTGTCCAACAGGCTTATGGGTCTGTAGTTAGAGGGAACATCCCCACTTCCTTTTTTGAGTATGGGTACGATAACAGCTCCTAGCCAGGTCGGTGGAATGGTCGTGCTCTTCATTATAGCATTGCTCAGTGCATTCAGGTAGGGGATCCAGACATCTGGGTGTGAGAGGAAAAGATCACCAGGAATACCATCCGGGCCAGGGGCCGCCTCTTTCTTCATTTGCATCAGGGATACCCTGGTTTCAGCCTGGAAGAAATATGGGCACTCGGTCTCTACGTTAGCCTCCAACTCAGGAGGGTTGGAAAAAGCCTCCAGGCCTACTAAGCAATCCCTCTCAATTAGTTTCTCCCCAATGTTTCCATCGTGTTCCACCCCTCCCCCCTCACTGTATAGGGATCTGAAGTGCTGAACCCAAGCTCCCAGTTGCACTACCACTTCAAGGTGGTTATCTATTAATTTCGAGCTGGATGCCACCAGTGAGCAAAACATCTTCTGATTCTTATTCTTAAGTGCGTTGGTAAGCTCTTCCCATTGGGCCATCTCCCAGTTCTGTTTAGCCTTTTTTAGGATAGCCATGTAGTTATTCCTAGCAATGGTTAATTTTGGCTTGATTGCTGCTTCAGTGTGTCTAGGAGACAGAGCTTGGCCAACCGACAGTCCTTAGTGAACCATCCTGGGGCAACTTTGTTGGACGCCTCTCTTTTCCTAATTTTAATAAACAGAGGCCTAAGATGTTGCATGAGCTGACAATGCACAAGAGCCATATTGGGCTCATACCCCCTTAATGGTATTACTTCAACTAGATTATCCACAAATAGTTTGTATATTTTACTTTGAATTTCCGCATTATCCACTTCTGCCCATTTCACGTTCATCCTGTTATTAACTGTCTGCAGGGAATTGGCATGGACTACCGCTGACAGATTACAGCTTGTAAATATAGCAGGAGAGAATACAGGACTTAAGGCCTCATGATCGCTATCTGTTTGAGGTATAACTGCCATGTCTGTCAAGAGCGGCCACATTTCCAGGTCGACCAGGAGATAATCAATGTAAGATCTAAGAATGCCTCTCTTAAAGGTCAGGTGCAGGGGATTATCAGAATAGGTATTGCCGTTAGCAATTATTAAGCCATTCTCCATTATTAGGTCTTCTAGTTGGCCAGCTACAACGCTTAATTTCCCTGTCGTTTGTGCGGCTGCCCCAGAACCAATCAGAGAACCTTGGAGATCCTGCAAATAGACCATTTCCCTCTGCCCTTTTCCAAGTGTCATGTTAAAATCACCTGCGATCAGTTTTAAGGTGCCTCCTTTTAGGCGCTGAACAGTATTAGTGAGATGAACTACTGTGGGGGGAGAACGTTAACAGGGACTGATCTAATGCAGGTGTTGATTATCACAATATATCCTGCCCCAGTAGGCATTCTAACTTTTATTTCTACCCCTAGCAAGTCCTTACTTCCTGTTGGAACTACTTTCACTGATGGGAAAAGATCTAGTTCCAACCAAATAAGAAGACCCCCAGAAGCTCTACCCATGGGTAAGGGACCACATTAGCAACAAAAGTAACATACCCACTTCTGTGTACTGGTTCCACTTCCCACGTCTCCTGCAAAAGTACAATCTGGTGGTGATCAATGAACTCACCCCACTCTGTGTCTCCAACTTTACCACGCACGCCTGCTACTTTCCAAGTTAGAACTCTAATGGAGTTTTCGGCAATCAGCCTGCTATCCCACCTTTGTCCCGCACCAGCGCCTGCCTGTCCATCCATAGTAAAATTAATCTTACTCTGTGTAGCTGTGAACCTTATATCATCACCCACGTCACTTAGCTCTAGGTCCTCGATGGTGCATGCTGCAGTTTGCCCACTCATGCCTCCCCTAGATGTACAGTTAAGGACAGAACTTGCCCTTACCCCGCTTGTCAATCAATGTCTCTAATGTGGTACATTGAAGGTGAGTTAAAGAGTTACACCCTTCTGAGTTCTTGGGTTCTCCTAGTCGGCTGGGGGCGTTGAGTTGAAGGCGTATGTGTGTTCTTGGTGTAGGTCTAAATCTTAATTCCATGGATATCAGCTCATCCACCAGTTTAGGACTCTTAAGTTTCACTCCTATATAGTCCCATTGGAGTGCAAAGGGGCTACAATGTGAGGTAGATAATATGTCATCCATAATAATAGATGTACAACCCCTGGTGTGGCGGAGCCAGTGGATTACTTTATTAATGCAAGATTCTTGAGTTTCACTGGCTCCGTGTCTGAGTTTGGGGACATTTATCAGGTGGATAACGCTAGACAGACATGTACTCTGGTTGTTATTGGATGTATTGTGACTCCCACATTTATTCTGGCCTGTTTGGCAGGTGGTGGGCCGAGTGGGCTGTGCACTGTGTTGAATGAGGGTGTATCTACCTCCAATTAATTCTCTTACAAGGTTAGATGAGGTTGAGCGTGGTACGCTTGCAAACCCACCATTGTCAGCAGTTAACCAATTGCACTTAAGTGACTGTGGCTTTGGGAGGGGTGCTTGCCTATAGTACTTTGGCATTGGATATGCACCGCCTATCTTGGTTCCTAAGTTGTCCACCAAAGTAGATAATTTGGCCACCTTTTCACCTAATGTGACACCCATCTTGTTCATACACTCACACAATCCCTATATCTCTCCTCTAGGTATCTGTAGCTGTAGCTGTGCTACTGGTACCCCTATCTTGGGCTGATTTAGATCTGCTGTGTCTGGGTGCCTTGCTAGATCCTATGAATCAGGGCTTTCATCTGATACAGTTCCTTGGTTAGCTAGGAGGGAAAACCGGTTGGAGCAGTCAATAGTAATAGTGGCTGTGCTTTCAACCTGAGAATGACCTATTAAAGGGACTGGGGAAGCTGCTAGTGTGCTTACTCTTAAATACTCATCCCCTGGTGTAGAGCTATCTTTTGGGCTAGAGCCGGACCTGGTGCCACGCCCCTTCGTGGTTTTCCTTAAATAGGTCTGTAAACCCTTGGGTGGTGTAACTCGTTTCCCCTTATGCTGAGATGGGTCTATAATATTATATAATAACCAACCAGTTGTTGGTTTTCTGGTTACATCTTTGTCCGGCATTTCCTTTCCTAGCTTTTAGTTGTTCCTTGCTGACCTTGATTGTGTGGCAATATTTGCACGTGTATGCTGCTTGATGTTTTCTGTATTGTTTGACCTGTCTGTGAGGTTGTGTGCAGTGCTTTTTATCCCCAGGGATGAGGAGTGTTTTGTGTGATGGGTATGTGTATGTAGTTGAAATGTTGTTGTCATGGTGGTGTGCTGTGTTAGTGTTGAGATGTATTTGTTGTAGTGCTATCTGACTTTGTGTGTCTAGGCTGTTTGAGTCTGCGTATATGGTGCATGGTATCATAGGTTTGTGTTCTGTGTGTTTGTAATTTGTATGTTGATTGCTAAGTTGTATGATGGTGTAATTGTGAGTGTTTCATCACAGATGGTTGTATATGGTGTTATATGTGTGTGGAGTCCCTGGCCAGTGTCGGTTGTGAGTGTTTGACCCGTGTGGTGTTGTTGTTACAAGTTCGTATGTTGTATGTGAATTTGTGTGGCTGGGCCTCTGCTGTGTTGCTGTGCATAACTGTGTGTTATTGACGTCTAGTGTATGTGTGTGCAGACTGCAGTGTGTGCTGTATATGTGTGGGTGTATTTGTTGATATATGTGAGTGTGTTTGTCACTGTACTATTACGTCTGAGTATAGCCCTCATACCCCCCCATGGTGTGTCGATTGCTAAGTTTTATGATGTTGTAATTGTGTGTGTTTCATCACAGATAGTTGTATATTGTCTTATATGTGTGAGGAGTACCTGGCCAGTGTCGGTTGTGATTGTTTGATACATGTTTATATTTGTGCGGTTGTGGTGTTGTTGTTACAAGTTTGTATGTTGTATGTGAATTTGTGTGGCTGGGCCTCTGATGTGCATAAATGTTTGTTATTGAGTGTGTGTGTGTGTGTATGGGCTGCAGTGTGTGTGCTGTATTTGTGTGGGTGTATTTGCTGATATATGTTAGTGTGTGTGTCACTGTACTATTACGTCTGAGTATAGCCCTCGCACCCCCCATGGTATGTTATGTAACAGTTCAAATTTATACATTTTACAACTGTGACAGGTGAGTATGTGTACTCATGGTTGGCGTCTTCCTCGCTGGCGATGATTCCATTGTCTTTCTACAAGCAGGAGCAGTGGGATGACATCTAGTTGTGGTTCCATGGCAGCTCCGGACGTGTATGGCTTCCTGAAGGTGTGTGTCTCTTTTTATTCTAGACGTTCTCGCCTGGTGTTCTGTGGGGGTCCAACTGTGGTGGAAATGTTGGACTCGTAATGAGTCCAGTGGAAACATAGTCTCCGCCGGACTGGTGTTGGCTCCAATGAACCCCTGCTGTCTGACCACACTGGCGGTGCAGGCAGTACTTTGGCGGGATTCTGTATGGATCACCGGCAATGTCATATTTTGGCAGTCTTCTCCACCAGCCTGCTGGCTGTTGGACTGCCAAACTCGTAATGAGGCGGTCAATGTGGAAGACACCACAGCAATCATGAAAACAGTCCACTCAGGGTCCACAGCAGACCCCTGTCTTGATCACATCTACAACATGGGAGAACCAAAGATCAGCAAAATCCTCACCTTCATCATCAATTCTTTCAACAAATCAGCTACCTTCCCTGAAGACTGGAACCATGCAGCAGTCAACACTCTCCACAAAAAACCTTCAGCTGACCCCAGTGAGCAGAGCAACTTCCGACCCATATCCCTGGTAGGCGTGGCAGAGCACACAGAATTTTGCTGTGTGGAATTCCGTAGAGTTCTAAAAACACACTGTGAGATTCTGCGTAACTCTGTGAAAGGGAAGAATTAATGCTGCCCATTCGCTTCGCTTTTCTGTGCCAGTACTCCACTGAAAAATAACAGCGAACTTCACTACTCGGTTGCATGTGCGCTGCCATTTTCTTTCACCTGCTTTTCTGTTCTGTGCATGGTGCTGGGCGTGGTTTCCATCTATTCTAAATCTTTGCAATCGTCCCCTATGCCACTCACCCACCCTCATTTACCTTTGTTTTATCAGTGTGTGTGTGTGTCTGTAGGTGTATTTTACATTTGTCTTTTTGTCTGTGATTTTTTTTTTTTACTCCTTTACTTTTTTCTTTATTATTTTACTAATTCCTTCTTACTTTTCCTATTTTTTCCACTGCAGCGCCATGGCACGTATGCATGCATAAAGGGAGCAGTGGCACCAGTGGAGCTGATAGCCACACACTTTGCAGTCACCAGATTCACTAAAGGGTGCAGCCCCGCCCCATTTTGGTAGAGGTGGTGGCATTGATTTTCCATGTGCAGCACCAGCTCCCCTCCATAGTGGCAGCAGGTGGCAGACCAGAGAGTGGGTATGCCCTGCGGGAGTTTCAACTGCTGTGGGGGAAAGTGAATTGGTGTGTGCACCACAAGTCTGGGGTAAAGGGCACCCAGCAGCAGTTGATGCATTGCTGGGCCAACATCCTCGACTGGGATCAGGACCTGCAGGGCGTCCAGTTTGCAGGGCTCGTTGAAAATGTATTTGCTAATTTGTTTTTCCAAATACATGCTGCTCACTCTCAGCACTACCTAATTGTACTGGTCAGCACTCGTTTGGGACGATTATTTAAGAAGTTGTGCAGACTCCTCTGTCCTGTCACTAAGATACTGGTAGTAGTAATATCAGTTCGTTAGTGTTCTCTGTGTCTTTCTTTATGTAGCGTGTAGAGTCCCAAGCAATCTCTCAGTGATGTGTAGAATGCATCTATGAATTGAAACGGGAGACTGTGTTGGCCCATTTAAGGGGGGTGAGAAGCAAATATCATTTATTGCAATGCATTAGTAGTTCCAAATGTAGTTTAGGTGTAGGAAATTTGAAATTGAGCTCAGGTTTAGGAAATTAGGAACAGGTCACCTTGTTAATAGTACTATAGGCGATATGATTTAGAAAAGTACAATGTTACTGCATTTGCCTTTGCCTGTCAAAATATTTTCTGGGAGATTAACTATATTATCTATTTTTTGTCATCTTCTTTATTTCTTACATCAGCACCCAAGGGCAAAAAGAGGGCATCAGAGGGGGGTCAGGGTGAGGCTAGGGCTGCCAGCATCAGTGCTGTGGTAGGTGGAAGTACCACTGCCACCCCCAGTGCCGGGGCCGCAGCTGAGGGATCTGCTGGCCCCAGAAAGTCCTCGTGTTAATTTAATTATTATTTCCCTTTTACTTCCCCCCATTTAGATTCATTTTTCATTTTTATACTGTGTCTGTCTCCTTTTTTTAGCTCCTCTTTGTTCTATTTTTTTTGCTATATATTTGCTAATTCTTGCTGTTCCTGCATTATGCTTTTTTCTGTATTTCATGTTTCTGTAGCTGATGTCCTCCTATTTCTACTAGTCTGTATCTTTCTTCTGCTTTGTTACTAAGCTTTCCCTTTCCCCTAATATATCTTCTGGATTGGTACTGTAAGACTAAGAGAATAGATTTTAAGATCTCTACTGTAAAGATTGCAGGGCCAAACAAGCTATTCTATGCATGTTTGTGGAGAAGGCTTTCTTTTCCTGCTCATGCTTAAACAGTAAAACAAGAGATTGGCCATCGTGGACCCCCCCCCTTAATGTTGTGTTGTATGTATTATAATTCTGTATACTAGCAGTTTCGATTACAGCTCAGTATGGCCACAAAGTAGAATGAGGATGGTTACATTGCATTTGCCAACAAAGACCTTAGCCCTTATTATGCGTTCGGCGGTGACAGGCCCGCCACACCGGCGGTGGTGATCCGTTCGCTTACAGGCTGGTGGTGCAGACCGCTGTATTACGACCGCGGCAGTAAACAGGCCAGAGCACACCTAGTTCACCGCCTGTACTTCCAGTGCGGGGTGACCGCTGCCAATGGCGGTTGCCATCTTCAGGCCAGCGGAAAGGACCTTACCGCCCACCGTATTATGGGTCAGCACACCGCCACGATTTGTGGGGCGGGAGAACCGTCACCCAAAGCCTGACAGAAAGAAACAGCATATAAGGAAACACTCACCGTAGGGACACATAAGAGGCCGCTGACGACATGGAGCATGAACTGGAGATCTTCCCAATGTCAGTACTTGCAATCCACATTCAGGACTTGCAGCACCGATGAAGGTGAGTATCCTGCGTACCATGCAAGGGAGGGAAGGGGACAATTACACACCCACACATATATCTGACACCGACTGCCATGCCAACACACAAACACACGCACAGCAACACCCCTACCCATACACACACACATACACACACAAGCGCATGCACTCATACTACACTTGTGCACAACCAGAACACACACCACACCTAACACACGTCACTCACACACCAAACAATACCACACGTAAACATGCCACAAAACTCATACCCAGCCACACACAAACTGATCACAAAACCATGGCAGACACAGATATCAGGTAGAAGACAGCCACAGCAGACACATACTGCACACAACCACAAGTGCCATCCACACAGACACTGGTACCATACCATGACGCCATTGTTCATACCACTCACTCTACCCACACCATGCACAACAACTGAACACACATCACAATCAATCACCCACACGCACCGTCCACACCTACTCCCAAACCCACCACCACACATACACCATTTCACACACAAATACAGGCAGGGGCAAAGCTAGGAAGAGAAGCGATTTTGCCACCCAATCACAGTATACATGCACAGATGAGGAAAATGATCCACATAACTGTGTATACGAAGCAGCGATAGTCAGACGCAGGACAACTGAATCAAATTGCACCAACTGCGTAAGTTGGGCAGATATATTAATGTGAACAGCAGTTCTGTACAAAGATGCCCATTGGGCAGTTCATAGGTCCATGTCCATGTGGCACAACAGTGCCAACAAGGCCCCAACTTGACTCCTTATGCAACCATGGTCTTCATAGGTCAGGGGTATCAATGGGGCAGGCACCTCAGGGTGCAGGGGGAGGGGTTAGTGGTAGGGACTCAGGTTAGGAAGTAGGGGGCTTGGGCTTTGGCTTAGGAGGGGGACTTCGCCTTAGCTTTGGATGGAGGGGGAGTGAGTTTAGACTGGTGGGTGGGAGCAGGATCAGGCCTCTTCACAAGTTTCTTCTTGGAGGGGGAAGGGACATGGGACCTGGAAGGAAGGTCTAGGGAGGATTGTGACACGGAGTGTCTCGGTTTGGGGAGGCCATGAAAACGTGCAGGGACAAGATGGGGTAGCCAGGAGGATGGAAACAGGTCAATGCAGAAAAGGAAACGTTTTTAGGAGTATATGGAAGGCCTATGGAAACAGGCGTGGGAGTGGAGGTAGAGGGAGTGGTCGTATGACATGTAGGTGTGATGGATGTTGATGCAGGTGTGTGTTTAGTCTGCTTGTGTGGGGTGGATGTATGTTGGGTGCCTCAGTGGGGGCATTTATGTGTTTTGGGAGGAGTGGGGGAGAAAGGTTGGGAGAGGACAAACAGGTTGTTTGAATGGATGTTGTGGTGGCGTCTGCAGGTCTGGTGTGTGTGCTGCAGGTGTCTGTTATGGTTGATGTGGTGAGTGCAGGTATGGTGTCTGGAGTGCATGTCTGGGTGACTGCTGTTGTGGTGATTGTGTCAATGGGGGCAGGATCTGGGAGTGAGGATGCAGTGCTTGCTGGTATGTGTGTGGTGAGGTCACTCTAGAGGGGTTAGCGGAGACAGTGAAGATGTGACTGTTGTCATGTTTGCATCTGTCAGTTGAGTGTGTGCATGGCTGAAGTGTGACTTGTGGTGCCTGTGTGTGTCCTTGTGTGTCTTGTGTGTTGTTCCGTGTGCATGCTGCTTGGCTTGTGTGCTTGGGTGGGTGAGGGGAGAGGGGTGCTGGTTGGGGCACAAGAGGTTGGAGGGGGGATAGGGGTACTTAGGACACAGGCTGCCGTCAAGGAGCAGGCCAGAGCCTGAAACTATCTCTGGAGGCTAGATAAGGCACAGTGAATGCCTTCCAGGTAGGCATTGGTTTGCTGCATCTGGGATGCCAGCCCCTGGATGGCATTCAAGACGGTTGTATGTCCCACAGAGATGGCTCTCAGAAGGTCAATAGCCTCATCATTGAGGGCAGCAGGGCTGAATAGGGCAGGAGATGAGGTATCTGTGGAGAAGGAGATGCCCACCCTCCTTGGGAAGCAGGCACGGGCAACTTGGTGGGGAGCTACTGGTAGGCCGGTGCTGGTAGGGGTGGTGGTGGACAAAGATGTTGTTGGGGTGGTCTCAGAGGGGTCTGCCACCACCAGGTAGCTGCCATTGGAGGAGGAATCAGAGTCTGATGTTGCAGTGATACTAGGCTCCCCTGTGGAGCTCCCTTCATTCTCCAACCCACTGGTTCCCTCAGTGTCAATGGACTGTGCCTCCTGGGACCCGTGGGCTACAGAATCCCCACTCACTGGTGCCTCTGTTCCTTTGCCTGAGAATGCTGATGAGAACACAAGAAAACAGAGGGGGGGAGACAAAGAAAGATATGAAGGCTCTGAGTAATTCAACAGTGATGCAGAAAGGCACACATGCAGTACCCTTCAGTCTAAGACCTCACCTTACCATAGCTTTTGCAATACAGGAATGTGCCATTGATGGGGATTACACCTGCCTCTTAGAAGTACACTACACTGACAGTGGTGCCCTACAGATTCACTGTACATGTCCTGCAAATCCAACTGAGGAATCAATGCTCAAATGTTTTGAGTACCACTACGTCACTTTGCAAGTCAACAGGAACACTACCTGACTGACTGTTTTACCCAATTTCCACCTTACCTGGGCACACATGCCACCTACACAGCAAAGTAATGAAACCCGGTCAGGAAGCTGAAAACCTGAATACCCTGACATCTATGAGTCACTGTAACAGCAAACTTTCTTCAATTAACCTGCCATCCCCCCAATACAGTTGGCATGAAGGACAGTGTAACGTCTCACCCCCTTGTGGCTGCTGTAGTACTTTCAACAACCCATCCAGTACTGGGTTGGCCACCATCCAGCTAGGCCTCCGCGGTCTTCCAGGCCCAGCGTCTCAGGACCTCCCACTGTTTCATGCAGTGGGTGCTCCGCTGGCTATAGACCCCCAGCGTCTGCACGTCCTTGGCGATGGCTCGCCATAACCCATTCTTCTGATGGGAGCTAACCTGTATGGGAGACACATAGGAAAACACATTTATGTAGACTTACCACACACATGCTGAAATAAGGTACAATAGTCCACCATGCGTTCCATCATCTTTCTACAGGTTCAGATTGATGGCCTATTCCACTACTCCTATATACTTGATAATCCTACACACACACACATGCACCCACAGCAATCACTTTCGTTGCTAGGACACTGTTAATCCCCTCACCTGCTCCTCTGGTCGCCCATACAACTTTGCATACATGGGTAGGACCCCCTCCACAAGCTTGGTCAGTTCCTCCTGGGTGAAGGCTGGGGACCTCTTCCATGTTGCACGTGCCATCTTCGCAACCAGATGCAGGACACAGCAGCACAGGCAGTGGAGTTGTGGTTGTGTTGAGTGCAGGAGTCAAATGGCAAAGAGAAATCAAAATGGCAGTGACGACCGCGGCGGTTCATACCATCACCACCAACAGAGGTTATGGTTGGTCCCTGTTCCCCATAGACACCAATGTTAACCAATGAGGAATTGCACGGCTGTACCGACAGCCTAACGGCATGACGACTAACGCCAGTGGAGTCATGTCACTTCCATCTGCCCACTGCATGTGGGACAGGCGACTACCAGGTGACGTGCAAAATGTGTTAGAGTTCAATCTCTATGCGCTGCCCATGCTGTCATATTAGATTGTAAAAGTTAGGTACATCAGTCATGCACAGCTATACATGCCATATGTGATGTGTGGCACTAGGTGGATGCATATGTAGGTTGAATACCACTGTGATCACTCGTCGATTGTCACAATGTAAGCTATATACAATCCTTATATGATTGGAAGGCTACATTAGTGCAGTTGTGTGTGCATAGACATAATTCGTAATGTGTTGCTATGGTGACATATGTGTGTTGGCACTCCCTAGATACCTACCTATGTGGAGACTGAGGAATGCACTGGTATACCGGCCCCTAGTTGACTTGGCAACCATGGATGAACAACACATTTTACTGACCTACCATCTGAACCGGATGACTATACGTGAACTGTGTGCCCAATTGGAGCCAGACCTACAGGTACTATCTGTGCTAATGTTTTTGGCCAGTGGATCATTTCAGGTGACAGTGGGCTTGACAGCAGGTGTGTCACAGCCAGTGTTCAGTAACATCTTAAGGGGTGTCCTGACTGCCTTGCTGAAATACCTCCACAGCTACCTCAAATTTCCCCTAAATACTGGTTAGCCATCTGTGAAATCTGCTTCCTTTGCAATTGCACACATTCCTCATGTGATTGGGGCCATAGATGGCACCCATATTCCCTTCATTCC
Organism: Pleurodeles waltl; assembly: GCF_031143425.1. Classification (NCBI taxonomy): domain Eukaryota; kingdom Metazoa; phylum Chordata; class Amphibia; order Caudata; family Salamandridae; genus Pleurodeles; species Pleurodeles waltl. The sequence continues at coordinate 635,719,206 of NC_090444.1, forward strand.
TCCCAGGGTAAATTATCAAGTGTATTATTAATGTACAGGTGGTGTGTCTTACAGACCAGTACATCTCCCAAGTGATTGAAAAATTCCCTGGATCTGTTCATGACTCTTACATTTTGAGGAACACAGTGTCCACCTTATGTCACAGCTACAAAAATAGCCTGGCTTGTGGGTGAGTGAGATGTAAGAGTGCAGTAGCTAGCAACCTGCCTTTTCTACTCTTTACCCTCTACACAATGGTGATGTGTGCAATGTGTACCCACTCTTCCCAAGTGATTCTTGCTATCCTAACTTGTCCTGGCTGTTGACACCAGTAAGGTATCCCAGGAGAGGTGGTGACCATTGCTACAATGAGGCACATGGCAGAACAAGAAGAGTCATCAAGAGGACCTTCAGCCTACTGAAGGCGAGATTCCGGTGCCTGCATATGTCAGGCGGATCCCTGTGTTACTCCCCAAACAAGGTTTTCCAGATCATCATGGCCTGCTGTATGCTGCAAAATGTGGCACTAAGAAGGCATGTGCCTCTACTGGCTGGAAAAGGAGGAACAACCTAATCCACCGATGGAAGCTGAGGGGACAGAGGACAGCGATGAAAAAGGGGGGAGGGAGGGCGAACACCAGAACTTGGCTCATTCAGCTGTACTTCCAATGAGTTGAAGGTACATTTTACCTACTGTATGCCACAAAATTGCCTGCAGAGATTTGTGTTCAATTGACAGATTGTACAACCCGTGCTGGAAACGCAGCAGTGTGTGTGGTGCAATGTGTGTACTGTCACATATCCCTTACTGCTTCATGTGTTTGAGGGCTCTCTAAGGTAGTTCAGACACAGAAGTCATGTTTTACTGAATGTGTTTCCTTCCTTCACATGTATGGACTGTTTGGACATGCTGCATGGGTAGAGGGTGTGGGCCAGTTTTTCTGTCAGTATTTGTCAATCAATATCTCCTCAGTACTTGCACATCAACCTAGAGTCACTCACAATGTGGGTGGAGGTAACGTCAGCTGAGGTAGATGGCCCTACAGTTGTACTAATGTGCAATGCTGCATTTTGGAGTTACTTACTGGTGTGTAGTGCAGCTGACAATTGGTAATACTGGTCAGTCTAGAAGCGACAGTACTCTGGCAATGATGTAAAACTTTGGGCACAAAGCAGGTACATGTGTTATGTAACAAACTGTACCTAAATGCGTACAACATATCTGTTCCTCAAAGGTCTTACTATGGTGGGATTCCCTTTGCCATGCCTTGTACATGGAGGGTTTGGACATTCCTGGTGCAAGTTTGAGGAACCCATTTCACAGATTTGAAATGTACCATACCTGCAAACTATCAGGCTAGCCAATTTCAGGTACTGTTTCAACATATTACATTTATAACGTTGTTAATCACAAGTATGCATAGTGAATAAAGCACAAATAACGTAGGTGTGATTGTACAGTGTTTATTAAGTGAATTCAAATAAGGGATGGGGAAATGCAAGGGAATGGACAGATGGTGGATGAAATTGTCAGTTTGGTGTTCACAGTTGTTGATAGCACAGGTTCCATGGGGCCACTGTAAAATGTAGCAAGGACAGTAGAAAGTCAACAGTGTGTGTCAGTGGCACACAAGGGAGACAGTTCAGGAGAGGATCACTTCCTGGCAGTGAGTTTGGTCTTGGCTACATGGTCTGAGGGATGGCTTGCTCACCGGCCACATTTGCGAGAGGGTTCCTGGGCTACAGAGGAAGGGGTGCTGGTGTCCTATGAGTCCCCTGGCAGGGCCACCAGTCCACTACCAGCATCAGAGGTGGAGGGCTGGGGTGTCCCGTAGCTTGACTCCATCACAGTGTGCCCACTCCCACTTGCACAAGGACATTCATCGTCTTGCCTGATGATGTGTGGTGACTCTGGTCTCTGTATAGGTGAGCACATAGTAGCTGGCCCGGGGACACTGGTTTGAGGATGTTAGGCCACAGCTGTAGGCGGTGGCTGAGTGGTGGGGGTCTGTCTGGTGGGCTTCTGGAGGGTGACTGACCAGAGGTTCCCAATGGGCCAGGGTGGTCATACAGATCCAGACATCCCACTGGACTGCCATCACTGGGGCCTTCTGCTGGGGGACAGGCACTTCATGGCACCTCCTGACAGCTGCCATGAGCAGCAGTACTTGTGAAGTAGAAATATATTTTATTGTTTGTCCTGCAGGATGTTTGACTGTGTGTCAGCTGGGTGGCAGTAGTGCTCACATGCTTCAGAGGATATGGCATTGACAGTCAGTTAGTTGTTGATGATGGACATTGCATGTGTCATGCTTTCACACATTAGCAGTGGCATGTGTTTCCTTCTGCTCATGTCCTCTGTCCTGTAATTCCCATGTCCCCATCAGCATCTGTCCCTGTTTCTTGTGCTTACATCCCCGTACATCTGCATGCAGAACTCCCTTTGGAATGGGTGCAGTGCATTGTTATTAGTGGAATGGGAGATGCATTGTGTGACCTGTAGTGATTCGAGCATTACATGCAGGGACTGGTGGTGGTTGTGTGCACATTGTTCGGGTAGGTGATAGTGGGGTGCGTGGGCATGCAAGGGAAGGGGGTGTGTAATTGATGGGGTAGGATGGATATGGGATATGGTGTTTTTGGGTAGTTACAAGGGGAGGGGGAAACATGCACAGGTGGTGGGAGGGGTGTGTCAGTGATTTATCTGAGTCCAGTCCTCCAGTGACTCCAGTGAGGCCCTCCGGATGCAGAATAGCCAAGACCTTCTTCTCCCACTTGGTCAACTAGGGGGGAGGTGGTGGGGGACCACCGCCAGTCCTCTGGATAGCAAGCTGGTGTTGTGAATCCGCAGTTCATTCCACCTCTTCCTGATGTCAACCCTTGTGTGTGGATGGCTTGCCACTGCATTCATATTGTTGACGATCCTCTGCCATAGCTCAATTTTCCTAGCTATGGATATCTGCTGGACCTGTGCACCGAACAGCTGTGGCTCCACCCTGATTATTTCCTCCACCATGGTCTGCAACTCCCTGTCAGTGAAACGGAGGTTCTTAGGGGTGCCATAGTGGGTTATGTGGGGAGATGTGTGGTGTGGTGGTGTTGTTTGAGGTAGTGGAGTGTGTAAGTGAGTTGGTGACAGGTGTGGAGATATTTGAAGGTGCTATTGTGGGATGCATGTTTGAGTATTTGTGGGTTGTATGAGGCAAGTGGGGTGTGCAAAAGTGTGTCTTGAGTTTGTGGTGTCTCTTTCCAGTCGGCCTGGAGTTGTGTGGCACAGGTAGGAGTAGCTAGGGATTGTGGGTATTGTGGGTGTGTGTTTTTAAGTGGTGTGTGTGTGTGAGTGTGTGAAGTGTGTGTATATGTATCAGGTGTGGGATTTTCAAAATGTACAATGTGGGGTTTTGTTGTTGGTGAGTCCATTTTATGGCTGTGGCATTCCGTACCACCAATGGCATACCACCATTGAATGACCGCTGTGCTGATATGTGAATCGTAATTGGAAGGGCGGTTTATTCTGGCCGTGCCGGTGGAGGTTACAGATATGCCTGTTTCCCGCTGTCAGTCGGCCTGGCAGGGTCGGATACCTGGGTATTTTCTGGCAATTTTTGATTTTGGAGTCGTAATAGGGCAGTAAATTTCCCGCTTCCTGTGCAGTCATTAACCAGAGGCCAGCACAACAGTTGGCGGTAATTACCACCAAACTCGTAATGAGGGCCCATGCATCCTTCATTGACCAATTTTTTCCACACCTTCATTGCGCTTCAATGACTCTTAGTCAACATTGCTCTGCCCCTCCTCCATTGAGAAAGGTTTTTGGTTGGCTTGACTACATGGATTTTCTAACATTTTCAACCAACCAAATGCCCAAAGTGATAATCTGGAAAGAAGATACTGCTAACTAAATTGTAGTATTGTATTAATGTTGTATTTTGTTAAAAAGAATATGAGAGGTGTATCTGGAATGTGTAATGTTTTTTCTAGCTGCACAGACCACCAGTTCCGGGTCCAGCAGCAGCACCAATGCACCACAGGCAGTTGGACGGGTAGTCCCAGTGGTGGCAGGAACGGGGCAGTGGGAAGTCACATTGTTTGGTTTTTGACAATTACTAGTATACTCACAGTATTTGTTAAGCAAGCAAGATCCCACCCACTGTCATTCATCACCTCCCTGCCCATGGCATTCCACAACCCATGACCTAAAAGCAGATGGCACAATTAGGCATGGCAGTGCTGGCTGTGTAATGTGTGCCTGCTTCAGTTAATGCAGCATCTACAGAGTTTTCAAGGTGTACTTACCTTCACTCCCAATGCCCAATCAGTCACCTCAAAGTACCTCACTTCTTTATTCTTTCCTAACTTCTGTACCAGCCTCCCAAAAAAATTGAAAATCCATCCTTGGCATGTGCCACATTTTTCTGACCTAGAAATCCATATATTTAACGGCTTCCAGAATGGATTTACGCCTGTTCAAATGTTTCCCTTTTGACATTTGTCAACTACAGTGACTGACTAAGCCAAAACGTAGGCACATGATGATGACCAGTGACACCCCACTACTCTATAGCAAATCCTCTACCTATCCCACCTAATCCTTCTAACTTACCCTGCAGTAGAGTAATTTAAGTTTCCTATCCGCACTGTCAAGTGAATGTATTTGTCAGAAATAATTATTGATGGGGGGCGAGGCCAGGGATTTAAGTGGGATTAAGTGCCTGATTTTGTATTTTGCAATTGAGATACTCTGTCACGAACATGCCAAATAAAATCTATATATCCTATTCCTTTCCCAGTACTGCAGTGCATCATTTTCCCAACGTCTACAAAGGCAAAAGTTATACATGACGCCTTTCAAATAGTATTATTCAACTGCCTCCTTAGAATCAGGGTAGAATTGAACAGCATTTGGAGAAGAGCAGGGCCATTGGAATTAAAGTATGATAATTGTCCATTACAGCTGCCCCAGATGCAGACTTCAGAGAGAAGAAAAGTAGTACCTGATGCGCTATCTAGCATGCCTCCATTAATTTTACACAGCAAGAATACTTGTACTCTATAGTGGATGATGCCGTACTCATCAATGAGAGGTCAATTAATTTTATTTTTCCACACAAAGTATCTGTTTAGTTTTTTAGGAAATCCTTTAAAAGAATAAAAATCACTCTGTTTTTTTTTTAATCTGGTGTTATTCTGCCTTAATCACAAAATGTCCCTGTGACTCTCCTAATCACATCAAATTCCAATAGCCCTAGAGGACCAGCAATGTACTGCGACTACACCACCATCTAATTTTAAATAAGTGTTTGCACTGAGCAATGTTTACAAATTGCCTTTTTCTTTTCTTCTTTCTTCATAAAGCTACTCCTGCTGGTCCTTCACCAAAAAAGATGCAGCAGGATATGGCAGTCCAACTGCAGGGGCAGAGGTTGAAGGCCATCTGAGCTGAGTACCAACAGCTGGAAAAGGAGAAGGCTGAGGCATTTGCCACTGCCCTGAGCCCCAGTTCGTCCAGCCAGCTGTCTGTGCCTCCATCCCTCAAGCAACAACATCACCAATGCCACTAACAACTGCCAGGTGCCTGCAACATAATTGCTGCTCCCTCTCCCAATCAGACTGCTAGTTCCAACACCGCATGCTGCACAAGCTGACGCACCTGGCCTGTCAGAAGGCACACCTCGAGGCCCAGCACTGAGAGCTGCAGACCCTCCTTGAGATCATTCTCTTCTGAGTCCTTGTTTTATTATTTGCTTTGGTGGGAGGGAATTCTGTTGTGGGTGGAGAGGTTGGGAATTGGGAAGGTCAGTTAATTGTGCACCTTGTTTTGGACATCGGTTGTGGTGATATTGTTTGGGAAGAGGGGTGGGCCTCTTGTGGTTGGAGAGGATGGTTTTGTTGTTAAGTAAAAAGAAAAGTGATTCTATCAAAATTTATGCCTTAAGTGTTTTTTGGTGTTTTATGCTTACTTTGCAACACTGCCTTTTCATGCAGCCTGTATTTTTAATCCAGCACTCAAAGTGTATACCAGTTAGTTATACCCTTGTTCAACTACCCCCTGTCACTACATTGACCATTAGGGTGACATGCTGCCATTGCCTATATTGCCTACAACAACCAAGATACTTATATCTGAAGTAGACGTTACTAACTAAACTAGTTCACTTCACTCCATAGTTCTCATACCTGAATAGATGAAGTGATGGCTACTACCTCTCTCAATCTTCCAAAACCTTACTGTAGGAAGCTGGCCTGGTTTGCAGTGAGTACCCTGGGTACTTACACCTTACACTAGGTTCAGTTATCCCTTATTAGTTGTAGGAAAGTACCATCTTGCCTGGCATGTTACCCCCATTTTTACTTGTGTGTCAGTTTGTTTTTGCCTGTCTAACTGGGATGCTGCTAGCTAGGACCCCATTGCTCATAGTTTGTGGCCTGAATGTGTGTCCCTGTGTAGTGCCTAACTGTGTCACTGAGGCTCTGCTAATCAGAACCTCAGTGCTTATGCTCTCTCTGTCTTACAAACTGTCACTGTAGGCTAGTGACCATTTTTACCAATGCTCATTGGCACACTGGAACACCCTTATAATTCCCTAGTATATGGTACCTAGGTACCCAGGGTATTGGGGTTCCAGGAGATCCCTATGGGCTGCAGCATTTCTTTTGCCACCCATAGGGAGCTCAGACACTTCTTACACAGGAATGCCACTGGAGCCTGAGTGAAATAACGTCCATGTTATTTCACAGCCGTTTTACACTGCACTTAAGTAACTTATAAGTCACCTATATGTCTAACCCTCACTTGGTGAAGGTTAGGTGCAAAGTTACTAGGGGCCAGATGTAGCAAGTGTTTAGCGAATCGCAAATGGCGAAAATCGCCGTTTGCGAGTCGCTAAAGCCACTTTGCTATGTAGAAATGCATTTTGCAAGTTGGAACCGACTCGCAAATAGGAAGAGGTGTTCCCTTCCTATTTGCGACTCGCAATGCTATGCATTTTCATTTGCGACCGCGACTGCGGTCGCAAATGAAAGCGCAGTTACCATCCACTTGAAGTGGATGGTAACCCAGGCGCAAACGGGAAGGGGTCCCCATGGGACCCCTTCCCCTTTGTGTCTGGAATGTAAAATAATTTTTCAGAGCAGGCAGTGGTCCAAGGGACCACTACCTGCCCTGAAAAATACCGAAACTAAAGGTTTTTTTTTTTTTTCAAAGTGCAGCTCGTTTTCCTTTAAGGAAAACGGGTTGCACTTTATAAAAAAAGGACTGCTTTATTTAAAAGCAGTCACGGACATGGTGGTCTGCTGTTCCCAGCAGGCCACCATCCCCTAGAGTGCCCTGACTCGCTATGGGGTCGCAAATTGCGACCCACCTCATTAATATTAATGAGATGGGTCTTTGCGACCCCATAGCGACTCGCAGAAGGTGTCTGAGACACCGTTCTGCATTCCAAATTGTGAGTTGCAATTTACGAGTCGCTGGGACTTGCAAATTGAAACTCGCAATTTGGAATCTTGCTACATCTGGCCCTAAGTGTGAGGGCACTCTGGCACTAGCCAAGGTGCCCCCACATAGTTCAGGTCAATTTCCCCAGACTTTGTGAGTGTGGGGACACCATTACACGCGTGCACTACATATAGGTCAATACCTATATGTAGCTTCACAATGGTAACTCAGAATATGGCCATGTAACATGTCTAAGATCATGGAATTGTCCTGCACCGACCCCAGGTACTGCCAAACCAGCTCTCTGGGGCTTTCACTGCAGCTACCTCTGGTGCCAACCGACAGACAGGCTTATGCCCTCCTGGGGTCTGGGCAGCCCAGTCCCAGGAAGGCAGAACAAAGGATTTCCTCTGAGAGAGGGTGTTACACCCTCTCCCTTTGGAAATAGGTGTTAAGGGCCTGAGAGGAGTAGCCTCTCCTGGCCTCTGGAAATGCTTTGAAGGGCACAGATGGTGCCCTCCTTGCATAAACCAGCCTACGCTGGTTCAGGGAAAGCCCAGCCCTGCTCTGGCATGAAACTTGACAAAGGAAAGGGGAGTGACCACTCCCCTGTCCATCACCACCCCGGGGGTGGTGCCCAGAGCTCCTCCAGTGTGTCCCAGACCTCGGCCATCTTGTATCCAGTGGTGTGAGGGCACAATGGAGGCCTCTGAGTGGCCAGTGGCAGCAGGTGATGTCAGAGACCCCTCCTGATAGATGCTTACCTGACTGGGTGGCCAATCCTCCTCTGAGGGCTCTCCTGTGGGCTTTTCCTCAGATAACGAATGCAAGAGCTCACCAGAGTTCCTCTGCATCTCCCTCTTCGAATTCTGCCAAGGATCGACCGCTGACTGCTCCAGGACGCCTGCAATTATGCAACAAAGTAGCAAGAAGACTACCAGCGACATTGTAGCACCTAATCCTGCTGGCTTTCTCGACTGTTTCCTGGTGGTGCATGCTCTGGGGGCTGTCTGCCTTCACCCTGCACTGGAAGCCAAGAAGAAATCTCCCTTGGGTTGACGGAATCTTCCCCCTGCTACCGCAGGCACCAAACTTCGGCTTCACCGGTCCTCTGGGTCCCCTCTCATCGTGACGAGTGTGGTCCCTGGAACACAGGTGCTGGACCCAAGTGACCCCGACAGTCCAGTGGTCCATCTCTCCAAATTTGGTGGATGTAAGACCTTGCCTCCCCTTGCCAGACAGTAATCCTGTGTACTGCATGAACTGCAGCTGCTAGGGCTTCTGTGCACTTTTGCAAGGAATCCTTCGTGCACAGCACAGCACAGCTCAGGTCTCCAACACTCCGTCCTGCATTGCTGAACTCGCTGAGTTGACCACTGGCTTCATGGGACCCTGCTTTGTAGTGTTGAGATGACCGACATGCTTAGTTTTCTTGAACCAGTGTTCAAGTACTTCTGCGGGTGCTGCCTTCTTCAGAATGGGCTCTCTGTGCTGCTGAGGGCCCCCTCTGTCTCCTCTTCCAAGTGGCGACCTCCTGGCCCTTCCTGGGCCCAGGCAGCACCCTTTTTCTTCAACCGCGACCTTTGCAGCTAGCAAGGCTTATTTGCAGTCTTTCTCCAAAGAAGCAACTCTGCATCCTCCAGCACACCATGGGAAATCTCTGTGCAAAGGAGAAGTTCCTGGCACCTTCTGTTGTTGCAGAATCTTCAGCTTCTTCCACCCATAGGCAGCCATTTTGCACCTTCATCCGGGGTTTAGTGGGCTCCTGCCCACCCTGGACACTTGCTTTACTCTTGGACTTGGTCCCCTTTCTTTTCAGGTCCTCAGGTCCAGGAATCCATCTTCAGTGCTTTGCAGTCAGTTGTGGTCTTTGCAGGATCTCCTATCACAACTCTACTGTGTTTCTGGGGAAGTAGGGTCACTTTACTCCTACTTTTCAGGGTTTTGGGGTGGGGTATCTTGAACACCCTTAGCGTTTTCTTACACTCCCAGCGACCCTCTAAACACTACACTAGGCCAGGGGTCCCTAAGTGGTTCGCATTCCACTTTCCTAGTATATGGTTTGTGTTGCCCCAAGGCCTATTGTATCCTATTGTATTCTACAGTGTTTGCACTACTTCTCTAACGGTTTACTTACCTGATTTTGGTTTGTTTGTATATTTTGTGTATTTTACTTACCTCCTAAGGGAGTATATCCTATGAGATGTTTTTGGCACATTGTTACTAAAATGAAGTATTTTTATTTTTAGTAACTCTGAGTATTGTCTTTCTTATGATATAGGACCTATATGTTATAAGTGGTATTGTAGGAGCTTTGCATGTCTCCTAGTTCAGCCAAAGCTGCTCTGCTCTAGCTACCTCTATCAGCATAAGCTGCTAGAATACTACTAATCTACTAATAAGGGATGACTGGACCTGGCACAAGGTGTAAGTACCATCAGGTACCCACTATAAGCCAGGCCAGTCTCCTACATTAGTAAAATGTAGTAGTGTTCTAGCAGGTTAGGCTGATAGAGGTAGCTATAGCAGAGCAGCTTAGGCTGAACTAGGAGACATGCAAAGCTCCTGAAAAACCACTTATAGTTACAGAGTACTTATACACAAGTAAAGACAATACTCAGTGTTACCAAAAATAAAGGTAGTTTATTTGGGTGACACAAGGCTAAAAATATCTTAGAGGCAATACTTTTGGAGGTAAGCATTATACACAATATATACACTATACACCAAAATAAGTTAAGTAATTAGACATAGGATAGTGCAAACAATAAGAAATGCTATAGAATGCAATGGGAGAAAATGGGTCTAGGGGTAACACAAACCGTGTACTAAGAAAGTGGAATGCGAGTCATGAATTCCCCCCTAGACAAGTGTAGTGTGTAGAGAATCACTGGGAGAGTAAGAATACAGCAAAGGTAAGTAAAATACCCCACCCCAGAGCCCAAGAAAATAGGAGTAAAGTACTGGAAGTTTCCTTAGGACACATTACAAGTTGTGATTAGAATTATTGCAAGAACCAAGCAAGATTGCAAACAATGGACCTGAAGACCTGCAAAGGAAGGAGACCAAGTCCAGAAGTCAGAAGAAGTTCCAGGAGGGACAGGAGCCCCTTCCAAATTTAGAAGAGGGTGTAAAAGATGAGTCTCTGGTTGGACGAAGACTGCAGAAATGCACCCAAGGAAGATGTCAGCGGGTTCCTGCATGATGCAATGGATGTCCCTCTAAGAGATGTTGTATGCAGGCGAGATTTGGCCCTGGATTGGCCCAACAAGCCTTGGTTCCAGCAAAGTTGCGTTTTGCATCAAAGTGGCGCTGTCTGGATCCAGGAGGGACCTGGGGGCCTCAACTCTGCGTGAGGAGGAAGAGGGGGCTCTCAGCACTTCAGAGAGCCCTCAGTCGATCATACAGCAGCCACTGGAGTCCTAGGACACGGGGACAAAGGAGGTGCAAAAGGCAGGTTGGTGCAGCAATACAAAGGAGGGTCCCACGCCGCCGAGGTCAGCTCAGCGAGTTGAGCATCACAGGACAGAGTGCTGGGGACCTGGGCCAGGCTGTGCATGAAGGAATTTTGCAAATAGTGCACAGAAGCCTCAGGAGGTGAAGAAGATGCAGTGCACAGGGGTACTGTCGTACTCAGGGAAGGCAAGCTCCTCCCTCCTCCAAATTGGGACAGCAGGACCTTAAGACAGTCTGTGTCGGAGGGGTTCCAAGGAGCACGCCCGTCGCCAGGAGAGGAGTCCTAGAGAACCGGTCGATGACTTGAAAGGTGCCTGCATGAGCAGGGAAGTGACTATGTCACTCCACATGAGATTGCTTTGGTCCTTCTGGTGCAGGGTGAAGACAGGGAGTCCCCAGAACATGCACACCATGGAAACTGTTGCAGTTGCTGGCTGGAGCTGAAGTTGTAGAGGAAAAGTAGCCCTTCTGGATACTTTGTTGCTGTTACAGCGGTTCCTGGAACAGTCTGCGGTCGAACCGAGATCAGAGGAGGAAGTAGTAGTTGAAAAGGATTCCTGCTGGAAACTTTCAAGTAGAATCTGCAGAGAAGCCCACAGGAAAGACCCTAAATAGCCCTGAGAGGGGGATTGGCTACCTTATCAGGTATGGACCTATCAGGAGGGGGTCTCTGACGTCACCTACTGGCACTGGCCACTCAGAGGCCTCCAGAGTGTCCCCATACCTTGCAAAACAAGATGGCTGAAGTCTGGGACACACTGGAGGACCTCTGGGCACCACCCCTGGGGTGGTGATGGACAGGGGAGTGCTCACTCCCCTTTCCTTTGTCCAATTTTGTGCCAGAGCAGGGGACAAGGGGTCAAGTGCTTGGCAAATGGAACATACTGCAATGTTATCCTCCAGTTTGCTAATTGTAAAGAAGTCCCAAACTGTGAAGGGGAACTTTTTTGATGGGCTACTGGTGCCACTGCCAATGTTTGAAGGGATGGAGATAAGTGGGTGTGTTGACGATTGCCTCTCTGCAGTGCGTACGTTGACTGAGGTAGTGGTGGATGCAGGTCTCAGCTGGGGCCTTACACATGTGGAATTTGGCTATGGTGGTGGTGCTGGTACCATTGCCAAATCCCTCAGAGCAGGTTGAATTGGCAGGGTAATAATAATGTTCATGCCCTCTGAGCCAGCTTCCATGGCAATGACCGGCTCATCCTTCTCCTAATCTTCCTCCACCTCCATAATTCTAAGGCTTTCAGGAACTATCATTTTCCCTTGCCTCTCGTGGCGGCTCTCAGACGCAGCTGGGGTTCAATCCATTTCCAGATCATCAGAAGGGGTCTTGGAAAAGATGGAGGAGGACCCTTCCTTTTTCTTGCTGGAAATTGAGAAGATAATGGTTCAAAAACAGGTACATCTTGCTCAGCAAGTAGCTCAACCTCCTGTTCTTCTCCTACTTGAGGCTGCTGCTACTCCTGTTGTTCACTTTTCTCAGTTTCCTGTGATGATTTGGTGCTAGTTTTCAGCTGAGTGAACTCCAATTCAGACTCACTGCTCTTCACCATGATTGTAGTGGCTTACTCACTGAAAGACATGGTTTTTGGCTTAGGTTGGGGTGGTGACACTGATGTGGGATTGCTGCTCCCAGCTTGCTGGCCGAGGGACAGTGCGGCAGCCACATGTTTCCTGAGAAGTGCTTGGGGAGACACGCCAGTGGTGGAAATCTGCATCTTCTTCTCCTCCTCACTGGCCACTTTTTTTTGGTAGCACCTTTCTTTGGAGCCATCTTCAAACTCTGTCATTTGGCAGTGGCACTTAGCTGCACAAACATAAGTGATTGGAGGACTCAAGTGTTGTGGTCCTGTCACTTTTTGCTGGCCTTCTACTCTGTGGGTCTCGTGCAATTAAAAGCAAACACACAAGAAAATCATTTAGTAAAATGTAACACATTTTTTCTACTAATTATTTATAGTACAGACAATATTATTTACTGTGGTTAGTGAATCCATTCAAGTCAGACCACACCACCATAGCATAATATTTCACTTTCAATCAGGATAACAACAAACAGATGTAATGTTTTTCTTTAGGTGCATCTAAGGGGAGACACCTGTGGCAGGCAAGGGATCCAGGGGAAAAGTAATCTTTAAAAAATGAATGATGGTATGCAGTACACCTATGGCAGACAGGGAGGGGCTCTGGAAAAAATTGATTAATCCTTTAAAAAAATACTTGTGTGCGCCTATGGCAGGAAGGGGGGGTCTAGGGAAAACTGAATAATCGTTAAAAATTGAATGCTGGTGAGTGTGCAGCTGTGCACCTATGTCCAGAGGAAAATCATTAATGACAATCCTTAAAAAAGGACTGATGGTGTGTAACAGGCATCTATGGCATGCGGGTGTGGATGGAGGGAAATTTTAAAAAAGAAAAAAACAATTGCAAATAAATAATTAATAAGTAAAAAGAAAATACATAAAAAGCAAATAATTAAAAAATAATAAATCAGAAATATGAAAATAAATAAATAGATACATTAATAAATAAATACGTACATAAATAAATTGATGCCTGGTATACTAGGGGACTATGAGGAACCCATCTGGATTTGGGAGGCAAGAAGGTGCAGGTGAAAAATAGAAAAGAAATACATCATAAAACATTGTTCAAACATACACCACAATGAGCCTCAAGCATAATACTTAAACTGACATAAAAGAACATCTGCAGGCCTATGGCAAAAGTGCACAGACTGCCTTCACAAAAATGGCCAACAACCACATGGTCAAACAACACGCAAAGAGTCATCGAAGAACAAAGAACACATGCATACCTATGACAAAAGCATACTGATTGGCTAGACAAAAAGGCCACCGGCCACATGGTCAACCAACACGCTAGGAGGCAGGAGAAAATGTACTGAACTGTGCAACCTTTTTCCCTTTCAAAAGATAAAAAATTAAATTCTAAATAATAATTACTACTGGAGTATACCTTCACAGACGAAGAATGATTGAGGCCGTGGGAGCTCCCATCATGCTCCGCGGCTAAACCTCAGACGCGGAGAGAGCGCGCGTTGGAGTCAGACGCGCTGTGGGTTCCGCATTCTCGCAATTCTCGCTCTCCGGGCACAGCGGCATCCAAGACGCTGAAGTCAGCATGCGCCGGGGGGGATTACAGCATTTAATTTTTACAGCCAGGCGAGGGTGGACAACTGACTACGGGGGCATACCGACAAGTGGGTCGCCAGATTCATGTGTGCCGGGGGAAGCACCTGAAGCTAGGACCCGCTGAACACTCGATTACAGAGCCTTTGGCCTCCCCCTCCTTCTCAGATCCAGATTCAAGCGGAGCAGCTTTGGAGATGAGGGTGGAACCAGCTGACAACTGACTTCATTGCTACAACCTCCCAGCTCTTGCAACAGCTCTCGCACAGCTCACTGGCAGTGGAGAGACCAGCGCAACACACAGAGGTGAGGTAGGGGACCTAAAAATAAATTGGGGGGGATTGAACTGAAAAGGCTGCTTTTCATTTTGTGAGGATTTATACTCAATGTTATTATATTATATTGGTGGGACTTTGACTCGCAGGCTTGGTCAGTGTGCCAGGGGGGTCTCTTTTTTAGAGAGCTATCTTCCGAAAAGACATTAGTGATTGTTATGGCCCTGTTAGCTCTGGGTTGCATTCAGCCAAATCCGGATGCAGTCACACTTTGAGGGTTAAGATAGACCATTGCTTTCTCTCTGTGTGAGGGAACTATTAGAGTGGAAGGCACTTACTTATAGCACTGGTCTTGAGACTGACCCCTGGTACGATCTGCTGGCCTTTCTCGGTGCTTTATTGACAACTTAACCGCACCTGAAGGATCAGGATAGGAGCGTTTCTGGCGGGTTACGGCTACTCCGTGATCTTAGACGATGCGGCGTTCTCCACATCACGAATTGGGCACAGGTCGCTCTGCCGCCAGGGCTCCTACCACAACGCGTACTGTCAAAGCAAAGCACCATGTGCCTTCGGATAATCATATACACAAGGCTCCATCTTTAGAACCTCCCCTACCGTCCGCCATGGATTTAACCTCCAACTCTACTTCGCCCCTACCTCATAATCCACCACCCACCGTGACTAACTTGGCAAGCCTTCTCCTCAGCTCTGACTGTCCATCTGATGAATTAAGGGCTTTGCCATCTGACTCAGATCCCAGTCCGGGATCATTTGGTAAAGGCTCTCCACTGCTCACTCAGTCGACCCCTAGCTGGAACTCTGAGACCTCCTGCAGTCAGGTGACGGACACGGACTCTGCCTCCAAGCCACTCTATCCCTTGTTTGGGGCGGGGAAAAGCCAGAAAGAGTGTACCCCTTCACGGATTAACGGCTGCACCTCTGCCCCTCAGGTAGTTAGCTCTGCTTCTCTTCCATTGCTCGAGTCAATCAGTAGGGGCTGGGGAGACATAGTAGCTGGGTCTTCCCCTCATGTTGCTACTCCTGTTGTGTCTTCCGAGGTAAATGGTAAAATTGGGGCTCTGTCTCAGGAGCTGAAAGACACGGCAAGCACTGACACCCCCCGGAAAGCTTACTCCTGCAGATACTAAGGGAAGTAAAAACTCTGAAAGTTTCCAAAGACGACGCAAATCAGAGAACAGAATCACAATTGAATTTAATCTGTAGTATTATCCAGCAATTTAACTCGCGAATTACGGATATCAAGCAGCGAGTTTCTGAACTTGAGGACGTCCGTGTGACTGTAGAGCCATCCCTGGAAAAGTGTCAGGCCGACCTGTTAGAACTACAGATTCGGCTCGACGATGCCAAAAATTGTTCATGCAGATCTAATCTGAGATTCACAGGAGTCCCTGAAGGCTGTGAAAATGGCCAGACAGTCACAGATCTGGTCACTGGTTTTATTCAAAGTCATGTTCTATTAGAACCAACGGACAAGCATGCGGATCTCACTATCATGCGGGCTCATCGGGCTCCCGCAGTCCAGCCTCCGAACTCCAAATACCCTTGCACTATTATAGTGAATTTTGGCGATTTTCGCATCAAGGAACAGATTCTACAGCAAGCAATTAAGACTAAAATCTTCCAGATTCCCGGTGACTATGCGTTCAAGATTTTCTCAGATATGTCGGTGGCGGCTGCGCATCGGAGAAGAGAATTGAAAGGGATGGTTTCGGCATTTCAAAAGGTGGGAGCTCAGGCTGGACTTGTGCAGCAATCCAAACTTAAAGTGTTTTTTCAGGGTCATTCAAATTTTATTCATACAGTGGATGCTGCTAAATCCTTGCTTCATGTAATTCAAAACTCTGTGCCATCAGGTCGAACAAGGGGGGGCGGGGCCGGGGTAGAAAAAACTTAGTAAGAGAATGGCAGGGTGACATATTGGACTATGAGGATGATGATACTGTAAGAAAATGCGGGTTTTTCTTGATAGAGCCTACAACGTATGTCCAGGTTATTTGCACTTTAGTCTCTCTCCAGTCTGTGGCTTAGGGTGCTATGTCAAGGCACCAGAATAGGGAAGGATGCAGGCAGGGAGTGTGTGGCCTCGGGCTGCTCGGGAGGGAGGGCTCCAGGTGTGGGCCACTGAGGGTGAGGGATGGGGGGCAAGGGAGGGGGGGATTTGGGGGAGAGGTATGGACACCAGGATCCGTTTTTGTCACTGTAGAGCATCGTTATGTTTATGATAGGGTATTTTACTCCATAGTGTGGGTGATATTATTCAGACTAAGCCAAGGTGCAAATCAATGACAAAATCTTCTCTCCCATTAAGAATACTCTCCTGGAATGTTAGGAATAGGTCCGTAATTGAGGAAAGGGTAACCGCTTTAAATCCCTCCGTTATACTTTTTCAGAAGACTCATATTCCGGTTAATCAAGTTCCGGATTTTCACATGTTTAAAAAAATGGCTGATTTTAAAGTAGTCACTGCAGCTTAAGCGGCTCACAGGGGTGTGGCAGTTTTTTTAGCCAGAGCCCTCAATGCACAGCCACTTGATTTTTTTTCTGACCCTGACGGGCGATGGTGTGGGATCCAGTGTTTAATTGCCAAACAAAGATTTGTCTTTGTTAGCATTTATGCCCCTCTGTTAGATGACCCAGCCCCCTATGTAGGCATGTTTCACTCCCTCTTGCAATGAACAGGCAAAATTATTAGGAGAGATTTTAATTTCCTTCAGGATCCAGTTTTATATACCACAGTTAGGGGTAAGAAACAACACAAACCCAAAGTTGCAAAAATCTTTAAAGATTATAGTAAGGTTCTGATGCTTTGTGATCCCTGGAGCACGAACGCTCCTGATGCGAGGGAATATACCTGTATTTCCACTCGGTTTAAAAGCTCCTATTGCATCAATTTTTTTCTGATATCAGAATCATTGTGTTCTAGAACTCAGTGGGTCCAGCACTCTGGTCTTTATGACCATGCCTCCCTGGTACTGGAAGTGTCTCTCTATTCCACAGCTCCTACAATTTAGACCAGAAGGTGTGTTTTTAATCTCCAGCTTCTTTTGGATGAGGGGTGGCTACAGATCTCTCAGGCTGAAATAAGGGATTTTTTTCAAATGCAATCAGGGATCCTCAATTCCAGCTGTAGTCTGGGATTCATTTAAGGCCTTTTTTAGGGGCTGGGTAATTGCCAAAGAGGCAGCTGATAAATCGTTTCTGAGACAACAAATTACTGCACTGGAAGAGGCAGTTCAAAAGTGTTTAATTGCCTATTTTCATGTTCCCTCGGATACCAATAGGCAGTCTTTTGAAGCTGCTAAGAAGGCATTGGCTGATAACTTTTTTAAGAAGGTGGATATAGAATATCGGTTTTATAAACAAAATGTCTAAGAAGAGAGTAACTTAACAGGAAAGTTTTGGCATGGCAAGCTCGAGATCGTATTGCTGGTAATATCATACACGGTCTAAGATGTCCTGTCACCGGGGCTTGATATACTGACCCCCGAGCCGTCGAGAAAATTATGCTGGAGCATTATAGACAAATTTATAGTTATGCCCCAGTCATCGATCCCAGGACTATTGAGAAATTCCTGAGGGACCTGGATATTCCCAGTCTCTCAGACGAAGACTGTGAAGTGCTATCACAGCCATTTACAAAGCCCCAACTCCTAGACATTGTTAAGAACCTTTCCACGGGGAGAGCCTGTGGACCAGATGGCTTTTCGGCTGAGTTTCATAAGGATTTTATAAACGCATTTACTGAGGGGCGAGCAGATTACTAAGACCTGGCATTCAGGAAACGTGGTTAGCTTTCCTAAGAAAAACAAGGACAGGGAGGACCCTAATGCAAATCGTCCAATTTCATTGTTAAACACAGATTATAAAATTGTCACAAAACTTTTGGCCAATAGGCTTAATGGGGTAGTTAATAAACTGGTACATCCCGATCAAAATAGGTTTATAGCTGGCTGGCAACTGGCTACAAATACACATTTTTTTAGCTGAGGCTATTGATTATTTTGCTTTTAATAAAGTCCCTGCCATCATTCTTTTGCTAGATGCAGAAAAAGCTTTTGACTTGGTGGTATGGGACACGCTTTTTGCAGTTCTGTCTAGCTACAAGGTGCCTTCTCAGGTTATTGCACTAATTCAAAGGTTGTACTAAAATTCAGAAGCCACTATTATTATAAACTCAAAGTGCGTCAGCCAACTTCAAATACAACGAGGGAATAGGCAGGGTTGCCCTTTATGCCCCATACTATTCGCTCTTTTTATTGAGCCTCTAGCCATTAAAATTAGACAACACATTCAGATTCAACCTCCTTTAAAGTCAATGGGAAAGATCAAACTTTATGCGGATGACATCATCATGTTCTTAGATATAGAACACTTCTCCTATCAGTCTGCTTCCTGAATTAAGAGGACGCGTGAATGCCAATCCAAAGAGATATTTAGGGATTTATTTCTCGGCCAATATAGAAGACCTGTACGATCTAAATTTTGCTCCATTACTTCAGAAAACTCAGGCTCTGCTGGCCCACTGGGGGTCCCTTCCCCTCTCTGTACTAGGTCGAATTGCGTTAATTAAAATGTCAATCTTACCACTCTTCAATTTCTTGTTTGCGGCCATCCCGTGTGTTCTAACGCAATTTTTTTTCAGAAAACTGGAATCCATATTTCGCCCTTTTATTTGGCAAAACCGGAAGGCTCGAGCTGCATTAAGTATACTATATGCAGATAAAGAGAAGGGGGATTAGCTTTGCCGAATTTCAAAGACTATTATTATGCTTTTTTTGCACATTGCTGCACTAGCTTTAAAATGGATCATTTGTCAGGCTCTAGGTTTTTTACTGATTTTCGTGTTTTAATATGTAGGGAACAAAATATTCAGAACCCAGCACTCTTGGCGAAATCGCCTAAAAAGTACGTTATAAGATTTTCAAATGTTTTTTTAAGAGAAGATCAGACTTCTTTAGAAAATATTCAATCCCATTTTTACATTTTGACACTCCTCTTACACAAATTTTGCGGCACTCTGGTGCTCAGCTTAAGGAAGACTTAGTGAGGAGATGGGAGCACGCTGGATTCAGCAAAACTGGAGATTTCCGGCCAATGACAACTGGGAAACTCCATTAAATATTCTGTCTGCTGTTAAAAATGATTTCCTGTTGGCTGGATCCTATAATATTTTGTTACATATTTTAAGGGATTTAGAAGTCAATTCTATTGTCAACGCCCAGTCGTGGGTCTCAGAATTGGTGGATCTTTCTGGGATAAGAACTGCTGGGTCATGGAGAAGGCTTCTGGCAGACAGGGACAAAGCAGATCTTGGGATAAAAGCTCAAACGAAATGGGCTTGTCAAGAGGGCTTAGAGTTTTCAAGTGAATGCAGGGAGACCCTTAATCGTCTGAATTATTCAGTTCTTAGAGGGGCTAACTGGCACCGCATGATATTTTTCAGCAAATGGCTATTGTATCGAACCCCGCAGGCCCTGTCTCGCATGAGGACCGGCTATCCCAATATGTGTTTTTGTTGTAAGGAAGTAGGAGTGGCAGGCTGGACTCGTGTGATTGCGGCATGCCGATGTATACAGGGATATTGAGATAGAATTTTTGTGATGTTAACAACTATGGCGCCGGTTTCTATATCTCCCGGCATTCGGCTGATGAGCTTGGGTTACGATCCTGAGGCAAGTCTCCCTTCTAGGTGGGAGAAGCTCGTATTTATCGCCACTGCGGTTGCTAGGTCTCTTTTGTTGAGAAATTGGCGCTCTGAGCTGTCTCCCACTAGTCAAGAATGGCGTTGTAAGATGACGCAAGTCAGGGCTCAGGAGATGAGATATGCTAGCAGAGTAGGTAGTGGTAAAAAGTTCTCCCTGATCTGGGGGGATTATTTCTTAGAAAAGCCGGGCTGATTTTGTTTATTTCTTTATGGCTTTAAAAAAAAAAAAAAAATGATAGTGACAATGTATCTTGTTTTGTTTTGGTGTTATTTGATCCTGGTAAAAAATAAAAAATAAAGAATTACTACTGAAACTCAAGGAAGGCCACCCCCCACAGCTGCAATCAAATTTAACAATCAAATAAAAGTACAACTAAATACTGCTGCATGTCCTCTATCAAACAAACAACATCCTTAAACAATACGTTTTTCAACGTACTTCTGATATCACAAACACAAAGTGCTAAACATCCAATGGTATCTATGCAGCAGGAACTTCAGACAGAGAGAGTGATCCTTCTACCTCAAAATCCAAGTGAAAAGTAACCGGGAGACAGTCAGTTTACTGGGAGGAACCTGTTTGACAGGGCCATGAAATTGGAGTTTCTGGGTACCTCCTTGTTGTTGAAAAAAGTAAAATAAAATATGCTTTTTGCACTAAAAAAACTTGAATGGTCTGCTGTTGCAATATATTTACTCAAAAATGTATTTTGAGTAGATTTAGCTGGCTCTCAAGTAGAAAATCTGCTTGAGAAGCAGCCTCTCATGCTTGCCAGCATCATGAAAATAGTGCTGGAAGGCTCAGTGATGACCGGAAACCACACAACTGCCCAGTAAACCTTGCGTGAGCTCGCTGGCAGCCTGGAAATCTCATATTGCTTACCAGTGTGGTCCTAAACAACTCTTGCGCATGCTAAAGGAAAAACAGTTCCACTACATTCCAGATGGTGGAATATAGCTGAAACTCCACGTTACATTTGTAGCGCAAAGTTCCCAAATTCTCCGAACTCCAACAGCAGAGCGGAATTTTTCACCCACATCTACTCCGTGCTCCCATACCCAGCCAGAATTCTAAAGATGGCAATCAACAAACAACTCACCAATCACCTCACACTCTAGAACCTACCTGATCGCACCCAGGGGCACATTTATACAAAGTGGAGTTGCACTGAGTGCACCACCGCTTTCCCTGTGCCCCTTAGCACCTCGCTACTGCCATTATGTGTGTGCCGTATTTAAAACACAGCGCACCATGGGGCAGGGTAGGGGGCAATAGCATCAGTTTTTCATGACACTATTGATGTACTCTGAAGGAGTAGTGCAAAAATATTGGTGCTAGTCCTGCAGAGTACATAGGGCCCCATTCTAAAGAATGGGAGCCCCCTTTTAACGCCTGCTCTTGAGCAGGCTTTAAAAGTGATGTAAAAAATGGTGCAAGGAAATCTCATAGATTTCATTATGCCATTTTTCCAGCTCCCCTAACAGGGGAACACCCCATTTGCATCCATTATGCCTGGTGCAGGCATAATGTAGTGCAAAGGGTTACAGAGTGGCGCAATGCATGCATTGTGTCACCCTGTAAATAAGGCACTGGGATTTCAGCCTCTTTGAGCCACATTAACGTAAAAAACAATGACGTTAATGTGGCGCAAGGTGGCGCTAGGGCATTATAAATATGCTCCCCAGTTTTTTTGAGCAACCACAACACAAAAACACTCATTGTGGCCACAGACAAAATCTGCACAATACTGAACTGCGGAGAAACCACTGCACTCATCCTCCTTGCCCTCTCCACTGCTTTCGATTCAGTATCTTACTTCACCCCTATCAGAAGACTGCACGACAAAGGCATCCAAGGACCGTTCCTCAACTGGATATGCTCCTTCCTCACAGAAAAAACATAGTGAGTCACACTACCACCATACACATTGGAACCCAAGATTCTGATCTGCAGAGTCCCCCAGAATTCATCACTCAGAACAACTCTGTTCAACATTTATATGACTCTGCTCGCCAACATCACCAGAACACACGGCATTACCATAATTACCTAAGCTCATGACACCTAACTAGTCACTGTCCGACAAGCCCACTACCCCAGAACCAATTTCTCAGACTTCATGATCAACATAGCTGATTGAAAGAAAGCCAACTGCCTGAAACTCAATTCTGACAAGAAGGAAGTGTTGATCTTCACAACAAGAATTTCCCCTGGGACTCTACCTGGTGACCACCAGAACTTAGACCCACACTAACCAACTACATAGGAAACCTAATAATCATCTTCAACAATACACTTAGGCCCATATTTATACTTTTTTAGCGCTGCGTTTGTGTTGTTGTTAAACACAAAAGCAACACAAATGTACAAAATACAATTGTATTTTGTAAGTTTGCGCTGCTTTTGCGTCAAAAACCGGTGCAAATGCAGTGCTAAAAAAGAAGAAATAGGTGCCTTAGTTCTAGAAATTGGATTTCCGGCTGGCACAGGTATGCACCTTGCCCATGCAGGAATTACAATCCTGGTCAGGGTAAGTCACCAGCACACCCTCAATTAACCTATGCTCAACTCTTTGTAGCTTGGAATAGAGTAGTGAGGCTAAACTTAAGAGGCAATTTGTTCAGTATTTGTGCAACACTTCAAACAGCAAAACAGTGAAAAAAACATACAAAAAGATACCACACCTGGTTAGATAAATAGAGGTTCATTTAATGTATAAAACAAGATCAAAACAACAACAGCACAAAATTTAGAACTTGAGTTATTAATTTTTAAAGAAAAAACTAAATTGTAGTGCTTAGAAGCATAAATTGTCAACCACAAATCTGAAACTTCAGGCCAATCATGATGGAGCGTGAGTCAGATACAGAGACCAGCTATGGCCCTTGGAAAAGTAACTTGTTTGCTTTGAGGGAGATGCGATGATGAAGGTGAAACATCAGCTCGAGCTGAGCAAAGTCAGAGACGCATCAGAAAAAGAGGCGATGCGCCATGCCGTCAGTGATATGATGTCCTAGATACTTGCAGCATTGGCGATGCGTGGGTGTCAATGGAGATGCACCAGTTTCGAGCAGCACAACTGCATCGATATGGTGATTCTTCTTGAAGTAGCACTTTCTACCTACTTGCAAGGCCCAGGACTGGCTTTGCACCGCTTGGAAGGGCAAGATTCACAGATGGCAGAGTCCAGGTGCTGTAGCAGGTGAGTTGGCAGCCTTTTGTATCCCTGAGACTTCAGAAAACAGGAGACCTGTCAGCTGGCCCTTGGAGTCACTCTAGGTGTTGAGTTCAAGTGATGTGGGTCCAGTACTTCTCACCCAGGAAAAGAGCAGGTCAGCACAGTAAGGAAGCAGGTCTTTTAGAGCAGCAGTCCTTGTGCAAAACATCAGTCCTTCTTCCTGGCAGAGTATCCACAGGTCCAGAAGTGTACTAAGTTGGCAGGGTCAGAGTTCCATTTCCTATACCCAGTGGTGCCTTTGAAGTGGGAGAGACTTCAAAGAAGGGCATTGAAGTGCACAGATGTCCTGCCTTACTGCACGGCTCCATACTCAGTACGCGGGGTTAAGCAGTCCTTTATGTGGGAATAGGACACATCCTATTCAGGTGTAAGTATGAGGCTGTGGCAAGCTCCTCCCTCCCATGCTGCCCATGATGGCCCACCAGGATGTGGATGGCCCACCATTCACACCTAAGCTCCTTTTGTGTATGGCTGTCTAAAGGGAATGCACAAACCCCAGCTGTCACCTACCTTAGATGTATATTAGAGACAGGATGCATGCACACAAGGCTAAAAGCATGAAAATGCCATTTTTTTCAAAACTGTAACAATAAATCCAACTTTACCATCAATGAGGACTTATCATTACAATTCCATAGGGTCTAAACATGACAGATCAATTCCTTTCCAATGAGGAATTGCAGCTTATTAAATGTAATAAGAAATACCCAATGTTATGCCATGACAAGGGTAGGCCTAACAGTAGTGAAAATAAATTTGATAGTTTTTCACTACCAGGACATTTAAAACTTACAAATATATGCCCTGCCTTTAAATTACATAGCACACTGCCCTATGGGCTTCATGGGGTCCACCTTAAGGGCGACTTAAAAGGGGAGTTTAAGGCTTGGGAAGGGATTTAAATGCCAAGTTCACAAGGCAATGTAACACTGCATTCAGGCTGCAATGGCAGGCTTTGGACATGTTTTATAGTGGGTGGCACAAGTGCAGGCCCACTTGTAGCATTTAATTTACAGGCCACGGGGCACATGTGGTGCACTTTACTAGGGTCTTACAAGGAAATTAAATATGCTAATTAGGTATACTAATCAAACCATGTTCTAGGGAGAGAGCACTTTAGCACTTGTTAGCACTGTTAAGGCCAACAAAAACAAATTTAGCAAAATTGGAGTCAAGGAGGCAAAAGGTTTGGGTAAAGACCACCCTACGGCTGTCAGGTCTATCACTCAACATGACAGCACAGGTCAACACACCCTGCTTCCATATACTCTAAATACTTTGCAAGATCTTCACATGTACACCCCGGAATAGCAGGCTAGACTTACATGAGCAGACTAGACTTACACTGGAATCTCCAGCTATCTTCTCCACTGACTCCAGACCATCCAGAACACCAGAGCAAGACTCATCTTACAACTTCCACAACACACCCACATCAAACCACATCTCAGATGACACCACTGGCTCCCCAAACTTAGGTGGTGCCAATTCAAACTCCTCATGCACTCATACAAGGTATTGCATAAAACAGAACCAACATCATTTAACAACGGACTCTACTTCTACCAACCAACCGTACACACGCCTCAGTCTCCCTATCACTTGTGCACACCTCCCTAATCCTCAAAAGTAGAACGGGGTTTAGCATTTTCCTACATCCCACTTAAAACATGAAATTACCTCCATTTACGCTTCAGGGTCTCCTCCTCACTCCTTGAGTTTCACACACTTTCCTAGAGGCTGGTTGACTACACCTGTAGACTCATGCCTATATGCCTGCTCCAGTGTCTGGATACCCTGCATAAGGCCACGCTATACAAATCTACATAAAATAACATATCATATAACATAACATAATATAACATAACATAACATGGCTTCCTGGAGCATATGTTGAGGGAGAAAACTAAAACTTCTACATAGAAGTCTCATAAGCCAAAAGAAGGTCGCAGACAAGTCATTGACTTGGGCCACAAGAAAGAGCTTAAGATCAATAAGAAAACTAAGGTTCCTCACAGCAGACAGAATAGATGTTTCATCTATGTCTGGGATGTCAAAGGC
Organism: Pleurodeles waltl; assembly: GCF_031143425.1. NCBI lineage: Eukaryota > Metazoa > Chordata > Amphibia > Caudata > Salamandridae > Pleurodeles > Pleurodeles waltl. Next base: position 635,744,534 of record NC_090444.1, read on the forward strand.
TGAAAATAGGGATGAATGGAGAGTTAGAACAGGAGACAATTAAAATCTCTGTCTTGTCCGTGTTTAGTTTCAGTGAGTTCTGACCCATCCAATTTACCAAAGCAGTCATGCACTTCTGAAATTCTGCCTGCTGGTATGTATCTGGAGAGAGCAGAATTTGATTTGGATATAATATGCATAGCTCTTCAGATTTAAATCAACAGAATGAATCAGTAGTGTTAAAGGACAAACATTAAAAATTACATTCAAAATAACAGGAGTAAGAGTGGATCACTGAGGAATCCCCAGTTGCATTGGCTTTGTTCTCAGATTTAAAGGAGCCTGAGATCTGTTGCAAATATAGTCCTTGATCCAAGCAAGGACAGAACCCTGAAGCCAAATTTCAGAAAGCCTAACTAGAAGCTGGTCAATGAGTGACTGTGTCAAAGGTAGAAGAAATATGAAATAGAACTAGGGCAGCAGCTTTGTCCGGGCCCATCAGCATTTCAAGATCATCCTCCACTGCAACAAATATGAACTCGGTACTGTGTGATGATGGAAGCCATACTGGGCTAAGTCCAAGAGGCTGTACAAATCTAAGAATTTGAACACCTGCTTATTAATAGGCTTTTTTAGCAACTTGATGGTAAATGGAAGTCACAAAATAGCGCAGAAGATACTTTGAACCTTACGATCTGCAATGCGTTTTTTCAGAAAGGGAATGACAAGCACCTGTTTCTTTACTTCTGGCACCATAGATAGTTGTACAGATTTGTTACATTTCAAAAACAGGCTATTAACCAATCATGAGGATCCTTTTTTACAAGACCTTGGTATGGCAGGGAACAAAAGGGGAACTAGAACAGATAGAATGCCATAGTTTCCGGAGCATTCTGTCAGGTGAGGCCTATTTTTGGGCTAAGGAGAGAGCAGACGACAAGGGTCTGTGGGATAACTCAATTCATATCATAGAGAAGTCATGAAAGAGTAGATTTTCATGGACTAACTCATTACAGAGGGCTGAAAAGTGATGAGTTTTGGAGCATAATCATTCTGGATGGGCAAGGGAATTGACAACTTTAGAAAGGTCTCTGGTCAACTTTTTAGCAGCAAAGCTTTTGTAGAGGAAAAAATTGCTTTATTTACTTCAATGAGTTGTTTATAGTCTTTCCAGTTTTAGAAATCAATTCATTTTCAGGGGGATAGTCAATTTTCCATGCCTGTTTTAAATCTTGCATTGTGCAATGAGGTGTGACTTCACTAACCCTGGTGTTATTCCAAGGGGCTGTAGGACATTTTCTGTTAGGGCAATGTCTCAAGAGAGGAAGAATCACATCAAGAGCATTCCGGACAGAATTATCGAACACATCAATGTTGGCCTCTAGTGAGGAGCAAAAGGCATCTATATTATTGCTGGAAGTGAGCAGGCAGTAGAAGCTAAGGCGGTTGTAAAACATTTAACTGTGAAGTTCCTTATACAAATGAATTATAGTGGTAACATTTTTGCGCTTATAAATCAAATTGTGTACTACAATAAAGATCAATAAGGCAACTGAGCTACACATGAATTCACATGTGTATACTGATATGAAGTTAATCCAATTTAAATAAATGTGCTATCATATATTTAAGTGTGGTTTCCTGGTTTATGGTAACCAGACCTCAGCTAGGCCTTGATCCAATCTTGTCCCAAACGGATGAAACATCATGTTTATTCTCTATTTATATTTCTGCCTTACACTATGTGCATCTAGGTGTGCATTTGTGTATTTCTGAATGACACTGTTTTTGAAGAGCGATAACTGTAACAGTTTCTCAAGGACCTTCAGTTTCCATGCAGCATTGTATTCATTCACAATAGCTCAATTTTGTTAATGTAACTAGCTGGTTCTGACACTTCTGCATGACACTAGGCCAGAGGGGCCTGCTGAATATTTACTGGGTTGTATGACGATTGATAATGCTGTTAACTTATTTGGTGAGATGGAATTATTTGTTCACCCCCTGATGTTTTGGCAGTTTTAATTCTTTCTTACAGAAAAAAATGGCTATATAAACCTTTAGTTTGGGGGTGAGCCAAATCTTTGTAGTCTCTAATAGGGATGCTGCTCGATTTCTTACTGCCTTTGTTGCACATTTGAGACTTAGGGCCTGATTTAGATCTTGGAGGATGGAATACTCCGTCACAAACATGATGGATATCCCATCCGCTGTACTACGATCTTCATTATATCCCCTAGGGATCATAAAACGGCAGACGGGATATCAGTCACGTTTGTGACGGAGTATTTGATCCACCGGATTCTAAATCGGGCCCTAAGTCTATTTCTGATTTTGCCTATTATTCTGCATTGTACTTATTGTTGGGAGCCTTCATGAAACTGATCTCCATTGCGGTAACCCATATTTTTTTACTTCCATCGGGTCTCGCATCACTAAACACTTTATAAATTCATAACTTTTGTTCTCCTGATTGGAGTTTTGTCATTTTGGTGTCAAATAATTTATTAAAATATACTTAATGTTTTCTTAATTGGATGGGATCATTCTTGTGTTTTCATTTTATTACAGTTTGTGTGCCGCATAAATAATTTACACATTGCCTCTAAGTTAGGTCTGACTGCTTTTTGTGCTAAGCTACCCAGGGTTAAGCACAGATTAATTTAGTGTCTTTTTGTGGCTCACCTTGCCAGGGATTGTGGCTGCTGCTTCACTAGGGCTCACGCCCCAGTCAAACAACAACCTAATTTCTCACAGAAGGCCAAACAAAACTTCCTAAAAGAAGCCAAGTAACTACTGCTGTTGGTGCCAAGCTCTTTAGGCAAGCTCTACCTGAAATCAAAAGAAATTGTAATAAAAAGTCATAAAACGGTGAGAAACCAAAAACCTAAGTGTAATCAAAAGGAACAAGCATTTGCAATGCAACGGGTCTCGCATTTCTCTGAGTTAGAGCTATTAGCAGTTGTAAACTCCCAACCGGACTTTTCTTGCCTCATTAAATGGAAAAAAAGAACGCGATCACGCTGCTACAGTTCACTCGTAGAGAAATCTATCTGCAAAAGTGCAATTATCTATGTAACCGGCAAAAGTGCAATTAAATATGTAACAGAGTCAATGTCATGAAAAGCGCTCGTCTTCTGCCAAGCGGGATCGCGCTGCGAAAAAAGAGACAAAGTAGTCCACAAACCAGATGGAAAATAGCGAGCCTCGTATGTTTTCAGTACTTGGTCGCTGCGTTCGAGAAGTGCTAACCACCGGAAAAGGCATGATGGATGCATGCCTTTCACTAATGAAAGCAAGCAGATTTTGAAAGGCAAGCCCACAAACCAATGAAAGACACTGACGTGACATGGACGGGGTTCCGAGCCCTTTTCTAACTACTACAGCGTCTTGCAAGCTATACGCATGCGCAATCACATGCTAGCGCAGGCTCGACCCTAACAAGCAATCGTCTGAAATTTTGCTTTCATTGCATAGGCGGTGTGTTGGCAAGTATGCAAGTCTCTGTCATGTTTATCCACGACCATTTAGGTGTTTTCCCCCTTTCCTGACTGACTACACATTTGTCGAGTTGTCTGCACATTTAAACACAGCATGTCATGTTTGCACCTATGTAGGTGCCACATAGGTATTCCTTTATGTCTAAATGTAGCTTTATTTCTTCAGGTGTCAATACCGCGTGTGATATTATGGTACATCCTAAATTCGTGAAACTCTTTCTGGGTGCATTAATAATGATCCTCCTAAATGGGGGTGTTAGTAAACCAACTAAAACCAGTTGGCATTACTATCACATTTCTTTACTTAGCAAGCATGCGCCACCGTCAACATTTTACTTAACCACAAATTGCTCACAGACCAGTGCTTAATTTGTAAATAAAAATTTGCCAGTGCTCAAAGCCCTCCTCTGAAACACGCGGCTGCTGCAATTAAATGTGGGGACAAGGAATACTGAGGAAGCGTAATCCTGAAGCCACCTCGGGCCTCTTCAATCGATTTAAATCCACTCCCTGCCCCTTCAGCTCACTTTTGCAGCTTTCTGCTTTCTCCCATTGTGACGCTTTATCGTTTTTCTCTACCTCCGTCTTTCCCACGTGTGCCTTTTTCTCGCATCAAATGCTTGGGGCAGAAGAATAAGCGCCGGCCCTCAAAAATAAGGGTCGGTGCTCAGCACCAGAAACAACAAGCACAAATTAAGCACTGTCACAGACAGGTTGAAAATTATACATGTAGAACAAATCAGGCGATGAAATATTTATTTAAAAAAAGTGTGTTTGGTTTTGGCATTTCTTATCTAGTTAGTTTCATACATCTTGAAGCCTTTCTTTATTTTCAGGAATTATCAGGAGACAAAACATCCATGTCCATATCCGTATTACCACAACACATATTGAAATTATAGCAGGAGTTGTCTGCTGAATGTAGTCCATTAATCTATCTGTGCTTGGGCAAAGTAACAATAAAGTATAAAGCTATTGGGTAAAATATAATTGGACTTTTCCCCTCCGTTTCTATTTCCGGTCTCTGTTTTGCATGCAACATAGTTTGTTATGCTTAAGGTTTTTGCAAAGAAAAAAAAACTGAATCATGCTGAACTGTAACCTGCAATACTAGTTTGTGTTCCAAGATGCCTGCGGAAGCGTGACTCAGCAATTTCATGAGAAAATCAGTCACCTGTGTTGGTGACTTCGAGCGCAACACGAGTGGTGGTGACTCATTTCTGTCATGTTTTTATTAGATCTGGCATTGAGATAGCTCTAGCCATCGCACCAACCTCCAGTAACAAAAAAAACAACAAAGACTAAACAAGCGAGATCGCGCTTTGAAAATAGATAAAAAGTAGTCCACAAACCTCACGGGAAACAGCGAGCCACGCATGTTTACAGTACTTGGTCGCTGCCCTCGAGGAGGGCTAACCACTGGAAAAGGCATGATGTATGCATGCCTCCCACTAATGAAAGCAAGCCGATTTTAACAGGCGAGCCCACGAACCAATGAAAGATACTGACGTGACGTGGATGGGGCTCCGAGCCCTTTTCTAACCCCTAAAACGCCTCACTAGTGATACGCATGCGCAAGCGCATGCAACGCAGGCTCAACTCTAAAAAAGCACTGTTTGTTGCGAGCCAGGCACCTCACAAAAGGGATAAAAAGAGATTAAATCTATATGATGCTAAAGTAATCTGATCTTCCAGCACTCTATTTTTCCCAAACAGTTTGAAAGGGTCCGCTTTTACAGCATCAATAAACTGCTGCCTGAGAGAGAGTGTAAAGTTCACGGGTTAATCCATAAAAAAGTAATTGCCAAACAGATTTCTCACGTAGGTTTATTACATGAAAATAAACGCCCCATCCATCAGTGCGACACGGCTCAAACTGCTGTTGAATTCTCTTTCGCGCTTATTTATTCGGCATTCCATTACCATGACAAGTGACTCCGATCTCGGGATCACTTGTCATGTACGAGAGAGAGAGAGAGAGAGAGAGAGAGATGGGGCCAAGTGGTTGTCTGGAAGTGTAATATGCACTGTAGAAGAAGGAAGGGCCACATAAAAGGTCTCAAACAGGAGCCACACCTACTAGAAATCCAAAGTTAAAACAAAACGTTGAATGAATTATGAGAAACCAAATACTTAAGTGTGATCTAACATAACAAGGCACTATTTGTGGTGAGCCAGCATCTCACAAGAGGAGATACAAGGTAATTAAATCAGTTTGACGCTAAAGTAATCCACGTTTGCAGTGTTCTGTGTTCCCAAGCAATCTAGAAGTTACCAGTGGCTGATATTAACTCAAGCATTTCCCCCACCACGTTTTCTAAGTGAGACTCCCTAAGTGTAATGAGTATTCCACGATATAAGCCATATGCTTACTTCGACTGGCAGTAAGGCTGTTGGAGTGTGACTTTGTATGATTTTATAGTAGCATTATGAGTTATGTATTAAGGTTTTGCTAAATTGATCACTAGGCCTTAGTTAGCAAAGGTCTGGGCCTAGCTGCCTGGTCTCATATTAATGTGTTTTTCTAAAGTGCAATGTGCTGTCTCCCTGAAGGACGTGAAGCTGTACTTTTCCAGAAGCTAGAGATGTGTGTGTAACCGTAGTAAATTCTTTCTCATGGGACCCGATTTGCTCGAGGAGACATTCTTGCTGAATGCAACACTGTAATTCGCAACAGGTGCAAGGTCGTCTGTACTAGGAGAAGACAAAGGAACTACTGACTGGAGCACAAGTGTAACTTTTCCTACCTGACATTCTACCCGATGAAGACGTCAATCACAGGAGCCAATAAACTACGTGAGAACTGTCTTAAGTGAAAATTCTAGTAAGGTGTGTGATGGATTATTGGACAGAGATAACGATGCACCAAATATTGTCCAATTGGAAATTAGAGACTTGCTCGACAACTTTAATATAACAGCATGACACAAGGAGAAATCAGCCATTGCTGGACATTCCACTGACCCATTACTTTGCCATCCCTTGCCTTTCAGAGAGACTTTGGGGGTCATTACAAGATTGGCAGTAAAAGCCGCTTACCGCCGTGCATAAGACCGCCAAAACACCACGGTCATTATGACCCACAGCTCGGAATACGCCAAAATCCAGACACCCACACAAGTCTGCCACACCAAAGGTCAGTGATAAACTGGTGAAAACAAAACCTCCACCGTCACGGCAACAGGAATATGCCCACACTATCACGACCCACGAATCCACGCGACGGTCTTTCAACCGCGGTATTCCATTGGCGGTACACACCGCCGCGCTCAAAATACACACACATTTACAAAACACAGCCACATTAGACAATTCCAAATACAGACACCTGATACACATACACACACCACTCCCACACACCCAATACAATATAAAACACACACCCACATCACCCACAAACCCCTAAGACAAAAATCCCAAAAGAAGGTCAGAGAGAGACACTACAATCTAAAAACAAGCATCCACAGGCACACAACACCATCACCCACATAACATCCAGGCACCCCACAAAACACACCACTAAATATCACCTCACATATCACAACACACTATCCCCACACATCACCCACACCACCCCATGGCACGGCAAAGACACCCCAGGTTCTCTGAGGAGGAGCTCAGGGTCATGGTGGAGGAAATCATCCGGGTAGAGCCACAGCTATTCGGATCACAGGTGCAGCACACCTCCATAGCTAGGAAGATGGAGCTATGGCGAAGAATAGTGGACAGGGTCAACGCAGTGGGATAGCACCCAAGAAATAGGGATGACATCAGGAAGAGGAGGAACAACCTACCAGGGAAGGTGCGTTCTGTGGTATCCAGACACCACATAGCGGTACAGAGGACTGGCGGCAGACCCCCACCTCCTCCCCCACATCTAACAAATTGGGAGGAGCAAGTCTTGGTGATTCTGAAACAGTGAGGGCCTCGAAGGAGTAGCTGGAGGAATGAATTCTGGTAAGTCAAACCTTAACTACCTTATCCCCCACCCTACCTGCATGCCATCACATACCCCCACCCTCGCCCTCACCCCCATCACTCCAACTCCTCACACATGTCCCACTATCACAAACCACACATCCCAACACCAAGCCCTGCATGCAACACCAAAGCATGGACACCCATCACCAATGCATGGCCACAGCACATACCCATACAACCCCCTGAACCATCATCACACAAGGTCCCACACAGGAATGCAAGCACTGGGGTACACGGTCAACCACCCATTGCACACCATGGTACACACAGATGCAATAATCATGCTTTTACACCCCTGCAGGACCCCTACCCAACGTCACCGGACAGGAGGGCCCAGACATGTCCATACCACCAACAGAAGAGGCCCACAGTGATGACAGCAGCTCTGTCCAACTGGATCTAGATGACCAGCCCAGCCCATCTGGGACCTCGGGACAGTCGGTTCCCCTCACACAGTCACAGGCCACTACAGAGCTTCCCCCCTCTGGAAACTCCAGCACAGCACCCACCCAGTGGGCCCATACCTCTATCCCCAGGACACGTCAATCAGCAGTGTGTCCACCACTACAGGGAACCCAGGCTAACCCACCACCCCAACAACAATAGGGACCTGGGGGCAGTGGCAGTGGGCACATCGTTCAGGGGACAGAGGCCCAGGAACACAGGGGAACTGGGAGGGCTGCTGTGCAACAGGGGGAGGACAGGCCTAGGGAACCCACTCTCCACGAGGCCCTCTCCAACATCATGGGAGCATAACATCATTCCCAGAAGACGATGGCAATGGTACTGGCCAAGTTTCAGGAGACCCAGCGGCTGCAGGAGGAACAGTATTTGGGCTTCAGGGAGGAACTCAGATCCATCAATTCCACCCTGGGCACCATCGTAGGGGTGCTGAAGGAAGTCCTCAACACCAGGAGGGACACTGTGGCACAACAAGGGGCCCCTGACACTAGCCTGGATGATGAACTGCCCACCACCTCTGCCGGCGCTAGTGGACAGGAGGCACCGCCACAGGACCACCACACCAGCACCCCACCCCCGCAGAGGGAGAACCACCCCGCAAACGGTCCCTGAGATCCAGGACAAAGACAGAGAACAATGCCAAGACCCCCGCCAAGAAATTAGACTGCCCTGAATGTTATCCTTTTGTCCCACCTTGTCCCCCTGTCCAACCTCAAACTGCCCCAGCTCCACCTCCTACGCCCCTTTGGACAATGCACCTGTGAAACAAATAGACTGGACTCTCCCATGGACATACCTCCACCATCACCCCTCACCATTTTACAGCATTCTCCAATATTGAGCACTAAAATAAACACCCTTAAAGCACAAAACAATCTGGAGTCTGTCTGTGATTTCCAAATAGTGTATTAGCAATTACAGTGACAAAATGCTCTTTAAATTGTAATGTCAACATACCTATGTCACACAGCTCTAGTCCATGAGGAAACAAAGCAGATGTCACAGTGGGACCCACATCTGTGAAATCGTAAGGGAAAGTGAAAACTCAGTGACCATACCCTGGGTGAAAAGGACAGACAGTAGAGAGGTAGTAGTGTTAAATTACATGTAGTAGGCAGGTTTGTCTTCTTACCTGTGTCTCACTGGAAGTATTGCAGGATAACCGAGTTCCTGTTGTCGATGTCCTCCTCTTCTGCTTCCTCGTCTTCACTGTCCACAGGCTCCACAGCTGCCACAACACCTCCATCTGGACCATCCTCCTGCAGAAAAGGCACCTGTCGTCGCAAAGCTAAGTTGTGAAGCATACAGCAGGCCACGATGATCTGGCATACCTTCTTTGGTGAGTAAAATAGGGAACCACCTGTCAGATGGAGGCCCCTGAACCTGGCCTTCAGGAGGCCGAAGGTCCTCTCTATAATCCTCCTAGTTCGCCCATGGGCCTCATTGTACCGTTCCTCTGCCCTTGTCCTGGGATTCCTCACTGGGGTCAGTAGCCATGACAGGTTGGGGTAACCAGAGTCACCTGAAAAAGGCGAGGGACAACTGTTAGACACACACTAACCTGTAGGGATATCCCCAGACTCAGACAACTATTCCCACTGATTTGGTTCCAGGTGCTCACCTAATAGCCACACACAGTGCCTCTGGAGTTGCCCCATCCCATAAGGGATGCTGCTATTCCGCAGGATGTAAGCGTCATGCACTGAGCCAGGGAATTTGGCATTGACATGGGAGATGTACTGGTCTGCCAAACACACCATCTGCACATTCATCGAATGATAACTCTTCCGGTTTCTGTGCACCTGTTCACTCCTGCAGGGTGGGGACTAAGGCCACATGTGTCCCATCAATGGCACCTATGATGTTGGGGATATGTCCCAGGACATAGAAGTCACCTTTCACTGTAAGCAAATCCTCCACCTGAGGGAAAACGATGTAGTTCCGCATGTGTTTCAGCAGGGCAGACAACACTCTGGACAACACGTTGGAAAACATAGGCTGGGACATCCCTGATGCTATGGCCACTGTTGTTTGAAAAGACCCACTTGCAAGGAAATGGAGTACTGACAGCACCTGCACTTGAGGGGGGATTCCTGTGGGATGGTGGATAGCTGACATCAGGTCTGGCTCCAACTGGGCACACAGTTCCAGGATTGTGGCACGATCATGCCTGTAGGTGATGATTACATGTCTTTCCTCCATTGTCGACAGGTCCACCAGCTGTCTGTACACCGGAAGATGCCGCCATCTCCTCACATGTCCCAGCGGACGGTGCCTATGAAGGACAACAGCGAGCACAGAGTCAACCAACTCAGAGGTACGTACACACAGTTTACACAGAACACGATTCATAATCTGTAATTAGCATTTATGAGTGTTGAGGCAAGGCCTAGGTATGTGTGACGCAGTTAAAAATAGAGCCATGTGGGCCCCTGAAATGGCGGCTGCCTGACCTGTAAAGTGGGACAATGGGATATGAGGTAACTGCGCTGGCGTTGTACACCGTTGCGGTAGGCGGTCGAAGACCGCGGCGCAATTGTGCATTAGTTAACATTGGACCCTATGGGTCCCAGGAGCCAATGACGATGTACGCCGGTGGTGACGGTACACACCGCCGCGGTCGTGACTGCCATTTTCTATCTCTTCAATCACTCGATACCTGATCTTCGAAAGGAGAGGACCTACACTGCAAGTCCTGCTGTGACCTCAGTCTGGAAGAGACAATGGCTTGTGCGTCTGGGGAAAGGGCCCCTGCCTTCACATCGGAGGAGTTTGAGAAACTCGTGGATGGGGTCCTCCCCCAGTACACGCTACTCTACGATCCTCCAGACAAACAGGTAAGTACACTGGAAGCATGCTGTATGGGCTATCCCTGTGTGGAGTGTGGTGGATGAAAGATAGGGTGGGAGAATGAGGCATGCATGAAACGACTGTAAGTGCATGTGCCACATGGCAAGGGTAGGGATGCGGACCAATGACTGTGACGGTGCAGTTGGTAATAACTTCTCTTTTTCCCCTGTACGATTTCTGTAGGTCAGAGCCCACCAGAAGAAGGATATTTAGCGTGCCATCGCCAAGGACGTCCGGACTCTGGGGGACTATCACAGACGGAGCACCCACTGCTGTAAGAGATGGGAGGACATTCGCCGCTGGAGCAAGAAGACGGCAGAGGCCCAGCTGGGGATGGCCTCCCAACATGGGAGGGGTGCCCGTCGCATCATGACCTCCCTGATGTTCAGGATCTTGGCGGTGGCGTACCCAGAGTTGGATGGGCGCTTGAGGGCATCACAGCAGCAACAAGGGGGTGAGTACACTCTCATTCTGCTGATTCAGCGTGCAGTGGAGGTGTCTGGGTGGGGGAGGTGGGCTGTGGGTTCCCCTAGGCCAGGGCGAGTGTGCTAGTTAGGTCCCCTTTTTCAGGCAGGCCCTGTTGCACCCCATCCCACCTGGGTACAGTGCCAACTACACCTAGTCAGGCTCCTATGACATCAATGTGTGCAGATGTCAGCCATAGCCTTGTAGGGCATGTCCCAGGGATTGCATAGTGGACCCCAAGTGCGCGGCGTAGTGCAGGGGGCTTCTGTGTCTCTCGTGTCCGCCAATGGTAGCGGTAATGCATGCACTCAACATGTCTTTCTTCTGTCGTTCTCCCCCCCCACTTTTTGTGGTCTCCCTGTTCTTGTGTGCATTAGCATCATCAGGCAGAGGAGCAGTGGCACCAGAGCAGGAGGGAACTTCATCCCACATGGCCCTGGAGGGCGACACTACGGAGTCTGATTTCACCAGTGGGACGGAGGGCAGGGGGAGCTCCACAGCGGGGACAGGAGCTGACACCAGTGATACAGACTCGTCCTCTGATAGGAGCTCCCTTGTGGTGGTGGGCCCATCTGTGCCCCCCCCATCTACAGGAACAGCTGCCACCCCTCCCTTCCAGCACCACCCTCCCAGCAGCCCCTCAGCCTTTGCCCCGTGCCCGCTCACCCAGGAGGGTGGGCATCACCTTCACCCCAGGCACCACAGGCCCTGCCCCAGTCACCCCTGCTGCCCTCACTGAGGAGGCCATTGACCTCCTCAGGTCTCTCACTGTTGGGCAGTCTACCATTTTGAATGCCATCCAGGGTGTAGAGACGCAGTTGCAACAAACCAATGCATTCCTGGAGGGCATTCATTCTGGTCAGGCAGCCCTTCAGCGAGCTTTTCAGACTCTGGCCTCAGCACTGATGGCAGCCATTGTCCCTGTCTCTAGCCTCCCCCCTCCAACTTCCTCCACCCAGACCCACACCCCTGTACCTCAGCCTACCCCAAGCACACCATCAGACCCCAACACACAAAGGAAGCTCAGGCAAACATAAGCACCACACATCCCACAGGCACTCACGCAAACATCAAACACATGCAGACATAGCAACATCCACTGCCTCCACTGTGTCCCCCTCCTCCTCGTTTCCCTCCTCCCTCCCAGTCTCGTCTCCACTCACACCTGCATGCACTACATCTACAGCCACTACTTCCATCACCAGTACACACACCACCACACCCCACTCACGTGCAGTCACCACCCCCACTACCATTCACACATCCCCTGTGTCCTCTCCCAGTGTGTCTGTGACGCCTCCTCTCAAGGTACACAAACGCAGGCACACACCCACCCAACAGCCATCCACCTCACAACAGCCTCCAGCGCATGCACCTTCACCCAAAGTCACCAAACGTACACCTCCTACAACCACAACCTCTTCCTCCACTCCCAAACTCCCTCCAGCTACCCGTCCCAGTGTTCCCAAGAATCCTTTGCTGTCCACCCTTGACCTCTTTCCCTCACCTCCCCCACCCCGTCAGTCTCCTAGGGTCCGACTCTCCAGGGCCCAACCTAGCACCTCAGGCACGACATCGGCGGGATCAGTGTTGCCAGTAGTCACCGGATTCTGGAGTGCACCAGGCAGCAGGGCAGCCAGTGTGGCAAGGAGCCACAGCACGGACAGTCCCCCACCTGTCAAGCATCAAAAGTTGGCCAGTGCCCGGCGAGAGAGGGAAAGACACCAGCCACCAAAGCTGCTCCCAGGGGTACAGGTGGGAGTATGGAGTCAGCTGCGACGCGTTCCAAGGTGGGGAAGGAGCACAAGAAACCCAGCAAGTCTGAAAAGATCGGCACAGCGGAGAAGACTGCCATCAGCCCCGCTGCCCAGGAGGCGACCACCATTAGCCCTGCTGCCCAGGAGGTGACAGCCATCAACCCTGCTGCCCAGGAGGCGACCGCCATCAGCCCCGCTGCCCAGGAGGCGATCGCCATCAGCCCCGCTGCCCAGGAGGTGACCGCCATCAGCCCCGCTGCCCAGGAGGTGACTGCCATCAGCCCCACTGCCCAGGAGGCGACCACCATCAGCCCCGCTGCCCAGGAGGTGACCGCCATCAGTCCCGCTGCCCAGGAGTCGACTGCCATCAGCCCCGCTGGCCCAGACAGGACCGCCAGCACCAGCCCCGCTGGCCCAGACAGGACCGCCAGCACCAGCCCCGCTGGCTAGGAGGTGACCGCCAGCAGCAGGCCCAGACAGGACCGCCAGCACTAGTCCCGCTGGCCAGGAGGCGACCACCAGCAGCAGCCTCGCAGGCCTAGACAGGACCGCCAGCACCAGCCCCGCTAGCCCAGACAGGATCGCAAGTAGCTGAGTCGCTGCCAAGGACACCGCCGCCACAAGCACCGCAGCAAAGGACACCGCCGCCACAAGCACCGCCGCAAAGGACACCGCTGCCACAAGCACCGCTGCCAAGGACACCGCTGCCACAAGCACTGCTGCCAAGGACACTGCCGCCACAAGCACCGCTGCAAAGGACACCGCCGCCACAAGCACCGCTGAACAGGACACCGCCGCCACAAGCACCGCTGGACCATGAGCGCCAAGAGTACTGACGCTACTGAGTCCGCCACGAGCAGGATGAAGCACTCTGGGCACCACGCCCCCTATCGAACCAGTGGAGACATGCATCCACTCACCCTATCCTTGGCAGGATGAAGCACACTGGGCACAAAGCCCCCTCCAGAACCAGGGGAGTATCACATCCACTACCTCTGTCCTTGGCAGGATGAAGCACTCTGGGCACAAAGCCCCTTCCAGAACCAGTGGAGTATCACATCCACTGCCTCAGTCCTTGGCAGGATGAAGCACTCTGGAACAAAGCCCCCTCCAGAACCAGTGGACAAAGGCATCCACTACCTCAGTCCTTGGCAGGATGAAGCACTCTGGGCACAAAGCCCCCTCCAGAACCAGTGAAGAGTTACAACCACTACCTCAGTCCTTGGCAGGATGAAGCACTTTGGGCACAAAGCCCCCTCCAGAGCCAGTGGAGACTGTTGTCCACTTGAGAGACTGTGGCTTTGCACTCCCCAGGATTGTTCAGTGGGCAAACCACCCACTTTAGAGACTTGAGAGACTGGGGCTTTGCACTCCCCAGGATTGAACAGTGGGCAAACCACCCACTGTAAAGACATGCAAGACTGTGGTTTTGCACTCCCCAGGATAAAGCAGTGGGCAACCCACCCACTGTAGAGACTTGAGAGACTGTGGCTTTGCACTCAACAGGATTGCACAGTGGGCAAACCACCCACTGTAGAGACTTGAGAGACTGTGGCTTTGCACTCCCCAGGATTGAACAGTGGGCATGGGGCCCCCTCGTGGATTTGGCGTCATGCACTCAACCGGCTGAGGTGCCCCCCCTTTCTCTTCCCCCTGAGGTGCCTGTTTTAGTTCTATCTGATGCCCCTGCAGTGTTCTCTCCGTCATGTTCGGATATCTTGTGTGGGCCTCGACCATGCAGTGTGGGCCCAGTGTTCCACAGACTTAAATGGAGCAATACCTGGACTTCTATTCTTGGTGTATATATTTGTTAATAGTGTATATATATTTTTGCGTACTGGATTTTAATAGATTACAATGGTTACACTCATTTCCTTTTGTCTTTGCATTCTTCCGGTGGGGTTGGGGGGTGTAACTGTAATGTATCAACATGTACTTGTGTGTGTGTTGTAGTGGGTGAGGGTGGGGGTGTTGTGTGTTGCGTGTGTGTCCCTATTTTTTCCCTCCCCCCTCCCCTGTGTCGTAGGTGCAGTACTCACTGTGGTCTTCGCTGCAGGCGTTCGTGCTCCTGGTAGAGGAACAAGAAGATAAAGGCTGGGAAATGTGAAGCTCTGGCTCCATGGCGTCCTGGTTCCTCGTGGGGTGTGTAGAGGTGAGCGTTTCCCTTCGAAGTCCAGTTTCCGCCGTGCTTTTGTTTGCGGTGAATCCGCCCCGGAAAAGGTGGCGGATTGGTAGGTTGTGATACTGTGGGCGGTACATTGTCCTCTGCCTGTCTGTTGGCGGTGACCGCCGCACTGTTTGTTTGTACCGCCGTGGCGGTCGAAGTGTTAAAGTGGCTGTCTTTGTTGGCGGTTTCCGCCACGGTCGTAAATCAAACTTTTTTACCACCGGCCTGTTGGCGGTCTTACCGCCGCTTTAACACCGACCGCCAGGGTTGTAATGACCACCTTTGTCTTTTACTGTAAACCATCCTTACCTTTCTTTCCTAGCCCTATACGTACTTCTTCTCCTTATGGGGGAGGAGCCTTTGGCTATACTTTGCTGAAACTTTGCAATTCTATCCTGGCTGATGGCGAATCAACTGATGTCCTGAGGACGAAGACTGACACTGTATGCCGCCCCATTTGGATGGGTAACTATCTGATAATGAAATGGAAATTGTCTGTTTGCCTTTTCTTTCTAGGTACCAACTGTTCTTTTGATAGAGGCCATAGTTAGATGTTTTCCAAATTTGTGTTGCTAAATTGTTTTGCATGAACCCCAACATGCTAATGCTAATTAGAGGTTAGTTAAGGTGTTCACTAATACTGGGTGCAAATAGATAAATGACAGTATCTTTGCTTTGTTGAATAACGTGCTAATGATACTTTGCTAAAGTTGATTCATGTTGACGTCGTGTTTTGTTCTAATGTTCATGCTCTTTGCTTTGATAAAGTCTTATGCAAGTTGTCATATCGTAGTATTGCTGATGTGTTTACTGGTATTGAGACTAATAAACTTTCTAGTAGAATGTAACCAATAGGGAATAAATATCTTAAATCTTATTAGATTTGGCGTGGTTATTCATGGCTGAAAATGTCATGATGTGTTTTGATTCTTATTAATGTCGCTAACTAATTTGTTATTGTGAATATAGATGAGGTTATTGATCTATTGATTGAACTGCTGAATAGACATCTCGTCCTAAGGAGTCTCCAATCAGGGTCAAAAGGTTCATTGGCCTAAAACGAGTCCCTGTGTAAGTTAAATTATTAAAGGTGGGACGCGTTATCAGTTCTGGTAGCAGAGGATGGTTCCGACCCTTTGGGGCCCTAGGACAAGGGACCATTGTTTTAAAGTGTTTTTGAGATATTGTGAAGTGGAGAGATGATGTGTCCCTAAGTCCCAAATGACTTTCTCGTAATCTCGGAGCTTGTCGAAGTAAGTCGGGTTCTCGGTGTTCTAGTGATAGAGTGAGTGACGTAAGGTTCGCGCTTGCACAGCTTATGCATACTGCAGGTGAATTGTGAGGTTTGTGAGAATTTTAGGTCAGGTGATGTTTTAGTAGGAGTGTGCGTACTCCGCAGTATGAGAGTAGGGAAGTCGGCAAACTTCATGTGAGTGTGGAGCTTTGTGCTAAAAAATTGTCCACGTGGTTGTTGGTGATGTACGGACCCTGCATGGTCTAAGACTCCGGAGTATATTGATAAGTGTATGAGACACTTGGTTTATGTTGTAATTTGCACGGTTTAATAGGTCAATCGGGCGTGGTTGACAAGTCGAGTTTGAGTCAATATGCGTGAATGAAAACTTCAATGGAGATTTGGCAAGTTCTAAAGTGCACGAGTACAAATCAATGACAAGTCGAGAGAAAAATTTGCCGGTCAAATTTTGCTTGCGAGATCTGAGAAGGAGAGAGTAGCGGCCAAGGTTTAAAGTGAAATCTCTGTAAAGTTCTGAAGCGATTGTTTTACCCTTCCTGAAGTAAACCGGCAAATTTGAGTTTTTGTTAGTGCTCGCAATATATTGCATTCGTTTTTGTGTGGATCGAGAGTGAGGAAGACAAGCCGCAAGACTTTGGCAGCCGCAGTGTGTGTGAGTGTGACGTCATTGGAGCCGCGCTGGGATAGGTCGGTTAGTGAGAAGGGTCGCGCACGGATTGGCTGCCGTCTGTGGGAGGCAATTGGTTGAGAAGGTGGCCGAAGAGAGTTCTGGGAATTAAAGTCACTTCCTGATTCGATTATTAACAAAATAAAAGACGCAAAAATTAAGTTTTTCAAGGCGTTAAGGAGTGCTTTGAGGGGAGATGTGTACATTACCGCGAGTGTGGGGAGCCTACACTGCCCAAGGATACGCCAGCTTATACCGTAATGGAGGAGAGGGGAGTTGCGCCATGTCTTTGGCTAAAGCAATGGTGCAAATTAACAGAGAAAGATGGGTGTTTGGCATTTCCGGAACACGGAACGTTCAATATAATGATTTTGGAAAATATGCGGAAGACGTTAAATGAGCAAAAGCCGCCTCTGAGGCCAGCACAGTTTGAGGCATTAGTAATTTGGGAACTGATGGCCATACGATAATGGCAACAAAAGTTTGAGAGGAGGATGAGGATAGCAGAAAAGACACTAGCGGAGGCGAGGTGGGATAGTGAGCACAGTATGTGGAGAAGGGAAATAATAGATGGAGTTAAAATGTTTCCAGCAATAACACAAGAAAGTGAAGCGCAAGGGGGTAAAGCCACCTGTAAGACGGATAAGGGCTCTAGAAAAACTAAAGAGACTAAGAAGTCCTGGGCAGATGGAGATGACTCAGATGACGATAAGTTCCTTAATCATTTGTTACATGATCGACCACCACCATATGCCATAGATGACAATAGACCAAGTACTAGTACTGGTCCTGTAAATTTGACGCAGAAGCTGGGAGCAAAAAACCAGATACAGGTAAATACTGTTACAACACCAGCTCCGATACAGAATAGTGTCAGTGTGTCTACTGCTCTGGAGATGCAGACACAGTTGCAGCCACCACAGTTCAAAGGCTCTATCCTGATGTCCCAATATTAGAGACAACTACGAGCTTGATGGTGCCGCCTGATCCGGCATATACGAGATCAAAGTTAGTGCAGATTGAGCCAACTCCACTTTTACTGCCTCAGGCACAGCAACAGCTGTTGCCAAATTGCACTTCGGTCACAGGACCGCAGTCAGTCACAGCACCCGTAATGAATCAGACTATGGGAGTTAATGCTCCACAGGGTTTGGGAGGCAGACAGGCGCCAGCCGCCATATCCTTACCTATTACAGTTGGTCCGCCAGTACCATTGTATGCACAGGCAAAGCCTAATGTATGTGATCAGGGAGTAATGACTCATGAGATGACAAGAGGAGGGTTCGTAGGGAGCTCTCAAGGGATGACTCCAGTGGACCAGACAATAGAAAGATCTAGATCCTTGTTAGACTTCAGTCCGATTGGGATTCCTCCAGATACCATGAGACAATCAGGTTTGGGACTGCTGACGCCGCAGATTCCAAGTGTGAATGTGCCACAAACACCAATGATGCAGGCTGGAAATATCTCGCTGCAAGGTTTAACTGTACAACAACTGAATTAATGGTTAGATAAGTTAAATTCACCAAAGACTACAACTGCGACATCAGAGTGGTCAGAAAGAGAAGACTACCTGAATTTTGTGAGGTTGGGCATGGACGCAGCTGAGCTAGTTGGAGGGAGCATGGGAGTGAACAGTTTAGAATCATATACTGAAGCAGAATTAAGGTATCTGTGCCCCAAGATAACCAAAGAGGTGAGCAAGGTGCACCAGAGGTTGGCAAATCTGGCGGAAAAACACGACATAGATCTAGACAACACAAAACATCTGAAGAGGAGTTACAGGTTAGACTTCGAGCCTAAAGATTTTGATCACATGAGGTCTACTGGGATGAAGGGACACCTTAAAGAAATACTACAGAGTGCACAAGTTTGGGGAGCTTTAGGAAAGTGGGAAGGCAGATGGGCAAAGAAAAGAGACAAAAGGAAAAGTG
Source organism: Pleurodeles waltl (assembly GCF_031143425.1). Lineage (NCBI taxonomy): Eukaryota > Metazoa > Chordata > Amphibia > Caudata > Salamandridae > Pleurodeles > Pleurodeles waltl. The sequence goes on from NC_090444.1 coordinate 635,763,551, forward strand.
ACTGCTTGGAACAGCAGCAGGCGAAGGCAGTGCAAGATACCGGTACAATAAAAATGTTACCCATGAGAGAGACAGCTGGAGGGGTTCTAGTCCATGTACTGTGGTCTAGAGGTGACATTTTGTCCTTCACAAATGACTTTCCCAGGCTGAGAGAGAAGCCGATAGAGTGGTATCAGCAGACAGACAGGTTTGTGCAGCTTGCAAAGTGTCTTTGGGAAGACTTGAACATGCTTTTTGAGATTATAGTTCCAGCTGACTTGTGGCTTGAATGCAAGAGGAGTGTGGACTGGCCGACAGCAGAGCCGGACAGGGACAAAGTCACACGAGCACCGTTTCCTGAGGTGATGAGGTATTACTATAAGGGTATTGAGTTTTTGAAGCAGAAAGTTTCGCTGCAAAATATTGATTGGCAAAAGATTGATCGAACGGCACTAGAGGCCAAAGAGTCGATACATGCCTACTCTGAAAGGTTGTTGAAGGCGTTCAAGCACTACAGTGGTACAGAGGTTATAGAGCCGAAGGACATGAATCACCTAGTGTTCAGGTTTGTTGAAGGACTGAGACCTGAGATTAGTCAGATAATTAAGAATCATTTGATCTGTTGGCAAGCGATGCCGATTGATGAGGTGTCGCAGTATGCAAAATACTGTAGTTATGAAATTGAGTTGAAGCAGAGAAAGTTGAAGGAGAAAGTGATGGTGATGCAAATTAAGATAGCACAAGCAGGGATGCAAGGAAATGGTTTACAGCAGATGGTGCAACAGCCGCAGGGAAACAGAATGTATCAGGCACAGGTGAGAGGCAGAGGTCGAGGAGGTTTTGTGAACCGTGGTCCAGATTTTAATACTGTAGCTGTTCAAAATGATGTGCAAGGGATGAAGAAAGTGTTACCATGTCATGCTTTCAGGGGCGTTGGACACTGGAAGCGGGAATGCCCGATGATGGTGTAGGAGGGTGTTGTTCAACAAAGCAATGATGTTAGTACATTCCAAAATGTTAAAGGACCAAGGAAAGGAAGTGGGTCTGATAAAAGGAGTAGATCCAGTCAAAGTCAGTGTGAAGCCTAATGCTGTGTTTCCCCAAGTACCACAGTATCATATGACGCAAGATGCCCTTATACAGGTGACACAGATAATTGCAGACTTTGTGAAGCAAGGGGTCCTAAAAGAAGTGATGAGCAGTCCATGTAATTCACCTATAATGGGACTGAGGAAGCCTTGTGGGAAAGTTCGAATTGTCCAAGATTTGAGAAAGATCAATGACATAGTGGTGAAATGTTGTCCAGTGGTGCCAAATCCAGCTGTAATAATGTTCCAGGTTCCATGCGATGCAGAGTGGTTCACAGTTGTAGACTTGCCCCAAGCGTTCTTTTCTGTACCTCTTCATAAGGACAGCCAATTTCTCTTTAGTTTCAAATTCTTGGACAAAGTTTACATTTGGTGTCGAATTCCCCAAGGGTTTTCGGAATCACCTTCCATCTTCCATCAGATATTGAAGAAAGATTTGGAGTCATTGGAATTGCCTTTTAATTCGACTCTAGTGCAGTATATTGACGATTTGTTAATTGCATCCGAAAAAGGAGATGACTGCAAGTATGATACTATTGCTTTACTGAATCATTTGGGAAAGAATGAGCATAAAGTGTCTCCAAAAGAAGCTGCAGTACTGTCAGAAAGAGGTGAAATACCAAGGTCAACTAATTGAGAAGGGGTTGAGGAAAATATCACAGGAAAGAGTGACGGCCATATTGCAGATGAATCCCCCGACATCCCGGAGAGACGTTAGGATGTTTCTGGGAATGGTGGGCTACTGTCGTCAGTGGATCCCGAATTTCTCAGTCATCTCCAAGCCATTGGTAAGACTGACAGTTAAGGAGGTTAAGGATGGCCCAGATGTCATAACTTTGTCCGAGGAAGAGATGAGGGTGTTCATTGAGCTAAGGGAGTGTATGTGCAGGGCTCCAGTTTTAGGTATGCCTGATTACACAAAGCCTTTTGTCCTGTTTTGTCATGAATGTGATGCTTGTTCCTTGTCTGTCCTGACACAGGTCCACGGAGGTGCAAACCGACCAGTAGTATATTTTTCAGCTACATTGGATCCTGTTGCAGCAGCCTTACCGGGTTGTCTGCGCGCAGTAGCAGCAGTTGGTCAAAGCCTTACACCATGCGAAGGCATAGTGATGGGACATCCTTTAACAGCAATGGTCCCACACTCAGTTGAAATTTTGTTAACCCGTACCAAGACATAGACATAGCACATGACAAATGCGAGATTGACAAAATATGAAACGATTTTATTGGAGTCACCGAATGTAATCCTCAAAAGATGTACAGTGCTGAACCCGCCAACTTTGCTTCCAAATGAGAATACAGAGGTTGATGATGCTGATGAGGCAGAACATGATTGTCTTGAGGTAACAGAACTGTGGACCAAACCGAGACCTGACATTAAAGATACCCAATTGGAAGAAAATTACGACATTATCTTTGTGGATGGCTCATGTTTGAGAGACTCAGTAGGAGTGCTGAGAGCCGGATACGCTGTGTGTACAATCACTGGTATCCTGGAAGCATCTTGGCTTGAAAGGGTATACTCTGCTCAAGTGGCTGAATTGGTTGCTCTTACCAGGGCATGCCATGCCGCTGACAAACTGAAAGTAACTTGTCCATGATTTTGGACAGCTATGGTCCCAGAGGGGTTTCCTGCCCTCTTCTGGTTCTCCTGTGGAAAATGGTGAAAGAATCAAGGAGTTGATGTACGCGATTGAGTTACCTCATGAAATTGCCGTGGTAAAATGCAGCGCTCATGCAAAATCACAAGACTTTGTGTCAATGGGAAATGGATATGCGGATCAAGTCGCAAGGTTTTGCGCATTGAACTGTATATCGTTTAAAGATCAGTGGGAACTGTTACCTGAAACAGAACATTAGACATGCACAGGTTACGCATTAAGGGTGGTTGATACATTGGAGGAATTGAAATTGTTGCAGGGGCGTGCCAGCAGGGATGAGAAACGCTCTTGGGTTAAGATGCAATGTGTACAAAGACCAGATGATTTGTGGGTGTCAGACGAGGGGAAAATGGTTTTGCCGAACAGTCTTTTGTCACAGTTTGCAAGGTTTTATCATGGTCAAGCACATATTGGGAGAGATGACATGATCAGGTTGTTCAAAATAGACTGGTTTAACCCGAAATTCAGACAAGCTGCAGAAGTGATTAATCACAAGTGCATCATCTGTCAACAGATGAATGTGGGGAAAGGGACAGTGGTAAATCTGAGCCACATTGGGAGAGCAGGAGGTCCATTTAGCAGAATGCAATTGGATTTCATTGAGATACCTGTGTGTGGAGTTTTGAGATACGTGTTGGTGATTGTGTGTATCTTTAGTCACTGGATTGAAGCATACCCCACACGTAGAAATAACAGCCTTAGAGTAGCGAAGTTGCTGCTTAGGGAATTGATGCCACGTTTCGGGTTTCCGATCTCTTTAGAATCAGATAGAGGAAGTCACTTCAACAATGAGGTGGTTAAGCTATTGTGCACAGCATTGAACATTGAATTCAAAGCAGACGGATGTGGTATCGAAGTTAAGCCCCTGACAGACACAGAAGGCGAAGGAGTTGAGGCGGAAGGCAGAAGAAGAGCTTTGAAGGGGAAATTGGAGAAAGGCTTGCAGCAGCGATCTTTTATTAGTAGTGAGAGTTATAGTGCAGTTAGGGAACAAGGGAAATTAGCTTTAGATGCATTACACGTAGGTAAGACTTGCAGAACGCAACCAAAGTTATATTATGATAATGTGTTTGTGGGAATGAGTGAATGGAAGCATGTGTTTTTGTTTCAGAGTAAGTGGACGTTCATGTTAAATGGACAGGATCCAGCGATCCCTGGGATCTATTATATATGTGGACTTAATGCTTATTACCGTCTTCCAAAGGGATGGTATGGGACATGTTATTTGGGGATAGTTTTACCAAAGATATATACAGTTAGAAGACTTTAAGAAGTTTCCGAAATTGTCTGAATTACATCGTACTGACAAAGGAGAGAGAGTGCTGCTGGTGTAGTAGGAGACATATTTGGAGCGTAATTCCTTCAGTGGGAGTTATCTTGAATTCAATAAAGATTCAAAAGTTGTCTACTATTGTGGATAACATGCTGACAAATTTTACAGGAGCTATACTCCTGATGGATACTGAACTTGCTGCGGAGAGGACTATGACTCTTTAAACAGGCTTGCTTTAGACATTCTTTTAGCGAAAAATGGCGGAGTCTGTAAGATGCTTAATGAGCGACATTGTTGTGTCTATATTCCGGACAATAGTAATGAGATTAGAAGTATGCTTACTAACCTAACAAGAGATAGTACTGACTTGAAGGAACTGAAAGAACCAGGAGTTTGGGAAAAGGTTGGAAAGGGAATTGCTAAAGAGGGAAGCTGGTTTAGTGATATTTGGCATGGAATACTGGGAAAAATATTCCAGGGAATATTGACTGTTTTGGTTTGTTTATTTGGATTATGGTGGGCATGCAAAATTAGCAAAAGAATCAAATTGAAAAGGGCGAAAAATAATCAGAGAAGGGAAGAAAAGTAAAGGGGTAATGTATAATGAAGCTGCATAGAAAACGTGGTAGAATAAATATGCATGCGTTTGAAATGTGCCCACGGGGAGTGGCCACCAACGGATACAGTGATTAATGAAACTGACTAATAATTAATTAATAATGTACTAATGTATGATTTTATAGTAGCATTATGAGTTTTGTATTAAGGTTTTGCTAAATTAATCACTAGGCCTTAGTTAGCAAGTGTCTGGGCCTAGCTGCCTGGTCTCATATTAATGTGTTTTTCTAACGTGCAGTCTCCCTGAAGGACTTGAAGCTGTACTTTTCCAGAATCTAGAGGTGTGTGTGTGACCATAGTAAATTCTTTCTCATGGGACCCGACTTGCTCAAGGAGGCATTCTAGCCAAATGCAACAGTGTAATTCACAACAGGTGCAAGGTCGCCTGTACTAGGAGAAGACAAGTGTAACTTTTCCTACCTCACATTCTACCAGATGAAGACGTCAATCACAGGAGCCAATAAACTACGTGAGAACTGTCTTAAGTGAAAATTCTAGTAAGGTGTGTGATGGATTATTGGACAGAGATAACGATGCACTAAGTATTGTCCAATTGGAAATTAGAGACTTGCTCGACAACTTTAATATAACAGCGTGACACAAGGAGAAATTATCCATTGCTGGACATTCCACTGACCCATTACTTTGCCATCCCTTGCCTTTCAGAGAGACTTTGGGCCTGATTCTAACTTTGGAGGACGGTGTTAAACCGTCCCAAAAGTGGCGGATATACCACCTACCGTATTACGAGTCCATTATATCCTATGGAACTCGTAATACGGTAGGTGGTATATCCGCCACTTTTGGGACGGTTTAACACCGTCCTCCAAAGTTAGAATCAGGCCCTTTGTCTTTTACTTTGAACTATCCTTACCTTTCTTGTCTAGCCCTATACGCACTTCTCCTCCTTCTGGGGGAAGAGCCTTTGGCTATACTTTGCTGAAACTTTGCCATTCTGTCCTGGCTGATGGCGAATCGACTGATGTCCTGAGGACGAAGACTGACACTGTATGCCGCCCCATTTGGATGGGTAACTATCTGATAATGAAATTGAAATTGTCTTTTTGCCTTTTCTTTCTAGGTACCAACTGCTCTTTTGATAGAGGCCATAGTTAGATGTTTTCCAAATTCGTGTTGCTAAATTGTTTTGCATGAACCCCAACATGCTAATGCTAATTAGAGGTTAGTTAAGGAGTTCACTAATACTGGGTGCAAATAGATAAATGACTGAATCTTTGCTCTGTTGAATAACGTGCTAATGATATTCTGCTAAAGTTGATTCATGTTGACGTTGTATTTTGTTCTAATGTGCATGATCTTTGCTTTGATAAAGTCTTATTAAAGTTGTCATATCGTAGTATTGTTGATGTGTTTACTGGTATTGAGACTAATAAACTTGCTAGTAGAATGTAACCAATAGGGAATAAATATCTTAAATCTTATTAGATTTGTGTGGTTATTCATGGCTGAAAAGGTCATGATGTGTTTTGATTCTTATTAATGTCACTAACTAATTTTTATTAATTTGTTATTGTGAATATAGATGAGGTTATTGATCTATTGATTGAAATGCTGAATAGATATCTTGTCCTAAGGAGTCTCCAATCCGGGTCAAAAGGTTCATTGGCCTAAAACGAGTCCCTGTGTAAGTTAAATTATTAAAGGTGGGAGGCGTTATCAGGCTGCACCTCAAGAAGGCCAAAATCTGTCTGTGGTTATTTTTGTTCCTATCTAGAGGAGTCCCAGCCTGTCAGTTTGGGTTTAATTATTCCTATTAAGGGACAACTAAGTCCCATTTATTTATGCCTGATCTCTATCTAGACTGGCACAGTCCTCTAAGAAAATATGGACTGGAATGCAGCCTCAGTAATCATCAGTGGCTGAGATTAATCCAAGCAGTTCATCTATCACTTTTTATTATTTTAAGCTGCACCTCTGACATGCTACAAAACTGTTGCAGTAGATTTAGAAAGAGTCAGTAGATATCACTTCAGTTTGAAGAAAGGAACTCGGATCTGCTCTTGATAAAAAACAGAAACAGACAAAAAGCTAACACAAACAGTTCTGCACACTTTTTGCAAACTAGGTATGTGAAAAATACATGAAAAGTAATTGGCTCCAAAAAGTGAACATTTTCAAGATTTCAGAACATGAAATCCGAAGTGTTATCGCTGATACATGTAAGGTTACCTACTCCAGCGTGTCATGATATGAAGCACCCAGATATGTCTGGGTAAATTGCTAAAGCTAATAAAACAGGACAACATAGAAAAGTAAACAACTGTTTTTGTAATTGAGAACAAATACTTAAAATCCATAATTACAACAAAAATGTATGTAGCAGACAGTGCGGGCAACGTGTTTTATATTTACCTTGTCCATTTCAGGAACCCTCTGAAAAAGTCCAACCTTCCACAGGATTAAATAGCCAGCTATAATATAGAACAGACAGTAATGATAAAGTTGTTTTAAACTAAAACAAACGTACACATTGAGAAATGCACGCTTCGTAGGTATAGCATTAAGTGCATTCAATTATGAGAATCCTATTCAAAAACATTAACATTTAGGTGATTGCTTAGTTATCAGTGTGGTAATAATTAATATTAATGACTTACTTACTAGATTTCCACTTGTACTGTTAGTGCACCGTCTTTTTTCTTCATCGGTAAGCTTTGGCAAAGTCAATAGGTCTCAGCAGTTAAACCTATTGGTTTTGCCTAGTTTTTTATGATGTAAGCTAGCCACCTTGTTGAGAGCTCATCCATGGTGCCCATCTTTGAGTGGCTTTGTTAAAACACTGCTAATGCATACAAAAATAGCTTCCATGGATGCATGTACATTTGTTCTATTAACAAATGGACATAGTCCATTCACTGCTCTGAATATGTACTTCCGGCGCTGCAGATTTTGGGCACCCCATGTGTGACAATAAACCAAAAGCTCTTACCATTTTTAGGTCGAGCGTTAGCATTCGGCCTGCTGTATACTAAAGTATACAATAGAGTGAGTTCCAGCATTTTGATTTGTTAGTTGGAGTGTCCTTCAAAAATCCTTGCTTGCTAGTGATCAGTTCTGCCTTTTTCTCCTGCCTTTTTCACTTTGGGAGCAGCACAAAGTACTGTGCAATTACACTTTGTCCTGTTTATCTCTTCTGAAGAGGACTTTTTCTTTCAGTATTGGCCTGTTCGCCTTGCACTGTGGGTGTGTGTTCAGTCCCTCCTCCCCACCAGCTCCCTCTGTAAACATAAACCAACATCCAGGGCCTATTCTAGGGCCATCACCCTCTCGCTCTCTTCCTCTTGTTATTTTCAGTCTGTGTGGCAATAAAAGTCCAGTCAGTAATTTACGACGCTATGAGCTCTAACTCGAGCAAACACAAGACTATTGCATTCCAAATGCTTGTTTAACCCCTGCTGTTTCCCCACGAGGGCTATTGAAGGTTCAGCTGGGGCAACCTTCGGTGTTTCTAAGGGTGCTGGGCTTCTTAGCACTTTTCAGGTAAGTGTGTTTCCTTTTTGCATTCCTTATAGGTTGAGCAGCAGCCAGGGTGCAGCATATTTGTTGTTTACATTGTGGTTGCAGGGCACCGCGTACATTTTGGTTTAAAGCAGCTACTCCGGGTGCCAAATATTTGGGATTTGCTTTGTGGTGACAACACACCACGTGAATTTTTGTTCTGGATGGCTGCATTGGCTGCATCTTGGTAATAAAAAAGCATTTCTCGTCCAATCACGTGGAGGGGCAGAGAGGCATGAAAGGAGAGGAAAGGTCCTTCCTCTCCTTTCATGTCTCTCTGAGCATTTCTGCTGCCAGATCACGATGAGATCGGGCAGCAGAAATGCCACTAGACACCAGGGATTTTTTTTTCTTATTTCCAATAAGGGGAGCGGCCCCTTGCCTCGGGGGCAATTTATTTCTTGGCTATTTCTGCCCCCCCGGGGGCAGATTGGCCTAATATTGTTAGGCCGATCTGTCCCTGGGGGGGGGCAGAAATCCACTAGACACCAGGGAAAATGTTATTTATTGTTTTTTGTTTTTTTATGTTTGGGGAGTGACCCCTTGGGCAATGGTGGCTCCGGGGGGAGGGGGAAATTATTATTAGGTCATTTCTGCCCCCCCCCCCGGGGCAGATTGGCCTTGCGATCTGCCCCCAGGGGGCAAAAAACCACTAGACATCAGGGAATATTTTTATTTGTGGGCTTTTTCAAGGGGTAAAGTAAGGGGAGCGGCCCCTTGGGCAAAGGCTGCTCCTCGGGGGGCAAATTATTTTCAAGCCATTTCTGCCCCTGGGGGGGCAGCAATCCACTAGACACCAGGGAAACTTTTATTAATTGTTTTTTTTAATGTTTGGGGAGCGATCCCTTGGGCAAGGGTCGCTCCGGGGGGGGGGGTGATTGTTATTAGGCAATTTCTACCCCCCCGGGGGGAGATTGGCCTTGCGATCAGCCCCCGGGGGGGCAGAAACCACTAGACACCAAGGAATATTTTTATTTGTGGGTTATTTAAAGTAAGGGGAGTGGCCCCTTGGGCAAGGGCTGCTCCTCGGGGGGAAATTATTTCTAGGCCATTTCTGCCCCCCCAGGGGCAGATCGGCCTAATTTTATTAGGCCAATTTGCCCCCAGGGGTGCAGAAATCCACTAGACACCATGGATAATTGTATTTATTGTTTTGTTTAGTTTTTTGTGTTTGGGGAGCAACCCCTTGGGCAACCGTCGCTCCGGGGGGGGGGGGCAAATTATTATTATGACGTTTCTGCCCCCCGATGGCATATCAGCCTTGCGATCTGCCCCTGGGGTGGGGGCAGAAACCACTAGACACCAGGGAATATTTTTTTTTGTGGCCTATTTCAAGTAAGGGGAGCAGACCCTTAAGCAAGGGCCGCTTCTCGGGGGCAAATTATTTCTAGCCCATTTCTGTCCCCCCCACCCGGGGGCAGATCGGCCTGATTTTTTTAGGGGAAGGCAGAAAACCACTAGACACCAGGGATAATTTTTTTTGTTTACTTTTATTTTTTTATGTTTGAGGAGCGACCCCTTAGGCAAGGGTCACTCCCGGGGGGTGATAATTATTATTAGGCCATTTCTGCCTCCCTGGGGGCAGATTGGCCTAATATAATTAGGCTTATCTGCCCACAGGGGGGCAGAAACCACAAGACACCAGGGATTTTTTAGTTTTTTTATACTAACGCATAAGGGAGCGGCCCCTTTGGCAAGGGCCATTCCCCAAGGGGGGAGCAAAATATTTTTAGGCCTTTTCTGTCCCCCCTGGAGGCAGATCGGCCTAATATAATTAGGCGGATCTGCCCCCAGGGGGGCAGAAACCTCTAGACACCAGGGATATATATATATTTTTATATACTTTATGTTTTTATGTATGGGGAGCGACCCCTTAGACAAGGATCGCTCTCCTGGGGGGCAAATTGTATTTAGGCCATTTCTGCCCCCCTTGGGGGCAGATCAGCCTATTTTTGTTAGGCCAATCTGCCCCCAAAGGGGGCAGACACCTCTAGACACCATGGATTGGTGTGTGTGTATGTGTGCGTTTTGTTTGGAGGGGGCAGCCCCTTGGGCAAGGGTCTCTCCCCATGGGGGGACATTACTGTTGGCCATAACAGCCCCCCTTGGGGGCAGATTGGCCTATTTTGGAAGGACCATCTGCCCCCAAGGGCAGAAAGCCCACCAGAGACCAGGGAAGATTTTTTTTTCAAAATAAGAGGTTGGGAGTATGGCCATACCCCACCCCAAATAAATGGGGCCAAAGTTGTTCTGCCCACCAGTGGGCAGATTGGGCAATTACCCCCGATCCACACCCCGGGGGGACAAAAAGTCTACTAGATGCCAGGGAATAAAAAAACAAAAGAAAATAGTGGTGTGGTGGCTATCAACCAGTATGGGCCTGGTTATGCCCCCACCCGAACTGAAGAGGCTAACAGTCTTTCAGCTCTCCCCTGCACACTAAAACATCTTATCCCATGGCAAGTAAGAGGACATTTGATTATTTTTGTTTTTTGTTTCACATTTGGGCCATGAGAGCTTGGTAACCCTCAAAATCGTCCCAGTTGGAATGGTGAGGGCTGCACTTTTTTTTACTTTGGGATGCTGCCATATAGAAAAATCTACAAGACCTAGACACATCTGAAAACTAAACATCTAGTTGATTCCAGGGTGGTGTGCTTCACATGCACCCCACACCATTTCCTTACCCACAATGCCCTGCAAACCTGCAACTTTGCGGGAAAGCACACATTTTTCCCACATTTTTGTGATGGAACCTTCAGGAATCTGCAGTAATCCACAAAATTCCTACCACCCAGCATTGTCTCATCTATACCGATAACATTTCTGCTGCACTTGTCAGTCTAAAAATTTTTTTTTTCAAACTGCCCTTTTGGACCCACTTTGGTTCCCTCTCAATTTCAACATGTTTTTGGCTCTTCCCTGTCACAAACACTTGGCCCACCTACACAAGTGAAGTATCATTTTTACTGGGAGACTGAGGAGAACGTTGGGTGGTAGGAAATTTGTCCTGGTGCAGTGATCCCACACAGAAATGTGGGAAAAATGTGATTTTTTAGCTAGATTTGAGGTTTGCTGAGGATTCTGGGTAAGAAAATATTGGGGGATCCATGCAAGTCACACCTCCCTTGACTCCCTCGGGTGTCTAGTTTTCTGAAATGTCTGGGTTTGGTAGGTTTCCCGAGATGGCTGCTGAGCCCAGGACCAAAAACGCAGGTGCCCCCTGCAAAAACAGGTAGTTTTCTATTTGATAATTTTTATGTGTCCTGATAGTGTTTTGGGGCATTTCCTGTTGTGAGCATAAGGCCGACCCACACAAGTGAGGTGCCATTTTTCCGGGAGACTTGGGGGAACGCTGGGTGGAAGGAAATTTGTGACTCCTCTCAGATTCCAGAACTTTCTGTCACCGAAATGTGAGGAAAAAGTATTTTTTTAGCCAAATTTTGAGGTTTGCAAAGGATTCTGGGTAAGAGAACCTGGTGAGAGCCCCACAAGTCACCCCATCTTAGATTCCCCTAGGTCTCTAGTTTTCAGAAATGCTCAGGTTTGGTAGGTTTCTCTAGGTGGCGGCTGAGCTAGAGGCCAAAATCCACAGGTAGGCACTTTGCAAAAAAACCTCTGTTTTCTTTAAGAAAATGTGATGTGTCCACTCTGTGTTTTGGGACATTTCCTGTCGCGGGCAGTAGGCCTACCCACACAAGTGAGGTACCATTTTTAAAGGAAGACTTGGGGAAATGCTGGGTGGAAGGAAATTTGTGGCTCCTCTCAGATTCCAGAACTTTCTGTCACCGAAATGTGAGGAAAAAGTATTTTTATAGCCACATTTTGAGGTTTGCAAAGGATTCTGGGTAACATAACCTGGTGAGAGCCCCACAAGTCACCCCATCTTAGATTCCCCTAGGTCTCTAGTTTTCAAAAATGCTCAGGTTTGGTAGGTTTCTCTAGGTGGCGGCTGAGCTAGAGGCCAAAATCCACAGGTAGGCACTTTGCAAAAAAACCTCTGTTTTCTTTAAGAAAATGTGATGTGTCCACTCTGTGTTTTGGGGCATTTCCTGTCGCGGACACTAGGCCTACCCACACAAGTGAGGTACCATTTTTATCGGGAGACTTGGGGGAACATAGAATAGCAAAACAAGTGTTATTGTCCCTTGTCTTTCTCTACATTTTTTCCTTCCAAATATAAGACAGTGTGTAAAAAAGACGTCTATTTGAGAAATGCCCTGTAATTCACATGCTAGTATGAGCACGCCAGAATTCAGAGATGTGCAAATAGCCTTGTCGGGTGCCCATTTTGGAAATACAAAGGTTTTCTTGATACCTATTTTTGACTCTATATTTCAGCAAATTAATTGCTGTATACCCGGTATAGAATGAAAACCCACTGCAACGTGCAGCTCACTTATTGCCTCTGGGTACCTAGGGTTCTTGATGAACCTACAAGCTCTAAATATCCCTGCAACCAGAAGAGTCCAGCAGACATAACGGTATATTGCTTTCAAAAATCTGACATCGCAGGAAAAAGTTACAGACTAAAACATAGAGAAAAATTGAAGTTTTTTCACCTCAATTTCAATATTTTTTTCTTTCAGTTGTTATTTTCTGTAGGAAACCCTTGTAGGATCTACACAAATTATCTATTGCTGAATTCAGAATTTTGTCTACTTTTCAGAAATGTTAGGTTTCTGGGATCCAGCATTGCTTTCACACCCATTTCTGTCACTGACTGGAAGGAGGCTGAAAGGACAAAGAATCGTAAAAATGGGGTATGTCCCAGTAAAATGCCAAAATTGTGTTGAAAAATTGAGTTTTCTGATTCAAGTCTGCCTGTTCCTGAAAGCTGGGAAGCTGGTGATTTTAGCACTGCAAACCCTTTGTTGATGCCAATTTCAGGGAAAAAACCACAAGCCTTCTATTGCAGCCCTTTTTTCAATTTAAAAGAAAAAAGAAAATGTTCACTGTATTTTGGCTACTTTCTTGGTCTCCTTCAGGGGAACCCACAAAGTCTGGGTACCTCTAGAATCCCTAGGATGTTGGAGAAAAAGGATGCAAATTTGGCGTGGGCAACTTATGTGGACAAAAAGTTATGAGAGCCTAAGCGCGCCCTGTCCGAAATAGCCAAAAAAAGGCCTGCCACCTGAGGGGGAAAAGGCCTGGCAGCGAAGGGGTTAAGGAAATGCGAAGCCTATTGCATTGCCAATGCTTGTTAGCTTTTGCTGCCTTTAGGCGGCCTTACCACTGCTCTTCCCAATCTAGCCTAGCTACTTATAAATCTTCATATGACCCTTTCCTATCAATTTGATGCAATTGCGCTACAAACTGGAAACTTCAGAGAAGAGCAGCTCTATAATCTAGTGATGGTCTGAATTAGAATCATTTTTGTGGCAGCACGTCCATGATCCACAGCCATGTATCACTACTAGACTACTAGACACCAGGGACTTTATCTGGAAGGTCGGCCCTTGTGATGATGAAACCTCACCATCCCCGGGGGTAATATTTTTTTTAAAAAGATGTTTGTCCCCTGGGGCATGATCAAGCCCCTACAGGGGAAAAAAATATATATATTTATTTCAAAAGTAGTTGAATTTGTCAGGGTCTCGCCCCTCTAGATCAGTGACCGACCCCCTGTTGGCACCAAATAAATGTGTGGCTGCCCTGGGGGCCACAACTGGCCTCCATAGAAACTACACATCTCTCTCTCTCTCTCTCTCTCTCTATATATATATATATATATATATATATATATATATATATATATATATATATATACATATATATATATGTATATATACATATATATATATATATATATATATATATATAGAGAGAGAGAGAGAGAGAGTGTGTCTATGTATCTACTATCCATCTATCGATCTGCCTATCAATCTATCTATCTATCTAGCTATATATCTAGCTATCCATAAAACCACTCGCAGTCGCCAGTAGGTAGGTATAGTTAGGACCATGTTTTGAGCATTTTTTGACATGCCATTATCTTTGGCGCCATTTGACGAATCTTCACGAAAATTTCCCCAAAAAGTGTGTTGTGAGTCTTGTTGCACATGGAATGTTTTGGGGTGATCAGCCAAGCGGGAGCCGGAAAAAAGGGGAGGAGGGGTCAAAAAGTTTGCGATTTCCATGTTAAGTCCCATAGGAGTTTTGAACACTGCTACAACCCGAACCACTGGATGCAATTAAACCAAATTTGGCAAAAAGGTAGCCTTCAGTATGCAGATTAAGCTTTTGTATATTTGGAATAAATCAGTAGTTTACAAGAAATTAAGGAAAATCAAAATTTCTATATCTCTGGCTGTGAAGAAATCGTGAACATTCGTGAATTTTCAAGAATTTATGTGCCAATAGACATGCTGTAATTGGCTGGCCACAACCTGACTAAAAAGTTGGGGCCGCCATTTTATGGTATGGGAGAGGGTCCCAGGGACTAGAAGTAGAAATGATAAGTGGTGTAAGGGTTCAGGATGGAGGTACCTGGACCTCAGGGGTATGATAAAGGGGTGTTTAGTGCCAAATTATGGGTTTAAAATGATTTTTCTTCACCATGTGCGATATCCTCAAATAACCTCGCATATCCCTTAATAACTTTGAATATTCAAGGGTACTATTGAAAATTCAAGAATATTGCAGAAGTTTCAAGAATATGCAAAAAAATAAAATAAAAAACATTCACAGACTCATTCATTCACTAATTAATTCACTCATACATGCGCTCAGAGACTCATGCACCCACTCACACACCCACTCAGACCCACTCATAAATTCACAGACCCACTTTCAGACCCACTAAAACACTCACGCACCCACTCACAGATACAGACCCTGTGGACACCCCCCACTGTGCACAACCAAAGGCCATGCGTTGCATGGGGTTGGATGGTTGTAAGCACTTGGTTACATGACCTGGCCAAACCGTGCGCTGTGGTGGTTGGATTAATGTATAGTAATTTAAATTACTTTACGTTAAAAAAACAAGGAAATTCACTGAAAAAAGAAAAGGTTACAGGAAAGGCTCCAAATTTACTCATGCAAAACCATAGAAATTCAACAGTTATACTTAGAATTATTTCAAGTAACTATAACTCGTGCCCTAAGGTATCTACCTCTTGTGCCTTTGCTATGCATAGCTAATGACTCCACATATTGTATCATTGATGACATCTTCTATGGCATCTTTGATATTATCACTGCAACATGTGCAATAAAATTATTGATAAGAAAACTGTGCATGGCGAGGGTGAGAGTAATAGTTACCTTAGGGCGTGAGTTATGAAATAACTGTTAGAAATGAGGTGTCTGAATGGCAGTCAGTTTGCACTCTGTCCAAGCAGGGACCCTCACTCTAGCCAGGGCTATGGAGATACACACTTAAGATAACCCCTGCTCACGCCCTGGGTAGCTTGGTACAAGCAGTCAGGCTTATTTCAGAGGCAATGTGTAAACTATTTGTACCAACACACATAGTTATACATTGAAAACACCGCAAAATTGACACCACACCAGTTTAGAAGAATAGACAATATTTATCTAAATCAAAGAAGACGAAAACAACAAAAATACAATATACACAAGTAAAGTTATGAATTTTTAAATTAAAAAGTCTTACTCTGTAGAAAACAATTGATGCGTTGATGTTACTCAAAGTACCAAGATTGCATAATAATTAAAGCAGAATGGGTGAGCGTGCGTCAGAAAAGTCAGCAATGCGTCAATTCCTTACTTGCAAGTGAGGCTGTGCGTTGTTTCTTGTCCAGTCGGGTAGGCAATGCGTTATTTTTCTCTCCAGCAAGAGAGTGATGCGTCGATTTCCAGACGAGCATCTCCGATCCTGACAGGTTCACGTTGATTTTGATGCCCAGCGATGATGCGTGCAAAATCCAGCCGCACGGTGATGAGGAACTGCACTGCATGGGGGTTGCATCGATTTTTGCAGACGCAAGTAGGTGTTTTGTCATTTCTCCAGCTGCGAAGCATGCGATGTGTTGATTTCCCAGCTGTGATGCAGGAGATGCATTGATTTCTCAGTCGGGATGCAGGTGGTGCATCGTTTTTAAGGCCGCGTTGCAGGTGGTACGTCAAATTTTTTCCTGCACGGCTCCTGTGCATGGATTTCTGCCTTGGTTCTACCAGCTTCACTTTTCAAGGGCCGGGGCGCTGGATTGGGCACCACTTGGCAGGATAGGAGTCTCAGCTGAGAGTCCAGATGCTGGCAGATGAAGTCTTTGATGGACGTGACACTTCAAAGCAAGAGGCAGGCTCAGTCCAAGCCCTTGGAGACACTTCAAGTAGGAACCTACCACAATGTCCAGTCATTTTCCTCTTTCAGGCAGAAGCACCAACTGCAGGCCGACCCAGCAAAGCACAGACACAGGCAAAGAGGCAGCACTTCCTCCTCCGGCTCTTCAGCTTGTCTCCTTGGCAAAGGTTCCTCCTAAATCCAGAAGTAATCTAAAAATCTGGGGCTTTGGGTCCACTACTTATACCCCTTTCTGCCTTTGAAGTAGGCAAGTTTCAAAAGCAAGTTTCTGTTGTTCACAAGTTTCTGCCTTGCCCAGGCCTGGCCCCAGACACAGACCAGGGGGTCAGAGACTGCATTGTATGAGCACGGGCACAGCCCTTTTAGGTGTAAGTGTCAGATTCTCCCTCCCCACTCTAGACCACAAGACTCATCAGGATATGCAGGCTACACACCAGCTCCCTTTGTGTCACTGTCGAGAGGGAATTCACAACACCCAACTGTCAGTATGACTCAGACATGGAATATACAAGCAGGCAGAGGCACAGAATGGTTAAGCAAGAAAATGCTCACTTTCTAAAAGTGGCGTTTTCAAACTGACAATTTGAAAATCAACGTTACCAAAAACATGTGTTTTTAAATTGTGAGTTCAGAGACCCCAAACTCCAAATCTCTTTTTGCTCCCAAAGGTAAACTGCACTTAAAAGTTATTTAAAGACACCCCCCATGTTAACCTATGAGAGAGAGAGGCCTTGCAAAATTGAAAAACAAATTTGGCGGTGTTTCACTATCAGGACATGTAAAACACATCAGTACATGTAAAACACATCAGTACATGTCCTACCTTTAACATACACTGCACCCTGCCCATGGGGCTACCTAGGGCCTACCATAGGGGTGCCTTACATGTATAAAAAAGAAAGGTTTGGGCCTGAAAAGTGGGTACACTTGCCAGGTTGAATTGGTAGTTTAAAACTGCACACACAGACATGGCAGTGGCAGATCTGAGCCATGTTTACATGGCTACTCATGTAGATAGCACAATCTGTGCTGCAGGCCCACTAGTAGCATTTGATTTACAGGCCCTTGGCACCTCTAGTGCACTTTACTAGGGAGTTACTAGTAAATCAAATATGCCAATCATGGAAAAGCCAATTACACATACAGGTTACACAGAGAACACTTGCACTTTAGCACAAGAGTACCAAAACGAGCAAAAACAAAGTCCAGCACACAGTCAAAACATATGAAACAAAGCCAAGAAAGACAGGGGAAACCAATAAATTTAACTATAACTGTTGAATTTCTATGGTTTTGCAGGAGTAAATTTCAAATCTAACTACAACGTCCCTGCAACCCTTGTTTTTACAATGAATATAGATATATACATACCCATATAAATCTAGATAGATAGATAGAAAGATAGATAGATAGATAGATAGATAGATAGATAGATAGATAGATAGATAGATAGATAGAAATGGCTTAAGCCAGACAGCTTGTTCCCTTTGATCTGAAAAGGATCCTAACCACGCCAGTGCCTTCCCCCTACTCTAATGTGGGCCAGACAGTGTAACAGAATTTCATGCAATATTGTGTCAAAAGCTGCTGAAAGATCTAATAGAATTAAGGTGGTGTTTTGACCCGCATCCTAAGCAAACTTAATAGAGTTTGTAATCTCCATATGTGCAGTTTCTGTACTGTGTCGGGCCCTAAAGCAGGACTGTGATGAGTGGAGGGGCTTAGAGGATAATTCCAGAAAGGACAGAAGCTGGATGTTGACAATTTTTTCAATAATCATGGAGACCCCAGGAAACAGGGAAATAGGTTTTCTTCAGCAAGGGAATAACAACACCCTTTGCCAAGCAGAGGGAACTATCCCAGAGTACAGGGAAGTTGCAACAAGCTCCTGATACGTGGTCGCCAGACTATTCCCAACCAATCTCATTATGAGTGGGGAGGGAAAGGATACAGCGGGTAGCCGGATCTGCTTGTCCAGAAAAAATAATCTAACTCATTAATAGTGTGTGGCGGGGTACACTGCAATGATTTATTCTAAGCTCTAGGTACTAGTAGTCTCTCATTATTTGAGGGAGACAAGTTTGATGTTTCTGACTGATTGTATCCTTGGAAAAAGTGCTCAATTGAGAGTACAGAAGAGCACTGGTCTACAGAGGTGGTTAAACACCTGCTGGATCAGTGAAATCTGATACAAATTTAAAGATTTTCTTGCCATTGTTATTGGCTATTACAATTAAGTTCTAGTAGTAAGTGCCACGTGCTAATTTCAGGTCTGTATGGTAAACCCTCAGAGCCGCTTTATTCTGGCTCTTGTCTGAGTTAACATATTTTTTTTCTCCAAAGGTGTACAAGCTTTTTGGAATACTATCTCCCTGCTACCAGTTCTCTTGTGAGAAAGTGGGCAGACTGTGATCATCTAGTTGTACCTGCTTTGGCAGCCAGAGCAGCTACTGAGGCAGCCACTAATAGCCAATTAGTAACTTTACCCAAATCAGATATAATAGCTCCTGAGAGTATAGGTTTGGTGGAGTAAAGAGTATCCTTCAGTAAAGTTATGTCCACCTTATTCCAGGCACGGTATAACTGAGGGTGTCTAGTCCTCCCTAAATTTTTTGGGGCTAACCAAAGCCATGAAAAAGTAAGAAGGAAGAGGTCTAACCATACAACTTCCAGTGGCATGGTGGTCCACAGCTTTGTGTTGGAGAAGTTATGTCAATGCGGTGCAGGGCCCAGTATTGTCATGTAAGAATCCATGTCAGCGAAAGAGTCACATAGTTTTGACGTCAGATTGTCAGTAGAATTGTCTAGTTGGATGTTAAAGTCCACTAAAACCGCAACGTTTATATAACTGGAAACTCTCAGGCCTAAAGCTAGAGAAATAGAATTGAGAAAATCATCAGCATAGCCGGGAAGATGATATAAAAGGACTCTGGGAAAGGAATAAATCCCAGGGCGTCTGCATCCACTAAACCATCAACATTAAAGGTGATACATTTCAATAATTTCTTTAAGGTGATGGTTACCCCACCACCCCTCTTGCCCTTACAATCTAAGTGTAGGCAGGCAAAGTGAGGGGGAAGTGCCAAATGTACGTCAGAGCCATTGTTGAGCCCGGTCCCAGTCATGAGGAGAACATCTAGTTCTTCTTCCTCAAGAAGATTATAGATTTCTAAGGCATGTTTTGGGAGTGAGCAGACATTTATTAAAGCAGCGTTGAGTTTATTGTGGAAGCCCAGCTCCTCCTTCTTATTCAGTGAGCTGTACAAAGCTGGCACTGTGGCCTGTGGTTCAGTTCATTGTTGCCACAAAGGATTCCCTCTGGATCTTGTTTGCGAAATGCTTCAAAAATCCCAGACCTTTGTGTTATGTTCCAAACAACTGCTTGCAGTCAAGTTTTTGGATGGGGTGATGTGTAAATGCTCACTACAATTCATGATGAGAGCACTTTCGCCCGTGACAATTTGGGGTCAGATGGCTGAAGTTCACAAGCCTACCTATATACTCCATTAGAACAAGTACATGGGCAAATTAAATAAGAACTACCGGGTTTTTCAGCCATACAATTTGAGTTGTCAAATTTGCACTTGGACTCATGTCTTTCCTTGACTTTCAGTTGTCTGTCATTGAAAGTCTTACTTCTATAGAAGCAGCAGCCTCCACTTCTTGTGTTCTGGAAGAAGTGGCAAGGCTGCAGGAGCAACACTTTGCTGATCACATTCATGAAGCACCTAAAAAGGCTCGACCATGTCGTCATTGTAAAGTCTGCTCTAAGCATGGAAAAAGGCAGGACAGTCAAGTTTATGGTCCCTAGTGCCCATCTCAGCCAGCCCTGTGCTTTCCTACTTGCTTTATGTTGTATCATGCAAAGGTGAAGTACTGGGAAATTGACTGTGGTGGAAATGCTGTTTCAATGGCTGGACATGGATACCTACCTTCCGAGGGCCACAAGTTTGCCAGGCAAGCAGTGCAGAATTTTAGTTAATCTACTTGAGGAAATAACGGACTGCCTGATGGCATGCTCAACACCTTTATCCAGTGTCAAAATATGGTAGGTGCTCTGTTCTCCAATTGACAAGTGTATTATAGTCCACAAACTGCACAGAGTGCTGGATGGAAAATATGCCATGTTGTCAATGAGCACCCTGTGTGGCAACATTTTAAGGGCTTGACTAGATTTTGAAGTGCTTTTTAGGCAATTTATGTATCCAACACAAGGACCACCCTGATTGCCCACAAGAACAAAAGTAAGTGTAATAAGTCAAACAACTGCCCCATGGGACTTATTCACCAACATTTCTGCTTGCTTTGAAAGTGTGCAACTCAATAAAAACTTGTATCATAACAAATGGTAATGAAAATTGGTACAGGACACAATATCTTGTATGATGATTGTTTTCACATCTTTAGTATAAGACGTGAAAACAATCATCATACAAGATATTTTGTTCTGTAGCATGCCCTTTGTCCTGTACTTTTCAATAACATTGGGTATGAAACAAGTTAGTCACACTTTCAAATCAAAAGTAGAAGTGCTGGTGAATGAGTCTCACAGGACATTTGTTTGGCTTATTATTTTATGGAACCTAGCCAGTATTCTGTTGCATGTTTGCCTTAATTTCAATGGTAGATATGCTCACTCAGTTCCAGGAATAAGCCCCCAAAAGGCATACTCAGACACCCCCAATTTGCATTTACAAACTAGAAAAAGTTGGATTTAGCACAGTAGGTGCTTCAGGCGCATGATAGTCATGTTTTCATGAGCTTCAAGTAGCTAGGGATGGAAGGCATTAGTACAGGTTCACTTGGCAAGTATATAGGATTAGTCAGGACTGATGAGGACAGAGACATGAATGGGTAAGAAAAGCTGCTGGTAGATGTGCTTCCACAAGGATACTGCATAGTTTGAAAGCAGACAGTAAAGGAATTACAGATATACATGCCATGACTTCATCTTCACCTACAGCTTCAAACCTGCACACAACGGTGGAAGATATGTATGTTACATTCTCACGGCAAGCCTGTGTGTCAGAAACTACTGTTCTTCTATCTATTCCATCTATTGTTTCAAAGGTATATATACTCACGCAGTTCGAGGAATGACACCTCAGAGACATATTCGGACCCCCCCAGTTTGCATCCACAAACTAGAAGTTTAATTTACTACAGTGAGTGAACTACAGATGCACGTAAGGTATGTCTTCCTGCACTTCATGTGGCTATCATGGTAGCCATTAGTAAAGGCTCACTAGAAATGCATTCGGTAGCGTTCAGAAAGAAGGAGGTGGTTACTTGATAGGTGGTAAAATGTAGTCAAGCTGATTCTATCCTGTGGTGTATGACTGTGACAGGCCCTTTTGTGGCGGCATGTTGATGTAAATGCCCCGATCTGTTAGATTAGGCTCATAGCCAGCGGTATGAAAGTCTTGTGTGTGGTGTGTGAATGGCATGTGAATGGACCACAAAGCGGTTGGTAACTTGACGTGGCTTTATGGCTCACCTTCAGAAATCCTGGTTTCAAAATTCAGATACTTGATAAGTAATTTTACTTTGAAGCCATCATTTCCAAAGATGCCAAAACCAACCAGTGTAAGGACTGGATTACCTTTAAAAAAACATAGTACAAGTGTCCATAAATCTAAATATTTATTGTGAGATACGCACCCTCCAACCAACTATTTTATAACATCGGTCCAGGTGTACATGGGGACAGGCTTGCAATTACCAAAGAGCAAATTTTTGCGATTCACTATGTGGTAATAGCAAACACCTACGTACAAAAGTGTGCTTTATACTTTATGTGATACCCACTGGGTCACAAAAAGACGCACTTCATTAATATTCATGGGGTAGGTCTTGTTGTGTCACCCATTGAGAATAGCAAAAATCACAGGGATTGTGGCCTCGTGGGGTCAGTAGACCACCAGATCTGTGACTGATTTTCAATAAAGCATTATTTTAAATGCAGCCTGTTTTCCTTAAAGGAACATGGGATGTGTTTCAAAAAGAAAAACAAAAAGATTTCTTTTCATTTTTTAAGATCAGGCAGTGGTTCATGGGAGCACTGCCTGCTCTTAAAACATGTTTTTACAAGCATTCTTAGAGGGGAATGGATCCCATACGGACCCCTTCCCATTTGCGAATGAGTCACCACCTACCTGAAGTAGATAGCAAAATGTGAATGATTTGCAACCACATATCAGTCTCAAAACATTCACACATCCCACTGTGATTCGGTATTAAGAATGGATGCTCTAAACAAGCCCCAACCTACTACCGACTTGAAAACCCAATGTGTGATTTGGTAATAGGTTACCGAATTGGAAATAGGGATTTGTACATTAAAAAATCTTTGGGGCGGTTTCAAATTGCCCAATTCTGCAAACTGGGCCGTTTGCAATCTCAAAAACAAATTCTACCGCTGGCCCATAATCCTTAAACCTGGCAGGTGTGAGTTTGTACTGCTTCAGTGCTGTCACCAACCACCACTCCCCAAGAGCAGACATCCGGTAGAGCAGCTGTTAGGACTTCTGATTTCAGCCACCTTCTTCTCGTTTTACCCAATGCACAGTTATGCCAGCTCAGGACAAGTAATGGGTGGTCCTGTCTGCCTAACATTTTACAATATGACAGGGGTTTACTTTTCTCATTTCATCTTGATAAACATTTCTGTTGGGAAATTCAGAGACAACCCCTTCCTTAGACAGCTCATAAGGCTGATGTACCTGCGGCTCAGATCTACAAGTAGACTTCAAGCTGTGGTGGGTCAACTCAGGTGTTATGTGCACGCTATTGTTTTCTACTGTGTCAGGCCTGTGTAACCTCTGATCTATGGCCTATGAACCCCGTCCCCCCCAGACTGCTCATATTCAATATGGATTAATAAAAGCCCACTATATTCTAGATATTTTGTATACAAACTAACGGGGGACAAACTGAATGATGCTCATGTATGATATCAGGGAGGGGTCATGGGACAGCTAGCTGTTTCCTATTTGCAAAGCAAGTAGGTGTACCTTTGCCAACTTTGGGCCACAAGGGATCTACCAGATTTTCAGCATGCAGCAGAGGATTCCATTCTGAGGGGTATTTCAGTTTTACATTGTCTCAAAAACATTGTGGTCCTTTTAAATTATTGTATGTATATCTTAAATATTATTTATTATCTGTTAATGTGTAATATAATATTGCCTCGTCTTAGACCAAAATCAGTAACCAATGAAGCATATGCATATCTGCGTTTCCAGTGCAAATTGTCATGTTATTGTTCACATCATACATCACAAATGTGAGAACATCTTCACACAGGTTCCTTTGGGTATTACTACAGATTCCAGTTAAAAATGACAATTACCAAGGACATCTGATATCCTCTCCAGACATGACTCTGTAAAGAGCCGTGGGGTGTCTTCAACCTTAGTTTTCCAACAAGTGAATGTTATATCATCTTTCCTAATGGCAAACTTGCTTGCTGCTACAATTAGATGTATAATGTGCATGGAATTCATGTAACCCAAAATAATGCTTAGTTTCATCTTTCAGTATTCTTTCTGCAAGCTCTCGATCGGTTCATGATTGCAGCTACCTTCTCACTACATAGATTGATAAAAGCCCACTATATTCTAAATATGCTACATATGAGCTCTCTTGGGGGATGAACTAAGAGATACTCAGGTATGGCACAAGGAAGTGGTAACGGGATGGCTAGCTGTTTCTTCTTTGCAAAGCTGGTAGGTGTACCTTTGGCACCTGTAGGCTACATGGGACCTACCAGCTGTTCAGCATGCACCAGAGTATTTCATCCTTCTGAGAGGTATTTTAGTTTTATATTGTCTCAAAAATGTTGTGTCTCTTTTCAATTATTGCAGTTATAATGGGATATCAAAACATTGTGGGTATTAATATCTCAGGTATGGAATCTTGTTTTTAAAGTTATAGTTAGGACCTAGTTTTCATAGGAGAAGCATTTTTCATTTTGTTAATAACTTTGGCACTGTTTTGCAAATCTGTGCAAACATTTTGAAACTATTGCGACAGGCACTTCAGCTGCTGCCTGTAAAGGTTCAGGGTCATCCGTCAAGCGTGGCCCAAGAAAAAGGGGATCCTAAAATGCATTTTCCCTACGTAATTTCCCATAAGAATTTCGGACATGACTACAGCCTGACCTGCTGAACGGAATCACACCAAATTTGGAGGAAAGCTAGATCTTGACCTTTTCGTAATTTGGTGTAATTCGGTTTAGTAACTTTTAAGTTATTAAAGTAAAATGTTTTATATATATCTAGTGATGTGGACCCACCGTGAAGCGTCCGCAGATCCAGCAGATTCGCAGATCCACACACCAACAGCAATGCCATGATTGGCTGGCTGCCACCATGAAAGGAAAGCTGCAGTCAGCATTTGTTTCATCTTACTCATTTACCAGTGGGGAAAATCAAATTTTAAAGTGATAGAAGGGGTCAGGGCAGAGGTACGCAGACACCATGGGACAGATGGAGGGGATTGAGAGAGACCCCTTGTGGGCAACAAATTGTCCCCAAAAAATTTTTTAGTGTATGATGATCTGTGAGTTCACCTGGATCCTCAAGGATCCACAGAGATTTGTGTGGATTTACAGATCCAGATCCCACGTAAAAAAACACATACACCCACTCACAGACCCACATTGCTACTCACACACCCACTCACCCACCCATTTACACACCCATTCAACCACTCACACACCCATAAAGCCATTCACACACCCACTCACAGACATACAAAACTGCTCACACACCCACACAGCTAAACCCACGGCCACATGCAGTCCCAAGCAGCAAGTTCCACATGCACTCACACACCCACCACACATTCACACACCCACGTAGACAACCAAACAACCACACACAACCCCTTGCATTCACCGGGGCTACAGGGACATTGAAGTTATTAAAAGGCATTTCAAAATATAGAAATTCACTGAAAAAGCAAAGGTTTCAGGGACGTTATAGTTAAGAAATAAAATGTAGAAAAACCTTAGTACTTCACTGAAAAAAACAAAGGTTAAACGGATGTTATAGTTAGGAAATACATTTTAAAAAATCTTAGAAGTTCACTGAAAGAACCAAAGGTTACAAGGACGTTATAGTTAGGTTCAGATTTCACATATACAAAACCATAAAATGGAGCAGTTATAGTTAGAGTTATCTCAAGAAACTATGGGCCAGATGTATGAATCTGGCCCATTGCGATTCGGTAATTGCGATTTTTAAGAAATCGCAATTACTGACTTGCAAAGGGGCATCTATCACATTTGCGAGTTGGTAATTGCGGTTTCTTAAAAATTGCAAATGAAATTACCGAATCGCAAATTGCGATACTGGCCCCATTCACAGCTATGGGCCTAAATGTTTAGCATTTTGCAAATTGCGATTTCTGAAACAGAAATCGCAATTTGGGAAAAGCAAAGGGCCAGGGTGCTGAGGGCCTAAGGCCTCCTCTCCTGCACCCTTTTTTTTTTTTTGGCACATGTAAAGTACACACATGAAAAAAAGGGCATGTGTGCTTTACATATCTAATTTAAAAATGCAGTTGTACTGCATTTTTTAATTCTGCACCAGGTTACCACCTGGTTGCAGGTCATGGTATTTCGCAAGTGCAAAGTACCATTCTGCGAAAAATCGCAATTTGCGATTTTTTGCAGAATTGCTTTGCGACCTGGATTTTGCGAATCGCAAATTGCGATTCGCAAAATCCAGGTTGCAACGCAGAAAATCGCTATTTTTTGCGATTTTCGGTTTTTGGTCTGCGAATGCAGTTGATGCATTGCAGACCCCGATTTTGCAATCGCAAACGGCCGATTTCGCTGTTTGCGAGTGCAAAATCAGATGATACATCTGGCCCTATAACTTGTGCCCTTAGGTAACTATAACTCACGCCCTCACCATGCACTGCTAATTCCCCCACAAATTACAGCACTCACAACATCTTTGATAATATCATTGATAATATCAATGTAATATTTGCAGTGATATGTTTTGACGAAAAAACTGTGCATGCCGGGGGTGCAAGTTATAGTTACCGTAGGGCACAAATTATAGTTACTTGAAATAACTCTAATTACAACAGGTGAATTTCTAAAATGTGAGCCTAACTATAACATGTCTGTATCCTTTGTTTGTTTAGTGAATTTCCACATTATAGTTTGGCTCACATTTTAAGCAGACAAAACCATAGAAATTCACCAGTTAGAGTTACCTCAAGTAATTATAACTTGTGGCCTAAGGTAACTATACCTCGCGCCCCCACCATGCACAATTATCTGATCAATAATTTTACTGCAGATGTTACAGTGACATTATCAATGAGGTTATCAAAGATGTCATGAGTGCCGTAATTTGTGGGTAATTAGCAGTGCTTTGCGAGGGTGCATGTTATAGTTACCTTAGGGCAGGAGTTATAGTTACTTGAGGTAACTCTAATTATAACTGGTGAATTTCTATGCGTTCATACGTTCAAAATGTGAGTCTAAGTATACCCTCCCTGTAACCTTTGGTTTTCAGTGAATTTCTATATTTTTTGATGTATAGTAATTTTCATTACTATACGTTAACCCAACCACAGCTGCACATGGTCTTCAGCCGTGCATGGGGCAATGGGCCACAGACCAACTACCTCTGTGGCCAGATCCTGAGTCCAACACCCTATAAGCAGCCAACCATGCTTTGCCCATTAAGGCCCGTATTTATACTCCGTTTGCGCCGAATTTGCGTCGTTTTATTCGACGCAAATTCGACGCAAAACTAACGCCAACTAACGCCATATTTATACTATGGCGCTAGACGCGTCTAGCGCCAAAGTTCCCGGAATGTGCGTCATTTTTTAGCGTGAACCCCTTCCTTGCGTTAATGATATGCAAGGGAGGCGTTCCCGTCTTAAAAAATTACTCCCAGGCCTTTACGTGGTATTTATACTCCCGGGCAAAAATGACGCCCGGGAGTGTGCGTGGCCAAAAACGGCGCATTTGCGCCGCTTTTTAACGCCTGGGTCAGGGATGGCGTTAAGGGACAAGTGGGCTCAAAATGAGCCCAGAGTGCCCTCCCCTGCCCCCAGGGACCCCCCCTGCCACCCTTGCCCACCCCAGGAGGACACCCAAGGATGGAGGGACCCATCCCATGGACATTAAGGTAAGTTCAGGTAAGTATTTTTTTTAAAAAATTTTGTGGCATAGGGGGGCCTGATTTGTGCCCCCCTACATGCCACTATGCCCAATGACCATGCCCAGGGGACAGAAGTCCCCTGGGCATGGCCATTGGGCAAGGGGGCATGACTCCTATCTTTACAATGATAGGAGTCATGTTGATGGGGGATGGGCGTCGAAAATAAATGGCGCAAGTCGGGTTACGACGATTTTTTCGACGCAACCTGACTTGCCCCATTTTAAGACGCCCATGCGCCATCTTCCCCCTACGCCGGCGCTGCCTGCTGTACGTGTTTTTTCTCGCGCACACCAGGCAGCGCCGGTCTGCTTGCGCCGGCTAACGTCATTCAATAAATACGGCGCCCGCATGGCGCTTCAGAATGGCGTTAGCCGGCGCTAAATTTTTTGACGCAAAACTGCGTTAGCGCAGTTTTGCGTCAAAAAGTATAAATATGGCCCTAAAAGTGCCAAAATAAATGACGCAAATAAATCTCTTAGATTTCTTTGCGCCATTTTTTTGCCACCCCCCTAACAGGGGAACACCCCTTTTGCATACATTATGCCTTGCGCAGGCATAATGTAGCACAAAGGGTTACAAAGTGTAAATCTGGCGCTGGAAGTTTGGCCTCGTTGGGCCACATTAGCTGAATTAGCGTAATTAACAGAATTACGCTAATGTGGCGCATGGAGGCGCTAAGGGCTCTTAAATCAGCCCCCAAATGTTTTTTATATAAAAAAGAAAATGAATCACTTTTGTTGTTAATGTCAAGCTAATACATGTATTATAACTTTTTTAACATTTTATTATCATATTTTAGTATACTACAGAGTTTCTTTATATATTCTATGCATTAAATATGCTATATAATGCCAGTAATTGGCAACATACTATGCATATAAGAAAAACAGATTCACTTTATTGTATTATTTTTATTCATTGTCTTGTAAATTACTATGGCTCATCGCATGAAATGATTACAGATTTTTGAGTGATCAATCAGTAATCCAATACTTTAAATGGTCAAGTCAGTGATGTAAGCCTTACCTTTGTTACCAGCCACTATCACTTTGGCGTACTCGTCAGTGCACAGTGCTGTCAGGCCAGTTGGGGGGTGATTCATATTAGGCAGCACCCGTTTAATTAATATCCCCTGTTAAAAAAAAATTGAGTCGTTCAAAAGCAGGTTAAAATGATGTGATTATAACACATATATGTGCTAAAACGGAATTTCTCTTCGCAGAGAAGCAAACAAGCAAGTCTTTTGAGGCAGGGTGAGGTATGTATTCTGTGAGTAAAGAGAACATAGTCCCATGTTCTTCAATAGTAAGAAGATGTGACATTTCCCTGTTTTTCAAAAATGTTCGCACAGTATACATCCCCTCTTTAGATTAGGCACACGGTCCTTTTCTGTGCCCATCAGCACCCAAAATCGATTCTGCTTGCATCCAGCGATTCGTGCTTCCAACAAAGTATATAAATATATTGCAAGTTGGATGATCAGAATGACTGAACTTGTCTTTTATAAATATCAGGGCTTGTGACACTGTGCATGAAGACACATAGGCCTAAATTTAAGAAGAGCCTAGCGCCATCTATCGCCACATTAGCGTCATTTGTTTTGTGGCGATAGTGTGGTGAAAACGCAGTGCCATATTTACAAAGTGGCTCCACTTTGTAAAGCCTTGCAATACATTGTGCCTGCGCCAGGCATAATGTATGCAAGGGGACGTTCTTCCAGTGCTTTGTAAATAAAAAAGTGCCGGTACCCAAAGCCCTCCTCTTAAACACACGGCTGCTGCAATTAAATGTGCGAACACAGAATACTGAGGCAGCGTAATCCCAAAGCCATCTCAGGCCTCTTCAATCCATATAAGGTCACTCCGTGCCCCTTCAGCTCACTCTTGCAGCTTTCTGCTTTCTCTCATTGTGACGCTTTTTCGTTTTTCTCTTCCTTCGACTTTCCCAAATGTGTCCTTTGCTCGCAGCAAATGCTTGAGCCAGAAGACTAAGGGCCAGCCCTTAAAAGTAAGTGCTGGTGCTCAGCACCGGAAACAACAAGCACAAATTAAGCACTGCGTTCTCCCATTAGGGGGCTCGCAAAAATGGCACTGTGGAAGCTGTGAGATACCACAATGCCACTTTTAGACACATTTTCTAAACCCTCCAAAAAGCAGGTGTTAAAAGGAGGCACCTCTATGTTCTTTACAAGATTAGCGCCAAAGTGTTTGGTGGTAATCCTGCAAAGTATAACAATAGTGTCAAAAATGATGATGCTATTTCCCTTACCTGCGCTATGATGTTGAATACGGCACACACATGGTGGCGTTGGGCGGGGGCGTAATGGGCCGCAAGAAAAGTGGCACTTTTCTAAATCTGGACCTTAGAAGCTATTCAATCAATGCTTCAATCAATGCTTACTCTGACGATTTGGGATTTTGGGAAAGTATCCTCACACTTCCTGCAGAAGCAGTTCGGAATTACCGGAGTTACCCACCATTGACTACCACAAATGTATGTCAGTCTGAAGGTTAGTCGTGATTTAGGGATTTTTGCTGGTGGCCCGCCCATAGAAAGCTCCAGGGCGTCACCCACTGCCTCGCATGCTTTCACTAACAGCTTGTTATGCGTCAGCTTCTGCATGAAAACAAACGGTCTTGCATACCATTTCTTTGCATGCAAAAGTTGTAATATCCCCTTAACTTCAGAAAAGGGGGTCCACTGCTGTATTGTGCATGTGTCAAGTGTGGGTTGCTGAGACCCGTCTCACACAGACACAATGCATACTAGCATGCTGCACTAGCGTCATGCAAATAGCATCAGTCAGTGCAGCATGCCAAATAATGGAACCTCAGGGCTTGTAAAGCACATTCCCTTTTACACACCCAGAAATCGGAGTAGAGAAAAAAGGTCTTCCTCGGTACCTTCAACCTATTCTAGTACCTGATTGGATAATAACCAGTACACGTGACATTGGTGCCAGCCTAGCTAGATGGAGGAGTCCAAAATCGAAAAGCGTGTGCGCACACTTACATCAAAGAGAAGCAGGTAAGTTTTTTTTTGTTTGAGTATGTCTTTGTGCGTGTGCCAGGGAGTGTATGTGTATGTCTGTGTGGATATCTTTGCATGCCTGAGCGCATGTGTAAATATTTAAGTGTGTGTGTGTTCAGTTTGAAAGCCTTTGAGGTGAGAGGTATTGGCCACGAGGATTGGTAAACACAGGGTATACTTTGTGCCTCACCTTTTCACAAGTTTAGAATCCGATTAACGCAGAGATACTGGGTGTCAGAATTGGTTGTCTAGGCGAAAGAGTACCTTTTTCTCTCCAGCTCGTAAGAAAGATGGAAACAAAAGAGAGAGAGAGAGAGAGAGCACGCATAACGAAACCAGACCTCACTCTGGCCACAG
The DNA here is from genome assembly GCF_031143425.1 of Pleurodeles waltl. NCBI lineage: Eukaryota > Metazoa > Chordata > Amphibia > Caudata > Salamandridae > Pleurodeles > Pleurodeles waltl. The sequence goes on from NC_090444.1 coordinate 635,794,546, forward strand.
AGCACCCATTAATAATGATTTGCATGTCTTTTACATGAAATTGAAATCAAGACGTAAATGGGGTTAATGAGGAATATCAGAACTAAATCATTAACTCTTCTGCTTTACTATGACCCGGTGGTATAATGCTCAGACACCCACTTCATTTTCTTAGTACAGAAATGATAATTGCAAACAAGCACACTCTCAGTGACAGTGGAGCACCACAAGATGATATATTACTCGCATCATCACAACCCATTTCTGTCCACAGCAGTGGCATCCAAGACAACGCACTCAACTGGATCTCTTCCTTCATCTCTGGCCGAACACGGAGGATCCTCCTCCCTCCTTTCATCTCCACACCCAAAGACATCATCTGTGGCATCCCCCCGGGCTCCTCCCTCAGCCCCACCCTCTTCTAAACCTACATGACTCAGCTGGCAGACATCGCAAGCACCCACAGACTCAACATCGTCTCCTACTCCCACAACACCCAGCTAGTCCCATCCCTCACACACAACTCCTCCACCACACAAACCAACTTCCAAAACACCATGACCGACATCGCCACCTGGATGATGACCAACTGCCTGAAGCTAAATTCAGAAAAGATGGAGATCCTCATCTTCAGGAACAAGCTCTCCCACTGGGACTAAACATGAAGGCCTGTCACCTTACTCCCCACCCCACACCCACTGACCACGCATGCAACCTCTTGATCATCCTGGATACACAACTGATCATGAAGCAACAGATCAACATTGTCTCATCTGCCTGCTTCCACATCCTCTGCATGCTCCGTAAGGTCTTCAGATGGATCCCCATCTCTACTAGGAAAACAGGCACCCAGGCCCTCATCTCCAGCCGACTCAGCTACGACAACACGCTCTATGGTGGAACCACAAAACAGCTCTTGAACTGCCTCCAGGCCATCCTGAACATGGCAGCAAGACTTGTCCTTGATCTCACCAGAAGAACCAGCATTACTCCCCATCTCAGGGCTCCCTGTCTAGCAAAGATGCCTCTTCAAGCTCCTCATGCTTGCATGCATGCATAAAAAGCCCTCCACAATGCTGGACCTGCTTACATTAACAACCGTCTCACATTCCACCAACCGACCGGAGAACTCAGCTCAGCCTCTCTCTCCCAGGCCTATGTCCCCCGTATCAGCCATGAATGCTTCGGAGGTCGCTCCTTCTCCCACCTCACTACCAGGTCCTGCGCCCCTCCCCTTCTCTGAAGGACTTCCGAAAGCAGCTCAAGACTTGGCTCTTCAGCTGCCCTCGCCAGCCGGATGAGGCCCGCAGCATACCTCCCGCATCTGGAGACCCCCGGGGATATTCCTTCACATTCAAACATGATAGTTCCCATGTGACATTAATTCCCACATAACCTTATAGTCACACACTTAGAGCTCATAGCTATGGTTGGTGGGACTTCCTTACCACGTCAATGCGGAACCAATTGCCACATCTTTGGCATCTAGTCCCCCGCTCTCTAGGGAGGGTGCATGGGACCAGTGAATGGTCAGTTGCACCCTATATGTTGGACATATCCATACAGTGCAGATAATCTTTGCTTCATTCCAGCCGTGGATCAAAAAATAATGGGTTGCTAGGAATGTTGAGCAGAAAGACTTATGAAGATTGTGTGGGCTTTAGTCTTTGGGAGCATGTCCCTTGCTAGGGCACCTAACGTGGATGACATACCAACAGATGTGCTACATCCTGTGGGATTCATCCTACATACTGTATTACTATATTTATATGTGCTCTCTCTTTCAGCAGTTGAAGTTTGCATCTTTTTTATGTTTCCTCTGCAGATAAGAACTTGGGTAAATCAGGCTGAGCAACCTAGAAAGATCATTACCCTTTTTCTTGGATAATTTGAACAATTGCTCCATGGTTCCATAAACAGGCTGCCACAACATTAAATGTACAAGGTTATTGGTGTTCTGTGTACCCCTGTCACCATAGGCATAGCAGGACCATGTGTCCAGGTTCCTTGGCCAATCATGCAGGTCTGATAAAGGCTGATCACAGTGACAACAGAAGGCAGAGCAGAAAAATGTGAGCCTGACAGACCTGAGTCATTGATACTATCATCCTCACACGCCTGTGGCCTGTCATGGTGTGGCATGGTAAGAGTCTCCAGTAAATTCTCAAACTCTCCCCGGGCTATTAAAGCCATTTCCCATTGGTGGAGCAGACGGGTTTATTCTTGGGTTCTTGCCATTGCCTGTGGGTATTTGTTAAGACTGAGAACAGATCCAAACAAGCAGCCTCACTCTGCTGTACAGCGTTACATTGCAGCACTGCATTCCCTGCATGTGGTTCCATGCTGGGAGGAGTACAGGCAGGCAAGTGTAGGAGGATGGCTCTCTATGTAGTGCGCAAAGCTAGGCACACTGTACAGAGAGTCCGGGTAACCATACGTTGGTTTACAGAGGTAAAAATTAGAACTCCTAATGCTCTAAGTTTTGTGGTATCTTGGCTAAACTTGGAGAAGTGCAAAGCATTTGTTGTATTCATAGTATTCATAAAGCAAGATACACATCCAAAAGAATAACTTCAGACCAGTTTACAAAACTATTTCATATTTTTATAAATGTTTAAGACCAAGATCATCAAAATCGGGTGAGCACTTTTTAAGTGAAGAATTTTTAAAATTCGGTATAAATAATCTTTTTGTGCACAATTACACACCATAGGAATCAATAGAAAAATACTTTAAAAATTCATAAAACATCAGGCAATGTGTTTACCAAAGTGTCCTTTTGCAGGTATGCTGAGGTGGTCGGTGGGCACTATGGACCAGCTGCAGGAGTAAGGACGGTACCGTTGTTGGGGGGAACAGCTTCAGAATGTCATTGGAGCAGGTGACAGGAAACTGTGGGAGACCACTTGGAAAAGCACTGCACAGGTGGACTTAAAGGTATGCCCAGAGGGTCCCTTGGAGTTTTGAGGTTCTAAGGGGTGGGGGCCCCTTAAGGCACAGCTGGTTTTTCAGTGCAGGGCACAGGGCAGCCAGGTGCAGAGTAATTAGGTGAGCCAGGAGCTGTGCATACAGGTGCCCTTGGAAGCAGGAGGTAGGTCACTTTGAGGGTCGCTTGCTGGTCAGCAGGGGCACTCTGGTGAGAGGTCTTGGTCATTTCTGAAGTCCCTCAGATGGGGCTTCCTCTTGGTCTTTTTACAGCCTGGAATGGACTTTCCTTCTTGTTGTCCGATGTTTAGTGACCAATATCTGATGCAATGCTGTGGTTTAGCCGCTGAAGGGCGTAGTGCCATCAAACTTAGCACACTTGCCAGATTTGTCTACATGCTCTGTCGGGTGGAGTTTGGTCCAGCTGCAGCATTTGGTTCCTTGGTGAGCAGCAGGGCTGTGAAGTGGCCTTCACTTGGTCTTTGGTCTTTCTTTGCAAGAGAGTGATGACTTCAATTTGAAGGGAGATCTTCAGAGATTTTTAAAGTGTGGAGGTCAACTGGGATATGTAGAGTCCATTCAGTGTCCAAGCAACCCATCAGTGGCCATTGTTGAGTCCTGGGTGCAGCAGGAAGGGTCTAGCACCTTTTCTTGGTGCAGTAAGACTTCAGTTCTTGAGCCTTGGGTTTACTTTGTTGCTACTCTTCTTTTGTACTTGGAATCTGATTATCTGGTTTAAGGGGCCCACTAAATGCTGTATTTAGTGGGTGTTAGGGTAGGGCCTAGTAGTAACCAATGGGTCATCTACCTTAGTGTGGCTACATCCATTAAGTGACCACTTCCTGTTGGCAGAGGTCACTTCCCTACACCTGATTGGCAATATTCCTTTGATGCAAGATGAAGGAAAATGAAATGGAGGGGTCACCTCGCATGCAGCACCTTAGGAGTGGTGCAAGCTGGGGCAGACCATTCCTCCTGTCCTTTGTGTGTTTTCCCACCATTGTTCCTGTCATAAGTGGGGGTTTGCAACATGGGTGGCCACCAGGTGCTAGCTGCAGGCTTGGAGGTTGAGTTTCAAGGGCAGTAAGCCATTTGAAGCTCACTATCAGGATAATGCACATTCCTGAGGGAGGTGGTGCTTGCACCTCCACACAGGAAGGACTTTGTTTGGGGACCCAGAGAGCAGGATCTCTCACCCCAGGGTTCTATAATCTTGTCTGGTGATGGCAGGCTGGAGGTGTCAGGGTAGTTAGCTTTGCAGGGGGCACCTTTAAGGTGACCCCAGGTACATTCTGTACTGTTACCATTTTGGATTTATCATTTTTATCTATTTGATATCAAGCAACCTAGGGTTCAGAGTGGCCATCATGTAGCTTTGAAACTCGTACTGACCGGTGTCCAGCACATGCATTAAAATGGTTGCTCTGTTCGCTTAGTATGTCCTAGGTTTGACAAGGACACAGGAGGGACATATTGCTTATGCATCTATGCCCATACGTACAGTATAGTGCATCCTGCCTTAGGGCTGGAAGGCCTGACAGAGGGGTGACTTGCCTATGTTGCATGCAGTGTATAGTGGACAGGGCACACAGGCTGTGTGCCATGTTGAGTTTGCCTTTTAGGATTGCATCAGAACACTCGGCCTGTAATGGCAGTGATGGGTGCTTCTGGATGCATGGCCCTAGAGGGTGGCACAATCTCTGCTGCTGCCCTCCAGGGACTACCCGTAGTACCCCATGCCCTGGGTTCCTAAGTACCATTTACTAGGGACGTATAATAGCAGCTAAAGGTGTTGCCAATTGTACCAATGCATCATAACAGTTTTGGAAAAGAGATATGACCCAGGGATCCTGCTTAGCAGGGTCCGTGGGCACTAACCACTTTGAGACCACATCAAATACCAGGCAAAAAGTGGGGGCTAACCATGACAAAAGAGGCCTTTTCTCATAGCAAGCAGCAGAAGGATGCACAACCATTGTTAAACACTGCAACATCAGCAAAAGTAACACACTGACTTAATGGTGTGAATACAGTTGAGTCTGAACAACCTGTAGGGACACAGAGGATACAAGTTCTTGGGGCTGAACAGCTGGCAGGAAATAATCAGAAACAGAAAATATTAAAAACCTAAGAGTTTGGAATCCAGCTGATAGCCCCAGGATACCATTGACAAGGAGGTAGGCAGAAAAAGGAGCACCAAATTACCGGACTAGATGGAGACTGGAGAGATCTAATGGGAAATAAGCAACTAAGGAAAACAAGTGGGAAGAAAACAACAAATGTGAGGGACGAATAATGTGTTAAACTAAGACCAATTGCAAAAGCCAGTGTGTCTAGCAACTCATTGCCAGGCAAATCACATTGACAAGTGAGTTCTAAAAAAAGTGTCCGACACTATTGTACCAGAAATTACCACAACCTAGGAAGTGAAGAAGAGGCTATATGCAGGGTAGCCGTGTAGTTTCACAAATCTCTGTAGTTTCCACTGCTGCATTCAACCACTTTCGACCCTTAACTACCCTATGTTTAGATTTGTTCCTGCTTTTTGCTTGAATTCTTACAAGCCCAAATGCAATTCATGTCTAGGTGATTCATTATGGTCAGAAGAATGAGACTGAGATTGAGAAAAAAGATTGAAATTCCTACTCTCACTACCACAGCCTTGACATGGTTACACTTGCCTCTATTACTGTCATAAAGGTAAGTGAACTGCCACCTTAACAAATTGCTGTACCAGAGCATTCAAAGTTTCTACTTGCTAATAAGTGGCATTTGCAGGTTTCAATGAGATTTTGTGTGACATTTCAATGTGTTGCCTGTGGGACTTTCAGTGATGCAACCCCCAAATAGAGGACCATATTTGTACTTTTTGACGCAAAACTGAGGCAACGCAGTTTTGCGTCAAAAATGTTACCACCTGCTAACGCCATTTCTTTGCGCCATGCGGGTGTCAAATTTATACTTTGACGCATGGCGACACAAACCACAGGTGTGAGTCATTTTTTTTACTCAACGTTAACGCAGCGAAAATGACTGTGAGCCGGTTTACGACGTTGCAAACTGGAAACGCACCGTTTTTTTGGGCAATAGCGTCAAAAAGCACCGCAAACAGTGCAAAATGTGCATAGAAGAGCCAAAATGGATCCCAGATGCGTGCACAGACCCCAGGAAGATGACAACAGACCAGGAACCAGCCAGAAGGACCCACACAAGACGCAGGACAGGGAGAAGAAGACAATTAAGTGTTTCTACCGTGCAGAGGAGCAGGAAATTCTGGAGAAAGAGGTGATGGAATACCAGCACCAACTGTTTGTCACCTCAAAGTTGCCAATTAGTAGGAGAGAGGCAATATAGCAACAAGTTGTTGACAAGATAAACAGTGTGGCAGAAGTACGGAGAACAGTCATTGAGTACAAGAAACGATGACATGACTGTAAGCACAGGACCAAGGAAACGATGGCCAGGAACAGGAAGCCAGCACTGCAGACTGGAGGTGGGAGTCCAGCACCACAGGAGGCCCTGGACCACATGGAGGAGATGGTGGCAGCCATCATCCCTAAGGAGATCGTCACAGGGATTAAAGGACAGGACAACGCAGACTACCAGGAGACAACACAGATGCAGGGTGAGTCGCATGGGGAACTAAAATGCCTAATTGTTAACTGGAACCGGGGGGAAACATACCTACTACACAATGCATGGAAGTCATGATATTCACGGAGTGGCATGGTTAAAGGAGCACGGAACAGGGGCATGGGCCGTTCAGAAGAAACCTGGGGCACAGTACTACCCTACACCCACAACCTTTGCATGGGGGTATGCTGCCATGCCAAGGATGTTGGAAAGGTAAAGCCAGGCCAGGAGGGTAGGGTACAACGTAAAACTGGAATGCTGTCACATGTCAGCCAGTATTCTCCCTACATGAACCAGGGCCCAATTAACAACCTCTGGCCATATCTGCAAGTGGAATTTGACATTGACAATAGTTGCCATTACCACCTCTGCTGTGTGTGCAGGTCAAGTAGCTAATGGCAGTAACGTCCCCATGGATCAAACACACCCAAATACAGGGTTCAGGATAACAATGTTATCAATCCCCTGAAATCAATACAAATGTTCCAATCCTGTCAAATGTGATTGTCCATAGATGCTACAAACATCAGCCATTGTCATTATCATTATGAGGTACACAGCACTAATGTCATACCCATGCTGCATATGTCAGGGCCCACTCTATGCCTGGGTCCCAATAGCTCCAATGACACCATGCAACATCCCAAATGTCATACTGCTCAGACAACAGTATTGAGGGGGAGGACATATCTAACTGGTTACAGAAATACACCCGCACAGTCAGAGGAGGAAATGGAACACTGCTAGGACCATCAATGCAATCCAATGTAGCACACATTTCCCAACATCAGCAGTACACCCTACCAATGCTAACATCTGTATCGTGCCTTACCAATGCAATACATAGTATATGCTAGATATCAGCAACATATAGGTGGATGTGAAATATCAGAGACTGAGGCAGTTCCAGAATGTTAAGTGTGGTTCTAGTGCCATCAGAACACCCACAGCCAGTGAAAGGCATTCACCATGAGAATGGAAGTAGATGGAGGGTTGAGTAGGAAAAAAAGGTGGCAATTCACAATTTGGCCAGAACCAACACCTAGAGGATGTGATGCTGACAAATCCACAAACTGACCACAATACATGTGACATGCAGGTGGGGCATAGGCCAGGGAGAATGCTAATATGAAAGACAGGAACAAATAACAGGAACCAAAATCACAATGTGAAAATAATAGGAAGGCAGGCACATTAAATTATAAATCCCACAACACAGACACACTAATTGTACCATATCTCATTGTGGAGGACGATGGCTCTCCTGCGGATATGCCTGTCCAGGACTACCCTGATGACATGGATGACGAGCTGACAAACATCAGCCAGCAGACCCTCCAAGAGGTCCTTGAAAGCCTCCAGACCCCACCTTCAGTCACAAGGAGTAGCACAGAACTAGCAGCCATCACAGAGGACTCACCCACCACCCCAATTGTATGACCGGCCAGCTCCAACCCAGCTGAGGACTCTGACGACACTGGCACCAGCTTTGAGAGAACTGTAGTTGGAGTACAGCGGGAGCTGGCCAAGGTGGTGCGGGTGAGGATGGAAAATATGGCAGCCAGCCTAGAGGGGGTGCGTTCGTGCATGATGTCAACTACAGAACAGGCAGAAGCCATGCAAGGGCGAACAACAATCTTGCAGGAACTTGGAAAAAGGTTGAAGGAAATCAGCACAGCTGTAAGAGAGTTGACACAACACCTACAACAACAATCCTGTCAATGCGTGCACTAATGCAATATTGAACCCCTCAGGGCCAACCTGGCTGCCTACCACAGTGATGTGGCTGCTCTTCTTAAGAACCAGCAGCTCCTCCTTGCTGCAGTACTGCCCTTAATAGCCCCACAGTTGGCAGTTACCGGGTTGTCTGACTCCACGTCTTCAAACACTGAGGTGTGTCTTGCCCCTTCACAACCACCACCACCAAGGGCAGAGGAGACAACACACACATCAGAAGATGAAGACGTGGAACAGATCACCTTCACCCGTAAGAATACCCGGTAGCACTAGTCCCTGCCACATGGCCACCTATTGCCCAGTCATTGGCAAATCCTGTCCCTCTGCACTGTCTGTCACTTCACCCTAGCATGTCCAATGACATGTCCTTTTGCACTTGTATAGGTTCACAATGGAAGGTGTCACACTAATGGACTCACAAGCATGGACAATGTACATATAGCACTACAGCATTTTAAAATAAATAGCACTTACACAACAACTTTGTCTCTGTGTAATGTGACACATCAACCGTGAGGCAGATCAGTGATGTTTACCTCAGGTCAATGATTATAGATTGTCAATACACCTGACCTGAAAGAATGTTGTCTGATAACTATGCACAGTGGTCTGGATTGTACCATCGTCTGCCCTTCCTGAGGGTTATTTCTGAGGAAAATAGAAACTATACACCATAATGCTGTGTTGGACAGAATAATGCTTCCTCAAGGGATGTCTAAGCCAAAAATTATTGCCTTCAAATTTTTCTTCAAGCCAAAACTTACGTATGTGACATTTGACCCAAATGTTACCTAACACACACCATACTGCATTAATGGATGTGTATGCGTTTACATACAAATATGTAACCGGCTGAACATTGTAACAAATGATAGGTGTGAGTTATGTATACCATACAAGAGAACATACTACCACTCACCTTATAAGGACATCAGGCTGCAGGAAGACGTAACACAGTGTCCTCAATACCAAATATGGTCCCAAACTATGTGAGATTGAAAACATACATAAAAAATTAACAACACTTTGGGATCCATAGTAACCGTGAGTGGTGGGTTCAATGGATGGCAGAATCTCAGCAAAGTAGCTTTGGTGTAGCTGCCAATGTAACAGCTCAGTTCACTCATGCCAAGGCCCTGATCTCCAAGCATGTGACACATACTGTAAAGGATTACTGTAGGAAAGTGCCATCTTGCCTGGCATGTTACCCCCATTTTTACTGTATGTATGTTTGTTTTTGCCTGTGTCACTGGGATCCTTCTAGCCAGGACCCCAGTGCTCATAAAGTGTGCCCTGTATGTGTTCCCTGTGTGGTGCCTAACTGTATCACTGAGGCTCTACTAATCAGAACCTCAGTGTTTATTTTCTCTCTGCTTTTAAAATTGTCACTGCAGGCTAGTGACTAATTTTACCAATTCTGATAGGCACACTGGAACACTCTTATAATTCCCTAGTATATGGTACCTAGGTACCCAGGGTATTGGGGTTCCAGGAGATCCCTATGGGCTGCAGCATTTCTTTTGCCACTCATAGGGAGCTCAGACAATTCTTACATAGGACTGCCACTGCAGCCTGAGGGAAATAACGTCCACGTTATTTCACAGCCATTTTACACTGCACTTAAGTAACTTATGAGTCACCTATATGTCTAACCCTCACTTAGTGAAGGTTAGGTGCAAGGTTACTAAGTGTGAGGGCACCCTGGTACTAGCCAAGGTGCCCCCACATTGTTCATGGCAATTTCCCCGGACTTTGTGAGTGCGAGGACCCCATTACACGTGTGAACTACATATAGGTCAATACCTATGTGTAGCTTCACAATGGTAACTCCGAACATGGCCATGTAACATTTCTAAGATCATGGAATTGTCCTCCCAATATCAATCTGGTATTGGGGTGAAAATCCCATGCATCCCAGGGGCTCCTGCATGGACCCCAGGTACTGCCAAACTAGCTCTCTGGGGTTTTCTCTGCAGCTACTGCTGCTGCCAACCATCAGACAGGTTTCTGCCCCCCTGGGGCCTGGGCAGCCCAGTCCCAGGAAGGCAGAACAAAGGATTTCCTCTGAGAGAGGGTGTTACACCCTCTCCCTTTGGAAATAGGTGTTAAGGGCCTGAGAGGAGTAGCCTCTCCTGGCCTCTGGAAAGGCTCTGAAGGGCACAGATGGTGCCCTACTTGCATAAACCAGTCTACACCGATTCAGGCATCCCCAGCCCCTGCTCTGGCGTGAAACTGGACAAAGGAAAGGGGAGTGACCACTCCCCTGTCCATCACCACCCCAGGTGTGGTGCCCAGAGCTCCTCCAGTGTGTCCCAGACCTCTGCCATCTTGAATGCAGAGGTGTGAGGGTACAATGGAGACCTCTGAGTGGCCAGTGCCAGCAGATGACATCAGAGACCCCTCCTGATAGGTTCTTACCTGGTTAGGTAGCCAATCCTCCTGTGAGGGCTATTTAGGGTCTCTCCTGTGGGTTTCTCTTCAGATAATGAATGCAAGAGCTTATCAGAGTTCCTCTGCACTTCTCTCTTCGACTTCTGCCAAGGATCGACTGCTGACTGCTCCAGGATGCCTGCAAAACCACAACAAAGTAGCAAGAAGACTACCAGCAACATTGTATCGCCTAATCCTGCTGGCCTTCTCGACTGTTTCCTGGTGGTTCATGCTCCGAGGGCTGTCTGCCTTCACCCTGCACTGGAAGCGAAGAAGAAATGCATCCTCCAGCACGCCATGGGACATCTTCTGACCAAAGGAGAAGTTCCTGGCACCTTCCGTTGTGGCAGAATCTTTGGCTTCTTCCACCAGGAGGCAGCCCTTTTGCACCTTCATCCGGAGTTTAGTGGGCTCCTGTCACCCATGGACACTTGCGTGACTCTTGGACTTGGTCCCCTTCCTCTGCAGGTCCTCAGGTCCAGGAATCCGTCTTCAGTGCTTTGCAGTCAGTTGTTGTCTTTGCAGAATCCCCTATCTCGACTTTACTGTCTTTCTGGGGTAGTAAGGTAACTTTACTCCTACTTTTCAGGGTCTTGGGGTGGGGTATCTTGGACACCCTTAGTGTTTTCTTACACTCCCAGGGACCCTCTACACACTACACTAGGCCTGGGGTCCATTCGTGGGTCGCATTCCACTTTTGGAGTATATGGTTTGTGTTGCCTATTGTTTCCTATTGCATTCTATTGTGTTCTACAGTGTTTGCACTACTTTTCTAAGTGTTTTACTTACCTGATTTTGGTTTGTGTGTATATTTTGTGTATTTTACTTACCTCCTAAGGGAGTGTATCCTCTGAGATACTTTTGGCATATTGTCACTAAAATAAAGTACCTTTATTTTTGGTAACTCTGAGTATTGTGTTTCTTATGACATAGTGCTTTATGATATAAGTGGTATAGTAGGAGCTTTGCATGTCTCCTAGTTCAGCCTAAGACTACTCTATCAGCCCAAGCTGCTAGAACACTACTAATCTACTAATAAGGGATAACTGGACCTGGCACAAGGTGTAAGTACCATCAGGTACCCACTATAAGCCAGGCCAGCCTCCTACAGTTACTTAAATATTTATTTAAAAGTAAAAACAGAAGCTAAAAGCAGGGGAAACACCTTACCTAACCTAACATATCCTAACTACACATTACCCACAACTGGCCCTAACTAACCTAAGCTAAACTTACTTATTAAATTTAATGAAACAATCTAAACATCAAACCCCCCACCCCCCTTATAAGACGGGACACATGGAGGACAAAATATATTAACCTAAACACATACTTTCTTATACTAAACAAATATATATTTTTTGTATTTTTATAGATTCTGTTTTTTTTAAAACACCAAAACCCCAACATCATCCCCCATACAAACCTAATAAAAAAAATATATTAAAAGTATCATACCCCCACCCCCCTACCCATTACTACTAACTAAACTGACATCCTATACTAACCTAACACTAACCCCCCTAAACCCACTAATTAAAAGAACCAGGAAAGAGGAGGGAGGGGAGGGAATCATGGCTGACAGTATATTGTCTACAGGTTTGCCCTCCGCAGGGTCTTTTTTATGGCACGCACCCTCCAATTTACTTGTGCCAACTCCTGCTGCAGCCTGGTCATTTTCTGCAACATACGGTCCAAGTTCCGTTGCTTCTGTTGAAAAGCTGCTGGGTCAATGACTGCAGCAGAGGTGATATGGGTGCCAGTTGAGGAAGTATGTCCCCTTGTCGGTGCTGTGCCTGTAGGAGGAGGTACAGGTGGTGCTGTGACAGTTCCTGCAGCTGTAGAGGTTGGCGGTCCAGCAAAGGTTGGTGCCACCTTGGTGGTAGTGGTGGTGCTGGTGGCTGTGGTGGACACGGAAGGGCCCCCTTGGGCAAATGCCCTCCACACTCTGGAGGCTCTTTCATGGCGATAACGCATTGCCATGTTGCGGAACCCCGACTCCACATCCAGAATGTGGTGGTAACGCATCACCCTGCACTGAAACTCCCGAATCTGGATGGGATTCATATTGGCAGCTGTTAAAACAAATAGAAAACCAAACATTAGGTACTTCATTGTGTTATATGTCTCCAGAAGTAAATCAGACAATACATCTAATGTACCAGAAACAGGCCATATCATCATACAGATCACTGATTGTCCCTGAGGAAGTACATGCCAATGCAGCCTACACATGTCCTATCAAATAGCACAGCAATACTCTAAAAGATGGGTAACAACTTGAATGACTTATGCATCATTGTTCAGCCATTTGTCAGGTAAAACAAATGCTGCAAGTCCTCCACCACTGACAGGTCAACTAATGACTATCTTCTTGATGACAATCAAGGGCCACAAGATCTGCGAGTTGTAAATGGAATTGCCAGGATAGAATGCAGTTGCTAATCATGAGTGGGTATCCTAGGTTTGGACAAGTCACTTACAGATTTACATGTCTGTGTACTAAGCTTGGATCATCAGTCCTAGCTATACTTTTCACAACCCTATGCCTGTGCCTGAGGGGGGGGGGGAGGCACAGACAACAAATACTTCCAAACACAAGGACAGCCAGGAAGCTTTGGACAGCTGTACATGGGTTTGGGCAGCCCACCACAGGTAAGGAGGAAGTCCAACTAGGATACAGCCAAACCTTGGACAATCCCATCCACACTTATGTTTGGAAATGCAGACAATTGTCAGCATCATTTCCTACCAGTAACACACGACTTACAACAAGCAGATAAATGCAAGCACCCATCTGGCCATGAGCTGCATGCACACCTAGGCCATTGTACTCAAGTGCCTCATACTCGTAGCACAACATGGGGAGCTGCATGCTGCTAGGAAGTCAAACATACAGTCAAACATGTTGAGGTACTGGGTTTTTCAGAACCGGTACTGATCCGGTAACCCAGCGGTGCCAGGGTACACCCAAAGACCTCGGGTACTTTCCTGATTCAGACTACAGAAACTCAGAGTCTTCTAGGTGAAGTCAAAGATCGAATTTATTGGCTGCAACCAAGTGACAGGCGTCCTAGAAGTACAACAGCACGATTTGTATGTTCGCAGGAGACTGTGTGTCAATGCAAAATTAGGTTTCCTTATATACAATTTTTTAAGCTTCAGGCAAACATTCTTGACATTTTGGTTGGTCATTCACATGTTTTCACTACAAAGGAAAAAAGAGTGTCATGATGAAACCTCATATTTCATGTCATCCTACCCATAATAAATTACCCGGCAAGGCCTAGTATTTTACATCAGATAAGTGTGGACCCCCAATAAAAACGGGCACCTCCCCCTCGTAAAGTAAGAAGAAGAAAAGAGCAGGTGCAGGTGTGAGCAAGATTAGGCAGGGTGTGTGAGCGATAATAAGGGTTTTATGGCATCATGTGCCTTGATGCTATCTGATTCAGCCACTGGGAGAGGGACTGACCAAACAGGTTTGGCCTGAGGCAATGGTTCCAGCTTGCCCAGGTCAGAGAAAAGTCAATCAAGGTGTACGTGTCCTTGGAATCAAATCTGACTGTATTATAAGCCTATGTGAGGGCAACTTTTAAAAATGGGAGCCACGAGTGCAGGACGAAAATGGCGATTTCGAGGTGAAAACGCTGCTGGAATTGAGCGAAAATGCTCATGCTTAGTGTACTAGTCATTATCTGTCTTTTGATACTAAAATCGTACTGCTGTGGCAAAGTAAATTACATGGGTCCAGAATTTTTAGAACCACAAACCCTCCTTTTGCCCTTACATAGGCAATAAACCTATTCTCAGGCTAATCTGAGTCCAGGTCTATGTTTATAAGGCCATGGAGATGTTGCTGGAGCAAAATTCTAGTACTTGGTAACTCTCTCTGGACAGGTCTCCTCGAACATGAAGTAGCACAAAAGGCCACATATGGCAGGACAAAATAAGGAATACCTCTATCTGCAGTAGGTGGCATAAGATCACACACCCAACAATTAGTGATGTTCACTACTAACTAGTGTTGATGCAGAAGCTGTACAAAAGAATTGCTTACGAATTCTGATCTTCTAACCTGCTCATGTTCAGGAAAAGGGTGAAAAGAGTGCAAAGAAACAATAGTAGGAAAAGACATAGGTTGGGAAGTGGGTGCAGAAGTCAATTGAGTAGAGAAAAACAATCCCACCCATAAATGACAACGTCATGTTTAAAAGACACTAGAAAACACGTTATTAAGAACATATAGACAACGGGAGAAAGTAGTGACCACTATTTACAAATGAAATAATAATTTTTCACAACCCTAACCAAAAAGCAAACCCTAAAATTATCTAGTAACATTTTTAGGGCTCCTCTGCATTTCAGTAATTTTTGTATGTTCAGGTGGAACAGTGGTGACTCTCATCAATGCTCTAAGGTGAAAAGGGGGTACTCTTTCCACAGAAAATGGACTTTATTCTGCTTTTACTAAACAGAATAGTACTTTAAAACAATGCCAGCAAAACAATCAGTCTCCTAACACCTAGTCTATACAATCACACGGAAACCTCTTGTGAAACCAACTATGCCCAGAGTCCGTTCAAAAAGCCTCTCTGGCAGGCTTCTATTGTCCATCAAATTTTCTTTTGTTGTTTTCTTTCGCATGGGCCTCTCAATTCAGGCCTCTTCGTGAGAAAAGTACTGCTTAGTTGGAGTGCCCTCCTGGCAAACACCCACAACTCACTCGAAAGTCTCAATGTCTTAAAGCAATGCACCAGTGTCTCTCCTCTGTGGCAGACACTACAAACAATGTGCTCTTCATTGATCAAGGGCACAAATCATCTCGTGCAGACCCAAGCACCATTAATTGGAAAATAGCTCAAGCTCAGCAGCACTTTCAGACTCCAACACTCATTATTTAGTGTCAGAGGACGCTCAAGCTGCTCTTTCATGGGCACCACAATATAGTGCCTTTTTCCAAACTTGAAATCTCCGGTGCACTGCCCTTCTTCCGTTGGAGCAAAGAAAAGGGGGGGTGTGGCCAAAACTCAGGCCAAGGGGCTCAAGGGATTGCACACTGTCAGAGGTTACCAGCACATGACAGGTAGAGAAATGAAACCTCAAAACAGCTCTGCCATCAACAACAGGAATCCTTCTCTTTAGCTCTTTTACACTGAAACTTTGGCTCTGCGATGTTCAACGCCGTCTGCTGGAGCAAGTACGATACCATGCGCTGGCGATCGCTGTCCAGCTTTGCTACTTTCTGGGTGCTGAGACTGTAGGGCCAAGACGTCCGTCTTTCATCTGTAGCTGTCACTGATGGGAATTAGGCTTAAATCAATGTCCTGCAGGTTATTATGACTTGATACCCGCAGAATCTAGTGACGTAGGAAATGTGCCACAGTTGTTAGTTCCCTTCAATTCAGTACAAAAACAGTTCATGGTTTTTAACAAGGGGACTGCAAGCAGTTGGTCTGCAATCTTCAAAGGAGTAGCCATACACCATGGGCATAAAATACAAAGACAAAGGCAGAAGGGCAAAACAGGGTCTCTAGCATCTTTAATTGGGTTATCTCCATTATTCTCTGCCATCTATAGCTACATGAGAATTCTATCTGAATGGATTTCCTCACACAGTAGCATTGTCTAATGGGGTAAACACATATTTTCCTCAATGATTAAGTCTAGGTGTTCCTCCTTATCTTAGAACATCTCAATAGAGAAATCACATGATACCGATTATCAGGGACATGTAGAAACCTTCCTTTAAAAACTGTGCATCAGGTGCACTATGCAATACACAGGCTAATAGTCAAATGTGCAAACAAAAAGACAAGAACTAGAGGGTCCTGATATTTGCATGATTAGGACACATCTGATCCCACCAAAAATTAAAGTAGCAGGAACAGAAGGGAACCGAAAACCAAATTAAAATAGACATTGAAAATTTGTCATGTTCAAAAAGGTAAACATAAGATATCTCCTATTGAGATGGAAAACTTGTCTTACTATAATATTGAGTCAGTTAACCAGTCTATCGCTACCCTGACAGTCAGGCTGGAAAACATTGAAGCATGCAAATTCTTGAAAACCAGTCTGGTCATACCAAAGGGAATTATACATAACATGGGGGGTCCCTGGTACATCACTGCAGTCTGGAAATGTGAACCTGAACAATACATCAATAATAATAAAAGGGCTGACTGGTGAAAGGAATTTGAAAAAGAGAAATGGGACTAGGACATAGCTAAAATCTCAATAACTAAGCATGATGCGACATTGGTCAGGGGAAGTAACAAAAGAAAAAAATCTATAGGAAGAACAAAAAAAATTATTTGGGTGATAGTCAGGCATGTGACACAACACCAAGAGTACGGGTGATACACAAAGGCCAAAGTTACACAAATTTTAACTCTACCGTTGGTGACTATACCATAACCGGTACTCCTAGCTAATGTTTCAGTTCCTTCTTCAGGAAAAAATGAAAACCTGGTTTTCTTTTAAGGAACAAAAGCCATATGCTACTTAGGAAACAGAACATCATTAACTAATGTAATATAGAAATTAGGCCACCTTGAGTCACAGATCTATAATTTCATCCTTAGGTCCAATCAAGGATACATAAATGTAGGGCTGCCTGTTCCTTTAAGGGAAGGGGCAGTAACGTGACTAACTGCAGGTGACACACTTTGATCCTGTATATCTCTTTTTATTTTCCTTCAATACCATTATAGCCAAATAGACATGCACTGGTGAAGTGTTGTCTTTTATGTTCACAGCATGAAATATCATTATCTGTGGAATTTAGTAACCAGAACAAGTTCAACCAACTGTTGCGTAGCGATGGGCATCGTCATGACCATCCCCTCACAACACAGGGGAGCTTGTAATAGTATCAAAAGCAGCAACAAACATGCAAAAAACAAATAAAAAATAATAAAAACGCACAAAACGTCAAGCCATCAGATATACTTGCTGTGTATCAAGCACAAAAAGCATAGACAAAACAATAGCATGTGTGAATAAGCGGTGACACACAACACCATGTCATGTACTTTATGCACTGTAAACCTGCAGCCCAAAACCCAATATTTGGGCCTGTTTAATTTGTCAGGTTTAAAATCCTTACCCTCCTTTTGACAGTAGATCACCAGGCAATGGAAATCTGCTGTCAAATATAACTTTACTGTTTCTCTTCTAACATACAGGACCAGCAAGAACAATTCATGATAGGACCAAATACACGAAAATAAATTTCCATTACTTAACTGTTACCCTCTTGTCAGTTACTTCGCAACATCAAGCCACCTTAGTTTTACCTTTCTAAAAGTAAAAATTGTTACACTGACACTCCATATTAATTTGGCACCTACAATTTCCACTGTGAAAAATAAGTCTTAATTGGCAAATCGTTCTCATTAAGGCATGTAGCCTTCAAAATTTTTAGAAAAGGGCTGCATCTTATTTTCTGTCTAAGACTTAATGCAACACTTCGTTTTCTGTCAAATAAAACCAACTAGCAGGCATCATTTTATTTTTTTAGAGCGGCGACACAAATGTATCAGTTCTGCAGAGCATTTAACATGACGTTGGGACCTTCGAAGAAACCCCTTTTTTTATATTTTCCCTTTGGAATTAAGTTCTTTAATTGTATTGATGTTCTTCTGGAGAAACCAGAAATCCCACTTTTAGAGGCCCATAGGGTCATTCTGCTTTTCACAGAGACAAGGCCCTAATTTAAAAGGTCACAAGTGTCAACATGACAGCCTCCTCCATTGTTCATGGGAAAACTAAAGATAGCATCTCAGCAGCGTGACTTGAGCCAGCCTCTGTAGCTCTCCTAGCTTCTGCCACTCTGAATCTGTCAAAGACAGTAGGCCTTCCTATTTTCCTTCTAACCTGCAATAATTCACTCAATTTAAAAAAATAATTTTTCCTTTTTAGGCGCTAAAAAAATTTATCTCTATTTCCAGATTATTAAACTACATTTACTGTGAATAATTCACAAACCTTAATAACACACATACCAGTTGTTAGAATAAATGCTCGTTGCAATCCCATGCAATGGTACATATTTCATCAACCTCGAATGAATGAACGTCTCAGTAGGCCCAGCTGAAGTTAGAACCTTCAAACTTGATATTAAAACAAGCCTTTGTACTGGCACATTGACTCATTGAATCATAAGAAGGCACAACCTGCAAATATATATCAAACCTAAATGTATGCATTTACTGAAGCCTGAGACACTTTAAAAAGTACTCTGAATGAAAGAAAATGCAGTTTAAACAGTGCTTTTGCCCAAAATCGACTTTGATATTTTAGGCATTAAAAAATCAATATCCTACAATTTTCTTGCATAATATGCATTACCAGAATGTCTATTACACAATCCATGAGTCAGCCATTGAAAATATTAACTTTATACTTTATAGAAATGAGCTTGTTTGCTCCTGCGCCAAGGGAAAATTGTACATACAAATGTCATTTTAGCGGTGCAACATAACTTAAATTAAATTTTAATGCTAGGAGGTCATAGTATAGGTATTAAGCTTTATAAATATTACAAAACGATTTTGAAAGGCACTTATTTTTTAAAATAATTTTTCCATAATTAATAATGTTTTTTTTTTTTTTTTTTTTTAAACCAATTTTTTTTTTTTTTGGTGATAATTCCACATATAAAAGCAAGCTGCATCCCTTGCCGAAGAGGCGGCAAAACTGGATAGCATTTATCTACTGTCATTTTATGTCGCCTATGCAACTGCTCATTCAACTGTTCTACTTTGTTATCTTTAAACTGTATAGCAGCTTGCATAATCGAGATACCTTTTTCTCTCTTATTTTTCTTAGCTAATTTAATTTCCTTTTGCTTGGCTTCCTTACGCCATAAGCGGAAAGAATCAAGCATTGCCGGCCGGGCTTTCTTCTTAAAAAGTCTAACTTCGAGGTTATCTAAGATTTCTGTGTCAAAGCTACCATTTTGGGGGCATTTTAAAACACCATCTTTTCTGGTGTAACGATCCATACTTCATTATATGTGATGGGGCCTACTCCGTGCTTCACATATAGTTCATAGGTTGGAGTTCCAATCGGAGGAACCGGACATGAGTCCTCCAACCGGGAGTCCCTTTTACAACCAAGACAAAACAAATTTCCAAGTCTGCTAAGACCAGGCATCTTCGCTCACTAGTCTAGCTTCAAACTTCAAAGGATTATCGTTTACGATAGTCTCGTGAATACACGAGTCCTTCGGCTTTGGTACTTGCAAGTTCCAAATCAAAGTGATCCCGAAGGGATACCAAACCAAATGTCCAACTAAGGACCAAACCAAGTGTCCAACTAAGGACTGGGAGACGCTCCACTTATACTTAACTGAAAATATCGATGACGTCACCAGAAGACTCGTCTTATCGTTTCGCTCTACCAAACATCAAGGGTCCAAATCAGGGCGATAGCCAGGGCAGCAGTCCTTCATAGCCGTCGGGAAGCGGGGAACCTCGCAACAAAGACTTTCGGACCACGTCGACATGCAGGGGTCGATGAAGTGGCGGCCTTCCTCCAGAATTTTCACATGAAGCTCCCCACGGACCTCAGGCTTGGACCGGTACCACTGGTATCACCCCACGTTGGGCGCCAACTGAGGTACTGGGTTTTTCAGAACCGGTACTGATCCGGTAACCCAGCGGTGCCAGGGTACATCCAAAGACCTCGGGTACTTTCCTGATTCAGACTACAGAAACTCAGAGTCTTCTAGGTGAAGTCAAAGATCGAATTTATTGGCTGCAACCAAGTGACAAGCGTCCTAGAAGTACAACAGCACGATTTGTATGTTCTCAGGAGACTGTGTGTCAATGCAAAATTAGGTTTCCTTATATACAATTTTTTAAGCTTCAGGCAAACATTCTTGACATTTTGGTTGGTCATTCACATGTTTTCACTACAAAGGAAAAAACAGTGTCATGATGAAACCTCATATTTCATGTCATCCTACCCATAATAAATTACCCGGCAAGGCCTAGTATTTTACATCAGATAAGTGTGGACCCCCAATAAAAACGGGCACCTCCCCCTCGTAAAGTAAGAAGAAGAAAAGAGCAGGTACAGGTGTGAGCAAGATTAGGCAGGGTGTGTGAGCGATAATAAGGGTTTTATGGCATGGTGTGCCTGGATGCTATCTGATTCGGCCACTGGGAGAGGGACTGACCAAACAGGTTTGGCCTGAGGCAATGGTTCCAGCTTGCCCAGGTCAGAGAAAAGTCAATCAAGGTGTACGTGTCCTTGGAATCAAATCTGACTGTATTATAAGCCTATATGAGGGCAACTTTTAAAAATGGGAGCCACGAGTGCAGGACGAAAATGGCGATTTCGAGGTGAAAACGCTGCTGGAATTGAGCGAAAATGCTCATGCTTAGTGTACTAGTCATTATCTGTCTTTTGATACTAAAATCGTACTGCTGTGGCAAAGTAAATTACATGGGTCCAGAATTTTTAGAACCACAATGTCCATTAGGGAATAGGGAAGCTGAAGTCTGTGGGTAAGACTTTGGCATCCCTATTCTGTGAGAATCAGGGTCTGACTTGCTGACTAAATCACAAATATGGTCCTCTGCTACATTTTCTGATTTTAAGTTTTATCCATAAAAGTCATCCCTATTTACATGGCGGTGCCTACAGGACTGACCTACAGTCCCACATTATGACAATACGCTAATGATTGGCCAACTCAAAGATGGGAAAAAAAATGATACTCCACTCAAGAAACATATCTGACCATTGACCAGCGCATCACACCTTGCTATGTGTCCAAGACACAGGAGTCAATCACACAACAGCAGCAAACACAACACAGAACAGAAATATCAACACTTACTGGAGATGTCTGGGTCTGCAAATCAAGCCACCTCTCCTATAGTGTAGGGGGCAGGTCCACCTGTAAGGCATGGAAGGGAGAAATGTGCTCAATGTCTGTGCACTGTACAACGCTTCCAAATACAAATACTATGTGTAATATGAAATCAGAAAGTCAAGCCTCTCAGACATGATGATACTGCATCCAACATACCACTGCAAACATGTACAGACCCAGGGACTCCAGTGAGTGATACACACATATCTGCACACATGCAGTGGCCCTTACTATCATGTGGTGGCAAACATGCTCCATCACTGGCTAGCAGACTAATTCATGGAGTGTATTCCTCTCATCATGTGTATCCATGAGAGACATGCAAAGCCACTCTCCTGGAGGACTGCAATACCAGTAACCCAGCTATTGTGACTAAGACCAATTAAAAACACACAAGTACAATGTACAGAGGGCCAGGGACAGTTGTTATCCCTCAATTTGTATCATTTGCTTCATTTTATGGGCCACAGCTATGGCAAGTTGCACCAATCATAGAGATATGAACCCGTGTTTGGCATTCATCCCTAATTTAATTGTGGCACTACAAAGTCCAAATATCAGTCTAAAATGTTACCTGAGGTCAGCTATAACTTGTTACGTATGTGTTAGAATTCAGACATGTATCCGAAAAAATTGAGGGACACAATATTTCTTTAAAATATCTGGATTTAAAACATGTTTTCCTGATACACTCACAGACCATGCATGAAACATATGTTAGAGCCACATTTGCATCATCTATTGACGTGAAGGCAGCACTCATTTACAGGCTCCTGTTGAGTTTTGTGAGTTAGTCTAGCTGTTGCGTCAACAAATGACAGTAATGTGTAGAAATTATTGTATATCTCACTGGCAACTGTATGTTTAACTTGCATTCCACATGTCCAAAAACATTGCCTGCAGTATTTGAACAAATCTGCTACTGTCACTACAGAGCATTTAAATGTGCACATAACTCTGATTTGTACTCACCAACAGGGCCACCAATCACAATCCCCAGGTGGTCCAGCAGGTCTTGCTCCCAGGCAACCAGGTCAGCCCAACGGTGTTTCAGCTGGTGGTTGTTGCGCAGTGTGTTGTAGATTCGATTTAGATGGTACAGGACCTTTGCCCACCGGTGCCTCCTTGCCTCTGTGTGATACCCCTGTATCACACGCCCACTTGCTTCGATCATTAAGGGTAGGAAGTGGCACACCAGCCAAATAAAGACACCCAGCTCCTCCTCTCCAATCCTGCCAAGACGAGGCCTACCCAACATGCTTGCACAAAAAAAGGGATTAAAGGGGTACAGAGGAGAATGGATGGAAAGTAGGAGAGGGAAATACAAAAAAAATAACCGAACACAGCCCAACTATCCCCAAACTAACACTACCCACAACATACTCCCAACAGTACAAAGACAAATTTAGACACCAGAAATTACCAAAAAAACACTTACGCTGGATATCACAGACACTTAGGAAACACTAAAAGACAATTTAAAGAGCACACAGGAGACAAATACAAAAAAATGCACAGAGTCAAAACACAGCCACACAGTCAGGAAATATCACATACTGAAAAGTGAAAGTGAAAGTACACCCACTGTACCCATTCTGTAAACAGGATATCCTATTACATCACTTCCTGCCTCAAATGCGGTGTGTTTTTAATCTTATGCGTCAAAATATTATAACGCTTACAGTCTGTGTGTCATTTATTTTGATGCACATACTTAGAAATAACCCTGCATCCATATTTTGAAATATGTTTCATATTTGAGCAATTTCAGAGGGTACAGTGTGGGAATTACCGCTCAGGGCAAATGGATGTTTCATGGCAATGAACGTCATTTTTTGATGCACGTGCATCTTTGTTGGTGCGTATGCGTAAAGATTTCTGTCTTTGACTGGGGTTGGGTCATTTCTCATTTGTAATAGTACATGACAAGTGTGACATTACAGAGATAGGCTAATTGCACCAACATTGTGCATTCTGGTGTATGGGCACATGTGACAGATCATACTACTGCGGACCATGATCCTCTACTTGTTGTGCCGGATTTGTACTCTTCACTGACACAATAGATGGCCAAACGTGTGGAATAAAATTAGGTATTACCCAGTTTGGGCATGTTTTGCGTCAAGAGAGGATAGCAAGGCTACGCAACTCAAAACAGTAACTCAATGCCTATGTGTCAATGTGTGTGATTTGGCTCTTACTATTGTAGTTGTCCCACTGTGTGAACATCACAAGACGCATTTTCGCAAATCTGCTTGTATTCATGTGGAGTCAATGTGTCCAACCATCAGATGCTATTCAGTGTGGAAATGAGAGAGGAAATGTGTTTTTTGGAATATAAGCACCACCAATGACAAAGCATGCCCAGTATAGACAGCAGACGGTTGATCATGGCAATGTTCCAAAACTAAGCCATCACAGGTCCTGGAATGTTGGATACTACTTCCTAGGCACTTGTTTGTTTACTACCCATGAGTCAGGCATGGGATAATGCTATGTGGGTACGGTGTTTGTGACACCGAGTCCCAAATACAATCCACAAATGTCATGTCACGCCACAGTTGGAGTCATATAAATGAGCCATGTCTCTCCTGTGGCAGTGGAGGACCAGCAGACCAAGCAGCACGTTTTCACATATTTCAAGTGGTAAAATGCGCAAAGGTGTCCGGTTCAAGTGTGTGGGCCAATGTTTAGCCTGTATCATTATTGGGGTCCATGTTGTCACAGTTACGTGCAGGTCTAGCCATGAGTCTGTGGAGCCATTTCCTGCATCTACAAAGTATCCTTCACAACTTAATTGAAGGAAATCCAATGGGGAATTGAGAACACACATGGGGATAGTCGAGCTATGGCACTGCAGACGTGTTATGAGACTGACAACAGGGCAGACTTGGTGTGCTGACAAAGTTAATGGATCAGGAATTTTAAACCGGCAGGTTTCCTCACGACATTTGTACAGAGGTTGGCCTCTGAAATTCCCACTGCATCCGGGAACATCAGTGCCTCTGTGCTGATTAATCTCACAGCTATTCACCACGCAAGCCCCATCAATATGTTGGAGGCAATGTGAATCAGCGTGTGGACTGTCAGGATCCTAACATGTGACATTGTTTGTTGTGCTGGAGGCACCATACCCAGTCCATGCATACAACCATGGTACACTGTCACTATTTGTCACTCATGCATACATGAAACCCAGACAAGGGATGGACCATAATTAGGCTATTTGGAGACAAGATCCACCCCAGGGTACGATAAGTAAACTGATTATGCTATACAATGTATTTGAGTATTCATTGTAGACCCACCTCAATCAGGATCAAAAAATTTAACAAGGGAAATACACAGTGAGCAGACTGAGACTGGTCAAAGGTGGAACAACACTGTGGAAAATAAAAACTGTGTTTGTTCTGTGTGTTGGAACGTTATACAATAACCCAAGGGCTATGTTAAACAAGTGATTTATACGGCAATGCATAACAGTGTTATACATAAAATGGCAGCTTCTATGCTGTTCCAGGAAGCTGCAACGACAGTGCTTGTTCAAATGGCTGGTCTGCATGGAGGTGCTCACAGGTGTGTGCAACTTCAGTCTCACACGAGTCCTGTAGGTGAGAATCAAGTTCAAAGGGCCAACAGTACCTTTCACATGGGAAGGAATGTACTGGTGATTATAGGTCCTACAGACTACAAGGCAGTACATTATTCAACCAGAGGTCCATGCAGACAGACGTACAATGACTATGGCATACCATACTAAAGAGGGAAGAACACTGGATTCAGAATGTGAGTCTGGGTGTGTGTAGAGGAGGGATTATCTGTGTACACATATTTCCTTTCCAGTGACCTCTGAAGAAGGGCGGGTGAGACAGGGAACATGGGTGTGGCAGGACTCAAGACCTGGGCTGCCATGTGCAGGGTATGTCTTGTGAGCAATGCTAGTCGTACCTGGGACACTTGTGCTATCCATTTGCTGCTTATATGGAATTCTTGTCACCCATAGTCCTTGCAAAGATAGCTGATGTAACACTTACTGATGTCAAGGGTCTGGTCAAACCTTCTTGTCACCAATGCAATAGCACATCCACTGCCTCATGTATGAGGCATTTTTTCCCTTATTGACTGATGGTGTCTTAGTTGTGTGCCATATGCTGCATTGAACCATGTTCCCAACATGTATGTGTGAAATAGCTGTGGTCCTCTGCTATTGCCCTTCAAATGTGAAATGTAAAGGATATATGTAATTTACAGTGTGTGTGAACTTGGCTGTACATTCATACGCATCAAATTTGATGTGGATTTTTCTGTATCCTATTCTGCAATGCTCCATGAGGCTACACTCTGATTCTGATAGTTAGGGATAATGTTATGCAAAAATGATTATCCAGACCATGATATACTGATTAGAATAGGTGTTTATTGACATATGGTAAGACAGTGGTGATGGATGAGGAGAGTTAAAAGAAATTTTGGACAGTATGTTGTCTCTGACGCAATCCTGCAGCTGTGTTTGTATGGTCACCCTCATGTTGATGGATAGCATCCTCCTCTTCCTCCTCATCAGGCATTTGTGGGTCGGGTCTATATAGGGGAATGTTCCTTCTTACACATATGTTGACAGGTCAAAATTACTTTGCACACCATTTCAGGTGAGTATAGGAGGCTGCCTCCGGTGATGTCGAGGCACCTGAATCTTGACTTCAGGATGCCAAAGGTCCTGTCGACTATGGTGCGTGTCCTCCGATGTGCCTCATTATAGGCACGCTCTGCTGCAGTGCTTGGGTTTGCAAATGGGGTCATGATCCATGGCTGTATCCCATACCCCTGATCAGCTGAAAGAGAAAATGAGTGAGAACATGTTGATGTAGCTTGCACCATGTTTATCACTTAGCATGGCAGTTGTTCTCTTGTGTTGTCTGTGGCTCATCTGTGTTTGTGTTATTGTGTGGAATCCTAGGCTTCTAGGATGTACCATCAGCATTGGGTTGTTTCCTTATCTGAACGGGTGTTTGGCTGATTGACCGGATGTCAGCAGTTTTTTTGTAGAATTTCAGTACATTGTGTACTCCCTTGCTTTATGTACTGCGAAAGAGGTGTCTATGTGTCTTAACTGGGGGTGACATGATACTTCCATACACAGAATCAATTCCACAGTGGTGATAACATGGTTGCATCTATATAACCTGGACATCCCATCCAATTTCACATATGCAATAGAATTATTTAAACATCAGTAAGACCCTTAGATTTGGCAAGGTAACAATGTACAACACATCTCAGTACGTTGTCAGCACTGACGTGTTAACATTTGACTTGGCACAAATTTCACATGTGTGACAAATTCTCTGCAGACCTATTTCTCTGCCCTTGCCAAGTCGACTCAGGTTGAAACGTGTACCTATACTACTGAACATGTTCTAGTTCAGCTGGCTAACTTGATTGTGAAGTTGTCATTTTGAGTGTCAGAACATCCGTATGCCTGTACATCTGTTGTGTGTGTGTGAAATTGTCTCAATCCGTATGTGTAGGAATGTGCACTTTCAATATTGTCACATCAATATGTGTTCTTCGCACAGTCCACCTGCTTATTGGAAGTGGGAAATGTGAGAGCAGGAGTGATGTGAGATATTGGTACAGCCTCAATGATTCCATGTCACCTTCATTGTAGTCATCATCATGCTATGTGTGTCATGGTGTTTGACCTGCAGCTTAACACATTACACACCCCTTACATAGTACGTTTTGGTTGGAAGGGTGTTTGATTGACTGTTATTGATGTGATATTGATAGATTAATCTTCCTAGTTGTACTGTCAGTTGAGGCCATGTCATTGTCATTGTGTTGTTTTAAATTGTTCCCTTGTGTCTGTGGAGTGTCATCTGTTGTTATTTGGGTCTGTCATTTGTCCATAGGTGTATGTCCAAATGGGTCAGGATATCACACATGGCTAGCAGTGTCACAACCTCATTCTCTTCCTGGCCACGTGTCGATGTTGTGGTGTATGTGTTGTGTGTCCTAGAGGGTTGCTGTGCTATGTGTATATAAGTAGGTTTGTGTACTTACCAAAAAGTAGGCCATTTCCATATCGTCCATCCTGGAAGTGTTGATTGATGGTGCAGTGACGGAAGATGAATGAATCATCTACACTCCCAGGATACTTTGCCACGGTGATCAAACCCCGGTGATCGACAATGGCCTGCACATTGATGGAGTGTGTGTGCTTCATGTTGCGTTATAGATGTTTGGTTGCAGCAGGTGGCACAATGGGTACATGTGTGCAGTCAATGGCACCAAGGATGTGTGGGAAGCCGTTGATTTGGTAGAAGCCCTGTTTTGTCTCCTGCTGCTTCTGCTGTGTGTTGGGGAAGCTGATGTGGCAGGGTGTGAGGGAAATGATGGCATCCAGTACCTTGGGTAGGAAGGTGGAGAATGAGGGCTGTGAGATCCCGGCAACCAGGGCACCGGTGGTTTGAATGGAGCTACTTGCCAACGTGGAGTACAGCTAGCAGCTTGGTTTCTGGTGGAATGGTGCGGGGTGTATGCAAGCTGCGTGCCAACTGTGGCTCAGTGTTGTGCAGCAGCTGCTGAATGGCTTGCCAGTTGAGCCTGTACCTCTGGATGATGTCTTGTTGGCTGAGTCCCAGAAGGGTTGTCCTGGTGCGGAATATTCTCTCCTGCCTTCTGCGTAGCCTTTGGGGTCCCTGCTGGTGTTGTAGAAGCTGCTGTTGTTGGTCCTGTGCTCTGCGTCTGCATACATGCTGGATGAAAAGCACCTCCATGTCTTCCTTTTGGAGCTCTGCTGTTGCTTCTGTGTGTTTTCATTAAGTACTGGTGTGTTTGCCCCATTTTAATGCCTGCTCTGACCCAGGCATTATTTTTTGACGCAAATCGGGCTGTGCATCATTTTCCGCCTCAGCCTCCCGGCCGTGCAGGATTTTTGTGCGATTGGATAAATAAGGCGCACAGGTGTTTAAGTAATTTTTTGGACGGGAACGCCTACCTTGAATGTCATTAACGCAAGGCGGTTTCCTGCATCCAGAAAATGACGCACATGGTGGAATGTTGGCGTTCGCGGGCATGAGCATCAAAGTTTAAATATGGTGCACGGTTTGCGCCGAATGTGCATCAAAAAGTTTTACGCACATTCGGCGCAAACAGAGTATAAATATGCCCCAGAATATCTCAGTAAAATCCACACAATGACGTCAATTTCAGAAATGCCCCATTTGTTTAATGTGACCTGTAATTCTACTTAATGGCTGATACCTGAAGAAAGTATGGATGGGATTCTGTGTTCTGGCCTCTCCTTGCATGGGGTCAGAAACAAGTGAAAGTTAGTTCCAGGTCAGAGAACAGCAGTTATGTATGATGAATGCAAGAGATCATGAGGCACCTGCCATTCTCCCCAAAAATCTCCTGTCTCATCTGAACCCAAGCATTCCCAACACAATCCCAATATTTAACCAATAAACTTAACTGTCTAGCCTTTTAGCCAGTGACTAAGCTGGAGGAATTCATGCAGTTGGCTTAAGAAGTGTGGTTTTAGAGATTCTAGAACCAGAGAGTCCAGGGGGCATATTAGACCATTTAAACGCTATAGGTCTGTGCAAAATATTATGAATAGTTAACCTCTATAATTTTAAGAACAATGTTTGTATAATATACAATAGACTCTGGATAAAGTTGAGTTTTATGGCAGCCCGAACCAAGTGATTTTCATTTTCCCCACCTATACAGTTCTTTGTGTAATGTGACTAAAACAGGCAGTATTGCTACAGACATCTGATATATTGCTAGATGGTTAAGTTGTTCCCTAGTACATTCAAAACCAGCCTCCTGTGGCGACTGCACATTAGTATCAATTGGGCCAACTACAATCATTCCTTTTCGCCTAGTGTAGATAATTTTCAAACCTGAAATGTCTGTTTTTTCCCTAACTTTATGTATATTTAATGTTCCTTTATTTACAAGTACCTCTATTTATAAGTATCTGAAAAATGAAGGTAAGCCCTAAATCTGCTCCCAGGGGCAGAAGGTTTTTTGCCTTTTTAGGGTTCAGGGCTGATGCTAGGGTGGGTGTGTCCCACTCTGTTCTGTTTTTTAAACACAGCTCATGCTTCATAGTGAGCTTTCTGCTCCCAGAGGGGCAGATTGGGGGTAACTTCCCAATCTTGCCTGAGGGAGGTAGAAAGGATGTGGGGCCCTTTAGAGGGTGCTGATCCGCCTAATACAAGGGTGGACTTACATCACCACATTCTTTAAAAACAATTACTGAGTTCTAGTGGGTTTTCTAACCCACCACCGAATGGATGTTCACCGCCACTGAGCAGACGATACATTAAAATCCTCTGCATTAGAAAATCAGACAAACATGTTGTCCTCCACAGTATAGAGGCTAATGTCAAAATGTTCTTGTATGTTCTTGATTAGTGGTTCCACTGAGGGTATGAAAAGAAGAGGAGATAGAGGACATCCCACTCAGCTCTTCTAACCAGAGCTACCCTATTCAAGAGTTCTCCATTAATCCTGAGTCTTACTTTTGGGTTTTTATAGTTGGCTAAGATAAACTTTTTTATATTAATAACCAAATTCGGTATTCTCTAAAATTTTATATAGGCTACAATCCACCCTATCAGACACCTTCTCTGTGTCGAATGTGAGAAGGATCAGTTGTTTGATATTTGTTCGACTATGTTTATGAGATCTGTTGCTAAATGTATGTTATCCTACATCCACTGTTTCTGCAAAAGCCAAACTGATATGTTTGAAATGAGTTCAGGCCAAATTGGAAAAAGTTGAGTACCTAGGATCTTGGTGATTTCTCTGACATCTATATTTTTCAAAGCTATTGGGCTACATGAAGCACAATTAGTCAGCTCTTTGACCAATTTCAGGATAAAAGTACGTTCAGATTCTATAATTGCTTCTGTTACTTTCCTTGAATGTAGAAATTAATTAAACACTTTATTAAACAATATGTCTACAAATTATTTATTATAAGGAACTGTAAAGCCATCTGGTTCCGAACCTTTGTATGTTCCAGGAAAATAATTTACTTTATTAGGTATGATGGGTTCTCCATCAGTGCTAGATTTCTGGTTGAGAAGTAGAGGTCTCTCAAATATAAGCCTAGTAGCTCCCCACTAATATTTGTGGATTGGAAGAAATAAAAATGATGAAAATAGTGCTGAATACCAGTTGTTGCTTTATAGGTCTCCTTTCTATCATGCACTGTAATCTTAACTTAATTTCTAGTATGCAATTTGTGAATGTATGGACCAATAATTGGTCAGCTTTGTCACCCCAATATTTCGATAACGAAGAGCAGTTTATTTGCTGCTTCAGTAGTTGGTATATTTTCCAGTACTACCCAACCTCGGCACAAAGACCAGAAACTCCTTCTCAACCCTTCACTTTTATATTGGTCTTCTGGCTGTTGCATTTTAATTTCTAATGCAGATTGCTTTTTTCCTTAGCAAACAGTAAAAAAAATGGTTGTGTGAGAAAATGGCTTTCCTCTCATAAAATCTTTTGTTGCATCACTTACCACATCCCAGGATATTCTATCTTACGCGGAAATAATGTTCCAGTGCTTTCCTAATGGGGTACTGGACTGTGGTATCTCAAAACACTCTTCCTTTCCCATCTTGATCTTCTGATTTGCCCTCACATCCTGAAATTATGCTTTTTCATGCTGTGCACGCCGATGAAGCGTTCAGTGAAAGCTACTTTCACTCTCATCGGTGCATGGTGATCATATCTCAGCCTCTCGAACACTGCTCAAGTCGAGCAAGGGACCTCTCAATAAGAGGTTGAGTGACTGCTTCTTTAACACCAGCTGTCTTGACCACTTTTCAAATGTGCTCGTCGTTTAACGTCTGACTCCAGGAGTCCATCCAGTCGGTTAACTCCGTGTGTTTAGATGTGAGCTTTCTTGTTTGCTTTGATTTGATCAGTTTTTATATCGTCTCTCCTCATGCAAGTTCACACAATCAATGTCAATTGTATCAGCAGTAAGTTCATGCCCCAATATTTATGATCAGTGTTCCTTCTATATCTGGATCTCGTCTCCTCGCACTTGCTACCTGGTGTCATCCGGCCTCGTGCCTCTGCAACCAGGTTTGCCCTGGTCAGCCTCCTCTCACTTTCAAATAGCCTCTGGTCAAATCAGCAACCTAGTATCTTCACCATAAACTCTTTTATTTCACTGGTTGCAGCACACCATGTTGTGCTACTGTGCGATTCATTCGCTGCATGCATTAGAGCTTCAGGCTCAACTACTTGCTTTAACTGTGCCTCCTGTCACTCACCCAGCCTCACTACAGTGCTTTTGTTCCCTCTGGGATTGCTTGTTCCTCACCTCAAGGACTGAGTTTGGGTGTCAACTCCACGATGTTCAGCAGTCATCTGGTTCCCGAGAACTCCACATACATTGCAGTGAAGCTGCAGCCATTTTGGATATATCAGACAGCAGAGGAAGGTAGTCACACTTGCAATTGGATAACATTTCTTTATTGCTAGTGTGAAATGTCTGTGGTGACTCACTTCCCACAGTATATTCTGCTCTTTTTCTGGTAGTCCTATGCTTTTAAATTGTTTTATTGTTATTATGACAGTAGTCCTCACACTAGAGCTTAGCAGGAGCACGTCTTGGTGGGCCATGAACCGGCCATGCTCCCTGTGACATCTCTCTGAAGGCAGAAAACGCTTAGACCAGCTTTGTATTTTGACATCATCAAATTCATATCAGATAGCAGATATAGCCAAAAGCAAAATTTGTAGCACCTTGAATTAAGGATGCAATGATGGTTAGTTGGTTCCAACAATCCTGGCTTCTCTAGAGGATCCCAGCAAAGCAGTGGATGACATTGTGGTTGAACAGATCCATGGGATAAAGATGAACAAAAAATCAGTTATTCAAAAGTATTTTCAAAACATTAAAATGCTCAAAGATCAAGGGATTTCCAACATCCTCTATAATATTGGTGTTAAATGTCACTCAGTTTTGACAAATGTTTAACAATACGCTTTTAAATGCCCCATTGCTCTCACTATTATTATCAAATATCTTTGGAGGAGACCTCCTGGCCACCGCACTACCTCTATGAGATTACTTTTAAATCCTCTCCAGGTCAATAATAAGAATGGCAGAAAGTGGTCATAAAAGCACCATTTCCCGCATCTTGTGTTACTATTTGCATGGGAGAGAGCCTCCAAACCCAATTTCAATCAATGTAACTGGCCAAACATTAAAAATACCATTTGGTTCAAGTAGCTTGAATTACTCATGGGGGAAAACCCTAGACTTATCTAAAATGTTCTGTAATTTTTATCTACATTTGCTCTACTTTTCCTACCTAGTGTGCTTTTCAGCCCCCCATGTTTCTCATCAATCCTTACATATTACTTGATGGAGAATCTCCTCTCGATTATGCATAATTGTTTTTAATCATATACAATTAGAACGTTTTTTTCTCAAACAATATACTCTCAATTACACTTTGCCATAGTTGTGAAAGAAGTTACTTGTCCAAGAGGTTTTTCAAATTCTCTGAAAAACATTTTCTATAGAATATGTACAATGCAGTGCACAATTTTCCTTAAATTCTGTTCAGTGTTTCAGTTGCAATGGCCTGTGCTCATTCTTTGGAAGTCCATTACTGTTCATTTCACAGCTTGTGAATAAACAGGCAATATTGTTCCCTGGTTTCAAACTTAGAGGCTCAGCATTGTATTGTATCTTTATATAGTATGCTCTTCGTGTGTCTTTTATCATGATTACATAAAAATCACATATTGTGTTACAATGCTTTGATCTTTATGGCTACATCAATTTAACATAGTGTAGCTGTAAAGAAAACGAAATCAGATGCTGTGAAGAATATCTCAGAAGCAGACAGGTCTTCAGGTTTGTTCCTGAACCTTATTTTATTCTCAGTGCTTCTGTTATGGAGTGGGAGGCCTTTCCGTACATTGCTGTTAAAATATAAAAAGATCTATGTCTTATTTATGCTGTGTGTGATTTAGGACCTTTTCAGAATGGGACCAATGAAGAATGGATGGGTCTAAATAACATCTGGTAAGGCGCTTTGTACCCATAAAAGGTTGACCTTCTCTTATTGGAATATATGATGGACCAAGACAAATATCTTATTTTTAGCAGTCGAACAGGATACAATGAAGAACAACTCTATTGTTGTAAATCTTCCATTCACCCAAAGGGCCCTCATTTGGAACGACTAGCTGTGCAACCTTAGTCAAAAGGATGGGTTTTGGGGACTTGTTCTAAGATTCGTAAGGTTTGGGTGATAGATCCAGCAGGGGGTAGGTGATCAGTACTCTGACTGAAGGGAGGTAGAGCTCAGGTCTCACTCAGAAATATTGGGATCTCCTGAGTGGGTCTGTATGACAACACATTCCATGGCTGCCTGGGAATGGAGTCAAGGGTGTCTGGGGCCCGTAATAATGTCTTAGACAGTTACCAAGGAGAGGGGAAAGGGATGTGGGAAATCAGTCCCCGAAGTTCCCATGGTGCAGGTGGATATGGTCCCTGAGGAAGAGGCTCCTGAGCCAACCAGGGAGGACACTGTCGACCTAGGTGGCCTGCCTGAAGTTGCTGACTGGCATGTTGAGTGTTGGTCCAGCAGGGAGGAATTCTTCAAAGCTCAGAAACAGTGTCCCACTCTTGAGGATTTGAGGAGGCAAGGCGCACCCCAGGCAGCAGGGGAAGCCTCTGGTAATCACCTAATCTACTGGGAGAATTATCTTCTTTTCAGGCTCCTGATACTGGGGCACCCTGAGTGCTGGTGGCCCCCAGGGTCACAGGGCTTTTCTACTGGGTTTGGATCATGTTACACCCTGGCAGGACATTTGGGGCAAGATAAGACCTTCGCTGGGCTTGTCTTACACTTTTATCTGCCCTGAATTGACACCCCCTTTAAAAGGGTGGGTATTAGAAATGGGGTATTTGGTTGGCAGTCACGTTAACCCCTGTCCAAGCAAGGAACCTCACTCTAGACAGGGTAAAGGAGAATCACCCTCAGTTAACCCCCACTCACCCCCTTGGTTGCTTGGCACAAGCAGGCAGACTTAACTTCAGAGTCTAGGTAAAACATAGTTGTACCAACACACATAGTAACTCAGTGAAAACACTACAAACTGATACAACACAGGTTTAGAAAAATAGAAACGATTTATCTAAACAAAACAAGACCAAAAAGACAACAATCCAACATACTCAAGTCAAGTTAATAATTTTAAAATCAAAAGAGTCTTAAATCCTTGAGAAAACAGTAAAAAACAGTGTTAGCATTGAAAAGTACCTGGGTAGCGTCAAAATAACACGCATGGGCGAATGTGCGTTGAAAAAGGTTAGCGATGCATCGATTTCTCACCCGCAAGCGAGACCGTGCATAGTTTCTCCTT
This sequence comes from Pleurodeles waltl, assembly GCF_031143425.1. Classification (NCBI taxonomy): domain Eukaryota; kingdom Metazoa; phylum Chordata; class Amphibia; order Caudata; family Salamandridae; genus Pleurodeles; species Pleurodeles waltl. Next base: position 635,829,566 of record NC_090444.1, read on the forward strand.
CTCCGGTCTGGTCGTTGTGCATTGTTTTTTCTCTCTGCAGGAGAGCGAGGCGTTGATCCAGGCAAGCACACAGGTCCGGGCAGACGTTGCATCGGTTTTCTGCACCCAGCGGCATCAGCAAAAACTGGGCTGTGTGGGTTGCGACGTTATAAGCCTCCGTCTGCGGGTGTTTCTCCAGCTGCCTGCGTCAATCTTCCAGCCACGATGCCGGTGGAGCGCCGATATCTACTGCAAAGGCGGCGGCTCATCGTTTTTCAACCGCATCTCGGAAGCTGCGGCAATATTTTTCCTGCACATGGTCTGTGCATAGATTTTCGGTCTTGGTCTGCCAGCTTCACCTTCCAAGGCCCCAGGAACTGGATAGATGACCACTTGGCAGGGCAGTAGTCTCAGCATAGGGTCCAGGTGCTGGCAGGAAAAGTCTTTGATGTCCCTGAGACTTCAACAACAGGAGGCAAGCTCAGGGCAAGCACTTGGAGATTTCTTCACAAGCAGGAATGCACAACAAAGCCCAGTCTTTGTCCCCTTTCACAAAGCAGAAGCAGCAACTGCAGGATAGCTCCACAACGTGCAGTCACAGGCAGGGCAGCACTTCTCCTTAGCTCTTCAGCTCTTCTCCAGGCAGAGGTTCCTCTTGATGTCCAGAAGTGATCTAATTTTCCAGGGGTTTGGGTGTTCTTCTTATACCCATTTTGGCCTTTGAAGTAGACCTACTTCAAAGGAAAGTCTCTCTTGTTTGTGAGATCCTGCCTTGCCCAGGCCAGGCCCAAAACACACACCAGAGGGTTGGAGACTGCATTGTGTGAGGGCAGGCCCAGCCCTTTCAGGTGTAAGTGACCACTCCTCCCCTCCCTCATCAGGATATGCAGGCTACACCCCAGCTCCCTTTGTGTCCCTGTTTAGAGAGAGGTGCAAACAGCCCAACTGTCAAACTAACCCAGACAGGTAATCCACAAACAGGCACAAAATGGTTTAATCAAGAAAATGCCTAGTTTCTAAAAGTGGCATTTTCAAACACACAATCTCAAAACCAACTTTACTAAAAGATGTATTTTTAAATTGTGAGTTCAGTGACTCCAAACTGCACATGTCCATCTTCTCTCAAAGGGAATCTACACTTTAATCATTTTTACAGGCAGCCCCAGGTTAACCTATGAGGGAGATAGGCCTTGCAATAGTGAAAACCAAATTTAGCAGTATTTCACTGTCAGGACATATATAACACATTAGTATATGTCCTACCTTAAACATACACTGCACCCTGCCCATGGGGCTACCTAGAGCCTACTTTAGGGGTGTCTTGCATGTAGGAAAAGGGACGGTTTAGGCCTGGTAAGTGGGTATACTTGCCAAGTCGAATTGGCAGTTTAAAACTGCACACAGAGACACTGCAGTGGCAGGTCTGAGACATGATTACAGGGCTACTATTGTGGGTGGCACAACCAGTGCTGCAGGCCCACTAGTAGCATTTCATTTACAGGCCCTGGGCACCTCTAGTGCACTTTACTAGGGACTTACTAATAAATTAAATATGCCAATCATGGATAAACCAATTAACCATACAATTTACATAGAATGAATATGCACTTTAGCACTGGTTAGCAGAGGTAAAGTGCCCAGAGTCCTAAAGCCATCACAACTGGTCAGAAAAAATAGGAGGCAGGAGGCAAAAAGATTGAAGATTACCCCACAAAAGGGAAAAAGTCCAACAGTGGGCATCAACATCATTGAATCCTTGAACCCCAAGACAACCTTAGGCAATAGGGTTGTCCTGGTCTTGGTAGACCATGCCACCTGTTACCCACAGGCCATCCCGTAGAGGTCAGTGATTGTACCTGTGGTGGCTAGATCTCTTTCCACTTTGGGTTCCCCAAGGAGATAGTGTCAGACAGAGACAGTAGCTTCTTGTCTGCGTAAATGAAGTCCATGTGGGATGAGTGTGGTGTAACTTACAAATTCACCACACTCTTATCACCCCCAAACCAGTGGTCTTGTGAAGAGACTGACAAGATTTTGAAGGGCAATATTATGAGTGTACCTGAGTCCATGAGGTGTAAGTGGGACATCCTCTTGCTATGCCTTCTCCTTGCCTACAGGGAGGTGCCACAGAAAAGAGTAGGGTTTAGCATCTTTGAACTCCTCTATGGCCACCCTTTTAGGAGATCTCTGACCCTTGCCAAAGAGGGGTGGGAGCAAGATCCCAGGGAACCCCACACCCTGGGTTGTGGTTAGCTAAATGCTGGCCCTCTGCAACCAGATGCTCTGCTTCTGGAAGATGGAAAAAAGCAACCTTGAGGCCTGCCAAGAAGTCATGAAACTCTGGTATGACCAAAAGGCCACTATGGTAGAGTTTCAGCCTGGTCAGAAGGTATGGTTATGGAGACAGTAGAGCCCAGAGCTCTCTAGGACCACTGGACAGGCCCATACGAAATAAAGGAGCAGAGGGGTGAGTCCACCTACTTGGTGAATCTCCAGACACGTAGTAACTCCTCAGAGGTGCTCCATGTTAACAGATTGAAGCCTCACTTTGAGAGGTCCAATGGGATCATGTTCCTGTGTGTGAACCTCTCCCTGACCTCCTCTTTGAACAGGAACACAATGGGTCAGTAGAAGTTATCGACCTCTCTTCCTCCCTGACCACAGAGCAGCAGAGTGACTGTTACTGGCTACTGGGACAGTTTGCCTCTCTGTTCTCTCTCACCCCTGGACTCACACACCTGTATGCCCATGATATTGACACAGGAGACAGCCCCACTGCAAATAAATAAATTTGCAGGATGTCAGATAAGGTGAGGACCAGTATCAAGAAGGATGTCTCTAAGATGCTGGTGTTAAATTGATTGAGCCCTCCAGTAGCCCATGGCCTAACCCTTTGGTGATGATACCAAAGGCTGCCCCATAAGGCATCAATCCAGAACTCCAGTTCTGTTTTGCCTACTGGGGACTCAATTCCATCACAAAGACAAATGCACACCCTATTCCTTGAGCTGATGAATTCATTGACAGACTGGAGACTGCCAAATTCCTCAGTATTTTTGAATTAACACCAGGAAACCAGAAAATTGCTCTTACTGAAGGGGCTAAAGAGAGTTCAGCATTTTCATCCCTAGAGGGCCACTTCCAGTTTGGGGTGATGCCCTTTGGTTTGAAGAATGTTCCTGTCACTTTTCAGAGGTCAGTGAATAGGGTACTGGCTGGAAAAGAGGCCATTTGTGCCTCCTACCTAGATGACATATCTATCCACAGTTCCACATGGCAGCAACACCTGCAACCCCTTAGAGCGGCGCTTCAAGCCCTGCAACAAGAAAGCCAGTCATCAAGGTCAGTATGTGCCAGGTTGGTCAGGGTTCTATGGTGTACCTGGGCCATGTGGTGGGTGGAGGCAGGGTGCAGCCCTTCTAGGCCAAGATTGGGACTATTAAGGCCTGGAAACCCCCTAAAACTTACACAGAAGTGAGGGCTTTCTTGGGCCTCACAGGGTACTAAAGGGGAGTTGTTAAGGAATATGTCACAATTGTGGCCCACTTAACAGAGCTAACTTCGAAGAAGCAGCCCAGATTGGTGGTCTGGACAGAGGCGTGCCAGAAAGCCTTTTATACCCTCAAAGAGGCCATGTGTGCAGCACCTGTTCTAAAGGCTCCTGACTATTCCAAGGAATTTGTTGTGCAGATGGATTCTTCAGAGTATGGGATAGGTGAGGTCTTAGCACAGTTGAATGAAGAGGGCCTAGACTATCTGGTAGCCTTTGCTAGCAAGAGGCTACTTCCAAAGGAACAGAAGTGGACTGCGATTGAAAGAAAAGACTTTGCTGTGGTGTTGTGTTCCATGCAACACCGGTGATCCGTTGATTCTGCTCCATCAGCAGAGCATGCTTCGGTTCCACTAGGGCAAACACATTAGGCCCACTTCCAAGAGTCCAGGAATTGGGGTGCACCACTTGACAGACTCAGATGGCAGAGTCCAGGAGCAGGTGGTTGGAAGTCTTTAATATCCCTGGGACTTCAGATCAGGAGGCCAGCTAGCTAGCCCTTGGAGTCACTCTGGGTTCAAGTGATGCAGGTCCAGTATTTCTCATCTAGCCAGGACAACAGCAGGCAGCAGGGCAGCACACAACGCAGTAGTCCAGCAAAGAAGCAGTCCAGTAGAGTGCAGTCCTTTAACAGCACATCAGTCCTTCTTCCTGGCAGAGTATTCACAGGTGCAGAAGTGTACTGAGTTGGTCATGTTAGAAATCAAGTATTTATATCCAGTTTGACCTTTGAAGTGGAGAAGACTTCAAAGACAGGCCTTTAAAGTGCACAGGCTTCAGACTCACTATAGAAGGTATTCAGACCTTTGTGTGGGGAAAGGTTACAACCTATTCAGATGTGAGTGAGACTGTGGCCAGCTCCTCTCTCCCACCCTGCCAGGATGGCCCATCAAGGTCCATCCAGTCACACATAAGCTCGGTACAATAGCGATGACTATGCTTTCAGATTCACACTTCCTATACATATATACAAAATTAGGGGAAGTAGTGTTTCAAGGTTGCAGAAAAGTACTTTTAGGGTACCCTACTGGTATTGCACCCAACCATCTTGGGTGAGGTTGTACCGATTGGAAATCCAATCAACATTGGAAGATATGATACAGAATTACCAAGGCACACCAAAATAGTCCATAAAGTCCACATCGTGGGGGGGTATGTCAATCAAAGTTCTGAACACATCTGTGTGATCAGTTAGAATCTATTTATTCCAGGTACAATGGTTCCAAAGAACAACAGCCGACATGTGTTTTGTCATCAACACTTTCTCCAGGCAGAAATCAAAATAGTAGTATCCAAAAGTAAGGCGAAAGGAATAGTACCATTACAGTGTACTGTGGTAGGCTGTCAAGCCAAATACCAATGGGTTATTTGGATTTAATCTCCAAGATGGCCATGATAAGCCACGGAAAGTTCATGCCATGTAGCGCAAAGAGAAGTGTTGTGGTCCCACTGTGTATGGCTGTCTAGTGGGAATACACAAATGCAGGAAGCTGGCCTGTGTTGTAGTGGGTAACACAGGTACTTACCGTTATACCAGGTCCAGTTATCCCTTATTAGTGAAAAGTAGGCAGTGTCTAGAAGCCAGGCTGTCTAGAGGTAGCTGTAGGCAGAGCAGCCAAGGCTGAACTAGGAGACGTGCAAAGCTCTTGCAATACCACTGTAGTAACATAGTACTCACACACAAGAAAGACAATACTCAGTGTTACCAAAACATAAAGGTACTTTATTTTAGTGACACAAGGCCAAAAATATCTTAGAGGCTATACTCCCTTAGGAGGTAAGTAAAACACATAAAATATACACTGGTAACCAGAATCAGGTAAGTACACAGTCACAAAATTATCAAATAGCGAAAATCACCATAGGGTAGAATGGACCTAGGGGCAACACAAACCATATAGTAAAATAGTGGAATGCAAAAGTTGGTTTCTCACCTAGGCAAGAGTAGTGTGTGTAGGGGCACTGGGAGTGTAAAAAAACACCAAAGGTAAGTAAGGTACCCCACCCCAGAGCCCAGGAAAACAGGTGTAAAGTACGGCAAGTATCCTCAGAACACACTAGGAGTCGTGGTGATGGATTATGAGAAAACCAAGCAAGACTGCAAGACACCAATGATGGACTCCTGGATCTGAAGACCTGTGGAGAGAAGAGACCAAATCCAAGAACAGATAAACAGTCCAGGAAGAACAGGAGCCCCTGCTAACCTGGATGAAGGTGCAAATGTGGATTCTCTGGTTGGAAGAAGAAGTCAGAAATGCACCAAAGAAGACAGCTGCGGGCTCCTGCTTGATACAAGAGATGTCCCACATCGAATCATTGGATGCAGGCTGGTTTTTGTAATTGGATTCTGCCACCAAGCTTTGGCTCAAGCAAATCTCGCAGTTGGTGTGAAAAGGTGCTACCTGGGCGCAGGAGGGACATGGGGGTCTCAACTCAGACTGAGGAGACAGAGGGGGCTCTCAGCACATTAGAGAGCCCTCAGAAGACCAGGCCGCACCCACAGGAGTCCCAGGACACTGGGACAAAGGAGTTGCAAATCGCAGTCATCAAAGCACTACACAAAGGGATCCCACAGCACTGGAGAACAACTCAGGGAGCTGAGCATCATAGCATAGAGTACTGGAGACCTGGGCTACGCTGTGCATGAAGGATTTATTTGAGAAGCACACAGAATCCCTAGGAGCTGCACAACACTTGGTGCACAGGGGTACCTCTTGCTCAGGGAGGCAAGCCCTTACCTCCACCAAATCTGGACAGCTGGACCTTTGGACAGTCAGAATCACTTTGGCCCACCACCTTTGTTCCAGGGATCACGCTCATCAATAGGAGGAGTCCCAGAGGACTGGTTGTCGCTGCAGAGAGGTGCCTGCTGAAGCAGGGAAGTGACTATGTCACTCTTTGGGAGATTCCTTCGGTCCTTCGGTGAAGACAGGCAGTCCTCAGAGCGTGCACAACCTGGAAACTGTTGCATTTTGCTGGCAGGAGCTGGAGTTACAGAGTTGCAGTAGCCTTCTCGGATACTTTGTTGCAGTTGTAGAGTTCCTGGAGCCGTTTTGCAGTTGATCCGACAGTACAAGGTGAAGTAGAGGTTGCAGCGGAGTTCTTCTGGAATCTTGCAAAACTGAATCTGAGGAAACACCCAGAAGAGAGACCCTAAATAGCCCTGAGAGGGGGATTAGTCACGTATCAAGGTAAGCACCTACCAGGAGGGGTCTCTGACGTCACGTGCTAGCACTGGCCACTCATATGCATCCAGAGTTCCCTTACCATTGTTCTGACAAGATGGTAGAACCCAGGGACACTCTGGGGGAGCTCTGGGCACCACCCCTGGGGTGGTGATGGACAGGGGAGTAGTCACTCCCCTTTCCTTTGTCCAGTTTCACGCCAGAGCAGGGATTGGGGGTCCCTGAACTGGTGTAGACTGGAGTATGCAAGGAGGGCACTGTTTGTGCCCTTTAAAGAATTTACAAAGGGTCTGGGAGGATAGGCTTTGGGAGGATACCCCTCCCATGCCTGTAACACCTATTTCCAATGGGAGAGGGTGTAACACCCCTCTCCTACAGGAAATGCATTGAGCTGCTCAAGCCCCAGGATGACAGAAGCCTGTCTGTGAGGTGGCAGCAGGTGGGGCTGCAGTGGAAAGCTCAGAGAGCTGGTTTGGCAGTACTGGGGGTCCATGGTGGTCATAAGTGGTCACTAGACTATAGTGACAAATTTGGAAACAGAGAGAGCATAAGCACTGGAGTTCTGATTAGCAGGGCTCCAGTGGCACAGTCAAGCATACTGACAACACAGTAAAACATGCCGAGTTATAGGCCACAATCTATGAGCACTGGGGTCCTGACTAGCTGGATCCCAGTGAGACAGTAAAAACACACTGACAAACAGGTAGAAATTGCGGGTAACATGCCAAGAAGGATGGATACTCTCCTACAACAAAGCACAGCTGTCATCCAACCCCAGACAGTTGGTCAGAGACTGGCAGCAGACAGGCAGAGACAGGCAGAAGTCACCAAATGGCTATAGTAAGAAAATGCCAACATTTTAAAAGTGGCATTTTCATAATTGAAATCTAAAATCCAACTTCATCATAAGTTGTGATTTTAAATTCCAGAGATATCGGACTCGAAAAGTTTATCTCTTCCAGTTTGTGAATTGCACGTATAAGATGTAATAAGGTAATTCCAATGTTATCCTGTGACAGAGATGAGCCTTGCTGTAGTGAAAAACGACTTTAACAGTTTTTCTCTACCAGGACATGTAAACTTAAAAATACATGTCCTGCTTTTTTAATAGATTGCACCCTGCACTCTGGTTTGTCCAGGGCTTACCTTAGAGCTGATGCATATGTATAAAAAGAGGAATTTTGGGCCTGGTAAATGGGTTATTTTGCCAGGTCGACATTGCAGTGAAAAACTGCATACACAGGCTCTGCAATTTGAGGCCTGGTTAAAGAGCTGCTTAAGTGGGTGGCACACTCCGTGCTGCAGACCCACAGGTATCATTTAATTTACAGGCCTTAGGCACTTATAGTGTACTTAATAGGGATTTATAATTAAATAAATGTGCCAATTTGGAATAAGCCAATATTACCAAATGGGGTTGGAAAAGTGGAGGCAGTATGGAAAGAGTTGAGGACAAGACTACCCTAAGACTGTCAGGTCTAACATCTACTATACAGTAACAGTGTATAACAAAAATTAGGGTACTGGCCCTTAACAGCCGTCAGCCAACAGGCCTCACATTGGGCACCAGTTTTGGGTACCCTCACCATTCTGGGGATACAATGTTTTAGAATCCCATCTCTGTGGAAAAAAGGAAAATGGAGTGCACTCTCAATCCATTCCTTGTTGGACATACACATCAGAAGAATAGGGAATTTGGAAACATCCATCCTGTCAGAGAAATCACAAGGAATATTAGGGCCTTTTATTTTGTAACTATCTTGTGCCATGTCTTAATATGCACACGTAAGATAATTATTATAATGTGGTTATTAAACATGGGATAAAGTACCCCTTGCAGTGCTTTATAAGGATAGTACAAATCACAGTGAGTCTATATTTATTCATATAGAGGAACAAGGCCAAAGTCCGAGTTCCTTTATAAGCTGATGTTACTCAAGGTGACTTGCAATATCATTTTTTTCTATGGGCTATCAGCAGTGCATGGCAATTGTCGATTAATTTGGCAAACCATTTATACTTGATACAAAAATGTACTTATGCAAAACACTCTTGGGGTCATTGTATCCATTTGCATGACTCTCAATCTGGCCAAATAATTCCTAAAAACCCAAAAGAAGGCATAAAGAACAAGTCCAATACCTCCTCTCTTTCAGGTATGCCAGGCAAAAAAATAAAACATGCACCATATTTTCAATAGCATTATCTATGAAGAAGTGACACCTGATATTCTCATCAATGTGACAAATCTTCCATGTACATATGGAGCTCTTTATATGCATAATAGCATATTTAAGTTTTATAAAGAGTGGGTCTGCTTGGTTAGGCAATATTTCATTCAAATACAATTGAAACTGAGGATATAGTTTGAACTCCAGAATGAATAAGTTAGTCTACCATTTTGTGTACACCAATGAGTTTAGCACACAACATGGTGCCAATAGCAAGCTATCAAAATTCCTTTAGATACCTTATTCATGCAGCAGGTCTCATACCACGTATGCTTAATTCAAGGCACTCAGCTTTACATGGTCTAAGCAGGGCAGTGTAACTGCCTTTTCTAAAAACAGAACTTCTAGTAAACTAGCCTGCAAGTGTTGAGCTTGGCTATTCTCCACAGTCCAACCTGAAACACTCACTCTCTACCCATAGAACACCTTCCCAGGGCAGAGTAATTCAAGGCAGCGACTTGCATTGCCTTGCGTTACTCTGGATTTACCAAGCAGTGCAGGGCCATGCAAGGTGGCCTTGTGTTACTTGGTAAATCTGACTTAAGGATTGTGTTGCCCCTGTGACATCATGTATAATGCAAGGGCAATGTAATCCAATGTTAAATCCGGCCCTCGGTCTTTTGGGTGTTTACTTCAACGTTTTCTGAATCTCAAAAAAATAAAATTTATCAAACACGTTCTGAAGGCTAATGGGGGTTCTCATGTCATTAGTGAAGGGCAGGGCCAAGACTGGTTGCGAAATTTATCATAGGTGAATAATATATTCAGTCCTACTGTAACTGTTGAATGTTGTTAATGTGTAGAGAGAAAAGTGTTGGTGCTAAGATTAATTCCTGACACACACCTCTGCAACTAGGACTGCATTTAATTTGCTCACCCTGGCTGACCAAAGGACCTGTGCATATTTGCTTTTACGTATCCTGACTGTGATTGATAATAGTAGTGGGACCAAAGGATTTCTCAAAGAGATTTTCAGGGGACAAGATCAAAAGCTGCTTTCAAGTCCACAAAAGCAACATATAATTGATCTTAAGTTTAATGTACTTCCCCCAAAAAATAAAAACAGCCCAAGAAATTGATCCATTGTACTGATTTTGAAACCAGCCTGTAAGGGAGAAAGGACTTGGGTTGCACACATTCAATGTGCTTATTTATTGAGGATTTGTCTGCAGAGACTTTTGGCAAGTTATCCAACAAACTAATTGGCCTGTAGTTGCTGGAGACTCCCCTGACCTCCTTTTTGTAAATGGGTATGATTGTGGCTCTCACCAAGAATCAGGGATGTCAGCTCCAACAAATCTGGCACTGGACAATACCAAAACACAAAAAGACCAAAACGTCCAAGGGACTAAGGTCCCCAGGAGTTCTGTCAGGGCCCTGGCCTTTCCTGATTTAAGAGTCTCAATAGCATACCAGGTGAGAGTGATGAATTAAAAATTGTTCCATAATTAGAATTACTAACATGTTTGAACATAGCCTTGTGTACAACAAGTAACAGGACTATTACAAGAAACAGTTTTGAGAAATGTTAGACCCAAATAGAAGGTTGGATAAAATGGTCAGTTAAAGTATATCTAGCTCAGCTTCAATTAGCAATGATGTACCAACAAGTTGACACATCACTTCTTTTAGAGGGATATAGAAGAGCTAGCCAATTAGCTTCATCCCAGTTAAATATGGAGACGTCAAGGGTCCTACACAAGTGGGATCTAGCATGGAGAATCAATCAATATACTAGATGATTTTGCCAACAAAATCAATAGAGTGTTGGATTTTCTACAATCGCTTGAATATCATGAAACATTCCTAGGCTTTTTTGTATTGGCTATAGCACTAGGGGGCTGGAGGAAATATTCCTTCAGTGTTCCAAATAGCGAATGGGGTATCTCTAAAATTGGCAACAGCACTGTCCATGGCAGATGCACAAGGTATAGTGACTTGCATAACTTATAACTATTGAATTTAAAGGTTTTTTAGTGTAAAACATTACTTTTAAACTGACATTTTCACCCTACTGTAACATCACTTTAAACTTTGTTTTTTTCAGTGAATTTCTGAGTTTTTATTTAATGAAAACTAAGATATTCTTATCATACTTCAGTATGATGATACTTTAGCCTTTGTTTTATCGCTTCAGTGAATGCATATATGCCTGTGCAGTATGCGGAGGGGATTGGGCGCAGAGTGGGGGGTCGTGCAATAGGCCCTGTGTTTGGGAGATGGCTGCAGGATGGCAGGTCCTGCACCCAAATTCCCACTGGTGAGGCACAAGGCTTGACACCCAAACCCCCCATGGGTGTGCACAGTGCCCAAAAAGCCATACCACTTAAAAAACTTAATAAAGTTTTATTAAAAAATAATCAAAATGTCTTGATTCCTTTTTTGTAACAGTTTTGGTTACACAGTGCAGCAGTAGCATTTTCTAGGTGCCCACACCTATTTTCTATATTGGGGCCTCAAGGGGTAAGCCACAGGACCCTTGCAGACCCGGTCAGCTTTTTAGGAACCATTGAAAAGATAGCAGCCATTTTGGTATTTTTCAGTGGGTGCCCTGCTGCACACCAGGGGTACCCACAAGCTTAATATTGCTGGGGTCACGGGGTAGCCCCAGGGCCACTGCAACTCCTACAGTCTCCTCTGGCAGAAACCAGACAGTATTTACATTTTTGATGGGTGTCCCGATACCCAGCAGTGGCAACCACAATGCTGTCTTTGTTGAAATTACATCCCTAATAGCATCTTAAATTATAACAATGTGATTCATGTTATGCCATGTCATACAGTGATGTGGTGTGTTGTAGAGAGGAGTCAGGTGGAGTGGCGTGTCCTATAGTGTCATACAGTGTAGTAGAGTGACAGAGAGAGGAGGGGCATAGAGTAGAGTAGAGTGTCCTACAGTGGCATAGTGTAGCAAAGTGTTATAGAGTGCAGTGTAAGAGTGGAATAGAGTCTCATCAAATGGCATTGAGTGGAGTAGGGTGTTGTAGAGTGGAGTGCAGGGGCATAGCACGGAGTAGAGTGTCATGGAGTGGCACAAAGTGTAGTAGAGTGTTGCAGAGTGTAGTTGCATATAGTGGAGTAGAGAGTCGCAGACTGGAACGGCATAGAGTGCAGTGTTGTACAGCGGTGTAGAGTGGGATAAAGTATGTACAGTGGAATAGAGTGGAGTAAAGTGGTGTAGAATAAAGTGTAGTTCAGTATCTTAGAGTATAGGAGCATGGAGTTGAGTGGAGTAACATAGACTAGAGGGGATGAAGTGTCATAAAGTGGAGTGGCATGGCGTAGAGTGGAGTAGCATGTCATAAAGTGTAATAAAATGGAATGGAATAGAGTGGAGTGTTCCACAGTGTCATGTCATATCATTGGGTAGTGGCATACACTGTTATGGCATAGTGTGTCATTCTGTAGAGTAGTGTGGCATAGAGTAAATTGGGATAGATTGTTGTGGCATAGAATATTGTGGAGTACAGTGGTTTGTGTAGAGTGGTGTGGTGTGGAGTGAAGTGGCATGGAGTGGAGTGCAATGGTGTGTTGTAGGGTAAAGTGTAGAGTGTAGAGGCATGTCAGAGTGGCATGTTGTTCAGTGTCTTACAGTGGAGGGGTGTACAGTGGAGTGGTACACAGTGGATTAGCACTGAGTGAAGTGACATACAGTGCAATAGAGTGTTGTTGAGTGGCATGATGTAGAGTAGAGTGTTGTAGAGTATGGCAGAGTTAAGTGGCATAAAGTGTTGTACAGTTTAGTGGCTTATAGTGGTGTATAGTGGAGTAGTGGAGTGGAGTAAAATAAAGTGGAGCAGTGTGCCATGGAGTAGAGTAACGTGTGGTGGAGTGTCATAAAGGGAGTTGCATGCAGTGTTATAGAGTGGAGTAGAGTATCATAGAGTGGCGTAGAGTAGAGTGTCATACAGTGGCAAAGAGTGGAGTAGAACATAGTAGTATGCAGTGTGACAGAGAGGATTAGAGTGTGGTAGAGTGAAGGAACTTAGAGTGTCATAGAAAGGAGGATAGTGGAGTGCCATAGAGTGGAGTGCTTGTACAGTGTTGTGTTGCAAGGTGTCATGTCATAGAGTATTGTGATATATAGTGTCATGGCTTAGAGTGTTGTGCATAGATTGGAGTGGCAAAGAGTTGAATAGTTAGAATGGAGTGGCATAGACTTGAGTTTATAGAGTGGAACAGCGTAGAGTGGAATGGTGTAGTATGAAGTAGTGTTGAGAGGAGTGTCATGTCAGAGAGTAGAGTGGAGTGGTATGTTATAGAGTTCAACCGAGTGTTATGTCATAGAGTGGTGTGTTGTAGATTGTGTTACAGAGAAGGGGCACAGAGTGGACTGGTGTCAAGTGGATTGGTGTAGAAGGGAGTGCCATAGAGTAGAATAGTGTAGAGTGGGTTGGCCCAGAGTGGAGTAAAGTGCCGTAGAGTGTAGTGGCATAGAATATATTACAGTGACATAGAGTGAAGTGGCATAGAGTGAAGTGGCATAGAGTGGTGTATTGTGGAGTGGCTTAGAGTGAAGTAGTAGAGTAAAGTGGAGTCAGATGGAGGAGTGTGTCATAGAGTAGAATGAGGTAGAGTGGCACAGAGGAAGTTGCGTAGAGTGATGTAGGGTGGAGTAGAGTGTCATAGAGTGAGGTAGAGTGGCGTAATGTGGCATGAGGTGGAGAAGAGTGTCGTAGATTTGAGTGTCACAGAGTGGAATACAGTGTGGTAGAGTGGAAGGGCTTAGAGTGTTGTGGCATTCAATGTTGTGTGATATAGTGTTGTGGCATAGAGTGGAGAGGTGTAGAGTGGAGGGGCATATTGTGGAGGTATGTAGAGTGGAGGGGTGTAGGGTGGAGTGCCACAGAGTGGAATAGTGTAGAGTTATAGCATAGAATGGGATGAGGTACACTGGACTACCATGGAGTGGAGTGGCATTTTGTAGAGTAGAGTGGAGTGGTGTAGAGTACAGTGGCATGTTGCAGAGGACAGTGGAGCATCGTTTCAAAACTTGGCATGTGCCTTACAGTAAAAGGGCACAGAGGAAGTTGGGTATAGTGGTGTGGCATAGAGTGAACCGGCATACAGTGGAATAGCATAGAGTAGAGTGGCATGGAGTAGAGTAGAGTCAAATACAGTAGAGTGTGGTAGAGTGGAGTGGCATAGTGTGAGGTAGAGTTTAGTGGCATAGATTGGGGTAGACTGGAGTGGCATGAAGTGGAGTAATGGAGAAGAGTGGACTAGGGCGGAGTAGTGTGTTATAAAGTTTAGTGGAGTAATATGGGGTGAAGTGGCATGGAGAGAGTTACATACAGTGTCTTGAGTATCATAGAGTGTCTTACAGTAGCATATAGTGGAGTAGAGTGGAATAGAGTGCAGTACAGTGCAGTACAGTGTTGAAGAGTGGAGTTGCCTAGAGTGGAGTTGTTGAGCCACTCACGCTGCTCATGACCTACCGATAACCTCCGGCTAACAGGGCATGCTGTCTTCCTTCAGTGCTGGCGACCGCAACCTTCTGGTCCAGGGCCTTCCTTCCCTTGCCTTATCTTGTGTTTGGTTCACTGGTGTACACCTTAGTGAGGATGTCCTGGGCCTTGGGAAGAGCAAGTGCTTCTTATGAGGCAATCTTCCCAGCCAGTCTTCTTCCTAGAGTTTCTCTTTGGGGATTCTGAATTGATATGAAATAATTTGAACCAATTTAAGATGACGGACACCATTTTTCTACTCTTTTAACCCAAACGGGTATGGACGGTTTTGTATGATTCTGTTTTATTTTCCTGTTAGACTTTGCATCCTTGGTGTGGTTTCCTCTAAATTTTGCCTCTGTTTCCCAGGTTGTTGATGTGTGCTGGACTCTGTTTTTGCTGTTTTCTGATACTCTGGGCAATTTACCACTGCTATTCAGTGCTAAAGTACAAGTGCTCCTATGTAAAATGTATGTGCAATTGGCGTTCCATAATTGGCATATTTGATTTACTAGTAAGCCCCTAGCGCAGTGCACTAGAGTTGCCCAGGGCGTGTTAATCACATGCTACTAATGGGCCTGCAGTACTGGTTATGACACCCACATAAATATCCCTATAAGCATGGCTCAGACCAGCCACTGCAGTTTCTGTGTGTACAGTTTTAAACTGCCATTTCGACTTGGCAAGCATATCCACTTGCCAGGCCTAAACCTTCCCTTTTTATACATGTAAGGTACCCCTAAGGTAGGCCCTAGGGCAGGGTGCAGTGTATGTAAAAGGTGGGACATATACCTATGTGCTTTACATGTCCTATCAGTGAAATACAGCCAAATTCGGTTTTCACTGTTGCAAGGACTCTCTCTCTCATAGGTTAACATAGGGGCTGCCTTTAAATATTATTAAAGTGAAGATTCCCTTTGGGAGCAGATAGACATATAGAAGTTAGGGTCTCTGAACTCACAATTTAAAAATACATCTTTTAGTGAAGATGTTTTTTAAATTGTGTGTTTGAAAATACCACTTTTAGAAAGTAGGCATTTTCTTGCTTAAACCATTTTTGTGACTCTGCCTGTTTGTGGATTCCCTGTCTGGGTCAGTTTGACAGTCGGGCTGTTTGCAGCTCTCTCTAGACAGTGATACAAAGGGAGCTGGGGTGTAGCCTGCATATCCTGATGAGCCATTTGTGCTGGGAGGGAGGGGAGGGGAGGAGTGGTCACTTACACCTGAAAGGGCTGTGCCTGTCCTGACACAATGCAGTCTCCAACCCCCTGGTGTGTGTCTGGGGCCTGGTCTGGGTAAGGCAGGATCTTGAAAAAACAACAAAGAATTCTCTTTGAAGTAGGCCTAAAGGCAGAAAGGAGTATAAGAAGAGGACCGAACACCACTGAAAATCAGATCACTTCTGGAATCAAGAGGAACCTCTGCCAAGGAGAAGAGCTGAGGAGAAGTGCTGCCCCTGCCTGTGACTGTGCTTTGTTGGGCTATCCTGCAGTTGCTACTTCTGCCTGTGAAAGGGGACAAAGACTGGACTTTGTTGTGCATTCCTGCATGAGAAGAATCTTCAAGGCCTGAGATGCCCGTCCAGATCGACACATCGCTCTCTTGCGGGAGAGAAGAAATGAAGCACGCCGTCCCTACCTAAGGAAAAATAATGCACGTTCTTGCTTGCGGGTGAGAAATCGACACATCACTGGCCTTTTTTGATACACACTCGCCAGTGCAGCTTTATTTGATGCTACCCAGGTACTTTTGTGAAATTGCAGCATTCTCACTGTTTTCTAGGGATTAGGACTCTTATTCTTTTAAAAAATTCATATTGTGACTTATGTACGTTGGAGTTTTGTCATTTTGGTCTTGTTTTGTTTAGATAAATATTCCCTAGTTTTCTAAATGTGTGTTTTGTCATTTTGTAGTGTTTTAATTGAGTTACAGTATGTGTTGGTACAAATACTTTACACATTTCTTCTGAAGTTAAGTCTGCCTTCTCGTGCCAAGCTACCAAGGGGGTTAACCAAGGGTGATTCTCCTTTACCCAGACTAGAGTGAGGGGCCTTGCTTGGACAGAGGGTAACCTGACTGCCAACCAAAAACCCCATTTCTAACATTGGTGATCAGCGGTGAGGATGGGACTTGTATTTGTACTTGACATACAGAGATTTAATAAGTGTACACTACTGTATTCAGTGCAGACCATTACGTGACCACATACAGCTTGTTTTATTTTTCTCTTTTGGATTGTTTTTTTCCTACTTCCATATTTTTGCTGATCTTTGATTAACTTTTTGAACTTCTTTGGGAACTCTTTTTTCTGCCTTTGGAACATTGCACTTTTATTAACTCTTCATCATGTCTAAATCTGGAGTTGCATCAGTTGGAGCTGATTTTGACTTAGGGAAACCGGAGAGCTATACAGTTGCTCAGTTGAGGCAGTTCTGCAAAAATCTTGCCTGTCCCATTAAGGGCTCCACCAGGAGGGAGGAGCTGCAGAAGGCACTGAGTGCCTGGGTGACAGCCAAGGAAGCCGAGGGGCACACGGAGGAGGAGGAGGAGCAATCCATACACAATGGTATTGTGGGTGGACCGGTATGTCCAGGAAGAGGGTCTACAGGGCAGGTAGCAGTATCTCATCCAAGGGTCTGACTCCTGAAGAGTTACAGGACAGACAGGCAGAGAGGGCTCACCAGTTGGAGTTAGAAAAGTTTAGAATGGAAGAAAGGAAGATGGCCATAGAGAACAAGAAGTTACTGCTGGCCCATGAGCTTAGCTTGAGGGAGCTGGATCATAGGAGCCAGTCCAGTAGGGATGGTGGCAGCAATGTCACAGTGCAGCCTGAGAGGAGGGCGCACATTCCTAAAGACCTTGTGAAGGATTACAAAAGGGAGAATTACATATTCTTGAGGTCCAAGGAGTCTGCTCTCCATACGCATCTGGTCCCCGAAGCTCATTTGGGGAGCGGGTCTGTGGAAGCACTTTGAGGTAGAAGGATACTCTGACATTCTTAGGGCATCTGCAGGGGTTCTCTTACTCTATCATGAAAAATGCCCTGCTCACAAGGTATGATCTCACCCCTGAGCAGTATAAGGATAAGTTTAGGTCCTATAAGAAGGAGGAATCCCAAACATGGTTTGATTCTTTTTGCAGGTCACTGCATGGTTGGGTGAAGGGCATTAAGGTGACAACATATGAGGGGCTTTACAATTTGATTGCTTGGGAGCACTTGTACAGATTATGTTTTCCAGAGCTGTGCCAGCACCTAATTGACGGCAAGCCGACTGACCCCTAGAAGCTTGCGCAGGAAGTGGACCGCTGGGGGAGCACCAGGGTCCAAGGGTGGGCAGGGTCCCTCTCAGAAGAAAGGGGGGTAAGGGTAAACAGGGGTAGTTCTCTAAAGGGCCCCAACCTAGTTCCAAGGGTAAGGATTCCCAGCCCCCAGTGAAAAGAAGCCATGGTTCTCCAAAGGGAAACCTGTGGAAGGGGGTCCCCCACATACGTGTTATGCATGTGACCAGTTGGGTCATGTGAGGGGAGGCCCCAAATGCCCCAAGAATACACTTGCACCCACTGGTGCTCAGTCCCAGGGTTTGGCTAGTGTAGCACTTGGGGAAGAGTTGGTTCCAGGTGGGTGGGAGCCAGCTGAGATGACCCTTGTCTCACTAGGGGACAGTGAGATGGTCCAGAGAACCCCATTGCCTGAGAACACTAAAAAGTACAGGCAGTGGGTGACCATTAATGGACAGAGGGTGGAGGCTCTAAGAGACACAGGAGGCAGTGTGAGTACAGTGAGAAGTCACCTGGTGTCTGAAGAGCATATTGATCCCCATTTACTTCACCAAGTAGTTGCAGTGGACAACTCAGAGCGCCTGTGCAGAGTGACGCAGGTTCCCTTTGAATGGGGAGGGGTCTCAGGTTCCTTAAAGGTAGCTGTGAGTCCAACCATGCATGTAGATTGTTTGCTTGGCAATGACTTGGAGGATTCTCCTTGGAAGGCGGTGGAACACAGGTCACACTTGGAGATGTTGGGTCTGCCTGGGTGGACATGCGTATCCACCAGGTCAATGGTAACCTGTCAGGGTGGTCACGAACCTCCTGGAGCCTGAAACAGTGGCCCGTGGACCACCAAAAAGAGGAAGAGCAAGGGGCATGGGAAACCAGCTCCAGAAGTTCCCACGGTCCGGGAGGAGGCGGAGACTGAGGGTGATGCCCTGGACCCTACAGGGGAACAGGTGGCTGAACTGAGGGAGGTGCCTGAGCTGTCACAGAGGCAACAGGAAAGGAGACCCGCCAGGGAGGCATTCTTGAGGCACAGAGGACATGCCCTAAACTAGTGGGATTGCGGCAGCAGGCTGTAGACCAGGCGGCTGAAAAGGAGCCAGGATCTCACCTGATTTAATGGGAGGACGGCCTCTTGTATAGTGACCCTAAGGTTTCTGAGCCTCGGTCAGGCCATGTGCTGGTGGTACCCAAGTGCTTTAGAGCCTTCCTACTGGGTCTGGCTCATGATGAGCCTTTAGCTGGACATTTGGGGCAGGACAAGACCTATGAACGGCTTGACACCCACTTTTACTGACACCTAATGCACAGGCACTCAGATGCTCATTGTAAGTCTTGCCAGACTTGTCAGGCAAGTGACAAGTGTGGGGGGAAATGTAAGGCTCTCCTCCAAACCTTTTCCAGTGGTTAGTACCTCCTTTAAAAGGGTTGATATTGATATGATGGGGCCATAGGCAACAGGTTCATTTTGGTCTTGGTGGACCATGTCACCCGGGACCCAGACGCCATTCCTCTGAGGTCAATCACTTCCCCTGTGGCAGGTTGTGCATTAACAGTTTTTTTTTTACCGCATGGGGTTTCCCAAGGAAGTGGTATTAGATAGGGGTACCAACTTCATAACTACATATATGGAGTCACTGTGGCAGGAGTGTTTAGGGAGGGTTTCCAGACATTCAATTCATCAAAAGGTTTAAAGTGTCCCCAGCCTAGCAGCAGTTCCAGCTCCAGCCTATATCTTATAGGCCCATCTTATTCCGCAATTCCTACTTTAGTTCCTTTGTTTCCAGTCCTGTAGTCCTTCTCTACCTTGTGCCTTGATAGCAACCTTGTGAGCTCCAACATCCCTTAAAGGTTTTGCCTTGTGAATTTTAACTCCTTGGGGCTCATTCTGGAGGGCACTTTCCTGCTAAGCACTCATTAGTGTCAGCCACAACATGGCTACCAGAAGGGGTGCCCATACCTCTAGTAGGCTAAGTCTTGGGCGAGCTTGCTAGGTGTTAAATTTGCAACAGGAGTAGAGTGTGTTAGAGCGGAGCGGTTACAGTGGAGTGTTGTATAGTGGCATAGCATGGGGTAAAATGTTGTACAGTGAAGCAGAGTGGGGTAGAGTAGTGCAGCATTGAGTGGATTACAGTGTCATAGAGTAGAGTGACATGTCGTAGAGTAGAGTGGCGTGGAGTACTTTGGAGTGGTATAGCACAGAGTGGAGTAAAGTGTCAAACAGTGGAGTGGCATGTCATAGAGTTAGGAGTAGCATTTCGTAGAGTGTAGGAAAGTCGAGTGGCCTAGAGCACAGTAAAGATTTTTAAAGTGGAGTGGCATATAGTCGAGAAGTGGAGTACAGTGTGTAGACTGGAGTTGTATGTCATAGGGTAGAGTGGAGTAAAGTGAGGTGGAGTGGCACAGAGGGAGTTGTATAGAGTGTCCTATAGTGGAGCAGAGTGTTGTGGGTGGCATAGAGTGAAGTATAGTGTAGTACAGTGGCATAGAGTGGGGTGGACTGTTGTTGATCAAATGCGAATTAACCTTAAAAACACAAAAGACAAGAGGTGTTTGGCAAAACAGGAACAGTTTGTTTAATTATACATTATGGCTGGATGAACAGTTACAGACTGGGGTCTAAGAACTTTCTCGAAGTACAATTGGACTGAGTGCTGTTTTACACATTTCTCTGAGTGCCATAAAACAATTTAAACATTCCTTTTTTGGTGAAGAATGAAAGCAGTTGTCTTGAAGTCATAAATAAGGTCCTGATAACAAATGTAGGTGGGCTTCGACCTTGCATGGATACAATGAGGGCAAGTGGGTAACATGTCCCGATGTCTAGCATTATGGGCGTGTGATCACTGCGTGTTACTGTGCATGCTGTGTTTTGATTGGCTAAGTGTTCCTAACTACAAGTGGCATCTGACTTTATGGTGTTTTGGTAAGGCATGCACCCCCCAGCCAGGCGTGCTTTATAGGAGTCAATCTCCTGGGGCCATTGTGATGTAATTGCGCCTGTCTGTGGGACTGATCTGAGTTTCCTGTTCGTGCTTATGTATGCCAGCTACATGCTACCCCACTTGTGACCTGTCAATCAATAACCTCAGACCTAGCTCTCAGAGCCTGCTTGACCACTTACTTTTGTGTCGGGGTTGATGGAGAAATCATGACTGGCAAGTCTGATAATAATGATGCAATTTTATTTTTATATGTGAACGTATCATTGTGCACATCAACATTGATTTCTCCAATGTTAACATTCCTCCCCAACTTGAATCAACTTCACTGTCTAATCCATACTTCATGTGAGTCACATTATTTGGGGCTTGTTGTTCTATTTCCCCAGCTACTTGCATCCTGCCGAATTTGAAGATTGCATTTTTACAGCAGGAAACCCCCAACTGCAGGAAATCACACAAAAACAGAAATAAAATGAGAACAGGCAACAATGACGTGCACAGACTGGTCAGTCACCAGGGGAGCCAGGAAAACGAGTTTGTGAACTATTCACACATGTCACTTTGTAAACGATGGAATGCTTGGATGGTATGAGTCACAGTCCCTTTGTACATGTCATTGCCTGGTATAAACATGCAGCAGGAGGCCCCCATCTTGGTACACACCCCTCTCTCCATTGCGGTCATTGAGTCCAACACATATTGATGTTGCATCACCTCGAGGCGGATGGCTCTCAGTTTTTCCTTGACCAAATTAAGGCCAAGCTCAGTGCTGTTTACATCATATTGAGTATTTCCCAGCTCATTGTTTATAACCAGCGTGCATTTGCTTTTGTCTGTACAGTGAAGAAGGGTATGGACCCTCTGCTGATATTTGTGTGTCAGAGAACAGTCTGAATGCTTCTGGACTGTTCTTGTACTTAGCCCGAGACAAAATAATCATCAGTTCTTTTTTCTCGAGCCTGATGCAACAAAGTAATCTTCTTTAGCAGGTGTTTGTACAACTCTGACAGATCTTCTCCCAGAATGACCAGGGTCGGGGTATATGTGGTGACGAGGGAGCAGAGGCCACGTTATCCAAGGATGAGCTAAGTGTAGGCAAACTCGCTGCAATGCCAGTAAATATCTATCAGCATGGAGGTGCCCCATTGTATGTCTGGAATGTGCAGGATTGTGCCACATTTAAAAAAAACTTCCCAGCAGAATTGTTCCTTTACCTCTGAAACAAAGGAAGTACAGTGTGAGGTTCCATACAATTAGGGGTTGCCCCTTCCCTTCTATCCACGTATATCTGTCTATCTCAGTATTTCAGATTTCCTGACATTGGGTATCAGTGCCATTCAACCCTTCTCCACGAGACTCACTTCCCTTTGCATCATCAAGGTGGATGGCCCTACACTGGAACTCCACATCTGGGTTTCATTTGTTATTTAAGAAGACATCCCCAGATATGATAAAGACCACCCTGGGACCAAAGATAAAAGCAGAAACTGACATCTTGGTCCATTGGTTTGGTGGTTTTGCTACCTCTAAGAACCTCTTATCTGGAAAGTCTTTGGGCCAAACAGTATCCTCCCCTATGGTGCCCCTCCTGAGCATCGTATCTAACTTCATTTGAATATTGCTAGGTTTGGTGAAAAGGTATAGTGCTGTGAGATTGGTCTTATATTGGGTCAGATCCACTACTATTCTATGGGGTTCTACTCTGTTGGGTTGCATTTTGGCCCTAATCCTGGTTTAGCAGAGGTGGAGAAGGCATTTAGGGCCATATTGACGCACAACTGCGCCAACGCAGTTGTGCGTCAAAAAATCTAACGCCGGCTAACGCCATTCTGAAGCGCCATGCGGGCGCCGTATTTATTCAGGCGGAGCTGCCTGGTGTGCGTAAAAAAAAATGACGTACACCAGGCAGCGCCGGCGTAGGGGAATATGGAGCTTGGGCGCCAAAAAATGGGGCAAGTCAGGCTGAGGCAAAATTTTCGCCTCAACCCGATTTGCGCCATTTATTTTGACTCCCAACCCCCCATTGAAATGACTCCTGTCTTAGCAAAGACAGGAGTCATGCCCCCTTGCCCAATGGCCATGCCCAGGGGACTTCTGTCCCCTGGGCATGGTCATTGGGCATAGTGGCATGTAGGGGGGCACAAATCAGGCCCCCCTATGCCACCCAAAAAAATAAATAATTACTTACCTGAACTTACCTTATGTTCCCTGGGATGGGTCCCTCCATCCTTAGGCGTCCTCCTGGGGTGGGCAAGGGTGACAGGGGGTGTCCCTGGGGGCATGGGAGGGCACCTCTGGGCTCCTTCCGAGCCCACAGGTCCCTTAACGCCTGCCCTGACCAGGCGCTAAAAAACGACGCAAAAGCGGCTGGACGTCATTTTTTTTGACCCGCCCACTCCCGGGCGTCAGGTTTGCCCGGGAGTGTAAATACGGCGCACATGCCTCGGAGTCAATTTTTTAGACGGGAACGCCTACCTTGCATATCATTAACGCAAAGTAGGTGTCCACGCTAAAAAATGACGCAAACTCCATGGACTTTGGCGCTAGACGTGTCTAACGCCAGAGTATAAATATGGAGTTCGTTTTACGTCGAATTTGCATTAAAAAAAACGACGCAAATCCGGCGCAAACGGAGTATAAATATGGCCCTTAGCTTTTTCAAAAGCTACCTCTTGGGGCAAGTAAAGCCTGTCTGCGCCTACTTCATGCGGTACAGACATAACATGACCCAGCTGATGTCTTGAAACCAACAGCGGTCATGTGCTAATACCATGCGTTGGTTAAGAGGGTACTGTGTAGCACCTGTGGAATGCTAGTGTTGAGTGCGTTTTAATTATAGGAGACATGGGAGGAGTTCCTACACAAGCGCTAGGATAATTTCTGGATGTGGTCATTTGACTAGACAGTTCTTCGGCAATGAATGGATGCCGCCACCCCTAGTAAACAGAGGGTATACAGATGTGCAACAATACATAATTTATAGAGCATTGTAGGGCTTGAGATGAATCAAGGGGAGGTGTCTGTAGTTCTCTGGTGATGGGGGTTTCTTAGTTTTTACAGTTCAAAAAAAGTCCTCAATGCAATTTGGAGTGCTTGATCCTGTTGGGAGTATTGGTGTGGCTGCTGACAACGTGATGGTCCACTGTAAAGGTGGTGAACTTGGAGGTTCGGTTGCAGACCTGTGGGATAAGAGCTAGTTTTGGGTTGTTATTTTAGAAAACATTGCATCTTTACATGTGTCGTCACCAAATATTTCTAAGGAGTTCTTGCACTTTTTGTAATTTTAGTGAAGCTCACTCAGGGTATCTATTTTGAAAAAAATGGGTTGTTGTTCATTGGCACACAAATTTTATGGGTTTTGGGGCCTACCCCCTCTTAGTGCCTGACTAGGTGTGCAACTATAAAGCATTTTGTACGGGGTGATCTCATGAGCATGTGGGTGCTTTCAGTTATTAACCGGCCCTCTGTGGGTGTTGCTGGCCCTCCAGTATCTCATCTCTCCTACTGTGTGCATGGGGGTGTCATCGGTGCGGGCGGTATTCTTTAACTTACACATGCACGGAGTGATATATAAATGAGAGGCGCGTTGCAATGGAACATTGTTTGGTGATCACAATGTGCCCTGAGGTCATGTGAATACCCCTCTAGTCCTGGTATGTGTCATGCAACATGACTCTCCCTAATGCTGCCAGGTGTCTTGCCTGTGGCCTTTATCTAGAGACTTCTTATGTGGTAACTTTGGGCTTTTTTGTACTGGTCCTTGGGCACTTCCCTAGGTCTTTTCATGATCTGTTATCTTTAATTGTCGTGAACCGGAGTGCATCAAAGTGTTGTTTCGCGCCCCCATGTGCCTCTGATATTATGGTGTCTGACATTGAGACTACTGCTTCCTCCAGACGGAGTGTGTAAGGTCTTGTGTGTTGGCTAATGGCTATGCTTGATTATGGGGGTGAGCATATCTCTGCGTTCTATGCTGCTCAGAGCTGTGGTGGATCTTTTCAGGCTCCCTTTTCCCCAGCACACCCCCTTCCTTGGAAGGAAAGGAAGATGCAAAATATTGCTGCATGGAGAATCAGGTGCAAGGCCAAGAACTCGTCAACTTTTGCCCAAATGATAGTAATGGACTGGGATGGCTGGTTGTTATGGTGAACCCCCCCTCTACTGACTCAGCATCAAGTGGTGCTTTGCAATCTGTTGGATTTTGTGCATGCGCTGTGGAGGTTATGGGGTCTTCACTATCACAAGCATATGGGAAACCTGCCTCCTAACACTGGAGGAAAGCTTCATTTTGGAACTAAAAGAGGGCCTCCATTTGGCTAGAGGCTGTTAGCTTTCTGAAGGACTCTGTTGGGACCACACGCCATGAAGGAATATTGGTGCCCGAGAATGTGGACCTTCTGACTCGGTCATTGGAACCTGCCCCAGTGGACTTGTGGGTGCAGGGACCCTGGTGCCTGCTTTTAAGCACTGGTCAGGGAACTGCCCTACCCCCTTTGACAGACTGCCCTCCCCCTGGTTGTGGCCAAACAAACCCCCTCCCCAGGGATCAGCAGCAAAGTGGGGTTTAGGCTCATGAGGCACCCCAAATGAAGGACTCTAGAAAAGGACTCCCAATTGACAAACATGTACAGCAGTCCTGAGTTACTGGAATGCACGAAAAGGCTTGAATCCCTAATGTTGTCTCATTGCTCCTTCTTTTGAGTTTTGGCACAGTGAATTTCCAGGTGTGCGCAAAATGGATGCTTTGAACTGGGAGTTTTAACTTTACTGCACATTTGAGTTCTGCGTTTGTGTGAAGGCATTGTTTTCCCTATACTTACCCCTCCCTGCCATGGTTGTGGCCCTGGCTCTTGTTGGGCTGGGTACCCTGTCTGTGGTTGCTGTGGCCATGTGTTTGTCCAACAACCTGACCCATGTTGCGGTGGTGGAGTGGTGAACTGACTTCCCTGCAGCTGTGTGTAAGAAGCTGTCGAGTTTTCCTAAGTATGGATTTGTAGATGGAGATTTTGCGAAAACTGGCTCAGACTTATTGACCTCTGTTCAGAATAAGCCTTTAGCCAGCATCTGTCTGTCATGTGGGTCATTCTGTGGCAATAGTGACATTCTCTAAGGTCTGGCTGTAGCCAACTTCCCTGGTTTCTGCTGGTATAGCTAGGTTGAAACCCTCTAGGGTTTTGCGGTGGAGCACCCCTTAGAAATTATGTCATTTGCACACTCACGGCCAACGCCAGACCCTTAAGATGGTATTTTTCAATTTGTTTTGGACTAACTTAATGGTGTCTCTCTGGGCTTGTTCCTGTCTGTCCCTGTCCTTTTCTTGTTTTTTTTGTGATAGTGCAATATGTGAGCTTGTAACTCCTGCCAGGGTTTGGTGTCTAGCCCCACTAAGCTGTCCAATCCGCTTTGATTTTCGGTAGGAAGCCCTTTTTTGAGCACATTGTAAAATAATACAACTGGGGTCCTGTATCGGTCCAAGGTTGTCCTGTTTCTTGCTCCTATTATTCTCTCATCCTATCCAAAAAACTGTTTATGGTCTCCCTAGGTTTCATGGTTTCTGCCATTAACCCTCCTGCATCTGGGCAATCAGGGAACATTTCCTTCAGGGCTGTCCATATTTGGTGGCTGTATGCATTGAATCTGGCCCCTTCATGCTTGGTGGTTGTTAGCATGATTACTGGGAAGCAAGCTGGGGGCAAACACCGTGCCAGTCTGATCTCTAAAAAGGCTACTTAGCAGACTTTGACATCGCTTAGTGCTAGGTTTATTCCCACTGTGTTTTTAAAACATGAGATTCATTTTTCCACCCCACCCAACAATGGTGGCAATTTGGCTTTCTGCCCTTCTTTATCCATCTGAGTCCATGGCACTTAAATGGTCCCTGACATGCCCTTCTGCAATAGTGGGTATGTTTTGGCTTTCGGTAGCTCTACTGGTTTCTCCCAAACATAACGTTTCCATCTTCTGAGACAATCCTGCAAGTAGGGGAAATTCCACTTGGGATCCCCCCCGTGCTTCCCATGCCACTGGATTCAAGCTAGCCTGGCTGATGAGGGGTGAAACCCCGAAACCGGTCCCAGGATGCTTGTTTCCAGTCCAGGGAAGACCTGGCCTAGCAGTTCGGGCTGGACTGTTCCCATGGGGAACAGGGTCAAGACTGATTTGCATATGGCTGGGTCCAAACTGGAATGGCATGGGCAGCAAAAAAACGATGGATTAAACCCAGATCTGTGACTGGGGGTGAATGTTTGACAATGTTCAGCATTCCGTCCATCACTTGTTGTTTTTGCATTTTTTATCCCCCCCCCACTTGCCAGATGCAGTCTTCTGCAATGGCTATGTCCTCTGGTTTAAAGGATCCCTCCTCCGGTCAGGGTCTATTGTATTGGTCTTTTTCCTTAGTCCAATGGGCTGGCAGGTGACAAAATGGCCGCACAAAGATCTCACCTTCCTCTCGGGCAACGATCTCTCTTGGGGTTAGCATTTATGTCCTAGCTTTCGGGAGGAGCAGAAGACGTCTTTGTCACTGCTCTCCTTGTGTGAGCAGAAAGCTGCCATCTTGGTTCTCCTGCATCTAAGTTGAGTTTGCACCAGGCTACCCAGGCCTCTCATTTACAGGTCAGCCCTTCTCCTATGTTGACAAACTGGTGATGCTTGGATCCCAGACAAAAGCCTCTCCTCTAGTTCTGCCACAGACTCTTTCCCGAGGGGTGCTCTGTACCTACTCCGCTCTCCTCAGATGAAAGGTGCACTGCTCTACTTTCTCATTGTGCTTCCAGGGTGTAAGCTCTCTCTCTCTCTCTCTCGCTATCCTTAGTTTGCACCTTTCCTCAAAATACCACCTAAGTTGCCTCCTTCCTTCTGAGTCATGCACTGTTCTTTTTGGACAGAGCTTGCCCTCAAACTTGCTTTCTGTTGTTTCTTTGGCTATCTCAGCAAACCGTGTGACTCCCCCTTCAACATTGGATCCTGGAGGAGTGGGACCCCTTTCCTCATACCCGCCAGTTGTGTCACTGTCCAGAACTGCTATGAATCTCCATGTCAATTGGGTGTGTTCACCGGAACCAGTGTGAGTGCATGTTCTGCATGCTGCTGAGGTTTGATGGGCTGAACGTGAGGACGGGGGGATCAAACTTTGGGGAACTCTAGCGCTGGACTGGGGTGGTGCTAATATTGCCCAGGCATGCTGGTGTGTTAGACGGTCATGTCTGGACATAACAGTTCATTGTTAATCTCCCACAACTGGCGGAATGGTGTAACCTAATGTGGAGATAGCAGGCATCGGGGGGAGCGCCTTCATTCCTGCATATGGTGGGGAGGTATGGACACCTTGCTTGCTGACTGTGAATTAGGTTTATTGGTCTGGGCCTCTTCGAAGATAGCCTATAGTCCTAATACTGTTCCTCTCATGTCCTTCTTTTGCCCTACGTACTTGGTCCATATGTGTGTTCTCATGTGTTTGATGTTAGTGTCAAAGGTTCCCTCCTTAGGCCAGGGAAACATGTGTGCCTTAGTGTGTGTACACCATTCATGGCAAAACTTGTTAAATTTTTTTGCCTGTGTGGGAAACTTGGTTTACATGTGTTTTAGTGATACGTTTGGCAGTTTTTAGGGGACAGCTTTTATGGTTTTAGGGAACCTTAAGTTCTACTCTGGTTGTGGGGAAATATATACACAGGGATTGCTAGTTCTAATTACTTTACATGGAACTCAGCGTTATTTACAGATGCATCAATATGAACATTTCATAAACACAAATAGCAATTCATATTAAGGGTCATAACCCAGAAGAAAATGCAATTGTTCATTCAAACTTCATCAAATTTGGCATCACATAGCAAACTTTACTTTGGTTTTAAATAGAGATTGAGAGAAATAGCAATGCCTTCATATAGCACATTGAGTAATAGACAAAACACAATACTCACAACAAAATACAGTTGAATTAATTTACCTGCGCCACCACATCAAAGATAGATCAATTTTCAATTAGAACACAGAAAAACTGCACAATGATTTTGTCAAAAATACCTTAGCCCGCTCCTAGTGCATTATATCCTGTGACCAGGGAAGCTTTGTGCAGTACACAGGATTAAGGCCCTCATTCCAACCCTGGCGGTCATGGACCGCCAGGGTGGAGGGACACGGAAGCACCGCCAACAGGCTGGCGGTGCTTCCAGGGCCATTCTGACCGCGGCGGTAAAGCCGCGGTCAGAAAAGGGGATCCGGCGGTTTCCCGTCAGATTTCCCCTGGCCCAGAGAATCCTCCATGGCGGCGCTGCTTGCAGTGCCGCCATGGGGTTTCCTACCACCTTCCAGCCAGCTTGTTTCTGGCGGTTATCACCGCCAGAAACAGGATGGCAGGAACGGGTGTCGTGGGGCACCTGGGGGCCTGTGGCATGGGCAGTGCAGGGGCCCCCCTAACAGGGCCCCATAAAGATTTTCACTGTCTGCTTTGCAGACAGTGAAAATCGCGACGGGTGCAACTGCACCCGTCGCAACCCCTGCAACTCCGCCGGCTCCATTCGGAACCGGCTTCATTGTTGCAGGGTCTTTCCCGCTGGGCCAGCGGGCGCCCTTTTGGCGGTCGCCCGCCGGCCCAGCGGGAAAGTCTAAATGACCCCCGCGGTCTTTCGACGGGGTTACGAAAGTCAGAATGACCCCCTAAGTGAGCCTGCCAATATCAGCTCCAGGACAAAGATAATAACAATTTATATGAAGATAAAGGGATAACTTGGCAACCATAGCACCTTCCTGGTAAAACACAAGCTACACCCAATCTCCCAGATCCAAATTGTTATTCTTTTCTTCCCTGCCATCTGAATCACACCCTGTATCACACCTTTGGATCATGCGTACTATATGTGTTGTTGATATGCACAACAATGTATGCCATGATATGTGCAGCAAAACAACAAATTTGCTTTGTGTCGGAGGCTGGCCTGGTTTGTAGTGAGTACCTAAGGTACTTGCACCTTATACCAGGTCCAGTTATCCCTTATTAGTGAAATGTAGGCAGTGTCTAGAAGCCAGGCTTTCTAGGGGTAGCTGTATCTGAGCAGCCAAAGATTATCTAGGAGACAAGCAAAGCTCATGCAATATCACTGTAGTAACACAGTACTCACACACATGAAAGAAAATACTCAGTGTTACAAAAATAAAGGTACTTTATTTTAGTGACACAACTGCCAATAATACCATAGAGACTATACTCCCTTAGGAGGTAAGTAATACAAAAAAGTATATACACTAGTATTCAGAAATAGCTGTAAAAACAGTTAGAAAACAGTGCAAATATTGAAAATCACAATAGTTAGAAATGGGCATAGAGGAACACAAACCATGTACTCAAAAAGTGGAATGCAAATGTCAGTTTCCCACCTAGGCAAGTGTAATGTGTAAAGGGGCATTGGGAGTATTAGAAAACACCAAAGGTAAGTAATAGGGCCACCCCAAAGCCCAGGAAAGCAGGAGTAAATCAAAGTAACTTTCCAAGAATACACAAGAACACAAGAAAGAAGATTACACAAGAAACAGAAGAGACTGTAAGACACCAATAATGGATTACTGGACCTGAAGACCTGTGGAAGAAGGGGACCAAGTCCAAGAAGCACAGAACAGTCCAGGGAGAACATGAGCACCTGCTAACCCAGATGAAGGTGCAAAAGAGGAACCACAGCTGAACAGCAACAGTCAGTACTGCACCCAAGAAGACGGCTGCAGGTTCCTGGTTGGTGCAGATGATGTCCCACGCCAGATGGATGATAGCAAAGCTCATGGTTTGCGGAAATTGGCGCTGCCCGGAACCAGGAGGGACCTGGAGGGAACTGGTGGACTCTACCAAGGAGTTGGAGTCAGAGTGGGCTCTCAGCAACTCAGAGAGCCCTCAGAAGACCAGTCAGCATGCACAGGAGTCCCACAGCACGAGGACAAGGAAGGTGCAAAAGGAGGCCCACGCAGTGCTATAACAAAGAGTCCCATGCTGCCGGAGAACCACACAGGAAGCTGTGCATAACAGGAAGGAGTTCTAAAGGCTTGAGCTGCACGGTGTATGAAGAAATTTGTGGAATGATGCCAACAAGCCTTTTACCTCCACTAAAGTTGGACAGTTGGGCATCAGGACCTTTGGGACCAGTTCAGTCCACCACCTGTGATGCAGGATCCACACAACTCATCAGGAAAGGGGTACCACACAGCCGGTCATTGATGCAAAGAGGTACCTACTGAAGCAGGGGAGTGACTCCTTAACTACAAGGGAGATTCCTTCGTTCTTCTGATGCAGGCTGAAGACAGGCTGTCCTCTGAGGATGCACGACCAGGAAACAGTTGCAGCTGCTGGCAAGAGCAAGAGCTGAAGATACAATGTTGCAGAAGTTGTCTTTGCTTTTTTGTTGCGGTTTGTAGAGTTCCTGGAGGGTCCAGATGCAGTTTCTTCGGTAAGAAGGTGGAATAAAGGTTGCAGAGGATTCCTGCTGGAGTCTTGCAATCCGAATATGAACAACCACCCAAAAGAAAGAGACCCTAAATGGCCCTGAAAGGAAGATTGGTCAGCTAAACAGGTAAGCATCAATCGGGGGAGGGCTCTGATGTCACCTGCTGGCACTGACCACTCAGATGCTCCCACAGTGCCCTGCCAACTTGAAATCCAAGATGGCAAAACCCAGGGACCCTCTGAAGGATCTCTGAGCACCACCCCCGGGGTGGTGATGGACGGGGGAGTGGTCACTCCCTTCCTTTGTCCAGTTTCACGCCAGAGCAGGGAATGGGGGTCCCTGAGCCGGTGTAGACTGGTTTATGCAAGGAAGGCACCATCTGTGCCCTTCAAATCATTTCCAGAGGCTTTGAGAGGCTACCTCTCCCAAGCCTATAACACCTATTTCCAAAGGGAGAGGGTGTAATACCCCTCTCCCAAAGGAAATCCTTTCTTCTGCCTTCCTGGGCTTGAGCTGCTCAAGCAACACGAGAGCAGAAACCTGTCTGAGAGGTGGCAGCAGCTGCAGCTGCCTGGAAAACCTCAGAAGGCTGGAATGGCAATACTGGGGGTCCTCTAAGGAGCCCCCAGAGTGCATGGAATCATACAACCAATACTTGCAAAAGCATTGGGGTATGATTCCAACATGTTAGATGCCAAACATGCCTATGTTTGGAGTTACCATTTTGTAGCTGGATATAGGTAGTGACCTATGTCCAGTAGTCGCGTAAAATGGAGTCCCCGCACTCAAGAAGTCCGGTAAAATGGTCCTGGTGGT
Source organism: Pleurodeles waltl (assembly GCF_031143425.1). NCBI lineage: Eukaryota > Metazoa > Chordata > Amphibia > Caudata > Salamandridae > Pleurodeles > Pleurodeles waltl. The sequence continues at coordinate 635,861,419 of NC_090444.1, forward strand.
CATGGGGGCACCTCTGCTAGTGCAGGGGTGCCCTCACACACAGTTACTCTGCACCTGCCCTCAGGGCTGGAGTGCCTGCTACTGGGGTGACTAATCAGTGACCTGGTACAGTGTAAGTAGCAGTTAAAGGGTTCATGTACCTTTTTTAACGCAGGCTGCAATGGCAGTCCTACAGAAGCCTTTGCATGGGCTCCCTATGTGTGGCAAAGGAAATACTGCAGCCCGTAGGGATCACCTGGAACCCTAATGTCCTGGGTACCTAGGTACCATATACTAGGGACTTATAAGGGGGAATCAGTATGCCAATTTTGAATGAAATACTGGGTTACCAGTATGCAGTGACAAAATGTAGAGGAGAGAGCATAATCACTGGGCTCCGGGTTAGCAGGATCCCAGTGAACATAGCACTGCCTTTAGGCAGAAAATGGGGGTAACCATGGCAAAAAGATGGTACTTTCCTACACCCCCTGCCCCCCTTAAACGAGGAACAATAAGGCTAACCTTGCCTGGATGAGTCTTCATTGTCTAAGTGGAAATATCTGGAGAGTCCATCTGCATTGGAGTGGTTACTCCCAGGTTTATGCTCCACTGTAAAGTCCATCCCCTATAGGGAAATGGACCACCTCAACAATTTAGGGTTTTCTCCTTTCATTTGCTTTAGCCATATGAGAGGTTTGTGATCTGTTTGAACAATGAAGTGAGTCCCAAAGAGGTATGGTGTCAACTTCTTCAAGGCCCAGACCACAGCAAAGGCCTCCTTCTCTATGCATGACTAACGTTTTTCTCTAGGGGTCAACCTTCTTCTGATAAAAGCTAGAGGTTGATCCTGGCCCTCTGTATTCAGTTGTGATAAAATAAAATACCTCAACCGCTACCTCTGAAGCTTCAGTCTGAACTATAAACATCTTGGAGTAGTTAGGGCTTTTTAAGGCAGGTGCAGTGTACATGGCCTGCTTTAGCTACTCAAAAGCTTTCTGACAGATAGCTGGCCATAATACCTTCCTAGGCATTTTCTTTGAGGTGCAGTCATTAAGAGCGGCAACAATGGAGCCATAGTTCTTAATGAACCTCCTGTAATACCCAGTGAGACAAAGAAAGGCTCTGACCTGGGGCTGTGTTGTAGGCGGAGCCCACTCTAAAATAGTCTGGATCTTCCCCTGTAGTGGTTCAATCTGTTCTCCACCTACCAAATGTCCCAGATAAACCCCTTTCCCTTGCCCTATCTGGAACCTTGAAGCCTTGATAGTGAGGCCTGCCTTTTGAAGGGCCTCCAAAACTTTCCAAAGGTGGACCAGGTGGTCAGCCCAAGTGGCACTAAAGAGAGCAATATCAGCATGATATGCTGCACTGAAAGCTTCCTGACCTTGGAGGACTGTGATCACCAACCTCCGAAAAGTGACTGGTGCATTCTTCAAACCAAGGGGCATAACAGTAAACTGATAACGCACTCCAATGGTAGAGAAAGCTGTTTTAGGTTTAGCATCTTCTGATAGTTTGATCTGCCAGTACCCTGCAGTCAAATCAAAAGTGCTCAGATACTTGGCAGATGCCAGTGTATCTATCTGCTCATCTGCCCTGGGTACAGGGTGAGCATCAGTCTTTGTGACTGTGTTGAGCCCTCTGTAATCTACACAGAACTGCATCTCCTTTTTTAAATTCTGAGAGTGAGGTTTGGGTACAAGCACCAGTGGGCTAGCGCAGGGGCTATCAGAGTGCTAAATCACTCCTAAGTCAAGCATTTTCTGAACCTCAGATTGAATGCAATCTCTGACAGGCTGCCTATGAAACTTACTTTTGACAGGTAAAATGTCTCCAGTGTCAATGGTGTGCTCACACTATGCAGTCTGACCAGGTGTCAGAGAACAGGGTCCAGAAAACTGAACAAAGAGGTTCCTGCAGTCCTCCTTCTGAAATTCAGTAAGGCAGTCTGCTAGGATAACTCCTTCACTGAGCCATCAGCTGCAGTGTTGGAGAAGAGATCAGGGAGACGGTCACTCTCATCTTCCTGTCCCTCATCAGTGGCCATGAGCAGGGTTATGTCAGCCCTTTTATAGTAGGGCTTCAGGTGGTTCACATGAAATACTCTGAGAGGACTCCTAGGAGTGCCTAGGTCAACCAAGTAAGTGACCTCACCCTTCTTTTCCACTATGATGTGTGGTCCACTCCATTTCTCTTGGAGTGCTCTGGGTGCCATAGGCTCCGGGAACCCACACATACTATCCTGGTTGGTACACGGTCACGACTGCCTTCTGGTCATGCCATTGTTTCTGTAACTCTTTGTGGGAGGCTGGCCTGGTTTGTAGTGGGTACCTAAGGTACTTACACCTTATACCAGGTCCGGTTATCCCTTATTAGTGAACTGCAGGCAGTGTTCTAGCAGCATAGGCTGTCTAGAGGTAGCTGTAGCAGAGGGCTGAAGTAGGAGGCAAGCAAAGCGCCTGTAATACCACTATAGTTACACAGTACTTATACACAATAACAGACAATACTCAGTGTTACCAAAAATAAAGGTACTTTATTTTAGTGACACAAGGCCAAAATATCTTAGAGACAATACCCCTTCTGGAGGTAAGTATTATAAACAACATATACACTAGTAGCCAAAATCAGGTAAGTAAACAGTATTAGTACAGTGCAAACAGTAGAAAATACAATAGATTGCAATGGGCCTCGGGGCAACACAAACTATATACTAAAATAGTGGAATGCTGTAGGAAAGTACCATCTTTCTTGGCATGTTGCCCTCATTTTTTCCTTTATGTGAATATGTTTTTGCCTGTCTCGCTGGGATCCTGCTGGTCAGGACCCTAGTGCTCATAGTTTATGGCCTGATGTGTGTGCCTGTATAGTGCATTACTGTGTCACTGAGGCTCTGCTAATCAGAACCTCAGTGCTTATGCTCTCTCTGCTTTTAAATTTGTCACTATAGGCTAGTGACTTCATTTACCAATTTCAATTGGCACACTTTATACTAAAGTCCCTAGTATATTGTACCTAGGTACCCAGGGCATTGGGGTTCCAGGAGATCCTTATGGGCTGCAGCATTTCTTTTGCCACCCATAAGGAGCTCAGACAAACCCTTTCACAGGACTGCCACTGCAGCCTGCGTGAAATGAAGCACACAGTATTTCCAGCTATTTTCACTGCACTTAAGTAACTTATAAGGTTAGGTGCAAAGTTACTAAGGGTGAGGGGACCCTTGCACTAGCAAAGGTGCCCCCACATAGTTCAGGGCCCTTTCCCCGGACTTTGTGAGTGCGGGGAAACCATTACACGTGTGCACTACAGATAGGTCAATACCTATATGTAGCTTCACAATGGTAACTCCGAATATGGCCATGTAACATGTCTCAGTTCATGGAATTGTCCCCCCATTCTGAATATGGTATTGGGGAGTCAATTCCATGCATCATGGGGGCTCCACTATGGACCCCCAGTAATGCCAAACCAGCTCTCTGAGGCTTGCACTGCAGCTATAGCTGCTGCCACTTCACAAATAGGGTTCTGCCTTCCTGGGGTCCAGACAGCCCAGTTCCAGGAGAGCAGAAAAAAAGCATTTCCTCTGAGAGCAGGATGTTACACCCTCTCCCTTTGTAAATAGGTGTTACAGGCTGGGGAGGGATAGCCTCCCCCAGCCTTTGGAAATGCTTTGAAGGGCACAGATGGTCCCTCCTTGCATAAGCCAGTCCACACCGGTTTAGAAACTGGACAAAGGAAAGGGGAGTGACCACTCCCCTGTCCATCACCACCCCAGGGGTGGTGCCTAGAGCTCCTCCAGTGTGTCTCAGACCTCTGCCATCTTGTTTTCAAAGGTGTGGGGACACCCTGGAGGCCTCTGAGTGGCCAGTGCCAGCAGGTGACATCAGAGACCCCTCCTGATAGGTGCATACCTGGCAAGGTAGCCAATCCTCCTCTGGGGGCTATTTAGGGTCTCTCCTGTGGGTTTCTCTTCAGATTACGACTGCCAAGGATCGACCACTGACTGCTCCAGGACGCCTGCAAAACTGCAACAAAGTAGCCAGAAGACTACCAGCGACATTGTAGCGACTAATCCTGCCAGCTTTCTCGACTGTTTCCTGGTGGTGCATGCTCTGGGGGCTGCCTGCCTTCACCCTGCACTGGAAGCCACAAAGAAATCTCCTCTGCGTCGACAGAATCTTCCCCCTGCCTCAGCAGGCACCAAACTTCAGCTTCACCGGTACTCTGTGTCCCCTCTCATCCTGATGAGCGTGGCCCCTGGAACACAGGTGGTGGAGCCAAGTGACCCAGACTGTCCAGTGGTCAAACTGTCTGAATTTAGAGGAGGTAAGTCCTTGCCTCCCCTTCCCAGGCAGTAATCCTGTGCACAATATAATCTGCAGCTACGAGGGCTTCTTTGCACATTTCCAAGAAATCCTGCATGCACAGCCGAGCCTAAGTCCCCAGCACTTCATCCTGCGATGCTCATCTCCCTGAGTTGACCTCCGGTGTCGTGGGAACTCTCTTTGCAGTGTTGAGACAACCGCCGTGTTCAGTCTTCTTCAACCAGTGTTCAAGGACTTCTGTGGGTCGTTCCCTCCTTCCAGTGGGCTCTCTACCTTGCTGAGGGCCCCCTCTGTCTCCTCACCTGAGTTGAGACATCCTGGTCCTTTCTGGGCCCGGGCAGCACCCTTTTTCTTCAACCGTGACTCTTGCAGGTAGCAAGGCTTGTTTGCAGTATTTTCCCAAGAAAACAATTCTGTATCCACCAGCACGCCGTGAGACATCTTCTGCACAAATCAGAACCTCCTACCTCCTTTCTTTGGTGTGAAACCAGCATCTTCTTCCAACCAGAGGCAGCCATTTTGCACCTTCATCCGGGGTTTAGTGGGCTCCTGCCGCCCCTGGATACTTTAGCGACTCTTGGACTTGGTCCCCTTCCGTTACAGGTCTTCAGGTTGAGGAATACATCTTCAATGCTTTGCAGTCTGTTGTGGTCCTTGCAAAATCCTTTATCACAACCTTAGTGTGTTTTGGGGGAAATAGTATTACTTTAGTCCTATTTTCCTAGGTCCTGGGGTGGGGTCTCCTTTACACCCTTAGGCCCATATTTATACGTTTTTTAGCGCTGCGTTTGCGCCACTTTTTTACGCAAAAATGGCGCTAACTTACAAAATACAATTGTAGTTTGCAAGTTTGCGCTGATTTTGTGTAAAAAAATGACACAAATGTGGCGCTAAAAAAGTATAAATATGGGCCTTAGTGTTTTCTCACACTCCCAGCAACCCTCCACACACTACACTTGCCAAGGGGTGCATTTTTGGTTCGCATTCCACTTACTTAGTATATGGTTTGTGTTGCCCCTAGGCGTATTGCATCCTATTGTGTTTTATAGTGTTTGCACTACTTTATAACTGTTTTTGGTTAGTATATTCTATGTATATTACTTACCTCCTGAGGAAGTATATCCTCTGATATATTTTTGGCACATTGCCACTAAAATAAAGTACCTTTATTTTTAGTAACTATGAGTATTGTCTTTCTTATGATATAGTACCTATATGATATAAGTGGTATTGAATGAGCTTTGCATGTCTCCTAGTTCAGCCTAAGCTGCTCTGCTATAGCTACCTCTATCAACATAAGCTGCTAGAACACTACTACTCTACTAATAAGGGATAACTGGACCTGGCATAAGGTGTAAGTACCATTGGTACCCACTACAAGCCAGGCCAGCTTCCTACACCGTCAGGACCCCATCAGTCCACCACCCGCAATGCAGGATCCATGCGGCTTGTCAGGATAGGTGTGTCACACAACCAGTCGCCATTTCAGAGAGGTGCCTGCTGAAGCAGGGGAGTGACTCTTTCACTACAAGGGAGATTCCTTCGTTCTTCTGGTGCAGGCTGAAGACATGCTGTCCTTTGAGAATGCACAACCGGAAAACAGTTGCAGTTGCTGGCACGAGCTGAAGATACAATGTTGCAGAAGTTGTCTTTGCTTCTATGTTGCAGTTTGTAGAGTTCCTGGAGGGTCCAGATGCAGTTTTCTTGGTAAGAAGGTGAAGTAAAGGTTGCAGAGTATTCCTGCTGGAGTCTTGCAATCCGAATATGAAGAACCACCCAAGAGAGAGACCCTAAATATCCCTGAAAGGGGGATTGGTCAGTAAAATAGGTAAGCACCTATCATTGGAGGGCTCTGGCATCACCTGCTGGCACTGGACACTCAGATGCTCCCAGAGTGCCCTGCCAACTTGGAATCCAAGATGGCAGAACCCAGGAACCCCCCTAGATGAGCTCTGAGCACCACCCCTGGAGTGGTGATAGACAGGGGAGTGGTCACCACCCTTTCCTTTGTCCAGTTTTGCATCAGAGCAGGAAATAGGGGTCCCTGAACCAGAGTAGACTGGATTATGCAAGGAGGGCAACATATGTGCCCTTCAAAGCATTTCCAGAGGGTTGGAGAGGCTACCCCTCCCAAGCCTGTAACACCTAGTTCCAAAGGAAGAGGGTGTAACATCCCTCTCCCAAAGGAAATCCTTTCTTCTGCCTTCCTGGGCTTGAGCTGCTCAAGCAACAGGAGGGTAGAAACCTGTCTGAGAGGTGGTAGCAGCTGGAATAGCCTGGAAAACCTTTGAAGGCTAGAATGGCAATACTGGAGGTCCTCTAAGAAGCCCCCAGTGTGCATGGAATCATAAAACCAATGTTTGCAAAAGCATTGGGTATGATTCCAACAAGTTTGATACCAAACATGCCTATGTTCGGAGTTACCATTATGTAGCTGGACATAGGTAGTGACCTATGTCCAGTACACACGTAAAATGGCGTCCCTGCATTCACAAAGTCCAGGCAAATGGTTCTGGAGGTCATGCGGGCACCTCTGCTAGAGCAGGGGTGCCCTTACACACAGGTACTCTGCACCCTGCCCTCAGGGCTGGAGGTCCTGCTATAGGGATGACTTATAAGTGACCTGGTGCAGTGTAAGTGACAGTGAAAGGCTGCAGGCACTTTTTCACTCAGGCTTTAATGGCAGTCCTGCAGAAGCCTTGCATGGGCTCCCTATGGGTGGCAAAAGAAATGCTGCAGACCATAGGGGTGTCCTGGAAGCCCAATGCTTTAGGTATCTAGGTACCATATACTAGGGACTTATATGGGGCCACCAGTATGCCAATTTGGGGTGAAATCCTGGGTTACCAGTATGCAGAGACAAAAGCTAGAGGAGAGAGAGCATAATCACTGGGGTCCTGGTTAGCAGGATCCCAGTGAACACAGTCAAGCACACTGATATCAGAAATAAAATGGGGGTAACCATGGCACAAATAGGGTACTTTCCTATGCTTTGCTATTGGCGATACCACCCAAAATGATCTCCCTGTCAACCCCAAGCCAGAGGTACTTGGTTAAGCAGGTCCTGTGACCCAGGCCTGAAGCTACTGATTGACAGATTACAGATGGGGTGACACGTAGCCCATAGACAAATGTGCCAAACAGGAAAGACCCAGATGGATTCCCCAGATAGGCGACAACACCACAAAGGTCGTAGGAAATTGGCCCCCAATAAAGCACAATTAGGCCGAGGTGTAAACGTTCCAAAAACCCAATAAAATTACATGCCACGTGAGGGTAGGAACACACAGCCAAATCAGAACACAGCACACACATCACACACAGTGAGCACATGCTCCCCATGCCAGACATTTAGAGATGTCACCTACTGGCCCACACTATGTCCATGCAAGATCGAGGCCCACCTGCCCACTTTATCAGATGGTCAGAATTATGGCCTTGTGACTAGGCCACAATTCCTTTTTTCAAAGAATGTATTCAATAGTCAATATATAAAAAGACGCTCAAAACTTTGAGAGACAGTCATGAGACACCGGACTCTGTAGTGTGCTCTCCCAGCTGTTCCTGCTTTGCCAGATGCCTCTTATCTTTCCTTTAAGATAATCTGCATTCAAACAACATTTTGGCGAGCCAGATAGGAGAGATTGGTCCTCCCAGCCTAGACTGCAGCCAAAGGAAGGGCACCCCACCCGTACGGAGTCACATCTGTGCAACAAGGAGAGGTGAGCAGAAGCAGCAATTGATTGAAAGTTCAGCTGAATCCGCGGAGTGGAGGTCCATCTGAAGGCACCGTCAGTGGGTAAGAGACAACATCCAATTCTTAGCCCCAGCACTTGGCGCATGGCAAACTAGGACTCTGCTTGGACTGCTGGGCAAGACACAGATGGTACGCCTGACACTGGGTGTGATACAGGGCTCCGCTTATACTTCTGGGCAAGACACAGATGGTATGCTTGAGCCCTGAGTACAACATAGGGATGAGGCCTCAACGCTTGGACCACTGAGCGTGAGACAGATGGTACACATATCCTCTGGGTGTGATATAGAGCCAACGCCTCAATCTTATTTTTTTAGTCTAAAGGGGTTTCTCAGCACTACAGGTCTACACTGGTGGTATCTGAAGAAGTGAGAGGTGTTATTTACTTGGACCGCTGGGCATGACACAGATGGTATGCAAAGCCCCTGGGTGTGAAACAGAGTGTAATATGGATGTTAGGGAAAATCTGGACCTTGGAGGTTGGGTGTACCTTGTGCTTGGCCAAGGAGGCCCTGTAGCTGTTGAGATGTTCCTTATTCTCTGTGTAAATTGGTGCTATCTTTGTCCCCAAGCCAATATTGATAGGCTATCAGGCTCACTTGGTCCAGTGTATTGTTCAGCGCCTCCCCACGGCATCAGGCAGCATGTGGTAGGAGCCAGCTAGTTTTTTTTTTTTAACAAAGTCATCATTTATTATCTGTTATTATTCTTCAGTTTTTTCTTCATTTCCATTGTGGTTGCCTCTATTTTCACTTTATGTTCATTGTGGTTTTTAATTCATGCATTTTTGGTGCTGTTGCAACTATAGTTCATATTGAAATGCAATGCCTTGTTAAGTGTTTTTATGTGCATTTAAGGAAGTCATTATCTTTTCCTCACAAAGATTTGTTCCATGCCTACTGATCCACTGCTAAAACAAGTTACAATGTTTAAGTTAACTATTGTACCTTCTCACAGGTGGTGATTCTTCATATGCATTGTTTTATGTATTGTGAAAATCTATTAGATGCATCTCTGTCTAAGTTGAGCTCATAACTATTAGTTATTGCTGGCATAATCCTGTGTACATATTTCATTTGATTAGTATAGGATTTAGGACCATTTAAAACTCAAAGAAGTTAGAACTTTACCAGTCCCCTAAAAATGTTCCCAACTCATCATAGAGTCGTTGTTAAGCGAAATGCAAACTAGATTCTCCATGCAGGCCAAAAAGCTAGATAAATACTGCAGTGAAAAGCACACACTTACAAAAGCGCATGCATTTCCCCTGGCCAGAGAGATGAACCTTCAACACCAACACATTAGAACACACGAGAACACACATTTAGACAAAATGTGTAAGGTGCAAAAAGTTTAAAAGAGAAGCACTGTTAGCACCATGGGCCATCTTTCAAGGTGGCCCGACCTGCAACCACCCAGAATCCACAAGCACTTCCTAAAATAGTTGCCCCACCTGGAACAACATCCCAAAAAAATGCACAGGACATAAGTAAAGAAGAAAGGCAGAGGAATCTTCAGAGATTAAAAGATGATGTATGTTTTTCTAAGCTAACCTGCAACCCACAGCTCTTATCCAATTGGTCTGCAACAAATCCACATGTGTACTACCTTTCCAGCGCCCGCCACCTCCTCAGCAACAACTTCCAGAATTCTGACACGACCTAAGCGTACAAAGACAGAGACTATGGACTGCCTATAGGACTGTTTTTTGCAGACATTCTAGTATGAACTCTATTACCCAAGCAAGACATACCCATTACAGCAGCCCTTGACCAGGGCAAAGACATCCCAAGTCGCCAGAAGACTGCAGATGTTTCCCCAGAAAACCATCCCAAGACCTGCAAATTTCTAAAAGTTATGTATTACACTCTTGTGCAACTTTATTTGCTGTGGGCGTGGCCGTAACCATCTATAGCCAGAAATCTGCCTAGTCACACTGAGCCTACCGCAACATTGTTACATTGCTTGTGTAGGGGCCTTTCCCACATCACTTACAATGATATCAAAGCTAATGCTAGTATTCCACATGCAGTACACAGCGCACTGTTACACAACCATTGATATCAGCACATGACTGCCATGGGTGCCCAGATATCGGCCAGACCTCGCTACGTCAGTTTGCTGATGCCACATGCCATAGGTGCAGATAAGCTTTATCTATCCCAGGAGGTAGCTCAGAGAAAGCAAAATGTCTCATCCACCTGTACCTTTGTAAAATCAGGGCAAAGATACAATCCAGTAGGGTAGAACCCTACAGAGTAGTAGTAAACATCACTTGATATGTGATCAATCCCACTGCACTGTATCTTTACAACGAGCCTAGTGACGTTCAAACTGATCTAGACAGGATGTGCACGTGAGGTACTGAAGGGAAGGACATTTTTTGGCCCTGAGGCTTTCCATAAAAGAGGTTCTTGGAAGTAGCAAAACCAGCACACCAGTGCACAAACACGTACGCTCCCGCCTCCATCTGTGGTCTCAGGATGGTTCTTTGCGTGTCTGGGCAGCATTGTTTAATACCAATTGGACACCAGATATGAAATTTCTCTGTAGGACCATCTACCTCAATGAGACAAGGGGAAATGAGTCTCGAAAGGGAAGGTTAATTGCCAGCATAGATACCCCATGCAAAGAAATTTGGGATGCTGAAATAGATAGGTACATGTGGTTGGAAGGGAATTACAACCCCTAATTCTATGGAATTACACTGTATTCATTATGTTTCAGAAGCAAAGGGACAATCTCTCTCAGCACAAATGAAAATTTGGGAGCAATACTGCACATACCATGCATGCACTGGGCCACATCCACGCTGAGAGACTACTACTTGCAGAGTGAAGAATTCACTTACGCTCAACTTGTCCTCAGGAAGTGGGGCCTCTAATCTCTCATCACTCTGCACACCCCGGCCCTGGTCATCCCTGGAGAAGACCTGTCCAAGTTCTTCCAACATCTGCTACAGAATAAAACACAACTCTGTTGTATCAGGCTCAGAAGAAAAGAATTGCTGGTTATTTTGGCTAGGCTCAGTACAAGGACATTCTAGAAGAATTCAGACTATTAACTGACACACAAGTAAACACTACAGACAAAAGCGAACGCTCGCTGGTTGCAGATTACTAGGTGGGAAAAGCTGAAAATGATCACCAGTACTGAGCTTGCCTAAATGCTATCAAGGAAGAACTGAGAGCCATACGCCCCGTGGTGATACAACATTGGTATGTGTTGGACTTGATGACCGCAATGGAGGGTGGGGTATACACCAAGATCGGTGCATCCTGTTGCACATTTATACCTCATAACAACCTGGACAATGGGACACAGACTTTCACCACCCAATCACTGCATCATCTGAAAGCCGACATGAAGAAGGAGGGAGGTGCCCCTGAACAAGACTGGTTGTTTAATTGGTTTTCCTGGCTCCCCCGGTGGGTAGTCAGACTGAGCATGTCATTGCTGCCAAGTTTCATTTCTGTACTGTTTTAGTGTTGTTTGCCATTAATGGGGGTTTCCTGCTGTAAAAACGCAGTCCTCAAATTAGGTAGTTTGAGTAGGTAGCAAAATGGTAGTTGACAGAACAGAAGCACGCCATACCTCAAATAATATGACTGTAATGAAATATGGTGGGGATAAAGTAGTTGAAAATTCAGCTACATCGAGGAATGTTGATATTCACTAAAACAATGTCAAAGTACGCCGTGAATTGTGCCAGCATAACTAGGAAATCGCTTTGCTATTGTCTAGTCCACCCAACATGATCTCCCTGTCAACCCCGAGCTAGAGGTACATGGTCAAGCAGGCCCTGCAACCCTTGCCTGAAACAACTGATTGACAGATAACAAGGGGGGGTGACATGTAGCTCATAAACAAATGTGCCAAACAGGAAAGACCCAGATCAATTCCTCAAATAGACCACAACACCACAAATGTCCTAGGAAATTTGCCCCCAGTAAAGCAAATTTGGCTGGAAGGGTATGCGTTCCCAAAACACCATAAAGATAGATGGCACATGAGGTTAGAAGACACAGCCAATCACAACAGAGCACACACACAACACGCAGTGATCACGTGCTGCCCATGCTGGACATCTGACATGTCACCTACTGGCCCACACTATGTCCACACAAGGTTGAGACATACATGCACACTTTATCAGATTTATGGCCTCATGACTAGGCCTGGATTCCTTTTTTTCAACAAATGTATTCAATTGTTTTATTGCACCACAAGACAATGTATAAAAAGATGCTCAAAATGATGTAACTTTGAGAGACAGTCGGTCAGACCCCCGACTCTGTACTGTTCTCTCCTGGTCGTTGCGTTTAATTAAACAGACTGTTCCTGCTTTACCAGAAGCCTCTTGTCTTTCATTTATTTAAGGTAAATCTGTATTCGTGCAACAGTGTCATGCCCAGCGGTCTAAGTGAACAACACCTCTCACTTCTTTCAGATACCAACAGTGTTAAGAAACCAGTAGCACTGAGAAAACCCTTTTAGACTAAAAAGCAAGATTGAGGTACTGGGTCTATGTCAAAACCATAGCCAATACTTACCATCTATTTCATGCCCAGAGGTCAAAGCGGTGTGGCCTCAACTCTGTATCACACCCAGGGGACAACTGTACCATCTGTGTCATGCCCAGCGTCCAAGCGATAGACACCTCTCAAAATTGAGATTCTGGGCCTATATCACACCCAGGGTCCATGTGTACCATATGTGTCATGCCCAGTGGTCCAAGCGATGGTCTCAACCCTGTATCATCTGTGCCATCCCCAGTGTCCAAGTGACAAACTTTCAACCCTGCATCATATCCAGGGCCCAAGCGTACCATCTGGGTCATGCCCAGCGGTCTAAGCGAAAACAACACTCACCTTTCCTAGCGTGTTGACTATCGCAAAAAGATAGGTGACCTCTGCGGGAGACCGCCCTGCGACTGCTTAGTTTGGACACATAAAATAGGTAACATTACAGATTTTTGTTAGTAGCAGGGCACTCAGGTTAACATGTTACTCTTCTTCCTAGTTTGCATACACCAAATGATGAGGCTAAGGCTCTGATGTAGTGTCTTATCCTCTGATGGTAGCCTCAGGATGGACCTCCCTCCACAGATTCAAAAGAACTGCCAATCAATTGCGGCGTCTGCTCACCTTCCTTGTTGTGCAAATGTGAATCCATCCCGGCGGGGTACACTTCATTTGGCTGCAGTCGGGTCCGAGGTACCTATCAGCTTCGGACTAGCTCACCAAAATGTTGCTAGAATGTGAATTTACCTTGAAAAAATGAAAGAAAAGAGGCATTTGGCAAAACAGGAAAAGATCGTTTAATTAAACATTATGGTCAGGATGACAGTTGCAGACTGGGGTCTGAGGACTGTCTTAGAGTACAATTGATCTGAGTGGTGTTTTATACATTTCCCTGAGTACCATAAAACAATTTAAACATTCTTCTTTTGGCCAAGAATGTGACCATTTGTCTTTGGGTCATAAATAAGGTCCTGATAACAAATGCAGGTGGGCCTTGACCTTATGTGGACACAATGAGGGTCAGTAGGTAACTTGTCCAGATGAGGGGCTCGGGATCACTGCGTGTTGCTCTGCATGCTGTGTTCTGATTGGCTAGGTGTTCCTAACTACTTGTGGCATCCGACTTTATGGTGTTTTTGAAAAGCATGCACCCCTCTGGCCATGTGTGCTTTATTGGGACCAATCTCCTGGGACGATTGTGGTGTCGCTGCGCCTATCTGTAGTACTGATCTGAGTTTCCTGTTCACCCATTTGTCTGCCGGCTATGTGATGCCCCACCTGTGACATGTCAATCAGTAACCTCAGGCCTAGGTCTCAGAGCCTTCCTGACCACGTAATTTTTTTAAGGGCTGATGGTGAGTTCATACGGGTGAATTTGATAATAACGTTGCCATTTCTTTTTTATATGTGAACATATCATGGTGCACAGTAACATAAATTTTTGCTTTATTAACACTGTTGTACAGTAGAGTGTCACAGAGGTGAGTACAGTGTGTTAGAGTGCAGGTTCATAGTGTTGTGCAGTACAGTGTTATGGCGTAGAGTGGTGTAGAGTGTAAGGTGTCATAGAGTACAATGAAGGTGTGTGAAGGACAGTGGTGTGTCATAGGGTCGAGTTGCGTAGAGTGGCCCGGCATGTGGTAGAGGGAAGTGTCTTATCGTTGAGTCGTGTGTCGTACAGCATCTTACAGTGGAGGGGAGTAGCTCAGTGGTGTAGAGTTGAGTGGCATAGAATGGATTGGCATATAGTGGAGTTGTGTATTGTGGAATAACATAGATTGGAATGGAATGGAATAGAGTGACATAGAGTGAAGTGATATACAGTGGGGCGGCATTGAGTGAAGTGACATAAAGTGGAGTGGCATAGAGTGGAGTAGAGCATTGTAGAGTAGAGTAGAGAGGAGTTGCATAGAGCTGCAATGAGTGGAGTGCCAGAATGTCGTAGAGTGGTGTAGAGTGTTATAGAGTAGCATAGAGTGGGGTAGACTGTTGTAGAATGGCACTGGGTGGAGAAGGGTGTTGTAGAGCAGAGTGCCATAGAGTGGAGTAGAGTGTGGCAGAGTGGAGAGGTGTAGAGTGTAGAATAGTTGTACAGTGCTATAGATCAGAGTAGATTGAAGTAGCTTGGAGTGGAGTGGTGTAGAGTGGTGTCTTGTACAGTGTTGTGTTGTAGAATGGCATATTATAGAGTATTGTGGTGTACAGTACCATGTTGTAGCAAGTCATGGCGTAGAGTGGCATTGAGTTATGTTGCATAGTGTTGTGGCATACAGTGTTGTGGCAAAGGGTGGAGTGGCATAGAGTAGTGTGGCATGGAGTGGTATAGGGTGGAATGACGTAAAGATGAGTGGGTTGTTATACAATAGAGTAGAGTGGCATTTGTAGGTTAGAGTGGAGTGGCATGTCAAAGAGTGGCATGTCGTTCAGTGTCTTACAGTGGAGTTGTTTAGAGTGGAGTGGCATAAAGTGTAGTGGGGTAGAGTGGAATAGTGTAGACTGGAGTGGTGCAGTGTGGGTTGCCATAGCGTGGAGTGGTGTAGCATGGAGTGGGTTGGTGTAGAGTAGAGTGGAGTAGGGTGAAACAGCATAGAAAGGAGTGGCGTAGACTAGAGTGGTGTAGAGTGGAGTGGCATATCATAGGGTAGAGTGGAGTAGGCTGAAGTGTCATGTCATATAGTAGAGTGTTGTGTCCTGTCATAGAGTGGCATATCATACAGTGTCTCACAATGGAGGGGCATAGAATGGAGTGGCGTAGAGTGGAATGGCATAGAGTGGAATAGGGTAGTATTGAGTGGCGTGGAGTGGAGTGGCACAGAGTGGAGCGGTGTGTCATAGAGCAGAATAGAGTGGCGTATAGTGGAGTGGTGTGTCGTAGAGTGGAGTGTTGTGTCAGAGTGGTATGGCCTACAGTGTTTTACAGTGGAGAGGCATAGAGTTGAATGGTGTAGAGTGGAGTGGTATAGAGTGGAGTGGCATAGAGTGGGTGGCATAGATATAAGCGGCGTCCAATGGAATAGGATAGAATGTAGTGGCATAAAGCGGAGTAATGTACAGTGGAGTAGAGTAAAGTAGAGAGGCATAGAGTAGAATGAGGGTGTCATAGTGTGAAGTGGTGTGTTGTAGAGTGGAGTGGCAAAACATTATACAAAATAGAGGTGTTTTGAAGTGCTTTTTGCTTTTTCCATTGACGTTTAGACAGATTTAGCAGCAAAATGGCTGAGTTCATGGTTTCTATGTTATATATAGTTTACTACTATTTTTTCAACTATAGGAATACATGAGGCACTTTACAAGAGAGTGAATAGTTAGGGAAAGGTATTTTTATTTTTTATATATTTTATATAGGAAGTGCTGCGGTAGCTATGGAAGTTTATTTTTTTTAATTTATAACAACAGTATGACAATATTGTTTGTTATTGTTTATTATAGTTGTATTGTTTGTCATTTAGTATGGGGGTAGGTAAAAAGGATTTATATGTCAAAATGTGCATGTTCGACTAATCCACTTCCAAAATCTAATCCACTTTCAACTAATCCACTTCCAAAAATTGGCACATGTATGTGTTTCACCAGAAACTGTCGGGCGCAAGGACAATTCTTGAAAAATCATGACAGGCTGGGCAAACCCGGGACCAAGGCAGGGCACATAAACATTTACTTTTCAATGAATCACACCTAGAAACAAAATATTTTTTTTAAATAGTAATTTCCATAACTTGTTAGCTTACATTCATTGTGATATAAGTGACTAAAAATGCGCAACGTGTGACATTCTGTTTTCAGCAGCAAGCTTTCCCTGTATTTTCAAGCATTTCGTGCACCATAACCTATCTCTGTAATAGAAGGTTTCTCAAATATGTTGTGTTTAAAATTATTTTTTCGCAATAACCCATTAGTACCTTGCTGTTCCATAAATACAGGTATCCATCTTCATTAGCGCAGACTAAGACTGGTCGACACTTAGAGCTAGCTGAAAGTTTGCATATTTCATTTTCTTCTTCTTTTGACAGTTGTTCTGTTGAGAAACACATTCATCATAATTAATTGTTTTGCTAGGACAGTAGTCTGCCTCCCTCAGGTACAGATGATTATCACATTAAGATTTATACTTATTTTGTGTTGTGGTCAAATGCTATGCACGTGGACATAGTGGTCCTGCTATTTTGCCTTGAAAACTACTTAAAAATAGTCGTTTAGTTTGCTTCCCAATGCACTATTCGGCCCAGATTTAAAGAAGTGTCACAGAACGCAGCATAGCACCCACAGTTGCTGTGTTGCATTTGATGACAGGGGGAGCAGGAAAGGGACATGTTTGCAGAGATATGGCACTCTCCTACCCTCTCCTTAGCGCCAACCCACAATCAGGCAGCCGAGTGCCATGCACACACCATTGCATTACCACAGTCCTCCTTATTTCAAGTGTAGGTGCTGCTAATAGCCTTACTTCCTTTATCTTCAGGGAAATGATGGTTGTTAATTACCCATCTTGTTATACGCCCTTATCATTGGCAGAGACTCATAACTCCATGGAGGGTAATTCACAGCTGGGTAAATAACAATTAAAGGAGTTGTATTTATCATGAAATTAAGAACAGTATGGGTACTTTTCTTCCATTGTAAGTCTCTGGAGAACTGGTGTGCATCATGTTACTACAAACAAGTTTGAAGCAGGTTCAGCTGTTCCACTAAAAGTCTGAAGAAGTTCCTTATAGTTATCAACAATTTAAGAGCAAGGGGAGGCTTGCTCATTGAAAGAACATGGAGCCTCGGGCACACGTCAACACTATCTAAATACTGTAGTTAAAATATAACAATACAAAATTAGACATTTAAACTTTGACTTTTAGGGTTTTCCTTAAATACGTGGAAGGCATAAATACAATAACTAGTATTAAATTAAACAGCTGGGATAGTTAGATGGCTTACTGGATACAAAAACGAATTAAGAAATGTCTGAAGAAGATGACGTGATTCGATAATACTTTTAAAAGAACATAAAAGGGAGATCCAGAGCAGTCTTAATTTGAGTCCTCTCTAAATAATGCCTTGGCCAAGAGGCATTAGTTGCCTTCTTCCCATTAAAGGCTGTTCACTAGATCCTGGGCTGGACTTTATGTTGCAGAATGTCTATCCTGCAGTAACATGGATGGACTGTATCTAGACAATTATGCTATCAACCAGTATTCTCTTGAATGATCTACACTTCTACCTGGCAATCCTAATACTGTGGCTCAATTTTCTGAAGTATTAGATGCATATTGTGACTTCCTTGATGTCTTTAAAGAATCTAATACCAAGGAACTACCCAGCCATTGTTCATTTGATTGTGCTACTTATATCTTGTCTGATTCAACAGCTCCCTACAGATCAATTTTCTCTTTGTCGCCCACAGAACAGCAAAACCTTATAAACAAATCTAGAAACAAATCTGGCAAATGGTCGCATCACTCCTTCAAAGTTCCCTGCTGGAGCTTCGCTGCTCTTAGTGCCATAGAAAGAAGTTTTGGAATTTGTTCCAGTATTAACAATAGAGATTAAAATCTGGTGACAATAAATGATCACTATCCTCTGCTCTTGATGTAAGATATCCTGAAAGTAGTTCAAGGAGTGAAAGTCTTTACCAAACAAGACCTACAAGGGGCATATCACTTGATTGGAATAAGATCAGGACACATATGGAAAATAGCATTTAGAATACCTTTTGGTCACTGTGTATTGAGTAATGCCATTCGGTCTTTGCAATGTCCCAGCAGTCTTTCAACACTTTATGATGCTTTGTGAATGCTATCTTCTCTGATCTAATTCTTCAGACCATGACAGATTACTTAGAATATATTCATGTGTTTTCTAAAGATCCTATGGAACATCCTGATCATGTTAAACAGGTTCTGCAATGATTATGAGACAAGTTGCTAGCCAAACCTGAAAAATCCTTATTTGGGAAGGACTCAGTTAACAATTTAGGTTATGTTTTGTCTTCCAAAAGAATTGCTATGCAAAACTGGAATGTTCAATCTATCCTCATTAGGCTAGTCCTTCTTCCCTGGAAAAAACACAGAGGTTTCTGGATATCGCATATTATTATTGCAAGTTCATCAAGGGTTTTTCCAAACTTGTTTTACCATTTCAGTTGAATTAAAATGCTGCAAAACTAAAATCTGAATTCATTTGAGCATCTGTTGCTACAAAACAAAAATCTGAATTCATTTGAGCCCCTGTTCCGCAACAACCTGATACCTTCAGTAACTTCATAGTGGAGACAGATACTTCAGATCAGGCTAGGTTCAGCCGGACCAAGAGAGAAAAAACAATATGTCGCCTTTCTTTCAACACAATTTACTCCAACTGAATGAAACTTTTTGGTCCTGGAAAAGGAACTCTTATCTATCAAGGCAGCCTCTACAGAATGGATAATTTTTTTACTTGGGGCATGGCATTGAATCATCATTAGTACTGATCACAGCAAACTTCAAGTACTTCAGCAAGTGGAATACAGAAATAGTAGAAAAGCCCATTGGGTATATTGCTTTCAACAATATGCATTTTTTCTCACTTACATTCATGGATCTGAAAAACTGGTAATCAACTCTCTGTGTAGACGCTATCCTCAAACTGATAATTTCAAAATAATGGAAAAGATTATTGCTTCTAGAGCCTTTATCACTACTGTAACATTTCTTGAGCCAGTTCACTTGCAGTCATGTCAATTTGCAAAAACTAATATCTGATGCTTATCAAAGGCAGTCTTTTCATTCCCACCAAAAAGTCCCAAAAATGTTTATTATAGTTGTGCCACAATGCACTAATTTCTAGACGAAGAGGTCAATGGGTAACCAAAGATTTAGTCAGAAGAAACATTTGCCGGATGACTTTTCACCGGGATGTCTTAAAGTTTGTCAAGACCTGGGAATTTTGCACACAAAACAAATCTGGAACTGAAAACAACAGGATTGTTATCATCCCCTGAAACAACCTTTAAACCATGGGAAATAATTTCTTCTGGCTTTATTGTAGATTTAGCTCCATCTGAAAACTGCACTACAACCATGGTCACAGTAGTTTCCTTTACTATGATGGCCCATTTATCTGCTCTTCCCAAATTACCTACTGCTCCTGAAATAGTTGAGGTTTTCTATTCCAACATATTCCGACTTCGTGGTTTGCCCTTAAAAGTGATCTCTAATAGGAAACCTTAATATGTTTCCAAGCTTTGGAAGTCATTTGTAAAAAAAATAGGCATTCAAAGGGCCTTAACTTTCAGCTTCCATCTTCAGTCCAACAGCTAAACAGAAAGGTTGCGTAAAACACTCGAAAGGTTGTTGAGGTGCTATATTTCTGCAACTCTCGACAATAAGAAAGACCTCTTATCAGTAGCTGAGTTTGTTTACAACAACTCAATCCATACATCTACCAACATTGCTCATTTTTTTGCCCTATCTAGATTTCATCCCAAACCCTTCTAGTTCCCTTGGAAATGGAAGACCGTGTCCCACCTGTCCAAGACGCTTTAGAAAGATTTAGAAAGGTTCAGGAAAAAGTGATTTGTAATTTACAAATTGCAAAAGGCAATCAAAGATTTCAGGCCAATCGTAGATGGACAGCTTCTATTTACTATCCATTTGTTGGGTTAAAATTTCCCTCAGACCTTATGGTCATTTTGAAATATCAAAAATAATAAATCCCACATTCACACGGTTAAAACTTCCTTCCTCATGGAGTATTCATCCTTTCTTTTATGTATCAAATTTAAAACCTTATTTTTGATGCAATTCTGCTCATAGGAAACCTCCTGCTGTACTTGTTGATGAGCATCACAATATGAAGTCCAAGAAATTTATAACTCCTGTTATTTTAATGGGAAATTACAATACATAATTGACTGTGAAGATTATAACCCTTGTGATCACCAAGGAAACATCATATCAAGTTCATGCTCCTTGATTGAGTCTCTGAGAGGAGGTAGAGCGTAAAGAGTTTCTTATTAATTCGTTACCACACAAGGGCTGTGCTGTGACATTCTTTTCACGCGGCTTCACACCACAGGACATTTCCTTGTCTATGAGGGCACAGTGGTGTCCTTGCCCAGCTCAATTTCTTCCCCTTGCCTGTGTCAGGTTTCCCATCTGCTCAAGGCATTCTGGTGTGATTTTCTGCATGCCAGCTTGTGGCATTACCCGCATACAGGAAAAATGAAAATATATATATTTAACAGCATAGCATGCATGTATTTATTTGTACAAATATATGTTTTGTTCTATCCAATCCAAATTGGCCAAACCCATTTCCTATAATGAGTTCACTTACTGTCCCTTTTCTATTAAAGAAAGCTTCACTGCTCTCTACAGTTGTGGCACAATTGTTTAAATACTGTTGATAGCTCTCTGGACACCGTGTTCTTTCGATTCATCTGCCTGTATCTCCTGCTTGTCTCCTGTCCTTGGCAAGTCAGCTGGGAGTTTTTCTGATCTCCAGTTTTTCTCCTTCCTGCTGCGTGATTTTCTGGAGCAGTTCCAGACCTCTTGTTTTAATCTTGTCTCTGGTTCTGCCTCTGGAAGTAAATAACTTAACCTCTGAATGAAGAAGACCCCACAAGCATTGTCTAGAAGACCAGCTTTTGACATCCAGTTATGGATGCTAAGGTGTCTTTGCTAGCAGGATATCCTGCTTTAACAAAACAATAATTTGGAAGGCTAAACCTCAAAAGGTGCAAACAGAGGTTCTGTTACTTTTAGCGGAACCTCCGTTAAAACTCACCTTTCATACAGGACCTTGGTCAAGATGAGTTCCTACTTCAAAATATTGTCATAATATGCTAAAAGCGAGATGCGGTCCTGTTCCAGAAAGGGGATTAAAAAGGTAGGGGCTACATACCTGTCCAAACAATCTCATGTGAAGCTTGTGGTGAAGTTGTAATAACATGCGAAAACAGTGTGGTATTCCATTTGCCGCTTGTTACATGTAACTTGCAATTCACAACATATGAGGTGCATCTGG
The DNA here is from genome assembly GCF_031143425.1 of Pleurodeles waltl. Classification (NCBI taxonomy): domain Eukaryota; kingdom Metazoa; phylum Chordata; class Amphibia; order Caudata; family Salamandridae; genus Pleurodeles; species Pleurodeles waltl. The sequence continues at coordinate 635,882,997 of NC_090444.1, forward strand.
TAGCTTTGTTAGTGGTCATCCTACTACAATACCAACCACAGATGGAAAGGAATTCCTCTGAAGCACTTTATTAGTTTGGGGAATCTGCCAATATTATTTACTCTTCTCTTTGAAGATGTGGGTGCTTAGTGCTTTCCCTTACTGCTACATTCATGCTTCTCCTTCTCGGGGTTTCTACTGTGTTGAATACAAGAATGAGGCAGTCACATGCCTCAGGGAATTTTTGGGTTCTTCTGCTGCTTGCACATGTGTTTAAACACAAACATCACGAGAATCCGAGTAACAGAGACTATTTATTGTTTTTAAAAATGCATGTTTTTGCTGCTGTTGGTGGGAATGACTTAGTGGCCATTCAGTCAAGTCTCATATGTGGTAAAGGGTGGTCCAGTCTTAAGTCAGAAACCAGCACAATCCCCAGGATGATGGATGTGTCCCCCAGCAAGTGATGACCTGTATCCTAAGAATCAGGCACTATTATCAGACCATGAAAATGAGACAAAGGGGTTGTAGATTTGAGTACACAATTTAGGATATGGGAACTCAAGGAATATTTCAACCTAGCTCAGCCATAAGTATTGCCAGAATCAGGAAATCATTGCTGATTTAACTCAAGACATATTATAGTGAACTTAATTTGAGATTGATCAATGTAATAGTAAAAGTGCCATGGGTCATAATGCAAAGAAAATGGGCCCTACCATAGTTTTGTAGCACATAAATCAACTATAAGGAGGACAAGATTGGCCCCACATAATTCCGACTCCCAGTACCACTGCACTTTGCTGCACTATTGATAACTACAGCCCTATGAGTGATGGACTTTGGTCTAAACAGCCAAGTAAGTATTGCCTCTATGAGTCGGAAGCTAGGACCAAAGAGGTAAGATGAGATCAGCTACTACAAGATACAAAGTATGATATCAGAAAACAGACCCCAATAGAAAAGGGGCTCTCTCTGACATACACTTCAAGTTTTGCTAAATAACCAAAGCAGGGGCTTGGAAGATAATTCTAACTGAAGACATATTGAGTGCCATTTTCGTGAGCATTTGTTGCCTGATTTAGAGTTTGTCAGATGCAAGATGTTTGGCTAAAAAGCAGTGATGTCCTACCCACTCTATTTAAAGTGTATAGAGGCCTATACACTCTCAAAAATGGATGGGTCCTCTGTCACTTTTTGGCAGATGCCCAGCATTCATCAAACTCTAAATCAAGTCATCAGTCTTCAAATAACCTTCAAAACTTCTGCTCTCCTTCTGCAATAAAGAGTATGCGTGTGTCTCAGTTCAAAGAAGACAATAAAACCAGACAATTCAAAACAAAAGTGGTGGGTAGATCAAGATGAACAACTCTGTTGTAGTCATATATGACTTCAGTGCAAGCCTTTACGGTTAAGCCGAAGAGCCAAGTGGAATACTTTATGCAATTTCCCATTGCAAGCAGGAAAAATGGAGCTGAAGATTGGTGCGGAAGACCTTGTACCCCTTGGTTGAAGAGTGCAACAACTGAAATAAGAAGCTCCGAATTAACCCTTTCTAAGACTAGGAACAGCAAATGTTAGATAGCAATGATGCCAGATGAGCGTCACAATAATCACAGTTTATTTGCAGAAAAAAATGGCCTGAATAAATAGGATTGCCAAGGAAGCAGTATTTTCAAGCAGGTCTAAGCTATGCAGTTGCGGGGCATCTTCATTAGGATCCAAGCATAGGTGCTAACCAGGAGGACTTTCTTGAATTAAGGTTATCAAATATAAAAATCTATTCATTTAAAATTGACATAAGTAAAAAGACTGACTACAAAACAGAACTTTTTTTGTAAAAGTGCAAGAAACATACATGGAACATTATGTGATCTTGACAGATGTTAAGTGATAAATTGTTGTCCATGGTTCTGAAAAGTATATTCTGGCCACTTAAAATTGGTTAGAAGGAAACTTAGGCGGTCATTCTGACCCTGGCGGTCAAAGACCGCCAGGGCGGAGGACCGCGGGAGCACCGCCGACAGGCCGGCGGTGCTCCAATGGGGATTCCGACCGCGGCGGAAAAGCCGCGGTCGGACCGGCAACACTGGCGGTCTCCCGCCAGTGTACCGCCGCCCCATTGAATCCTCCAAGGCGGCGCAGCTTGCTGCGCCGCCGAGGGGATTCCGACCCCCCCTACCGCCATCCAGATCCCGGCGGTCCGACCGCCGGGATCCGGATGGCGGTAGGGGGGGTCGCGGGGCCCCTGGGGGCCCCTGCAGTGCCCATGCCACTGGCATGGGCATTGCAGGGGCCCCCGTAAGAGGGCCCCTAAATGTATTTCACTGTCTGCTGCGCAGACAGTGAAATACGCGACGGGTGCAACTGCACCCGTCGCACAGCTTCCACTCCGCCGGCTCGATTCCGAGCCGGCTTCATCGTGGAAGCCTCTTTCCCGCTGGGCTGGCGGGCGGCCTGAAGGCGACCGCCCGCCAGCCCAGCGGGAAAGTCAGAATTACCGCCGCGGTCTTTCGACCGCGGAACGGTAACCTGACGGCGGGACTTTGGCGGGCGGCCTCCGCCGCCCGCCAAGGTCAGAATGAGGGCCTTAGTGCTTAACCTCTGCAGACCACTTGAAGATGAGATGGCTAAAAGCAACAAAACCTGTTTCACATCCACCGAGAATGGAGAAGTAGAAATGAGGTGTGTTAATGGTGCATGAATTAGGGAAACCAATCCATTGAAGAAGAGAGGGGCACAGGGGCTTGCTTGAACAGAAACATTTGCTGGTTGCTCTAATGAAGTGAGGGACTTCAGGGGTGTGGAAATTCTATATCCCAATGCCCAGGACATATTGTTTGCGGTCAAGGAAGCACATTTTCATGTTTGTTTGTCTGTGGGACAATAAGGCCCAGCCCCCTGCAGCACAAACCCTTTGGATACTAGTTTACAGTACCACATTATGGATCAGAAAAGGGCATTGTCTGCAATTAAGGTAATACTTGTGTCCATATGATGTTTGAGCTTGCATTTATGGTACATTAATGCAAAGCCTTTATTATTAAGATGAGCACTCTAAAAAATGTGGTAACCTCAGACTGCCCTCCTGACAGTGTTTCCATTATAGAAATCTGACAACATATTTGCAAATCTTAACAATATGAGGCTAAGAATAATGCTCCAAGCATGCTCTCTGGTTTAAAGCAAATAGTTACAAAAGCTTGACAGCATGATTGGTGATTCTCTGCTTTCAAAAGAAATTCTCACCAAAAAATGCAACTAGGAAAACATGTTTTACTAAACTAATGTGAAATGTAGGTACCATTTCTTTGAAACATAATTCAGTACAATGTGTTGATGCACGTTAATATTGCCCAAAAATAATGGAAAAATCAGTGTAACCAGTTCCAACAAGATTATGGGAAAGATGAAAATAAACAAGCATTGCCAAAGCCAGTAGGTCTGACATTGGTGGTTAGCCTTTTGGTTTTGCCAATCCATGTCTTGCTTTGACATGGTTTTTATAAACCTTTATGATTGTGGGAGCTGCCGAGCCCTCGCCATCATAACAAACATTGACAAAAAGCAAAAATATTTTTGGTCTCAAAAAGCACACCTTACCGGTTCAGGGCACTGACAAAACTATTTTCTGTGCCAATATGCTCCTTGTGAAAGAGTAGAATGCTGTCACTCACAGTGAAGATGGCCAACAAATAGAGAGATAGAATTGTAATACAAATATAACATCTTGGCAAACCAATTAGAGGCCTAATTCTTAAAGGAAATCACAAAAGTGCACACACAGAATATGACCTTCCATTAGTGCAGGTTTATGGTTTTCAGGAACTAATAAGAAATTACAGAAGTAGGCCAGGAAATCGTACTCCTAGAAAAATATTTGTGAACTGCATTTTGGCACAAGAAAATATGAGTGTGTAGATTCGGTCAAGCATAAATCTGTTGAGAGTTTACACAACGTCTTTCCCTCCAACCGCTTTCTCCCATCCTTGGTTTTACTTCTGCCCTTGTCAGGAGTAACTTTCCACCATTTCTCTCTATTCGAAAAAAATACAGAAGAGCTAGTGAAAACACCTAATGCAAGTTAGTAAGTTTGCATAGGCTCAAAAGGGCATTCCAACCCCAAAACTCTTGCTTACCCCTATCTCCAGCCTATGGATGTAGAATTGCCAAAATAAGGGAATTGCTAGTATTCAAACCCTGTTATAGTATGAACCTTGGCATAATCATAGAAGCTATTATCAGAGCGCTTATATAATGAGATTGCTGTCATAAGTTGTCGGCACACTACATGGCACCAAAGGGACAAGTAAGTTTTTTTTTATAGAACAATCAGATTTATGAAGCAATCTGTCCTATGGACAAGGAGATATTTGATAAAATTCAACATCCCTGGACTTGAGGAAATGCCCATCTTTCATGGGAATTTTGTATTGGAGCATTGTTGGGAATATGAATGGAGCTTCTGATCATAATATTTCATTTAATGGTGTCTTTGATGGTAGCTGTATTGTCATGCACTAGTGAATTGACTTTTCCTGATTGCCATCCATGAGCGGGACCACAACTCCCAATGACCTCAACAGGGACTTAGGGGCATATTTATACTTTGTTGGCGCTGAAATAGCGTCATTTTTCTTACACTATTTCAGTGAAAACTCCATATTTCCTGCATCAAAATATTGGAGTTAAAGTCATTTTTTGCCTCCCTTGCCCTAACTGGCCAGTTCCAAAGTTGCAGCTCATAACTCGATCACTGAGGTGCCCATGATCTGTGAGAAACAATGCCAACCATGACTCAGGAGTGGCTCTGAGGACAATGGGGACGGTATGATGGTATGATACCTAGGGCCAAGGTAGCCTTACAATCTTGGTCCTTAAGTTGAAGGAAATCCTTTAATTGCTTTATTGCACTGAAAATCCCAAACTTATAAAAACAATGCTCCTCAGCATTTGCCACTGTTCAATCCATCTCAATGTCATATACAAATCTGTTTTTGGACTCCCCTACCATGTTAACATTTAAATGGCAGTATATTTGTAGGTGTGTGTGGTGGGTACCTATGGTACTTACACCCTATACCAGGTCACTTATTAGTGTAGTGTAGTCAGTGGGGGTCATTCCGACCGTGGCGGTTGACTACCGCCAGGGCCGGGGACCGCGGATGCACCGCCAACAGGCTGGCGGTGCATCCATGGGCATTCTGACCACGCCGGTACAGCCGCAGTCAGAAACGGGAAACCGGCGGTGTCCCGCCGGTTTCCCGCTGCCCTAGGGAATCCTCCATGGCGGCGCTGCAGGCAGCGCCGCCATGGGGATTCCGACCCCTTACCGCCAGCCTGGTTCTGGCGGTTTTGACCGCCAGAACCTGGCTGGCGGTAACGGGTGTCGTGGGGCCCCTAACAGGGCCCCACCAAGATTTTCAGTGTCTGCCAAGCAGACACTGAAAATCGCGACGGGTGCAACTGCACCCGTCGCACCCCTTCCACTCCGCCTGCTCCATTCGGAGCCGGCATCCACATGGAAGGGGGTTTCCCGCTGGGCTGGCGGGCGGCCTTCTGGCGGTTGCCCGCCAGCCCAGCGGGAAACTCAGAATTACTGCGGCCCGCCAAAGTCAGAATGACCCCCAGTGTCTAGAAACCAGGCCCTCCAGAGGTAGCTTTGAATGTGCAGCCAAGGCTAACCTAGGAGACATGCAAAGCTCATGCAATATCACTGTAGTCACACACAGTACTTACACACATGAAAGAAAACACTAAGGGGATCATTACAACCCTGGCGGACGGTGGAAAAGGTGCGGTAATACCGCAAACAGGCCGGCGGACAAAAAAATGGAATTATGACCCTGGCGGAAACCGCCAACAAAGACAGCCACTTTAACACACCACCCGCCACGGCGGTACAGACAAGCAGCGCGGCGGTTACCGCCAACAGAGAGGCGGGAGACAATGTACCGCCCACAGTATTACAACAGGCCAATCCGCCACCTTTTCCGGGGCGGAATCACCGTGGATAAAAACACGGCGGAAACAGCTTTTGCTTTGGGAAAACGCTCACCTCAACACATCCCACGAGGAACGACGACTCCATGGACCCGGAACTCCAAATACTACCTGCCCTTGTCTTTCTGCTCGTTTACGACCAACAGCGACGTAGGCACAGAAGATACCGGTGAGTACTGCATCTACGACACGGGGGAGGGGTGAGGCAAAAGTCAGGGGGACACCAACCAAACACCCCCACCCCCACCCTCGCATATTACAACATACACACCAATGCAGTCAAAAATATCACATTAACAACCAACAATCCCCCCGGAAGAATGCAAAGATAATGCAAATTTCGGTCAAACATTGTAATGTGCCAATATACATGTCATACAAAAATATACAGATTTATATCTCTAAATCACTCATAATTATATATACAATACAAGAAGTAGTGCAGATATGTACACAACAATGTCCGTGCACCAACAATCCAAAAATGCATGGGCGAGGCCCACAATAGATACTTGACCAAAATCCGAGAGAACACTGCCGGGGCATCAGATAGAAATACTACAGGCACCACAGGGGGAAGGGAAGAGGGGGCACCTCAGCCGGGCGACTGCAAAGCCACATCCACGACGGGGCTCCATGCTCATTGATGTATCCTGGGGAGTGCAAAGCCACAGTCTCTCAAGTCTCTACAGTGGATGGGTTGCCCACTGTGCCATCCTGGGGAGTGCAAATCCACAGTCTCACAAGTCTCTACAGTGGGTGGTTTGCCCACTGTGCCATCCTGGAGAGTGCAAAGCCACAGTCTCACAAGTCTCTACAGTGGGTGGGTTGCCCACTGTGCCATCCTGGGGAGTGCAAAGCCGCAGTCTCACAAGTCTCTACAGTGGGTGGGTTGCCCACTGTGCCATCCTGGGGAGTGCAAAGCCACAGTCTCACATGTCTCTACAGTGGGTGGTTTGCCCACTGTGCCATCCTGTGGAGTGCAAAGCCACAGTCTCTCAAGTAGATGCAGGTCTCCACTGGTTCTGGAGGGGGACTGGTGCCCAGACTGGATGAGTCTCCCCGTGAAAGTTCCTTTCCTGTCACTGTCCCAGCTGCACATGGGATAAGGATGCCTGATGTGGCGGTACATTCATTCCTACACGGTGTATGCCCTGTTCAGCGGTGCTTTGCTATGGCGGTTCAGGACTGTTCAGCGGTGCTTTGACATGGCAGTCTCTGCCCTGTTCAGCGGTGCTTTGACATGGCGTTCTTTGCCCTGTTCAGCGGTGCTTTGACATGGCGGTCTTTGCCCTGTTCAGCGGTCTTTGCCCTGTTCAGCGGTGCTTTGACATGGCGGTCTTTGCCCTGTTCAGCGGTGCTTTGCCATGGCGGTCTTAGCCCTGTTCAGCGGTGCTTTGACATGGCAGTCTTTGCCCTGTTCAGCAGTGCTTTGCCATGGCGGTTCAGGACTGTTCAGCGGTGCTTTGACATGGCGGTCTCTGCCCTGTTCAGCGGTGCTTTGACATGGCGGTCTTTGCCCTGTTCAGTTGTGCTTTGACATGGCGGTCTTTGCCCTGTTCAGCGGTGCTTTGCCATGGTGGTTCAGGACTGTTCAGCGATGCTTTGACATGGCGGTCTCTGCCCTGTTCAGCGGTGCTTTGACGTGGCGGTCTCTGCCCTGTTCAGCGGTGCTTTGACATGGCGGTCTTTGCCCTGTTCAGTGGTGCTTTGACATGGCGGTCTCTGCCCTGTTCAGCAGTGCTTTGACATGGCGGTTCAGGACTGTTCAGCGGTGCTTTGCCATGGCGGTTCTGATACTGGACATTGGTGTGTGGCATGACGATCTCCACACTGGACATTGGTGTGTGGCATGACGATCTCCATACTGGACATTGATGTGTGGCATGACGATCTCCACACTGGACATTGGTGTGTGGCATGACGATCTCCACACTGGACATTGGTGTGTGGCATGACGATCTCCATACTGGACATTGGTGTGTGGCATGACGTTCCATCATTGGCCAGCGGGGCTGTGGCATCCTGTCCCCTCCTGGGCTGTGACTCCGGCGGTGGTCTCTGGACCAGTAACGATACTTGGGCCCTCCTGGGCTGTGACTCTGGCGGTGGTCTCCTGACCAGTGACGATACTTGGGCCCTCCTGGGCACTGACTCCGGTGGTGGCGGTGGTCTCCTGACCAGTGATGATACTTGGGCCCTCCTGGGCTGTGACTCTGGCGGTGGTCTCCTGACCAGTGACGATACTTGGGCCCTCCTGGGCTGTGACTCCGGCGGTGGTCTCCTGACCAGTGACGATACTTGGGCCCTCCTGGGCTGTGACTCTGGCGGTGGCGGTGGTCTCCTGACCAGTGACGATACTTGGGCCCTCCTGGGCTGTGACTCCGACGGTGGCGGTGGTCTCCTGACCAGTGACGATACTTGGGCCCTCCTGGGCTGTGACTCTGACGGTGGCGGTGTTCTCCTGACCAGTGACGATACTTGGGCCCTCCTGGGCTGTGACTCCGGTGGTGGCGGTGGTCTCCTGACCAGTGATGATACTTGGGCCCTCCTGGGCTGTGACTCCGGCGGTGGTCTCCTGACCAGTGACGATACTTGGGCCCTCCTGGGCTGTGACTCCGGCGGTGGCGGTGGTCTCCTGACCAGTGACGATACTTGGGCCATCCTGGGCTGTGACTCCGGCGGTGGTCTCTGGACCAGTGACGACGGTGCTGGCGGTTGTGTCTGGACCGCCGGAAATGATGGCGCACTTCTCCGCCGTGACACTCATAACAGGCTGGGGAGACTTCCTCTGGACCTTCCCCACCTTCTTTGGAGTTACAGCTGACTCACCAATCGCCTTGGATCCCATTTCACTTGTTGTCCCACCAGGAGTCTTGACACAGACCCGTCGTCCACTCCCCAATTTCAGAGCTTTTACAGGGTTTCTAGTGCCTTGGTTCCGGGTCCTACTGCCTGCCCTGGTGGACGGTGCACTCCAAAAACCTGGAACACGCACCACTGGTACTGGAGGCTTTTTGGCTGAGGCGCTACAACGGGACTGATGAGTTGGATGGGGGGGAGTGGGGGCAAAAAGGTCAATTTGACATAGGGACAGTTTCTGACGGACACTGGGATGGGTAGCTGGAGTGGCTCTGGGAGTGGAGGAAGAGGAGGTGGTTGTAGGAGGCGTCACTTTAGGTGCTTTGGGTGCAGGTACTGGAGGCTGTCGTGAGGTGGATGGATGCTGGGTGAGTGATTGCCGGCGTTTGTGTACTTTGGGAGGGGGTGTCACAGACACACTGGGAGAGGACACAGGGGACGTGTAAATGACAGTGGAGGTGGTGAGTGCAGGTGAGCGGCTTGTGGTGCTGGGTGTCCTGGTGCGAGTCCTAGTGCCTGTAGATGCGGTGCATGCAGGTGTGTGTGTAGATGAGACTGGGAGGGAGGAGGGAGAAGAGGAGGAGGGGGACACAGTGGAGGCAGTGGATGTTGCTGTGTCTGTATGTGGGTGAGGCTTGCGTGAGTGCCTGTGGTGTGTGTGGTGCCTATGTTTGCTTGAGCTACTTGTGTGTGTTGACTTGTGTGCATGCTGGTCTGTAGGTGTGCTTGGGATGGGCTGGGGTACAGGGGATTGGGTCTGGGTGGAGGAAGTTGGAGGGGGGAGGCTGGACACAGGGACAATGGCTGCCATCAGTGCTGAGGCCAGAGATCGCAGGGTTCACTGAAGGGCAGCCTGACCAGAATGAATGCCCTCCAGGAATGCATTACCGTGTTGCAACTCTCATTCTACACCCTGGATGGCATTCACAATGGTAGACTGCCCAACAGTGAGTGACCTGAGGAGGTCAATGGCCTCCTCACTGAGGGCAGCAGGGGTGACAGGGGCAGGGCCTGAGGTGCCTGGGGCAAAGGTGATGCCCACCCTCCTGGGTGAGCGGGCACGGGGCAAACGCTGAGGGGCTGCTGGGAGGGCGGTGCTGGTAGGGGAGGTGGCGACTGTACCTGTAGAAGTGGGGCGCACAGATGGTGCCGCCACCACAAGGGAGCTCCCATCGGCGGACGAGTCCGTGTCGCTGCTTGGTGATCCGGTGGCCGACGTGAAGCTCCCCTCGCCCTCCGTCCCACTGGTGCATTCAGAGTCTGTGTTGTGGCCCTCCATGGCCTGTGGGATGCAGCTCCCTCGTGCTCCGGTGCCACTGTACCTCCGCCTGATGATGCTGATGTACAAAAGGACAGGGAGAGCAGGAAAAGGGGGGGGGAGACAGAACAAAGAGAGTTTTAGTGCATGGCATACCGCTACCGTTGGCGGACAAGACAGACGCAGCAGCCCCATGCATAACGCCGTGCTCCTGGCCTCTGCACATGCAATTTCTGGGATATGGCCTACATGGCAATGGTGGAAATCTGCGCACATGGATGCCACAGGGGCAACTATACCTCAACTTGGCACTCTTCTGAGGTGGGGTAGAGTGCCACATGGCGCACATTACAGAGGGGCCTTGCCTACCTAAATCGCCCTGGCCTAGGGACACACACAGCCCACCTCCCCCACCCAGACCCCTCCACTGCACGCAAAGTCCGCTGAATAAGGTTGCACTCACCCCCTTGTGTCTGCTGTGATGTCCTTAAGCGCCCATCCAACTCCGGGTAGGCCACCGCCAGAATCCGGAACATCAGGGGGATCATGGTGCGACGGGCACCCCTCCCACGTTGGGAGGCCATCCCCAGCTGAGCCTCTGCCGTCTTCTTGCTGCAGCGGCGAATGTCCTCCCATCTTTTACGGCACTGGGTGCCCCGTCTCTGGTGGGCCCCCAGGGTCCGGACCTCCTTGGCGATGGCACGCCAAATGTCCCTCTTCTGGTGGGCGCTGACCTACATGACATGCACAAGGAAAGAGGAATAGTAATTACCAACTGCACCGTCGTTGTGAGTGGCCCCCTCCCTACTCTTGCCATGTGGGCCTTTTATTCCCATGCTTTACTGTAGTATCAACTCTGCCCCCTTCCCTCTTCCACCCACCCCTGTCCACCCCGGCCTAGCCCATACAACGTGCTCCCTGTGTACTAACCTGTTGGTCTGGAGGACCGTAGAGTAGCATGTACTGGGGGAGGACCCCATCCACAAGTTTCTCCAACTCCTGTGCAGTGAAGGCAGGGGCCCTTTCCCCAGACTCAGCAGCCATTGTCGCTTCCAGACCGAGGTCACAGCAGCACTAGCAGTGTAGGTCCTCTCCTGTCGAAGGTCAGGTATCTAGTGATTGAACAGATAGAAAATGGCGGTGACGTCCGCGGCGGTGACGTGCGCGGTGGTGCGCATCATCACCGCCGGCGCACCTGTTCATTGGCTCCTGGGACCCATAGGGTCCAATGTTAACCAATGCAGCATTGCGCCGCGGTCTACGACCGCCTACCGCGACGGTGTGCAACGCCAGCGCTGTTACCCCACAATCCCATTGTCCCAGTTTAGAGGTCAGGCAGCCGCCATTTCAGGGGCCCACATGGCTTCATTTACTACTGCGTCACACATACCGAGGCCTACACTCAACACACATCCAGGAACGGTTTATTGTCTGGTGTAGTCTTGTGTGTGACTGTGGGTACATACCTGGAGGAATAGTGACTGTTTATTCGCTGTTGTCCTTCTTAGGCAACGTCAGCTGGGACATATGAGAAGATGGCGGAATCCTCCGGTGTACCGACCGCTGGTGGACCTGTTGACAATGGAAGAGAGACATTTAATCGTCACCTACAGGTTTGACCGTGCCACTATCCATGAACTATGTACCCAGTTGGAGCCAGACCTGATGTCACCAATCCGCCATCCCACTGGAATCCCCCCTGACGTGCAGGTGCTGTCAGTGCTCCATTTCCTTGCAAGTGGGTCTTTTCAGACAACTGTGGCCATGGCATCAGGGATGTCCCAGCCTATGTTTTCCAACGTGTTGTCCAGTGTTGTCTGCCCTGCTGAAACACGTAAGGAGAGACATCATTTTCCCTGAGGTGGAGGATTTGCCTACAGTGAAAGGTGACTTCTATGCCCTTGGACATATCCCCAACGTCATAGGTGCCATTGATGGGACCCATGTAGCTCTGGTCCCCCCCCACAGGAGTGAACAGGTGTACAGGAACAGGAAGAGTTATCATTCGATGAATGTCCAGATGGTCTGTTTGGCAGACCAGTACATCTCGCAGGTAAATGCTATGTTCCCTGGCTCTGTGCATGACGCCTACATCCTGCGCAATAGCAGCATCCCTGATATGATGGGTCAACTCCAGAGGCACCGTGTATGGCTATTGGGGGACTCTGGTTACCCCAACCTTTCCTGGCTACTGACCCCAGTGAGGAATCCCAGGACCAGGGCAGAGGAACGCTACAATGAGGCACATGGGTGGACTAGGAGGGTGATCAAACGCACCTTCGGCCTCCTGAAGGCCAGGTTCAGGTGCCTCCATATGACAGGTGGGTCCCTATTCTAATCACTGAAGAAGGTGTGCGACATCATCAGCGCCTGCTCCATGCTCCATAATTTGGCATTGCGACGCCAGGTGCCTTTTCTTCAGGAGGATGATCCAGATGACGGTGTTGTAGCAGCTGAGGAGCCTGTGGAGCCTGTGTACAGTGATGAGGATGAAGCTGAGGAAGAAAGAAACGACAACAGGGAGTCAGTCATACAGCAATATTTCCAGTGAAACACAAGTGAATACATTTTCAGGTTTAACATTATATTAACTTTCACACGTCTACCTCTATCCTGTACCGACATTTCACTCACTATTTGTTAACTGAGTTGTCCCCTTCCATTTCAGTTTCACAAATGTGGTAACCTACGTGTCAACTGCTTGCATCCTTGAAGGGCTTGTGATGTGTGACATTGGTATGTTAGCCTTCCAATGGGTAGCCCATTATGACACTGTCATTGATAATACAAAATTACAAATCATAGACTGACTCCATTTTATTTAGTGTTTCAAGGGTGTTTATTTAAGTGCTAAAAAATGAAGGGGGGTTGTGAAATGGGGATGGGTGATGGTGGAGGAATGTCCATGGCAGAGTCCAGTCTATTAGTCTCACAGGTACATTGCACATCTGGCCATTGGAAGTGGAGCTGGGGCAGTTCCGATTTGGACAGGGTAACAAAGTGGGACAGTGGGGGGACAATCAGGGTGGTCTTATTTCCTGGCGGGGGTCTTGCCATCTTGCTCTGTCCTGTTCCTGGATCTCAGGGCCCGCTTGCGTGGTGGTTGTCCGTCTGCAGGGGATGGGGTGCTGGTGTGGTGGTCCTGTGGCGGGGCGTCCGGTCCACTAGCGCCGGCGGAGGTGGTGGGCAGTTCGTTGTCCTGACTAGTGTCAGGGGCCCCTTGGAGTGCCGCGGTGTCCCTCAAGGTCTTTTGAATGTCCGTCAGCACCCCTACGATGGTGCCCAGGGCGGAGACGATGGTCCTGAGCTCCTCCCTGAACCCCAAATACTGCTCCTCCTGCAGACGCAGGTTCTCCTGCAACTTGTCCAGGACCATCGCCATTGTCTCCTGGGAGTGGTGGTATGCTCCCATGATGGAGGATAGGGCCTTGTGGAGAGTTGGTTCCCTTGGCCTGTCCTCCCTCTGTCGCACAGCAGCCCTCCCAGTTCCCCTGTGTTCCTGTGCCTCCGTCCCCTGGACCGTGTGCCCACTACCACTGCCCCCAGGTCCCTGTTGTTGTTGGGGTGTTGGGTTACCCTGGGTGCCCTGTAGTGGTGGGCACACCGCTAATTGACCTGTCCTGGGTAGGGAGGTTTGGGCCCGCTGGGTGGGTGCTGTGCTGGTGTTACTAGAGGGTGGAAGCTCGGTGTTGGGCTGTGGCTGGGCAAGGGGAACCGACTGTCCTGAGGCCCACGATGGTCCGGGCTGGTCATCAAGATCCAGAAGGGCAGAGCTGCTGTCGTCACTGTGGGCCTCTTCTGGGGGTGGGGTGGTGTTGTCTGGACCCTCTGGTGTGGTGACGTTCCTTCGGGTTCCTGCGGGGGCATAAGTACATGATTATTGCATGTGTGTGTTTCATGGTGTGCAATGGTTGGGTGTGCGTGAACCCCAGTGCAGGCATTCCTGTGTGGGGGCTTGTGTGCTGATGGTTGGGGGGTGTTCTGGGTATGTGCAGTGGGCATGCTTTAGTGATGGGTGTCCATGTTAGTTGTGTCATGCAGGTCTTGGGGTTGGGATGTGTAGTTGGTGTTATGGGTACATTAGTGAGGAGTTTGGGTGATAGGGGAGGGTGTGAGGGTGGGGGTGTGTGATAGCATGCAGGTAGGGTGGGGGATATGATAGTGAAGATTTGACTTACCAGTGTCTGTTCCTCCAACGACTCCTCCGAGGCCCTCAGGATGCAAGTTTGACAAGACTTGCTCCTCCCATGTTGTTAGTTGAGGGGGAGGAGGTGGGGGTCCGCCGCCAGTCCGCTGTACCGCGATGTGGTGCCTGGAGACCGTGGAACGGACCTTCCCCCTTAGGTCGTTCCACCTCTTCCTGATGTCCTCCCTATTTCTTGGGTGCTGTCCCACTGCGTTGACCCTGTCCACTATTCTTTGCCATAGCTCCATCTTCCTGGCTATGGATGTGTGCTGTATCTGTGAGCCAAATAGCTGTGGCTCTACCCGTACGATTTCCTCCACCATGACCCTGAGCTCCTCCTCGGAGAAGCGGGGGTGTCTTTGGCGTGACATGGGGTGTTGTGTGTGATGTGTGGGGTGGTGTATGTGTTGATGAGTGTGGTGAGTGTAGTTGTAGATGGTGTTTTGTACGTGGATGTTGTGTGGGTGATGGTGTTGTGTGCCTCTGTGTGATGGGGTTGTCTATTCTGTGCTCTCTCTCTTGCCTTCTCTCTGAATTTTTGGTTGTAGGGGTTTGTGGGTGATGTGGGTGTGTTTTTTATATTGTATTGGATGTGTGGGAGTGGTGTGTGTATGTGTATCAGGTGTGTGTATTTGTAATTGTCCAATGTGGCGGTGTTTTGGAGCTGTGTGTGTATTTTGAGCGTGGCGGTGTGTACCGCCAATGGCATACCGCGGTTGAAAGACCGCCGCGTGGATTCGTGGGTCGTAATGGCATGGGCGTGTTTCTGTTGGCGTGGAGGTGGAGGATTTGTTTCCGCATGTTTATCGCTGACCTTTGGTGTGGCGGGATTATATACAATAGTATGCAGAAATAGGGATAAAAACAAAAAACAGTGCAATTAGTGAAAATCACCATAAAGAGAAATAGCCCAAGGGGGAGCACAAGCCATATACTAAAAAAGTGGAATGCGAGAGCCGGTCCCCCACCTAGGTAAGTGGAGAGTGGAGAGGGGAGCTGGGAGTAGTAGGAAAGCCTAAAGGTAAGTAGTAAGTACCCCAACACCCCCAGCAACCAGGAAAGCAGGAGTAAATCACTGTAAATTCCCCTGTACACCCACTTGGAAGAAAAGAAGAATAATGCAAAGCCCAGAAGAGACTGCAAGGCACCAACAGTAGATTCCTGGACAAGAGAACCTGTGGAAGAAGGTGACCAAGTCCAACAAGCACAGCAGAGTCCAGGAATGGCAGAAGCCCCTACCCACTAGACTGAAGGTGGAAGATATGAGTTGACGGTCATGAAGGAGAGTCAGTACTGCACCCAAGAGACAAAGGGCCTCATTCCGACCCTGGCCGGCGGCGGTAGCTGCCGGCCTGGCGGGCCTGCCAGAATACTGCTGCGCGGTCAAAAGACCGCCGCAGGTATTCTGGGTTTCCCGCTGGGCTGGCGGGCGACCGCCAGAAGGCCGCCTGCCAGCCCAGCGGGAAACACCCTTCCATGAGGATGCCGGCTCCAAATGGAGCCGGCGGAGTGGAAGGGGTGCGACGGGTGCAGTTGCACCCGTCGCGATTTTCAGTGTCTGCATGGCAGACACTGAAAATCTTGGTTGGGCCCTGTTACGGGGGCCCCTGCAGTGCCCATGCCAATGGCCCCCCAGGGGCCCCACGACACCCCATACCGCCATTCTCTTCCTGGCGACCAAAACCGCCAGGAACAGGATGGCGGTATGGGGCTCGGAATCCCCACGGCGGCGCAGCTGGATTCCCCAGAGCAGTGGGAAACCGGCGGTGCACCGCCGGTTTTCCGTTTCTGACCGCGGCTGTACCGCCGCGGTCAGAATGCCCATGGGAGCACCGCCAGCCTGTTGGCGGTGCTCCCGCGGTCGTCGGCCCCTGGCAGTTTTTACCGCCAGGGTCAGAATGACCCCCAAAGTCAAGTTCCTAGAGGATGCAGGTGATGTCCCATGCCGGAAGGAGGATTGCATTTGGATTTGTGTCTTCGAAGTCCACCAACAAGCCTTGGCACACGCAAAACTCTCAGTTAGCGGAAAGTGGAGCTGCCCGGGACCAGGAAGGACCAGGTGGACTCTACCCAGGAGGGGAAGTCAGAGGGGGCACTCAGCAACATAGAAAGCCCACAGAAGCACAGGCAGCACCCACAGGAGTCCCACAGGGTGGGGACACAAAGTCGAAGAAGGAGCCCACACAGCACTACAAAAGGGGATCCCACGCCACTGGAGAACCACTCAGGGAGCTGTGCATCACAGGATGAAGTGCTAGGGGCTGGTCTTCAAGATACCTGAAGACCCCTTGGAAAAGATGCCAACAAGCCTTGGCAGCTGCAAATTATGCTGTGCTGGGAGGAACTGTCCTGCTTGGGCAGGCAAGGGCTTACCTTCACCCAAGTTGGACAGCTGGAAGAGAGGACCGTCTGGACCTCTTCAGTCTACCACCCGTGATGCTGGATCCATGCAGCTCAGCAGGAGAGGAAATGCACGCGCCCGGCCGTCATTTCAGTTGGTGCCTGCAGATGCAGGGGAGTGACTCCTTCACCCCTAGGGAGATTCCTTCTTCTTTCTGGTGCAGGCTGAAGATGAGCTGTCCTCAGAGGATGTACGACTGGGGAAATGTTGCAGTTGCTGGAAGGAGCCATAGATACAATGTTGCAGGAGGTGCTTTGCTTCTTTGTTGCAGCTTCTCGGGTCCTGGAGCATCCAGATGCAGTGTCTTCTGTCAGAAGTCGAAGTGGAGGCTGCAGAGGAATCCTGATGGAGTCTTGCAAACTGAATCTGAGGAACCACCCAAGAGAGAGACCCTAAATAGCCCTGAAAGGGGGATTGGTCACCTAGCTTGGTGCCCAACTAGCAGGAGGGGGCTCTTACATCACCTACTGGCACTGGCCACTCAGATGCTCCCAGAGTTCCCTGCCAACTTTGAATCCAAGATGGCAAAACCCACGGGCCCTCTGGAGGAGCTCTGAGCACCACCACTGGGGTGGTGATGGACAGGGTAGTGGTCACTCCCCTTTCCTTTGTCCAGTTGCATACCAGAGCAGGGATTGAGGATCCCTGAACCGGTGTAGACTGGTTTATGCAAGGAGGGCACCAAATGTGCCTTTCAAAGCATTACCAAAGACTTGGGGAGGCTACCCCTCCCAAGCCTGTAACACCTTTTTCCAAAGAGAGAGGGTGTAACTCCCCTCTCACAAAGGAAATCATTTGTTCTGCCTTCCTAGGCTCGAGCTGCTCAAGCAACAGGAGAAGCGGAAACCTGTCTCTGAGGTGGCAGCAGCTTGGGCTGCCTGGAAAACCTCAGAAGGCTGTAACGGCAATACTGGGGGTCCCCTAAGGAACCCCAAGAGTGCATGGAATCATACAACCAATGCTTGCAAAAGCATTTAGGTATGATTCCAACATGTTTGACACCAAACACGCCTGTGTTCGGAGTTACCATTATGTTGCTGGACATAAGTAGTGACCTATGTGCAGTATACACGTAAAATGGTGTCCCTGCACTCACAAAGTCTGGGAAAATGGGCCTGGAGTTCATGGGGCCACCTATGCAAATGCAGGGGTGCCCTCACACACAGGTACTTTGCACCCTCCCCTCTAGGTTAGAAGGCCTGCCATAGGGGTGACTTATAAGTGACCTGGTGCAGTGAAAAGTGACAGTGAAAGGGTGCATGCACCTTTTCACACAGGCTGCAATGACAGTACTGCAGAGTCCTTTCCTTGGGCTCCATATGGATAGCAAAATATATGCTGCAGCCCATAGGGATCCCCTTTAAGCCCAATGCCCTGGGTACCTAGGTACCATATACTAGGGACTTATAGTGGGGCACCAGTGTGCCAATTATGGGATGAAATACAGAGTTGTGGGACAGAGCATAATCAATGGGGTCCTGGTTAGCAGGATCCCAGTGAACACAGTTAAGCACACTGGCATCAGGCAGAAAAAGAGGGCAACCATACCAAAAAAGAGGGTACTTTACTTAAATATTGCATTTAAATATGTATTTCGTTTATTGGTTTAATACACCTAGAATTACCCAAACACTATCATATCTTTGACCTGTTATCCACAAAATTCGGAGACTCTAAACTTCTGTTAAAGACTTTTTAAGCAAAATAGTAAAAATTGCACCAGATACCAGTTCTGGGACAAGGTGGCATTTGAGTAGTATTCATAACTACAGCTTGACTATCTCCAGCTAAAACATTTTTGACACTTTGGAATCAGCAAATTTGTTTAGGTCTCTCCAAGGTCACCAAAGAGAGTCCTCTGGTCTCCCCAGCAAACTGTAACCCTGCCTGTGTGACCTCTGAGTCCTCTTGACCTGACCTTAGCCATGCTAATCCATGTCCCTTTAGCTACACTAGAAACTATAATGAGACCAGGGGATCACACCAGGTATATGGAGCAGCATCCTGTCATGTCAACAGAGCCTCTAGCATATTGAAAAGGACCCGTGCTATTTCAAGTACTATCATCTTACATTGAGGAGCACCCTAAAAATGGGGATGTGCCCTAGAATATTGAGTTGCATCCTTGGATATTGAAATGCGTCTGGTGTTCCTTTACAAATTCTGTTACTTTAAACTGCCCTTTGCAGTCCATCACTGCTGACGTCCTGACATATTGAACATAATCTTGTTAGTATCAGCAGCTATACTAGCAGGAGCTAGAACGTTCAGCACTTCCTCAAAACGACAAGATGGACCTAAAAATATCTAGCAGAATCAATCGGGTTGGTTATTTTATGTTAATGTCCTTCAATAAGAAGTTCACTGACACAGAAAGTGTGAGGGGCACTGTATAGGAAGATGAATGATCATATTTCTCCTCACAGAGGGATCATAATAATCACTTTTTATGATGGGTATCAGCTCGGACAAATTCAGATCTGGCATGGTTTCCTCCTGTGTATCCAGTGTTTCTACCAACCACCATACAAAAAAGGTTTCTTATGAGCCCCTTAATGTACTTCTGGTGAAGGGGAATGGCATTGCTGATCTTATGGCAAACCTTGAAGTATTGTACTAATCTTACTGGTGGGTGAGGATGACAGGATGCCAGCTATTTCTTTAAAAACATTTAGGTGGGAGAGGGCAAGGTGCTGCTGAGAGCGATAAAGTTATGTGATAGGACACTAGCTATTTTTTTAAATCATTTAGTCGGGGTGTGTGTCACTGCAGGTGGCCGAGGATGGAGGGATTGCAGGTATTGCATTTTCTTACATGTGGGGCCTGAAGGAATTGGTGAGGGTGATATAAAGGAGGGCAAGAGAGATGTGAGTGAAATAAAGAATGACATTTCAAAACATACCTCCCCCATGACTCTTCTATCCCCACACTGATGCATCATTGGATTCACTTACAATAAATGCCTTGGGGGCACCATGGAAAACATGAAAATTGTAGAAGGTAACTATCTATAAAAGGAGATTATCACCTTTAGAGTACAAGTGATATCGTAGACAACTCAATATTCACACCAATCTTTGTTGGCACTTGGAATTCTTCAGTAAGAAAAATACCTTTTCGATAATTAACTATCCATACGTCGGAAGCCTCTTAGAGTGCTCCACACTGGGCCCGGCAGTTATACTGCTTTCGATTGCCTACGGGTCCTGTGATTGAACCGCAGAGACTCTCAAAACCCAGAGAAGCTCCGACAGCACTTGGACGGCTTCAGCGAAGCCAAAAATAGCACAATGGGGCTCGCCTGACTTGGAGCCATGGACGCCACATGTGCAGCAGTATTGGCGTCGCAGCCCGTCAATAGTACGAGGACCAGTCGAGTCCAGGAGTGACAGTGAGGGACCGCTGACGGCTCAGCAGGGAAGACCCAGCTCATCGTGAGCCAGCAGGTGCTACAAGTGAGCTCAGGGGTCGCAGCTGCACTGCATGTGGAGGCGTAGGGCCACAGACCCAACTGCCGGTAGAATCGAGGCAGACCATCAAAGGAGCTGTGGGCGGCGTTGGCCAGTGTGCACGGGCAGCACCCTTGAGGATGTCAGTGCACACCCACCGGCACTCCCTTTGGGAATTGCAGCTTCAGAATGTGACACGTCTCAGGCCACTTTCAGCAGCAGTAATTCATAGAAGCCACATAAACAACGCCTGGCCTGAGAGGCGACTAGTGCCCTTGTGCAGGAATATGATGAGGGACTACAGTGAGACGTTGGAGCAGAGGCGAGTTACTCTAGAATGTCTGGTGTACTGAGTGTTTGACCATTCAAAGTGATAAGTTGGTGCCTGTAGGAGAGATGGTTGCCTAACCTGGAGATCCCTCATAATGAATGGAACACTATAGTGACTGAGGCAATATGGAGGATATGCACACAAACACTTGCAGTCATTTGTTTGCCACCCTGCCTTACTGAAATGGTCCTGATACATATTAACTGACACTCCTGTGTGAATTTCCGACTCACATACCCCAAGAACCAAGATGGCTCCCTTCAATAATGCAAAGGAACTGTGGGGCAGAGCTATTCCTACAACACACCCATGGCAGAGGGGTGAGCCACTTTGACGACGAACTCAGAGGCCTCCAGAGTGTCCCCACGCCTTGGAAAGCAAGATGGCTGAAGTCTGGGACACACTGGAGGAGCTCTGGGCACCACCCCTGGGGTGGTGATTGACAGGGGACTGGTCATTCCCCTTTCCTTTGTCCAATTTTGCGCCAGAGCAGGGACTGGGGGTCCCTGAACCAGTGTAGACTGGCTTTACAGAAGCTCTGGGAGGCTACCTCTCCCAAGCCTGTAACACCTATTTCCAAAGGGAGAGGGGGTAACACCCTCCTCCCAAAGGAAATGCGTTGTTCTGACTTCCTGGGACTGAGCTGCTCAGACCCCAGGAGTGCAGAACCCTGTCTGTGAGGTGGCAGCAGCTGTAGCTGCATTGCGAGCCTCATAGAACAAGTTTGGCAGTAGTGGAGGCCCATGGAGGAGCCCCCGGGATGCATGGAATTGGCTCCCCAATATCAGATTTGGAATGGGGGGACAATTCCATGATCTTAGACACCTTACATGGCCATATTCAGAGTTAGCATTGTGAAGCTACAATTAGATATTGACCTATATGTAGTGCATGCATGTAATGGCAGTAAATGAAGGTTAGACATATAGGTGACTTATAGGTTACTTAAGTGCAGTGAAAATGGCTGTGAAATAGTGTGTGCACTATTTCACGCAGGCTGCAGTGGCAGTCCTGTGAAATGGTTTGTCTGAGCTCTTTATGGGTGGCAAAAGAAATACTGCAGCCTTAAGGATCTCCTGGAACCCCAATGCCCTGGGTCCCTAGGTACCATATACTAGGGACTTAAATGCGGGGTCCAGTGTGCCAACTGAAATTGGTAAATGAAGTCACTAGCCTATAGTGACAAATTTAGAAGCAGAGAGAGCATAAGCACTGAGGTTCTGGTTAGCAGAGCCTCAGTGGCACAGTTACACACTACTGACAACACACACATTAGGCCACAAACTATGAGCACTGGGGTCCTGACCAGCAGGGTCCCAGTGAGACAGGCAAAACATACTGACATACAGGTAACAGTGGGGGTACCATGCCAAGAAAGATGGTACTTTCCTCCACCCCAGTCCCTGCTCTGGCACGAAACTCGACAAAGGAAGGGGAAGTGACCACTCCCCTGTCCATCACCACCCCAGAGGTGGTGCCCAGAGCTCCTCCAGAGTGTCCCTGGGTTGTGCCATCTTGTTTTCAGTATGGTCAGGGAACTCTGGGAGTATTTGAGTGGCTAGTGTCAGCAGGTGACGTCAGAGACCCCTCCTGATAGGTGCTTAGCTGGTTAGGTAGCCAGTCCCCCACCCTCAAGGCTATTTAGGGTCTCTCCTCTGGGTGTTTCCTCAGATTCAATTTGAATGACTCCAGCAGGACTCCTCTGCAACCGTGGCTTCACCTTCTACCATCAGATCAGCCGCAGAGCTGCTCCAGGAACTCGACAACTGCAACAAAGTATCCAAAAAGGATACTGCAACTCTGTAACTTCAGGTCCTGCCAGCAACTGCAAACGTTTCCAGGTCGTACTCACTCTGAGGACTGGCTGTCTTCATCCTGCATCAGAAGAATCAAAGGAACCTCCTGTGGAGTGACCGAGCCACTTCCCTGCTTCAGCAGGCACCTCATTGCAGCGATGACCAGTACTCTGGGTCCCCTCTCCTGACATCGAGAGTGGATCCTAGAACACAGGTGGTGGACCGCAGTGACCCTCACTGTCCAAAGGTCCAGCTGTCCAATTTGGTGGAGTTAAGAGCTTGCCTCCCTGAGCCAGACAGTACCCCTGTGCACCACGTGTTCTGCAGCTCCTAGGGCTCCTGTGCGCTTCACCAAGAAATCCTTTATGCACAGCGTAACTAAGGTCCCCAGCACTCTATCCTGCGATGCTCAGCTCCCTGAGTTGTTCTCCGGCTGTGGGGGATCCCTTTGTGTAGTGCTGCAATGACCATGATTTGCAACTATTTTGTCCCCGTGTCCTGGGCCTCCCGTGGGTGCTTCCTGGTCTTCTGAGGGCTCTGTGAAGTGCTGAGAGCACCCCTCTGTCTCCTCAGTCTGAGTTGAGAACCCCAGGTCCCTCCTGGGTCCAGGTAGCACCTTTCCCGCCAAAAGCATATTTTGCGTGGCCCAAGGCTTGTTGGCGGAAACCAATTACTTAATCCAGCCTGCACCCATCTAACCAGAGAATCCAGTTTTTTACCTTCATCTAGGTTAGCAGGGGCTCCTGTTACTACTGGACTCTTCAGCTGATCTTGGACTTGGTCTCCCTTCTCAGCAGGGCTTCAGGTCCATGAATCCATTCTTGGTGTCTTGCAGTCTTGCTTGGTATTTGCATTATTCTTTAAAATGACTCCTAGTGTGTTCTGAGGAAACTTGCTGTACTTTACTCCTGTTTTCCTGGGCTCTGGGGTGGGGTACTTTACTTATCCTTGGTGTTTTTGTACACTACCAGCGCCCTCTCCACGTTACTCTGGCCTAGGTGGGAAACAAACATTTGCTTTCCACTATTTTAGTATATGGTTTTTGTTTCCGCTAGGCCTATTGTAGCCTATGGTGATTTTCACTATCTGCACAATTTTTTGACTGTTTACTTACCTGATTTTGGTTACTAGTGTATATTTGGTGTATAATACTTACCTCCTAAGGGAGTATAAACTCTAAGATATTTTTGGCCTTGTGTCACTAAAATAAAGTAACTTTATTTTTGGTAACATTGAGTATTGTCTTTCTTGTGTCTGAGTACTGTGTGATTTCAGTGGTACTGCAAGAGCTTTGCATGTCTCCTAGTGCATCCGGGGCTGTTCTGCCTACAGCTACCTCTAGACAGCCTGGCTTTTAGACACTGCCTACATTTCACTAATAAGGGATAACTGGACCTGGTATAATGTGTAAGTACCTTGGGTACCCACTACAAACCAGGCTAGCCTCCTACATTGGTGTACCTATGCAGTCTCACTTTCACTCTTGAACCCTAGTAGTGAGTGATAAAGTGGCGGTAATACCACCAACAGGCTGGCGGTAACTACCTCCAAATTATGACCAAAGCGGTGATGACTCCCATAGACAGCAAATGTATCACACCATCTGCCACGACGGAAACAACAGTCACCACGACGGTAGAATTCAACGGCCAGGCGGGAGACAAAGTACCGCCCGCCATATCAT
Organism: Pleurodeles waltl; assembly: GCF_031143425.1. Classification (NCBI taxonomy): domain Eukaryota; kingdom Metazoa; phylum Chordata; class Amphibia; order Caudata; family Salamandridae; genus Pleurodeles; species Pleurodeles waltl. Next base: position 635,906,946 of record NC_090444.1, read on the forward strand.
GACACTGCAATCTGCCACCTTTTCCGGGGTGGTACCAACGCCAACAAAAGCCTGGCGGAAACAGAGCTCAGAAGTGAAAAGACTCACCAATGGAGACACATGGAAGAACCACGCCGTCATGGAACCCAAACTGCAAGTTTTCGCGATGATCTTCTACGTCATGATCCACCTGGAACACCAACGCCGACGACAATGGTTAGTACAGCTGCCTAGCACACAAGGGAGGGAGGGAGGAAAAAGGGAGGGCCACACACACGCACGACACACACCCGACACAGATACACCATACACACAATCAGCTGCACATGTAAACCAATCGCACAAGACACATGGCATAATAAAACACAGACCATAATGCTGGAGTAACGACAATGTATTAGCATAGCAAAATCCACCACATGAACCAAATATATACAAATGTCCATAAAGGGCCAATGCCCAGTCCAAAGTCACGAGGGCACACAAGGCTACAGGGCACAGTCCAAAGCCCAACATGTTTCCTGACACAGCCGGAGAGAACACGGCAGGGGCATCATTTTGTAAGTAGGAAGGCACCTCAGGAGGATCAGGGGGGCATCTCAGCCAAATACGTGAACGTCCCCACTGGTTCTGGATGGGGCAACATGACATTGCTTTGTCCTGGTGAGTGCAAGGCCACAGTCTCTGGAGTAGGTGACTTTCCCACTGGTTCTGGTGGGGGCAACATGCCCATTGCTTTATCCTGGGGAATCCAAGGCCACAGTCTCTTGAGTGGGTGACTTTCCCACTGGTTCTGGAGGGGGCAACATGCCCATTGCTTTGTCCTGTGGCGTGCAAGGCCACAGTCTCTGGAGTGGGTGACTTTCCCACTGGTTCTGGAGGGGGCAACATGCCCATTGCTTTGTCCTGTGGCGTGCAAGGCCACAGTCTCTGGAGTGGGTGACTTTCCCACTGGTTCTGGAGTGGGCAACATACTCATTGCTTTGTTCTGGGGAGTATAAAGCCACAGTCTCTGGAGTGGGAGACTTTCCCACTGATTCTGGAAGGGGCAACATGCCCATTGCTTTGTCCTGGGGAGTGCAAGGCCACAGTCTCTGGAGTGGGTGACTTGCCTACTGGTTCTGGAGGGGCCAACATGCCCATTGCTTTGTCCTGGGGAGTGCAAGGCCACAGTGACTTGCCCACTGGTTCTGAGGGGGCAGCCCACACAGCAGGCCCTGGGGGGTGGCCTACATGGCATCTGCCGGCGGTGAGGGCTGCACTGTGGTGGTGGTTGGAGGAGCCTCCTGGGCAGCCCCTGCACTGTCTGATATCTGCACTGTGGTGGTGGTTGGATGAGCCTCCTAGGCAGCCCTTGCACTCACTGATGGCTGCAATGTGGTGGTGGTTGGAGGATCTTCCTGGGCAGTCCCTGCACTCACTGATGGCTGCAATGTGGTGGTGGTTGGAGGAGCCATCTTGGCATCCCCTGCACTCATTGATGGCTGCATTGTGGTGGTGGTTGGAGGAGCCTCCTGGGCAGCCCCTGCACTCACGGTTGGCTGCATTGTGGTGGTGGTTGGAAGAGCCTCCTTGGCAGCGCCTGCATTCACTGATGGCTGCATTGTGGTGGAGGTTGGAGGAGTCTCCTGGGCAGCCCCTGCACTCCCTGATGTCTGCACTTCCACAGCTGGCAGAAGGGGCCCCATGACAGCTGGTGCAGCCCCTGCACTCACTGATGGCTGCAATGTGGTGGTGGTTGGAGGAGCCATCTTGGCATCCCCTGCACTCATTGATGGCTGCATTGTGGTGGTGGTTGGAGGAGCCTCCTGGGCAGCCCCTGCACTCACAGTTGGCTGCATTGTGGTGGTGGTTTGGAAGAGCCTCCTTGGCAGCGCCTGCATTCACTGATGGATGCTTTGTGGTGGAGGTTGGAGGAGTCTCCTGGGCAGCCCCTGCACTCCCTGATGGCTGCACTTCCACAGCTGGCGGAAGTGGCCCCATGACAGCTGGTGGTGTTAGCCTGACAGCTTTCACTGGCGTAGAGTGCCTCGTCTTCTCCTGTCCATGGGTTGTGGATCCCTTACCCTTCCTGGCAGGGGTGGATGGGCTCTTCCCCTCTCTGTATGGTAGTGCAGGCTCCTTTCCCTTCTTCACAGCTGGTGCAGGCTCCTTCCCCTTCTTCACAGCTGGTGCAGGACTCTTGCCTTTCTTCCCTGGCGGTGCTGGCTCCTTCCCCTTCTGTGTTGTAGGTCTGGTATCCTTACCACAACGAGTAGGTGGTGCTACCAATGTCCTCATGGACTGTTTGGCTGAGGTGTGGGCTGGGTCCTTGGTGTGCTGCCCATATGGGCATGTTGGGGGGTAGAGAAGAGGTCAATTTGGTAAACGAAAAGCTTTTTAGGGACGTTGGGGCGGAAGAAGGGAGGAGTAATGGGAGTAGAGGATGAGGGAGTGGTTGTTGGAGGTTTAAATCTGCTGGATTTGGGTGCAGGTGCATGGGCTGTATGCTGATGTGAGGTGGATGGCTGTTGGGTGTCTGAATGCTTGCGTTTGTGTCCTTAAGGAGGGGGGGACAGACATGGTGGAAGAGGACACAGGGGATGTGTGCATGGTTGTTGTGATGGTGTCTGCCAGTGAGGTGTATGTTCTGCTTGGTGTGGTGATGCTGATAGTGGATGTATATGTTATGCATGCAGGTGTGAGTGTGGATGTGACTAGAAGGGAGGGGGAGGAGGAGGGGGAGACAGTCGAGGCAGTAGTGTCTGCAACTGTATGGTGTTTGTGTGAGTGCCTGTGGGATGAAGTGTGGTGTTTGCCTGTGCCACTCTAATGTGTTGCCTTGTGTGCATGCTCGTCTGTATGTGTGCCTGGGATGGGTTGGGGTTGAGGAGAATGAGACTGGGAAGTGGCAGTTGGAGGGGGGACGGTAGAAACAGGGACAATGGCTGCCATCAGAGAGGAGGCCAGAGCCTGAATCGATCTCTGTTGGGCCGCCAATCCACTGTGAATGCCCTCCAAGAATGCATTGCATTGCTGCATCTGAGATGCCAGCTCCTGGATGGCATTCACAATGGTTGGCTGTCCCACAGAGATGGATCTCAGGAGGTCAATAGCCTCCTAACTCAGGGCAGGAGGGCTCACTGGGGCAGGGCCTGAGGTGCCTCGGGCGAAGAAGATGCTCACCGTCCTGGATGAGCGGGCATGGGCAACTCACTGAGGGGCTACTGGGAGGGCTGTGCTGGTATGGGGGTGGTGGCTGTACCGGCAGCTGGGGTGGTCACAGAGGTGTCCGCCACCACCAGGGATCTCCCATCGGAGGAGGTATCAGAGTCTCTGTTGCCCCCCTCCAGTCTGTGCCGTGGTGCTCCCTTGCCCTCCTTCCCACTGGTTACCTCGGCGTCTGTGTACTTTGCCTTCTGGGTCATGTGGGATGCAGCTCCCTCTCTCGCCGGTGCCCCTGCTCCTCCACCAGATCATGCTAATGCACACAAGGACAGGATGACAAAACAAGAAAGCGGGGAGAGAGACAAAGGATACACTGGGTCAATGACTGCACCAACACCACTGTTGGCGTACACAGCACCCTCACACAAAGGGAACAGGCCTACGCACTATGCATTGCACTACCAGTGAAATGGCTAGTCACCAAGGCATGATGAGGAGCACACACCACCAACTGAAACACACTTGTGACCCACAATGCCCTGGCTAGAAGTGACTACTAACAAGCCAGGTTACCTGTTTTTGCCATGCAACCATTACCCTTCAGAGGACCCACGCTGCAATGTGCACAGCATAGCCCAGGTCCCCAGCACTCTGTCCTGCATTGCTCAACTCGCTGAGTTGACCAACGGCTTCGTGGGACCCTCCGTTGTAGTGTTGAGACAACCTCCATGCTCAGATTTCTTGAATGCCTGTTCAAGTGCTGCCTGCTTCTGCGTAGGCTCTCTGTGCTGCTGAGCACCCCCTCTGTCTCCTCCTCCAAGGGGTGACTGTAGGAGGCTGGCATGGCTTATAGTGGGTATCTTGTGGTACTTACACCTTGTGCCAGGTCTGCGTGGAAATAACTCGGCATCCTTGAGCAAGCTGTGGGACATCTTCTGTGCAAAGGAGAAGTTCCTGACATCTTTCGTTGTTGCAGAATCATCAGCTCCTTCCACCCAGAGGCAGCCATTTGCACCTTCATTCGGGGTTTAGTGGGCTCCTGCCCCCCCCGGACAATTGCGTGACTCTTGGACTTGGTCCCCTTTCTTTCCAGGTCCTCAGGTCCAGGAATCCGTCTTCAGTGCTTTGCAGTCAGTTGTTGCCTTTTCAGAATACCCTATCACGACTTTAGTGTTTCTGGGGTAGTAGGGTAACTTTACTCTTACTTTTCAGGGTCTTGGGGTGGGGTATCTTGGACACCCTTAGTGTTTTCTTACACTCCCAGCAACCCTCCACACACTTCTCTAGGCCTGGGGTCCATTAGTGGTTCGCATTCTGTTTACTTACCTGATTTTGGTTTGTGTGTATTTTTTGTGTATTTTACTTACCTCCTAAGGGAGGGTATCCTCTGAGATATTTTTGGCACATTGTCACTAAAATAAAGTACCTTTATTTTTAGTAACTCTGAGTATTGTGATTCTTATGATATAGTGCTATATGTTATAAGTGGTACAGTAGGAGCTTTGCACGTCTCCTAGTTCAGCCTAAGCTGCTCTGCTATAGCTACCTCTATCAGCCTAAGCTGCTAAAACACTACTAATCTACTAATAAGGGATAAGTGGACCTGGCATAAGGTGTAAGTACCATCAGGTACCCACCAGAAGCCAGGCCAGCCTCCTACAGTGCGGCAGTGTGTTCCGCCAATGGTTTACCGCTGTTGAATGTCCTCCGTGGTGATTCGTGGGGCGTAGTTTTGTTGGCATAATGGTATGGGTTTTGGGACCACCTCTTTATCACTGAACTTTGGTCTGGCGGATTTGTTTATGTGGCTCTACTCTGTCGGATTGGTGTGTGTGTGTGTCATCATATGGTGAATGGATATCTGCCACCGCAGTGGTATGTTGGCGGCTGTCAGCCTAGCGGGAAGCGGATTTTACCACCAGTGTCATAATGAGGGCCTATGTCTTCTACTGAGGCCACCCCTAGGGTTATCAAGACTACTTATGAGAACCTTAACTTTAAAAGTCTAAGGAGGCTTTGCTTAGAAAGAAGCTTAGAGATTGGGAAGAACCCCAGTAAGGATTTCCTTTTAAACCTCCTCTTGCAAGATGATCAGGAGCAATCTGATAGTCATGCAGAACCAGAGGGGGAGGTAGAGGGGGAGTCTAACCAAGAAGATTCAGGCGAGGGTCTTGAAAATGCAGGGGTGGGTCCTTCCACAAATATTTCCCTTAACAGACCTGCTAGTGTAGCTGGTAGTGGGAAGGGGTCACACACAGGTAGGGCACCCTTCACACCTAGAGGACAGGTCACTATGGTTACACAAGTTAGGGAAGGATCTACCTCTGCTCATTCCCATGTCACCTCTGTCTCAGAGGTGTCCCACACATCCAACCCTGAGGACAACTCCCTAGATAGGGAACTCAGAAAGCTAAGGTTGGAGGAGGCCAGACTGAGGCTGCAACAGCAACAGATGGCCTTAGATAAGGAAATACCTAGCTGTGGAGACGGAAAGACAGGGGTTGGGGTTAGTTCCCCATGGGGGCAGCAACAATAGCAGTTTTAGAAGTTACAATGTCAGAGAAAACACATTTGACTCTAGAAACTTGGATACAATTGTTCTCCCCTTACAAGGAGGGGGATGATATTTACAAGTGAGTTGCTTCACTTGAGAGGGCCTGTAAAGGTCAGAGGGTCCCTCAAGGGCAGTGGGCTGCCATTCTGTGGTTGTCCTTCTCTGGCAAGGGGAGAGACTGACTCCTTACTGTCAGGTAAGAGGATGTAGACAAGCACAATGTTTTGAAGATAGCACTCTTGGATGGATTTGGCTTAACCCCTGTGCAATAAAGTTCAGAGAAACCAGAAAAGAGTCTTCACAAGTTTGGACAGACTTTGTGCACTGTTCAGGGAAGGTCGTAGAAGGTTGGTTACATGGCAGCAAAGTGTCGGATTATGAAAGCTTATATAATCTAATCTTGAGAGAGCATATTCTTAAAAATTGTGTGTCTGACTTGTAACACCGGCATCTATTAGACTCAGATCTGACCTCTCCCCACAAATTGGGAAAGAAGGCAAATGAATGGGTCAGAAAAAGAGTGAACAGAAAAGCTCATACAGGGGGTGACAAGGACAACAAAAAGAATGATGGTAAGTCACATGACAAGGGTGGGGACAAAGTTAAAAAGTCAGAGTAGTCATCAGGCTCACAAAAATCCTCTGGGGGTGGTGGGCCCAAATTCTCTTCCAACCATAAAAAAAGCTTTGGCGTTAGCTATGTAAAATCAAAGGCCATTGAGCAAGTGATCCCACTTGTCCCAAAAGGAACACCACATCTCCTACCACCACAACCCCCACTGCTTCTACTAATGCCACAAGTAATAGCAGTGGTGGTGGGAAAAACTCTACAAATAGCCAATCTAAGAATGTAGCTGGTCTCACTTTTGGCAATGTAGTGGGGGTTGGTCTAGTTAGGGAGGCCACTGAGGCTGTTTTAGTCTCTGATGGTGGCATTGACCTTGCCACTTTGGTTGCTTGTCCCCTTAATATGGATAAGTGGAAGCAACTACCCCTAATAAATGATGCTCAGGTTAAGGCCTACAGGGACACAGGTGCTAGTGTCACTATGGTGATGGAAAACTGGTTGCCCCTGAGCAACACCTATTTGGTCATCAGTACCAGGTTACTGACGCCCATAACAACACTGTTAGTCACCCACTGGCTGTTGTTAATCACAACTGGGGATGGCAGTGGTTATTGGTCCTAAGAAAGTTGAAGTATCCACTGACCTACTTGTAGAGTGTCTTCTGGGCAATGATCTGGAGATTTCAGCTCAAGCTGAAGTAGAGTTGGAGGCCCATGCAGCAATGCTGGGCATTCCAGGGCACATCTTTGCTCTTACCAGGACTCAGGCCAAGAAGCAAAGAGGACAGCGAAACTTGGATCCTGGAACAATGGACCAAGTGCTCCCAAAAAGTAAGGGTAGAAAGGGCAAAGCCTTGTCCACTATCCCTCCCCCTCAAGAAGATTTGATGAGGAGGAGTTTACTCCGTCTGCAGAACCTATACCAGAGGAGCTTCAGGCTGACACAGCTGAACTCTTGGGTGTGGTGGACCTGCCAGGGAGGAACTGAGTGTGGCACAGCAGACCTTAACCACACTAGATGGTCTAAGACCGCAAGCTGTCAAGCAACAAGCAGGGGATATCAGTGACTCACACAGAGTTTATTGGGAGAACTATCTCCTTTATACTGAAGCAAAGGACCAAACCCGGTGCTATGAGGAGACTGGTCATTCCCTTGCAGTATAGAGAATTCCTCCTAACTCTTACACATGATATTCCCCTCACTGGACATTTGGGGAAAAATAAGACTTGGGACAGACTAGTTCCCCACTTTCACCGACCTCACATGTCAGAGGACACAAAAGAGTTTTGTGGCTCTTGTGTCACTTGCCAAGCCAGTGGCAAGACTGGTGGCATTCCAAGGGCCCCCTTAATCCCACTACCTGTGGTTGGGGTGCCATTTGAGAGGGTTGGGGTTCATATTGTCGGCCTCCTTGACCCTCCAACTACTTCTGGAAACAGATTCATCTTAGTGGTAGAGGACCATGCCTCAAGATACCCAGAAGCAATCCTCTTAAGGACCACTACAGCTCCTGCAGTGGCAAAGGCCCTCCTGAGAATACTTTCCAGGGTGGGCTTCCCTAAAGAGGTAGTATCAGACAGAGGTAGTAACTTCATGTATGCATACTTAAAGGCAATGTAGAAGGAATGTGGTCTAACCTATAAATTCACCACACCCTATCATCCACAAACAAATGGACTGGTTGAGAGATTTAACAAACCTCTCAAAGGCATGATCATGGGGCTCTCTGAAAAACTCAGAAGGACTTTTTGCCTACAGGGAGGTACCCCAGAACAGAGTGGGTTACAACCCCTTTGAACTCCTTTTTGGTCACCCTGTCAGGGGTCCACTTGCACTTGTAAAAGAGGGGTGGGAGCAACCCTTGAAGCCCCCTAAAGAAGACATTGTGGACTTTGTACTTGGCCAAGATCAAGAATGGCTGAGTACATGAAATAGGCCACTAAAACCTTCAGGCCAGCCAAGAGCTTCAAAAGCAATGGCATGACCAGAAAGCTGTCCTGAATGAGTACCAGCCAGGACGGAAGGTGTGGGTTTTGGAGCCTGTGGCACTAAGAGCACTCCAAGACAAATGGAGTGGACCAAATCTTATTGTGGAAAAGAAGGGTGAGGTCACCTATCTGGTAGATCTTGGCACTCCAAGAAGTCCCCTAAGGGTACTTCATGTCAATCGCCTTAAACCCTACTATGATAGGGCAGATTTGACCCTTCTCCTGGCCACAGATGAGGGGCGGGAAGAAGATAGTGACCCTGTCTCAGACCTCTTCCCCAACACTGAAGCTGATGGCTCAGTTGAAGGGGTAATGCAAGAACCTCCTAGGCCAGTTCTCTGAACTCTTTTCACTTACACCTGGTCAAGCTACTTGGCATGAGCATACTATTGATACTGGAGACAGTTTGCCTGTCAAAGGTAAGATTTATAGGTAGCCTGACCACATCAGAGACTGTATTAAATCTGAGGTTCAAAAGATGTTGGACCTAGAAGTAATTGAGCACTCAAATAGTCTCTGGGCTAGCCCATTGGTGCTTGTCCCCAAACCTCATAGTCAAAATGGAAAAAGGGAAATGAGGTTTTGCGTAGACTACAGAGGGCTCAATACAGTTACAAAAACAGATAATCACCCTATACCCAGGGCAGATAAGCTGATAGATACACTGGCATCTGCCAAGTATCTGAGCACTTTTGATTTGACTGCAGGGTATTGGCAGATCAAATTATCAGAAGATGCTAAACCAAAAACTGCATTTTCAACCATTGGAGGGCATTTTGCCCTTTGGTCTGAGAAATGTATCTGCCACTTTCCAAAGACTGGTGAATACTTTCCTCCAAGATCTGGAAGCATTCAGTGCAGAATATCTAGATGATATTGCTGTATTTATCTCCATCCGTGGAAAGTATTGGAGGCCCTACAAAAAGCAGGCCTCATTATCGAGGCTTCAAAATGCCAGATAGGGCACAGGAAGGTGGTTTCTCTGGGGCACCTTGTTGGTGGTGAACAGATTGAACCACTATAGGGGAAGATCCAGACTATTTTATACTGGTCTCCCCTCTACTACTCAGATCCAGGTCAGAGCCTTTCTTGGTCTCACTGGATATTATAGGAGGTTCATTAAGAACTATGGCTCCATTGTTGCCCCTATTAATGACCTCACCTCAAATAAAATGCCCAAGAAGGTATTATGGACAGCCAGCTGTCAAAAAGCTTCTTTTTTATTTTTTTTATTTTAATATGTCGGAGGGAGGGGGTTATACAAGAAATAAACAACAGAAGAAGACATAGTATATCCGTGCAGAGAAACGGAACAACAACAAAAAAATGGAAAAAAAAGAAAAAAAAAGAAAAAAACAACAAACGAAACAACGGGAGAAAGAGGACCTTAAAGAATAATACAGTTGTGTATATCACATATCGAAACAATTAACATTTTTTTACACTGTGTCTTGATATTCCAACCATCTAGTCAATGGTGCCCACATTCGTTCTCCTCTATATCTCTTCTTATGACCCTTAACTTATAAAGACTTAATTCAGTATTATAGATGGCAAGTAGTCTAGAGCGCCAACCCTCAAACGTGGGGGGTTCTTTTTTGAGCCAATCTGTGGCAATACATAGGCGGTATATTGCCATTGACAGAAATAAAAATCGCCTTATTTTATATAGTGCAGGTTCCATACTTTCGGGTGAGTCCACGACTCCTAATACTACCAGCATAACAGTAACCCGAATATTGCAATGCGTGATCTTCTTAAGGAATACCTCTATCTCGTTTAATATTCCCTGCAACATTGGGCATGCAAATAACATATGCGTTATCTCAGCTTCAACTCCCCCACATCGATTGCAGCTTCCAGAGGATGTCCCCCACTTTTTCAGCTTTGCTGGAGTATAATATAAGTCCATCAATGTTTTGTAATGCTGGGTTTTCAAATTAGCTGAAAGAAATGTTGCATCAGCCATGGCTAAAGATTGGTCCACCCACTCTCCAGCCACCCCAAATCGTACAATCCATCGCTCATTCTGTTGTACCATATCATCTACTTGTAACTCTGTTAGTAACTTATATAGCTTGCCAATCTTTGCACCATTTTTAACAGCCTCAACTACCGGGATCTCCGACAACTGTACTCTGCCGTACTTCTGAGACTGTAAAAAATTTCGTATTTGCAAAAATTTGAAAAAATGGGACTTAGGTAATCCAAATTGGGACTGCAATTCCGTAAATGATTTACAACCGGATTTACAATACAAGTCTCCGACTTTGTTTATTCCCCTAGAGCGCCAAAAATCTATTATGGGATCCCTAAAGATGTGATTTGAGATAGCTGAAAATTTCATTGGTGTATAAGCCGTAATCTTTCCCAGTCCCATACTCCGTTTTATCTGAGCCCAAACCTTGAAGGCGGCTAAAAAAGGCTTAAATCTTACTTTTTTGAAGTAACTTGGTTCCTCAAATTTTGGTAACCAACCACTTGCCTCCCCACCCGCCATCATAGTATAAATAGGGGTTGGTTTTACTTCTTCATTACCGTTGAAACTTCCCCTTATAAGTTCATCCATATGTTTTAGACAGCAGGCATAGTAATACAATGTAAAATTAGGGACTGACCACCCGCCTCGGTCCTTGGGAAGTGTCATATACTTCATTTCCCTTCTCGTTTTAGCATATCACCATAAAAAATTATTCCCCATCTTTTCCAGCCTTTTGAGCCATTTTTTATCAACCTCCAGGGGAATGGCCCGAAATAAATATAGGATTTTTGGCAGAACCATCATTTTCAGTACATTGCAGCGACCCTCTAGTGATAGGTGCAAATTATGCATTCGATCTAAGTCCCTCTTTATTCTACTTAATAGTGGGATAAAGTTGATTTCCACCAATCGATTAACTACTGATGTAATCTTCACCCCCAGATACACCGCTTCAGATACCAGCTGTTTATCTACTAATGAAACGTGCTCAGAACATACTATCTGTGTTTTATCTGAGTTCAACTTATATCCGGAGTATCTTCCAAACTCTCTTGCCTCTATTTCTATTGCTTTAATAGCTTCCTCCGTATTGCTTGTCACTATAGCTACATCATCAGCATATGCAAACACCTTATATGTTTCTCCATGATATGATAGAGGTTTAATATTTTTGCATTCTTCTAATCTCAGCAAGAAAGAATCAATGTATAGAGCAAAGAGCAAGGGGGAACATGGACACCCTTGTCTAGTCCCCTAGAGATTGAGATAGTATCTGATTCCAAACCAGCGATGCGTATTCTAGCTTTTGGGGCTACATATAAAGCTTTTATAGCTGTAATATATCCACTCCCTATGCCTTTCCAACGCATGATTTCCCATAGAAACTTCCACGATACACGGTCGATTGAGGGAGAGCAAGATGGCGGCCGCGTAACGCAGCCGCGAAGCGTCTGCTTAGATCGGGAAACCTCCCAGTGCTGCGGCAGCTCTCCCGCGGGTCGGAGCCTCTTTCGGCAGCGGCGCTAAAAATGGATACAATGTAGCGGCATTGTTTCTATTCATCTTACCTCGTCTGTTCCCTTTTTTTTGTTGGATTGAGTATCTCTTGGCTTTATAGACAGAAATAATTGTAATTTCGCCTTCAATTCAAAACGTATGGAGAAGCTGGAATGGGATTGAATATCTCATAGCCGGCAGGAAAGGCGGCACTACGAAAATATTGAAGATAATGGTGTAGTTGTTTGGAGGACTGCAAACTATTCAAGTGAGGAGTGCTCTAGGTTACTTGGCTCCCGTTTTTTTTTTTTTTTTCTTGGGGAAGCAAAACTATGTGGATTTGCTGACGGAGGCTAAAAGGATTGCATAGTGCCTCCCCGGGATGTGGTCTGGTTTGCTCCTGCTTCTACCTGAAGACAACTACAGGTCTGTGCCCCTGGGTGCCAACTGGGGGCAATTTTCGACGTGGACTCAAAAAACGGTCAGAGTTTCTTTACTCTATGATAAGTGTTTGACATTGGGCATACATTATAATAACGTATTTTGCATCAGAAAGCAAAAAAAAGTAAAAATGCCACCTAAGGGAGCGAAAAATGTGACTCTGTCTGGGCGAGGCAAGCCGGTAAGAATCAGTTTGTCAGCTCGGCAGGGGGGGACTATGGATATAAAACAAGGCTTAGGCGAGAAGGTTGTCTCCAAAAATAAGAATGCCTCATTGGACAGGTTTTTTGAGAAAGGGAAGGACATACTGGTGGGGGATGTAGATACCACCCCCACAGCCGTGGAGGAGGTCGATCCCCTAGTAACCGAGGAGATGGCGGCTATAGATGGGCCCCCCCCACATGAAGGTGGGGAGAGGCAGAGTGATGTTGTAGATGTGGCGACTTTAAAAAAACAAGGTACTGAGAGTCAGATGGAGCAGAGGGAGAGCGTGCAAAACGTTACGATATTACCACAGGTGGTTATGGGAGGTCACCAACAATTGCAACAAGAACCTCTACGTGGTAGTGGAGATTCGCCACTCCCTGGCGGTATAAGAGTTTTAAAGCAGAGGCCGGTGATATTACGTGATAATGAGACAACACAAGGAGACAAGTTTTTTTCATTATCAGATCATTCAAGTTGGTCAAGTAATGAGCAGCTGGACTTGGAGGCGGATAAAACTTCTTCTGAATTTGAATCTGAGGTGTCCTCCTTGGCACTGGGAAAGGAATTACATGAGAGTAGCAGGAATGCTACCGTTAGGAAAAAACAGAGGAAGAGAAGTGAGCAAGTAGGACCTAATAAGCACTCCATTAACCCATTGGGCACTAAGGGTCTTCAGGGTCTTCAGTGGGAGTATTCCAAGGATGATTTAACTCTTTACGACAATGGTGAAAAACAGGCCAATCCTGTGTCACTGGAAACCATATATCAAAGCATTATGGAACACCGAGAGGAATCCAAATTAGAGAGCCGTAGGACTCAAATGGCTTGCCGTAAAATGCAAATCCAAATTCGTCGAGTGGCCAAGACATGTTCGGAGTTTACCACACGGATGGAAGAAGCAGAGACCCGGATCTCGCGTTTGGAGGATGAGGCTGGATCTCACCAGTCGTCTCGAGAAGCGATGAAGAAACAACTTGAGGACACTCAGTGGAAATTGACAGATTTAGAGGACAGAATGAGGAGAAATAATCTGCGCGTCCTGGGTGTACCAGAAGGACTTGAAGGATCAGACACACATAGCTTCATGGTCGCACTTTTTAAGGAAGCTTTTCCGGACTTACAGCAGTGTGATTGGGATAGAGAGGTTCAAAGAGCCCATCGATTTCCTTTTAGTAAAATAGGGCCAAACTCAGAAGGAGGAAGTGGTAGACCTAGAGTAATATTAATCTCTTTGTTTAACTATCAGGCAAGACAGGCCATATACGACCGAGCTCGACCCAATGCTAGAAGTAAGGCTAAAGGATGTGAGTTTTTTGTGAGACCAGACTATTGCCAAATTACTGTTGAAAAAAGGTGGAGGCTCCGTCAGTTAATTCAGCCACTTCAAAGTAAGGGGGCACAGTTTTTTTTATTAAATCCAGCTAAACTGAAAGTAATAATGATTAACAGGACCCACTACTTCACGTCAGAGGAGAAAGAAAGGGCTTTTTTGGCTGGACTTAATGGTCCGGTTTCTTAACATAGATTTCCTAGATTAAGACACAGGGTGGGGGCAAAGTGGAAAGGGTTTGGAGTTAAGCCCTGAGAAGTCGAGCTGGGGGTAAGAAAGAAACCTCTTAGGATTAATCCCCCCTTTTAGAAAAACTTAGATAAGGAAAGAGGAGAGAGAAAAAATAATAATTTTTTTTTGTGGATAAAACAGGGTTCAGATAGAGAGAGATAGAGACAAAGAAAGGGAGAAAAGGTAAAAGGTAAAATAAAAATAAAATCATGCACTGGGTAGGGACGGTCGGAGCGGAAGCTTTACCATCATCAGGGACGGACAGTGAGATCCCATACTCTCCATAAACTGGGTGTAAGGGTAGGGGTAATGGGGGGTGGAAGTGGGGGGGGGGGGGTGGTTGGTAGTAGGGCTGGGGTGCAAGGGGCGGGAGGATGGGAGAGGGGTGGTGGGGAGTGGGGGGGTACTAATATAGGTAGGAACGTTCAGAATACTTTAATGAAGACATATCAAAAGAAGAGGATGTATAGGACTCAATATCAACAAGTTGGTTTATTTAAGGGAGAAAGGAATGACGTGAGACTGGTACATCAAACTGAGCGATATGGCAAATAGATTAAGGATTTGTACACTGAATATTTGCGGCCTTAATAGCCCGCAGAAAAGGAAAAGCATGGCAGCTGGCCTTAAATTAATCAAATCAGATTTATACTGCTTGCAGGAAACACACATTGCATGGAGTAAGCGAGAGCTCATACGAGAGCTTGGGTTGATACCTCTTGTTTGTACCAGGCAGGAGGTATCGACACGTGGGGTGATGATACTTGCCAGAAATAACAATGTGCATGTTTTCAGATCCCGAGCAAGCAATGATGGGCGATGGGCTCTCATAGAATTATCCGTGAATACATTCAAATTTACCCTCTACACTATATATGGATCAGTTTTTGACGAGGCTGAGCCTCTGGATACGCTGAACATGGAACTAGTCGGATGGCCCTTACCAATAATTATTTGTGGTGATCTAAATATTCATTAAGAGGTAGGCAGTAGTAGCATGAGCACTCAGAGTTTATATCAGGGACGAAAGCCTAAAGTATGGAAAGCTCTAAGGAGGTTAGTGAGGGAACATGAGTTGAGGGATGTTTGGGAAAATATTAAAACTTTAGATCCAGGGTATACCTATTACTCGTTCCCACATGCCAAATTAGTAAGGTTGGATTACTTTTTTATATCACAAAGTTTAATTCGTGGGGCTGAAATAGAATGTAAACCCAGATTCTTATCAGATCATAATCCGCTAATATTGTCTATAATAATAAAGGGACCATCTAATCCGCGTTGCGTATGGACATTTGATAGGAAACTGTTGGTTGACCCAGGATATATATCCCATATGAAAGAGTGGATTCACCACTTTTTTTATACTAATAGGAATACGGCAGATCCAGGGATGGTATGGGACTCATTTAAAGCTGCGGTGAGAGGTGAAACTCTTAGCTATAGTTTGGGAATACAGAAAATCAGGGGGAAGGAAATCGCAGAACTTCAAGAAAGATTAATAACAAAAGAGAGGGAATTAGCTAATAAAATTGCTAGTAGAGAAGACATTACTCTCACTCAGACACAGATGACGATTCTTAAGGCTAAAATAAATGCTTACTTGAATAAAACAGTGGCAGCCGCTTATCAAAGTCACTGATTTGAGTGTTATGAATATGGTGAATCCACAGGAAAAGTCCTAGCTAGACGGGTCAGACAAAAGGCGGTTAAACAATTTTTTTTTAATATAATTGATGGTAATGGGCGGAACCATACAGAGTTAGAAGGAATTCTAGAGGTTTTTAAGGGTTATTATCAGGATCTGTATAGAGAAGATATAATGTACTCTGAACAGCTGCAAAAAGAGGTTAGCGAATTTCTGGGGGAATTGAAAAGTACAAGGCTCTCTTCTGAGGAACAAGTTACATTAGACGCACCAATTCGTATCGATGAGATAATTGGGGCAGTGAGTTCCCTGGCAACAGGGAAAGCTGCTGGGCCGGATGCAATACCACTTGAATTTTACAAGACTTTCTTGATAGACATTAAAAAGGACATGCATAGTATTTTTTGTATAGCACAGACAGGTCAGGCGCCTTTATCATGGGAGTGTGCAAGTATTATAGTGCTAAAAAAAAAGGACAAACCGACAGAGCTCCCCAGTTCATATAGACCTATATCCTTGTTAAATGTAGATGGAAAGATTTATGCAAAGACTCTGGCCAGTAGATTGGCAAATGTGATAGTTAGGTTGGTTAAAAAACAACAACTTGGGTTTATTCCGGGCAGAGACACAATAGATCATATAAGAAGAAGAATATCCATGTTTGATCTTGCAGAACTACATCAAACAAATTTAGGATTATTACTTTTGGATGCCGAGAAGGCATTTGACTGTCAAAAAGCTTCTGAGGAGCTTAAGCAGGCTATGTGTACTGATCCTGTCCTAAAGAGCCCAAATTACTAAAACAAACTAGGGGTTGGGGCAGTGCTTTTACAACTAAACTCAGAGGGCCAGGATCAACCTGTTGCTCTCAGCAGAAGGTTGACCCCTAGAGAAAAGCATTGGTCAGCCATAGAGAGGGAGGCTGGGCCCTGAAGAAACTGAGTCCATACTTTTGTGGGACTCACTTCATAGTTCAGACAGACCACACACCTCTCTTATGGTTACAACAGATGAAAGGAGAAAACCCTAAATTGTTGAGGTAGTCCATTTCCCTACAGGGGATGGACTTTACAGTGGAACATAGACCTGGGAATAACCACTCCAACGCAGATGGACTCTCCAGATATTTCCACTTACACAATGAAGACTCATCTGGGCAAGATTAGCCTTATTGTTCCTCGTTTGGGAGGGTGTAGTGTAGGAAAGTACCATATTTCTTGACATGTTACCCCCAATTTCTGCCCATTTGTCAGTGTGCGTTTACTGTCTCACTGGGATCCTGCTAGTCAAGACCCCAGTGCTCATAGTTTGTGGCCTATATGTCAGTATGTTTTACTGTTTTGTCAGTATGCTTGACTGTGTCACTGGAGTCCTGATAATCAGAACTCCAGTGTTCATGCTCTCTCTGTTTCTAAATTTATCACTATAGTCTAGTGACTCCATATTTAACTCCAAATTAGCATACTGGACCCCTTTATAAGTCCTTAGTATATGGTATCTAGGTACCCCGGGCATTAGGGTTCCAGGAGATCCTTATGGGCTGCAGCATTTCTTTTGCCACCCATAAGGAGGTCATAAAAACACTTCTTTGGGACTGCCATGGCAGTCTGAGTGAAACAGTGCAACCACTATTTCACAGCTATTTTCACTGCACCAGGTAACTTATAAGTCACCTATATGTCTAACTTTCAGTTTTTGAAGGCTAGGTGCAAAGTTACTGTGAGTGAGAGCACTCCTGCACTAGCAGAGGTGTCCACCCATTGTCCAGAACCAATTTCCCTGACTTAGTGAGTGCAGGGATGTCATTCTAAGTGTGCACTACATATAGGTCAATACATATGTAGCTTCACAATGGTAACCCTGAATGTGGCCATGTAAGATGTCTAGGGTTGAGAAATTGTACCCTCAATCTGATTCTGGGACTGGGGGAAATTACATGGACCCCCAGTACTGCCAAACCAGCTGCTGCCACCTCACAGACAGGCTTCTGCCCTCCTGTTACAGGCATGGGAGGCGTATCATCCCGGAGCCTCTGGAAATGCTTTGAAGGGCATAATCCAGTCTACACAGGTTCAGGGACCACGAGTCCCTTCTCTGGCATGAAACTGGACAAAGGAAAGGGGAGTGACCACTCCACTGTCCATCACCGCCCCAGGGGTGGTGCCCAGAGCTCCTCCAGAGTGTCCCTGGGTTCTGCCAACTTGTTTTCAGGATGGTCAGGAAACTCTGGGAGCATCTGAGTGGCCAGTGCCAGCAGGGGACATCAGAGACCCCACCTGAAGTGTGCTTACCTGGTTAGTTAGCCAATCCCCCTCTCAGGACTATTTAGGGTCTCTCCTCTTGATGTTTCCTCAGATTCGGTTTGCAAGACTCTAGCAGGAATCCTCTGCAACCTTTGCCTACCTTCTACCATCGGATCAACCGCAGAACTGCTTCTGGAACTCTACAACTGCAACAAAGTTTCCAAGAGAGCTACTGCAACTCTGTAACTTCAGCTCTTGCCAGCAACTGCAACAGTTTCAAGGGTGTGCATTCTCTGAGGACTGGCTGTCTTCATCCTGCATCAGAAGAATCAAAGGAATCCCCTGTGGAGTGATGGAGTCACTTCCCTGCTTCAGCAGGCACCTCACTGCAGTGACGACCGGTACTATGGTTCCCCTCTCCTGACGACGAGCATGGATCCTGGAACACAGGTGGTAGACCAAAGTGACACTGATTGGTCAAATGTCCACCTGTCCAAATTTGGTGGAGGTAAGTGCTTGCATCCCTGAGCCAGACAGTACCCCTGTGCACCACATGTTTTGCAGCTCCTAGGGCTCCTGTGTGCTTCTCCAAGGAATCCTTCGTTCACAGTGTAGCCAACGTCCCCAGCACTCTATCCTGCAACACTCTGCTCCCTGAGTTGTTCTCCGGCGGCGTGGGATCCCTTTGTGTAGTGCTTCAATGACCGCAATTTGCAACTCCTTTAGCCTCGTGGCTTTGGAGTCCTGTGGGTGCTGCCTGGTCTTCTGAGGGCTCGCTGAGAGCCCCCTCTGTCTCCTCAGTCCAAGTTGAGGCCCCTAGGTCCAGGTAATGCCTTTTCCTGTGAAATGTGCCTTTTGCGTGACCCAAGGCTTGTTGGCAGAATCCAATGATGAAAACCAGCCTGCATCTATCTACTCGACGTCGGCCATCTCTTGCACCCAGTAGGGACCCACAGCTGTCTTCTTTGGTGCATTTCTGACTTTTTCTTCTAACCGGAGCATCCACTTTTGCCCTTCTTCCGGGTTAGCAGGGGCTCCAGTTACTCCTGGACTCTTCAGCCGTTCTTGGACTTGGTCTCCCCTCTCCACAGATCTTCAGGCCCAGGAATTCATCACTGGTGTCTTGCAGTCTTGCTTGTTTTTTGCATTATTCTTTATTATGACTCCTAGTGTATTCTGAGGAAAGTTGCTGTGCTTTACATCTGTTTTTCTGGGCTCTGGGGTGGGGTACTTTACTTACCTTTGGTGTTTTCTTACACCCCCCGAACCCCTATACACACTACTCTTGCCTAGGTGGGAAACCGACATTCGCATTACACTATTTTAGTATATGGTTTGTGTTCCCCCGTGGCCCATTTTAGCCTATGGTGGTTTTTACTATTAGCACTATTTCATGACTGTTTACTTACCTGATTTTGGTTACTAGTGTATATTTTGTGTATAATACTTACCTCCTAAGGGAGTATACACTCTAAAATATTTGTGGCCTTGTGTTACTAAAATAAAGTACCTTTATTTTTGGTAACATTGAGTATTGTCTTTCTTGTGTGTGAGTACTGTGTGATTTCAGTGGTATTGCAAGAGCTTTGCATGTCTCCTAGTGCAGCCGTGGTTGTTCTGCCTACAGCTACCTCTAGACAGCCTGGCTTCTAGACACTCCCTACATTTCACTAATAAGGGATAACTGGACCTTGTATAAAGTGTAAGTACCTTAGGTACCCACTACAAACCAGGCCAGCCTCCTACATTCGTTCTGATATTATGAGAACATCTGGATCTGAGACTTGTGCATCAGAGGCCTGTTTGGTTTGCAGCACTGGGGTACCTCACATCACCCTCGGCTCTGTAGATGATAATATCTGATTTTGCATTTCCCATATGCCTCAAACTGCTGATCCACTACTACTGCGTCTCCTATGTACCTCTATGCTGCAGACAGGCTGATGTTGATTTTTGGGACGTCTCTATACTAGAACCAGGCCCCAGCGCAATACCCTGGAACGCGCTTGCAAGTCACACCCCCACTCTATGCCTAATTGGATACGTTATTCACTCAGTTATCATTGCAAATTTTATTTTGCGAATGGTTCTTTGTATTGGTCGGCATACCAAGAGGTTTCCGCCCAGGTGGGACTGTTAATACAGTTGGGGTGATTTTGATGTATATGCTTGTTCTACACTGTTCTGCACTGTATTGTTGTATACACATGGGACACTAACATTGTGGGTGATTAGGGGAGGAATTTTTTGTACAGGATGGGGGGGCCACAAGGGTCAGGGTGCAACTGGTAGCCCAGTAGGTACCTCTTTCAATTACTGCATTGGTCATGATACCTAACACACTATCATTGGAGCATAACCCACAATATAGAATTTTGACATGGAATGTGCGGGCTTGGCATCCCTTATTAAACGCCATAGGGTGTTCTCATATCTTAAGCGGCAGCAGGTTCACATTGCAATGCTTCAGGAGACACACCTTGCGGCCAAGGAGCTAGATCGATTACAGTCTAGGTGGCAAGGACAAACATATGGCACTACTACATCCGCCTATGCCAGAGGGGTTCTCATCTGGGTGTCTCCAGGAGTCCCCTTTACACTAACTACTCAAAAGATAGATTCGAAAGGCCTGTATGTTATTCTAGAGGGTCGACTGGATAGGACCCCTCTCAATCTAGAAGCAATGTATGCACCCAATGCTACTCGAACACACTTTCTAGTTTTTCTAGCAACTGCGCTCTTTCAAGACCCACTAAATCCAGCGATATGGGGAGGAGACTTTAATTGCGTCCTGGATCTGCATCTAGGCCATTCCCATCCCCCACTGTCTTCTGCCACAAGGAGCCGCATCTCCCACCACTTCAGAAGATGGTGCACCCATAAGGGTCTTTGTTTTGTATGGCACCTGGGCCATCCGCAAGACCGTTAGTACTCGTTCTACTCACCCGTCCATTACCATACCAGGATTGACATCTTTTTCGGCACCACCCACACTGGACCTCTTCTGAATTGGTCAGAGTACCTCGCACAAATGCACTCAGACCATAATCTGCCAGTGGCGATTCTGTCTTGGGGCACGCTACAACCCATCATCCCCAACTGGTGCCTCCAATCGGAGGCTCTTTTTGACCTCCCATTCTGTCATGCACTATTGCGGTGCATCCGACACTTCTTCAAAACAATTGCTGGTTTGGCTTCTTCTTGTGCCATGGAGTGGGAGGCCCATAGGGTAGTTATTCGGGGTCACTGTATGTCACTGTATGGCGACCACCTGGGGGGGTCGACGACAGCTGTTGCGTGACCTCTCTGAGGAGGAATGAGATCTGCGTCAAATAGACCTACAGTTGTGTTGCCCTCACGGCTTCAACAGTATTGTCTCTGCCGTGACGAGGCTGAATCCACCTTGGGTTGTCATGACTTTCGCACATGGATGGCTCTGCACCATGCTCAGGGAGATCGCTCAGGCAGATTGTTTGCCTTGCTCCTCTGGGGAGAACACCGTAGTGCCCCGGCTATGGCACTTCGATTAGCTGATGGCATGATAGTTACTTTGCAGATGGCAATTAACAATGTATTCCGGGATTATTATCAAAAGCTCTATGAGAAACCTGGTATCCCAAATTTGAGTTGTGTGCAGGCTTTCCAATACCCAACTGGATATTATGGAGGAACCCATTCAGCTTAATGAGATCAAGGAAGCCATCTCGCAAATTGCTTGTAACAAAACACTGGGCACAGATGGCCTACCAATCAAATATTACACCACTTACTCTACTGCTATTACACAGTACTCTTGGAGGTATTTTAGGAGATATTTGAATCGGGCTGCCTACCAGAATCCCTATGCGAAGCCTTAATAGTGGTGCTGCCTAAACCGGGGTGAGATCCATTCGATGTGAGGTCATAACGTCCCCTATCTTTACTAAACCTGGACTGCAAGATATTGGGGAAGAACCTGCAAACTGACTACTTCCTGTAATGCAGACATTAGTCCATCATGACCAATCAGGCTTCATTCCAGGCTGGAGTACTTTTCTCAAATTACGGCGCTTACTACATGTCATTCATAATACCCCACCTGATGACCTACAGCAAGTGGCAGTCTCCTTAGACATAGAAAAAGCCTTTGATACCCTGGGATAGGATTTCCTCTTTGCGAGTCTCAAAGCCATGGGATTCGGACCGCGACTTCTGAGATGGATTAACACATTGTATATGGCACCACTAGCCAGGGTAAAGACGGGTCAGGTGATTTCTAATTGTTTTGTTACACAGAGGGGGACGTGTCAGGGGTGCCCATTCTCACGGCTTCTCTTTGCCTTGGCTGTGGAACCCCTTGCCTATTATCTGCGTGATCGCAATGAGGTCTGGGGTATCCCGGATTTGCGGTAGTACCACGTTGTGCCTCTCTACACAGATGATGCTCTCATTTATCTCAAGGATGTACGAACCACTCTTCAGGAGCTTGAAAAGCTCCTGGAGACCTTTGGGGAGGCCTCGGGCCTCCGGGTTAATCATGGCTGACTCACACTTGCAGTGGAATTATGACTCCTTCAAGTACTTACGAGTCAACTTTTATCATAGGACACCTGATCATCTTCATAGTAATTCACACAAAGCGGTTGCAAATCTCGGTAATTTCCTAACTTTCTGGAATTCTTTGCCACAGTCGCCAATCAACCGTGTGGCGATATCCAAGATGTTAATCCTACCCAGACTGCTTTATTTACTTTCAGCATTACCCGTGGTGGTGCCACGCGACTTCTTTAAGACGTTTGATGGCTTGCTCCTTGGCTTGATCTGGGGAGATGGACGCCGCAGGTAGCCCTATCCAAACTCCAGAGATCAATGACAGAGAGTCAGGGTTGGGTGCCCTGAATTTCGAGCTATGTTATGCAATGGCGCAACTGCAATGACCAATGACCTGGTTATTCTCGCCAACATGTCCGGAATCGCTCACGGAAGACTGTTGAGGTGTACACTTGGTTAACAGACTGTAGCAGCCGTCGCAGAGCAATGATACAGCTAATGAAGGTAGCACACACATGCTGACACCATTTCATACACCTCAAGGGCCCACACATCACATAGTCAACGGAGATTTCCATTTGGGATATGCCCGGGACAACACAGAAAACATGAGCTACTGACCATGACCGATGGACTGAAAAAGGGATTACCCGACTGGGAAATTTATTCTCGGAAGGCACAGTTATGTCATTTCAGGACATCATCACTGGATACAGTATTGTCCCTGGACAGTTTCTCACTTACTATGTTATATTGCAGGTCATGCACGGCCTCTGAGGAACGGTGGACACAGAGCCGTCCACGTCCCATGTGTTACACACTATCTTGTTGACCAAGGGCACACATCATGTCATTACCACTTTATATGCCGTGCTAAATACACCTGAAGCTAACTTTATGCAGAACGCACACGAGAAGTGGAACATGGTGTTGCAACAACAACTAACTGACGTGGAATGGAATGGGGCTTTACAGACTGTAAATGGGATATCCCGAAATGCTAGATTCAGATTTACACAATTTAACAAAATACATCACGTTTATCTAGAGCCACATCGCATCCGGTGCATGTATCCTGCACACAACCTGGTGTTGCCCACATTGTACCTTACCCTTGACAGGATTTTATCATATGGTGTGGGACTGCCCAGTTTTACAAACTACCTGGCGCACAGTTAATGCAATAGTATGAAACTTGACTACACATCCCCTCCCCGTAACACCTACCTCTTGTCTTTTGGGCCTTCGCCCCATAAGAAAGGTGATAAGTACCTTCACAGAATTATTGACTTAGCTTTTGTATTATTTAAACACAGGTTAGCAATGCAATGGAAATCCCCAGCCCCTCCGGCCATATCCTAACAGTTAAAAGACCTGTTTACTTGGGCCAAAGCAGAAGCACATCATATTCATTGGCTTTGAGCTTGCGGTATTACATGCAATGGTGGGGAAGGCTGAGACCCTCTGGCACTCAACGTGGAGGCCAAAATGATTTACATCCCTGTGAGAAGTAAGTTGCCTACCGAAATATGTATTGCTACACTCCCTGTATGTACCAAAAAATGACTACGCTGAACATTTCCCTCAAGAACCCTTGCCCCTGGATGCTTCCTCCTGCGCATAATCATAGCAAAGATTTCTTCCAAGATTATAAAAATGTTTACAGGCTTATGTCAAGGCGCAATCTTTGGTAGACCACCGCCTAGACAATGCCCAAATATCTGCAAGTAGATACTGTCTATGATGATGGTAATTTCCTCAGTGAAATTAGATATTGTAATGTCTTGAATAACATGGAAAAATCAATAAATATACACGAAAAAAAAGAACTATCCATAGCTCTAATTGGGCTCCTCATTACATCATTGCTGTGCTCATTCCTCCTGATTGGAGTAAATAATTCTCTGAGGGTGGAACCTGCAAAGACATCTCTTCAAATACCACAGTTTCACACTTCAGGTTTGTACCATCTCTTGTATATCTTCTTGAGGAGTGTACAATCGGTCATACATTACCTACTCTCTGTGACAAGAACTTAATTGATGGGTAGGTAGGAGGAAACATCGACTGCACTGTTAAGACTCTTGAAGCCACCTGTCACACTTGTCGCCTTCACAACTTGAACTCACAATCACATCTCCTGCCCACTCACACTAAAGAAACCTGATAAAAATGTGCTCCCGAAACAGGGCCTCATATCCCAACATGTTGCCACTGTCATACTTTTGTCCTCGGCTATCGCAGTTTTAAACACAGCATGCCTCACTTTGTCTATGTCTATTTGAAGATTATCACCTATCTCCAAAGATGGACTCAAATTAAGAGTACAAGCGACTTTGAGAAAGAAAACACAATGGAGACTATTCATAAAAGAAATTTTGAAGCATGTAACACACACCACTTAGGGGTAAGTTAATTGTAATTTGCAAAATCCACCTTTACATCTACAGCAGTAATGCTACTGACATAAAAGGCTAAAATGTGTTTATTCTCTGTCTTGGAAGAAGTCTAGCATCACACATGGCTAACCAATGGTGCTGTAACATTTTGCAGTAGAATATGAGCATAAATAGGAAAACGTGGTAGTAATGGTAAAATACCAGCACTTCCTTGGTGTGTTCAATAAATAATGTGAGTAGTGCCTGATGGAAGTGGTGCTACATGGTCAATTGCCTTAATACCTTAGGGCAAAAACAATTATGTATTAAGAGAATATACAGTCTACAAATATCCAGCTGAAACCACAGCACTCTAATACAAGTACTTACATCCGGATTTTAGTTTGTAGAGTTATAAAAGGTTTGAAATAAGTCCTTAGATAATACAGTAATCTTCTGTGTTGTTCAATTTGTAGTTGTTTTCCCTTTAACAGTGGCATTGTGCAACCGGTTCATTCATATACAGCCAACAGCAGTAACCTCTGAACAACCAACACGTGTTTCGTCACACAGTCACTTTTTCTAAGCTGTAAAATATGAAGTGAACATATAATCTCATTTGTAAAAAAGTTTAAAACACAAAGACATGACATTGCCAAAAATTAGAAAAAGTGGAGAAAAAACCCCAAAAGGGGTGTTTGTGAATAAAGGGATGCTACACCATGTGGATGAGATAAAAAATGTGCCACGTATTGTAATAGGCGAAATGAATAAAGTAAGGTCCGTTAGATTAACTATAAGTCAAAGATCGTAACCACTAAAACCGTGCAATATATACACGTAGAGTAAATACTGGTCTACTGTTTACTTGCTTTACCCTACAGACCTTTGGATGTTTAATTATAGTTTGTAAATATGAAGGGCATAGCATCCAGCTTTATATATATCTTGGCTGGATCTTTAATATTTACATGGACTCAAAGTTTTGTCAGTGTTTCTTAATACCTTTGGACCGCAGATAAGATACACCAAATCATTAGGGTTATATATGCTCCCTACGGACGTGTCCTAATTTATATTAGGTACTTTTTATACTTCTTGAGGATCCTTCTTCAATAGGTTGGAACATAAAAGATGTTACTATCATATATTTAACTAGTAAATCCTCCAGCTGTATATTTATCTCAGCTGGACATTATAAATATACATGGACTTGAGTTGTTTCTGTGTGTTTTAACAGTTACATTTAATCATTATAGCTATTTAAGCTCCCTACGTATGTGTCCTAAATCACATCAGGTACTTTACTGCACTTTTTGGTACTTCTCATAGGTCGTTCTTCATAGGTTGGATCATATATGGTGACATGGTCACATATTCAACCAGTAAAAGTAGTATATAGTTTATTGACACAATAACACTGAGTTTTAGGTCTCGTACTCTACAATTTGAATGTGGGTAAGTTTTATTTCACCTTTTCTACCTGGTTCTCTATTTATGTTCCCTTCTCCTACACCTTTTCTTCCTTGTCTGGACACAGGATGTATCATGGTCCCGCAACTCTCCATTCCTGCTGTACATCTTTTTACAAATCTTTGATGTCTCATTTTCCCTATAGATTGGTTAGAGGAGACGACCTTTTGGAGCAATTGCATAATTTAATCTGTTCCACATACCAGACACAGGTACCTATCCTAGCATCACCTTGCTCTTTAGTTTTTAATTTCATTTGGTGACTTATTAGAAGCCCACCAAACTTAATGATTTTTCATTACATTGTAGCTTTCTCATATTACTGACCTACTCTTATATGGACACCACTTTGCTGACGTCTCGGGTAGGTTGATAGGATTTGCTTCTCGTGACTCTGAACAAACTCTTTTACAATTCATCACGGTACAGGGCATGTCT
This sequence comes from Pleurodeles waltl, assembly GCF_031143425.1. Lineage (NCBI taxonomy): Eukaryota > Metazoa > Chordata > Amphibia > Caudata > Salamandridae > Pleurodeles > Pleurodeles waltl. Next base: position 635,933,578 of record NC_090444.1, read on the forward strand.
CTACACCTCACATTTCACGCCTTACCTCTATGTATATATATATTGCATGGTTTTGGTGGTAACGATCTTTGACTTATAGTTAATTTAACGGATCTCAATGGCAGCAACTTCCGGTGCACGCAAACGTATACTTTGGTTAACAGTGTATCAATAGCTATTACAAGCACCGGTGAGCAATAGAGAGGTGGGTTATGTAAACCCGATTGATTTCACGCAGCGTGGTTTGTCACATGCTTTGCGTACCGATGACTGAACACTGCTATTCACCTGATTTGTGGAAGAATAAAAGGTAGCGTAATTGTGGCAGTTGAGAGTGATGCACTTAAAATAATATCTGATTGGGATTTGGTTTATAAATATACAGGCAGTATACAGCAATTAATTATGGTTATAAATATATGGGAAGTTATTGATCCCCACAGAGTTATTTTCAATTTTAAATATTGTCGAGGACATATGGAAGTACGAGGGGTGAAAATAGGTTAAGGAAAAGAGTGATCAATGACTGTTGGTTAAAAGGAAAGGGGCAGTATGATAGTTGGTAATGGTAAATGAGATCTTTGAAGTTTATTTTGAAAATGTTATGTAGTGTTTTTTCTTAATATTAGATGCATAATTTGGATGTTTTAATGGCATATGAAAAATGAAATAAGAAACCAATTTGAAGTCAAACGATTAGGTATGTACTAGGGGGTATGTTAAAATAACCTATTAGGTACTGAAATACACACATAGGTGGTGGCATTTCTTAAAATCAGTTGTTTGTAGGCTCTTGACAATTGATTTTAATTATTTAAATATTGGTGGGTGTATAACGGTGTATTAATTTTGGATGGTAACAAAAATATCCAAAATGGTGGGGGGGGTGTTGTTTTTTGTAAAATATACTTGAGTGATATATCTTATATATATATAGAAATGTTGTTATTTTTGGATTCTTGTGTTTATATATGTATGATTGTTAATTTTTGTAATAATTTCTGTTGATGGTCTAATTATATTATATTTGATATGTTTTATATGTTTTTTATGTGTTTTTGTGTAGGTATTTTTTGGTATATTAATGGCAGTTTTTTATAAAATTTGAATATTCTCTTGTCAGTTTTTTCCAACTTTGAAATAGGGTATGAAGTTGTGTATTTATTTATAATGTTGTGGCCTATTGTCTTTTGTTGTGTGTAAAATTATGTTTGTGTATATGTGTAATTGTTATGTGCTCATTGAATGTGCGTCATATCTGTTGTATTACAGCCCTCAAGAAGTCCTATGTTGAAGGACGAAACGCATTGGCTGTTGCTGGTATGAATATATGTAGTATTGGAAAAGGAAAAAAAGAATAAAAAGGAGATCTGTATAATATCGTATCAAGGAAGTGGACATTGAAATATTATTGGTGTTGGTGCACTACCGTTGTTCTAAAGTTTAATCTAATGTACCTTACTTTACTCATTTCAGCTATCACAATACGTGGCACATTTTTTTTCTCATCCACATGGCATAACATCCTTTTATTCACACCCACACGTTTTCTTCTCCACTTTTTCTAATTTTTGGCAATGTCATATCTTTGTGTTTTAAACTTTTTTTTACAAATGAGAGTATATGTTCACTTCATATTTTACAGCCTTCAAAATGTCACTGTGTGACGAAACACGTGTCGGCTGTTAATGAAAGTATTTACTATCAGAGGCTACTACTGTTGGCTGTATATGAACGAACCGGTTACACAGAGCCACTGTTGACGGGAATAAAAACTACAAATTGAACAACAAAGAAGATTACTGTATTATCTAAGGACTAATTTTAAACCCCTTATAACTCTACAAACTAATATATGGATTTAAGTGCTTGCATTAGAGTGCTGTGGTCTCAGCTGGATATGTTGCAGTAGAATATAATTGAAGCAGGCACTAACACTAAAACAAAGGGAAACAACTATTTACATGAAATAAAATAAAATGACATTTTACATCATACATTATTTAAAATGTGCCTAAAATTATCATTAAATAATTTTTTTAATACAAAATGTAAATGTTAATATTTTATTATTTAAAATGACCAAAACAACATTTAAAAAACATATATATATATATATATATATATATATATATATATTGCAAATGGCAAAAAAATACATCACAAACAAAACAATACGTTACTTGTATCAAAAATTGTGACACACTAAAGACAACTGATCCTGTAAGGGCTGCGGGGAAGAATATTAAAATTTAAAACAACAAATTTAAAAAAAAAATTTAAATGATTCAAAATGAAAACATTTACTTGAGTTAACATTTAATGATATGTTAAATTTAGGTGCAGGTGTCTTGTCCCTTGATACTCTGTTAGCTGTGACTAAATAGGACCAAGGGAAATGTGTTTTATCAGTTTCATTTTCAGAATGAATAATCATTATTTTTCTAATTAAAATTAATTTCCTTAATATTCCCTAAGACTTGCTATTTGGAGCTCCCCAAACCAGAGGGGCCATTTGCGCAAACAGCCAGAAAGTTATAATAATAACTTTTCCGGTTGTAATTCCAGCTGTAAGAATCTTTTCAGAGGGGTTGGAGACTTACAAATGTACATCTAGGTGGAAATCTCGTGATGGAAATGATGAATGACCTCCATGAGGACATTTACATCTAGTTGAAGGTGATGTATATCTTCGAGATCAGAAATCTACACATGCAAACTTAGCTTAGTGAATAGATCCCATTTAGCTGAATATGAGAGTGCATGGATTCATACACCGAAATGAATGAAAGAATAAACCCAAACTAGTAAAGCAAAAACTAGGGCCTCATTTACAAGGCCCTAAATTCACCCAGAGTCACTTTTAGTGACGCTCTGGTGGCGTTGTGTAATTTTCCATATTTACAAGGCAGCGTTAAGCCATTTTGCATGGCGTAACACTGCCTTGTAAATTTGGGCCCCCAGATGCAGATTTGTGTGACAGAGGGGCGTGCAATGGGTTTTGCCGAGGGCGTTCCACTGCAACACCCATTGCAATTTGATACTGCCCTAGATTTACAAGGATTTGTAAACCTCAGGCAGCGCATGGTGGTGGGGGGAGAAATGCTTTTATTTCTCCTTGTTTTTCTTTTCCTATGTGTGCTGCATTTTTAAATACACATAGGAAGAGGTAAACACCTTTAATGTTTGCTTATGTGCAGGAAGATGTCCCTTCTTGCACATAAACAATCATTAAATAATGACGATTTGCCACTCATATGTGTGCTGCATTGTGCAGCACACATAGGACTAGCAAAACGCCATTAGTGATTGTTCATGTGCAGGTAGGGACACCTTCCTGCACATAAACAATCATTCCCTGCAACGCAGGCACCCTTGCACAATGGTGCAAGAGTGCCTGCGTTGGCACTAGGCAGCTAATTTTAGTGCCAGTGCTAGGGATAACACAGGGGTGCACCATATTGTTTTAACTACGGCTCATCTCTGCATTTCTGAAGTGATGCAGCACTGTGCTGCAAGTTGTGGTGCAGCGCCACGCTACGTCACTTTTAAGTAAATGAGGCCCTTATTACCTCACAGAAATATTCTTATGCTGAGGGAGAAGGTTGAGGAAATAGGTGGAGACGGTCAACATATTTTGCCTAAGCCTACGTTTTCAGAGAATTTCAGAAAGTATAATAGTCAAGGAGTTTACACAAAACACTGGGAGAGTGTTCCTAGCCTTAGTGGTAACAAAGAAAAGCATCAGCCACCTTGCCTTCAGGGGTGGCTCCTTCGCTATGGCGAAGGATCGCTGCCCCATGGCCAAGAGCCAGGAGATTAAAAATAAAACGATAGTTGCACTATCATTTTATTTTTCGTCTGCTGGCTCAGTCAGCACTACAGGGAGGGACAGGGCAACGGGAGGTGGGGGGGGAGGAGGAGAGGGTGTGCACCTAAGTGCGCATGTGTGTTTGACCGGCCGTCTCAGGCGGGCCAAAAACACATGCACCCTTAGGTTTCTCCAGCCCAGGGCACTGTCTGAGAGGCAGTCACTGCTGCTCAGACCAATCCTGACGCTGCTTTCAAGCTATGTTTGGCATGGAAGCAGTGCCAGGATTGCTGGGGAGCCTGTAAAGGCAGCCAATGAATCCCACACAAGTCTGAAGAAATGGGTGTTCACCAAAGATAGCTATAAATGGGTACCTGTGAAGTGTAGGGAGGTTTTTGACCTAGGGCCTCAAGTGTCATGAATCCCTTTTTTAAAATGATTTGTGTTGTTAAAACCCTTCCGTCTAAGATTGTATTTGATTTGGCCTCTCCTGAGGGCGCAGAACAATTGGAAATGATGAAATGCAGCAGAGGCTGAGGAGAGAAATACTGTAGATGTCAGGAAAGAAACAACTGTCAGAACCAAACTCCCTTTCTGTTGATTTCTTCCATTTGATGCCTTGCATACACCAGTAGGGCAGGCCCTCAGTGAGAGGGAAAAGAGGGTAGGGCTTTGTGAAGCCTCATCACTTAAGAGAAAACAAGAATTAAATATTGATGTTTTTCGGTCTGAAGCTTCCCTCTCGGTTTCCTCAGTAGTATTTCCCATTGCATTCCTTAACTACATTAAAAAATAACTTATGATCAGAAAAACTCACCTTCACTTTCCTCATCACTTTCACCTTCTTCCTAAATGAAGAAAAATAAACAATGAACAACAGCTACTGCACGAAAAAATATTTTTGTGTTACATTTATATAGTGCTTCACACCTTTGAAGCACCGTATGCCCCAATTTCAATTGGGTTAGTGACAAACTGTCGGGTGGAGCGCATTGTTAATAGGGTTTTGAAGGTAGTGAGTAAGGAGTGTCTGGTTCAAAGACATGCACCAAACATGGTGCATCAAACGTTGCTGCACAAAAGCACAAAAGGGCAGATTTATTTATATTTCATGCAACGCAGTTCCTCGTTATGCCTCTCTGTAGGCACACCATTTTGAAACAATCCCAGGTTTACTGTCTTTAGTAAGTCTTGGATTGCCTCAAATTCCGTGGGTGGATGCATGGGAACACCCATGCTCCACCCATGGAATGTCCACAACAACGAAATGCAACACAACATAGTGCAAGGTGTTACATTGCATTGCATTTCTTTAGAAAGTTGAGCAATTAGCCCCTTGTGTGTCTTTTTAAGGACTTTCATTGGCTTGCCCAACTTGACTCACACAAGATCAACGCAAGTCCTTAGTAAATCTGACCAAAGTGTTGAGGAACGTGTGTGAATAGATATACAAATACCCAGCATTTTAGGAGTAGTCAGAATTGTATTGGCAAACGCCTCAGCGTTTGTAGCATGTAGATATGTCTACATGGGGAACACACAGAACAAACAGAGACCAAACCCCTGGAAGAACTGTTAAATAACCCTGGAATATACTGCGTGAGACCCACCCTCAAGTCACAGAAGTACCACACAAGGAGGCACTGATGATCAAGCAAGGTAGGTAAGATTAAAGAAAATTAGTGTACGTGTACATCCTGGAACACTGTTCATTCAACAACATAGGAACCTTGGTGGCCCCAGTGTTAAATAAGCAGGAGCAATGCAGCTTTTAAAGGTACTAATGCTCCCAGGCGCAGTGCATCCATAGGGGTGTGGTGGTGTTGACCTTCGTTCACCCCACTGTGAGCCACTACATTACAGATTCCCTCAAATTGCACATGATTTCCCATTTAAAAAAACCCTCATACTGTCACCTGTTTAGGGGCAGGACCACGACAGAGGTCTCTTTGTTGGGTATATCGGACGACCTGAGGCTCCGTTAACTTAACCGTGCATGTCAGATTGGCCAGTATTTTTGCTGTGGCCAGCCTGGCACGCACAGTTCATGCTTCTCCAATCAGTATCTGAGAAGCAGCTGAGAAGCAGTAGCGCAGTCCCAAAGGTGTCCGATTGAGCTCTGTGTTTGCCTGCTCCAGCCAATCCTGGCTTTGCTCTTGTGCTGTTTAGTACTGTAAGTAGCATGAGATGAGAGTATGAATTGGCTATGGATCCTATTAAGCAACATGCACATTTCTACAGCCAGCAAGCTCGAGCCAGGAGGAACCTTGAGTGTTTGCAGCTGGACGTGTGCTGCAGAAGAAGGTTGTGAAGTAAAGTAAGTGTATGTTTTTTAAACGTGTTTACAGTACTTTTATATGTCCCCTGCCACTTTAAAAAGATACTAGCTGCCAGGGAATACTCGTGCTGTATACGTGAGATACAAAGTGCAAGAGAAATCAATTCTGACAGCCTGGTAAGAAACGACACAGTATTTTAAATGCCTACATTTCACCTACTCCATTTAGGTCAAAAGACGCTACATTTTGAGAAAGGGTCTCTGTCTTTGCTCCTCTCATGCCCTTGAAGGACCCAAAGGCACACAAGATGTAGTTTGGTGAGCCCAAGATTGGTTATACCTTAGATCCTAATGAGACCTGCATCTGCGAGGGTGAGCCACAAAGCATATGGCAATAACTATACAAAGCACTTGTCACTTTCATGTTCTGACATGATTTATGGTAGACCCTAGATTGCTTTGAAAAACCTCAATAATTGCCTGTGGAAATATCTTTCTCCCAAATTGCAGAGCCTATAGGGAAGCCATTTTATAGTGAGTACTGGAAGTAAAACTTAATTTACTTTTCAGAAACAAGCATTATTGACAATGCAGTTGGGTATTTTTCATCGACATGTAAGACCATGTAAGCTACTAATCGAGCTGTAATTGAGTTTAACAATATTCATGCATGCACTGCATTGCATCCTAGTACAACACTATTAGTAGTAATGCACAATATACACAAGTGTCTCAAATATTTGCACAGGTGGAGTACTACAACTAAATATTAAACACAATATCTAGTCCTGGCCTGGTCAGATGTTTCTCTCTCCCACAGCAAACGTCTCTCCTACGAGAAAAGGGTCACGCTGCACTGTCAGCAAATAGCGAAATGCATTTTCAGGAACCACTGGGATGAAAGTCCCTTCCAGTGCTTTATACAATACCGCTTACTTGGTTGTATTTTATACATTTGGTGGGCCGTTCCTCTGCCACGTTGACGGAACAACGGGCTGTCCTCCAAATAATGAATCCGGCCAATAATCACTAACCTAAAGCATTCAATTAAGATCCTGCACATATCATATGCATGTGACTAACACACGTATCAGCTGTATGCAACTAACACCTGTAAGTCATAAACCCTCTTTAAGAATTTATGTAAAATACACGATAATCTACATTAAGGTACTAAAAATATTATCTTCTTAAACTACTGGGGGTCACTAGGATTTTTCTGGAGAATAAAGGAGAGCACTGCTCTTCTTATATAATCTAAAATATAGCAGCCAACAAATACTGATACCCAAATATATGAGAAGCAAAACGACAGTCAGTATCCAAATCAGGGCACCACAACGCACCAATCCCTGATACATAAAAACATATCCAATCTTTGGATCACTTATTGAACAACCTGAGAATGGTAAAATACTCTCAGTGGCATACCTAACTGGATCTAACATGGCACACCCAGAGGCTTAACTTTCAGCTATGTTACCTAAAATTAGGAAGACACTGTACTTACAACTATTTACTGATCTGTCCTTCGACTGAGCGTATTTCCCTCTACTGTGGACTGTGCGCCATACATCTTGGACAAGAGAAACAATCATTATTTATTACCGAGCCAGGGGGTATGTAGTGCAAAATAACACAAGGTCATCCTTTCCACCCATGGGACAATCACAATTATTCTTCCCCTTTTGAAGCCTGCCATTCCATGCTAAGTATTCTCTTGTTGGAAAAGTCCCCAGTCTGAATCTTACTTGCAAGTAGCACTTCATTTCTGTGTGTATTTGATCCAAATACCTCTCAGTCCCTAAGGCTGTATTTTTTACAGGATATTCTGCTAATAGACTAAGGGCCATATTTATACATTTTTAGTGCCGTATTTGCCTCATTTTTTTACGCAAAAGCAGAGCAAACTTACTAAATATAATTGTATTTTGTAAGTTTGCATCACTTTTGCCACAATGCAGCACAAAAAAGTATGCATATGGGCCTAACTTTCCAGACTTGCATTACAACTCTTTGGTTTTCAAGGACCAGTACTGCTTCTTAACAATTTCAATTTTCTCTGGTCCAGCTTGAGCAGAGTCTTTCCCAAAAGATTTTTAACATAGTTCAACCAATTTCGACACCCCTACAAGAATATGTAATCATTTCTAAGACTGTTTTCAAATAAATAGCTGCATAAACATTTCTATGTAAATGGGCCCAATACAATGGGCGCAGTTTGGAAACACCTACTTCCAGATAAAAAGGTACTAGAAGGGTCCCAGGGCCTAACAACAAGGACTTTAACCCCTTGCAGGCCACGCACGTAACCATTACGTCTGATTAGCAGCCCTCGGCGGAAGCTCTAGTGCTCCCCCCGAGGGCCAATTCCTCACCCCCCCAGGACAGGGCTGGAAGGGGAATCGCTTCCCCTTCCACCCTGACCCCCCAGTGACACCAGCACGCGAGAGGCTGCTGACCTCATCAGAGGGTACCTTAAACCTCCCTGGTGCCTAGTGGTTTCTGCCCCCCACCGGGGGTAGATCGACCTAATTATATTAAGCCAATCTGCCCCCGGGGGGCAGAAATGGCCTAAAAACAATTTGCCCCCCCCCCCACGGGAGCGACCCTTGCTTATGGGGTCGTTCCCCTCAGATAAATGATTTTTTTTTTTTATATATATATTATCCCAGGTGACTAGGGGTTTTCTGCCACCACGGAGCAGATGAAATGGCCTAAAAAGTATTTGGCCCCCTGGGGAGCAGCCCTTGCCCAAGGGGTAGCTCCCCTTATGCGTAAGTATAATAAACAAAAAAATTCCCTGGTGTCTAGTGGTTTCTGCCCCCGGGGGGGCAGAAATGGCCTAATAACAATTTGGCCCCCCAGGGAGCAACCCGTGCCTAGGGGGTCACTCCCCACACATAAATGAAAAAAATAGAAAAACTAAAACTATCCCTTGTGTCTAGGGGTTTTCTCTCCCCCCGATGGGGCAGAAATGGCCTAAAAATGATTTGCTTCCCTCATGTCTATTTCACCACCAAAAAAATTCCTTGGGGGAACTCAGAATCGCAAAACAAGTGTTATTGCCTCTTATCCTTCTCTACATTTTTTCATTCCAAATGTAAGACAGTGTGTAAAATAAGACGCTATTTGAGAAATGCCCTGTAATTCTTATGCTAGTATGGGCACCCCGGAATTCAGAGATGTGCAAATACCCACTGATTCTCATCACCTTATCTTGTGCCCATTTTGGATTTACAAAGGTTTTCTTTACACCTATTTTTCACTTTTTATATTTCAGCAAATTAATTGCTGTACACCCGGTATAGAATGAAAACCCATTGCAAGGTGCAGCTCATTTATTGGCTCTGGGTACCTAGGGTTCTTGATGAACCTACAAGCCCTATATATCCCTGCAACCAGAAGAGTCCAGCAGATGTAACAGTATATTGCTTTAAAATATCTGACATCGCAGGAAAATGTTACAGAGTAAAACGTGGAGCCAAATGGCTGTTTTTTTACCTCAATTTCAATTTTTGTTTTTTATTTCAGCTGTTATTTTCTGTAAGAAACATTTATAGGAGCTACACAAATTACCCCTTGGTGAATTCAGAATTTTGTATGCTTTTCAGAAATGTTTAGCTTTCTGGGATCCAGCATTGGTTTCACACCTATTTCTGTCACTAAGTGGAAGGAGACTAAAAGCACAAAAAATTGTTAATATGGGGTGTGTGCCAGTAAAATGCCAAAATTGTGTTGAAAATGGGGTTTTCTGATTCAAGTCTGCCTGTTCCTGAAAGCTAGGAGATGGTGATTTTAGCACCACAAACTCTTTGTTGGTGCAATTTTTAGGGAAAAAAAAACACAAGCCTTCTTCTGCATCCCTTTTTCCCCATTTAAAAAAACAAAAAATTGCTTTATTTTTGCTAATTTCTTGGTCTCCTTTAGGAAAACCCACAAAGTCTAGGTACCGCTAACATCACTAGGATGTTGGAAAAAAAGGACACAAATTTGGCGTGGCTAGCTTATGTGGACAAAAAGTTATGAGGGCCTAAGTGCAAACTACCCCAAATAGCCAAAAAAAGGCTTGGCACCTGAGGGGGAAAAGGCCTGGCATCAAAGTGGTTAATGATGTATTCTCTTTCTCTTGGAGCATTTTTTAATTCCCATAACCTCCAAGCTTTGTTCCGTGCATGGCGGTAGCCTCTGCTTTTCCCTAGAATAGTTGATACATTCAGGTTAGTTTTTAGCAGATATTGAATCACATCATTCAAGAATAGGCAAAAGAGGTCTGGGGCTAACATGTAGTGATGCATGAACCCTTAGTCAATCGAGAAGGAATTGCTGTACTCACTTAAGGATCCATAATAGACCATAGTTGTATTACCAGTGTGCAATCCAATAATCACACTCAATAAATGGCTTTCAAAACCCATCTTGTGCAATTATAACCATAAAGTCTCCAGATTAACAAGGTCAAATGCCAATTTCAGGTCCACATAGATCAGGTATACTGGACTTGTCTTAATAACAGCTTACTTGAAAATAATCATATAAAAGCAGACCGCTTGGCCAACCGCTCCTAACCTAGCCCTGCATCTGGCTTATACCTTAGTCAGAATCTTCTTGTCTTGTTGTTCACTAACACTGTGGTCTATTATGGTAGTACTGTGCCCACAATCTTTCCTGCTCCAGACAGTAAAGATTTTGGACGTATATTTATTTTGTGCAGCGGTACCAGGATCACTGGCCGCCATGATAATGGTATCATATCGATTGTACGAGCAGCATTGAACACCTTAGTAAGAATATGGGACCAGTGCTTGGGCTCCTCATAATAGAAACCTGAGGATATTTGATCTGGACCTGTACACTACTTCTTTTCATACTGAAGATCGCTCTTTTGATTTCTGGTATCATATTAGTAAGTGACTGGTTTATGCCTGTCGGTGTCTTAATATTTGCCACAAATTTACTGCTGCAGGCCTTTAACCATGTATAAGTGCTTAAAATAACTCAACGATTCCTTGCTTCCAGTATGGTAACCTTGTCTCCTTGCTCTTTCCTTTTCTTCATCAGTCACAATTTCCAAAGCTTCTTTACATCAGTTATATCTGATGTGTTTTTAATTCTGTCCATGATCTAAGTTGGGCTTTCATTTTCTTATTTTTTAGGAAATATTTCTAATCCTTCCTGCATTACTGGAAGAACACTTCATTAGGTAGAGTAAGGTGTTGAACAGCAAGTGCATTCAAGATTTTATAATTCAATTTTAGCCACTCTTGATCGTACTGATTACAGTAGTCCCGACTATATAGACTCAAATGGTCTTTCTAATCAGATGGGACCGTAGAAGTTCTATACACTCCAACATCCTTCCAAAGGAATCAACAATGCTATTCCTACATCAAATCACTTCATTTAAGATGCTAACTCCAAATATATTTAGGATGGATTAATATATGGAGTTTCACTCTGGCATTTATCACAGTTCCAGCAAACTGACATACTGTCATTGGGTAGGCTAATTTTGGTAATCCAAGGTACTCTCTTCTGCATGTTCAGACTGCCATTCAATATTCATGAGCAAGCAAGGTACAATATGATCATGATCACACTTCGACCCTCCATATAACTTAAAAATGTACCACCTTTCTTCATCCTTCAATGTCGATTACATAGCCACAGCTACAGTAGTCCATCAGAGAGGCTATGGTACAGAAGTTGCACGCTGAGAAATCCAAAGTGGTAAAGCAATTCAGAGAATGCAATGTTAATTTTATCAGGAACATTGCTGAGATAAATCTTCAAATGGCTCTCAATAAACACTAGAAAAAAGGTCACTCATCCTCCAATCGCCAGCAACCTGGTCTATGGGAACACATTTGATGCAGAAATCACCAAACAATCCATTCAGAACTTGGCAGCCAGACTCAACCTCCCACACAAAACTCAAATCACAGCACACCTACGGGAACTAAACTGGCTCCCAATTCTCAAAAGTGCTCAGTTGAAACTCCTCATACATACATACAAGGCTTTACACAACTCAGGCCCCACCGACCTGAACTGTTGCATCTCTTTCCACCAACCATGCAGACACATCTGCTCCACAGGACTCCTACTCTCACACATCCCACACATGCAAAGAACCAGACTAGGAAGATAGGTATTCTCCTAAGTTGCTCCTAAAGCTTGGAACAACCTCACACTCCACATCAGAATCTTCTACTCTCTTTTTGAATTCTGTAATAACCTGGCTTTTCAATTAACCAAGCTACCATAGGCAGGACTAGGCACACACATCTGCTAAGTGCCTGGATACCCTCACAGGTGAGAGTGCTCTTAACAAATACACGTAACATAGGAGGAAACCTTGCTTTCCAATTGAGTTTTGGAACTGTTACTCACCCTGCTTTTTAGGAGGTGCAAAGACAAATAATGCTACAGAATACTTTCAGAATACTGCTTCCCAAACTTTTTAGAACCATGACCCAATTTGAATAACAACAAACTTTTGCGAGCCATCTAGTTCTAAAGGACAAGAGGCATATACTTTTAAAATGCAACTAAAGTATCATGTGCTAGTACACTGACATGTATAGACTGTACATTTTCCATTGAATTGGCCACTACATTTGCAAAGTAATACTGTTTTACAGATAAAACAAAATTGCACACAAACAATGTGTGGAAATCTGGCTAACTGAATATTTATCATTCATTCATTCATTACCAAATAAATTGTCTCAATTTGTTTTGATAGCATTCAAATCTTTGTTACCATCACCATTTCGAATTACAAAAAAAAAAAAAACTATTTTGTTTTTTTCTAAGTAACGAATCTGTGCAGTTCATTTCAGGTATTTACATTTTATTGTGTGTAACAACAAATGCCATCCTGCAGCACTTCTTTTCCTCTCCCTGTACCTCAGCCAGATTGTCACATAACTCATGTTACTTTTCTTTTGCTGACTGCAAAGTGAGAGGAGTTTACAAACAGTAATCAGCATATAAAAAAGCAGCATTTTTTTTAGAATACTGGGCCTGACATTTGATCTCAGTTTTTGAAGCACAGCATATATGAAGAGATACATACAGAATTTCAAAGCATCTATATTTATTGCTTAGACTATCCCAACTCACTAAAAATCGGCTTGTGACCCAACAGTGGCTGGTGGCGCACAGTTTGTCAACCACTGCTATAGAGGTTTGGTGTAACTCTTTTAACAGTTCATTTGGTAAAAATCACCCTACCCTGTATTATTTCCTAGAAATGTTAAAAAAGGAGCAAGATTTTCAGGAAATGTGAACGGCTCAATCATTGACAGGTAGTCTGCATCCTCAAATTTCCAGACGAAGTAATGACATGTCAGGCAAACTATTGGTTAAAATCCAACAATTTTCAATGTTGGGAGCTGCAGACTACCTTGACTATATTGCACACATCCTACATTACTAACAATATAAACAAACAAACACTACTCCCCTGTTTTGCAATTGGAATTTTTAAAAACTTTTAGGCATGTTAATTCTGTTTACCTACCGTGATGTCTTTTTTCTTCAGTGCTTGGTGATTAATCATCCATCTACTCACTAAGTATTACCAATTATTCATAAATGCATAAATGTAAACCATAATCATTAATTTGAAGATTTTAAAAAGGTTTTTGTTTTCTTTTTTTTAATAAAATGGTCTCTCTGCATTGATTAAAAATGTATATACTCCATACCCATGATTAACTTCTTTCTTCAAGCAATTCAACCCAAAAACAGAAAATAATTGCAAAAATACAATTATAAACCCACTATGCTATCTTCTTTCTTCTGACATTTTTCTGCACCAAATGGTTTTTCAGACTCTACATTACTTTCACACAACCCAAAATGTTAATTAAAAGAAAAAAACAAATCCTGTAAAATAAGAGTAATGTTATGCAACTGCACTCTCTTCTTTCTTTTTCATGAAAGTTGTCTTCTCTAAAAATGTAAACCTGTTAACAAACCCAACGGAAAAACATAAGGCTGTCACATCTAACATTGTTTAAGACAAAAAGCAATTTGAACCCCTGTTTTAAGTGTAAATAATTACAACCTGTATGGGTACAATTAGTTAACACACACAATACATTTAATATACATTTAAAATCTAACTACCTCCTTACCTCTCTTCTTTAATAAATGACCTAATCATTATTTTAAGTAAATTAAATTGCTTTTAAGTAATCACAGCTCTCACATGCTTCCAAACTTAATGAGGACTCCCACCAACTGCAGAAACTGACATGCAACCATGAATGCCAAAAGTATAGACAAAAAAGGACATTCTCTGCTGTTGAATGGAAACCATGGTAAAATGGCAATGATTTGTTGTTTTATTATTTCTAAATTGTATAACCAATGTTTATATATTTTTTAAAATATTTTAAATATTTTTTAAACACATAAGGTTTTCTGTTAATTTACTATTCCATGTTTTTACGTATTTTATGAAACTACAATGCATTTTATTTTCATAAATTATTACTAATATTCCAAATTATTTCTAATTCATTTTACTTCTTATGATATCCAAAACAATATATTTCATTTATTTTTTATGTTTTTAAAGTATTACAATTCAAATACTTATATTTAATACTTGAGTATTATTAGACGTGCCTCATATTATCCCTACATACCTAACATCCCACCCATAAAAAATATTTTATATATTATAATTAAATATGCATTATAGTTTATTTTTTTAAATAAATGAATACACAAGTATTTTAAGAAATACCTCAGTATTATTACACTTTTCCACCCATAATCAATATATATATATATATATATATATATATATATATATATATATATATGCAGTTCTAAAATTTTACTACTGGAAATAATTCTAGAAACACTACTAAAGTACAGGAATATGGGAACCTACTTGTTTCATCAGTCAGGACAATTGAGAAACCCATAGGGTATCTTACAGCAGGATGAGTTACTGACAGGAGTAATAGTTTGATTCAATTCAATTCTTTATTGTTTAGTTAATTAAAACCATAACAATACACTCATTCCATAATATAAAATCCTGAAAAAATAATTAAATTAATAATTGAAATTCATACGAACAAATATATCTGCAGTTATTATTAAAACACAGAAGTGCACGTTTCTAAATGATTGTCATCCTAATAATGCTAAAATGCAAATTTCTAAACAATTGTCATCCTAATGAGGATAAACAATAGTTAAATGGCAAGCATAAACCACATCACAAAAAAGTATTAATGCAGCAAAATAGAGCCACTACTATGGTAGGCAAAGAATGTGCAAAGTGAGTAAACCGCCATAGACAGGGCGACTGATGAATAGATGACTGTCATATTAATGTGCTGGTTTTGATACAACAGAATTGCGCCGGTACTATGGCTAGATAAGATGTTACAATATGAATATTGTCTTTCACTCTATAAAATACCCTTACTATGATTACAAATTACTTGTGCATGTAATGATAAAAATGTCACTGTATTTGTATTCAGTTGTGGAGTGGCTGGATCGAGACTTCTTGACATTGCTTTCCTGCATGTACCGATACCACAAGCCTTAAAGCCTAACCCATCTACCACATATAGAAAGATCCCTATTACAGGATAGACTGATGCATGGCTATCTGAGTCTGAGTGCATACCCCCCCCTTGTTTTTATGTATGCAGTAGCTGCAAAGTGTGTAAAAAATAGCACTTTAGTTAACGATTATCACTCGTAGCTAACTAATCAAAAATGCACCATCCTAAAAACATATTTCCTGTAAAACTGAATTTATGTAGGGAGAACTACCTTTCCTATAAAAAAACACATCCTCGAGCACATGCATGCCATTACCAAAAAAGATGTGCTACAGCACTGTGTGACATTTCAATGAGAAGCATAATGAACACTGGAAAAAGTGAGGTCTATTAGAATTGTTTTTATTTTTAAAAAAAACAGAGAATGCCATAGAATCTTGGCATTCTGCAGATTGAAATCTAGATATATACTTGAGGCTGGGTATCTGGCACAGAAACAGATGAAGCAAGGTGACAAGGTACATGTCCATTTATAATGCTGTCACTATATGTGACCTTCAGTTTGGGTTTCAGGACCCATTTTGAAATTGTTATGGTGGTTTTATTGGTGTGCATGTTATATCACTGTTTTCACTGTACAGGATTGTTTACTGATATGGACTTCTCATACAAACTTTCAATAATCTTTCCTACATCATGAATATGCACTTTGAAAACAGGCACACAATATGTGGAGACAACTGAAAGAACATGGAGTGTATATTTTGATGAATATTGTCATTCAATGAAACGTGTTATGTGAATATTAAGATACAAGTTTGAATCTTTTGATTTGGAGTAATTTGAATTATGGATGTATTTAGAATGACAGAGGTTCATTTTGATTGCTAAGTATCTGCTACTGTTCATTGTGATTAAAACTACTATAGTGTTTGTTAGACCTGCTGCTTTGTTTAGTTTCCCCTGTCTTTTTGGATCTGCTTTCTGTATTTTTGACTCTGTGCTAGATTTTGTTTTTGCTGTTTTTTGGTACTCTGGGCACTTTACCAGTGCTGACCAGGGCTAAAGTGCAAGTGCTCCCTATGTAAATTCTTATATTGACTGTTTATCCCTGATTAGCATATTTGATTTACTAGTAAGTCCCTAGTGAAGTGCACTAAAGGTGCCCAGGGCCTGTAAATCGAATCTTACCAGTGGGTTTGCAGCAATGATTGTGCCACCCACATGAGTAGCCCTGTACGATATATAGAAATGGCTCCACTGGCCTTAGAAGTGGGGGCTTTAATATTGTCTCTTATGCAGATGATACTGTGTTGATGCTAGCATTTCAGATCTAAAAAATACTACTATTGCAAACATTCAGTTATCTCTTTCTGCAGTAGCGAATTGGATGGGTAGTAGTTGCCTACAGTTGAACTAAAAAAATCAGAGATATTAGGGTCAGATTTACAGGGCCCTAGCGCCACACTTGCGTCATTTTGTTTTACCCTGATGTGGCGTTAAGGAGGCCATTCTCCTTCACCATATTTACTAAATGGCACACTTCTAGCACTGCACCATTTTGTAACCCCTTGCGCCATATTATACCTGCGCCAGGTATAATGTATGCAAAGGAGAGCATTCCAGCGCAGGGAGGCCACAAAAAATGTCGCAGTGAAATCTATAAGATTTCATTGTGACATTTCTTCTGTCAATTTTTAACACCATCTTGCGGCAGGTTTTAAAGTGACGGGCCCATAGTAGCCCATGAGTTGCCCTAATGCTTTGCTGCACTGGCACCATCCAGCAAAGCGCCACAATAGCGTCATAAACTATGACGCTATTGTGGAAATTAGTGCCATTGTGAGCTGTATTGTAAGTATGGTGCACACATGGTGTCATTATGGGGGTGGGGGGCAAGAAAAGTGGTGCATTAAAGCTGATGGGCCACTTTCCTGTGAATCTGGCCCTTAGTGTTTGGCAACGTATCCCCTCTGCTTAGGAATTTGCAGACTCAACTCATTTGGCAAAGAACCTGGGGATGAAACTGGATACTAAACCATTGTTTTAACCATAGTTACAGATAACAGCACCAGTCTGTTTTGTCCTATTCAAATCATTAAGAAAGACACTAACATTTCTTACAGTCTCTACGTGGAAAGATATTGTACATTTCTGAATCACATCCAAGCTAGATTATGACAATGTACAATTTCTGGGTGCAAGAAGTAAACTGATAAACAGGCTGCAAAGAGGGTAAAATGCAGCAGCAAGACTGATTCAAAATATCCCTAAAAGACAGTCAGGTCAAAATAACTTTCCATGGTTACACTGGCTGCTGGTCAGCCAAAGAATTGAATTCAAGCCCCTATTGATTACCCATAGGGCTTTGCACAAAAAGGGCCTATTGTATATTCAGAAGAGAACCTCTCAGACATTGCGCCCAGCTATTCAAAATCTCCTTTGTGTCCCTAGGCTACACAAGGACAGCATAGGTGAAAGGTCTTTGGCCTTTCAGGCTCCGATTCATGGGAACTCCTTGCCCGAACATCTTCAAGGCATAGCTTCTGAATTTTATATTTAATCTAAAAATGTCCTTGTTAGGAGAAGTGTAGAGATTGTTTTGGGGAGAGAGAAATTGTGGTTGTCCTTATCTTGTTTGTCTGCTTTAGTGCCTGGGGGCTTCCTTTGGAAGCAGCTGTTTGCAGGGGCATCTCCTCCATATTGGCAGAGGAGCGGTGCCCCCCTGCCAGCATCAGAAGCTGCAAATCTTTCAGAATGAAAGGATGATAAACATAGATAAACTATGTTTATCATTCTATGGTTATCATCCTTTCATTCTGAAAGGGGCAGGGCATTGGGAGTGACGTGCACAGAGGGAGAGTGCTCAGTACACTCCCTCAGAGCCCATGTGTGTTTGGCCGGCCGTCTTGGGTCAGCCAAACACACATGTGCAGTAGGCCCAGTCTGGCAACCATGTTGCCGAGCTGGAGAGAGCCTGCACAGGCTTCCTGTCAGCCTGAGAGGGCCCTGGCTGGGC
The DNA here is from genome assembly GCF_031143425.1 of Pleurodeles waltl. Classification (NCBI taxonomy): domain Eukaryota; kingdom Metazoa; phylum Chordata; class Amphibia; order Caudata; family Salamandridae; genus Pleurodeles; species Pleurodeles waltl. The sequence continues at coordinate 635,952,210 of NC_090444.1, forward strand.
GCTCCCAGTCAATTCTGACACTGCTCTGAGCAGCGTCAGGATTGGCATAGGGCAGGCTGGGAGCCTGTGTCTGCAGCAGAAGGCAGCAGAAATGCAGGAGCACTGCGCAGCAAGTTAAGGTAAGTTTTTTTATAAAAAAAATAAATAATGTAATGTATTCCCCCCACTCCCCCTTCCCCTGTCCCCCCTTCCCCTCCCTGTCGCACCTGCCCTGCCCCTTGTAGGAGCTGCGAGACGCAAATGGCTGTTAGGCTCTACAAATTATTTTCATTCATATATATATATATATATATATATATATATATATATATATATATATATAAATCACCAATTGGGCGCGCACCAAATCGCGCGCTCTTGCTGCCGGAGCCGATCGGCAGCAAGAGCAAGCGATTTGGTATACGGCCAATTGGTGATTATTGTATTTAATCGCGCCGCCCGGTAATGGTTAAAGTAAACATTAAGTACTTAAAGGGAAAAGGGTCATGAAATGGCTACATTGTGTGGACTAAAGGTTATGGCAATTTCACATTACGAGGAAGTGAAGCGTTTCAATTGCCATGAAATCGAGCAACTGGGCTTGTGGAACATCATTGTAGGCGAGCAAATGAAACAACAGCGAGAGGGGAAATACAGAGTGCCTCAAGGGGAAGACAATGGTTATGCATTTGAGTAACTCGATTTGTTGGAATATTGTTGAAGCCGATAAAACGGAAGTGCTGGCACAGTACACAAAATGGTTTAAAGGTGCTTAGAGCTCTGAAGCAGTGTTACTGTCAATGTTAATTAACTTCTTCTAACGGTGAGAAAAACCCTTCAAAATATATATACGGCAAAAAGGCAAAGTGAAGCAATTGAAACTATACCGACACAGGAACGTTGTAGTCGGTCAACACGATGACATCTGCACATACCAGGGAATTGTAGTGCTAAGCGAGCAAGGTCAGGGGGCGGCATTCGAATAGGAGTCTCTTTTCCCAAAGGTATGTGAATGAATTCAAATGTGCTTAATGTTATAAATGCCTGTAAACAATCAATGCAGTCTAAATGAAAAATTGTAAATTAGACCGGGAAGTGAAAAGCTTGGAAAAGGAATAGTGTAAATGGAAATCAATGTGCTGACACCCTGAAGTTTCTTGAATGTGGATTTGATGATTTCAAAATAGGCAATGTGTAGGCAGAATTAAAATTTCAGGAATTTTTTGAAATCTTGAATACTAATGAAGTTGGTTTAAAATTCACTTATAAAATCAATAGGAAGGAGGTAACATTTTTGGATATCAAAGTCTATGTGAATAATCAAACGCTACAGACAACCATGTATCGTAAACCTACAACACCAAATAGCCTTCTACATGGCACTAGCTTTCATCCACAAAGCCTATTGAAAAGCATACCGTATGGTGAATTCTTGAGAGTCAGACAAAACTGCTCAGAAGAGAGCGTAATGGTAGAACAATGTGAGGAAGTGAAAAATCGGTTCACAAAAAGAGGATACAATCAACACCATATCAGAATGTGCATGGTGAAAGCACAAAAAACATGTAGAGAACATATCCTGATAAAGAAACCGTTAAAAAACTTGTGGATTAGGGATGACCAGGCTATAAGAATGATAATGACATATAACAAATAACATAATAAGATCTCAAAGATTCTGAAGAGACATTGGAATCTACTATATAATGACTCAGATATTGGACCCCTGGTGGGAACAGGACCAAATATTACTTACAAGAAAGCTCCTTCTATTAAAGACCAACTTGTGAAAAGTCACTTTATTGAACCACAAACTTGGTTAAAGAAAGAGAACACAGGATTTTTCAAATGTTTGAAGTGTAAAGCCTGTCAAATTGGCAAAAACGGAAAAATAGTAAAATACACTATGGGACACAATTTTAAGATCAATCAAAAAATAACCTGTGAGACACCTTATGTGGTATATGTATTGAAATGTGTGTGTGGTTTGAAATATGTAGGCAGCACAATTTGTAAATTGAAAAAAACTAATATTGGAACATATTAGAGCTGTCAACAATAGTGACTTAAGATATGCAATGGTAAAACATTATCGGCAGTGCCATAAAGACAATGGAAGACAATGCGATATTTTGGGATAGCGCATGTCCCCAAAAATGAAAGAGGGGGCAATAGAACATTGAAGTTACGTTGTCTGGAATCCAGATATATTATTAAATTAAAGACCAAGACTCCATTTGGGTTGAATACCGATGAAGAACGTTTTGTACACTTATGAGGAAATAAGTGGATAACCAATACAAGTAACGGGGTATTTCTTCTCAACAATTTCTTACAGATATACATGAATAAATTTTGATTAAATGATAAAAAAAAACAGGAAACAACATGTATAAATTGTAAAGCCTATAAGAATGATCACTGCTTTTAATTCACATTGGGTTTATATGTGAACAACATTGTTGTCCACTCCCAAACTTGTATAGAAACATGCTATATTTAAAGTATTTAGGACTATATAATTAATAATGATGGACATATAAGAAAGAGGGAAAATTGCTTTGATATAATATTGATGGTAGAAGAAACTAAGGATGTTTACAGTAGGACAAAGTTTAAAGGATAATGGACATTGGTCCATAAATCTATAATTGAGCTTTGATTTCATTTTTGTTTTGTTGTGTCCTAATAATATGCCATGTAGAAATATTAATTATCAATAATATAAAATCAATCTTGTGAACAAATAATAAATTATCTGAATATAGTACTAAATTGTAATGATAAGTGCAGAGGGTCAATAGATTGAGACCTAAAAGATTTCAATAAAATGTTATATATGGGATGTATTATGAAAAGTTGCAAACAAATAGGCAAAAAGGAAAGTTATTGATGGAAGGATAATGTCCAAAAACTAAATGTCCCATAATGCAACATTTTAGGTAATGAACAAGGAACTATATAAGTGTGGTGGATGGAGACAATGGTTACCTGTGATCAAGACCTGCTTGAGGTGGCAACGCGTTGGGTGGTGGAAGCACTGTTCTAAGAAACAACAATAAAAAGCTGATCTAGGAACTTCCTGGAGTGCGATGGTTAACCTTGTTGATGAATATATATATATATATATATATATATATATATATATATATATATATATATATATATATATATATATATATATATATATATATATATACACATAAATATATATATATGTATATATATACATATATAAATATAAAAATGTATATATATGTATGTATATATATATATATATATATATATATATATATATATATATATATACAGTTTTTTAACTTGCCTATATCATTCACACCATTTGATAAATCTACATTAAATTGTCCCCAAAAAGTGTTACGGTGATTCTTGTTGTGCATGGAAAGCTTCAGGGTGATCCGTCAAGCGGGGGCTGAGAAAAGGGGGCTCAAAAAATGTTGTGTTTCCCATGTTAATTTCCATAGGATTCCTTAGACAGGACTACAGGCAGAACCACAAAATGGAATTACATCAAATTTGGCAGAAAGCTAGCTTTCAGTACGCTTTTGCTTATTTTGAATATATCAGCTCAGTAGGTTTTGACCTTCACCTCCCCAGGGCTTTCCTATATGCAAGGGGGCCCACTGCCCTGGGGACCACCACCTCCAGAGGCTTTCCTCTGTCCCTTGCACGTGTGCAGGCGATAAAGGTGAAATGCTTCAGCAATCATGGAGCTGCTGTCAAAGCAGCTTTGTGCTTGCTGAAGTAATTGCACTGTAGGGGAAGCCTTAAGGCTTCCCTCACAGTGCTAGATATCCCATAAAGGGAATTTTTTAATTTTATTTTTTAAGTTAAAATAAAAATAAAAAAAATTAGAAAATATATAGCGACTGCAGGGGAGCCTGAGGGCTCTCTCGAAGAACCAGATAGCTCATAAAGGATGACAAAAATATAAGAAACAAAGGTGCAGCACACCAGCATTGCCAGGAAGATGGAGCTATGGCAAAGGATAGTCGACAGGGTCAACGCTGTGGGACAGCATCCACGAAATCGGGATGACATCAGGAAGCGGTGGAACGACCTACGGGGGAAGGTGCGTTCCATGGTATCAAGGCACAACATTGCGGTGCAGAAGACTGGCGGCGGACCCCCACCTACTCCCCCAGAATTTACAGCATGGGAGGAGGAAGTCTTGCACATCCTGCATCCTGAAGGCCTCGCAGTAGTAGCTGGAGGAATGGACTCTGGTAAGTCAAATCTTAACTACTTCATCCCCCCCCCACCCCACCTGCATCCCAAATCATACCCCCACCCTCACCCCCACCCCCATCACACCTACTCCCTGCAAATGTCTCACCATCACAACCCACCCATCCCAACACCTAGCCCTGCATGCGTCCACAAAGCATGGACACCCATCACCAAAGCATGCCCACTGCACATACACATCTCCCCCACAAGCCACCCTCACAAAAGCCCCCACACAGGAATGCCAGCCCTGGGGTACACGGGCACCCACCCATTGACCGATACGGCACACACTGAAGCAATAACCATACCTCTATACCCCTGCAGGACCCGAACGCCACCACACCGCCCAGGAGGGTCCAGAAATGTCAATCCCACCCCCAGAAGAGGCCACCAGTGATGACAGTAGCTCTGTCTCCCTGGACCCAGATGACCAGCCCGGACCATCGGGGACCTCGGGACAGTCGGTTCCCCTCACACAGCCACTGGCCACAGCAGACCCAACCCCCTCTGGGAACACCAGCACAGCTCCCACCCAGCAGGCCCATGCCTCTGTCTCCAGGACACGTCAATCAGCGGTGTGTCCACCACTACAAGGCACCCAGGTTAACCCACCACCCCAACAACAACAGGGACCTGGGGGCAGTGGTAGTGGGCACACGGTCCAGGGGACAGAGGCCCAGGGAAACAGGGGAACTGGGAGGGCTGCTGTGCGACAGGGGGGGGACAGGCCCAGGGAACCCACTCTCCACGAGGCCCTCTCCTCCATCATGGGAGCATACCACCACTCCCAGGAGACGATGGCGACGGTACTGGCCAGGTTCTAGGAGATCCAGGTCATGCAGGAACAACAGTACATGGGGTTCAGGGAAGAACTTCGAAGCATCAGTTCCGCAATGGGCACCATCATAGGGGCTCTAAACCAGATTGTCACCACATTGCGGGACCATGTGGCACCACAAAGGGCCTCCGTCACTAGCATGGACCAAGAACAGGCAACCACCTCCGCCGGCGCTAGTGGACAGGAGGCCCCCACACAACAACAGGCCACCCGAACCCCACCTCCTGCAGAAGAAGAACCACCCCGCAAGCGGGGCCTGAGATCTCGTAAGAAGACAGAGTAGGATGTCAAGACCCCCGCCAGCAAAGGATACCCCCTGATGTCATCCCACTGTCCCACATTGTCACCCTGTCCAACCTGAAACTGCCCCAGCTCCACCTTCCACAGGCATATGGACAATGCACCTGTGAGACTGAAAAGCTGGACTCTGCCATGGACCCATCACCGATTTTCCATCCATGTCCCTAAATTCAGCACTTTAATAAAAACACTTATTGAACAAAAACAATCTGGAGTCTGCCTGTATTGTGAACAAATGTATTAAACATAACGCTGCCAAAATGTCCAGTTACACAGTGATGAGAACATACCACTGTCACACAGCTGTAGTCCATGGGTAAACAAAGCAGAGGTCACGCAGTGGGGGCCACATCTCTAAAATTTGAAGGGAAAGTCACAACTCAGTTAACATACACTGGGGGAATAGGACAGACAGTAGAGAGGCAGGAGACTGTAAGTAATTGTAAAATGCTGGTGTTGAATTTTACCTGTGTGTTATTGAAAATACTGTTGTATCACTCTGTCCCTGTTGTCTGTGTCGTCCCCGTCGTCTTCCTCCTCTTCACTCTCCACAGGTTCCACCTCTGCCACAACACCACCATCTGGACCATCCTCCTGCAGGAAAGGCACCTGGCGTCGCAAAGCCAGGTTGTGAAGCATACAGCAGGCCACAATGATATGACACACCTTTCTTTGGTGAGTACATTAGGGATCCACCTGTCATATGCAGGCACCTAAACCTGGCCTTCAGGAGGCCGAAGGTCCGCTCGATCACCCTCCTAGTACGCCCATGGGCCTCATTGTACCGTTCCTCTGCCCTTGTCCTGGGATTCCTCACTGGGGTCAATAGCCAGGACAGGTTGGGGTAACCAGAGTCACCAATTAGCCACACACAGTGTCTCTGTAGCTGTTCCATCACATAAGGGATGCTGCTATTTTGCATGATGTACGCGTCATGCACTGACCCAGGGAACTTGGCATTTACATGGGAGATGTACTGGTCTGCCAAACAGACCACCTGGACATTCATCGAATGATAACTTTTTCTGTTCCTGTACACCTGTTCACTTTCTCTGGGGGGTACCAAAGCCACATGGGTCCCATCAATGGCACCAATGATGTTGGGAATATGTCCAAGGGCATAGAAATCACCCTTCACTGTAGCCAAATCGCCCACCGCAGGGAAAACAATGTAGCTCCGCATGTATTTCATCAGGGCAGACAACACTCTGGACAAAACCTTAGAAAACATAGGCTGAGACATCCCAGATGAAATGGCCACTGTTGTTTGGAATGATCCACTTGCCAAAAAATGGAGTACTGACAGAACCTGCACTAGAGGGGGAATCCCTGTGGGTTGGCGGATGGGTGATATCAGGTCTGGCTCCAGCTGGGCACACAGTTCATTAATGGTGGCTCTGTCAAGTCTGTATGTGAGTATGACATGTCGTTCTTCCATTGTCTACAGGTCCACCAGCGGTCTGTACACAGGAACAGTCCTCCATCTCCTCGCAAGTCCCAGCGGACGGTGCCTAGGAAGGACAACATGGAGCACAGAGTCAATCAACCCACAGGTACGTTCACACAGCTTGCACAGTACACGATTATCTATGCATTGAATGGCTTGTATGAGTGGCAATGCAAGGCCTAGGCCTGTGTGACGCAGTAGAAATTAAGCCATGTGGGCCCTTGAAATGGCGGCTGCCTGACCTGTGAAGTGTGACAATGGGGTGTGAGGTCAATGCGCTGGCATGGCACACCGTGGCGGTAGGCGGTCGAAGACCGCGTTGTAAAGCCGCATTGGTTAACATTGAACCCTATGGGTTTCAGGAGCCAATGAGGAAGTGCGCCGGCGGTCGCGGTACGCACCGCCGCGGCCGTGACCGCCATTTTCTATCTGCTTAATCACTCGAGACCTGATCATCCACAGGAGAGGACCTATACTGCAAGTGCTGCTGTGACCTCGGTCTGGAAGAGACAATGGCTGCTGCGACTGGGGAAAGGGCCCCTGCCTTCACTTCAGAAGAGTTGGAGACACTCGTGGATGGGGTCCTCCCCCAGTATGCGCTACTCTACGGTCCTCCAGACCAACAGGTAAGTACACTGGGACCATGTTTTGTGGCCAATTCCTGGGTTGAGTGGGGTGAATGAAAGATGGTGGGGAGGCGAGCGAATGAGGCATGCATTGCACGGCAGATGAGAGCATGTGCCATATGGCAAGGTTGGGGAGGGGGGGCCACTCACATCGACCATGCAGAAAATTATGATATTTCTTTTCCCACCCTGTACATGTCACATAGGTCAGCGCCCATCAGAAGATCAACATTTGGCGTGCCATCGCCAAGGACGTCCGGGCCCTGGGGGTCCACAACAGACGGGGCACCCACTGCCGAAAGAGGTGGGAGGACATCCGCCGCGGGAGCAGAAAGACCGCGGAGGCTCTGCTGGGGATGGCCTCCCAACCTAGGAGGGGTGCCACACGGCAATTGACCCCCCTGATGTCCCGGATCCTGGCGGTGGCCTACCCCGATTTGGATGGGCGCGTGAGGACATCACAGCAGACACAAATGGGTTAGTATCAGCAAATTCTGCTATATTAGCGCACAGTGGAGGTGTCTGGGTGGGGGAGGAGGGCTGTGGCTATCTCTAGGCCAAGGCGATTTCTGTAGGCTAGGCCCCTCCGTACGGCATGCCCCTGTGCCCCCGCCCCCCACCTCTGTAGGGTGCTAAGTACAGCTATCCATGGCCCTGGGTCACCTATGTGTGCCTTTGTCGTCCATAGGCTTGTAGGCCAAGTCACAATAATTGAGTAGTGTACACCGAGTGCGCGGCGTAGTGCAGGGGGCTTCTGTGTCTGTCCTCTCCGCCAACGGTGTCGCCAATGCATGCACTCAACATGTCTTTATTTCTCCCCCTCCCCCCTTTTGTTGTGGTCTTCCTGTTCATGTGTGCATTAGCATCATCAGGCGGAGGAGAAGTGGCATCGGAGCACGAGGGAGCTGCATCTCACATGGCCCCGGAGTGCCATGCAACCGATTCCGAGTTCACCAGTGAGACAGAGGGCGAGGGGAGCTCCACAACGGGGACCCGTGGAGACGTCAGCGACACAGACATGTCCTCGGAAGGGAGCTCCCTTGTGGTGGCGGCAACATCCGTGCCCACCGCTACAACAGGTACAGCCGCCACCCAGCGCACCAGCTCCGCCCTCCAAGCAGCCCCTCAGCGTTCGCCCCGTGCCCGCTCGGCCAGGAAGGCAGGCATCTCCTTCGCCCCAGGCACCTCAGGCCCTGCCCCAGTTACCCCTGCTGCCCTCAGTGCGGAGATCATTAACCTCTTCCAGATGCTCATTGTTGGGCAGTCTACCCTTTTGAATGCCATCCAGGGTGTAGAAAGGGAGGTGCACCGTAGCAATGCATACCTGGAGGGCATTCATTCGGGTCAGGCTGCCCACCAGCGATCGTTCAATGCTCTGGCCTCAGCACTGACGGCAGCCATTGTCCCTGTCTCCTGCCTCCCCCCTCCAATTTCCTCATCCCAGTCCCACTCCCCTGTTCCTCTGCCTATCCCAGCCACACCTACAGACCAGCCTGCACACACATCAACACCCAAGGGCAGCTCATCCAGACATAAGCACCACACATCCCACAAGCATTCACACAAGCAACATCCACATGCAGACATGCCAACAGCCACTGCCTCCTCTGTGTCCCCCTCCTCCTCGTCTCCCTCCTCCCTCCCTGTGACGTCTCCACTCACACCTGCATGTACACCACCATCAGCCAGTACGTCCATCACCAGCACACCCACCAGAACACTCCACACACGTGCAGTCACCACCCCCACTGCCATTTACATGTCCCCTGTGTCCTCTCCCACTGTGTCTGTCACCCCCTCTTCCAAACCACACAAACGCAGGCAGCCACCCACCCAACAGCCATCCACCTCACGACAGCCTCCGTCACAAGCACCTGCACCCAAAGACAGCACACTTGACTCTCCTACAACCACATCCTCTTCCTCCACTCCCATACCCACTGCACCTACCCTTCCCACTGCTCCTAAAAAGTTTTTCCTCTCCAAAATTAACCTCTTTGCATCACCTGACCCACCCCCTCCATCTCATAAGAGTCCAAACAGCACCTCAGCCACCACAAGCCCTGCACCTACAATGACCATAGTCCTACCCTGGCACCGTCACCTGGCACATCCACAAAGGGAGGCAAGGGCCCCAGAGAATCGGCGAAGGAGGGCAAGGGCAGCAGGGCGGACAAGTCCGGCAGCAGGCGAGCTGCCCAGGAGGGCCCCACCAGCCCCATTTTGGGTGTGAAGGAGGACACCCACGGGCCCAGGACTCCAGCACAGGAGGGCCCCGCAAGCGAAAGGTCGGATGGCGACTAAGTGGGAAATATTGGCCCGATCTGGTTCCCTGGGACCACATGTCAAGCACCGCTGAACAGGGCCCCGCCGTGACAAGCACCGCTGAACAGGGCACCGCCGTGACAACCACCGCTGAACAGGGCACCGCTGTGACAAGCACCGCTGAACTGGGCCCTTCAAGACAAGCACCGCTGAACAGGGCCCCGCCGTGACAAGCACCGCTGAACTGGGCCCTTCAAGACAAGCACCGCTGAACAGGGCCCCGCCGTGACAAGCACCGCTGAACAGGGCCCCGCCGTGACAAGCACCGTTCCGCTGGGCCCTTCATCTCAAGCACCGCTCTGCTGGGCTCTTCCTGTCAAGCACCGCTCCGCTGGGCCCTTCATCTCAAGCACCGCTCCGCTGGGCACCGCCGTCTCTGAACTGCTCCGCTGGGCCCTTCCTGTCAAGCACCGCTCCGCTGGGCCCTTCATCTCAAGCACCGCTCCGCTGGGCCCTTCCTGTCAAGCACTGCTCCGCTGGGCCCTTCCTGTCAAGCACCGCTCCGCTGGGCCCTTCATCTCAAGCACCGCTCCGCTGGGCACCGCCGTCTCTGAACTGCTCCGCTGGGCTCTTCCTGTCAAACACCGCTCCGCTGGGCCCTTCATCTCAAGCACCGCTCCGCTGGGCCCTTCCTGTCAAGCACTGCTCCGCTGGGCCCTTCCTGTCAAGCACCACTCCGCTGGGCCCTTCATCTCAAGCACCGCTCCGCTGGGCACCGCCGTCTCTGAACTGCTCCGCTGGGCCCTTCCTGTCAAGCACCGCTCCGCTGGGCCCTTCATCTCAAGCACCGCTCCGCTGGGCACCGCCGTCTCTGAACTGCTCCGCTGGGCCCTTCCTGTCAAGCACCGCTCCGCTGGGCCCTTCATCTCAAGCACCGCTCCGCTGGGCACCGCCGTCTCTGAACTGCTCCGCTGGGCCCTTCCTGTCAAGCACCGCTCCGCTGGGCCCTTCATCTCAAGCACCGCTCCGCTGGGCACCGCCGTCTCTGAACTGCTCCGCTGGGCCCTTCCTGTCAAGCACCGCTCCGCTGGGCACCGCCGTCTCTGAACTGCTCCGCTGGGCCCTTCCTGTCAAGCACCGCTCCGCTGGGCCCTTCATCTCAAGCACCGCTCCGCTGGGCCCTTCCTGTCAAGCACTGCTCCGCTGGGCCCTTCCTGTCAAGCACCGCTCCGCTGGGCCCTTCATCTCAAGCACCGCTCCGCTGGGCACCGCCGTCTCTGAACTGCTCCGCTGGGCTCTTCCTGTCAAACACCGCTCCGCTGGGCCCTTCATCTCAAGCACCGCTCCGCTGGGCCCTTCCTGTCAAGCACTGCTCCGCTGGGCCCTTCCTGTCAAGCACCACTCCGCTGGGCCCTTCATCTCAAGCACCGCTCCGCTGGGCACCGCCGTCTCTGAACTGCTCCGCTGGGCCCTTCCTGTCAAGCACCGCTCCGCTGGGCCCTTCATCTCAAGCACCGCTCCGCTGGGCACCGCCGTCTCTGAACTGCTCCGCTGGGCCCTTCCTGTCAAGCACCGCTCCGCTGGGCCCTTCATCTCAAGCACCGCTCCGCTGGGCCCTTCCTGTCAAGCACCGCTCCGCTGGGCCCTTCATCTCAAGCACCGCTCCGCTGGGCACCGCCGTCTCTGAACTGCTCCGCTGGGCCCTTCCTGTCAAGCACCGCTCCGCTGGGCCCTTCATCTCAAGCACCGCTCCGCTGGGCACCGCCGTCTCTGAACTGCTCCGCTGGGCCCTTCCTGTCAAGCACCGCTCCGCTGGGCACCGCCGTCTCTGAACTGCTCCGCTGGGCCCTTCTTGTCAAGCACCGCTCCGCTGGGCCCTTCATCTCAAGCACCGCTGGCCCATTGGCAGGGCCGGATCTGTGTCGGCCAGGGCTTCACGAAGCACTCTGGGCACCATGCCTCCTCCAGAACCAGTGGAGTCTGTAATCCACTTGATGGACTGTGGCTTTGCACTCCACAGGATGGATCAGTGGGCAATCCACCCACTGTAGAGCCTTGAGAGACTGTGGCTTTGCACTCCCCAGGATGGTACAGTGGGCAACCCACCCACTGTAGAGACTTGTGAGACTGTGGCTTTGCACTCCCCAGGAAGGTACAGTGGGCAATCCACCCACTGTAGAGACTTGTGAGACTGTGGCTTTGCACTCCCCAGGATGGTACAGTGGGCAACCCACCCACTGTAGAGACTTGAGAGACTGTGGCTTTGCACTCCCCAGGATGGTACAGTGGCCATGGAGGCCCCTCGTGGATCTTGCGTCGTGGACTCATGTGGCTGAGGTGCCCCCCCTTCCCTTCCCCCTGAGGTGCCTGTAGTTGTACTATCTGATGCCCCTGCAGTGTTCTCTCCAATGGAATCGGGTCTCGTGTGTGGGCTTTGCCCATGTGTTTAGGCCCATTGGCCCACGAACAATGGATGATAGCCAATATGGGACGTACTTTAGAGCTATGTATATATTGTTCCTGCTGTAATATATTTTATTTATATATTTCATATTTCACTTAACTTCAAATATGCTATAATATACTTCAATTTTAATGATCATTTTATTTTGTCTTTGCATTCTTCCGTGGGGTTTGGGGGGTGTCACTCTGACTTGTTGCTCTGCATTGGTGTGTAGGTAGTTGGGAGGGGGTGGGGGGGTGGGTGTGTCGCATATGTGTGTGCCCGCAACCTTTTCTCCTCCCCCCTCCCCTGTGTCGTAGGTGCAGTACTCACCGTTGTCGTCTGCGCCGGCGTTCGTGCTCCTGGTAGAGGAGCAGGTAGACAATAGCTGGTAGGATGTTTAATTCGGGTTCCATGCTGTCCAGATTCCTCGTGGAGTGTGTAGAGGTGAGCGTTTTCCGTTTGAAATGGCTGTTTCCGCCGTGTTTTTATCCGCGGGGCTCCCGCCCCGGAAAAGGTGGCGGATTGGTGAGTTGTGATAGGGTGGGCGGTACATTGTCTGCTGCCTGCCTGTTGGCGGTGACCGCCGCGCTGTTTGTTTGTCCCGCCGTGGCGGTCGGAGTGTTAAAGTGGCGGTCTCGGTTGGCGGTTCCCGCCAGGGTCAGAATTCCATTTTATTTACCGCCTGCCTGTTGGCAGGTTGGCCGCCGCTTTAACACCGACCGCCAGGGTTGGAATGACCCCCTTAGAGTTCTTTCAAGTAACTAAAACTCGAACCTTAGGGTAACTATAACTCGCGCCTTTGCCATGCACAGCAAATTACTCAACATGTTATATCATTGATAACATATTTTACGCCATCTTTCATATTCTCACTGCAACATTTGTAATAAAATTATTGATGAGACAACTGTGCATGGTGAAGGCATGAGTTATAGTTACCTTAGGGTGTGAGTTTTAGTTACTTGAAAGAACTCTAACAATAACTGCTGAATTTCTATAGCATTGCACAAGTAATTTCAAAATATATATATTCACTGAGGAAAGCAAAGATTACAGTGACATTATAGTTAGGCTCATATTTTTAGTCATACAAAACCATAGGAATTCAATAGTTATAGTTTATCGTAGGACTCTTGTTATTTGAATGAGACTGCTGGATTCGGGGCAGCAGCACCACTGTTTGTGGGTGACTAAGTCAATCCCACAACATGTGGGCAGCTGTTTGCCCAAAACTTTTGCCTACATAGCAGCACCCCACCCAAACCTGAAAGAAAAGGTGAAATGTGGCGGCCAAACGCATGCCACTCTGCAGCTTCTCAGGTGAAATCTCACCCCTTTCTCTCCTTAGCAAAAGGTCTCATACACACACATGGGCCAAAGAAAAAGATGCAGGATGGTTTTCAATACCTTTATTGAAAGGACTGCAATCTATGATAAAATATATGAATTGCAATTATTAGGGCAATGAGACATGAAAGAACTAAGATTGTGGTGACCAGCGGGAAGCAAATAAACAGTCCCAACATATTGGAAGAACATACATAGATGAATTCTACTGAACCTCTACCTCCTAAGTGAAAACATAGCAGTGATAGCCCAATCTGTCCGAACTTAGGGACAGATGTAGGTAGGTTTCCGTTTGCGAGTTGCAAATTGCGAGTCCCAGCGACTCGCAATTTGCAACTCGCAAAAGGAAATGCAGAAAGGTGTCTCAGACACCTTCTGCGACTCGCTATGGGGTCGCAAAGACCCACCTCATGAATATTTATGAGGTGGGTCGCAGTTTGCAACCCCACAGCGAGTCCTTAAAGGAAAACGAGCTGCAAATAGAAAAAATACCGAAACCTTTTTGTTTCGGTTTTTTGCAGAGTAGGCAGTGGTCCATAGGACCACTGCCTGCTCTGAAAATTTTTTTTTTTTGCATTCACAAAGGGGAAGGGGTCCCATGGGGACCCCTTCCCTTTTGCGAATGAGTTACGATCCACTTCAAGTGGATGGTAACTGCGAGTTGATTTGCGACCGCTTTCGCAGACACAAATCAACTCTACATCGCGATGCGGTCGCAAATAGGAAGGGAACACCCCTTCCTATTTGCGAGTCGGAATCACATTTTGCGAGTCGGTACCGACTCGCAAAATGTGATTCTGCATCGCGTAAGGGCTTTTGCGCCTCGCAAATGGCGTTTTTCGCCGTTTGCGAGGCACAAAAACCTTCCTACATCTGGCCCTTAGTTCATGAGAGGAGCACCCACCCCCATCAACTAGAAGGTAGGTGGCTGCCTGCCGGGTCCTAGGCTGGTTGTAGGACAAGGCTGAGGTCAGCAATTAAATGGCATGCTGCATGGGTGGAATCCTGTCTGGAATTACCTCCCTGTTGTCCCTTGGGCTGTATAAAAGACACATATTTCTGTTCCGTGAAAAGGCCTGACTGTTTACATATTCTTGTGGTGACAATTGCTAGCTGGAGAATCATATATTGTTCTTGTCAGTCTTGGACAGGTGAAATGTCATGCACAGAATAATAATAACAATGTTTTGGCAGAATCACAGAGTTACAGCTGATTTGAAAATAGAAACACCACTGAAAACGTAATAATAAAATATACATAAGAGAGATAAACATGTCAAAGATGACAAGCAAGCAGGCCAACAGGCAGGACAAATCCACCAAAACTCAAAAAGAGAGCATGTATGGCTGAAGATATCACTTCAAATACAGTCTGGAAGGTGCTAACAAATCAAGACAGACAGCCTTAAAAAAGTACACAATTCCCGCAGTATTAAGGGGCATATTTAGAAGCCCCTAGCGCCACCAGAGCATCACTTTTAGTGACGCTTCAGTAGTGCTTTGTCATGTGCTGTATTTATAAGGTGGCGTAAACAATCATTTCAAAATGACACTTTGGCAGTTCTCTGTGTGCTGCATTCTGCAGCACACACAGAAGTGCCAAATCACCATTAGTGATTGTTAATGTGCAGGAAGGACACCTTTCCACACATAAACAATCAAACCCCTCACCAAAGACATCCTTGCACGATGGTGCATGGATCCCTGTGTTGGTGAAGGCAGCTTAATTTAGCACCAGTGAACACCCAGTGGTGCGCCATTTTCAATTAAAAACAGCGCATCCCTACATTGGGAAAATGACAGAGAGCGCAGCACTGCCAATTTTGGCACAGCGTCACACTCTGTCATTTTCTTTTAAATATAGGTCTGAATGCATTGAAAATTCTGCTCTCCAACTCTCCAAAATGATTGGGGAAATTGGTATTTAGTAAGGACTGTATCTCTGCTGATTACCTTGCTAGTTGGAATCGTAGGTGTCTCTGGCTGATGTCAGAGCCACATACTTTTGAAATAATTGTGCCTTTAGTCTGCTCACCTTGTCAAAATCTATATTTGAAATAGCAATGCAGGGCCACATTTCTGCTACTTTTATCTCTCTTGTGGGGGAATAAAACACATGGCCACAGTAAGTTGCAATTTGAAAAACTGAAAACACGTAGGCAAATCCAGACTCCATTTCGCAACAGCTTTCATTATTCAACATCACATAACTTCAGTTTGAAAGTATCTGAAATACTGGGTGAATCAAAGAGATGGGAGTCCCCTTCAGATACCATATCAAGTTCACTATGGCCGCATTACAAGTGCTGTGCAAGGACATCTGCTTGCAAATCATAGAATGACTAACAGCAGTCTCACATTTGCTTCTGCTAAGAAAAACCTCTGTATCACTGTTTAGACATTTGTAATCGAAAGGCAACTCCCCCACCTCGTGGATGTAAATGTCCCCTAACTATTCAAATCTGCCAACTGCAAATTGTTTCAATCACATTCTAAACTGAAGTGTGGAAATGGGCAGGTTAATCACCCCTTGTATTAGCCATACTGCTAATGGAATTTCCATTACAGTAAAAGGCAACGTTTCCAATCTTTCAATGTTAAGCATGATGTAACTTGATTTTTTTTTAGCCATCATCTGTTGTTGTCTGGTTAAATTGAAGGCGACAAATAACTTGGTAGAGTTAACATGCTGCCACTTCTAAGAACCTGCAGTGTCCAACCCAGCTGCATAATGGACCTAAGATGACTCTGTCCATGATGTAAAAATGACATATCATTCTGAATTATGTCTATGTCAGATGATACAATGTTATTTAGCGTGTAAATGCGGTTGGACAATGTGTTCATACCATTACCGACAACAACTAAAGCCTTTTCCATGTTTTGTTTATCAATGTGCCTTAAATGTGCAACAGCTTCCATTTGTGAAAGCTTCCAAATTACATTTTATATGACACGTAGAAAACATTATGAGTGTAGTTTTCTAGGACCCAACGAGAAATCTTGTAGTTTGACCTCTTCTGAAAGGAGACTAAGGTGTTCTTTGATAGCTGCTGATGTTGAAGAACGTAATCACTGTTCGCAAAGTTTACCCACACTATGGCCCTCATTACAACCCTGGCGGTCGGTGTTAAAGTGGAGATAATACCGTCAACAGGCCGGCAGTAAAAAAAAAATGGAATCACGACCATGGTGGAAACTGCTAACACAGACATCCACTTTAACACTCCGACCGCCACAGCGGTAGAAACAAACACAACAACGGTAACAGCCAACAGACAGGTGGAAGACAATGTACCGCCCACTGTATTACAAGGCACCAATCCGCCAGCTTTTCTGGGGCGGTACCAACGCCATCAAAAGCACGGCAGAAACAGTACTTGGAACGGAAACCACTCACCTCTTGACACCCAACAAGGAACCAGGACGCCGTGGAGCCCGAGTTACCGGTGCTACTAATGTTGGTTTGCCTCCTCTTCTACCAGGAGCAGCAAAGATGGCGGCAACGACCACGGTGAGTACTGCACCTAGCACACAGGGGAGGGGGAGAAAAAAGAGAGTGACACACACACGCAACACGCAACACCCTTACCCCCACCCTCACCCACAACACCATATACACAAACACATGCCGAAACATTACATATACACCCTGTAACACCCAGGAAGAACGCAAGGACAAAAGGAAATGATTGTAACAAGTGTAATCATCTAAAATTCAGATATGGAAACAGGTCTGTAACAGATCATTGTCCGTGGACCAGTGGTCCCAAAATGCATGGGCGAAGCCCACGCATGATACCTGCCTTTAAAGGGAGAGAACACTGCTAGGGCATCATGTCGAAAAAAAAACAGGCACCTCAGAGGGAAGGGGAGGGGGGCACCTCAGCCAGATAAAGGGACGACGCCACTGCTCCACAAGGGGGCTCCATGCCCACTGTTTGGTCCTGGGGAGTGCAAAGCCACAGTCTCACAAGTCTCACAATTGGGTGGTTTGCCCACTGCTTGGTTCTGGGGAGTGCAAAGCCACAGTCTCACAAGTCTCTCTAGTGGGTGGTATGCCCACTGCTTGGTCCTGAGGTGTGCAAAGCCACAGTCTCACAAGTCTCTCAAGTGAGTGGTTTGCCCACTGTTTGTTCCTGGAGAGTGTAAAGCCACAGTCTCAGAAGTCTCTCAAGTGGGTGGTATGCCCACTGTTTGGTCCTGGGGAGTGCAAAGCCACAGTCTCTCAAGTGGATGTCATTCTCCACTGGTTCTGGAGAGGGTATTGTGCCCAGAGTGCTTCATCCTGCCAAGGACTGGGTGAGTGGATCCTTTTCTCCACTGGTTCTGGAGGGGGCTTAGTGCCTAGAGTGCTTTATCCTGCCAAGGACTGGGTGAGTGGATGCTTTTCTCCACTGGTTCCGGAGGGGGCTTAGTGCCTAGAGTGCTTCATCCTGCCAAGGACTGGGTGAGTGGATGCTTTTCTCCACTGGTTCTGGAGGGGGCTTAGTGCCCAGAGTGCTTCACATGGTGTGTGGCAGTTCCCATTCCCGCACCTGGGTGTCAGAGCCACGAGATTTCCTGGGAACAGGTAGCATGATACTCCATGGAGGCAGAGAAACACTCCAACCTGCGGCGACTCAGCCTGCTAACTGCTGGTCCTACCAGTGCTGGTTGTGGTGCCTCATGTATGCTGTGCAGGGTCCCGGACGTCTCCTGCAGCCTCCGATGACTGCGCACTGGGGATGATGCCCATGTCGGCTGTGGTGGCACAGTCTGAGTACGTCACAGGGCAGGTGGCGTTGGTTGCACCGATGTCAGCGGCGGACATGCTGGCGGTGGTGCATGTGTCAGAACCTGTGGAGGGAGACACCAGGCCATCTCCTGCAGCCTCGGATGGCTGCCCACTGGGGATGATGCTGGGGGCTGGATCAGAGGCAGCAGAAGTGCAGGTAGCCGTGCAGGTGGGGGTGCAAGTGGCATTGCAGGTGGCGGTGCAGGTGGCGGTGATTGCGGCAGTGTCCACCGTAGTACAGGCTGCTGTTCTGACCTGCAGAAGGGGTGTCACCAGTCCCTCACCCTGAGGCTCCGTGCCCTGAGCTGACTTCCCTTTAGCCTTGTGTCCCTTCCCCACCTTGGAAGTCGCTGCTGGGACCTTGGCACTGTCCTCTTTTGTCTTGGAGGATGCCTTGCTGCTTGGTTGGTGCGGCTTGTCCTTGCGGCATGTTGTCCCCTTCTTCACCTTGGCAGGTGGCGGAATACAGTGATCCTTGCCCTCATTAGGTGGCTCACTGGCAGCCCTGATGGGTGCGGTCCGCAATTTTACAGGACTTGCAGAGACCACAGTGCTCGAGGATTTCGTGGCTGAGGTGCTGGGCTGAAATCTGGACATCATGGCCCTAGGAGAAGGACGGGGGAGGTGTAGGGAAAAGGTCAAAGTTAGTGAAGAAAACATTTTTAGACATACTGGGACGGGAAGATGGAGGGAGTTTGGGAGTGGAGGAAGAGGTAGTGGTTGTTGGAGGTGTATGTCTGCTGAATTTGGGTGAGGGTGCATGGGCTGGAGGCTATTGCGAGGTGGATGGCTGTTGAGTGGGTGTGTGCCAGCGTTTGTGTACTTTGGGAGGAGGGCTCACAGACACACTGGGAGAGGACACAGGGGACATGTGAATGGTAGTGGGGGTGTTGATTGCACGTGAGCAGTGTGTGGTGATGGGCGTGCTGGTGATGGAGGTAATGGCTGAGGATGTAGTGCATACAGGTGTGAGTGGAGACAAGACTGGAAGGGAGGAGGAAGACGTGGAGGAGGGGGACACAGTGGAGGCAGTGGATATTGGCATGTCTGCATGGGTATGGTGCTTGTGTGAGTGCCTGTGGGATGTGTGGTGCTTATGTTTGCCATGTCCACTCTTGTGTGTTGATGAGTGTGCATGCTGGTCTGATGGTGTGCTTGGGATAGGCTGAGGCAGGGAGGATTGGGTCTGGATAGTGGAAGTCGGAGGGGGGAGGCTGGACACAGGGACAATGGCTGCCATCAGTGCTGAGACCAGAGCCTGAAAAGCTCTCTGTTGGGCTGCCACGCCAGGCCAGAATGAATGCCTTCCAGGTTTTCATTTGTTTGCTGCAAATGCCTCTAGACACCCTGGATGGTATTCAAAATGGTTGATTGCCCAACAGTGAGGGATCTCAGGAGATCAATAGCCTCCTCACTGAGGGCAGCAGGGCTGACTGGGGCAGGGCCTGATCTGCCTGGGGCAAAGGAGATGCCCACCCTCCTGGGTGAGTGGGCACAGGTAACTCGATGAGGGGCTGCTGGGAGGGCGGTGCTGGTAGGGATGCTGGCAGCTGTACCTGTTGTTGCGGTGGGCACAAAGGTGCCCGCCACCGCAAGGGAGCTCCCATCAGAGGAGGAGTCGCTGTAACTGGTGTCTCCTCCTATCCCCCTCTCCCTCCGTCCCACTGGTGCCTTCAGACTCTGAACATTCACCCTCCAGGGCCATGTGGGTTGCAGTTCCCTCCTGCTCCAGTGCCACTGCTCCGCCAGATGATGCTAATGCACACAAGGACAGGGTGACAAAACAAAAAGGGGGGGAAAGACAGAGGAGAGACATGGTCAATGCCTGCAACAACACCACCGTTGGCGGACACAACACACAGGGAGCAGCCCTATGCACTAGGCCATGCACTAACAGTTCTGGGGAAAATCACATGCCCATGGTGGACACCTGGAACCCACAGGAGCCTTATTAGGTGTAGAGGGCCATTACGACTTTTGTGCTTGCACTGGCACTGAGCCTGCCTAACAATGGATCTACCCTGCCACTCTTGCCCTGCCCAAGGGGAACCCACAGTCCCATACAACTCCAGGTATGCCACTGCCAGGATCCGGCACATCAGCGGGGTCATGGTGCGACAGGCACACCTTCCACATTGGGAGGCCGTGCCCAGCCGGGCCTCCGCCATCTTCCTGATCCAGCGGCGCAGGTCCTCCCATCATTTGAGGCAGTGCGTGCGCCGTCTGTGGTGGACCCCCAGGGTCCGCACTTCCTTGGCGATGGCACGCCAAATACCCTTCTGGTGGGTGCTGACCTAGAAGAAAGGTAAAGTAGGAATGGATTTTACTCCCTGTCCGGTTATTCTTACTCATTGGCCACAACCACCCACCCTGGCCCACAAACACATACACTGACCATCCTCACATGCTGGCCACTGCCCACCCCCTACCTGTATCTTCCATCCACGCCACTCCATACATTCATGTCCCAACCGTCATGCTCACAGTGTACTCAACTGTTTGTCTGGTGGACCATAGAGTTGCGTGTATTGGGGGAGGACCCCATCCACCTGTTTGTCCAACTTCTCTGCAGTGAAGGGAGGGGCCCTTTCCCCAGACACTGTAGCCATTGTCACTTCTAGACTCAGGTCACAGCAGCACTTGCAGTGTAGGTCCTCTCCTGTTGAAGGTCAGGTATCAAGTGAGTGAACAGTTAGAAAATGGCGGTCACGTCCGCTGGAGTACATCATCATTGGCTCCTGGAATCCATAGGGCCCAATGATAACCAATGCTGAATGGCGCTGTGGTCTTCGTCCGCCAACCGCAACGGTGTACAATGCCATCGCAGTTACCTCATTTCCACTTGTCCCTCCTTACAGGTCAGGCAGACGCCATTTCAGGTGGCCACATGACAGGCCAACTAACTGCGTCACAGCAGTTTTGTGCAGGAACACAGACATACAGCGCTAAACACAGATTAAATCACATTTGTTCTAAACAGCCTTGTGCAAGCTATGTGGTGTATGACCCTCTGCTCACCCTTCTCCTCCATAGGCCACGTCTGCTGGGGCAGATGATGAGATGGCGTCATCCTCTGGTATACAGACCCCTGGTGGACTGACAATAATCGAAGACAGACACATCATCATCACCTACAGACTTGATCGTGCCATAATCCATGAACTGTGTGCCCAGTTGGAGCCCGACCTGATGTCAGCTATCCGCCATCCCACCGGAATTCCCCCCCAGTGCAGGTCCTGTCAGTACTCCATTCCCTGGCCAGTGGGTCCTCTCAAACAACAGTGGCCATGGCATCAGGGATGTCACAGCCAATGTTCTCTAACGTGTTGTACAAAGTGTTGTCTGCCTTGCTGAAAAACATGCGCAGCTACATCATATTCCCAGAGGTGGAGGATTTGTCCACTGTGAAAGCTGACTTCTTTGCCCTGGGACATATCCCCAACATCATTGGTGCCATTGATGGTACACATGTGGCATTTGACCCCCCCACAGGAATGAACAGGTGTACAGAAACCGCAAAAGCTGCCATTCTATAAATGTGCAGATGGTGTGTTTGGCAGACCAATACATCTCCCATGTGGATGCCAAGTATCGCAGCTCAGTGCATGATGCTTACATTTTGAGGAATAGCAGCATCCCTTATGTGATGGGGCAACTCCAGAGGCACTGGGTGTGGCTAATAGGTGAGCCCAAGGTCCCAACACAGATTACATAGGTGTCTGGCTATGGGAGAGTCCCTAATGGTTGCTGTATGTCTCACAGTTGTCCCTCTATATTTGCAGGTGACTCTGGTTACCTCAACCTGTCATGGCTACTTACCCTAGTTAGGAATCCCAGGACAAGGGCAGAGGAACGCTATAATGAGGCACATGGGCGGACTAGGAGGATAATTGAGCGTACTTTCAGCCTCCTGAAGGCCAGATTCCGGTGCCTCCATCTGACAGGTGGCTCCCTATATTACTCACTGAAGAAGGTGTGCCAGATCATCGTGGCATGCTGTATGCTGCACAACCTGGCTTTGCGATGCCAGGTGCCTTTGATGCAGGAGGATGGGCCCGATGTTGGTCTTGTGGCAGCTGTGGGGCCTGTGGACAGTGAAGAAGCGGAGGCAGAAGAAGCAGATATAGACAACCGAAACAACATCATCATGCAATACTTCCAGTGAGACACAGGTAAGTGACTGCCACTGCTCCTCTCATTTCAGACTACTGTAGGACATTGCATGATAATGTGTTTTTGCCTCTGTGTATGGACCCTGACAGTTCACATTGGCTTTCCATTTTACAGATCTGTGTACCACTTTCTGCCTTCTGCTATGTTTACAGCTGCTCAACAACTGTCTAACATTGGTATGTGGAAATGAACATTGACATTGCTATTATTCTGAAAGTTTGCAATAACACATTTGTGAAAGTACAGACTGACTCCAGATTGATTTGTGATTCAAGGGTGTTTATTTCGGTGCTAATAAGTGGATGGGGCTGTGCAATGGGCTGGGGTGATGGTGGAGGAATGTCCATGGTAGAGTCCAGTCTATTGGCATCACAAGTGGAGTAATGGCAGTTGAAAGTGGACAGGGTAACTGAGTGGGACAGAAGGGTGACTATCAGGAGAGTCCTATTTCCTGGCGGGGTCTTGGCAATGTTCTCTGTCTTGTGCCTGGATCGCAGGGACAGTTTGCAGGGTGGTTCTCCTTCTGCAGGGGGTGGGGTGCTGGTGGCCTGTTGGTCCTGTGGCGGGACCTCCTGTCCACTAGCGCTGATGGAGGTGGTGGGCTGTTCATCGTTCAGGCTAGTGTCAGGGGCCGGTTGTGTGCCACTGGGTCCCTCTTGGTGTTGGCCATGTCTGCCAGCACCCCTGCAATGGTGATCAGGGTCTTGTTAATGGACTTCAAGTCCTCCCTGATCCCCAAGTAATGTTTCTCCTGCAGCCGCTGGGTCTCCTGAAACTTGGCCAGTACCGTGCCCATGGTTTCCTGGGATTGATGGTATGCTCCCATGATGTTGGAGAGTGCCTCGTGGTAGAGTGGGTTCCCTGGGCCTGTCCGCCCCCTGTCACACAGCAGTCCTCCCAGCTTCCCTGTTATCCTGTGCTTTTGTCCCCTAAACTGTGTGCCCACTGCCACTGACCCCAGGTCCCTGATTGTCTTGGGTTAGTGGGTTTGCCTGGGGTCCCTGTAGTGGTGGACACACTGCTGTTTTACGTGTCCTGGGGACAGTGGCATGGGCCCGCTGGGTGGGTGCTGTGGTGGTGTTTCCTGAGGGGGGAGGTTCTGTGGTTGTTTGTGACAGTGGCAGGGGAACCGACTGTCCCGAGGTCCCAGATAGGCCGGGCTGGTCATCTTGATCCAGGCTTGCAGAGCTACTGTAGTCACTGTGGGCCTCTTCTGTGGGGGGACTGAATATGTCTGGCACCTCCTGTCCGGTGACGTTGGGTAGGGGTCCTTTTAGGGGGGTAAATGCATAGTTATTGTATCTGTGTGTGCCCTCTTGTCCAAAGTGTGAGTTACCCTCTACTCCTGTGCTTGGCGTATTTTCATTGGCCTTCTGTGATTGTTAATTTTGGGGCCTGGATGAGTATCTGTACTGGACATGCTTTGGTGATGCGTGTCCATGCATTAGTGTGACATGCAGGCCTTGGAATTGGGATGTGTGGGTTGTGATAGTGGGGTATCTGTGGGGTGTTGGGGTGATGGGTGTGAGGGTAGGGGTAGGAGTTTGTGATGGCATGCAGGTAGGGTGGGGGTTGAAGTAGTAAAGGGTTGACTTACCAGAGTCCAGTCCTCCTGCTACTCCTGCGAGGCCCTCAGGATGCATGATTGCCAAGACTTGCTCCTCCCATGTTGTTAGTTGTGGGGGAAGATGTGGGGGTCCCCCGCCAGTCCTCTGTAGTGCTACCTTGTGTCTGGATACCACGGAACGCACCTTCTCCCGTAGGTCGTTCCACCTCTTCCTGATGTCATCCCGTGTTCTTGCGTGCTGTCCCACGGCATTGACCCTGTCCACGATTCTCCACCATGGCTCCATCTTCCTAGCAATGGATGACTGCTGCACCTTTGATCCGAATAGCTGTGGCTCTATCCGGATGATTTCCTCCACCATGACCCTGAGCTCCTCCTCAGAAAACGTGGGGTGTCTTTGAGGTGCCATGACGTGATGTGGGTGATGTGTGAGGTGCTGTCTGTTGTGATGTGTGGGGGGATGTGTTGGTGTGTGTTTTTTGAGGTGCGTGGATGTTGTATGAGTGATGGTGTTGTGTGCCTGTGGATGCTGGTGTTGTGTTTGCTATTCTCTCTCTCTCTCTGCTTCTTCCAAAAATGTTGTTGTAAGGGGTTGTGGGTAATGTGGGTATGTGTTTTATATTAGGTTGGGTGTGTGGGTGTGGTGTGTGTATGTGTATCGGGTGTGTGTATTTTGAATTGTCCAATGTTGTTGTGTTTTGTAAATGTGTGTATAGTTTGAGCGCGGCGGTATGTACCACCAATGGATTACCGCGGTTGAATGACCGCCGCGTTGATATGTGGGTCGTGGTAGTGTGGGCGTAGTTCTTTTGGCATGACGTTGCAGGTTTTGCTATTGCCAGTTTATCACTGCCCTTTGGTGTGGCGGACTTGTGTGGGTGTCTGTATTGTGGCGGATTACAAGATGTGGGTCGTAATACCTGTAGCGGATGTCTGCCACGGTATGTTGACGACAGTAAGTGGGATTTACCGCCAGGGTTGTAATGAGGGCCTATATGTTGTTGAGTGTTGAGCATTGATGTAGAAAAGGTCCAGTTGGCATGCTCTGAAACCTCATTCGTAATTTACAAAATGTGCCTGACAACCGTTTGCTTCCACTGGCCACAATAACCACCCGCTGGGCCGTGAACGTGAGGAACTAAAAGTACTATTCTGAACCCAATTAGTGAGCTGTTCTTCAGTGACATTTAAAAGTATCTGCCAATTGTTAAATTCAGCTGGTGTTAGGATACTGGCCACATGCAGTTCTTTCATTTTTGCTAACCCTATGCAAGTTGTTTGCTGAACTGTGCCATTCAGAAATACTATTTATAAAGGAACAAGGCATGCTCTAAATAAAGCATCCCTATCCTGTATTTGCAAAACATCCACCATATAAATCAACTGAGTTTTTCCAAAAATTACCCTCAACAGCCAGCCAGGAAACAAGGGAATCCAAATAGATAGATTTTGTGTTGGTTAGCAATATTTTTCTTACTTCAGAAGTAAGTTATTTAAGGAGTATGACTCTGCATTTTTAGCATCATGCCCAGAAAAATATGCAAGCTTTTCTACATACATTTTGGAACTCCCCACTGGAGGAGTCGAACAATGCTCCCATTGTGTGTAATTAAAAACTGATCTTGGGGTACTAGTTTGGTGCAGAAAGTGATGTCCATAGTAGTGGCAACAGAACACTCCCCCATAATTTGCTGTATTCATTTATATATCTTCACTTTCAAATACAATATAATATTCAAGCTCAGAAGGCATGGAATCAACTGTTTTAACATCCCAATCTTCAGAAACACCACCAGGTGTAATAACATCATTCATAGAACCTTTAAAGGTATTTGGAATTTTTATGACCTCAGTAGGACCAAATGTATCATCTGGTACTTTATCCCACACAATCCCATCAGGAATCGGAACAGCTGAGAAGTTAACCAGGGACAAGTCTCTTCGGACCTTATGGGAAGAAAGGTAAGCTGTCAAAACCTCATCCACCATTTAACAGCAGAGCGTTCAGGAAGATAGTACCCATTTATCAATAAAAAGTAAATAGCGACAAACCCAATCCAAAGCAGGAAGGCAAGCAATATCAGTAATATCCATAGATAGTACCATGGATGAACCAAACAACTATTTTTAAGCCAGTTATAAAGCTTACATGCTGCTGAAACAAGTGCGGTCGCAGATGCAGAGAAACTTGAAGAAAAGTAGTCAATGTTGACAAACTAACCAGAAGCTGTTTGTGCAAAGACAGGAGCCAGTGCAGAACTGGTAGATGGAGTCAATGGCCGTGGTTGATAATAAACAATGTCATCTATTCTTGTTGAATTGGAATAGTAGAGATCCAAAGTTTGGATGTTCCTTGTTGGTGTAGTGGTGACAGGAAGTATCAGAAGTTCATTCTCCACCCTCCCCAAGCTCAGGAGGCTGATCTAGCATTGGTTATTGCAGAAGCATTGGTGAGTGCTTGAAGAGGTATAAATCCCGTTTGGTAGTGAGGGAGGCAACAGAACTACTGAGTAATCCTCATTGTCTCTCGTCAGTTTGATATTGTCAATTAAAACAAATTGGTTTTCTTTATAACCAGGCAGCTGTGGTATAATGACAGTTCTGGTACCATGTATTCCAGGATTGTAACCAGTGCTCTATAGATGGGCCAAACTCCTGTTTTACAGCAATCATTTCTTGTACTAGATCCACAACTTTAGGAATCCGACCAGTAGATGTTGTTGGCAAATCCCTCATTCCCAATGTGGCGGAATAGGAAGATGAATATTCAGCACAGAATTGTTGTGGTTCCTGTAAAACAGTGACAAATTCATTTATGTCAAAAGGTGTATCTGACGCCACTGTTCCAGGGTCATCAAGATCCGAGAAATACATAGGTATAACAAACAGGACCTTATTAGGGGTGCGTCCTCCCAAGGACCTTCTGGGCAGATTATTTAGTGCTCTATGATGAAGCCAACTGTGACTAGAATCTAATACCCTTACTTTTAAGGATTGCGTTAAGCCTTGGTTCTTCCGGTCCACAACAGAATTTTCCTTTCGCTGATATGGAGACAAGATATGAAGTTGAACACCCATTCTTGCCATGGTGTCCCTGAATGCCCTGGAGGCAAAGGCAGGGCCCTGGTCATGTGGGTTGCTGCAACCACATATGTTCTGATGAAGATTTGCAAATCTTTAATAACAGTTTGGGCATCAGGCAAACATTGTGGTCATACCCAGAGGAATCTAGAATATATATCAACAGCGACTAAGATGTATATGTATCCCCTATCAGGCTGTAAGAGAGCACAGTGGTCCAGGTACACACATTGCAGTTGTTTGTTGGACGCTGAGGGTTTCATCTACAAGGAAATGGTGCAGTACGGTGCTGCAAGCAATCTTGCTGCACCGAGTTGTGTTATTTCCAAAATGCAGGGATGTGCCGTATTTAAAAGAATACGGTGCATCCTGGTGTTTCTCCCTGCACCGGCACTAAATTAGCTGCCTAGCTCTAATGCAGTGAACCTTGCGCCATCTTGTAAGGATAGCTGTGTTTTGGGGGGAGACTTTTTTTGTGCAGGAAGGCACACCTTCCTGCACAAACACAATCTTTAATGGTGACTTGCTCCTTCTATGTGTAATACAGAATGCAGCATACATAGAAAGAGCAAAAAGAAGCAAAAATAAAAGTATTTCTCTTTGTTGTGCTACTTTAATGGCTCCCATAGGCGTTTATTTTTGGCACTGTCTCAGGTTTACAATTTCTCGTAAATCAGGGGCAGTGTCAAAAAGCAATGGGTGTTGCATGGGTATGCCCACAGCAACACCCATTGCATGCCCTTTAGTTGCAGAAAACTGTGTCGGGAGGGCCATACTTACAAGGCCACATTAAGCCAGGAAAAGTGGCTTAACGCCACCTTGTAAATATGGTGCACAGCACCAACGGAGCATCACAAAAAGTGATGCTCTGGTGGCAGAAGGACCTTGTAAATGAGGCCCTAAGAGGGGTGTCTGTGATGGGTGTCAGATGATGGACTGTTTTATTCATTAAAAGATGTCACAACAAAGGACATATTGTTTGGTCTGTTTGTATGGCCCTGGCCACCAATAGCATTTTTGTAGCAGGGAAATAGAAGCTGCTACTCCAGCACGGGAATAAGTAGCACCTTCATGCACTGCTTTAATGAGATCTGATCTCTGACCTTGGTTGGGGATCACAAGATCATCCACCCCTGATATTGTTGCAGAAGCAATATTTTGAGCACTGAGGTGTTAGGTATATTTAGCAGGGAATACTTTTGGTAAAGGCTTGCCATTAGTCAAAGCCTTCACAGCAGCCAGTGTCTCATTATCCAATCTCTTATGACAGCGAGTAATTGCAGCAACAGAAGCCATAGCTACTGCAGATTTGCCAGCTTCATCAGCCAAAAGCATTTTCTACAAAATGTACTCCTACACATAGGTGGGCATATGTATAAACAATCGGAGCTCTTGGTAGTCTTCCTCAAGATCTACTTCCCTCCCCCACACGTTTTTGTGTTTGATGCTGTTCCCTTTTGAGTCTCTGAAGCGGTTCAGGTGCCAATGATGTAAGTAATCATTGTAGGACTGGACACAGTGGGGGTGATCCTAAGTCTGGCGGGCGGCGGAGGCCGCCCGCCAGACTTCCCCCTCCAAAATACCGCTCCGCGGTCGAAAGACCGCTGAGGGTATTTTGGGTTTTGCACTGGGCTGGCGGGCGACCGCCAAAAGGCCGCCCGCCAGCCCAGTGCAAAACACCCTTCCCACGAGGACGCCGGCTCAGAATTGAGCCGGCGGAGTGGGAAGGTGCGACGGGTGCAGTTGCACCCGTCGCGAATTTCAGTGTCTGCAAAGCAGACACTGAAATTCTTTTTGGGGCCCTCTTACGGGGGCCCCTGTAGTGCCCATGCCATTGGCGACACCCCATACCGCCATCCTGTTTCTGGCGGGAGAACCGCCAGGAACAGGATGGCGGTATGGGGTGTCAGAATCCTCCATGGCGGTGCAGCTTGGATTCATTTGGGCAGCGGAAAACCGGCGGGAGACCGCCGGTTTTCCACTTCTGAACGCGGCCGAACCACCGCGGGCAGAATGCCCAGCGGGGCACCGCCAGCCTGTTGGCGGTGCCCCCGTCATTTTAGCCCTGGCGGTCTTGGACCGCCAGGGTTAGAATGACCCCCAGTAACACAAATCACATGCAATCAATATAGACTATTCAGGATCCGTATGTTCCAGTGCCAAAATCAGATCCTTAAGCTCTGGAAGTTGTGCAGTGCAGTCCCCTATAGTCACCCTCATGAAATGTGACATAGGTGAACCCGATGGCACCAGAAATTATTCTGATGACCAAATGTGTTTTGCTGTAAGACTCCAACAATGCGTGTACGTGCTGGTGTCCAGTGTTTCCTTAAAAAATCTGGCCAAATTAAATCATAAAGTAGTTTTATGCATTATGCATAGTTGGGAATATATGTTTTGCCAAATTTAAAGGACCCAAATAATGACTGCAGTTTCTCGATGGTGTACTGAGGTTGAAGTTAGGTGCACTTTTCAAGAAAGTGCAGGGCTAAGCTTTTGTCTTCATCAGAAAATTCATATACTAAAAACAGGACACTAAGAAAAGCTATTTTGGTTTTCTTAACGTTAATTATGTAGCCTTGGCCAACTAATCAGTCAGTCAGTCAGTCAAAGATCTTTATTCGGCAATTGCAATAAAAGTACAGATAAAATCACATATCCAAGTGAGCAGGCAACAGAATAAAGAACAAATTAAGAACACAGCTCAAAAGATCATATCATACATAGATTACATAGAAGAGCACAAAATAGTCTAATCCAGATTCCCCTTTCACGGATATTACAATAATTCTTCTCAAAATGTTTACTAATATCATAAAATATGATACCAAAGATTTTAAAATACCCTATAATATAATAAAAATCCTTACTCCATATAGAATAAGACTATCCTAAACTGCATATGAAGTATAACAATTTAAACAAAACAAATTTTAAAAATGGCATAAATAAATTAATAAATTACAAAATATTAATACCGGTTCCTAATAGCAATAGATGATCTAATAAAATGTAATATATGAAAACAAATTTTGATATTTGACAATTTCTGAAAATATATCAAAGCTTCCTTATAATGGATGGGTCTTAATTTACGTAAAAATGGTAAAATAAAAACATTTCTAGTGGTAGCGTAAAGAGAACAGAAAAGAAAAAAAAGTGGCAAGTACTCTGCTTTGAACTAGTATCGCAGGGGCAAGGTGGTAAATCTTTTTGCCAGATACACTGATTGGGAAAGGCCACCTTAAAATGAATCAAATTCAGTCTAAATAGAGTTAAAAGAAAATATATTTTTGGACATGAAAACCAACTCAAATAGGGTTCCATATGTGAGGCCGTAACAATCTGAGTATAGGAATCCAAAGATTTCAGTTTCAAACAACTATGAAGTCTTATGTCTAAAGTATGCTCAGAATTACATGATTTCAGCAGAGACCTTGCACTTGTGGTTAGCAATTGTGATTCTTCAAACATATGCCTAGGCCCCAGCTTTTCAAAAGATGATTGCAAATACGAGAGCCAGGGAATCCTATTTGAATTGGCCAATTGCATGCACTCAATAATACATTCCTGCACAAGACTTGCCGCTGGATTCGTCCAACATCTAATCCACAACAAAAGGGGGGCAATAGAGACCGTGTCCTCTAAAAAACATTGGCCCAAATCCTCGTGGTTAATGATGTTTGCTATACACTTGGGTACCATCAATAACCTACGCATACATGCATTCTCAATACGTTGGAGAGTGGGTACTTTGATGTGACCCCAGACACCTGCCCCATATAGGGCTGCTGAGACACACTTGGAATTATATAGCATCATGATCTGAGAAGACGGTCTATAACCAAGTTTACGAGTAAAATGAAAAAATCGCTTCAATATTCCTTGCCATTTGTTGGGTTTTAAATTTAAGGTGAGTATTCCATAACATGGAGGAACTTATATGCATACCTAAATAGCAAACATTCCTCACCTTATTAATAATATTGCCCCCCATAGTAAATTGTTTAGACTTAGTATTTGGAGGGCCACATGTCATAACAAATGTCTTAGAATAATTAACTTTCAAATAAAGGTCCAGCACGAAATTCAAAAAGAGGTCCAACAGACCTTGTAAGCCATTTGCAGTACGGGCAACGAGTACAGCATCGTCTGCATATAATAAAACTGGGAGCAATCTCTGACCCATCTTTGGTACATCCTTCCCATTTTTTATCAAAAAATCATAGAGCCCATTTATATATATCAGAAAGAGAAAAGGGGCTAAAATGCATCCCTGTCTTACTCCCCTAAATGAGGAAATAGGGGCGGTTCTCTGTCCTGATGGGCCAAACTGAACTGAAACCTTTAAATCCGTATGGAGGCGCTTTATAAATTCCAATAGGGTCGCGTCGCACCCCAGGGTTTCGATGATTTGCCATAACTTCTCCCTATTTACCAAATCAAAAGCGCTAGATAAATCAATAAAAGCCAGGTGAATGGACTCCTTTTTGGCAGTTACGTATTTACTAAGAATAAGATGCAAGTTTAATACTTGCTCAACTGTACCCAAACCAGGTCTAAAACCAAATTGAATTGGAGATAAAATGTGTGCCTTTAACACCCAATCCTCCAGGCGAGATAAAATCACACTGCCCAGAATCTTGGCTGTAGAATCAATCAAAGATATTGGTCTATAACAAGAAGGATCTTGTCTATTGCCCTTTTTGAATATAGGAATAATAGTTGCCAGTTTCCAAGAAGAGGGTATATTACTTTTAACAGCGCTTCTTAGGACATTTGTAACTAGGGGACCCCAAAGATTAGGCATAGATTTAAAGCTATCAACAGGAACACCCTCAGGGCCAGGAGCCTTCCCTTGCCTTGATCGATTAATGGCTCCAAGGATCTCATGTAGATCAATTGAAATATTTAATTCATTTGTATTAGGGTCTATGTTATTCTGGTTGGTAATATTATCCTCCTTAGTCAGAAAATCATTATCTGGGTCAAATACTTTCCCAAAATAATTCAACCATACCTCTTCTGCGATAAGACAATCATCAACCTTAATGTCACTGTCCAAAAAATATGAATGATTTACCACCTTCCAAAATTTTGAGGTGTACTTCAGATCGGAAGCAGCCTGTAACTCATCCCATGCCTTAGTCCTTATTTCTGATTTCCTTTTTTCCAAAGTGGCCTTATACTCAGCCCTAGCTAATTTAATTAAATAACGGGAAGGAGGAACTGTTTTAAGGGCATCTTTTAATTTTTTATGAGCAGTTGAATACGCGGAATTAAACCATCTATGGGCGGCCAAATCCATGGAAGGCCTATCCACCACAGGGGCATGCAAATAGCATTACTTAATA
Source organism: Pleurodeles waltl (assembly GCF_031143425.1). Classification (NCBI taxonomy): domain Eukaryota; kingdom Metazoa; phylum Chordata; class Amphibia; order Caudata; family Salamandridae; genus Pleurodeles; species Pleurodeles waltl. The sequence goes on from NC_090444.1 coordinate 635,984,661, forward strand.
GTTTGAATTCTTGAACTATGTGGTCATGGTCAAGCTGCTGGGACAAACAAATATTAATGGAGTCAAACCTAGATTTTATAATTTCTTGATTGAAAATCGTTGGATTTATTTTGTCCCATTTCAGACGTAGGCCAGAATTTGTATGAAAAGTGGTGTTTCTTCTCAATCCCTTATCCCTAGAGACCTGGTCAATGTTTAAGTATAGGTTAATACATAAGGGGTTGTGGTCACTAGCACAGTGAGGGATTATCTTGAAATCACAGATTAAGTGATAATCTGGGGAGCCGATATCAATAAAATCAATAGTACTCCCCTTCGAATTCCCTGTGAACGTAGGGACATTTAAAAAATCTAGTGCCACTTTCTCCATTACATGAACCAGATCGAAATTACATAAAAAGGAGTTCAGAGCTTCTCCTTCAGGTAAATGAATAAAATGGGTTGACGACTCTCTACCTTCAGTAGGAATGGCACACAGTTCTAAATTTTCCTGACAACATAGGGGAGTATTAAAATCACCGACCTATAAAACTACTACATCTTCATCCTGTAATTCGGTGGAAGAATCGATAAAGTCCACTACGTCCTCTCGGTTTCCCTTAAGGAGACCACATGGAACATTGGTATAGAAATTTAAAATCAAAATACCTTTACACCCCCTAATGGATAGTAAGACAATCATAAAATAAGGTGAAGACCAAATTAAAGACGCCTTCAATAATGGTAGTTATAGGGATACAAGGACTAAAAGACCTCCTCGTGCCCTTCCCATTGAAGAAGTTAATGCCGGCTGGTAAAAAGTTGTATACCCATCCAAAAGGAATATATCTTTTGACCAAGTTTCCTGTAAACAAATTATGTCAAAATAAGATATAAAACCCGTCCAAGCCGTTTTTTTATTTTAGACCGGAGCCCCGCAATGTTCCAACTGATCAAAGATAAGGGCTTTGTTCCTAAATATAACACAAGTTTATCAGTATTATTAAAATGGGAGGTATCAAAAATGTTCTCTCTTTCTTCCTATATAAATTCATCATGATCATCGTTGGCCGTTAATCTCAACAAGTTTTTAGGACCCGGAATTACGGTAACTGTAAGTCAATTATTCTCGTCAAGGGAATTAAAGGCAAAGGGACAATTACTAATAGGAGCATTTACCTGAACATATGGCCTAACTGGGACTGCAGTATAATTGCTGGGAACAACAGTAAAGCATTGTGGAAAAAGGGAACAGTCATAAAAATAGCACAATGAGTGTATTTGGATCCCATTATCTGAACTGTTAGAATAATTTAAATTTGCCGGAAGGTAATCAACTGAATACGGGTTAGCAAAATTAATTACGACACAGTCTCCGTCATCTTAGGTAGCCAACCTGCTTCACTCTAATCTTATTATTTGGATGATAGTTGGATTGAAATTGAGATTTCAGCCAGTAAGCAGACTTCCTAATCAAAGCTTGGGTGTCTTCTATTTTGTGACTATCCAAAGGAGGCACGTTTGTTAACACCAAAACATAAGGAATACAGTCAGGAGGTAAGTGCTTGATTAATGGTTTTATTTAATGGGGGAAAATTAGGCCCAAGGGAGATAACTTCTTTAGAGGTTTCTCGCGACAACTCATTGACAGCATTACCTTGGCCAGGAATGACGGGGGGATTGGCCAAGAGTGTGCTGGAGCCATGAGATGACAATGTAGGTAATGAATTTTCTTTGATTACGACATCACGACTAGGTACCTTTCCCTCACTTAATACTCCTGAATTAAATAGCTGGGAAAATGTACTAATCACATTGTAACAAAAACAGTTAAGTATTTTAGTTATCATAGTAATAAGTTTCTCCTCTAGGTTAACACAAAGGGGGTTATTACAACTTTGGAGGAGGTGTTAACCTGTCCCAAAAGTGACAGTAAAGTGGTGGATATACCACCAGCCGTATTACGAGTCCATTGTATCCTATGGAACTCGTAATACGGCTGGTGGTATATCCGTCACTTTACCGTCACTTTTGGGACAGATTAACACCTCCTCCAAAGTTGTAATAACCCCCAAAAGGATTTAAGTATAGAGTCTATTGTACCAAAGGAGTCACTAAGAGCATACTTGTTTGTTGGGTGTTCGTTAGTTGAAACCAAAACAACTGATTCATTGGCACTGATTGCCGGTGAAATGTGAATTCTCTTTTTAGGCCCTGAAACCTTTTTTATATTCTTGGACCTTTTACCCTCTCTCCTCTTCTTCGAAGGGGGGGAAAGTGCCTGGGAGCATTCCAAGGATGAATTAACACTTTGAACAGGGGGTTTGAGTAAATCTTGTGGAGGCTTATCACAGTGAGCAGATTGTGTAATATTGGTAAACAAAGCCAGTGAAGGTGACCCCTCCTTTGAATTAGTAATTATATGAACAATAGGTTCCAGTGGAGACTGCTGGGCAGATTTTTGAACAGCCCCAATCCTTGCTTCGACTTGCTCCAGTTCAGATTCAATAGCCCCAACTACAGAGGATAAGTAGCTAGTAATAGAAGATTGGGCTGAAGAGCCCGGCCCGCCTTCCCCCTTTTGGAAACTGTTCTTTCTTTTCCCCATTTTGAATGATAATCACACACGCCTCCTAGAGAAAAGAGGACAGCAACAATACCTTCAAACCTCAATGTATGTTTTTGCGCAGCAAAAAACAGCGCAACGCAATAGTAGAATTCCACCCCCTCGAGGGCACAAAGGATCCTGGGCCAGGGAGCCCCCCTACAAAGTACAAGTACCTTAAAGCAGTTTACTGGAAAACACACGCTCATTTACTCCAGACTGCACACGTCACGCAAGGTGGGAGCGCGAATCAATGTTTAAAGGGGCTCAGAGCCTGCCACTTCCCCAAGGCACCGGCAGCAGCAGTTCCCGTGCGTCCCGCGAGGCGGGAGCGCGATTCAATGTTTAAAGGGGCTCAGAGCCCGCCCCTTTCTCAAGGCAGCAGCAGTTCCCATGCGTCCCGTGAGGCGGGAGCGCGATTCAATGTTTAAAGGGGCTCAGAGCCCACCCCTTCCTCCAGGCACCGGCAGCAGCAGGTTCTGCGCCAACTAATCCTAAAATGGTGTGATCCACCTGAGCCAAATGTGCATTGAGGTTGTCATCTGTGAGGTAGATGTCATCAAGATATGACAACTCTTCAGGAACAATATAATGTAATATTGAATACCCCAGGGCTGGTCTTATACCCTTGAGGGAAATGACAAAAACACCTCTGAATGCCCAGCGCACTGAAGGCGCTTAGATCCTGGCTTTCAGGCTTTAGATTTTGGTGGAAAAAAAAACATGGCAAATGTCCAAGGTTGTTTTGTATTTGTTTTGCACTATATTGTTGGTATGTGCTGTACTGTGTGCATTTTGGATTGCCAGGGTGCGTGTATGACTGTTTAAAAGCGTGTAATCTAAGACTATTCTATATTAATCATCAGATTTTGCTACGAGGAATAATGGGTTATTTATTGTAGAGATGCAAGGTTCCATTACTCCCTGGTACTCAAGTTGTGTGAGAATATCTCTCACTGGTGTTTTAAATTCATGTTTAATTGAATATTGAGGCTGGATCTGTGGAGTACATCTAATTGGTATTACATGGTAGAGGGAATCTCTATGCCACCTTGCGTGCTTGCAGTTCAGAGCAGGAGTCAATGCCAAAGTCCAATCCGCAGAGTAGGCTTCCTTTACTATGTCTGGAAGCGGGACTGAGAAAGAAGGCAAAATGACATCCTCCCCTTGTGGGAGCACACAGACAAATTCAGGTGGCCAATCTTTTTCTGCCAATAAAATATCATATTTTAATTGTAATTGTCTCAAGCACTTTACATCTCCCTCAATCTGAATATTTAATGTGTGTACCCTGTCTGGTGGGGGAGACAGGCCTGCCCGCTGTGTGGCTCCAAGAAAGTCATTAGTAGGTCACATCCAGAAGATTTAGAAGAATCCGGCAAAATATCATGACCTCTGCTGTGCTGTCTAGCAGAGTCACTGCCCACATTCTGTTCTTCAACAATGTTCTCAATAAGAGTGGCATCTTTCACTGAAATTGCTGCCACTTTTTTCTTTTTAAATTGGGGGTTTTGCTGTGGACTTTTCTCTTGCTTTTTTCTGCAAGTTTCTGAGGAATGTTGTGAAACCTTTTTCAGCTTCATGTAGTTGCTTCGTTGTTCTGACCATCCTCTTCTCTCACTCCGTTTATCAAGTGTGTTACCGAAAGATCGAGATTGGCGAGTGTCAGTATATTGATATCTATCTAGTGTTTTTAAAGTTTCCCTATTTCTAAGGTTATATCTTTTTTCTGATGTCTCCAGGGGAGGAGATTCTCCTCTTTGTGTTCTTCTCTCTTTGTTTTTCCCAGTGTTTTAGAGCTTTCTTGTGCTTACTCAGTACCCCCCCTTAATGGAAGTATTCTGTAGTTGAGGTTTAGTTGGTCTGGCCCCCATATTATCCCTACCTAATACAAGTAAAGCAAGTGTTTTTGCGCAACCCAGAACAGAATCTTCCTCCGCTCAGTTGATGCTTTTTCCATGATTAAATGGATAGTTTGTGGATTTATCCCTGTAACGGTCATTTGATTTATAGCTGGAGCAGCCCTCACTGGGGTGGTGTTTGCAGTCCTCATTACGAATTGTGTTATTCATCTATATATTGCTCCTAGCTCATTCTATAATGTGCATACTCCAGCTATTGGCAGAGCATACAGATTGGGATGTGATGCATATGTGGACGATGTTGGCCATGTTGGGCCGTCATTGCTTAAAGGACCTAACCTATCCAGCTGTATTTCATGTGGAAGGGCGCCATTATACAATCTTGGTGATCTTGGTAATTTAAAGGTATTTCTAAATATTGCTACGCTCTTTACTGTTGTGGTACATTCATAATTCTTTATGTATGAAATGTGTTGGAATCAACATTTATTCAGTAAAATATTTCTGTTCTGTAAGCGTCTTGAGCTTCAACTACGAATTGTGTAACTGGTTGTCTACAGTTTTCTTGAATATTTACTGGTTGTGTCATATTAAGGAGTAGGTATCAAAGTCTGGAACACCAATAGGGGAATTCTTTTAAGGTTCAAGTTTAAACAACCTACAGCCTAGATAGGTACTCCCTATTCAGCTGAAGCGGATGATCTCAAATACCATAGATGTCTCCGTATAATAGTAAATAGGGTACCTTTAGTTTGTGTGAGACAGAGATACTCAGGGGACCTGTATAATTAGTGCCTTACCGATGTTGGAGGCACCATGTCATAGTACTCTTGTTATTGGAACAAGACTGCTAGATTCTGTGTGGCAACACTACGACTTATGGGTGACTGAGTCAATCTCACACAGTCTTGGCAGCTATCAGGCCAACCCTTTCAGCTAGCTGGCAGTACCTCACCCAAACCTGAAAGAAAATGCGATTTGTGGCAGCCTGGCGCATGACACTGTAGCTTTTCAGGGGAAGTCGTGGTTGACATATCTCACCCCTTTCTCTCGTTAGTAAAAGGCCTCATACACACACAAAGGCCGAAGAAAAAGATGTAGGATGGTTTTCAAACATTTATTGAAAAGACTGCAATCTATAATAAAATAAACGAGTTGCAATTATTAGTGCAATGAGACATAACATGATTAGGATTGATGTGACCAGCGAGAAGAAAATAACCAGCCCCAACATGTTGGAAGAACACACATAGATTAATTCTACCTAACCTCTAACTCCTAAGTGAGAGCATAGCTGGGGTAGCCCAATCTATCCGTACTTAGTCCATGAGAGGACCACCCACCCCCATTACCTGGAAGACAGGGGTCTGCCTGCAGTCTCCTGGGCCGGTTGTAGAGACAGGGCTGCAGTCAGTAATGAAATGGCATGCAGCTTGTACGGTATCCTGGCCACAATTACCTCCCTGTTGTCCCTTGGCCTATACAGTACTTTTATAAGAAACATATTTCTCTTCCATGAAAAGTCCTGACATGGGCATGACCTAAGTATTGGACTGTTTACATACTCTTGTGGCAACAATTTCTAGCTGGATTATTATGTACTGTTCTTGACAGCCTTGGACAGTGGTACATGGTGAATTGTTGTGCACAGAATAATAATAACAATGCTTTAGCAGAATCACACAGTTACAGCTCATTAGAAATAAAAACATCCCAGCTGAAAGGCAGACTGACTACACATGAATACAACTGAATAAATGAAAAGAGACTGCATATGTAGGTGAAAGGGCACAGACCGCAGGCCTAAGCTAAACTAAAAAATGTGTGCCCAAACAGAGTGTGAAATGAACCCATGACAAGTTGCAGGACCTAACTAAAATTTACGCCCCCACAATGCACTGCTTATGACCTCACGTATTACATTACTCTTGACATGGTCAGTGGCATCACTGATAACATCACTGTATGCGTCAGTGTGTGCCTGAGTGTGTCAGTGTATAGATTAGTGTGTGCCTGGGTGTGTCAGTGTATAGATTAGAGTGTGCCTGGGTATGTCAGTCTATGAATTAGTGTGTGCCTGCGTATATCAGTTTATGGATGAGTGTGTGCTTGGGCGTGTTAGTGTATACATTAGTTGGTGCCTGGGTGTGTCAGCATATATGTCATTGTGTGCATGGGTGTGTCAGTGTATGTATTGTGTCAGTGTATGTATTAGTGTGTGTTTCGGTAGGTCATCCTATGTCTAAGTGTGTGCCAGGCGTGTTAGTGTATGCATCCCTAGGTGCCTGGGTGCACCATTGTCTGCATCAGTGTCTGCCTGGGTGTGTGAGTTTATGCGTCAGTGTGTGCCTGGGTATGTCAGAGTATACATTAATGTATGCCTGGGTGTCCCCGCATATGTATTAGCGTGTGCCTGGGTGTGTCAGTGTATGCATGAGTGTGTGTTTGGTTTTTGGTTGTATTAGTGTATGTGTTAGTGTGTGCTAGGTGTCTCAGCATATATGTCAGTGTATGTGTTAGCATGTGCCTGGGTCACTCAGTGTATGCATCCGTGTGTGCCTGGGTATGTCAGTGTAATCATTAGTGTGTATCTGGGTGTGTTAGCATATGCATTAGTGTGTGCCTGGGTATGTCAGTCTATGCATGAGTGTGTGCCTGCGTTTGGTAGTGTATGCATCTGTGGGTTCCTCGAGTATGCTGGTGTTTGCATCAGCGTGTGCCTGGGCGTGTTAGTGTATGCATTAGTGTGTGCCTTGATGTGTCGGTGTACATATTAGTGTGTGCCTGTGTGTGCTAGTGTGTGTGTTAGTGTGTGCCTGGGTGTGTCAGTGTATGCCTGAATGTCTGCATGGATGTGTTAGTGTATGCATCAGTGTGTGTCCAGGTGTGTCAGCATATATGTCAGTGTGTGCCTGCATGTATCAGTGTATGCATTAGTGTGTGCCTGAGTATCAGTCTATGCATGAATGTGTGCATGGGTGTGTTAGTGTATGCATCAGTGGATACCTGTGTATGTCATTGTGTGCATCAGTATCTGTCCGGGTGTGTTAGTGTATGTGTCAGTGTGTGGCTGGGTGTGTCAGTGAATACTTCACTGTGTGCATAGCTGTGTCAGTGTATGCATTAGTGTGTGCCTGGGTGTGTTAGTGTATGCATGAGTCTGTCTGGGTGTGTCAGTGTATGTGTGAGTGTGTGCCTGGGTGTTGTGTGCATCAGTATGAGCCTGACTATGTCAATGTATGTATCAGTGTGGACTTGGACATTTCAGTGTATGCACCAGTGTGTGTCTCAGCAAAGTGCCAATAAATTACATGGGAGTTGTTCACCATGCCCTTTCGTGAGCATTATATAGTGGCAAAGCATGTAAAGTGCTCTCTCTGGAAGAAGACATTCCCCAGGAGTGTCTCGAACAAATACGCATATGGCACTACAAGTATGTTGACACATCTGAAGAGAAATAACTCCAACCACTGTTGAAAAAGTAAAATTGCATAAATATAAATCAGTATTAAATTTACAGCATTCCAGCAACAGAACAGTGCACATTTATTTAACAGTTTATAACATTATAGTAAAAGATTTTATTTCCCCTTTTTTCTTTTCTCAGCTTTTAAACTCATACAAATGAAATGTTGCTTTGTATAAAGAATTATCATTGAACAGTGGGGAATAAAACAATTGTATAGATTGAGAAAACAAAACAAAACTGCACAGTATATCACTACAAATAGGTGGTACTATGAATTACATTCACTACAAGCACAAAACCAATAGTTTTCCGGACAGTTTCTATACTAATTCACAAAAATGCGTCCAAAAAATGATTCTCCTATTATTATACCTGGTACAATAGTACTAATACATATAAAGAAGATTTGTATTTTGTAGATCTTTTTGAAGACATCACCCCAGTAGGCCCACAGATGTCTAAATGGTGACGATCCTTGTAGATGAAATCCTATGCATTAGTTTTTTTTCCAGAAATATTTCATAAGCGTTTGGTTGAAGAAACAAATGGTGACAATTTCAAAGTTGAAATCACAGTTTTTGTATCAATTTAAAGTTGCAATGATTGTATTTTGTCCGTCTACTTTTACTCTTTAATTACACAGTGCACTGTCCAGATGTTATATTAACTGCTTCACGGAAGATGAGAAGACAATTTTTTGAGACATCACACCTGCTAGTCCGAATGATGTCTAAACAGAGAAGAAATCTTGTACATTATTTGTTTTCCAGAAATACGCCTTAGAACTTTGGTTGAAGAAATAGAAGGTAAGAATTTTGTAGTTTGAAAGGTACTTTTGGTTTGAATATAAGGTTTCTCTCACCGCATTCCGTTTATCCAGTTTCAGTCTTTAAATAGACAGTGTAGTGCCCAGATGTTACATTAACTCCTTTGTGAAAAACAATAGTATAGTTGTAGTTGTATAAGTGTTTCCTGAAATTGAAATTTGTCCAGCTTTGAAGTTTGCAATTTTGGATTCCAATTTAGTTGCACCTGCTCTGCATCGCTGCATCATTAGTATAAGGTATTTTCCATCTGATCTACAATTTTGACAAGTCATATTTTGGTTTGTGTTTTTAATCAATTTGTCAAAAGACCCAGTTTTGCAATTTGGTAGTGTGAAGTACAGAAATCACTCAGAATTTATTTGAGTAGCATATGTAAAACAATACTCTTCACAGTCATGGCTTCATTAGTAAGTCAGTCCTAATGCCTCATCAATAATTAATTTTTCTACTTCTAGTACCGCAAGGGTAACATAGAAATTCTTGTTCATCTTGATGACTGTTGAGAGTGAATAGTATAGATTGACTATATATATCTACAAGGTATTGAATGCCTGAAGCAGAATGTATTACATTCCCATCACTGAGTAAATGTTGTAACAAATGATACAGTTCAGAACAGAATTTCTTATATGTTTTCTATTCAATTTAAACAAGATGTGGTAAATGAAAGATTACATTGAGACAAAATTTGCATAGCAGTTGACACCTGAACTGTTTACCATCTGGTAACTTTTTTCTTCTTAACAACTTTGAGCTTCTCCTTGTTTTTTTTACTTTTCTTTTAACATCTGTAGACTATTTTGTAAGTTTCCGTTACAAGCAAAAACACGTACAATACATCGGCCAATGTACTTCATGCCATCAATCTGATAAAATTTTGTAGCCAAATATTCAACCTCATCACTATTTGGAAAATAAATGAAATCAATTACTTTACTCATTGCACAATTTACTAACACTTCCTCAATATATAAATCATGCCACAAAATTACCAACACATAAACACTTTTCTGATTCTGCAGGCCTGGATATGGGCATCTCCAAAGAATACAATTTTGCTTGTACTTTTTCTGTTAGCAGTATTGTGACTCCTGATGTTCCATTTTATCAATAGCTGTATCAATAGCTGCTGTAATTTAAAATATATCTTCTTTCTCCCGTTTCAATAATTGTTTGTTAAAGTTGGAACACTCTTGCAGTGTGGGCATTAAACAGACCACAGATTTGCCTTCTTGAATGAATTTTTATATTAGTTGTGCTGCAGTACTGAGAAAATAATTTGATGATGAGGTCACTTTCTAAAGATTTTTTTTTGTCTTTTGTCAAAACTCCTACTTTAATGTCTGTCAGAATATTTTAATTTTCTTTATCGGATGATTGACTCATATTCTCCACTAGTTCCTTGTATTCAAAGTTTAACCAAGTGTTAACAATACCAATACTGCCCAAAGAATTTCTTGTTTCCTTATTTGAGAAGTGTCTTGAAAACAGGTTATCCTTTCACGTGGGTAAGTTACAGTAGGTCACCAAAGACAATAAAATGCTTTCCTCCAAAGAGTATGTCATACTCTGTTTTTAAAGTTGGCTGCATTCTTAAATGTATGAAGGCAAGCATTAAGGCCCATATTTATACTTTTTTTAGCACTGCATTTCCGTCATGTTTTGATGCAAAAGCAGTGCAAACTTACAAAATATAATTGCAGTTTGTAAGTTTGCACCACTTTTGCGTCAAACAATTATGCAAATGCAGCGCTAAAAAAGTATAAATATTGGCCTAGGTTTGATGCCATACTCACCTCATCGATGAATAAAAGCTTGAGTTTATTTAATACTCTTGACACCTCATGACAAGCTTCATCAAATAACTTCTTGTATTCCAGTTTATTGTCATGTTGAACAGGAAGCATAAGTAGCTAATGTAAAGTAATGCCTTTAATGTTATGGACAGCCAATCATATTGGTGCTGTTACTACACATTATAAATTTGATTCTGTACTCTTCTGCAGATAAACAGTAAGAACTTGAACTTGAAAGTTTTTACTGGTACCAGCTTGACCACTGATGTATAGAAGTAGTGGCTTAAATGAAGATCATCTACATTGTTTCTTTTCATGCAGAAATCCGTGCTCTATTTTATTTTTTACTTCAAAATACATTTCCTTCTGTTCATCATTCAGCTGTGCTTCTAACAGTTCAAAATCAACAATTTCCACTCTGTCTTGCTGCTTTGCATTGAATAACTGGTTGTCCAAGAGGATCTTGACTCAATGGTCCGGAACTTGCTTTTACTGTCTGCCTTGTGGACTCTCATTAGTTATCTCAGCCATAATAATTTCTTCATGTACAATCTCAGCTTTCAACATTTACACATACTTTGGAAACACTGAACACTTAATGATATCTTTAACAGCTTTGCAAGAGTCTTCGTAGCAGTCATATTCTCCAAGCAATTCTGATTCACCACACCAATGCTTGAAGAGTTGTAAAAGTGCCAAGTAGAAAAACTTTCTTTTCTCTGCAGTTTGGCAAGTACGTTTTTTGTGGATAATTATATTTCTTTTGGTGTGTCTGACCAAATAACAGTTATATCTAACTTCTGCATATTTACCTTCTTCTATGTTTTCCTCTACATCGCTTCTATCGCTGTAGTATTGAAGTACTTTGGAATGGCACATGTTTTCTAGATGTGGACCACTTTTTGTTAGTATGTATCCAACATATTAGATTTTAGAATGGCTCTACTTCTGGATCTAACTCTGCTAGATACTGAATTTCTGGGAAAGACTTTAACACTCTATTTCTTTGTGTTTGCAAGACCTAGACTTACCCAAACAATTCCCCTTGACTTTGAGAACTAACTAGTCAAGTTCAACCTATCCAAGCACTCATAGGACCCAATTTCTCTGTGGGGAAGCATTTTCAAGCTGAAACTGTACAATTTCTTAGTTAGACTCTTTTCTGCACAAATCTCTTTCATCTCTGTCTTCTCAGAGTTTGTGTAAGCGTGGGCAGTAAACTTCGCTCCGCTGGTGAGGTTCACAGAGGTTTCCCACTCCGCACTCTGCTTGGGCCATGGAGTTTGGCATAAAACTCTGCAGCAGATGGCAGAGTTTACCCTCACCACCCCTAAGTCAATGGCAGCTGTTCAAACCACGTTATTATCCATAACCTGAGTTTCCTATCAAGTCAAATTTGTGAGTGTTTAAAACGGCCTGATTGCTGGTATTACAGGCTGAACAAATATTTGACATTTATATTCAACCTGACAGTGAGTGGATGCGAGCACTCTTCTGTTCCAGAATGGACCCAGGACACGCATGCTGTGTCAGATCTCCAGTTGAGGCTCCGGAGTACCTACACCAAGGAAGGGAGGCACAGTGTATGCTGAAAATACTGGAGGTGAGAAAGTAATAAGCTCTGAGTAGGCAGTCAAATAATGATTTCTTTGCAGTACTGATAACACTTTGGGGTTAAAGATGTGCGTTATGTTTATATTTTCACCCTGACAAGCTTTTAGATTTCTGTCCGTTCTGGCCATACTTTCAAATTGTAAACATGCACTTCATTACAGGCATGCTCTCGTTCTTTCAATGGAAAGCTACACTTTTGCAGATTTTCCCAGGGGTCTGTGCCCATATTCGTGCAGTGTGTTTTTAAAACATACCTTGACATTGACATCTGATGCTCATTTAGTGACCACTACATACAGTAGGATGTTCTCGTCAGGCACTTGACAGGAGAACACACCTATATCCTCTGGACCCCACAAAAGTGCTCACAGCTTTCAGCTGCACTTGTGTTTACAGAATGCAAGTTCTGTTAGCCGCTCAGCCAAGACCCGCACCACTGTTAATAGACACAGAAGGGGGACTGGTTCACATGAATGTGGCGGCCAACTTGCAATGTTAGTCTACACACTGCACTTCAAGACAAGGTAGGCTGCGAGTTGAAGAAATAAAAGCCAAGGCCTTTTGTTGCGGTCTTTATATGAATTCAAGCTGAGGCTGCTTGTTAGCAAAAACACCGCTATTTAAGAATAAAATCAACAATTGAAATTTTATTTTTTCCAATAAGACATACAATAGGCTTTGTCCCCATGCTGTGACAGAATCGATTTCGATAAGGAAAGAAACATATCCTAGCTTCCTCATTTGACCTTTTTATAGGGCCTCAGTGAAGGAAAATATATAATGATATGTTTCTTTAAATAATGTTTTACCACTATTACTTTAAAGTTTTATAGAGCATTACTGCTAAAGTAACTGAAAGGTGTTACCACTTGAGTGTTTGTCTCAGTCAGCAGCACTACTGTTTTTCAACATTATTTACCCCTTCAACATCATTTTTAGGCAGAGATTGTGTCAGGTTTATCACGAGCGCTCGCTCTTACTCTTCAATTTCTCTGGCAACTCTCCTGCTTTGAGTGTATTTTACTAGCTCACAGAGTGGCGCTGAGCTGTTATCTTCTATGCCAGGGAAAGGGTAACTGAAGAGATACGTCTCTTGCTGTTGTGGCCTGCTAAACATTGAGAGTGGGTACAGCTGAACTTTACAAGGGTCCATTTCAGGCATTTTCCACAGGTGAGGAGCTTTTGGTGGAATTTCTTAACAAAAACACTGCAAAAGACAAACGCAGATCGGGCCTGTGATGGGCTGCAGAAAAGGGCGGGTAATTGATCAGCCTGCATATTAAGTGAGCTTGTGAAAACAATAGGACCCACACATGCACAATAGTCTTTTAAGCCAATCAAAGGACACAGTGAGCAGGATGGCTGGAAGTAAACTGCTTGCTAACCACCAGCATTATGAGAGGGGCTGCCATATTAGAAAATTGATGCGTTGGCCCATCAGGCCATTGTACTGCGCTGTCTAATTAGAGCAGTCAGTCAATAAACCACTAAATGGCTGTGATGCATTTCAAATGACCCCCTAATTCAGGGCAAGCCCGCCAGCAGAGAACAGCTTGACTTGTCCAACTGAAGCCAAGGCTGTGGGAAGTAGCCGCACTATCTATTACCCCAACACATCTACATTCCCTGCTGGGTAGGTGGAATTACACAGAATCGTGCAGAGCTTTTATGTAACTCTGTGGAATTCCACAAAGTAAAACTCAGCGAGTTCTGCCCACCCTTAATTTTGTGATATATGAAGTGATGTACTGAGCCACAGTATGAAGTTATCTGCAACAAACTGTATGTCCATGTTTGCGTTCCAAATTGTCAAAATGACTGGAATATAGTCATTAATGTACATTGAGGCATCTGTTCTTCTGAGATTGTCAGTGTTTGTGGGTGATTTTCATATTAATGTATGTCGGAGGGCAGATAGAAAGCTGTTCACTCTTCCTTGTGATGGCGGTCGAGGGAATCCAAAACATCTTGTATTAAATTTACCTTTGCACTTGTTTTTTCTACTACATTACTTTCTACATCTACGATGCTGGAAGCGCCAAACTTGTTGTCTCAAACCTTTTTTCACCACTGTCTTTCTGGATCGCACATGTCACATGCTGTTCTATGAAAGACAGTAACCATCATGTCTGTTCTGAATTTTGGTACATCTTTTATCCAGCAACACCTCTTGCTTGGTACTCTTTATGCCAAAATAAATCAGTTCTTCACCAAGAGGAGGTTTCCTTTTGTTGCAGATGAAAGACATCATAGCTTGAAAGCGGTGGTTAAAATATCTGCAAACATTAGCAGGATCCACGGAGCAACATTCTCTCACTGTCTTCACTTTAATTTCCCTTAATATTAGAGTTTGCTTCTCTCAAAAATGCAAGTAGGTCATCTCAAGCATACTCAGCACAACTGAGTGTCAGGAACTAAGTAGGTGCACCTATGTTACTCAACATGCATTTCTGCTCTCCATGATGACAATACCAATACTTGTTGGTGCCATGTTGGCACACCATCAAATTAATCAAGCTATACTCCAACTTTTTATCTTTTCCATGAACGTTTTCAACAAACTCCTTTGAAGAAAGATTTTGAAGATTAACTCCTGTCTTCAGTATATGGTTTACAGCGTATGAAAGTACAGACCACTCACTCTCAAAGAAAAGATGAAATGTGTATTGAATACAATGGTAAAATCTAGGATCTTCTGAATATAATCTGATTGACCGTTATTCAGCTGCTGGTATCTGTTCGGGGGAGTCATCATAGCGTCCACCTTCTCCAGTGGGTAATAACAGGCCCCTCAGCGTTCTCCCACACACTCATGGGAGCTTCCTTTGCTTGCCTATTTGAAACACATCAATAGCATCACCAATAACTTCTTTAGAATGTACAAGTCGGATGGATGTTGTAGTGTTCATAAATTTCTTCTGATCTCAATTGATCCACCTTTTCAATCTGACCAGTCGATGGTAAGGTTTCATCCTCCATATATATTACATCTTAAACAACATCACTATTTTGATAGCAAATATTATTTTGTACCAGGTATAACGTTGCTTTCTTTACCTTGTTGAGATCCAATTACTCTCGCCATATTTATTTGTTATTAGTAGGGACAACATTTGAAAAGATAATGGCCCTCATTATGACATTGGCGGTAAGTCCTGCTTACTGCCATGCTGACTGCCGCTAACATACAGCCAGTGTGGCGGATTACCGCTACTCATATTATGACACACACATAGCAATCCGTCACTGTACAGCCACACACACAAGTCCACCAGCTCAAAGTTAAGTGATAAACTGGCGGTACCAAAACCCACACCGTTACACCAACAAAACTAGGCCCATCACATTATGACCCATGAATAACTGCAGTGGATATTTAACTGCGGTAAACCATTGGCGGTACATACAGCCGCACTCAAAATACACACACACTAACTAAACAACACCACATTGGACAATTCAAACTAAACACACCTGATACACATACACACACAACTCGCACACACCCACACCACTATAAAACACACATATACACTAGGCACAACCCTTTCCGACAAAAAAAATTGCCAACTGAGAGAGCTAGACCAAGAGCACCCACAGAACCAGAGCCACATAACACCATCACCCGTACACCATCCATGCACCTTACAGCACACCGCCAAACACATCACCTCACACACCCTCACACTACACCCATGGCACCACAAAGACACCCCAGGTTCTCAGAGGAGGAGCTAAGGGTCATGGTGTAAGAATTCATCCGGGTAGAGCCACACCTACTCAGATCACAGGTGCAGCAGACATCCATCGCTAGGAAGATGGAGCTATGGCGGAGAATCATGGACAGGGTCAACACCGTGGGACAGCAACCCAGAACAAGGGATAACATCAGGAAGAGGTGGAACGATTTTCGGGGGGAAGGTGCGTTTCTTGGTAGCAAGACACCAAATGCCAGTACAGAGGACTGGCTGTGGACCCCCACCTCCTCCCCCACAACGAACCATACCACTACAGCGCCTCCCCCTCAAGAAACACCAGCACAGCACTGACCCAGCGGGCCCAATCTTCTGTCCCCAGGACACATCAATCAGCAGTGTGTCCACGACTACAGGGACCTCAGGGCACCCTAAAAACACAGGACGATCAGGGACCTGGGGTCAGTGGCAGTGGGCACACGGTTCAGGGGACAGAGGCACAGGACAACAGGGAAGCTGAGAGGACTGCTGTGCGACGGGGAGGACCCGCCCAGGAAATCCACTCTCCATGAGGCACTTGCAGGGATCCTGGGAGCATACCACCATTCCCAGGAGACAATGGGCCAGATGCTGGACAAGTTGCAGAAGACCCAGAGGCTGCAGGAGGGACAGTACCCGGGGATCAGGTAGGACTTGAAGGACATAAACACCACCCTGGTCACCATTGCCAGGGTGCTGGCAGACATGGCCAACACCATGAGGGAGGCAGTGGCACACCACTGGGCCCCTACCACTAGCCAAACCGATGAACAGCATTCCACCTCCTCTACCGCTAGTAGACCGGAGGCCCCGCCACAGGACCAACAGGCCACCAGCACCCCTCCCCCTGCAGAAGGAAAAGCATCCCGCAAACGTCCCTGTGATCCAGGCAGAAGCCAGAGACTATTGCCAAGACCCCCGCCAGGAAATAAGACTCTCCTGATTGTCAACCTTGTGTCCCACTCTGTCACCATGTCCACCTTGAACTGCCATTGCTCCACATCCTGTGCCCCCTTGGACAATGCACCTGTAATCCACATAGACTGGACTCTATCCTGGACTTTCCTCCACCATCTCCCCAGCCCATTGCACATCCCCCTCTACTTATTGACACTTAAATAAACACCAAGGGGGTCATTCTGACCCCGGCGGTCTAAGACCGCCGGGGCCAGGGTGGGCGGGAGCACCGCCGACAGGCCGGCGGTGCCCCGCAGGGCATTCTGACCGCGGCGCTTCGGCCGCGGTCAGAAGAGGCAAACCGGCGGTCTTCCGCCGGTTTACCACTGCCCTTTGAATCCCCCATGGCGGCGCAGCTTGCCGCGCCGCCATGGGGGATTCTGACACCCCCTACCGCCATCCTGTTCCTGGCGGTTCGCCCGCCAGGAACAGGATGGCGGTAGGGGGTGCCGCGGGGCCCCTGGGGGCCCCTGCTGTGCCCATGCCAATGGCATGGGCACGGCAGGGGCCCCCGTAAGAGGGGCCCGCAAAGTATTTCAGTGTCTGCTAAGCAGACACTGAAATACGCGACGGGTGCAAACTGCACCCGTCGCACCCCTGCAACTCCGCCGGCTCAATTCTGAGCCGGCGTCCTCGTTGCAGGGGCATTTCCTCTGAGCCGGCGGGCGCTCTTTTGGAGAGCGCCCGCCGGCCCAGAGGAAATGTCTAAATGGCCGCCGCGGTCTTTTGACCGCGGTGCAGTCATTCAGCGGCGGTAGCTTGGCGGGCGGCTCCCGCCGCCCGCCAACATTAGAATCAGGCCCCAAGTATGGAGTCTGGCAAATGATTGAACTATTGATTTGTTTAACAAGCTTTAAACACTGCAATACAACTGCACAGGAATGTATACATAGGAATGAATTGTAGTTGGCTGCAGTCAACACACCAGGAGCCAGAGTGGGGCACAGCTATCTGAAAATAGAGATGCCAAAGGGTACAGTAAGTGGCCATAGAATTGGGGGAATCTGCCTGCCAAGTACAATGTCAAACACAAAACTGTCAATGTAAAGTGAAGTTACAGTGTCTTACCTGTGTGTCACTGGAAGTATTGTCGTATTATTGCAGTTCTGTTGTCCTCATCCTCATCCTCTTCCTCCTCTTCTTCACTGTCCACAGGGTTCACAGCTGCCACTCGGCCATCTCCAGCCTCATCCTCCTGCAGAAAAGGCACATGGTGTCTCAAGGCAAGGTTATGCAGCATGCAGCAGGCCACGATGATCTGGCAGACCTTCTTGGGTGAGCAGTACAGGGATCCATCTGTTAGATGGAGGCAACAAAATCTGGCCTTCAGGAGGCCAAATGTCTTTTCGATAATCCTTCTTGTCTGCCCATGTGCCTCATTGTAACGTTCCTCTGCCCTTGGAAAGGCATTCCTCACTTGGATTAGTAGCCATAAGAGGTTGGGGTAACCAGAGTCACCTGTAAATATCGAGGGACAACTGTTAGCCACACACTCACACTTAGGGCCCACACCATACCCATACACTAACATCCACTGGGTGGGAACCAGGGCTCACCTATTAGCCACACACTGTGCCTCCGGAGTTGAGCCATCACATATGGGATGCTGCTATTCCGCAGGATAAAGGCATCATGCACAGACCCATGATACTTTGCATTGACATGGGAGATGAACTCATCCTCCAGGCACACCATCTGCACATTCATCGAGTGAAAGCTCTTTCTATTCCTGAACACCTGTCCATTTCTCTTGGGGGGGGGGACTAATGCAATATGTGTACCATCAATAGCCCAATTATGTTGGGGATATATCCCATTGCATAGAAGTCAGCTTTAACTGTGGCCAAATCCTCCACCCGGGGAATACGATGTAGCTGCGCATGTGTTTTATCAGGGCAGACAACACCCTGGTCAGCACTATTGAGAACATTGGCTGAGACATTCCTGCTGCTAAGCCCACTGTCACTTGGAAGGAGCCAGTTGCGAGGAAATGGAGCACTGATAGGACTTGCACAAAAGGGGGGATCCCAGTGGGCTGACGGATAGCTGATATCAGGTCAGGCTCCAATTGGGCACACAACTCTGTGATTGTGGCTCTGTCAAGTCTATAGGTGAGGATGATGTGCCTGTCCTCCATAGTTGGCAAGTCCACCAGGAAGTCTGTAAACGGGGGGATATCTCCATCTCCTATTCATCCGCAGCGGTTGTAATCTAGGGGGGAAAGAGGTGAGCAGCTGGCCAATATTGCACATTTCCAAACACTACACTGCATTGCATGTTGTGACTGTAACAGTACATTGTTGTATAGGCCCAAATGGTGCATATGTGTACTGTGACGCAGTTCGGTGACATGGCCTGCCCCCCCCTGAAATGGCGTCCACTTGTCCTGAATGGAGGGACATGTGAAAATGAGGTAATTCCGCTGAAGTTGTGCGCTGTTGTGAGAAGTGGTTGAGTACCGCCGTGCAACTTCTTACTGGTTCACATTGGGCCCTATGGGTTACAGTGGCCAATGGTGATGTACGCCGGCGGTGACGGTACGTACCGCCGCGGACGTGACTGCCATTTTCTACTCTATCACTCACTTGCTACCTGGCCTTCAACAGGAGAGGACCTACACTGCAAGTGCTGCTATGACCTGTCTCTGGAACCGTCCATGGCTAGTGTCACTGAGGAAAGGGCCCCTGCCTTCACCGCTGTGGAGTTGGAGAGACTGGTGGATGGGTCCTATCCCAGTACCGAATGCTGTATGGGCCTCCAGACCAACCGGAGAGTACACTGTGAGCACGATGCATAGGGCATGAATGCATGGAGTGCTGTGTGTGAGGGCCTCGTGTAAGGAGGGGTTGGTGGAAAGGTCCTGGGCAGCGTGCTGCATGTATGGTGGGTAATGTCTGTGCGTAAGGGGATGGGAGGGCTATGGTGAGCCATGAGTGTAACAGACCGGATGGTCTGACTGATACCTTTTTTTTCTGTGTATGTTTCTGCAGATCAGCGCCCATCAGAAAAAGGGTATATGGTGTGCCATCGCCAAGGACGTGCTGACCCAGGGGGTCTATGGCAGGTGGAGCACCCACTGTCGCAAACAGTGGGAGGACCTGAGACGCTGGGCAAGGAAGATAGCGGAGGCCCAGCTAGGGATGGCCTCCCAAAGGAGGAAGGGGTGCCCGTCGAACCATGACCCCCCCTGATGGCCTGCAAACTGGCAGTGGCCTATCTGGAGCTGGATGGGCGCTTGAGGGCATCACAACAGCCACAAGGGGGAGTACAGTTTCCCAATATACTACTTGCGCGTGTTGGGGTGGACTCCGGGTGGGGGATGTGGGCCTGTGGGTGGCCCTAGTTCAGGCCGGACATTGCAGGGTAGGTCCCATGTTGGGCAGGGTATGATGTGAACTACCGCCTACCAAGCTAGTAGGCATCCACTACTGGGCAGGGATCTGTGGGTCTCAGGTATGCCGCTATTGGCGTTAGGTGTTACTGTCCATAGCCTGGTGACTAGCATTGTGACTGGTTGTGCATTGCTTAATGCGTAGGGCTGTTCCCTGTGTGTGTGTGTGTCATGTACGCCAACGATGGTGTTGGAACAGCCATTGACCAAGTGTATCCTTTGTCTCTCCCCACCCTTTTTGTTTTGTCAACCTGTCCTTCTGTGCATTAGCATCATCTGGCGGAGAAGCAGAGGCACTGACGACGGAGGGAGCTGCATCCCACATGGCCAAGGAAGCCGAATCCCCCGAGGGGACATGTGCATGGATGTGGGGGTGGTGATTGCCAGTGAGGGGTGTGTAGTGATAGCCGTGCTGGTGATGGTAGTAGTGGATGAGGATGTAGTGCATGCAGGTGTGAGTGTAGATGCTACTGGGAAGGAGGTGGACGAGGAGGAGGAGGGGAACACAGTGGAGGCAGTGGATGTTGGTATGTCTGCATCTGGATGGTGTTTGTGTGAGTGCCTGTGGGATGATGTGTGGTGCTTGTGTTTGCATGAGCCACTCCTGTGTGTTGTCCTGGGTGCATGCTGGTCTGCCTAGTGGGCAGCCGTCTGAGGCTGCGAGGGATGGGCTGGAGCCACCCCGCACCACTGCAAGCACCACCACCAGCACCGCTACCAGCACCACTGCCAGCAGCACCAGCCCCAGTGGGCAGCCGTCCGAGGCTGCAAGGGAAGGGCTGGAGCCTCCTTCCCACCATTGCCAGCCTTGCACCCGCATCACTGCCAGCAGCAGCAGCCCCAGTGGGCAGCCGTCCGAGGCTACAGGGGATGGGCTGGAGCCTCCCCCCACCACTGCTAGCACCGCTACCAGCACCACTGCCAGCAGCAGCAGCCCCAGTGGGCAGCCATCCGAGGCTGCAGGGGAAGGGCTGGAGCCTCCCTCCACCAATACCAGCACTGCCACCAGCACCACTGCCAGCAGCAGCCGCCCCAGTGGGCAGCCATCTGAGGCTGCAGGGGATGAGCTGGAGCCTCCCCCCACCTCAGCTAGCACCGCCATCAGCACTGCCCCCAGCACCATCACCAGAACCACTGCCAGCAGCAGCAGCCCCAGTGGGGAGCCATCCAAGGCTACCGGGGAAGGGCTGGAGCCCCCCCCCCCACCACAGCCAGCCCCGACACCAGCTCTGCCACTGCCACCACTGAGCAGCCGTCACTTCCGGCGGGCAGTGTGTAGTCCTGCTTCCATGGGCTGTAGTGCGTCCTGGACCCTGCAAATCCTGTAGGTGTGACGCCCAGGTGAGAGACTGTGACCTTGCACTCCCCAAGATCTGCATCACAGGGCACAAGGCCCCCTTCAGAACCAGTGGAAGAAGCCATCCACTCCCCCCATCCTTCCCAGGATGAAGCACACTGGGCACAAAGCCCCCTCTAGAACCAGTGGAAGAAGCCATCCAGTCACCCCATCCTTCTCAGGATGAAGCACAGTGGGCAGAATGCCCCCTCCAGAACCAGTGGAAGAAGCCATCCACTCACCCCATCCTTCCCAGGATGAACCAAACTGGGCACAAGGCCCCGTACAGAACAAGTAGAGAAGCCATCCAATAGAGAGACAGTGGCCTTGCACTCCCCAGGACCAACGGGTAGGCAAACCACCCACTTGAGAGACTGTGGCCTTGCACTCCCCAGGACCAAGCAGTTGGCAAACCACCCACTTGAGAGACTGTGGCCTTGCACTCCCCAGGTCCAAGTAGTGGGCAAACTACCCACTTGAGAGACTGTGGCCTTGCACTCCCCACAACCAAGCAGTGGGCAAATCACCCACTTGAGAGACTGTAGCCTTGCACTCCCCAGGACCAAGCAGTGGGCAAACCACCCACTTGAGAGACTGTGGCTGTGCACTCCCCAGGACAGCGCACAGGGCATCTATCCCCCTCCAGGACCAGTGGCGTTGTACCATCCTCCGGCTGAGGTGCCCCCATTCCCCATCCCATGAGGTGCCTCTGTATTTTTGACCTGATGCCCCTGCAGTGTTCTCTCCGTGTTGTTGCAGGAGTGAGGTGGGGCCTTGGCCTATGTGATGTGGCCCTGTGGCCCACAGACATTGAGGACTGGGCAGTGTCCCTCCATTTGTAAATATGTATATACATTTGGATTTTGATGCACTTATTCATGTTATTTTATCGTATTACACTCACTTTCTTCCAATCTTTTTGTCCTTGCATTATTCCTGAGGGGTACGGGATGTATTTGTAATGTTACTGCATCTGGTTGTGTGTATAGTGTTGGGGGTGGGGGTGTTGGTGTTGCGTGTGTTACTCTCTTTTTCTTCCCTCCTTCCTTGTGTGCTAGGCGGCAGTACTCACCGTGGTCGTCTTCGCCGGCGTTGATGTTCATAATTCAGGAAAAGGTAGACGAGCATCGGGAAAATTTGCAACTCAGGCTCCATGGAGTTGTGGATGTCCCCTAAGTCTCCAGAGGTGAGTCCTTTGACCTATGTGTTCTGTTTCCGCTGTGCTTTTGATGTCGTTGGTACTGTCCCAGAAAAGGAGGTGGACAGGCCTGTCTTAATACAGTGGGCGGTACATTGTCTTCCGCCTGGCTGTTGGCGGTTACTGCCGTGGTGCTTGTTGATACCACTGTGGTTGTTGGTGTGTTAAAGTGGCTATCTGTCTGTGCGGTTTCCCCCGTGGTCATAATTCCTTTTTTTTTTACCACCAGCCTATTGGTGGTATTACCGACACTTTATCACCGACCGCCAGGGATGTAATGAGGGCCAATATGTGGTTCATCTAAATCTTTCTGTACCCATATAGTTTCAATATTCTTTTTAATATCTAATACCAATTTCACAACTCTTCCTTTAAGACCTTTCTGTAGCTCTTTTGGAGATGATGTACCTGATTTTGGTTCCATGTGAACTATAGTTTTGAAAGGATGTATACATTGTATGAAAATTTATTCATAAACTTGTAAATCTTAAAGTTCTTGTGGAATTGAATTCTAACTTGTGTACTACTCTAGCTGGCATTTCATTATCCTCTAACTTATCATAGCAGTACTTGCATATAATTTGCCATGAGGACAAACCAAACATTTAATCTACAAAAAAATAAGCAGTAAATTTGTGCCACTTATCTATGTTCCCCTTTCCAGTTCTTGACTAGACAACAAGATTAGAAGTAAAGTTATCAGTACAAATACCGGTCTCCTGCTCCTCTACACCTGCACATACCAACTCCTCTTTTTCCAACACTCCTGTGCAGGACCAAAGAAAGAAAACTGAACATTCTCACAAACTTTTTCTACCTCGGCTACTGTACAATGCATAAACATAGGGCAGGAGTTTTGACATACTAAAGCCTCTTAACTAAATTTTGCATTTTGGAGTGGTGAACAGCTAACATTTTAAAGGGATGGAAGGTGCTTTGGCACACTTTCTTGTATGCACATGCTAATGAATGTCCCCTCTCTGCTTTCCCTGTCCCTCTTCAGCTGGCACTTCCTCTATATTTCCAGGTACCATCTCCTCTTTTAGAATAACACTACCATCCTTCATCTCATAACATCATCCAGATGTTTCAACTGCATGCACTAATGTGTTCTCTTAGAAGTAACTTTCTTAATTAAAGAAAGCCTCAGTACTTGAAGAATGTTTCCATTTGCCACTGAAAATATTGCAAAAGTTACTTCTATTCATTAGACTTTTCTTTTGATTGTTTTTCCTTACAGACACCACTATTTTATCCAGCATCGTCATTCTGGTCAGAATCAAAATACACAGCTTCCTCTTGACCACCAACACCTTGTCAACTATTGCCTCCATGCCTTCTTTTTGTTTTATTGCTTCTCTTCTTCTTTTATACTGCTTTGTGCTTCTTATCAGTTTCTGGATTACTTTACTACAAAACATTCTAACGCATTTCCTTAAACTGCTTCTGCCTTCTACTTAAATTATGTGCTTTATTGTTTGATTTGTTCCTCACATTGTCATATGCATTTTGTCCCTTTTTAGCTGTTTTAAAACTTTGTTTTTTATTCACTGGGTTTTGTTTGCTTTGCATTTCTCCACATTATGTTTTAAGAAACTTGTTTTTTACCAGCAGCTATTTTCTCTTTCACCACAATCTCTACATTTTGCCCCTTTTATATATGACTTAAGAGTAGATAGCATCCTTGCTTCGGCTTCTTTCTTTTTTCAGTTTTTGATGGCATTGTAACTGTCTGTATTTAAGTTGAATTAGATGTGTTAAAAGAAAAAAACAAATGACTGCATTTCGGTTTCCATTACATGCTTTAAATTACATAATTTAATCATGTACCTGCTGACATAAAAAGTTATGTTACTTTATTATAGCTACCCCTAGTCTATTGATTTGTATGTTGTTAGTATGTGTGTATGTTTGCCTGTGTCAGCATATGTATCACTGTTTGGATGGGTATACTTTAGTATGCATAACTGTATTCTTGGGTGGTTGAGCATATGTGTCAGTGTGTGTTAGGGTGTCTCACTGTATGCATAAATGACTGTCTGGTTGTGATACTGTATGAACACCAGAGTGAGTGAGCTTGTCATTATATGTATAAGTGTGTAACTTGGTATGTTATTATGTGCATGAATGTGCTGCATATGTCAGTGTTTTAATCATCATCTGTACAAAGCACCCTATCCTAAGGCCTACCTATAGTCCAGGTTAGGGGTGAGTTATGTATCGTAAAAGGGGAGTTTAAATCGTGGCAAAGGGGTTATTAATGCCAAGTTGAGCTGGCAGTAAAAATGCATACACAGGCTCTGTAGTAGTAGACCCAACTCACAGGTTGAAGTAAGTATTCCCCTATATGACAGGGTGTTTTAGAAACTGTATGGCTCTCTAAATGTGTATGTAAATGAGGATATGAATAGCTCACTCTTTCTGTTGGTGGGTACAGAGGTGTGTAACTGTCTGTGTAACTGGTTCTAGGCAGGTCACTCCCTTGCACCTTGTGCCGGTCTGCCTGTGCTCCAGGTTTTTCGCTCTCCCTGCCACTGCGTCCCTGCGGCCACTGCCCCTGCCTCTGCTTGAATTTTCAGGTTCCCGCCGCTGCGTCCCTGCGGCCCCACCCCCGCTCGCCCATTGGCCGCCTCGCTCCCACCTCCCAGCTGACCCTCCCTCCCACCACCCCTTATATGACAGCCACTGACTGGCCGCGTGCAGCGGGCGCGCTGCTTGCGCGCCGAAGGCGCACCTAAGGCAAGCCCATCTGCACCCGTCCGTATCCGGACCGCGCCCAGTGCCATGACCTCTGGTCCCCAAGACCGCCATGGCAGCCAATGCCACTACACCGCCAGCACCCTCCTTGCACTCAACATCAGACGATCACATGCCTGCTTTCTGGCCTCCCCTAAGCACACCCAAGAACCCTTCACCTGCCGGAACTGCAGGTTCACCAGACTTCAAATTGCTAAACTACCCGCTGAGTCAGACCGCAAAGATGCATCCTCCTAAACACCTGTTCCATACGAAAACATGCCGTCGAACTCTGGGACATGCTCAACATCTTCACCCCAGATGTCGCCTTCCTGACAAAGAGCTGGATGAACACCTCCTCGGCCCCGGACATCGCCATAGCTATTCCGGATGGCTACAAGGTCACCCGCAGGGATCGCACCAACGGAGTTGGAGGTGGAATCACCATCGTCCACAAGAACACCATCAGGGTCACAACCTGTACGGACGACACCCTCAGCACCCCCGAACACCTGCACTTCCAGATCCACACCAACCCCAACACCACCCACAGAGGAACTCTCATCTAAAGACCCCCGGAACCACTGCCTCAGTTCTGCGACTCCATCGCCGACCTCGTCAGCAGGCACGCCTTAGCCTCTGCCGACTACATCCTCCTCGGCAACCTGAACTTTCACCTGGAGAACTACAACAACTCCAACTCAACCACCCTAATCGACAACCTTGCCACCCTCAGACTCAGACAACTCGTCACTACACCAACACACTCTGCGGGCCACACACTGGACCCGGTCTTCTCCGCTAGCCCCTGCGTCACCTTCAGCCACACCACCGAACTCCCATAGACAGACCACCGCTGCATCCCGTTCACCTTCCGGAAACCCACCACAAACCACGGCACCCAACAGATCCACTGCTGCAACTGGAGCAAAGTCAGCCAAGACCAGCTGAACACCAGCCTTGCCTGAAAGCCACCCACCAAACCCACCAATCCTGACCTTGCAGCCTGCAACCACTGGCGCTGGATCGACGACTGCGCCAACACTTTCGCCCGCTCAATAAACCCTCCGACAGAGGCACCAACTAGGGAGCCAGCTGACCTTCGAGTCTCCAAGCAAACCTGCCAGAAACTGGAGAGAAAATGGCTCCACGAACAGACACCGGACAACCATGCTGTCTTTAAGAACGCCATCCGCAAAGACCATCACCTCATCAGATCTGCCAAGAAAACCTCCTTCAAAGTCCATCTTGACAACAACGCACTCAACAGCAAGGAGCTCTTCAACATTGTGAAGAAACTCTCCAGCCCCAGCTCCAGCACAAACAACATCCCACCATCACAAGACCTGTGCAACTCCCTTGCCACCTTCTTCCACCACAAGATCACAGACATCCATGACAGCTTTAACAGCCAGACCATCCCGTCAACCACCGACTCCTCAGACTCTCCACTCACATTCAACTACGACCCCCTGCTCGTCTGGGCCAACGTGAATGTAGATGACACAATCAAAACCATGAGCACTATCCACTCTGGATCACTGTCAAACACATGCCCGCACCACATCTTTAACAAAGCAAGCGCCACCATTGCAGCCCACCTCTGCAAAGTCATCAACATCTCCTTCGAGACCGCAACCTACCCCGAGAGCTGGAAGCATGCAGAGATCAACCCCCTACTCAAGAAACCCATGGCGGACCTTAGAGACCTCAAGAATTTCCATCCCATCTCCCTGCTCCCATTCCCAGCCAAGGTCATTGAGAAGATTGTCAACAGATAACTTACTCACAAACCTCGTAGAAAACAACATCCTGGACTCATCCCAGTCAGGGTTCCACAGCAACCACAGTACTGAAACTTCCCTCATCGCCACCACCGATGACATCAGGGCCATGCTTGACAACGGCGAAACCGCGGCCCTCATCCTCCTGGACCTCCCAGCCGCCTTCACTACAGTCTGCCACCGCACCCTATGCACACGCATCCACAATGCAGGGATCCGGGACAAAGCTCTGGAGTGGACCATGCCCTTCCTCTCCGGCAGAACCCAGAGCATCCGCCTCCCCCTTTCCAATCTTAAGCCTCCAAGATCATCTGTGGCGTCCCTCAAGGATCGTCCCTCAGCCCTACACTATTCAACGTCTACATGGCCCCGCTTGCCCACGTCGCCCGGCTACACAACCTCAACATCATCTCCTACGCTGACGACACCCAACTGATCCTCTCCCTCACCAAGGACCTCCTCACTGCCAAATCAAACCTCCAAGAAGGAATGAAGGCTGTCGCCGAATGGATGAGGAACAGCAAACTGAAGTTGAACTCAGATAAGACGGAGGTCCTCATCTTCGGCGCCAACCCCTCAGCCTGGGACGACTCCTGGTGGATGACTGCTCTGGGAGCAGCCCCGACACCCAGCGAACACGCACGCAACCTGGGCGTCATCCTCGACTCAACACTCTCCATGACCAAGCAAGTCAGCACTGTCTCCTCATCCTGCTTTAACACCCTCCACATGCTCCACAAGATCTACAGATGGGTCCCCACAGGTACAAGAAGAACAGTAACCCAGGCACTCATCAGCAGCAAACTTGACTACGGAAATGCCCTCTACGCAGGAGCCCGGGCCAAACTCCTCAAACGACTGCAACGCATACAAAATGCCTCAGACAGTCTGATCCCCGACGCACCCCACCACAGCCACATCACTCCCCATCTGAGAGACCTACACTGGCTCCCCGTCAACAAAAGGATAACCTTGAAGCTCCTCACCCACGCACACAAGGCGGTCCACAACACCGGCCCAGCCTACCTCAACAGACCACTCACCTTCTACAACCCGTTCCGCCAACTCCGCTTAGCCGACCTTGCTGTCACCACCGTCCCCCACATCCGAGCAACCACCGGAGGCAGATCCTTCTCCCACCTCACTGCCAAGACCTGGAACACCCTTCCTTTGCTCCCACGAAGACCTGCTGACTTTCAGAAAGCGCCTCAAAACCTGGCTATTCGAGCAGTAGCAGCACCCTCCCTCCCCTCAGCACCTTGAGACCCTCAAGGGTGGGTAGTGCACTTTACAAATGTATTGATTGATTGATTGATTAATATTGGTGGATACTAAACTTCTGTCTGAGTGTATGCATGAATTCTAAGTGTTTTAGTTGACACGTGACTGGGTATATGAGAGACTCTATGCTTTTGAAAATAAGTATGTGAGTTGTATTATTGGTGGCATACTGTATATACTACTGCACATAGGGCAGTGCAAGTGGATGTGTAACTTAGTGAAACTGAAAAGGGCATGTTAAGCACCCTGCTTTATCGCATACCCACAACCTACCTGAGAGGTGGGTTATATGTACTAAAATGTGAGTATAAGGCTTGGCAAAGGGATTTTTCATGACAAGTTGAGCTGACAGTAAAACTGCCCACTGAGGCTCTGCAGTGGTAGGCTTGAGCCATGTTTAAAGGACCACTTATCTGGATGGGTGACTAGGTTGTGTCAGTACTTGTCTACATATCTAAGTGAGCGTATCAGTCCCTCTATGGGTGTGCCATCAAATGTTTAAGTAAGTATGCTGATATATGACTGATTCTTTCAGGAACTCTATGAATCTCTAAATGTGTATGTAAGTGAGTATTTGAATAGTATACCATCTTTGCTGGTGTGTACAGGGGTATTTAACTGTCTGTACAACTGCATCTGATACTGCTGGATTCACAACTGCTGTCTGAGTGTGTGCATGAATGAATAAGTGCTCTAGTTGCTATGTGAGCGGCTATATGCTTTTAAAAATAGGTATGTGATTTACATTATTGGTGGCATACTGTATATACTACTTTACAATATGGGGTCTGCAAGTGTGCGCATAACTTATTGAAAGTCAAAAGCACATCTTACTTTCTAAGTACAAAACACCCTGATTTATGACATACCTACAGCTTACCTGAGAAGTGAGATATGTGTACTAATAGGTGAGTTTAAAGATTAGCAGAGGGCTTTTCATGGCAAGTGGAGCTAGGACTAAAACTGCTCACATAGGATCTGCAGTAGTAGGCCCAAGCCATGTTTAAAGGACTACTTGTCTGGGTGAGCGACTAGGTTGTATCAGTATAGGCTACATGTCTGAGTTAATGTATTAGTCCCTCTATGGGTGTGCCACGAGATAGAAGTAAGTATGCAGGTATATGATTGGTTCTTAAAGTAACTCTATGGCTCTCTAAATGTGCATATAAGTGAGTATATGAATAGCTTACTCTCTCTGTTGGCGAGTACAGGGGTGTTTAACTGTCTGTGAAACTGGCTCTGACACGGGTAGATAAATAACTGCTGTCTCAGTGTGTGCATGGCTGTATAAGTGCTTTAGTTGTCATGTGACTGGGTGTGTGATAGGCTCTATGCTTTTAAAAATAGGTATGTGAGTTGTATTACTGGTGGCATACTGTATATATTATTTCGCATTGCGACCTTCAAGTGCATGTGTAACTTAGTGAAAGTCAAAAGGACATGTCTTACTTTATAAGCACAAAGCACCCTGCTTTATGGCATACCTACAGTCTACCTGAGAGGCGTTATGTGTACTAAAAGGTGAGTTTAAGGCTTGGCAAATGGCTTTTTCATGGCAAGTTGAGCTGGCACTAAAACTGCACACCCAGGATCTGCAGTAGTTTGCCCGAGCCATGTTTAAAGGACTACTTGCCTGGATGGATGACTAGATTGTGTTAGTATTTGGCTACATATCTAAGTAAGTGTATCGCTCCTTCTATGGGTGTGCCACCAGATGTTTTATTGAGTATGCCGGTTTATCAGTGGTTCTTTTAGTAACTCTTTGGCTCTCTAAATGTGAATATAAGTTGCTTTATAAATAGCTTATTAGCTGTGTTGGTGAGTACAGACATATGCAACTCCACGTACAACTGGCTCTGATACTGCTGGATACATAACTAGTGTCTGGGTATGTCAGTGGATTTATAATTACCTCTGTCTCTATCTGACTGGGTGCATGAGTGGCTCTTTCCTTGTGTACATAGGTATGTGAGTTACAATATGAATAGGAGACTCGATGTGTAAATGGGTGTATAGATCTGTAAGTGCACATTAACTCAGTGAATCTTAAAAGCATTTTTATGCACAAAGCACTCTGTCCATAGCCTACTTAAAGACTACTTTTCAGTTCTCTTATATAGAGTAAAAGAAGGGTTTAAGAGTTTGATTACCATATCGCAAATTGGGTTTGTGAGTCGATATTAGGAAGGGGCATGTTCAAGGCATTCCTTTCTAATACTGAGTTACAGTGGTATGTGTAAATGTTTTGCGGCCAAAATGTGGTTGAATACATTTGCTTTTTAGCACCTACTTCAAGTAGGTGATAATCCATTATTAAATGGGAAGGTGTCCCAGAGGATCCCCTTCCCCTTTGAGAATGTATGTAAAAACATTTTTTAAGAGCAGGCAGTGGTCCCACGGACCAGTGCATATTCTTAAAATATGAAAAGAAAACGTTAATTGTTCTTTTTGAAATGCATCCTGTTTTTCTTTAGATAAAACGGGCTGCATTTTAAAAAATGGGCTTTCTTGAAAAGAGATCACAGAAATGGTGGTCTGCTGACCCCAGAGGGCCACCATCCCTGAGATTTTTGGGATTCCCAGTGGGTTGCAAAGTGAGAACTACCTCATGGATATTAATAAGGTAGGTCTATTTGCGACTCACTGGGAATCACAGAAAGTGTAAAGCACATTTCTATACATGGGTCTTTTTGATTACCAAATAGTGAGTCACAAAAAAGTGCTATTTGTTAATCGCAAACCTGCCCCTACGAACATCTGGCCCTGTATCTGTTGCTTGCTCTACATTTTTACAGTGTTTGCACTAATCATGAAAAATACAGTCCTTGTTTTTGTATCTCTTAATTAGTTCACATCATACCTACCCACATCATAGACTAGGGTTCGATGACCAGGTGTCACTGATGAGCCGGGACAATCCAGATTTGTCATTATGTATCCTGGCAAATTTAGCACGTCTCGTTTTTCTGAAGGATTCAAATGAACTCAGAAAGAGGCAAGTTTTAATATGTACCAGGCAGTATTAGTTAGCAGCCTTAATCAGAAAGCAATGGAGTTAAAATAGAGTATACTGAGTGTAAACATTGAAGCTAATTACCCCAGTGTCTCTTTTCATTACCATTAGTACCTCATTATCGGTGTATTCTAAGTCCATGAGCACTCTCAATGAAACAATTTTGAGCCCCTTGGTCGATGCAAAAAAGTAGTCATTCTATGGTTATAGGATGTCTCCGTTTTATTTTCTTCCATAATTTGGTCACCATAATCTAGGGAGTCCATTTGGAATGTGGATGGTGACCGGCACGCCTGTCAGGTCGGAGGAGGTTATGACCTGCTCTAGCCTGGAGGCAGACTAGCCACCAGCTTCCCAGCTGCTTGCCCAGGTTTTCTGTACCTTCAGTGGAGCCATGGCAGCACTGGCTCCATCGAAAAATTGATTCTTTGCTGAGTGTGTGCAACACCTGAATTGCTTGCTAAGCAAATTATTTGGTTCTGTAAGGTCAAGCTCCCAAAGCAGGAATTTATTCTTAATAGAACAACATAATAATACCCCAAAATGCAGGGGATTTTAATCCTATAAATGGGGTCCACTGTGTGAGTTTTCTACCTTAAACCATTATTTCTCACATAGTTATTCAAGTAGAGAACAGGAGCAACAATCATCAAAATAGAGGTGGGGGTGGGGTGGGGGTTGGGGCGGGCCCTGCCTATATAACTTGTAGTCCCAAGATCGACAGATTCCATGTCAAGAGTTTCCGCTAGCAGGGGTGGCTGAGCTAAGCTAGTGGTTTGTTTAACTTTGGCATGGTAACTGCATGTTTGTCAAAATAGGACATACTCTGTTTTACCTCAGATGCAGGCTTCTATCAGTAAGGTACATATGTAAAAAATCCTTATCTAAGTAACTCTTGATTGGTCTACATATGCACAACTGTTAAATACAAGTAATCCTTAACTAAGGATCTGATATTTGGCTCTGCCCCAGTCATGAACCAGATCTCCTATGGAAACAACTTTCATCACTGTATTTTTGTGCACCCATCCACATTTTTATTCAATGCAAGGCCCATATATATATCAGACTTCCTAGCTTTTAGACTCAGCAGTTCATTTAACCAATTCAAGGTGAAGGTATTTATATTTAAATGACCTGTCTTCCACAGAGTGGAGAGAAGAGTACTGTATACTACAGAAGACGGGGCGGGGTGTAGCACAGGCCCATTAAGCCCATACAGCGCAGGGGACCCCAACCTGTAGGGGCCCACAATCCCATCAGATGGGACGTATTCTGCCCAAGGCCAATGAATATTCATGAGATATTGGAGACTCAAGAGACTTTCTTAACATTCTGCGGGAGCCCCCATCATTTTACATTGCACCACTGAGACAGGGAGTAGATGTTACACCGTATACAACAATGCTGAGCATCATGCTAGGGAAAATGTCAATTTTCAGTCCCAGGCCAGATTTGATCTGACGTCAACGGCCTATTGCCAAATCCTACTTGGCAGCTAAAGGACTTCTGCTAAGGAAGAAAGCAATGATGGCTGCTTTGTACACTTTGAGAGACCGAAGAGAAGGTTCATTGGTAACTGAAAGTGGAAAATTATTCATATCCTTATTTTACATTTCACAGCTTCCTATACTATGAAATCTGTTAAAACGAATCGCCTGGATTTGGTACTTTGTACATACCTGCTTATACACCTGTGTTTAACCTGCAATTGCAGCTATAGCCATAGATAAGCAGCAGTATCAAGTGTTAAACACAAAGATAGAAAATTGCACTATTGAATCATGAGGTTTTGCTGACGGTAGGCTGTGTGAACTCATCTCTACATTTCTGACCAAACAATCAATCCCGCCAGAAAAAAGGTTCACTATGAAAGACTTTTTTCACTGACTTAACAGTACAAACATTTACCAGCTCTACAGACAAACACTCCCCCACTATAGCCTTCACAGTCCAAAAACACAGAGGATGAATTCTGGAAACATTTAGGTGTGGTCTTCAACTTTGCTCAGGGAGAGATACCTTCAAAGTTACATTTCTTTGCACCTTCTGTTGATGTTCTATAATTTATCCTGGATGAAAGTGATTTAGTTTGAGAGAAACTCATCACGTTAGCCTTATTAACCCTCATTTTTTGACTGGTGCTGATGGAAACGGACTCTGACTGTGCTGTGGTCTCTGCTAACCAGGCCCACGGTCAATGGTCTCTAAAAAAGGTATATGGTAATTAGGTATAATTACAACTGCTAATGACAGACCCCTGTAAGTCCCTAGTATATAATAAGGCAAGGGAATTCAAACTACCTATAAGTCCCTAGGATATAATAGGGCGCAGAGGTTTAGAGGCCCAGTAGATTCCTTGCACTGGAATCTGCATTGCTGTGTTACCTGCTGTCATTAGTAAAGGCAGCCCTGCTTTGCAGACTGTCTTTAAAAGTAAAATGTATGAAATTTGACTTTGGAAGTAAAGGTACTTCCAAAGTGTTATTATGCTTATTTTTATATTTTAGTAAGGATCCCGGTTTTCCTTTTTTACAGATAAATACAGACAGAAAAAAATGTGTTTCCTGTCTGTATTTATTTTCAAAACCGGAAAAATATGGAAAATTTTGCTTCTTGTGGGTAAGTCGCCATGCTGTCTTTTGTAATCTTCAGGACAGCAGCTGAGCGAATAGACAGCATGGGAAGTTAAAAACAGGTTGAGATTTCTCTAAATACAGGCATATTTTAATATATATTTGTATTATACTACTGATATTTTCCAGTGGCCCTAATGTTTTGCTATATTTGGCTGCTTAATTTGGTAAAAACGTCACAGTCAGCAATCAATCAATCAATCAACCAAGGAACATGTAAAATGCACTACTCACCTGTGAGGGTCTCAAGTTCCTAAGCTGGGGGGGAGGGGTGGGGTGCTGCTACTGCTCGAACTGCCAGGTCTTGAGAAGTCTCCTGAAGGTAAGGAGGTCTTTGGTCTGATGCAGGTGGGTGTGAAGAGTGTTCCAAGTCTTGGCAGCGAGGTGCGAGAATGATCTGCTGCCGGTTGTAGTTCTGCGGATGCGTGGGATGGTTGTGAGGGTGAGGTCGGCAGAGTGGAGTTACCGGGTCGGGTTGTAGAAGGAGAGCTGTTTGTTGAGGTATTCTGGTCTGGTGTTGTGCAGTGCTTTGTGAGCGTGGGTGTGGAGTTTGAAGGTGATTCTCTTGTTGACGGGGAGCCAGTGCAGGTCTCTCAGGTGGCCTGTGATGTGGCAGTTGCGGGGGATGTTCAGGATGAGGCGTGCAGAGGAGTTCTGGATGCATTGCAGCCTCTTCTGGAGTTTGGCCGTGGTTCCTGTGTAGAGGGCATTGCAGTAGTCCAGTTTGCTGCTTACGAGGGCTTGGGTAACTGTTCTTCTGGTTTCGGTGGGGATCCATTTGTAGATCTTTCGGAGCATGCGGAAGGTGTTGAAGCAGGAGGAGGAGAGGGCGTTGACTTGCTGGGTCATGGATAATGAGGAGTCCAAGATTAATTCTAGGTTGCATGCGTGGTTGGTGGGAGTCCGAGCAGATCCGAGAGTGGCAGGCCACCAGGAGTCATCCCATTCAGAGGGGGTGGAGCCAAAGATGAGGACTTCGTCTTGTTAGAATTGAGTTTGAGGCAGCTGTTCTTCATCCATTCTGCAATGGCCTTCATTCCTTCGTGCAGGTTGGTCTTGGCGGAGTCCTTGGTGAGGGAGAGGGCCAGCTGGGTGTCGTCAGCGTATGAGATGATGTTGAAGTTGTGGGATCAGGTGATGTTAGCGGGTGTGGGCATGTAGATGCTGAAGAGGGTGGGGGACAGACCCTAGGGTACGCCGCAGATCATTTTGGTGGTTTTGGAGCGGAATGGAGGGAGGCGGACTCTCTGGGTTCTGCCGGTGAGAAAGGAGGTGACCCAGTCCAGGGCTCTGTCATGGATTCCTGCATTACTGAGGCCTGTGCGTAGGGTGTGGTGGCAGACGGTGTCGAACGCGGCCGAGAGGTCAAGCAGGATGAGGGCCGCGGTTTCGCCATTGTCCAGTATGGTTCTGATGTCATCAGTGGAGATAATGAGGGCAATTTCGGGACTGTGGTTGCATTGGAATCTGGATTGGGGAGAGTCCAGGGTGGTGTTCTCCTCGAGGAAGTGGTTTAGTTGTCTGTTGACAGCCTTCTCTATGACTTTTGCCAGGAGGGGGAGCAGGGAGATAGGTTCGGAAGTTCTTGAGGTCTTTTGGGTCCGCCTTAGGTTTTTTGAGGAGGGCGTTGTTCTCGGCGTGTTTCCAGCTCTCTGGGAAAGTGGCAGACTCAAAGGAGCTGTTGATGATCTTCCGTAGTTGGGGTGTGATGATGGAGCTTGCTTTGTTGAGGATGTGGTGAGGGCAGGGGTCAGATGGT
This sequence comes from Pleurodeles waltl, assembly GCF_031143425.1. Taxonomy (NCBI): domain Eukaryota; kingdom Metazoa; phylum Chordata; class Amphibia; order Caudata; family Salamandridae; genus Pleurodeles; species Pleurodeles waltl. The sequence continues at coordinate 636,020,638 of NC_090444.1, forward strand.
GAGAGGGAGTGGATGGTGTTCATGATTTCAATGGTGTTGTTGTCGTTGACAGGGGTCCAGGAGAGCAGGAGGCTGGTCGGTGGTGAGTCTGTGGTGTTGGTAGATGTCGGGGGGTCTGAGTGCTGAAGCTGTTGTGGATGTCTGCAATCTTACGTTGGAAGTAGGAGGCTACAGAGTCACAGAGGTCTTGAGATGGTGGGATGTCGGCATTAGAGCAGGATTTGAAAGTTCCTTCACGATGTTGAAGAGCTCCTTGTGGCTGTGTGCGTTGTTGTTGATTCAGTCTTTGAAGGCGGTTCTCAAAGTATTGGTACATGTTTTACAGTTAAATAAATGTGGAAATATGCCATTTTATGATGCCATTTATTATCAAAACACAAAAAAGGTATGTATAAATACCAATAAGGTGGCCAAAAAATAAATATGGATAAATGCAGACAGAAATCTTAAAACAAAATACCATAAAACTTGGAGCCCCACATATAAGTCACTCCTCAGGTCTCCCCTTGGTGTCCCAGGCGTGGTGTGCCTGAGGTGCCCTGTAACTATAGGCAGAGCCATTAAAAAAATTGTTTTATATGCCCTGGTGAAGGAAAAACTGCGCATTTCATGTTTCCCTATTGTAGATACGTAGCTCCATAGGGTAACATGCATATTTTATTTAGTATAAATATTGCTAGAAAGGAGCAAGACATGCCATTCAAGGACTCAAAAGATTAGTAATGATAAATCCAATAATTTGCCACAGTTTATTTATCACAACTATTGCAGAAAATATGTTCTTTTCTGTGAGCCAAAATTCTGCCTTCTAGCAGCCTCTCCTGATTGGTCAGCCTTAACAGGCTTAGCCAGCTGCTTTGATGACATGATAAGTGGCCTGCATAGAGCAGAGTTTATCTGGCAGGGGAACTCTGCAGCTTCAGAGCACAGGCCAGAAAGTAGGCTGGGTAAATCAAACTGGGCTTCAAGAAAGGAATGCCAGCCAAGCCTAACTCCTCTCCCTGTACTCCCCTGCCCCCAGCCAGATAGCAGGCCAAGGAAAGGAATTTGAAGATCGTCTGGAGGGGGAGTGTTAATGGAAATGAGCCACACAAGTAAGTTGGTTTAGCCAGGTCTTGTTCCTCTGGAGAGGAATCCACCAGCTTGGATTTTTAAAGTGCAGTGCTTTGTGGGACAAGAATATGCCACACTATCAAGGAAGCTGTGATGGTTTTGGGTGGCACCCTGCATTTCATTGGACAGGGGTGCCCCCTTTCATGTCCCCCAGGACCATTGAATAAATATGTCAGAGCTGCATAGCAACTCAGATCTGCTGCCTGAAACTACAAGGAGAAGAAGGACTGCCTTACTGGAACACTGGTCTGTACCCCAAAGGACTTGCTCTCTAAGGGACTGCTCCTTCCTCACTCTGGAAACTACAGCTCTGAGGAATTTCCCTTTCTTCTAAAAGGATTAAGGAGTAGACTCCCTGAAAGCAACAGGTTAACAGAGCTTCTCAGTACCATCCCCCACAAGACGTTCCCAGCATGGAGTGCATCCAGAGAACTTTTAAGGATTTGGGCATGTGCATTGTGGGAATTGTAGTTCCAAACTCCTAAGGACCATCTCAGAGCCTCTAGACCCATGGATTTGTGATTTTGACACTTTCAACCTTCAAATAGAAATTCAGGAAGACATTCCAGAAGTTTGGAGCAACGTTTGGAAAAAGCTCCATAAGTGAACTGACCTGACGTCGAGAGTCAAGCCGACTACCTTCATCTGCAACCAGGTCTGTATTTCAAGTTTGTCCTGCTGAAAGCTCTGGATCTCTAGACTTCCAGTATTTGACCAGAGCCTCGCGGAAAAGCCATCCAATGATGTTGCCTCAAAATCGACTTGCTGGAAAGGACTGCACAATATCGAGGGAAAATCCTCCAGAAAGGTGTCCAAGTCCAAAGATAAAATTTTGACCAAGGCTTCCCGCTCAATGTATCCGAGCAGGGCTTCATCATGGTCATCTCAAATTGTGATTTAGGGCCAGATGTAGGAAAGGTTTAGCATCTCGCAAACGTCAAAAAACGCCTCGCGACTCGCAAAATGCATTTCCGAGTCGCAAATAGGAAGGGGTGTTCCCTTCCTATTTGCGAGTCGCAGTGGTATACAATTCCATTTGCGACCGCAAAAGCGGTCGCATATGGACTCGCAGTTACCATCCACTTGAAGTGGATGGTAACCCACTCGCAAACGGGAAGGGGCCCCCAATGGGACCCCTTCCCCTTTGTGACTGGACCTAATAATAATTTTTCAGAGCAGGCAGTGGTCCAATGGACCACTACCTGCCCTGAAAAATACCGAAACAAAAGGTTTCGGTTTATTTTTCAAAGTGCAGCTCGTTTTCCTTTAAGGAAAACGGGTTGCACTTTAAAAAAAAAAACTGCTTTATTTAAAAGCAGTCACGGACATGGAGGTCTGCTGTTCCCAGCAGGCCTCCATCCCCGTGAGTGCCCTGAGTCGCTATGGGGTCGCAAATTGCGACCCACCTCATTAATATTAATGAGGTGGGTCTTTGCGACCCCATATCGTTTTTTAGGCGCTAGAAAGTACATTTTCTGTTGATTTCATCTTTAAAAATTCATATCTCTGGTCCATTATATTGGAATTTTGTGGTTTTAGTGTCATTTTAAAGATAATAATATTTCCAATTCTTATAAATTGTTATGGGATTTTTATTGTGTGGTGTGTGTTACTTATTTACTGTACTGGTGTATTTAAATATTTTACATACCTGTCTCCTGAATTAAGTCTGCCTGCTTGAAGCCAGCTAACGAGGGTTGAGACAGGGGCTAATGTTTTGAGACCTTTACTGGACCTAGGGCCAGATGTACGAAATTCCTGAATTGTGACTCGCAAATTGTGAGTTAGAGAGACTCTCAATTTGCGAGTCAGAATTCAGGATGCATGATGGTGTCCCTGACACCATCTGCGACTTGTAAGGGGGTCGCAAAGGCCCACCTCATTAATATTAATGAGGTGGGTCGCAATTTGCGACCCCCTTGCGACTCGCAGCACTCACAGGGATGGTGGCCTTCTGGAGACAGCAGACCACCATGTCTGTTACTGCTTTTCAATAAAGCAGTTTTTTTTTTGTAATGCAGCCCGTTTTCCTTAAAGGAAAAATAGATGCATTACAAAATGAAAAAATGAAATGTTTTAGTTTCTTATTTTCAGAGCAGGCAGTGGTCCACAGGACCACTGTATGCTCTGAAAAAAATGTTTTCCATGCCATTCACAAAGGGGAAGGGGTTGAGTAAGTTACCACCAGTGTGACACTGGTGGCAACTGCGATTGCTTTGCGACCGCGTTCACGGTCACAGAGCAATGCAGCATCGCGCTGTGATTCACAATTAGGAAGGGGAACACCCCTTCCTAATTATGACTCGCAAAACGGGGATTGGGCATCGCAATGTGTTTTTTTCACGTTGCAAACAGCGAAATTCGCTGTTTGCGACGTGCAAAAACTTTCCTACATCTGGCCTCTATTGTGGTAATGAGGCTTATGACTAAATGTAGGTAGCTATCTGCCCTTACTGGTAATCCACTATCTAACAAAGTTACTAACAGAATTTTGCTTATTTGCAATGTTTATAATTTAGTGATGGTGTTAGCCATTTCGATAGTAGTACAGTACAAATTGACAAAAAAGTTCATCAATTAATTAATCAACAATTGCAATGGGGCAATAAAAGGATCTTTCAAGGGTTATCAGAATGAACTTGCGGTTAGGTTTGAATACTTTGGGGGGGATGACTACTCTGTTATAGTACACATACCTTTTTTTGGTTCTGCGTAACGAGATTTTGAAATTCAATAGGTTCAGCAAATGAAACATTTCTTTTCCTACAAAAAAACCAAAAAAGAATGAAAAATATTTTAATCACCTGTAGTGCAAAGGTTAGGAATGAACAGATTACAACCAGATGTGAAACTGTTGAGTTTTCTGACCATCTGTAATAATAATTTCCCAAAATACCACATTTAATTCATATTTATGGTGTTATGAAAATGATAAAGAAAACAGCCCTCTGATAAAGAAAACAGTCCTCAGGTAGTGCCCAATGAGTTCATTGGGCACTACCTGAACCACGGGGATGATCAAAGGGCCATAACCTGAAAAAGGCCTATGAATAGCTTCAAAGGGACAGATAGGCAAAAAAGAAACATCAATGGACAGCCACGTGTTTTATCCACTTGCTTTCAGCATCCACTCTTCCATAGTGCAGGACAATGTAGAAGTGTGGTGTGTCTTTTCAGCATGGACATCAGCAATCAGTAGTAAGTGTTAAATGATAACAAGGGAGCAGCACAACTTAAGCTTTGTTGGGGCAGGAGCCCTGCCTCAGATGTGCTACACACAAAACTATAGCAGCACACTTGTTGTAATGTAGCTTTTATAATTAATATTAACGTGATATGCTTGCAAAGTAATGTATAACGAAATTGCAGAAAGATTGAATTAATGCACCACTGATGTCTGCAGTTGAAATGTGTCCACGGGGAATGCCCACCAATGTATACGTTGATTAATGAACTTGACTAATGACGAATTAGTGATGTGCTAATGTGTGATTTTATACCAGCTTTATGAATCATGTATTAGGATTTTACTAATTAAGGGTCAGATGTAGGTAGCCTTTTGCGCCTCAAAAATGCAGAAAAACGCCGTCGGTACCGACTCGCAAAATGTGATTCCGACTCGCAAATAGGAAGGGGTGTTACGATCCTATGTGCGACCACATCGCGATGTAGAGTTGATTTGTGACCGCGAAAGCGGTCGCAAACCAACTCACAGTTACCATCCACTTGAAGTGGATGGTAACTCATTCGCAACAGGAAGGGGTCCCCATGGGACCCCTTCCCCTTTGTGAATGCAAAAAAAAATATTTTTTCAGAGCAGGCAGTGGTCCTATGGACCACTGCCTACACTGAAAAAAACCCGAAACTAAATGGTTTCGGTAATTTTTCTTTTTGCAGCTCGTTTTCCTTTAAGGAAAACGGGATGCAAAAAGAAAAAAAAATCTGCTTTATTTAAAAGCAGTCACAGACATGGTGGTCTGCTGTCTCCAGCAGGCCACCATCCCTGTGAGTGCCTAGGCTCGCTATGGGGTTGCAAACTGTGACCCACCTCATTAATATTCATGAGGTGGGTCTCTGCGACCCCATAGCGAGTTGCAGAAGGTGTCTGAGACACCTTTCTGCATTTCCTTTTGCGAGTTGCTGATGCTAATTCGAGGTTAGTTAGGGAACCCCTAATATTGGGTGCAAATAGACAAATGACTGAATCTTTGCTTTGTTGAATAGCGTGCCATTGATACCCTGCTAAAGTTAATTAATGTTGACGCCGTGTTTTGTTTTAATGTTTATAATCTTTGTTTTGCTTAAGTCTTATTCGAGTTGCCATATTGTGACATTATTAATGTGTTTTCTGATTTTAAGCTTAATAAACTTGCTAGTAGAGTGTAAATAATAGGGAACAAATACCATAAATCTTACCCAATTCTGTGTAGTTATTTATGGCTGAAAGGTCATGTTGTGTTTCACTTCTTGTTAAAGTCATTGACTAATTTAACTGATTTGATTACTGTGAATATTGATGAGGTTATTTATCTATTGAGTGACATGCCGAATAGATATCTCGTCTTAAGGTGTCTCCAATCAGGGTCAAAAGGTTCATTGGCCTAAAACGAGTCCCTGAATAAGTAAAGTACCTAGATCGGGACACGTTATCACACTCTATAGGGAAAGACAAGCTGCGCCACAGAGGCTATTTTATTTTTGGTAATTTTTACTCTATGGATGACAGCTTCAGCTGGGGGTCAGATGGGCTTTACAAAGTTTAAACTTCTTTACTAGGCATCCGTGAGCGTCTTTCAACAACCCTTGTAAGCAGATGCTGGCAGTCTCATCAAAGAGAAGAGGTGTAAGTCTGACTGGGATCTGGGTTTGTAACTCAGAAGCCCTTTGTAGATGGTCCAGATTCCGGCACTCATAGCTGAGATCAGGAGGGAAATGCTTGAGTTTCCAAACTCACCAGCACAGAAACAGAAGAAATTGCAAATTGCAATTGTTGCAGTATTTTGCACCAAGCAAACACCTGGTACAAACAAGTATATGTTGCACTCAAGTGGATAGACCTTTACTTAAGGACTCAGGCTGAAGCAACGATTTAATACATTTCAATAAAGTGAATCAAATTTGGCCTGACAAGGACGATAGATTTGTAAACCATGATTAGCGGAGTTACAAATTCAAACCATCCAATTATCTGTTATTCAGTAGCCAATATACAAACACATCACTCAATATTATTCAAAGCAATCCAAAATTGCAAATGCAAAGACAAACTATTATAAAGTTGTCATAGAATAAATGAAAGCCAACTCAGTTTCCCATGTAGCAAAAATCCCTATTCATCTAAACTAGAAAGGATTGTTGAATTTAGGAAGAAGTCAAGGAGGAGAAGTCAGCATGAAAAGCCTCTAAAAGGCAGAATCAAATGAAGATTTGTCAAGCAAGAGGGGAATGGATCTGCCCAAGAATCTAACTCCACTGGGAAAGAGAAATGGGCCTCCTCTCTAAATGAAGGCAGGATGCATCTCCAAGCTCACTCTAAATGCACAAGTTTAAATCTTTTCTTTCTACAATTGTAAACACCCAAACAATATTTCCATGAAAGGAACCATTTGGGATAAAGGGCATTTCAATGGCAACAGCTTCCTTCTTTTCCATGACTAACACATAATGAACCTCTGTTGAACAACCTTCAGTTCCCTAGCTACACCAGGGTGATACACTTCGACCAAGAAGATCTCATTTCCACGTAGTCATTCATTATTTCAATCTCAGCAGAACATACAAACATAAACATTCATATGAGAATTAAAACAAACAGTGTATTCAACTAGCATTGTCTGATAAACCTTTGCTCCTGCAGTCATAAAGACAAATGCACAATAAGAGAGAATTAGGACAACTGTGCATCAACCATTTTAAATTACTTTAAAATTAACTTAACATGAATATCACACAGTAAATATATTTTGAGTGTTGCAGATTAATTTAATGTACATTCACAGCAATTAATTGCGAAGACATTTCTAACAGATCCCCTTTCTGATACCTCTAGTAGTCATCATATATTACCCATCATTATCCCTATCTCTTCAATTTACACCACAGTTTTTTGACTTTTACAACTGATCATAAATATGACTCTGCAACTCCTCAAGCTTTTTTTCTCTTTCTCACATTCATCCTTGTTAACAGATTTCCCCCGTTACATTTTGAGCCACTAAATGCAGTGGTTCCCAAACATTTTTCAGCCCTGTGGCTCCGTTGATGAATTCGCTGGTGGCCGCGGCTCCCCATTACATAACTTTTTTTTGTTAACTTCTGTTAACGGCTTTTAGTACTGTTTCTTTTTTAAAGAATCTTCAAAGCCCTGTGCCTGACTCAAGAGAGACCTCTAATAATGGATGGCATTGGACGGCAAACATTGGCAAAGCCATCAAGTCTGGCTTCAATCTGCTGATGAATGGTTCTTAACCTGTGGTTCAAGGACCCCTGGGGGTCCATGAGGCCTACTCAAGGTATCCATGCCTGCTTTGCAAAATGTATTAATATTAAAATTAAAAAGTATATACAAATAAAAAGGCACAAATGAAAACTTAAAAACTTGTTCTATCTTTGCTTTGGAATTAAGTAAGACATTTAAATATCTGAACATCTGTTTGGTGTATACTTGTTGTATTTTTATGTTTTGTTTTGAGGTTCAAATCACAGAAAGTACTTAGGCTAGGGGAACCTAGCTTCCAATAATGACTCAGTGGGGGTCCCTGGCTTACAACAATAATTTAGCGGGGGTCACACATGTCAAAAGGTTAAGAAACACTGTGCTAATGCATGCAAACACAGCATGTACAGCATGAAAATAAACTATGGTATAACTGTTGTTTGCTTTTTCTTAGCACATTAAATCCAGACCTATTGACTTTTCCAATGCTTGTTTGCTTTAGGTGTCAATTTTTACTTGGCTCTGTCCTCTGTGCCCCCAGTTTTTGCTCTTTAGGGGAACAGAAAAAAGAGGTAGCTCCTGCATTACCTGGACTAGTGACACCTTATATAAACCTGCTGGATCTATTTTGGACAATTTTGGAATAATTATACAAGGAGTCAGCAAACATACCTCCTTATTTATAAGAGACTGTGAAGTACTCAAAAATTCTAGTGGCAATTCTTATAAAGCACAACCTTGTGTGAGTTAGTTTATATTTCAAAAGATTCGATTAAAATATATAATTGCATAATTGACAACTCTTATGAACAGTAGGACGAAATGTAATACAAGTACATTAAAAGGTTTAGCTTTCAAAGGTTTACTACTGTATGTTCTGTAGTTTGGCGTAGACATCAATACTTATTTATTTCTGTGATATCTGTTTTATTCGGTCTCGACGGGCAGCTGAGAAGAATGAAACTGCCACTGCCATCGTTTTTTTTTTATTTCAAACGTATTTTAGTCCTAATAAAGTTGCAGTTTGTCTTAAACAAGTGAGCATCGGTAGTAGAGCGCAGTCACAAGTAAAACATCCTTCACTGCGCTGAAGTTCTCACAATAATAATCCCATTGAAAACAAGTTGCAACGTGACCTAACTGGAATACAAAGTGCTTCACTATAACAGAAGGCTGAGAGGTGCATCACAAGTAGATTACATCAGGTTACACAATGTTGTCTAGTTTTTATAGCAAGCACTATATGATATAATAAAAAATATGGAAAACAGTACTGAACTCTCACAGTTAAAACTACAGATCTTTTATGTTAAAATAATTTCAAGTGTCTTCACAACACAAACAAATGAACTTTATTTGTGGTTTTACAAATACATGTGGGCACTATACTTCATGTTTGGATGGGCATAACAGTTTTCTGAGAGCCCCCAGCACAAGTAAAGGCTTTTTACAAATTAGGGTTTAAACGTTATGATGATGCAGCAAGTGCACCAGGCCTGCACTCCAAAGGTTGGTATAATTCATGGTAGACTCGACTTGAATTGCAACTGCGGCGCCCCTGACTAGTTTTTCTGGATTAGTAAAAGAGTTAAGATGGTTCCTACACGTTTACTTCCAATAGCACCACGTCATCTGCTTAGAAAATCCTTTCATTATGGCAAGCACTTGCCTCCTCAAGATCCTTCAGATATTTAGAAACCTCAGTATTACTAGAGATAAAGGGCCCGATTCATATATTGGCAGTATGGATAGTGAATGGCGGGCTACCTGCCTAAACAAAAATGAGGTCCAAAGTTGTACATTTGTTAAGCACATAGGAACATCACTGTGTGATGGGTAACATACAGCAGACTCCTCCATTTTTGTAAGATATCTTAAGCAAGCCTGTTCTGTAAAACCATTGCCCTCATTACCACAAGTAGAGAACAAATAGCAGTTAAAGGTCCTGCTGTATTAGTCACCAGATGATCAAGCAAAGTAGACAGCTTTCTAATCTTCTGTCATTCAAAACTACTCCTACTGAAGGAATCATAGTGCCAAAGATGTCACCAAGTACTTGTGAAACACTATGCTTGGCTCTTTCATGTGTCACTGTTCCTCTATCGTCTATTTCATCTTCATGATACATCTTAGGGAACACTAAAGGTAAGTAGCAGTTCTCAATCCATGAAGCTGAGAATAAGTGTTCTTCCCACACACATAATATATCCCAGTAACAACAGCATGCTTCCCTGCAAATATCTGCTCATCCAGAACATCAGATCATCATTTATTTCTTTATTTGGCTAAATATTAGCAACAAAAGAACATTAAATGTAAAAATACAGCTAAAATTCCAGAACAATTACAATCATAAAATTGATAGATTCATTACCTGATTGTAAAATCTCAGTACAAAGAGGAATCCAGGTAACAATTTAAGACATTCAAACTGATGTCCCATACCTTTCCCTTGTAGCCAAAACACAGAGGATAAATGTACAACTGCTGTAGAAACATTAACAGTACTTATTTGTTTAAAAAGTCCAAATTACATTGTATTATATTAGCAGAGCGCAGTATTGGAACCAAAAATCATCTTTGATGACAAGAGGTAGGACACATGTAGGATGCTGGCCTGGTTTGTAGTGTGTAACTAAGGTACGTACACCTTATACCAGGTCCAGTTATCCCTTATTATTGAAATGCAGTCAGTGTCTAAAAATCAGGCTGTTTAGAGGTAGCTGTAGGAAGAGCAGCTAAGGCTGAACTAGGAGACATACAAAACTCTACTGTAGTCACACAGAACCTACACATGTCAAAAGGCAATACTCAGTGTTACAAAAATAAAGGTACTTTATTTTAGTCACACAATGCCAAAAATACTTTGTAGGCTATACTCCCTTAGGAGGTATGGAGATCACACAATATATATACACTAGTATCCAGAAACAGGTAGGTACACAGTAAGAAAACAGTGCAAATAGTGAAAATCAACATAAATTGCAATGGGATTAGAGGGAACATAAACCATATAGTAAAATATTGCAAAGCGAAAGTTGGTTTCCCACCTAGGCAGTGCAGTGTGCAGAGGGGCACAGGGAATGTAAGAAAACACAAAAGGTAAGTAATGTAATCCACCCCAGAGCCCAGGAAAGCAGGAGTAAAACAGCAAGTTTCCTAAAACACACTAGAAGTCATGATAGAAGATAATGCAAGAACCAGAAGAGACTGCAAGCCACCAACGATTGATTCCTGGACCTGAAGACATGTGGAAGAAGGGGAGCAAGTCCAAGAAGCACTGAAAAGTCCAGGGAGAACAGGAGCCCCTGCTAACCTGGATGAAGGTGCAAAAGTGGAACCACCCGTGAGAAAACAAAGTCAGTATTGCACCAAAGAAGACATGCAGAAGATGTCCCTCGCAGGATGGATGAATGCAGTCTGGCTTGCGTCACTGGATTCCGCCAACAAGCCTTGGAAAACACAAAGCTTGCGGTTAGCGGAAGATGGTGCTGCCCAGGACCATGAGGGACCTGGTGGCCTCTACCCAGGAGGGGAGACAGAGAGGGCTCTCAGCAACTCAGAGAGCTCTCAGAAGACCAAGCTGCGCACACAAGAGTCCCACAGCACAGGGACAAAGTAGGTGCAAATGGAGGCCCATGCAGCACAACACAAAGGTCTCCCATGCCACCAAAGAACCCCTCCAGAAGCTGCGTGTCACAGGATGGAGTGCTGGGGGTCTAAGCTGTGCTGTGCATGAAGAACTTTGTGTAAGATCAAACACAAGCCTTTGCAACTTCAAGTCACTTGGTACATGGGGGTACTGTCTTGCATGGGGATGCAAGCTCTTCCACCAAAGTTGGACAACTGGACATTGGGACTGCCGGAGTCACTTTAGTCCACCACCCGTGTTGCTGGATCCACGCCTGTCATCTGGAGATGGGGTCCAAGCCACCGGTCATCGCTGCAGAGACGTGCTTGCTGAAGCAGGGAGGTGACTCTGTCACTCCACGAGAGACTCCTTCAGTTCTTCTGTTGCAGGCTGAAGACAGGCAGTCCTCCTAGGATGCGTGACTTGGAAACTGGTGCAGTTGCTGGCAGGAGCTGAAGTTACAAGGTTGCAGAAGTTGTCTTTGCTTCTTTGTTGCAGTTTTGTGGAGTTCTTGGAGCAGTCAGAGGTTGATCCGTCGGTAGAAGATGAAGTAAAGGATATAGAGGATTCAGGCTGGAGTCTTGCAATCCAAGTCTGAAGAAACACCCACAGGAGAGACCCTAAATAGCCCTCAGAGGAAGATTGGCTACCTTATCAGGTAAGGAGCTATCAGTAGGGGTCTCTGACATCACCTGCTGGCACTGGCCACTCAGATGCTCCCAGAGTATCCCACCACCTTGAAATCCAAGATGTCAAAATCCAGGGACACGCTGGAGGAGCTCTGGGCACCACCCCTGGGGTGGTGATGGACAGGGGTGTCGTTACTCCCTCTTCCTTTTTCCAGTTTCGCGCCAGAGCATGGATTGGGGCTCCCTGAACTGGTGTAGACTGGATTATGCAAGGAGAGCACCATCTGTGCCCTTTAAACACTTCCAGAGGCTCTGGGAGGATACCCATCCCATGCCTGTAACACCTATTTCCAAAGGGAGAGGGTGTAACACCCCTGTCCAAAAGGAAAATGCTTTGTTCTGCCTTCCTGGGATTTGGATTCCAAAGCCCCAGGAGGGCAGAAGCCTGCATGTGAGGTGGCAGTAGCTGGGGCTGCAGTGAAAACCTCAGAAGACTGGTATGGCAGTACTGGGTGGCCATGGTGGAGCTCCCAGAGTGCATGGGATTGTGAAACCAATACTGGAATCAATATTGGGGTACAATTCCCAGTTGTTAGACACCTCACATGGCCATATGCTGAGTTACCATTGCAAAGCTACATATATGTATTGACCTATATGACCTACATGTAGTGCACACTTATAATGGCGTCCCCGCACTCATGAAGTCTGGGAAAATGGGCGTGGGCAACGTGAGGCATCTCTGCTACTGAAGGGGTGCCCTCACACAAAGGTACTATGTGCCCAGCCTTCAGAGTCTGAATGTTAGACATATAGGTGACTTGTAAGTTACCTGGTGCAGTGAAATAGTGCTTATACTATTTCACTCAGGCTGCAACGGCAGTCCTGAATAAGTGTTTGTATGAACTCCTTATGGGTGGCAAAAGAAATGCTGTAGCCCATTAGGATCTCCTGGAACCTCAATGCCCTGAGTCCCTAGGTACCATATACTAGGGACTTATAAGGGTGGTCCAGTATACAAGTTTGGAGTGGAATACTGGGCTACCAGTATGTAAGTACAAATTTGGAATCAGAGAGAGCATAAGCACTGGTGTTCTGTTTAGCAGTGACACAGTTAATCATACTGATAAAAACAGTGAACCAGACTGACAAGTAAGCCACAACCTATGAGCACTGGGGTCCTGACTAGCAGGATCCCAGTGACACAGTAAAAACACACTGAAAAACACTGACAAACAGGCCAAAAATGGGGGTGACCATGCTAGAAAGAGGCTACTTTCTCACATAACCCCCCCCAACCCCACGAAGGACAATAAGGCTAACCTTGGCCAGTTGAGACTTTATTGTCTAGGTGGTGATAAGTGGAGAATAAATCTGCAAAAGAGTGGTTGCTCACTTTATCATCCACTGTATAGGTACTTCCCTGTGGGGATGTAAACCACCCTGTTTGGAGATTTTTATCTAGAAAACAGTGCAAGTGTGTAATCAAAGATTCTCTATTTGTAAGGTTTAAAGTGGGGCAGTGTGACTGTTCCACTGATCCTATGTCAAGACATTGCTGCTGTCCCATGGATGGGAATGCTAGACAGGGATGCTGTCTCAGCAAGGCCATAGCTGGGCAAAAAGTGTGACCCCATGGCTCCAAGACAGAACAGGTTTGCTGTTTCTCTTGAGTTGGAGCAGGACAAAACTGCTGTCCTAAAGGTGCCGCGTGAGGACAGGGCAGCTGTCCTATGTTTTTAGAGGTAGTGCAGGGCTGCTGCACTAAAGTGTCTTTGGGAGGTCTTGAGAGTTTCCCCAAATTTACTAAAACAGTGCATTTCTGCTTATCTGTTTCAGTAGTTCCACAGAGAGGGACTTCTACCTCTTGGAGTTTAGCTGTGGCAGCTCTGGGCTCCCTTGGTACAGGTTCCACCCCATAAGAGGTCTTTTCCACCACAGGAATGGTATCCTTAGTGGTAAGTTGGGGAAAGGATACTTTGATACCCTTTTTACCTGTGCGGTGAGGAGGATCATGATGTTTCAGGGCTCCTTCTCTTCTTTGCTTTTTCATTTCACTTGAAATGAGAGAAGCAATTCCTCAGGGATATCAAGCAAGGATCGCCTTCACACCTAGAGGCCAGGTCACTAGGGTTACACAAGTTAGGGAAAGATCCACTTCTGCTCATTCCCATATCACCACAGTCTCTGAAGGGTCTCACACATCCAATCCTGAGGATAACTCCATAGATAGGGACCTCAGAAAACTGAGATTGGAAGAGGCTAGATTGAGGCTGAAACAGCAACAGCTGGCCCTAGATAGGGATGCCTTAGCTGTAGAAAGGGAAAGACAGGGGTTGGGGTTAGTTCCCCATGGTGGCAGCATTGACAGTTTCAAGTTATGACGTCAAGGAGGACAACATGAACTCCAGAAACTTACATAATATTGTTCCCTCATACAAGGTGAGGCATGATTTCCAAAAGTGGTTTGCTGCACTTGAGAGGGCCTGTAAGGTTCAAAGGGTCCCTCAGAAGCAGTGTGCTGCTATACTTTGGTTCTCCTTCTCTGACAAAGGGAGGAACAGTCTCCTCGCTGTTAGGGAGGAGTACTCAGAGAATTACAACATTCTCAGAAATGCACTCATTGATGGTTTTGGGCTCACCACAGAGCACTACAGAATTAAGCTCAGGGAAACCAAGAAGGAATCTTCACAAGAGTGGGTTGACTTTGTGGACTGTTCTGTCAAAGCTTTAGAAGGTTGGTACATGTCCGTTAAGTGTCTGATTACCAGGCTCTGTATGATCTGATTTTGAGAGAGCATATACTGAATATTTGTGTGTCTGATTTGTTACACCAGAACCTAGGGGACTCAGCTCTGTCCTTCCCCCAAGAATTGGGTAAGGAGGCAGACAAATGGGTCAGACCAAGGGTGAGCAGAAAAGCTCATACAGGGGGTGACACAGAAGAAAAGAAAGATGGTGAAAAATCTCAGGATAAGCATGGGGATACAATGAGCATAAAGATCCTTCTTCAGGTCCCCATCACTCCTCTGGGGGTCATCTTCCTCTTCTTTACACACAATAAAAAGCCCTGGTTCTATGTGTGCAGAGGTAAACACCATAGGCCGGGGGATAAGTCCTGCCCAGGTAAGTCTCCTGAGCCTACCACCACTAATACATCCACTTTAAACTCTAGTGCCCCTAGCATTAGTAGTAATAGTGGTGGTACTACTGGCAATAGTCACACAAAAGGTGTAGTTGGGTTCACTTTTAGGTTCATTATAGAAACTGGGGTAAGTACAGAAACACCAAAGACAGTTTCTGTCTTACCTGGTGGCATGGACCTTGCCTCCTTGGCTGCTTCTCCCCTTAACTTGGACAAGCACAAGTAGCCAATTATAATAAATGGTGTTGAGGCCAGGCCTACAGGGACACAGGTGCCAGTATCACTTTGGTGTCTGAAAGCCTGATGTCACCTGCACAATACCTCCTTGGACAGAAATACCATGTTACTGATGTCAATAACTCCACTCCGTCTCTCCCCTTAGCTGTAGTGCAACTTAGTTGGGGTGGAGTCACTGGCCCAAAACAGGTGGTGGTATCACCTAGCTTACCTGTAGACTGGCTCTTACGTAATGACCTAGAGGCCTCAGGTAGGGCTGAGGTAGAGTTTAAGACCCATGCATCCATGCTGGGTATCCCTGAGGAATTGCTTCTCTCATTTCAAGTGAAATAAAAAAGCAAAGAAGAGAAGGAGCCCTGAAACCTCAGGATCCCCCTCGCCCCACAGGTAAAAAGGGTATCAAAGTATTCCTGCCCCACCCTACTGCTAATGATACCATTCCTGGGGTGAGATAGACCTCTCCTGGGTGGAACCTGTACTGACGGAGCCTAGAGCTGCCACAGCTAAACTTGCAGAGGTAAAAGTCCCTCTCTGTGGAACCACTTAAACAGATAAGCAGAAATGCACTGTTTTAGTAAATTTGGAGAAACTTTATTTTACAGACCTCCCAAAGAAACTTTAGTTCAGCAGCCCTGAACTACCTCTAAAAACAGAGGATAGCAGCCCTGTCCTTATGTGACACCTCTAGGACAGCAGCCCTGTCCTGCTCCAACTCAAGAGAAACAGCAACCCTGTCCTCTCTTGGAGACATGGGGTCAAACCTTTTGCCCAGCTATGGCCTTACTTAGATAGCATCCCTGTCGAGCATTCCCATATCATCCCTGTCTAGCATTCCTATCCTTCGGACAGCAGCCCTGTCTTGACATAAGATCAGTGGAAGAGTCGCACTGCCCCACTTTAAACCTTACAAATAGAGAATCTATGAGTACACACTTGCAATGTTTTCTAGGTAAAAATCTCCAAACAGGGCGGTTTACATCCACACAGGGAACTATACAGTGGATGATAAAGGGAGTAACCACTATATTGCAGATCTCCACTTATCACCACTTAGACAATAAAGTCTCAAATGGCCAAGGTTAGCCCTATTGTCCTTTGTTTGGAGGGTGGGGGTTATATGTATGTATAAAAGTAGCCTCTTTCTAGGATGATTACCCCCATTTTTGGCCTGTTTGTCAGTGTGTTTTTACTGTGTCACTGGGATCCTGCTAGTTAGGACCCCAGTGCTCATAGGTTGTGGCCTACTTGTCAGTCTGTTTCACCTTTTTTGGCAGTATGCTTAACTGTGTCACTGGAGTCCTGCTAACCAGAACTCCAGTGCTTATACTCTCTCTGATTCCAAATTTGTACTTACATACTGGTAACCTAGTATTCCACTACAAACTGGTATACTGTGTAAGAAAGTACCATCTTGCCTGGCATGTTACCCCCATTTTCACTGTATGTATGTTTGTTTTTGCCCATTTGTCACTGGGATCCTGCCAGGCAGGACCCCAGTGCTCATAATATATGCCCTGTATGTGTTCCCTGTGTGGTGCCTAACTGTATCCCTGAGGCTCTGCTAACCAGAACCTCAGTGTTTATGCTCTCTCTGCTTTCTAAATTTGTCACTGCAGGCTAGTGACTAATTTTACCAATTCTCATTGGCACACTGAAACACCCTTATAATTCCCTTGTATGTGGTACCTAGGTACCCAGGGTATTGGGGTTCCAGGAGATCCCTATGGGCTGCAGCATTTATTTTGCCACCCATAGGGAGCTCAGACAATTCTTACACAGGACTGCCACTGCAGCCTGAGTGAAGTAACGTCCACATTATTTCACAGCCATTTTTCACTGCACATAAGTAACTTATAAGTCACCTATATGTCTAACCCTCACTTGGTGAAGGTTAAGTGCCAAGTTACGTAGTGTGTGGGCACCCTGGCACTTGCCAAGGTGCCCCCACATTGTTCAGGGCAAATTTCCCGGACTTTGTGAGTGCGGGGACACCATTACACGTCTGCACTACACATAGGTCACTGCCTATGTGTAGCGTCACAATGATAACTCCGAACATGGCCATGTAACATTTCTAGGATCATGGAATTGTCACCCCAATACCATTCTGATATTGGGGGGGACAATTCCATGCATTCCCGGGTCTCTAGCACAGAATCCGGGTACTGCCAAACTGCCTTTCCGGGGTTTCCACTGCAGCTGCTCCTGCTGCCAACCCCTCAGACAGGTTTCTGCTCCCCTGGGGCCTGGGCAGCCCAGTTCCAGGAAGGCAGAACAAAGGATTTCATCTGAAAAAGGGTGTTACACCCTCTCCCTTTGGAAATAGGTATGAAGGGCTGGGGAGGAGTAGCCTCCCTTAGCTTCTGGAAATGTTTTGATGGGTACAGATGGTGCCCATCTCTGCATAAGCCAGTCTACCCCGGTTCAGGGATCCCCAGCCCTGCTCTGGCTCTAAACTGGACAAAGTAAAGGGGAGTGACCACTCCCCTGATCTGCACCTCCCAGGGGAGGTGCCCAGAGCTCCTCTGTGTGTCCCAGACCTCTGCCATCTTGGATTCAGAGGTGATGGGGCACAATGGACAGCTCTGAGTGGCCAGTGCCAGAAGGTGACATCAGAGACCCCTCCTGATAGGTGCTTACCTCTTTCAGTAGCCAAGCCTCCTTTCTTAGTAGCCAAACCTCCTTTTCTGGCTATTTAGGGTCTCTCCTGTGGGCTATTCCTCAGATAACGAATGCAAGAGCTCACCAGAGTTCCTCTGCACTTCCCTCTTCGACTTCTGCCACGGATCGACCGCTGACTGCTCCAGGACGCCTGCAAAACTGCAACAAAGTAGCAAGACGACTACCAGCAACATTGTAGCGCCTCATCCTGGTGATAGAGGTAGTGGATGAGGATGTAGTGCATGCAGGTGTGAGTGGAGACGCTACTGGGAGGGAGGTGGACGAGGAGGCATAGGGGGACACAGTGGAGGCAGTGGATGTTAGTATGTTTGCATCATGATGGTGTTTGTGTGAGTGCCTGTGGGATGATGTGTGGTTGCTTGTGTTTGCCTGAACCACTCCTGTGTGTTTCCTGTGTGCATGCTGGTCTGCCTGTGTGCTTGGGATAGGTTGGGATTGAGGGGAATGAGATTGGGTAGAGGAAGTTGGAGGGGAGAGGCTAGAAACAGGGACAATGGCTGCCATCAGAGAGGAGGCCAGAGCCTGGATTGATCTCTGTTGGGCTGCCATGACAGAGTGAATGCCCTCCAGGAATGCATTTGTTTGTTGCAAATGGGCTGCCAGCCCATGGATGGCATTCACAATGGTTGACTGCCCAACGGAGATTGATCGCAGGAGGTCAATAGCCTCCTCACTCAGGGCAGCAGGCCTAACTGGGGCAGGGCCTGAGCTACCTGGGGTGAAGGAGATGCCCACCCTCCTGGGTCAGCGGGCATGGGAAATATGCTGAGGGGCTGCTGGGATGGCGGTGCTGGTACGGGGTTGGCGGCTGTACCTGTAGTTGGGGTGGCCACAGAGGTGTCTGCCACCACCAGAGTGCTTCCATCAGAGGAGGTATCACTGTCTGAACTGTCCCCTCCTGTCTCTGCGGTGATGCTCCCCTCGCCCTCCGTTACACTGGTGCCCTCACCGTCGGCGGATTTGGCCTCCTGGGCCATGTGGGATGCAGCTCCCTCCGTTGCTGGTGCCTCAGCTCATCCGCCAGATGATGCTGGGGGGAACAGACAAAGGATACACTTGGTCAATGGCTGCTCCAACACCACCGTTGGCGTATACATCACACACACAGAGAACAGCCTTACACAGCAGGCAATGCACTACCAGTCACAATGCTAGTCACCAATCCATGGACAGTAATACCTAACGCCAATAACAGCACCCCTGAGACCCACAGACCCCTGCCCAGTAGTGGATGCCTACTAGCTTGGTAGGAGGTGGTTCACATCATACCCTTCCCAACATGGGACCTACCCTGCAATGTCTGGCCTAGCCTGGGGGCACCCAGAGGACCACATCCCCCACCCGTAGACCACCCCACCGCACTCAGATAGTATATTGGGGAAATGTACTCACCCCCTTGTGGCTGCTGTGATGCCCTCAAGCACCCATCCAGCTCCAGATATGTCACCGCCTGTATACGGGCCATCAGGGGGGTCAGGGTTCGTCAGGCACACCTTTCTCGTTGGGGGTCATCCCCAGCTGGGCCTCCGCCGTCTTCCTTGCCCAGTGTCTCAGGTCCTCCCACCGTTTGTGACAGTGGGTGCTCTGCCTGCCATAGACCCCCAGAGTCCGCACGTCCTTGGCGATGGCACATCATATACCCTTTTTCTGATGGGCACTGACCTGCAGAAATATACACATAGAAAAAGGTATCAGTCAGACCGTCCGACCTGTTACACTCAAGTCCCACCATAGCCCTCCCATCCCATTACGCACAGCCATTGCCCACCATACATGCAGAACGCTGGCCAGGACCCTTCCACCAACCTACCCTTACACGAGGCCCTCACACACAGCACTCCATGCATTTATGCCCCATGCATCATGCTCACAGTGTACTCACCTGTTGGTCTGGAGGCCCATACAGCATTTGGTACTGGGGTAGGACTCCATCCACTAGTCTCTCCAACTCCACAGTACTGAAGGCAGGGGCCCTTTCCCCAGTGACACGAGCCATGGTCGGTTCCAGACACAGGTCACAGCAGCACTTCCAGTGTAGGTCCTCTCCTATTGAAGGTCAGGTAGCAAGCGGATGAACAGATAGAAAATGGTGGTTGCGTGGCGTTGCGTACCGTTACTGCCGGCGTACTTCACCAATGGCCACTGTAACCCATGGGATCCAAGGAAGAGTTGCACAGCGGTTTTCGACCGCCTCCTGCAAAGGCACACAATGTCAGCGGAATTACCTCATTGCTACATGTCCCTCCATACAGGACAGGCGGATGCCATTTCGGGGGGGGGAGGCAATGGCACCTAACTGCGTCACACTACACATAGGCACCATTTGGTCCTGTACAACAATATTGTGTTAAAGTTACAACATACAATGCAGTGTAGTGTTTGGAAATGTGGAATACTGACCACCTACTCACCGTTTGGCCACAGTGAAAGCTGATTTCTATGCTATGAGACATATCCCCAACATTATTGGGGTGATTGATGGTACACATATTGCATTTGTCCCCCCCCACCCGAGAAATGAACAGATGTTCAGAAATCGAAAGAGCTTTCACTCCATGAATGTGCAGATAGTGTGCCTGGTGGACCAGTACATCTCCCATGTCAATGCAAAGTATTCTGGGTCTGTGCATGGTTCCTTCATCCTGAGGAATAGCAGCATCCCATATGTGATGGCTCAATTCCAGAGGTACCGGGTGTGGCTAATAGGTGAGCCCTGGTTCCCACCCAGGGTTTGTTGGTGTATGCCGTGGGCCCTCAGGGTTAGTGTGTGTCTAATAGTTGTCCCTCGACATTTGCAGGTGACTCTGGTTACCCCAACCTCTCATGGATATTGACCCCTGTGAGGAATCTCAGGACAAGGGCAGAGGAACTTTACAATGAGGCACATGGGTGAACAAGAAGAATAATAGAAAGGACATTTGGCTTCCTGCAGGCCAGGTTTTGTTGCCTCCCTCTAACAGGTGGATCCCTGTACTACTCACTCAAGAAGGTGTGCCAGATCATCGTGGCATGCTATATGTTGCACAACCTTGACTTACGTCGCAAGGTGCCTTTTCTGCAGGATGGTGAGGCTGGAGATGGGCGTGTGGCAGCAGTGGACCTACGGGCAGTGAAGATGAGGAGGTAGAGGATGAGGATGAGGACAACAGAAGTGGTATTATAAGACAGTACTTCCAATGACACACAGGAAAGACACTGTAATTACTCTTTTCATTGACAGTTTTGCATTTGACATTGACACTGGCAGGCTGATTTTCCAACTTCTATGGCCACCTACTGTACCCCTTGGCATCTCTATTTTCAGATATTTGTGTCCCACTATTGTTCCTCGTGTGTTGACTGCAGCCAACTACAGGTCATTCCTATGTATACAATACTGTACAGTTATATTGCAGTGATTAAAGCTTGTTAAACGAATACATGGTTAAATGATTTGACAGACTCCATACTTGTATTTATTCAAATGGTGTTTATTTAAGTGCTAATGATTAGAGGGGGATGTGCAATGGGCTGGGGTGATGATGGAGGAAAGTCCAGGATAGAGTCCAGTCTATTGTATCACAGGTGCATTGTCCAAGGGGGCATAGGAAGGGGAGCAATGGCAGTTCAAGGTGGACAAGGTGACAGAGTGGGACACAAGGATGACATTCCGGAGAATCTTATTTTCTGGTGGGGGTCTTGGCAATGTTCTTTGACTTCTGCCTGGATCACAGTGACCGTTTGCGGGGTGGTTCTCCTTCTTCAGGGGGTGGGGTGCTGTTGGCCTGTTGTTTCTGTGGCGGGGTCTCCTGTCCACTAGCGGCAGTGGAAGTGGAAGGCTGTTCATCGGTTTGGCTAGTGTCAGGGGCCCGGTGGTGTGCCACTGCCTCCCTCAAGGTGTTGGCATTGTCTGCCAGCACCCCTGCAAGGGTGACCAGGGTATTGTTAATGCACTTCAAGTCCTCCCTGATCCCCAGGTACTGTCCCTCCTGCAGCCGCTGGGTCTCCTGCAACTTGTCCAGTATCTGGCCCATTGTCTCCTGGGAATGGTGGTCTGCTCCCAGGATGTTGGTGAGGGCCTCCTTGAGAGTCGGTTCCCTGCGCACAAAGCATCATCTGAACACCAATTTCAGTTAGTACAGTCTCACAATAGAAGATTACTAAGCCCCTATTTTGGTGTGGTTGTTAGCCCTTCACGGTCCAACACCTCAAATGAAAAGTCGAAAACTTAATTTTACTCAGTCTCTATCCTTGCACCTTGGATTATAATGGACCTCATAACCAAACCTCAACTGTTTTCAGCAAGAGCGTTTATCTACATAAGCACAAGCATTATATGTGAGAAAGCATCTCATTCTCAACTTTAACACTGAGCCCTTCTGCACCCAATTTGACATCAAACCACAAAGTACACCAACTCATCAAAAGATGTGAGCACTACAACTCTTGACAACACACAAACAAGATGTATAACTCTACTCAAACTCAAACTCACCTTCTGAGGACACCTCAGTTGCCTCACAAACTCTAAAATGCCATCAAGACTACAAACAGGACCATGGAAGCTTGGGAATGTGGGCTGGCTCAGGGCAGATTCTAACTATCTCTAGGGCAAATTTTGACTCCATAGGTCTAGGTGGAGTCCATCCTCTGCTACCAGATTTTGTTGCACCACTTTGCACAGTGGAAACTTCTGATACAAACTTAGGTACAAGCTGCACTCAGGTGGATAGACATTTAGGGCCAGATGTAGCAACTTCCCAAATTGCGACTTGCAATTTGCGAGTCCCTGCGACTCGCAAATTGCAAGTCGTAATTTGGGATGCAGAAAGGTGTCTCAGACACCTTCTGCGAGTCGCTATGGGGTCGCAAAGACCCCATATCGATTCAGGGCACTCACGGACATGGAGGCCTGCTGGGAACAGCAGACCTCCATGTCCGTTACTGCTTTTAAATAAAGCATTTTTTTTTTTTTCAAAGTGCAACCCGTTTTCCTTAAAGGAAAATGAGCTGCACTTTGAAAAATAAAACGAAACCTTTTGTTTCGGTATTTTTCAGGGCAGGTAGTGGTCCATTGGACCACTGCCTGCTCTGAAAAATTATTTTTTAGGCCAGACACAAAGGGGAAGGGGTCCCATGGGGACCCCTTCCCGTTTGCGACTGGGTTACCATCCACTTCAAGTGGTCGCAAATGGAATTGCATACCAGTGCAACTCGCAAATAGGAAGGGAACACCCCTTCCTATTTGCGACTCAGAAATGCATTTTGCGAGTCGGTTCCGACTCGCAAAATGCATTTCTACATACCAGATGGGTGTTTTTCGCCGTTTGCGAGTTGCTAAAGCTTTCCTACATCTGGCCCTTAGTTCAGGACTGAGGTGGACACAACACCTTAATACAGGTCAATAACCTGAAGCACATTGAGGCCAACAAGAATGGCAGTGTTTGACTTGCAATCAATGAAAGTGGTCAATACATGAATGCATTAGTCTCTATAATTCAAAGTAATCTAACGTAAAGGCAAACTATTATAAAATTATCATAGAATCAATCAGAGCTGAAGGTGTTAGCATGAAAATACTCTTAAAGGCAGAATCAAAAAATATCTGTCAAGCAGGTGGGGAAAGTATCAACCTAAGAGTCTAACTCATTCAGGTGAGAGGAGAGGGCATCAGGAGCAGGGAAGCATCTCCTACCTAACTGTGCATTATGTTAGTTGAAATCATCTTCTTTCTACAATTGACACACCACCTCCCATGAAGAGAACTAATCAGGATAAGGTATATTTTAAAAGTATGAGCTTTGCTCATTTCCATGATTATCACTCAATGGAATCTCTGCTAAATGACCTTCAGCTAGATATTTACAGCATAGCTATACCCTTCGGCCAAGATGTTCTCATTCCCAGGTGCTTGCTCAGTATTTCGCTCCCTGATGAACATACAAAGATAAGCATAAACATGAGAATGTAATCAAAATATAATTGAATTAACGTTATCTGGTACAGTTTTGCTCCTGTAACGAGAAGAAGGAAAGCTATAGCCCACGTTATGACTTTGGTGGTCTTTTTGTAAGACCGCTAAAGAGACGGGGGCCAGAAGACCACCAGTGCTGGTGGTCTTCCACCCTCTATATTGCGAGTACTGCTGGATTCCCACCAAATTGTGGGCGGAAATCCAGCAGTAGTTGTGCTGGTGGGCGGAGGCACTGGGATGGTACCACTACCAGCCCCGCCCCACAAAAAGGACTCCACCAGCCGTATTACGACTTTGTAATACAGCCTGCCAGTGTCCTTATGGCGGGGTTCTGCCAGAGGTTCCTCCTCCCCGGACCAGGTAAGCCAATCGTCTGACAGGGGAGGGGGTGGGAGGGTGGGGAGTGTTGTGTGTCTCTGTTTGAGTGGGTGTTGTCTGCGTATGTGCATGTACGTGTGTATGCATGGTTGAATGTGTGTATGAATGTAGAAATGAGTGCATGTATGAATGTAAGTGTGTGTGTGTATGTGTGTGTGTATGTGTGTATGAATATTGGAGTGAGTGTGACTATGAGTGTTGTTGTTGAGGCGAGGTCACTCACCTGAAAAGCAGGATGTCTGCAGGAGCGATGGTATGCCCCCGACCTCCTGGAACACCTCTCGGCACTTCCTGGTGGACACAGAAACCCCAGCAGGTGTCCCAAAAGGAAAGGGGGAATAGAAGAGAAAGAGACAAAACACTACCATGTCTTGCCGGTCCAGCCAGGCACCCTGCATCTTCGTTGGGGCAGGCCATGTTGACAGAGTGATAGTAGAGTTAGTGCTCTCAACTTCCTTGAAACTGAATCCCTCTTTCTGATATGGGCATGAGAGTGGTAGAAGAAAAACAGGATGCTTCAGCACTTTTCTTGGATAATAACTGTTGGCACAATTACTAACACTGCTGCATTACCAAAAACCCAAACTGAGTACCGTAACAAGAAGTACTGCGACACTAGGGCTGGCTTCACAGAGATTCGCTGTTGCACACTACAATTAGAACTGTGGTTGCACTTATCATGCACAAGAAAGACAAACAAGGGCATTAATTATATCACATATAACTTTCCTGCATGCATAAGGTTAAACTAAAAGGAACAAAAACAATCCAAGAAATACAAATGTCCACTCTGGGTTCAAACAGTTAGGGTGGCACAGTTTGGTTTGGTTTCACTCTGCCTTCAAAAAGCAAATTCCTCAAACCTGAAAAAAGGCATGAATGACACAATTTAAATCCAAGAATTACGCTATTAGAGAAAGAAGTCACATAAATGCTATTTTAAAATTGCTCTTTTTGTAGTACTTGAGCTCAAACAGATTTCCTGAAGCACATTTAGGCAATTAACTACAATAATAACGTAGAATGTTCAGAAATGCATTTGTCTCTTCAAGATAAGCACTCTGCCAAAATACGAGGTCTGAAATACACCAGCTGTTCTAGGAAAGCGCTACGCTCAAAGAACAAACTCTCTGGAGAATAGTAGTCAATTAGCTGCAGTCTTTTCCGGAGTGCTGGATGAATGCCTGGTGTCAGCTGGTACAGGAATGAAGAAAATAATTGCCTAAAAAGTCCTGAATACGAGGATGACAGCAGGGGCAGGACTGCTAAATCAGATGCTGAGATCAGGGAGCAAAACAAAGCCAAGCAGGGATGCATGTTTCACTCTGCCATTGATAGCTAATCAGGAAAGCAGTTTAGTTACCACATGTGGATGAGACACCACACCCAATTAAAAGCACATGTCTATACCACACCCAATTAGAAGCACATGTCTACACCTGCTCACATTAGCAAACAAGCATTGGTAAAATAAGCATTGATAAAACCAATTGTGTAACACAGCACATTATGGGGGTGATTCTAACCCTGGCGGTCGGTGATAAAGCGGCAGCCAACCCGCCAACAGGCCGGCGGTCCAAAAAATGGAATTCTGACCCAGGCGGGAACCGCCAACACAGGCCGCCACATTAACACTCCGACCGCCACGGCGGGACCGACAAACAGCGCGACGGTCACCGCCAACAGACAGGCGGCAGACAATGTACCGCCCCCACTATTATGACCGGCCAATCCGCCACCTTTTCCGGGGCGGGAGCACCGCCGCTAAAAACACGGCGGAAACAGACTACAAACGGGAAAACGCGCACCTCTACGCACTCCACGAGGAAGGAGGACAGCATGGAACCCGAATTAAACATCCTACCTGCTCTCGTCTACCTGCTCATCTACCACGAGTACGAACGCCGGCGCAGACGACAACGGTGAGTACTGCAAATACGACACAGGGGAGGGGGAGGAGGAAAGGTTACGTGCACACACATACGCGATACACCCACCCCCCCAAACCATGTACACACCTATGCAGAGCAACAAGTCACAGTGAAACCACCCAAACCCCCGTAAAAAAAGCAAGGACATAATTAAATTGTGACTCGAAATTTATGGGAAATAAAAACCACTGATAAGTCACGGTCAAATAGCAACAACAACTTAAAAATACCAATTCAATATCCAGTGCATACGATAAACCAAGGCAATAAGTCCTGCACATCTAACGATATTCCAAGTGTCCGTGGGCCAAAGTGTATCAACACAAGGGCAAAGCCCACACAGGAGACCTGAGTCCTTTGGAGAGAACACTGCAGGGGCATCTGATGAAAAAACTACAGGCACCTCAGGGGGAAGGGAAGGGGGGGGGCACCACAGCCACATGAGTCCACGACACCAGATCCACGAAGGGGCCACCATGCCCACTGTGCCATCCTGGGGAGTGCAAAGCCACAGTCTCTCAAGTCTCTACAGTGGGTGGCCTGCCCACTCGGCCATCCTGGGGAGTGCAAAGCCACAGTCTCTCAAGTCTCTACAGTGGGTGGCTTGCCCACTCGGCCATCCTGGGGAGTGCAAAGCCACAGTCCATCAGGTGGATAACAGTCTCCACCGGTCAAGGAGGAGGCATGGTGGGCACAGTGAACCGTGAACAGTAGCTCGAGACAGATCCGGCACTGTCATTGTGCCAGTGGTGCTTGAGACGGCGGGGCCCAGCGGAGCGGTGCTTGACAGGAAGGGCCCAGCGGAGCGGTGCTTGAGATGGCGGGGCCCAGCGGAGCGGTGCTTGACAGGAAGGGCCCAGCGGAGCGGTGCTTGACAGGAAGGGCCCAGCGGAGCGGTGCTTGAGACGGCGGGGCCCAGCGGAGCGGTGCTTGACAGGAAGGGCCTAGCGGAGTGGTGCTTGAGACGGAGGGGCCCAGCGGAGCGGTGCTTGAGACGGTGGGGCCCAGCGGGGCGGTGCTTGACAGGAAGGGCCCAGCGGAGCGGTGCTTGAGACGGCGGGGCCCAGCAGAGCGGTGCTTGAGACGGCGGGGCCCAGCGGGGCGGTGCTTGAGACGGCGGGGCCCAGCAGAGCGGTGCTTGAGATGAAGGGCCCAGCGGAGCGGTGCTTGACAGGAAGGGCCCAGCGGAGCGGTGCTTGAGATGAAGGGCCCAGCGGAGCGGTGCTTGACAGGAAGGGCCCAGCGGTGCAGTGCTTGAGATGAAGGGCCCAGCGGAGCGGTGCTTGACAGGAAGGGCCCAGCGGAGCGGTGCTTGAGATGGCGGGGCCCAGCGGAGCGGTGCTTGAGACGGCGGGGCCCTGTTCAGCGGTGCTCTTCTGCACGGCGGGCCCTGTTCTGCAGTGCTCTCCTCCACGGCGGGGCCCTGTTCAGCGGTGCTCTCCTCTACGGCGGGGCCCTGTTCAGCGGTGCTCTTCTGCACGGCGGGGCCCTGTTCAGCGGTGCTCTCCTCCACGGCGGGGCCCTGTTCAGCGGTTCTCTCCTCCACGGCGGGGACCTGTTCAGCGGTGCTCTCCTCCACGGCGGGGCCCTGTTCAGCGGTGCTCTCCTCCACGGCGGGGCCCTGTTCAGCGGTGCTCTTCTGCACGGCGGGGCCCTGTTCAGCGGTGCTCTCCTCCACAGCGGGGCCCTGTTCAGCGGTGCTCGTCTAGAAGGTCAAGGGAGCCAGACCTGGCCTGGACTCCCTGCTCAGTCGCCCTCCGACCGTGCTGTTGCTGGACCCTTCGGTGACGGAGTCCTGGGCCCTTTGGTGTTCTTCCTAACACCCGGGATGGGGCTTGTGGGCCCCTCCTGCTCCGCGCTCCTGCTGGCTGACTTTTCCGCCCTGCTGCCCTTTCGCTCCTTAGATGGGGCTCTCGGGCCCTTGCCTCCCCTAGATGTTGTGGCTGGTGAAGTGGGCAAACTTTGCTCCTTGGGGGCAGCCGTGTCAGTCCTCTCACGGCGGCCCTTGAGCTTCCTGGTCTTCTTGCCTGGTGGGGGGCTGGCTGTCCCCTTGCTGCTGATCGAAGTGTCACTGCTGGCAAAGGGTGGGCTCCAGAACCCATGCACCACAGTGACACTCGAAGCTGGGCTGGTGGTGGCTGAGGTGCTCTTGGGACTCTTTGCAGATGGAGGGGGTGGGTCAGTGGAGGGAAAGAGGTCAAGATTAGGAAGGAAAACTTTCTTAGGACCAAGGTAAAAGGTAGGAGAAGTGGTGATGGAAGTGGAGGAAGAGGATGTGGCTGTAGGAGAGTCAGGTGTGCTGTCTTTGGGTGCAGGTGCTTGTGCTGGAGGCTGTCGTGAGGTGGATGGCTGTTGGGTGGGTGTCTGCCTGCGTTTGTGTGTCTTGGAAGAGAGGGTGACAGACACAGTGGGAGAGGACACAGGGGACGTGTAAATGGTAGTGGGGGTGGTGACTGCACGTGTGCGGACTGGACTGGAGGGTGTGCTGGTGATGGAAGCACTGGCTGATGGTGGTGTGCATGCAGGTGTGAGTGTAGACGTCACAGGGAGGGAGGAGGGAGACGAGGAGGAGGGGGACACAGAGGTGGTAGTGACTATTGGAATGTCTGCATCTGGGTGTTGCTTGCGTGAATGCTTGTGGGTTCTGTGGTGCTTGTGCCTGGATGAGCTGCCCTTGGGTGTTGAGGTGTGTGCAGGCTGGTCTGATGGTGTGGATGGGATAGGCTGAGGAACAGGAGACAGAGGCAGGCTGGAGGCAGTCAGAAGAGGGAGGCTGAAAACAGGGACAATGGCTGCCGTCAGTGCTGAGGCCAGAGCATTGAACGATCGTTGATGGGCAGCCTGACCCGAATGAATGCCCTCCAGGTAGGCATTGCTCCGATGCACCTCCCTTTCTACCCCCTGGATGGCATTCAAAAGGGTAGTCTGCCCAACAATGATGGTCCTGAGGAGGTCAATGACCTCCTCACTGAGGGCAGCAGGGGTAACAGGGGCAGGGGCTGAGGTGCCTGGGGCGAAGGAGATGCCCGCCTTCCTGGGCGAGCGGGCACGGAGCGTAGGCTGAGGGGCTGCTGGGAGGGCGGGGCTGGTGCGCTAGGTGGCGGCTGTACCTGTAGAGGCGGGGGCCCGGATGTTGCCGCCACCGCTAGGGAGCTCCCATCCGAGGACGTGTCGCTGTCGCTGGTGTCACCACCGGTCCCCGTTGTGGTGCTCCCCTTGCCCTCCGGATCACTGGTGCCCTCGGTGTCTGTTCCTGGTCCCACCGGGGCCTTGTGACTTGCAGCTCCCTCGTGCTCCGATGCCAATTCTCCTCCGCCTGATGATGCTAATGCACAGATGCACAAGAAGACGAAGAAGAAGGGTGGGGGGAGAAAAACGAAGACCAGGTTGAGTGCATGCAATGTCAACACCGTTGGCGGAGAGGACAGACACAGGAGCCTCATGCACTAAGCCGCGCATTCGGGGTACACTACTCAGTACTTCGGACTAGGACAACAGGTCTAGAGACGACAAAGGCGCACATGTGTGATGCTGGACCATCGATAGCTGTACTTGTCACCCTACAGAGGTGGGGGCCGGGAGCACAGGGCCATGCCTAAAGGAGAGGACTACACTACAGAAAGCGCCCTGGCCTAATGTCACCCCCAACCCTCCTCCCCCACCCAGATGCCTCCACTGCGGAGAGAGATAGCAGAATGTGCTGATACTCACCCCCTTGTGTCTGCTGTGATGTCCTCAAGCGCCCATCCAAATCAGGGTAGGCCACCGCCAGGATCCGGGACATCAGGGGGGTCAGGGTACGACTGGCACCCCTCCTAGGTTGGGAGGCCATCCCCAGCAGTGACTCGGCGGTCTTCCTGGTCCCGCGGCGGATGTCCTCCCACCTCTTGCGGCAGTGGGTGCCCCGTCTGACGTGGACCCCCAGGGCCCGGACTTCCTTGGCGATGGCACGCCAAATGTCCACTTTCTGATGGGCGCTGACCTATTTGACATGTACAGGGTGGGAAGGAAAATCATCATTTTTCTGCATGTTAGATGCGATTGGCCCCCCTCCCCAACCTTGCCATATGGCACATGCTCTCATCTGTCGTGCCTTGCACTCCTCATTCGCCCCCCACCCCACCAACTTAGCATCCACCCCACTCCACACAGGCATAGCCCATTCAATGTGCACCCAGTGTACTTACCTGTTGGTCTGGAGGACCGTAGAGTAACGCATACTGGGGGAGGACCCCATCCACAAGTTTCTCCAACTCCTCAGACGTGAAGGCAGGGGCCCTTTCCCCAGTCGCAGCAGCCATTGTCACTTCCAGACCGAGGTCACAGCAGCACTTGCAGTATAGGTCCTCTCCTGTGGATGATCAGGTCTCGAGTGATTAAGCAGATAGAAAATGGCGGTCACGGCCGCGGCGGTGCGTACCGCGGCGGTAAGTACCGCGACCGCCGGCGCACCTCATCATTGGCTCCTGAAACCCATAGGCCTCAATGTTAGCCAATGCGGCTTCGTATAGCGGTCTTCGACCGCCTACCGCCACGGTGTGCCACGCCAGCGCATTCACCTCACATCCCATTGTCCCACTTCACAGGTCAGGCAGCCGCCATTTCAAGGGCCCACATGGCATAATTTGTACTGCGTCACACAGGCCTAGGCCTTGCATTGCCACACATACACGCCTTTCAATACATAGATAATCGTGTGCTATGCATGCAGTGGTGAACGTACCTGTGATTTGCTTGACTCTGTGCGCCATGTTGTCCTTCCTAGGCACCGTCCGCTGGGACTTGCGAGGAGAAGGATGAATCCTCGCGTGTACCGACCGCTGGTGGACCTGTCGACAATGGAAGAACGCCACATCATACTACGATACCGACTTGACCGAGCCACTATCCATGAACTGTGTGCCCAGCTGGAGCCAGCCCTGATGTCCCCCATCCGCCAACCCACAGGAATTCCCCCTCTAGTGCAGGTTCTGTCAGTCCTCCATTTTTTGGCAAGTGGCTCATTCCAGACAACAGTGGCCATGTCATCTGGAATGTCTCAGCCTATGTTTTCAAAAATCTTGTCTAGAGTGTTGTCTGCCCTGACGAAACACATGCGGCGCTACATTGTATTCCCTGAGGAGGTTGATTTGGCCACTGTGAAGGGTGATTTTTATGCCCTTGGACATATCCCCAACATAATTGGTGCCATTGATGGGACCCCTGTGGCTTTAGTACCCCCAAAAGACGATGAGCAGGTGTACAGAAACAGGAAAAGTTACCATTCGATGAACGTCCAGGTGGTCTGTTTGGCTGACCAGTACATCTCCCATGTGAATGCCATGTTCCCTGGGTCAGTGCATGACGCGTATGTGATGCGAAATAGCAGCATCCCTTATGTGATGGAACAGCTACAGAGACAACGTGTGTGGCTAATTGGTGACTCTGGTTACCCCAACCTGCCTTGGCTATTGACCCCAGTGAGGAATCCCCGGACCAGGGCAGAGGAACGGTACAATGAGGCCCATGGGCGAACTAGGAGGATCATTGAAAGAACCTTTGGCCTCCTGAAGGCCAGGTTTAGGTGCCTGCATATGACAGGGGGATCCCTGATGTACTCACCAAAGAAGGTGTGCCAGATCATCGTGGCCTGCTGTATGCTTCACAATCTGGCATTGCGACATCAGGTGCCCTTCCTGCAGGAGGATGGTCCAGATGGTGGTGTTGAAGCAGCTGTGGAGCCTGCGGAGAGTGAAGAGGAGGAAGACGAAGAGGACGACCCAGACAACAGGGACAGAGTTATCCAACAGTATTTTCAGTAGCACACAGGTAGGAATCACCCACGCCATTTAACATTTACTGAATGCCCCCTGCATCTTTACTTTGTGTATTTCCCCCCAGTTCTTTTAAACTGAAGTTTGCTTTCCCTTCCCTTTTCAGTGCTGTATGACCCACTGCGTGACTTCTGCTTGGTTAGCCCATGGACTAATGCTTATTGACATCGGTATGTTGTCCACACATAAATAACAGAACATTATTGATAAGTAATGTGTTATACATTTGTAAATAATACAGGCTGACTCCAGAATGATTTCTGTGCAATGAGTGATTTATTTTTAGTGCTATATATTGGTACATGATATTAAAACGGTGATGGGTGAGGGTGGAGTTATGTCCATGGCAGAGTCCAGTTCTCGGTCGCACAGGTGCATTGTCCATATGCCTGTGGAAGGATGGAGCAGGGGCAGTTCAAGGTTGGACAGGGTGACACTGTGGGACAGTGGAATGACATCCGGGGGGGATATTAGGCTGGCGGGGGGCTTGGCATCCTACTCTGTCTTCCTTTGAGATCTCAGGTTCCTCTTGCGGGGTGGTTGTTCTTCAGCAGGAGGTGGGGTTCTGGTGGCCCGTCGTTCTGTGGGGGCCTCCTGACCACTAGCGCCGGCGGAGGTGGTAGGCTGTTCCTGGCTAGTGACTGGGGCCCTTTGCGATGCCACATGGTCCCGCAATGTGGTTTCTATCCGGTTGAGGGCCTGAACTATGGTCCCCATAGCGGTAGCGATGTTCCGGAGTTCATTGCTGAACCCCATGTACCATTCCTCCTGCTGTGCCTGGATCCCGGTGAACCTGGCCAGTACCGTCGCCATTGTCTCCTGGGAGTGATGATATGATCCCATGATGGTGGTGAGGGCCTCTTGGAGAGTCGGTTCCCTGGGCCTGTCCTCCCCCCCTGTTGCACAGCAGCCCTCCCAGTTGCCCTGTTTCCCCGGGCCTCTGTCCCCTGGAAGGTGTGCCCACTACCACTGCCCCCAGGTCCCTGTTGTTGTTGGGGTGTTGGGTCAGCCTGGGTGCCCTGTAGTGGCGGACACACCGCTGATTGACGCGTCCGCGAGACAGAGGCATGGGCCCGCTGGGTGGGAGCTGTGCTGGTGTTCCCAGAGGGGTTTGGGTCTGCTGTGGCCTGTGTTTGTGTGTGGGGAACCGAGTGTCCAGAGGTCCCCGATGGTTCGGGCTGGTCGTCAGGTTCTAGGTCGACAGAGCTGCTGTCCTCGCTGGGTGCCTGTTCTGGGGGTGGGATGGACAAATCTGGACCCTCCGTGGCGGTGTGTTGGCGTTCGGGCCCTGCAGGGGTAAAGGAGTATGGTTATTGTTTCTGTGTGTGCCATGGCGTGCATTTTGAGTGCCCTTGTCCCCCAGTGCTGGCATTCCCTTGTGGAAGGTGTTGTGAGGGTTGGGGGGGGGGAGTATGGGTATGTGCAATGGTCATGCTTTGGTGGTGGCAGTCTATGGTTTGTGTTGGCATTCAGGGGTTGGTGTTGTTTAGGGTGGGTTGTGCTGGTGAAACATTGGCAGGGAGGTTGTGTGCTGGGGGGTTGAGATTGGGGGTGGGGGGGGTTGGCATGCTGGTGGTTGGGGGGGGGTGAAGTAGTTGAGATTCGACTTACCAGAGTCCATTCCTCCGTGTACTCCAGCAAGGCCATCAGGATGCAGAATGTTTACCACCTCTTGCTCCCATGCTGTGAATTGGGGTGGAGTGGGTGGGGGTCCGCCGCCAGTCTTCTGCACAGCGATGTTGTGCCTGGAGATCATCGAGCGCACCTTCCCCCGTAGGTCGTTCCATCGCTTTCTGATATCTTCCCGATTTCTGGGATGCTGTCCCACAGCGTTGACCCTGTCTACGATCCTTTGCCATAGCTCAGCCTTCCTTGCTATGGTGGTGTGCTGCACCTGTGTGCCGAAGAGCTGGGGCTCAACCCTCATGATTCCTCCACCATGACCCGGAGTTCTTGGTCCGAAAACCTTGGGTGTCTTTGGGGTGCCATGGGGTGGTGTGGATGAGGTGTGGGGTGGTGTTTGTGGTGATGTGCGTGGTGATATGTGGTGATGTGTGCGTAGATGTGGTGTGGGTGATGAAGTTGGGTTCCTGTGTGTGTTGGGGTTTTCTATTGCTGTGCTCGCTCTCTCTATCTCTATCTCTCTCGCTCTCGCCTTCGCTCCGATTTCCGACTAGTGGGGGTTTGTGGGTGATGTGGGTGTGTGTTTTATAGTTGATTGGATGTGTGGGTGTGTTGTTTGTATGTGTCTCAGGTGTGCGTATTTCAAAATGTCCAATGTGGCTGTGTTTTGGAGCTGTGTGTGTATTTTGAGCGCGGCGGTGTGTACCGCCAATGGAATACCGCGGTTGAAAGACCGCCGCGTGGATCAGAATGGCATGGGCGTGTTTGTGTTGGCATGACGGTGGAGGTTTGGTCATCTCCAGTTTTCCGCGGCCCGCTGATGAGACGGCCTTCCTTGGATGTGGGATTTTTGGCGGTTTCACAGTTGGTGATCAGAATGACCGTGGCGGTTTACCGCGGCCGCGGCGGTAGAATGGCGGACTTCTGACCGGCGGTAAGGGCCTTTTACCGCCTAGGTCAGAATGACCCCCTATGTTCACTTAGAAACATGAAGGTTTAACCAAGAACAGAGATATGATTTAACCCTAATCCCTGGGGATGCTGAAAGATAATGCAGGAGGCACCTGGGGATTCCTGACAGTTGTGGTGAAAGTGAGTATAAGGGGGTTATTCCAACTTTGGAGGAGGTGGTAATCCGTCCCAAATGTGACGAATTTACCACCAGCCGTTTTACGAGTTCCATAGGATATAATGGACTCGTAATACGGCTGGTGGTATATCCGTCACTTTACCGTCACTTTTGGGACGGATTACCACTTCCTCCAAAGTTGGAATAACCCCCTAAGTGTTGTAGTGAATGCGAGTATGAGTGTTGTAGTGAATGCAAGTATGAGTGTTGAAGTGAATGAGTGTATGGATGCATGTGAGTAAATGGGTGCATGTCAGTGTTGGTGAATTAGTATATGCAGGGTAAGTGTGGGAGGCTGTGTGCATGTGCATGTATGCAGGTAGGGGAGTGCTGAACCTGGAAGAGGGTGGGGGCGTTGTTGTACCTGGAGGGGGGTGCTGTACCTGGAGGGGGGATGGGCGGTGGGCGGAGGGGAGTTGGGGGTATTGTGCTTGCTGGGGTGGGTGGGGGAGTCATCTGACGGACACAGGGAAGAAAGTCCCTGTCATTCGTAGCCTTTCCACCAGGGTTTTCATGGCGGTGCTACCGCTACAGAAACCCTGGTGGAAAGGAGGCTCCTAATACTGCTGGCAGTCTTCTGTTGAATGCCGGGACAGAGATGGTGATCTCCGGCCCAGCGGGTCCCACTGCCCTGGTGGTATGAGCAGAGATGTGGCAATTTGGCAGAGGTCAACCCACCCCACTCATAATGTGGGTCAGCAGACCGCCAGGGTCATAATGAGGGCCTATGTAACAAGAAAGAAATAGGACATCCACACATCATTCATTTTAAATTGAGGCCTACGTTAGCTGTGGCTAACTTAGTGTGTATATCAAACCGGAAATACATTTGCGTGTTACACCTTAATGTAATGTATGTGCAAAGCATTTCACTGTGAATACATTTCTACCACAATCATCACGTAATAGAAATGGTTCCCAGGGATAAAAGAGGCATCAGTCAATCATCAAGTAAAATAAAATGGTTCCCTAGGATAAAAGAGACAACAGCGGTGTGGTAAGGGAGGAAGCAGCTAGGCTCCATATGTCATCCATAATAAACCACAAGAGCAGCAACGATCACACCTGCACAACTTCCCTGTGCAGCCTTTAGTCTGGGCTGGACTGGGGCAAGACATAGGGGGTGATTCTGACCCCGGCGTTTCCTTACCGCCGGGGCCAGGGTCGGCGGGAGCACCGCCAACAGGCTGGCGGTCTCCCGCCGGTTTTCCGCTGCCCTGGGAATCCCCCATGGCGGCGCAGCCGCCACGGGGGATTCTGACAGCCCATACCGCCATCCTGTTCCTGGCGGTTCTCCCGGCGGGAACAGGATGGCGGTATGGGTTGTCGTGGGGCCCCCGTAAGAGGGCTCCACTTTGTATTTCAGTGTCTGCATTGCACCCGTCGCACCTTCCCACTCCGCCGGCTCAATTCTGAGCCGGCGTCCTAGTGGGAAGGGTTTTTGCACTGGGCTGGCGGGCGGCCTTTTGGCGGTCGCCCGCCACCCCAGTGCAAAAGCCAAAATACCCTCAGCGGTCTTGCGACCGCGGAGCGGTATTTTGGAGGGGGGAAGTCTGGCGGGCGGCCTCCGCCGCCCGCCAGACTTAGAATGACCCCCATAGTCCCGGGCACCAGAATAAAAGTGGCAACCTGATAGGTAAAAACATGGCCCACATGTGCAAATCATGCCAGTTTGAAACTTGAAGAGACACACTTTATAGGTGTTGTGAAAGGTAAAGGAGAGCAATGCTTCATTTGAGGTGACTGCAGGCAATACTTGTGGTAATATAAGAGAAATCAACAGTAAAAGTGGGCCCACCGCTCCATAAAAGAGGCCTACAAGCTGTTAAAACCCGACCCACAGACTGACCTGTCAAGCCAGCTCTTTGGGCACTGCCAGAAGGCCTGTACAACTCTCGCCTTAATAATAATACACTTCTTTGCTATAAGTATGTTATTCTGTCTGTTAGTAAGGAGATAACCAATGACTAAACTATGCCTCATTACACTACACCAGCCAAATAAGGAGGGTATTGCTTGCACCTCCTTACGATGCAAAGGGGGCCCTGTACCACATTCAAAATGCAAAGCCAAGAACATTTCGTAGGTGCGGCCTTCTTTAAAATAGTTGTAACTCTGCTGTTTGCGCATGGACTATCAGGTTTCTCTCAGTGTTCATGAAAACAAGAAGGCTTACACATGTATCCCACCAAAATACTGAGGATGATGAAGATGCATGAAGCCTGAACTCAGCAATAGAAAATGACTTTTCAAGATGAATTACGGACACCTAATTTTAACAGAAAGACCCCACGTGTGCTCTGGATGTTGCAACACAGGTTCAGGAAGTCTGGCTTTTCTTCGAGGTGACCCCGGATTTTTTTACTTTTGCTGGACCGTATAATTTTGCTGGCTTTAGGACTCTGAGTTTTTTACCCCTGTAAATCAGTTGTAAAATGCCCGTGTCCCCCCTTTAAACATGGATAAATTGGCATAGTCCTAATTAGAATATTTAACTTGCCTGAAGTTCACTAGGATATGGTCCAATGTATATCCAAGGCCTAGAAGTTAAATTCCACTAGAGGACTGAAGTACCTATTCTGCCATCCCCTATTGTGACAATACAAAATGGTTTCAGGCCTAACCTATATAGCCTGATAGCAGCAGTATAAAACAGCAATTTAACCTGTCCACATAAACCCTTTTGATAGCTAAAAACCATTCTTTTAAGTATTAATAAAGCATCCCTATGTAGACCTTGCAGTCCACAAGGCAGGGTGGTATTTAAAAATGTGCATGTGCTTACAGTGACTAGCATGCAAAAGCTATTTCCATTGTGGAAAACAAGCTGGCCCATAAAGAAAACCCGAGTGCAGATGAAAATACTAATACTGCATCTCAGGAATGGAATTAGTTATAAAAATATTTGAACAACTCTTTTTTATAACTATCAAAACTGAATTTAATGATGAAGTCGAATTTTTATAAATTAACTTTTAGAAAGTCATCTTTCCTATGCCTGATGTTCCTGGAGGCTACATTGTATTTACTCTCCAGCTTCTTCCACCTTTGAATAGGTGCAAAGCGGTGTGAAATATCTCCCAGGAGCAAATAATATGCTGACCTCAACTGGCAGCAGTGACTCCACTACACTCATCACAATATGCAAGGTGGAGATGCAGACTTTTTTTGACACCGCTATATTGCTGTCAATTTCTGAGCCATATATATCACACATAAAACCAGGAGGCAAGACAATTCTTCTATGTCCATTATCTGGATGCTGAAGAATCCTGATTCTGTCCTACCAGACATCTGTCTTTGGGCGTTACATAGATATGCTTGGGGCACACTTGAAAGTTTGTGAACAGGATGCCAAGATAATTCTTGTGTATCCTCTGGCTGGTTGCTTACCTACCAGAGTTCTGTCTATGGGTTCATTGTGGTTTCAGTGGCTGCTTCAAATTGTATTTTTTGTATTAGATGTGTGAGGACACTATGATTACCATGTTACACTCCCGATACATTCCTTCATTCCTCCCAGGAGTAGTTAAGTGTGGTACAAGACTTTAGACATTTTGAAAATGCCTAAGGTAGGTAGTTTGAGCACTTGGACCTATAACACCAGGGGTTATTCCCATGCACTAGCCAGTGCCAGGTATACATCTGGCACTTCCACACATCCACTTCAGAACACTTTTTATGCACCTTAAGAAGAACAGAATAAGACTGGACCTGCTGTATGTGGCCTGAGAGGAGCCCTGAGGGACTGGACCTGCTCCCTCCTCTACACAGGACAAGGAAGTAGATTCCAAGAGTCATAAGGCTTACTTACTGTTCAAGCTACAGGGATACAACAAGCTATAATAGACCTTTCCTGCAAATGCTCAACTGACCAGTGGCAACTGGACCTGGACTTGACTTTACTGCTGACCTCTGCCTGACACACTCTGAGCTTCTAAGTGCCAGACCTGAGGTCCTGAGTGGCTTTAGAAGTATACTTTTCTAGTGAATTGGGACATAGAGGTCTAAGTCAGAAGATAAAGGGGGTCATTCTGACCCCGGTGGTCATGGACCGCTGGGGCCAGGGTTGGCGGGAGCACCGCCAACAGGCTGGCGGTGCCCCGCAGGGCATTCTGACCGCGGCGGTTTGGCCGCGGTCAGAAGAGGAAAACCGGCGGTCTCCCGCCGGTTTTCCGCTGCCCAAATGAATCCTCCATGGCGGCGCAGCTCGCTGCGCCGCCATGGGGATTCTGACACCCCATACCGCCATCCTGTTCCTGGCGGTTCTCCCGCCAGGAACAGGATGGCGGTATGGGGTGTCGTGGGGCCCCTGGGGGCCCCTGCAGTGCCCATGCCAATGGCATGGGCACTGCAGGGGCCCCCGTAAGAGGGCCCCACAAAGAATTTCAGTGTCTGCTCAGCAGACACTGAAATTCGCGACGGGTGCAACTGCACCCGTCGCACCTTCCCACTCCGCCGGCTCCATTCGGAGCCGGCGTCCTCGTGGGAAGGGTGTTTTCCACTGGGCTGGCGGGCGGCCTTTTGGCGGTCGCCCGCCAGCCGAGTGGAAAACCCAGAATCACCGCAGCGGTCTTATGACCGCGGAGCGGTGTTCTGGAGGGGGGAACTCTGGCGGGCGGCCTCAGCCGCCCGTCAGGGTTAGAATCACCCCCAAAATCCTTAACCAAGGTGAACCTGGATGGTGTATGTGACCCACGGCTCATCAAGGACAGCCTCAAATTCCTGCTAGGTCCAGGTCTATTCTCACCATTGACTGTTATTGGCACTTTGGGGGTTATTCCAACTTTGGAGGAAGTGGTAATCCGTCCCAAAAGTGACGGTAAAGTGACGGATATACCACCAGCCGTATTACGAGTCCATTATATCCTATGGAACTCGTAATACGGCTGGTGGTAAATCCGTCACATTTGGGACGGATTACCACCTCCTCCAAAGTTGGAATAACCCCCTTTGTGTGTTTTTTGACGTTATTCCTACTTAAATTAAAAATTCATATCTCCAATTTCCCTTATTGGATTTTTGTCATTCTGGTGTCATTTTGTTTCTTAAATGTTACGCCATTTTTCTGATTCAGTTTGGAATTTATAATGCTTTGAATTTTGACTTTATTCTTTTTTGGTACTGATTAAATGGTTTGCAAATTGCCTCTAAGTTAAGCATGGCTGCTCTGTGCCATAGCTACAAGGAGGTGTGGGAAGGGTGAGCTTTGTTTACTTTAGTGACTTTAATAGTTCACCTTGACAAGGCCTTTGAATATTCTTTGAGGCAGGATGTCACCCACCACAAGCAAAAATGCAGTTTCTTACAACAGTCATGGATGAATCAAATGGACAAGTGGAAATTGCAGAACATGTAATGATGTGCTTACCAGGCAACTGTGCACTCTCTCTATCAGATGCAAGGATATGACTGAAGAGAGATCACTGCCTCGGCTAGAGTATGTAATATGATGTTAACTATACCCATGTAACTGCCACTGCTTAAAAATAAACAAGAACTCTAAACCAGATTACATGCTAATTAAGATGTTTTATGGTTACTGTAATTATGCCAAGCTCTAAATATCTCTGCTAGTACACAGGCAGTAAATGCCTCTGCTTGCTCAACAGGTGCAGTCACTTTTTGTCAGTCTTGAGAACCTATATAAAAGCGATACAGTAACCATTCACCTTTGAAAGCATTGGAACTCCTGTCAACTTGTTCAGGCCATTACAATTGGACAATGGCTCCGTTCAGAACTTGTGCAGGGGTAAAGAAGAGGCCTTCTGCCCATTTTGTACAACAGTGTAGTTTTGCTGAACATGGGTGTGTCATTCTGCACCTCTAAAAGGGCTCAAAGTAAGGTCATTCTTCTCCTTCCTTGCCTGACCTCTGACCAAGGACATCCACCTACAGTGGTTAGATCCACAGTGGTGCTCTGGCCTGGGCTCTGTAGCTAGATTTTTTCCTTACAACAAAATACAGAGTTCAAACACTACTGACATCAAAGAGACACATCTGTTTACATCACCCTTTCACAAATACACAAGAAAAAGTCTGAAAGTGCTGCAGAAGTGGGCTCCTAGTTCCAGATGAGGAGTTCTGCATAGGCAAAGAAGAGTGAGTTTTAGACAGTCATTTGGCAGAAGCATGAGTCAGTGAGTTTCAAAATCATTTTGTGGCAGCTTTGGCCCAGTATACATTTCATCTGATGAGATGCACTTGCAGTGCCCTTACTCACCAACCATGTGTGGGTGCATCTCAAGAACATCTCAAGGAGTCCTCTGGTGTCTTGGTTGATCTGTCTCTGGTTTTACAGTACTCAGGTGTCTTGGTTGATCTGTCTCTGGTTTTCCAGTACTCAGGTTTGCTTCGTCAGCATTGTCACCTAATTGCTATGCTTGTGCTGGTCGGTGGATGGAGACAGCTAGAGAGATGCTGATGCATTGTGCAGTCCTGGTATACCAATGGGAGGAAACAGACTGGACCAGTCCTGCTCAACTGATGGAGTTTAATAGGTTGGTTGTGGTACTTAGCTGGTAGGAATGTAATGTGGTGAGGACATGTCTGCCTCAGATGGACTAGGATGTGAGTTTTAAATTATTGTGTCTTTGAAAATCGCTGAACAGTGGGTGAGTGGGTTTCTAAGAAGCTGGGACCCTGTTCTAAGTCTCCCTAGTTGTATGTTTATAATCTGACTCCCTGCTGATGCAAAATTTAACTTTAGAAGTCCTGCTCTGTCTCTGACTTTGCACAAGTAATGTACGTCTGTTATGCCATTGATTGTGTTTGACCAATGACTTTTTGTTTCACCACTGCAATGCTCATCAGGAGCACATTACATTCTGTATTCAGTTTGGCTGCCTATTGGCTATAACATGGCATTAGAAATTACATTCTGTATTTAGGTTGGCTGCCTATTGGCTTTCTCATGGCATTAGACATTACATTTGGTATTCAGTTTAGCTGCCTATTGGCTTTAACGTGGAGTTAGACATTGCAGTTGAGACATTGCAGATGAGCTGTGTTTTTCCAAGCTGTGTTTTTCCACATGGTTGACCAAGCTGGTTTTTCGTATTGAATTCACACGAACCCTAACGTAATAAGAGAGGAGAAGCTTAGGAGATCTGGCCAATATCCAATTGTCGCGTGGGCTCTCCTTATCCTAAATGAGACTACTGGATTTCTAGGTAGCAGGGTCGTTCCTGGTGTGGGGGACTGAGTCTTACCCACTTGGAAGGACCTCTGTCACCTTCAATCCGGTTTTGCTCCGGCTAACTAGCAGTGCCTCATCTCTCCAAAGGGGAAGGGATGATTAGGCAGCCGAGCGCATGACATCTATAGAACTTCTCAGGGAAGTTGTGGTCACTCAGGTCCCAACCAGCTCTCTCATTTACAGTATGATCTCATATACAAATGACAAAGGCAGTTTAAGTTTTATAGATTGTTTTTAATAAAACAACTGTATTTTAGATATTAAGGCATGAGCCGCAATAACCAGAACCATACAACACAGTAGGATTGAAATAGTCACTATGAGAGTGAAACATAAAAACAACACTATCATGGTGTTAATAGATTCTATTCTCTCTCAGTAAGTTATATTTCGAGCACAGCATGTTAAGCTATTAACTTGCCTTTCAGATTCCCTTGGAAGCCATCAACCCTCATACCTGAGCAAAGACCTGTGATCTGGTTCAGCATCTGCAACGGGGCAGTCAGCGTCTAGTTGTGGTTCCCTGGTCGGAATCTCCCTCTTGCGTGTATTAGGACAAGGAAGTGTTTTTATAACTAACATGTCAGTGTGATCACAAAATGTCCCTACGCAAGAATGTATTCAAAGACTAAACTCCTACCACTTCTATCGGCAATGTACCAGACTGTATCCTTGACTGAAGCCCAGAGTGAGCAGGAATATGTTATTGAGAACTCCAGCGCAGAAATAGGCTAAACAGTATGATACTGGAAAATAAAACAAGACCGTAGAACTGGCTATTTGAAAAATAACAATACGAAGCTGAATAAAATGTATTTAGAGCAAAGTGCACAGGGGCTCAATGCTGCAAGCAAAGGAATAAAAATACACCAGGGCAAAGTGCACAAAGGCCTAACGCCTGAAGCAAACGCGCAAAGGATACATATACCTAACCACAATACACAATGGCTTGTTTATTTCCAACTCTGAGAGGAAGGGGCCAGGCTTTTTAAAGGTGTCCCTGGGCAGCAGCAAGGTGAAATTTTCCAGGACTTTAGTCAGGAGCAGACGTCAGCTGCCTGGCCTCCCGTTTGGGTGGAAAATCTCTTTCTCGCAGTTGAACAGGAGTCATTAACTTGCAAGCATGAGAAGGATGACGAATAGTGATAGGCCCTACAGTGATGAAATTTTGACTTTTATTCTTTGCTTTGAAGTTATGCTATAATATAATCACATGTATTTGCTGTATACTTTGTAATTGAGAAATACTTTGATATATTTTGCTTTCATTGCTGCGACTACTTTTAAACGTGTGCTTCCAACCTACTAATCTCGTCTTTCAGAAACCTTGTGGTGAAGTTATAATAATAAATGTCTTCTTTAAACTAAGAAGTGCATTTCAGAGAAGTTTTGTCATCTCAGTCATAAGATAAGGAAAGCAAAACAGCGTCCAAGCTGCAGAACTCATATAAAACAGGGCTTTTTTTGACAGGTGTGACGTAGCACTGCTGATGGAAAGACACATGTACAGGTTTCCTCAGATGTCTTAATTTATGCATGGCTTTCTTAGATTACGGTGTAATGTTTCCAATCTGGAAGCTCTGGAATGAAAAAAGGCAACTTTGGAACCCTAGTGGGCGTGGGCAATTTAAAATGACTCAGCAGCGTCATTAAGGTGCCAGTTAGCTCCCTATTAAATTATGGGAGTTGAGTTATTGGTTTGTGTCAGCTAGACTACTGAAAATATCATAATAGTGGGGACTCATTTTGGGGAAGGACCAAGAATGGAGAATTATGGCTTTGGTTACATGGATTCTCCTATTGCCCTGACTAAATTGGTCACCATAGAAGGAGGTTGTGAAAGGCCACAGGCATGGTTAGTGAGTATGCACTAATTAGAGAGCCAGATAGATGGGTGAATGGTTGAGTGGGAGCTTCAGCAGAAACATATTGGAGCGAAGAGACATTATAGAGGGATGCACAAGACATGGGAAAGAGGAATGAGAGATGAGGAAGGGGTGTGAAAAAAGTCAGTGATAGAAGACATTAGAGGAGGGGAGAAAGGCAAGAATTTGGGATGGCAGTGCTCTGAGATGACCAGCTAAAGAAAGGTATACGAAGGTGGAGACATAAGGATGTGTACAGAGCAAGTGTTGGCTTAGGCGGCTGCAATGGGGTGTTTCTGGAGTCTGCAAGGTAACTTGGAAAAGGAATGGGAAGACACAGAAAGTAGTCTCCTTCCCCTGTGACCCCAAGTTTGCTTTCTTACAAATCTTTGCTGTTCACTCTCTCCAGAATCCAATGTTTGATCTATTTC
The DNA here is from genome assembly GCF_031143425.1 of Pleurodeles waltl. Taxonomy (NCBI): domain Eukaryota; kingdom Metazoa; phylum Chordata; class Amphibia; order Caudata; family Salamandridae; genus Pleurodeles; species Pleurodeles waltl. The sequence goes on from NC_090444.1 coordinate 636,064,832, forward strand.
TCACTCCTTTCAGTCTCCTCCCTACCAAGGTCCTATTAGTGCTTGGTGATTCTCTCTGTCTGCACCAAGCACCCTAGATATCTAGGCTACTGGTAGGAAGGGGCTGCTGTTGTGACTGCACAAAGTGGGGAGTTGATATATCAGTGGAAGGCTCCTATGAGTTGGGCTATGGTGGGTATTATGCTGTCGGCTTTAATGGGTTTTACTCTGGGGTAATGAGGTTTTATTTAAGAATTTATTTTTATGTATGTATGTATTATTTGATCTCTTTACAAGTCTTGTACAGTGCCACACATCACCTTGGTCACTTCATTGTGGTAGAAGAAAAAAGAATACAGAACAGGTGGCATAACAAGGATTAGGGTTAAAATGGAGCAGTCAGGGTAACTAGTCATAGATCCAGCATTCTTCAGAAACTCATCTTAGCGAGGTGAATATTGAGTCAGAAGCTCAGGTAACTAACCTGTTTGTTTCAGTGGTTTTATGATTTGAAGGTAATTGGCAACAGCAAAATGTGTGGACTTATTGTGTGTTAGTATTTGGGACCTTGTGTGTCCAAAGATCAGATTCCATGCTTTGGCCTTTTGAATAGTTATGTTTGGATTAAATGGGCAGAGACTGTTGGCAAGTTTCTTGTTTGGACATGATGGTGAGCAAGGCTTGGAAGACAGCTTGGCCTTTTGTCCCAGTATACCTATGTGTAATATAAAGACATTTTCTTTTGATTTTCTGTTCTACTTAAAGTCAAACAGGAGCATTCTGTATTGGTTTGATATGATCCTCTCTGTGTTTTACATGCAGATTCTGGCTGCTTGGTTTTTTAATCTTTGTTGTTTAATGTTGTGTTATCTGGGGAGGCCAATGTGGGTTACATTACAGGAGTCTAGACACACCATTGCCAGTGCCCACATCACCTCTACTTGATGATAAGTATTGAGGAACAGGTTGATGTTTTATAAAAATGAGACCAAACATTGTTGCTTGAATTGATTTGTAGTTAAGATGAGGTTTTAACGAAACCTGATACTCAGGTTTTTCACATTCTTTAAGGGTATGGGAGAAAACTAAGTTTGCAATCTAGTTGTGGGAGAATTATTCAGGAGAGCTCTATTTGCAAAGCTTAAGAGTTAAGTTTGGCTTCTTATTAACACAGGATGGGTGGAATCAAGGCACTCAGTAACATTAACCATCTTTGGTCCTTATTCTTGCTCCTCTGCCTGTGTATCTGCAACTCCACTCTTTCATGTTTGTTCTGCAGTTCTCCTTCCTACTGTCTCAGATATATCCCCATCAAAAATAGTAATATTTTCTTAATATAAGACACAATACAAACTAATGCCAAATCTTTTTGGTTCCTCTTCACAAGTCATATCCCTGACAAATGCTATTGCCTTTATCTTTGAGGAAACTGCCTATACCAAATGGGGAAACTGTTGGGGAAGCATCAGGCAGAAGTGCCACCAGATCACAGACACCCTAGTACTGAATTGCATCTTTTATATATTGTGCATGTTGTAATTAGTTCTAGTGTGCTTTTAAGTAATGTTCTTCTTTAAAGTATAGTACTGGGTTAGACATTGAACTAAAGCTCTATTGCATGATTGTTGAGAGGTGAGCTCATACACCCTCACATTATATTCTTCAGAAGCATACAACTGCCCTCCATCGCTACCACTGAGAGTCAACTGCTAACAGGGCCAAGTTTGCAAAGCTATAGTGGAACAGATCCTGGGACATCGGAGGTAAATGACCCTTACCCTCATGAGTGTGGCCCAGTAGCACTTGCTTCTGCTGTGTCCTCTCCCCCCGAACAGGGACTGTCATATATGTAAACTGGACAACTTTCCACTGCAACTGTAAATCACAATTTGCACTCACAGAACTATGAGTAATCATATATTGAGGATTTGGGGCCAATGACTCATATTTTAGGGTTTTCATTCTATAATATACTCCTTTAAATCTGTTCTGTCGTCCTTTTAAAAAATATAGTTCTGACTGGACATAGATTTCTGCTACTGCTACACTTGAAGAGTCAAGTGTACATGGATATCCATTTTGAAAGAAATGGCAGATCAGGCCCCAGTGCACCATTGATAATCACAAGTATCCACCATGGAGATTGACAGGTAACCTCAACTGCCTGACATCTGAGAGTAAAGGCTTCACAACCTCCTGGTGAATTTAATTATCTGCAAAAATTGGGAGATCTTGGAAAAAAGGCTTTATTCAGGTAGCATGTGTTGTAAAAGACCTTGAAAGATATTCCAGCAAGGTCAGCAATCCACTGGGATGTTCGAACATCACCAAACCCATGCTGTATGTGGCCCTGGTTAGATTTTAGCCATGTAACTAACATGCTTTGTATTTAATCCTGGCTTTACCATTTTACAGATATATGATAATAATAAGCATCATATTTGTAATCTGAGTAGGGCCCATAACACTGGCATTTCCCATGGAAAGGAATTCGTTGGTCTCACCATCTAGTAGGAAGGTTTGAAACCATGCAACCAAAAAACATAGAGGGTCATTTGGATCCTCAAAGACATCTAGCGGGCCTGCCATTTAGCCAAAACATGGTAGGCTGCAGACTCTTCCCACCTAGTAGAGGACGGTCCACTGATTTTTAGGGATCCCTGTAAGGCAGGCACATACTTTGTGTGTAGTCATGAGTATGGTGATTCCACTGAAAGCATTAAACTTGGACAAGTGGGCAGCAGATTTGATGCATCCACTCAGAAATACTTTTGCATTCAAGAAACAAACTTGGAAGGCTGGAGACCCAGATAAGAAGGGAGTTTTCACCCAGCAGGTAAGGGACACTGTGCTCTTTCTCCGCCCAGGACCACCGTGTCTCAAATGGCATTCCTGGAAAAATAAAACAATGATGGTCTACTATAATCTGTGGGCCCAGTGATGGACATGCTGCCAGGTCAAAGTTCATGCTAGCGGAGTCTGTTGAGGATATGTCAGTATAATGCCATCTCTACCCTCAGCTCCAAATAGAGTGAGTAAATTGTGATTTAGGTGGGTGAATCATCATTTTGGCAGGATGAGAGCAGCAACAAATTCCGATGATGCTCCCACTCTACCAAGCTCTAAATGATCCCCATACTTTCTAATCACATACCCGTGTGATCAGAATGAACATTCTTATGAATCTTTTTGGAGCATATTCCACTCTTTCCATGTTTTGTCAAAATTGTGAGTGATTAAAATTAGACTGAACACTAGTATCTACTGTATATGAAGGCTGATCTGAAACCCAACTCACATTCAATATTAACCCAGGGGAGATAGCACCCAATCTCAGGATCTACTCACCAAGATGTGGCAAAACGTGAAAGTTACTGGTCTTGGAACTTGTGTGGCCAGTTGTTCATGCTTAGCAAAATCATGTATATTAACCTTAATGCTTTGTTCCTTTGCCTGCCCGTATGAGAGAGATTTGAAACAGTTTCAATACAGGAAATGAGCACCATGGACATATTCTAGGAGTGACACATTACTGTTCCCATTCAGATATTATTATGATTTTATTGTTATTTTGTGGCTAAATAGGTAAAGCTGACACATGTTGACCACATTATAGGAGACTGGCCCTCTATGTAGTGTGCAAAGCTCAGCACATTGTGCAGGATGTCCAGGCAACCACACGTTGGTATACAGAGGTAAAAACTAGACCACCTGATGATCTAGTTTTTATGGTAGCTTTGCCGAGCAGTTTTGCTAATCTTGGACTAGTGCAAAGCATTTGTTGTGCTCACTGCTTCAATAATTTGAGAAACACACTCAAAAGGATAACTCAAGACTAATTTACAAAAATACTTCAGATTTTATAAAATGTTTAAGACCACGATCCTCAAAATCGGGTAGGTACTTTTTAAGGTGTGAATTTTTAAAGTTTTCATAAAGTAAGACCCATATTTATACTTTTGGACAGAAAAATGCACAAATGCAGTTTTGTGTCAGAAAGTATAGCGCTGGCTTGCGTCATCACAGAGTGCCAGCTTGGCGCCAAATTTATGGAATGCCACAAGCTGGCGCAAATGATGGGCTAGCATAACATTTTTTTTTATCTTAGCCGGGTGGGGGTGGCAGTATGGGAGAAAATGCCTCTAACAATTTTCTGATGCAAAACCATCCATACCACATGACTACTGTCTTAGAAAAGACAGGAGTCATGCCCAACACCCCAATGGCCAGCAGAGGGGTCCAGTATCCCCTGGGCATGGCCATTACACCCTGTTCTTACTCTACTTACCTGGGATGGGGTCCCCCATCCTCCGGTGTCCCTCTGGTGTGGGTGGGGGTGATCCTAGGGTTTGAGGAAGGCACCGGTGGACCCATTCCATGGTGTTCAACAATGGAAATGGATCCACATGTGTAGGAAAATACCCTCTTTCTTGGCATGGTGACCCCCATTTGCTGCCTGATGTCAGTGTGCTTGACTGTGTTCACTGGGATCCTGCTAGGCAGGACCCCAGTGATTATGCTCTCTTTCCTCTAAATTAGTTTTTTACTTAATGTTAACACAGTATTTCACCAGCAATTGGCATACTGGTGCCCCATTATAAATACATAGAATACGGTACCTAGGTACGAGAGTATTAGGGTTCCAGGGGATTCCTATGTGCTGCAGCATATATTTCGCCACCAATAGGGAACCCATGCAAAGACTTCTGAAGGACTTCCATTGCAGCCTGCGTGAAAAGGTGTGTAGGAGGCTGGCCTGGTTTGTAGTGGGAACCTTGGGTACTTGCACCTTACACCAGGTCCAGTTATCCCTTATTAGGGTAATGTAGTAGTGTTCTAGCAGCTTAGGCTGATAGAGGTAGCTATAGCAGAGTAGCTTAGGCTAAACTAGGAGACATGCAAAGCTCCTGAAATACCACTTATAGTTACACAGTACTTAGACACAAGTAAAGACAATACTCAGTTTTACCAAAAATAAATGTAGTTTATTTGGGTGACACAAGGCCAAAAATATCTTAGAGGCAATACTCCTTCTGGAGGTAAGTATACACAATATATACGCTAGACACCAAAATAAGGTAATTAATTAGACATAGGATAGTGCAAAAAATAGGAAATGCTATAGAATGCAATGGGAGAAAATAGGTCTGGGGCAACACAAACCATATAGTAAGAAAGTGGAATGCAAATCACAAATTCCCCCCTAGACAAGTGTAGTGTGTAGAGAATCGCTGGGAGAGTAAGAATACAGCAAAGGTAAGTAAATTACTCCACCCCAGGGCCCAGGAAAGTAGGAGTAAAGTACTGCAAGTTTCCTTAGGACACACTACAAGTCGTGATTAGAGTTATTGCAAGAACCAAGCAAGACTGCAACCAACAAATTGTTGATTCCTGGACCTGAAGACCTGCAAAGGAAGGAGACCAAGTCCAGAAGTCGGTAGAAGTTCCAGGAAGGTAAGGAGCCCCTGCCAACCTAGAAGAGGGTGAAAAAGAAGAGTCCCTCGTTGGACGAAGACATGCACCCAAGGAAGATGTCAGCGGGTTCCTGCATGATGCAATGGATGTCCTATAAAGAGATGTTGGAAGCAGGTGAGTTTTGGCTCTGGATTCATCCCACAAGCCCTGGTTCTGGCAAAGTCACATTTTGCATCAAAGTGGTGCTGTCTGGACCCTTGAGGGACCTGGGGGCCTCAACTCTGCATGAAGAGGAAGACAGGGCTCTCAGGACTTCAGAGAGCCCTCAGTCACCAGACAGCACCTACGAGAGTCCCAGGACATGAGGACAACGGAAGTGCAAAATACAGTTTGTTGCAGCACTACAAAGGAAGGTCCCACATGCTGGAGATCAACTCAGCAAGTTGAGCATCACAGGACAGAGTGCTGGGGGCTTGGGCCAGGCTGTGCACAAAGACATTTTGCAAATAGTGCACAGAGGCCTCAGGAGGTAGAGGAGACGCTGTGCACAGGGGTACTGTCGTACTCGGGGAAGGCAAGCTCTTACCTCCTTCAAATTGGGACAGCAGGACCTCAGGGCAGTCTGTGTCAAAGGGGTCTACCACCTGTGTTCCAAGAAGCATGCTTGTCGCCAGGAGAGGAGCCCAAGAGAACCGGTTGTCGACTAAGAAGGTCCTGCAAGAGCAGGGTGAGACAAGTCCCCAGAGCATGCACACCACGGAAACTGTTGCAGTTGCTGGCTGGAGCTGAAGTTGCAGAGGAAAAGTAGCCCTTCTGGATATTTTGTTGCTGTTACAGCGGTTCCTGGAGCAGTCTGCGGTCAATCTGAGGTCAGAGGATGAAGTAGTAGTTGCAGAGGATTCCTGCTGGAAACTTGCAAGTAGAATCTAAAGAGAAACCCAAAGGGGAGACCCTAAATAGCCCTGAGAGGGGGATTGGCTACCTTATCAGGTATGGACCTATCAGGAGGGGTCTCTGATGTCACCTGCTGGCACTGGCCACTCAGAGGCCTCCAGAGTGTCCCCACACCTTGCAAAACAAGATGGATGAAGTCTGGGACACACTGGAGGAGCTCTGGGCACCACCCCTGGGGTGGTGATGGACAGGGGAGTGGTCACTCCCCTTTCCTTTGTCCAGTTTTATGCCAGAGCAGGGGCTTGGGGTCCCTGAACCGGTGTAGACCAGCTTATGCAAGGAGGGCACCATCTGTGCCCTTCAAAGCATTTCCAGAGACTGGGGGAGGCTACCCCTCCCCAGCGTGTAACACCTATTTCCAATAGGAGAGGGTGTAACCCTCTCCTCCCAAAGGAAATGCTTTGTTATGCCTTCCTGGGACTGAGCTGCTCAGACCCCAGGAGGGCAGAACCATGTCTGTGAGGTGGCGGCAGCTGTAGCTTCAGTGCAAGCCTCAGAGATCTGGTTTGACAGTACTGGGGGTCCATGGTGGAGCCCCCAGGATGCATGGAATTGGCTCCCCAATACCAGATTGGGAATGGGGGGGACAATTCCATGTTCTTAGACACCTTACATGGCCATATTCGGAGTTACCATTGTGAAGCTACATATAGGTATTGACCTATATGTAGTGCATGCGTGTAATGGCGTCCCCGCACTCACAAAGTCTTGGGAATTGGACCTGGACTATGTGGGGGCACATTTGCTAGTGCAAGGGTGCCCTCACACTTAGTAACTTTGCACCTAACCATCAGTAAATGAAGGTTAGACATATTGGAGACTTATAAGTTACCTAAGTGCAGTGAAATGGCTGTGAAATAGTGTGTGCACTATTTCACACAGGCTGCAATGGCAGGCCTGTGGAAAGGTTTGTCTGAGCTCCTTATGGGTGGCAAAAGAAATGTTGCAGCCCATAAGGATCTACTGGAACCCCAATGCCCTGGGTCCCTAGGTACTATATGCTAGGGACTTATAAGTGGGGGTCCAGTGTGCAGATTGAAATTGGCAAATTAAGTCACTGGGCTATAGGGACAAATTTAAAGGCAGAGAGAGTATAAGCACAGAGGTTCTGGTTAGCAGAGCCTCAGTGACACAGTTAAGCACAACTGACAACACATACATTAGACCATAAATTATCAGCACTGGGGTCCTGACCAGCAGGATCCCAGTGAGCAGACAAAAACATACTGACATACAGGTAAAAATGGGGGTACATGCCAAGAAAGATGGTACTTTCCTACAAGGTGCAAGCAGCCTTTCACTGCTTTTTACACAGCACCAGGTCACTTATAAGTTACCCCTATAGCAGGCACTCTAGCACTGAAGGCAGGGTGTAAAGTACGTGTGTGTGAGGATACCCCTGCGCTAACAGAGGTCTCCCCACATCCTCTAGGACCATTTTCCCAGAATTCGTGAGTGCGGGGATGCTATTTTACACCTGTGCTGGACATAGGTCACTACCAATGTCTAGCTACAAAATGATAACTCCGAACATTGGCATCAAACATGTTGGAATCATACCCCAAGGCTTTTGCACGCATTGGTTGTACGATTCCATGCACTCTGGGTGCTCCTTAGAGGACCCCGGGATTGACATTGCAGCGTTCTGAGGTTTTCCAGGAAGTCCCAGCTGCTGCCACCTCCCAGACAGGTTTCTGCCCTCCTGTTGCTTGAAAAGCTCGAGCCCCGGGAGGCAGAACGAAGAATTTCGTTTGGGAGAGGGGTGTTACATTCTCTCCCTTTGGAAATAGGTGTTACCGGCTTGGGAAGGGTAGCCTCCCCAAGCCACTGGAAATGCTTTGAAGGGCACATTTGTTGCTCTCCTTTCATAAACCAGTCTCCACCGGTTAAGGGACCCCCGGTCCCTGCCTTAGCGCAAAACTGGACAAAGGAAAGAGAATTACCACTCCCCTGTCCGTCACCACCCCAGGGGTGGTGCTCAGAGCTCCTCTAGAGGGTCCGTGTGTTTTGTCATCTTGGATTCAAAGTTGGCAGGGAAGTCTGGGAGCATCAGAGTGGCCAGTGCCAGCAGGTGACATCAGAGCCCTCCCTTAATAGGTGCTTACCTGGTTAGGTGACCAATACCCCTTTCAGGGCTATTTAGGGTCTCTCCTTTCGGTGGTTCTTCAGATTCGGATTGCAAGACTTCAGCAGGACTACTCTGCATATGACTTCTCACTGAAGAAACTGCATCTGGACCCTCCAGGAACTCTACAAGCTGCAACAAAGAAGCAAGACGTCTTCTGCAACATTGTATCTCTGGCTTCTGCCAGCAACTGCAACTGTTTGCAGGTCGTGCATCCTCTCAGGACAGCCCATCTTCAGCCTGCACCAGAAGAGTGAAGAAATCTCCCTTGGGGTGAAGTTGTCACTCCCCTGCTTCAGCAGGCACCAACTGCAACAAAGACTGGCTGTGTGGATCACCTCTCCTGAAGAGCTCTGTCGATCCTGCATCTCAGGTGGTGGACTGAAGTGGTCCCGATGGTCCTCACGTCCCACTGTCCAACTTTGGTGGAGGTAGGGCTTGCCTCCCCATGCAAGACAGTACCCCTTTGCACCGCATGTTTGCAGCTGCCGAGGCTTGTTGAAATCCTTCATCCAAGTCCTTCATGCATCTCGTACCTCTGGCCTACCGCACTCTATCCTGCGATGCACAGCTTCCTGAGTGGTTCTCCAGCGGCGTGGGAGCCTTTGTTGTGCTGCTGCATGGGTCTCTTCTGCAATTTCTTTGTCCCTGTGCTATGGGACTCCTGTGCACACTGCCTGGGCTGCTCTGGGCTCTCTGAGTTGCAGAAAGCCCCCTCTGGTTCCCCCTCCTGGGTAGAGTCCACCTGGCCTTCCTGGTCTTGGGCAGCACCATTTTCTGTAACCGTGAGCTTTGCATGTGCCAAGGCTTGTTGGTGAACTCCTGCAACACAAACCAGACTGCAAGTCTCCATCCGGTGTGGGACATCACTTGCACCCTCTAGGAACCCGACTCCATCTTCTGGGGTGCAGTACTGACTGTTCTTCTTCACCGGTGGTTCTTCTTTTGCATCTTCATCCGGGTTAGCAGGGACTCCTGTTCTTCTTGGACTCTTCTGTGCTTTTTGGACTTGGTACCCTTCTTCCACAGGTCCTCTGGTCCAGGAATCCAATGTTGGTGTCTCGCAGTCTCTTCTGGTTCTGGAATAATTCTTCTTTTAATTTCTGTGTGCGTTCTGTGAAAGTTACTGTTAGAAATGGGGTCTTTGGTTGACAGTCAGGTTATCCCCTGTTCAAGCAAGGACCCTCACTCTAGTCAGGGTAAAAGAGAATCACCCTCAGCTAACCCCTGCTTACCTCCTTGGCAGCTTGGCAGAGCAGAAGACTTAACTTCAGAGTGCTAGGTGTAAAGTATTTGTACCAACACACACAGTAACTTAATGAGAAACACTACAGAAGGACACAACACAGGTTTAGAAAAATAGGAAATATTTATCTAAACAAAACAAGACCAAAGTGACACAAAATCCACCATACACAAGTCAAGTTATTAATAAAAATGCAAAAAGAGTCTTTAAGTAGTTTTAAACACAAACTAACACTGTTAGCGTAAAAAAGTACGTTAGGTGCATCAAAAATAACCCCACACGGGCGAGTGCACGTCAAAAAGGGCTTGTGATGCGTTGATTACACTCACGAGCGGGACCGTGCATCGTTTCTCTTTTCGCCGGGTTGGGGCATATTGTTTCTTCTCTCTGCAGGAGCACGATGCATCGATCCGGTCAGCAGTCTCGGGTCCGGGCAGGCCTTGTGTTGTTTTTACAGGCCCAGCAGTGCTTGAGTCGGAAATCCAGCCGCACTGTGATCGTGGGTTGTAATCTCCCAGCCTCCGTCAGCCCTGCTGTGCATCATTTCTCCTGATCTGTGTGTTGATTCTTGGGTCGCGTTTCTGAAGAGCGTAGATTCTTAGCCGCGGAGCTGACGGCGTGTCGTTTCTTCAGCCACAGATCCGAGTCGCGTCGATCTTTTCCCCGCACAGCGCTCTGTGCGTGGATTTCCTTTTCTTTAGGCTGCCAGTTTCTCCTTTCTGGGTCCCAGGCACTGGATGGGCACCACAGAGCAGGGTAGGAGTCTCTCCAGAGACTCCAAGTGCTGGCAGTGAGAAGTATTTGCTGTCACTGAGACTTCAAACTACAGGAGACAAGCTCTAAATCAAGCCCTTGGAGAGTTCTTCTCAAGATGGAAGGCACACAAAGTCCAGTCTTTGCCCCCTTACTCTGGCAGAAGCAGCAACTACAGGAAAGCTCTTCTTCCTCACCTCTTCAGCACTTCTCCAGGCAGAGGTTCTTCTTGTTTCCAGAAGGATTTCTAAAGTCTGTGGTTTTGGGTGCCCTTCTTATACGCAATTTCTCCTTTGAAGTAGGCCTACTTCAAAGTAAAGTCTCTTTTGAATGTGAAATCCTGCTTTGCCTAGGTCAGGCCACAGACACTCACCAGGGGGTTGGAGACTGCATTGTGTGAGGGCAGGCATAGCCCTTTCAGGTGTGAGTGATCACTCCTCCCCTCCACCCCTCCTAGCACAGATGGCTCATCAGGATATGCAGGCTACATCCCAGCTCCCTTTGTGTCACTGTCTAGTGTGAGGTGCAAGCAGCCCAACTGTCAAACTGACCCAGACAGGAAATCCACAAACAGGCAGAGTCACAGAAATGGTATAAGAAAGAAAATGCTCACTTTCTAAAAGTGGCATTTTCAAACACACAATCTTAAAATCAACTTTAATAAAGGATGTATTTTTAAATTATGAGCTCAGAGACCCCAAACTCCAAATGTCCATCCACTCCCAAAGGGAATCTACACTTTAATCAGATTTAAAGGTAGCCCCCATGTGAACCTATGAGAGGGACAGGCTGTGCAACAGTGAAAAACGAATTTAGCAATATTTCACTGTCAGGACATATAAAACACATTACAATATGTCCTACCGAAACCATACACTGCTCCCTGCCCTTGGGGCTACCTAGGGCCTACCTTAGGGGTGTCTGACATGTAGGAAAAGGGAAGGTTTAGGCCTGGCAAGTGGGTACACTTGCCAATTTGAATTTACAGTTAAAACTGCACACACAGACACTTCAGTGGCAGGTCTGAGACATGATTACAGAGCTATTTATGTGGGTGGCACAACCAGTGCTGCAGGCCCACTAGTAGCATTTGGCACCTCTAGTGCACTTTACTAGGGACTTACTAGTAAATCAAATATGCCAATCATGGATAAACCAATTACATAAAATTTACACAGAGACCATATGCACTTTAGCACTGGTTAGCAGTGGTAAAGTGCTCAGAGTTCAAAAGCCAACAGCAACAGGTCAGAAAAAATAGGAGGCAGGAGGCAAAATGATTGGGGATGGCCCTGCATAAGCACAAAAGTCCAACAGTTACTGTGATTTACTCTTGCTTTCCTGGTCACTGTGGTGGGTTTTAGTACTTACCTTTGGGGTTTTCTAGTACTCCCAGCTCCCCTCTACACACTACACTTCCCTAGATGAGAGACCGACCTTCGCATTCCACTTTCTTAGTATATGGTTTGACCTCCCCCAGGCTCATTTCTAACTTGTGATTTTCACTAATTGCACTGTGTTCTAACCTGTTTCTACATACTAGTGTAAATCATTTGTGAATTACTTACCTCCTAAGAGTATAGCGTCTATGGTATTTTTTGTATTTGTATCACCAAAATAGGGTACCTTTATTTTTGTAACACAAAGGGGGTCATTCTAACCCTGGCGGTCCAAGACCGCCAGGGCTAAAATGACGGGGGCACCGCCAACAGGCTGGCGGTGCCCCGCTGGGCATTCTGACCGCGGCGGTCTGCTTTGCAGACACTGAAATTCGCGACAGGTGCAACTGCACCCGTCGCACCTTCCCACTCCGCCGGCTCAATTCTGAGCCGGCGTCCTCGTGGGAAGGTAGTTTTACACTGGGCTGGCGGGCGGCCTTTTGGCGGTCGCCCGCCAGCCCAGTGTAAAACACAGAATACCCGCAGCGGTCTAATGACCGCGGTGCGGTATTCTGGAGGGGGGAACTCTGGCGGGCAGCCTCCGCCGCCCGCCAGGGTGAGAATCACCCCCAAAGTGTTCTCATGGGTGTGAGTACTGTGTGACTACAGTGGTATTGCAAGAGCTTAGCATGTCTCCTAGATAAGCCTTGGCTACTCATCCAGAGCTACCTTTAGAGAGCCTGGTTTCTAGACACTGCCTACATTCCACTAATAAGGGATAACAAGACCTGGTATAAGTTGTCAGTACCACAGGTGCCCTCTACAAACCAGCCAGCCTCCTACAACAGGTCCCCTAAGGTCTGACCCAAACATTAAATAATGGTGCAAAACAAGTTTTGCACCACTATTTAGCCCCTCCTCCCACCTATGTGTCATTTTAGCATGGGGATAAATATGGGGCTATGGGGGTAGCACCATTTTTTAGATGGGAATGCCTACCTTGCATCTCATTGACACAAGGTAGGTTCATGAATCAAAAAATTGTGCAAACTCCAAAATTTTGACGTTAGACAGGTCTAACGTAAAAATATAAATATGGAGTTAGTTTTGCGCCGAATTTGTGTAAAAAAAATGATGCAACTTGGAGCAAATGGAGTGTAAATAAGCCCCTTAGTCTTTCTGTGCATAATTATGCACCATAGGAATCAGTGGGAGAATACTTCACAGTAAATCAGGCAATGTGTTTACCAGTGTCTCCTTTTCCAGGTAGGTAGAGGTCATTATTGGGTACTCTGGACCAGCTGGCGAAGTTTGGGTGACTCCCATACCTGGTTGGAACAGCTGCAGAAAGTCGATTGAGCTGGTGCCAGGCCACTGAAGGGTACCACTTGGAAAAGCACTGCACAGGTGGACTTAAAGGTAAATCCAGTGGGTCCCCTTGGAGTGTTGAGGTCTGAAGGGGTGAGGTACTCTTACCACACAGCTCATTCTTCGGTGCAAGGCACGGTGCAGAGCAAATCAGTGAGCCAGGAGCTGTGCACAAAGGTGCCCTTGGAAGCAGGAGATAAGTTACTTTGAGAGTCACTTGCAGGTCAGCAGGGGTACTCTCATGGGAAGTCCAGATGGTTCCTGAAGTCCCTTGACAGGGGTTTCATCTTGGTCCTTTCACAGAATGGACTGTCCTGTTGGGGGTCTGATGTGAGGTGACCAGTACCTATGGCTATTGAACGGCTTAGCCACTGGAGGTTGCAGTGCCACCAACCTTGGCACACTGGTAGGTTTTGTCCTCACGGTCCAACGAGTGGTTTGACTTGGCTGCAGCATATGATTCCTTGGTCAGCAACCGGTCGGTGAAGTGTCCTTCACTGTGTCTTTGGTTCCTTGGAGTTGTAGAGAGATGCCTTCACTCTGGATGGAGACCTTTGGTGATTTTTGAAGAGTGGAGGTCCTCTGGGGGTTAGTAGAATCAGTCCAACATCCAAGTACCCCCTCAGCGCTGATTGTTGAGACCTGGGTGCAGCAGGCAGGGTTTGGTGCCTTTTTTTGGTGCTGCAGGACTTCAGTTCTCAAGATTTGGATCTTCTTTATTGCTGGTCTTCTTTTGTCCATGGAATCTCATTTCGTGGTCTAGTCTTGCCCACTATATACTGTATTTAGTGGGTATTCTAAGGGGCGACCTAGTAGTGACCAAAGAGTAATATACCTTAGGATAGCTACACCTACCAAGTGCCTAGTTCCTGAGGGCAGAGGTCACTTCCCTCAATCTGATTGGCTATTTTCCTTCCATGCAAGATGGAGGAAAATTAAATAGAGGAGTCATCCTGCATGCAACACCTTAGGGTGGGGCAAGACAGGACTGACCACTCCTCCTGTCCTTTGTTTTGTTTTGTGCCGTTGCTCCTGCCAAAAGTGGGGATTTGCAATGGGGGTGGCCTTCTGCTGCTAGCAGCAGGTCTGGAGGTCAAATTTCAAGGACAGTAGCACAGCAGTTTTTGGAAAAGAGATCTGGCCCAGGGAACCTGGTTAGCAGGGGCCCTGGGCACTATCAGCTTTTAGGCTACATCATTTACTAGGCAAACAGTTGGGGACTAACCATGTGAAAAGAGGTCTTTTCTCACACTACCCCCCCAAACAAAAGAGGGTGAGACTACCTTTTCCCTAGTGAGTCTTCATCATTTAAGTAGAAGAACTTGGAAAGGCCATCTGCATTGACATGGACTACCTAAGCAGTTTGGGGTTTTCACCTTTCATCTGTTGTGACCATTTGAGAGGCCTGAGGTCATTCTGAACTATGAAGTGAGACCCAAACAAGTATGGTTTCAACTTCTTCAGGGCCCAAATCACAGCAAAGGCTTCCCACTCTATCGCACTCCATTTTTGTCCCTAGGGAGTAGTCGGTTGATTGTAAAAGCAACTGGCTGCGCGTGTCCTTCATCAGTTTTCTGGACTAGCACCGGTCCTGCCCCCATTTCAGAAGCTTTTGTTTAGACTATGAATTGCCTAGAGTAGTCTGGAGCTTGTAGGACTGGAGCAGAACATATAGCATTCTTCAGTGTGTCAAAGACCCTTGGACAACTCACTGTCCAGTTAACCTTTTTGGGTATTTTCTTGGAAGTTAGTTCTGTGAGTGGGGCAACTATGGTGCCATAGTCCTTCACTAACCTCCTATAGTACCCAGTCAAGCCAAGGAATGCTCTGACCTGTGTCTGGGTTGTGGAAGCTTCCCAAGCCAGAATGGTCGGCATCTTCGATTGGAGGAGTTAAACGTAACCTCCACCAACCATGTGACTGAAGTAAACAACCTTACCCTGCCCTATCCGGCATTTACTGGCCTTGATAGTGAGGCCTGCCTTCCCTAGGTGAATCAAGTGATCCTGCCAGGTGTAACTATAAACAGCTATGTAATCAAGGTAAGTTACACTAACAGTTTCTAGTCCAGCAAGGACTTGGTTCATCAACCTCTGGAAGGTGCATTCTTTAGTCCAAAGTGAACTGATAATGCCCACTAGGAGTAGAAAATGCTGACCTTTCTTTTGCTACTGGGATCAGGTCAATTTTCCAGTACCCAGATGTTAAATCAAAGATACTCAGGTATTTGGCTGTCCCTAGTCTGTCTTTGAGCTCATCAGCTCTTGGAACTGGGTGTTCAACAGTTTTTGTAACAGAATTGAGGCCCCTGTAATCCACATAAAACCCCATTTATTATTTTCTCCTTCGGAGTGAGGTTTGGGGACTGAGACTACTGGGCTAGCCCAGGGACTCTCTGCGGATTCAATGACACCCCAATCCAGCATATTTTTAACTTCTGCGTGGATGCCCTCCCTACCATGGTCTGCCTGTAGATTTTGTTTTTGGCAGGCAAGCTGTCACCAGTGACCACATCATCGGTACAGTAGTTGGTCTTTCCAGGGGTCAGGGAGCATAGCTCAGCATACGGGTTGAGGACTTGCCTGCAATCAGTCTGCTGTTGTTCTGTGAGGGTGTCTAACATGATCACTCCCTCCAGAAAACCATCTTGGGAATTGCTGGAGAGGAGATCAGGGAGAGGTTCACTCTCATCCTGTCTCTCATCTGTAACCATGAGCATGTTTACATCAGCTCTGTCATATTAGGGTTTTAGGCGGTTGACATGGTTAATTCTCTTTGGGTTTTTGCAACTGCCCAGGTCAACTAGCAAGTGACGGCCCCTTTCTTTTCAAGTATGGGATAGGGGCCCAGACAATTTGTCCTGGAGGGCCCTTGGAACAACAGGCTCCAACACCCAAACTTTCTGCCCTGGTTTGAACTCAACCCTTGCAGCTTTTTGGTCATACCAGAGCTTATGCAGCTCCTGGCTGGCTTCCTCCATGTACTCTGCCATCCTTGAAAATAGGCCTGGTACATTTTCCACAATGTCTTGCTTGGGCTCTTTAAAATGCTTCTTCCATCCTTTCCTAACATGACTTGGTGCTCCGCTAACAGGATGCCCAAACAAAAGTTCAAATAGACAGAATCTTACTCCCTTTTGGGGCACTTCACTGTAGGCAAAAAGCAGAAATGGAAGTAAGACATCCCATCTCTTCTGAGTTTTTCAGGGAGTCCTACAATCATGCCTCTTAGGGTCTGGTTAAATCTTTCAACCATTTGTTTGCGTATGGTATGGGGTGGTGAACTTATAAGTCACACCACATTCCTTCCACATGCTTTAAGTATGCAGACATGAAGTGTGCACCTCTGTCTGATACTACCTCCCTGGTAAAGATACCCAGGAGGACCTTGGCTACTGCAGGAGCAGTAATGGCCCTAAGGGTTGTAGCCTTAGGATATCTAGGGCCAGATGTAGGTACAAAGAAATTAGCGACTCGCAATTTGCGAGCATGTGCGACTCGCAAATTGCATGTCGCTAATAGGAATGCAGGTACAATGTCCGTGTACAAATTGCGACTCGCACCCGGAGTCGCAACGCAGATAGCGAGTCCACTGTCTGCGAGGTTGCTGTTTGCGACCGCGCAAAAAAAGGACTTGCAATTTGCGAGTGGGTGTCGCAAATTGCGAGTACCATGTAAATTGATTGCAGGTGCTGCAGAACACTCCAGAAACCACTCCAGAACACTCTGAAACACTTCCTGGCACATGGTGATGACATCACAGCCAGGAAGTTTACTAATACACCTGGGAGGAGGGAGGACCACACCCATTTTAAACTGCTGAACAGCCAACAGGAGGAACAGCAGCTACAATGGCAGAAACACCCAGAAAAAGAAAACTGAAGTTTTCTGAGAAAGAGCTGGAGGTGCTGACAGAAGAATGCTGTCAGCACTATGATGATCTTTTTGGAAAGGCAGCCCTCAATGTGCCTGACTCAACAAAAAAACAATTCTGGCTGGAAATTCAGGAAAAAGTTAACTCCCTGGGGTCAGCCACAGTAGTGTGGATGAGATCAAAAAGAGGTGGTATGACCTCCGCTCCCGGACCAAGGAGAGGGTGGCAGAAAGGCTCCGGGAGATGAGAGGCACAGGAGGGGGACCATCATCCGTACCACCACCCACACCCCTGGAGGAAAGGGTGGAGGAGACCCTGGAGCAGGAAGCAGTTACAGGATTTGGAGATCTGGACACCTCTGAGCCCACTACATCAACCGGTGAGTACCATGTGATATGCCTGTACCCCCATCAATGCCATACCCCCACCCACAATGTACACAGGGGCATGCACAACCAAGATAGCTCCATTTCAGGGTAGCAAACACCAGAATGATGCATTATGGGCAATGTAGTCAAGTAGGCAGTCAATAGGCAAACGTTTATTAGGAAGTGTGCAACAGATAGTAGACACTGACAGTCTGTTCCCCATGTCCCACAGGTCTCCCACAAGACACCACCACAAGCCACAGCAGCCAGGTGCCAACAGTCAGCCAGCCCCATGAGGAAAGCACAGGAGCTGCCACCACTCCCACCTGCACCACCAACACCATCCCCTTAATGTCTACACCTGCTGCAACAGTGGTTCCGGAGGCTGAGCCAGCAACAGCCAGGAGTGCCACGGTACAGCTCACAGGGCATCCACCGCTGCGCAGGCGACGCAGGTTGAGGAGAGCAGGGCTGCAGGCTGAGTCCGGGCGTCCATCCACCACCATGACTGAGGCACAACTGCTCCGTGGTCTGCGCCTGCAAAACCAAATGTTAGGGAGAATTAGTGGGGTTCTGCACCGCTTTGTGAGGAGCAATGAGACCAGCATTCAGCAGCTCCATGCCCAATTGGACGTCATTGGCACAAACACTGGGGACCTAGCCCTGTCCATGCGGGAACTGGTGGCTGGACTACTGTCACAGAGTGAGGGTGGGCGGCGCAGGGACCGCCAGCTGCTCCAGAGGCTGGACAGAATGGCCTCATCAATTGGCAGACTGGCAGTCAACACCACTGGCCTGTCAAGAAGGACAGTCGGCCTCCAAGTGGAAATGGGCCACTTTGCAGGGGATGTGGCAAGAGGCCTGGGCCGGATCACACATGTGATCGATTTAATGGAGGCACGGCATGTTTCCAGGGGTACAGGGGACACCCCCCAGGACAGCGAAGAGGGCTCCACTGTGAGCAGTGTCTCTGCCAGTGACACTAGGGTGCTCCGGAGTGGGAGTACCAGGCAGAGCACTGCAGAACAACCTGGGACCAGCCAGGCTGGCAGAGGCCGCCGTAGGTCATAGACAAAACCCTGTCCCTGATGTTGGGGCACATGACGGCAATGTGCCCCATGCATGGTTGGCTTTTTGAAGTACATGAACAGTTTGTCATTGTAAATAGTTCACTTTCTGCACATATTAAATAGTTTTTTTGTTTCACTCAACAAATGGAGTTTTTGGTCAATAGGTGAGTATGGTTGATGTTGACACGTACCTTCCAAAGTATTGGGTTGCGATGTGTTGCCGTCTCAGTCTGCCTTGATTTGCGATGCTCCGATCCCCATGATGGCGATGTGGTTGCTCCTGCTCTTCATCCTCAGAATCAGGGTCAGCAGGGGTGAGAGGTAGCCCACGTCAGGTGGCAATATTGTGCAGGATGGCGCATGCGACAACAATTTTGAATGCTGTAATGGGGGTATACTGGAGGGCACCTCCACTGCAGTGGAGGCATCTGAACCTTGCTTTCAGCAAACCGAAGGTGCGTTCAATAAGGTTCCTGGTCCTCTTATGTGCACTGTTGTATCGCCTCTCGGAATCATTGCTGGGTGTTAAAAACTGAGTCATTATGCATGGCCGTAGTGCATATGCACCGTCACCTGTTGGGCACAAACATTACACTGTTAGAAATTCCTGGTTGGTGTGCAGCATTGATCTGTGTGTATGTCTACAAGGTGTATGCAGCTCTACCTAGGAGGTATCCGTCTCCAAACTCCCCACGTTCCAGGCGTTGGTGTATCCCACTGTGCCTAAAAATGTATGAGTCATGGGTACTGCCTGGAAATTTTGCGACAATGTCAGTGATGACATAATGAGCGTCACAAACAACCTGAATATTCAGTGAGTGGATACACTTTCTGTTGCGGAACAGATATTCCAGGTTAGCAGGGGGGCATATTTGAATATGTGTCCCATCTACACACCCTATGACATGGGGAAAGTTGGCAATCCGGTAAAATTCCAACTTGGTGCTGTTAATTTCTGCCTCATTCCTGGGTAGGTATATGAAGTGAGACATGTGTGTGAGTATGGCATCTAGGAATGCCCTGAGGAACCTTGATAGTGCACTTTGAGATATCCCACCTGCCACAGCAATGACTCCCTGATAGCTCCCCGAGGCCAAGAGGTGCAGTGAGCATAGCACTTGCACATGCGTAGGGATGACGCAGCCGTGCAGAGTCTGGCGTTCTAGCTGTGGTTTTAGTAATTCAATTAATTCTAGTATGGCTGCGCTGCTAAGGCGGTATTTGTCATAGATCTCTTCCTCAGTTTGCTGAAAAAGAGTCTGCCTTGTTCTGTAAATCTTCTCCTGTCTCTGGCTCCTCCTCCTCCTCTGCTGGGCTGCGTGGACTCTCCTCCTCACTGCTATCAGGTATATCTCCGCCATCTTGAGTAACCCAGATGTCTTCTGGGTCTCCTTTTATACTTTGGTAATGATTACCACCTGCTCTGAGTTAGTGGTAAATGGGAAATGCAAACTGGGCTTTTTGCGACTAGTTGCAATTTGCGAGTTGCAATTGCATATGGTTTGCGACTCGCAAATTGCGACTTCCTATTTGCGGGTCGCAAAATGGGGTTGCAATTTTTGCGAGTCGGTAACGGCTCGCATCGCTTTTTGCCAGTCGGAAATGGGATTTTTGCATCCCATTTCCGATTTTGCGCAGTCGCAAATAGCGATTCGGGCCATTTGCGACTCGCAAAACTTTGCTACATCTGGCCCCTAGTGACATGATCCACTACTACTAGCATGTGTCTGTGTCCTGATGCTGTTTGGGGATCCGGGGGCCAACGATGTCCACCCCTACCCTCTCAAAGGGAGCCCCAACCACAGGTAGTGGCATTGAGAGGGCCTTCAAGTAGCCTCCTGCCTTGCCACTGGCTTGGCAGATAGTGAAGGACTTACAAAAGTCCTTTACTTTTTGTGATGTTTTGACCCAGGTGCCCAGCTAGGGGAATGTCATGGGATACAGTGGGGACAAATTCTCTGGACTGTTGGGGCACTACCACTCTCCTGGTTGCACCAGGCTTGAGGTCTCTGGCCTCAGTGTACAGGGGGCCCTCCTCCCATTAAACCTTGTGGGTACCACTGACATTTCCTAGCTTGCTGCGTCAGGCCTTCAAAAGTGGGGCAGGTTCTTTCCCCCTTGCACAGATCTTGCCTGGAGAGTTCCCCTGGGCCCTACTAAGGCCCAGGCTCTGCAGGCTCAGTTCCCTCCAGGAAGGGTAAGTCCTCTTCCTGGGAAGAGGGGCTCTGTTCTGGGATTGGTTGTGAAGTTGGTTTTCCAGTGTTCTTGCCTTTTCTCTTGGGCGGTTGGTCCACTATTTCATGATCCAACTCCCCTTTTTCTCTCTGAAGTTTGTATTGTGCCCTAGTCTATACACAAGTCCATTGTGGGATTCCAAGCATTGCTGCAGGGGTCTTCAGTTGTACTTCAGCCCAGGGGGACAGTTCCAGGTCATTTCCAAGCATTCAATCTACTGGGATGGATGAAGACACAATCACTTCTTTTTGCCCTGCTACTCCCCCCCAATCAAAGGTTGCCATAGCCATTGGATGGGACTTTGTCTTATTGTCAGCATTGGTGGCTGGATAAGACTTCCCTACCAGGTACTGATTTGAGTGGACCAAGTACTGGGTTACCATGGTAACACTAGACCCTCTGTCTCTTAGTGCTTCCACTTTCTATTAATCAAAAGGATCTGCCTGGATTTTTGCATGTTACTTGGCCAGGGAACACAGAATAATTGAATCCCACCCCAGTGACACATGTAGACCACTGACATATTCAGGCCACACCTCTGATTTCATCTGGAGATTGGCAACTGCATTTACTACAGGATGACTAGAGTCATTTTTTTTGTTTTTACAGTTAGGATCTCCAGTTGAGTTCTTTCTGTTTTTTAGAATCATAACAGCAAGCCTTGCTGGGACAAAAGTTCTTACCTTTGTACTTACCCCTAGACTGTGAGGAGTCTCTGGGACCACCCTCCTGTGCAGGTGGTTCTTGGGGGCCTTGAGGAGACGCTTTGTTATTTTTACTTTGCTTCCATCTTTATCCTGGGGGGGGGGGGGATTTTGTCTTCTTTCTTTTGGTCTCCCCCACCAGTGGTAATCTTGGTCACCCTTGTCTTGACCCAGCGGTCTGCTTTCTTCCTCAATTCCTGAGGGGAAAGTGGACCTTGGTCTACCAAGTATTGATGTAGCCTATAATTGTAACACTTACTCAGCAGATGCTCTTTCATAAATAGGTTATACAGCCCATCATAATATTGTACATTATCACCAGCTAACCAACCACCTGACATTTTTACTGAATAGTCCACAAACTCTACCCAACTTTGGTTCTGTGTTTTTCAAGCCTGTCTGAACTTTATGCGGCACTCTTCAGTTGTAAATTCAAAGTCTTCAATCAGGGTACCCTTCATGAGGTCATAGGATTTAGAATCTACCTCTTTGAGTGTCAGGAGCCTATCAATGCCCTTTCCTGAGAATATCTATCACAGCATTGTGCCCCAATGCTTTTTCTCAATTTCCCACCCACTAAAGGCTCTTTTAAAGGCAAAAAAACATTTGACTATATCACCCTCTTCAGTGAAGGGAGGGACAACTCCTTTTGGGAGTTTAATATTGAAACATTTCTCCCTCAATTCTTGAATGCTGCCACCAGAGATGGGACCAAGGCACAACTCTTTTCAATGTTTCTCAGTTTCCAAAAGTTGACACTCTAGGACAAGTATTTTGGTCTGCCTGGCTAGCACCAGGTCTTCCTCTGTGTTTGCATGTTTCCCAGTGTGAATGTACAGCTCGCAGAGTTTCCTTAAGTGGTCATAATTAAATGCCTGGTAAGGGGCCAAGTCGAGCTCCTGGCTCTGGTTATTTGCATTTGACACATTGACTTTACTAAAGCTGGGACCTTTTTTTATAAATTTGAACTCCTTTTTGGATAAAGCCAGCAAAGGTAAGGATTTTTAGACTTTTGCTATTGTTAAGGGTGCCTAACCAGGGCCCTAACAATTATTTTAAAAATGTGTACAAAAAATTCTAGCCAATTGGAAAACAAAAACAATTAAGCTAAGGACAATTTAGAGAGTTATTCATGTGATTAAATAATTGACAAAGTGGTATCAGCAAATGCAAAGTCTTTATCACACTGCTGATACACCAAATGTAGGAGTCTGGCCTTCTAAGTAGAGTGCAAGGCTAGGCACACTGTGCAGGGGGGCCAGGAAACCACACATTTGTTTACAGAGGGAAAAACTAGACCACCTAATGTCCTAATTTTTATGGTAGCTTGGTCGAGCTGTTTGGTTAATGTTGGAGAAGTGCAAAGCATTTGTTGTACTCACAGTATCAATAAATTGAGACACACACACTAAAACTAATTACTCAAGACCAATTTACAAAAATACTTCAGATTTTTATAAAAGGTTTAAGACCAAGATCATCAAAATCGGGTAAGTACTTTTTAAGATATGAATTTTTAAAGTATTAATAAAGTTAGTCTTTCTGTGTGTAATAATTTGAAAATTCACAGTAAATCAAGCAATGCTTTTACTAATGTCTCCTTTTGCATGTAAGTCGAGGTCGTCATTGGGTACCCAGGACCAGCTTAAGAAGTTCAGGTGACTCCCAGTTTGGGCAAGAGCAGCTGCAGAACGTCAATGGAGCTGGTGCCAAGCCACTGAGGGGGACCACTTGAAAAAACACTTTAAGGCAAGTCCAGTGGGTTCCCTCAGAGTGTTAAGGTATCAATGGGTGGGGGATCCTTAGGGCACAGCTGGTTTGGTGCAGGGCACAAGGTGGCCGGATGCAGAGCGAATCAGTGAGCCAGGAGCTGTGTGCAAAGGTGCCCTTGGAAGCAGGAGGTAGGTTACTCTGAGGATCACTTACAGGTCAGCAGGGGCACTCTAGTGGGAGGTCTGGGTGGTTCCTGATGTCCTTTGACTGGGGCTTTCTCCTGGTCCTTTTTCAGTCCGGAATGGACTGTCCTTCTGGGTGTCCAATGAGAGGAGACCAGTACCTGAGGCTATTGAATGGTCTAGCCACTGGATGTCGCAGTGCCACCAACATTGGCACACTGGTAGGTTTGGTCCTCACGGTCCGATATGTGAATTTTGGTTTGGGTGTGGTGTCTGGTTACTTGGTCAGCAGCCGGTCAGTGAAGTGGGCTCACAAACTGGGGGTTTGTAGAGTGTGTCCAACATCCAAACAACCCCTCAGCTGCGATTGTCAGGTCAGTGTTTGCCTCCTTTTCTTGGTCAGCAGGACTTAAGCTTTCGAGCCTTGGGTCTTCTTTTGTCTATGGAATCTTATTTCTTTGTCTAGGGATGACCACTCAATTCTGTATTTAGTGGGTGTTTTGGGGGGAACTTAGTGGTGACCAATGGGCCGTCTACTTTAGGGTGGCTACACCCACTGAGTGACCACTTCCTGTGGGCAGATGTCACTTCCCTACACCTGACTGGCTATTTTCCTACAAGAAGGATGGAGGAAAATGAAATGGAGGGGTCACCTCGTATGCAACACCTTTGGGTGGTGCAAGCCATGACTCACCACTCCTCCTGTTTTTTGTCTGGTTTCCCGCCGTTGCTCCCACCAAAAGTCGGGGTTTGCAACAAGCTCTGCCATCTGCTGCTAGCAGCAGGTATGCAGGGTCAAGTTTCAAGGGCGGTAGCTCTCAGAAGCTCGCTAGCTGGGCAGTGCACATTCCTGAGGGAGGGGTGTTAGCACCTTCACCCAGGAAGGGATTCAGACTCTTGTTTTGTGGTGGCAGGCTGGTTGTAACTGGCTGGCAACCATGCCAGGGTAGTAAGCTTTTGCAATCGGCACCTTTAAGGTGGCACCTGATACATTTTTGTAATATATCCTATGCTGGTATCAGCTTGGATTTATAATTATGAGTTGTTTGATATCAAACAATGCAGGGTTCAGAGCGGCCATCATATTGCTGTGAAACGTGTATGAACCAGTGTCCAGCACTTAAAATGGCTGTTCTATATACTCACTATGTCCCTGGTTTGGCAAGGACACAGCGGGGTCATATTGCGCATGCAGCTATGCCCTCACATACAGTGTAGTGAACCCTTCCTTAGGGCTAAAAGACCTGCCAGAGGGGTGTCTTACCTATACTGCATGCAGTGGAAAGTGGACAGGGCACACAGGCAGTGTGTCATGTCGTGTTTGTCTTTTGGAATTGCATCAGGACACTCAGTCTGCAATGCCAGTGCTGGGTGCATCTGAATGCATGGCCCAAGAAGGTGGCACAATCAATGCTGCTGCCCTCAGGGGCCTTACCCTTAGTACCCCATGCCCTGGGTATCTAAGTACCATTTACTAGGGACTTATACTGGCAGCTAAAGGTGTTCCCAATTGTGCCAAAGCATTTCAACAGTTTTGAGGAAAGAGATCAGTCCCAGGGAACCTGGTTAGCAGGGGCTCTGGCACAACAACTTTTAGGCTACATAATTTACCAGACAAAATGAGGAGGCTAATCATTTCAAAAAAGGCCTTTTCGCACACATATTGTTTGCTACTGAGCCTTATTAATGAAAAACCACAACAGAGAAGTCAAGATTTCTGTCTCTGCATTACATTTCTGATGACTCTAAAGGTGTACATAAATCTCCATCTTCCAACCGATCCTAGAGTGCTGGAAAATAGAATATAACGATTCCTGAAGGTGCAGAGTTTCATTTCCTTTCTTTACACGTAGGAAAATTAGTCAAACTCACTCTGCTTGCAAGTGTCTTAGATTTTGTTTTCAAGGGTAAAATAGCAATCAAATCCATCTATCTTGTGCTGCACAGCCTTTACTCAATGCAGCTAATGTAATAACGTTCCAAAGTGGTAGATAGGTAACTGTGAATATGATCACTTGGACAGTGGCTGAGAGCTGCTGTGGATTCCACAACCTGTAGAGAACAGGCATTTGATAAAGACAGTAGTTTCCGTGTGTATCAGGCAAATACTGATGCATTGGTTTTGCCTATAGTTTTCATTTCACCATTGTAATATTTGGAACCATAAAATTTAAAGAAGCCAAAATGGCTAGAGTTTTTCAAGATACATTCAACATGTGCATACGTGGCGATGTATTTAGATGCATGCATGGCAACACGTGCTCACGCATGTGAATTCACATCTTTCATTTTGGAACGGTTTAATTCCATTATGGAAGCAATGTGCTTGTATGCGTGTGCTTGTGTTATGACACATGCGTCCTCATGCATTGTCAAAGCTGGGCACGATCAATGCCTTGCAATACGTGGCAGCTATTTTTACTTTTACCATGCCAACACTGCTACCAGTTTAGAACAGTAAAATAAAAACAAAGTTATGCATAGAAGCCCAAAAAACGGAAATTGAGCGGCCCGTTAGTACAGCTGCCAGGCCCTTAAATAATGAAAACCCGAGCAGGAGGACGGAAAGATAGCTGGTGTGGAAGAAGCAACAGAGGGCTACATTTGAGTTGCAGGTGAGGTGGGGTGTGAAGTACGATGTAGCATGCTGACAGAGTGCAGAGAGCTAGGGGTCCTCTGTATAAAATAAATGTAAAAAAAAGAAGAAAAAAAAATGAACAAAAGGTCAGAAGTTTACATTTGTAATAACACTATGGACTGATACAAACGCAAATTGACAACTCCTAAGGCTAGTACTTAAAGTCGGTTGAACCACATTAATGAGTGGTTGAAAGGGGGTGTCCAAAAGACCCTTTTTTTATAAGCATGTTCTGTGTTAGTTTTATAGTGCTAGAAATTGTATCTCTGGCTGGTAGTCAGTTTGCACTCCTTCAAGCAGGGACCCTCACTCTACTCAGGGTAAAGGAGAAACACACCTGGTTAACCCCCCACTGAACCCTTTCGCAGCTGGACACAAGCAGAAAGGCTTCACCCCAGAAGCAATGTGTAAAGTATTGGAACCAACATACACAATAATACAGTGAAAAACCTAACTACAAAATGGACACCACACTAGATGAGAACATTTGGTAATACATATTTAAATCAAACAGGACCAAAATGACAAAAATACAACATACACAAGTCAAGATATGGATTTTTAAAAGAATGAGGGGCATATCTATATTTGTTTTTTGCTGAATTTGCATCATTGTTTTTCACGCAGGTTTGGTGCAAAACTAACTCCATATTTATACTTTGGCGCTAGACCCGTTTAGCGCCACATTTATGGAGTTAAAGTCATTTTATAGACGTAGAAACCTACTTTGCATCAATGAGACGCAAAGTAGGCGTTCCCTTGCAAAAAATGACTCTAAGGCCTTAGCGCCATATTTATCCCCCTGTGCTAAAATCACGCACAGGGGGGAGGAGGAGTCAAATAATAGTGCAAAGCACCATTATTTAACACCTGGGTCAAGGCAGGCGTTAGGGGACCTGTTGGCCTATTTCCACGGTGGAACACCATGGAATAAGCCCACAGGTGCCCTCCCTAGCTCCCAGGGACACCCCCACCGACACAAGAGGGACATTGTAGGATGGGGGCCCCAACCCAGATGAGTATAGGTAAGTACAGGTAAGTACTTCTATTTTTTTAAAGTGCCATTGGGGCCCTGAAGTGGGCCCCTCTACATGGTACTGAGTACAGTGGCCATGCTAGGGGACCCTGGTCCCCTGTGCTGGCCATTGGGGTTGTGGGCATGACTCCTGTCTTTTCTAAGACAAGAGCCATGTGGCATGGATGGTTTAGCATCAGAAAATTACACTATGCTGGTTAGAGTCATTTTTGTTTTACTCTAATCTGCCTAACGTAATTTTTTGGTGCAAAACTTTCTTCTTCCATACGACCAGCCCCACCTGTCTAACGTCATTTTTTTTAACACTAGCCTACCCTTTGCACCGGCTTGCACCATTTCATAAATATGGTGCCCGGCTGGTGCTCAGAAATGGTGCAGGCCGGTGCTAAACTTTTTGGTTCAAACCTGCTTTGGTGCAGTTTTGCACCAAAAAGTATAAATAAGGGCCTAAGAGTCTTACTCCATAAAAAACAATGGAAACGTTGATTTTACACAAAGTACCTGGTTTGTGTGAAAAATAAAGCTGCACAGGTGAGCGTGCGTCGAAAAGTCAGTGATGTGTTGATTCCTTACTTACAAGTGAGGCCCTGCATTGTTTCTTCTCCAGTCGGGTCTGCAATGTATTGTTTTTCTCCCTCGCAAGAGAGCGATGCATTGATTTCCGAATGGGCATCTCGGGTCCGGGCAGGCTTTGCGTTGATTTTTCATGCCCAGCGATGTTGCATTTGAAATTCCGGTGGCACGGTGTCAGGAAACCACTCTGCGTGGGGTTTGTGTCGTCATCAGCAGTCGCAAGAGGATGTTGTGCTTCATTTCTCCAGCCGAGATGCATAAATCTTCGAGCTCCATGCAGTTGGAGCGCCGATTTCAGCTGCAAGGCTGGCGGCACGTCATTTATCAGCTGCGTTGTGGATGGTGCGCAGGAAATTTCTCTGCACAGAGGTCGTTTCCACCAGCTTCACCTTTTGAAGGCCCAGGGACTGGATGGGGCACCACTTGGCAGGGTAGGAGTCTCACCAGAGAGTCCAAGTGCTGGCGGGAGAAGTCTTTGATGGCCCTGAGTCTTCAACAACAGTAGGCCAGCTCACCTCAACCCCTTGGAGGTTCTTCTCAAGCAGGAATGCACACCAAAGTCCAGTCTTTGTCCCCTTTCACAGGGAGAAGCAGCAACTACAGGATAGCCCAAGAAAGCACATCACAGGCACTTCTCCTCAGCTCTTCAGCTGTTCCCCTTGGCATAGGTTCCTCTTGAATCTTTAAAGAAATCTGATTTTCAGAGGTTTTGGGTCCAATACCTCTTTCTGCCTTTGAAGTTGGCAAACTTCAAAGGAAAGTCTCTGTTGTTCACAAGATCCTGCCTTGCCCAGGCCAGGTCCAAGACTCACACCAGGGCGTTGGAGACTGCATTGTGAGAAGACAGGCACAGCCCATTCAGGTGTAAGTGACCACTCCTCCCTCTTCTCTAGTTCAGATGGTCCATCAGGATATGCAGGCTACTCCCTTTGGCTCACTGTCTAGAGGGGTTTCACAAACTGCCCAACTGTCAATCTGACCCAGACAGGGAATCCACAAACGGGTAGAGTCACAAAATGGTTCAAGCAAGAAAATACCCACTTTCTTAAAGTGGCCTTTTCAAACTGACAATTTAAAAATGAACTTCACCAAAAGATGTATGTTTAAATTGTGAGTTCAGAGACACCAAACTCCACATTTCCATCTGTTCCCAAAGGGAATCTGCACTTAAAAGTTATTTAAAGACAGCCCCCATGTTATCCTAGGAGAGAGATAGGCCTTAGAACAGTGAAAGCTGAGTTTAGCAGCATTTCACTGTTAGGACATGTAAAACACATCAGTACATTTCCCACCTTTAACATATACTGCACCCTGCCCATGGTGTTACCTAGAGACTACCTTAGAGGTGCCTTACATGTAGAAAAAGGGAAGGTTTAAGTCTGGCAAGTGGGTGCACTTCTTAGGTCGAAATGGCAGTTTAAAACTGCACACAGACACTGCAGTGGCGGGTCTGAGCCATATTTACAGGGCTACTCAGGTGGGAGGCACAAGCAGTGGTGCAGGCCCACTAGTAACATTTGATTTACAGGCCCTAGGCACCTCTAGTGTACTTTACTAGTGACTTATGAGTAAATCAAATATGCCAATCAGAAATAAGGCAATTACATATACATTTTACACAGGAGCACTTGCACGTTAGCACTGGTCAGCAGTAAAGTGCCCAGAGTACCAAAAACAGCAAAAACAGAGTCCAAAACACAGTCAAAACATGGGAAGCAGAGGAATAATAGACAAGAGAGACCACAGCAAGGATGCCAGGTCTAACATATGGTGTGTGATGATGCCAGCTCTGTCGCTAGACAGGCCAAAAAAGGTGCACAGAAAGAAGTGTTTTGTCCAAAATGTAATTTCATTGATATCCATGGTAAATCCTGCTCAATAAATATAGCTCTCAAAGGTCTGGTGGCCTTGCAATTCTTATTTCAACTTCATCCTACTGAATTGCTCCACTCCATTTCTTCTGTTTTGTATGTCCTAGAATATATAACTATAATATGAGGATATAACCTCTCTGACCGACAGCTTAACTTTAGAAACGTGATAATTCAAAACGAGTATGAATTGGAAGCGTGCATCTTCTTACCTGTCCCCAATTATGCTCAGTGATCGATATAAAAACATGACAGCATTGACCTTCAGCGTTTTCAGCTCAGTGACTGATGCAGGTGACTGGAATCTGAAGTGCAATGAACAAATCAGTTGCAAAACCTAGTCGCAGCTCATGTAATGTTAATAGCTTCACTGACTCTGTGCATGACAAACACACTTGTGGTATTTACAATTGAATATACTGTTGATATTCTTCATACACAATTTTATTTGAATTAGTTAATCCATGGAGAAGGTTCGCTTAGATTGCCAATATTGACATTTGGGGCAGACACTTTGTGTATGTGTGAGTATTAATTTATGTAATGTGCTCTAGACTGGTGGAGGTCTGTTAATAATATCACTTATAACGTCGGACAGAGAAACCAAAACCCAGGAACCTGCCTTTATGGTTAGTTAAAAGATTAACACGTTTTTTGAAACTCTTTATGTTTTTTTGAACGTGATGGATCTTGAAACAAAGCGTTTATTATAATATATACATTTCTATAGTTATTGTTATTTTTATTATCATTATTGTTGTAATATTATTAATAATCATAATATTAAAACGGATAAAATGATAATCATGATAACAGCAATAATATTAATAACAACACCAATAATAATAATAATAATAATAATAATAATAATAATAATAATTTTTCATAACTTTTTTTTTTTTTTTTAGATATTAGTAAATGCACATACAACACAGCAACATGAGTAGGCAAACAGAGAAAGCAAAGCAAATCAAGCCAATCAAATACAATAGAGGAAGTCAATACTAGTACATTAAGAAACAAGATGAGGTACAGCAAATATGGAGCAACGTTAGGCGCTACAGACTGTTAGCATCCCAGGGAGACATGATGGAATGAAGTGGGGACTATCTATTGCTTTCGGCCGAAGGTGTGGGCGACAAAGTTTGAAGATAGGTTGCCAGAGATCCTTCGGGCAAGAAGCAGGAGGCTGAAGAGAGGTGTAAATTTCGCTGTCAGTGTCACAATAAATGAGGTCCCTAATTCAGGCCGCCTCAGTATGTCAAGCTAAGCTGCCCCAGTGTAGGGTGATACAATGTTTATTAAGAAAAAGAGCCAATGCTACATAGTGCAGAGTGGATTTTGGTAGTGTCTTTACATATCCCAGTAGAGCCTGGAGTTGATCGGGGTGAGCTCCAGATCTATCATGCTGGATAGGATGGAGTAGATGATGCCCCAGTATGTATAGACCACTGGGCGCATCCAGGACAAATGAATGAAATCAGCCTGGTTGGCATTGCATTTAAGACATTGGTGCGATCATGTAGGGTCAAATCACGCAAGAACAGAAGGAGTGGATATGCATGGTGGGTACTAATCTGATCTGCGTGCAGCATAATACAAAGCTTTATCTGGCAGAGAGCGGCCCAGGTCCCTCTACCAGGTCACCTTTCACTAAGCTGTAGGAAAGTGTGATACAGGCATGAGATGAGATGCGCATTGTCCGTAGCAGCAATTGTAATGGACAATGGGGGGAAGTCTCTTGGTTCCATTGGGTATGTGGGCATCGCAGTGCGCAAGGTACTGAGAGAGCGTATCTTATATAATCTATGTTAACATGAAATGCCTAAGAATTAATGGGTGATAATGCCGCATAGAAACTGTAATAGTAATTTCGCTTAAACGTGCACCTCAAATGTGACCACGGGGAGTGGCCGCTAATGTATACGTGGAGTAATAATGATGACTAAAATGTTTTATGTATTGTCATATTGAATAAGTTTATACTAATTATTAATACTTGTATTATTGAATTTGTGCTGAAATCCTTATGGCCTTAAGTTAGCACGAGCCAAAGCTTAGCTGCTTGGCTCTCATATTAAATGTATTTTTCCTATCTTGCAGTGTGCTGACTCGCAAAAGGACACGACCTTTTGTTTTTCTTCAAATTAGAAGACGAATGTAACCATGCTAGATCCGTTCCCATGCATTTTTCATTGCTTGTAGGGTGATATTAAAACAAAATGAAACATTGTGGATTAATGTAATGTACAAGGTCATTCAAACCGGTGAAGACAATGGAGCTACTGACCAAAAGATGTGCAAAGAATTACAGAAAGATGAAATCATACCGGACGTGCCACCTCTGAAGATATCGAACAAGAGAACCAATCAGAGACTTGTAAAATAATATGGGGTGAAAGATAGGTGACCTAATGTGTTTTCTGATAGGTTAAAGATAGTGGGGTATAACAAATGTCCAATCGAATTTTGGGGGAATGTACAACGAAAAAGGGATAAAAACCCATGACACGGGGAGCCATTTAGGTGGGTTAGGGAATGTTATTGATTTTATCCAGAAACTTTGTCACTCTGTTTGGTGACTTATTGGTTCGCTTAGACCCATCCTCGTCCTTAGATTTGCCCATTTTACACTTTGCCTCCTTATGAGGGAAGTGCCCCTTTTTGCCCCGGAGCTGAGTTCTGACTGATGGCGATCTGACTGAGGTCCTGAAGACGAAGACTGGGCCTGTGCGCTCAACTAAACTTTGGAGGGTAACTATGACAATACAATTGTGATTTGTCTGTTTGCTTTTCCTTTCTAATTACCAACTGCTTACTTTTGACAGAGACCATAGTTAGATGTTTTCCAAATTGGTGTTCTAAATCGTTTTGCATGAAGCCCAACATGCTAATGCTAATCAGTGGATAGGACAGGTGTTCACTAAACTGACGCAAATAGACAAACGACCGAGGCTATGCTTTGTTGACACGTTATTGACATTCTGCTAAATTGATCTAAGTTCACGCCGTGTTATGTACTGATGTTTTTGATTTTCGCCTTAATGAAATCTTACCAAAGTTGCCATATCGTGACTATGCTATTATGTTTCTTGGTTTTGAGATTGACGCACCTGTTTTTAGAATTGTAAACAATAGGGAATAAAACTCATGTTACAAGGTCATGGGAGTGTTTTCAATTGATTAATGACTTTGACTAAAGTGAAATGTATTGTTGTAATAAATATTGATGACATTGTTGACGTATTGATTGACATATTGATTAGCTATCTCCTCCTAAGGTGTCTCTCAACTGGGTCAAAAGATTCATTGGCCTAAAACGAGTCGTAATGTGTAATAACTTATCATAAAGTGACGCGTTAACAGTTCTGGTAGCAGAGCGACGGTTAGGCCCTTTGGGGCCCTAGGACGGAGAATTATTGTTTGGACTGTTTTTCTGAGATAATGCAAATTGGAGTTATGAGGTGTTTCTAAATTCACCATGACTTTCCTGGGATCTCGGAGCCTGCCTAAGTGAGTTGGGAATGTTCTCGGCATCATAGCATGCGTGGTGTAGAATTTGCGCTTGCTGAGCTGATGCATCTTGCAAGTGATTTGTGAGGTTTGTGTGTATTTAGGCCAGGTAAATGTTGTTTTAGTAGCAGTGGGCGTACTCCGCAGTATAAGAGTAGGGAAGTCGGCGTACTTCATATGAGTGTGGCGCTTTGTGCTCAAAATTATCCACATGGTTGGTTGTTCATGTACGGACCTGTCGTGGTCTAAGACTTGAGTATATTGACAAGTGTAGAAGACACTTGGGGTTATGTTGTAATTTGTGTGGTTTAATTAGGTCAATCGGGCGTGGTTGACAAGTGGAGTTTGAGTAAAATTGTATGTGTGAAACCTTCGATGGAGATTTGGCAAGTTCTAAGGTGCACTAGCACAGACCATTGACAAGTCGAGAGTAGGATTTGCGGGTCAAATTCTGCTTGCGGGTGCGGGAACTGAGAAGGAGAGAGTAGCGGCCGAGACTTCAAGTGAAATCACTGTAAAGTTCTGAAGCGAATGTGTTACCCTTCCTGTAGTAACCCAGCAAATTTGTGTTGTTGTTGTTGTTAAGGTGCTCGCAGTAATTTTTGCATTAGTTTGGTGTGAATACAGTGAGGGGCAGACGAGCTGCAAGACTTTGTCAGCTGCAATGTGTGAGTGTGACGTCAGTGGTGCTGCACTGAGATAGGTCAGTTGTCGAGAGGGGTCGCACACGGATTGGCTGCCGTTCGTGAGAGGCAATAGGTTGAGAAAGGTGGGTAAAGAGTGTCCTGGGAATTAAAGTCACTTTCTGATTAAACACAACAAAGATAGACACAAGGATGAATTTTATCAAAGCTGTTAAGAGCGCTCTGAAAGGAGACGCATACATTATGGCGAGTGAAGGGGAGGCTACACCGCCTGAGGGTACTTCAGCTTATATAGTTATGGAAGAGAAAGGTGTTGCGCCTTGTTTATGGATGAAACAGTGGCACAAATTGCTGGAAAAAGAGGGATGTTTGGTGATTTCCGGAACACGGGACGTTCAACAAAGACAGGAAAAATTCCAAAGAAGAATAAAAAGGGCAGAAAAGACTTTAGCGGAAGCTAGGTGGGATAATGAGAGAAAAATGTGGAAACAGGGAATAGTTAACGGACTCAAATTATTCCCAGCAATAACACAGGGAGATGAGACGCAGGGGAAGAAAGCCAGATGTAAAACAGACAAAGACTCTAGTAAGCCTAAGGAGACTAAGAGATCTTGGGAAGAAGAAGATGATTGAAATAACGAAGAATTTCTAAATCAGTTATTGCATGATCGCCCGCCACCTTATGGGGTAAGCGGCAATGTCCCGAGCACTAGTGCGGGTCCTGGGAACCAGACGCAGGAGAAGGGAGTTATACTGAAACAGCACAGACTAGTGATACGGGTTCGATACAGAATGGTGTCAGTGTACCCACTGCGCCAGACATGCAGAGACAGTTGAAAACTCCACCGCAGATACAGAGAATCTATCCAGACGTCCCAGTACTAGAGACTACTACAAATCTGATAGTGCCACCAGACCCGATATATACAAAATTGAGGTTAGTGCAGATTGAGCCAACTCCACAATTGCTGCCCTAGCCTCAGCAACAACTGATACCAGGGTGTAATCCAGCAGCAGGACCTTCATTAGTACCTGCCCCGGCTTCAGAGAACCAAACTTTTGGAGTCGCTGCTCCACGGAGTTTTGGACCAGGTCAGACTCCTGCGGCCATATCATTGCCAATTACTGTTGGTCCACCGGTGCCATTGTATGCACAAGGTAAGCCTGGCATGATGTGATCAGGGAGTAATGACACAAGATGTAATAAGAGGAGGGTCCATAGGAACTCCCCGGTTAATGGCCCCAGGAGAGCAATCGGTCGAAAAACCAAGGTCTTTGCTAGACCTTAGCCCGGTTGAAGCACCGTTGGAGGCAATGAAACAGGCAGGGCTAGGTGTGCTAACCCCACAGACAATAAGTATGAATGCTTCATAGTCGCCAATGATGCATGCAGGAAATATTTCACTGCTTGGTTTAACGGTGCAACAAGTGAATGAGTGGTTAGAGAAAACGTACGCTCCAAAAGCCACAACAACTGTAGAGAGGTTAGAAAAGTCAGAGAAAGATGAATACCTGAACTTTGTGAGACTGGGTGTGGAGGCTGCTGAATTAGTGGAACAATTGGGGGGAAACAGATAAGAGTCATATACAGAAGCAGAATTGAGATATCTGTGCCCTAAAATCACTAAAGAAGTAGGTAAGGTACATCAGAGATTAGCGAACCTGGCAGACAAATACAATATTGATATTGAGAATGCTAAACATTTGAAAAGAAGCTACAGGTTAGACTTTGATTCAAAAGACTTCAAGCATATGAGGTCTGCTGGAATGAAAGCGCATCTAAAGGAAATATTGCAAAGTGCTCAGATCTGGGGAGCTTTAGAAAAGTGGGAAGGCAGATGGGTCAAGAAAAGAGATAAGGAGAAAAGTGACAGTCCGGTATCAAGTAAAGCTAAAGCTTCACCAGATACGGAATCAGTAAAGATGTTACCCATGAGAGAAACAGCTGGTGGGGTTCTAATCCATGTACCATGGTCCAGGGGAGACATCCTATCTTTCACAAATGATTATCCCAGGTTGAGGGAGAAGCCGATAGAGTGGTATCAGCAAACAGATAGATTTGTGAAGCTTGCGAAGTGTCTCTGGGAAGATTTGAATTCCTTGTTTGAGATCATTGTTCCGCCTGAATTATGGCTTGAGTGCAAGAGAGGGGTAGACTGGCCGACACAGGAGCCGGCAAAGGATAAGGTGACTGGAGCACCATCTGAGGAGGTGATGAAGTATTATCACAAAGTGATTGAGTTTTTGAAGCAGAAAGTGTCGCCGAAAGTGACTGACTGGCAGAAAATCGATCGGACCTCACAGGAGGTTAAAGCATCAATACATGCTTACTATGAGAGGTTGTTGAAGGCATTCAAATATTACAGTCGCACTGAGACCATTGAACCAAAAGATATGAACCATCTCGTGTTCAGATTTGTTGAAGGGCTGAGACCAGAGGTTAGCCAGATGATTAAGAATCATTTGATCTGTTGGCAAGCGAAGCCGATTGATGAGGTGTTGCAGTATGCGAAATACTGTAGTGATGAGATTGAGCTAAAGCAGAGAAAACTGAGGGAGAATGTGATGGTGATGCAGATAAGTGCAGCGCAGGCAGGTATGCAGGGAAATGGAATTCAGCAGATTATACAGCAGCAACCGCAAGGGAATGGGGCATTTCAGGCACAACCGAGAGGTCGAGGTCAAGGTTTTGTGAATCGCGGTCCAGATTTGAATACTGTGGTGATCCAAAATGATGCGCCAGGGATGAAAAAGATGTCTCCATGTCACGTGTGGGGCATTGGAAGCTTGAATGCCCAAATGTGGTGCAGGATGGTGTTGTTAAACAAAGCACTAATGTCGGTACATTACAAAATGTGAGAGGTCCAAAATTGAGAAGTTAAAATCCGAACTTCCAAAATAACATGGTTCAGATGCAAGGGCTACAGCCCATGCAGCAAATGCAAATGCCACATGTTCAACCAGCACAAATGCAGCAAGTACCACAGCAGGTTCCCATGGTACCTAGACAGCAAATGCAACTACCATTAGCTCCAATGGGACAGCAACAGGTGATGCTTCCTCAGCAGGTCACAGGTCAAGTGATGAGCCAAAATAATACAGTACAGCAATTCCCATTGCGTGGTGAAGATGGAATGAGTGAGGAATGGTCGGATGTCAGTTCAGACAGTGAACAGTGCATACTTGCAGCGTCCCTAGAAGTAGATCAGAGGGGACCCTATGTAGAGGGAAAGGTAATGGGTCACAAGGTTGCATTCTTGGTTGATACCGGAGCCACATGCTCTATAGTCAGAAGTGCAGAGGTTCCAAAATTACCACTTTCAGGGCGTACCATAAGAGTGGTCGGGGTAGCAAACCAGTACTTGACAAATCCGATTACAGATCCAGTGCAAGTTGAGATTGGCAACTTCCAGGGACTGCATAAGTTTGTAGTCTGCGATTCAAGTCCTGTGTCCCTACTGGGAAGAGACTAGGGGCCAGATGTAGGAAACTAGCAAATTGCGACTTGCAGTTTGCGAGTCCGTGTGACTCGCAAATTGCAAGTCGCAATTTGCTATGCAGAAAGGTGTCTCAGACACCTTCTGCGAGTCGCTATGGGGTTGCAAAGACCCACCTCATTAATATTAATGAGGTGGGTGGCAATTTGCACCCCCATAGCGACTCTGGGCACTCACGGGATGGAGGCCTGCTGGGAACAGCAGACCTCCATGTCCGTGACTGCTTTTAAATAAAGCAGTTTTTTTTTGTCAAGTGTAGCCCGTTTTCCTTAAAGGAAAACGAGCTGCACTTAGAAAAAAAAAACGAAACCTTTAGTTTTGGATTTTTTCAGGGCAGGTAGTGGTCCCTTGGACCACTACCTGCCCTGAAAAAATAATTTTGGGTCCAGTCACAAAGGGGAATGGGTCCCATGGGGACCCCTTCCCGTTTGCGAGTGGGTTACCATCCACTTCAAGTGGATGGTAACTGCGACTCCATTTGCGACCGCGTACGTGATCGCAAATGGAATTGCATACCACTGCGACTCGCAAATAGGAAGGGAACACCCCTTCCTATTTGCGACTCGATGTGCATTTTGCGAGTCGGTTCCGACTCGCAAAATGTATTTCTGCATAGCAAACACGCATTTGCGAGTCGCAAACGGCAATTTTCGCCGTTTGCGAGTCCCAAACAGTTTGCTACATCTGGCCCCTACTGTGCAAAACGAAATGTTCGATTAGCTGTTCCAATGATGGAATTGAGGTGCAGACAAACAGTGATGATGAAGGGGATGATGGCCAATTCTCACAGTTAGAGACAGAAACCACGAATGAAGATTACCCTTTGATAACATTATTCCCGATGCTTACAGTAACTGACTTACCTGCTGAAAGACAGGGGACAGTGACAGAGAAAGTGTGGGATTTGACAGGAAAGAAAGTGGGACTGATAAAAGGAGTGGAACCAGTTAAAGTACAAGTAAAGCCAAATGCAGTGTTTCCCCAGGTGCCGCAGTTCCACATGGCACAAGATGTCCTTATTCAGGTGTCACAAATAATTGCAGACTTTGTAAAATAAGGAGTCCTGAAGGAAGTATTGAGCAGCCCATGTAATTCACCAATGATGGGTCTGAAAAAGCCTTGTGGGAAGGTTCGAATTGTGCAGGACTTGAGGAAAATAAAGAGATTGTGGTAAAATGTTGCCCCATAGTGCCAAACCGAGCAGTGATCATGTTTCAGGTTCCGTGTGATGCTGAGTGGTTCACTGTTGAAGACTTGTCACAAGCTTTCTTTTCGGTGCCTCTTCATGAGGACAGCCAGTTTTTATTCAGTTTCAAATTCCTGGACAAGGTGTACAGTTGGTGCAGAATTCCTTAAGGGTTTTCCTAGTCACCGTCCATCTTCAATCAGATATTGAAAAAGGACTTAGGGGCATATTTATACTCCGTTTGCGCCGAAATTGCGTCGTTTTTTTTGACGCAATTTCGACGCAAAACTAACGCCAACTAACGCCATATTTATACTATGGCGTTAGAGGCGAATAGCGCCAAAGTTCCCGGAATGTGCGTCATTTTTTAGCGTGAACCCCTTCCTTGCGTTAATGATATGCAAGGGAGGCGTTCCCGTCTAAAAAATGACTCCCAGGCCTTTACGTGGTATTTATACTCCCGGGCAAAAGAGACGCCCGGGAGTGGGCGTTGCTAAAAACGGCGCATTTGCGCCGCTTTTTAACGCCTGGGTCAGGCATGGCGTTAAGGGACAAGTGGGCTCAAAATGAGCCCAGAGTGCCCTCCCCTGCCCCCAGGGACCCCCCCTGCCACCCTTGCCCACCCCAGGAGGACACCCAAGGCTGGAGGGACCCACCCCAGGGACATTCAGGTAAGTATTTTTTTTATTTTTTTTAAATAATTTTTTGTGGCATAGGGGGGCCTGATTTGTGCCCCCCTACATGCCACTATGCCCAATGACCATGCCCAGGGGACAGAAGTCCCCTGGGCATGGCCATTGGGCAAGGGGGCATGACTCCTATCTTTACAATGATAGGAGTCATGTTGATGGGGGATGGGCGTCGAAAATAAATGGCGCAAGTCGGGTTACGACGATTTTTTCGACGTAACCTGACTTGCCCCATTTTAAGACGCCCATGCGCCATTTTCCCCCTACGCCGGCGCTGCCTGGTGTACGTGGTTTTTCTCGCGCACACCAGGCAGCGCCGGTCTGCTTGCGCCGGCTAACGCCATTCAATAAATACGGCGCCCGCATGGCGCTTCAGAATGGCGTTAGCCGGCGCAAAACTTTTTGACGCTAAACTGCGTTAGCGCAGTTTAGCGTCAAAAAGTATAAATATGGGCCTTAGAATCCTTAGTACTGCCTTTTAGTTCGACTCTAGTACAGTACATTGATGACTTGCTGATTGCGTCCAGGACAAAAGATGACTGTAGGTATGACACAATTGCCTTGCTGAATCATTTGGGAAAGAACGGACATAAAGTGTCGCCAAACAAGCTGCAGAACTGTCAGAAAGAGGTGAAGTACTTAGGACACTTGATTGAGAGAGGGTCCAGGAGAATATCGAAGGAAAGGGTGACAGCTATTTTGAAAATTAACCCCCGACAACAAAGAGGGATGTCAGGATGTTTTTGGGAATGGTGGGCTACTGTTGCCAGTGGATACCCAACTTTTCGATTATCTCTAAACCATTGATAAAACTGACAGGGAACGAGACTAAGTATGAACCGTGTACCATAACCCTATCCAAGGAAGAGCTCTAGTCATTCATGGAATTGAGAGAGTGCATGTGTAGGGCACCAGCTTTGGGTATGCCTGATTACACGAAGCCTTTTCTACTGTTTTGTCGTGAACGTGATGCTTGTTCTTTGTCTGTCTTGACACAGGTCCATGGAGGTGCAAACCGCCCTGTAGCATATTTTTCAGCTACCTTGGACCCCGTCGCAGCAGCCTTACCGGGTTGTTTGCGCGCAGTTGCAGCAGTTGGTCAAAGCCTCACGCAGTGTGAAGGCATAGTGATGGGACATCCCTTGACAGTAATGGTTCCACATTCAGTTGAAATTCTGTTGACTCGAACCAAAACCCAGCACA
The DNA here is from genome assembly GCF_031143425.1 of Pleurodeles waltl. Classification (NCBI taxonomy): domain Eukaryota; kingdom Metazoa; phylum Chordata; class Amphibia; order Caudata; family Salamandridae; genus Pleurodeles; species Pleurodeles waltl. Next base: position 636,105,046 of record NC_090444.1, read on the forward strand.
TGACAAATGCCCGACTCACACGATATGAGACAATTATTTTGGGGTCACCGAATGTCTCACTGAAGAGATGTACTGTATTAAACCCGTCAACTCTACTTCCTGTTGAAAGTACTGAGATTAATAATGAAGAGGAAGTGGAGCATGATTGTCTTGAGGTAACAGAACTATGTACCAAGCCCTGACCTGATATTCATGATACGCAGTTAAAGGAAAATGACTGCATTATGTTTGTTGATGGATCCTGTTTGAGAAACTCAGTCGGAATGCTGAGAGCTGGTTATGCTGTGTGTACCATAGCTGGTATTATTGAAGCCTCCTGGCTCGAGAGAGTGTATTCCGCACAAGTGGCAGAATTAATTGCCCTTACTAAGGCATGCCACGCAGCTGAAAATCTGAGTCACTATCTCTATTGACAGCAGATACGTATTCGGAATTGTACATGATTTTGGCCAATTGTGGTCACAGAGAGGTTTTGTGACCTCTTCTGGTTCTCCAGTGAAAAATGGTGAACAGTTTAAGGATTTGTTACATGCGATTCAGTTACCTCTTGAAATTGCCGTGGTGAAATGCAATGCTCATGTTAAGTCACAAGACTTTGTATCCATGGGAAACGGCTATGCAGATCAAGTCGCAAGGGTTTGTGCATTGAACTGTATATCGTTCAAGGATCAGTGGGAATTACTACCGCAAACTGAAAATGAAACATGCTTGAACTTTGCATTAAGGGTGGTTGATACACTAGATGAGCTAAAAACACTACAGGGTCGTGCTAGCAAAGAGGAGAAACGCTCCTGGCAGAGAATGCAATGTGTACAAAGGGCTGATGATTTATGGGTCTCAGAGGAGGGAAAATTGGTTTTGCCAAATAGTCTTCTGTCACAGTTCCCAAGGCTTTATCATGGACAAGCACATCTTGGGAGAGAGGCAATGATCAGGTCATTCAAGATTGACTGGTTTAACCCGAAATTCAGACAAGCCACAGAAGTTACTTGTCACAGGTGCATCATCTGTCAACAGATGAATGCAGGAAAAGGGACTGTCGTAACTTTGAGCCACAAAGGCAGAGCTGGCGGTCCATTTAGCAAGATGCAATTGGATTTCGTTGAGATGTCTGTTTGTGGAGGATTGAAGTACGTGTTGGTGATTGTGTGTGTTTTCAGCCATTGGATTGAAGCTTACCCCACACGTAGAAATGACAGTCTCACAGTTGCAAAGCTGCTGCTTAGAGAACTAATACCGAGGTTCGGTTTTCCGGTCTCTTTAGAATCAGATAGGGGCAGACACTTCAACAGTGAGGTGATTAAGCTCTTGTGTGCTGCGTTAGACATTGAACAGAAGCTGCATTGTAGCTACCGCCCTGAAGCACCAGGACTAGTAGAACAAATTAATGGTACTTTGAAGTCGAGAATGGCAAAGATGTGCGCAGCTACCAATATGAAATGGCCAGATGCACTGCCCTTAGTGCTGATGTCGATGAGGAACACTCTTGATAAGAAGACAGGACTATCACCCCATGAGATCCTTATGGGCAGAGCTATGAGGCTGCCCGCAGTACCTGCAAATGCTCTTGTGAATATTACGGATGATATGGTGTTGGACTACTGCAAAGGTTTGGCTGATGTGGTTCGCTCTTTTTCTCACCAGGTGGAAGCCAACACATTGCCACCGATCAGTGATCCAGGTCACACCCTGCAAACCGGTGACTGGGTGGTTGTCAAGAAGCACGTAAGAAAGTCGTGTCTGGAGCAGCGCTGGAAGGGGCCATATCAAGTAATACTGACAATAACCACTGCTGTGAAATGTGCAGGCATACCAAATTGGATACATGCCAGTCACACAAAGAAGGTAACGTGTCCGACTGATGAGGAACTTGAAGTTTCCGAATCAGCAGTTCCAGAGAAGGGAGTCTCAGGGCCAGGAAATAGTCAAGGGGGAACTGAGACTGCGGGAGAGCCCACTGAGAACAGCCTAGTCCCTCAAACAGTAAACGAGTTCGAGAGAGGCGACAGTGTGCCTATCTCAGTAGAGGCAGCAGCAGAACTAAATCAAGGACAGGTTCTCCCAGAAGTAGACGGATACGGGTTAGAGCTTGAACCTGTTACAGAACCAGAAGAAGAAGAAGGGGAAATAGTAGAGAGAGATCAAAGCACACCTGCATCCCCTGAGCCAGTTGCAGGTCCATCAAGAGAAAACACCATAGCACAAGAGGAGGGTGCTGTTCAGCGTTCTGAAAGGACAAGCAGGAAGAAGACGAGTAAGGGACATAACTGGCCAGAAAAGCAGGCTGCGAAAGAAAAGATTGTACCAGGTGAAACAATAACTGAAGAAACTGATACATCCCGAATAGAGGATCTAAGTGAAGGAGAATTGCAAGGCGAAGGCAGATTAAAAAGAACTACAAATAAAAGGTATGCAGGTCCTGAATGGGCGTATGCAACGACATCTGAATGGCAACAAGAATTCTTAGCATTCTGTTTTGATCGAGAAGTACCAGGTCAATACTACGGTACCTGAATTCAATCAGAGAAAGAGACTGTGTTGAAAGTGAAATTGAAAAGGAAAATAGAAAGCTGAAAAGCTAAGAAAGAGACTTATAAATTACCGGATGTGACACTGATAACCTGAATTGACTTTGAAACCCGATTATGACAAGCTGCTAACTTGATTGACAAAAGGGTCCTGGAGTGAGTGAAACGCTGTAAATACACGCAGAGAGAGAGAGACTTTACCTCAAGAAAAAAAAAAAGAGAGCTTTTATATCGTCCTCAAGTTGATTATTTGCTTTGAAGTTATTCTGCTATCTGATTCTTTACAGACATGGCTTATAATAGAGGTAGTAACAAAAAGGGTATTGTAGGTGTGATTGTGGGAATGCCGTGGTTGGATAAGAAAGTGACTAACAACGCTTCAAAACCTGAGACTACAACATTAACACCATGGGAAAAGTTTGAGCAGGATGCAAAACACTTGCATGAGGGAACTAACTCAAAAGGGGAACTTTCCACTAATGTCTTCTATCGCTTGCTGAATGAGTATGTTGAAACCATGGATGCAAAGAACTGTTATGTGTGCACAAAGATTCCTTCATCAGTACAAGAGGGGGTCACCTATCATAGTCTTCCATTAACCTATGGGATAAGTTGTAGTTTGCTACTAACAAGATTCTATAATCTTAAACTCCATAAAAATTTGAAAGTTGTCTACTATTGTGGATAACATGCTGACAAACTTTACAGGGGCTATACTCCTGATGGATACTGAACTTGCTGCGGAAAGAGCTATGACTTTTCAAAATCGGCTTGCTTTAGACATTCTTTTAGGAAAGAGCGGCGGAGTCTGCAAGATGCTCAACGAGCGTCATTGTTGCTCATATATACCCGATAATAGTAAAAAGATTAGAGGTATGCTTACTAACCTAACAAAAGATAGTGCAGATTTGAAGGATTTGAAGGAACCTGGAGTGTGGGAGAAAGTGGGAAAAGGAATTGCCAGAGTAGGGAGCAGGTTTAGCAACATTTGGAATGGGGTTCTTGTAAAAATACTAGGGGGTCTATTAATTGTTCTGGCCTGTTTATTAGGTTTATGGGGAACATGCAAAATTAATAATAAAATTAAAAGAAATTGGACGAAGAGGAATAAGAAGAATGAGGAAAGTGAAAGGGAGAAAATGTTTAATGAAATTTGGGAAAGTTCACACAAGGGACAAGATGTTGAAATGCGCATTATGCGCAAGGTGAAAAATTAAGTGAAAGATTACAGGAAAAGGTTTGTGTGATGACAAACGTCATCAGAGGAGGGACTGAGAGAGCGTAGCTTATATAATCTATATTAACATGAAATGCCTATGAATTAATGTGTGGTAATGCCGCATAGAAACTGTAATAGTAATTTTGCTTAAACATGCACCTGAAATGTGACCACGGGGAGTGGCCGCCAATGTATACGTGGACTAATAATGATGACTAAAATGTTTTATGTATTGTCATATTGAATAAGTTTATACTAATTATTAATAATTGTATTATTGAATTTGTGCTGAAATCCTTATAGGCCTTAAGTTAGCATGAGCCGAAGCTTAGCTGCTTGTCTCTCATATTAAATGTATTTTTCCTATCTTGCAGTGTGCCTTTTGTTTTTCTTCAAACTAGAAGACGAATGTAACCATGCTAGATCCGTTCCCATGCATTTTTTATTGCTTGTAGGGTGATATTAAAACAAAATGAAACAGTGTAGATTAATGTAATGTACAAGGTCATTCAAACCGGTTAAGACAATGGAGCTACTGACCAAAAGATGTGCAAAGAATTACAGAAAGATTAAATCATACCAGACTTGCCACCTCTGTAGATATCGAACAAGAGAACCAATCAGAGACTTGTAAAATAATATGGGGTGAAATATAGGTGACCTAATGTGTTTTCTGATAGGTTATGGGATAGTGGGGTATAACAAATGTCCAATAGAATTTTGGGGGAATGTACAACGAAAAAGGGATAAAAACCCATGACACGGGGAGCCATTTAGGTGGGTTAGGGAATGTTATTGATTTTATCCAGAAACTTTGTCACTTTGTTTGGTGACTTATTGGTTCACTTAGAACCATCCTCGTCCTTAGATTTGCCCATTTTACACTTTGCCTCCTTATGAGGGAAGTGCCCCTTTTTACCCCGGAGCTGAGTTCTGAATGTTGGCGATTTGACTGAGGTCCTGAAGATGAAGACTGAGCCTGTGCGCTGAACTAAACTTTGGAGGGTAACTATGACAATGCAATTGTGATTTGTCTGTTTGCTTTTCCTTTCTAAGTACCAACTGCTTACTTTTGACAGAGACCATAGTTAGATGTTTTCCAAATTGGTGTTCTAAATCATTTTGCATGAAGCCCAACATGCTAATCAGTGGATAGGACAGTTGTTCACTAAACTGACGCAAATAGACAAACGACCAAGGCTATGCTTTGTTGAACTGACGCGTTATTGACACTCTGCTAAATTGATCTATGTTCACGCCGTGTTACGTACTGATGTTTTTGATTTTCGCCTTAATGAAATCTTACCAAAGTTGCCATATCGTGACTATGCTATTATGTTTCTTGGTTTTGAGATTGACGCACCAGTTTTTAGAATTGTAAACAATAGGGAATAAAACTCATACAATTCTACTAAACTGGTGTGGTTATTCATGACTACAAGGTCATGGGAGTGTTTTGAATTGATTAATGACTTTGACTAAAGTGAAATTTATTGTTGTAATAAATATTGATGACATTATTGACATATTGATTGACATATTGATTAGCTATCTCATCCTAAGGTGTCTCTCAATTGGGTCAAAAGATTCATTGGCCTAAAACGAGTCCTGATGTGTAATAAATTATCATAAAGGGACGCGTTAACAGTTCCAAAGAGCCTATGTAGGATAAGTCTATCAAGCACAGATGATTGGTGCCCCTCGGTTACATTCGTGGCTAAGTGAGTCCTAGAGACTGTGAACAGATCGCCAAGTGTGTGTAAATGGAGAGAAGCAAGGGTGCGCTGAGTCAGTTGCTCGCATGTAAGTGAGAGTCACAGGTTGTGGACAGGGGAATGTACAGTGAGTAAAGAGTATCAAAGCCTAGATAGTGGAGTAGTTTTATCCATGCTCAACAGGTCACAGGGAGAGTCTGAATTTCTTCTGGGGTGTGTGGTAGGCCCTTAGGCAGTAGGACAGAAAGAGAAGCAGAGGGGGACTGTGATCGCTCCGGCTAGAGATTTTGGCCCATATTTATACTTTTTGACGCAAAACTGCGCTAACGCAGTTTTGCGTCAAAAAAATTAGCGCCGGCTAACGCCATTCTGAAGCGCCATGCGGGCGCCGTATTTATTGAATGACGTTAGCCGGCGTTAGCCGCCGGCGCCGTCTGTTGTGCGTTAAAAAAAACGACGTACACCAGGCAGCGCCGGCGTAGGGGGAAAATGGAGTATGGGCGTCCAAAAATGGTGCAAGTCAGGCTGAGGCAAAAAAATCGCCTCAACCCGATTTGCGCCATTTTTTTTTCATTTCCAACCCCCATTGAAATGACTCCTGTCTTAGCAAAGACAGGAGTCATGCCCCCTTGCCCAATGGCCATGCCCAGGGGACTTCTGTCCCCTGGGCATGGTCATTGGGCATAGTGGCATGTAGGGGGGCACAAATCAGGCCCCCCTATGCCACAACATTTTTTTTTTAAAAATACTTACCTGAACTTACCTTAATGTCCCTGGGGTGGGTCCCTCCATCCTTGGGTGTCCTCCTGGGGTGGGCAGGGGTGGCAGGGGGTGTCCCTGGGGGCAGGGGAGGGCACCTCTGGGCTCATTCTGAGCCCACAGGTCCCTTAACGCCTGCCCTGACCCATGCGTTAAAATCCGGCGCTAATGCGGGTTTTTTAGACCCGCCCACTCCCGGGCGTCATTTTTGCCCGGGAGTATAAATACGACGCATATGTATCGGAGTCATTTTTTAAGACGGGAACGCCTACCTTGCATATCATTAACGCAAGGAAGGTGTTCACGCAAAAAAATGACGCTAACTCCATGAACTTTGGCGCTAGACGCGTCTAACGCCAAAGTATAAATATGGAGTTAGTTTTGCGTCGAATTTGCGTTGAAAAAAACGACGCAAATTCGGTGCAAACGGAGTATAAATATGCCCCTTTGAATTCTATTATCAGGATGGTACCAGCAATAGCAGAATGTGCCTGGACAATCAAGTAATTAAGGTAGAAGTCTGGGACCCCAAAGCCCCTCACTCAAATGGGAGTGTCAGTGTAGACCAGCGCACTCTGGGGCACCCACCCGCCCAAACCAACTGTGTGAGGATGCCACTTAGCATGTTAAAAAAGAGTCTGGGCAAAGCTATAGGAATATTCAAGAATAGATACAAAAAGTGAGGCAGGACCACCATCTTTATAATGGCAACTCTCCCAGCATGAGGGGCAATGTTATCCACCACTCCACCTGCATGTTAAGTTTATTAACTGCCTAGCTGTAATTCTAGCGAATAACCTCCGCACTGCATCTGTGCAGATGTATACCAAGTGTACTTTGTTGAGTCGTCCCTCCATATCAGGAGGTAAGGCGAGGCGGCAAGGCACCGTGGCATTAGTGAGGGGGAACAACTCCGACTTGCTCCAGTTGATGGACAAGCGTGAGAAATGACTGAAGTGGATCCCCTCCTCAACCAATAGGGCAATTTTGGCAACCATGTCCCTGACAAAAAGCAAAATGTCAGCCGCATAAAGAGAAGCAAGTAGGGCAACATGGCGGAACCAAAGTCCCTGATACAGGTGCCATTCCTGGAACCAACACACCGAAGGATCCATGCAGACGATGAATAAAAGAGGGGAGAGTGAGCATCCCTGACTGGCGCCTCAAATAGTGGAAACGTATTGGACAATGCCCTATTGACCTGAGTCCAGGGGCAGGGGGACGCATAAAGGAGTGCTATAAAGTCACGGAATCTGCTGGGCATGCCCAATTTGTGCAGAACGACTTAGAGAGAAGGCCACTAAAGGGAGTCAAATGCCTTTTCCACATTGAACAGAACAGCCGAAGCAGGAAGCTCTGGAGATATCAGGTTAAAAATGGCAAAAAACGTACATAAATGAATGGAGGTGGAATCACAAATACCAATTGAATAGGGGCTATTATGCTTTCCATTCTCAAGGACAGGCACATGGCGAGGACCTAAGCTACAATCTTATTGCATTGGTTAAGTAATGACAAAGGATGGTATGAAGAGCAGTGCTGGGTAGGCCATCTGGGTTTAAGGAGGTGCACTATTACCTCCGCACACATGGAAGGGGGTGTATGCCTTGATCCAGGGACTCTGCATAAACTTTGAGGCAATATGGAACAAGAATGACCTTTAACGCCTTCTAGAAGGCCCCCGTAAAACCGTCTGTTCGAGGCGCCTTTGTACTAGCAAGAGAATTGATGGACTGGGACACCTCCTTGGCGCTGATAGACAAGGAATTGCTGTTGACCAGCTTCAAGCCACACCGTAGCCACATCAGCCGGGTACTCAGAGAGCTTGACCACAGTGGCAGATGCATGAGTCCAGTACAAAGATTCATAATAGGATTCAAAAGTAGAGAAGATATCATGGGTGCCCCTAGCTGCCTCTTAGGACTCCCTCTGGATGGTGGTGACATGAGAGGATTAGGCGTACAAGCGTGTGACCAGGCCACTCCCCCATCCTGTATCATCTAGTGCAGCATATTTACGGAGGTATAGCACCTCACAGTTTGCAGTCTCATGAAAGTTACGCATCAATGAAGCTCCCTATGAGGGTATGGAGATTGTGTGGGCTGATGTAGCCGCTGATCAAGTGCTTGCAGCTCTCTCTCAATTTGAGCAAGTTCTCCTTGGATGGAGCAGAGTTCCCCAGCATGTTTGGCAAAGCAGACTCCCCTGATGTAGACCTTGAAGGCATCCCAGACTATTGCATATCTAGAAGGAGTACTCACATTGAGAGCAAAATACTCCACTATTGCGTTGCAAACTTCTGAATGAAACATCTTGTCCTCCAGGGCACTGGAGGGGAATCACCATGCGTAGATAGGAGGAATCAGGGTTGGGATAAGCATACTTGCTATCACCGGAGAATGATCAGACAGGGTACGGGGCAGATGTGATGGCCCAAGTAGCCAAGGGGATGCAGCAGGAGACACATACCAATGATCGATGCGGGACCATACAATTGTGAGGGCTGCAATAATAAGTATAAACAGCTGCAGATGGGATGCGGGTGCGCCACACATCAGCAAGCTGAAAAGTGTCTAGCACGCTGTCCAGTGCTTGAGTGGAGTAGGGATTAGTAACCCTGGATATGCCAGTGGTGTTGAGTTGTGGACAGCAAGTAAGATTAAAGTCTACACCTAACAAAATATGTTCAGGATGGAACCATTCCATCTGTGTCGTCAGGTCTTAGAAAAACTCTGGGTAGTCGTTAATAGGTGCATAAACGTTAACTAAGAGAAAAGGGACACTGGCCAGGGACCTATTTACTGTAACATAATGCCCCTCAGAGTCGGACAGCGATGCATAAAATACAAAAGGTAGGCTCTTATGGACAAGTATGCACACCCCTCTGTATTAGGAACTGTAATTAGCAAAATACCGACTATCGCCCCACTGCGCAGCAAAGGTGCCAGTTGCAGAAGGCAGCAGTTGAGTTTCCTGAAGGAAGGCAAGTTTAAGGCTGTGTCTATTTAAATAAGTAAGAGCCGGTTTGCCTTTCCTAGGATTATTTAGTGTACTAATATTCCATGTGGCACCTAAGATACTAAGAGCAGAATCCCCCATGAAAGGATGCGACTTGTGTATGATAATGTATCAGAAAGGATGATATAAGGTCCATAATGTGCTTCATTGCTTACACAACTGTCGGGAGAACAGAAAACACAACAAATAATAAAAACATACTCAACATCCATCCTCCCACCTACACCAGAGAGAACAAAATCTCCCCGGTGAAGTCCCAATCCCAAGATTAACATAACAAACAGAGGAGCGGCATACATCTAGGGGAAGTGCCAACACTCCATTGAAGGGAACACTTAAGCCGCTATGTGAAAGGGTGGCTAGAAGCCACAGCCAAAGCAGTTCTGCAAGCAATAACAAGGGGTGAACACATAGAGAAACAGGGAGGTCTTATTCAAGCAAATGGGCCCACTGAAGCAGCAAGGCAGGGAGTGGTCCCAGCAGAAGATGGGTGCCATCGAATTCCAATGCAAAAAAGTCTGACTCCAGCGAGGGGCCCCCCAATGCCACAGCCACAGACGAGGATCCGGGAGAACCCCACGGGGCCCGATCAAGGTTCTGCTGCTTAAGGAAAAGGTAAGCCTCCGTAGGGGAATTGAAGATGTGGTGCTTGCCATCCATTTCAATGTGCAAGTGGGCAAGATAAAGCATCCCATAGCACAGTCCTGCTCGTTGCAGCAGACCCTTCACTTCAGCATATTTACACCAAGCTTCCTGGACAAGCAAAGTGAAATCTCGGTAGTACGACAGTGACATTCTCTGAAACTATTGAGGGGTCTTCTCACGGGCCAGATGGAGAGCAGCATTGTGGTCTCGGTAGTAAAATATTCACTCGATAATCAGGTGTGGTGGAGACCCAGGGACAGGATGCTGCCCCAGCATAGGAGAATGGCTCACTATGTAGTGTGCAAAACTAGGCACACTGTGCAGAGAGTCCAGGCAACCGCACTGCACCGCAACCATGTCAGGGTAGTTAGCTTTTCTAGTGGGCACCTGTAAGGTGACCTCTGGGTATATTTAGTAATAAATCCAATACTGGTACCAGTGTGGATTTATCATTCTGAGTTGCTTGATAACAAACAACCCATGGTTCAGAGTATCCATCATGTAGCTGTAAAACCCATGTTGGCCAGTGTCCAGCACATGTATAAAAATGGCTACTCTGTCCACTATTTCCCAGGTTTTGGCAAGGACATAGTGGGGGCATATTGCTCATGCTTATGCCCCTCACATACAGTATGGTGTACCCTGCTTAGGGCTGGAAGGCCTGCCAAAGGGATGACATACCCTTATTGTATGCAGTGTGTAGTTGAAGGGCACACAAGCAGTGTGCCATGTCGAGTTTACTTTTTAGGTTGGCATCTGGGCACTCAGCCTGCAATGGCAGTACTGGGTGTACCAAAATGCATGGCCCTAGAGGGTGGCACAATTAGTGATACTGCCCTCAGGGACCTACTCTTAGTACCCCATGCCCTCAGTACCTAAGTACCATTTACTAAGGACCTATAGTAGTAGCAAAATGAAAGAGGATGAGTCTACCCTTTCCCTAGTTAGTCTTTATCATTTCAGTGGAAGAACCTGCATTGGCATGGGCAGTCCCATATCTGTTGTTCCACTTTAAAATCCATTCCATGTAGGGAAATGGACCACCTAAGCAGTTTGGGGTTTTCTTCCTTCATCTGCTGTAGCCATCTGAGACGCCTGTGGTCAGTCTGAACAATGAAGTGAGAGCCAAACAGGAAGGTACTCAGCTTCTTTAGGGCCCACACCACAACAAAGGCTTCCCTTTCTATAGCACTCCACGTTTGTTCCCTTGGGAGTAGTTTCTTGCTTATAAAAGCAACTGGCTGGTTATGTCCGTCATCATTTTTCTGGGCTAGGGCCGCTCCTATTCACATTTCAGAAGCATCTGTTTGGCCTATGAATTGCCTGGAGTAGTCTGGTGATTATAGGACTGGAGCAGAGAACATAGCATTCTTCAGAGTATTAAAGGCCCTTTGACAACTCACTCTCCACTTAATCTTTTTGGGCATTTTTTTGGAGGTTATGTGAGTGGGGCAACTATGGTGCCATAATCTTTCATAAATCTATAATAACCAGTCAAGCCAAGGAATGCCCTGAACTGTGTCTGGGTTGAGGGAGCTTCCCAATCCCGAATAGTCTGGATCTTGGGTTTGAGGGGTATCACTTGGCTCCACCAACCAGGTGGCCCAAGAAAAACAACTTTCCCCTGCCCTATCTGGCACTTACTGGCCTTGATAGCGAGGCCTGCCTTCTGCAGAGCCTCAAGGACCTTCTTTAGGTGGATTAGGTGATCCTGCCAGGTGGAACTATAAAGAGCTATGTCATCCAAATAAACTGCACTAAAAGATTCCAGTCCAGTAAGGACTTGATCCACCAATCGCTGGAAGGTGGCAGGTGCATTCTTTAGTCCAAAGGGTATAACAGTGAACTGATAATACCCACTAGAAGTAGAAAATGCTGGCCTCTGTTTTGCTTCTGGGGTCAGGCCAATCTGCCAGGACCCAGATGTTAAAAGTTATTCAGATATTTGGCCACCCCTAGTTTGTCTATGAGCTCATCAGCTCTTGGAATTGGGTGTGCATCATTTTTTGTCTCAGAGTTGAGACCCCAGTAATCCACACAAAACCCCATTTCCTTTTCTCACCTTTGGAGTGAGGTTTGGGGACTAAAACTGCTGGGCTAGCGCATGGGCTCTCAGAGGGTTCAATGACACCCAAATCCAGCATCTTCTTAACCTCTACTTGAATACTCTCTCTGACATGGTTTGACTGTCTATAAATCTTGTTTTTGACAGGCAAGCTGTCACCAGTGTCCACATTATGGGTATACCAGTTTGTTTTTCCAGAGGTCAGAGAGAATAACTCAACATACTGGTTGAGGACTTGCCTGCAATCAGTTTGCTGTTGGTCTGTGAGGGTGTATGATAAGACCACTCCATCCACAGAGCCATCTTGTGAGTTATCCTCCTGTCCCTCATTGGTAACCATGAGCTTGGTCACATCATCTCTGTCATAGAAGGGTTTTGGGTGGGTGACATGTATAATTATTTTTGGGTTTTTGCAACTGCACAGGTCAACTAAATAAGTGACCTCCCCTTTTCTTTCAAGGACAGGATAGGGCCAAAGGAGCAACAGGCTCCAGCACTCAAACTTTCTGCTGTGTTTGAAACTCAACCATAGCAGCTTTCTGGTCATACCAGAGCTTTTGCAGCTCCTGTCTGGCCTGTAGATTTTTGCCGGCTCTCTGCATGGACTCGGCCATCTTTGAACATAGGCCAAGCACACAGTCCACAATATCTTGCTTGGCACTTTATGAGGCTTCTCTCTGCCTTCCCTAACAAGACTTAGTGACCCACTGACAGGGTGTCCAAACAGACGTTCAAATGGAGAGAAACCTACTCCATTGTGTGGTACTTTCCTGTAGGCAAACAGAAGGCAATGAAGCAGGATGTCCTATCTCATTCTAAGCTTTATAGGGAATCCTCAAATCATGTCTTTATAAGTCACCCCACATTCCTTCCACCAGTGTTTTAAGTATGCATACATGAAGTTTTAACCCCTGTCTGATACTACCCTCTTATGGAACCCTACCCTGGTGAAAATACCAAGGAGGACATTTGCAACTGCAGGTGCAGTAATAGTTTCAAGGGGTATAGCCTCATGATATCTAGTGGCAGGATCCACTACCACTAACATGTATATGTGTCCTGAAGCTCTTTGAGGGTCAAGGGGGTAACAATGTTGACCCCTACCCTTTCAAAGAGTACCCCAACCACAGGTTGTGGCATTAAGGGGGCCTTTAAATGTCCACATGCTTTGCCACTGGCTTGGCAGGTAGAGCAGGACTGGCAAGAGTCCTTCACTTTTTGGGACATTCCTGGCCAATAAAAGTGGTTTACTAACCTATTCCAAGTCCCAGATAGGGGTTTTTATGGGCTAGAGTGAGGAGACATTTTCTGAACGTCTAGGGCACTACCACCCACCCGCCTGGTTGCACATGACTTGAGGTCTCTGGCAACAGTGTACAGGAGCCCCTCCTCCCATTCAACCCTGTGGATACTACTGCCATTTCCTAACTCTTCCTGTGCAGCTTGCTGCCTCTGGCCTTTAAGAGTGGGATAGGTCCTCTGCTCCTGGCACAGATCTTCCCTGGAGGGTCTGACTGGGCCCAAGAGCTCTGATTGGTAAGGCCCAAGCTCTTCAAGCTCAGTTCCTCCAAGAAGCTGGAACCCAGAAGAGGGGTCCTGATTTGTGATCAGTTTTGAAGCTGGTTCCCCAGTCTTCATTCCTTTTCTCTTGGGAGGCTGGTCCACTATTTCAGGATTCAGCTCTCTGAAGTTTGCTTTGTGCCCTAGTCTTGCCAGAGGCCCATTCTGGGATCCCTTGCATTGCTGCATTGGTCTTCAGTTCTATTTCAGCCACAGGGAATTCTCCAGTCCATTTCCAAGCAGGCAATCTACTGGGATGGATGAGGACTTAGCCAATTATTTTTGTGCTACTACTCCCCCAATCAAAGGTAGCATAGCCATGGAATGGAAATTTGCTTCATTCTTAGCATTGGTGACAGGATTAGACTCCTCTACCAGGTATTGATTTGATGGGACCGAGTGCAGAGTTACTATGGTAACACTAGCTCCTGTGTCCCTCATTGCTTCCGCTTTTTCCCCATTAATCAAAGGGTACTCTCTGTATTTCTGCATATCACTTGGTTAGACAGCACAGGATAATGCTACCCCACCCTCAGTGACAAATGTTGGCTCTGTGGGGTCACTGACATGGTCAGGCACACCTCTGATCCCATCTGGAAATTGACAACTACATTTACTGCAGGTTGACTAGAGTCATTCTTTTAGTTTTTACAGCTAAAGCCTCTAGTTTGGTGCCCTTTTGCTTTTCAGTCATGGCACCAGGGCTTGTTGGGATCAAAGTTCCTACCTTTGTACTCACCCCTAGACTGTGAGGAGTCTCTAAGCCCACGCTCCTGTGCAGGTTTTTGGGGGCCTTGAGAAGACTCTTTGCTATTTTTGCTTTTGCTCTCATCTTTCTCTTGGGGGGGACTTTTTGTCCGCCTTCTTCTGGTCTACCCCACCAGTGGTAGTTTTGGTTACCCTTGTTTTGACACAATGGTCTGCCTTCCTCCCCAATTCTTGAGGGAAAAGTAGACCCAGGTCTGCCAGATGTTGATGTAGCCTTTCATTGAAGCAATTACTTAGGAGATGCTCTTTCATGAATAGGTTATACAGCGCATCATAATCATGTGCCTTGTTTCCAGCTAACCAACCATTCAGCATTTTTACATTCCACAAAGTCTACTCAAGTTTGGCTCTGGGTTTTTTGAGCCACCCAGAACTTTGTACGGTACCCTTCAGTTGTGAATCCAAAGCCCTCAATCAGGATACCCTTCTTGAAGTAATAGGATTTAGAATCTGCCTCATTCAGTGTCAACAGCCTATCCCTGCTCTTTCCTGAGAATAATTCCCACAACAGTGTGCGCCACTGCTTTTTTCAATTTCCCATCCAATGCAGGCTCTTTCAAAGGCAGAAAACCATTTGACTATATCATCCCCTTCAGTGAAAGGCGTTTGACGTTGAAGGATTCCTCCCTCAAAACGTGTATGCTTCCACTAGAGATGGGCCCTAGGTCGAACACTTTTCTCTGTTTCTCTATTTCCAAAAGTTAGCTCTCCAAGGCCAGTCTCTTGGTCAGCATGGGAATGTCCAGGTCTGCTTCTATAGGAGCTACCGTCACCTCCATTGTCCACAGCTTCTTCATCTATCACAGATGCTTCACCATCATCTACTTCATCTAGGGGATTCTCTTTCTCATGCTGGCCCACCAGAAACCTAAGATTCTCTGCAGTGGGGCTTTTCCCAGTATGAATTTGATACAGCTTACAGGGTCTCCTTAATTGGTCATAGCTATATGCCTCATAAGGTTCCAGGTTCAGCCCCTGGGTCTGGGTCTCTGTATCTGTCATTTTTATTTTACTAAAGTTGGGACCTTTTTAAGAATTTAGGGCCATATTTATACTCTGGTTGCGCCGAATTTGCGTTGTTTTTTTCGACGCAAATTCGACGCAGAACTAACGCCAACTAACGCCATATTTATACTCTGGCGTTAGACGCTTCGGGCGCCAAAGTGCCCGGAGTGTGCGTCATTTTTTAGCGTGAACCCCTTCCTTGCGTTAATGATATGCAAGGGAGGCGTTCCCGTCTTAAAAAATGACTCCCAGGCCTTTACGTGGTATTTATACTCCCGGGCAAAAGAGACGCCCGGGAGTGGGCGTGGCCAAAAACGGCGCATTTGCGCCGCTTTTTAACGCCTGGGTCAGGGATGGCGTTAAGGGACAAGTGGGCTCAAAATGAGCCCAGAGTGCCCTCCCCTGCCCCCAGGGACCCCCCCTGCCACCCTTGCCCACCCCAGGAGGACACCCAAGGACGGAGGGACCCATCCCATGGACATTAAGGTAAGTTCAGGTAAGTATTTTATTTTTTATTTTTTGTGGCATAGGGGGGCCTGATTTGTGCCCCCCTACATGCCACTATGCCCAATGACCATGCCCAGGGGACATAAGTCCCCTGGGCATGGCCATTGGGCAAGGGGGCATGACTCCTATCTTTACAATGATAGGAGTCATGTTGATGGGGGATGGGCGTCGAAAAAAAATGGCGCAAGTCGGGTTACGACGATTTTTTAGCGTCAACCTGACTTGCGCCATTTTAAGACGCCCTAACGTCATTTTTTCCCAACGCCGGAGCTGCCTGGTCTACGTGGTTTTTTTCCACGCACACCAGGCAGCGCCGGTCTGATTGCGCCGTCTAACGCCATTCCATAAATACGGCGCCCGCATGGCGCTTCAGAATGGCGTTAGACGGCGCAAAATTTTTTGACGCTAAACTGCGTTAGCGCAGTTTAGCGTCAAAAAGTATAAATATGGGCCTTAGTCGAATTTGCGTCGAAAAAAACGACGCAAATTCGGCGCAACCAGAGTATAAATATGGCCCTTAGAATCCTCTTTCTGGATAGGCCAACGAAAGAAAGGATTTAAAAAAAATGTTTCGCTAAAGTTGCAGGGACCTAACCAGGGCACTAGCAATAATTTAAAAAAAAGGTTTAGCCAATTGAAAAAACAAAAACAAATAAGCTAAAGGCAATTTGTAGAGTTATTTGTTTGCTCACAAAATCAACAGAGTAGTATCAGCAAATGCAAAGTCTTCATCCCACTGCTGATCCACCAAAAGTAGGAGGCTGGCTCGCTATGTTGTGTGCAAAGATAGGCACAATGTGCAGAGAGCCGAGGCAACCACAAGTTTGCAGAGGTAAAAACTAGACCATCTAATTCTCTCATTTTTATGATAGGTTGGTTGAGCAGGTAGGCCAATCCTGGGGAAGTGCAAATCATTTGGGGTACTCACAGTATCAATCTTTCAACTCACATACTCGAAGGAATACCTCAAGACTAATTTATAAAAACATTTCAGATTGTTATATAACCTTTAAGACCAAGATCATCAGATTTGGGTAAGCACTTTTTGAGATATACATTTTTTAAGTTTAATAAAAATAGTCTTTTTGTGCGTAGTTACGCACCACAGGAATCAAGGGAGGATCACCTTTAAAAATACATATAAAATCATACAGTTGGTTTACCAAGTTGTTCATATGCAGGTTGGTCGAAGTCATCGGTGGGCATGCTGTGCCATCTGGAGAAGTTCGGGTGGCTCCTGGATCTGACGGGAGCAGCAGGAGAAGGTCTCTGGGGCGGCTGCAGAGCCACAGCGAGGGACCACTTGGAAAAGCACTGCACAGAAATATTTAACTGTGAATTCTGGGGGTCTCCTTGGAGTGTTGAGTGTGCAAGGGATGGGGGACCTTTAGAGCATGGTCGGTTCTTCGATACAGGGCACAGGGAGGCCGGGTGCAGAGCGAATCTGTGAGCCAAGAGCTGTGCACAAGGATGCCCTCAGGAGCAGGATGTAAGTTGGTTCCAGGGTCTTTCAAAGTACAGCGGGGGCACTCTGGTGGGAAGTCCAGGTTGCTTCTGGAGTCCCTCGGATGGGGCTTTTTCCTCATCCTTTTTCAGCCCCAGGTGGGCTGTCTTTCCTGGTGTCCGAAGAGGGCTGACCAATACCTCAGGTATGGGACAGTTTGGCTGCAGGAGGTTGCAGTGCCACCAAACTTGACACAGTGGTAGTGTTTCTTCCTTACAATCATAGGGATGCAGATTGGTCCAGCTGCGGTGTCTGGTTCGGGAGTTAGTTGCTGGTCAATGAAGTAACCCTAACTGGCTTCCTGGTTCCTTGAGGTTTGAGTTTTACCTCCACTCTGGATGGAGTTCTGGTGATTGGCAAAGCCTGGTGGTCCTCTGGGGCTTTTGTACAGTTGTCCAGCAGCTCCTCGGCAGCAATTGACGGGTCCTGGGTGCAGCAGGCAGGGTTTGGCACTTTTACTTAGATGCAGCAGGTCCACAGTTCTCGTGCTATGGATCTTCTCGTTGCTGGTCTTCTTTTGTCTGTTGAATCTACTTTCCTGGTCTATTGATGTCCTCTACATACTAAATTTAGGGGATGTTTAGGGGGAACCTGGTAGTGACCAATGGGTCATCTACCTTAGGGTAGCTACACCCACTAAGCAACCACTACCAGAGGGCAGAGGTCACATCAGTATATCTGTTTGGCTATTTGCCTTCCATCCATGATGGAAGAAAATGAAATGGAGTATCTGCCTCGTGGGCAACACCTTAGGGGTGGTGCATGCCAGGTGGGGCCTCTGCCCCTATCCTTTGAGTAGTTTTCCCGCTGACCCCTGGGTATATTTAGTAATACATCCAATACTGGTACCAGTTTGGATTTATCATTCTGAGTTGTTTGATACCAAAAAAAACAGGGTGGACATCATGTAGCTGTGAAACTCATGTTGACCAGTGTCCAGCACATGTCTAAAAATGGCTACTCTGTCCACTAGCTATGCCAAGGGTTTGGCAAGGACATAGTGGTGGCATCTTGCTCATGCAGCTATGCCCTCACATAAAGTATGATGCACCCTCCCTTAGGGCTGGAAGGCCTGCCAGATTGGTGACCTACCTCTATTGTATGCAGTGTGTAGTTGGCAGGGCACACAGGCAGTGTGCAATGTTTAGTTTATTTTTTAGGTTTGCATTAGGGCACTCAGCCTGCAATGACAGTGCTAGGTGTACTGGAATGCATGTCCCTAGAGGATGGCACAATCAGTGCTGCCCTCAGGGGCCTACCCTTAGTACCCCATGCCCTGGGTACCTAAGTACCATTTACTAGAGACCTAAAGTAGTAGCTTAAGGTGGCTCTATTTGAGCCAAGGCATCATAAAAGTTTTAGGGAAAGAGCTCTGGCCCAAGGAATTTGATTAGCAGGGGCCCTGGACACTACAATTTCTAGGCTACATCATAAATCAGAAAAAAAGGTGGGGGCTCACCATGTCAAAAGGAGGCCTCTCCTCACACTCAGGGATTGGTGTGTTCTTTCCACCTCAATTGAGGAAGTGAAGGAGTCTCTGCCAAATAGCTCTATGAAGAGACGCTCAACAAAAGTACTCATGGGCCCTGTGTTGGTGGATTCAGCCACACAGGTGATTCAGATATTGTTTCGCTGCAAGCTATCCTACAGGTCTTCATTGTTCACCACCACCGTCTTCAACAAGTGCTCAGTTCTCTCCATGTACTTGGTAAGGCCAGTTGTGCAGTCCTCAATGTCAGATATCCGCTGTTCATTTGCACCCAGCCTAGTGGAGAGGTCATCAAGGCGCTCATGCATGCCCTCCAGCCTCATTGTGAGGGAGTCAAAGGGCGTATCTATGCCTTGAAGCCTGCCCTCAGTTCTGCCATTATGGCCGCAGCCCCTCCAGTGGGGGAGTAGAGTGTGAGTCTTCCGCTGAGCCAATGCTGGATGAATCTCCAGCCCCCTGGTGTCTGGGGGTCTTGGCCGAGTCAAATGATATTTGGCACCGTTTGGGCTCTCCATGCCCCATTGTAAGGCAATTAATGAGAGAAAGCGAGCAGTAGAATCAATAATGCCAGAGTGAGGTAAACAATCCGATGGTGGAGTGAGAGTAAGATCAGCCATGGTCTCCACGCCGTACACACTCCCTAATCGCACATCTCAGTCCACGGGTGGTCACTCAAAAGGGCAAGGGAGCGGGACACAGGACCAGTGGGGCCTGCACCCATCACAAGCCTTTGCAAACAGGATATACAGGTCCGCAGGCTCGCTGATTGGAGATGATGCCGCTGTCATAGGCCATCCCAGGGCGCAAGGTCCCAGAGCGCAGGCAAAGGGGCGTACTCACCAGTACACGGCCTGCAATCTAAGGGGCCCAGTGGATGTCAAGAGAGTCCAGGCTCGCCAGGGCCCTCCACTGCAAGGAGTAATCAGGGTGGGACATCAGGTGGGCGAAGCAGGCATCGCACTGCCACTCCCACTAGGCACACCATGACCTGCGGCCCACAGGAGGCCAGTGCATGAAGCCCCCTTGGCCTGTGCCTGCCCCCTCCCAAAAGCACTGGGGCGAGCAGACACCAGCACTCAAAGCGCCGCTCCCCTCAGGCTGGACGAGTCAGCCACGGCCCGCCCCTAGGCTCCCCTGCAGCCCCTGTCACCACGGGGCCTCCGGGGAACATATCAGGCTGCAGCAACTACCTTACCGTGCCCTCCGACCCAGGCGCCGCCTCACATGGGTCCTGCCCGCTACTCCAAAGGCCAGCGACCCTCAGGAGGGAAGGGTCTGTGGCAGATGGTGGAGGTCTGCCTAAGATATCTGGCGGTGTCCCGGGAGCTACACAACTGCGTGGTCATCTTGGTTGCCCACAATATTAATAATAATAATAATAATACTATTACTGCTAATAACCATATTAATAATAATAATAATAATAATAATAATCCTGACATAAATGTATTTTTGTCTGATTTACAGGCGCACCTCTTTCAAGAACTTTACATCACAATGCATTGAGTCGACAAACTTGCAGCCTCTTCTATCACTTGTAGACTTCATACTTATCTTTGACCCTGTACAGAATTCAGCTGTATTTTGGCTAAGTTTGCACTATAGAAATACCACATACATACATTCAGTCCCCACCACACTCTACAGACCAGACAAGACTTCCTTACCCTAAATGGGGATACCATTCTGTAATCCCGGTCTCTAACCTTTCTGTGTGTTTTATTGTCCTCCACCCCATCAACCTGTGCCTTTATTCCTAAACAAGCTTTACCCAAAATATTCTAGTATCTCGCCTGATCATCCCTTGAGCTCCTTTGATATTGATATGAATTCGAGGACCCACCACTATTCTGATACAATCCCTGCTGTCTCTTCCTCTCATGGAGTGACAGGTCTGTGGTGTAGGTGTTCATGTAGGCACGCATTTTGTATGGCAGTCATTTGCAAAGTATACTTGCTCAGTGGACGACTGGCAACAGTGGGGCCCAGACATGCCACAAATTTAATATTGCTCTGCCTAAAAATATTGCTAAACAAAAAAAAGTGTATAGAAAGGGATCGCTGTGTACATGAACAGAAATATCTGCTGGGTACCGTGCAGCTTTAGAAGTGAGAAGAGGGACATATTTACATTTCCATCGATTTGCCTCAGGAAGCCTTCTTCTAAAGCATTGTGAGAAATGTGTGAATTAGTCGCACTGGATAGAGAGCCTATATTGAGATCACTTTGGTAGTAGAGCTGATAGTTACCTTAGGTAAAAGTAAAAAAGATACTGATGAGTGCCGGGGGAAGAAGTGGCTATTCTCTAGGGGATGGAAAACTGACAACTAGGAACAGTGACTGATACCGCCACACCTCCATACACACCTGTGTCGTCGGTCTTTACTCTAGCAGATCAGGGAAAAGGAAACACAAATGAAGGGCTAGGGTGGATTTTCCAGGAAGCGTGGCATGGGAGCATAGCAGCCACAAACAAAATGCTCCAATAATTTTGGAGGTCCATACTGCTTAAAAAAGCAAAAGAAAAAAGTGAAGGGTAGATTGCTTGAATTAATCTCAGCCACTGGTAATTACTCAGTACCACTATTCAGTCTATCATTTTTTGCCAAAAATGTCACCTCGGACAGGAACCAGCCACTTGATTTACAGTAGATCCAATAGGATCAGCTCAACCTCTCTTACCAGGCCAGGTCCAATCTGAGAGGGACCACAAGCAACCCCAGAGTGGTTTTGGACCATTTGGGCCTCTTCTGTAGGATACAGTTTGAGTTGTAAGGCACAATGAACATGGGACCAACGCCTGGCGTACTCATCACACAACAAAACAATGATGGTTGGATTGCTTGAATTATTCTTGGCCACAGATAGTTACGCTCAGTCGCAATCCAGTCAATCATTTTTTTGGTCACTATGCCATTTACAGAGGAACCAGATATATGGAAACCAGTCTTGGACTCAGATATGTGCATGTTTGTTGAGGTACTGGCTGGTAAGGGTGCTTTAATGGCATGACTATTGCTTTTTCCTGCACAGATTTCAGATCCTGGACACAAACCATGCAGCAGTTTTGGAGAGAAAAATATTTTTGAGGCTGTGGCCAAGAGGCAGAAGGATTGCTATCACATATAATAGTTCCTGTCTGGACTGAAATTGCCTAACAGTGCACGGGAAGGCAACTTTACAATTCAACACCAGCACCATTTGGTACAAGACCAGGGAGGTGGAGCCTTCCATGTCTGATCTTTGCAACCACAGCTGACAAACATTTTACAAGATAGTAGTATTTGAGGGCTGGAGGTCAGAGGGACCCAGAAAGACTGAAGAAGTAATTCTTCTTCTTATATGAGTACATGAGGAGATAGACAGTAACAGATACTTGCCGGCCACGTACAAAACTGTTTTTTGGGTCTTGATAATAAAGTGACCATTCCAATCATTCCTGTGAGTGCAGGAATCCACAAATATGTAAGATGCAGATTTTGAAGTCTTCTAAACCTCACCAGGCAGAGTTATGGACCTATGTGCTAGATAGATAGGGACACTTTTTCAGGCACTTCTGGCAGTTTGTGTCTTTTTTCCTTGGCAAAACCTCTTCCTTCTGATTTTCGTAAGCTGTATCCAAGGTGTTGACACTCTATTTGGTTTTAGCAGTTCAAGTACTGTAAACGTAAGAGCTGAAGGCTGACTGGAGCGACTACAAATGGTGCTTTTAACGGTCTGGTGTTCTACTTCAGCTGCTGGAGGTTTTGTTGTGCTGACCAAGTCAGGTTCTCTGATTTTGTGTAGGCTTTGCTGAATGCAGCATTAATACAAACCCTATGGAAGAGGACTGAGCTCACAACTAAAATTGAGCTTGTTTTCGAATCCAGTAGCATTAGATTCTAAAGGGCAAAACAAACACTGAATTCTTCCTTTTCATTATAAAGCCACTAGAACTCAAGTGAAGTGAACCCCATGGCTCCAGTGACTGCGTAATAGTTGTCAAGAAGTTGATTATTAACGTGGGAGGCAGAGATCCTTATAACCTTAGGAAACACACCTTGGCTATGTCTTAACACAAGTCTCAGAGATACTCTACTCAGCTATTGGTAGCTATGGCACAAGCATCAGAAAATTCCCCAAAGACGTGTGTTAACTTCAAGCAATACTAATAGTTCTAAAGTGAAAACATTGCAGCAGTAAAATACCAATCAATTTAGAAAATAATTAAAAAATGTAACAGGCAAAAAGACATCAAAATCATTACAAATCAAATAAGGGGAAGGGGATATGTTATGTTTTTGATGCTTTAAGGGAACAAGTGGCTCATAAAGTAAAACACCATGTAAAAAAATGTTTGTGGCTAACTGGGACCATTACAAGATTTCTTATTCACTGTGATCGCTCGGAGGGTGCATACACAAGTGAACCATTCAAGTTCAAGAACCTTGGGCCAACTGTACAGTCCCCACAAAAAGTGGCTGCAAAATGCACTTCAACTTTTTCCAACCACTATCTTAACTATTAGGGAGGTTTGTAAAATCTACATTCAGGGAAAGTTGCAGAAAGACATGCCTACGGAAAACTAATTATGGAGGTAACAAACAATGTGCACCCTGTGATTGGCAACAAGCACAGGGATGGTGAATTGCAAGGGACAGCAGACCACCATCCTTGTGTTTGCATTTCCAAATGAAAAAGTTCGAGGGGAAAGGGCAGTGATCAACTTGACCACTACCTACTATTTTGGAGGCTGCCATCCTGATTCCCAAAGAGGAAGAAGTCCCATAGTAACCCCTTTCTCTTTCTCAATCACTACCACCTCCTTTGAGGAGTTGTTATCTGTTAAATAGTTTGAAATAGGAATTGCCATTGCAAATCATTGAAACATACCATACTGAATTGAAGTTTGCAAGGGACGCCGCTTTCACTCCTCTTCCAAACTGTGATTCAGCCTGGTTTCCAAAACCTATTTTATGAGTTGGAAAAACCTTTCTGATTCATAAATTTATGTTGTACTTTTGAAATAGCCATACTGTGAATGCAAACTCTGTGGTTTTGTGAATCACAGGGTTTGCAACAGCAGAATTGCTTATTACATCTGCCTTTAGACTATGAAATGGGATTCAAAATCCTTCAGTGGAGTAAGATCCAAGACTGGAATGGATGAGAGTCCCTCAAAGTCAAATATATTGTCATTGAGCTCCTGGTGAAGCTGTTGTTTTGGCATTTAAAGTTCTGTGAGGGAAAAAGCTTGATTTTACAGTATAGTTGCCGACGTTGCCTTGTCTCTGGGATAGATTTGCCACCTGGTCCCAGTCCAAAGTGTTACCTTCGGATTTTGGACCTTATCTGGAGTTTGCCAGACAATATACTCCCTGACCACTGTGACAAATGTTCGGTCCACCCTGTTACAAGAGTGTTGTAACCTATGGTATGTTTAATACAGCAAACAGAAAATGTGGGTTGTTTTGATGGAGTATCCCTTCCATCAAAATCAAAATAAAGTCCATAGTCACTTCTCTGAAAATCCTCTAGTAGGGCGAGGATAAAAGTTTTAGCCACACAAGGCTCCACAAGGCTGTATACCTTCACACTGAGGTTTAACTGAACCCGTCTTCAGTATGGCAAAATACTCTCAGCAGGGCAAACTTAATTTTCTTGTGCACCTTAGGTAAGATTTGCCAGGCAAGACTCTGCACCTTGTTGCGGGTTTTCAGAGGTTGAAAGTGTTTTCCCCAGTTGCTTGGAAATGTCCTTCTGGTTACTCCTGCAGTCCTGAGATCCTCACATCAGTCTTATAGGCTTTTAGGCCCTCATTACAACTCTGGCAGTCAGTGATAAAGTGGCGGTAATTACGCCAACAGGCTGGCGGGAACTACTGCCAAATTATGACCATGGTGGTGCGAACTCAGATAGACAGACACTTTACCACACCGACCGCCAGGGCGGAAACAACAGGCGCCACAGCATTAGCCGCCTACAGCCAGGTGGAAGTCAATGTACCTCCCACCATATTGAGAGACACAAATCCGCCACCTTTTCCAGGGCAGTACCAATGACATCAAAAGCCTGGCGGAAACAGAACACAGAAGAGAAAGGATTCACCTTTGTAGACACAGGGAACAACCATGCTGCCATGGAGCCTGAACTTCAGATCTTACCAATGATTTTCTACGTCCTGCTCCACCATGAACACCAACGACGGCGAAGACGACCACGGTGAGTACAGCCACTTAGCACACAGCGGAGGGGTGAAGAAAAAGAGAGTGACACACACCCCCACAACACACACCCCCACCCCCAACATTATGCACACAATCAGATGCAATAATAAAACATATTGTCCCCTTATCCCTCAGGAATAATACAAGGACAACAGGAATTGATGAAAGTGAGCGTAATAATATAAATACAGTAAAAATATGAAAATTCAATCTAATGGTATATACAAATGTACAGTTCAAGGGACACTGCCCAGTCCCCAATGTGCGTGTGCCACAGGCCAATCCAAGGCCCCACTTGTCACCTGAAGCAACACGGAGAGAACACTGCAGGGGCATCAGTTGGAAAATAGGCAGGCACCTCAGGGGGATGGGGAACGGGGGCACCTCAGCTGGCAGATGGAGCAACACCACTGTCCCTGGAGGGGTCAACATGCCCAGTGCTTGGTCTTGGGGAGTGCAAGGCCACAGTCTCTCAAGTGGGTGACTTGCCCACTGGCTCTGGAGGAGGCAACATGCCCTGTGCTTGGTCCTGGGGAGTGCAGGGCCAGAGTCTCTCAAGTGGGTGACTTACTCACTGTCTCTGGAGGGGACAACATGCCCTGTGCTTGGTCCTGGGGAGCGCAAGGCCACAGTCTCTGAAGTGGGTGACTTGCCCACATGCTCTGGAGGAGGCAACATGCCCTGTGCTTGGTCCTGGGGAGTGCAAGGCCACAGTCTCTCAAGTGGGAGACTTCCCCACATTCTCTGGAGGGGGCAACATGCCCTGTGCTTCTGATCCTGGGGAGGATGGGGTAAGTGGGTGTCATACCCACTGGTTCTGGAGCGGGCATCGTGCCCTGTGCTTCTGATCCTAGGGAGGATGGGGTGAGTGGGTGTCATACCCACTGGTTCTGGAGGGGGCATCATACCCTGTGCTTCTGATCCTGGGGAGTGCAAGGTCACAGTCTTTCAGCTGGGTGCCATTCCCACAGGATTTGCAGGGGGCATGCCGCACAGCAACCCATTGAGGCAGGACTACAGACTGTCCGCCGGCGGTGATGGCTGCTCAGTGGTGGTGCTGCTGATGCTACTGGTGGGGGGAAGCTCCAGCCCATCCCCTGCAGCCTGGGGTGGCTGCCCACTGCTGGTGGTGGTGGTGGTGCTGCTGCTGGTGGTGGGGGGAAGGCTCCAGCCCATCCCCTGCAGCCTCGGTCGGCTGACACTGCTGGTGGTGCTGCTACTGGTGGTGGGGGGAGGCTCCAGCCCATCCCCTGCAGCCTCAATTGGCTGTCCACTGGTGGTAGGGGTGCTGCTGCTGGTGAAGGTGGAGGCTCCAGCCCATCCCCTGCAGCCTCAAACGGCTGCACAACCATGGTTGGTGGTGGGGCTCCGACTGAGTCCCTGCACCAGGTCCCTTGTCCTTCCGGTCTGCTGGTGCAGGCCCCTTGCCCTTCCTGGCAGCAGCTGGGGATGGCTCCTTGCCCTTCAGGGCAGCACTTGGGGCAGGCTCCTTGCCCTTCTGGGCAGCACTTGAGGCAGGCTCCTTGCCCTTCCTGGCAGCAGCTGGGGATGGCTCCTTTCCCTTCCGGGCAGCACTTGGGGATGGCTCCTGGTCCTTGCAGGCAGCACTTGGGGCAGGCACCCTTTCCTTGAGGCTGCCTGGTGCCCTGGATCCTTCCCCACCACAAGTGGGTGTGGAGACTACTGGGCCCATGGACTGGGTGGCTGAGGTGCTAGCCTGGGTTTTTGACACCCTGGCCAGATGTGAAGGACGGGCAGGGGTATGGAAGAGGTCATTGGTGGAGAGGAAAAGCTTCTTAGGGACATTGGGGCGGGAAGAGGGAGAAGGTTTGGGAGTGAAGGAAGAGGGAATGGTTGTGGAAGGTGTCTATCTGCTGTGTTTGGGTGCAGGTGCATGGGCTGGATGCTGTTGTGAGGTGGATGACTGTTGGGTGTCTGAGTGCTTGCGTTTGTGTACCTTGGGAGGGGGGGACGGACACAGTGGGAGAGGACACAGGGGACGTGTGCATGGCTGTTGTGGTGGTGTCTGCCAATAAGGTGTGTGTTCTGCTAGGTGTGTTGGTGATGGCAATAGTGGAATAGGATTTAGTGCATGCAGGTGCGATTGTAGATGCAACTGGGAGAGAGGAGGAGGAGGGGTCCACAGTGTAGGCAGTAGATGTTGGTATGTCTGCTTCTGGATGGTGTTTGTGTGAGTGCCTGTGGGAAGATGTATGGTGCTTGTGCTTGCCTGTGCCACTCTTGTGTGTTGTCCTGTGTGCATGCTCGTCTGCCTGTGTGCTTCTGATAGGTTGGGGTTGATGGGGAATGGGATTGGGAAGAGGAAGTTGGAGGGAGGAGGGCGGAAACAGGGACAATGGCTGACATCAGAGAGGAGGCCAGAGCCTGGATTGATCTCTGTTGGTCCCCCAAGCCAGTGTGAATGCCCTCCAGGAATGCATTTGTCTTTTGCATTTGGGCTGCGAGCCCCTGGATGGCATTCACAATGGTTGACCGCCCTACAGAGTTGGATCGCAGGAGGTCACTAGCCTCCTCACTCAGGGCAGCAGGGCTAACTGGGGCAGGGTTTGAGGTGCCTGGGGCGAAGGAGAGCGGGCACGGGCAACTCTCTGAGGGGCTGCTGGGAGGGCGATGCTGGTACGGGGGTGGCAGCTGTATCTGTAGCTGGGGTGGTCACTAAAGTGTTCGCCACCACCAGAGAGCTTCCATTGGAAAAGGTATCTGTGTCCGAACTGTCCCCTCCAGTCTGGGCCATGGTGCTCCCTTCGCCCTCCATCCCACTGGCGCCATCAGCGTCAGTGGACTCTGCCTCCTGGGTCCTGTGGGATGCAGCTCCCTCCGTCACTGGTGCCTCTGCTCCTCCGCTAGATGATGCTAATGCAAATAAGCACAGGACGACAAAACAAAAAGGGGGGGAAGAGACAAAGGATACACTGGGTCAATAACAACACAAAAGAATGATGGACGGAGTGCTGACAATGCAAACACTCACCCCCAGTCACAGATCTGGGTTTAATCTATTGTTTTTTTTGCTGCCCATGCCATTCCAGTTTGGACCCAGCCATATGCAAATCAGTCGTGACCCTGTTCCCCATGGGAACAGTCCAGCCCGAACTGCCAGGTCAGGTCTTCCCTGGACTGGAAACAAGCATCCTGGGAACGGTTTCAGGGTTTCACCCCTCATCAGCCAGGCTAGCTTGAATCCAGTGGCATGGGAAGCATGGGACCCACGTCTGGGCATACCCTTCCCACTTAGGGCGACATTAACAACACAAAAGAATGATGGACGGAGTGCTGACAATGCAAACACTCACCCCCAGTCACAGATCTGGGTTTAATCCATTGTTTTTTTGCTGCCCATGCCATTCCAGTTTGGACCCAGCCATATGCAAATCAGTCTTGACCCTGTTCCCCATGGGAACAGTCCAGCCCGAACTGCCAGGCCAGGTCTTCCCTGGACTGGAAACAAGCATCCTAGGACCGGTTTCGGGGTTTCACCCCTCATCAGCCAGGTTAGCTTGAATCCAGTGGCATGGGAAGCACGGGACCCACGTCTGGGCATACCCTTCCCACTTAGGGCGACATTAACAACACAAAAGAATGATGGACGGAGTGCTGACAATGCAAACACTCACCCCCAGTCACAGATCTGGGTTTAATCCATCGTTTTTTTTGCTGCCCATGCCATTCCAGTTTCGAACCAGCCATGTGCAAATCAGTCATGACCCTGTTCCCCATGGGAACAGTCCAGCCCACACTGCCAGGCCAGGTCTTACCTGGACTGGAAACAAGCATCCTGGGGTCGGTTTCGGGGTTTCACCCCTCATCAGCCAGGCTAGCTGGAATCCAGGGGCATGGGAAGCACGGGACCCACATCTGGGCATACCCTTCCCACTTAGGGGGACTTTAACAACACAAAAGAATGATGGACGGAGTGCTGACAATTCAAACACTCACCCCCAGTCACAGATCTGGGTTTAATCCATCGTTTTTTTGCTGCCCATGCCATTCCAGTTTGGACCCAGCCATATGCAAATCAGTCTTGACCCTGTTCCCCATGGGAACAGTTCAGCCCGAACTGCCAGGCCAGGTCTTCCCTGGACTGGAAACAAGCATCCTGGGATTAGTTTTGGGGTTTCACCCCTCATCAGCCAGGCTAGCTTGAATCCAGTGGCATGGGAAGCACGGGACCCACGTCTGGGCATACCCTTCCCACTTAGGGCGACATTAACAACACAAAAGAATGATGGATGGAGTGCTGACAATGCAAACACTCACCCCCAGTCACAGATCTCAGTTTAATCCATTGTTTTTTTGCTGCCCATGCCATTCCAGTTTGGACCCAGCCATATGCAAATCAGTCTGGACCCTGTTCCCCATGGGAACAGTCCAGCCCGAACTGCCAGGCCAGGTCTTCCCTGGACTGGAAACAAGCATCCTGGGACTGGTTTCGGGGTTTCACCCCTCATCAGCCAGGCAAGCTTGAATCCAGGGGCATGGGAAGCACGGGACCCACGTCTGGGCATACCCTTCCCACTTAGGGCGACATTAACAACACAAAAGAATGATGGACGGAGTGCTGACAATGCAAACACTCACCCCCAGTCACAGATCTGGGTTTAATCCATCGTTTTTTTGCTGCCCATGCAATCCCAGTTTGGACCCAGCCATATGCACATCAGTCTTGACCCTGTTCCCCATGGGAACAGTCCAGCCCGAACTGCCAGGCCAGGTCTTCCCTGGACTGGAAACAAGCATTCTGGGACCGGTTTCGGGGTTTCACCCCTCATCAGCCAGGCTAGCTTAAATCCAGTGGCATGGGAAGCACGGGACCCACGTCTGGGCATACCCTTCCCACTTAGGGCGACATTAACAACACAAAAGAATGATGGACAGAGTGCTGACAATGCAAACCCTCACCCCCAGTCACAGATCTGGGTTTAATCCATCGTTTTTTTTGCTGCCCATGCCATTCCAGTTTGGACCCAGCCATGTGCAAATCAGTCATGACCCTGTTCCCCATGGGAACAGTCCAGCCCACACTGCCAGGCCAGGTCTTACCTGGACTGGAAACAAGCATCCTGGGGTCGGTTTCGGGGTTTCACCCCTCATCAGCCAGGCTAGCTGGAATCCAGGGGCATGGGAAGCACGGGACCCACATCTGGGCATACCCTTCCCACTTAGGGCGACTTTAACAACACAAAAGAATGATGGACGGAGTGCTGAAAATTCAAACACTCACCCCCAGTCACAGATCTGGGTTTAATCCATCGTTTTTTTGCTGCCCATGCCATTCCAGTTTGGACCCAGCCATATGCAAATCAGTCTTGACCCTGTTCCCCATGGGAACAGTTCAGCCCGAACTGCCAGGCCAGGTCTTCCCTGGACTGGAAACAAGCATCCTGGGATTAGTTTTGGGGTTTCACCCCTCATCAGCCAGGCTAGCTTGAATCCAGTGGCATGGGAAGCACGGGACCCACGTCTGGGCATACCCTTCCCACTTAGGGCGACATTAACAACACAAAAGAATGATGGATGGAGTGCTGACAATGCAAACACTCACCCCCAGTCACAGATCTCAGTTTAATCCATTGTTTTTTTGCTGCCCATGCCATTCCAGTTTGGACCCAGCCATATGCAAATCAGTCTGGACCCTGTTCCCCATGGGAACAGTCCAGCCCGAACTGCCAGGCCAGGTCTTCCCTGGACTGGAAACAAGCATCCTGGGACCGGTTTCGGGGTTTCACCCCTCATCAGCCAGGCAAGCTTGAATCCAGGGGCATGGGAAGCACGGGACCCACGTCTGGGCATACCCTTCCCACTTAGGGCGACATTAACAACACAAAAGAATGATGGACGGAGTGCTGACAATGCAAACACTCACCCCCAGTCACAGATCTGGGTTTAATCCATCGTTTTTTTGCTGCCCATGCCATTCCAGTTTGGACCCAGCCATATGCAAATCAGTCTTGACCCTGTTCCCCATGGGAACAGTCCAGCCCGAACTGCCAGGCCAGGTCTTCCCTGGACTGGAAACAAGCATTCGGGACCGGTTTCGGGGTTTCACCCCTCATCAGCCAGGCTAGCTTAAATCCTGTGGCATGGGAAGCACGGGACCCACGTCTGGGCATACCCTTCCCACTTAGGGCGACATTAACAACACAAAAGAATGATGGACGGAGTGCTGACAATGCAAACACTCACCCCCAGTCACAGATCTGGGTTTAATCCATTGCTTTTTTGCTGCCCATGCCATTCCAGTTTGGACCCAGCCATATGTAAATCAGTCTTGACCCTGTTCCCCATGGGAACAGTCCAGCCCAAACTGCTAGGCCAGGTCTTCCCTGGACTGGAAACAAGCATCCTGGGATTGGTTTCGGGGTTTCACCCCTCATCAGCCAAGCTAGCTTGAATCCAGTGGCATGGGAAGCACGGGACCCACGTCTGGGCCTACCCTTCCCACTTAGGGCGACATTAACAACACAAAAGAATGATGGATGGAGTGCTGACAATGCAAACACTCACCCCCAGTCACAGATCTGGGTTTAATCCATCGTTTTTTTGCTTCCCATACCATTCCAGTTTGGACCCAGCCATAGGCAAATCAGTCTTGACCCTGTTCCCCATGGGAACAGTCCAGCCCGAACTGCCAGGCCAGGTCTTCTCTGGACTGGAAACAAGCATCCTGGGACAGGTTTCGGGGTTTCACCCCTCATCAGCCAGGCTAACTTGAATCCAGTGGCATGGGAAGCACGGGACCCATGTCTGGGCATACCCTTCCCACTTAGGGCAACATTAACAACACAAAAGAATGATGGACGGAGTGCTGACAATGCAAACACTCACCCCCAGTCACAGATTTGGGTTTAATCCATCATTTTTTTGCTGCCCATCCCATTCGAACGATGGATTAAACCCAGATCTGTGACTGGGGGTGAGAGTTTTTCATTGTTCAGCACTCCGTCCATCATCCTTTTGTTTTGCTACACTGGGTCAATGGCTGTACCAACACCACTGTTGGCGTACACACCATCTCCACACACAGGGATCAGCCCTACATACTATGCAATGCACTACCAGTATAAATGCTAGCCACCAGGCAATGGGGAGGGGCACATACCGTCAACTGCAGCACACCTGGGACCCACACAGCCCTGACCAGTAGAGGATGCCTACCGCTAGGTAGCTGGATTATCACTTCAGAACCATGCCCAACATGGGACCTTCTCTGCAATGCCAGGCCTGACCTGGGGGCACCCACTGACACACACATCCCCCACCATGGGTACCCACCTACCATGCGTAAGTTGTAATGATGGGAACTGTACTCACCCCCTTGTGGCTGCTGTGATGCCCTCAAGCGCCCATCCAGCTCCAGATAGGCCACCGCCAGTATGCAGTCCATTAGGGGGGGTCAGGGTTCAACGGGCACTCCTTCCTCATTGTGAAGCCATCCCCAGATGGGCCTCCACTGTCTTCCATGCCCAGCGTCTCACGTCCTCCCACCGTTTCCGATAGTGGGTGCTCTGCCTGTCGTAGACCCCCAGGGCCTGCAGGTTCTTGGTGATGGCACACCATCTACCCTTCTTTTGATGGGCGCTGACCTGCAGAGAAATACACACAGGAAAAGGTATCAGTCAGACCATCCTGCCTGTTACACTTATGGCCCACCATTCCCCTTCACATCACCATTTGAACACACAGGGCCCAGCACACAAGATGCACGCTGCCCAGGTGACATCCAACAACCCCCCAACACGAGGCCTTCACACACACCACTCCATGCATTCATGCCCCATGCATTGTGCTCACAGTGTACTCACCTGTTGGTCTGGAGGCCCATACAGCAGTCCGTACTGGGGTAGGACCCCATCCACCAGTCACTTCAACTCTGTTGATGTGAGGGCAGGTGCTCTTTCCCCAGTCACACAAGCCATGGTAGGTTCCAGACACAGGTCACAGCAGCACATGCAGAGTAGGTCCTCTTCTGTTGAAGGTCAGGTAGCAAGTGAGTGATCAGATGGAAAATGACAGTTACGTCTGCGGCGGTGCATACCGTCACCGCTGGCGTACATCACCATTGGCCATTGTACCCCATAGGGCCCAATAATAACCAATAAGGAGTTGCACTGCGGTTCCCGACCGCTTACCGCAATGGCGCACAACGTCAGCGGAATTACCTCACTTCCACCTGTCCCTCCACATAGGACAGTCAGATGCCATTTCGGGAGGGGGGGGCAGGCGCTGGTTAATAACTGCGTCACAGTTTAAAATTGGACATACAGGACAAATGCCACTTATACATTAAAAATTAACATCATGCATTGTACTGTTGTGGCTACGATGTAAAGTTTGTGACTGGCTCATCCCTCTTTTGCCCCATAGATTGCTACCACTGCTGATGAATAGGAGATGGAGGCATAACCCAGTGTACAGAACCCTGGTGGACTTGGCAACAATGGAGGGCAAGCACATTATCCTCACCTATTGACTTGGCAAGGCCACAATCACGGAACTGTGTGCCCAATTGGAGCCTGACCTAATATCTGCAATCCTTCACCCCACTGGGACCCCCCCTCTTGTGCAAGTCCTATCTGTGCTCCATTTCTTGGCAACTGGTTCTTTCCAATGGGACGTATCTCCATATTCACTGGGGCAATTGATGGTACACATATTGCATTTGTCCCCCCCTGGCAAAATAAACAGGTGTTCAGAAATCGAAAGAGTTTTCACTCAATGAATGTCCAGATGGTGTGCTTGGTGGACCAGTACATCTCCCAGGTCAATGCTAACTATCCTGGGTTGATGCATGATGCCTTTATCCTGAGGAATAGCAGCATCCCAAATGTGATGGGCCAACTACAGAGGTACAGGGTGTGGCTAATATGTGAGCCCTGGTTCCCACCCAGTAGATGTTGGTGTATGGGTATGGTGTGGGCCATATGGGATAGTGTGTGGCTAAATGTTGTCCCTTGATATTTGCAGGTGACTCTGGTTACCTAAACCTATCATGGCTACTGACCCCTCTGAGGAATCCCAGGACAAGGGCAGAAGAATGTTACAGTGAGGCACATGGGCGAACAAGAAGGATTATCGAACGTAACTTTGGCCTCCGGAAGGCCAGGTTTTGGTGCCGCCATCTAACAAGTGCTACCCACCCAAGAAGGTCTGCCAGATAAAGGTGGCATGCTGCATGTTGCATAACCTGGCTCTGAGACGCCATGTGCCTTTTCTGCAGGAGGAAGAGGCTGGAGATGGCTGTGTGGCAGCAGTGGACCCTGTGGACAGTGAGGAGGAGGAGGCACAGAATGAGAATGAGGATAACAGAACTGCAGTGATTCGACAATACTTCCAATGACACACAGGTAAGACAGTGTTACTTCACATTTCATTGGCAATTATTTGTGTATCTTTGGCACTGGCATGCTATTATTTCCCACTTTTATGCCCACTTACTGTACCCTTTGGCAAATCATTTTGCAGATGTTGGTGCACCACTATCGCTCCTGGTGTGATCACCACAGCCAACTACAGGTCTTTCCTATTTGAACATTACTGTACATTTGAATTGCAATGTTTGAACCTGCTTAAACGAATACATACTTAAATAAGTTTGACATACTACATACTTGTATTTTTTCAAAGGGTGTTTATTTAAGTGCTAAGAAGTAGAGGAGCAAGTGCATTGCGATGGGGTGATGATGGAGGAAAGTCCAGGGTATTGTTCTAGTCTATTTGGTGCACAGGTGCATAGTCCAAGGGGACATAGGAAGGGGAGCAATGACAGTTCAAGGTGGACAGGGTGACAGAGTGGGACACAAGGGTGACTCTCAGGAGAGTCTCATTTTCTGGTGGGGGTCTTGGCAATAGTGTCTGGCTTCTGCCTGGATCCCAGGGAACGTTTGTGGGGTGGTTCACCTTCTGCAGGTGGAGCCGTGCTGGTGGCCTGTTGGTCCTGTGGAGGGGCCTTCTGTCTACTAGCAGCAGCAGAGGTGGGAGACAGTTCAGATGTCTGGCTAGTGGCAAGGGCCTGCCTCCCTCATGATGCTGGCCATGTCTGCCAGCACCCCTGCTATGGAGACCAAGGTGGTGTTAATGGCTTGCAAGTCCTCCCTGATACCCTGGTACTGTCCCTCCTGCAGCCACCTGTTCTCCTGCACGTTGGCCAGGATCTGGCCAACTGTATCCTGGAAATGTTGGAATGCTCCCAGGATCTCGGTGACTGCGTCCTGGAGAGTCGGTTCCCTGGGCCTGTCCTTCCCCTGGTGCACAGCAGTCCTGCCAGTGTCCCTGTTGTCCTGTGCCTCTGTCCCCTAAACCGTGTGCCCATTGCCGCTGACCCGAGGTCCCTGATTGTCTTGGGTGCGAGGTGTGCCCTGGGGTCCCTGTAGTGGTGGACACACTACTGATTGACTTGCCCTGGGGACAGAGGTATGGGTACGCTGGGTGGGTGCTGTGGTGATGTTTCCTGAAGGGGGAGGCTCTGTGGTGGTGTGTGACTGTGCCTGGGTAACCTACTGTCCGGAGGTCCCTGGTGGGCCAGGTTGGTCATCCAGATCCAGGCGACCAGAGTTGCTGTCATCACTGTGGGCCTCTTCTGTTAGGGGGTTGGATAGTGTTGGCACTTCTTGGCCGCTGATATTGGCTGGGGTACCTATGGGGATGTAAATGCAGTGTTTTTGTTTCTGTGTGTGACATATTGTGCATCAGTGGGTTGCCCTCTTTGTTTGTATTGGCCCTGGCAGCTTTCACTTGTGTAATTGGTCTGTGGTGAGCTATAGATTCTCTATAGTGTGCATGCTTTGGTGATAGGTGTTCATGCAAGTCTGTGAGTGGCGTCCATGCATTGGTATGGCATGCAGGGCATGGCATTAGGATGAGTGAGATGTTATGGTGGAGTGTGTGGGAGGTGGTGGATTGATGAGTATGAGGGTGAGGGTATGTGATGGCATGCAGGTAGGGGAGTGATAGTAATAGTGAGTTGATTTACCAGAGTTAAGTCCTCCTGCTACTCCGGCCAGGCCCTCAGGATGCATGATTGCCAAGACTTGCTCCTCCCATGTTGTTAGTTGTTGGGGAGGAGGTGGGAGACCACCTCCAGTCCTCTGTACAGCAAGTTGGTGTCTTGCTGCAATGGAATGTACCTTCCCCCGTAGGTCGTTCCACCTCTTCCTGATGCCATTCCTCGTTCTTGGTTCCTGTCCCACAGTGTTGACCCTGTCCACGATCCTCCGCCACAGCTCCATCTTCCTTGCAATGGATATCTGCTGCACCTGTGCTCCAAATAACTGTGGCTCTACCTTGATGATTTCCTCCACCATGACCCGTAGCTCCTCCTCTGAGAATCTGGTGTGTCTTTGTGGTGCCATGGGTGTTGTGTGAGTTGTGTGGGTGAGGGTGTGTAGGGTGATGTGTTGGGGTGTGTGATGTGGGGTACGTGGGTGGTGTATAGGTGATGGTGGTGTGTGGCTCTGGTCTTGTTTGTGGTCGTGGTGTCTTTCTCGTAGTTGTAAAGGGTTGTGGGTAATGTGGGTGTGTATTTTATAGTGGTGTGGGTATGGTGTGTGTAGAGGTGGCAGGTGTGTATAGTTTGAATTGTACAATGTGGTGTTGTTTTGTATGTGTGTGTATATTTTGAGCCCGGCGGTACGTACTGCCAATGGTTTACGGCCATTGAATGTCCACCGTGGTGATTCATGGGTCAGAATGTGATGGGCGTTGTTCTGTTGGTCTAATGGTGCGGGTTTGGATACCGCCAGTTTATCACTGACCTTTGGTGTGGCGGAATTGTATATGTGGCTGAATAGTGACAGATTGGTGTGTGTTTGTGTCATAATATGGTGAACGGATGTCCACGGCTGGGGCGGTATGTTGGCGGCAGCCAGCGTGGTGGTAAGAGGGATTTACCGCCAATGTCATGACAAGGGCCTAAGTCTCTCTTGAGCCAGGTGTAGGAGGCTGGCTCTCTGTAGTGAGCAAAACTAGGCACACTGTGCAGGGGTTCCAGGTAACCTCACATTAATTTACAGAGGTAAAAACTAGGACAACTAATGTTCAAATTTTTTTGGTAGCTTGGTCGAGCTAATCTTGGAGAAGTAAAACGCATTTGTTTTACTCACAGTATCAATAAATGAGACCACACACTCAAAAGAACAACTTGAGACAAATTTTCAGAAATACTTCAGATTTTTATAAACTGTTTAAGAACAAGATCATCAAAATCAGGTAAGTATTTTTCAAGTTAATAATTTTTGAAGTTCTAATAAAAATAGTCTTTTTGTGCGTAATTGCACACCATAGGAATCAAAAGAGAAAATACTTTAAAAATGCATATAAAATAAGGCAGTGCGTTTATCAATGTCTCCTTTTGCAGGTATGTTGAGTTCATCAGTGGGTGCTATGGACAAGCTGAAGAAGTTTGGGTGGCTCCCGGTCTCGGCGGGAGCAGCTGCAGAAATTCTTTGGAGCTGGTGCCAGGCCACTGCGGGGGACCACTTGGAAAAGCACTGAACAGGTGAACTTAAAGGTGAGTCTGGTGGTTCCCCTTGGACTGTTGAGGTCACAAGGTGTGGGGGACCCTTGGGACACAGCTGGATCTTTAGTGTAGGTACAGGGCGGTGGGGTGCAAAGGGAATCGTGAGCCAGGAGCTGTGCGCAAAGGTGCTCTTTGAAGCAGGAGGTAGTTCTTTTGAGGGTCGCTTCCAGGTCAGCAGGGGTACTCTGGTGGGAGGTCCTGGTAGTGTCTGAATTCTCTCGACCGGAGCTTCCTTATGGTGTATTTACAGTCTGGAATGGAGTGTCCTTCTTGGTGTCCGATGTGAGGTGACCAGCAACAAGGGCTATTGTATGGTCTGGCCACTGGAGGGTGCAGTGCCACCAAACTTGGCACACTTACAGGGTTTGACCTCATGGTCTCTTGGGTGGAGTTTGGTCCAGTTGCGGTGTCTGGTTTCTTGGTCAGTAGCCAGTCAGTGAAATTGCCTTCTCTGGGTCTTTGGTTCCTTTTAGCAGTAGAGTGATGCCTTCGCTCTGGAGAGAGATCTTTGGTGATTTTTGAAGAGTGGGGGTCCTCTGGGGGTTTGTAGAGACTGTCCAACATCCAAGCAACCCGCTCAGTGGCGATTGTCGAGTCCTGGGTGCAACAGGCAGTGTTTGGTGCCTTTTCTTTGTGCAGCAGGACTTCAGATCTCGAGCCTTGGGTCTTCTTTGTTGCTGGTCTTCTTTTGTCTTTGGAATCTGATTTCTTGGTCTTGGGATGCCCACTAAATACTGCATTTAGAGGGTGCTTAGGGGAGTACCAAGTAGGGACCAATGAGTCATCTACCTTAGGGTGGCTACACCCACTAAGTGACCCCTTCCTGTGGCCAGAGTTCACTTCCCTACACCTGATTGGTTATTTTATTCCATGCAAGATGGAGGAAAATGAAATGGATGGGTCATCTCACATGCAACACCTTAGGAGTGGTGCAAGCTGGGGATGACCACTTCTCCTGTCCTTTGTGTGGTTCCCGGCAGTTCCTCCTTCAAAACATGGGGGTTTGCAATGGGGACAACCATCTGCTGCTAGCAGCAGGCTTGGGGGTTGAGTTTCAAGGGCAGTAAGACCTTTGAAGCTCGCTGGCAGGGCAGTGCACATTCCCAAGGGAAGAGGTTTTGCACCTCAACCCAGGAAGAACTTTGTTCTGGAACCCAGAAAGCAGGATTTCTAACCCCAGGATTCTAGAATCTTGTCTGGTGGTGTCAGGCTGGTTGTGACCAGCCAGCAACCATGCAAGGTTAGTTACCTTTTTTGCAGGGGGCACCTCTAAGATGACCCTTGGGTGCATTTTGAGATAAATCCAACACTGGTACCAGTTTTGATTTAACATTTTGAGTTGTTTGATACCTAACAACCCAGGGTTTAGAGTAGCCATCATGTATCTGTCAAACCCAAACTGATCAGTGTCCAGCACATGCATTAAAATGGCTGCCCTACTCAACTCACCTACTACGTCCCAGGTTTGGCAAGTACACAGTAGGGTCATATTGCTCATGCGTCTAGACCCACACATACAATATAGTGCACCCTACCTTAGGGCTGGAAGGCCTGCCAGAGGGATGACTTACCTGCAGTGTGTAATGGACACGGCACGCAGGCTTTGTGCCATGTCAAGTTTGTCTTTTAGGATTGCATCAGAGCACTCAGCCTGCAATGGCAGTGCGGATGTTTCTGTATGAATGGCCAGGAGGGTGGCACAATCTGTGCTGCTGCCCTCAGGGGCCTACCCTTTGTACCCCATGCCCGTACGATTTGCTAGGGACCTATAGTGACAGCTGAAGGTGTTGCCAATTGTGCCAATGCATCACAACCATTTTAAGGAAAGGGATCTGGTTCAGGGAGTCTGGTTAGCAGGGGCCCTGGGCACTAACAACTTTGCCACTACATCAAATACTAGGCAAGAAGTGAGGGCTAACCATGACAAAAGAGGCCTTTTCTCACAACAGGGATCCAGCAAGGTACAGTTCTCTGTAGTCAGCTAATCTTTCTTGGAGTCAGGTATTTGTTTTTTTGTTATTCCTGGAGAAGGCAAACTGCACGTCAGCCAAATGAGCTTTGGACAGCAGTTTCAGATCCTGGGTGCCAGGCAGAAGTCAGGAGTTGGGCCCTTCTTTCTTATAGCAGGGCCTTCTTCCTCTTCTTCCAGTGCAGTCTTTCCAGGTCTAGGAGTGTTCTGAGGAGTTGCTGGTGATGTTTCAATCATATCCTGTGCACTAGTTACTAACTGAAGATTTTTCGTTACAAAATCCTATTTACTTTTTCACCCTATTGCCATCTCCCTTTGGAGCATTTCCTCTTTGTTTTACTCCACAAATCCCCAGAAGCCCTATTTTTAAAGTGTTTGATTTGTTCTTTCCTCTGGGTGGGCTCCAGGCATGCTCAAAGCTACTCCCCCATATAGATAAGCTCTCTTCTCCTCTGTCAAAGTTAGAATTGATTCTCCCTTTTGCTGTAGTTGGAGTCAAAGTGTCATGGAGGGCTCTGAAAACGAATGAGAACAGATGCTGCCAGCCACATTTGGGAACAGCAAGTTTACCAGCAGTCCTGTACTCTTCCCTTATAGCCAATCCCCACTTATTGGCCAGCTGTTGACAATACTTGTGTAACAACAGCCAGGATATGTACTAGTGTTTGCATATATATATCTTCACACAAGTTTGACAATTAAGTCAAGGATGCGGCACTCACAGGATTCCGTCATACTTCTTTTATTACATGAAAAAATCCCCAACAACTAACACCAACGCGTTTTGACCTTCCCTGTCTTGATCACGGTAATTATTCAATCCATTACGTGCACTATTTATACTAATCGTCTAAGCCATGCTCTTATGTGGCATTCTGGAATATGTAGTCTTTATAAAATGTATTGTTCTTAACACCACACCAATAACCTTCTTAACCCCAGTGTATACTACTGACACAAAAAAAGGGTAAAAAATAAAAATACAAATACAAAAATACAAAATCTTAGTGCAACCAAGCAATAAAAAGGCAAACTGTCATGAGCACAACAACATCTACTCTACTCATCATTATCATTTGTTGTAATATTACACTGTCCTTGCTATTTACATTTCCACCTCAGAAATTTCCATAACCATTTATCAAATTTATCAACAACAGTATTTCAACTTCTGTTTCCTCATTTAACTATAGGGATACTTCTCCCCACTATTCTAGACTATGGCTGTAACATTTATTTCAATTACTATACTACATTGGTTCTTGCAGCGGCAGTGAAATCTAATTCATATTGTACACTCAAACTTAAAGATGACAATACAATTCTTCATCGTAATTAATCCCAAATGGCATCTTGGTCTTCAATTTAATAATATACCTGGACTCCAACCGTCTCAATCTCTGAACCCTATCACCTCCCCGTCCATGTTTTTGTATTGTTGCAATACCATAATATTTCATGGACAACCAATCCAATTCTGAATGAGTTTATATATATATATATATATATATATATATATAGTCTTAAGGCAGCACTCATTTACTGCTGGTGCTGGCACTTTGAGGTAGACCATCACCCCAACAAATATAGAAATGCCAAAAATGATCGCCACACTCACAGGAATTATAATATTCATCATTTATTATCTGTGAAGAGCACTCATCAAAATGCCACTGAAGCATTTTTGCTAACTGTCTTTCTCAAAGTGGGAAGATTCAAATTTCATGAGTTCTAAATGCTGACCCACTGGTGATAGGAGGAGATTGGCAATCTATTGCAGGGACTAGATTAATAGGAAATTTGCAAATGATGTATGGATTCATCCCTTAGGGTATTTATCAAATATTATGGAAGGTTCACACTTTATGGTTAAAGCAATGTATATTGATTATTAATGTGACAATTAGTATGTAAACATCTATAGCTATATACATATATTTAGTGTTTTGTGTATTTTGAAACAATTGTTTGTAAAATCTATACGAATGAGTTTGAAAATGGAATGATTGGCTGCAAAGGTTTTATGGACTAATAAGATGGCGACCACTTTTGAAGAAAAAACAATAGTCCGTTTGCAGTGTTACTGAACTGCTTGGGGAAATGACGTATTAAAAAAGATGGAAGAGTGCATAGGAGTACTACGATATGATGAACGGCACTCTGGAGATCCAAAATGCGTTTTGTATACCTAATATGCTGGATCACTGAAAAACAAAGGTTACAGGAATGTTATAGTTAGGCTCACATTTTAAACTTACAAAACCTAAGAAATTCGCCAGTTATAGTTAGAGTTATCTCAAGTAACTTTAACTTCTGCCCTAAGGTAACCTTAACTCGTGCCAGGTCATTCACAGTTTTTTCGTCAATAGTTTTACTGCAAATATTACATTGCTATTATCAATGATGTTATCAAAGAGTCAAGAGTACCATAATTCATGGGTAATTAGCAGTGCATGGCAAGGGCACGAGTCATTTTTACCTTAGGGCACAAGTCATAGTTACTTGAGATAAGTCTAACTATAACTGGTGAATTTCTAAGGTTGTGCACGTTTAAAATGTGAGCCTAACTATAACGTTCCTGTAACCTTTGTTTTTTTTTTAGAATTTCTATGGTTTGTTCAAGGTATAGTAATTTTCATTCCAGACCCTGTGGCCAGCTTCCTATAAGCACCCAATCTTACACTGTGAAGAGCCTTCACCCACGTGCAGCAGAGGTTGTCCGCAATACCTGGCCTGCAGCTAGACACTGCGGCCAACCTCCCTAACCACCCAACCCCATGCTGCGCACTGCTCTTTGGCCGTGCATGGCAGGAGTTGTCCTTGGCCTCTCTGGGTGTGAGAATGCGTGTGTGAAGGTGTATTTGAGGGTGAGAATGGCTGCCAGATTGACTGGGTGTAAGAGTGCTTACATCAGTGTTTTAGTCGGTGTGTCAGTTTGTGCGCAGATCTGTGAGTGGGTGCATGAGGGCGTCAGTGGGTCTGTGATCGGGTGTGAGACAGTCTGAGTGGGTGTATCAGTGGGTGCGTAACTGTTTTAGTGTCTCTGTGAGTGGGTGCATGAAGGTCTGACTGGGGATGGGAGTGCATGAGGGTCTGAGTGGGTCTGTTAGGGAGTGCTTGAGTGTTTGAGTAGGTCTGTGAGTGGGT
Organism: Pleurodeles waltl; assembly: GCF_031143425.1. Classification (NCBI taxonomy): domain Eukaryota; kingdom Metazoa; phylum Chordata; class Amphibia; order Caudata; family Salamandridae; genus Pleurodeles; species Pleurodeles waltl. Next base: position 636,147,686 of record NC_090444.1, read on the forward strand.
GTGTGAGTGTCTGAGTGGGTCTGTGAGTGGGTACATAAGTGTCTGAGTGGTTGTGTGAGTAGGAGAAGATGACTGAAAGAAAAAAAGAACGTTAGAGGGCGAGAGATAGAGATTTTTAGGCTTTGATGTCTGATATATTTTGAATTACATATTTGTGTCAAATTTAAAAGAAAATATGTATTGAATATTTAAAAAAATATATATTAAATAGTTTTTATTAAAAAAAAAGGAAATGAGTTTAGCTGCACTTGAACCCCCAACGCAGAAAGTGAATGTCTGCGACCTTCACACTGAGCTATAGGGGTTCCTATGTTTTGCCAGCCCTTTATGGGCTATCTGGGACTGCGAGGGCGCTCCCAAGGGCTCCCCTATTTTCCCTACTGATTTACTTTTTTTTTAGTTTTTATTTATGTACTTTTTTTAATGAAAAACCCTTTACTGGCTATCTGTCACCACAGGGGAATACTTAAGGCTTCCCTCATGGTGCCTTTGCTTCAGCAAACAGAGAGCTGCTTTAACAGCAGCTCCCTGCTTGCTGAAGCACTTCATCACAGAGTGAGCTGAAAGCTCTGCTTTTTGACGGAGAGACCTGTTCCGGCTGTCAGAAACCAGAGTGTGTGCTGTGGCTTGGCTGCAGCTGCAAAGCTGAAGCCAAGCCAAAGCAAACAGCTATGTCACAGTGGAAGGCACCGCCGGCATGGTAGGAGCCAGCCCACAGGGGCATCTGTGGCTCCATGAGGGTGGCCATGTCTCCCCCTCCAATGCGCACAGAGCCCCAGGGAGGGCGCAGACCCCGGCACTTGGTGGTCCCTAAGGGACTCCCTTTCTTTTTTAGAATGCCCTGGAGGCTGGTGGTCCTCAGGGCAGTGAGGGGGGTACGTGACCTCCAGTCATACATCACTGTAGGCTCGGGGACCCCTTTTTTAAAACAAATATTTATCCCAGGAGGTGTTGTTCCTCAGTTTAGTGGGGGGGGTGCGGCCCTGCTCATAAATCGGTGTAGCTCCAGGGAGGGGGTGGTCCCTGGGGCTGTGGGGGAAGCTATCAGGCCTCCCACACTTACTTAAATAATATTTGCTCTGGGGTGATGGTCCCTGGGGTGTGGAGCCCAAGGCCCTGTGTGCCTCCTGTATTAAACCCAAATGCCCCCGGGACTTGACCCACCCGAGGGCAAATAAAAAATAAAGCAGGGGAGACAGTGTTTTTTTTTTAAAATCTCAGAAAAATGATTTGCGGATCCATCTGCTGATTTTTCAGTTTTTTATTTTTTTTAAATTGCTTTCTATCCTTGACTGGGTCCCTAAGGGATCCCAGCACCAGGGATAAGGGGTCAGGGTGACTCTACCCTGGCCCCTTTTCTTTTTATTTTGTCTTTTTGTTCTCGAGTCCCAAGATGGCTGCCAACACTTCTTTGTTGAAGTGTTGGCAGCCAATCAGATATCATTGCGGAGACAGGTGGATCCACATCCCTTTATATCTATAGTTCTTGGCCTTAAGTTACTTCAAAACTACTCAATGGATTCCCAGCAAACCACGAAAAAGTGTAATCTGCAGAACCGGATGTAACTTCATGCCATATTTGGTGAAGTTCCATTTAGTGGTTCAGGCTGTAGGCGCATCTAAAGGTCCTATGGAAAAATTAATGTAGAAAATGTGTTTTGAGACCCTCCCCCTTTTTCTTGGCCCCCCACTTGACAGATCACCCTAAACCTTTCAAGACAGAAGCTGAACTGAGCAAAGTATAAGTTTTGAAAAGTTTGTGAGGATTCATCATGCTGCGCCAAAGTTATAAGCAAAATAAAAAATGCTCTTCCTACGGAAACTAGGTCCTAAATATAACTAGCTAGTGGCTATGTATTTTTTTCATTGAAAAAAACAAAGGTTACAGGGACATTGTAGTTAGGTTCTCAGTTTACTCATGCAAAACCATAGAAATTCAGCAATTATAGTTAGTTATTTCAAGTAACTATAACACGCACCCTAAGGTAACTATAACTTGAATGCTCACCATGCAGTTTTCTCATCAATAATTATTTTACAAACCTTGCAGTGATAATATCAATGATGCCATTCAAGGTGTCATCAGAGACATAATTAGCTGTGCATGGCTAAGGACTTGCTTTCCTGCCATTGCTGTGGCCCTGCCTCTCCTCTGTGATAGGATACCCCTTGGGGAGCCGCTCGTCTCCTACTCCATCTTGGTGTTCGTCTGTAATCCACTGCCCGCTGATACATGTTCCTGGCGGTGATTTCTTCTGCCCTCTACCACAGGATCTAGGGGCAAGCCAGACTGGACAGGGTACCCCCCTAGGACAGTGGGCTGTGCACGAACTCCACTAACACCCAAGGCAGTAGGCTAGCATGAGTAGTCTACCAGGACTGACCCCCATGGATCCAAACTGCCTTGCATGTGGCAGTGGGACGGGGGGAGCTGTGAGACCGTCAATGCAACATCGCTTGCCTCCATCTACTTGACAGATCATCTTTGGCCCTTTCAGCACCACTATCAGGGTGCGGCGAGGTGCATCACTTGGGGAATAGCCCAGAACCTAATCAGACTGCAGCTGTCTGGGCCTCTGGTTAACCCCCCCATTCAACCTCACTATGGGGAGCTTGAAGGCGTCCACAGCAGTATTGAGGGCTCTGCTCCCAGACCTCCCTGACAGCCCCTGCAGGACAAACGTGACTAGATTTTTTCATTCATTGAAAACTCACTCAATACCATGGAGACTGCCCTGGGGTTAAAGCTGACCTTCCTCAGGGATGAACATCAAAAGCTTGTAGATCATGTGACCGAAGGGGAACAGACTTTGGCCGCAATCCAACCTCAGACTTTAGATAACACACAAGCCACTCAAGACCTCCAGGACCATGTTTGTGCGCTAGAAGATCAAGCAGATGACGTGGAGTGCTGCTCTAAGAGGAGCAACAACTGCAAAATTGGCATACCGGATGAGGTGGAGGGGAAACACCCTGTGCATTTCTTGGATACATAGTTTCGCTCTTTCATCTCTGTCTCAGATCTCACTGCTTTCTTCTCCCTGGAGCAGGTGCACCATGTCCCAGCATGCCGGTGGCCCCAGAGTGCTCCACCTTGCCCCATCTGGCCTAGACCAGGATGCCATTCTTTCTGTGGCCCACTTGAAAGGCCATCTTCTGCTGGACAATCAACATGTAATGATATTCCTGGACTACATGAGTGTGGTACAACCACAATGTACCATAGACAAATGGAGGTCCAATACTCCCTACTGTACCCAACTAGACTCAAAATCATATATCAGGGCAAGACTCATTTCTTGACTGAGCCTAAAGGAGTCTGGGAATGACTAGAAAGACACGTCAACACTTCCTTGCCATGTCCCACTGTTAACACCTCTAAATCAGCTAAACCGAGGAGAAAGCAGTCAACCCGCCAGCAGAGAGAACCCCCCTTGTCCCACCTTAAAATTTCCATCCTCAGCAACCCGGTACCTGGAACAAATAATGGAGAACAGATGCCAAGCATTGGTGGCAGCCAAACATCTGAATATGGACACAGTCCTATCTGACCTCCACAGTAGTCCACATATTTTCTCTTTGGTTGGCGAATCGGACTCGTGACTGCCCTCCACACACTCATCCCACAATCTCCTGCTGATTACATCTCAGACTGCTGACAATCTTATCTGAATTTTTCTAACATTGTTGTTACTTGCTACATATTAGTGCAGCCTGGTTGTGCCATGTGCATTTTCATGTTTGTGCTTCCTATCTTTAGAGTGGCCCAGTAATACTGGTGCGATGTTCAAATCCTAAAGTATCCGCATCACTGAGGCCCCCAATACACTTACAATTTAAGGAGCGTCCTGCTGGGCTCATACATGCTCCATCTTTAGACCACTTCTATCTCTATATGATTCAGGATTTAGGATTCCCACTTTGGCCATTCTGCCTGTTGCAGGAGTTTTTTTTTGTTTTTTTTTTTACAATTACCTATTCTCTCCTTAACCTGCCTAGCAACCGTTTAGGCACCTTCGAAGCACACAGCAGGCCTGCAACACTAGCTATATGGGTGGGAGGGATGTCACCTTATAAAATGAGGACACCACCCTCTTTCCAACTTCCTAACCACTCTTGTCCACAACCTCTTTCAGGATGACACCAGAAATCTACACTATGGGCCAGATGTAGCAAGATAAGTTTTTGCGAATTGGAAATTGCTAGTCGGTGCGACTCGCAATTTCTGATTCGCAAAATCGTATGCAGAATGGTGTCTCAGGCACCTTCTGCGAATCGCAAGGGGGTTGCAAAGACTCACCTCATTAATAGTAATGAGGTGGGTCGCAATTTGCAACCCCCTTGTGATTCCCTGCACTCACAGGGATGGTTGCCTGCTGGAGACAGCAGACCTCCATGTCTGTGACTGCTTTTTCAATAAAGCATTTTTCTTTTTTTTGTAATGCAGCCCGTTTTCCTCAAAGGAAAACGAGTTGCATTACAAAAAAAAAAAATGAAACCATTTGGTTTCGTTTTTTCAGAGCAGGCAGTGGTCCATTGGACCACTGCCTGCTCTGAAAAAATATTTTGGGTGATATTCACAAAGGGGAAGGGGTCCCACGGGGACCCCTTCCCTTTTGCGAATGAGTTAGCATCCACTTGACATGGGTGCTAACTGCGAATTGCTTTGCGACCGCATTCACAGTCACAAAGCAATTCTGCATTGCGGTGCGAATCGCAAATAGTAAGGGAGCGCCCCTTCCTATTTGCGAGTCACATTCCCATTTTGCGAGTCGGTACCGACTCACAAAATGGGAATGTGCATCGCAATGGCTGTTTTGCATGGCGCAAACTGCGATTTTCGCAGTTTGCACCATGCAAAACGGTTTGTACATCTGGCCCTAGATTCCTCACCCTCAATGTTAAGGCCATGCTCAAAAACGCTATTCCATCTATTCTTAACTTAGGCGGTATGGCCCTCACATAGTCTTCCTCCAAGAGACGCATACAACCTCACAGGAATTGCCCCATCTTCAAAAGTGATGGCAAAGCTCTATTTATGCCACCACGTACTCAGCTTTCGCCAGGGGTGCTTTAATATGGAACCACCCGGGAACCCCTTTCCAGGAACTGGACACTATTGTTGATAGTGACAAACAATATGTTTTCCTGGAAGCCGGTCTCAACGGCCTCCTGGCATTGCTCAGAAACATATACGCTCCCAACACAGGACGCTTTCTGGTTAAAGCTTACTGGTCTGCTCGCCAATAGAATGCATCTTCCCTAGATATTGGGGGTGTCTGCAACTGAGTCCTTGATATTTGACTTGATTTGATCCTAACCCCTCCGGTCCCTTTCTCACACTCAAATTACTAAATTTGTGAACTAGATGCAGCACAGGGTACTGGTACATGCCTGGCAGACTCTCTATCCTGACACTCAGGTGTACTTCTTTTATTCCTTGCCCCAAGGCCTATATATCCAGTTGGACTATATACTCTGCTCCCAGGCTCCCATGCCCTCCCTGTGAGAGGCCGATTACTTAGGTCAGGTGGTTTCTGCTCAAGATGCCCATACTATGGACATCTCTTGGGGCGACCCTACCTCCCCATGTCCACTTGTCGTCTGCTTCGCAAATGCTTTGAGGGCCCAGCTTTTAGGGACTCCCACATTTGCCAACTTTTTATTGAAAACCAAGGCATAGCCTCCAACAAGCTCCTCGAGTGGGACGCGTTCAGGGTGGTCACCCCTGGAGTTTATATACAGGAAATCTTCGGGGTCTGCCTGCACGTTCGATAGGGAGATTAAAGAGGCCGAGCACTGCCTGCCCCAGCTAAAATACCGAGTAGAGCACAACTCTTCCTGTCTCCCAGCTAAAAAACAGCATATTTCCCCCTCAGAGAAATTGCACTGCTTTAATTTCACCGAATATGCAGCTAAAACCCACATGGAAGGCAATACATTTGGCTGCGTCTTTGCGTGGTTGGATCAGCAGGAGCAGAGGGAGACCTCTATTCTTGAGCCTAGCTCCCCCTGAGGAGTGTTGCTTCATGCTCAAAACAATATTCTCTCTGCCTTTTACAATTCTTACTCCAGCATGTACAAAATGCCAGTGGACACTCAGGACGGTGCTATTAATGCATTCCTAGACTGCCTCACTATCCCTTCGATTGACACGCCCACTCAGAATGAACTGGACAAGATCATAACACCAGGAGTTGTTAAACAGGCTATCCAAGACCTAGCCAGAAGTAACATCCAGGGTCTGGATGGCCTTCCCATAGAATATTACAATACATTTGTTGACATTCTTGCACCCTGTCTTGCTGCCATGTACAACTAGGCCCTCCGGCTGGGCGAGTTGCCCTTTTTGTTGAGGGATTCTATGCTGATCTCTCGCCCCAAATCCCACCGGAACGTTACAGATGTTGCATTGTGTCACCCCAGTGCTATACTGGGGGCATATTACAAGATCTGGGTAAGATACTATTAGCCAGATATGCCCAGATCCTACCGGATCTCATCCTTTGGGATCAGAATGGGTTCATCCCAGTGTACAGCACCTCTCACAGTCTCTACTGCCTCTTCCACATTCAGGATCAGGTGCATGACCAATATTACTTCTCAACTTGCCTGGTGCTGGATCTGGAAAAGGCTTTTGATTCTCTTTACTGGCCCTACCTCTTTTGTGTTCTCAAGTGGATACGCATAGGTCCCCATCTTCTGGCTTATTCACGACTTCTGTACAAAGGACTGCTTTCAAGGGTGCAGATGGGACGTCCAATTTCAGAAACGTTCTTGATAGAGTGAGGTACTAGGCAGGGGTGCCACCTGTCACCATTGCTTTTTACAATGCCGGTACAGCCCCTGTCTATTCAGCTCCATATGGATGGCACACACTGGAGAATACCCCTTGAGGATAGGACACATGCCGTCTCACTCTAAGCAGATTACCTACTCCTGTTTCTCTGTGACATTGGGAAGGTGTTCAATGATAAGGAGTGGCTAGGGCACTAGCATTTCCACACACCTACTCCAGGAATGTGAGATTTGCAAATATATAGGGCATACCTTACCCCAGCGCAACTTAACAGATACTTTCCCACAGCAAATTTGACTTGCCCCCGTTGCAGATCTGGTGAGGCAGATCTTTGGCACATGGTATGGTCCTGCCTTGTCCTCCACATTTTCTGGCAGGCTGTACACACTGTCCTCCAAGACATCACAGAACTCATTGAATTTGACACCTGAGAGGCCGGGCCCTGGGTATTTTTAAATTCAGGAAGAGCCTGGTAGTTCATACCCAGTTTACTAGCCTGGCCCCATTACTAGCTAAACACACACTTTCCATACACTGGAAGGCATTCAATGCCCCTCCAGCAGTGGCATTGCATGGAGCTGTGCGGAAGTGGGGAACTGTGGAGGGCACGGCCCACGGCTATCAGGAGGATAGGCTTTTCTGCTGATGTCCTCTACCCCAATTTTGGGACCCCATGCTCTTAATTTCTACAACTTACCTCTCAAGCTGGCCGGTCCCCGGTACCCACCCCATGGGCCATCTCCTTGTAATGCTCCTAGGCACCTGCCCCTCACTACAGTCCCTGGCTTTAAACAGGTAGCTCATGGTGCCCATCCCATATCCAAGTATTGGTTGTCTGTCCCACTAGGGTCTGAACATGGTCACCTATGTCAATCCCCTTGGTCCCATATTGTTTCTTTTTAACTACTGTGCTGCTTCAGATCCCCTCTCCACCGCTAGTTATTAAGCTGCAACTTTTGGTCACGAGACTTGACTTACAGGGACTTCCAATGCTTTTAAATAGTATTTAATACCTGCTACTTCTGACACTGGTTGATGGTATTTATGGTCTGGTGGATGTTCGTTCTTGCTGTTCTTCCCTGTAACTCATGTTTCTATGTAAAATTCTCAATAAAATAATGTTTGAAAAAAGAGAGAATGGTTCTTGATGCAAGGTAGGAAAATTCAATTCCTTCTTTGATTGATTGGGTAGTAGTTAAAAGTGAGTATTCCGGGCAGCATGTAGAAGTCTAGCAGCAAAATCAGGAGTACCCTTCTTTGTCCCTTTGGATTACACTACTTCTAAAAGACTCTGTCCAAGTAACTTCCAGATTTCATATTTCTTCTGCTATATTAAAACTACAAACCCTTTCCATTGTAGCATTTTATCCGGTGTCACGTAAAAAGCCATTCTAGCATACCTAGAACTTTTACATAACTTCTTCTTTACTTACCCAACCCTTAAACTACAAATATCTACTAAGACATCTTGCTGTCACATACCAAGTTATTCACAAAATTACATGGTTTGTGATTGTAAAATAATACTTTACACATTACTAAAACTTTTTGTGATTTGGAGGAAGCCTGTATGATTTGCAAAAGGGGGTTCTACTTGTGAACATCAATGAAATAAACCAATGCTTTTCAAACAGTTTTGCAAATGAATGAACTCTTACTTAGTACTCATAGGAGGTGGGAACAGATTCTTCAAGGGGAAGCTGCCATTGTTAGATTGTTTTAACCTAGGGAATCATGTTGGGCCAACACAGGAGAAGTTGGCAGTGATGCTTAGGATCACTTCTCTCTCCTCCCGATGTCTTGCCGGCATACATTTTTTTTAAAGCAGCGCAGGCCAGGTTTCTTTAAGTCTAAAAAAAGTTTCCCTTTTGAGAATACAAGAACAGGGATGGTGGTCTGCTGTTCCTTTCAGGGCACCATCACTTTGTTTGTAACCAGTCATAAGAAGTTATAAATAACTAGCTACCAAATTAATACTCAATAGGCAAGTCCCTCTGCAACCACTTTCAGCAGGAGATTTGAAATGCTACAATAATTAAAAATATGAGGGAGTGAGGTGATATGATAAGGAGGATTACATCAGTTTCTCCAGGATTCAACAAGTAATACCAAAAAAGAGGGAATCTCCTAAATGATCTATTGTACCAATATTCAAGGGGGAAGCCCCTGTTTTTTTAACAGACTCTCACCCTCATATTTTCCTGTAGATTGCTTCATCATCAAGTTCTCTCGTGTCCTGATGTCAATACCCGGCGGACCCAACCTCACTTCTGGGGGGAGCACTTTGATGTTTTTGGGAAATCACAATTTTAGGACTGGGAAAAAGAGGTTAAAAATGCATGAAGGTGTGCGCTTAGTTACAATAGTTTTTCTATTCTTAGGGCATTTTATGACCAACTAGAAACTGGGAGGGGAGGTGTGTGGAGCACTAATGGCTTCCACGTTCACTGATCAACATGTTTCACCTGATTTAGTTTTGCCCCGTGGGATCATGCAGCTTTCATCAGGACCTTTTAAAGTCCCTAATGTTTGTGTTTTAACTGTAAATTAGTTTATCATGTTTTGTCCACGCTAGGGGAGGGCAAAGTATTCCCTTCCACCTGCGTAATTGGCTGAATTTTGTTACTCTGCATTTCTCTTGTAAAGTTTCAGCCAAATTCCACTGAGGCAGACTTTTTTCTTGTGTGTGGCTGCAGAATGGTAAATTGGCAAGCAAAAATGAATTTGGTATTCCCAAGCATGATTTCGGGTTGGTTGGAGGACATCTGGCAAGATTTTTCTAATGCAAGCGGTCATGACCATTCGCAGTCACAAGGCTGCTGCTTGAGCACAAAATCTACTCGAGCTGCAGCAAAATCAACTCGGGTAGCTATGCCCTCTGTGGCACTATGTGGTGCTGTTTGTGCTGATTTTTCAGGGTGGTACACGCACCTGGTGTTCCAGGCGCTAAATCTGTGCATGACAATTGCAGTGTACCTATTTCTGCCTGTTGACGGAACGCCATGGAATTTCCCGTATCTGAGCTTTTGTATGTCTCTGTGAAATTCTGTGGAGTCAAATTCAGTGAGTTCTGACCGCCTCTGGTCCACATACACTCTTACCATGCATACATACATTCTACAAAGAACCATACCAGATTTTGGCCAACCGAGTTCTTCCTTGTGTCTAAATTCTGAAACATAGGATATAATACAAATTAAATGATGTATGCAAATGGGTTACTTTCCCTCAACCACCATAAAAAAATCATAATTCACTGCATGCTGTGACAAGTGACCTCTGTGACAAATTTATCATGTTGTTATCATGCTGTGTATACTGACACACTTCAGACCGTGAAAAAACACACATCCAATTTAATCAAATTACTATTCCTCCATAGCTGCTAAGGTTTCAGATTGTTATATGTGACATTTTCATAATCTCAGTGTCATTATGAGAGACATTTTAACATACATTAGTGACACTTTTTCACAAGCACACATCAAGTAATGAAAACGAGGAAAACATGTAAATATCAGATATTTCGCCCAAGACTCACTGTTTTGTACAGAGGGGAAGAGGCTCTGCTTTGGCGCCAATCAGCACAGATGTTCATCAGTCGTGATTGATAATCCATTTTGAATGTCTTTGGGGCCCCCAGCCACGGTGGTGTTAAAGCAATGCAGCCAACTCAGGCCTCAGGCTGTGGGCCACTAGGTCAGCTGGGCCAGGCTGTATCAGAGAAGTGTACTCAGCCACGCTGGGCCAGGGTTGTGGATATTCAGGCCCGTATTTATACTTTTTGACGCTAAACTGCGCTAACGCAGTTTAGCGTCAAAAATTTTTGCGCCGGCTAACGCCATTCTGAAGCGCCATGCGGGCGCCGTATTTATTGAATGGCGTTAGCCGGCGCAAGCAGACCGGCGCTGCCTGGTGTGCGTGGAAAAAAACCACGTACACCAGGCAGCGCCGGCGTAGGGAAAAATGGCGTTAGGGCATCTTAAAAATGGTGCAAGTCAGGTTGACGCAAAAAAATCGCCTCCACCCGATTTGCGCCATTTTTAACGACACCCAGACGCCATTTACATGACTCCTGTCTTAGTAAAGACAGGAGTCATGCCCCCTTGCCCAATGGCCATGCCCAGGGGACTTATGTCCCCTGGGCATGGTCATTGGGCATTGTGGCATGTAGGGGGGCACAAATCAGGCCCCCCTATGCCACAAAAAAAATATAAAAATAAAAATATTTATACTTACCTGAACTTACCTGAATGTCCCTGGGGTGGGTCCCTCCATCCTTGGGTGTCCTCCTGGGGTGGGCAAGGGTGGCAGGGGGGGTCCCTGGGGGCATGGGAGGGCAGCTGTGGGCTCATTTTGAGCCCACAGGTCCCTTAACGCCTGCCCTGACCCAGGCGTTAAAAAGCGGCGCAAATGCGTTTTTTTTTGACCCGCCCACTCCCGGGCGTGATTTTTGCCCGGGAGTATAAATACGACGCATTTGCGTCGCAGTCATTTTTTTGGACGGGAACGCCTACCTTGCATCTCATTAACGCAAGGAAGGCGTTCACGCAAAAAAATGACGCTCTTTACTCCTACTTTGGCGCTAGACGCGTCTAACGCCAAAGTATAAATATGGCGTTCATTTTGCGCCGAATTTGCGTCGAAAAAAACGACGCAAATTTGGTGCAAACGGAGTATAAATATGCCCCTCAATCTCCACCACAACAGATATGAATCTGAAAAGTTATTACCAACTGCACCGTCACAGTCATTGGCCCCCATCCCTACCTTTGCCATGTGGCACATGCACTCACCGTTGTTTCATGCACGCCTCAATCCCCCCCCCCTATCTTTCATCCACCCCACTCCACACAGGCATAGCCCATACAGCATACTCCCAGTGCACTTACCTGTTTGTCTGGAGGACCGTAGAGTAGAGTGTACTGGGGAGGACCCCATCCACGAGTTTCTCCAACTCCTCCGATGTGAAGGCAGGGGCCCTTTCCCCAAACGCACGAGCCATTGTCTCTTCCAGACTGAAGTCACAGCAGCACTTGCAGTGTGGGTCCTCTCCTGTCGAAGATCAGGTATCGAGTGATTGAACGGATAGAAAATGGCAGTCACGTCCGTGGCGGTGCGTACCGTCACCGCCGGCGTACGTCGTCATTGGCTCCTGGGACCCATAGGGTCCAATGTTAACCAATGCAGAATTGCGCCACGGTCTTCGACCGCCTACCGCGACGGTGTACAATGCCAGCGCAGTTACCTCACATCCCATTGTCCCACTTTACAGGTCAGGCAGCCGCCATTTCAGGGGCCCACATGGCTTAATTTTTAACTGCGTCACACATACCTAGGCCTTGCCTCAACACTCATACATGGAAATTTCAGATTATGAATCGTGTTCTGTGTAAGCTGTGGGTATGTACCTCTGAGTTGGTTTACTCTGTGCTCGCTATTATCCTTCATAGGCACCGTCCGCTGGTACATGTGAGGAGATGGCAGCATCCTCCGGTGTACAGACCGCTGGTGGACCGGTAGACAATGGAGGAAAGACATGTGATCATCACCTATAGGCTTGATCGTGCCGCAATCCTGGAACTGTGTGCCCAGTTGGAGCCAGACCTGATGTCAGCTATCCGCCATCCCACAGGAATCCCACCTCTAGTGCAGGTGCTGTCAGTACTCCATTTCCTTGCAAGTGGGTCATTTCAAACAACAGTGGCCATAACATCAGGGATGCCCCAGCCTATGTTTTCCAACGTGTTGTCCAGAGTGTTGTCTTCCCTGCTGAAACACATGCGGAGCTACATCGTTTTCCCTCAGGTGGAGGATTTGCCTACAGTGAAAGGTGATTTCTATGCCCTGGGACATATCCCCAACATCATAGGAGCCATTGATGGGACACATGTGGCTTTGGTACCCCCCCCCCAGGAGTGAACAGGTGTACAGAAACCGGAAGAGTTATCATTCGATGAATTTGCAGATGGTGTGTTTGGCAGACCAGTACATCTCCCATGTCAATGCCAATTTCCCTGGCTCAGTGCATGACGCTTACATCCTGCGGAATAGCAGCATCCCTTATGTGATGGGTCAACTCCAGAGGCACCGTGTGTGGCTATTAGGTGAGCACCTGGAAGCAAGTCAGTGGGAATGGTTGTCTGGGGATATCCCTACAGGTTAGTGTGTGTCTAACAGTTGTCCCTCGCCATTTGCAGGTGACTCTGGTTACCCCAACCTGTCATGGCTACTGACCCCAGTGAGGAATCCCAGGACAAGGGCAGAGGAATGCTACAATGAGGCCCATGGGCAAACTAGGAGGATTATAGAGCGGACCTTCGGCCTCCTGAAGGCCAGGTTCAGGTGCCTCCATATGACAGGTGGCTCCCTATTCTACTCACCAAAGAAGGTGTGCCAGATCATCGTGGCCTGCTGTATGCTTCACAACTTAGCTTTGTGACGACAGGTGCCTTTTCTGCAGGAGGATGGTCCAGATGGAGGTGTTGTGGCAGCTGTAGAGCCTGTGGATAGTGAAGACGAGGAAGCAGAAGAAGATGACATCGACAACAGGAACTCGGTGATCCTGCAATACTTCCAGTGAGACACAGGTAAGAATACAAACCAGCCTACTACATGTACTTTAACACTACTACCTCTCTACTGTCTGTCGTTTTCACACAGTGTATGGTCACTGAGTTGTCACTTTCCCTTACGATTTCACAGATGTGGGTCCCACTGTGTGACATCTGCTTTGTTTCCTCATGGACGAGAGCTGTGTGACATAGGTATGTTGACATTACAATTGAAAGAGCATTTTGACACTGTAATTGCTAATACACTATTTCGAAATCACAGACAGACTCCAGACAGACAGACTCCAGATTGTTTTGTGCTTTAAGGGTGCTCAATATTGGAGGGTGCTGTAAAATGGTGGGGGGTGATGGGGGAGGAATGTCCATGGCAGAGTCCAGTCTATTAGTCTCACAGGTGCATTGCCCAAATGGGCATAGGAAGTGGAGCTGGGGCAGTTTGAGGATGGACAGGGTGACAAGGTGGGACAGAAGGATGACAATCAGGGTGGTCTTATTTCTTGGCGGGGGTCTTGGCATCATTCTCTGTCTTTGTCCTTGATCTCAGGGACCGTTTGCGTGGTGGTTTTCCCTCTGCAGGGGGTGGGGTGCTGGTGTGGTGGTCCTGTGGCAGTGTCTCCTGTCCACTACCGCCAGCGAAGGTGGTGGGCATTTCATCGTCCAGGCTAGTGTCATGGGTCCCTTGTTGTGCCACAGTGTCCCTCCTGGTGTTGAGGACTTCCTTCAGCACCCCTACGATGGTGCCCAGGGTGGAATTGATGGATCTGAGTTACTCCCTGAGCCCAAATACTGTTCCTCCTGCAGCCGCTGGGTCTCCTGAAACTTGGCCAGTACCGTTGCCATCGTCTCCTGGGAATGGTGGTAGGCTCCCATGATGTTGGAAAGGGCCTCGTGGAGAGTGGGTTCCCTGAGCCTGTCCTCCCCCGGTCGCACAGCAGCCCTCCTAGTTCCCCTGTGTTCCTGGGCCTCTGTCCCCTGGATCATGTTCCCACTGCCACTGCCCCCAGGTCCCTGTTGTTGTTCGGGTGGTGTGTTATCCTGGGTTCCCTGTAGTGGTGGACACACTGCTGATTGACGTGTCCTGGGGACAGAGGTACGGGCCCGCTGGGTGGGTGCTGTGCTGGTGTTTCCAGAGGGGGGAAGCTCTGTGGTGGCCTGTGAATGTGTCAAGGGAACCGACTGTCCAGAGGTCCCAGATGGGCCAGGCTCGTCATCTAGATCCAGTTGGACAGAGCTGCTGTCATCACTGTGGGCCTCTTCTGTTGGTGGTGTGGACATGTGTGAACCCTACTGTCCGGTGACGTTGGGTAGGGGTCCTGCAGGGGTATAAAAGGATGTTTATTGCATCTGTGTGTGCCATGGTGTGCAATGGGCGGGTGACAGTGTACCCCAGGGCTTGCATTCCTGTGTGGGACCTTGTGTGATGGTGGTTTAGGGGGGTGTATGGGTATGTGCAGTGGCCATGCTTTGGTGATGGATGTCCATGCTTTGTTGTTGCATGCAGGGCTTGGTGTTGGGATGTGTGGTTTGTGATTTTGGGAGATTTGTGAGGAGTTGGAGTGATGGAGGTGAGGGCAAGGGTGGGGGTATGTGATGGCATGCAGGTAGGGTGGGGGATATCGTAGTTAAAGTTTTACTTACCAGAGTCCATTCCTCCATCTACTCCTGCGAGGCCCTCAGGATGCAGAATCGCCAAGACTTTCTCCTCCCATGTTGTTAGTTGTAGGGGAGGAGGTGGGGGTCTGCCGCCAGTCCGCTAAACCGCAAGGTGGTGTCTTGAGACCACGGAACGCACCTTCCCCCGTAGGTCGTTCCACCTCTTACTGATGTCATCCCTATTTCTTGGGTGCTGTCCCACTGCGTTGACCCTGTCCACTATTCTTCGCCATAGCTCCATCTTCCTAGCTATGGAGGTGTGCTGCACCTGTGATCCAAATTGCTGTGGCTCTACCCGGACGATTTCCTCCACCATGACCCTGAGCTCCTCCTCAGAGAACCTGGGGTGTCTTTGCCGTGCCATGGGGTGGTGTGGGTGATATGTGGGGTGGTGTGTGTAGTGATAAGTGGGGTGATATTTAATGGTGTGTTGTGTGAGGTGTGTGGAAGTTATGTGGGTGATGGTATTGTGTGCCTGTGGATACTTAGTAGTAGTTTGTAGTGTCTCTCTCTGGCCTTCTTTCAGTATTTTGGTCGTAGGGGTTTGTGGGTGATGTGGGTGTGTGCTTTATATTGTAATGGGTGTGTGGGAGTGGTGTGTTTATGTGTATCAGGTAGGTGTATTTGGAATTGTCCAATGTGGTAGTGTTTTGTAAATGTGTGTGTATTTTGAGCGCGGCGGTGTGTACCGCCACTGGAATACCACAGTTGAAAGACCGCTGCGTGGATTTGTGGGTAGTGATAGTGTGGGCGTATTTCTGTTGGCGTGACAGTGGACATTTTATTTTCACCAGTTTATCACTGACCTTTGGTGTGGCGGACTTGTGTGGGTGTCTCAATTTTGGTGGATTCCGAGCAGTGGGTCATAATGACGTGGCGGAATTCCGCTGCCGCGGCGGTGTGTTGGCGGTCTTCAGCACGGCGGTAAGCAGCTTTTACCGCCAATCTTGTAATGACCCCCTGTATGTCATTTAATAACATTATTTTTCCAAAATATATGTAGGCCACTCAAGGATTTAATCAGGTGGACCTTTTATTTTAATGTGTCAAATACAATTAGTAACTTGACATACACAGTTTACAAAGGGCTTCTATTATATGCCATGGGATGATACAGACCGGCAAACCCCATGTCAAACTCTCAAAAGAGAAAGTTTAATTCTCTGTTATCCATAAAATGCAGAAATACATTGGCCAATCAACACACAAAAGGAAAAGACAAATGACCGACATAATTTATCAGAATGTGCTCGGTTGAGCACTTATTGTGGCCCTGTAACTCCTGAATGTTGGAGTTAGTTATGGCAATCTGTATTTTTGCTCCGCAGCCTCATTGCATCTGACATCATTGCATGCCATACTTGATGATGTCAAATTGTTTGGCAGTCTGATTGATGATAAAGTATTAGTTTACAAGTTGATAAAAACCATAAACCTACACAGTGCAAGCAATCTTAATATATACACATCTAAAACAGCAAAAATAAATAGTCTTTATAAAAAAACGGCAAATTAACCTGATTCAGCCTAACATAAGGGAACTTGTACAACAGGGTGCATTGTGCAAGGGATCGGGAATGCAGAACATGTTCTGCGCCTCAACATCGAGAAAAGAAGTACATTGTGCAGTACAGGTCCAAATGTAGTGTTGTAAGGCATTGTGTAATGTGCATGATGGTGTGTTTGCCACAAACTGCTCTAGCCGATCATTGTCTCTTTTTGTCCTAAACCCTATTGGTTTTTAACCCTTTGGGTGCCCAGGACGTAACTGTTACGTCCTCAGCAGCACGCTGTGGTGCCCAGGACATAACTATTACGTCCTGCACCAGGCCCTCTGGGGAAGCACAAGTGCTCCCCCCAGGGTCTCCCACCCCCCTCCCCTGGGCAGGATGGAAGGGGAATTGCTTCCCCTTCCAACCCGCCACATCTAATAACGTCAGCCCTTACGCGCCGCTTCGCGCGGCACGGGCCGAACATTTGGCTCGGGCCGTGGCACTCGGTCTGAAGACGCGCTGAGTCCCCAGCCTGCTGTGCACATTACGAGGACCCAAATTGGGCATGGGGCCTTGTTCTTTCTTAGCGCGACACGCTTCCAGGAAGGTCTGACCTCCCCCACTCACCTGTTCCTCTTCTCTTCTTCTTTTCCTGTCTTTCATTGGGCCTTCCTTTATGTTTTTTCCTTTTCCCATATTACCCCTCTCTTCCCAGCATGCCTTTGTTCCCTGCTTTCTAAGGCTACTAGTCCATTATGTTTTATGTGTTGTTCCCTATCTAAGATGGTGTCCTTGTACTTCCTGTTGGTCGCTTCCTGTTTGTTGGTATTTAAGGGCTGTGATTCTTTCTTTCCTTGCGCTGCAACACTTTCTGCTTGGATGGTGTCTTCGCTCCTGCTTCCTCGTATTCGATACTGGCTCACATCTGTTCCAGTGTTTTTCCTGTACTTTTGCTCCTGTACTTACCTATTCATTTTGCTCCTGTTTCAGGAACCTCTCCTTTTTGGAGGTTTTTCCCCATTCAGGGTTTTTTTCCCTCTGGCACTACTTCTGAAGGACACGGCCTGCTCTTGGCGTTTCCATTGCCTGCAGCCCCGTGGCTACCAGAAAGAGTCGCCTCTAACTGGGCCAAGGCCAAACATTCAGGAACAAGATTCTCACCACTCATTTTGCGGACTCCAGGTTAAAGGAGCGCGTTAGTCGTGACAAGCTCAAGATTGCGCGCTGACATCATTAGAGGCCGCCGGTAGCCAGAGGCAAGTTTTTCCTCCGGCCGGGGGGGGGGGGGGGGGGGGAACAGGGGAATTCCTCTAACAGAGGCATCGGGGGAAAGGAAAGGGTTTTCCTTTCCCTTGATGCCTCTTTCAGCATTCCTGCTGCCTGATCTCAGTCACCAGGGATTTTGTTTGTGTGTTTGTTTAGGAAATTCGCGTATGTAAGGGAGCAGCCGATTATTTTTAGGCTGATCTGCCCTTAAGTGGGGCAGAAGCCTCAGTGACGCTAGGAATTTTTCCTCTTTGTTTTTTGTGTGTGGGGGGAGGCCCCTTGGACAAGGGTCCCCCACCAAAGGGGGCACAGCACTGTTGAGCAGTTCTGCCCCCTTGGGGGCAGATCGGCCTATTTTATTAGACCCATCTTCCCCCAAGGGGGGCAGAAACCACTGAGTGCCAGGGATCATGTGTGTGTGTGTTTTGTGTGGGGGGTGGACCCTTGGGCAAGGGTCTCCCCCCAAATGGGGCACAGTACTGATAGCCATCATCTTTGGCTCCAACAGATCAGCATGGGACAACTCCTGGTGGCCTGCCACCCTGGGGTCTGCCCCAACGCCCACCACCCACGCATCCAACCTCGGCTTCATACTGGACTCATCGCTCTCTATGACCCAGCAAGTCAACACCATCTCATCCTCATATTTTAACACCCTTTGCATGCTTCGCAAGACCTTCAGGTGGATCCCCGTTGAAACCAGAAGAACCGTCACCCATGCCCTCATCAGCAACAGACTGGACTACAGCAACGCCCTCTACGCGGGAACAACGGCCAAGCTCCAGAGGAAACTCCAGCGCATCCAGAACACCTCAGCACGACTCATCCTCAGTCTCCCTCGCCACGAACACATCTCAGCTCACCTCAGAGACTTCCACTGGCTACCCTTCAACAAAAGGATCGTCTTCAAACTCCTGATCCACGCTCACAAAGCTCTCCACGATGCCAGACCTGTCTACCTCAACGAACGTCTCAACTTCCACATCCCAACACGCCAGCTCTGCTCCGCCAACCTTGCTCTCACAACTGTCCCCCCCATCCACCGGACCACAAACCGGTGGCAGATCCTTCTCCCACCTTGCCGCCAAAACCTGGAACTCCCTCCCTGTCAACCTGCGCCTGACCCAGGACCTCCCGACCTTCAGGAAGTGCCTCAAGACCTGGCTCTTCGATCAGTAGCAACCCCCCCCCCCCAGCGCCTTGAGACCCTTCCTGGTGAGGAGCGCGCTTAACAAGTTACTGATTGATTGACTGATTTCTGCTCCCCTTTGGGGCAGATCGGCCTAGTTTAGAGGCCCATGTGCCCCTGAGGGGGACAGAAACCACTAGACACCAGGGATCATTTCTAAATCTTTGGTGGCGGGGTGTTTCTCAACTGGTGAAATATTTGCATTTGTGATTATAACAGTTTATATCTCCTTTTTGTACTAGTTCAAAGCTTTTGCTTCCTTTTCTGTGACTCCTTGGGGTTGTGGCAGTGGTTGACCTGCAGTTTGAGTAGTTGCATGTTTTAGGTAAGAAAAAACAATTTACCTCAAAGGAGTATTGTTGGCATGCATAAATGACATTTTTGTAAGTGGTGTACTAAATACAGGATTGTGTATGAAATTGTCCTTCGATTTGTCCACAATGATATTTGTTTTGTCTTATGTCTAATTTTCGTTTTAGTAGGATATTATTGGTGATTGCTGTGTCTGTGCAGAGTATTTGCTGGTGAGTCTAGCTTTTTCAGGCAAGTGAGTGGTATAGTTTTTGAGTACATAACTCTTTGTGATAAAGCCACACTTTGTTTATTACTTATGTTAGACAGTGCTGGTTGTTGTTGGCGCATTTGTCAAGTTACTTTTCTTAGAAAGGGTCATGGCTAGCCACAAGGTTATTGCTCAGCAGGTTGTTGGTATGCTTTTTGAGTCATCTATCTTCTGATTATGAGACTGACTCTGCATCTGAGGCAGAGGAGGAAGGGAGATATTCTGGCTGTGAATCTTCTGTCCGAGAGGAATCTTCTGATGAGGAAGCCATTCTCAGTGCAGATGAAGGGCCTGTTTTAGAGGAGGACACTGATGTGCCAATAGTGGAGCAGCCTGGGGCTGAAAGGTGTTCTCATTGGAAGACCTGAACTTTGGGTTGCCTCAAACATGGAGCAGTCAGAATTGCCTGCCTTTACTGGTCTCCCAGGGTGTAGAGTAAATACGGAAAACATTTTGCCTGTCAGTTACTTTGAGTTGTTTATTGATGATGTATTTTTGGAAGAGATTGTTGAGCAGACTAACTTGTATAGACTAATTTGTAGACGGAGCAATATTTGAGGGACAACGTTGCTAGACTTAGGCCACAGTCTAGAGCTACCCAGTGGATTCCCACAAATCTGGAAAAGATTAAAAAGTTCTTGGGTCTTACTTTTTTGATGGTGTTTATAAAGAAGCCGTCACTAGCTTCTTATTGGTCTACTAGTCTCTTGATGGCAACTGCTATATTTTCTGCAACCGTGACTCATAATCGGTATTTGCTTCTTCTTCGGATGCTGCATTTTGTTAACAATGCTTTAGGCTTGCCACAAGATCACCCTGCTCATGACTGTCTTTTTAATATTAGGCCTATTCTTGACCACTTTGTAGAACGCTTTTCAGAGGTCTATGTTCCAGGGAAAGAGCTATCTGTGGCCGTGTCTTTGGTCCTATTTAAGGGTTGTTTGGTTTTTAGACAGTACATTCCTAGCAAAAGGGCACGGTATGGAATTAAAATGTATATGCTGTCTGAAGGTAGTTCAGGATATGTTTATAATTTCCGGGTCTACACTGGTAGGGATTCCAGTACTGACTCACCTGGTTTTCCTCCCGCTCTTGGAGTTAGTGAGAAAATTGTGTGGGAACTTGGTAGACAACTGTTTAACAAAGGTCACCATTTGTATGTAGATAACTTTTACACTGGGGTGCAGTTCAGAGAATTGTTCAGAGTGGACATTGTTGCTTGTGGGACAATCTGCTCTAACCGGAAAGGCTATCCAAGGGAGCTTGTCTGTAAAACACTTTAGAGGAAACAGTGCAGTGCCTTGCTGAATGATGAGCTACTAGCTCTGAAATTTGCAGACAGGAGGGATGTCTACATACTAACTACCAACCATAATGAGAATACTTCACCTGTGGCTATTTGGGGTCAGGTTGCTAACGTGCACAAACTTGTGTGCATTTTAGACTACAATAAGGACATGGGTGGTGTTGATAGAGTAGATCAGAGGTTGGAACCTTACACTGCTGTTCGTAAGTCCTACATTTGGCATAAAAAGGTGGCCATACATTTGTTTAACGTAGCAACTTTTAATGCTTTTATTGTGTTCAAGGATTGTTCCCCTGAGTCAAGGAAGAAGTTTATTAAATTGCAGGAGTCAGTGAAAGAGAGCCTTGTTCTGGTTGAACATTCAAGAGTTCTAAGAGTAGCAGTGGTGGAGGATGCGGCTAGATTGAAAGATCACCACTTTCCTGATCAGATTCCTCCCACTTCCAAAAAGACTTCACCACTAAGAAATGTTTAGTCTGTGCCCCAAGAGGTATCCGGAGCGAGACTGGTATGTACTGCCCCGATCATCCTTCAAAGCCTGGGCTGTGTGTGGCCAGCTGTTTCAAGAGCTACCACACCCAAAAGAATTTTGGGAACTACTGTGAGCATAAACTGCCTGTTTTATAATTTCATATGTTCAGTTTCACAGTTGGCATTACTGTCATGTATTTAGTTAGAGCTTTTGAGTTTGTAGTTTTTTACTTATTTATAATTAGTCAGTGGTTCTATGTTGTTTAAAAAAAGTGATGGCGGTGAGCATGGAGTGGCACTTGGCTGGCGGTGTGTGTGGAGTGGCGCTTGGTTGGCGGTGTGCATGGGATGGCACTTGGCTGGTCGTGTGCATGAAGTGGAGATTGGCTGGCGACGTAAGTAGTGACTTGCTGTTAGCCACTACAACACACTGCTAGCCAAACGTCAGTCCACAGACTCCCATCAGCTGGTGTGATTGCTGTGTCAGACATGTGTGCGTATGAAAGTGATAGGGTCTTGAATGGCGCTGTCTGTTAATATGAGTGTTATAATGTGCTGGGCCCGCAGCGTGAATGGTCTTGTGCATTTCATGTATGAAAGGTGTGTGAATGGACTGTAAAGTGGTTGGTGCCTTGACGCTGCTTTACAGCTCATGAACTGTCAGTCAATGGTTCTGCTTTTTGGCCTTTCAATTATTAACAGTGCATTTGTACTGGCACAGTGATCCAACAAAGAAAAGTGTGGATTTTTGTTTTGTTGTTGTTGCTATATTTGAGGTTTGCAAAGGAGTCTGGGTAAGAAAATGAGGGGGGATCCACGCAATCCACACCTCTCTGGACTCCTCCAGGTGTCTAGTTTTAAAAAAAAAGTCTAGGTTTGGTAGGTTTCCCTTGATGACCGCCACACCTGGGACCAAAAACGGAGGTTTCTCCCCCTGCAAAAACAGGTAGTTTTGTAATAAATCATTTTGATGTGTCCACGTTGTGCTTTGGGGCATTTCCTAACACAGGCACTGGCTCTACCCACACAAGTGAAGTGCCATTTTTATAGGGAGACTTGAGGGAACACTGGGTAGAAGGAAGTTTGTGGCTCCTCTCAGATTCCAGAATTTTACATCACTGAAATGTGAGGAAAAAGTGTTTTTTTTTCCAAGTTTTAAGGTTTGCCAAAGATTCTGGATATAAAACCTGGTGCGAGCCCCACAAGTCACCCCATTCTGAATTCCCTCTTGGTGTCTAGTTTTAAAAAATGTATACGTTTGCTACATTTCCATAGGTGCCGGCTGACCTATAAGCCCAAATCCACAGCTAGGCACTTTTCAAAAAACATGTCAGTTTTCTTTGGGAAAATGTGATGTGTCCATGTTGTGTTTTGGGACATTTCCTATCGCGGGCACTAAACCTACCCACACAAGTGAGGTACCTTTTTTATTGGGTGACATGGGGGAATGCTGGATGGAAGAAAATTAGGGGCTCCTCTCAGATGCCTGAACTTTCTATCACTGAAATGTGAGGAAAAAGTGTTTTTTTGTGAAATTTTGTGGTTTGAAAAGGATTCTGGGTAACAGAATCTGGTGAGAGCTCCACAAGTCACCACATCCTGGATTTCCCTAAATGTCTAGTTTAAAAAAATGAAGAGGGTTGGTAGGTTTCCTTAGGTGCTGGCTGAGCTAGAGGCCAAAGTCCACAGCTTGGCACTTTCCAAAAAACACGTCGGATTTCAATGTAAAAATGTGATGTGTCCATGTTGCGTTTCCTGTCGCGGGCATTAGGCCTACCCACAGAAGTGAGGTACCATTTTTATCAGGAGACTTGAGGGAACACAGACTAGAAGAACAAGTGTTATTGCCCCTTCTCTTCCTCTACATTTTATCCTTCCAAATGTAAGACAGTGTGTAAAAAAGACGTCTGTTTGAGAAACGCCCTGTAATTCACATGTTAGTATGGGGACCCCGGAATTCAGAGATGTACAAATAACCACTGCTTCTCAACACCTTGGGGGTTATTCTAACTTTGGAGGAGGTGTTAATCCGTCCCAAAAGTGACGGAAAAGTGACGGATTTACCACCAGCCGTATTACGAGTCCATTATATCCTATGGAACTCGTAATACGGCTAGTGGTATATCCGTCACTTTACCGTCACTTTTGGGACGGATTAACACTCCTCCAAAGTTAGAATAACCCCCCTTATCTTGTGCCCATTTTGGTAATACAAAGGTTTCCTTGATACCTATTTTTAACTCTTTATATTTTACCAAATAAATTGCTGTGTACCCGTATGAAATGAAAACCCATTGCAAGGTGAAGCTCATTTATTGGCTCTGGGTACCTAGGGTTATTGATGAACCTACAAGCCCTATATATCCCCGCAAACCAGAAGAGTCCAGCAGAAGCAACGGTATAATGCTTATTCGCGAGTAAAATGTGTTTTTTTCACCTCAATTTAAATATACTGTACATTTATTTTATTTCAGCCGTTATTTTCTGTAGGAAAACCTTGTAGGATCTACACAAATGACCCTTTGGTGAATTCAGAATTTTGTCTACTTTTCAGAAATGTTTAGCTGTCTGGGATCCAGCATTGGTTTCACACCAATTTCTGTCATTAACTGGAAGGAGGCTAAAAGTACAAAAAATTGTAACAATGAGGTATGTCCCAGTAAAATGCCAAAATTGTGCTGAAAAATTTGGTTTTCTGATTCACGTCTGCCTGTTCCTGAGAGCTGGGAAGATGGTGATTGTAGCACAGCAAACCCTTTGTTGATGCCATTGTCTGGGAAAAAACACATGCTTTCTCCTGCAGCGCTTTTTTCCAGTTTTTGCCAAAAACTAAATTTTAGCTGTATTTTGGCTAATTTCTTGGTCTTCTCCAGGCGAACCCACCAATTCTGGGTACCTCTAGAATCCCTAGGATGTTGGAAAAAAAGGATGCTAATTTGGCGTGGGTAGCGTAGGTGGACAAAAAGATATGAGGGCCTAAACGCGAACTGCCCCAAATTGTCAAAAAAAGGCCTGCCAGCTGAGGGGAAAAAGGCCTGGCAGCAAAGAGGTAAAGGGTCCTATATGCTGAAATTAGAGTTCATAACAAACCTCACCTTCTCTGAAGTAGTAAGGGAAGTCAATATTGTTAATCTGTGAGTCCTAAATTTAGTCCCAGATCATTCAGTTCTATTTAAAGAGGAAAAATTGAGAAAAAAGGAAATACCTGGCGAAGTGCACAACTTGATGATACCCCTATTTTAGTTATTACTTATTACAAAATAAGGCATTTTTTACTTTGAGTCTTTATATACACAGTCTGTTCTAAAAAGAACCAGCTCAAACAGGTCAACTTGCAGTATGTAGATTTCCCGGCCACTGTGACAAGTTTATCTTAACTTCAGCCGAGGGATATTATCATTCAGAACTATGGTATTACTGGACAAACTGTACATCAACCTCTATTCCTTTTCCAGTAGGATCCTGGACCGTGTTCTTATGGTGTATGTCATTGTTGCATTGTTATGTCCTTGGGCACTGTCCAATTAAAATAGTTAACTGTGTGTTCATTGTTAGAAAAGTGTTTAGCCATTTTTGTTGTCGTCCTCTCATAAAAAGTGTTTTTCAAATTGTAGATTACCTGTAGTTAGGATCTAACATTATTTATTGATGTTTTTGTGTGATTAGATGATGTGGTAATATAGATCCTTTTGTGGTGGCGTGTGTGTTCATTGACAATGTTCCTGTGGTTGTGTTTTGTTTTTTTAAGATATTTTTGAATGCTGATCTCAGGATAATTCTGAAATATAAGTTACTGACATAGTATTCCACCTGTTTATTGAAGTCTCCCATGCAACTGCAATTGTGTTGTAGTCTTAAAAAATGACCATCTGGCAGGTTTACCCATAGTGAACATGGATGGAAACTGTTTCTGTGGTTGGTTTGAGGTGACTCTCCACAACATCCATTTCATGAAGGATTTTGACATTGAGGTAAGTTAACCTGTCGACACTAATTGAGAGGATGAACTTTAGGAATTAATTCTGTGTAATAATCCACTCTAGACAATGCATGGCACTAGACTTTGCTCTCCAAATCACCAGATTAACATTGAAGTACCTTTTCTCGTGTTCAATCTTGTCTCTGAAGGTATTGGTGTAATCATTATTTCAGATTTTTCAAAATAGAGCCCATAATGGCATGCAATGCTAGGAGCAAAGATGTTTCCCATAGAAGTACTTTATATCTTAAAGTACCCTCAAATTAAAAAGAAAAGTTAAAAACCAAACAAATGCACTCTAACAGAAAAGGGCATATTTGCAAGCCCCTTGCCCCACGTTAGTGCCGCCATAGCGTAATTTTTTGTTTTACACTAAGGCAGCACTAAAGTGGCTTTTCTGCTACGCTATATTTACAAAGGTGCGCAATGCTTGCATTGTGCCACTTTGTAAACCCTTGCGCCAAATTATGCCTGCGTCAGGCATAATTTATACAAGGGGGGTGTTCTGATGCAGGGAGACCCGAAAAAATGGTGCAGTGAAATTTACAATATTTCACTGCACCATTTTTTCTGCCATTTTTAATGCCTGCTCAGAGCAGGTGTTAAAATGATGCACCCACGATATTCAGTGGGCCTCCCTGTGCTTTGCTGCACTAGTGTCAACATTTTCTACGCTATTGTAGCAAAGCGCCACAACAGCATCAAACATTTTGACGCTATTGAGCTATTGACCACCATGGGGCGCCATATTTGAAATACGTTACAACCATGGTGTTGTTAGGTGCCGTTAGGGAGGGGCAAGAAAAGTGGCACATCATCTATGATGTGCCACTTTCTTGTAAATATGCCACAAAGTGTCAAGGGATGGAATGGGGCCAGTCCTCTGAGAACAAAAGGTCTACATTACCTTCATGGTTTCTTCCTGAGGGAGACTGGTGAGCAGACTCTCTCTATCTAATCCAATCAGGAGGTTTGCAGCAGGGATATACTGAATATCATTAAGTAGTCGTGAAAGCTCTTTGGTGCCTACTATATATGACAGGATCTTTTCAACCACAGGGAGTACAAAATAAGCACTAAATTTGGATAGAGGTTTCAAGATTGAATCAGTCTCTCACACTATTGTTCTTCCGGGTACCAGTATCCTGTTTTTATAGATTTTCAGCAGGATGTAAAAGGCTGGTGTAAAAGGATTGATTGCCACCATAAATTTTGATTATTTCTTTAATATCAATAATTTTGGCTTCTGATTCTCTGACAGGGTTATTGATCTCTCTTTTCTGAGACTCTGTCCTGTTTCTCATAGTTCCTGTGATTATTCAATAGGAAGAGGCATTCATATATGTAGTCACCTATGTTCTTGTATGACTAATGTACCAATATTAAAGTTTTCCCCTCTAATATTGGAACAGTAGATAACTTAGGAGGTTCTCTCCCTTTTGGTATTGGTTAGCTTTAAAATGCAACCTAATAGTATATAGGCTGTGCCCCAAAATTATAGAGGTCGCTAAAAGTTAGGGGACAGTTTGTGCTCACTTTACTTGAAATTTCTGTTAGTACTTCAGGCCGCAATGCAGTGTATTTGTCTTCTTTTGTGCCTTTTATGTTACCAATGGGGACCATAGATTACAAGGGTAGATTATACAATCACAGATGTCTGATCAAGCACCATAAAAGACAATTAATTTGAGTGCTTCATTATAATTCTGACTCAATAGGGAAATCAGAAAAATGTACACAAAGTCCAACAATACATAATTGAAGTTAATAACAGGTGAACACTGTTCAAAACTGAGCCAGAAATGTCAATTAACAACAGAACACAGTATCAAACAGAAAACAATACATGTTAAAATCTCCAAACGTAGTTAGACACATTTGTGAAACCCAGCAGGAAAAACAATTTTTCTGGTCATATATTATGGGTTTTGAGAAATGTGGTAGCTTTCAGTAAAGCCAATACAAATATTTAGTGGTAGGATCACCTTATGTGTTGCGAAAAGGTATTAATTATTCAGTTAAACAGTTGGATGAAATAATTACATTGAATATAGCTTGACATTTCTTGTAACCATTACTTACATTTGTTCAACCGTGAATGTCTTGAAGTCCCACAAGACCAGAAGACCATTAATACTTCCAGTAGCCAACATGGAATAGCCATTCTCTTTCAACAGATCAAGGCATATCACCTCTCTGCCAGCCAAAGGGCACTGCGGGCAATGATGCACAAAAGACAGACTTTACTTTTTTAGGATAATGAATAGCAAGAGATAATTATTGGCATGTACAAAACAAAGTGGTTCTAAATGTGATCTGTGTTTCACAGTGGCAATTGGTAGTGAACTCATACAAATATGTATGCACCTAGATAGATAGATAAATAGATAGATAGATAGATAGATAGATAGATAGATAGATAGATAGATAGATAGATAGATAGATAGATAGATAGATAGATAAATAGATAGATACTAAAAGTTAATATTTATGGTCTGCAGCTCACAAGAGAACTAAATATTGGCTGTCATGTTTAACTGTTGCTTGATTTCCTCTTTTCAGTGCCATTTGCAAATGGGTTGTGTTGTGCATTGTGTGGTGCGAAAGTTATGCTGTGCATTGTGTGTACTACCTACTATTCCTGGTGAAAATTCACAGCCTGACAATGCAGAATTCATGGCCATGTTCAATAAGTACTATGGGGGTGATTCTGAGACTGGCGGGCGGCGGAGGCCGCCCGCCTGTCTTCCCCCGACAAAATACCGCTCCGCGGTCGCAAGACCGCTGAGGGTATTTTGAGATTTGCCCTGGGCTGGCGGGTGGCCGCCAAAAGGCCGCCCGCCAGCCCAGGGCAAATCTACCTTCCCACGAGGACGCCGGCTCAGAATTGAGCCGGCGTAGTGGGAAGGTGCGACGGGTGCTGTTGCACCCGTCGCGTATTTCAGTGTCTGCTTTGCAGACACTGAAATACTACGTGGGGCCCTCTTACGGGGGCCCCTGCAGTGCCCATGCCATTGGCATGGGCACTGCAGGGGCCCCCAGGGGCCCCGCGTCACCCCCTACCGCCATCCTGTTCCTGGCGGGAGACCCGCCAGGAACAGGATGGCGGTAGGGGGTGTCAGAATCCCCATGGCGGCGGAGCGCGCTCCACCGCCATGGAGGATTCTCCCGAGCAGCGGAAAGTCGGCGGGAGACCGCCGACTTTCCGTTTCTGACCGCGGCTGAACCGCCGCGGTCAGAATGCTCGAGGGAGCACCGCCAGCCTGTTGGCGGTGCTCCCGTGGTCGGTGACCCTGGCGGTCACCGACCGCCAGGGTCAGAATGACCCCCTATGTCGCCATGTTCAATGGTAATAGAGTCACTGACACAGGGGCTGGTGGAGGGCGGGTGTTTGCCACAGGCCATGTGCTCATACTGTTGTGTATGGCTGAAGACCATGTCTATCACTTTCAGAGGCAAGTTGGATGGAGAAGGGCCTGACAATTGGCCCACCTCTTCATTTGTGCCAATTGTGCCAATGGCCAAAAGCCATGTGAAGCAAGAGGTGGTGAAACAAGCAGTAGTTCCACAGCACAGGCCCTGTCTTGAGCCAATAGAATGCTTGAGCGGATGGGTACATGGCATAGCTTTAAGCCAGGCCCGGCATTGGATTGCTAGCATGCAAGACTCGTTGAATGGAGAGCCTATCTACAGGCTGGGTCATGCATTCAACCCTGATGCACAGAGACAAAAGCCACATGAGGCAGGGGCTGAATGCACAGACTTTGACCATGCTTCCATTTTTCAAAAACCTAATAAATTTGCTGGAAAAACATAGCTGGCAGAAAGTTATGCTTTAGGTGGTACACATAATTTAACATTCCCCCTCAAATTATTATAACTCACACCCTCCATACATAGTGTAGTGAACACGGTAGCGAACCTACATTAACTATAACTCGCACCTTCTCAATGCACTGCTTATAACCTTTCATATTACATCACTTAAACCGCCTGAAATCATGGCATTCATAGCAACACTTATGACATCGCAAATCACATCATTTGCGAGAACACTGTGCACAGAAGAGTGGGGAGTTACAGTTAATGTAATGTGGCTACTTAGTTCACTACAGTGTGTATAGAGGTCCATGACTTATAATAATTTAAAGGTGGTGCATAAGTTATAAATTTAAGGTATTCTTATAAATATAGACCATCTATTGTTTGTGTAGTTTATAGTTTGTAGACACAGAAAGATTAAATAAAGTTATAGTAATTTAAAGGTGGTGTGTCCATTATAAATTTAAGGTATAACTGAATCATGTTTAATGTTTATGTAATTTAAGTTTGGTTTGTATAGAAAGAAGGCAGCTTTCCTAACTATAACTAAGATTTCACATATGTTTTTTTCATTGACTTTCCTTGTTTTTTCAAATAAAAAATAGTTTCAAATAGTAGATTCCAGTGTTGTTGAATGTAGTGTTGTTAAGTTGAGTGCGATACAATACAGTGGAGGAGAGAGCTGTACAGTGTAGTGTCTTAGAGTGAAGTAGAGTGAAGTGGACTGGCGTAGTGTACAGTGGAGTAAAATGTCAGAGTATAGTGGTGTGTTGTAGAGTGGAAGGGTGTGACATAGACTGGAGTGTAGTCCACAGGGATAGAGTGAGGTAAAGTGTTGTACAGTTGAAAAGAGCAGAATCGAGTAGAGTGGAGGAACATACTGTGGAGTAGAGTAACGTGTCATAGAGCATAGTGGCATGACATAGAGTAGAGTGACATGGAGCGCAGTAGAGTGGAGTTGTTTAGTATAGAGTTGAGTACAGTGTCATAAAATGGAGTGGCATGTGGTAGAGTAGAGTGGAGTGTCATGCTGTAGTGTAGCATGGAGAGGCATGCAGTGGACTGGCATAGATTTGAAGTAGCATGTCATACAGTAGAGTGTTATAGAGTGGAATATCGTAGAATGGAATAGCGTATCGTGTAGTGGCTTACAGTGGGATAACGTTGAGTGGATTGCCAAAGAGTGTAATAGCGTAGAGTTGAATGTCATAGAATGGAGTGACAGAGTAAAAGTAGCCGATAGTGGAGTGGTGAACAGTGGAGTGTCGTAGAGTGGGATTACGTAGAGTGGAATGGTATAGAGCGTACTAGCATAGAGGGGAGTGGGGTAGACTGGAGTAGCATAAAGTGAAATGGCATACAGTGGAATAGCGTATAGTGGAGTGGCAAAGAGTGGAGTGGCATACGGTAAAATACCATAAAGTGGAGTAGCATAGAGTGGAGTGGTGTGGAGTAGGGTGGCATATAGGGGAATACTGTAGAGTGGCGTGCCGAAGGGTGGAGTGGTGTACAGAGGAATAGCATGTCATAGAGTAGAGTGTAGTGGAGTACAGTGGAGTGGTGTGGCACAGAGCAGATTGGCATACAGTGGAGTTGCATGGAGTGGAGTAGCATGTTATAGATTAGAGTGAAGTGAAGCTGAGTGGAAGCGTAGAGTGAAGGGGTGTAGAATGGAGTGGGATAGAGTGGAGTATAGTATAATAGTGTACAGTGGAATGGTATAGACTGGAGTGGCATACAGTGGAATAGCATAGAATAGAGTGGCTTACAATTGAATTGTGTAAATTGGAGTGGCATACAGTAGAGTGGAATATAGTGGAGTGGCATAGTGTAGAGATGCATAGAGTGGAACAGCATAGAGTGGAGTGGCATACATTGGAATGGTGTAGAGTGAAGTGGAGTAGAGTGTGTTGACATAGAGTGGAACACCATAGAGAGGAGTGCGTAGAGTGGTCTACAGTTGAAAAGTGTAGAGTGGAGTGGCGTGCAGTGGAATGCCATGGAGTAGAGTGGTTACAGTGGAATACTATAGAGTGGAGTGGTATAGAGTTGAGTGACGCAGAATGGAGTGGTGTACAGGAAAGTAGCATTCAGTCAAATAGATTATACCATGTCATACAGTAGAGTGGAGTGGCATATAGTGGAGTGGCATGTCGTAGAGTTGTGTGGCGTACAGTGGAGTGGCATGGGCAGGAGTGGGGTAGAGTAGAGTGGCATAGATTGGAATAGAGTAGAATGGAGTGGCATTCACTGGCCTGGCATGGAGTGTAGTTGCGTGTAGTGGATTGGTGTAGAGTGGAATACTGTACAGTGGAGTGTGTAGAGTAGTGTACGGTAGAGTAGCATAGAGTGTAGTGGTTTAGAATGGAGTGCCATGGAGTGGAGTGACCTCTAGTGGAATAGTGTACAGTGGTGTAGTGCACAGCGGAGTGGCGTACAGTGGAGTGAATTACAGTCCAATTGTGTAGAGTGGAGTGGCATACAGTGGGCTAGCATAGAGTTGAGTGGCAGAGAGTGGAACAGCATAGATTAGAATGGCGAAGAGTGGAGTGATGTATGGTGGAGTGGTGTAGACTGAAGTGGCATACAGTGGAGTGGCATAGAGTGGAATAGCTTAGAGTTGAGTGGTTTAGAGTGGAGTACCATGGAGTGAAATGGCCTCCAGTGGAATAGCGTACAGTGGTATATTGTATATTGTAGTAGCGTAGAGTGAAGTGGCTTGAAGTGGATTGGGGTAGGGTGGAATGGTGAATAGTAGAATAGCTTAGAGTGGAGTGGCACAGGGTGGAATGGAATACAGTGGAGTGATGTAGTGGAATAGCATACAGTGGAGTAGTGTAGACTAGAATGGTGTACAGTGGAGTAAACTGGAGTAGCGTGCAATCAAGTAGTGTGTCATAAAGAGTAGAGTGTGTTGGCATAGAGTGGAGTTGAGTACAGTGCAATAATGTAGAGTGGAGTGGCATAGAGTGGAATGGCATATAGGTGGTACATCCATCTCCGTCCAAGCAGCCAAACTATGGAATTCATTACCCCCAACTATAAGAGCCACAGATAACTTTCTTGTCTTCAGAAAACTACTCAAGAGTTGGCTCTTTCCTTCATAACCACCTTTTTCAAACAACTATGAACTGGATATGCCTATGTGGATAAATATTTTTTTCAGATTATATGTATATTTCTATTTATTTATAGATTCTTTGGAAAATATGTATTGCTACTATGTCATAACAATAAAATACACACACACTCTTTAAACCTGTCTGACTAAGTATTTTTTACCCATGATTCTAATTATGTATTGTATGTGCATATGTGTGTGTATTCGTGTGTGTGTGTGTGTGTGTGTGTATATATATATATATATATGTATGTGTATATGTTGTTTCTGTGCTTGGCATGTTCGTGGATCATTGCATGGCTCCTGGTTCTTTGGGTTGTTATACTAGATATCTATGAATTCCTGCTCTCATCTTATCACACTTTTCTACTCATCACTCTTATGTCATGTCTCTATCAAACTATCCTCCATTCTCACTCTGACTCATCCCAAATCCCTTCTACCACTTTCATCTCCTAAATATCTCTGCCTAAGCTCTTCCCTCCACCTCCACATCTAACTCACCAAACCTCACTCTACCTCTGTGACCTCCCACACAACCCTACTAAATTCTCCTGCATTCATCTCACCCTGCTACTATGCTCTCCCTAACCCTTCCACATACTCTTCCCTCTCCGCCCCCCTTTACTCATCCCAAGCCTTTGAGTTGAGTAAATGAAGGATATACTCCTAATTAACACTTCTGGATTTCTTTCCTCCTCCACCCCTCCATTACTCCAGTCAATCTAACTAACAAACTCTCATATCCGCGGCTCAAATTAACTCATAATAATACTAAAACTGTACTCATTATTTAATGATACTAATCCATCACTAATTCTTGTTGGGTTCCAGAGTAGCGTGCTACTCATCGAAAAGCGCTTCGACGCCTCGTCAGGGGTAGTAAGCGCTATATAAATACGATTACAATACAATACAATACAATATAAAGGAGGCATGTACAGTTGAATAGCATACAAATGAGTGGCGTAGAGTGGAGTGGCATACAGTGCAGTGCTGTAGAATAGAGTAGCATAGAGTGGGACAGCATAGAGTGAAGTGTAGTAGAGTGGAGAGGCATAAACTGGAGTGGCATGGAGAGGAGAGCCATACGGTGGATAGTATAGAGCGGAGTGGCAAATGAAACAATATCTTAGAGTGGAGTGGCACGGACTGGAGTGGTGTAGAGTACGATGGCATAGAATGGATTAGTGCAGAGTGGATTGGTGTACATTGGAGTGGCATTGAGTGGACTAACATAGCGTGGAGTACCATAGAGTGGAATACCGTACAGTGGAGTGCGTAGAGTGGAGTGGCATACAGTAGAGTGTCATGTCATAGTGTAGAGTGGAGTGGCATAGACTGGATTGTTGTAGATTGGAGTTGTGTGTCATACAGTAGAGTGAAGTGCCTTAGACTGGAATACTGTACAGAGGAGTGGTGTAGAATGGCGTTGAACAGCGTAGAGTGGAGTGACATACACTGTAGTGGCAGAGAAGGGAGTAATGTAGAGTGGAATACGGTACAGTGGAGTAGCGTAGAGGGAAGAGGCAAAGAGTGAAATAACATACAGTAGAGTAGTGTAGAGTGGAGGGACTGTCATAGAGTGTAGTGATGTTTTGTAGAGTAATGCAGAGTGCAGTGCCTTCTTATACAGTATAGTGGAGAGGCGTTGTCATAGAGTGGAGTGTGATAAAGTGTTGTAGAGAGGCAGGTCATAGAATGGAGTGGCATAGAGTGACCTGGGATGTCACAGAATGGAGTGGCGCATAGTGAAGTGGCATGTCGCAGAATGGTGTGGCTTGTGGTACAGTGGAATGGCAGGTCGTAGAGTGGAGTGGGTGGAGGGGGCTGTTATACAGTGGAGTACTGTGTCAGAGAGTGGAGTGGTATATCGTACAGAGGAGTGGACTGCTGTGTCTTGTGTAAGGGTGGGCGGAGCTCACAGAGTTCTACTCTGCAGCATTCCATGGAGTTCGCAAAAAGATCTGTGAAATTATGCAGAGTTCAACGTGCGGCATAATGCAGCCTGACCTACCACCCTGGCCTGAATGCACCTGATCTAGGAATTGCTAAGCAGGATAGGGCGTGCCCTGACCCTGTTTAGCACTTCTGAGTGCGGGTGAATTCAAGTCAGGAGGGTGGTATGCCATAGGCAGTGATTAATTTGTAAATTAAAACGTGCCGGTGCTCAAAGCCCTCCTCTGAAAAAACACGGCTACTGCATTTAAATGTGTGAGCATGGAATACTGAGGCCGCGTAATCCTGAAGCCATCTTGGTCCTCTTCAATCTATTTAAAGCCACTCACCGCCCCTTCAGCGCACTCCTGCAGCTTTCTGCTTTCTACCTTTGTGACGCTTTTTCGTTTTTCTCTTCCTCCCTCTTTCCCATATGTGTCTTTTGCTCTCAGCAAATGCTTGAGCCAGAAGAATAAGCGCCGGCCCTCAAAAATAAGTGCCGGTGCTCAGCACCGGAAACAACAAGCACAAATTAAGCACTGGCCATAGGCAGCGAAGTTGCTGTTTCAGGCCTCTCATGCTGATACAGCCTACCAGCCTGGAGCTTGCTGGTCTCAACCACACCTGCACGCTTCCCTTCACCAACTGCCCTCTTTCACATATTTGCAAAGCACACCCCCTGTCTTGCACCAACCTTGCAAATGCTTCCTCTGCACTTGCACAGAGCCTCAAATTGCCCTACCTTTAGGGCCCAGCACTAGCAACAGCAAACCATCTCACCACCAGCAGCCTAGTATTTTCACAAAGTGCCCAGCTTTGCTCACCACTGGGCTCTAAGGCACTTTCTGGTGCCACACACTTCTCCATATGGAGGGGGCTGCCGGACTACTAATCAGCAAGTGATGCTCCCCTGGTCTCCAGCTCTCCCTGCTGTTCTTACCACTGTATCCCATAACACCACTTCCTTTCCCAGGGACTCTGGGGAAGCAGGCTCTTTTCAAGTGGAGCTCTGACTGCAAGTTTCCTTTTTTTCAAGCACAAACTCCCTCATATGAAAGTCCTGCCCAAGCCCAGTGCCGGCCCCCTTGTGCACACATAGAAGAGAAGGCAAAACAAGCGTCATCTGACCTGAAAGCTCTCTGGGTCCAGGATCCCCATTGCCAGCAGCCTGGCTCTCTGCCTCCTCCTGCCCCCTGCTCTGGGGCTACTGGGAACAGTTAAAAGAGGGAGGCCTGGATCCAGAGCTGGTGCTAGTGCAGCTCCTCAGCAGCAGCTTGCAGCAGCTCCATCACCCGACAGGCAAAAAGCTAAGTCTTAGTTAGGGGTGTTCTTGCCTGTTTTAGGGCAAATGTCTACATTTTGGGCCTAGTGTAAAGTGCAGCCCACACATCTCAAGTGCATTGCACATGTCGCTGAGCTCTGCTGTCGGCTAGCGGAGTTCTTGGCTGAACTCCACACTCCAAGCAGAGTGCCAAGAACTCTGTTAACTCCACCAGCAGAGCGGAGCTCACCAGCCATTTCTAGTTTTGTAGTGTCTAGTTAAACAGAAGTAGTGTGAAAATGGCTGAACAGATATAAATGCAATTTGTCAGGAATGTAGAATATGGGGTGAAAAGGGTAATTTTCTTTAGTAGTTCTAAAATATGGCGGTACCCAAACCCACACCGTTACGCCAACAGAACTACGACCACAGCATTATGACCCACGAATCACTGCAGCGGACATACAACCACGGTAAACCACTGGCGGTATATACTGCCGCGCTCAAAGTAACACACACACATACAAAACAACACTACATTAGACAATTCTAACTATACACACCTGACACTCATACACACACCACACCCACACCACTATAAAACACACGCACACATTACCCACAACCCTTTACGACTCAAAGAAATTGACAACTGAGAGAGAGACACACCAAGAGCACGCACAGAAACAGAGCCTCAGAACACCATCACCCATACACCATCCACGCACCTCACAGCACACACCCCAACACATCACCCCAAACACTCTCACACAAACCACTCACACTACACCTATTGCACCAAAAAGACACCCCAGGTTCTCAGAGGAGGAGCTAAGGGTCATGGTGGAGGAAATCATCCGGGTAGAGCCACAGCTATTTGGATCACAGGTGGAGCAGACATCCATTGCAAGGAAGATGGAGCTATGGCAGAGAATCGTGGACAGGGTCAATGCTGTGGGACAGCACCCCAGAACAAGGGATGACATCAGGAAGAGGTGGAATGACCTACGGGGGAAGGTGCATTCTGTGGTTGCAAGACACCAGTTTGCTGTACAGAAGACTGGCGGAGGAACCTAACCTCCTCCCCCACAACTAACAACATGGGAGGTGCGAGTCTTGGCAATACTGCATCCTGAGGGCCTGGTAGGAAAGCAGGAGGACTGGACTCTGGTAAGTCAATTCTCTATTACTATCACCCCCCTACCTGCATGTCATCACATAACCCCACTCCTACCCTCACCCTCACCCCATCACCCCACCCCCTCACATACACCCCACCATCACAACCCACCCATCCCAATACCCAGCACTGCATGCACCACCAATGCATGGACAACACTCGCAGCCCTGCATGGACAACCATCACCACATCATGCACACTAGAGAGAGTCACCTAGCCCACTAAATAACTACTCACACAATGCAAAGCTGACAGGGCACTCACAACCATACAGGGCAACACACCCATGCACAAGATGTCACACGCAGAAACATCAACACTGCATTTACATCCCTACAGGTCCCATACCCAACGTCCTTGTAGAGGAGGTGTCAGCAACAACCAGCCCCTCCCCAGAAGAGGTCCACAGTGATGACAGCAGCTCTGCTCGCCTGGATCTGGATGGCTAACCTGGCCCATCAGTGTCCTCCGGACAGTCGGTTACCCAGACACAGTCCCATACCACCACAGAGCCTTCCCCCTCAGGAAACACCACCACAGCACCCACCCAGTGGGCCCATACCTCTGTCTCCAGTACACGTCAATCAGCAGTGTGTCCACCACTACAGGGACACCAGACAACCCCTCAAACACAGGACGATCAGGGATCTGGGGTCAGTGGCAGTGGGCACATGGTTCAGGGGACAGAGGCACAGGACAACAAGGAAACTGGGAGGACTGCTGTGTGACGGGGAGGACTGGCCCAAGGAACCGACTCTTCACAAGGCACTCACCAACACCCTGGGAGCATACAACCATTCCCAGGAGACGATGAGCCAGATACTGGCCAAGTTGCAGGAGACCCAGCGGCTGTAGGAGAGACAGTACCTGGGGATCAGGGAGGACCTGAGGGACATCCACACCACCCTGGTCACCATTGCAGGGGTGCTGGCAGACATGGCCAACACCATGAGGGATGCAGTGGCACACCAATGGGCTCCTGACACTAGCCACACCGATGAACAGCCCTCCACCACCGCTGATGCTAGTGGACAGGAGGCCCAGCCACAGAACCAACAGGCCACCAGCACCCCTCCCCCTGCAGAAGGAGAACCACCATGCAAATGGTCCCTGCGATCAAGGCAGAAGCCAGAGAACATTGCCAAGACCCCCCCAGGAAATAAGACTCTCCTGATTGTCTCCCTCATGTCCCACTCTGTCACCCTGTCCGCCTTGATCTGCCATTGCTCCACTTCCTATGCCCCTTTGGACAATACATGTGTGATACAAATAGAATGTACTCTATCCTGGACTCTCTTCCACCATCACCCAAGCCCACTGCACATCCCCAGTAACTTTTCAGCAATTAAATAAACACCCTTTGAAAAAATACAAGTATGTAGTATGTCAAATGATTTAAGTATGTATTCCTTTAACAATCTGTAGACATTGGAATTAGACTGTACAGTAATGTACACATAGGTATGACCTGTATTGTGCTGCAGTCAATACACCAGGAGCCAGAGTAGGCCACATATATCTGTGAATAGACATGTCAAAGGAACAGTAAATGGCCATAGTATTGGGAACAGCAGCCTGCCAGTGGAAATTTACAACACAAAACTACAATGAAAGGTGAAGTTACAGTGTCTTACCTGTGTGTCACTGGAAGTACTGTTGAATGAGAGATATTCTGTTGTTCACATCCTCATCCTCTGCCTCCTCTTCGTCACTGTCCACAGGCTCCACCGCTGCCACACGCCCATCTCCAGCCTCATCCTCCTGTAGAAAAGGCACCTGGCGACGCAAGGCAAGGTTGTGCAACATGCAACATGCCACGATGATCTTGGGTGAGTTTCACAGAGAACCACATGTTAGATGGAGGCACAGAAACCTGGCCTTCAGGAGGCCAAAGGTTCACTCTATAATTCTTCTTGTATGCCCATGTGCCTCATTGTAATGCTCCTCTGCCCTTGTCCTGGGATTCCTCACTGGGGTCAGAAGCCAAGAGAAGTTGGGGTAACCACAGTCACCTGCAAATATCAAGGAATAACTGTTAGCCAGACACTCACCCTTAGGGCCAACCCCACACCCATATACCAACATACATTGGGTGGGGACCATGGGCTCACCTGTTAGCCACACCCGGTGCCTCTGGAGTTGAGCCATCACATATGGGATGCTGCTATTCCTCAGGATAAAGGCATCATGCACAGACCCAGGATACTTTGCATTCACATGGTAGATGTACTAGTCCGCCAGGCACACTATCTGAACATTTATCGAGTGAAAGCTCTTTCGATTTCTGAACACCTGTTCATTTTTCCGGGAGGGGACAAAGCCAATACGTGTACCATCAATTGAGCAACAATGTTGGGGGTTATGTCCCATTGCATAGAAGTCAGCTTTCACTGTGGCCAAATCCTCCACCTGGGGGAATACGATGTAGCTGCACATGTGTTTCATCAGGGCAGACAAAACTCTGGTCAGCACGTTTGAGAACATTGGCTGTGACATTCCTGCTGCCAAGGCCACTGTCACTTGGAAGGAGCCACTTGCCAAGAAATGGAGCACACATAGGACTTGTACAAGAGGGGGGATCCCAGTGGGCTGACGGATAGCTGAGATCAGGTCTAGCTCCAATTGGGCACACAGCTCTTGGATTGTGGCCCTATCAAGCCTGCAGGTGAGGATAATGTACCTGTCCTCCATTGTTGCCAAGTCCACGAGGGGCCTGTCCACAGGGGATGTCTCCATCTCCTAATCATCCTCAGCGGTTGTAATCTAGGGGGCAAAACGATGAGCAACTGGTCAGTTTCCTACATTTCCTCAATGTACAATGCATTGCATGCTGTGACAGAAACAGTATGTTGATGTTTACTCCCAAAATGTGTTTATGTCTGCTGTGACACGGTTAGGTGCTAATGCCTGCCCCCCCCAAAATGGTAAATGCCTGTCCTGTGTAGAGGGACAGATGGAAATGAGGTAATGCCGCTGACGTTTTGCGTCATTGTGGGAGGCGGTCGAGTACCGCCGTGCAACTCCTCATTGGTTATCATTGGGCCCCATGGGTTACAGTAGCCAATGGTGATATACGCCGGCAGTGACGGTACGCACCGCCGCGGAGGTGACTGCCATTTTCTATCTGTTCACTCATTTGCTACCTGACCTTCAACAGGAGAGGACCTGCACTGCAAGTGCTGCTGTGACCGGTGTCTGGAAGCGACCGTGGCTCGAGTCACTGGGGAAAAGGCCCCTACCTTCACCCCTGTGGAGTTGGAGACTGTTGAATGGGATCCTACCCTAGTACCGATTGCTGTATGGGCCTCCAGACCAACAAGTGAGTACACTGTATGCACGATGCATGGGGCATGAATGCATGGAGTGCTGTGTGTGAAGGCTTCGTGTAATGGGGGTTGATGGGTCCTGGGCAGTGTGCTACATGTATGGTGGGCAATGTATGTGCATAAGGGGATGGGAGGGATATGGTGGGCCATGAGTGCACACCAGATGGTATGACTGATACCATTTTCTATTTTTTATTTTTCTGCAGGTCAACGCCCATCAGAAAAAGGGTAAAGAGAGTGCCCTCGCCAAGGACGTGTGGACCTTGGGGATCTAGGGCAGACATAGCACTCACTGTCTCAAACGGTGGAAGGACCTGAGACGCTGGGCAAGGAAGACAGCGGAGGCCCAGCTGGGGATGGCCTCCCAACGAGGAACGGGTGCCCGTTGAACCCTGACCCCCCTGATGTTCCGCATACTGGCGGTGGTCTTTCCGGAGCTGGATGGGCGCTTGAGACCATCACAGCAGCCACAAGAGGGTGAGTACAGTTCCTAATATACTACTTGCGCGTGGAAGGGTGGTCTCTGAGTGGGCAATGTGCGCCTGTTGGTGTCCCTAGGCCAGGTCTGGCATTGCAGGGTAGGTTCCATGTTGGGCAGGGGCTGATGCATTCCACCCCCAAACAAGCTAGTGGGCATCTACTACTGGGCAGGGATTTGTGGGTCTCAGGTATGCTGCAACTGGCATTAGGTATTACTGTCCATGGCCTGGTGACTAGCATTGTGACTGGTAATGAATCGCCTAGTGCGCAAGGCTGTCCCTTGTGTGATGTGTACGCCAACAGTGGTGTTGTTGCTGGCAGTGACCAAGGGTATCCTCTGTCTCTTCCCCCCCTTTTTGTTTTGTCACCCTGTCCTTCTGTGCATTAGCATAATCTGGTGGAGAAGCAGAGGCACCGGCGACGGAGGGAAATGCACCCCACAGGGCCCAGGGGGCCGAATCCACCGACGGTGAGGGCACTATTGGGACCGGGGACGAGGGGAGCACCACGGCGGAGACTGGAGGGGACAGTTCTGAAAGTAATACTTCCTCCGATGGAAGCTCCCTGGTGGTGGCAGACACCTCTGTGGCCACCCCAACTACAGCTACAGCCATCACCCCCCGTACTAGCACCGCCCTCCCAGCAGTCCCTCAGTAGGTTTCCTGTGCCCACTCACCCAGGAGGGTGGGCATCTCCTTCACCCCTGGAACCTCAGGCCCTGCCCTAGTTAGCCCTGCTGCCCTGAGTGAGGAGGCTATTGACCTCCTGTGATCCATCTCTGTTGGGCAGTCATCCATAGTGAATGCCATACAGGGCCTGGCAGGGCTGTTGCAACATGCAAATGTATTCCTGGAGGGCATTCACTCTGGTGTGGCGGCCCAACATAGATCATTCCAGGCTCTGGCCTCCTCCCTGATGGCAGCCATTGTCCCTGTCTCCAGCATCCCCCCTTCAACTTCCTCTACCCAGTTCCATTCTCCTGAACCCCAACCTATCCCAAGCACACATTCAGACCAGCATGCACCCAACACAACACACAGGAGTGGCTCAGACAAACACAAGCACCACACATCATCCCACAGGCACTCACACAAACACCATCCAGAAGCAGACATATCAACATCCACTGCCTCCACTGTGTCCCCCTCCTCCTCGTCATCCACCTCCCTCCTGGTAGTGTCTTCACTCATACCCGTATGCACTACATCCACACCCACTGCCTCCATCACCATCACGCCTATCAGTATACACCGCTCACTGGCAGTCACCGCCCCCACATCCATGAATACGTCCCCTGTGTCCTCTCCCACTGTTTCTATGCCCCCTCCTCCCAAAGTACACAAACGCAAGCACTCAGACACCCAGCAGCCATCCACCTCACAGCAGCATCCAGCCCATGCACCTGCAGCCAAACACAGCAGGCAGACACCTCCTACACCACTCCCTCTTCCTCCACTCCCAAACCTTCACCTTCTTCCCACCCCAGTGTCTCTAAGAAGCTTTTCCTCTCCACCCTTGACCTCTTCCCTCCCCCTCCCCACATCCTTCATTTCGGGCCAGGGTGGGAAGAACCCAGGCCAGCACCTCAGCCACCCAGTAAACATCTACTTAAGAGACTGTGGCCTTGCACTCCCCAGGACCAAGCAGTGGGCAAACCGCGCACTAGATAGACTGTGGCCTTGCACTCCCCATGACTAAGCAGTGGGTAAACCACCCACTTGGAGACTGTGGCCATGCACTCCCAAGGACCAAGCAGTGGGCAAACCACTCACTTGAGAGACTGTGGTCTTGCACTCCCCAGGACCAAGCAGTGGGCAAACCACCCACTTGAGAGACTGTGGCCTTGCACTCCCCAGGACCAAGCAGTGGGCAAACCACCCACCTGAGAGACCGTGGCCTTGTACTCCCCAAGACCAAGCAGTGGGCAAACCACCCACTTGAGAGTCTGTGGCTTTGCTCTCCCCAGGACATCGCAGAGGGCATGTAGCCTCCTCCAGGACCAGTGGCGTTGTACCATCTTCTGGCTGAGGTGCCTCCCCATTCCCCTTCCCCTTGAGGTGCCTGTGCATTTTCGACCTGATGCCCCAGCAGTGTTCTCTCCGTGTTGATGCAGGAGTCAAGTGGGGCCTTGGCCTATGTGATATGGCCCTATGGCCCACGGACATTATGGACTGGGTAGTGTCCCTCCATTTGTATATCTGTAAATTCCTTTTTGAAAATTTTGAGGACATATTTCTAGTTCTTTATCTTATTACACTCACTTAAATCACTTCCTTTTTTCCTTGCATTATTCCAGAGGGGTATGCAGTGGATATGTATTGTTGCATCTGTGTGTGTGTATATTGTTGGGGGTGGGGGTGTTGCGTGTGTGTGTCACTCTCTTTTTCCTCCCCCTCCCCTGTGTGCTAGGCGGCAGTAGTCACCGTGGTTGTTGTCACCGGCATTGGTATTCCTGGTGTAGGAGGAGGTAGACCAGCATGGGGAAGATCTGCAGTTCAGGCTCCATGTCGTGGTGGTTCTTCTTTGAGTCTCCAGAGGTGAGTCCTTTGCCTTCCGAGTACTGTTTCCGCTGTACTTTTGATGTTGTTGGTACCACCCCGGAAGAGATGGAAGATAGGCCAGTTGTAATAGTGGGGGCGATACTTTGTCTACCACCTGGCTGTTAGCAGTTACCGTTGCAGTGTTTGTTGCTACCGCAGTGGCGGTCGTGTGTTAAGGTGGCTGTCTGTGTTGCCGGTTTCCATCGTGGTCATAATTCAATTATTTTTAGCGCCGGATTGTTGGCTGTGTTACCACCGATTTATCACCACCCGCCAGGGTTGTAATGAGGGCCTAAGTATTCAAATTGTGAAAATACACTGTTGTCAATTTGGGCCTGATTCACAAAGGTAAACTTAGACCTTCGATATTCACAAAATGTAAGTTACGAGTAGTATCTTTATGTACTCACTCAGGGTGGAGATTCCGCACTCGGAGCAGACTGTCCGCAACAAGTATGGAGATTCCGCTGCCTACTTGGGGGCATATTTATATTTGTTTTGCGCAGAATTTGCACCTTTTTTTAATGCAAATTTGATGCAAAACGAACTCCATACTTATACTTTGACCAGCACCAAATTTATGGAGTTATAGTCATTTTTTGGATGCGGAAACCTACCTTGCGTCAATGAGATGCAAAGTAAGCATTCCTGTGCAAACATTGACTCTATGGCCTTAGCACCAAATTTATCCCCTGTTAGAAATGGAGTCTTTGGTTGGCAGTCAGGCTATCCCCTGTCCAAGCAAGGACTCTCACTCTAGTCAGGGTAAGTCACACACAATCCAAATTATCCTGTGCCCACCCTCTGGTAGCTTGGCACTGAGTAGTCAGGCTTAACTTAGAAGGCAATGTGTAAAGTATTTGTGCAATAAATCATGCAATAACACAGTATAGCACCACAACAATACACCACACAGTGCTCAGAAAAATATATAATATTTATCTGATAAAATGCAGGTCAAAACAATTTAAATGCAATAAGTATATGTTGAGATATCACTATCTTTAGTCTTTTAAAAACAATAAATGTCTCTTTCAAGCACAAAGTACCTAGTTTGCGTTCAAAATCTCCACAAAGAACCACAGAGCAGGAGATGGGTGGAAAACAAGGAGGTGTGCGTCGATTTCTCGGGCTGCACAAATCGATGCGTCATTTAGTTTTCACGCAGGGACGGCTGTGCGTCAATTTCCGGCACTCGGTTGTGAATCCTCTTCGGGTTGTGGGGTTTTCAGACACCCCTG
Organism: Pleurodeles waltl; assembly: GCF_031143425.1. Taxonomy (NCBI): domain Eukaryota; kingdom Metazoa; phylum Chordata; class Amphibia; order Caudata; family Salamandridae; genus Pleurodeles; species Pleurodeles waltl. Next base: position 636,191,888 of record NC_090444.1, read on the forward strand.
GGACAATTTGTGGATTTCCAGGGCTGACACTAGCAAGTCACAGGGAAATTTCTACCGCACGCCAGGCGCTGCGTCGATTCCTCTCTGGCAGACGGCTGCTTCAATCCGGCTAGTTTGTGCCTCAATCCAGTGGGCCGTGCATCAAATGTCCGGTTGCTATACTGCCGCTGCGTCTATCTTCTCGTTGTGAAGTCGGGCTGCGTCATTCCAGTTCGGTGTGCTGTAAATGTTTCACCACGGTGCAGTCTGTGCGTCGTTTCTGGCAGGCTGTTTGTCGATTTTCGCTGCACAAAAAGTTCTTCTTGTAGAAATGAAGTCTTTTTGGTCCTGAGACTTTAGGGAACAGGAGGCAAGCTCTATCCAAGCCCTTGGAGAGCACTTCTCACCACAGCCGGAGAGCAGCAAGGCAGCAGGGCAACAGCAAGGCAGCAGCCCTTCACAGAAAGCAGGCAGGCGAGTCCTTTGGACAGCCAGGCAGTTCTTCTTGGCGGGATGCAGGTTCTGGTTCAGGTTCTCTTGTCCAGGAAGTGTCTGTGACAAGAGTGTCTGAGTTGGTAGGGTCAGGGACCCTGCCTAAATACCCAAATATGCCTTTGAAGTGGGGGAGACTTCAAAGAGTGGCTTAGAAGTGCACAAGGTCCCCTTTCGGTTCCATCCTGTCTGCCAGGGTCCCAATGTGGCAGTTCTTTGTGTGAGGGCACGCTACTGTCCTTTGACATGTAAGTGTCAAGCCCTCCACCCTCCCAGCCCAGGAAGACCCATTCAATATGCAGATGTATGCAAGCGAGGCTGTGTTTGGGGTTTGTCTGAGTGAATGTACAAGGGAGCTGTCAACTGAACCTAGCCAGATGTGTATTGTAAGGTACAGAAGGATTTAAGTGCAGAGAAATGCTCACTTTCTAAAAGTGGCATTTTTAAAATAGTAATAATAAATCCAACTTCACCAGTCAGCAGGAGTTTGTATTACCATTCTGGGCATAGTAAAAATGACCTCCCTACTCCTTTTAGATCAGCAGCTACCACTCAAACAGCATATGAGGGTAGCCCTAATGTTAGCCTATGAAAGGAGAAGGCCTCACAGCAGTGCAAAAATAATTTAGGAGTTTTACACTACCAGGACATGTAAACTACACAGGTACCTAGGGCTACCTATGGCCTACTTTAGGGGTGACTTATATGTAGAAAAAGGGGAGTTTTAGGCTTGGCAAGTACTTTTAAATGTCTAGTCGAAGTGGCAGTGAAACTGCACACACAGGTACTGCAGAGGCAGGCCTGAGACATGGTTAGGGGACTATTTATGTAGGTGGCACAACCAGTGCTGCAGCCCACTAGCAGCATTTATTTTACAGGCTCTGGGCACATGTAGTGCACTTGACTAGAGACTTACAAGTAAATTAAATAAGCCAATTGGGTATGAGCCAATGTCACCATGTTTTAAGGAGATAGCATATGCACTTTAGCACTGATGAACAGGGGTAAAGTGCACAGAGTCCTAAAGCCAGCAAAAATTAGGTTAAAAAAAGAGGAGGAGAAAGGCAAAATGTTTGGGGGTGACCCTGCAGAAAGGCTATTTCTAACATCCCCCATGCAAAAATCACACACGGAAGGGAGGAGGGGTCAAAAAATGGTGCAAAGCTTGCTATGCATAATTTTTTAATGCCTGGGTTAGGGCCGGCGTTAGGGGACCTGTGGGCCTACTTCCATGGTGGAACACTCCCCAGGCCTCAGAGACACCCCCACCCACACTGAAGGGACAGCGGAGGATGGGGGACCCCATCCCAGGTAAGTAGGTAAATATTGTAATCTTTTAAAGTGCAATTGGGGGCCCTGAAATAGGCCCCCTTACATGGCACTGGGTGCAATGGCCATGCTCAAGCGACCCTGGTCCCCTGTGCTGGCCATTGTGGTGGTGGCATGACTCCTGTCTTCCCTAAGACCGGAGTCATGTGGTATGGATGGTTTTGGCCAGAAAATGACTCTAGGCAGGATAGAGTCATTTTTTTTATACTCTAACCTGCTTTATGTCATTTTTTGGTGCAAAACCCCCTTCTTCCATACCGCCAGTCCCATCCGACTAACGTCATTGTTTTTTAAGCTAGCCTACCCTTTGCACCGGCTCGCCCCATTCCATAAATATGATGCTCAGCTGGTGCACAGAAATGGTGCAAGCCAGTGCTAAACTTTTTGGTGCAAAACTGCATTAGTGCAGTTTTGTACCAAAAAGTATAAATCAGGGCCTTGAAGTGAAATCTCTGCACTCGGGGTGGATCTCCAACTTGAGTGCGGAGATTCCGCTATGACCACAGACGTAAAGATACTACTCGTAATTTACCTTTGTGAATAGTAAAAGTCGTAAACTTTGACTTTTGGCCCAAGTTTACCTTTGTGAATCGGGCCCTATATTTGTAAAATACTGTGAATTTTGTTACATATTTTTTTTAAGGACCACTGTACTTCATAAGTAGAACCGAGATACTCTGTGACTTTTAAAAAAAATATATGGAAAAATATAAATAATTATCCCTACCTGTTAACAATTTGATAAAGTGGTAATAGGTAGGGAAATATGTAAAACCTACTTCTGATCTATGGCTACTGTCCTAATCCAGAACACAGACAGAGTCTAGGTAAAACAGCATGGCTCATTACCTCGCTCAACAAGAGAGCAAGAGGTGTGTTACCATAAACCCTGTAAAGTAAAAGTTGAAACTGCACAAATATGAAAGTTCATTTTATTCTTACATTACACTTGAACATAGGCATGATTTTTGGGAAACAAAATTTAGGTAAAAATGATTTGGATGGAAAGCCCTCACCCATTTACTTGTGGCACACTTCATCATTGACCAGTTTGCCCCACCATGTGAAGATGATACTAACGTAATGGTGTCAACTTTGTGAGGAGGGCGAGCAGGATAAATGGCTTCTGGTCATAAAAGAGGTCCAGATAACTGTTTAAAATAATCTCTGTGAAAAATTCAAGTGTTCTATTTATTTAGTGAGTTTGCAGGGTTGGATTAAAAACAACACAGGCTGCTACAGTGGACTATTGTCTCAGGCATCCTCTCTATTAGTAATTTGCCAACATGGATCAGCTGCAATGAGATCCCTTCCAATATAGTCTAGGGCCTTCGTCAGGGTAGACATGGTTTCTCCACTGTCTGTCCTTAAGTACTACTCTATACATGCAAGTAATAGTAACTCTTCCCTCTGTAGTGCAACAGTTTTGTACCTGTGTGTTAGACTTTTCATCCTTGGCGTGGTCTCCTTTAACTTTTTGCCTCAGTTTCCCAGGTTGTTGATGTGTGCTGGACTCTGATTTTGCTGTTTTTGTCACTCTGGGCAATTTACCACTGCTAACCAGTGCTAAAGTGCAAGTGCTCCTTTACAAAATGTACGTAATTAGCTCTTCCATGATTGGAATATTTGATTTACTAGCAAGTCCCTAGTAACGTGCACTAGAGGTGCCCAGGGCCTGTAAATCAAATGCTACTAGTGGGCCTGCAGCACTTATTGTGCCACCCACATGAAACTAGCCATATAAACATGGCACTGCAGTGTCTGTGTGTGCAGTTTTTAAACTGTCAATTTGATCTGGCAAGTGAACCCACTTGCCAGGCCCAATCATTCCCTTTTTATTCATGTAAAGCTCTCCTCAGGTAGGCCCAAGCTAGTCCCATGGTCAGGGTGCAGTGTACGCTAAAGGTAGGACATAGGCTTGTGTGTTTTTACATGTCCCAACAGTGAAATACTGCCAAATTTGGTTTTCCATGTTGCAAGGTCTATCTCTCTCATAGGTTAACCTGTGGGGCTGCATTTAAATATTTTAAGTGTAGTTTCCCTTTGGAAGCAGATAGAGATCTGGAGTTTGGTGTCTCTGAACTCACAATTTAAAAATACAGCTTTTGGTAAAGTCGGTTTTTAAACTGTCAGTTTAAAAATGCCACTTTTAGAAAGTGGGCTTTGTCTTGGTTAACCATCCTGTGACTCTGCCTGCTTGTGATTTCCTTGTCTGGTCAGACTGACAGTTGGGCTATTTTTGAATCTCCACTAGACAGTGACATAAAGGGAGCTGCGGTGTAGCCTGCATATCGTGATGGATTATCTGCACTAGAGTGGAGGGAGGAGCTGACACAGACACCTGAATGGGCTATGCCTGCCCTTACACAATGCAGTCTCCAACTCTCTGGTGTGTGTCTGGAGCCAGGCCTGGGCAAGGCCAGCTTCAAAGGCAGAAAGGGATATAAGTAGTGGATCCAAACCCCCAGATGTTTAGATTACTTCTGGGGTTAAGAGGAACCTCTGCCAAGGAGAAGAGCTGGAGGAGGAGTACTGCCCCTTTTCCTATGACTGTGCTTTGCTGGGTTGGCCTGCAGTTGCTGCTTCTGCCTGAAGGAGGACCAAGACTGGACTTTGTGGTATACTCCTGCTTGTGAAGTGTCTCCAAGGGCTTGGACTGAGCTGGCCTACTGTTCTGAAATCTCAGGGCCATCAAAGATTTCCTCTGCCAGCACCTGGACTCTCTGCTGAAACTCCTACCCTGCTAAGAGGTACCCCATCCAGTCCCTGGGCCCTTGAAAGGTGAAGCTGGTGAAACCAAGGTGGAAATCCACAAACAGGAGCCCTGCAGGGAAAATTTTGAAGCACCACCTTCAGTGCACCTGTAAAAACGATGCACCACCCACATCGCAGCTGAAATCAATGCACCACCTCAATCGCAGCTAGAGAAATGACACAACACAAACTTGTGGCTGCTAAAATTGATGCAAATCCCAGGCATCACGGATTCTCCTCCTTGTGCGGCCAGATTTCGCACACAACATTGATGGGCGTCAAAATCGACATGAAAGGTGCCCATCCGGCAATCGATGCATCCCTCTCTTGCAGGGCAAAAAAATGATGCATTGCCTACCCGACTGGAGAAGAAATCGACTCACGCCCTCACTTGTGAGTAAGGAATCGACACATCGCTGACTTTTCAAATGCACCCTCACCCGTGTGACTTTATTTTTGATGCAAACCAGGTACTTTGTGTAACATCAATGCATCCATTGTTTTCTATGGAGTAAGACTCTTTTTACTTTAAAAATTCATAACTTTACCTGTGTATGTTTTTGTCTTTTTATACTTGTTTGATTTAGATAAATATTGGCTATTTTTATAAACTGGTGTGGTGTCCATTTTGTAGTGTGTGTTTTGATACAAATACTTTACACATTGCCTTTGAGATAAGCCTGACTGGTTGTGCCAAGCTAACAAGCGGGGTAAGCAGGGGTTATATTCAGTGATTATCTCCCTTACCTGACTCTGCTTGGACAGAGTGCAAACTGACTGCTAACCAGAGACCCCATTTCTAACATATACATATATATTTCTATAAAAACCCTAAGGTCACTGGACGTTATAGTTAGGCTCACGTTTTAAACATACAAAACCACAATGCGTTTCCTAAGGTAAATATAACTTGTGCCCCCAATATGCACAGTTTTTGCATCAAAAATTTTACTGCAAATATTACATTGATAATATCAATGATGTTATCAAAGATGATGTAGCACCGTAATTTGTGGGGTAATTAGCAGTGCATGGTGAGGGCACGAGTTATACTTACCTTAGGGCACAGGTTATAGTTACTTGAGATAACTCTAACTATAACAGAATAATTTCTATGATGTTGAACATTTAAAATTGGAGCCTAATGATAACGTCCAGGTAATGTCGTTTTTTTCAGTGAATTTCTATGTTTTTGTAATTCTATTTAGTAAATATAACGTCCCTGTAACCTTTGTTTTTTTCAGTGAATTTCCATTTTAAAAAAATATATAGGGGGTGATTCTGACCGCGGCGGACGGCGGTCGCCGCCCGCCAAGCGGTTCCCGCCGAAAGACCGCTCCGTGGTCATAAGACCGCGGCGGTCATTCTGGCTTTCCCACTGGGCTGGCGGGCGACCGCCGAAAGTCCGCCCGCCAGCCCAGCGGGAAACACCCTTCCCACGAGGACCCCGGCTCAGAATTGAGCAGGCGGAGTGGGAAGGTGCAACGGGTGCAGTTGCACCCATCGCGAATTTCAGTGTCTGCTAGGCAGACACTGAAATTCTTTTTGGAGCCCTCTTACGGGGGCCCCTGCAGTGCCCATGCCATTGGCGTGGGCACTGCAGGGGCCCCCAGGGGCCCCGCGGCACCCCCTACCGCTATCCTGTTCCCGGCGGGAGAACCGCCAGGAACTGGATGGCGGTAGGGGGTGTCAGAATCCCCATGGCGGCGGAGCGCGCTCCGCCGCCATGGAGGATTCTCAAGGGCAGCGGAAAGTCGGCGGGAGACCGCCGACTTTCCGTTTCTGGCCGCGGCTGAACCGCCGCGGTCAGAATGCCCAGCGGTGCACCGCCAGCCTGTTGGCAGTGCTACCGCCGACCTCCGCCATGGCGGTCACCGACCGCAGAGTCAGAATGACCCCCATAGTCATTTTCATTACAATACGTTAATCCAAGAACTGCCACGCATCACGGTGACGGTTGGCCAAGCCTACCTCCAATAAGCACCCAACCTTGCACCATGTGCAGCCTTCACTTGTACACAGCAGGGTTTATCCACAAGGCCTGGCCTGCAACCCCCTAACTACCAACCCTACTCTGCACATGGCCGTTTGGCCATGCGTGGTGGGAGTTGGCCACAGCCTATCTCTTTGGGTGTGAGAATAGATGTAAGAGGGTGTAGCTGGGGTGAGAGTGGCTGTGAGAGTCTGTCTGGATGAGAGAGTGTGTGCATCAGTGTCATAGTGGGTGCACCAGTGTCCATGCAGTTCTGTGAGTTGGTGCATAAGGGTGTCAGTGGGTCTGTAAGTGGGTGTGTAAGAGTCTGAGTGGGTCTGTGAGTGTGTGCACAAGGGTCTGAGTGGGTCTGTGAGTAGGTGTGTGAATGTCGTAGTGGGTCTGTTAGTGGGTGTGTAAGGGTCTGAGTGGGTGTGTGAGTGGGAGTAAGAGAGTTAAGGGAGAGAGAAGGAGAGTGAGATAGAGAGTTTTTTGGCGTTGGTGGATGATATACTTAGAATGAGATATTTCTGCACAATTGAAAACAAAAATGTCTGTGTCATTTAAAAACAATAAGATCACCTTTCAGTATAGGCCTTAAAGATTTGCATTTTTTTTTTTAAAAAAAGGGAATTCACCAGGGATACTTCTAGACTCGAACCCTCAACGCAAAGGTCTGTGACTTTCACACTTGAGCAAATTCTTTTTTTGAATATAAATAATTTGTTAGACCTTTATTGGTTATCTGGGACAGTGGAGGAGCCTCGGAGCCTCCCCGTGGACCCTGACCATTTTTTTGTTTATTTTATTATGGGCCCTTTATGGGCCACCTAGGACCATGAGAGAAGGCTGAACGCCTTCCCCATGGTTCCTGAGGATTGTTTTTATGTATTTAAATACATGTCCATTTTTCAGCTATGTGTGATCAGGGGCTAGCCTCAAGGCCTCCCCGTGGTGTCTGACAAACCTTTCGATTTAATTAATTATATGCCCTTTATGGACTATCTAGGACCATGGGGGGAGCCTCAAGGCCTCCCCAGCAGTCCCATTGCTCCAGCAACCAAGTAGCTTCTTTAAATAGCAGCTCCCTAGTTGCTGAAGCAAAGCTTTCATCTCTGTTTCCTGAATGCCTACCTGGGTGCAGGGAACAGAGATGAAAACTCCGCATTCCGGCAGCGGGATCTGCTTCGCAAGTGTCAAAGCTGCAGCTAATCAATAGCAAACAGCCATGTCCTGGGGGTGGGGGCATCCTGGGACATAGCAGGAGACGGTCCTGGGGCATTACCCAGGGCCATCAGTGACTCCTTGAGGGGAGCCACACGGCACCCCTCCCAATGAAGAAGAAGCCCCAGGGAGGTGTTGGGCCCCAGGGCTTGGGGGTCTGATACAGACTTCCTTTACATTATTTGCTATTTGCCTAGGGAAGTGGTTGTCCCCGGGGCTGCGGGGGCATGTGGCTCCCAACCGACAATTAAAAGATAGCCCCGTGGAGGTGGTGGTTCCAGGTGCTGTGGAGGGGCTGAGTGCCCCTGAAGACTCATTGTTTAAATCCCCCGGGAGGTGGTGGTCCTCAGGACTGCGAGGGGGATGCGTGCCCCCCTTGCCTTCATGTTGAATAAAGCCCCAGGGAGGTGGCAGTCCCCAGGACTGTGGGGGAGACCGATGGGCCTCCCCCACATAATTTATATATAGCCTTGCGGAGGTCGTGGTCCCCGGGCTGCAGGGAAAGGCCGGGCACCCCCTTTAGTATAAACATTGCCCCTGGAACTTGGTCCACCAGGGGGCTTGAAAACGACGAAGCTCTTCATTTAAAAAAATAATAATAATTGCTGGATCCGTGGATCTACCAAGAATTGTAGAAAAATAATAAAAAAATGCTTTTTAGCCCCGGAGGGTCGCTTTAAGACCCCACCACCAGAGCTAAGGAGTTAGGGTGTCTCTGCCCTGGCCCCTTTTCTTTTTTTGTACATTTTTTAGTGGGACTCAGCAGAAGCTGAGTCCCAAAATGGCTGTCAATCAGAGCTGTGCTTTTTCCTGCACAAGCTTGTCATTATTTGCGAAGTCAGAGATATACTACTTTGGATTTCCTTAAGTATCTCAAAAACTACTGGATGGATTTACTCCAAATAAGTAAAAGGTTAGTCTGCATACCAAAATCAAGCTTTCTGCCAAATTTTGTGTAATTCTGTGCAGTGGTTCTGGCTGTAGGCACGTATAAATATCCTATGGGAATTAAAGTGGGAAACACAACTTTTTTCACCCCTTTTTTAATCTGCCCCTGTTTCACAAATCAACCTGAAACTTTCTGTGTGTAACAAGAATCACTATGACACTTTTTTGGTGAAAATTTCATGAAGATTCATCAGACGGCGCCAAACATGTTGGCCAGTCAAAATACACTTTCACTATGGAAACATGATCCTAACTGTAACTAGCTAGTGACAACTGCCACTAGGTAATATATATACTGAAAAAAACAAAGGTTAAAGTAACATTATAGTTTGGTGAAATTCTTAGTGACAAAGTCAACGATCTAAAGTAAAAAAAAAAAAAAAACACAGAAATTCACCTGTTATAGTTAACAGCAGTAACTATAACTTGCACCTCCAGCATGCACTCCTTCTGACCTCACATATGATGTCACTCATAACATGTTCTATGACATCACAAATCCATCATGAGTTTTGTGGCTGCCCTAAACAACAATGAATACAACCTTAAGTTAAGTAAGCAACATCGTAACAAACAGTTTACATTTTTGGATGTACAGGTTGCAGTCTAGAAAGATTCTCTGAGTACTGGATTGCACAGAAAAGCTATAGCAGGCAATATTTTAATAAATGCAAAGAGTGCACATTCACCGAAGTTGATAATGAGTATCCCCTATTGAGAACTATTGAGAGCTAGACGGATATCTAGTACATGTGAGGATTACCAACACAAGAGTATGATAATATGCAAGAGATTCAGAGAAAGGGAATACAGCAAAGAGGTCATCATGCAGGCAAAGAACAAGGCGGACAACATTCTGAGAGAAGATCTATTGTAAAAAACACAGGGGCACTGTGAATTTGAGGATAGGCCAAGATTTATTACAACATACTCTAATCAGGCTTATACAATGAGACAAATTCTCACAAAGAGCTGGCATATTCTGCAGACAGATCCCATTTTAGATACTTATATCACAAACATGCCATTGGTGACCTTCCGTAGTTCTCTGGAAGACTATTTGAGTCAGAACTTGGTGACAAGTTCAAATAATAAAGAGAGAGCTCCAGGGAATACAGTTGGATTCTACTGTTCCACACAGTGTAAAGCTTGTAGACACAGTGTTAGCTGCACAATTGTTAAACTGGGCATTGGACATAAAACTCATCAGATTAAAGGACACTTTAATTGTAATACGGACATTTGTGTTTACTGTTTGAAATGTCCATGCAACAAGATGTATGTGGGAAGTACTATTCACCTGGCTAAAAAAAGAGTGCTGGAGCAATTTGCAACTATGATTGCAATTACCCGGTAGCGAGGCACTTTCAGGAATTACATAAAGGGAAAGAACATTTGCTTAGCTTTGTGGTGATTAATCAGATTAAGCCCAATCAGTGTGGAGAAGAATGACCGAAAATGTTACGCATATTGGAATCCAAATATATAATTAAGTTTTCTACTCTAAGTCCCCTTGGTTTGAATTCAAGTGATGAAATGAGTGTCCATCTGGGTTAGAATGAGAAAGGTGAGCTATTTGAGCATCTAGATGATTCAAGAATATATATATTTTTTTTTAGCACACAGTAGGGTGTTTTGTGGGTGGTGTTTAAATAGGTCTAACACAGATATTGGGGCGGAGTGTGCATGTTTATCAAAAACAGACTGTCAGATGATATACTATGAATGGTGGGAAGGAAATGATATGGGGTATTGTAGCGTTGCACACATATTACCCACTTGGGCAATAACGCTAATAGATAATAATATGAAAATTGAGTATATTTCTATAAAGTATTAAAGATCATGAAATATTGTAGATCAAAATGTGGTGCACGAACACATCCACGTTCTATTCCCTGTAGGTGTACATAGCGATGAATTTTGCTGGTTTATTATTTGCATGTTTTGTAAATAATTAGACATAGGTTTTTGTATATAAATAATATAATTCTGCAAAATTGTGGGTTAGAATGTATTGGTGCCCATAAGTATTGGAAATACTTGATCACGGCTACGGCTGAAACGCGTTGTTTTGGGAGGAAGCATTGGTGAATAAAGTTTTTGGACCTCCACTTGGTGTCCGGGAACTCTCTGCATGTAATAGGAGGATTGTTGGCAATAATATGTGGATGGCTAGGTCCACGCCTGGACCGCTACTGAAGTAGCAGCCTCGGATGTCCGGCAACGTTGGTGCTTCATATATATATATATATATATATATATATATATATATATATATGCATACACATGTTCTAGAACTTTGTTTGTAGAAATGAGATCTGAATTCGGAAGTATCTAGGGTAATCTCTGCTTTGCTGTAAAAGAAGCATCATTACATTCAGTTCAGCCAGATTAATTTTCAGGATAGGAGGTGTAGGGACCAGAGTTGATTGAGTGTCCATGATGGAAACCAACAGCCACAGTAGGGTATGTTTTCTTACAAATTGATATCTGAGCAGCTTTAAAGTTGGTGATATCGGTATTGATTTTACTACAATCAGCTCTGCATCTTTGTAGCATAACGATGAGAGATTTTGAACTGTGTTTCAAGCCTCAAAAAATCTATTCTCCCACTCACTGTGAGTCATATCTTATCAAGTCGAGCTATTTTTAGGACCTACTCGCCCCTTCTGGCGAGTTGGCAAAGAACAGGTGTTCTGTTCCATCAGAAAGTAAAGGAGCAATGAAGACATCTTTAAAATTTGTTGTCTTGTCACATTTGCTATGTGGTCAGAGATAGAGGTCAAAAGTCAGTTTGTATTCTTACAATTAGTTTTCCTTCTGACTGTAGAGTTCCAGTATTTTGAACTCTGACCTGCTGTACAAACAGTGTGAAATGAAAGGCTGTAGACATGGGGTCTTTGGTAGGCAGTCAGGTTACCCCCATCCAAGCAAGGACCCTCACTCTATTCAGGGTAAAGGAGAATCACCCTCAGTTAACCTCCACTCAACCCCTTGGTAGCTTAGCATGAGCAGGAGGCTTAACTTCAGAAGCAATGTGTAAAGTAATTGTACCAACACACACAGTAACCCAGTGAACCCACACAAAATGACACAACACAGGTTTAGAAAAATAGGTAACATTTATCTAAACAAAACAAGACCAAAATGATAAAAAGTTCACATACACAAGTCAAGATATGAATTTAAAAAAGAAAAAGACTCTTCAATCCTTAGAAAACAGTGAGAACGCTGGTATTGCACAAAAGGATGTGTGCATCGGAAAAAGCCAGTGATGCGTCGATTCTGGATGGGCACCACGGATCCGGTCAGGCTTTGTGGTGATTTTCCATGAGGAGCGATGTTGCGTTGAAATCTGGTCTGACAGTGTCAGGAAACCGCGCTGCATGAGGGCTCGCGTCATTAACAGCAGCCACTGCGAGTGTTGCATGTTGTTTCTCCAGCCGCGTTGCGTCGATTTCCCAGCCTTGATGCAGGCGAAGCGTTGATTTTAGCCGCGAGGCTGGTGTTGCGTCGTTTATCAGCCACGAGGCGGATGGTGCGTCGAAAGTTTCCATGTTTGCCGGTCTTTGCGTGGATTTCTGTCCTTTTCCTCAAGCTGTATCTTTCAAGGGCCCACAGACAGGTTAGGGCACTACTTGGCAGGCAGGATTCTCATCAGAAAACCCAAGATTCTTCACCAGTGGAGAGTCACACAAAAGTCGGTCTTTGTCCTCTCTCAGGTAGAAGCAGCTACTGCAGGCCAACCCAGCAAAGCACAGGCAAAGGGGCAGTACTCCTCCTACAGCTTCTCCAGCTCTTCTCCCGGGCAGAGGTTCCTCTTGGTTGCAGAAGTAATCTGATTTTCAGGGCTTTTGTGTGCTCTTCTTATACCCCTTTCTGCCTTTGAAGTAGGCCTACTTCCAAGAAAAGTCTCTGTTGTTTTCAAGATCCTGCCTTGCCCAGGCCAGGCCCCAGACACACACCAGGGGGTTGGAGACTGCATTGTGTGAGGGAAAACACAGACCTTTCAGGTGTAAGTGACCACTTCTCCTCTTCCCTCAGCCCAGATTACCCATTAGGATATGCAGGCTACACCCTAGCTCCAATTGTGCCACTGTCTAGAGGAGAGGTGCAAACTGCCCAACTGTCAAACTGACCCGGACAGGGAATCCACAAACAGGCAAAGTCAAAGAATGGTTTAAGCAAGAAAATGCCTACTTTCTAAAAGTGGCATTTTCAAACACACAATCTAAAAACCAACTTTACTAAAAGATGTATTTTTTAATTGTGAGTTCAGAGACCCTAAACTCCATATTTCTATTTCTATTTGCTCTGAAAGGGAATTTACGCTTTAATAATACTTTTTTTTTGTTAGATTTTTTATTGGTTTTATATTTCAAATATGCGATACAAGCTGTTCAATTATCAGCAACAGGATCACCTAGAACATTTATCAGCGTTAGAACCATTTAACAACCCCAAACCCCACACATTAGACACGTCTCGGAACACTACCAATCCTTCAGTATCATTACTTGCTGCAATTGCTGGAAGCTTTAGCGTGTGTTAAATATCTGCGTGGCTACTCGTGCGTGACCAGTGTGGACCCTTTGCTGCTGAGCCTGTTTTGCGTGTCACCTGGTAGTGGCCCCGCCTCGGTTGGTGATAGCGGATGTTGACGGAGGTAGAGTTTTTACCCTGTGTGTTATAGATATTCTTGCGCTGGTGATCTAGTGGGTTATCAATACAGGAGGGAGAGGGGGTGGTCGGGACCGTTCTATGATGATGGGCCGCCCTTCGAGTTATGCTTCTGAGGTGAGGTGTGCGGAGGGATTTATATCGCGATTGTTCCATCTATGTGTTCCCTGGATCAAGGGGGCTTATCATAGTTTTTGGCCTCGAGTTTGGTTACCAACAATTCCCAGGCGGTGCTCCCTGTGTGATGTTGCCCCTCTTGCGCCAGCTTCTTTAATACCTGGTATTCCGTGCGAGCCCAGCGTAGTGTTAAGGTGTACCAAGATTTCCGATCGGGTGCATTGGGGGCTTTCCAGTGCATTGCTATCAATCTTTTATACATTAAACAGGCTAGATCTACAAATTTGTGCACGTATCTTTGTTTTTTGAAGGTCTTAACCTCAGCCCCAGTAAGCAGGACTTGGGGTCTACTGTCAATGCAAGCCCCGTTATTTTGGAGATCCCCTGTACCACCTCCGTCCAGGCTTTTTGTATGTAAGGGCACTCCCAGACCATGTGGTAGAAGTGTGCTGATGGCGCTTTACATCTAGGGCATGTCGGCTCAGAGTCGGGGAACATTCGCTTTATCCTGGCAGGGGACAAATATGTTTGATGTGTGAAGTTAAACTGGGTGTACCTGAATCTGGGATTCCTTGACACGCCACGGGCATGATACAGGGCTTTCGGCCAATCGGCTTGTGGGATCGGTGCAGGAAGAACGGCGTTCCATCTCTCCCGGGCTTTCTCCGCTTGTGGCTCGGGGGGTTTAATAAGGATTTTGTTCAGGCTTGATATTATTTTTATTTGGGCATTGTATTGTAGGAGATGATGAATTACAGGGGAGGTCTCTGGTTCTGAGGTGCCTGCCCCCCACGTTTTTTTAATTGCGTGGCATATAGCGTGGTATGTCAGGAATTGGCCGGGATTCACCTCAGTGAGGGCTTGCAGGGCCTCGAATGACATTAGCTTGCCATCTTCAAAGCAGTCGCCCACTGTCTGCACGCCTGCCTCTATCCATGCCAATGACGCTTGCGTTCCGGCTGCGTTCCACCCTGGGAGGTGGTCCAGTGGGATGTGTGGGGAGTAGGGAACTTGTCACCTCCACTTTGCACGTATTTATCCCAGCACGCGTGCGCCACCGCAAGCAGTGGGTTAACAGGCTCCACCCTGGTACGTTTGGATGTCAACCACTTTAGCAGGGGGGTCCCCTTCAACCAGGGCTCCAGGCACGCGGACTCTGCCAGCACTGGTCTGTGGATCCAGTTCTGAACCCACTGCAGCTGTGCGGCTGCATAGTAGCGTTCGAGGTTGGGGGCTCCCAGACCACCCACATCCACTGGACGTTGTAGCGTGGCTAGGGCCACACGCACTCTGCCACCGCCCCAAATGAGTTGCAGAAGGGCTGTATTTAAGTTGCCAAAGAAGCTTTTGGGGATGATTATCGGTAAGGCCGCGAAGTAGTATAACAGCCTAGGCAGGATCAGCATGTTCGCGATCGCCACCTTACCTGGTGGCGAGAGCGGAAGCTTATTCCAAAACTGCAATGAGCCTTTTATGGAGGTCAACGCCCTCACCAGGTTCCCATCTCTGAGATCTTCTGTGTCGTGGTATGTGTTTATCCTGAGGTATTTGAACGTTTTCGGGCACCATTTTAGACGCCCTAGCAGAGGGGCGCCCTGTCTTTCGGGTGGCCACTTTACTAGAGGGAACACACATGACTTTTCCCAGTTTACCACTAGGCCTGACAGGTCTCCGAACTCGGCCAGTAAGGATATTACTGAGGGAACAACCTTGCGGCCTTTCCGGATATATATTAAGGCATCATCTGCATATAGCGAGATCGTGTGATGGAACCCGTTCCTGACTATTCCCCAATCGCGTTCCAT
The DNA here is from genome assembly GCF_031143425.1 of Pleurodeles waltl. Lineage (NCBI taxonomy): Eukaryota > Metazoa > Chordata > Amphibia > Caudata > Salamandridae > Pleurodeles > Pleurodeles waltl. The sequence goes on from NC_090444.1 coordinate 636,207,191, forward strand.
GAGGCGCACTCTTTCCGCTAATGGTTCCATTGCTATAGCGAACAGTAGCGGGGATAGTGGGGGCAGCCCTGTCTCGTGCCCCGGGAGATCGAGAAGCTGTCGGAGATCACCCCACCCATCTTCACCCTTGCTTGTGGGCTGGAATACAGTGTCCGGACCCAGCCTATATAATTGGGGCCTATTCCCATGCGGCTCATTGTGGCCAGAAGGAAGTCCCACTCAAGCGTGTCGAATGCCTTTTCGATATCCCGTGAGAGCACCATTTCTTCGTGCACATCTGGGGGAGTGTCTCCCATTATGCTCAGTAATCTGCGGATATTTAAAAAGGTGTTACGCCTTGGAATAAAGCCATTTTGGTCGGCGTGTACCAAGGAATGCATGAGGGGGGCTAGTCTGTTTGCCAGTATTTTACCTAGTATTTTGCAGTCTAAGTTTAGAAGCGATAGTGGTCTGTAGTATTTAACATCTGTGGGGTCGCGGCCCTGTTTGGGGAGCACCACTATCATGGCTTCTCTCTGGGATGTAGGCAGGCATTCGTTAGTCCACGCTTCTTCGAAAACCTTCAGCAGGTGAGGCTTTAGGCAGGGTAAATAGGCAGTGTAATATTCCAACGGAAGGCCATCTGCACCAGGCGCTTTATTTCTGGGCATCTGTGCTAGGGCTAATTCTATTTCTCCCATTGTCATGGAAGCTTCGATTATTTCCCTGTCGGTTTGTGATAAATGCGGCAGGAGAGAGCCAGCGAGAAAAGACTCAAGTTGTGGAGCAGTGCATGAGGTGCGTTTGGTATATAAGTTTGAGTAATATTCTCTAAACGTCCCGTTTATCTCAGCTTGTGTAGTAGCCATAGCGTGTGCACCCACACGTATGGCCCCTATTGGGGATTGCTGTCTGTCCTCTCGGAGCAGCCACGCCAGCATTCTGCTCGATCTATCCCCTTCTGATTGCAGCCTTAGTAGATGATAGTTATAATCGTGACAGCGGAGTTTGCTGTCAGCGTCGTTGTATTTTAAGTGCCTTTCTTTTAGGACAATGTGGGGGATTTCCCCTAGCGCTGCTGCTATTTCTGTTGCTCTGAGCTCCTTTTCTAATTTGCCAATTTCCGCCTGTAAGGTGTGTCTTACTCCCCACGTGGAGGATATGCATACTCCACGGACCGCTACTTTGTGGGCATCCCACTCTATCGCACGTGTTGTTGCGGTCATGGCATTTGTCTCCCAGTACTGGCTTATAGTGGATTTCAATGCTTTGGCGAATGCCTGATCTTGTAGTGCTTCCACTTGGAACCGCCAAGTGGGAATCGCCTGACGTGACCTACCCCAATTCAGTGTTACTCTCAGTGGTGCATGATCCAACAGTGTCTTCGCTAGGTATTCTGATTCGCTGACCAGTGCTCCTATATCCCGGGTGCCCCATATTATATCTATTCTAGTGTGGGTATTGTGTGGTGCTGAGTAGAATGAGTATTCCCTCTGTTGTGGGTGTCCTAAGCGCCATATGTCGTGCAGCCTCATATCACTTGCCCAATCCTGCAGGGGGCCTGGGGTTTTCCTATTTGCTATCGAACTCACTTGAGCATGGGATCTGTCCAATGTTGCGTTTGGTGTACTATTGAAGTCTCCGCCCCAGAGGGCCAGGGTCATTGGGTTGGACAATAATGTTGGTGTGAGGGTGCCCAGGAAACCTGCAATCCCAGTATTTGGAGCGTATATACTGACTACAGCTAATTGTCTGCCGTCCAGACTGCCTTCCACTATCACGTATCTACCTCCTTGGTCTATTTTATGTGCCGATAAGAGGAATGGAACTCCCGCTGCTATCCAGACCACCACCCCCCTCGCGAAGGCCGAATACGCGGTGCCTATCAGTTGGCCTCCCCATTTCGTGCGCAGCTCTCGTAAGTCCACTTCTAGCATGTGCGTCTCTTGTAAGATGGCAATATGCACTCCTAGTCGCCTAAGGCGTGCGTGTACTCTGGTCCGCTTGCTCGACGCACCCAGGCCCCTTACATTCCATGTTACTATGACATACTGGGTTTTGTTATTTCTCCCGTGAGGCGCCATGAGGGGTTTTGGGGATAATTCTCTGTGCTTGAGTTCTAAGCCCTGAGATTGGCCCTCCTGGTCACTACCCCTCTGACAATGCTATTTGTTAAAAGTAGCGAGTGCAGCTGTTTTCTTTGTGTTTTGAGTGATTCCGGCGCATGCATTTTTGCTAAACTACTAACCCCACCCACCCCAAAAGGATCCCCAACACTACTTACAACTTGTGTGAGACTACTAAACCCGTAAACGTGTGAAATAACCTGTATCCGATTGGATTTCCATGATGGAGTTATCATATCTATCAGATGTGGCTCTTATAAGGGGCTCACATCTTTGCGCAGACTTAGGTCCTGATTCTAACCCCGGCGGTCTTCGACCGCCGGGGCGAGGGTCGGCGGTAGCACCGCCGACAGGCCGGCGGTGCCCCGCAGGGCATTCTGACCGCGGCGCTTTGGCCGCCGTCAGAAAGGGTAAACCGGCGGTCTCCCGCCGGTTTACCGCTGCCCTCAGAATCCCCCATGGCGGCGCAGCTTGCTGTGCCGCCATGGGGGATTCTGACCCCCCCTACCGCTATCCTGTTCATGGCGGGAAAGCCGCCATGAACAGGATGGCGGTAGGGGGGGTCGCGGGCCCCTGGGGGCCCCTGCCGTGCCCATGCCAATGGCTTGGGCACGGCAGGGGCCCCCATAAGAGGGCCCCGCAAGGTATTTCAGTGTCTGCCTTGCAGACACTGAAATACGCGACGGGTGCTACTGCACCCGTCGCACCTTCCCACTCCGCCGGCTCGATTACGAGCCGGCATCCTCGTGGGAAGGGAGTTTTTCCCTGGGCTGGCGGGCGGTCTTTTGGAGACCGCCCGCCAGCCCAGGGAAAAACTCATAATACCCTCCGCGGTCTTCTGACCGCGGAGCGGTATTATGGGGGCGGAATTCTGGCGGGCGGCCTCCGCCGCCCGCCAGAATTAGAATGACCCCCTTAGTCTGCTGATACCATTGGGCGCCCCCGGGATGTGAGACGGTTCCACCCTCCGCCCCGGCGCCACCCGCAACGCACCCCAGCACACCCCGCATCGGATATCTATACATTTATACCAAAGATACTCGTTGCTGGAGGCGCATTCCCCCTGGGCCCCGGCGGCGCTCCAGAGTCCCCAGTGGCTTTCCGAGTTCAGGCAACATTAGAGCCGGCGGGCCAACGGAGTAGATGTGTGCAATTAAAGTTCATCTGCGGACCTGGGGGTAAACCTCGGCCCGCCCAGTTCTCCTGTTATTGTAGATGCGGAGCTGGCCGTGTCAGAGTCCGTGCCCATCTCAGGGGGCTTCCTAGCAGTCGCGAAGTTGCTTTGCATGTGTAAGGGCGTCTCTTTCAGCACTCTTGCTCTTTCTTCTGCTACTTGCAGGTCGTTGGGTTGGCCCCTAGCGCGCCTCCTGGACCGCTTCCTTGAGGCAGAGGTTTGCCATTCCTCATCTCCTTCCGCGTCTTCCCGCAGACGAGCAAAGCCTTTGGCGTGCAGCCATGTCCAAGCATCCTCAGGAGTGGTGAATATGTGGGTGCAGTCCTCTGCTACCACCCTTAATTTTGTGGGAAAAAGCAAGGCGTACTTTATGTTGTGTTCACGCAGGCGCTGTTTAATTTTAACATAGGAGTTGCGTTGACTCTGCACCGCCTGTGTGAAGTCCGGGTATGAGTTAATAGTCGAATCCTCGTACTTAAATGGGCCTTTGTTGCGGAATTGTTGTAATATTGCGTCCCGGTCCCTGTAGTTTAGGAATCTAGCAATCAGTGGTCTAGGCGGCAGGCCAGGGGCCGGGGGTCTGCCCGGGATTCTGTACGCCCGTTCCACGGAGAAAAACTTGGATGGAGCTCCGTTTAACACCTCCTTGATAAGCCATTGCTCCAGGGGAATTTCCAATTCTGATTGCCGCATACTTTCTGAAAATCCCAGGAATCGTGCGTTGTTGCGGCACGCACTGCTCTCCATTTCTTCCGATCTCCTCCAGAGCACTTTCAGTTCTGCGTCTATGCGCTGAATCTGTTTTTGGTTACCTTGAGCCACTGGGGTGAAGTCGGAAAGTTCTTCTTTGGCCGTTTTCACTCTTTCGGCTAAATTTCTGTGGTCCACGCGTAAGAGATTCAGGTCTTGTGAAACTGCATCTATTCTGTTTTCCAAAGAGGATTTAGTGTCCATAATCGCCTGTAATACTTTCTCAAACTGGGCAGAATGCGACATGAGAGTGTTTTCCAATGACTCTAGGGACGGGTTGGTCTGCTGGTCGTTGGCTGTTGTTCCAAGAGTGTTGCGGGCCAGATTCTTAGATGACTTGGCCCTGCCGGCCATTGTGGCTGTCCGGGAATTACCTTGTAAGATGTTATTTCGCACAGTTTGGCGCTATCGACTCGGCGGGCTAGCCTTTTGCCTATTGCCCTCGATATGGCGTGTGCTTTTAACTCTTGGGGTGTGGAATTGGCTAGTAGAGCTAAGAAGGAGCTTATTCTTTGCTTTGAATGACCAGTGCGTGTGGCTGTGTGCTCTCTGGGAGGTGCGGCGGCCGCGCTCCCAGAGGAGAGAGGGGGCGCGGCTGGAGGCAGAAGAGGGAAGCACAAGGAAACAGTGCGAGTCTATGAAGGGGAGTGGGTGTCTGGCCCCCAGACGGGTTCCACGTCAGCTCCTGTGATCGCTGGTATAGATCCATGGGAGCACAGGACAGCTAGTTTCTTGCTTCTCACGGACAGTCGGTGGGGCCCAGGTGTGGCTCCCACGTTCTCGATCCGGGCCCACCACCGGTACAGAGCGGCCTGTCAGGGCGAGATCAGTGGAGCTCCTGTGGCGCACTCTGGACCTGAGCTACCTCCTGAGCTTGAGCGCTGCATGCCGCCATTTTAAGGGTGCAGGTCGTCAGTGAAAGAAGTGAATCGAGGGGGGGGGTTGGGGGTTTGGTGGCGTCCCCCCCACGTATTTCAAGCTTCCCCCAGCAGGCCTCCCCCTCACCTCGGTGTGCTGGGGTGCATCACTTTTCCCGGCCCCATCTCAGGCCGCAAGCCGCGGTGCACATAAATCACGGGCTGGAGTGTCCGTGCAGCCCAGAGAAGGGGCTCTTTCCTTCACCGCCACAGCACAATTCAGTGCGGCGCTACAGAGTTGTGGCCCAGTCCTGGGCCCCTGTCTCAGCCTCGTGCTGGCTCCTCGCCGTGTTGCGGATCCCGGCCCCCGCCGGTCGAGCTCCGGTCGGCGGAGCGAGGATAGGCGGTCGCGCCCACGGCCCCCCAGCTCCCCCAGCTATGAGGAAAGCCAGGCGGGTGCGGGCGACGCCGGGTGGAGGCGCGGTCAGATCCGCCGACGCAGCTCCTCACGCCAGCAGCCACGTTTAGGTCGGGGTCCGCGTCTTGCGACCCCCGGCCTTGCGGCTAAATTTTAGCACCGCAGCCACGTTCAGGGCAGCGACCGCCCCGCTAGGTGCTCCGTCCCGCCCCGGGCAGACCACCACTCCCGATGTGACAGTAGGGTTCCGGGGGGTGCCCTACAGGATAGTTTTGGCGAGCCCTGGACGGAGCGCTCGCTTCAGGCGTCCATCCCGGCCGCCATTTTGGCTCCTCCCCCACTTTAATAATACTTAAAGGCAGTCCCCATGTTAACCTATGAAAAAGATAGGCCTTGCAACAGTGAAAAACGAATTTGGCAGTATTTCACTGTCAGAACATATAAAACACATAAGTACATGTCCCACCTTTAACATACACTGCACCCTGCCTATTGGGCTACCTGGGGCCCACCTTAGGGGTGCCTCACATGTATAACAAGGGTAGGGTTAGGCTTGGCAAGTTGGCACACTTGCCAAGTGGAACTGGCAGTTTAAAACTGCAGACACTGCAGTGGCAGGTCTGAGCCATGTTTGCAGAGCTACTAAAGTAGGTGGCACAACCAGTGCTGCAGGCCCACTAGTAGCATTTGATTTACATGTCCCGGGCAATTTTTAACACATTTTTATTGATTTCCGTATAAGCCATACAGTAGCTTACACAATATATTTCAGGATAACATTTTACATAGCATATAATACATATCAATATTATCTTGGTGTCTCGGTATTACATTATGTAGTTAGGTATATAGGCCCTCATTCCGACCCTGGCGGTTTCAAACCGCCAGGGTGGAGGACCGCGGGAGCACCGCCGACAGGCCGGCGGTGCTCCAATGGGCATTCCGACCGCGGCGGTAAAGCCGCGGTCGGACCGGCAACACTGGCGGTCTCCCGCCAGTGTACCGCCGCCCATAGGAATCCTCCAAGGCGGCGCAGCTAGCTGCGCCGCCGAGGGGATTCCGACCCCCCCTACCGCCATCCAGTTCCCGGCGGTTCTCCCGCCGGGAACCGGATGGCGGTAGGGGGGGTCGCGGGGCCCCTGGGGGCCCCTGCAGTGCCCATGCCACTGGCATGGGCACTGCAGGGGCCCCCGTAAGAGGGCCCCTAAATGTATTTCACTGTCTGCTTCGCAGACAGTGAAATACGCGACGGGTGCAACTGCACCCGTCGCACAGCTTCCACTCCGCCGGCTCGATTCCGAGCCGGCTTCATCGTGGAAGCCTCTTTCCCACTGGGCTGGCGGGCGGCCTGAAGGCGGCCGCCCGCCAGCCCAGCGGGAAAGTCAGAATCACCGCCGCAGTCTTTCGACCGCGGAACGGTATTCTGGCGGCCCCCGACAGGCCGGCGGCGACCGCCGCCGGCCAATGTCGGAATGAGGGCCATAGTCTTGTTTCCAAATATTACATCAATGTTTATTCTTGACTACCAATTGGATATATGGGGCCAGATGTAGGAAGCCCTTTGCGAGTCGCAAACGGCAAAATTTGCCGTTTGCGACTCGCAAATGCGTGTTTCCTATGCAGAAATGCATTTTGCGAGTCGTTACCGACTCGCAAAATGCATTTCCGAATCGCAAATAGGAAGGGGTGTTCCCTTCCTATTTGCGATTCGCAATGGTATGCAATTCCATTTGTGACCGCTTATGCGGTCGCAAATGGAGTCGCAGTTACCATCCACTTGAAGTGGATGGTAACCCATTCGCAAACGGGAAGGGGTCCCCATGGGACCCCTTCTCCTTTGTAAATGGACCCCAAAATATTTTTTCAGGGCAGGGAGTGGTCCAAGGGACCACTCCCTGCCCTGAAAAAACCGAAACAAAAGGTTTCGGATTTTTTGAAATGCAGCTTGTTTTCCCTTAGGGAAAACAGGCTACATTTAAAAAAAAAAAAAAACTGCTTTATTGAAAAGCAGGTCGCTAACATGGAGGCCTGCTGACTACAGCAGGCCTCCATGTTAGCGAGTGCCTATACTCGCTATGGGGCCGCAATTTGCGACCCACCTCATGAATATTCATGAGGTGGGTCATTGCGACCCCATAGCGAGTTGCAGTCGGTGTCTGAGACACCGTACTGCATAGCAATTTGCGAGTTGCAAATTGCGAGTCGGAAGGACTCGCAATTTGCAACTCGCAAATTGCTTCCTTCCTACATCTGGCCCATAGTTCTTATTTGTCATAGTGTATTGCATCAAATGAGATTGTGTTCTATTTAGTACTTTTAAATGCGTAACATTTAACATTCTTCCCTTCCCTCTACCTTCTAGTTTGACATCTTGCTCTCATGGGGGAAACTTAGCAATGGCTTGTCATAATTTTAGCCAATTGTTGTTATCGCATGGCCACTGTTCAATTATAGTTCAGGAGAGATTCCATTGGACACCTGTGCCTGGCGGCACTTTTACAATGCCATATTTCTGCTATTAGCAAATCATCATCAGCAGCAGCTAGGCCTTGCCCAGCATAGTAGCTCAGCATGGGCAACTTTACATTTGTAACTGGACCCCCTCTGCCTCACATGCCGTTTTAAAATCGTCTAGCTCCTCATCCCAGTTTAAAGCCAAAGATAATCTTCTCAGTTCTCTACTCTCCTCCCTTCTGAGGGCTGCACTCTCAGCCCTTCCTCATTCCAACACTTCCATACTCCATTGCACTACAGAGGGTGCCAGTGTGGCCTTCCAGCGCCTGGTCAATAGGTGTTTTGCCAATAAGAGTGCTAGGTCTGCTAACCGAGAGGGCACTCTTGCTTTTTTGGTGTGGGGAAACAACCCAAGTAGACATACCTCTGCTGTTTTCCAAACAATGTTTCCTGTTACGTTCTCCAAAATGGTACCCACTCCATGCCAGTACTGGGAGATATTAGGACAGCTCCAAAGCATGTGTAGTAGTTCTGCCTCTTCTACCCCACATCTGGGACATGTTGATGGCAATGCAGGGTATAATATATATAGTTTATGTGGTGTGAGATACGCTCTATGCAACATAGCATATTGTATAAACTTAAATCTGGTGTTACGGGACACCTGGCTAGGGTATTCCAAGATGGAAGACCACTCTTTGGCTGATAGTTCTCTACCCACGTCCACCTCCCATTTGACTTTTAGAGCTGTCAGGGGTTGTAGTGAGTGTGTTCTAAGTCCCCGGTATAGTCATTTTATGAAGTGTTTCCCATGTCCTATGGTATACACAATATGTATGAGGCCATGCGTGGGGGTTCTATGCCATCTGTGGCACAATGGTTTCTTACATAATTGCATGTAGTAAGAATAGCGAGGTTGGTAGGTTGTGTTCATGTGTGAAATCCGTATGCGTAAGTGATGGTCTTTGAATAGCAGCCCAATCATGTCTACTCCTTCTTGTGTCCATCTTTGTATTCGGCTTTGGGATAATGTTCCAGTACTGACAGGGAGTCCCAGCAGCGGGATATTAGGGGCTTAAGGGACCGTACCAGCTGTATATTTTAACACAAGTTTCCAGTACTGCAAGGTCACTCGAAACAAAAGTGGTATTTTGTCAGGGGTAAGGAATCCAGGACATATCAGGGAGTGGGGACATCCCTTATCGAACATTGACTGGGTGCACTCTAGTTCCTGCAAATTTCATCCGGCTAGCCAGTATGCAAGCCATTGTAGTTGGCTCGCCACACAGTAGATAAGGTGGAGGTGAGTTCTCACTTGAAAAATCATAAGTAATAGGCCCAATGCCGCAATAATGGTTTATTTATATCAAGAAAAAGAGGTCAGTTCCATGAAAATATGGCTCTTGTTATTTAATAAAACTCTTTAAGCAGAGAAAAAATTCCAAAGGTCTGCAATTCTGTAGTCCAGTCAACCAATACCCAGGTTGAAAAAATATTACATGATAGTTTTCAATGGCGATGCAACCAGGTTTGAAAAGGTCAAGTGGCACCATTCAACGAGGGAACAGCCGATAGTCACGGAGGGCTCGTCTGAATTTACGATTTTTTCTCTGAATGATGTCTGCCTCATAATTGTCAATTACATTGTTAAGAATGGCATAATTCTTAGTTGAGATATCACCCCAGTTGGCCTCATCTATTCGTTGAGTAAGTTGGTCTACTTCTGATTTATGACGCTCATACTGTTCCTGGGAGATATCTATAAGTTGTTGAATCATATTCATCGAAGCCATTTTTAAGTTAGCTTCCCACTTCTGGAGGCTCTCTTGAGAGGTGGTATCTGTAGGTGGAAATATCAGTATACGTAATCCTCTAGGGATGCGATCATGTTCCAAATATTTTTTGAGGGAAGCCACCTCCCAATGTGCTGAAGACTTGATCCAATTTAACATTACGTTGTTCTCTTCTGTTGCGTGTGAAAGACATCATAAGGCAAGGCTTAAGCAGGAAGTCAATACGTGTGCAACACGTTGCTACTGAAGAAAAGGAAAGGAATCCAACTTATTGACTTCCTTAAAATGCCGGATTAATAGGAAGGTTGTGAGAACTTCAAACCGGGGGGCCTGGACCCTAAGCCTCCCAATATTTAAAATAATAGATAAGGTGGAGGTGAGTTCTCACTTGAAAAATCATAAGTAATAGGCCCAATGCCACAATAATGGTTTATTTATATCAAGAAAAAGAGGTCAGTTAAATGAAAATATGGCTCTTGTTACTTAATAAAAGTCTTTAAGCAGAGAAAAAATTCCAAAGGTCTGCAATTCTGTAGTCCAGTCAACCAATACCCAGGTTGAAAAAATATTACATGATAGTTTTCAATGGCGATGCAACCAGGTTTGAAAAGGTCAAGTGGCACCATTCAACGAGGGAACAGCCGATAGTCACGGAGGTCTCGTCTGAATTTACGATTTTTTCTCTGAATGATGTCGGCCTCATAATTGTCAATTACATTGTTAAGAATGGCATAATTCTTAGTTGAGATATCACCCCAGTTGGCCTCATCTATTCGTTGAGTAAGTTGGTCTACTTCTGATTTATGACACTCATACTGTTCCTGGGAGATATCTATAAGTTGTTGAATCATATTCATCGAAGCCATTTTTAAGTTAGCTTCCCACTTCTGGAGGCTCTCTTGAGAGGTGGTATCTGTAGGTGGAAATATCAGTATACGTAATCCTCTAGGGATGCGATCATGTTCCAAATATTTTTTGAGGGAAGCCACCTCCCAATGTGCTGAAGACTTGATCCAATTTAACATTACGTTGTTCTCTTCTGTTGCGTGTGAAAGACATCATAAGGCAAGGCTTAAGCAGGAAGTCAATACGTGTGCAACACGTTGCTACTGAAGAAAAGGAAAGGAATCCAACTTATTGACTTCCTTAAAATGCCGGATTAATAGGAAGGTTGTGAGAACTTCAAACCGGGGGGTCTGGACCCTAAGCCTCCCAATATTTAAAATAATAGATAAGGTGGAGGTGAGTTCTCACTTGAAAAATCATAAGTAATAGGCCCAATGCTGCAATAATGGTTTATTTATATCAAGAAAAAGAGGTCAGTTCCATGAAAATATGGCTCTTGTTATTTAATAAAAGTCTTTAAGCAGAGAAAAAATTCCAAAGGTCTGCAAGTCTGTAGTCCAGTCAACCAATACCCAGGTTGAAAAAATATTACATGATAGTTTTCAATGGCGATGCAACCAGGTTTGAAAAGGTCAAGTGGCACCATTCAACGAGGGAACAGCCGATAGTCACGGAGGTCTCGTCTGAATTTACGATTTTTTCTCTGAATGATGTCGGCCTCATAATTGTCAATTACATTGTTAAGAATGACATAATTCTTAGTTGAGATATCACCCCAGTTGGCCTCATCTATTTGTTGAGTAAGTTGGTCTACTTCTGATTTATGGGAATTGGTTGACTGGACTACAGAATTGCAGACCTTTGGAATTTTTTCTCTGCTTAAAGACTTTTATTAAATAACAAGAGCCATATTTTCATGGAACTGACCTCTTTTTCTTGTTATAAATAAACCGTTATTGCGGCATTGGGGCTATTACTTATGATTTTTCAAGTGAGAACTCACCTCCACCTTATCTATTATTTTAAATATTGGGAGGCTTAGGGTCCAGGCCCCCCGGTTTGAAGTTCTCACAACCTTCCTATTAATCCGGCATTTTAAGGAAGTCAATAAGTTGGATTCCTTTCCTTTTCTTCGGCTCGCCACACAGTAGACCTTAAAATCAGGTGCGCCCATTTGTAGTTTTGCCAAACTAATTTGGCGCTATCCCCGCCCCCAAATAAGTTCAAGCAGCATAGAGTGGAGTGCTTTCAAATAGATATCGGGCACTTTTACTGGTAGATTCATGAAGTAATAAAAGACACGGAGTAGCATCACCATTTTAGCCAGTGCTAGTCGACCTGCAATGGATATTGGTAGTGTTATCCAGAACTGAATCTGTGGTTTGAGTGCGGTCATCGCTCTCCGTAAATTGCCCTACAGTAAGTCTAGTGGGGTTCGATAAATCTGCATACCTAGGTATCGAAAGGTATCTGTGGCTACTTGCAGTCGCTTATCACCAAAGTCCACTGTGTCTCCTATATCAGCTTAACAGAGGGAGAATGTTACGGACTTGTCATAATTGATGACCAGCCCTGACAATGGTGCAAGATAGTGTAATATCTGCGCAGCAGTACCCGGGTTATGGCCGAGGTTTTTCACATATAGAACAATGTCATCGGCATACAGTGATATCGAGTGCATTGTTCTCCCTTCGTCGATTCCCCAGGACTCACCGTCTCGTCTCAATTGGTGCGCCAGGGGTTCAACCTCCAAAATAAACAGCAGGGGAGATAGTGGACATCCCTGTCTAGTACCTCTATGAATATGATGGGAGCTTTAAATGTTCTGCCCTGTGCGCGCTCTTGCCGTAGGAGCAGCATAAAGCAATCTGAACCAACGTATATACTCATGGGGAAGCCCAAATTGTTTCAACACTTCGAACATATAGGCCTTCATTTCAACTTTGGCGGTCGGATGAGGCCGACCGCCAAGGCTGAACCGCCAATCGGCCGCCCATGAGGCCAGAAACCCGCCGGCCACATTTGGACCTCTCCTAATGGAGCCGGCGGAAATGTGGCGGTGCGGCGGGTGGCGTACCACCAGTCGCGCTTTTCACTGTCTGCCAGGCAGCGCTGCCCTGGTGGATTCTGACCTCCGGGACATCCATTGCGGTAAACCGCCGGTCATAATATGCCAATTCGTACCGCCAGCCTGTTGGCTGTACACGCGCCACTTTAACCCTGGCGGTCGGTGACCGCCAGGGTTGTTATGAGGCCCATAGTCCCAGTTTAAGGAGTCAATGCTTGGCGAGGATCTAAGGAGAGACAGCCCGCTTGGGGGTATCTCTCTCTGGCAGAGTCCATCATATGATAAAGCCGGCGTATATTTAAGGAGGTATTTCGAGACAGTACAAATCCGCATTGGTCTGTATGTATCATGTTGCCTATAAAGTTAAGGAGCCTTTGCGCTAATATTTTTGCTAGTATTTTATATTCTGTGTTCAGTAGGGATAAGGACCTATAGGAAGAAATATCTATTGCAGTCTTCCCAAGCTTTAACAGTGAGGTCACTATTCCTTGTTTAGTAGTATCTGGGAGGTGTCCTACCATCAGCGAGGCATAGTATAATTTTTCCAGTTGAGGGGCTAATTTAGAGCTATACAAGGAATAGAATTCGCCCGGTAGTCCGTCTGATCCTGGTGATTTGTTACGCGCCATATATTTAATGGCCGCCTGTATCTCCCCATGTGTTATCTGCGTTCCCAGGATTTGTTTGGCTTCATCATTAAGTGTTGGAAGCTCAATGCCAGTTAGGAAGGAGCTGAGGCGCTCCCGATCCAGTACTGGTGGAGCGAAATACAGGGTTATGTAGCAGTCTCAAAATGTTGCGTTCATCTCTATTTGAGTAGTTACGTTACTTTGTTGTGGCGTTTTAATGTGTAAAATTGGGGTGGGGGATGGTTCTTCTTTTATAAGGCACGCCAAGAGTGTACTTGCCCTATCCCCTGTAGTAGCTTGCATAGTAAATTTTTCATAGGCGTTCAAGTAGCTCTGCATGTTCCACCCTGGCTTCTTCTAATTGCTGTGCTTGGGTGGGTTGCAATACCGCCTCCTTCTCTAGGGGCCCCAGTCTATCTTCTACTTCCTTTAGCTCCCTTGATATTACCACCTGAGCTCCTGATGCTGTCACCATCACCGCTCCTCTTATCACCACTTTGAACGCCTCCCATTCCACCAATGGAGAGGACGCGGTATCAGTGTTGTCGGTGAAGAAGTTAGTTATTACCCCGGCTATTTCCTCTTTCAACACTGCATTTTCGAGCAGCGATGGCTGTAAACGCCATTTTGGGATCAGTGTAGATATCATCCCCCACATCATAGTCAAGTCTAATGGGTTATGGTCTGAAAAGGTTTTCCCTAGGAATGTAGCATGAGTCATCTGCGCCTGCGTCTTCAGAGAAGCGGTACATAAAACGCGTTTAAGTCTCATGTGCAGTCCGTGTGGGTGGGAATAGAAGGAGTACTCTCTCATCTCTGCTTTCCTGGCCCACCATACATCTGTAAGTGTCCAGCCTGGCAACCAGTTTCGCAGTACCTCCCCTTGTCTTTGTGCATTAGTACCTGATAGTGGGGGGTGGAGCGGTCTAGAGTGGTATCTAACACTGCATTAATGTCCCCACTTAACAGCCAGGGGATGTGTTCCCATTGTGTGAGTGCCATCGATGGGCATTCCAGGAAAGCGTCCTGACTGCTATTTGGAGCATATAGACTTCCTAGCACTACAAGTTTCCCATCCAAGTCACCTCCAATCAGGGTGTACCTGCCTTCTACATCTATCTTCGTATCCAGTACTTCAAAGGGGAACTCAGCCCGTATCCATACAGCTGCTCCGCGGACAAACGCAGAGTATGATGTGTGCAGCAGTTGTCCCTGCCATTTTTTGCAGAGCTTCGCCGCCTCGTGAGTGGTGAGATGTGTTTCTTGTAAGTAACCTATGTGTGTTTTACAGCGATTCAATTGGGCCAGTACTGTATGCCGTTTGTATATAGATCCCATCCCACGTACATTCCAGGTAATAATATTGTAATCACGTATCGACAACATCATAGGGCCTTAATAGAGTGAACTCTCCTCTGATCCATGCTGAGCTACCTCCCCCCAAATGTATTATGCATGATTTGGTTGTTGATGTCAAAACTTTAAAATAAGAAAACATATAAACAGTTCCTCCAACGAAACCCAATACTTGGCAGAGCCAAACCAGACTCTGCCAAACCTTTACACAATAAAAACCTGGTTGTTTATAACCATTATTATGAAAATGATCAAACAAGCCTACACAATGGGGGTTGTACAAGATAGAGGTTTAGTAGTTCTTGCCCGTGGTTAACAGGTTTTCCAGGTAAGACAGGGATCACAGAGGTCGACCGTCCTGGCCCGCCTCTTATCAGGGAGATATAAAATCCACACAATAGATAGGGACACATCCATTAACAAGGAGGTACACATTTCATCTGCATACTTTCGAGGTCGGCCTTTGCAGCCAGATTTGCATCTTGAGGTAGTCAGTGTTTGAGCGGTGGTGTGCGTAATCTATGTTAGAGCTGATCAGTTTAAGTTGCTGCCTGGTCCATGTGGGCTTTTTGTGATTGTTCATACTGCTTGTATTGTAGTCTTTGGAGTGGGCCTTAAGAGGTTCTATTTCGCTTACACTATTTATTAGAGTTCCTGCGCTGTCTGTGGGGTAATGGAGGGGAACAGTGCCAGGCTTCCCTCTGAGTCTGACGTGACGGTGCTATCCACCGAGGAAGCAACGCCATGTGGAGAGGAATCCACTCTTTGTAAGGAATATGCTGACTGTAGTGCATCATTCTGACCCTCCAGTACTTGCAACAGTGTTGGGCCTGTTTTTTCCTGCATCGAGTGTTGTCGATTTTGCTTGTCTTTACGGGGTTGGTGGATCTGTCTCAATGGTAGGAAGTCATCTTGTCCCCTAGGTCCTGGGTGTGGGAAGGTCATGTCCAGCCAGTCGCGTACTAACTCAGGTGTTGAGAAGAAAGGTGCCTTTTGATTATAAGTGATTCGTAATCAGGCCGGAAATAGTAAGGCATACGGAAGTCCTTCAGCTCTGAGCTGCTTTTTTACAGATTGAAAGGAAGATCTACGTCTTTTCACTGCTATCGTATAGTCTGGACATGGGGAAACTCGAGTATTATCTACGATGATGGGGTCCGTTTCTCTCGCCACTTGTAATAGGGTATCACGATCTCTGTATTTCCCTACTCCCCCCCCTGGTGGGGGCTTCCTGCCAGGTATCCTATGCGCTCTTTTGATTGTAAAGTGGGTTTATAATCCTGCTATTGCTATAGTTTTCAGCCAGTCTTCCACGTATTGTGTGGGGTTTCGTCCTTCTTTCCCTTCCAGGAGGCCGATTATGGGGACGCTATTTCGTTGACATCTCCCTTCTGCATCCTCGACTCTTTCCTGCAAGGCTGCTACTTGTTGTTGCAAGTGTTCAAAAGCATTTTTATTTTCCTTGTGGGCAGGGAGGATATCAGCTACGTTTTTTTCTGTCTGTGTTAGTCTGTCTGTTAACTTTTTTGATCATCTTTGAGAATACTCAATTCCATTGTGATAGAGCCCAGTCTCTGTTCTATCGCCAGCCGTGATTCCCTGATTTCTTGCAGAATGAGGTCAAGTTTATCCATCGGGCCTTCTGCTGGTGGAGCTGGCATTGTATTCCCAGAGCCCAGTGTTTCCGCACCCTCAAGATATTTGCCCTTTGTGCGGCCCATGCTCTAGCCTATATGCCGTGTGACTGTTCCAGGGCGGTCAGCGCGTTCGGTCTCACTGCCAGTTCAAAGAGAGGTTTTCACCTAGTAGAGTTACTATCCTCACAGTCTCAGCTATTTACTCGACCTTCTTGATGGGAATCCCGGGTTAAGAAAACAAGTAGGCGTTGGCACTGTTTCTTGTCAGCATCTGGTTCTAGCCCCGTTGACCTTCATATATTGGTGGTTGCACTGCAACGTGTGATGTGCAACTTTGCCATTTATAAAATCGGAGACAGATCTCTGTGTTTCGTCTCTTGATATGTTCCTTGGCTGTTGAGGACGCCAGCGCTTCTTATTCTTCGCCTGTTATCTTTGTGCCATGTTTCGTTGCGCACTATTCACCATAAGCGGAGGGGGGGAAAGGGTCACGGTATTCAGGGCGAAGAAGGGCGAGTGTCGTCGCCCAGACTCCCACTTCTAAGACTGCCCGCGGTTGTACCTTCGGCCAGCCCCCACTCACCGGTTCAAGTCGCCGGTTCGATGAATATCACATCCAGTCTTGTTTCTCCTCCTATTAGGCCCAGCTCCGCACTGGTCCCAGTCGCGTCCGCACTCTGATTTGCATCGCGTGCAGTGCTCAACCGGGGAGGAGGGTGGGTTCAGGCCTCTGGAATCGACGGAGACCTCAGCCCCACTACTTAGACCCTTCCGTCCAGCACTGCTTACCGCTGCGTCGTCGCCGCGTCCCTAACTCGCCTCAACACGCCTCCGGCCCGACGGCTGTTGTGTCCGAGCTCGTCTCTCCGCTCGCTAGGCCTGGCTCCACATAAGGCTTCGTGACATCCACACAGCACTGATCGGGTCGTTGCTGCCATTTCACTGGGTGCTCAGCTTTCGACCTCGAGTAAATATTGGTCTCCCTTCCAGGGATGGGCCCGATTCAGTACGGATTTATTTAGTTTTGGCGGGCCCAGACCGGGAGCTCCGCAATCAGATGACCGCCATCTTGGGCGCTTAGCCACGCCCCCCATGTCCCTGGCATTTATAGTGCACTTTACCAGGGGCTTACTAGTAAATCAAATATGCCAATCATGGATAAGTCAATGTACACATATAATTTATACAGGGAACACCGACACTTTAGCATTGGTCAGCAGTGGTAATGTGTCCAGAGTAAATAAAACAGCCAAAAACAGAGTCCAGCACACAGAAGCAACCTGGGAGTAGAGGCAAACGGTTAGGGGAGACCATGCAAATGATGCCAAGTCTAACAGCAACATTTAAATATCAAATGTATAAACATCTAAAAATATATTTTAATAGTTGTGAAAGGCTGTTTTTTGTACTTCTGTGTGATGAATCCTTTTAAACAAAAAAATGAAAACAAACCAGAACACTTTACTTGATGATTTGCTAATGATAAATATTTTTTCTGAAACCCAATTGTCACAAGTTATTGTTAAAGCACTATATAGTTTTATCAGTAAAGCTGTAAGTTGGTGGGGAGGCTTTTGGTCATTTCTTGGAAACTTACTGAATGTAAAAGATGTTGTGCTACCACATCCTGCTTTAGCAATATATTTATTAGAAGTGATATATTTATTAGAAGTGAGTGCATTACATAAATTCAAAAACAGTCCTGCCCTGATGGCATTGATATTAGTAAAGTAAGAGGCAAATCATGGATCATGTCCACACTATATGTGGGCTAGTTACGTATCATACATGAAGCAAACATGTAGGGCCTCATTATGAGTCTACCAGAGAACCGCCAGGATTGGAGATCCCGGCGGTCTAGAGGTAGCGGCTGTCCTAGGGATTACGATGTTGTTCTCTGCCAGTGATTTCATGGTGGTACCACCGTCATGAAAATGCTGGTGGAGAATGGGTGCAGAGGGCCCCCCCCGGGCAGCACCATTGCAATGCTCACTGTCTACTTTGCAGACAGTGAACATTGCGAGGGTGCTGGTGCACCCAGCGCTCTACAACATTGCCGCTGGCTAGATTACGTGCCAGAGACAATGCTGTAGGCTGTTTCCTGCTAGGCCAGCGGGCGGAAACTCACGTTTCCACCTGGGAACCTAGCGGGAAACTCTTAATGGGGCTGCCTGGGAGATAGCCTGTATGGCGGCAACCTCCCCATCCGGAGTTCAAGGTATGGTGTAAACCGTCCACCAAACTTGTAATAAGCCCCTCAGTCTAGTTAATCAAACAAAAAGATTTTTTTGTACAGCAGAAATGGAAATATATTTGAAGGTGCACTTGTGAGAATGAAGGAAAAGGCGACTCTGTAAAATAACAGATTGGCCTAGGATCACACACTTTGGGACCCGTTTACAGGTCAAGTACATTTCAGTTAGGTCAAGTAGATTATTCAAGTTACTCTACCTGCAGGTCGAGTAACATTTTTATGATTTTTTGAGGCCTGGACAGCCAATGCAGACAACAATTCTGATGTGCAGTCTGGACAGGGGTTGTTCTGCGCAGCTTCCACAAATAGTTTTTTAAATCACACTGAGTTGCAATCAGGTAATGTAAGGCACCCAAATCAAACAATTTGAACGGCTGTTCTGCCTGAATAGTGAGAATTTCCAAATTCATGGTTCCCTGAATAGTTTATTGCAAAGAAGTCATTAATTGGTATTCCCTAATTTTCCAACACATTTAACACTACCATTAAAAAATCCTATGCATCTTGTTACACGTTCAAAGTGAACTATGTACCACCACTACAGTAGTCAACCATATCACACATAAATGTAGTAGAATTACATGTGTGTATTTCAGTGTGTAGTAAATTAAAAAGGGTTGTCCAAACTTGACATGAAGGTTTCTCTTTTTGTCCAACAAAGTGTTCAACCACTGGCTGTACGTGGAATAAAACATTAACTACTACATTACAGTAACTTGAAACTCCAGAAGTGATAGAAAATGGAAAACACATTATAGTCTTCATGAGTTTTTTTTTAAAACTCTATATAGATGTTCAGTTGCTTTTCAAAAGTTTGCAAAATCTACAATCTCAGAAGTTTTTTGCTTTGAGTAACATGGATGCCTGTCAATAATGAGACAGAAGTCAGATGAGGAGCATGGATCACTTACTAGCGATTATACTCTATCACACATGACGAATGAGCATTTACTCCCACTTAACAATCCCATGCATCCTGGGGGCTCCACCACGGACCCTCATTAGTGCCAAACCAGCTCTCTGAGGCTTGCACTGCAGCTACAGCTGCTGTCACATCACAGACAGGGTTCTGTCCTTCTGGGGTCTGAGCAGCTCAGTCCCAGGGAGGCAGAACAAGGCATTGCCTTTGGGAGAGGGGTGTTACACCCTTTCCCTTTGGAAATAGGTGTTACATGCAAGGGAGGGGTTGCCTCCCAGAGCCTCTGGAAATGCTTTGAAGGGCACAGATGCATAATCCAGCCTACACCGGTTCAGGGGACCCCAATCCCTGCTCTGGTGCGAAACTGGACAAAGAAAAGGGGAGTGACCACTCCCCTGTCTACCACCACACCAGGGGTGGTGCCCAGAGCTCCTCCAGAGTGTCCCTGGGTTTTGCCATCTTGGATTCCAAGGTGGTGGGGCACTCTGGGAGCACCTGAGTGGCCAGTGCCAGCAGGTGATGTCAGATCCCTCCCCTGAGAGGTGCTTACCTTTGTAGCTGACCAATCCCTCTTTCAGGGCTATTTAGGGTCTCTCCTCTGGGTGTTTCATCAGACTCAGATTGCAAGACTCCAGCAGGAATCGTCTGCATCCTTTACTTCACCTTTTACAGACAGAACTGCATCTGGACCCTCCAGGAACTCTACAAACTGCAAGAAAGAAGCAAAGAAGACTAATGCAACATTGTATGTTCAGCTCATGCCAGCACCTGCAACTGTTTCCAGGTCCTGCATCCTCCGAGGACTGCTAATCTTCAGCCTGCACCAGAAGAACAAAGGAATCTCACTTGAAGTGAAGAAGTCAGTTCCCTGCTTCAGCAGGCACCCCTCTGTAGCAACGACCTGTGGCATGGGTCCCTTCTCCTGACAAAGTGTGTGGATCCATCAACATGAGTGGTAGACTGAAGTTGTCCCGACAGACCTAAGCTCCAGCTGTCCAACTTTGGTGGAAGTAAGAACTTGCCTCCCCACGCAAGACAGTACCCTTGTGCACTGCATGATGTGCATTTGCCAAGGCTTCTGTGCGAACTTCCATTAAGTTCTTTGCGCACAGCACAGCTCCGGCCCCCAGCACTCCTTCCTGCGATGCACAGCTTCCTGAGTGGGTCTCTGGCAGCGTGGGATCCCTTGGTGTCGTTCTGCGTGGGCCTCCCTTTGCACCTTCTTTGTCCCCGTGCTGTGGGACTCCTGCACATGCTGCCTGGTTTTCTGAGGGCTCTCTGAGTTGCTGAGACCCCTTCTGTCTTCCCATCCTGAGTAGAGGCCACCAGGTCCCTCCTGGTCCCAGGCAGCACAATGTTCTGCTAACCACAAGCTTTGCATGTGCCAAGGCTTGTTGGCGGAATCCAGCGATGCAAACCAGACTGCAATCTTCCATCCGGCGTGGGACATCATCTGCACCAAATAGGAACTCAGATCCATCTTCTTGGGTGCAGTACTGACTGTTCTTCCTCACCGGTGGTTCTTCTTTTGCACCTTCATCCGGGTTAGCAGAGGCTTCTGTTCTCCTTGGGTTCATCAGTGCTTCCTGGACTTAGTCCCCTTCTTTCACAGGTCTTCAGTTCCAGGAATCAATTGTTTTCGTCTTGCATTCTCTTCTGGTTCTAGCATAATCCTTCTTTTCGTTTCTATTTGTGTTATGGGAAAGTTACTTTGTTTTAATCCTGCTTTTTCGCATTCTACTATTTTAGTATATGGTTTGTGTTCCCCCTAGGCCCATTGCAACATATTGTGATGTTCACTATTTGCACAGTTTTCTATTTTTGCATTGTGTCACTAAAAATAAACCACCTTTATTTTTGTAACACTGAGCATTTTCTTTCTTGTGTGTAATTACTGTGTGACTTCAGTGGTAATACATGAGCATTGCATGTCTCCTAGATAAGCCTTGGCTGCTCAGCTACAGCTACCCCTAGAAAGCCTGGCTTCTAGACACTGAATACATTCACTAATAAGGGATAACTGTACCTGGTATAAGGTGTAAGTACCTTTGGTACCCACTGCAAACCAGGCCAGCCTCCTACCATCAGTGGTGATGCACCAGTTTTCTTTCATCGCCCCTGCCCCATCTAACAACACCATGGGTGTGCACATATTTACAATACGGTGCACCATGGCACACGTTAGGCCAGTAGTGTCAAAAAAGTTTACGCTATTGTGGCGCATTGTGGCATTAGCATAAAATATGTTGACACTAGTGCAGCAAATTTCAAGGAGGCCCTTTGATTAAATGGAATTTGTTACTTTACTGCCTGCATTGAGAATTCGTTAAACATTATGCCAAAAATGGTGCAGTGAAATCTTCCAGATTTCACTGCGCCATTTTAGCGGGTCTCCTAACGCTGGCACGCCCACCTTGCATACATTATGCCGAGCGCAGGCATAATGTGGAGCAAGGGGTTGCAAAGTGGCGCAATGCATGCATAACAATGAGCAATTGTTCTCAAATTCAACACAAAAGGATGGAATTGTTTACTATGAACCACCAAGGGAGACTTCTGCCAGTCCTCCCCTTCCAAACAGGGCTCCAGTTTTTGCACAAAATGCTTCTGGATTTTTTGCCGACGTTGGGAGGGTTGAAAGGCCTGGTATATGGGTGACTTATAAGTGAGCTGGTGCAGTGTAAATGGTTGTGAAAGGGTGCACCATTTCACACCGGCTGTAATGGCAGTCCTGTAGAAGCCTTTGCATGGGCTCTCTACGGGTGCCAAAAGTAATGCTACAGCCCATATGGATCCCCTGGAGCCACAATGCCTTGGTACCTAAGTACCATATACTAGGGACGTATAAGGAGTGACCATGTGTGGTCACCCCTTATAAGTCCCTGTGGTCACAGTATTCCAATTATAAGTGGAATACTGTGTTAGCAGTATCCAACAACCAAATTTAAAGGGGAGAGAGCATACGCACGGGGTCCTGGTTAGCAGGATCCCAGTGACTCAGTCAAACACACTGACAAACAGGCCAAAAATGGGAGTAACCATGCTAGTTAGAGGCTACTCTCTCACATTGATGCAACAGATTCCGGTAAATATGCCCTTTAGTCTACTATTTCCCTTTTGCTCTGTTGACAATATTTGCGACATTTATGGCACTGGAATCACAAGACATGTTGCCTAAGAGTTCTGTTCTGTGACTCTTCTGAAATGTCACAAGTTACATATTGCTCAATGAATAACAACACTGGGTCATCAGTGTCTTGACCAAACGTTGATGCATCTTTCACCTACAGTAACATATGTATATGTGATACTCTTTTAAGTTGGTATTATTTTCACCAGAAGTCTCCAAACTCTCTAAGTGGTGGATTCTTTTAATTGCAGATATGATGAAGCATGGTTTCAAATCTGTGCTTAAAGTATCTACAAAAATTTGCAGGATCAATCGAACACAATTCCCCTGCAGACTTAAATTCATACGCCGGAATGCTTACATTAGATTGCCTCAGGAAATCATGAAGATCACCCCAATCATACTATGCACAACTCAAAGTAACATACCAGGTGGGAGCACCTACAATGCATAACATACATTTCAGCTCACCATGACAATGGAGTCAATATGCATTAGTGCTACTTTGGCAAGCCATAATATTCTTAAAATTACTTTCTAGTACCTCATTATTGCCATGTACTTTCTCCACAAGATCTCTTGCAGTAATGCCATTAAACTGTGTGTCTGTTCCCATTACATGCTCCACAGCATATGATAGGCTCATTCACATTCCGATTTTGAAGTTGAGGTGGAATTGGAAAAACTACCAATTTGTTATGAATTCCTCTAGCAGGCATTTTATTATCATCCAGTTTCTCAATACAGTATTTACAGACAAACTGGTTGAGGCACAAGTCAAACCTATCTTCAGCGATCAAATAAAGAGTAAGTGTAACCCACTGTTCTAGATCGCTGTGTTCTGATTTTTTCACAAATATCATTTTTTTTACTCATGATTTGTAGTGAGTTTGACTACAACAAACACACACCTTGTCTGGAATTTCTGCAGTTGTTCTTGCAACTGCATCAACTAATTTAAATGATCTAACACTGTGCTAGTATTAGAATCTTCAGTGTTGTTCTCAACAACCATCTCAGTCTCACTTGGCATTTCAGACCCAAAGTATTGCATCTGAATTTCATCTATTACAGAGCTGACTTGAGAATGAGTACATGATAATAGCCTATCTTATAGTTTCTAAAGCTGCAGAGCTGGACATTTTACAAAATACAATCTTCTTACTAGATATTGCATTTTAGTGTGGTGCACAGACAGCATCCGTATGTGACGGAAAGTACTGTCACTGATCTGCTATGGTAAGCAAGCCAATGAATGTCACTGAAGGTTTGTAATTGTCCTTACATGACAAGAATCAAGGCTTTGGAGTAGTTTTATTGTTTTGACAGCTCTTTTGCTGTATTTGTTAAAGAACAGTCTTAGTTTGTCAATAGACTGTTGTCTTATGTTGCATGTACCTCTACATTTTCACTCACCATGGAATTTTGAAGAGAACATTGACCTAATACTCCATTAGTTACTTCTTCTACATTTCTAGGCACTAATTTTTCTTTTTCAATAGGTGTACCTTCATTGATTTCATAAGCAAGATCATCTGTGTCAATTGCAAACATTAACTGAGTTTGTTGTAAAATAACTCTCCTCATTAAAAAATTCCTCAGTGCTGAAGGTGTGTTTCCACTCTCCCTGGAAAATACTAGAGGTTTTCCGTACTCACTTGAACCTTCTGACAAAATATTTTCTTCAGTGGTTTAATCAGTTTATTGAAACATCTCATGCTCTTCAAAATAAGTATAAACACATAATCCAAAAGCTTTGTCAACTAGACAGTCACCAACATTTCTCTGGCTTTGCAAAGTTCTTTAGCTTTTTACTGTTTTTCTGCTTCTCATAATATTACATACTACTCTTCTGTGAAGGAAACTTCTGACGATGTTCTTTACATTTCTTTCTCTTAAAACTATCTGGCTAGGCTATATTTTTGTGGTATTTTTTTTTAATCGGATGTAGACATGTTGCATTCTGCTCACACCTGTCAAATAAAGTTTACATGATG
This sequence comes from Pleurodeles waltl, assembly GCF_031143425.1. Lineage (NCBI taxonomy): Eukaryota > Metazoa > Chordata > Amphibia > Caudata > Salamandridae > Pleurodeles > Pleurodeles waltl. The sequence goes on from NC_090444.1 coordinate 636,231,578, forward strand.
TTTCTAATCTTTTGAAATAACATTTGGTACTCTTCCTAGATCTGAATTTTTTCTTTATAATCACTTTCTTTTTCTGCGTCTGCTTTATGTTTGGAGAGTTCTTTGTTGTATTGTTGTTCTGTCTTCTTTCTCTTATGTTGCTTTGTTTGCATCTTGATCTGACTATCTGGCACACGTTTTGATGCTAATCAGCCTAGTGTCACTTTAGCGCCAAAAGTGTCAAATAACTGCTGCGAGAAGCGGTTCCAAAACAAACCACTGGAGACACAGAAAACACCATAGGAAACCCAGAAATTGAGAACCCAGGATGAAATAGCCCTCAGGACAACACCAACAACCCAAGTACTGGTCAGGATGTCCAGGCAGAGACCTAGGAGAAAGAGAAGAGGAAGCGGAAGTGCAGGTTCAGTGAGGAGGTCAGCATTTTGATCAGGGAGGTGACGCACCATCAACAACAGCTATTTGTTACCTCTAAAATGTCACTGGGAAGAAGGAGGCAATATGGCAGCCCATAGTTGACAAAGTCAACAGTGTGGCAGAGGTCAAGATGACAGTCGTCGACTGTCAGAAGAAACACTGGCACAAATGCAAGTGCAGAACAAAAGAGAAACTGGCCCGCAATCGCAAAGCAGCACTGCAGACTGAAGGTGGAAGTCCAGCACCCCAGGAGGAGCTTGATGACCTGGAGGAAATGGTGGCAGCTGTCATCCATGCGGAGTCATTCACTGGAGTCCAAGGACACAACAGTGCAGCATGTGAAGAATCACAACAAACACAGGCTAAGTCGCACTGAGGGGCAATGTGGGAAATACGTAATGTCAAAAGGGGGAGGCAGCCATGTCCCTGCACCAAAATGTACTGTCTGAAGGCTACAGTCTAGGATGCTGGCATGCTTATGGTTAAACAGCAAGCAGATGTTGGGGCTCAGCTACACGTCCCTTGCACTGCTCGTGCATCACTTCTTCACATCTAAAAAGGAAGGCACCTGCAGCGCAAGGGGCTTAGAAAGAAGTCCTGTAATGTCAAAGTGGGGAGGCAGCCATGTCCCTGAGCCAAAATGTACTGTCTGAAGGCTAGAGTCTAGGATGCTGGCATGCTTATGGTTAAGCAGCAAGCAGATGTAGTGACTCACATACAAGTTCCTTGCTCTGCTCGTGCCTTACTTCTTTACATCTAAAAGGGAGGCACCAGTGGCACAAAGAGCTTAAAAAAAAGTTCCTGTAATGTGCAATAACCTACCATGAGTAGCACTTCCCAGGACAGATCCAGCACCTCACTTACCACATTGTGTGAAGTGCAGCATCATTGCAAGTGTACACCACTGTGGGCCTTATGTACAGGGCACAACTGGCACACTGTACAGCAGCAGTGTAATTAACATAGACATTTTGGTGATGCAGTGTGCCAATTCATACTTACAATGCCACACAAAGACACCTTGCATGGATTGTCATGGCCTTGGAAATATGGACACTTTTCACGCAGAACACTGTGTGAAAGGGGCATTCCACGGGAGTTCCTTGGTGTGCACCCATACAACACTAATCAAATCCAAACAACCCTGACACAAACACAGATTAACAAGGCAGGGAATGTGTCAAATTCCTACGACACCGCAGGGGTGGCTTAAGAATGACACTACGATGAGAAATATCTTCAATACTCCTCTTGCAGCACAGATAGAAAAAAGATAACACCCCTTGCGGTAGTTACTGTGCAGGAAGCTCCCTTCATGCACCTAAGATATCATCCCCACAATGCAGACATTCTCGTACCATGATCCAAGGGGGTCTGTATTGGCACTATCCAGCATTTTGTGTACCACTGCAGGTGGAGAGGACAGAAATGCAGCCAATTTTGCATATATGGTGCATCTCTGCCCTTGCCTGGTGGCACGGAGCAGCGCTGCAAGGTACCTGGTGCACCTCTCTGCGCCACTGGCCACAGAATTGAGGTTCTTGGCACCTCATGTATGAGGAAATTATGTAGTGCAGCCTACACAGCCAGCTTGCTATGCTGCGCAGTGTCATGTAGAAAGTGCAGGCGTGTGTTGCACAGTCCAAAATGCAACACATACCTGTACTCTCCTCTGTGATGGTGTACTCACTGCTTCCTAGCGCCAACACAGGCACACTTGCACCATGCTGTGGGGGTGCCTGCATTGCGGGGATGATTGCCCATATGCTAAAAGGGACTCTATTGAGAACTTGAACAATCATGTTTATCCTCTTACAGTTTCAATGTGTGCTGCAGAATGCCCGACACAATGAAACAGGAAAAATGGGGACTACAATGTCAGATCTCACTGTTGCACAACTTCAAATTTACACCTCATGTGGTTTACAAATCTGATGCATGTCCAGATCACTAAATCTGTGACTGTGTAATATTCCTTAGAGTATCCATGGGTGCTGTGGGGAAACATCCGCACCAACACACCTGGGACTCAACTGTTATGTATTGTAAGGTTTGAAAGGGTTACACATTTATAGGACCATCACCAATAACACAAGTTGGCATGGTGCAGGCTGGTAAAGTAGCGGCCTTCACACTGTGCCACTGGAGCATCAAAGTCACTGAGACTCCATTTGTGCAGTGTGGTGCTAGAGCTTTGGAAATGAGGCACTTACAACACTCACTTGAAAACCTTGATTAGAAAGATGATCACTGATGTCAACATCTAGCAGAGCTCAACACTGACTTACCTTCATTTCATGGCAGAGGACAGCAACATACCTATTGGCCAGCTGCCTGTCCTGGACTTCTCCAGTGATGTGGATGACCAGCTACAAACTATCATGACAATACCCTTGAGGAAATCCTGTGTGCCACACAAACACCATCTCCAGTCGCAGGGAGGCCAAGCAGCATTATAGGGTTTACAGATGATTCTCCCAAAAGCCAACAAACCACCTGCCAGCTCAATCCCAGCTCTGGACTCCCAGGACCTAATGGTCACATTCCAAAAAACTTTCATTGGAGTCCAGCGGGAGTTGGTAGTTACAGTGGGGGTGGGGATGGAGACTGTGGTGGGTACCCTAGAGGCAGTTCAGTGGTGTCTCGGTCTGAATAAGGACAACTCGGTACGAATATGAGGCACCCACTCTCCATTTCATGGCCTTAAATAGTCCCTGGCTGACATCGCTGGTGTCATGAGGCAGAGGCATGAGCAAATGCCCAGGGAAAGTCACACCAGCATGATTGATAACAGGCTTGGGGCAATGCAACAAGTCTTTGAGTTAATAGAACGGAAGCTGGACTCCCTCATTGCCAACTTGAGTGCCTCCCACCATGGGGTTGCTGCAGTGTTGCAGACACTGCAGGTCCTCCTTGCTACTGTGCTGCCTCATGTGTTCCCAAAGATGAGATCTGCCAGGGATATACCATTCACATCTTCAGCCCCTGACGTATGTGTGCCTCCCTCTACTGCACCACCTGCAACACCCCTGTCACAGGAGGCACCACATACATCAGAGGATGAAGATGTGGAAGGAACATCTTTCACAAGAAAAACTGTCTGGTAGCTTTTCTCTGTGGCACATGGCCCCTTCCTCCTTTGCTCTGAGCTTAAGGTCATGACAGTGTCTTAACATTTGGCACTGCCCTCAATTGGACTCTCCCACTGTTGACCTCTCACATATGTGGACTGCCATTCTGCCCAGTCTTTCCTAATGGCAATGTGTTCCTCCTCCTCACTGAAGCACTCCTCTCCCACACATGTGCCATGACATGTGCACCGCCATGGACTCTGTCTGGACGTCAAATGGCTAAGTAAATCTGTTTGGGTTGTCATTAAGGCGGTCATTCCAACCTTGGCGGTCCGAGGCTGGCGTTGCTCCCATGGGCATTCTGACCGCGGCGGTACAGCCGTGGTCAGTGACGGAAAACCGGCGGTGTACCGCCGGCTTTCCGCTGCCCTGGGGATTCCGACCCCCATACCGCCATCCTGTTCCTGGCGGTTTCGGCCGCCAGGAACAGGATGGCGGTATGGGGTGTCGTGGGGCCCCTGGGGGCCCCTGCAGTGCCCATGCCAGACACTGAAAATCTCGAAGGGTGCAACTGCACCCGTCGCACCCCTTCCACTCCGACTGAGCCGGCATCCTCATGGAAGGGTGTTTCCCGCTGGGCTGGCGGGCGGCCTTCTGGCGGTCGCCCGCCAGCCCAGCGGGAAACCCAGAATAACCGCGGCGGTCTTCTGACCGCGCAGCAGTATTCTGCCGGCTCCCGCCGGCCCTGCGGTTACCGCGGCCGGCGGGAGTCAGAATGACCCCCTAAATGTCATGTACAGAATTACTGCATGCAAAATTACATTTGTAAATAAATTTACTTTGCTCAACCTTGGTGTCATATGTGTGTCAGAAGCATTAACAACATGAATATGTTGTGAGGTGTGAAGCTAACACACTGACTGCTTTTGCATTTGTGACAGACACAAAGCCACACACAGTGACTGAAACATAAGTGAGGTGACTGATATCTATTCTGACTAGCAAGCAGCTCCGGAGGCTCCTAAGCATGTCATGTAACAGGTAGCAAGCATGAATTGTGACATCTGGTAATATCATTAGACAAGTGGCTGTGCTAAGCAAGAATAGTAGCAACAGGTCAACCTTCACATGACAAACGATTGATGCATGTTCAAAACTGTGAGGGGAATGTATATCCATGCACATACAGATTGTCACGTACATTGCTTAATGAAGCCTCGAGGTAGCTGAGGTGACACCATTGCCAACCAGACAGGTACTTGACCATATGGGAAACAAATAGTCACACAGGTCTCAAAGTATTGCTTACAGAGACAAAGACATATGCCTGTCATGACCTGTGCAGACATGCTACCACCTAGACAGTAAATCATGATGGTGACCATATAGTAGGTAACAAGAAGATTTAACCGGCTATAAGCCTAAACTTCCCTAAACTAACTAACCTACCCATACTAACCTAAGCTACAGTATCTTAACCTACCTTATACCTACAACTAACAGATTATCCTAACTTATCCTATACATTTAACTCCACATGACAAACATCAACCCCCCAACCCCCTCAAACCATATGTGTAGACAAGGACAACAGAAATTACAGCTACACATTAACTAACTAAACACATAGCCTAAAAAAAGATATATATATATATATATATATGTATATTTTTTATTTTTATTTTTTATTTTATAACACACATATCCAAAACCACACCGACCCTCCTAGAAACAAACAAAGAAAAAGGGAAACCCACCCCCAAAAGAACCACTATGTACTAATAATAACCTACACAAAGCTAGCTAATCTAACCCTAACTAACTAAATACCCCAAGAATGACAAATGCAATATACAGGGGAAGGGAAATAGGGGCCATCGGTCCATTGTCTGCTTCAGTGCCTCCTCCCTGCAGCCTTTATCTCCCTCAGGAGCTTCAACATTTCTGAATTGTAACGTTCAAGTCTGGAATCCTGTGTTTTTGAGCCGCATGCTCTGCATAAAATTCCTGCACATATGGGGGCTCAATAATGGGAGGAACAGCCTTTGAAGTTGTGGGGGCACTCGCATGTCCAGCTGCTGGTGATGGTCGAGCTCCTGTAGACCCTTCCCTGTCAGCAGTGCCTGCTGTGTGGGTGCTGAAGGCAGATGGTCCCTTGTGTGGTCCCCCTTGAGGGAAGGCCTTCTAGGAGCCAGATGATCACTCCCTCTTGTACAACTGCCCCATCCTCTGGAAGCCCTTCTGCAGCAGACAGATATGGTGGTAGCATTCCATCCGCTTATCAAATTCACACTTCGGGGATGGGGTGATGTTGGCCACTGCGACAGAAATGGGACATGCCAGCCAAATGTTTTTTATGCAAATGAACAACAGGCCTAAATAGGAACACCATCTGTAGTCATCACACGTTGGTCAGCACAAATCACAATGACATCTTGAAGGGCAAGGTTCATACACATCTGAACACCAACTATCATCTCCATATTGCTCATGTCCAAAGTATCAAGGGTAGCTAATGTTGAATGATACCATTGAACCATCTTGGAACATCTTCAAAGGACCATGTCACCATTGACTATGCTCATCACACACATCAGTTACTTGACCATGGTATGTCACAATCATCTTGTGGGATTGCTCATCAATGTCCCTCCTGTATGTGCCATTGCCCTTAGATTTGTTGACATGTACCAAACTCATCTAAGCAAGGACTGTCAGTTAAATGGAGTCTCCCAGCAGTTTGTGCCTGATATTGCAAGGTCAGATGTCTGGCCACACTGCTACATGGAAAATGGATGTGACAGGTATCAAATGTGAAAATGAAGGGTGGAACACTCACCCATATCACACAGAGGAACACAACTCTACACCCATATCCACTCAGATCACTAACTGGTGACCTGTGCCATGACGTCATAGATTATCTCAGAGTTACTTGATGCATAACACTATGTTGCCCATTGCCTGTGTATGTGTCCAAATATCTTGTTAGCGTGTTACACAACAACACTGGCTAATGCTGTACATTGTGTGAAGCTGTTTGCATCACATTATGGTCACAACCTGGACCACCACTATCTGATGTTGTTTTGAGTGATGGCATGTCATATAACAATATTGTAAGGAAACCTCTCAGGCAAAACACACATGTCAAGATCTGTGAGGAAGACATGGGTTTGCAATGTTGTGACATACGACACAGAGTGTGAGGTATTACACCACATGGATGGGCAAATATACCACATTTTCAAATGTGGTATTTTGACCACTGTCCTGCTGATCATTAGGACCTATTCACATGGTCACTAATCCCACCATGACTTGTGTCACACAGAGCAGTAAGAAGTTTAGAGAACAACGTTTTTCCACCCTGCATACATGTGTCAGACCCTGTACTTTTTTCGCCTGCCCTTACTGTCATCACTGTGTTTGCACTCTTACACCATGTCCAACATTTACAAGTCCCTTGCAGCACATTTTGCCACCAGTGCATTTATTTCTTGGGAGGCAGATCCTACACACAACATCAACGATACAGTCCATATCTATGTATAGCATATGATGTCTGTAGTAGCATACATGTATTTGGTACATGGCATTGCACACAACATACAACATCACACACAATACTTGCCCTACATATTACACATACAGATTAACACTCACTGGTAGCATTGCGGTCTGTAAAGCTTGCCACCTATCCAATGGTATTTGGCTGGGGTCCACCTGCAAGAAGTAACATGAGACATAGCACTGTGAAAATTATACAATAAACACTGTGGACAACTCGTGCACATTACACATGATCTGCTAATGGACACAGAAGACCTAGGTTAGCGAATACGTAAATAGGCCATTAGACATGTCTCAGTGACATACATTGGTAGGCCAGGCTGACATGCACCCATATGTGTTGGAACTATAAATACATGCCTCACCTATATTGTTCACATTTTGTAGATGAGTAACAACTGCACCAAGCATAGCTAATTGTGATGGCACTCTGTACATATGGGACTCACAGGACACACTCAACAATGACTCCCTTTACTCCATCGTCAGTTTCCTCATTACAGGTACATGACTATACAATATAAAACAGTAGTCAGGGCCTTAGTGCAGATGGACACTTGTCCCTGGTAACCATGTACCCTTGCACCATCCCACAGGTGTGTCTGCATTGGTGTACATCAGAAATTGGTGGCTAAACACAGGGGACAAGGACAAGAAATGGCCATATGTCTCCTTAATGGTGCATTGCATTGCTGTCCTTGTCATGGATTCTGGCACAGACACACTGCTCATAGTGCTGCTCTTTGTCATAACTTGGTAAAGGAGGCCATATGGCCAACAGACGTGTACTTACAATTGCAAAAAAAGAGTCAGCTACATAGATTGTGTACTCGCGGTAATTTCACCAACTTCGATTTCTAGATGGTCCAGAAGGTCCTCTTCCCTAGTGATGGTGTCTGCCCAGCGGTTATTCAATTGGTGGGCTGTGCTCTCTACCTCAAATACACGGGTCATGTGGAAAAGGACCTTCCCCTACCACAGCTTGCATGCCTCTGTCCTGTATCCTAGTATGACTCTTCCCCCATGTGTAGGAGGCTGGACTGGCTTGTAGTGAGTACCAAGGGGTACTTGCACCTTGCACCAGGCCCAGTTATCCGTTATTAGTGTATAGGGTGTCTAGCAGCTTAGGCTGATAGATAATGGTAGCTTAGCAGAGCAGCTTAGGCTGAACTAGGAGACGTGTGAAGCTACTACAGTACCACTTAGTGTCATATGCACAATATCATAAGAAAACACAATACACAGTTATACTAAAAATAAAGGTACTTTATTTTTATGACAATATGCCAAAGTATCTCAGAGTGTACCCTCAGTGAGAGGATAGGAAATATACACAAGATATATATACACAATAGCAAAAATATGCAGTATAGTCTTAGAAAACAGTGCAAACAATGTATAGTTACAATAGGATGCAATGGGGAAACATAGGGATAGGGGCAACACAAACCATATACTCCAAAAGTGGAATGTGAACCACGAATGGACCCCAAACCGATGTGTCCTTGTAGAGGGTCGCTGGGACTATTAGAAAATAGTGAGAGTTAGAAAAATAACCCTCCCCAAGACCCTGAAAAGTGAGTGCAGAGTGCACTAAAGTTCCCCTAAGGACAAAGAAGTCGTGTTAGAGGAATAAGGCAGGAAAGACACCAACCAACAATGCAACAACGCTGGATTTCCAATCTGGGGTACCTGAGGAACAAGGGGACCAAATCCAAAAGTCACAAGCAAGTCGGAGATGGGCAGATGCCCAGGAAATGCCAGCTGCGGGTGCAAAGAAGCTTCTACTGGACAGAAGAAGCTGCGGTTTCTGCAGGAACGAAAAGGGCTAGAGACTTCCCCTTTGGTGGACGGATCTCTCTCACCGTGGAGAGTCGTGCGGAAGTGTTTTCCTACCAAAAAAACGCCAACAAGCCTTGCTAGCTGCAAATCGTGCGGGTAGCGTTTTTGGACGCTGCTGTGGCCCTGGAGGGACCAGGAGGTCGCAAATTGGACCAGAAGAGAGAGGGGATGTCGAGCAAGACAAGGAGCCCTCTCAGCAGCAGGTAGCACCCGGAGAAGTGCCAGAAACAGGCACTATGAGGATGCGTGAAACGGTGCTCACCCAAAGTCACACAAAGGAGTCCCACGTCGCCGGAGACCAACTTAGAACGTCGTGTAATGCAGGTTAGAGTGCCGTGGACCCAGGCTTGGCTGTGCACAAAGGATTTCCGCTGGAAGTGCACAGGGGCCGGAGTAGCTGCAAAAGTCGCAGTTCCCAGCAATGCAGCCCAGCGAGGTGAGGCAAGGACTTACCTCCACCAAACTTGGACTGAAGAGTCACTGGACTGTGGGGGTCACTTGGACAGAGTTGCTGGATTCGAGGGACCTCGCTCGTCGTGCTGAGAGGATACCCAAGGGACCGGTAATGCAGCTTTTTGGTGCCTGCGGTTGCAGGGGGAAGATTCCGTCGACCCACGGGAGATTTCTTCGGAGCTTCTGGTGCAGAGAGGAGGCAGACTACCCCCACAGCATGCACAAGCAGGAAAACAGTCGAGAAGGCGGCAGGATCAGCGTTATAGAGTTGCAGTAGTCGTCTTAGCTACTTTGTTGCAGGTTTGCAGGCTTCCAGCGCGGTCAGCAGTCGATTCCTTATCAGAAGGTGAAGAGAGAGATGCAGAGGAACTCGGCTGAGCTCTTGCATTCGTTATCTAAGGTTTCCCCAGAGACAGAGATCCTAAATAGCCAGAAAAGAGGGTTTGGCTATCTAGGAGAGAGGATAGGCTAGCAACACCTGAAGGAGCCTATCAGAAGGAGTCTCTAACGTCACCTGGTGGCACTGGCCACTCAGAGCAGTCCAGTGTGCCAGCAGCACCTCTGTTTCCAAGATGGCAGAGGTCTGGAGCACACTGGAGGAGCTCTGGACACCTCCCAGGGGAGGTGCAGGTCAGGGGAGTGGTCACTCCCCTTTCCTTTGTCCAGTTTCGCGCCAGAGCAGGGCTAAGGGGTCACCTGAACCGGTGTAGACTGGCTTATGCAGAATTGGGCACATCTGTGCCCAAGAAAGCATTTCCAGAGGCTGGGGGAGGCTACTCCTCCCCTGCCTTCACACCATTTTCCAAAGGGAGAGGGTGTCACACCCTCTCTCAGAGGAAGTCCTTTGTTCTGCCATCCTGGGCCAGGCCTGGCTGGACCCCAGGAGGGCAGCTTCCTGTCTGAGGGGCTGGCAGCAGCAGCAGCTGCAGTGAAACCCCAGGAAGGGCAGTTTGGCAGTACCAGGGTCTGTGCTACAGACCACTGGGATCATGGGATTGTGCCAACTATGTCAGGATGGTATAGAGGTGGCAATTCCATGATCATAGACATGTTACATGGCCATATTCGGAGTTACCATTGTGAAGCTACATATAGGTAGTGACCTATATGTAGTGCACGCGTGTAATGGTGTCCCCGCACTCACAAAGTTCAGGGAATTGGCTCTGAACAATGTGGGGGCACCTTGGCTAGTGCCAGGGTGCCCTCACACTAAGTAACTTTGCACCTAACCTTTACCAGGTAAAGGTTAGACATATAGGTGACTTATAAGTTACTTAAGTGCAGTGTAAAATGGCTGTGAAATAACGTGGACGTTATTTCACTCAGGCTGCAGTGGCAGGCCTGTGTAAGAATTGTCAGAGCTCCCTATGGGTGGCAAAAGAAATGCTGCAGCCCATAGGGATCTCCTGGAACCCCAATACCCTGGGTACCTCAGTACCATATACTAGGGAATTATAAGGGTGTTCCAGTAAGCCAATGTAAATTGGTAAATTGGTCACTAGCCTGTTAGTGACAATTTGTAAAGAGAGAGCATAACCACTGAGGTTCTGGTTAGCAGAGCCTCAGTGAGACAGTTAGGCACCACATAGGGAACACATACATATAGGCCACAAACTTATGAGCACTGGGGTCCTGACTAGCAGGGTCCCAGTGACACATAACAAACATACTGAAAACATAGGGTTTTCACTATGAGCACTGGGCCCTGGCAAGCAGGATACCAGTGAGACAGTAAAAACACCCTGACATACACTCACAAACAGGCCAAAAGTGGGGGTAACAAGGGTAGAAAGAGGCTACTTTCTCACACAACCCCCCCCCCCCAAACGAAGGACAATAAGGCTAACCTTGGCCAGTTGAGACTTTATTGTCTAAGTGGTGATAAGTAGAGAGTAGCTCTGCAATAGACTGGTTACTCCCTTTATCATCCTCTCTATGGTTACTTCCATGTGGGGATGTAAACCACCCTGTTTGAAGTTGTTTAGCTAAGCAACAATGTGAAGATGTATTTTCAGAGTTTCTATCAGTAAGTTTTAGTTTAGAGCAGTGGGAATTGTCCACTGAACCTATTTGTAGTGATGGAAATGCCAGACAGGGATGCTGTCTCAGAAAAGCCATACCTGGGCAAAAACTTTGTCCATATGGCTGGAAGAGAGAACAGGGATGCTGTTTCTCTTGGGTTGGAGCAGGGCAGGGATGCTGTCCTATCAGCTCCACACTAGGGCAGGGATGCTGTCCTAAGTGTTGTGAGGCAGTGCAGAGTTTCTGCACTAAAGTTTCTCTGGGAGGGCTGGAGGGATGCTCCATGTTAACTTAAATGGTGCTCTTTTTCTCACCAATGTTAGTTATCCCACAGAGAGGTACTTCTACCTCAGGGAGTACAGCTTTGCCAACTGATGATTCCCTTGGAACAGGTGCCACCCCAGGAGAGGTTTCTCCCACCACAGGAATGGTATCCTGAATGGTAGGGTGGTTAGGGGATACTGTGATACCCTTTTTACCTGTTGATGGAGAGGGATCCTGAGTTTTCAGGCCTTCTCTCCTTTGCTTTTTCATTTCAGTAGAAATGAGAGGGAACAATTCCTCTGGGATGCCCAGCATGGCTGCATGGGCATAAAACTCTACATCAGCCCAACCTGAGGCCTCTAGGTCATTACCTAAGAGACAGTCTACAGGTAAGCTAGGTGATACCACCACCTGCTTAGGGCCAGTAACTCCACCCCAACTAAACTGAATTATAGCTAAGGTAAGAAACTTAGTGGAGTTATGGACATCAATAATCTTATACTGTTGTCCAATGATGTGTTGATCAGGGTGCACTAGGTTTTCAGTCACCAAAGTGATACTGGCACCTGTGTCCCTGTAGGCCAAGGCCTCAACACCATTTATTGAAACTGTCTGCTTGTACTTATCCATTGTAAGGGGACAAGCAGCCAGTGTGGCAAGGCCAATGCCACTAGGTGAGACAGAAACTGTCTTGGGAGTGACTACCCCAGTTTCTACTATGGACCCAAAAGTGAACCCAACTACACCCTTAACTTGACTGTTGCCAGCAGTCCCACCACTAGTACCACTACTGCTAGGGGCACTAGAGCTTGATGTATTAGTGGTGGTAGGCTCAGGGGGTTTACCTGGACAGGACTTATCCCCTGGCCTATGGCCTCTGTTTTTACACACAAAGCACCAAGGCTTTTTAATGTGTGCAGGTTGAGAAGAAGAGGAAGAATTAGTTTTATCCCCACCCTCTGAAGAGTATTTAAGATTTGAAGTGGGATCTTTGGTTTTACCCTTATCCCCATGCTTATCTTGAGATTTTTCACCATCTTTCTTCTTATTGCCATCTTTGTCACCCCCTGTATGAACTTTTCTGTTCACCCTTGTTCTGACCCATTTGTCTGCCTTCTTTCCCAATTCTTGGGGAGAGGTCAGATCAGAGTCTACCAGGTACTGGTGCAACAAATCAGACACACAATTATTAAGTATATGCTCTCTCAGGATTGTGTTATACAGGCTTTCATAATCAGTAACTTTACTGCCATGTAACCACCCCTCCAAGGCCTTCACTGAATGGTCAATGAAATCAACCCAGTCTTGTGAAGACTCCTTTTTGGTCTCTCTGAACTTTATCCTGTATTGTTCAGTGGTTAAGCCATAACCATCCAGGAGTGCATTCTTAAGAACTGTAAAATTATTGGCATCACTTTCTTTCACAGTAAGGAGCCTATCCCTACCTTTTCCACTAAATGATAGCCATAGGATAGCAGCCCACTGCCTTTGAGGGACATCCTGTACAGCACAGGCCCTCTCAAGTGCAGCAAACCACTTGTTAATGTCATCCCCCTCCTTATAAGGGGGAACTATCTTGTGCAGATTCCTGGAATCATGCTCTTTTGCAGGATGACTATGGGGAATACTGCTGCTGCCACCATGGGTTTCTAAACCCAACTTCTGTCTTTCCTTCTCTAATTCTAAAGACTGTCTATCCAAATCCAGCTTTTGCTTTTTAAGCTTCAGTCTGGTTTGTTCCACTCTCAATCTATTGAGCTCCCTTTCTAACAATCTGTCATCAGGGTGGGTGGGAGGGACATTTCTAGACACAGAGGTATGATGGGAATGAACAGAAGGAGACCTGTCCCTTACAGAAGCCACCCTAACAGCTTGGCTAACAGAAACATCACTACCAGTATGGTGAGAATAAATGCTTTTGCTATGATGTGAGACAACACTATTTGTATGGTGAGGCTCTCCATCATTACCAACTATGCTAGACTGTCTAGTAATGGGCAGGCTAGGAATTTTCTTTCCTGAATCTTTTCCTGGGGGAGTCCCTGGATCAGATTGGGAACCATTTGCTACTTTTTCAACAGATGTGGCCCCTATGGCCTTATCTTGTTCTCTAAGCATGTTAAGCAATAATTCCAAAGAAGGATTCTTCCCTACACTCAAACCTCTCTCTATGCAGAGACTCCTTGCTCCTTTCCAGCTAAGGTGATCATATGCAAGTTTGGACAGATCAACATTTTGGCCTGTGCCAGACATTTTTAGAGAGAGTTAAAGTGATAGAAAAAGAGAAAAAAAGTTTTCAGAACTTTTTAGAAAGACAGAAAAAAAACTTTTTAAACTTTTAAGAACTTTTTGAAAGTTTAGAAGTACTTTTCAGCACTTAGAACAGAGTGAAAAGAGGAAATGCAAAACTTTTTGGCTATGTGTATATACACTGACCTTGTTTTGTATATTTTTCTCTTATGAAAAGTACAATGACAAGAGTGGTAAGTAGTCTCAAAGCACTTATCCCACCGCTGCACAACCAATGTAGGAGGCTGGACTGGCTTGTAGTGAGTACCAAGGGGTACTTGCACCTTGCACCAGGCCCAGTTATCCCTTATTAGTGTATAGGGTGTCTAGCAGCTTAGGCTGATAGATAATGGTAGCTTAGCAGAGCAGCTTAGGCTGAACTAGGAGACGTGTGAAGCTACTACAGTACCACTTAGTGTCATATGCACAATATCATAAGAAAACACAATACACAGTTATACTAAAAATAAAGGTACTTTATTTTTATGACAATATGCCAAAGTATCTCAGAGTGTACCCTCAGTGAGAGGATAGGAAATATACACAAAATATATATACACAATAGCAAAAATATGCAGTATAGTCTTAGAAAACAGTGCAAACAATGTATAGTTACCATAGGATGCAATGGGGAAACATAGGGATAGGGGCAACACAAACCATATACTCCAAAAGTGGAATGTGAACCACGAATGGACCCCAAACCGATGTGACCTTGTAGAGGGTCGCTGGGACTATTAGAAAATAGTGAGAGTTAGAAAAATAACCCTCCCCAAGACCCTGAAAAGTGAGTGCAGAGTGCACTAAAGTTCCCCTAAGGACAAAGAAGTCGTGTTAGAGGAATAAGGCAGGAAAGACACCAACCAACAATGCAACAACGCTGGATTTCCAATCTGGGGTACCTGTGGAACAAGGGGACCAAGTCCAAAAGTCACAAGCAAGTCGGAGATGGGCAGATGCCCAGGAAATGCCAGCTGCGGGTGCAAAGAAGCTTCTACTGGACAGAAGAAGCTGCGGTTTCTGCAGGAACGAAAAGGGCTAGAGACTTCCCTTTTGGTAGACAGATCCCACTCGCCGTCGAGAGTCGTGCAGAAGTGTTTTCCCGCCGAAAGAACGCCAACAAGCCTTGCTAGCTGCAAATCGTGCGGTTAGCGTTTTTGGACGCTGCTGTGGCCCTGGAGGGACCAGGAGGTCGCAAATTGGACCAGGAGAGAGAGACGACATCGAGCAAGACAAGGGGCCCTCTCAGCAGCAGGTAGCCCCCAGAGAAGTGCCAGAAACAGGCACTACAAGGATGCGTGAAACGGTGCTCACCCAAAGTCGCACAAAGGAGTCCCACGTCGCCGGAGACCAACTTAGAACGTCGTGCAATGCAGGTTAGAGTGCCGTGGACCCAGGCTTGGCTGTGCACAAAGGATTTCCGCCGGAAGTGCACAGGGGCCGGAGTAGCTGCAAAAGTCGCGGTTCCCAGCAATGCAGCCCAGCGAGGTGAGGCAAGGACTTACCTCCACCAAACTTGGACTGAAGAGTCACTGGACTGTGGGGGTCACTTGGACAGAGTTGCTGGATTCGAGGGACCTCGCTCGTTGTGCTGAGAGGAGACCCAAGGGACCGGTAATGCAGCTTTTTGGTGCCTGCGGTTGCAGGGGGAAGATTCCGTCGACCCACGGGAGATTTCTTCGGAGCTTCTGGTGCAGTGAGGAGGCAGACTACCCCCACAGCATGCACAAGCAGGAAAACAGTCGAGAAGGCGGCAGGATCAGCGTTACAGAGTTGCAGTAGTCGTCTTAGCTACTTTGTTGCAGGTTTGCAGGCTTCCAGCGCGGTCAGCAGTCGATTCCTTATCAGAAGGTGAAGAGAGAGATGCAGAGGAACTCGGCTGAGCTCTTGCATTCGTTATCTAAGGTTTCCCCAGAGACAGAGATCCTAAATAGCCAGAAAAGAGGGTTTGGCTATCTAGGAGAGAGGATAGGCTAGCAACACCTGAAGGAGCCTATCAGAAGGAGTCTCTGACATCACCTGGTGGCACTGGCCACTCAGAGCAGTCCAGTGTGCCAGCAGCACCTCTGTTTCCAATATGGCAGAGGTCTGGAGCACACTGGAGGAGTTCTGGACACCTCCCAGGGGAGGTGCAGGTCAGGGGAGTGGTCACTCCCCTTTCCTTTGTCCAGTTTCGCGCCAGAGCAGGGCTAAGGGGTCCCCTGAACCGGTGTAGACTGGCTTATGCAGAATTGGGCACATCTGTGCCCAAGAAAGCATTTCCAGAGGCTGGGGGAGGCTACTCCTCCCCTGCCTTCACACCATTTTCCAAAGGGAGAGGGTGTCACACCCTCTCTCAGAGGAAGTCCTTTGTTCTGCCATCCTGGGCCAGGCCTGGCTGGACCCCAGGAGGGCAGCTGCCTGTCTGAGGGGCTGGCAGCAGCAGCAGCTGCAGTGAAACCCCAGGAAGGGCAGTTTGGCAGTACCAGGGTCTGTGCTACAGACCACTGGGATCATGGGATTGTGCCAACTATGCCAGGATGGTATAGAGGGGGCAATTCCATGATCATAGACATGTTACATGGCCATATTCAGAGTTACCATTGTGAAGCTACATATAGGTAGTGACCTATATGTAGTGCACACGTGTAATGGTGTCCCCGCACTCACAAAGTTCAGGGAATTGGCTCTGAACAATGTGGGGGCACCTTGGCTAGTGCCAGGGTGCCCTCACACTAAGTAACTTTGCACCTAACCTTTACCAGGTAAAGGTTAGACATATAGGTGACTTATAAGTTACTTAAGTGCAGTGTAAAATGGCTGTGAAATAACGTGGACGTTATTTTACTCAGGCTGCAGTGGCAGGCCTGTGTAAGAATTGTCAGAGCTCCCTATGGGTGGCAAAAGAAATGCTGCAGCCCATAGGGATCTCCTGGAACCCCAATACCCTGGGTACCTCAGTACCATATACTAGGGAATTTTAAGGGTGTTCCAGTAAGCCAATGTAAATTGGTAAATTGGTCACTAGCCTGTTAGTGACAATTTGTAAAGAGAGAGCATAACCACTGAGGTTCTGGTTAGCAGAGCCTCAGTGAGACAGTTAGGCACCACACAGGGAACACATACATATAGGCCACAAACTTATGAGCACTGGGGTCCTGACTAGCAGGGTCCCAGTGACACATAGCAAACATACTGAAAACATAGGGTTTTCACTATGAGCACTGGGCCCTGGCAAGCAGGATACCAGTGAGACAGTAAAAACACCCTGACATACACTCACAAACAGGCCAAAATTGGGGGTAACAATGGTAGAAAGAGGCTACTTTCTCACACAACCCCCCCCCCCAAACGAAGGACAATAAGGCTAACCTTGGCCAGTTGAGACTTTATTGTCTAAGTGGTGATAAGTAGAGAGTAGCTCTGCAATAGACTGGTTACTCCCTTTATCATCCACTCTATGGTTACTTCCATGTGGGGATGTAAACCACCCTGTTTGAAGTTGTTTAGCTAAGCAACAATGTGAAGATGTATTTTCAGAGTTTCTATCAGTAAGTTTTAGTTTAGAGCAGTGGGAATTGTCCACTGAACCTATTTGTAGTGATGGAAATGCCAGACAGGGATGCTGTCTCAGAAAAGCCATACCTGGGCAAAAACTTTGTCCATATGGCTGGAAGAGAGAACAGGGATGCTGTTTCTCTTGGGTTGGAGCAGGGCAGGGATGCTGTCCTATCAGCTCCACACTAGGGCAGGGATGCTGTCCTAAGTGTTGTGAGGCAGTGCAGAGTTTCTGCACTAAAGTTTCTCTGGGAGGGCTGGAGGGATGCTCCATGTTAACTTAAATGATGCTCTTTTTCTCACCAATGTTAGTTATCCCACAGAGAGGTACTTCTACCTCAGGGAGTACAGCTTTGCCAACTGATGATTCCCTTGGAACAGGTGCCACCCCAGGAGAGGTTTCTCCCACCACAGGAATGGTATCCTGAATGGTAGGGTGGTTAGGGGATTCTGTGATACCCTTTTTACCTGTTGATGGAGAGGGATCCTGAGTTTTCAGTCCTTCTCTCCTTTGCTTTTTCATTTCAGTAGAAATGAGAGGGAACAATTCCTCTGGGATGCCCAGCATGGCTGCATGGGCATAAAACTCTACATCAGCCCAACCTGAGGCCTCTAGGTCATTACCTAAGAGACAGTCTACAGGTAAGCTAGGTGATACCACCACCTGCTTAGGGCCAGTAACTCCACCCCAACTAAACTGAATTATAGCTAAGGGAAGAAACTTAGTGGAGTTATGGACATCAATAATCTTATACTGTTGTCCAATGATGTGTTGATCAGGGTGCACTAGGTTTTCAGTCACCAAAGTGATACCGGCACCTGTGTCCCTGTAGGCCAAGGCCTCAACACCATTTATTGAAACTGTCTGCTTGTACTTATCCATTGTAAGGGGACAAGCAGCCAGTGTGGCAAGGCCAATGCCACTAGGTGAGAAAGAAACTGTCTTGGGAGTGACTACCCCAGTTTCTACTATGGACCCAAAAGTGAACCCAACTACACCCTTAACTTGACTGTTGCCAGCAGTCCCACCACTAGTACCACTACTGCTAGGGGCACTAGAGCTTGATGTATTAGTGGTGGTAGGCTCAGGGAGTTTACCTGGACAGGACTTATCCCCTGGCCTATGGCCTCTGTTTTTACACACAAAGCACCAAGGCTTTTTAATGTGTGCAGGTTGAGAAGAAGAGGAAGAATTAGTTTTATCCCCACCCTCTGAAGAGTATTTAAGATTTGAAGTGGGATCTTTGGTTTTACCCTTATCCCCATGCTTATCTTGAGATTTTTCACCATCTTTCTTCTTATTGCCATCTTTGTCACCCCCTGTATGAACTTTTCTGTTCACCCTTGTTCTGACCCATTTGTCTGCCTTCTTTCCAATTCTTGGGGAGAGGTCAGATCAGAGTCTACCAGGTACTGGTGCAACAAATCAGACACACAATTATTAAGTATATGCTCTCTCAGGATTGTGTTATACAGGCTTTCATAATCAGTAACTTTACTGCCATGTAACCACCCCTCCAAGGCCTTCACTGAATGGTCAATGAAATCAACCCAGTCTTGTGAAGACTCCTTTTTGGTCTCTCTGAACTTTATCCTGTATTGTTCAGTGGTTAAGCCATAACCATCCAGGAGTGCATTCTTAAGAACTGTAAAATTATTGGCATCACTTTCTTTCACAGTAAGGAGCCTATCCCTACCTTTTCCACTAAATGATAGCCATAGGATAGCAGCCCACTGCCTTTGAGGGACATCCTGTACAGCACAGGCCCTCTCAAGTGCAGCAAACCACTTGTTAATGTCATCCCCCTCCTTATAAGGGGGAACTATCTTGTGCAGATTCCTGGAATCATGCTCTTTTGCAGGATGACTATGGGGAATACTGCTGCTGCCACCATGGGTTTCTAAACCCAACTTCTGTCTTTCCTTCTCTAATTCTAAAGACTGTCTATCCAAATCCAGCTTTTGCTTTTTAAGCTTCAGTCTGGTTTGTTCCACTCTCAATCTATTGAGCTCCCTTTCTAACAATCTGTCATCAGGGTGGGTGGGAGGGACATTTCTAGACACAGAGGTATGATGGGAATGAACAGAAGGAGACCTGTCCCTTACAGAAGCCACCCTAACAGCTTGGCTAACAGAAACATCACTACCAGTATGGTGAGAATAAATGCTTTTGCTATGATGTGAGACAACACTATTTGTATGGTGAGGCTCTCCATCATTACCAACTATGCTAGACTGTCTAGTAATGGGCAGGCTAGGAATTTTCTTTCCTGAATCTTTTCCTGGGGGAGTCCCTGGATCAGATTGGGAACCATTTGCTACTTTTTCAACAGATGTGGCCCCTATGGCCTTATCTTGTTCTCTAAGCATGTTAAGCAATAATTCCAAAGAAGGATTCTTCCCTACACTCAAACCTCTCTCTCTGCAGAGACTCCTTGCTCCTTTCCAGCTAAGGTGATCATATGCAAGTTTGGACAGATCAACATTTTGGCCTGTGCCAGACATTTTTAGAGAGAGTTAAAGTGATAGAAAAAGAGAAAAAAAGTTTTCAGAACTTTTTAGAAAGACAGAAAAAAAACTTTTTAAACTTTTAAGAACTTTTTGAAAGTTTAGAAGTACTTTTCAGCACTTAGAACAGAGTGAAAAGAGGAAATGCAAAACTTTTTGGCTATGTGTATATACACTGACCTTGTTTTGTATATTTTTTTCTTATGAAAAGTACAATGACAAGAGTGGTAAGTAGTCTCAAAGCACTTATCCCACCGCTGCACAACCAATGTAGGAGGCTGGACTGGCTTGTAGTGAGTACCAAGGGGTACTTGCACCTTGCACCAGGCCCAGTTATCCCTTATTAGTGTATAGGGTGTCTAGCAGCTTAGGCTGATAGATAATGGTAGCTTAGCAGAGCAGCTTAGGCTGAACTAGGAGACGTGTGAAGCTACTACAGTACCACTTAGTGTCATATGCACAATATCATAAGAAAACACAATACACAGTTATACTAAAAATAAAGGTACTTTATTTTTATGACAATATGCCAAAGTATCTCAGAGTGTACCCTCAGTGAGAGGATAGGAAATATACACAAGATATATATACACAATAGCAAAAATATGCAGTATAGTCTTAGAAAACAGTGCAAACAATGTATAGTTACAATAGGATGCAATGGGGAAACATAGGGATAGGGGCAACACAAACCATATACTCCAAAAGTGGAATGTGAACCACGAATGGACCCCAAACCGATGTGACCTTGTAGAGGGTCGCTGGGACTATTAGAAAATAGTGAGAGTTAGAAAAATAACCCTCCCCAAGACCCTGAAAAGTGAGTGCAGAGTGCACTAAAGTTCCCCTAAGGACAAAGAAGTCGTGTTAGAGGAATAAGGCAGGAAAGACACCAACCAACAATGCAACAACGCTGGATTTCCAATCTGGGGTACCTGTGGAACAAGGGGACCAAGTCCAAAAGTCACAAGCAAGTCGGAGATGGGCAGATGCCCAGGAAATGCCAGCTGCGGGTGCAAAGAAGCTTCTACTAGACAGAAGAAGCTGCGGTTTCTGCAGGAACGAAAAGGGCTAGAGACTTCCCCTTTGGAGGACGGATCCATCTTGCCCTGGAGAGTCGTGCAGAAGTGTTTTCCCGCCGAAAGAATGCCAACAAGCCTTGCTAGCTGCAAATCGTGCGGTTAGCGTTTTTGGACGCTGCTGTGGCCCTGGAGGGACCAGGAGGTCGCAAATTAGACCAGGAGAGAGAGGGGACGTCGAGCAAGACAAGCGGTCCTCTCAGCAGCAGGTAGCATCCAGAGAAGTGCCAGAAACAGGCACTACGAGGATGCGTGAAACAGTGCTCACCCGAAGTCGCACAAAGGAGTCCCACGTCGCCGGAGACCAACTTAGAACGTCGTGCAATGCAGGTTAGAGTGCTGTGGACCCAGGCTTGGCTGTGCACAAAGGATTTCTGCTGGAAGTGCACAGGGGCCGGAGTAGCTGCAAAAGTCGCGGTTCCCAGCAATGCAGCCCAGCGAGGTGAGGCAAGGACATACCTCCACCAAACTTGGACTGAAGAGTCACTGGACTGTGGGGGTCACTTGGACAGAGTTGCTGGATTCGAGGGACCTCGCTCGTCGTGCTGAGAGGAGACCCAAGGGACCGGTAATGCAGCTTTTTGGTGCCTGCGGTTGCAGGGGGAAGATTCCGTCGACCCACGGGAGATTTCTTCGGAGCTTCTGGTGCAGAGAGGAGGCAGACTACCCCCACAGCATGCACAAGCAGGAAAATAGTCGAGAAGGCGGCAGGATCAGCGTTACAGAGTTGCAGTAGTCGTCTTAGCTACTTTGTTGCAGGTTTGCAGGCTTCCAGCGCGGTCAGCAGTCGATTCCTTATCAGAAGGTGAAGAGAGAGATGCAGAGGAACTCGGCTGAGCTCTTGCATTCGTTATCTAAGGTTTCCCCAGAGACAGAGATCCTAAATAGCCAGAAAAGAGGGTTTGGCTATCTAGGAGAGAGGATAGGCTAGCAACACCTGAAGGAGCCTATCAGAAGGAGTCTCTGACGTCACCTGGTGGCACTGGCCACTCAGAGCAGTCCAGTGTGCCAGCAGCACCTCTGTTTCCAAGATGGCAGAGGTCTGGAGCACACTGGAGGAGCTCTGGACACCTCCCAGGGGAGGTGCAGGTCAGGGGAGTGGTCACTCCCCTTTCCTTTGTCCAGTTTCGCGCCAGAGCAGGGCTAAGGGGTCCCCTGAACCGGTGTAGACTGGCTTATGCAGAATTGGGCACATCTGTGCCCAAGAAAGCATTTCCAGAGGCTGGGGGAGGCTACTCCTCCCCTGCCTTCACACCATTTTCCAAAGGGAGAGGGTGTCACACCCTCTCTCAGAGGAAGTCCTTTGTTCTGCCATCCTGGGCCAGGCCTGGCTGGACCCCAGGAGGGCAGCTGCCTGTCTGAGGGGCTGGCAGCAGCAGCAGCTGCAGTGAAACCCCAGGAAGGGCAGTTTGGCAGTACCAGGGTCTGTGCTACAGACCACTGGGATCATGGGATTGTGCCAACTATGCCAGGATGGTATAGAGGGGGCAATTCCATGATCATAGACATGTTACATGGCCATATTCAGAGTTACCATTGTGAAGCTACATATAGGTAGTGACCTATATGTAGTGCACGCGTGTAATGGTGTCCCCGCACTCACAAAGTTCAGGGAATTGGCTCTGAACAATGTGGGGGCACCTTGGCTAGTGCCAGGGTGCCCTCACACTAAGTAACTTTGCACCTAACCTTTACCAGGTAAAGGTTAGACATACAGTATAGGTGACTTATAAGTTACTTAAGTGCAGTGTAAAATGGCTGTGAAATAACGTGGACGTTATTTCACTCAGGCTGCAGTGGCAGGCCTGTGTAAGAATTGTCAGAGCTCCCTATGGGTGGCAAAAGAAATGCTGCAGCCCATAGGGATCTCCTGGAACCCCAATACCCTGGGTACCTCAGTATCATATACTAGGGAATTATAAGGGTGTTCCAGTAAGCCAATGTAAATTGGTAAATTGGTCACTAGCATGTTAGTGACAATTTGTAAAGAGAGAGCATAACCACTGAGGTTCTGGTTAGCAGAGCCTCAGTGAGACAGTTAGGCACCACACAGGGAACACATACATATAGGCCACAAACTTATGAGCACTGGGGTCCTGACTAGCAGGGTCCCAGTGACACATAACAAACATACTGAAAACATAGGGTTTTCACTATGAGCACTGGGCCCTGGCAAGCAGGATACCAGTGAGACAGTAAAAACACCCTGACATACACTCACAAACAGGCCAAAAGTGGGGGTAACAAGGCTAGAAAGAGGCTACTTTCTCACACCATGGCCAGCACATTAGGGAGGTAATGCGTTATCAGCCAGATGAATCCTCCCAACTCATTGGCACTGAGGTGACGGGCCCTTCCCTTCATAAAAATTTTCTGATCCAAACCCACGGTACCCTTAACAACCAAAAAAATAACCCTAAACTAATCCAAATACCCCAGCAGCCTAAACTACCCCAAAGACAAACATCTGACAATACAATCACAAAAAGACACAATACACAAAAAAACATGACAAAACAGAGGTCAAGTACACTATAGGAACAGAAGACAGCATGAACAACACCTCTACCAGCACTCCCCAACACAGCTCCAACAAAACACAACCTCTCTCCAACACAGACAAAAAGGCTGTGACTGGAAAAGAAAGTGAAAGTAACTTTGCAGTTCATGGTTTGCCACATGTCTGAGCCATTGCATCACTTCCTGGGCTGCTTCAGCATGTTTTTGAAAAATGTGTCGTTTTTTTGGACGCTCCATGCCTATGTATGGATTTTTGGGGATGCATGACAAACAAAAAATAGGGATTTCTGATGCGGGGGTGACATGAGCCAATTTTTGGCATACACAATTTCTGGCAAATACATGCATTGGGACTAATCACTTTTTTTGATGCACAGCCTGCAAAAAATGTATATGTGTATGGTGTCTTTTGGGAATCATTTTCCTAAGCCCCTGGGTTGCTGTGTTGCTTGTGAATGGTGGTGTTCCATACGCTCCTCTCTTTCCATGTGTCCAATGTATGTTTTGTAAGTGTACATGTGTGTAAGTACATGCATTATATTGACCAGATCACACATAGGCCACATTTCCTATGCTTCATGGACACCACACCTTCAGAGGGTTGCCCCTTGTGCCAACAATGGGCCTCATTTACAAGGAAATGGTGCATTGTGATTGAGGCACCAGTTTTCTTGCCCCACCCTGTGCCCCCCTAACAACACCATGGTAGAACTATAAATACAATACAGCACACCATAGCACTCGTTAGCCCAACTGCGTCTGAATTTCTTATGTAGTTGTGAAGCTTTGCTGGACTTGCGTCAAAAAGTTTGACACTAGTCCAGCAAAATGCAGGGAGGCCCATGGAACAAAGCACAGCATCACGTTAATGCCTGCCCTTGAGCAGGTGTTAAAAAATTATGCTAAAATGATGCAGCAAAATCTAGTTGATTTTACTGCGCCATTTTGAACCGCCTCCTTGCAGGGGAAGGCCTCCCTTGCATACATTGTAACTGGTGCAGGTATGATGTGGCGTTAGGGATTCCAAACTGGTGCAATGGTACCATTGTGCCAGTTTGGGAATCTGGCAGGGAGTGGGGGACAGTTCTGCACCACTGTAGCCTCATAAAAAATGACAAGAGGCTTGCAAAATAGATCCTAAGTGTTGCCACCTGAGTCTATTGCTAAGTTTGTACCCAGGGATGCCATGGACTAGCCCTGGAATGTAGTCCACACACGCACATTTAGGACAGAGTAGACATTGAACGATATGTGTTGTGTCCCAAAGTGCAGACAGCAGGCTGTGAAACAAGGGGGGTGTTTACTGTGGCTGGTGCAGGCAAGTGCTATGATGCTTAGGGCCTCATTTATGAGGCCCTTGCACCACTGGAGTGTCATTTTGGTAATGCTCCGGTGGCGCTGTGCCCTGCACCAATTTTTGTAGCTTAACACAGCTTTGTTAATATTGGCCACCCAAAGCAGTTTTCTGTGGCAAAGGGCGTGCAATGGGTTTTGCTGTGGGAGTACCCATACATCAGCCATTGCTTTTTGACACTGCCCCAGATTTATGAAAATTCATAAACCTGAGGCAGCACCAATAACTAACACCATCCTAGGGTTGACATTATAATGGCGCAACAATGAGACATACTTTTGTTTATCCCTGTTTATTGCATCAATGTCTTAGAGGGTGTGTCAGTGGGTCTGTAAGTGAGTGTGTGAGGGTTTCAGTGTATCTGTGAGTGGGTATGTCAGAGTCTGAGTGGGTCTGTGACTGGGTGCGTGAGTGTCTGACTGGGTCTGTGATTGGGTGTGTGAGAGTCTGTATAAGGCTGTGAGTTGGTTACTCCATTTATGGCTAGCCTCTTTGGGTAAGCTAGGAGTTGCTCTGGCTAAGATAGGGATAGAAGAGGTAGACATCCTCCAGGTCCATGTATCCAGATGCATCCAGCACTGCCATTTCAGGCTGAGTGACCTGATGCAAATCTAAAATGCAAACTTGACATGGCACACTGCCTGTGTGCCCTGTTGACTACACATTACATGGAATGTAGGTAAGTCATCCCTCTGGGAGGCCTTCCAGCTATAAGGCAGAGTGCACTATACTGTATGTGAGGGCATAGCTGCATGAGCAATATGCCCCCCACTGTGTTCTTGCTAAACAGGGACATAGTGAGTGAACAGAGCATCCATTTTAAATGCATGTTCTGACACTGATCAGTACACGTTTCTCAGCTGCATGATGGCCACTCTGAACCCTAGGTTGTTTGGTATCAAACACATCAGAATGATAACTTCAAACTGGTACCGGCGTTGGATTTATTATAAGATGTACCCAGGGGTCACCTTAGAGGGCCAACTGCAAAATCTAACTACTTTGGAATGGTTGCTGACTGGCCCTGACCAGCCTGACACCGCCTGACTCAAATCTGCACCCCTAGGGTGAGAGATCCTTCTCTCTAGGATGCAAAATAAAGCCCTTCCCTGGTGGAGGTGCTCAGACCCCTTACCTCAGGAATGTCCTGCCCTGTTTGTGAGCTTCAAAGGGCTCACCACCTTTGAAACTAGGCCTCCAGTCCTGCTATTAGGTGCCTGATGGCCACCCCATTTGCAAATCCCCACTTTTGGTGGAAGCAACAGCGGGAAACTCAGACAAAGGACAGTAGGAGTGACCCTACCTAGCATGCACCATCCCTAAGGTGTTGCATGAGAGGTATACCCTTCATTTCAATTTCCTCCATCTTGGATGGAAGTAAAATGTCCAATCAGGTATAGGGAAGTGACCTCTGCCCACAGAAAGTGGTCACTTAGTAGGTGTAGCCACTCTAAGGTAGATGATCCATTGGTCACTACCAGGTTCCCCCTAAACACCCACCAAATTCAGTATTTAGAGGGCATCCCTAGACCAAGAACTCAGATCAGAATGACAGAAGAAGTCTAGAAACAGAAAGATCCAAAGGCATGCAAACTGTGAACCTGCTGCATGAGGAAAAGGCGCTAAACCCTGCCTGCTGCACCCAGGACCCGACAATCGCTGCTGAGGAGCTGCTGGACAACTGGAAACACTCTAAAGAACCCCAGAGGGCCTCCAGGCTTTCCAAAGTGCCTGAGAACTCCCTGCAGAGTGGAGGTACTACTGTAAATCCAAAATGAACCAACAAGCCAGTGAAGTCCACCTCACTAACCGGATGCTAGTTTCGGAATCGGATGCCGCAGCCAGATCAATCTTCACACCAGCAACCACGAAGACAAATCTAAGTGTGCTAAGTTTGGTGGCACTGTGCCCTCCAGCAGCTGAACCACACTAATACCCTGAGCATTGGTTACCTAGCTTTGGATATTCCAAAAAACAGCCATCTCTGGACTGTAAAAGGACCAGGAGGAAGCCCCTGTCAAGGGACTTCAGAAATAACCTGGAACTCCAGCAGGTGTCCTGCAATCGATCCTTCAACCTGCCTATCTTTCACTTCTGTAGGCATCCTTGCACACAGCTCCTGGCTCACTGATTCGCTCTGCACCGAGATGCCCTTTGAAAAAGAACCAACTGTGTCCTAAGGGTCCCCCACCCCTTGCAACCTCAACACTTCAAGGAGACCCCCAGAATTCACCATTAAACTTCCCCGTGCAGTAGTGGCCCTGCTCTGCTCCAGAGATCTTTTCCAGCTGCTCCAGCAGGAACTGGAAGCCACCTGTACTTCTCCAGCTGGCACAGCATGCCCACAGATGGTCTCAACCAACCTACAAAAGAAGACCTTGGTCAATTGTATGGTTTTATATGCATTTTTAAAGGTTATCCTCCACTGATTCCTATGGTGCGTAGTTACGCACAAAAAGACTACTCTTATTAAACTTAAAAAATTAATATCTCAAAAAGTACTTAACTAATTCTGATGATTTTGGTCTTAAAATGTAGGTAAAAATCTTAAGTGTTTTTATAATTTGGTCTTGAGTTATTTCTTTGAGTGCATGAGTTGCAAGATTGATACTTTGAGTACAACAAATGTTTTGCATTTCTCCAAGATTTGCCTAACTGCTCGACCAAGCTACCATACAAATTAGAGCACTAGGTGGTCTAGTTTTTACCCATGTAAACCATTGTGTGGTTTCCTAGACTCTTTTCACAGTGTGCCTAGCTTTGCACACTACGTAGAGAGCCAGCCTCCTACATAAACACACACACACACTAGCACAACTACACACATCACAACAGTGACCATCACACAACACTCACCTGAATATTGCATACAGCAACACAACATACACAACAACATCCACGCCATATGCAAGTGGTACACATACTGACACACCATATCACCCACTACACCTCATGCTGCCTCAACCAGCCATTCGCATTGCACACACACATGCACGTACTGAGTCACACACACAACTCATTGCACAACATGACAAGTACAGATCCTCTTGCAATGGGCACACATGGACACAGTTAACAAGTGTGGTTGTATTGTCATTTTGGTGCCAGCATTCATGTGGCAATGAATACTGACGCCATACTGACAGTTGTGTATGTGTGCAAAATGTGTTGTGTACCAGTGTGTCCCCATCTATCTCTGATCCACTCGTGTCCCCGCCAAATGCATGCCACAGTAATTTAAAAAAATTACTGTAACATGTATATGTCTGCAGTGGTCTCAGGCTCATGTGCGTTGATCCCCCAATGTGCACAGCCAGTGCGGGTTGCCTACCTTTGTGTCTGGAGATGGGAGGGTCATGTTTTCTACATGGTCCTCTGGCAGCAGCAATGGAGGGTCCTGTTCAGTCATGTCCAGCCGGAAACAGAAGGGGAATCTAAAGAAAAGGTGTGTTTTCAACCCTTTTCTTCCCCAATCTACAAAGTCAGAAGCGGAGGTCAGACTGCCACTTTTTGCTTGCCGGAAAGGCACATCTAAATCTGCACATAGGTATATGTTGCTGGAGTCCTGCCATCAGCCACTCTATCCTGTTGTGCCACTCCGAAAGATAGGAATACTTGGCGGTGTCGGAAGGTCTTGGGCGGGTAAAGGTCTATGAGGCTGCCAACATCTAAATCTGGCAGGCGGAACACCAAAGTGGTGGGCAGGTGTTCAGTCAGAAAACCAAAGATGGGACTATGACTGCCAACATCCAAATCAGGACCTCAGATTGCATTGTTCAGTCTTGAGCATCTGCCATATAAAGTTTCTTCTTGGTTGCCTTTTCTTCAGAATAAATTCAGTAATAACACACTGTAATCTTTAAAATTCCTTAGTGATTTAACAATCATAAAAAAGCAAAAAAAGGTCTTGACTTTAAAAAAGCATGTGCTATCCTATTGTCCTGACCAAGACTTGTTTCTGTTGACATGTTCAAACACTTTCTTTTTTTAATTTTTAGTTTACCATTCTGAAGAGGACATTGGTCCTGTTGGAAAAGTAATGTAAAAAAAGCCAAGATAGCTGCAGCATGTCATAACACATGCATGCATGTATGCACATGGCAGCCATCTTGGAATTGTAGGAAAAACATTCCAAATTGGACACTGTTCGAAATGGGGTCTCTAGTTGGCAGTCAGTTTACACCCTGTCCAAGTAGGGGCCTTCACTCTAGTCAGGGTAAGGCAGTCACACATCTAAGCTAACCCCTGATCAACCCCATGGTAGCTTGGCTCAAGCAAGTCAGGTTCATCTCAGAGGCATTTTGTAAAGTATTTATACATGTGCACACAGTAACAAAGTGAAAACACCACAAAAGCACTCAACACCAGTTTAGAAAAATAGCCAATATTTATCTGAGTTAAACAAGATCAAAACGACAAACATCCAACATACAAAATTAGATATATAACTTTTTAAGGTTCAAGTAGATATCACTTTTTAAGGTGAAAGTAGAGATATCATCGTTTAAGGTTCAAAAGAGTCTTAATCCTGAAGCAAGAGATTCGTTGAATCCGCAGCTGCAAGACAGGGGCTGTGTTGATTTTTCAGCCGCAGTACAGGTGCTGAGCTGATGTTTCTGCCTCCATGCCTCATGATTGGATTTTATTTGAGGACACCAGCTTCCACTTCCAAGGGCCTAGAGACTGGATTTGTCACCACCTGGTAAGTCAGGACTCTCAGAAGAAGATGGCTGGTGAAGTCTTTGATGCCCCTGAGACTTCTTAACAGGAGGCAAGCTTGGTTCAAGCCTTTGGAGAACCTTGGGAAGCAGGATGTAGAAAGCAGAGTCCAATCCTTTCACTCACAGGGCAGACACAGCAAGCAGCAGGCCAGCATAGCAAAGCAACAAGCAGAGTTACAGTTCCTCCTACAGCATCCAGCTCTTTTCAGTGGCAGAATGTCCTCCGGCCAGAAGTGTCCTGAAGTTGTTGTCTCAGAGGCCCAATATTTATACTCATTTCTGCCTTTGAAATATGCAAACTTCAAAGGAAAGTCTTTGTAGTGCACAAGCCCCTGCCTCTTCCTGTCTTTGCTCCAGCCACTGTTGGAGACTGCTTTGTTTAAGGACAGGCACAGTCCTATTCAGATGTTAGTGTCAACTCCTCCCTCCACTCTAGCCCAGGGAGACCCATCAGGATGTGCAGGGCACACCTCAGCTCCCACTGTGTGACTGTCTAGAGTGAATTTACAAACAGCCAAACTGTCATACTGATTCAGACATGTTTTCCATAGTCAGGCAGAGGCACATAATGGTTAAGCAGGAAAATGCCCACTTTCTAAAGGTGGCATTTTCAAACGTACAAGTTAAAAACCAACTTCATCAAAAGATGTATTTTTAAATTGTGAGTTCAGAGACCCCAAACACCAAATCTCTATCTGCTCCCAATGGGAAATTACACTTCAAAGACATTTCAAGGCAATCCCCATGTTAACCTATGGGAGAGATGGGCCTTGCAATAGTAAAGACCGAAATTAGAAAGGTTTACAGAACTACTCATGTGGGTGGCAAAATCAGTGCTGCAGGCCCACTAGTAGCATTTGATTTACAGTCCCTGAGCACCCCTACTTCACTAGGGACTTACTAGTAAATCAAATATGCCAATACCAATCCAATTTAGACAGAGAACACTTGCACTTTAGCACTGGTTAACAGTAGTAAAATGCTCAGAGTCCTAAAACAAGCAAAAACTAAGTTCACCACAGGATCAAAAGGGTAGGTCAGAAGCCAAAAAGACAGGGGAAAACATACCAAGAGATGACAGGTCTAACAGCCACAAAGTGCACACATGCATGCCTCATAACGCATATTAAGGTATACTTCATGATATGTGTTCACGGTGGGAGCAGCGGAACAGGATGAGTAATGGCTGAGTATAGGGGGTGTGACAGGCGTTCAACTCAGCCTCTGGAGTGGGGGGACAGAATTGGTGGAGTTTCATTCTGTTGAATCACGTAAAATTACATTATAATTCCGCAGAATTCCACCAAGGGGCAGAATGAGCACCAAAATGTGCAATGCATCCCCCTCAGTGCCCATACATACATACTTCTGTAAGGGCGTTGAGGTGCTTGCAATGCACTCCAGTGCCTTTACATACTGTTGTTGGTGTATATATTGCTATCTGTCTTATGGAGAGGATGATAAGAGGAACAAAAATTAGCTGTTCGTCTCTTTTTGCTTCCGACTTCTATGGTAGGTGGTAGCCAAGAATCTGAGCTATGAATGAACATTAGAAAAACATTTTGCAAGACCTTGAGGGCCAGAAGACCAACTTATATGAAGACTATTTCATAAAATTCATTTGTTAAGCCGTCTTCTTCCTTGAAGAGTTATGATTCACTTCTACCAACTCATGCAGCAAGATTTTTTCCCCAAAGAACTTTATCACGATACATATAAGGTTTCATATTGTATTTGAAGAAAACTGAATGTGTTTATCTCTTACCGTAACAGGCCTGACTGAAAAACACTTTCTTTAACTTTATTAAAGCAGCTACTTCATGGGACAAATATGATGCAATGCTATTTGAATACTATCACTGTTTAAGTTACTCTGCCTGCAAAATGTTATTGCGACTGTCGAGGACAGTTTGAGGCTCTGCAACAAGTTTGAAATGTTTTTCTAAGATACATTGTCTGTCACAGTCACTTGAAAATATTACGGTTGTCTGTTCTTTCCAAAAGTCTGCTAAATGCTTTTCTTTTTCTGCACAGTATAGTTGTGAGAACTTTATTTGCTAGGATTCGTTACAAACACAGAGAAATGTAGTGTGAGCTCGTTGCGAACATATATACACGTATTACGTATAAATGATGAAATACTTGTCAATATGATACTAATATTTAAAAAACAAAATGGAATACACTGATTTGACTCCTGTCTGGATACAATCTATTTGCCTTGTCTCTTAATGAAATATCAATTTGAAACCAAATTACACCATTTTGCCCTGGTCAGAAATTTACCTTTGAACAAACACTGCTGTCTTTATTCCACGCTATACAGGCAGTGAATACATTTCAAATTGTGTGTTCTTTTTTTTAAACAAATGCACTGTGTTCAGCAATGTTGCCCAATAGGCAAAGTAAGAACACTTGCTGTTAATTATTTTTCATAATTTTGATGTCTACTTTTATTAATTTAACCAAACAATATGGTTTTGTGGTGTTATGATTCTGTCAAAAAAGGTGTAGTGAAGGTAGTTGTATTATCGTGGCAACATTTCTACTGCGATATTATAGGTTTTGTGGAGTCCTTTTTGTAAAAAGATAATTTGTGCAGCATTTTCTACTGCTATATTTCTATGTGTACGATGTACATTCTATTGGGAAAACGTAAAAAACTTCACAAGCCCAATTATGCCTATCCCTAGTATATCAAGTAACACTAATTGTAGGCTATTATTGAACCTGCTTTTAAATAAGGAGGGTTTCTTGTGAAATACCAACACATAAAGGGTAATGATTAAGAAAGCTTGCAAATAATATAAACCTGTGACAAATCACGCAGGGTAAGAATGTGTCCATAACAGGGGCCCACCCATCAGTACTGTACCTGGTCCTCTTGTGAACTGTTCAGACCCTCCACCCACTGTACCACACTAGACGCCACTACGGAACGTGGAGTGCCCTTTCGTTTGGCACAGTACGTTCACGCTACCGATTTATTTGTCATTAAGAACTCTTGTCACATTGCGAATTGTGCTATTTGAGACAAATGGCTACATAGGATTAATTTCTGCACTGATGAGCTCAGACTGAATGCACTCACCCAGAGACCAAACACATGTTGGTTAGGGAGATTTGATTCTGACCCTGAATAAATGAAAAAGAAGACAACACACAACGGAGAGTGTATTGTGAGGAATGTAAGAGTGCTTAAGATCATTGTTGACTCTAGACAAAGTCTGGCCTTGCTCCTCCTGAGGACTGTCTATGCCAAGTAATACTCCCACCAAAAAGGCCAACACACATCCACCAAACCAGTTTTTACCTTGATAGGTCTCATTGGTGTGGAATAGCTTAGATCATGTGGCATTTTGAGCAGGGACCTTCATATGGCATACCCTTGGCCACTTAGGGCTTTACATCAAACGCATAAAAGGTGCGGAGAGGAATGCCCCCAAATTGTCTAATCCACTGGCAATCACTGTGGAAAGCAGTGTGACCTATTGTTTATATCCCACTGTGCCATTCTAGACAGAAGCCTAACCTATGCAAAGCAGTTCTGACCTTGTTCCTCTTGGGAACAGTCCATTCAGAACTATCAAGGAAGGCCTTCTCTAGAAGGAACCATAAAAAAGCCACACTGGTTTGGGCCTTGTTTTGCCTTGTCAGTGCAGTATTATTTGGATCCAGTGACACAGTGTGTACATATGGTGGTGGTCATTTTAATCTGTAGTCTTATGTCGGAGAAAAAGAGAAACATTTACATTTTTAAGACAAAAGTCCATTAGATGCCCAATTGACTGAGGTTTACCGTTTCTTACCTCTTTATCAGCAACGGCCTGATGAGGTATATTATATTCTGATGGATACTCTCCACTCTTTGATCCACTTGGAACTTTTTCAATTAGAGATGTCTCTGGAGTAAGTTGAACAGGGATTTGACAAGATCCATCAGGCAGTTCCAGCAGCACAGTCATAATCTTTTCACTGTCTTTGCCCTGGAGTTCAAGAAAGAAACAAATGCAAATTAAATGCATGCAATAAAATCACACTCGCTTTCAACAAAAATGAATTGGAAACATTTGGAAGAATATTGTAGTTATTAGAAGGCCTGGCGTGACAGCACAGCTGTCACCAGAACCTATGTGATCTATAGGAAAAGTCATTTAATGTTCAGTACAGAGAAGGGCATCTTATCTACACACAATAATCTTTTTCCTCGAGTTTTGATAGGACAGAAGGTGCATTTTCAGTGCAAAAGAGTGCTTTTTGCTTTGCAGTGACGTTTAAGTTCAATACAATACCTTAGATGGTTATGATGACAAGACAATCATGAAGACTGTATGCCGCATAGGTTCATTCGGAAAACAATTATAATATGCGTCATAGTTCTGGTCTATGTGATATGAAAAGTTATAAGAAAGGCAGCAGACCCTACTTATTTACTTTGAAAGTATGTGTTAAAGCACTAGGCCTTCAATGGTGGATTGTTACAACACTGTGGTAAAGTCTGGAGAAAACTATTTTGCTAATTGGAATCTATCAGATTAGTGAAGTATGTTAGAGTTTTGGTGCTGCACTGTGAAAATCTTTTTGAAGCCCTCCTATGTTTGTATACATGATGATCACTTGTGGGAAAGCTTAAGCTGAACATAATAGGTCCAAGATAGTTATGGTGACAAGCCAATGGTGAATGTTATAGATCTGATTGGTTCATTAGTGAAAGTTATGTCAGGTGGCATAAGCCTGATGTTCAATCTGCTGGGTCTTTTCTCCCCAAGTGCTGAGCCCTTTTTTGGCTATTTGGGGTAGTTTGTGCCAAGGGCTCCATAACTTTTTTTTGGCACATAAGTTTTCCACGCCAAATGAACAAGTTACTTACCTTTGGCAGATATATCTTAGTTGCAGATTCCTTACCTTAGAATTTCCCCCAGGCGCCAGACTGGATCTGGAGATTTTTCTTCAAGCAGTACCTTTGTGCACCGTCAGGTGGCGTCGGTCGACTCCGCGTGCGTTGTTGACATCCTGGTCGCTGTGATAACTTTGTGGTCATATCTGGGTGCCACCCCAGCATGCTGACATCAGTTTCTTTTCGCAACTTTCCACACCAGTAGCATGGAGCAGTGAAGAACACTGATATTGGTGTGCCAAAACTAGGGGTCAGATGTATGTAGTTTTGTCTTTCTGATTGCCTAATAGCAAATCTTAGAGATTCGCTATTAGGAAATTGCAAACTGGGATGTATAACCCATTGGGTTCTAAATGACCTACCTCATCAATATCCATGAGATAGGTTGCAATTTGGCCGCACTCACAGGGATGGTGGCCTGCTGGGGACAGCAGCCCACCACGTCTGTGACTGTTTTTTAAATAAACCAGTTTTATTGTTTGAAATGCAATCCATTTTCCTCAAAGGAAAATGTGATGCATTTCAAACAAAACAAGGAAAAGTTTTTCTTTTCATTTTTTTCATAGTAGGCAGTAGTTTGTAGGACCACTATCTGCTCTGAAAAAATATTTTCGTTTCTATTCACAAAGGGGAAGAGGTCCCATCGGGACTTCTTCCCATTTGCGAATGGATTACCACAACTTGAAATTGGTGGTAACCGCTATTGTTTTACAACTTCATTCATGGTCACAAAACATTCTTACATCCCCTTGCAAATCGCAATGAGGAAGGGATGCCCTTGGCATGCCCCTTCCAATTAGCGACTCGCAAACCTATTCTGCGAGTTGGTAACAGGTTACTGACTAGCAGAATAGGAATGTTGCATGGGGAAAAGCCTTTTCTTGGTTGCTAACGGGAAAAGGCTTTCATACATCGGGCCCTAGGGCCCTAAAAAGGGAGTCCCTGTCTTTAGAAATCAGTTTGCATGACAGGGCGGAAGAGTGGGTTGCTAAGGAATCTGCAACTAGACTATGGAGGTCATTATGAACACGGCGGTTTACACCGCAGGGTTCATGCTGGTGGTCTTTCCAGAGAAACATTTTTTCGCCCGCCAGCCCAGCAGAATGCCTGGCCGGGACATTGCCAACAGCTCCACGTAAATCCGGCAGTGACCTGCGCGATGTGGCACTGCACAGGGACCCCTGCACTGCCCATGCCAAGTGCATGGCCAGTGCAGGGGCCCCCAGGGGGCCCCGGAGCACCCCTTCCGCCAGCCTTTCCCTGGTGGGGAAACCCGCCAGGGAAAGACTGGGGGATTTGGGATCATTATCCGAGGGGCAGCAGCACTGCCCTGTCAGATAATGATGCCGTCCACCGCCAGGCTGCCTGTCGGATGGCGGCCCACACTGCCAAGTACATAATGAGGGCCTATGTCTCTACCAGATAACTCGTTATGAAGGTAAGTAACTTGTTCATCTGATAGGGACTTCTAGTTGCAGATTCCTTACCCTAGAATAGATATCCAAGCAAAACCATCCTTGGCGGTGGGCTGTGAACCAAGATCAGACTGAAAAGTCCTGCAGGACCGAATGGCCAAAGTAGCCATTTCTGCGGACCTGACTCTCCAGGCAGGAATGCTTTGTGAATGTGTGCAAAGACGCCCAAGTTGCTGTCTGGCAGATGTTCAGGACTGGAACTCCACGTGCTAAGGCTGTGGTTGCAGCAGTAGCTCTGGTGGACTAAGCATGCAAACCCTCAAGGGGTTGCTTCTTTGCCAAAGCGTAGCACATCTTGATGCAGAGGACAACCCATCGACAGATGGTCTGCTTCTGCACCACCAGTTCTTTCTTTGCACCCACATAACCTAGAAAGAGTTGGTTGTCTACCCGGACATCTTTTGTATGATTAAGATAGAATCCCAACTCTCTTTTTGGATCCAGACGGTGGAGTCTCTCCTCTTCATGAGAAGGGCTTGGGGGGTGTAAAAAGTAGGCAAAGTGATGGATTGGCCTACATGAAATGGTGTGACCACTTTAGGGAGGAAGGAGGCCCTGGTACGAAGCTCCACTTTGTCAGGATGGACAGATAGAAATGGTGGCTTCAAAGAAAGAGCTTGAAGCTTACTCACTCTGCGAGCAGAAGTGATGGCAATAAGGAAAGTGATTTTCAGTGTGAGGAGCCGCAAAGGGCAATTATGTAGTGGCTCAAAAGGAGCATGCATAAGTTATGTAAGTGCAAGGTTCAAAACCCACTGCAGCGTTATGACCGAGGTAGGTGGGAACATGTGAGTGAGCCCCTTAAGAAACCTCCCAACAATGGGAGATTTGAAAAAAGATGGTTCATCTGTCAGTCTGAGGAAGGCTGATAAGGCAGACAGGTAGCCTTTAAGGGTGTCCAAAGCATAGCCCTGCTGGGCAAGAGAGAGGATGAACAGTAGAACCTCAGACAGAGGTAGAGAAGGTTGATCAACAGATTTGTTTGTACACCTTGCCACAAATTTGATCCAATGATAGGCGTATACTGTTTGGGTGGAGGGATGCCTGGTGGCCAAGATAACATTATAGACTTCGGGCAGAAGGTTGAAAGCTGCCAACTGCTGCTGCACAATCTCCACTCAAGAAGGCGTGGACTGGACAGGTTCAGGTGGAGAACCGTCTTCTGCTGCTGCGACAGAAGATCCTCGCGAAGGGTCAGTCTGATCATAGGATCGATGACAATGCTCAGAAGCTCGGGATACCATACTTTTTGTGCCCAGACTGGACCCACCAGGATTACTTTGGCCCAATTGTCCTTGATCTTCTTCAGAACTCTGGGCAAAAGTGGTATTGGGGGGAAGGCGCAAAGGAGGCCTGAGTTCTACTCGAGACAAAAAGCATCTCCAAGCGAGTGCCGCCTTGGAAACTCCAACGCACAAAACAGCTGACATTGTGTGTTCTCTGCGGAGGCGAACAGATCTAATCAAGGCTCTCTCCACTCCTGAAAGATACCTTGCCCCACCTCTGGATAGAGATGCCATTCATGTTCAACCATGCATCGATGGCTGAGTTTGTCTCCTCTGCCATTCAGAGAGCCTGCCAGATGTTGAACTACCAAGGATATGCCCTGATGTTACAGCCATGTCCAGAGATGCAGAGCCTCTTGACAATGGGTACCCAATCCCACTCCACTCTGCTTGTTGCATTGCAGTACCACATGGTAGTGGTGTTGTCCATGAACACCTGCACTACTTTCCTTTGGAGACAGGGAAGAAATGATTTAAATGCAAGTCTGATGATCCTGAGCTGCAGTAGGTTGATGTGGAGCCCGTACTCCGCTAGAGACCAGACGCCTCTGATCTGGTTAGGGATGGCAGAGGGCTCTTTCTGTCATCCAATCTTGATTTGAAAACCACCACTGCAGATCTTGCGAAGTTCCCTCCGAGGTCTGGACCATGTTGGAAAGATTTCCCTGATGCTGAGCCCATTGGAAATTCAGGTTCCACTGCAGAGCGTGCATATGCCATCTGGAATGTGTCACCAGCAGGATGCAGGAAGCCATGAGGGTCAGCAGCCTCAGAGTCATTCTCACGAAAACCCAAGATAGAGACTTAAACATCGGTATCATTGTCTTAATATCCTGGACTCGCTTTTCGGGAGGTGTGGCCTGCAACTGCAGTGTGTTCAGAGCAGCTCTGACAAGGGAGTCAAGTGGACCTCAGCATGTTAATTGTGAACCCTAGTGAATGCAAGAGATTCGCCGTGGGCAGGAGGTGGGAGACGACAGCCTGGGCGAGCTCACATTGAACAGCCAGTCATCAAGGTGGGGCAAGACTGAAACCCCTAGCCTGCACAGAGAAACTGCAACCACTGCCATCACTTTTGTGAACAAGCAAGGTGCACTGGTAAGGCCGAAGGGGATCACAGTGAACTGAAAGTGCTTGTGACCTACCACGTACCACAAGTCACATCTGTGGACAGGCAGGACGGGAATATGAAAATAGGCATCCTGCAAGTCCAATGCTACCATCTAGTCTCCAGGGTCCAGGGCAGAAAGGACCTAAGCCAGAGTGAGCATTTTGAACTTCTCCTTCCTGAGGAAGAGATTGGGGGCCCAGAGTTCCAGGATAGGAGGAAGGCCATTGTCCACTTTGTGCACTAGAAAGTAGTAGGAATAACAAACATTACCTATTTCTGGCACAGGGACACACTCTATGGCTGCCTTGGCCAAAAAAGCCATAACCTCCTCATGGAGAAGTGCCGAATGATCCTCCATCATGTGATCGCAGGATGGTGGCATGGCATTAGGGGTAGTATTGAAGGGGAGGGATTAGCCCTTCAGTCTATTTGCAAAACCCACCTGTCCATCATGATGGATTCCCAGTGAGGCAGGTGATACTGGATCTTGTATCTACGTGGTCCAGGATGGAGCGACGGACTAGGAAGGTTTGGAGGCTGCATGGGGGCAATGGTGGACTGGATGGACCGCTGGCTCCCTGATCCATGAACACGTGGGATCCCCAGTCCATGGCCACACAGAGGCTGTGCAGCATGCACAGCTCTGTGGCTGAAGGGGAATGGACGTGGTTGGGTGCCCCTTCCATAGGCACGAAATGGGCAAAAAGTGGTCTGTGAGGTGCGAGGAACAGCTGCATGGCCAAGGGACAAAACCGTATCCTGGGACTCCTTAAAACGGGAAACATCCTAAACAACTAGGTCTAAACCACTACTTGCCTGGACCACTACTGCTAAACAACTAAAAAGTCTCTACAACTAAGTACTGAACAACTACTGTCTAAACAACAATTGTGCCTGAATAACAATTGCCTGAACAACTAAATTTAAGGTAAGGTTTTCTTTTTGGTTTTTATGGTTTATTAGTTGTTTAGAATATATATATATATATATATATATATATATATATATATATATATATATATATATATATATATTAGTTGTTCAGGCAATTGTTATTCAGGCACAATTGTTGCTTAGACAGTAGTTGTTCAGTACTTAGTTGTAGAGACGTTTTAGTTGTTTAGCAGTAGTGGTTTAGGCTATAGTTGTTTAGGACCTAGTTGTTCTGTCACATATTCGGCCTGGTGCTATCTTTAACAGTTTAAAAGATTTCAGAATATATATGGCATATGTGAATTATACAGAACACACGTAGCTCAAAAACAAGGGCGCTCTGCACTAGGGGCACAGGAAAGGGCACATGGGGGGTGAAAGACATAGACGTGGTGGGTGAGTTCTGTTTTTAGCAATGAATTGGCCAGCCCAGGGAAAAGGCTAAATGGAAGACAGAAACTGAAATAAGGGTGGCTTGGAAGTAAGGATTATCTGGTGATTAGTTGCAATGAATTTGTTGAGCAAGGCAGACTGGGTGACATACCAGAACCCCACTAAATAAATGTCTGTAGTGTTTTTGTAACTTTGGCTTAGAAATTATTATAATAACCATTCTTGTGAAATAGAGCTAGTACAAACAAAGCTTAATTTCTAAGCTAGGTTTAATTTTATTCATTAGAATTATGGCTTTTAGAAAATCTTGAGGGCATGAAATAACTTAATGGAGTGATCTGATTTAAGAGAAAAGCTATTTGATTAATTCTGTTGTGTGGGTGGTACACATGCATTACAATGCCCTGTAAACACGAAGTGTGATGCTTTTAAGCTATGTAATACAGACTCCACATCATTGGACTACAGAACAACACCCTCAAATGGATCGTCTCCTTCCTGATGGGAAGCATTCACAGTGTCCGACTACCCCCTTTCACCTATGCACCCAAGAGCATCATTTGCCATGTACCACAAGGTTTATCCCTCAACTAATCCTCTCACTTACCGAAGGCCCCTCCACCACCAGAACCAACTTCTGCAATGCTGTGACCACTGTGGCCAACTGGATGAAAACTAACTGCCTGAAGCTCAACTCCGACAAGACGGAAGTCCTGATTTTTGGGAACAAATCCCTCCATTGTGACCATAGCATTTGGCCAGTTGAACTTGGACCCACTCAAACACCTACAGACCACGTTCACAACCTTGGCATAATTGTCGATAGTGAGCTGAACGTGGAGCTTCAGATCAATGGTGTTGCCTCCTTCTGCTTCCACACCATCTGCATGCTTCACAGAATATTCAGATGCATCCCAGCTGACACCAGGAAAACCATCACCCAGGCCCTCGTCACCTTCCTGAGGAAAAGATTGGGGGCCCAGAGTTCCAGGATAGGAGGGAGGCTATTGTCCACTTTGTGCACTAGAAAGTAGTAGGAATAACAAACATTACCTATTTCTGGCACAGGGACACACTCTATGGCTGCCTTGGCCAAAAAAGCCATAACCTCCTCATGGAGAAGTGCCGAATGATCCTCCATCATGTGATCGCAGGATGGTGGCATGGCATTAGGGGTAGTATTGAAGGGGAGGGATTAGCCCTTCAGTCTATTTGCAAAACCCACCTGTCCATCATGATGGATTCCCAGTGAGGCAGGTGATACTGGATCTTGTATCTACGTGGTCCAGGACGGAGCGACGGACTAGGAAGGTTTGGAGGCTGCAGTGGGGGCAATGGTGGACTGGATGGACCGCTGGCTCCCTGATCCATGAACACGTGGGATCCCCAGTCCATGGCCACACAGAGGCTGTGCAGCATGCACAGCTCTGTGGCTGAAGGGGAATGGACGTGGTTGGGTGCCCCTTCCATAGGCACGAAATGGGCAAAAAGTGGTCTGTGAGGTGCGAGGAACAGCTGCATGGCCAAGGGACAAAACCGTATCCTGGGACTCCTTAAAACGGGAAACATCCTAAACAACTAGGTCTAAACCACTACTTGCCTGGACCACTACTGCTAAACAACTAAAAAGTCTCTACAACTAAGTACTGAACAACTACTGTCTAAACAACAATTGTGCCTGAATAACAATTGCCTGAACAACTAAATTTAAGGTAAGGTTTTCTTTTTGGTTTTTATGGTTTATTAGTTGTTTAGAATATATATATATATATATATATATATATATATATATTAGTTGTTCAGGCAATTGTTATTCAGGCACAATTGTTGCTTAGACAGTAGTTGTTCAGTACTTAGTTGTAGAGACGTTTTAGTTGTTTAGCAGTAGTGGTTTAGGCTATAGTTGTTTAGGACCTAGTTGTTCTGTCACATATTCGGCCTGGTGCTATCTTTAACAGTTTAAAAGATTTCAGAATATATATGGCATATGTGAATTATACAGAACACACGTAGCTCAAAAACAAGGGCGCTCTGCACTAGGGGCACAGGAAAGGGCACATGGGGGGTGAAAGACATAGACGTGGTGGGTGAGTTCTGTTTTTAGCAATGAATTGGCCAGCCCAGGGAAAAGGCTAAATGGAAGACAGAAACTGAAATAAGGGTGGCTTGGAAGTAAGGATTATCTGGTGATTAGTTGCAATGAATTTGTTGAGCAAGGCAGACTGGGTGACATACCAGAACCCCACCAAATAAATGTCTGTAGTGTTTTTGTAACTTTGGCTTAGAAATTATTATAATAACCATTCTTGTGAAATAGAGCTAGTACAAACAAAGCTTAATTTCTAAGCTAGGTTTAATTTTATTCATTAGAATTATGGCTTTTAGAAAATCTTGAGGGCATGAAATAACTTAATGGAGTGATCTGATTTAAGACAAAGCTATTTGATTAATTCTGTTGTGTGGGTGGTACACATGCATTACAATGCCCTGTAAACACGAAGTGTGATGCTTTTAAGCTATGTAATACAGACTCCACATCATTGGACTACAGAACAACACCCTCAAATGGATCGTCTCCTTCCTGATGGGAAGCATTCACAGTGTCCGACTACCCCCTTTCACCTATGCACCCAAGAGCATCATTTGCCATGTACCACAAGGTTTATCCCTCAACTAATCCTCTCACTTACCGAAGGCCCCTCCACCACCAGAACCAACTTCTGCAATGCTGTGACCACTGTGGCCAAATGGATGAAAACTAACTGCCTGAAGCTCAACTCCGACAAGAAGGAAGTCCTGATTTTTGGGAACAAATCCCTCCATTGTGACCATAGCATTTGGCCAGTTGAACTTGGACCCACTCAAACACCTACAGACCACGTTCACAACCTTGGCATAATTGTCGATAGTGAGCTGAACGTGGAGCTTCAGATCAATGGTGTTGCCTCCTTCTGCTTCCACACCATCTGCATGCTTCACAGAATATTCAGATGGATCCCAGCTGACACCAGGAAAACCATCACCCAGGCCCTCGTCACCTTCCTGAGGAAAAGATTGGGGGCCCAGAGTTCCAGGATAGGAGGGAGGCTATTGTCCACTTTGTGCACTAGAAAGTAGTAGGAATAACAAACATTACCTATTTCTGGCACAGGGACACACTCTATGGCTGCCTTGGCCAAAAAAGCCATAACCTCCTCATGGAGAAGTGCCGAATGATCCTCCATCATGTGATCGCAGGATGGTGGCATGGCATTAGGGGTAGTATTGAAGGGGAGGGATTAGCCCTTCAGTCTATTTGCAAAACCCACCTGTCCATCATGATGGATTCCCAGTGAGGCAGGTGATACTGGATCTTGTATCTACGTGGTCCAGGATGGAGCGACGGACTAGGAAGGTTTGGAGGCTGCAGTGGGGGCAATGGTGGACTGGATGGACCACTGGCTCCCTGATCCATGAACACGTGGGATCCCCAGTCCATGGCCACACAGAGGCTGTGCAGCATGCACAGCTCTGTGGCTGAAGGGGAATGGACGTGGTTGGGTGCCCCTTCCATAGGCACGAAATGGGCAAAAAGTGGTCTGTGAGGTGCGAGGAACAGCTGCATGGCCAAGGGACAAAACCGTATCCTGGGACTCCTTAAAACGGGAAACATCCTAAACAACTAGGTCTAAACCACTACTTGCCTGGACCACTACTGCTAAACAACTAAAAAGTCTCTACAACTAAGTACTGAACAACTACTGTCTAAACAACAATTGTGCCTGAATAACAATTGCCTGAACAACTAAATTTAAGGTAAGGTTTTCTTTTTGGTTTTTATGGTTTATTAGTTGTTTAGAATATATATATATATATATATATATATATATATATATATATATATATATATATTAGTTGTTCAGGCAATTGTTATTCAGGCACAATTGTTGCTTAGACAGTAGTTGTTCAGTACTTAGTTGTAGAGACGTTTTAGTTGTTTAGCAGTAGTGGTTTAGGCTATAGTTGTTTAGGACCTAGTTGTTCTGTCACATATTCGGCCTGGTGCTATCTTTAACAGTTTAAAAGATTTCAGAATATATATGGCATATGTGAATTATACAGAACACACGTAGCTCAAAAACAAGGGCGCTCTGCACTAGGGGCACAGGAAAGGGCACATGGGGGGTGAAAGACATAGACGTGGTGGGTGAGTTCTGTTTTTAGCAATGAATTGGCCAGCCCAGGGAAAAGGCTAAATGGAAGACAGAAACTGAACTAAGGGTGGCTTGGAAGTAAGGATTATCTGGTGATTAGTTGCAATGAATTTGTTGAGCAAGGCAGACTGGGTGACATACCAGAACCCCACTAAATAAATGTCTAGTGTTTTTGTAACTTTGGCTTAGAAATTATTATAATAACCATTCTTGTGAAATAGAGCTAGTACAAACAAAGCTTAATTTCTAAGCTAGGTTTAATTTTATTCA
Organism: Pleurodeles waltl; assembly: GCF_031143425.1. Lineage (NCBI taxonomy): Eukaryota > Metazoa > Chordata > Amphibia > Caudata > Salamandridae > Pleurodeles > Pleurodeles waltl. The sequence goes on from NC_090444.1 coordinate 636,275,786, forward strand.
TTAGAATTATGGCTTTTAGAAAATCTTGAGGGCATGAAATAACTTAATGGAGTGATCTGATTTAAAACAAAGGTATTTGATTAATTCTGTTGTGTGGGTGGTACACATGCATTACAATGCCCTGTAAACACGAAGTGTGATGCCTTTAAGCTATGTAATACAGACTCCACATCATTGGACTACAGAACAACACCCTCAAATGGATCGTCTCCTTCCTGATGGGAAGCATTCACAGTGTCCGACTACCCCCTTTCACCTATGCACCCAAGAGCATCATTTGCCATGTACCACAAGGTTTATCCCTCAACTAATCCTCTCACTTACCGAAGGCCCCTCCACCACCAGAACCAACTTCTGCAATGCTGTGACCACTGTGGCCAACTGGATGAAAACTAACTGCCTGAAGCTCAACTCCGACAAGACGGAAGTCCTGATTTTTGGGAACAAATACCTCCATTGTGACCATAGCATTTGGCCAGTTGAACTTGGACCCACTCAAACACCTACAGACCACGTTCACAACCTTGGCATAATTGTCGATAGTGAGCTGAACGTGGAGCTTCAGATCAATGGTGTTGCCTCCTTCTGCTTCCACACCATCTGCATGCTTCACAGAATATTCAGATGGATCCCAGCTGACACCAGGAAAACCATCACCCAGGCCCTCATCACCTTCCTGAGGAAGAGATTGGGGGCCCAGAGTTCCAGGATAGGAGGAAGGCCATTGTCCACTTTGTGCACTAGAAAGTAGTAGGAATAACAAACATTACCTATTTCTGGCACAGGGACACACTCTATGGCTGCCTTGGCCAAAAAAGCCATAACCTCCTCATGGAGAAGTGCCGAATGATCCTCCATCATGTGATCGCGGGATGGTGGCATGGCATTAGGGGTAGTATTGAAGGGGAGGGATTAGCCCTTCAGTCTATTTGCAAAACCCACCTGTCCATCATGATGGATTCCCAGTGAGGCAGGTGATACTGGATCTTGTATCTACGTGGTCCAGGGGAACCACAAGGTTTATCCCTCAACTAATCCTCTCACTTACCGAAGGCCCCTCCACCACCAGAACCAACTTCTGCAATGCTGTGACCACTGTGGCCAACTGGATGAAAACTAACTGCCTGAAGCTCAACTCCGACAAGACGGAAGTCCTGATTTTTGGGAACAAATACCTCCATTGTGACCATAGCATTTGGCCAGTTGAACTTGGACCCACTCAAACACCTACAGACCACGTTCACAACCTTGGCATAATTGTCGATAGTGAGCTGAACGTGGAGCTTCAGATCAATGGTGTTGCCTCCTTCTGCTTCCACACCTCTCTAAATGTGGAAATGATTTCTTCAACAAACAGAATGTTTTTGTTGTCAAGAATGACTGTTATAAAGGTTTTTATATCTTACTTTTAAACAATCAGTTCTACCCTGATGGCTGGCATTTGATCGATAACTGTACTTCCCACAGAGCATAAGTAATCCATTTTGTTTCTGAGATTGTTCCACAATTTGAAACGTTGTGCCCAGTGCTTAAGTTGTGCTTGTAGTTTCCGGTGCGGAGCACCGGCACTTATTTCTCAGGGACATCGCTTAGTTTTCTGTCTCAAGCATTTACTGTGAGCAAAAGACATGTGGGAAAGATGGAGGAAGAAAAAAACGAAAAAGTGTCAGAAAGGGGAAAAGCAGGAAGCTGAAAGAGTGAGCTGATGGTGCAAGGAGTGGCTGTAAATGGATGGGAAAGACCATAGGTGGCTTCAGGATTACACTGCCTCAGTATTATGTGCTCATACTTTTAATTGCAGCAGCCGCATGTTTAAGAGGAGAGATTTGAGCACTGGCACCTTTTTATTTACAAATTAAGCACTGGTTGTGATGGGACAAGATTTGAAGTCACCCTGGGCAATGAATTTCCTGCCATCTAGTCCCTTCTTGATTGTATCAATCTCTCAAATCAGAAGCCCTCTGGTTACAGTGAAAGTTTGACACTTGCCAGTGGCCAGCCTAGAAAATATATATCCTGCCTTTCTGGCTCCATGATGAAATGTTATTTAGATACGTAGAAGGTGTGTGGTTCAATTTATTCAAAAGAAACTGGAAGTAGTGGGCACTGGGTGAGATAGAAATGAGTGAAAGAACAGGGGTCCCAGTCGCTCTTTTGAAGTAAGAGAACTAGGGGGTCATGCCTTAAGTTACAGGAACTGAGCCATTTTGTTGCAAAAGGGATATACATGATTGTGTGGGAATTTTGATAAGATTCATGTATAAACTGTAGCTTAACACTAGTAAAAAAATCCTATAACTCATTGCTTCCACCACCCACGAATCAAAGTGATGCTTGAAATTTAAAAGTTAAGAAGAATAGGCTGCTGTGGAGAATTACTTTCTATCTGGGAGACAACTGAGGTCTGTTCCTGCTTTCCCTGGCATCTTGGCCTCTGATAGCAATTCTCAGAATCGAGCAATCTCAGCCTACTGGAGATCACAATATTAAGAGAAACTAGTAAGTCTTTGTAAGAAGTACCAGTAGGACCAGCCGGAAGCGGACCTTTGAGAGTGGGACTGAACTGGCAGGTGTTGGTATTAAAATGGTGCAAGAAGTAAGTCCTCCAAGTAGTTTGGAAGAGTCAAGCAATATGTTCCACAAGGTAAACTACAGTAACATCCAATAAATTCAAACATACAGCAGTTCCTATTTTCCACCTAAAGCAATAGCTGTGTGTACCTCATTATGGAGGCAAGTGACAACAAGGTTCCCAAGGTTTCGATTGTCCTTGCATTGATTGGAGACCTGCTTTAGTGGTTTCAGACTGTATAAATTGAGATATGTGTGTGTGTATAGATAGATAGATAGATATCCTCTTTTGGATAATTTTGATGAGACACCTACTTATTGGAATTATATATTCAAGTGCAACCGCCACCGTTGTCTGATGCTAATATCGCAGTTGTATCATAAACAAATTTGTGGTTTCAGTGGTCTGTTTCCTTAGTTATGATGTAAACATGAACAATAATAGCTTGGAGGGAGAAATGAACATTCACATCCACTGTCTTGTGTCAGTATGGAGGGGTGAAACAAAGCGGATAGGAAATACCATCATACAGACAAGCAAGCATCTCCTAATGAAACTGCTGAGTAGTAGGACCTGGCCATTCTGGTACAGACTAGTTCTGGGCGGAGTCACACTAGGCGGAACTCCGTGAAGTGGCAAAAAAACTCTGCCGCACTATGCAGAGTTCCGTTAGCAGTCGGAGTTCTCTGTTGCACCCGTTTGCATTGCGTTTGGCATCAAATGCAACTTGAAGTAGGTACTTCGATTAAACTTGCGTGTAGATAGCACCACGTGGTTTGCATGGGTATGGCCATCCTATTTTTTACTCTGTTTATGGTGCTGGGACTTCTACTTCAAGCTGTCCTCAATCTTTGTAATCCACCACCCCATACTTGATCTACCCATATTTTTTCATTTATTGTATTAGCGTTTCTTTTTGTGTTTCATTATTTTAACAATGATTTAATTGTTTTTTGTGTTTTTTGTTACTTTTGTGACTTTTACTAGTCCTGTTTATTTTTCCCTTTATTTCCTCCCTTTTCCTCCTGTTTCTTTACCAGCGCTACCCACCCAGCACCATGGCCGAGCAGCAAGGCAAAAGCAGCCGCTTGCCTTGTGGGCGGCGCTGTCATCAAGGAGTGCAGCCTTGTCCGATGTCCAGCGAGGAGGAGGTCGCAGCGCTGTTTTTTTATGTGCAACACCACCTCTCCTCCATGCTGGCAGCAGGCGGCAGGCCTGGAAGTGGTTACTCCCTGCGGGAGCATCTGCAGCACTGGACTGGGGTGTGCCGGTTGGTCAGTGCCTCCATCCAGGTCCAACACACAACCCAGCAGCTGAGACACCGATGGGCGGATGTCATCGCCCACAAGCAGGACCTGCTCAACCTGCTAGGCTCGGAGATCCCAGGGCTTGGTGAGTATTATATTTTTATTGTGTTAGTGTTCTACAATGCTAACTTTTTTTCTGAATAGCATGCGGCTTCCATTCAGAGGTAAATTGCGTTTTGTTTATGTTAAGATTATTATTTATTCTGTGATGCGGTTAGAGCTAGGCAGGTGCACAGTGCTACATCATTATCCTCGTAGGTAGGCACTCACTTTGGCTGATTGTTTAAGAAGCTATTGCAACACAGACTTCTCTGTCAACCTGTTTCCATAGTGAGTTAGTGATATCAGTGAGTTAGCAGTCTCTGTGACTTTATGCACCTCATACAGTCCCAAGCAATTTCACAGAGATGCGATTATTCAAGCATTACAAAAACAAGGGAGACTGAGCTCTTGGCCAGCATCTGTTCATCCTCCTCTGTGCAGCTCTATCTGTTTGCTGCTGCTGCCTCGAGGCCCACCTCGACCCACATGCTCCCACCTGCGTCTCATCCCTGGTGGCCTAGTGGCCATCTGCATGCAAATATCTTGCTTTTCCTTCCTTCTTACCTCTTTCTCTCTCCTTTCACTCTGCACGCATTTTCGAACCCCTGCGGTCCCTCTCCCTCCCTCCCTGCAAAGCACTTTCCCGCCCTCCAACCTCTGAGCTGACTGGACCCCCGCCTCCCTCCCCTTCTTAAAGGGTGGCTGAAGGCCAAAGACGCGCCAAAGACAAGCCCATCTGCACCCATTTGCGCCTGGACCGTGCATAACGCAATGGACCCTGATCCTCGGTCCATCTGCCAGTTCAACTCCAAAACACAACGCATCTTCAGCCTGGGAAGATCCTCAGCCTGCCATCTAGCTGACCCGAGGAACATTCGTAGACCTTTTTCGTGCCATGCATCCTCCCGCACCCTCCACCAACCACCACACAATCCCGAACCAAGCACGAAGTGCATACTTCTCAGCACACGCTCCCTCGTCAAGCAAGCAGTAGAAGTCTTGCACCTCATCGACTTGATCACCCCGGATATTACCTTCCTCACGGAGACATGGATCACCCCCACCTTGGCACCGGACATTGCCACGGCCATAACAATTGTCTGAACAACTAATATATAAATATATATTCTAAACAACTAATAAACCATAAAAATCAAAAAGAAACCTTACCTTAAATTTAGTTGTTCAGGCAATTGTTATTCAGGCACAATTGTTGTTTAGACAGTAGTTGTTCAGTACTTAGTTGTAGAGACTTTTTAGTTGTTTAGCAGTTGTTTAGCAGTAGTGGTTCAGGCAAGTAGTGGTTTAGACCTAGTTGTTCAGGATGTTTCCCAACCAGGCCACTGAAACATTCAAATATTTGATTTGCTGTTGTGTTACACAAGACAGATTATACCCAAGTTGTTGGAGTATTTTTGATGATTAACAATTACATTGCAGAGCTCATAGATTAATTAGGAATCAGTCATAGAAAGATTATGTTGGCACAGTCTAGTCCTTCCAGAAGAGTTGAAGAGATAACATGGCTGCAACCTATCAAGTTGTATTGTGAGGAATTGGGTGCTGACTAGTTTTTAGACCTCTGCAGACAGAGGAAGACTGCTGTTTGTCCAGTATCTGCTCATACGTGGCACTGTGGCTATGGTTCCTAGCATGAATTAGTTATGGCATAGAAAGGCCTTATACTTTAACTGGATATCCAAAAAGAAATGTGTAACTTCTTTCTCAGTGAAGTGCAAAATCTGTACTGATTAAACTGTTTTGCACTTTTGATAAAATATGTCTAAATCATAACTTTTAATATAAGGTCTGTCGGGCTGCAAGGCTGGGGACAATATCACCCATGGGGATCCGTGACCTATGAGATCCCCTCAGGGGACCAGCAAGCTATTGAAACTCCTTAATTTAATTAAGTTGTCCCTTTTGAGGTAAAAGTCCATACAAAGAAGTGCCCCTTTTTTTGGAGAGGGCCCTTGGGCTGATGTCTATGAGCTTTTGAAGGAGGGGCTCTATCACAAAAATCGGGACTGGCAGTTACCTCCTCCCCAACGGCTGCAAGGAGACCAGAGCGGGCCACATGATGGAGAAAATGAACGGGAGGTTTCTCTCTCTGGTACTCACAAGCATGTGCCAGGTGGCTCAGAAACCTGCAAGACTACATGAATCCTATGGGCACCGCACTCAATAACGAATGCCTCCGGGAAAGGACAGGAGCATCTAGATGCTCCAGCCTCAGCAGGTGCAAAAAGGAAGCAGAAAGAGAAACTTGCAGCCTGGAGTGGTATCAAAGGAAATATTGTGGCCATAAGTAACACCCAATAAGTGCTTCAATGGGACTGTCAAATTTGTACATTGTCTTTTGTGGTTCATCCTTAAGGAAGTGGCATCACCCTACATCAAGGAGTGGAGCTGGTTCCCTCAAAAGAACTCTCCGATGTTTTTGTTTATACATTTTTAGCTCGAATCAAGCACCCGCAGGGCTTATCGTTTGCTGCTCTTCTGTGGTTCATGAACAAATTAAGCTTCTGGGTTCCATGTATTTGTTAGGTAATTTGGTTCAATTGTTCAAATAGGGGCTTCATTTTAATGCTCATGGTTTTATAGTGTTCATTACTGAAAGACTGACAAAATCTACTGATCTTTTCTGTACACAGGACAAGTCAAAATATGTGCATGTTTGTGATAAAATCCTGCAGTGTTTGGCATTATTGAAATGCTAATTTTCTATTGTTAGATATATGGTGATACTTTGTAAAAATGTAGGCCTGACTGTAATTGTATAAGACATGTTTGTCAGAAGCAAATATGGGGGATTTTGTTTTTTGCTGGTAGTATTTCTGGTGCAATAAAACCTTAAAGGTGCCTAGCACCATAGAAATCGAGCCCTCATTTAGAGGTTCACTGCAGTACTGTTACCATCATTTTAATGTGTGAGCTTTACAATGGCCTTAGAGACGGTTCCCATTAGATTTCTATTTGGTATTATGTACCTATAGGTAGGTTCATGCATGCCATTCGCTTTATGAGTATTAAAGTACTTTTCATGTTTTTGAAAAATAGAACAGTGATTTATTGTGTCATCTGTTGGATTATGGAGTTCTGCTTTTGTGGCCAGGGCACCTCGAAAACTAAGCCTTGTGCGTCTCGGACCCACTACCATGACAAAAAAGTGCTAAAAGGGGTACTTGGTTCTTAGTTTGGGAGTCTGCTGTCCGGAGCGGCAGGACACCAATAGTGAAAAACCACAGTTGTCACAAATGGGACCCAGTAACTTCTGACTGCCCTGGACGCTGGATTTCTCACATCAGGGATTGGATATATGGACTCACGTCCCATTTTATTCCATCCATCCTTTCCCGATATGATTCACAGAGGTGAATAGCTTGAATAAGATAGAGGAATAGAGAGCGTGATTTGGGGCCATTCGGAAATGTAGGGACCTATTTATTAAAAAGTAATGCATTGCACTGCAGTAAGCACATTGCTGCTGTGCACTGTGTGACAGGGAAAGGGCAGGAATGCACTGTATTTAAGGCAATATGGTGCATCAATGCCCTTTCCTCTGTGCTGGCTCTCATTTGGCAGCCTAGGGCCGAACCAGGAACCTTTGCACCATGGAGTAAGGATGCCTGTTGTGCATGCAGGATTGTTTTTGTGCAGGAAGAGAGACCTTCCTGCACAAAAACAATCCTGAGAGGAACATTCCTTTTTTTATGTGTGCTGCAAAATGCAGCACACATAGAAAGAAGAAAGTAACAAGGAGAAATAAAGATATTTCTCCTCGTTACGCCTCTCGTGGGAAAGCATCCCTTTTTGGTGCATTCTCAGGTTTACCAGTTCTGCTAAATGTAGGAATGCTTCAAAAACCATGGGATTTACGTCGGAACACCCATGCAATGCCAAGGGAATGCCTTTCCAGGGCAGAGTAAGGCAACACATCGATTTGCTCTGTTTTGCCTTACTCCAGATTTATTGAGGCATTCAGGGCCAAGCAAAGTGGCCTTGCGTGGATTCATAAATCTGATTTAAGATTTGCTTGGCTCTTGCACACGTTGTGTGGTGCAAGACCGATGCAAATCAGCATGTAAATAGGCCCTGTAGTATTCTCCACATAGACATTGTACATCCGTCTTCTAGAGCTTCAGCTGACCTCATCAGAACTCACAAACTACCCACCAAGTAGGAATGAGGTCATACCGGCAAAAGACTATTAGATTTGTGCCATCCTGTACCTCAGAATATTCATGGAAACAACAAACTAAGGGGCGGAATTAAGAAAAGTGGCGCTGCACCCAGTGCAGTCCCACTTTCCTTGCACCTCTTAGTGCCCCATTACCACTACCATGTGTGCGCAGTATTTAAAATACGGCCCCCCATGGCGCAGGGTAAGGGGCAATAGCATGAGAACTTTTGACAGTATTGATGTACTGTTCAGGGTCAGTGCCAGAATTGTGGTGATAACGCTGAATAGTACATAGGGGCCCATTATACCCAATGTGTGCCTGCTTTTGATGCATGCTCTGAGAAGGCATTGCAAATGAGGAAACAAATGGCGCAAAGAAATCTTTTAGATTTCTTTGCAACATTTTTTTGCCCCCCCTAACAGGGGGAATGCCCCACTTGCATACATTATGCATGGCGCAGGCATAATGTTACACAGTGGCGCAATGCATGCATTGCACAAATTTGTGAATATGGCGAGGCAAATTTGGTCTCGTTGGGCCACACTAGCATAAAAAAATGATGCTAATGTGATGCAAGGAGGCCCTAGGCCCTCTCAAATCAGGGCCTAATTGGGAAGTTCCAGAGATCAAGGTATGTCAATGCAGAGTGAGGTCCAAGGAGTAACCAACAACACAGGCATCTACGTCGGGTGGAGATCATCAAATGGTAGTAGGTATATTGTGATGTACCCATCGTAACTAAACTCTCAGGCTCCCTGCTGTGCTACTTTTGAATGGTAATCTCCAATAGTGGAGGTGAGAGAACACAGTGACTTTTCTGTTAAGGAGCTCAGTACAGAAACTCTTGCTCCACCACCATTTTGAATCCCTGATCACTTGTAGAAAAATATGTTCTTGAAGTTCAATCCCCTCTTTAAAAATCAATAGAGAATCTTAAGACTCCATCATGGGACTGTTCCTGGTATAAATATATTGGCTTACGTTTTTTTTTTAAGCACATGTACCTTATTATATTTTGGTCTCTTTTTGTGTTATTAGAAAGGCCACCTGGAACCCTGTGACTTTTTACTGTGTTTGGAGGTCTACAAAAGGGCATTTAGCCTTTCTCTGTCCATATGTCTCCCACCTTTGATATCCCTAATAGGTCCCACTTCCTGCTGCCCTCTACTGCCTGCAGCTGGTCCAGGGTAGCTGTGCTTCTAGAGTGATATTGTCTTTCTGCGTAGCCTCCCTTCAAGTCCTAATGACCATTGCTGTGGGGGAAGGCAATAGATTCATTATCCCCATCCTGTTTTACTGCCAGACATATTCTGATGCTTCCATGGCCTGTCTGTCTGCCATACATGAGGGCTTGCATTGATCTGTGAATGATCATTCATTTATGACTACTATTTGGGCTGTCCAGTAGTAAAGGCATGATATTCAGTAGTGTTAATTCCCCATCAAAGGTTTTCCTAGACAATATTGTCAATGCTATTCGTGGTGCCCCTCCATTCCAAAGCAGGAGCCTGGCAATTATGTCAGCCATCTCAAAGAAGTGGTCAGGGACCACAGAGAGTTCTGTAGATTATTGTAGGAACCTGGGGAGGCATATCATTTTATACAGGGCAGCACAGTTCGTTAGGGATTTGAGGAGCCTACATCAATGACCAACTTCCTGTATATATGATTCAAATATACACCCCAGGTTTTAATCAAAGAAGAGTTGTTGGTTTCTAGTGATGCAGACCCATGGTAATTGAACCCTCTTTCCTCTGTGGGTATCGGGCAGTTCCAGCACCTTCTTGCCATCATCCTGCAAGGGGATATAGGCAAGATTTATCCCAACTGATGCGCAATCCTGTGACTCACCCAAAAAGCACAAATATCTCAAGGATCCTGTCTATTGAGTCTTTTGGATCCATGAGGTATAGGAGGGCTTCATAAGCATATTGCAGGGGGACAACATCCTCCTAGTTGTGATCCCAGCATAGTCCCCTGATTAGGGTGTTGGCAAGGGGTTCCATTACAATCGCAAATAGGAGCGGGGACAAGGGGCTGCCCTGCTTTGTCCCCCTTACCACTGACAAATCTTCTGACATTGTGCCATTGACCCAACCCTAGACCATGGGCTGACTGCATAGAAGCTGCACCCACCCACAGAAGGAGGGTCCGAAGCCCATTCTCTCCAGTAATGCTAACATATATGACCATTCAAATGAGTCAAAGACTTCACAGCGTCTAGTGCCAAGAAGAAGTTAGGTTCTTGCATGCATCGTTTGCGAGCTCAGCACCTGAACATGTGCTGTAAGTATTGCTGGTGGACCTGCAGGATCTAAATCTGGACTGATCTGATGCTATAAGTGTGTGGATTACTTGCATTAGCCTGTTGCCCAGTACTTTTGTGAGTATTTCTGTCTCAATGTTAAGTAGGGATATCACCCTGTACGAGGAGCAGCACTCAGGAGCTTTCCCTGGTTTGTTGATAAGGACAATGTTTTGCCTGTCAGATATCTCAGTGGGGTTCCCCCATCCATCTGGCAGCATAGAGCATGTCCCAAATTGATTTGACCACATGGCTTCTTACACACTTAGAGAATTTTGGGGGTAGTCCGTTAGGACACTGAGGGGCATATTTATAAGCCCCTAGCGCCACCTTGCGCCACATTAGTGTCATTCTTTTTATGCTAATGGGGCCCAACAAGGCCAAAATCCTAGCACCATATTTCCAAAGTGGCACAATGCATTCATTGCGCCATGTTGCAACCTTTCGCACTACATTATTCCTGTGCCAGGCATAATGTATGCAAAGGGGCATTCCCCTGTTAGGAGGGCCAAATAAATGTCACAAGAAAATCTAACAGATTTCCTTGTGTAATTTTGTACGGCATGTTTAATGTCTGGTCAGAGCAGGCGTTAAAAGGGGGCTTCCATTATTTATAATGGGCCCCTATATACTCTGCAGGAGTAGTGCCAATATTTTGGCGCTACTCCTGCAGAGTACATCAATAGCATCTTGAAGAATTATGCTAATGCCCCCTACCCTGCGCCATGGTGTGCATTTTAAATACTGCGCACACATAATGGTGGCAGGTGGTTGCTAAAGGGCATAGGGAAAGTGGCTCTGCACTCAGTGTAGCTTCACTTTCCATAAATCTGACCCTGAGTTTTCCCCGTTTTAAATTGCATCATGGTGTCCAAGATTTTTCCCCTTGTATCTCTTTCTCAACAAATTTAGCAGTCTCCCTCCCCATTTTTGGTGTTGGGACATTATCAAGGAATTGGTTGAGTTCCTGTTCATGGTTCCTGCTAGTACATGAAGAGTATAGATACTTCAAATATTTTGTAATGCCTGGGCTATTTTGTTTGCTGTCTTCGCCCTGTGTTCCTTTCCCATCTTTTGTTTTGTGGGCTCATTTCTGGCCTTCCTCCCTATGTGCCAATCATGCTAACACTTTTCCTGCTTTGCTCCCACCTTATATAATTTGTGCTGTTTAGATCTGTAGAGCACCCTAGCATCCTTATGCACCAAGCACTGGTATTCATGCCTTGTATTCCCCATTTAGGCCACAAAGCGCGCACCTGGGTTCAGGGCATATTGGGTGAACCAGGCTGCTAATCTCTCCTCAAGCTCCCTACCTTCTTTGTCCAGCTCCCTTTTTTCCTGCACATTTGTCCAATGTCCAACATATGGTATTATGTTATGGGAGTCAGCTGCATCATGGGAATGGTCAGAGATCCCCCTGGGAAAGTATCCCCCTCCCGGCCAGGAGGAGTTCCGGGGTCAGGAAATAATTGGTGTGAGATTAACTGCATGGCACTGGCCATGTCTGAATATTGTTGGACTCCCATGTGGGGGACCCACCAAGGGACTACCAGTCCCATGGCTGCTAAAAATGTCTGCTGTCTGGTGTCTTCTCTGGGGGTCCCACCCACAGGCCACACTGTCTAGCTCAGTATTTGGGGTCAAATTCAGGTCTCCTCCCACCACTAGAAGAGCCTCTGGGATTTTTGTGATCCAGTTGTTCATGGATTTCAATCCCAACAACTTAAGCTTGGGGGAGATACCAAGATGCCACATACAAATGTTCGCCTTGCTAGGTGTCTACCACTGCTGCCCCACAACCTTGTGGGACAACCCAGGTACATGTCAATAAATATGGTAGTGACTTCCAGGCCAAGATGCAGGTGCCTCAGGAGCCCATGGGGAACCATGTGTGTGCCAATAGTGTGGATTTTCCCCTGCATAGAAATTCACAATTGTTGCCTAATAAATGGGTTTCTTGTAGCAGAACAAGGTCCGGGGTACTTCATGACCAGTATTTCAGCAATGTGCCTCTTTTTAACTTGTTACCTAGTCCATTAATGTTTCATGAAATGACCATAAGGAATGTTAGTTTGTCAAGGTGTATCCATTGTGCAGCAGACATAGAGAGTGTCCCTGTGAACTGTCTTTCATTGCATTCATCCTGAGATTGCTGTAGTGTTGCCTCCTTCCCTAACTAACCCCCAACTCCCACCCCAACTTTCCCACCCTCCCTGTCACCTTGTGCTGCAAGTTTCTAACTACTGCCTCCCCAATGCCAGAGGAATCTATAAAATTATGCATTTGGAAATCAACTGAAAGAATAAAAACGTATCCAATTTACATGGTGTGGGAACGACTCCAGGCCTACCGTTCACTTACGCCTCCTCCTTTGCCTTGGTTGTCACCTGCTATTTGATGCCCCAATTCCTGCTTGTCAGATGATTTTGTCTACTGCCATGGGTGTAGCCTTTTGTGTGGTGCCACTGGCATCCACAATGGAGGACCCCCACTAACCCCAGAGTCTTTTGAGCCTCTGCGTAGTGCTGACCACCTGTTAGGCACCGTCCATTGGTTGCCTGTTTTCACTTCCTGCACTCCCTTCCTTTAATTTGTCCAAATGCTCTTGTTCTTCGAGGGAGGAGAGTCGTCAGCTCTTTCAGTCTTGTGGCCTGCGTCATGGTGTTTCCTAGCCATGTAGTCAGGCCAGCTGTCCGTTGTTGCTGGCCTGGGGAACCCCTTTAATCCCAGCCTTTCCCAAGCCTCCCATAAACAAATGGGGCTCATTGGAGCGAGACCCTCAGCTTGGCCAGGAAAAGTAGAGCATATTTGATGTTGAGGCTATGTTGGTGCCCCTTGACCGGTAGTAAGGTCTCTCTTTGTTTTTGGAAGGAAGTTGTGTAGTCCGGGTAGATGTTTACTGGGTTGCCATCAATTGTCCACGGCCCATAGAATCATGCCACTTGTATGATATGGTCCCAGTCTCTGTAGTTGAGCAATCTGTCTGTTAATGGTCATGGAGGAGCTCCTGGGGGCAGGGCCCTGCCTGGGATCTATAAACATTTTTGATGCCCAGTCACCTAATACTGGCTCTACAAGCCAGTATTCCACAAATAATTCTGTATTTGAAACTTCTGCTATCTCAAGGACACTGATCAGGAGCATGTTGTACCTGGAGCAGCCTTCAGCATCCTCTAATCTGTCTGTCAAGCGTTTCATGGCCTACTGCGTTTGTTCAATCTTAGCTGCTCCTTCCACCACCAAGGGCGAGACTTCGGCTAAGGATTGTTCAGCTTCAGTTAGCTTGACCACTAGCTTTTTGTGATCAGTGCATGTCCGGCCCAATCCAATGTCACCGTCTTGATTTTGTGCTGCAGTGCTGCTTTTCTATCTCTTTTTGCTGCCAGAAATGTTTCTTAATGGGCCTCCAGTGGGTCCTTTACCTCTATTAGGAGTGGTGAGCCCAAAGTGGATCTCTGTGCTGCAACAGTTAGCAAATTCTTGGAGTGCTTGAGTCACATCATCACTCTCCTTCTTGCAGTGGCTGAGTGATATGTACCCTGAGTGACTACTCTTGGGTCTGTCATCTTAGCGCACTGGGCGCATGTAGGTTAATACAAGTTCCAAGACTGTGTCTCATTAGGTTCCCTCTGCCAGTGGTTTGTATGTTTTTCCACTAGGTGGGGTGTATGTAATGCAGTTTTGGGGCCCATGGGGGAGATTTTAATGCTCCTCTGCCGGTCATGGTAGTAATATGTCATTAGTGGGTGTTTGACAATCTTTCCTTCAGTGGGTTTTCACCTGTGCAGGATGCATCTGGCTGCCACTGGGCCTTTGGTCAGGTTCAGTTGATAACCTACGGTCTTCCATGTGGTTGGGGGTTTTGTTTCTCCCTCCTCCTTCGGATGTGGCCCTGTATCCTACTTGACCCCACTCTGCCCAGCGTGTTGGTCTCCCCCTTTAGTCTCTGGCATGGGTTACTGGCCCAACAGTCTGGTACACCTGGTAGACAGCACGTTGACTGACTCAGAAAGCTTGCTGAGCAGGTAGACCTTTTGGCCAGCATCAGAGTGTCCAAAAAGGCACCTGGGGGGACTCCCAAAAGGGTGGTCAGGGTTTTCATCAGAAGAAATAGGGGGTAGATAAAAAGAAGGAGTCATCTCAAGGCCCCCAAAATAGTTCTACGGGGAAAGGGTCTCAATCCCCATCTGGCCACCAGAAGAAAGGCATCTCAGACAAGAGTCACAACAAATTCAACGGCAAGTTCTACGAGTGTTATGAATATGGGCACTACAAGGGTTATCCTAAGTGCCCCAAAAGGGCACAGTCTCTCAATGGAGGTAAAACCCCAGGGTTGGTGAGTGTAGTGCTTGTGGAGGAGATGGCCTCAGTTAGTAGGGGCAAATTCAGGGAACTTACTAGTGTCCCTGGGTGATGAGGAGAAGGTTCCCACAGCCCACCTGCCTTCCAACACTGCAAAGTATAGGCAGTGGGTCACCATCAATAGGCAGAGGATGGAGGTTCTGAGGGACACACAAGACAGTATGACTCCAGGAAGGTGTCAACTGGTGTCCTCAGAGCAAGTTTTTCCCAATGTATTTCGCTAGGTTGTAGTAGCAGACAATCAAGAGAACCACTACCCGGTGGCTCTAGTTCCCTTTGAGTGTGAGGGGTCTCAGGTCTTTTCAAAGTTGCTATGAGCCCTCCCATGCCTATAGACTGTCTACTAGGAAATGACCTGGAGGACACTGCCTATAAGGGAATGGAACTCAGGTCACACCTGGGATTGTTGGGGTTGCGTGAGTGGGTCTGTTTGACTACCAGGTCCTTGGCTGCACAGAAAGGGAGTTAAGAGGGTTTGCAGTCTTGGAAAATTGCTTAGATCTCTGCTGAGAGAGGGAAGCACAGGGGTCATGGGAAACCAGGCCCTGTTCGTTTGCCAGAGGAGGTGGATGGGACACCAGAGGAGGCTGCCCCAAACCCTACCGATGAGGACATTGCCTCCCTTGGTGACCTGTCTGAGCTTGCTGAATGGCAAGCAGAAGGGGGACCTACCTGGTAGGAGTTATGTAAAGCACAAAAGGAGTGCCCAACCCTGGCGGGCATGAAACAACAAGCTAAAACATAGGCAGCTGGTGAAACCCCTGGAGATCAGCGCATCTATTGGGAGAATTACTTCCTGTATGGTGAACACAGGTTACCTCTGCATGGAGCAACAAGAGCTCTAGTTACCTCCAATGCTACAGGGTTTTTCTACTAAAATTAGCCCATGAGATTCCCCTGGCAGGACATCTTTGGCATGACAAGCCCTTTGAATGGTTTGTCCCCCACTTTTACTGGCCCAGAATGAAAGTGTCCTCACATGCATTCTGTAGGACTTGCTTGACCTGCAAGACCAGCGGGAAGACTGAGAAGAAGCTGAGAGCTCCCCTGCTACCCTTTCCTGTCAATGGCACCCCCTTTGAAAGAGTAGGCATTGACATTATTGGGCCCTGGGCCCAAAGATAGCCTCTGGCAACTGGTTTATCCTGGTCATGGTAGTCCTTGCTACAAGATATCTAGAGGCTATACCTCTGAGAACTGCAGCTACACCTGCAGTAGCTAGGACCATAATGGTGATTTTTACTAGAGTGGGTTCCCCATAGAAGTGGTGTCTGACGGGGGCACAAACTTTATGTCAGCATATATGCAATCAATGTGGAAGGAGTGTGGAGTTACCTATAAATTCTCCAGACCCTATCATTCACAAATCAATAGGCTTGTTGAGAGGTTCAACAAAACCCTAAAGGGCATAATTGGGGGCCTGCCTGAGCCTCTGAGGCAGAAGTGGGATGTCCTCTTACCATGTCTACTTTTTGCTTACAGGGAGGGACCACAGAGGGGGGTTGAATTCAGCCTTTTTTAAGCTTCTGTATGGTCACCCTGTAAGGGGACCTCTCAGTCTGGTTAAGGAGGGTTAGAAGCAATCTCCCAAGAAGCCTCTCCGGGATGTGGTTAGGTACATGCTAACCTTCAGGAACCAGATGGCCAAGTTCTGGAAGTAGGCTTCTGAGAGCCTGGAGGCAAGCCAGGGGGCTTCATCAAGCAATGGTATGCCCAGAAGGCTGCCCCTGTGGAACTCCAGCCTGAACAACAAGTGTAGGTGATGAAGCCAGTGGAGCACAGGGCCCTCCAAGACCATTGATCTGGGCCTGATGAAGTAGTTGAGACAAAGGAGGACGCCACCTACTTGATGGGCCTCAGGACCCCCGGGCACCAATTAAAGGTCCTTCACATTAACCGTCTCAAAACCCACTATGAGTGGTGCTGTTGGTGACAAATGAGGAGGAAAGTGAACCTCTCCCTTACCTCTTATCATAAAAAAGAGCAAGATGGGTCAGTGAAGGGTGTAAACCTCTTCCCTACCTTGACCCCAGAGCAGCAGAGGGACTGTCTCCAGTTGTTAGGACAGTTTGTCCCAATATTTTCCGTCACTCCTGGGCTTACACATCTGTGCACTTACGACATTGATACAAGAGTGAGTCCCCCTGTCAAAAACAATATTTACAGGCTGTCTGACAAAGTGAGGGCTAGGATTGAAAAGGAAATATCTAAGGTGCTGGAGTTAAGGGTGATTGAGACCTTCAGTAGCCCCTGGTCCACCCCGTGGTGGTGGTACTATCAAGGCCAGTAAGTGCCAGATCGGGCAAGGGTCAGTGATGTACCTAGGTGCAGCCCCTCCAGGCCAAAGTAGAGACCATTTTGACCTGGGATCCCCCAAAAACTCAAACTGAGCTGATGGCCTTCTTGGGTCTCACAGGTTATCATAGGAGGTTTGTCAAGAGGTATGGCACCATTGTTGCCCTGTGACTGAGCTGACTTCCAAAGGGCAGCCAAGAATGGTGATCTGGACAGAGGCCTGCAAGAATGCATTTGACTCCCTAAAACAAGCCATGCGCACAGCCTCTGTGCCCAAGGCCTCTTTTCCAATTAACTTATGGTCCAAATAGATGCTTCAGGGAATGGCATAGGGGCAATACTTTCACAGCTTAATGATGAGGGCCTAGACCAACCTATAGCTCCATCTCTAAGAGGGAACAGAGGTAGGAGTGCTATTGAGAGAGAAGCATTTGCTGTGGTCTGGGCACTGAAAAAGCTAAGACCATACCTGGTTGGGTGTCATTTCAAGGTCCAGACAGAGCACAGGCCCCTCAAGTGGCCAATGCAAATGAGGGGTGAGAATCTAAAAGTGTTGAGGTGGTCCATCTCCCTACAGGGAATGGACTTTATGATGGAACACAGACCAGGGTCAGGCCATGCCAATGCTGATGGTCTATCCAGGTTCTTCCCCTTTAGTGATGAGAACTCCCAGAAGGTTTGGCACTTCTCCACACTTTTGGATGGGGGGACACATGTTAAACCTGTCAGCCTTAGGGTTGTCTTCCCCCAAACATTTTACCTGTTTGCCTCCCTCTTGTCTAGATTTTTGCTTTTGCTCTGTTGGTCTTAAGACTCTGAACACTTCACTACTGCTACCCAGTACTAAAGTGCATGTGCTTATTCCCTTAAACATGGTTTGATTGGCATACACCTGATTGGCATATTTCATTTACATGTAAGTCCCTTGTAGAGTGGCATACCATTTTCCTAGGGCCTGTAAATTAGATGCTACCATGGGCCTATAGCACTTATTGTGCCACCCACTTAAGTAGCACCTTAAAACTTGTCCCAGGCCTGCCGTTGCATATTAAAGGAAGTGTTCCACTGGTTTGTTGACTTGACATTTAAAACCCCATACCAAGCCTTTGTACTCCTCTTTTACTACATAGATGTTAACCCTAAGGTAGGCCGTAGGTAGCCCATAGGGCAGGGTGCTGTGTAATTAAAGGATAGGACCTGTATTTTTTAGTTTTACATGTCTAAGTAGTGAACAACTCCCAAATCTGTTTTCTCACTACAGAGAGGCCTACCAATCTCATAGGGTAATGTTGGGAATTTCTTACTAGAATTAAACATTGTAATTCCTGAAGGTTGTAGATATGTTATGTTCTGTGTCTATGAACTTGTAATGATAAACCCTCTTTAATAGTAAATTTAGGTTTTTCATTACAAGTTAGAAAATTCCACTTTTAGAAAGTTGTCATTTTCATGCCCTTAGCCCTCTGTGTCTGCAGCTTGTTTTAGTCAAATGTGACCATATGAGTTGGTGTAACCGACAGTTGGGACTTTGTGGATTCACCCCAGACAGTCACACAATAGTGGGATTAGCAGGGCTTGAAAGGCCTTTCTACTGGCAGGATGACGGGCGAGCTGAGCAGAGCACCACTCACATCTGAATGGGCTGAGCTTTTCTGCCGCACAATAGGCTTAACTAACTTATACTGTCAGTGCACTCAGCTAGGAGCCAGGGCAAGGGAGGCAGGAAATTCGTGGAACTTCAGAGAACCCTTCTGGAGACTTCACCCAAATTCTAGGAGCAGGTCACCAGGGTATAAAATAGGGCTCTGAGCCCACTCATCAGTTCACTACTGGACTTGTGGAAGGATTCTCAGCTGACTACTTGCTGCTGTGACCTGCCGTGCACTCTGTCAGACTGCTGCTGTACATGGAAGGACAGCTTTGCTGCCTGGAGCCTGCTTTGCACTTTTAGAGGCTGGCCTTGCTATAGAGCCCGGCATCTTCACCTCACTCCAAGGGCTAGTTTACTTGGCCTCTGGTTCAGAGCCACAGAGACAGAACAGGTTCCCTCTATCTTGAACCCACACCTGGACCCAGCCTGAGAGAGTCCTGAACCCCAAAGAGGTCTCCATCCACTCCTGGACCCTTGGGTGTGGTGTTAGAGGTACCAAGATGCCCAACTTCCAAAAGTGAGGACTTACACAAAATTTGGCAAAAATGAACTATGGGCAGCGGGAGGAGACCAGATCCAACCTGTCCACCATCTGCCCAAGGTGCATCACCAGTTGGATTGACTTTGCAGCCTCTCCCACTAGTTTCATCTCTGCAGCAGCAAGTCAGAAGGTAAAAGTCTTCACCACTGCTTCACTCAACAGCTACCCGATGAAGTTGCTCCCTCCTTGAACACTCCTGTAGCCTTGCCTTGCTAAACTTGCAGCCAGTTCACCACCCATACCTCCAGGGGGGTAGGACCGCCAGGCCGAAGGTAGACCACTTTTGACCAGGCAGGCCACTACAGGACTCCCCATCCTCCCCTCTATGTAGGTGCCCCCCACCTCGACCCAATCGAAAGCTGCCCACCCCGATCCCTGCTCTGTACCCCCACCCATTCCCGTCCACGCACACACACCACACATGCATACATAGACGCACACATCCATGCTCACTCATTCACACACACATGCACACATGGCCACAACATTCCCCCCACCCCTGCATACACGCAGTCATGCAGACACTTGTACACACATGCAAGTAACACCCCCCCACCATTCACACACACACACAACCATTCACGCACACAACACTCAACACCTCCTATCGCGCATCAGTCGATCACCTTACTTGGTGGTCATCCGGGAGGGAACGGGGTCCATGGTGCTTGCTCCACCGCCAACGCCCTCCCAACACAACACCGCCACGCCGTCTAAAATTTAATAATGTGAAGGGCGCAGTTATGGCGACGTGGTGGTGGTGATGGAGCAAGCTTTACTAGACCGCCGACCGCCAGTGTGGCTGCTGGTGACTTCCCCGCCAAATAGTGGCAGAGGGCAGCTAGCAGACATAATATGGCAGTCTGAAGACCGCCAACTCTGGGGATCATGTGGCAGGCGTGCCTTTGGCAGTCTGAGAAAAAGACCGCCCAAGTCATACTGTCTTTAAAAATTTCTATGTCCAAACATAAGCGCTGACTGGGCCCAATCTACTTCGTGTATCCAAATCGAGTTCCATCGCTGTCAGCCTTAACTTTTGACTTTTCCCAGCTCTAGTGTGACCAGATGTCCACTGTTGGCACTTTTCATTTTTAAGCCCTATTTTACACTTAAAACGTTAAAAACCCATAACTCAGGATCCACTAATTGGATTTTGATGGGTTTGGTGTCCAATAATTTAGGAAACTGTTCTTTATTTTTTTAAGTTTGTTTTGGGTTTTTATTTTGTTGTGTTTTCACTGTGTTGCTGTTTGTGTACCACATAAATACTTAACACATCACCTCTAAGTTTAGCCTGACTGCTTTTTGTGCGAAGGTACCCAGGGTTAAGCACAGGTTAAATTAGTGACTTTTTGTGGTTCACCCTGGAAGGAATTGTGACTGTTTCTTGACCAGGGCTCACACCCAAGTCAACCAACAACCCAGTTTCTCACATCATACATAAACACCTGGCGGCTCACATTCTTTCAACCTAGACAGACATGGATGGTGGCTACATTATTGCCAAACTCCCTATCCAGTCCTCCTACTTAGTCGCGGGCAGCATTTATATTCTATATGGCCCCAAGCTTTGATTCTTCTCCAAGTTTCATCAAGTGCTTGCTGATACTGTCTTCTCTTCTATATTACGGAAGGATGATAGGAACTTCATGCTGGATCCCATTCTCTATAGAACCCCCCCCTAAAATGGCACATAACAGGGACCAGATGGCCCTCCTTGACCCGATGTCTGATCACTCGCTGATGGAATAATGGCTTCTTCTCCATCCTAGAGAACAATTCTATTCTCATCCACATGCTACAGAATCCAGAATAGACTTTTTCCTAATGGTCAGATCCCTTGCCCAAAGCCTTTGAACTAGTGAGATAATAACACATGAGGTATCAAATTATTCTCTCCTCCAGACAGGTTAGAAACTGGGAGTCTTTTGCCCTCCACTTAGACATTGTAAAATGCAGGTCTGGAACTTTGAAGGCCAGAGGAAAAAATATGTTGCACCACAATCTCCAAGAAAATCTGGAGCTTAATGAGGGCTTCATAGAATCACTGCAGACTCAATCAGCAGTGTGTAAAGCTTATATGCATGGGTGATTGATTATGGCATTGCCTCACTTGGAACAGAGATGTCTGGAAACTAAATAGCAGAAACAAAGACATTATTGTCCTTTCTGAACAGTACAGCACCACTCCCATGGCTACAAATTTCCACCTCCTGACACAAGCCAAATTCAATCTGAACGTCCTTTACAAAAAGAGCTTTCGGGTACTCAAGGCAAAGACACTCGATTTGAGTGAAAAAGCTAGCCAGTTGCTAGCCCACCAATTGAACCAGCTGGATACCCAATGTTCTAAACAAGCCATCTTGATGTTCAGGGGCTTGATTTCCAATCCAGCTCAGATAACAAACACATTTGCCTCCTTCTACAGAACATGTTCTTCTACCATGGACAAGGCTCCCACACCTGAGCAATATAGCTTCTTTAAAAACATACATCTACCCTATCGTAAGGTGGAATCAGCTGATGCGCTACAGCAGGATGTCTCTAAAGTGTAGATACTGGAATCCATCAATAAAATGCCCTTTGTGAAGCCCCGCTGGTAACAAAAGCTTCCACATCAAATTTATAAAAAGATGGCCAAAACAGTGGCACCTCTTTTAAGCTCAGAGTACAAAAATTTGAAAGAAACATCCCCCCATCCTGAATTCAGTCTGTCCACTATTGTTCTTTTCCCCAAGCCAGGCAAGGACCCTGAGCAGTGTGGTTCCTACAGACCTATCTGTCAGTGTACAACAATGCAGTGCTTACCTGACAGCCCACACTGCCCCCCTTTCAGGGACACTAGGGACCCAACTCTGTGCACCCTACATTTTTGATAGTGTAACAGAATGTTCATGAGTAAGATGGGGTAGGGTCTGGAAGGAGGGCCTTTTGGACATTGTTGTTGATGCTCTTGGATAGCTGTCGAACCTTTGAAAACAAGGAGATGGTCGTCAGTGGATTACTAGGAAGAGATGTACCCACCCTTTTTGGTATGCCTCTGATTTTACATTGGCCTGTGTCTGGGTTGATGTACCTAGCTGCAATCAACTATATTAGTCATGACTTCCTTAGGGGTGGTTGGGTTAACTGCGTCTTCGGTGTTGTTACGTTATGCCCATTCAGATGCATCTCTGGATAGGATGATCAATTCATAACTAATATGTCTTATAATAAAACATAAACATGCATGAGCAGTCACAGTACTTTTTGGCATTTCACACTTTAAGAATTTAAGTTAAATCAGGATTTCTATATGGTGCTCACATGCTGCATGGTTGTAATCACCGCACATGAATTTCGATGGTTTGTCTGGAGTTCACTTCACTCTGATTTTACGGCCAATGTTCATATTTCCTTTCATGACCATAGAACTCTTAGATCTAAAACAATGTCCCAACAAGTAACACCCAAGTCACTGCAGTCTCTCACTTTAGAACAGATAAAAGTTCTCGCATGTGCTAGCTTGCAGTGGGTATGTTTGTTCTGATGATTGTCTGGCTTTCTTTTCCAGGGTTTGTGAGAGACTGGCTCCTTGTTGCAGTAACCCCCCACTTACAAACAAGTAATTGGATACACCTTTAGCTACCACTATAAGTCCCTAGTAAAAAGGTATTTAAGTACCCAGGGCATGGGGTACTATGGGTAAGCGCCTGAGGGCAGCAGCACTGATTGCGCCACCCTCAAGGGCTATGCATCCAGATGAACCCAGCACTGCCATAGCAGGCTGAGTGTTCTGGTGCAAATCTAAAATACAAACTCGACATGGCACACTCTCTGTGTGCCCTGTCCACCCTACACTGCATATGTTATGGGTAAGTTACCCCTCTATGAGGCCTTCCAGCCCTAAGGCAGGGTGCACCATACTATATATGAGGGCATAATTGCATGAGCAATATGCCCACACTGTGTTCTTGCCAAACCTGGGACATAGTGAGTGAACAGAGCAGCCATTTTAATATATGTGCTGGACACTGGTCAGTTCGAGTTTCCCAGCTACATAATGGCTACTCTGAACCCTGGGTTGTTTGGTATCAAACAACTCAGAATAATAAATCCAAACTGGTCCCAGTACTGGATTTATTATAACAAGTACCCAGGGGTCACCTTAGAGGTGCCCCCTGAAAACGCTAACTATCCTGACATGGCTGCTGACTGGTTCCATCTAGCCTGCTGCCTCCAGGCAGCCAATCCACAAACCTTGGGATTGCTCAGTGAGGCCACTCCTCCTACCCTTTGTGAAACAAAGCCCTTCCTGGGTGGAGGAGCTAACCCCCTCCCTCAGGAATGTGCACTGCCCTGGAAGTGAGCTTCGAAGGGCTACCGCCCTTGAAACCCAACCCTCAGGCCTGTTGCTAGAAGCAGATGGCCTCCCCCTTTGCAAACCCCCACTCTTGGAGGGAGCAAAGGCGGGAAATCACACAAAGGGTAGGAGGAGTGGCCTCACTGAGCATGCACCACCCCTAAGGGCTTGCATGCGAAGTGGACCCTCTGATTAAGTTTTCTCCATCTTGGAATGGAGAAAAACAGCCAATTAGGTTTAGGGAAGTGACCCTTCCCACAGGAAGTGGTCACAATAGTGGGTGTAGCCACCCAAGGGCAAGTGCCCCATTGGACACTACCAGGTTCCCCCTAAAACGGCCACTAAATTCAGTATTTAGTGGGCTCCCCTAGACCAAGATTTTAGATTTGAAAAGGACTCAGAGAAGATTTGAAAAGGAGTCGAAGAAGATTCAAAAAGGACTCCAAGAAGACAAGAAAACCAGAACCAGAGAAACTGTCAGGATGAGAACTGAGGACCTGCTGCACCAGAAGAGGCACCAAGACCCCGGCTTGCTGCACAAGAGTCCCGACAATCACGATAGCGGAGGAGCTGAACACTGGACTGACCCCAAGAAACCCAGGGGACCTCCAGGCTTCAAGGATCACCCAAGGTCTCCCTCCTGGGTGAAGGCATCACTCAAGAAAAGCAAGTAAACTGCAAAAGACCAAGAAACCAGTGAAGGTGACTTCACTGAATCACCGATATCTCCATGACCGGAAGTCACAGCTGAACCCAACGACACACAGATGACAGTCCTGTAGTGCCCCCTAACTGTACCAAGTGTGGTGGCGCTGTGAACCCTGATGGCCGAGATAGCGCAATACCCTGGGTCCTGGTCAGCTGACAATGGACTAGGAGAAAACCAGCTCCCCAAGAGCTGACAAGGGATCAGGAGGAAGCTCCAGTAAAGGGACTTCAGGAACACCCTGGACCTCTGACCAGAGTGCCCCTGTTGTCTTGCAAGCAACCCCCAAAGAGACTTACCTCCAGCTCCAGAGGACTCCATTGGGCACAGCATCCAAGACCTCCAAAATGCCCTGCACCTTGCCGCCCTGGGCCTTGCATTGTGGGTTCTGCTGTGTGCCCCAGGTCCCCAACCTCTTGTGACCGTGACAGCCAAACGGGGCCCCCAGGCACCACTTTGAATTTGCAAACCAGCTCCTTTTCAAAGTGGCCCATCCAGGTGGCCCTGTGCCAAGAACTTTGCCAATGCTGCTCCCGCTGAAACAGGGAGCTTCCCAAACCTCTCCAGCTGGCACAAGGTGCCAACCGACCTATGCGACCATCCTGCAAAAAAGAGACTGGTAACTCAACCATACAATTTTTAATGCATTTTTAAAAGTGACTGCCTACTGATTCCAATGGTGTGTAATTGCACACAGAAAGACTAACTTTGCTAAAACTTTTAAAAGTCATAACAAGAAAAGTCTTTAACTATTCTAAAGGTTGTGGTCTTAAAAACTATATAAAGGTCTGAAATATTTTTTATAAATTCTGGTCTCCATTTATTCATTGAGTGTGTGTGGTGCATGATTGGATTTGTGAGTGCAGCAAATAATTAGCACACCTCCTGGATTAGCCTAACTACTCGATCAGCTACCTTGAAAATTAGAGCATTACCAGAGAGATCACCAGATCTTGGCAATTCCCACTGAAAGGTTTACATTTTGTTGTACCTCGATCCCTAGAAGGTGCGAGGGCTGAAACCTTGTTTACATGATGGCACGAGGTGCCAATGGGGCAAATGCAATGTTTGGTGCAGGCAGAATCAGAGTTATAACTCAAGCAGGTTAACATGAATGATAGCTTATACATGAATTAATACATAAATACAGAACATATGTACAGAAGTGTGGGTGCACAAGTTGGAGGGTGAATTTTTATAAGCTTGCTTGGGCACATGGGACAAGAACAGTTGGGAACCATGACACTATCATTTTGATCAATGCCAACATGAAAATACTGGCCAAGTTTCTCACCACTAGACTACAGAGGTATATCCAAGCCTTGATCCATAAATCTCTGCTGTGATTTGTGCCAAGAAGATTGTCAACTAACCACATGCATCTACTTTCACACATCATCTGGCACATGAAAAATTATGAAGAACCCCGAATGTCAATATCATTGGAAGACAAAAAAGCAAGTGACCACAACAAATGGCACTATCTGTTCAGAATGTTACAAAGGGCAGGCTTCAAGGATCACTTCTTGCATCTGATTAAATTGTTATATATCTCCCAGATGGCTGTCATGAAGGACAATGGCTTTTTATTTGATCCTGATCTCCAAGTCCAGAAAAATATGTGCCAGGGATATCCTCTCTCACCGTTACTTTTCTGTTTGGTGTTAGTGCTGCTGGCGATAAAAATCTGACCTACGGAGGCTATTACTGGGATTGTCACAACAGCTGGAGGCGTTAGTCTGCTCTTATATGCAGACCACATTGTTTTGCTCCTGACATAGGTGGGCACCTCTTTTCGGGCCCTCCTAGAGGTGATAGAAGCCTTTGGCCGCTTCTCAAATATAAAATGAATTGGGACAAGAGCCCCCTTAACAATTCAACCGCTCCAGATGTTTTGCATTTTTCCCGGTACCAATGGTCATCCTCAACAATCAAGTTACAGGCTGTGGCATGTAGAAACATGGATATTCTGCTGATGAAGACATCTACGGACTTCCAAAAGTAATCTCATTTATGTTTCTGCTTATGAGGTAGTGCACAATCCATAAATATGGTTAGAGCACTGCCCTTCAACTACCTATTTGGCATTCTTACAACAGGCATTCTGAGCTACATGATTACCAACCTAACCAAACTGATCAAAGACTTTGCCTGGGATATGCAAAAGCTCCACCTCAAGATATCGAAACTGCAGGCAGAAACTATTTCAGGTTGCTTACCGCTACTCTATATGTTGCTCTGTTAACAAACCCAACATCTGCCACATTTAGGGTACTTTTTCTCACCCAATTTGGAAAAGCCAGAATGGGTGCTTATTGAGCATGAACTCCTGAAGGGGCCGCCCAACTCTGACCTGATTCAAAGGTTGACTGTCTAAGATGAGGCCAAGCACCATCTCCTTCACAGAACATCCCAGGTGTGGGACACAACTCAGTGTCTATTTACATGATAGAGCCCCTATCTGGAACAATAAAACCATCTGAATCAATGGTGACATGATCTGCTGAATCGCACGGCATGACAAAGGGGTACTCACCTTGGTCATTTTATGCATAACTCAGGCATAAATCTTTCAAACAGCTGTGAGATTAATTTTATTTCAACACACTCCAGAGTTGGAGATATGCCCAATGGTAGCATTGTCCTATGTAAGCTCTGAGACCCTTATCACTCCCACTCCCTCACTCGGAGAGCCAGGATTATCTGAAACATTACATTTCCTATACAAGAGTGTTCTCTGGACTGTATGGAACTCTTCAAAAAGAAATCCACTCTGTCCCTCTATGCCGCTCCTTGAAGAAAAAGTGGACCACCCAAATGGGAAGGACTACCCTGATGTGGACTGTATGGAGCTTCTGAATTCCCATGATAGGGGCCGACGGGAGGCTAGACTTAAGGTCAGCTTCTTCAAGCTTCTGAACGACTGCTATTGAATGTCGCAAAAATTGAATAAAGCTAACCTTGCCCCAGTGGCTGCTTGTTGGGGAAACAACGACCAGAACAGCAACATCTTGCACCTGGTTTACTTTTGCAATTCTCTATAACCTTTCTGGTGCACTGTTTTTGACAATATGAATGATATCATGATGTTAGATTTATGACCTATGATTGCACTGATTTTCCTTCTTGCCACCTTGTCCACTCCAGACATTGCAAATCATCTTAAATGCTGGATAACATGGCGTTGGCGGTTGCCAAGGTGTGGATCCTTCTGCGCTGTAAACAATGCTTTCCTTTCACACACACACTGGGTGCTGGCTGTATCTGTCTTGGCACCCCATGAACAGCCTATCTATCACGTCCTGTAAAATGTGGGCACATTTGAAAGCATTTGGTCGCTGTTACTTTCTAATCCACCCTGCACTGGTTCATCGATGGCTTCCTACTGGATTCCACGACGCACTTGGTGGGAGGAAGGAAACTAACGGCAACAGTGCCATCATGTGAGCTTGATCCTATTCTTTTCGCCTCCTAGTAGGGGCACTTAACCTGTCAAAATATATTGTTCTTAATTCTGCCTTTTTCACTGACATCATTGGTGGTTGACCTATCAAACATTTTGAATGACCGCATTTTTCACCCTGTAGGACTAAATGGTTAGTACTTGGTACCTTTTAATCCACTTCCATGTATACATATTTTGAAGTACTTTTAGTCTTATCTGGATGACTGCAGCTGATTATCCTCTTTAGTTTGTGAAATGATACAATAAAGAATTGTTACAAAAAAGAATGAGTAGCAGTTGAATGAGTAACATTGCATGATTGGCCACAACAGGCATCAATTTAATAACCATAGTTTTAAATTGCCGAACTTCAGAATGGCTGGTTTGCAAGCAAGAGGAAGCAGACATGAATAGGAAATCGCAATCCCAGCCTCAATAAATCATGAATAAAGTGATAAGACCATAAGAATAGTAGACTTCAATAACATATTAAAGGCTCTGTTTAAATAAAATAAGAAGAGCCCATAAACCAGAGTTGGGTAACTATGTATCAACTGATGATTCAAACAATGATAGAAGCCTAGTGGGCCTTGAAAGTCTGTTGTTGCCAGCTTACTGCCTGTGAAAGACTAGCAATACCTGGCTCCTTCCTTCAAAGATGAAAATAAATGCACCAAAAGGCGACCAGGAAGGGGAGAGCTGTAGAATTGGAGTTACAATGTATGTTCCTGAATCGAATGGAACAATTAATTATAAAGTCGAACGATTCAAAGCCCATATCTATGAGGGGTTCCTAAAGTACCAAACGAAAAACAACTATATAGAAATGTTCATTGCGTTTTTCATCTCGACTTTGAAAAGGGGTAAGATCCTGCTAAACTAAGAAGGAAGTATACATATAGGGCCCATATTTATACTTTTTTAAACAAATCTGCCGTAGCGCAGATTTACATCAAAAAGTTTAACGCTGGCTACCGCCATTCCAAAGCGCCAGCCAGGCCCCTTCTTTATGGAATGACGGTAGCCGGCGCTGTGGCCTGGTTAGCGTCAAAAGAAATTACGGTAACCGGGCAGCGAAGGCGAAGGGAAGACTGGGGGTTGTGCACCAAAGAATGGTGCAAGTCAGGTTAGAGTAAAAAATATTGGCTCTAACCTGACTAGCACCTTCTGTCCCCTGAGCATGGCCATTGGGCAAAGTGGCATGTAGGGGGGCCCAAGTTATGCCCCCCATGGCACTTCTATTTAAAAAATACTTTCCTCTACTTACCTCTACTTAGTGTAGACTGGTCCCCTCATCCATGGGTGTCCTCCGGGGTGGGCGAGCATTGCAGGGGGTGTTCCTGGGGGCAGGGAAGGGCACCTGGGGCTGCTTCCATTAAAATGAGCCCATAGGTCCCTTAACGCCTGCCCTGATCCAGGTGTTAAAAATTGCACTAAACAGGTTTAGAGTAATTTTTTAAGGCCCTCCTGCTCCTGTGCGTCACCTTTGCACAGGAGTGTAGATAATGCGCAAATGCCTTTGAGTCATTTTTTGCCCAGGAATGCCTACCTTAAACGTTATTAATGCAAGGTAGGTTTCCACATTAAATAAATGACTCTCACTCCATTAATTTGGCGCTAGACGGTTCTAGAGCCAAAGTATAAATATGGAGTTAAGTTTGCACCGAATTTGGGTAAAAGAAAAAGTGCAAATTCGGCACAAACAGAGTATAAATATGCCCCTCAATGTGTTTCAGAAAGAAAATATCTACTAACCGGAATACTACATGCTGATATTTCCTTTACCAACTGCACAGATGAATGATTATCAAAGCATATTCTGGCACTACAAAAGGTACGTGCAGATTAAATAAAATCAATTTCTAAGTGTCAAGCTAACTTTCGTAAGGTTTGTGCCGCTTTATATCTATGGTTGACTTTGTACTCTCTAGACGTCAATTATACCACAACGAAACACCAATATTGTTTTTGCTATGTTAGTATAAGGGCTGCCTCTAATTCAATAAATAAGGGAGGCATTATGGTGGAATTCGCAACCTTGTTTACATGGAACATTTTGTTACACAGGTAATTCACTTGATGCATAAAACTGGACTGAGCAGAATGGCTCAATGCTGCCATTTCTCTGACACCGAATATCTGTATTACTTAAAGAACTGTGTTATCACACCACTGTTGCTCAGTTCATTTAGGCACCTGGACACCTAGCCTGCCACTTGCGCGTGGGTTCCAGTTCCTGCTTTTCCAGACTGATCTAGTGACACTGCAGCTGCCTGGGTTTTCCTGTTGTGCTTTTCCCAACCTGGTTTTCCCACTCACCAGTCTTCCCCTCAACAGAAGCTCCACCCACCCCAGGACCTACTTAATGCTGGCCCCAGTGCAATCACACATAATGGGTGCTCCTTTGGCGCACCAAAGGCACTCCAAAGGCAAACCCAACTGCGCCAGTCTGCACCTGGACCGCGCCCACCACCAGGACCCCTGGCCCTGCCTCCCCCCAAAGATATACCATTTTTGAGCTCTACACCCTTGACCCCAGACAACAGTGTCTGTTGCAGCTTTCCACCTAATTATGGGACCTCATCGCTGCCCTTGCACTCAACATCGTCTTCCTCATCGAGGCCTGGCTCAACACCATATCTGCCCCAGATATTGCCACAGCGATCCCCGGCTACAAGATCACTCACCAGGACGGCAAAAACAAGCTGGAAGGAGGAACAGCCATCATCCACAGAGAGACCATACAGTGCACCACCACCACCAACAACACTAACACCCCATGAAACATCTCAACTTCAAGCTCCATGTGGATGACAAAACAACCATCAGAGGCACCCCCACATACTGGCCCCCAGGCCCTCGCTCTAGCTTCTGCAACACCATCACAGACTTCATTGGGCCCCTAGCCTTAACCTCCAAGGACTACATCTTACTCAGCAAACTAAATTTCCACTTTGACAACCCCAACGACAACAACACTGCACACCTCCTTGACAGTATGACCAGCCTCAGATTGACCCAGATCTACACAACCCTACACACACTGAAGGATCCACACTGGACCCCATTTTCACCTCCAGCAACCCGTTAAATACAGCCTTGTTACAGAACTCACATGGACAGATTACTCCATCATCCACTTCAGCATCTCCAGCCCCCGCACCTCTACCCCCAAGATGACTAGCGCCCTCCACTGGAGATGGAACAAAATCTCAGAGACCAGTTGGGCGGATGCCCTCAACACCTCCAACTCCACTACTGCCACCAACCCTGAATAGGGAGTGAAAAACTTCAAAGCCTGGATCATCAATTGCACCAACAGCATTGTCCCCATCAAGAGCAACATCCAGAAAAAATCCTCCAAAAAGGCCATCTGGTATACCCAAAAACTCAGAACAGCGAAACAAGACAGCAAACAGCTTTAGAGGAGATGACCTGTGTAGGAAAGTACCATCTTCCTTGGCAAGTTACCCCCATTTTTACCTGTATGTCAGTATGTTTTTGCCTGGCTCACTGGGATCCTCCTAGTCAGGACCCCAGTGCTCATAGTTTATGGTCTACTGCGTGTGTCTGAATAGTGCTTGACTGTGTCACTGAGGCTCTCCTAACCAGACCCTCAGTGCTTATGCTCTCTCTGCTTTTAAAATTGTCACTGTAGGCTAGTGACTTCATTTACCAATTTCAATTGGCACACTGGACCCCCCTTATACGTCCCTAGTATATGGTACCTAGGTACCTAGGGCATTGGGGTTCCAGGAGATCCATATGGGCTGCAACATTTCTTTTGTCACCCATAGGGAGCTCAGACAAACCCTTGCACAGGCCTGCCATTGCAGCCTACGTGAAGTAATGCACCTGTTATTTCACAGCCATTTTCACTGCACTTAAGTAACTTATAGGTCAACTATATGTCTAACCTTCTCTTGCTGAACGTTAGGTGCACAGTTACTCAGTGTGAGGGCACCCTTGCACTAGCAAAGGTGCCCACACATAGTTAGGGGCCATTTTCCTGGGACTTTGTGAGAACGGGACGCCATTACATGCATGCACTACACATAGGTCAATACCTATATGTAGCTTCACACTGGTAACTTCGAAAATGGCTATGTAACATGTCTAAGATCATGGAATTGTCCTCCCATTCTAAATCTGGTATTGGGAAGCCAATTCCATGCATCCCAAAATTCCTTTGTGCACAGCCTGGCCCAGGTCCCCAGCACTCCATCCTGCGACACTCAACTTGCTGAGTTGTTCTCCAGCGGCGTGGGACCTTCCTTTGTTGTGCTGCACCAAATGTGTTTTGCCCCTCCTTTGCCCCATGTCCTGGGACTCCCATGGGTGCTGGCTGGCATCCTGAGGGCTCTCTAAAGTGCTGAGAGCCCCCTCTTCCTCCTCACACAGAGTTGAGGCCCCTGGGTCCCTCCTGGGTCCAGCCAGCGCCATTCTGACGCAAAACGCACTTTTGTTGTAACCAAGGCCTGTTGGCGACTTCCAACATGAAATCACATCTGCATCCATCTTCACATCGTGGGACATCTTCTGCATCATGCACGAACCCACTGGCATCTTCCTAGGTTGCATTCCTGCAGTCTTCGTCCAAACGGGGACTCTTCTTTTGCACCCTCTTCTGGGCTGCAGGGGCTCCTGTCCTTCCTGGAATTTCTGGACTTGGTCCCCTTCTTTTGCAGGTATTCAGGTCCAGGAATCCAGCAGTTTTTGTTTGCAGACTTGGTTGGTTACTGCAAAATCCCAATCACAAGGTGTAGTGTGTCCTAAGGAAACTTGCAGTACTTTACTCCTGCTTTTCTGGGGTCTGGGGTGGGGTAATTTGCTTACCTTTACTGTATTCTTATTCGTCTGACGATTCTGCACACACTACACTTGTCTTGGGGGGAATTTGTGATTTGCACTCCACTTCCTTAGTATATGGTTTGTGTTGCTCAAAAGTTGTGAAGAAAAGGGGGGGAAATTATAGAAATAGACGCTAACAGAATATCACCAAAACATTTCTTTAACAATAGATAGTAAATTCAGTGCTCCCGAACGGAGGGTCCTCCCAGCACCTCCAGTGTTTCTCCAATAGGAAAAAACAAACTGATTCAAAAGGCCAGGGCACACGAATGAAATAAGATAAGAGTCTGTGCAGTTAGGTTCTTGGTCTTCGGAGAATCAATATATAATCCAAACAGAGTTAAAGTTCAGTGTCTTTATTCTGGTGCGAGCAATTCATACATGTTCATCACATCAGAAAGATTCCATATGTGGTCATCACAACAACATCCAACAGCCAACACATGTTTTGTCTCCGAGAAATTTATCTCATTGACTTCCTCAGGGCTGTAAGAAACATAATAATGAGCTTGGTCATGATCTGTAGTTATACATGATTATGGAAAATTAACACCTGGCAGTAACATCACGGCCAAGTCCTTTCCCCAGTATTGCATGAGTGTCCAAAATCATCAAGTGACATTACCAAACGGAGCCACAGAGAAAAAACTGTGATTACAGTCTACCACAAGTGATAAACTTGTTATTATTATAAATATCACCAAAAGTTTGATGTGCACGTGAAACAAAGTAGAAATTGAGAATTAGAAATAGGGATAAAGACTACCACTAGATATGTGGCGATGAGAAATGGAAACTAAGGTTGAGAAATGTACTCTTAATAACAGGGTGTCATTAGGAAAAAAGTAAACAGAAAGGTGTCATAACACCTAGGAAATTGGTGAGTGAGTGTGCTAAATTAAGCATTCGCAAGTGTGTCTGAATAAAGAAAAACGTACCAAAGTATAAGTAAGGTGTTAACATGAATAAATGGCTTATCGTAATCAAGTAAAACTCTTCAAGATAATGTACGATCTGAAATAAAATGATTGTAAGTCATTAGGAGGAAGATAATGAGTAAGCTGAATTTAAAAGGAACTAACAAAAGGACTATCACGTACCAATAGAGAAAAAGTAGTGGGAATCACGTGATGGGGGCAAAACACTATTATCCCGAGTCTTCGTGAGGGAGTACTCATAAGTCAGCACGTATGGATCCAAAATCTTTTACGGTGCGATCTAGAAGAGAAGATCGCTATACTAAAGAAGTAGTGACAAACATAAGCAATATGGCATAATTCTAAAAGTAAAAGGTCACGTACCTATAAACAAAACAGTTCTTTTGGGTAAATTCTTGTGTTGGGGGCGCTGTGTCTTGCTCCCCGATAATTAAGCTGGTGTGTATGTAGAGGAAAAGGACGTGTAAGCCCTCTGTCTCATCTAAAATCGATGTAACAAAGATTATAATCATATGTTGCTTCTAAGTTGAGCAACCAGACTCAGCCCCCTCAAAATAAAGTGCAAAATACATAAGTTAACATTAATGTCACCTACCAAGAAGTATAAGGTATAGAAGAGACACAGAGTAAGGTCTCAGGAGTGTGTGTGAAACTCCTCGGCATGACGGGCAGTATGTTTGTTTGGTCTTTCTTTTATTCGATGATGAGAATCATCGGTTGGTCCGAAATAGAAAAAGGACAGAGTAATGAAAGAAAAAGTGGGCGCCATCTTGGAGTGTGAAAGACACAACTAAAAGACAGTTTCCAACTGGGTGGATGAAATTGCTAAGAATTATCTAATGCGAATAATCTTAGGCGCTTACACAAATTGATAGAAAGATACCGAATAAGGTCTTACACAACACAGAGTAAGGTCTCAGGAGTGTGTATAAAATTCTTCGGCATGACGGGCAGTATGTATATTTGGTCCTTCTTTTAATCAATGAGGAGAATAATGTAACTTAAAAGTAATTTGTTCGAAGGGTCCCGAGAATAAGAGATGATACAAAATAGTAAAAACAAAGTGTAATAAGCCAAATAATCCTAAGTAGTCATCGTCCTAATTATTAATTTCACGTGATCATCAAAGATTGGTGATACTTACCAATAAAGTGTGAATTCATATGTAATGTAAATACTGTAATAATAGTAACACTTCACATTTGAACAGAGTTCACCATCTTAGCACCAGAATTGAACTGGGCTCATTCTTCCATATTAGGTAGTGTTGTATACTATGCTGATAGAGTTTGACAGTAATTATTAAATTCATACTTGGACATACAGTGTACAATTTATACGTTATTATGATAGTAAAATTAATCACAGAGGAAGTACTCCATTTCATAATTTGTGTTAAGACCCTCCTCCACTGCTCTTAATTTGAGGATCCAAGTTCATTCACGTCTTCTAAGGTGTAATTCTCTATTCCCTCCTCGTGGGTCTTTGGATATATTCTCAAACCCATAAAATTCAAAGCTTTTGGTTAGGCCCTGGGCCGGGCATTGATTGATGTGTATTGCCACAGGATACCAACTGTAATTTTGTCTCACTGCTCGATAGTGTTCGCTCATTCTTATTTTGAGGGATCTGATAGTGCTGCCTACATAGTATTTGCTGCACTTGCAAATGATCATGTAAATTACATATATGGTTTGTGTTGCCCCTAGACCTATTTTCTCCCATTGCAGTCTATAGCATTTCCTATTGTTTGCACTATCCTATCTCTAATTACTTACCTTACTTTGGTGTCTAGTGTATATTTTGTGTATGATACTTACCTCTTGAAGGAGTAATGCCTCTAAGATATTTTTGGTACTGTGTCACCCAAATAAATACCTTTATTTTTGGTAACACTGAGTATTTTCTTTACTTGTGTATAAGTACTGTGTAAACATTTGTGGTATTGCATTAGCTTTGCATGTCTCCTAGTTCAGCCTAAGCTGCTCTGCTATAGCTACCTCTATCAGCTTAAGCTGCTAGAACACTACTACTTCCCTAATAAGGGATAACTGGACCTGGTGTAAGGTGTAAGTACCCAAGGCACCCACTACAAACCAGGCCAGCCTCTCACATTGGTGGTGCAGCGGTGGGATAAGTACTTGCAATTGCTTTACTACTTTGTTACCTGTGCTTTTCACAAGAAAAGCTTGCTCCAATACTGCATAGATAATGTCTACCTAGATGCAATTTTCTAACTTTGTTAAAGTTCTGTTTAACTTTTCAAAAGTTTTTACAAAGTTCTGAAAAGTTTTCTTCTTTTCTCTAAAAAGTTAACTGTGTTATTCTACTAACTTTTTACTCTCTTTCCCAAACTTGTTTTTTCTCTTTCAATAAGTCTTCAGTAGAAGCGACCCCTAGAGTTGTGAAAACAACATATGAAAATCTTAACTTTAAAAGTTTGAGGGGTCTCTGTATTGAAAGAAGTTTGGGGATTGGGAAGAACCCCAATAAGGAGTTCCTCTTAAATCTTCTCCTCCAAGATGACCAGGGACTCAGCACTGGTCCAAATCAGACAGGGGAAGAGGTAGATGATGATTCCAACCAGGAAGGCTCAGAGGAGCAAACTGACAATCCTGGAGAGGATCCTCCCACAGATCTTTCTGTCAATAAGCCACCTAGTATAATTGGGAGTGGGAAGGGTTCACACACAAGTAGGACTCCCTTCAACCCTAGAAGCCAGGTCACTAGAGTGACCCCTGTTAGAGATAGATCTACCTCTGCACACTCTCATGTTACCTCTGCTTCAGAGGCATCCCACAATTCTAATCCTGAGGACCAGTCCCTAGTTAGGGAACTCAGAAAGCTGAGGTTAGAGGAGGCAAGACTGAGGCAAATGCAGCAACAGTTGGCCTTAGGCAGGAAATCCTACACAGAGTGTGATGATGATGACACTAATGAAGGGGACATGGAATCATTGAGGCTGTACCAATATCTCACATCACTCCTGGCCTGACATTGCCCACTAACAAGTGGACTGTGCTAAGAACACATATTGATGTTACAATACTGCAAAGTGCACATTCCTACACATACGGTTTGAGACAATTACACATATACACAACACATGTAAAGGAATATGGACCTACTGACACTTAAACCGTCAACCTCACAACCAAGTTAGCCAGCTGAACTGGACCAGGTTCAGTAGTGTAGGTACACATTTGAACATGAGTCAACTCATTGAGGGCAGATAAATAGGTCTGCAGAGAACTTGTCACACATGGGATATTTGTGCATTGTCAATTTTCAACACGTCAGTGCTGTGTTATGGAGATGTGTTGTACAATTTCACCTAGCCAAATCAAAGGGCCTCACTGATGTTTAACAAATTCTATTGCATATGTTAAATTGGATGGGATGTCCAGGCCATATAGATGCAACCGTGTTACCAGTACTGTGGAATTGATTATGTTTATGGAAGTATCATGTCACCCCCAGTTAAGACACATGGACACCTCTTTCACATGACATAATGCCCGGGAGTACACAATGTACTGCAAGTCTAGAAAAATACAGCTGACATCCCGTCAATCAGCCGAACACCAGTTCAGATAATGCAACATCTCAATGCTGATGGTACATCCTAGAAGCCTAGGATTCCACACAATAACACAAATACAGATGAGTCACAGACAACACAAGAGAACAACTGCCATGCAAAGTGATAATCATGGTGCAAGCAGCATCCAAATTTTTCACTCGTTTTCTCTTTCAGCTGATAAGGGGTATGGGATCCAGCCATGAATCATGACCCCATTTGAAAACACAAGCACAGCATCAGAGCGTGCCTATAATGATGCACATCGGAGGACATGCGCCATAGTAGAATGGACCGTTGGCATACTGAAGTCAAGATTCAGGTGTCTCGACATTACCAGAGGCAGCCTCCTATAGTCACCTGAAATGGTCTGCAAGATCATTTTGACCTGTGCCATCCTGCACAACATTTGTGTAAGGAGGAACATTCCCCTCTATTAACCAGACCCACAAATGCCTGAAGAGGAGGAAGAGGAGGATGTTGTCCATCAACATGAGGGGGACCATTCAAACACTGCAGCAGGATTGCGTCAGATACAACACATTGTACAAAACTTCTTTTAACTATAGTCACCATCACCACTGTC
Source organism: Pleurodeles waltl (assembly GCF_031143425.1). Taxonomy (NCBI): domain Eukaryota; kingdom Metazoa; phylum Chordata; class Amphibia; order Caudata; family Salamandridae; genus Pleurodeles; species Pleurodeles waltl. Next base: position 636,313,493 of record NC_090444.1, read on the forward strand.
TTACCATATGTCATAAAACAGCTATTCTAGGGCCAGATGTAGGTAAGGATTTGCGCCTTGCAAACGGCGAAAAACGCCGTTTGCGAGGCGCAAAAGCCTCACCGGTATGCAGAAATGCATTTTGCGAGTCGGATGCGACTCGCAAAATGCATTTCCGACTCGCAAATAGGAAGGGGTGTTCCCTTCCTATTTGCGATTCGCAATGCAATTCAATTCCATTTGCGACCGCGAAAGCGGTCACAAATGGAATTGCAGTTACCATCCACTTGAAGTGGATGGTAATGTAGTCGCAAAGGGGAAGGGGTCCCCAGGGGACCCCTTTCCCTTTGTGGCTGGAAAAAAAAAAAATCTGAAAAAATCCAAAACTAAAGGTTTCGGTGTTTTTTTTTTTAAAGTGCAGCTCGTTTTCCTTTAAGGAAAACGGGCTGCACTTAGGAAAAAAAACTGCTTTATTAAAAAGCAGTCACGGATATGGTGGTCTGCTGTCTGCAGCAGGCCACCATCCCTGTGAGTGCCCATAGTCGCAATGGGGTCGCAAACTGCGACCCACCTCAGTAATATTAATGAGGTGGGTCTTTGCGACCCCATTGCGAGTTGCAGAAGGTGTCTGAGACACCTTTCTGCATACCAAATTGCGATTTGCAATTTGCGAGTCGTAGGGACTCGCAAATTGCAAGTAGCAATTTGTTTTTTTGCTACATCTGGCCCCTAATCGCTACATCATGGACTGGGTAATCATTTATGCATCACATTATCCCTAGGATTCTTAACCAGAGTTTAGCCTCATGGAGCATTGCAGCTATACAGATTAGGATACTGAAAAATCCAGATCACATTTGATGGGTGTGAATGTACACCGAACTTCACACATACTGTAAATGACATATATCCTGTCCATTTCACATTTGAAGGTCAACATGGTTCATTGCAGCATATGGCACACAACTAAGACACCATCATTCATAAGGTAAAAAACTGCCTCATACATGAGGCAGTGGATGTGCTATTGCATTGGTAACAGGAATGTATGACCAGACCCTTGACATCAGTAAGTGTGACATCAGCTATGGCTGCAAGGAGTATGTGTGACAAGAAGTCCATGTAAGATGCAAATGGATAGCACAAGTGCCCCAGGTATGACTAGCATTGCTCACAAGACATGCCCTGCACATGCCATCCTGCCACTGCCATGTTTTCAGTCTCTCCCCACCCTTTTCTAGGGGGCCCTGGAAATGGACTATTTGTACCCAGATAATCCTTCATCTACACAAACCCAGACTCACATTCTGACTCCATGGTGCTTCCCTCTTTAGTATGGCAAGCCATAGTCATAGTTCATCTGTCTGCATGGAGTTCTGGTCAGATAATGCACTGCCTGGTAGTCTGTAGGACCTGTAATCACTTGTCCATTGCTTCCCATGTGAAACGTACTGTTGGCCCTTTAAACTTGATTCTCACCTACAGGACTTGTGAGAGACTGAAGCTGCACACACCTGTGAGCACTTCCATGCAGACCAGCCATTTGAACCTGCACTGCCCTTACTGCTGCCTGGAACAGCATAGAAGCTGCTATTATATGTATAACCCTGTTATGCATTGCCGTATAAATCACTTGTGTAACACAGGCCTTGGGTTATTGTGTAATTTTGCAGCACACAGGACGAATATAGTGTTCATTTTCCACAGTGTTGTTCCAGCTTTGACGAGTCTCGGTCTGCTCACTGTGTATTTGCCTTGTTCATGTTAGTTCCTGACAGAGCCTCCAACCAGTTAACCTGATTGGTCCCTGTCTTTCTGTTACCATAAAGGTTCCATGTGGCTACTTTTGTCTCATAGTTGCTTTCCATGCCCTCACTGTCCTTCTGGGGTACTGTGTCTGGTAGGTCTACAATGAATACTCAAAGAAATTGTATAGCGTAATCAGTTTACTTATCGTATCATAGGGTGGGACATGTCTTCAAATAGCCTAAACACGGCCCATTCATTGTTTGGGTTTCATGTATGCATGAGTGACAAATAGTGACAGTGTACCATAGCTGTATGCATGGATTGGGTATGGTGTCTCCAGCAGAAAAAACGTTTGATAATGTGCATGAAATGTCAAAACATGTTTGTGCCCTGATGGTTCACACACTGATTCACATAAGCCCCAACCTATTGATGGGGTTTGCGTGGTGAGTAGCGGTGAGATTAATCAGCACAGAGGCACTGATGTTCCCGGTTGCAGTCGGAATTTTAGAAGCCACCCTGTGTACAAATGTTGTGAGGAAGCCTGCTGGTTTCAAATTACTGATCCATTAACTTTGTGAGCACACCAAGGTTGCCCTGTTGTCAGTCTCATAAAACTTCTGTAGTGCCATAGCTGGACTATCCCCATGTGTGTTCTCAATTCCGCTTTGGCTTTCGTTCAGCTGTAAAGGATGCTTTGTTAATGCAGGGAATGGCTCCACAGACTCATGACTAGACCTGCACGTAACTGTGACAACATGGACCCCAATAATGACACAGGGTACACATGGCCACACACTTGAACTGGACATCTTTGTGCAATTAACCACTAGAAATAGGTGAACACATGAAGCTTGGTCTGCTGGTCCTACACTGCTACAAGAGAAACATAGGACATTTATATGACTCAAAATGTCGAATTACATTACATTTTTGGATTGGTTTTTTATGACTCTGTGTCACAAACACTGTACATACATACATTTCCAAATGCCTGACTCATGTGTAGTATACAAACAAGTGACCAGGAAGTGGTATCCAACATTCCAAACATGTGATGGCTTAGACTTCTAACATTGCCATAATCATCCGTCCTCTATCTATCCTCCGCATGGTTTGTCATGGGAGATGCTTTTGTCCCAAAATTCAGGGAAGTTCACACAGCATTTGCTGCTACATGTATGACAAACACATTTCCTGACTCATTTCCACACTAAATAGCATCTGATGGTTATCCACATTGACAACACATACATACACACACATTTATAAAAACATGTCTTGTGATGTACACACAGAGGGCCAACTAAAATTGAAATAGCCAATTCACAGACATTGACACACAGGCAATGAGTTACTGTATTGAGTTGCGTAGCCTTGCTATCCTCTATTGACACACACCCTGCTCAAACGGGATACTACCAATTTGTATTCCAAAAGTTCGGGTATCTATTGTGTCAGTGAAGAGTGCTAATCCAGTACAACAACTAGAAGACCATGGTCCACAGTAGTGTGATCTGCCACATGTGCACAAACACTGGAATGCACAATGTAGGTGCAAACAGCCTATCTCTGTATAGTTACATCTGTCATGTACTATAAAAATGTGAGAAATGACGCAAAACCAGTAAAAGACATACATTTTGACGCATACGCATAAAAAAAGACACATATGCGTCAAAAAATGACGCATATTCATGGAAAAATGACGCTCACAGCCATGATAAATCCATTGGCCCGAGTGGTAATTCCCACACTGTACCACATGAAATTGGTTACCAATGCAAAATATTTTGAACTATGGAGGCAGGGTAATTTCTAAGCATGTGCATCAAAAATAATTACGCACTGTAAGCGACATAATATTTTGACTCATCATAATAAAAACGCACCGCATTTAAGGCAGGAAGTGATGTAATAGGATATCCTGTTTTCAGAATTGGTTCAGTGGGTATACTTTCATTTTCACTTTGCAGTCTGTGATTTTCTTGACTATGTGGCTGTGTTTGACTTGTCGCTCTGTGAATATTGTAAATTTGTCTCTTGTGTGATCTTTATGTTGTCTTTTGGTGTTTTCTAAGTGTCTGTGGTATCCTGTGTAAGTGTATTTTTGTCATTTCTGGTGTCTAATTTTGTCTTTGTACTGTTGGGAGTCTGTTGTGGGTATTGTTAGTTTGGGGATAGTTGGGCTGTTTTAGGGTTATTTTCATTTAATTTTCCTCTCCTCCTTTCCCTTCATTATCCTTCATTATCCTCTGTACCCCTTAATTTTCTTATTATTTCAGTCATGTTGGGTAGGCCACGTCTGGGGAGAATGGGTGAGGAGGCGCTGGGGGATTCATTTGGCTGGTGTGCCACTTCCTCCCATTGATGATCGAAGCAGATGGCAGAGTGATACAGGGGGCACACAGAGGCGAGGAGGCTCCGGTGGCCAAAGGTCTTGTACCATCTGTGATGCGTCTAAAACACACCACTCAACGACCACCAACAAAAGCACTGCTGGGCTGACCTTGTTGCCAGAAACCAAGACCTGCTGGACCACCTGGGTATTGTGATTGGTGGCCCTGTTGGTGAGTACAATTCAGAGTAATGCATATATTTAAATGCTCTATAGTGACAGTAGCAGATTTGTTGATTTGCTGGAGGCAATGTTTTTAGACATGTGGAATACAAGTTAAACATAGAGTGGCCCTGAGTTATACAATAATTGCTACACATTACCATCATTTGTTGATGCAACAGATGCACTAAGTTACAAAACACAACTGGAGCCTGTCAATTAGTGCTGCCTTCACGTCAATAGATGATGCAAATGTGGCTCTAACATATGTTTTAGCCATGGTCTGTGAGTGTACCAGGAAAGATGTTTTTCACCAGATAATGCCAAGAATTAATGTGTTCCCCAATTATTTCTAATACATGTCTGAACTGTAATCTGGCCCATTCATACTAATTTCTTTCTAACGTCAGGTAATATCTTAGGCTTTTAGCTTGACTTGGTTGTGCCGCAATTAAATTAGGAATGGATGCCAAAGTAATGCACATGGATTCATATCTAAATGTTTTGTGCTACTTTCCATAGCTGTAGCATATACAATGAAGCAAATGATACAAATTGAGGAATAACAACTATCCATGGCGCTCTGTTCATTGTACCTGTGTGTTTTAAATTGGTCTTGGGCACAATAGTTGGAACAGAGCTAATGCATTGCGCATCTGTGTTACTCTATAGCCATGCACTTCTCATAAGTTATGGGATCATCATGGGATACCTGACGTTGGGGAATGCATGGTCACAATGTATTACGTGCATGATGTCGTGCAAGGGACCCCTGACCAATTCCATCATACATATAAAGTTCCCTAATACTTTGCTACTTTTGTTTGGTACACCCCTGCTGATCTAGTGCAGCATATGTTCAATAACTAACTTCCCAGTATGGAGGCTATCACAGACATTGTGTATGCTAAGATCAGAAGACCAGCATTCCTGTGACTGCTGCCATTCCGAAGGTACATACAAATTTAAACCTACATCATCATGATTGACACAGTGGTATATTTGCTAAACCATGTTTTAATAATATGACAGTGTCAGTTTGTTGTATACCCGCTGATCTCCCAACTTGGCAAATGTAAGATGATGAATGTGGCTAACTGTGATTTCCAAAACCCATTATGGGTACACAGGGCAATGAGTGACACATTTCAGGTGCAATGACTATACCTGTGCCCATGCAGTCTATCATGGATGACCACAATATACACTGTCAGTATATATCGCCTTGTTGTATTAAAATATTAAAACTAGTCAATCCATGTCTTGCCTCAAATTGTCACCAATTAACGCACAGGATCCCTGCCATTATGGTGTCATAGTGGGCATATGTTGGTCAGGGTACACTGTTAATGTAGCATTTGTAACTTACACACAACACAGGCCCTACATGTGAGGGACCATAGAAAGCATGATAAATCATGACCTTAAATCAACCCATAGGTGTGTCACACAGTAAATGATTGTCCCTTGATGCACAAGCCACAATACCTGAGTGACTGGTATTGCCGTGCTCCAGGAATGTGGCTTTGCATGTCTCTCATTACTACAAATGATGGGAGTAGTACACTCCATAAATGAGTCTGCAACCAATTGATGGAGCATGTTTGTTACCACATGATAGTTAGGGCCACTGCATGTGTACAGATATGTGTGTATCACTCGCTGGAGTGACCAGGCCTGTACATGTTTGCAGTGGTATGTATGTTGGAGTATAATCATGCCTGAGAGGCTGGACTTTCAGATTTAATGTTACACAGAGTAATTGTATTTGAAAGTGTTGTACAGTGCACAGACATTAGGCACATTTCTCCCTTCCATGCTTTACAGGTGGACCAGCCCCCTACACAATTGGAGAAGTGGCTCGATTTGCAGACCCAGACATATCCAGTAAGTGCTGATATTTCAGTTCTGTGTTGTGTTTGCAGCTGTTGTGTCATTGACACCAGTGTGTGGGACACATATGAAGGTATGATGTGCTGGCACATGATCTGATATATTACTTGACTGGAGTTTCACTTTTTCCATCTTTGAGTTGGACAATCAGTAGCATATAGTCATATTTTGGGATTGTAGTGCAGCCCTGTATGCTTGGCCATGTGAAGATTAGCAAAGGGCCATATTCATGATTTAGTCATCAAGTCATACCCTGAAACTCACAGAATAGGGATGCCAAAGTCTTACCCACAGACTTGAGCCTCCCTGTTCACTAATGAACATGTTCAACTGTATGTTTGACTTCCTAGCAGCATGTAGCTCCACATGTTGTGCTACGTGTATATGGCACTTGAGTACAATGTCATAGGTGTACATGCAGCTCATGGCCAGATGTGTGCTTGCATCTATCTGCTTGTTGTAAGGCAGGTATTAGTAATATCAAATCATGTTGACAATTGTCTGCAATTACAAACATAAATGTGGATGGGATTGTCCGAGGTTTGGGTCTATCCTAGTTGGACATCCTCCCTACCTGTGGTGGACTGCCTAAACCCATGTACTGCTGTCCAAAGCTTCCTGGGTGTCCTTGATGTTTGAAAGTATGTGTTGCTTGTCCATCCCCCCCTCCGAGGCTCAGGCTTAGGGTTATGAAATGTGTACCTAGGTGTGATGATCCAAGTTTAGTACACAGACATGTAAATCTGTAAATCACTTGTCCAAATCTAGGATACCCACTATGGACTAGCAACTGCATTCCATCCTGGCAATTCCATTTACAAATCACAGATCTTGTGGCCCTTGATTGTCATCTAGAAGATAGTCATTAGTTGGCATGTCACATGTAGAGGACTTGCAGTATTTCTTACGTGACTAATGGCTGAACAATGATGCATAGGTCATTTAAGTTGGTACACATCTTTTAGAGCATTGCTGTTCTGTTAGATAGGACATGTGTAAGCTGCGTTGGCATGTATTTCCTCAGGGAGAATCTGTGATCTGTAAGGTGATCTGGCCTGTTTCAGCTACATTAGATGTATTGTCTGATTCTCATCAGTAGCTACATCACACAATGAAGTACCTAATGTTTGGCTTTATCTTTTTTAACATCAGCCAATATGGATGCCAGCCAATCCGTGAGTTTCAGCACCAGGCGATGCATTACTGCCACATTCTGGATGTGGAGTCTGGGTTCCGCCACAAGGCGCAGCATTTTTGCCATGAAAGAGCCTCAGGAGTGTGGAGGGCATTTGCCCAGGGGGGCCTTTCGGTGTCCACAACAGCCGCCAACACCACCACTACCACTACGACCCAGGTGGCACCAAGGATGACAGCCACCACTGCAGGACCATCGACTTCCACTGTTCCAGGACCACTGACAGCAGCACCTGCACCTCCCCCTACAAGCATGGCACCACCAACCGGACACAAGTCAACAACTGGCACTCAGACTACCCCTGCTGCAATCATTGACCCTGGTGATTTTAGAGTAATGCAACGTGACATGCAACGTATGTTGCGGAGACTGGACAGACTTCAGCAGGAGGTGTCACAAATTAAAGAAGACCCTGCAGAGGGCGAACTTGTGACAATTATACCCTCTGCCATGATTCCCTCCCCTCCCTCCTCTTTCCTGGTTTTTTTAATTAGTGGGTTTAGGGGGCTTAGTGTTAGGTTAGAATAAGCTGTTAGTTTAGTTCGTAGTACTGGGTTGGTGGGTGGGGGTATGATAATTTTACTTGTCTAGGGGGGAATTCCTGATTTGCATTGCACTTTCTTAGTATATGATTTGTGTGCCCCTAGGCCTATTTTCTCCCATTGCATTCTATAGCTTTTCCTATTGTTTGCACTACCCTATGTCTAATTACTTACCTTACTTACCTTATTTTGGTATCTAGTGTATTTATTGTGTATAATACTTACCTCCAGAAGGAGTATTGCCTCTAAGATATTTTTGGTACTGTGTCACCCAAATAAACTACCTTTATTTTTGGTAACTGAGTATTGTCTTTACTTGTGTCTAAGTACTGTGGCATTGCAAGAGCTTTGCATGTCTCCTAGTTCAGCCTAAGCTGCTCTCCTATAGCTACCTCTATCAGCCTAAGCTACTAGAACACTACTACTTCACTAAAGAGGGATAACTGGACCTGGTATAACGTGTAAGAACCCAAGGTACCCACTACAAACCAGGCCAGCCTCCTGCAGCCCACCAGCAAGGACACCTCCGACAGAGCAGCCTTTAAGACCTCCCTCAATCTGTATACAACCTGCTAAGCGCAACAAAGAAGACAGCCCTTGCCACACACATTGAAACCAGCTTCAACAACACCAAGGAACTTTTCAACAGCGTTAGGGAAATCTCCATCCTGGCTGCCAGTGAAAACACCATTACATCATCACAGGAGCTGTGTGATAACCTTGGCCACTTCGTCCTTGACAAGCTTGCAACCATGTGCAGAAACTTTGAACCCCAACCCAGACCTACAGACTTTCTTGACAGATATGCCAACCACCTTAATCGACATGAACCACATACTGATGACCTGGAACATCCTCCCCACCAAGGACATCACTTCCACCATGAAATCCATCCACTTGAAGCTCCCACAGACGCATGCCCGTACTACATCTTCAACCTTGGAAACCAAAGGCTTTGCCAGGAAGTCACCACCCTATTCAACACCTCTATGAACACGGCAACATTTCCCAACAGCTAGAAACATGCCAAAGGCAGACCACTACTCAAAAAACCCTCTGACGACCCCAGCCCAAAAACTACCAGTCAATCTCTCTGCTCCCATTCCCAGCAAAGGTACTATAAAAAGATCATAAACAAGCAACTCATGACATACCTGGAGCAGAACCAACAACTTCATACCTCCCAATCTGGTTTCCACAGTAATCACAGCACTGAAACTGCCTGGATCACAGCCATTGATGACATCTGAACCCTCCTCAATGGAGGACAAACAGTACCTTTGATCCTCCTCGACCTCTCGGCAGCCTTCAACAACGTATCCTACCACATGCTGATCGACTCCACCACATCAGCATCCAAGGGAACACACTCAGATGGATCACTTCCTTTCTCACTGGAAGAACCCAGAAGATCTGCCTCCCACTTTTCATCTCGAACCCAAGGAGATCAGCTGCCATGTCCCCCAGGGCTCATCCCTTAAACCCACACTCTTCAACGCACAAATGACCCTGCTGTCCAACATCGTCAGATCCCACGGTCTCAACATGATTTCCTACGCAGACAACACTCATCTCATCCTCTCACTCACTGATGACCCCTCCACCACCATAACCAGCTTCCACAAAGGCATGACAAGTGTCGTTGATTGGATGAAGAATAACTGCCTGCAGCTGAACACAAACAAGACAGAAGTACTGATCTTTGGCAACAGCAGCAACACATTGAGTGACTCCTGGTGGCCATCAGACCTAGGACTCACACCCACTCCCTCCAACCATGCAGAAACCTCAGAATCATCATTGACAACAAGTTTACCATGAAATCACAGACCAACACCATCTCCTTCACCTGCTTCCTCACTTTGAGCATGCAATGTAAGATCTTCAAGTGGCTCCCTCTATACACAAGAAGCACCATGGCACACACCCTCATCACCAGCCGACCAGACTACGGCAACACCCTCTACATGGGAATCGCTGCATACCTCCTACAAAGACTTCAAACCATGCAGAACGCAGCAGCCAGACTCATCCTCGGCCTTCCCGATGAGCCCACATCACGATCCACCTCAGGCAACTTGACTGGCTCCCCGTACAGAAGAGATTGCAATTCAAGCTGCTGACCCATGCACACAAGGCTCTAAACAACCAAGGACCCTCATAAATTAAACACCGCCCGAACTTCCACCAACCGTCGAGAAGACTGCACTTTGCCTTCCTTTCACTTGCCCATACTCCCTGTAGGCACCAAAGCAGAAGTGGAAGACGCTCCTTCTCTCACATCACACCAAAAACCTCAAACAACCTCCCCACACCCTTCTGGGCCATCACCTCACTCCTGGAATTCCAAAAGGCCCTCAAGACCTGGCTGTTCGAATAAACCTCTGGGACCTGCAAGCACCTGGATACCCTACCGGGTGATTAGCCATGCTTTATAAATCCTGATTGATTGATTTATCGCAGACCCCAAATTACCTTACCTGCGCCTACTCTATAGTGTCAAACAAATTACAGGAAGATGAACCTGGGCTGCCTAATCCAAATCCAAATCAATTTATAAAGTGCAATTTATGACCCTGTGGGTTATCCAGGCGTCAGGTTTTGTGGCTGCAAGCTGGATGACTATTCCTCAAAAAGCCATGTTTTGAGTTTTCACTTGAATTCGATGAGGGCGTGCGTGGTCCACAGGTGCGTGGGTAAGCCGTTCCAGGTCTCGGTGGCGAGGTAAAAAAAGGTGCAACCTCGGCTGCAGCTTCGCCTAATTCTCAGGATTTGGTTGAGGGTGAGGTTTGTTGATCGAAACTCTTTGGTGGGCTGGCGGAAGAAGAGTCTGTGGTTAATGAGGTTGGGTTTGATGTTGTAAAGGGCTTAGAAGGCTCTGGTGAGGACCTTGAACTTGCCTCTCTTCTGCACAGGTAGCCAGTGTAGGTCCTTGAGGTGGGGGTGATGTGGGTCCCTCTGGGTAGATCCAGGGCGTGTCTTGCGGTGTATTCTGGATGGTATTCAGTCGATGGAGGAGTTGGGTGGGGAGTCCGAAATAGAGGGTGTTTCCATAGTCCAGTCTGCTGGTGATGGTGGCCTGGATTACTGTCTATCTGGTCTCAGTGGGGATCCATTTTAAAATCTTGTGTAGCATGCAGAGTTGGTGGAAGTAGGATGATGCCATGGGTTTATCTATCCTTTGAAGGTGAGTTTGTTGTGTATGATAAGGCTGAGGTTATTGGGCGTGTTCAATCGGGGTCGGGAGTTGTCCAAGAGCTGAGGTCACCACAAGTCATTCCAGGGGATGGAGCTCTTCCCAAATATTGTCACTTCTGTTTTTCCGGTGTTCAAATTTAGTCAGTTGGATTTCATACAAACGACGATGCGGCTCATGACTTTGCTGAAGTTGTCTCTAGGGGAGGTGTGGTCTTCAGAAAAGGAGAGAATGAGTTGAGTGTCGTCGGTGTATGAGATGATGGTAAGGCAATTGGAATGCACAATCACAGCCAGTAGTGTTACGTAGGTATTGAACAGGGTGGGGCTGAGAGAGGAACCTTAAGGGGGATTCTGCATATGGTGCTCTTGGGTTCTGGAGTAAAAAGTGGGAGGCAGATGCTCTGGGTAAGTCCTGTGATGACCAGTTGGATCCATTTGAGGGCGTTGCTTCTGATCCCGATGGGTGTAGCAGGAGATGGTTTTGAATGCGGTGGAGAGGTCAAGTAGGATCAATGCCGTCTTCTCTCCCCAGTCGAGGAGGGGCCTGATGTTGTCTGTTGCGGTAATAAGAGCAGTCTTGGTGCTGTAGTTGGTGGGGAAGCTGCAATGGGAGCTGTCCAACAGGTTGTATTTTTCCAGGTGTTTAGAGAGCTGTTTGTTGATGGCTCTTTCTAGGATTTTAGATGGGATTGGGAGCAACATAATGGGGCAATAACTTTTGAGTTTGGAGGGTCTGCATTTTGTTTCTTGAAGAGCTGCTTGACTTCTGCTTATTTCAAGGTTTCAGGAATAGTGGCCATTCTGATAGATGTGTTCAGAATGGGATTGAGGATGTAGTTGATTTCCTTCTAGACAACATTGAAGATGTGATGGGGGCAAGGGTCTTTGGGAGAGCCGAAGAAAGTCAATCTCATGAGGTCTGCTGTTTCCTGAACGGATAGAGGCTTCCAGTCTGTGATCTGGTGGCTGTGAGATCCTCCTGATGGGGTAAGTAGTTCCATGTTGGTGGCTTGGGGAGGGAAATTACTTTTGATTGCTATGATTTTGTTGTGGAAGTATTTGGCTAATGAGTCAAAAAGGGTCAACATTTCCAGTGAGCAATATTCTTCAAAAATCCATCATGACTGAAACTGATTTTTGGAGGTTACATCTAGCTGAGCCCGCCCACTGGTGTGGCTAAAAATCTTAAACACACCCCTCTCCTGCCCTCTCCGAATCTAATCAAGAGCATCTAATTGTCTGTGGTTGCAGAATGTGAAGGAGGTTCTGGGTTGCTCCACTCTTCATGTGTCGATTTGAAAACTAAAAGTGTGGGTTCCTTTTTATTTCTGTTTGGCTTCTTGGAACAAAAGCTTCTTGTTCCTTCTTTAGTGCAAATATGAAACATGATAGAGGCAACATATTTTGTTATTTTTATTTACTAAATATTTGAAAAAGATTTGTTTCTTTGCTTTAGTTGTTTTGAAGGTTCAAAGTAGTTGCACATACTTTGTTGTAGCCTGTTTGCTTTTATGTTTGGAAATCATGGCAGACATTTGTCTTTTTTGCTCAGAATGTAGACACATTACTGGCTGAATTTAGCTTGTATTTATAGTGCTTTGCTAATTACTTTTTTGTTCTGATTTAACCATTTTTATTTTTAATTTGATCGGATATCTGGTTTGTTTTCTCAGACTTTTCAGGTGTTTTCCTCATATGGAAAGTTCTCATTTAGGTGAGTATGCTTTCTTTTTATTTTGTTCCATTTGTATTTGTATACACCATTTTGTACAAAATGTAAATTTGATAATAGTTTAGCCATATTTAAATTCTCAAAACTTTATTTGGTATTTGTGTGTGTGTTTCTGTACCATCAATAGGCAGTTGAGCTTACGTTTATCTATTTTAGGTACTTCGATAAAATTGTTTCAAATTTGTTAGAAAGGAGATTATTGGTAGGGGCAGGTAAGTACCTATACTTAGCAATAGGCCACTAACCCCGACTAGGTCCAGTCAGGTCTCAATAAATTAATCCTCGCTGAACCCTTGGTAGCTTGGCAGCGAGCGACAAGGCTTAACTTAGGAGACAGGTGTGTAAAACATTTAAAAATCACGAAACATTTAATAAATAAAACCTAAAACGCAATAAAAATCCAACACCAATTTATAAGAATTGATTATATGTTTATCTTTAAAATGACACCAAAGCAATTCAAATCGGATTAGGGGAGCGGGAGATATGAATTTTTAAAGAAATAATGTTTTTCAGCGCATAGAAGCTAAAAGTCAATCTGGTCGCACTAGACCGGGGCCAAGTCAAATTTTGAGGCCAACCGTGATGAAGCCCTGCTTGGCTACAGCAAGTGGGAAGCCTTGGTCAAATGTTTGGACATAGGGCCTCATTACAACTGTGGCGGTCTTTTCCGAAGGCCGCCACGGTGGCAGCCACCAAAAAAACACCATGTTGGCGGTAAACTGACTGCCTTATTAAGAGTCACACAATGAAGACCGCCAAAAAACAGCCACAAATCCGACACCGCCAGGAGACAGGAGGGCGGGAAAGAGGTGGTTCCACCAACAGCACCGCCAGCCCAACACAATTCCACCCACCAGATTAGGACCCACCAATCACCACAGCGGTTTTTACACAGTGGAAAACCATTGGCGCTCAGAACACACTACTGTCACAACACAACACCACATTGGACAGTTTGAATATCCCACACATGACACACAGGGCACACCTACTCACTGCACTATATAACACCCCCCCCACACAACCCACAATCCTTTCTAACAAAATTGATTTACATATACACAGAGAGCAGGCAAATACACTCATATAGCATCATTACACCATAGGCACAGATATACATCTCACTCAGCACACACAACACAACTGCACTACCAAAACAAAACACACATAACGAGCATTCACACACACACCACAAGCGTCCATCACCCACTACACACCACCCACACCCCATTAAGCACCTTACACTGCACCCTTACACGCACAACACCCCCAACCCACAACACAACTACTACTATGTCCCCACAAAAGCACCCACGGTTCACAGACGAGGAGTTTAGGGTCATAGTGGTTGAAATCATCAGGGTAGAGCCACAACTATTTGGAGCACAGGTCCAGCAAACCTCAGTAGTCAGGAAAATTGAGTTGTGGCAGAGAATAGTCAACAGGGTGAACTCAGTAGGCAGCCATCCACGCACAAGGAAGGACATCAGGAATAGGTGGAATGACCTTAGGCGGAAGGTGGTTCCATGGCATCATGACACCAGATCGCCGTGCACAAGACTGGTGGAAGGCCCCCACCTCCTCCCCCACAGTTCACATCTTGAGAGGAGAAGGTCTTGGAAATACTGCACCCTGAGGGTTTCACAGGAATACATAGCGGACTGGACTCTGGTAAGTACACACAACTACCATGTCACACAATTGTTGTGTTCTGCATGCTTCCTTACCGCCCAAATACTCCCCTACATATGCATGTCTTACTACACATCCCACCTATCCACCTAATGCCCCTCTCCAGCATTGCACACCTCTACCCAGCCCAAATGCCCACACAGCCCTTCCAAAGGCACTGATAGCATTGGCTAATACTATCAGTACGACTCTCAAAATGCACTACGCTATCTACTTGAATACCTGGAATGTGCACATCACATCACATCCCTTGCATGTATGACTATTGGACTAGTTTTACCAACTAGATGGTACAACTGAGGACCACTACATGGCAATGACAGCAATGCCATGGCAAACCACAATGGCAAACAAGGCTAAATACAGCAACAGCACTGTGACTAATCCAATTGGTTACTAATTAAGATCCACAACCCAGAAAGTGACCCACCATGGTATGGAATGTAAGATGACAGACTCCATGCTCAAGACAACTAACCTTGCATACTCCATACCGTCCTCCCACTACGAAACCATATTGCTATGTCCAGCCATTTTTCACTCACAACTACCAAGTCTGAATAGTCACTAGCTAACAATGCAGAACAGTCATGTGAACTATCATTTAGTACCAGTACCCACCCACGCAGCCAGAGTTACTAAACCTGAATGACACCATCCTAAATGGAGTATGGTACACATGTCACAGGCCACTGTCTCCCACCAATGGTATGCTGTGCAGCATCTGTCATTGCTGGGAATCATGTCAAGCCACTGTATGCATATGATAAAGAAATAACCAAACACACATTCAGTATGTGACACCCTCCCTCACTCCATCCACAAGTACCCCTGCCAGTGCCACCATGGAGAGGATACCAGAGACTGCTAGCCCACCTCAGGATTAAGGCCCCAGTGAGGACAACACACCTGGATGTCTGGACACTGACGACTTACCTGGCCCATCTGGGACAACTGGTCAGTCTACAAATTCCTGTCTCTCCCTGCCCACACCAATCTCCCCTAACCCTGTGGCTTCTACATCACAGCCAACCCTTCGTCCCCAAACCTGGGCCCCAAGGACAAATCAAACTATTGTGTGCCCCATAGTACAGGGACCTGAGTCAACCCCTCACACCCCAGACAATGAAGGTCCTGCAAATACTGGGAGTGGGCACACTATGCCAGTGGCACAGGCACATGGGGGCAGGTGGCATGGGAGAGAAGATGTGGACCTTGAGGATGGGCCCCCAAGGGACTCGACTGACCAGGAAACCATCTCCCAAGTCCTGGGAGCACACCAACAATCCCACGAAAGGATGGGCCAGAATATCACCATGTTGGAGGAAAATCAAAGGCAAGGGAATACAACCAGAATGTCATGCAGCAGTGACAGGCCCACAATGCCACTATGGCCACCATTGCAGGGGTGCTGAGGGATATCAACACCATCCTGCGTGCTTCCTCCACCCACCAGCAGATCCCTTCTGCTAGCAACCTAACATCTGAGCCATCCACAATAGCAACAACTAGCGGAATGGAGGCCCTGCCAGGGGAACCACAGCCATCAGATACCCTCCCGATATAGCTGAATAACCCCCCTGCAAACGTGGATATCTATCCAGACATCCAGCTGAAGCAGATGCCAAGACCACACCTACTGCCAGAAAGAAAACCTCACCTGATTTGTCTTCCTTGTGTGCTACTGAGATATCCTGTTGACTGTTCAATGACATAACTCCATTTTCCCATTGTCTATTGCACACTGGATCTGTGCAACCAACAGCTGTACCACCTACTCTGATGATTCCAGATATCATGACTTCACTCATCATCTCTTGGACAATGTATGTACTATATATGTTTTGTCACAAATTCATTATATGCACAATAAACACCAATGGAACACAGCTACTGTATATGTGTCTTAATTACAACATCAACAAAAGTCACGATTGCTAAATGTCATATGGTTATGCAACCCCAACATTCAACAGGCAGTGTAATGGACAGCAGAGGGAGGCATCCTCAGCAGGAGACACAGTACAACAGATATGTGCAGGACACATGTCAGACAGTCCAAAATCTTGGGCCACACAAGATTATAGTCAGTATTCCAACCTGCAAAAAGACAATGACAGAGAGTGCCATCAGGATGAAAGGCATGGAGCCACACAAAGCACATATGCAGCACATAGATGTCGTGCCCAGTGTAGAAGGCCTCCTAACTAGGGCCCCCCTGAAATTACCTATATATATATCACCAGTCACAGTATATTCTTCATAAATCACTGTAGCTGCCATCTGTCGTTTCCAACCCTCAATTCTCAAATCATTCAGCAACGGCTAGTGACTTTGAATGCCTCAAGCCATAGGTAGCAGAGGCACATGTTTCATTTCCACAGTCAGTGGGTGAATGACATGAAAACAGGACAATGCAGCAAACATACCTCACTGATGGTCTGTACATTGGAGATGTGAATCTAGGAAACTTCAGTGAGTATACCTGTTAGACCTTAGACACTTTTACTGTGCACCTTACATTCAATCAGTCTGCTCCCCCAACACACACATAGGGATATAGGGATAGGACCATATTACACCCCCACTGATGAGCCACCTCAGGAGGACTATTGTCAGCAAATCATGTGGATATACAATACTTGCAAACCCACACTCACCATACCTGCATGTCACTGGAAGAACTGATTGATGAGCTCAGTCCTGGAGTCAGCTTCACATTCCTCCTCTGGATCCTCATTGCTTGCCAAGTGAGCATTACCAGCCACTGGTTCAGCTGCCTCAACCTCATCAGCTAGCAATGGTGTCTGTCATCTCAGAGCTAGATTGTAGAGCATACAGTAGGCTACTATTAGCTGGCACACCTTTTGGGGTGAGTAGAGAAGGACACCTGGAGATAGGTCAAGGCACCTGAATCTGGCCTTCAGGAGGCCACATTTCTTTTGATTTCATGCCTCGTTCCCCCGTGGGCCTCATTGAAATGGATGTCCCGATCTGTGGCAGTGTACCTCACTGGTGTCAACAGCCAGGGAAGGTTAGGACATCCGGAGTCAACTGTGTGAAAAAATGTGGGACCAGTGAAATGGTATGTACAGCGACAGGGAAGAATGTGATGACAGGTGCCATAACAGTGAAACACATTCAAATGAATACACACCAAGGAGCCAGGTCCTCTTTGTGTGTAGTCGTGCCATTATGTGTGAGACATGCTGTTCCTCAAAATGAAGGAGTCATTCCCAGATCCAGGAAACTTGGCTGTGACCTGTGAGATATACTGGTCTGCCAGACACACCACCTGAACATTAATGGAGTGGTGGTTCTTCCTGTTCCTATACAACTGTTCATTGGCACTGGGAGGGACAAGGGTTATATGGGTGCCATCAATGGCCCCTATCACATGAGGGATGTGTACCATATCATAAAAGTGTTCCTTCACATAGGCTAAATCTGCAGGTTGGGGGAACCTGATGTAGCCGTCCAGGTGTTTCAACAATTCACACAGTACATCCTTCAACACAAGACAGACCATGGGCCGAGACATCCCTGCTATCAAGCCCACTGTATTCTGAAAGGAGCCTGTGTCAAGAAAGTGTAGCACTGACAGGACTTGTATTGTGAGAGGGATGGCATATGGATTGCGTGTGGCTGGTAAGAGATCAGGCTTCAACTGTGTACATAGGGCCATAATAGTCTGAGGATTCAGATGATAGGTCTGGATAATATGCCTGTCTTCCATGGTTGCAAGGTCAACTAGTGGACGGTACACTGGTGGTTGTCTCAATCTCCTCATGGCAGCATATCTAGGTAGAGAGGAGAGAATGTACATTGAGAAATGCACTTGACACATGTAAACAGAACTTGTCAAAATAGCACACACCTAACACTGTAGGACATGTGTAGCACTGCTGTCATATACTATAATGGGCATGCTGAAGCGCTTTGGACACCAGCCTTGCAGCACAATGCTGAACCTGTAAGTCATGTAGGACACATATCTCATGTGTAATGCACCATATATGGCAGTCTGAGCTGGCTCGCATTGATCATTACAATAGTAATGAGATATACCAATATCATGCCACCGCCTACATGCCTCTGAGTATCTAAGCAAGCCTATCAACATATATACTGCCACATCACGTCACTGTGTCATGTATGTCACATGTCTTAACACTACCATGATGGCACAACATAGGGTTACTCCCTAATTTGGTCCAATACGTGTATGGCGCACTTATATTAGCACATCAATGCATGATAAGGGCACAAAATGGCAGCCACCTGTCCTGCAGCACTGGACAGCTGAAAGTGACCTAGGTCCATCGGCATATGTTGTCATGGCGGTAGGAGGTTGCAACCACTGTACAACTTGTCATTGCTGCCTGTGGGGGACTGGGGCAAATTACGAGGACTGCTGATGGTGACAGTTCTGTATGTGGCCGCTGTGGCCGCCATTTTCAGCAGCCTTGCTCACTTGGCTCCTGACACTGTTGCTAGTAAGACCTCCACGACCTGAGCTGCTGGTTATTGTCTCTTTGAGCCATCAGGCAATGTCCTGCAGGTGATAGGGCCCCAGCCTTCACCCCAGAAGACCTGGAGACGGTTGTGGAAGGGGTCCTACCCCTGTATGAACAGTTATATGGGGCACCAGAAGAGCAGGTGAGCCCAGTGCCATAGACATGTGTGATACGGGTGCGTGTGACGTTGAATGGGGTAAGTGTACCAGTGAGGGAGTATGTGCATGCAGAGGGCATAAATTGAAGGCAGGTGGGCAGAGAGGATGGGTATGTGTGGGCACCTGGTGAGTCAAATGTGTATAGGCCACTCCTGTTGGTATGGTGCCAGTTTACATGACTTTCGCCTTTTGTCTGTCTCATCCATACAGCTGAGCCCCTATCAGAAGAAAGGGATCTGGTGTGCCATCGCTAAAGAAGTGCGGACCCTGGGGGTCCACAGCAGGTGGAGCAACCATTGTCGCAAGCGGTAGGAAGACCTGGGATGCTGGGCCCGGAAGACCACAAATGCTGAGCTAGGGATGTCCTCCCGATGTGGGAGGGGTGCTGGCCGGAGCGTGACCCCCCTAATGGCCCACATTTTGGTGGTGGCCTACCCTGAGGTTGATGGGCGTTTGAGGGCAGCACAGCAGCCACTATGGGGTGAGTACTGACTGTATCCTGGGACTTGGCTCGGGGTGTATGGGGTTAGCTGCCTCAGTGTAGGGTATATGACAGTGTAGGAAATGCAACATGTATGTAGACTTGGGGGGGAATGGGTAGTAACCACCCGGCCTGAGTATTAGTTGTAGATGTGTTTTGATGGTTTGCTGTCAGTGGATGTACATTTCCCAAATCCAGACGTCTCTATGTCTGCATTGTGGAGATGGTCTAATCACATTGGCATATGTATGACTCCATCCTGCCTTATCTACGGATGTGAGCTAGTGCATCACCCTACTGATTGAGTATGACCCGCCCCATCCATCTGCTTTTAGGCATTTGTGGCCGAAGCTGTCAGTCCACTCCCATCTGTATAGCACACCTGTCTATGCAACTGTGTGACTCACTTTTTATCACTGGGACTATATACATCAAGTACTGGTTATGGTATTGGGTCCATGTGAGGCAGCCATTACATCTCTACCACAGATATGGCCTGTATATGACTGGACTAATGGGTTGATAGTTGTTTCCCCATATATTGGTAATCTGCTATTCTTTGGGTATGTGAAGGTTGCTAAAGTTGGGTCATTTGAAATATACCTTTGATTTGGTCTGATTGCAATCATCATGCATTTCTAAATGCTAGACTTGTGGGGATGAAACATTGAACCTAATTGGACAATACTAGTGGTGGTAAGTGCCTAGGCACACCTCGTCATTGTCAATATGTAATGGAAATGCCATGAATGCCAATCCCTAGCAATTACAGTGCAAAATAGCTTAGTTGCTGCCTATAGCATGTCTCAATGGTTACTTGGGGGTTCATCTGATTGAGTGGGACAATGGGGGTCATTACAACATTGGTGGTAAATGCCGCTTACGGCCGTGCAGAAGACTGCCAACACACCGCTGCGGCCGCGGAATTCCACCACAGTCATTATGACCCACAGCTCGGAATCCGCCAAAATTTAGACACCCACACAAGTCCGCCACACAAAAGGTCAGTGATAAACTGGCGAAAACAAATCCTCCACGGTCACACCAACAGGAATACACCCACACTATCACGACCCATGAATCCACGCGGCAGTCTTTCAACCACGATATTCCATTGGCGGTATACACCGCCACGCTCAAAATACACACACATGATACACATACACACACCACTCCCACACACCCAATACAATATAAAACACACAACCACATCACCCACAAACCCCTACTACCAAAAATTCCGAAAGAAGGCCAGAGGGAGACACCACAATCTACAAACAAGCATCCACAGGCACTCAACACCATCACCCACATAACATCCACACACCTCACACTACACACCACTAAATATCACCCCACACATCACAGCACACCAACCCACACATCACCTACACCACCCCATGGCACGGCAAAGACACCCCAGGTTTTCTGAGGAGGAGCTAGGGGACATGGTGGAGGAAATCATCTGGGTAGAGCCACAGCTATTCGGAGCACAGGTGCAGCATACCTCCATAGCTAGGAAGATGGAGCTATGGCGAAGAATAGTGGACAGGGTCAATGCAGTGGGACAGCACCCAAGAAACAGGGATGACATCAGGAAGAGGTGGAACGACCTACGGGGGAAGGTGCGTTCCGTGGTCTCAAGACACCACCTTGCGGTTCAGAGGACTGGCGGCGGACCCCCACCTCCTCCCCCACAACTAACAACATGGGAGGGGCAAGTCTTGGCTATTCTGCCTCCTGAGGGCCTCGCAGGTGTAGCTGGAGGAATGGACTCTGGTAAGGCAAAGCTTTCACTACTTCATCCCCTACCCTACCTGCATGCTATCACATACCCCACCCTTGCCCTCATCCCCATCACTCCAACTCCTCACAAATGTCTCAATATCACAAACCACCTATCCCAACACCAAGCCCTGCATGCAACAACAAAGCATGGACACCCATCACCAAAGCATGGCCACTGCACATACCCATACACCCCCCTAAACCATCATCACACAAGGTCCCACACAGGAATGCAAGCACTGAGGTACACGGTCACCCACCCATTGCACACAATGGCACACACAGATGCAATAATCATGCTTTTACACCCCTGCAGGACCTCTACCCAACGTCACCAGACAGGAGGGTCCAGACATGTCCACACCACCAACAGAAGAGGCCCACAGTGATGACAGCAGCTCTGTCCAACTGGATCTAGACGACCAGCCCGGCCATCTGGGACCTCGGTACAGTCGGTTTCCCTGACACAGTCACAGGCCACCACAGAGCTTCCCACCTCTGGAAACACCAGCACAGCACCCACCCAGCGGGCCCATACCTCTATCCCCAGGACACGTCAATCAGCAGTGTGTCTGCCACTACAGGGAACCCAGGCTAACCCACCACCCCAACAACAACAGGGACCTGTGGGCAGTGGCAATGGGCACACCGTTCAGGGGACAGAGGCCCAGGGAAACAGGGGAACTGGGAGGGCTGCTGTGCGACAGGGGGCGGACAGGCCCAGGGAACCCACGAGGCCCTCTCCAACATCATGGGAGCCTACCACCATTCCCGGGAGACGATGGCAACGGTACTGGCCAAGTTTCAGGAGACCCAGCGGCTGCAGGAGGAACAGTATTTGGGCTTCAGGGAGGAACTCAAATCCATCAATTCCACCCTGGGCACCATCGTAGGGGTGCTGAAGGAAGTCCTCAACACCAGGAGGGACACTGTGACACAACAAGGGGCCCCTGACACTAGCCTGGACGATGAACTGCCCACCACCTCCACTGGCGCTAGTGGACAGGTAGCACCGCCACAGGACCACCACACCAGCACCCCACCCCCTGCAGATGGAAAACCACCCCGCAAACGGTCCCTGAGATCCAGGACAAAGACAGAGAACGATGCCAAGACCCCCACCAAGAAATGAGACCACCCTGATTGTCATCCTTTTGTCCCACTTTGTCACCCTGTCCATCCTCAAACTGGCCCAGCTCCACTTCCTATGCCCCTTTGGACAATGCACCTGTGAGACTAATAGCTTGGACTCTGCCATGGACATTCCTCCACCATCACCCCTCACCATTTTACAACCCCCTCCAATATTGAGCACTAAAATAAACACCCTTAAAGCACAAAACAATCTGGAGTCTGTCTGTGATTTCGAATGAGTGTATTAGCAATTGCAGTGACAAAATGCTCTTTCAAATGTAATGTCAACATACCTATGTCACACAGCTCTAGTCTATGAGGGAATAAAGCAGATGTCACACAGTGGGACCCACATCTGTGAAATCGTAAGGGAAAGTGAAAACTCAGTGACCATACACTGGGTGAAAAGGACAGACAGTAGAGAGGTAGTAGTGTTAAAGTACATGTAGCAGGCAGGTTTGTCTTCTTACCTGTGTCTCACTGGAAGTATTACAGGATCACCGAGTTCCTGTTGTCGATGTCCTCTTCTTCTGCTTCCTTGTCTTCACTGTCCACAGGCTCCACAGCTGCCACAACATCTCCATCT
This sequence comes from Pleurodeles waltl, assembly GCF_031143425.1. Lineage (NCBI taxonomy): Eukaryota > Metazoa > Chordata > Amphibia > Caudata > Salamandridae > Pleurodeles > Pleurodeles waltl. The sequence goes on from NC_090444.1 coordinate 636,336,700, forward strand.
GGACCATCCTCCTGCAGAAAAGGCACCAGTCGTCGCAAAGACAAGTTGTGAAGCATACAGCAGGCCACGATGATCTGGCACACCTTCTTTGGTGAGTAGAATAAGGAACCACCTGTCATATGTAGGCAATGGAACCTGACCTTCAGAAGGATGAAGGTCCGCTCTTTAATCCTCCTAGTTCGCCCATGGGCCTCATTGTAGTGTTCCTCTGCCCTTGTCCTGGGATTCCTCACTGGGGTCAGTAGCCATGACAGGTTGGGGTAACCAGAGTCACCTGCAAAAGGCGAGGGACAACTGTTATACACACACTAACTCTTAGGGATATCCCCAGTCCCAGACAACTATTCCCACTGATTTGGTTCCAGGTGCTCACCTAATAGCCACACACGGTGCCTCTGGAATTGCCCCATCACATAAGGGATGCTGCTATTACGCAGGATGTAAGCGTCATGCACTGAGCCAGGGAATTTTGCATCAACATGGGAGATGTACTGGTCTGCCAAGCACACCATCTGCACATTCATCGAATGGTAACTCTTCCGGTGTCTGTACACCTGTTCACTCCTGCGGGGGGGACCAAGGACACATCTGTCCCATCAATGGCACCTATGATGTTGGGGATATGTCCTAGGGCATAGAAATCAGCTTTCACTGTAGGCAAATCCTCCACCTGAGGGAAAACGATGTAGCTCCGAATGTGTTTCAGCAGGGCAAACAACACTCTGGACAACATGTTGGTAAACATAGGCTGGGACATTCCTGATGCTATGGCCACTGTTGTTTGAAATGACCCACTTGCAAGGAAATGGAGTACTGACAGCACCTGCACTTGAGGGGGGATTCCTGTGGGATGGCGGATAGCTGACATAAGGTCTGGCTCCAACTGAGCACACAGTTCCAGGATTGTGGCACGATCAAGCCTGTAGGTGATGATCACATGTCTTTCCTCCATTGTCGACAGGTCCACCAGTGGTCTATACACCGGAGGATGCCGCCATCTCCTCACATGCCCCATCGGATGGTGCCTACGGAGGAGAACAGCGAGCACAGAGTCAACCAACTGTGAGGTATGTACCCACAGCTTACTCAGAAAACTATTCATAAACCGAAATTTGAGTGTTGAGCTAAGGCCTAGGTATGTGTGATGCAGTTAAAAATAAAGCCATGTGGGCCCCTGAAATGGCGGCTGCCTGGCCTGTAAAGTGGGACATGGGATCTGAGGTAACTGCGCTGGCGTTGTACACCGTCGCTGTAGGCGGGCGAAGACCGCAGCGCAATTCTGCATTGGTTAACAATGGACCCTATGGGTCCCAGGAACCAATGACGATGTACGCCGGCGGTGACGGTACTCACCGCTGCGGACGTGACTGCCATTTTCTATCTGTTCAATCCCTCGATACCTGATCTTCAACAGGAGAGGACCTACACTGCAAGTGCTGCTGTGATCTCAGTCTGGAAGAGACAATGGCTCATGCGTCTGAGGAAAGGGCCCCTGTCTTCAGCACGGAGGAGTTGGAGAAACTTGTGGATGGGGTCTTCCCCCAGTACACCCTACTCTACGGTCCTCCAGACAAACAGGTAAGTACACTGGGAGCATGCTGTATGGGAAATGCCTGTGTGGAGTGGTGTGGATCAAAGATAGGGGGGGGGGCAGAATGAGGCGGTGAGTGCATGTGCCACATGGCAAGGGTAGGGATGCGGGCCAATGACTGTGATGGTGCAGTTGGTAATAACTTCTCTTTTTCACCTGTACAATTCCTGTAGGTCAGCGCTCACCAGAAGAAGGTTATTTGGCGTGCCATCGTCAAGGACGTCTGGAACCTGGGGGTCTACCACAGACGGAGCACCCACTGCCGGAAAAGATGGGAGAACATTCGCCGCTGGAGCAAGAAGATGGCGGAGGCCCAGCTTGGGATGGCCTCCCAACGTGGGAGGGGTGCCCGTCGCACCATTACCCCCCTGATGTTCAGTATCCTGGCAGTGGCGTACCCGGAGTTGGATGGGCACTTGAGGGCATCACAGCAGCAAAAAGGGGGTGCGTACACTCTCATTCAGCTGTTTCAGCGCGCGTTGTAGGTGTCTGGGTGGGGGAGGTGGGCAGTGGGTTGCCCTAGGCCAGGTCGAGATTGCTAGTTAAGTCCACTTTTTCAGGCAGACCCTGTGGCACCCCACCCCACCTGGGTACAGTGCCAAATACGCCTAGTCAGGCTCCTGTGACATCCATGTGTGCAGAAATCGGCCATAGCCTTGTAAGCCATGTCCCAGGGATTAAATAGTGGACCCCAAGTGCGCTGCGTAGTGCAGGGGGCTTCTGTGTCTGTTGGGTCCGCCAATGGTAGCGGTATTGCATGCACTCAACATGTCTTTCTTCTGTCTTCCCCACCCCCTTTTTGTGGTCTCCCTGCACTTGTGTGCATTAGCATCATCAGGCGGAGGAGCAATGGCACTGGAGCAGGAGGGAGCTGCATCCCACATGGCCCTGGAGGGCGAGACTACGGACTCTGAATTCACCAGTGGGACGGAGGGCGAGGGGAGCTCCACGGCGGGGACAGGAGCTGACACCAGCGATACGGACTCCTCCTCTGATGGGAGCTCCCTTGCAGTGGCGGGCCCATCTGTGTCCCCTGCATCTACAGGTACAGCCGCCATCCGCCCTCCAGCACCGCCCTCCCAGCAGCCCCTCAGCCTTTGCCCCGTGCCCGCTCACCCAGGAGGGTGGGCATCACCTTCGCCCCAGGCACCTCAGCCCCTGCTGCCCTCAGTGAGGAGGCCATTAACCTCCTCAGGTCCCTCACTGTTGGGCAGTCTACCATTTTGAATGCCATCCATGATGTAGAGAGGCAGTTGCAACAAACCAACGCATTCCTGGAGGGCATTCATTCTGGTCAGGCAGCCCTTCAGCGAGCTTTTCAGACTCTGGCATCAGCACTGATGGCAGCCATTGTCCCTGTCTCTAGCCTCCCCCCTACAACTTCATCCACCCAGACCCACACCCCTGTACCCCAGCCTATCCCAAGCACACCATCAGACCAGCATGCCCATACCTCAAAACACAAAGGAAGCTCAGGCAAACAAAAGCACCACACATCCCACAGGCACTCACACAAGCATCAGACACATGAAGACATACCAACATCCACTGCCTCCAGTGTCCCCCTCCTCCTCATCTCCCTCATCCCTCCCTGTCTCATCTCCACTCACACCTGCATGCACTACATCTTCAGCCACTACGTCCATCACCAGCACACCCACCACCACACCCCACTCACGTGCAGTCACCACCCCCACTGCCATTCACACATCCCCTGTGCCCTCTCCCAGTCTGTCTGTGAAGCCACCTCCCAAGGTACACAAACGCAGCCACACACCCACCCAACAGCCATCCACCTTACGACAGCCTCCAGCCCATGCACCTTAACCCAAAGTCAGAAAACGTACACCTCCTACGACCATTACCTCTTCCTCCACTCCCAAACCCCCTCCATCTACCCGTCCCAGCGTGTCTAAAAAACTGTTCCTGGCTAATATTTACCTCTTTGCCTCACCTCCCCCACCCCATCAGTCTCCTAGGGCCCGACTGTCCAGGTCCCAACCTAGCACCTCAGCCACAACATCGGCGGGACCAGTGGTGCCAGTAGTCACCGGATTATGGAGTGCACCAGGCAGCAGGGCAGGCAGTGTGGCAAGGAGCCACAGCACAGACAGTTCCCCACCTGTCAAGCATCAAAAGTTGACCAGTGCCTGGCAGGAGAGGGGGAAGACACCAGCCACCAAAGCCGCTCCCAGGGGTACAGTTGGGATTGTGGAGTCAGCTGTGACACCTTCCAAGGTGGAGAAGGGGCACAAGAAAACCGGCAAGTCTGGGAAGATCAGCACGGCGGAGAAGACCGCCATCAGCCCCGCTGCCCAAGAGGCAACAGACAGCAGCCACACTGCCCCAGACAGGACCGCCAGCAGCAGCCCCGCTGTCCAGGAGGTGACCGCCAGCAGCCACACTGCCCCAGACAGGACCACCAGCAGCAGCCCCGCTGCCCAGGAGGTGACCGCCAGCAGCCCCACTGCCCCAGACGGGAACCTTCAGGAGCAGCCCCACTGCCCAGGAGGTGAGCGCCAGCAGCTCCACTGCCCCAGACCGGACCGCCAGCAGCAGCCCGTTGCCTAGGAGGCGACCGCCAGCAGCCCCACTGCCACAGACAGGACCGCCAGCAGATGAACCACTGCCAAAGACACCACCGCCACAAGCACCACTGCCCAGGACACCGCCGCCACAAGCACCGCTGCCAAGGACACCGCTGCCACAAGCACCACTGCCAAAGACACCGCCGCCACAAGCACCGCTGCCAAGGACACCGCCGCCACAAGCACCACTGCCAAGGACATCGCCGCCACAAGCACCCCAGACCCATGAGTGCAAAAAGCTCTGACGCTACTGAGGCCGCCACGAGCAGGATGAAGCACTCAGGGCACAAAGCCCCCTCCAGAACCAGTGGAGACTGTTATCCACTAACTCTGTCCTTGGCAGGATGAAGCACTCTGGGCACAAAGCCCCCTCCAGAACCAGTGGAAATTGACATCCACTACCTCAGTCCTTGGCAGGATGAAGCACTCTGGGCACAAAGCCCCGTCCAGAATCAGTGGAGATTGACATCAACTTCCTCAGTCCTTGGCAGGATGAAGCTCTCTGGGCACAGAGCCCCCTCCAGAACCAGTGGAGACTGTTATCCACTACCTCTGTCCTTGGCAGGATGAAGCACTCTGGGCACAGAGCCATCTCCAGAACCAGTGGTGATTGACATCCACTACCTCAGTCCTTGGCAGTATGAAGCACTCTGATCACAAAGCCCCCTCCAGAACCAGTGGAGACTGTTATCCACTACCTCTGTCCTTTGCAGGATGAAGCACTCTGGGCACAAAGCCCCCTCCAGAACCAGTGGAGATTGACATCCACTACCTCAGTCCTTGGCAGGATGAAGTACTCTGGGCACAAAGCCCCCTCCAGAACCAGTGGAGACTGTTATCCACTACCTCAGTACTTGGCAGGATGAAGCACTCTGGTCACAAGGCCCCCTCCAGAACTAGTGGAGATTGACATCCACTTGAGAGACTGTGGCTTCACACTCCCCAGGATATAGCAGTGGGCAAACCACCCACTATAGAGACTTGAGAGACTGTGGCTTTGCACTCCCCAGGATATAGCAGTGGGCAAACCACCCACTGTAGAGACTTGAGAGACTGTGGCTTTGTACTCCCCAGGATATAGCAGTGGGCAACCCATCCACTGTAGAGACTTGAGAGACTGTGGCTTTGCAATCCCCAGGATATAGCAGTGGGCAACCCACCCACTGGAGAGATTTGAGAGACTGTGGCATTGCACTCCCCAGGATATGGCAGTGGGCAAACCACCCACTGTAGAGAGGTGAGAGACTGTGGCTTTGCACTCCCCAGGACTGAACAGTGGGCATGGGGCCCCCTCATGGATTTGGCGTCATGCACTCAACCGGCTGAGGTGCCCACCATTTCCCTTCCCCCTGAGGTGCCTGTTTTATTTCTATCTGATGCCCCTGCAGTGTTCTCTCCGTCTTGTTCGGGTATCTTGTGTGGGCCTCGCCCATGCATTTGGGGCCCAGTGGTCTACGGACTTTAATGGTGGAATACCTTGGACTAATATTATTGGTGTATATATTTGTAAATAGTGTATGTATATTTTTTGAATACTGAATTTTAATATATTACAATCGTTCACCTCATTTCCTTTTGTCTTTGCATTCTTCCAGGGGGGTTGGGAGGTGTAACTGTTATGTATTGTGCTGTATTAGCGTGTGTGTTGTAGTGGGTGAGGGTGGGGGTGGGGGTGTTGCATGTGTGTGTCACTGTTTTTTCCCTCCCCCCTCCCGTGTCATAGGTGCAGTACTCACCATGGTCTTCGCCGCTGGCGTTCGTGCTCCTGGTAGAGGAGCAGGAAGATAAAGGCTGGAAAAATCTGGAGCTCAGTTTCCATGGCATCCTGATTCCTCGTGGGGTGTGCAGAGGTGAGCGTTTTCCCTTTGAAGTCCTGTTTCCGCCGTGTTTTTGTTCGCGCTAAATCCGCCCCGGAAACGGGGGCGGATTGGCCTGTTGTAATTCTGTGGGCGGTACATTGTCCTCCACCTGTCTGTTGGCAGTGACTGCTGCTGTGTTTGTTTGTACCGCCGTGGCGGTCGGAGTGGTAAAGTGGCTGTCTATGTTGGCGGTTTCCGCCACAGTCGTAATTAAATTTTGTTTTACCGCCGGCCTGTTGACGGTCCTACCGCTGCTTTAACACTGACCGCCAGGGTTGTAATGACCACCAATGTCTGCTACACTTGGCCTAGCTGAAGTTGGTGATTAGATTGCCTATTGTATAACTTATGAGATGTTGATGTGAAATGAATGTTGTATTTTCTCTTGTGAGGCTGCTCTATGTAGTAGTGGGATGTGTTGTCAGTGTTAAGGCAGTGATGTTGGTCCAAGTATGTATTTTACGTACATGTCTTTACCATCTGAGATGTGTGATGTCTGGACTCAGGTGCAGGTAGTCACAAATATGGAATGGTGTGAGTGAGGGTGGTATTATCATGTTGTAAAGTCATACTGGTGAAACTGCATGTGTGGAGGTATTGTATGTGAAACGTGATGTCATATGTGTGTTCCTGAGGTTTATCAGTTGTGACACTGCATTCAGTGATTGAGTATGGATGTTTAATATGTGCATTATTGGCCATTGAAGATGTACTTAGATGTATGATTAGTTGTGATATATATATATGTGTTTGGTGTCTGCAGATCTTCCTCTGTGATTGGGTCAGACAAATGACATGCCTGTACCCCAAACTTGTATTGTACACATCAGATGTCACCTGTATGGGTGTATAACTTGTAGTGATGTAATCAGTTCCAAGATCTATATTGGCATTACTGTACAGAGTGTTATGTCAGCCATGTAATGTGACAGGCAGATGCTGTGTGGTGTGTGAGTGGAGTAGTATTCACTGTCATGGATATTGAACAAAGGACATGGGCTGGTCAGCTGTTGCAACTGTGCAGGCCTCATGTTTTTGGTTCAGTCAGCTGCACTTCCAGTGGATGGTAGGAGTATGGAGAGGTATGATGTGAAATCAGGGAAACATTTTTACTTCATCCAGGGCATGATGTCCATGCAGACATGGCTATGGTGGTGGTCATGTGGATGACTACAGTTGTGCTGACTTACTTGGATGTGGATGTAAGTGTGAGGGCTGCCATACAGGGGTGAGTAATGGTAACATGTGACATGATGTAGGAAATGTGTATTGGCACCTGAGATAGCCTAGCCAGGATATATATTGTCACAGATGGGCATGTTTACATGTGTGTTTGTGAGGTATATGTAAACCCTCTCTCTCCCTTTCTATCTCCCTCACTCCCTCTCTCACTCTATTTGTGTGCATCAGAATTGGCAGGCAAAGAAGATGGGGCACAGGCGAGTGTGGATGCTGCAGGCCATGGGACCTGGAGTGCTGCTTCCAGTGACAGCGAGGGACCCAGTGGCATGGAGGGTGAGGGGAGTGCCACAGGGGAGACCGGATCATCCATGTCATCTTTGGAATCCTCCTCCAGTGGATACTCCCTGGTGGTGGTAGACCTGTCTGGGACCATCCAAGCACCATCATTGTCTGCCACCCCGCTTACTATCACCGCCCTCCCTGTAGCTCCCCACCCACTTGCCTATGTTCGCTCATGCAAGAGGGTGTGTGTCACCTTTGCCACAGGTACCTCTTCCCTAGCCTCAGTGAGCCCTGCTGCTCTCACTGAGGAGGATATTGACCTCCTGAGGTAAATCCCAGTGGGTCAGCCGACCATCATGAATGCCATCCAAGGACTGGTAGCTCAAGTCAAGGAGAGCAATGTGTTCCTTGAGGGCATTCACAGTGCACTGTCTGGCCAACAGAGATCCTTTCAGGCTCTGTCCTCCAACTGACGGCAGCCAGTCACCCTTCGTCCCCTGTCCCCGCTCCACCTACCTCTTCCCAATCCCAAAACCCTCTTCCCAAACCCAGCCAAAGCACACAAACACACAAGCATGCATCCACCTCAACAGCCAAGGGTACCACTGACAAACACAAGCACCACAAGACCCACCACCGGCATGCACATAAACAACACCCACCTGCAGACACACCAACATCCCCTACCTGCACAGACTCCCCCACCACCCTCACCTTCACAGATACTATACCAGACACACCCTGCAGCGACCACACCAAAATTCAGTGATCCAGCCACAACCCGTATCTTACCCACAGTCACCACAATAGCAGACCTGCAGACATCTACCCCAGTCACCACATCTACTGCCACCACAACCACCAACATCCCCACATGCAGCACATCTTCCATACCTGCAGACAACACCCAAACCTCCACTCCCAAACCCTTTTGCCATGACCGCCCCCATGTGTCTAGGAAGCATTTCTTCTCGGAGTACTCCTCTCCCACCCCATGATATCCCCAAACTGTCAATGTCCCTCCCCAAGTACAGCCCTTCCACCTCCAAGTCCTCGCTTGCCCCCTGCTAGTACCTGTGCTCTTCACCCTGCCAAAATGTCAACCCCACCCAGGTGTACCCAGCCCTTCCCTAAGGCTTGCCCTAAGCCCCCCTCCTAAGTCCAAGCCCAAAGACCCCCTCCCAAACCCAAACCCCCTTCCAACCCCTTAATCCCTGATGTGCCTGCCTGTTCCCTTGATGCCCCCAAACCTGTGGAAGTCATATAGCTGTGAAGAGTCACGTAGGGGCACACAGAGGTGCCATTTGTGGCTTTGACACTTTGGACTAGCCAATGGCCTTCTCATTGTAAATAGTTATCTTTTTCATGGTAACAACCTGGCCTGCCTTCCTTTCTACATGGATGTTTTGTATTTGGCAGCTTTGGTTTGTGTATGTGTGACATGTGTGTGTGTGTTGGCTGTGCTAGCTGTTGTGTCTGCACTGCATGTGTGGGTGTGGCCCTTTCATTTGTCCCACTGTCATGGCTGTAAATTATGTATCATTGTGTTGACATGTGTAATGGTGGTGTGTGCGTCTGTGTGTGTGGTGCTGGATATGTCAGATGCATTCTGTGTTGTGTTAGCGTGGTTTGACGAATGCTTCATTGTATGGCTGTGTGATTGTGAATATAGGTTGTCAGGTGTTTTCACGCGTTTGATGTATGTAGTGTCATGTGGAGGTGTGTAGTGAAATTGTTTGCTGAAGCATTTGTGCAGTTGCAGTTGTGGTGTTGTTGTGTGAATCAGTAATGTTGCCTGTTGTGTCTTGTTTTGTTAGACTGTGCAGGTGCTGTGTGTCTGTGGGTTGGTGTGTGTATAGCACTTGTGTGTTGGCCGTCGCATGTGTAGTATGGGTGTGCGTGTGTGTTGTATGGGTGTGCATGTGTGTATATAGGTGTGGGTGCATATGGGTGTGTGGTTACGTGTGTGTGTTGCTGTCGCCAGTCCTCCCGGATGTGTGTGTGTGTCCATGTGTACTTTGGGTCTTCCCTACAGTGTCAGGTAGGTGTGTGTACTCATGGTTGTTGTCTTCGTCACCGTTGCTGATTCCGCAGTCGTTGTGCGAGCAGGAGCAGTGGGAAGACGTCCAGTTCAGGTTCCATGGCGGCTCCAGACAGTCATGTGCTCTAGAAGGTGAGTGTTTCCTTTTATAGAGTTGGTTTCTCCCAGGTTTTCCGTGGTGGTGCCATCACGGCAGAAACCTTGGCGGTGTGCAGCCTAGATATCTGCCCAGCGGGAACCTGGTGTCCGCCAACCTGAAGGTGGCTACCGCCGTCCATGGCTGCATGACCACACTGGCGGTAGTTTGGCTGTCTTCTGTTGGGAAGACCGCTGTGATCATAATTTGCTGGTCTTCTCCGCCAGCCTGTTGGCAGTAGGCCTGCCAGCGCCGGCATGGCGGTCTTGGTACCGCCAAACTCGTAATTACCCCCTTCATTTTTTTCTTGAAGATTTTCTACAGCAGAACAAAGTCACCAATCTGATTGACCTCACCAGAGCCCTCTTCAGATAGGCGTTGCAGGAGACCTCAGTGAAGAAGTCTACCTTCTGACTTATATGATTTTTCAGGATGGAAATCTTTGTACGGGCCAAAGCTGAATCTTAAGCCGACATCCCTGGAGCCCTTTTCGGATATGCTGTGTGGGAAGAACCGGTCAACTCTTTACATTCAGACTTTGTCATTTTTTAAAACTTTTTCCTTCCGATGTGGGTCGACCCTCCACAGCAAGACGATTTCGATGCAAGGTATTCAGATTACTTTTCCAGGTGCCCCCAGTGAAATCCTGGAAGTCTGGGGCTCCGGAGCTTTTCAGTGGGACGAACCTTCAAGTCTGGTCGGGTCACGGTTAAGGTAAGCCGGATTGACTCACCATGGAGGGTCTGTTCCTTCATAGAGCTTTTTTCCAAAAGTTCTCCAAACTTCTGGATCTTCTTCCAGAAGATCATTGAAGGTCCTTTAGGAGTGCACATCTCCCCCTAAGGTTCCAGAAGCTCTGAGTTACTCCTTGAGGGTTATTACTCCAACTCCCAGAATGCTCCTGGTTTAAATCCAAAAATGACCACTAGCCTCTGGTCAGCTGGTTAGTTCCTTCAGGATTTGATGCACGGGACTCTGGTTAGCTATTTTCCACTTGTAGCAAACAGGGAGTCCCTTCTTGAACTAGTTGAAGAAAGGCAAAGTCCTTTTAGTGTTGAAGCCAAGTGTGCAGCTGGTGCAGTCCTTCAGAGGGCAGTGCCCAGGTGCAGGTCAGGGGTCCAGTAGGGCAGTCCTTCTGCTGATGTTGTTCCTTGTAGGGATCTGGAGTGTGGGTGCAGCTCTGCCATATTTATCCTTGCTCCTGTGGTGGAAAGTATGGGGTGCCAACTGTCCAATTACAGGCAGGCCACTACCCTCTCAGATGACCCTTTCCTGGGAAGTGAGGCAAAATTCAATTCCTGGGAGTAACATTACTTAAAAATCCAAAATGGCAGACCTGCATTTTGGAGGTTAGGTCTGGCTAACTGGTGTGGCTATAAATCCTTAACACACCCCTCTCCTGCCCTCTTCTAATCTAATCAAGAGGGCACCTGGTTATCTGGGTTTGCTGGAAATGGAAGTGGTCCTGAGCTGCTCCAAATGTCCTTCCCTCCTTTGAAGACCAGTTTGGCTGCTCTCTCCCCATCCTGTTTCACCATCTGCTGAGGCCGATCTCCTCCCCTGGGCACTTCCTTTATATTCAGCCCAGGCCACTTCGCACCTCATCAAGGCAGCCTGTAAAGGCTGCCAGAGGCTGGCCAAACCGAGAAGGGCACTACACGGCTGAAACTAGTAACTTTTAGGAAGAGTTCTAAAACTCTTTCCCTGAATTAGTTATATTAAATTCAACAAAGACAAGTTGTTGCATTTATTATAACAATCAGTTTGAGACCAAGCTTGCTATATCTAGATGCTTTGGAGACTTTATTAATTAAAATAAACTCTCCCCATTTCATCCTATGGCACCTATTCAGTACAATGCGGGAAAACTAATTTGGCTATTTTCCCTCACCAGGGCTTAGAAAACATATTTTATAAGGTCCCTGATTAAAGTTACACTACGCCCAACCCTGGGGGCACCTAGGGCACACCTTAAGAGTGACTTATATGAAGAAAAAGGTATTTTAAGACTCTGGAAGTAATTTCAAAGTCCAATTTGGATGTAACCTTAATTTAAAAGCAGCCAGCAAGGCAGGCCTGCCTTTAAAATGACCCTGGGCACCTCAGCAGTGCACTTATGGGGGCACTACCTATGATGGGGTCCCTAAACCTACATGCCCTACCATATACTAGGGACTTATAGGTAGATTGACATAGCCAATTATAATGAGCCTAATTTGCATACTCATTTTACACAGAGCAAAGGCCATGGGACTGGTTAGCATTACCCAGGGCACCATCAGAGTCAGGAAAGCACCAGCAAACAGCGAAACATGTGGGCCAAAATGTAGGGGACCTCCGAAATCATCCCAGTTTTCTCACAGAATTACAATATAAGGCTTATTGACAATTTTGTAATATAATTTGTGATTCAAACTCTAGATTGCAATTATCAATATTTTTGAGTCAATGTTGTTGTATCTCAATATTTGTCTTATTTATTTTCCACAATGTAACCATCCCAGGGTCTTTAAGGGAAACTTTGAGAACAGCCAATAGCCCCTGTCTCACTGCACTACAATTAGCATTAAAGTAGCTTCATTCCTACTTGCGATTGACACCTCACACCTTTATCTTAAGTCTTCTTCTCCTACCTGTATTACTTTTCTGGAAGTCTGCTAAGATGGCTTGTCATATCAGCCCTGATCCTAACAACTAAATAGAGAAGACAATTTCTTCTTGACTGTATTTGGCATGACCCAGAATTAAATATCTTTCTGTAAACATTGCAGTTCTATTGTCCTCCCTAAATTGTCTCTCCATTTTTTCTTCAGAATGCATATTTTGTCTCCAGCGCAGGTAATGCTTCGTTCTTATATTGGCTACAATTAATGTAAATTTTGTTGTGTAACCAATTGATTCTACTTTATGTGAACACTGTCACTTTGCTAGTCCTGGTGGTATAAAACGAAGAAATGAATAAATCCTTGTTAGACCTGGCATCCTTGGCGTGGCTCCCCTGCCTTTTTTGCCTCGGCTTCCCATATTTTGACTGTGTGCTGGACTCTGTTTTTGTTGTTTATGGGACTCTGGGCACTGTACCACTGCTGACTAGTGCTAAAGTGCAAGTGTTCCTGTGTAAATTGTATGTGTAAGTGGCTTATCCCTGATTGACATATTTGATTTACTAGTAAGTCCCTAGTAGAGTGCACTAGAGGTGCCTAGGACCGTTAAATCAAATGCTAGTAGTGGGCCTGCGGCACTGGTTGTGCCACCCCCATGAGTAGCCCTGTAAACATGGCTAAGACCTGCCACTGCAGTGTCTGTGTGTGCAGTTTTAAGCTGCCAATTCGACCTGGAATGTGCTCCCACTTGCCAGGCCTAAACCTTCCCTTTTTCTACATGTAAGGCACCCCTTGGGTAGTCCCTAGGTAGCCCCATGGGCAAGGTGCAGTCTATGTTAAAGGCGGGATATGTACTGGTGTGTTTTACATGTCCTAACAGTCAAATACTGCTAAACTCAGCTTTCACTGTTGCAAGGCTTGTCTCTCTCATAGGTTAACATGGGGGCTGTCTTTAAATATCAGGGGCAACATGTAGCAAATTTCAGATTTGTGACCCGCAAATTGCGAGTCAGAGAAACTCACAATTTGCTAGTCGCAAATCCGAATGTAGGATGGTGTCCCTGACACCATCTGCGATTAGCAAGTGGGGTCGCCAATGCCCACCTCATGAATATAAAGCAGTTGTTTTTTTGCAATGCAGACCGTTTTCCTTAAAGGAAAACGAGATGCATTAAAAAATAAAAAATGAAATGTTTTTGTTTCATTTTTTCAGAGCAGGCAGTGGTCCATAGGACCACTTCCTGCTCTGAAAAACTGTTTACAGTGACATTCACAACGGGGAAGGGGTCCCATGGGGACCCCTTCCCTTTTGTGAATGGGTTAGCACCCATTTGAAATGGGTGCAAAATGCGATTGGGTTGTGACAGCGACACAAAACAATCCTACATTGCACTGTGAGTCACCCCTTCCTAATTGCGAGTCGCAAACCCGTTTTGCGATTCGGTAACTAGGTTACCGAATCGCAAAACGGGGTTTGTGCATCGCGATGTGCTTTTTGCATGATGCAAACATCGAAATTCGCTGTTTTTGACGTGCAAAAAGTTACCTACATGTGGCCCCAAATCCCTTTCCGAGCAGATAGAAATCTGGAGTTTGGGGTTTCTGAACTCATAATTTAAAAATACATCTTTTAATGAAGGTGTTTTTTTTAGATTGTTAGTTTGAAAATGCCTCTTTTAGAAAGTGGCCATTTCCTTGCTTAAACCATTCTGTGACTCTGCCTGTTTGTGGGTTCCCTGTCTGGGTCAGACTGACAGTTGGGCTGGTGTGAATTCCCTCTATACAGTGAGACAAAGGGAGCTGGGAAGTAGCCTGCATATCTTACTGGACCATCCGCGCTAGCGTGGAGGGAGGAGTGGTCATTTACACCTGAATGGGCTTTGCCTGCCCTCTCACAATGCAGTCTCCAACCCCCTTGTGTGAGTCTGGAGCCTGGCCTGGGCAAGTCAGGATCTTGTGAACAACAGAGACTTTCCTTTGAAGTTTGCTAACTTCAAAGGCATAAAGGGGTATAAGTATTGAAACCAAAAATCCCACATTTTCAGATTTCTTCAAGAATTCAAGAGGAACCTCTGCCAGGGAGAAGAGCTGAGGAGAAGTGCTGCCCCCGCCTGTGATAGTGCTTTGTTGGGCTATCCTACAGTTGCTGCTTCTGCCTGTGAAAGGGGACAAAGACTAAACGTTGTTGTGCATTCCTGCTTGAGAAGAATCTCCAAGCGCTTGAATGGATCTTGCCTCCGGTGTTGAAGTCCAGGGCCATCAAAGACTTCCTCTTCCAGCACCTGGATTCTCTGGAGAGACTCCTGCCCTGCCAAGTGGTGCCCCATCCAGTACCTGGGACTTTGAAAGGTGAAACTGGTTGAAAAGGACTGAAATCCACGCAAAGACCGCTGTGCAGTGAAATTGTCAATGCACCATCGCAACATGGCTGATAAACGATGCGTCGCTGGCCTCGCAGCTAAAATCACCGTTTCGCCTGCATCGCGGCTGGAAGATCGACGCATCGTAGCTGGAGAAACTATGCGCAGCGCCCGCTAGTGGCTGCTGATTATGAGGCAAACCCCACAATGTGCATTTCCTGACACCGTGCGACAGGATTTCAATGCAACATTGCTGGGTGTGAAAAATCGATGCAAAGCCTGCCCGGATCCAGGTGCCTGTCTGGAAAATGACGCATCGCTCTCTTGCGAGGGAGGAAAAATGGCGCATCGCCAACCCGACCAGAGAAGGGAACGACGCACGGCCTAACTTACGAGTACGAAATTGACACATCGCTCACTTTTCCGACACACGCTCACCCATGCAGCTTTATTTTTTGACGCAAACCAGGTACTTTGTGCAACAACAGCGTTCTCACTGTTTTCTTAGGATAAGACTCATATTTAAATTCATATCTTGACTTGCGTATGTTAGATTTTTGTCATTTTCGTCTGGTTTGATTTAGATAAATATTAACTATTTTTCTAAACTGGTGAGGTGTTCATTTTGTAGTGTTTTTACTGTATTACTATGCATGTGGGAGAAATTCTTTACACGTTGCTTCTGGGGTTAAACCTTTCTGCTTGTGCTGAGGTACCGAGGGGGTATGCGGGGGTTAACCAGGTGTTTTTACTCCTTTACCCTGACTAGAGTGAAGGTCCCTACTTGGACAGAGTGCAAACTCACTGCCAACCAGAGACTCCATTTCTAACAATCCTTGTGACATATCTACATGTTAGACATTCATTCTTGCTGTTATGTGCTGAAATACTTTTGCTTGCTTCACTCAAATCATGTATCAATAGTATTTTAGCTCTGGCACATCACTTTACATGAAGTATGTAAGCTTCTAATTCAATCCAAAAATCAGAACTGCCAAGTGCATCTGCTTAAATCACTTTTCCACTACAATTAACTTTCAAGAAGGCACATCGATAAAAGAGAAGGTTTTCAGTCAACATTTGTCAAAGTAATTTTTCCTGCTCGCACCCTGTGGACTGCAGAAACCACGTAGGCCAAGAAGTTCAACAGTTGGCTATTACATATATGCAGGACCTTGCAATCTGATCAGAAAGATCAATCATGGCAATAATTTGCTGCCTTGGTCCACATCTATAAACGTACAATAAACAATATAGCTGGTTATTCTCTACATTTTTTAAAGTTTGACCGAGATGACCCACAAGTATGTGAAGTAAGAGGGGCTGTCCGGCACAAAAATACCACCAGGTACAAAAGAAAGGTCCATATTTATACTTTTGTTGCTGTGCATTTGCGCAATTTTTTGACACAAAAGCCACACAAACTTATAAAATATAATTGTACTTTGTAAGTTTGTGCCGCTTTTGTGTCGAAAAATTATGCAAATGCAGTGCAAAAAAAGTATACATTTAGGCCAAAGTACATGGGTTCAGCATCTTCCACAACAAGAACATTGTGTGGGAGAGAATGTCCTCTTGTAGTGCTAAGGTTAAAAAAGTCAGAAAAAAAACAGTTCTGCGAACCAGAACTATACTTGTGAAAAAACAAATAACCCAAAAAACCTTTGATTATAGCCTGGAAGGAAACTTCAAAAAGTGTTAATGTTCTGCATCACAATTCAATTGTTTCACATCAGTCATATTTTTTCTGAATCTTATTAAGGATCACCAACAGACCCTGGAATAATCTACAAAAGACTTACATATATCTGTTAACTACTTAAATGTCCAAATTTAGGCCCATATTTCTACTTTTTTGGAGCCGCATTTGCGTAATTTTTGACACAAAAGCGGCATAAACTTACCAAATACAATTAGATTTTGTTGGTTTGCGCCGCTTTTGCGTCAAATAATGCAGCAAAAAAATATATATGGGCCTTAGAGTTGCCCAAAGCACTGCAAACGGAGAAATTCTACTTTGATAACTCCGAAACCACCAGCCTTGAAGGGGCAGAGGCATGTTTATCTGAGACACTTGAGGCAAAAAAGTAACGAAGAACGAGTGAAAATTGAACAAATTAAAGTGGCCAAGTAATTAAATAAAACTAAGAGAACGTGGCGAATAATAAATGAACGTGGCAAAAAATATTGCCTTTGTCTACCTATATTTTAGTTCCCAAGAAGTGTTGGTATTTGGGTTTGGATGCCTCGTGGTCTCTTTTAAGGACCTGTTTGAGAAGCAGGTCTGCGGTTTTTGCAGAACACGAGCTGTAGTTTCATAAATGGGGACAAAGTGGAGTTTCAAAAGAAAGCAAAGGAGAAAAAACAAGGCCTGCAGAAAACGAAATGGTTTATGCATTTAATTGGCAAAAAACTAAGGCCCATGTTGATACTTTTTTAGCGCTGCATGTGCGTTGTTTTTTTTACGCAAAATCGGCGCAAAAGTACAAAATACAATTGTGGCCCATATTCATTTGCGCCGCTTTTTGACGCAAACAATTGTATTTTGTAAGTTTGCACCCTTTTTGCATCAAAAAGCTGCCCAAATACGGCACTAAAAAAGAATAAATATGGGCCTGTGTTTTGTAAGTGTACGCCGACTTTGCGTAAAAAAAAAGACACAAATACTGAGCTAAAAAAGTATAAATATGGACCTAAAACCTCAAACTTTCATACTACGTTAATCAAAATCAAGAATAGACCACTCAGTGTAATCTTAATGGCCAAAATGGACCGCTGCTGTTAAATTTGC
Source organism: Pleurodeles waltl (assembly GCF_031143425.1). Lineage (NCBI taxonomy): Eukaryota > Metazoa > Chordata > Amphibia > Caudata > Salamandridae > Pleurodeles > Pleurodeles waltl. The sequence continues at coordinate 636,354,133 of NC_090444.1, forward strand.
ATCTAATTTTCTGTATGCAGATTCTCAATCACCTTCTATATCTGAAATGTATTTAGATTTTCCATTATGTGACTGTTCAGGTTTTTCAATATTTTTAACAAATGGTTTTCATTTATCTATTTAATGTTAGTGTAGATGGAAAGGCAAAATGACAGATACCTGAATGATTTTGATCTTCCCGCTGCTATCTAACACTAGAAGGCTGTGCAATTGTTCACTAGCTTTCAGATAAACCATCTGGCAAAGCCAAATGTCTCTATCTTCACTGTCTCTTTTTGGATAAAAAGATTTAAGTTCTTCTCCACTTCCGAAATCCCAAATCTTCAATGAGCCTGGATGTGAAAACGAGAAAAAACAGACTAAAACACAACAGAGAAATTGCTCAGTTGTGTAAGAGAAATAAATAGAATTTACAACTGAGAAAGATACATCTTAACTTGTAATATTGCATCATTGAAAGCTGTCAGGGAATGCATAACATGATACAATCTATTTCTGGTTACTTACAAGAAACAAATTCATAAATGAAACACGCTTTGTGTGGAATGGAGATGGACAAATGTGTATAGAAACAGCATGGCGAGGGAAGGGGAGGTGTATAAAGCAGGGTTGCAGATGTTCAGTGGTACATATTCTATGCTGAGTCTTCGAGCATTGGTGGTGGTGGTATGGATGAGAGTAATGTTCAGGACCTCAGGCCCATATTTATACTTTTTTTTAGCGCCGCATTTGCGTCATTTCTTGACGCAAAAGCGGCGCAAACTTACAAAACACAATTGTATTTTGTAAGCTTGCGCCTCTTTTGTGTCAAAAAGTGGCGCAAATGCGGCCCTAAAAAAGTATAAATATGGGCCTTAGAGTGATCTGTGTATATAATCAGGATTACCAGCAGTATAGGTGTACTATGTGAGGTTTGTTAATGTAAGTCCAGAGTTAGGTTAAGGTCATTTTAGTTTCTCTGTAGTGAGCATGTTCAGTTATCAATTGGTGGTTATAGTGACTTGAGTGTGTCTTCTCCTCCCTGTATGGTGCAGGAGAAGGACGATATGAGTAGGAAAAGATCTTTCTTCTTTTTAAAGTACAAAAAAAGATAAATAATAAGAGCTGTACAATAACAGAATTAAAGAGATAACAAATGCAAGAGGAGTATTATCTAAAAATCAGTCATAGTTTTTTTTTGCTTAGCTCACAGAAGGGGTTTTTCTCTACATTCCCGTTAATGTCTTGTTAAAGTAAAAGTTATATTTAATCCATATGTCTTCTTAATTGTTCTAATATTGTCTTTGATTGTTTGTAAATTCAGGGGAAAAGAATACTGAGAGTACCGGTTTGAACAGGCATATAGCTAAATCCCTCCAAGGGCAAAACCTCTATAGCCCACCATTCACCTTTCACTGATGTATTTAGTGCAGCAGTCCTTCTTAAATACCCTCTCTTGAAACACCAGTCTCATGCATAATTAAGAAAGAGCATCTGGCATGCTATGGGGCACCTTGACAACTGATGGAGTAGCCCACTGTGGTTGGACAGTGAAGCACCAGGAATCAGATGGAAGAGGGATTTAATAATGAATAATGAGCGGGCCCAGTTAACTCTCACTAGAAATGTTACCTTTTCAGGAAACATACAGGCCCTGGACTATAACCACCTTAGAAATGCTTAAATTAGGCATACATATCCACCAGAACTGTTCTTGGAAAACCCAGCAGATGGGAAAACACCTGTGGAGGACTCTTAAGCAGTAGCATTTACTATTGCGCCAGAATAGACTGGTCCAAATCTTCACTTAAAACCCACATTCTCATCCAGATTACCAGCCCACACCACATATGTTTCCCACACTATCCCTGTTAGAAATACCAGAACCACAAATGTTCATTCACTTATGACATCTGATGCACCAGCACCACAACTAGAAATGGCTGAATATGCACAATCAGGGTCATCGCTGAACATCATGTCAAATCTTCCTGACTTGGTGATGGGTTTCAACATTGCTCCAAAAACATATGGCTTAACATTGCCAGTTGGATGAATAATCTATTTAGTCTTCCAGAATTAGATAATCTTACCTCAGCTATGAATCTCATGAAGAAAACAGAGTACTCTATTGAAAATAATGTTAATGATCACCTACACACCTGCGTGCCTCCCTATTGTAAAGACTAATTCAAGGCCATCCTTTGTGGTAACAGAGGTCCTGGTTTAGAGTTTAGCAGAGAGGTACTGTGTCACAAATTATAGCCTATTGCACTTCTAATACAGCGGGTGGGATATCTGTCACATTTGTGACACATTACTGTCCGCCATTCTAAATTAGGCCCCAACCAGTAAACCCATAAAATTCCCATTAGCACTATTTGACAGTAACATCAATGATAAGATTTCAGAAGACTTCCTTGCACTTTTCACAGTATAATGCACCACACTGTTCAATTAAAGGAAGATCAAAGAGTCAAAGGTCTGGTTCAAAGACTTTAAAGACACTAACCAGACTCACCTACCTACAAAAATCTCTTATAAGCATATCACCAACTACAGAAGTGCACTCCACTGTGGAAAATTACAATTTAGGGCCTTTGTGAGAATTTGGTGGGTGGTCCGCCAGGACAGTGGAGCTTGTGACAGCCAGACAATCCCTATATGAAGGGAAAATGTATGTAGAATGGCCCCTGAAACAAGATGGTTGTTCCAATGTACTTTGACCCAAGTTCCTGTGGTGTATATGCCATCGGTCAGATGTTTCTGCCAGAGAAGCTTGGTGCTTAGCCTACCTATAAATAATTTTTGAAGGAAATAATATAGGAAGGGAAGTCTCATAAAAGTCTTCAAGAGAATCAATAATCTCTTTGTACTGAACACAAAGTTTAGAAAAAACTTACCTTTGAAGTACAGTAACATTGCTTAGGATGGAGAACATCAGCATGGCAAAAACCATTCTAGAAAGCTTTTTGACAAGCTCTTGAAACACCAGATAAAACAAATGGTCAAGAAAATGGAATTATACTAACAGAATCTCGCTCAGAGCATCCTGCTGTGTTACTACAGGACCCCCTGCTACTTGCAGGAGCACAGCAAACTTAGCGTTCAAGCAACAAACACCCTAAACCTGTGGATGACCGGAAGATGGAAGTCAAGAAATGAAAATGGCTTCCACTGCTCCGTAGGAGGAAAGCCAGAGACTGTAATTTGCTGTAATCAAACATGCACAACTGCAATATCACTTTGAGCAGAGCAGTAAAGAGATGTTACAAGCTCCTCTTACTTGTACTGCCTCGTCAATGTCCCTGGTGGAATGTAGCTAAGAGGACTACTGGGAAGGGATGAAAGTACATAAGTGTAAGAAAGTCCTCCTTTTTGCATTGGCCACTCCCAAACTTTTTGGACAGCTACTGGTGGCTACTGACTCTTGGTTGTGTCCTGGGTACTGCTTACCAGTCCCACTGCCAGTGCCATGTGTAAAATGTGACTTTAGAATTAAAAGTACTTCCAAAGTATTCAACTGACTTATTTTTACACATGTCACCCTTAAGGTGTGCCCTAAGTGTCCCTAGGGCTGGGTGCTATGTAACTATAAGCAGGGACATTATAAAATTGTTTTATATGTTTTATTAACCCTGGTGAGGCAAAATAGCCAAATTAATTTTTCCCTCTCTGTAGTTAATGGGCTTCATAGGCTAAAATGGGGAGACTTTATTTTCATTAATAGAGTCCCAGGAGGAGACAGATATTTCATGTCTGGTATCAAACTGATTGTTATAATAAATCACACAACTTGCCATTGTTGGATTTAATATAACTAGTTCAGGGAAAGAGTTTTCGAACTCTACCTGAAAGTTGCCAACTTCAGCTCTGTAGCACCCTTCTCTGATTGGCCAGCCTCTGGCAGCCTATCCAGGCTGCCTTGATGAAGTGTGAAGTGACTTGGGCTGAAGACAAAGAATGTGCCTGGGGGAGAAGATCTGCCTTAGCAGATAGGATTAAACAGGATGAGGGGGAGAGCAGCCAAACTGGACTTCGAAGGAGGGAAGAACATTTGGAGCAGCTCAGGACCTCCCCCATTTCCTGCAAACCCAGACAATCAGGTGCCCTTTTGATTAGATTAGGAGAGGGCAGAAGAGGGGTGCGTTAAGGATTTTTAGCCACACTAGTGGGTGGGCTCAGCCAGACATTAACTACAAAATCAGTTTCAGCCATTTTGGATTTTTAAGGAATGCTGCTCCCTGGGATTGATTTTTGCCACAATTCCCAGGAAGTGGTTATCCAAGAGAATTGTGGCCTGCCTGTGATTGGACGGCTGGCCCACCTGTTTTCCACCTCAGGAGCAAGGATAAATATGGCAGAGCTGCACCCACACCTCAGATCCCTACAAGGAACAACATGAGAAGAAGAAGGACTGTCGTGCTGGAACCCTGACCTGCACCTATACATGGCACTGTGAAGGACTACACCAGCTGCACACTTGGACTTTACCACAAAATGACTTTTCCTGGTCTCAACTGGTTCAAGCAGGGACTCCTTGCTTGTTACAGGTGAAAATAGCTAACCAGAGTCACCTGCATCAAATCCTGAAGAAACTGACCATCTGATCACTGTCCAGTTTGATCCAGATGCATTCTGGGAGTTGGAGTCCTAGCCCTCAAGTAGCAACTCAGAGCTTTTGGAACCTTGGGGTGAACTGTGAACTCCTAAAGGACCTTCAAAGACCTCCTGGAAGAAGATCCAGAAGTTTGGAGCAGATTGGAGAGATTTTAGTAAAAAGCTCCATAAAGGGACCTCCCCTCAGTTGTGAGTCAAACCGGCTTACGTTGACCGTGACCCAGCCTGACTTGCAGGATCGTCCCGCTAAAAAGGTCCAGAACTCCAGACTTCCCGGATTTCACTGAGGGCTCCTGGAAAGGCAATCTAATGACGTTGACTTGAAATCGGTTTGCTATGGAGGATCGTCAGACAGTGGTGAGAAAAAGCTCTAAAAAAGTGCCAAATTTCAAACTTAAAAATTTGACCGGGACTTCCCACGCAATGTATCCGAGAAGGGCTCCTGGGACATTGGATAAAGATTCAACTTTGGCCCGGACAAAGATTTCAGTCCTGAAAAATCGTCTAAGTCAAAGGTAGAATTCTTCACCAAGGTCTCCTGCGACGCATATTCGAAGAGGGCTCCAGTGAGGTTGGATCAGATTGGTGACTTCATCCCGCTAAAGAAAATTTTCAAGAAAAAGACTAAGGGGGTCATTATGAGCTTGGCGGTACGAGGACCACCATGTTTGTGGGGGCGGTCGAATTGCCAACAGGCTAGGGGAAAAGACCGCCATATTATGACAATGGTGGTCCTCTGAACCAAAAACAGCCAATCCCCCGCCAGTACCGCCAGTGAGGGGGGACCACGCCGGATGGCAGTAGACATCTCCAGGTAAGTGGGGATCATGTCCCCGCCGAGAGTATTATGAGGTTGCACACCGCCATGATGTTTGCAACGGTCGCACCGGCACCAAAACCCTGGCGGAAACTAACCATACAAAAGGAGACAATCACCATCAGGAACAAAGAGACGTCCTGAGCCGCCATGGAACCAGAACTTGAAGTCTTCCCAATGCTCCTGCTCGCCCTGCGTCTTTGGAACCAGCGACGGCAATAACAAAGGGGACAACAACCGTAAGTACACACATCTCGCACACACTGGAGGGTAAGGTATTAGAAAACATGCACATACAACACACACATCTGAGACAGCTGGTGACAGGCACACACATGCAACCACACACCCATACCAACACACACACACCTACACACACACATAAAACACGCACACGAACAATACACACACCACACACAACACACACATGCCATACACACAGTACCCCGAACACACACATTACCACCACAGGCCAACACACATATACACAACACCACTGATTCACCCAACAGCACAACTGCAGCTGCACAAATGCTTGCCAACACATTGCACAGCACACCTACACATTACAAAACATATCGACAGCAACACACAAAGCACAGCTACACACATGGAACCATGCAATCATATTATTCACACAAAACACATCAGTCACAGCTGGACCAATGGCAGACCCACACGCACACCCATGCATTCCAGGCACAAAAGCCAGCACTACCAACACACACAATTCGCATACCTACAAACCAAAGCCCACATACAGAAACCACACATGCTGAATGAAAGTCAGGACATGTAAGTCATCATTGATACCAATGGCAAGTTGGCCTTGATGTATATAACTATATACAGGCAAAAGGCCATTGGCCAGTCCATGTGTCACTGTGCCCTGACACAAATGTCACATTTCAGGGCCCCAACGTGACTCCTGACTGCAAAACCACCTCCACATGGTTGGGGCATCAAGAGGGCAGGCAGGCATCTCCGGGGTGATGGGGTGGTGATTGAGGGCAGAGTTTGGGCTTGGGAGGGGGTCCTTGGGTTTGCCCTTGGGTTAGGGGGGCTTGGGCTTGGGTTTGGATTATGGTGGAGGGTCTTTAGGTTTGACCTTGGGAGGGGGGACTTTGGGATTTGAGGGGTGGAGCGCTTGGCAGGGGAGGAGCATGGGCAACACCTGGGGGTCACGGGAGGAGGAGGAGGTGAAAGGGCTAGAACTGGACAGGGCGCTTTGCGAAGTGACAGGTTGGGATATGGTCAGGGAGATGGGTAAACTCATAAAGGAAACCTTTTTTAGGGACACAAGGGCAGTCATGGGAAAAGCGCTTGGGAGTGGGAGTGGTTGTCAGGTGTGTTTTTGTGTGTGTCATGGGTGCAGGTGCCAGAGTGGAATGCCTTTGTGTGCTGGGTGTCTGTTGGGTGGGTGAGTGCTTGTGTTTTGGGAGGACAGAGGGAGGAGGTGCTGGGAATTGCCATGATGGATGAGTGACTGAGTGTTGGGGTGGTGGCTGTAGGAATGGTGGATATGCTGCATGTGGGAGTGCCGGAGGTTGTGGTGAATGCGGATATGGTGACTGGGGTGGATGTCTGCGGGTCAGCTACTGTAGTGACTGTGGGTAATATGGGAGTGGTGGCTAGATCTGGGAGTGTTGATATCATGCCAGCAGGTATGAGTGGTGAAATGTCTGTGATGGAGGGGGTTGTGGGGGTGTCTGTGCAGGCAGTGGATGTTGTTGTGCTTGCAGTTGGGTGTTGTCTGTGTGCATGCCAGTGGTGGGTCTTGTGTTGCTTGTGTCATGTGAAACCGTGTCTGGTGTAGTGGATGCATGCATGTGTGAAGGTGTGCTTTAGATGGGTGTGGGGAGAGGGGATAGGGATTGGGAAGAGGTAGGTGGAGGGGGACAGTAGACAATGAACATTGGCTGCCGACAGGGAGAAGGCCAGAGCCTGAAAAGATCTCTGTCGGGCAGCCATGGCACCGTGAATGCCTTCCAGGAACACATTAATCTGTTGCACTTGAGCCGTAAGTCCTTGGATGGCATTCATGATGGTGGTCTGACCCACAGAGATGGACCTAAGGTGGTCAATAGCTTCCTCACTGAGGGCAGCAGGTTTGACTAGGGCAGGGGACAGAGGTTCCCGTGGTGGAGGAGAGGTGCAACTGGGTGGGGAGCTACAGGGAGGGCGTTGCTAGTAAGGAGTTTGGCAGACAATGATGGTGCTGGGGTGATCCCAGATGGGTCCACCACCGCCATGGAGTATCTACTGGAGGAGGATTTCAAGAGTGATGTAGACGATCCGGTCTCCCCTGTGGCACTCCCCTCGCCCTCTGTTGTCATAGTTTGACTCTTGCTCTGAGCAAGACTGCTGGTATAAGAAGGATAGTACTTATGTTTGTATGCGAGTATGCCAGTCATACAACAAGTCACAACTGTCGTCCCAATCCTTCCGGCTTACAAGCACCTCACCAAAAACCCAAACAGTTAAAAGGTGATTTGTGGCAGCCTTTACGCATGGACTCAAGAGTGCAACATCTCTGTGAGTGTCGTGGTTAAACGGAGATTACCCCTTTCTCACATAAACAACATGTCTCAGTCAACCACAGGCAATAAAGTAGATGCAGTATAGTTTCAATAGGTTTTATTAAAAAGACTGCAATCTACAATAAGTTGCATGGGCTGCAATCATCAGAGTAATGAACAGTGCAAGAAATAAAATTGTAAATACGAGAGTCATTAACACAAAGACTCCCACCATCTTGCGATAGCATGAAATTACATGAGATATCAAATATGTCCTACTACCCTAATATGATGAACCTGATCTCTAACCTAAAGAGAACTAGGGGCCAGATGTAGTAAGCTGTTTGCATGGTGCAAACTGCGAAAAGTTTGCGCCATGCAAACAGCCTTCTGCGATGCACATTCACAATTTGGGAGTCGGTACCGACTCGCAAATTGTGAATGCGACTCGCAAATAGGAAGGGGTGTTCCCTTCCTATTTGCGACTTGCATTGCAATGCAGAATTGCTTTGTGACCGCGAATGCGGTCGCAAAGCAATTCGCAGTTACCACCAGTGTCACACTGGTTGTAACTCATTAGCAAAAGGGACACCCCCTTTGTGAATGTTGCCCAAAAGGTTTTTCCAGAGCAGGCAGTGGTCCAATGGACTACTGCCTACACTGAAAAAACGAAACCAAATTGTTTCGTTATTTTTTTTATTTTGCAACTCGTTTTCCTTTAAGGACCCACCTCATTAATATTTATGAGGTGGGTCTTTGCGACCCCATAGCGAGTCGCAGACGGTGTCTGAGACACCGTTCTGCATCAGGATTTGCGATTCTGAAATTGCGAGTCGCACCGACTCTCAATTTCAGAATCACAAATTATGACCTTGCTACATCTGTCCCTAGATGTGTTAAACCTAATCTGCCAATGCCATGTCCATGAGAAGAGCCCCCAACCCTCGTTAATTTGGAATGAGGTCTCTAGATCCGTGGGGACACCAAGACTGGGTCAGCATCAAGGTGACTTGTGGCATTGATAGCGTTCATGGCATCTGGTAGGAATCCCTCTAACTGTCTGTATCAGATGTACTTATACAGATCTAATCGTACCCCTGACGTAGGCCTGTTCCCAAACAATAGGTAAGGAGACATGCTTGGGGCGGCAATCACATAAACAATTCCCTGGAAAGTATAAGAGTGGGAAAGTACCTAATATGAATACCTACATCTTATTTATCTTTTGAGCCTGAGGTTGACACCTTTGCAAAGTGGCACTGAAAGCGTAAAACAAAACATCTTCCTAACTAGGAGCACAGTAGCGATCTCGAGAAGATATCATTAAATAAATGTGCTAAAACAGAGCAAGTTAAATAGGTTCAAAGTCACTAGGTGAGAGGGGCACAAGTGTGCAAGCCGAAGTGCTAAGGTAACCCCTGCTCCCATTAAAACAAGATAAGATTCACCAACACCCTCCTCATTGTCAGAACAAGTAGGACACCACATAATGACTCCAGAGAAAGTGAATAAATCCAAACTTAAATGCTGTGGACTAAAAACAAGCTGAAAAAAAACTTGTATTTAAAAACATGTTAAAATAGTTCTAAACATATTAAGCGACATCGGCCTTCATTATGACATTGGTGGTAAATCCTGCTTACTGCTGTGGTGACGGCCGCCAACACACCGCTGCGGAGGCGAACATCCGTTCGCCATATTATGACACACACACACTAAACCAACAGAATACTGCCACAAACACATATCTGCCAGACCAAAGGTTATTGGTAAACTGTCTGTACGAACACCCATACCGTTACGCCAACAAAACAATGCCCTCTACATTATGGCCTATGAATCACCACGACGGACACTCAGCAGCTTTAAACCATTGGCAGTACACACCGGCGCAGTCAGAATGGTCACCCAAATATATAACAACACAACATTGGTCAAAACTAAAATCATACACCTGACACTGATACGCACACCACATCCACCCACCCACAGCACTATAACACACACATCAACATTACCCGCAACTCCTTATGAACACGAAAAATAGCCAAGTGATACCCACGCAAATCAGAGACACAACTACACTAACACCACAAACACCCATCCATCTATCACACACCCTATACCCCACCACATTACTCAACACCCACTGCAAGACACACATCACACAACACCCATGTTCCCACAAAGTCACCCCCGTTTCACAGAGGAGGAGTTGTGGGTCATGGTGGAGGAAATAGTCAGGGTAGAGCCACAGCTGTTTGGAGCACAGGTACAGCAAATCTCTACTGCCAGGAAGATGGAACTATGGTGGAGAATCGTGGACAGGGTGAATGCAGTGGGACATCATCCAATAACAAGGGACAACATCAGGAAGAGGTGGAACGACCTATGGGGGAAGGTATGTTCCATGGCAGCAAGCACCAGCTCGCCATTCAGAGAACTGGCAGTGGACCCCCACCTCCTCCCCCACAGCTGACAGCATGGGAGGAGCAAGTCTCGGCAATACTGCGTCCTGAAGGAGTCACTGGAGTTTCCAGAGGACAGGACACTGGTGAGTCAATATTTGTTACCTATCCCCCCATACCTGCATGCCACCACCACCTCTCACCCTGACACCCATCACTCCACTCCATCCCACACAGTACACCACCACAATTTACTAACCTGAATGCCAAGCCCTGCATGCCATACCCACTGCGATGACCTTCCATCCCAGCCCTGCATGTACACCCATCACCAATGCATGCACAGCATGGAGAACTAACAATCCCACAAGACATCACCATTCACAAACAAAGGTGGCAGGGCAACAGCAACGATATAGGGGAAGCTAGGGATGTAGAAAATGTCACAGACATGTAGCATTATACGCCACTCACATCCCTACAGGTATACCTGCCAATCTAAGTGGCGAGGAGGTGCCATGGCTACCCAGTCCCCCATTTGAAGATGCCCCCAGTTATGACAGTAATTCTGGACTTCTGGACCTGGATTGAACTTCCTGACCCATCAGGGACATCTGGTGAGTTGGCTACCCCAGCCCACACCCACACCACCACAGAGCCTTCCCCCTCAGTATCCAACACTACAGCAGCCACCCAACGTCCCCAAACCTCTATCAGACAGACGCCAGAGACACTTGCTGTAGGAAAGTACAATCTTTCTTGGCATGTTACCCCCAATTCCTTCCTGTTTGTCAGTGTGTTGCTACTGTGTCATTGCGATCTTGCTAGTCAGGACCCCAGTGCTCATAGTTTTGTCAGTATGATTGACTGCGCCACTGGAGTTCTGCTAACCAGAACTCCAGTGCTTATGCTCTCTCTGTGTACCAAATTTGTCACTATAGTTTAGTGACTCCATATTCCAATGCTGATTGGCAAACTGGATCCCCCTTATAAGTCCATAGTATATGGTACCTAGCTATCTAGGGCATTGGGTTCCAGGACATCCTTATGGGCTGCATCATTTCTGTTGCTACCCATAAGGAGCGCATAGAAACACTCGTTCAGGACTGCCACTGCAGCCTGAGTGAAATTGTGCACACACTATTTCACAGCCATTTTCACTGCACCAGGTAACTTATAAGTCACCTATATGTCTACCTTCAGTTACAGAAGGCTAGGTGCATAGTTAATGTGTGTGAGGGCACCCTTGCACTAGCAAAGGTGCCCCCACGTTGTCCAGGGCCAATTCCCTGGACCTTATGAGTGTCGGGACACCATTACAAGCATGCACCACATATATGTCAATACATATATGTTGCTTCAAAATGGTAACTCAGAATATGGCCATGTGAGGTGTCTAAGATTGTGAAATTGAACCCCCAAATCCAAATATGGTATTGGGGGGACAATTCCATGAACCCTGGGGGCTCCACCATGGACCCCCCAGTATTGCCAAACCAGCTCTCTGAGGTTTCTACTGCAGCCCCAACTGCTGCCACCTCACAGACAGGTTTATGACCTCCTGGGGATTGAGCAGCTCAATCCCAGGAAGGCTGAACAATGCATTTCCTTTCAGAGAGGGGTGTTACACCCTCTCCCATTGGATATAGGTGTCACAGGCATAGGAGGAGCATCCTCCCAGAGCCTCTGGAAATGCTTTGAAGGGCACAAACAGTGCCCTCCTTGCATAATCCAGTCTACACTGGTTCAGGAATCCCAAATCCCTGCTCTGGGGCGAAACTGGACAAAGGAAAGGGGAGTGACCACTCCCCTGTTCATCACCACCCCAGGGTTGGTGCCCATAGCTCCTCCAGGGTGTCCCTTGCATTAGCCATCTTGGATTCCAAGGTGTGGGGACCCTCAGGGAGCATCTGAGTGGCCAGTACCAGCAGGTGAGGTCAGAGACCCTTCCTAATAGGTGCATACCTGAGTAGGTAGCCAATACCCCTGTCAGGGCTATTTAGGGTCTCTCCTCTTGGTGTTTCCTCAGATTCAGTTTGCAAGATTCCTCCAGGCCCCCTCTGCATCCTCTGCATCAGCTTCTGACCATCGGATCAACCGCAGACTGCTCCAGGAACCGCTGTAACTGCAATAAAGTATTCAGGAAGGCTCCTGTGACCTGCAGCTTCAGCTCCAGCCAGCAACTGCAACAGTTTCCAAAGTGTGCACCCTCTGAGGACTGCCTTTCTTCACCCTGCACCAGAAGAACTGAAGAGATCTCCCGTGCATTGATGGAGTCACTTCTCTGCTTCAGCAGGCACCTCTCTGCAATGATGACCGGTACTCTGGGACTCCTTTCCTGTCGACGATCGTGGTCCCTGTAACACAGGTGGTGGACCAAAGTGACCCTGACTGTTCAGAGGTCAAGCTGTCCAAACTTGGTGGAGGTAAGATGTTGCCTCCCCGTGCCAGAGAGTACCCCTGTGTATCGCATCCTCTGCAGCTCCTTGGGCTGCTGTGCACTTCTTCCAAAAGTTCTTCATGCACAGCATAGCCCAGGTCCCCAGCACTCCATCCTGCGATGCACAGCTCTCTGAGTTGTTCTCCAGTGGTGTGGGATCCTCCTGTGTAATGCTACGATGACTGAACTTTGCAACTCCATTGTCCCCATATCCTGGAACGTTGATGCTGCCTGGTCTCCTGAGGGCTCTCTGAAGTGCTGAGAGCCCCCTCTGTCTCCTCAGTCTGAGTTGAGACCACGAGGTCCCTCCTTGGTCCGGACAGCTCCTCTTTGATGCAAAACGCATACTTGCGTTAACCAAGGCTTGTTGGCGGAATCCAGTGACACAAACAGCCTGCATCCAACAACTTGACGTGTGACATCTCTTGCACCAAGCAGGAACCTGCAGCTTTCTTCTTTGGTGCATTTCGGTACTTTTCTTCCAATTGGAGAATCCACTTTTGCACCTTCTTCCAGGTGGGCAGGGGCTCCTGTTCTTCCTGGACTCTTCATAAACTCTGGACTTGGTCTCCTCTCTCCGCAGGTCTTCAGGTCCAGGAATCCATCACTGGTTGCTTGCAGTTTTGCTTGGTTCTTGCATAATTTTTCATCACAACTTGTAGTGTATTCTGAGGAAACTTGCTGTACTTTACTCCTGCTTTTCTGGGCTCTGGGGTGGGTAGTTTACTTACCTTTGGTGTTCTCTTACACTCCCAGTGCCCCTCTACACATTACACTTGCCTAGGGGGAAATTCAACATTCGCATTCCACTATTTTATTATATGGTTTGTGTTGCACCTAGACCCATTGCAATCTATTGTGTTTTTCACTGTTTGCACTATTCTATGTCTGCTTAATTACCTAATTCTGGTTACTAGTGTATATATTGTGTATAACACTTACCTCCAGAAGGAGTATTGCCTCTAAGATATTTTTGGCCTTGTGTCACTAAAATAAAGTACCTTTATTTTTGGTAATGCCGAGTATTGTCTTTTATTGTGTATAAGTACTGTGTGACTATAGTGGTATTGCAAGAGCTTTGTGTGTCTTCTAGTTCAGCCTTGGCTGCTCTGCTACATCTACCCATAGACAGCCTAAGTTGCTAGACAATGCCTACATTTCACTAATAATGGGATAACTGACCTGGTATAAGGTGTACCTTAGGTACCCACTACAAACCAGGCCAGCCTCCTACACTTGCTAAGACTAGGAAATGAAACCCTCCTGAATGTCCCCCTTGTGTTCCACTCTGTCACCTTGTGCACTTTGAACTGCCATTGCTCCCCTTCCTATGGACCCTTGGACACTGGACTTGTGCTACAAACAGACTGGACCAGTACCCTGGACTTACCACTACCATCACCCCATTCCATGCACTATTCCATCTATATTTTTCATTACAATAAACACCCTTGAATACAACTTGAATGGTAGTGCTTTATGTGATGAAAATGTGCAATAATATTAACAGTTTCATCTTGTGCAATTGTCCGGAATTTTGTGATTGCATACAAATAATGGCCTGTAGCTGTATATAGTCATCACATCAGTACACAGTTGTAACCACACCAACATCTGCAAAATGAGAAGGCATAGGTGAGAGTCAGTTGAAATGGTAAGGCAGTTTCTGCCATCATGCTACAGCCACACTGAAAAGATAAATAATCAGAGGAATGGTCAGTTCCACTGTATTACCTGTGTGTTATTGGAAGTAGTGCCCTATGACTGATGTCCTGTTGTCCACATCCTCATCCTCTGCCTCCTCATCCTCACTGTCCTGAGGGTCCACTGCTGCCACAGAAGCATTTTCACCCTCTTCCTCCTGCAGATGGGGCACATGTCATCTGACGGCCACTTTGTGCAACGTGCAGCATACAACAACTATCTGGCAGACCTTGAGAACACAAAGGCCAGGGCACACCCAAAGTGAAACTCCGTGTAGTGGATCCAAGTGGTAATTCAAGAATTGAGTCGAAATCTGGCAAACAGGTGACACTGGATATTTATTACAGGTGAGAACAAGTGGTCAGAGTTCCAGTCAAATGACCACATACAACACAAGTCCAAACAGCAAAACAGCCGACACGTGTTTCGTCTTCAAGACTTTGTCAAGGCTTCAGCTATGCGGACATATGTAAATGAAAAGAAGTAAAAAGGAGTTCCGAAAACATTTTTGAATGATGTGGATCTCCCGGTGAGTCAATCATATGGAGTACAGGTAACAAAGAGGGCTATGATAAGCCTAATTAAGCGTGGAGTAATACCATGCTGGTCGCGTCGGTATCAGACAAGTATCTGGCAGACCTTCTCAGGGGAGTAGAAGAGGGATCCACCTGTCAGATGGAGGCATTTGAACCTGGCCTTCAGGAGGCCAAAGGTCCGCTCAATTATTCTCCTGGTTCGCCCATGAGCATCATTATACCTATTCTCAGCCTCTGTCCTGGCATTCCTTACAGGGGTCAAGAGCCACGACAGGTTTGGTTAGCCAGAGTCACCTGCAAGAATTGAGGAACAAACATTAGCCTTGCTCAATGGTATGGGGGATGACTCCTGAAGGAATACACTGACATGTATTCGGTGGGGACTCAGGTTCACCTATTAGCCACACCCTGTGCCTCAGTAGTTGTGCCATCACATTTGGAATGCTGCTATTCTCAAAATGAAAGCGTCATACACTGACCCAGAATACCTGCCAGTGACGTGGAAGATGTGCTGGTCAGCCAGGCACACCATTTGCACTTTGAATGAGTGAAAACTCTTCTGATTCATGATCACCTGTTCATTATGCCGGGTGAGGGGGGACAAATGCTATGTGTGTTCCATCAATGGCCCCAATAATATTTGGAATATGTCCCATTGCATAGAATCCAGCCTTCACAGTGGCTAAATCTTCCACTTGGGGGAAAGCGATGTAGCTGCACATGTCTATGAGAAAGGCACACATAACCCTTGCAAGCACTATTGAGAACATTGGCTGTGACATTCCTGCTGTCAAGCCCACTGCCACTTGGAAAGAGCCAGTGGCCAGGAAATGGAGCACAGATAGAACCTGCACAAGAGGGGGGATCCTAGTGGGATGACAGATAGCAGATATCAGATCAGGCTCCAAATGAGCACACAGCTCTGTGATTGTGGGCCTGTCCAGTCTATAGGTGAGTATTATGTACCTGTCCTCCAGTGGAGTCAAGTCCACAAGGGGTCTGTACACGGGGGCTTGCCTCATTCTCTTATTCCTCCACAGTGGTAGGTACCTAAGGGACACAAGAGTGAGAAGGGAGTGACAAACTGAACAATGGAACCACAACCTCAGTGTAAATTGAGCTTTTATGTATTTTGACTATGTAAATGGCAATGTTTGTACAATTGACAGCAATGACGCAGTTTTCAATTTCAGAATGTTGAACAGCACCATAAAATGGTGACCGCCTGTCCTGTATGTAGGGACATGTGGAAGTGATGTAACTCCGCTGGCGTTTGACGTCATGGCGGAAGGCGGTCTTGTACCACCGTGCTATTCCACATTGACTAAAATGGGGATCTGTGGAGTACAGTATCCAATGAGGATCACCGGTGGCGGTGATGGTGTACACCTCCATGGACGTGACTGCCATTTTCTGTCTATGGCCTCACATGGTTCCTGACTTTCGAAAGGACAACACATCCACTGCGTCTGCTGCTGTGACCTGAGTCTGGAACCTGCCATCGCCCATGTGACAGGGGAAAGGGCCCCTGCCTTCACTTCAGAGGAGTTGGAGCGCCTGGTGGATGGGGTCCTACCCCTGTATGGACAGCTGTATGGGACTCTAGACCAACAGGTGAGTACACCAAGGGAATGATGCATGCGACAAGGTCGCATGGAGATGTGTGTGTGCTGGCAGTGTGTAATTTGGGTGGGGGGTATGGCTGGTGATAGTGTACATGCAGGGCTCCGGGTGACGTGTGTGTGCAATTTGAGGGGAAATTGTATTTGTGGGCCATATCTCTGACAGGCTGGATTGTATGGTTAATGGTGTCATCCTGTCTGTATTTCCTCTACAGGTCAGCACCCATCAGAAGAAGGGATTGTGGTGTGCCATCACCAAGGACATGCAGACCCTGGGGGTCTATAGCAGGCAGAGCACCCACTGCAGGAAACAGTGGAAAGAACTGAGACGCTGGGCCTGGATGACAGCAGAGGCCCAGCTGGGGATGGCCTCCCAACGAGGGAGGGGTGCCCGTCAGAACCTTACCCCTTGATGGCTCACATACTGGCGGTGGCGTACCCAAAGCTGGGTGGGCGTTTGAGGGAAGGACAGCAACCACAAAGGGGTGTGTATAGTGTGTGTATGACACCTATCTTTGTTGCCTAGCATGGGATCCTGGTGGTAGGTTTCAGTTAGTGGGTGCCCCTTAATGCCAGCTCTGACATTACTGCGTGGTCCAGCAGTAAATGGGTGAATGGCAAAATCATGTTAACTAGCTAGTTGACATTCCATGTCAGACAGGGCTTAGTAGGTCCCAGAAGGGGTACAAATGGCGGTGGTTGCCTCTCATCTTGCTGTGGTACCTAGCCATTGGAATACCAGTGCGGTGCATAGTGCTCAATCTTGATCCCTGGGTGTGATGGTAATGTGTATGCCATCTGTGGTGTTTGTGCTGTAATTGACCCAGTGCTCCCTTTCTTCCCCCCATTTTCTTCTGTCATCCTGCCATGTGTGCATTAGCATCATCTGGCGGCGGAGCAGTGGCACCGGAGAGATAGGGAGCTGCAGTCCATGAGTCCCAAGAGGTAGAGTCCACCAACGCCAAGGGGACCAGTGGGATGGAGGGCGAGGGGAGCACCACAGCGGGGACAGGAGGTGACAACACTGACTCTGATTCCTCTTCCGATGGAAGCTCCCTGGTGGTGGTAGACACCTCTGGAACCACCTCAGCTACAGGTACAGCTGCCACCCCCCATACCAGCACCGCCCTCCCAGTAGCCTCCCACTGAGGTCCCTGTGCCCGCTCACCCAGGAGGATGGGCATCTCCTTAGCCCGAGGCACCTCAGGCCCTGCTCCAGTCAGCCTTGCTGCCCTCAGTGAGGAGGCTATTGACCTCCTGAGATCCATCTCTGTAGGGCAGTCAACCATAGTGAATTTCATCCAGGGGCTGGCATCCCAGATGCAGCAACGCAATGCCTACCTGGAGAACATCCACGTTGGCGGCCCTACAGAGATCGTTTCAGGCTCTGGCCTCTTCTATGATGGCAGCCAGTGTCCTTGGTCCTACCACCCCACCTCCAACTACCAATTCGCAGTCTCAGTCTCCTCTACCCCAACCCATTCCATGCATACATACAGACAAGCATGCACACAAAACATCACACAAGAGTGGCACAGACAAGCACAGGCAGCACACTTCAAGCCAAAAGCACTCACACAAACAACAGACAGTTGCACACACAACAACATCCACTGCCTTCACTGTCTCTCTCTCCTCCTCCTCTTCCTCCTGCACAGTCAGATCCGCACTCACACCTGCATGCACTGCATCAACAGCCACCACCACCATCACCGCATCATGCAGCACACACACCTCACTTGCAGACACCTCAACAACATCCATCCACTCAGACACCCAACAGCCATCCACCTCACACAGGCACACTGTCCATGCACCTGCACCCAAGTCCAGCAGACGTACACCTCCTACAACCACTTCCTCTACCTCCACTACCATCCCTTCTCCCACATCCCACCTCAACATCCCTAAGAAGCTTTTCCTTGCTAACTTGACCTCATTTTCCTTCCCCCTCCGCCCTCCGTCCTGCCCGTAAGAGCAGGGTCTCAACAACCCAGCCCAGCACCTCAACCAAACAGTCTGCCACAGCTCCCACCAAAAAATCAGCTGCTGGCACAAAGGGGTCCCTGAGTGTAACGGTAGCCAGTCCTAGTAAGTGCATATCTCCACCTCAGAAAGGGAGGACTAGGGTGGCGAAACCCAAAAGACAGAGGACAAAGGTCAGTGGAGGCACCTCCTAGATCTGGAGGCAAGGACACAAGTCACATGTCAAAGATCAAGGGGGCCTGTCACAAGAGGGAACACAAGGATCCCCCTCCGCCACCAAAGAAAGCCAAGGTTCCCCCTCCACCATCAAACAAAGCCAAGCAGCCCCCTCCATCAGTAGTGGGCAAGGAGCCCTCTCCACCAGCAGAGGCACCCAAGAAGCCCCCTCCACCAGCAGAAGGCAAGGAGCCCTGTCCACCTGCAGAGGCACCCAAGGAGCCCTCTCCACCAGCAGTGGCACCCAAGGAGCCCCCTCTACCAGCTGAGGACATGCAGCCCACCTTCCAGAGACAGTTGGACAAGGAGCCCCCTCCAGAACTAGTGGGCATGTTACTCACTCCACACTCTGTGGCCTTTCACTCCCCTCCAGATACAATTGGGCAAGGAGCCCCCTCCAGAACCAGGGGTCATGTTACCTACTCCAGACACTGTGGCCTTTCACTCCCCTCCAGAGACTGTTGGGTGAGGAGCCCCCTCCAGAACCAGTGGGCATGTTACCCACTCCAGAGACTGTGGCCTTTCACTCCCCTCCAGGGACTGTTGGACAAGGAGCCCCCTCCCAAACCAGTGGGCATGTTACCCACTCCAGAGACTTTAGCCTTTCACTCCCCTCCAGAGACTGTTGGGCAAGGAGCCCCCTCCAGAACCAGTAGAAATGTTACCCACTTCAAGTAAGGTGACCCGCCCACCCCCCTTCCTCCTGAGGTGCCTGCCTATTTTAAACATGATGCCCCTTAGACTGTGCCCTGTGGCCATGTGGCTCTTTGGTACTTTGGACTGGCCATTGGCCAAATCTGGACATTGATGCCTGCATTTACATTTCAGGTTTAATGATGGTGGCTGTTGGCACCAATTTAAAGTGTTAGTTCATCAGATTTGTTGTCCTTGCGTTATTTTCATGCGGGTCCTGTGACATTCGTTTTACTCTGCAGTTGGTTCTGTTTATGGTGTGTGTGTGAATGGTGTGTGTTGTGCATATGTGTGTCACTCTCCTTTTCCTCCCTCTCTCCTTTGTGTGCAAGGCAGCTGTACTCACCGTCGTCATCTTCGTCAGCGTTGGTGCTTCAGGACGGCCATGGCGTTGTAGAGCATCGGGAAGACTTGGAGTTCCGGTTCCATGGTGGCCAAAGGTTCTTTCAATTATCCTCCTTGTTCGCCCATGTGCCTCACTGTAACGTTCCTCTGCCCTTGTCCTGGCATTCCTTACTGAGATCAGTAGCCATGAGATGTTGCGATAACCAGAGTCCCCTGCAAATATCGAGGGATACCTGTTAGACACACACTCACCCTTAGGGCCAAACCCACACACATATACCTACATCCACTGGGTGGGGACCATGGGCTCACCTATTAGCCACACCCGGTGCCTCTGGGGTTGAGACATCACATATGGAATGCCGCTATTCCTCAAGATAAAGGCATCATGCACAGAGCAAGGATACTTGGCATTCACATGGGAGATGTACTGGTCCACAAAACACACCATCTGCACATTCAGAGAGTGAAAACGTTTTCTATTCCTGAACACTTATTCATTTCTCTGGGGGGGGACAAATGCTACATGTGTACCATCAATGGCAACAATGATGTTGGGGATATGTCTCAGGGCATAAAAGTCAGCCTTCACTGTGGCCAAATCCTCCATCTGGGGGAATACGATGCATGTGTTTGAGCAGGGCAGACAACACTCTGGTCAACACGTTGGAGAACATTGGCTGAGACATCCCTGATGCCATGGCCACTGTTGCTTGGGAGGAACCACTTGCCAAGAAATGGAATACTGACAGGACCTGCACTAGAGGCCTGTGGGCTGGCGAATAGCTGAAATCAGGTCTGGCTCCAATTGGGCACACAGTTCTTGGATTGTGGTCCTATCAAGTCTGTAGGTAAGGATAATGTGCCTGTCCTCCCTTGTCGCCAGGTCCACCAGGGCTCTGTACAAGGGGATGTCTCCATCGCCTATTCATCCTCAGTGGTTGAACTCTAGGGTGGAAAATGGTGAGCAGAGGGTCATGTGAAAACAAAAATGCATTTCTTCCTTTACAGAAACAGTATGTGAATACGAAAGTCAGTTGATGTGCCAATGTCTGCTGTGATGCAGGTAGGTGCCAAGGCCTGTGCCCCTCTAAAATGGCGGCTGCCTGACCTGTGAGGAGAGACAAGTGGAAATGAGGTAATTCTGCTGGCGTTGTGTGCCGTTGCGGTCGATGACCGCCGGGCAACACCGCATTGGTTATCATTGGGCCCTATGGGTTCTAGGAACCAATGGCGATGTACGCCGGTGGTGACGGTACGCACCGCCACGGAGGTGACCGCCATTTTCTATCTGTTCAATCACTTGCTACCTGACCTTAAACAGGAGAGGACCTACACTGCAAGTGCTGCTGTGACCTGTGTCTGGAAGCGTCAATGGCTCGAGTGTCTGAGAAAGGGCCCCCACCTGCACTTCAGAGGAGTTTGAGAGACTGGTGGATGGGGTCCTACCCCAGTATACCTTACTCTACGGTCCTCCAGACAAACAGGTGAGTACACTGTGAGCATGATGCGTGGGCCATGAATGTATGGATTGCTGTGTGTGTAAGCCTCTTGTAGGGGTGGGATGAGGGGTCCTGGGCAGAGTGCTGCCTGTATGGTGGTCAATGTCAGTGCATAAGGGGATGGGAGGGATATGGTGGGCCATGAGGGTAACAGTCCGGATGGTATGACTAATCCCTTTTTACTACACATTAGCGCCCATCAGAAAAAGGGTATTTGGTGTGCCATTGCCAAGAGAGTGCAGACTCTGGGGGTCTTTGACAGGCGGAGCACCCACTGCCGCAAACGGTGGGAGAACCTGCGCCGATGTGCAAGGAAGATGGCGAAGGCCGAGCTGGGGCTGGCCTCCCAATGAGGAAGGGGTGCCCATCGTACCCTGAACCCCCTGATGTTCCGTATCCTGGCGGTGGCCTATCCGGAGTTGGGTGGGCGCTTGAAGGCATCACAGAAGCTACAAGGGGGTGAGTACAGATTCAGATTCATTACTTTGCGTGCGTTTACATTGTACCTCGGTGGGGGATGTGGGCTGTGGGTGCCCCTAGGCCAGGGCGAACTGGCAGGGTTCGGTCCCGTGTTGGGCAGGCTCTGAAGCACTCCAACCCCAATAGTGTTAGTGGGCATCTACTACTGGCCAGGGTCCTGTTGGTTTCAGGTGTGCAGCCAATGGCGTTGGGCAATGTACCCCATGGGTTGGTGACTAGCTTTGTAACTGGTAGTGCATAGCCTAGTGCATAGGGCTGATCCCTGTGTGTTGTGCACGCCAAAGGTAGTGTTGTTGCTGGCACTGACCAAGTGTATCCTCTGTCTCTCCCCCCCTTCTTGTTTTGTCACCCTGTACTTGTGTGCATTAGCATCATGTGGCGGAGGAGCAGAGGCACCAGCGACTTAGGGAGCTGCATCCCACATGGTCCTGGAGTCCGAATCCACCCACGGTGAGGGCACCAGTGGGACAGAGGGTGAGGGGAGTACCACAATGGAAACAGGAGAGGACACTACACACAGCAACTCCTCCTCCGATGAAAGCTCCCTGGCGGTGGTGGACACCTCTGTGCCCACCCCAACAACAGGTACAGCCGCCACCCCTCAGCGTGTTTCCCGTGACCCCTCACCCAGGAGGGTGGGCATCTCCTTCGCCCCAGGCACCTCCGGCCCTGCCCCAGTCAGCCCTGCTGCCCTCAGTGAGGAGGCTATTGACCTCCTGAGATCCCTCACTGTTGGGCAATCAACCATACTGAATGCCATCCAGGGTGTCGAAAGGCATTTGCAACAAACAAATGCATACCTAGAGGGCATTCATTCTGGCGTGGTGGCCCAACAGAGAGCATTTCAGGCTCTGGCCTCTGCACTGATGGCAGCCATTGTTCATGTCTCCAGCCTCCCCCTCCAACTTCCTCTACCCAGTCCCAATCCCCTCAACCCTAACCTATCCCAAGCACACCTTCAGACCAGCATTCACCCAAATCAACACACAGAAGTGGCTCAGGCAAACACAAGCACCACACTTCATCTCACAGGCACTCACACAAGTACCATCCCCATGCAGACACACCAACATCCAGTGCCTCCACTGTGTCCCCATCCTCCTCGTCGTCCACCTCCCTCCCAGTCGCATCTCCACTCACACCTGCATGCACTACATCCTCATCCACTACCTTCATCACCAGCATGTCTATCACTACACGCCCCTCACTGGCAGTCACCACCCCCACATCCATGCACACGTCCCCTGTGTCCTCTCCCACTGTGTCTGTGACCCCTCCTCCCAAAGTACACAAACGGAAGCACACACCCACCCAACAGCCATCCACCTCACAGAAGCATCCAGCTCATGCACCTGCACCCAAACACAGCAGACTGACACCTCCTACAGCCACTCCCTCTTCCTCCACTCCCAAACCTTCACCCTCTTCCCACCCCAATGTCCCTAAGAAGCTTTTCCTAGCCAACATTGACCTCTTCACCCCCCCCTCCCCCCCATCCTTCACCCCCGGATAGGGTGGCCAGAACCCAGCCCAGCACCTCAGCCACCAAGTCCACATCTGCTATGGTTTCTGCAGCTCTGAGAGGCTCTAAGGAGGCACCCGTCAGCTCAGCAAGTGTGCTACCAACACCTGCCAAGGCCAAGAAGGTTCCACCACCAGGAAAGGGCAAAAAGAGGACAGTATCCAGCAAGGAGAAGAAGGCACAACCAGCCAGCAAGGCCAAGGCAAAGACTCCAGCTGGCAGAAGCAAGGAGGCACAACCATCTGCCAAGGGCATAGAACACCAGCCAGGGCACTTCAGCTGTCCGAGGCTACAGGGGAAGGGCTGGAGCCTCCACCCACCACAGGCAGCACAGCCACCTGCACTGCAGCCAGCTCTGCCACCTGCACCACGGCCAGCAGCTCCACCTGCACCGCCGCAAGGACCGCAGCAAGCACCACCACCTGCACCACCGCAAGCAGCACCACTGTCACCAGGAGCAGCCCCAGTGGACAGCTGTCCGAGGCTGCAGGGGAAGGGCTGGAGCCTACCCCCACCACTGGCAGCACTGCCACCTGTACCGTGGTCAGCACCACCACCACCTCCGCCGCAAGCATCGCTGCAAGCACCGCCACCTGCACCACCAGCAGCACCACTGCCAGCAGCAGCAGCCCCAGTGGGCAGCCGTCCGAGGCTGCAGGAGAAGGGCTGGAGCCTCCCCCACCACTGGCAGCACCAACACCTGCACTGGCACTGCAACCACTGTACAGCCGTCCCCGCCGGCGGATGAACTGTAGTCCTGCCTCCATGGTGTGTCATGCATCCTGCCCACAGAAAATCGTGTGGGTCTGACACCCAGGTGAGTGACTGTGACTTGCACTCCCCATGTGCTGCATCAATGGGCACAAAGCCCTCTCCAGAACCAGTGGAAGAAGGCATCCACTCACCCTATCCTTGGCAGGATGAAGCACACTGGGCACAAAGCCCCCTCCAGAACCAGTGGAAAACCAGTGGAAGAAGGCATCCACTCACCCTATCCTTGGCAGGGTGAAGCACACTGGGCACAAAGCCCCCTCCAGAACCAGTGGAAGAAGGCATCCGCTTGAGAGACTGTGGCCTTGCATTCCCCAGGACTAAGCAGTGGGCAAACCACCTACTTGAGAGACTGTGGCCTTGCACTCCCCAAGACCAAGCAGTGGGCAAACCACCTACTTGAGAGACTGTGGCGTTGCACTCCCCAGGACCAAGCAGTGGGCATGGAGTCCCCTCCTGGAGCAGTGGCATTGTCCCATCTTCCGGCTGAGGTGCCCCCCCATTCCCCATCCCCCTGAGGTGCCTGTGTGTTTTCAACCTGATGCCCCTGCAGTGTTCTCTTCGTATTGAGGCAGGAGTCAAGTGTGGGCTTGGCCTATGTGCTTTGGGCCAGTGGGCTTCGGACATTTTGAGAGGACATTGTTCCGCCTTTTGTATATATTGTATATATTGTAAATACTGTTTTTGATTTCTGAACGTATTTCTAACTATTTCTAATATTACACACATTTGACTCCATTCCTTTTGTCCTTGCGTTATTCCAAAGGGTTGCAGGGTGTATATGTAATGTTGTTGCATGTTTTTGTGTGTGTGGTGTTGGGGGTGAGGGTGGGGGTGTTGCGTGTTGGGTGTGTGTGTCACTCTCTTTTCCCTCCCCCCTCCCCTGTGTGCTAGGTGCAGTACTCACCGTGGTCGTCGTCGCTGGCGTTGGTGCTCCTGGTGTATGAGCAGATACACCAGCATGGGGAAAACCTGCAGCTATGACTCCATGGCGTCCTGGTTCTTCTGTGAGTGTCAAGAGGTGAGTCATTTCCCTTCAGAACACTGTTTCTGCTGTGTTTTTGATGGTGTTGGTACTGCCCCGGAAAAGGTGGCAGATGGGCCTCTTGTAGTACAGTGGGCGGAACCTAGTCTTCCGCCTGGATGTTGGTGGTTACCACAGCAGTGTTTGTTGCTACCACTGTGGGGGTTGGAGTGTTAAAGTGGCTGTGTGTGTTGGCGGTTTCCACCGTGGTCATGATTCCATTATTTTTTACCACCGGCCTGTTGGCGGTGTTACTGCAGCTTTATCACCGACCGCCAGGGATATAATGAGGGCCTATGTTTGTTAGGGAATAAATCCTGTTGGACAGAGTGTTCATATCATTATCGACAACAGCTAAAGGCTTTTCTAAAATTTATTTGTCTATCTGCCTTCAACGTGCAGCAGCTTCTATTTGAGAAAGCTTCCAAATCTCATTATATATGGCACAGATGAATCTTTCAGAGTGTGGATTTCTTGGACCTAAGAAGAAGTCCTGCAAGTCCATATCTTCAGAAAGAGTGTTAAGATGTTCCTTAATTGCGGCTAATATGTTAGTCTGGGACCACTGCTGGCACAGTTTACCCACACTTGATGTTGTAACAATACCCTTGTGTTAACCCTAGACAAAGCGAGGGTCTGGCTGGCTATTTTTGAAACCCCCTGAAGAATTCACAAAATGTGCCTGACCCCCATTCGTGTCTATTGGCCATACTAACCACCCACCGGGACTGGAAAGTGAAGAGTTATATGTACCAGCTTGAACCTTTGCATCTAGTTCTTCCTCAGTGACATTCAGGAAGGATTGCCAATTAATAAATTTAGCTGGTGTGGGTTTTTTGGGTGCATTTATTTCCTTCATTTTCGCTAACACATGACATGATGTCTCTGCAGAATAGTATCATTTAAAAAGGAATTGTATAGGAATAAGTCATGCTCTAAATAAAGCTTCCCTAACCTGTATTTGTCAGTCCTGTGTTCCCCATACACTTTTTACATCAATAGTGTTCTTTCAGTACTCATAACCTTCAACTACAAGGCAGGAAACAAAGGAATATGAGTATTATAACTTTGAATTAGTTAGCAAAATTTTCCACATTTTTTAAGGTGATTTTTTTAAATAATATCGCTCTGGATTTTTAGTGTCATGCCCAGAAACGTATGTGAATTTATCCGCATAATGTTTGGGACTCCCCACAGGTGGAGTTGAACAGTGTTCCCAATGTGTATAGTTAAATACTGATCTATGTCTAGTTGCACGGTGTAGGTAGTAATGTCCCCAGTTGTTATAGCAGAACATTTCTCCATAATTATTTGTACTGGTATACACATCATCACTTTCAAATACCACATAGTCTTTCATTTCAGTGAACATAGAATCAACTGTTTTTACATCTCAATCATCAGATACAATACCAGGTATAATTACATGATTCATAGAAATTGTGAAGACATATTGAATTTGAATGACCTCTGTAGGCCCATACATATCAAATGGAACTTTGTCCTATGCAATCCCACCAGGAATCGGTACAGCTGAAACGTTCACAAGGAACAAATCTCTTTGGACCTTATGTGAGGAAAGATATGGAGTTTAGAATTCATCCACAGGCTCAACAGAGGAGCATTCAGGAAGGTAATGACCATTTATAAGTAAGAAAAAAACAGTCACAAAACCATTCCATAGAAAAAATGCAAATATTGTAAGAATAACCATAGATATTAGCATATACAGCTTACATGTTTTTGAAACAGTTTCAATTGCAGAAGTGGATGAAGTTAAATAAAAGTCATCAATGTTGATGAAGTAACCAGAAGCAGTCTCTGCAAACACAGGAGCAGGTGCATTACCAGCGGATGGATCCACTTCACATGGAGGCTCATAATAGACAGTATCATCAGTTTGTATTGTGTTGGGATAGAAGACAGCCATATCTTGGACAGGTAATGTCATTGAGTTCCCCATGGTTGAGGATGTATTTGTAACATCGTTGGACATGCATGTGTAGTTAGAAGTATTGGTATTTATTCTTTGAAGAGGTATGTCCTGTTGGGTAGTTTGAGGGGACTGGGAACTACCCAAGGGACCTCTGGGTCCACTGTGCAGGACTGGCCACATGGTGAAGTTTGATGTCATCAATTGAAATTAATCTGTTAGCTCTGGAGCCTGGCAGCAGTGGTAAGATGACTGTTCTGGTACCTTGTGCTCTGTAGAACGGGCCAAATTTCTTCTTCACAGCAATCTTCTCATGAACCAGAGTCCCAACTTTAGGAATCCAGCCAGTAGAAGTTATTGGTAAATCCCTTATTCCTAAGGTGGCAACATTGGCGGATGAATTATCATCACGGCATTGCTGAAGCTCCTGTAAGACAGTGAGACGTTGATTTATGTCAAATGGTGTATCTGCTGCCACCAAACCAGGGCCATCAAGATCTGAGAAATACATAGGTATCCCAAAGAGAACCTCATAGGGAGTGCATCCCCAAGGACCATCTTGGCAGATTGTTCGATGCTCTCTGGACCCCATATATAGGCGATGAAGTCAACTGTGGCCTGAACCTAATACTCTGGCTGTTAAGGGCTGCTTTCGATCTTGATTCTTCCTCTCCATGACCGAATTTCCCTTGGGATGGTATGGTGAGGAGTAATGGAGTTCAACACCCGTTGTCTCCATGGTGTCCCTAAATGTCTTGGAGGCAAAGGCAGGGTCCTGGTCCGAGTGGGAGGCTGCTACTGCATATGTACCAATAGAGATAAGCAAGTCTTTTATAACAGTTTGATCATCAGTTGACCGCTGAAGCCATACCAACAGGAATCTAGAACAAGAATCTACAGCGACTAATATGTATTTGTATGCACCGTCTGGTTAGAGCGGACCGCAATGGTCCAGGTACATACATTGTAGTGGCCATTTGGACACTAAGTGGGATGTCTGCCGTAGGCGTTTGATGTTGGAGCCCTTAATTTGATAGTAAATGTCACAACAAAGGACGTATTGCTTTGTCTATTTGTACAGTCCTGGCCACCAGAAGCGTTTCTGTAAGAGTGTTATTCATTAAAGAGGATATAAGTGAATCCAATGGCACCAGCAATTATCCTGATGACCAAATTTGTTTTGTTGTCACGGTTGTGTAAGTGTTTTGCTTCTAGCATGTCCTGCTGCAATTCCCTAAGGATGCATATGTGTTCAACTGTCCAGTGTCTGCTAGAAAAATCAGGGCATAATAAGAAATAAAGTGGCTTGATACGTTGTGCATAGCCAACAATGTAAGCTCTGCCAAAGTTAAAGAAACCAAGTAAAGACTGTAGTTTCTTGATTGTATTCTGTGGTTGGAGTTGAGCACATTTTTCTAGAAAGTGCAGGGCAAGACTCTTGCCATCGTTTGACAGCTCGTATCCCAGGAATAATACACTGAGAAAGGCAATTTTAGTTTTACCAAAGTTTCGTTTGTAACCAAGGGCTGCAAATCCTAAAATGATCCGCTTGACCCAGGCAAGATGAATGTTGAGGTCGCCATCTGTGAGATGTCATCCACGTAGGGCAACGCCTCGGGATCAATATCATGTTACATGGGCTGAGAACAGCCCTGGGCTGTTTTTGTACCCTTGGAGAAAAGAGCAGAAATGTTTTTTGTGAGCCAAATGAGAATGCACTCAGGTCCTGACTTTCATGTGCCAAGTTCTGGCAGAAAAAACTGTTGGAAATTTCCAATGTTGTTTTGTATTTTTTGCGCACTATGTTATTAATTAGCGCGGTTCTATGTGAATTTTGTATAGCGTATGTGCATGTATTACTGTTTAATAATCTAAGACTATTCTGTATGAATGGGCTGGTTTTGCAACGGGTAATAACTGGTTATTCATTGCAGAGACACAGGGCTCAATTACTCCCTGGTACTCAAGCTGAGTGAGGATCTCCCTCACTGGAGTTTTTGCTTCATATTTAACAGGATATTGTGGCTGAGGCAGGGGTGTAGACCTGATAGGTATAACATGGCAAGGATAATCCTTGTCCCAACCTACATGATTGCAGTACAACTCAGGTGCCTGAGCTAAAGCCCAATTGAAAGCGTACGCTTGTTTTACCGCTTCTGGAACAAGATAAGAGAAAGAAGGCAAAATTACATCTTCCCCATGTGGGAGCTTACGGATGTGCTCGGGTGGCCAGTCCCTCTCACCCAGCAGGATATCACAACTAAGTTCACCCCAGAATATTACATTAAAGGCAGGCTCCATGTCTCCCTCAATTTGGATATTTAAATCATAAACCCTGTCGGGTGGGAGAACGCACCCGTCCACAGTTTCAACTGCAATGTAATCTCTAGTTGCTGTTGCATCCAGATGATCTTTAAGACTCTGGAGATATATCTCTATGTGCTGTCTAGCAATATCAATGCCCACGTCTTGTCATTTTTTATTAACAGTGCTGCAACCTTTTTCTTTTTGAATTGTGACTTTTGTTGTGGGGACTTGTATTCTTTTTTGTCTGAAGATTGTGGGGAGTCTTTCTTCTGTTTCACGTAGTCAGGACGTCGCTCTGACTGGCCTACTCTTTTGTGACATCTATCCGGTGTGTCCTGAAAGGAATGAAAGGGACCTGAATTAGTATATCTGTTAGGAGTTTTTATATTTTCTTTATTTCTGAGATTATATCTCCAGTCGAAATTCTCCAGGTGTGGAGAATCTGCTCTCTGAATTCATCTGTCTTTAAATTGCTTTTGTTTATCCGAGCGCTTTTTAAAACCCTCCTGTGCTTATTTAGTACCTTCCTTAGGGTGGTACTTTGTATTTCAGGCTTTTCTGGCTTGGATCCAAAACTATCCTGTCCTATACTGGTAAAGGTATTTGAAATAATTTTCAGTAGCTGTTTCTCCTGGTCCAAATGTGGAATCTCTCGGAGCCGCAGCGTATAGCCAGTGCTACCACTTCCCCTTTAATGTTACTGAGTATTATTGAGGAGGCTGGCTCGAAGTTACGCATTAATTTTATCCCCAAATCTAGGGCTGGTACAGCCCCATGCTCATTCTGAATTTGTTTTAACACTTCCGGTAATTTGGCAAGAGCATGTGTGGTAGAGTAAATTGCAGTGAAAACTGTACCCCATGTGGTGCAGTCATCCACTGAGGGAAACATCCTGAAGGGCAAGCACATTGTGAGAATTCTATGTTTTCCTTATGGTCCTATATGGGGAAACAGCTTCCAACTGATTTGTTTTCTGGGCTTTCCAGAACGGGATTTTCTCTCATTCTGTGAGTACTTTACCCATGATAGAATGTACTGTTTGTGGACTAATCCCAGTAGTAGCCAATTAGTATCCAGCAGGCTCTGGTGGTGCTGGAAGTGCTGTTTTAGTGTTCAGAGTTCGGATTACGAACTGAACAAGTCATGTGTATAGTGTGACTAGCTCAAGGTATAACTAGCATAGATCTGCTGCCTGCATATTTTGTACACCAAGGTGCGGTGTATAAGTGGCAAAAATAAGTTGCGTCGGTCATTCATTACCTGAGAGACCCAATTTCACGGGTTGTACTACGTGTGGTAAGGCGCCATTAAACCAACGTGAATGTTCTTTTGTCTTCCTCAGGTAAGGTGACCCAAGAGTAAAATGTTTCTGTTTGGTAAGCTTCGCTAGCGTCTACTATGAATGTGACATCCCCTCCCTCATCTGATAAGCCAGGCGCTATTAGGTGTAACGTTAATTCATGTCTAACATTCTCAGGAATGTCAATGGTGTTAGCCATATTGTGTTATGGGTAACAGATGAAACACCAAGTGGGGAGTAAAAGTCCTTTTATCAGTTCGAGCTCGAACAACCTACAGCCTACTCAGGTGCTCCCTGTTCAGCTGAGGAGGATCTTCCCCAAGACCACGGATGTCTCCGTATGATAGTACTTAGGGTACCTGTTGTATGGGAGACAGTGATAGTCAGGGTATCCATAAACTAGTGCCTAAACACTATTGCTGGTGCTGCCATGTTGTAGTTTGACTCTTGCTCTAGGCAAGACTGCTGATTTAAGGAGGACAGTACTTATGTTTGTAGGCAACTATGCCAGTCCTACAACAAGTTGCAACTGTTGTACCAACCCTTCCGGCTTACTAGCAGCACCTCACCAAAAACCCAAACAGTTAAAAGGTGATTTGTGGCAGCCTTTACCCATGGACTCAGGGAGTGTCATGGTTAAACGGAGATTACCCCCTTTCCCACATAAACAACATGTCTCAGTCAACCACAGGCAATGAAGGAGATGCAGTAAAGTTTCAATAGGTTTTATTAACAAGACTGCAATCTACAACAAGTTGCATGGGCTGCAATGATTAGGATAATGAACAGTGCGAGAAATAGAATCGTAAATATGAGAGTCATGAGTACAAAGAACCCCACTATCTTGCAATAGCATTAAATGACATGAGATATAAAATATGTCCTAATACCTTAATATGATGAACCTGATCTCTAACCTAAAGACAACTAGGTGTGTTAAACCTAATCTACCAATGCCACATCCATGATAAGAGTCCCCCAACCCTCGTTACCTTAGATCAGACTGTTTGGGGACACGAAGACTGGGTCAGCATCAAGGCGACATGTAGAATTGATGGCATCTGGTAAGAATCCCTCTATCTGTATAAAATATATTTATACAGATCTGATTGGACCCCTGACATTGGCCTGTTCCCAAACAATAGATAAGGAGACACGCTTGGGATGGTAATCACATAAACAATTCCCTGGAAAGTACAACAGTGGGAAAGTACCTAATGTGAATACCTACATCTTGTTTCTCTTTTGATGGGTCCGCACTTGCTTGGCAATGGCATGCCAAATCCCTTTCTTTTGATAGGCACTGACCTGGATGGGGTATACAGACTGGCGCAAAGTAGACAGCACTGGCCTACATACATCAGACATACCACATCGCCCTCCACATCCATCGTAATGGGTCACACTCCTAATATTCATGCCTCCAGCATGCATGTACTCCGTGGCCAGTGTGCCTTCGCCACACACAGCAACATAGATCCTGATCACACACAACAATGGCATGGGGCTCATCTGTTCCTCTGGGGTCCCATACAGCTGTCCATGCAGGGGTAGGACCCGTTCGACCATCTTCTCAGTTCTTCTTGGGTGAAGGGGGAGGCCCTATCGCCTGCAGGACGTGGCATGGTGGCTCACAGAGACAGTTCACAGCAGCTCACATAGTGGAGGTGTTGCTTGCAGGAGTGTCAGGAGTCAAATGAGCTAAGCGGTAGAAAATGGAAGTCACGCTGCCGCAAACATGACTGTTGCCACCGGCGGTGATCATCATTGGCCACAGTCCCCCATAGGCAGCAATGGTAGCCAATGAGATGTTGCACAGCGGTTTGCAGCAGACTTGCATCACTTCCATCTGTCCTGTGCTGCAGGACAGACGCCCGCCATTTTATGTATGGTAAATGGCTTGATGTTGACAAATAAGTGCATCATGGCACTTGTATGTCCAGATAGAAGCGCAGGCCCATGTTGTACCATCATGTATTGGCACGTACATGTCACATTCTACTAACAGTGCTGTACTATGGGTGGAGGTCACATGAACTGCATTTTCACCTACTAGCTGCCTCATAGGCAGTGTTGCAGCATTGATCACTGTAATATCTACATACATGGCCCATGCTGGACCCATATGTGCAGACAACATGGGACATCACACATGTATTGTGTGG
Source organism: Pleurodeles waltl (assembly GCF_031143425.1). Classification (NCBI taxonomy): domain Eukaryota; kingdom Metazoa; phylum Chordata; class Amphibia; order Caudata; family Salamandridae; genus Pleurodeles; species Pleurodeles waltl. The sequence continues at coordinate 636,387,022 of NC_090444.1, forward strand.
CAAAAACAATGTACAGGGCCAACAATTGCCAGCATGGATGGTAGAAATGGCCCTCCTGAACACACAATGTAGTGTGTGTCACTTGTGTAGCATGTATGCATAGTTTGGTGCTTGGCACAACATTTTGTACATCTAACATGTGTGGAATGCGAATCATAATCTACATTCTCTCCTCTCCTTCCTAGACACCATGTAATGAGGAAAATGAGAAATGCACCAGTGTACTGTCCGCTAGTCGACCTAGCTACCTTGGAAGAGAGACATCATCTGGATCGTGTCACCATCAGGGAGCTCTGTACCAAGTTGGAGCCAGATCTACTGCCTGCCATCCGCAATCCATATGCTATCCCTCACACAGTACAAGTCTTTATGGCACTACACTTCCTAGCAACAGGGTCCTTTCAGGTGACAGTGGGCTTGGCTGCAGGGATCTCACAACCCATGTTCATTTTAGTTTTGAAGGATGTACTGTCTGCTTTCCTAAAACACATGGACAGCTACATCAGGTTCCCCCTTACAGTGCATTTGGCCACTGTAAAGACAGACTTCTATGACCTTGAACACATTCCTCATGTCATAGGTGCGATTGATGACATCCATATTGCTTTTGGTTCCTTCCTCTGTAAACAAACAAGTACAGAGGAACCAGAAAACCTTTCACTCTATTAACATGCAGGTGGCATGTTTAGCCAACCAGTACATCTCCCAAGTGACTGCCAAGTGTCCGGGATCTATGCATGATGCATACATAATGAGAAACAGCAATGTCCCACACACAATGGTACGCCTAAAGAGAGAGAGTGCTTGGCTCATTGGTAGGTTTCAATATAGATGTATGTCTCTGTTGTAGCACCTGTCAACACTTTCTTCTCTGTGGCTGTCCCTGGTTTGTAACGTGTCCTGCCTTTATTCGTACAGGTGACTCAGGCTATCCTAACCTGCCCAGGCTGTTAACACCAGTGAGGTTCCCTGTCATGGATGCCGAGACCTGTTACAATGAGGCCCACGGCAGGACAAGGCGTGTGATTGAAAGGACTTTTGCCATAGTTAAGGCATGATTCCAGTGTCTCCACATTTCTGGAGGTGCCTTCCTCTACAGTCCCCAAAAGGTATGCCAGATCATAGTTGCCTGCTGCATGCCCCACAGTCTGGCCCTACGATGTCACATTCCATTATTGGCAGGTGAGGAGGTGGGCGCTGGATCCGTGGGTGGTGATGGTGACATGAACAGTGATGAGGAGGTAGATGAGGATGGTGCAGCACACTCTAGGATGGAACTGATCAATCAGCACTTCCAGTCACATACAGGTATGTTGTGTGTGTTTGTCGCAGATGGATTTATTACAAAGCCCCTCCTGGCCATTTACATTAGTGCCGATGTACTATTTAGCCATTCCTCAATGTGGGTGGAGATAGACGAGTGAATGTATGTTGGGAGCAGTGTAATTGGTCTCACCTCAGCCATATCTCCCCTATGCACGATGCTAGGCAAACTTCTTCTGAGGACAGTCATGTAGTGTGATGTTTGTCCTGTAATTTCATGTCCAGATGTGAGTCCAGCTATGGACAATGTACAGTGTATCCTTTCATCTCCTAGCAGTTGCCTGGGCCATTCATGTCAAGTTGCCTTTGCCAACAGTTGAAGTTGTTGAGTTGAGCCCACTGCAGCTGTCAGCTATAGCTATTCTAGTTATGTACTTATTGTGTTTGGTGATGTAGAAGTGTAATAATTTGCGCTCTGTTGCCTTGCCAATCCACAATGCCCATCACAATTATAGACTGCATATGTGCTTTTATTGCTACCATGCCTCACATCCTGATTTGTGTTCCTGTGTTGTGCATCTTTCAGATTTGATTACTTGTTCTACACTGGTGTGTGGCTGGACTACTGTCTCTTGTTCAACTGACTATTGTGACATCTCTGTTGTACTAGGTCCCCTGCAGAGGATGCCTCCCTCTACAGTGATTTGCACTGGTTGTTGTGTGAAGGGTATTACTACACATGGCTTTTTGCTAATCAAACATTTGAACATCACATAATAAAAACACAAATGCATTTGTTGTGATCTACAGTGTTTATTGTGCATATTGTGTCCAGTCGTTGATGAGTGGGGTCATGGTGGATGAAATCATCGGAGTGAATGGAGTAGTTGGAGATAGTACAGGTCCAGTGTTGAAGGGCCGTTGGTAAAATGGATTAATGACATAGCCAGTCAACAGGGTGTGTCAGTGGCACACAAGGGAGGATAGTCAGCAAAGGGTCACTTCCTGGCAGTGGGTTTGGTCTTTGCATTTGCTCCAGCCGGATGGACAACCATGATTGCAGGGGGGAGGGTGGAGGGGGTCCTCAGCTACAGAGGGAGGGGCATCAATGGCCAGTGGCCTGACAGAGTGATTATGAGCATAACCTCTTTCATTGAACAGGTGGGCATGTGCCAACAAGAAATGTCCCCAGTTAGGAATTAGATAAATACCCTTAGGTATCAAGAGCGGGCTGTATTTCCATAATGTCCCCACCACAGATTTACAAAGAACTGTTCTTCAATTGTGTCATGATAACAAATTTGCCGGTCACAGAGGTTTTAAGAATACACTGGAACTCCTCTCTCAACGTTTTTGGTGGGCATCTATAGTAAAGGATACCAAACGTTATATTTCCTGTTGTTTGATTTGCACCCAAGCCAAAGAATCTCATTAAAAATGCTCATAGGTTTGCTTTAACCATTACCTGTGGCTCCATGACCTTGACTTTCCAATGGGATAGACTTCACTTTTGAATTACCCCTCTCAAAGGGTAAGACAACCATGATGGTTGTTGTGGATTCCTTTCCTAAAATGGCCCATTTTTCATCCTTAGCAAAGTTACCTAGCACCAAAGAAACAGTCAAATACTTCCTTTGCAATGTACATAGATTGCCTGGCTGTCCAGAGAAGATAACTTCAGACTATAGCCAACAGTTTGTGTCTCACTTCTGGAAAGATTTGTGCTCTGTTGGGTATATCCTGAGCTTTGACTTATGGTTTTCACCCACAGATCAATGGACTCACTGAGAGGAACAACCAAACCCTAAAACAACATTTGAGGTGTTTTTTGTAGTGCCACCACTGATAATTGGGCCTTCCTTCTTCCTTTTACTGAATTTGCCTTTTACAATACTGTACATAGTGCCACCAAAGTCTCTCTTTTTTTCTGTCTGCAGGGTTTTCATCCCAAGTCATGTCCTGAGATGATAAAAAAGTCTCAGAATTGTTTTGCCTACAAGCAGAAAGAAGAAAGCAAGTAGCTAAGAACTTACACATGGCCAAACAAAGAATGAAGGAATATTCTTACAAACGTCAGCATCATAGGCCTGCCAGGTAGGGGATCAGGTATAGTTGTCCTTCCAGTTTCTACCCTGTAGAATTTGGAATCCTGAGTCCAGTTCCCGATTTCTGGGTTCCCAAAAAATGAACCCTGTCACAGTGCACTTGCTCCTTCCTGGCACTTGGAAGGTCCATCCAACATTTCATGTTTCCCAACAGAAACCTTATGTTTCCGATAGGTTCTAAAGCAGTGGTTCCCAGCCTTTTGACTTCTGTGGACCCCCACCTTATCATTACTGGATCAGGGACCCCCACTGAAACTTTATTGGTATCCGAGGACCCTCCACTGAGTCATTACTGATAGCAGGGGACCTAATCTGTTAAAAAAAAAAAAAAATCTAAGCAGTCGCAGAACCCCTGAGGAGGCTTTGCGGACCCCCAGGGGTCCCCGGACCACAGGTTGCGAACTGTTGTTCTAAAGGATACCTCCACCTCCTCCCCCTGTAGTGGTAGATGGACAACCTGAGTTTGGAGTGTCCGCTATAGTGGATTCTCGTATTTACAAAGGGAAACTGCAATATCTTGTCATATGGAAAGGATATTCTGTTTCTGATGAGGCCTAGGAAACTGACTCAGTGGCCCATGCCCCTGCTCTTGTCCGTGGATTCTATCACCATCACCCACCAAGCCCAGGGCTTCTGGGAGGAGGTGTATTCGTTGAATGTGCCACATTTTGGTTGTGGGGCCGAACGTGATGCACCTTAACTGCTGCACCGCTTTGGTGGTGTGTGATACGTGATTGACCTGTGTTTCCCCTTACCTGGAGGTTGGGTGGTGGGTGATGTCACCAGAAGAGGGATCCAGGGTAAATAGTGGAAGTAGCACCATTCTTAAGTTTTTTGTAGTCCTGTTTACTTGGTTCCATCTTGGTCTTTTAAATTACATAATCCAAGATGGTGTTCTTCCAATTCTTCGGTATGGGTGTTTTCCAATCCAAGATGGCAGCGATGTACTCCCTGTGGGATAATTCTTGTTCCTGGTGAATTTTCAGTATATAAGGTAGTGAGACCTTGTCTAGAGTGCATCACAAATGTTTCTGTGCTGTGTACACACTCATGGTTAGTTCCTTGTTGTTCCTGACTACTTTTTCTTGTGCCTTGCTCCAGTTTGGTCTTCTCAGCATTTCCAGCCCTTCTGGGTTTCTCCTTGGAGGTTTTTGCACCTTTGGCTTTTCCTCCCTCAGAAGTGATTCCTTTTATTAGCCATCTGCTAGCATGGGACTCTCCTTGTTGGCTTTGAGAAGGGATCACCCTTTTTTTCAACATCAAGGTCTCCATAATCCAAAGGCGACAACCACGCTTGGCCATCAACATTAAGTACAATGTTTGGTCCATCCGTTGAAAAGTCCTCTGATGACTGACAACTTGAATGCTGAGTGTCATGGTGTGTCCCTCATTTCATACCTAGCTGCTGATCTTTTAAATCCTTTCTACTCTGCTTATTAAATATTGGAAATCTGGCAGTTAAGGCTGGACTGTTCTCATGGGGAACAGGGTCAAGGCGGATTTGCATATGGCTGGTTTCAAACTGGAATACTATGGTGAGCAACAGAATGATGGATTTAGACCCAGATCTGTGACAGGGATACATTTTTTAAATTGTTCAGCATTCTGTCAATCATCCGTTCTTTTCGCATTATTCGCCCTAAGTGGGAAGGGTATGCCCAGATGTGGGTGCCGTGCTGGCTATACCACCTGATTCAAGCTAGACTGGCTTATGAGTGGTGATACCCTGAAACCTGTCCCAGGATGCTTTTTTGCGGTCCAGGGAGGACCTGACCTGGCAGTTCCCATGGGGAGCACAGTCAAGACTGATTTGCATATGGCAGTGCCCAAACTGGAAGGGTGTGGTGAGTGAGAAAACGTTCGATGTAAGCCCAGATCCGTGACTGGTGTAAATGTTTGACATTGTTCAGCAGTCCGTCCACCATTCCTTCTTTTTGCATTAGGGTTTTAAGCACCTCAGTTCTCCTTGGGTTATTAGATTCTTTATGTTCAAATACTACTTCTTTACTTGAATTCCTACTTTTGTTCTCTGCTGTACTTTGTTGAATATTTGGGTTTGCAAGAGAATTTAATGATTGTTAAAATGTCAAGGTTGTGCTCAGAGTTCGAGTTTGTCTTTCCCAAAAGTGATAACATTGATTCCAGGATTCGCTGTAGCACTAACAAGAGCCCTTACAGTTGAACATAATCAACCTGCGGACGAAATTATGCATTTAAGGGAAAACCGGTGTATTTGAAGGATCTTCCATGCACAAGAGATCTTCACTCTGTGTACTGGTAAAATAATCTACCGACGCTTTTGCTTTTGTTTTGTTTATAGGAAGGGGCAAGGAACTTATATTAATATTTGGTACAGTATAGTCAAGAATTGACTTAGTAGGAGACCTTCCTTCCCATGATTTTCCTAAACTAGATGAATTAATGCTATATATATAGTGATGCTTCTTTATATTTTTTATCCAAACTAATATGTCTTGTTTATGAGTTTTCATGCACACATGAATCTTCTCGCCCTGGATTCTTATCTTCATTTACAGGTGGCTCATCTTCAGAGGCCATTGAGCCCTTAATGTCAGAAACAAATGTTGGAAGAGGAGGCAAACCTAATGAGCCAACCTGCACAGATTGCCTGCCTTCCTTTTACCCTTTGCCCGGATGGTTGCTTTTTTACCTGTATTGTTCGATTCCTTCGTTTTCTCACTGTCATTATTAGCAATTATAACCTTCAAGAATAAGGATAATTATTGTGCCTTTAGATTTGCTCTATATAATGAAAAAGTCTGCTAAGAAAAGGCACAGCTCAGAAATATTGCACAGTTGCTTTGGAAAAATGACTCACTGCACTAAAACATATAGATGAAATGGAAAATAAATAGAAGAGTGTCCCTCTCAAACAACATGGAACACTGCAGAACGAACAATAGAATTGGAAAACGTCAACCACAATGCAGAGCAGAGTATTTTACTCACCTCCACTTGAAATTACCTTCTCAACCACCTCATCCTCCCACAGGTTTAAGATCAGATGTCGATTAGCGGTAGTACTGATGTCAAGGGAAGAAGGTTGTGTCATTTGAGCTCCAATCTTTTCAGTCAATTGCAGGAATTCCTGGAGCACAGTTGGAAAGGTATAGCCTCCTGGGACCATCACTCAGCCTCAGGTCTCCAAAGCCCCTAAGGTACCAACACTAGAATGTGGGTGCAGGTGCACAAGGGAGCGAGTGCAAACAGAGGACCTCTGACCCTCCCTGTCTTGTGTTCCCATCTCCTGCTCCCCGAGGACAAAATACAGTGGCGACACAGACGCTCCTCCCCCACCAAGGTCCTCGCCACAGCACCTCAACAACAAAGATACTGCAGGTGAAAACAACAAACAAGGTCTCTGACTAGCTTCAGGGCATGGAGCATCAGTTCAAGCCCTGCTTGCTCCTTGCAAAATATAAGTTTTGCTAAACTGGTTAATTCTGCTATATGGACTTGGAGGAGGCTGCATCTCTTTGTTTATTCTCTAGGGTGGGTACTCTGTCCTGATCTGGGTCTCCTTGAACAAACATCGGCTTCACAAACAGGTAAAGAGCGATTCAACATACAAAAAATGTACTTTATAAGTTCCAGTGACTGATAATCCTTATAAATATTAGAGTGCCTTCACCTACTTCTTCCACAACTTAGAGGAAATGACAATAACATCACCATCATTCCTCAGCAGGGACATATTTAATTAGCACTTAAAAAAGCAAAAATCATTAAAGAAGGAACAGTGAGTATTTACATTCATATGTTGAAACTGTGGCCTTTTTATGACCTAAACGCAATACAAAAATACAGTCAATACTTGTTTTTACTAATAGCCTGTTCCACTTTCAACAAATGGAGATATCCAAGGTTTGTTCTGTTCATGATGCTCTTATATCCTGAGACTGACTCGTCAATGGTGGGCACCCCAGAGATCTCTATTAATGACTTATGTTACTGCAGCAAAAAAGCAGACACATCTCACTCAAAAAGGACATCAGTGAAAGACTTCAATCACTTTTGCCTGACTCAAGAGTGGCTCTAATGATGGCTTTTTAGAACAGCAACGTTTTGACTGATTCTTCAATGCCGTGTCTGACTCTTAGCAAAGCCAAACATTTTTGCTTTAATGTGGAACAGAAAACACAGACATGCACAATGTGCTTAGACATGGTAACACAGGCATGTCCAAATGCGTATTATCTGTGTCAGTTCATTAAATCTAGAATTAGTGGCTTGGCCAATTCTTTTCTAAAATGGTTGCAGTAATGCTTTTCTTGTCCTCTTGAAACAGAAATTGCTATAACATACTTTTTTTGTTTTTAAAAAAGGCATTTCACCCTTCCCACTTGTTAAGTAAATAGGGGGTCATTACGACCCCGGCGGTCGGTGATAATGTGGCAGTAAGTACCGCTAACAGGCTGGCGGTACTTACCGCCACATTATGACATTGGCGGGTTGGCTGAAGCCAACCCATCAATATACCACTCCAACCGTCACAGCGGTAATAACCGCTGGGCTGGAGATATTCATCCCCAGGCCGGTGGCCACCATTGTTCTGCATGCAGTATTATGACTCCGCCTACTGCCATGGCTTTCGTGATGTTTGTAACGCCACAAAAACCATGGCAGTAGGCAATCAGTGACAGGGAATTCCTTCCCTGTCACTGATAGGGGTCTCCCCCTCACCCCTCCAGTTACCCCCCACACCCGTAGCTCTCCAAGTACCCCCACTCCCCCTCAATCTACGCCCCTTCCTACACACTGACACATACTCATTCACACATACATACACGCATGCCTACATCCAATCACACACACATGTGCACACACTTACAAATAAACACGCAGACACGCATTCACATTTCACAACTTACATGCACTTACACCTCCATATATGCACACACGCATTCAACACTCAATACACACCCACATTCACGCACACACATACATTCACACCCCCCCACACACACACACAACAACCTCTCCCCTGTTGGAGACCTGACTTACCTGGATCCAGGGGGTCCTCCAGCAGGAGACAGGACGGGGCTCTGCTACCGCCAGCAGAACACTGCAGGCCGTATTATTTTTCCTAGTATGGCTGGCATCGGTCTACTGGCGTGGTCCTGCTGGTGGTAGCAGCGTCACTTTACCGCCATCCGCTGGCATGGCCACAGCCAGAGTTCCGCCATTCTTGTGGCGGAAATCCAGCTTTGGTCATAATATAGCGGACGGCTGGTAGCCGCGGTTATGGTCTTGTGGCGCCCGTCGCCAGGCTGTTAGGCGGTTTTTACCACCAAAGTTAAAATGAGGGCCATAGTGTTTCTATACATGAACAATGATGTTGTGATTGATGTCTGAATGATGGCTGGTGTGCAATCTACTAGTGGACATTCTTACCACAGGTGACCAACCGCAGCTCAATTATAATGTTTCAGATAGTGTGCCATATGGGGTGCCAAACAAATGGCAAAAATACATCTTTGGCCCAGAGGACAGGGCATCTAAGGGAGCCAACTGACCAGGACTCCATCTCCCAAGTCCTGGGAGCATACCAGCAATCCTAGGACAAGATGGGCCAAATACTCACCATTTTGGGAGAAACCCAAAGGCTGCAGAGAGAATACCACCAGAAGGCCATGCAGCAGTGGCAGGCACTCAATGCCTCCATGGCCACCATTACAGGGGTGCTCAGTGACCTCCCCAACATCCTGCATCCCACCTCGACCCAGATTCATGCAACTGCACCCGTCGCACCTTCCCACTCCGCCGGCTCAATTCTGAGCCGGCGTCCTCGTGGGAAGGGTGTTTCCCGCTGGGCTGGCGGGCGGACTTTCGGCGGTCGCCCGCCAGCCCAGTGGGAAACCCAGAATGACCGCTGCGGTCTTTTGACCGCGGTACGGTCTTCTGGCGGTTCCCGCTTGGCGGGCGGCTACCGCCGCCCGCCAAGCTCAGAATCACCCCCTGAATCTGTTTGAGGTCAGGCAGAATTAAAGCAGTAATACAGGAGGATACTCTTTTTACTCCCACCACCACAATTCAAATTGCCAAATAGATTTATCTTTAACACTTTCTGAACAATTGAGTTGATTCTATGGGGTGGCATATTTTGACACCAGTCTACCTGATTTCACCTCACTGATGGTAATCACTAGACAATGCACCCAAACCAGTTTTGAGTTGGATACCTCATGCCCGAACATTTTGTTAGAGACCCTATTGGGAATATATTAAACAGGCCAGAATATATTTTTAAGCCTTTGACACTGGAATGGTTGGTTCCACGGGCACTCTATGGAGATACTTGATGGTCACAATACACTGCATTGGAGCTTAGAAAACGAAATCTAGCAGCTGGAACTACAGCAGGCCCTGGGTGATGGAACCAGGGAATCATGGCTTTCTGTGGCAAGACACAAATTAGGCAAATGTGACTACAGGAAATATGTAGAATTAAAACATAAGATTAAAGATAAATATGAACATCTACTTGCATGGTTAGTAAATAGGAAAAAATCCCAGAGAACCACTGAAGTTGTAAATGAGAAAGATGGATGAAAACTGACAAAGCATACAAATAAAAACAGACTTACTACTCAGCACTGTATGATCTGCAAACCAAATTAGGTCCACAAATCAATAGAATAGCAGATGAAGCAGCACTGCCAAAACTGATAGTCCTTAAATGCACCACTCTAGGTGGATAACATAAAATGGGCGATCCAACACCTGGAGACAGAGAAGACTGAATGAAAGGGAAAAGGCTGTAAACCTTAAGGGATACATTGGTGGCATTTTCAACAAGTGACAATTACCTTTGTAAATGTCACTCATAAATGCCCTTGTCAATGATTAAGGTTGACAATATGATTTTGGGGGAAATGATAGTGGAATATGTTTCCGGGTAAAATGTAAAACCTGATACACGACTATGAGGATTTGGTTGTACTATATGAAATTATTGTGGGGCCTTATTATGCAGTCTCAAATACCGTCCTGGGTCCTGCCAAGCTCAGCAAAACCCTTCCTTGGTCATCAGGAGCCTGGCAGGCCATCCTAGAAGTGTAGGTTCCAGAGGGCTGCACACCCATGAAAAAATGGTTGAGGGTGAGATTTCCCTCCCTGGGCCTGTCTCCACTTTATCTATAGGAAGAAATGGCAACCTGCCCAGGGGTGTTATCACCTATTTCCTCAGACATGTGGCTTCCCCTTTGAAGCTCACCTTTTGGGCTAATACCCTGAGTGGTCATCCAGAAGAGGAGGTAACACACCACTCAGTGGCAACTCCCATTGTTCCTGAGCCTAGGAGTTATTCACATGTCTCGATAGGCGATCAGAAAGCTGTTTCTGTTCCAGGGCCTTTGGGTCTAAGTTTACACTTTTGGTCTAAACTTAGACCAAAAGTGTAAACTTAGACCAAAAACCTAGCTTTACAATGAGTAAAGTTAGACTTTTGGTCTAAACGTAGACCAAATGTGTAAACATAGACCAAAAGTCTAATTTACTACAAGTAAAGTTAGACTTTAGTTCTAAACTTACACTTTTGGTCTAAACTTAGACTTTTGGTCTAAGTCTGCCTTTTTGAATATGGCCCCTTATGTGCAATTTGTATGGGTTTGGTTAGCAGGCCTTGGTGCACTCTCAGAGTCAAAAAAACAAGCAACATCGGTCCACAACATGAGGGGTGAACATGCAAAAAGAGCCATTTCCACACATGCTTTTCCAGATGAAAGGGGATGATCACCTAAACCTTATCCTGGTGATCCTCATCAGCTAAATGAAAGAACCTGAAAAGGCCATCTGCAGTGGCATGGCCAGCCCTGTGTCCCACTGTATAATCCATACCCCGAAGGAAAATGGACCAGCTCAACAAACTGGGGTTCTCTTCTCTTCTCTTCTCTTCTCTTCTCTTCTCTTCTCTTCTCTTCTCTTCTCTTCTCTTCTCTTCTCTTCTCTTCTCTTCTCTTCTCTTCTCTTCTCTTCTTCAACCATCTGAGAGGCCTGTGGTTAGTTTGAACTATGAAGTGAGTCCCAGACAAGTAGGGCTTTATCTTCTTCAGGGACCAAACCTTAGTAAAGATTTCCATCTCAATGGCACTCCAGTGCTGCTCGCAGAGGAAGAGTCCCCTGCAGATAAAGACAGCTGTTTGACCTTGAGCCTGGTCATTCAGCTGCGAAGGTACTTCCCCAGTACCATGTACTGAAGAATCAGTTTAGACAACAAATCCTTTGCTAAAGTCGGGTGAATTTAGGGCAGGTTCTAAGCACATAGCTTCCTTAAGGGTGTCAAAGGCCTTTTGACATGAGTCAGTCCCTATAACATTTCTTGGCTGTTCCTTTGAGGTTAGATCTGTTAAAAATGCAACAATAGTACCGTATCCTTTTACAAACCTCCTATAGTACTCTGTCAGGCCTAAAAAGGCTCTGGCTTAGGTATGAGCCTTCAGAGCTTCCCAGGCCAGAACTGTCTGGATTTTGAGTTGAAGACGTTGCACATGGCCTCAACCTACTTGATAGCCCAAGTATACTACAGATTCTTGTCCTATCTAGCACTTACTTGCCTTGATAGTCAGCCCTGTCTGCTAGAGGGCTTGAAGCACTTCTGGGAGGTGGACTAGGTAATCCTCCCAGATAGGACTAAAGACAGCAATGTCATCCAGTTATGCTGCACTAAAGCTTTCCAATCCTCAAAGTACTCTATTCACCAACCTCTAGAAGGTGCAGGTGCATTTTTCAACCCATGTGCATCACCTTCAATTGCAAGTGGCCTTCTAGGGTTGAAAAGGCAGGCCTCTGCTTTGCTCCTGGTGTGAGGGGTATCTGCCAATAACCTAAAGTAAGGTAAAAGCTGCTCTTATATTTGGCAGCCCCCAACTTATCAATGAGCTCATATGCTCAGGGGATGTGGTGAGCATCATTGTTGGTGACTGAATTTAGACCTCTGTAGTCCACATAAAATCTAATCTTCCTTTTGGATTGGGTTTGGGCACAAGAACCATTGGGTTGGCCTATTGACTAGCAGAGTGCCTTACTCATGTGAACTGTCCACATCATGTGTGTACCATGTTATCAAATCTGGGGTCAAGGAAACGAGTCCAGTTAACTGCCCAAGCAAGTAGTAGCAGTAGTTTTGTTGCTGACTTGTCAGAGTAAAAGAAAGAACTAGTACTCCACTGAACCATCTTTGACATTGGTTCACATTACGTCTGGGAGAGGTTCACTTTCTTCCTCTTCTCCACCATCTGTCACCATGAGCATTGCAAGATCTGCTATGTCACTATGTAACTTGAGCCTATTCACATGTATCACCCTATAAGGGTTCCTCAGAGTACCCAATTCCACCAAGTATGTGACTTCCCCCTTCTTTTCCAAGATCGGGCAAGGCCTAGTCCATTTGTCTTGGTGGGCTCCAGGTGCCACAGGCTCTAATACCTATAGCCATTGTACAGGCTGGTACTCAACCATAACAGACCTTTGGTTATACCAATGCTTAAGACTCTCCTGGCTAGCCTCCAAATTTTTGTTTGCCTGTTTAATGTGTACTGTCATCCTGGAGTGGAGGCCTTTTACATAACCATGAATGTCCACATATGGTATCTATATACCCAGGGCATTGGGGCTTCAGGGGAACTTTATGGGCTGCAACATATATTTTGCCATCCATAGGGAGCCCATGCAAAGGCTTCTGCAGGACTGCCATTGCAGCCTGCGTGAAAAGGAGCAAGCACCCTTTCACTGCCATTGTCACTGCACCAGGTCACTTATAAGTCACCCCTATTGCAGGCCCTACAGCCCTGAAGCAGGGTGGAAAGTACCTGTGTGTGAGGGCAACCCTGCACTAGCAGAGGTGCACCCATGAACTCCAGAACCATTTTCCCATGCTTCGTGATTGTGGGGACCCCATTTTAAGTGTGTACTGGACATAGGTCACTACCTATTTCCATCTACATAATAGTAACTCCGAACATAGGCATGTTTGGTATCAAACATGTTGGAATCATACCGCGGGCTTTTGCAAGCTTTGGTTGTATGATTCCATGCACTCTGGGGGCTCCGTAGAGGACCTGCAGTATTGCCATTTAAGCCTTCTGAGGTTTTTCAGGCAGCCCCAGCTTCTGCCACCTCACACACAGGTTTCAGCCCTCCTGTTGCATGAAAACCTGAGCCCAGGAAGGCGTTACACTCTCTCCCTTTGGAAATTGGTGTTACAGGCATGGAAGGGTAGCCTTCCCAAGCCACTGGAAATGCTTTGAAGGGCACATTTTGTACCCTCCTTGCATAAACCAGTCTACACCAGTTCAGGGACCCCCAGTCCCTGCTCTGTCGTGAAACTGGACAAAGGAAAGGGGAGTGATCGCTCCCCTGTCCATCACAACCCCAGGGGTGGTGCTCAAAGCTCCTCCAAAGGGGATTTTGCCATCTTGAATTCAAGGTTGCCAGGGAACTCTGGGAGCATCTGAGTGGCCAGTGCTAGCAGGTGATGTCAGAGCCCTCCCCTGATAGTTGCTTATCTGGTTAGGTGACCAATCCACCTTTCAGGGCTATTTAAGGTCTCTCCTTTGGGTGGGTCCTCAGATTTGGATTGGAAGACTCCAGCAGGAATCCTCTGCATCCTCCACTTCAACTTCTCACTGAAGATACTGCATCTGGACCCTCCAGGAACTCAACAAGCTGCAACAAAGGAGCAAATCGCCTTCTGCAACATTGTATCTCTGGCTCCTGCCAGCAACTGCAACAGTTTCCCGGTCGTGCATCCTCTGAGGACAGCCCTTCTTCAGACTGCATTAGAAGAACAAAGGAATCTCCCTTGGGGTGAAGTAGTCACTCTCCTGATTCAGCAGACACCAACTACGATGACGACCGGCTGCGTGGATCCCCTGTCCTGCTGAACTGCATGGATCCTGCATCATGGGTGGTAGACTGAAGTGGTCCCAACGGTCCTCTCCTCCAGCTGTCCCACTTTGGTGAAGGTAAGACCTTGCTCCACACGCAAGACAGTACCCCAGTGCACCGTGTCTTCTGCAGCTGCCAAGGCTTGTTGGCATCCTTCCTCCAAGTCCTTCATGCATCTTGTAGCTCCAGCCCCCAAGTACTCTATCCTGTGACGTACAGTTTCCTTAGAGGTTCTTCAGCGGCAGGGGAGCCTTTGTCGTAGTGCTGCGTGAGCCTCTTCTGCAACTTTCTTGTCCCCATGCTGTGGGACTCCTGTATGAACCGCCTGGTCTTCTGTGGGCTCTCTGAGTTGCTGAGGGCCCCCTTTGTCTCTCCCTCCTGGATAGAGTCCACCTGGTCCTTCCTGGTCTTGGGTAGCACCATTTTCCAATAACCGCAAGCCTTGCGTGTGCCAAGGCTTGCTGCCAGACTCCGACGATGCAAACCTGACTGCAGTCCTCCATCCGGTGTGGGCCATCATTTGCACCCTCCAGGAACCCGACTTTGTCTTCTTGGGTGCAGTGCTGACTTTTCTTCTTCACCGGTGGTTCTCCTTTTGCACCTTCATCCGGGTTAGCAGGGGCTCCTGCTCTTCCTGGTCTCTTCTGTGCTTCTTGGACTTGGTCCCCTTCTTCCACAGGTCTTCTTGTCCAGGAATCCACTGTTGGTGTCTTGCAGTCTCTTCTGGGTTTTGCATAATTCTTCTTCTTGTTTCTATGTGTGTTCTGAGAAAGTTACTGTGACTTCCTCCTGCTTTCCTGGTTGCTGGGGTGGGTTGTGGTAGTTACCTTTGGGCTTTTCTAGTACTCCCAGCTCCCCTCCACACACTACTCTTGACTAGGTGGGGGAGCGACTTTCGCATTCCACTTTCTTAGTATATGGTTTGTGCTCCCCCTCGGTCAATTTCTGACTATTGTGATTTTCACTAATTGCACATTTTTCTAACTGTTTGTATGCCTATTTCTGCATACTAGTGTATATAATTTGTTTATTACTTACCTTCTAAGGGAGTATAGTCTCCATGGTATTTTTGGTATTTGTGTCACCAAAATAAAGTACCTTTATTTTTTTAATACTGAGGGGCATATTTATACTCCGTTTGCGCCAAATTTGCGTCGTTTTTTTCTACGCAAATTCGGCGCAAAACTAACGCCATATTTATACTTTGGCGTTAGACGCGTCTAGCGCCAAAGTATGAGTAAAGAGCGTCATTTTTTGGCGTGAACGCCTTCCTTGCGTTAATGAGATGCAAGGTAGGCGTTCCCGTCCAAAAAAATGACTGCGATGCAAATGCGTCGTATTTATACTCCCGGGCAAAAATCACGCCCGGGAGTGGGAGGGTCAAAAAACCCAGCATTTGCACCTCTTTTTAACGCCTGGGTCAGGGCAGGCGTTAAGGGACCTGTGGGCTCAAAATGAGCCCACAGCTGCCCTCCCATGCCCCCAGGGACCCCCCCCTGCCACCCTTGCCCACCCCAGGAGGACACCCAAGGATGGAGGGACCCACCCCAGGGACATTAAGGTAAGTTCAGGTAAGTATAAAAAAAAAAAAATATATACATTTTTTTTTGGCATAGGGGGGCATGATTTGTGCCCCCCTACATGCCACAATGCCCAATGACCATGCCCAGGGGACATAAGTCCCCTGGGCATGGCCATTGGGCAAGGGGGCATGACTCCTGCCTTTACTAAGACAGGAGTCATGTAAATGGCGTCTGGGCGTCGTTAAAAATGGCGCAAATCGGGTGGAGGTGATTTTTTTGCGTCAACCTGACTTGCACCATTTTTAAGACGCCCTAACGCCATTTTTCCCTACGCCGGCGCTGCCTGGTGTACGTGGTTTTTTTCCACGCACACCAGGCAGCGCCGGTCTGCTTGCGCCGGCTAACGCCATTCAATAAATACGGCGCCCGCATGGCGCTTCAGAATGGCGTTAGCTGGCGCAAAAATTTTTGGCGCTAAACTGCGTTAGCGCAGTTTAGCGTCAAAAAGTATAAATACGGGCCTGAGTATTTTCTTTCATGTTTGTGAGTACTGTGTGACTGCAGTGGTATTGCATAAGCTTTGCATGTCTCTTAGGTAAGGCTTGTCTGCTCATCCACAGCTACCTCTAGAGAGCCTGGCTTCTAGACACTGCCTATACTACACTAATAAGGGATAACTGAACCTGGTGTAAGGTGCAACTACCATAGGTACTCACTACACACCAGGCCAGCCTCCTACATTACCATATTGACAGGCCAATGGGCCAAAGACTTAATTTCCTCATCATCCGTGGAGACTAAAGTTGCTTCAGTGCACCCCTTGCAGTCCCCAGGGACAACTTCCACTCCTTTCCCTACCCGGGTAATCCCCTCGGGTGTGTCACCAGTGGGTGAATTTTGGATATATGCAGAATCACACCTCTTGTGCCCTTGCTGTCTACAGCCATGGAACACCCCAGCCTGTGAAGGTTAAAAATTGTTTCCCTGATACCCCATCCCTTTTGATTAGAATGTGGCTCTGTGCTCCCCTCTTGGGCTTCTTTTAGGGTCTGGATGGGCTTCTCTGACTTTTTAAACTTGTCCCCATCTTTCCCCTGGAAGGGTGGGGGCTGCCACTCCCTTTTTGTCTTCACCACCGAGGACATCTTCGGCACTCTAGTGCATACCCACTCATCAGCTATCTTCCTCAACTCTCTAGGGCTAGATAACCTGGAATCTATCAGATGCTGGTGTAACGTCTCTGAGCTACAGTTGGTAAGTGTGTTTTTTTCACCATTATATTGTACAAGCCCTCAGATTCAGCCATCCAGTGACTTAACAGAGTCATTTAAAAAAATCAATCCATGCCTGTGTTGCTCCCTTGTGCATACTCCTAAATGTGGGCCTATATTGTTCTGGGGTAAGACCAAAGAACTCAATGAGTGCCTCCTTCATGTGGGTGTAAGACTCAGCCACCTCATCCTCCAGTCACAGTAGCCTACATCTCCCTGCTGTTGGTAAAGGTTCCCAAATTAAGGTCCCCCAATTGTGTGCACCCTCATAGATGCCAGCCACTTATCTATGTCTTCCCTCTCCATATATTTGGGAACAATACACTTGGGCAACCTGGGATCATACAGTAGGTACTCTCTCCAGTTACTTTTGCCTCATTGTTGATGCCAACATGTCCTTGGGGTTTCATTCCCAACTTGACACTCCTCTCTTCAAGGGCCAGTCTTTTTTTCTTCCAGGGCCAGCTTCCTCTCCTGAAGCTCCAAGAGGCATGGCTGGGCCCCTAGATCATTTGGTCTCCTCACTGATGTGGAGCTCCTCTCACTCCCAGACAGGGAGTTATACCTTGAATGATTTTTGGGGACCACACTCCACTGGTCCCAACTGTTTTGAAGAATCACTGCCATTTTCCTCATCACCACTCTCAGGGGTAATGTAATCCTCCAGAAGAGCCTGGGTTCTCTTTGCTCCTTTCCAGGATTTGGGGGTTCTCCCCAATTCATCCTTTTTGGCAGAGATCACTGGAAAAAATGTTCTGTCCTTGCACAGTGCTGTTAGCTCACTGATTCTCAACGTGGGTAAGGTAGCCAAGTAGATTCCCTTGTTCTCCATCCTTGAAGACTTTGTAGCAAAAAAAAAGTTGGCAACTTTGTACATTTTATAAATAAGTAACTTTCCTTCTTGCAAGCAGGTGCCTTCGGAATTTCGGAACCTGGCAACTTAGTAAATCTTTTTCTCAATGTCAACTTGGCAAACTCTTTCAGTTGGTTACTGACTTATCAACTGTCTGTACAGCGAAACACAAGTTCTGGATCCCAATGAAAGGCACCCATGTGTGGATTTGAGTGTTTGATAAGATATGGTTGTTAGGTCTTATTGTGCAGTATACCCTCAAATATTATCGTGGGTCCAGTCAGGCTCATTTACTTAACCGTATGCTCAACCCTGGTTAGCTGTTGCTTCAAGCAGTAAAGTTTGGCAAAAAAACTTAGTATAAAGTATTTAAAAGCACCAAACAATGAAATAAGAAAGTGATAACACAAAAAAGAAATCAGACACCAATTTATACAACTAGATAATATTTTTACAAACTTTTTGAGTCCTTGATGAACACAATCCACCAGACGGTTCCAAAGATATAGGGGGTCATTACAACACTGGCGATAAAAGCCGCTTACCGCCATGCAGAAGACCACCAAAACACCACCGCGTCCGTGGAATTCCGCCACAGCTATTACGACCCACATCTCAGAATCTGTTGAAATTCAGACACCCACACAAGTCCGCCACACCAAAGGTCAGTGATAAACTGGCGAAAACAAATCCTCTACCGTCACGCCAACAAAAACACGCCCATGCTATCACGACCCACGAATCCATGCGGCAGTCTTTCTAATGCGGTATTCCATTTGAGGTACACACCGCTGCGCTCAAAATACACACACATCTCCAAAACACCGCCACATTGGACAATTCGAATTACACACACCTGATACACATACACACACCACTCCCACACACCCAACACAATATAAAACACACACCCACATCACCCACAAACCCCTACGACCCAAAATCAGAGACGAAGGCGACAGACAGAGAGCACAGCAATAGAGAACCCCACCACACAGAGGCACACAACACCATCACCCATACAACATTCCACGCACAAAATACCACACACCACTACACATCACCACCAATGTCACGCCAAAGACACCCCAGTTTTTCTGAGGAGGAGCTCAGGGTCATGGTGGAGGAAATCATCCGGGTAGAGCCACAGCTATTTGGATCACAGGTGCAGCACACCTCCATAGCCAGGAAGATGGAGCTATGGCGAAGAATCGTGGACAGGGTCAACGCTGTGGGACAGCATCCAAGAAATCGGGAAGACATCAGGAAGAGGTGGAACGACCTACGGGGGAAGGTGCGTTCAGTGGTCTAAAGGCACAACATCGCGATTCAGCGGACTGGCGGCGGACCCAGGCCTCCTCCCCCACAACTAACAACATGGGAGGAGCAGGTCTTGACCATCATGCATCCTGAGGGCCTCGGAGGAGTCGGTGGAGGAATGGACACTGGTAAGTCAAATCTTAACTCTCATATCCCCCACCATACCTGCATGCCATCACACACCCCTACCCTCTCCCCCTCCCCTATCACTCCAACTCCTCACTAATGTACTAATAACAGAAACCACCCATCCCAACACCAAGCCCTGCATGACACAACTAAGCATGGTCACCCCTCACTAAAGCATGCTCACTGCACATACCCATAACACCCCCCCAACCATCATCACAGCAAGGAATGCTTGCACTGGGGTACACGCACACCCACCCATTGCACACCATGGCACACACACATGCAATAATCATGCTCTTATACCCCTGCAGGACCACTACGTAACGTCACCAGACAGGAGGGTCCAGACATCTCCACTCCACCCACAGAAGAGGCCCACAGTGACGACAGCAGCTCTGGCCAGCTGGATCCAGGTGACCAGCCCGGACCATCGTGGGCCTCGGGACAGTCGGTTCCCCTTGCACAGGCACAGCCCAACACTGACCTTCCACCCTCTGGTAACACCAGCACAGCACCCACCCAGCGGGCCCATACCCCCGTACCCAAAACACGTCAATCAGCTGTGTGTCCACCGCTACAGGGAACCCAGGATAACCCACCACCCCAACAACAACAGGGACCTGGGGGCAGTGGTAGTGGGCATACGGTCCAGGGGACGGAGGCACAGGAACACAGGGGAACTGGGAGGGCTGCTGTGCGACAGGGGGCGGACAGGCCTAGGGAACCCACTCTCCACGAGGCCCTCTCCTCCATCATGGGAGCATAACACCACTCCCAGGAGACGATGGCAACGGTCCTGGCCAAGTTTCAGGAGACCCAGCGCCTGCAGGACGAACAGTATTTTGGCTTCAGGGAGGAGCTCAAAACCATCAGCTCCGCCCTGGGCACCATCGTAGGGGTGCTGAAGGACATACAAAAGACCATGAGGGACACCGTGGCACTCCAAGGGGCCCCTGACACTAGCCTGGATGATGAACTGCCCACCACCTCCGCCGGCGCTAGTGGACAGGACGCCCCATCACAAGACCACCACACCAGCACCCCACCCCCTGCAGACGGAGAACCACCCCGCAAGCGGTCCCTGAGATCCAGGAACAGGACAGAGCAAGATGGCAAGAACCCCGCCAGGAAATGAGACCACCCTGATTGTCCTCCCACTGTCCCACTTTGTTACCCTGTCCAGATTGGAACTGCCCCAGCTCCGCTTCCTATGCCCATATGGGCAAAGCACCTGTGAGACTAATAGACTGGACTCTGCCATGGACATTCCTCCACCATCACCCATCCCCATTTTACAACCCCCCTCCAATTTTGAGCACTTAAATAAACACCCTTGAAGCACAAAACAATCTGGAGTCAGTCTGTGATTTTGAAAATGTGTATTAGCTATGACTATGACAAAATCCGTTCGAAATTTTAATGTCAACATACCTATGTCACACATCACAAGTCCATGAAGGATGCAAGCAGATGACACACGTTGGTAACCACACCTGTGAAACCGTAATAGAAATGTACAACTCAGTTACCAAATACAGCTTCAAATTGACAGACAGGAGGGAGGTAGAAGTGTGAAAGTGAATATAATAGTAAAATACATTTCTCACCTGTGTGTCACTGGAAATATTGCTGTATGACTGACTCCCTGTTGTCAATGTCTTCTTCCTCAGCTTCCTCCTCATCACTGTCCACAGGCTCCACAGCTGCAACAACACCGTCATCTGGACCATCCTCCTGCAGAAAAGGCACCTGGCGTCGCAAAGCAAGATTGTGAAGCATTGAGCAGGCGATGATGATCTGGCACACTTTCCTTGGTGAGTAGAATAGGGAACCATCTGTCATATGGAGGCACCTGAACCTGGCCTTCAGGAGGCCGAAGGTGCATTCTATCACCCTCCTAGTCCACCCATGGGCCTCATTGTAGCGTTCCTCTGCCCTGGGATTCTTCACTGGGGTCAGTAGCCATGAAAGTTTGGGGTAACCAGAGTCCCCTAATAGCCACACCCTGTGCCTCTGGAGTTGACCCATCACATAAGGGATGCTGCTATTCCGCAGGATGTAGGCGTCATGCACTGAGCCAGGGAACATAGCATTTACCTGGGAGATGTACTGGTCTGCCAAACATACCATCTGTACATTCATGGAATGATAACTCTTCCGGTTCCAGTACACCTGTTAACTCCTGCGGGGGGGCAGAGCTACATTGGTCCCATCAATAGCACCTATGATGTTGGGGATATGTCCCAGGGCATAGAAGTCACCTTTAACAGTAGCCAAATCCTCCACCTGAGGGAAAATGATGTAGCTCCTCACATGTTTCAGCAGGGCAGACAACACTCTGGACAACACGTTGGAAAACATAGGCTGGGACATCCCTGATGCCATGGCCACTGTTGTTTGAAATGACCCACTTGCAAGGAAATGGAGCACTGACAGCACCTGCACTTCAGGAGGGATTCCTGTGGGATGGCGGATTGGTGACATTAGGTCTGGCTCTAACTGGGTACATAGTTCCTGGATTGTGGCACGGTCAAACCTGTAGGTGATGATCAAATGTCGCTCCTCCATTGTTAACAGGTCCACCAGCGGTCGGTACACCGGAGGATTCCGCCATCTCCTAAAATGTCCTAGCTGACGGTGCCTAAGAAGGACAACAGCGACCACAGAGTCAACAAATTCTCAGGTATGTACCCACAGCTACACAGAACACGACACCAAATACAAAACTCTTCCTGTATGTGTGTTGAGTGTAGGCCTAGGTATGTGTGACTCAGTAGTAAATGAAGCCATGTGGGCCCCTGAAATGGCGGCTGCCTGACCTCTAAACTGGGACAATGGGATGCGAGGTAACTGCGCTGGCATTGTACACCGTCGCGGTAGGCGGTCGTAGACCGCGGCGCAATGCTGCATTGGTTAACATTGGACCTTATGGGTTCCAGGAGCCAATGATGAAGAGCGCCGGCGGTGATGATACGCTCCGCCGTGGACGTCACTGCCGCGGACGTCAGTGCCATTTTCTATCTGTTCAATCACTCGATACCTGATCTTCGACAGGAGAGGACCTACACTGCAAGTGCTGCTGTGACGTCGGTCTGGAAGAGACAATGGCTGCTGCGTCTGGGGAAAGGGCCCCTGCCTTCACTGCTCAGGAGTTGGAGAAGCACGTGGACGGGGTCCTCTCCCAGTACACGCTACCCTACGGTCCTCCAGACCAACAGGTACACAGGGAGCACGTTGTATGAGCTATGCTTGGATGGAGAGGGCTGGTTGTAAGAAGGAAGGGGGCAGAGTTCTTGCGTGCATGAAGGACTGTGAATGCATGTGCCACATGGCAAGGGTAGGGATGGGGGCCACTCACTTCGACGGTGCAGTTGGTAATGACTTCACTTCTTCCCCTGTACATGTCATGTAGGTCAGCGCCCACCAGAAGAAGGACATTTGGCGTGCCATCGCCAAGGACGTCCGGACCCTGGGGGTCCACCAGAGACGGAGCACCCACTGCCGAAAAAGATGGGAGGACATTCGCCGTTGGAGCAAGAAGACGGCAGAGGGTCAGCTGGGGATGGCCTCCCAACGTAGGAGGGGTGCCCGTTGCACCATGACCCCCCTGATGTTCTGGATCCTGGCGGTGGCCTACTCTGAGTTGGATGGGCGCTTAAAGGCATCACAGCCAACACAAGGGGGTGAGTACACACTCATTCTGCGGACTTTACGCGCAGTGGAGGGGTGTGGGTGGGGAGGAGGGCTGTGGGTTTCCCTAGGCCAGGGCGAGTTCCGTAGGCTGGCCCCTCCGTAATGCAGGCCATGTGCCACTCCACCCCACCTCTGTAGAGTACCAAGTACAGGTAGACATGCCCGTGTGTCATCTATGTGGGCAGATGACACCCATAGCCATGTAGGCCATATCCCAGGAATTGCATCTGTAGAGGCCAAGAGCACGGCGTAGTGCAGGGGACTGCTGTGTCTGTATTGTCTGCCAACTGTAGTGGTAACCCATGCACTCAACCTGTCTTTCTTCTGTCGTCGTCGTCCCCCCCCTTTTTCTGCTCCCCCTGTTCTTTTGTGCATCAGCATCATCAGGCGGAGGTACAGTGGCACCGGAGCATGAGGGAGCTGCATCCCACATGGCCATGGAGGGCCACACCACGGACTCTGAATACACCAGTGGGACAGAGGGCGAGGGGAGCTTCACGTTGGTCACTGGATCAGCAAACAGCGACACGGACTCGTCCTCCGATGGGAGCTCCCTTGTGGTGGCGGCACCATCTGTGCCCCCCACTTCTACAGGTACAGCCGCCACCCCCCCTACCAGCACCGCCCTCCCAGCAGCCCATCAGCCTTCGCTCCATGCCCGCTCACCCAGGAGGGTGGGCATCACCTTCGCCCCATGCACCTCAGCCCCTGCCCCTGTCACCCCTGCTGCCCTCAGTGAGGAGGCCATTGACCTCCTTAGGTCACTCACTGTTGGGCAGTCTACCATTGTGAATGCCATCCAGGGTGTAGAAAGGGAGTTGCAACACACTAATGCATTCCTGGAGGGCATTCATTCTGGTCAGGCTGCCCATCATCGAACCATGCAATCTCTGGCCTCAGCACTGATGGCTGCCATTGTCCCTGTGTCTAGCTTCCCCCCTCCAACTTCCTCCACCCAGAACCAATCCCCTGTACACCAGCCTATCCCAAGCACACCATCAGACAAGCATGCACACACCTCAACACACAAAAGTAGCTCAGGCAAACATAGGCACCACACAACCCACAGGCACTCACACAAGCATCACCCACATACAGACACAACAACATCCACTGCCTCCACTGTGTCCCCCTCCTCGTCGTTTCCCTCATCCCTCCCAGTGTCGTCTACACTCTCACCTGCATGCACTACATCTACAGGCACTAGGACTCGCACCAGAACACCCAGCACCACACCCCGCTCACCTGCACTCACCACCCCCACTACCATGTACACGTCCCCTGTGTCCACTCCCAGTGTGTCTGTGACGCCCCCTCCCAAAGTACACAAACGCGGGCACCCACACACCCAACATCCATCCACCTCACAACAGCCTCCAGTACCTGCACCTGCACCCAAATCACCTAAATGTACACCTCCTACAACCACCTCCTCTTCCTCCACTCCCAGACCCCCTCCAGCTACCCATCCCAGTGTACGTCAGAAACTTTTCCTGAGCAACGTTGACCTCTTTGCCACCACCCCCACCCCTCCAATTCATAGGTCCCGTAGTAGCACCTCAGCCAAAAAAAGTCCGGTACCAGTGGTGCGTGTAAGAGGTCTGTGGAGTGCACCGGCAACCAGGGCAGCCAGTGTGACACGAGCCAAAGCACTGCCAGTCCACCCCCTCTAAAGCACCTTAAGTTGGACAGTGCCAGAAGGGAGGGGGTGAAGACTCCTGCCAGCAAAACTGCTCACAAGGGTCCCGGGGGGAGTGCCGAGTCAGCTGTGACTCCTCCCAAGGTGGTGAAGGGGCAGAAGAAGTCTCCAAAGTCTGGTAGGAGCAGCACGGCGGGGAAGGCCGCCATCCTCCCCGCTGGCCAGGACGCCACAGTCTCTCAAGTGGATAACAGTCTCCACTGGTTCTGGAAGGGGCTTTGTGCCCAGAGTGCTTCATCCTGCCAAGGTCTGAGGTACTGGATGTATCTCTCCACTGGTTCTGGAGGGGGACTGGTGCCCAGAGTGCTTCATCCTGTTTAGGACTCGAGTAGTGGATGCTGTTCTTCACTGGTTCTGGAGGGGGCTTTGTGCCCAGAGTGCTTCATCCTGCCAAGGACTGAGGTACTGGATGTATCTGGTTCTGGAGGGGGACTGGTGCCCAGAGCGCTTCATCTTGTCAAGGACAGACGGAGTGGATGCTGTTCTCCACTGGTTCTGGAGGGGGACTGGTGCCCAGAGTGCTTCATCCTGTTTAGGACTCGGGTAGTGGATGCTTTTCTCCACTGGTTCTGGAGGGGGACTGGTGCCCAGAGTGCATCACGCTCCCCGTGACGGTCCCAGTTCCGTCACTGCCCCTGCCGCACATGGGCAAACGATGCTTGAGTTGGCGGTGCTTGCCCTGTTCAGCGGTGCTTGCCATGGCGGTCTTTGCCCTGTTCAGCGGTCTTTGCCCTGTTCAGCGGTGCTTGCCCTGTTCAGCGGTGCTTGTCATGGCGGTCTTTGCCATGTTCAGCGATCTGTGCCCCGTTCAGCGGTGCTTGCCCTGTTCAGCGGGGCTTGCCATGGCGCTCTTTGCCCTGTTCAGCGGTCTTTGCCCCGTTCAGCGGTGCTTGCCCTGTTCAGCGGTGCTTGCCATGGCGGTCTTTGCCCTGTTCAGCAGTCTTTGCCCTGTTCAGCGGTGCTTGCCCTGTTCAGCGGTGCTTGCCCTGTTCAGCGGTGCTTGCCATGGCGCTCTTTGCCCTGTTCAGCGGTCTTTGCCCTGTTCAGCCGTGCTTGCCCATTTCAGCGGTGCTTTCCATGGTGGTCTTTGCCCTATTCAGCGGTCTTTGCCCTGTTCAGCGGTGCTTGACTTTGCTGTCTCTGACCTGTGCAGCGGTGTGTGCCATTGCGGTCCCTCATTACCCAGCATGGCTGTGGCTGCCGGGGCACTCCTGGGCACTGACTCTGGTGGTGGTCTCCGGACCAGTGACGATTGTGCTGCCCTCCTGGGCACTGACTCTGGCGATGGTCTCCGGACCAGTGACGATTGTGCTGCCCTCCTGAGCACTGACTCTGGCGGTGGTCTCCGGACCAGTAACGATTGTGCTGCCCTCCTGGGCACTGACTCTGGCGGTGGTCTCCGGACCAGTGATGATTGTGCTGCCCTCCTGGGCACTGACTCTGGCGGTGGTCTCCGGACCAGTGACGATTGTGCTGCCCTCCTGGGCACTGACTCTGGTGGTGGTCTCCGGACCAGTGACGATGGGGCGGGCGGTGGTGTCCTGGGCAGCGGGGAGGATGGCGGCCTTCTCCGCCGTGCTGCTCTTCCCAGACTTTGGAGACTTCTTCTGCCCCTTCACCACCTTGGGAGGAGTCACAGCTGACTCGACACTCCCCCCGGGACCCTTGTGAGTGGCTTTGCCGGCAGGAGTCTTCACCCTCTCCCGTCGGGCACTGTCCAACTTCTGGTGCTTCACAGGGGGAGGACTGGCAGTGCTTTGGCTCCGTGTCACACAGGCTGCCCTGGTGCCCGGTGCACTCCACATACCTCTAACAGGCACCACTGGAATTGAGGGGGGGTGATGGGACAGAGGTCAAGGTTGCAAAGGAAAAATTTCTGATGAACACTGGGACGGGTAGCTGGAGGGGGTCTGGGAGTGGAGGAAGAGGAGGTGGTTGTAGGAGGTGTAACTTTTGATGCTTTGGGTGCAGGTGCATGTTCTTGAGGCTGTTGTGAGGTGGATGGATGTTGGGTGTGTGTGTGCCCTCGTTTGTGTACTTTGGGAGGGGGTGTCACAGACACACTGGGAGAGGACACAGGGGATGTGTAAATGGTAGTGGGGGTGGTGAGTGCAGGTGAGCGGGGTGTGGTGCTGGGTGTTCTGGTGCGAGTCCTAGTGGCTGTAGTGGTAGTGCATGCAGGTGAGAGTGTAGATGACACTGGGAGGGAGGAGGGAGACGACAAGGAAGGGGACACAGTGGAGGCAGTGGATGTTGCTGTGTCTGTATGTGGGTGATGCTTGTGTGAGTGCCTGTGGAATGTGTGGTGCCTATGTTTGCCAGAGCTTCCCTTGTGTGTTGCCGTGTGTGCAGGCTGGTCTGATGGTGAGCTTGGTATAGGCAGAGGTACAGGGGATTGGCTCTGGGTGGAGGAAGTTGGAGGGGGGAGGCTAGACACAGGGACAATGGCTGCCATCAGTGCTGAGACCAGAGATTGCAGAGTTCGGTGATGGGCAGCCTGACCAGAATGAGTGCCCTCCAGGAATGCATTAGTGTGTTGCAACTCCCTTTCTACACCCTGGATGGCATTCACAATGGTAGACTGCCCAACAGTGAGTGAGCTGAGGAGGTAAATGGCCTCCTCACTGAGGGAAGCAGGGGTGACAGGGGCAGGGGCTGAGGTGCCTGGGGCGAAGGTGATGCCCACCCTCCTGGATGAGCGGGCACGCGGCGAAGGCTGAGGGGCTGCTGGGAGGGCAGTGCTGGTAGGGGGGTGGCAGCTGTACCTGTAGAAGTGGGGGGCACAGATATTGCCGCCACCACAAGGGAGCTCCCATCGGAGGACGAGTCCGTGTCGCTGGTTGCTGATCCGGTGACTGCCGTGAAGTTTCCCTCACCCTCTGTCCCACTGGTGTATTCTGAGTCCGTGGTGTGGCCCTCCGTGGCCATGTGGGATGCAGCCCCCTCGTGCTCCGGTGCCCCTGTACCTCCGCCTGATGATGCTGATGCACAAAAGAACAGGGAGAGCACAAAAAGGGGTGGGGAAACAGAAGAAAGACAGGTTGAGTGCATGGCTTACCGCTACCGTTGGTGGACAATACAGACACAGCAGCCCCCTGCACTACGCCGTGCTCTTGGCCTCTACAGATGCAGTTCCTGGGATATGGCCTACAGGGCTATGAGTGTCATCTACCCACATAGATGACACAGGGCCATGTATACCTGTACTTGGCACTCTACAGAGGTGGGGTGGAGTGGCACATGCCTGCATTACGGTGGGGCCTAGCCTACGGAACTCGCCCTGGCCGAGGGAAACCCACAGCCCTCCTCCCCCACCCAGACCCCTCCACTGCACGCAAAATCATGAGAATGTGAGTATACTCACCCCTTGTGTCTGCTGTGATGCCCTCATGCGCCCATCCAACTCAGGGTAGGCCACTGCCAGGATCTGGAACATTAGGGGGGTCATGGTGCGACGGGCACCCCTCCCACGTTGGGAGGCCATCCCCAGCTGAGCCTCCGCCGTCTTCTTGCTCCAGCGGCGAATGTCCTCCCATCTTTTATGGCAGTGGGTGCTCCGTCTCTGGTGGACCCCCAGGGTCTGGACATCCTTGGCGATGGCACGACAAATATCCTTCTTCTGGTGGGCGCTGACCTACATGACATGTACAGGGGAAGAAGAGAAGTCATTACCAACTGCACAGTCGTAGTGAGTGGCCCACATCCCTGCCCTTGCCATGTGGCACATGCATTCACACTCCTTCATGCTTGCAGAACTCTGCCCCCTTCCTACTTACATCCAGCCCTCTCCACCCAGGCATAGCCCACACAACTTGCACCCTATGTACTCACCTGTTGGTCTGGAGGACCGTAGAGTAGCGTGTACTGGGGGAGGCCCCCGTCCACGAGCTTCTCCAACTCCTGTGCAGTGAAGGCAGGGGCCCATTCCCCAGATGCACGTGCCATTGTCTCTTCCAGACTGAGGTCACAGCAGCACTTGCAGTGTAGGTCCTCTCCTGTCGAAGATCAGGTATCGAGTGATTGAACAGATAGAAAATGGCGGTCACGTCTGCGGCGGTGAGGTCCGCGGCGGTGCGTATCATCACCGCCGGTGCACTTCGTCATTGGCTCCTGGGACCCATAGGGTCCAATGTTAACCAATGCAGCATTGTGCTGCGGTCTACGACCGCCTACCGCAACAGTGTGCAACGCCAGCGCAGTTACCTCATATCCCATTGTCCCACTTTACAGGTCAGGCATCTGCCATTTCAGGGGCCCACATGGCTTCATTTACAACTGCGTCACACATACCTAGGCCTGGACTCAACACACATACAGGAAGAATTTTGTATTTTGTGTCGTGTTCTGTGTAGCTGTGGGTACATACCTCAGAATTGGTTGACTCTGTGGTCGCTGTTGTCCTTCCTAGGCACCATCAGCTGGGACATGTGAGGAGATGGCGGAATCCTACGGTGTACCGACCGCTGGTGGACCTGTTGACAATGGAGGAGCGACATTTAATCATCACCTACAGGTTTGACCGTGCCACAATCCAGGAACTGTGTACCCAGTTGGAGCCAGACCTCATGTTACCAATCCGCCATCCCACAGGAATCCCCCCTCAAGTGCAGGTGCTATCAGTGCTCCATTTCCTGGCAAGTGGGTCATTTCAAACAACAGTGGCCATGGCATCAGGGATGTCCCAGCCTATGTTTTCCAACGTGTTGTCCAGAGTGTTATCTGCCCTGCTGAAACACGTGAGGAGCTACATCGTTTTCCCTCAGGTGGAGGATTTGGCTACTGTTAAAGGTGACTTCAATGCCCTTGGACATAACCCTAACATCATAGGTGCCATTGATGGGACCCATGTGGCTTTGGTCCACCCCCACAGGACTGAACAGGTGTACAGGAACCGGAAGACTCATCATTCGATGAATGTACAGATGGTATGTTTGGCAGACCAGTACATCTCACGTGTGAATGCTATGTTCCCTGGCTCTGTGCATGACGCCTACATCCTGCGGAATAGCAGCATCCCTTATGTGATGGGTCAACTCCAGAGGCACCGGGTGTGGCTATTAGGGGACTCTGGTTACCCCAACCTGTCATGGCTATTGACCCCAGTGAGGAATCCCAGGACCAGGGCAGAGGAACGCTACAATGAGGCCCATGGGCGGACTAGGAGGGTGATCGAACGCACCTTCGGCCTCCTGAAGGCCAGGTTCAGGTGCCTCCATATGACAGGTGGTTCCCTATTCTACTCACCAAAGAAGGTGTGTCAGATCATCATCGCCTGCTCTATGCTTCACCATCTTGCTTTGCGACGCCAGGTGCCTTTTCTGCAGGAGGATGGTCCAGATGACGGTGTAGTGGCAGCTGTGGAGCCTGTGGACAGTGATGAGGAGGAAGCAGAGGAAGAAGACATTGACAACAGGGACTCTGTCGTACAGCAATATTTCCAATGACACACAGGTGAGAATTTTTTTTTTTACTATTACATTTACTTTCACACTTCTACCTCTATCCTGTCTGTCAATTTGCAGCAGTATTTGGTAACTGAGTTGTACATTTCCATTACGGTTTCACAGGTGTGGTTACCAACGTGTGTCATCTGCTTGCATCCTTCATGGGCTTGTGATGTGTGACATAGGTTTGTTGACATTACGTTTTCGAACGGATTTTGCCATTGTCATAGATAATACACATTTTCAAAATCACAGACTGACTCCAGATTGTTTTGTGGTTCAAGGGTGTTTATTGAAGTGCTAATTATTGGAGGGGGTTGCAAAATCGTGATGGGTGATGGTGGAGGAATGTCCATGGCAGAGTCCAGTCTATTAGTCTCACAGGTGCACTGCTCATATGGACATAGGAAGTGGAGATGGGGCAGTTCCAATATGGACAGGGTAACAAAGTGGGACAGTGGGATGATAATCAGGGTGGTCTCATTTCCTGGCGGGGGACTTGCCATCTTGCTCTGTCCTGTTCCTGGATCTCAGGGACCGCTTGCAGGGTGGTTCTCCGTCTGCAGGGGGTGGGGTGCTGGTGTGGTGGCCCTGTGGCGGGGCGTCCTGTCCACTAGCGCCGGCGGAGGTGGTGGGCAGTTCATCGTCCAGGCTAGTGTCAGGGGCTCCTTGGAGTGCCACGATGTCCCTCATGGTCTTCTGTATGTCCTTCAACACCCCTACGATGGTCCCCAGGGCGGAGGTGATGGTTCTGAGCTCCTCCCTGAAGCCCAAATACTGTTCCTCCTGCAGGCGCTGGGACTCCTGAAACTTGGCCAGGACCGTTGCCATCATCTCCTGGGAGTGGTGGTATGCTCCCTTGATGTTGGAGAGGGCCTCGTGGAGAGTGGGTTCCCTTGGCCTGTCCGCCCCCTGTCGCACAGCAGCCCTCCCAGTTCCCCTGTGTTCCTGAGCCTCCGTCCCCTGGACTGTGTGCCCACTACCACTGCCCCCAGGTCCCTGTTGTTGTTGGTGTGGTGGTTTATCCTGGGTTCCCTGTAGTGGTGGACACACAGCTGATTGACGTGCCCTGGGTACGGAGGTATGGGCCCGCTGGGTGGGTGCTGTGCTGGTGTTACCTGAGGGTGGAAGGTCAGTGTTGGGCTGTGCTTGTGTGAGGGGAACCGTCTGTCCTGAGGCCCACGATGGTCCGGGCTGGTCATCTGGATGCAGTAGGCCAGAGCTGCTGTCATCACTGTGGGGCTCTTCTGTGGGTAGGGTAGAGATGTCTGGACCATCCTGTCTGGTGACGTTACGTAGTGGTCCTGCAGGGGTATAAAAGCATGATTATTGCATCTGTGGTGTCATAGTGTGCAATGGGTGGGTGACCCTGTACCCCAGTGCTAGCATTCCTGTGTGGTGGCTTGTGTGATGATGGTTAGGGGTTGTTATGGGTATGTGCAGTGGGCATGCTTTAGTGCTGGGTGTCCATGCTTTGTTGTGTCATGCAGGGCTTGGTGTTGGGATGGGTGGTTTGTGTTATTAGTACATTAGTGATGAGTTGGAGTGATAGGGGAGGGGGTGAGGGTGTGGGTGTGTGATAGCATGCAGGTAGGGTGGGGGATATGATAGTTAAGATTTGACTTACCAGTGTCCATTCCTCCACCGACTCCTCCGAGGCCCTCAGGATGCATGATGGTCAAGTCCTGCTCCTCCCATATTGTTAGTTGTGGGGGAGGAGGTGGGGGTCCGCCGCCAGTCCGCTGAATCGCGATGTTGTGCCTGGAGACCACGGAACGTACCTTCCCCCGTAGGTCGTTCCACCTCTTCTTGATGTTCTCCTGATTTCTTGGGTGCTGTCCCACTGCGTTGACCCTGTCCACGATTCTTCGCCATAGCTCCATCTTCCTAGCTATAGAGGTGTGCTGCACCTGTGATCCAAATAGCTGTGGCTCTACCATAGGATTTCCTCCACCATAACCCTGAGCTCCTCCTCCGAAAACCTGGGGTGTCTTTGGCGTGCCATGGGATGGTGTAGGTGATGTGTGGGGTGGTGTATGTGGTGATGAGTGTGGTGATGTGTAGTGGTGTGGGGTGTTTTGTGCGTGGATTTTGTGTGGGTGATGGGGTTGTGTGCCTCTGTGTGGTGGGGTTGTCTATTGGTGTGCTCTCTCTCTGTCGCCTTCGTCTCTAAATTTTGGTCGTAGGGGTTTGTGGGTAATGTGGGTGTGTGTTTTATATTGTGTTGGGTGTGTGGGAGTGGTGTTTGTATGTGTATCAGGTGTGTGTTTATTGAATTGTCCAATGTGGCGGTGTTTTGGAGATGTGTGTGTATTTTGAGCGCGGCGGTGTGTACCACCAATGGAATACCGCGGTTGAAAGACCGCCACGTGGATTCGTGGGTCGTAATAGCATGGGCGTGTTTCTGTTGGCGTGACGGTGGAGGATTTGTTTTTGCGAGTTTATCACTGACCTTTGGTGTGGCGGACTTGTGTGGGTGTCTGAATTTCGGCGGATTCCGAGATGTGGGTCATAATAGCTGTGGCGGAATTCCGTGGCCGCGGCGGTGTATTGGTGGTCTTCTGCACGGCGGTAAGTGGCTTTTACCGCCAATGTTGTAATGACCCCCATTATCAGTTTTAAACCACAAACAAGCAATGGCCAGTGAACAGGTTGGAAACTTTTTAAAAGTTTAGAAAAGTTAGTTCAACTACTCCAAGCAACTCGAGCAACTTGAGCAACCAAATGGACAGAGGTCTGGGTGGTCAGAGCGGACACTGGACAGTTACCTACCCACCAGATCATTTTTATGGCAAGTTCCAAACTTTACAGGATGACCACCAAAGACATCAATGGAGTGGTCCAGATGCTAAGGATACAGGCAAAAGATGCTCAAAGGATGCTTAGGTTGTGGTGCGGTCAAGGAGGACGTCTTTAAGGTTGTGCCTCAGTGTACGGGTGAAGTGTGGTGACTTTGGCCACACAGATCGGGCCCCTGGAAGTCCTCTTCTTTGCAGTAGCAGGCCAGCCTATGCTGGGCTAGTGCTCTTGGTGCAACACAGTTGGGGCTAATTCATTAGATAGGGGCTAGTGTCCTTTAGGTGTGATGAATCTAGACTTGGATAGCCCTTCCAAATCAGGCAGACTCAAGTGCAACTTTTTGCTATCTTGGATTTGTCATTGTGTGTGCCCAGTGACTTGTAGCAGAAAAACGTCTGCACTGGCTGCCAACTTGTCAGTTAGGACATCTTCAGCTCTCGTGCCCCTGGAGCTGGTTCGAAGAGATCAGTCGACTGACTCTTGGAGTCACTGCTTTGATCTTGGGACGGGAATCAACTTTTCCCTGAGCCATGAGCTGCAGGCACAGTCCAAACTTTGCTAACCCAAAGTCCAGCAATTGCAGACATTCCATAGGTGCAGTCCCTCTTTGTATGATTCCAAGGGTAGCTTGGCAGGCCTTATTCTTTCCTCTCACTAAATCCAACATCATCTGAGAGGCAGGGTGTCAGGGGTGCTTATGGAGGCCATGCAGTCAATAGCAAATGAGATACTAGGTCCCCTTCCTACTTAGTGATAAAGTTCCTGTGATGTGTGGCACCTGGTATCCCAGAGTGCAACATTCTTGCACTTTTCAAGATGGCATGACCCCTCCTCGGTCATCAGGAGATTGGTAGCCCACCAGACAGCTGTGGTTACCAGAGGGCTACAAGCTCGCAGAAAAAAAACAGATGGGGGTGAGTTTTCCCCTCTCTGGCCCTGTCTCCCCGTTGTCTGTAGGAATAAAAGGCATTACAAAGGTGGCTTCCTCTTTGAAACTTTCCTTTTACGCTAACACCCTGAGTGACCATCCTGGGAGAGGAGGTAACACCTCACTCTGCAGCAACTACCTTTGTTCCTGTGCCTGGGAGTCATTCCCATGTCCCCTCTCACGGTCAGAAAGCTGTCCACTCGCCAGCACCTTTGTGAGGCCGCTAGGCTTTCTGGAGTACAGATAGACAACTTTTGAAAAGTTGCTAAACTTTATTTGGGGTATTAAATTCAACCTGGGCATTAGGTCGAGCTTAATGCCATGATAAATTTGTACCTTACATGACCCTATTGAGTAGTCCCATTCAGAAGTTAGACAGGCTGGGGTGTCAACCTGCAACCGTGTGGTAGCCAATGGGGCTACTAACTTATCCACAGCAACACTACAGTTTGGAAGTGTTGCTGTTAAGACATATGAAAATTGTGTGTCCAACTTAACAATGCACATCTCTCTGCCATAGGGCTCTAAAGGCTTTCCTTAGTGGAGACATATAGGCCCTCATTACACCCTGGTGGCAAATCCCACTTACCGCTGTGCAGAAGACCGCCAACATACTGTCAACATCAGAGCAGTACGCGCTCTATTGGCGACAAAAATGCAAAAACCCAGCACTCTCAAAACAAAGTAATTTATGCATTGTGCTGATATGTTGTGGTGTGGTTTAATCTTTTGCATTGCAGAGTTCGATCCTGAAAACTTATTTTTAATATGCTTACACATACTGTTCCTTTGCAATGTATTGCTGCAGGTTTTCAGAGTGTGTTAGGGTGTGGCCCCTTTCCAGGGCCTTTCAGAGACATTCACTGCAACATGCCTGTGCATGGTTCTGGGCTGGGCCAAGACTCTATAAAAGAGAGCCAGCCCAACTCCCAGTGCTCACTATTCAGAGGTCCCGGTGCAGGGCAGCAGCTTCTTCCTGAGCTCCTGTCCCGGCGGCCTATTTGGATCTTCCAGTCTTCTGCCCTAATCCTTCATTGGTGATCATTGTTCCAGGCGGTAAGACGGTGGTTGGACTGTGCTGACACTGTTATTTCGAATTTTCATATTCTTGGTTTAAATTCTTAAATAAGTAACAGATTACTTGCGCGCTACCATTTCTTGACATTTATATGGTAGTTTACAAATAGGCAAGACGCGCGTTTTACTTCATAAAGGTTTGACTTTGTTATTCATTGCGCGCTACCATTTCTTGACATTTACATGGTGGCTTAAGAATCGGCAAGATGCGCGATTTGTTTTATGGTGTTTAAACATCGTTGTACATTGCGCGCTACTATTTCTTGACATTTACATGATGTTTTATGAATTGGCAAGATGCACAACTCGTTTCATGAGCATTTAACTTTGTTGTTCATTGCGCGCTACCATTTCTTGATATTTACATGGTGGCTTAAGAATCGGCAAAAGAAGCGCGATTCGTTTCATTGTACTTTGATCTTGTTATTTATTGTGAGCTGTTATTCCTTGACATTTACATCGTGTTTTACGAATCGGCAAGACGCGTGATTCGATTAATGATGATTTGACTTTGATATTCATTGCGTGCTACCATTTCTTGGTATTTTACATGCTAACACTCGAATTGGCAAGATGCACGATTCTCTCCTCGAGTTTAATTCATGTTGTTTATTGTATGCCACTATTCTAAGATATTTATTATGTAATATTCGAGTTGACAAGTTATGTGATTTGTTTCCTGAATCCATATTGTGTTATTCATGGTGTACAATCCTTTTATGGTGTTTAATATATATATATATATATATATACATATATATATATATATATATATATATATATATATATATATATATATATATATATATATGTCTGCAATATGCGCAATTTGTGTTGAAACATTTTAAGAGTACACAGAAGGCTAGAGTTTCTAGATGCAATATTGTATGGTCCTAGTATACATTCTCAAAACAGGATTTATATGGCTGTTTTAAAATTTAGTCAGAATGTTATTTCTGATTCTCATGTAAAGAAAGTACTTGAATAAGAACGTTTTCATTTAATTTATCTTGATTCCCCTACAGGTATCCGGCCATCTTGAACTTAGTCATTTTAAACGTAACTCTTAGATTGCTCATGTTTTCAGAGTGACTAGGCTTAGAATCATAATCTAGTATTGATTTCAGGAGATATAATTTTCATATTGTGTGTTCTAACCTTTTTCTTACTATAGGTCTCCTTCCCAGCTGTTTCCTTTCTAATCCCCTCTTCCTCTCTTGAACTCTCTCAGTCTCTGTGATTTATCTATCAGAGTCTTGGAGCTGTTCAGTGGTGGACGTGTTGGGAATGTGCACAGACCCCGAGGATCTGGTGACTCTGACACTTACTGCTGCTGCTGCAGAATTCCGCTACAGGTATTACGACCCACAGCCCGGAATCCGCCACAATACAGACACCCACAAAAGTCTGCCACACCAAAGGTCAGTGATAAACTGGTGATAACAAAACCTACACCATCACGCCAACAGGAATACGCCCACAGTATCACGACCCACGAATCAACGCAGCGTTTTTTCAACCGTGGTAATCCATTGGCAGTGCATACCAACCTCCCTCAAAATACACACATATATACAAAACACAACCACATTGGACAATTCGAAATACACACACCTGATACACATACACACACCACACCCAATCCAATATAAAACACACACCCACATCACCCACAAACCCTTACTACCAGAATTTTGAAAGCACGCCAGAGAGAGACACTACCTAAAAGAACACCAACATCCACAGACACACAACACCATCACTTACACCACATCCACGCACCTCAAACATTACACACCAACACACACCCTCACACATCACAACAGACACCACCTCACACATCACCCACACCACATCATGGCACCTTAATGACATCCCAGGTTCTCTGAGGAGGAGCTCAGAGTCATGGTGGAGAAAATCGTACGGGTAGAGCCACAGCTATTCGGATCACAGGTGCAGCAGAGGTCCATTGCAAGGAAGAGGGAGCTATGACGCAGAATTGTTGACAGGGTAAACGCAGTGGGATAGCATCCAAGAACTAGGGATGATATCAGAAAGAGGTGGACCGACCTACGGGGGAAGATGTGTTCCTTGGTCTCCAGATACAAGATTGATGTACAGAGGACTGGCGGTAGACCCCCACCTCCTCCCCCACAACTAACAACATGGGAGGAGCAAGACTTGGCAATACTGCATCCTGAGGGCCTCGCAAGAGTAGCAGGAGGACTGGACTCTGGTAAGGCAAATCTTTACTACCTTATCCCCCCCACCTGCATGCCATCACATACTCCCACCCTTACCCTCACACCCATCACCCCAACAACCAACAGATACCCGACCAACACAACCCACACATCCCAAAACCAAGCCCTGCATGTAACACCAATGCATGGATACCCATCACCCAAGCATGTCCACTACAGTTACTCACTCATGCCCCAAAATCACCAGTCGCACAAGGACCAAGCCAATAATTCAAGCACTGGAGTAGAAGATCAACCACCCATTGCACACAATGGCACACACAGATACAATAATTATGCATTTACACCCCAACAGGACCCCTACCCAACGTCACCAGACAGGAGGTGCCAGACATATCCAGTCCCCCCACAGAAGAGGCCCACAGTGATGACAGCAGCTCTGCACGCCTGGATCAAGATGACCAGCACGGCCCATCTTGGACCTCGGGACAGTCGGTTCCCCTGACACTGTCACAAGCCACCACAGAGCCTCCCCCCTCAGGAAACACCACCACAGCACCCACCCAATGGGCCCATCCCTCTGTCCACAGGACACGTCAATCAGCAGTGTGTCCACCACTACAGGGAACTCAGGCAAACCCACCAACCCAAGAAAATAAGGGACCTGGGGGCAGTGGCAGTGAGCACACAGTTCAGGGGACAGAGGCACAGGATAACAGGGAAACTGGGAGGACTTCTGTGCGACAGGGGGAGGACAGGCCCAGGGACCCCACTCTCCATGAGGCACTCTCCAACATCATGGGAGCTTACCATAATTCCCAGGAGACGATGGCAACGCTACTGGCCAAGTTTCAGGAGACCCAGCGGCTGCAGGAGGAACGCTACCTTGGGATCAGGGAGGACTTGAAGTCCATTAACACCACCCTGGTCACCATTGCAGGGGTGCTGGCAGACCTTGTCAACCCCAGGTGGGACACAGTGGCACAACAAGGGGCCCCTGAGAATAGCCTGGACAATGAACAGCCCTCCACCTCTGCCCGCGCTAGTGGACAGGAGGCACCGACACAGGAACAACAGGACACCAGCATCCCACCCCCTGCAGATGGAGAACCACCCCGTAAATGGTCCCTGAGATCCAGGAACAAGACAGAGAACATTGCCAATACCCCCACCAGGAAATGAGACCCCCCTGAATGTCACCCTTCTGTCCCACTATGTCACCCTGTCCATCCTTAAACTGCCATTGCTCCACTTCCTATGCTCCTTTGGACAATGCACCTATGAAACAAATAGACTGGTCTCTGCCATGGACATTCCTCTACCATCCTCCCAGCCCATTTTACAACCCCCTCCACTTATTAGCACAGGAATAAACACACTTCAATCACAAAATAATCTGGATTCAGTCTGTGCTTTCACAAATGTGTAATTGCAATAACTATGGAATATAGCAATGTCAATTTACTTGTTCACATAACAATGTAACACTGCTTTAGGCCAGCAGTAAACATAGCAAAGGCCACAAAGTGGGACCCAGATCTGTGAAATGGAAAGTCAAAGTGACAAGTCAGGGTCCACACACTAAATGAAAATGACACACTTATGCTAGTTCCAACAATAGAATGAGATGTGGGAAGCAGTGGTATCTTCTTACCTGTGTCTCACTGGAAGTATTGCATGATGATGTTGTTTCTGTTGTCGATATCCTCTTCTTCTGCCTCCTCTTCTTCACTGTCCACAGGCTCCACAGCTGCCACAAGACCACCATCTGGTCCATCCTCCTGCAGAAAAAGCACCTTGCGTTTCAAAACCAGTTTGTGCAGCATACAGCAGGCCACGAATATCTGGCACACCTTCTTCGGTGAGTAGTATAGGGAGCCACCTGTCAGATGGAGGCACCGGAATATGGCCTTCAGGAAGCCGAAGGTGCGTTTGATCACCCTCCTAGTTCGCCCATGTGCCTCATTGTAGCGTTCCTCTGCCCTTGTCCTGGGATTCCTCATTGGGGTCAGTAGCCATGACAGGTTCGGGTAACCAGAGTCACCTGCAAAAGATGAGGGACAACTGTTAGACACACAATAACCCTTAGGGACAGCCCCATACCCAGACACCTATGTCAACTGTATTCGGACCTTTGCCTCACCTATTAGCCGCACACGGTGCCTCTGCAGTTGGCCCATCACATAAGGGATGCTGCTGTTCCTCAAAATGTAAGCGTCATGCACAGAGCCATGATACTAGGCATTCACATGGGAGATGTACTGGTCTGCCAAACACACCATCTGCACAGTCATAGAATGATAGCTCTTCCGGTTTCTGTACACCTGTTCATTTCTGTGGGGGGGGGGTACAAATGCCAC
Organism: Pleurodeles waltl; assembly: GCF_031143425.1. Classification (NCBI taxonomy): domain Eukaryota; kingdom Metazoa; phylum Chordata; class Amphibia; order Caudata; family Salamandridae; genus Pleurodeles; species Pleurodeles waltl. The sequence goes on from NC_090444.1 coordinate 636,426,601, forward strand.
ATGTGTACCATCAATGGCATCAATGATGTTGGGGATATGTCCCAGGGCATAAAAGTCACCTTTCACTGTGGGCAAATACTCCATCTGAGGAAACACGATGTAGCTGTGCATCTGTTTCAGCAGGGCAGACAACACTCTGGACAACACATTAGAGAACATTGGCTGGGACATCCCTGATGCCATGGCCACTGTTGTTTGAAAAGACCCACTGGCCAGGAAGTGGAGTACAGACAGGACCTGCACTAGAGGGTGGATTCCTGTGGGATGGCAGATAGCTGACATCAGGTCCGGCTCCAACTTGGCACACAGTTCCTGGATTGTTGCAAGATCAAGTCTGTATGTGACCAGGATGTGTCTCTCTGCCATTGTCGACAGGTCCACCAGGGGTCTGTACACCCGAGGATGCCGCCATCTCATCACCTGCCGCAGCGGACGTACCCTATGGAGGAGAACAGCGAGCAGAGAATCATCCAGCACTGATATCACAATGTCTTATTTTCAGAAATGTTATTAATCCGCACTGTGCCGGTATCTGTCTATATTCCCAGCCTAGATAGGTGTGACGCAGTTAACATCCATCCCATGTGGCCTCCTGAAATGGCGGCTGCCTCACCTGTAACGTGGGACAAGGGGATATGAGGTAACTGCGCTGGCGTTGTACACCGTCGTGGTGGGTGGTCGAAGACCATGGCGCAATTTTGCATTGGTTAACATTGGGCCCTATGGGTCCCAGGAGCCAATGACGATGTACACCGGTGGTGACGGTACGCACCGCCGTGGACGTGACCGCCATTTTCTATCTGTTCACTCACTTGATACCTGACCTTCAACAGGAGAGGACCTACACTGCAAGTGCTGCTGTGACCTCAGTCTGGAAGCGACGATGGCTCATGTGTCTGGGGAAAGGGCCCCTGCCTTCACTTCGGAGGAGTTGGAGAAACTAGTGGATGGGGTCCTCCCCCAGTACACGCAACTGTACGGTCCTCCAGACAAACAGGTGATTACACTGTGAGCATGCTGCATGGGCAATGCCTGTTTTGAGTGATGTGGATGGAAGTTACATGAGGGGAGGCTGAGGCCTGCATGTGCGGAGGGTGAGTGTATGTGCATCATGGCAAGGGTGGGAACTGGGGGGCAATGAGTATGACGGTCCGGACGGGTAAGTAATTTCCTTTCCCCCTGTACCATTCCTCTAGGTCAGTGCCCACCAGAAGGAGGGTATTTGGCATACCAGCGCCAAGGACGTCCGGACCCTGGGGGTTTACCACAGACGGAGCACCCACTGCCATAAAAGATGGGAGGACCTGCACCGCTGGAGCAAGAAGATGGCGGAGGCCCAGCTGGGGATGGCCTCCCAACGTGGGAGGGGTGCCCATCGCACCATGACCCCCCTGATGTTCCGGATCATGGTGGTGGCGTACCCAGAGTTGGATGGGCGCTTGAGGCCATCACAGCAGCCACAAGGTGGTGAATACACTCTGTGCGCATTACGAGGTGTCTGGGTGGGGGAGGTGGGCAGTGGGTTCCCCTAGGCCAGGGCAAACTTGGTAGGCAAGGTCCCTTGTGAGGCAGGCTATGTGGTACCCCAACCTCACCAGTGGTAAGAGCCATCTACACCTAGTCAGGCTCCTGTGACCTCCAGGTGTCCAGCAATTGATCTTAAGCCTCGTACCCCATAGTCAGCTGAAATTTCTAGGAACTGTTAGTGCATGGCGTAGTGCAGAGGGCTGCTCCTTGTGTGTTGTGTCCGCCAACAGTTGTGGTGTTGCATGCCCTGAACATGTCTTTCTTCTGTCTCCCCCCCCCTTTTTGTGGTCTCCCTGTTCTTGTGTGCAATAGCATCATCAGGTGGAGGAGCACTGGCACTGGAGCAGGAGGGGGCTGCAACCCACTTGGCCCTGGAGGGCGAAACAACGGACTCCGAAGCCACCAGTTTGACGGAGGGCAAGGGGAGCTCCACGGCAGGAACAGGAGCAGACAGCAGTGACAGCGACTCCTCCTCTGATGGGAGCTCCCTTGTGATGGCGGGCACCTCTGTGCCCACCTCATCAACAGGTACAGCCGCCACCCCCCCCTACCAGCACCGCCCTCCCAGCAGCCCCTCAGCATGTGTCCTGTGCCCCCTCACCCAGGAGGGTGGGCATCTCCTTCGCCCCAGGCACCTCAGGCCCTGCCCCAGTCAGCCCTGCTGCCCTCAGTGAGGAGGCTATTGACCTCATGAGATCCTTCACTGTTGGGCAATCTACCATTGTGAATGCCATCCAGGGTGTAGAAAGGCATTTGCAACAAACACATGCATACCTGGAGGGCATTCATTCTGGACAGGCAGCCCAACCGAGCGCATTTCAGGCTCTGGCCTCAGCACTGATGGCAGCCATTGTCCCTGTGTCCAGCCTCCCCCCTCCAACTTCCTCCACCCAGACCCAATCCCCTGTACCTCAGCCTATCCCAAGCACACCATCAGACCAGCATGCACACTCATCAACACACAAGAGTGGCTCAGGCAAACATAAGCACCACACGTCCCACAGGCACTCACACAAGCACCATCCCCATGCAGACACAGCAACATCCACTGCCTCCACTGTGTCCCCCTCCTCCACGTCCTCGTCCTCCCTCCCTGTCTCGTCTCCACTCACACTTGCATGCACTACATCCTCAGCCACTGCCTCCATCACCAGCACGCCCATCACCACACACCGCTCACGTGCACTCACCACCCCCACTAAAATTCACACATCCCCAGTGTCCTCTCCCAGTGTGTCAGTGAGCCCTCCTCCCAAAGTACACAAACGCAGGCACACACCCACCCAACAGCCATCCACCTCACAACAGCCTCCGGCCCATGCACCTTCACCCAAATTCAGCAGACATACACCTCTTACAACCACTAACTCTACCTCCACTCCCAAACCCCCTCCATCTTCCCGTCCCAGTGTGTCTAAAAAACTTTTTCTGGCAAACCTTGACCTCTTCCTATCACCTCCCCCACTGTCCTTCCCTGAGGGCCAGGTTTTCCAGGTTCCAGCCCAGCACCTCAGCCACCAAATGCCCAGGCACAGTGGTGCCAGCAACTGCGGGGTCATCGAGTGCGCCACACATAAGGGCTGCCAGTGTGCCGCGTAGCGAGGGCAAGGACATTCCGCCAACTGCCAAGGTGGAAAAGGTGCCCACAGGGAGAAGCCGAAAGTACCAGCCACCAAGGGCTCAGCAAAAACCATAGGGGATAGTGGCAAGACAACTGCGGCACCATCAAAGCTGGGGAAGGGCCAAAAGCTGAAGAGTAGGTCAGGATAGGGCATGGTGGCACCGACGGAGGGACTTTCTGTCCACGACCACGCCAACCTGTACGGCGGCGAACACCGCTAGCTGCCCCACCACCACAACCGCCACCTGCACCGCCACCTGCACCAGCCCCGGTACGTCTACAGCCTCAACGACAGTCCCCAGCCTCTTACCCAGTGGGCAGCCATCCAAGGCTGCAGGAGACGTCCTGCTGTGTCCCTCAGCATGTGATGACCTATGCACCGCTGCCAGCACCGCTGCAACAGACACCACCGCAAGCACCGCTGCAACAGACACCGCCGCAAGCACCACCACCTGCACCACCCCGGCACGTATACAGCCTCAGCGACAGTCCCCAGCCTCTTCCCCAGTGGGCAGCCATCCGAGAGTGTAGGAAACGTCCTGCTGTGTCCCTCTGCAGGTGCTGACCCATGCACCGCCGCCAGCACTGCCGCCAGCACCGCCGCAACAGACACTGGCGCAAGCACCACCACCGGCCCGCAGCGTCCTCGGACACAGGCTACCATCCCTAGTGTTCAATCGTCTGAGGCTGGAGGAGAGTTCCTGGGCAGCTTCCATGAGGCATTTCTTCCATCACTGTTTACACCTTCAGGTGGAATGCGCAGCCGCAGCAGTGTGGGGTATGTCGCTGCCTCCATGGCGTATCATGCTACCTGAACCTCGCAAATATTGTGGCACGCACACCCAAGTGAGTGCACGTGAAGCACCCTGAGTACCAGGCCCCCTCCAGAACCAGTTGAGAGATACATCCACTAGCTCAGTCCTGGGTAGGATGAAGCACTCTGGGCACCAGGCCCCCTCCAGAACCAGTGGAGAGATACATCCACTAGCTCAGTCCTTGGCAGGATGAAGCACTCTGGGCACCAGGCCCCCTCCAGAACCAGTGGAGAAAGGCATCCACTACCTCAGTCCTTGGCAGGATGAAGCACTCTGGGCACCAGGCCCCCTCCAGAACCAGTGGAGAGATACATCCACTACCTCAGTCCTTGGCAGGATGAAGCACTCTGGGCACCAGGCCTCCTCCAGAACCAGTGGAGAAGGGCATCCACTACCTGTGTATGTTGTTGTGTGTGAGGGTGGGGGTGTTGCGTGTTGCGTGTGTGTGTCACTCTCTTTCCTCCCCCTCCCCTGTGTTGTATGTGCAGTACTCACCGTGGTCGCCGCCGTTCGTACTCCTGGTAGAAGAAGGGGTAAACTAACATGGGCAGTACGTGTAGTTCAGGCTCCATGGCGTCCTGGCTCTTCGCTGGGTGTCGAGAGGTGAGTGTTTTCCCGTCTGTGTAGTGTTTCCACCGTGCTTTTAATAGCGTTGGTTCCACCCCGGAAAAGGTGGCGGATAGGCCTCTTGTAATACAGTGGGTGGTACTTTGTCTCCCGCCTGTCTGTTGGCATTGTCCGCCGCGCTGTTTGTTTCTACCGCCGTGGCAGTCGGAGTGTTAAAGTGGCTGTCTATGTTGGCGGTTTCCACCACGGTCGTAATCCCATTTTTTTCTGCCGGCCTGTTTGGGGTATTACCGCCGCTTTAACACCGACCGCCAGGGTTGTAATGAGGGCCATAGTGTTAAAGGAAAGGCTGGCTTTCCATTTGTTTAAATGGCAAAGACAAGTTGACAGTGTAAACACTGTCCTTCTAGTGGCACAAACAGTGCTGCAGCCCTGAGTGGACACTCTTCCTTACATGCCCTGGGTATCATATTCTAGGGACTTATAAGTAAGTCAGTCCTTGCTGTTTGGATGTACCCAGTTTGACATGCAATTTGTATAATGTCAGAACACTGGCACTGAGGTCTGGTTAGCAAGCCTCAGTGCACTCTCACAGTCGAAAAACCAGCAGCATCAATCAAAACAAATCAGGGTTGAACATGCAAAAAGAGCCATTTCCTTGCAAAGACAATCAATCAGGATTCATTGGTAGGTGTGGCATTAGTCCATACATTAGAAAAGCATTCTATATTTTGGGGCAAGTACTAGTGGAACAACTATCAGGAATAATCACAAACACTACCCTTCACATTAGAAAAACATTGTATATGTCATTATTGCACATATATGTGAAGTTAAAGTATAGTAAGTCCTATAGTATGTACTTACCTGTCAATATTTTTGTCTCCAATATTTAGGTCTTGATATTGTGGTACAACAATATTTACCACTCAAGGTTCTGGACCTACACCTCAGAAGGGTGCCAATTTTTTAATTTCCCTAAAATGTAATTGAAAACAATGCTGCCATTGTTTTCTACTGTCTCCATGACTACCTTCCTGTGTTTGATTCTTCCCTTGTTCCACAGTGTCTTTGTACCATCAGTATCACCCTTTGTCTTACCCTATTTCCCATTTTTAGTCTCCCAGTACTTTCTCGTTCCCTCCGATGGTCGTGTGCACTCTTCCTACTCATGGTTTTCCATTTGTCTACTCACTTATCAGTGTATCTCTCCCAGCGGGAGCGCCCCTCCATCTAGTATCTTTCTGCCTAAATGTCAGTGCCTGTCTCTCCCTGGCCAAATGTGTCTTTGTCTTCTTCTTCTTGTCATTTTGTCTTCATGTCCCTGGACAACAATAATCTTTGGCACAGTTAGTGTCTCAAATATTGTAGTTGCCTTTTTGGCCCTTTCTGTAGCTGAAAATAGATCCAGCTACAATGCAGGCACTTTTGTGGGGCCCACACTATCGACAGGAACAACAACTATTCTACAGGTCAATGCTGGTCTCTGCTCCATTTTCCCCTGACAGTAGAACAAAGGATCTGATAAAGAAACAACTGTAGATTTCCATACATGTACTCCTGGGTCATTGTCTCTGATGGCCTTCTTTGTATTGCAGGCATTTGTACAACTTATTGTGAAGCTGACAAGAGCCAATATTTGAAAAACAATTAAGAATGATTTATCTACCTGAATGTCTGAGGTGATTCTTGACTCTGGCTTTACTTGAAGCAAACAAATTGTGTCTTGGTCAGACATGGTTGTAAGTCAAAATATCATATGCAGAAATATTGTATGGCATAAATACTGTATCCTAAATATAATTTAGAAAATATAATCCCATTGAGTGTAATTTTATGTTGCTAACTCCAATGAGGCAATGTGCAAACTATACATATGGCAAGCTATTTATGTAATATGATATTTTGATAACACTATTCTGGTGCCATACTCCATACTCAGATCTTCTATTCCTCACTTCTTGTAAATGTTGTTGCCATATCTGTCATGTATCAATAAGTGATTTATAGATCTGTGTTCGTCAAACAGTTTTTGATACATTTTCTAGCTAGAATGCCATTGTGTCTGGTCATCAGGTATAATGTTATGTGCTGATAGGCCTTTATCACTAGGTAGCTTTCATTCACTCCTTTCCATGGCTTAAATGGCAGCACAAGACTAAACAAAAAGGTTTAGGATATATATATATAAAAATCTGCCATCTTCCAGTATACACCACAATACTCACACTAACAGATTATTCAATACAACAAAATCAAGAGTCAAAGTCATTAAGTTGCTCAGGAATGCATTACTACCAGGAGGGTCACACCAGAAGATTACAAAGGCTGCATAAGATACTGGACACCAAGCACACAATAGTCTTGAAAAAACCTAAAGTTTATTCATACATAGAACATGTTGTCAGCCCAGAATTCCACATGTCCTTTTTCAGGTGTTTAGGGTGCACCTGTGGCACATTCTTTGCATCTGCAACAACACTTTTCTTTTAAGCACAAGTTCAACAAAATGGGGAGGGTGGGTTCAGGACAAAGTTCCTTTACAAATGTATAGGCTCTTATTCCTTAAACAAAGAATATGAAGAGGTCAAAGGTCACATCATTTAATTTGCTTTAGATGAACATTTGCTCTAAACAATCTCACATGTGTACACAAAATTAAATCTCAACATTTCCTACTACCTGTCCATTGTACAAATGGGCTATTTATTGAATGGCTGTGTGGTACTGGCCATTTTTTAGGAGGACATTCTTGAAACTGTCTTGTTTAATGGATGCACTAGTGAATGTTGCATATGTACAAAACATTTAGTTCTAGGAGTGGTGGACCTACTCCTACCTAAAGAAGGCTGTTGGGACGGAAGAGTCCTCTGCATGATTAAAGGCATGTACCCCTGCCCTGAGTCCCCAACTGTACTGTTACGTGGATAACTAATGATGATTATTTTGTCATAGGTAAACATGGATAATGCGTGTGCACCATGACATAGGCCTATCTCACAGTCTGCTGTCTTGTTCGACCAGGAGGGGTGCTCAAAGTCCTACCCTCATAGCAATGGAAGCCTAACACCTTCACCAAGAGTTAAGCAGCACAAGTGCAGTGTTGGCAGCATACAGTGTAATGATCAGTGGAAGTGAACAGGTATATCTTACCCTGTGTCACTGGAGTGAGGTGTAGGAGTCTGACCTGGCTTATAGTGGGTACCTGATGGTACTTACACCTTGAGCCAGGTCCAGTTATCCCTTATTAGTAGATTAGTAGTGTTCTAGCAGCTTAGGCTGATAGAGGTAGCTATAGCAGAGCAGCTTAGGCTGAACTATGAGACAAACAAAGCTCCTACTATACCACTTATATCATATAGCACTATATCATAAGAAAACACAATACTCAGAGTTACTAAAAATAAAGGTACTTTATTTTAGTGACAATATACCAAAAGTATTTCAGAGGATATACTCCCTTAGGAGGTAAGTAATATACACAAAGTATACACACAAACCAAAATCAGGTAAGTAAACATTTAGAAAAATAGTGCAAACACTATAGAACACAATAGGATGCAATAGGCCTAGGGACAACACAAACCATATACTCCAGAAGTGGAATGCGAACCACAAATAGACCCCAGGCCTAGTGTAGTGTGTAGAGGGTCACTGGGAGTGTAAGAAAACACTAAGGGTGTCCAAGATACCCCACCCCAAGACCCTGAAAAGTAGGATTAAAGTTACCCTACTATCCATGAAAGACAGTAAAGTCGAGATAGGGGATTCTGCAAAGACAACAACTGACTGCAAAGCACTGAAGATGGATTCCTGGACCTGTTGACCTGTAAAGGAAGGGGACCAAGTCCAAGAGTCATGCAAGTGTCCAGGGGGGGGGGGGCAGGAGTCCACTAAACCCCAGATGAAGGTGCAAAAGAGATGCCTCAGGGTGGAAGAAGCTGAAGATTCTGCAACAACAGAAGGTGCCAGGAAATTCAAAAGATGTCCCATGGTGTGCTGGAGGATGCAGAGTTGTTTCCATGCAGAAAGGCCGCAAACAAGCCTTGCTAGCTGCAAGAGTCACATTTGAAGATAATGGGTGCTGCTAGGGCCCAGGAAGGACCAGGAGGTCATCCCTTGGAGGAGGAGATGGCGGGGGTGCTCAGCAACAGAGAGAGCCCATGCAGAAGCAGGCAGCACCCGCAGAAGCACTTGAACAGGCATTCAAGAAATCTGAGCACAGCAGTCATCTCAGCACAACCAATGGTGTCCCACGAAGCCGGTGGTCAACTCAGTGAGTTGAGCAATGCAGGACGGAGTGGTGGGGACCTGGGCTGTGCTGTGCATGAAGAAAGTCTTGCAAAAGTGCACTGAAGCCCTAGCAGCTGCAGATCACGCAGCACACAGGATTACTGTCTGGCATGGGGATGCAAGGACTTACCTACACCAAATTTGGACAGAAGGACCACTGGACTGTCGGGGTCACTTGGATCCAGCTCCTGTGTTCCAGGGACCACGCTCATCAAGATGAGAGGGGACCCAGTGGACCGGTGATGCAGAAGCTCCGTGCCTGCGTTAGCAGGGGGAAGATTCCATCGACCCACGGGAGATTTCTTCTTGGCTTCCAGTGCAGGGTGAAGGCAGACAGCCCTCAGAGCATGCACCACCAGGAAACAGTCGAGAAAGCCGGCAGGATTAGGAGCTACAATGTTGCTGGTAGTCTTCTTGCTACTTTGTTGTGGTTTTGCAGGCGTCCTGGAGTATTCAGCTGTCTATCCTTGGCAGAAGTCCATGAGGGAGATGCAGAGGAACTCTGGTGAGCTCTTGCATTCGTTATCTGAAGAGGAACCCACAGGAGAGACCCTAAATAGCCCTCAGAGGAGGATTGGCTACCTAACCAGGTAACATCACCTGCTGGCACTGGCTAGATGAACTTTACACAGATAGCATCCAGTTTCTTAAGTAGTGAGCCTTCTAGCTGTAATGGAATGGTCCTAAAAAGGTAGAGCACTTGTGGGAGTATGATAATATTAAGTACATTGCATCTTCCCGGTAGAGTCAGTTGTAAACCATTAATGTGCCTCAAATTTGAGCTAGCCTTCCCCAGCAGAGAGTCAAAGTTAAACTTATAGTTAGTACTAATCTTTGATTAGACCCAGACCCCCAAATAGGTGGCTGATTTAACCCTGAAGATATCTGACATAATATTATTCCCAGTACAAACCACCTGGGTTTTTTCTTCATTCAGAAAGTAACCCAACATAGCACCAAATGTCTCTGCCAGCTTCTCCACCTCAGACATTGCACTAATGGGATCCAAAGTAACTACCACAATATCATCAGCCTATGCCAGACCATTGTCTCATATTTATTGAGCCTAACAGGCTTTATATTCTGATTCCTCAAAACTTTCCTTTGCAGAGGATCAATGTAAGTAGCAAAGAAAATGGGGGAGCAGGGACAACCCTGCCTTGTTCCCCTGGAAATCACTATTCTTTCTGATTGTAGACCTATAATTTGCAGCCCAGCAAAAGGGGAGTCATACAAAGCCTTTACCACCTTGATCAGCCTAGGTCTGAATCCCTTTAGCCTCAGGACCCACTAAAGATAACTCCAAGACACTCTATTGAATGCCTTTTCTGCATCGAATACAATCATAGCCAGAACATCTCCTGTTACCTCAGCCATGTCGGATAATGTGATGACCCATCTGAGGTGGTCAGTTATACCTCTACCAGATATAAACCCATGCTACCAAGGTGAGACCATCTGAGTTATGACCCTCCAATGTGAACCACCAATATTTTTTAATACAGGTTGGCATTATAATTAATCAAGGAGATGGGTCTATAGGAGCCCTAATTGTCCGGTGGCTTATTCCTTTCCATAAAATTACAATAACTGTTCCCTGCCAAGAAGAAGGTAGAACCATCTCCTGCTGAACCCACACAAACATATCTAGCAGTACTACCGACCAATTCATTAAAAAAACATTTTATAGAGCTCTAGGGGTAATTTGTCAGGGCCAGCCGCATCACCTGCAGCCAGGGAATTTAATGCACTGGTAATCTCATCTAGCATTATGTTTTCCACTAATGCTTCCAACACATCTTAGGTGAGCTGCCCTCTCGAGATAGCACCCTATAGTAATTCTCAAAGACCTTAACAATATCAGCTGCTTCGTAAACCAAGGAACCATCGCTTTCTTCATATTATCAATATTTCTTTCCACATTCTTTAGCCTAGTGCCCAATGCCAGGAGTCTACCTCCCGCCTCCCCATATTCATAGTTCTTTGCTCTGTGCACCTGAAACATTGCTGCCAACTCCCTAGCATGGTAGCAATTGATCATGGCTTTCGCCACCATTGTATTCTGCTGACTCTCTGATAAAACGTGATTGAATGTGACTTTGTTGATGTTTTGAGTTTCAAAGGTGGCTAACTGCTGGTATAAACTGTTGATTTCCATTGTCGCGTTGGCTCTCATCATCCTAAATGAGACTACTGGATTTCTAGGTAGCAGGGTCTTTCCTGGTGTGGGGGACTGAGTCTTGACCCACTAAGAAGGACCTCTGTCACCTTCAATCCGGTTTTGCTCCGGCTAACTAGCAGTGCCTCATCTCTCCCAAGGGGAAGGGATGATTGGGCAGCCGAGCGCATGACATCTTTAGAACTTCTCAGGAAAGCTGTGGTCGCTCAGATCCCAACCAGCTCTCTCATTTACAGTATGATCTCATATACAAATGACAAAGGCAGTTTAAGTTTTATAGATTGATTTTAATAAAACGACTGCATTTTAGATAATAAGGCGTGAGCCGCAATAACCAGAACCATACAACACAGTAGGATTGAAATAGTCACGAGGAGAGTGAAACATAAGAATAACGCTATCATAGCGTTAATAGATTATGGCCCTCATTCTGACCCTGGCGGTCGGTGATAAAGCGGCGGCCAACCCGCCAACAGGCCGGCGGTCCAAAATATGCAATTCTGACCCTGGCGGGAACCGCCAACACAGCCCGCCGCATTAACACTCCGCCCGCCACGGCGGAACAAACAAACAGCGCGGCGGTCCCCGCCAACAGCCAGGCGGCAGACAATGTACCGCCCACCCTATCACGACCCACCAATCCGCCACCTTTTCCGGGGCGGGAGCACCGCCGATAAAAACACGGCGGAAACAGACTACGAACGGGAAAACGCTCACCTCCACATACTCCACGCGAGATTCCGGCAGTGTGGAACCCGAGTTGCAGGTCATCCCCGCACTCCTATACCTGCTCCTGTACCAGGAGCACGCCCGGCGGCGCGGAAGACATCGGTGAGTACTGCACCTACGACACAGGGGAGGGAAAAGATTACTGGCACACACCCACCCACCCACACCCACTACAACACACACATCAATGCATTCCCACAGATCACTGTCACAACCCACAAACCCCCCCCTCCGAAATAATGCAAAGACCAAAAGAAGAGATCTTAAACGGGCAGATATATTGAAAAATGGACAGCAGTAATCCCAATAAATAAATAAACTATGTACAAAATATATACATCTACTAAATGTAGTCCAACCACTGTCCGTGGACCACAGGGGTCCTGAGCAAAGGGGCAAGGCCCAGTCCCACGACAAGAACTCCACGGAGAGAACACTGCAGGGGCATCAGAAAGAAAAAAGGACAGGCACCTCAGGGGGAAGGGAAGGGGGGCACCTCAGCCACTTGAGTACACGACGCCAGATCCACGAGGGGACTCCATGACCACTGGCCCATCCTGGGGAGAGCAAAGCCACAGTCCATACAGTCCATACAGTGGGTGGCCTGCCCACTGTGCCATCCTGGGGAGAGCAAAGCCACAGTCCAAACAGTCCATACAGTGGGTGGCCTGCCCACTGGGCCATCCTGGGGAGAGCAAAGCCACAGTCCATACAGTCCATACAGTGGGTGGCCTGCCCACTGGGCCATCCTGGGGAGAGCAAAGCCACAGTCCAAACAGTCCATACAGTGGGTGGCCTGCCCACTGGGCCATCCTGGGGAGAGCAAAGCCACAGTCCAAACAGTCCATACAGTGGGTGGCCTGCCCACTGGGCCATCCTGGGGAGAGCAAAGCCACAGTCCATACAGTCCATACAGTGGGTGGCCTGCCCACTGGGCCATCCTGGGGAGAGCAAAGCCACAGTCCAAACAGTCCATACAGTGGGTGGCCTGCCCACTGGGCCATCCTGGGGAGAGCAAAGCCACAGTCCATACAGTGCATACAGTGGGTGGCCTGCCCACTGGGCCATCCTGGGGAGAGCAAAGCCACAGTCCAAACAGTCCATAACAAACTCCACTGCCACTGGAGGAGGCATGTTAGCCAGAGGACATCCTGCAGCCCTGCCCGAGACAGATCCTGCCCTGCCACATCTGCCAAAGGGCCAGCGGTTCCTGCCTGGAAGGGCCCAGTTCAGCGGTTCTTGCCTTGAAGGGCCCAGTTCAGCGGTCCTTGCCTTGAAGGGCCCAGTTCAGCGGTTCTTGAGATGGCGGTCCCCAGCGGAGCGGTGCTGGAGACGGCGGGGCCCAGTTCAGCGGTTCTTGAGACGGCGGTCCCCAGCGGAGCGGTGCTGGAGACGGCGGGGCCCAGTTCAGCGGTTCTTGCCTTGAAGGGCCCAGTTCAGCGGTTCTTGAGACGGCGGTCCCCAGCGGAGCGGTGCTGGAGACGGCGGGGCCCAGTTCAGCGGTTCTTGAGACGGCGGTCCCCAGCGGAGCGGTGCTGGAGACGGCGGGGCCCAGTTCAGCGGTTCTTGCCTTGAAGGGCCCAGTTCAGCGGTTCTTGAGACGGCGGTCCCCAGCGGAGCGGTGCTGGAGACGGCGGGGCCCAGTTCAGCGGTTCTTGAGACGGCGGTCCCCAGCGGAGCGGTGCTGGAGACGGCGGGGCCCAGTTCAGCGGTTCTTGAGACGGCGGTCCCCAGCGGAGCGGTGCTGGAGACGGCGGGCCCAGTTCAGCGGTTCTTGAGACGGCGGTCCCCAGCGGAGTGGTGCTGGAGACGGCGGACATTCTATGGCCAACTGCTCATTGCCTGGTGGTGCCCTCCTGGGCAGCGGGGATGGTGCTCCTTCAATGCCCACCTGGGCTGTGGGTGGTGGGGCCCTCCTGGCCAGCTGGGCTGGGTCCTCCCTGGGCAGCGGCTATGGGGGTGGTGGGCTCTCCCGGGGCAGCTGTGCCGGTTCCTCCCGGGGCAGCGGCTATGGGGGTTGCGGGCTCCTCCTGGGCAGCTGTGACGGGTCCTCCATGGGCAGCAGGCCTGCTGCCTGACTTCTCCGCCTTGCTGCCCTTGCCCTCCTTAGTCGGGAGTCTGTGGCCCTTTCCTCCCTTTGGAGCGGTGGCTGGCTAGTGTCCTGGGGGGATATAGAACCCGGGCTCCGGCGGCGGCCCTTCCGCCTTCTGCTCCTCTTCCCAGGGGGTGGGCTGGCTGTCCCCTTGCTGCTGGGCGAAGATCCAGACCTGCGGGCTGGTGGGCTCCAATACCCCTGCACCCTTGTCAAGGGGGCTGCAGGGCTGGTGGTGGCTGAGGTGCTCTTCTTACCCCGACGAGAAGGAGGGGGGGGCTCAGGGTCAGGAAAGAAGGTAGCAGTAGAGAGATAGATTTTCCTGGGACAATGGATAGTGGTTGGTACAGTGGGAATGGGAGTGGAGGGAGAGGATGTGGTTGTAGACGAGACAAGTTTGCTGTCTTTGGGTGCAGGTGCAGGAGCGGGAGGCTGTCGTGAGGTGGATGGCTGTTGGGTGGGTGGGTGGCTGCGTTTGTGTGGTGTGGAAGAGGGGGTGACAGACACACTGGGAGAGGACACAGGGGACGTGTAAATGGCAGTGGGGGTGGTGACTGCACGTGTGCGGACTGTACTGGAGGGTGTGCTGGTGATGGAAACACTGGCTGATGGTGAGGTGAATGAAGGTGTGAGTGTAGACGTCACAGGGAGGGAGGAGGGAGACGAGGAGGTGGGGGTCACAGAGGTGGTAGTGACTGTTGGCATGTCTGCATCGGAATGTTGCTTGTGTGAATGTCTGCGTGATCTGTGGTGCTTATGTTTGGATGAGCTGCTCTTGGGTGTTGAGGTGTGTGCAGGCTGGTCTGATGGTGTGGGTGGGACAGGCAGAGGAACAGGAGACTGGGAGGAGGGAGTTAGTAGAGGGAGGCAGGAGACAGGGACAATGGCTGCCATCAGTGCTGAGGCCAGAGCCTGGAACGATCGCTGATGGGCAGCCTGACCCGAATGAATGCCCTCCAGGTACGCATTGCTGCGATGAACCTCCCTCTCCACCCCCTGGATGGCATTCAAAAGGGTAGTCTGTCCAACAATGAGCGTTCGGAGGAGGTCAATGACCTCCTCACTGAGGGCAGCGGGGGTAACAGGGGCAGGGCCTGAGGTGCCTGGGGCGAAGGAGATGCCGGCTTCCTGGCAGAGCGGGCACGGGGCGAACGCTGAGGGGCTGCTGGGAGGGCGGAGATGGTGCGCTGGGTGGCGGCTGTACCTGTAATGGCGGGGGGCACGGATGGTGCCACCCTGCAAGGGAGCTCCCTTCCGAGGACGTGTCCGTGTCGCTGCAGGGTCCAGTCGTCCCCGTTTTGGAGCTTCCCTCGCCCTCCGTCTCACTGGTCCAGTCAGACTCTGTGGCATGGCCCTCCTGGGCCATGTGAGATGCAGCTCCCTCCTGCCCCGATGCCACTTCTCCTCCGCCTGATGATGCTGATGCACACAAGCACAGAAAGACAAACAAAAAGGGGGGGGGGGAGAGAGAAATAAAGAGATTTTGAGTACATGGATCACCGGTACAGTTAGCGGACATGACAGACACAGATGCCCCCTGCACTAAGTTGCGCACTTGGGGTCCCCTACGCATTCCGTGGAACATGCCCTACACGCCTAGAGTTGACAACTGCACCCATGGATGACACGGCCCAGGGATGGCTGTACTGGCACACTACTGAGGGTGGTGGCTGGGGACACAGGGGCTTACGGGGGTGCCCAGCCTACAGATATCGCCCTGGCCTAGGGGGACCCACAGCCCTCCTCCCCCACCCAGACACCTCCACTGCGCGACAACAGAGTAGATAATGCTTGTACTCACCCCCTTGTGTCTGCTGTGCTGCCCTCACGCGCCCATCCAAATCAGGGTAGGCCACCGCCAGGATCCGGAACATCAGGGGGGTCAGTTGACGGCAGGCACCCCGCCTACGTTGGGAGGCCATCCCCAGCAGAGACTCGGCGGTCTTCTTGGTCCCGCGGCGGATGTCCTCCCACCTCTTGCGGCAGTGGGTGCCCTGTCGATGGTGGACCCCCAGGGTCCGGACTTCCTTGGCGATGGCACGCCAAATCCCGATCTTCTCATGGGCGCGGACCTATGTGACACGTACAGGGAGGGAGAAATACCACGTTCAAGTTTGTCTGCATTTTCGTTGCCAGTGGCCCAACGCCCCCCATCCCCGCCAGGCCCCCCGCCAGGCCCAACATGCCCCCCATCCCTGCCAGGCCCCCCACCAGGCCCCCCGCCAGGCCCAACATGCCCCCCATCCCCGCCAGGCCCCCCGCCAGGCCCAACATGCCCCCCATTCCCGCCAGGCCCCCCGCCAGGCCCAACATGCCCCCCATCCGCGCCAGGCCCCCCGCCAGGCCCAACATGCCCCCCATCCCCGCCAGGCCCCCCGCCAGGCCCAACATGCCCCCCATCCCTGCCAGGCCCCCCGCCAGGCCCCCAAGCCAGCCAGTGGCCCCAAATCCATATTGAATTAAACTCACTTGTTGGTCTGGAGGACCGTAGAGTAGCGCATACTGGGGGAGGACCCCATCCACAAGTTTCTCCAACTCTTCTCCAGTGAAGGCAGGGGCCCTTTCCCCAGGCGCAGCAGCCATTGTCCCTTCCAGACCGAGGTCACAGCAACACTTGCAGTATAGGTCCTCTCCTGTGAAAGTTCAAGTCGCAAGTGAATAAGTAGATAGAAAATGGCGGTCACGTCCGCGGCGGTGCGTACCGCGGCGGTGCGTACCGCCACCGCCGGCGCCCTTCGCCATTGGCTCCTGAAACCCATAGGCTTCAATGTTAACCAATGCGGCTTCGCGCCGCGGTCTTCGACCGCCGACCGCCGCGGTGTGCCACGCCAGCGCATTGACCTCACATCCCATTGTCACACTTCACAGGTCAGGCAGCCGCCATTTCGAGGGTCCACATGGCTCAATTTCAACTGCGTCACACAGGCCTAGGCCTTGCATAGCCACTCAGACACGCCATTCACTGCATAGAGAATTGTTTACTGTGCAAGCTGTGAGTACGTACCTGTGGGTTGCTTGACTGTGTGCTCCATGTTGTCCTTCCTAGGCACCGTCCGCTGGGTTTGGCGAGGAGACGGATGAATCCTCCCGTGTACAGGCCGCTGGTGGACCTGTCGACAATGGAAGCACGCCACATTATCCTGACCTACCGGCTTGACCGTGCCACTATACATGAACTGTGTGCCCAGCTGGAGCCCGACCTGATGTCCCCCATCCGCCAACCCACAGGGATTCCCCCTCTGGTGCAGGTCCTGTCAGTACTTCACTTCTTGGCAAGTGGGTCATTTCAGACAACAGTGGGAATTGCTTCTGGGATGTCTCAGCCCATGTTTTCGAAGGTGTTATCCAGAGTGTTGTCGGCCCTGATGAAATACATGAGGAGCTACATCCTTTTCCCTGAGGTGGGCGAATTGGCTGCAGTGAAGGGTGATTTCTATGCCCTTGGACATATTCCCAACGTCATTGGTGCCATTGATGGGACCCATGTGGCTTTGGTTCCCCCAAGAGACAGGGAGCAGGTGTACAGGAACAGAAAAAGTTACCATTCCATGAACATCCAGGTGGTGTGTTTGGCTGACCAGTACATCTCGCATGTAAATGCCAAATTCCCAGTGTCAGTGCATGACGCCTACATCCTAAGGAATAGCAGCATCCCTTACGTGATGGAACAGCTAGAGAGACACCGTGTATGGCTATTGGGGGACTCTGGGTACCCCAACCTGTCGTGGCTACTGACCCCAGTAAGGAATCCCCGGACCAGGGCAGAGGAACGGTACAATGAGGCCCATGGGCGTACTAGGAGGGTGATCGAACGCACCTTCGGCCTCCTAAAGGCCAGGTTTCGGTGCCTGCATATGACAGGTGGATCCCTAATGTACTCACCTAAGAAGGTGTGTCACATCATCGTGGCCTGCTGCATGCTTCACAACCTGGCTTTGCGCCGCCAGGTGCCTTTCCTGCAGGAGGATGGTCGAGACGGTGGTGTTGTGGCAGCTGTGGAACCTGTGGAGAGTGACGAGGAGGAAGACGACGGGGCTGAAACAGACAACAGGGACAGAATCATTGAACAGTACTTCCAATAGGACACAGGTAACAATTCAAACATAATTTAGTAAATGTGAACTACTCTCCTGCATCTCTGCTGCCTGTCTATTTGCCCCAGTGTATGATGACTGAGTTGTGGCTTTTCCCTCCCTATTTCAGATCTGGGGTCCCCACTACGAGTCCTGTGCTTCGTTTCCCCATGGACTACAGCTTTGTGGCAGCTGTTTGTTGACTTCACTATGTACAAGGACATATTTGCACTGTCATGTCAATTACAATATTTTGAAATCACAGCCAGACTCCAGATAGTTTTGTGCAAAATAGGTGTTTATTTCAGTGCTCAAAATGGGATGGGTGGTTTCAAGTGGGTGGGGGCTATGGTGAAGGAATGTCCATGGCAGAGTCCAGAGTAACAGTCACACAGGTGCATTGTCCAGAGGCCTGTGGAGAGATGGAGCATGGGCAGTTCAAGGATGGACAGGGTGACAATGTGGGACAGTGGGATGACATCAGGTGGTATCCTTTGCTGGCGGGGGTCTTGACATCCTACTCTGTCTTCTTGCGAGATCTCAGGGCCCTCTTGCGGGGTGGTTCTTCTCCTGCAGGAGGTGGGGGTCTGGTGGGCTGCTGTTGTGCGGGGGCCTCCTGTCCACTAGCGCCGGCGGAGGTGGTTGGCTGTTCTTGGTCCAGGCTAGTGGCAGGGGCCCTTTGTTGTTGTTGAGTGTCCGTCCTGGTGTTGATGAGGTCCTGCAGCAGCCCTACCATGGTAACCAGGGTGGAGGTGAGGGCTCTGATGTCCTCCCTGTACCCCCGATAGTGTTCCTCCTGCAGTACCTGGATCTCCTGGAACCGGGCCAGTACCGTCGCCATCGTCTCCTGGGAGCGGTTGTATGCTCCCATGATGGTGGTGAGGGCCTCGTGGAGAGTGGGTTCCCTGGGCCCGTCCCCCCCCGTCGCACAGCTGCCCTCCGAATTGCCCTGTTTCCCTGGGCCTCTGCCCCCTGGCCGGTGTGCCCACTACCACTGCCCCCAGGTCCCTGTTGTTGTTGGGGTGGTGGGTTATCCTGGGTGCCCTGTAGTGGTAGACACACCGCAGATTGACGCGCCCTGGAGACAGAGGCATGGGCCCGCTGGGTGGGAGCTGTGCTGGTGTTCCCAGAGGGGTTTGGGTCTGTAGTGGCCTGTGCCTGTGTGAGGGGAACCGACTGTCCAGAGGTCCCCGATGGTCCGGGCTGGTCATCAGTGTCCAGGTCGACAGAGCTGCTGTCATCGCTGACGGCCTCTTGGGTGGGGGGGGTGGAGAATTCTGGGCCCTCCGTGGCGGTGTGTTGACGGTCGGGTCCTGCAGGGGTATAGAGGTATGGTTATAGTTTCAATGTGTGGCATATGGGTGTATCTGTGGGTTCCCGTGTCCCCAAGTGCTGGCATTCGTGTGTGGGGGCTTTGGTGAGGGTGGCTTGTGGGGGGGATGTGTATATGCATTGGGCATGCTTTGGTGATGGGTGTCCATGCTTAGTGGACGCATGCAGGCCTAGGTTTTGGGATGTGTGGGTTGTGATGGTGAGACATTGGCAGGGAATAGGTGTGCTGGGGGTGGGGGTGAGGATGAAGGTGAGGATGGTGGTGGGGGTGAGGATGGTGGTGGGGGTGAGGGTGGGGGTGAGGATGGGGGTGGGGGTGAGGGTGGGGTTCGAGGATGGGGGTGAGGGTTGGGGTATGATTTGGCATGCAGGTGGGGGGGAAGCAGTAGTGAAGCTTCAACTTACCAGAATCCATTCCTCCGCCGACTCCTGCGAGGCCGTCAGGATGCAGGATGTTCAAGACTTCCTCCTCCAATGTTGTAAATTGTGGGGGTTGAGGTGGGGGTCCTCCGCCAGTCTTCTGCACGGCGATGTTGTGCCTGGATACCATGGAACGCACCTTCCCCCATAGGTCGTTCCATCGCTTCCTGATGTCTTCCCGATTTCTGGAGTGCTGTCCCACAGCGTTGACCCTGTCGACAATCCTCTGCCATAGCTCCGTCCTCCGGGCAATGCTGGTGTATTGGATCTGTGTGCCGAAGAGGTGGGGCTCTACCCGAACGATTTCCTCCACCATGACCCTGAGTTCTTCGTCTGAGAAGCGGGGGTGTCTTTGGGGTGCCATGGAGTGGTGTGTATGATGGGTGGGGTGGAGTATGTGTAGTTAAGTGTGTTGAGTGTGGTGGTGTGTGTTGTTTTGTGTGTGGATATTGTGTGGGTGATGGTGTAGTGTGCCTCTGTGTGATGGTATCCTGTGATCGCTGATGTGTCTCTCAGTGCTTCTTTTCGGATTTTGGTCGAAGGGGTTTGTGGGTGATGTGGGTGTGTGTTTTATATTGTATTGTGTGTGTGGGAGTGGTGTGTGTATGTGTATCAGGTGTGTGGAATTCAAATCGGCCAATGTGGCTGAGTTTTGTTCGTTTGTGTGTATTCTGACGCGGCGGTGTGTACCGCCAATGGAAAACCGCGTTTGAAAGACCGCCGCGTGGATTCGTGGGTCGTAATGGCATGGGCGTATTTCTGTTGGCGTGACGGTGGAGGTTTGGTCACCTCCACTTTTCCGCCGACCGCTGGTCTGGCGGTCTGTTGTGGCTGTCGGATTTTCGGAGGTTTGGCTGCTGTGGGTCAGAATGACCGTGGCGGGTTACCGCGACCGCGGCGGAATTATGGAGGATTTCTGACCGGCGGTAGGCGCCTTTTACCGCCGAGGTCAGAATGACCACCTATGTTCTCTCTAAGTAAGTTCTATTTTGAGTACAGCATGTTAAGCTCTAAGCTTGCCTTTCAGATTCCCTGGGAAGGCATCAACACTCATACCTGAGCAAAGGCCTGTGATCTGGATCAGCATCTGCAACAGGGCAGTCAGTGTCTAGTTGTGGTTCCCTGGTCGGAATCTCCCTCTTCAGTGTATTAGGACAAGGAAGTGTTTTTATAACTAACATGTCGATGTGGTAACAAAACGTCCCCACGCAAGAATGTATATCTGCTACCCAAAGACTAAACTCCTACCACATCTATCGGCAATGTACCAGACTGTATCCTTGACTGAAGCACAGAGTGAGCAAGAATGTGTTATTGAGAACTCCAGTGCTGAAGTAGGCTAAACAGTGTGATATAAAAAATAAAACAAGAACGTAGAACTGGCTATTTGAAAAATAACAGTACGAAGCTGAATAAAATGCATTTACAGCAAAGTGCACAGCGGCCCGATGCTGCGAGCAAAGGAATAAAATACATCCAGGGCAAAGTGCACAAAGGCCTAACGCCTGAAGCAAACGCGCAAAGGGTATATAAATATGACCACACTACACCATGACATGTTGTTTCCGGGCTTGCACAGCGAAGCTGGTAGTCTCCTCTCTCACTCATGCCTTTAATGCATCCCAGATCCCTTATACATTTTTTCCATATGGTCCAGATACAAAGGGCCTGATTTATACTTTTTTAGTGCTGCATTTGCATAAGTTTTTGACACAAAAACGTCGCAAACTTACAAAATTCAATTGTATTTTGTTTGTTTGCACCGCTTTTGCATGGAAAAGTATACAAATGCGTCACTAAAAAGTATAAATCAGGCCCAAAGTATCTAGCAATAGCTTCCTGTTGGACGTCCATCTACCCTGATGTCTATTTGAGCCCACACCTGATAAATCCAAGACTAGAAAATTATGGTCAGACACTATCCTAGGGAGCCGTTTAATATCAGCCCTATCAAGTAAGCCAGAAAGATAAGAAATAGTCCAACCAGATGTAATTGCTATGCAGACACGAAAAATGAGTATACCCTGGAGCCAGGGCTTTAATACCATCACAAACAACCACCAGCCCGTGGCTACCCATTAAGTTCCGCATCACTCATACACCTTGGGCTTCCTCTCTTGGTAGCTACTCCCTTGTTACTCGCCAACCTCAAGGTGCTAATTGAAATCACCACAATCACAGGGGTAGGTCAGGTTGCCAGTTCCACCTCCAGATCCTCAAAAAGAGATGGTTCATCCTGATTAGAACCATAAACAGAACATATGGTAAACCTGAACACTGCAATCAGGCATTTAACAGTCACCCATGTGCCATGTTTACCCTCTATCTCATGCTTACTACTGCCAGTATGCCCCTTAGCCAGTAAAGCCACACCCCTGATGTGGAAGCTCTGAGTGGTACACACAAGAACGGGATAACCCAGAATCTCAAGTAACTCCCTCTTCCCCCATGGGGCATGTATTTCTAGTTTACAAATATTACTGGGTCCCAAGAGCCTGGGTAACACAGCTACCCTTTGCTGTTGGACTTATCATTAAGACCACCCACATTAACTGAGCAGATAGAGAAGTTATCCACCTGTGCCATGATACATGTCTCAGTGCAAAATGTATCTGGTCCCCTGCTTTATTATCTGAGGCTGAACATAACTTTCCCCTAATTAACACTGGCCTCCAGCCTTGTGGGGCAACCTTGTGCTGCACGTTATCCTTGTTTTGACTATTTGAGTTACTTTGCTCCCTTTTATGATGCACTAATCCTTCCCTCTCCCCGACCCAAATGACCCCTCGTACAAGACACCACCCTGACGCCCGCCCTTTAGCCCCGCCAGCCCCCCACCCATGAGAAGAGAACAATCCACACATTGGTCTGTGGATGAACGAAGCCTTTCTGACCAGCCACCAGAAAAAGCACTCAGTCCCCGTGCATGTATACCCACCGCAAAATGCATCAGCTCCCTCTCCCTAAAGAACTGCAATTAGTACCCACACTCCCACATCCTTTATACATCAATCCCCCCAGAAGTTTTTTAACTCATTTTTTTTCCTCCGTTTAAATAGTCATTTCCCCTAAATATTATTTTGCCTGAATTTCAGATGTTAACATTTGTGTTTTATTGTTCCAGACCACTTTTAGCCAAGCAGGATTCGACAGGAAGTCCTGAGCCATCATATCCCGGAAAGGTTTGTTAAGCTGATGAAGCCGCCAGTGTTTCTCAACAGTTGTGTGACAAAAGTCTGGTTTAACAAAAAAAAAAAGAACAGTCCTTCTGGCTTATTTCTCATAGATTGCCTGTCTCAAAAAAAAAAATTCAATCAAGACCAGGATTGCCCATGGCTACCCATCTTCCAACGTAGGCTGATTCTCAATAAAAAGTTTGTGATGAAGACCAAATTAGGCTGCTTCTGAAACAGTTGGATGCTCTTGCTAAATCTATGCACCCCATTTCCAACCTTCCAGCTCGAGGAAGGCCTTTTGAAACAGGTCAACCGGGAAAAGGCTGGTGTCGGATCCCTCCTCGCCTTCTGCCACACCTAGGGGCATATTTATACTCTGTTTGCGTCGAATGTGCGTCCAAAATTTGGAAGCACATTCAGCGCAAACCCTGCCCCATATTTATACTTTGACGCACGATCCCGCCATGTGCGTCATTTTGGGGAAGTGGGAACCTGCCTTGCGTTAATGATATGCTAGGTAGGCGTTCCCTTCCAAAAAAATGACTTTAAGACCTGTGCGCTTTATTTACACCCCAGTGTCATT
Source organism: Pleurodeles waltl (assembly GCF_031143425.1). Classification (NCBI taxonomy): domain Eukaryota; kingdom Metazoa; phylum Chordata; class Amphibia; order Caudata; family Salamandridae; genus Pleurodeles; species Pleurodeles waltl. Next base: position 636,450,008 of record NC_090444.1, read on the forward strand.
TTGATGCACAGGAGGGGGTGGGCCTTAAAAAACGGCGCACAGCCTGTTGTGTGCTGTTTTTTAATGCCTGGGTCAGGGCAGGCGTTAAGGGACCTGTAGCCTCGGAAGGAGCCCAGAGGTGTCCTCCCCTGCCCCCAGGGACACCCCTGCCACCCTTGCCCACCCCAGGAGGACACCCAAGAAAGGAGGGACCCATCCCAGGGAAGTAAAGGTAAGTTCTGGTAAGTATTTATTTCCATTTTTTGTAAGTCGCATAAGGGGGCCTGATTTGACATAAGTCCCCTGGGCATGGCCTTTGGGCAAGGGGGCATGACTACTGTATTTGCTAAGACAGGAGTCATGTCAATGGAGGTTGGGCTTAAAAAAAAATTACGCAAGTCAGGTTTGAGGCCTGATGTTTGCCTCAGACCTGACTTGCACCATTTTTTGACGCACAACCCCCATTTTCCCATACGCCGGCGCTGCCTGGTGTGAGTAATTGTTTTTTACGCAGACCAGTCCGCAGCACCAGCTAACGTCGTTCCATAAATAAGGCGCCCGCATGGCGCGTTGCAATGGCGTTAGCCGGCGATAAAAGTTTTGATGCAAAACTGCATTGGCGCAGTTGTGCGTCAAAAAAGTATAAATATGGCCCCTAGTACCTACAGGTTATTCTGTCACTGACAATTCTCATTTTCCTTTAACTTCCACTAAATGTCACACAGTTGGGCTTCATGAGCCTTAACCTGACCTCGGGCACCCGCAACCTCTAATTTAAGGGCAGAAGCTTAGACTTCAAGAGCTGACATTTTCATTATGGCAGCACAAGATTTGGCAACTTTATGAAGCGATCCTTGCAGCTTGCGTGTTGAAGCTTGGGCCCTGCAGCTATCCAGCCGGGTTTCCTCCCTGTGCGCCATGATGCACTGGTATATGGATTGCACAGTAGGATAATTCAAGTTAGAAGGCTCTTTAGAGACCTGTACTGACCCTCTCACTAGTGAACAGTCGCACTTCAGGCCTTTTCCTGAAGCTACATGCTGCTCACCCTTCTGGACAGCTTTGCAAGCTGTATAAGAATCAGATGCGTCAATATGTTCACTAGGCACATTGTCACTGAAATCACTGGTCGGTTCCAACTCCTCCTCATCAGACCATTCTAAACCATCTGATAAAGAGAAGAAACATTCTGCCCCTTTCAAACCTAAACCTCCTTTCCTTGTCCCCATCTGAGGCCATCTGAGGCCTACTTTTGTACCTGCTAGGCTTCTGAACATGAATATGTTTACATGCTTTCATATTAATACCTTTTGGTTTAGATTTTAAAGGCCTCAATTCCTGCAAGTCTGTCATCTGAGAGTCGCCATCAGACCTAGATACCACCTCCCCCACCTTCTCCTTAATGTCACTAAAGGAGCATAGCGCCGGGGTGGTTGCCTTAAACAGATGTTGCCCCAACATGATTGTCAATAACACAAACTGAAGAAACAGGGTTTTTTTTACCTCTGTATCAAACGTCTGCTGTCCCTGAGGGCAATCCTCCTCAGCCGGGCCGCCCCCTTCTACACATATGCCTTTAATGCCACTAGACTCCATAGTCTCCATGATCTCCATAGTCACCTGCTACTGCTGTTCCCCTTGAGGTTCCAGCCCAGGAGCCCCTGAACTGGAGCAATCTCTTGCCACCTGTTGGTGGGCTCCTGCTGTATTGGTCATGAAGTCCATAATTGTGGGGCCGGACCCTGTCCCAGACTACTGTTGGGGGTCCCCTCTCCCTCTCCTCTCTGCAGTCTTTGGTTTTCCCCTTGGGGGGGTTACCTGCCACTCTGCTGAACCGTGTTCCTAGTATGTACCCCCATGACTCCAGACTGTGCTAAGGGGGCAAGAGCTGTCCTGCTCTTGTCATTGCCAGTCCGACTGCAACTGTTTGGGGCCCTATTCTCTTCACTGTGTGGGTTCTAGCCCAACTGCGGGACCTGTGATGCGTCTCAAGGGCAGTAATCAGTCGCTCTCAAGCTGCAAAAAGCTTTCAACTGAACAGCTTGTGATCATGCTGCATAATACCCATAAGTCTCGGTGAGCCACGGCACAGCAGAAGCAGACCACAGCAGTAAGGAGCATGCTCTGTGAGCCGTCTCCCCATTTTGCACACTCTGGAGGCTGGACAGAGAGCTGTGTGCGGCGATCTCACTCTGCCATCTTACTTCTCCACCCTGGCCCCACTTGGTCCCCTAACAAAAATAATGTCCTTTGAGTTTTAGATCCCTCTTCAGGCTGTTTTTGTATGGCACATTGGGACAATTGGTTTCTTTTTAATAAAGATTTGAATTAAAAGCAAATTTCAATTTTTTTGCATTTTTAAATCATTCTTCAGTTTAGGAGGATAAATACAACATTTGTGAGGATAACATCTTGATTATTGGATTGATTTGATTTTATTCTATTATTTCATTTCGGAAATTGATACATTTTTACTTTTTCTAAAAAATATATATTTTTTCAGGTACCTTTGTTTTTGGATTGGCATATCTGTGGATTTTTGAGTAATGCAATGTAAAAAAAATGTTTTTGCTTTAAATTTTGGATAGGAATTGTGACAAATTGTTGGAATGTTGGAGACTCATACTAAGAGGTATCTTATAATATCAACAAGAGTTGAAGAAAGACGACAACTACAGGTAGAAAGTCAAAGTTTTTTAAACATTTTAAAAAGGCCAATTTAATTAGTTTATAGAGTTTCAAGAGGAAAGTAAGTTTAGAAGTTATTAGTTTTGTTAGTGATGTAAAATGTATGCAATACTGTCCAGGTAGTCTGAAGCTCTCATCTATGGAAATTGATGACTCTTTGTAAATAGTCTTTCAGACATCTCTGTTCCTTTTTTTAGATGTTAGAGGATTAAGACTACTTGATAATGATTGCATCATTCTCATCTCCTGGAAACTTTATTCCTTTTGAAAGTTTCCAGGAAATGATGGTGGTTGGGTGTCTTTTTCCTATTGAGTTGTTCGGAGAATGATGACAACTCTCCATGGCATTATTGTTTTTTGACCACCCTCTATGCAGAACAAGTAACAATTCCACCATGCAATAGGAAATCTTGGTTTATTCTATGACCCATACCTTCTTATATGACTAACCTATGTGTCTTTGGAGTATTTTATAAGTGGAGCCAATTTTTCCTTGTTTTGTGAAAAAGATTCTGATTGTATAATGGAAGTGTAGAAGTCATCCACACATTCAGGAAGTACAAAACATAATAGTGATACTATTATTTGTGCATATTATAGGTTACTAATTGACATCTAATCCTCAGCTAAGGATTTTTTTGAAATGTTCAGGAGTATGCACAGGAAAAGTGAAACAAAATCCTCAGATTGGAAACAGTTTAGTAATTTTATTTCTCATTTGTATTTCAAAGTCAAGTATTATTTTCCTAGGACTTTTGTTTATTTTTGAAGATTTTATAACTGGTAAAATTTCAGTGTACGTTGAGAATTGTTTGTCAAAAAGTAAAGCATAAACTAATGGGATGCTAGTAGTGCTAATGTTAGTATCATTAATATTGATGTGGGTGAATGGATAGGAAGTTGATTTAAAAGCTCACTGCCAACCTTGTGTGGAGGATGCCACCTATATTGCGGTGATATCCCATTAAGCATATTATAATGTTCCTGCCAGGCTGACCGGCGAGAATATTGTAATACGCAGTTCCTGCCTGGTCGCCGGCCTGTCAGTTGGGGACACTGCTACTATATTTGTCTCTGCTCCCTTACGTGAGCTGAAGTCAATATCGTAGCACCTTAGTCCCCTTGGAATGCTCACTCTCTGCAAAGCAGACAGCGTGCATTCTTACGGTGCTAGGCATGGGGGGTCCTGCACAGTCCATGCCATTTGCTTGGGCAGTGCAAGGGCCCTCTTGTGGCCCGCTTCACTGGTTTTCTGCCACCCTTTCCATAGCAGGGTCTCCGCCATTGAAAGGCTGGCAGAAAGTGGCTTTGTAATCAGCAAGGGTGCGCTGAGTTCAGCGCCGCCATGGCTGGTTACAACTCTCGCCACTGTCAACCTATCAGTGACCATGTTCCTGGCAGAGATGGCTGTCCCCTGGCAGGTCCGCCTGCCAGGGTTGTAATGTGGTGGTCAGACTGCCACAGTTGCAGTGGTCCAATGTTCACCACGAGGCTGGCAGTCCTTGGACCACCAGCCTTGAAATCAGGCCCTATGTTTTTTCAGCAGAAAAATGTGATGAAACATATAAATATTCCTGTGATGAAATCTAACATGTATTTGACCTTCTTCATGTTTGTCTGCCATCTTGGTTGGGCTCAGGGTGTTTGCTTTTGTAGAAATGAAAGAAAGATGGAACCTTTAATTATAAGTAGTGTTTTACTATTCTAGAACATGTTTGTCCTGTGATGTGTTGCTTTTGCTTTCTTTTGTATTTATTCTTAGCAACATTTGTGAAGGGTTGCAATGTTGCGTTGATATATAATGATGCTTATAAAATTTGCCTAGTGTTGTGTTGATTAGCAATAGCATTGCCAAGAATATTTGCAAAGGGTTGCGATGCACGGTGTTGACTTGCATTGTATTCTGTTCTGTTGTGTGTAGATTCGCTTCACAAAAGTACTTTTTCAAAAGTATGGTGCTAAAAATGTGATATGTTAAACTATATTTATATCAACTGCGTAGATATTTTAATTTCTATGAACATGTTAATTACCTTTTTTATATTAAAAACATTGTGTGGTGAACGTCCTCATAGTAAAAGTCTATGCAGTAATGGTATGCATGGCAATTGTTAATATAATATAATTCTATGTATGTTTTGGTAAATACGTGTGTGGTAGTGGTATATGCTTGGTAGAGACTGTGTGATAAAGGTATTTGTGTTAAAGGCATGCGTTTTAACGTCACATAACCACTACTGCCTATCTTCTACTGTACTATCTTCTACTGTAATGCAAGTTTAAAATATGACTTACATATTCACAGTGCTTTCACAGTGTTGGTGGCAGTCATACCACCAACAGGCTGGTGGAGAAGACCGTCAAATTATGACCATGGTGTTATTCCCAACAGAATACAGTCAAAGCACTGCTGGCACAGCCACTGCTGTCAGGCATCAACGGATGACGGAAGGCACCCGCAGGCTGACACATACCCTGTTTGCACTGGACTGATTACGAGGCAGCACACTGCCAAGGTTTCTGCCACGGTCGCAACACCACGGAAACCCATGCGGAAGTGAACTGCAGAAAATAAGACACTAACCGTCAGGAAGCCATGCTAGTCCAGAGCCACCATGGAACCAGATCTAGACGTCATCCCACTGATCCTGCTGGTACAAAGCCTATGGAACCTTCACCGCCGCTGCCGACAGCAACCGTAAGTACAAACACTTACCTGTTACTATTGGATACTGTCAATGTATGCACACTCACACAATATATCATCATAAAGGGGCTGCAAGGGCGACAACCACATGCTACTACACACTGACATGCACACTCAAATACAGCCACACATACATCTGCACATACACAGTACACACACTGCGGACAACACACAAGTCAAAAACACACACTTACACACAGAAACACAGCACAGGCCCATCCCACATAATAGCACACATCACATCACAATAACATCACAATCACACCATTGTTAATACGTTGACAAGCACTCACAATAGACAATATCCAGGGACACATCACACATACAAGACAACCAACAGGCAACAAACATCACATACAGCACATCAGATCTTTCATACCATGAACTAAACACACACACTGTCAAACCACACCAAGATACACAACACCGCAACAAACACATGCCAGCACAGATACCACACAATAGCATAACAACAAAATGTTTTGAACAGACATATGCCCATCACACAATACACCCTACCACTGTGGGACCAAAACACTGCACACAACATCACATACTGCCCAAACAATACAGATAGCAAAGGTACCACACAAATACTGACACACAACCAATGTCAGCCAGGAATAACTCTATACTAGGAAAAGAAATAGATGACAAAGATGTAACAAATAAACCAAGAACAGGTTGGTTTTAAATATATGAAACATTCTGAAATGGGAAACTCAAAAGCCACAGGCCAGTCCTGATACAAAAGACTGTATGCACACATTGCACATATGTGTGCCCCAAACCTGACTCCTGACTGCCATGTAACCTCCACAGGTAGGGGCATCAAAGGGGCAGGCAGGCACCTCAGGGATTATCCGGGGGTAGCAGAGAGGGGTATTGGGCTTAGGTTTGGGAAGGGGCCTTTGGGCTGTGGCTTGCGAGGGGGGTTTAGGTTTAGAGGAGGGTTGGCTTTTTCTGGGAGAGGTAGACTTCTTTGCAGGGAGAGGGGTATGGGTACTTGCAGGGGAGGCTTTGGAGAAGGAACAGGCTTGAAGAAGGAAACAGAATGTTTAGGAATCTCACAGGGGAGAGGAGTAGGGAAAAGGGCAAACTCTGAAAGGAAGGCTTTTCATGACACATAGAGACGGTCAGAGCAAAAGGGTTTGGGTGTGGAGGGAGAGGGAATGGTTATAGAAGGTGTTGATGTGGATGTCTTGGGTGCATGCTTGTGCGAGATATGCTTGTGGGTGCTGGGTATCTGTTGAATCGGTGAATGAGGGCATTCATGTGTTTTGGGATGAGGGCGGTGGAGGTGCTGGGGGATGCCATGGTGGGTGGATGACTGTCTGTTGGGGTGGTGACTGCAGGTATGATGTATGTGCTGCATGTAGGAGTGTCAGTGGTTGTGGTGTCTGCAGGTGTGGTGACTGGGGTTGATGTCTGATGGTATGCTTTGGTGCTGTCTGTGGGTAGGATAGCTGTAGTGGCTGGACCTGTGAATGTTGGTGTGGTGTCTCCAGGTGTATCATGTGTGCTGTCTGTGATGGTGGTGGGGGTGTCAGGGTGGGTTGTGACTGTTGCTGTGTGTGCATCTGAATGTTGCTTGTGTGCATGCCGGTGGTGTGTCTTGTGGGGCTTATGTCGGTCTGGCCAGACTACCCTTGAATATTGAGGTGGATGCATTCCTATCTGTTTGTGTGCTTTGGCTGAGTCTGGGAAGAGGGGTTTGGGATCGGGAAGAGGAAGGTGGAGGGGGGACGAAAGACAAAGGGTGACTGGCTCCCAAAGAGTGTGGAGGCCAGAGCCTGAAAGGATCTCTGTAGGCCAGCTAGTGCACTGTGAATGCTCTCCAGGAATGCATTACTTCGTTGGATTTGAGTTACCAGTCCCTGGATGGCTATCACGATGGTCGACTGACCCACAGAGATCGAGCTTAGGAGGGCAATAGCCTCCTCACTGAGGGCAGCAGGGCTAACAGTGGCTGGGGCAGAGGTGCCTGTAGCAAAGGAGGCGCCCACTCTTTTGGGTGAGTGGGCATGCCCAACCGGGTGGAGAGCTACAGGGAAGACCGTGATAAAAAGGGGGGGCAGACAGAGATAGTGCTGGGGTGGTCTCGGATGGATCTGCCAATGCCAGAGTGTCCACTGGAGTAGGATTCCGAAGATGATGAACAGGATCCGGTTTCCCGCTTGTCACTCCCCTCGCCCTCCGGGCCTCTAGGTCCCTTGGTGTCTGTGGTATCATGGTTTGAGGTGCCGTAGCTAGCAGCTTCCCCACTCAGCTGCGCCCTGTCTCCTTCATCTGCCGATACTGATGCTGAAAAACAAAAAGAGAGGTAGGGTTATCATATTCTTTTCAAACACTAACATCACATTGTACACATCAATCACATTACAACCACTTGTACTACACCCCCAGGTAGAACCAGGTTAGTGTCACTATTATATAACAACAAGATACAATCTACAACACTACATTACAACAATGTCCAACACCAACTAAGCCATCCTATCGCTGACCTACTGTACCATCATATCAGTAGAGCCATCACAATAGCCATTCCATGACAACCAGACTTGTCAAAATAAAGCTGAGTCCCTATCCACAGCAACATAGTCAACCAACAAAAAAGCAATGGAATATAGAGGTGACATTCATTTCAACATATCACATATACAAAATCCACACATACCTATATGTCTAGCTAATGCAATGTACCAGGAAAGGAACCTCATCGTATACCAACACAAGACAGCATGTTGCATACAGGTTAAAACCATTTCATGTCACAGAGTCCACAACCTTCAAAATTGACATTTGCAAACATGCCACATATATATTTCCCTTTTCATAAATTGGAGTCAGATAGAGTCTAAACACATGTCACCAACACATGCCCCAATAGTCATGTAGGAAAGGATGAGACATACTTTGTGGAAATACTCATCCTAGTTATTCCCCACCTTTAAACAAAGTTACCTACACTTATAGGGGCCAACATAGCCCACCGGATTTACCTAAAGACAACCCCAGGTACCATACCAACACCTTAAATACAATGTACACCTATCATATGCACGAAGGCCACATTCAGTACAACTAATCATGATGAACGATAGACCATCATACAAGTGGCAACATCACTATCCACACTTCAGACATGAGCAATCTTACATCTGTATATGAACATTACAATGTCCCAACAACACTGATAGAGAACATACATCTTGAGGTAAGCCAAATGACTGACTACACATACCATTCCAACAAAATGTGAAGGTGAGCTACCACACCTGCATCACAATTAAATCAGTACAAACAATAGGATTCCATACCTAAAGCCTTCAAAACGTATACACAATAGCAAAAGTAAGTATGTTTAAGTTGTGTCATAATGTTGATATATGGCTGAATCTAATATTGTACACATGATGTTGGCAAAAACCAGTGGGTATTGTACCTATTACTAAGATGTTGTGGCCTATTTAGCATGCCCAATACACAATGGAATAGGACATTGGTGTGTAGCCACTTACCATCCGAAGAACATGTACATGGTACTAATATTGTGAGCTTTCATTTCAATTATATGGGTTGCTCTAGCAGTCCAGTTATACTTCCCTGGTTTAGTACATGCAGGATGTCCATTCTAATGAAACATCACAGGTGCCAATGTTTAGTCCTCACTTACCAATGTGGACACCTACTAAAAGGTCTGAGTAAGTGTAGCAAGTGTGGCATGTGAAATGTCAGATTGAGATCACAGCCTCACAATATGTTGATACTCATTGGAAACCTCAGGAATGGTAGGCACGTTCTCAACTTGTGAGACTCTATGTTGCACATAAAGATAGATGAAGGGGCATGTAAATGGACAGAGGGCAAAGACCAGGACAACTTACCATCTGGATATTGGGAGTATGGATCTGTAGGTGGCAAGGAACATCCAGAAGGATATTAAGAGCAGTATAGTGGTACGAACATGACACAGTCATATGTGAATCATCATATGCTACTGTACAGAAGGGATGACGTAGGTGAGTAATATGTCCCTATACACAATACAATGTACACACCTATGGAGCAATGTGGAGTACTCTACATCTAGGTGTTCCTAGGAGACATTTAACCTTTTTCACTTACCACATTGTCACAGCCTAGAGTCTTTCACATCATACACTGACCTTGAGAGGAATGTAAATGAGTGTAGTCAGTACTCACCCCCTTGTGGCTGCTGTGCTGCCCTCAAACACCCATCTAACTCAGGGTATCCCACCGCTAATATGCGGGCCATTAGGGGGGTTAAGGTCTGACGGGCACCCCTTCCTCCATGGTAGAACATTCCCAGCTGGGCCTCAGCAGTCTTACGGGCCCAGAGTCTCCACCGCTTTCTACAGTGGGTGCTCCGCCAGCTGTGGACCCCCAGGATCCACACCTTCTTGCTGCTGGCATGCCATACCCTCTTTTTCTGATGGAGGTTGACCTGCATGGATGACACAGACAATAGGAGAAAGTCATGTACACATGCTCCATCCCAAAACAAGTATGGTGAACAATCAAGCTACTGCAAGTAGCCAAACATAACCTTCCTCACACTTTTAACTCTTTTTAAAGTCACCTTCTGCAGTCAGGCCATGTGTGAAGTGGAGTCAGGCATACAACATGTATACCTAGTACCAGGTTTTGCCTAGAAATATATGACCACACCACAAATATGTCCTTAAAATGGTACAGCTTTACAACTACTTGTCACACCAACACCGATGTAAATGCTGTAATGTACATATGTGGATCAGGGTACATAGATCACACACTACCTACTATGTATCAGGGGTAACAGTCTTTCTATGCACACGTGTACATAACCATCTACCCACACATGATAGCTCAACCCTTCATTCCTGCACATATATCATCTACGTCATCATTCACTCTACCTTTCACCCATTGGTATTGTATTGGACTCACCTGCTCCTCTGGTGCACGATATAGCTAGTCATATAGGGGTAGGACCTCCTCCACAAGCGTGTCCAGCTCTTCCAAAGTGAAGGCAGGGGCCCTATCACCTGCAGGAAGTGGCATGATTGCTCCCAGAGGCAGTACACAGCAGCTCAGGTCATGGAGGTCTTGCCGGCAGCAGTGTCAGGAGTCAAGTGAGGGATTGTGCAGAAGATGGCGGTCACGTCCAGGACCGTCACCACCGGCTGGTGTTGCCATTTGCCCAAGTCCGCCAAAGGCAGCTATGTGTTCCAATGACACTGTTCACCACGGTTGTAACTGCCTACCACCATGACGACATCTGCCGGCGAAGTGAGGTCACTTCCTGATGTCCTGTACAGTAAGTCAGGCAGCTGCCATTTTAGGGCTCATGTATGTATGATGAAGTTATGAAAGATGCGTCATTTACTTCAAACTTGTATCTATGACAATGTGTTACATGCTGCCTTACTGTTTACAAGTATCAATGTGCATGTCATAAGTAGAGGAAGTAAAAAGAGATATTTTGGGTTATGTACATGAAACAGTGTTGTCACCATACAAATGACAATCAGAAGATGGTATAAGTGCAAAAAATATGTGTTTCATGTCAACTAGGTTGATGTAACTTCAGTCAGTGACATGTATCTCCATTTAGAGAACATGCAATGGTTTAGGGGATTTGAATTTGGTACACTTTCATATTTTGCCTTGCTATGTGCTGAATACCACATATTCACTGTTTCCTGTGACATGATTTAGATATATGTGTGATGTTGTCCCATATACTTACCCTGGCCTGAGGAGAGAAAGACAACCTCCAGTGTACCATACACTACCAGACCTGCATAGAGGCGCAACATATAATCAACATATATTGCCTAGATGGGCATACACTTATTAATCTTTGTCTTCAGTTGGAGCCAGATTTGATGCCTGCCATTCGCAATCCCAATTGCCTACCTCCCATTGTTCAAGTAATGTCAGTGCTGCGCTTCCTGGCCACTGGGTCCTTTCAGAATATAGTGGCCCTAACTACAGGGATGTTCCAGCCCATGTTCAGTCTGGTTTTAAAGGCTGTACTGTCTGCATTGTTAAAAACCCTCAACAGCTACATCAGATTTCCTCAACGTGAGGATTTGGCCCATGTAAAGGCAGATTTCTATGCTTTGGAACACATTGCACATGTGGTTGCAGCAATAAATGGCACCCATGTAGCCTTGGTTCCCCCAAGTGCTAACGAACAGCTATATAGGAACTTCCACTCCATAAACCTCCTGGTGGTCTGTTTGGCTGACCTTTACATTTCACAAGTTTGAGCAAGGTATCCAGGATCAGTCCATGATTCCTTCATCATGGGGAACAGCAAAATCTCACAACTGATAACACAACTACACACAGAGAGGGCCTGGCTCGTTGGTAAGCCATACATGTCATATGTGTACCTTTTTTCCAGCTACCATATGTATCATATATACCAGCTACCATATACCATATAGGTGGATGTCCAAGATTTAAGTTTGGATTGGTGTAACTATACCTAACAGGGGACTCTGGCTAAACAAAACCATCCTTGGTTATTAACATCTCACACAATAAGGTATGTCAAATAATTGTTGCCTGCTGCATGCTCCACAACCTTGCTCTGAGACATCAGATACCATTCTTACCAAATGAGGGGGAACCAGCAGATCCTGTGGGTGGAAATGCAGATGTGCCAAGTGAGGATGAGCATGATGAGGATGAAGCTGGAGCCATCAGGGCATATGTCATCAATCAGTACTTCAACTGACTCAAGGTATGTAATGTGATGTTACAATAGAGATTACATGGGGTGTTGTTGAGGTTATGAATGCCATGTAATGTTCTTTTTACCACCATCAGTGGAATCTTAAGTGGCTCCAAATCCCATGACTCAGATATGCATGCAGAATGTTACTTGGCGTTGTGTACAGAACTGTTATGTACATAGTCTATTGTTTAGAAAATGCACAATTAATGTCAGATTTGTAGTTATGAATAGACAATGTGATGTATGTGTTCCGCTGTGACCTATACCTTATTTTTGTCAATCACAGATTTACAGATTGGCTGTTTGGCTCATCCTCATTTGGCAATCTCAGACAGTGTCATAGGCAGATGGGATTTGCAGAATGACATGAGAAGTGGACATGGACTAAACTGTTTAGTATGAGATTTGTGGTGTGTGAGTTCTATGCCAAACTGTCAGGACAGTGGTTTGGAAGTGTTCTTTTCCACAAAAAAGACCTGTTTGGTATTGGAGGTGGCTCAAATGGTGCCATGTGTGTGTCCCTTTGTGTCTAACACATGTCATAATGTGGTATCAAGACCCCCTGCCATCACTATGGTTTGTGTGGTATGTGACCTAACTTGTACATAGCTGTCAGTGTGTTTCCTCATTGCAGACCAATGTGTATGTGTCTAAAGACTGACAAAGGTGGGTGGCAAGCCAACAGATACCCGACCATGGTAAGTGGAAGGTTCTGGTGAGATTAGTACTGACCTCTGTCTGTTTCATGGGGTATGGTCATTTGGAAAGATAAGGTATGGGTATATGATAAGGCTTTAGCTAATGATACAATGAACCAATCTGTCTACCTCCTGGGATGGTGATAGACTGACGTGTCCTTAACTTCTGTATTTTGTCGGTTGGTAGTGAATGACACCTAAGCTGAAACACTGACACCCACAGCATGACTTCACAATGTGCTGATTGTCATTCTCCAAAGTAATATGTGGAGATTTACAATACAGGTGACTTGTGCCATGTCTGTGTTACAGTCCCAATGCAATATGCATCCTGGTTATCCAGTACATGTGTGATGACCATAACAAAGCTATAAAACGGTTAAGGAACATTTTGGTACAATAGTTGTCACATATGACAGGTGTATATGGTTGATAGATAACACTGACACAATGGGGGTTATTACAACTTTGGAGGAGGTGTTAATCCGTCCTAAAAGTGACTGTAAAGTGACGGATATACCACCGGCCGTATTACGAGTTCCATAGGATATAATGGACTCGTAATACGGCTGGTGGTATATCCGTCACTTTACCGTCACTTTTGGGATGGATTAACACCTCCTCCAAAGTTGTAATAACCCCCAATATCTGGGGTTAAGTGGTATTTATTGAAGCGTGCACAACACAATGAGTGATTTTAAACAGAATTGGCAAAAAGTTAAAAGGGAAAGGTTCAGTCATGGTGGATGAAATCATCAGCGTAGCAGCTACACCATTTGGAAACACAAGTCCAGTGCCCTTGCCCTATAAGAAAATGGAGGTAGGTATCAGAACAGTCAACAGGGTGTATCAGTGACATACAAGGGTAAGCAATCAGGAGAGATTTACTTCCTGGCAGAGGGTTTAGTCTTGGCATCTGCTCCTCCTGGATGTCTGGGTGGATGTCCACGTTTGATGGGGTTCCTCTGCTACAGAGGGTGGGGTGTCTGAGGCATTCCTTTCAGTTGGCAGGGCCTCAACTCCACTAGCAGCCACATAAGTCATTGGGCCTGATGTCCATTGCTAGTGGAAGAGGTCTGATGTTGGGTGCCAAACCTACTCAGGGTAGTGGTCATGTCCCTCTGCACCCCAGCAATGGACGCCAGGATGGCATTTTGGGCCTGTCACTGCTGCATGGCTTCCTGCTGGTTGTCCCTCTTCAGCTGTCTGACCTCCCACCTCATGGGCAGTACCTGGCCCATCATGCCTTGGGAATTTTGGTAGATTTCCAATCCTTGGGAGATGGACTCCTGGTCAATTGTGTCCCTTGGAGTCCCTATCCTCTGGCCTACACCATCCCTCTAACACACCCTACCCCCACATAACCATGTCCCTGCCACAGTGTGGCCACTCCCACTGGTGGCAGGGCCAACATTGTCAGGGGTGACATTAGGAGACTCAGGTACCAGTACTGGGGATGCATGATGGAAGAGACTGCCTGTGGGATACAGGTGTGGGACAAATGGTTTCCTGTGATGTAATTGCAACAGGGCTAGGAGACGTTGTTGTGGGCAGGGTGAGACTGACAGTTGTTGACTGACCAGGTGTCCCTGATGGGCCAGCTTCATTCTCAGTGTCCAGACATCCAGGGGTGTTTTCCTCACAGGGCCTTCATCCAGAGAGGTAGTGTCAGTCTGTGGTGTCCTCTTCATGTTAGGGATGACAGGGTTACCTGTAGGAGAAGTAGAACACACAGTTGATGTAACTGATGCAACAAGTGATGTATAAAGTAGACAACTAAACATGGTATGTGAGATACACACACTGCCTTTACATAATCCCCTGAAATGACAATGACAGCTGCTACTTAATCTGGGTTAGTGAAATCTGGGACACAGATAATTGCAATTGCATACAGCATGCCCCTAGCTCTTGGAGTATGTTGGTGTTTAGATGGCTGTTAATACCCTCATATCTTATCTGAGGAGAGACATGAAAATTTATATTTCTGTCCTAGTAAGTTGTATGGCATCATTGAGTCAAACAGAAACTGAACAATGCACAACGGTGTCAGAGCTGGCACACAGTATAGGTATTACAATTTGACCTGGGCCTCTGTCTGGATGTAGGTGTCCCCTCAGGTGAGTATATGACATTATTAGGGAGCTTTTCTCAGAATCCAGTTTGGTATGGGACACAGCGGTAGGTGTGATTTGCTTGTAATGGTACTGGTAGTGGGCCATTCCATAGCTGTCATTGCTGTGAACTTTTAAATGGTGGACCATCCAGGATGGATTTATTTGCTTGTTAGTTTCACATACAAAACATTTCAAATTTAGTGCACTGTTCTGGTTTTGTTAATGGTACAAGTGCCTTCTGGGAGTTTCAGTACTGTCAGTTCCCAGGACTTCACATGCCCTTACCAAACACTGTGGCCCCAGGTGAGTTTACTTGACACGTGGCCTGGCAATGAGGGGTATTTGGAGATTTGGGCAGACGGGTTTTGGGTGGTTTGGTCATTGGGATGGGAAAAGGTGATGATAAAACTGGTGACATTAATGTTATTGTGACTTACCCCATTCCACTTCCCCAGGTATTACTGTCAGTCCCTCAGGATGCAGGATGTCTAAGACCTTCTTGTCCCCTGATGTGAACTGTGGGGGAGGAGGTGTGGCCCACCTCCAGTCTTGAGGACCGCCAGCTGGTGCCTGGATGCCATGGAACGTACCTTCCCCCTGAGGTCATTCCACCTCTTCCTGATGTCCTCTGTTGTGCTTAGGTAACTGCTTACTGCATTCACCTTGTCGACTATCCCTTGCCACAACTCCATTTTCCTGGCTATTGATGTTTGCTGAACCTGTGCTCCAAATAGATATGGCTCTACCCTGACAATTTCGTCCATTATGACCCTCAACTCATCATCAGTGAAACGTCGATGTTTTTGTGGGGACATGGTAGTGGTGGTAAAGACCATAACATGGTGAAAAAAAAGGATGAAACATTTTGTGATGAGGTGTGGGTGCTGTGATGTGAGTTGGTGACTGTTGTTGTGTATTGTGTGGTTTTGAAAATTATGTGTTGTGTATGTTGTGCAAGTGTGGGATGTGTGCTGAGCGTAATGTGTAGGGGTGCCTATAGTTTGTTAAGCTAGATATACATTTCTTTGCTAGTGTTGGCTAGGAATGGAGTTCTGTTGCAAAGGATTGTGGGTTGTGTAATGGTGTGTTTTATAGTGCAGTGTGTACGTGTGTTGGGTGTGTGAATGTGTCAGGTGTGGGGTATTCAAAAGATCCAATGTGGTGTAGTGTTCTGACTGATGCGAGATCAGACCGCCGCGGTTCTCACTGCCATTGGTTTTCTGCCATTGAAGAACAGCTCACGTGATTTGTGGATCATAATTTGATGAGTTGATTTCTGTCGGGCTGACGGTGCTGTTGGTCAAACCCCCTTTTCTCCTTCCACCAGTGTCCTGCCGATTTAGGGAAATTGGCTTTTTTTTGGCGGCTGAGCTCTGTGCCTCTTAATATAATGGAATTTAAGTGTTTGATTATGTATGTGTCAGCAGGAAGAAGTGTATGGGTAGAAGCATGAGCAAAATTAGAGGTAGGACTACATGAACAAGATAAGGAAAATAAGTGGCAGAAATGTTAGTGGTGGGGTGGGAGTAGGACTAGTGGCTAGAGTGAAGTGTGAAAGAGAAAGAAGGGATGGGGCTAGAGATAGGCTTTGAATTGAGTGAAAGTAGAGTGTTGGAAGTAGAAGTAAGGACAGGAGTGGGGAAGGATAGGAGTCAGATGCTAGTGATTTGCGTATAAGTGAGAGTAGTAGGGGAATAAGCGGTGACAACATGGGGAGATTTAATTTAGCAGCGATTAAAGAGTAAATACTCTTGTGGCTGATCCAAAATATAAATGCCACATTTATGAAGCAATGCCTAAAGCTGACAGTCAAAGAAACAGCTGGATGAAGGGCACTGTCTCAAAGCTACTATGTGTGTATTTTCTTGCTTATCACACAAGCTCTGTCAAACAGTTAAAGCTGTCTCTAATCCAGACCTTGTGGTAAGTAGATGTAATAGTAGGAATAACTAGCAATAAGTAGCAATATAAGTAGGCACACACAGAAGTAAGAGTAGGAGTGCATTAGAAAAAGAGTAGGGGTATGTTTAGAGACAAGGTGTAGGAGAGGGAATAGAGGAAGAAGTGGGAGAAGGGGTGTTTGTAGGGCTATGCTGAGGGGTAGGTGAAAGAATGACATTCAGAGTAGGAGTCAGGATTGTTGTTGGGTATGTGCCAGTTGGGATGAGATAAATAGGGGACCTCCATTGCAGTGCATAGATGCCTCACTATATATGCTATGCAATGAAAGAACTATGTGGACCGTTACACTTAAGAGCCAATAGTTTGACAGTAAAGAAAAAATGCTCCTGTGGGCTGATCCAAAAAGTGACCTAAAACAATTATCAATGTAATATTTTTACTCATCACCTAAACTCTGGCTAACTTCTAAAGCTGCCACTATGACAGACATAGAAGCTGCTCATTAAGGTTGCTTTTCCTGGGTTCCTTCAACTCAGCTGCCATCATTTGTAGGCCTTGGTGGAACTCAAAGAGTTTCACTCTGCAGAGTTCGAAGGTGTTACATAAAAACTCAGCAAGATTCTGTGGAGTTCCACAAGCTGGCGGAATTACGGCACATTGCACTACTCACAATGATTTGTAGTGTCAGAGGCTTGTTCTGCTCTGTAAAATCAGTGTGAAGGGCCCCACAAAGCTGCTTCTTTCTGCAGCTCAAGTAGATTTTCTACTCGAGTGGCAACTTTCTCAGCATGAACGGTCCAGACCAGCTGTGACAGCCGGCATAGCGAAATCTCACGGGGAGGTGTTCTACCAACCGCAAATCACGCTAGGGGATGCAAATTCTCACTTGCCAACTTAGGGCTTGATTCACAAAGGTAAATTTAGAACAAAAGTCTAAGTTTATGACTTTTAGTATTCACAAAGGCAAGGTATTTAAGATTTCTTGCGACACAATGCCAACAGACACTGCATTTTCCATTTCATATATTAGTAACTTATTGTATGCAACTGGGACATGCACCAAAATCTGTACTTTGTTTCCTCGGTTGATGCTGCATATACATTCTCCACTCATCTTCTCACACCATACAGGCATGTAATCACTGTACCTCAGCAGAGGGACAATAGGACACACCTACAGAAACAAGGCATAATCAATCATACTTTTAGGTTCCTAAAGTTGAGTTTCAGATGTCTTGCCCTCAAAGAGGGCATGCTGCTGTACTCCACTGAAGTTATGTGCAAGATAATAGTAACCTCTTGTGTCTTACATGGCATTTCGGTAGGTCAGGGCTTACACATAACTCTGAACCCTCACCTAGGTCTGAATCCAGGGAACAGGGCCATTGTACCTAACAGAGGGCAGGGTGTGCATGTGTGTGACCAGCTGGTTGACAGTTTTCTCTCTTGGGCCACTAGTTGTAGACTTTGGGCCTGATTTAGAGTTTGGCGGATGACGTTACTCCATCACAAATGTGACGGATATCCTGTCCACCATATTACGATCCCATTATATCCTATGAAAATCGTAATACAGTGGACGGGCTGTCCATCACATTTGTGATGGAGAAACCCATTTGCTAAACTCTAAATCAGGCACTCTATATGGTTGCACAGTCTGTTGTCAATGATGATTGTTGGACATTTAACACTCTGTCCATATATTCCATTCTGAGACTTCTTTGTAGGCCATACCAATAGTACATCAAAAAAACATGTTGTCATGAGTCAAAAGTTAGGCCCCGCTACAGACTTTGGGTCCAATTCACTGTATAGTGTGGACAAAGTTGCTAACAATTCCATTGCCTAAGGGGAGTGGACAATGGACATTTTAAAGTTTCTCCACACCAAGGGACATATTTATGAGCCCCTTGCACCTCTTTTACATCACTTTTTGTGAAGCAACGGTGGTACAAACCTTGCAACCATGTATATGAGGCAACTCATCGCCACTTTGCATGGATTTGAATGGCCTCATAGATATGAAGTAAGGCAAGACAGCACAAATCATTGTGTTGCCTTACTCTGGTCAAGGAAGTTGTTTAATGGGCATTATGGTAGGTGTTCCATGGATTTTGATGCATCCATGGATATACAGCAGCTTGTAAACCTTGGGATGCACCAGAACCCTACAAATCCTCCACGGGAGGCATACCAAGGAGAAATAGCTTTACTTTTTCAGTGGCTTTATAAATCTAACATTGAGCCCTGCGTCATGTATGTAACACTTTGCATTGTTCTAATGTTATGCAATGCCCTTGAACATATGTCCCTTAACCTTTTTTCTGCTTAATTCAGCTGCAGGATGGCAGGGCTGCTTTGTTGGTGGTGAGGATAGCTAGGAAAAACCTTAAAATGGCTGCCTGCAATGTAAGTTACTACATTTCCTCTTTTTTTGTTGCCTGTGTGTCATTTTGTTTTTTAAATCATTGTTTTCTGGCTCCAGTGTGGAGTCTCCACCCCAAGCACATAGTCTCAGACCCGGGTACATAAACACTGCAAGCAGAGTGGAGACTCCACAGTCGGGCCAGAACCCAACATTATTATACAGGAAATGAAAAACAGGAAATAAACAGCAGGAACTTCATCACAGGAAGCTGCTGACAGCCATTTTACAGCCATTCTGAGCCATCCTGACCTGCAAGCAAGATCCTTTGTCATCCTCTTGCTCTGTATAATGATCCTGTCCCCAACATGGCTGAGGGACTTGAGGACAAAGCACCCTCTTTCAGAAAAACTGAATTGAACATCTTAGCTGAGGGTGTGCTTGATAAGTACCTTCAGCTTTATAGTGTCCCTTGAGGGACCCTGAGCAACAGCTGAGTATTGCAGCGCACAACAGATTCTGGAAAGGCATCACAGCACACTAGAGTGCAGTAGGTGTCTACCATTGGCATGTCCGAATGTGCAGAAATCGCTGGGAGAACCTGTGACTCTCGGCCCCACCTCAGCCTACTGTACCGAAGGGTGCTGAGAACAACCTGGCAGACCCTCCATGCTGAGCTGGAAGGGTATGAGCAGCAGAGACCTGGTAACCGCATTAACTGCTTTACATGTCTGGTAGTATGATGTGAGAGGTGAAAGAGATGTTACATCATGTTTTTTTTTGTCAACTTTCACCCTATCTGCATAATGGATACAGTACATATAAGGTCCATGTCTTCTGATGAGTTGTGGGTCATGGTAGATGAAATCATAAGAGTTGAGCCACTGCTGTTCGGTGCACAAGTCGAGCAGATATCCATTGCCAGAAAGATGAAGCTATGGCAGAGGATCGTGGACAATGTGAACTCCATGGGAACCTATCTAAGTGCAAGGGATGACATAAGAAAGAGGTGGCATGACTTACTGGGAAGGTGTGTGCAATGGCATCCAGGCACCACATTGCCATCATGAAGACCGGCAGTGGACCCCGCCTCCTCCCCCACCGTTGTCAACATGGGAGGAGAAAGTCTTGGCTATCCTGCATAGAGACCGCGTCGCTGGAATCACTGGAGGGCTGGGCACTGGTAAGCCACCATCACTACCCCATCACCACCTACACCTGCATGCCATGTCACCCCGTCACCCTGACTCCCTTCACCCCATTCCATCTCAAACACAGAACCACCCTCAACTGTGTACCCCTGCATGCCCACCTTACTGCAAGCACACCCCTCCAAGCTCAGCATGCACACACATACGTAATGCATGGGCAGCATGTACCACTTCCAATCCCACAATCCATCACGATACACAAACCAAAGGTGGAAGAATAACACCCAACCCATAGGGAAAGCCAGAAATGCTGAGTATGTAACTGACAATGATTGTAACAAATCTCATACATGTCCACAGGTACTTCAGCCAATGTTAGCAACCAGCATGTGCCACATCAACCCAGTCCTCCACAAGAAGAAGACTCCAGTGATGACAGCAACTCTGGATGTCTGGATCTGGATGATCTTCCTCGCCCATCTGGGACCACTGGTCAGTCGGACACCACAGCCAGCACCAAGTCCACCACAGGGCACCCCACATTGGACTCCAATGCCACAGCTGCCACCCAATGTCCCAAAACCTCTGTCCCCAGGACATGTCAGTCAACAGTGTGCCACCTGTACAGGGACCTGAGTCGACACCACACAGGAAAGACGATGAATGTCCTGGAGTCAGTGAGAGTGGGCATACAGTTCAGGGGACACAGGCACAGGGGGCCAGGGCCAGTTGTAGGATAGCTGTGCACCAAGGGGTGGCCCAGCCGAGGGAACGAACTGCCCAGGAGGCACTCACATATGTCCTGGGAGCAAACCAGAAATTCCAGGACAGGATGGGCCAGGTACTTACCATCTTGCAGGAGAACCAGAGGCTGCAGTAGGAACACCACCAGGAGTTCATGCAGCAATTGTAGGCCTTAAACAACAACATGGTCACAATTGCAGGGGTGCTGAGTGACATGCCTACCATCAAGCGTGAGTACACAACACACCAGCGGGCCCCTTTCACTAGCCAGTGTACTGACCAGCCCTTCACATCTGCTGCAGTTATTGGACAGGAAGACCTGCCACAGGACTTACAGTCCACCAGCACCCCTCCCTCTGCAGCAGAAGAACCAACCTGCAAACGTTCCCTGCAACCCAGACAGACACCAGAGACTGTGGCCAAGACCAAAACCACTGCCAGGAAGTGATCCCCTCCTAAATGTCTTCCTTGAGTGCCATTGAGACACCTTGGGGCATATTTATACTCTGCGCCGAATGTGCATCAAAGTTTTTGACTCAAATTCGGCCCAAACCTTACCCCATATTTAAACTTTGCCTCTGTGTGAGTCATTTTTTGGATGCTGGAAACTGCTTTCCGTTAATGACATGCAAGGTAGGCGTTCCAGCCCAAAAAATGACTTTAAGGCCTGTGCGCCTTATTTATACTCCAGTGTCATCTTGACGCACAGGAGAGGGACGGGCCTTAGAAAACAGCACACAGCCTGATGTGCGCCGTTGTTTAACGCCTGGGTCAGGGCAGGCTTAAAGGGATCTGTGGGCTCACTTCCATGGTCTCTGACCACAGAAGGAGTCCAGGGGTACCCTTCCCTGCCCCCAGGGACACCCCCTGCCACCCTCGCCCACCCCTGGAGGACACCCATGGATGGGGGGACCCATCTCAGGTAAGTACAGGTAGGTTGAGGTAAGTCTTTTTTTTAAATGTCTTTAAAGTGGCATAGGGGGGCTATTTTGGGCCCCCCTACATGCCACTGTGCCGAATGGCCATGCCCAGGGGACAGAAGTCCCCTGGGCATGGTCATTGGGCAAGGGGACATGACTCCTGTCTTTGCTAAGACAGGAGTCAGGTCAATGGGGTTTGTGCGTCAAAAAATGGCGCAGGTCTGGTTTGAGGCACGATTTTTGACTCAAACCTGACTTGCACCATTTTTTGACGCACAACCCCCATTTTCCCCTACGCTGGCGCTGCCTGGTTTGAGTCTTTTTTTTTTACACTGACCAGTCCGCAACAACGGCTAACATCATTCCTTAAATAAGCCGTCTGCATGGTGCGTATGAATGACATTAGCCGGCGGTAAAAAAAATTACGCAAACCAGCGCCGGCGCTGGTTTGCATCAAAAAGTTTAAATATGGGCCCTTGTTTACTGTGGACTGCCATTGCTTCTTTCCCCATGGCCACAGGAATACTGGACCTGTACTACAAACCAACTGGGCCACTACACTGAAGATTTCGTCCACCATCACCCCATTCTATTGCACTATCTCTTCCTTTTTGTCAATTCAATAAACACACTTTATCATAACTGAAGGTTTTGTGCTTTAATTACAACAATATGCAATCCTGACCTGTATTATACTGTGCGTATGTAACAAAAAGTGTGAATCCATCCAACGGACAGTCAGTTTTGGGTACACATAGCCAGTGTGAGAGCATACCACAAGTCATCATCCACCAAACTGTGTTAAAGCAGTCTGTAGGCTTGACATGAGCTCACAGTAGTGACCACTCCAACATCTGCAAAAAGGGAAAACATTAAGGACATTCAAATTAGCAGAAAAGGAAGTAGAGCAACATGAGCCCCTGTAGCATAGCAGCCTACATTCAGCTGGTCACTTCAACTTAGTAATTTGCACAGCATATGACTCTAAACAACATAAGTGAGGAGAAGCAACTTATCTCAGGCCCTTGTTCAAGATACCACAGTTGTAGCTACGCCATGCAATCAGTATGCCAATCCCTCCTCTGGATCACCTAGTCTGGGCCACACTGTCAGGGAAAAAATGTAGCCACAGAGCAGTTGTTTCAGCACATTGTAACTCACATTACATTCCAAGCAACAAATGCTAAGTACTGTTTGAAATGTGGACACAGTTTGCAATGGGTATGTATTTGAAGATGCCAAACTACTGATACATCGCATGGGCTGAATAAGCTTGATCACTATCACCAGACCACTGGCATGACTGACCACAGATGGAACAGTGTCAGGTCATATAATGCATACATTTGTGCTTGGCACAACACAGCAGCCACATAGCAGAATGTTGTAATGAAGGAATGAACAGAAGTACAGTCTTACCTGAGTGTCACCCGAAGTACTGCTGTATCAGATGTGTCTTGTCCACATCCTCCTCCTCCTCCACATCCTCATCAAAGTCTTCAGTGTCCTTTCTTGCCACAGGTGCATCGTCTCCCCCCTCCTCCTGCAGAAATGGCACGTGGCATCCGAGGGCTAAATTGTGCAGCATGCAGCAGGCCACCATTATCTGGCAGGCCTTCCCAGGGGCGTAGAGTGAGGATCCACCCGAAACATGGAGGCACCTGAACCTGACTTTCAGTAGGTCAAAAGTCCTTTCAATTACTCTTCTGGTCCGACCATGTGCTTCATTGTGATGATTCTCTGGCCCTGTCCTTGGAGTCCTCACTGATGTCAACAGCCAGGATAGGTTTGGGTAGCTAGAGTCACCTGGAAGTAATGAGAGAGACACATGACTCATGTATAATAGCACACAGGATAACTCCAGGTGGCATACAGTGACATACATTGGGTGAAACCTCAATCTCATCTATGAGCCATGCTCTCTCTCTCTGTAGCTGTGCCATCATCCGTGGGACACTGCTATTCCTCAATACAAAGGCACCATGCACAGATCCTGGAAAATTGGCAGTAACGTGGAAATTGTACTGATCAGCAAGGCACACCATCTGGACATTTATTGAAAGGTAATTCTTCCTATTCCTGTAGACCTACTTATTTGTCCTGGGAGGGACCTAGGCAACATGGGTCCCGTCAGTGGCCCCAATCACATGTGTTATGTTTCCAATGGTGTATAATACAGCCTTCACAGTGGGCAAATCATCACTCTAAGGGAATAAGATATAGTTGCTCATGTGCTTCAGCAAGGCAGCCAAAACTCTACTCAGCACATTTGAAAACAGTGGCTGTGACATACCTGCAGCCAAGCCCACAGTCATCTGGAAAGAACCACTGGCCAGGAAGTGGAGCACTGCCAGCAGCTGTACTATAGGGGGGGGATTGCTGAAGTACTACGAATAGTAGGAATTAGATCTGGTTCCAATTGTTGACACAGTTCAGTGATTGTTGCCCTGTCCAGGCGATAGGTGAGTATAATGTGGTGTTCCTCCAGTGCAGCCAAGCTGACTAGGGGTCTGTACACTGGTGTATGTGTCCTCCTCCTCCTCCACAGTGGTTGGTATCTAATTAAACAAAACATCATAAGTGTGTCACAACAGGAATGATGGGCACACAACATCACAGTACATAGAGCGTTCACATCCAATTCATGCAACCAATGATTGTAATTTGCATCAGTGTCCTCTACATGCCAACACACTACTTAATTGATACATGCTATTCATTTGCCATTGTGTCTCACAGATGTAGTTGGAGTCGTGTGTCATGATTTGTAGCGTCTCTGTACACGTTCTGTCAAATACTCAGCTGAAAGCAGTGCACTGGTATGAGTACTAATGTGAGTGCCAGAGTCTACAACCAAACCAAAGTATGTATCAGATTTGAATTGCCTTGGTGCGTACCATTGTTACCCATGACGCACACTGAATTGACCGCCATGAGTACCAGCTTCAGGAAATGGTAACCACCTGTCCTGCATGCAGGGACAGGTAGAAGTGACCCCACTCCGCTGGCGTTTGATGTCATGGTGGCGGCGGTCTGCATCACTGTGAAACTCCTCATTGGTTAACATTGAAGTCTATGGAGCACAGGGGCCAATGATGATCACCGCCGGCAGTCATGTGCTCACTGGCACGGACATGACTGACATTTTCTGTATCCCACTTCACTTGATTCCTGACTCTCACCATAAGAACACCTCCACTGCATGTGCTGCTGTGTCCTGTGTCTGGAACCCACAAAGGCCCATGCCACAGGGGATAGTGCTCCAGCCTTCACATCTAAGGAACTTGAGAAGCTTGTGGATGGGGTCCTACACTTTTATGGACAGTTGTATGGGCCACCAGATCAACAGGTGAGCACCTTTTGAGTACTTTGAATGCATCATGGCTGTATGTAGATGTATGTGTGTGCAGGCTGTTTGTCATTTGGGGGGTATTTATGCTGCATGCAATGTGTACGCAGAGGTGCAAGTAATGTGTAAAGTTAATGTGAGAGCTATGCAGTATGTAAGCCACTGCTGTAACAGAATGTGGTGTGGAGTTCATGGTGTCCTTCTTTCTGTGTTCCCTATGCCGGTCAGTGACCATCAGATCTGGCTGGTGGCGTGCCATCACCAAGGACATGCAGACCCCAGGGTGTACATATCCGGCAGAGCATGCACTCCAGAAAGAGGTGGGAGGACCTGCAAAGCTGGGCCTGGAAGACCGCGGAGGCCAAGCTGGGGAAGTCCTCCCAACGAGGGAAGGGAAGCCCGTCGGACCATGTCCTCCATAATGTCCCACGTACTGGTGGTGGCCAATCCGGAGTTGAATGGGCGATTGAAGGCAGCACAGCAGCCACAAGGGGGCGAGCACACACTGTGTTGAATTCTTTGCTACTGCCTGTCATGGTGTTTGGGTGCAAGGTTGTGGTCAGTGTATGGCCCTAAATACCCTTGGAACTAATTTTGTAGAGTTCTGATTGGCAATGGTGAGTGGTATGTACATTTGGTATTGGCAATTAGCTGGTATTCCATCTTCATCTGAGCCCTACATCCTGACTCACCGGAGTTGTTGTGATGCTCTGATGTCGACTGCCTATGTGGTTTGACCAGGCAATGGCACTTTGTGCAGTCACTTGGTCAGAATTGTGTAGCTCTGCCTTTGTCAACAGATGGACATGGCTAAGTGAGTCCCAGTAGGTGTGCAGATGGTAGTGTTTGAGTACATTTCAGCTGTCGTTCCCAGGCAATGGTTTGGTATTGTGGTTGTTACTGTACAGTGTTAGTTCCAGTGAGTCATTGTGATGTGTATGCCATATATGCTGTTAATGCTGTGTTAGACCCTGTGCTCCTTTTCTTCCCCCCCTCCTTTTCTTCTCCTGTCCTTGTGTGTATTAACATCATCTGGAGAAGGAGCAGTGACACCGGCAAGTGGGGGAGCTGCAGCCCAAGGGACCCAGGAGGCAGTGTCAACCGATGCTGAGGGGACTAGTGGGTTGGAGGGCGAGGGGAGCACCATGGGGGAGACATGAGCTACAACTACTGACTCAGATACCTCCTCCAATGGAAGGTCCCTGGTGGTGGCGGACCCCTCTGGGACCACCCCAGCTACATCATCTTCCGCTACCCCCGTACCAGCACCACCCTCCCAGTAGCCCCCCATCCAGTTGCCCCTGCCCGCTCACCCAGGAGGGTGGGCGTCTCCTTCGCCGCAGCCACCTCAGCCCCTGCCCCAGTCAGCCCTGCTGCCCTCACTGAGGGGGCTATTGACCTCCAGAGATCAATCTCTGTACAGCAGTCGACCATAGTGAATGCCATCTAGTGGCTGGCATTCCAGATGCGGCAATGCAATGCCTACCTGGAGGGTATTCACGGTGGGTTGGCTTCCCAACAAAGATCGTTTGAGGCTCTGGCCTTCTCTTTGACTGCAGCCAATGTCCCTGATTCTTCCGTCCCCCTCCATCTACCTGTTCCCAGTCCCAGAGCCCTCTCCCCACCCCCATCCCAAGCACACATTCAGGCCAGCATGCATCCAGGACAACGGACAGGACTCACAAAGACAAGCACAAGCACCACAGATCACACCACAAGCATATACACAACCGACACACAGAAGCACACAGAACAACAGCCACTGCCTCCACTGTCTCCCCGTCCATCTCCTCCATCACAGTCACATCAGCACTCACACCTGCAAGCACTGCATCCTCAGTCCCAGATCCTGCCACCTGTACAGCCTTGCCCACAGTCACAACAACAGCACACGCAGACTAGCACCCCATTCACCACATGCACAGTCACCAGCACTAAATCACATCCACATGCAGTACACTCACCTCACTTGCAGACACCACCACAACATACATGCACACAACCTGTTTGTCCTCTCCCATCCTGTCTGCCCCTTCCAAAGAGACATAAATGGTCCCACTCAGACACTCAACAGTTATCCACCTCACACATGCACACTGTACATGCACCATTCACCCAGTCCAGCACACCTAATCCTCCTACAACCACTCCCTTTACCTCCACTCCCAAACCTCCACCCACACTCCACCCCACTGTGCCTAAGAAACTTTTCCTTGCCCACCTTGACCTCTTCCCACCTCCTGACCCACTCCTTTTTGTCCGGAAAAGGAAGGTCCTGCTCCCCAAGCCCAGTACCTCCATCTCACAATCCCTTTTCATGGCCCCCCTGATCTAACACATGTCCCTCCCCTTGCTAAGAAACCTCCCTCTACGGGCCACAGGATGGTGACTCTAACACCTACTCCAAGCACACTCCTCCGGCCCCTAAACAGAGTAGCAAAGGCCCACCCCTCCCAAACCCAAATCCAAGGGTCCCCCCTTCCAAGAAAAGCTCCCTGAGGTGGCTGCCTTCCATGTCGATATCCCTGCCCAGTGGAATCACTTGGCCTGTCAGGAGTCAAGTTGGGCCTCTTACATTGCCATGCGTAGTGGCATGGACACTTTTAGGATGGCTAATAGCTCTTTGTGCATGTAGTTCGATTTAGTTATTGTGATCGCTGTTCCCACCGGTTTACAATGGTTGGCCCAAAGGTATTTGTCATGGCAACTTTTTACTACTGGCTTCTATTGTTGTACTTTTCAGTGAATTGTTCTCCATGTACGGTATGTGTGTGTGTTGTGCGTGTGGGTGTGTCACTCTCCCCTCCCTCCCTTGTGTGCTAGGCAGATGTACTCACCATCGTCATCTTGGTCAGCATTGCTGCTCCTGTACTCCCATCGCATGGTACAGCATTGGCAGGGCTTCCAGTTAGGGTTCCATGGCTGCTGCTGACTCCTCTATGTCCCTGGAGGTGAGTGTCTCCTTTTATATGGGTCTTTTCCGCCAGGCTTTTTGTTGGCGGTGGTCCCTCCCCAGAAATCCTGGTGGTCTGCTATGGCGTAATATGGTGGGAGGTGAATGGTGTTCCGCCAGCCTGTAGGTGGCAAGTGCCGTGGTTGGTGGCCGTACCGCGCTGGCGGTTGAGGCGGTGCATTGGCTGTGTATGGGAGGGATCACCGCCGTGGTCATAATATGGCTGTCTTCACCGCCAGTCTGGCGACGTTACTACTGCCATTCCCGGCGTGGCAGTCAGCTGACCGCCAATGTCATATTGAGGGCCAATATGTCTCCCAAACCCCTGGATGGTGTTGTGAGGATCACAGAGGAGGTCCTGACAGCAGCTATAATGCAGTATGCCTATTCATATTTGAATACAATTTGTTGGAAAATGGGTTATTGGTAGGGCAGGTAGGTACCTACACCTAGCAACAAGCCACTAACCTCCACCTATGTACAGTTAGGTCTCAGTAAATTAATCCCAGCTCAACCCTTGGTAGCTTGGCAACGAGCGTCAAGGCTTAACTTAGGAGACAAAGTGTAAAGCATTCAAATATCACAAAACAGTAATTAAATAAAACACAGGAAACAGTTTAAAAATCCAAAACCAATTTATAAAAATAGTTTATATTTTTATCTTTAAAATGACACAAAAACGATTAAAATCGGTTCAGGGGAACCGGAGATATGAATTTTTAAAGAATTATTACTTTTCTAGCGCTTAGAAACAAAGAGCGCCAATCGGGTCATCTGGTTGCACCTCGACCGGGGCAAAGTCAAACTTTCAGGCCGACCGCGATGGAGCCCTGCTCGGCTACAGGTTGCGGGAGGCCTCGGTTAAAAAGTTACCTTCTGACTTAGTCTTTATTTTGAAGTTTTTCTTCACCGGGACGAACCTGCCAGTTGAATCCGACCTCCTGGAGCCCTTGTCCGGATACGCGATGTGGGTTTCCTCGGTGGAGACTTTTACCTTCGGACTTAGTCGTTTTTTCGAGATGAAAATCCTTCGACCGGGGTAAACCTGGATCTTGATCCGACGTCCATGGAGCCCTTCTCGGATACGATGGCTGGGAGGTCCCGGTCCACTTTTTACCTTCGGACTTAGTCTCTTTTTTGGATGTTTTTCTTTACCGGGACGAACCACGAAGTCAGGCCGGGTCGCGGTTGAGGCAAGCCGGCTAGAATTTCCGCGGCGGGTCGGTCCCTCTCTGGAGCTTTTTTCCAAAAATTCTCAAATCTTTTCCAAACTTCTGGGGCTTCACCCAGATGTTCTTTTAAGGTTCTTTTGGGGTCCACAGCTCACCCCAAGGGTCCAGAAGTTCTGTGATGGTCCTTGGGGGGTGCGGACTTCAACTCCCAGAATGCACGTGGCGCAAACTCCTTTTTGGCCACTGGACAGTGGTCAGCTGGTCGCTTTCTTCAGGAGTTGGTGCAGGGGACTCTGGTTTAGCAATTTTTCACCTGTAGCAAACAGGGAGTCCCTCCTTGAACCAGTTGAAGCCAGGCAAAGTCCTTCTTGTGGTGAAGCCTAAGTGTGCAGCTGGTGCAGTCCTTCTGAGTGCAGGGTCCAGGTGCAGGCCAGGGGTCCAGCAGGGCAGTCCATCTTCTTCTTTAGTTCTTTTCTTGTTGAATTCTGGAGGGGATCTGAGGTGTGGGTGCAGGTCTGCCAGTTTTATCCTTGCTCCTGGGTGAAAAGCAGGGGGGCCCTGGTTCTCCAATCAGGGACAGGGTCGTCCCCCTGTGATGACCACTTCCTGGGAAGTGTGGCAAAAATCCATCCCAGAAGGCAACAGTCTCTAAAAATCCAACATGGATGAATCTGATTTTTGGAGGTTACATCTGGCTGAGCACACCCACTGGTGTGGCTAAAAATCATAAACACACCCCTCTCCTGCCCTGTCCTAATCTAATCAAGGGGGCACCTAGCTGTCTGGGGTTGCAGGATGTGGGGGTGTTGCTGGGTGCTGCAAATGTCCTTCTCTGCCTTTGAAGACCAGTTTGGCTGCCCTCCCCCTTCCTGCCTCACCATCTGCTGAGGGGAGATTCTCTCCCCCAAGCACATTCCTTTGTGTGAAGCCTGGCCACTTCACACCTCATCAAGGCAGCCTGGCAGAAGCTGCTGCAGGCTGGCCAATCAGAGCACAGCAGCAAAAACAATGCAGAGCTGAAATTGGCAACTTTTTAGGTAAAGTCTAAACTTTTTACCTGAACTAGTTATATTAAATCCAACAACTGGAAGTTGTAGGATTTATTACAACAATTAATTTGATAACAAATTCTTGGTATGCAACATTTAAGGAGACTTTAAAATTTAAAATAAAGTCTGCCCATTCTAGCCTATGAAGGCCATTTACTTCAATGAGGGAAAAACGAATTTGGCTGTTTTTACCTCACTAGGGCTTATAAATCTATTTTTATAAAGTCCCTGCTTATAGTTACATGGCACCCAGCCCTAGGGGCACATAGGGCACACCTTAGGGGTGACTTATATGTAAAAATAAGGTAGTTTAAGACTTTGGAAGTACCTTTAATTCCAAAGTCGAATTTGCATATAACTTTAATTTAAAAGCAGCCAGCAAGGCAGGCTTGCTTTTAAAATGACACTGGGCACCTCAGCAATGCACCTAGGTGTGCACCACCTATGCTGTGGTCCCTAAACCTACATGCCCTACCATATACTAGGGACTTATAGGTAGGTTAACTTAGCCACTTATAATTAGCCTAATTTGCATATCCATTTTACACAGAGCACAGGCCCTGGGACTGGTTAGCAGTACCCAGGGCACCTTTAAAGTCAGGAAAACACCAGCAAAAAGTGGAAAATGGGGGCAAAAAGTTATGGGGCCTCTGCAATCAGCCCTGTTTTCTCACTGTTTTCTCACACAATTGAAGATGGTAATCATTTTACATTTATATGTAAGTGGTCCACTTGACCATTACATGTGTCCACCATGGTCAACAGGTCAAAAGAAGCACAGGTCTGCTGTTAACTCAACATAGTACTGATATTGGAAAGATGTGTAATACACAGGGAAATGTGTATGTGAAGGTAAATCTAGGTTAAAGTAAGGAAGTAACTGGGGTGTCCTGCATCGCTTAATGTTAGAAACACTTTCAGTTGTAAATACATTTTGCAGCATATGTGCAAAAGTAAGTATATTCAATATTCATTGACATGCAAAACTGTTTTACCTTGGTACATCAGACTATATCAGTGCATTGCAGAGTAGTTTTTAAAAGATATATTTTTTCTGAGATCAATTTGGCAGCATTCATTTTTTGAACTCCTCCAGCCCCTGACACCATGGCCAATAGTGAAGTAAGAGAGTACTCAGTTGTAATGTGCACTCTTTGGGTGGCCTGTGGTTCCTATCAAACAAACATCATTGTTTTTAATATCCTACACTGGAGAAATTTTGGACAGCACACATCCTGAAGAAATGTATTTCAAGGTATATGTAACCATGAAGAAAGAGGAGGGAACAAGAACTGAACAGTTGTCAAGGATCAAAAAGTTTGGTTACGTGGGAAAACAGGGATGAATCGCACATCTTCAAGTTTCACATTGAGCATTTCAGCCACCAGATGTATATGCTTTGATTCACCTACAACCACCTTATTTTCAACTGCCTTTATCACCTAACCCCAACCACGACCCTGCTGGCATCTGTGTGGACCTTGGCCACATCACTGACCATACATATTTGCCCCTGGGAAAATGTTTGGGAGTATCCATGGTATATACCTTCAACCCAGTTGTGACTATTCCTCTTTAGATGAAACAATGTAATTGATTTGGTAAATACTATATTTATTGCACATAAAAGTACAGTCATCCTTTAATTAGCCAACATGTTATGAAGTAGTATAGTCTCATGAGTCATATCTGAGCATGTGGAGATAATTGACAACAGGGATATTAGACACACCTCACAAACAGATGACATAACACCCAATATCTAAGACCATGAACCAATAATAAAGTAATTTTAAAATATACTTACCAGGGTCTACCATCTGCCCTGTTTGTGGTGCCTGACCAAAGGTCACACCAGTCTGTGGAGCAGAGATCACTATTGGCTGTGTTTTTCTGGCCAATTTCACAGTGCCTAAAATGTTATGAGTGTATTTAATTTACATTCAAGTTGTACCACTGTCCTAGTTCAGTTCACATATTTGAGACAATTGATGGATTCTATGTAAAATATCTATGGGTTGTCTGATCACAATGTATTAGATGGGGCCCTCTTTAGGCCATAGCTACGTACCAGTTGGTGCTGGTGGAATAGATTTATATGCCTCCAATGCGAGTGCAGAGACCTCTGGCTGTATGTGGCAGTACAAATTAGAAGTCAACAGAAAATACTAACAAATGATGAATATATAAAACAAGTCACATATTTACTCAATAGCATTTGCAAGATAACAGTGATGATCACTAACTCAGGCACATTTTCTAGTGCCATTTACCAGTGTAAAATGAAATCACTGCAGTGCTGGGCCACTGTTTGTGAATGAAAAATTGGATGTTACCATTTCCATCACAAATGATTCTGGGACTTGTAATGCAATATACAAAATGGGACATATGAGAGTCTAACTCACAAAGTATATTTGCACAAACTAGGACTGACTTCCATAACCACATTTACAGTGTATCATAACAATTTAGCATTTTACATCATCATTTGAATATTCACATATTACCTGGTAAAACATTATGATCATCAGTCTCAGACAGCCCATGTACCAGCTCGGAGTCCATGGTGAAGAGGTCAACTCTCTCAAGTGGGGTTAGTCAGTGGCTGGTCCAGGGAGAGCTCTGGCCACCTCTATCCAGGTGTACTTCTCCTTCCCCCGCCTATTCTCATCCTGCCCCATCTTCTTTATGTCACTGACAATGTTAAATATCCACTCCCAATGCAGTAATTGCAGTTGCCAACTGTTTCCACAAGGCTGTGTTCTGTGTTGCACTGGTGTAGTGGGGTGGAAGGCCATGCAACATCTTGTTGTTTCTCACTACATAGGTGACAATCATGTTTGTCTCCTTCTCTGTATATTTCCTCTTCCTCCTCAAAGGTGGCATAGTGAAAGATTGCTAGGCACTGAGAAGGCAGGTGCAGCGTCGGTGTGGAAAAACCAGAACCTTGAATGTGTGTTGCTTTTATGTGGTTTGCAGTGCAAGGTTGTAGGTGGTATTAATTGTCTGTAGGTGGTTATAATTACAATTACTCAGCTCAGAGTGTGGAGTCTCCTCCCAAGCACGGAGATTCTGCCTGAGTGCCACAATTCCACCTGTGTGGAGTATCTGCCCTGCGTGCGGGAGCTCTACCCGGAGTGCAGACATAAAAATACTTCTAATAACTTACCTTTGTGAATACCAACAGGTGTAAACTTAGGGCCACATTATCAGTTTGGCGGTCTCTGGACTGCCATGGTACCGGTGCGACTTCCGTATTACAAGTCGTGCAGGCTTATGGAGCAAATACCGCTGTGGTCCTGTCAACACCGGCAGGCTGCGCAGACCGCCATTGTCACGAGGCAGCACAAAAAGAGCTGGTGTTTCCCATGGACACTTCATGGGATTGCACACCACCAATGTGACAAAGGCGGGCCAACCACCATGTCTCAGCAGGTGGAAATGGACATTATAAAGAGAGACACCTGCAGACAGCCTTACACGTCTGATGCTGCCATAGAGTCCATCATACATATCCTGTTGCTGCTGATGATCATGGAAGGACCACCAAATCAATGCTGCTGTGGACGCAATGACCGTAAGTACACCCACCTACCTGTGTCATTGAGCTGAACAATAAATCATCGCGCCGTCAGGCACATCATATGGGGGGCACACCACGGGCATCAAGTACACGTTACATCTCGTACACAGTCCGAAACATACATCAAGACAGACACATTCACAGTCACAATACACCCCCTATGGGCAGGTCCCTCACTCTACACTGCAACACTACACAAAAACACACAGCCACACATCACAGGGACAGTGAAGGCTAAACAACATTGTCTCACACATCACCAACAACACAGAAACATCACATATACAAATACAACTCACACACTCACATTCCACTCTGGTCAGGGACTGTCGTCACATCCAACACACATATGTATCGATGTGGCATGGAACACAAACAACACTACCATTAAACAGCCCTGCAATGGACACACACATCACACACACTGTAATACAATGGACGGACAATGGGATACACAATATTCAGAGAGACAAATAAATAAACAAAGAGCACTATGCTAACAATACCTGAACAATAGGGATGGTGGCATCAGGAACACTCAGGCAAGGAGGCTGCACTGGGACACATATCACTTTGCACAGGCCCATCAAACAACATGTGTATAGGAACTGGCCTGACATGTGCCACAGAGACAAATAGCACCTGACGCAAATGCCATGCCCATCTGCACAATGTGGAAGTGCAAGACAACAAAGCATACACAACTCCAACTGTATGGGACATACCTCCACAGGAACTAGCTGCAAGGGACATACACCTAAATGGACACATGCACAGTCAATTGCAAACAGAGCTAGCACAACTGTATACACTCCCTGTCTGCACAAACAAAACTGAAGCTGACACACAACAGATGAATACATAAGCCTTATCAGGGGGACAGGTCTTACACTATACATGCTCACATTGGACAACACAAGATGAAGTACTTACCATACCAAACAGCACACAATACCATGACACCACCATTGCATTTACACCCACATATCCATACACTCAACATATACCCCTCTCGTGGGGGACACCAGCACTGCCCACAAAGTCACATACTGCAAACAACAGCACATGGATCAGCAAGCAGGCTGGAACACATACAACTATACATACAAAACACAAGTCACTCAGGATCAACATAAAGGTAGAAAAGGAATTGCAGGATAAATGTGTACCCAACAAAACAACTCCTTTGGGTTTATTTTTTAAACAAAATGCAAAATGTCCAAGGCCACTGCCCAGTCCATGATCAAATGTTCATGCATATCACTGTGCTCAGACTTACAGACTTAACTGTCAGGGAACCTCCACAGGTTTAGGCTTGGGCTTGGGAGGACTGGTCTTCTTTTTCGGAGGAGTGGGCTTCTTCTTGGGGGAGAGGTATGGGTGCTGGGGGGGGACAGGGAAAGCCTGGGAGGAGGAAGGGATGGGCTGGGAGCTAGGTGGGCACCTCTTGGGTTTGGGACATGGGGGTGGAGGGAACAGGGGAAAGGTTCAGGTCAAACAAAAAAACTTTCTTAATGGAATGGGGACAGTCATCAGAAGTGGGTCAGAATTGGGAGGTCTGAGGGAGTGGTTGTAGGCTGTGTTGGTGTAGATGTTGTGCGTGTGTGCTTCTGGGAGGTATGCCTGTGTGTAGTGGGTGTCTGTTGGGTGAGTGCATTTGTGTGTCTTGGGGGCTCGGGAGGTGGAGCTGCCATGGGATGGAGTGGTGGATGTGTGTGCGTCTGTTGGGGTGGTGACTGCGTGTGGGCTGGATATGATGGATCTCTGTGTGTCTGTAGTTGTGGTATCTGCGGGAGTGGTGCGTTGGATATCTGGGGGTCTGCTGAGGTGGTGTCTGCAGGAATGATGGGTGTGTTGAGTGTGTCACTGACTGTTGGTGTGGTGTCTATGGGTATGCTGGATGTTGTGTGTATGATGCTGGGTGTGGTGGGGTGTGTGGGGAAGTTGTGACTTTTGTTGGGTCTGTGGGTGACTGTTGTTTGTGTGCATATCGGTGTGTATTGTGGTGCCTACGTTTGTGTGTGCTCCTCTTGTGTGTTGATGTAGATGCTTGTGGATATGTCTGCGTGCTTTTGATAGGTAGGGGAAGGGGGATTTGGATTAGGAAGAGGGAATTGGAGGGGGAATAGAAGGTGGGGGGTAACTGGCTGCCGTCAGTGAAGAGGCCAGACCCTGAAAAGATGTCTGTAGGCCAGCCATTGCACCATGAATGCCATTCAGGAATGCATTGCTTTGTTGTAGTTAGGTGGCCAGCTCCTGGATGGCATTCACAATGGCTGACTGACCCATAGAGATAGTTCTCAGGAGGTCAATAGCTTCCTCACTGAGGGCAGCAGGAGTAACCAGGGCTGGGGGGGAGATGCCGGTGGCAAAGGAGATGCCTACCATCTTGGGTAAGCAGACATGGGCAAGTTGGTGGGGAGCACCAGAGAGGGCGGTAATAGAACAGGGGTAGTGGATAAGGATCATACAGGGTCATGCCTCGATGGGTGCACTGCCACCAGGGAGAGGTCACTGGAGGAGGAATCTGATGATGTTGAGGATGTAGATACAGTCTCCCCATGGCACTCCCCTCACTCTCTGTGCCACTGAGTGTAGGAAAGTAGCCTTTTTTTAGCTTGGTTCCCCTCACTTTTGGCCTGGTTGTCAGTGTATTTGACTGTGTTCACTGGGATCCTGCTAACCAGGACCCCAGTGATTATGCTCTCTCCTTTAAACTTGGTTGTTGGAATCATTTTCATCCCACAAGTGGCACACTGCTGCCCCCATGTAAGTCCCTAGTATATGGTACCTAGGTACCCAGGGCACTGGGGCTCCAGGGGATCCGTATGGGTTGCAACATATATTTTCCACCCATAGGGCTCTGTAGAACTGCCATTGCAGCCTGCGTAAAAAGGTGCAAGCACCCTTTCACTACCACTTTTCACTGCACCAGGTCACTTATAAGTCACCCCTATGGCAGGCCTTGAAGACTAGAGAGCAGGGTGCAAAGCCCATTTTCCCAGCCTTCGTGAGTGCAGGGACACCATTATACGCATGTACTGGACATAGGTCAATACCTATGTCCAGCTACATAATTGTAACTTCGAACATAGGCATGTTTGGTATCAAACATGTTGGAATCATACCCCAATGCTTTTGCAAGCATTGGATGTATGATACCATGCACTGTAGGGGCTCATTAGAGGACCCTCGTTATTACCTTTGCAGCCTTCTGAGGTTTTACAGGCAGCACAAGCTGCTGATACCTCACAGACAGGTTTCTGCCCTCCTGTTGCTTGAGCAGCTGAAGCCCGGGAAGGCAGAACAAAGGATTTCCTTTGGGAGAGGGGTGTTAAAACCTCTACCTTTGAAAATAGTTGTTACAGACTTGGGAGAGATATCCTCCCCAAACCACTGGCAATGCTTTGAAGGGCACATTGCTGTCCTCCTTGCATAAACCAGTCTTCACCACTTCAGGGACCCCCAATCCCTGCTCTGGCACAAAACTGGACAAGGGAAAGTGGAGTGACCACTCCCCTGTCCATCACCACCCCAGGGGTGGTGTTCAGTGCTCCTCCAGAGAGTCCCTGGGTTATGCCATCCTGTATTTAAGGTTGGCAGAGAACTCTGGGAGCATTTGAATGGCCAGTGCCAGCAGGTGACATCAGAGCCCCCTCTTGATAGGTGGTCACCCAGCTTATTGTCTCTCTCGTGGGTGGTTCCTCAGGTTCGGACTGCAAGACTCCAGCACAATTCCTCTGCAACCTCCACCTCGAATTCTGACCAAAGACACTGCAGCTGGACGCTCCAGGACCTGACAAGCTGTAGCAAAGAAGCAAGACACCTCTGCAACATTGTATTCACTGCTCCTTCCAGCAACTGCAACATTTCCCTGTGCGTTCATCCTCTGAGGACAGCCCGTCTTCAGCCTGCATCAGAAAGAAGAAGGAATCTCCAATGGGGTGAAGGAGTCACTCCCCTTCATCTGCAGGCACCAACTGCAGCGACGACCGGCTGTGTGGATCCCCTCTGCTGCTGAGCAGCATGGATGCTGCATCACGGGTGCCGACAGTCTTCACTTCCAGCTGTCCAACTTGGTTAGAGGTAAGCCTTTGCCTGTCCACGCAGGATAGTACCCCTGTGCACTGCATCCTTTGCAGCTACCAAGGCTTGTTGGCATCTTTTCCAAGGGATTTTCAGGCATCTTGAAGCTGCAGCCCCAGCACTCCATACTGTGATGCACAACTTCCTGAGTGATGCTCCCGCGGTGTGGGATCTCTTTATGTGGTGCTGCATGGGCTACTTCTTCTACTTTCCTGTCCCCGTCATGTGGGACTCCTGTGGGTGCTGCCTGTGCTTCTCTGGACTCTCTGTATTGCTGAGGGCCCCCTCTGATTC
Source organism: Pleurodeles waltl (assembly GCF_031143425.1). NCBI lineage: Eukaryota > Metazoa > Chordata > Amphibia > Caudata > Salamandridae > Pleurodeles > Pleurodeles waltl. The sequence continues at coordinate 636,488,525 of NC_090444.1, forward strand.
CCTCCCCGGGTAGAGTCCACCTGGTCCTGCCTGGTCCCAGGCAGCTCCACTTTCCACCAATCGCAAGTTTTGCATGCGCCAAGGCTTGTTGGCGGAATCCGAAGACACAAACCTGATTGCAATCCTCCTTCTGGCGTAGAACATCACCTGCATCCTCCAGGAACTCGACTTTGTCTTCTTGGGTTGACTCTCCTTCATCACCATCTACTCACCTCTTGCACCTTCAGTTTGGTGGGTAAGGGCCCCTGCCCTTTCTGGACTCTGCTGTGCGTGTTGGACTTGGTCTCCTTCTGCCACAGGTCCTATTGTCCAGGATTCCACTGTTGGTGTCTTGAAGTCTCTTCTGGGCTTTGCATTATTCTTCTTTTCTTCCAAGTGGGTGTTCTGGGGAATTTAAAGTGATTTACTCCTGCTTTCCTGATTGCTGGTGGGTGTAGTGGTACTTACCTTTGGGCTTTCCTAGTACTCCCAGCTCCCCTCTACACACTTTACTTACCTAGGTAGGGGACTGACTCTCGCATTCCACTTTTTTAGTATATGGTTTGTGCTCCCCCTAGGGCTATTTCTCTCTATTGGGAATTTCACTATTTGTACTGCTTTCTAACTGTGTAATGCCTATTTCCTCATACTAGTATAAATAATTTGTGTATTAATTACCTCCTAAGGGAGTATAGTCTCTATGGTATTTTTGAGATTTGTGTCACCAAAATAAAGTACCTTTATTTTTGTAACACTGCGTATTTTCTTTTATGTGTGTAAGTACTGTTTGTGACTTGGTGGTATTGCATGAGCCTTGCATGTCTCCTTAATAAGCCTTGGCTGCTCATCCACAACCACCTCTAGAGAGCCTGGCTTCTAGACACTGACTACACTACACTAATAAGGGATACCTGGTATAAGGTGTAAGTACCACAGGTACCCGTCACACACCAGGCCAGTGCCTACACTGAGTCCCTCTTTGTCAGTGGTGTCTTGACCCGGGATCCCGTGGCAAGACGCTTACCCACTCAGCTCTTCCCCATCACATGTCCATGATTAAACTTGCACAACAGCTCTGATTAGCAAACAATACCAAAATGTCAAGTAAACCCCAGCAATAAACTCCACCTATATGAATGCATGTCATCTGAATTATCAATAGTTGTCCACAAAAGATTCTGGATCTCAGACACCTACAATTGCATTGCTTAATTTGTGTTATTACAATAACCATTTAACAACTAGGAGACCTCAGTACCCTTAAAACTTTTCCCCATGGAGCAGACCTCAGTCACCTGTTGGCATACAATAGTAGGTCAATCAATTTCCACAGATCTCACACAATGTCATGCACTCATCTATTTGTCACACACATAATGACCCAACAATAAGAAATGATGCTCCAACGTTCAGCCATGTTGATGAGAAAAGTACACTAACCTGGAAAACGTGACATGGAAACACCCATGTCACACTGGAAACATATCAACAATGTACACTTCACTCAGTGATAATTGTTTCAATAGAGTCAAGGAGGTAGTATCAATGTAACTCAGATAGGACACATATGTGGCATTGAAATGAACACTGTAGACATTGTGTCCAATATGTCAGGGAGAGATGTCCCTAAAATCAACAACATAATGAATCAGCAAGTCCCAGGGTAATCACCACTAATGTCTGGCACCCCTCACAATGACATCCTCTGAGTGCTTCAGTAGAAGCGATTTTATCCTTTGCATGTTGGAGAGACACAGAAGTTGCATGGACGTGGAGAAGGCCCTCAAATTGTTGCCCAATGGGAAGCTACATCACTGAGCCCCATCTTGGTCATGCAAACCCAGATGTCTGTCTGTGGATGTCTAATCTCAAACATATGTGTCCAAAACATAACGGCAAGTCACTTCATGATGCATGCCAAAAGTCAGGGCACATACCTTAACCATTACACATGTGCAGTGTATTTTTCCACCTACTGCCACATCAAGGTGATAGCTACTCACATTGTATCTCTAAACTCCAGGCCTACCTGTTATGTCCCTCATTGCTCATGCAGTTGTACATGCCAAATGATACTATGACACACGAAGGAATGTGTCAGACAATACACAATAGTGACACACTCCTGTATGTGGAACAACCTGAAATGTAACCCCATTATAAATGTACTATTCCAGTTTGCCTTACACATATATGTGAGGGAATACAGACATCATCCCATCTACACAGGTAGGCCATGCATGAAACAGCAGCCTACAAATGCTTTCTAAAGCGAAAGGCACACATGCTGAGATGTAGGCACAAGAGGGGATATTTACAAGCCCCAGCACCTCCTTGTGCCGCCCTAGCATAATTTTTTATGTACAGTAAGGTGGCATCATGGAGGCCTTTTCACTGTGCCAGATTTACAAAGTGGTGCATTGCAGGCATTGCGCCACTTTGTAACCCGTTGCGCCACATTATACCTGTGCCAGGCATAATGTATGCAAGGGGAGCATTCACCCATTAGGAGGCCCAGAAAAATGGCACAGTCAAATGTATGAGATTTCACTGCACCATTATTCTTGTTACTTTTAACACCTGCCCAAGGCAGCCATTAAAGTGACGCCCCCATTCTTTCCAATGGGCCTTCCATGCATTGCTTTATAAGCGCTGTAATTTTTGGCGCTAGTCAACCATTTTGACGCTATTGTGCTAACGTGAGCCATAGGGTGCCTGGTTGTAAATATACGCTACCATGTTAGGGGGGCACTAGGGGGCACAACAAAAGTGGCACATCATATCGGATGCACCACTTTCGTGTAAATATGACCCTAGGAATGTTTGCAACAGTGATGGTGCATAATTCATGTCAATGGGCATTCCCCACTTTCCAAGGCTCTATCCGAAGAACAATGTAAGCCCTGTTACATATATGATGGACACCGTTACATTACCGACTGCAGTGAGGCACCAGTACACAGCATACACTGAAGAAAACAAGCTTCTGGGTGGCAGATGCCAACATATACATTTACGCAGACACATGGCTAAGGACAGAGATCCATAACCTACTTACCTTTGGCCTGGAACAATGAAGAGTAGTGGTCTGTTGCACAGAATTTACACACACTACAGCAGCAAACAGTACATGATTGATAACTGTACAGAGTCACATGCGGTCCTTTCAGAGCAAGTGGTTTGAGGATTCCACCTAGTTTTGTCCTAGATCCCTGGTACAATAGGCAAGGCACATCAGTATAAAACACATGACATGTTAGCATGGCTCATCCCTAATTGTCAGTGGGAACCTCACTCAATCACTTGATAATGTGACAGGCAGGAATATCCCCTGTACTGACCCCCTTGTGGCTGCTCTGCTGCCCTCAAATGCCCACCAAGCTCCAGATAGGCCAGGGCCAGAATGCAGGCCATTAGGGGGTCATAGTTCGACAGGTACCCCACCCACGTTGGAAGAACAGCCCCAGCTGAGCCTCCACGATCTTCTGGGCCCAGTGTCTCAGATCCTCCCTCCTTTTTCTACAGTGGGCAGTCTGCTGGCTTTGAACCCCCAGGGCCCGCACCTTGTTGGCGATGGCTCTCCATATCCCTTTTTTTTGATTGGGCATTGACCTGCATGGATGCAAAAGACAAATCCAGAGATCATGATCACAAGTTTCATCACAAATGGTTAAGTCACACACGTCAGTTACATCAAGCTTGAACTTTCCCATTTTGTCAAGACTTCCCAAGTGTGACACATACAAGCCAATAATTACAGGACCATGACTACAGACATACATTTGCCAATCTGCAGACCAACCCACCACCCTGCTCAGGCCCTACAGTGACTAGGCAGGCTCACTGACATCTTGTGGGGCATGCTCGAGCAACCTGTGATGTGAACCACCATGAAACACATCACACCTACGTGGCTTCTGAAGGGTAGACTCCTTCGGCATGAATGAACACATTCACACTCTGCAAGAATGACTCTCTGCATACAGTCCCTACAGGCTACTGCCATAGTACAAACTCAAACATCACACATGGGTGACAATGAAGGGACTAGAATGGTGGGTATAGAAAGAGAAAGTGTCTAGCCTGTCCATGTGTGGACATTTGCAATGAGAAATGCAGACTCATGCCACTTAAAGAGCTGTGGTTCTGTTATGTACCTGTGCCACAAAACACGCTTTTGGACATATGTGTCCATCCTACAGAAATGGCATCCAACAAAACAAGGCATGCATTGTCCAGTTTCTGCTATGTGGCCAAGCTACTGAGTCACATATCTCCCAGGAATGAACACACTGTCTACATTGTGGCAATGTCAGTTATGCAATGAGTCTGCACTGGACAAATATGACCTGTATGAAGGTGACAACAGGGCTGTGGGAGTAAGGGACCTGTCAGGAGTCAGAGACACACATTAACAAAGATGCTAAGGACATATCTGTCACAGATCAGTAACCCACTCCTGTACCCATTCCCTATCTGATCAAAGAAATAAGATATTATGGGCAGCATATTACAACAGAGCCTCATATTGGCCACATGAAAGGATCTGCAGGGGTACAGGGAGTGGCACAGTGCCACAGTTGCATAGCCACAGCGACTACCCCCAGCCTAGACTAGGACCCATACTGGCAGATACATGTGACAAGCCCTGGTCTCTACAGGCTGAGCAGATATAACCTACATGACACTACGTTCCCATCACTTTCATGCATAACAGCACATCATGTAGCCAACAGCAAATTGGCATGTGGTATGTGTGCCAACCTGGAAGGCAGAGAGAGTGATGATATGCCTTACAAACAAGAGTCTAGCAAGAGCAGATGTGTGAAGAACTCTCTGTGGCAACATACGCATAGCTCACATTACTCACACTTGACACCTACAACATGCATACTCAGCTCATGCTGTCATGTACATACATGTTGTCTCGCATATACAACATTTATGAGGAAAGAAATGTCAGTGGATGGCTGTAATGTCACCTCCCCTAGTTCTGTGCATCCAACACAAGGTGATCAGGGAACGTAAAAGCATGCTCACAACAATCTGAATGAACATTTTACAAATGGTATCTTCACAGGTCAGTATACTTTATTTGAGAGTTAAGAGACATAGGTCCTTGGACAAGAGAGCACTGTGTTGGTGTTTGGTTTTCTAGAAACAGGGCCTCCTGGTATTAGCAGTCATGTCTGTCCATGTACTACACACACCTTTACAAAGGGTTTCCTCCCAGGTGAGTTGAGACATTTCAATGGAGAGTTAAGACACAGGGGTCTTTTGAGAAGAGAGCCCTGGTCTGATGTTTGGAGATGGATGAACAGTGCCTGCTGGGAGTTGCAGTCCTGTCACTCTCACTACTCCCCAATACTTGACAAATGCTATCTCCCCCGGGTGAGTAAGGTTCATTTTGTAATTGACAAACAGTGGTCTTTGGAGAAGAGAATACTGTGCTGGTGTGTGGAGTTACTGACACAGGCCCTGCTCTGAGTTCTAGTCATGTCACTTACTCTAGTACACACACTTGGCCAATGTAACAGTTTCCCCTTAGTCTCCCCTACTTCAATTGAAAGTTCAATAACGGATGTTTTTGAGCAAGTGGCCACTGGTTGGAGTTATAAACAGTGCCTGCTGGCATTAGCAGTCATGTATGAACCTATGCTACACACAATATATAAAAGTTATCATCCCAGGTGGGTACACTTCAATTGAGAGTTGAAAAACAGCTGTTTTTGGAGCAGAGGACACTGGGCTGGCTGAGTAGAATAACAGTAACATAGCCTCTTGGCCTTAGCAGTCATATCAGTCCCTGTACGATACACACTATACAAATGTTATCCTCCAAGGTGAGTACACTTGATGTGTGAGTTACCACACACGGGTCTTTGGAGAAGTGGACACTGGTCTGGTTTTTGGAGTTATAAGAGCAGTGCCTGCTGAGAATTGTAGTCATGTCAGTCCCTGTACTACACACACTAAACAAATGTTATCATTCCAGGTGGGTATATTTCAATTGGGAGTTGACAAACAGGGGTTTTTGGAGCAGACAACACTGGGCTGGCTGAGTGGAGCAACAACAACAATGCATCTTGGCCTTAGCAGCCATGTCAGTTCCTATACTATACACACTATACAGATGTTATCTTCCCATGTGAGTACACTTCAATTGAGAGTTGACAAACAGGGGTCTTTGGAGCAGATGATACTGGGCTGGCTGAATGGAATAACAGTAACCATGTCTCCTGGCTTTAGCAGTCATGTCAGTCCCTGTAATACACACCCTATACAGATGTTTTCCTCGCAGGTGAGTACACATCAATTGGGAGCTGACAAGCAGGGGTCTTTGAAGAAGCGGGCACTGGCCTGTTTTTTTAAATAAAGGAACAGTGCCTCCTGAGAGTTGTGGTCACATCAGTCACTGTACTACACACACTTCACACATACGTTGTTCTCAAAGATGAGTCTACTTCAATTGTGAAATGTCTAACAGGGGTCTTTGGACAGGTGGACATTGGGCTGGTGGGTGAAGTGACAATGAAGGTAGCAAAACGTGAGCAGTGACATTCATGACATAACATTTTGGTGACATTTGTATTGTTGTAACTTACCAGACTCCACTCCCCCAGGTATTCCTGTCAAGCCCTTAGGATGCAGGATGGCCGAGACCTTCTCCTCCCAGGGATGGAGTTGTAAGGACGGAGTGGGAGTGCCACGGCCAGTCTTCTTGGCCTGCAGCTGGTACCTGGAGACCAGGGAACGGACCTTACCCATGAGGTCATTCCACCTCTTTCTGATGTCCTCCTTTGTGCGCAAGCTGTGGCCTACAGCATTCACTCTGCTGACTATCCTATCCCAAATTTATATTTTCCTACTGAGAGTAGTGGGTTGCACTTGGGCTCTGAATTGTGGCTCTACTTTTATGATTTCATCCACCATGACTCTTAACTCTTCAGTGAAACGTGGAATTTTAATAAGTGCCACGGTTAAAAAATACATATTACAGGTGACAATGACTTACTAAAGAGGGGAAGTGCAAAAGGGTGTGACTGGACAAAAGGGTGTGCAGCGGGATGTTGAGAAAAAATTTAAGGGGTGCCCATTCTATGGAGTTTAGGGGCATATTTATAGTCCGTTTGCACCGACTTACCGTAATTATTTTTACTCTAATTCGGTGCAAACCTAACTCCATATTTATACTTTGGTGCTAGACCCGTCTAGCACCAAATTTATGGAGTTGAAGTCATTTTTTGGAAGTGGAGACCTACTTTGCCTTAATAAGTTGCAAGGTAGGCGTTTCCGTACAAAAAAGGACTCTATGGCCTTAACACCATATTTAAGGGCATATTTATACTCTGGGGCATACTTATACTCTGTTTGCACCAAATTTGCGTCATTTTTTTTACTGTAATTCGGTGCAAAACTAACTCCATATTTATACTTTGGTGCTAGACCTGTCTAGCACCAAGGTCCTGATTTATACTTTTTTTGCATCGCATTATTGTCGTTTTTTGACGCAACAGTGTCACAAACTTACAAAATATCGGCCCTCATTTATACTTTTTGGTGCAAAACTGCACAAACTCAGTTTTGCACCAAAAAGTTTAGCACCGGATGGCACCATTTCTGTGCACTAGCCGAGCACCATATTTATGGAATGGTGCAAGCCGGTGCAAAGGGTAGCCTAGAGTTTAAAAAAATGACTTTAGTTGGGTGGGGATGGCGGTATAGAAGAAGGGAGTTTAGCACCAAAAAATGACTTTAGGCAGGTTAGAGTAAAAAAAAAAATGACTCTAACTAGATAAGCGTCATTTTATGGTGCTAAACCTACCATGCCACATGACTCCTGCCTTAGAGAAGGCAGGAGTCATTCCCACCACCCCAACGGCCGGCACAGAGGACCTGTGCCATGTATGGGGGCCCATTTTAGGGCCCCCTATTGCACTTTCAAAAATAAAATGCAATCTTACCTGCACTTACCTGGGATGGGGTTCCCCATCCTCCGCAGTCCCTTTGGTGTGGGTGGGGGTGCCCCTGGGGCCTGTGGAGGGCACCTGTGGGCTTATTCCATGGTGTTCCACCATGGAAATAGGCCCACATGTCCCCTAACTCCTGCTCTGACCCAGGCTTTAAAAAATGGGGCAAAGCAAGCTTTGCACCATTTTTTGACCCCTCCTCCCTCCCTTGCACCATTTTTGCATGGAAGTATAAATATGGCATTAAGGCCATAGAGTCATTTTTTACATCTCATTAAGGCAAGGTAGGTTTCCATTTCCAAAAAATGACTTTAACTCCATAAATTTGGTGCTAGACGGGCCTAGCACCAAAGTATAAATATGGAGTTAGTTTTGCACCGAATTAGAGTAAAAATAATGATGCTAATTCAGTGTAAACAGAGTATAAATATCCCCCTTAGCGTCAAAAAATTACGCTAATCTGGTTAGAGTCATTTATTTTGACTCTAACCTGCCTAACGTCATTTTTTTTTACGCTAGCCTACCCTTTTGCACGGGCTTGCACCATTCCATAAATATGGTGCTGAGCTGGTGCTAAAAAATGGTGCAAGCCGGTGCAAAACTGCATTAGTGCAGTTTTGCACCAAAAAGTATAAATAAGGCCATTCATTTTTTATGCACTCTGTCTTGCTGGGTCTTCCTGTGAAAATGCAGAGGATTATGTTATATGAAGGGGTGTGTTTTGTAGTGTCCTTTGAAGGTGTGTCCAGTGTGGCAATGTGTTTCAGCTGTGTTGTTTTCAAATCCATTTATGTGCAGTTGTGTACTACTTTGGTGACCGTGAACCACCATGGTTTGGACCACCATTTGCTGACCACCATGGGTGCCCACCACTGCGACTTTGGACTTGTAATATAGTCAGTGATTGGTTGCAGGGCTGTCGGTGCTGGAGTTTGAACCGTCTATTTCCAGACCTCAGCTCCTCTGCCGGTCTGGCTTTTTTGCTTGGCGGTGGGCAGTCCTGCCTGTGTAACTCGTGATAGGGTGATCTTGAAGACTGCCAACACGTCTGTTAGGACTCGCACTCACACACACATACTTCTTGCTGCACCCTCACAAAATAAATCAGCATGTATGAAGAACGATGAAACATGTCATGAATGTTTTTACAGCACTTCCATGTAACTTGTGAGGAAAACTACATTACATGTTTGTTTATATTAATAAAAGGAAGTGTTGTTCCATTTGTGAAGTGTGTGCCAAGTGGTTTATGGAGACATTGAATTCCATCATATGAATCATCAGAAGTGTTTGATGACTCATCACCAGCATGTGTCTGATGACTCATCACCAGAATTCCTTCATATGAATCATCAGAAGTGATTGATGACATCACCAGCATGTGGTCGATGACTCATCACCAGTCTATAAATAGAATTGCAAAGTGTTTCCTGTGCTTGGCTTCGAGTCTTTCTTCGCTTGCATGTGTTCCCAGTTCAGATGGAGTTTCTGTGATTCTTTCTGGAATGGTCATTTCAATGTGAGGCTTCATCGGAGCTTCCCTCTCTGGAGCGGATTACTTTGGCAAGAGCTGGAGAATTTATGAACAGTATTCCATCTTCCTCAAACAATCGAAAACATTCCAGGCGAAATTGGTTCGTGAGTGATCCCCTATTCCCCTGTTTTCAACCTTCTCGAGGCTAGTGATCTTTTGGTGCATTATGAAAAACATTTGTCGATGCTGAGAAACCAGTGATACAAGACTATTTTCCAAAGATAGTTGGAGAAGTATTTTTAAAGGAAGCACTAAAGTTAAGTGTTGTGAACTCCTGAAAGCATCGCTCGATACCTATGCAAAATTAGACGTTTATTCTGATTATTTTTGGAGCAAGTCTATTGTGTGAAAACGAATAACAAAAGACAAATTCATAAGTTTGATTTTATGACAATTTTGTTGTGAGTTACAAAAGCGTGTTTAATAGTTGAGCATTCAAGTGTTAATAATTATTGTGATTTTTCTGAAAGGGTCGGTGATTGCTCAATGAAATGATAATAAGTATTGTTATTTTGCTGAAAGGCTCTGTGATATTTGTAGTTCTTTTGTTTTTGATTTGTTTTTGGTCTTAGAAATTCCAGCACCAAACCCTGAGGCAACTTTCTTAGAACAACAGTGACGCTCCTTTGTGAACCAGTGTTTTTGTTTCTCTTCCCTTCCCAAATCCCTGTTCCCTAGCCCTTTCTCCCAGAGACTAATCGTTTGTTCCCTGTTCCATTCAGATACAAGAGAATAGTGTTTAGGGGTGAGGGTTTTATTCTCTTCGCTCCTGCGGAACCTGGAATTCAGGTGAGTGGGCCTTTTCTTGTCAGAAAGCCAAGCCCACACAAAATAAGTCAGCCTGAGTGAAAATGTCTCAGATGAAGGATCTTGTGCGGGCTCTGACTCATTTTCAGGCTGAGGTAGTACAATTGAGGGAGGAAAATTATTCCCTTAGAGAACACCTTGAGAGACACAAGATTAGAGGGGAACCATGGTTAGGTGCAATTCCTAGAACAGACAAACCCTTTCGCAAAACACCAACCTTTGCCCCTAATAAATCTACTAAACCTGCAGAAGCAACACCTCTGAAACTCACTGTAGTGACCCCTACACCAGTTCCATCGGCTCCGCCAGAAAGATTAACTGGCAATAGTAGTAAATTTGATATATTCATGAACCAATATCACTTGCATTTTTTTATGCCGGCCCGCCACTTTTCCGGATGATGCCGCAAAAGTTACTTTTGTCCTTTCCTACCTTTCAAGGAATACAGCGAATTGGTCTATCCCCTTAGTCCAAAACGATGACCGTCTTTTGTATAATTTGCTAGAGTTCCAAGCCCAAATGAAGAAACCTTTTTCCCGACAAACCTTTATGCAATCCAGTGATACTGAGTTATTGAATTTGAAACAAGGGAATAAAGACCTCTTAACATACGGAACCATTTTCAATAGATTAGTATCAGAAACCCATTGGCCAGATAGTAAAAGAACCTCATTATTTTATTGGAGACTCCAAGATGAGTTGAAAGATGTTTTGTCTCATAAACTAGAACCGCTCTAAGATTGTAACAAATGTATTGATTTAGTTGTTAAAATTGATCATCGATTAAATGAAAGAAAAGGTAAAAAAGGTATAGGAGATAATACACGTCTTATTGTTGTATGTGCAGAGGAAAAAGAAGAGACTAAGAATCAGGAAGGTAGTGAACCAATGCAAATGGGGGGTATCCGTTCACTGTCATCCATAGCGTGAGACCCAAGAACAAGGCACCGATACCCAAAAAGACAGTAGCTTCAGGAAACCTTTCCAGTAAAAATTCAGAAAAACTAGATAGCCCAATTAAAAGTGAAGTCTAACCCTTGGGTGAAAGACAAAAGACCTCAAAGGGTTCCAGATATACTCTTTGTAGACCTCCACGTCATTTCCTAATAACAGTGACCATGATTTTCCAAACCCAATTAAGAAAAGTCCAACCTATTCTTCTTGATTCTGGGGCAACAGGTACTTTTTGGGGTATTCCATTATCCAAAAGATTAGGGATCACTTTTCTCCCCAAACAAGAACCTGAGGCCATTCGGGCTGTCAATGGTTCGAATTATCCTCAAGATTAATAACTTATTATTCCGAACTGATTACAATAGTCTGTGACAACGGGCATTCTGAATCTATTAGTTTTTTAATTGACACTCCTACTTTTGGAGTTATTTTAGGAGTACCTGGCTTCAACAACATAATCCAAGGATAGATTTGGATATCAGGACTGTGACACTAAATTCTCCATTTTGTCTTCAGAATTGTTACCAAAAGGCAACAAGCTGGGATCTGCTTTGTTATGTTCGGTCTCATCATCCACTAGTGACAGTTTGCTTCCAGGACAATATCAGGAGTTTGCAGATGTGTTTGATAAGGTTCAAGCAACGAGTTTACCACCTCAGCGTAGTTTCTATTGTAGAACTGATTTGGTTCCAGGTGCCACATTACCTTGTAGTAGGATATATGCTCTATCAGAGCCAGGAACAAAGTACTTAAAAGACTATCTAGACGAGCTCTTGATAATTGGCTTCATTCACCATTCCACTTCCCCTGTTTAATTTCCTTTGCTTTTTGTCCCAAAGAAAAATGGGGATCTTAGGGTCTATATTGATTATAGTGACCTTAATAAGGTAACCATAAAAAAACAAAAACCTGCTTCCCTTGATTCCGGTCCTTCTTAACCAGCTTCACAAAGCCACAATTTTTACCAAACTTGACCTTCACAGAGTTTACCACCTCATCAGAATCCGCAAGGGCGACGAATGGAAAATGGCTTTTCGCACAAAATACGGTATTTTTTAGTACTGTGTGATGCGTTTGGTTTGTGTACCACCCCCACGGCTTTTCAAATCTTTATAAGTGACGTTCTTAGTAAATGCTTGGATCGCTTTGTCATAGTCTATATAGACTATATTTTAATCTACTCAGACAATGAAAAAGAAGATGAGAATCATGTTTCCGCTGTGTTACGCAAATTACATGAATATAATTTGAATGGCAAGTTAGAAAAATGTCAATTTCAAGTTCCTCAAGTGGAATTTCTGGAGTTTGTTGTGTCAAAACAAGGGGTCCAAATGGATTAAAAAAAGATTGATGCTATTTTACAATAGCCACGACCCACAGACGTAAAAGAAATCCAGAATATTCTTGGTTTTGCTAACTTCTGTCAAAGGTTCATTTCCTACTTTTCTGACACTGTGGCCCCACTTACTTGATTGTTACGAAAAGGAGTATCTTTTAAGTGGACTCCTTTGCACAACAAGCTTTTGACTCATTGAAAGGGAGTTTTACTACTGCACCCATATAAAGGCATTCTGATCCCTCTCTACCTTACTATGTAGAAGGAGATGAATCACAAGTGGCAGTAGGTGGAATCCTTTCTCAGCGAGATTCTGAAACTTGGAATATGCATCCAATAGCCTTCTTCGCTAAAAAACTTTTACCGGCAGAACAAAACTATACAGTTGCCGAAAGAGAACTTCTAGCAATAAAATTGGCCTCTAAAGAATGGAGACATCATTTGCGGGAGCATGTTTTCCCATCACTATTTATTCAGATTATAAGAACTTACAGTTTTTTAGATCTGCAAAAGCACTTGCCCCACAACAAATGAGATGGGTTTCTTTTTTTAATGAATTTGATTTCATAATTACTTAGAGACCAGGTACACAACAATTTAGGGCTGACACCCTGTCATGTCTCCAAAGCCCGATACAAGGCAAATAACACCGATTCCAAGGACTCCCCCAGAAAAAATGATAGGTAGTTGTTCCGATGTTCTCCCATTTCTGGACAAATTAAAACAAGAATTGCAGAAGGAAAATATGGAACAAGGGTTAGCACATCCAGTCCAATCAATTTCTGACAATCTATTTTATCATGATCAGGTTTTGTATATCCCTAAGAATATGAGAGGGCTGGTTATTCAATGGTGTCATTCATCCTTCTTGAGTGGACATCCGGGAGAGCGTAAGACCAAGGACCTGTGCATACGACGGTTCTGGTGGGATTCCCTAGATGTAGAGGTAAAGGAGTTTATACAAACAGGTCCTGTATGTGCTTGTAACAAATCCTCACACACCACCCCATAGGAAAACTAATTCCTCTACCAGTACCACCAGCTCCATGGCAAACTATTAGTATGGATTTTGTAACCGATTTACCAAAGGAGAAAGGGAATATATGTATACTAGTGGTAGTGGATTTATTCTAAAAAATGTTCCATTTCATTCCCCTCACTAAAATCCCAACCGCTAAAGAACTAGTTGAACCTTTTATAATGCATATTGTTTGGCTGCATGGCCTGCCAACTATAATTATCTCTGATCGAGACACAAAATTTGTGTCTAAATTTTGGCAGGAACTATGTTCTTCTCTTCGTATTGACCATCGGTTATCATCTGCACATCATCCACAAGCTGATTGTCAAACAGAGAGAACTGAACCATGGAACAGTTCCTACATTGTTTAATTACCACCTTAACTAGCAGTTGGTTGCAAGCACTTCCCTTAGCTGAATTTGCATATAACAACAGCATTCATTCGGCTCATAACATGCCACCTTTTTATTTAATCTAGGCTACCATCCCAGGTGCATACCATTCCTACCATCCCAAAATGTACCTGCAGTACATACATATTTAGCTGAATTACAAAACATCTGGAATAAGACCCAAAAAGCCCTAATTAACACAGAGGAATGGATGAAAGAACAAGCAAACACCGTACATCTGCACCAACATATGCAGAAGGTGATCAAGTATGGCTAAGCACCCGTTATTTATCCATACCAGGGGTTCGTAAACTACAGCCTCAGTTCATAGGTCCCTTCACCAGAACCAAAGTTATTAACCCTGAAGCTACGAAACTGAACCTTCCCAGTGAACATAAAATGCATCCAGTGTTTCATGTCTCGTTGTTCAAACCATTTCTCCCCACCCCTCAACCTATTCCCCCACCACCTTCCATACTTAGGGATAATCATGAAGAATCTGAAGTCCATCACATTGTTGTTTCTTGTAGATGACAAGGATGTCTCTTTTATCTAATAGACTGAAAAGGTTACCCACAAGAGCAGTTCAGGTGGGAACCAGCCGCCCATGTCCACGCCCCACAGTTTGTAAGTTCCTTTCATGCACAATACCACTCCAAATCACTGCCAGTGAAAAAGCCTCTGGGGGGAGATACTGCTAGGACTTGAACTCACACACGCACGCTTCTTGCTGCACGCTCACAAAATAAATCCGCATGTATGAAGAATGATGAAATATGTCATGAATGTGTTTACAGCACAGCACTTCCTAGTAACTTGTGAGGAAAATTACATTGCATGTTTGTTTATATTGATAAAAGCAAGTGTTGTTCCATTTGTGAACTGTGTGCCAAGTGACTATAAATAAAAGAGAGGGTGACAAAGTGAATGACTGGCGCTCCTATTCCCAATTTCAACTACATATATATGAATAAACATGGTGCCCAAAACTAAGGTTTCAACCCTCAAAAAACCCTAAACGATAACCCTAACGATTATCACACACTACCTACAGTCATGGCACCCGTGTAATATTATAATAAATGGTCCAGTACATAAATGTATTGAAATGCACAACATAATTAGTTACAATGAAATCACATACAATTAAATTCTCCCTTATGATTCGAAAAGAATTTATTCAGAAAATAATTTTGACAGTCCAAACAGTAATAAATCATCTAAATTATTTACAAATTCACTTGTACATCTCCAAAAGCAAAATCTTTAAATTCCATTGGCTAATCTAACATTTACATCTACATATCCAGAAACCAAATCTTTAACTTGCTTGTCTGTCAACACGTGTTTCATCCGGGGAGTGCCCCTGGATTTCCTCAGGACCTCCTAAAATAGTATTCCCATAAATACCATTCCTTCATATGAATCATCAGAAGTGTTTGATGACTCATCACCTGCATGTGTCTGATGACTCATCACCAGAATTCCTTCATATGAATCATCAGAAGTGATTGATGACTCATCACGAGCATGTCTCTGATGACTTATCACCAGTCTATAAATAGAAGTGCAAAGGTGTTTCCTGTGTTTGGCTTCAAGTCTTCCTTTGCTCGCAGGTGTTCCCGGTTCAGATGCTGTTTCTGTGATTCTTTCTGGAATCGTCATTTCAGTGCAAGGCTTCATTGGAGCTTCCGTCTTTCTTTGACAGCAGCTGGAGAATTTACGAACAGTGTTCCATCTCCCTCAAATTATCGAAAACATTCCAGGAGAAGTTGGTTCATGAATAATCCCTGTCTCGTTCCCCTGTTTTCAACCTTCTCGAGGTTAGTGATCTTTTGGCACACTATGAAAAACATTCGACGATGCTGAGAAACCTGTGATACAAGACTATTTTCCAAAGACAGCTTGAGAAGTATTTTTAAAGGCAGCATTGAGGTTAAGTGTTGTGAACTCCTGAAAGTATCACTTGATATCTATGCCAAATTAGACTTTTGTTCTGATTATTTTTCGAGCAAGTCTTTTTTGCGAAAATGAATAACAAAAGACAAATTCATAAGTTTGATTTTATAACAATTTTGTTGTGAGTTACAAAACCATGTTTAATAGTTGAGCATTTAAGTGCTAAAAATTATTGTGACTTTTCTGAAAGGCTCGATGATTGTTCAATCAAATGATAATAATTATTGTTATTTTGCAGAAAGACTCTGTGATATTTGTAGTTCTTTTGTTCTTGATTTGATTTTGGTCTTAGAAATTCTGGCACCAAACCCTGAGGCAACTTTCTTAGAACAACAGTGACGCTCCTTTGTGAACCAGTGTTATTGTTTCTCTTCCCTTCCCAAATCCCTGTTCCCTATCTCTTTCCCACAGGGACTATTCGCTTGTTCCCTGTTCAGTTCGGATATGAGAGAATAGTGTTTAGGGGGTGAGGGTTTTATTCTCTTCGCTCCCGCGTAAACCAGGGTTTCAGGTGAGTGGACATGGTCTTGTCAATGGCAGTCTTTTTGGGACTGTCAACATTGTAATGCGGCCCTTAGACTTTTGGTCTAAGTTTACCTTTGTGAATTGGACCCAAAATGTTAGCACTCCGCATGTGAGAAAAAACTCAGCCACTGCAGTTCACAGAGTTTTGCCAAGCTCCACTTGGAGTGGGCAAAACTCTCTGAAGTTTGCTGGTAGAGCAGACCTTTTCCTAATCATTTGCTCTCAGACTTGCGGTCTTTCACAATTAATGCATTACACACTTCATTCATTGTGAAGTATCACCCTTAGAAAGAAGGTTTATAATAAATCAGGTAGAGTAACACAGAGGAATGGTCCGTGGTAAAGTGATGCACATTGTGTTAAAGGACATTGGATTCTAACATGACCCTCTTTATGAGAGCTTGGTGAAGTCAAAGTGAATATGATATTCTTGTACTACTCAAAATCTGTGTGATGAGTAGCAACTTTTGCTAATCAGATTAGTGAACACTGTTCCCATAAACTCAGGGCTCTAAATAAGGAAATATGTTAAAACTTAGGGGAACAAGAAGTTTCAGTTTCTGAGTCAACACAGTAGCAAGCTAACCCTCTGAGAGATGGATCCAACCAAGACCCTGAAGGCACCTTGCAGTGCTTGTGCCCACAAGGAAGCATTTAGTTAGTCCCTTAATGGACTTTAAATGAGTAAGCTTTTTCATTCACAAGGTGAAATTGACCTGTGTTTATGATTTTATATTAGTCAGTCGAGTCAAGTTGACATGTAGAAAAAAAACAATCAGAAATTATGGTAGAACTTTCTTACCATTGTACGCCCCGGTGCTGAAATAAAATCCATGTTCATGAATGGCTGCAGTTGTCAGTTCTATGGTTTGTCCATGAGCCTCCATGATCTCGTATATTTGATTGCCTGTCTCTATTTCCCAAACCTACAGGACAAAGAATATTTAAATGCCAAGTGGATTTTGGAAGAGGTTGAAAGAAAGGCGTTAGGAAAAGGGAGCTGTGACACTTTTGCTAACAGTTTTTACACACCCACACCATTCATTGGCAAGCTCATAAACACAATCCAATAAATTTTAGTACCAGCCAACAACCCTGCAGCTATCATCTCCAGAGTGAACAATGGATTATGTTGGATTTAACATTAACACTTTCTTTAGGAAAAACCTACAATTTGCATGGACACAAATTGATTACAAAACAAGCAATGCAAACATATAGATTATTCAATTCATCTGACCATACAATAAAATATGGTTCATCTATGATGAAAATCAGTTATTCACTAACAATGTTGCAACTGCTATATTTGCTCTAAATCATCAAACATTACCAACAAATAGCAAGCCAGTATGTATCACAACGTAATTGAATCACGTTTAACGCTGTGGTCTTGTTGCAAATACCATAAACCAAATAAACTATATTTCAGGTTTTAAATTTGGTCATCATAGAGCCCAGTCATTTATTTTCTATAGGGAACATAAACTTGTGTAGCCACCTATAATAAGTAAAGGGTACAAAGAAGAAATTTGAGTTTTTTACAGCCTGAATCATAAATATATCCTAAATTATGTATTTATCTCCTTAACTGCTCCAGCAAGGTACACTGAAGACATAATGATTCATATCAACGAGCAAACTCAAAGCCCAGGGGTGTAGCCAGCATTGTCAGAGAAAAGAGGCAAATTATAAAAATGACCCTGGTGCTTTTCATCAAGTGGGAATCATGGGTACCTTGTGGGCATAATCAGAAAAAGGGGGGTTAAAATGCAGTGACTAACATCTAAGCACAAGTCTTTGGTCAAAACATGGTAAATGTTTTTCTTCAAATTTATTTTTTGCATTGTAGCAAAGCACTAAGGGCCAGATGTATCATGAAATGGTCTTACGAATCGCAAATAACGATTTTTTTAAATCGCTATTTCCGAGTCGCAATAGGCCATGTATCACTATTGCAAATCGGAATTAGCAATTTCTTAAAATTCGCTATTTCTGCTTTGCGAGGCCCAAATACCGAATCGCAATTTGCATTCTCGCAATTTGCGATTCGGTAAATCGCAAATTGCGAGAACGCACACCTGGATGAGCATGATGACATCACAAGCAGGAAGTGAGTCATCCCAGGCAGTTTGCAGGTGCACCACCCAAACTAGCACTCAGAGAGAGTCAGCCCAGCCACACTGAGCAAGTCTCTGAAGAAGGCAGCACAGCAGAACCAACATGGACACCTCTGCCCAGGGAAAGGAGAAGGGAGAAAGGAAGCGCAAACTGAAGTTTAGTGAGCAAGAGCTGGAGGTGCTCACAGAGGAGGTGGTCAGGAGCCATGACCGGTTGTTCGGCAAAAGTTCACTCCAGGTGCCTGAGAGTAAAAAGCGCAGACTCTGGGCAGATATCCAGACCAAAATCTGTGCTGTGTGAGAAGTGTAGCGCTCTGTCGAGGAAATAAAGAAGAGGTGGTACGACCTGCGGTCCCATGCCAAGGAGAGGGTGGCAAGACGACTGCAGGAGGCCAGGAGCACAGGAGGCGGACCACCCACAGAGACACCCTCCACCCTGATGGAAGACCTAGTGGAGTCCACACTCCTCCCAGAAGCAGTCAGTGGGGTCACTGACAGTGACACATCCGGCACACCAAGTTCAAGTAAAGGTAAGTGCAATATTGAAACGTAACCCCATATGTGTATGCACAAAACCCCCTTAGGAATTAGCAAGTAGTTTAAAGCATTGTGAAAAGTAGTCCATTCCACATCTTAGAAGCAGCACAGGAATGACTTATGGGAGTGGTAGTCCACAACCCAGAGCTGAAAGTAGCACATACAATGTAATAGGCAGAGCGACACACAGAAGTACACAACACCCACAACATAGTGATGAGAAGTAACTGTACGTTTATTAGCATTGTGTGGCCTTTACTGATACATACATAACTGACATGCTGCATATTGTTGTTGCAGGTGGCCCAGGCTCAGCAGCTACAGCATGCGCCATTGCAGGGGAAACAGACACCCATCCTGCTTGAGACTCTAATACCAGCGAGTCACAGAACATAGCGCCCATCCGACGCAGGCACAGGGCACTGCCACTACCACTACCAGAACTGAGCCAGGACTCTGATGAGCAGCAGGATGACTCACACACACCTTCCCCAAGTGGCAGATGTACTCGGATGCAGGAGCCCCATCCAAGAAGAGCACAACACCCCGCAGAATGCCTACATATGCAGGCGCACAGGCTTATGAGGCAGGTGAGGGACCATCATTGTTTGGTGGCCTGGAATCGGCTATGTTAAAGCAGCAGCGCCAGCAAAACAAATAAATCTCTGTGTTACAAAGGCAGATGCAGGCACATAATACAAACATGGGGGGGGGCTGCATCGCCAGCTGGAGTGTCTCAATGCCAACATCAAACAGCTGCATGAGGGACAGATACAAGCATCGCAGGATACGAGGGAGCTGACTACTGCTGTGAGGGAACTGTGTCAGGAGCTGCACCACGACAGGGTAAGCCACCGCAGGCAGGAGCAACGCTTCATGGGTATGTTTGGCGGTTTCTGTCACTCTGTCACTAGACTAGCAAATTCTACAGCCCTAATATAGCGTTGTGCTGTGGCCGCACAGGTAGAGGCAGCGCACAGCAACAGGGATGTGGCCCAAGGACTGGTTCAGATCACGAATGTGATAGACAATATTATAGGCAACAGGTCAGCCACACCAAGTGAACTGGGACTGGGGGACACGGAGGACACATCAAGCCTCAGCAGCTTAGCTGTGCCCGCAACGGATGCCAGACGTCGCAGTGCCAGGCACAGCACTGTCACAGAGGCAGAAAATCGAGGTGCCAGTGAGGCAACTGCACACTCGAGTGGCTTGCGTGGCCGGAGGAAGTGAGCGTATTGGCCACAGGGGACTGTAAAATTTTCAGGCATAAGGAAACTATGAAGGAATAGTGATTTTATGTTAACTGTTTTTGTTTATTGTCACAATTACTTTTGTTGGTACTAGTGGAACTGATATTACCTGACATTAAGGTAATACATTTACTTACTACAAGTACATTTGTCAGTGGATTTGTGTTGTTCATACTTACATCAGAAATGGTTGTGTGTGATGTCAGCACGCCTTTGCCTGCCCTCTGCTGCACTGGTCCGGTCTGCTGGCTGTAGGGGTGGCATGGGATCATCATCCTCATCTGATTCAGAATCAGATATTTCCACAGGTATGCCCCTGGTGGTAGCTATATTGTGCAAGATTGCACAAGTAGCCACTATTCTACATGTTGTCTCAGGCCTGTACTGTAGTGCCCCTACACTTTTGTGGAGGCACCGGAAGCGACTCTTCAGCAGCCCAAAGGTGCGCTCCACCACGTTGCGGGTCGCCCTGTGTGCTGCATTGTATTTCTGTTCAGCAGGTGTAGTAGGATTTAGGTAGGTGCGCACTGCGTAGGCACTGTCTCCTGGAAGGAACAGAGGGTATAATGAGTAACTGAGCCATCTGACGTCACAGTGCCATCAATGCACCAGTGTACAGAGGGACAATACCCAGTAGATATCCTTCACCAAACTCCCCAGCTAGCAGTCTTGTGTGAATGCCGCTGTGGCGAAAGATGTATGAATTATGTGTGCTCCCTGGGTACCTGGCCACGAGGTCAGTTATGATATAGGAGGCATTGCATATCACCTGTATATTCATGGAATGTTGGTATTTGCGGTTGCGGTACACATACTCTGTGGCTGATGGTAGACAGATTGCAACATGTGTCCCATCTATGGCACCTAGGATGTGGGGGAACTGTGCTATCTGGTAGAAATCTATTTTTGTCTGCTGTATTTCCTTTGGGTTGTGGGGGAATCTGATGTACTGGTGTAGTCTGCTCAGCATGGCGTTGCTGCATTGTATTTCTGTTCAGCAGGTGTAGTAGGATTTAGGTAGGTGCGCACTGCGTAGGCACTGTCTCCTGGAAGGAACAGAGGGTATAATGAGTAACTGAGCCATCTGATGTCACAGTGCCATCAATGCACCAGTGTACAGAGGGACAATACCCAGTAGATATCCTTCACCAAACTCCCCAGCTAGCAGTCTTGTGTGAATGCCGCTGTGGCGAAAGATGTATGAATTATGTGTGCTCCCTGGGTACCTGGCCACGAGGTCAGTTATGATATAGGAGGCATTGCATATCACCTGTATATTCATGGAATGTTGGTATTTGCGGTTGCGGTACACATACTCTGTGGCTGATGGTAGACAGATTGCAACATGTGTCCCATCTATGGCACCTAGGATGTGGGGGAACTGTGCTATCTGGTAGAAATCTATTTTTGTCTGCTGTATTTCCTTTGGGTTGTGGGGGAATCTGATGTACTGGTGTAGTCTGCTCAGCATGGCGTTGCTGCATTGTATTTCTGTTCAGCAGGTGTAGTAGGATTTAGGTAGGTGCGCACTGCGTAGGCACTGTCTCCTGGAAGGAACAGAGGGTATAATGAGTAACTGAGCCATCTGATGTCACAGTGCCATCAATGCACCAGTGTACAGAGGGACAATACCCAGTAGATATCCTTCACCAAACTCCCCAGCTAGCAGTCTTGTGTGAATGCCGCTGTGGCGAAAGATGTATGAATTATGTGTGCTCCCTGGGTACCTGGCCACGAGGTCAGTTATGATATAGGAGGCATTGCATATCACCTGTATATTCATGGAATGTTGGTATTTGCGGTTGCGGTACACATACTCTGTGGCTGATGGTAGACAGATTGCAACATGTGTCCCATCTATGGCACCTAGGATGTGGGGGAACTGTGCTATCTGGTAGAAATCTATTTTTGTCTGCTGTATTTCCTTTGGGTTGTGGGGGAATCTGATGTACTGGTGTAGTCTGCTCAGCATGGCGTTGATAAATGCATTGAAAAGTCTAGAGAGGGCACTCTGTGATACCCCCCAGCTGCTGCTATGACCGCTTGATAGCTACCTGAGGCAAGTAGGTGGAGGGAGCATAATACCTGCACATGGGTGGGGATGCTATTTGTCCTGTGTGTTGTGTGCTGCAGTATGGGTTGTAGCTCAGCTATCAGGTCAAGTATCATGGCTGAGTTCAACCTGTACTTCTCAAATATTTCCTACTCTGTCTGGTCAAAAAGTGTAATACGCACTCTGAAAATGCGCTCCTGTCTCCTCCTCCCTCTCCTCAAACCTGCCAAGATCCTCATTCTACCCGTCATGATGTAGAGTGCAGCCATTGTGGAAAAGAGTCTGAGGCATTCTGGGCCTGTTTATATAGGTTGCACCTGGTTACAATCTGCTTTCACTTAGTGGTATTTTGCATGTGCAAAATGCCATTCTGCCAGAAATCGCAATTCAAGGTTTTTTGGTGCATCGAATTGCGACTTGGTTTTGCGAGTCGCATTTTGCGCCTTACAATTTCCAACTTGGAATACCCAATCGCTAATTGCGATTCGGTATTCCATATCACAATTTGCAGATTCTTATTTTTGGTCTGCGAATGCCTTTCATGCATCGCAGACCACGTTTTTTCATTCGCAAATGGGCAAATTTTGCGATTCGCACCTTTTGCGAATGCAAAAACGTTTGATACATCTGGCCCTAAGTTTACAGGCATGTACTTGCACAAAAAACAACATTGGTGTGGTTGTAAAATAACATTTGCTCCTCATCTCTGGTATTAAAAAGCCCATAGTACTTTTACGTATATGCACATAACGAAGTTCCATAAAATCAGAACATCAGTATCACACGGCTCATACCAATTCCACGAAGCCAAACATGACCCAAGTGGCATGAAGCACAAGAAAACACAGCTTACAGGTAATTAAAGTTCTCAGATTGTGTATTTCCAGTATCCAGGAGTACAGTACCCCGGCTGGTAAAGTAAAGTCTCAGTTGTTTGAAATATTTTAAGTAGGAGGAAAAAGATGTGACAAATGACAAGTTCTGTGTAACGGTAATCATGTCTGATGTGTTATAGGAGGATTACTGACATAATATTGATGCATACACAATGGAAACACAAAAATATAGAAAAATAAATATTATTAACAAGAATATCGACTTCCTATACTTAACTGGTAAAGCCACAAATATTGGGAATACAAATACTGTTGTTAAAAATATTGCTTTTTACTTATAGCAAAAACACAAATAGCGAAAACAAAAATATCATCAGCTTTAACTAAACATATATTATGTCAAAAAGATCAAAAGAATCATTACAAATTTAATGAAAACAACTTTTTATACATAAAACAATTATTTGAAATACACCTAAAACATTTTATATACATGTTTAAATTAAACATAAAATATTACATCTTTACTATCCACTCTAATAAATTATACAACTAAAATCATAACAATACAAACTAAAAAGCATATTAGCATTAACAACAAACATTTGGAGAACAACCTAAATATTGACACACATATATATATGTTTGTATTCTAAACTATCAAACTATATATCATGCGTTATAAATAAAACCTAAATTAGCGTTTACCATAGAAAGGCATACGTGATAGGAAAAATGTTAACTAAAACTAAACCAACTAATAAAATCAAAGTTTAAACAAATGTAACCAATAAAATCAGACAAAGAATTAAAACAAGAACAGAAAAAACACACTGACAAACTACTAAATGCTTTTAAAATGACGATCACTGCAAGAAGAGGAAACTCTGCAGGATTTTCTGACTAGGTCATCAAACAAGTTATACATTCATCTGAACTACTATCAAACTAAGTAAAACTGACATTGTAAATATAACGTACTTGTTAAAAAACTTAAAATTGTTAAATGATAAATAATTCATAAAACACTCTTCAAATTCTATCTGCTTACATAGACTTACTCCAAAAAACACTTCAACTTGGAAACGTGATAAACTGGCAGCACAAAAACAAATAGCAAAAAGTTATAAGAAAGAAAGTATACCTAAAATGATAAAAAACTATAAACTCACCAAAATAATGAGTAAAAAGAAGTTGAACAACAAACTAACAACAAATTAACATTTAAAATGAAACTGAAAAGAAATCATCTGCTTCACATTAGCACACCCCAATGAAAAAGCTGCAAAACAGTCTGAAACATATAGAAAGTACATACATTCAAGTATACAAAATACAAATACTGCATACATTTGCATGTATAAAACAAACTTTCAACTATGGTATATATTTATAATATTACACTACTTTTAGATAGAATGACAGAGGCAGCAAAAGACATAGGGCCTGATTACAAGTTTGGCGGTCCGTGAGCTGCCATGGTGGCGTTGGTCTGACTGGCATTGGGTTGGCAGTCAGACCACTGTATTACAGTGCATGTGGTTCCATAGACAGCCGCGGCTGCAAGACAGGCCAGTGAGGCAGTCAGAGCTACTTTTTTCACCAAACAGGTTTTGTTGTTGCCTTCTGCCAACGTGACTATGGCGGTCAAACCACTACCTCCCAGCTGGTAGAACCTGCAGCATAAAAGGCAAGAACTTACCTGTAGGCAACGTCACACATCCTGTGCTGCCATGGAGCCATCCTTCACGTTCTGCTGATGATCATGATGATAGATGGAGCTTAAAATCAATGTCTCCATGTATGCAATCAACAGTAAGATAAACCACCTACCTGTGTCCCCAAACTAAACAGCAAATCAATGTGCTACCATAGTTCTGGTATGGGGGCTGTGCTCCGTGAACCTAGTATGATTTTGTGTGTCTTGAGTCAAAGTTGAACACAATGTATGACCCAATGACAGCAACATGATGCTCCCTTTGGGCAGGACACTGACGCTGCACCACCACACTACACAAAACCACACATATGCACATCCTACTTTCAGGGACAGTAAAGTGTACATTACATTGTGTCACACAGCAGCAAAACCACATCAATATCACATCCTACTACTTGAACTGACACCCTCACATTGTACACATGCCATGGATTGTCAATATATTGAAGAAACATATGTATGAATGTGTCAATTGACCCAAAAAAACAGTCCATGCAAAATCCCTGTAATAGAGCTGCACATATCACCCACATTGCAAGAGAATGAAAGGTAAATGGGATGCACAATATTGTGGGAGAAAATTATCCAAAACTCAAAATATAAACAATACCTTTAGAATAGGGATGGCAGCAACAAGGGGACTCCAGTGTCACGATTTGCTCCCTGTGCTCTCATGCCCATCAACACGGGGTCTAATTGTAGGACTTTCCAATGCTCTAATAAGCTTCTAGACCTTCCCCTGCATACATATTCTGACTTGAAGCAATTTGGATGCTATTTGCAAATTACTATCCATTCCCAATCCATGCCGGGTTTTGTTGAAGCTAGTCTGCTCATGCTTGGAACTCCATCATCTAGAATCCCCTGCTAACTGCTTCATCTCCACCTGGGCAGGCAAAGGATGCATGGAGGAATTTAGAACACCTGATAATTGTTATTAGTTTGAGCCCCTTTAAGCATCCGCTCCCTTCAGCCCAGTGTTGGCCATTGTAGCTCTTTTCCACTGAGACCAGCCCTTGGTTCCTGATGTTTCTGAGCCATAGTTCTTCCTTGTTCCTGTTCCTGAGCTGTAGTTATTCCTGATCTGTAATTATCCTTGTTCCTGAACTAGCACTCCCTGCAGTGCTACTTTGTCTTCTGAGTCTTAGCAAATCCTTGTTCCTGAACTAGTGTTCCCTGCAGTGCTACCTGATTTCTGAGCTTCAGCTATTTCTTGAACTATTTCTGCTGGCAGTGTTTTCTTGTTTCCTTCATTCCTACACCAGCACTCCTTGTTGTCCCTTGAAGTCCCTTATTCTGTATTTACCTTTTTCCAGTCCTTACCTTTATTTCCATTTCCTTGTTTCAATTCCTAGTTGGTTACTTTCCTGCTGTCATGCTTCTAGTTTCCTTGTTTGTTTGTTACTTGCTTTCTGCCAAGTGTGTCCTTGTTTTCCCTTCTTTCATTTTAAGCACTCGTCCTTGCTAGTATCTTGTCTATCCTGGTTATATTTAGTTGTACTCCCTTGCTGTTACAGCCTTATGTGTTCCTGTTTGATCCCCAGGATGCGTGGGCTCATCTGACAAACTAGGTGATGTGTCTTGTTCACTGTGAATGTTGTCTTTCAGCTACTTTTATAACATCACCATGGGGATCAGCTCCACAGACCCTGCTTTTGCATGTTTATCCAATATGTGGGTATTAGCAGTCACAATCTGTAACACCAACTGGGGGTAAGAAATTTACTGAGCTTCATTCTTACCGTGTTGAGCTCCCTAGTGCTTTTCCCTACATTCCCTTGATTGTTTATGTTGTTTATCATATATTTATATATATATACACATCCTTGGAATTTCATCGGTTTTTCTTTCCGTTTTTTCTTGTTTTTCCCCCTTTTTTCCTTTTTGACTTTTGGAGTCTTTTCATCGTAAGACTGTTACTACATATATTTGCATATTGAGGACTCCGCTTTATGGTTGTTGTCCTTTTTTCCTCTTCCTTTACGTGGTTCCACATTACCACTTTTGAATAACTGAGTATAATATAGCCAATCGAAGAGCCTTATGGGAACAAGCAGCTACTACCTTATTTGACAATGCTCCAGGGACATCAACTGTTACAAATCCTCAAACTCGTACTGCATCGAATATTATTTTTGAATTGGAAAAGGCACGGATTTTAGAATTGAAAAAATGGTGGGAAAGGACCTCATTGACCAAATACATAGAAAATTGTCGAGTACCACGAGGTCTAAGAATTCTAATTTTGCCAACTCTTGGTGATATTGATCCCGATTTACTTGAGCAATGGAGATCACATACATCTGATTGCTCTGTTAAATTGATGGACATTTGATTATTCAATCGAAACGACGTATGGAGGAACAAACACATAAGATTGAGCAGTTAACGAAAGAATTTGAAAAAATGGGTAGTTCTCAAGAAATACAACAATTGTTGGTGAAAATGGAAGAACGTATTACAACAAAAGAATATGAAATCAAAACTCGCAAAGCTTTAAAATTCAATAGAGACAAAAAAGATTATGAATTAGTAAGAATTTACACGTTTGCTCGAAAATATAACACTCTTAGAGCGCAAGATAAAATGTTAACAACAGACCGTTCAAATGTGCCAGTAAATTATGTAGATAAGAGTTCTGATTTGAGTTCATCGGCTGATGGGGCTTCTTCTAATAAATTGGATTTTCACAGGAAAAATGCGACTATTACAATTAGTCACGCCACAATCAAACAGGAACAGAGGACGAGGTTGAGGAGGCACAAGACGCGGAGGGGGAAGAGGAAGAAATTACAAACATCAAGACTAGAGGGGGATTCTCAATTTGACAACTCCAATATCCATAGTTGATGGGTTTTTCTTTTATCAAATAAAAGAAGATTGACAGAATCCTGTGAGTGCTGCATATTTAACTTTAGTGTTAAACTGGTGTAAAGATTAATGGGAGTAGGTCCTTCCCTGATGCTGGCACCGATGAGTAACAGAAGCACGCCTTTCTTGGACCTGGTGGAGTTGAGATGTATATATATATATATATATATATATATATCTATGTGTGTGTGTGTGTGTGTGTGTGTGTGTACATATATATATGTATGAATATATATATATATATATATATATATATATATATATATATATTTATATATATATATATATATATATATATATATATATGTTTGTATGTATATATATGTATGTACATATGTATGTATATATATAGATATATATGTATCTTGCACACTTGTCCTGGGGTGTTAGTCTGGGTAACACATTGCCTCTTGAATGCCAGTTCTTTCTGAAACATATCTCTCTTATTCCTTTGAATAGAGCTTTCCTTTTGGATCCCCTCTCTCCTCTGACTCTCTGTGTGATGTTAGACAGCTCTGTATCCAGTACTCTCCTTTGTTTTCCCTGCCACCTGCCTAGCCAGCACCCCCTGACAGTTCCTGACACACACAAATAATGCAGTCCTGGGACACATTCACTTTTCACATGCCCATAAAACACTATTTGCACAGGAATTGGGCCTTCGTGTATCATAGGGACAACCAATTGTAGAACCAAGTGCCATGCCTATGTGCCAAATGTGTAAGTGCAAGTCAAGAAAACAAATACAAAAGCAACAGCATGGGTCACACATGTAGATAAAATAGCTAGAATGGACACATGGTCAGGCAAATGTATAGGAAGGTAGCACAATTGTACACCCTCCATGTTTGGACAAACAAACCTCTAGCCTACACACAATACAAATGTCCAATCTACATCAGAGGGACAAATGTAACCCAATATATTTTGACATTGGCCAAGCCAAGATTAAATACTTATCATATCAAACAAACCACAATACAATGACACCCAAATTGGTTTACCAATCACATATCCACCCAGTGAACATCAACCCTTGACCTGGTTGACACTAGCACTGCCCCCAAATTCTGATCTTGACAACCACAGCAAGTGAATCAACAATCAGGGTGAATCATACACAACTGTAGGCATACATCACAACTTAGGAACAGCAAAAGGTATAAAAGTAATGGCAGGACAAATGTTTACCCAAAGAAACACCTTGGGTTTATTAACTCCAGAGTAATGAGAATAAAAGGCTAATGGCCAGTTCATTAGAAATTCTCTGCACGGTGCTATGTACCAGCTTGACCCTGATCACTGCCAAAGCGCCCCCACAGTAAGGGGTTCAAGTAAGCATGCACGCACCTCAGTGAGACTGCATTCTTGGGTACCGCTGGGTTAGATATGGGATGGGTAGGTTTGGGTTTGTGAGGGGTGGAGTTAACTTTAGGAGGGCTGTGTTTAACTTTTGGAGGGGTGGGCATCTTCTTTGGGGTGGGGAGTATACCTGGATTCAGAGGGGGCAGGTGTTACAGGGGAGGACCTGGACATAGAAGGCATGGGCTGGGATGTGGGTGGGGTCCTTTAGTTTTTTTGGGACGGGGTGGAGATCAGAGGGTGAAGGGCAAGGTCTAAAAGGAAACTCTCTTGGTGAAAACGGGGGGGGGGATTCAGAAGTGATTAGGGGTTGGCAGGTTGAGGAAGTGGTTGTGTCGGTTGTGGGTGTTGACGATGCTGGTGTGTGCATGACTTAGGCATGCTTGGGTCTGTTGGGTGTGTGAGTGTGGGCATTTGCATTTCTTGGGGGCTGTGAGGTAGAAGTGCTAGGTAATGTAGGAGTGGTGGCTATGTTTGTGGGTGTTGGGGTGGTGTCTGGGGGGATGGTGTCTGTGGTAGCTGTGTTTGTGGGTATTGGGTTTTGGGGTGGTGTCTGCGAGTATGGTGGGTGTGGTGTGTGGGTTGGTGGGGTGGTGGGTGTGTTGGCTGTGTCTGCGGATGTTGAGGTGGCCTCTGGGGGTGTGGTGTCCATGGTGGCTGTGTTTATGGGTGTTGTCTGTGGTTATGGTGGGTGTGTTCTGTAGGTTGGTGGGGGTGGTGTCTGTGGGAATGGTGGGTGTTGTGGTGTGTGTGAGTGACTGTTGAGTGCTTGCATGCTGATATGTCTTGTGGTGCCTGTGTTTATGTTTGCTACTTATATGTGTTGAGGTAGGTGTGTGTGGATGTGTCTGTGTGGTTGGGAAATGTAGGGGAATAGGGAAACTGGATGGGGAAGAGGTAGCTGGTGGGGGGATAATTGTGGGGGGTGTAAGGCTGCCATCAGTGAGGAGGCCAGAGCCTGAAAAGATCTCTGAGGGCAAGACATGGCACTATGAATGCCTTCCATGTGTACAACCATATGCTGGAGCTGGATGCCTGACACCTGGATAACATTCTGAATGGCAGTCTGACCTATAGAAATATTCCTCAGAATAGCCTCCTCACCAAGGAAAGCAGGGGTAAAGGGGCAGGGGGTAGGGTACCTGGGGCAAAAGAGATGACTACCCTCTCGGGTAAGCAGGCACAGCCAACTGGGTGGGGTGCAACAGGGATTGTGGAGATGGACCTGGGTTGGTGGACAAGGATGGAACAGGAGCAGGTCCTGTGTCGTCCGTGGCATTCCCCTCACCCTCTGGGCCACTTGGTTCCTCCGTGTCAGATGTCTCAAGACTGGAGGTACCGTGGCCAGCTGCCTCCCCGCTTGGTTCAGCCTTTCTTCTCTCACCTGTTTTGATGCTGAAATTATAAAGACAAATAGAGTCACTACATGTGCCTGAACACACTTGAACAACAGCTGTGATTACCAAATATTACCATAACGTACAGTAGCGCCCAACTCAAGCAAACTGGCTCCAACATTTGCAACACCATGTGCATGCATGCTACATGAACTGTGAACAGTTGCCCACAGGAATATCAGAATCACAGACAGCTCCAATTGCATTGGTGAAGTTGTGGTATCACAATGCCCACGGAGCATGTAAGAGACCTTATCACCTTGAATGCTTTGCCTTATGCAGCAATCTTGAGTAACCTGTTGTCACAAAATAGTATGGCAATGCCAAGTTCCATCTTACATATCGCACACAGGTTCATGCACCCAGATAATCCTCATATACCCAGTACCACATCATGATGAAATGATGGCCAGATAATCCTGCCATATTGCTGAAAGAACAACAGTAGCCAGAAGGTGACAAGGAAACAACCATGTCACATTAGAAGCAATGCACAATGGTCACTTCACCAAATGTACATTTTCTAAATGGATTCATGGTGTTTGTACTAATGTTGCTCAGCTAGATTACACATTTTACACAGAAACGTACACTGGGTACCAATTGGGCAAAATGTCTGGGAGATTTCTCTACAAATATACACACCACAATAAATCAGCTAATCCCAGAAAAATCACATCAGTTGAGTGGTATTCCTGAGAATACCGTACTCAAAATGCATAAGTAAAAGCCAATAGTTCTTTGAATGTTGTATAGGTCCAGGGATACTTAAGTACCTGTAGAAGGCCCTTAACATTTTGCTCAATGGGAAGGCACATCACTATCCCTTTTTGCAATGCAAACACAGAGGCCCATATTTATTCTTTTTTAGCGCCACATTTGCGCCGCTTTTTGATGCAAAAGCGGCACAAACTTACAAAATACAATTGTATTTAGTAAGTTTGCACGGCTTTTGCGTCAAAAAATGACGCAAATGCAGCGCTGAAAAAGTATAAATATGGGACAGAATCTCTTGGATGAAAGTTTGTACACAACCACATATAATTCCCACATTACTGCAAGTTACTCCCTGATGTATGTGAATAGTTAGGCAATAAACCTTCACCATTTAACATGTGCTAAGCACTTTGCTAAATTATTCTACATCCGTGGCATGGAAATGCATATTGAGAGTAAAAACTGCAGTTCTACCTGTCATGTCCTTCATTGCTTCTGCAATTGTACATGCCAAATTAGATGGAATGATGGGTGAGGGTATGTGTGAGCCACCATCAATGGTGACACACTCCTGTCTGTGGCACCACATGAACTGTAACCCCATCATATATGCCCAGTTCAAAACACATGTTGGCATAAACACATATGTGAGGGAATCAGACATGATCCCATAAAGACAGGTAGACCATGCATGCAACAGCAGTGAAAATGATATGGCAAAAGTGAAAGATACACATGCTAACATGTAGGCACAAGGAGTGATGGCAACAGTGATGTCACCAAAATCATGTTACTGGCCATTCCCTACTTACCAAGGGAATGTATTCCTCTGTGACTGCACCAAAAAGGCAATGTATGCTCTGTCGCTTATACTGTATGATGGCCACTTTCACATTACAGACAGTAGTGAGGCACTCATCTCACACTGAAGACAAGTGGCCTGTGGGAGAGAGATGCTAATATACTCACACAGACAAATGACTGAGCACAGTAATCTATTACTCCATGTTCTTTACACCAAAGACAAGTGGACTGTTGGGTACAAATGACACCCACAACTACAAACAATATGACCTGCTTGATCATTGTGCTCAGCCATGTGTTGACCCTGGAGAGTTAATTGGTTGTGGACTATATTCTGGTGTGTCCTAGGTCACTGGGCCAATAAGCAAGGCACATCAGCATGCACCAACTACCATACCTACACCAACAATTACTCATTTTGTGTCACATGTGGGCCATCTCCAAACTTAAGAGAGAAATGGCAGACTCTCACGAATCAACTTGGAAATTTAACAGGCAGGAATATGCACAGGACTCAACCCCTTGTAGCTGCTGTGCTCCCCTCAAATTTCCATCAAGATAGGGCTAGACCAGCACCAGAATAAGAGGCATTAGGGGTGTCTTTCTCTGATGTGCGCCCCACCCATGTTGAGGGGACAGCCCCAGCTGGACCTCTGCTGTCATCTGGCCCAGCTTCTCAGGTCCTCCCAACTCTTCTGACAGAGGACGCTCTGACGGCTATGGACTCCCAGGATCCACACCTTCTGGTCGATGGCTCTCCAAATCCTTTTCTTCTGATGGGCGTTGACCTGTATGGATGTAACAGACAAATCAAAAGTTTACCAATCCTTTTTTTGGTCAAATGGTTGTGTCACACACATTTCAGAAACACCAAACACAAAAATGTTGTAATTGTCAACACACCACAAGTGTAAAGCACACATGCTGATAAGGACGGGGACATGACTACACACTTTTGAAGACATTGGCAGACTAACCCACTACCCTGCTCATGGTTTACACTGACTAAGCAAGCCTATTGACATCAGGTAGCCCAGGTTAAAGCAACATGTACTGTGAAGTGAGCCACAATGAAAGACAACACACCATTGTGGCCTTCTAAAGGGTAAAGTCTTTAGGCCTGACAGGACAGACACATGTACATCCATCCACACTGACTCAATGCATACAGTCCCTACAGGCAACTACCATAGTATACTTCACCCTAAGACTTAAGTGATGATGAAAGGGCTGGTATGGGTGGCACAGAAAGGCTCTTCCCTATTGCACGTGTGGACATGTGTGCTACCCAATGTAAATTCAAACAACTTCGGGATGTATTTGTGTGGATGTATTTGTACCACAGAACACACCTTTTACCATATGTGGCAATCCTACAGAGATAGAATCCAACATATTAAGGAATGTTTGGTCTGATTGATTGCTTGTAACCAAGCTAATGAATCACATGTCATGCCCTCCCCAGAATTAACCAACTATCTGCACTGTTGGTTTGTCACTTGTGCAATACGCTTGTACTGGACAAATATAACTTATGTAAAGGGGACAACGGAGCAGTAGGAGTAAGGATCCTGTCATACATCAATGGCACACATTGACGATGAGACAAAATTCACATATGTACTAGGCCAGGGAGTTACCTCAGTATCCACTACTAGACTAGTCAATGGACAAAGGTCTTCAGGACAAGTCTTGCCACTTGAGACTCAATATGGACACATGCCAGTATCTGCAGGTCTACTGGGAGTGGGTCCAGTGGCACAGTTGCCTGGCCTACAGTATATCCCATACTGAAAGATACATTTGACAGGCCTTGGTCTCTGCATAATGAGCATAGAAAACCTACATTGCACTCATATTTCTATCACTTCCATGCATGACAGTACATCATAAGCCCATCCATTATGTGGATTGTGACTTTTGTTGCACTTTGAAGGGCAAAGTGAGTTTCATATGGTTCTCATACAGCAGTTTGGCAAGGCCAGATGTGGGCTCAGTGCTCTGTGGCACTATAGACATTGTTTACAAGATCCTCAAATGACTCAAACAGTGTACATACACAGCTCATACTGTGATGCACATATGTCATTAGACATTTACAACCGTCATTGCCAAAGATACATCATTTTATGGCTGTAAAGTCTCCTTGCCTAGATATATGAATGCAACACAAGGAGGATCTAGGCCTTATCACATACTACACAACACAATGTTAATGTGAAAAACATAGATTACTTTTCCCCACTACCAGCACCATGTATATACCATTTATGGCATACAAAATGTAAACACAGGCACCCAAAAGGTCTAACTGGCAAATGGAGGCACATTGTAGCCTATGAGGAAGGACAGGGTGGTGTTGAACAGAGTCAAATATGCCTACGAGATTCTTACCTGCTCCTCTGTTGAGCTACAGAGCTGACCATACAGGGAGGGACATCCTCAACAAGCCTCTCCAGCTCCTCAAGAGAGTAGGCAGGGGCCTATTCATCTTCTGCTTGGCCTGGCATGATTGCTCCCAGGGATGGAACAAAGCAGCTGAAGTGGTGGAGGTGTTGATGGCAGCAGTGTCAGGCGTCAAGTGAGTGAATTTTCAAAACTTGGCATACATGTACTCCATATACGTGGTCAATACCACCAACGGACACAGCCATTGACCCCTACCATCACAGGCAACAACGTTAGCCTATGGCTGTGTCTGCTGCAGTTGAAACCACCTACCGCACCTACCGCATGGTCAACGTTCGCTGGCACCCACAGGTGGTTTATAATGTTCTGTGAAGCAGGTCAAGCATCCGCCATTTTGGCAGTTCAAAATACAGTACTGGGCCCTGATAAATGCATCACAACACCAAGATATGTGTCAGAGCATCACAAACATTCTAAAGCAGCCTTGTTGTGTAGGTCCTTCTACGCAATGAACAGTGTAGTATGTCGCTGTGGACAGATGATATATTACAGAGGTGCACTGACAGCATTTTTGGCAGACGGAACAGACTGTACAATTTTGAGGGGCATTTAAGGAGCAGATAGTTGGGTGTTGGTCAAATCCATGTTGTGGACATGTGTAGACAAACATCGGGATCACATTTGACACTTGTGTAGTTGACAGCTGTTATGTGTAATGGGTGTAATATATTTCCAATCAGAAATGGTTTGTCACATGATTTTGTTGCTATACATCATGTATGTTGGTGTGAACACAACTAATTCTCCAACTCATGTAATTTCACAAATGAGAACCCTGGGAACGTGAGGAGGCGACAAGCTCCAGTGTACTGTCAACTGCCGGACTTTGAAAGAATGGGAGAATGTCATATCATCCAACAGTGCTGTCTGAATAACAATTATGGATTTATGCCAGTTGGAGCCAGATCTGGTGCCTGAAAAAACATATCCGATGTGCATACCACCCATTGATCAGTTCATGGCAGTATTACACTTCCTGAATACAGGGCCCTTCCAATATACCGTGGCCATATCTGGGGGTATGTCCCAGCCTACGTTCAGTGGTGTGTTAAGCGATGTCTTATCGGCTATGATGAAACACATTGACAGCTATATCAGGTTCCCCAGACATGAAGAATTAGCCAATGTAAAGGCTGACTTCTATGGTTTTGCTTGCTTCCCACATGTGGTGGACGCCATTGATTGAAGACATGTTGCCTTGGTGCTACCGCAGGCCAGTGAACAACTCTATCGCAACAGTAAGCACTTCCATTCTATAAATGTGCAAGTTGTTTGCTTGTCAGATCTCTACATCTCAAACATCTGTGGCAATTATTCCTTTGTACTGTGGAACAGCGCCATAGCCCAGCTGCTGTCACAACTGCACCAGAGAGGACCTGGCTGGTTGGTAAGTGACATCTGTCCTGATTTCGTGTGTGCAGTGTCAGGTGCTACAATCATGAAGTGAGTGACTCATTGTGGCACTTATGTCATTCCTAAACAGGAGATTCAGCATATCCAAACCATCCTTGGTTATTGACGCGGCTGAGGAATCCAACTACGCCAGGGCAAGTCCGCTTCAATGAGGCCCATGTACGAACAGGGCGTGTAGTGGAGCAGGCTTTTGGGCTCCTGAAGGCCAGGTTTCACTGTCTGGACAAGACTGGGAGAGCCCTCCTCCACTCACCCAGGAAAGTGTGTCAGATCACTGTGACATTCTGCATGCTCCATAACATCTCCCTGTGGAGAAATATCCCTTTCATCCCAGAAGAGGGGGAGACTGCAGTGCCACCTGATGAAAATCTTGAAATGCCAAATGAAAATGATAGTTGTGAAGAGGAAGGAGCTGACTTGCAACAAGCTCTCATCAACAGCTTCTTCTTATGAGCATAAGTATGTTATGACTTTGACTGTACAAACAACTGAAGTTGTGATATTGTGTGGAGTTTATTTTACTGGAAGTAGTTAGGGAGCTGATGCTCAGGCAAAATAGGCCGAAAGGTGTTTGATGAGGTAGCTTTTGACACATCCACATCTTGATGATGTTGCTTTGTTTACATCAGAGTTATTATAGTGTACTTTGTTCTCTAGATGCTTGCTATGTACCTTGTAACATATGTATAGTTTCATGACTATACATCTTGTTTTGTTCTTTGTTCAGGTACCTTCCCAATGACATAATCATGCGGGCATTTCAGTGTTGTGACATTGGTTCAGACATATGAAGTGGACATGTATTCCACTGGGAATGTAGGTCACAGACTTTGGGTTTGAAAGATTTGTGTCAAGACAGCTTGCACGGTGATAGGATGGAAGTTTAGAAGACTACATTGGACTCGTCCCTTTTCATGTGGTGGTCCTGATGCATCAAGTTTGTCACCATGTGCTCAGGAAACATATAGTCCTAGGCCAAATTCATGTCAGTTTCCCTTCACATTGGCTAAACACTCTTTTTGTATGAAATGTACGTAGCTGTTGATGTGTTTCATCATTGTACGCCAAATTGTCTGGCACATCACTGACATTTGTTTGTGCCATACCACCAGATGCCAATGCACTGGATTGTAATGATCATGTGATCAGAAACTGTTGTACTGGCATCTGCCTGTGTCTTGCATTATATAATGTTGGATTACTTTTGTGAGGTAGGCAATATGGGTCCAACTGAGGACTTTCATATTTGCCTATTCTACAGGACAATGTCTGATAAATCCATTCCTTACATGGACTGGAGGTCTGTACCTGTAAATTTGATACTTTACCCAGTAAAATTCAATCATGTCTGATTTGCTGTTTCAGACATATTGACAGCCTATGGGCTGAACAAGATAACAGAATGTTTTATTTGACAAGACACCTATATGTAGGTGTTTGTGTGGAATGTTTGTAATCCTGAGCTGGACAATGTGTACATGCAACATATCCCTGCTTGCACAAGTACCTTGGATCTACATCATGAGGTTCACATGGTCTAACATATCTGCATGGCTAAAGTTGATTTTAAGACCGCGGACAACATATCTGTGATGGGTGAATTTATTCCAATGCCACTACATTAAAAAAAATTGTGACATAAAGAAAAAAATATGTAAAGTGAAGGGGTCAGTCATGGTGAATGAAATCACTGGAGTAGATGTCACACCAGTAGATGTCCAAAGTCCAGACTACTCCTCCCATTGGAAATGGAAGGTGGTTCAGAATCAGTCCACAGAATGTATGTGTGACACACAAAGGAGCACTTTAAGGAAGAGGTTTATTGCTGGCAGTGGTGGTTGTCTTGCCATCCGTACCTCCTGGATCCTGGCTTGCAAGGGGGGATCACCTGCTACAGAGGCAGGGTGTCTGTGGGTGGTTATGCCTCTGGCAGGGCCTCCCTTCCTGTGGTCAGCACAGATGTACTTGGGCGTGATGTAGATTGCCCCAGAGAAAGGGGAAGAGTGGGTTGCAAAAGCCCTGCTCAGGGTTGTATGGATGTCCCTCAACCCCCCTGTTAGGGAGGTCATGTTTGAATTTTGGGCCTCCATTTGTTCCCACTTGTCCCTGTGTATGTCACTCTGCAACTGCTTTATTTCAATTAGTTCTGTCAATACCTTGCCCATCACAACTTGGGACTCCATATAGACACCCAAGGCTTGGCTGATTGTATCCTGGTCATGATTGGCCCCGGTGACCTCACTCTGCCAGCCCACAGCATCGCTCCCATGGACCCTACCCAGAGCCTGTGCCCCTGGCACAGGGTGCCCTCTTCAAGTGGGTCCTGGAACCCCAGTGTCAGGACTGTTGGGTTGGACCTCAGAATCCAGGACTGGGGGGTTCCAGATGGTGGAAGCTATGCCAGGCACACAGGTTCTGGGGTACGTTGTTGCCTGTGATGTTGATGCAACAGGGCTGGGAGGTATAGTTGTGGACACAGTGTTGTCATCTAACCAGGTTGCCCAGATGTGCCAGGACCACCTTCCATGTCCACAAGTCCAGGAGTGTTATGATCAATGAGGGCTTCATCCGGGGGTGGAGTAGTAGTCTGGTTGGTTGACAAGATCTGCCTAGGGGATATGCAGCTCGACCCGTTGAATAAGAGAGTAAATTGTTATTGGTTGAAGTGTGCCATCTACCTCCAAAGGTTTTATGTCTCAGTCAGTGGAGACATTGGACATTCTTAAGTTGTAGGTTAGCCTATTGTGCCATGTTACAATGGAATTGGAGCACTTGACATGACATGTGTGAAGCTTGCCTAGACT
Source organism: Pleurodeles waltl (assembly GCF_031143425.1). Classification (NCBI taxonomy): domain Eukaryota; kingdom Metazoa; phylum Chordata; class Amphibia; order Caudata; family Salamandridae; genus Pleurodeles; species Pleurodeles waltl. The sequence continues at coordinate 636,527,358 of NC_090444.1, forward strand.
ATTGGACTCAAGCAGCTCAGTAGATGTGCTGATCATTTGCATTTTAGATGAGGGAATGAAAATGACATCTTACCAACAGTGACTCCAACTATGTGGAGAGGCAACATGTGCATCTCACCTTTTGGAGGCCTAGTTGAGCGTGATAAAGACAAACACAGAACTTTGTTGTATCTGTACCTGCAGTCATCATGTGTGCAGTGGTGTGTCAATGTGTTTGCTGTTGCTACCAATCTGCTGATGCAGGTTAAGACCTTAGGAATACTTGGTGTACAAACTTGGTAAGGTGTTATTCCTGGCCTCACCAGTTTTATTTTGGGATACCATGTCAAGATGGAGCTAGTTAGACAGACATATCTCTGAGTTGAGCATGTTCTGTATTTTGCTCACTCTCAGGTGAGCAAGATTCATTTGAGGGTACAAACAAAGGTATCTTTTGGCAAGTGAACACTGGGCTGGTAGGTGGAGAGAAACAGGATCTATGGGGCTTTGCAGTCAGGTCACTCCCTCTACTTCCCAACACTTGACAAATGGTATACTCCCAGGTGAGTGAGCTCCATTTGAGAGTTCGCTAACAGATGTATTTGGGAACGTTAGCACTGGACTGGTGTTTGGGGTTAGAGAAACAGGGCCTATTGGGCTTTGCAGTCAGGTTAAACCCTCTACGTCACACACTAAACAAATGGCATACCACAAGGCGAGAAAACTTAATTTGAGAGTACACACACGGGTGTCTTTGGGTGGGTGAGCACTGGGCTGGTGGTTGGAGTTAGAGAAGTAGTTGGAGTTAGAGCAACAGGCACCCCTGGGAGTTGCAGTCAGGTCACACTCAACACTTGACAAACGTTGGGTATTGTATATCTGTTGCCAGACTGCATTTAGGTTGGGGCATACATTTACATGTTGAGACATACCACGAGCCCTGGGGTGAATTATTGTTACTGAAACACTTACAGCCACCATTTCAACCTTTGGCATGTGATGAGCCTTGGTAGCTGTGATATTTGGTCCAACAATACACATTGACAGTCTTATATCTCAGATACTCTGGGTATTGTATATTGTTAGAGTCAATTAATGAAACAGTGGCTAAAGGAGAGCTATGAGCATGCATGACATTGCATTTTTGAGACAGTTTTTGTGTTGTGACTTACCAGACTCTGCTTCCCCAGGTATTCCTGTCAAGCTCTCAGGATGCAAACTGCCCAAGACTTTCTTCTCCCAGGGAAAGAGTTGTAATGGGCCACTGGGAGGGCCACCACCAGTCTCCTTTGCCTCCTTCTGTTGCCTGGAGGCCTGGGAACGCACCTTGCCCCTCAGGTCATTCCACCTCTACCTACTGTTTTCCTTTGTGCACAGGGTAGTGCCTATATCATTCACTCTGTTGATGATCCTTTGCCATAGTTCCATTTTTCTACTGAGTGGAGTGTGCTGACCTTGGGCTCCATACAACTACTGTGGCTCTACCTTCATCCACCATGTATTTCAACTCATCCTCTGAAAAATGTGGATTATTTGTGACATGACTGAAAATAAAGTGGGTGACAGTAGCAAAGTAAACATGACAAGTAATATTTAGGACACAAAATGAGAAAATACTAAAAGTGAGTAAGGTGAAAAATGGGATGGGTAAAAAGGGCTGCTTTATTTGACAAAAAGTACAAAAATTACAATAAGTAGTGTGGTCTTTCTTGCTGCGCTGCAGTGGAGATGAAAGAATCATGATCTGTAATAGGTGTGTTTTATAGTGTGACTTGCAGGTGAGTCCACTAGGCCTATAATTGCCAGCTGTGTTGTTTTTTAATTCATACAATGTGCACTTGTCTGTGTCTTTGCTAAATGCTGGCCACGGTAGTCGACCGCCATTGGCTAAACATCACAAGGGGACCATGAGGTCGACTGTGTTTGTAATAGGCTTGGTGGTCGGCCACGGCACTGACGGTGCAGGAGTATGGATAGCCACGTTAGTAGATCGTCGCGGCACTTTCGGTCTACACTTTGGCTCAGTGGGCAGAGGTTCTGCCTGTGAACATCGTAATATGGCAGTCTGGGGGCTGCCGGTACAGCACCATTTTTGGGACCACAATCATGTCAGTCTGGCTCTGACTGCCAAACTTGTAATCAGGCCCATAACCTTGCAAAAAGGAAAAAAAAGGAAATCAGTTACTAAATCACATGGGATACACCTACAGCCAAGAAAATACATAAAATCAAGGAGAAATAATATAATATACATAAAATATAATTTATATTTCTATTTATTAATATATATAAAATATAAAATATATTTGTTTAAAATGTAAAAATATACATCAAATAAACTTTGAAAACATAAATAAGTGGAGGAAAATATGTTACATCATAATTCTATAAAGAATGTAATTATTGTCATGATTGCTTAAAAAATGATCAACATAAAAAATATATTTTAATACAAAATTAGCAATCTTAACATAAGAAATTAAGACCAATTTCTAAATAAAAAAATACAATTATTTTCAATATTAAATTATAAAAATTAAAATATATGTATTGTTTAAATTGATGTTTTAATGTAATTATGACATTTAAAACTTTTATATAACAATGTTTAATATTTTTATTGTATTGAATCACAAGCTTACCTATTTTATTTTAAATAATTTTATATTTTAAATATTTTTATTTCATGTTTTAATACAATAGTATATATTTTATTTACATTTATTAATAATATTAATGTAACATACAAATGATAAAAATATTCATTTGTGTAACATTGAAATAATTACCATAACATTTACTTTAAAACATACACTTTTTAAAACTCTCCCCACCCTTATCCCCTAAAAACCCAATGTCCCACTACTAAAAAACAAAAACATTATTTATATACAATAATACAACTAAAGATGCAAATTTCAACAATTTCATAACTAATCAATTATTTTACTAAAAACACACAAAAACCTAATAAACATATAGAATCAAACATACTACAATAAATTACATATTAATTAACACATAAACAAATATCAAATACAATATTACTTACATCAATATTTTCTTACAACAACGACAAAAACACCTCAAGCGATATTTCTACCTTAGATATTCCTGTCAATTATATTTTTGACATCCCTATATTCTTGGCACAATATTTTTGTATCACTATTTTTTTTCTGATATTTTGCCCAAAACCATTGCAGGGTTGGCATCCCTCTAGGGCTAAATACCTTGGTACATGCATCGTATGCTAGGAGCTTTCCCTGTCCTGCTCCTATGTGGACTCTGCAGCCAAGTCAGTCTGAGGTAATTTTTGACTTTAAGTTTAATGACATACACACTTCAGGCTCTTCCACTCGGGCCCCTACGACCACTCACCTGGGCCAATGTGATGACTTCTGTTCCTGCTTTGGCCAACTTTTGCAGATCATGTAGCAAGCTGTGCTGGTTTACCAGGACATTGCTAGTTGCTGTTTGAAAAGTACAAACACTAAGGTGGTCATTACAACCCTGGCGGACGGTGTTAAAGCAGCGGTAAAACCGCCAACAGGCCGGCGGTAAAAAAATTGGAATTACGACGGTGGTGGAAACCGCCAACAAAGACAGCCACTTTAACACTCCGACCACCACGTTGGTACTAACAAACAGCCTGGCGGTCACCGCCAACAGACAGGCGGAGGACAATGTACCGCCCACACTATTATGACAGGCCAATCCGCCACCTTTTCCGGGGCGGATTCCCCGCTGATAAAAACACGGCGGAAACAGGAATTTCGAAGGGAAAACACTCTCCTCTACACACTCCACGAGGAACGACGACACCATGGACCCGGAACTCCAAATCCTACCTGCGATAGTCTTCCTGCTCCTGTACCAGGAGCACCAACACCGGTGGCGAAGACCACGGTAAGTACTGCACCTACGACACAGGAGAGGGGGGAGGCAAAAAACAGGGACACACACACGCAACACCCCCACCCCCACCCTCACCCACTACAACACACACACTAATACATATCTATACATTATAGTAACACCCCCAACCCCCCCGGAAGAATGCAAAGACAAAAGGAAATGAGTGTAACCATTGTAAAATATTAAAATGCAGTACGCAAAAATATACATATATACACTATTAACAAAATATACACCAAGAATAGTAGTCCAGGTATTGCACCATTTATAGTCCGTGGACCACTGGGCCCAAAATGCATGGGCGAGGCCCACACATGATACCAGATCAAAACAGAGAGAACACTGCAGGGGCATCAGATAGAAATACAAAAGGCACCTCAGGGGGAAGGGAAGGGAGGGCACCTCAGCCGGATGAGTGCACGACGGCAGATCCACGAGGGAGCACCATGCCCATTGATGTATCCTGGGGAGTGCAAAGCCACAGTCTCTCAAGTCCATACAGAGGGTGGTTTGCCCACTGTTCAATCCTGGGGAGTGCAAAGCAACAGTCTCTCAAGTCTCTACAGTGGGTGGTTTGCCCACTGTTCAGTCCTGGGGAGTGCAAAGCCAAGGTCTCTCAAGTCTCTACAGTGGGTGTTTTGCAGACTGTTCCATCCTGGGGAGTGCAAAGCCACAATCTCTCAAGTCTCTACAGTGGGTGGGTTGCCCACTGCATTATCCTGGGGAGTGCAAAGCCACAGTCTCTCAAGTCCATACAGTGGGTGGTTTGCCCACTGCTCAATCCTGGGGAGTGCAAAGCCACAGTCTCTCAAGTCTCCGCAGTGGGTGCTTTGCCCACTGTTCAATCCTGGGGAGTGCAAAGCCACAGTCTTTCAAGTCTCTACAGTGGGTGGGTTGCCCACTGCATTATCCTGGGGAGTGCAAAGCCACAGTCTCTCAAGTCTCTACAGTGGGTGGTTTGCCCACTGTTCAATCCTGGGGAGTGCAAAGCCACAGTCTCTCAAGTCTCTACTGTGGGTGGGTTGCACATTGTTCCATCCTGGGGAGTGCAAAGCCACAGTCTCTCAAGTCTCTACAGTTGGTGGGTTGCCCACTGCATTATCCTGGGGAGTGCAAAGCCACAGTCTCTCAAGTCTCTACAGTTGGTGGGTTGCCCACTGTTCAATCCTGGGGAATGCAAAGCCACAGTCTCTCAAGTGGATAACAGTCTCCACTAGTTCTGGAGGGGGACTGGTGCCCAGAGTGCTTCATCCTGTGAAGGACAGAGGTAGTGGATGCATGTCTCCACTGGTTCTGGAGGGGGACTGGTGCGCAGAGTGCATCACGCACCCTGTGATGGTCCCAGTTGCGTCAGTGCCCCTGCCGCTCATGGGCTAGCGGTGCTTGATTTCGCGGTGCCCTGTTCAGCGGTGCCTGAGTTGGCAGTGCACTGTTCAGCGGTGCTTGAGTTGGCGGTGCCCTGTTCAGCGGTGCTTGAGTTGGCAGTGCCCTGTTCAGCGGTGCTTGAGTTGGCGGTCCTTCATTGCCCAGCTGGGCTGGGGCTGGCGGTCCTTCATTGGGCAGCTGGGCTGTGGCTGGCGGGGCCCTCCTGGGCAGCTGGGCTGTGGCTGGTGGGGCCCTCCTGAGCAGCTGGGCTGTGGCTGGCGGGCCCTCCTGGGCAGCTGGGCTGTGGCTGGCGGGGTCCTCCTGGGCAGCTGGGCTGTGGCTGGCGGGGCCCTCCTGGGCAGCTGGGCTGTGGCTGGCGGGGCCCTCCTGTGCAACGAGGATGGGGCTGGCGGTGGCCTCCTGGGCAGCTGGGCTGTGGCTGGCGGGGCCCTCCTGGGCAGCGAGGATGGGGCTGGCGGTGGCCTCCTGGGCAGCGAGGAAGGGGCTGGCGGGGCCCTCCTGGACAGCGGGGATGATGGCTGTCTTCTCCGCCTTGCTGCTCTTCCCAGACTTGCCGGGTTTCTTGTGGTCCTTCCCCACCTTAGGAGGAGTCACAGCTGAGTCCACACTCCCACCGGGACCCCTGGGAGCGGCTTGGGTGGCTGGAGTCTTCCCCCTCTCCCGCCGGGCACTGGCCAACTTCTGGTGCTTCACAGGGGGGGGAACTGGCTGTGCTGTGGCTCTGTGCCACACTGGCTGTCATGGTGGCCGGTGCACCACTGGTCCCGGAGATGTTGTGGCTGAGGTGCTAGTTCAGGACCTATGAGTTGGACGTGGGGTGGGAAAAAGGTCAAAGCTGGACAGGAAAATTTGTTTGGACACACTGGGACGGGTAGCTGGAGGGGGTTTGGGAGTGGAGGAAGAGGTGGTGGTTGTAGGAGGTGTACTTTTGGTGGCTTTGGGTGCAGGTGCATGCGCTGGAGGTTGTCGTGAGGTGGATGGCTGTCAGGTGGGTGTGTGCCTGCGTTTGTGTATCTTCGGAAGGGGCGTCACAGACACACTGGGAGAGGACACAGGGGACGTGTGTATGGTAGTGGGGGTGGTGACTGCACGTGAGCGGGGTGTGCTGCTGGGTGTTCTGGTGAAGGACGTAGTGGCTGTAGAGGTTGTGCATGCAGGTGTGAGTGTAGACGAGACTGGGAGGGAGGAGGGAGACAAAGAGGAGGGGGACACAGTGGAGGCAGTGGATGTTGGTGTGTCTGTATGTGTGTGATGCTTGTGTGAGTGCCTGTGGGATGTGTGGTGCTTATGTTTGCCTGAGCTTCCCTTGTGTGGTGAGGTGTGTGCAGGCTGGTCTGATGGTGTGCTTGGGATAGGCAGAGGTACAGGGGATTGGATCTGGGTGGAGGAAGTTGGAGGGGGGAGGCTAGACACAGGGACAATGGCTGCCATCAGTGCTGAGGCCAGAGTTTGAAAGGCTCGGTGAAGGGCCGCCTGACCAGAATGAATGCCCTCCAGGAATGCATTTGTTTGTTGCAACTGCCTTTCTACACCCTGGAAGGCATTCAAAATGGTAGACTGCCCAACAGTGAGGGACCTGAGGAGGTCAATGGCCTCCTCACTGAGGGCAGCAGGGGTGACTGGGGCAGGGCCTGAGGTGCCTGGGACGAAGGTGATGCCCTCCCTCCTGGGTAAGCGAGCACGGGGCGAAGGCTGAGGGGCTGCTGGGAGGGCGGTGCTGGTAGGGGGGGTGGCGGCTGTACCAGTAGATGCGGGGGCACAGATGTTGCCGCCACCACAAGGGAGCTCCCATCGGAGGACGAGTCCCTGTCGCTGGTTTCAGCTCCTGTCCCCGCCGTGGTGCTCCCCTCGCCCTCCGTGCCACTGGTGTGTTCTGAGTCCGTAGTGTGGCCCTCCATGGGCATGTGGGATGCAGCTCCCTCATGCTCCGGTGCCACTGCTCCTCCGCCTGATGATGCTAATGCACACAAGAACAGGGAGACCACAAAAAATGGGGGGGGGACAGAAGAAAGACATGATGAGTGCATGGATTACCGCTACCGTTGGCGGACAAGACAGACACAGAAGCCCCCTGCACTACGTCGCGCTCTTGGGCTCTACAGTGCAATTGCTGAGAAATGGCCTAGAAGGCTATGGACGACATCTGCACACATAGATGACACAGGTGCATGAATAGCTGTACTTGGCACTCTACAGAGGTGGGGTGGGGGGCCACAAGGCCATGCCTTACGGAGGGGCCTAGGGAAACCCACAGCCCTCCTCCCCCACCCAGAAACCTCCACTGCGCACAAAGTCAGCTGAATGAGAGTGTACTCACCCCCTTGTGTCGGCTGTGATGCTCTCAAGCGCCCATCCAACTCCGGGTAGGCCACCGCCAGGATCCTGAACATCAGGGGGGTCATGGTTCAACGGGCACCCCTCCCACGTTGGGAGGCCATCCCCTGCTGAGCATCCGCTGTCTTCTTGTTCCAGCGGCGAATGTCCTCCCATCTTTTCCGGCAGTGGGTGCTCCGTCTGTGGTGGAGCCCCAGGGTCCGGACGTCCTTGGCGATGGCACACCAAATATCCTTCTTCTGGTTGGCGCTGACCTACATGAAATGTACAGGGGAAGAAGAGAAGTCATTACCAACTGCGCCGTCAAAAGGAGTGGCCCCCATCCCTACCCTTGGCATGTGGCACATGCACCCACCGTCTTTCATGCACGCAGAACTCTGCCCCCTTCCTTCTTACAACCAGCCCTCTCCACACAGGCATAGACCATACAACATGCTCCCTGTGTACTTACCTGTTGGTCTGGAGGACCGTAGAGTAGCGTGTACTGGGGGAGGACCCCATCAACGAGCTTCTCCAACTCCTCCGATGTGAAGGCAGGGGCCCTTTTCCCAGACGCACGAGCCATTGTCTCTTCCAGACCGAGGTCACAGCAGCACTTGCAGTGTAGGTCCTCTCCTGTCGAAGATCAGGTATTGAGTGATTATACAGATAGAAAATGGCGGTCACGTCCGCAGTGGTGCGTACCATCACCGCCGGCGTACATCGTCATTGGCTCCTGGGACCCATAGGGTCCAATGTTAACCAATGCAGCATTGCGCCGCGGTCTTCGACCGCCTAATGCGACGGTGTACAACGCTAGCGCAGTTACAAACACATCCCATTGGCCCACTTTAGAGGTCAGGCAGCTGCCATTTCAGGGGCCCACATGGCCTAATTTCCAAATGCGTCATACATACCTAGTCTCAACACACACAGGCCACATTTTGTGTATGATTGGTGTTCTGTGTAGACTGTGGGTACATACCTCTGAGTTGTTTGACTCTGTGCTCACTGTTGTCCTTCATAGGCACCGTCCGCTGGGACATGTGAGGAGATGGCGGAATCCTCCGGTGTACCGACCGCTGGTGGACCTGTCGACAATGGAGGAAAGAAATTTGATTATCACCTACAGGTTTGACCGTGCCACAATCCAGGAACTGTGTACACAGTTGGAGCCTGACCTGATGTCAGCAATCCGCCATCCCACAGGAATCCCCCTCAAGTGCAGGTGCTATCAGTGCTCCATTTCCTTGCAAGTGGGTCTTTTCAAACAACTGTGGCCATGACATTAGGGATGTCCCAGCCTATGTTTTCCAACTTGTTGTCCAGAGTGTTGTCTGCCGTGCTGAAACACATGCGGAGCTACATCGTTTTCCCTCAGGTGGAGGATTTGCCTACAGTGAAAGGTGACTTCTATGCCCTTGGACATATCCCCAACATCATAGGTGCCATTGATGGGACCCATGTGGCTTTGGTCCCCCGCCACAGGAGTGAACAGGTGTACAGAAACCGGAAGAGTTATCATTCCATGAATGTACAGATGGTATGTTTGGCAGACCAGTACATCTCCCATGTGAATGCCATGTTCCCTGGCTCAGTGCATGACGCCTACATCCTGCGGAATAGCAGCATCCCTTATGTGATGGGTCAACTCCAGAGGCACCGTGTGTGGCTATTAGGTGACTCTGGTTACCCCAACCTGTCATGACTACTGACCCCAGTGAGGAATCCCAGGACAAGGGCAGAGGAACGCCACAGTGAGGCCCATGGGCGAACTAGGAGAGTGATCGAGCGGACCTTCGGCCTCCTGAAGGCCAGGTTCAGGTGCCTCCATATGACAGGTGGTTTCCTATTCTACTCACCAAAGAAGGTGTGCCAGATCATCGTGGCCTGCTGTATGCTTCACAACTTGGCTTTGCGACGACAGATGCCTTTTCTGCAGGAGGATGGTCCAGATGGCGGTGTTGTGGCAGCTGTGGAGCCTGTGGACAGTGATGAGGAGGAGCAGAGGAAGAAGACATGCAGAACAGGGACTCAGTGATCCAGCAATATTTCCAGTGAAACACAGGTGAGAATACATTCCTGCCTACTACATGTATTTTTACACTTCTACCTCTATCCTGTTGTTTTCACCCAGTGTATGGTCACTGAGTTGTCACTTTCCCTTACGGTTTCACAGGTGTGGGTCCCAACGTGTCTCATCTGCTTAGATTCCTCATGGACTAGAGCTGTGTGACATAGGTATGTTGACATTACAATTTCAAGAACATATTGTCACTGTAATTGCTAATACACTATTTTGAAATCACTCCAGATCTTTTGGTGTTTTAGGTGTGTTTATTTAAATACAAAATATTGGAGGGGGAAGTTAAATGGTGAGGGGTGATGGCGGAGGAGTGTCCATGGCAGAGTCCAGTCTATTAGTCTCACAGGTGCATTGCCCATATGGGCATAGGAAGTGGAGCTGGGGCAGTTTCAATACGGACAGGGTGACAAAGTGGGACAGTGGGATGACAATCAGGGTGGTCTCATTTCTTGGCGGGGGTCTTGGCATCGTGCTCTGTCTTGTTCCTGGATCTCAGGGACCGTTTGCGGGGTGGTTCTCCGTCTGCAGGGGGTGGGTTGCTGGTGTGGTGGTCCTGTGGCAGTGCCTCCTGTCCACTAGCGGCGGCGGAGGTGGTGGGCAGTTCATCGTCCATGCTAGTGTCAGGGGCCCCTTGTAGTGCCACAGTGTCCCTCCTGGTATTGAGTACTTCCTTCAACACCCCTACGATGGTGCCCAGGGTGGAGCTGATGCTTCTGAGTTCCTCCCTGAACCCCAAATACTGTTCCTCCTGCATCTGTTGGGTCTCCTGAAACTTGGCCAGTACCGTTGCCATCGTCTCCTGGGAGTGGTGGTAGGCTCCCATGATGGAGGAGAGGGCCTCGTGGAGAGTGAATTCCCTTGGCCTGTCCGCCCCCTGTCGCAGAGCAGCCCTCCCAGTTCCCCTGTGTTCCTGGGCCTCCGTCCCCTGGACAGTGTGCCCACTGCCACTGCCCCCAGATCCCTGTTGTTGTTGGGGTGGTGGGTTATCCTGGGTTCCCTGTAGTGGTGGACACACAGCTGATTGACGTGTCCTGGGACAGAGGTATGGGCCCGCTGGGTGGGTGCTGTGCTGGTGTTTCCAGAGGGGGGAAGGTCTGTGGTGGCCTGTGCCTGTGTGAGGGGAACCAACTGTCCCGAGGCCCATGATGGTCCGGGCTGGTCATCTAGATCCAGGTGGACAGAGGTGCTGTCATCACTGTGGACCTCTTCTGTGGGTGGAGTGGACATGTCTGGACCCTCCTGTCTGGTGACGTTGGGTAGTGGTCCTGCAGGGGTGGAAAGGCATGATTATTGCATCTGTGTGTGTCATGGTGTGCAATGGGTGGGTGACCGTGTACCCCAGTGCTGGCATTCCTGTGTGTGAGCTTGTGTGATGATGGTTTAGGGGGGTGTATGGGTATGTGCAGTGGGCATGCTTTAGTGATGGGTGTCCATGCGTTGTTGTTGCATGCAGGGCTTAGTGTTGGGATGTGTGGTTTGTGATATTGGTACATTTGTGAGGAGTTGGAGTGATAGGGGTGAGGGCGAGGGTGGGGGTATGTGATGGCATGCAAGTAGGGTGGGGGATGTAATAGTTAAAATTTGACTTACCAGAGTCCATTCCTCTACCGACTCCTGCGAGGCCCTCAGGATGCAGAATCGCCAAGACCTGCTTCTCCCATGTTGTTAGTTGTGGGTGGGGAGGTGGGGGTCTGCCGCCAGTCCGCTGAACCGCCTGGTGGTGTCTTGAGACCACAGAATGCACCTTCCCCCGTAGGTCGTTCCACCTCTTCCTGATGTCCTCCTGATTTCTTGGGTGTTGTCCCACTGCGTTGACCCTGTCGACTATTCTTCGCTATAGCTCCATCTTCCTTGCAATTGAGGTGTGCTGCACCTGGGATCCAAATAGCTGTGGCTCTACCCGGATGATTTCCTCCACCATGACCCTGAGCTCCTCCTCTGAGAACCTGGGCTGTCTTTGCCATGCCAGGGGGTGGTGTAGGTGATGTGTGGGGTGGTGTGTGTGGTGATTAGTGTGGTGATATGTAGTGGTGTGTTGTGTGAGGTGCTTAGAAATTGTGTGGGTGATGGTGTTGTGTGCCTGTGGATGCTAGTTTGTTGATGGTGGTGTCTCTCTCTGGCCTTCGGTCGTGAATTGTGGTCATAGGGGTTTGTAGGTGATATGGGTGTGTGTTTTATATTGTATTGGGTGTGTGGGAGTGGTGTGTGTATGTGTATCAGGTGTGTGTATTTCGAATTGTCCAATGTGGTGGTGTTTTGGAGATCTGTGTGTATTTTGAGCGCGGCGGTGTGTACCGCCAATGGAATACCGCGGTTGAAAGATTCGTGTGTCGTGTTAGTGTGGGCGTTTTTCTGTTGGCGTGACGGTGGAGGTTTTGTTTTCGCCAGTTTATCACTGACCTTTGGTGTGGCGGACTTGTGTGGGTGTCTGAATTTTGGCGGATTCCGAGATGTGGGTCATAATAGCTGTGGCGGAATTCCGCAGCTGCGGCGGTGTGTTGGTGGTCTTCTGCACGGCGGTAAGCGGCTTTTACCACCAATGTTGTAATGACCCCCTAAATCTACAAACTTGCTCAACTATATATCATTTTTAGGCCTTGTGATTAGGGGTAACATACATACTTCCATTGCTAAGGGTATCATGCAGTTCACCACCTCTGAAAAATTGTCAACCACTACCTCTCAGGTTTGAAACATCAATGGGCATTCCCAGACCATGTGTTTGAAAATAACTCCAGGATAACAACATCGGGGGCACTCTGATGATGCACTTGAGAGAACATGTTTTATGTGTTTCAAAATTAAATAGGTCAGGTGTAGGTAGTTAAATTGGGTATTTAAGTTGATCTGGATCCCTCCTTTATCCAAGACATTCCTTCTTTAAGAACTCCATTTTACAGAGGTTGGGTCTGCTCTTGTAGTATTATGTTACCAGGGTGGGATGAAGTTGGCACCCCGTCTCAAAGCACCATCATACAAGAGAAAGACAATAGGTGGTATATTTTTCTCTGTTTAAGTGGCCAAACTATGGAATTTATTGCCCCCAAATATAACATCCACAAATAACTATCTTATCTTCAGAAGATGACTCAAGAGTTGGCTTTTTCCTACATAACCACCATACTCAAAAAGCAATGGACTGCATATCCCCATGTAGGCAAACATGTTATCATTTGATTGTGTGTATATATCTAGATATGTGTATTTCTTTGTACAAATATGTATAATAACTATTTTATCTTAAAATGTATACATATTATTTAGGCTTGTTTAACAAATGTATATTTTACTTCTGTTAAATGTATGTATGTATGTATTTGTATGTGTAGGTTTATGTATGTGTATATATATGAAGAATATGTGTATGTTTCAACACACATATATATATATATATATATATATATATATATATATATATATATATATATATATATATATATATATATATATTATTCTACTCTTGACAAGTTCATAGATCATTGTGTAGTTTCTATATAAGATGCCTGACTAGATCGTTTTAAGTCTCTGTTTTTATTTTAACATCACAATAGGTAAATATTACCTTAACTATTTATCTACAAGCATTTCACTATTGAAAGGAAAGATAAAATAATGTTATAAAAGTACACAAATAAATTAACTTCAAATACTATAACTCTTGAAATCCTGTGTTTATACAATACAACTGTAAAACTCAATATATTATATTCCTTACACCTTTATTCCTTTATATATGTAATCATGTAACTATGCATTTACCACTCCTACTGTACAAGAGAAAAAAAATACTTTCTCTAAAGCTTTACTCTGTCTGACCATCACCCTATATCTCTATCAATCTATCCTCTTGCTCCACTCTCTAACTTACTCCAAACCCATTTTACTATTATGATCTCCAAAATAACCCTTCCCAGACTCTTGCTTCCTTTACCCCTTCTGGTTCACCCAAACGACTATAATCTGCCAAACAACCCTACAAAATTTCCCCTCATTTCCCATTTAACTACTATGATCTCTCTAATCCTTTTCTACGGACTCTTCCATTCTGCACCTCTCCTCTGCTCATCCCAAACCTCATCTTACTACTATGATCTCAGAATTAACACTTCTAGATTCTTTCCTCCTCTATTTCTCCATTATTCTATTCAAACCAACTAACAGATGCACATATCCTCTACTCAAGTTAGCGTATAGCTCCCTATACTAGTACTAATACTGTACTCATATTTCCGTATACTAATCCGTCGCTAATACTTTTTGGTTCCGGAGCAGCATGCTACTCGCCGAAAAGAGCTTTGACACCTTGTCAGGGGTAGTAACCACTATATAAAGACAATTACAATTACCTAAGATGAACTACAAAATAATACCTCATTCAATTTATACTGGCACATCCAGGTTGGTTGTGCCCTAAAGAGCAAAAGCAATGAAGTGCATTGAACTCATATCAGTGATTCACTGTAAGCTCTAATTTGGCTATGCAGTCACCATCATCACACCTTTTTGTGATATTTAGGTTGTTAAATTGGGACCTAGGGTTTCGGAGACCTTTTTTACTTTTTGTACAATTCTCTTTCATTGTGTACTGGAAATGTATTTTCCCAGGTCCATTACCTATTGTTCTCTAGTGCACAAGTCAGTCAAATATTGAGTGGTGAACCTTCTGTCTGTTACCATGGGCCAAAATCCTCTCTACTAGTCAATGTGACCAGCTCTGTTCCACCCTGATCCCTTCTGTGTTTATTGCATGTTGTACCACTTTGTATGTTATAATCTGTCCGACTGGTATTCCATACATGACACATATGTCTTGGAAGGTACATATTGCTGTGTATAACTCCTCAACTAAAATCACACCTGCCTCTGTCCATGATTGTAAATCATGCCTCCACATAAAATCTTTTAATTTTGGCAATGCCCAAAGTGGGAGTACCGGAATGTAGGGGGGCATCCCACGTGAATGCATGTATTTGTGCCTTCATTTTGCTGCCACATGCATCAATTTCGTTTTGATCGCCATCGTTTTGGGGGAATGCAATCTCCAACTAAGGATGTGCTACACATTAAGGGCTTGCATTACGCTTCAACTCTCAATGAGTGGGGAACTGGCTAAACAGCCCATCGGTTATTGCAGTTTCCCTGTAGCATATTACATATCATAGTTAGGGGCTCTTGGTCCCCCTTACACCAGTGGACACTGTATTTTGTGTACTGAGACCCTGTGGCTGCCATTTCTTCATACAGGGTCTGATAAGAAGCTGTGAGGCTTTTGCGAACCACTCACCTGAACTCCTAGTGGTTCCCATGAGGTGACGAGAATCCCCGAATCCCATTGAGAACTGACAGGGCATCAATGAAGGACACACTGCAACCCTAGGAGTTTCCAAGGGGAAGTGGGGTTAGGACAAGGAGAGAAAGAGATAAATACCAGGACTTCTGTATATTCAGATTTCTCTAGTCTGGCACTGCTGGACTCTAGGATATCTGGATTCTGGTTCTGGATTCAGGATACTGGCAATCAGGATTCTTCAGATGCAAGGGTCTGGACTCAGATTTCCATGTAATAAAACCACACTTTCAAACAGAAAAAACTAACCAGATCTTTGGCATTATCTAACATAAAATGAACATACCAATAGTTCACACTAGAGACATTCCCCAGTGTGATTAAAGAATTATCCAGGAATTATCATGAACTGGAATTATCATGTACAAGGACTTCTACTGAGAGAAATTAACTGGGTTAATCACAACAAAACGTTTTCCAATTTTTCAGGAGTTCAAAAGTCTCAAGAGTTCAAGGCTCATATGCAATGGCAATCAGATTATAGTTCTCAATTGTTCCAAAAGCCTTTAGAGCACCAACATCAGATTCTGATTGAGAAAACACAGACTGAAAACCAGCTATCAGCACAAGACCCAGGAAGGCACAGCTACTACAAGAAATACCACTTTTCTCTAATGTCTTTTCAGTTACGAGATAGATGCTGATAGTATTGCTGGCTTTAGATAAGGTTGATTAATCAGCACTGATCAAGATCCCAAATTAAACAGAACAACTTGTGTTACCTTCTTTGAGATAACTTGTGTCTTCTTGCTAGCGCAAGAAAGCGCAATGCGAGAGAAGAATTGCAAGCTGTCCACCTGTTACAGGTACTGTGGTAACTGTGGAGAAGATAGGAAATACTAGGCCAGAACTCAGGAAGCACGTCGCTGCGAGGAAAAGCCTGCCGCTGTGCAGGTATGGATGCTGCTAGGAAGAGAGGACTGCCACTACGAAGGGAAAGCGGCCGAAGACTGGAGACAGGTAAGCTTTGCTTCCAAGTCAAACAAATCTAAGCTGGATTTATGGCCTCATTACGAGTTTGGCGATCCCACCGTGGGAACGCCAAACTCGCAGGGAAGACTCCATCGCCATGGCTTTTGTGTCCCCCTTGCCCTATTACAATGTTCCTCCTGGTCTCACCGGAGGGAACATAGCAATAGAGCATTCCTGCCTTTTAGACCGACAGGAACAGAGCTGCGAGATTGCACTCGGCTACCTGCTCACAGCTGGGACCATGAGAGCAGCTCTTTCAAAAAAGTCTTTGAGAGGAGCACCAGTAGCCTTGTAAAGAAATATAGCATCTGTGGAAGTATTAACAGTTTGCCTTTCCCCAACCATCCAAGCAGTGATAGCGACTGAAAAACCCAGAACAGGAGGGAACGATGAATCAATAAATGTGCCTTTCCTAGATTGCCTAGAGTAAGATCTTTCTCTGTGTAGTATAGTGTAGTTGGTTTTGTACCAACCCCTAATGAGGACTTTTTTCGTTTACATATAGAACTAGCTCAGTTCTTTTGGAAAATCCGCTTCCACGTGTTCTTTAAAGACAAACCAGTTGAACTACCAGTACTAGATTCAGGACTCAAAAGACCTTCAACCTTCGTACCATCATCAGCCATGATGCCGAGTGAAGTGTTGACTTTTGAAAAAGCTGTATTAGCCGATGTATCTCATTTATGTCCTGAACACCCTTATGTTAACATTCCTAAAAGAGAGAAGCAAGCCTTACAACATCTAGCATCTGATCCAGATATCGTGATTAAACAGGCTGACAAAGGCGGTGCAATTGTGATCATGGACACAGATGACTATAGACGTGAATGTTTACGTCTTCTGAGTGACACCACTTACTATACTAAGATTACTAGTGATCCTACCAGAAGACTACAGACCCAGATCAGGTGTCTCTTGGAGGAAGCTAAGAATAACTCATGGATTTCCTCTAAGGAAGCTGAGTTTCTTGACACGGTTAACCCTAGAACCCCATATTTGTATTGCCTACCCAAGATTCACAAGAGTGTAACCCCCCCCCCCCCCCCCCCCCCAAGACGACCGATAGTATCAGGTATAGGCTCGGTTCTTGAACCTTTATCAGTTTTCTGCGACCATTTTTTACAGCCCTTAGTGAAAAATTCCTCTACCTATCTACAGGACACCAAGGATGTCCTCAATTTGATTGATTCCATCAACCATTCCGGTAACATACAAGGTATTATTACCTTAGATGTAGAAGCTCTCTACACGAACATTCCTCAAGAGGCAACTTTACAGGTTGTGGAATCGTCTCTCTCGAATGACTCCACATCCCTGTCTACACCTGTGTCTTTTATTATGCAATGCGCCGCTTTGGCCCTCACAGAAAAATATTTTGAATTTGAGGAACAATTCTTTCATCAGATTCGGGGTACATCGATGGGTAGCACGTTTGCGCCTAGCCTAGCGTGTTTATATATGTTTGACTTTGAGAAAAAAACACATTTTGTCTCAATCCAACCCTTTTCAGAATGACATAAAATTATGGAGACGCTATATAGACGACATTTTGGTCATATGGCAAGGACCGTTGTCTGCAGCAGATGAATTCACCCCCTGGATAAACTCCCTTGATCCCTTTCTGAAGTTCACGGCTACAATATCATCAACCCATTTACCCTTTCTGGATCTGATGATCACCATTGATGAGAATGGTTTACTGGCAACCAGTACATATCACAAACCTACAGATCGAAATAGCCTTTTGTTGTACGAAAGCCACCATCCAAAGGCTCTTAGAGATAATTTACCTGTGGGCCAGTTTTTACGCCTTAGAAGAAACTGCAGTTCCACACAAGATTTTGACCAACAAGCAAGCACCCTCCAAGTTAAACTTTATGAACAACACTATCCACCTAAATTGTAAACCTGGCACGTAAGAGAGCCAAAAACAATCATAGGGAATGTCTATTGGCAACCAAGGAAAAGGCTCCCCAGACACGCATTACCTGTGTGTCTACCTTTACTCCATTATCCAACTATATGAAAAAGTTGGTTAACAAACGATGGTCGGTATTGGAGAGCGGAAGCATTGCTATGCCAAAACCACTATTTGCTTTCAAACACACTTCTAATATTAAAGACCTAGTGGTCCATACTCGCCCACGTGTCCTACATGATAGTCCCACACAAAGAACATTGTGGGACCTTCCTCCAATTGAAGGTCATTATCCCTGCGGTAATTGTAATGTATGTACATTAACCAGACGAATTAAGTGATTAGATCTTGACCCTATAGGGAAATGGCACCTAAGAAAACATACGAACTGTAACTCTAAGAATTGCATCTACATGATCTTGTGTCCTTGTGGACTGCGTTATGTTGGAATGACAACACGTCCTGTTAAGATACGAATTAATGAACACAGAAGTAACATTAGATGCCACAGGTTAACCACTAAACTTTGGTCATACTTCTTAGACACTCCCCACACTCCAGATGAGCTTTGGTGGGTGATTCTGGAAGCCCCCAGAGTCTGACAAAATGACGCTAATTTCCTCTTTAGAATGGAAAACGTTGGATTTTTAAACTAGGAACATATATCCGGGGACTGAACGATGAAATTCCATGGACCACACTTTCATCATAATTTTTCTAGCTCAATATAGTGTTTTTAGGTCATTTGCAGTCAGTAGGGATCCCCCTAAACCAGATGTGTATTTAACTTCTACTATAATCCTCCTTAGACCATCACCATCCCTGTTAATATTGGGAAAACATCATTTGTTTTTGTTTTTTATTGGCTAATTTTTCTTAACCAACATTTTTGGCAGAAGACAGCAACTCGTGAATTACGAGATTGGTTTTTCTCTTTACGTGCTTTCTTAGGTCTGACACGCGATAGAAACCACCAGTCACTGGCCCTTTGACTGAGATCTAGTCTGTCTTCTATGTTTAGCAAGTGTTATCGGAGAGTCCGTTTTCTCTATCCATGACTCTTCCCATGCGCGTGAGCCGGCTTTCTGGTTCCTTGCCGCTATGTATAAGAAACGCCGTGGAGCGCCCAGCATGCTGTTATCGGGACGCTGTCAGGTGGGTAGGTTCAATGACCTACGATCGACGTGCCGATTGTAAGTGGACTTCCCCTTTTTTCATGTGCAACATCGCGGATGTGCGGCTGCCGATAATTGTTTTCTTTGACTGAGTTCAGTATTAGACTTACGGCACCCACGCTGAGGTGACCATAAATAGACACCTCTATGCCCCTATCACGGACCACTTTGGAACCAGGTTTTAGCCTTTACCAAGTGCCTTTGTGAGCATTGTCACTATTTTTTATTACTGTTTTCAAACTTTATTTTAAGAAGCATATTTACCCTGATTAACGACAGGAGTGTTACTACTACCAAGGCTGATTATTGAGATATAAGACTGTTGTGCTCACAAGTGATATCCATTGGATGATGATAGACTTGATATTATTATGGATTTTAGTTTCTATAGATATATAAGATGACTAGAGGTGACCCCTCATCTGAGATGTAAATTTTTCTGTTTACTATTGTGACATAATCATTGTTATCATTTTTGTTCTCATGACTACCAAAACCTAGAATGTCAGTTCCAGCCTCTGACATGCGATTCCTAGGAGCTCTATCCTGAGAGTGGGGATGGTAAGCCTAATTTACTTACACCTTCACGCGAATGATGCACTAAATCACCATTTTCACTATGTTGAATGTACTGTGTACTATACATTCTCTATTTACTTTTTGTATTTTATTATTTTAGATTTTTAGGGCGACCTTATTTGACATAGCAAGTACACAAAAGTAAGTGACTGCCTTTGTATTCCTCTTCCAAATAGGGTCAAATTAGTTTATTTTTGGAGAAGTTGTACAAGTATTTTTGGTCCTGATGAAGCGTCAATGGATCCAGCTGGACCACCAGACGCGAAACATGTAGACCTGATGACTAGAGGTGCCATAATTGGTCTGTTCCTCTTGCGTAATTGTTGAGAGCACGTGAGAATTACTACTCACCCCTTGACTCTCACTCTGTTTTTAACCTTGGTCTCCATCTTATTAACACTGATTAAAATATATGATTAAAATTATATGATGGATAACCAATTTTATTATTTTCTCTCCACTATTGCTTGAGTACTTGAATTTTGGTACTCCATTCACACGATCTGATTCCATCTGCAATACGGTTAAGAGTCCCCCTCGGGCAGCCTCTTAGGCGTTGCAGCACCGGCCTAACGAGGAGCTTTCCAAATGATGAAACTAGTCATCCAGTGTGATGCTTGAGGGTTTTCGCTCCTGTCGAATCAGGCCTCCCTACTTTTCTTCTTGATTGGAACAGTGTATTTCTTTGTCTTTAGTATATGTTTGCACCCAGATATCTGAGTACATAGAGTGGCCATTCTAATCTAGTTAGCACTACACCACCCCTTGGGTCGGCCAGCACCCTACCCTGCTCAATGAGAACATCCAATATTTAGTCCAGTTTATTTTGGGGCCTGACATTTACGTGCCCCCCCCAACATGTCTATTAATGTCTAGATAGAGTAGCATGCATTACGCAGCTATATCAGGGCAACATCCACATGTCAGGATATGACATGCCACCTACTAAATGCATATATACCTCAATCCAAAGTCCTCTGAAGCAGCATGCATGTCACTGTTATATAGCGAGCACAAATATAAGTGGGTAGAAAAGGAATCCCTGCCTAGTGACTTTTGTTGGGTGTGGCACTGTCTGCAGCGTCACAAACTGTTTGCTTTTACCCTCCACTTTTTACTGAAATTCCTTTTTGCTGGCTCTAGTACTCTGTGCACTTTACCACTGCAATCCAGCGCTAAAGTGCTTGTGCTCTCTCCTTTGAACATGATAATATGGTCTTACACCTGATTGGCATGTTAATTTGGTGATAGGTCCATTGTACCCATGGCTGTAAAGTATTTGGTACTAGTGGGCCTGCAGTACTTATTGTGCCACCTCCCTAGGTGGCCCTTAAAACATGTCCCAGGTCTGTTATTACAGCATGAATGCAGTTTTGAACCACCAATTCAATATGGCAATATAATCCCCTTGCCATGCCCTAAACTCCCCTTTTAGTGCATATGTCACCCCTAATGTGGGCCCTAGGTACCCCATTAAGCAGGGTCTCTTGTAATTAAAAGGTTGGGCATGCAACTTCAAGATTTAGCTGTCCTGGTAGTTAAACATTGATAAATTAAATAGAGGTCTACCTCTCCCACTTGGTTGCCTTTTACATTTATTAAGTGTCAACGTTTGATTGGGAACATGTAAGCAGCGCATGTTTAGTGTATGTAAAATTGTAAATAAAAATCATCTTAAAAGGTTAAGTTTGATTTTGAAGATGCCACTTTTAGAAAGTTGGCATTTTCCTGCCTTAAATTATTTGGTGCCTGCAGTCTATGCTGGGTCACAATACTAGGTGTAGTTGGCATTTGAGCTTTGTTAATTTCTCCCAGACAGCCACACAATACTGAGATTAGGTTCTTTTTGCATAGGCCATCAACTCGTAGGATGGGGTGGCTGAGCTAGGCACAGCCCCACTTGCAACAAAATAGGCCATTCTCTGCCTCCACACATAGGACTTTTCACCCTAGCCTTATTCATGCAGCCAACTCGGAGCCAGGCCAGGGGAGTCAGGAAACTTCAAGCACTTCAAAAGGAATTCTTTAGAAACGTATCCTACAAAGAAAGAGCCATGGATAAAAAAGGGGTCATCAGACACACTCTTTAGTTCACTTTTTGGACCTGTGGAAGGACTCTCATAAGACTGTGTGCTGCTGTGGCCTGCTGAGTACTCCACAAGACCGCACTTCTGCACCTAGAGTGGCCTGTTCCATCACTTGAACCCAGGACTACCAGAGTGACTTTGAGGGCTGGTTTGCTGGCCTCCTGTTCAGAGCCTGAAGGGGAGAAAAGGCTCTCTCCACCTCAACCCTGCACTGGGACCCAGCCTGAGTGAGTCCTACTCCTCCAGGTGTTGCCCTTCAGCCCTGGACCCTTGGTGGTGCTGCTAAAGTGGCAGATAGGCAAAATCCAAAACTTGTGACTTAGAAAACGTTTGGCTAAAAACCGATCTGAGAACAGAGAGAAGACTGGGAATAACCTGCTCATCTCTCCAGAAAACATTTTGCAAAAATATGCCCTGAGACCTGGGAGAAGACTAGCAGCATCCTCTCATCTAGCCACCCATGGTGAATCACTGATCAGCCTGACTTTGTGGCAGCTACTGCTATGTTCTCTGCAGCAGCAAATCCTAATCAGCTGTCTCTTGCCAAGGTGGTATCCCTCCTTGTGGGACTCTCATCGGCTACAACCTCCTGTCTTGTCCCGCTGGCGATTTTCGACTTGCAAAAAAGTCACTAAGGGCCTCATTGCAACTTTGGTGGTCGGAATGATCCGCCTGCCAAAGCTGCGGGGAGGACGTTGCCATCAGACCAGCAGTCTCCCCCAAGTCATATTGCGAGGTTTCCACCACGCTGACCAGTGTAAACAACTAATGAAGGCATTTTTGTAATTCAGACCAGTGGAAACAGTGCCATGGCATTGGCCTTGGTTCCTGTAGGCCAATGCTGCGGCACAACAGCACCCTCTGAATGCGCACTGTTTGCAGTGCAGACAGTGTGCATTCCAAGGGTGCTGTCAGGTGGGTCCCTGCACTGCCCATGCCATAGGCATAGGAATGCACTGCCCATGCCATAGGCATAGGGATGGGCAGTGCAGGGCCCTCTGTGGCCCTCAGCACTGGTCTGACCACCATGGTTGTAATGTGGTGGTCCGACCGTCAGCTGTGCGGCAGTCCGACCGCCACTCTGAGTCTGTTAGTCGTAAGACTGCCAGATTCATAATGAGGTCCTAAGTTGGAAAGTAGAAATATTCACCATGACTTCACCCAGAGACTCCCCATCGACGATGCTCTCTCCTTGGACCATACCTGAAGTCTTGCCCTGCTGAACTTTACGTTCTCACAACATTTCCCTCAAAATTTCTTCTAATTCCAGTGATAAGAGCTGACTCGGCCCAATTGACTTTTTGTATCAGACTCGAGCTCCACCACAGTTGGCCATACTTTTCAACTTTGACTTGGGCTTGTGCGACTCAATGTCCGTGGTTGATCTTTTAGGCAGTCGGGGCTAAACGTACGACGCATTTTACATGTCGCAAAAGGCCCATTGGGCCATTTGCAACTGGTAAAATGCATTTTGGCACATGTAAAGGGCATCCCTTCCTAATAGCCAGTCACAAGGTCCATGTACAAATGTTTTGCGACTGGAATGCATTTTCAAACTGGTGGTAAGCCATTTGCCAACGGGAAGGGGTTGCCAAGGGACCCCTTCCCCTTTATGGATGGGGATGCCAACATTTTTTTCAAAACAAGCAGTGATCCAACGAACCACTGCCACTCTTTAAAAATGAATAGAAAACTTTTCATTTTTATTTTTGAAATGCATCCTGTTTTTCTCTAAGGAAAATGGGCTGCATTTAAATAACAAAACGCTTTATTTAAAAAGCAGTCACAGGCATTGTGGTCTGCTGACCCCAGCAGACCACACTCCCTGTGACTGCTGGCCATTCCAAATGGGTCACAAACTGTTAGCTGCCTCATGAATATTCATGAGGCAGGTCCCTTGCGACTCATTTGGGAATAGCAAACAGTGTCTCAGACAATGTTGTATATCAGAGTTTGCGTCTCTCAATTTTCAAATCGCTAAAATTCGGTAATTGTGAGCCCCACAATCTCTGATGGTTGTACATCTGGTACTGGATTTTACATAAAATTTCAAAAATGTATACCTCTGGTTTTATTGATTGGATTTTTGTTGTTTTAGTGTCACATAGTAACAGAGAGCAGCAGGTTCAGTAGTCCAGTTTCAACATTAATCACTAATGTGTCAGTAGGAATCATCTGGTAGTTTATTAGTATATCTAAGCTCAATGTTCTAACTTTTGTTGTGATCTCACATAGCTTAATGCACATTTTTTTCAAATTGCTCTCAGCCTGCTCATGTTGGCCAACACCTCTGCTTTGCTGCACAGGTTCTAACATCCTTTCACAGATGTGGCCCATTGTACAATAGAAGATCTTTTGTTGCACTATTTTATCTTCCCAAATATCTTCCCCAATAAAACTAGCTTGGGTTTATATTAAGAATACATCTTGCCATTGTTTATTTTTTATTTTACATTTTGATGTACCAATAACATATCTCTCCTGACAGATACAATGAGCCTATTTAACAAACAGCATTTTGTTGTAAATTAACTAGCACTACTACTTACTACAAAATGCAATTCACAAACCTATTGGTGGAAATTTCCATCTCTACCTCCAATTTTCCTATCTTTTTATGGGAAGATCCTCACAAAAGTATCAGCTGGTGGAATATAACAGTGGTAGGAAGTAACACAATACTTGTCGCTGAAGCTTTTTGTATGCTTTTAACATGCAGGAGTGTTTCAATTTATATCAGTGCCAGCCTCTGGTTTGTTTTTATTGCTTCAAAAACAGTAAAAACAAACCACAGACTCGCAAGCATGTTGTAAAGCCTCTGACCTCCATTTCTACTTGCCTGTCAAATCCTGACCTAGAACACCCATGCCTGTCTGCCACAGGGTGTGCTGCAGTTGTTCCAGTCCAGGGGAAGAGGCATGAGAGTACCAAGAGTGCCTCTCAGCCTCCGATGCAAATAGGCAGACATGTTTTAAACAGATATTAAAGTGTGTGATAAAGCATGCACACACCAAAGCAAGGTCACAGCTCAGTCCTTCACACACTGCAAGCAACACCCCTTCCCAATTCATCACAGGTGATGAGTAGGGAAAGGGTGTTCCTTGCAGCCTGTGAAGTGATTTTCAGGCAGTCCCAGGGATACAGGGATAAGGCCATAGACCCTCGGGATTGCTTAGAAGTATGATAGTGCTGTGAGTCATGAGTAGGAGGTCTCTTCAGACCCCTGACACCTGCTGGCCAGGGCTGCCACTAGTCCAGTTCTTAACCTGTTTAGGAATGTGTTTTAAAAAAAGAAAATGCTGTGTGGCATGTGCTCATGTGTGCCTCTCAATAGTGCTTGGGTGCATGTTTCTCGTCTCAGCAAGAACAAGAGGCAGCCATGCACTAAGGGCACCAGCCAGCATGGGCTGAGAGTCCTCATTTAAATCAAAAGAAAAACATATGTGGCTGGTAATCGATCTTAACAGCATCTATCCACATAAATTAGAAATCGGGGTGGGTGGCACCCAGCACCTTCTAGTGGCAGCCATTGCTGCTTTACACATGTATGATCACTACTTAGTAGTAAATAAGGACGAGACTGGAGGGGAGTGGCTGGAAATGAGGAATACTTACTAAAATGGGAGGAGTAAGGAGGTGTTTAGAGAGGGACAGATACCACCCACAAAGGCTAAGCCCATTGATAGTCAGAAACTGCACTTTTAAAGTTATTACAACCACAAATGACCCAAAACAATAGCAAATGTACTCTAACTCAGACCTGGAGTAAGTTTAGCATACATGGTTAACATTGGCACTGTATCATCCTCTAATAGAAAATATTACTCAGGGAATTAATATAAAATCGAATTTCAAATAATGTAAACAAAAATTATATATTTTTTTAACTGTTTAAAAATAGGTATACTGCATCCTTTGCAGTCGGACCGCCAGTTTTGGATGCTGGTGGTTTGACCACCACAAGACCACCGCTAGAATATTGGATCCCAATGCGTTGGGAGTGGGGAAAGCTGTGGTCAAGAAGGGCAGTGCCAATGTTGGCACCGCCGTGCTGATCACGCCTTGCCTTTCCGCTGGCCTTTTCATAGTGGGGACACCGATATGAAGAGTCCGGTGGAAAGGCAAAGACGGGGCCACAGGAAGCCCCTGCACCACGCATGCCCATGTCATGGGGGGTGCAGAGGCCCGCCCTGTCAGCACAGTTGGAATGCACACTGTTTGCAATGGCCACAGTGTGCACTCCAACTGCACTGAAGGCACAGACAGGGGCTTCAGCTCTCCCTTAAAGGCAAAGCCAATGCCAACACACTGTCTCTGCCACCCGGCCCAGCAGGAATATGATAATACTCTGTATTGGTGGTCTGGTGATCAGACCACCAAAGTCGAAATCAGGCCCTTATTTTTACAATTTGTTAAAAGTTTAATACACTTTTTAAAATTTCTTGGGACATCTCCGCCTTGGAAGACATCTTTCTACATATGAAAAGTTCCTAATTGTAACGTTACACTCATGTACTTGGCTGCACCACCCATTTAAGGGAGTGGAGTAATGTTAGTCTATACTTTGATGCAATGTTAAACTCAGAAATGATGAATGGCAAAAGCAGTAGATTTACTACAAAGTTTAGGAGTAATTTTACATGTGTACATTCACTCATGTATAAATTTATCTTTGCGAATAAGCCACACAGAGTGCCCTTATGCCATGGCAATTTGTTTCAAATTTGAGCGATTGTAATGACCAGCAATAAATATGCAGGGTGTTAATAAAACATCAAAAACCATAACTATTTAAAAGACGTGAAAAACACAATGCGCTTAACCTGTTTTAATATATACGTTTACCTATTACTTTAGCTTACAGTATCCTAAATATGAAAGTATGAAGGCATGAATGCCTCAGGGAGGCCACTACTGCCACAGCACCAAAACAGCTATAGACCAGAAAAGCACTGCTCTAAACTAGTCCATTTATCAATACTCAAAAAGCTTTACTGCGGAAAAACAATTCACAGTCTGCTCAGTGACAAACTGAGAAGATGAACGGCATATGAGTCTGTAATGATAATAAGAGAATACACATCTTTCAATAAATTAATCTCAAGGACCTTGCTGGTCACCTACTTCACGAAATCATTTTGACAATTGATTCGTGGAGCATTCTGTATGGACAAAACTATCTTAGTCTACTGTGTAAATTACAGAAATTGGATTAAAATTCAGATCAGTTTACCACAACATGAATGAAAGGTAAATTTGTTGTACATGGTGAAAGGAAATGATATTCAAGACTACAAGCAAAACAATGTTTTGCTAGTTGAATGTTCCCAATCAGTAAAAAAAAAAAAACTTTGTGCTGTTTTTTGTAAAGTGGTACTAATTAGTTGGCACCATACTGTAGCTACTTTGGTAAGACTTATGGGTGTGCAAACCAGACATGACAACCACAAGCAATTCAAAAAGTATTCCCTGGTACGTGTATTACTTAGAGTTTATCCACCTAGCAGCTTCCCTTTAGAGTACCATGGGCCAATTGTATCAAAGGGTTTTACCCTTTCTGTGCCTATGGGAAAATGTGTTCGTACATATGACCCTATATTTCTCTTATCTAGTGTGTTGATACTGATTAAAAGATTAAACAAATACACGTTTGAATAAAGTGACGTAATGTAACACAATTACCTTGTCCATTGGCAAGAAATAATACGGTAAAGCTCAAACTTGCAGCTGATGAAAAAGAACAGCACCAGGAAGGCAGGACCATTGAAACAAACAAGGTTCAATCTTGCTCTCTTACTCACATGAAAACAGCCATTCCGCTGCACATGTGGGTCTATTCGGGCCACTATATACAAGGCAGCTTCCAGACAAAAAGCCGTCAGCGAACATGGAATTTGTGTTTCCTGTAATAGGCGAAAATCTCCTCCAGTCTCTAGCAAGAGATTGATTACTACTGAGCGTTTGGCTTGGGCATTAAGTAATTTTACATTCAGGCACACAATGTAGGAAAGTACCATCTTGCCTGGCATGTTACCCCTATATTTCACTGTATATATGTTGTTTTAGTGTATGTGTCACTGGGACCCTGCCAGCCAGGGCCCCAGTGCTCATAAGTGTGCCCTCTATGTGTTCCCTGTGTGATGACTAACTGTCTCACTGAGGCTCTGCTAACCAGAACCTCAGTGGTTATGCTCTCTCTGCTTTCCAAATTGTCACTAGGCTATTTCACCAATTCACATTGGCATACTGGAACACCCTTATAATTCCCTAGTATATGGTACTGAGCTACCCAGGGTATTGGGGTTCCAGGAGATCCCTATGGGCTGCAGCATTTCTTTTGCCACCCATAGGGAGCTCTGACAATTCTTACACAGGCCTGCCACTGCAGCCTGAGTGAAATAACTTCCATGTTATTTCACAGCCATTTACCACTGCACTTAAGTAACTTATAAGTCACCTATATGTCTAACCTTTACCTGGTAAAGGTTGGGTGCTAAGTTACTTAGTGTGTGGGCACCCTGGCACTAGCCAAGGTGCCCCCACATCGTTCAGGGCAAATTCCCCGGACTTTGTGAGTGCGGGGACACCATTACACGCGTGCACTATACATAGGTCACTACCTATGTATAGCATCACAATGGTAACTCTGAACATGGCCATGTAACATGTCTAAGATCATGGAATTGTCACCCCAATGCCATTCTGGCATTGGGGAGACAATTCCATGATCCCCCGAATCTCTAGCACAGACCCGGGTACTGCCAAACTGCCTTTCCCGGGGTTTCACTGCAGCTGCTGCCAACCCCTCAGACAGGTTTTTTGCCCTCCTGGGGTCCAGCCAGGCTTGGCCCAGGAAGGCAGAACAAAGGACTTCCTCAGAGAGAGGGTGTTACACCCTCTCCCTTTGGAAAAAGGTGTCAGGGCTGGGGAGGATTAGCCTCCCCCAGCCTCTGGAAATGCTTTGATGGGCACAGATGGTGCCCATCTCTGCATAAGCCAGTCTACACCGGTTCAGGGATCCCCTCAGCCCTGCTCTGGCGTGAAACTGGACAAAGGAAAGGGGAGTGAGCCCTGCTCTGGCGTGAAACTGGACAAAGGAAAGGGGAATGACAACTCCCCTGACCTGCACCTCCCAGGGGAGGTGCCCAGAGCTCCTACAGTGTGCTCCAGACCTCTGCCATCTTGGAAACAGAGGTGCTGCTGGCACACTGGACTACTCTGAGTGGCTAGTGCCAGCAGGTGACGTCAGAGACTCCTTCTGATAGGCTCTTACCTGTGTTGCTAGCCTATCCTCCTTCCTAGGTAGCCAAACCTCCTTTTCTGGCTATTTAGGGTCTCTGCTTTGGGGAATTCTTTAGATAACGAATGCAAGTGCTCATCAGAGTCCCTCTGCATCTCTCTCTTCACCTTCGCCAAAGGATCGACCGCTGACTGCTCAGGACGCCTGCAAAACCGCAACAAAGTAGCAAAGACGACTACTGCAACCTTGTATCGCTGATCCTGCCGCCTTCTCGACTGTTTCCTGGTGGTGCATGCTCTGGGGGTAGCCTGCCTCCTTTCTGCACCAGGAGCTCTGAAGAAATCTCCTGTGGGATGACGGAATCCTCCCCCTGCAAGCGCAGGCAACAAAAGACTGCATCACTGGTCCTCTGGGTCCCCTCTCAGCACAATGAGCGAGGGCCCTGGAACTCAGCAACTCTATCCAAGGGACTCCCACAGTCCAGTGACTCTTCAGTCCAAGTTTGGTGGAGGTAAGTCCTTGCCTCCCCACGCTAGACTGCATTTCTGGGTACCGCGTGATTTGCAGCTGCTCCGGCTCCTGTGCACTCTTCCAGGATTTCCTTCATGCACATGCAAGCCTGGGTCCCCGACACTCTAACCTGCAGTGCAAAACCTTCTGAGTTGTCCTCCGGCGTTGTGGGACTCCCTTTTGTGTCTTCAGGTGGACTCTGGTTCACTCCTCTTCTAAGTGCCTGTTCCGGTACTTCTGCGGGTGCTGCCTGCTTCTGTGAGGGCTCCCTGACTTGCTGGGCGCCTCCTCTGTCTTCTCATCCAAGTGGCGACATCCTGGTCCCTCCTGGGCATCAGCAGCATCCAAAAACCCTAACCGTGACCCTTGAAGCTAGCAAGGCTTGTTTGCGGTCTTTTTGCGTGGAAATACCTCTGCAAGCTTCTTCACGACATGGGACATCCATCCTCCAAAGGGGAAGTTTCTAGCCCTCTTCGTTCTTGCAGAATCCACAGCTTCTACCATCTGGTGGCAGCTTCTTTGCACCCTCAGCTGGCATTTCCTGGGCATCAGCCCACTCTCGACATTGTCGCGACTCTTGGACTTGGTCCCCTTGTTCCACAGGTACTCAGGTCCGGAAATCCACTTTGGTTGCTTTGCTGGTGTTGGTCTTCCTTGCAGAAACCCCCTATCATGACTTCTGTGCTCTCTAGGGGTTATAGGTGCACTTTACACCTACTTTTCAGGGTCTTGGGGTGGGCTATTTTTCTACCCCTCACTGTTTTCTTACACTCCTAGCGACCCTCTATAAGCTCACATAGGTTTGGGGTCCATTTGTGGTTTGCATTCCACTTTTGGAGTATATGGTTTGTGTTGCCCCTATACCTATGTGCTCCTATTGCAATCTACTGTAACTTTACATTGCTTGCATCACTTCCTTTTGCTATTACTGCATATTTTTGGTATTGTTTACATATATCTTGTGTATATTTGGCATCCTCATACTGAGGGTACTCACTGAGATACTTTTGGCATATTGTCATAAAAATAAAGTACCTTTATTTTTAGTATTTCTGTGTATTGTGTTTTCTTATGATATTGTGCATATGACACTAGTGGTATAGTAGGAGCTTTGCATGTCTCTTAGTTCAGCCTAAGCTGCTCTGCTATAGCTACCTTCTATCCGCCTAAGCTGCTAGAAACACCTCTTCTGCACTAATAAGGGATAACTGGACCTCGTACAGAGTGTAAGTACCCCTTGGTACCCACTACAAGCCAGGCCGCCTCCTACACACAAGTTTCAACAAAGTTGACAGACATTCAGCATGTGCCATGGCTGGCTCTCAATGTTCTTCTTTAAAGTAAAAACGTGCACCATGTGTTTCAAATGTAGGCCCGGGCCATAAACAATCACACAAACCTCTTCCCTTACCGAACTCCTGTATCCTTTGGTGAACCTTAGGGGAAAAACATACAAGGGCCCCAGCTGGTTGTATAAAAACAGAGGTTAGACCCTCCCCCCTATCAGGCGAGGCATGCATGGTCCATCTTAACTCCAGTGAAATGTGCCCTCTCCTTGTTCCTGGTGGCTGAGGCCACTGGATGCATAACTGTCTGAGGTTCTCTTGCCATGATTCAGCGTTCTCAAGTGCAGCTATTTCACTTGCCTTTATCAGAGTCCCACTAGCTGCTAATCGTTTTCAACTCCTGCAAAGCATCCACGTATGCTTTTTTTCTATTTTTCTGCCTGTTGGGGTACAGTTCTTCCAGTTCTGTCGCACTCCTCGATAAACAGGACCAGCTCCACCATTTCTCCCACCTCTCACGGCCCTGTGTTCTCAAACAAGCCTTCAACTTCCTCCGGAATGTCCAGATTTCTTCTGCTTGAAACACAGATCTACCTATTGTCTCCCTCCCATGTGAAAATCAAAGAAACGGCTGGCTCCACTTACAAGTGTATTTATGATGTGAAAGGTAGCTAGTTATGTGCCCAACATCTTATCTCTTCTGTGTGGATGAGGCTGGTTCTTGATACAGTTGCAGTTTGTGACACTTGTAGGTGAGGAACTGTCTGTCTCAGGCCTGAAGCAATGATTTCCTCCTGTTGTAGTCATGTAAGCATGTAAAACATGTCTGGTGGCCTATCTCGTTGGGGTGTCCCTTCACTAACCCTCTAGTCCTAACTTATTGGTAAATCATCTGGTTTATATCTGAGATAGGGGAGGAGGTTCCCATACGTAGACTTCAATCGGACTTTCTGATGTGGATCTTTCTAGTGCACTGGCTTTCGCTCTGTATCATTTCTACTACCTTTCGCCTCGAACATGTACTTTGCAGAGGCTTTCACGTGGCTTCTGATGTCTGGTAATTGTATGGGATTTCTGGGCTTCCTCTTAACTGCTGATCCAAGTTTAAAGAAGCTCTCCATGCAGAGCAGAGGACGGGCACTGGTCCATCATGATGCAGAGAGTATTTTTGGTGCAGGGTATTTCTTGCTACTGGATAACTGCAGAATACCCTTGCACTCCAGATGGGGCATATGATCTCTCTAAGAGTACAACATTCTGCTTCGTCCCGCACATTCCTTGATCCAGTGTCAGACTTGTGGCTGTTTTTACCTCACAGCCAGAGTTCTTCGTGGTGTTAAGACTAGGCCAGGCGCAGAACTCGCGAACTTTCACTCTGAACAACTCCATGGAGTAGTTCCGTGAGTGGGCGCTAGGGGATGCAAATTCTCGCTTGCTAACTTAAAGTTGCTGAGCCATGTACGATACAAAACTCAAAATAGGCACTGGTCTATACTTCAAGGACATTGTTTTGGATCTATCGGGATGCAACACAGCCCAGTGGGTACCAATTGAAGGTGTGATATGGACATTCCAGGAATATGAATGAAACTATTAGGAAGTTGTAAGATTTGAATACATCTAACATGAAAATTGAGACCAGGAGGCTCATGAACATTGGACATTGTAATATGATTGAATAATGTCAATCCTGTATCTCGGAGAAAGATTGTCTATTTTTGACAGTATCTAGTTGGCTGTGTGTACTTTATGGGGAGGGTTTCCCCTGCTGTTACAGATTAATTTGTCCTTTTTGTATTCGTTGTAATACGCTTTTTTTAGCATGGGTGTGGATGTATTGGAGTGATTGCATCTATGGTTTTTTGTTGACTTTTCCTAGGGAGGGTTATTCACCCCCCAAAATCTTTTTGGGAGTTATTTAATAATTAAGGTATTTCGGCGATGATTTAAATAAATAATGTATATTTGAATTACTAAAAAGTATGAAATGTGTAACCTACATTTATATGTGTGCTGTTCGTTTTGTGTGTGTTTTAGGGATTCTGGTCCTAGGAACCCTTTTTCAATTTAGTGAGTTTAACATTTTTTTTTTGCTTAGAGGGATTATTTGTATTCACGATACAAAACTCCACCACGCAGTGGTAGGCGGAGTTTTGCCAGACTATGCGAACTCCACCTGAAGACAGGAATTTTTCACCCACCACTAGTTAAGATTTATGACCTTACTCCAATCCGGGCATTGACCAGGTCTACACTGACTGGCGTGGTCTGTTTGGCCTGATATAGCAGGACCATGTCCCTGAATCACAAGCTAATCAATGCTTTGATGTTGTCACTCTCGACAGGCAGCTGGGAGTTACATGCTTAATTCTGCTTTAAGGCGGTAATGTCCTTCTGTGTTGACTCTGTTGGGCTCAGAAGTACGTCCGTCTCCCACCTCCTCTGAACTGAGGATTTGCTCACCCTCATGCAATATGGTGGGGTGACACTGTGTGACACAGAAAACCAATCTGTGTCCTCCTTCACTCCACTGCATCATCACTCGCTTCTGCAGTGTCTGTATGGCATCCCCTTATGTGAGGCCTACAGGTCGCCCCGATGTGCTGCAGTCTCTGCATGGTGTATGACCTGACCCCAGCAGGGAGACTCCCAGCCTTCTGAGCCACTTCTGCCTTCCTGGTGTTTCCAATTCCACCACCTCTTTGCTGAGTCACTATAGGCCCAGGTCTCTGCTTAGGCCGTCTCTGTGTCCTGAGCTCTCCAGGATAGTGCTGCTGTGATTGCAGATCTTTACTCCCAGCCACGGACATACGAGCCCTCTCTATGTGAACGCCTAAAGCATCAGGGCTGATGTGTGCTTAGACGTCTCTCCTTTAATACTGCACTTTATTCTGACAGTTCATTGGTTCTGACCTACCTAGATGAACCCCCGGAGAGAGAAGTGAGTGGATGTCTTAGGGGGCGGTCCAAGTCATCAGGTCTGCACATTGTACAAGCCATTTTCAGCAGGGATGAAGGGGATCTGAGCCAAGCCATGTCAATGCCATCCACCACCCTGATCATGCCCCCCAATATTTTTAATGATATTTTTGCACGATATGTCTCCAAATCATGTAATGACTTATAAAACCTAACACTTAGTAACATCCAGTGGAACTCAATCACATTACACAATACATTCCTCCGGTTTCTTTTTTAAAATCTCCGGTTGTCCTGTTCGGAAATGTTGCCTTTTATGCGCCTTTATTAGGTAGGCTGCAGGCAGCCACTAAATTTAAGAGGAAACATTTGAATTTTGGAACAGCTTTTACTAAACACCACTGTATAAAAAATAGAATAACAGAGATGCTGCTACGCACCCTTGTTTTAAACTATCATATGTTACAAATATTGCGCGGAAGAAAAGTGAAGTACGTATACAGTTGATGCTAAAAACGGACATGTTAACGTTTAGTACTTATTCAAGCACAGAATGGCATACTGACAATAACATGGGAGAACTACATTCATGAAACATTATGCAAACTAGCGACATATTTTTCATTGCCTTGAAAATGAAAGTGTGATACTTGCCCACCTTTATAATAGACTCGGAGCAGATACTGAGTACCTGATGCAGCGGCTTATTATAAAGCAACACATTAATAGGTCGGTCATGGCTGCGTGGGACTTGCATCGTGTCTTGGATCATCCTTGTTAGAGGCCATAAATCCAAAGTTTTTGAGCCTACAGACAGAAAGGGAGAGAGCAAAAAGAGCAGAAGAAAATAAACAAACACGGTCAGAAAAAGAGATGCAAGTAACGGTGGCTAGTTCATCAAAATTTGCTATTAAAGGAGAAATAGAGTTAAGGCAAACACTAAAGCCCTCATTACGAGTTTGGCGGGCGGCCTCTGCCACCCACCAAACTCGTCTTGCCACCTGCCCACCAGTGCGGGCAGAACACCGCCAGCCCTATTACAAGTTCACCGCAGGGCCGGCGGGTGGAAATGTCCACCCACTGGCCCTGCAGTGAACAGAGCCTTCACATTGCAGCTGGCTCGTAATCGAGCCGGCGGCAATGTGTTGGTGCGGCAGGTGCAGCAGCACCTGTCACGCATTCCACTGCCTGCAATTCAGGCAGTTGAATGCACGACGGGGCTGTGCAATGGGGCCCCTGAACTGCCCATGTCAAGTGCATGGCCAGTGCTAGGGCCCCCAGGGGCCCCCGACACCCCACTGCACCAGCCTTTCCATAGCAGTGGAACCGCCATGGAAAAGCTGGCAGTAAAGAGACTCATAATCCGGAGGGCAGAGCTGCTTGAGGCACTGCCCTGGTAGATTACTACCGCCGGTACTGCCAGGCTGCCGGCTGGCAGAAGCCTGGCAGTGTTGTCGGTCCTCACCATTGGTCCGTTGGCAGTGGGACCGCCACCACGAGTCTGGCAGTCAGTAGACCGCCAGACTTCTAATAGGGGCCTAAGAGCCTGATTTAGATATCAGCGGATTGAATACTACCTCACAAATGTGACGGATATTACGTCCGCTGTGTTATGATCTTCATAGTTTATAATGGGATCATAATACAGCGGATAGGATATCCTTCACATTTGTGATTGAGTAGTCCCCTCCGCCAAGATCTAAATCATGCCCTTAACTCAGAGGCAAGTTGTGCTGACATCTCTCATCTCATTAGAACAGCAACTCACATTGGCCTGATGTGCTATTTACAGTACCTGGTAAAAACAATACTATAGGGTTTGTTATTTGTTGGGTATGAAAACAAGCAACCATTATGAGTTTCTGGAGAATACCATGTGGAGTTGGGTGTTTAACACTAGAAAATCTGCATAATACATTGATTACTGTATGGTTTTCCACCATTAAATTTCTGCAGGTTTAACCTGCTAAAACTTAATAAAAGGTTGAGGTATTTAATGCATCAACAAATTATTGGATGCATTAAATAACAATCAACTTTGGATTTTGTTTATGCATAGGTAAGAAAAAAAACGAAAGACTCATAAGGGGCCTCATTACCTCCTCATCCTCCTTCCTCGTCCCCTTCCGAACGCGTAGAGTGAAGTGCCTTCTTCACTCCTCACGTCACCGTTTAGAAGCTACTTCTTCCCTCGCTATGAAAGGGAAGAAGGGCTGTGTATATATTCCCCTTCTCTCCCCCACAACTACCTGTTCTTTTTTTGTGCTTTCCTGAACTTCTCATTGCCATCGAGTGCCATTTGGGCTGCGGTGGCGCTCTTTGAGTTCTTTTAAACTTGTTTTCGGTAAGTGTGGCTGCGTGGGTGCTGCTTGTGTTTTTTGTCCATTTCGGCTTTCATCCTGATCATTTTCTGTGTTCTTCGGGCTCCCGGTGCAGGTTGACCGGGCGCCTTTTTCTTATTTACCCTAGCTGCATTGGCACCTCCTGGGTTTCAGGGATGCCCTGTTCTTTGTGTTTTGGACGCCTCCTGGGCTGCGTGGGTGCCCTATTCACGGTGGTGGTAGGGCAAGATGTGCTACCCTCACGCTAACTGGCTGCATTGGCACCTCCTGGGTTGCAGGGGCGCCCTGTTTCCAGTGTTTGAGACTCAGATAGATAGCCTGGGCTGCGTGGGCGCCCTGTTCATGATGAGTGTGGGGCAAGATGTGCTACCCTCCCCCAGGACTGAGGCTTCCCTTTGGCTTACTTTACCATGGGGTTGGTTGTGCCCCTCGACCTGGTGCTTTGTGCTGGCCTGCTTGGGCGGCCTGCGCTGCTTGCTCTGCCTGGGTCCCAGTTTGGCCTCTTTAGTGTTTTTTGGTGTTATGGCTTGTTACAGTTTTCACCTGCACCTCACATTTTTTCTGCTCCCCTCGGGTATCTTTTTTTGAACTCGAGGGTCCTTATGTTTTCCTTACTGGCTCTGGTTGGTCCTTGGTTCCTTTTTTTTCTGGTCTCTCTGTGATTTTGTTTAATCTTCACACAGCCACCATGGGGAAGCATGCTGGGAAACGTCGCCATCTTTCTCCTTTGCCTCCCTCTGGAGTTCTGACATTCGCCTCCAGGACATGGTCCGACACCTTTAATTCTCAACGTGGACAGTCGTCCCCTGTTTCTCTGGCTTCATCTTCTTGTTCTGCCTGATATGTTTCTTCCCCTTCTTCGGTCTCCTCCTGGCTGTCTCCAGATTATGAAGAGGATGATCTGGGTTTTCCGCCTGGTGTCTCCTCTAAAGGGGAATATATATTGAAGGAGGATTTGGGTCCAGTGGTCTCTTACTTGTCCTCCAATCTCCAGCTCCCTGTGGATTCAGAGCAACCTTCTAATAGTGGTGATTGGTGCCAGCAGTTTCAGCATCCTTCCTTTCCCAAGCTTCCTGTTATCCCTGCGGTCAAGTGTTTGCTACAGCGTGAATGGAAGGATCCTGATGTGCCTCTGTTCCTCACTTTATGGGTCGCTTGTATCCTTTGTCACAAGGGGAGACTTCTGTTCCTCAGGTTCTCGCTTTGGACCCTTTAATTTCTAACCTTGTGGGTAAGCCTTCTTTGCTTTCTGAGGATGTGACTTTGACTGATCCTGTTGACAAGAGGGTTGAGGCTGCTCTCAAGAGATCTCACCCTAGTCTTAGTCTCTCTTTGCGTTCTGAAGTCTATTGGGTTTATGCTTCTCAGTCCCTTGTTAAAGATTTTCAGTCCCTTTCCTCTGCCATTCAGGCATGTGAAGACTTCTCTGAATTGCTGTCTCATATGGGGATTCAAGCAAAATATATTTTGAATATTGTCTTTGACTCTCTTAAGGGTTCTGCTATGGCCATTGCAGGTTCTGTTTCTGCTCGCCATCATTTCCATCTCTGGGGTTGGAAGGTTGATTCCTCCCAGAAGAATTGTTTATTGTGCATGCCCTTTGGTGGTCCTAAACTCTATGGAGATGAACTGAAAGAGGTCCTTAGGAACTCCTTCATGTGCCAGAAACATGTTTAACCTCTCCAAACTGAAACTTTGGGATGGTGATCGGAGGCGGGGAGATCAATTTCGGAAACACCAGTCTGACTGGGCTGGCCCCTCAGGATCTCCCGTTGGGGGGCACCTGGCTCAGTTCTTTCATGTTTGAACTGCCTCCATCACGGATGCCTGGGTTCTTTAGGTGGTTCCTCAGGGTGTTTGTATGGACGTTTCTCCAGATTTTCCAGATCCTCACTTCCTTCAGATGGGTGTGGCCTCGGGATCCGGTGAGGCTCTCGACTTTCCCAACAGGATCTCCTCCCTGGTCCTCAAAGATGCCATTCGGCCGGTTCTTCCTCAGGAGAGGTGGTTTGGATGCCTTTCTCGTGTCTTCAAGGTCAGGAAGGTCACCGGAGACATTCATCTGATCATCGACCTACGGTTTCTGAGACACTTTGTCCCAACATTGCATTTCCAGTTGTCCACTTTGCGTCAGATGATTCCCTTGGTCTCTCCAGGGGACTTCATGACCAAGATCGATCTTCAGGATGCCTATCTACATTTTCTGATGGCCCCCACCTCTCAGACGGTCCTGACGTTTGCTCCCAACATTGGCAGTTTCAGGTACTCCCCTTTGACCTCGAGTCCTCCCCCGGATTTTCACCAAGGTTCTAGCCCCAGTGGTGGGTCTCCTGCATTCCAGGGGTGTTCTGATTCATCCATATCTCAACAACCTTCTGATCGATGCACCCTCTCTGAGCCAGTCTCTGGTGGACATGTCCTTCGCTGTCTCCCTGTTGGGGGATTTCGGTTTCCTGCTATATTCTTCCAAGTCTCACCTGACTCCCTCTCAGTGTCTTGAGTATATTGGTACCCTTTTCGATATGGAGACAGGGATGTGTCCCTTCCTGCCTCCAGGTGTGCCCGACTCCATCAGTTTCTGAGGTGCCTCCTTCAGGTTCAGTCCGCGAGAGAGTGTCTTCAAGGTCTGATCGTAGGTTGAGTTTGCTTCCTGTTTTCCCCCCCTTCCTTACCATTGTCTTGCTTGTCCCTGTTGTTGGCTGTTTTGGTGTTGCCTCATTTTTTTCTCTTCTTATGTTTCAGCCGAAAACTTTGGATGTCGTCCCATGTGCTTGCCTTCATTTGGACCAGGTGGTTCACCATATCCTGTTTCATTGGACTCCGGCCAGCGGCAACTTGGAGACTCTCATTCCTCTTTCACATTCTATTTGTCAGAATCCCCTCTGGTGGTTGCTTCCTCCATCCCTGGACCGTGGTTTTCCGCTTCGGTCTCTGACTCCTCTGTTCCTCATGGCCAATGCCAGCAGCCTGGGCTGCGGAGCAGTCTTGGAGGACCTCAGTGCTCAGGGCCTCTGGTCTGTTTTGGAGGCTTCGATGTCCTCCAATTGGAGGGAACTTCAAGGGGTCTGGAATGACCTCCATTTGTTTGTTGCTCCTCTTCAGGGTCACTTGGTAGTGGTCAGGGTGGACAACCGTGTGGCTATGTCATACATCAATCAACAATTCTGCACCAGGTCCCCCTCCCTCAAACTCCTTGCTCACCACATCGTGTCCTGGGCAGAGTCCCATCTCATCAGGTTGGGGGCGTTTCACATTCGGGGTGTGCTAAATCTTCAGGCGGATCTCCTGAGTTGGGTGTTCCTGTCCTCCCTGGAGTTCATCCTGGCTCCTTCAGTGTTTTCCCAGATGTGCCATCGGTGGGGTGTCCCTTTGGTGGATCTCTTTGCTACCCCCTTCAATGCCAAGCTTCCCCTCTACTTCACCAGGTTCCTTTTTCTGGGTGCGCTGGGTACCAATGCCCTGTCTAGTCCGTGGCCTCCGGGTCTTCTCTATGCCTTTCCCCCGGTTACCCTGATCCAGCAGTTCCTCTCTCACCTGCTCCGGGAGGTGGCAGATGTGGTTGTGGTTCTCACCCTTTGGCCACAGAGACCTTGGTTCCCCCTTCTCCATCTCCTGACGGTGGGGCAGGAGTGGTGTCTTTCTCTGACCCCCCCTCCCCTCTGTCCCTCCCTCTTCTTCC
Source organism: Pleurodeles waltl (assembly GCF_031143425.1). Classification (NCBI taxonomy): domain Eukaryota; kingdom Metazoa; phylum Chordata; class Amphibia; order Caudata; family Salamandridae; genus Pleurodeles; species Pleurodeles waltl. The sequence continues at coordinate 636,567,094 of NC_090444.1, forward strand.
TCTACGGACTCTGGCACATTTGCTTATCACGGTCTGGAGGTTGAGAAGGTGGGCCTTATGAAGCAGGGACTACGTTCATTGCAGTCTTCTGGACCATGTTCCACTAACAAGGCTTATGCGCATCATTGGGGTTCTTTTGATGCTTGGTGCAGGACTCGCTCATTGTCTCCTGTTTCTGCCCCTTCCTCTTCGATTTTTCAGTTTCTTCAGGAGGGTTTTGATAGCGGTCTCTCTGTGGCTACTCGGAAGTTCCAGTGGTGCTCTATAAAAACCTTTCGGGCTCCATAGGATGATTTGTCCTCTTTTTATAGCGTAGCCTCTAGATTGTTACGGGGTTTCAGCCTTCTTTGTCCTTCCCTTTGGGAACCTTTTCCCTCCTGGGACCTTCCTGTGGTGCTTTCACATCTGAAGTCTCCTCTGTATGAACCATTGGAATCGGTTTCCCTTACGCTCCTGACTTTGAAGTGTTTTTTTTTTTCTGGTGGCCATTCCTACTGCCAAGCATTTGGAGGAGCTTAATAACTTGGTTTGTCACCCTCCATCCCTACACATGTTTGAGGACCGGGTCATCCTTTTGTTGTATCCTAAGTTCCTCCCTAAGGTGAACTCTTCTTTTCATCGAAACCAATATATTGTTCTCCCTGTTCTCACTCAGGCAGCTTTGGACTCTGACCCTTCCTTGTCCCTTTTGGATGTTGTTCATGCCTTGCAAATCTATCTATCTAGGTCTTCTTAGTTTCATCTCTCTGACCACTTTTTTGTTGGTTTTGCGCCTGCACGTGTGGGTTGCTGCCTTTCTTCAACCACCATGTCACCTGGAATCAAGCCTGTTATCTTTTCCACTTACCAGGACCTGGGCAGAGAGGTTCCAGGTGGTGTGAAGGCTCACTCCACTCACGGGATGGCTGCTTCCTGGGCTGAGTGGTCTGATGTTTCCCTAGGAGATATTTTCAATACTGCCACCTGGTCTTCTCCTTCCACTTTCATCACCCATTACAGGTTACACGTTGCTCAGGGTTCTAAATTGTCTTTTGGCTCAAAGGTTTTGGTCGCGGCTGCTTCCTACTCCTGAGTTGGCTCCTTGTAGATTGTCTCTTCGGGTTCCTCCATGTCACCCGTGTTGTTCCTGTTTTTTTGTATGCCTCATGAAACATTACACTGCACTGGTTGTATTTCTTTTATTTTTTTCGTGTGGCTGCTGAAAGTGATCTTGCTTGTGCATTCCTCCATGCGTTTGGAAGGGGACGAGGAAGGACGATGAGGAGGTAATGCTTGGATTACTTACCGGTAATCTTCATTACTCAAATTCTTCCTTCCTCATCCCCTTCTGCACGTCCTTCCCTCCCTCCCTGTTATTTCATCAGCCATTCTGGTAGTGCTTGGTGATATACAGGTAGTTCTGGGGGAGAGGAGGGGCATACATACACAGGTCCTTCTTCCCTTTTATAGAAAGAGAAGAAGAAGCTTCTTAAAGGTGACGTGAGGAGTGAAGAAGGCACTTCACTCCACGCGTTCGGAAGGGGACGAGGAAGAAAGAATCGGAGTCATGAAGAATACCGGTAAGTAATCCAAGCATTACTTGTTAAAATGTTAATTATTTCACATGATAAATAACAATACCACACCTATTACGAGTTTGTGGGGAATAGCATGCAGATTTTGGTGTATAACGCACCAACAGCTGCATGGGACAATAAATACTGTACAATTTCCCTCATTAAATCTCAACAGGTTTGACCTGCAAACATGCAACTAATGTTAAGGTTGGTAACTCATCTGTTAATGATTGAATGCATTAAATACAGCAAAACTCGTATTTCCAGCCCATACAAAAACAGAGGTTTACACACAAATTGGAATTAACTAGCCTAGTCGTTATCGGGCCCACGTGTTTTGTTTCTGCATAAACTGCTAATTAGGCACAGGAAACAGGGTCATTTTGGAGTAGCAGGTTCATTGCCCTTGTTTGCATATTTTCTAATACAATTAATTATTATCGGCCTTTTGGTGATGGTATTCCCACAGATCTTTCTGTGTTAGGAGATAAAAGATTTGCATTATGCATGCAGTAAGATGGCTGTAAAATGGTGCGGCGCAGAGGCAAAGAGATTCCCTCATTTGCATGGGGCATACCAATAGGCAGTTGAGGAAACACCCTCTGATGATAGCTGTGGCTCTATAGTGTGCCAGCGCTATGTATATTAAAGAAGGCGCCGCACAAGCATCCGAGGCCCCTTCTTTAATGCCAAATACCCTGGGAACACGCAAAGCGGGTGTAAACACCCCTTTCGCTCCCCGGTGCACTTTGTGTAATACAGTCCCAGGAAGGGAAAACATTAAGCTGTCTTAAACCGGGGCAGAAGGAATCTTACTTCAATATTTAGGAACATGTTAAGTTATGTGCCACAGTGAATCCCAAATCCAGGGTGTAGCTGCTCGCCTCCAGACACAAGCAGTTGGGGAATGACTACAAATCCACTAAAGTTCCTTTGGTTGTGCTATCTCTTTATAACATTTATACATACTAAATAATATTAAAGAACAATATATAATGCAGCGTATTGTGTATATTAAGTGCTTCCTTTCGAATCACCAACCTGTTACAAGTCTGAGATGCTGATTATCAAAAACCATTGCACAAATCCTGCGGTCAGCTGGTCCCTCATCATTGTCCACGAACACTTGGAGCAGTGTAAGCGTCTGCATGTCCCACACTCTAAAGCCCTACGAAACAGAAGATATAGCGTATTATATGCATTCAATAGTGAGTATATCATTGCCCTAATGTCACGCCTAATATCTGTTTCTAAATAATTACAATTGTTTGTTCTATCGAAATGTATTCAGGATTACAAAACAAAGCAGAGTCAACACTTTTTTTCAATATTCTTTAATGATCGTATGATAACATCTACTATATGAGCGTGCTTTTCAAACAAAGGGGTGAACTACCTCAAGAGATGACGTGCTAGGTGATTAGGCAAAGCCAGCATGAGTTTAGGAAATATTTATGTAGCATGGGATCTTTAAACAATTGAAACACTGGCCCGTCTACTGCATACGATGTGTCACAGCATTAATTATGGATTGACTCTCTTGGAGGCCCCCATTGCCTGTTTCTCGACTCCATGTACACAACTGACATTCACCTGTGTAAGTACCCTCAAATGTAAATGAAAATGTGGATTTCCTGACACTGAAAATTCTGAAAATATGGTGGAATGTGTATGGGTCCAATTCCTAAATCTTTAGGTCTCTCGTGCTCAGAGCTTTTGTAATTGAGCAAAAAAACATAAAGAATGGGCTATCGAGTCAGCCACTTCAGCCGTTATTTTGTTTGGGCCAGACTCGTGTAGACATTGCTTGAAGTATCATTGACATTTTGGATCAGTCCAGAGAGGAGCATTTCTGCTCCTGAGATTACATCCCATTTTATTGGTGCAATAATTGTGTGGTCTACCCACGGGAAGGTTGTCCTTCAGCTTGGTGGCCACCTTTGTGAGAGGCATGTTACTTAGCAATGGCCACATTTTAAACATCGATGCTACCTTTAAGACTCCCATGTAAAATACATATTTTAAAAAGATGCTACTTTGACTTAAGTTTGTTTCATTAGGTAAAGTTGGAAACCCAGATCACTGTGCACCCCTTGCAACTCATTTGCCAATTGTTGTCTTTGCTATAATGGCAACAAAGTATATAGTATTGTACAGTACTGCCTCTATGTTCAACGAGCATGGTTCCCACGCAGTTCACAGAACTTTGCCTCCGACTTTACATCCCCAGACACTTGGGGAGAATCTGCCTATCAAATGAGATATTGGTTGAAGGGCTTCTATAGGTCCCTTTTTCAGTATCTTTAAATTATATTTTCAGTGCCCTCGTTGTAGACCTTTTCCAACAAGGCTGTTCATTCATACCGAAAGTAATCCTCAGATGCATGCAGATATCCCATTTGTGATGCATTGCGGGAGGGAAGATTCTCTATTACAGCAGGCCCGTTTCCTGGTTACATCTTCAGTTCCATGTGTTTCTGTACTACCAGAGGAGCAGGTGCCAGGAGCAGGGCCAAGGGGTAATTGAAAGGATGGCAAGACAGAGAAGATTCTGTTGGTAGGGATGACTGGATGTGATAACATGGTGAAGTGCAAGGGAGAGGGAGAGTCTGGAATCAGAGTGTAGAAACAGAATGTGGAAATGGGGCGCAAAATGGGAGCCACTACGGTTCATCCTCTCTATCTACAAATTATGTTTTTGGCTGCCTCACTGGATACCACTTTCCACCAGGCCAGTCACCCAAACTGAAAGCAAGCCTAGGATGCACGCATACACCTGAGCGTGGAGCAGTGTGGCAGGGAGGGGATTTCCATCGACCTGGCTTTCATTTCTGGTTACATCTGATGTTTTACGCATTTAGAGGAGCACGGGGAAGAGGGCAAGAAGGAAGAAGTAAGAAGGCATTTCTACTCTACCAAAGTGGGGGTAGAATTGACTGGACATGACCACCTTGGTGGAATGCAAGGGAGTGTAAGAGCCTGGAGTCAGAGTGATGAGTCAGAGTAGGGGTGTAAGACCAAAGATGGAAACACCTTGACAGACTGTGCCCTGTGGACCTGGACTCCTGGCATGCAGTGATTATACATCAAGACCTCCTTTCATTCTGAGAAGAACTACATAGAATAATGAGACATCCATACAGGCAGAGCTATGAAGAATGATAGCCCCTAATGTCTAGTGTTACAAAAAAACTGACATCTCCTAAGAAGTGCCCAGGGGAATGAAACAGCATGACACATATGGCCTTGTGGAATGCAACTACCTACTGGAACTATCTGGAACAGGTGACAAGTGTGCTCTAACAAATGGGATTTCCCTCAAATTTGGGGGCCTATTTACCAGCCCCTTGTGCCTCCTTGTGCCGCCCTAGCATCATTTTTTTAAGCTAAGGAGACGTTAAGGAGGCCCCCACTGTGCGCCATATTTACAAAGAGGCACAATGCATGCATTGTGCCACTTTGTAACCCCTTGAGCACATTAAACCTGCGCCAGATATAATTGGTGCAAGGGGCGATTTACCACATATGGCCCAGTGAAATTTACAAGATTTCACTGCGCATTTTCTCCATCATTTTCAATGCCTGCTCAGGGCAGGCGTCAAAGTGACGATCCCACAATAATCTATGGGCCTCCGTGTGCTTTGCTGGACCAGCACCATAATTTATTACACTAATCCAGCAAAGTGCCACAATACCATCATACATTTTGGCACTATTGTGCTAACGTGTGCCAGGGTGAGGTATATAGTAAATACAGCACTACCATGGTGAAGTTAGGTGGGCGCAGGGTGACACAAGAAAAGTGACGCAACAGAGCTGGTTCACCACTGTCTTCTAAATATCCCCCTTGTTGCCATGAGCATTTAGACCTACTGCTGAGGGTGCTTGACCGAATGAAACCTAGTGAGAGGCCATGCCTTGAGCAATGGGGCATAGTGACAGTTAGTTGAGGAATGTGACCAAGTGCAGCTAATGTCTTGAGGAACTTACTTGGGTAGTTAAAGTCCTAAGTAATGATGCCTTCTGACAGGATGTTGTCTGAGCAAAGAGACCTTGTGATAAGTTTGCTTTGAGAATCGATACTATGTGACAGGCAGTGTTCTACAGAATGATACCATTTAACAGGCAGTACCTTGAGAAATGAGACTAAGGGCCAGATGTAGGAACCGGTTTGCATGTCGCAAACTGCGAAAAACGCAGTTTGCGACATGCAAAACGGCCATTGCGATGCTGATTCACATATTGCGAGTTGGTATTGACTCGAAAAATGTGAATCTGACTCGCAAATAGGAAGGGGTGTTCCCTTCCTATTTGCGACTCGCACCGTGATGCAGAATTGCTTTGTGACCACAAAAGCGGTAGCAAAGCAATTCGCAGTTAACACCTCTTTGTGAATGTCGCTGAAAATATTTTTTCAGAGCAGGCAGTGATCCAATGGACCACTGCCTACTCTGAAAAAATGAAACCAAATGGTTTCATAATTTTTTTGAATTGCAACTCGTTTTCCTTTAAGGAAAACTGGCTGCAATAAAAAAAAAAACAGCTTTACTAAAAAAAAGCAGTCACAGACATGGAGATCTGCTGTCTCCAGCAGGCCACCATCCCTGTGAGTGCAGGGACTCGCTACGGTGTCGCAATTTGCGACCCACCTCATTAATATTCATGAGGTGGGTCTTTGCGACCCCATAGCGAGTCGCAGAAGGTGTCTGAGACACCTTTCCGCATACAATTTTGCGAGTTGCAAATTGCGAGTCAGTATGACTCGCAATTTGCAACTCGCAAAATTTTCTGTAGCTACATCTGGCCCTTAATGACACATAACACACTGAGAACTACTGTCTTCGACAGGGGGTGCCCTAAGGATTGAGACCTAGAGAAAGGCTGTTGTAAGAGGGTTGTGACCTGGTGAGAGGCAGTGTGTAGAGGAATGGATCCCCAATTCTCAGTGCCCCCATAAATTAGGGCCTTAATAGATAGTGGGACATAGTTACAAGAAGGTGGAGCATTGGTCCCCTTGTGCCTCTTTTCTGGTGCCGTCCTGCACCACCTAACGACACCATGGTTGCACCGTATTTACAATATGGCACACCATATCCGTCATTATGAAGATAACATCAACATTTTCAATGCTATTATGGCGCTTTGCTGCACTGACATCAAAAATGTTGACACTAGTGCAGCAAAGCACAGGGAGGCCCATTGATTAAAATTAACTCACGCTCTGAGCAGGAGTCACAAATAACGCAAAAATGGTGCACAGAAATCTTGTAATTTTCACTGTGCCATTTCTTCGGACCTCCCTGTATTGGAACACTCCCCTTGCATACATTATGCCAGGCGGAGGCATAATGTGGCACAAGCGTTTACAAAGTGGTGCAATACAAGCATTGCGCCACTGTGTATATACAGCATGGGAGAAAGGCCTCCTTAACACCACCTTAGAATAAAAAGAAAGATGGCTGGGCAGCGGAAGGTGGCACTAGGGTCTTGTAAATATGTCCCATTGTACTGTGGAATGGGAGCCACTTGATGGGTAATGTCCTGAGGAGTGATACTGCACTCACAGGTGATACCATGAGGAATTACACCCCCTGACAGGCAGTACCATAAACAGCAGTAACCCTGACATAAGGAGAAATGAGGTACTCAGACTGATATTGCTTTAGGCATTGTATGATTGTGAGGGGTGATTTCATGTGCTCTAAGGAGTGAGACCCATTGATAGACTGTGCTAACAATTAACACTCTGACAGTCTGACATGTTGGACTGAAGAATGAGATCCAGTGATTGATAGTATACTCAGAAATGAGAAACTCAATAAAAAGGAGGGAATGGAACTTTGGTTTACTAATAAGAGCAGAAGACGTAAGAAGCATATTAGGTTAGTTGAAGAGATAGTAACAAAGAACTTAAATGATATCCAATGGAACTTAGTTAGTATTGGGATATCTTTGTTTGAAGAGGTGTCTGAATATTAGATAAATGACAAGAAGAATGAATATCCACTAGGAAAGATTTTTTAATTGTGGAGGCACTTGGTACACTCCATATTAAAGATGTAAGCCCTGCAGCCAGTTTCCTTGCCACTTTGTGAATTGTGCATTGTTTGTGCCTGAGTTGTATATGAACACATATGTACCAGTTCTATTCGTTCACAGATAACCCTATAGCCGATTTAATGAAGGAAATTAACCCGAAAAGGTATACATTTACCTACATCCCAAACCCATTATCCTAAATGTATTTGAAATTATTTCAAAACGCCAAATTCCATAAGGTATACAAACATTGAACAATGTTGAACAAACATCAGCTTGCGCTGAGTATATACCAGTGGTGGTGTAAATACGGGCACATTACGAGGATTACTTAATGATGGTACAAATCCGAACATGTATTACTGTATTAATGAATGCGTGATGGGGCGAACCGGAACAAGCAGTTGCATTACTGAGTTACAATTCTTGTCAGTACATGCAATATGGATTAATGATTAATATTGTAAATGTGACTGTACAACCGAGATGTCTATGCGATGGTGTAAATATAGGCTGATATTCAAGATTAAGGAGCGCAGAACTTCAGGATTAGTGACTCATAGTATAAATATAAACACGCATTTAGGACCAATAATTGATTGTGCATAACTGAACAACAGGATTGCTGTGTGATCGCACTATAAGTATAGATTGCATAATAGTGGTAATTCTTGATATATTGTATGTATTCTTGTGCAATGGTTTTCTCCTTCTTATAATGCTTGCCTGGCATTATCGTGGTAATTCCTGACTTTCTGTAGGTACGTTTGGCTATATGACACCCATCAGTGATGTAATGATCACAGTTACATAATGGCGGTAATTCTTTACATATCATGGGAATTTGTGCATGACGGTGCAAAGGTCTGATGTAATGTTCACACTGGCATAATACTGTGATTCCTCACGTTTTTGCAACCTTGTCACTATTGCTGTCATAGACCTCAGCCTATATATTACTTACAATGTATTTGCCTCTATTTATCCACTCACTCACCCATGGACCCATCCATCCATGCATGTACTTGCTTATTCAGTCATTCAGCCATGTCCTCATCCAATAATTCGTCATGCACTTGATCTCTCATTTATTCATCCAACCAAGCACTCACTCCAAGCACTGGTGAGTTATGATTCCATTCACGCAATTACCTATCCATATACAATCTTTGAGAAACATAAAACGTTCGACCATAAGTAACATGTCTTACTCCTGGAAATTTATGGGTAAGTCACATCTAAACCTGGGGTAAAACACAGGCTTGTTACCTAGTGGTCCAATAATAAAGTTGCTTAACCTCATAAAACAATTTGTTAGGTTAACATAATGAAGAACTTTATTTCGCCCAAAAGACCATAAAAGCACAGAGTAAAAACTTGATGCCTAATCTTTAAAACGAATAAACAACAGGCCATGCTATCACAAAGTGGAATAGCTGCGAATAATAACACAAAAGGTACACCAAGTGCAATAAGAAAACTAAATCTTGGTTAAATGCATAATAATGAGGCATGATAAATCATTTGGGGGTCTGTGAGCCTTGGGGTTGCTGTAAAAGATTTTTGAAAATTGGTAATAAATCGGGGTTCCCAGGGGAGATTCTGTGCTCATGTTAAGCTTCTATAATACAGTAACAAGGTTGGGGAAAGTCTAAGGTATTGAGATCAGGCCACAAACAGGTATCTACTGATTGATAATGCTATAATACTAGAAGAATCAGAAATGAAGATCCTGAGAGCAGTCAAAAACTGTCAAGGCCCAGGTTAAGACACAGGGCCACTATAATAGGGGCAGAAAAACAAGAAGTGTCAATGTCCTCAGTTTTGTACCCACACATATTGCACTCAGCAGAAGAGGAAGAACCTGGGGACCATTTGTTGGTGAATGCTTTTAGAGGAAGAATACCAAAATTAAATTTAATGTAAAGGCTTTTCACAAGGAAAAGAGGGAATCTCATTTAGGAAAGCCTCAATTTTTGGAAATGGTTTATGGGTCAAAAAGTGGTTGGAAAGAGATCCCGAGTTGGTAGAGTAATGACACTGGGCACTAGAAAGTCCCCATAAATTTTAATTAGGAGTGAGTTGTATAAGGGGATACCTTCCATCAAACTTTTTTTGACAGGTGCCGCTGCCCCGTGATGACTTAGGCAATGCCGTGGGTGCCCTGCTCCGTGATGACATAGGCAATGATGTAGGTGAGTCACATAGGTCGTGACAGCAGGGGTTCACTTGGCAGGGTCCTAGCCACTGTGTCTAGGTCTATGGGCGGTGTAAAATGAGGGCCCTGCCTGTGTGCAACCTGTTTCAGAGCCTAAGAGGACAAGTCTGGACATGTCAGACATTCAGGACCAAGTGGCTGCTTGGGGGCCTTTTCACAGGGCGGAGCATTGGGACTGTAAGGCCAAACCTCCACACCGCTGGCTAATCCAAAAAGAGGGGCTGGGCAAATGTTGCTTTTGTTAGGGCCAGCCAATCAATTTAGAAACCAAAATTAAATTTAATGTAAAGGCTTTTCACAAGGAGAAGAGGGAATCTCATCTAGGAAAGCCTCAATTTTTGGAAATGGTTTATGGGTCAAAAATTGGTTGGAAAGAGATTCCGATTTGGTAGAGTAATGACACTGGGCCACTAGAAAGTCCCCATAAGTTTTAATTAGGAGTGAGTAGTATAAGGGGATACCTTCCATCAAACTTTTATTGATAGGTGCCGCCTCCCCGTGATGACGTAGGCAATGCCGTGGGTGCCCCACTCCGTGATGACATAGGCAATGACGGTGGTGAGTCACATAGGTTGTGACAGCAGGGATTCACATGGCAGGGTCCTAGCCACTGTGTCTAGGTCTATGGGCGGTGTAAAATGAGGGCCCTGCTTGTGTGCAACCTGTTTCAGAGCATAAGAGGACAAGTCTGGTCATGTCAGACATTCAGGACCAAGTGGCTGCTTGGGGGCCTTCTCACAGGGCGGAGCATTGGGAGTGTTAGGCCAAACCTCCACACCGCTGGCTAATCCAAAAAAAGGGGCTGAGCAAATGTTGCTTTTGTTAGGGCCAGCCAATCAATTTAGAAACATATGCTTGCTCCAAGCCTCCCAGGAATAGGACTTAAAGGTGTTCAGCAGATGGCAAAGTATAAACTGACCAGGCAATTAAAAAAAAAAATATTGAAATTAGCAGAAGACAAGAAATGCAAACCTAAAACAGATGTAGCCCTAAGAGTTCCCAGGCCTGGGTTCAAAGGTGTTCAGCACATGTGAAAGTATAAAGTGTCCAGGCCATTCAAAAAAAGGTTTGAAATAGACAGAAGACAAGCAGTGCAAACCTAAAACAGATGTAGCCCTAAGTGTTCCCAGGCCAGCGTTCAAAGGTGTTTAGCAAATGGCAAAATATAAAGTGACCAGGCAATTTAAAAAAAACGTTTTGAAATAGACAGAAGACACGCATTGCAAATCTAAAACATATGTATACCCCAGGCCTTTCCAGGACAACAATCTAAGGGGTCTCAGTAGAGGTTAAATTATAAACTGACCATCCAGTTAAAAGTTTGAAACAACCAGTGGATAGGCAATGTCCCCCTAAAACAGATATCTATTTCTAAGCCCCACCCAACACGAAGCCTAGGCATAATTATCACAAGGAGGCTGGTATAAAAGGTCCCACATTCACATACCTCTTTTTTTCTGAACTACATATTTAAAGTTTGTGGAGAGCAGGTACCATCAGGACCTCAAGGCTGAAAACATGAAGGTCAGAACACAGACTTGTGATGCTAACCCTCTTCTACCTAAGGTCTGTAATGATGTGCTTGCACATATGTTCTAGTGGAGTTTACCCTAGACGTTACCCCCACCACCTTTCCAACGATGTACCAGAAGAGCATAACACTGATGTTTTTACTTAGAGTTATCAGAGATATACGTTTATAAGGTGTTGAAACAGTTGTTTAAGTTGTAAAGGGGTACAGCATGTTTAAAGGCATAAAAACAATGGTTGGGGTAAAAATAGAATTGTATAAATTTATAGGACAATATACATGATGATTAAATGTTTTCTAATATTGTAATCCTTAGCTATATAGTTTAGGCCCACACAATTTTATTACTCTGCTGTCTTTATAAAATAGGATTATCAGAGCATGTATGGTTATTAGCAATGGTTGTTTTAGGGCTGTTGATGATGTGGATTGGGTGACGCGGGCGGCACTGGGTAGCTATGTTTAGCAATAACTTATGAAACTAGCAATGTAAAAACGCATACTGAAAACTTCCATGGACGTCCAGCCTCCAGGACGAATTTATAATGTAGTGATACTGTTTGTAATTAATGTTTATGCTACAGAGAGAGAGAGCAGGGTGTTATGTCTAGAGGCAGCTTTGACTGGTCATAAAGTGGCACAGGGGTTAACATGTAAGCTGTAAAGAACAGAACTATATGTTTGGAGGGCTAGCAACGTGGATTAGTTAAGCTAGCCCTAACTGTGCATCTGTAATGGGTGGCCGATGACACATGTCGCACAGGGCATGTGTCATCAGCCACCCATTACAGAAGTTTTGTTAAGGCAGAGTCCCCAACACCTGCCCTAACTGTGTATATGTGAAGGAGGCAGGGGGCATGTGCTGTGTGCGACACGTGTCCTCAGCCACCCATTAAAAAAGTGTTGTTAGGGCAGGGTACCCAACCCCATGCCCTAACTGTGTATATGTGAAGGAGGCAGGGGACACTTCCCGCGAGCGGTCCGGGTTCCCGTCCTCTATTACAAAAACATTGTTAGGGCCGGGACCTCAGCCCCGGCTCTAACAACACGTTTGTAATGGCGTATGGGGACCCGGGGCCCACGCATGCAAATGGATATGCATATTTAGGGCTGGTGACACAGCCCGATCACTGCCCTAGCAGTCCTCTATGTAAGGACGGCCGTGGGCCCTGACAGTACGCGGCCCCAGGCCCTCGGCTGCCCTTACATAGAGGCCTGTCAGGGCGGGGTGAGGACATGGGCAGAGTGGTGTTCCGGGTCTCCGCCCGCCATTATACACGTATTGTTAGGGTCAGGCGGAGACTCTGACCGGCCCTAACAGTTTGTTTGTAATGGTGAACAGGGACTTCGACAGAGGACAGTCAGGTCCCTGCCACAGCCCCAACCCCTCCATAAACCCCTGAACCTATGCTTACCCCATAGTAGGGGCCTAAATATATATTTCAATCCCCTAGTAGGGGCTGGCACAGGTTTTTTTTAATGGTACCCTCTGGAGTGAGGGTTTAAAAAATAAAATGTAAAACTAAATAAAATTAAATTAAAAATAATTAAAACATTTTCTTTTTTAAAAAGTGACCCTAGTTGGGGGCCCCATCAAAGGAGGTGCCCCTTTACATAACTTTTAGAGGGTTCAAAGTGGTCACTCAGACATGGGGGGCCCTAGTGGTGTCCATGAGCTTGAGGAGACCATCAGGAACTCCATGTGCTTGGGAGGAAGAATGGCTGTGCAGCAGTTGGCTCCACCTTTCTTCCTAGCAAGGCAGCCCCACCCCCACACATGGTGTAGAGTTTGGAGAGTGAGGGTAACAACCTGGAACAGATTCCATGATCTAGTAGCCAATCCAATGTATATATATATATATATATATATATATATATATATATAAATTAGATGTATTTCATTTTCCAAAATGTTTTTCAATATGTTATGTGGTAGGTGTTATATTGTTTTATAATTATGCGGGTATTACCTGGACTATAAATAATACAGTAATATGTGTAAATAATATTTTGAGGGCTCTGAAGCCACATAAATATTGTCCTATTGAAAGAGCACTAGAGCTTATGGTACACATCAGCGCCACCATGTGGTCTTTTTGATAAACAGCTCAGGGTAATTGAGAAATGGAAACATTTTTTTTTTTCTGGCTTGTACTTTCAGAACCTGTGTATGGATTGCGAGGATACTTAACAGCTAGCATCATGAGAGAGAATATTTTAAATTCATTTTATTTCTAAATGTATATGTAAACAATCACAAATGTGACATATGTACTAGTATATACTAAAAGTGTGTGTCTACCCTGATAATTAATAAGGCTTACAGTCTTGAGGATTGGTAATGCTTCAACTAATATTTATTTGCGTGGCTTCATTGCAATTATGAATGTAACATAAAAAAGCATTAGGGGCTAAAAGTCCTCTTTGTCTCTTCTGTACGTAGGATACCCAAGAGTCAACGCTGTCCCCAGAGGAAATGGAGGCCTTGCAACAAGGTATATGTATCTAGAGATTTATAGATCAGAGATCTGTGTCATCGCCTGTCCTAAACAAAGATGTCTTGATTGTTATTTTTTATTTATTTGACTATTAATGGCTTCCTATTTGTTTGTGTGCTTTTACAGTTTATGATGCGGAATTACAGCTGGCGGTTGGTCCTCACTTTTTTAACACATGGGCTAATCAGAATCACAGCGGTCCTATGCCTCCGCCCGACAGTTACGGCATCGAGTACATGATGCCATCTGAAAAAGAGAGCTTTCTACAGTGGTACAATGAAATCCGTGAACATCGGTTTCATTTTCAAAAAGAGTTGAAAGCTTACTGTCAGGCGAATGTAATGATCTTGAGAAAAATGTGCAACCTTTTCAGAGACATTATGGTGGAGATGACGAAACAGGTCAGAATTATCAAAACCAAATCCTATTAGAGGAAAGTAATCGTGGAATACCTAGACCCATTTAAGAACATTACTCTGGCATCCAAGTGCATTTCTATCTATCAGCACATGTTTTTAAGACCTGAAACCATAGCTCTAGTACTGCCTGACCTCTATAACGGTAAACAGAAACGTTAATCCACCCCGTCTATTCAGTGGCTCACGAACGTCTCGGAGAAAGAGAATATCTTAACTCAGCACATGCTGCAGGGTGGCGAATACCGCTTGGGCCGCTATTACCTAGACGGGTATGCGTTAATTAACGGGGTACCAACCACATTTGAGTTCAATGGTTGCTTTTATCCCGGGTGTCCATGTTGTTACAAACCCAATGAGTTTAATAGACTGCAGGGCACCATGTTTGAACATCTGCATCGTCGTACTTTGGCGAAGGTGCAGTATTTTAAAAGAGCAGCTTTGTTCTGAGAACCCTCTGGGAACACGAATGGTTGAACGAGCTAACAAAAGATGCAGAACGCAGCACTTTCATTAAGAGCCGGCAGTTACCAGCACTGTTGGAACACTGCGATGCCTTATTCAGCGGTTGTACAAATGCCATACAGCTGTACCGGGTCGCTGGTGAGGGTGAGAAAAAACACTATTACAACTTCACCAGTCTGTATCCGTTTGTGAACAAGGTGAAGTTGTACCCGGTGGGGCATCCTAGGTTCATAGATAGGAACTTTAAGTCCCTAGACAAGTACTTTGGTCTCGTTAAGTGTCAAATCTACCCTCCACGGAAGCTTTACTTCCCGGTGCTTCCGTACAGAGTCGACGGCAAGCTAATGTTTCCCCTATGTAGAACATGCACTGAAAGTAAACAGACTAGCGAGTGTAGACATAGTCATGAGCAAAGGCTGCTGGAGGGGACATGGTGTACCATTGAGGTCCAAATGGCCCTCATGAAAGGGTACTCCCTCGGTAAAATACTGGATATTTGGCACTTTCCATGCACCACAACCCGACTCTTTTCTGAGTACATCAACTTGTTTCTCAGAGACAAACAGGAGGCATCGGGGTATCCCGACTGGTGGGCCGATGAGCCCTCGAAGCAAAAGTACATTGCTGGTTACCACGATCATGAGGGTATTACGTTGAGACCTGAGTTCATTAAGGTTAACCCCACCAGACGCAGTTATCTAAGCTCTGTCTCAATTCCTTGTGGGGAAAATCCACACTGCGTACCAATTTGTCAAACACATCCATAGTCACAGATCAAGACAATCTTTTAAAGTATCTATTTGCCCCGTCTTACAGCGTGTTCAGTTGAGAATTTATCTACAATGAGACGGCCGTTCTATGCTGGAAATATGCCAAAGAGTACCCCACAACGTGTACCAATATAAACATCTTCATAGAGTGCTTCACAACTGCTCATGCTCGTCTGGAGCTTTACATGTTGCTGGATAAGCCTCAGGATTGTTGTTTGTACCACAACACTGCATTGTTATTTTTGTGAGCAAAGAGGGTGATGAAGATCCTGCGCTAGGTGATTATCTAGGGGATTTGACTAGCGGGCTTGAAAAGGATGAGTACCTACTGGAGTACACCTCTTCTGGATCCAAGAACATAGTTACAAAACCTCTACCAACAAGGTTCTCATGAAAGTCATAGGTATCGCTTTAAACATCAGCAATACAGTTAAAATAATTTTGTCTGAAGGGTCTGGTGTACGAGTACTACGCATTGAGCGATCGCGAAAATAATAAAGCAGTAGTCGTAAATCGCCCTAGCATAGTCAGGTCCAAAAAAAGATGGAAAATTACAACACAGCAGTTGTATAAAACCCTGCGAGTAGTGTTTGAAAAAGGGTCCTGACCGAGGACTACAAAACACTGCTGTACGGTTATT
Source organism: Pleurodeles waltl (assembly GCF_031143425.1). Classification (NCBI taxonomy): domain Eukaryota; kingdom Metazoa; phylum Chordata; class Amphibia; order Caudata; family Salamandridae; genus Pleurodeles; species Pleurodeles waltl. Next base: position 636,583,227 of record NC_090444.1, read on the forward strand.
AAAAGACATTAGAGGGGCGAACCCCGAACCGCTATGGACACCAGGCTGCAACAGCCATTCTCCTGCATTTTAGCAGGTCCCTCAAATAGGGGTAAAAGTTATTTTAGAAAGAAAATGATAGAAAATGCTCCCAATGTTTTATCTCAGACCCCTAACAACATTGTATGGCTTTATTCCTGCTGGTAAGATTTTTACATGGAACTATCCCTAAAGTTCGAGCACATCAGATTTATAGAAGGCATCCCCAGTAATCCCAACGACGACGAGCTCCTCCAAGGGCTTTTACTCAATATTCACATCATCGTAATCTAAGCATATACTACATTGTGTAGAACTTGTTTTACAAGGGTGAGAACAGTCGTTCTATAACTCTCAACACCTCATACCTGGTCTTATTTAACAAAAAAACGCAACACGCTTCAGATATCAATTATACCTAAACAGATGTACCCCAGGAACATGCAGTATTTCATGGAAACGTTTAACGATGCTACTGCAAAACCCAACGGCTACTTACTGGTAGATTTAAAATCCAATACTCTAGAAGACTACAGACTTCACTCCAGTATTTCCCCACCTGACTTCCCAGTCCCTTACATGCCTAAAACAGTCTCCAAAGCCTATAAAAAGACCCATTAAAAATATTTTTGTAACATTTACACTCTAAACCTTATAATATATGGTCTCTACCGTGTCTGCGTGCTACTGCGTAATTTAAAACTCCTAAAAATGCTGGTCACAGCCAGCCCCCTGAAAAGAAATGCTATCCTGTACGTGGCTTCGAACGATTTAGTGGCTGCCATTTCAGAAATAGCCCTAAACACCATAAAAGGTAATGTCCCGATATCAATGAGCCAGTTCCTCGTGCTGAAGAAGAAGCGCCTCATTATTAAGAAGCTCAGCAATAAAAGGGCGCTGCTACTTTCTAAAAAGCAACTGGTCAAACAGTCTGGAGGTTTTATAGGGGCAGTGCTGGGTATATAGCTATACCCCTAATTTCAGGTTTCCTATTGAGGACCTGATGGAGCACGCCTAAAAAATGTACCTTGCGCCTCTCCAACAGCTGGAACAGTTGGGCCCTTCTGCCACACACACCTGGTATATACGCACAAATGAGACACAGCGTCTCAATGCTGAGATTAAAGCCATTTTGAACCGAACCGATTTAAAACCACAGGACAAAGTGGGGCTTTACTCAGGAGCCCTTCAAAACTTTTTACAGTATTACAAACAATGGAACGCTGAAAAAAACAAATTGACTCTGTATATTCCCGACACAGAACAGCCGCCACCAGACCCAGTAGCACCTCAAGTCCCAGTACCCCCAGCCTCCAGGGACGCCTCTGGTCAGAGGCCTCATGCACAGCAAAACACTATTGAACCAAAACGCTCCTAGAGGATGGGAGCAGTTCCTACACGCCTCTGTGGAACTCAACATTCCTTCCATGATCGTCGGTAACGCCGACCATGGGCGAAGGCTTGAAAGTTTGAAAGATCCGACCCCTGGTGTTTTTTATCATGAGTCCGACTGTGTCAACATCGCCTTTCTTACCGCAGCTAACACCGTCTTGGAGCAGCAACGCTCTACCTATGGAGCCTAAAAAGAGACTGTCCAAAATGAACACTTGGCTACCACTCAAATGTTATCATGGCACTTGAACAGTTGTACAGTTTTGTTAAAAGGTTTGCTTCTCAAAAGATTTCTGCTTCATTTATTTCTTTACCAGTGTAAATGTTTGTGCTGAAAACTGTTTGTAATAAACACTTTTAACTTTTCAATAGTTGTTAGTCATCTTTTTTTAAATGGTTATAAAACTTGTGGTGGGTGAATAAAATAATGTATAGTCTGAATTCATGTTTAAAATGTTTTTATTTTAGAGAGTCATCAGTACAAATAGAGGCGTTACAAGGCCTTACACTTTTGACAAACACCGTATTTTGTTTTAACAACGCTCAACATAGTCCTCGAGTTTTCATTCACATATTTCATAACAATATTCTTGTTGTTTACTAGATTGGCGGAATACAGATTTAAAACATTTCTAAACATCATACCCTTAGACATTTTACTAATAAAATATATACAACGTTCCCCGCATGTGATAGCTAGAGAATCTTGTACATGCATCTTGTTACACTTGACCTTGGGTGATGCTTTTTTTACATATTTGTATATTGGTTTTGTATAAATGTTATGCTCTTGGAACTCTGCTAAACTGTCAAATACTACAACCTTGTCGACATCCAGAAACAGGGCCTCCCGATGTGTACCATCCTTGTAAAGTGCGTAAGTGTTAAAGACGAGGGTGCGGGGACTTTCTAGGCCTATCTCCCCTGGTAGCCCATCGCTAGGAAATACACCTAAAAAGTATTTCTTAGCGTGTTTATGCCTGCTTAAGAATTCACGTATCTGCACTGTGTCCATTTTACAATCTTTTAATGATAGTCAAACATAATCTGTTGGGTGTGATTGACTTGGATGATGCTGTCGAATACAGAGAATAAAACCATAATCACATTGGTAGCCAGCTTCTGTGTAAAGCATTTTTTCAGCTTTTAGTTTTCCGTTTTTGATCAAGTTGTAGTGGTCACCGTCTTACATGTCAGGAGTCAGGTCGAACACAAACAGCGTGTAGCAGGACCCATACTCCTCTCTTGAAACAAAGACTCCTGAGTCACACAGAAGTTTCCCCGTTATTGAGACCAGACCGAGATATTCCCTGACAAAATAGGATGTTCCAAAACTCGGGGTGAATGGTTTTGCAGGGATAACAGCTCCCTCATGGACCAAAGTGGTGTAGTTGATGTCATAGTGCTTGAAGTTGAAAGGGTTAGAGGTATAGAGCCCGCTAAACGCTGTATTGTTCACAAAACCTATGATGATGAGTTTCTAGAGTTGCCCCAGAAATAGAGTTTCCTGCTGCGTTAATCTTGTACCAGTGGGGATGCTGAATATCTTCAGAGCCACTCTTTCAATGGCGTACTTGGTGTTAGATAGTTGTAAAGCTTCGGCGTAGGCCAGTCTGATGCTCGGCGACACTTACACTCTATTTATAAACAGGCTCGCAGACAATAGAACCAGTTTATACTGTTCTGCATCACTGCTGATAAGACAGAACGCGTCCTTGTTGAGGTTGAGTTTGATCTCAAGAGCGATACCGTTGACAAGAAGTTTATCTTGGAAGAAAAGGTCTGAATGTATGCGCACCAGGAGGTCAAACTGTCTACTGATGGTGGCAAAGCTGCCTCTTTTTTTAAAACCATTATTGCCCCCGCCCAACGCCATGTCTTAAAAATGCGCTTGAGTATCTTTGTAGAAGAGTCCCTTTGAAAGCTGTGTGTCCAGGCCTTCGTGACTATAATTTAGAATACTCTCTATGTAAGCCCTGTAGGCGTACATGTTATCACTTTGCGTGACAATTCGACCCCCCAGGTTAATGTCCACTTGATTAAACATGGTTGTGATGGGGTAGGCGATCGACACCATTTTAGCATTGGCCTCTATGTTGGTGCAGTTCGCTTTTGTTATTTTGCAGAAGAGGTGTAGCAAAATGTTGTTGAGATCCAAATACATATCCGTGGACCCCAACACATAAAACTGTAGCGGCACCAGAGGCATCAGAGTGGCTAAAGGCGGTACTTCCATGAAAAAACTGTTCTTGATGCTGGTCTGTGTGGGTTTTAGAGAAAACAAATCTAACTCAGATTTGGCGCATTCACCCGAGGCACAGTGTATGAAGGCCATGATAGCTGATTTAAAAAATATTCACACTGGCGGAGTTCTTTTCTTCTCTTTGGAAGATCTCTTCTGTCTTACGACTTCTTTTGTGTGGGCCTTTTCAAGAAGTCCTCCCTTTTTTATAGGGCATTGGTGGGCCCCTGCGCCTCAAAGCCCTTTGCTTCCTTTTAACACCGGCTCGTTCCTTGTACAACAACCCAGCTCCTTCTTGGGGCTGTTTATTCATGTGCTCCGCGACAGCTGACGTTACAGAGCCCACAACGTCATGTGCTATGTTCGTAGCTCCTGCTTTAATGTGAGATTTTTCAGTTTCGTACCCTCTTCTCAAAAAAGGCATGGCTCTTCTAAACAAACTCCAAAAGAAGCCCCCCAATTCGGCCCGCACATAACAGGGGCCCCTTGAAAGTAGGGTGGCAGTCCGCCATAGATGGCCTGAACTCTATAATAGTCCCTGTACCTAGTGGGGTCCCCATATGTTTTCACAATGACCATCACAACTGCTTAATAGTCACCGTCGCGGGGCAGCCTTAAATGAAGCTCAACAATAACTTTTCCGTATTTAAAGGCCACCTGGCCTAACTAATCAGTGTAGACCAAAATGGTTATAGTGTAAAAAAGTTTTTTAGAAATTGTCACGTAGTCAAGTTTGTGATGTTGGTTATTAACCACTGTGTTATTTTCACCCTTCACTGGCACCCATCTCAACAACAGCGAATTACTACCCCCTATCGTCTAAGGTTCTACGATTCGCTATACATGTAGAGTGTATAAAGTCTGCCATTAATATCGGGACACGTAGGGTCTGGATCCACCTGTCTTTTCACATGTTGTACTGTCCCTAAAACCCTTTGTAATTTACCGGTACAGATAAACCTGGTATCAAGCTTGGGGGCTTTAGGAAACACTTTTTTTCTAACCTTATGCGACACCAGATGTATATTTGCATACTCTTCAACGCCGGCTATGGCTCTGTTGATGGTGTCGACCACCGCCGCTTTGGTGGTGTAATACCCATTCGGGAAACTCACAGGGGGGCTTAAGAATCCTGAGAGCACTTTATGATAAATTTAGTCTTGTGCTTTCCCAGTGTATTCCACATTCTAGAGTACTGTATCTCCGTTAGGGCCACTACACAGGACCCTTTCAGGTCCACAGGTTTAGCCAGTTTCACCAAATAATTAGAAATCTGAATGTCGGGGAACATGTTGAACGGCAGCGTAATATAAAACGGTGAGGTCTCAATCTTGGTGCTTATAGCACTACTTCACACCCTGTGCAGCGAGCTGTCCAAAACCCAACTGTTAAATTTCTCAGGCCAGCACCGCCATTTGACCAGCACCTGTCTCTTAGCTCTTTCAACCATGTACACTCTGTTCGGATTGTAGGGAACTTTTAAAAATCTTCCTTATAAAAGACACCCGTCACATTTTCCCTGTCATAGTCCTTCAACTTGTAAATATATACCCCTTCTTTAAACTCTCCACTCTCCACTATAAATATCTCATCGCTGAATGTTTGTTGGTAGCCTTTGGTGAAGACACCCTTCAACTTTGAAACCCTGACATGATCCCCTTCTTTTAAAACAGGTTTCTTGACCCTCGCCGCAAGATGACTCTCATACAAAGTTCTCTACACTATTAACGAATTACCAACCATTACCATCACGGGAGACATTTTGAAGGTCCTGTGGTAACTGGTGTTATAAACATCTATAAATGCCTGCAGAACATCCACGTATCTGTAGGTATTGTTGGCTGTGAAATATCGCCACATCTTTGATTTTAAAGTTGTGTTAAAATGCTCTAGAACCACCAGTAGTTTTTGAGGGACTCGACCTCTCGCGAAGATGACCTTAAAAACGGTGGTGACGCTGGTACCACTTTTATTGTTTAACGCTTCCGCATAGGCATACTTGGACAATATGTCGTTGACTGTTAATATATACATTGCGCTGTTGTTATGCTTTGCTAGATCTTGAAGACTGATTATGTACGCCTGCCACTGATAGTCTAGATGCACGCTAACGACTGTAGCCCTCCTCTTAAAACGTCTCCTGGCTGGTTTGTGAAGTGAATACGCCTGTTCACCAAGACTTCACCCCTGATCGGTTTACAGATAATTTTTCAACTTCAGCCCTTCTAAACAGAGCTTCAGCGCTTCCAACGCTTCCCACCCCTACTGCACCGTAATAAAGCTTCCTTAACATGTCCTTTGACATGATAGCTATTGTTACAACCCATGAAGTGAAAGATGCCTGTTTTGTGCAAAAACATTTTATTTAAAAAAAAAAGTGTGTCAGCACAACATGAACACAGTGTACTTGACATTTCGCAGAACTTAGCTTATAGCTGTCAATGCTGCTGGACACTGTGAGGCCTTTTAACTCCGTATACAAAGTACAACACGTTACACATTTTACTCACATCCGTTCCTTTTACTAGGTCTCAGCATCACAAGCTTTGATATTTTTATAGCTATACACTCAATAGCTCGGGACACAACTTTCTTCTCCCCCCCGCCTACAACTCTGGACGCTCAGGATAGTGACAGCATTCAACAGTTCATACAGTTCTGGGTCGGACAATACAGAACCTTTATTTGTGAAATAATCTTCAGTCATGAATTCGAAAGCATGGTGTAGCCCAGTCAATGGTGAAAGTCTTAACTCACGGGCACGGTGTTTGATTGCCCTCCAGTATTTATCTGTTGTGGGTAGCCATGCGTTGATACACCAGTTGGCGATACACACAGGGCTGTCGCACTGCAACATAGCCAGAGGTTCCGAAATGTTCAGATGATGCAGTCACAGGGTGTATTTCAGCTATTCTTTCTTTAACCAGCACATATATCAATCTCCCGATACAGATGTATCCTGTGTGTAACTAATAGACATCTTGCACCGCAACACTCTGATTCTCGTTCTAAAAGTAAGTATGCACCGTTAAATAACACAGTTATGGTCCGCTATCCTCGACCCCTGTACGACCTCATCCTTCTATTTTTATAATAAATATCACACATTCGTCTTTCTATGACCCTTTCTATCAAGCTTTTGTCAAAATAGGTATACAGCCCCTGCATATGTTCGAGTTTTGATCAGGGCTCAACAGCGTATCGGATCTCATTGACCGCTGCTGCCAAGACCTTAATCATATCAGCGTGGACACATTTCTTCACAGCCGACAACCTGTACACCACCCTTAACAACTTATACACCTTGTGTGGGTCTAACCGGCTACATATGTGTTGAATTGTTCTTGCAGTGACCGACTCGAATAGGCAGTCGTGAGACTCTTTCTGTGGCTTGTTAATTTTATGTCCGTAACATAGGTTATAATAGTCACGTTTAACACAAGTGTTCCCAACGGTCGCCACAATACCTTTCACAGTCCATATGGCATCATAGGTTACGCCCGGAGTTTCATTTTCAAAACTGATGCTATTGTAAGTGCAAACACATTTCATACGCAGCGCTTTGTTCTGGCTTGTAATACTTTCAGACTGTCTGGAACAGCATAAGCAGCAAATATTTATGTTGTTAACCTTTGGCATAGACCCCTCTAGAGCATCTCTTTTTGCAGTTGTTTTCTACAGTTCAAACAGAAAGCAAAAGACAAATTATTAGTTAAAAGTATGATATCAGCGCATACACGATAATTGCCTATAGAGTTTTTTTTACTAACCTCAGCATTTTCGCTACGCTCAGCGGCTGCTCTGAAATATTGTGAGTCGCATAGATCCATCAGTGTATAAGCAATTTCGGAGTTTACATTTGCTGGCTGTACGACGACTGCCGCTGGATCAGGGTCCTCCTGAAAGCCCATATCTTCATAGACCGGCAAATTCAATGGTGCTATAACTTCTTCATCAACTTCAGTGTCAATGATGTTGATTGCATCATTTAATTCGTCTTGCGAGGCTTCGCTGAGGCTGCTGTAAACCTTAAAAGGGGATATTAGTTGTGGCAAACCCTTGAGGCTGAGCTTTTCAAGCCGCTGGCAAAGTTCCTCTTGAAAGCCGGTAGTGTCGGAACCCCCATCTTTAGGGGCAGCCTGCTGTGCATTCTCATCCAACCTCAGAGGTGTTAGGGTCCAATAATATCTATTGATAGTGTTCTGGGCCCCTGAGGAGGTGGCTTTTCTGGTGATCGTATTGTATCCCTTTAGATTGCCTTGACAACCTATTTCAGCGATGGTTCTCGGTTTGGCATGCTGCTCTAGCCGGCTCCTTATATGTATTCGATGGTTCAAAAAGGGCATACTCCTCTACAACACATAGCGGTCACATACTCGCCTGGATGGGTCTGATACATTGAGGGATTCCATGTAGCGCTAACCACGTCACAACCTTTGCAGCATTTGCCCAGCCCCTCCTTTTAGATTAGCCAGCAGTGTGGAGGTTTGGCCTTACACTCCCAGTGCTCTGCCCTGTGAGGAGACCCCCAAGCAGCCACTTGGTCCTGAATGTCTGACATGTCCAGACTTGTCCTCTTAGGCTCTGAAACAGGTTGCACACCAGCAGGGCCCTCATTTTACACCGCCCATAGACCTAGACACAGGGGCTAGGACCCTGCCATGTGACTAACATGTGACCCCTGATGTCACAACCCATGTGACTCACCTACAACTACGTCATTGCCTACGTCATCACACGGCAGGGACATCTGTCAAAAAAAGTTTGATGAAAGGTATCCCCTTATACTACTGGAGTGCTTTAGAATTTGAACTGATATTCTTAGGAAAGTGCAGATTGACTAGAGGCCTAGTTTGCAAACTATTCATTTAGGTATGAAAACCACTTGATTTTGTTACCTTTATCAAGGTTTTTGATTTCCAGAAGATACCTTCTGTACAGGTCCAGTTCGCAATGAGACCACAGCCTAATACAGTATAAAATGGGTTTAAGGACAGCAAGGTGTTCAATTCTTTTGTGGGTGGTGTAAATGACTGTAAGTACAGATGGAGTAGTCTTGGGTAGTTTGAGCAATTATTTGATGAACTTAAGCTCCTTGACCCTTAACGGGTTAAGGTTGGTTGTCCCCCATATCTCAGCACCATAGAGTGCTTCTGATTGAATTTTAGCCCTGTAGGCCTTTAAGGCTGGAGAAATTGCCTGCAATTAGAATAATCTATACATTTTTAAAATACCGAGCAAGGTAGGAGGGATGATGAGACTGGGGGACCAGGAGAGATATTTTAAGAATCTGGGGGGACCAGGAGAGAGTGTTAGTGATCCATACTGCAAGATAGTGAAGGGTTTGAACTGACTGTGAGACAGTAGTGCCTAAAGTAAATTTGTGCTTAGAATTTCTATGGGATCTAAAAGCCATTAGTTTAATCTTTTGTTAATTAATTTCAAGTCCCCTACAGAGACAGAATTCCTCGAATTTAGATAAGAGGTTTTGTAGGCCAGACAGAGTCCTAGAAAGACCAAGAGTAACATCTGGCTAGAAGAGTGGGTGTATCTTAATTCTGCTCAGCTTCACAACCCTGTTGATGAAAAGGAAGAATAATGTGGGTGGTAATATGCACCCCTCACAAACTCCTGTTTGTACAGATATGGGCTCTGTCAGTTTGCCACCTAGGCCCCATCTGACCCACGCATAGGTTGATTGGTGGAGACTGATGAGGGTATCTAGAATAGAAGATTGCCAAGAACTTACCAAAAACTATGTTTAGGCACCAGGACAAAAGCCAGTAGACAGAAGAAGGCCTGGTAAAATGATCTTTCAAAAGGGAAACATATTTCCAACTAATAGGAAAAAAACTGGAGCCCTTTGGGTCTATGGTACTGATCTTATGGTGAAAACCGGTCTGGAACGGGGACAACATTTTAGCTTCATTTAACCCGTCCAGAAGTTTGGTTAGAAGTTGTCTAAAAAACTTTCGGGTCGGCAGTTTTACAGGTCACTCCTGTCACCTTTTTTAAATATAGGGCTAATATGAGCCCCAGCCCAGGTAGGAGATAGATCAGCACCCTTTAGGATTATATTTGAAAGGCAATGAATGTAAGGGGAAATATATATGTATATATACATTGATGTTCAAAACCATAATATTCTAAACTAAAACAAAACCCCCCTTTTCTCCAACCTAACAGCTCAAGCCCACAGATACCCAGATAGACGTACAAAGACCAACTAAAGAAAAGACACACATAAATACAGAACCAAGACACTGGACCAACAAGACATTTCATGCATCAGAATATCTCAATACACAGTCTACACATCAAATATCACATATCCTTACTCAAAAATATTGTATATATTGCATAAACACAGTTTAAATATCAAACTGATATAAAGTTCATCTCCACATTATCTCCAGCTATTCGCTCTGAAGATGTCCTTTTCAATCAATACAGTTCTTGATGTCTAAACGGCAAATGCCAATAATATGCAAGCAAGTTCTAACAAATGTAGCTCAATCCGGCTTGTCCTTGGAATGAAAATTGGATCAATAATTCTCATCCATATATTAATGGATCGTCCTCCTTGCCGACACGCGTTTCAGTGGGCTTACACCTTCTGATTGAATGACAATACTAACAGCCACCTTCATCAGGGCACTACAACAGGTTTGGGCATTGTGCCATATCTTTCAACCTATACATAAATTTAAAACATACATATATCTATACCAGTGATCTAACATATTCCAAAGGTTATTATACAAGTCTGTTTCCGTGTGAAAAAAACATTCCAGTAAGTGTGGAATCCCATCTTCCAAAACACTACCAATAAGGTGATTTATCAAAATACTATTCCAGAGATCTCGTGATATAGTGAATTTAGAAAAACCTTAATCCCATGCTCTATATCTATAAAGCCTAAAGGCCACAACAAACTAGGAGGATACCTCTATCTATATGCATACTGCTGGCAAGGAAATCCCTCACCCAGGGGTTCCTTAGAGTGCATTATGCCAAGGTATTTCTTCATTCAAACGCAAAGAGGTATCTTCCTAGTTCGTTGTGGCCTTGGTGAAGTTGTTACCATCTTATTTTATGTGTTGTTTGGTTGTTAATGCCTTTGCCTTTCTCTGCCTCTAAAGTATTTGGTTTCATGATTGATTACTATCTTTACTACTGTTAACGCGTTCTATTCTTCTCTTATGGGTCTCCTTAAGTGTCCACAGTAAGACTTTTAGTTGAACGACACCATTGCATTATGGTCACCATGATTCTTTATAGTTTTGTAGTTGTGGGAAAGGGCTTTTGTCCCTTTTTGATTTCAGCAGTCTGCCAGATTTCGGCACCTGGCATTTAAATAATGCGTGCTATAGCCGCGTGCAATATGGAAAGCAGTCTGGATCGTTCCATCGAGTTGCCTGGATCCCATTTTTTGAGTGTCATCTAAGGTAAGCGTCTTAATTGCAAGTGACATTGTGAGCATAGACTATACAGCCTATAAAACTGCAATTGAAAACGTCCATTCAAAAGTCTGAAGTGTCTTATTTCTTGTAGAGTTAGCGGTACGGCCCCCTGACCCACACGGGTTGTTGTTTGTTTATTTTGTATAATTCTGGAAAGTATCAGGTAGGCATGCAGAGTCTTGCATGCTTAACTTCTTTAGGCTTTATAGATATAGGCCCTCATTACAATCCTGGGGGTAGGTGTTAAAGCGGTGGTAATACCACAAACAGGCTGGTGGGAAAAAAAAATGGGATTATGACCGTGGCGGAAACCGCCAACATAGACAGCCACTTTAACACTCCGACCGCCACGGCGGTAGAAACAAACAGCGCGGCGGACACCGCCAACAGACAGGCGGGAGACAGAGTACCGCCCACTATATTACAAGAGGCCTATCCGCCACTTTTTCCGGGGCGGAACTAACGCTATCAAAAGCACGGCAGAAACAGTACACAAAAGGGAAAACACTCACCTCTCGACACCCAACGAGGAACCAGGATTCCGTGGAGCCTGAACTTCAGGTGTTACCCATGTTGGTTTACCTCCTCTTCTACCAGGAGTACGAACGGCGGCGACGGAGACCACGGTGAGTACTGCACCTACAACACAGGGGAGGGGGGAGAAAAGAGAGTGACACACACATGCAACCTGCAACACCCCCACCTTCACCCTCACCCACAACAACATACACACAAATACATGCAGCAACATTACATATGCCCCCCCCCCACCACCTGGAAGAATGCAAGGACAAAAGGAAATGATTGTAACAACTGTAATTATTAAAAATCCATTAGTCAAAACTCCAAATTCAGTATATTCAAATATGTACACCAACTACACAAGTCTGGATAGTATACTAATCATTGTCTGTGGACCACTGGGCCCAAAATGCATGGGTGAGGCCCACACATGATACTTGACTGGAAACGGAGAGAACACTGCTGGGGCATCAGATCGAAATTATAAAGGCTCCTCAGGGGGAGGGGGGCACCTCAGCCTGATGAACGCACAATGCCACTGCTGCACGAGGGGGCTCCATGCCATTGCTGTATCCTGGGGAGTGCAAAACCACAGCCTCTCAAGTCTCTCCAGTGGGTGGTTTGCCCACTGCTTTATCCTGGGGAGTGCAAAGCCACAGTCTCTCAAGTCTCTCCAGTGGGTGGTTTGCCCACTGCTTTGTCCTGGGGAGTGTAAAGCTGCAGTCTCTCAAGTGCATAACAGTCTCCACTGGTTCTGGTGGGGGCCTGGTGCCCAGAGTGCTTCATCCTGCCAAGGACTGAGGTAGTGGATGTGATACTCCACTGGTTCTGGTGGGGGCCTGGTGCCCAGAGTGCTTCATCCTGCCAAGGACTGAGGTAGTGGTTGTATCTCTCCACTGGTTCTGGAGGGGGCATGGTGCCCAGAGTGCTTCATCCTGCCAAGGACTGAGGTAGTGGATGTATCTCTCCACTGGTTCTGGAGGGGACCTGGTGACCAGAGTGCTTCATCCTGCCAAGGACTGAGTTAGTGGATGTATCTCTCCACTGGTTCTGGAGGAGGGCTAGTGCCCAGAGTGCTTCATCCTGCCAAGGACTGAGGTAGTGGATGTGATACTCCACTAGTTCTGGAGCGGGCCTGGTGCCCAGAGTGCTTCATCCTGCCAAGGACTGAGGTAGTGGATGTATCTCTCCACTGGTTCTGGAGAGGGCCTGGTGCCCACAGTGCTTCATCCTGCCAAGGACTGAGGTAGAGGATGTGATACTCCACTGGTTCTGGAGGGGGCCTGGTGCCCAGAGTGCTTCATCCTGCTAAGGACTGAGGTAGTGGATGTATCTCTCCACTGGTTCTGGAGGGGGCCTGGTGCCCAGAGTGCTTCATCCTGGTGCCCAGAGTGCTTCATCCTGCCAAGGACTGAGGTAGTGGATGTATCTCTCCACTGGTTCTGGAGGGGGCCTGGTGCCCAGAGTGCTTCATCCTGCCAAGGACTGAGGTAGTGGTTGTGATACTCCACTGGTTCTGGAGGGGGCCTGGTGCCCAGAGTGCTTCATCATGCCAAGGACTGAGGTAGTAGATGTATCTCTCCACTGGTTTTGGAGGGGGCATGGTGCCCAGAGTGTTCCACGTGCAGTGTGGCGGTACAATTCGCTCACCTGGGTGTGCGTGCCTCGAGATTTGTGAGGTTCAGGTAGCATGATACACCATGGAGGCAGCGACATACCCCACACTGCTGCGGCTGTGCCTTCCACCTGCAGGTACAAACAGTGATGGAAGAAATGCCTCATGGAAGCTGCCCAGGGTCCAGGAACTCTCCTCCAGCCTCAGACGTCTGACCACGGGGGATGGTAGCCATATCAGCGGTGGTGCCTGTGTCCAAGGATGCTGCGGGGCTGGTGGTGGTGCTTGCGGCACTGTCTGTCGCGGCGGTGCTTGCGGCGGTGTCTGTTGCGGCGGTGCTGGTGGCGGTGCATGGGTCAGCACCTGCTGAGGGTCACAGCAGTATGTCTCCTGCAGCCTCGGATGGCTGCCTACTGGGGAAGAGGCTGGGGACTGTCGCTGAGGCTGTAGACTTGCCGGGGGCGGTGCAGGTGACAGTGCTTGTGGCGGTGTCTGTCGCGGTGGTGCTTGTGGCAGTGTCTGTTGTGGCGGTGCTGGCACCGGTGCTGGCGGCGGTGCATGGGTCAGCACCTGCTGAGGGACACAGCAGGACGTCTCCTGCAGCCTTGGATGGCTGCCCACTGGGGAAGAGGCTGGGGACTGTTGTTGAGGCTGTAGACGTGCCGGGGGCAGTGCAGGTGGCGGTGCAGGTGGCGGTTGTGGTGGCTGGGCAGCTAGCGGTGTTCGCCGCCATACAGGTTGGCGTGGTCGTGGACAGAAAGTGTGGCTCTGGTCCCTCAGTCAGTGCCACCATGCCCTCTCCTGACCTGCTTTTCAGCTTTTGGCCCTTCCCCAGCTTTGATGGTGCTGCAGTTGTCTTGCCACTATCCCCTTTGGTTTTTGCTGAGCCCTTGGTGGCTGGTACTTTCGGCTTCTCCCTCTGGGATGTGGGCACCTTTTTCACCTTGGCAGGTGGTGGAATGTCCTTGCCCTAGCTACGTGGCACACTGGCAGCCCTGATGGGTGGCGCACTCCATGACCCCGCAGTTGCTGGCACCACTCTGCCTGGGGATGTGGTGGCTGAGGTGCTGGGCTGGGACCCGGAAAGCCTGGCCCTAGGGGAAGGACGGGGGGGAGGTGTAGGAAAGAGGTCAATGTTAGCCATGAAGAGTTTTTTATACACACTGGGAGGGGAAGATGGAGGGGGTTTGGGAGTGGAGGTAGAGGTAGTGGTTGTAGGAGGTGTACATCTGCTGAATTTGGGTGAAGGTGCATGGGCCGGAGGCTGTTGTGAGGTGGATGGCTGTTGGGTGGGTGTGTGCCTGCGTTTGTGTACTTTGGGAGGAGGGCTCACTGACACACTGGGAGAGGACACTGGGGATGTGTGAATGGTAGTGGGGGTGGTGAGTGCACATGAGCGGTGTGTGGTGATGGGCGTGCTGGTGATGGAGGCAGTGGCTGAGGATGTAGTGCATGCAGGTGTGAGTGGAGACGAGACAGGGAGGGAGGAGGAGGACGTGGAGGAGGGGGACACAGTGGAGGCAGTGGATGTTGCTGTGTCTGCATGGGCATGGTGCTTGTATGAGTGCCTGTGGGATGTTAGGTGCTTATGTTTGCCTGAGCCATTGTTGTGTGTTAATGAGTGTGGATGCTGGTCTGATGGTGTGCTTGGCATAGGCTGTGGTACAGGGGATTGGGTCTGGGTGGAGGAAGTTGGAGGGGGAGGCTGGACACAGGGACAATGGCTGCCATCAGTGCTGAGGCCAGAGCCTGAAATGTTCTCTGTTGGGCTGGCTGCCCAGAATGAATTCCCTCCAGGTATGCATTTTTTTTGTTGCAAATGCCTCTCTACACCCTGGATGACATTTACAATGGTAGATTGCCCAACAGTGAGGGATCTCAGGAGGTCAATAGCCTCCTCACTGAGTGCAGCAGGGCTGACTGGTGCAGTGCCTGAGGTGCCTGGGGCGAAGGAGATGCCCACCCTTCTGGGTGAGCGGGCATGGGACACAACCTGAGGGGTGCTGGGAGGGCGGTGCTGGTAGGGGTGGTGGCGGCTGTACCTGTTGATGCGGTGGGCACAGAGGTGCCCGCCACCTCAAAGGAGCTCCCATCAGAGAAGGAGTCGCTGTCACTGCTGTCTGCTCCTGTCCCCGCCGTAGAGCTCCCCTCGCCCTCCGTCCCACTTGTGGCTTCAGACTCCGTTGTTTCACCCTCCACAGACAAGTGGGTTGCAGCTCCCTCCTGCTCTGGTGCCAATGCTCCTCCGCCTGATGATGCTATTGCACACAAGAACAGGGGGGCCATAAAAAGGGGGGGGAGACAGAAGAAAGACATGTTCAGTGCATGCAACACCACTTCCGTTGGCGGACACAACACACAGGGAGCAGCCCTCTGCACTATGCCATGCACTGACAGTTCCTAGAAATTTCAGCTGACCATGGCGTACGAGACCTAAGACCAATTGCTGCACACCTGGAAGTCACAGGAGCCTGACTAGGTGTAGATGGCTCTTACCACTGGTGGGTTTTGGGTGCCAAATGGCCTGCCTCACAAGGGACCTTGTCTACCAAGTTTGCCCTGACCTAGGGGAACCCACTGCCCACCTTCCCCACCCAGACACCTTGTAATGCACGCAGAGTCAGTTGAATGAGCGTGTACTCACCCCCTTGTGGCTGCTGTGATGCCCCCAAGCGCCTATCCAACTCTGGATAGGCCACCGCCAGGATCCGGAACGTCAGGGGGGTCATGGTGTGATGGGCACCCCTCCCACGTTGGGAGGCCATCCCAAGCTGGGCCTCAGCTGTCTTCTTCCTCCAGCGGCGCAGGTCCTCCCATCTTTTCCGGCAGTGGGTGCTCCGTTTGTGGTAGACCCCCAGGGTCCGGAAGTCCTTGGCGATGGCACGCCAAATACCCTTCTTCTGGTGGGCGCTGACCTAGAGGAATGGTACAGGGGAAAAGGAAATTACTTACCCGTTCGGACAGTCATACTCATTGCCCCCTAGTTCCCATCCTTGCCCTGACGCACATACACTCCCCATCCGCACATGCAGGCCTCAGCCCTCCCATGTATCTTCCATCCACACCACTCAAAATAGGCATTGCCCATGCAGCATGCTCACAGTGTACTCACCTGTTTGTCTGGAGGACCGTACAGTTGCATGTACTGGGGGAGGACCCCATCCACTAGTTTCTCCAACTCCTCCAAAGTGAAAGCAGGGACCCTTTCCCCAGACACGTGAGCCATCGTCGATTCCAGACACAGGTCATAGCAGCACTTGCAGTGTACGTCTTCTCCTGTTGAAGGTCAGCTGTCATGTGAGTGAACAGACAGAAAATGGCGGTCACGTCCGCGGCGGTGCGTACCGTCACTGTCGGTGTACATCGTCATTGGCCCCTGGGACCCATAGGGCCCAATGTTAACGAATGCAGAATTGTGCTGCGGTCTTCGACCGCCCACCGTGACGGTGTAGAAACCCCAGTGAGGAATCCCAGGACAAGGGCAGAGGAAAACTACAATGGGGCACATTGGCGAACTAGGAGGGTGATCGAACGCACCTTCGGCCTCCTGAAGGCCGGATTCCAGTGCCTCCATCTGACAGGTGGCTCCCTCTACTACTCACAGAAGAAGGTGTGCCAGATAATTGTGACCTGCTGTATGCTGCACAACCTGGCTTTGCGACGCCAGGTGCCTTTTCTGCAGGAGGATGGGCCAGATGGTGGTCTTGTTGCAGCTGTGGAGCCTGTGGACAGTGAAGAAGAGGAGGCAGAAGAAGAGGATATCGACAACCGAAACAACATCATCATGCAATACTTCCAGTGAGACACAGGTAAGAAGATGTCACCGCTTCCCACATCTCATACTATTGTTGGAACTAGCATAAGTCTGTCATTTTCATTTAGTGTATGGACCCTGACTTGTCACTTTGACTTTCCATTTCACAGATCTGGGTCCCACTTTGTGCCCTCTGCTATGTTTACTGCTGGCCTACAGCTGTGTTACAGTGGTATGTGAACAAGTAAATTGACATTGCTATATTCCATAGTTATTGCAATTACACATTTGTGAAAGCACAGACTGGCTCCAGATTGTTTTGTGATTGAAGTGTGTTTATTCCTGTGCTAATAAGTGGAGGGGGTTGTAAAATGGGCTGGGGGATGGTGGAGGAATGTCCATGGCAGAGTCCAGTCTATTGGTTTCACAGGTGCATTGTCCAAAGGGGCATAGGAAGTAGATCAATGGCAGTTTAAGGACGTACAGGGAGACATAGTGGGACAGAAAGGTGCGATTTAGGGGGGTCTCATTTCATGATGGGGGTCTTGGCAATGTTCTCTGTCTTGTTCCTGGATCTCGGGGACCGTTTGCGGGGTGGTTCTCCATCTGCTGGGGGTGGGGTGCTGGTGTCCTGTTGTTCCTGTGGCGGTGCCTCTTGTCCACTAGCGATGGCGGAGGTGGAGGGCTGTTCATTGTCCAGGCTAGTGTCAGGGGCCCCTTGTTGTGCCACTGTGTCCTTCCTGGTGTTGAGAAGGTCTGCCAGCACCCCTGCAATGGTGACCAGGGCGGTGTTAATGGACTTCAAGTCCTTACTGATTCCAAGGTAGTGTTCCTCCTGCAGCCGCTGGGTCTCCTGAAACTTGCCCAGTACCGTTGCCATCATCTCCAGGAAATTATGGTAAGCTCCCATTATGTTGGATAGTACCTCGTGGAGTGTCGGTTCCCTGGGCCTGTCCTCCCCCAGTCGCACAGCAGTCCTCCAAGTTTCCCTGTCATCCTATGCCTCTGTCCCCTGAACCATGTGCCCACTGCCACTGCCCTTAGGTCTCTGTTTTTCTTGGGTTGGTGGGTTTACCTGGGTTCCCTGTAGTGGTGGACACCCTGCTGATTGACGTGTCCTGGGGACAGAGGGATGGGCCCGCTGGGTGGGTGCTTTGCAGGTTTTTCCTGAGGGGGGAGGCTCTGTGGTGGCTTGCGACAGTGTCAGGGGAACCGTCTGTCCCGAGGTCCCAGATGGGCCGGGCTGGTCATCTTGATCCAGGCGTGCAGAGCTGCTGTCATCACTGTGGGCCTCTTATGTGGGGGGACTGGATATGTCTGGCACCTTCTGTCAGGTGACATTGGGTAGGGGTCCTATTGGGGTGTAAATGCATAATTGTTGTATCTGTGTGTGCCATTGTGTGCAATGGGTGGTTGACCCTCTACTCCAGTGCGTGCATTATTGGCTTGATCCTTGTGTGATTGTTTTTTTTGGGGCATAGGTGAGTCTCTGTACTGGACATGCTTGGGTGATGGGTGTCCATGCATTGGTGTTACATGCAGGGCTTGGTTTTGGGATGTGTGGGTTGTGTTTGTGGGGTATCTGTGGGTTGTTGAGGTGATGGGTGTGAGGGTAAGGGTGGGAGTATGTGATGGCATGCAGGTGGGGTGGGGGGGATAAGGTAGTAAAGATTTGACTTACCAGAGTCCAGTCCTCCTGCTACTCCTGCCAGGCCCTCAGGATGCAGTATTGCCAAGACATGCTCCTCCCATGTTGTCAGTTGTGAGGGAGGAGGTAGGGGTCCACCCCCAGTCCACTGTACAGCAATCTGGTGTCTGGAGACCACGGAGCGCACCTTCCCCCGTAGGTCATTCCACCTCTTTCTGATGTCATCCCGTGTTCTTGGATGCTGTCCCACTGCGTTGCCCCTGTCGACAATTCTGCACCATAGCTCCATCTTCCTTGCAATGGACGTCTGCTGCGCCTGTGACTCGAATAGCTGTGGCTCTACCCGGACAATTTCCTCCACCATGACCTTGAGCTCCTCCTCAGAAAACCTGGGGTTTCGTTGAGGTGCCATGATGTGGTGTGGGTGATGTGTGAGGTGGTGTCTGTTGTGATGTGTGAGGGGGTGTGTTGGTGTATGTTGTTTGAGATGCGTGGATGTTTTGTAAGTGATGGTGTTGTGTGTCTGTGGATGCTGGTGTTGTTTTAGGTAGTGTCTCTCTCTGGCCTGCTTTAAAATTTCTGGTAGTAATGGTTTGTGGGTAATGTGGGTGTGTGTTTTATAGTGTTGTGGGTGTGGTGTGTGCATGTGTATCAGGTGTGTGTATTTCGAAGTGCCCAATGTGGTTGTGTTTTGTATATGTGTGAGTATTTTGAGCGCGGCGGTGTGTACCGCCACTGGATTACTGCGGTTGAAAGACCGCCGAGTTGATTCATGGGTCGTGATAGTGTGGGCGTATTCTTGTTGGCTTGACGGTGTCGGTTTTGGTAACGCCAGTTTATCACTGACCTTTGGTGCGGCAGACTTGTGTGGGTATCTGTATTGTGGCGGATTCCGGGCTGTGGGTCGTAAAACCTGTAGAGGAATTCTGCGGCCGCAGCGGTATGTTGGCGGTCTTCTGCATGGTGGCAAGCAGGATTTACCACCAGGGTTGTAATGAGGGCCATAGTGCATGGGATTAAGATCTTTCTAAATTCACTATATCACGAGATCTCTGGAATAGTATTTTCATAAATCACCTTATTGGTAATGTTTTTTTCACACGGGAACAGACTTGTATAATGCCCTTTGGAATATGTTATTTCACTGATATAGACATATTTATGTTTTAAATTTATGGATAGATTGAAAGATATGGCATAATGCCCAAACCTGATGTAGTGCCCTGATGAAGGTGGCTGTTAGTATTGTGATTCAATCAGAAGGTGTAAGCCCACCGAAATGCACGTCAGCAAGGATGACGATCAATGAATATATGGATGAGAATTATTGATCCAATTTTCATTCCAAGGACAAGCCAGATTGAGCTACATTTGTTAGAACTTGCTTGCATATTATTGGCATTTACCGTTTGGACATCAAGAACTGTATTGATTGAAAAGGACATCTTCTGAGCGAATAGCTGGAAATAATGTGGAGATTAACTATATATCAGTTTGATATCTAAACTGTGTTTATGCGATATATACAATATTTTTGAGTAAGGATATGTGATATTTGATTTGTAAACTGTTTATTGAGATATTCTGATGCATGAAATGTCTTGTTGGACCGGTGTCTTGGTTCTGTATTTATGTGTGTCTTTTGTTTAGTTGGTCTTTGTTCGTCTAACTGGGTATCTGTAGGCTTGAGCTGTTAGGTTGGAAAAAAGGGGGGTTTTGTTTTATTTTAGAATATTAAGGTTTTGAACATCAATGTATTTTTATACATATATTTTTTTGCATTAAATAAAAAAGAAAGTGTTTTTTGGAATGCTGGATATGATGTTTTATTGAGATGAAGTTGAATGAATAGGAGAGTGATGTATGTTTTACTCACTGTACATTTCCCTAGATCTCTCTCCCCATTTGGTCAGGGACCCTGTGTGCTTTTTTGATTCATAATGATTGTAAGGGGTCCAGATGTCTATCTGTGAATCATATAGGTCGCAATAGATTGTGTCAGGTCCAAGGGTCTTTCCTTGATGTAATGATTCAATGGCCAACCTCATGTACGATGATGACAGGAAAAGCTCATTATCGGCCAGAATAAAGAAAGGAGAATAGGCAGAAATGGGCTGCCCATGTTGGGTGTCAGCATAGAGCTTTGGGAAATGATTTTCCTTAGCAGATAGTGATATAAAATTGTTGGTCAGAGTGCTGTCTCCAATATGACCATGTGAAAGGATTCGCCAGAATGCTGCATCATGCTTGCCCTCAGTATTCTCTAGCAGATTCTGCCAAATGGTTTCATCCCACTTACACTGTTTAGCTCAGTGGATCTTTTTATAGGATTGTCAAGCATCATGATTAGCAAGAGTTGTGGAATTTCATTCCTTGGCCTGATAACATTCTTTGTCATACCAAGGAGTGAATTGTGGAAGTTTATTTCAAGGTTGTGTATATGGCCTTCACAATAAATCTTTAAGGGACTGAAAGAAAAAAAGTTGATTATCTAATACCAGCTTGTTAGAGGAAAAACAGTGCTCAGCATTGGCCACTTAGACAAAAAACAGGCATAGGTTTTAGACAGCAAATCAAGATTATTTGCTATTTACGGCCACTTTCTGCCTCTTCTGGTGTTAATAACAGAGGAACAGAATTGTGCCTGTGTCTGTGGAGAGGGAGGTTACAAAGAAAGTCCCCTGAGAGAGTTAGCTCTAGGACATTATGAGCACTGTTGTCTCGTGGGAGAATCTTGAAACCACGTGATTTGCTCCAGAGTCTAGTATCTATTATGCAGTAGTTGATTAGTGTTTTTTTGTCACCTCTTTTGAATGTAAAGACTCTGGATTTATTGGACTCTGACTGCCCATTACATGCCCTGAAACTCCAGGAAAGTGTTAGAGAGGCAGGTCATAATGCTACTGTAGACCAAGCTTTTAGAGAGTCCACTTCCAGGGATGGGATTCCCATAGCTTCATCTTCCCTTTGAATTTTAGTTGTGATGAGCTCTATGGGTTGGTAGGTGGTGTTGACATCACCAGCCAAAATTGTGAACTGTGTGCTAAAGTGGGAAGAAAGAACATTTTCCACAACAGCAAGGGTAAAAAGCTCTTTTATTGACCGTAGAGCCCCCTTTGCAGGAGCTGATATTTAATCCTAGGATACCAGGAGACACAATATCTAGCCTTGTACTATAGCAGCAGAGAGATATTTTGAATCAAGTTATCAAGCCACCTGATGATCTACCTAAAGAAGATGGAGTTGCAATGGTTGTAGTCTATGAAGTGGAGAAACAGCCCAGGATTCCTTGATTAAAATTATATGGAAACAATCCATGTAGCTCTTCCAAATGGGGAAGATAGTTTTGCCAATAACCCCTGCGGTATTTCAAGAAAGAAGACAATCTCCCTGTTGAGCATCTGCGAGTCAGCAATTGGATGTGTATGAAGAATGGCTACGGACCAAGAGTCCATGCTTATCAGGCACTGGATTAGGTATTTGCTATCAAGCACCAAGGATACAGAATCGGAGGGGGTGTTAATGGTTGATATCCCATGGGCCTGGATAATAGAATGAATGATGGAATGGCACCCCCTTTGAGTTCTGATCAAGTAGATTACTTTATTTATGGGGGAGTTGCCATCTCCGAATGACCAAGGCTGAGGCTTGGGCACATTGATCAAGAAAACCTTTTCACCCACACAGTCGTGGGAAGAAGGGAAAGAGTGATTAGGGGCATGATGTGTGGAGGGGGGGTAAATGCCAGTTCCTAGCTGGGTATGTGTCCTCGTTAGGTGGGAAAAATGGCTGTGAGCCCTGCCAAAGTCTGTCACCCTGGAATTTAGGGCCATTGAAGAGTGGGAACCACTCCCCACACCCCCATAATAGGGAATTACAGGTCAAGTAGCATCCTGTTATCTGAATAGCACTTGGGGATACTTTCTGTCCTAGGGGTAAGAGTCTAGTGATGAGAGATTTTAAGTGAGCTTTCTCATTTTTCAGGATACACAAGATATCAAATAGTTTCTGCATCCATAAGTGATCCAGAGTGGAGGGAGCAGGGCTACTAAAAGACTCAGGCAGTTTGGACTGCTTGAGCACTTGATCTTCCTTTGGGTTTTGGAGTGCAACAAATTGATTACTACGCACAACTAAATAACTAGAAGGTTCAAAACCCAAGTTATTAGCAGGAACTGCAGTGGGGAGGACTGGTCCAGGTTCCGGTATGAGTTTGAGAGGAGGAGAGGGAACATCCATGGTGGAAAATGTAGATGGAATACTTTTGTCAAGTTTATTAAAAAAGTAAGTGATCTTTGGAACCCCCTTCTGAGGTTTGCCCTCACTAATTAATGATACCACCTCACCGATCAAGGTTTACATTTCTATAAACGTGCAGTTCTCAGCAGCATGGTGAGGATTATTTTTGGACTCACAGGTCCCTAAAAAGCCCTCCTGTTCTTTCTTCTTTTCCATTTTTGCTCTAAATATGGGTCACAAAGGCAAAGTCAGACTTATTAGTGTAATAAAAATGCTTGTGTGATCAGAGGTTTGGAGAATGGTCCTTCACATAAGTTTGCAGTAAAAATGATCCTCAGGTCTGTCAACGAATAAGTGAAAGCGTCCCTTAATTCTTCCAAGGACTTCATATCATAGCACAATATCCTCGTGGCTAACGGAAAAAAGGAGGCAACAAGTGCTAAAATCATGTGTATTAGAACAAAGTACTATGTAAAAGTTGAAAAAGGAAAGTCAAGATGGGTGGCCCAGTCCAGCCCTCTCTGGGCACCAGGGCGCATCCAGAACTCATCCTGGGGTGTGGGAGTGCAAATGCCTTATGTGCGCTTTGCAGCCCATCCTCTGAGTTCAAGCAGGCTGGGGGAAAAAATTCCAACCCCAGTAAGAGGCCATTAAAGAAATGCAGGCAGGGAGCGGAAATAAACTTGCCCTGAGCAGTGGGAGTCCAGATGCCATATATACGCACTGCAGCCCCTCCTATGAGTTCAAGCAGGCTTGGGGACGAAGTCCCACCCCAGCAGGAGGTCATAGAGAAAATGCAGGAAAAAGCAGCAGTAAAGTAAGTCCATGCTGTGGGAATACAGGCATCTTATATAAGGGTTACAGCCTCTCCTCAGAATTCAAGCAGGCTGGGGATCGAAGTCACACAGAGTCTGACCCTGCAGGAGGCCTTAAAGGAAATATGGGGAGGAGTGAAAATAAAGTGCGTACCTGAATATTAGAGAGGAAACAAAAAGAAAGTGAATTGTCTTACCCCCCAAAAAAACACACAGTGCCCAACAACAGAGCCAAGGGTGGTGGCGATGCCTCAGCCTGGTGCTGACACATGCAGGACAGGCCTGCCCTTGGCCTGAGCTTTGGCCTGGTGCTACCATTGTGCATCTCGCACAGCAGGTAGATTGAATGCGCTTTACAGAACCAGGTGCAGGAGCGGTGAGGGCCTCCTCCTGTAAGCCTCCTATAGTCCTGGGACAGGTAGCTCCTTGCTGCCTCCACAAATGTTTCCAGCTCAGCGGGTAGAATGAATGTGCTTCATAGCCCCAGGTGCAGGAGTTTTGAGGGCCGCGTCCTCCTGTAAGCAGCCGAGAGTCCCGGGACAGGTAGTGTCTTACCTCCTCCACAAAAGTTTTAAGTTAATATTTTTAAGATAACATGTGAATAGATAGAAATTGGGAATACATTGTATTGTATTGTACTGCAGAATCTATAGAGTGTATTACAACCTAGGTGCTGAAGCATTTCTGGATGGTCGCACAAGAGGCTCCACCATTTGCTGTGCAAGGCTAGTTGATGGTGGGTTTATAGCAGGACGTATGTGGGAAGCTTTGGGTGTCCTGTGTGAGATTTGCATGGGTTCTCCAACAACGTTGTAGTGACATTCTGGCTTTGCTTAACTGTTGAATCAAGCAAAGAGATATTGAATAAGAGTCTACACTGTTTGTTGTGCTTGGGTGAGACAATGTTAGTTTGTTGTTTGGTCTGCATAGGAAGCGTAAGGTGTCATATGTGAGATTTAGATGGACACTCTAAACATCATGCTATGATCTTGGGGCTTTGTTTATCAATGGAGGCCAAAAGAAACACGTAAAATAATGTTGGGTTTGTGGATAAATGCAATCATTCTCTAATATGCATGATCATGTGAAATATCTTTAGACAGTCAGCCTCCTCAATTCAAAGTGATTAAGGATGATCATTATTGTTGCTTGTAGCAAGTTCTAGAGTTTGGTCTATTGAAAAGGCAATACCACCAATGTGCATTTTCTGAGTGATATATGGACAGGAAAGGCATTGATCAGAACACAGCATCGATCCTTGGAACTACAGCCTAGTTTTAGTTGGAGGTAGTTAACTACCTCCTGGACAGCTGGTAAGCAAAGTAGAAAGCAATGAGGGAGCTGTGTATGGCCAAAGGCCAGTGGAAACCTTGCATGGCTAACCTAGATGTAAGACCATTCTGGATTCTCTGGAGTGTAATCAGTATGCATAAAGGGAACCAATGTACCATATTCAGTTGCTTAATCTAGGTGTGACAGGACCGAAATGATGGTGGTTTCAATGTTGTCAGGGAAACTTAGATTTGAAATTATGCAGTATAGTGATCAACGAGCTAGAGGGTACTTTTCAAAACTTGATTTACTTATGGTTCACGTCTCAGGTTGTAGTGCATCTGCACTCTCAGGTTCCTCACTTCCATTGAGGTGGTTGATGTGGGTACAAAAAGTGAGAATGTGGTTTTGATACAATAAGCTTGAGGTGTTTCAGAAGCATCCAGTGGGCGTCTGTTTAGACGTATTGGCCAAGAAAATTAGATCCCAGTTCTGTGGGATTTTCAAGCTTCAGGATTATGGAGGTGCAGTGTCCATAGTAGTAAGAGGTGAGAGTGAAAAACCTAATTAGATCAGGTACAATGCTTCGGTAAACATTAAGGAGGAGAAGAGAAGTAGTGGAACATCTGCGGAAGAGGTGATAAATGTGGAAGAGAGTTGATGTCAGATCTCTCAAAGTGATAGAGGTAAATCTAGTCTATGGTGGCATTTTAAATACAGGTACCATTCATTCTCTAAATCTGCTAGTGATCGGGCTGCATATTTCTTTGATGTGAGAAAAGGTTATTCTGTTCAGAGAGCAGGTACCTATGAAAAGGTTGGTCTTTTAATGAGTTTGTCCTGAAGCGGGCATTGGACACTGGTTTGAAGCAAGATGGATCTAGTGGTTCGATGCATTCTTTCTTTCAGAAATGGTTATACATAGGAGGTTTTGAGATTGTTGAGAATCTACTAGGCTGCTAAAGATTTATTGATGATGGCTCTGGCCTGCAATGCAGAAAAGGTGGTTAAGAAATTGTTCCTGAATATTTGAAGTGGAGATGAGTTTTTCTGGGAAGGGGTCACATGACTTGCTTTGATGAGTTCTCAAAGTTAATGGTAGATATAAGCCTGAAAAAAGTAGCATGAGCTACTAAACTGAATGATTTTGAGCTGTGAATGCTTGAGGTTCCCCTGTTTGTATGTATGCACCTAGAATGAACTAAGAATAATTTCCAGAGGCAAATAGTACATTTAATAACACATCTCACACCAAAATAAAATACATACGTTCTAGAAATATGATCACCAATTCTTTCGTGGTGAACAAATGAACTGGATGGATCATAATACTCACCCAGAAAGATTATGTTTTCTAGGCAATAGATGAGGGTGTGATTTAAACTGAATATGTAAGACACTTTCAAATGCAGAAAACAGTTTGTTTGTTCTATTATATGAAATCCCAATAGTTAATATACATTAATGTCCATTTGGAAACATGATTATTTTAGTCTTTTGGTGAGCAGAATTGTTCCCTAGAATTATTCCTGTAATGGGCTTGATGGGGTCGTAACTTGGTTTCTCATGCCTCTTTAAATTAAGGTGCTTTCAGGTCTTGCCATAGAAAGCATCAGCTGTCGATCATCATGTTACCAGAACTACAACATACACAAAGAGTGGCATTGGGTCAGCCTCTTTCAGGATAAGGTTCATTTGTTTCATTCCACTTGTGACATTGCTTGGAAAAATGTTATTCAGAGCAGGACAGACAAGTATTGTGTTTTTGTTCTTAACATGAACTATTGCTTAGCATGTGTATTGTTCCACCTGCTCCAATTCAGCATCAAAGGTGAAGCATCCATGAGCTTCTATGGAGAGACATTTGTGCTCCTAGAATGCTTCCACCCTTCTACTGATGCTGCAACAGTAATTTTGCATTTAAATCTGATTTGTGCACTTAAATTGGATTTTGCTGTTAGATGTGATTTGAGTTCCTAACACACTACTAACAAGGTTATGCCAAGAATGAATTTGATCCTTATTGCAATTTCGCACCTGCAGTTATTTTGCTTGTAAATGTGATAACACATTGCTCCCTTCTTTAAAACAAGGGTGCTTGGGGAGGCATGGCCCCAGGAGTGACCCAGTAGCATGCACCCTACATGAGCTCTGTGCTCCAGGAGCAGAGTTGGGGAAAACGCTTCTTCTTCTCTGAGAGGAGGAATATATGGGGTTTGGCCTTTAGATCGTGATAGACAAAAGGAGTCATTTTGGTTTAACAGCTGCAGCAACTGGAGGACAAAGAATGAAGTTGGCCTGGAGAACTGGCGGATTTCCAAAATGGCGGGGACAACTTAAATACGGTACGCCTCAACGTACCTAAAGGCCCTCGTGTGCCGCCATTATTTGTCATGGTTTTTTCCCCAGTCACCCACTAATTTACAAAGACTGTTATCAAGAGTCAAGACCTGCCCAAGTCATTTGATACCCATAGTTGAAAAAGAGTAGGAAAGAAGGAGGTGAAGCGCTGCAGGTAATGCACTAAGGGCCTCATTTACAAGAAACTGGGGCATCTCTCATGATGCACAGCTATCTTGGGCGACCCTGTGCCCTCCTAGCAACACCATGGTAGTACCGAATTTACAGTACACTGCACCTTGGAGCTTGTTAGCACAGCTGCATCAAAATTTCTGACACAGTTTTGGTGCTTTGCTGGACTAGAGTCAACAATTTTGAGGCTATTCCAGCAAAGTGCAGGGAGGCCCATAGAATAAACCACAGCTACTCTTTAAAGCCTGCGCTGAGCAGGAGTTAAAAAATGAGGCTAGAATAACACAGTGAAATTTTGTAGATTTCACTGTGCCATTCCTAAGGGCCTCTTTGCGGGGGGAACGCCTCCCTTGCATACATTATATCTGGCTCAGGTAAAATGTGATGCAAGGCTTTGCAAACTGGCACAATGGTGCCATTGTACATATTTTCTAAATATGGCGCAGGGTGTGGAACTGTTCTGCGCTGCAGTAGCGTTAAAAAAAAAATATGTACAGCAGCTCCAGGAGCTTGTCAATGAGCCCCTAAGGGTATTGCTCCCTGATTCAAATCTGACAAATCACTTGGGGCCAGATGTATAAAAAATCTGTTTTGCAATTCTTAAATAGCGAATTTTAAGAAATTGCTATTTAAGAAATGCAAAATTGTATGTGTGAAATTTGTGATTTTGTAATAGCGATTTATAAAAATTCACAAACGCTATTACCGAATCGCAAATAAAGAATGCAACTCCATTCATCGCTATGGGCCTGTAGGCCCATAGGTGCGAATGGTTTTGCATTTCCCAAACTGCGAATTCCAGTTAGGAATTAGCAAATTAGGTCATGCAAACCCCAAGGTGCTGGGGGCCTACGGCCCCCTCTGATGCACCCCAAAAAAATATTTGCTGACATGTGAAGCACACACATGCCCTATGGGTATGTGTGCGCTACAAGTCATTTTTAAAAATGAATTTATAATGCATTTTTAAAACTTGCACATGTTTACCAGCAAATTGAATTTGGTGGTAATTGCATTTCCTAAATGTCCAATTCGCATTTAGGAAATGCTTGATACATGTGCTTTGGAAATCGCAAATAGGGATTCCTTATATGCAATTTCCTATTTAGAGAATCGCAATTTGCGATTCTCTAAATGGGGTCCCAATTTTAAGGAATCAATATTTTTGCGATTCCTTAAAATTGCACTGCGAATGCCTTTCATACATTGTGAAAGGCATTTTTGCGTTCGCAAACGGCTGAATTTTGCGATTGCCACCGTTTGCGAATGCAAAAACATTTGATACATCCGGCCTAGCTTGGTGAATGCACATCTGTCTATGTGTTCCCCTCTCATCCCCAAGAGAGCCTCTGAGATGCTTTTTTTGTGAATTACAGGCATATTGAGTAGTGTTATCATAGCTCTATAAAACAGACTGTCTTAGCAGTTTCTCAGCTGCTTTGAACATGGAGATTCTGGCCTTATAAATGTTTATAATTTCCTTGTGTTTAGGACTGTGCAAGAATAACCCCACAAAGGTTTTAAACACACAAGCAGCTGTCCTGTTAGAGTGTTTCCAATGGGGTCCAACAAAACAACAAACTAGCAGGATGATGGTGAGAGCCTAATCCTTTTTGAACACTAACCTCAGCTTAAATCTAAGCTTGACGGTTTAGGAGGACACCCAACATGGAATTCATGTCAAAGGCTAAAACATAAAATAAAGCACCTAAAACTCAGTTAAGTAGCTAATTCACCATGTACTGATGCTGTGCCGGTCAAGGGCTGCCATAGTTGTTGTTTATTTGACCTGGATAAGTGATGAGCACTTCCTCTGGCTGGACTAGCCAGAGGGTATAAATAAATGGGGGAAAGACTTCCTGAGGTCTTCTGCACCAAACCACACTAGCGAATGTGTGTGTGAGTTATTTATAGTGCGGGCCCACATCATTGCAACTGTGTGCGGTCCAGTAAGCAGGCTGCTACACTGGCAACAAGGGGTTTTACCCACTTGCACAGCCGCCTGCCGGACAGCCTCGCTGGATGCCCCTCTCATCGATCCAACTACTACTCTGGCCCAGCAGTACCCAGACACTCATCATCTCTGCATGACCAGTGGGACCTACCTGACTCCTGAATCACTTACTGAGGGTGAGTGATACTCACCAGTGGATGGTGTGCTGCTCAAGCCCATCTAGACTCCTCCCTAAGGCATACCAGCACCTGATCGACTGTGCCTGGTGGAGGACCCACCCACAGGACTGCCCCAGCACCAAAAGGAGTCTTGCAGAAGCTCATTTGGCAACCCATCAAAATCTGCTGCCATCTGGGTGGGACAAGCAACATCGTCAACCACAACGGAGTGACATTCACCTTTCTGATGCCAGCCACTCTGTTAAGACTGTGCCTTGCTGAATTTCGATAGAAGACTTGTTTAGGTGGTTTTCCTCCAAGTGCCCTACACTGCAGAGCCTGTGAAACACATGTCCCCACGGTTCGCACCTCATACAAAAGTGTAGCACGGCCACAGCTGGCCATCACCTCACCACACAATGAACCAGAAATACTCAGTCCTCATTGTCACTACCAGCAAGGTCCCATTCCTGCTGCCATGCAAATGCTCAAACCACACAAGGCAGTGGGAAGCCTTACAGATTGACTGACGAGCACATGCGCTTTGGCAGACAGAGGTTTGCAGAGCAGGTGAGCCTCCCCGGAGGGCAATTTGCTCAGGGGGCATGGCGGATGGCCCTGTGCCAGTAGCAAATCCACTATGATCCCTGCAACAGCACACCAGGGTGAGATCACTCCTACTGTTTAGTGAACTGGCTGTCCCAGCAACAGCATCCCCTCAATGGAGAGTATGGGTCAGCAGATTGGAAAACTATTTTGTGGCTACCCGTGAGTGTGACGGAGCACTCAAGAGGTTGCTCCTTCTACACTTCGGGGGAGATAAGATATATAAACTCTACAGACACCTCCCAAACACTGGAACAGTTGATGACTATGATGCAGCAGTAAGAGCACTCAATGCGCATTTCGATTCGCAACTACATCCAGAAGTGTTTTAAACTCCACCAGGCATGTCAGAAAGAAGGACGACCAACCGAAGGAAATACATGCACAGATCATCTTAGGGTGTAGGAGCAAAACTCTCAGAGGCCTCTTCTTGAGAAAGCCCAACATCAGCCTGGAGGACATCCTAATAATGGTACGGTCGCATGACCCATCAGCTGCCCGAGCAGCTGAACTGCACCTAGCACTTACATAGGCACCTGAGAAGGCCACTGTGATAAAGATGGAACGGGTGGATGCCGTACAAGCAAAGCAAGCATGAAAAGAATTCAGAGCCACACCCAAGGAGGATAGTGTGAGTTCTGTGGAAGAGAAGAACACTCTCCGAAAGACTACCCATCTTAGAAGAGGACAGGCTCCAACTGCGGGAAGCTAAACCACTATGTGTCCATCTGCCGAGGAGGTTCGAGAGGGAGAGGAGGAAGAGGCAGACATGTTCCCAAAAGGGCAATAAAACAACTTTCTTTGAAAGAACCAGTATCACAAGACACACAATACCAGACAACACAACACATCCCCCAAGACTACTCTCCGGAAAGGAAGAAGAAGTCTGATCAGAAGTGGCACAGGAGACCCCCAGCCAACCTGTGTAATTGAAAAAGAGGGGTCGAAGATGAAAGCACTAAAGGACACAGGAGCATCTGTAAACGTAATAGGCATTCAGCAATATTGGTGCCTTTAACCACGCCCAACGCTGGTACCATCCGCCACCAAGATATTTACATATGGGAGCCGCACACCCCTGCTGCTGAAGGGACGGATGACAGTAGGTGTCAGGTCCGACAGCAAAGAAATCCACGCCATGTTTTATGTGGTAGACAGAAAAGCTGACAGACTTCTCGGCAGCCACTCTGCAGAAGTCCTGGGACTGATATCTTTTGCAAAGAACGTATGAGTGTTCCAGACTGATGAGCTGCTAGGGCAATTTACGGAACTATTTACTGTCTTAGGATGTTTGAAGGCATCCTTCTTCCAGCTGCACATCAACAAAGTCATAAAGCCTGTCGCCGTTCGACACAGGGGCATCCCATTCCACCCTCACCCCCTGGTGGAGAAAGAAAAAAAGAAGCTGAAGGACCAAGGGGTGATAAAGAAAGTACCCGCCCCCAACCTCTGGTTATCGCCCATGGCCATTGCAAAAAAGCCAAAAAAGCTGGGAAAGATCTGATTATTCATCAGCACAAATCTCCGCAACTTGGCAATTAAAAGAGAGAGACATATAACACCCACCATTGATGACACCATTGCTGACCTCAATGGCTCAAAGTGTTTTTCAAAGCTATACTTAAATGAAGGATACCATCAATTAGGCCTGGCGGGGGAGAGTAGGTACATAACCAACTGATTAACACACCTGGGACTAAAGAGATACAAACGCCTACGTTTTGGGATATCATCAGCAGTGCAAGTCTTCTAAGATGCCATCTGGAAGACCCTATCAGGGCTACAGGGAGTTATGAATGTCAGCAATGACATCCTAATCCATTCCACCATGGCCAAGGAGCACCATCAACATATGAGGGCTACCCTCAAGTGACTATCAGAACATGCCCTCCCTCTTCAAAAAAGAAAATTGTTTGTTCTTTCAAACGTCTATTAAATATTTTTTTATACCTCTTCAAACAAAAGGGCATCATAGTGGACCTGAGGAAATCCCATGCCATGAAACAAAAATGTGACTAAAGAGAGTCCTAGGTAGGACCACGTACTGTGGAAGGTTCATACCTAGCCTTGCTACTCTATCTGAGCCGCTGCAAGCCCTTACGAAAACTGATGCACCCTGGGTGGGGGGGAGGCAGGAGGAGGAAGCATTTTTAGTGCTCAAAGAGGCGCTCCTATGCAAGAACACCATGATGGACTTTAATTTGATGAAAAAGACTGAGTTAGTTGTTTATGCCAGTCCAGTCAGCCTGGGTGCTGCCCTAATTCAGGAAGTTGAGCCTGGCCAGTGGGCCCAACTTGTGTATGCCAGCAAGGCCCTGACACTGGCAGAGCAGCACAATGTGTAAATCAAAAGAGAGGCCCTGGAGATAAAACAGACTTGTGGACATTTCTATTTGCATCCCCACGAAAGGCCATTCAGAGAAGTCACAGACCATCCAGCGCTAGTACCACTTTTCAAGGGGACTGCACCACACTGCACCCCATGAATAGAACGGTGGGGTATCCAGCTCCAACACTACTGCATGGAAGTGGTATATTGACCTAGCTCTACTAGAAGCATAGACATGAAAGAGAATTCCAAGGCTAATGTGGAGGATGCTGTGCCAATGAAAGTGAAACAGGCCCTGGAGAGCGGCTCCTGGCAAGATTTCCTTAGAAATGCCAATGACTGGACGAGCACAGAGAAAGACAGAATGACAAAGCTATGGAGAGTTCGGAAGGAACTCAGCTCAACCCAGGATGGTCTCCTGCTACGCAAACACCGCCTGCTGATTCCCCAAACCCTGCAACGACTGACCGCTAGTGCAGGGGGGACACCAAGGCACGGTAAAGATGATGGAGTGCATGAGAGAACAGGTGTGGTTCCCTGGCTTTGAAGCCGAAGTGGTTGGTCTGGTGAGACAATGCCTGGCCTGCCAATCAACAAGCACCCATGATGTGCGTGCTGCAGTCATGATGGAAGAGCAGTGCATCACACCACGGTCCAAGGTCAGCCTCTACTTTGGAGGCTTGCCTGATGTCAGGATCACATCGGTTCCAAAGAATGGATAGTCCAAATATCCAGTTGTTGAAGTCATCAACTTCACCTCATTCAGCAATGTTGTGCATGTGCTTGAAAAGACCTTTGCCATGTTTGGGCTCCCAGAAGACGTCAAAACGGACAATGGGCCCCTCTTTCAAGGGACCGAATTTCAAGAGTTATTGACGAGCCTGGGCATACTACACAGATAAATCATTCCACAGTGGCCTTAGGCCAAAGGAGATTGTGAGGAGAGGCCTCTTTTTGACATGGTTAGACCCCACTTTTTCCCAGATCTATAATGTATCCTAGAAATTGTAGCGCCCAGGGCAGCTGCTAATCAGGTTTCCTGGGCCAGAGCTCTTTCTCTAAAACTGTTATGATGCCTTGGCACAGTTAAAGACATCTTTAGCTACCACTATAGGTCCCTAGTAAATGGTACTTAGGTACCCAGAGCATGAGATACTAAGGGCAGGGCCCTGAAGGCAGCAGCACTGATTGGCCATGCATCCAGATGCATTCAGCACTTCTATTGCAGGCTAAGTGTCCTTGTGCAATCCTAAAAAAGTACACTTGACACGGCACACTGCCTATGTGTCCTTACAACTACATACTACATACAATATAGGTAAGTCACCCCTCTGGCAGGCCTTCCAGCCCAAAGGCAGGGTGTACTATAATGTATGTGAGGGCATAGCTGTATGAACAATATGCTCCCACTATGTCCTTACCAAACCTTGGACATAGTGAGTGGACAGAGCAGTCATTTTAATACATATTCTGGACACTGGTCAACATGGGTTTCACAGCTACATTATGCCACTCTAAACTCTGGTTTGTTTGATATCAAAAACTCAGAATGGTAAATCCAAACTTGTACCAGTATTGGATTTATTACTAAGTGTACCCAGGGATGACCATAGAGGTGCCCCCTGCAAAACCTAACTCCCCTGGCATGGTGGCGGCTGGTTCTAACCAGCCTGCCGCCTCCAGACAGCTAATCTACAACCTTAGGGTAAGAGATACCTCTCTCTGGGTTGCAGTGCTAGCATCCCCTCCCTCAGGAATGTGCACTGCCCTGGCAGTGAGCTTAAAAGGGCTTACTGACTTTGAAACTCAATCCCCAGGCCAACTGCTAGCAGCAGATGGTCACCCACATTGTAAACCCCTACTTTTGGCAGGAACAATGTCAGGAAAACTACACAAATTAAATGGCGAGTAGCCCCACCTGGCATGCACCAGCCCTAAGGTGTTGCCCATGAGGTGAACACTCCATTTCATTTTCCTCCATTTTGGATGGAAGGAAAATAGCCAACCAGGTATAGGGATGTGACCTCTGTCCACCATAAGTGGTCACTTAGTGGGTGTAGCCACCCTAAGGTAGATAACCCATTGGTCGCTATCAGGTTCCCCTAAAATCCACCATAAATTAGTATTTAGAGCGCATCCCTAAACCAAGAATTTAGATTCAATAGACAAAAAGAAGACCAGCAACAAGGAGATCCGAAGTATGAGAACTGTGGACCTGCTGCATCAGAAAATCGCCAAACCCTGCCTGCTGCACCCAGGACCTGACAACTGGGAAACTCTACAAAAACCCCAGAGGACTTCCAGACTTCACCAATAGCCCAAGAACTCTCTCCAGAGTAGAGGTACCACTCTAAAACCCAATGGAGCCATCAAGACAGTGAGGGTCACTTCACTGACCAGCCGCTAACTCCCGACCTGAACACTGCAGATAGCCCCAACTGCAACCCAACGACTGTGAGGACAAACCCTGCCAGTGTGCCTAGTATGGTGGCACTGTGACCTTCAGCGGCCAAACCATGCCAATACCAGGGGTATTGACCAGCCCATGTCAGACATCAAGAAAAAAAGCCTTCCCAGGGCTGCAAAAGGACCAAGAGGAAGCCCCAATTGAGGTACTTCAGGGACACCTTAGAACTCCTGCCAAAGATCTCCCATTCTCCTGCAAATGACCCTTGAACAAACCTACCTCCTGCAGGCTTACTTACACACAGCTCCTGGCTCACTGATTCGCTCTGCCACTCTGTGCCCTGCAACGAAGAACCTGCTGTGCCCTAAGGGTCCTCCACCCC
The DNA here is from genome assembly GCF_031143425.1 of Pleurodeles waltl. NCBI lineage: Eukaryota > Metazoa > Chordata > Amphibia > Caudata > Salamandridae > Pleurodeles > Pleurodeles waltl. The sequence goes on from NC_090444.1 coordinate 636,618,575, forward strand.
TTGTGACCTCGACACTCCAAGGGGACCCCAAGGATCCATCTTTAAACTTACCTGTGAAGTGTGTTTTCGAGTGGTCCACGCAGTGGCCCAGCACCAGCTCCAGAGACATTCTCCCACTACTCCAGCCGGTACCAGGAGCCACCCAAACTTCTCCAGCTGACACAATATGCCCATTTATGACCTAAACCAAGCTGAAAAAAATAGAACTTGGTAAACCAACTGTGTGATTTCATATGTATTTTTAAGGCTAATCCTCTATTGATTCCTATGGTGGATAATTATGCACAAAAATACTTAAAAGGTATGTAAAAATCTGAAGTAGTTTTATAAATTGGTCTCCAGTTATTCCTTTGAGTGCGTGAGTTGGAATATTGATATTGTGAGCACAACAAATGCTTTGCACGTCCTCAGGAAGTTTCCTAACTGCTCAACCGAGCTACCATACAAATTAGAGCATTAGGTGGTTGTATGGACTCTCTGCACAGTGTGCCTAGGTTTGTACACTATATAGACAGCTGGCCTCCTAAAAGGAAATTGAGCACTTTAGGTGCACAATTAACAGAGCCCTATGGATTGCCACTTTGGAATCTAGTGACCCCAAACTTAGCCTTCACCATTTCCTCAGGGAGTACAGAGGGACACCTCACTGTAGCACCAGACAAGAGCCATTGTCCCTGATGCTAAAGGGGGAGAGACGGGACACCATGCCCATCCATCTTGGGTGGTAGCCACCTCCCTACTGTCCTGGCCAGATGCGAGCAAGACGAAAGGAGGTGAATGATCGGGCCTGCAGGATGAGGCAAGCAGTGACACAGCATCTATAGTTCGGCGATCGTGTGATCATCAGAGACTGAAAACCTGGCACGAAGTTTCACATGCCATATAAGCCTGGGATATGGACAGTCATTGGAGTGGCCACACCATGGTGATGGTACAGATGGTAGATGAGAAGGTGACTCAGAAAATGATAGGAATGGGGTCTTTAGTTGGAGGTCAGGTTACCCCCCCGTCTAAGCAAGGACCCTCACTCTAGTCAGGGCAAAGGAGAAACAGAACTGGTTAACCCCCACTCACCCCCTTGGTAGCTTGGCACAAGCAGGCAGGTTTAACTCAGAAGTAATGTGTAAAGTATTTGTACCAACACACACAGTAATCCAGTAAAAATACTACAAAATGGATACCATACCAGTTTAGAAAAATAGGTAATACTTATCTAAATCAAACAAGACTAAAAATAACGACAAAAATCCAACATACACAAGTTAAATATATGAATTTTCAAAAGCATAAGAGTCTCACTCTATATAAAGCAATGGAAACGTTGATTTTGCACAAAGTATCTGGTTAGCATAAAAAATAAAGCAGCACGGGCGAGAGTGCATCAGAAAAGGCAGCAATGCATTGATTCCTTTCTTGCAGGGGAGGCCCTGCATTGTTTCTTCTTTGGTCGGGTTTTTCTCCCTCTCAAGAGAGCAATGCGTCGATCACCAGATGGGGCACCTCGAATCCATGCAGAGTCAGGATTGCTTTTATGCCCAGGGACGTGGAAAATCTGGTTGCAGAGTGTTAGAAATCCAAGCTGTGTCGTTTTTGCATCGTTATCAGCAGCTGCAAGCGGGTGTTATGTGCCGTTTCTCCAGCTGGGAAGCGCCGCTCTCTCAGCCACGATGTAGGTGGAGCGCTGATTTCTGCCACAAAGCCGGCAGCGCATCGTTTATCAGCTGCGTTGCAGATGGCGCATTGAAAATTTCCCTGCATGGCGTTCTGTGCGTAGATTTTCAGCTCTTGTTCTGCCAACTTCACCTTTCAAGGGCCCAGGGATGGGATAGGGTACCACTTAGCAGGGCAGGATTCTCAGCAGAGAGTCCAGGTGCTGGGAGAGGAAGTCTTTGATGGCCCAAGACTTCAAAACAGGAGGCAAGCTCAGTTCAAGCCCTTGGGGATTCTTCTCAAGCAGGAATGTACAACAAAGACCAGTCTTTGTCCCCTTTTACAGGCAGAAGCAGCAACTGCAGGATAGCTCAACAAAGCACAGCCACAGACAGGGGCAACACTTCTCCTCAGATCTTCAGCTCTTCTCCTTGGCAGAGGTTCCTCTTGAATTCAGAAGTGATCTAATTTTCAGGGGTTTTGTGTCCAATACTTATACCCATTACTGACTTTGAAGTTGGTAAACTTCAAAGGGAAGTCTCTCTTTTTTGCAAGATGCTGCCTTGCCCAGGCCAGGCCCCAGACACACACCAGGGGGTTGGAGACAGTGTTGTGAGAGGGCAGAGACAGCTCATCAAGGTTTACGTGACCACTCCTACCTCTACTCTAGCATAGATGGCTCTTCAGGATATGGAGCCTACACCCCAGTTCTCTTTGACTCACTGTCTAGAGGGGTTTCACAAACAGCCCAGCTGTCAACGTTATCCAAACAGGGAATCCACAAACAGGCAGAATCACAGAATTGTTTACGCAAGAAAATGCCTACTTTCTAAAAGTGGCATTTTCAAGCTAACAATCTAAAAACCAACTTCACTAGCATGTATTTTTTAATTGTGAGTTCAGAGACCCCAAACTCCACATTTCGATCTGCTCTCAAAGGGAATCAGCACTTTAAAGTTAATTACAGACAGCACCCGTGTTAACCTATGAGAGAGATAGGCCTTTCAACAGTGAAAACTAAATTTAGCAGTGCTTCACTGTTCACTGTTTCACTGTTAGGACATGTAACATCAGTACATGTCTCACCTGTAACATACACTGCACCCTGCCCATGGTGCTTCCTATAGCCTACCGTAGGGGTGCCTCTCATGTATGAAAGGGGAAGGTTTATGCCTGGCAAGTAGGTACACTTGCCAAGTCGAATTGAAGGTTTAAAACTGCACCTACAGACACTGCAGTGGCAGGTTTGAGCCATGTTTGCAGGGCTACTAATGTGGGTGGCAGAACCAGTGCTTCAGGCCCACTAGTGGTATTTGATTTACAGGCCCTGGGCACCTCTAATGCACTTTAATAGGGACTTACTAGTACATCAAATATGCCAATCATGAATATAGCCAATTACATATACATCTTACACAGGAGCACCTGCACTTTAACACTAGTTAGCAGTGGTAAAGTGCCTAGAGTATCAAAAACAACAAAAACAGATTCCAGCACACATCAACTACTTGGGAAGCAGAGGCAAAAAAGTTAGGGGAGACCATGCCAAGGATGCCAAGACTAACACGTGTCCCCCTAGCTGAAAGTGCGGAGAAACTACACAACCTCATGGGACTTCTCATCACTTACTCGGAAGAATCTGGACAGACAATCACATTGGCATGTTCTGTTGCTCGGGCGGTGTTCCACCATAAAGTCCATCCCCTATAGGGAAATGGACCAACAGTTTTGGGCTCTCACCCCTCATCTACATTAACCATCTGAGAGGCATATGGTCTGTCTGAACCAGGAAGTGAGTCCCAAACATGTAGGGTCTTAGCTTCTTCAGTGCCCAGACAACAGCAAAAGCTTCACACGCGATTGCACTCCATCTACATTCCCTGGGAAGCAGCTCCTGCTACAGGTTGATCTAGACCCTCTTCGTTTAGCTGTGATAATACTGCTCCTATACCAGGCTCTGAAGCATCAGTTTGCACAACAAACTCCTAGGATAAATCAGGTGCTGTGCACATGGCAGCCTTCAGGGCATCAAAAGCTGTCTGCCAAAGACTCCATCCAGATCACATTCTTTGATTGCTTCTTGGAAGTCAACTCATTCAAGGGAGCAACAATAGTGTCATACACCTTGACAAACCTCCTATAATAGCCAATGAGGACGAAAAAAGCTCACACCTCTGTCTGGGTCTTGGGAGGCTCCCAAGCCAAATTAGTGTCAATTTTGGGCTTTAGGAGTGCCAGCTGGCCACTCCCCACCTGGTGTCCCAAGAACACCACCAACACCTGCCCTATTTGGCACTCAATAGTCTTAATAGTGAAGCATGCTTTTTGCAGGGCCTCTAACACTTTTCAGAGGTGTTACAGGTGTTCTCCCCAAGTAGAGCGGAAAACAGAAATGTCATCCAGGTAGGCTGCACTGAAATCCTCCAGCCCAGCCAACACCTGGTTAACCAACCTCTGAAAGGTGGCAGGGGCATTTGTCATTCCAAAGGGCATCACTTTAAACTGATAGTGCCCATCTGGGGTAGAACATGCTGACCTCTTCTTGACCCCCTCAGTTAAGGCAATCTGCCAATACCCAGATGTCAAATCAATGGTGCTAAGGTATTTGGCAGCTTCCAACTGATCAATGAGCTCATCAGCTCTGGGGATGGGGTGCACGTGAGTCTTAGTGACTGCATTGAGACCCCAGTAATCCACACAGAGACAGATTTCTGGGGTGAAACCAGGAGCAGCAGCCTTTGGGACCAAGACCACTGAGCTGGCCCAAGGACTCCTGGAAAACTCAATTACTCCTTGGGTTAACATCTTTGATACCTCATCTTTGATCCTAGCCCTGACATTGTCAGTCACTATGTAAACCTTCTGTTTAACAGGTTGACTGTCCCCATTGTCCATATCATGTATACACAGGTGTGTGACCCCTGAGATCAAGGAGAGCAGGGAGGCAAACTGACCCAACATCCGGTGACAGTCCCTCTGTTGTTCTGAGGTCAGGGGGGAGAGGTGCACACCCTCCACAGACCCATCCTTCTCTCTAGCAGACAGGAGGTCATGAAGAGGCTCACTCTCTTCTTCCACCCATCAGCTGTTGCTAGGAGCATTGTCAATTCAGTTTGCTCAAATTGCGGCTTGAGGAGGTTCACATGCAGGGCCCTCAAGGGTTTCCCAGGAGTCTGCAAGTTCACTAGGTAGTTGACTTCACGCTTGTGTGCTCCACCACCTCAAATGGCCCAGTCCACTTGTCCTGGCGTGCCCTAGGCTCCACTGGTACCATTACCCACACTTTCTGGCCAGACTGAAACTCGACCAGAGTGACATTCTGATCATGCCACCATTTCATGTCTTCCTGTCTTGCTTCTAGGTTCTCTTGTGTGAGAGCCCTGAAGTGTGCAGTCTGGATCCTAAAAGCCAGCATGTAACTGGATACATCCTGCGGGGGTTTACTGGGGGCTTTCTCCAAGCCCTCCTTTACCAGACTCAAGGTCCCCTGACAGGGTGGCCATGTAGTAGCTCAAAAGGACTAAATCCAAGCCCTTTTTGAGGCACCTCCCTGTAGGTGAACAGAAGGCATGGCAAGAGGACATCCCACTCATGCCTCAAGGGCTCTGACAGGCCCATGATCATGCTTTTCAATGTGCGGTTGAACCTTTCAACCAGACCATTGCTTTGAGGGTGGTAAGGAGTGGTGAATTTATACGTTACCCCACACTCCTTCTACAGAAAGTACATATGAAGTTTGTACCCCATCAGATACTACTTCCTTGGGAAACCCATGCAGGTAAAAACCTCCATCAAAGAATGTCCCACTACAGGGTAGGTGACTGACCTCAGAGGAATGGCTTCTGGGCACCAGGTCGTATGTCCACCAAGACCAGGATAAACTGACCATCCTAGCAGGCTGCCATTGACCGGGCAGACACACACACCCATACAGACAGACCCAACATCTCCAAGTGTGACCTGTGTTTCACCTCCTTACAAGGGGGAACCTCCAGGTCATTGCCAAGCAAACAATCTTCAGGCATGGTTGGACACACAGCTACTTTCAAGGAACCCTAAACCCCCCATTCAAAGGGAACCTGCGCTACTCTGCACAGGCACTCTGAGTTGTCCACTGCAAGTACTTGGTGAAGTACATGGGGATCTATCTGCTCTTCAGACACCAGGTGATTACTCACTGTAGTCACACTGGCTCCTGTGTCTCTCAGAGCCTCCATCCTCTGTCCATTGTTGGTCACCCACTGCCTGTACTTTTTAGTGTTTTCAGGCACACAGGTTCCATGGACCATCTTACTGTCCCCTAGTGAGTCAAGGGTCATTTCAACTGGCTCTGACCCACCTAGAACCAACTCCTCCCCAAACGCTACACTAGCCCAACCCTATGTCTGAGCACCAGTGGGTGCTGATGTCCCCTTGAGACATTTGGGATCCCCTCTCAGATGACCCACCTGGTCACATGCATGACACTTGTGGGGACTCCCCCTCCGCAGGTTTCCCTTTGGAGAACCACGGCTTCTTCTCACTGGGGATCTGGGAAACTTACCCTGGGAACTACGTTGAGGCCCTTTAGAGAACTCCCCCTGTTTACCCTTACCCCCCTTTCTTCTGAAAGGGACCTGCCCACCCTTGGCATGGTCTCCCCCCAAACCTCTTGTAAACCCTGGTGCTCTCCCAATGGTCTGCTTCCTGGGGTCAGTCAGCTTGCTGTCAATCAGGTGCTGGCACAGCTCTGGAAAACAAAGACTATACAAGTGCTTCCAAGCAATTACATTGTTGTTACCTTACTGCCCTTCACCCAACCATCCAGTGAACTGCAAAAGGAATCCATACACTTTAACCAAGCTAGGGACTCTTTCTTTGTGTAGGGCCTAAACTTGTCCTTAAACTTCTCAGAGGTCAGACCATATCTTGTGATAGGGCATCCTTCGTTATGGCGTAGGTGAGCCCCTGAGGATCTCCTAAGGATGTCAGAGTGCCCCTCCCCTCTACCTCAAAGTGCTTCCACAGACTCACCCACCCAATGTGCCTCAGGGACCAGGTTCATATGAAGAGCAGACTCATACCCCTTGAACCACAAGTATATGTCATCCTCCCTCTTATAGTACTTTACTAAGGGGGTCATTACAACATTGGCGGTAAAAGCCACTTACTGACGTGCAGAAGACCACTGATACACCGCCGTGGCCGCGGAAATCCGCCACAGCTATTATGACCCACATCTCGGAATCCGCTGAAATTCAGACACCCACTCAAGTCCGCCACACAAAGGTCAGTGATAAACTGGCGAAAACAAAACCTCCACAGTCACACCAACAGAAACACGCCCATGCTATCATGACCCACGAATCCACGCAGCGGTCTTTCAACCACAGTATTCCATTGGCAGTACACACCGCCGCGCTCAAAATACACACACATCTCCAAAACACCGCCGCATTGGACAATTCCAAATACACACACCTGATGCACATACAAACACCACTCCCACACAATCAATACTATATAAAACACACACCCACATCACCCACAAACTGACCATTACCCACACTACATCCACGCACAAAAAACCACACACCCCTACATATCACCACACTTATCACCACACACACCACCCCACACATCACCTACACCACCCCATGGCACGGCAAAGACACCCCAGGTTTTCGTAGGAGGAGCTCAGGGTCATGGTGGAGGAAATCGTACAGGTAGAGCCACAGCTATTTGGATCACAGGTGCAGCACACCTCCATAGCTAGGAAGATGGAGCTATGGCGAAGAATAGTCGACAGGGTCAACACAGCGGGACAGCTCCCAAGAAATCAGGCGACATCAGGAAGAGGTGGGACAACCTACGGGGGAAGGTGCGTTCCGTGGTCTCCAGGCACAACATTGCGGTACAGCGGACTGGCGGCGGACCCCCACCTCCTCCCTCACAACTAACAACATGGGAGGAGCAGGTCTTGACCATTATGCATCCTGAGGGCCTCGGAGGAGTCGGTGGAGGAATGGACTCTGGTAAGTCAAATCTTAACTATCATATCCCCCACCCTACCTGCAAGCTATCACAGACCCCCACCCTCACCCCCTCCCCTATCACTCCAACTCCTCACATATGTACTACTAACACAAACCACTCATCCCAACACCAAGCCCTGCATGACACAACAAAGCATGCACCAGCACACCCACCACCACACCCCGCCCACCTGCACTCACCACCCCACTACCATTTACATGTCCCCTGTCTCCTCTCCCAGTGTTTCTGTGACGCCCCCTTCCAAAGTACACAAACGCAGGCACACACCCACTCAACAGCCATCCACCTCACGACAGCCTCCAGCGCATCCACCTGCACCCAAAGCCACAAAAGTTACACCTCCTACAGCCACCTCCTCTTCCTCCACTCCCAGACCCCCTCCAGCTACCCGTACCAGTGTTCCTAAGAAACTTTTCCTGAGCAAGCTTGACCTCTTTCCCACCACCCCCCCTCCAATTCATAGGTCCCGTACTAGCACCTCAGCCAAAAAATCGCAGGTACCAGTGGTATCTGTTAGAGGTATGTGGAGTGCACCGGGCACCAGGGCAGCCAGTGTGACACGGAGCCACAGCACAGCCAGTCCCCCCCTTGTGAAGCACCAGAAGTTGGACAGTGCCCGACGGGAGTGGGGGAAGGCTCCAGCTGGCAAAGCTGCTCACAAGGGTCCCGGGGGGAGTGTCCACTCAGCTGTGACTCCTCCCAAGGTGGGGAAGGGGCAGAAGAAATCGCCAAAGTCTGGGAAGAGCAGCACGGCGGAGAAGACCGCCATCATCCCCGCTGCCCAGGAGGCCACCGCCAGTCCCATCGTCACTGGCCAGGAGGCCACCGCCAGAGTCAGTGCCCAGGAGGGCAGCCCCATCGTCACTGGCCAGGAGGCCAGAGTCAGTGCCCAGGAGGGCAGCCCCATCGTCACCGGCCAAGAGGCCACTGCCAGAGTCAGTGCCCAGGAGGGCCCCGCCAGCCACAGCCCCGCTGGGCAATAAAGGACCGCCAGCCCCAGCCCCGCTGGGCAATGAAAGACCGCCAGCCCTAGCCCAGCTGGGCAAAGAAGGACCGCGTGGCAAGCACCGCTGAACAGGGCAAAGACCGCCATGGCAAGCACCGCTGAACAGGGCAAAGACCGCTGAACAGTGCAAAGACCGCCATGTCAAGCACCGCTGAACAGGGCAAGGACCGCCATGGCAAGCACCGCTGAACAGGGCAAAGACCGCTGAGCAATGAATGACCGCCAGCCCTAGCCCAGCTGGGCAAAGAAGGACCGCGTGGCAAGCACCGCTGAACAGGGCAAAGACCGCCATGGCAAGCACCGCTGAACAGGGCAAAGACCGCTGAACAGTGCAAAGACCCCCATGGCAAGCACTGCTGAACAGGGCAAAGACCGCTGAACAGGGCAAAGACCGCTGAACAGGACAAAGACCGCCATGGCAAACACCGCTGAACAGGGCAAAGACCGCTGAACAAGGCAAAGACCGCCATGACAAGCACCGCTGAACAGGGCAAAGGCCGCCATGGCAAGCACCGCTGAACAGGTCAGTCCTGCAAAGTGAAGCACCGCTAGCCCATGTGCGGCAGGGGCAGTGACGGAACTGGGACCGTCATGGGGAGAGTGATGCACTGTGGGCACCAGTCCCCCTCCAGAACCAGTGGAGACATGCATCCACTCCGTCTGTCCTTAACAGGATGAAGCACTCTGGGCACCAGTCCCCCTCCAGAACCAGTGGAGAACAGCATCCACTCTGTCTGTCCTTAACAGGATGAGGCACTCTGGGCACCAGTCCCCCTCCAGAACCAGTGGAGAACAGCATCCACTCCGTCTGTCCTTAACAGGATGAGGCACTCTGGGCACCAGTCCCCCTCCAGAACCAGTAGAGAACAGCATCCACTCCATCTGTCCTTAACAGGATGAAGCACCCTGGGCACCAGTCCCCCTCCAGAACCAGTGGAGACTGTTATCCACTTGAGAGACTGTGGCTGTGCACTCCCCAGGATTGGACAGTGGGAAACCCAACCACTGTAGAGACTCGAGAGACTGTGGCTTTGCACACCCCAGGACTGGACAGTGGGCAACCCAACCACTGTAGAGACTTGAGAGACTGTGGCTTTCCACTCTCCAGGATATGGCAGTGGGCAAACCAACCACTGTGGAGACTTGAGAGACTGTGGCTTTGCATTCCCCAGGATTGAACAGTGGGCAAACCACCCACTGTAGAGACTTGAAAGACTGTGGCTTTGCACTCCCCAGGATATGGCAGTGGGCAAACCACCCACTGTAGAGACTTGAGAGACTGTGGCTTTGCACTCCCCAGGATTGGACAGTGGGCAACCCAACCACTGTAGAGAATTGAGAGACTGTGGCTTTGCACTCCCCAGTATATGGCAGTGGGCAAACCAACCACTGTAGAGACGTGAGAGACTGTGGCTTTGAACTCCCCAGGATACATCAATGGGCATGGAGCCCCCTCCTGGATCTGGCGTGGTGCAGTCATCCGGCTGAGGTGCCCCCCCTTCCCTTCCCCCTGAGGTGCCTGTTGTATTTCTATCTGATGCCCCAGCAGTGTTCTCTCCGTTTTGATCAGGTATCTGATGTGGGCCTCGCCCATGCATTTTGGGCCCAGTGGTCCATGGACATTGAATGGTGCATTACCTGCACTACTAATCGTGATGTATATTGTGTTGACTATGTATATTTATCTGTATATATTTGGTTACTGTCTTTTGATATTTTACATTGGTTGCACTCATTTCGTTTTGTCTTTGCATTCTTCCGGGGGGGGTTTGGGGGTTGTTACTGTAATGTTTGGATATGCATTGGTGTGTGTGTTGTAGTGGGTGAGGGTCGGGGTGGGGGTGGGGGTTCTGCATGTGTGTGTCCCAGACTTTTGCCTCCCCCTCCCCTATGTCGTAGGTGCAGTACTCACCGTTGTCTTCAGCGCCGGCGTTGATGATAGTCGTAGAGGAGCAGGAAGACTTTCGCAGGGAGTATTTGGAGTTCCGGTTCCATGGTGTCATCGTTCCTCGTGGAGTGTGTAGAGGTGAGCGTTTTCCCTTTGAAATGGCTGTTTCCGCCGTGTTTTTATCCACGGTGAATCCGCCCCGGAAAAGGTGGAGGATTGGTAGGTTGTGATACTGTGGGCGGTACTTTGTCTTCCGCCTGTCTGTTGGCGGTGACCGCCGTGCTGTTTGTCTGTACCGCTGTGGCGGTTGGACTGTTAAAGTGGCTGTCTTTGTTGGCGGTTTCTGCCACGGTCATAATTCCCATCCAGGCCTTCAGTGCCTTTTGCAGCTCCTCCTTCCTGGTGGATCTCTTAATGGGACAGGCAAGATCCTTACAGAACTGTTTCAATTGAGCAACTTTGTAACTTTCCAGTTTCCCTTACTCAAAAACAGCTCCAGCTGGTGCATCTCCAGATTGAGACATGATGGCAAATGAAAAAAGTGCAAAGTTCCAAGGGAGAAAAAGAGTCTCCAATGAGAAGTTCAAGAATCAATAAAGAGATCACAAAAAATATGGAAGCAGGAAAAAGTAAAATAAGAGCGAAAGTAAAAACAAGTAGTGTGTGGTCACGTAATGGTCTGCACTGAAAACAGTAGTGTGCACATAATAACTGAATGTCAAGTACAAATACAAGTCTAATCCTCACAGCTGATCACCAATTTTATAAATGGGGTTTTTGGTTGGCAGTCAGGTTATCCCCTGCCCAAGGAAGGATCCGCACTCTAGTCAGGGCAAAGGAGAAACAGAACTGGTTAACCTTCTCTCACCCCCTTGGCATGAGCAAGTAGGCTTAACTCAGATGCAATAAGTAAAGTATTTGTACCAACACACTCAGCAATACAGTGAAAACAGTACAAAATGGACACCACACGAGTTTAGTAAAATAGGTAATATTTATCTGAATCAAACAAGACAAAAACAACAAAAATCCAGCATACACAAGTCAATATATGAATTTTCAAACTTACTCCTTAAAAAAAATGGAAACGTTGATTTTGCACAATGTACCTGGCTAGCGTCAAAAATAAAGTCACACGGGTGAGCATGCGTCAGAAAAGGCAAAGATGCTTAAATTCCTTCCTTGCAAGGGAGGCAATGCGTCATTTTTTCTCTGGTCAGGTCAATGATGTGTCACTTTTCTCCTTCACAAGAGAGCAATGCATCGATTTCCGGATGGGGCACCTCCAATCCGCACAGAGTCGGGATGATTGTGACACCCAGGGATGATGCGTGGAAAACCCAGTCACACTGTGTTAGAAAATCATGCTGCATGGGGTTTGCGTAATTATCAGCAGCCACAAGCGGGTAGCGTCATTTCTCCAGCTGCAATGCGCCAATCTCCCAGCCATGATGCAGGTGGAGCGTTGATTTCAGTTGTAAAGCCGTCTGCGTGTCGTTTATCAGCCGCGTTGCAAATGGTGCATCGAAAATCTCCCCGCACGGCGTTCTATGCATGGACTTTCAGCTCCTGTTCTGCCAACTTCACCTTTTCAAGGGCCCAGGGTCTGGATAGGGCACCACTTGGCATGGCATGAGTCTCAGCAGAGAGTCCAGGTGCTGGCAGAGAAAGTCTTTGATGGCCCTAAGTCAGAAGCTGCCACTGCAGGATAGCCCAACAAAGCACAGTCACAGGCAGGGGCAGTACTTCTCCTCAGCTCTTCAGCTTTTCTCCTTGGCAGAGGTTCCTCTTGACTCAAATTTTCAGGGGTTTGGGGTCCAATACTTATTCCCCTTTCTGCCTTTGAATTTGGTAAACTTCAAAGGGAAGTCTCTCTTGTTTGCATGATCCTGCCTTTACCGAGCTAGGCCCCAGACACATAACAGGGGGGTTGGAGACTTCATTGTGAGTGGGCAGGCACAGCCCATTCAGGTGTTCATGATCACTCACTCCACTCTAGCACATTTGGCTCATCAGGATATGTAGGCTACACCCAGCTCCCTTTGTCTCACTGTCTAGAGGTGATTCACAAACAGTCCAACTGTCAAACAGACCCAGACAGGGAATACACAAACAGGCAGAGTCACAGAATGGTTTAAGCAAGAAAAGGTCTACTTTCTAAAAGTGGCATTTTCAAACTAACAATGTAAAAACCAACTTCACTAAAAGATGTATGTTTAAATTGTGAGATCAGAGTACCCGACCTCCATATTTCTATCTGCTCTCAAAGGGAATCTGCACTTTAAAGTTATTTAAAGGGAGCCTCCATGTTAACCTCTGAGGGAGATAGGCCTTGCAACAGTGAAGACTGAATTTAGCAGTATTTCACTATTAGGACATGTAACACACATCTTTAGGACATGTAACACACATCAGTACATGTCCCACCTTTAACATACACTGCACCCTGCCCATGGGGCTACCTAGGGCCTACCTTAGGGGTGCCTTACATATATGGAAAGAGAAGGTTTAGGCCTGGCAAGTGGGTACACTTGCCAAGTCAAATTGGAAGTTTAAAGCTGTACCTACAGACACTGCAGTGGCAGGTCCGAGCCATGTTTGCAGGGTTACTAATGTGGGTGGCACAACCAGTGCTGCAGGCCCACTAGTAGCATTTGATTCCCAGGCCCTGGGCACCACTAGTGCACTTTACTAGGGAATCACTAGTAAATCAAATATGCCAATGATGGATACACAGGAGCACCTGCACTTTAACACTAGTTAGCAGTGGTAAAGTGCCAATAGTATCAAAAACAGTCAAAACAGAGTCCGGCATACATCAAAAAACCAGGACAGCAGAGGAAAAAAGTTAGAGGAGACCACACCAAGGATGCCAATTCTAACAGAACATCTCGTGATTCTGTAAAGCAACATTCCTGAAGTCCCCAGATAATGCATCAGATCCTGGTCACCACCACTTGGAACCTAGCTGCAACGAACATGAGTCCAGAAAAGTGAGAGACAGGGAATTAGTGGCTGGGCCGAGCCTATCCAGACCCCCAGGAGTCCCTCATCCAGTGGATTGGGAAGAAACAGGCCAACCCTGTCACAACGGTACCATCTTAGGGCCAATCCACCGCCCAATCAGACTGAAGGACTTTGTGTGCAAGTTGAATTATTGAAGGTTCCGAAGCAAGTTGGGGAGAGATTTAATGATGCTGCACCGGTCTAGTGGCATGCAATTGTTGTTCATTTGACCTCGGTGAGTGTTGAGCACTTCCTCAGGCCGGGACTGGTCACAGGGTTTAAATATATGGGGGAAAGACCACCGGAGGTCTTCAACACCAAACCACACTAGTGAGTGCATTTGAGTTATTTATAGTGTGGGCCAACAGCATTGCAACCACCTACGGCCCAGTGAGTAGGCTGCTACACATCGGTCTAAATGAGATAAAAAATGCCTGATTCAAATTCCGATGAGTTTATCCCAGATCTAGTCTGGAGCAAGCTTTCTTTAGCAAGACATGCATTCTCCTTCAACAAACGTGGATATTCAGCAGCTCCTCTGTGAATTACGAAAAGATATGACATCTTGTAACATGATTTCCAACACAGTACTTGACTGCTGTTTACAAAAAGCCGAAACACTGATAAGCCAAGTCAAAAGTGGTCTGGCAGAACAGGCGCATGATAGATGTGAGCAGGCACTTAAACAAACTTGAAATAATGGAAACAAAGCTGACTTTTTTGTAGGAGAAAATAAAAATGGAGGAAATGAAAATAGGGCCCGAGGAATAACATCCACATTTGCAGATTATACAAAGAAATACCAACCTCAGAATTTGAAAGCCATAACAAAATAAAACTGGAAAGGTGTTATTTTCATACTCAGAAAAGTAATGAAGCAAATAACAGCCCTAAGGAGATCTATAAAATGTTGTCCCACTTTATGGGCCTAAAAGCTCAAACCCCACCACTGGAATTCAACCCTTGCCTATGTCAGAAGTTAAGTGACTTCTTCAAAAAGAAAGTAGTCAAAATTAAGACCAACATATTGCGTCGCACCCTACCTATCCCCCAGAATCTGCCCCTGTGCTTAATATCTCCCACTGGAATACATTCTTCTTTCTTTTGTACCATCGGGCGAGGAAGACCTGAAAGCTTGTTTTGTGATCAGTAAATCTGGTTCTCTCCAGGTCGCATGTCCCCCACACATTTTGAGACAAATACTAGGCACTAAGGGCCTGATTACAACTTTGGAGGAGGTGTTAATCTGTCCCAAAAGTGACAGTAAAGTGACGGATATACCACCAGCCGTATTAAGAGTTCCATAGGATATAATGGACTCGTAATACGGCTGGTGGTATATCCGTCACTTTACCGTCACTTTTGGGACGGATTAACACCTCCTCCAAAGTTGTAATCAGGCCCTATATGTCCAGTATATTTCAATGTGCAGACACATACAGTTCTTAATAAATGGAAAAAGCTAGTGTCATTCCCTTCTTGAAAAAACGTACCTCTGTCAGTAAAAAGTTTTTTAACTTTAAAGCGATCTGTGGCCTTCCTGGCACTTATACATTTCTGGAACCTATTATTAATATACAACTCCCAGAGTTTGTTAAAACTCACAATCTTCTTCCTTCTTCCCAATCCAGTTTTGGTGCATGTCACAGCACTGAAACTGCCTGCTGGAAATCACTGTCTCTGAAGATTTAACTGGATCAGGGCCAAAACACTGCCCTTGTTCTATTAGACCAGTCAGCGGCATTTGATACTGCCTCTCACAATATTCTGCTTCAATGTTTGGCAAGCATTGGATTGGGTAGAAAGGCTCTGAAATGCTAAGCTCCTTCCTAACAGACGGGGAACAGTCAGAGTGGATTTTTCCAATGCAAAACCCCTTGAATGTGGAGCACCCTAGGGATCAGCATTAAGTAGTCCCATGCTGTTTAACATCTATATGTCCTCGTTTGTTGCCCTGGTGGAATCATTCGGTATCAATATTTTTTCCTCCGCGGATGACACATGGCTAAGGTTCTCATACAGGGTTGCGAGGGTGTGGAATTAAAAAAAAAATATCCACTTGTCCATGGGACAGGCTGAGTCATACATTTACTTGTCCTCTAAAAAAAAAAACACTTGTCCCTTTGGTAACAATTAGTGCCACAACAAATTATGGCAGCAATTCTATTATATAGGAGCTCTAATATTAGCTTCCCTGATTATGCCAGGGCTCCTACTATGGTACGGTTAGAATACTAGCAACTTCTTTTTTTTGCCACCTTTCTATAGATCACCTACTGGGGCTGGAAGTAGCAGTGAGCAATAGTTCCAGGGATTGGAGAATCCTTTTGCATTTGTGCAAACCTACCAACTTCACCTTTTAGGGGTTTTCACCAGCTCTACTTTGATCTTTTCCCATACAGAAAAAGGTTGGACGTGTATTCCTGCCAAGGGCACAAGCAAAACATCTTCCAGGATTGGGAAAAAAGTGGATGGAGGAAAGTGAACTTGTAAACCCTCAACAAATCTATGCATGCATATTTGCTTGTGCTAAAATGCAGTTCACAAATATTTTCTAGAAGTACAATTTCCTGGCGCAAGTCTGTAAATTCACGAAAGCCATAAATCTGCACTAATGAAAGGACATACACCATGGGTGCACTTTTGTGACTTTCTCTAAGAATTGGGCCCCTCATTAGGTCTGACATTAACCAAGACCCTTTGTTTTTATTCAAATTCTATCTGTCTATCTGTCGATCAGCTGGCTTCACTGTGAGTGACAACATTCTGCTCTTTCACAAGGAACATATCTGTACACAAAGTAGTTTTTTTCAGTGACAAGGACTACTGAGCCATGTGATTCTTGAGACCAAAAGTGTTTCTTTTTCCTAATATTTGTGATAATACTGTGAGGCCTGCTGCTCCTACAACAATAACGTTTTACGAAAACCTTTCCAAAACAAAACACACATTGACAGAACCAAAAGGTTGACCACCAATGTCGCACATGTTGGCTTTGTCATTGCTTGTTTATTTTTATGTTTCCCTTGATCTTGTTAAAAATTATAACACCGAGGGCCTGATTACGACGTTGGGGGATGGGATACTCCGTCACAAACGTGATGGATATCCCCCGCTGTTTTACAAGTTCCATAGAGTGTAATGGAACTTTTAATACGGCGGGCGGGATATCTCTCACGTTTATGATGGAGTATCCCATCCACCAAAGTTGCAATCATGCCCTGGTTTTCCAGTATGAATGTTTTAGCATGTATCAATACATTTTACTAAATGATGCTTCAAAGAAATAGTACCTAAAATTTCACAGTATTTTCACAAACCTTTTTTTTTCCTAGTTGTATTTTTTAGCTAATATTTTATTTGAAAGCAAAGAATCAAACTTGCTTTCAAGTTTCTTCAAATATTTCAAGCTGACCAGAAAGCATCCTGGTAGCATTACATGTAGGTTCATACTGTAAAACTTTCCAAATGTCAGTACACATTTTGATTATGAAACACTCTCAGTAGTGCAGTCCGAGCTGACAACATTTCCTTAGAGTGTTCACCATAAAAATAAAAGCTTTGGATTAATGAACCATAAATTCAAGATTAAACAGCATTAACATATGGACACAAATATTACTTTAACTGCAGACAAAGATTTTCCCTGATCCATAATGTGGTACTGTGAACTGGCAGCGAAAGGCTTTGTGCAGCAAGGGGTTGGGCTTACATGTCCTAAGGACAAAATAAACATGAAAACCTGTTGTCTTTGAGCCCCTCTTGGGGGCTTTAGGCTATAGGAATTCACATCTATGGGGGTGTCATTTGCACTGCAAAGGAATCCTTCCCTGTCAGCATGATGGTTGTCCTGGGCTGGCTCAGACAACCACTTGCAGTGAAACCCTGATAATGCTAAAATTCTCATCTTCATTCCTAAACCTAGTTCAGGTTGGACTGGATACTGGTCCAATGACGGTTTAGCCTCCCCCAGCCAAGTCAGTTGGCTTGAAACCTTGGAGTAGTCTTTGATGACCAACTTTCATTTAAGTCTCGGATTCCTTTTGTAGTAAAAACTTGCTTCTGGATTATGAAGGCACTTAAAAACAATTATTTCCTTCCTTCCATGGGAAGCTTGAAGCACTGTAGTTCAAGCTTCCATTTTATCCAGACTGGACTATTCTAATGTCTTATACATGGGTCTTCCTTTCTTCCAGATTCAGTGCCTTTACATAGTCCAGAATATGGAAGCTTGCCTTCTCTTTAATCTCCCTAATAGTAACCAACATCATCCTATCTTAAACAGCTTCACTGGCTACCAGCCCACAAGAGGATTATTTGTAAAGCCTTAATGCTTTCTCACCTTGCTCAACACGACACAAGACCTCATTAGCTGAATGCTTGAATCCACCATTACCAGCCAGGCAGGGATTTGTTCTCTGGAAAGGCTCGTCTGATAATGGTCCTTGCTTTAAGAAAGTGAGGGGCAGCAACTTGTCCTTGGAATGTGTGGTCAAAATCTGGAACCTCCTCCCCATTCAACTGTCAAATGAGACTGTTTTCCGCAAACTACTAAAAATGCACTTTTTCAGCCATTAATCTCTATTCTGTCCTTCATAGCTACATGATGTAGTTCTGGAACACTCCCTGAGTAACTGTGCACTCTATGAGGCTTATTTACAAGGCCCTTGCACAACTGGAGCACTTTTAGCAACACTCCGATGGTGCAATTCCCTAAACTATATTTACAAGGCAGCGTTATGCCACTTTTTGTGGCTTAATGCCGCCTTGTAAATAAGGCCCCTTTACATACATCACTAAGCGTGACAGGGGAGTGCAATGGGTGTTGCTGTGGGCATTCCACCGCAACACCCACGCTGCCCCAAATTTATAAAAAATCATAAAACTGAGGCAGCGCCAAAGTAATGCCACCCCAAGGGTGGCATTTGCATGGCAGAACGAGGAGAAATACTTTCATTTTTCTCTGTTTTTGCTTTTTCTTTGTGTGCTGCATTCTACATCGCACATAGAGCAAAATGCTGTGAATGACTGTTTATGTGAAGAAAGATGTTCCTTTCTGCACTTAAATAATCATAAAATAATGATGATTTGCTACTTCTATGTGTGCTGCATTCTGCAGTACACATAAAAGAATCAGATCGGAATTATTGCTCATTTATGTGAAGGAAGGGACACCTTCCTGAATATAAACAATCATTCCCTGCAATGCAGACACATTGCATTATGGTGCAAGGGTGCCTGCACTGAGGCTAGGCAGCTAAATTTAGCCCTCAGTGCTAGGGAAAACACAGGGCTGCGCCATATTGCCTTAAATTCAGCGCATCCCTGCATTTCTGAAGTGAGGCAGCGCAACACTACCAAATTTGGTACCGCGCTGTGGTACTTTTTTGTAAATGAGGCCCTCGAAGTCATGTCATTCATTCATGTAAAATAACTTTTTCATTCTCTGCTTCAACTCTCTGAAGACACAGAATTGGAACAAAACTGCACTAACAGACCTTACCGTCTCTTTCAGCAAAAACTTAATGGGACTCCTAGTGTGCTGACAAGAAGAGTACTTTAATGTAAAATAATCTATGATATCAGCCGAGACTCAGTCCAATTTAAAAGAGACTCCATCTTGCTGTTCCAGGATGTATCAGCCATGACTTTAGTTAAACGTTAAGCATTTATAGACATTATGGGGGTCATTTTGACTCTGGCTGTCTTCTGACCACCAGGGTAAATGTGGCGGTCCCACCGTCAACAGGCTGGCCAACCCACCACATCTCCATTCATACCACCATGGCGGTCTGAACTGCCGGGCCGGAGATTAGGAGCTGGCCTTCCGACATGGTTTCCGCGGCGGTAGCACCGCCACAAAAACGATGGCGGAAGGGCTACCGGTGACAGGGAATTCCTTCCCTGTCACTGGTAGATGGCTCCCCCAGCAAGCACTACACCCCCTTTCCCCTCTCCAGCCACAGTGCCCCCACCCCCCTTTTGACACAGGTCCCCTCACCCTGCCCCTTCTGACACAGCCCTCCATCCCACACCCCCTTCTGACACTGCACTCCCCATCCCCTTCTGACACTGCGTGCACACCCTCACTCCCCTCCCCACATACATGCACACAGACACTCACACGCACCATGCATACACCACTTCACCTATACTTACGTACACACAATGACTCACACGCATCCATGCACGCATTCACAACAACATCCATACACTCATTCGCAACTCCAAACATACACGCATTCACAACTCCATTCATACAGGCATTCACAACTCCATTCATACATGCATTCATGCACGCATAATCCAAACATGCATACTCACACCCATTCAAACGCGCATACAACCACGCACATACACATTCATGCACACATCTAGACACCACCCACTCATACATGCACACACAACACCCCCAACCTCCCAACCTCCTGCCCTATTAGACGATCACCTTACCTGATCCAGGGAGAAGGTTGTCCGGCAGGGAACGGCATGACTTTCTTTCATCGCCAGCAGCACCCCACCAGCAGGACACGCCATGCCATATTATGGCCCATATTATTGCACGCGGTGTCCTACTGGTGGGGCAGGCTGATGGTGGAACCGCCAAAGCGCCTCCACCGACCAGCATGACTACTGCCAGACTTCTGCCCAAAGTATTGCAAGAGTCCAGAAGTACCCGTGATAAGGCAGGCCGTAGACCGCCAGCACTGGAGGTCTCGTGGCGCCCGTGGCTTTGGTGGTCTTCAAGCAAGACCGCCAAAGTCATAATGAGGGCCAGTGTCCTTTGTGTGGCATGAGATGATTGCTTACAGGCAAGGTTTCCCATTCCTCTAAACAAAACAGTTAGAACCTCAGAAGTTTCGAGAGATTATCTATGCGTTAAGATACTGAATGAGACTCAGGATTCCCCATCGGCAGCTATTAACCCAGAACTTTGTAAAGAATGAAGAACTCAGTGTTGCAGAAGATCAGGGAGAATGGCTCGACGTAATCATGAATGAAGTGGAAGAGATATTCAGTTAGACACCTCAGATGAGGAATGGACCCTCACTTTGTCACTATTTATCAGTTGTCTGCTTTGGGGACTTCAAGTACATTTCTGAACTGCATCTATGATAGATCTACTTTATCCATAGTCGAGATGGGAGTCAAGGAGTGAGCCCCTTCCCTTTGTTCCCTAAGTATTCATCAACACTGAGAGTAATGTTGCTGCCCTACCGTACTTGAACACTGAACAAAATGTTTGTTAAAATACCCGTGTTTAAGAGAGAAATCAGTAGCTGCCCATACATCTTCTCCTCAATATAGATTTTCTTACATTCTCTCACAACTCTCAGCCACTTAGTTGGCAGGTTTGATTTTTCTTCTGGTTGAAAGGTTTATAGAGTAGTTTTACATTTAATTGTTGGTTTTTCGCGTGCTTACTTGTCCACAGAAACAAGCAAACAACTGAGGAAATTGCAAGATTAACTCTCCCCTAATCATTGCCCTTAATGTTGATGGTCTTAATTCACCCATAAAGAGGTACACACTGCTTGAATGAGTACATCACAAGGATAGATACATTCCTCCTACAAAAAATACATTTCCTAGCTAAGGATACATTTAGATTCAAATCACATTGGTACCCCATTCTGTTCCATGCAGCATCTAACACCAAAAACTAAGGGAGGTCTAATTCTGATATGAAAGAGACTCAGACACTGTTCTCAATTTATGGCCCAAATGAAAGCAGTACTGATTGGTAGTCATAGGGCACAACATGGAGGGGAGAGAGGCTATCCTTTTTTCCTAATATACAGAGAACCTTTACTAGAATCAATTGCTTTTTTAACAGAGAATTCAATACCCTATCTAAAAGATTCCCAAATTGGCACTATCCGACCATGCTCCAGTTTTTATAACATCTGGATTTAATAATAACCCACACACTTTACTCAAACCATGGTTCCACCTATTATTATCCACCCATTATGCATGTGAGCAATTCTCATGAGAATTGTTTCATAAAGTGTCTCTAGCCTGTCCCATTTTATTTTATTTTTACATTTTTTTCTGGGACTCGGCACAACCTGGTTTGAAGTGTTGGCAGCCAATTAGAGCTGTGCATTTCCCTGCACAAGCTCATCTTTGTTTGTGAATACTTCGTGGCCAGAGATTTACAAATTTCAATTTCCTTAAATTTCTCAAAAACTACTCAACGAATTTACTCTAAATAATCAAAAGTGTCTGCACACCGACAGCTAGCTTTCTGCCAAAGTTGGTGAAATTCAGTCAAGGGTTTGGGCTGTATACATGTCTAAAGAATCCTGTAAGAATTAACATGGGAAACACAACTTTTTTTAGCCTCCTTTTTCTCGGCCCCCGCTTGATGGATCATTCCGAAACTTTCCATGCGCGACAAGAGTCACTGCAACACTTTTTTGGAAAATTTTGGGAAGATTCGTCAAATAGTGCTAAAGGTATAGGCAAGTCAAAAAATGCTTTTTCCATGGAAAAATGGTCCTAACTATAACTACCTAGTGGCGACCTCCACAAGGAAAAATAAATAAAAATATATATATATATATATAGATATATTTTTATATATAGGCACAACATTTCTTTGTCCAATTACAAAGAATTGGCCATAACACCTTCGTAAAGTTGAAAAAATTTATATTTCAGTTATATCACAAAATAGGTTCTTCCCAACGCGTTTCAGCTTGCTTCAGTCGTTATTCACGGACAGATATATATATTTTATTTTATTTTTCCACTGAAAAAACTAAGGTGAAAGTAACATTTTAGTGTGATAGTTAGGTGAATATGTCAGTGACAACATTAACATTAACTAAAAAAAACACAGAAATTCACCAGTTATAGCTAGTGGAGCTAACTATAACTTGAGCCACTGGCATGCACTGCTTACGACCTCATATATTACATTGCTCATATCGTTCTATGACATTTTTTAAGACATCAATGATGATATCTCAAACGCCCCAGATGCAGCCAACCCCACACCGTGCAGGGCTTTTGGTCATGCACATTAGGGGGTTTACAACAGGACCTAGTCTGCAGCCAGGCCTGCTGCCACACCCACTGGCCAACTCACCAGGAGATAGCCAACCCCCCTGCAGGCAGCCACCCTTATGCTGTGCACTGCCTTTCATCAGGTGCAGTATGGGTTTGGCCAGAAGTCCTGGCAGGCAGCTAACAACATGCTAGACACAGCCTTTGCTCGTGCATAGTGTGGTGTTAGCTGCGGGGCCTGTGTTGCATCCAGGCCCAACTTCCAACTCCCCGAAGGCAGACAACCTCTTGCTGTGCACGGCCTTTGCCCATGCATAATGGGTGGTGGGTTACACACGCAAAGCAGGATGCTAACTTCAGCGTAGGGTTGGCTTTTGGGTTCTAGCCTTTGTTTTGACCTATACTGGATGCTCTCATGTGTCTGGACAAAGTTAAACCTCTACGAAGAGCCATAATGATAGCAAAACATTTGTCAGGTTTTGCTTTTACTCATTCCAGGTTGGTTTGGATGGTGTTTTACCAGCCCAATTCTATAATACTGTGCCTGAAATGGTGAAAGGTTTTTGTCATTTTACAGTGCAGTGAGGATGACACTATGCCAATCTTATGCTTAATGGTTTTGCTGTACAAGTGGCAAAAGTCTTTGTCCCTGTCTAACTTGGCGTGGATAGCATTGTGCTAATCTTATTCTTAAAACCTTGCTAGACAAACAGACATTTGAGGTGAGCAAATTTAGAGTGTCACTGGTGTTGCAGGGTGGTCTTTATTAGAGCTGCTCTCCACCTAAACTTGGGAACTACCCAGAGTTCTCTGCTTCTTTTTTGCATATATATCTATCTAACTACATCTCTCTCTCTCTCTATATATATATATGCACACACATCATCCTTCAAAAGTACATGAATCACCACACTCCAGGGAGTAGGTTTTACAAACGTTTTATAAATATGTCATCTGTTTCCACTTTCCTACAAAGACGAACTTAGTATACTTCTACAAAAGTTATCCTTGAGGGTCATGTGTCCTCTATCATAAATTGCAGCTTCACTCCATCCCAGATAAGTCTGTGCATTACAAAATTAACAGACGAATCATCCAAATTTAGCAATTTGTATTCTGCATATTGAGCAGGCACAAGGTCAATTCATACTATTGACCAAACCAATAAATATCAAGGATCATGTGTTATACTCGCTTTGCACAGTTGTTTGTTGGCTGTTTTTTTAAATGTATCACAGCAGTTAGAAAGTACTCAGAAAGCTCATCTCCCACGCTGCTGTTGAAGTGATACAAAATGGCAGTATTCCATTTTTACATGACGTTCTCTGGTGGCTTTTCAAAGGATGTTTGAAAAAAATGCATGCTAAATTAATCCTTTTCAATTTTAGCTTACACGGTTCACATTGTTTAAAGTTTAATTTTCTGCATATGTTGGACCTTGGAAGGAATTTAGGCTTTCCTGAGTATTGTGGAAAAAAACCACACTGGGCCTCATTTACAAAGGGCATTGCACCACCGGAACATCAGTTTTTTTTTTATATTCAGGTGGCACAATGCCCTGCTCTATATTAACAAAGTGCCGTTAAGTCACTTCTTGTGGATTAACGCCACCTTGTAAATATGGCACCATTGCATGCATCACTTTGCGTGAACAAGACGTTCAATGGTAGATGTTGAGGGTGTTGTACCTTAAACACTCATTTCATTTTGATGCTGGCCCAGATGTACGACAAATCGTAATCCTGTGGCAGCACCAAAAACTAACGCTACGCTAGGGAAGGCGTTGGAGTGGTGCAACAAGGATAAATACATTTATTTCCCTTTGTTTTTGTTTTTTCTATGTGTGCTGCATTCTCCAGCACACATAGAAGAAGCAAATCACCATTAATGATTTTTTATGTACAGGAAGGTGTCCCTTCCTGCACATAAACAATCAATAAATAATGATGATTTGTTATTTCTAGGTGTGTAGCAGAATGTAGTTTTGTCAAAATCCCTGTAAAACAAAGCAATGAAAAAATGATAACATGGCAACATAAAAAGATAAGCAAAGTGAGCAATCTAACTAGTCCTAAGGAATCACTGGACAATTACATAATTCATTCAATTTTATATGATCTATTCAATGAAGAAATTGATGATATGTTATTGATCAAGGTACCTGAGACAAGACCGAGAAGGTTGAAACGCATAAGTTAAGCTGTGAGATGCCCAAAAAAATTGGAACTAGAAATTAAATGAAAATAGAATTCAGAAAACTTTAGCACTTCAATAAAAAAACAAAGGTAACAGGGACATTACATTTATGTTCCGATTTTACACACACAAAAACATGGATATTCAGCAGTTATAGTTACAGTTACAGCTCAAGTGACTATAACTCATCACCTAAGGTAACTATAGCTCACACCCTCGCTGACACTACTAATTAACTCACATATTCCATCAGTCATAATATCTTCTATGACATCATTGATATTATCACTGCAACATTTGCTGTAAAATTATTGATGAGGAAACTGTGCATGGTGGAGCGAGTTATAGTTACCTTAGGGCACAAATTAAAGTTCACACTAGACTATTGTGCCCCTAAACTGACTGGGACCAGGGCAAGGAGGGAGAGAATTCCAAACAGCTTTGTAGGTGAAACTCCAGCCTTTTCTCACTTCAAAGTGGGCACCAAGTATAAAAAGCCACTCTTCAGTATACTCCTAAACCTGTGTAGACTACAGAAGAAGGATGCCTCCTGCTTGAGGCCTGCCCTGCTTCCTGAGAAGGCATACTAGACCTGCACTCATCATCCTGGGCTGAGGCAACTCCAAACATCAGCTGTCTGACCTCTTGTGCTGTAGAGGGATACAACAAGCTTCAGAGACCTTCATGCATCTGCAACCGTAACTGCCTGAGCTTCTGATGGAGTGGGTTCCTGATCTTCAAGTGGTGCACCTCAGGTCATGAAGCCTTGATGTGGCGTCCATTTAGCTCCTCCTTCAAGAAAGGGGGAAATACTGATGTTTGGGCTCTTTGCAACCGCAAATGGACTAGTTTGCACCAAGATCTTGCCACTGACCACCCACCAAAACAAAGCTGCAATGAACCCAACTGTTCACACTACAGAGCTTTCCAGTGATGACTGGCAGTATGTGATCTGCACTTCACGCTACAGC
Source organism: Pleurodeles waltl (assembly GCF_031143425.1). Lineage (NCBI taxonomy): Eukaryota > Metazoa > Chordata > Amphibia > Caudata > Salamandridae > Pleurodeles > Pleurodeles waltl. The sequence continues at coordinate 636,644,343 of NC_090444.1, forward strand.
ATCGACTGCCTGTGGTGACTGCAATGCGAGTCTCCAGCAAAGAACATTCGTAACCCCCACAGGATCTTTGTGCTACAGTGATGACCATCCGTGATGACCATCAGCAATGCTCTCCCTGCTACTCACAGCCTCCTCCACTGTTAACCGGACTGTTTGCGCTAGATTGTAGAAGGAAACTCTTTAAGGGGACTAACCTGGCCCCTGTATCTGGCCCACACTCCAGGGTAGTTGGCCTGAATTTGTGACTTTCAATCGGTTTTGCACAACCCGGTAACCATAAGTGGCTTTTTGTGCTTTTAGGTGCAATACTTACCTTACTTCTTTAAAATTGCATTTCTCTGGTTTTGCTGGTTGGATTGTTGTCATTTTAGTGTCAAATAATTTATTAAAATATACTCTATTCTTCTAAATTGACGTGAGATTTGTCTTGTATTGCTTTGTCACTTTATTAGTGTTTGGGTACTGCATACACACTTTACACATTTCCTCTAAGTTATTAAGCCTCACTGTGTTTGCACCAATCTACCACAGGATTAAGCACAAGTTAATTTATAGACTTTTTGTGGTTTACTCTGACAAGGATTGTGGATGTGTTTGGGGAGGGTTCACACCCCCTCAACCAACAACCAGTTGTCACAAACATCTTGAGACATGGGATTGATACTTTCTGCGCATTTTGGCATAAGGAATTCTTTGACTATTTTATTAAATTATTTATTTGTGCTTTTTGCATTGTGGATTGGGCGGGAATAATATTGTTTTTTAGCTTGTTTGATTGCTGATTTATATATTCTGCTATGTCTGTGTAGGTTTTTTTTTGTCTTGGAGGTTGTTTGGTTTGTGCCAGTTGCATTGAAGCTTGGAATATTTTATTTTATCTTTTTGAGTTCTGTATCAATTTATAGATTTGTGTTCTGTTGTTATGTGTAAATGTTTTCAGTCGAATTATGAGATCTAAAGCTTCATAGAGCAATCCATAGTGTGAACAGAATTTATTGTGATGACATCCATGTTGGAGGTAAGCAGGCTTTCTAGTTCCCCTAAAATCATCTTGTTTCAAGGCTGAAATGTAGTTGTGGGTAATATGAGTTTAGCTGGGGTGAGTTGTGGTGCCTTGTGTTGGGATGCAGCCGAGGAGTAGTCTGACCACATAACCAGACAAATCCTTTGGAACGTGACTAGGTCTGGGTTGCCAAAAATGACATGTGTTATATGTTCTGTATTGTGTGTGGGGTTGAGAATGAGCTATTGTAGGATCTGTGTGTCTAGGCGAATGAATACGGTTCTGAGTTTTGGCATATATGGTTTGTCAAACCATATGTTCAGGTCACTAAGGATGCATAGATTTGACTATGTTGTAAGACGTTTAGAGATTGCATCTAGAAATGTGCCTGGGAATGTTCCATTGCTAGGTGGTGGCCTGTAAAGAATGAGAAAGTGGTGCGAAAAGGTTGTGGGTAGGTTGCTTCTGACACGGAGTGCCACAGATCCTTGTTAAAAATATCCCTGGTACATTTTGTTGTTTCCATATTTATGACAGCTACGCCACCTCGCATTCTCGCCTATGTGATTTTGTGTGAAAGTTTACTAGCCTGATGGAACTGTTTCATAAAATACTTGTGCCTCATCTTCCTCCTCATTTCAGTTATAAAAAGTTAGGCATGTTCTGTGTCTGTCAATAGGTCCAATACGTGGTAATTGGGGTTTTAAATTGAATCAGCATTTATTATTAGGCAGTCTAAATAATGTTTTTTAAAGCAGTGTGAGTTTCTGCTGCAAGAGAGTGGGTATTGTTCTTTGAAATTGTAGGCGGTATGCAATTGGTGGTGGTGTTAAGTGTTGCAAGACAGACAAAGATTTGTGTTTTTTCATCATTATCTTCTTCTAAAAGGCTTAGAAGATATGTTTTGTCTTTGCTTGTGTGTGTGGGTGGTGGTGAGACTGATTGAAATTGAGTTGAAGGGGTGATTCTGGCTGTGGGAGAAGAGTCTCTGTGCAGTGTGAGAGCAGATAAATGGGATACGGAGTGAGGGTTGCAGGCTGGGTGTGGGGAGGATCGTGACATAATGGTGGAGGGGAGTGTTAAAAGAGTGCTGTCAAAAGGATTGTGTGACACGAACAGGAGAGTTGTGTGGTGATAGGAGGTTGATGAAAGGTTTGAGGGGGTGGCAAGGATAAAGTTACTAGTAGGGTGCAGAGCAGGGGACAGAGGATGTAAAGAAGGAATAAAAGGGGCTATTACAGAATTCAGTGAGTACAAATACCTGTTTAACTTTGTTTTACAATGAGATCGCAGAGCTAACAGGATCAGAGTCCCAGTAGGCCATGTAGTATATTATATTATATTATATTATATTATATTATATTATATTATATTATATTATATTATATTATATTATATTATATTATATTATATTATATTATATTAGTTTAAATTAGTCAACACTGAGTAGTTAACACTGTGTAGTTATAGTAAGATAGTTAGAATTGTGCTCCATATGAAATGCCTTTTTTGTGTTACTAACAACTTTGGAGCCGTTTAACAAACCTTCACAACATTTTCCAAAAAAGTGCAACTTTTTGTACAGTTTGCGCGTGTAAAGTTTCAGGGTGATCAATCAAGCAGGGGTTGAAAAAAAGAGGGAAGAGCCCAACTGCATTTTCCCCATTCATTTTTCAATAGGGACTGTAGACACAACTAAATTTAAAATGGCTGAGCAGATTTATACAAAAATGGCAGAATTTAGCAGAATGCTAGGTCTTGGTTTGGAAAGATTGCTTTTTGTGATTTGTAGTAAAACCGTTCTTTAGTTTATGAACAATTAAGGCTCAAAATCTTTGGGCCACATTTACAATGTCCTTGCACCTCCTTGAGCCAAACTAGAGTCATTTTTTTAATGCTAATGTGGCGTTAAGGAGGCCATTTCCCCATGCCATATTTACAAAGTGGCACAATGCTAGCATTGCGCCACTTTGTAAACCCTTGTGTAACATTATACCTGCGCCAGGTATAAGGTATGCAAGTGGGGCATTCCCACGCTGAGAGGCCAAAGAATATGGTGCATGGAAATCTAAAAAATTTCACTGTGACTTTTTATCCTTTCTTTTTAATGCCTGCCTGGGGAAGGTGTTGAAGTGAATGGCCCCTGGTAACCTATGGCCTCCCTAGTGCTTTGCTGCACTAGCGCCATCATTTATGGTGCTAATCCTGCAAAGCACCAGAATAGCACCATAAATAATGACGCTATTGTGAAAACGAGCACCATGGTGCGTTGTGTTTACAATACGTTGCAACCACTGTGTTGTTAGGTGGTGCAGGGGTGGCGCAAGCAGATTTGTGGAGCTGGCAGATCTCATGCAGAGATCTGATTGCCTACCACCACATCAACAATGATGTGGCGGTAGTCATCTTTAAAACCCAGGACTCAGTCTACAGTCCCAAAAACAAAAATGCAAAAAAAGACATAAGGTGGCAGGGTAGGGATATCCTAACTCCCTAGGCCTGGTGGGGGTGTAAAATAAAACAAAAAGTTTGGGCTCCCACACGTTAAAAAAAAATACCCATGAGGTGGGCCAGAGCCTGGGGGACTCTTTTGTTTAGGGGGAGGTAGGTGTGTGGGCCCCATCCCATTTTCCCTATGAGGTCCCAAATGTTATAATCCTAAAAAATACATAAACATTTTTAAGTGCATTATTTTAAAATGTAAAGTAATTTAAATATCTGTAAATTGAGTTTGTTAGTCAAATGTGTTGCCTTCTGGTCTTCTCAGGTAATTATAATTTTCTAAGAAAATGTTGAAAATCAGCATTAGAATGACACACCACTCTCACTCAAACAACTATGAATGGCAACCTTTTCAGCTCTACAATTACTGATACTGATGAAGGCAGCAAATCAAAATGTCCCTTCCATATTACATTTTTGCTTCTGTACTTGTCACTGGCTATTGTGTTTTAACCCTTCATGTACCTTTAGTGAAGAAGCCTAAAATTACAGGGTATTTTAGGTATTTGCAAACTTGTTTCGGCACTCAGTGCTGCCCCCGTGTAACTTCACTACGGAATCACACATATCTATGAGCATCCAAAAATATCAAACATTCTATGTTATGTACTTTACACAAATATAACTGTTTAATACTAAGTGCTAGTTTGGAAATCAGATTGCCTTTGTACTATTATTACAGTAAATAACATTAATTTGATTAAATGAAGGACAGTCTCTTTAACAAACATCTCCTCAGCACATTCTTAGCAAAGTTGCCATAGCAACCCTCTAGAACCAGTAGGTCACAAGTTGACAATACATTCTACTAACTGCACATCAGAAAGTGAAGTGCAGCAGGTATGCTTGACTTTGTGCAAATGCAACCATATGGAAGACTACATTAAAAAAATGTATTTAAGGTACAGCTAATCACAGATTTACTTACTTACTTTAAAAAATCACAACCTAATTTTAAGCTCTGTATATTAAAACCGTCCAATGGAATGTGTCCATATAAAAAAAAAAAATGACCCCTCCTTTTTAACTACCTCTCACTTTTGAAATATCTCATTCTTTTGCAGCCTTCTCCTGTGAGCTATTCCTACTTGCCTTCAGAATGCTCACAGTGTGGATTGTGGGTCACAGCTTTGTGTTTTGGGCAAATGAGTGAGTGTGCTAGAAAGAGTGGCATTGACAGGGAGTTGGGTTTGTCAAATGTGGAGATAAAATGGTTTAGGCAGAAAGGTTTAAAGTGGCATCAATTGCTGCCTTTGGAAAAAAGCATTAGAGATTGCCAACCACCTCACCTCACTATTGTGTACTGTGGAGGTAATGACCTAGGCACTCTTACTGGGTTAGGTCTGGAAATCCTAATGAAGGATACCTTTGCTCAATAATGGCACTTTTTCCTCACACCGCCTTGGTACTTTCCAACATATGAATGGAAATGGTCTGCCAAATTCTGTCCACAAATAGACAAAGCCAGGAAACATGTTAATACAACTTTTTTAGCATTTTTTCAGATATCATAACATGGGCTCTATCTACAATATTTAATGGAATATATAGAAGAGATGGTGCTCCCTTCATGGACAAAGGCAACAGGGTGTTTCTGAGTAACTTGAAACTCTGCATCCACTCTGATGTGTGCTAATCATAGACACACAATAGACACAAAGGATCTTCACAGAGCCATCACAGGTTCTTTGATCAAGGAGTGCCAGGTATTTTTGTGTCAATAAATAACGTCATTGCTGTCACGGCTGTTTGTTCTTCATCGAAGGAGTTCCTTTGAAGTGGAAACAACACTATGCTAATATATATATATATATATGTATATGTATATATATTTATATATACATATATATATACGTATGTACTTATATATATGGATATATGTAGATAGATATAGATGTACAGATAGATATACACTTTTAATGAAAAACCTGTTGAAAAAACATGTTTTATTATTACAATACAAAATCAACTTAAACGATCCAAACCTTATAAATGAGAAAAGTATATTTATAACTTTAACTTATAACTTCTGCCCCATCCCAAAAGTACTATACGTTGCACACTTCAATATACAGAGTTATGAAATCGACAGCCACATTATAATAACTATAACTCAGCACTTTAGCATGCACATTGTTCTCATAAATGATTTAATTACACATCCCATGACTGTTGTTAGGAATGCTATCATTTGCCATGCTATGAGTGTCTGAAAGGGTATAGGCAGGTTTTGTAGTGACCCAAAGCCACAGTCTCTCAAGTGCATCCCGATATAGAAAGATGCCAAGCATTAAAGTTATAAATAGAAATGGATGTATGAATTTTTCTTGTGTTGAGAGTATGTCTTTGAATTTTGAAAATGATATATTTGGTTAACCCTGTTTAATTCAATGTGGAGACAAGTTGTGACTTATAGTTTAGACATTAGGTTATTTGCACAGCTTTATATAATACATTTTGAAATGGAATTGATTTGCAATCTGCTATTGGTAGATATCCATATCGTTCAAATTGCATGACAGTAGAGTTTGAATATAGGCAATGAATGCATTTATTTAGCTTGTACCAGAGCGGTCACAACTCGGGTGAGTTTCGGTAGCTATTACTTATCGAACAACCATACAGAATTCCTGAGCATCTAGTTCTTTATTGATCAAAAATTAAATACCACCTCTACACATAACTACCATTTCTCTTATGGCATTTGTAGAGTGACATATATGGCTGTGTGATAATGTTTTCGTGAAGATTTATCATAGTTTTGCAGAAGCATTGATGTATGTGTTGGTGGATTATTTCTTTGACAGAGTGTTGGTAGAAAAGTAGATTAACAATGACAATCCTTTAGCAACATATGCCATTTTGATTTTGAAACCATGTCTTGTCATTTCTGTGTGTTTTGTTTTGAAGGGTTTTTTAGGTAATTCCTAGTCTTCTGTGTCATTGTAGTTTGTTTCAATTTTTCCTTTACAAGACACTTTTTACAAGCAAAATGTGTTATTTACCAAGATGATGTGTGTATCTGCTTTGCAAATTATTATAGTCTGTCACACAGCTACTGTCTGCATATAGTCTTGGATCATCAAATTTGGTAATATACAGTCCTGTAAGTTTTTTAGCTCAAGGCCAAGCAAAGTATACCATTCCCTCTTTGTATACTGTGGAGCCAATGTCAATCAGTGCATAATCAAGGCTTAGTCCTGGTGAGGTGTGTATTGTCACATTATAAGTCAAATAAAGAGAAAACTTCACTACAAATATATACATTAATTACAAGAAAAATCTTCATTTTTTTCCATAACTCATAAAGTCCACTCCAAAAACCACAGCTCCATTTACTAGTCCTTCTTCTAGATGTAAATTCCGGAATAAAAATACATGACAATTTGTACATAGCTGTAAATATTTTTCCATGTGACTGTATATGAAGCTGATTGTGCCATCCTTTGTAATTTTATAGCTAAATTATTGCTTCTAGGTATGTTAAGTCTGATTCTCCAATTTATCTTTGCAAGGCAGATGTACCACTGTTTTTCGTTTTCCAGATGTAACATTTCATAGTTTAGTTGAGCACATTCTTTGACAGTTGGCATTGAACAAACCATGATTATGACTGTGAAAGAAGATAATGTATAACTTCAGCAGGCAAATGAAGGTTAGGAAATAATTTACTTGCATTACAACCCCTTAGCATAATCTTTGCTTTATTTGTTATATTTCCAAATCAGATGTCTTTCACTATCTTAGCATATTCTTCATGATTGAGCTGCTTCAAATTCTGTGTTAATTCTTTGTACTTGAATGCAACCAAATTTTAACATTGCCTATCCTTCCCAAACAATTCCAATTTTGCTACTGCAAATGTTTTTTGAAAATATGTTCACCTTTTAAAGTGTTCAGTTGTAACAAGTCTCCAAAACCAATAACAGCACAACATAAGACATTCCGAGTACCTCCTGCATATGCAAATGAACAAATGGCAACATAAAATATTAAACCATACTCACTTCATCTATGATCAAAACCAATCTCTAGGTATGTATCAATAGTTCATTTTAAGTATTCCATATTGTTAATATGCTCCACTGGTAGTAACAGTAGATGACGTGAGATAATTAATTTGATTCTAAGTGCTGCTAAATCAGTACAATCAGTAACTACAGAAGATAAATTAAAAATAGTAACTTTATACACATAAGCAGTAATGACTAAAGCTCTTCCCACTTTGTCACTCATATAGTATAATTTAGGTTCATAAGTACAACATTCACATAATCCATTTCAAGTTGAAGTCTATGGACTACTGGCTGATTTGTGTATTTGTATATTTATAGTTGTTTAATATTTAATTGAGATACTTAGTAATCTAAATTATCAACATCCTTTTTCACTTCGTCCATTGCATGTTGAACCTCACCCACAGCTTCACTAGCAATAATTGGTTGTCTAAGTAGATTACCAGTCCTGAAAGTGGAAGTATTATTAGTCGATGCAGTGCTGCATTTAATTTCTGCATTATTATTATTCTCTTCTTCTATGTCCTAATCCAACATTTGTAGGTTTTCTGAAACAGAGGCAATGCAATATAATTTTATTAAACATTAAATACCTCTTCATAGCGCTGGAGGGGACCTATAATTTCTTATCCTTTGTGCCATGGTATAAATAGTTCAAGCAGTGGTGAATAGTATAATTCTTTTCATGTGTCACAACCCAGTTTCTGATGATTAATAAAAGAAGGTTCAGAATGACATATTAAACAACCATTGTTACCTTCTACACAAAATGGTCCAGCAATGATAACTTCTGCCATATTATTTCTAAATGTGTAGAGCTGAGCAACTTCATAAAGTAAAGGTTTTCCTGACAATCGACATGTCTTTGGGTAATATGTGTCCAACATATTTGTTAAACAACTGTTGTGTTTGTTTGATCAAAATGTGCAAGGTTTTCAATTTCAGGTAGGCTTTGCAAAACTCTTAATTGTGATGATGACAAGCTTAAAGTAAGCCACACTAATGTCCTTGTTACCATATGAGCTTTAGGAACTTAAGCAGTCACATGCTTCATAGCTACTGACCTCATGGTGAGATAGCATTTTGAGGCTAAATCTGTATAATTGTTTATTTAAGGATTGCTCTGATATTTCTTCCCATACTTCCTTCATATCTATTTTTTCTGGCTTTGTAAAGTATGAAGTAACACAACATACAACTGTTGCAGAGTTATCTGCTACAACTTATATATCCATGTTTGAATCTGACATATGTAGACTTAAAAAGTTATAGTTGTTGATCCGTTATTATCCTTGTGGTCTTCTTAGATTGTAGGTTTTTTGGTGATTTGCCATTAACCACATGTCTTACAGATGACATTAAGGCCCACATCGATGGACTTTTGGCACAGTGTAGCACAACAAACTATCTTGCTCTGCTGCCCTGCATCAAAAGGCAGGAATGCACAGAATCTATTGCATACTGTGCATTCCTGTCCTTTCCTCCTGCACTGGTGCACAATGGGCTGCTTAGGGAGGCACCTTCCTGCACAAAAACACTCCTGGGAGGCTTTTTCCTCTTCTATATATGCTGCACTCTTAAAGAGGAAAAACAAGACGAAATAAACATATTTATTCTCAGTGTGCCTCTGCATGGGAGGCGTAAGGTTTTGGCACGTCCCCAGGTTTACAAGTTCTTGCAAATCTGGGACTGCGTCAAAATCTATGGGTGTTGCAGGGGAACACCCACCACAATCCCCATGAAACACACCCCTGTAGGAGGCTGACTTTCTATATAATGTGAAAAAAGACATGCACTGTGCAGAGAGTACAAGCAACACCACCTTGGTATCGAGAAAAAAAAAGGTAGACCACCTAATGCTCTGTTTTTGTGAAAGTGTGGGTGAGCAGTTAGGCTTATTTTGGAGATGTGCTAAGCATTTGTTGTACTCACAGTATCAATAAATGTGGACCAAATTACAAAAATACTTTAAAATAATTTTTATAAAATGTTTAAGACCAATATCATCATTATATGGTAAGTACTTATTTTCTTATGAATTAGGGGTACTACCTGCTAGTGGCTAATGGGACATCTACCTTAGGGTGACTACGCCCACTTTTTGACCACTTCCTGTGGGCAGAGGTCCCCTCTCTAACCCTGATTGGCTGTTTTTCTGTCATCCAAGATGGAGGAAAATGAAATGGAGTGGTAACCTCACCTACCGCACCTGAGGGGTGGTGCAGACTGAGGAGGGACCACTCTTCCTACTCTTGCTAAGTTTTCCTGCCAGTTTTCCCGGCCAAAGTGGGGTAGAAACCAATTGGCAGCCATCTGCTGCTAACAGCAGAGGTATGGGTCAGATTTCAAAGGCGGTAAGGCCTTTGAAGTTGACTGCTGGTGCAGGATGCCTGCCTGCGAGAGGAGGTGTAACACCTTCACCCAGGAAAGGCTTTGTGTTCTGGCTCCTGAGAGCAGAGGCTCTCACCCCAAGGGTCCAGACTTCTGTCTGGTGGTAGCAGGCTGGTTAAGACCAGTCAGCAACCATGTCAGGGCTGTTGAGTTTTGCAGGGGGCACCTCCAAGGTGCAGTATCGTTGAAAACTACATCAGGTTCCAGGCAAAAAGTATGTGGAGGGGAGTCCTACAGCCAAAACCCAGCTTCCCACACTCCCTAACCCAGAGTAAGGCTACACAGTGATTTGCTCTGCCTTGCCTTATTCCATATCTATGAGGCCTTTCAAAGCCACGCAAAGTGGCTATGCTTGGCCTCATATATATGATTTCAAGGTTTGCGTTGCAATTGGGTCAAATAAGGTGGTGCAACAATAGCCAGAGGGATTCATTACCATTTTCTTAAATTGTTAACACTTCCTTTCTGTAGAACTGGTCTTAGGAATTCAGAGTGACATTACGAGTAATATTTATATTTTTCCGAATATTTTCTTAAGTAGTGTTTACTGCACTTATGTGATTGCAAGCATAAAACTCTCTGAAATTGTTTGTTGTTGTTTTGCTCTTTTTCTGGGATTTTGCAGTGATATAATGTTTGGTAAAATTTAGAACTGACTCATCAGAGTTGTATCAAAGTTGTATCCATACTTAGGTGTATCTTTGATACGCAGGTTGGGTATGCAGTGAAGCATAGTTTGAAAAATTGTGGTTGAAATATCTGAAAACTTTGGAAGGATCCAAAGAATATAATTAAGCAGGTGTTTTGGAGTTAATGTTAGCATTTGTTTCTAGAAGAAATTGATAAAATGAATCCCATCGGAACATAGCACAGCTCCAAGTAATAAATCATGTTGGTAGTCATACATTTCTGAACGTACATTTTAATTCTCCATGTCTTTGAAACCAATATTCATTTGACCTTGTTGACATGTGACAATGTTGATCAAGTTATATTCTAGATTTTTATCTTTGTCTTGCAACTTTTAAAGGTTCCTGTACTGTTATTTTTCTGAATACACTTCCAGTTACCATAACATGTGTAACAGCATACAATTGCAGATATTTGGACTGGATTGTTTTCCTATTGTCCACCTTTTCCAGTGTTGAATAAATGTGGGCAACATCTTTCTTCTAGTGTTTTTTCCCTGGTGCTAATCGAATTTCCTTTGGCTTCCTTCATCTGATACAGTTATACAGCAAGTTTCTGTATACTATAATGTTCATATATTTGTTCAGCGTGTTCCTCAGTAATTTGTTCAAATTGGTTGGATTTTCTTTTCTAAATGATATGAATGCAGATGACATGAGGCTATAAACATCAAAATGTGTATAGTACATGTGTTTTTCTGAAGGTATTGTAGTGCTTTCTGAACTTTTATTATGTTAATTAATTCAGCCAATTGTTTTTTCTTTTGTAGGTACTCCATTGACTAAAACCACTAAATGTTCCTGTATTTTACGTTCAAATCCAATGTTGTATGTTTTAGTGAAATCTAATGGTAGGAAAACAACTTTTCATTTTAGTGTGCATACTAATTCATCAGGCTGAAGTTTTCTAGATTTTGGTTGGATTGTAACAATGGTATGAAAAAGATGCACTGTGTTAATTAGTTTCATATACATTCACTTTCTGTAGTTCTGATGGACTAGAATAAATGTCCAAATTGTTATGAATTCCAGGTGAAGGCATGAAGTTACAGTGTAGTTTTACAAGGCATTAGTTTCAAACAAAATTGTATTTGCTGACATAGTATTTATCATCTGCAAACAGAAAGAGAGTTAGATTTCTCCATTCTAATTTCTCAGCATTATTGTTTTTTCAAGAGGATAAATACATTTTTCTTGCTTCTTATAAAATGGTTTTCGGCAGCAAATACAAATTGGATTAGGTATTTAGAAATTGTTTCTTGAAATTGAAAAATATCAATTTCGTACTTAGCTAAGTTCATTAATATATTATCAGAATAATTGTGAGTAAAGACAGCCTCTGGACAAATATTGTTCTCGGAGACTGCATCAATGCATTTAGGTTGGATATAGTTGGTAAATTTTTTACTTGTGCTGGATCAGAGTGATGTAGAGCATAATTGAGTTGTAATAGCAATGATGGTGGTTTCTCAAAGTATAATGCCCATACAAGTTTTCTGACCGTTGAATGATGCGTGTAGAGCATTTTGCTATGATGGCATGTGGTGTCACACATGTGATGTCTGAAGTAACCTAAAGCATGTGCTTGTAGGTTAGTAATAGTCTAAAATGGGCAGACATCTGTGTTTTGTAGTAGTTTTATTTTGTTAAGTAGTGATGACCTTTTATATGTCACTAGGAATGTCTTTAGCTTCACAATGGATGTATTTTTAATATTCCAAATAAAAGTCCAATTCAATTCATATATGTGTTGTGTTTTTCCTCCTGCAAATCATCAGTAGATGTTGTTTTTTATTTGTTTTTTTGGCTACTACATTTCCATGTCCGACTTCACTGATGGTAACTCTCTTCATGAACGTATGGTTCAGTGCTATATGAGGTATGTCAGATCGTGCCCTACAAAATGTTTCAGAAGTTTAGGCTTTTTAGTTATTTCTTCTATCGTACAGTTAGACTTTTGTTCTAAACTTAGACGTTCGGCCCAAGTTTCCCTTTGTGAACTGGGCCCTGTGTGTGTGTGGCAGTTTCTCTATGCTTTTCCTTCTCAAATAAAGTGTTTAAAACATATTTATGAGGGCACAGATTTTACAATGCTTTGCAGGTATATCCATTATCTTGTTTCTTCTTGGGAAAGTGTTTATATTTGTTAAAGAGGCAGCAGGTCTTTGAATAGGTAACTGTTAATGTGGTCTCTTTGGTGACTGCTTCCCTGCTTACTAACCTTTTCATCACTAAGGTTAGAGTGTGTAGGAAGAGTAGAAAATGCTTCAATAGTCTTACCAGTAGTAATTTTTGTCCTCATTTCAACATCAGTAGTACTTCCAATTTGTGCATACCATGTCTTAGATTCTGCTGTACGTCTGACTGCAGGAGTAGTTTGCTAGCAGACAATGCTCGCGGGTGCAGTGCTGAATTCTGACCCCGGGCGCCATAACATAAACTGGACAAGCTGCCATAGCGGAGACGGTTGGGTCATCTGGAGAGTCCCAGGGTTTATGTGATGCAGGCAGGAGCGGCAGCCCTATCTTATCAAATTGGTGACATATGTTTTGTGATATGTGCAATTTGACATGGAACAAAAGTGAAGATTTAATGTACCACTAAGGATTGATTGCCCTGAAGAAGGTGGCTGTCAGTAAGGGGTGTTAACCCTACTTGTAAGTTCACCGAAACGTGGGTTGGCAAGTTTGTTGGTACATGATTGCATTGATCAAAAGTGGGCAAAAGTGATGGCACACAATGGAATTTAGCAACTTATATTGATACAAACCATATTCCCAAGGACAAGTGTGATGGCACGCGATGGGCAAGTCTGATGCTATATAATTTGAACATTAGATATTAAAAGGACGTGTATCTCGAAAGCGGTTTTTGTTTGGCACATGATTGAACTCAACAACGGATATCCAAGTGGAGGATACCCCTATGACGGACTGGATTGAGCAGTGTTAGTGTACACTTGCATGTTTAATACTAGCACTGGTATACGTGAAGTTAATCTGAACTTGGAACTATTGAGAACTAAAGGGAGACCACTCTGATTACTTTCAGTCATGAGTTGTAGATATATAGTGATCCATATGTATGATTTTAATTGTCATTTGATGTAATTTTATTGTTGGATGTGTTATGTGTTATTGTGATTTGTCCTTGTTTGTGTTGTTTGAGTTGTTTGTTCTGCCATTAGTTTATTGGCCAAGGGGGGTTACTGATGTATGTTGAAAATACTATATATAATATTTTGAAGACATTTACAGTTTTGGAATAAATTGTTATTGTGAATAAAGAAGAAATGAGTCTGATTTCAGTCTCTGTCCTAAGGATTGAGCTGACGTTCTAAAAATGTAGGAGAGTGATACATTATTTACTGTTAGCCATAGTAAGTACCTCCATGTATTATCAAAGCTTTGCAGGTCACAAGTTAGGTCCATTTGACTTACATTGCTGGCTGATTTATCCAGGCGGATGCTACTGTGGGCTCTTTGGAGACCCATTTTTTACGAATTTGCAAATGGAATTAAATAAAAGAATTTTGTTTGCAGGTGCTTAACCAGCAAACCACTGATTGATTGGTCAATCCACATCAGAATTAGAGTATGGCTTACCTTGATGTCCCACTGCATCATTTCACTTATGATTCTATTTACTGCCTCCCATTAAACATGCAAACCTGGGGAATCCACAAACATATGACGGTCATCAGCTCACAGCAACTGAGACCTCTTACACCTCGGTACCTGCTGAGCTATCTTATACCAGACGGTTATTTTCTACTGCGGCCTGACTTTGGTTTTTAACATATTATTGTGCTCCAGTAGCCCTCTTCTGCCTACTTTTGCTCTGACCACCATGACCTAATTTGGCAATATTTAAACTTTGACAACGTTTCTTTTGCTGTTGCTGAAACCTCCTCCCATCTCTTCAATCCACTAGCCTAGTTCCATTCCTAAGGACACACCAGGTACATAGTCCTACATGTCTAAGGAGGGGCACTCAATTTGTCCCATGAACATTTAGGAGACCCAGGCGCGTCACATTTTTGTGCTAAGGAGGTATAATAGAGAATGTCAAAGGTCTTTCTCATAAAACACCAGAGCTGCCCCTTTTTGAAGAACTTCAGATCTCCGACTTTGTATAGGAACTTTTCCTGTCCAAACCCCCCGCATGGCTGTGTAGACTTGTCCAATATATGATTCATCTGACTTTGTAGTAAACATTCTGCAGTTCTTAAATTGAAAAACGTGGAAATCTGATCCCTCCCTCTTTTTGTTTTTTCCTATGTTTCATCCAGGAGAGCCTAACTCCTTTAGAAACCCATATGAAGCTGCTCACTCGTCTCTGAATCTTCTTGATAGGGTCCTTGGGAATTGACAGGGCTATGGCATTGAAGAGAAAAGTCAGTTTTGGGAGAATCGTCATCTTAATAAAATTGGTTCTTTTGTATATACTTAAAGGAAGATTCTACTGTTTCCTCATTTCAGCAACTATTTCTCCACAGCCCTCATCCAATTTAAGGTTAGGTAGATGCTCCAGGCTTTGTGGCACCAAAACTCCTTATTGGCCCATGTTAGACTTTTCATCCTTGGCGTGGTCTCCCTTAACTTTTTGCCTCTGTTCCCCAGGTTGTTGATGTGTGCTGGACTCTGATTTTGCTGTTTTTGTTACTCTGGGCACTTTACCACTGCTAACCAGTGCTAAAGTGCAAGTGCTCCTGTTTAAATTGTATGTAAGTGGTTTATCCATGATTGGCATATTTGAATTACTAGTAAGTCCCTAGTAAGGTGCACTAGAGGTGCCAGGGCCTGTAAATCAAATGCTACTAGTGGGCCTGCAGCACTGGTTGTGCCACCCACATAAGTAGCTCTGTAATCATGTCTCAGACCTGCCACTGCAGTGTCTGTATGTGTATTTTTACACTGTAAATTCGACTTGGCAAGTGTACCCACTTGCCAGGCCTAAACCTTCCCTTTCCTTACATGTAAGGCACCCCTAAGGTATGCCCTAGGTAGCCCCAAGGGCAGGGTGCAGTGTATGGATAAGGTAGGACATATAGTAATGTGGTTTATATGTCCTGACAGTGAAATACTGCCAATTTCGTTTTCACTGTTGCAAGGTCTGTCTCTCTCTCATAGGATAATATGGGGGCTACCTTTAAATATGATTAAAGTGTAGATTCCCCTAGAGAGTAGATGGACAGGTGGAGTTTGGGATCCCTGAACTCACAATTTAAAAATGCATCTTTTAGTAAAGTTGATTTTGAGATTGTGCGTTTGAAAATGCCACTTTTAGAAAGTGAGCATTTTCTTGCTTAAACCATTCTGTGACTCTGCCTTGTTTGTGGATTCCCTGTCTGGGTCAGTTGACAGTTGGGTTGTTTTTCACCTCACCCCAGACAGTGACACAAAGGGAGCTGGGGTGTGATCTGCATTTCCTGATTAGCCATCTCTGCTAGGAGGGGGGGGTGGAGTGGTCACTCTCATCTGAAAGGACTGTGCCTGCCTCTGACAATGCTGTCTCCAGCCCCCTGGTGTGTGTCTGAGGCCTTGCCTGGGCAAGGCAGGATTTCACAAGAAGGTGTGAGTCCCCTTTGAAGGAAGGTGACTTCAAAGACTAAAATGGGTATAAGAAGGGCACCCAAACTTACAAACTTTAGAAACACTTCTGGAATCAAGAGGAACCTCTGCCTGGAGAAGAGCTGATCGCTGAGGAACAAGTGCTGCCCTGCCTGTGACTGTGCTTTGTGGAGCTTTCCTGCAGTGCTGCTTCTGCCTGAGTAAGAGGGCAAAGACTGGACTTTGTGTGCCTTCCATCTTGAAGAAGAAATCTCCAAGGGCTTGATGTAGAGCTTGCCTCCTGTTGTTGAAGTCTCAGGGATAGCAAAGACTTCTTCCTGCCAGCACCTGGAGTCTCTGGAGAGACCCCTACTCTGCTCTGTGGTGCCCTTCCAGTTCCTGGGACCCTGAAAGGAGAGGCTGGCAGCCTAAGGACAAAAATACACGCACCGCGCACCGTGCGGAGAAAAGATCGACGCGAATCCGATCGCGGCTGAGAAAACGACGCGACGCCGGCTCCGCAGCTGAGAAACGACGCCGCTGGAGACGCGACCGGAGAATCGACGCCCGGAGCAGGAGAAACGACGCGCAGCATCGCTGACGAAGGCTGAGAGATCGCAACCAGCGCCGCGGGACTTCGGACCGTCGCGTGGCTGGCTTTTTCGACGCGCCTCGCCGAGCCGAGCTGTTTTCGACGCATATACCCGTGCCGGGTTATTTTCGACGCACACCGCCCGTGCGGGGTTATTTTTGCCGCAAACCAGGTACATTTTCACGCTAGCAGCGCTAGTGTGGTGTTACAACTACCTAAAGAACTCTTTTTATTTTAAACCTTAAAAAAATCATAACTTGACTTGTGTATGTTGGATTTTTGTCGTTTTGGTCTTGTTTTGTCTAGATAAATATTTCCTATTTTTCTAAACTGGTGTTGTGTCATTTTGTAGTGTTTTCATTAAGTTACTGTGTGTGTTGGTACAAATACTTTACGCCCAGCACTCTGAGGTTAAGCCTACTGCTCTGCCAAGCTACCAAGGGGGTAAGCAGGGGTTAGCGGAGGGTGATTCTCTTTTATCCTAACTAGAGTGAGGGTCCTTGCTTGAACAGGGGGTAACCTGACTGTCAACCAAAGACCCCATTTCTAACATTGGTGACCAGCGCTCGGGATTTGGACTTGTATTTGTACTTGACATACAGTAATTAAGTGTACACTACTGTTTTGATCTCAGACCACTACGTGACCACATACTACTAGTCTTGTGATTTTTGTTTTTTACTTGGACTGTTTTTCTCTGCATTCAGTTTCTTTTTTTTTCACTGATCCCGGGATTGACTTTGCTGAAACTTCATTTGAGAACTTGCTTTTCTGTTTTTGGAACTGTGCATATTTTCTTTTTAACCTCTCATCATGTCTCAGTCTGGAGATGCCCTAGCTGAAACTGCTTTTGATTTGGAGAAATTGGAGAGCTACAAGGTGGCTCAGTTGAAGCAGTTTTGTAGGAATGTTGGCTGTCCCATTGAGAGCTCATCCAAGAAGGTTGAGCTGCAAAAGGCGCTGAGGGCCTGGGTGGCAGCCAAAGCAGCTGAGGGGCACACAGATGAGGAGCCAGAGGGGGAAGAGGAGTTGCAAGTCACTCACACTGATGTAGTGGGTGGGCCTGCTATGTCTCAGGGGAGAATCTCCAGGGCAGGTAGCAGTGTGTCCTCCAAGAGTCTGACACCTGGAGAGTTTCAGGACAGACAGGCAGAGAGGGAGTACCAGTTGGAGTTGAAAAGGCTCAGTCTAGAGGTGGAACAGAGAAAACTGACCCTTGAGGGGGAACAGAGAAAGCTGACCCTTGAGGTGGAACAGAGAAAGCTGGCCCTTGAGGAAAGGAAGATAAACATGGCTCATGAGCTCAGTTTAAAATAGATTGATCAGAGGAGCCAGTCCAGTAGGGATGGTGGCAGCAATTCTACAGTGCAGCCTGAGAGAAGGGTACACATCCCAAAAGACCTTGTGAGGGATTATAAGAGGGAGGATGATATCTACTTGTGGTTCAAGGGTTATGAGTCAGCTCTCCACATGAACCTGGTCCCTGAAGCTCATTGGGGGGCAGCCTTGTGGAAGCATTTTGAGGCAGAGGGGAGGGACACACTGACGGCCTTAGGGGATGCTCAGAGTCTCACCTACCCTGCCATGAAGGAGGCCTTACTTACCAGGTATGGTCTCACCCCTGAGCAGTACAAAGAGAAGTTTAGATCCTACAAGAGAAAGGAATCCCAAACATGGTTGGAATGTGTTGATTCTTGTTGCAGGTCACTGGATGGTTGGGTGAAGGGCAGTAAGGTAAACACGTATGAGGGGCTTTACAATTTAATTGCTTGGGAGCACTTGTACAGTTTATGTTTTCCAGAGCTGCGCCAGCACCTCATTGACAGCAAGCTGACTGACCCCAGGAAGCTTGCACAGGAAGCGGACCGCTGGGAGAGCACCAGGGTCCAAAAGAGGTATGGGGGAGACCACGCCAAGGGTGGGCAGGGTCCCTCTCAGAAGAAAGGGGGGGGTAAGGGCAAACAGGATGAGTTCTCTAAAGGGCCCCAAACTGATTCCCAGGGTAAGGATTCCCAACCCCCCAGTGAAAAGAGGCCATGGTTCTCCAAAGGGAAGCCAATGGCAGGTGGTCCCCTACGTAAGTGCTATTCATGTGACCAGGTGGGTCATGTGAGGGGGGACCCCAAATGCCCCAAAAGTACACCGGCACCCACTGGTGCACCGTCCCAGGGTTTGGCCAGTGTAGCGCTTGGGGAGGAGTTGGTTTCAGGTGGGTGGGAACCAGCAGAAATGACCCTTGTCTCACTAGGGGACAGTGAGATGGTCCAGAGAAACCTAGTGCCTGATAACACTAAGAAGTACAGGCAATGGGTGACCATCAATGGACAGAGGGTGGAGGCTCTGAGAGACACAGGAGCCAGTGTGACTACAGTGAGGAGTCACCTGGTGTCTGAAGAGCAGATTGATCCCCGGGTACTTCACCAAGTAGTTGCAGTAGACAACTCTGAGCGCCTCTGCAGAGTGGCGCAGGTTCCCTTTGAATGGGGGGGGTCTCAGGTTCCTGGAAAGTAGCTGTGAGTCCAACCATGCCTGTTGATTGTTTGCTAGGCAACGACCTGGAGGATTCCCCTTGGAAGGAGGTGGAACACAGGTCTCACTTGGAGATGTTGGGTCTGCCTGGGTGGGTATGCGTATCCACCCGGTCTATGGCAGCCAATCAGGGTAGGCAAGAGCCCCTGGAGCCTGAAACAGTGGCCCAGGGGACCGCCAAGAAGAGGAGAGGCAGGAGGCGCGGGAAACCCGCCCCAGAAGTTCCCACGGTCCGGGAGGAGGCAGAGCCTGAGGGTGATGCCCCGGAACCTACAGGGGAACAGGTGGCTGAACTGGGGGAGGTCCCTGAGCTGTTGCAGTGGCAGCAGGAAGGGGGACCCACCAGGGAAGTATTCTGCACAGCGCAGAAGGAATGCCCTACTCTTGAGGGACTGCGGCAGCAGGCTGCAGCCCAGGCGGCTGGCGGGGCGCCAGGTACTCACCTGATTTATTGGGAGGATGGCCTCCTGTATAGTGAGCCTAAGGTTCCTGAGCCGGGGTCAGCTCGTATGCTGGTGGTACCCCAGGGCTTCAGGACCTTCCTACTGGGTTTGGCTCATGATGTGCCTTTGGCAGGACATCTAGGGCAGGACAAGACCTATAAGAGGCTTGGCTCCCACTTTTACTGGCCCTTGATGAACAAGCAGTCAGCTGCTTATTGTAGATCTTGTCAGACTTGTCAGGCAAGTGGCAAGAGTGGGGGGAAATGCAAAGCTCCCCTCCAACCTTTACCGGTAGTCAGTACTCCCTTTGAAAGGGTAGGAATTGACATTGTGGGGCCTCTGGATCCCAAGACAGCCCTGGGCAACAGGTTCATCCTGGTCTTGGTGGACCATGCCACACGGTACCCAGAGGCTATTCCTCTAAGGACGGTCACCGCCCCCGTGGTGGGACGTGCCTTGATGGGGGTTTTTACCCGCATGGGGTTCCCCAAGGAGGTAGTATCTGATAGGGGTACAAACTTCATATCCACTTATATGAAGTCTCTGTGGAAGGTGTGTGGGGTAACCTACAAGTTCACCACCCCTTACCACCCCCAAAGTAATGGTCTGGTTGAGAGATTCAACCGCACCTTGAAAGGCATGATTCAGGGCCTGTCAGAGCCCTTGAGGCGTAAGTGGGACGTCCTCTTGCCATGCCTTCTGTTCGCTTACAGGGAGGTGCCTCAAAAGGGACTTGGCTTTAGCCCCTTTGAGCTCATCTATGGCCACCCTGTGAGGGGACCGCTCAGTCTGGTGAAGGAGGCTTTGGAGAAAGCTCCTAGTAAACCACCCCAGGATGTATTTAGCTACATGCTGGCACTAAGAAACCAGACTGCCCGCTTCAGGCGTCTCGCTCAGGAGAACCTGGAAGCAAGCCAGGAGGACATGAAACGGTGGTACGACCAGAATGCCACTCTGGTTGAGTTTCAGCCTGGACAAAAAGTGTGGGTCATGGCACCAGTAGAGCCTAGGGCTCTCCAAGATAAGTGGACTGGGCCTTTTGAGGTGGTGGAAAGAAAGAGCGAGGTCACCTATCTGGTAGACTTGCAATCCCCCAGGAACCCCTTGAGGGTCCTACATGTCAACCGCCTCAAACCCCACTTTGAGCGAACTGAGCTATCCATGCTCCTAGCGACAGATGACGGGGTGGAGGAAGAGAGTGAGCCTCTTCCTGACCTCCTGTCTACAGGAGAGAAAGATGGGTCTGTGGAGGGAGTGATCCTCTCCCCCTCCCTGACTGAGGAACAGCAGAGGGACTGTCGCCACGTGCTGGGACAGTTCGCCTCACTGTTTTCCCTGATCCCAGGAGTCACACACCTGTGCACACATGATGTGGACACTGGGGACAGTACACCTGTTAAACATAAGGTTTACAGGGTGACTGACAGGGTGAGGGCTTGCATTAAGGAGGAAGTCTCCAAGATGTTAGCCCTAAGGGTTATTGAGCACTCCAGCAGTCCTTGGGCCAGCCCAGTGGTCTTGGTCCCAAAGGCTACTGCTCCTGGTGCCACTCCAGAACTTAGGTTCTGTGTGGACTACCGGAGTCTCAATGCGGTCAGCAAGACTGACGCACACCCCATCCCCCGAGCTGATGAGCTCATTGATCGGTTAGGAGCTGCCAAGTACCTCAGTACGTTTGATTTAACATCTGGGTACTGGCAGATTGCCTTAACTGAAGGGGCAAAGGAGAGGTCAGCATTTTCTACCCCCGATGGGCACTTCCACTTCAATGTGATGCCCTTTGGGATGAAGAATGCCCCTGCCACCTTTCAGAGGTTGGTCAACCAGGTGTTGGCAGGACTGGATGAGTTCAGTGCCGCCTACCTGGATGACATTGCTGTGTTTAGTTCCACATGGGAGGAACACCTGCAACACCTCTGGAGAGTGTTAGAGGCCCTGCAGAAGGCAGGCCTCACTATTAAGGCGAGCAAGTGCCAAATAGGGCAGGGTTCTGTTGTGTACTTAGGACACCAGGTGGGGAGTGGCCAGGTGGCACCCCTCCAGCCTAAGATTGACACGATTCTGGCTTGGGAGCCTCCCAAGACCCAGACTGAAGTGAGAGCCTTTTTAGGTCTCACAGGATACTATCGGAGGTTCGTTAAGGGATATGGTACCATTGTTACCCCCTTAACTGAGTTGACTTCTAAGAAGCAACCCAAGAAAGTGATCTGGACAGAGGCTTGCCAGAACGCTTTTGATGCCCTGAAGGCTGCCATGTGCACAGCACCGGTGCTGAAGGCACCTGACTACTCCACGGAGTTTGTTGTACAGACAGACGCCTCAGAGCATGGTATTGGAGCAGTACTCTCACAGCTGAATGAAGAGGGCCTAGATCAACCCGTAGCCTTCATTAGCAGGAGGTTACTACCCAGGGAACGTAGGTGGAGTGCCATAGAACGTGAAGCGTTTGCTGTGGTCTGGGCACTGAAGAAGCTAAGACCCTACTTGTTTGGGACTCACTTCCGAGTTCAGACCGACCACAGACCCCTCAGATGGTTAATGCAGATGAGGGGTGAGAACCCAAAACTGTTGAGGTGGTCCATTTCCCTACAGGGGATGGACTTTACGGTGGAACATCGACCCGGTACAGAACACGCCAATGCTGATGGTCTGTCCAGGTTCTTCCGCCTTAGTGATGAGAACTCCCATGAGGTTGGGTAGTTGCTCCCCACTTTTAGCTGGGGGGGACACGTGTTAGACTTTTCATCCTTGGCGTGGTCTCCCTTAACTTTTTGCCTCTGTTCCCCAGGTTGTTGATGTGTGCTGGACTCTGATTTTGCTGTTTTTGTTACTCTGGGCACTTTACCACTGCTAACCAGTGCTAAAGTGCAAGTGCTCCTGTTTAAATTGTATGTAAGTGGTTTATCCATGATTGGCATATTTGAATTACTAGTAAGTCCCTAGTAAGGTGCACTAGAGGTGCCAGGGCCTGTAAATCAAATGCTACTAGTGGGCCTGCAGCACTGGTTGTGCCACCCACATAAGTAGCTCTGTAATCATGTCTCAGACCTGCCACTGCAGTGTCTGTATGTGTATTTTTACACTGTAAATTCGACTTGGCAAGTGTACCCACTTGCCAGGCCTAAACCTTCCCTTTCCTTACATGTAAGGCACCCCTAAGGTATGCCCTAGGTAGCCCCAAGGGCAGGGTGCAGTGTATGGATAAGGTAGGACATATAGTAATGTGGTTTATATGTCCTGACAGTGAAATACTGCCAATTTCGTTTTCACTGTTGCAAGGTCTGTCTCTCTCTCATAGGATAATATGGGGGCTACCTTTAAATATGATTAAAGTGTAGATTCCCCTAGAGAGTAGATGGACAGGTGGAGTTTGGGATCCCTGAACTCACAATTTAAAAATGCATCTTTTAGTAAAGTTGATTTTGAGATTGTGCGTTTGAAAATGCCACTTTTAGAAAGTGAGCATTTTCTTGCTTAAACCATTCTGTGACTCTGCCTTGTTTGTGGATTCCCTGTCTGGGTCAGTTGACAGTTGGGTTGTTTTTCACCTCACCCCAGACAGTGACACAAAGGGAGCTGGGGTGTGATCTGCATTTCCTGATTAGCCATCTCTGCTAGGAGGGGGGGGTGGAGTGGTCACTCTCATCTGAAAGGACTGTGCCTGCCTCTGACAATGCTGTCTCCAGCCCCCTGGTGTGTGTCTGAGGCCTTGCCTGGGCAAGGCAGGATTTCACAAGAAGGTGTGAGTCCCCTTTGAAGGAAGGTGACTTCAAAGACTAAAATGGGTATAAGAAGGGCACCCAAACTTACAAACTTTAGAAACACTTCTGGAATCAAGAGGAACCTCTGCCTGGAGAAGAGCTGATCGCTGAGGAACAAGTGCTGCCCTGCCTGTGACTGTGGTTTGTGGAGCTTTCCTGCAGTGCTGCTTCTGCCTGAGTAAGAGGGCAAAGACTGGACTTTGTGTGCCTTCCATCTTGAAGAAGAAATCTCCAAGGGCTTGATGTAGAGCTTGCCTCCTGTTGTTGAAGTCTCAGGGATAGCAAAGACTTCTTCCTGCCAGCACCTGGAGTCTCTGGAGAGACCCCTACTCTGCTCTGTGGTGCCCTTCCAGTTCCTGGGACCCTGAAAGGAGAGGCTGGCAGCCTAAGGACAAAAATACACGCACCGCGCACCGTGCGGAGAAAAGATCGACGCGAATCCGATCGCGGCTGAGAAAACGACGCGACGCCGGCTCCGCAGCTGAGAAACGACGCCGCTGGAGACGCGACCGGAGAATCGACGCCCGGAGCAGGAGAAACGACGCGCAGCATCGCTGACGAAGGCTGAGAGATCGCAACCAGCGCCGCGGGACTTCGGACCGTCGCGTGGCTGGCTTTTTCGACGCGCCTCGCCGAGCCGAGCTGTTTTCGACGCATATACCCGTGCCGGGTTATTTTCGACGCACACCGCCCGTGCGGGGTTATTTTTGCCGCAAACCAGGTACATTTTCACGCTAGCAGCGCTAGTGTGGTGTTACAACTACCTAAAGAACTCTTTTTATTTTAAACCTTAAAAAAATCATAACTTGACTTGTGTATGTTGGATTTTTGTCGTTTTGGTCTTGTTTTGTCTAGATAAATATTTCCTATTTTTCTAAACTGGTGTTGTGTCATTTTGTAGTGTTTTCATTAAGTTACTGTGTGTGTTGGTACAAATACTTTACGCCCAGCACTCTGAGGTTAAGCCTACTGCTCTGCCAAGCTACCAAGGGGGTAAGCAGGGGTTAGCGGAGGGTGATTCTCTTTTATCCTAACTAGAGTGAGGGTCCTTGCTTGAACAGGGGGTAACCTGACTGTCAACCAAAGACCCCATTTCTAACAGCCCATAATATAATCTCAGTTTTTTCCATATTTATCAGATAACCTGAGATCCTCCTAAATGCTTCAGCATGTACTTCAAGTCTGGGAATTGAGTGTGCTGAATTGGCAGCAAATATTATGATCCTCATATTGAACAATCTTTATGGCCTAGCTGGAGAATACAAAGGGCAATATAGTCTTGTCTAGTATGATCATTTGGGCAAAGGGTTCAATATAGAGGTTAAACTTAAACAGTAATGGTGACATGGGGCAGCCCTGCCTAGTCCCTCTAGTGTTGGAAAGAATCTGGTTATTTCTCCCTTTACTAAAATTCTATTGGTAGGACATCTATACAAGATCTTGATTGTATTAATTAAGTTTCTAACAATTCCAAAGGCATTTAAGGCCTTCCGTAAATATACCCAATTCACCTGGTCAAAGGTCTTGGAAGTGTCTAGACTTGTTATAGGCAACAGTTCTCCGCCTTAACTGTGGCTCCAATTAAAAGTTGTACCAGTTCATTGAGCTGCCTGTTTGCGATGAAGCCCTTTTGAACATGGTAGATTACTGGCTCCATGATCCCTGCTGGTCTTTTTGTGAAATGCCAGTGAACATTTTATAGTCACTATTCAGGAGTGATGTTGGCCTAGAAGAATCAGGTTTAGCAGAGTCTTTATTGGGTTTCAGGATCAAAACAATTGTGTCTCTCTATTCTTAGAATATTTGATTAAAAAGAGTTTTCCAAATGGGAACCCACAATAATAACAGAGTCTTATACAATTCTTCAATAATCCTGTCTGGGACTGTAGCCTTACCATTTTCAGTCTTCCCACTTCTTCTACTATGTGCTCCTTTGTAAGCTTTTGTTCCAAACCTGAAATTTCGTATCTGACAACCACTTTCCATTATGAATCTGGTTTGATATCCTCCATATTGATATGGGGTAAGTGTTGTAACATTCCCTCTTGTAATTCCTGGTCTGTCTGGGCCACTCCCCCATTCTCTTGGTTCCTCAATAACTTAATATATTTTTTATACTGATCAGATTTAGTATTCCAAGCCAGCAGTGCCCATCTTTTTTCACCCTATTCGAATTGTTGTTGTATTGGTGTCTCTCTATTGTTCTTGAATTCTCTTTTTCATCACCATTGTTAACTCAATCTCCTGCTTTTTCTCAATGATTACCTTCAACAATTTCTCATTTTTAGTCACTCCCTTTTTCTTGCGCTCACGTAAAAGCTTTATTACCCCTCTAATAAAAGCTATAAATGTATCTCAGACAATCATGCTGTTTGCCAGACCTATGTTTTATTAACACATTCCTTGGTGTTATCTTTAAGGCTCTTATAAAGACTTCATCCTGTGGTAAAGTTTTAACTATGGGCCATCTAACACTGCCCAAAACTGCTGGAAATGCTAGGGATAGTGTTCAGATACTGTTGCTGAACTATCGGTCGCTGACTTACCCCATCTCGCCATGTGTCTATCTATGAGGAAGTAATCAATATGAGAGAAGTTCCTATGCTTTTTACTTAAAAAAGGATATTTTTCTGCCCACCGGCCATCATTCTCAAGATATCTACTAGTTCTGGATCTTGCATCATGGTGCTCAGGTGGCCTCTTGTTTTCATGGTAGGTATATAATTACATCTAGAGACTCTGGGGGTCATTCTGACCCTGGCGGTAATTACCGCCATGGCGGAGGTCGGCGGTAGCACCGCCAACAGGCTGGCGGTGCACCGCTGGGCATTCTGACCGCGGCGGTTCAGCCGCGGCCAGAAACGGAAAGTCGGCGGTGTCCCGCCGACTTTCCACTGCCCTTGAGAATCCTCCATGGCAGCGGAGCGCGCTCCGCCGCCATGGGGATTCTGACACCCCCTACCGCCATCCAGTTCCTGGCGGTTCTCCCGCCGGGAACAGGATGGCGGTAGGGGGTGCCACGGGGCCCCTGGGGGCCCCTGCAGTGCCCATGCCAATGGCATGGGCACTGCAGGGGCCCCCGTAAGAGGGCCCCAAAAAGAATTTCAGTGTCTGCCTAGCAGACACTGAAATTCGCGACGGGTGCAACTGCACCCGTCGCACCTTCCCACTCCGCCGGCTCAATTCTGAGCCGGCGTCCTCGTGGGAAGGGTGTTTCCCGCTGGGCTGGCGGGCGGACTTTCGGCGGTCGCCCGCCAGCCCAGTGGGAAACCCAGAATGACCGCTGCGGTCTTTTGACCGCGGTACGGTCTTCTGGCGGTTCCCGCTTGGCGGGCGGCTACCGCCGCCCGCCAAGCTCAGAATCACCCCCTCTATCTAGCTCCTTATCTAAGCTAACATTGAAGTCTTCCCCTGTAATCATAGGGCCTGCTGTTTCTAGCAGTTGGCACTCTAAAGTATTTAGGAAAGATGGATTGTCACTATTAGGGCCATAGGGCCCCAAACAGGTCCATTATATTTGGCCTGTGACTAGGGTAACCATGACCATCTTCCCGAACCCATGTTTAAGCCGGCACCTGCGTCCTTCTTAATGTTTTTAGCTACTCCCTTTGTACTACCCACCTGATCTGTACAAACTATGGGCCAGATTTATACTTTGGAAGATGAGTTACTCTGTTACAAAGGTGATGGATATCCCATCTGTTGAAATATAAATTCTATGAAATGCAATGGGATTTATATTTTGGCGGATGGATATCTGTCACTGTTGTGTCAGAGTAACTCATCCATCAAAATCTAAATCAGGATCCATGTCTTGTACACCATCTACATTTCTTACAATAAGCCTTATATTCACTCTATCTAAATGCTTATCCTGAAGGATGATAACTTGGGCCTTAGTGTGCTACAGATACTTAACAATTTATCTGTCTCTTCCTATTTCTCAAAACGTTTATGTTTCATATAAGGATCTCAATCTGCTTCCCTATCATTCCTGAAGATATTATGCCATAAGCCATAACCTTCTGTATATCCTCCTTTCACCAAAAAACAACTGTAGATATCAACTGGAACTACAGCTCAATTTCTCATTTGAAATATAGGCCTGTACCGACCTGTGACTTGAGGATTTTGTTGTTCCCAACCCATCCATGCTCCAACTTGAGGAATCCTACCTACTTTCCTTGGCGTTGTCTTCTCACTTTGAGGTTCTTTACGGCGGGATGTTTTATATACATGTGTAAATTGGTGCTGGTGGATTGTTAAAGACCTAAGAGTGCCTTAGTGACTCACATATGACATTGAAACTAATTATTTGCAGTTCACTCAGTTATAATACACACTAGATTAGGGGTTTAGCTTAATTTCTCAATAATTTTATCAACCTCCTTGCCTTACTGAAGTTGTGCATTCAACTTCTTCACATCACCTTCAGGAAGCTGAAAACTTAAATTGCACTCTTGCCCTTAAACCTTTCAGCTCATCCATTTTACTACCTAGATACCATTATTTTATTAGCAGTAATGCTTCCAACACATGATCTTATCTGCTAAGAGAAATTGTCAAAGGTTAATTGACTTTCTCAATACTGTTATTAGATCTTTTGTAGCAAAGGTTTGAAAGCTGACCACTCCCACTTCGCCTGTATGCGACTCTATGTTCTCCCTGTATTTTGGTTTCTAAATCAATTTCATGTCTATCTTTCAAGAGTCCCTGTGTGAGGATTGGGGTGTACTATACAATATGGCAGTGGGGCCTCATCCTGCAGTACACTCGCAAATACTGTCTTAGATCCAGTCAGTTACATTTACTTAACTTTACACTCAGCCTTGGGTAGCTGTGGCTGCGAGCAGTATGACTTAGCAAAGGAACAACATGTAAAGCATTTAATAGCATCAAACAATAAAATAGGAAAGCAAAGCCACATTGAAGAAAGAAGACACAATTTTATAAAAATGTATTGTATTTTTATGAATTTTTAGGGACAAAATCCATGAGAGGGTTCCAGGGATACAGATTATTCTAGAAGATATTATTACTTTTAAATGCAACCACCATTGTTCAACAAAAACAGTTAGTTCAACTATTCTGGCCTGTATTGGGTGACCAATTCCGGCAGGACAGAGGTCTACTGGGCCTGAGTGGACACTTTGGGCAGCTTTGGACAGTTAATTGACACCAAAGTGGTTTTAAGCAAAATCCAAAGTTTGCAGGACAACCCCCATAGCTGACAACGGAGTGGTCTTTATGCTGAAGAATGCAGGCAAAAGATACTCAAAGGATGCTCCTGTTGTGTTGTGGTCGATGGTTGTGTCTTTGTTAATGCTGCTCGGTCCATGCATGAAGTGGGGCAAACTTGGCCACAGAAATTGGGGTCCTTTGATATCCTCTATGTTACAGTAGCAGGCCAATCAATGATGGGCTACTAGACAATCTGCTCTGCGGTTCGAGTGAAACCCTTAGGTGGGCGTTGGTATCCCTAGGGTGTAACAAATCTGGACTTTGGTAACAATCCTTGTTCAGGCAGACAAGGGTACAAGTTTTTGCTATTTCAAATTTGTCTTCTTGGGTGCCCAGCAACTGGTAGCAGCAAAACGTCTGTCATGGCTACCAACTAGGTGTTATGGGCTGGTTCCAGGAACTCAGACAACTGACCCATGGAGTCACTGCTATTGTTGGATATAAGGAAACAACTTTTCCCTGAGCCAGGAGTGGCAGGCACAGTCAAAACATTGTAAGACAAAACTGCAGCAGGTGCAGACCTTCTGAGCATGCAGCCTCCCTTAGTGCCAGTTTGAGGGCAGCTGGGCACTCCTTCCTCAGTCCTATCTCCGGTTCCAACAGGATCTGAGCATCAGAGTGCCAGGGGTGCCAAATTTGTCCCAGGAGAGTGCCCTGAGGAGACCACATGACTACTAGGCAATGGACTACTGGGTTCCTCCTACCTAATGATGAAGTTCCTGTAATGTGTGGCATCTGTCCACCCCAGAGTGCAACATTCCTGCCCCTTTTAAGATGGCACAACCTTTCCTCAATCTTTAGGAGCTTAGTAGCCCACCCAGAGGACTACACACCTATGGCAGAAACAGTTTGGGGATGGGTTTACCTCCTTGACCCTGTCTCTACTTTGTCTTCAGAAATAAAAGGCATCTTGCTCAGGGGTGTTGGCACCACTTCCATCACAAAGGTGGTTTCACCTTTGAAGCTTGCCTTTTGGGCTAACACCCTGAATGGCCATTCTTGGGGAGAAAGTGACACCTCTCTCCATTGCAACTGCCTTTGTTCCTGTGCTAGGGAGTCATTCACACTTCTTCCCAGGTAGACAGAAACATATATGTGTGCCAGTGCCTTTGTGAGGCCTCTGGGCAAGCTGGAGCAGAGAGGCAACTTTCTAAACGTCGCTTACCTTTAAAACTGATAGAAAATTCAAGCTTGGCATCAGATCAGGTTTCATTCTATGATGAATTTGATACCTTACATTACACAGATTGGTAATCCCATTCACATGTTTGCCGGGTTGGAACTGGGTACCCCATGTTAGCCAGTGGGGCTACTAACGTTAATCACAGCAAAATAACAATTTGGGAGTGTTGCTGTTAAGATATAACAAACATATATGTCTTACTTAACAAAATCCAGCACCCTTCCATAGGTCTCTATAGGCCTTCCTTAGGGCAGACTTACATATAGTGTTAAGGGATAGGGTGGCTTTGCCATTGGAGTGAATGACAAAGTCGAACTGGCACTGTCTTTCCAGTCTGCAACATGAGACTGGGGGTCATTGTGTACCTTGTCACACATAGGGTAGGACAACCAGTGCTGCAGCCCTGAATGGACACTCTGCCCTACATGCCTTGTGTACCCTGGGTAGCATATACTAGGGACTTATAAGTAAGTCAGTCCTTGCCAAATGGGTGTATCCAATTTGACATGCAATCTGTATAGGGTCAGAACACTGGCTCTGAAGTCTGGTTAGCAGGCTTCAGTGCACTCACA
Organism: Pleurodeles waltl; assembly: GCF_031143425.1. Classification (NCBI taxonomy): domain Eukaryota; kingdom Metazoa; phylum Chordata; class Amphibia; order Caudata; family Salamandridae; genus Pleurodeles; species Pleurodeles waltl. Next base: position 636,674,817 of record NC_090444.1, read on the forward strand.
GAGACAAACATCCAGCAGCATCAGTCCACAAATGTGGGGTGAACATGCAAAAAAAGGCATTCCTTATAACCTGCCTTAGGATTCTGACTACAAATTCCTTGAGGTAAAGCCCTCTGATATGAACAGAACTCTCATGTTGTTCTCCTTGCATGTAGCTCAACCCCCTCCAAGTCCTCCGTTAATTGTTCATTTTGTGGCTCCAGGGATTTAATCTGCATTGTTTTGTCTTGAAGAAAACTTCACTTTCAGCATGTTTTCTTCTAGGAGCCTGGAATGCTCAGCTCGGTTATCTAATTTAGCATCAAAAGCCTGGCACGTCCTTTGAATAACCTTCTGAATTACCTTTGATATTGTGAATCTTGACATTATTGTAGACTTAGGGGGTGAACCGCCGCCCGCCAAGAGGGAACCGCCAGAAGACCGTACCGCGGTCAAAAGACCGCGGCGGTCATTCTGGGTTTTCCACTGGGCTGGCGGGCGACCACCGAAAGTCCGCCCGCCAGCCCAGCGGGAAACACCGTTCCCACGAGGACGCCGGCTCAGAATGGAGCCGGCGGAGTGGGAAGGTGCGACGGGTGCAGTTGCACCCGTCGCGAATTTCAGTGTCTGCAAAGCAGACACTGAAATTCTTTGTGGGGCCCTCTTACGGGGGCCCCTGCAGTGCCCATGCCATTGGCATGGGCACTGCAGGGGCCCCCAGGGGCCCCACGGCACCCCATACCGCCATCCTGTTCCCAGCGGGCGAACCGCCAGGAACAGGATGGCGGTATGCGGTGTCAGAATCCCCATGGCGGATTCCCATGGGCAGCGGAAAGTCGGCGGTACACCGCCGGCTTTCTGCTTCTGGCCGCGGCTGTACCGCTGCGGTCAGAATGCCCGGCGGTGCACCGCCAGCCTGTTGGCGGTGCTACCGCCGACCTCCGCCCTGGCGGTAATTACCGCCAGGGTCAGAATGACCTCCTTAATGCCTAAAATGATATTTCTTAGGTCTGTGTTGCCTTCCTTTCTTCAGACCTTAGGACCTCTGAACAGACTGCTGCTCTCCACTAAGCCAGTTTCACTGCTTAAAAAATCATTCTTCCTTCCTTTATCTTGTGCACTACCTAGTGGCTGGAGGCTCTCAAACCTATTTGTTAGTGAAATACTTGTACTAAGCATGGGCTGTCACAGTAGAGGGCTCATATTTGAAATTTCCTTGCAGACCCCCGAGCCTAATGTTCTGATTTCAGGTTTCCCTTCTGCTAGTGACCATTATCCTAAAAAAATACTTTAATGAGGGTGTCGATTTTTTTGATATCTCCTCTCTCAGCATCCTCTTCCTGACTTCTAGGTTTTCTGTGTACCCTAACAGGGTGTTTATTAGCAGGATGCCCTTTCCTAGCTATTGCAGATATATCCCTATTTCTCTCCTTGTTCTGATGCCACACCAATTAAACACCTCATGAAGATGTCTTGCAGATGCTGACCTAAGGGTGTATCTGTTTCTAGCAGCCCCCTTGGTGTCCCTTTTCTCAGTGACTATATTCGTGACAGTATCTCTTTCATTCTGAAAACCATCTCGGGCTACTGAGAAGTCTACAGGGCTCTAGCACTCCCTCCTTGCAAAAGAGCTTACACTAAGAGGAACGTGGCGTAGGCTATTCCTAGATATGACAGAGACAATAGAGTGCAGGTTTAATTGTACCTTAAGTGAGTCTCCATGTGTATCCACCGTTCAGTGTGTCAGATGAACATCCTGTGTAACTGTCGACCAAACACAGAGGGCCATATTTATACTTTTTGACGCAAAGCTGCGCCGGCGCAGCTTTGCGCCAAAAATGTTAACGCCTGCTAACGCCATTTCGATGCGCTGTGCGGGCGTCAAATTTATACTTTGACGCACGGCGGCGCAACCAACAGGTGGGAGTCATTATTGCGTGACGCACACAGCGGCGTCAAGTCGTAAAGGAAACCAATGATAACGTGACACAAATCGCTGTGGGTCGATTTACGACAGCGCAACCCGGAAAGCGCTGTTTTTTTTGACGCAATAGCGTCAAAATCACCCGCAAACACTGCCCTTTCAGCAGAGGAGAGCCAAAATGGATCCCAGATGCCACAACAGACCCCAGGAAGATGACAGCAGACCAGGAACCAGCCAGGAATATCCATACAGGAACCAGGACATTTATAGAAAAAAAAGAAAGTCTCGCTTCAGTGCAGAGGAGCAGGAAATCCTGGTTAAAGAGGTGACGGAACACCAGCACCAATTGTTCATCACCTCTAAATTGCCAATCAGTAGGAGAGAGGCCATATGGCAAAAAATTGTGGACAAGATCAACAGTGTGGCTGAAGAACGCAGAACAGTCACTGAGTGTAAGAAACGCTGGCATGACTGCAAACGTAGGACAAAAGAAAAAATGGCCAGGAACAGGAAGGCAGCACTGCAGACTGGAGGGGGGAGTCCAGCACACCAGGAGGCCCTGGACCACAAGGAGGAGATGGTCGCAGCCGTCATCTCTGAGGAGATCGTCACAGGGATTCAAGGACAGGACAGCGCAGACTACCACGACACAACGCACATGCAGGGTAAATCGCATGGGGAATTATAATGCAATATTGATAACTGCAACCGGGGGGGGGAATACCTACTACACAATGCATGTAAGTCAGCATATATATGAAGTGGCATGGGTAAAGGGGCACGGCAGGGGGGCATGGCCAGCACAGACTGAAGCTGGGGCACGACAAAATACAGCACCAACAACAGTCCCATGGGGCCATCCTGTAATTACAACAATGGAGCCAAGGGAAAGCAGCGACAGGTGGGAAGGCCACTACGTCAAACTTACATCCAGGCACTCGTCAGTCAAAATGTATCCTACATCAACTAGGTCCCTATCAGTAATCCAGTAGCCAAAACAACAACTGCAATGTAACTGCGACAACAGTTGACAATAACACCTCTGATCTCTGTGCAGCTATAGTAGCAAATGGCAGGAACTTCCCCATGGAACATACATACCTAAATTAGGGGGTGAGGATGACATCTGCAACTATTTCTAAAAATAAGACAAAGGCACCAGTACACTCAATAGTTGACACATACATCAGCCAAAGTAAACAGCAATAGGAGCCACACAGCACTAAGGACACACACATGCTGCATACGTCAGGGTCCCTCACGTGCCTGGCTAACAAGGCAACATCACTAATGTCATACTGCTCAGACAACAACATTGAGGAGGGGACACATGCAACTGGTCACTGAAACACACCTGCACAGTCTGAGAACCAAATAGAACTTTGATACGATAAACAGGGCAATCCAATTAAACGCACATTACCCAACATCATCTTGAAACATCAACAATGTTTACATCCATACCACATCCTGACATTGCCATGCATAGGATATGCCACATAATATGTACATTTAGGTCAATGTGAATAAAAAGTGTTTGGGGCAGGTCCTGAGAGGAAAGTGTGCTGCCAGGGCATTCACAACACCCACAGCCAGTCAAAGTGTAGTGTGGTAAGTTTTACGTATACTTTGCGCATTAGCTTCAGGCTTTATGCCTTTGTGCACTTTGCCCTGAATGTACTTTTATTCATTTGCTAACAGCTTAGAGCCTTTGTGCACTTTGCACTAAATGCTTTTTATTAGGCTTCGTATCAGTTATTTAGCAAATAGCCAGTTCTACGGTGTTGTTTTTTATTCATATCACACTGTTTTGCCTACTTCAGCACTGGAGTTCTCCATAACATATTCACTCTGTGCTCCAGTCAAGAATACAGTCTGGTACATTGCCGATATACGTGGTAGGAGTTCAAATTTGTCATTCCTGCGTAGGGACATTTTGTCATCACGATGACATGTTAGTTATAAAATCACTTCCTTGTCCCAATACACGCAAGAGGGAGTTTCCGAACAGAGAACCACAACTAGACGCTGCCTGCCTTGCTGCAGATGCTGAACCAGATCACAGGCCATTGCTCAGGTATGAGGGCTGATGTCTCCCCAGTGATTCAGACAGGCAAGCTTGAAGCTTAACATGCTGTGCTCTAAATAGAACAAGCAGAGGGAGAGTAGAAACAGTTAGGCACCATGATAGCTTTGTTCAAATGTTTTACTCTCCTGGTGACTATTTCAATTCTACCATGTTGTATTGTTTGGGTTATTCCGGCTCACACCTAATTATCTAAAAGTCAGTTGTTTTATGAAATCATCATATAAAACAAATACTGTCTTTGTCATTTGTATATGAGATCATACTGGAAAAGAGAGAATTGGTTTGGATCTGAGTGACCACGACTTCCCTGAGAAGTTCCAAAGATGTCATGCGCTCGGCTGTCTAATCATTTCTTTGCCGTGGGAGACATGAGGCACTGCTAGTTAGCCAGAGCAAAAAGAAAGAATTAGGGTGACAGAGTTATTTACAAGTGGGTCAGACTCAGTCCCCCACACCATTAGCTATCCTGCTGCCTAGAAATCCAGTAGTCTCATTTAGGATAATGAGAGCCCACGCGACAAAATGTCTCTCCATAAGAATAGATATACACGGAGGGACGAGTAGGACAAAAAGATGGCTATTCCCAAATTGGTACAAAGCAACACCTAGAGGCAATTAGGCAGACAAGTCTGATAACTCTATATCATACATGTGACACACAGGTGGGCCATGGGCCTATAACAATGCCCATATGAAGGACAGCAGATACCAATACCAAACCAGAGCACAAAGTTAAGTCATCCAAAGGCTTGCTTGTTATGGCAAAATTGTCACAACACAGACACACTAATTGTACCCTGTTTCATTGCAGAGGAACATGGATCTCTTGCCGATATGCCTGTCCCTGATTTCCCTGATGACATGGATGACGAGCCCATAAATATTTCCCAGGAGACCATCCAAAAGGTCCTTGAAACCCTCCAGACCCCACCTTCAGTCACAAGGAGGAGCACAGAACAAGCAGCCATCACAGAAGAACCACCCACCACCCCAATTGTAAGACCTGCCAGCTCCAACACAGCTGAGGACTCTGACGACACTGGCACCAGCTTTGAAAGAACTGTAGTTGGTGTACAGCGGGAGCTGGCCAAGGAGGTGCGGGTGGGGATGCAAAACATGGCAGCCAGCCTTGAGGGGGTGCGCTCGTGCATGACGTCATTTGCAGATCAGGCAGCTGCTATGCAAGCCCTAACATCTCTCTTGCAGGAACTTGCCAAAACACAGAAGGAAATCAGCACAGCTGTCATCCAGTTGACACAACACCTACAACTGCAATCCAGTCAACGTGTACACGAATGCAACATTGAACCCCTCAGGGCCGACCTGGCTGCCTACCATCGTGATGTGGCTGCTATTCTCAAAAACCAGCAGGCCCTCCTTGCTGCAGTACTGCCCTTAATAACTCCACAGGGAGCAGCCCCCGGGATGTCTGCCTCCACGTCTTCTAACACTGAGGTGTGTGTTGCCCCTTCACAACCAACAACAACAAGGACAAACCAGGCAACAGACACATCAGAAGAAGAAGACATGGAACAGATCACATTCTCACGGAAGAGTACCCGGAAGCACTAGTCCCTGCACCATGGCCTACTTTGACCAAGGTCCTACGTTTTGTCAAATGCCAGTCTCACTACAACTACACTCAATGACTGTTCTGCAATCCACTATATGACTTGTCACCATTGCCAGTGAATGTCTCTCTCCTACTAATTGCCAATTCCTGTCCCTCTGCACTGTCTGTGACATCACCCCAGCATGTCAGGAGCCTCATCCACACCCCTTCTGTAGGATCACCATGTAAGAATGCACCAGAATGGACCCAGCAAACATGGACAATGGACATTTTGCACTACAGCACCTATCAATAAATAGCACTTGCACACCTAATATGTCTCTGTGTTATTTCACACTTCAACTGTGCAGTACATAACTCTAAAGTGCCTGTGTGGCAACCATGTAGCTTGTCAATACAACTGTCCTGACATCATGTTGTCTGATACATCTGTGCAGTGGCCAGGATTGCATCATAGCCTTACCATACTGAGGAGAATAACTGATGAAGGGACAAACCACACACAATCATGCTGTGTTGGACAGAATAATGCACCATCTATAGCATTTCTAGTCAACTAATGGTGGCTGAGATATGTAGGCACCATGCAATACTAAAACATGAAATTATGCTGCAAAATGTAAGCAAACAAAAAAAAAAAACACTGCATCAATCACCCTTTCTGAGTATACTTACATGAAGGAAAGTCATGCTGAATTAGTACCCACATGATGTAGGTCAGCAATGAAGGCAACAAGACAAGAGTGTTAACAACACCTTATCTACAAAGATCTCCCTGAACATCACACTGCAGTCCGACCTATAAAATTACCCACAATAACAAGTCTGGAAGCACACTTTGTGAAGTAGAATACACACTCACCAACACAAAACCTTGGTGATCGATGCAAACTACCAATGGTGGGTCTCCCAAATGGTGGATACTTACCAAGTTATCACACGGGTAGCTGGCATGTTAAACCTCAATTTTCTGGGGATGGCTAGCATAGGACACTAATGTCATAGAAAAACATTCACCTACACTGATGTCAAGGCCATGATAAAGTAGCACCTAACGCATCATGTAAAGGGTTAACTATATATTTATTACTATTTATTCACACAAGAGGCAACTAAGGGAAAAGTAATACCTACACTAATCTAACCTGACTACTACTAACCGACAACTGTCCCTAACTAACCTAAGCTAAACTTACTCTACACATATAACGAAACAATCTAAACATCAACCCCCCACCCACCATTATGAGACAGGACACATGCAGGACAACACTTACTAACCTACACACATACTATACTATCCTAAACAATCATATATATATATATATTTTTTTTATATATACATATATATTTTTTTTAAACAAACAGGAATCCCAACATTGACCCCCACCCACCCACACAAAAAAGAAAAATAGAAAGAATAAGGACCCCCCACCCTCTTCCCTAACACTAACTAAGCTAACTACCTATACTAACCTAATACTAATCCCCAAAACACAACTATCAGTACAAAATAGGAAAGAGGAGAGAGGGGAGGGGTAAAAGTTAAACATGGCAAATGTCCTAGAGGTTGGCCCTCCGTAGGGTCCGCCTGATGGACCGAACCCTTTTCTTGATATATGCCACATCCTGGCTTAGCTTGTCCACCTTTGTAAACACCTTGTCCAATTTACGGCTCAATGCCAGGAATGCGGCTGGGTCCACAGGAGGGGCTGATGCAGTCTGTGTGCCGGCCGAGGTGGACCTTGTGCCAGCAGTTGAATGCCCACTGGACTGTCCTGGTTGTTGAACATGGCTGGGTCCAGGTCTTGATGAGGAGCCAGGGTCAACTGTGCCCGACGTTGCTGGGGCCACTTGGGGAGACCTGGTGGATGTGGTGGTGGTGGCTGTTGTGGGCAATGTATGGCCACCCTGTGGTGAGGCCCACCATGCCCCGGAGGCCCGATCTGATTGGTATTTGCGGGCCATCCTCCAGTACCCCGACTGCACCTGCCGGATGTGCCGGTATCGCATGGCACGCCTCTCAAATTGGTGTCTATCTGCGGCACTCATGTTTGCAGCTGTGAAGAGATATGGCAAATATTTACCATGGGAATTGCATTGGGTGGAATAGCACAATGGGTTATTTGTACATTACTTGTACTGTATTTGTTACAGCAATTGTCACAACATAGTTCATTGAAAGTCTCAGAGGAAGTACATGTGAAGCCTGCATACATAAGGCCATCTCACACCTAGCATATCCATGTCTCTACATGATGGATGACATCAGCCTAAACTTCTCATCCAAATAATGCCTAATGCAGCTGACATTATGGCTGAACCTCTTCCGCATACTGACTTCACTACATATGTCACTCTATGTGATAACTATCACAACCCTCACTCAATGCCATTTGTAATTTGTTGTTTGCAAATATTGAACCCATGGGCCATAACCGAATGTGTACACTAGGTTCTAAACAAAGTTGCAAAAGGTCACAAGTACGTGTAACATACTGGTTGCTACAGTCCTAGGTACCCTATTCCCAATCACATGGCAGTCTTTGAGGGTGGGGTGGGAAGAACAACCAGCAATCCCAGGTTCAATGCACACCCAGGAGTGTATAGAAAGGTCAACAAGTATTTGCCTCCACACACAACACCAATGAAGGGCTAGCAACACGTTGGAGTCAGCCAAACATTGTCATATCCAAGGTCCACACATGTCAAAATGCACTGACTCTGGCCAACATCACATACTATCAGTGAGGCATGTTTTACCACACAAACAGAGGAGCAAGAACACCCATGATCATGAGTCGACTGAACACCTAGGCCATTGCACTCTAGTCAAACACACTTCTAGTTCAACTTGTGGAAGTACATGCCCCTGGAAGATCCAACCTACAGTGTACACAGTGCATCCTCAACTAGGAAGCTGCATATTTTATAGAAGCCATTTGCCAAAGCTATCTGGGAGAATGTCAGTCTGATATGCAGACTCAGTTCAAGCCAAGTCCCAGAGTAACTCTTACATTAACCAGTGTATTCCACATGACTCATCCCATTCCCCATAGCGGGCCGACTGGAATGACCTACAGCCCCTAAATCTGAGAGATGGCTAAGTATTGGTCTACAGAAACAGAAGTGATATTTGAAATCCCACTAAAGCAACAATGCCAATGAACGGGCAGCGCATCAAATCATGAATTCTGTTGAACACACAGTAGTCCATCATGCATCACTAGCAAACAATAAAAATAGCACTCAGGCCACACTCACTGTAGGTATCGGGGTCCTCAAAATGTGCCACCTCTCCCACGGTGTACGGTGCTGGTCCACCTGTAAAGCATGAAAGGAAGAATATACTCAGACTCCGTGCACTGACAAATAATTGCAGTTACTATGACACTGTGTGAATATGACATGGTAATGTTACACTTTCACACATGCTCATACTGCATGGATGAATTTTTAATCAACATTAACATTGGATGAGTCTCCTGCTACAGTTACACACCCTACTACACACATGCAGTGGCCAGGACAGTCATGTGGTGTCAAAGATACACCTCCATTAGTATGCCCCAACAATAATGGCTTGCATTCATCTCATCATGTGCATCCCATAGAGACATCCAAAAGCTGGTTACTTGAGGACTGCATGACCCCTCAAACTCAAACAGGCTATGTGGACATTTTCAACACACAGCAACCAGACACACATGTGACATATGTGTGGACAACATAGCTAACTTCATGTGACGTGAAGGCACCACACATTTATAGCATCATCATGGGTTTACAATTTTCTGTCTAGCTATGGCGTCTACATATGTAGGTATGTTGTTTCAACATAACTTTCTCACTGGCAAATATGACCTGTAGAGTTCAAATAGAGGCATTAACGTGTCGCTTGTATGACACAAAGGCAACGCTACATTACATACAGCTACAGGCATCCGGTATGTGTTGAAAACATGAGCCATCTGACTGCTAGCATTGGTCTTCCTACACATTGTGCAACAAATACACATTAGGTTTCCCTAGCATTACACACAGTCAGCTACTTATCTAGCAGATTGGGTAACAATCATCACATGTCCCCACACAGCTTTCAATTATTCACATGTAATTGATTTGTACTCACCAACATGGCCACCAATCCTGATTCCCAGGTGGTCCAGCAGATCCTGCTCCCTGGATATCAGATCAGCCCAGTGGTGCTTTAGTTGATGCTCATTCCTAATGCTACCGTACACCCGGACCAGGTGATGGCGCACCTTCCCCCACCGGACTTTACGTGCCTCCGTGTGATACCCCTGTATCACACGGCCCCCAGCCTCCAGCATGAGTGGGAGGAAATGGCAAACAAGCCAAATGAATCCCCCCAATTCCTCCTCACCCATCCTGGCAAGCCGAGGCCTACCTGACATATTAACAAATTGAAAGGTGAAAAATGAGACAAACAAGTAAAAGTGGGAAATGGGGAAAGGTAGAGTAGTGAAGGAAAAAGAAAACTTAAGAAAAATAGCCAAACTAACCCCAAAGTTAAACTACCCAGAACAGACTCCCACAGACAATACAAACAAAAACAGGATTGGACAAAAGTATACTAAACAGACTAAGACAATATTAGACAACAAGACTATGAGCACAAAAGCACAAAATACAAGGTACACAGGACACAAATGCAGTTAAACACAGGACTACACTTTTCACACAACCATACAGTCTAGATAAATCTGAGACTGCAAAGTGAAAGTGAAAGTAAACTTCCAGTACAGATTTTGTAAACAGGATATCCTATTACATCACTTCCTGCATAAAATGGCCGCCGTTTTTTTTTCCCCATTATGCGTCATATTTTCACGCATACAGATTGTGCGTCATATTTTTTGACGCATAACATTGCACATAATGCAGAGTCAAAAGTAATTTCTTCATTGTTCCCTTACATTTGTGTGAGGCTGAGTTTACAGTTCTAGTGTAGAATTATAATTTCCTGGCAAATATGAGAAACATATATGAAAATTTATATTTGACTCTGCATTCTGTGCACTCCTGTACGTGAAAAAATTATGACGCCCATGCTGTATGCGTGGAAATTTGACGCTACATGGACAATATGGTGGACATGTAATGTACCTTATTAATTTATTATTTTTCATATCATATTTTTTGACTCTGCATTCTGTGCACTCCTGTACGTGAAAAAATTATGACGCCCATGCTGTATGCGTGGAAATTTGACGCTACATGGACAATATGGTGGACATGTAATGTACCTTATTAATTTATTATTTTTCATATCATATTTTTTGACTCTGCATTCTGTGCACTCCTGTACGTGAAAAAATTATGACGCCCATGCTGTATGCGTGGAAATTTGAGGCATTTTTAAATTATGTCTTCATTTTTTAAAGTTGTGAAAGGAATTTTGTCATGACCAAACGGTGCTATGTGATACACATTTGTGGTTAGCTATGACACATGTCCCTTATTTGATGTATAGAAGGCATTCACACTGAAATATTTATGATACCTCAAAAAATGTATTAACCATATTTGTACACATATTTTGGGTAATTGCTGATGGCTATTTTGAAATGATGAATGGGATACCATGATGTATTCCTTCTAAAAAATGTGTCCACATTTATCACGGTAATGCATTTATCTATAGTCCAAACAGGGAGTGCAATAGTCACTTACACTTTTTATGGGGCTAACCATGTCCTATTATGATTTTATGTATCTGATTTGTGTTTGACTTTTGACATGTAGGCCACACATGCGCCTTATGCATGTGTTTACTTCACAAGTACATAATTCTTGTATATTTGGGTGCTTAGGCCCCCAGCACCCTAGGGTTTGCCCTTCCAGATTTGCTAATTTATCCATGTCTTTCATTTATTCTGTTATGCAAAACCTGCAGCAGCAGGCTAATGGAAGGCCATAGGGTATGAATCACTGTTAGCCATTCATTCATCCCATTAGCCCATTTGACGTTTGCCCTATTGATTATTTGGAGCAATCTGACATACCATTTTGCACTGACTATGTTTGCTAAATCTCGGCGTTCCTCATGTGCTGATGACAAATAGGTTGTTGATGTATGTGGCCCTTTATGCATTACCTGGTTTAGTGGCATGTTACATTCTTCCTGCTAGGTTCGAACTGGGACACTACTGTGATCGGCTGCTTGCAAATATTTGGTTGATTGGATGACATATGTTTATATGTGTGTGCGAATGTGGATCCACTATCAACTGTCTGGGTGTATGTTGTCACTGTAACTTCAAGGTCTCCTCATGAGTTAGTGGCAGCTAATGTTGTTCCAATTGGGTATTGTTTATATCAAAAATTGAGAGAAGCCATTGAGGAAATGGTCACGTACACATGGATGGTCCCACCCTGTCACTGAACACGTGTAATAAGACTTTCAAATGATCTACATTTTTGTGCTGAGTGAGAGACTGTCTCAGGTGTCTTGATCAGGCATGTGTCATTGCCACATTTGTACTCCTGTTGGCCTCTGTGGATAGTAATGTATCATGTAACATCCTAGCCTCTGTGCAGACATTTGTGGTGTATATTTTTTGTGTGATGAGTGTTATGTCATTATTGCTCAATGAGACGACATTCTTCTTCAGCTATTTCAAACTAAAGGTGGGCAGAAATGAATAGGCCAAAGCATGATGTGGTGTTTGTTATCTGTGTTTATTTACAATTGTGCAATAAGTGTTGATATGAGAAATTATGAAAAAAAAAAATTTAAACGCTGTTGGCGCCTATGCACTCCAGCTGCCGTGTTTGGTTGTTCCCCCTCCTGTTGCAGGCCAGCATCCTCCTCTTCGTCATCTTCAGGCATGTCTGGGTCTGGTTCAAGGAGGGGAATGTTCCTTTTTACACAAATGTTGTGCAATATGGCACAAGTGAGTATGATCCTACAGACCATCTCTGGGGAATAGAGTAGGCTACCGCCTGTGATGTCAAGGCAGCGGAACCTTGACTTTAGGATCCCAAAGGTCCGCTCAACAATGCTGCGTGTACTCTTATGGGCATCGTATGCCCGCTCTGCAGCAGTAGTGGGGTTCCCAAATGGTGTCATCATTAGCCAAGGCTGGATGCCATACCCCTGATCAGCTGAAAGAGAAACACAGAATGGGATCAATTAGATGTAGAAAGCACTCTTGTACAGACCTTTGATGGCAGTAGTTGTTTTGTGTTGTCTGTGACTCTTTTGTGTACTAATGTGACAACCTATACTTGTAGGGGAAAAGTTTTGCATTGAGTTTTTTCTTGGCTGAGCAAGTGTTTGTTAGCTAACCGTTTGTCAGCAGTCTGTATTTGGATTTTCATAACAGTGTGCCCTCCCTTGCATTGTGACTTGAGATACATGTGTCCGTGTGTCTTCACTGGGGGTGAGATGATAGTTCCATGCAGAGTTAAAACATGAAAGTGTAGTTAACACGTTCATATGAAAGTACCCTGGACATCACATACCTTAAGACTTATGCAATGTGTTAATGTACAGGTTATTGTGACACTTCCAATTTGCAAGGTGACATTTAGGCAACCACACTCATTAATGTCTTCACATAAAGCTGTGGAGTACATTCCAATGTGCGACAGGTTCAATGGTGACTTATGACACATGGCTAGTGATCTGAGGACCTCAGTGTGTTCCTGGCTAGGTGTTGCTAATGTGGTGTATGTGTTGTTTGTCCTAGAGGGTTGCTGTGCAGTGTGTATATGAGTTTGATTTTTGTCCTTACCAACAAGTACTCCATTGCCATACCGTCCATCCTGGATGTGTTGGTTGATGGTGCTGTGACGGAAGATGAATGCGTCATGTACACTCCCAGGATATTTAGCCACAATGTTGCTGATCAGTCCTTGGTGATCGACTATGGCCTGCACGTTGATTGAATGTGTGTGCTTCCTGTTGCGGTAGAGGTGTTCTGTTGCAGCAGGTGGCAGAAGGCGTACGTGTGTGCAGTCGATTGCACCAAGGGCGTGTGGGAAGCCACTGATGGCGTAGAACCCCTGTTTAGTTTCCTGCTGCTTCAGCAGTGTGTTAGGGAAGCAGATGTGGCGGGGTGTCAGGCGAATGATGGCATCCAGTACTTTTGGCAGGAATGCAGAGAATGATGGTTGTGATATTCCACCAACCAGGGCACCAGTTGTCTGAAACGAGCCACTTGCCAGCAGGTGAAGTACAGCAAGCAGCTTTGTTTCTGTTGGGATGGTGCGGGGTGTCACCAAAGTGGGGGCCAACTGCTGTTCAATATTTCTCAGCAGCTGCTGAATGGCCTGCCAGTTCAACCGGTACCTCTGGATGATGTCGTGTTCCCTGAGGCCATGCAGGGTTGTTCTTGGGCGGAATATCCTCTCCTGCCTTCTGCGCTGTCTTTGGGGTCCCTGCTGTTGTTGTTGTAGCTGCTGTTGTTGCTGCAGGGCTCTGCGTCTACGTGCACGCTAAATCAAAATCACCTCCATGTCTCCCTGTTGCTGCTCTGCTGGTCTCCTGCTCTGCTGCTCTGCTGTTTGTTCTGTGTGTTCTGATTAAATACAGGTGTGTTTGCCCCATTTTAACGCCTGCCCTGACCCAGGCGTTAAATTTTGACGCACATCGGGCTTTGCGTCATTTTTTGGCTCCGCCTACCGGCCGGGAGTCCTTTTTGCCCGGAAGCATAAATACGACGCGCGGCCGTGTGCGTAGTTTTTTGGACGGGAACGCCTACCCTGCATATCATTAACACAGGGCGGGTTGCCGCTTCCAGAAAATGGCGCACACTGCGGATTTTTCTCGTGCGCGGCCTCGGGCGTCAGGGTTTAAATATGGGGCAACGTTTGCACTGATTGTGCGTCAAAATTTTTGACGCACATTCGGCGCAAACGGAGTATAAATATGCCCCAGAGTCTCTTTGCTCTGCTGAGTCTCTCTTCAGCAGGACCAGTCAGCATGTTGGCGCTGATCCTCCTAGAGTCCCCTCGAGGAATAACCTGGCTGTTACATGGTCACCATGCCTCAGAGAGCCAACCACCCATCACCAATGTGAATCCAAAACCTATTCTAGTGCTGCTGGAGCATTGCTCGTCATTTCTGGTAAGTTTAATTAAATCTCCTCTATTTGGTCTCTAGGCCAAAAGCTTTAAACATCCCTGTACGCACCCAGAGATAAACTCCAAGTTCTCCCAGCACTTCCCCCCAGAGAGAGCCAGCAGCATCAACCGGCTGCCATTTTCTTCTGTAAATGTCTTATCAGTAGTATTGGTTTTCTATAGGTGTCCTCCTTCTCTCTGTTCCATTATTTTCTTTCTCCTCTCTGTGTTGTACAATGTCCATTTTTTCTTCTGCGGGCAGATGTTTTGTAGGCATTGTGTTCAATGTTGCAAACTGTGTTTAGAAAACACATCAAGAAATACAGATCACATTACTTTACTTATTCTCCTAATACAATAGGTCATTATTGTATTGTATTTCCCTGTATTATTTAACAAACAGCATTCCATAAAGCAGTACACCTGTTTTTTGGAGAAATATGTGGATGGAGGTAATGAGGTATAATTTTCAAATTCTCTGTAATTAATTGAAGAAGAAATGGAACTGTAATACTTTTCAACAGTCATCAGAATGGCTATGGTTGTTGGTGTTACTGAGTAATATTGAGCTGCTTTTATAGCTGAGATTATTTTGTAAACCAATAACTTTATTATGGTATTTGTTATCTAGTTTTCAATTTGTCTTCGTACTCATGTGACCAGAAGTATGTGTGAAGTAGTATGAGACTGCATTTATAGCTCACTTCTAATTAATAACCAATCACATAATGATTTACTTTTTCATTGTATTTCTTATACATTTGTCTATTGGTTTCCATTGCCATGTGACTAGAAATGGCTGTTTCACATGCCTTTGTAATACTGGTGAAATTTGTTGGTGCAAACTGGCTTATTTATTTCCTTAAATGATTTTGAATTGTGGTAGCATAGAACTTAAGCCAGTCATTTTCCTCCTTTCAAAATGTGTTTGTTAATATTGAGTGCTTTCCTTTCTGCAAACCATCTATATATTTGTTTGTCTGGTTCAGTTTTACTCATTCTTGTATGTCAGTGCTGAGGGAAGATAGTTCCTGTTTGGCTTGTTGGGCATACTTTCATTTTAGGGCCAGAGAGTATGCCAAGAAAGCAGAATTTAAAGCTGATTTAAGTTTGAAAGAAGTAGACATAACATGGATTTGAAAAAGGTTTGACATTGACGGAGAAGTGGCGGTTTTACCGCCAACAGGCTGGCGGTAAAAATTTTGGAATTATGACCATGGCGGTTACCACCATGGTCATCCGCCACTTCTCCGATCAGACCACCATGGCGGAGACGACCGCTGGGCTGGAGACTTGGGTCTCCAGCCCGGCGTCCGTCACAAGACCGCCGGCGGTATCATGACCCGGCTTACCGCCATGGAGTTCATGGGGTTTGGAACCGCCATGAAATCCATGGCGGTAAGCACTATCAGTGCCAGGGAATTCTTTCCCTGGCACTGATAGGGGTCTTCGCCACCCCCCACCCCCTCCCCCGAGTCTGTCCCCAACACTCCCCACCCCCCTGCCACCCCCTAAAGGTGGCAGGACCCCCATCCCCACCCCTGCCCCCAACATCACAACACAGACACACACCCGACACGCAGGCAGATGCCACCAACACACATTCCCGCACACACACGAACAAACATGCCAACAGACACACACACAGTCATACACGCACACCCTCATTCAGACATACACGCACACATCCATACAGACATACATACAGACAGACACGCACACATTTCCATTCACACTACAACCCGCATGCATACACGCACTCACACACCCCCTTTACATACTCACACGCACACCCCCATGCACCCACACATCACACAACACCCTCCCTCCCCCTTCCCCTAACGGACGATCAACTTACATTGTCCGATGATCTTCCGGGAGGAGACGGGATCCATGGGGGCTGCTCAGCCGCCACCACACCGTCAACAGAACACCGCCACGCCGAATCACAGAACGTGATTCGGTGGGCAGTGTTCTGTTGATGAGGCGGTGGAGGTGGAGCAACCTCCACTTCCCCGCCGCCCGCCAGTATGGCTGCTGGCGGCTCTCCGTCCGGAAAAGGACGGAGGGCTGCCAGCAGTCATAATACGCCGAGCGGAGAACCGCCACCACTGGCGGTCTTCAGCACGGCGGTCCCTCGGCGGTCTTGTGAAAAGACCGCCGAGGTCGAAATGACCCCCTAAATCAGTTACTCCCTCTACTTTCCTCTGTTAGTGGATGTGAGTATCTGCAGTTAATGGTTATTCAATGTGCAATGCGCTGGCAATGATAAAAGGTACTTAACATGAGTAAGACAAGAAACTGACATGAAAGAGACTTTTTCCAACTTAATGTGTATGTTTCTAAGCACACATTTAGGGCCTTATTTATACTTTTTAGTGCAAAACTGCACTAACGCAGTTTTGCACCAAAACATTTTGCACTGGCTTGCACCATTTTTTAGCACCAGCTGGGCACCATATTTATGGAATGGTGCAAGCCGGTGCAAAGGGTAGGCTAGCTTAAAAAAAAATGACATTAGGCAGGTTTGAGTCTAAATAAATGACTCTGACCAGATTAGCATAATTTTTTGATGCCAAGGGGCATATTTATACTCTGTTTGCACTGAATTAGCGTCATTTTTTTTTTTACTCTAATTCAGTGCAAAATGAACTCCATATTTTTACTTTGGTGCTAGACCCATCAAGCGCCAAATTTATGGAGTTAAAGTCATTTTTTGGAAGTGGAAACCTACCTTGCCTTAATGAGTTGCAAGGTAGGCGTTCCCGTGCAAAAAATGACTCTATGGCCTTAACGCCATATTTATACTCCCATGCAAAAATGGTGCAAAGGAGGGAGGAGAGGTCAAAAAATGGGGCAAAGCTTGCTTTGCCCCATTTTTTAAAGCCTGGGTCAGGACAGGCGTTAGGGGACCTGTGGGCCTATTTCCATGGTGGACACCATGGAATAAGCCCACAGATGCCCTCCCCATGCCCCAGGGGCACCCACACTAGAGGGACTGCATAGGACGGGGGACCCCATCCCAGGTAAGTACAGGTAAGATTACATTATTTTTTTTATTTTTTTAAAGTGCCCTAGGGGGCCCTGAAATGGGCCCCCATACATGGCACAGGGTGCAATGGCCATGCCCAGGGGACCCCTGTCATGGTAGGTTTAGCACCACAAAAATGACACTAATCTAGTTAGAGTCATTTTGTTTTACTCTAACCTGCCTAAAGGCATTTTTTGGTGCTAAACCCTCTTCTTCTTTACTGCCAGCCCCAACCGACTAAAGTCATTTTTTTTTTACTCTAGCCTATCCTTTGCACCGGCTTGCACCATTCCATAAATATGGTGCCCAAATGGTGCACAGAAATGGTGCAAGCCGGTGCTAAAAGTTTTGGTACAAAACTGAGTTAGTGCGGTTTTGCAACAAAAAGTATAAATAAGGGCCAATATTTTGTAAGTTTGCGCCACTTTTGCATCAAAAAATGACATTAATGCGGCGCAAAAAAAGTATAAATCAAGGCCTTGGTGCTAGACGGGTCTAGCACCAAAGTATAAATATGGAGTTAGATTTGCACCGAATTAGAGTAAAAAAAATGACGCTAATTCGGTGCAAACAGAGTATAAATATGCCACAGAGTATAAATATGCCCCTAAATATGGCGTTAAGGCCATAGAGTCATTTTTTGCATGGGAACACCTACCTTGCATCTCATTAGGGCAAGGTAGGTCTCCACTTTCAAAAAATGACTTTAACTCCATAAATTTGGCGCTAGAGGGGTCTAGCACCAAAGTATAAATATGGAGTTAGATTTGCACCGAATTACAGTAAAAAAAAATGACACTAATTCGGTGCAAACAGAGTGTAAATATGCCCCTTAATCTTCTTCTTTTGTCAGAGACAAAAGTGGAAGCTGTGTAATCTAATGGAGCTAAGTGTGAAAACACTCATGCATGTCAACAGGACGATCTCAGCATTCCTTAGAGATCATGAAAAGTCTTCCATTTTTCATTTGGATATCATATATACTTTCAAAATCAGCATGGCATCTTCGCAATGATGTCCATTTTTTAACCTATTGACACCATCTTAGCATACGAAACATTACAACTTGACTTCTCTAAACTATTTGTATATTGTTACTTTTGAAAATAAACAAAGGATCATTTAACCCCTTTACTGCCAGGCCTTTTCCCTGTCAGGTGCTGAGCCTTTTTTTGGCTATTTGTGGTAGTTTCCGCTTAGGCTCTCATAACTTTTTGTCCACTTAAGCTACCTATGCCAAATTTGCATCCTTCTCTTCCAATATCCTAGGGATTCTAGAGGTACCCAAAGTTTGTGGATTCACCTGGAGGAGACCAAGAAATTAGCCTCGCCAAAATACAGCTAACTGTTTTTGTTTTTTTAAATGGGAAAAAAGTGCTGTAGAAGAAAGCGTGTGTTTTTTTCCAAAGAAATGGCATCAACAAAGGGTTTGCGGTGTTAAAATCACAATTTTTCCAGCTTTTCAGGAACAGGCAGACGTGAATCAGAAAACCACATTTTACAACACAGTTTTGGCATTTTTCTGGGACATACCCCATTTTGCTTTCTTTTGTGCTTTCAGCCTCCTTCCAGTTAGTGACAGAAATGGGAGTGAAACTAATGCAGGATCCCGGACAGCTAAACATGTCTGACAAGTAGACAAACCTCTGAATTCAGAAAGGGGTCATTTGTGTAGATCCTTCAAGGTTTTCCTACAGAAAGTAACAGCTAAAATAAAAAAAACTATTGAAATTGAGGTTAAAAAAGCCATTTCTGTCCACATTTTCTTCTATTAATTTTTCCAGCTATGGCTGTTTTTTAAAGCAATATACTGTTCCGTCTGCTGGACTTTTCTGGTTGCGGGGATATATAGGGCTGTTGTTCATCAACAACCCCAGGTACCCAGAGCCAATAAATGAGCTGCACCTTGCAATGGGTTTTCATTGTATACCAGGTATACAACAATTAATTTGGTGAAATATAAAGAGTGAAAAATAGGTATGTAGGAGGCTAGCCTGGTGTGTGGTGGGTACCTATGGTACTTGCACCTTATACCAGGTCCAGGTATCCCTTATTAGTGTAGTGTAGTCAGAGTCTAGAAGTGAAGCTCTCTAGAGGTAGCTGTGGAGGAGCAGCTACGGCTTATCTAGGAGACATGCAAAGCTCATGCAGTACCACTGTAGTCACACTTAGTACTTCTACACATGAAAGAAAACACTCCATAGAGGCTATACTCCTTTAGGACGCCAGTAATACACAAATTATATACACTACTATGCAGTAATAGGCAAGAACACAGTTAGAAAACAGTGCATGTAGTGAGAATCACAATAGAGAGAAATAGCCCTGGGGGGAGCACAAACTATATACTAAAAAAATTGAATGCGAACGTCAGTCCCCTACATAGGTGACTGAAGTGTGTAGAGGGGAGCTGGGAGTACTAGGAAAGCCCAAAGGTAAGTACCACAACCCACCCCAGAAACCAGGAAAGCAGGAGTAAATAACGGAAAATTCCCCAGAACACCCAATTAGAAGAAAAGAATAATAATGCAAAACACAGAAGAGACTGCAAGACACAAACAGGTGATTCCTGGACAAGAGGACCTGTGGAAGAAGGGGACCAAGTCCAAGAAGCACAGCAGAGTCCAGGGAGGGACGGTACCCCTACCCACCAGACTGAAGGTGCAGGAGTTGAGTCGACAATGAAGAAGGAGAGTCAGCACTGCACCCAAGAAGACAAAAGCAAGTTCCTGGAGGATGCAAGTGATGTCCCACGCCGGAAGGAGGACTGCAGACAGGTTTGCGTCTTCGGATTCCGCCAACAAGCCTTTGCACACACAAAACCCGCTGTAGTGGAAAGTGGAGCTGCCAGGGACCAGGAAGGACCAGGTGAACTCTACCCAGGAGAGGGAGTCAGAGGGGGCCCTCGGCAACACAGAGAGCTCACAGAAGCCCATGTAGCACCCACAGGATTCCCACAGGATGGGGACACGAAAGTCATAGAAGAGGCCCATGCAACACTACGAAAAGGGCTCCCATGCTGCCAGTGAATAACTCAGGGAGGTGTGTGTCGCAGGATGCAGTGTTGGGGGCTGGAGCATCAGGATGCCTGATGATCTCATGGAAAAGATGGCTACAAGCCTTGGCAGCTGCAAAGGACACAGTGCACGGTGTCTACTGTCCTGCAAGGCAAGGGCTTACCTCCACCCAGGTTGGACAGCTGGAAGAGAGGACCGTTGGGACCACTTCAGTTCACCACCCATGATGTAAGATCCATGCAGGTCAGCAGGAGAAGGGATCCGCGCAGCCGGTCATCATTGCAGTTGGTGCCTGCAGAAGCAGGGGAGTGGCTCCTTCACCCCAAGGGAGATTCCTTCTTCCTTCTGATGCAGGCTGAAGATGGGCTGTCCTCAGAGGGTGCACCACAGGGGAAATGTTGCAGTTGCTGTAAGGAGCCATAGATACAATGTTGCAGGAGACCTCTTGCTTATTTTTGCATCTTGTTGTGTCGTGGAGCACCCACATGCAGTTTCCTCAGTCAGAAGTCAAAGTGGAGGGTGCAGAAGATTCCTGCTGGAGTCTTGCAATCCGAATCTGAGGAACCACCCAAGAGAGAGGCCCTAAATAGGAAGGGGGATTGGTCATCTAGCTGGGTGACCACCTATCAGGAAGGAGCTCTGTCATCACCTGCTGGTGGTAGTCACTCAGATGCTCCCAGAGTTCCCTGCCAACCTTGAATCCAAGATGGCAAAACTCAGGGACCTTCTGGAGGAGCTCTGAGCACCACCACTGGGGTGGTGCTGTACAGGGGAGTAGTCACTCCCCCATTCGTTTGTCCAGTTTCACGCCAGAGCAGGGACTGGGGGTCCCTGAACCGTTGTAGACTGGGTTATGCAAGGAGGGCACCACATGTGCCCTTCAAAGCATTGCCAGTGGCCTGGGTAGGATACTAGTCCCAAGCCTGTAACACCTATTTCCAAAGGACGAGGGTGTAACACCCCTTTCCTAAAGAAAATCCTTTGTTCTGCCTTCCTTGGCTTGAGCTTCTCAAGCAACAGGAGGGCAGGAGCCTGTCTGGGAGGTGGCAGCAGCTTGGGCTGCCTGGAAACCCTTGTGCAATGGCAATACTGGGGGTCCTCTAAGGAGCCCCCAGAGAGCAGGGAATCAAACAACCAATGCTTACAAAAGCATTGGGGTATGATTCCAACATGTTTGATACCAAACATGCCTATGTTCAGAGTTCCCAGTATGTAGCTTGACATAGGTATTGACCTATGTCCAGTACAGATGTAAAATAGCATCCCCGCACTCACAAAGTCTGGGAAAATGGGCTTGGAGTTTGTGAGGGTACCTCTGCTAGTGCAGGGGTTCCCTCATACACAAGTACTTTGCACCATGCCTTCTGGGCTAGAAGGCCTGCCATAGGGGTGACGTACAGTGACCTGCTGCAGTGAAATGTGGCAGTGAAAGGGTGCTTACATCGTTTCACGCAGGCTGCAATGGCAGTCCTGTAGAACCCTTTGCTTGGGCTCCTTATGGGTGGCAAAATATAAGCTGTAGCCCATAAGGGATCCCCTGGAACCCCAATGCCCTGGGTACCTAGGTACCATATACTAGGGACTTATAATAGGGCAGCAGTGTGCCAATTGTGGGATGAAATACAGTTCCAGCAACCAAGTTTAAAGGAAAAAGCATAATCACTGGGGTCTTGGTTTGCAGGATACACAGTTAAACACACTGACAAACAGACCAGAAGTGGGGGTAACCAAACTAGAAAGAGGCTACTTTCCTACACAACCCCCCAAATGAAGGACAATAAGGCTAACCTTGGCCAATTGAGACTCTATTGTCTAAGTGGTAATAAGTGGAGAGTAGCTCTGCAGTAGAGTGTTAACCACTATGTGGTTCCTTCCCTGTGGGGAGGTGAACCGCCCTGTTTGGTTACTTTTACCTGAAGTATTTAAACTGTGGACCCTGCAAATCCCTATTTTTAAGGTGTGGAAAAAGTTTTAGAGAGGGGGAGGATAACTGTGCCAGGGTCCCTATATTAGGACAGGGTTGCTGTCCTAACGGTTTTAATGCTGGACAAGGGTGCTGTCTGAGTAGGGCTAGAGCAGGACAAAAAGCCTGTTCGAAAGTCTCTAAAGGAGGACAGGTTCTTGGAAAAGAGCAGGACAGGATTGCTGACCCAAGGGCTCTATATAAGGACACGTTTGCTTTCCTAAGGTGTTAGAGGTAGTTAAGGGGTGCTGCACTAAAGTTTATCTGGGAGGGCTGGAAGGTTGCTCCAAGTTTTGTAAGACCGGACAGGGTTACTGTTCTGTCTTAGATTTCTCACAGGGAGGTACCTCTGGGAGCCCAGCTGCGGTAGATTTTGGCTCCTTACTGCTGTGCTGATTTCCTTCACAGTTTGTTGAAGTTCTTGATGTCCTTGCATGGCTGCTGCCTGTTCTGCAGATGACTTCATGCACGAATGCACCACCTCTAGGCTGGTTGCCATATTTTGTATCCCCACCCACTCCTCCTTGGCCAGCTCCCACTGTACTCCAACTACAGTCCTCTCAAAAGTGGTGCCAGTGTCATCAGAGTCCTCAGGTGGGTTGGAGCTGACAGGTCGTACTATTGGGATGGTAAGTGGGTCCTCTGTGATGGCTGCTACTTCTGTGCTCCTCTTAGTGATTGAAGGTGGGGTCTGGAGGGTTCCAGGACATCTTGGAGAGTCTGCTGGCTGACCTCGTACACCAAACCTTTAACTTCGTGCACAAATGCAATATTGACCCCCTCAGGGCCGACCTGGCTGCCTACCACAGTGATGTAGCTGCTATACTTAAGAACCAGCAGCTCCTCCTTGCTGTAATACTGCCCTTAATAGCCCCACAGTTGGCAGCTACCGGGATTTCTGACTCCACATCTTCAAGCACTAAAGTGTGTGTTTCCCCTTCAAATCCATCACCACGAAGGGCAGAGGAGACAACACACACATCAGAAGACGAAGACGTGGAACCGATCACCTTCACCAGTAAGAGTACCCGGTACCACCACTCCATGCCAAATGGGCACTTATATCCAAAGTCCTGTGCTTCGTGACATGCCAGTCTTGCAACAGCTGCTCACATGCACTGTTCTCCAGCCCACTGTTTACCTGATACTATGTTCTGTGATTGTATCTCACTACCTCATTGTCAATTCACGTTCCTCTGCACTGTATGACACTTCACCCCAGCATGTCCAATGACATGTCCCTTTGCACTTGTGTAGTATCACAATAGAATGTGTCACACTAATGGACTCACAGTCCTGGACTATGGAAATATAGCACTACAGCACTTTAAAATAAATAGCACTTATACAACCACTTTGTCTCTGTGTAATGTGACACATCAACCATGTAGGAGATTAGTGATGTATGCCTCATGTCAATGGCCATAGAATGCCAATACAACTGCCTTGAAAGAATGTGGGCTGATAACTATGTACTGGGGTCTGGATTGCAACATAATCTGCCCTTCCTGAGGGTTATTTCTGAAGTAAATAGAAACATTACAGTATAATGCTGTGTTGGACAGAATAAGTCTGCTTCAAGGGATGCCTAAGCAGACAATCAATTACTTCAAATTTTTCTTCTAGACAATCTTTAGGTATGTGACATCTGACTTTAAAATTTCATCACACACACACCACACAGCAGGAATGGATGTGTACGAGTGTATGGACAAATATGTAACCTGGAAGTACACTGCAAGAAATGATAGGTGTGAGTTATGTATACTATACTACATAAGATTATACCATCACTCACCTTATCAGCGTTCACCTGAACATCAGGCTGCAGGCAGACGTACCACAGTGCCCAAGATTCAAAATCTGGTTTCAAAGTATGACAAATTGAAAACATACATCCAAACTTAACAACACATTGGGAACCATAGTAACCTTGAGTGGTGGGTGCAATGGATGGCAGATGCACAGAGAAGTAGCTTTGGTGTAGCTGCCAATGTGACAACTCAATTGGGATTTGGATGCAGGATGGAACACTAATGCAAATACTAAATTGACACTGTTCACCCATGCTAAGGCCCTGATCCCCAAGCATATGACACTTACTGTAAAGGAGTACCTAAATATTTATTTAACAGTAAAAAGGATAATAAAACTAGAGGAAACACTTTAACTAACCCAACCTATCCTAACTACACATTACCCACAACTGGCCCTAACTACCCTAAGCTAAACTTACTTATCACTATGAACTAAACATCAACCCCCCCAGCTCCCTTATATGACTGGACACATGGAGGACAACATATGGTAACCTAAAAACACATTCTATCTTACCCTAAACAATTATATATACATTTTTACATTATTTTTTTTTATACACAAAAACCCCACCATCATCCCCCACCCACAAATGAAACACATGTAAAAATATCATACCCTCCATCCCCAAACCACTTATACTAACTAAACTAGCAGCCTAATCTAACCTAACACTAAGCCCCCTAAACCCAATATAAGAACCAGGAAAGAAGAGGGAGGGAATCATGGCTGAGGGTCCAAAAGTTACAAGTTTTCCCTCCCCAGCATCTTTTTTATCACACGCACTCTTCTGCTAATGTGGGACACCTCCTACTGCAGCCTGTCCATTCTGCGCAACATCCGTTGCATGTCACGTCCCACGTTCCTAAATTCACCATTGTTAATGACTGCAGCAGGGGTGGTCTGTGTGCCACTTGTGGAGGGTTGTACTGGTGCTGGTGCCATGCTTGGAGGGGGAGGTGCAGGGCCTGCTGTCAGTGGTCCAGGAGCGGATGATGTTGAGGGTCCTGCAGTGGTGGCTGTCATGCTTGGTGCCACTTGGGTTGCAGTGGTGGTGCTGGTGGTGGCGGCTGTTGTGGACAGGGATAGTCCCCCTTGGGCAAATGCCCTCCAGACCCCTGTGGCTCTCTCATGGTAATAACGCCGTACCATGTGGCAGAACCTGGACTCAACATCCAGAATGTGGCGGTAACGCATCGCCTTCCTCTGGAATTCTCGGATCTGATTGGCATTCATATTGGCTGCTGTTAAAAAAGATAATGACAAACATTAGTTACATCATTGTGTGATACAGCTACTGATGATATTCAAAACATTCCTCAAAATTAGCTTAAACAGGCCAAATCACAGTACAGATCACAGATTGTCCCTGAGGAAGTACATGCCAACGCAGCCTACACATGTCCTATCTAACAGCACAGCAATGCTCAACAAGATGTGTACCTACTTAAATGATCTATGCATCATTGTTCTGCCATTAGTCAAATAACAAATGCTGCAAGTCCTGCACATGTGACAGGCCAACTAATGACTATCTTCTGGATGACAATCAAGGGCCACAAGATCTGTAATTTGTAAATGGAATTAGCAAGATGGTATGCAGTTGCTAATCATGAGGAGGTATCCTAGGTTGGAACAAATTAATTTTTGAATTACATGTCAGAGTTTTACACTGGGATCCTCACACCTAGGAACACATATTTCATAACCCTAAGCCTGTGCCTCGGGGGGGGGGAAGGACATGCAACACATACTTTCAAACATCAAGGACAGCCAGGAAGCTTTGGACAGCTGTCCATGGTTTATGTCAGTCCACCACAGGTAAGGAGGGTGTCCAACTAGGACAGACACAAACATTGTACAATCATATCCACATGTATGTTCCTAATCGCGGACAATTGTCCACATTATTTGATATCACTGATATCTTTCCTAAAACAAGCACATAGATGCAAGCACCCATCTGGGCTTGAGCTGCATGCACACCTATGACATTGTACTCAAGTGCCACATAAACATAACAGAACATCTGGAGCTACATGCTGCTAGGAAGTCAAACATTCAGTCCTACATGTTCATTAGTTAACAGGGAGGCGCAAGTCTGTGGGTAATACTTCGGCATCCCTGCTCTGTGTGATTCAGGGTATGACTTGCTGACTAAAACATGAAAATGGCTACCTCCAATATTTTTATTACAATAAATGTAACAACAAATGTCACCCTGTTCACCTGCACATGCCTAAAGCGCTGCACTATAATCCCAAATTATGACTCTACGCCACTGATTGTCCAACTCAAATGTAGAAAAACAAGTCAAACTCCAGTCAAGTCACATATCAGATCATGTGCCAGCACATCATACCTTGCTATGTGTCAGACACACAGGAGTAACTCACACAACAACTGCACACACAACACAGAACTAACATAGCAACACTTTCTGGACATGTCTGGGTCTGCAAATCGAGCCACGTCTCCAATATGGGAGTGGGCAGGTCCAGCTATAAAACAAGGAAGGGTGAAATATGTTCAATGTCTGCGCACTGTACAACACTTGGAAGAAAAAAATACTGTGTATGACAATATATCTGATAGTCCAGCTCCTCAAGCATGATGACACTCCAACAGACAAACCACTTCAAACATGTATTGACCCTGTCACTCCAGTGAGTGATACACACACATATGCACACATGCACTGGCCCTAACAACCATGTGGTGATAAACATGATTACTCAATTGGTTGCAGATTCAGGTATAGTACTCCATTTATTCATTTGTTGTAATGAGAGACATGCAAAGCCACGTTCCTGGTGCACTGCAATACCAGTCACTCAGGTATTGTGGCTTGTGCATCAAGGGACAATCAGTTACTGTGTGATGATCATGTGGGTTGAGTTTAGCTCATGAATTATTATGCTTTCTATTGTCCATTAAATGTGTGCCTGTGTTGTCTTAGGTTACATATGCCACATTGCCAGTGTACCCAGAGTCAGATATGCCCCCTATGACACCATAATGGCAGGGATCCTGTGTGTTACTTGATGACAATCTTACGCTAAAAATGGATTGGCCATTTATCTAAATTAATACAATGAAGAAATATATGCTGACAGTATCTATTTTGGTCATCCGTTACAGAATGCATGGGCACAGGTGTAGTCATTGCACCTGAAATGTGTCACTCATTGCCCTGTGTACCCATATCGGGTATTGGAATTCACAGTTAGCCAAATTCATCATCTTATATTAGCCAAGTTGGGTGATCTGTGGGTATACAACAATCTGACACTGTCCCATAATTGAAACAAGGTTTATAAAATGTCCTACTGTGGCAATCTTAATGATGTAGGTTTCAATTTATATGCACCTTAGGAATGGCAGCAGTCTCAGGAATGCTGGTCTGCTGATCTTCGCATGCACCCATGTCTGTGATAGCCTTCATACTGGGAAGTTAGCTATTGTACATATGCTGCACTAGATCAGCAAGTGTGTACCAAACGTAAACTAGAAAACTATTTTGGCAGTTTATATGTATGATGGAATTGGTCAGGGGTCCCTTGCACAACATCATGGAAGTAATACATTGTGACCATGCATTCACCAACTTCAGGTATCCCATGATGACCCTATAACCTATAATAATTGCATGGCTATAAAGTGACACAGATGGAAAATGCATCAGCTCTGTTCCAGCAATTGTGCCCAAGGAAAATTAAAACACACAGGAACAATGAACAGAGGGGCAGATATATGTTTGTTATCCTCAATTTGTAGCAATTGCTTCGTATTTAATGCTACAGCTATGGAAAGTAGCACCAAGCATTCAGATATGAACCCATGTGCATTACTTTGGCATCCATTTCTAATTTAAATGCTGCACAAACCAAGTCAAAGTATCAGACTAAGATATTACCAAAGGTTAGGAAGAACTTTGTACGTATGGTCAGGAATACAGTTCAGACATGTATTCCAAATATTTGGGGACTACATTAATTCCTTGCTTTAGCTTGTGAAATACATCTCTTTCCTGGTACACTCAAAGACCATGAATGAAACATAAGTTAGAGCAGCATTACCATCATCTATTGAAGTCGTAGTAGCCATAATTGACAAGATAATGTTGTGTTTTGTAAGTTTGTGCAGCTGTTGCGTCAACAAGTGATGGTAATGTGTAGCAAATATTGTATAAATCAGGGCCACTGTTAATTTAACATGCATTCCACATGTCCACAAACATTGCATGCAGCATGACAACAAATCTGCTACTGTCACTACAGAGCATTTAAATGTGCACATTAGTCTGAAATGTACTCACCAACAGGGCCACCAATCACCACACCCAGGCGGTCCAGCAGGTCTTGCTCTCTGGCAACAAGGTCAGCCCAGCGATGCTTCAGTTGATGGTCGTTGTGCGGTGTGTTAAAAGTTCTCCTCAGATGGTTCAGCACCTTGGACTACCTGAGCCTCCTCGACTCCGTGTGATACCCCTGCATCACCCTGCCACCAGCCTCTAACATCAGTGGGAGGAAGTGGCACACCAGCCAAATGAATGCCCCCAGCTCCTCCTCCCCCATTCTCCCCAGACGTGGCCTACCCAACATGACCAAAATAATAGGTATAGGAAAAGGT
Source organism: Pleurodeles waltl (assembly GCF_031143425.1). NCBI lineage: Eukaryota > Metazoa > Chordata > Amphibia > Caudata > Salamandridae > Pleurodeles > Pleurodeles waltl. The sequence continues at coordinate 636,703,936 of NC_090444.1, forward strand.
ACAGAGGAAAATACAGGGAAAGGAGGGAGGAAAATGATAGTAAAGTAACCCACAAACAGTTCAACAATCCCCAAACTAACAGTACCCACTACCCACTCCCAACAGTACAAAGACAAAATTAGACACCAAATATGACCAAAAAAAACTCACACTGAATAACTGAGACAATTACAAAAACAACAGATGACAAATATGATGGCACACAGGAGACAAAAGCACAATTTGGACAGACAAAACTCTCAGCACAGCCACACAGTCTAGAAGAATCACAGACTGCAAAGTGAAAGTGCACCCACTGTACCATTTGTGTAAACAGGATTTCCTATTACATCACTTCCTGTCTCAAATGTGGTGCATTTTTATTATGATGCATCAACAATTTATTACGCTTACGGGCTGTGCGTCAAATTGTTTTGACGCAAATGCTTAAAAATTCCCCTGCATTCATAGTTCCATATATTTTTCATTGATAACCAATTTCATGGGGTACAGTATAGGAATTACCGCTAGGGCCCAATGGATGTATAATGGCTGTGAGCTTCATTTTTCAACGCCTATGCGGCCAAATTTGACACATATGCTTCTTTTTTGATGCATTTGTGTCAAAATATCTGTCTTTAACTGTATTTGTGTCATTTCTCTCATTTTTAACATACATGAAAACTGTAACTGTACAGAGATAGGCTGTTTGTGCCTGCATTGTGTGTTCCAGTGTTTGGGCACATGTGGCAGACCACACTACTGCGGACCATAATTCTCATGTTGTTGTACCGGATGAGCACTCTTAACTGACGCAACAGCAACCCAAACATTTGGAAAATAAATTGGTATTCCCAAATTAGAGCATGTGGTGCAACAATAGAGGATAGCAAGGCTATGCAACGTAATACATGAACTCATGGCCTGTGTGTTTATGTCTGTGAATTGGCTATTTCAATTGTTGTTGTGCCTTTTTGTGAACGTCACAAGATGTGCTTTCATTAATGTGCTTGTATGCATGCGTTGTAAATGTGGATAACCATCAGATGCCATTCAGTGTGGTACATCATTCAGGATGTGTGTTTGTCATACCCGTAGCATCTAATGCTGTGGGAAATTCCCTGACTTTTGCGACCAAACATCTCCCATGCCAAACTATGCACAGGATAGATAGAGGATGGTTGATAATGTCTATGTTACAAGGGTAAGCCATCAAATGTACTGGAATGTTGGATACCACTTCCTGGTCACTTGTTTGTATACTACCCATGAGTCAGGCATTTGAACATGCTAGGTAGGTACAGTGTTTTTGAACACAGAGTCCCAAAACCAATCCAAAAATGTAATGTTACACCACAGTTTCAGTCATATAAATGACCTATGTTTCTCCGGTGGCAGTGGAGGACCAGCAGACCATGCTGCATATGTTCACATATTTCCAGTGGTTCATTGCACAAAGGTGTCCAGGTCAAGCGTGTGGCCATGTATACCCTGTGTCACTATTGGCCTCCATGTTGTCACAGTTACATGCAGGTCTAGTAATGAGTCTGTGGAGCCATTCCCTTAATCAACAGAGTATCCTTCAAAGCAGATTTTACCGAAAGCCAAGGAGAATTTGACGACACACATGGCACTGCAGAACTTTTATGAGGCTGACAACAGGGCAACCTTGGTGTGCTCACAAACTTTATGGATCAGTAATATGAAACAGGCAGGTTTCATCCCAATATTTGTACACAGGGTGGCCTCTAAAATTCCCACTGCAACAGGGAACATCAGTGCCTCTGTGCTGATTAATCTCACAGCTAGTCACCACGCAAGCACCATCACTAGCTTGCAGCCAATGTGAATCTGTGTGTGGACCGTCAGGGCACAAACATGTTTTGTCCTTTTATACACATTAGCAACCCTTGTTTGTTGTGCTGGAGGAACCCTACAAAATCCATGCACATAGTACACTGTCATTGTTTGTCACTCATGAATACATGACACCCAGACAAGGGATGGGAGCGGATTAGGCTATTTGAATACATGTCCCAGACCATGATGCAATAAGTAAACAGGTTACACTATACAATCTATTTGCGGATTCATTGTAGACCTACCAGACACAATACCCCATGAGGAAAGAGAGGGCATTGAAAGCAACTATGAGACAAATGTAGCCACAGGGAACCTCTATGGTAATGCAAAGACAGGAACCAGTCAGACTTTGTCATGAACAAACATGAACAAGGCAAATACACAGTGAGCATACTCTGACTGGGAAAAGCTGGGACAACACTGTGTGAACTAAAAACTGTATTTTTGCTGTGGGCTGCAACGTTACACAATACCCCAAGGGCTCTGTTACACAAGTGATTTACACAGCAATGCACAACAAGGATATTCATAAAATGGTAGCTTCTAAGCAGTTCCAGGCAGCAGCAATGGCAGTGCAGGTTCAAATGGCTGGTCTTCATGGTAGTGCTCACAGGTGTGTGCAACATCAGTCTCTCACAACTCCTGTACGTGTGAATCACGTTCAAAGGGCAACAGTACCTTTCAAATGGAAGCAATGGACAGGTGATTACAGGTCCTACTCACTACCAGGCAGGCAGTGCATTATTGGACCTGAAGTCCATGCAGACAGATTAACTATGACAATGGCAGTGGCAGGACTTATTACTGGGATGGCATGCGCAGGGCATGTCTTGTAAGCAATGCTTGTCATACATGGAGGACTTGTGCTGTCCATTTTCAGCTATGATGGACTTCTAGTCACACATGCTCCTTGCAGAGATAGTTTATGTCACACTTACTGCTGTCAAGGTTGTGTTCATCCATTCCTGTTACCTATGCAATAGCACATCCAGTGCCTCATGTATGAAACACTATTTAATCTTATGATTGATTGTGTCTTAGTTGTCTGTCATGTGCTGCAATGGCCTATGTTGGCAACATGGATGTGTCTCAGAGATGTAGTCCTCTGATTTTGACCTTCACATGTGAAATATACTGGGCATGTGTCATTTTCACTGTGTGTGATGTTGGTTGTACATTCATACCCATCAAATGTGATGTGGCTTTTTCAGTATCCTAATCAGTAATTCTGCAATGCTCCAAGAGGCTACACTCTGATTATGATTCCCAGGAATCATGTGATGCATAAATATTTACCCAGAGCATGATTGAGTGATGAAGTGAGGTGTTTAATGACATATGGAAAGAAAGTGGTGATGGTGACTATAGTTAAAAGAAGTTTTGTACAATGTGTTGTCTCCAACGCATTCCTGCTGCAGTGTTTGGATGGCCCCCCTCATGTTGATGAACAGCATCCTCCTCTTCCTCCTCTTCAGGCATTTGTGGGTCTGATTCATAGAGGGGAATGTTCCTCCTTACACAAATGTTGTGCAGGATTGCACAGGTCAAAATGATATTGCACACCATTTCAGGGGAGTATAAGAGGCTGCCTCCGGTGATGTCCAGGCACCTGAATCTTGACTTCAGGATGCCAAAAGTCCTCTGTACTATGATGCGTGTCCTCCAATGTGCCTCATTATAGGCACGCTCTGCTGCAGTGCTTGGGTTTGCAAATGGGATCATGGCTGGATCCCATACCCCTGATCAGCTGAAAGAGAAAATGGGTGTAAATATTTGGATGTTGCTTGTACCTTGATTATCCCTTTACATGGCAGTTGTTATCTTGTGTCGTCTGTGACTCATCTGTGTTTGTGTTATTGTGTTGGATCCTCGGATTCTAGGATGTTCTGTCAGCATCGGGTCGTTGCTTTATCTAAACTGGTGTTTGGCTGATTGACCGGATATCAGCGGTATATTTGTTATCATGCAGTACATTGTGTATCTCCCATGCATTATGTCATGTGAAAGAAGTGTCCGTGTGACTTCACTGGAGGTGACATGATACTTCCACACAAAGAATTGATTCGAGGACAACAACCTCTTGTACACTGAGCATAGGGATCCTAAACCTGGAGCTGCCAGGAGATTAGTGATTCCTCAGGAGTACAGAAAGTTCCTCCTAACACTGGCACATGACATTCCCCTAGCTGGGCACCTGGGTCAAATGAAAACTTGGGACAGATTGGTTCCATTGTTTCATTGGCCTAGGATGTCTGAGGACACAAAGGAATTTTGTAAGTCCTGTGAAACCTGTCAAGCCAGTGGCAAGACAGGTGGCACTCCAAAGGCACCCCTTATCCCACTGCCTGTGGTTGGGGTTCCCTTTGAAAGGGTAGGGGTTGACATAGTTGGCCCCCTTGACCCTCCTACTGCTTCAGGCAATAGGTTTATCTTGGTGGTAGTAGACCATGCCACAAGATACCCTGAAGCAATTCCTTTAAGGACCACTACAGCTCCTGCAGTGGCAAAGGCCCTCCTGGGAATATTTTCCAGGGTGGGCTTCCCAAAGGAAGTAGTATCAGACAGAGGAAGCAATTTCATGTCTGCATACTTAAAGGCCATGTGGAAGGAGTGTGGTGTAACGTACAAGTTCACAACACCCTATCATCCACAAACAAATGGACTGGTGGAGAGATTTAATAAAACTCTCAAAGGCATGATTATGGGACTCCCTGAAAAACTCCGCAGGAGATGGGATATCCTTCTACCATGCCTCCTATTTGCCTACAGGGAGGTACCCCAGAAAGGAGTGGGCTTCAGCCCCTTTGAACTTCTTTTTGGACACCCTGTTAGGGGTCCACTCACACTTGTAAAGGAGGGTTGGGAACAACCTTTAAAAGCTCCTAAGCAGGATATTGTGGATTATGTACTTGGCCTCAGATCAAGGATGGCTGAGTACATGAAAAAGGCCAGTAAAAACCTTCAGGCCAGCCAAGAGCTCCAGAAGCAATGGCATGATCAGAAGGCTGTTTTGGTTCAGTACCAACCAGGGCAGAAAGTGTGGGTCTTGGAGCCTGTGGCCCCAAGAGCACTCCAAGATAAATGGAGTGGTCCCCACACAATTGTTGAAAAGAAGGGAGAAGTCACCTATTTAGTTGACTTAGGCACTGCCAGGAGTCCCCTTAGGGTGCTCCATGTCAACCGCCTGAAACCCTACTATGACAGGGCTGATCTCACCCTGCTCATGGCAACAGATGAGGGACAGGAAGAAGACAGTGATCCTCTACCTGATCTCTTCTCTTCCACAGAACAAGATGCTCTTGTGGAAGGTGTAGTTTTGGCTGATTGTCTTACTGCGGAGCAGAAAGATAATTGCATAAATCTCCTAGGACAATTTTCAGAACTCTTCTCTACTGTGCCAGGCACCACTTCTTGGTGTGAGCACACTATAGATACTGGAGACAGTTTACCTGTCAAAAGTAAGATCTATAGGCAGCCTGACCATGTCAGGGACTGCATAAAGCAAGAAGTTCAGAAAATGTTGGAACTAGGAGTGGTTGAGCACTCTGACAGTCCATGGGCTTCTCCTGTGGTACTGGTACCAAAACCCAATTCTAAAGATGGAAAGAAGGAAATGCGGTTTTGTGTAGATTATAGAGGTCTCAACTTGGTAACCAAAACTGATGCTCACCCTATACCCAGGGCAGATGAGCTCATAGATACACTGGCATCTGCCAAGTATCTAAGCACTTTTGATTTGACTGCAGGGTATTGGCAGATCAAATTGTCAGAAGATGCTAAACCTAAGACTGCATTTTCTACCATTGGAGGACATTACCAGTTTACTGTAATGCCTTTTGGTTTGAAAAATGCACCTGCCACTTTTCAGAGGTTGGTGAACACAGTCCTGCAAGGGCTGGAAGCTTTCAGTGCAGCATATTTGGACGATATAGCTGTCTTTAGCTCCAGCTGGGATGATCACCTGGTCCACCTATGGAAAGTTTTGGAGGCCCTGCAAAAGGCAGGCCTCACTATCAAGGCTTCAAAGTGCCAGATAGGGCAGGGTAAGGTGGTTTATCTGGGACACCTTGTTGGTGGGGAACAGATTGCACCACTTCAGGGGAAAATCCAAACTATTATTGATTGGGTTCCCCCTACCACTCAGACTCAGGTGAGAGCCTTCCTAGGCCTCACTGGGTATTACAGGAGGTTCATTAAGAACTATGGCTCCATTGCAGCCCCTCTTAATGACCTCACATCCAAGAAAATGCCTAAAAAGGTATTATGGACAGCAAACTGTCAGAAAGCTTTTGAGGAGCTGAAGCAGGCCATGTGCTCTGCACCTGTCCTGAAAAGCCCTTGTTACTCTAAAAAATTCTATGTCCAAACTGATGCATCTGAATTAGGAGTAGGGGCAGTCCTATCACAACTTAATTCTGAGGGCCAGGATCAACCTGTTGCTTTTATTAGTAGAAGGTTGACCCCTAGAGAAAAGCGTTGGTCTGCCATTGAGAGGGAGGCCTTTGCTGTGGTCTGGGCTCTGAAGAAGTTGAGGCCATACCTGTTTGGCACTCACTTCATTGTTCAGACAGACCACAAACCTCTACTTTGGCTAAAACAAATGAAAGGTGAAAATCCTAAATTGCTGAGGTGGTCCATATCCCTACAGGGAATGGACTATACAGTGGAACATAGACCTGGGAGTAGCCACTCCAATGCAGATGGACTCTCCAGATATTTCCACTTAGACAATGAAGACTCATCAGGTCATGGCTAGTCTTATTGTCCTTCGTTTGGGGGGGGTTGTGTAGGAAAGTACCATCTTGCCTGGCATGTTACCCCCATTTTTCACTGTATATATGTTGTTTTAGTTGTATGTGTCACTGGGACCCTGGTAACCCAGGGCCCCAGTGCTCATAAGTGTGCCTGAATGTGTTACCTGTGTAGTGACTAACTGTCTCACTGAGGCTCTGCTAATCAGAACCTCAGTGGTTATGCTCTCTCATTTCTTTCCAAATTGTCACTAACAGGCTAGTGACCATTTTTACCAATTTACATTGGCTTACTGGAACACCCTTATAATTCCCTAGTATATGGTACTGAGGTACCCAGGGTATTAGGGTTCCAGGAGATCCCTATGGGCTGCAGCATTTCTTTTGCCACCCATAGGGAGCTCTGACAATTCTTACACAGGCCTGCCACTGCAGCCTGAGTGAAATAACATCCACGTTATTTCACAGCCATTTTACACTGCACTTAAGTAACTTATAAGTCACCTATATGTCTAACCTTTACCTGGTAAAGGTTAGGTGCAAAGTTACTTAGTGTGAGGGCACCCTGGCACTAGCCAAGGTGCCCCCACATTGTTCAGAGCCAATTCCCTGAACTTTGTGAGTGCGGGGACACCATTACACGCGTGCACTACATATAGGTCACTACCTATATGTAGCTTCACAATGGTAACTCCGAATATGGCCATGTAACATGTCTATGATCATGGAATTGCCCCCTCTATGCCATCCTGGCATAGTTGGCACAATCCCATGATCCCAGTGGTCTGTAGCACAGACCCTGGTACTGCCAAACTGCCCTTCCTGGGGTTTCACTGCAGCTGCTGCTGCTGCCAACCCCTCAGACAGGCATCTGCCCTCCTGGGGTCCAGCCAGGCCTGGCCCAGGATGGCAGAACAAAGAACTTCCTCTGAGAGAGGGTGTGACACCCTCTCCCTTTGGAAAATGGTGTGAAGGCAGGGGAGGAGTAGCCTCCCCCAGCCTCTGGAAATGCTTTCTTGGGCACAGATGTGCCCAATTCTGCATAAGCCAGTCTACACCGGTTCAGGGACCCCTTAGCCCCTGCTCTGGCGCGAAACTGAACAAAGGAAAGGGGAGTGACCACTCCCCTGACCTGCACCTCCCCTGGGAGGTGTCCAGAGCTCCTCCAGTGTGCTCCAGACCTCTGCCATCTTGGAAACAGAGGTGCTGCTGGCACACTGGACTGCTCTGAGTGGCCAGTGCCACCAGGTGACGTCAGAGACTCCTGCTGATAGGCTCCTTCAGGTGTTAGTAGCCTATCCTCTCTCCTAGGTAGCCAAACCCTCTTTTCTGGCTATTTAGGGTCTCTGTCTCTGGGGAAACTTTAGATAACGAATGCAAGAGCTCATCCGAGTTCCTCTGCATCTCTCTCTTCAGCTTCTGATAAGGAAACGACTGCTGACCGCGCTGGAAGCCTGCAAACCTGCAACATAGTAGCAAAGACAACTACTGCAACTCTGTAACGCTGATCCTGCCGCCTTCTCGACTGTTTTCCTGCTTGTGCATGCTGTGGGGGTAGCCTGCCTCCTCTCTGCACCAGAAGCTCCGAAGAAATCTCCCGTGGGTCGACGGAATCTTCCCCCTGCAACCGCAGGCACCAAAAAGCTGCATTACCAGTCCCTTGGGTCTCCTCTCAGCACGACGAGCGAGGTCCCTCGAATCCAGCGACTCTGTCCAAGTGACCCCCACAGTCCAGTGACTCTTCAGCCCAAGTTTGGTGGAGGTAAGTCCTTGCCTCACCTCGTTGGGCTGCATTGCTGGGAACCGCGACTTTGCAGATACTCCGGCCCCTGTGCACTTCCAGCGGGAATCCTTTGTGCACAGCCAAGCCTGGGTCCACGGCACTCTAACCTGCATTGCACGACTTTCTAAGTTGGTCTCCGGCGACGTGGGACTCCTTTGTGCAACTTCGGCGAGCACCGTTTCACGCATCCTCGTAGTGCCTGTTTCTGGCACTTCTCCGGGTGCTACCTGCTTCAGTGAGGGCTCTTTGTCTTGCTCGACGTCCCCTCTCTCTTCAGGTCCAATTTGCGACCTCCTGGTCCCTCCTGGGCCCCAGCAGCGTCCAAAAACGCCAAACAAACGATTTGCATCTAGCAAGGCTTGTTGGCGTCCTTTCAGCGGGAAAACACTTCTGCACGACTCTCCACGGCAAGTGGGATCCGTCCACCAAAGGGGAAGTCTCTAGCCCTTTTCGTTCTTGCAGAAACCTCAGCTTCTTCTGTCCAGTCGAAGCTTCTTTGCACCCGCAGCTGGCATTTCCTGGGCATCTGCCCATCTCCGACTTGCTTGTGACTTTTGGACTTGGTCCCCTTGTTCCACAGGTACCCTAGATTGGAAATCCACAGTTGTTGCATTGCTGGTTTGTGTCTTTCCTGCATTATTCCTCTAACACGACTTCTTTGTCCTTAGGGGAACTTTAGTGCACTTTGCACTCACTTTTCAGGGTCTTGGGGAGGGTTATTTTTCTAACTCTCACTATTTTCTAATAGTCCCAGCGACCCTCTACAAGGTCACATAGGTTTGGGGTCCATTCGTGGTTCGCATTCCATTTTTGGAGTATATGGTTTGTGTTGCCCCTATCCCTATGTTTCCCCATTGCATCCTATTGTAACTATACATTGTTTGCACTGTTTTCTAAGACTATACTGCATATTTTTGCTATTGTGTATATATATCTTGTGTATATTTCCTATCCTCTCACTGAGGGTACACTCTAAGATACTTTGGCATATTGTCATAAAAATAAAGTACCTTTATTTTTAGTATAACTGTGTATTGTGTTTTCTTATGATATTGTGCATATGACACTAAGTGGTACTGTAGTAGCTTCACACGTCTCCTAGTTCAGCCTAAGCTGCTCTGCTAAGCTACCATTATCTATCAGCCTAAGCTGCTAGACACCCTATACACTAATAAGGGATAACTGGGCCTGGTGCAAGGTGCAAGTACCCCTTGGTACTCACTACAAGCCAGTCCAGCCTCCTACACTCTGGTGGTAACACGGTTGCACTATGTGGCCTGAACATCCCATCAAATTCAACATCTGTAATAGCATGTGAAAAACAACAGTGAGGCCCTTCGATTTGGCTAGGTGACAATGTACAACACATCTCCATATGTTGGCAGCACTGTAGTGTTGACAATTGACAATGCACAAATATCCCATGTGTGACAAGTTCTATGCAAACCTTTTTTTGTGCCCTCACTGAGTTGGCTCATGTGCAAATGTGTACCTATACTACTGAACCTGGTCCAGGTGAGCTGGCTAACTTGGTTGTGGGTGTGAAGGTTTAAGTGTCAGAAGGTTCATATGCCTGTACATGTATTGTGTATATGAGTAATTGTCTCAATCCGTATGTGTCACAATGTGCACTTTGAAATAATGTCACATCAATATGTGTTCTTAGCACAGTCCACTTCCTTATTGATAGCGGGCAATGTCACCCCAGGAGTGATATGAGATGTTGGTACTGCCTCAATGATTCCATGTCACCTTCATTAGAGTCATCACCATCATACTATGTGTCTTATGGTGTTTGCCATGCAGCAAACCACATTACACACCCCTTACACAGTACATATTGGTTGGAAGTGTGTGATTGAGTGTTATTGATGTGATATTGTAAGATTCATCTTCCAAGTTGTACTGCCAGTTAAGGCCATGTCATTGTCACTGTGTGGTTTGAAATTGGTCCCTTGTGGCTCTGGTGTGGCATCTGTTGTTATTTGCATCTGTCATTTGCCCATAGGTATGTATCCCATTGGATCAGATCAAATATGGCTAGCAGTGTGACAATCTCAGTGTCTTCCTGACCACGAGTCCAGTAGTGGTGTATGTGGTGTATATCCTACAGGGTTGCTTTGCTGTGTTCTAAATTACTGGGTTTCTGTACTTACCAACAAGTAGGCCATTCCCATATCATCTGTCCTGGAAGTGTTGATTGATGGTGCAGTGGCGGAAGATGAATGAATCATGTACACTCCCAAGATACTTAGCCACGATGATGGCGATCAATCCCCGGTGATCCACAATGGCCTGCATATTGATGGAGTGTGTGTGCTTCCTTTTGCGGTATAGATGTTCGATTGCAGCAGGTGGCACAATCCGTACATGTGTGCAATCAATGGCACCAAGCACATGTGGGAAGCCATTGATTCGGTAGAAGCCCTGTTTGGTCTCCTGCTGCTTCTGCTGTCTGTTGGGGAAGCTGATGTGGTGGGGTGTGAGGGAGATGATGGCATCCAGTACCTTTGGTAGGAAGGCAGAGAATGAGGACTGTGAGATCCCGGCAACCAGGGCACCTTTGGTTTGAAAAGAGCCACTTGCCAACATCTGGAGGACAGCTAGCAGCTTGGTCTCTGGTGGAATGATGTGGGGTGTCTGCAAGCTGGGTGCCAACTGTGGCTCAATGTAGCGCAGCAGCTGCTGTATGGCTTGCCAGTTTGGTCTGCACCGCTGGATGATGTCATGTTCCCTGAGGTCCAGAAGGGTTGTCCTGGTCTGGAATATCCTCTCCTGCCTTCTGCCTTGCCTTTGGGGTCCCTGTTGGTGTTATGGAAGCTGCTGGTGTTGGTCCTGTGCTCTGTATCTTCATGCATGCTGGATGAATAGCACCTCCATGTCTTCCTTTTGAAGCTCTGATGTTGCTTCTGAGTGTTTTCTTTAAGTGCTTGTGTGTTTTTCCCATTTTAACGCCTGCCCTGACCCAGGCATTAATTTTTTATACAAGTCGGTCTGTGTGCCATTTTCCGCCTCCGCCTCCCAGCTTTGCGGATAAATATGGCGCATGGGTGTTTAAGTCATTTTTTGGACAGGACGCCTACCTTGCATGTCATTAACGCAAGGCGGATTCACGCATCCAGAAAATGACGCACATGGTAGAATTTTGACGTTCGCGGGATCGGGCGTCAAAGTATAAATATGGTGTTAGGTTTGTACTGAATTTGCGTCTAAAAAATTACGCAAATCCAGCGCAAGCAGAGTATAAAAATGACCCTATATTTTCAGTGACTATGGTGATATTGGCACCTGTGTGCCTGTAGGCCTGGGCCTCAACACCATTTATCTGAATGTGCTGCTTGTACGTATCCATATTAAAGGGACAAGCATCTAGGGTAGCAAGGCCAGTGCCACCTTGTGAGACAGAAACTGTCTTGGGTGTTTCTACACCTACCCCAGTTTCTATCATGGACCCAAATGTGAACCCAACTACACCTTTGGGCTGACTATTGCCAGTAGTCCCACTACTATTACTACTACTACTAGGGACACTAGGAGCGGAGGTGGAGGTAGTAGTAGTGGAAGGCTCAGGGGCTTTACCAGGACAGGATTTGTCCCCTGGCCTTTATTTCTGTACACACAGCACCAATACTTTTTCCTGTGTGCAGAAGAGGAATAAGAGGTTTTATTCCCACCCCAGAGGAGTTTTGTGGACCTGATGAAGAGTCTTTACTTTTATCTTTGTCCCCACTCTTGTCCTGAGACTTACCTGTCTCCCTTTTCTTATCTTTGTCCCTCACCCTTGTTCTGTCCCATTTGTTTGCTTTCTTTCCCAATTCTTGAGAAGAGGTCAGATCTCAGCCTATAAAGTATTGGTGCAACAAAGCAGACACACAGTTATTCAAACATGTTCTCTCAACAGCAAACTATACAAGCCCTCATAGTCAGACACTTTGCTGTCATGTAACCAGCCTTCCAAAGCTTTCACAGAACATTCCATTTCTTGTCTCTCTGAACTTAACTCTATATTGGTCAGTTGTGAGACCAAAACCATCTAAGAGTGCAGTTTTGAGAATCATATAATTGTATTCATCTTCTTCTCTGACAGAGAGAAGTCTGTCCCTCCCCTTGTCAAAGAAGGACACCCAGAGGATAGCAGCCCGCTGCCTTAAAGGATCCTCTGAACTTTACAGGTCCTCTCAAGTGCAGCAAACCACTTGTAGATATCATACCCCACCTTGTATGGGGAAACAATTTTGTGCAAGTTTCTGGAATCCAAGAAGTTCTCCCTGACTCTGCAATACCTGAAACCTGAGCTGATGCCACCATGGGGTGTTAACCATAACCCCTGTCTCTCTCTCTCTCTCTCTCCACTGCCAAGGCCTCCCTATCTAGGGCTAGCCATTGCTGCTGCAGCCTCAGCCTGGCATCCTCCAGTCTAAGTTTCCTGAGCTCTCTATCTATAGAGTCATCCTCTGGAGTTGTACAGTGTGATCCCTCAGACACTATAGTGTTGTGAGAGTGAGCAGAGGGGATCTATTCCTAGTTTTGGTGACTCTTTCTACTTGCCCTCTGGGTGTGAAAGGAGCCCTACCAGTGTGACTCCCTTCCCACTACCAACTAAGCTAGTTGGTCTGCTAGGAATATGATGATTCTTTGAGGAACCATCCCCAAGATCTAGAATGCCATTTTCTACCTCAGTGGGGTTAGGGTCTACTTCTTCTTACTACTCCTCCTCCTCCCGGCTACTCTTATTAGGGTTCCTCCCCATGTCCAACTTCCTGCCTGCCCAGAGCCCCTTCAATTCCTTGACGGTCAGGTTCTCATAGGTTGAGTCCATGACCTCAGAGCTATGCCCAGCTGCAGACATAGTGTATGTTAGGATATTGTAGGGTGTACCAAACCTGTCTAACTCCTAGTCTCTCAGGAAGAAGTTTAGAGCAAGGGCTATGCCTATGCCCTAGTTTACCTAACCTGTATAGACTAGTTTTCTGCATTAGGTACTATGTATACCTCTAAGTAAGGAGTGGTCTTTCCTGTGGAAAACACCAGGTGACTGAGTGATAAGGCAATTGCAAGTACTTATCTCACCACTGCACCACCAATATAGGAGCCTGGCCTGGTGTGTGATTGATACCTATGGTACTTAAACCTTATACCAGATTCCAGTTATCCCTTATTAGTGTAGTGCAGTCAGTGTCTAGAAGCCAGGCTCTCTAGAGGTAGCTGTGGATGAGCAGTCAATGTTTAACTAGGAAATATGCAATAGGCTCTCTAGAGGTAGCTGTGGATGAGCAGTCAATGTTTAACTAGGAAATATGCAAAGCTCATGCAATACCACTGTAGTCACACTTAGAACTTACACACATGAAATAAAACACACAGTGTTACAAACATAAAGGCACTTTATTTTGGTGACAAAAATACCAGAAAATACCATAGAGGCTATACTCCTTTAGGAGGTAAGTAATACACAAATTATATACACTACTATGCAGTAATAGGCATGAACACAGTTAGAAAATGGTGCATATAGTGAGAATCACAATAGAGAGAAATAGCCCTGGGGGGAGCACAAACTATATACTAAATAAAATTAAATGTGAACGTCAGTCCCCTACATAGGCAAGTGAAGTGTGTAGAGGGGAGCTGGGAGTACTAGGAAAGCCAAAAGTTAAGTACCAGAACCCACCCCAGTGACCAGGAAAGCAGGAGTAAACCACTGTAAATTCCCAAGAACACAAAAGAATAATGCAAAACACAGAAGAGACTATAAGACACCAACTGTAGATTCCTGGACAAGAGGACCTGTGGAAGAAGGGGACCAAGTCCAAGAAGCACTGCAGAGTCAAGCTCAGGTACCCCTACCCACCAGACTGAAGGTGCAAGAGGTGAGTCGACGATGAAGAAGGAGAGCCAGTACTACACCCAAGAAGATGAAGTCGAGTTCCTGGAGGATGCAGGTGATTTCCCTTGCCGGAAGGAGGTTTTGCAGTCAGGTTTGCATCTTCAGATTCCGCCAACAAGCCTTGGCACATGCAAAACTCACAGTTAGAAGACAGTGGAGCTCCCTGGGATCAGGAAGGACCAGGTGCGCAACTTTCCCTGGAGGGGAGTCAAGAGATCCCTCAGCAACACAGAGAGCCCACAGAAGCCCAGAGAGCACCCATATGAGTCCCACAGGATGGGGACACAAAAGTCGCAGAAGAGGCCCACGCAGCACTAAAAAATGGGCGTCCATGCTGCCGGAGAACCACTCAGGGTGGTGTGCATCACAGTATGGAGAGCTGGGGGCTGGAGCTTCAGTATCTTGTGGAAAAGATGGCAACAAGCCTTGCAGTGGTACACAGGCGTACTGTCCTGTGAGGGCAGGCAAGGGCTTACCTCCACCCAAGTTGGATAGCTGGAAGAGATGACCGTCAGGGCTACTTCAGTCCACCACCTCTGATGCAGCATTCATGCAGCTCAGCAGGAGAGGAGATGCACGCAGCCAGTCGTCGCTGCTGGTGCCTACAGAAGCAGGGGAGTGACTCTTTCAACTCAAGGGAGATTCCTTCTTCCTTCTGATGCAGGATGAAGATGGGCTGTCCTCAGATGATGCACGACTGGAGAAATGTTGCAGCTGCTGAAAGGAGCCATGGATACAATGTTGCAGGAGGCATACTGCTTCTTTGTTGCAGCTTTTCGGGTCCTGGAGCGTCCTGGTGCAGTTTCTTTGGTCAGAAATCAAAGTGGAGGATGCAGAGGATTCCTGCTGGAGTCTTGCAATCCGAATCTGAGGAACCACCCAAGAGAGAGACCCTAAATATCCCTGTGAGGGGGATTGGTCATCTAGCTGGTTGGCCACCTATCAGGAGGGGGTTCTGACGTCTCCTGCTGACACTGGCCACTCAGATGCTCCCAAATTTCCCTGCCAACTTTGAATTCAAGATGGCAAAACCCAGGGACCCTCTGGAGGAGCTCTGAGTACCACCCATAGGGTGGTGATAGATAGAGGAGTGGTCACTTCCTATTCCTTTGTCTAGTTTCGCGCCAGAGCAAGGACTGGTGGTCCCTGAACCGGTGTAGGCTGGTTTATGCAAGAAGGGCATCAAATGTGCCCTTCAAAGCATTGCCAGCGGCCTGGGGAGGCTACCACTCCCAAGCCTGTAACACCTATTTCCAAAGGGAAAGGGTGTAACACTCCTCTCCCAAACAAAATCCTTTCTTCTGCCTTCCTGGCCTTAAGCTTCTCAAGCAACAGGAGGGCATAAACCTGTCTGCAAGGCGGCAGCACCTCGGGCTGCCTGGAAACCCTCAGAAGGCTGTAATGGCAATACTGTGGGTCCTCTAAGGAGCCCCCATAGTGCATGGAATCATACAACCTATGCTTGCAAAAGCATTGGAGTATGATTCCAACATGTTTGATACCAAACATGCTTATGTTCACAGTTACCGTTATATAGCACGACATAGGTATTGACCTATGTCCAGTACAGGCGTAAAATGGCATCCCGACATTCACGAAGTCTAGGAAAATGGGTCTGGGTTTCCTGGGGGAACCCCTGCTAGTGCGGAGTGCCCTCACATACAGGTAATGTGCACCCTGCCCTCTGGGCTAGAAGGCCTGCCATAGGGGTGACTTATAAGTGAACTGGTGCAATTAAAAGTGGCAGTGAAAGGGTGCTTGCACCTTTTCATGCAGGTTACAATGGCAGTCCTGCAGAACCCTTTGCTTAAGCTCCCTATGAATGGTAAAGTATATGCCGCAGCCCATAGGGATCCACTGGAGCCCCAATGCCCTGGGTACCTAGGTACCATATACTAGGGACTTATAATGGGGCACCAGTGTGCCAATTGTGGAATGAAATACAGTTCCAGCAACCACGTTTAAAGGCAAGAGCATTATCACTGGGGTCCTAGCAGGATCCCAGTGAACACAGCCAAACACACTGACAAACAGGCCAAACGTGGGGTAACCAAACTAAAAAGAGGCTACTTTCCTACAAGATATCAAGGAAACCTTTGTATTTCCAAAATGGGCACAAGATAAGGTGTTGAGAAGCAGTGGTTATTTGCACATCTCCGAATTCGGGGGTCCCCATACTAGCATGTGAATTACAAGGCATATCCCAAATAGACTTCTTTTTTACAGACTGTCTTACATGTGGAAAGAAAAAATGTAGAGAAGGAAAAGGGGCAATAACACTTGTTCTTCTATTTTGTGTTCCCCCCAGTCTCCTGATAAAAATGGTACCTCACTTGTGTGGGTAGTCCTAGTGTCCGTGACAAGAAATGCCCCAAAACACTACATGGATACATCAAATTTATCAATTACAAAAAACAACCTGTTTAGCAGGGGGGGGGGGGGGATGGGGGGCCTGCGTTTTTGGTCCTGGGCCCAGCAGCCATCTAGGGAAATCTACCAAACCCAGACATTTCTGAAAACTAAACATCCGGGGGAGTCCATGGAGGTGTGACTTGCTTGGATGCCCAAGTGTTTTACAACCCAGAATCTTCAGCAAACCTCAAATTTAGCTAAAAAAAATCACATATTTCCCATTACTGTGTGGAATCACTGCACCGGCACAAATTTCCTACCACCCAGCAGGCGGTATCAGCCCCCTGGGAGAGGACTTTTAATCTGGTTTCCTAGAGGGCAGAGAAACAGATTCAGAAAAAACTGCTTCTGCATGCAGGGAGCAGCCTTTTATTCTCCTCCCTGCAAGTGGAAGCAATGCCGGCCCTTCCCATAGCCCACAAACTGGGGGCCTTGGGTGGGGCCAGGGCGTCCACCATGACATAACCAGGCTCCAGGGGATGGGATCTCCTGCCAAAATTGGCCTGTGGAGAGGGTGCACAGCCCCTTACCTTTTTTAGTAAGTGTTGCAGCTCTGGGGGATAGGATCCCTAGGGTCAAAACCAGCTCAAGGAGGCTGGTGTATGGCCCCCTTCCCACTTTTAGTAATTGGTCAGGCCCCATGGGATGTGGTCCCTGGGGCCCAACTCGGCCTGGGAGGGGTGCTGCTTAACCTCCCTTCAATTGCAGAAATTGGTGGGGGATGGGGTCAGATGGGGTGTCTGTGGCCATAACTGGTGAAGGGAGGGGCTGCATGCCCCTCTCCCAATGCGCTAATTTACTGGGCCCTGGGAAAATTTAGCCCGGGGAAAGGGGCCACATAGCCCCCCTACCCTTTTAGTAATTGGCAGGCCCCATGGGATGGGGGTCCCTGGGGCCATAGTTGGGTATCTGCCCCCTCCCCTATTGCTTGCTGGTGGGGGGTTGGCCACAGGGCCTGGCCCTGAGGCTGACCCCTGACACACATGTCCGTGGACCAAAGGACCAAACCTCACTACACATGGCCAAAGACACAATACTGGCTGCCTACAGGGGTGGGGTTTGATTAACGTAGGGTATTTAAAAATTACTTAATGTTAAAAAAACCTAGAAATTCACTGAAAAAGCAAAAGGTTGGATGGATGTTACAGTTATTAAATATTATTTTAATTTTACACACACAAAACCATAGAAATTCAAAAGTTATATTTATACGTATCTCAAGAAACTATAACCCATGCCCTAAGGTAACTATAACTTGCACCCCCATGCACTTCTGCTTATCCCACATATTACATCAGAAATGACATTTTCTATGCCATCATTTATAATATAACTGCAACATTTGCAATAAAATTATTGACGAGAGAACTATTCCTGGAAAGACACAAGTTATAGTTATCTAAGGGCAGGAGTTATAGTTTCTTGAGATAAGTCTAACTGTAACTGTTGAATTTCTATGGTTTTATGCGTGTATCTGAATCTAACTATAGTGTCCCTGTAACCTTTGTTTTTAAGTGAATATATCTATTGTGTATCTGTATATCTATATTTCAATATATCAGTATCATATCTATATAAATGTGTGTGTGTATAATTACCATATTACACATGTATTGTTAATAGTAGTGCAATTAAAATTTGTTATTGTTATTTACATCTATTTTCAATTGATTTACATTAATTAGTTTAGTTTCAAGTAAGTATAGAGGTAGTAAGGAATGTTCATGTTTTAGGGATGGGTATAGTGTATAGGGGTAGTAACAAGATTTTAAGACTCAATGACCGATAGTGTATAGGGGCAGTAAACACAGACACATAGACACACATATTCACTGAAAAGACAAAGGTTAAATTTAATGTTTTAAACAAAAAAAACACAGAAATTCAACAGTTATCGTTATTTCAAGTAAATAAAACTTAAGCCCTTGCAATGCACTGCTTATGCCCTCAAACATTACAACTCTAATGACATTTTCTATGACAACTTTTATTACATTACTGAAACAACTGAACTGACATTATGACAGCAACATTATGCATTGTGGGAACACGAGTTATAGTTACTTGAAATAAATATAATTATTGAATTTCAGTTCCTTTTAAAGTTTTAAATGCTATGTTTAAACTGACATTTTCACTTAACTATGTGTCTCAGCCTTTGTTTTTTTCGGTGAATTTCTGAGTTTTGAAATGCAGAGTAAATATGTTTACCATACTTAACTATAACGTCAGTTTAACAGCTATTTGTCAGTGAATTTCTAGGGTTTTTAAACTTGCAATCATATTTTAATACCATATGCAATGCCAACCTGACCATGCACAGACTTTGACAAAGTCTCCATGTCCTGAAAAGGTGGCTGCCACATTTCTCTTCATGTTGCGGCCACCCAATCAGAGCATGAGTTTTTGCAGGAGTGAGGCAGCTGACCAGGAAAAAGCCACAACGACCAATCAGATCTCTCAGTTATTTAAAGTTGTGTGAACGTGCAACTCTTGCGAGCACACCTAAAACCCAACTGTCAAGATATACAAAGTTTTTGACCTGTAATTTCCCAAAACCTAATGAATGGATTGCCACCAAAAAACTTTCTGGGCCAAGATCTACCTTTCTGCCCAAATTAGTGCAATTCAGTTCAGTTCAACTGTAGAAGTTTCTTATGGAAAACTGAGTGGGGAAATTACATTTTGTGACTGCACTTTTTTCTATGGCCCTCCTTGATGAATCATCTTGAAACTTTCCTGGGAGGAGCTGAGGTGGATGAACTTTTTTTTAGAAAGTTTTGCGACGATTCGTCAAACGATGCTAAAATTATTAGCAAACTGAAAACCATGCTTCCCATGGTAACCAGGTTCTAACTATTACTACCAGTGACTACCTCTGTGTTTCATACATATATAGCATACCGACAATTCAGCAGGGCATTTGCCAGACAATACAGACTGCAGCAGACTCTTTGATCTTGCTCTTTATGTTTATTCCGTCATATACACAAAGCCGTTATGAGTTTTGGCCATCCCTGACAGCCTTGATCACACAATGTTGCGCCGCCATCTTTACTGCTTTCATATACAAGTGTTACCATACCATATACAGTGACAACAGGCCGAAATTTCCTGTTAGATGCAACGTTTCAGCATTTTTCAAAATGTCCATTTGTATTGTGAATCAATAACCGGGTGAGTGGGTCGTTGGGGGATGCCCGATTCATTAATATGCAGTGACATTACTGCAGTGCTCAGCCAGATATATTGAATATGATGATTTATAGATCTGTGGAAACTATGGGCCAGATGTATCATCACGGCCCATTGCGATTCGGTAATAGCGATTTTTAAGAAATCGCTATTACCGACTCGCAAAGGGCCATGTATCCCATTTGCGAATCGGTAATAGCGATTTCTTAAAAAACGCAAATGCTATTACCGAATCGCAAATTGCGATACCGGCCCCACTCGCAGCTATGGGCCTGTTGGCCCATAGCTGCAAATTTTTTGCATTTCCAAAACTGCGATTTCTTAATCAGAAATCGCAATTTTGGAAATGCAAAAGGCCAGGGTGCTGGGGGCCTAAGGCCCCCTCGCCTGCACCCCAAAAAAATGTTTTGAACATGTAAGGTACACACATGCCAAAAGGGCATGTGTGCTTTACATGTTCAATTTAAAAATGCAGTTTTACTGCATTTTTACATTTTCCACCAGGTTACCACCTGGTTGCATTTCATGGTATTTTGCAAGTGCAAAATGCCATTTTTGGAAAAATCGCAATTTGCGATTTTTTCCAGCATAGCCTTGCGACTTGGAAATTGCGAATCGCAAACTTCAACTTGCAATTTCCAGGTCGCAACGCAAGAAATCGCAATTTTAGCGATTTCTTACTTGTGGTCTGCGAATGCAACGCAGACCACTGTCTTGCACTCGCAAATGGCCGAATTTACCGATTCGCACCGTTTGCGAGTGCAAAACTTTTTAATACATCTGGCCCTATATTCCTTTAAGTACATATGTTTGATACTATTGGTTTCAAGGTAATTGCAATGCCTTCTAAATTGTTCTTTCTATGTCTCTCAAACATGATGGCTATGTTAGGCCACTATTACGATGGGTGTTCAGAGTTTGTCCTTCATTTATGTTTGCACTGTGAGATTGTTTATAGTGCCTTTGTCAGTTTCTGACCTATATCGTGACCAAGGCTATGGCCAAAATGCTTTGGGGGAGAAGGCCTATGTTGGAGTAAAGCACATTGGTATATTCTAACTCTGGAGTGTCTGAGTCTTCCTTTTACGTGAAGAAATTCATTTGTCTATATATATATATATATATATATATACACACACACATACATATATACTTTCAAAAACCAAAGGTTACAAGGACGTTATAGTTAGGTTCAGAATTTACTCATACAAAACCATAGAAATTCAGCAGTTATAGTTAGAGTTATTTCAAGTATGTTAGAAATGGGGTTTCTGGTTGGCTAGGGTATGCACCTAAGCCAGTCAGAACCAACCCACTCTAGTCAGGGCAAGGGAGTTACACGTCCAAGACAACTTCTGCTCACTCTCTTGGTATCTTGGCATGAGCAGTCAGGCCTATCCCAGAGGCAATGTGCAAAGCGTTTGCACAACACACACAACACACATGATGCATTATCCCCACCACAATGTAAACACAACACCAAGTTATGTGAAAATATACTGTATTGTACACAACACAATTATTAAACCAAACACAACATGTCAGTCATATCCTGATACCTTAGCAGTTGTCAGAACGTTACACATTAGTTACTCTGCAGAACCAGCAGTAGTCACATATAATGCACAGGCTACCTAGTATTCAACAACATAAGCAGTAGTCAGGAATCACATTACTACACAAATGCACTTGTCATAGAAATATCATAAACACCCATATCAGGAACATTATAAAACATATGGAAAGTAAAAAATCACATATTAGCAGGTCATGCACATAACAGGAACATCAACACATTTTATGAAATACCTCATAAAAATAGGTAGGCAACATATAAATCAGTAATGTCCACATCAGGACCATCAGGAATATTTATGTCATTCTTAAAATACCTGTTTTTATGAAGAAAGGCACTTTCAGTGCGCTAAAGTTCAAAAAATGGGGCCCCCAGCACTCCTCTGCACTAACGGGGGCCTCGCAATAATTTTGAGGGGAGGGGGCCGGCCCACCGCCCCTCCTTCTTTAATAGCAGACCCCTCCTGGGGCCTGCGATCTCAGGGGGGTCCCCCAGACCTCAACTGACCCTCTAGGGGGCCAAAGCACACAGCACTTGGGGGTCACTATTGGGGGACCAATGGCACGGGGGGGTTCCGTCAAGGCTTCCGCCCCACCCGCGGTCCCAACAATGACAGTTAGGGCTTCGATGGGGACGGGGGAATCCTCCGATGAGGCTTCCTTCCCCCCACCCGTCCAGACCGTGCACACAGGGCTCTCAGGGCAGGGGGAGCCTCCGGTGAGGCTTCCTTCCCCCCTGCATGTGCTACAAAAAGATCAGGGGCTCTGGCGGGCAGGAAGCCTCCGATGGGGCTTCCTTCCCCGCCTGATACTCGTCACTCCTGCACAGAGCAGCCCAGGCTGCAACGGTCAGAACAGCACCAAAGCAGGTGCCTGCGTGTGCCCCAGGGGCGCTCCTCCGAGTGCGCTTCACTCCAGGGGCACAGTAGGAGTGCGCTCGCTCCTTTTCCATAATCCAGGGTGCCCCGGGGGTCCCAGGGCCAGTGCAACACTCACGCTTAATGGAAGTAGCCCACCTGGGCTGCGACGGTCATTCTCGGCAATTGAAAAGTGCTTTAACAAGCGTGCCGCCAATAAAACAAATGCTCTCTCCAGGCGCTTGAAGATAATTACAGCAAAGCACTCCTCCCAGCACTCTCACAAACTTCTGCAAAGCGCCTTCCAGGCGCTATGAGGTGGAATTAAGCACTCCTTGTGCTTTAAGTAGTTGCAGGGGTCAGGGGCCACAGCACCCTGGCCCTGGGGAACAAAGTTAAGGAAAAAGGAGCACAGGAGGCAGTGCCCAGAATCAGGTCAGCGTAAGGGGGATGCAGGAAGTTCCTTACAGTGATCAAGCAGATCACAGGTCGGCACCGCAGCAGCAGTCCATGGCGGTCCCTGGTGAGTCCTTCCAGCATTCTGTGTCCAGTTCCAAAATGTCACCAAATTGTGGGGAAAACTCCCCTGTACTTATACTCAGTTTTACAGTGTGTCCACAAAGGAAGGGGAGATTACAACTGGTTCTGTGAGTGCCCCCTCGCTCCTCCAGCACAGGCTCCAATCATCAGCTTGGGTAAATGACCCTATTGTGTGAGGCCAGAGCACAGCCTTTACAAATGCAGGTGTGCCCCGCCTCTCCCTTCTCTCAGCCCAAGAAGAATATTCAGTATGCAGATGTACCTCTGTGACACCTCCACCCTCCCTGTGTATAGGCTGTCTGAAAAGTATGCACAAATCCCAACTGTTACTCTCCCCAGACGTGTATTGGAGTCAAGCAACAAAACACCAAAGTCAAAAGCACAGAGACATAATCCACTTACACCAGTAAGCAGCATTTCTCATCACGATTACAACCATACCAAACATGCCTACGCTACCCCTCATAAATCAGACAAAATCCCCTACAGATGAGGCAGGGCATTTCTAATACAATCCTATGAGAAGGCAGCACTCACAGCAGTGAGACACCAAGTTAGGCTGTTTCTCACTACCAGGACAGGCCACATAACCAGGCACATGTACTGTCCTCTACATACATAGCACCCTGCCCATAGGGCTAGCTAGGGCCTACCTTAGGGGTGACTTACATGTAATAAAAGGGGAGTTATGTGCCTGGCAAGTAAATTTAGATGTTGGGTCCCTGTGGCAGAAAACTGCGCACACAGGCCGTGCGCTAGCAGGCCGGAGACAGGTTTGAAAGACTACTTCAGTGGGTGGTGCAAGCAGCACTGCAGGCCCACTAGTAGCATTTAATTGACAGGCCCTGGACATAGAGATACCACTGTACGAGGGACTTACAGGTAAATTAAATATGCCAAATAGGAATAAGCCAATCATACCTATAGAAGGGAGAGCACCTGCACTTTAGCACTGATCAGCAGTGATAAAGTGCTCAGAGTCCTAGAGCCAACAGCGAGAGGTCAGAAAAATAGGAGGAATGAGGCAAAAAGTCAGGGGAGGAACCTACCACAAGGGCCAGGTCCAACAAAGTAACTATAACTCGGGCCATAAGATAACTATAACTCGTGCCCGCATGATGCACAGTTTAAAAAAAAAAATATTTGACTGCTTATGCTTCATTGATATTTTTAATAATGTTATAAAAGTTGGCATGATTGCTGTAATATCTGGGGTAATTATAAGTGCATGGTGAGAACGCGTGTTATAGTTTCCTTAAGGTGCAATTTATAGTTACTTAAAATAACTGTAACTGCTGAATTTCTAAGGTGTTGTTCGAGTAAATTCAGAACCTAACTATAGGTTCCCTGTAATCTTTTCTTTTTTAAGTGCATTTTTATGTTTTTTTAAAATTCTAGTTCCCAACTATAGCGTTCCTGTAACTTGTGTTTTTTTCAGTGAATTTATATGGGTTTTTTAACACAAAGGGGGTCATTCTGACCCTGGCGGCCGGTGGCCGCCAGGGCCACCGACCACGGGAGCACCGCCAACAGGCTGGCGGTGTTCCCACGAGCATTCTGACCGCGGCGGTTCAGCCGCGGTCAGAAGCGGAAAGTCGGCGGTCTCCCGCCGACTTTCCGCTGCTCGGGGGAATCCTCCATGTAAGACAAAGAGATAGATCTTCACTGAATGAGCCTGTGAGATCTCTGTCACCTCATACACAGTTTTTTCTGTCTGAGACATTGGCATGCAAAATCTTTGCAACAAGGCAGATACTTTGTTGTCAGAAAACTGTAGAGAACAGTGATCCTTCTTGTTGAAGTATGAGCCTTCACATGCTTTGTAATTCAAGGTGCAACTCTTAGGAATGAACCTATAAGATCTATGTCACTTGTGAATTGTACACCTTAATGAATAGAGCGTCTTTAATGGTGTGTTAACTGAAGTCTGATATCAACAGTCTCTATGAGAATGACATTTTTAAGTTCTCTGTAAATTTATAAATTGTTTATAGATCGTTTCTTGAACCTGTTCGGTGTTAGCTGGCAAGATGGCACATTGTATTAAATACTACAGGCTTGATTCACAAAAGTAACTTCCATTTTTGAGTACATTTACACTTTTGAGTTAGTGTACTACTTTTTGGTGTTCACAAACTGCAAATTTGTAGTAACTTAACCTTTTGCAGTAGCTTACACTTCTGTAGTAAGCCAAGCACTACATGGCCAATAACTGCTTCCTGCAACACCGTCCCATGGACAATGATGGAGGTAGGGACTTACCACAAAAGAGTAAGACACTACAAGACACTGTAAGTTACTAATAAATTGCAGTTTGTGAATACTTAAATGTGGTACACTTATTCAAAAGTGTAAGTACTACAAAAAGGCAGTTTGTTAATAGCACTTTGTAGGTGGTTTGAAGTGCAGTTTGCGAATAAGGCCCTGCTGATGACATCCGGTGTGAGCTGCAGATCACAAGTTTGAGTCCTGGCAAGGGGAACTCATTCTTTAATACCTCCAAGGTTTTTACAAACAAGCTGAAATAGGAAATATAATTTTTTAATATATGCCCAAGCCGAGAAGGTATAAGCTATTAGAGAGTAACCTTCTGTAAATGAAGGTTGAGCCTTGTTACGACTTATGTAACTAGAAAGACTGCTTTGCGGTGTAAAGCGTACATTTGTATAACTTGTACAGCCTGGGTGATAACTTTTTTCTTTTAAGTTAAAGCTATTGAGCTCAACTAATTTTTAAATTCCTAAAATGCTTGCCCAATTTTCTGTTGTGCAACAGGCAGACCGACTTTTTGCTGTAGCAGCAGTGGAATCACAATCCCTTAACAGCCCAACGCCATGTGCCAGCGTTGAGAGACACCACAGCAAGGGGTTGTTAGAAGGAGGGTCTCCTCTCCCTCTGCAATAAGAAGGCAGTCTTCCTCTTGTTGAAAAAACAATAATAGCCTGTAAACAGTTATGAAACATTATAAAGAGTTTGAGCCCTATAAAAAGGAAATGGAGTTTCTCAAAATGTATAGTTTGATTATACATTATTTATAGTCAATGAATAAAAGTATGTCAAAGAAGATATGTTTTTTTGAAGTGTGAAGATTATTTAAGCATACCATGCCCAGAAGGAACCATAGCTTTCAGCAGAGGGAGCAGTAAAAGTACATTAAATACATTCACCCTAGCACACAAATGCAGTTAATCTCTGAATTTGTCGATTCACCCTCACTCACACATACCTATTTGTTCATCAACCCACACATCCTTCAAACCTTTGTTTCATCGACACAAGCAATGTAAGTATCTAGTCATCCTCACATTTATGCATTCAGCTGATCATCCAAGTACCCATGTATCCATTGATCATCCACGATCAAAATCAGAGAATAAATACACATCAGTGTCCATATGCCAGGACAAAGCAAGTCTATGCTTGTATATGCGTCTACATGTGTTTTTCTACTTTTTTCAACCAGATGTCTACTGACTACATTAGTGAATGTCTAGGTGTACCTGATTGACCATATGTGTTTTTTCATATGTCTGAGAGTCCCCATGCATGCTTTAGTGTCGGCCCTGTTTTACGTTGTTTGTTGTTAATCTCCAAATGAGTGGGTATATATGTTTCTATGCATGAAAAAATGTGTGGGGGGGGGAATTGGTGCCTGCTTGTTGTGTGTTTTTATAAGTATGTATCATCCAAGAGCCAGACCACAAGAAAAAGATATATATCCTTGGTAACGATATTTCTTGTGTATACATATTATTAATACATGTTCAACCCTACAAGCTACATGCCTAATCTGTATATTATTCCTCAGTAATAGCTCTCCAGAACTGGCCGGTGGTGCCTCTTAGCTTCTGCTATGAACGGGCCAAGCAAATGTGACAACATATATAGAATACGGTGTAATCGTTACCAACTGGTGCTTTGCTGTCTGTTCCTAATCTTTTTTCCACACTCCTTGAAGCTCTCATAAAACAACTGAGAGGGTATTAACGACGTAGATACTCCTGTATATGATATAGTTGCAAACCTTGGGATCCTATTAGTCATAGCACTAACTCATCTTGGCAGGAGCAGGCTATAGTAGAATCAGCATGAAGAGTTTTTCTCCATCAGAAAATTGTTACTGAGAATAAGTAACTTTTTCTTTATATGGATACATCTTCCCATACATTACTCACCTTGTGTGTTTGTCCCACAGCAATACCTTCCAGGAGCAGGGCTGATTAATCATGGAAGTCATGCAACACACTACTGGTAAAATGTCTCTTACTGCTTGGACTGATTGGGCTTTGGCACAGTAATGTTGGCAAAACATGCAGGGATGAGGAGGTGGCTGTCTGGCAGATGTCAGTCGCTAGAATGCCTCTGTTAAGCACTATGGAGGCAGACATGGCCCTATTATGATGGGTACAGCAGATTTTGAATCAGAGGATGACCAAAATTGAAATTGACTGTTTGGTCACTATATTGACCTTCTTCACTCCAGTGAAGCCCTCAAAGAGTTGCTCATCCACTCTGACCTCTCAAGTCTGGTTGATGTAGTAGGAAAGTGCACACATGAAGTTCAATTTAGAGAGATACTCCTTCTTCTTAGTTGGATGAATTAAAGGGAAGATCAATCGAAGAGCAAAATCTGGTCCATGTGAAAGACAAATACCACTTTAGGTAAGAAGGATAAGCAGGGATGAAGGGCAAACTTATCCAGGTAGAGATCTATGACAGAAGAAAAACCTGAGAGGACCTAAAGCTTCTGTCTGAAAGTATTGTCCTCAATAGTACTGATCTCCGAGTGAGAGGCTAAACTGGATAACTGTGTATCAGACTGCACAGTTATACCATTAGGGAAGTCAACCAGCATTTAAACCCTGAGAAACAGAGTGGGAGGTAACATGCAAAATAAACCATTTAGAAAATTCACCACTAAAACCCATAAGGGTGGACAGGGCAGCCAGATGCTTTTTAAATGTGGCCACTGTCAAAACCTGTTGGGCAGGAGACAGTGCACTTATAAAACATTGATAAGACAACACTGAAAAGGATGCAGTCCTTCCTATTTGCACAATTCAATAAATTAATAACAAAGGCCACCAGACATGGTTTCTGTAACTGGTTTCTTGACAGGCAAGTTGATATCTTCCAATTCAGCTGGAAACAAAAGATTCCTACCCTCCCCTGCTCGATCTCCAAGCATGCAACGGCAGCAAAGAAGGATTTAGGTTGAAAACCTTCCATCCTGCTGCAAGAAAATGTCCGCCCTGTTTTAGAGAGAATGCTAAGTGCTAACAGATATATATACCTAGTTCAATCTGGGGTGGTCAGCTGTTCTTGATCCTCTTACATCTTCTGAAGGGCCTTAGACAAGAGCAGACCAGTAAGAACACATACAGCAGTCCCTGAGACCAAATTAACCTGAAGGCCTTAGACAAGAGCAGACCAGTAGGAACACATAAAGCAGTCCCTGAGACCAAATTAACCTGAAGGCATCCCTCAGGGAACCATTGAGAGAGAAGTGTACAGCCAAAAACGTCATGTCACTTCCTGCTCTGAGTTTCGATGAAGAGATCCTTTTTGGATAGCTCAATCTAGTGGGGATCAAAACTATCACTTGGGAATATAAAAAATGACTTCAAGCATCCACACTCATCCTAGGAAACCTGCAAGATGAGCTGCTCCAAGAAAAAATACCCCATCACTAAGTCCACAGCCACTAGCTAATATCCTGCCAACACAGAGTTAACTACCCCACATCATGTTGTCTGTAGATATAATGAATGGTGGACTTGTCTTACAAAATCTGAATGGTACTCCCTGGGATTTAAGAGAAGAGTGCTTTCAATGCAAAATGGACCGCCCACAGGACCGCCCACAGATTTGGCACAATTATGTGCACATACTGCTTTGTTAGACCAAAGCCATATTGCTAACATGCCAACCAGATGGGCATCACTAGCTCATCAACAAGAAATCCATGCCCATGAAAGCCTGCAGAGGACTGAATGAACAAATCACCAGCACATTGGGGAGGTCTATCCACCAGTGCAGGTCCAAATAGGCTGACGCATAAATCTGCACCTGAGAAGACTGAGATATTGGAGCCATTGTGTTATCTATCACCAGTGAAGAGCCTTCATCTACCATCTGGCGTTTGGCACCAACATAATGCACAAAACTGTGAGGCCTATCATTCATGAGATGTGCAGAACCAGGAACTGTTTTGAGGCAGAAATACTGTATTTATCTCCCGAATATCTGTTATCTTCAAAGAAAGAGAGAAAGCCTTCTAGCTTTGCACCTGTGAACAGTAGCCACTGCCAATAAGCTATATGAGATTTCTTTAGTTGATAGTAAAGTCATTGTGCACTGAAGGTGTTCTTTGACCATCACCAAGGAATCAACTTTCACCAGCAAGATATCCAGGTATGGGAAGAGAGGGAATCCTCATCAACAAAGTGAGCCTGTCATAGATGCTAGCACTTTCTTGAAGATAGGTGGTGTGACCATCAGTCAAAATGGTAGGACCAATAATTGACAGTGCAGGCTCTCTGCTGTGAATCTCAGGTAATGTCTGTTGACAGGGAGTATTGGCTGATGGAAAGTGGTGTCATGGAGATGTAAGGATGCCGTTGGGACTTGGCTTAGGTGCAGCATCAGAAAGCTGTCCTCCCCGAATGAACAGGCTCAGGAGACAAAGGTCAAGAATGTTCTCAGATTTTCATTCCTCTTGAAGATAAGGCAGTAAAGGGACCAAAATTCTGTGCTCCTTTCTTCCAGAGGCACTACGTCTATGGTCCCTCTGTTCAGTAGGTTGAGAGCTTCCATATTTAAAACTGAGGAGTGCCAGACATCATGCCATGGTAGAGGGAGGTCGCTCGTAATGGGGGTAGGGAGAGAGTCAAAGAGGTTTTAGAGCAGTAGACCTGAAAAGAATGATGGGGCCTGGATCTGCAGCTGTTGGTGATGTCGCTCATCCAGGTTCACCCTTGACCAGAAAGTAGTGGTATATCTATAGGAACATTTGAAGCAGCTTTTAAGGTTGATGTTGCCATGAGTCTTGTGCCCTGAACTACCCTCAAAATGTCTTCTGTTGCTGTTATCCTCATCACACCTGGTGTACTTATCCTTTTCTGCTGTAACATTTGTATCCTTGTTTGTAACATTGAATCCATCCCTGTAACTCTATATCTAGACGCTTATCCCTATTTCCCATCCGGTTTAGCCATTCATTTTGAGCTCTAAAGTACTCTCTGTTTTTAAATTGCCGTTTTCACCTGTATGTTTGTTTTTAAGTCTATTATTGGCTTTATCTGCCACTCCCACCACATCCGCTCACTCTTCCGGCTGTCTGGGTACCCCACCCTCTGAAGCTACACCACCTCTGAGCTTCATGCCCTGGACCCCACAACCCGCAACAACAACTGCTGCCGCACCTCGCCAAATTCTACAGTAGGATCTTTCACCTGTCGGCACTGCCTCTTCACCTGCATCACCGACCACCCCAGAACCTCTCCTTTGCCGTCTGCTCAATGCAGGATCATTCAGCAAGCATGCCACCAAGCTCTGGGACACCACCTCCTTCCTCTTGATGTCTTCTTCCTCAAGACCTGGCTCAACCCCACATTGGCTCCCAACATTGTCTCAGATACGCCCGACAGCTACAAGATAATACATTGAAATCGCAACAAGAAACAAGGAGGTGGAATTTCCATCATCCACAAGGAAGCCATACACTGCACCACTACCGCAGACAACACCACCCCAGGCATGGATCACCTCAACTTTTAACTCCACACCAATGACAAAAACACCATCAGAGAAACGTTCACCTACAGATCCCCAGGACCTCGCCTCAGATTCTGCGACACCATCCTCAATTTTATCACACCGCTCACAATTGACCCCAAGACCTACATCTTCAGTGGAGACCTCAATTTCCAACTCGAAGACCCTGACAACACCGCCACCCTCCTCTAAAACAAGAACACTCTTGGCCTCACTCAACTAGTCACCAATGGCATGCACATCGCAGGACACACACTCAACCCAATCTTCACAGCCAGCGACTGAGTCAAGTACAGCCACTTCACCAAACTCACTTGAACAGACCAGGCCATCATCCACTTCACAAGTCCCCCCAGCACCATCAGCAAACCACCCAGCACGCCTCTCTGTGGCTGGAACAAAGTATCAGGGAACCAATGGACCAACACTCTCAACTCCTCCCACCCAGACACTTCAACTAACCTTGAACAAGCTGTCAAGAACTTCTCCGCCTGAATGACCGACTGCACAGACAGAGTTGTCTCCATCAAGCCCTCAAGACCCAGGAGACCATCCAAACAGGCCACCTGGCATACCATGGAACTGAGAAATACAAAGCGCAGCTGCAAGCAATTGGAAAGAAGATGGACACCACAGACTGAGCATCCTACAAAGAAATGCTCAACCAATACTACCAACTCCTCAAAATGATGAAAACAAGTGCCCTTGCCAACCGCATCGAGGTCAGTGCCAACCATGAAAATTCAACATCCCCAGAGAATTCTTCAACCCATCAGCCTCTGAAAACAACATAACCCCCTCCCAGGAACTCTGTGACTCCCTGGAGGACTTTTTGTACAACAATATTTCACACATCTACAAAAACTTTCAGCCCCAACCTACCGCCACAGACATCCTCGGCCTCATCACTTTCACTGAAGCAAACCCTGACCACCTGCTAACCACCTGGGACCAGCTTCCCACTCGAAACACTATCGCCATCGTGAACTCTGTCTAATCAGGAGCACCGACGGATCGCTGCCCTAACCACATCTTCAATCTCGGGAGCAAGACAATCAGCCACAAACTCCCCACCATACTCAAGGCATTTATCTCCCCAGCCACCTTCCCCGATGAATGGAAACACACTGAAGCCAAATGCCTCCTCAAGAACCCATCCAAAAAACCCACTGAACTCAAGAACTTCTGCCCCATCTCTCTGTTCCCTTTCCCCACCAAGGTCCTAGAGAAGCCATCAACCATTAGGTTATGGAACACCTGGAGAACAACAACCTTCTGGACACATCCCCGTCTAGATTCCATGCCAATCACAGCACCGAAACCGCCCTCATTGCCGCCACTGACAACATCAGAGCCCTCCTTGATCGAGAAAAACCTGCAGCCCTGATCCTCCTCGACCTCTCAGCAGCATTCAACACCATACCCTACCACACCCTTATCAAGAAACTCCACCACATCAGAATACAATGGGACACCATAAGATGGATGACCTTCTTCTTCACCGGAAGAACCCAAAGAATCTGCCTGCCTCCCTACACCTCCAAACACAAAAGTATCATCTGTGGCACCCCTCAAGGCACATGCCTTGTCCCCACCCTGTTGTACACCTAAATGACCTCCCTGGCCGACATTGGGGTGTAAGATTTCTGTCAAATGCGACTAACTTCAAAGCTTCTGCTGTTTTTTAAACCACTGAAGTGACTGAAGAGACCTCTAAAGGAGATGAGGGAGTGGCTCTGCAATAAGGGAATTCACTTTCTTGTCAAGTATCCAGGCCATCTGCATTTTGTAAATCAATATATAAGCTAGGAAGATATATTGATTAGAAAAAGCTTTGTCAGTGCTTGTTTTGAACATTGAACATTGCTGTATCATCGTGTAGGCCTGGATGCGACTTTAAATTTAAACAAGGTATTATCGTCCTAACCTATATATAACATTTCCATGCACTGAAGTTGAGAAATTATTTTGCTAGAAAAAAAGCCTAGTTAAATCAGTAGCATTAATAATCACAATATATGAAGGAGCTATGCGAAAGTAAGTTATAGGAATCAGTGGTTCATTTTATATTGCAAAAATAACTCCACTATATCTGCATTAATTAAATGACACTATTTACAGTTTGCTATAAAATCAAATAAGCATACATTTACAATCAGAATAGTCGGCTGCATTTAAGAAAGTTTCCCAGGATCTGCAGAATGTGTTGCAGAATGAAAGATGGGGATAGTTTTCTCGTTCGTGCCAGTCTTCAGTATAACCACTAGCAGGAAGCTGTACGTTACAGATTTGTGTCCAATGGCTAGCTGCTTAGGTACCCCTATATTTCCTCCTGTCACCAGGGTCCTTTCTACCATTCCGTATTGCAAGGATTTCAGTATTCATCTCACATACTGTCAGTGGAGGTTTCTGCCTTAGGGCATTGGGGTGTTGCCCCACTGATATTTTTGCCCCTTCGGCACTTCCTTTGTCTTCCTGTTATGTCATAGTACACACACATTTATTTTCTTTTGTGTCCACCCCGGCAGTTACAGTTAGCTTTAAGTGCTGTCACTGCCGTGGGAAGTTCAGTTCAGCTGTGAAGGGGCGGGGGCTGGGCCTAATTAAATTGACTGACTGACTACGCAAGACGAGTCATGTCAGTCTGACAATGAAAAATAATTGTGCTTGCAACCAGACGTCAGAGCCTAGTAGTGCGCATGTCTGGTGGGATGGCTGCCTTCCTCCGGCCAGCCCGACATGCGCACTAAAGGCTTCTCTTCACTTGCTCATTAGAGAGTGGAGGTTGATCAAAGCCGCAACCCCCAGTCTACTGATGAACGGTGAATAAGGCTGTTCACACCAATGCTGGCGCAGATCTCATGCTGTGTAACAGCATGGAGCCCGAGTCAGGATTCGTTATTTCGGTTGCTAGCGTGGTGTAGGCACCTTCTAGTGCAGGTTGTGCACATGGGGTGGGAGGCTCTGCTGCCTCGCAACAGAACGCTACATGCCCAATCACTTTATGGCTTATCATGAAGCCTTGCAGTGATTGGGCATCTCTGGTGTTGTTGCTGACTGGGGCAGAGCAGGGCTGCTTTGCTCATGTGTCCGGGCAGAGGAGGAGATCACACCTTGCACTATGTTTGATTTGACCTGTGTGGTCCAGTTGGCATCGTGGTGCTTGTATGTGTGCAAACAATTGATTGTAACCATTGAGAAAGCGACTGAAGCAAGCTGAAGATTTCCCTGGCCTCAGCCCATCAGTGTGGTGGACTTTGAAAAGATTCTTTTCAAAAGAAACAAAAGTAAGTAGTGGCACAAAGTTGTGTTGCTAAGGTTTTGGCAGTTTTGGGTCCATGGTGGCACTGTGGCAAGTTGCGAATGGGAGCCTCAGATGTGACGTCCCAACTTGCCGGATCGAAAAAGTAAGTAGTGACAGCGATGGAGTGGGTACAACTTGCCTTGCCAACACACTTTTGTGATTGTCATTAGTAATCTGGAAAGATGCATTTCATTTGTATTTTAAACCATTTGTAAGTGGTGGCAATGTAACCTGCTAGTCGCAGCACATGTGATAGAAGAATGATGCACACCCTGCTGTCTTAAAAACAACCATTAACATTGTTTTCAAAATATGCTTTCTCCAAGAACAGCTCAGCAGTGAATCCCAACTGAGATGTTACTTTTTGTCGCTCCCCAGATTTTCATAGTTTGTTGTGTAGGATATTAAAGTGGTGTTCTCGTTGCTCCTTTTTCATTGTACTGCTGGCTCCACTATTTCCACAGTGTGCATTTTATTGAGGGTACTGTGTTTTTGTAATTCAACCTCCTTCTGGTGAGATAAAATAAAGCGCGATTGGTTCATCCATCCGCTCTGCACGCGAGGAGGTCACAGCATTCACAGCATGCACTGTGCTCTTTGTTTCTGCAGTTTAGTCTTTGAAGATGTTTACAACACTAGCCCCAACACAGCCACAAAACTGGCCCACAAACTCTGTCAACTGAGACTAGCCTATCTGGAGCTACCAGTGGACAACTCTCCTGTCCCTCAGGCAGGAGGACAATGCCTGGGTAAACCCTGACATTGGACGTCTATGTAAGCAGTTGGGGGTCGAGACATTGGGCTTCAGCATTGTTGAGTACTGATACTGAGGTGAGCACTAGGACACAAGGAACCCCTTTTCACCTAACATGATTTTCACAGGCAGTGCTTGGCGTTGGTGAATAATGTATGTCTTAATTATGTAATATTTTTCTTTATAGCAGCTAGTAAAACCCTGACAACTTTTACCTAATTTGTGGGCAAAGAACAAGAGGGTAGAGAACCCACCCACCTTTGCTGCTACACAACGTACTGTTTAAGGTAAGGAACTGATGCTATATTATGTGTACATGGTAGATAAGTGCTATCTGTGTTCAGTGGTCTTTATGGTGGGTGAGGTCACATCAGTATCAATTTGAGGCATGGAACTGTATTACAATATTGGAAGCTGTAATCACTGGTCTCTGCCTGACTTCAATCTGTCTAACATTTACATGTGATGTTTTAGCACTCTCATTAAGTTGTGTGGGTTCATACAGTGTTCATTTCAATTGATATTGTGTCCAAAGTACAGCTTAATTTTTGATTCTTTTGTTCTTCCTGTCAACTGCAGCAGGTTATGATGGCTTTGCTGGGCCACCACCACTACTTCATGAACAACAGCTGCATTATTTGCAATGTTTGTAAGTGATGCAGCTGTTGTTGATGATGTGGTGGACAAGCAAGAGGCGCTAATGGAGTTCCAGCATCGGGATAGGGCTGATGTGATCATATTTCTTCATCCCCCCAATGAAACATACAGGGCCTTGTAGGATTCTCTAATGACTATCAATGTTTATTCCTTGTTGTCTCATTGTGTCCAGTCTGACAAATTACAGTAACTTGTATTTCCTCAGTAGATTTCACTGTAAAGAAATTGTTATCTGAAAGTTTGTTATGAAGTCCTGTGATGTGGTTATAGTGAATAAGCAGCTACTTACATCATTATCATATGAAATCTCTCTGTTGCTGACAGAACTACACTTTCACAATTGTCTTTTGAACCTTCTTGCGTTCTCAGAGTTACTTAAATATGCAACATTTGCCCACTCTTTTTTCAAACTTTTCATGGGGGAGACCCCCCCCCCAAATCCCCCTAATGACAGTCGGACTTGCTTCCTACGCTTGATCACAACAGATCACTGATGATGAACGTTTACGCCCCACCACTTTCAAATCTCACAAGCCGCCACTGCATACCGTCTAAAACACTCTTGAGTAGTGTAACGAAACATTGTTCAATCGGGCTAAATCCACAGTGAACCGTTTACATATTTACTTATGCAGGTTAGAACCTGCGTAATTCAAGATAATTGAAGCTATTTTAAATATATTGTTGCTCAAACTGTAAGGGTTTTTGTTACATTCACATATCACGCACAGAGCACAAACATAGGATTGTTTTTTCAAGAATGATGAACTGAGGGCATAGTAATTCATGAGGTTCTTCTCATGCTAAATTTGTAAAACTTATTATCATTATTATTAAGAGCTCGCCGCCGGCATTGGCGAATGCCAGAGCTGCCTAGCCTAGATCCCACCTCATCTATCTTTTTTCCATCACCCTACCCTGCCTGTCTCTTTGTCTCACACTTGCAGGCAGTGGAGTAACAAAACTTGAGGGGGTGCCCCTGCACAGTACAAGGTTGGTCTCCCCCTCCCCCAAGACCTCCCTACCCCTCAGGCTCACGCTGGAGCTCTTAGGCCAGAGCACTGTGCTGAGGGGTGCCCCCGCACCACTGGGCCTTTGTTACACCACTGCATACATGTTTGTTTGCTTCCTCTACAGGGGGACCCATTGATCTCCTCCTCCTTCATTCTCCATTTTCTACCTCTGTTACTTTTGCTCTGGGTCAAAGTCAGATGATGAAAATAAGCCCCTATCCCCAACACCTGCAATCACTGGTACAACTTGAAAACTGCTCTCATAATTAAAATTGAAAAAGTTGCATAATATCTTTTTACAGAAAAAATACGTGTACTCTACCCTTGCAGTGGAGAGACTGATAACGTGCTGATCCGCTTCATTGATCGCTATTTCGGTGATAGAAAACAAGTGTCCTTGCAGCTCTCCCACAGGCTTTGTGAATATGTTTGGATGCCATAAGCGAACAACTCGATCGCTTCCTGAAAGAGAGAAGATGTAAGTAACCTGCTTTTGTGCTAACCCGGTGTAAGAAAAATCAGACTACGTACTCTCAATTTCTTTCACCACAAAAGCATTCATGTAATGCACGCTGTGATGCTAACAAAACCAACCAACCCTGTCAGTATAGCAAGAATGGCTTCAAAATGAAACATTAGAAAAAGTAATGTATTGTCTATAAGAACGTGTTTCTACAATTTCTCCTTAAGTAGCACATCATAGATTCATTTGTAGTGCTTTTATATCACAGTCTAGTCCATGAGCACCTCAGGGCAGCTCACTTGCCAGATGAAAGCAAGTATCAGACTATCACAGTTGATGCACACACATCAGAAAACTGACTGCAGTCAACTTTAGCTGTGTGGCAAAAGCTTAAGGCAGCACAACACACAACAAACACAAGACACAACATAAAAAGCACACAAAAATGGCATTGGAGGAGTACTCTTCAGTCACTGTCTTGTTTATTTAACTCCCCTTTAGTTAGTGGCACCCTGAGATGTCTGTTTTACTTATGGTATCGACCCAGGACATTTCATGTATGTCTCAATTTTGTTTCTGTAGTTGTATCGGATACTGGTGATGGGGTTGATAGTAGTTCATTTTCTCTCACACATAGACATCATTCTGGCCCTAGTGATGAGTTTGGTGGGGGGAAAAGGCCGCCCGCCAAACTCCTGCGGTTGGGTTGCACCAACGCAGTCCCCTTCCCGTGCCCCCTATTAAGAGTTTTCAGCCTGCTGACCCAGTGGGAAACAGCCCACAACATTGACACTGACATAATTGAGCCAGCGGCAATGTTGCAGTGCATAGGGTGCACCGGCACCCGTCACACTTTTCACTGTCTGCAACTCAGACAGTGAAAAGTGCGACAGAGCTGGCCATAGCAGCCCCTGTACTGCCCCTGCACCCAGTCTGTGCCAGCTTTTACATGGTGGTGCAACCGCCATGTAAAAGCTGGCCGAGAGGGGGCTCGTAATCCCCAGGGCAGCGCGGCATGCAGCAGTGCCCTGGCGGACTAGGACCTCCAGCACTGCTACTCCCTCCATTGGAGGGAAACTAGTGGTGCTGTTGGTCCGACCATGGCTGCACTGCCACGGTCATAATGTGGCGATCTGACTGCCTGTCAGACCGCCATGCGGGACCGTTGGTCAGAAGATCACCAGGGTCGTAATTAGGGCCATATTGTCTAAACTACAATACATAGCTTGGGCTTTGAATTAATTTTTAGTCTATCTAAATTCTTTCCTCCCTATTCTTGCATTTGTCCCACCCCTGGAATATTGCTGCTTCACACTGCTTCTGTACCTCAAAGGCGGTTAAACAAAGGTGATGTATGAGCTTAAGCTGGCTGCCTTTGAATTAAAAATCGCCAGTGCTCACTTTGATGTGAGTTTCAGGTTGACCAGAGATGAGGTTTAGCCTGAAGGTAACAAGTGCCTTCCAACTGTACTCTGGGGTGGCCCACATTGTGGCATCTTTATTTGGTTGAAAGGCTTTTGTTTTAACACTGGTGGTGCTGCATAATTATTTGGCATTGTTCTTTTGGATTCCAGATATGCCATAAAGTAAAGACTCAATGTCACAATGCTTGCAAACGAAGCTTATCATTTGACAATGATATTATAAAAAGAAAGATTTGTCAAAGAGTTGAACATTTTCACACCTGTAGTTTTGTCATCACATCAAACCACACTCAATATGCATTCTTGAATCTGTCCCTAAAGTCTATCACCTTATCTGTCACATGTGAAACTGTATATACCCAAGATATTGTGCACATTTTAAAGTTGTCAATTGTTTCACTTGGTACTGTTGCAGTTTTTGTGTTGATGTAATGAATA
This sequence comes from Pleurodeles waltl, assembly GCF_031143425.1. NCBI lineage: Eukaryota > Metazoa > Chordata > Amphibia > Caudata > Salamandridae > Pleurodeles > Pleurodeles waltl. The sequence goes on from NC_090444.1 coordinate 636,742,607, forward strand.
TCACTAAGCATGGTAGGGATTTTCTAAGAAACACGAATCTGTTAATACTGTATTTTTCTCTCTACCAAGGGTCCCTTAAAATTGTGACCCACCCCCGGGCAGGATGATGGTATCAGAGATAGGTTCCCATTTGGAACCGTTGTCACAATTCTGTGACTTCTTCCTGAACCTAAATTACAGAAGACAGAGAACTACATAAAAGATATAAAGGACTTATTGGTCCATATCAGAAACATCGAATTTGATGACTAACAAGGCCTCCTAATGAGTTTAGATGTAGAGAGCCTATAAACCAGTCTTCCTCAGGAACAACCCCTAAAGGCCATTAAGGTAGTACTTGAGATTACAGAATGGATCTACTCCACAGATTTTGTGATGGACTGTGTGAAACTAGCTCTAACAAAAAACTATTTTGAATTTGAAAGCACCCTTTTTCTACAAGCACACAGTACCTCAATGGTGAATATCTTTGTCCCAAGTGTGGCAGGGTTGTATGTGCACAATCTAGAGATGAGAAGCATTTTACATGAGACCGACCAGTACCGGAACAACATCTCAACATAACGGTACAGAGATGACATCTGGAAATATGGAGAGGGGACTTACATACTGCCCTCAACTTCATTACTTGGCTCAATAACCAGGATAGGAACCTTAAATTCACACATTCTATCAATAAAGAATCACTTAAATTCCTGGATGTGTATATCTTCCCAGAGAGAGGGGCAACTGTGCAAACATTTCAAAATACTTCAAAAGACCATTTTTTGTTCTGCAGTGTGATAAAAATATTTTAATAGGATGAAAACAAATAAGAACACTTTACTTGGTGATGTACAAACGATAAATATGTTTTCTAAAGCTACATTTTTTCAGATTCTGAGCACACTACATCGTTTTATCAGTAAAGCTGCCAGTTAGTGGATAGATTTTTGGACCTTTCTTGGAATTTTACTGTCTATAAATGGCAGTAAGTGAGTGTTTAAATATAAACTGGAAAATACTTCTGCCCTTATGGTAATGCTAATAGTTAAATAAAAGACAAGTCACTGATCATGTATACCCTATATGTGGGCTAGATTTGTACTATACATGGAGCAAAGGTTTAGTCTACTTAATCACACAAAATATGTTTTTTGTACAGCAGAAACGCTGAACTCATATATTTGAAGGTGCACTCATATGTGAGAATGACGACTCTGTAAAATAAAATATTTGCCTAGGATCACACAATTTGAGTACATTACAGGTAGGTAAAGTAGATTATTCAAATAACTTGCCCTGCAGGTCTAGTAACAATTTTATGATTTTTTGTAGGCCTGAAGAGAAAGAACATAACACCCTCAGGTATGTATCACCACATATAACATGGCCTCAGAGTATGTAAAAAAGATAATTAAGCACAATTGGCTCATTCTAAACACAGGAGCTGGAAGCGGGACTACCCTCTCTTTTCTCATAAAAGAGCCAAAAACCTGCAGGATATACTTGTCCACACCAGACCCTTGGCCATTTGGAAGCCAGAGAATAAGATTCAAAGGGCACGAGGCCTTCCATAAGTAATGGGTCATTACCCATGTGGTTATTGCACCATCTACCATTTGAGGATACAAGCAAAAGAAATTGATCTAGGTTTACACACTCCTTGGCAATTACAATAATACACAAATTGCAATACTAAACAAGTGATATGCCTGATAACCTGTCCATGCAAACTCAGATATGTAAGCATGATGGCAAAAAAGATCAGTATAAGAATCTTCGAACACAGGAGCAACATCAGGTGTAGATATAATACCAAAATGGCGGAACAATACATTACCACTTAACATTCCATAAAAGACCTGAAGTGGCTTGTCCTGGAACATGTCACAGCGAAAAAATTCTATTTGAGAAGGAGCAGTGTTGGATTTAAGAATTATCCACACAAAAAAAGGGACTGAATGATGATATCCCCTGGTGGAATGTCCTACAGTAAAAAAAGAGATAGTGAGTTACAGCTTGCAGTCCGTTATCTCACACTACTGAATATGGACTGCTGTCTGACACTGGGTGTGTATATCAGGGGTATAAGATCACAACCCCACTGGCATTACTGCATTGAAAAACCTTTTATAATTGTTTATTTTCAACATAATTTTTCATAAAATATTCCCCTAAAATGGGGCTCCTTTCTTTTGCTTCATTCTGTGCCCAAGTGATCCACAAGAATTCATCTACTGGGAAAGGGTACTACATTCCCCAGCTTCCCTCCCTCCCATTTGTGACCCCCTTTCCACCAATGGGTGACTTGCTAGGCGGTACTACATTTCCCGTCCCTCCCATACACCAGACCTTCCTGAAGCTTGGGAGGAGCTGTGTCTTCATGAAAATATACAATTAGCCCCTGACAATACGAGGGTTTGTGCATAACTAAGGCATCCTGAAGTGGAATATTTACATTACAGCTCAGCTGATTACGAACCACCCTACTGTACCAGGACCATGTGACTCCGATCACATGACTCCGGTCTCACTTCCTCACGCAACATAAAAAACAGCCCGATCCAGGGTTGGGCAGCGTCGGAGGAGTGGGGGAGCTGAATAGGTGAAAGGGAGGATGATATCCCTTGGTGTAATAAGTGCCAGGGGTACCAGTATACTCGAGTTCGACAGGGATCGTCCCACCCCCACTACCTCATGGAGCCTGAAAAATGTTATGAAGGTTTCATAGACATGATATATGGTTTGAATTACACAAGTGTGCATGCTTAACACTACTAGCTATTTATTTTATCTTCATGTGTGTGTTTATGTGTGTATTTAGATATGTTGAGTCTATTGTCTGGGAGTAAACTCACATGACTTCATGCTCTATTTTGCACGATAATTGAAGTGTGCACAAGACAATTCCATTTACAGGGGTGTTATGATTTTTCTTTCATAGACTTTTAAATGGAAAAGGTCCTATATGGTCTTTATGACTACATGCTCCTTGTTTATTTAGTATATATATAGGTATATATTACAATCTGTAGAAATTCTACAGATTTAGGGGCATATTTACAAGAAAGTGGCGTCACCCCTGCCATACCTAATGACACTATGGTTGTGCCGTATTTACAATACTGCTAACCATGGCAGTTGTTAGGACAATAGTGTCAAAAATGTTTACGCTAATGTGGAGCTTTGTTGTACTAGCATCAAATATTTTGACACTAGTGCACCAAAGCAGAGGGAGGACCATCGGTTAAAATGGGTGCATAATTTTAACACCTGCTCTGAGCAAGCATTAAAAATGTGGCAGGAAAATGTTGTGAAGTTTTCGGGCCTCCCTCCATTGGAATGCCTCCCCTTGCATTAATGGAAGCATGACACCACTTTGTAAAAATTGCACGGGAGGAAGGCCTCCTTAACGCCACCTTAGCGTAAAACAAATTATGCTAGGGCAGCGCAAGGTGGCACTACCACCTTGTAAATATGCCCCTTAGTCAGTCCTGAAGAAAGGCTGATGACCCTGACTGGCACTTGTAACAAGCTGAAACATGTTGACCTCACTGAACTATAGCTGTTAGGGGTCATTGCACCCTTTAAACAGCACACTGTTTTTACCACAGCTAATGGACCTTATTAATGAACAAGAATTAGGATCCTGAAGGATTTTTAACTTGTACTTAGGTTTTTATAAGAGCTCCACTTGCAAGCTACATTGAGCCCATCCACTCACACTAGGTACAGTGAGTGAGGATCCAATGATAAAGCATGCCACTGGTGGTACCAATGTGTGATCCTACTGATATATATATATGTGATGCAAGGGTCATACTGTTTCAAGCTGGGTGCAGATCCCTTTCCACTTTGGTATATATTGAGACCAGTGGTTCTAAGCTCCTAAAATGTTTAGTTCACCAGCTGTGAGGCTTCCCCTCTCTTGTGTACTGGTGGAAATAAAAAACCTAAAGTTTCCTTGTACCAAACGGTGGTCATGACCTCCTATGTGAAGTTGACAAATGCCAGTGTATGCACTACACAGTTTTTAGACTCCATTGTAATCTGCAAGATTTATTGTGAAGGCTTTGTTCACTGTTTAATGAAACTATAGCAATTACAATCCATTCTATTGTCTTGTAAGAACATCTGTAGGAAATCAGCGTACCAACGATTTCTTTGACTACAACACACAGCACATATAACAATGATATATTTATTTCAATATGTCATCCAAATATATTGGTAAAATGAACTGTTCCACAAGGATGTGTGGCTTAGGTGGGTTGGCTGCAGTATTTTCTCTCCTGGGTCACCACTGCCTCCCAGTGTCCAAAAAACAGGTAATGACGCTTGGTTGCTCCTGCCTGCAGCCCTCATGCCAAGTTTCCACTTGGAAAACCAGCCAGAAATTTCAAGTATAGCTCTCCAACACCCAGGGAACCCAGGTGTGGAAAATCCCTACCCATTCTACTAGGTCTAGCTGAAATATTGTGATGAAAAGAGGTGTGTTTCATGTGCTCAATGTCTGACATTTTATTTTAAAAACAAAATAAAGAGTGATACATTCTTTGGTATTGTGAGGAATGTGCCTTCTCCACTGAGGATATTCAGCTCCCATGATATTAAAAACCTCATGTCCAAAAAATGTATGCAGGGACTTATGTAGTGATTTAGGGCCTTCTTTAAATGTTGGCAGACCGGTTACTCCTTGATGTCCTTGGAATAAGGCGGAAAGGATATCTGTCATATTTGTGACGTAGTAACCTATTGCTAAACTATAGCTCAGGCCTTTGGTTAATTGCTCACATGTAAACTTAAAATGAAAATAAAATGTAATAAGTCAAACTCACTTGTTTTTGTACCTCTTCATAGCTAAGAAGGGTTCTTGGGAGAGCTGGAGAAGGTATAACCCAGGGTGGAATTCTGACTAAGAATGGGGAGGGCGAGTTTCAGAAGAAAATTGCAGACAAGCAGGGGAGTGAAATCTCCCTGTCCTTCTCCACAACTTGGCAGGGTCTCGAGACAGGGTAAATACTAAAATCAAAGGGAAAAGGCCTAGTAGAATATTTCCATCACCCATACAGACACAGATATTCATACTAGAAGAGACTCTGTACTTAATATACCACAGTGAAGTAACCATGTCATGATATGATGTTTACTTTAGCTTAGTTTAGTTTATGAGATTTATATAGTGCATGGCTACCAGAAGACTGACTTGTGTTAGAATTTGAGGAGAATGAAATAACCAGCTGGGACTCATCAGCATAAGAAACCAAAGGCAATCCATAAGGGCACAAATTCTGTGCCAGCGGGTGCATATAAAGGATCAAAAGTGTGGGGCTCAAAGAAGACTTCTGTGGCACCCCACAATTCAGACGTAAACTGTCTGAGAGGCATGACAGATCAAGAAATTGAAATGTTCTTGATCGATAAAAGTAGCAGCATGTACAAATGCATAGTTGGTATAATAAAAAAATGAGTAAACCCCCGTAGACTGCTGTGATGTCTGCTGTTCCTCAGCAGAGTATGACATTCCTCACATGTCTTAATCTCCGTAGCCTTAACCAAATGAGAATATAGCCATTCAAGCAATGACCTGTAGACAGAACAAAACCTAGAGCAGATGCAGAGGTGGACTCTGAGAAATCCAGGAGACTGCTTTGAAATCTGCCACAGGAGCTGAACAACACTGGTGTACTGCACGCGCAACACCAGAGAAATATACTGACCCATGAAAAATGTAGAATGTCAAGTGGGGACTTGTCGGCACCAGAAAATCAATGAAGAACAGAGGAATCCATAATGACAAGGCACGTGAGAGGAGACTGCTAGTGAGATTCATATGCCTTGCCTTATTCTCAAAGGCTTACAAAAAGGCCTTGCTAATCAAGAATGAACAGGACTCCAGCCTAGACATCAACAAAGGTTTGAGTACATAATCATCCTGGGCTCAAGTGATGCAAAGACTGAAGAGTGGAAACACAAAGGATAATGGGAATTTAATTCACAGGTACCTGGCTGACACAAGTAAACATCAAGCCTACTAGTTCATCCACAAATCCCTGTTCCATGGGTACGATAACTGCTGAGAGCAGAGAACAAGACAAATACAAAATAGGAATGCACACAGTGGCTTCCGGCAACTGGTATGGTACCTGAATAAGGAGTTTAGAATATTATGGAAATGGTGCAGGGACATTATAGCAAAAATACTGTGGATTTAAAAACACCATGGGGCAAAGTATTGTGGATAGGTATACCTTTTTTTACGTTTGTCGGTAATATTGTTGTTTAAAATGTAGTTTACAAAAATGTAATGGTTTAACATACAATTTGCAAGAATATTGTAATTTATATCTTTATATCTTTGTTTTTAGACTTGTCTGTCAAGCTATATCTTTTGAAGTGTTTTCTTAAATACTTTTATTGAATGTTTGGGTGATGTTGGGGAATAGGGTTGGTGAACTTAAAGCAAAGGCTTTAAAAATCTTTTGGTGTACAAAATAATTGTTTGCACTTTTTAATATTGTTAGCGTTGTTTTGATTTTGGGGTTCAGACCTTATTTTGGGTGATATTTCTTATATGAGTTTCTTTGTGTATCTAAGCTGTGTTCATTCCTAGTCCACATCCAATTGTGTAAAGGGCCTGTTCTACTGGAGCCATTGACTATATTTGGCACTCTGTGCTTCTTTGTGCTATTTTAACCTGCATGTTTAAAACATCTTAACTCAAATGCCTCTCATTTGATTTTTATGATTTTGGTGTCATTTTATTTATTCCAATATACCTTATTTTTCTAACAAAGTTTGAGATTTTTATCTTTTGACATTTTTACTTTATTACTATTTTAGTGCTGCATAAATACTCAACACATGCCTCTAAATGTAAGCCTAACTGCTTTGTGCCAAACTACCAGAGGGTTAAGTAAAGGTTTATTTAAGAATGTTTACAGTTCACCCTGACAGGGATTATGGGTATTATTTGAAGTGGGTTCTTACCTCCCTAAACCAATACCCCAATTTATTACAGTGTGTGTATTCAATCTCCTTTTCCTTCAAAGCAGCTCACACAACAGTTACTGTATCTCGTCAAGAATTTATGAATGCACACTGAAGAATTGTGAAGCTGACGTAAGGAATAGCACAGTATTCTTCTGAAATCGTAGCTCTCTAGTAATGTTCATCCCTCAACCGATTTGCATCTAGTCTAAATCAGAGAGATCTCTGCACATTTCTTCAGTTCAACAGATGCAAATTTGATAATGGTCTACTTTAATAAGCGAATACAGTTGTTTGTTCATATATGTCCAAAATATGGCTTTTAATTTGGAATTCACAGAATGCATACCAACATTTCACAGAACACATAATTGTACTGATAGAAGTCAGTCTCATTTGTGTTATTACAAATATTTAAAATACTTTCTGAGCAGGTAACCCTAATTCCTAGATAACTAACCACAGTTTTACTCTAATTCTTAGTTCAATGAGCAGGACATCCCTCAGGAGTCTGAATCATTTTTTTGTTCTAAATTATTTGTGTGTATACAATACCATTACAGTGCATATTAACTTCAGCAGAATGTTAAAGTTGCATTGGTTTGGTGCTAAAAAATAACATAATGGGCCAGATTTACAAGGAAGAGGCACAGTGCAGCACTGCACCAAAATTGGAAGCACCGCACTGCGTCAGTTCTGAATTGCAGGGATGCACCATATTTACAAAAATATGGCGCACCCCTGCGTTTCCCCTAGCGCTGGTGCTAACTTTAGCTGCCAATGCAGGCATCCTTGTACCAAAGTGCAAGGGTGTCGGCGTTGAAGGCAATGATTGTTTATGTGCCGAAAGGTGTCCCTTCCTGCACATAAACAATCTTCAATGGTGATGCAGAATGCAGCACACATAGAAGTAGCAAATCATCATTATTGAATGAGTGTGTGCAGAAAGGGACACCTTCCTGCACATAATCACTCATGGCATTTTGTTCTTTCTATATGTGCTGCAGATTGCAGCACACATGGAAAAAGTAAAAACAAGGAGAAATAAAAGTATTTCTCCTCGATGCCCATGCTAATGCCACCCCTGGGGTGGCATTAGTTTTTGGTGCTGCTTCAGAGTTACGATTCCTTGTACATCTGAGGCAGTGTCAAAAGTAATGGATGTTGCAGTGAAAAGCCCACAGCAATATTCACTGCATGCCCCTCTGCTGCAGAAAACTGCATTGGGGGCCCATATTTACAAGGCAGTGGATCATCAAGCCCACAAGCCCCTGCACTCCCTGCATCACCACAGTCCAACACCGGGGCACCCCAACGCTCGAATCCTTGTCCATCGCAGTCAGCAGACCAAGCCTCAGAGGCACAAAGGACACGCACCCCTGCTGGTACCCACGAATGAACACAAGTGAAGGGAAGATTTAAAGCCCTCTAAAATAGTGAGAAAGCTAGCAAGAGTAAGGGAAGAAGACCTAGCCCTTCAAGATCTGGCAGTTAGGAGGGAGCCACAGGGTACACTCAGATAGCTGAGGAAGCCACAAGACCGTGCATGAGAGCAGGTCTGGACCTAGAAGGACAACACATAGCTCAGAGTGCGGGAGGCAATCTAGATGGGAGTCAGAGGAAAGGTGTGAACAAAGGAGAGAGAAGGAGAGGCAGCTTGCATTATAGAAGCCCAGTATGAGAGCAGGGTAGTGCCCCATCCACCTGAGGAGAGAGGGAGCAGGTATGGAGCCCCAGTCAGGGAAGATTCTGAGATAGAGTAGGAAGGGAAACTTTTGATGGGGTTCTGTACTTCATCAGAATGCCAGTGAAAGAGAGGGGCTGACCAGGAGATTAGTAACTAAGGCAGCCTGGTGCTGACCCAGCTTAGACAGAGGAGGACCAAAATGGCACCACTGCGGGCATACAAGGCACCCCAGGTCCTCGAACCCATAAGCAAAGTGGGACACGTTCCTATTACCAGGTCAAAAGGTCCCCCTTCCTGGTCCCCCAGCTGGGACCAAAATGCCTTTGTCGCACAACCCCAGCAGCAATAGGGTCCTCAATGGGCCCTCATTTCTGTTCTAAAGCAAAGCTGTCTTCCAGCATCTTGAGCCAGGCCTTCCGTGTGCTCAGGGGAGTGAGACTGCATAACACTCATAACTCCAGACTCCCCTCATGGCAATGTCTTCTGCCTCCTCCTTACACCCAAGGATTCCAAATGGTAGCCACGAACAGTAGCCCAAAAAAGATGTGAGCCAAGGGAGAGAGGGGTGCTCAGGAAAGGAGTCTAAGACATCCACTGCTGCACGAGCAGAGCAGAATGCAGGAGTAAGCACACCCACACAACAGGTTTTGCAATAGGGTCATACGGAAGACCCCATACTGCTCACAAGGCCTCATGCTGCTCGAAGAGAGCTATTATTTCAATAGTGAGCTTTTAAAACGAAAGACACAGGGACCACGGAGTCACACTCTGACCCCCACCATTACACAACAATAAAGTCCAGAGGTCTAGGGAAATGCCCAAGACCAGAGGGAAGCAGCCCAAAGCTAGCCCAAAGAAAGCCTCAAGAAAATAGGGCATAGTTAGGACACCTGGTGCCACTAGGGAGGGCCATGGGGTGTGCCAAGTGCTGAGACCAGAGGAGTGCGCACGTGACCTCAGGGCACTTTGTGCTCACTGACTAATGTTTAGTGCAAGATGCCTCCCCTTTATGCATCCCCCACAAATGTAGGCTAGAAACATCATCTCGTGCCACTGACACTGCCCCGTGTACACACCAGGGCGCTGAACGACTGCCAACACCAACATGGCACCAATTAGAAGGTTAAAAACCACCTGTTACATGAGAGTAACCTGTAAAACACACCACCCAAACGCATACTTAGTTAAGCACGGAAAGGGGTGATAACGCGTCAGAACCTTGATAAGTAAACTTACAAGGAGGCACGTCTAGGCCAATGAACCTTTTGACCACGTTTGGAGACTTCCCAGAACGAGATATCCTTTTAGCATCACAATCAATATGTCAATAACTCCTTCAATATTCACAATAACAAATCATTTAAGCTAATCAATAACATTTAATATAGCTCAATACAGCGAATGCACCATGACCTTTCAGCCATAAATAACCACACAAACCTAGTTATGTTAGGATATTTATTCCCTATTAGTTACAATTCTAATATCATGTTTATTACTTTCAACAATAACAAGCACATCAAAACCACTATAACTTGGCAACCTGAGCAAAACTTTATCAATGCATAGATCATAAACATTAGAATAAAGCACAACGTTAGCATGAGTCAAATTTAGCAGAGCATCATTAGTACATTATTCAACAAAGCAAGAATTCAGTCATTTGTCTATTTGCTTCCGATATTAGTGAACTCCTTAACTAACCTCAAATTAGCATCAGCATGTTGGGATTCATGCAAAACAATTTGGCATACATTAATTTGGAAAACATTTAACTATGGTGTCTATCAAAAGAGCAGTTGGTACCTAGAAAGAAAAGGCAAACAGACATTTACATTTTTCATCAGATAGTTACCCATCCGAATGAGTCAGCAAACAGCGTCAGTCTTCGTCCTCAGGACATCGGTCGAATCGCCATCACCCAGGATATAATAGGCAAGTCTCAGTAGGGCATAGGTAAAGAACAAGTCTCTTCCCTCATAAGGAGGAGAAGTGCATATCGGACAAGGGGTAGGATGAGGATGGTTTAAAGTATCAGACGGCTAAAGACAAAGGGGGTCATTACAACATTGGTGGTAAAAGCCGCTTACCGCCGTGCAGAAGACCGCCAACACACCGCCGCGGCCGCGGAATTCCGCCACGGTCATTATGACCCACTGCCCAGAATCCGCCAAAATTCAGACACCCACACAAGTCCGCCACACCAAAGGTCAGTGATAAACTGGCGAAAACAAAACCGACACTGTCACGCCAACAGAAATACGCCCCCACTATCACGACACACGAATCCACGCGGTGGTCTTTCAACCGCGGTATTCCATTGGCGGTACACACCGCCGCGCTCAAAATACACACACATCTCCAAAACACCACCACATTGGACAATTTGAAATACACACACCTGATACATATACACACACCACTCCCACACACCCAATACAATATAAAACACACACCCACATCACCCACAAACCCCTATGACAAAAATTCATGACTGAAGGCCAGAGAGAGAGACACCACCATCAACAAACTAGCATCCACAGGTACACAACATCATCACCCACACAACTTCCACGCACCTCACACAACACACCACTACATATCACCACACTTATCACCACACACACCACCCCACACATCACCTACACCACCCCATGGCACGGCAAAGACAGCCCAGGTTCTCGGAGGAGGAGCTCAGGGTCATGGTGGAGGAAATTGTCCGGGTAGAGCCACAGCTATTTGGATCCCAGGTGCAGCACACCTCAATTGCAAGGAAGATGGAGTTATGGCGAAGAATAGTCTACAGGGTCAACGCAGTGGGACAACACCCAAGAAATCGGGAGGACATCTGGAAAAGGTGGAACGACCTACGAGGGAAGGTGCGTTCCGTGGTCTCAAGACACCACCAGGCAGTTCAGCAGACTGGCGGCGGACCCCCACCTCCTCACCCACAACTAACAACATGGGAGGAGCGGGTCTTGGTGATTCTGCATCCTGAGGGCCTCGCAGGAGTTGGTGGAGGAATGGACTCTGGTAAGTCAAATCTTAACTATTACATCCCCCACCCTACCTGCATGCTATCACATACCCCCACCCTCGCCCTCACCCCTATCACTCCAACTCCTCACAAATGTACCAATATCACAAGCTACACATCCCAACACCAAGCCCTGCATGCAACAACAACGCATGGACACCCATCACTAAAGCATGCTCACTGCACATACCCATGCACCCCCTAAACCATCATCACACAAGCTCACAAACAGGAATGCCAGCACTGGGGTACGCGGTCACCCACCCATTGCACCCCATGACACACACAGATGCAATAATCATGCCTTTCCATCCCTGCAGAACCACTACCCAACGTCACCAAACAGGAGGATCCAGACATGTCCACTCCACCCACAGAAGAGGCCCACAGGGATGACAGCACCTCTGTCCAACTGGGTCTAGATGACCAGCAGGGACCATCGTGGGCCTCAGGACAGTCGGTTCCCCTCACACAGGCACAGGCCACCACAGATCTTCCACCTCTGGAAACACCAGCACAGCACTCACCCAGTGGGCCCATGCCTCTGTCCCCAGGACACGTCAATCAGCTGTGTGTCCACCACTACAGGGAACCCAGGATAACCCACCACCCCAACAACAACAGGGACCTGGGGGCAGTGGCAGTGGGCACACGGTCCAGGGGATGGAGGCCCAGGAACATAGGGGAACTGGGAGGGCTGCCGTGCAACAGGGGGCGGACAGGCCAAGGGAACCCACTCTCCACGAGGCCCTCTCCTCCATCATGGGAGCATACCACCACTCCCAGGAGACGATGACAACGGTCCTGGCCAAGTTTCAGGAGACCCAGCGCATGCAGGAGGAACAGTATTTGGGCTTCAGGGAGGGACTCAGAACCATCAGCTCCACCCTGGGCACCATCGTAGGGGTGCTGAAGGAAGTACTCAACACCAGGAGGGACACTGTAGCACTCCAAGGGGCCCCTGACACTAGCATGGACGATGAACTGCCCACCACCTCCGCCGGCGCTAGTGGACAGGCCGCCCCGCCTCAGGACCACCACACCCCACCCCCTGCAGAGGGAGAACCACCCTGCAAACGGCCCCTGAGATCCAGGAACAAGACAGAGCATGATGCCAAGACCCCCGCCAATAAATGAGACCACCCTGATTGTCATTCCACTGTCCCACTTTGTCACCCTTTCCATATCTAAACTGCCCCAGCTCCAATTCCTATGCCCATATGGGCAATGCACCTGTGAGACTAATAGACTGGACTCTGCCATGGACACTCCTCCGCCATCACCCCTCACCATTTAACTTCCCCCTCCAATATTTTGCATTTAAATAAACACGCCGAAAGCACATCAAGGATCTGGAGTCTATCTGTGATTTCGAAATAGTGTATTTGCAATTACAGTGACAAAATGTTCTTGAAATAGTAATGTCAACATACCTATGTCACACAGCTCTAGTCCATGAGGAATCTAAGCAGATGACACACGTTGGGACCCACATATGTGAAACCGTAAGGGAAAGTGACAACTCAGTGACCATACACTGGGTGAAAACGACAGACAGGATAGAGGTAGTAGTGTAAAAGTACATGTAGTAGGCAGGAATGTATTCTCACTTGTGTTTCACTGGAAATATTGCTGGATCACTGAGTCCCTGTTCTGCACGTCTTCTTCCTCTGCTTCCTCCTCATCACTTTCCACAGGCTCCACTGCTGCCACAACACCGCCAACTGGACCATCCTCCTGCAGAAAAGGCACCTGTCGTCGCAAAGCCAAGTTGTGAAGCATACAGCAGGCCACGATGATCTGGCACATCTTCTTTGGTGAGTAGAATAGGGATCCACCTGTCATATGCAGGCACCTGAACCTGGCCTTCAGGAGGCTGAAGGTCCGCTCGATCACCCTCCTAGTTCACCCATGGGCCTCATTGTAGCGCTCCTCTGCCCTGGGATTCCTCACTGGGGTCAGTAGCCATGACATGTTGGGGTACCCAGAGTCACCTGCAAATGGCGAGGGACAACTGTTAGACACACACTTACCTGTAGGGACAACCCCAGACAACCCTTCCCACTGTCTTGCTTCCAGGGGCTCACCTAATAGCCACACACGGTGCCTCTGGAGTTGACCCACCCCATAAGGGATGCTGCTATTCCGCAGGATGTAGGTGTCATGCACTGAGCCAGGGAACATGGAATTCACATGGGAGATGTACTGGTCTGCCAAACATACCATCTGTACATTCATGGAATGATAACTCTTCTGGTTTCTGTACACCTGTTCACTCCTGTGGGGGAGACCAAAGCCACATGGGTCCCATCAATGGCACCTATGATGTTGGGGATATGTCCAAGGGCATTGAAGTCACCTTTCACTGTAGGCAAAGCCTCCACCTGAGGGAAAACGATGTACCTCTGCATGTGTTTCAGCAGGGCAGACAACACTCTGGACAATACGTTGGAAAACATAGGCTGGGACATCCCTGATGCCATGGCCACAGTTGTTTGAAAAGATCCACTTGCAAGGAAATGGAGCACTGATAGCACCTGCACTTGAGGGGGGATTCCTGTGGGATGGCGGGTTGCTGACATCAGGTCTGGCTCCAACTGGGTACACAGTTTCTGGATTGTGGCACGGTCAAACCCTGTAGGTGATTATCAAATGTCGCTCCTCCATTGTCGACAGGTCCACCAGCGGTCGGTACACCGGAGGATTCTGCCATCTCCTTACATGTTCCAGCGGACGGTGCCTATGAAGGACAACAGCGACCACTGAGTCAAACAACTCAGAGGTACGTACCCACAGTTTACACAGAACACCAATCATACACCAAATGTGATCTGTATGTGTGTTGAGACTAGGCCTAGGTATGTTGGACGCAGTTGGAAATTAGGCCATGTGGGCCCCTGAAATGGCAGCTGCCTGACCTCTAAAGTGGGACAATGGGATGTGAGGTAACTGTGCTGGCGTTATACACCGTCGCGGTAGGCGGTCGGAGACCACGGCGCAATGCTGCATTGGTTAACATTGGACCCTATGGGTCCCAGGAGCCAATGACGATGTACACCGGAGCTGATAGTACGCACCGCCGCGGACGTGACAGCCGCGGACGTGACCGCCATTTTCTATCTGTTTAATCATTCGATACCTGATCCTCGACAGGAGAGGACCTACACTGCAAGTGCTGCCGTGACCTCGGTCTGGAAGAGACAATGGCTCGAGCATCTGGGGAAAGGGCCCCTGCCTTCACATCGGAGGAGTTGGAGAAGCTCGTCGATGGGGTCCTCCCCAAGTACACGCTACTCTATTGTCCTCCAGACAAACAGGTAAGTACATAGGAAGCATGTTGTATGGCTATGCCTGTGGGGAGAGGGCTGGATGCAAGAAGGAAGGGGGCAGAGTTCTGCATGCATGAAAGACGGTGGGTGCATTTGCCACATGGCAAGGGTAGGGATGGGGGGCCACTCATTTTGACGGTGCAGTTGGTTATGACTTCTCTTCTTTCCCTGTACATTTCATGTAGGTCAGCGCCCACCAGGAGAAAGATATTTGGCGTGCCATCGCCAAGGATGTCCCGACCCTGAAGGTCTACCACAGACAGAGCACCCACTGCCGGAAAAGATGGGAGGACATTCGCCGCTGGAGCAAGAAGACGACGGAGGCTCAACAGGGGATGGCCTCCCAACGTGGGAGGGGTGCCCGTCGAACCTTGACCCCCCTGATGTTCAGGATCCTGGCGGTGATCTACCCGGAGTTGGATGGGCGCTTGAGGGCATCACAGCAGACACAAGGGGGTGAGTACACTCTCATTCTGCTGACTTTGCGCGCAGTGGAGTTGTCTGGGTGGGGCAGGAGGGCTGTGGGTTTCCCTAAGCCAGGGCGAGTTCCGGAGGCTAGGCCCCTCCGTAAGGCATGGCTCTGTGGTCCCCCACCCCACCTCTGTAGAGTGCCAAGTACAGCTATTCATGCCCCTGTGTCATCTATGTGTGCAGATGTTGTCCATAGCCTTGTAGGCCATTTTCCAGGAATTGCACTGTAGAGCCCAAGAGCGCGGCATAGTGCAGGGGGCTTCTGTGTCTGTCTTGTCCGTCAACGGTAGCGGAAATCCATGCACTCAACATGTCTTTCTTCTGTTTCCCCCCCCTTTTTGTGGTCTCCCTGTTCTTGTGTGCATTAGCATCATCAGGCGGAGGAGCAGTGGCCCCCGGAGCACGAGGGAGCTGCATCCCACATGGCCATGGAGGGCCACACTACGGACTCAGAATTCAACAGTGGGACGGAGGGCGATGGGAGCTCCACGGCGGGGACAGGAGCTGAGACCAGCGACACGGACTCGTCCTCTGATAGGAGCTCCGTTGTGGTGGCGCCAACATCTGTGCCCTCCGCATCTACAGGTACAGCCGCCACCTCCCCTACCAGCACCACCCTCCCAGCAGCCCCTCAGCCTTCGCCCCGAGCCCGCTCACCCAGGAGGGTGGGCATCACCTTTACCCCAGGCTCCTCAGGCCCTGCCCCAGTCACCCTTGCTGCCCTCAGTGAGGAGGCCATTGACCTCCTCAGGTCACTCACTGTTGGGCAGTCTACCATTTTGAATGCCATCCAGGGTGTAGAAAGGCATTTGCAACAAACCAATGCATTCCTGGAGGGCATTCATTCTGGTCAGGCAGCCCTTCACTGAGCCTTTCAAACTCTGGCCTCAGCACTGATGGCAGCCATTGTCCCTGAGTCTAGCCTCCCCCCTCCAACTTCCTCCACCCAGACCAAATCCCCTGTACCTCTGCCTATCCCAAGCACACCATCAGACCAGCCTGCACACACACCACACAAGGGAAGCTCAGGCAAACATAGGCACCACACATCACACAGGCACTCACGCAAGAATCAAACACATGCAGACACACAAACATCCACTGCCTCCACTGTGTCCCCCTCCCCGTTGTCTCCCTCCTCCCTCCCAGTCTCGTCTAAACACACCTGCATGCACTACCTATACAGCCACTACGTCCTCACCAGCACACCCACCACCACACCCCGCTCACGGGCAGTCATCACCCCCACTACCATTCACACGTCCCCTGTGTTGTCTCCAAGTGTGATGCCCTATCCCAAGATACACAAATGCAGGCACACACCCACCCAACAGCCATCCACCTCACAACAGCCTCCAGTGCATGCACCTGCACCCAAAGTCACCAAACGTACACCTCCTACTACCACCACCTCTTCCTCCACTCCCAAACCCCCTCCAGCTACCCGTCTCAGTGTGTCCCAAAAACATTTCTTGTCCAGCCTTTAACTTTTTCCCACACCTGCCCCACCCCATCCATCTCATAGGTCCCGAACTAGCACCTCAGCCACAACATCTCCGGGACCAGTGGTGCCTGTAGTCACAGGTATGTGGAGTGCACTGGCCACCAGGACAGCCAGTGTGTCACTGAGCCATAGACAGTCCCCCCGTGAAGCACCAGAAGTTGGCCAGTGTCCGGCGGGGGAGGGGGAAGTCTCCAGCCACCCAAGCCGCTCCCAGGGGTCCCGGTGGGAGTGTGGACTCAGCTGTGACACCTCCCAAGGTGGGGAAGGGCCACAAGAAACCCGGCAAGTCTGGGAAGATCAGCACAGCGGAGAAGACCACCATCATCCCGCTGCCCAGGAGGGCCCCGCCAGTCCCATCCCCCCTGCCCAGGAGGCCACCGCCAGCCCCAGCCCAGCTGGCCAGGAGGCCACCGCCAGCCCCATCTCCGCTGCCCAGGAGGGCCCCGCCAGCCACAGCCCAGCTGCCCAGGAGGCCACCTCCAGCCCCAGCCCAGCTGGCCAGGAGGCCACCAGCAGCCCCAGCCCAGCTGCCCAGGAGGGCTCCGCCAGCCACAGCCCAGCTGCCCAGGAGGACCCCGCCAGCCACAGCCCAGCTGCCCAGGAGGGCCCCGCCAGCCGCAGCCCAGCTGGGTCATGAAGGACTGCCAGCACAAGCCCAGCTGGGCCATGAAGGACCGCCAGCCACAGCCCAGCTGGGTCATGAAGGACTGCCAGCCCCAGCCCAGCTGGGCCATGAAGGACCGCCAGCACAAGACCCGCTGGGCCATGAAGGACCGCCAACTCAAGCATCGCTGAACAGGGCACCGCCAACTCAAGGACCGCTGAACAGGGCACCGCCAACTCAAGCACCTCTGAACAGGGCACCACCAACTCAAGCACCGCTGAACAGGGCACCGTCAACTCAAGAACCTCTGAACAGGGCACCGCCAACTCAAGCACCGCTGACAAGGACACCGCCAACTCAAGCACCGCTGAACAGGGCAAGCACCGCTGAACAGGGCAAGAACCGCTGAACAGGGCACCGCCAACTCAAGCACCGCTGAACAGGGCACCGCCAAATCAAGCACCGCTAGCCCATAAGCGGCAGGGGCACTGACGCAACTGGGACCGTCACGGGGTGAGTGATGCACTCTGGGCACCAGTCCCACTCCAGAACCAGGGGAGACATGCATCCACTACCTCTGTCTTTCACAGTATGAAACACTCTGGGCACCATTCCCCTTCCAGAACCAGTGGAGACTGTCATCCACTACCTGTGTCCTTAACAGGATGAAGCACTCTGGGCACCAGTTCCCCTCCAGAACCAGTGGAGACTGTCATCCACTACCTGTGTCCTTCACAGTATGAAGCACTCTGGGCACCAGTCCCCCTCCAGAACCAGTGGAGACTGTTATCCACTACCTCTTTCCTTAACAGGATGAAGCACTCTGGGCACCAGACCCCTCAAGAACCAGTGGAGACTGTCATCCACTACCTCTGTCCTTAACAGGATGAAGCACTCTGGGCACCAGTCCCCCTCCAGAACCAGTGGAGACTGTCATCCACTACCTCTGTCCTTAACAGGATGAAGCACTCTGGGCACCAGTCCCCCTCCAGAACCAGTTGAGACTGTTATCCACTTGAGAGACTGTGGCTTTGCACTCCCCATGATGCAGCAGTGGGCAAACCACCCACTGGAGAGACTTGAGAGACTGTGGCTTTGCACTCCCCAGGCTGCAGCAGTGGGCAACCCACCCACTGGAGAGACTTGAGAGACTGTGGCTTTGCACTCCCCAGTATGAAGCAGTGGGCAACCCACCCACTGGAGAGACTTGAGAGACTGTGTCTTTGAACTCCTCAGGATACGGCAGTGGGCAAACCACCCACTGTAGAGAGTTGAGAGACTGTGGCTTTGCACTCCCCAGGATACAGCAGTGGGCATGGAGCCCCCTCGTGGATCTGGCGTTGTGCACTCATCCGGCTGAGGTGCCTCCCTTCCCTTCCCCCTGAGGTGCCTGTTGTATTTCTATCTGATGCCCCTGCAGTGTTCTCTCTGTTTTGATCTGGTATCGAGTGTGGGCCTCGCCCATGCATTTTGGGCCCAGTGTTCCACGGACTATGAATGGTGCAATACCTGGACTACTATTCTTGGTGTATATTTTGTTAATGGTGTATATATGTATATTTTTGCGTACTGCATTTTAATATATTACAATGGTTACACTCATTTTCTTTTGTCTTTGCATTCTTCTGGGGGGGGTTGGGGGGTGTAACTATAATGTATAGATATGTATTAGTGTGTGTGTTGTAGTGGGTGAGGGTGGGGGTGGGGGTGTTGCGTGTGTGTGTCCCTGTTTTTTGCCTCCCCGTCCCCTGTGTCGTAGGTGCAGTACTCACCGTGGTCTTCGCTGCCGGTGCTGGTGCTCCTGGTACAGTAGCAGTAAGACTATCGCAGGTAGGATTTGGAGTTCCGGGTCCATGGTGTCCTCCTTCCTCGTGGAGTTTGTAGAGGTGAGCGTTTTCCCTTCGAGATTCCTGTTTCCGCCTTGTTTTTATCCGTGGTGAATCCGCCCAGGAAAAGGTGGCGGATTGGCCTGTCATAATAGTGTGGGCGGTACATTGTCCTCCGCCTGTCTGTGGCAGTGACCGCTGTGCTGTTTGTTTGTACCGCCGTGGCGGTCGGAGTGTTAAAGTGGCTGTCTATGTTGGTGGTTTCCAGGTACTTTCTCCTCGGGTCACGCCGTTATATCAAAACTATCGAACAAGTCTCTAATTTCCCATTGGGCAATATTTGGTGAATCATTATCTCTGTCCAATAATTCTCCACACACCTTACTAGAATTTTCACCTAACACAGTTCGCATGCAGTTTATTGGCTCCTGTGATTGACGTCTTCATCCGGTGGAATGTCAGGTAAGAAAAGTTACACTTTGCGCTCCAGTCAGTAGTTCCATTGTCTTCTCCTAGTCCAGGCGACCTTGCACCTGTCGCGAATTACACTGTTGAGAATGTCTCCTTGAGCAAGTCGGGTCCCATGAGAAAGAATTTTACTACAGCTACACACACATAACTCTAGTTTCTGGAAAAGTACAGCTTCATGTCCTTCAGGAAAGCAGCACATTGCACGTTAGAAAAACACAGTAAATATGAGACCAGGCAGCTAGGTCCAGACCCTCGCTAACTAAGGCCTAGTGATTAATTTAGCAAAACCCTAATACATGTCTCTAACTAAGATACATTAATACAAATCCATACATTAGTACATTGTTAATTCATCATTAGTCAGTTTCATTAATCATCGTATACATTGGTGGCCACTCCCCGTGGGCACATTTCAAACGCGTACATTATTTTCTACGTGAACACATTTTCTATGCAGCTTCATTGCACATCTAAATGCAAGTTTTTCATGTTAATAATAATTTTAAAGGTCACACTCTAACAGGGGAAAGACCCAACGATGTGTAAAAATGAAATGTTTAAAAATAACCCAATTCATCTAGAACCAGGTATCTCAATCGAGGCCCCACCCCCCCCCCCCCAGTGCCACACCAAAATATATGGAGAACACAGACATTCTTAAAGGAATAATTGGCAGCATACAGATATGCAATGTTTTTTCTCTTATAACGACCAAACATAGCTCTTGCCCAACAGGTCTGCAGCCAAGCAGTTAAGTGCCTCTACAGTGGACCATTATCTTCTCAGTGGCTGCACCAGAATACCCAGCAGAATTAAGTGCCACAACACACTGCAAATACCTTTTTCACAAGGTACCACCCCTTTCCCTAAAAGGTTTCCAAACTGTTTTTCCACCGTCTGTCCCTGTCACTGAGAGAACCACAAGACATCTCAGCTGGAAAGACCTCAAGAACTACAATGATGCCCAAGTTGTGCTTAATTTTGTGTTTATATATTCTCTGGTTGCTAGGCGTGCTACCACATCCATGTATTTCAAATGAACAGTATGATCTAATGGACTCTATTTGATAGTTGTTTCACATGAGCAGGGACTTCACTCATGTTTCCTTTAATTGCACTGCACTCAACACTAGCATCCCACATGTACTACACAGCGCTTTTTTACACAATACATTGGATCAGCACATGACCGCAATGGGCACTAAGAAATCAGCCGGGTCATGTTATGTCTGTTCGTTGACACTGCGGTAGGCACAGACAAATTGTACTTATCCCAAAAGGTATCCCTGAAAAAGCAAAATGCCTCCCTCATCTGTACCTGTGAAGAATTAGAGCTACAATGCAACCTACTAGAGTAGAGCCCCATAGGGTAGTAGTAAATATGACCCGATGTGAGACCAATCTTACAGCACTGAACCTTCTCACCAAGCCTACCGGGGAGGATGCAGTTTGGACCTGGGATTTTCATGTGAAGAGATTCTTGGAGGTAGCTAAACCACCCAACTGGTCCACTCTCAGGGTGGCCCTTAACAAATAGACACCAGACATGGAGTTTCAGTACAGGGCAATCTACCTCAATGACATGAAGGGGAATGGGCCTAGTAGGGGAGGGTCAAACAACAGCATAGACACCCAATGTCAGGAGATCTGGGACACGAGGTAGACAGGTACACGTGGATAGGAGGGAAGGGGCAGCCCTTAACTTTACGGAAACTCACTAATGCTTCAGAGGCAAAGGAATCATTCCACTGGGCATGAACGAGAATTGTGGCATGATAGTGCACATTCCAGATCTGCAATGAGACACCTCAACACTGATGGACACCTACTGGCAGTGTGGCGAGTTTTCTTATACCCAGCTTGTCACTGGATGGCATGACCTGAGCTCCCTCGTCAGTATACACACCCCAACCCTAGTCATCCCCGGAGGAAATCCATCTGAACTTTTCCAACACCCACTGAGGAATCAAATATAATTGTTGCATCAAGCTCACAGGAGAAGAGCTGCTGATTATTTTGGTTGGTCTCAGTACAAGGACATTCCTGAGGAGTTTAGACTATTCACTGATGCTCAAGTATCAGCCTGCACCTTGCAGACAAAAGCAAATGCTCTCTGATTGCGGATACCATGGTGGGAGATGCTCAAAATGATGAACAGTACTGAGTTTGGCCTTAATGCCATCAGAGAAGAACTAAGGGGCATATTTATACTCCATCTGCGCCGAATGTGCGTCAAAAAAGTTTGATGCACATTTGGCGCAAACCTTGCCCCATATTTAAACTTTGACACCCGAGCCTGCAGACGTCAAAATCCCACCGTGTGCGTCATTTTCTGGATGCGGGAAACCGCCTTGCATTAATGATATGCAAGGTAGGCGTTCCCATCCAAAAAATGACACAAACACCCGTGTGTCGTATTTATGCTACCGCACAAAAATCCGGCACGGCCGGGAGGCGGAGTCGCAAAATGATGCACAGTCAAAAATTAACACCTGGGTCAGGGAAGGTGTTAAAATGGGGCAAACACACCTGTATTTAATCAGAACACACAGAAGCAACAGCAGAGCAGCAAAAGGAAGAACACAGCAACAACAACAGCAGCTTCCACAACGCCAGCAGGGACCACAAACGCAACGCAGAAGGCAGGAGAGGATATTCTGCATAAGGACAACCCTTCATGGCCTCAGGGAACATGACATCATCCAGAGGTACAGGTTGAACTGGCAAGCCATACAGCAGCTGCTGCGCAACATTGAGCAACAGTTGGCACCCAGCTTGCAGACACCCTGCACCATCCCAACAGAAACCAAGCTGCTAGCTGTACTACACATGTTGGCAAGTGGCTCCTTTCAAACCACTGGCACCCTGGTTGCTGGGATATCACAGCCATCATTTTCCGCCTTCCTGCCCAAGGTACTGGATGCCATCATCAGACTCACACCCCTCCACATCTGCCTCCCAAACACACAGCAGAAGCAGCAGGAGACAAAACAGGGGTTTTACCTCATTAATGGATTCCCACACGTCCTTGGTGCCATTGACTGCATACATGTACGCCTTGTGCCACCTGCTGCAACTGGACATCTATACCGCAACAGGAAGAACACACACTCCATCAATGTGCAGGCCATTGCGGATCACCAAGGATTGATCACCAACATCATGGCAAAGTATCCTGGGAGTGTACATGATTCATTTATCTTCCGTCACTGCACCATCAATCAACACTTCCAGGATGGACGATATGGCAATGGACTACTTGTTGGTAAGTACAGAAACCTACTTATATACACACTGCACAGCAACACTCTAGGACAAACAACACATACCACGACAGCGACATGTGAACAGGAACACACTGAGGTTGTGACACCACTAGGCGTGTCTGATAGGTCTGCAGTGAACTTGTCACACATGTGAAACTAGTGTACAGCCAAATGTTAAGACGTCAATGATCACAACGTATGGAGAGGTTTGGCTAAATGTCACCTTGCAAAATGTAAGCGTCTCACTGATGTTTAAATGAATCCATTGCATATGTCTAAAGGTATGGGATGTCCAGAGTACATAGATGTAAACGTGTTACCACCACTGTCAAATTGAATCTGTGTATGGAACTATCATCTCACCCCCAGTGAAGACCTGTATCACAAGTCACAATGCTAGGGAGTACACACTGTACAGCAACTCCCAAAACATACTGCTGACAACCGGTCAGCAGGCAAACACTTGTTCAGCCAAGTAAACAACCCAATGCTGATGGTACATCCTAGAAGCCTAGGAATCAACACAATAACACAAAAGAGTCACAGACAACACAAGACAACTACTGCCATGCACGGTGATATTAATAGGGCAAACTACATCAACATGATCACAATCATTTTCTCTTTCAGCTGATCAGGGGTGTGGAATCCAGCCATGAATTATGACACCATTTGGCAACCCAAGCACTGCAGCAAAGCGTGCCTACAATGAGGCACATAGGAGGACACACACCATAGTCGAGAGGACCTTTGGCATCCTGAAGTCGAGATTCAGGTGCCTCGACATCACTGGTGGCAGCCTCCTATACTCACCAGAAATGGTCTGCAAGATCATTTTAACAAGTGCCATCCTACACAACATTTGTGCATGAAGGAACATTCCCCTATTAGAACCAGAGCCACAAATGCCTGAAGAGGAGGAAGAGGATGATGCTGGCCATCAACATGAGGGGTACCAACAAAAAACAGCTGCTGGATTGTGTAGGTGCCAACATATTGTCAACAATTTCTTTTGAAACAACTCACCATCACCACTGTATAAACATATGTAAATAAACACCTATAATAATCACCATATCATGGTCTGGGTAATAATTTTTGCTTACCTTTATCTCTAACTATCAGAATAAGAGTGTAGCCTCATGGAGCATTGCTGATATACCGATCAGGACACAGAATTTTCCAAAGCAATTGTGATGAGTATCATACAACAGTCACAGTCACACACACTGTAAATGACATATATCCTGTACATTTCACCTCTGAAGGCCAATAGCAGGGGACCACACCTACTTCACACATACATGTTGGCAACATGGTTCATCGCAGCATATGGCACACAAGTGAGACACCATCTGTCAACAAGGGAAACAAATGCCTCATACATGAGGCAGTGGATGTGCTATTGCATTGGTAACAGGAATGTATGACCAGACCCTTGACAGCAGTAAGTCGTACAGCACCTATCTTTGCAAGGGCTATCTGTGACTAGAATTCCATATAAGCAGAACATAGAGAGCACAAGTGGCACACCTATGACAAGCATTGAGCACATGACATTCCATGTACATGTCAGCCCATGTCTTAAGTCCAGACACACCCATGTTCCCGGTTTCATCCCACCTGTCTTAAGAGGTCCCTGGAATGGTAATATGTGTACCCAGATATTCATTCCTCTACACACACACAGACTAACAATATTAATCCAGTGTGCTTCACCCTTTAGTATGGTATGCCATAGTCATTGTACATCTGTCTGCATGGACGTCAGGTTGAATAATGCACTGGCTTGTAGTCTCTAAGCCATGTTATCACCTGTAGTTTGCTTCCCATGTGAAAGGTACTGTTGGCCATTTGAACTCAAATCTCACCTACAGGACTTGTGAGAAACTGATGCAGCACACACCTGTGAGCACCTCCATGCAGACCAGCCATTTGAATATTCACTGCCCTTGCAGATGCTTGGAACAGCATACAAGCTGCCTTTTTGTTGATTACAATGTTATGCATTGCTAGAAAAATAAGCTGTGTAACACAGCCCTTGGATTTATGTGTCACCTTCCAAAACACAGGACAAGCACAGTTTTCCATGTCAACTGTCTTGTTCTTTCTCCGACCAGTCTTAGTCAGACCACTGAGTATGTACGTTGTGAAATTGCTGGATCCTGATTGACCCTGCATCCTGTCAGCCTGTCTGTGCGTTACCCTAAAGGTTCCTTGTGGCTACATATGTATCATAGTTGCTTTCCCAACCCTCACATTCCTCCGGGGGTATTTTGTCAGGTGGTTCTTCAATGCATACTCAAGCTACTTAGCATAATTTGCTTATTTATCGTACCATCATTGGGAACTTGTCTTCAAATACCCAAATCATGGCCTATCCCTTGTCTGGGTCTGATGTATACATGAGTGACAAAGTGTGACAGTATATCATGGCTGTATGCAGGGATTGGGTATGGTGCCTCCAGCAGAACCATCAACGTCAGATAATGTGCATGAAAAGTCCACACATGTTAGGACCTTGACAGTTCACATGCTGAATCACATTACTCACAACATATTGATGGGCTGTGCGTGCTGAATAGCTGCAAGATTAATCAACACAGAGACTATGATGTTCCCAGATGCAGTGGACACTTTACTGGCCAACCTGTGTACAAATGTTGTGATGACACCTGCTGGTACAAGACTCCTGAGATATGATCGCACTCAGCACACCAAGGTTGCCCTGTTGACAGTCTCATAATACGTCTACAGTGACAGGGTGGGACCATCTTCATGTAGGTTCTTATATCCTCATTGGCTTTACTTCCATTGATCTCCGAAGGATACTCAGTAGATACAGGAATAGCCGCCACTGACTCATGATGAGACCTGAACGTAACTGCGACAACATAGACCCCTAAAAATATACAGGATCAACATTGGACCACACACATGAACCAGGCACCTATGTGTAATTGATCACTGGAAATATGTGGCCACGTGCTGCTTGGTTTTCTGGTCCACCACTGCCACAGGAGAGTTGTGGCTCTGTCATATGACCTCAACTGTGGCATGATATTACAATTGTGGTTCACCTTTGGCTTTCCGTGTCAATAACATGGTACCCACTTAGTCTGTACATGTGTCTGACTCATGGTGGGTTCACCAACAAGTGCCTTGGAAGCAGTATCCAAATTTCCAGGACATGTGATGGGCAAGTTTTGGACCATTGACATTAACAAGCATCTGCTATCTATCCGGTGCATGCTTTGTCATTTGTGGTGTTTACGTTACCCAAAAACTAGGAAGTGCACACAACAGATGTTGCTAAATGTATGACTAACACCTTTCCTCTCTCATTTCCACAATGACTTGCATCTGAGGGTTGGATACATTGACTCCACATTCATACAAGTATATTTGCAATGATGCATCTTGTGATGCTCACACAGTGGGTCAACAACTACATTAGTAGCCAATGGACACACATTGAGCCATAGGCATTGAGGTATTGTACTTATGTGCTTCACCTTGCAATCCTCTCCTGACGCCAAACATGCCCAATTTGTGCAATGCAGATATGTAGGCCACACGTTTGGCCATCTAGTGCGGCAGTCAAGAGTGGAAATCCTGTACATGAAGTAGCGGATCATGGTCCGCAGTATTATCATGTGTCACATGTACCCATACTCCGTCATGACCAAAGTGGGTGCAATCAGCCTATCTCAGTATTGTCACAACTGTAATATAACATTAAAATGGTAAAAATGACCCAAACCCAGCTAATGGCCAAAATTTTGATGCATAGCGTCAAAAAATGACGCTTATGGACGAAAAACGATGCATAATGCCCTGAAATAATCATTGCCCCTGAGCTGTATCTTCCACACTGTACCTCAGAAAATTGGGTATTCTACTCCTGTGCGTTGAAAAAAATGACGCACAGACTGTATGCGTCAAAATATTTTGACGCATAACGATAAAAATGCCCGCCATTTTAGGCAGGAAGTGATGTAATAGGATATTCTGTTTACAGATTATGTACAGTGGGTGTACTTTCACTGTCACTTTGCAGTCTGTGATATTTCCTAACTTTGTGGCTGTGTTCAGAGTTTTGTCTGGTCAAATTGTGCTTTTGTCTCCTGTGTGGTCTAAATAGTGTCTTTTTGTGAATAAAAACTTGTTGTAGTATCGTGTCTGAGTGTTTTTTGTGTACATTTGTGTTGTAAAGTATTGTCTTTGTTTTCTTGGGAGTCTGTTGTGGGTAGTGTTAGTTTGGGTATAGTTGGGCTGTGTTAGTTGTTTAGTTTAAGTTTTTCCTGTTCTACTTTCCCCCTAATCTACTTTGTTCCCCTTTATCCCCTTTTTCTCTGTTGCTGCAAAGATGTTTGGTAGGCCTCGTCTTGGCAAGATGGGTGAGGAGGAGCTAGGTGGATTTATATGGCTGGTGTGCCATTTCCTACCCCTAATGAGTGAGGCAGGTGGGCGGGTGATACAGGGGCATCACACTGAGGCACGGAGGCTCAGGTGGGCAAAGGTGTTGCATCATCTGCAACGGATTTATCCGACACCAAGAAACGACCACCAGCTGAAGCACCGCTGGGCTGACCTTATCTCCAAGGAACAAGATCTGCTGAACCACCTGGGGATTGTGATTGGTGGCCCTGTTGGTGAGTACAAATCATGTAAATGTGCACGCTTAAATGCTCTGTAGTGACATCAGCTGATTTTTACAATATCTGCCGGCAATGTTGTTGAGTGTGTGGAATGCTACTGAACAATACAGGGTCATATATCTACTTTGTTAAGGACCACAATTGCTAGCTGTTAGGAAGCAAGAGCTCCGCAAACTTACTGAATACATTTGCATAATGTAAGTTTGTGCCGCCTTTGTGTCAAACAGCAACACAAAGGCCACAGTTGCCTGTGAGGTATAGACATTTCCAAATAATTACCAACATTTGTTGACGCAACAGCTAGACTGACTTTTGATACACTACATGAGGCTGAAAATGAGTGCAGGCTTCACGTCAATTGATGATAGCAATGTGGCCCGAACATATGTCTCATGTGTGTCTGGTGAGTGTGTAAGTAAATGATCACGGAAATTCCAAAAATCTTAGCGATTATTGTGTCCCTCCTTCATTTCGGATCCATGTCTGATCTGGATTTTAACACATATGGAACAAGTTCTAGCTGCTCTCAGCTAACATCTTAGACTGGTATTTGGAGTTTGTAGTGCCACATTTCGATTAGGGATGGCTAGCCAAAGGTATGCCCATGGGTTCATATCTCTATGGTTGGTGCAACTCATCATAGTTGTGCCACATCAAATGAAGAAACTGTAACAACATTAGGGCTAACAACTGTCCCTGCCCCTCTGTACATTGTACCTGTGTGTCATACATTTGTCATGGTCACAATGGCTGGTTGACTGGTAATGCAGTCCTCACGGAAAGTGGCTTTGGATGTCTCACTTGGATACACATGATGAGACGAATACACTCCATTATTATGTCTGCTCACTAATGAAGGAGCATGTTTGCCACCACATGATAGTTAGGGCCACTGCATGTGTGCAGATATGTGTGTATCACTCACTGGAGACCCTGGGTTGGTACATGTTAGCCGTGCTATGTAGGATGCAGTATCATCATGTCTGAGAGGCTCTACTTTCTGATGTAATCTTACACATAGTATTTGTCTTTGGAATTGTTGTACAGAGCACAGACATTGAGCACATTTCTCCCTTCCATGCCTTACAGGTGGACCGGCACCCTACACTGTTGGCGAGGTGGCTCGATTCGAGGACCCAGACAACTCCAGTAAGTGTTGATATGTCTGTTATGTGTTGTGTTTGCTGGTGATGTGTGATGGACTCCTGTGTGTTGGACACATAGCAAAGTGTGATGCACTAGCCAATCTTTTGTTTTGTTCCATGAGTGGAATATCATTTCATTACCAACTTTGAGCTGGCCAATCCTTATCCTATTGTCTTATTTAGGTTTTCTAGGTCAGTCCTGTAGGCACCGCAATGTGAATAGGAATGAGTCATGTGGATAAACTTGAATCAGAAAGAGTCGCACTGGACCGAATTTGTGATTTAGTCAGCTAGTGAGACCCAAATTCTCACAGAATGGGGCTGCCAAATGCTTACCCATAGACTTCTGCTTCCCAATTCACTAATGTACTTATTAAACTGTAGGTTGAACTTCCTAGCAGCATGTAGCTCCACATGTAGTGCTACGAGTATGTGGCACTTGAATGCAATGGCCTAGGTGTGCATGCAACTCATGGCCAGGGGTGTTCTTGCATCTCTGTGTTTGTTGTAAGTCATGGCTTACTCGTAGTAAATGATGTTGACAAAGGTCTGGATTTCTAAACATGAGTAGCGCTGGGATTGGTCAAGGGTTTGCTGTCTCCTATTTGGAGATCCTCCTTACCTGTGGTGTGTGTGCTGAGCCAAACACAAGTCCAGCTTTCCTAAGCATCCTGGGTGTCCTTGTTGTTAGAAATTATTAGTTGTTAGTCCACCCCCCACCCTCAAACACAGGCATAGGTTTGTGAATAGTGTACCTAGGACTGATGATACAAGTTTGGTACACAGACATGTAAATCAGTGAATCTTTTGTCTGAACCCACTATACACACTCATGTATCGCACATGAGTACTATACTGGCAAGTCCATTTACAACTTGCAGATCATGTGGCCCTAGATTTCCATCCCGTACAATGACATTTGTAGCCCTGGCAGTGGTGGAGGATGTGCAGCATGATTGTTAGCTGACAACTGGCAGAACTATGATGCCAAAATCATGGCTGTTGTTACCCATCTTGTAGGGTTTGGATGTGCTATGTGTGATCGGACCTTTGTGGGCTGGCTTACCATGTACTTCCTCAGGGACAATCAATGATCTACTAGTACAATAGATGTATTGTCTGATTTACTTTGTGTGCCATTTCACACAATGCAGTACCTAATGTTAGATTTTCTATGTGTCTTCACAGCTGCTAATATGACACCCCTCCAGGTCAGGGAGTTTCAACTGCGGGCAATGAGGTACCAACATATACTTCAAGTCAAGTCTGGGTACCAAAAAATGGCCAGAAGATATCGGCATGAATGAACCTCCGGAGCCTGGAGGGCATTTCCACAAGGCGGACCTTCTTTGCTCACCACAACCAGCACCACCACCACTGCCACCCGGGTGGCACCACCAGCAGCTGGGACCGTTGCCGGAACATCCACAGCAAGTGCTCCAGGCCCAAGCACAGCACCACCTGCAGGGCAGCCCCCAGCCATGGACACTACACGGCCCCATACTTCCTCGGCTGGCACCCAGACCACCCCAGCTGCAGCCATTGATCCTGCTGCTTTTGGACAAATGCAGCGAAAATTGGACCGTGTCCTTCAGAAAATTAGTCGACTGCGGCTGGAGGTGCGACAGGTGAACCAGCGAGTGTGCTCAATCAAGAGGACCCTCTGGAGGGCCAACCTATAGCTGAAGATACAGACATGATTCCCTCCCCTCCCTCCTCTTTCCTGGTTCTTATACTTTGTGGGTTGAGGGGGCTTAGTGTTAGGTTAGCATAGGATGTTAGTTTAGTTAGTGTTAGTGGGTGAGGAGTCCTGAATATTTCTACTGTTGATTTTTAAGTGTGTGGGTGGGTTTAGGGCAATGTTGGGGTTCTTGTGTGTTTATAAAAAATTAAAAAATTAAAATTATTTAAAAAAAACAAAAAAACACAAAAAATATATATTTGTTTAATATAGGTAAGTATGTGTTTAGGTTAGTATCTGTTGTCCTCCATGTGTCCCGTCTCATAAGGGGGTTGGCGGGTTGATGTTTAGAACGTTTAATTAAATGTGATAAGTAAGTTTAGCTTAGGTTAGTTAGGGACTGTTGTGGGTAATGAGTAGTTAGCGTAGATTAGGGTAGGTAAGGCTTTTCCTTGAGTTTTCACTCCTGTTTTTACTGTTTAATAAATCTGTAGGTAACCCTCTACAGCAGAGGTCTCCAAACTTTTTAATGCCGCGCCTCCCCAGTTGAAAAAAAAAAATCATTGGGCCCCCCTCAGAATTTTTCACAATATTTTATAAACATGGCAATGTTTAAATATGTCTAAACCTATTTAAGCATTGCAGTTAAGTACTGTTACCTTTTTAAAACTGAAATAACATGCTTCTGCTTAAAACAAAGCCCTGTTATCTGTATAATATTTATTTTGGCCAGAGTCAGGGGCCCCCCCTGGCATCACTTCAGGCCCCCCTTGGGAGGGCCCGCCCCCCAGTTTGAAGACCCCACCCCCCAGTTTGAAGACCTCTGCTTTACAGTATGTGTGACATGCTTGTAGATCAGGGCCTTGGCATGAGTGTACAGTGTTTCTTTTGTATTACATTTTGTGTCCTATGCCGCTAACAAATCACAACTGAGCTGTAACATTGGCAGCTATCCCAAAGCTACCTTGCAAAGATTCGGCCATTCATTGCAACCACCAATCACAGTTACTATGGATCCCAAAGTGTTTTTTTTGTATGTTTTCAATGTCACATACAGTGCTTCCAGATTTAGGATTGGGGACACTGTGTTATGTCTGACTGCAGTCTCATGTCCAAGGAAACCCTTATAAGGTGAGTGGTAGTAAGCTCTCTTCTACTATAGTGTACATAACTCACATAGATCATTTGTTACACTATTCAGCATGATTACTTATTTGGATGTAAACTCATACACCTCCATTCATGCAGTTTCGTGACTGTTCGCTTATATTTGTGGGCAATGTTACATGTGTTAGTTTTGCATTGAAGCAACATTTTGAAGGCAATATTTTATGGTTTAGATATCCCTTGCGGAAAGGGTTGATCTGCCCAACACAGCATTATGGTTTATAGTTTCTCTTTTCCTCAGATATTACCCTCAGGAAGGGCAGCGTATGGTAGAATTCAGGCCACTGTGCATAGTTATCAGCCCACATTATTTCAGGACAGTTATGACAAGCTATGATATTTGACAGAAGGCAAAATTCAGTGATCTACTGCACGGTTGATGTGTCACATTACACAGAGACAAAGTGGTTGTGTAAGTGCTATTTATTGAAAAGTGCTGTAGTGCTATTTGTGCATTGTCCATGATTGTGAGTCCATTATAGTGACATCTTCCACTGTGATCCTACACAAGTGCAAAAGGACATGTCATTGGACATGCTGGGGTGAAGTGTCATACAGTGCAGTGGGACAGGACTTGCCAATGAGTTAGTGAGAGACAATCACTGGGCAGGCTGACCGATAGACAGTGGTTTGCATAACAGTTCTCTAGTACAGTTGTTGCAAGACTGGCATTTTACAAAGCGCAGGACCTTGGTAATAGGTGGCCATGTGGCAGGGACTAGTGCTTCCGGGTACTTTTACGTGTGAAGGTGATCTGTTCCTGGTCTTCATCTCCTGATGTGTGTGTTGCCTCCTCTGCCCTTGGTGGTGGTGGTTGTGAAGGGGCAACACACACCTCAGTGTGTGTAGACGTGGAGTCAGACATCCCGGTAGCTGCTACCTGTGGATCTTAAGGGCAATACTGCTGCAAGAAGGATCTGCTGGTTCTTTAGAATAGCAGCCATATCATGATGGTAGGCAGCCAGGTCGGCCCTGAGGTGTTCAATGTTGCATTCATGCACGCGTTGACAGGATTGCTGTTATAGTTGTTGGATCAACTGTATTACAGCTGTGCTGATTTCCTTCAGCCTTTTTTCTACTTCCTGCAAGATAGTTGTTCACCCTTGCATAGCTGCTGCCTGTTCTTAAGTTGACATCATGCACAAACGTACCTCCTCTAGGCTGGCTGCCGTAGTTTGCATCCCCTCCCGCACCTCCTTGGCCAGCTCCCGCTGTACTCCAACTGCAGTTCTCTCAAAGCTGGTGCCAGTGTCGTCAGAGTCCTCAGCTGTATTGGAGCTGGCAGGTCGTACAATTGGGGTGGTGGGTGGATCCTCTGCGATGGCTGCTTGTTCTGTGCTCCTCCTTGTGACTGAAGGTGGGGTCTGGAGGGTTCCAAGGACCTTTTGAAGGGTCTGGTGGCTGCTGTTTGCCAGCTCGCCATCCATGTCATTAGGGTAGTCCTGGACAGGCATATCTGCAGGAGATACATTGTCCTCTGCAATGAAATAGGGTACAATTAGTGTGTCTGTGTTGTGGCATTTGTGATGTGACATGCCTGCATTGTAATGATTGTCACATTGTAATCTTGGTTCCTGTTCATTGATCCAGTCTTTCAGATGGCATTCTCCCAGGCCTATGCCCCACCTGCATGTCACATTTATTGTGGTCAGTTAGTGGACTTGTCAGCATCATATCCTCTAGGTGTTGGTTTTGGCCAAATAGTGAATTGCCACCTTCTTGTCCTACTCAACCCTTCCCCTACTTCCATTCTCATGGTGAGACCTTTCACTGGCTGTGGGTGCTCTGATGGCACTAGCAGCACACTTAACAATTTGGACCTGCCCCAGTCTCTGACCTTTCACATCCACCTATATATAGTTGAAATGTAGCATATACTATGCATAGCATTTTATGGCACAATATGGATGTCAGCATTGGTAATGTGTACAGTTGATGTTGGAGAATGTGTGGTACATTGGATTGCATTGATAGTCGTAGCAGTGTCCTATTTCCTCCTCTGACTGTGCAGGTGTATCTCAGTGACCAGTTATATGTGTCCTCCCCATCAATGCTGTTGTCTGAGAAGTATGACATTTGGGATGTTGCATTATGACCCAGGCACAGGATGGAACCTGACATATGCAGCATTGGTGTGATCTTAGTGCTGTGTACCTCCTAATGTTGATGTCATTGGCTGATGTTTGCGGCAACTATGGGCATTCACATTTGACAGGACTGGAACATTTGTCTTGTTTCAGGGCACTGTTAACATTGTCATCCTAAACCCTCTTATTTGGGTGTGTATGATCCATGGGGACGTTACTGCCATTGGCTACTTGACCAGCACACACAGCGGAGGTGGTAGTGGCAACTGTTGTCAATGTTACATTCCAGTTGTCGGTATGGCTAGAGGTTGTTAATTGGGCCCTAGTTAATGTAGGGAGTATAGTGGCTGACGTGTGACAGGATGTCACTTTGACGTTATGCCCTTCCCTCCTGGCGTGGCTTTACCTTTGCAACATCATTGGCATGGCAGCATACCCCCATGGAAAGGTTGTTGGTGTTGTGTAATGGTGTGCCCCAGGTTTTCTCTGAACGGGCCATGCCCCTGTGCCATGCCCCTTTACCCATGCCACTCCATGTATATGATGACTTACATGCATTGTGTAGTAGGTATTGCCCCCCCCGGTTGCAGTTGACATTAGTGCATTTTAATTCCCCATGCGACTTACCCTGCATGTGCGTTGTCTCCTGGTAGTCTGCGCTGCCCTGTACTTGAATCCGTGTGACAATCTCCTCAGGGATGACAGCTGCGGCAATCTCCTCCAAGTGGTCCAGGGGCTCCTGTGGTGCTGGACTCTCACCTCCAGTCTGCAGTGCTGCCTTCCTGTTCCTGGCCATCTTTTCCTTGGTCCTGAGCTTGCAGTCATTCCAGCGTTTCTTGCACTCGATGACTGTTCTGCGTACTTCTGCCACACTGTTAATCTTGTCAACAATTTGTTGCCATATTTCTTCTCTCCTACTGATTGGCAACTTTGAGTTGACAAACATTTGGTGCTGGTGTTCCGTCACCTCTTTCACCAGAATTTCCTGCTCCTCTGCACTGAAGCAATACTTTCTTTTCTTCTTCTCCCTGTCGTGGGTCTTGTGTGGGTCCTCCTGGCTGGTTCCTGGTCTGTTGTCATCTTCCTGGGGTCTGTACAGGCATCTGGGATCCATTTTGGCTCCCCTCTGCTGAAATGGCTGTGTTTGTGGCGAATTTTGACAAAACGCGGCATATCCGGCTTGCAGTGTCGTAAATCAGCTCACAGTCATTGCCCCCGCGTTAACGTCATTTTCATTTACGACGTGACGCTGAGGTGTGCGTCAAAGAAAATGACTCACACCTGTGGTTTGCGCCACCGTGCATCAAAGTATAAATTTGACGCCCGCACAGCGCACAGAAATGGCGTTAGCCGGCGGTAATATTTTTGACACAAAACTGCGTCAGCGCAGTTTTGCGTCAAAAAGTATAAATATGGGCCTAAGAGCCATTCACCTCATGGTGATGCAACATCAGTATGTTTTTAACTTGATGAATGGAGAGTGGGGTGTCTGCCAAGATCAGCACATCCTGCCGCACTTTCGTGCCTGACAATGACATGGACAATGGGTTTTTATCACTGCCATTCAAGCACTGCACCAACTTCAGAGAGACGTGTGAGGAGGAAGAAACCCTTGAGCAGGAGTGGTACATGAACTGGTTCTCCTGGCTTCCCCGGTGGCTGACCATAAAGTTAGATGCCACATGTAGTTAGGTACACGTAGCCAATCAGGACACAGCACACGCAGTGACTATGTGCCCCTCAGGCCAGGCATCTGGACACGTACTTCCTGGATAACATAGTGTCCATGCGAGGTTAAGCATCACCTGCATTTTCTATCTGGAAATTGTATCTGCAAGTCCTTGTCAAAAGTTTCCATATTTTACCAGGAAACGAATGTGTTATGTGTTTATTTCTTCCAGAGAAATGTATAAAATGTGTGTTATTTCAATGTTCGATGAGAGGCAGTCCTCAGACCCCAGTGCTGTTACTACTCTCCCAGCTGTAATGTTGAATTAAACAAACCATTTCCTGCTTTACCAGATGCTTCTCGCCTCTTGTTTTTTAAGGTAAATTCTCATTCGATCAACATAGTAAACTTGTGAAATAGTTAATCCCACTCACCCTAAGAAATTCTGCCACTTTTGTAGACATAAATTGATACCATTATATAACGTTGCAGGAAAACTTTCTCTTAAAAATATGTCCTAAGAGAAATCTATAACTGC
The DNA here is from genome assembly GCF_031143425.1 of Pleurodeles waltl. Lineage (NCBI taxonomy): Eukaryota > Metazoa > Chordata > Amphibia > Caudata > Salamandridae > Pleurodeles > Pleurodeles waltl. The sequence continues at coordinate 636,778,722 of NC_090444.1, forward strand.
TCTCTAGTTAGCTAATTTGACAAACTTTACCTCTGACCATTTACTACAATAATCAGCCATAAATAATGTGTAGCAAGATTTTCCTGAAAAGAGATTAAATGGCCCAACTACATCAATTCTTACTTTCTCCCATGGCGCCGATGGAAGCTCAAAAGGGTGAGAAGGTGGAGAAGCTGTCTTAGGAGGCTTGTTATAACCACTATGCATCACACAATCTTATACAGCTTGATCAATCCTTCTATCCACACAAGGCCACCAAAAGAACATGTTAATGTGTCACTTAGTCATAATTCACTCTAGGTGTCCTTCATGTGCCTTGGATAAAATATTGTCCATGAGACACAGTGGGGGTAGATATTTACATCTCTCATCAAGACTTCATCTTCTGTAGTTACTTTTTGGCATCCTTAAATGGATGAAGACCAATGTCAACAGCCTTCTCCTTTGTCCACCCAGACTTGATGAAGTAAATATCCCTCTTAAGTACTGCTTCCTCACTCAGGGTAGCTTGCCAATCCTATCCTCAGAATTCACAAGCTCCTGCCAGATCACTATCCAGTTTCCTAGATTAACACCTGTCCTGGAGATTCTAAAGAAATCGCTTTAATGAGAAACCATGGCAAGTAATTAGTACAAATATTCCTTCCACCAGGAATGTATACGGGCACAAAATTAAACTGTAAACATTTTGTGCATAACCTAGGAGTCCTAGGAGTGAAACCCTTAACATTTGTTCTACCGAGAATGCAAATCAAAGGTTTATGATCAGTTTAGATTACTTGCCCATGATAATTGTGAAATTTGGTAAGTCTCCCAACAGACCAGCAATTGCTTTTCAATTCCAGAATAATGTACATCTGCATGTTTCAACACATAGGATGCATAACCAGTTGTTATCAGACCCTCTTTATTTCTTTGGGTAAGCAATGCACCCAGTCCCACATTACTAGCTTCCTTGTTGTATCCCCTTCAACATATGGCAAATAGTCCTTTGGAATGCTGATACTGCAATGCCAAAACATTTCAAATCCACCAATATTGATATGCTTCAAAGGGTGAGGCAAATGCAGTGGAACATAAAAAATCAGGCTCCAGTCTGACTTGGTGATAGGCAGAGACAAGGTCTAATTTAGAAAATGACATAGCTTCGTCTAACCTGTCCAATCTTTCTGTGATATTGGGCAGGGGGTAAGAATCCACCCAAATCTCTCTGTTGAGACAACGAAGGTCAACAGAGACTCTCAGACAGCTATTTTGTTTCCGAACCACCAACAGTGGAAACAACCTTGATCATTGAACCAAGATCCCCATGCAACATAAGGATTTCAATTCAACTTCTAGGTCTTTACAATTGCTAAAAGGCACATTCAGCAACTTAGGCCTGAATAAGAAAGCCCCTAGTGCCACCTTGTGCCACAATTGCGTCATTTTTTTTAACACAAATGTGGTGTTAAGGCGGCATTTCCCCACACCATATTCATTGCAGCATTTTGTACCCCCTTGCGCCACATTATGCCCGCGCCAGGCATAATGTATGGAAGGGGCGCGTTCCGGCGCTAGGAGGCCTGAAAAAATGCGACAGTGAAATTTAACTGATTTCACTGCACCATTTTTTCTGTCATTTTAAATGTCTGCTCAGAGCAGGCATTAAAATGACACATACATTTAAATAATAAAGGGCCTCCTTTCACTTTGCTACATTAGTGTCAACATTCTTGACAGTAGTGTAGCAAAGCATCACAGTAGTGTAGAAAATGTTGATGCTATTGTTCCACCGCCATGGTGTTGTTAGGTGCCAGTAGGGGGGTGCAGAAAAAGTGTTGCATCAGAGCTGATGTGCCACTTTTTCATAAATCTGGGCCTTTATGTTTAACTCAAAGAGCACTCTCTTTAATTTTGATCTAAATGTCCTGAAAATACATGTGGATTTGTCCTGATCTGTCCCAACACATCCCAGTGGATAGCTACCACATGTTCTGTCTCTTGTGGCTTAGGCATCACCAAACAAACATTGATGGAACCAGCCCAGTATAGTGAGAACTTTCACTGCTACATAAACTTTGCCAGCCTTCTGTCTCCCCTTGAATTCCATCATGTCTTCAATTTATTCTAGCAAAGTTATTCTGAGACCCTCATATCAGAGGGAAGCAAAGGTCTGGTGCTCCATATGCCCTTATATAATTCTGGAGTTATCATTGTGATGCATGCACCTGAATCAACTAGAAGATGTAAGACTTAGGGCCTGTTTACAACTTTGTAGGAGGTGTTAATCCGTCCCAAATGTGACGGATATACCACCAGCCGTATTACGAGTTCCATAGGATATAATGGACTCATAATACGGCTGGTGGTATATCCGTCACTTTACTGTCACTTTTGGGACGGATTAACACCTCCTCCAAAGTTGTAATCAGGCCCTTAGTTACCTGCCCTGAAATAAACATACTGATCTACACAATCACTTTGGTCATCTTTTTCACATTACCGCTGCCTATCAAGAAAGTGATTCTGTAAATTTTCATCACTACTTTGCAATATATTCTCAACCACACATGCCACTTTTGACCTACCATTCCATCTAAAACGTTATCACATTGTGGTGAAATGGCCATGCTTGATACAGTATCAGTATACCCCATTCCTTGCTGGATGAGGATCACTATTCCTATTGTGTGTTGGATTTCCACACTGAACACACATATGTTGCTGTAAAAAAGAAATACAGATGGGAAAAGAGGTGGTCATTACGAATCTGATGGTCATTTGACCGCCAGACTCACTTTGGCAGTCGGACCTCCGCCTATGCAGCGCTCTAAGTGCCACATTATGACCACGGCGGTTGTGCCACGGTCGGACTGCCAGCACCACGAGGATCAGAGATCCCACTGGTTTGGTGGTTGCGGCTGTCCTAATCCTCCAGGGCAGCACTGCAGGCAGCGCTGCATAGGGTATTACGATCTCATTCTCCACCAGCAATTTCATGATGATAAAACCGTCATGAAAAGGCTGGTGGAGAACGAGTGCCCCAGGCACTTAGCATGGGCAGTGCAGAGGTCCACCTAGCTAGCACCCTTGCAATGTTCACTGTCTGCTTTGCAGACAGTGAGCATTGCGAGGGTGCTGGTACACCCAGCATCCAACAGCATTGCTGCCGGCTCGAATACGAGCTGGAGACAATGCTGTAGGGTGTTTCCCAGTGGGCCAGTGGGTAGAAATTCAGGCTTACGCCTGCTGACCTAGCGGAAAACTCGTAATGGGCCCCGCAGAGAGGTAGCCACGATGGTGGCAACCTTCCCGTCGGAAGTTCGCCAGATGTCCTAAACCATCCGCCGAGCTCGTAATCAGGCCCAGAGTGTCTTGAGTAGTCACATTATCTCACCATGGTTCTGTACCTTGAATTGTGCTGCATCCTGTCTTGCTGCTGTCAGGCTTAATGTTTGTGACTCTGGCTGAAACATTTAATAGCTTCATCAGGAATCTAGATGATGGGAGGCTTGCCACCAGAATGAAATGTCTGTTACAGCGCACGTCCTTACATGTGTAAAATTAACTTTCTCTCAAAGCTTGATCTGGATATTTACTCTGAAACAGAGTTAAAAATGTTCCCTGTTTTAGAAGCATTGTCTGTTGAAAGGCTGGTTTACACTCATTGCTTGTACGTTTGGAAAAACAAGGTGCTACACTGCCACTTCATTGTAGCATCTTGCTTAAATTTAGAAGTATCTCAGTCTATCAAGGTATTTTTCAAGGAAAAAAGTGGTTGTTCTCTGTCCTAGAGAGCGGCCATAGTTTCCAAGCAATTTTCTTCCAGTATCATTACATTAAGTGGTGTGTTGTTCTGCCAGATCTGATGACTGTATCACCTAACTGTCACAGAACATTTCTCTTGCTTTACCAAAGTAGTATCAAAAGGATTGTCTCCCTCACTGTCTCCAGTCTCCTACACTTGTCATCTGCCGGACCAGAGGGAATACTGGGTCTATAGGTTGGCATGGCCTGCTTCAGCCAGGACTAATAAATCTGTCTTTGTGTAGTTCAATAAGGAGGCTGGTGCCATGTTATTCACTATTTGTTCTATGCTGCTGAATTATGTGGCAGTGTTCTTTTATAGGTATTTTTTTTCCAAAGATGGTGTGAAATAGGAAATGTCTTGATTTTTGTTTGTTGTATGCCTTTAAAGCTGAATAGAAACTAATTCTTCCCAACAATTTATAGAGGGAGAGCATCGAAGAGGTCCTCTAAATGTGGCTCTGATATATGGCAACTTAAGCGGGGGTGAGTGCCTACAAATTGGGAAAGGCTTGTCTTCATCTTGGTCAATATAATCCTCCCACTTGCCTTCACCTTCTTTTGGATAACACAAAAGAATGGGATACAGGGAGTCTGCTTCGTCATGTTTTGCATGGAGTCTTCTTCTTCATCTATGAACCCGATTCACAAAAGTAAACTTCGACCAAAAGTCTAAGTTTAGACCAAAAGTCTAAACTTAGGCCAAAAGTGTGACTTTACTACGAGTAAAGTTAGACTTTTGGTCTAACTTTAGACTTTTGTTCTATGTTTAGACCAAAAGTCTAAACTTAGACTAAAATTCTAACTTCACTCATAGTATTGTTACACTTTTGTTCTAAGTTTAGACTTTTGGTCTAAAATTGTAAAGTTAGACCAAAAGTCTAACTTTAATATGAGTAAAGATAGACTTTAGGTCCAAACATGGGGCCTGATTCACAAAGGTAAACTTAGACCAAAAGTCTAAACTTGAACCAAAGTCTCAATTTACTAAGAGTAAAGCTAGACTTTTGGTCTAATTCTAGACTTTTGGTCCAAACTTAAAACAAAAGTCTAAACTTAGACCGAAAGTATAACTTTACTATGAGTAAACTTAGACTTTTGGTCTACATTTAAACGTTTGGTCTAAGTTTACCTTTGTGAATCGCACCCCATGTTTAGACCTAAAGTCTAACTTTAGTTGTAGTAAAGTTAGACTTTTGAACTAAGTTTACACTTTTGGTCTAAACTTAAACCAAACATCTAAACGTAGACCAAAAGTCTAACTTTACTACTAGTAAAGATAGATTTTAGGTCTAAACTTATATTTTTGGTCTAAACTTCAACTTTTGGTTTAAGTTTACCTTTGTGATTCGGGCCCTATGTCTTCAGTGGTTTAAGGAAATTTGGTCTAAACCGAGGGCCTTTGCAGTTTCACTGGAGAAGGTTGAAGTTCTAATGGTAATGACAGGGCATCCCTTTGTGGTCTTGAGAATGAAGAAAAGTTAGTGTGCTATGGGTTTGAAGTGGCAAACATTTTTTGAAACACCGGCATAATCCCTCCTAAAGAATCCAATAAACACAGAGGTACCTGAACCAACAGAGTTTTGTTTGTACACCGGCTGCCTTTAACATTAAAGTCTATGCAGGGAGTCAGAAACCCTCCTCATCCTGTTACTAATTATTGCTCTTCCTCTCCTCTGTAACAAAGTGAATATTCACATTCTCAGTCCTATGACAAGCTCATCTTCATAAAGCCCTTACTCTTCAGTGCTATTAACAACTTCCCATTTGTCTCTCTTATCATCATTCTCTTTCTCCATTTTCCAAAAACATTCAGCCTAGATTTGTGCTGCATGATAGTGTCAACATTGTCCTCGCATGTCTGAGGTCTGGATGGAGATCTGGGGTTTTTCTCTGAAGTTTGTGGTCTCCCTTCTTGCACATAAACCATCTATAGTGGCGATTTGGCACTTCTGTGGAAGTAGCAAATTGTCATTTTTTTATGATTGTTTATGTGCAGGAAGGGACACCTTACTGCACATACACAATCATTCATGATCTTTTGCTCATTCTGTGTGTGCTGCAGGATGCAGCACACATGGAAAAAGCAAAAATGAGGAGGAATAAAAGCATTCTTCCTCATTGTGCCATGCTAACGCCACCCCTATGGCGGAATTAGTTTTTGGCACTGCCACAGATTTACAACTTCTTGTAAATCTGGGGCAGTGTCAAAAGCAATGCATGTTGCGGTAGAACACCCACAGCAACGCCCATTGCACGCCCCTCTGGTGCAGAAAACTGCACCAGAGGGGCCCATATTTTCAAGGTGGTGTAGGCTCAAAAAGTGGCTTAGTGCCACTTTATAAATGTGGCACACTGCACAGTGCCACTGGAATGTCACAAAAAGTGACGCTCCAGTGGCACAAGGGCCTTGTAAATCTATCCATAATGTTTGTCTATAGTGCTTCACACTACACTTGTGGCAGTGATCAATGTTCAACTCATGAGCCATTCTAGTGACTTTTTTGGGACTCTTAGCAACCATTTTGCATATAATATTATTTAATCCATACCTGAACAGGGTTTTCCACTTGGTAAACCTGACATTCCACTATCAAGCATCAAACAGTTGCGAGGGCAGTTTCACACCTACACACTGCTATGTTGTCTTCACTTTTGATGAACTAGGCTCCACAACTGTTATCTCAAGCCAGACTACATTTGAAGATAGGTAACCACACAGGCTTGAACACTATGTGGTGTGCATTTAAGTTTAAGGGATTTAAATGGATATACTTTAAGCACTGGTGCCCTGTTGGGCATACTGGAAGACAAGTTGCTCCTTCTAGCTAGGCTTGACTCAAACAGTGCTCTGATTATTTCACCAGGACCTCTGCACAGAGTCATAAAAGAGCCACAGTATTGCTTTTGTTATCGTTCATAAGGCAAATGGCATTCCAAGTGAGGGATGTGCTCAGTTAGTACTAATGTAATTGATGTGTCAACTTCTCTCAGCAGCCATTTGTTTCTGAGACTACTAAAAACACATTCTCATGTGAAGTACACACAAAATAGCATGCAATATAAAAAGTACAGCACCAAAAATACATTCGATCGTCCGTCTTCTCTTCCTGAGCTGCTTCTTATATAGACTGCTATATATGAAGCCACCAAAATATCAGAATCAGTGTTAAAATCAAACAAAATGCATCAATGTAGATTTGGTCTCAAACCATCAAAGCCTTGTTGTCCTTCTTCTCATTAGCTGTCGGGTTAGTGTTGTGAAAACAGAAGATCCCAGGAAAATAATTAAGTGACAGAAATTAAAGAAAGTGAACTACGTTTTTGAACGTGAGGAAGAAGTAATACGTAAGCATAGAAAATCTTCCACCCATCTAGGATTTTTGTACCTAATTTCATCACTAATTGCAGCTATAAAGTATTACATTGGTCATTAATTCTATGTAAAAGTTAGGTTGTTAGTTGCCAATGATCTGCATCCTGAAAAAGTAATAATTCCGCAATTGTCTTTTTACTGGGAAGCAAGCGCACACCATTGTAGCAAGGGACTTTCCCTGGGTAGCGAAGCAGAGCAGTCCAAGGCCTCCTCATGGGAGGTCATGTAGACTAGGAATCACATTTTGCTGGCAGCAACAACTACACTCAGTAAATTATTGTCTAGTCAGTGCTTTCTTGTTTTAAAAAGGGAAAGTTCATTTATTTCACATATTGCTAAATATTCTACATTAGATTACAAATATGTGCATTAGGTAAATGGAAATACGTTTGGTGAGAGTCTTATATCACATTTCAGCCCTACTGGGTTGGGCATTCCATAATTATTGTGCCCCACCACCTGTAGCAGAAGCAACATTGCATTAATAGGGAGTATCATTAGACACAAGGCAGGCCACTAGCTTTGTGAAGGAGTCACCATATTAATAAAACAATAATCACCTATTATTCTTTACCATTAAATCCCACTGAATCAATATCCATGTTAAAATTAACACATTGCTATTATAAGCATTGGCATGTTCACCAATGAACACTCTAATAAAGTATTTTAAGAACAATAACTAAGGTGTGTCAGAGTCTTTTGTTTAATAGTCAGGCCATATAATACAGCCATTGGACCAACCACTAAAGGTTCCAGCCCTCTGGAGTCAAGGAACAAAAGCTCTAGTTCTAAAGAATGTTTAGGACACATACATGTTGCTCTTCAGATCAGGGATTCAAATTCCAAAGTAGACACAGGGTTAGCGTTACACATAATTGCTGTTGCATCTCTTGGAGTCCCTCAAAACATGTTGAATGAATGTTGTGGGTGCCCTTCCCCCTCCATGGGGCACTACAACACAGGAAAATATGCAAAGAGGCCCTTGACTGGGCATTATGGGGCAGTCCTGTTGGATCTCTTCATTATTTTATGAGTTGCTCCTGATGCTTTCTTCTGCGGTCTCAAGTCACATATCTGGCTCTTCTTTTGGGTGTCTCAATCCCACCTGGGGCACCCTTAGCTTCTATTTCTCATAGAGAGCCATGAGGGGTCCCCCAGACACCCACAAACGTAGCTGGCTCTACTCATGCAGCAGCAGACATCTATCTCTGTGTTGCTGCTGCAGTATGAGCAAGCTCTGCCTACCAGGAACTTTGCAGAATGGGCAGCAATGAAGTCTGTGCAAACTGCATCCCCAGAAATAGGCATGGGTGGGCAACGACCCCTAGGCCCTGGCTCACCCTGGGGATATTTCCCCAAATTACTGTAGAGCGCCACATACTCATCCTCATGTGTGTCTTTTAAGACCAAATCTTTCAAGGTCCTACCCAAGTGTGCTGATTGTGTTGATCTTTGGCTTATTTTATTCCTGGTAGTGAGCTCTTGCCACTGGGAGCATTTTCTACAGGCATCCTGACCTCTAAAGGAGCACACTTTGCTGGGAGCTGAACTTACTGGCTCTCTGCACTAGTTTTCCCCTCTCCTGGTGGGGCTTTGGGCTCAGCCCTACTACTAACAGCCAGTGGAGCACCCCTTTTCTTACATTCCCAGGCCTCATGGTCTTCTGGCTGTTTGGAGTGGCACCCAGGGAGCATTGGAGTCCAGGTCTTCGCCCAGTCCTCAGGGTGCATAAGAAGTCAAGAGCCACTGGTCCTGGAGAGACTCATTCTAGTCTGGGGATTCAGCCGGGGACAAAATCCTTACTCCCTCTTGCAGGGCATCTGATGGCTAAACTTTCCAGCTGGCCATTCTTCTGTCGTCATCGCCTTCCAAGTCCAGGGTGTTGTTGACTGTTCCTCCCTTGTTCAGGGGTGTAATGTTCTAGATGCATGGCACCCATGGCCAATCCTAGGTTGCCACATCATCCACCCCCCGTTCCTACCCTCCTGCACAACATTCTGTGACAATTAAATATAGCACTAACAAGTTTTCCCTGTGAAGATTTCCTCATCCAGGAAATGCGACAATCACTGATAATTACTCCTTGTGTGTGCTAAGGTCTTTGTTCCCTCTGCTCAGGAGCAGAGTAATTAACTTGCCCCAACAGGTGGGAAAAAAGGCCTGGAATCTGATTATGACCTTTACGACAGAAATTTGACAAAAAGATGTATAAGTGTATTACAGGAAACTCAGCATGCATGTTTTCCTCCAGTTTGACAACTTACTGGACTGTATATCCCTAGGAGGGCAAAACTGCACTTTACGTCAGATTTCACCTGCATAACACAATGAAAGCACTACAGATCTAGTGATGAATGCCCATGAATATTATAAGACCTACCCCAGGTCAACACCTAAGCTTGCTGAGTTCCTTTTGCAAAACGTTGCCTGTACGCAATTACCAGGTTGCACATAACGGTAGTGTCTCACAAGCAACCAGCACACGTATGTGCATGTGTGTGCACATGTTCATGTGTAACCAGCCTAGTGACCCTTACCTTAGCTGCGCTGCAGTGGCCTTAACTTGAAGAGCGGACACTGGCAGTAAACACGCTTGGTCAAATTATTGTGAATTTACCATTCTTCAAACACACCCACAAAAAAAGTCCAAACACTGGGTAGTCAAAAGCAAAAATCCTGGTGAAGCAGATGAGTGGAACTGTTTTGCTGCACTCTGCCTTCTGACATTTCCCCGTATTGCTGTATCGACTGCTTGTGTTTTTACTTTCCTTTGTTCATCCTAAGTAAAGTTAAAAAGGCAAAAAGCAGTTGTGATTCATTAGCGACACACAGTCATATAAAGTGTCAGCCTTGACTGACCAATTGGGGAAAGGAGGCACAAGACTCCACAGTTTTTTAAATTTTTATCTAACAAGGTATTGTACTTTGAAGCTTCTGTGTATATATTTATTTATTGTATTACATAGTTAACTTGGCTTGTAATACTGTTCCCTGGTCAGATTACGATAAATGTTTCAAGTATCCATAAACACATTAAGAGAAGGTATGTTACAATCTTGTCTTTAAAATCAACATTTGATAATGTTTCCCTATAATCTGATAATGCAGTTAATTTCAAATTCCAGTGTTTCACAGAAGTCTCACAGTTTCCCCCTAACTAAATCGTGTGTCATCGCCTTTTCTACCATGTCAATAGTTCTTAAATCAAATTTTGCAGTCATTTCCATGTATTTGTCATCCAGGAAACATAGGCCTAATGTTAATCCTGCATCAAACTTTGCCTCCCTTGTATTAAGTTGGAATAGAGCACTGCTGGAGTCTATTATGCTATCCGAAATGTTAGATTCATTGAATCATGCTTGAGCTCCCCGTGGCATACTGGAAACGTGTAATATCATCCATAGAATTGTAAATTCAATGTTACATTAGCTACAAAAATTAGGTCATCTTGCGGCCTAAATATTTTCATTGGATAAATCAAGTATTGAAAGCTCTCCGTGATCAGAAGTATATAAAGCACTATGAACCCATATTTTTAATTGAAACTAATTAAAAAGCAATAAATGATTTGTGATTTAGGGAAAACAGTTTTCCCTAAATAAGTCAATGAAAGGCATTCTCCAGCAGTAGTAAAAGTCTGTGTGTAAGAAATTGGGTTTTTCGATGAGAAAGGTGGAAGAAACAATAACCACAATGCTTCACAGCATGAACCACACAGGTCAATAAATAAACCTGTGCTTGACCCTCTGGTAGCTTGGCACTAAAGAAGTCATCCTTAACTCAGATGCAATATGTAAAGTATTTCTACAGCCCACAAACAGTGATAAAGTGAAAATAACACAATAAAAATCCCAAACCAATTTAGAATAATAGAGTAAATTCTCTTAAATAAAATGACACCAGTACAACAATCAGTAAAACTGGAGATATTACATTTTAAAGTTGTTCCTGAAAATAGTGTCAGAAAGCAAAAAGCGCCACTCCTGTTTATCTGTTCACAGTAGACCAAGGTAAGTCACAAGCTGAGGCCAACCGCAATGGAACGTGTCAGATACAGGGACCAGGTTAGTTCAAGTGAAGATTTACCTTCTTAACAGCAGTGACAAGTGTTCCATTCATGTTGGATGAGGCTGCAAGGAGTAGGTTTCCACCGCAAAATGCAGGTCAATTTTCGCAGATGATTGTTGTTGTAGCACGAAGATTTGGTAATCAATGGAGCTCTGCATTGGTTGTTTTTCATGGATGGTTTTTGCCAGGGAGAAGTGCAGGTCTCACAATGCCACTTCATTGCTGATTGTCACCGTCGCCGCTAATGGTAGATAGCGCTGGAGCTTTACGTGGGCAGTCGTCGTAGGTGGTAAGGTTATGTGTGATAGGCCCATTTGCAGTCATGAAGAACCCAAACCTCAGGATTTTCACTTTTTTTTTCCTTGTGGACGAGCTCTCACTGGTGCCAGCTAAAAGCCCAGAACCTGCGGGGAACCTCTTGGGGATCAAGACTCACTCTAGCCAGGGCCAGCGGAAAGGCTTAGGAAGGTCAGGAAGTCCACTTGGTGGTGGTTAGCTGGGCAGTTGCAGGGAGGTCTTTCAAAGTTTGTTGTGTCCCTGTAGCTCACACAAGAGTCCAGTGACTGACCGTTGCTGTAACTGTGGCTAGCCTGGGATCAAGGCAAGTAGGTCCAATCTTTCTTCTGTGAGACAGCAAGGCAGTCTGTCTAGTAGCAAGGGTCAGTCCTTCTTCTAAAACTTCCACAAGACCAGGAGTTCTACAAGGGCCAGCCTTTGTACTGGGAAATCCCCTCACCTACCTCCAAACTTAGATCTGGTCAGTTCACCCCTTTCTCCTTATCCTGTGTCCAAACTGTCTAGGATGACAAAAGCAAGGGCAGACCTGGTGTCAGGTTCCTTTGTGTCTGCTGTAGGAAGGGCCCTTTGAAATTTAATCAGGGTAGGAAGACCCTCTCCCTTCACTCCTAGGTTTCCTTTGTCTCACTGCATTGAAGGAATACACAAACCCCAACCAGCAGAGCCATTCACAGTCATGTGACTCAGGACACTGGCAGAAAGGCACAAATGGTGTAGGCAGAAAAATGCCAACTTTCTAAAAGTGGCATTTTAGAAAACTAAATTCCAATCCAATTTTACCATTAAAGAGGATTTTAAATTACAATTCATTAAATGTAAACATCATATCTTTATCTGCTCCCGATCTGACATTAGCACTTATTAAGCATATTAAAGTAACTTAGTGCTAGTCTATGAGAGAGGTAGACCTTACCACAGTGAAAAACAACTTAAGGAGATTTTACTGCCGGAACAACCATGCACCCTGCCCTAACAGCCTTTATGGATACCTTAGGGGTGACTTGTAAGATTTAAAAAGTAACATGTAGACCTGGAAACATTTATTTTGCCCGTTCAAAATGGTAGTTTAAGCCTGCCCTACAGGCTGCAGTGACAGGCTTAGACATGTTTTAAAATACTACTTTAGTGGGTGGCACAATGAGTGCTGCAGACTATTAGCAACATTTAATTTACAGGCCTGGGTTCATGTAGTACCATTTACTAGGGATTTCCGAGTAAATTAAACTTGCAAATATACTATAATCCAATTATGAAAATAGGTTGAGCAAAGGAAGGCATAGGAAAGAAAACAATCTAGGATGACCCTGCAGAAAGTGCAGGGTCTAACAGTATGAACAGATGTGTTAGAAAGAACGAAAATATGTAAAAGACCCCATACACAATTTTGATTAATAAATGGAGAACAGAGTATTAGTAAAACTCTTCCTGGCACTTGTCACAGCATAGAATGTCCCAAAATATTTCAGAATTAGCAAAACACTTATGTATAGTCTCTACATGGGCCACAGGTAGGTAAAGATCTAACATCATGGGGTGCAAACTCGCTTCAATGTATTCAACTAATTTCTAGTCTTGGGATTAATTTTGCACATAATGGAACTCTAGCACAGAACTAACAATATTGTGATTAGCTTTTTGCTTGGGGCCACTATATGCAATTGGAATACAGGTGATTTCTCTCAGAACATGAGGAAATTGTGTAGAATTGCCCAACATATTTGAATAATTTATCCTGAACATGCAATTTACAAAACATAAAGTTAGATGACAAATGTGTACATGCAATATGCATCCGTGTCTCTGATGGACATGTATAGTTAGTGATATTCTAAAATTACATTTTTATATTCCACCAGGAAGAACTAATATTTACCTTGTACCACATAACATTAAATGAAAAAATCTGCAAAGCAATGAGAGCAAAATAATTGTTAATACAAAGGTCAATGTCAATACAAACACAAACCAATTTATGAGTCATGTATTCAAAGTTTAATAGTAAGAAGAATTGTAACAAATCCCAGACCCTGGATTATTTAACACAAATATTGGATGAAAGGGGAAACTTTAAGATTTGCTAAAGTCCAAATGTATTTTCTAATTTGAAGATTGAATTGTGACATCCTTGAGAAGACTATCCGTGCTATGTTGACATTAAAGTCCACAGGAATCTTTGGATTTATAAACTTAAACTTTAAGCATAAAGCCCCTAATTTCATGGATTATAATACATTTTGAATAAACTATACTTAGGGGGTCATTCCGACCCCGGCGGGCACCGCCCAAAGACCGCACCGCGGTCAAATGACCGCGGGGGTCATTTGAACCTTCCCGCTAGGCCGGCGGGCGATCTCCAAAAGATGCAGTGGCACCTGTCGCGATTTTCACTGTCTGCTAAGCAGACAGTGAAAATCTTTGTGGGGCCCTGTTAGGGGGCCCCTGCACTGCCCATGCCAGTGGCATGGGCAGTGTAGGGGCCCCCAGGGGCCCCACGACACCCGTTCCCGCCAGCCTCTTCCTGGCGGTGTAACCCGCCAGGAACAGGCTGGCGGGAAGGGGGTTGGAATGCCCATGGCGGCGCTGCAAGCAGCGCCACCATGGAGGATTCCCTGGGCCAGGGGAAAACCGGCGAGAAACCGCCGGTTCCCCTTTTCTGACCGCGGCTTTACCGTCGCGGTCAGAGTGGCCCGGGAAGCACCGCCAGCCTGTTGGCGGTGCTTCCTCTGCCCTCCACCCTGGCGGTTTGAAACCGCCAGGGTCGGAATGAGGGCCTTAGACCTGAATTCCTTTCCTGAATTGGAATATAATTGGGAAACTGGAGTAATTAGTAATAGCAAAAAGATGTCTCAGGCAAGGAAAAATTTTAGGAATAGAGTAGTACAGCAATTTTACCTATACTAAAATTAGGCCCCATGATAGACTGGTATGGTATTCATATGCAATTCAACTAAATCTGTGGTAGTTTGAGAACAAGATAACCAGTGTGAAAGGAGATTAACAATGGATCCTATTAAGTTTTCTAAAGAGCATAAAGTCCACAGAATAATGAACCATTTATGTGATAAATGTTCTTCTGTTTTCAATTGATGGAAGCAACTTAATAAAAGGAAATATATTAAGAGAAAAAGGAAGAAATTAATAATGTTTAGACTGACTGAAAAGCCAAGATTCAAAGATAAATTAACATTAATGCAAACAGCACAAGCTCAGAATACAAAAGTGTAATCTTCAGAGCTAATAATCCACATAAAGAAACTGTAGTCTACAATGCAATATAATTGGGTGAGATTTGTCAGAATTGATCACACGTCTACAAATTCATAAAGATCTCAATAAAGGGGCACAATTATATATTTATTAAATATGGCGACGGATATGAGCTGTTGGACAATCCACAGTTTAATCTGCTAGTTTATTACTAAAGGTCCAAGCAAACCTGATGGATATGTTGTCCAAAAAGCCTGAAACTATTTAGATGTATTGTCAGTAGCTCTTACCATGGTGAACAACTGCTCTACTAGGATTGGATGTTCCATGATTTCAAATTCCATAGCAAGATCCAGCATTTAAAGCAGGGAGGATGCTTCTTGGTCTTTAAATAGAACACTATTGACAAAGAGTCCTAAACGGGAAGTCTCAGCTCTGTAGCTAGGTCCAAAAGCAGACACAATTGGGGCAGTACTTGATGATGGTCAAGTAATACATGTAGTTGCAAACAATGTATTTTTCCAGGATCTGAGGGCAGAAAAAGGGTTTGTAAATGGCCTTAATTAGACAACTCATGGATGTGAAGAACAGCCTTTTTAGCGGTGGTTATCAGGCCTTCCCTTAACAGACCAGAAAGATATGACTTTTTGATGAAGGTGATGAGTTGCGGAGCTAAGTAATAACCATGTAATTTCAAAAGGCCGACAGGGACAATGGATGAGTCTGTAAGTTTCAATTTGGCTATCTGGTTAATAATTCCATATTCCCCTGCCTACTTGTGAGTAAGAAAGTAGCACTCAGTGTAGGAACAGCTCTTCCTTAATCACAGCACCAGCTTCAGTGAGTCACTACTCTTCCGCAAGGGCTACCAAGGGTCTCCTGACATTTTTGACTTTATTTATGAAGTGCCGCTCAGTTCAGTTGAAGAAACAATGGAACAACGGAACAATGAGTGCTGTTAAGTGTAGTGGATACTAGAATAAAGAACATTAGTGGTTGTTACCAGCTTTATCAATTTCAGAATATTAGGATACAGTCTTTGCTCCCAGGATGGCTTTTTATAATAATTTAGCGAGACAGATATTAAATTCTATATTAATTCGCAGACACCTATTCTTGTGCCATTTGGATTTTATCTGGCCTTTTTCATTTTATGGCCTTCATTTCCACAGAAAACCACAGAACATAATGCTATTGAGGGCAGAATTTAGAAGCAGTTCTAAATTTTGAATAGCAAGAATTTTACACTAAAGACAAAGAGATACAAGGCTTTTTCACTTTAGATAGTTTGAGACCTTAAGTTTCTAAGGAACATGGGTAATGTTTCTTCTAGCAACTTTTCCAGCATTAAAGAAAATGCTTTCTTCAAGATGGGAACTCTGAGAACAGGGATGTTATGTATTTGTCCAGAATTCTCAATGGCAGAGATGAGAAGATGATCAAACCAAATAAGTGGTAGAAGAATTATGTTGTAAGGATTTTTTTTTTTACTAAACATGATGTCTAGTGTGTGACTCTTTGTGTGTTGGACCTCCCAAACTAATGGTAAGGCCAGCCTCACACAGTGTTAGCAACATGTCTGATTATGACATGGCAAAAAGGAAGGCAAATGAAAAATGGGAAAAATGGCTGCCCATCTTGGAGCCTCTCCTTTAACACCTCCATCAAACAAATGCACGTCAAGGATTGTAAACAATTCAACATGAAATCTAGGCTCATCAATAGGCCACTAACAACCCTAGGACACGCACAGTAAAAAACTACAGAAAATACATGTTTCAAATTGAGAAAAACATCTGGGGCCATTACAGAGATATTATAGTCAGGATCAGATTTTAGTTGCACAAAGCTGTAGAAATTCAGCTGTTATAATAGTGTTATTTAGAGTAACTATAACTAATTCCCTAAGTTAACTATAACTCACTCCCCAATTTTGTTAATGCAGTGGGGGTTGCATCCAACCTCCGCACACCAGGCCCTGTGGTCAACCGCTGTGCATGTAACACCACTCCTTGAACGCCCACTTGGGTTTGGTGAGTGACTGTGTGTATGTGGGCAAATCTTTTCCACTGGGCTCTGGATTTGCGAATCCATCACACATTTACACTGGGGCACTAAGCAGTAGTTTCACAGAAAAAAACCAAATTGGGCACATTTGTGTCCATAAGAGTTCCCTCATAGACCCCTCCATGTGGCTATGGGGTCAGGATACCTCTATCCTGCCCCTTATATCACTTTTCAGTTTTATTTTTCCCCACCTGCACCAACCCAATAAACAAAACTGCAGCTGCAACTTTTCACTCAGGTTGTAGCCAGCTAATCAGTGCCTTGGTTTAGCGCAAGGATCTGTGGATCCTCTGTGGTGGATCCATCATGGATCCACGTCCCTAGATCCACAAATGTATTTTTCTTTCAATAACTCTGAAACTACAGGAAGGATTTAGACAAAGGCCCTCATTATAACCCCTGGGGGTAAATCCGGCTTACCACCATGAAGAAGACCGCCAACATACAATCACGGCTGCGGAATTCCGCTACAGGTATTACGACTCAAAGCTTGGAATCCACCACAATACAGACACCCACACAAGTCCGCCCCACCAAAGGTCAGTGATAAACTTGTGATACCAAAACCCACACCGTCACGCCAACAGGAATACGCCAACACTATCACGACCCACGAATCAACATGGAGTGCTTTCAACTGCGGTAATCCATTGGCGGTGCACACTGCCGTGCTCAAAATACACACACATTTACAAACCACAACCACATTGGACAATTCGAAATTCACACACCTGATACACATACACACACCACTCCCACACACCCAATCCAATATAAAGCACACACCCACATCACCCACAAACCCTTACAACCAAAAATTTGAAAGAAGGCCAGAGAGAGAGATTAGCTAACGCAACACCAGCATCCACAGACACACAACACCATCACTTATACAACATCCACGCACCTCAAACAACACACACCAACACATCCCCTCACACATCACAACAAACACCACCTCACACATCACCCACACCAGATCATGGCACCTCAAAGACACCCCAGGTTTTCTGAGGAGGAGCTCAGGGTCATGGTGGAGGAAATCATCCGGGTAGAGCCACAGCTATTCGGATCACAGGTGCAGCAGACATCCATTGCTAGGAAGATGGAGCAATGGCGGAGAATCGTCAACAGGGTCAACGGAGTGGGACAGCATCCAAGAACACGGGATGACATCAGGAAGAGGTGGAACAACCTATGGGGGAAGGTACGTTCTGTGGTATCCAGACACCAGATTGCTGTACAGAGGACTGGCGGTGGACCCCTACCTCCTCCCCCACAACTAACAACATGGGAGGAGCAAGTCTTTGCGATCATGCATCCTGAGGGCCTCGCAGGAGTAGCAGGAGGACTGGACTCTGGTAAGTCAAATCTTAACTACCATACCCCCCACCCCACCTGCATGCCATCACATACTCCTACCCTCACCCTCACACTCATCACCACAACACCCCACAGATACCCCACTACCACAACCCACACATCCCAAAATCAAGCCCTGCATGTAACACCAATGCGTGGATACCCATCAACAAAGCATGTCCAGTAGAGAGACTCACTCATGCCCCAAAATCACCAATCACACAAGGGCCAAGGCAAATAATGCAAGCACAGGAGTTGAGGTTAACTCACCCATTGCACAAGATGGCACACACAGATACTAAGATTATGCATTCACACCCCAACAGGACCCCTACCCAACGTCACCAGACAGGAGGTGCCAGACATATCCAGTCCCCCCACAGAAGATGCCCACAGTGATGACAGCAGCTCTGCACGCCTGGATCAAGATAACCAGCCCGGCCCATCAGGGATCTCGGGACAGTCAGTTCCTCTGACACAGTCAAAAACCACCACTGAACCTCCCCCCTCAGGAAACACCACCACAGCACCCACCCAGCGGGCCCATATCTCTGTCCCCAGGACACGTCAATCAGCAGTGTGTCCACCACTACAAGGAACCCAGGCAAACCCACTAACACAGGACAATCAGGGACCTAGGGGCAGTGGCAGTGGGCACACAGTTCAGGGGACAGAGGCAAAGGATAACAGGGAAGCTGGGAGGACTGCAGTGCAACAGTGGGAGGACAGGCCCAGGGAACCCACTCTTCACGAGGCACTCTCCAAAATCATGGGAGCTTACCACCATTTCCAGGATCCCATGGGCACGGTACTGGCCAAGTTTCAGGAGACCCAGCGGCTGCAGGAGGAACCCTACCTGGGGATCAGGGAGGACTTGAAGTCCATCAACACCACCCTGGTCACCATTGCAGGGGTGCTGGCAGACCTTGTCAACACCAGGAGGGACACAGTGGCACACCAACGGGCCCCTGACACTAGCCTGGACAATGAACAACCCTCCACCTCCGCCGGCGCTAGTGGACAGGGGGCAATGCCACAGGAACAACAGGCCACCAGCACCCCCCCCCCACAGAAGGAGAACCACCCCGCAAATGGTCCCTAAGATCCAGGAACAAGACAGAGAACATTGCCAAGACCCCCGCCAGGAAATAATATTCCCCTGAATGTCACCCTTCTATCCCACTTTGACACCCTGTCCACCTTAAACTGCCATTGCTCCACTTCCTATGCCCCATTGGACAATGCACCTGTGAAACAAATAGACTGGACTCTGCCATGGACATTCCTCCATCATCACCCCAGCCCATTTTACAACCCCCTCCACTTATTTGCACAGAAATAAACACACTTGAATCACAAAGCAATCTGGAGTCAGTCTGTGCTTTCACAAATGTGTAATTGCAAAATCTCTGGAATGTCAATGTACTTGTTCACATACCAATGTTACACAGCTGTAGGCTAGCAGTAAACATAGCATAGGGCACAAAGTGGGATCCAGATCTATGAAATGGAAAGGCAAAGTAACAAGTCAGGGTCCATACACTGAGTAAAAATGACAGACCCATGCTAGCTCCAGCAATAGTATGAGATGTGGGAAGCAGTTCCATCTTCTTACCTGTGTCTCACTGGAAGTATTGCATGATGATGTTGTTTCGGTTGTCAACATCTTCTTCTTCTGCCTCTTCTTCTTCACTGTCCACAGGCTCCACAGCTGCCACAAGACCACCATCTGGCCCATCTTCCTGCAGAAAAGGCACCTGGCGTCACAAAGCCAGGTTGTGCAACATACAGCAGGCCACGATGATCCTGCACGCCTTCTTCGGTGAGTAGTTTAGGGAGCCACCTGTAAAATGGAGGCACTGGAATCTGCGTTCTATAATCCTCCTCGTTCTCCCATGTACCTCATTGTAGCGTTCCTCTGCCCTTGTCCTGGGATTCCTCACTGGGGTCAGTAGTCATGACAGGTTGGGGTAACCAGAGTCACCTGCAAATGTCGAGGGACAACTGTTAGACAGACACTAACCCTTAGGGACAACCCCATACCCAGACACCAATGTCAACTGTATTTGGACCGTGGGCTCACCTATTAGCCACACCGGTGCCTCTGGAGTTGCCCCATCACATAAGGGATGCTGCTATTCCTCAAAATGTAAGCGTCATGCACAGAGCCAGGATACTTGGCATTCACATGGGATATGTACTGGTCTGCCAAACACACCATCTGCACATTCATAGAATGGTAGCTTTTCCAGTTTCTGTTCATTCCTGCGAGGGGGGGACAAATGCCACATGTGTACCATCAATGGCACCAATGATGTTGGGGATATGTCCCAGGGCATAAAAGTCCCCTTTCTTTGTGGGCAAATCCTCCACCTGAGGGAAAATGATGTAGCTGTGCATGTGTTTCAGTAGGGCAGAAACACTCTCGATAACAGGTTAGAGAACATTGGCTGGGACATCCCTGATGCCATGGCCACTGTTGTTTGAAAAGACCCACTGGCCAGGAAATGGAGTACAGACAGAACCTTCACTAGAGGGGGGATTCCTGTGGGATGGCGGATAGCTGACATCAGGTCTGGCTCCAACTGGGCATACAGTTCCAGGATTGTTGCACGATCAAGTCTGTAGGTGATAATGATGTGTCTCTCTTCCATTGTCGACAGGTCCACCAGGGGTCTGTACACCGGAGGATGCCTCCATCTCATCACCTGCCCCAGCAGACGTGCCCTATGGAGGACTGGTGGACGGGGTCCTCCTCCGGTACATGCAACTGTGCGGTCCTCAGGACAAATGAAACAAAAGGAGGGACTGGGAGGGTTCTGGTCCAGTGTACGGTCTCCCAAAACCTAATGTATAAAAAACAGAGTACACAGTTCCAATATATATATAAACTTTTTTTTTTTTATATATATATCACTCAAAATATATGCAGGGTGAACAGAGTCAGCAATATCAGGAGAGCCCTCAACCATCCATTAGGATGCCAAGTTTCATCACTGGGCAATCTCCTCGTCAGACCGGTGCTGCAATGTCTGGCGGATCACCCCGAAATCAGTGGTGGTACTCAACCGAAATTTAATGTTTAGCAGAGTGGGGTCTGAAATGGAAACTGACTGTGAAAAAGCAAAAGGAGAGGAAAGTGGATTAAAATTGGCTTTGAACCTCTAAACATCACAATTTTAATAGATCAGAAGAAAGGTTCAAGTCAAGATTAAAAAAATATAAAGGGAGTGAGATACAGGGAATAATGTCCCACTACACTCCGTAAAAAGGAAAAGGAAGTGTACCTAGTCCTAACGTATTCTGGTCAACATGTTTCGCATCTTAACGGTCATAGAAATGATCCAATGACGCTTCATCAGGACCCTAAAACTACTTCCCCTATTTAATAGTATGTCATAAGTGCTGGGAGGTCACTTACTGTATGAAGACTAGTTGTCAACGTCGATTTGGTCAATCAGTCACCCTGCATAAAGGTGAAAACACAAACAAAACATCAAAGTTTGAGTGATGCAAACGGTAAAATATTCACTGAAGGCCCCGGTCCCAAAAGTGTGGTACAGACAAACATAATACATAGACCGGCTTACCATCCCATAGTGAAGGATAAACATCATAGGAACGTGCAAGCCTCAAAACCACAGAAGAATTACTAGGTATAAACAAATTGAGATGCAGTGCATGGATTAAATAAACACATATGGATGATTCTGTAATCAAAAGGGCAGAGTGTGCCCTATTGTGGCCCAGTATGTCAAATGGTAGTAGCCTGTACACATTACATTTTAAACAGGTGGTAACTGTTTTAAACATAGAGTCAGGATACTGTTTGTAGATAGTAAAAAAACAAAAAAAACAAAAGCAAACATTCCAAGGAGAATTAGGCCCTCATTATGACCCTGGCGGTGTTGCACCGCCAGGGCCAACGGGGGCGGGAGCACCGCCGACAGGCCGGCGGTGCTCCCTTGGGCATTCTGACCGCGGCGCTTTGGCTGCGGTCAGAAATGGAAAACCGGCGGGCCCCTGCGTGCCCATGCCAATGGCATGGGCACTGCAGGGGCCCCCGTAAGAGGGCCCCGCTAGTATTTCACTGTCTGCATAGCAGACAGTGAAATACGCGACGGGTGCAGTAGCACCCGTCACACCTTCCCACTCCGCCGGCTCGATTACGAGCCGGCTTCATGGTGGGAAGGTCGTTTTCCCCTGGGCTGGCGGGCGGCCTTTCGGCGGCCGCCCGCCAGCCCAGGGGAAAAGTCAAAATACCCGCCGCGGTCTTGCGACCGCGGTACAGTATTTTGACGGCGGGACTTTGGCGGGCGGCCTCCGCCGCCCGCCAAGGTCCGAATGAGGGCCTTAGTCTCTTTGAAACTATACACCAACTCCTGATTCCTAATGTGCAATGCGGGAGAAAGCCGGTGGCACTAAAAAGGTGGATAGTTAAACTCATCTGTACCTCGAGAGAAAATCAAATTTTGAAGCTGGATCGCATGCAGACTTACTTGGTCTCCTGCCGGTCCTGTGTGTGAACCTGCCCCGAGGTGCACACCTGAAAGACGCCACACTGCGCCTCCAGACAAACAGGTGAGTACACTGTGAGCATGGTGGATGGCACATGAGTGTATGGAGTAGCCTCGATGGAAGAGGGTGGGGAGGGTGACAGGCCAGCATGTCAGGATTGTGTGTGTATGTATGTCTGGGCCAGGGTGAGAGGTGTTTGGCAATGCATGAGATGAAATGTATGGGATAGAAACATCCATTTTTACTTCACTTTTCCCCTAGGTCAGCGCCCACTAGAAGAAGGGTATTTGGGGTGCCATCGCCAAGGACGTACAACCCTCGGGGTCTACCATAGACGGAGCACCCACTGCCGTAAAAGTTGGGAGGACCTGCGCCGCTGGAGCAAGAAGACAGCAGAAGCCCAGCTGGGGATGGCCTCCCAACGTGGAAAGGGTGTCCGTCGCACCATGACCCCCTGCTGTACCTGATCCTGGCGGTGGCCTATCTGGAGTTGGATGGGCGCTTGAGGGCATCACAGCAGCCACAAGGGGGTGAGTACACTCTCCTTCAGCTGACTATGCACGGTAACGAGGTGTCTGGGTGGTCAAAGTGGGCTGTGGGTTCCTCTAGGCCAGGGCGAACTTGGTAGGGTAGGTCCCTTGTTAGGCAGGCTCTGTGGCACCCCAAACCCACTACTGGTAATAGCCATCTACACCTAGTCAGGCTCCTGTGACTTCCAGGTGTGCAGCAATTGGGCCTAGGCCTCGTCCCCCATGGCCATGTGAATTTTCTAGGAACTGTTAGTGCATGGCTTAGTGCATAGGGCTGCACCCTGTGTGTTGTGTCCACCAACGGTAGTGGTGTTGCATGCACTGACCATGTGTTTCTTAGGTCTTCCCCCCCTTTTTGTTTTGTCTCCCTGTTCTTGCGTGCATTAGCATCATCTGGCGGAGGAGCATTGGCGCCGGAGCAGGAGGGAGCTGCAACCCACATGGCCCTGGAGGGTAAAGCAACGGAGTCTGAAGCCACCAGTGGGACGGAGGGCGAGGGGAGCTCCACGACAGGGACAGGAGCATACACCAGCGACAGCAACTCCTCCTCTGATGGGAACTCCCTTGCGGTGGTGGGCACTTCTGTGCCCACCACATCAACAGGTACAGCCGCCACCCCCCCTACCAGCACCGCCCTCCCAGCAGCCCCTCAGCGTGTGTCCAGTGCCCGCTCACCCTGGAGGGTGGGCATCTCGTTCGCCCCAGGCACCTCAGCCCCTGCCCCAGTCAGCCCTGCTGCCCTCAGTGAGGAGGCTATTGACCTGAGATTCCTCACTGTTGGGCAATCTACCATTTTGAATGCACTACATCCTCAGCCACTACCTCCATCACTAGCACACCCATCACCACACACCGTTCACGTGCAATCACCACCCCCACTACCATTCACACATCCCCAGTGTCCTCTCCCACTGTGTCTGTGAGTCCTCCTCCCAAACTACACAAACGCAGGCACACACCTACCCAACAACCATCCACCTCACAACAGCCTCCGGCCCTTGCACCTTCACCCAAATTCAGCAAACGTACACCTCCTACAACCACTACCTCTTCCTCCACTCCCAAACCCCCTCCATCTTCCCGTCCCAGTGTGTCTAAAAAACTTTTCCTGGCTAACTTTGACCTCTTCCCTTCACCTCCCCCCCGCCCTTCCCATAGGGCCAGGCTTTCCAGGTCCCAGCTCAGCACCTCAGCCACCAAAACTCCAGGCACAGTGGTGCCAGCAACTGCGGGGTCATCGAGTGCGCCACCCATCAGGGCTGCCAGTGTGCCACGTAGCGAGGCCAAGGACAATCAGCCACATGCCAAGGTGAAGAAGGTGCCCACATCCCGGAGGGAGAAGCCGCACCTATCAGCCACCAAGGGCTGATCCAAAACAAAAGGGGACAGTGGCAAGACACCTGCGGCACCATCAAAGGTGGGGAAGGGACACAAGCCGAAGTGCAGGTCTGGACAGGGCACGGTGGCTCTGACTGAGGGACTTGAGTCACCCCTTCTGTCAACCACTACACCAACCTGTTTGGCGGCAAACACCGCTACCAGCACCGCCACCTGCACCGCCACCAGCACCGCTACCAGCACCGCTACCTGCAGCGCCACCAGCACAGCCACCTGCACCGCCACCTGCACGTCTGCAGCCTCAGCAACAGTCCCCAGCATCTTCCCCAGTGGGCAGCCGTCCGAGGCTGCAGGAGACATCCTGGTGTGTCCCTCAACAGGTGTTGACAATTGCACCACCACCAGCACCTCCACCACAGACACCGCCACCAGCCCCGCGACGTGCTCGACAGTAGCACCACCGCTGACATGGCTACCATCCCCCGTGGGCAGCTGTCCGAGGCTGGAGAAGACTTCTTGGACCCTGCCCAGCTTCCATGAGGCATGACTCTCATCACTGTTTGCACCTGCTGGTGAAAGGCGAAGCCGCAGTAGGTTGGGGTAGGTCTCTGCCTCCATGGAGTATCATGCTACCTGTTCCTAGGCAATCTCGTGGCACACACACCCATGTGAGGTAATGGGACCAGCTAGACTGCATGTGGAGCACTCTGGGCACAAAGCCCCCTCCAGAACCAGTGGAAAATCACATCCACTACCTCAGTCCTTGGCAGGATGAAGCACTCTGGGCACAAAGCCACCTCCAGAACCAGTGGAGAATCACATCCACTACCTCAATCCTCAGCAGGATGAAGCACTCTGGGCACAAATCCCCCTCCAGAACCGGTGGAGAATGTTATCCATTTGAAAGACTGTGGCTTTACACTCCCCAGGATTAAGCAGTGGGCAAACCACCCACTGGAAAGACTTGTGAGACTGTGGCTTGGCACTCCCCGGGATTAAGCAGTGGGCAAACCACCCACTGGAAAGACTTGTGAGACTGTGGCTTGGCACTCCCCGGGATAAAGCAGTGGGCAAACCACCCACTGGAAAGACTTGTTAGACTGTGGCTTTGCACTCCCTGGGATAAAGCAGTGGGCAAACCACCCACTGGAAAGACTTGAGAGACTGTGGCTTGGCACTCCCCGGGATAAAGCAGTGGGCAAACCACCCACTGGAAAGACTTGTGAGACTGTGGCTTGGCACTCCCCGGGATAAAGCAGTGGGCAAACCACCCACTGGAAAGACTTGTTAGACTGTGGCTTTGCACTCCCTGGGATAAAGCAGTGGGCAAACCACCCACTGGAAAGACTTGAGAGACTGTGGCTTTGCACTCCCCAGGATACAGCAGTGGGCATGGAGCCCCCTCGTGCAGCAGTGGCGTTGTGCGTTCATCCGGCTGAGGTGCCCCCCTCCCCTTCCCCCTGAGGTGCCTGTTTAATTTTGATCTGATGCCCCAGCAGTGTTCTCTCCGTTTCATGTCAGGTATCTTGTGTGGGCTTCGCCCATGCATTGTGGGACCACTGGTCCACGGACAATGATTGGTACACTATCTGCACTTGTGTAGTTGATGTACATATTTGTATATACTGAATTTTGAAACTTTCACTATCTGAGTTTTTCATGATTGCACTTGTTACAATCATTTCCTTTTGTCCTCGCGTTCTTCCAGGGGGTGAGGAGGTGTATATGTAATGTTGCTGCATGTATTTGTGTGTATGGTGTTGTGGGTGAGGGTGGGGGTGTTGTGTTGCGTGTGTGTGTCACTCTCTTTTCCCTCCCCCTCCCCTGTGTTGTAGGTGCAGTACTCACCGTGGTGGTCGACGGTGTCTGTCCTGCTCCTGATAGAGCAGGAAGAAGACCAGCATGAGCAGTACATGTAACTCGGGCTCCATGGCATCCTGGTTCCTCGTTGGGTGTTGAGAGGTGAGTGGTTTCCCTTCTGTGTACTGTTTCCACTGTGCTTTTAATAGCGATGGTTCCGCCCCAGAAAAGGTGGCAGACAGGCGTGTTGGAATACAGTGGGCAGTACTTTGTCCTCAGCCTGCCTGTTGGCGGTTACCGCCGTGGTGTTTGTTTCTACCGCTTTGGCGGTCGGAGTGTTAAAGTGGCTGTCTATGTTGGCGGTTTCCACCATGGTTGTGATTCCATTTTTTTTCTGGCCGGCCTGTTGGCAGTATTACCGCCGCTTTAACACCGACCGCCAGTGTTGGAATGAGGGCCAAAATCACAAAAAGAGATCTTTCTGGACCAACATCTACCTTTCTGCCAAATTTGGTGTAATTCCGTTCAGTGGTTCGGGCTATAACCTTTTTTTAAATCCTTATGGGAAACTGCATGGGGAAAATGAGTTTTGAGACCCTCTTTTTTTAGGCCCCCGCTTGACAGATCACCCCAAAACTTTCAAGATAGCAGCTGATGTAAGTAGTGTACTACTTTCGAAAATCTCATGAAGATTCATCAAACAACGCCAAAGGTAAAACAAACAAAAAATGCTTTGTCTATGGGAATAAGATCCTGAATATAATTACCTACTGGTGACCGCCATATATATATTAGTACCCAATGCCCTTATCCACCCCTAAACCCTAAAACATCCCTCACTCTTGTGTGTGTGCGTGTATATACATATCTTCATTACATATTTCAAAACGTATACTTTGGTCCGTTCAGCTGATGTCTTGAAAGCTTCCGCATGACCCATCAAGCAGGGAGCTGAGAAAAGGGTGGGCTCAAAACACTTTTTCCCCATTTTAAGTCAATGGGATTTTCCAAATTGTTGAACACAACTACATCCCGAACCACTGGAAGGAATTACACCAAATTTGGCAAAAAGCTAGCTCTTGGTCCAGAATGCATGCTTTTTGTGATTTGCCGTAAATTTGTTCAGTAGTTTTGGGGATATTAGAGTTTATAAAATATAGATATCTAGGGATGCAGATCTTCAGTGGATCAAACCGTCCAGGTACTGATGTCTGATTGGCTGCCAACACTTTCAGCAGGAAGTGTTGGTAGGCATCTTGGGTCTCGGCTTCAGCCGAGTCCTAGAAAAAAGTTTTAAAAAGGCCTAGGATAGAGACACCCTGGCCCCATTGCTCTGGTGCTAGTGTCCCAGACCCTGCCTTGGCTTGAAAGCTTTTCTTGATCAGCAGATTGTTCTTCTGATGTTTAAAAAAAAAAATCCTGCCCTTTTCATGAAGTCCTGGGCTTACCAAATCCCGGGGACCTCCACCTCCCCGGGGCTAAACTAATAAGATATGCGGAGTGGGGGAATGCCACCTCACCAGGACAAAGATTTAGATGTGTGTGGGGGGCATGTGGCCCTCACGCAGCCTTCCCACAGCCCCAGGGACCACCACCTTCCCAGGTTGAAGATAGCTGTGAATGCAGGGGGTGTGGGCATCCGCCGTACCCCTGTGGACCACCTCCTCCCCAGGGCCAATGTAATGTGGTATGCAGGGGGGCCATGCTACCGCCCGCAGCTCTAGGGACTACTACTTCCCCAGGCTAAAATACAATAATGAGGGGGACCCATTGCAAACCTCTGTCCCAGGGGACCACCACCTACCCGGGACCAATGTAATATACTTTTTGAGGCCACATGACCCTCCGCAGTCCTGGGGACCACCACCTCCTCATGGCAATAGTTGTTGGAGGGGGGCCACATGGCCCCCCTCAGGGAGCCAATGATGGCCCTGGGGACTGCCACAACCCAAGGCTTTCTCCTTGTGTGTCCCAGTGTGCCCATCCCTAGGACATAGGTGTTTGCTTTTGCTTGGTAGGAGCTGACTAGGCCTGGGCGGATTTAGCAGAGTAGCTCAGCAAAGTGACCAAAAAACTCAACCGCGCTACGCAGAATTGGGCGGTGCTGTTGACTCTCATTTTTAGCGCTAGGTGTTTGTCCCACACTGTAAAATCAGCACAAATGGCACTCCGCACAGCGCAAAAGGGCACTTCTTCTTTTCTGCTGCTCGAGTAGATTTTCTACTCTAGCAGCATCATCCTCAATGTGAACGGAAGGTTTCTCAACGCAAGAGGTAGCGACCATCCGCAACTGCCTGGGTTGAAAAATCTTGACGGGAGGTGATCTGGAGTAAGATTTTTCTCATGAGAATAAAAACTCTGCTGCATGGAGTTTTTCGCAACTCCACGCTCTAAGTGGAGTGTGGAGTGGGAAAAACTCATCAAACTCCGCAAGTGGATCGGATTTCAATGCCCACTCCTTGAGCTGACACTTCCCACCAAGAAAAAGCAAATAAAGTCTGCTTTCTGACACTCCCACTGGCAGAAAGCAGAGTTTTCATCTGTTTCCCTGTATGCAAATATGCGTGCAGGGAAACAGATGAAAACATTGCTCCCACAAGCAGGGAGCTGCTATTTGAAGCAGCTTCCTGCTTGTGGAAGCAATACCGGCTCCCGAAGGATGCGGGGAGCTGGCTAGGACCGCTGGGCCTTAAGGCTTCCCCCGCGGTCCAGTCACTCTCTCTCTCTCTCTTCCATCCCATAATGGGATGGAAGAGAGAGAGAGAGAGAAAGGGATTGTTATTGACATGGTCTCTCCATACAATGATTTTAAAGAGTAAGACTAGCAAGATGTTTGGTATGAATGCTATGTCTGCTGCAGAATGAAGCAGACATAGAAGTAGCAAATTGTCATTATTGAATGATTGTCTGTGTGCAGAAAGGGACACCTTCCTGCACATAAACAATCATTCATGTCCTTTTGCTCTTTCTTTGTGTGCTGCAGAGGGGTCAATTTTTACAAGGCAACGTTAATCCACATCAAGTGGCTTAGCACCACCTTGTAAATATGGCACGGTGCACAGCACCACGGAGTGTTGCTAAAAGTGATTCTCAGGTAGCGCTAGAGGCATGTAAATATGCCCCAAAGTAACTCACCTGTGCAGCAACTACCATACCCAGGTGGGGGGTGAGGGGCAGTTTTGGACAGCAGTTTTAGGGCTCAGGTTTTTTTTTGGCAGGTGGCGGTTATAGGGCTCAGGTTGGGGGAGAGACAGGGGTAGTTTTCAGGGCAGGTTGGGGTTGGAGGGCAGGGTGTTAGGGGGTGAAGAGACAGTTTGTGTGTCAGTTTTAGGCCTCAGGGCGGGGGTGGTTGAGTTGCTTTTTTTGCAGTGGGTCAGTTTTAGGGTCCGCTGTAGTTTTCAGGGCAGGGTCGGGTTAGAGGTCTGAGGGAGTGGGGGTAAACAGGCAGTTTTGTGGGCAGTTTTCAGGCTCATGGCGGGGGTGGTCAGGGTTGTTTTTTTAGGAGGGCGTCAGGGTAGGGTTAGAGGGCTCAGGACAGGTGAAGAAACAGTTAGAGGGGCAGTTTTAGGGCTCAGGATAGGGGTGGTCGGGTTTGTTTTTTTGGCAGAGGGTGGTTGTAGGGCTCGGGGTGGAGAGAGGCTGGGGTAGTTTTCAGGATAGGCCGAGGTTGGAGGGCAGAAGGTAGAGCGGTGAAGGGGCAGTTTTGCAGGAGGTTTTAGGCCTCAGGACAAAGTGGTGATCCGGGTTGTTTTTTGACAGGGGGTTGGTTTTGGGGCTCAGGTTGGGGGGAGGGGAAGGTAGCTTTAAGGGCAGGGAGGGGCTTGAGGGGGCAGTTTTGGGATGCAGTTTTCGGGCTGAGGGTGGGGGTGATTGGGTTTGTGTTTTTTTGTTTGCAGCGGGTCAATTTTAGGGCATAGGGTGAGAAGATGCTGGGGTAGTTCTCAGGGCAGGGCAGGGTTAGAGGACTGAAGGCACACACACTTACTGGATGATGTCATCAGTGATGTAATTTGAGATGTCATCAGTGATGTCACTGACCATGTCATGAAATGAGTGATGTAATATGTGAGGTCATAAGTCGTGCATTATGGGGGTGCATGTTATGGTTAGCTAAGGTAACTATAACTGCTGAATTTCACTGGTTTTGTAAACGTGAAATGTGAGCCTTACTATTACATCCCTTTAATCTGTAGTTTTTTCAGTGCATCTTGGGCTTTTCCAATTTTAATGTCCCCAGTGCAATTCTGGGTGGCCATCTAACTGACCTATGGAGTCTCTGCTTCAAACTGGGCCTGGGAATCAACTTTTCCCCAAGCTAGACATGCAGAACAGGGTCCAAACTCTGCTAGCTTAAAGTGCAGCAGGTGCAGTCACTCTGGCATTGCAGCCTCTCTTTCTGCACTTCCAACCTTTCCCCCTTCTAAGTCCAGCCAATAATGGGAGTCAACGTGCTAGGGGTGCCGTATTTATCCCAGGGAAGTGCCCCAAGGGAGCCACGCGGTCCCTAACCAATGGGCTACTGCACCCCCTCCTACATAGTGACAAAGATCCTGTGATATGTGGCACCTGGCTATCCCAGAATGCTACGTTCTTGCCTCTTTCTAGATGGCACAACCCTCCCTCGGTCATGTGGAGCAAGGTAGACCTACCTAGAGTGTGACTACATGAGGGCATCACACCCAAGGGAAAACTGGTTTTGGGGCGATTTTACCCTCTTTGACCCTGTTTCCATGCTGTCTCCAGACAAAAACTGCATCCTGCTCAGGGGTATTATCGCTTTTTCCCTCACAAAGGCGGCTTCCCCTTTGGAGTGCTCCTTTTGGGATAACACTCTGAGTGGCCATCCTGGGAGAGGAGGTAACACCTCACTCTGCAGCAACTGCCTTTGCTTCTGAGTCTGGGAGTCATTCACATGTCTCCCCATGTGGTCAGAAAGCTGTCTGTGTACCTGAGCCTTTGTGAGGCTGCTGGACAAGCAAAGCACACAGGGGAAACTTTCTAAAAGCTGCTCATCATTAATAGTGACATGAATTTTGACCTGGTCACCAGGTCGCAATTAATGGCACAATTAATTTGATACCTTACATGCCCCAGTTTGGTAGTCTCAGTCAAACGTTAGTCGGTGGAGATGACAGTGGGTAACCCTATACTAGTCAATGGGCTACCAACTTTACCCACAGCAAAACAGTTTATAAGTGTTGTTGTTAAGACATATCAAAAACATATGTCCTACTTAGCCAAATAATGCTCTCTGCCATAGGACGTGGTGGCCTTCCTTAGGGGAGACTTACAAATAATGTTAAGGGATTGGGTGGCTTTGCCAAAGCTTTAAATGGCAAAGTCGAACTGGCAGTGCAAGTCTGCAGCGGTAGGCTGGGAGCCGTTTTGCACATTGTGACGCAAAGGTTGGCACAAACATAACTTCTACGAGGAGTGGACACTGTCTTATATTCCCTGGGTACCATATACTAGCGGCCTATAATTAAGTCAGGCCTTGCCAATTAGGTTTATCCAATTAGAAATTTAATTTGTATGGGGGAAAGACATTGGCACTATGTCGAAAAACCAACAGCATTAGTCTAAAAATGTGTGGGTGAACATGGAAAAATAGGAATTTCTCTATAAGCCCAATACGCACAGGGAAATCACTGTGCAGGAGTAAAAGAGCTGCTAAAGGAAATTAAGTTAGGTGGAACTTGAAACATGTCCATGCATTGTGCATTGCAAAGCAAACACGGGCGGAGTGATATGTAAAGGATAAGTAGAAAAATGTGTCAGGGGAATCTGAAGGTGTAGGAAGGACTGAATTACAGGTTCAATTGGTGAGTGCCTGCATGAGCAGAATTTTTTTTATAAAAAAAACAGCATGTAAAAGTGTGGGTGATGAGAACATGCACAAACAAATGTAAATGATATGTGAGGTTAGACAGGTAGGAATGGACGGCAAAAAGGCATGAAATGTAAAAAGTGTACTTACCACCTGTAGCAATGACATTTGCTTTAATACCATAAGCAAATGTGTTAATTCCATGTGGAATAGAAATCTTCCTGACTGGCCTGCAAAAAGCATAAGTCAAACATCAACTCAAAAAACATGCAAATTACACAAACACAATCTACCTTAAACTACATGAAAATTATAGTCACAAATGTTTCCCAAATGCTTGCGCTCTTAAAAATAACTTAGAGGTTCAACACATTAACTGGTAATTAGTGGATTAATACCCATATTCCAAAATGGGTGAAGAGTATTTACTGCAGGTTTTCAGAAGTAATACCACACCAGCGGATTAGAGTTTTGAACTAGGGGTGATTCTTCCCTGATCCAGTAAATAAAAAAACTCTCATTTTGTCACCTCTGGTGTTCTAATAAAGCTGGCTTTGGAAATTTGAGGTTGAAATCAATAAACTTTTCCCAAGTTGTAGAGGATGCTATAAAACAAATGGAAATACAATTGAAATGTTCCACCTTCTCACAATAGGTTGTGAATTGCATCACATCTCAAAAAAGGTTAAAAAACTTGTCAGCAGACAAAATACACCAAATGTAAATGTCCCAAGTATGAATGAACGTGTCACTTACCTTCAATAAGGCTCTATCTTGTGGATACTCTATCTATCTACAAATTCCTCACTTTTAGAATATCCCAGGGCACCAGACAATCTGGAAGATTGTTCAGGATAGCCCCTGTGCAGGAGTAGGTGGTGTCATTCAGCTCTGCATTGACCCTACTCTGCACCGGAAGTGACAGTCAAATCATAGATAAGCGCCACCTAAATGCTCTTCTGCCATTTCTTTTCTGGACATCATCCACACTCTTGGACATGGAGCCCAAAACCTTATTAGTCATGCCAGTATACAGATCCCTACGTTGGGACCATTTCAGATAGAAAACATCCAAAAATGCCACTATGGTGTTCAGCACCAGTTTCTCCAGAAAGAAGGTAGTGTAGAGTAGCTAGAATGACAGAGCTTGAAGCTCACTCACGCAATGAGCTGAGGTTATCACAATGGAAAAGTCTGTCTTCAGAGCAAGGAGATGCAAGGAGATGCAAGGAGCAGCTGTTTAGCGGTGCTTAAAGGAAATGAAGGACAAAATTATGGTTCCAATGCAGCATCATGGATGGTTTAAGAGGAAACATGCAGCCCCACCTTTGAGAAAACGCATCACAGCAGGTGATTTGAACAAAGACTATTCGGTCCAGTAAATGCAAATGGTCAAATGTGCTGAAAAATAACCTTTAACTGTGCCCACTGAAAGTACTTGCTGAGCTTAAGACAGACAGTAACACATCCAAATGTTTAGCCTGCAACTTGTCCGTGTTGTGAGTGCCACTGGGGTACTACTGGGTCTTTAGATCCCACTATAGGGCCTGAATGTGCCACTGCTACCTGGCATAGTCAACAACTAGGATGTGGGAGTCTAGTAGGCTTAGTAGGCCAAAAACGTCCACAGCCATCCTCACTGAGACCCTGAATTGAGGCTGAAACATCGAGCCTCTAGCCAGAATATCTTGGACTCATTGGTCCACAGTTCCAAAGTGTTTTATTTTAATAAAAGTACACCACAAAAAGGCACTGAACTACACATTGAACAATATCTAATACTAAATCGATACTAACTGATCCATGACTGAGACACTGACCCTAAACCAGCCCTCTTGTAAGACTGTAAGACCCACTAATTCCCTGGGAGGAAAACTGAATACTAATACTTGACCTATATTTACTCATCCCCAACTGACATCCTAACCCTAACTGACTCTTAACCCACCCAATACTAACATAATGACTTTAGGACAAACCCCTTCCCTAGAAGGGAAATCTAATACATAACCTATGCTAACCAATGTCTGACCAACCCCCATACCCAAACTTAAAACAAAAATCTCAAACTCATGATGTACTCAATCCTTATCTTTCCAAGAAGGATGCTCTTCTGGCTCATTAAACTGAGCATTGTGTGCAGAACTTCTAGGTGACCTGACTGAAGACACTAGCTATGACTCCTGTTAATGGGTTAAAACTACATAGGTGACATGGAGATGGTTTGGTTCTGTTCTATATCACTAGTAGGAAGTTATGGAGTGGGCATCAAATATATGCAAACTGATGAAACATATCCTGGAATACAGCATGTCCTTGACTCATCTGCTTAGTTGATTCCCTCACTTTTGCAGTCACACAACCTGCATCTGTAAAACTTGTTGGCCTGGTCGTGCCCTAATGTCATGTCTCAATTTTATGCAGTGGCATAGTGCTGACCTAGCAGCATCACCAGCTCCTACAATAAGTGACATATTTGGGAGTGCTCCAGGTGGAGAGGTAGAGGCTTCTGAGCCGGCAATCAGGCTTTGATGTCCATTCTACAAGCCATCCATCCACTTCAGAATGTTCTGCATCTCCCTGGTCATGCTACTAATTTAGTGCACTGACTCAGAATGTGTTGTAGGATGAGTGGGTAGATCATTTCTGAATCAGCGCCCAATGCCTCAAGTTGTGCAGAAGCCTGCAGTGACAAATTATCAGCCACCTGGATCTCTTGCATTCCCTCTGTGGCAAGCTGATGTCGTAAGGACCTTTTAGATACCATGTTGGGCACCCATGTCCTAGCTTAGTTTCATGACATGTGCCCTACTTTATATTTACTCATATTTTGTATTCACATTTTAGCAAAGCCTGCTTTTGGCAATTGTTTTATATTTTATCAACTACTTCTTCTATGAAGGCAGAGTTTACGCCTAATCAGCCTTGTAGTGCATATAAAATGCTAAGGCATATTTGCCAGCCCAGGAATCAGTTTCTAACCCCAAGACACACCATTACATCAGAGCTGCTGTCCAAATGAGGAATGAGTCATTATAAAAACTACACTTAGAACTAAAGGGGTGTTAGAAATGGGGTCTTTCGTTGGAAGTCAGATTGCCCCCTGTCAAAGCAAAGACCCTCACTCTAGTCAGGGCAAAGGAGAAACACACCCGGTTAACCCCCGCTGACCCCCTTGGTAGCTTGGCATGAGCAGAAAGGCTTAACCCAGAAGCAATGTGTAAAGTATTTGTACCAACACACACAGAAATACAGTGAAAACACTATATAAATGACTGAACACCAGGCTAGAAGAATAGCCAATATGTATCTGAGCAAAACAAGACCAAAAAGACAAAAATTTAACATACACAAGCAAAGTTATGATTATTTAAAAGATTAAACTTCAATATAGCACTTAGAAACACAAATGCTTTGAATTGGTGATGTCATGGTGCCGTGACAGACTTATTCCCAACATGCTAATGGCGCCAGTCACATGGACCCCTAGGAACAGTACCTTGTGAAAATGAGAAAACAAGGCAGTGCACAGAGTCGGGATCGAGGCATCGCTGGATCTGGTGTAGCTTTGGTTCCGGTGCTGTGGAGCGAAGGAACGGAGGTATCGGTGTGAGGGGTCGGGTCCTTGTTGCGGAGCAGTGGAGATGTGGCAGCATTGGTGCAAAGCGTTAGATCCGTACATTTCCGGCAGGGTCGATATTGGGCGGTGATGGCATACTGCGGCGAAGTCGGGTGTCACAGGCGTCAGTAACACTGGACTTCGGGACTCACGGAGTTGCAGACTTCGGTGAGGCAGCTGCGGCATTGGACCTGGGGGGTCGTCGCACTCCAGCAACTACCATGGCTTTAGTTGCAGGGAGAGGCATGAAATCCAGCAGAACCATCGGTCCAGGGTCGTCAGAAGTCAGTGTGCTTGGTTCTTCTTGGTTTTCCACTAGCTTCTCCTTTCAAGGGCCCAGGGACTGTATTAGGCACCACTTGGCAGGGCAGAAGTCTCAGCAGAGGGTCCAGGTGCTGGCAGAGGAATTCTTCGATGGCCCTGAGACTTCAGAACAGGGGGCAAGCTCAGTCCAAGCCCTAGGAGATAACTCTCAAGCAGGAATATACCACAAAGTCCAGTCTTTGTTCCCTTTCTCAGGCAAAGGTGGCAACAGCAGGATAGCCCAACAAAGCACGGTCACAAGGCAGGGGCAGCACTTCTCCTTTAGCTCTTCTCCTGGCAGAGGTTCCTTTAGAGTCCTTGAAGTATTCTAAAGTCTGGGGTTTTGGGTCAAATACTTATACCACTTTCAGGCTCTGAAATTGCCCAACTTCAAAGAAAAGTCTCTGTTAGTTACAGGATCCTGCCTTGCCCAGGCCTGACTCCAGACATACACCAGGGGATTGGAGACTGCTTTGTGTAAGGGCAGGAATAGCCCTTTCAGGTGTAAGTGACCACTCCTCTCTCCAGCCTAGCACAGATGGCCCATCAGGATATGCAGGTTACACCCCAGCACCCTTTGTACTAACTGTCAGTCTGACCAAGACAAGAAATCCACAAACAGGCAGAGTCACAGAATGGTTTAGGCAAGAAAATGCCTACTCCATAAAGGTGGCATTTCCAAACTAACAATCTTAAAACAACCTTCACTAAAAGATGTATTTTTAAATATTGAGTTCAGAGACCCCAAACTCCAGATTTCTGTTTGATCTCAAAAGGAATCTACACTTTAGGATATTTATAGGCAGCCACCATGTTAACCTGTGAGAGCGATAGGCCTTGCAACAGTAAAAAACAAATTTGTCAGTATTTCACTGTTAGGACATGTAAAAACACACCAGCACATGTCCTACTCTGGGCACTTTACCACTCCTGACTAGTGCTAAAGTGCAAGTGCTCCCTGTGTAAATTGTGTCTGTAATTGGCCTTTCCATGATTGGCATATTTGATTTGCTAGCAAGTCCCTAGTAAAGTGCACAAGAGGTGCCCAGGGCTTGTAAATCAAATGCCTCTAGTGGGCCTAAAGCACTGATTGTGCCACCCACATGAGTAGCCCTATAAACATGTCTCAGACCTGCCACTGCAGTGTCTGTGTGTGCAGTTTTATACTGCCAATTTGACTTTTTATACATGTAAGGCACCCTTAAGATAGGCCCTAGGTAGCCCCATGGGCAGGGTGAAAGTATGTTAAAGTACAGCAACAACCTGGGAAATGGAGGCAAAACGTTAGGGGAAACCACGCCAAGGATGCCAGATCTAACCAAGGGCATTCCGGTCATGACCATTCTGAGGGACTTTCTTTTTGATCAACAGCTTTTCTGACGCAGTCTCTGATATCTCAGCCTTTGGAAGAAATTGTCATCTGCATCGCAGGCAGACCTCTGCTCTTCTAATCAGGTATGGGTTTGGGTGAATCCTTTAGGTCGGGCCAGGCAGAGGGTTACAACTATGCTGCCAGATTTAGATAAAGGGGTTTGGTAGGAACATGAAGGCACTATAGAAACGTGCAATTTCGTGGGGTTGTTTATCTTTTTCACTCTTGCTATCATGTTTGTCATTTTGCTCTGTTTCATCTGCCTAATTATCACAGCATATGCTTTTTATACTCAAATGTGATTACTTCAATAAAGTGCATTGAAATCCATTTTGCATTCTGTGTCTCAGCTTAGCAAGCCTGAGTCTCTGAGTGAAAGGGGTATGATATTATTCCAGGACTGCCTTGAAGAGTCAGAGTGTTAAGTTTAGGTTGCTGTAATCACCTCTTACCCCAACAGGTTTGGTGGTGAGGGTCAGGTACTGTGAGCTAGCCAGGAGTTAGGCCAACAGCTCTCTCTTGTTTGCTAAAGGCACCCTATACACCTTTTTATACAGAGATGTCTGTGATGTTAGGGAACATTCCTCCTCAGCTATATAGGGAGCACCTATACAAGTTTGTAGCTTGTTAAAGCTTGAATTCTAAAAGGATACCCCATTTGGTGTTTCTAGCTCTGAATTCTGTTTTAAAAATGGCACAACCGTAGTCATTCTGGTAAATTCTAGGCAAGCTGTCACACAACATTTAGGGCCAGATGTAGGAAAGGAATTGCAACTCGCAAACGGCAAAAACTGCCATTTGCGAGTTGCAAATCACATTTTCCTATGCAGAAATGCATTCTGCGAGTCGGACTGACTCGCAAAATGCATTTCAGAATCGCAAATAGGAAGGGGTGTTCCCTTCCTATTTGCGATTCCTAGTGGTATGCAACACCATTTGCGACCGCATAATGGTGTTGCAGTTACCATCCACTTCAAGTGGATGGTAACCCACTCGCAAATTGGAAAGGGTCCCCATGGGACCCCTTCCAGTTTGTGACTGGACCCAGAAACATTTTTTCAGGGCAGGGAGTGGTCCAAGGGACCACTCCCTGCCCTGAAATAATACCGAAACTAAAGGTTTCGTTTTTTTTTTTAAGTGCAGCTCGTTTTCCTTTAAGGAAAACGGGCTACACTTAAAAAAAAAAAACTGCTTTATTTAAAGCAGTCACGAACACGGAGGTCTGCTGGCTACAGCAGGCCTCCATGTTTGCGAGTGCCCATAGTCGGTATGGGGCCGCAATTTGCGACCCACCTCATGAATATTCATGAGGTGGGTCATTGCGACCCCATACCGACTTGCAGACGGTGTCTGAGACACCGTTCTGCATAACATTTTGCGACTTGCAAACAGCGAGTCGCAATGACTCGCTATTTGCAAGTCGCAAAATGTTATTTTGCTACATCTGGCCCTAACTTCCTAATGGGGGTGAAGACGTTACGTTTGTGGTTGAGGCACCTGGTGCATACAGAACTGAAGCATTTTTCTCATGGGTCACTTTTCCTGAAATTGATGCTAATTCAAATACATTTCACACATACAGGGTGGCCAATTCCCCAGCACAATACAGCATACAATTATTTAGAAATACCATTAACATACCAGGAACATCACAATCGGTTCCAATGAGCCCTCCCACACATACAACCCATTAGATTGCCCCCCTCATTAATGATGGGGCCTCATGGCCAGTATTGGCTACCTATACCCTTTACCCAAATATGCAAAGTTTATAGGCAGCAAACCCATGCCCCTTATATAATAATTTAGTAAGAATATACAGTCGCGTAATATAGTTCGTAAAAAGAACATCGAATACTTCCCCAGCAATGGTGGCTTCAGCTGTTCAACACCAGTTGGCTATACTAGGGATAAACCTGGTAACCATTAATTCAATTATGAGTAAGATTTCCACCAGATGTGAATAAATTCAGTTCTGGATTGCATAAAAATCAAATCAGCAAGAAGCCGTGTTTTCCCATATGGGACCCCAAGATAAACATAGAATTATTACAATGTGCTTACCGTTTGGGATGGTTCCCTCGGTCGATGACTGTGCCACTTGGGGCACAGAATTTGCTGCAGTATATCACATAAAGTATGGTCCATCATCTCTGTTGAATCTTCCGGAGATGTTATAATAATTTCAAAATGTGTACAGGGCTGCACCTGCTCTGGATATGGGGATGAAATTAATGAGCAACTTTGCCACAGTCTCCTCAATTATTTTAGGAAATGATAAAGGGGAAGCAGCAGCATTTCCAGTACTCCAGCAGCTTAAAGACATTCCTCAAATAGATCAGGAATGTATGCCACCAAAAATGATCTCCAAGACGTAAACTAGTATAGGTTGGGATAATATAGGGACCTGATCAAATAAGCCACAACTTTAAGGTAATTCCAAAAAGGATAATATCAAGCAAGCACAGGAGTGTTCCTGAAAAATGCCGGGACAAGCAAAAGTTGAAAAAACATAAAATAAAACAATGGGGAGAATCTCCGCATTCGGAGACCTCAGAGAAAAAATATATCCTAAGAAATTGTGACAATTTGAAACCACCTGACAGCTATCAGTATACTGATACACTCCCTTCTCCTTCCTTTCAGGACCCATCTGACAATCGGACCAAGAGAGGTGGGTGTTCAGAATGTAAAAAAGAAGAGTATGTGAAACTGAAAGAGGACTCACAACGCTCATCTGAAGTCACAATAAAAAAGGAAGAGAAACTTCCACAACAAAAGCTAAATATGCCACACATATTGAAGACATTATTAACGAACAGGACGTGGGCAGTAACTCTACTAGGCAGTGCAGCAGAGGTCATGATAGTTTGCCAGATTCTTGAAGACTTTCTGGACGTGAGAGCAACTAACGACTATATGGAATTCAAAGCCCCAGACAGACGTGTCACCCCCACACTCTGTTTGTAAATTAAACAACCAAATTAAAGAGGACATAATGAGCACAGTTAAGTAATATTCTGAGAAACATTAATGCTCAGCTATGACATCCTTCTTGCAGAAAAAGATTGGTTGCAAGAGTTTGTCAGAATGCTCCCTTGAGGGGAAGATGCAACTTTTGCATCTTTTTCAGTCCAAGTTCTACAGATTGGGCTTTAGCACAGGAACCAGTGCTGTACTGCAAGCACATGGGATAGGCTAGGGACTCTCCTACCATGTTATACCTATACAGTCCAGTCCACAAGTACAACCACAGTACCCTATAAACTACAAGGCAAAAGCCCCTCTGAGGGAAATTCTCTTACCAAGGAGTAATTGAACCCTGTGTATCTCCATTGAACAGCCCTTTGTTTCCCGTAGTTAACCCAGACCATTCATACAGAATAGTCTTAGATTACAGACACTTAAATGGGCATACACACACATTTGCAATACATAGGCCCTCATTATGACATTAACGGTCAGCTGACTCCAATGACAGTGATGGCAGTAGTACCGTCACCAGGCTGGTGGTGAAGACCGTCAAATCATGACCACGGCGCTGATCCCTCCCATATACAGCCAATGCACCACCTAAACCGCCAGTGTGGTTCGGCCACCGACCACGACAGTTGCCCTCTTCAGGCTGGCGGAGCACCATTCCATGCCCACCATATTATGACATAGCAGACCGCAAGGTTTTCCGGCGCAGGACCATAACCACGAAAAGCCTGGCAGAAACTAATCATATAAAAAAAAGACACTCACCTCCAGGGACACAGAGGAGTCTGCAGCTGCCATGGAACCCGAACTGAAAGCCCTGCCAATGCTGTACCATGCGATGGCAGTCCAGGAGCAGCAATGCTGATGACAACAGTGAGTACAGCTGCCTAGCACACAAAGGAGGGAGGGAAGACTGACACACGCACAACATACACCATGCACATTTACCACACACCGAGAACTATCCGTTGATAAATCCAACAGCAACATAAGTCAGAAGTAAAGAAAGCCAGGACAAATAAGTTTAGTCCAACCACTGTATTCGGGTGGGAATAGCGCCCACAACAAATGAGGCAACCATGTGCAAAGGGCCACTGGCCAGTCCAATGTCATATACAACCCACAGAGCAACAAACAAGGCCTAACTTGACTCCTGCCAGCCCAAGTCACTCCACTGGGCAGGGAAATCATGATGCAAGGCAGGCATCTCAGGAGGCCGGGGTGGGGGGTTCTTGGGAGGTGGGTTGTGGGTTTGTGTTTGGGAGGGGGTGGACCTGTGGTCTTCTGTTTAGGGGGCAGAGGAGTGAGTTTGGAGCGGGGGGTCGGATTGGCAGTCTTGTGCCCCTTTATGGGAAGTTTTGCTGCAGGGGGAGGGACATGGGTAACAACAGGGGGGCCATGAGATGTCTGGGACCTGGAGGTACTGGGCTAGGGGAGCGGGACCTTCCTCATACGGAAAGGATGGGGTGGGGAGGAGGAGGGAAGAGGTCAAGGTGGTCAAGGAAAAGTTTCTTCGGTACAATGGGTTGGGCTGTGGGAGCAGGTTTGGGAGTGCAGGTTGAGGGTGTGGTTGTAGGAAGAGTAGGTGTGCTGGAGTGGGTTGCAGGGACATGCACAGTGTTCATGTGTGAGGTGGATCGCTGTTGAGTATATGAGTGGGACTGTCTATGTGTTTTTAGGGGGGGCAGACAGGGTGGGAGAGGACAAACAGGTTGTATGTCTGTATGTTGTGGTGGTGTCTGCAAGTGAGGTGGGTGTGCTACATGTGGTTGTGATGGTGGTGGTGGTGACTGTGCATGTGGTGAATGCGGTGCTATTCTGCGTGTCTGCTGTTGTGGTGACTGTGGGCAAGGCTGTACAAGTGGCAGGATCTGGGACTGAGGATGCAGTGCTTGTAGGTGTGAGTGCTAATATGACTGTGAAGGAGGAGGAGGAGGGGAAACAGTGGAGGCAGTGGCTGTTATTGTGTGTACTTCTGGGTGTGGGCTGAATGTGTGCATGTGTTGTGATCTGTGGTGCCTGTGCTTATCTTTGCAAGTCCTGTCTGTTGTCTTGGGTGCATCTGGTCTGATTATGTGCTTGGGATGGGTGTTGGGAGAGGGCCTTGGGACCAGGAACAGTTAACTGGAGGGGGGGCAGAAGAGCCAGGGACACTGACTGCCATCAAAGAGGAGGCCAGAGCCTGAAACGATCTCTGTAGGGCAGCTAAGTCACCGTCAATGCCCCCCAGGTAGGCATTGCATTGCAGCATCTGGAATGGCATTCACTATGGTTGACTGCCCTACAGAGATGGATCTCAGACGGTCAATAGTCTCCTCAGTGGGCTGATTGGGGCAGGTCCTGAGGTGCCTGGGGTGATGGAAACGCCCACCCCTCCTGGGTGAGCGGGCACAGGCCATGGGGTGGGAGGCTACTGTGGGGGTGCTGCTGGTACAAGGGGTGGTGGAAAATGATGTAGCTGGGGGTGGTCCCAGAGGGGTCCGCCACAACCAGGGAGCTTCCATTGTAGGAGGAATCAGAGTTAGTAGTATCAGCTCCTATCTTGCCCATGGTGTTCCCCTAACCCTCCAACCCACTGGTTCCCTCGGCGTCAGTGGACTCTGCCTCCTAGGTCCTGTGGCCTGCAGCTCCCCCACCCCCTGGTGCCCCTGCTCCTTTGCCAGATGATGCTGTTGCACACAGGGACAGGATGAGAAAAGGAGAGAGGGTGGGGGAGAA
Source organism: Pleurodeles waltl (assembly GCF_031143425.1). Classification (NCBI taxonomy): domain Eukaryota; kingdom Metazoa; phylum Chordata; class Amphibia; order Caudata; family Salamandridae; genus Pleurodeles; species Pleurodeles waltl. Next base: position 636,821,898 of record NC_090444.1, read on the forward strand.
TGAAAGGGAGCACAGGATCAATTTCGGCAACCACAGCACATATGGCATACACATCACAATGACTCACTAGGACTAACACTGTGCAGTATGAAGCACAATACCAAACCATTGCCTGGGAACAACAGCAGAAATTAACTCAAACACTACCCTCTGCACAACTACTGGGACTCAGTAAGCCATGTCTGCCATGGTATGCCAGCTACTTACAATACCAAATGTACATACCACTCTCCATTGCTAAGCAGGACTCTAACAAATTAGCTAAATGGGCATATTGGGCCATCAACTGACTAGAACCTTGCACCCATACAACATGGCAGACATCAAGAATGAATTCCACACAGTTTGTACTCACCCCCTTGTGGCTGCTGTGCTGCCCTCAAGCAACCATCCAACTCTGGATTGGCCACCCCCAGTATGCAGGCGATTAGGGGGGTCAGGGTCCGACGCACACCCCTCCCTCATTGGGAGGACATCCCCAGCTGGGCCTCCGGGGTCTTCTGGACCCAGCATCACAGGGACTCCCACCTCTTTCTTCAGTGGGTGCTCCACCAGATATGTACCCCCAGGGTCCGCACGTCCTTGGCAATGGCACGCCATAACCCTTTCTTCTGATGGGCTCTGACCTGCATAGGGAACACAGAAGAAAGAAGGCCATGAATTCCTCACTACATTCTGTTACAGCAATGGCGTACATACTGCATAGATCCCACATCAACCTCACGCATTACTCGTACCTCTGCATACACATTGCATGCAGCAAAAATACACTCCCGAAATGACACACTGCCAGCACACACATGCATCTACATACAGCCATGTCGCATCCAAAGTACCTAAAATGTGCTCTCCTTTTGATCTGGAGGCCAATGCAACTGTCCAAACAAGGGTAGGACCCCATCCACAAGCCTCTGGAGTTCCTCAGATGTGAAGGCTGGGGACCTATCCCCTCTAACATGAACCATTGCGGGTTCCAGACACAGGACACAGCAGCACACGCAGTGGAGGTGTTGATGTGTTGAGAGTCAGGAATCAAGTGAAGTGAGATAGAGAAAATGGCAGTCACGTCCGCGCCGGTGCTCCACAGACTTCCATGTTAACCAATGAGGAATTGGATGGTGGCACAGACCACCTACCGCATGACACCGAATGCCAGCGGAGTGAGGTCACTTTGACCTGTCCCTGCATATAGGACAGGCAGTTTTCATTTCCTGATGCTGATACTCATGGCGGTCAATTTAATGTGCGTCAAAGGTACCAATTGTAGACACCAAGGCACTTCCAGTCCGCCACATACTTTGGTTTGTTTGTAGACTCTGTCACTCAAATTAGATCTCATACTAGTGACCTGCTTACAGGTGAGTAGTTGACAGGACATTTCAAATGGGATGCTACTAATCACGACACATGACTCCGACTACATCATTGAGACACAATGGCTAATGACAAATAGTGGTATTTTTGAGGAAATCCGTTTGCATGTAGAGGACAACAGTGTAAATTCCAATCATTGTTTGAGTAAATTGGATGTGACTGCTCTGTATACTTTGAAATTCTGTGTCAATCCATCTGGGAGTCACACACTTCTGATTTGGTTTACTTAGATACCAACCACTGTGGAGAATGAGGAGGAGGCACGCACCCCCGTACAGATCCCTAGTCGACTTGGCTACACTGGAGGAACGGCACATTATTATGCCCTATCGTCTGGAAAGGGTCACAATTACTGAACTGTGTCAACAACTGGAGCCAGATTTGATTCCTGCTATTTGTAGTACTACAGCAATACCCCCTACAGTACAGGTAGTCAGTGATCCACTTCCTGGCCAGTGGTTCTTTCCAGGTGACTGTGGGCTAGGCAGCAGGAATGTCACAGCATCGCTTCATCAGTGAAATGAGGGTTCTTTTGTGGGGACATGGCTATTGTGTAGTGCGTGTGTTGTGCAGAGGGTGTTAGGTGCTGATGTATGGTGTGTGTTGTGTTGTGTGATGCATGGTGGGTGTGTGGTGGTTGTGGTGTGTGTGTGCAGTTTTGTCAATGTATGTGCTGGAAATGTGTAGCAGAATTGTCGAGTTTGACATGTAGGTTGTGTGGGGTTGGTCTATAGTGCTGTTGGTGGGTGTTAACAGTGTGTGTATATGTATCAGGTGTGGGTTTTTGCAATCTGGCCAATTTTGGCTTCTGTTGGTGTGGAGTGGCCAAATGCACTACGGTGGTCTGCACCGCCAATTGCTGACCACCGTTGAGTGTCCGCTGTGGTGATTCGTGGTTCATAATTTGGAGGGCAGTGTGTTGCAGGCGTAGTGGGGAGGGTGGTGGGTCCGACTGTTTTTCGCCTCCTTTGGGCCTGGCGGAAATGCTATTGTAGCTGATTTCTGTAGGTTTTGTGTTTGTGTGTCATAATCTGGCGGGTGGATTGCCGCCTCAGCAGCGGTCTGTTGGCGGTCGTCACCATGGCGCTCTTCGGAAAAGACCGCCAATGTCAGAATGAGGGCCATAGTTCACATACTACAGCTTTAATGAACAATATTGTCCACAAAAAAAAAAAACTTTGGATATATCCAATGGTTTTTTTCTGCCAAAATGTTGTGCCTGAAGGCAGGGGTCTAACAGCCTTTTCAATGCTCAGCTGAAGGTTCTGATTTTGTTGACTCCCCCAAGGATATAAGAACAGCCCTGGATTATTCTCGGCCCATGTAACATCAATATTGCACGATATTGATTCTGAGGGGCTGCCTTATGTAGATGACATCTGTTTGACAGATGACAAGCTCAACACACATTTGGCTAGGGTAGATTGCATTGTATTTGGATTTGCCGAACAAGGCTACAAATTTTCTTTTCAAGAAAATAAAAATTGCTATTCTTATGGCCATATTTATACTTTTTGACGCAAAACTGCTCTGACGCAGTTTTGCGTCAAAACTTTTACCGCCGGCTAACGCCATTTATTTGCATCGCTTGGGTGTCAAATTTATACTTTGACGCATGGCGGCGCAAACCACTGGTGTGAGTCATTTTTTTTACTCAAACTAATGCGTCACGTCATAAAGAAAAACGGCGTTAACGCAGCGAAAATGACTGTGAGCCGGTTTACGACGTTGCAAACCAAATATGTGCCTTTTTTTATGCAATAGCGTCAAAAAGCGGCACAAACACAACAAAATATGCTAAGGAGAGCCAAAATGGATCCCAGATACTTGGACAGACCCCAGGAAGATGACAACAGACCAGGAACCAGCCAGGAGGACCCACACAAAACCCAGGAGGAGGAGAAGAAGAAGAGAAAGTGTTGCTTCAGTGCAGAGGAGCAGGACATTCTGGTGAAAGAGGTGACGGAACACCAACACCAACTTTTTGTCACCTCAAAGTTGCCAATTAGTAGGTGAGAGGCAATATCGCAACAAATTGTTGACAAGATAAACAGTGTGGCAGAAGTACAGAGAACAGTCATCGAGTGCAAGAAACGCTAGCATGATGGCAAGTGCAGGACCAAGAAAAAGATGGCCAGGAAAAGGAAGGCAGCACTGCATACTGGAGGTGGGAGTCCAGCACCGCAGGAGGCCCTGGACCACATGGAGGAGATGGTGGCAGCCGTCAACCCTGAGGAGATTGTCACAGGGATTCAAGGACAGGACAGCGCAGACTACCAGGAGACAACACAGATGCAGGGTAAGTTGCATGAAGAATTAAAATGCACAAATGTTAACTGCAAGCGGGGGGACATACCTACTACACAATGCATGTAAGTCATGATATTCAGGGAGTGGCATGGGTAAAGAGGCACGGCACGTGGGCATGGGCTGTTCAGATGAAACCTGGGGCACAGTACTACACTACACCAACAACCTTTGCATGGGGGTATGCTGCATGTCAAGGGTCTTGGAAAGGTTAAGCCAGTCCAGGAGGGTAGGTTACAACGTAAAACGGGCCTGCTGTCACACAACAGCTGGTATTCTCCCTACATGAACTAGGGCTCAATTAACAGTCTCAGGCCAGATGTGCAAGTGGAATTTAACATTGACAACAGTTGCCACTACCACCTCTGCTGTGTGTGCAGGTCAAGTAGCTAATGGCAGTAACGTTCCGATGGTTCAAACACACCCAAATTAGAAGGTTCAAGATTACAACATTATCAATCCCCTGTAATCAATAAAAAATGTCTAATCCTCTCAAATGTGAATGTCCAGAGTTGCTACAAACATCAGCCATTGTCATAAACATTATGAGGTACACAGCACTAATGTCATACCCGTGCTGCATATGTCAGGGTCCACCCTGTGCCTGGGTCACAATAGCTCCAATCACACCATGCAACATCCCAAATGTCATACTGCTCAGACAACAGCATTGAGGGGGAGGACATATGTCACCAGCTAGTGAAATTCACCCTCAGAGTCAGAAGAGGAAACGGAACACTGCCAGGACCATTAGTGCAATCTAATGTAGCACACATTCCCCAACATAAACATTACACACTAACAATGCTGACATCTGCAGTGTGCCATGCCAATGCTATACATGGTATATGACAGGTCTCAGCAACATATAGCTGGATGTGAAATACCAGAGACTGTCTCAGTTCCAGATTGTTAAGTGTGGTGCAAGTACCATCAGAACAACCACAGTCAGTGCAAGGCCTCACCATGAGAATGGAAATAGACGGAGGGTTGGGTAGGACAAGAAGGTGGCAATATACAATTTGGGCAGAACCTACACCTAGAGGATGTGATGCTGACAGGTCCCCAAACTGACCACACTACATGTGACATGCAGGTGGTGCATAGGTCTGGGAGAATGCTAATATTATAGACATGAACAATGAACAGGAACCAAGATCACAATGTGCAACAAATAGAAAGGCAGGCACGTCACATTACAAATCCAAAAACACAGACACACTAATTGTACAATATCTCATTGCAGAGGACGAAGGCTCTCCTGGGGATATGCCTGTCCTGGACTTCCCTGATGACATGGATGATGAGCTGACAAACATCAGCCAGCAGACCCTCCAAGATGTCCTTGGAACCCTCCAGGCCCCATCTTCAGTCACAAGGAGGAGCACAGATACAGCACCCATCACAGAGGACCCACCAACCACCCCAATAGTATGACCTGCCTGCTCCAACCCAGCTGAGGTCTCTGACAACAATAGCACCATCTTTGAGAGAACTGTAGTTGGAGTACAGCGGGAGCTAGCCAAGGAGGTGCAGGTGGGGATGGGAAATATGGCAGCCAGCCTAGAGGGGGTGCGTTTGTGCATGATGTCAACTGCAGAACAGGCAGCAGCCATGCAAGGGCGAACATCAATCTTGCAAGAACTTGAAAAAAGTGTGAAGGAAATCAGCACAGCTGTAAGAGAGTTGACACCACACCTCCAACAGCAAACATTTCAAAGCGTGCATGAATGTAATATTGACCCCCTTAGGGTCGACCTGGCTGCCTAGCACAGTGATGTGGCTGCTATTCTTAAGAACCAGCATCTCCTCCTTGCTGCAGTACTGCCCTTAATAGTCCCACAGTTGGCAGCTACCGGGATGTCTGACTCCACGTCTTCAAACACTAAGGTGTGTGTTGCACCTTCACAACCACCACCACCAAGGGCAGAGGAGACAGCACACACATCAGAAGATGAATACGTGGAACAGATCACCTTCACCCGTAAAAGTACCCGGTAGCACTAGTCCCTGACACATGGCCACTTATAATCAAGGTCCTTTGCTTTGTAACATACCAGTCTTGCAACTGCTGCTCTCAAGCACTGTTCTCCAGCCCACTGTTTATCTTGTCACTCTGCCCTGTGATTGTCTCTCATTAACTCATTGACAAATCATGTCCCTCTGCACTGTCTGACACTTCACCCCAGTATGTCCAATGACATGTCCCTTTGCACCTGTGTAGGATCACAATGAAAGGTGTCACAGTAATGGACTCTCAATCAAGGACAATATAAATATAGCACTACAGCACTTTATAATAAATAGCACTTACACAACCACTTTGTCTCTGTGTAATGTGACACATCAACCGTGAGGGAGATCAGTGATGTTTGCCTCATGTCAATGATTATAGAATGTCAATACAACTGCCCTGAAAGAATGTGGGCTGATAACTATGCACTGTGGTCTGCATTGTACCATCATCTGCCCTTCCTTCTGAGGTAAATAGAAACTATAGAGTATAATGATGTGTTGGAAAGAATAAGTCTTCCTCAAGGGATGTCTAAGCCAAAAATTATTGTCTTCAAATATTTCTTCAAGTCAATCTTTACGTATGTGACATTTGACCAAACATTTTCCTCACACACACCATACAGCAGGAATGGATGTGTATGAGTGTACGTACAAATAAGTAACCTGGCTGAACAATGTAACAGATGATAGGTGTGAGTTATGTATACCATATTACATGAGATCATACCACCACTCACCATGTAAGGCTTCACTTGAACATCAGGCTGCAGGCAGACGTAACAGTGTCCTCAATACCAAATCTGGTCCCAAAGTATGTGAAATTGAAAACATACATCAACAATTAACAACACATTGGGATCTATAGTAACCTTGAGTGGTGGGTGCAATGGATGGCAGAATCTTAGCAAAGTAGCTCTGGTGTAGCTGCCAAAGTAACAGCTCAATTGGGAATTGGTTGCAGGGTGGGACACAAAATGCAAATACTAAAGAGACACTGTTCAGCCATGGCAAGGCCCTGATCCCCAAGTATTTGACACGTACTGTAAAGGAGTACTTAAATATTTATTTAACAGTAAAAAAGGAAGATAAAACCTTAACTAACCTAACCTATCCTAACTATACATTACCCACAACAGGCCCTAACTAACCTAAGCTAAACGTACTTATCACATTTAACCAAACACTCTAAATATCAACCCCCCACCCCCTTATAAGACGGGACCAGGAAAGAGGAGTGAGGGGAGGGATTCAAGGCAGAGGATATGTTTTTTAAAAGTTCGCCCTCTGCAGGGTCTTCTTGATGGCACGCACCCTCTTATTAATTTGTGCCACCTCCTGCTGCAGCCTGTTCATTCCCCTCAACATACTTTGTATGTCACAGTGCATCCTTTGGAAATCTGCAGGGTCAATGACTGCAGCAGGGGTGGTCTGGGTGCCAGTTGTAGATGTTTGTCCGGTTGTTGGTGCCATGCTTGTAGGGGGAGGTGCAGGTGGTGCTTGCATAGGTCCGGGAGCAGTGAAGGTCGATGGTCCTGCAGTGGTGCCTGAGATGCTTGGTGCTACCTGGGTGGTGGTGGTGGTGCTGGTGGCTGTTGTGGGTACCAAAGGGCCCCCTTGGGCAAATGCCCTCCACACTCCGGATGCTCTTTCATGGCGATAACGCCGTGCCATGTGGCGGAACCCACACTCCACATCCAGAATGTGGCGGTAACGCATCGCCCGGCGCTGAAATTCCTGAATCTGGATGACATTTATATTGGCTGCTGTTAAAAAAGATAAGGCCAAACATTAGGTACTTCATTGTGTGATATAGATACTGATGAAAATCAGACAATGCATCTAATGTAGCTGAAACAAGCTATATCACCATACAGATCACAGATTCGCCCTGAGGAAGTACATGCCAACACAGCCTACACATGTCCCATCTAACAGCACGGCAATGCTCTAAAAGATGTGTAACAACTTAAATGACCTATGCATCATTGTTCAGCCATTTGTCACGTAAAAAATGCTGCAAGTCCTCCACATGTGACAGGCCAACTAATGACTATCTTCTGGATGACAATCAAGGGCCACAAGATCTGTGATTTGTAAATGGAATTGCCAGGATGGATTGCAGTTGCTAATCATGAGTCGGTATCCTAGTTTTGGACAAGTGATTTAGAGATTTACCTGTCTGTGTAATAAACTTATATCATCACACCTAAGTATACATTTCATAACCCTAAGCCTGTGCCTCGGGGGGGATGGACAAGCAACAAATACTTTCAAACATCTCGTACACCCAGAAAGCTTTGTACAGCTGTACATGGGTTTGGGCAGTCCACCACAAGTAAGGAGGATGTCCATCTAGGATACACCCAAACCTTGGACAATCCCATCCACATTTTTGTTTGTAAATTCAGACAATTTTCAACATCATTAAATACCACTAATACATGTCTTACAACAAGCAGATAGATGCAAGCACACATCTGGCCATGAGCTGCATGCACACCTATGACATTGTACTCAAGTGCCACATACCCGTAGCACAACATGTGGAGCTACATGCTGATAGGAAGTCAAACACACAGTGGAACATGTTCATCAAGACTTTGGCATCCCTATTCTGTGAGATTCAGGGTCTGACTTGCTGACTAAATCATAAATATGGCTCTCTGCTAAATTTACTTTATTAGAATTTTAACAACAAAGGTCACCCTATTCACACCGTCATGCCTACAGGGCTCCATTACAATCCCAAAATATGACTATACACTAATGATTGTCCAACTCAAAGATGGAGAAAAAGTGATACTCCACTAAACTAACATATCCGATCATTTAACAGCACATCATACCTTTCTGTGTGTCCAACCAACAGGAGTCAATCACAAAACAGCTGCAAACACAACACAGAACTGAAATATCAACACTTACTGGATATGTCCTGGTCCGCAAATCGAGCCACCTCTCCGATTGTGTAGGGGGCAGGTCCACCTCTAAAGCATGGAAGGGAGAAATGTGCTCAATGTCTGTGCACTGTACAACACTTCCAAATAAACTTACAGTGTGTAACATTAAATCTGAAAGTCCAGCCTCTCAGGCATGATGATACTGTAATAGACAAACCACTGCAAACATATACAGACCCGGGCACTCCAGTGAGTGATACACACATATCTGCATACATGCAGTGGCCCTAACTATCAAGTGTGACAAACATGGTCCATCAATTGTTTGCAGACTCATTTATGGAGTGTACTCCTCTCATCATTTGTAGTAATGAGAGACATGCAAAGCCACTCTCCTGGAGCACTGAAATACCAGTCACTCAGGTATTGTGGCTTGTGCATCAAAGGACAATCATTTACTCTGCGACACACCTGTGGGTTGATTTAAGGACATGATTTATCATGCTTTGTATGGTCCCTTACATGTAGGGGCTGTGTTGTGTCTAGGTTACATATGCTACATTAGCAGTGTACCCTGAGCCACATATGCCCCCTATGACAACATAATGGCAGGGATCCTGTGCACTAATTGGTGACAGTTTGAGGCTAGCCACAGATTGACCAGTTTTAATATTTGGATACAACAAGGAGACATATGTTAACAATGTGTATTGTAGTCATCCATGAAAAAACTGCATGGGCACAGGTGTAGTCATTGCACCTGAAATGTGTCACTCATTGCCCTCTGTACCCATTATGGGTTTAGGAAATCACAGTGAGCCACATTCATCATCTTACATTTGCCAAGTTGGCTGATCAGCGGATGTACAGCAAACTGACACTGTGATATTATTAACCCATGGTTTAGCAAATGTACCACTGTGTCAATCATGATGATGTAGGTTTCAATTTGTATGTATCATTGGAATGGCAGCAGTCACAGGAATGCTGGTCTTCTGATCTTAGCATACACCCATGTCTGTGATAGCCTCCATACTGGGAAGTTAGTTATTAAACTTATGCTGCACTAGATCAGCTTGGGTGTGCCAAATAAACTAGCAAAGTATTAGTGAACTTTATAGGTATGATGGAATTGCTTAAGGGTCCCTTGCACGATATCATGCACGTAATACATTGTGATCATGCATTCCCCAACATCAGGTATCCCATGATGATCCCATAACTTATGAGAAGTTCATGGCTATAGAGTAACACAGATGGCAAATGCATTAGCTCTGTTCCAGCTATTGTGCCCAAGACCAATGTAAAACACACAGGTGGAATGAACAGAGGGCCATGTATAGTTGTTACCCCTCAATTTGTATCATTTGCTTCATTTTATGTGCAATAGCTATGGAGCGTAGCACCATACATTTAGATATGAACCCATGTGCATTACATTTGGCATCCATCCCTAATCTAATTGCGGCACAACCAAGTCAAACTATCAGCCTAAGATGTTACCTGAGGTTAGAAATAACTTAGGGGGTCATTCTAACTTCGGCGGGCGGCGGAGGCCGCCCGCCAAAGTTCCCCCGCCAGAATACCGCAGCGCGGTCAAATGACCGCCACGGTAATTCTGACTTTCCCGCTGGGCGGGCGGGCGACCGCCAAAAGGCCGCCCGCCCGCCCAGCGGGAAAGCACCAGCAACGAGGATGCCGGCTCCGAATGGAGCCGGCGGAGTTGCTGGTGTGCGACGGGTGCATTTGCACCCGTCGCGATTTTCAGTGTCTGCCAAGCAGACACTGAAAATCAATGTGGGGCCCTGTTAGGGGGCCCCTGCAGTGCCTATGGCCAGTGGCATGGGCACTGCAGGGGCCCCAAGGGGCCCCACGACACCCGTTCCCGCCAGCCAGGAACCAGGCTGGCGGGAAGGGGGTCGGAATCCCCATGGCGGCGCTGCTTGCAGCGCCGCCGTGGAGGATTCCCTGGGGCAGCGAGAAGCCAGCGGGAAACCGCCGGCTTCCCTTTTCTGACCGCGGCTTTATCGCCGCGGTCAGAATAGCCCCTGAAGCACCGCCAGCCTGTTGGCGGTGCTTCCTCCGTCCCCTACCCTGGCGGTCTCGGACCGCCAGGGTAGGAATGACCCCCTTAGTGTGTATGTGTCAGAATCCAGTTCGGACATGTATCAGAAATAATTGGGGGCACATTAATTCTTGAAAATATCTGGATTCAAGACATGTCTTTCCTGGTGCACTCACAGACCATGCCTAAAACATATGTTAGAGCCACATTTGCATCATCTATTGATGTGAAGGCAGCACTAATTTACAGGTTCCAGTTGTGTTTTGTAACTCAGTGCAGCTGTTGCATCAACAAATGATGGTAATGTGTAGCAATTATTGTATAACTCAAGGCCACTGTATGTTTAACTCGCTTTCCACATGTCCAAAAACATTGCCTGCAGCATATGAACAAATCTGCTACTGTCACAGCAGAACATTTAAATGTGCACATTACTCTGAACTGAACTCACCAACAGGGCCACCAATCACAATCCCCAGGTGGTCCAGCAGGTCTTGCTCCCTGGCAACAAGGTCAGCCCAACGGTGCTTTAGCTGGTGGTTGTTGCGCTGGGTGTTGTATATGCGTTGCAGATGGTACAGGACCTTTGCCCACCGGAGCCTCCTTGCCTCTGTGTGATACCCCTGAACCCGGCCACCTGCTTCTATCATCAAAGGGAGGAAGTGGCACACAAGCCAAATGAATCCCCCCAGCTCTTCCTCTCCCATTCTACCGAGACAAGGCCTACCCAACATGCTTGAAAAAAAAAAGGAATTAAGGGGTACAGAGGATAATGAAGGGAAAGGAGGAGAGGGAAATGAAAAGTAAGTAACTCTAAAACAGGCCAACTATCCCCAAACTAACACTACCCACAACAGACTCCAATAGTACAAAGACAAAATTAGACAACAGAAATGACAAAAATACACTTACACAGGGCACCACAGACACTTACAAAACACCAAAAGACAATATAAAGAGCACACAGGAGACAAATTCACAATATTCACGAAAGACAAGTCCAAACACAGCCACACAGTCAAGAAAAATCACAGACTGCAAAGTGAAAGTAAAAGTACACCCACTGTACCAATTCTGTAAACAGGATATCCTATTACAACACTTCCTGCCTCAAATGCGGTGCATTTTTATTGTGATGCGTCAAAATATTATAACGCTTTCAGTCTGTGCGTCATTATTTTGTTACGCACATGCTTAGAAATTACCCTGCTTCCATATTTTAAAATATTTTTCATAGTTAACCAATTTCATGGGGTACAGTGTTGCAATTAACGCTCAGGGCCAATGGATGTATCATGGCAGTGAGCGTCATTTCTCTAGGCATGTGCGGCATTTTTTTATGCATGTGTCTTTTTTGATGCATATGTGTCAAAATGTATGTCTTTTACTGGGTTTGGGTCATTTCTCAGATTTTATAGTACATGACAGCTGTAACTATACAGAGATAGGCTGTTTGCACCTACATTGTGCATTTCAGTGTATGGGCACATGTGGCAGATCACACCACTGCTGTCCATGATCCTCTAGTTGTTGTACCGGATTTGCACTCTTCACTGATGCAATGGAAGCCCAAACTTTTAGAATACAATTTGGTGTTACCCAGTTTGAGCAGGTTGTGCGTCAATAGAGGATAGCAAGGCTATACAACTCAATACAGTAACTCATTGCCTGTGTGTCAATGTGTGTGAATTGGCTCTTACAATTTTAGTTGTCCCACTGTGTGAACATCACAAGACGTGTTTTCATAACTGTGCTTGTATGCATGTGTTGTCAATGGGGACAACCATCAGATGCTTTTCAGTGTGGAAATGAGTAAGGAAATGTGTTTGTCATACACATAGCAACAAATGCTGTGTGAACTTCCCAGATTTTTGGGACATAAGCATCTCCCATGACAAGCCATGCACAAGATAGATAGAGGACGGTTGATCATGGCAATGTTCCAAGACTAAGCCATCACATGTCCTGGAATGTTGGATACCACTTCCAGGTCACTTGTTTCGATACTACCCATGAGTCAGGCATTTGAAAATGCTATGTGGCTGCAGTGTTTGTGACACCGAGTCCCAAAACCAATCCACAAATGTAATGTCACTCCACAGTTTGAGTCGTATAAATGACCTATGTTTCTCCTGTGGCAGTAGAGGACCAGCAGACCACGCAGCACGTGTTCACATATTTCCAGTGGATAATTGCACAAAGGTGTCCAGTTCAAGTGTGTGGGTCCATGTGTAGCCTGTGTCATTATTGAGGTTCATGTTGTCACAGTGTTGTGCAGATCTAGTCATGAGTCTGTGGAGCCATTCCCTGCATTAACAAAATATCCTTCACAGCTGACTTGCACGAAAGCCGAAGAAGAATTGAGAACACATATGGGGATAGTCCAGCTATGGCACTGAAGAAGTTTTATGAGACAGACAACAGGGCAACCTTGGTGTGCTCACAAAGTTAATGAATCAGGAATTAACATTCCATAGTGTAATTTGTACACAGGGTGGCATCTAAAATTCCCACTGCAGCCGGGAACATCAGTGCATCTGTGCTGATTAATCTCACAGCTAGTCACCACGCAAGCCCCATCAATATGCTGGGGCCTATGTGAATCAGTGTGTGGACCGTCAGGGTACAAACATGTGTTGACATTTCATGCACATTATCAAACGTTGTTTGTTGTGCTGGAGGCACCATACCCAATCCATGCATACAGCCATGGTACACTGTCACTTTTTATCACTCATGCATACATGAAACCCAGACAAGGGATGGGCTGTGATTAGGCTATTTGAAGACAAGTTCCACCCCATGATACGATAAGTAAACTGATAACGCTATACGACAGTGGTTCCCAATCTGTGCGCCGCGGCTCGCTGGTGCGCCATCAAAACTAGCCAGGGGCGCCGCACACAGTTTGGGAACCACTGAGCTATTTATAGCCCTTGGGCCAGTTCGTACAAAATAAAACTACTCAGTTGTAGCAGCTCTTTTTTAATTTTGTCCTTGAGCGCCCTCTGGTGGTTAAACACAACTAAAGGGATTCTACATTTCACAATATTTAAACAGTTATGTTATAACTACATAAAAATGAGACCTGCCCATTTTACTAGGGTTACCGTCAACCAATATTTTCCCCTTACTAAAAAACCCTATGCATGCTGTAATTAAACAACTGTTACATTTTTATTTTTTACAGTTATATATAGAATTACAATACCTTCATTGGCGTCATCCCAATTCTTTTCAGGGAGAAAAATGGATGTACTCCCTAGGCCAGGCTTACATCCCCCACCCGCCAACAAAAAGTAACATAATGGGGAGCCGCAGCCAGTGGCCAATAGATCAAGGGAGCCGTGGGTCGAAAATGTTTGGGAACCACTGCTATACGATGTATTTGAGTATTCATTGTAGACCTACCTGACACAATACTCCAGGAGGAAAGTGAAGGCATGGAAAACAACTATGAGACAAATGTAGCCACAGGGAACCTTTATGGTAACGCAGAGACAGGAACCAGTCAGGCTAACAGAATGCAGGGGCAATCAGGAACAAAAATGAACAAGGCAAATACACAGTGAGCAGACTGAGTATGGTCTAAGCTGGAACAACACTGTGGAAAATGTATACTGTTTTTGTCCTGTGTGCTGCAACGCTACACAATAACTCAAGGCCTGTGTTACACAAGTGATTTATACGGCAATGCATAACAGTGATATACATATAATGGCTGTTTCTCTGGCATTCCAGGCAGCTGCAAGGGCAGTGCATGCTCAAATGGCTGGTCTGGATGGAGGTGCTCACAGATGTGTGCAGCTTCAGTCTCTCACAAGTCCTGTAGGTAAGAATCAAGTTTAAAGGGCCAACAGTACCTTTCACATGGGAAGCAATGGACAGGTGATTACAGGTCCTACAGACTACAAGGCCAGAAGTCCATGCAGACAGATGAACAATGACTATGGCATACCATGCTAAAGAGGGAAGCACACTGGAGTCAGAATGTGAGTCTGGGTGTGTGTAGATGAGGGATTATCTGGGTACAGATAGTCCATTTCCAGGGCCCCCTTGAGAAGGGTTGGGAGAGACAGAAAACATGGCAGTGGCAGGACTTATGACCTGGGATAGCATGTGCAGGGGATGTCTTGTGAGCAATGCTAGTCATACCTGGGGCACTCGTGCTATCCATTTGTTGCTTACATGGATTTCTTGTCACACATACTCCTTGCAAAGATAGCTGATGTCAAACATACTGCTGTCAAGGGTCTGGTCATACATTCCTGTTACCAGTGGAGAAGCACATCATATATGAGGCATTTTTTGCCATATTGAATAATGGTGTCTTTGTTGTGTGCCACATGCTGCACTGAACCATGTTGCCAACATGCATGTGTGAAATAGCTGCGGTCCTCTGCTATTGCCCTTCAAATGTGAAATGGACAGGATATGTACAGTGTGTGTGAAGCTGGCTGTACATTCATACCCATCAACTGTGATGTGGATTTTTCTGTATCCTAATATGTATTTCTGCAATGCTCATGAGGCTACACATATGGTAAGACAGTGGTGATGGTGACTATAGTTAAAAGAAGTTTTGGACAATGTGTTGTCTCCGATGCAATCCTGCAGCTGTTTGGATGGTCCCCCTCATGTTGATGGACAACGTCCTCCTCTTCCTTCTCGTCAGCCATTTGTGGGTCTGGTTCATTGAGGGGAATGTTCCTCTGTATACAAATGTTGTGCAGGATGGCACAGGTCAAAATGATCTTGCAGACCATTTCTGTGGAGTATAGGAGGCTGCCTCCGGTGATGTCGAGGCACTTGAATCTTGACTTCAGAATGCCAAAAGTCGTCTCAACTATGGGGTGTGTCCTCTGATGTGCCTCATTATAGGCACGCTCTGATACTGTGCTTGGGTTTGCAAATGGGGTCATGATCCATGGCTGGATCCCATACCCCGATCAACTGAAAGAGAACATGAGTGAGAAAATGTTGATGTTGCTTGCACCATGATTATCACTTTGCATGGCAGTTGTTCTCTTGTGTTGTCTGTTACTCATCTGTGTTTGTGTTATTGTGTGGAGTCCTAGGCTTCAAGGATATACCATCAGCATTGGGTTGTTTCATTATCTGAACTGGTGTTTGGCTGATTGACCGGATGTCTGCTGTATTTATTTTTACTCAATGATTCCATGTCACCTTCATTAGAGTCATCATCATCATGCTATGTGTCTCATTGTGTTTGACTTGCAGCAAAACACATTGCACACCCCTTACACAGTACTTATTGGTTGGAAGGGTGTGTGATTAAGTGTTATTGCTGTGTTATTGAAAGATTAATTTTCCAAGTTGTACTGCCAGTTAAGGCCATGTCATTGTCATTGTGTTGTTTTAAACTGTTTCCTTGTGTCTGTGGAGTGGCATCTGTTGTTTTTTGGATCTGTCATTTGTCCATAGGTGTGTATCCCATTGGGTCAGGATATCAAACATGCCTAGCAGTGTCACAACCTCAGTGTCTTCCTGGTCACGTGTCAATGTAGTGGTGCATGTGTTGTGTATCCTACAGGGTTGCTGTACTGTGTGTATATAAGTAGGTTTCTGTACTTACCAACAAGTAGGTCATTGCCATATCGTCCATCCTGGAAGTGTTGATTGATGGTGCAGTGGCGGAAGATGAATGAATCATGTACAGTCCCAGGATACTTAGCTACAATGTTGGTGATCAATCCCCGGTGATCGACAATGGCCTGCACATTGATGGAGTGTGTGTGCTTCCTGTTGCGGTATAGATGTTCGGTTGCAGCAGGTGGCACAATACGTACATGTGTGCAGTCAATGGCACCAAGCACGTGTGGGAAGCCGTTGATTTGATAGAAGCCCTGTTTGGTCTCCTGCTGCTTCAGCTGTGTGTTGGGGAAGCTGATGTGGCTGGGTGTGAAGGAGATGATGGCATCCAATACCTTGGGTAGGAAGGCAGAGAATGAGGGCTGTGAGATCCCGGCAACTAGGGCACCAGTGGTTTGAAAGGAGCCACTTGCCAACATGTGGAGGACAGCTAGCAGCTTAGTCTCTGGTGGAATGATGTGGGGTGTCCGCAAGCTGGGTGCCAACTGTGGCTCAATGTTTTGCAGCAGCTGCTGAATGGCTTGCCAGTTGAGTCTGTACCTCTGGATGATGTCTTGTTGCCGGAGTCCCAGAAGGGTTGTCCTGGTGCGGAATATCCTCTCCCGCCTTCTGCATTGCCTTTGGGGTCCCTGCTGGTGTTGTGGAAGCTGCTGTTGTTGGTCCTGTGCTCTGCGTCTTCCTGCATGCTGGATGAAAAGCACCTCCATGTCTTCCTTTTGGAACTCTGCTGTTGCTTGTGGGAGTTTTCCTGAAGTAGTGGTGTGTTTGCCCCATTTTAACGCCTGCCCTGACCCAGGCGTTATTTTTTTACGCAAATCGGGCTGTGTACCATTTTCCGACTCTGCCTCCCAGCCGTGCGAGATTTTTGCGCAGTAGCATAAATATGACGCACCAGTGTTTAAGTCACTTTTTGGACAGGAACGCCTAACTTGCATGTCATTAATGCAAGGCGGTTCCCCGCATCCAGAAAATGACGCACACAGCATAATTTTGGCATTTGCGGGGTCGGGAGCAATTGCATAAATATGGTGCAAGGTTTGTGCCGAATGTGTGTCAAAATGTTTGACGCACATTCGGCGCAGACAGAGTATAAATATGCCCCTTAGTGTCCTAATCTTAGGACACAAGCTTTCAAAACAGGGGCAGAGTCTGGCATCTCACTTCCTTGAGAAGTGTGTACAATTACAGCCTCAAAATACTACTAAAACTGCAATCCTTGTTAGGATTCTTCAATTTTGGCAGAACATATATACCAGTGTATGCACAATGCATAAAACCACTTTATGATTTAATTCACCCTGATATCTCTAGTAAACTCTGGACAGCACAGCAAACACACAAATACTCAGATCATTAAAGACAGACATGCTTGAAGCAAAACAATTATATATTCGTGAAAATAAAACAAATTTGGCCATCTTGATCATTCTGGGTGCCATTGTATTCACATATGTCACATTCAATGATGGTGACACTATACCAACTGCATATAAGTCACATTTGTATTCAAACACAGAGATGTGTTTCGCATCCACTGAAAAAATACTGACTGCAGTTCAGATGGCCATCATTAAGGAGAGTCCCCTATCACAGGGCAAACACATCATTGTTGTTTCACCAGTTCCAGCTATTGAGACTTTTACAAAAGCAAGCATTCCTAATGTTGAGCATTACTCATCAACACTAATGCTGACTGTGTTTTTGATCTGAAACTACAGACCCAAGAATTTCTCCATTATGAACTTGAATACCCCATGCCCATTAATGTTTTGTCTCGAGAACATCACAAATGCATCATCTACACTGATGGTTCATCTCAACCTGCCATAGGTATCAGACACCAGTACTCCATGGCTTGCACAGCCGTTTATGGAGTCATGAGGGATGGCGAGTTCCACCCTCAACATACCTGCACACAGTCCCTTGGGGACTGCACAGCTTAACCTGCTGAATTCAAAGCTTTGATTTTTGCACTGGAACATACGAATCCTGACTTTCCCACATTAATTGTGTGTGATTTGTACTGTTGTGTCCAGTCGTTCGATAAAAACAAACACTACTGGTGCCATAATAGATTAATAGATTCAAAAGGAAATACCATAAAACACACATTAAAGACAAACTGCCACGGGCTCATGTAATACGTACATTAGCTCAGCAGTGTTTTGGAATACACATAGGGAATTCATTGGCTGACGAAGCAGCCAAATTTGCAGTTGTTATGCTAACTGTTGCTAAGATAACTCACTCCCATATGAGAGTGAATGATGACATGTTGCTTGCTGTCAACGCTTCGGCTGAAGGCAAGCCTTTACCGAAAGTGTACCCAACAAAATATTACTACCACTTGAGTGCCCACAATATTCCTTATGTAACAATACCAGGAGTGGTTGATCTCTGATCCACAGTCAAGATTGTAGGCTGGCACTCATGAAAGCAGCACATGAGGGCATTGCTTCTGCCCATGTTGGTGTGGTGGCTACTACCTCATTGTTACAAAAACGTTATTGGTGGTATGGTCCATACAGACAGACCAAACAGTATGTCCTTAGTTGTGACATCGAACAATAAATCAAAGGTTCTGCCATCAAATGCCTACCACAGACACCCCGCCCACTGTCAAACAAGCCTTTGCAGTGTGCATACCAGGACCATTGCGGTCCCTTAAATTTTGATGCACATGCAAATACATTCTACTAGCTGTAACTTCTTGCTCCAGGTTATTTTGGATGTGGCTATAATGATCAGATGACGCTTGTGCTTGCAAATCTTCATCGGCCCTGCTTTTGTCTCTAAGGTTTACAGGGATGCCATGGGAATGTTGGGTGTAGCAGTGCATTATTTCTCTTCATATTATCCCAAGGGAAATTCTGTCATGGAGAGGAAAAAACAATACTTAAAGCAATCCTTAACAGCTAGAGTATTACGTTCAGATTGTAGTTGGAGCTACGACTTATATGGGGTCCAGAGAGCATTAAAGATCTTTGGGTGCCCATACCCAATAGGAAATCCTGTTTGAGATTTCTAGGTACGTCCCAGATCTTGATAGTCGAGGTGCACTGGCAGCAGACATATCTTTTGGCATACATGAATGTGCTACTGTTTTAAAGGTAATGCAACAGTTTGGAGATGAGTGTTCCACAACACCCACCGCCACTTTGGGACTGAGGGATTCAACAACTTTCACAGGCTGGATTCCAAAATGAGGGGATCTGGTTCATGAAAAAGTACCTGTGAAGAAGGAGTTTGGCCTATCTTACTTACCATCGGTCCCTGTTCTGGGGATACACGAAAGCAGGACAGTTATATTAACCAATCACTTTGTCTTCATTGATCATATAAAATTGCATTATGTGGCCAATCCTCCACAGTAGACCCCAGGGATTCCTGGGTAGTTCCATTAGCCCTCTCATTGATCTACAGGAGATACCTCTTCAAGCATTAAACACTGAAATAGTTTCCCCTAGTCTGGGGAGGGCGGAGACTGATCTTTTATTGAATGCAGTTACAGTTACAACTACAAGTTCAAGAAACGTCTGGAATGTTAATCTGCAATTCACGAATGCAACACAAACCAATGGGATTTGTCTATGATGAACCTCCTTTGGATGCATCTACCAGTTTTCTTTTGCCTGCACTGGCTCCAGGTTTGCACAGATTCTGGCTATTTTCTAGACCTGGATGATTTTTCTTCTTCAACAACTATTACTTCAACACCTACTGCTTTAATACATGGTATACGTAAGCATTTGAATTGCCTTAACCTGCACTATTTGATTTGTCCTTGGTATTATCTATGGATTATATTAGCACTGCTTGCTTTTCTTCTTTGGATACGATTTTTTGTTGATTTCTCCTTGCTTATACATGGACATTTTCTTACTGATGGCTCTGCTGTTGAACTGGTGGATGAGGTTTTAAAACCTTATTTATCTTTCCACAACGTACAAAGAGACTTGTCTCTAGTGAACATTTGTGCTGTTCCAGTTCATGATGGGGTTATTTGAGATATGTTTGGGATAAAGTTCTATATGACAATTTTGGTCCTAATAAAATGATACAAATACCTTATTTTTTATTTTTATTTCTATCAATGACATTATCATGCCTGGGGTTTTGTCTTATAACTGGGATGTTAAAACAGTATGTTCTATGCTTTCTGAGCTTGAATATTATAATGTGTTTGAAAGTGGGGATATGAACATGCACTCAGCAAATCTTGGTAAAACGTTCTGTTACCATCATTATGGACATCATTTCCTGCATAGAGCTATTAGCCCACATATAGTTTTTAATTTTACACAAAGGGAGCATTTTCCAACTACACCTTTGAGGAGTTCTAAAATATAGGCAGATACATTGATATATCTTACTGGGCATGAGGCTATTATCCCCGAATCATATTACTTCAAATTGCCAGCAACTAAAGCAAGAAAGACCTTGCTCACAGATACTAACAGATACCAACTTGATTTATTCAACACATTAATTTCCCATTTAGCCTTAGAAGGATATGAATAATGGAAAAGGATAATTTATTTGAACAGTTTGGTGAACGAAAGATTGGCAGGTGCAAGGCATGGATGTCTTACTCAAAGGATATTTAATCCCATTGCAAATTATTTTTTTGAATGAAACTGTCCAGCAAATATCTTGCCTTCGGTTAGAAAAAGTGAAAAAATGAATATGCCCAATATTCACTTAATAGCAAAATTTGATAGTTGGCAGAATATTGTGAATTCAACAGAAGACAAGCTCAGTGGTATGATTAAGACTAGTACATTTAATTCAACACTTTCAGGTCCTGATGGATGGTTATTGTGGCCAATAGGCACAAATGGGTGTCATGCACCCTTTATTTATTCTTCAAGAGGTTTTAAAGCAAGCAGACTGGACCGTTGTTAAATCACCACACAGCACACATGTAGGGTCACTATATATAGTGTGAGCAAACTATGTCAGCAATGGTGGCAACACTCCACTTTGACAGCTGTTAAAGAACACCTCACCTTCCTTTCTGAAGAAATTTATTTGCAAGATTTCTTGCTAGGTTCTAGAAAACCACGTTCCAAAGGATTTGTGTATACAATATAAAACAAAATATGGAATTTCACAAATGGAAGCAGCCAGACATTTAAGGCAAATAGATCATGAAAATTTAAAGAATACATTAGCCATTGTTGATATTGGCAAAACATACTAACCACTACAATTTACACTCTAAACAAAATAGTGTTATCTGCAATTGATATCAATTCAGAATGACATGTCGTCATTACATCATGGACAGAGTCCATCATGCAGTTAAGTTGAACCTTGCAAGTATTGAAGGGAAATCGAGTGCTCTGGAAGCACATGAACTTTATAGAGTTGTTCGCTCCTTTCAACCTTACTGAGAAACAACAGATAATGGCAAAGGAAGAAGCTAGTTACATCATGCTTAATAAAGAGAAATTAGAGAAGTTGCCTTACCCCATGGAGGAAACACCATCTTCAGTGTGGTTAATACATTGGGTGATATTGCTCTTGATTTCCTTCTTTTAATTCAGTTAGTTTAAGACATTTTACAATGGGCAGATTTGAACATTTGGGAGAAAGTTACATTCATGAGGTATGGGAACTGCCTTTCGATTATGAGTGTACAAGTAGGGAAAAATAAGTTTCTCTTAGTGGAAGCAAGTGCAAGATGTCTGTAAGCGATTCAATGATTTGTAACCAGGTGGCATTGCAAAGCACTGCATTGGCAGCTAACTTAGCCTGCTACTTGAAAGGTAATACAGTATCTTGGATTTGCCCAGTATTTCAGTGGCTTTTGAATGGGAGTTACAGAATGCGGAGGGATCAAGTCTGCTGTGCAATGAGGGCAGTGTCCCATTAGTGATTTTTGTTTCTCAGATAGTGCCTGCTGTGGATATGTACTTTTCCCACCTACATGTGAGATAAAAGTAGTAAATTTGCGGCCTCACATTGATAATTCCAATGCGAGTTTCGACAACCTGAGCAGACTAAAGGCGCTATTCTTTCAAAAACACATGGCGCTCACATCTGCTCATGAAGCTTATGACCTACAAGTGGCAAGTTCATTAGCTGAGATACAGTCCCTCTTAAATACTAACGCCCATATTTATGAAAAGTGGCGCATCAGAGCTAATGTGCCACTATATCTGTGCCCTACCTACCGGCACCTAACAACACCATGGTTGTGCCGTATTTATAATTTGGTGCACCATGGTGGTCGCTAGTACAATAGTGTCAATATTTTTTTATGCTACTGTGGCGCTTTGCTACGCTAGAGTAAAAAAATGTTGACTCTAGTGTAGAAAAGTGCAAGGAAGCCCATAGGTTTCTATGAGTTCGTCATTTTAGCACCTGCTCTGAGCAGGCATTAAAAATTATGTCAAAAATCTGTTAAATTTCACTGCGCAATTTGTGCAGGCCTCCTAGCGCCAGAATTCCCCCTTGCATACATTATGCCTGGCCCAGGTACAATGCGGCACAAGTTATTACAAAGAGGCACAGAGCATGCCACTTTGTAAATATGGTGCAGGGAAGAGGCTACTCAACATAAAAAAATTGTGCAAAGGTGGTGCTCTTAAATATGCCCCTTATCTTCAAAGACACTTCAGTGAATTGGTGAGCAGTGTTTTGAATGCATCCAACATTGCAGGGATTGTGCGCTTTTTTAAAGCTGTATGTTCTGGATTTGCAAGTACATTCAAGACCCTTTTTATGGTTATGCTGTTATTCAAATGTGGGTTTACCATAAAACATGAAAGAGAAGAGGTGTTTGGCAAAACAGGAACAGTTGATGTAATTAGACACAGCAGCTGGGAGAGCAGTAGAGAGTTGGGGTATAATGATTGCCTCAAAGCGCATTGATTCTGAGCGCCATTATATACATTTCTCGAAGCACCATAAAACAATTCTATGCATTCATTAGTGGAAATAATGCGGGTCTGATTACAGAGTCATAAATCTGTCCATCTGATAAAGTACCTCATGGGTCTCAACCTTTCCTGGAAATAATGCAGGCCAGTAGGTAATATATCCAGATGTCTGGCATGGGGAGCATGTGATCATTGCTTGTTGTGTGTGTGAGTTGTGTTCTGATTGGCTGAGTGCTCCAAACTCCATGTAACATCTATCTTTTATGGTGTTTTGGGAAGACACACCTCTCCAGCCAAATGTGTTTTACTGGGGCCAATCTCCTGGGACCATTGTGGTATCGCTGCCTATCTGAGGGCTCTATCTGGGTTTTTCCTGTTCACGCTTTTGTCTACAGGCTACGTGTCACCCTACAAGTGATCTGTCAATCAGTTGCTTCAGGCCTAGGTCGCAGGGCTTGCCTGACCACTTATTTCTGACTCAGGGTTGATGAGGAGGTCATATCAGGTGGATTGGACAACAGTGATGCAAGTTTGTTGTTGTGTATACACATATCATGGCGTACATTGACATTGTTTCTATCAGTATTCACTATACCATCTGCCACATACTCACTCTTTATATTTTGTGGTTTTCCACTTTTGTTGGCTTTAATTTAATTGGCAGCATTCTGCGGTTGCTATTTTTGATTCACAAGGGCTGTCCCATCTGAACAAGGAAGACGGATGGAGCTCCCACCATCCCAATTGTGTTATGAATGCTTGATGCAGTACTTTGGAGGATCACTACTAGAGAAGCTTAACAAGGACTGGTTGCTTTCATTCAGACCAATATTCTGCTGTGCACAGCCTGTTTTCCATTGCTTATGGTGCCCATTCGAGAATGCCATGAAAGTGTGTATTGTTCAGCAACTGGTGCTTTCCACAGACATTAATCTGATGATGTTTTCATTGAGAGTTCTATGAGACTGCAGTTGCTCTGTGATTCTTCCTCTGAGTCACCTTTACAGGGCCAGGTTGTCTGGACTCCTGGTACCCTGTCTTCTGGCACAGCAAAGAATGCTGCCCCCTCAGCTGCACCCAAGGCGACGGATCATCTGTGCTCTTTTGAACTTTTGGATGAGGCTCTGGCGGTAGTGTCATCAGCCAAAGTGGAGCCCCCATGCCCAGCAGCCTCAGAATGCTTACTGTCTGCTATGACAGACAGTGTATATGCTGAGGGTACCCTCTATGCAACCACAATGGCCTTGGTTCCATGAGGGGCCGAGGCCAATGACACCACACTGTTTCTACTGGGCTGATCAGAGGAAGCCTCCTAATACGGAGGTTTCCACCGGTCAGCCTAGTGGAAACATCATAATTGGGCCTGAGGGAGACCGCCAGCTCTGTGGTGGTCTCCTCCCCACAGGTCTGACAGACCAGCATAATCAGGCCCTAAGTCTATGATTGGCCTTTTTTTCTTTGGATTGATCTTCTTTTGGTCTTTTACATTTTTATAATTTTAGTAAATTTTCATCCTATATTCTTTTAGGGATATTAGAATCTGCAATCCTAGATAAGCAAGGGGAGGGTTTCAGAATGACCTTTAAGGTCTTGAATTGGGCACCCCTAACCTAGCTGAGTTTCATGGCTCATGCCCAATTTTATATTTACACAATTTTTCACTGACACTGGAACTGATATCCCAGCCTCCTGGCATGGGCAGTGCAGGAGCCCCCCTGCTTAGCACCCTTGGAATGCGCACTATCTGATTTGCAGACAATGTGCATTTCGAGCGTGCTGGTGTGTTATGGTATTGGCCTCAGCTCCCTTAAGAAAGCCGAGGCCAATACGTAGCATGGTTCCTGCCAGTCTGACCAGTGGGAACCTCATAATAGGATATTCCCACCAGTCAGCCCGGCAGGAACATCGTAATATGAGCCGGAGGAGGCAACCGGTATGACGGCTGACTCTTCCCCACAGCTTTGGCAGTCAGAGTATTCTGACCACCAAAGTCATAATGAGGCAGCACTGTGCACCAACAGTTTAGGCAATAGGGGGGCACAACATGTGCCCTAGCCACATTGCCCAATGTGCAAAATTGCCCTGGGGCCCTGTTTGGGGCCACTTCCCTTCCTTTTCACTGAGCTTTTCATGAAAAGCTTGGTGGAAAGGCAAGTTGTGATCAGTACAGCAGTCTCTGCATCGGCACCGCCTTGACTGGCCACGGCTTTCCCCACCGCCTCTGCCACAGGATCGAAAGCCCTGGTGGTTGCAACAATCTTCAAGTGGTCCAACCGCCATCCTCAAAATCTGTCATTCAGACCTCTGAGGATGTGGCAGTTGGGCAGCTACCCAGAGTGATGCAGTCCTAGGACCGCCGTACTCATAAGCAGGCCCAAAGTGTAGATTTGGAATTTATTTTCCAGCGTAAATCGTTTTTTGTGCTGAAAATTTCCCTTATTTGCTTTAAGGGAGCATCACATAAGCATTAATGTGCATTCCCACACTACCACCCAAAGTTGGTTATGAAAAGCACTATCTACTAATATTAGTGCACAGGGCTTTGCACCAGAAAAACATACTGCTCCTTGAAAACAGAGGGAGAAACAAATTCTCAAAGCTTTTCGAGCACACTTTCAAAGTGGAAACAGACTTCAATTATGTCAGAGCATAATATTTTATCTCGGAAGGTAATGCTTGCAGTACAAAAACTATGCTAGACATCACACACACACACACACCTTTGTTCATGGTGCAAAGCTGCATGTGTGAAGGTAGGTAGCCTATAAGTGTGCTAGCTCTTGCTGAGAGAGAAGCCACGCCATATCTTAGTAGAAAATTGTGATGCCTTGTTCTCTCTTTCTAAAAAAGTGCAACTTTTTGCACCACAAAGTCCCCTATGAAGAATTTGTGCTGCTTTGTGTCACTTTGCGTGACTTTGCAACAGCAGAAATTTGTTGATAAATCTTCCCCTTTGTGTTATGGACCTGATTGGGTCCCTCCAACCAAGTCAGGAAGCATCCACCTTATGTACTACTTAAGCAAATGAAGTGCTGGCATTTCAACAGCAAAATGCATACAAATGTCTTGATAATTTGAGGCACTGGGCAAGGGGCGCTCTGGGAAAAAAAGAGCAAGCTGGGAACGGGACATGGCCCTTTGGTTCTCATTATCTCCACCACGAACAAGTACAGTGTTTAAGGCCCTCATTATGACCCTGGCGGGCGGGGGAGAAGTGGTGGTAAAACCGCCAACAGGCCGGCGGAAAAAAATGGAATTATGAACATGGCGGTTACCGCCATGGTCATCCGCCACTTCTCCACTCCGACCGCCAGGGCGGTGACGACCGATGGGCTGGAGACTTCGGTCTCCAGCCCAGCAGCCGTCACCAGACTGCCGGTGGTATCAGGACCCTGCATACCGCCATGGATTTTGGGTGGTTTGGAACCGCCACGAAATCCATAGAGGTAGGCACTATCAGTGCCATGGAATTCCTTCCCTGGCACTGATAGGGGTCTCCCCTACCTCCCTTCCCCACCCCCGAGTCCTCCACCCACACCCTCCACCCCCCTGCCACCCCCAAAGGTGGCAGGACCCCCTCCCCATCCCTACACCCAACATGCACAGACACACACCCCCTCCCCACCCCTACCCCCAACATGCACAGACACACACACCTACAGGCACACATACACTACAACAACCCATACCCACAAACATACAAACAGACATGCACACGGACCGTCCCGCAAACATTTCCCATACACACAACACACCCCCTGCATGCATACATGCTCTCACACACCTCCTCTACATACTTACACGCACACCCCCATGCATGCACACAACACACAACACCCCCAACCCCCCTCCCCTAACGGACAATCAACTTACCTTGTCCTTTGATCCTCCGGGAGGGGACTGGATCCATGGGGGCTGGTCCACCGCCAGCTCCCTGTCACCAGAAAACCACCACACCGAATCATGGAACGTGATTCGGTGGGCAGTGTTCTGATGACGGGGCGGTGGAGGTGGAGCAGCCTCCACTTCCCCGCCGACCGCCAGTATGGCTGCCAGCAGCCATGATACGCCGCACGGAAAACCGTCTGCACTGGCGGTCTTCAGCACCGCCGAGGTCGAAATGAGGATGCTAAGTAGTTGGTGTATGGACAAAGTATCAAATAAAAATATTGTGATACAAAATATCTTGTTAAGAATATCGGGATGTCAAAAATACTATTGACAGGAATATCAAAGGAAAGATTGCCTTTCTAAGTGTTTTTAATATCAGAGGGAAAAATACGGATTCAGAAAATAAATATTGTTGTATGTAATATTGTTTGTAAATGTTATTATAGTGTATTCAATACTATATTTTTAATATGTATTCATTATGAAATGTTTAAATGTGTATTTTTAGTTGTATTACTTTTCAAAAATAATGTTTATATATATGTTTTTAGCAGTACTGTTATGTTGGGCTTTTAGGGGATAAGGGTGTGGAGATTTCTTTTAATGGAATATTTTAATTTAAATGTACTGTAAATTATTTTGATATTCAAATACTTTTTAATAATGTTTACTTAAATTATAATACGTGTAAACAAAATATCCAAATTAAATATATTTCTAAATTACAGTACAATTGGTACATTTTAAAATAAATCAAAACTATTAATTATGTAAAATATTTGTAAAGAAAATGTTGTACCAAAAACATTCAATATGTTTATTAATGTTTTAATTTTAAAATGTGTTGAAGGTTTTTTCATATATAAAAAATTATAATGCCATTGTAAGCAAAACAGAAAATATTTCAATTTTTCTATTTATATTTATTTTAAAGTTTTAGAAATGGTGTCCAATTTTCCGCCGGCCAACAGGCCGGCGGAAAAAAATGGAATTATGAACATGGCGGTTACCGCCATGGTCATCCGCCACTTCTCCACTCCGACCGCCAGGGCGGTGACGACCGATGGGCTGGAGACTTCGGTCTCCAACCCAGCAGCCGTCACCAGACTGCCGGTGGTATCAGGACCCTGCATACCGCCATGGATTTTGGGTGGTTTGGAACCGCCACGAAATCCATAGAGGTAGGCACTATCAGTGCCATGGAATTCCTTCCCTGGCACTGATAGGGGTCTCCCCTACCTCCCTTCCCCACCCCCGAGTCCTCCACCCACACCCTCCACCCCCCTGCCACCCCCAAAGGTGGCAGGACCCCCTCCCCATCCCTACACCCAACATGCACAGACACACACCCCCTCCCCACCCCTACCCCCAACATGCACAGACACACACACCTACAGGCACACATACACTACAACAACCCATACCCACACACATACAAACAGACATGCACACGGACCGTCCCGCAAACATTTCCCATACACACAACACACCCCCTGCATGCATACATGCTCTCACACACCTCCTCTACATACTTACACGCACACCCCCATGCATGCACACAACACACAACACCCCCAACCCCCCTCCCCTAACGGACAATCAACTTACCTTGTCCTTTGATCCTCCGGGAGGGGACTGGATCCATGGGGGCTGGTCCACCGCCAGCTCCCTGTCACCAGAAAACCACCACACCGAATCATGGAACGTGATTCGGTGGGCAGTGTTCTGATGACGGGGCGGTGGAGGTGGAGCAGCCTCCACTTCCCCGCCGACCGCCAGTATGGCTGCCAGCAGCCATGATACGCCGCACGGAAAACCGTCTGCACTGGCGGTCTTCAGCACCGCCGAGGTCGAAATGAGGATGCTAAGTAGTTGGTGTATGGACAAAGTATCAAATAAAAATATTGTGATACAAAATATCTTGTTAAGAATATCGGGATGTCAAAAATACTATTGACAGGAATATCAAAGGAAAGATTGCCTTTCTAAGTGTTTTTAATATCAGAGGGAAAAATACGGATTCAGAAAATAAATATTGTTGTATGTAATATTGTTTGTAAATGTTATTATAGTGTATTCAATACTATATTTTTAATATGTATTCATTATGAAATGTTTAAATGTGTATTTTTAGTTGTATTACTTTTCAAAAATAATGTTTATATATATGTTTTTAGCAGTACTGTTATGTTGGGCTTTTAGGGGATAAGGGTGTGGAGATTTCTTTTAATGGAATATTTTAATTTAAATGTACTGTAAATTATTTTGATATACAAATACTTTTTAATAATGTTTACTTAAATTATAATACGTGTAAACAAAATATCCAAATTAAATATATTTCTAAATTACAGTACAATTGGTACATTTTAAAATAAATCAAAACTATTAATTATGTAAAATATTTGTAAAGAAAATGTTGTACCAAAAACATTCAATATGTTTATTCATGTTTTAATTTTAAAATGTGTTAAAGGTTTTTTCATATATAAAAAATTATAATGCCATTGTAAGCAAAACAGAAAATATTTCAATTTTTCTATTTATATTTATTTTAAAGTTTTAGAAATGGTGTCCAATTAAATTATCAGAATAGAATAAATATGTATTATTTAGGATGTGAAAATGCATATTTTATTGTGCATGGCTATGTTGTACGTATATTCATGATAAGTCTATTATATAAAATTTGTATAATGGAGTGTTTAATGTTTATTATTTGAATATGTTCTCTGTTTAGGAAAACATTTATTAAAATGTAATAATTTTAATGAAACTACGCATTGTATTATTAATTTGAAAATAAGTTCAAATGTTTTTACCTTTATGTTTTTTTTTACTTTTCTGGCTTGACTTTTCAATTTTTTTTACTTATTTTCCTATTCATTTTCATCATTGGAATAGGTAAATCCTTTTTAAATGTTTTTCTTTTTACGATTTTGTGAGTAGGGGAAATGTAGGGGAGGACTAGAGGTTAGTTAGTGTTGTTTGTACATTTGGTTGGATTATTTGTAGTTATTCACTAGTGTGTAGGTTTGAGTTTTCTTACACAGCTTTAGTATTTTATTGATATATATTATAATTTACTGTGTTATATTACTTTCTTTAAGATGATTAAGGGCCTCATTACAACTTTGGCTGTTTGATTGACAGACCGCAAAAGCCACTGGGGGTGAGGCTGCCGTCATACCAGTGGCCTCACCACCGTTGTATTACAATGTTTCCACCAGGCTGACCAGCAGAAACTTTGTATTATGACATTTCTGTGGGTCAGCCCAGCGGAAACAGAGCAACAGCATTGGCCTTGGATCCCTGTGGCAACTGAGGCCTATGCCGTTGCACACCAGAACCCTCAGAATGTGCACTGTCTGCATCGCAGGCAATTCGCATTCCTGCTATGCCAGGTCGTAATCTGGCAGTTTTACTGCCAGGAGTTTGGCGGTCTGCCCGCCACCGTAGGTTTGGAGGTCAGAAGACTGTCAAACTCATAATGAGGCCCTAAGTGTCATGTAGATGTACTGTTGGAAATGCAGGTGGGTTTTCCATTTTATTTTGGAGGTTTTTCTCTATGAGCATGTCCTATAGACATTTGGATTTACCTTTTATTCAGGAAAACTCTTTTGGTTTATAATATACCAATATTTTTAACTCTGATTTCATTTTGTTGGATTTTTTGGAGTGCTTCATTTTTTTAACAGTTTTGTGGGTTTTTTCATGGTTCCAAGGTACTTTAGATTTCTTTGAGGGCCCATTGTTGGATTACTTTTATTTTTACTTTTTGTGGGGCTTTTTGAAAAATAATGTTGCCATTTTCAGTGGATTATACTTTTTGATTGCATGGATACAGAGGATGATCTGCAGCTACAAAAAAGAACATCATATTTAATTTATTCATTTTGGATGATAACTGTTGTATCTTATTATTTGTGTATTGTGTAACTATTATGTGATTGTTACTTGGAATTCTGTATATTATGTTTTGGAATTATTTTACATAATGGATTGAGTTTTTTCATTGAGCTTTTTAGTTAGCAAGGTTAGATTTCATTATAAATATTTTTTATATTACTTTATTATATCAGCCTTACATATGAATGGAGTTTAATTTAATGTTTTGACTGATATAATAAAATATTATGTTAATTAGTTATATAAAAAAGAATTTCTCACATTGGCTAAGACTAAGCTGTAGTTTTTTTGGACGTTTTACAGGTTATGTTTATTTTATAATATGCTTTTGGCCATTACTGCTAATTAATCCACTGCTTTGTTGTTTATAATTAGTTTGAATTTGAAGTGTAGCATTTTGTGTTTTCTTTTTGTTTGTTTGCTAGGTTCAGGAGCAATTTGAGTTACGGATTGATTCATTCATAGTTGTTGGTAGCTTTGCTCTTTTTCTAGGGGTTCTTTACAGTTATAGAGTGAAGATTGTTTTCTGCCTAGTGTGCACTGGAAAACATTGTGCCATCCTTCCAAGGAATTGTTTGATTTGGTTTCCTGTACCAAGGAGCAGTCATAGACATCCCACCATGGATTTAGGAATTTGGGTTGGCATCTGTGAACAGAGCAATGTAGTCTGCCAACCCAAGGAACTTCTAAATAATTAATTTGGGGGGTTTTGTCTTCATTTTGTTGGTAGAAAGGAGTCTACATTAGTACATTGTAATGGTTAACTTCCTCAGTGACAGGGACATAAGCTGGCAATTGTATTATTTTTAGGAAAAATTACTGTTTAAGCAAAATCTACACTGAATGCAGATTGATGGAGGTGTCTCTATTTGCTTTACTTGAAATAATAGTAACAGCTTTGTATGGCTGTGTAGGGGTACAATTTTGAAATGGCTTGCATCATGGATTGCTCAAAGTCCATGATTACTTTCTGTTGGTAGTAGTTATTTGTTTTATGTTTAATGTGGTTTAGGAGTACATAGTAAGTGCTGCTTTTTTTATTTGGTAGCATGGCAAATATAAAAGGGATATTTGTGTTTTGATATTCATCATGTATGAGGTATATCTGAGTGATTGGTTTGAGACACATTTTGAAGGTCCCATCCATCATCCAGGTTTGACAGTGGTTTAGGGACTGATTATGGGTTTTTTGGTCAGAATTCCAGATTGCTATGCTGCCGGTCGCAAAATGACCGCTGCGCCAGCGGTCCCTGCCATGCCATATTAATGTATACAGTCAGAACTGCTGTCCGCCAAACAAAAATGGCAGACTGCCAGTGGCGGGATGGTGTGGTGTCTATTCGGTCTGACTTCCAGCTCTGTCAACACTGCCGCTAACCCCATAGCCTATTACAAACACATAGTCACTGCAGCGGCCCCCCTGCAGTGTCAAGGCAACACCGGCTGAACACTGTGGTCACAGTTCAGCATTGTAACAGACAAGTGCCTATTGGCTGAATACAAAAACAACACAGCTGACACACATTGGCCCTGTGTACACACCTGCAAAGCACACTATATAACACACCCC
The DNA here is from genome assembly GCF_031143425.1 of Pleurodeles waltl. Lineage (NCBI taxonomy): Eukaryota > Metazoa > Chordata > Amphibia > Caudata > Salamandridae > Pleurodeles > Pleurodeles waltl. Next base: position 636,854,430 of record NC_090444.1, read on the forward strand.
TCCACAAACCACATTCTTTTGCATTTCCTTTGCACTCTGAAGAACACTGGCCACCATTTCCTCCTTTTACAATAGATCAGGCACCCTGTGATTTTTCTTCACCATCCCATTCAAGTCCCTGCATACACTTTTGTCCCTCCACTCCCTATTGCACTTCCCTGTTAAGTAAGTAAGTTCATGTCACCCTCTTTAGCTGTCCACCATGTCATGTCCCAAAAATCAATTTTTTTCTGAAGATGAGTGAAGAGTCATGGTGGATGAAATCATAAGAGTACTGCCACTATTTTTTGGAGCCCAAGTCCAGCATACTGCTCTCAGCTGGAAAAAGGTACTGTGGCAAGGATCGTCACAGAGTGACTGTTATAGGCACCCCCTTTGCACAAAGGAGGACATTAGGAAGAGATGGAAGGACCTGGAGGCAAAGGTAAGTTCCCTGGCCTTCAGGCAGCAGCTGGAGGCCAACAAGACTGGCGATGGCACTCCTAGTGCCCCATTAAGTCTCCTTCCCTGGGAGGAGAAGGTCTTGGCCATCCTGCATCCTGAGGGCATGGCAGGATTACTTGGTGGAGTGGAGTCTGGTAATTTACAACACAAAAATTGTCATAAAACTGCAATGTCCTGCATGCTCACATCTCAGCTTTTGTCACTGTTTTCTTCTTGTGCTGGACAAACCTTCAATACCCAGAGGATCTGAGTTTTAACACTGTCAAAGTGCACTGTTAGACCCAACACCACAGCTACCAAGGCCTGTCACATGTCATACGTTGAAATGTTGCCTGTAAATCTTACAATCCCAGGATTTGTGGTATGTCTCAACATGAAAATGTATGCTCAAACCTAAATGCAGTCTGCCTACAGATATGTAGTACCCAATATTTGGCTTGAATTTAGAGGGAGTGACCCAATGCAACTCCCAGGAGGCCTTATGACTGTGACATGAACCACCAGCCCAGTGTTCACTTGTCTAAATATCCCTGTTTGTTAACTCTCAATTGAAGTGTACTCACCTGGGATGATACCAATTGTATAATGTGTATAATAGAGTGAATGACTTGACTGCAACTCTTAGGAGGCCCTGTTTCTGTAACTCCAACCACCAGTCCAGTGTTCAATTGCTCAATTACCCTTGTGTATTAACTCTCAATTAAAGTCTACTCACATGTTAGTGAGCGATATAAAAATCATGCTCAACTCAGAGGTGTGTCTGTTGTAGGAAAGTACCGTCTTCCTTGGCGTGGTACCCCTATTTGTACCTGTATGTTAGTATGTTTTTGCCTGTCTCACTGGGATCCTGCTAGTCAGGACCCCAGTGCTCATACTTTATGGCATAATGTGTGTGTCTGTGTAGTGCTTCACTATGTCACTGAGGCTTTGCTAATCAGAACCTCAGTGCTTATGCTCTCTCTGCTTTTAAATTTGTCACTATAGGCTAGTGACTTAATTTACCAATTTCAATTGGCACACCGGACCCCTCTTATAAGTACCTAATACATGGTACCTATGTATCCAGGGCATTGGGGTTCCAGGAGATCCATATGGGGTGCAGCATTTCTTTTGCTACCCATAAGGAGCTCAGATAAACCTTTACAAAGGACTGCCATTGCAACCTGCGTGAAATAGTGCACACACAATTTCACAGCCATTTTCACTGCACTTAAGTGACTTATAAGTCACCTACATGTCTAACCTTCACTTGCTAAAGGTTAGGTGCAAAGTTACTAAGTGTGAGGGCACCCTTGCACTAGCAAAGGTGCCCCCACATAGTTCAGAGCCATTTCCTTGGACTTTGTGAGTGTGGGGACGCCATTCCCCACGTGCACTACATATAGGTCAATACCTATATGTAGCTTTACAATGGTAACTCCGAATATGGCCATGTAACATGTCCAAGATAATGGAATTGTCCCCCCATTCCAAATCTGGTATTGGGGAGCCAATTCCATGCATCCTGGGGGCTCCACCATGGACCCCCACTACTGCCAAACCAGCTCTCTGAGGCTTGCACTGCAGCTACAGCTGCTGCCACCTCACAGACAGGGTTCTGCCCTCCTGGGGTCTGGGCACCCCAGTTCCAGGAAGGCAGAACAAAGCATTTTCTCTAAGAGCAGGGTATTATACCCTCTCCCTTTGGAAATAGGTGTTACAGGCTGGGGAGGGGTAGCCTCCCCCAGCCTCTGGAAATCTTTTGAAGTGCACAGATGGTGCCCTCCTTGCATGAACCAGTCTACACCAGTTCAGGGACCCCCTGTCCCCTGCTCTGGTGCAAAACTGGACAAAGGAAAGGGGAGTGACCACTCCCTTGTCCATCACCACCCCAGGGTGGTGCCCTGAGCTCCTCCAGTGTGTCCCAGACTTCAGCCATTTTGCTTTGCAAGGTGTGGGGGCACTCAGGAGGGCTCTGAGTGGCCAATACCAGCAGGTGACGTCAGAGACCCCTCCTGATAGGTCCATACCTGATAACGGGGACAATCCCCTTCTCAGGGCTATTTAGAGTCTCTCCTGTGGGTTATCTTCAGATTTTGCTTGCAAGTTTTCTTCAGGAATCCGCTGCAACAACTTCAGCATCCTCTGACCTTCGGATCAACCACAGCCTGCTCCAAGAAACGCTGTAACTGTAAGAAAGTATCCCCAAGAGATACGTTTCTTCTGCAACTTCAGCTCAAGTCAGCAACTGCAACAGTTTCCACGTTGTGCATGCTCTGAGCACTCTCTGTCTTCATCCTGCACCAGAAGGGCCGAAGAAATCTCCCATGGAGTGACTCAGTCACTCCCTTGCTCCAAGCAGGCACCTTCCAAGATGATGACCGGTACCCTTGGACTCCTCTTACAGCAACGAGCATGCTCCTAAGGACACAGAGGGTGGACATCATCAACATAGACTGTCCTGAGGTCCTGCGGATGCAATTTGGAGGAGGTAAGACCTTGCCTTCCCCAAGAGCGATGGTACCCCTGTGCACATCGTATCCTTCACCTCCTGAGGCCTCTGTGCACTATTTGCAAAATTCCTTTGTGCACATCCTGACCCAGGTCCCCAGCACTCCATCCTGTGATGCTCAACTCACCGAGTTGTTCTCCGGTGGCGTGGGACCTTCTTTTTTTGTGCTACATCAACCACATTTAGTACCTCCTTTGTCCCTGGATCCTGTGACTCCCGGGGGCACTGGCTGGCATCCTGAGGGCTCTCTAAAGTGCTGAGAGCCCCCCTCTTCCTCCTCACACAGAGTTGAGGCCCCCAGGTCCCTCCTGGGTCCATCCAGTGCCACTGTGACACAAAATGCACTTTTGTCGTAGCCAAGGCTTGTTGGTGACTTTCAACACGAAATCACATCTGCAACGATCTTCACATCGTGGGACATCCTTTGCATCATGCAGGAACCTGCTGGCATCTTCCTAGGGTGCATTCCTGCAGTCTTCAACTAAATAGGGACTCTTCTTTTGCACCCTCTTCTGGGTTGGTAGGGGCTCCTGTCTTTCCTGGAATTTCTTTTGACTTCTGGACTTGGCCACCTTCCTTTGCAGGTCTTGAGGTGCAGGAATCCTGCAGTTGGTCCTTGCAGACTGTTCAGTATTAGCGAAAGATGCAGAAGACATTGTAACGCGAAGGGTTAATTAGCTGGAGCAGTGTAAATGAGCGTACTGCCTGTTGAAACCCCCTCCCAAACATCGTGGAAAAGTTCATGATATTATTTTCACGCTTGTTTGTGTAGAAGACTCCGTCTCAACCTTGAGAACGAGAGTACAGGGAGAAGATGGAATGAAAACAAAGGCTGGAGCAGAGCAGAGCAGCCAAGTACTGATAACATAGCTAGAAAATGCCAGAATGAGATAGAATCCAAGCTTCAAGTTATTTAAGCACTGAACTGTGGGTGAGGGATTTGGAAGCTCGCAGATGGAATTGTGGAAGCTGCCATGGCCTAGCGCTGCCTCCCTGTTTGCTCGTGGTGCTTGAGAGGGAGAGAGGTCCAAGCAGGCGGTAGAGAGCTCCCCAGCATGTCGTGGATTAAGTTAGGTTTCCACACAGGGATAAAATACCTTTGTTTCTCTGCTCTATTATTATGACTGATTATTTATGCCTGCACAGTGTTTATAACCTGAAGAATTTAGCTCGTTTTTATTTTGCTTTCTAAACCTATTAGTGTGAACTGCTACAATAACTGAAACATGCATTTAGGTGTGCAGTAAATCAAATCTTATATGAAGTATTCAGTTTGTTTATATTTTGCCTCCTGAACATAATAGTGAGAGCCTGCTGCAGTAATTGAAACATGCATTTTGGTGTGCAGTAAATCAAAGCTTATCTGAAGTATTCAACTCATTTATATTCTGCTTCCTGAATATCGTAGTGCAATGCATTTTAGTATACAGTTAATCAAAACTTATATCTGTCAATTAATTATTTGCCTATATATATATAATAGATGCTTTTCATTGCTATTCTTATTCCATTATTGTTAATGTGCTAAATGCCTACATTTTACCTGCAATTCTAGTAAAGCTAAATTGTATTTATAATTGGCGTGTGGTCCTTCATTGAGCGTCCTTATTGACTTATACCGAACAGGTGTCAACCAGACACCTGGATAAGACACAGACTTAGTTGGTTGCTGCAAAATCCCAATCACGAGGTGTAATGTGTCCTGAGGAAACTTGCAGTACTTTACTCCTGCTTTTCTGGGCTCTGGGATGGGGTAATTTACTTACCTTTACAGTATTCTTACTCTCCCAGCGATTCTGCACACACTACACTTGTTTTGGGGGAATTTGTGATTCGCATTCCACTTTCTTAGTATATGGTTTGTGTTGCCCCTAGACCTATTTTCTCCCATTGCATTCTATAGCATTTCCTATTGTTTGCATTTTTTTATGACTATTTACTAATTTTGGTGTTTAGTGTATATATTGTGTATAATCCTTACCTCCAGTAGGAGTATTGTCGCTAAGATATTTTTGGTTCTGTGTCACCCAAATAAATACCTTTATTTTTGGTAACACTGAGTATTGTCTTTACTTGTGAATAAGTACTGTGTAACTATAAGTGGTATTGCATGAGCTTTCCATGTCTCCTAGTTCAGCCTAAGCTGCTCTGCTATAGCTACCTCTATCAGCCTAAGCTGCTAGAACACTACTACTTCACTAATAAGGGATAACTTGACCTGGTATAAGGTGTAAGTACCCAAGGTGCCCACTACAAACCAGGCCAGCCTCTTATATCTGTCTACCTAGCTCCATCGTGACCTGATACCCAAGATTACACTATTGAGGAAATATAATTGAATTTTGTAAGTTTGCGCAGATTTTGCTTCAAAAAATGATGCAAATGAGGCGCAAAAAAAGTATAAATCAGGCCCCAAGCATTCCTAAGGCTTTATGCTGTATCACCAGATTGGTAGCAGCAGTAAACACATTGACACAACATTGCACACATGATGACTGCAGATACAGATACAACCAAGTTCTGTGTTTGTCTGCATCTCACTCAACTAGGCCTCCAAATGGTCAAAGGCCCATGTTGATTATACACTGTGTTGGCTTAATTGTTGGTAAGAAGTAATTTACAGTTCATCCTATCTGAACATCTCAGGAGCTGCTTGAGTCTAATAGTTTAGGCAATCTTTACATGTTATGTCAGTATTCCAATACCATGGTAACATTGCACAAAAGGCTAAATTACAACTTACGAATGTCCATCGTCTTTGCTTACTGTAAAACAAAACCTTTAGAGGTAGATTTCACACTTCAACCAGTAACAATGTACTCATCAATTGGTCAAACTGCCACTGGACACAATGAAGCTGACCAAAGAATCCTACTCCCCCCTCCCTCTCCCCTGGATGAAGCCCTCAGTGATGATGATACTCCTGAACTTGTGGGCGTGGAGGACAGTCCTGGCCCATCCTGGAAACCTGAGTCTCACTATGCCCAAAACGTCACCTCACAGCCCTGTTGCATCAACATCCCAGCCAATGATGTGCCCCTCCAACCTGTGTACTTAGCACAGTTTCCACCATCTTTTTCCCCCAGTCCAGTATCTTGAGGTTAAACTTGACACTCCTGACACTCAAGGCCCAGGACCCAGTTAGAGAGGGCCCCCTGTGTGTGTGAGGGATGTTGTGGACCAGTATAGTGAGGCCAATGGGGCTGCTATCGGCCAGGACACCATCGGCCACATCTTAGGGGTCTATCAGGAGTCCTAAGGCATGATGAGCCAGGTGTTGACTGAACTCCAGGACATTTAGGGGCATATTAATACTCCGTTTGCGCCGAATTTGCGTCGTTTTTTTCGACGCAAATTAGACGCAAAACTAACTCCATATTTATACTTTAGCGTTAGACGCGTCTAGCGCCAAAGTTCATGGAGTTAGCGTAATTTTTTTGCATGAACACCTTCCTTGCGTTAATGATATGCAAGGTAGGCGTTCCCGTCTTACAAAATGACTCCGATGCTATTGCGTCGGATTTATACTCCCGGGCAAAAATGACGCCCGGGAGTGGGCGGGACTAAAAAACCTGCATTTGCGCCGGATTGTAGCGCCTGGGTCAGGGCAGGCGTTAAGGGACCTGTGGGCTCAGAATGAGCCCAGAGGTGCCCTCCCCTGCCCCCAGGGACACCCCCTGCCACCCTTGCCCACCCCAGGAGGACACCCAAGGATGGAGGGACCCACCCCAGGGACATTAAGGTAAGTCCATTTTTTTTTTTTTTTTTTTTTTTTTGTGGCATAGGGGGGCCTGATTTGTGCCCCCCTACATGCCACTATGCCCAATGACCATGCCCAGGGGACAGAAGTCCCCTGGGCATGGCCATTGGGCAAGGGGGCATGACTCCTGTCTTTGGTAAGACAGGAGTCATTTCAATGGGGGATGGGCGTCGTAAAAAAATGGCGCAAATCGGGTTGTGGCGATTTTTTTGCCTCAGCCTGACTTGCACCTTTTCTGGACGCCCATACGCCATTTTCCCCCTACGCCGGCGCTGCCTGGTGTACGTCATTTTTTTTAACGCACACCAGACAGCGCCGGCGGCTAACGCCGGCTAACGTCATTCAATAAATACGGCGCCCGCATGGCGCTTCAGAATGGCGTTAGCCGGCGCAAATTTTTTTGACGCAAAACTGCGTTGGCGCAGTTTTGCGTCAAAAAGTATAAATATGGGCCTTAGTTGCTGCAGAGGGTCAAAATAGAAAAAATGGATGCCCACAACAACATAAGTAAACAATCACAAATGATGGACGGAATGCGGAACCAATCAAACATTCACCCCCAGTCACAGATCTGGGTTTAATCCATCAATTATTTTGCTCACCATGCCACCCCAGTTTGGACCCAGCCATATGCAAATCAGACTTAACCCTGTTCCCCATGGGAACAGTCCAGCCCGAACTGCAAGGCCAGGTCCTCCCTTGACCAGAAACAAGCATCCTGAGATTTACCCTTCAGAAGGCCACAATGGTGTGTAGTGTTTCATTGTGACTCTCATCACAGTACGTGTTGTTTGAGCCTGGGCTACCTGATGTCAATAGGCTTGCTTTGTCAATGTAGGCCATTAGCAGGATAGTGGGTTAGTCTTAGGATGACTCCAAAAGTGTGTAGTCATGTCCCTGTACTTATTAACATGCATGCTTTACACTTGTGGTATGTTGAGAAGTTTAAAATAATTTTGTGCATGTTGTTTCTGACATGTGTGTGACACAACCGTTTGGGCAAAAGCTTGTGTTTGTCACCTTTTGATTTGTCTCTTGCATCCATAATGATCAAATGCCCTTCAGAAGAAGGGGATTTGGAGAGCCACAGCCCGGAAGGTGTGGACCCTGGTGTAGGAAAGTACCATCTTGCCTGGCATGTTACCCCCATTTTTACTGATATGTATGTTTGTTTTGCCTGTGTCACTGGGATCCTGCTAGCCAGGACCCGAGTGCTCATAAAGTGTGCCCTGTATGTGTTCCCTGTGTGGTGCCTAACTGTATCACTGAGGCTCTGCTAACCAGAACCTCAGTGTTTATGCTCTCTCTGCTTTTAAAATTGTCACTGCAGGCTAGTGACTAATTTTACCAATTCTTATTGGCACACTGGAACACCCTTATAATTCCCTAGTATATGGTACCTAGGTACCCAGGGTATTGGGGTTCCAGGAGATCCCTATGGGCTGCAGCATTTCTTTTGCCACCCAACGGGAGCTCAGATATTTCTTACACAGGACTGCCACTGCAGCCTGAGTGAAATTACGTCCACGTTATTTCACAGCCATTTTACACTGCACTTAAGTAACTTATAAGTCACCTATATGTCTAACACTCACTTAGTGAAGGTTAGGTGCAAAGTTACTTAGTGTGAGGGCACCCTGGCACTAGCCAAGGTGATCCCACACCGTTCAGGGCAAATTCCCTGGACTTTGTGAGTGCGGGGACACCATTACATGCGTGCACTACATATAGGTCAATACCTGTATGTAGCGTCACAATGGTAACTCTGAACATGGCCATGTAACATGTCTAGGATCATAGAATTGTCACCCAAATACCATTCTGCTATTTGGGGGACAATTCCATGCATCCCCGGGGCTCCAGCAAAGAGCCTGGGTACTGCCAAACTAACTCTCTGGGGTTTTCTCTGCAGTAGAAATTAAGGACATGACAGGTAGGAATACAAGTTTTACACACAATGTGCATTTTGATGCCTCTGATGTGGAATCATAGAGCAAAGTGCTTTGCACATGTGAAATGGGAAAGGTTTATTGCCTAAGTGTAACACTGTCTCCGACAGCATCATTGGCCAATTTTGCCACCACAACAGTCTTCAGTCCTGGCAGGACCACTGCTGTCTTTCCTCTATGGAACAGCATGCATCATAATACGGTGGTCCGACTGTCAACCCGACGGCGGTCGGACAGCCACTGTAGCTGTCCATGGATGGCCAAACTCATAATCAGGCCCTTAGCTTTATTAGATAACCTGCTGTAGATATAATTAGGATTCATCTATCATTGTTTAAGATGTCATATAACAGGAAGCATTCTTCTGGTATTTATATTTCTTGGTATTTCATAGGGACAGGATGAGCATCAGTGGTGGCTTTTTTAGTTTGTAAAATTAAGGCGGTCATTACAAGATTGGCGGTAAAAGCCGCTTACCGCCGTGCAGAAGACCGCCAACACACCGCCGCGGCCGCGGAATTCCGCCACAGCTATTATGACCCACATCTCTGAATCCGCCAAAATTCAGACACCCACACAAGTCCGCCACACCAAAGGTCAGTGATAAACTGGCGAAAACAAATCCTCCACTGTCACGCCTACAGAAATACGCCCACACTATCACGACACACAAATCCACGGTATTCCATTGGAGATACACACGCCACGCTCAAATTACACACACTCTTACAAAACATCCCCACATTGGACAATTCAAAATACACACCCCTGAGACACATACACACACCACTCCCACACACCCATTACAATATAAAACACACACCCACATCACTCACAAACCCCCACAACAAAAAAATCAGAAAGAAGACCAGAGAGAGACACCACCAGCAAGAACAACAGCATCCACAGGCACACAACACCATCACCCACACAACTTCCACACACCTCACACAACACACCACTACATATCACCACACTTATCGCCACGCTCTCCACCCCACACATCACCTACACCACCCCATGGCATGGCAAAGAAACCCCAGGTTCTCGGAGGAGGAGCTCAGGGTCATGGTGGAGGAAATCGTCCGGGTAGAGCCACAGCTATTCGGATCCAGGTGCAGCACACCTCAATTGCAAGGAAGATGGAGCTATGGCGAAGAATAGTGGACAGTGTCAACGCAGTGGGACAACACCCAAGAAATCTGGAGGACATCAGGAAAAGGTGGAACGACCTACGAGGGAAGGTGCGTTCCGTGGTCTCAAGACACCACCTGGCGGTTCAGCGGACTGGCGGCGGACCCCCACCTCCTCATCCACAACTAACAACATGGGAGGAGCAGGTCTTGGCAATTCTGCATCCTGAGGGCCTCGCAGGAGTAGGTGGAGGAATGGACTCTGGTAAGTCAAATCTTAACAATTACAACCCCCACCCTACCTGCATGCCAGCACATACCCCCACCCTCACCCTCACCCCATCACTCTAACTCCTCACAAATGTCCCAACATCACAAACCACACATCCTAACACCAAGCCCTGAATGCAACAACAAAGCATGGACACCCATCACTACAGCATGCCAACTGCACATACCCATACACCCCCCTAAACCACCATCACACAAGCTCCCACACAGGAATGCTAGCACTGGGGTACATGCTCACCCACCCATTGCACACCATTACACACACAGATTTAACAAACATCCTTTTATACCCCTGCAGGACCCCTACCCAACGTCACCAGACAGGAGGGTCCACACATGTCCACACCACCAAAAGAAGAGGCCCACAGTGATGACAGCACCTCTGTCCAACTGGATCTAGATGACCAGCCCGGACCATCGGGACCTCTGGACAGTCGGTTCCCCTCACACAGGCACAGGCCACCACAGCCCTTCCCCCCTCTGGAAACACCAACACAGCACCCACCCAGCTGGCCCATACCTCCGTCCCCAGGACAAGTCAATCAGCTGTGTGTCCACCACTACAGGGAACCCAGGATAACCCACCACCCCAACAACAACAGGGACCTGGGGGCAGTGGCAGTGGGCACACGGTCCAGGGGACGGAGGCACTGGAACACAGGGGAACTGGGAGGGCTGCCGTGTGACAGGGGTCGGACAGGCCAAGGGAACCCACTCTCCACAAGGCCCTCTCCTCCATCATGGGAGCATACCACCACTCCCAGGAGACGATGGCATCAGTACTGGCCAAGTTTCAGGAGACCCAGCGCATGCATGAGGAACAGTATATGGGCTTCAGGGAGGAGCTCAGACCCATCAGCTCCACCCTGGGCACCATCGTAGGGGTGCTGAAGGAAGTACTCAACACCAGGAGGGACACTGTGGCACTAAAAGGGTCCCCTGACACTAGCATGTACGATGAACTGCCCACCACCTTCGGCGGCGCTAGTGGACAGGACGCCCCGCCATAGGACCACCACACCAGCACCCCACCCCTTGCAGAGGGAGAACCACCCCGCAAACGGTCCCTGAGATCCAGGAACAAGACAGAGAACGATGTCAAGACCTCCGTCAAGAAATGAGACCACCCTGATTGTCATCCTACAGTCTCACTTTGTCACCCTGTCCATGATTAAACTGCCCCAGCTCCACTTCCTATGCCCATATGGGCAATGCACCTATGAGACTAATAGACTGGACTCTGCCATGGACACTCCTCCGCCATCATCCCTCACCATTTCACTACCCCCTCCAATATTTTGCATTTAAATAAACACACCTAAAGCACAAAATGATCTGGAGTTTGTCTGTGATTTCGAAATAGTGTATTAGCAATTACAGTGACAAAATGCTTTTTAAATAGTAATGTCAACATACCTATGTCACACAGCTCTAGTCCATGAGGAATCTAAGCAGATGTCACACAGTGGGACCCACATCTGTGAAACCGTAAGGAAAAGTGACAACTCAGTGACCATGCACTGAGTGAAAACGACAGACAGGAGAGAGGTAGTAGTGTAAAAGTACATGTAGTAGGCAGGATTGTATTCTTACCTGTGTTTCACTGGAAATGTTGCTGGATCACTGAGTCCCTGTTGTGCATGTCTTCTTCCTCTGCTTTCTCCTCATCACTGTCCACAGGCTCCACAGCTGCCACAACACCGCCATCTGAACCATCCTCCTGCAGAAAAGGCACCTGGCGTCGCAAAGCCAAGTTGTGAAGCATACAGCAGGCCACGATGATCTGGCACACCTTCTTTGGTGAGTAGAAAAGGGATCCACCTGTCATATGGAGGCACCTGAACCTGGCCTTCAGGAGGCCGAAGGTCCGCTCGATCACCCTCCTAGTTCGCCCGATCACCCTCCTAGTTCGCCCATGGGCCTCATTGTAGCGTTCCTCTGCCCTGGTCCTGAGATTCCTCACTGGGGTCATTAGCCATGACAGGTTGGGGTAACCAGAGTCACCTGCAAATGGTGAGGGGCAACTGTTGCACACACACTAACCTGGAGGGATAACCCCAGACCCAGACAACCATTCCCACTGACTTGCTTCCAGGTGCTCACCTAATAGCCACACACGGTGCCTCCGGAGTTGACCCATCAGGTAAGGGATGCTGCAATTCCGCAGGATGTAGGTGTCATGCACTGAGCCAGGGAACATGGCATTCACATGGGAGATGTACTGGTCTGCCAAACATACCTTCTGTACTTTAATAGAATGATAACTCTTCTGGTTTCTGTACACCTGTTCACACCTGTGGGGGGGTACCAAAGCCACATGGGTCCCATCAATGGCACCTATGATGTTGGGGATATGTCCCTGGGCATAGAAATCACCTTTCACTGTAGGCAAATCCTCCACCTGATGGAAAACGATCTAGCTCCGCATGTGTTTCAGAAGGGCAGACAACACTCTGGACAATACGTTGGAGAACATAGGCTGGGACATCCCTGATGCCATGGCCACAGTTGTTTGAAAAGAGCCACTTGCAAGGAAATGGAGCACTGACAGCACCTGCACTTGAGGGGGGATTCCTGTGGGATGGTGGATTGCTGACATCAGATCTGGCTCCAACTGGGTACACAGTTCCTGGATTGTGGCACGGTCAAGCCTGTAGGTGATTATCAAATGTCGCTCCTCCATTGTCGACAGGTCCACCAACCGTAGGTACACCGGAGGATGCCGCCATTTCCTCACATGTCCCAGCAGACGGTGCCTATGAACTACAACAGCAAGCACAGAGTCAAACAACTCAGGAACGTACCCACAGTTTACACAGAACACCAATCATACACAAAAGGTGGCCTGTATGTGTGTTGAGACTAGGCATAGGTATGTGTGACGCAGTTGGAAATGAAGCCATGTGGGTCCCTGAAATGGCGGCTGCCTGACCTGTAAAGTGGGACAATGGGATGTGAGGTAACTGCGCTGGCTTTGTACACTGTTGCGGTAGGCGGTCGAAAACCGCGGCGCAATGCTGCATTGGTTAACATTGGACCCTATGGGTCCCAGGAGCCAATGACGATGTACGCCGGTGGTGACGGTACACACCGCCGCGGACGTGACCGCCATTTTCTATCTCTTCAATCACTCGATACCTGATCTTCGACAGGAGAGGACCTACACTGCAAGTGCTGCTATGACCTCGGTCTGGAAGAGACAATGGCTCGAGTGTCTGGGGAAAGGGCCCCTGCCTTCACATCGGAGGAGTTGGAGAAGCTAGTGGATGGGGTCCTCCCCCAGTACACGCTACTCTACGGTCCTCCAGACAAACAGGTAAGTACACAGGGAACATGTTGTATGGGCTATGCCTGTGTGGAGAGGGCTGGATGTAAGAAGGAAGGGGGCAGAGTGCTGCATGCATGAAAGACGGTGAATGCATGTGCCACATGCCAAGGGTAGGGATGAGGGCCAATCACTTTGACGGTACAGTTGGTAATGACTTCTCTTCTTCCCCCGTACATTTCATGTAGGTCAGCGCCCACCAGAAGAAAGATATTTGGCGTGCCATCGCCAAGGACGTACGGACCCTGGGGGTCTACCACAGATGGAGCACCCACTGCCGGAAAAGATGGGAGGATATTCGCCACTGGAGCAAGAAGACGGCGGAGGCTCAGCTGTGGATGGCCTCCCAATGTGGGAGGGGTGCCCGTTGCACCATGACCCCCCTGATGTTCAGGATCCTGGCGGTGGCCTACCCGGAGTTGGATGGGCGCTTGAGGGCATCACAGCAGACACAAGGGTACACTCTCATTCTGCTGACTTTGCGCGCAGTGGAGTTGTCTGGGTGGGGGAGGAGGGCTGTGGGTTTCCCTGGGCCAGGGCGAGTTCCGCAGGCAAGGCCCCTCCGTAAGGCAGGCCATGTGGCACCCTACCCCACCTCTGTAGAGTGCCAAGTACAGCTATTCATGCCCCTGTGTCATCTATGTGTGCAGATGTCGCCCATAGCCTTGTAGGCCATTTCCCAGGAATTGAATAGTGGAGCCCAAGAGCGCGGTGTAGTGCAGGGGGCTTCTGTGTCTGTCTTGTCCGCCAACGGTAGCGGTAATTCATGCACTCAACATGTCTTTCTTCTGTCGTCCCCCCCACTTTTTGTGGTCTCCCTGTTCTTGTGTGCATTAGCATTATCAGGCAGAGGAGCAGTGGCACCAGAGCACGAGGGAGCTGCATCCCACATGGCGCTGGAGGGCGAGACTACGGATTCGACATTCACCAGTGGGACGGAGGGCGATGGGAGCTTCACAGCGGGGACAGGAGCTGACACCAGTGACACGGACATGTCCTCTGATGGGAGCTCCCTTGTGGTGGCGGCAACATCTGTGCCCCCCGCATCTACAGGTACAGCCGCCACCCCGCCTACCAGCACCGCCCTCCCAGCAGCCCCTCTGCCTTCGCCCCGTGCCCGCTCACCCAGGAGGGTGGGCATCACCTTCGCCCCAGGCACCTCAGGCCCTGCCCCAGTCAACCCTGCTGCCCTCAGTGAGAAGGCCATTGACCTCCTCAGGTCCCTCACTGTTGGGCAGTCTACCATTTTGTATGCCATCCAGGTTGTAGAAAGGCAGTTGCAACAAACTAATGCATTCCTGGAGGGCATTCATTCTGGTCAGGCGGCCCTTCACCGAGCTTTTCAAACTCTGGCCTCAACACTGATGGCAGCCATTGTCCCCGTCTCTAGCCTCCCTCCTCCAACTTCCTCCACCCAGACACAATCCTCTGTACCTCTGCCTATCCCAAGCAAGCACAACTACAGACCAGCATGCACACACGTCAACACACAAGGGAAGCTCAGGCAAACATAAGCACCACACATCCCACAGGCACTCATGCAAGCAACACACACATGCAGACACACCAGCATCCACTGCCTCCACTGTGTCCCCCTCCTCGTCGTCTCCCTCCTCCCTCCCAGTCTCGTCTACACTCACACCTGCATGCACTACCTTTACAGCCACTACGTCCCTCACCAGCACACCCACCAGCACACCCCGCTCACGTGCACTCACCACCCCCACTACCATTCATACGTCCCCTGTGTCCTCTCCCAGTGTGTCAGTGACACCCCCTACCACGATACACAAACGCAGCCACAGACCCACCCAACAGCCATCCACATCACGACAGCCTCCAGCGCATGCACCTGCACCCAAAGTCACCAAACGTACACCTCCTACTACCACCACCTCTTCCTCCACTCCCAAACCCCCTCCAGATACCCGTCCCAGTGTGTCCAAAACATATTTCATGTCCAGCCTTGACCTTTTTCCCACACCTCCCCCACCCCGTCCATCTCATAGGTCCCGAACTAGCACCTCAGCCACAACATCTCCGGGACCAGTGGTGCCTGTAGTCACAGGTATGCGGAGTGCACCGGCCACCAGGACAGCCAGTATGGCACGGAGCCACAGCACAGCCAATCCCCCACCTGTGAAGCATCAGAAGTTGTCCAGTGCCTGGCGGGAGAGGGGGAAGACTCCAGCCACCAAAGCCGCTCCCAGGGGTCCCGGTGGGAGTGTGGAGTCAGCTGTGACACCTCCCAAGGTGGGGAAGGACCACAAGAAACCCTGCAAGTCTGGGAAGAGCTGCACGGCGGAGAAGACAGCCATCATCCCCGCTTTCCAGGAGGGCCCCTCCAGCCCCAGCCCAGCTGCCCAGGAGGGCCCCGCCAGCCCCAGTCCAGCTGCCCAGGACGGCCCGCCAGCCCCAGCCCCGCTGATCCATGAAGGACAGCCAGCACAAGCCCCGCTGGGCCATGAAGGACCGCCAGCACAAGCCCCGCTGGGCCATGAAGGACCGCCAGCACAAGCCCCACTGGGCCATTAAGGATTGCCAGCACAAGCACCGCTGGGCCATGAAGGACTGCCAGCACAAGCCCCGCTGGGCCATGAAGGACCGCTAGCACAAGCACCGCTGAACAGGGCACCGCCAACTCAAGCACCGCTGAACAGGGCACCGCCAACTCAAGCACCACTGAACAGGGCACCGCCAACTCAAGCACCGCTGGGCCAGGCACCGCCAACTCAAGCACCGCTGAACAGGGCACCGCCAACTCAAGCACCGCTGAACAGGGACCGCCAACTCAAGCACTGCTAGCCCATGAGCGGCAAGGGCACTGACGCAACTGGGTCCGTCACGGGGTGAGTGATGCACTCTGGGCACCAGTCCCCCTCCAGAACCAGTGGAGAGATCCATCCACTACCTCTGTCCTTCACAGGATGAAGCACTCTGGGCACCAGTCCCCCTCCAGAACCAGTGGAGACATCCATCCACTACCTCTGTCCTTCACAGGATGAAGTACTCAGGGCACCAGTCCCCCTCCAGAACCAGTGGAGACATCCATCCACTACCTCTGTCCTTCACAGGATGAAGCATTCCGGGCACCAGTCCCCCTCCAGAAGCAGTGGAGACATCCATCCACTAACTCTGTCCTTCACAGGATGAAGCACTCTGGGCACCAGTCCCCCTCCAGAACCAGTGGAGACTGTTATCCACTTGAGAGACTGTGGCTTTGCACTCCCCAGGATGTTACAGTGGGCAACCCACCCACTGTAGAGACTTGCGAGACTGTGGCTTTGCACTCCCCAGGATTGAACAGTGGGCAAGCCACCCACTGTAGAGACTTGAGAGACTGTGGCTTTGCACTCCCCAGGATTGAACAGTGGGCAAGCCACCCACTGTAGAGACTTGAGAGACTGTGGCTTTGCACTCCCCAGGATTGAACAGTGGGCAAGCCACCCCCTGTAGAGACTTGAGAGACTGTGGCTTTGCACTCCCCAGGATTGAACACTGGGCATTGAACCCCCTCGTGGATCTGGTGTCGTGCACTCATCCGGCTGAGGTGCCCCCCCCCTTTCCTTCCCCCTGAGGTCCTGTTGTATTTCTATCAGATGCCCCTGCAGTGTTCTCTCTGTTTTGATCGGGTTTCGAGTGTGGGCCTCGCCCATGCATTTTGGGCCCAGTGGTCCACGGACTATAAATGGTGCAATACCTGGACTTGTATTATAGTGTATATATATTTTGGAGTACTGGATTTTAATGGATTACAATCGTTACAATCATTTCCTTTTTTCTTTGCATTCTTCCGGGGGGGCTTAGGGGGTGTAACTGTAATGTATCAACATGTATTAGTGTGTGTGTTGTAGTGGGTGAGGGTGGGGGTGGGGGTGTTGCATGTGTGTGTTCCTGTTTTTTCCCTCCCCTGTGTCGTAGGTGCAGTACTCACCGTGGTCTTCGCCGCTGGGGTTCGTGCTCCTGGTAGAGGAGCAGGAAGACTGTCACAGGTAGAATTTGGAGTTCCGGATCGATGGTGTCCTCGTTCCTGGTGGGGTGTGTAGATGTGAGCGTTTTCCCTTCGAAATTCCTGTCTCCGCCGTGTTTTTATCTGCGGTGAATTCACGCCGGAAAAGGTGGCGGATTGGCTTGTCATAATAGTGTGGGCGGTACATTGTCTCCCGCCTGTCTGTTGGCGGTGACCGCCGCGCTGTTTGTTTGTACCGCCGTGGCGGTCTGAGTGTTAAAGTGGCTGTCTTTGTTGGCGGTTTCCGCCACGGTTGTAATTGCAATTTTTTTACCACCAGCCTGTAGGCGGTCTTACCGCCGGTTTAACACCGTCCGCCAGGGTTGTAATGACCACCTAAATGTTTTAAAGTGGGTATTGTCGCGCCGCGTGGTGCGGCGCGAGCCGAGTGTTCGGCGCAAGCCGGGCGTTCGGCTCGGGCCGCGCATCGCGTTTTCAAAACGCGCCGCGCCCCTAGCCTTTCCTGCACTTTACGAGGCCCCAGAATTGGCATGGGGCCTCGCTCTGCTTTCTCCCTCCGCATTTTTGGGGTCTCCTGATCCGTCTTACCTGGTCTTGCTCCTTCTTTTTCTTTTCTTCTTTCTTGGGTCTTTTTGTTGCATCTTCCTTTATGTCTTTTCCCCCTTCCCAGGTTACCTTTTTCTTCCCAGCATTCCTTATTCCCTATTCTCTATGGTTCCTACTCTATTCTGTTCTATGTACTTTTCCCTATCTAAGATGGTGTCACTTCCTGTTTTTTGGTATATAAAGGATGTGTTTTCTTCTTTTCTTTGCGCTGCAACACTTTCTGTTCGGATGGTGTCCTCGCTCCTGATTTCCTTGCCTTTTGGTTCTGGAATTCGCCAATTCTGTGTTATTTGAATGTAGTTCTTTTGATTCCTGTATTTTTGTTCTTGTTTTCAGGAATCATTCTGTTTGGAGGTTTTTTCCCCTTTTTGTAAGTTTTTTTTTCCCTCTGGCGCTATTTTCTGAAGGTCACGGTCTGTTCTTGGCGTTTCTATTGCCTACAGCACCGTGGCTACCAGAAAGAGTTGCCCCTTTTTGGGCCAAAGCTAACACTCAAGATCCACGCCACCAGATCTGCAGATTCCAGGTGCAAGCAGCACGTGAGTCGTGACAGATTGCAGCACCAAACCATCCTGACGTCTTCAAACACCATGGATGACACAGTGGTGGCTGCTGCAGATCCGGATCAATCTCTTCTGACAACGATTCAGCAACAAACTCAAGAATTGCAACTACTACGCAATGAGAATGCTGCATTACGACAGGCTTTGGCTTTCCGCAGTAGTGATGTTCCGACTATTTCCGCCTCTACCCCTCGTTTCTCCGGTGAACCAACCAAACTGCGTGAGTTCCTTGATGCATTGACGGTGTACTTCGCCTTCCGACCTACCCAATTCTCCCATGACAGGACAAAGGTGGGTTATCTTATCAGTGCCTCATCCGGTCCTGCCTTGGCCTGGGCAACTCCGATGGTATCATCCAACGATCCGGTATTGTCGGACTATTCCGCCTTCGTGAATCGCTTCAAACAAATGTTTAGTCGTCCAGGATTGGAGGCCTCTGCGGAAGAAGCCTTATGCGACATCCAACAAGGCTCACAAGATGTCCTTCAATATATAACACGTTTTCGTCAACTAGCGGCAGAGACCACCTGGGTGGAACGTACTCTGGTGACTTTGTTTCGTACAGGACTCAAAGAAGAATTAAAAGATGAATTAGTACATTCCACCAGAGTGGAAGATCTTCGTGGCCTGATGGATCAAGCACTTTCCATCGAGTACCGTCTTCAGGAACGGAGATCGGAGAAGAGAAGGAGTAGAGGGTCTTCCCAGCCAAGCACTTCACGAGCTTATCCGCATCGTTCTGAGGAACCTCGCCCTCCTGCTAGAGACATCGAAGGAGAACCCATGAAGGTGGATACTACTCGAGGCCCGCTCTCCGCTAGCGAGCGGGAAGACAGACGAAAGAAAGGGTTGTGCCTGTACTGTGGTTCTGCTGGTCACATGCTTCGTACCTGTCCTGTACGTCCGCCAAGACCATAGGGAAACGCCACTTCCCGTCCTCTGTAAGAAGGGAGGGGAAGGGATCATCGGCTATACCTTCCATCAGTGCCTTTAATGACCATACGACATCCTTGTTCATATTACCAGTCATGTTACAATTTCCTGACGGCCGTCAAGAAAAGACTATGGCATTACTAGATTGTGGTGCTAGTGGTATTTACATGGATAAGACGTGGGCCACTACTAAACAAGTTCCTAAACAACCCAAAGAAATTCCCGAACAAGTACACACAGTGGACGGATCCTTGATATCCTCTGGTCCAGTTGAATCTACTACCCTGATGTTGAGTTTACAGATCAGTAACCATCAAGAACACATCTCCTTTGATCTCATAACATCCCCCAACCATACCATCATTCTTGGAATTCCGTGGTTCATCAGACATAATCCGTATGTGAATTGGGTAACCCGGACTGTTTCCTTGTCTTCACAGTTTTGTCATGAGCACTGTTTTGCTTCCGACAAGTATTGGTCACCGAAAAGATCAATAATTACTGAAGGTACTACCGGTTATTCCATTAATACAGTCCAAGGAGTCCCTGAACACTATTTGGAGTTTCAAGATGTGTTCCAAAAACCATTCAGACCTGTGTTATCTCCACATCAAGACTACGATTGTGCTATTCCCTTGGAACCTGGCACTATCGTTCCTTTTGGGAGGATGTATTCTCTCACGGAACCCGAAAAGGAAGTTCTAAAAGAGTATCTGGAAGAAAATGTACAGAGTGGTCTTATTGTTCCATCGTCTTCTCCAGCCGGGGCTCCTCTCTTTTTTGTACCCAAGAAGACAAAGGATCTTCGTCCTTGCCTGGATTTTCGAGGCCTGAATAAGATAACTATTAAAGATCGTTATCCTTTGCCTCTCATCAGGGATATTCTAGAAGCAGTCAGAGGTGCTCAACGTTTTACCAAACTAGATCTACGGGGAGCCTACCACCTTTTACGCATTAAAGAAGGAGACAAGTGGAAAACAGCCTTCAGGACCCCATTTGGTCACTTTGAATACAAAGTTATGCCTTTTGGTCTCACTAATGCCCCCACAATCTTCCAGAGATTTATGGACTCCGTGTTTTCTGACCTTCTGAACCAGACAGTTGTAATCTACTTAGATAATATTCTTATTTATTCTAGAAATCCCGAACTCCATTCTTCCCATGTGAAACAAGTCCTTCAAAGACTCAGGGCACATCAACTATTTTGCAAACCAGAAAAGTGTGAGTTCGACAAAACGGAAGTCAAATATCTGGGTTATCATTTAAGTCCCACCGGCATAGCCATGGATCAAGAGAAAGTACAAGCTATTCTAGATTGGCCTTCTCCATCTTCTATTAAAGAAACACAATGTTTTCTAGGATTAGCAAACTTTTATCGGCAATTCATCTTAGACTTTGCGAAACAGACCAGCCACATAACTCACACTTTAAAGAAGGAAAATTTAACGAAAGGGTTTGTCTGGACTAATGCGGCTGAAACAGCCTTTCAAGATTTAAAGAGGGCTTTCACTCAAGCTCCCATCTTAAGACATCCAGATACCAACAAACAATTTATTGTAGTTACCGATGCTTCCGAAAGAGCCATTGGAGCTGTCTTACTCCAACAACAAGCAGGATGATGGTCTTGAACACCCTGTTTTCTATTTGTCTCATATACTCTCTACAGCAGAACAACATTACTCAGTACTTGAAAGGGAATTATTGGCTCTGAAAACAGCCTGCCTAGAATGGAGACAGTTTCTGATGGGTTCCAAGGAACCTTTTGAGGTGAGAACAGACCACCGTAATTTACAATGTTTACGAAATTTTGTATGCCAGAATAGTCGCCAGGCTCGTTGGGCCTTTTTCTTCAGTCAGTATGATTTTTACATTACTTATATTCCTGGCTCCCAAAACATTCTGGCTGATGCTCTGTCTCGCCGTTATCCAGATTGTACTCCTTCCCCATCTCAGTATCTACTGGAACCCAGTAAGATCATTGGAGTAGCTCAGTCTTTTCTGGAGGAGGTACAACTGGAATACTCCAGCCTATCTGATCACGAAGTAGAGAAACTAAGACCTTTATTACGTAAGAGACAAGGATTTTATTATTATCAGAACCTGTTATTCCTCCCTACTAACAGAGTTAGAGAAAAGGCATTACAAATGTGCCATGATTCACCGGTTGCTGGTCAAAGAGGCATCAAAGCCACACAAGAACTTCTTTCACGATTTTTCTGGTGGCCTACCTGGAAGCTGGATGTTGAAAGATACGTTCAGGCTTGTCCCATATGTGCTCAAATCAAGATTCCCCGTACCAGACCTGCAGGATTGCTCCAGCCTTTGCCTGTTCCGCCAGCTCCATGGCACACCATCTCTACTGATTTCATGTGTTCGCTTCCACCATCAGCAGGAAACCGGGTTATCATGGTCACTGTGGATTCCTTTACTAAAATGGCTCACTTCACTGCCCTGAAAAAGCTACCTACAGCCCAAAAACTAAGCCAGATATTTATCGATCATATCTTCCGTCTCCATGGACTTCCACATACCATTGTATCTGATAGAGGACCTCAGTACATTTCCCGGTTTTGGAGATATTTTTGTAAAACACTTAATATCAATAGAGCCCTGTCATCAGGATTCCATCCTCAGACCAATGGACAGACCGAGCGTCTGAACCAAGGATTAGAGCAATACCTTCGCTGTTTTTGCAATTCTACCCAAAGCAACTGGAACACTTATCTCCCTATTGCTGAATTTTCCTACAGTAATACTGTTCATAGTGCCTCCAAGGTCACTCCTTTTTTCTGTTCTTACGGCTTTCATCCTACCTCTTTCCCTACTTCTCCTCGGTCTACCTCTCCTCTGCCCGCTATTACTTATCTCTCCAAACGACTTCTACAAATCCATAGACTAATTCGATCCAATTTATTACACACCAAGAGATATATGAAGAAAGTAGCAGACAAGAAACGTAGGTCCACTCCAGACTACCATCTGCACGATAAAGTCTGGCTTTCCTCCAAATTCTTACCGTCACGCTTTTCTCAGAACAAGTTCACACCTCGCTACTACGGGCCTTTCCGTATTCTTCAGTTGATTAATCCTGTCACTGTCCGTCTTCACTTGCCTCATACATGGAAGATTCATCCAGTCTTTCATGTTTCCCAGCTCAAACCTTATGTACCTGACCCTTACTCTCGTCAGTTTCCTTGTCCTCCTCCTGTATTAGTGGATGATGGTCCTGAATATGAGGTACAGGAAATTTGTGACTCTCGTCTTTTTCACAAACGTCTTCAGTATCTGATTCATTGGAAGGGTTATCCTCTCAGTGAATGCACTTGGGAAGATGCATCTTCTGTTCACGCACCTCTTCTGATTCGGCGCTTTCACCGTTTATTTCCTCTCAAACCTGGGCCTTTGGGAGGGGGACCTACCGTCCGCCAGGGTTGTAATGACCACCTAAATGTTTTAAAGTGGGTATTGTCGCGCCGCGTGGTGCGGCGTGAGCCGAGTGTTCGGCGCAAGCCGGGCGTTCGGCTCGGGCCGCGCATCGCGTTTTCAAAACGCGGCGCGCCCCAAGCCTTTCCTGCACTTCACGAGGCCCCAGAATTGGAATGGGGCCTCGCTCTGCTTTCTCCCTCTGCATTTTTGGGGTCTCCTGATCCCTCTTACCTGTTCTTGCTCCTTCTTTTTCTTTTCTTCTTTCTTGGGTCTTTTTGTTGCATCTTCCTTTATGTCTTTTCCCCCTTCCCAGGTTACCTTTTTCTTCCCAGCATTCCTTATTCCCTATTCTCTATGGTTCCTACTCTATTCTGTTCTATGTACTTTTCCCTATCTAAGATGGTGTCCTTTTTCTTCCTGTGGGTGACTTCCTGTTTTTTGGTATATAAAGGATGTGTTTTCTTCTTTTCTTTGCGCTGCAACACTTTCTGTTCGGATGGTGTCCTCGCTCCTGATTTCCTTGCCTTTTGGTTCTGGATTTCGCCAATTCTGTGTTATTTGAATTTAGTTCTTTTGATTCCTGTATTTTTGTTCTTGTTTTCAGGAATCATTCTGTTTGGAGGTTTTTCCCCTTTTTGTAAGGGTTTTTTTTCCTCTGGCGCTATTTTCTGAAGGTCACGGTCTGTTCTTGGCGTTTCTATTGCCTACAGCACCGTGGCTACCAGAAAGAGTCGCCCCTTTTTGGGCCAAAGCCGAACACTCAAGATCCACGCCACCAGATCTGCAGATTCCAGGCGCAAGCAGCACGTGAGTCGTGACAGGTATAGGTGGCAGTTGGACTGTGATGTGTTCAGGGACTTCAGGGAGTATAACTTTTAGGAATTTGGTTGTGGGCTCCTATTCCTGCAATATTTCCCTTACTTCTATTTCTATCACATTTGGCGGGGGGTGCATTCTCTTATATTATTTACAACATCACATTTTGTAGTGGCTCTCCCATAGTATGCATTAGAATAATATTTGGTGCATTTTTCACATTTTCCATTGATGCACTTTCTTGTTTGTAGGTGTAGCCTATGTGACTAAGGAACTGCTTTCCTTTCTGGGATGTTATATGTACAGCACTTTCTGTCACTGTTTCTGTACGTATTGTAATAGTATAACTAAGTAAAATTTTTAAATGTTTATGTTTGGTGTTTACATATTATGTCATACAACTTATTTTATTATTTATACTTAAATGTATGTTCATGTTAGATGTTTCACACTTTTTGCAGCTTTTATGTTGGGGGTGTTGTTATGTGGAGCAGGTGCATTCTTTTCTGTAGGAAGAGAAAAGAGCATACATTTAATTTTAAATGCTTATTTATTGGTAGTTTGTAGGGCTTGGGGTTGTTAGGTTATATTTTTCTGCTTTTGGAGTGAGTTTGTATTTATTATTCATTTATATATACTTACTTTTTCATGCCTTTTTTCTGGTTTGCGATTGATGTTATTTTTTGGGAGTTAACATATTTTGAAGTTGTGTTATTTTCTTTTAGTAAATACATTTAAAGGGATAGAAGTTGGAAAGTGTGTTGTTAATTATTTGCTTTTTTACAATTATAATTTTAAGTAAAAGTAAATTGTAGTTTGAGTATAAGTTTTACTTACTTTGCAAGGTACGTATTGAGAAGTACATTTTTGTTTTTGACGGGTTTTGTCAAAAACATCTGGGAGAGTTTCCTAGTTTTACTGCTTTGTCATTTAAAAAAAATGATGTTGCCATTTATATTGTTGATTTGTTTGTGTGAGTATATTGATTAAGTTTGTCTATAGTCTGATTATATTGGTTAGTTTAGTTTTAGTTTGAATTATTTTCTATCAGTTATGTCCTTCTATAATAAACTCTAATTCATGTATTTTTAATAATGTGTATTAAGTAGTTCAATAGTTTTGAATATTATTTTAGTTTTAGATGGTTGTAGAAATGTTTCTGATTCATTATTTTCTTATATTATTATATATTTAGTTACATGGTTTCTATTGGAGTAAATTTCAAATAGCTTGGCTATAGAATTTTTTGTTACTCAAACATTTTTTATCTATTATTTAATGTTTATTGTGGTTATTTGTTTAATGTAAAAAGTTGTTGTTTAGGCTTATTAATGAGAATGTACTTATATTGGTTATATTGTTGTAGTTGGTATTGTGTGATATAGTATGCATACATTTATTTATAGATAACAATAATTTTGTTTCCGATATTTGTGTTTTCAATATAAGTTAAAATCTAGTTTTTAACCATGATATTTGTATTCACAATATTTGTAGTTTTACTAGTAAAGTATATGATGTTGATATTATTCCTAACAATGTTTATTTTCTGATAGTATTGGGTTTCAATATTGTATGCATCGATACTATGTCAGTGATCCAAGGACATGTAAATCGAGTCCATAAAACATAAATACTAATTCAAAGTGAACTTGCATTGTGAACGGAAGCTTCAGTACGACCATGAGCTCTATGTCCCTTACCCTGAACATACCATTACTTGAGACTACCACAGTTTTTTTCTAAAGTCATGGCAAAATGTATTTGTGTGAGTAAAATAATGTCCATATCCAATTAATCAATTATGGTTTGATAAGAATTTCGGAGGTGGCTGCCGCAAATATAAGGGGAGGGACGAGGAGAAAACTGGGCAGGGAATTAATTTTAAAAAAAAGACTTACCGTTCGCTGTCGCCCTCTCCTGCTGCCTCGCTCATCCTCCCTTCCTGTTCTGGTGTCCCAGCTTTCTCTAGGACACCAGAACAGGTTCCTCAGCAATCCTGGCACTGCTTTCATGCTCAAGCACTGCCACTCAGACACAACCCTGGAGCCTGTTTGCACAACCAGGCTGGAGAAATCTAACTGTGCATGTGTGTTTGACCAGCCATCTTAGGAGAAGAGCTGAAGGGCTGAGGAGAAGTGCTGCCCCTGCCTGTGGCTGTGCTTTGGTGGGCTATCCTGTAGTTGCTGCTTCTGCCTGTGAAAGGGGACAAATACTTGACTTTGTTGTGCATTCCTGCTTGAGAAGAATCTCCAAGGGCTTGAACTGAGCTTGCCTCCTATTGTTGAAGTCTAAGGGCCATCAAAGACTTCCCCTGCCAGCATTTGGACTCTCTGCTGAAACACCTGCCCTGCCAAGTGGTGTCCTATCCAGTCCCTGGGCCCTTGAAAGGTGAAGTTGGCAGACAAGAACTGAAAATCCATGCACAGAATGCCGTGCAGTGAAATTTTCGATGCACCGTCCGCAACACAGCTGATAAACAATGTGCCACCAGCCTTGTGGCTAAAATTGTCACTCCACCAGCATTGTGGCTGGGAGATCAGTGCATTGTGGGTGGAGAAATGATGCTCAACACCATCTTGAGGAGGCTGATAATGACGCAGTGTGTTTTTCTGATGCCATGCAACTGGATTTTCCACGCATCGTCCCTGGGCGTCCAAGTCATCCCGACTCTGCGTGGATCTGAGGTGCACCATCCAGAAATCAACACATCGCTCTCTTGCGAGTGAGAAAAATGACGCATCGACAACCCAATCGGAGAAGGAAATGATGCACAGCCTCACTTGCAAGTAAGGAATCAATGCATCGCTACCCTCTTCCGATGCACGCTTCCCAGTGCTGCTTTATTTTTTACGCTAACCAGGTACTTTGCATAACAACAGCATTCTCACTGTTTTCTTAGATTAAGATTCTTAGGGACATATTTATATTCTGTTTGCACTGGATTTGCCGGATTTGTTTTTACACAAATCCAGTGCAAACATAACTCCATATTTATATTTTGACGCTATACCCGTCTAGTGTCAAAATAATTGTGTTAATGTCATTTTTCGGATGCGTGAAACCTCCTTGCGTCAATGAGATGCAGGATAGGCGCTCCGGTCCAAGAAAATGACTCAAAGGCCCTAGCTTCATATTTATCCACCGGGGCAAAAAAGACGCACGGGTGGGAGGTGGACCCAAAAAATGACGTTAACACCGATTTGCGGCAAAATTTAACACCTGGGTCAGGGAAGGCATTAAAATGTGGCAAACACACCACTACTTAAGGAAACACATAGAAGCAACATTACAACCCACAGGAAAAGATGGAGGTGATATTGATACATCTTGCTAGACGGCGCAGAGGACAGCAACAACTCCAGCAATACCACAACGACAATGGGGCCCACTCAGGGTACTATTTTTAATTGACAAAATAAACCCCTAAAGCTAGAGTTTATTTTATGAATTAAAAAAATGAGTGGCCTAATGACCAGGCAACGCAGAAGGCAGGAGAGCCTCTTCAAAACCAGGACAACCCTCATTGGCCTCAGGGACCTGGACATAATTAGGACTTATAGACTGAATCGGTAAGCCATACTACACCTGCTGCACCACATTGAGCCACAAATTGCAGCCAGCCTGCCGACCCCACACAACATACCACCTATAACAAAGCTGCTCGCTGTCCTGCATATGTTGGCAAGTGGCTCATTCTAAACAACGGGTGCACTGGTTGCTGGTGTCTCACAGCCGTCGTTCTCTGCATTCCTGCCAAAGGTCTTAGACGCCATCATCTCCCTGACACCCCCCACATCAGATTCCCCAACACCCAGGAAAAGCAGCAGGAGAACATACAGGGGTTCTATCAAATCCATGGCTTCTCGTTTGTGTTAGGTGAAATTGACTGCACCCATGTCCGGCTCGTACTACCTCCAGCAGAGAGCACTTATACCGGAATCACAAGCACACACATTCCATAAATGTGCAGGCCATAGTGGACCACTGCAGATTATTCATAAACATTTTGGCCTAGTATCCTGGGAGTTCCAGGACGCCTACATATTCCAGCACAGCACGATCAATGAACAGTTCCAGGATCGACAATTTGGAAACGGACTACTTGTGGGTAAATCTGCAAATCTAGTAATGTACACACAACACCCCAACCCTGTCAGACACACAAGACATACACCACTACAGTAACATATGGCCAGGGTTTCACAGATGAGCAGGTGATAACACATTTGCAACATGCTGCAGTACAGCACAATCAGTGCACAACACCAATACATACACCCATATGTATGTAACACACCCAAAACTTGACAGGCACACCACAGGAGGGACAGGTGCAGACGTGTACCCTTAGAAAACAACAGAACTACACTGACCACTACAAGTGGCCTCAGGTTGCCCACCCATCATACACACTACACCAAACAAACAAGAGAACAGACACATCAAGGGCACAGAATGCCCATGTCATGTAACTTCCAAATAGGCACAGATGTCTCAAGTCATGTTGTGCTAATCACTGTCTGAACAAATATCAAACACCACACAACGCCAATACCTACTGCATCTCATCAACACATGCCTAACTTACCTGTAGTGTGCAGAGACATCTGCCTGATGCTGTGGCTCACACACATAGGATTCAAGATCAATCACCAACATGTACCATGTGCCAGATGGGTTAGAAGTGGAACCACAGTCACTGTAGTGCAACCTCACATGCAACACTCAGTGACTCACAACACCATCATGTCTGTACCAGATACAAGAAATGACCTAACAGGGAGCAGAGACACAGTCAGACAGTGCAGATCATAGATGTCATAGTGGGACCCAGTAGGACACAACAGGACATCACTGACCACATATGCACTGTGCAAAGGGACACATTTGCCCAGTAGCTGAGCTACATCCCATAGCCTGCACTATGCATGTGTCGACAGTAGAAATGCACATTACTCTTTAGGAAGATAGGAGAGACACTGCTAGCTATGTTGATCATCCAGTGACAATGGGATACACACCCTTGGACATCTCACGGCTGACACAAACATTAGCTGCCAATCTGGAACACCAAGGGAACAATGTAATAGCCCACAGTTCCATAGTCATGGCCTGCACTGTATGTACATTTTGGCAGATGACCATCTCTACATTACTTTAAGCCACATTCTAAATTGGCCACTCTCCCATGCTGCATGTAGCGTAGAAGGGGTGTGCAATGTTTCTCACTGCAGGTCTGTCACTACAAGATACATAGCATGAAGGTGTAGTCTCACATGTTGCTGTCCCCTAAGACTTGAGGAAGTGCCAACAAAAAATACCACTGCAGGGGTGCAGTATGCAGTTTGCAAATAGGAGGAAGTGCTATGAACTCAGATGAATGTAGCACAAATGCATGCTGCACACGGCTGCACACACAGAAAGAGCCAAATGGCCAAGTAACATGTCACACATGGGGCATCCTTGCATTGTTGAAATGTTGCAGGACACAGCAGCCACTTTTGGAGACATTTTGGGGGTTATTACAACTTTGGAGGAGGTGTTAATCCGTCCCAAATGTGACGGATATACCACCAGCCGTGTTACGAGTTCCATAAGATATAATGGACTCGTAATACGGCTGGTGGTATATCCGTCACTTTACCGTCACTTTTGGGACGGATTAACACCTCCTCCAAAGTTGTAATAACCCCCTTTGTGCCTTCACACTAACCAATTTCATAGACCCTAAGTGTCACACTTCGATGTCATGCAAAGCGCTCGACTCCTGCCAAGCAAGATCGTACTGCAAACAAAGAGAAAAAGTAGTCCACAAACCAGATGGAAAACAGCGAGCTTCGTATGTTTTCAGTACTTGGTCGCTGCTCTCGAGGAGGGCTAACCACTGGAAAAGGCATGACGTATGCATGCCTTCCAATAATGAAAGCAAGCAGATTTTAAAAGGCAAGCCCATGAACCAATGAAAGACACTGACGTGACCTGGGTGTGGTTTGAAGCCCAAAAAGAGATAACAACACGGAACTGAGCAATTTGCGCTCACCTGTAATGACCTAAATAAGGGGTCCACACATGAGGAAGTGGATGTCAAAAATATTGTGAGACTGTAATGTTTGAACAAACCACTAACACAACTCAGTGTGAGATTTGCAATGGCTACATGGAGCATGTGTGACAAGGTGGGGACATCATTGATGACATTGCCCAACATGATTAGCCCAGGTATGACAAGCAATGGGAGAAATGGAGCGTGTGCAGTACTTCCATGGGAATCACTCCTGTCACTGCCATGGGGCCCAATCCTGTCACAGGGTACACATGACCTCACACTTTGCATGCACAGGTCTATGGAATGCACATCAGAATGGATGAGAACATATGCAGCTATGGCTCCAGGTCCACCACAAAGTAATTGTAATTACAAAGCAAAATGTTATGATTTTTAACTGTATGTTGTTTTCAATACATTATATGGTTGGAATGTAGGCAGAGTGTGTCAATCACAGTAAGTAGCAAAGATGTACACATGTCAGACATATGTGTAGTCCACACACATCATCCATATACTCAAGATCAACATATGGAGACATGAAATGTGATGTTCTACACACAGCTCATCAGTGAACACAAATCACAATCACATACCATGACGCTTGCATAGTTCTGTCTGCCTAACATATGTGGATACACTGTTGTCACACATATAGACATTTGCATGCTCTTGAATCTGTAACACACACATTAGTGTAACACAACAATCACACACAAATCACATTGTACAACGGACTACCACATATGGCCATACACAAATTGTCATACTGCAGCCCAGCACATACAATTATTATGTTGATAGAGGGTGCATACATCAACATATCTCAAAATCATGCATTCACGATTAGAGTAAAAAGAATTATGTAAATGCGTTGGAAATATCTGCAAACGCAAACTACATAATCCATGGGCCCTTAGCGTATTTTTCACCTTCGCACTCTTCGCGATGCTGATTTACTGTGAAATCACCGTAGAAGGGTAATGCGTCTAAGTAAATACTGACACAAATATCATATGCGTAAAAAAAATACAGGCATAACAGAAATCGTTTTGCAAGGGCACAGGAAGTGATGTAATAGGATATCCGGTTTGCAGGCATGGTACAGTGGGTGTACTTTAACTTTCTCTTTACAGTCTGTGCCTCTTTTGAATGTGTGGTTGTGTTTTGGAGTTGGTGGTGTCTTCTTGTGATTTAGTCTATCTTGTGCTGTCCCTCCTGTCGTGTTTACTGTATTTTATTGTCATTTGTCTCAGTGTCTGTGAATACGTTGTGATTAGTGTATTTTACCTTGTACTTGTGCTGTCGGGTGTCTGTCTGCATTAGTACTTAAGGTGGGTTAGTTGGGTTAGTCAATTTTAGGGTGTTAAGTTTCCTTTCATTATTTCTGTTTCTCCATTGTACTTTATAACATTTTGTTTCTACCTGTATCCCAGTGCAATGTCTGGCAGGGGGAGTCTGACCAGACTGGAGGAGTAGGATCTGGGAGGCTTTATTTGGCTGGTAGCCCCCAACCTCCCGTTGATGATAGAGATGGGTGGCCGTGTGATCCAGGGC
Organism: Pleurodeles waltl; assembly: GCF_031143425.1. Lineage (NCBI taxonomy): Eukaryota > Metazoa > Chordata > Amphibia > Caudata > Salamandridae > Pleurodeles > Pleurodeles waltl. Next base: position 636,885,743 of record NC_090444.1, read on the forward strand.
TAACGTATGGAGGCAAGGCGGCTGTGTTGGGGAAAGGTGCTCCACCACCTGAAGAGGGTGTACCACACTAGTCGCAATGACCATCAGCTGAAGCATCGCTGGGCTGACCTTGTGGGCAGGGAGCAGGATCTTCTGGACCACCTTGGTGTGGTGATTGGTGGGCCTGTTGGTGAGTACCCCACTGGATAACTAATTACTGTTCACTGCACTTGAATGACAGTAGCAGGTGTGTTGGTGTGCTGCATGCAATGGTTGTGGACAGGTTGCATGCAACGAGAATTAAGTGTCATTGTGCCAGTATAGACATGAGCTTCACACATCCTAACAATTAACCAATGCAAGTCAGAAGTTCGGTGTAAGGAAATGCCTCCTTGGCATGGTTACCCCCTGACTTTTTGCCTTTGCTGATGCTATGTTTTGAATTGAAAGTGTGCTGAGGCCTGCTAACCAGGCCCCAGCACCAGTGTTCTTTCCCTAACCTGTACTTTTGTTTCCACAATTGGCACACCCTGGCATCCAGGTAAGTCCCTTGTAACTGGTACCCCTGGTACCAAGGGCCCTGATGCCAGGGAAGGTCTCTAAGGGCTGCAGCATATCTTATGCCACCCTGGGGACCCCTCACTCAGCACAGACACACTGCTTACCAGCTTGTGTGTGCTGGTGAGAACAAAACAAGTAAGTCGACATGGCACTCCCCTCAGGGTGCCATGCCAACCTCACACTGCCTATGCAGTATAGATAAGTCACCCCTCTAGTAGGCCTTACAGCCCTAAGGCAGGGTGCACTATACCATAGGTGAGGGCACCAGTGCATGAGCACTGTGCCCCTACAGTGTCTAAGCCAAACCTTAGACATTGTAAGTGCTGGGTAGCCATAAGAGTATATGGTCTGGGAGTCTGTCAAACACGGACTCCACAGCACCATAATGGCTACACTGAAAACTGGGAAGTTTGGTATCAAACTTCTCAGCACAATAAATGCACACTGATGCCAGTGTACATTTTATTGTAAAATACACCCCAGAGGGCACCTTAGAGGTGCCCCCTGAAACCTAATCCAACTACCCGTGTAGGCTGACTGGTTCTAGCAGCCTGCCACACTCGAGACATGTTGCTGGCCACATGGGGAGAGTGCCTTTGTCACTCTGTGGCCTGTAACAAAGCCTGCACTGGGTGGAGATGCTATCACCTCCCCCAGGCAGGAGCTGTAACACCTGGCGGTGAGCCTCAAAGGCTTACCCCCTTTGTTCCAGCACCGCAGGGCACTCCAGCTAGTGGAGTTGCCCGCCCCCTCCGGTCATGGCCCCACTTTTGGCGGCAAGGCCGGAGGAGATAATGAGAAGAACAAGGAGGAGTCACTGGCCAGTCAGGACAGCCCCTAAGGTGTCCTGAGCTGAAGTGACTGTAACTTTTAGCAATCCTCCATCTTGCAGATGGAGGATTCCCCCAATAGGGATAGGAATGTGACCCCATCCCCTTGGGAGGAGGCACAAAGAGGGTGTACCCACCCTCAGGGCTAGTAGCCATTGGCTACTAACCCCCCAGACCTAAACCCGCCCTTAAATTTAGTATTTAAGGGCTCCCCTGAACCTAAGAATTTAGATTCCTGCAACTTACCGAAGAAGAAGACTGCTGAGCTGAAAAACCCCTGCAGAAGAAGAAAGAAGACACCAACTGCTTTGGCCCCAGTCCTACCGGCCTGTCTCCTGCCTTCTAAAGAAACCTGCTCCAGCGATGCTTTCTCCAGGACCAGCGACCTCTGAATCCTCAGAGGACTGCCCTGCTTCAAGAGGAACAAGAAAGTCCCGAGGACAGCGGACCTGCTCCAAAAAGACTGCAACTTTGTTTCAGAGGAGCAGATTTAAAGACCCCTGCAATCCCCGCAAGAAGCGTGAGACTTGCAACACTGCACCCGGCGACCCCGACTCGACTGGTGGAGAAACAACACCTCAGGGAGGACCCTCCGGCGACTCCGAGACTGTGAGTAACCAAAGTTGTCCCCCCTGAGCCCCCACAGCGACGCCTGCAGAGGGAATCCCGAGGCTCCCCCTGACCGCGACTGCCTGACTCTAAAATCCCGACGGCTGGAAAAGACCCTGCACCCGCAGCCCCCAGCACCTGAAGGATCGGAACTTCAGTGCAGGAGTGACCCCCAGGAGGCCCTCTCCCTTGCCCATGTGGTGGCTACCCCGAGGAGCCTATGCCTGCCTGCACCGCTGAAGAGACCCCTTGGTCTCCCATTGATTTACATTGCGAACCCGACGCTTGTTTGCACACTGCACCCGGCCGCCCCCGCGCTGCTGAGGGTGTACTTTCTGTGTGGACTTGTGTCCCCCCCAGTGCCCTACAAAACCCCCCTGGTCTGCCCTCCGAAGACGTGGGTACTTACCTGCTGGCAGACCGGAACCGTGGCACCCCCTTCTCTCCATTGAAGCCTATGCGTTTTGGGCACCACTTTGAACTCTGCACCTGACCGGCCCTGAGCTGCTGGTGTGGTGACTTTGGGGTTGCTCTGAACCCCCAACGGTGGGCTACCTTGGACCCCAATCTTAACCTCGTAGGTGGTTTACTTACCTGCAAAAACTAACATTACTTTACCTCCCCTAGGAACTGTGAAAATTGCACTGTGTCCACTTTTAAAACAGCTTATTGTGTTTTATGTAAAAAGTATATATGCTACTGTGATTATTCAAAGTTCCTACAGTACTTACCTGCAATACCTTTCACATGAGATATGACATGTAGAATTTGAACCTGTGGTTCTTAAAATAAACTAAGAAAATATATTTTTCAATAACAAAACCTATTGGCCTGGATTTGTCTCTGAGTGTGTGTTCCTCATTTATTGCCTGTGTGTATGTACAACAAATGCTTAACACTACTCCTTTGATAAGCCTACTGCTCGACCACACTACCACAAAATAGAGCATTAGTATTATCTCTTTTTGCCACTATCTTACCTCTAAGGGGAACCCTTGGACTCTGTGCATACTATTCCTTACTTTGAAATAGTGCATACAGAGCCAACTTCCTACATTCGGATAGTCATTCACATCCATCACTAAGTCACACATTTCATGGGCCATGGCAACATCTGTGCCCCAGCATTGTGTCATGTATGATAAGGTTAAACACTGCCAGAATACCATTTGTGAGTGGATTGTGATAACTAAGTACGACAATCCATGTATGGTGCAACAATGTCATAGTTACACATACAACAGCCCCGTCATTATGTTTACAAAGGGGGAATACCCACCTTAGGGAGCACTGGCAATGGGCCATTTGATCCCATTAGCCAACTGTGACTCATCAGTCATGGATTACTCAATGCATGTAAATTGCAGACTAACTATTTAGCTGCTTGTCCTCCACAAAGTGCCTTTGTGTGCCTTGCAGGACAAGCCAAAATACCTGAATCAGTTGTCTTGCAGAGCACAAGGGTTGTGTCTTTTATCTGTCACCCAACTCCCCCTCATACCATGGAGTTCCATTTTCTACAGATTGGCCACTCATGGTTGTTACAGGGTGTAGCACTACATGAGTCTCAGGCCCAGTGTACGAGTGCAGATGTATGGCTCTCATACACCAGAGTGACAGTCTCATTGTGAGTATGCAGTGGTGTGTTTGTTGCACTGTCCACAACCTGGATGAATACCTCACTCTTCTGAAATAGTACATACTGCCATATGTTGTTCACTAGTAGTGACAGTGATGTGATACTAACCATGGTTTTCCATCCATATATTTTAGGTGGACCTCCTCCTGCGCCATAGGTGAAGTTGTAAGATTTGAGGACCCAGATGTATCCAGTAAGTGTGATTTTGTCTGTCCTGTGTAGTGTTGACTTGTTTAGTGTGAGGGAGTCATGAGTTCAGCACCCAAAGCTAGGAGTGATGAGCTGTAAAATGAACAGAAAGCAGAGTAGGATGGATGGTGACAATGTGTCACATTTAAGTGGTTCCCCATGCACAAGCAGAGAGTCATATCTTGTGAGGCTTCTGGCGCTCAATGGCCAGCATTGTCTAAACAAGGTGATGCCAAGCCACATGTAGCTCCTTATGTGATATAGATGTGCACTGTTGTGTATGTAATGGCGCTGGAACATACCATCATTCACACAACACAGTGATGCACTCTTTTCTTGACAAATTGGGGCATCCCTGTATTGTGATGTACATGTAGGAATGTGTGGGCATTTGCTCACCAGCATGGTGGCAATAATGTTGTAGTCCACCGACGTGACAACTAAATGGAATGTGATAGGGGTGCATGCAGGTCAAGTACAATCGTGTGCTGGCATGGTTATGGGTGTGTGAGGAATGGTATTGGCCGATCAGGTATTGATGGGTGTCTATACCTGGACACACCAATATAGAAGTGAGAGACCTATTGATACCAGCTTCATATTTTGTCTTCACCTAAATTATGGTCCATTCCCTGACTCCATGTATGAGTGGGCATGCATTGGTGGATGACCAGGACAGTTGAAATGTTGATCTGCATGGCCATACCCCCTGGGGCAAGGGGTGGGATCAACAAATGTGTAGGTAGACGTGATGCTCACTGTGTAGGTGACAGGTCTTTTGATCAGGCTAGCATGTGTACCTATCAACACTGAACCCTTATGGTAAACAACATCATCCCATACAATAACAGCACCAAGTTTCAGGTGATGCACATTTGAAAATTTGACACATTTGATGCTGCCTTAGCATTGTCACACAAGGCGCAAAGTCTAAGCACATCTAAATTTGTTTGTTAGCTAATCTTGTTGTGGATGTCTATGGAGTAAGGAAAATGGTGCTAAGGCAGCGTTGTTGTTTCATCCATCAGGGCCATTGTATCATCTGGATTTTGAGGAGGAGTGCATGTGCTAGTTGATGTTAATAATAAGCTGATTTACTGTACAAACTCCACAAAATGCTGACGCTGATGGCTGCCTGTCTCATTTTTACAGCTGTCAACATGAACAATGGCCAACTCCATGCGGTCAGCATAGGTTTGTTGGGTTAGTTAGGATAAGCAGGTTTGGGGGGTGGGTTTTAGAACTTTTTATGTTTTACTATGTGCATGGGTGGGGGGTGATGTTGGGCTTTTATATGTTTATAAAAAATATATGTGTTTAAAAGAAAAAGAAAAATACAAAAAAATATATTTGTTTAGTCATAGTTAGTAAATGTGTAGTTTTGTGTATGTTGTCCTTCATGTGTCCTGTAATGCAACGGGGGTTGGGGGTGAATGTTCAGAGTGTGTAGTTAAATGTATAAGGTAAGTGTAGCATAGAGTAGTTTGGGTCTGTTGTGGGTTATGTATAGTTAGGATAGGTGTTAATTACTATTGTTTAATTGATGTATTTTTCATAATAAATGTTATTTGGTACTCCCTTACTTCATGTGTCATATGCTTGGGTCTGAGGGTCTTTCCATGGGTGTACAGTGCAAATTGTGCATTGTCCAGGGAACTCCATCCTGCATCCAAATCCCTCTCTTGACATTTTCAACACCTCCTTATGAGTGAGCTGTCACATTGGCAGCTACAACACATCTACACACCTGTGCACCTGCCATCCAGTGTTCCACCACTCAAGCTGCCTATGTTGACCATGTATAGGACAGGATAGGTGTGGGAATATTGCTAACATTGTTTGTGTTTTGTTTTGAGATGTTGGGCACTGTGGGACATCTTACAACTGCCTACATATCATTCCTATCCTGCTAAACCGACCAGTGGCAATAATGGATGAGTTTGAGTCCCTCTGTTTCACACCAATGTGTTCTAGTGGTATCCCAGCTGACGAAATTGCCCGTTTACTTGCTGTATGTAGTGGGTGTAGCATACATGTTTTCAAAATATATCACATATTCAATGATTTGTTTGTAGGGGATGAGGCCAACATCAACATACAACATTTAGGTACCATGTGCATAGATATGTGCCCGCATCTTCATGCACTCTTGTACTGACACTCTGTGACTTGAGACATGTTACACACATCATAAACACTAGGCATAGTAGAAGTGCCACAACACACATAAACATGCTGCTTTTGTAGGTGGTGTTTATTTACAAGTGTAACAGTGAAAAGTATATACAATGTCCAGGTATGTGACCCCATTTGTGGAATCCATCCAATTGGGACACAACACAAGTCCAGGGTTGAGGGACATGTCATGGGACATGTTTGGATAAAGTGTCATTCAGTGCAGGAGTACATAAATTGCCGAATGGAAAGTTAGGGACAATAGCAGTCCATGGCAGAGAAGTCAATAGTGTGTTGAGAAGGAGTGCATATCTGTCAGAGAGCCAACACTGGCATGATGTCAAGCACAGGACTAAGGAAAACACTGCCCATGTGGCATGGGCTGGTGCTACTGGGAACTCCTACGGGTGAAGATGATCTGTTCCACATCTTCATCTTCCATTGTGTGTGTTGCCTCCTGTACCCTTGATGGTGGTAGTGGGGAGCTAGGGGGGACACACACACCTCAGTGGTTGCATATGTGGACTCCCAATTCCCAGCAGCTGCCATCTGTGGCACTACATATGGCATTACTGCAGCAAGGAGGAGCTGCTGGTTTTTCAGTATAGCTGCAACATCACTGTGGTAGCCAGCCATGTCTGCCCTGAAGGAGACCAATTCCTGATGCATGGAATCCTTATTGTCCTCAGGCATACTGCTGCCAGTTTGGGAGGGCAGTTGTGGTGGCCTATCCCTCATGGCAGCAGCTATGTCCCTCAGACACTACTGGACTCCACGCATTGGGGAGTGTGTGGTCGGTTGGCTGCAGTCTGTTCTCTTGCCGTGACCATGCACCTCCGCATCCCCTCAAGGCTGGCTGCCATTGTTTGCAAACCCACCTGCATCTCCTTGGCCAGATCTTGCTGAACTCCGACCACTGTCCTCTTGATGTGGGTGCGTGTGCCTTCGGAGTCCTCTGCTGTGTTGGTGCTGGCAGGTCGTACTCTTGGGGTGCTAAGTGGGGCATGTGAGATGTCTGCTAATTCACAACTCCTCCTTGCGACTGGAGATGATGTCTGCATGTTCACAAGGACTTCTTGGAGGGTCTGTTGGCTGATAGTTGCCAGCTGGTCATCCAGGTCATCAGGGTACTCCAGGGCAGGAAGATCCTCAGGAAAGCCATCACCCTCTGCAATGAGATGGTGTAAAATCAGTCTATTTGTGTTATGGCAGTTGACAAGTCACGTCACTGACTTGATATTTGAGGCTCATTGTCATAAAAAGCCCATGTTGATGTAAAAGTGGTGTTGCACGGTGCTGTGCAATAAGAACCTGTGCAACACTGCTTCTCTTTGGTGACACAAGACTGCACCGTATGCATGTGATTATGGGGCACCCCAGTGTTGTCCCCCATACTGGTGCAAGATTAATCTGACAGCGTAACTGCAGGCATCCTTGCACCATCTTGCAAGGATGTATGCGTTGAGGAGTGTGACTGTTAATGTGCATGAAAGTGTCCCTTTATGCAAATTACCAATCACCAATGGCACTTTGGCACTTCTATGTGAGCAGCACACTCAGAAGAGCCAAATTCTCATTGTCATATGATTGTTTATGTGTATGGAGAAACACCTTCACTGTCTTAATCAATCATTTCTGGCATTTTGCTATTCCTATGCATGCTGCAGATTGTAGCAGACATTGGAATTCAGAAATTAAGGAGGTACAAATGTATCCCTCCTGGTTGCACCCTGCTAATGCCACCCCCAGCGTAATAGGTTTGGTCCTACCTCCAGTTTACAATACTCCCTTTATCTGAGGCATTGAAATATATTGTGTATTGCTGTGGCACATCCACAGCAACTCCCATTTCATCACCTTCCACGCACTGTCATGATCAGGTGGCTATGTATTTACAAGGTGACATAATGCCATAAAAAGTGTCTTGATGCTACCTTCTCAATACAGCGCAGTGCTTAGCGCCACTTTAGCATCACTGAAAGTGACAGTCCAGTGGCGCTAGGGGCATTTGAGGCGCCCATTAGTTCCAATGGATTGTTCCAGTACATCATAGCTGCAGTCTCCAGTCCTATGCCTAACCTGCATGTCACATGAATGGAAGCCCAGTTGCCACAATTGTCTGCATCATATCTTCTAAGTGTGTTGTCTATCCTTTTTGTGTCTTGATGGCCTGTTATCTTGTTTTACCCTCCCTTTGCATCCATTTGCATGGTGTTGCATTGCAATGTGTGTTGCTATGCTCATGCCACAGCACCACACATGTCAATTTTCACCTGTCCCATTCTTACATTTTTCCTATACATCCATGTTGTGTTGAGAACTTGCACCACCACAGGGATGGCATAGATGGGACACTGTGCTCTTGTTGCCATTTATGCCTCCTCAAGTTGTGAATTGTGTTTGTTTGCTACTTTGCATGGCATTTATAGACCTGGCAGAGTACTGTTTCTACTCCTGACGGAGTAGGTTGTTTATCTTACTGAACACGTATGTCCTCCTCCTAAATGCAGCCCTCCATGCACTATGATACATAAGTGCAGCATGGTGACAGTACAGCTCGTGTGTCAAAAGCACAGATTTGAACCCAGGGATGGCCAATATGGGTATGAAATTTCTGATGTGTACATCATTCTGTATGTGACAGTGCCTGATAATAAATGTGTATTTGGACATTGCCAATTCTGAGGAGTTGTACTTAGGCCAGGGCCTGAGGTAGCTTCATATTTCATGTGCAACAGCCCAAGGGGCACCTGACTGCCATTGTGTAATTGTTCACCCCCTACAGCACAGGTGGTGGTAGCAACTGTTGTCAATGTGTAATGCCCCATGGGCCAATGGCCTGGGCATGGCAGGTTACCAGCAGCTGACAGGCTGGTTACGGCATCAGTCCTGTGACACCACGCCAATGATATGTTCAACACTACCCTCCATGTATATTTCCACATTTCCTCCAGCCTTTGCAAGGCGGTGTAGCTCCCATAAAATGGTTGCTGGTGAAGTGGTGTGGTGTGCCCCTGGGTGGCCCTGCACAGCCCATGTACTTGGCATGGGCAGTGTAGGGTGTTCCATACCTTGGCCCTTTGCCCTTTCCACTGCCTGATTTGCAGGGCTGGGTGCAGCATGTCCTGTTACACCCAATGCAGGCCACAACTGGCACTGGCTGTATTTGATCCATCTATATTGTCTAGTGTGTGCCCCACAGAGCTACCATGCGCAGACATATTCCCAGCCGCCATTCGAACGTGTATCTCATACAGCCAAGTGCAGTGGGTATACTGCACTGGCAGTCTTACCAACACAGGGCTTGCCTATGCACCATACCCCGCCCGTTGATGTGGAATTAACTGCCATTATGTGTTGCATGAGTGTGTTTATTTCCCAATTCCCATGTGTCTGATATGTTTGTGTCCAAATAGTTGCGGGCACTGCCTGTGACTTTTGTGACCTACTGTTTGCTACCTGTGGTATATATTTTGTGTATTGGCACATTTCAATTCAGCATCAATATGTGTGGTTGAACACAACTTCAGATTAGTTGGTCTAGGTAGTGGCATGTTACCAATGATTCCAGTCCAGCCTGCTATTCCACCAGCATCTGTTAAGTTAATTGTTTCATGCACCCAGGGGACACCCTGACTGGATGGCTGCCTTATGTGGATGTGTTGTCTAAGTGTGGTGGTGCTACCGGCACATGGCTGGGTACTGGTGGGACAGTTGCAATGACTAGTGTGCTGTGAGATGCAGCACACATCAGTTTGGGCAATGAGGCAAGGCTGTTAGAAAATGTTACAGCAAGGGACACCACTATGTAGTTGCCCCAGGAATGGTGTTGACTGACTACCTGGTCTCTGAGGTCTTGGTCATGTTAGTGGTGCTGATGTGACAACATGCAAGGGCTTTAGTTATATCACAACCAGTGGCACAGTGATTATACATGCTATCCATCCTATGTGCTGCATTTGTACATGTGGTTATTTAGGCCTGGTGTTCTTAATATGTCCAGGTTGTGTATGTTTCAATGGTGCATGGCACTCCCAAGGCGCTGGTACATGGGTAAGCTTACATTGGCATGGTGCATGTTGCTTAATGTGCATTGTATTCCTCTGCGCTCCTTTGACATACATTGTGTGAGTCCTATGCGCCGCCCCCTTCTTGCACTTGAAATTTAAGCATATATTTCCCCCATGCAACTTACCCTGCATTTGTGGTGTTTACTGGTATTCTGCACTGTCCTGTCCTTGTATCCCTGTGACGATTTCTTCTGGGATGACTGCTGCAACCATCTCCTCCATCTCATCCATGTCCTCTTGCAGTGCTGGACTCCCACCTCCAGTTTGCAGTGCTGCCTTCCTGTTCCATGCCATTTTTTCCTTGGTCCTTCTCTTACAGTCATGCTAGTGTTTCTTGTACTCAGTCACAGTTCTCCTAACCTCTGCCACACTGTTGATCTTATCCACAATCTGCTGCCAGATTGCCTCTCTCCTTCCAATTGGCAATTTGAAGGTGACGAAGAGTTGATTTTGATACTCCATCACCTCTCTCACCAGTATTTCATGCTCCTCTGCACTGAAACGGCACTTCCTTTTTTTCTTCTCTCTCCCGTGGGTCTTGTCTGTGTCATCCTGGCTGGTTCTTTGTTGACTGGGGTCTCCCTGGGGTCTCCCCTGGCTTCTGGGATACATTTTGGTGCTCCTTTGCACTGATTGCTCTGTTAGCGTCTGTTTTTGATGCTATTGCAGACAAGAAGGGTGCATTTTCACTTTGTGACATGTTTCCATGTCGTAAACCTGGATTGGAGTAATTTTTTCTCCATTAGCGTCATTTTGCCTTATGACAAGGCACAATGGTTAATGTGGGAAAAAATGACTCTAAATGTTTTTCAGCGCCACCCAGCGCCAAAGTATAAATTTGAAGCCCAAGTGGCATTAAAAAATGGTGCTAATCAGCGCTAACCTTTTTAACGCAAAACAGCTTTAGCGTAGTTTTGTGTCAAAAAGTATAAATCAGGGCCTTATTCTTTTGAAAATTCATATCTCGATTTGGTCTTATTTTGATTTAGACAAATATTACCTATTTGTCTAAACTGGTGTACTGTCCATTTTGTAGTGTGTTCACTGTATTACTGTGTGTGTTGGTGCAAATACTTAACAGATTGCTTCTGAAGTTAAGCCTGCCTGCTTATCCCAAGCTACCAAGGGGATGAGCGTGGGTTAACTGAGGGCGATGCTCCTTTACCCTGAATAGAGTGTGGGTCATTGCTTGGACAGGGAGTAAACTGGCTGCCAACCAAAGACCCCATTTCTAACAAGCAATTTTAAAAATTAATGTAGGTCAGAGTGATTTGGTCGATGTCCTTTTTATCCTTATGGTATCATCATCAGGACAATACAATATTTGCCGGGCTACATAATTGATATACAATAAATCAATGAATACACGTTGTGACCTGCAAAATTAAGGGAAGAAAAGTAAAGAGAGCAAGGAGAAGAAGAAGTGGTCTCCAGTGAGTGAGTGCATTGTAAAGAGGTAAAGGACATATTTCCAACATGAACATGAACAATCGCACATGCCTGCAGATATCTCAAAACATACCATGCAGTGCTACATGCTAGCATAGTCAGCATACTGTGCGTGAAATTACGCGGTCCACTAAAAGTGAGGTGTGAGCATGCCTAATAAACAGTGAATTGCAGCCAAGTTCACAGCCAAGGGAAGATATTCAATTAGGGCATCATTTAAAAGGGAATAATTGTAAGGCCAACAGTTCCCCATAATTAGACCTTCTTGGTAGAAGGGCTTCAGACTCAGAATTCTGAAAATTAATTATATATATGTGACTGGGGTAGGTCAATAAAGATGCAAAGAGAAAGGCTTTTGTGAGTGCAGATGTGATTTATTTAAGTTTTAGGAGTATCTATAGTGACTTATGAGTGTCTTTCTTGTGCTGTTTCCTCTTCGGATTCCTAATACTGGGCTTTCACCTCTTCTTTGGTTTTCTCTCTTGCTGGGCTCCCAGGAAGAGCATGTGGAAAAAGAACAAGATAGAACATAGGCAAGTCCTTTTATCTTTTTGGTTCTTCCTTTCCCTACTCTGTTCTTTTCCTTATCTCTCCTGAAGGAATATTTCTCTCTCCTTCTAAAGGAATTTTCTTTCTCCTTCTTTTCCATTGCCCTGCTTACCGTTACTTCTCTTCCACTGACCCTTTTCCTGTCGTGGGTTACAGACTTCTGTTTTCTGTCTTGGTCCCTGTATATATTTCCTGTTGTAGTGTCCTTTTCTTGTTTCTTTTCCTCTCTTACTCTTCTTACTTTATTGTGGGTCTCTCTGCCTTTGGGGTCTCTTTCTCTCTTTTCTTCTTTTTTACCCTTCTGCGCTTAATGTCTCCTTCTTGTCTTAGTGGGGTGTATTTCTGCGTCCTGTCTACTGCCCTCGGGTTTCTCGCTCTTGGTTTTTATGTGGACAAACCCTCTTCCCCCTCCTTCACTTTATTGCCTTCCCGCTCCTCCCTCATTCTACCTCCCCACTCCCCCTTGGTTCCTAGTTCCCTTCTTCCCCTTTCCCAACGTCCCTGGTCCCCTTTAATCGTCCCAGGACGCACCTGAGTCTGCCACGCTTCTCCTGAAGCGTGGCTGGTAGTCTCGCGTTGCACCTCCTGGGCTGCCGCTGTTTCTGCCACATCTTCCAACCTCTCTCCTCCTGGAGTCCGTCTTCTTTCGCCGTCCCATCCTCCCACGCTGCTCCTCAGTATACCGTTGCCGCGCTGCTTCTCTGCCGTCTGCTATTTTTATGGCTCTTGCACCATCCTCCTGGCTCCTCCTTTGAAGCCGGAAGTCCTCGGGGACTCGCTGGCCACATCTGTAGAACTGGGTTATTCCCGGCAGCGTCAGCACCAGTCGGCATAATGGACGGGCCACATTGCGCCGGCCCATCATAATATGGTAAGCCAGAAAGGTAGAGGGGCTCAAAGGTCAAATTCCTAAAAGTTAAATGTGAGCTACCATGGAAATTAATATGGCCTTCATGATGACAATGGCGGTATAGATCGCCTACCGCCTCGGTGACAGCTGCCACAATACCGTTGCCGCAGCTATCTGCCGTCTGCCATTTTATGAAGGATGGTGGAATTCCGGCTGTGGCCATGGCAGTGGATGGAGATAAGGTGGCGCTGCTGCCAGTAGCAGCTCCATGCCAGTAGACCATTGCAGACTGTGTCCTGACCCATGATACGGCCTGGCAGTGTTCTGCTGGCGAACGCTGCTGCTGGCAGCAGCGCTCCATCCCGTCTCCTGCCGGCGGACCCCTGCAATCAGGTAAGTCGGGTGCTTTGACAGGGGAGAGAGGTGGTGGGTGTGTGTGTATGTTTGTGTGTGTGTGCATTCGGATGTGTGGCATGTGGAATGCGTGTGTGCATGTCTGGTTGTGAATGTGCGTGTATGTTGTGTTGTGTGAATGGGTGTGTGCTTGTATGTATGTAAGTGTGTGTGGATGTGTATGTGAATGGATGTATGCATTGGGTGATTGTGGGTATGAGTAGGTGATTGTGGGTATGAGTGTGTGTATGGGTGTGTACGATGGTGTATGAATGTGTGTCGTAGGGGGGATCTGAAGTGGGAGGGAGGGTGGGGGGAAACCAGTGTGTGGCATGTGGAATGCGTGTGTGCATGTCTGGTTGTGAATGTGCGTGTATGTTGTGTTGTGTGAATGGGTGTGTGCTTGTATGTATGTAAGTGTGTGTGGATGTGTATGTGAATGGATGTATGCATTGGGTGATTGTGGGTATGAATAGGTGATTGTGGGTATGAGTGTGTGTATGGGTGTGTACGATGGTGTATGAATGTGTGTCGTAGGGGGGATCTGAAGTGGGAGGGAGGGTGGGGGGAAACCAGGTAAGGGGGAGGGAGGTGGGAGAGACCCCTATCAGTGACAGGGAATGGATTTCCTGTCACTGATAGTGCCTAACGCCCTGGTTTTAGTGGAGGTAAGGAAGCCACAAAAACCATGGCGGTAGGCAGGGTCATAATCCCACGGGTTGGACAGTGACGGCCGCCTGGCTGGAGACTGAAGTCTCCAGCCTGGCGGCTGTTACCGCCATGGCAGATGGAGTGGTACATTAGCGATTTGGCTTGTGCCAAACCATCAATGTCATGTTTTGGGAAAGGTACCGCCAGCCTGTAGCAGTACTTTTCTCCAAAATACCGCCGTCCGCCAGGGTCGTAATGAGGGCCTAAATGTCCGAAAGGTAAAGGGATCTAGCATAAGGAAGGCAACAGCCATGAAACTATGTCTAAGGGATCATAATGAAGTCAGTCAAGAGAGTGTCAAATAATTGGGGCAGGGTTGGTGCACTCTAGATAACAGTAAAAGAAAACAAAAATGTTGTACTGCTGCACATACCCAATCAATGAAGGGATGATCAAAGCATTAATATCCAGTACAGTAACTGACCAGTTGATTATTATATAACCTAGATAATACTTATTGCGGGTAACTTGTAGTCAAATAAATGCAGACTCTGTGAAACAAAAGAACATGGAGGTAGAATTATTAAACAGGGTAGGCACAGTGATGTATGTGCTGCACTTACCTAAAAAAGAAGAACCCGAGTGTCAAACATGATGAAAATCATAGCAGGTCCTGCCCGGTGGTAGTGGCATGTCGGGAGCATGCAGGCAGCAAAAAGAGGGCTTTACAACATTATAAGCATGATATTGTCTATTCTGCTTGTTCAATTAGTGCAATTACATGTGTTTGTCAAGCAGGTTGGAAAGGAATCAACCATCACATGCCCTAAGGCCTAACTCTGTTCATTGAATAATTTGTTTTGACCACTTTTTTACTAGGGCAAATCAAGACTCGGGATTCCTCATCTTTCATTTTCTTCTTTTGAGATACTATGAGCTCAGTTATCCAAAGCCTTGAAAGTTAAATTGAAGTCTCTGGCAAATATCAGTGGAGTCTTGTCCAAATCATTTTCAGTTAACAACATGAGCTGGGATAGTGTAGCCAAATCTGTGTATGTCCTCACTGCCCTTTTGTAAATGATGACAATACACACTTGATCCCCCTTGAGCTAATTCATTTCAAAGCAAAAATATTAGAGAATCAGTTGCTAGCACCTTAACCTGTTAATTTAATGATAGTTTGACTCACAGTCTCAAGCCTCCCGAAGGCCTTCCCTGGCCGAAAGTGATGGCATTAAACAATAGCTAGTGAATCCAGATCTTTGTACAGGAATACTACACCATGGGCCACATGTAGCAACCCGTTTGCGAGTCGCAAACGGCGACAAACGTGGGTTTGGCATGCAGAAATGCATATTGCGAGTCGTTACCGACTCGCAATATGCATTTGCGACTCGCAAATAGGAAGGGGTGTTCCCTTCCTATTTGCGAGTCGCTGTGGGATGCAATACCATTTGCGACTGCGTACGCGGTCGCAAATGGCATCGCAGTTACCATCCACTTCAAGTGGATGGTAACCCACTCGCAAATTGGAAGGGGTCCCCATGGGACCCCTTCCAGTTTGTGACTGGACCCCAAAATATTTTTTCAGGGCAGGGAGTGGTCCAAGGGACCACTCCCTGGCCTGAAAAAATACCGAAACAAAAGGTTTCGTTTTTTTTGCAGTGCAGCTCGTTTTCCTGTCAGGAAAACGGGCTACACTTAAAAAAAGAAAACTGCTTTATTTAAAAGCAGGTCGCGAACATGGAGGTCTGCTGACGTCAGCAGGCCTCCATGTTAGCGAGTGCCTATACTCGCAATGGGGCCGCAATTTGCGACCCACCTCATGAATATTCATGAGGTGGGTCATTGCGACCCCATTGCGAGTCGCAGTCGGTGTCTGAGACACCGTACTGCATAGCAAATTGGGACTTGCAATTTGCGAGTCGGATGGACTCGCAAATTGCAAGTCGCAATTTTGCTTTTTGCTACATCTGGCCCCATGTCTCCTGAAATGAACAAAACAAAAATAAAAATCAACAAAAAAGTCCCCAATCCGGGTCTTCTAGCTTTGCCTTCAGGCCACTTACATTCCAAAATCGTAGGTTCCTATCATCAATTGAGTCAGCTCTTGGTGGGGTTTTGGAATTGCCTAGCTGTGGAACACAAAGTAAGGTCTCCCAAAAGGGAGACCTTTTGGGAGGAGACATTGATCTGGTAGACTAACTCCTTATGCTTTTGGCCTTTGGTTGATTGTATGTGAGACAAATCATTGCTTTATAGTTTGGAGGGGAGTGAAGCTCCAGGGCAAAACTCTTTTGAGGCTAAAGTTACTTTAATAAAGTAACATGTTTCATCTGGGAGTGGATTTTGTTTTACCTTCATAATATCAGAATGTATCACCTTACAACAACTGCGTGTCTTACAAATCCAATAGAAAATGTTGTTCTTCTCTTGTCCCTGGACATAACGTTTCCACATTGTGCATACACAGGTAGCTGTTCACTGGATTTAGCTTTCCCATGCTTATTATGGATTATACCCATCTGTTTTCTTCCACAGCTGGGTAAGGTCCTTTCATTGTTTGCCTTTATCAGATGTGACAATCTGGCCTGGTCAAGATGGCAGTTCTCTCTCAGTTGATCTCAGAGTTGGCTTTTAGCTGCAATGTGAGCATGAGATTGTACACTGCTTAACATCCCCCAATGTTCATTTGTCGATGAAAATTAGAAGCTTTGATTACACTATGTACACTACTATTGGTGAGTCAACTGGCAGAAGTTAAAACATGGTCATCTCGCTGGTTATTAGTGTGGTTTCAGACCTCACACTGGGTGTCTGCATCTATGACAATTTTATTTAGTCACACAGCTAATTTCATGCTATTCTGATTGGTCTTGTCAAGTCATTTACTGTGGTTTACCTGCAATATCAATTGAAGTTCTATCACTTCAAACAAGATTTATGCTCCTTGTGTCTGGCAGTGAGCATGGGGTGTGGAGCGCACTTTCGCCCAGGGTTTTATGGTCATTGATTACTTTCCCATTTGCCAAAACCGCCAACCTGTTTGTGCTGGTCGTTGACATTTCTTGTGGTGGTAGCACAAGAAATAGAAAGATATGTTTTGGTGGAGAGCAAGTGTGAACTAATGCAGCAATGTTACTCTTGCAACCCTAAGCGATGAATGGAGCTTGCAGGTTATTTGAGTTTTCTTTTGAGGTCTGGTGAAAAGTTTTACAATAGACTTACTATTGATCGGGACAGTTACAGGGGCCTGAGGAAAGAGCATTGTCTCATCCTCCTCTATCAAGACATATATCTCACTTAATGTACAATTGCCTGGTGCTTTCGCCTTCCAGTGTGTCTGTTTCTCTGGTTTGGCAGCTCCCTGTGCTACATCTGCAGCCTTTCCTATAACGATAATGCCTTAAGGAGTATCCAGGCCTAAGGTAGACCTTTAAGCTGCGTGTAATGGATAAAGCCCGGCAAACAAATATTTGATGCTGACACTGTAGGAAACTGGCCCTTGTTGCAGTTACCCCCTCACACACTTTTTGTCTGATATTGATGCTGACTTGACTGAGAGTGTGCTGGGATCCTGCCAACCAGGTCCCAGAACCAGTTTCTTTCCCTAAAACTGTACCATTGTTTCCACAATTGACACCCCTCTGGCACATAGATAAATCCTTTGTAAAAGGTATAAAGGGGCCAAGGACCCTGTGGCCAGGGAGGGTCCCTAAAGGCTGCAGCATGTGTTGTGCCAGCCTAAGGGACCCCTGTAAGGAAATGCCTCCTTGGCATGGTTACCCCCTGGCTTTTTGCCTTTGCTGATGCTAAGTTTTGATTTGAAAGTGTGCTGAGGCCTGCTAACCAGGCCCCAGCACCAGTGTTCTTTCCCTAACCTGTACTTTTGTTTCCACAATTGGCACACCCTGGCATCCAGGTAAGTCCCTTGTAACTGGTACCCCTGGTACCAAGGGCCCTGATGCCAGGGAAGGTCTCTATGGGCTGCAGCATATCTTATGCCACCTTGGGGACCCCTCACTCAGCACAGACACACTGCTTGCTAGCTTGTGTGTGCTGGTGAAAACAAAACGAGTAAGTCGACATAGCACTCCCCTCAGGGTGCCATGCCAACCTCACACTCCCTATGCAGTATAGATAAGTCACCCCTCTAGCACGCCATACAGCCCTTAGGCAGGGTGCACTATACCATAGGTGAGGGCACCAGTGCATGAGCACTGTGCCCCTACAGTGTCTAAGCAAAACCTTAGACATTGTAAGTGCAGGGTAGCCATAAGAGTATTTGGTCTGGGAGTCTGTCATGCACGAACTCCACAGCAGCATAATGGCTACACTGAAAACTGGGAAGTTTGGTATCAAACTTCTCAGCACAATAAATGCACACTGATGCCAGTGTACATTTTACTGTAACATACACCCCAGAGGGCACCTTAGAGGTGCCCCCGAAACCTTAACCGACTATCCGTGTAGGCTGACTAGTTCTAGCAGCCTGCCACACACCAGACATGTTGCTGACCACATGGGGAGAGTGCCTTTGTCACTCTGTGGCTAGTAACAAAGCCTGTGCTGGGTGGAGATGCTTATCACCTCCCCCTGCAGGAACTGTAACACCTGGCGGTGAGCCTCAAAGGCTCTCCCCCTTTGTTACAGCACCCCAGGGCACTCCAGCTAGTGGAGTTGCCCGCCCCCTCCGGCCACGGCCCCGCTTTTGGCGGCAAGGCCGGAGGAGATAATGAGAAAAACAAGGAGGAGTCACTGGCCAGTCAGGACAGCCCCTAAGGTGTCCTGAGCTGAGGTGACTCTGACTTTTAGAAATCCTCCATCTTGCAGATGGAGGATTCCCCCAATAGGGATAGGAATGTGCCCCCCTCCCCTTGGGAGGAGGCACAAAGAGGGTGTACCCACCCTCAGGGCTAGTAGCCATTGGCTACTAACCCCCAGACCTAAACAAGCCCTTAAATTTAGGGCCATATTTATAATTTTTGACGCACAACTGCGCCAACGCAGTTGTGCGTCAAAAAAGTTAACGCCGGCTAACGCCATTCCAAAGCGCCATGCGGGCGCCTTATTTATGGAATGGCGTTACCCAGCGCAGCTGACTGGTGTGCGTCAAAAAAAATGACCCACACCAGGCAGCGCCGGCGTAGGGGAAAATGGAGCTTGGGCGTCAAAAAATGGGGCAAGTCAGGGCTGAGGCAAAATATTGGCCTCAACCCGATTTGCGCCATTTTTTTTGACTCCCAACCCCCATTGAAATGACTCCTGTATTAGCACAGACAGGAGTCATGCCCCCTTGCCCAATGGCCATGCCCAGGGGACTTATGTCCCCTGGGCATGGTCATTGGGCATAGTGGCATGTAGGGGGGCACAAATCAGGCCCCCCTATGCCACAAAAAAAGTTTTAAAAAAATTACTTACCTGAACTTACCTTAAGTTCCCTGGGATGGGTCCCTCCATCCTTGGGCGTCCTCCTGGGGTGGGCAAGGGTGGCAGGGGGGGTCCCTGGGGGCATGGGAGGGCACCTCCGGGCTCCTTCCGAGCCCACAGGTCCCTTAACGCCTGCCCTGAGCAGGCGTTAAAAAATGACGCAAAAGCGGCTGGACGTCATTTTTTTTGACCCGCCCACTCACGTGCGTTATATTTGCACAGGAGTTTAAATAAGGCGCACATGCCTTGGAGTCATTTTTTAGACGGGAACGCCTACCTTGCATATCATTAACGCAAGGTAGGCGTCCACGCTAAAAAATGACGCAAACTCCAAGATCTTTGGCGCTAAACGGGTCTAACGCCAAAGTATAAATATGGAGTTAGCTTTGCGTCGGATTTGTGTAAAAAAAAACGACGCAATTCCGGCGCAAAGAGAGTATAAATATGCCCCTTAGTAATTAAGGGCTCCCCAGAACCTAGGAACTCAGATTCCTGCAACCTAAGAAGAAGAGGACTGCTGAGCTGAATCCCCTGCAGAGAATGCGGAGACACCAACTGCTTTGGCCCCAGCTCTACCGGCCTGTCTCCCCACTTCTAAAGACACTGCTCTAGCGATGCTTTCCCAGGGACCAGCGACCTCTGAATCCTCAGAGGACTGCCCTGCATCTAGAAGGACTAAGAACTCCCGAGGACAGCGGCTCTGTTCACCCAAAACTGCAACTTTGTAACAAAGGAGCAACTTTAAAACAACTTGCGTTTTCCGCCGGAAGCGTGAGACTTGCCACTCTGTACCCGACGCCCCCGGCTCGACTTGTGGAGAACAATCACTTCAGGGAGGACTCCCCGGCGACTGCGAGACCGTGAGTAGCCAGAGTTGCCCCCCCTGAGCCCCCACAGCGACGCCTGCAGAGGGAATCCCGAGGCTCCCCCTGACCGCGACTGCCTGCTTCTAAGAACCTGACGCCTGGTAGGGACACTGCACCCGCAGCCCCCAGGACCTGAAGGATCCGAACTCCAGTGCAGGAGTGACCCCCAGGAGGCTCTCTCCCCTGCCCAGGTGGTGGCTACCCCGAGGAGCCCCCGTTGCCTGCCTGAATCGCTGAAGAGGCCCCTTGGTCTCCCATTGAAACCTATTGAAAACCCGACGCATGTTTGCACACTGTACCCGGCCCCCCCGTGCTGCTGAGGGTGTACTTTCTGTGTGGACTTGTGCCCCCCCCGGTGCCCTACAAAACCCCCCTGGTCTGCCCTCCGAGGACGCAGGTACTTACCTGCTGGCAGACTGGAACCGGTGGGCTACCTTGGACCCAAACTTGAACCACCGTAGGTGGTTTACTTACCTGTAAAAACTAACAAACTCTTACTCCCCCCAGGAACTGTTGAAAATTGCACTGTGTCTAGTTTTAAAATAGCTAAATGTGATTTATGGGAAAACTGTATATGCTATTTTGCTAATTCAAAGTTCCTAAAGTACCTACCTGCAATACCTTTCATTTGAAGTATTACATGTAAATCTGGAACCTGTGTTTCTTAAAATAAACTAAGAAAATATATTTTTCTATACAAAAACCTATTGGCCTGGAATTGTCTTTGAGTGTGTGTTCCTCATTTATTGCTTGTGTGTGTACAACAAATGCTTAACACTACTCCTTTGATAAGCCTACTGCTTAACCACACTACCACAAAATAGAGCATTAGTATTATCTCTTTATGCCACTATCTTACCTCTAAGGGGAACCCTTGGACTCTGTGCATACTATTCCTTACTTTGTAATAGTGCATTCAGAGCCAACTTCCTACATTGGTGGATCAGCGGTGGGGTACAAGACTTTGCATTTGCTGGACTACTCAGCCAATACCTGATCACACGACTAAATTCCAAAATTTGTCATTAGAAACAGATTTTTGCAATTTGAGCTATTTTTCTAAATTTTTAAAAGTCCTGCTAGGGCCTTAGTGTTAGTTGCTGTTAGCATTTCTTTTAGAGTTTTAAAGTTTTGTGAAAGTTTGAATTAAGTTCTAGAGATAGTTTTAGATTCTTAAAAAGTATTCCAACTTTTAGAAACATAGGGGTTCATTACAACATTGGCGGTAAAAGCCGCTTACCGCCGTGCAGAAGACCGCCAATACACCGCGGCCGCGGCTGGAAACCGCCACAGCTATTATGACAAACATCACGGAATCCGCCGAAATTCCGACACCCACACAAGTTCGCCACACCAAAGGTCAGCGATAAATATGCGGAAACAAATCCTCCACCTCCACGCCAACAGAAACACGCCCATGCTATTACGACCCACGAATCCACGCAGCGGTCTTTCAACCGCGGTATTCCATTGGCGGTACACACCGCCGCGCTCAAAATACACACACAGCTCCAAAACACCGCCACATTGGACAATTCCAAATACACACACCTGATACACATACACACACCACTCCCACACACCCAACACTATATAAAACACACACCCACATCACCCACAAACCCCTACGACCACAAATTAGAGACGAAGGCCAGAGAGAGACAGCACAGAATAGATAACACCATCACACAGAGGCACACTACACCATCACCCACACAACATCCACGCACAAAACACCACATACCACTATACTCACCACACTCATCAACACATACACCACCCCACACATCACACACAACACCCCATGTCACGCCAAAGACACCCCCGCTTCTCCGAGGAGGAGCTCAGGGTCATGGTGGAGGAAATCATCAGGGCAGAGCCACAGCTATTTGGCTCACAGGTACAGTACACATCCATAGCCAGGAAGATGGAGCTTTGGCAAAGAATAGTCGACAGGGTCAACTCCCTGGGACAGCACCCAAGAAATAGGGAGGACATCAGGAAGAGGTGGAATGACCTACGGGGGAAGGTGCGTTCCACGGTATCCAGGCACCACATCGCGGTACAGCGGACTGGCGGCGGACCCCCACCTCCTCCCCCAAAACTAACAACATGGGAGGAGCAAGTCTTGTCCATCTTGCATCCTGAGGGCCTCGCAGGAGTCGTTGGAGGAACGGACACTGGTAAGTCAAATCTTCACTATCATATCCCCCACCCTACCTGCATGCTATCACACACCCCCACCCTCACACCCTCCTGTATCACACTAACTCCTCACTAATCTACCCATAACACCAACCACCCAACCCAACCTCAAGACCTGCATGACATAACTAAGCATGGATACCCATCACTAAAGCATGCCCACTGCACAGACCCACAACACCCCCCAACCATCACCACACAAGCCCACACACAGGAATGCCTGCACTGGGGTTCACGCACACCCAACCATTGCACACCATGAAACACACACATGCAATAATCATGTACTTATACCCCCGCAGGAACCCGAAGGAACGTCACCACACCAGAGGGTCCAGACAACACCACTCCACCCCCAGAAGAGGCCCACAGTGACGACAGCAGCTCTGCCCTACTGGCTCTTGATGACCAGCCCGGACCATCGTGGGCCTCAGGACAGTCGGTTCCCCTTGCCCAGCCACAGCCCAACACCGAGCTTCCACCCTCTGGTAACCCCAGCACAGCACCCACCCAGCGGGCCCATACCTCCCTACCCAGGACAGGTCAATCAGCGGTGTGTCCACCACTACAGGGCACCTAGGCTAACCCAACACCCCAACAACAACAGGGACCTGGGGGCAGTGGTAGTGGGCACGCAGTCCAGGGGACGGAGGCACAGGAACACCGGGGAACTGGGAGGGCTGCTGTGCGACAGAGGGAGGACAGGCCAAGGGAACCCACTCTCCATGAGGCCCTATCCTCCATCATGGGAGCATACCACCATTCACTGTAGGCAAATCCGCCACCTCAGGGAAAATTATGTATCTCCTTACGTGTTTCAGCAGGGCCGACAACACTCTGGACAAAACGTTGGAAAACATAGGCTGGGACATCCCTGATGCCATGGCCACTGTTGTCTGAAAAGACCCACTTGCAAAGAAATGGAGCACTGACAGCACCTGCACGTCAGGGGGGATTCCAGTCGGATGGCGGATTGGTGACATCAGGTCTGGCTCCAACTGGGTACATAGTTCCCGGATTGTGGCACGGTCAAACCGGTAGGTCACGATGACATGTCGCTCTTTCATTGTCAACAGGTCTACCAGCGGTCGGTACACTGGCGGATTCCGCCATCTTCCAATATGTCCCAACTGATGGTGCCTAAGAAGGGCAACAGTGAAAAAAATGTCAGCATTCCTCCAGGTATGTACCCACAGTCACACACAAGACTACACCAGACAATTAATCCATCCGGGAAAGGTTTTGAGTGTAGGCCTCGGTATGTGTGACGCAGTAGTAATTGAAGCCATGTGGGTCCCTGAAATGGCGGCTGCCTGACCTCTAAACTGGGACAATGGAATTGTGGGGTAACTGCGCTGGCGTTGGACACCGTCGCGGTAGGCGGTCGTAGAGCGCGGCGCAATGCTGCATTGGTTAGCATTGGACCCTATGGGTCCCAGGAGCCAATGAACAGGTGCGCTGGCGGTGATGATGCGCACCGACGCGGACGTCACTGCCGCGGACATCACCACCATTTTCTATCTCTTCAATCACTAGATACCTGACCTTCGACAGGCGAGGACCTACACTGCTAGTGCTGCTGTGACCTCGGTCTGGAAGCGACGATGGCTGCTGCATCTGGGGAAAGGGCCCCTGCCTTCACTGCACAGGAGTTGGAGAAACTTGTGGATGGGGTCCTCCCCCAGTATACTCTACTCTACGGTCCTCCAGACCAACAGGTTAGTACACAGGGAGCAAGTTGTATGGGCTAGGCCTGGGTGGACAGGGCTGGGTGGATAAGGGAAGGGGGCAGAGTACATAGAACAGTCATGCATGGGGATGAATGGGCCACAGGGATAGAGTTGGGAGGGGGCCAATTACAACGACGGTGCTGTAGGTAATGACTGTTCCTCTTTCCTTGTGCATGTCATGTAGGCCAGCGCCCACCAGAAGAGGGACATTTGGCGTGCCATCGCCAAGGAAGTCCGGACCCTGGGGGCCCACCAGAGACGGGGCACCCACTGCCGGAAGAGATGGGAGGACATTCGCCGCTGCAGCAAGAAGACGGCGGAGGCTCAGCTGGGGATGGCCTCCCAACGTGGGAGGGGTGCCCGTCGCACCATGACCCCCCTGATGTTCCGGATCCTGGCGGTGGCCTACCCGGAGTTGGATGGGCGCTTAAGGACATCACAGCAGACACAAGGGGGTGAGTAAAACCTCATCCTATGGACTTTGCGTGCAGTGGAGCTGTCTGGGTGGGGGTGGTGGGCTGTGGGTGTCCAGGGCGAGTTTGGTAGGCAAGGCCCCTCCGTTATGTAGGCCATGTGGCACTCTACCCCAGCTCAAAAAAAAGGAAAATTGATGTATAGTTGCCCCTTTGCCATCCATGTGGGCAAATATCTACCACTGCCATGTAGGCCATATACCAGAAATTGCATGTGCAGAGGGCAGGAGCACGGCGTAATGCAGGGGGCTGCTGCGTTTGTCTTGTCCGCCAACGGTAGCGGTATGCCATGCACTAAAACTCTCATTCTTCTGTCTCCACCCTTTTTCTGCTCTCCCTGTCCTTCTGTACATCAGCATCAACACGCGGAGGTACAGTGGCACCGGAGCACGAGGGAGCTGTATCCCACATGGCCATGGAGGGCCAAACCACAGACTCTGAATTCACCAGTGGGACGGAGGGCGAGGGGAGCTTCACGTCAGCCACAGGATCACCAACCAGCGACACGGACTCGTCCGCCGATGGGAGCTCCCCTGTGGTGGCAGCACCATCTGTGCGCCCCACTTCTACAGGTACAGCCGCCACCTCCCCTACCAGCACCGCCCTCCCAGCAGCCCCTCAGCGTTCGCCCCGTGCCCGCTCACCCAGGAGGGTGGGCATCACCTTCGCCCCAGGCACTTCAGGCCCTGCCCCAGTCACCCCTGCTACCCTCAGTGAGGAGGCCATTGACCTCCTCAGGTCACTCACTGTTGGGCAGTCTACCATTGTGAATGCCATCCAGGGTGTAGAACGAGAGTTGAAACACGGTAATGCATTCCTGGAAGGCATTCATTCTGGTCAGGCTGTCCTTCAACGAACCCTGCAATCTCTGGCCTCAGCACTGATGGCAGCCATTGTCCCTGTGTCCAGCCTCCCCCCTCCAACTTCCTCCACCCAGACCCAATCCCCTGTACCCCAGCCCATCCCAAGCACACCTACAGATCAGCATGCACACAAGTCAACACACACAAGTAGCTCAAGCAAACATAGGCACCACACACACACCACAGGCACTCACACAAGCATCAGACCCATACAGACACAGCAACATCCACTGTCTCCACTGTGTCCTCCTCCTCCTCTTCAGGATGTAACAGTGGGCAAGCCACCCACTTGTTAGACTTGAGAAACTGTGGCTTAGCACTCCCCAGGATGTAACAGTGGGCAAGCCACCCACTGTAGAGACTTGAGAGACTGTGGCGTTGCACTCCCCAGGATGTAACAGTGGGCAAGCCACCCACTTGTTAGACTTGAGAGACTGTGGCTTAGCACTCCCCAGAATGTAACAGTGGGCATGCCACCCACTGTAGAGACTTGAGAGACTGTGGCTTTGCACTCCCCAGGATGGCACAGTGGGCAACCCACCCACTGAAGTGACTTGAGAGACTGTGGCTTTGCACTCCCCAGGATACATCAATGGGCATGGAGCCCTGTCGTGGATCTGGCTTCGCATTCATCTGGCTGAGGTGCCCCCCTTCCCTTCCCCCTGAGGTGCCTGTAGTGTTTCTATCTTATGCCCCGGCAGTGTTCTCTCGGATTTTGGTCAGGTATCTATTGTGGGCGTCGCCCATGCATTTTTGGACTGTTGGTGCACGGACATTGTTGTGTACATATCTGCACTACTTCTTGTATTGTACATTTATTTTTGACAGATTTCGTGATATATATATCCGTATATTTTTTAATGAGTAGTATATTGGCACAATACAAAGTGTGACTGCTATTCGCTTTGTCTTTGCATTCTTCCGGGGGGATTGTGAGTTGTTACTGTGATTTTTGTGAATGCATTGGTGTATATGTTGTAATATGCGAGGGTGGGGGTGGGGGTGTTTGGTGGGTGTCCCCGTAACTTTTGCCTCCCCCTTCCCCCGTGTCGTAGGTGCTGCACTCACCAGTATGTTCGGCGCCTACGTCGCTGTTGGTCATAGATGAGCAGGAATGCAAGGGCAGGGAGTATTTGTAGTTCCGGATCCATGGTGTCCTCGTTCCTCGTGGGATGTGTTGAGGTGAGCGGTTTCCCATTGAAATGGCTGTTTCTGCCGTGTTTTTATCCACGGTGAATCCGCCCCGGAAAAGGTGGCAGATTGGTGTGTTGTGATAGTGTGGGCGGTACATTGTCTTCCGCCTGTCTATTAGCGGTGACCGCCGCACTGTTTGTCTGTACCGCCGTGGCGGGCGGTGTGTTAAAGTGGCTGTCTTAGTTGGCGGTTTCCGCCAGGGTCATAATTCCCTTTTTTTGTCCGCCGGCCTGTTTGCGATATTACCGCAGCTTTAACACCGTCCGCCAGGGTTGTAATGACCACCATAATGTCTAATGCAGAAGAGAGTGCGATGGAACTCGACCTCACACCTTACCTCCATCTTAGAATGAGGGAGCTAAGGTCTCTCTGCAAAATAAAGAAAGTTGGCATAAGCCCTTCCAAAGCACAGTTCCAGGAGCTGCTGGCAGAGTTTGACAAAGCTAACCCCTCTGAGGATGACCTCTCAGAGGATGAAGCTAGTGACTTGGAGGAGAATTCCCCCCCTCCAGTCCTAGTTAGGGAGAACAGGGGCCCTCAAACCCTAACTCCAACTGTGATAGTCAGAGATGCTGCTTCCCTCACAGGAGGGTCCAGCACCTCTGTAATCACTGAGGATAGCCTCAGTGAAGATGACCTCCTGTTAGCCAGGATGGCCAAAAGATTGGCTTTAGAGAGACAGCTCCTAGCCATAGAAAGGGAAAGACAAGAGATGGGTTTTGGTCCCATCCATGGTGGCAGCAACATAAATAGGGTCAGAGATTCTCCTGACATGTTGAAAATCCCTAAAGGGATTGTAACTAAATATGAAGATGGTGATGACATCACCAAATGGTTCACAGCTTTTGAGAGGGCTTGTGCAACCAGAAAAGTAAACAGATCTCACTGGGGTGCTCTCCTTTGGGAAATGTTCACTGGAAAGTGTAGGAATAGACTCCTCACACTCTCTGGAAAAGATGCAGAATCCTATGACCTCATGAAGACTAACCTGATTGAGGGCTTTGGATTCTCCACTGAGGAGTATAGAATTAGGTTCAGGGGGGCTCAAAAATCCTCGAGCCAGACCTGGGTTGATTTTGTGGACTACTCAGTGAAAACACTGGATGGTTGGATTCAAGGCAGTGGTGTAAATGATTATGATGGGCTGTACAATTTATTTGTGAAAGAACACCTATTAAATAATTGTTCAAATGATAAACTGCATCAGCATCTGGTAGACCTAGGACCAATTTCTCCCCATGAATTGGGAAAGAAGGCGGACCATTGAGTCAAGACTAGGGTGACCAAGACTTCCACAGGGGGTGACCAAAAGAAAGGGGTCACAAAGCCTCCCCAGGGGGAGAGTGTTGAGACATTCAAAGGTAAAAATAGTAAAGAGTCTTCTACAGGCCCCCAAAAACCTGCATAGGAGGGGGGGGCCCAGAGCCTCTTCACAAACCAATTTTGGGTACAAGGGTAAAAACTTTGATCCCAAAAAGGCCTGGTGTCGTAGCTGTAGTCAGCCTGGACACCAAACTGGAGACAAGGCCTGTCCCAAGAAAAGTACCACTTCTAACTCCACTCCAGCTAACACTGGAATGGCCAGTCTCCAAGTGGGATCAACAGTGTGCCCAGAGTAAATCAGGTGTCACACTGAAGCTACATTAGTCTCTGAAGGTGGGGTGGATTTAGCCACACTGGCTGCCTGGCCCCCTAACATGCAAAAATACAGGCAGCAGCTCTTAATTAATGGGACAAGTGTAGAAGGCCTGAGGGATACAGGTGCCAGTGTCACCATGGTGACAGAGAAACTGGTTTCCCCTGGTCAATACCTGGCTGGACAAACTTATCCAGTCACCAATGCTGACAATCAGACTAAAGTACATCCCATGGCAACTTTAGAATGGGGAGGGGTCAATGGCCTGAAACAGGTGGCGGTCTCCTCAAATATCTCTGTAGACTGTTTGCTTGGAAATGACCTGGAGTCCTCAGCATCGGCTGAGGTAGAATTGAAAACCCATGCAGCCATGCTGGGTATCCCTGAACTGGTGTGTGTCAAGACAGGGGCACAGTGCAAGGCTCAGGGTGAAAAAGTAGAGTTGGAGCCTGAAAAAAGGGCCTAGCCTACCAAGAGAAAAGGAAAGACAACTGGGAAACCAGCTGCAACACAACAACAAAAAGAGAACCTCTCTTCCCAGGAAGAAGTTCTACCCTCTGAGGGAACTGAGCCACTGGAGTTAGAACCTTATCAGGTTGAGCTCTTAGGCCCAGGGGGACCCTCAAAGGAGCAGTTGTGTAAGGGGCAAGAAACCTGTCCCTCTCTTGAAGGCCTTAGGCAGCAAGCTGCTGAAGAGTCCAATGGCAAGAAAACAGGAACACATAGGGTCTATTGGGAAGATGGACTCCTTTACACTGAGGCAAGAGATCCCAAACCTGGTGCCACTAGGAGAGTGGTAGTGCCTCAGGAGTTTAGGGAGTTCATACTGACCTTAGCCCATGATATTCCTCTTGCTGGGCATTTGGGACAAACCAAGACGTGGAAGAGACTAGTCAACCACTTCTATTGGCCCAACATGTCCCAGAAGGTCAAGGAGTTTTGTGTCTCCTGTGCCACCTGTCAAGCCAGTGGTAAGACAGGTGAACACCCAAAGGCCCCCCTCATTCCACTTCCAGTGGTGGGGGTCCCCTTTGAAAGAGTGGGTGTGGACATAGTGGGTCCACTTGAACCTCCCACAGCCTCAGGGAACATGTACATACTAGTAGTAGTGGATCATGCTACTAGATACCCTGAAGCAATTCCCCTTAGGTCGACTACTGCCCCTGCAGTAGCCAAGGCCCTCATTGGTATTTTTACCAGAGTGGGTTTTCCTAAGGAGGTGGTATCTGACAGAGGTACCAACTTCATGTCAGCATACATGAAACACATGTGGAATGAGTGTGGAGTGCCTTACAAATTCATTACACCATACCATCCACAAACTAACGGCCTTGTTGAGAGATTCAACAAGACATTAAAAGGCATGATCATGGGGCTCCCTGAAAAACTCAAAAGGAGATGGGATGTCCTCTTGCCATGCCTGCTTTTCGCTTACAGAGAGGTGCCTCAGAAGGGAGTAGGGTTCTCACCCTTTGAACTTCTGTTTGGCCACCCTGTAAGGGGACCACTAGCTCTTGTGAAAGAAGGCTGGGAGAGACCTCTTCATAAGCCTAAGCAAGATATAGTGGACTATGTACTTGGCCTACGTTCAAGGATGGCAGAGTACATGGAAAAGGCAAGTAAAAACCTTGAGGCCAGCCAACAGCTCCAGAAGTTTTGGTATGAGCAAAAGGCTGCAATGGTTGAATTTCAACCAGGGCAGAAAGTCTGGGTTTTGGAGCCTGTGGCTCCCAGGGCACTTCAGGACAGATGGAGTGGCCCTTACCCAGTGCTAGAAAAGAAGAGTCAGGTCACCTACCTGGTGGACCTCGGCACTAGCAGGAGCCCCAAGAGGGTGATCCATGTGAACCGCCTTAAGCTCTTCCATGACAGGGCTGATGTGAATCTGTTGATGGTAACAGATGAGGACCAGGAAGCTGAGAGTGAACCTCTCCCTGATCTCCTCTCCACAAACCCTAAAGATGGCTCAGTTGATGGAGTGATCTATTCAGACACCCTCTCTGGCCAACATCAAGCTGATTGTAGGAAGGTCCTACAACAGTTTGCTGAGCTCTTTTCCCTAACCCCTGGTCAGACACACCTGTGTACCCATGATGTGGACACAGGAGACAGCATGCCTGTCAAAAACAAAATATTCAGACAGTCTGACCAAGTTAAGGAAAGCATCAAGGTGGAAGTCCACAAGATACTGGAATTGGGAGTCATTGAGCACTCTGACAACCCCTGGGCTAGCCCAGTGGTCTTAGTCCCCAAACCTCACACCAAAGATGGAAAGAGAGAGATGAGGTTTTGTGTGGACTACAGAGGACTTAATTCTGTCACCAAGACAGATGCCCATCCCATTCCAAGGGCTGATGAACTGATTGACAAATTGGGTGCTGCCAAATTCTTGAGTACCTTTGACTTAACAGCAGGGTACTGGCAAATCAAAATGGCACCAGGAGCAAAAGAAAAGACAGCATTCTCCACACCTGATGGGCATTATCAGTTTACTGTTATGCCCTTTGGTTTAAAAAATGCCCCTGCCACCTTCCAAAGGTTGGTGAATCAAGTCCTTGCTGGCTTGGAGTCCTTTAGTGCAGCTTATCTTGACGATATTGCTGTCTTTAGCTCCAGCTGGCAGGATCACCTGGTCCACCTGAAGAAGGTTTTGAAGGCTCTGCAATCAGCAGGCCTCTCTATCAAGGCATCCAAATGCCAGATAGGGCAGGGAACTGTGGTTTACTTGGGACACCTTGTAGGTGGAGGCCAAGTTCAGCCACTCCAGCCTAAGATCCAGACTATTCTGGACTGGGCAGCTCCAAAAACCCAGACTCAAGGCAGGGCATTCCTTGGCTTGACTGGGTATTACAGGAGGTTTGTGAAGGGATATGGATCCATAGTGACAGCCCTCACAGAACTTACCTCCAAGAAAATGCCCAAGAAAGTAAACTGGACTGTAGAATGCCAACAGGCCTTTGACACCCTGAAACAAGCAATGTGCACAGCACCAGTTCTAAAAGCTCCAGATTACTCCAAGCAGTTCATTGTGCAGACAGATGCCTCTGAACATGGGATAGGGGCAGTTTTGTCCCAAACAAATGATGATGGCCTTGACCAGCCTGTTGCTTTCATTAGCAGGAGGTTACTCCCCAGGGAGCAGCGTTGGAGTGCCATTGAGAGGGAGGCCTTTGCTGTGGTTTGGTCCCTGAAGAAGCTGAGACCATACCTCCTTGGTACTTACTTTGTAGTTCAAACTGACCACAGACCTCTCAGATGGCTGATGCAAATGAAAGGTGAAAATCCAAAACTGTTGAGGTGGTCCATCTCCCTACAGGGAATGGACTTTATAGTGGAACACAGACCCGGGACTGCCCATGCCAATGCAAATGGCCTTTCCAGGTTCTTCAACTTAGAAAATGAAGACTCTCTTGCGAAAGGTTAGTCTCATCCTCTTTCGTTTGGGAGGGGGGGTTGTGTAAGGAAATGCCTCCTTGGCATGGTTACCCCCTGACTTTTTGCCTTTGCTGATGCTAAGTTTTGATTTGAAAGTGTGCTGAGGACTGCTAACCACGCCCCAGCACCAGTGTTCTTTCCCTAACCTGTACTTTTGTTTCCACAATTGGCACACCCTGGCATCCAGGTAAGTCCCTTGTAACTGGTACCCCTGGTACCAAGGGCCCTTATGCCAGGAAAGGTCTCTAGGGGCTGCAGCATATCTTATGCCACCTTGGGGACCCCTCACTCAGCACAGACACATTGCTTGCCAGCTTGTGTGTGCTGGTGAAAACATAACGAGTAAGTCGACATAGCACTCCCCTCAGTATGCCATGCCAACCTCACACTGCCTATGCAGTATAGATAAGTCACCCCTCTAGCAGGCCTTACAGCCCTAAGGCAGGGTGCACTATACCATAGGTGAGGGCACCAGTGCATGAGCACTGTGCCTCTACAGTGTCTAAGCAAACCCTTAGACATTGTAAGTGCAGGGTAGCCATAAGAGTATATGGTCTGGGAGTCTGTCATGCACGAACTCCACAGCACCATAATGGCTACACTGAAAACTGGGAAGTTTGGTATCTAACTTCTCAGCACAATAAATGCACACTGATGCCAGTGTACATTTTTTTGTAACTTACACCCCAGAAGGCACCTTAGAGGTGCCCCTTGAAACCTTAACCGACTATCCATGTAGGCTGACTAGTTCTAGCAGCCTGCCACACACCAGACATGTTGCTGACCACATGGGGAGAGTGCCTTTGTCACTATGTGGCTAGTAAAAAAGCCTGTGCTGGTTGGCGATGCTTATCACCTTCCCCCTGCAGGAACTGTAACAACTGGCGGTGAGCCTCAAAGGCTCTCCCCCTTTGTTACAGCACCCCAGGGCACTCCAGCTAGTGGAGTTGCCCGCCCCCTCCGGCCACGGCCCCGCTTTTGGCGGCAAGGCCGGAGGAGATAATTAGAAAAACAAGGAGGAGTCACTGGCCAGTCAGGACAGCCCCTAAGGTGTCCTAAGCTGAGGTGACTCTGACTTTTAGAAATCCTCCATCTTGCAGCTGCAAGATTCCCACAATAGGGATAGGAATGTGCCCCCCTCCCCTTGGGAGGAGGCATAAAGAGGGTGTACCCACCCTCAGGGCTAGTAGCCATTGGCTACCAACCCCCCAGACCTAAACAAGCCCTTAAATTTAGTATTTAAGGGCTCCCCAGAACCTAGGAACTCAGATTCTTGCAACCTAAGAAGAAGAGGACTGCTGAGCTGAAAAACCCTGCAGAGAATGCGGAGACACCAACTGCTTTGGCCCCAGCTCTACCGGCCTGTCTCCCCACTTCTAAAGACACTGCTCTAGCGACGCTTTCCCAGGGACCAGCGACCTCTGAATCCTCAGAGGACTGCCCTGCATCTAGAAGGACTAAGAGCTCCCGAGGACAGCGGCTCTGTTCACCCAAGACTGCAACTTTGTAACAAAGGAGCAACTTTAAAACAACTTGCGTTTCCCGCCGGAAGCGTGAGACTTGCCACTCTGCACCCGACGCCCCTGGCTCGACTTGTGGAGAACAATCACTTCAGGGAGGACTCCCCGGCGACTGCGAGACCGTGAGTAGCTAGAGTTGCCCCCCCTGATCCCCCACAGCGACGCCTGCAGAAGGAATCCCGAGGCTCCCCCTGACCACGACTGCCTGCTTCTAAGAACCTGACGCCTGGTAGAGACACTGCACCCGCAGCCCCCAGGACCTGAAGGATCCGAACTCCAGTGCAGGAGTGAACCCCAGGAGGCTCTCTCCCCTGCCCAGGTGGTGGCTACCCCGAGGAGCCCCCCGTTGCCTGCCTGCATCGCTGAAGAGGCCCATTGGTCTCCCATTGAAACCTATTGAAAACCCGACGCATGTTTGCATACTGCACTGCACCGCCCCCGTGCTGCTGAGGGTGTACTTTCTGTGTGGACTTGTGTCCCCCCCGGTGCCCTAAAAAACCCCCCTGGTCTGCCCTCCGAGGACGCAGGTACTTACCTGCTGGCAGACTGGAACCGGTGGGCTACCTTGGACCCAAACTTGAACCCCGTAGGTGGTTTACTTACCTGTAAAAACTAACAAACTCTTACTCCCCCCTGGACCTGTTGAAAATTGCACTGTGTCTAGTTTTAAAACAGCTAAATGTGATTTATGTGAAAACTGTATATGCTATTTTGCTAATTCAATGTTCCTAAAGTACCTACCTGCAATACCTTTCATTTGAAGTATTACATGTAAATCTGGAACCTGTGTTTCTTAAAATAAACTAAGAAAATATATTTTTCTATACAAAAACCTATTGGCTTGGAATTGTCTTTGAGTGTGTGTTCCTCATTTATTGCTTGTGTGTGTACAACAAATGCTTAAAACTACTCCTTTGATAAGCCTACTGCTTGACCACACTACCACAAAATAGAGCATTAGTATTATCTCTTTATGCCACTATCTTACCTCTAAGGGGAACCCTTGGACTCTGTGCATACTATTCCTTACTTTGTAATAGTGCATTCAGAGCCAACTTCCTACATTGGTGGATTAGCGGTGGGGTACAAGACTTTGCATTTGCTGGACTACTCAGCCAATACCTGATCACACGACTAAATTCCAAAAATTGTCATTAGAAACAGATTTTTGCAATTTGAGCTATTTTTCTAAATTTTTAAAAGTCCTGCTAGGGCCTTAGTGTTAGTCCCTGTTAGCATTTCTTTTAGAGTTTAAAAGTTTTGTGAAAGTTTGAATTAAGTTCTAGAGATAGTTTTAGATTCTTAAAAAGTATTCCAACTTTTAGAAACATAGGGGTTCATTACAACATTGGTGGTAAAAGCCGCTTACCGCTGTGCAGAAGACCGCCAATACACCGCGGCGGCGGCGGGAGACCGCCACAGCTATTATGACACACATCACGGAATCCGCCGAAATTCAGACACCCACACAAGTCGGCCACACCAAAGGTCATCGATAAATATGCGGAAACAAATCCTCCACCTCCACGCCAACAGAAACACGCCCAAGCTATTACGACCCACGAATCCACGCAGCGGTCTTTCAACCGCGGTATTCCATTGGCGGTACACACCGCCGCGCTCAAAATACACACACAGCTCCAAAACACCGCCACATTGGACAATTCCAAATACACACACCTGATACACATACACACACCACTCCCATACACCCAACACTATATAAAACACACACCCACATCACCCACAAACCCCTACGACCACAAATTAGAGACGAAGGCCAGAGAGAGACAGCACAGAATAGATAACACCATCACACAGAGGCACACTACACCATTACCCACACAACATCCACGCACAAAACACCACATACCACTACACTCACCACACTCATCAACACATACACCACCTGTTAGAAATTGGGTTTTTGGTTGGCAGTCAGGTTGCCCTCTGTCCAAGCAAGAACCCTCACTCTAGTCAGGGTAAGTCACACACAATCCAAAATCAGCCTGTGCTCACCCTCCGGTAGCTTGGCACGAGCAGTCAGGCTTAACTTAGAAGGCAATGTGTAAAGCATTTGTGCAATAAATCATACAACACCATAGCACAACACCACAAAAATACACCACACAGTGTTTAGAAAAATATATAATATGTATCTGGGTATCTTCAGGTCAAAACGATCAAAGTTGCAATATGAATTTGTAAAGATATCACTGAAAAGTGATATAAAGTGTCTTAAGTCTTTAGAAAGTAAACAGAGTCTCTTTCAAACACAAAGTACCTGGTTTCTGGTGGAAAATCTCCTCAGAGGGCCACAAAGGAAGAGATGCGTGGAAAAAGGGTGTGTGCGTCGATTTCTCCCCAGCACACACAGACTTGCATCGTTATTTTCCACGCGGGGAAGTCGAGCGTCGTTTTCCGGCACGCGGACAGTCTCTTTCTGTGGGTGGCGGGGATTACCAGATGTCCCGGGTCTGTGCGTGGATTTTCCTGCTTGTTTTCCGTCTGCGTGTCGTTCTGCGGGGCTGTGCGTCGAAGTTTCGATCTCACGGCAGGCGTCGCGTCGATTTCTCCTGCGGAGTCGGGCGGCGTTGTCCTTGCGAGGCCGTGCGTCAAAGTTTTGATCTCACGGCAGGCGTCACGTCGATTTCTCCTGCGGAGTCGGGCGGCGTTGTCCTTGCGAGGCCGTGCGTCAAAGTTTTGATCTCACGG
The DNA here is from genome assembly GCF_031143425.1 of Pleurodeles waltl. Taxonomy (NCBI): domain Eukaryota; kingdom Metazoa; phylum Chordata; class Amphibia; order Caudata; family Salamandridae; genus Pleurodeles; species Pleurodeles waltl. The sequence continues at coordinate 636,921,754 of NC_090444.1, forward strand.
CAGGCGTTGCGTCGATTTCTCCTGGGAAGCCGGGCGGCGTTGTCCTTGCGAGGCCGTGCGTCAAAGTTTCGATCTCACGGCAGGCGTCGCGTCGATTTCTCCCGGGAAGTCGGGCGGCGTTGTCCTTGCGAGGCCGTGCGTCAAAGTTTCGGTCGTCCCGAAGGCATCGCGTTGATCAGCGTCGGTGTGCGGCGTTTTTCTTGCCGCGGAACAAGCTGTGCGTCGAAAAGTTCGGCGCACGGAGCGTCCAAGAGGAAGAGTGAAGTCTTTTTGGTCCTGAGACTTCAGGGAACAGGAGGCAAGCTCTATCCAAGCCCTTGGAGAGCACTTTTACAGCCAGGCAAGAGTTCAGCAAGGCAGCAGGCCAACAACAAGGCAGCAGTCCTTTGTAGAAAAGCAGACAGGTGAGTCCTTTGAGCAGCCAGGCAGTTCTTCTTGGCAGGATGTAGTTTCTGGTTCAGATTTCTTCTCCAGCAAGTGTCTGATGAGGTAGGGCAGAGGCCCTGTTTTATACTAAGTTGTGCCTTTGAAGTGGGGGTGACTTCAAAGAGTCTCTAAGAAATGCACCAAGCCCCCTTTCAGTTCAATCCTGTCTGCCAGAGTCCCAGTAGGGGGTGTGGCAGTCCTTTGTGTGAGGGCAGGCCCTCCACCCTCCCAGCCCAGGAAGACCCATTCAAAATGCAGATGTATGCAAGTGAGGCTGAGTACCCTGTGTTTGGGGTGTGTCTGAGTGAATGCACAAGGAGCTGTCAACTAAACCTAGCCAGACGTGGATTGAAGGGCACAACAAGATTTTAGTGCAAAGAAATGCTCACTTTCTTAAAGTGGCATTTCTAGAATAGTAATATTAAATCCGACTTCAGCAGGATTTTGTATTACCATTCTGGCCATACTAAATATGACCTTCCTGCTCCTTTCAGATCAGCAGCTGCCACTTCAACAGTGTATGAGGGCAGCCCCAATGTTAGCCTATGAAAAGAGCAGGCCTCACAGTAGTGTAAAAACGAATGTAGGAGTTTTACACTACCAGGACATATAACTACACAGGTACATGTCCTGCCTTTTACCTACACAGCACCCTGCTCTAGGGGTTACCTAGGGCACACATTAGGGATGACTTATATGTAGTAAAAGGGGAGTTCTAGGCTTGGCAAGTACTTTTAAATGCCAAGTCGAAGTGGCAGTGAAACTGCACACACAGGCCTTGCAATGGCAGGCCTGAGACAGGGTTAAGGGGCTACTGAGGTGGGTGGCACAACCAGTGCTGCAGGCCCACTAGTAGCATTTAATCTACCTGCCCTAGGCACATGTAGTGTACTCTACCAGGGACTTACAAGTAAATTAAATAGTCAGTCATGGATAAACCAATCAGTAGTACAATTTACACAGAGAGCATATGCACTTTAGCACTGGTTAGCAGTGGTAAAGTGCCCAGAGGTCAAAAGCCAACAACAACAGGTCAGAAAAAATAGGAGGAAGGAGGCAAAAAGTTTGGGGATGTCCCTGTCAAAAAGCCAGGTCCAACATGACCCCCTACCAGCCTAAAGCCAGGGGAGAACAATCACTATCCGGATGTACTTCCCTGTTTGAGGCGACAGAACAAGGACCCAGGCCCACAACAGCAGGGGCATGCTCCAGTTCTTCGCCTTCCTGACTCCAATTGGATCCCTCTGTCCATACTCTCAGGGCCCACTAAGCCAACCCATGGGGAAACTTTCTCCTTACCTGCGGATCCCATCTGTGCAGCACCTAACTTTACTTTGCTCACAGATGTATCCCAGGAGCAGGATAGTACCACCATGACCAACACAGTGGTGTTGCCCACTCTACCCCCGGGGTGTGACACTTTTCCCCTCCCCAGGGATAACTCTGTCCACCCGGACAGCAAGCCACAGTGATTACTGACAGCTGCCAGGGATGAGAGCCAGGCCCCAGGCCTCTCAAAGCTCTCCAACCACTGTGGCCGTGGAGAGTGGGGGGCGGTAGCCCCAGGTGCTGGGCACCCTTTAACCACTCTCCCTTCCACTAGGTCAGGGATGACAGCCTGAACCTGGTCCTCCCCTCTGGGGCTCTGTACCCTCCCTCCTGGAGCGGTACCCCCAGAGTCCAACATGGTCAGGGTGCTTACAGAAGTCGCCCTGTACCATTCCTCCACCAGTGCAGGGCTGTTAACCTGCAACTGGCCCTCCAAGACTGGGGCCTGTACCTTCAGGTTGGACTAGGGCCCGGGGTGAGGCTTCCCTCCCCCTGCCCTCCCTTCTGGGGTCCAGCACCCTCCAACTAGGAGTGGCCTCCTCAGAAGACAACATGGTAGGGGCACTGTTATCAGTAGCCCCTCCCTCCAGGTCCCGGGGGACACCCTGAACCTGGCCTTCCAGCCCAGGGTCTGTACCCTCAGACTGGATCACTGCCTGGCAAACCAGGACTTCCTGGGAGGCACACCTACCCCCGACCAGGTCAGAGTTTAACCTCTGCACCTGACCATTCAACTCAGAGTCACCACCCTGAAGTTGAACAATTGCCTGGCACGCCAGGACTTCCTGGAGGGCACACTGACCCTCCACCAGGTCAGAGTTTAACCTCTGAACTTGGCCATTCAACTCAGAGTCACCACCCTGAAGTTGAACAATTGCCTGGCACGCCAGGACATCCTGGAGGGCACACTGACCCTCCACCAGGTCAGGGTTTAACCTCTGAACTGGGCCATTCAACTCAGAGTCACCACCCTGAAGTTGAACAATTGCCTGGCGCACCAGGACTTTCTGGGAGGCACACCTACCTCCCACCAGGTCAGAGTTTAACCTCTGAGCCTGGTTCCCCAACCCAGGGTCACCACCCTGAGGTTGGGCAATTGTCTGGCACGCCAGGACTTTCTGGGGGGCACACCTACCCCCCACCAGGTCAGAGTTTAACCTCTGAACCTGGTCATCCAACCCAGAGTCAACACCCTGAGGTTGGACAATTGCCTGGCACAGCAGGACTTCTTGGGAGGCACACCTACCTCCCACCAGGTCAGAGTTTAACCTCTGAACCTGGGTATCCAACCCAGGGTCACCACCCTGAGGTTGAACAATTGCCTTGCACGCCAGGACTTTCTGGGGGGCACACCTACCCCCCACCAGGTCAGAGTTTAACCTCTGAACCCGGTTATCCAACCCAGAGTCAGCACTCTGAGGTTGGACCACTGCCTGGTACACCAGGACTTTCTGGGGGGCACACCTACCCCCCAACAGGTCAGAGTTTATCCCCTGAACCTTGTTAGCCAACCCAGAGTCACCACCCTGAGGTTGAACCATTGCCTGGCAGGCCAGGACTTCCAGGGAGGCACACCTACCTCCCACCAGGTCAGAGTTTAACCTCTGAGCCTGGTTCCCCAACCCAGAGTCACCACCCTGAGGTTAGGCAATAGCCTGGCATGCCAGGACTTTCTGGGGGGGGCACACCTACCCCCCACCAGGTCAGAGTTTAACCTCTGAGCTTGGTTCCCCAACCCAGGGTCACCACCCTGAGGTTGGGCAATTGCCTGGCACGCCAGGACTTTCTGGGGGGCACACCTACCCCCCACCAGGTCAGAGTTTAACCTCTGAACCTGGTCATTCAACCCAGAGTCAACACCCTGGGGTTGGACAATTGCATGTCACAGCAGGACTTCTTGGGTGGCACATCTACCCCCCACCAGGTCAGAGTTTAACCTCTGAACCTGGGTATCCAACCCAGAGTCACCACCCTGAGGTTGAATTTTTGCCTGGCATGCCAGGACTTCCTGGGGGGCACTCTCACCCCCCACAAGGGACACACCGTCCCCAAGGGCCACACAAGAGTCTGGTTGGCGCAGGTCTCCCGACCTCTGCCCATCCGGCAGAGTCTGGGTTTCCCCCAAACAAGAAACGGTTTCACCTGGGTCATTCCTGGGGGGCTCTGCTCTCAGAGCTGTCCCCTGACTCTCAAGGTCCTCCACTGGGGTCTGCAACCCCCTCTCAACCCTATGTCTGGACTTCTGCACCCCCTCACTAGGAGGGGTACTGGCAGACACCAGAACTGTTGGGATGCTGGCTACAGTCACCCCCCCAAGTTCTTCTGACACTGCGGGGCTTCCCTCAAAAGGTGGCCCTACGGTACAGGCTAGGCTTCCCTCCTGGTGTTCCCTCATGGAACCCTCTAGGACCTGGGACCTACCTGGGACACTACAATCCTTTCCCACCACACTCGGTTGGGAACCACCTAGACCACTCCCTTCAGGAGCACCCCCAAATGCCTCGTCAGACTCTCTGGTACTCACCCAGAAGTCTGCCTCCCTTGTAAGTTCCCTGGGGTCAGAGAACTCACACTCCACCTGGTGTTGGCGTAGCTCTGAAAAATAAGGACCAGACATATGCTCTCCAGCAATTACATCACTTTGCCCTTCACATGTATTAACCACAGTACCCTTTACCCAACCACCCAGTAACTCAACCTTGGAAAAGCACTCTACTTCACCCTCCTGAGACTGGTGAGACAGTATCTGTCTGTCCCTGACACTCAACCCATACTCTTATGGAATGTCTCTACACTCTATATCCAGGACGTCCACCAGGGGGGAACCCTTTTCTCTGTCACACTCTGCTAGAGTCAGTAAAGTGTCCCTCCCCCCAGTAGGAATATGACTCCCTGTGCCAGTCCCCCAATCCTTCTCAGGGACCCTGTGCATAACGGGAACTACCTCATACCCTTGAACTGCCTGGGGTGTGTCAACTCCCTTCTTCAAGTTGGGCACCACATCTCTGGGCTTGTGCCCTCTTTCAGCAGTACTAGATACAAGATTTTTGCTGCCACCATCTGAACTGGACTCAGCCCTTCCGGCCTCCAGTTTCAGCTCTTTACAGCTCAGCTCATGAGCTGCAACCTTTTCTTCTTCCAGGGCTAAGAGTCTTTTTGCCTCAACCTCTGCAAGATACTCCTCTAATTGTTGCTCCTGTCGCCTTTGACCTCGGAGCCATTCATCTATTTCTGGGTCACTGTCCAACTCTGAGTAGTCTTCCTCCTCATGTGAGAAGTCTTCCTCCTCCTGTGCGTAGTCCTCCTCCTCATCTGAGGGGTACTTAGTCATTTGGTTTCTTGCTGCCTCTCTCTCTGCCCATCTTTCCTCCCCCCAGACTATGTAGTGATGGAGCATCTCCGCCTTAGTAGATCTCCTTGCTACAGGAAGGCCCCATTTTCTGCAAAGCTTCCTTAGGTCAGCCTTAGTGAGATGGTCAGTACGAACAAAGAATGAGTAGGTACACAATCCCATTTTGATAAGATCTTATCAGCAAAAACCAAAATCCAAAGTCCAAAATATCAATAGTATATCCAGGAGGACATCAGAGAACCAAGAGCCAAAAAAGATGAAAAATCAAGTTGACCTTCAACTGTGGGTAGGTAGTGAAATACTTAGCTACTGTATGTCACTGCACAAACACAAGTCCTATCCTCACCGCTGATCACCAATGTTAGAAATGGGGTTTTTGGTTGGCAGTCAGGTTGCCTCTGTCCAAGCAAGAACCCTCACTCTAGTCAGGGTAAGTCACACACAATCCAAAATCAGCCTGTACTCACCCTCCGGTAGCTTGGCACGAGCAGTCAGGCTTAACTTAGAAGGCAATGTGTAAAGCATTTGTGCAATAAATCATACAACACCATAGCATAACACCACAAAAATACACCACACAGTGTTTAGAAAAATATATAATATTTATCTGGGTATCTTCAGGTCAAAACGATCAAAGTTGCAATATGAATTTGTAAAGATATCACTGAAAAGTGATATAAAGTGTCTTAAGTCTTTAGAAAGTAAACAGAGTCTCTTTCAAACACAAAGTACCTGGTTTCTGGTGGAAAATCTCCTCAGAGGGCCACAAAGGAAGAGATGCATGGAAAAAGGGTGTGTGCGTCGATTTCTCCCCAGCACACACGGACTTGCGTCGTTATTTTCCACGCGGGGAAGTTGAGCGTCGTTTTCCGGCGCGCGGACAGTCTCTTTCTGTGGGTCGCGGGGATTACCAGATGTCCCGGGTCTGTGCGTGGATTTTCCTGCTTGTTTTCCGGCTGCGCGTCGTTCTGCGGGCCTGTGCGTCGAAGTTTCGATCTCACGGCAGGCGTCGCGTCGATTTCTCCTGCGGAGTCAGGCGGCGTTGTCCTTGCGAGGCCGTGCGTCAAAGTTTTGATCTCACGGCAGGCGTCGCGTCGATTTCTCCTGCGGAGTCGGGCGGCGTTGTCCTTGCGAGGCCGTGCGTCAAAGTTTTGATCTCACGGCAGGCGTCGCGTCGATTTCTCCTGGGAAGCCGGGCGGCGTTGTCCTTGCGAGGCCGTGCGTCAAAGTTTCGATATCACGGCAGGCGTCGCGTCGATTTCTCCCGGAAAGTCGGGCGGCGTTGTCCTTGCGAGGCCGTGCGTCAAAGTTTCGGTCGTCCCGAAGGCGTCGCGTTGATCAGCGTCGGTGTGCGGCGTTTTTCTTGCCGCGGAACAAGCTGTGCATCGAAAAGTTCATCGCACGGAGCGTCCAAGAGGAAGAGTGAAGTCTTTTTGGTCCTGAGACTTCAGGGAACAGGAGGCAAGCTCTATCCAAGCCCTTGGAGAGCACTTTTACAGCCAGGCAAGAGTTCAGCAAGGCAGCAGGCCAACAACAAGGCAGCAGTCCTTTGTAGAAAAGCAGACAGGTGAGTCCTTTGAGCAGCCAGGCAGTTCTTCTTGGCAGGATGTAGTTTCTGGTTCAGGTTTCTTCTCCAGCAAGTGTCTGATGAGGTAGGGCAGAGGCCCTGTTTTATACTAAGTTGTGCCTTTGAAGTGGGGGTGACTTCAAAGAGTCTCTAAGAAATGCACCAAGCCCCCTTTCAGTTCAATCCTGTCTGCCAGAGGCCCAGTAGGGGGTGTGGCAGTCCTTTGTGTGAGGGCAGGCCCTCCACCCTCCCAGCCCAGGAAGACCCATTCAAAATGCAGATGTATGCAAGTGAGGCTGAGTACCCTGTGTTTGGGGTGTGTCTGAGTGAATGCACAAGGAGCTGTCAACTAAACCTAGCCAGACGTGGATTGAAGGACACAACAAGATTTTAGTGCAAAGAAATGCTCACTTTCTAAAAGTGGCATTTCTAGAATAGTAATATTAAATCCGACTTCAGCAGGATTTTGTATTACCATTCTGGCCATACTAAATATGACCTTCCTGCTCCTTTCAGATCAGAAGCTGCCACTTCAACAGTGTATGAGGGCAGCCCCAATGTTAGCCTATGAAAGGAGCAGGCCTCACAGTACTGTAAAAACGAATTTAGGAGTTTTACACTACCAGGACATATAACTACACAGGTACATGTCCTGCCTTTTACCTACACAGCACCCTGCTCTAGGGGTTACCTAGGGCACACATTAGGGATGACTTATATGTAGTAAAAGGGGAGTTCTAGGCTTGGCAAGTACTTTTAAATGCCAAGTCGAAGTGGCAGTGAAACTGCACACACAGGCCTTGCAATGGCAGGCCTGAGACAGGGTTAAGGGGCTACTGAGGTGGGTGGCACAACCAGTGCTGAAGGCCCACTAGTAGCATTTAATCTACCTGCCCTAGGCACATGTAGTGCACTCTACCAGGGACTTACAAGTAAATTAAATAGTAAATCATGGATAAACCAATCAGTAGTACAATTTACACAGAGAGCATATGCACTTTAGCACTGGTTAGCAGTGGTAAAGTGCCCAGAGGTCAAAAGCCAACAACAATAGGTCAGAAAAAATAGGAGGAAGGAGGCAAAAAGTTTGGGGATGTCCCTGTCAAAAAGCCAGGTCCAACACCACCCCACACATCACACACAACACCCCATGTCACGCCAAAGACACCCCCGCTTCTCTGAGGAGGAGCTCAGGGTCATGGTGGAGGAAATCATCAGGGTAGAGCCACAGCTATTTGGCTCACAGGTACAGTACACATCCATAGCCAGGAAGATGGAGCTATGGCAAAGAATAGTCGACAGGGTCAACGCTGTGGGACAGCACCCAAGAAATAGGGAGGACATCAGGAAGAGGTGGAATGACCTACGGGGGAAGGTGCGTTCCACAGTATCCAGGCACCACATCGCGGTACAGCGGACTGGCGGCGGACCCCCACCTCCTCCCCCACAACTAACAACATGGGATGAGCAAGTCTTGTCCATCTTGCATCCTGAGGGCCACGCAGGAGTCGTTGGAGGAACGGACACTGGTAAGTCAAATCTTCACTATCATATCCCCCACCCTACCTGCATGCTATCACACACCCCCACCCTCACACCCTCCCGTATCACCCTAACTCCTCACTAATCTACCCATAACACCAACCACCCATCTCAACCCCAAGACCTGCATGACACAACTAAGCATGGATACCCATCTCTAAAGCATGCCCACTGCACAGACCCACAACACCCCCCAACCATCACCACACAAGCCCACACACAGGAATGCCTGCACTGGGGTTCACGCACACCCAACCATTGCACACCATGAAACACACACATGCAATAATCATGTACTTATACCCCTGCAGGAACCCAAAGGAACGTCACCACACCAGAGGGTCCAGACAACACCACTCCACCCCCAGAAGAGGCCCACAGTGACGACAGCAGCTCTGCCCTACTGGATCTTGATGACCAGCCCGGACCATCGTGGGCCTCAGGACAGTCGGTTCCCCTTGCCCAGCCACAGCCCAACACCGAGCTTCCACCCTCTGGTAACCCCAGCACAGCACCCACCCAGCGGGCCCATACCTCCCTACCCAGGACAGGTCAATCAGCGGTGTGTCCACCACTACAGGGCACCTAGGCTAACCCAACACCCCAACAACAACAGGGACCTGGGGGCAGTGGTAGTGGGCACACGGTCCAGGGGACGGAGGCACAGGAACACCGGGGACCTGGGAGGGCTGCTGTGCGACAGAGGGAGGACAGGCCAAGGGAACCCACTCTCCATGATGCCCTATCCTCCATCATGGGAGCATACCACCACTCCCAGGAGACGATGGCAACGGTCCTGGACAAGTTGCAGGAGACCCTGCATCTGCAGAAGGAGCAGTATTTGGGGTTCAGGGAGGAGCTCAGGACCATCGGCTCTGCCCTGGGCACCATCGTAGGGGTGCTGACGGACATTCAAAAGACCTTGAGGGACACTGTGGCACTCCAAGGGGCCCCTGACACTAGCCAGGACGAAGAAATGCCCACCACCTCCGCCGGCGCTAGTGGACAGGACGCCCCGCCACAGGACCACCACACCAGCACCCCACCCCCTGCAGACGGACAACCACCACGAAAGCGGGCCCTGAGATCCAGGAACAGGACAGAGCAAGATGGCAAGACCCCCGCCAGGAAATAAGACCACCCTGATTGTCCCCCACTGTCCCACTTTGTTACCCTGTCCAGATTGGAACTGCCCCAGCTCCACTTCCAATGGCCAGATGTGCAATGTACCTGTGAGACTAATAGACTGGACTCTGCCATGGACATTCTTCCACCATGACCTCTCCCCATTTCACAACCCCCCTATATTTTTATGCACTTCAATAAACACCCTTGAAACCTCAATAATATTGGAGTCAGTCAATGATTGTGAACTTTGTATTGTCAATTACAGTGTTAAAAAAGGTTACCCATTGGAAGGTCAACATACCAATGTCACACATCACAAGCCTTTCAAGGGTGCAAGCTGTTGACACGTAGGTTACCACATTACTGAAACTGAAATGGAAGGGGACAACTCAGTTACCAAATAGGGAGTGAAATGTAGGTAGAGGATAGAGGTAGACGTGTGAAATGTAATATAATGTGAAACATGAAATTCTACTCACCTGTGTCTCATTGAAAATATTGCTGTATGACTGACTCCCTGTTGTCGTTTTCATCTTCTTCAGCTTCCTCCTCATCACTGTCCACAGGCTCCACAGGCTCACCCGCTGCAACAACACCGTCATCTGGATCATCCTCCTGCAGAAAAGGAACATGGCGTCGCAATGCCAAGTTATGGAGCAGGCGATGATGATGTCGCACACCTTCTTCGGTGAGTAGAATAGGGACCCACCTGTCATATGGAGGCACCTGAACCTGTCCTTCAGGAGGCCAAAGGTACGCTCGATCACCCTCCTAGTCCGCCCATGGGCCTCATTGTACCGTTCCTCTGCCCTGGTCCTGGGATTCCTCACTGGGGTCAGTAGCCAGGACAGGTTGGGGTAACCTGAGTCCCCCAATAGCCATACACGGTGCCTCTGGAGTTCACCCATCATATCAGGGATGCTGCTATTCCGCAGGATGTAGGCGTCATGCACTGAGCCATTGAACATTGCATTTACCTGCGAGATGTACTGGTCTGCCAAACAAACCTTCTGGACATTCATCGAATGATAACTCTTCCTGTTCCTGTACACCTGTTCATTCCTGCGGGGGGGGACCAGAGCTACATGGGTCCCATCAATGGCACCTATGACGTTGGGGATATGTCCAAGGGCATAGAAGTCACATTTCACTATAGGCAAATCCGCCACCTCAGGGAAAATGATGTATCTCCTTACGTGTTTCAGCAGGGCTGACAACACTCTGGACAAAACGTTGGAAAACATAGGCTGGGACATCCCTGATGCCATGGCCACTGTTGTCTGAAAAGACCCACTTGCAAAGAAATGGAGCACTGACAGCACCTGCACGTCAGGGGGGATTCCAGTCGGATGGCGGATTGGTGACATCAGGTCTGGCTCCAACTGGGTACATAGTTCCCGGATAGTGGCACGGTCAAACCGGTAGGTCACGATGACATGTCGCTCTTTCATTGTCAACAGGTCCACCAGCGGTCGGTACACCGGCGGATTCCGCCATCTTCCAATATGTCCCAACTGACGGTGCCTAAGAAGGGCAACAGTGAAAAAAATGTCAGCATTCCTCCAGGTATGTACCCACAGTCACACACAAGACTACACCAGACAATTAACCCATCCGGGAAAGGTTTTGAGTGTAGGCCTCGGTATGTGTGACGCAGTAGTAATTGAAGCCATGTGGGTCCCTGAAATGGCGGCTGCCTGACCTCTAAACTGGGACAATGGAATTGTGGGGTAACTGCGCTGGCGCTGGACACCGTCGCGGTAGGCGGTCGTAGGGCGCGGCGCAATGCTGCATTGGTTAGCATTGGACCCTATGGGTCCCAGGAGCCAATGAACAGGTGCGCTGGCGGTGATGATGCGCACCGCCGCGGACGTCACCGCCGCGGACATCACCACCATTTTCTATCTCTTCAATCACTAGATACCTGACCTTCGACAGGAGAGGACCTACACTGCTAGTGCTGCTGTGACCTCGGTCTGGAAGCGACGATGGCTGCTGCGTCTGGGGAAAGGGCCCCTGCCTTCACTGCACAGGAGTTGGAGAAACTTGTGAATGGGGTCCTCCCCCAGTATATGCTACTCTACGGTCCTCCAGACCAACAGGTTAGTACACAGGGAGCACGTTGTATGGGCTAGGCCTGGGTGGACAGGGCTGGGTGGATAAGGGAAGGGGGCAGAGTACATAGAACAGTCATGCATGGGGATGAATGGGCCACAGGGATAGAGTTGGGAGGGGGCCAATTACAACGACGGTGCTGTAGGTAATGACTGTTCCTCTTTCCTTGTGCATGTCTTGTAGGTCAGCGCCCACCAGAAGAGGGACATTTGGTGTGCCATCGCCAAGGAAGTCCGGACCCTGGGGGCCCACCAGAGACGGGGCACCCACTGCCGGAAGAGATGGGAGGACATTCGCCGCTACAGCAAGAAGACGGCGGAGGCTCAGCTGGGGATGGCCTCCCAACGTGGGAGGGGTGCCCGTCGCACCATGACCCCCCTGATGTTCCGGATCCTGGCAGTGGCCTACCCGGAGTTGGATGGGCGCTTAAGGACATCACAGCAGACACAAGGGGGTGAGTAAAACCTCATCCTATGGACTTTGCGTGCAGTGGAGCTGTCTGGGTGGGGGTGGTGGGCTGTGGGTGTCCCTAGGCCAGGGCGAGTTAGGTAGGCAAGGCCCCTCCGTTATGTAGGCCATGTGGCACTCTACCCCAGCTCAAAAAAAAGGAAAATGTATGTATAGTTTCCCCTTTGCCATCCATGTGGGCAGATTTCTACCACTGCCATGTAGGCCATATCCCAGAAATTGCATGTGCAGAGGGCAGGAGCACGGCGTAATGCAGGGGGCTGCTGCGTTTGTCTTGTCCGCCAACGGTAGCGGTATGCCATGCACTAAAACTCTCATTCTTCTGTCTCCACCCTTTTTCTGCTCTCCCTGTCCTTCTGTACATCAGCATCAACAGGCGGAGGTACAGTGGCACTGGAGCACGAGGGAGCTGCATCCCACATGGCCATGGAGGGCCACACCACAGACTCTGAATTCACCAGTGGGACGGAGGGCGAGGGGAGCTTCACGTCGGCCACAGGATCACCAACCAGCGACACGGACTCGTCCGCCGATGGGAGCTCCCCTGTGGTGGCAGCACCATCTGTGCGCCCCACTTCTACAGGTACAGCCGCCACCTCCCCTACCAGCACCGCCCTCCCAGCAGCCCCTCAGCGTTCGCCCCGTGCCCGCTCACCCAGGAGGGTGGGCATCACCTTCGCCCCAGGCACCTCAGGCCCTGCCCCAGTCACCCCTGCTGCCCTCAGTGAGGAGGCCATTGACCTCCTCAGGTCACTCACTGTTGGGCAGTCTACCACTGTGAATGTCATCCAGGGTGTAGAAAGAGAGTTGAAACACAGTAATGCATTCCTGGAAGGCATTCATTCTGGTCAGGCTGTCCTTCAGCGAACCCTGCAATCTCTGGCCTCAGCACTGATGGCAGCCATTGTCCCTGTGTCCAGCCTCCCCCCTCCAACTTCCTCCACCCAGACCCAATCCCCTGTCCCCAGCCCATCCCAAGCACACCTACAGACCAGCATGCACACAAGTCAACACACACAAGTAGATCAAGCAAACATAGGCACCACACACACCACAGGCACTCACACAAGCATCAGACCCATACACACATAGCAACATCCACTGTCTCCACTGGGTCCCCCTCCTCCTCTTATCCCTCCTCCCTCCCAGTGTCGTCTACACACACACCTGCATGCACCACATCTACAGGCACTAGGACTCGCACCAGGACACCCAGCACCACAAGCCGCTCACCTGCACACACCACCTCCACTGCCATATACACGTCCCCTGTGTCCTCTCCCAGTGTGTCTGTGACGCCCCTTCCCAAAGTACACAAACGCCGGCAATCACTCACCCAACATCCATCCACCTCACGACAGCCTCCAGTACCTGCACCTGCACCCAAAACAGCTAAAGTGACACCTCCTACAACCACCTCCTCTTCCTCCACTCCCAGAGCCCCTCCAGCTACCCATCCCAGTGTAAGTCAGAAACTGTCCCTATGTCAAATTGACCTTTCTGCCCCCCCCCCTCCAATTCATCAGTCCCGTCGTAGCGCCTCAGCCAAAAAGCCTCCAGTACCAGTGGTGCGTGTACCAGGTTTTTGGAGTGCCCCGTCCACCAGGGCAGGCAGTAGGACCCGGAGCCAAGGCACTGTCAGCCCACCCCCTGTAAAGGCTCCGAAATTGAAGAGTGGACGACGGGACTGTGTCAAGACTCCTGGTGGGACACACAGTGAAATGGGATCCAAGGCGATTGGTGAGTCATCTGTAACTCAAAAGAAGGTGGGGAAGGTCCCGAGGAAGTCTCCCCAACCTGTTGTGAGTGTCACGGCGGAGAAGTGCGCCATCATTTCCGGCGGTCCAGACACAACCGCCAGCACCGTCGTCACTGGTCCAGAGACCACCGCCAGAGTCATAGCCCAGGAGGGCACAAGTATCGTTACTGGTCCGGAGACCACCACCAGAGTCATAGCCCAGGAAGGCCCAAGTATCGTTACTGGTCAGGAGACCACCGCCACCGCCGGAGTCACAGCCCAGGAGGGATCAAGTATCGTAACTGGTCAGGAGACCACCGCCAGAGTCATAGCCCAGGAGGGCCCAAGTATCGTTACTGGTCAGGAGACTACCGCCAGAGTCACAGCCCAGGAGGGCTCAAGTATCGTAACTGGTCAGGAGACCACCGCTAGAGTCATAGCCCAGGAGGGCCCAAGTATCGTTACTGGTCAGGAGACTACCGCCAGAGTCATAGCCCAGGAGGGCCCAAGTATCGTTACTGGTCAGGAGACCACTGCCACCGCCGGAGTCACAGCCCAGGAGGGCTCAAGTATCGTAACTGGTCAGGAGACCACCGCCAGATTCATAGCCCAGGAGGGCCCAAGTATCGTTACTGGTCAGGAGACCACCGCCGGAGTCACAGCCCAGGAGGGATCAAGTATCGTTACTGGTCCGGAGACCACCGCCAGAGTCATAGCCCAGGAGGGCCCAAGTATCGTTACTGGTCCGGAGACCACCGCCAGAGTCATAGCCCAGGAGGGCCCAAGTATCGTTACTGGTCAGGAGACCACCGCCACCGCCGGAGTCACAGTCCAGGAGGGCCCAAGTATCGTTACTGGTCAGGAGACCACCGCCGGAGTCACAGCCCAGGAGGGCTCAAGTATCGTAACTGGTCAGGAGACCACCGCCAGAGTCATAGCCCAGGAGGGCCCAAGTATCGTTACTGGTCAGGAGACCACCGCCACCGCCCGAGTCACAGCCCAGGAGGGCTCAAGTATCGTAACTGGTCAGGAGACCACCGCCAGAGTCATAGCCCAGGAGGGCCCAAGTATCGTTACTGGTCAGGAGACCACCGCCAGAGTCATAGCCCAGGAGGACCCAAGTATCGTTACTGGTCAGGAGACCACCGCCACCGCCGGAGTCACAGCCCAGGAGGGTCCAGAATCCCACAGCCCCGCTGGGCAATGATGGAACGTCAAGCCACACACCAAAGTCCAGTTTGGAGTTCGTCATGCCACACACCAACATCCAGTGTGGAGTTCGTCATGCCACACACCAATGTCCAGTGTGGAGTTCGTCATGCCACAAACCAACGTCCAGTGTGGAGTTCGTCATGCCACACACCAACGTCCAGTGTGGAGTTCGTCATGCCACACACCAATGTCCAGTGTGGAGTTCGTCATGCCACACACCAATGTCCAGTGTGGAGATCGTAATACCACACACCAATGTCCATTGTGGAGATCGTAATGCCACACACCAGTGTCCATTGTGGAGATCGTAATGCCACACACCAATGTCCATTGTGGAGATCGTAATGCCACACACCAATATCCGTACCAGAACCGCCATGGCAAAGCACCGCTGAACAAGGCCAAGACCGCCATGGTGAAGACCGCTGAACAGGGCAAAGACCGCCATGGCAAAGCACCGGTGAACAAGGCCAAGACTGCCATGGTGAAGACCGCTGAACAGGGCAAAGACCGCCATGGTGAAGACCGCTGAACAGGGCAAAGACCGCCATGGCAAAGCACCGTTGAACAAGGCCAAGACTGCCATGGTGAAGACCGCTGAACAGGGCAAAGACCGCCATGGTGAAGACCGCTGAACAGGGCAAAGACCACCATGGCAAAGCACCGCTGAACAAGGCCAAGACTGCCATGGTGAAGACCGCTGAACAGGGCAAAGACCGCCATGGTGAAGACCGCTGAACAGGGCAAAGACCGCCATGGCAAAGCACCGCTGAACAAGGCCAAGACTGCCATGGTGAAGACCGCTGAACAGGGCAAAGACCGCCATGGTGAAGACCGCTGAACAGGGCAAAGACCGCCATGGCAAAGCACCGCTGAACAAGGCCAAGACTGCCATGGTGAAGACCGCTGAACAGGGCAAAGACCGCCATGGTGAAGACCGCTGAACAGGGCAAAGACCGCCATGGCAAAGCACCGCTGAACAAGGCCAAGACTGCCATGGTGAAGACCGCTGAACAGGGCAAAGACCGCCATGGTGAAGACCGCTGAACAGGGCAAATACTGCCATGGTAAAGCACCGCTGAACAGGGCAAAGACCGTGTGGGTATGAATAGTCCGGCACATCAGGCATTGTTCTCCCATGTGCAGCTGGGACTGTGACAGGACATGTACTTTCACGGGGAGACTCATCCAGTCTGGGCACCAGTCCCACCCAGTACCAGTAGAGAACTGCATCTATTTGCGAAGATGTGTCTTTGCACTCCCCAGAATGGCACAGTGGGCAACCCACCCACTGTAGAGACTTGAGAGACTGTGGCTTTGCACTCCCCAGGATGTCACAGTGGGCAGGCCACCCACTGTAGAGACTTGAGAGACTGTGGCTTTGCACTCCCCAGGATGTAACAGTGGGCAACCCACCCACTGAAGTGACTTGAGAGACTGTGGCTTTGCACTCCCCAGGATGTAACAGTGGGCAAGCCACCCACTTGTTAGACTTGAGAGACTGTGGCTTAGCACTCCCCAGGATGTAACAGTGGGCAAGCCACCCACTGTAGAGACTTGAGAGACTGTGGCTTTGCACTCCCCAGGATGTAACAGTGGGCAAGCCACCCACTTGTTAGACTTGAGAGACTGTGGCTTAGCACTCCCCAGGATGTAACAGTGGGCAGGCCACCCACTGTAGAGACTTGAGAGACTGTGGCTTTGCACTCCCCAGGATGGCACAGTGGGCAACCCACACAATGAAGTGACTTGAGAGACTGTGGCTTTGCACTCCCCAGGATACATCAATGGGCATGGAGCCCCGTCGTGGATCTGGGTTCACATTCATCTGGCTGAGGTGCCCCCCCTTCCCTTCCCCCTGAGGTGCCTGTAGTGTTTCTATCTGATGCCCCGGCAGTGTTCTCTCGGATTTTGGTCAGGTATCTATTGTGGGCGTCGCCCATGCATTTTTTGACTGTTGGTGCACGGACATTGTTGTGTAAATATCTGCACTACTTCTTGTATTGTACATTTATTTTTGACAGATTTTGTGATATATATATCCGTATATTTTTTAATGAGTAGTATATTGGCACAATACAAAGTTTGACCGCTATTCGCTTTGTCTTTGCATTCTTCCGGGGGGATTGTGGGTTGTTACTGTGATTTTTGTGAATGCATTGGTGTGTATGTTGTAATATGCGAGGGTGGGGGTGGGGGTGTTTGGTGGGTGTCCCTGTAACTTTTGCCTCCCCCCTCCCCGTGTCGTAGGTGCTGTACTCACCGGTATGTTCGGTGCCTACGTCGCTGTTGGTCATAGATGAGCAGGAATGCAAGGGCAGGGACTATTTGTAGTTCCGGATCCATGGTGTCCTCGTTCCTCGTGGGATGATTTGAGGTGAGCGTTTTCCCATTGAAATGGCAGTTTCCGCCGTGTTTTTATCCACGGTGAATCCGCCCCGGAAAAAGTGGCAGATTGGTGTGTTGTGATAGTGTGGGCGGTACATTGTCTTCCGCCTGTCTATTGGCGGTGACCGCCGCGCTGTTTGTCTTTACCGCCGTGGCGGGCGGTGTGTTAAAGTGGCTGTCTTAGTTGGCGATTTCCGCCACGGTCGTAATTCCCTTTTTTTGTCCGCCGGCCTGTTTGCGGTATTACCGCAGCTTTAACACCGTCCGCCAGGGTTGTAATGACCAACATAATGTCTAATGCAGAAGAGAGTGTGATGGAACTCGACCTCACACCTTACCTCCATCTTAGAATGAGGGAGCTAAGGTCTCTCTGCAAAATAAAGAAAGTTGGCATAAGCCCTTCCAAAGCACAGTTTCAGGAGCTGCTGGCAGAGTTTGACAAAGCCAACCCCTCTGTGGATGACCTCCCAGAGGATGAAGCTGGTGACTTGGAGGAGAATTCCCCCCTCGAGTCCTAGTTAGGGAGAACAGGGTCCCTCAAACCCTAACTCCAACTGTGATAGTCAGAGATGCTTCTTCCCTCACAGGAGGGTCTAGCACCTCTGTAATCACTGAGGATAGCCTCAGTGAAGATGACCTCCTGTTAGCCAGGATGGCCAAAAGATTGGCTTTAGAGAGACAGCTCCTAGCCATAGAAAGGGAAAGACAAGAGATGGGTTTTGGTCCCATCCATGGTGGCAGCAACATAAATAGGGTCAGAGATTCTCCTGACATGTTGAAAATCCCTAAAGGGATTGTAACTAAATATGAAGATGGTGATGACATCACCAAATGGTTCACAGCTTTTGAGAGGGCTTGTGCAACCAGAAAAGTAAACAGATCTCACTGGGGTGCTCTCCTTTGGGAAATGTTCACTGGAAAGAGTAGGAATAGACTCCTCACACTCTCTGGAAAAGATGCAGAATCCTATGACCTCATGAAGGCTAACCTGATTGAGGGCTTTGGATTCTCCACTGAGGAGTATAGAATTAGGTTCAGGGGGGCTCAAAAATCCTCGAGCCAGACTTGGGTTGATTTTGTGGACTACTCAGTGAAAACACTGGATGGTTGGATTCAAGGCAGTGGTGTAAATGATTATGATGGGCTGTACAATTTATTTGTGAAAGAACACCTATTAAGTAATTGTTCAAATGATAAACTGCATCAGCATCTGGTAGACCTAGGACCAATTTCTCCCCAAGAATTGGGAAAGAAGGCGGACCATTGAGTCAAGACTAGGATGACCAAGACTTCCACAGGGGGTGACCAAAAGAAAGGGGTCACAAAGCCTCCCCAGGGGGAGAGTGTTGAGACATTCAAAGGTAAAAATAGTAAAGAGTCTTCTACAGGCCCCCAAAAACCTGCAAAGGAGGGGGGGCCCAGAGCCTCTTCACAAACCAATTTTGGGTACAAGGGTAAAAACTTTGATCCCAAAAAGGCCTGGTGTCATAGCTGTAGTTAGCCTGGACACCAAACTGGAGACAAGGCCTGTCCCAAGAAAAGTACCACTTCTAACTCCACTCCAGCTAACACTGGAATGGCCAGTCTCTAAGTGGGATCAACAGTGTGCCCAGAGTAAATCAGGTGTCACACTGAAGCTACATTAGTCTCTGAGGGTGGGGTGGATTTAGCCACACTGGCTGCCTGGCCACCTAACATGCAAAAATACAGGCAGCAGCTCTTAATTAATGGGACAAGTGTAGAAGGCCTGAGGGATACAGGTGCCAGTGTCACCATGGTGACAGAGAAACTGGTTTCCCCTGGTCAATACCTGGCTGGACAAACTTATCCAGTCACCAATGCTGACAATCAGACTAAAGTACATCCCATGGCTATGGTAACTTTAGAATGGGGAGGGGTCAATGGCCTGAAACAGGTGGCGGTCTCCTCAAATATCTCTGTAGACTGTTTGCTTGGAAATGACCTGGAGTCCTCAGCATGGGCTAAGGTAGAATTGAAAACCCATGCAGCCATGCTGGGTATCCCTGAACTGGTGTGGGTCAAGACAAGGGCACAGTGCAAGGCTCAGGGTGAAAAAGTAGAGTTGGAGCCTGAAAAAAGGGCCCAGCCTACCAAGAGAAAAGGAAAGACAACTGGGAAACCATCTGCAACACAACAACAAAAAGAGAACCTCTCTTCCCAGGAAGAAGTTCTGCCCACTGAGGGAACTGAGCCTCTGGAGTTAGAACCTTATCAGGTTGAGCTCTTACGCCCAGGGGAACCCTCAAGGGAGCAGTTGTGTAAGGGGCAAGAAACCTGTCCCTCTCTTGAAGGCCTTAGGCAGCAAGCTGCTGAAGAGTCCAATGGCAAGAAAACAGGAACACATAGGGTCTATTGGGAAGATGGACTCCTTTACACTGAGGCAAGAGATCCCAAACCTGGTGCCACTAGGAGAGTGGTAGTGCCTCAGGAGTTTAGGGAGTTCATACTGACCTTAGCCCATGATATTCCTCTTGCTGGGCATTTGGGACAAACCAAGACGTGGAAGAGACTAGTCAACCACTTCTATTGGCCCAACATGTCCCAGAAGGTCAAGGAGTTTTGTGTCTCCTGTGCCACCTGTCAAGCCAGTGGTAAGACAGGTGGACACCCAAAGGCCCCCCTCATTCCACTTCCAGTGGTGGGGGTCCCCTTTGAAAGAGTGGGTGTGGACATAGTGGGTCCACTTGAACCTCCCACAGCCTCAGGGAACATGTACATACTAGTAGTAGTAGATCATGCTACTAGATACCCTGAAGCAATTCCCCTTAGGTCGACTACTGCCCCTGCAGTAGCCAAGGCCCTCATTGGTATTTTTACCAGAGTGGGTTTTCCTAAGGAGGTGGTATCTGACAGAGGTACCAACTTCATGTCAGCATACATGAAACACATGTGGAATGAGTGTGGAGTGACTTACAAATTCACTACACCATACCATCCACAAACTAATGGCCTTGTTGAGAGATTCAACAAGACATTAAAAGGCATGATCATGGGGCTCCCTGAAAAACTCAAAAGGAGATGGGATGTCCTCTTGCCATGCCTGCTTTTCGCTTACAGAGAGGTGCCTCAGCAGGGAGTAGGGTTCTCACCCTTTGAACTTCTGTTTGGCCACCCTGTAAGGGGACCACTAGCTCTTGTGAAAGAAGGCTGGGAGAGACTTCTTCATGAGCCAAAGCAAGATATAGTGGACTATGTACTTGGCCTACGTTCAAGGATGGCAGAGTACATGGAATAGGCAAGTAAAAACCTTGAGGTCAGCCAAGAGCTCCAGAAGTTTTGGTATGAGCAAAAGGCTGCAATGGTTGAATTTCAACCAGGGCAGAAAGTCTGGGTTTTGGAGCCTGTGGCTCCCAGGGCACTTCAGGACAGATGGAGTGGCCCTTACCCAGTGCTAGAAAAGAAGAGTCAGGTCACCTACCTGGTGGACCTAGGCACTAGCAGGAGCCCCAAGAGGGTGATCCATGTGAACCTCCTTAAGCTCTTCCATGACAGGGCTGATGTGAATCTGTTGATGGTAACAGATGAGGACCAGGAAGCTGAGAGTGAACCTCTCCCTGATCTCCTCTCCACAAACCCTAAAGATGGCTCAGTTGATGGAGTGATCTATTCAGACACCCTCTCTGGCCAACAGCAAGCTGATTGTAGGAAGGTCCTACAACAGTTTGCTGAGCTCTTTTCCCTAACCCCTGGTCAGACACACCTGTGTACCCATGATGTGGACACAGGAGACAGCATGCCTGTCAAAAACAAAATATTCAGAGAGTCTGACCAAGTTAAGGAAAGTATCAAGGTGGAAGTCCACAAGATACTGGAATTGGGAGTCATTGAGCACTCTGACAACCCCTGGGCTAGCCCAGTGGTCTTAGTCCCCAAACCTCACACCAAAGATAGAAAGAGAGAGATGAAGTTTTGTGTGAACTACAGAGGACTTAATTCTGTCACCAAGACAGATGCCCATCCCATTCCAAGGGCTGATGAACTGATTGACAAATTGGGTGCTGCCAAATTCTTGAGTACCTTTGACTTAACAGCAGGGTACTGGCAAATCAAAATGGCACCAGGAGCAAAAGAAAAGACAGCATTCTCCACACCTGATGGGCATTATCAGTTTACTGTTATGCCCTTTGGTTTAAAGAATGCCCCTGCCACCTTCCAAAGGTTGGTGAATCAAGTCCTTGCTGACTTGGAGTCCTTCAGTGCAGCTTATCTTGACGATATTGCTGTCTTTAGCTCCAGCTGGCAGGATCACCTGGTCCACCTGAAGAAGGCTTTGAAGGCTCTGCAATCAGCAGGCCTCTCTATCAAGGCATCCAAATGCCAGATAGGGCAGGGAACTGTGGTTTACTTGGGACACCTTGTAGGTGGAGGCCAAGTTCAGCCACTCCAGCCTAAGATCCAGACTATTCTGGACTGGGCAGCTCCAAAAACCCAGACTCAAGTCAGGGCATTCCTTGGCTTGACTGGGTATTACAGGAGGTTTGTGAAGGGATATGGATCCATAGTGACAGCCCTCACAGAACTTACCTCCAAGAAAATGCCCAAGAAAGTAAACTGGACTGTAGAATGCCAACAGGTCTTTGACACCCTGAAACAAGCAATGTGCACAGCACCAGTTCTAAAAGCTCCAGATTACTCCAAGCAGTTCATTGTGCAGACAGATGCCTCTGAACATGGGATAGGGGCAGTTTTGTCCCAAACAAATGATGATGGCCTTGACCAGCCTGTTGCTTTCATTAGCAGGAAGTTACTCCCCAGGGAGCAGCGTTGGAGTGCCATTGAGAGGGAGGCCTTTGCTGTAGTTTGGTCCCTGAAGAAGCTGAGACCATACCTCTTTGGTACTTACTTTGTAGTTCAAACTGACCACAGACCTCTCAGATGGCTGATGCAAATGAAAGGTGAAAATCCAAAACTGTTGAGGTGGTCCATCTCCCTACAGGGAATGGACTTTATTGTGGAACACAGACCTGGGACTGCCCATGCCAATGCAAATGGCCTTTCCAGGTTCTTCCACTTAGAAAACGAAGACCCTCTTGGGAAAGGTTAGTCTCATCCTCTTTCGTTTGGGAGGGGGGGTTGTGTAAGGAAATGCCTCCTTGGCATGGTTCCCCCCTGACTTTTTGCCTTTGCTGATGCTAAGTTTTGATTTGAAAGTGTGCTGAGGACTGCTAACCACGCCCCAGCACCAGTGTTCTTTCCCTAACCTGTACTTTTGTTTCCACAATTGGCACACCCTGGCATCCAGGTAAGTCCCTTGTAATTGGTACCCCTGGTACCAAGGGCCCTGATGCCAGGGAAGGTCTCTAGTGGCTGCAGCATATCTTATGCCACCTTGGGGACCCCTCACTCAGCACAGACACACTGCTTGCCAGCTTGTGTGTGCTGGTGAAAACAAAACGAGTAAGTCGACGTAGCACTCCCCTCAGTGTGCCATGCCAACCTCACACTGCCTATGCAGTATAGATAAGTCACCCCTCTAGCAGGCCTTACAGCCCTAAGGCAGGGTGCACTATACCATAGGTGAGGGCACCAGTGCATGAGCACTGTGCCCCTACAGTGTCTAAGCAAAACCTTAGACATTGTAAGTGCAGGGTAGCCATAAGAGTATATGGTCTGGGAGTCTGTCATGCACGAACTCCACAGCACCATAATGGCTACACTGAAAACTGGGAAGTTTGGTATCTAACTTCTCAGCACAATAAATGCACACTGATGCCAGTGTACATTTTATTGTAACATACACCCCAGAGGGCACCTTAGAGGTGCCCCTTGAAACCTTAACCGACTATCCGTGTAGGCTGACTAGTTCTAGCAGCCTGCCACACACCAGACATGTTGCTGACCACATGGGGAGAGTGCCTTTGTCACTCTGTGGCTAGTAAAAAAGCCTGTGCTGGGTGGAGATGCTTATCACCTTCCCCCTGCAGGAACTGTAACAACTGGCGGTGAGCCTCAAAGGCTCTCCCCCTTTGTTACAGCACCCCAGGGCACTCCAGCTAGTGGAGTTGCCCGCCCCCTCCGGCCACAGCCCCACTTTTGGCAGCAAGGCTGGAGGAGATAATGAGAAAAACAAGGAGGAGTCACTGGCCAGTCAGGACAGCCCCTAAGGTGTCCTGAGCTGAGGTGACTCTGACTTTTAGAAATCCTCCATCTTGCAGATGGAGGATTCCCCCAATAGGGATAGGAATGTGCCCCCCTCCCCTTGGGAGGAGGCACAAAGAGGGTGTACCCACCCTCAGGGCTAGTAGCCATTGGCTACTAACCCCCCAGACCTAAACACGCCCTTAAATTTTGTATTTAAGGGCTCCCCAGAAGCTAGGAACTCAGTTTCCTGCAACCTAAGAAGTAGAGGACTGCTGAGCTGAAAAACCCTGCAGAGAAGACGGAGACACTAACTGCTTTGGCCCCAGCTCTACCGGCCTGTCTCCCCACTTCTAAAGACACTGCTGCAGCTATGCTTTCCCCAGGGACCAGCGACCTCTGAATCCTCAGAGGACTGCCCTGCATCTAGAAGGACCAAGAACTCCCGAGGACAGCGGCTCTGTTCACCCAAGACTGCAACTTTGTAACAAAGGAGCAACTTTAAAACAACTTGCGTTTCCCGCCGGAAGTGTGAGACTTGCCACTCTGCACCCGATGCCTCCGGCTCGACTTGTGGAGAACATTCACTTCAGGGAGGACTCCCCGGCGACTGCGAGACCATGAGTAGCCAGAGTTGCCCCCCCCGAACCCCCACAGCGACGCCTGCAGAGGGAATCCCGAGGCTCCCCCTGACCGCGACTGCCTGCTTCTAAGAACCTGACGCCGGTAGGGACACTGCAACCGCAGCCCCCAGGACCTGAAGGATCCGAACTCCAGTGCAGGAGTGACCCCCAGGAGACCGTCTCCCCTGCCCAGGTGGTGGCTACCCCAAGGAGCCCCCCCCTTGCCTGCCTGCATCGCTGAAAAGACCCTTTGGAAACCTATTGAAAACCCGACGCGTGTTTGCACACTGCACCCGGCCGCCCCCGTGCTGCTGAGGGTGTACTTTCTGTGTGTACTTGTGTCCCCCCCGGTGCCCTACAAAACCCCCCTGGTCGGCCCTCCGAGGACGCAGGTACTTACCTGCTGGCAGACTGGAACCGGGGCACCCCCTTCTCCATTGAAGCCTATGAGTTTTGGGCACCACTTTGACCTCTGCACCTGACCGGCCCTGAGCTGCTGGTGTGGTAACTTTGGGGTTGCTCTGAACCCCCAACCGTGGGCTACCTTGGACCCAAACTTGAACCCCGTAGGTGGTTTACTTACCTTCAGAAACTAACAAACTCTTACTCCCCCCAGGAACTGTTGAAAATTGCACTGTCTAGTTTTAAAATATCTATATGTGATTTATGTGAAAACTGTATATGCTATTTTGCTAATTCAAAGTTCCTAAAGTACCTACCTGCAATACCTTTCATTTGAAGTATTACATGTAAATCTTGAACCTGTGGTTCTTAAAATAAACTAAGAAAATATATTTTTCTATACAAAAACCTATTGGCCTGGAATTGTCTTTGAGTGTGTGTTCCTCATTTATTGCTTGTGTGTGTACAACAAGGGGCATATTTATACTCCGTTTGCGCCAAATTTGCGTCGTTTTTTTCGACGCAAATTCGGCGCAAAACTAACGCCATATTTATACTTTGGCGTTAGACGCGTCTAGCGCCAAAATATGAGGAATGAGCGTCATTTTTTTGCGTAAACGCCTTCCTTGCGTTAATGAGGTGCAAGGTAGGCGTTCCCGCCAAAAAAAATGACTGCGACGCAAATGCGTCGTATTTATACTCCCGGGCAAAAATCACGCCCGGGAGTGGGCGGGGCAAAAAACCCCGCATTTGCGCCTCTTTTTAACGCCTGGGTCAGGGCAGGCGTTAAGGGACCTGTGGGCTCAAAATGAGCCCACAGCTGCCCTCCCATGCCCCGAGGGACCCCCCCTGCCACCCTTGCCCACCCCAGGAGGACACCCAAGGATGGAGGGACCCATCCCAGGGACATTCAGGTAAGTTCAGGTAAGTATAATATTTTTTTTAAAAAATATTTTTTTTGGCATAGGGGGGCCTGATTTGTGCCCCCCTACATGCCACAATGCCCAATGACCATGCCCAGGGGACATAAGTCCCCTGGGCATGGCCATTGGGCAAGGGGGCATGACTCCTGTCTTTACTAAGACAGGAGTCATGTAAATGGCGTCTGGGCGTCGTTAAAAATGGCGCAAATCGGGTGGAGGCGATTTTTTTGCCTCAACCTGACTTGCCCCATTTTAAGACGCCCTAACGCCATTTTCCCCAACGCCGGCGCTGCCTGGTGTATGTGGTTTTTTTCCGCGCACACCAGGCAGCGCCGGTCTGCTAGCGCCGGCTAACGCAATTCAATAAATACGGCGCCCGCATGGCGCTTCAGAATGGCGTTAGCCGGCGCTAAACTTTTTGACGCTAAACTGCGTTAGCGCAGTTTGGCGTCAAAAAGTATAAATACGGGCCCAAATGCTTAACACTACTCCTTTGATAAGCCTACTGCTCAACCACACTACCACAAAATAGAGCATTAGTATTATCTCTTTTTGCCACTATCTTACCTCTAAGGGGAACCCTTGCACTCTGTGCATACTATTCCTTACTTTGAAATAGTGCATACAGAGCCAACTTCCTACAACCCCTCACCAAACACATGCACACTGCCATTGTAGATTGTGTGTGTTGATGAGGAGAAAAAGGCTAAGTCGGCATGGCATCCTTCTCAGGGTGCAAAGCTGCAAAATACTTCCTGTGGCATGGGTAAGTCACCCCTCTACAGCCCTAAGGCAGGGTGCACTATAGCACAGGGAGGGAATAGCTGCATGGGCAATATGCCCCTACAAGTGTCTAAGTCCATTCTTAGACATTGTAAGTGCAGTGTGGCCATATTAAGTATATGTCAAATAAAGAGAAGGGATCGGAGGATTATATGGTCCAGTGTATGCCCTCCAGTCGACCTGATAATGAAATATAATACACTGTTCCAAAACTGACACAAGGAAAATGAAAGGAGTCCTGATAATCAGGAGCAAAAGTCCTCACACACCACATATGGTGTCATGCTTCATCATCGGACAGCTCCTCGTCAGGCTTGCGCTGCAATGCCTGACGGGCACCCCCCGAAGGGGGGCTCTTTGCCGGAGATCTTTTTGTTAGTGATGAAGCCGCGGAACCAAGTGTGGGTCCGAGAAAGAGGAGGAAAAAGAAAAGGACAGAGTAAAATTGGCTCAAAACCCTCACTAAATGGTTTATTATTTGCTGTTGGGAATTGGTCAAGATTAAAAGAAGTAACAAGGGAGTGAAACAAGAGATAATGCTCAGGCACTCGTACAAAAAATCAGGGCAAAGGAAGACAGTGATTATCCGAAATCCCTCAGTATATGGTCAATATGCGGTCGACATGTTTCGCGTCTCTTATGGTCCAACAGGATCCCCTGACGCTTCTTCCGGACCTACTAAATCATTGGATTATTCCAATTGAAAACAAAGGAAAAAAATATTATTATCCCTTTTCTCGGCTCCTGCAATACAACGCTCACAGTCAAGACGTCATCAGTCACTTACTAGAGATAAAACGTACTGGCTTTCCTTTCCTATCAGTCACCCAACTCCATTCTGAGAAAGGGTTTCATGGGATCTCGCAGGCCTGTTGCTCGGTTCACAGTGAATTAGAGATAAAACGGACTGGCTTTCCTTTCCTATCAGTCACCCAACTCCATTCTGAGAAAGGGTTTCATGGGATCTCGCAGGCCTGTTGCTCGGTTCACAGTGAATTCGTAATGTTACTGGCGCTCAGTGGTGCACCTACCCCCGCGGCTGCGTTCCCAAACTTCTCAGCACAATACACCTACACTGATGCCAGTGTTTGATTTATTCTAAAAAGCAAGCAGAGGGCATCTTAGAGATACCCCCTGCCTTTTACCCAATCCTCTAGTGTAGGACTGACTAGTCTGTGCCAGCCTGTTCCTAGCAGACAGGTTTCTGACCCCATGGGGTGAGGGCCTTTGTGCTCTCTGAGGCCAGAAACAAAGCCTACTCTGGGTGGAGGTGCTTCACAGTTGCCCCTGCAGGAACTTTAACACCTTGTGTTACAGTGCCCAGGGGACTCCACCTAGTGGAGTTGCCCATACCCCCCCGGAGCAAAGCCCCACTTGTGGTGGCAAATCCGGCAGGAAAATTAGGGAAAACAAGGAGGAGTGACCACCCCTGCTAGGCCCACCCATAAAGTGTCCAGAGCTGAGATGACCCCCCTCCCTGCAGAATCCTCCCTCTTAGTTTGGAGGAATAGGGTTAGGTTTGTTTTCCCCTCCCCAAAGGGAGTGGACACAAGAAGGGTGTAGACACCCACAGGGACAGTAGCCATTGGATACTGGCCTTTGACCCCTGTAACGTCCCTAAATCCAGGATTTAAGGACTTCCCTGAACCCAAGTCGTCAGATTCCTGGTTACCTGACAAGAAAGAAGGACAGCAGCACTGTCCAAAAAGAAACTACACCAAAGGACTCCAGGGCCTCCCTGGATACGTGAATCCCGGCCACTCTATACCCGACACCCACTGCCCATGTTAAATTTGCCTCAACTTTGACCCCTGCACCTGGCAGGCCCATGTTACTGGTGGTGGGTGTTTGGAGTTAACTTGGACCTTCCTAACCCCCGGAGTCTGGAACTGCAGGTCACGTACTTACCTGTAAATCATACTAACTTTTCTTCCCCTCAGTAACTGTTTCTGAAAATTGCAGTGTCAACTTTTAAAACAGATAATTGCCAATACTGTATAACTTATCAATTTCAAACAAAGTATTATTGATATATGTGTGGAATACAAATCTTTTGAAGTACTTACCTGCAACTTGAATCTTGTGGTTCTAGAAATAAATTAAGAAAATATATCTTTGCTATATAAAAAAAACATTGGTCTGGAGTTAAGTAATTGAGTGTGTGCTTCTTCTATTGTCTTTGCATGAACAACAAATGCTTTGCACTACCCTCTGATAAGCCTAACTGCTCGACCACACTACCACAAAAGAGAGCATAATATTACCAACTTTAGCCTATGTTAAGCCTCTAGGGAACGCCTAGAATCTCTGCACACTATGGCCCTCATTATGACATTGGCAGTAAATTCCGAATACCGTTTCGGTGACTGATGCCCACATACCGCCGCGGAGGTGAACATCCGTCCGCCAGGTTATGACACATACATGCAAAACAGACAGAAAACTGCCACAACCACAAATCCGTCAGAACCACTGAATGTGATAAACTGCCCCAACTACCACCCGTACCGTTACGCCACCAATACTATGCCCTCCAAATAATAACCCACAAATCACCACAGTGGACATTCAACAGAAGTAAACCACTGGCGGTGAACACCACCGCAGCAGAGAAGGCCACCCAAATACAAAACAGAACAAAAAAGCCACACCTGACACAAATACACACACCCCACACACCCACCAAAACCCACCCTGCCTGCCCCCTCCAAAGACACACAGACAGTTGCACTCAGACCCCCAAAAGCCATCCACCTGACACATGCATACTGTCCATGCATCTGCACCCAAGTCCAGCACAGCTCCTCCTCATACAACCACTCCCTCTACCTCCACTCCCATCCCTGCTCCCACATCCACACCATTGGCCCTAAGAAACTTTTTCTTACCCGCCTTGATCTCTTCCCTCCTTCTACCCCCATCCTGCCCATAGGAGGAAGGTCCCACCCCCCCAGCCCAGTACCTCAAGCACTCAGTCTGACACTGTACCACCCCCAAAGTCTCCAACAGCCACTAAGGGGCACATGAGGGTGACGCCAGCCCCCCGCACAAAGGACACTCCTCCATCCCCAAAACAAAGGGCTAAAGTGCCACCCCTCCCAAACAGATAACCAAGAACATGGAGCCACCTCCAAAACCTAGGGCCAAGGCGACCCCTCCCAAGACCAAGGCCAAGGAGGCCTATTCAAAAAGTAAGCCCAAGGAGGCCCCTACAAAAAGAAAGCCCAAGGAGACCCCTACAACAAAAAAGCCCAAGGAGGCTCCTACAAAAAGTAAGCCCAAGGAGGCCCCTACAGGATCTAAGGCCAAGAAGGCCCCTACAAAAACAATGCCCAAGGAGGCCCGTACAAAATGTAAGCCAAAGAAGCTACTACAAAATCTAAGCCGAAGGAGGCCCCTACAGAAACAATGCCCAGGGAGGCCCCTAGAAAAACTAAGCCCAAGAAACCCCCTTCAGATCCAGTGGCCAAGGACCCCACTCCAGAACCAGTGGGCAAGGAGCCTCCTGTATCATCAGATGGCAGAGACCCCATTCCAGAACCAGTGGCCAAAGACCCCCCTCTAGAGCCATTGGGCAAGGAGCCCCATCCATCATCAGAGGGCAGGAACCCCCCTCCAGAACAAGTGGCCAAGGACCCTCCTCCATCACCAGAGGGCAAGGAGCCCCCTCCATCACCAGAGGGCAAGGAGCCCCCTCAGGAACCAGTGGGCAAGGAGCCCACTCCGCAATCAGTGTGCAAGGGTCCCCTCCTGAACCAGTGTGCAATGGTTCCCTCCAGTGGCCAAGGGTCCCCTCCAGAACCAGTGGGCAAGGAGCCCCCTCAGTATCCAGTGGGCAAGGAGCCCCCTTCAGAACCAGTGTTCAATGGTCCCCTACAGAACCAGTGTGCAAGGGTCCCCTCCAGAACCAGTGGGCAAGGAGCCCCCTCCAGGGACCCCCTCCATCACCTGAGGTCAAGGAGCCCCCTCCATCACCAGAGGGCAAGGAGCCCCCTCAGTAACCAGTAGGCAAGGAGCCCCGCCTGAACCAGTGTGCAGGGGTCCCCTCCAGAACCTGTGGACAAGGAGCCCCCTCAGTAATCAGTGGGCAAGGATCCCCCTCAGTATCCAGTGGGCAAGGAGCACCCTCCAGAACCAGTGGGCAAGAAGCCCCCTCAGTACCCAGTGGGCAAGGATGCCCCATCGGAACCAGTGTGCAAGGCTCCCCTCCAGGCCCAGTGGGTAAGGAGCCCCCTCTAGAACCAGTGAGCAAGGAGCCCACTCCCAATGAGAAGATCCCCCCCACCTCCTGAGGTGCCTGCCCATTTCCAACATGATGCCCCTGAACAGTGGAATCCCGATTTTGTCCGGAGTCAAGTTGGAGCTTGGGCTTTGCCCTGTGGGCATTAGAGACTTTGAACTGGCCTTTGGGCCTGCATGTACATATACAGTTGAATGTTTTTTTAATTTAAATTGTCATCAAACATGATTACAGTGGTTGGAACAGAGATATGTGTCTTAGCCTTCTTTGTTCCTATGTCCTGTTACAGTCGATTTACTCTGCAGCTGGTTCTGGGTGTGTGGTGTGTGTGTGTGTGTGTGTGGTGTGTGTTGTGCATGTGTATGTCACTCTCCCCACCCTCTCTCCCTCCTTTGTGTGCTAGGTGGCTGTACTCAACGTCGTCGTCTTCGTGGCGTTGGTGCTCCAGGACGGCCATGGCATGGTACAGTATCGGGAAGAATTGCAGTCCCATGGCAGCCGCGGATACCTCTGTGTCCCTGGAGGAGAGTGTCTCCTTTTAAATGATGTGTTTCCGCCAGGCTTTTGTGTTGTTGCTACCAGCCCAGAAATCCTGGTGGTGTGCTATGTTATAATATGGTGGGCGGTTCCATGTCTTCCGCCTGCCTGTAGGCTTCCTGTCACCACTATCCTTACCACCAGGGATTTCATGGTGGGGCTGCCACCATGGAATCCTTGGTGGTAAGGCTACTCAAAATACTGTGGGCGGTTTTAGGTGGACTGTTGGGTCAAAGGTGGACAACCTTCGGCCAGGTGGTCCTACCCACCTGTCAGTACAGGTGGTGAACTGCCTGCGATGCAGCCAGTTCACAAGCGATGTCATAGTTTGGCGGTCCTTCACCGCCACCCTGTCGGTGGTCTGGCCGCCACTCTGGTTTGGTGGGGCAGGACCACCAGGGTCTTAATGACCCCATAGTGTTTTGGTGACCTTGCTGTATAAGGCCATCTTGAAATGAGAAACCGTGAGCCCACCTAAATGGCTTGATTGTCAATGTGGCTGTTCTTCTCAAGATGATTCTCTATCCTGTATAATGTGTATCAAGCCACAGGGGGCCTAATGGTTGTTATAGTATTTGCAGTCATGGACCATAATGCCCACATCTGATGTACTGTTGGCATTACATAAGCAGGAAATTCTTCAAATGGTGCAGCGTTTGTGGCACAAACACTACTAGCATTTGGATAATTCTTGCACTCATATACTATTGATATTTTTGTCACTTTTTTATATTATCACTATTGTGGTATTAAAAAGTTTAGTGTCACCTGTCTCCATCAGTCTGTACATGTATTCACCCTTTGATTAATTACTGTCCCGGCATCTTCCATCGTTTAACCATCATCTCCCGCATTCACACAAAAGTCCATGCACTGGTTCATTATACATTATAAGATTTTCTTACAAAGTAAGCTGGGAGCAACACAACAATTACTACATGCTTTCATTAAAATAATTAACAGACCCATTGGCTTTGCTGATACTTGTTTACTGTTACTTTCAATAAAACAGCTCTGGAACTGGTTGCATGTCAGAATATCCATTACTGAAATCTTGTGTTGTATGAATACAATAGCAAAAACATCTAGTAGCTAATTATATATAGGCAAGCTATATATGTTACTATTAACTGCGCATTTAGGGAACTTGGAGATACATTTACAAGGCAAAAATATCTACAAGGTTATTATCAATTGGTAAGAATAGATGTGATACTCTTAAATCCACACCTAGGTATTTTGAAGATACATTTATAAAGTCTAGGTACATCTATTCTGATTTGTTTAAGTATAATAATACTTACCTATATATGCCTATCTTGTTGATATTTTGGTAATCAATATTTGTGCTATAATACTCGTGTAGGATGATATTTAAATCTTGTACCATACTGTGGAAAATTTAAATTGTGACCCCAAATTGCAATGTGCAATGTCTGATGTACAGGTGGCCACTTAGGCACTGTAGAGCAGATTTTTACAGAGATAAAAAGATTGTGGATTTTAGAAGCAGTTCCAGGGGAGAGTGGTTCCCCGGTCCCTGTCTGTCACAGTTCCAGGGTCAATATTCCACTTCAAATACATTCATGCACCCTTCAAATGACTGCATCATTGCAGGAAAAACAGCACCTGATTGAGGGGCATATTTATACTCCGTTTGCGCCGAATTTGCGTCGTTTGTTTCGACGCAAATTCGGCGCAAAACTAACGCCATATTTATACTTTGGTGTTAGACGCGTCTAGCGCCAAAGTATGAGGAATGAGCGTCATTTTTTTGCGTGAACGCCTTCCTTGCGTTAATGAGATGCAAGGTAGGCGTTCCCGTCTAAAAAAATGACTGCGACGCAAATGCGTCGTATTTATACTCCCGGGCAAAAATCACGCCCGGGAGTGGGCGGGGCAAAAAACCCCGCATTTGCGCCTCTTTTTAACGCCTGGGTCAGGGCAGGCGTTAAGGGACCTGTGGGCTCAAAATGAGCCCACAGCTGCCCTCCCATGCCCCCAGGGACCCCCCTGCCACCCTTGCCCACCCCAGGAGGACACCCAAGGATGGAGGGACCCATACCGGGGACATTCAGGTAAGTTCAGGTAAGTATAATATATTTTTTTTGGCATAGGGGGGCCTGATTTGTGCCCCCCTACATGCCACAATGCCCAATGACCATGCCCAGGGGACATAAGTCACCTGGGAATGGCCATTGGGCAAGGGGGCATGACTCCTGTCTTTACTAAGACAGAAGTCATGTAAATGGCGTCTGGGCGTCATTAAAAATGGCGCAAATCGGGTGGAGGCGATTTTTTTGCCTCAACCTGACTTGCCCCATTTTAAGACGCCCTAACGCCATTTTCCCCAATGCCGGCGCTGCCTGGTGTATGTGGTTTTTTTCCACGCACACCAGGCAGCGCCGGTCTGCTAGCGCCGGCTAACGCCATTCCATAAATACGGCGCCCGCATGGCGCTTCAGAATGGCGTTAGCCGGCGCTAAACTTTTTGACGCTAAACTGCGTTAGCGCAGTTTAGCGTCAAAAAGTATAAATACGGGCCTGAATGTCAATTATATATCTGATGCCAGTATGTGTTACACCTTTTGCTCTTTTCAAAATAACTACGTAGCCAAATTATTGTTGTAAAATTACCCTTTAAAACTTTTTGCTAAACAAACTTCTTGTGTTATAAAAATTGTATTTTGTGTATTCTAAAGGCACTTAATAAAAGATGTGACTTAAAAAAGTGAAAATTAAAGCTGGAAAGTTGTTTTCTGTGGGAAAAGAAACATGAATCCCATTGCTAAATTCCTGTCGGACCCCCAGGGAACCGCAGTCACCAACGAGAATAAGGTTTACGATGGGCTGACGGCGGTCAGACTCATGGTCAGCCACGGTAATGCTGAACTCAGCACCGCAGTGCTGATCATGACTCCTATTTCCATCAGCCTTTCCATTGTGGGCACCGGGCCATGGAAGGGCTGGTGGAAACACAGAGCTGGTGGCCACAGGGTGGCTCCTCCACTGCCCATTCCCATGGCATGGGCAGTGCAGGATCCCCCTGCCCAGCACCCTCGGAATGCGCACTATCTGCTTTGCAGACAGTGCGCATTCTGAGGGTGCTGTAGTTCCAGGGTATTGGCCTCAGCTCAGTTAAGGAAGCCAAGACTAATATCATAGTACTGGTCCCGCCATTCAGACTGGTGTGAATGTCGTAATACAATGATCAGGGGTGAGGCCGCTGGTATGAAGGCTGATTCCTCAACCACGAACTTGGCTGTCGGAGTTTTCCAACCGCCAAACTTGCAATGAGGGCCAAAGTTTCCGGGACTGAGCATCTTAAGGTCTAGTGCATTATGTGGCAGATTACGATTTTGGTGATCTGACCATTGGACTGCCAATACGGTGGTTGGGAGGATGCCGCCAAGCCAGAGGCCTTCTGACTCCATATTATGATGTTCCCGTAGGGCTGTATGGGGCACACAGTGTGGCAGCATTGGCTTCGGCTTGAAGGGAGAGCCGAGGCCAATGCTACTGCACTGTCTGCACTACCAGCACAGTCTGAATGCACACTGTTGACATTGCAGACAGTGCTCATTCTGACAGTGCTGACAGGGGGGCCACTGCCCCCCTGTGGCACATTTGTTGCGTTTCTGCTGACCCCGCCATGAAAAGGTTGACGGAAAGGCAAGTTGTAATCAGCACAGCGCTGCCAACATCGGCACTGTAGTGATTGACCATGGTTTCCGCACCCCTGCAACAGAGGGATCTGTGATCCTGGCAGTTGCAGCAGTCTTGTGGCGGTCTGACTGCCATCCTACAAATCTGGTGGTTGGACCACTGAGGATGCGGCAGTTGGACCGCCAACACAGGTACAGAGGTCCCAGGACAGCCATACTCATAATCAGGACTTATGTGTCTGGATGAGAGGCTTTTGTATTGAAGCTGAATAGGTAGAATGTAGGAAAGATTAATCTCAATGCACCATGCTTCCTGGATACCCAGGAGGCATTTAGTGACAGGACTATTTTTCTAGAGTAGGTTTTAGACAAACATTTGTCAACACTTTTAGGTACCAGTATAGATACAATTTTTCAAATTAAGCTTAAGAAACATGTACCATTGTTATCATGAAGCCTAATCGATGATCTGTTCCATCTGGCATAATCAAACAATCAATAGTTTATTTGATGTTTTCAAAAAAATGTATATAAAAACAACTATTAAAGGCAGTAATTTGGTTTTAGAAATGTCATCATCATCATCAACACAAGCTTTATTCGGTGAACAGGCCATCAAAGCAACACAATAATAAATAATCATAATATATAAACATATAAAACATTCCTAGGTTAAAACTAATAAATAGCAATACACTTTAAAACACAATTACCCAAGTAAAACTCATAAATCAAACCAAATTTCTTCCTACTTGCAAAAAGTATTGCGTATATGCCATGCTGCTACTAAAAACTTGCTAACGGCAATAATTAACACGCTAGACCCATGACTTTTTAAAATCCTCAATGCTATAGCACATTTGTTCATCCCCATTTCCCGACAAATCTTGCGAATCCATTTGGACCTTGGGTATGAATAGGCAGGGCAGAAAAACATAAAATGTTCAACTGTTTCTGGGGCACCACCACACCCAGGGCATATTTCCGAAGTAACAGTTTGTCCCCAACCACTCATCAGAGACTTCAGGCAATGACCCAAAACGGAATCTAGCATATAATCCTTTGCTTAAAAGATCAGGTATCACATCTAGATAAGATTCAAATTGTGGATACCATTTAAAATCAATAAAACGATTTGTTAATTGACCATGGGATTTACAGCAAATATAATCATTCCTCACATAGGACCAATATATAGATTTCAGAACTTTTATGTGAGATTTCTCTAAAATATGGGGATTCTCCCAAAAATATCCTAGGCCCAAAATGCGGAACCAATTGGATACATGCTTTACCCAAGGAATAGTGGCCAAATTAGGCCTCCCTAGCAATTCCAGAAGTGAAGTCTTGAAAATATCCAATTCAGGAACAACCCAAAGCCTTACCCAGTATAATAGAGGTCTTAGGACAATTATATAGGCTATTCGGTTTAAACCCAGGTCTAAAAATATTGTGATCAATGGTGTACTACGGGGGCACGCAACCAAAGCCCTCGCAAAGTTATTCTCACCCACAGTTAGTCTATTACTTTTGGTGGGACCCCATACCTCTGCACCATAGACAGCAGCACACTCTGCCTTAGCCACATAGATCTTAATCACTGGGGATACAGTTTTAGTGGTTGTGCTCCTAAAAAAGCGCAGAATAGAGGCTGCTCTGTGTTGTAGAAGACCCACACTTTTATTCATCTGATCCTCCCAACAGAATTTACTGGACAACCTCACACCCAGATAGTCAAATGTGCTGACCTTATTCAGAGGGACTCCATCCAGTATGATAGTATATTTTTTGCGTGCTCCAGGATAGAATACCATCAATTTGGTTTTATTAATGTTCAACTCCAGACCATACTTCTGACAAAATAGATTAAATCTATCAACAAGGGTTTGAAGACCCATTGGGGTCTTTGAGATAAGGAGTGAATCATCAGCAAAGAGAAGAATGGGAATTTTCTGTGCATTTAGGGTGGGAGCATCATTCAGGCAGGAAAGCATATCCTGTATCACCTCATTAATAAAAAGGGAAAACAAGAATGGGGCTAGGACACAGCCCTGGCGAACTCCCCTATGAATAGGGATTTTTCCAGTCAGCTCACCTTGATTGCCCCATCTCACTTGCGAGTATGTGTCTTCGTGCAACCATTTTAAAATTTGAATTACACTAACAGGGGGTCCCTATTTTATACAACACTTCCCATAGTTTATCTCTAGGGACCAGATCAAAAGCAGATCTCAAATCGACAAAGACAACATACAAGGGTTAGTTGGCGAGAATTACATATTTCCAATTTAAGATAGCTGGTCCACCGTACTAATCTTGGGTCGAAGCCCTGCCTGGAGGGGTGAAAGGATCTGATGGTCGGTGGCCCAACTGGTTAGTCTTCCTAGGAGTTGTTTTGCAAAAATGTTTTGTATAGTATCAATTAGACTAATCGGTCTATAATTAATTGGAAGGTTTGCATTACAAATACGGAAGATTTCTGCCCCCTTCCACGTAATCGGGATTGGGCCCCCCAAGTGTTTCATCCAGTGAAAAGTGGATAGAATCCTCATGGTCATGGAAAACCTCACCTGAAGAATCAGGGGCAAGGTTCACATCTAGTGAAGGCAAAAGGCCCTGCTTCGCATCATTAATATTAATGGCCAGCGGAGTGCTAGCCTCGTCATAAAGATGGGAAAAGTGGTCCACCCAACTTTCCGGTTGGATATGATTCTTGATTATGTTCCTTCCCCCTCTTTGGCGTCTGGACAACAATTCTCAAAATAATGTGTTATTATTTGAATTTGAGGCATCCACTATATCCTGCCAGATAGAATCTTCCCAAGTTTTATTCGCTTGTAGGGTAGCTTCCTTATAAGCACGTCTAGCTAGTTATACCTCCCCCAGAGACCCAAACAAGATAGCTTTTTTTTAGCCCAGACTTTGCCCTGGAGCAAGCTTCATCAAACCATCCATTGCTTACCAAGTCAGCACCACTCTGTCTAGCCCTGGCTTTTTTATAAAAAAGCTTTGTATTTTTGTGATCATAGTATCATGCAAACCAAGAAGAGGGATATCATCTGAATTCGAATCTTCATTGGCTGCCAGATTATCAATAAACAATTGGTAAATCCCACATAACAGATAGGGATTGGACATCACCTTTGGCCATCCTACCTTCTTAAAGCTGTTGTTCATGTTAGGTAAAGGGACTACTGTGCATAAGTTATTACGAGTCCTTCTAAAAACACTGCCTAAAAAAGTGAGAAGCAAGGGAAAATTATTGCTTTCGCATCTCGAGTCCACCCTCATATCCCTCAACATGGGCCATAGTCTCACATCCACCAGAAAATAGTTGATTACACTTGTCGACCTACCACGTTTGAATGTTTGGGCAATATTTATATCAGAGGGCATACGACCATTACAGGCTCTGAGACCATACTTTAAACATAAGGATGCCAACTACACAGCCACTCGAGAAAGCAAACATGATCGATGACTAGTTATCTGTGGAATACCCCATATTTCATCCTCCTCAGCCGTTAAACCACTGAGCATATCAGAAGGTTCAAAAGTACAATTCAAATCTCCCGCTATAATCAGGGTAGACGAGGGTTGTAAGGTGTCTAGATAATCAGATATTAATACTAAAATCTGGGACTCTGAACCTCGAGGGACTGATCTAGCATAAACATTAATAACGAGAATATTTAAGTTTTGTTGGAACGAGATCTGTATCCCCATTAAGTCAACACAGTCAATATCTAACATCTTATAATCACATTGCGGTTTCTTATTTAGGAGAATTAAAAGCCCTCCTTTTGCACGGCCTACCGCCTTCTCCGATAATTGGGCGGGAATATTAAATGAAAGGAAGCCATCAATATTAATTGGGTCCTCTGCCCAGGTTTCCTGAAATAGCCATATATCTTGAGTATTTATATATGCAATCCAGTCTGGGTCGTCCAATTTCCTCACAAGGCCAGCTACGTTCCAAGACATTAATGATAAGCCAGAGTTATCTGACTCAGATCCATAAGTCTGGGGGCTAGCTTCCATCTTTGTGATCTCCTCCTTGGTAGTCCCAATAGATCCATCCATGTGGGAAGCCACAGAAATAACCCCATTTGGTACTTCCTGTGTAGTGGTTAGTCATATATGATCAAGTCGCAAATTTCCCACTGCCACTGTGGGATCCCTTCCTTGTCGATGGACCATACATCCATAGATGGCGGATTGGAAAGCATCATTGGGTTTTATTGCAAGGGTAATCCCTCCCCTACTCGGCCCCCTGAATTGGCTGGTACGCAAATCAAAATCTATAAGTTGATACACTGATACCTTGTCAAAAAACTGAATGGAAATTATATCGTAATTGAACCCCGGGGAACTAAGGGCCAGATGTACGAACCATTTTGCATGGCGCAAACTGCGAAAATCGCAGTTTGCGCCATGCAAAACGGCCACTCGCGATGCACATTCCCATTTTGCGAGTCGGTACCGACTCGCAAAATGGGAATGCGACTCGCAAATAGGAAGGGGTGTTCCCTTCCTATTTGCGACTCGCACCGCGAAGCAGAATTGCTATGTGACTGCGAAAGTGGTCGCAAAGCAATTCGCAGTTAGCACCCACTTGAAGTAGGTGCCATCTCATTCGCAAAAGGGAAGGGATACCGATGGGACCCCTTCCCCTTTGTGAATGTCGCCTAAAATATTTTTTCAGAGCAGGCAGTGGTCCAATGGACCACTGCCTACTCTGAAAAAACGAAACCAAATGGTTTCATTTTTTCTTTTGTAATGCAACTCGTTTTCCTTTAAGGAAAACGGGCTGCATTACAAACAAAAAAAAACTGCTTTATTGAAAAAGCAGTCACAGACATGGAGGTCTGCTGTCTCCAGCAGGCCACCATCCCTGTGAGTGCAGGAAATCGAAAGGGGGTCGCAAATTGTGAGGTGGGTCTCTGCGACCCCCTTGCCATTCGCAGAAGGTGTCTGAGACACAATTCTGCATACGAATTTCCGATTCACAAATTCATATATTGCTACATCTGGCCCCAAGTCTCTTAGCCTCAGAAATATCCGAGCAAATGAAAGAAAGGCAATTCTGTCGGAAACGGAACCAATGAATAATTAATCCGAGACTCCTGGTCCTCAACTAGACCTAATGACAACTTAGGAACATTGGTCATGAAAATAATATTATCACCTCACTTTATACTTGGTTTTTTTGTCGAAAGTGTTGGACCACCTAGGTCATTACCAAAGGGAGAGTCGTTGATGGTTGAAGGTTCTAATGACCCATTTACAGAAGTGGAAGTAGTGGAAGTATCAACCCCCTTAACTACATGATCAGCAACAGCTTTACGCCCCCTTGATCTTTGTCCATCAAAAGTGGCGCTGGGCATAGATTTACTGACAGAACTCACCATAAAAGCCCTATTAGATGTGACATTGGGTCCCCATCTCTTGTTTGTGGAAAAGAATTATAGGGTTTGATTGATAAACCTCCGGACAAGGCAGAGGCAAACCCACACTCTGGGAAAAATTTACAGGTCACCCTAAAGAGGTATTAGAAGTAGTTGTTGACTTAGTCACAACAGACTTAACATCCCCCTTTCCCACCACCTCATCCTGTGGACTACTGCAGCCACACTGATGTGCTATTTTGCCCTTCACTAATTTAGCTTATTGCAGTACCAGGCACTTAACTTCATCGACCCTCAGTAGGATAAGGACCAAATTAACTTCACAAACAGGAGGAGGCTCTAGAATATTAGATAAGAGGGGACAATCCAATAAAGAAACATTAGACGAAATAGCATCCTCAGTAGCAGAATTAATCAAAGGATGTACCTGATCCATAGTAATATCACTACCCTCAGCCAAGGGACCATACCGATTAGAACATGTTATATTTGCAATCACCCTTATTTCAGGGCTAAGGGGTATAGGTACAATTGTTACATCTTCTACATCTTCTACAGGTGTTATCCCCTGTCTAGAGGGGGAGTTGGGAGCACTATACAGATTTCCTTGGGAGGGTAATGGAGTAATAGGTCTGGGGTCTAATAAACCTTCCTCGCCATCACCCTTGGTAACTAAGTCCACTTTTCGACCCCTCCTCTTCCTAGAGAAAAACTCTGGTACTTTCCTTGCTTGGGTCGAAGCCTTCTTTGTAGACAGGCTTCCATTAGTATTTAGATCTGAATCACCTTTCAAAATGGCCTTGACTTCCTCAAGTAATATGTAAATCTCATCTAGTGCTTTAGGGTCACAATCCCTGCCCGTTGCTGGTATCCTGGGACGGGTTTTCAGTTTTGTTTTATCATTCAGGGGCACGGGTAAATCCGCAGCCTTTCTTTTCCCCATGATAATTGGAAAACGTAATAATAGTTAACGACAAAAATAGGGAGAAAGAAAGGAAAATGCCACAGGGTCTTACTGGATGCTTGAACCTTCTCCCAAAGAAAATAGCCCTGCCCGGCCTCGATTGGGCGATGACAGGCGAAGAAGGGCCGTCTTGGCACGGTCTTCACCCGCGAGGGAGCGTATCGATTTCAGTCTCCAGCCGGGGCCGGGGAAGCCGGGATATGGAGTCCTCCCCAGGCAGCAAAGGTGTTGTCAATGTCATTTCTGGTTGGCTAGGGTACACACCTAAGCCAGGCAGAACCCACCACTCTAGTCAGGGCAAATACGTTACCCACCAAAGATAACCTGTGCTCTCCACCTGGTAGCTTAGCCAGAGCAGTCAGGCTTATCCCTAGAGGCAATATGTAAAGCGTTTGTAGAACACACTCACACCAGTGACACAATAAATACACCAAAAAAGAAACTTCATACAAGGCATTTAAAAATAAAATATATTGTATATAACATAGACCAAAATTACATGAATCATAAATTCTGTGCATACTATACCATCACTTATATAACAGTTGTTATCCTGAACAATGCAAGGAAACACAACATACAGCAGTGAGTATTTAGGGCATGTAACACAAATCAGATTATGAAAATGAACACATGCCATGCCGAAGTCCATGGGAAGACCTCACTAGGTCCCCCACATGGGAAATTGATAAAGACAGCCGCCTGTGAACATTCGGCCCACCTGCTGCCTAGTTGTAGCTTTCAGAAGGTAGAATTTGTCACTGCAGTGAGACCAGGAGCCTCCGGGGTCTTCCTGACCACGGCCGTCTAAAGAATCAAGCAGTAAATGGGGCAGCCATTAGGTCAAGATCTTGCTGGGTTCCCCACCACCAAACTGAGGTTCTGTGGCTACTGCCTGCAGGAGAATATGGTAGGGAACCTCTCAGTGGTGTGTAGATAGTGGGTGCAAGCTTGCAGTCTCTTATGTGACCGAGCACTTCTCCTGCAAGTACCATCAGCAGGGGGAGAGCAACATTGTCAAGGAGCAGTCCCTTCCTCAGAGTGGTGCAGTTCAGACGTGTTCTTTCCCAGGGTGGGCACTGCTCATGAGTGCACAGCACTACCCTACTGTCCTGAGTCCAGGCAGAAACAGTAGTGTCCTCCAATTGTGGAGCCTCCCTTTGGCGCCACAAGACAAGGGGCTTCATGGCAGTGACTCCCTGTCCATGGAAAGAGTGCAACACTTTGGGCATGTATGAGGCAGTAAGGCCTGTGCTTATCTGGCACTGAAAAATAATGAGAGCAAATGAAGGGCTGAATCACACGCTAGGAGTGCACTCCATCAAGGAAAGTTTACAAAGCCCTGATTAGGTGGTGTGTGGGGACTGTGAGGGCTGGACTCAGGGACCCATGGCCAATTCTGGGGAAACCCTGTCCTGAGAAAATGCTTTGGGACACTAAACGGCAGACTGGCCAGCATATAAAGACAAACAATGGCAGTTCTGTCTGGAGCAGGTGGCAGCAGTACAACAAGCAGTAAAGAAATCCAAGGAGTTGTATATGCCACCCAACAATTAGCAAGTATCAGGGCAACAGCAGAAGAGCAGTCCACATGAGTCCTTGATGCACTGCAGCAGTCCTTCTGACTGATGTTCAGTCCCAATTCCAAAGTGCTCCGAAAACATGGGGTCAGACCCCCTGTCCTTATATTCAGAAATGTCCTTGATCAATGGAGTGACTTCAAACGAACCCTTTCAACTGTACAATAAGCCCCTTTGAACCCAGCCCTGTCCCCAGACTATCTATGGGGTTATCAGTCCTTTTTGTGGGGCAGGCCACTATCTTTTGAAGTGGAAGCAATAGCCCCTCCACTCTTTTAGCCAAGGAAGACCCATCAGATGCAGTTGAGTGTCCTGTGTTAATGGCTGTTGTGGTTCTAAAAATTCTGGACCCATGTAATCTACTTTGCCACAGCAGTACGATTTTAGTATCAAAAGACCGATAATGACTAGTACACTAAGCATGAGCATTTTCGCTCAATTCCAGCAGCATTTTCACCTCGAAATCGCCATTTTCGTCCTGCACTCGTGGCTCCCATTTTATACACGACAGCCATTTTAAAAGTTGCCCTCACATAG
This sequence comes from Pleurodeles waltl, assembly GCF_031143425.1. Taxonomy (NCBI): domain Eukaryota; kingdom Metazoa; phylum Chordata; class Amphibia; order Caudata; family Salamandridae; genus Pleurodeles; species Pleurodeles waltl. The sequence goes on from NC_090444.1 coordinate 636,964,780, forward strand.
GCTTATAATACAGTCGGATTTGATTCCAAGGACACGTACACCTTGATTGACTTTTCTCTGACCTGGGCAAGCTGGAACCATTGCCTCAGGCCAAACCTGTTTGGTCAGTCTCTCTCCCAGTGGCCGAATCAGATAGCATCAAGGCACACCATGCCATAAAACCTTTATTATCGCTCACACACCCTGTCTAATCTTACTCCCACCTGCACCTGCTCTTTTCTTCTTCTTACTTTACGAGGGGGAGGTGCCCGTTTTTATTGGGGGTCCACACTTATCTGATGTAAAATACTAGGCCTTGCCGGGTAATTTATTATGGGCTGAATGACATGAAATATGAGGTTTCATCATGACACTGTTTTTTCCTTTGTAGTGAAAACATGTGAATGACCAACCAAAATGTCAAGAATGTTTGCCTGAAGCTTAAAAAACTGTATATAAGGAAACCTGATTTTGCATTGATACACAGTCTCCTGAGAACATACAAGTCGTGCTGTTGTACTTCTAGGACGCTTGTCAATTGGTTGCAGCCAATAAATTCGATCTTTTACTTCACCTAGAAGACTCTGAGTTTCTGTAGTCTGAATCAGGAAAGTACCCGAGGTCTTTGGGTGTACCCTGGCACCGCTGGGTTACCGGATCAGTACCGGTTCTGAAAAACCCAGTACCTCACTGTCTGGATGAAATGCACATGGGTAGCTGTCAACCAGCACAGACCAGACATGGATTAGAGGCAGGCTGCAAAACACCAGAGTTATAAGCACAGAGATAGGCCCACTTTCTAAAAGAGGCATTTCTAAAAGAGTACTGTAAAATCCAACTACATCAGTAAGCAAGATTTCTCACTACGATTCCAGACATATCAAACATACAAATGCCACTCCTTCTGATCAATAATTACCACTTGAATGTTAACCTATGAGAGAAGCAGCCCTCACAATAGTGAAAAACTAAATAGGCTGCTTGTCACTACTAGGACATGCCAAACATAAAGGTACATGTCCTATCTTTTCCAAACACAGCAACCTGCCCATAGGGCTACCTAGGGCCTGCCTACCTTCGGGGCAACTTAGGTGTAGTAAAAGGGGAGTCTAGGCCTTGGCAAGTAGTTTAAAATGCCAAGTCAATGTGGCAGCAAACTGTGCATACAGGCCGTGCAGTGGCAGGCTTGAGACAGGTATGAGAGGCTACTTCTCTGGGTGGTGCAATCTGCAGTGCAGGCTAACTAGCAGCATTTATCTTACAGGCCCTGGATATGTGGTCTGACACTTTACACAGGACTTACAGGTAAATTAAATATGCCAAACATGTGTAAGCCATCATACCAAGAATTAGGGGAGGGAGCACATGCATCTTAGCAATGGTTAGCAGTGGTACGTTGCCCAGAGTCCTAAGGCCAACAAAAGAAGGTCAGAAAAATAGGAGAAAGGGACAAAGTTTGGGGATAACCTGGCAGAAAGGACCATTTCCAACACTTAACTAGAAGGCTTTGATGTGATACCTAGGGGGATACTAAGCACTGCATCAGAATCTTGAGGTGGGGTTCTTTCTTGAAAGGCACCAATTCACCTCTACTTGGGAGACAGACAAAGGGATTTTATTTAAAAAAAAGGGAAACCTGAGAAGAGAGAGGGCTCGCTGACAAGATGGCTGCAGCCCTGGAGAGCTCCCATTTTCGGACTTGAACCAGCTCCCTGGTATTCCAATTGTCTGCACATGCCCATGAAAGGGATAACTGAATGTGCAGCACATACCCAAAGATTGACTGGTGCTGGCGAGGATGGTGATGGTAGATGTAATGTAAGATGTAATGGCGCTACAATTGTGCTGGCCTGCATGCAGAGGTGAACCGACTAGCGAGCCACCCCCAAATGTGAGAAGCAGAGGGGGAGGCTGGCTGGATCTATCGGCCACATAAAACCTTGAGGCCTAGAAGCTGGAAAGCAGTGGTGTGTACTGTAGAATGACAAGAGTTGCAGCCTAATGAAACAGTGATGGCAGTGGATGTAGTGATTTGGAGACAAGCTATTCGAGCACTACAATCCCTGTGTGCTAGTGAAGATAGCCCACTTCCATAAGAGGCTGAACAGAACATTAGTCTTAAGCCTTTAGCCCTACCTGTGGTCTCTTTGAAATGACCTTGAACCTGCCCAACTGCTGTAGATCACAGAGAGATACAGAGAGGGCTTTGGCAATATTTATGCTGTGAGTTGCTTCCGTATTATCATTTTAGGTTGTATCCCGGGCCACTATGGCAGGGAAAAAAGAACAACAAACGGATTTTTTCAATCTCAAGGGATCGTCCTTTAGATGAAGCAAAATAACTATTGCTGTACACCACCCTGATGATGTCCGATTGCTTGATAGAGAGCGAGCCCTCCTGCATTCCATCAGTACCCTTCATGCAGGCCTGGGACAAAAAACTATTCATAATGCTCTGCAGTAAAAGGCGTTAACGAAAAATTGTAGGCATGACAATTGACTAGATGCTTGAATCTACAGAAATTAAAGTATATGAGATGGAAGGCTGGATACTAAGGGGCATATTTATACTCTGTTTGCGCCGGATTTGCGTCGTTTTTTTTACGCAAATCCGACGCAAAACTAACTCCATATTTATACTTTGGCGTTAGACCCGTCTAGCGCCAAAGATCCTGGAGTTTGCGTCATTTTTTTGCGTGGACACCTTCCTTGCGTTAATGATATGCAAGGTAGGCGTTCCCGTCTAAAAAATGACTCTGAGGCATGTGCGCCGTATTTACACTCCCGGGCAAAAATGACGCCCGGGAGTGGGCGGGTCAAAAAAAATGACGTCCAGCCGCTTTAGCGTAATTTTTTAATGCCTGGTCAGGGCAGGCGTTAAGGGACCTGTGGGCTCGGAAGGAGCCCAGAGGTGCCCTCCCATGCCCCCAGGGACACCCCCTGCCACCCTTGCCCACCCCAGGAGGACGCCCAAGGATGGAGGGACCCATCCCAGGGAACTTAAGGTAAGTTCAGGTAAGTATTTTTATTTTTATTTTTTTGTGGCATAGGGGGGCCTGATTTGTGCCCCCCTACATGCCACTATGCCCAATGACCATGCCCAGGGGACATAAGTCCCCTGGGCATGGCCATTGGGCAAGGGGGCATGACTCCTGTCTTTGCTAAGACAGGAGTCATTTGAATGGGGGTTGGGAGTCAAACAAAATGGCGCTAATCGGGTTGAGGCGAAAATTTTGCCTCAGCCTGACTTGCCCCATTTTTTGGCGCCCAAGCTCCATTTTCCCCTACGCCGGCGCTGCCTGGTGTAAGTCATTTTTTTTTACGCACACCAGGCAGCTCCGCCGGCTAACGTCATTCCATAAATAAGGTGCCCGCATGGCGCTTTGGAATGGCGTTAGCCGGCGTTAAATTTTTTGACGCACAACTGCGTTGGCGCAGTTGTGCGCCAAAAAGTATAAATACGGCCCTAAGTTCGCTACAGATGGGGAAGTGGGCAGGCCTTCATAGGAACTGTTATTGATGCCATGGTGAAACTAAAGGACAAACTGGAGATACTAGATAAAGTGAGAACAAATGACAAACTGCAAGTGCCTTGAGTCGGCATACAAACAGCCCCAGGTATGTTACAAACAAAGTTTGCCACTGTGATAGAGAAATTGCTGGCAGCGTAAAAAAACATAGGGTCAGGTGAGGAGGGCATGCTGGTTCCTTACTGAGGAAAGGTTAAGAGTGGTGTGTTGGGAGGCACAGTGATCGTGGCACTGTCCTTGATTGAACTGAATAAGCTGGGTCAACATTCATTCAGAGGTCTCCCGGGGATATGGATTGCTGTAGGTCTTGACAGAGGAGGTCCACTGCTACTTCTACTGAGAGGGAATGCAAATACCGATTCATAATTAGTTGTTATTATATTTCAATGTTCTCTGCCGTCCCTCTACACTACATGAGTCTCTGAGCCACAGTGTACTTTGAAACTCTACTGCTCATAGGGAAATGTTCAATTGCAGTGGGTGTTATATGCGGTATGTTTGATACTTCAGAGAGAAGTTTTAGCCCAGTTGTGAAATAGATGCATATATTTGTAAGCTAATAAATGCAATTAACCTTAGAAACAAAAACCTTCCCTTCCCTATGTCTCCCTGTCTATCTGCTTAATGCCATGAGCAAGACTAAATATTTATGTTTGTGACTTGCCTAATTAAAGTGTACATTTGCCTTATTCCCTTGAGACAACATGGCTTCATTCCAGAGCGTAAAAACAGTGGCCTGTGTCAACATGGCAATGTCACTAATGCACTGTGTATAAAGATCCCAACAACCCCTGCCACAGTACTGCTGAAGGTACCTCAATCATTTTATCAAATTGGTCAGTGTGTTCCAGGGGACACCCAAAAACATAATTCTGGTTAACTAAGTAGCATCTTAAGTATTTGGCATACAGCATGGAAGAAAACGTCCCCAATGTCTCCGGGCAATGTATGCCTTAATTATTGAGACGTTTATTCTAATGTTGACACATTATTTCAAGTTATCATTGTACTCAATTTACAGAGCATGAGGGGCCTATGAAATGTAAGTAGTAACTTTGATAGAAGTGCACAGACTGAGCAGCAGGATTTGATGTTGTGTATCATTCCAGGCAGGTCCGGCTTTAGGGTGGTGTGACCGGTGCGACCGCACAGTTTGCTGACCTGGAAGGTTGGGTGCTGACCTCAAGGGGTGCTGTATTTAGCAATAACTTACGAAACTTGCAATTTAAAAGCACCTTCTGAAAAGTTCCTTGTGGTCCAGCTGTCAGGAAGCAATTAAAATGGCAAGATTGCTCTTGTGATTAATGTTCTTGCTAGGGAGAGAGATGGGAGTTTTGTCCAGTGGCAGTTTTGACTCTGTATGAAGTAGCACAGAGGGTTAATATGACTGCTGCAAGACGAGAACTATTGGCCAGAGTTATACTTTTTGCCGCAAAACTGTGCAAACGCAGTTTTTTAGCAAAACATGTAGCGCTGGCTTGCGCCATTCCACACCCCCAGTCAGGAGCCATATTAAAGGAGTGGTGTAAGCCGGCGCTAAACTTGAGTTAGCATTTGAAAAAAACCTGCTAGCCGGGTCGGGTGGTGGTAGGGAAGGAGGGGGTTGTGCGTCAAACAATGACACTAGCCTAGTTGGAGGCAAAAAAAAATACTTATAACCAGACTATCGCCAGGACTCCCGGTGGCCCACCACACTGGGAAACGCCCCGCTCCCACGGATCACATATATAATCTGGGCATCATCCTGGACTCCTTTCTATCCATGACCCACTAAAACAACACCATCTCATCATCATGCTTCCACATCCTCCAACTCCTGCAAAAGATTTTCAAGTTGATACCCTCTGACATGATGAAGACAGTCACCCACGCATTCATCACTAGCAAACTGGACTACGGCAATGCACTTTATGCTGGCATCACCAAGGAACTACTATCAAGACTACAAAGAATCCAGAATACAGCAGCCAGACTCATCCTGGATATCCCCTAACACAGCCACATCTCCTCTGACCTCAGAGACCTACCCTGGCTCCCAGTCAACAAGCGCATCACATAGAAACTCCTGATCCAAACTTACAAGGCACTGCACAACATAGGACCGACATACCTAAACCACTGCCTCACCTTCCCCATAACCAACAGACTTTTCTGTTCTGTCCAGCTCACCCTTGCTGCCGTTCCCAAGATACAGAAAAGCACAGCAGGAGGAAGATCCTTCCGCTACCTAGCAGCCCGGACATGGAACACGCTAGCTCTCAAGATCAGGCAGACTGCATCACTGAAGCAGTTCAGAAAGGACCTCCAGTCCTTGCTCTTTGACTGAGCAGCATGCCAGAAACAATGAGTTGAGACCCTATGGGTGATTAACTGCGCTTTGTAAATCACTGATTGATTGATTAGTATGTAGGGTGCAATACCGGTTACTCCACTACATTTTTTCTAACAATAGATAACAGAAATGATGGATCACGGAAAGCACATTAATAGGCATGAACTTAACATCCTGTGACCACCCTTAACCAACTTACCCCTGGACTCTGGTAATTATGCTCTGGTAGGGTCCTCAAAAATCCTTGATGGGGACTCTAAAAGTTCTTCTGTACTCTAAGTTTGGCTAAAAAAGTTTTATTTCTGTATTTTGGCCCCATCACCCACATCATAGGCCTGATGTACAAATAAATCAGTTTGCAATGTCCTAGTTGTGAATTTTTGTGATTTTCAGTTAGGAAATCGCAAACAGCAATGTACTAATATGTCTCAGACACATTTAGCTATACCCAGTCGGTCGCACATGGACTTACCTCATCAATATTCATGAGGTAAGTCGCAATGTGTGACCCATTGGAAATGGCCAAAATAACAGGGCTGGTAGCCTGCTGGGGTCAGCAGACCACCATGTCTGTGATAGCTTTTTAAATAAAGCTATTTTTTTTAATGCAGCCCGTTTTACTAAAGGAAAATGGGATGAGTTTCAAAAACAAAAACGAAGTTTTATTTATATTTTGTAAAGCAGGCAGTGGTCCATGGGACCACTGCCTGCTCTTAAAACATTTTTTCACCCACATATGCCCACATTCATTTGCGAATAGGTTTCCGCCAACTTGATGTTGGTAGTAAACTGCAAATGTTTTGCGACCTCATTTCGGTCACAAAACATTCATACATCACACACTGTTAGGAAGGGCCATCCTTAACATGCCCCTTCCAAATACTGAATTGCAAACCTATTTTGCAATTTGGTAATAGGTTACTGAATCTCAAAGTAGAGATTTAACATTCCAAAATGGTTTTAATCTGTTGCAAACAGTCAGATTATTTGCGACCATTAGAAACCTTTGCATATTTGGCCCTATATTGTGCAGCAATACTTTCTTGAGGCCGGTTCACTGTTGTGTCTTCTCAAAGGGCTGGTAGGGTTACTTTGTAAAGTTGTTAATTTGGTCAAGGCTGCTACTTTTGCTCAGAGGTTAGTAATATTCGGGGTCAGAGACCATCGCAAAGTGAAGATGCTTTCTAGTTGAAAACTCCTCTTTCCAATTAGCAGACGTCTGTGTTCCATTATTAGATTGCGGCCACCGCTGTTTTAAACTTATGTCCAACAAATGTGGAGTTTTATCCAAATATCTGGCTTCTAAGAATCATCATAAGCTTGTGATTTCTACTCAGAATGTGACTGTTTGACAGCCCTTAGAACTGGTATTCTATTCAGATGTGTCATACTTTTTTCTTTAGACTTTGTCTATCTGTTGGTGTATATTGTTTATCATAATGTAAAAACCTCTTACAACTATGACCCAATTCACAATAATTAATGTGTTAATAAAAGAAAGCAAAACACTAACTGTTTATAGAATGTGAATTACTGTGACAGGGAATGTCCCATGAAACTCCATACCAAAAGAAGCATCAGATTTCCTGCTGCTGTAGGCAGTAACACAACAGTAGGCTGTCTGGTGTATAAGGCGGCAGCAAATATATCAAGAATTTGCTCAGATGTCGGTGGTGCATATTGTGGGTGCTGACATTATTGTTACATCACTGAAGTCATGGGGATTGTGAAAAATCCAAGCATCACACAAAGAACAAGTGCAGCAAATGAGCTGCGCCCATTCAGGATAGAATGATTACAGTGTTGTATGTAGCTGGTGGCGCATTTTGGAGCACACTTTCACAAACATGTTACTACAGCATGGGATGGTACAACTGTTATTTAAAGATACCATACATTCCTTTTAAATAGGCAATACATTTGCACAGACATGCAGTTATACTGTTAAAACAGTATAGCGTGCAAACTAAAGCATGGGGTTTCCAGTAAATATTTATTGTTTCTGTATCACCAAGTAAAGTGTTTTAATGTGTTTGATCCTTGTTTGTGCTTTCCTAACTGCTGATCTATTCTGAAATATGTGTTCAGTCATTTACAGGCACGTTGTGTTGTGTGTTTTAAAACAAGATGACATCCCACGGTCTCTCTATTTTCCAGCCCCTGTAGCTAGCAAAGAATGTCAAGTAATTCACTAGTTGATTTTAAAAACTTCGCTCACTTTATGGTCAGAGAAGAAAAAAGTAAATACCAATCCCGTGTTAACAGAATAAGCAGCAATTTGTCAGAAACTTAGCCTGACATTTGACCTCTATCTCTTGAAGCACAGCAAATGTGACAAGATAAATACAAAATGTAAAGACATCTTTAAACTCAAAACTCAACTACTCTCCTTGGTACAGTACAAGGCTTTTAGAAGAGGAGAACATTCCTGTGTTTCCCTGCTGATTATCATAACTTTTGGATTTTCTGCTAGATTATCTTTTGGACAAAGAATTTGCTCCTAATAATGGTCTGCTCTAGTGCATGCAACCAGCCACTTGGAGCTGGACTCACATGGTGCCTGACAGCAGAATGGTCTTGGGGATATAAAATATTGTAGTCTACAGAATAGAAGTTGCGTTACCATGACAGTGTGAGGGTTGAAAATTACTTCCAGACCAATTGCTGAGATGGTTGTGATCCCACAGAATCAATTTCCAAGACGGCAGGTGTTGTTAGACCTACCAATATATTCTGTTGGTTTTGCTCTGTTTACATACAATTACGTTGTTGATACTTGCCAGTTAATGACAGGAACCCCAAATCAGACTAAGGGCCTAATTTAGATCTCGGCAGAAGGAAACACTATGTCACAAACATGGCAGATATCCTGTCCGCCATATTACGATCCTATTATATCCTATATCAGAGTCAGCCTGTATGTGAGGGGAGATGAAATTGTGAGTATACCAGGGATGAGAAGAGAGTCACAACGGAAGGATGAGAATGGGGTGTGGAGGGCAATCCAATGCAATACTCCACCAATGCCTGCAATGCAGAGAGCTGCAATGAAATAATCCTCCTTCAACTGCATCCTTTGATCCTGTGCCTATGCCGACAGAATATATTATTTTCTCCCAGTATGAAGATGGGACTTTGATTTCCCTGGCAAACAACACAGAACGCCGAGTCCCTAGCTGTTTCAGAGAAACAATTAATAAAACATTTACTATTAATGGTGTTCACCTGCAACGTCACCAAGGTAAAAAATCCCTCTTCATTTTCACAGGCAAGGTAGGCACTGAACTATTTCTTTCTTTCTTTTTCAAATAAATTAATGAGAAACCCTAAATAAATTGACACAATAGGATCATTGGTGGTGAATTGGTCTTGGATACATGGCAATATGCTTACAAATAATGTTACTTAACAAATACTTGGATGCGTTAATTGGACTATACTTACAAGCCATCCTTAATTCTTCTTACATTGTCCAAAACTAGAGAGTTAACACTGTCCACAGAACAGGAAGCAAAGCAGTTCAGCTCCGGATAAAACATGACCTTCAACACCCAGTTGTTGTGCAGTTTTCTTCTGACACTGAGGTAAAATAGGTATTAAATGATTCATCAGTTTTTACGTGTGCATAACTTGTCTGCAAACATAAGATGTATGACATTATGTGCAACAATTCTTACTCAAATCTCCCGACACCCAAGATATGCTGTTTGGGTTGAAGACAAGACTACATAGGACAAATAGATGCAGCCCCCAACAACACACATTTTTGGATGTCAGTTAACAGCAACACAGTATAGTTGTTGAAAAGAGGATTGCCTGCTGCTAAGGCAAGATGTGCACTCATTTGAATAAGATGTTGGGAATGGAACACAAAGTCATCACATCTAGGGTGAGTGTTCTAAAGAACCTCATTGAGCTGTGAGGTAGATGAATGGAGAGGAGGATGAATGGATGAATGGAGAAAAGGCAGAATAAAGAAAAGGTTGGAAATATGGTTAGATGGAGAGAAAGTGTGGATAATGGACTGAAAAGACAGAGTGCTGGATGGATAGATGGATGGACGAGGGGGCTGATGGATGGATGGTCGGAACAATACAGGAATGATGGAAAGAAGGAAGGACAGCAAGATGAAAACAAGCACTAGCAATGCCAATCAGTCTTGCATACCTTTACATGTAGCAAAAATGATTGCCATTGCTCGTTTATAGTAGTGTCCATTTCCTCTCAAGAACATTGATGCAGCTGAGACTGATATAAAAGACATCCCAGCAAGTCTTAGCTGTGCGAGTTTAGTATGTCATGTAGTTAGATGGCAAAAAGACGGAAAGAAAGATGCATAGAAAGAAGGACAAAAGATTGAAATAAGAATGCAGAAACGGAACGACAGAAATTTAAGAATTTCAGCATTTCCTCTGGGGGAGCAGTCTCGGGGGGAGCAGTCTCTTGAATGAATGCCAGGTTTGCTTGCATCGTCCACTGGCGCAGAGCTTTTGGGGACATGGTTCAAAGTAGGGGTGATTTATTTTTCTGATATGTCCATTGACGGTGAGCTGCAGTATACTGCATGATCACACGTGCACATCCAACTAAAACGAAGTGCAATTCAGTGTAAGGCTGGTAGGAAAATACTTTGTCAATATTTTTTTATTTTCATCCTTTATTTTTTTTTCATTATTATTAATGCATGTCTTCCTAAACTATGCCTCAGGCTACAAAAATTCAAATTCAGTGCTATCTTTTCTTTGTGCTTATGTGAATCAGATTTTTCTGTAATGGGCATGAAAATAAAGGATTTCCAACAGCTTTTCTTAAATCGCACCGATATAGTTCGATTTAATTTGTAAGTAATTTATTTAAAGTTTTTATTTCGAGCATATGGTCACTGTGATTAGGTGCCAGTGGCATGTCTTGTTTATATTTTTTGTGAGATATGCTTGCAGTAAAATAAATAATACATGTTGACTATCGAACCAACTTGCCAAGACGAGATCTATTGGCTTTGTCAGTGCTTGTTATGTTTTGTCTTAGTTTTTGGTGAAATATTTTGTAAATGGTATGAATGAAATCTCCGAAGTTACAGGCATCACATTTTGCACCTGCATTCAAAGAGAATACATTATGCCACTTTACCTATGAGCATAATAAACAGTTACGCTGATACTTCTGCGTGCAGACAGAGTCTGTCTCCCTATGAATGGCTAGTTTTATTTTCGGCATGAAATAACCATCTTGAAATCGTGCATTTTCTTAAGCAATGCATCAGCACCTTCCCCCCGTCGCCCTTCCAACCGCCGACATACAAGGGGATTGGAACACCAGCAAGCAAATTTACACACATTGTAGGTTTTCAGTATTCAGATAAACCATATTAATTGTTCTATATGTCATATCCCATGAAATTCAAAAGCAGATAAGATTGGTAATAGAAATGGCTTTTACATCTACTGCTTTATAATATCCTTATTGGTGTCATCAAACGAAAAAAAGTAGTTTTGAATGTGTGCAATACAAAAAAGCCTGAAAATTAAGGCAGTTTGTGCACATGGACTACAAATGTCAAAGCACTCAAGCTCGGTCTAAAATGTAGTCCATACATTTGCAGCTAATGAAACAGGGAAGGTTGTTAAATAATAGAGAAGGTGACACAAATGACATGGGCCAATTGCCATACATGCATCCCCAGTGCTTAGTTTGTACAAGAATGAGGGCCAGATTTATGAAAAATGATGCACGACTGCTCTAGGTGTTCGTCAAAATTTTTATCACAAGCTACCGTCATTCCCTAGAGCCATCCGTGCACCATATTTAACAAATGGGGCACGATGGCGCTAAGGAATGATGCCATAGGAAAAATTACGCTAATGCTGCAAAAGTGGCACTATACTGTTTAGCGGCACATATATTTTACACAAAACGTGTTAGTGCCATATTTAACCGCATTAGCTTCCAAAAAAACCCACAAGTAAGAAAAAAACATATGAAAATACAAGATGGGGAATGCAGGCCACAAGAGACCACAGGGAGACCCCAGTCACCCAAGTACCAGTCAGGAGGGTCCAGCAAAGTCCTAGGAGCAGGAGAAGAGGAAGCAGAAGTGTCGCTTTAGTGAGGAGGAGCATGACGTCCTGGTCAGAGAGGTGATGGAGCTCCAACACCAGCTCTTTGTCACCTCCAAATTTGCAGTTGGTAGGAGAGACGCTGTATGGCAGGCAATTGTAGACAAAGTCAACAGCGTGGCAGAGGTGGGGAGGACTGTCACTGATTGCAAGAAGTGCTGGCACGATTGCAAGTGCAGGACTAAGGAGAAACTGGCCAGGAACCCAAAGGCAGCACTGCAGAATGGAGGTGCAAGTCTCATACCATAGGAGGAGCTGGATGAGCAGGAGTAGATGGTTGCAGTGGTCATCCCGGAGGATCTGGTCAGGAATCGCAGGACAGTATAGCGCAGACTACCAAGAACTACCACAAATGCAGGGTAAGTTGCAGGGAGAACAATCTGGAATATTGCAAATGGCAGAAGGGGGAGGCATATGAGATACACTCAATACTTGCCAAAGGGTTGCATCGGGACACATAGTCCCTGAATCAAAACGCCCCATCGCCATCCAAACCACACTTGTACTGATGCTCTGGTTGTGCAATGCACTCTGACATATACACAACGTGGACATAAGCCACTCACTATAGCTAGAATCCACCATGTAAATATGCAGCACATTGCCTGGAACGTACATGCAATTAGTGTGGATGTACCACAACAGCACCCATTGCATATTGTCATAGTCCCTGGTCCAACACAACTTGTACATTAGAGACTGGGAATTAAGTCAATACCACCCCGGGGTGGTGTCAGGATGGCATAAAAGGGCAAAATGCTTCCCTTTCTCCTTGTGTCATTGTCCTTCTCAAGTGGGCTGCATCTTGCAGCACATATTGAAATGCCACCTTGCAAAAGAAGCGTGTACATGTGCAGGAAGCGACACCTCCCTGCCAATAAACAATCTATCTCCTCAACAGAGGCACCCCTTCATCATGCTGCAACAATGCTTGTGCTGGTGCAGGGAGATCAAATCTGCGCATCAGAGGCTGAAGATGTGGAAAGAACAACATTTACAAGGAAAACCACCTGGTAGCACCAGTCTGTGCCACATAAACAGTATTTCCATAGTTCTGTGCTTAAGATCATGTTAGTGTTGCGACAGCATGCAATGTTCCCTCTTCACTCAACCACTGTTGACTTGTCTGCTATGTACTGTTATTGTCTCAAATCCTACCTACTGGCAATTTGGACACCTCCTCACTAATTCACATTTCTCCTAAGCATATCTAATGACATGTCCCTCATGCCTAGACACTAATTGAACAACAAATGGCTAAGGATATCTCGTGGGATAAGTGAACTGGACATTGTATAGCATTGGAAATATACACTTGCACCTGTAAATAAAGCACCTTGTTCACATGTAACATTGCTACTTTTACTGTGATCCATCAACTCAGCCAAATGAATGCATTGTGTGAAGCCATGTCAATGAGTACAGAACATAATGACATGAGTGCATTACTGTTAGACACAAAGCCACACACTATGATCCTAACATGAAAAGGGTGAATGATGGTGTTGTGGGCTACAACCAACTTACAGAGTCTTCAATGCATGTATTGAACATATGTCTGTGAAAGTTGACTTATGGCATGTATAGGTCGGAACCAAGTCCATAGTAATTTACCAAGATGGCAGCACCAGTATAACTAATATATGTGGTTCAGAAGAGGCTAATCTAATCAGTGATGTGCAGGATACAGTACGAAATTTGGCTATTGTCTTATGTGCCAGACTTTCTAACAATGATACTGCTAGGCCCCACAAATGACAGTTGAAGTTCCATACTTACCTGTCCAAGATAATGTATACATACACAATGTGAATGGCTGGACAGTGTAAGACAAATGTATTGACTAGCAGATAGCTTTTAGAAGACAATCTGACAGCTCCTTGGTCATAGGGGATTCACATGGTAATCCATGGAAATAAAGACAGGAATCATACCTTGAGCCATTCCTCCTACTTGACCAGTGGACACATGAGAAGACCCACACACTCAATCAACATGGAGAAAAATCGTCTAATACTAACAGGATTTATTTTAATATATTAAAAACATCATATCTAAATCTATCCTAAAAACTACCCTACAGTAAACTAACTTAACATAACTTACACCTACACCTATCTAACCTATTATAAACTAATCTTACACATGTAACGCCACACTCTAAACATTGTCCTCCACTCCCCATTAAGAGATAAACTAAAGCTACACATGTGCTAACTTGTCATAAACAAATATTTATATATGTTTTGTATTTTAGTTTTTTTAAATTATTGTATTTTTTATTTTTTATACATATAGACCCCCAAATTAACCCTCTACCCAACCTCCCAAAATACAAAAATGTACGAAAACCCACCTCCCAACTGTACTTACTCCAACCAATGCCTTCCCTACACTATTTCACAAACCAAATACTATCCTTCTAAAACCCACTGTAAGTATCTAAGAACAGTAAAAGTGAGAAGGAAAGAACTGGGAGGCTGTGGAACTAACACTTCAGTATGTTTTCATTTTCTTTTGCAGTACATTAGCAACTTATGATTTTTGGCACTCTCTTTCTCCAACCATTCCAATCTGGCCATCATGACAGCCATGTCCCGTGCCATGTCTGATTCAAAGTTTGCTGTTGTGGCTGCAACAGGTGGCTGCAGGAGTGCCTGGCTTGAGACAGGTGCATCAGATGTGCAGGGTGTTGGACCCGCTGAGGCCCCCTGGTCCCCAGATTTCTTTTCCGATGTGGCCTAGTTTGTTTGTGGCTGTTGAGGAGATCCCCCATGTGGGAATGCATGCAATGCCCCAGTGGCTTTCTCCTTCCAAAATCTCCTCTCCATCTTTTGGTGCCCGGCATTCACCTCCAATATGTGCCTGTACCTGTCCGACTGCTTGTGGAAAGCATGTTGTTCTGCTGGGGTCATATTGGCAGCTGAAATATGAGGAGAATAAAGCATTAAATATCGCATTGGGTGGAGGGAGAACAGACATACAATGTACACTGCATCCTCAGCTGACACATGCAGTCCACCACACATTCCACAACACTGACTGACTCCAAATCTAGAACTATTTCCTACCAGCCATCTACGGTATCATGTACATGTCACTGGAATAATGGCTATCTATTGTTGACCATCAGGGCCTAGAGGGGAGTGGACTACTGCGTCCTTGCTCAACATTTGTGTGAACAAACTAATGAGGATCAAGTGGCCCAATAAACCTATATTCCCTGTGCCATTGTCAATATGCAGCACTTTGTATGCAATCCACCACTTTGACTCCCCTGGTGCTACATCAAGCCTTGCCCAGCCATCATGGATGCAAGGTGGGTGCCATCTAATAAGGGGGCAGGAAACTCCCCAGTGGCAATTTTAAAGTTAGTTAACGCTTCATTCATTGTTTCCTGGGTTAAGACCTGCTCTGAGCACACGTTACAAGGGGATACACCATTGCTCATGATGTGTCCACACTTACAATTAATGCAAAGTTCCCATATAGTTTGGGCAAAGCCTGAACAACACAAAAAAGTTGTCTACAGATTTCATAACTTTTGCCCCCTACCCTGTGCCATGGTGTGCAAAATGTGTAATGCGGCACACACATGGTGACTGTATAAGTGCCGTTAGGGCCACAGTAAGATTGGTACTGCACTGGGTGCAGCTACAGTATTCCTATCTATTGAACAACATGTGCACATGCATATCAGACATCATCTTAGTACTAAGTACACACTCAGCATTCACATTACATGCACATTTGATGTGACCAAGATCACTCACAAATATCATGATGGGTAGATGATGTTGGGAAATCTGCTGAGATCTAGCTTGCTACAACCCAAAGACATTTCCCACAACCATCTGTAGCTGAGTTGTATACAAATTGTGTAGGTTACTGACTGTTGGCCAGCACAATAAGGCTTTTTGAAGAGTAGCCCCCTAGAGACCTCAATAAATGTATTTCATTTTTACACTTTTGTGAGTGACTGAAAGCTATGTGTGGCACACAGTGCTGCCAAAAGTGCTGTGACAAAGGTGTTGGCAACAGGCATGCTAAACACTTAAACAGCAGCTCTGACACCTATCATGCTTGACATCAGTGTATATGTGAGCATGCTTTCCATTTCCTAACACCCACAATTACATAGCAGCACACATTACCACTTGTGCAAAAATCATGCCATTTTCAATCTTCTACATTGCATCAGACATGATGTCAACATCCTAACTCAGATAATTTCATAGCATTGGTCACACAACACTTTAAATCATTACATTGCACTCACCAGACTGTCTCACACAAAACCCTGGAATGCCACACATGACACACAAGGCGACACTTACTGGCAGCACTGGGGTCTTCAAATCTGGCCACCTCTCCACTGGTGTAGGGTGGAGGCCCACCTGGAATATATGAAAGGAAAACATAGCTTTGGGATATTTGGACATTTCTGTACATGGACAACAGTTTCAAAATCAACTTGTTAAGCTGAGTGAGCGAGTCAACTGAGCGATAGATCAGAACAACTGTCAAACATCTATAATGGAGACCCTGGCACCTACAAACATCACTTTCCCTGATACTTCTGTGGTGCATTTAAGTGCACCATATGCACATGGAATTGTCATGCAGCTGTTTTGTTGCTTTATGCCTCCATGAACATATGGGGCTGCATGACACAGTATTCTGCATCTGAGGGGCATGCAATGGTTGTTGCAGTGTCCATCCCATAGTGACACCCATAGCTTTTGACCCTGCCCCACATGATGAAGACATTTAACTCATTATCACTACTAAAAGACTGACTACTGCCCATGGGTTGTGTGAGTATTACAAAGTGTTGAAGAATGCACTGATACATCCTTGTTTCTTGTTTCTAATATGTGTGTCTGCCATTACAAGGCAAACACACTTAGGCTATTGTGCTTTGGCACTTTACTTATTTTTATTTAGTTGTCCCGACCTGCACATTACCTGAATGACATCACAAATGTCCTGCCAATACTCTGTGGCCAGCCATTGTTGCCATGGGGATACAATTTATTCTCCAGGAAGGGATAACAACATGTGTATAAACATTCCCCTCAACAAAGACAAACTTGCTCTGTAATCCAAGGATGCCTGTGTGGATGCAGGTTTCTGACTAATGTTCTAGTGCTGCGCAGATGCAGGCCTGCCCCATACTGTCTGTAAGATGCGGCAGTCCTGTGGTACGAATTGAGCACATGTGTGTGGGGTAATAGACACATTTTGGGGTGTTTGTGATACACAATGTACAGTAGGAGGATAGTGCTTGTAGTCTGGACCTGGTGCATAAACAAGCTCCCTTAAATTAAATGGTGTTGTCCAGTGACACAAAGGGACAGATTTAAGGAAAGTGGTGCTGCACCAGGTGCATCACTACTGTCCTTGTGGCCCTTGGTGCACCCCTTTCCCCTGCCATGTGTGTGCCTTATAAAACATATGGCACACCATGGTGCAGGTAGGGTCCAATTGTGTCAATTTATATGGACGCAAATAATGTACTTAGCAGGAGTAGCAACAAAAAGATGAGCCTGGCTTCTACTGAGTACAGAAGGGCCCATCAGAAACAATGATATGCCCACTTTTAACACCTTCTCTGAGCAGCTGTTCAAAGTGTGGGAAATATGGTGATAGGATGTGTATCATTTTTCACATACCCATGTACTTTAAACCCCAATACAGGGGTAGACCCCCTCCCAAACATGCTGCCTGGCTCAGCCCTCATGTTTTGCTGGTCTAAACTGAGTAACGCTATGCATGCAACACACTACTTTTTTTATTATGGCACAGGGAATATGGCACTTATGCCCTGGCTCTGCTTCATTAATGAAAATCACAAAGGCAGACCTAAGGGATGGGGGGGCTGGGGCTCTTAATACAGATCCCAAACAACCTGTTTAGATCCTTTGACAAAACATGCTGCACTCAACCTTATTTCTGCCTGTCATGCACATGCATTTAATGGTGTCACTCTGCAATAGGGATACTTATGAACTGCTCCACCAATCTCATTCCCCAGGTGATCCAGTAGGTCCTGCTCCCTTGAGATCAGGTCAGCCCAGCTGTGTTTTTAGCTGGTGGTCATTGCTTCCTCCTCCAAAAAATTCTGGTTAGGTGGTGGAGCACCTTGGCCCACCGCAGCTTCCGGGCCTCTGTGGGGTAGCCTTGGAGAACGCGGCCACCCAAAACCAGCATCATTGGAAGCTAATGCTGCACGAGCCAGTTCATCAGCTGACATCTTTGACATCCTCCCTTTCCCAGACATAATGCAGTTTATGGAAACTGCAAATGTAAGAACTCAAAAATAAAGTAAATATAAAACTACCCACCTATTCCAAATACTCAAAAAACTATACTATTCCTAGACAAACACCCCACAATACAGTGACAGATACAGTACAATAATGCTACAAAAGACTGAGGAAAAGACAAACATAACAAAAGAGCAACAGGACACAGTACAAAACATTCCTACAACTTCAATCCACCACAAAACCAGCACAACACACCCTCACACAGTCATAGACAATAAGACTGTGAAGTGAACTCACTGTACCATGTGTAATGGCAGGATGTTCTGTTCCATCACTCCCTGGGCCTGTGCGTCACGTTTTCAGATTTACGTCTTTTTTTTTTTACGCATGGTGGTCATGCGTCAATTTTTCCCCATTGTGCCTGACAAAGCCTGTGGACTTGCGATTGACGCTCAGAGGCCAGATGTCATTTTTATGCATAGGAAAGTATGAAGTTTAGGTGTTTGCGTCTACATTTTCTGATGCATGACGGTCATGAGTGGTATTCCATCCCATACAGCCCGACAAGGCCTCTGGCCGTGCGATTGACGTGCAGGGGCTAGGCATCATTTTCCTGGCCTTGCGGAGTATGAATACAGCTGTATGGGTCAAAATATTTTGACATGATAGGACTGCGTGGGAATTACTTGGAAAAGCCTACAGTGCACCCAGATTCACATTCCATGTCACAGGGTCTATGACTGTATGTAGTTAGTATGGTATGGCTACCTGTGTGTGCATGTCCGCTCATATCTTTATGGTAACATCAGTATGTGTTACCAATATTTTTGTATATGTGTGTGATGCATGCGATGACTAAAACTGTGCACATGTGCATGTGTGGCTAGACTGTGTCCACATACATGTTAGCACATGTGTACTAAGAGTGTACGTATATGTTCTAACACATATTTGTGGGTCTACTATTTTGTAATGTATGATATACAAATGTACTTATACCAACAACACAATAGATGATGGACTATGTTCAAAACATGGTAAAGCATGTGATACCCATGACTAATAGTACTCAGAGGATGCAGTGGACTACCACTGGGTTGAAATTACGTTACCTCTGGCAATGTATGTGCATGTGTGTCCACCCTTTGGTGTGTAGTTAGGTTTAGCCTTCATGATGCTCTGCTACACGTGTGACATATAGTTCCCCATACATCTTTGGTGCACGAGATGGTGTACACACATGTCAATGAACATTTTTATGTGCTGTGGGTGTGGAAAGACATGTGTAGTGTCATTTCAGTAAAATATGACCACAGCGGTGTGTTCATGGTATATGAAACCTCACATATCTACTTCATGTTGGACTTTGACAAATGCCTGTGTAGTCGTGTCAGTGCCACGTATGTCGGAACACATCTGAAGGTCATTTTATTCAGTCAATGATCTTGTGATACATATGCACTTACATTTGTGGGAAGTTGCCTTTTGTGCAGACTTCAATACACATTACCAGGCCTCTGTCATTCAAGCGGTACATGTGTGCTGAGATATCTGGCATATGAGTACATGCCGCCAACTAGGTACTCATAATCAACCACATCATGTTTGTTATGACTGTTACATACAATGGCACACCACTGTGTAGCAGTGTAGCAGTCTGGAAAAGATGGCAGCCTACTCATCATCACTACTGTGGGAGTTGCTTGAACAGTGGTGTTAGGGAGTTTTGGGCGGGGATCTAGCCTCTTCATTACAGCTCTTCAGCAGAGCAATGCATTGTCCCCTGCAGAGAGACATATGCACAATTCTGATCAAAAGGACTGGGATATCATATTTCCTCTGGGGTACTTGATGTCAGTCTTGCCCTATCATGTACTGAGGACTGTGTACTTGCACATGTAGGACATGTCTCATCATTTGGCATAGTCTAACAGACATGATTTTATGTCTTTAGTAATTTCAATGGGCAACTTGGTTAGGGCTTGTATCTCTGTTTTAACTTGTAATTTAGGAACGAGCCAGGGGACAGATGGTGTCATCTGTCACTGCCTCGTGTCATTATGGTATGCAATGGGCAACTAACAAGTTAATGCAGTGGCAAACACGAGTGGGTTATGTACTGACCTAGCCATACTCTCTGTACATATGTGGGGTGATCACATGTTAACATTGATGTGTTGCTCACTCAGTATTGGTCTATGTGTCTACCTTCTCCATCTTTTACCGCATATCTTGTTAGGAATAGATTGTGCCCTACATTGCTGCCAATCTTTAGGCTGCTTACACTTTGTACACATCTTCTACAGCAACATTGTCCGGTCATACATGGACAGGATGCAACGTGTGACTTGTTTAAATTGAAGATGTACACATCTTCTACTACTGGCTACATGATAGTTACCATCCCCTTGCCTGGCTTTGCAAGATTACATGACTTCTACAGACACATGAAATTACACCTGCCACAGCACTTGTGTCGTCTCCAAGTGACCTCTCATATTGTATCCCCAAGTATCTGTGGGTATCTCTCAGCTGTTCATCCGCATTAATTCCTGCATTCCATGGGTGTGTGATGTTAGTATGTGAAATCATCTTGGTGCTGCTTTTTTATTAGCCACATGCAACATACCTGTCTACTTCTTCTCCCATTAATTTTTGGATGGGTCTGTGACATGTTTGGACATTGCTGGACATACTTGCACATCCCACACCTGATTGACATGTTGGTGTCGTAACATATCAGGGAGTTTTGTCACTGATGGTAACTTTCTCTTGGTCTGGCATGTGAGGGTCAATGAGTGGTGTGTATTGATATGTGCTGTATGATGGTGTAATACAGACTACACCAGGTTACCTTGCTGACACATGTCAACCATTGTTGGTAATTGCAAACCCTTTTCTACCTAGGCCATACACCTGTACATCAGTCTTCACATGCATATCTGGATTAGCTGTAGGCATGTGTCAAGAAAGCAGATTTGTGTGACAAGTATGTATAGAATGTATATAGGGAGTGGAACACACTCTGCCTACATTCCGCCCGACAGTATTGTGGTGGTGCATTGTCTCATTTTATTCTTAAATCCTAACAAGGGGCCATATGTTTAGAGCGTAGGTCAGCACCCATGCTGCTTCATTTGTCTGGCAACCCATAGCGCACCCCATAGCCAACGTGTGTGTGCCATATTTGAGGTACAGCGCACCATGTGGAAGGGTTGGGCCTAATGGCAGTGTCAGGACATAAGTTCATTGATATACAATGCAGGCTCTGGCTCCAATGTTGGTTACTAACACTGAACAGTAAATGAAGGTTCTTAGCTACCAATGGTGCCCCCCCTTGTTACACATGCACAGTGCTGACATAGCAGCGATCTGCCTGAGATGTGACACGGTTCAGGTCCTACATTACTTAAACACCATTGGATAACAGCCCCTACCTTATATATGCCCCCTTGCATACATCTTGCCAGGCATGGGGATGATGTAGGGAAAGGGCTAGGATTTTGCACATTGGCGACTTAACGCCATGTTATATTTAGTGGTGTATGGATCTAGGCCTTTGTGAGTTTTGTGACACTGATGTGTGACATGGAGGCACTAGACCCTCTTACATCACAAACTATGTTGCAACCATACTTGTAACTGTTGGGATTGTTTCCTCCTCTCTGAAGTATGAGTTACATTTCAATGGTATATGTAGTGGAGAATGAGTAGACAATGGAGATTCTGGTGCAAAGTAATTTATTGGTGATATTTACAAGGTGATAATATTTGTACAGTGACTATGTGTAGAAGTGCTGTACAATTTTTAGTCTCCTGCGAACTCCTGCAGGAGTGTTTTGTAGTTCCCCTTCCAAATGTGCTGCACCATTGTCCTCCTCCTTGTTGGGGACATCTACCTGTTCATCCCAGGGAACATTGGTCCGTATACATATATTATGCAAGATTGCACATACCAGTATCATCTTACATACCCGTGGTGGAGGATACAACAGGCTTCCTCCTGTCAGGGCCAGGCACCTGAACCTTGACTTAAGAAGCCCAAATGTCCTCTCTACCTCATTATATGCACGCTCTTCCACCAATGTGCGATTGCCAAATGGAGTCATCACCCATGGCTTTACGGTGCAAACTTGGTTGGCTGAAAAGGAATGAGTGAAGATGTGTTAGTAATGCTTGATAGGGGGTTGGTATGTACCTTGGCAGTTGTTAGTTTTAGGTGGAGTGGTGACTTACTCAGAGTTGCTTCTGGTGTAGTGTATGTTCATGTTTTGTGAAATGGTTAATAGGTCTGTGCTGATAGACATGACAATCTTAGATTGTGGCTCAGAGACCTGGGGATTGTAATATTCAATCCAAAATGATGATTCACCCATTGCAAATATGTGTTGTGTTGTCCATTTTTGTGCCAGTGTCCTATTGTTGGTGAAACCCTCCACCTTCTTGCACCACAGTGGTGTACTATGTAGAGACACCATGATAGCCTTACAAAGCCAAACTCTGGACTCCATGTTAACATGTGGCACCAAGCATGCAGTACAACACATAGTGACCCTTTGTGGCAGATGATGGCTGTGCCAGCCATCAAGTGTACTAGGGTGTGAATCACACATTTGGAGGATGAACAGTAGTTGGTGCAGTAGAATCTCCTAAGTTCCTATATATGATTTATCACAGACACTTTCAACATATGCACAGTGCAGGCCTTAGAGGTGGGCACACCATTATTTGACGTGGATCCCTATGCACAGTGCATGAAAGGTCAGGTATGTCCTCTATACTCCTACAGAGTCCTACTATGGCATCCATGGTCTTTACAGTATTGCAAAAACTCTGCGCCATGGTAGGCCATTACTTGTATACGGCACACACATGGTAGCATTAAGGGGCGCTAAGGGGGGCAAGGATTAGGTGCTGCATAACTTCTCTTGATTCTGCCCTATGGTCTTTCATGGCAGGTAATGTTGTATTCCAATGTGTGCGACACGATGCAGCAGACAGGTGAATGTGCACACTACAGGTATGCCAGGTATGTGTAGGTGATATGTCGTTGGTCATTGCAACACTTGGGTGGCATTTGATATCGGTGCTGCCAGAGGCTTGAACCCCAGGAATAATGTTGGGCTGTGCCTATGTGTGACTTTCTTTACATTGACATGCCCTATGCCATTCACATTGCTGAGCTATACATTATAAGGTGTAATGTGTGTAGGAACTGTATTGAGGTGTCAACCAATGGACAAAAGTAGTGATTTGGACCAGCTTCTGAATGTAAAGGGGACAAAGCTCCACCTGTCCTCACATAATGTGCCAGTCAGTTTGTGGCTGTTTTATGTACATGTGGGTGTATGTGTGTGATGTGCAATGATTGTGGTGTAGTGTGGCATGTGTCATATGTGTTGTTGCCTGTACATCTGTGTTCCCCTGCCCATGTGTGTTTAGTGTGGTGTATGTCTTTTTTGTCCTACATGGTTGGTGTGTTGTCTGTGTACTGATTTTTATGGTGGCTTACCTATGAGTAGGCCATTGCCATATTGCCCATCGTAGAACTGCTTGTTGATAGTGGAATGGCGGAATATGTAGGCATCATGTACTCTGCCGGGGTATTTGGCAAGGATGCTTGAGAAGAGCCCATGGTGGTCCACAATGGCCTGCACATTTATGGAATTGGTGTGCCTGTGGTTCCTGTATAGGTACTCTGTTGCTGCAGGTGGCACAAGTTGGACAAGGGTGAAGTCCATTGCACACAGCACATACAGGAACCCAGCAATTAAATTGAAACCTTGCTTGGTCTCTGGCTGCAGTGGCTGGGTGTTGGGGAAGCAGATGTGGTGGGGTAGGAGGCATATGATTGCGTCCAGGACCTTTGGAAGGAAGACCGAGAAGGATGGCTGGGAAAACCCAGCCACTTGTGCACCAGTTGTCTGAAAAGATCCTAACACCAGCTTATAGAGGTATGTTTGTTGGAGTTTGCATCCTGCAGTGATGTCTGGCGCAATGTGGTGCAGCAGGCGTACTATTGACTCCCGGTTCAGATTGTAATTTCTGATGACATCTTCTTCCCTGTGCCAAAGGATGGTTGTACACTGTCGAAAGATCCTCTACTGCCCTGTGCGCTGCCTTTGTGGCTGCTGTCGTGGTGTTTCGGGGTGCTGCGGTGGTCGTGGAGGAACCTGTTGTCGTCGCTGAAGTCTGCAGCATGTGCAAAGCTGGAGAAATAACAGTTCCATGTTGTCTAGGAGGTTGCCAATGCTTCTCTGTGTTTTCCTTAAGGGGTGGTGTGTGGACCTCTTTTTAATGCCTGGTCTGCCCAGGCATTAATATTTTATGCAAATCAGCCTTTGCGTCATTTTTTGGGACCGCTTCCTTTCTGTGCATTGTTTTTGCATCAGGGGTAAATATGGCGCTGGAGGGCTAGCACCATTTTTTGGAAGGGAAAACCTGCCTTGCATATCATTGTCGTTTTAAGCTAGATGGGTCTAGCATCAAAATATTAATATAGACGTAAGTTTGCGCCGTATTTGCGTCTAAAAAAGGCTGAAAAAGCAGCTCAGACTTTTCATAAATATGGGCCTAAGTTCTGGGGACCAATGTTTGCTCAGAAGCCTGCTGGCAGCACTATTGAATATTGGGGGTATTAAGCCTTTATAGTCTTGATTTCACCTCATGCCTCTGTCATCCCGCACCTCACAATCCCTGCTCCTTATCTCACTCTTTCAAGTTCTTTTTCTTCCTTTCTTTTGTGTCATTGTCTGAATAAGAAATTGAATTAATAATTATGTGTGAGGCCTGTGCAAGTTACAAGTCAACAATTGTCTCCATTCTGTGAAATTAAGTATCCCATTATAGTGCTTGACTTTCTCTGGGGAAGCAAAGCAAAGCAGTCCAAGGCCTACTCAGGGGAAGTGGTGTGGGCTAGCAATCAGTGTGTTTATTTTAGCAAAGATTTATCACACATTAATTTACAAATGTATTACATCAGGCAGATAGAAGTACCTTTTGTGACATTCTGAAATGATATTTGACCCCTCACAAACACAATACTCACCCTACTGCTATACCAGATGGAACATCACAATATAGGGAGGTTTCACTTTAGCGGAAGAGAGACTTATTGTCTTCACAACAATACTATAAAGCAAGCATATTGTCTTTGTCAAGAGGTTACCACAATAATCACATGTTAAATATTACCACCATAGCACTGATAACAGTAATCATGTTTCAGGGAAATCATTATTGTCACAAAAGCATTGCAACTTTTTATCAAAAGGCATTGTTATCAATATATTATCAACAAAACATTGTTTTTCCTTAATACATTTAGGCCACATCAAATATAACCATAAAACCAACTGCTAGAAGTCACCCCACCCACAGATTGTAAAACAAAAGTTAGAACCTTGGAAATTCTTGAAAAGATTATGAAAACCCGTGGGGAGTGGGATCATAGGTATCAAGTCCTCAAAAACGCAGGGTCAGTTTTTACAAATCACCCCTGATGGCTGATGAAACTCCTACAGCCCCCCACGAAACTGCTTAAATGTGTTGGTAGAGCCCCAGCCATCATGGGAACACCACAAGCAGAGAAAAAATATTCAAATATTCAAAACAAGTCCTGCAGGGCATTATGGGATGCTGCCTGCACAGTATGGTGAATATTTTAGTTGCAGCACATAAGCTGTTTGGGTGGACTCTGTCTCTTTTGTTTTTTGTTTTAAAAGGGTGCCTGGTATCATAAGGGACACCTGGTGTGAGGAATTGGGTAGTTGGATGACTGTGGTGTGAACTCTGGTCCAGAAATAGCCACAATTCTTTGTAGGTTGAACCACAAAAAGTCACCAAATTATTTTGTGCTTAACCCTGGTAGCGTGGCACAAAAAACAGTCAGGCTTACCTTAGAGGCAATGGCTAAAGAGTTTATGCAGCCTGCAAACCATAATAAAGTGAAAACACAACACAAAAACAATTGCAGACAAATTTTGATAAATTGAGTACATTTCAATAAATTATTTGACACAAAAACAACAAAAATCCGATCAGTAGAGCCGGAGTTATACATTTTTTACGTTTTTGTGAAAACAAGTGCCTAAAAGATCAAAGCGCCAACCATGGACATATAGGGGGTCATTCTGACCCTGACGGGCGGCGGAGGTCATAGGACCGCTGCGGTGATTCTGGCTTTTGCACTGGGCTGGCGGGCGGCCGCCAAAAGGCCGCCCGCCAGCCCAGTGCAAAAGGGCCTTCCCACGAGGACGCCGGCTCAGAATTGAGCCGGCGGGGTGGGAAGGTGCGACGGGTGCAGTGGCACCCGTCGCGTATTTCAGTGTCTGCATTGGCATGGGCACTGCAGAGGCCCCCAGGGGCCCCACGACAACCCATACCGCCATCCTGTTCCTGGCGGGAGAACCGCCAGGAACAGGATGGCGGCATGGGTTGTCAGAATCCCCCATGGCGGCGCAGCAAGCTGCGCCGCCATGGGGGATTCCCAGGGCAGCGGAAAATCGGCGGGAGACCGCCGGTTTTTCCTTTCTGACCACGGCCAAACCGCCGCGGTCAGAATGCCCTGCGGGGCACCGCCAGCCTGTTGGCGGTGCTCCCGCCGACCCTGGCCCCGGCGGTAGTGGACCGCCGGGGTCAGAATCACCCCCATAGTCACACACAACCGTGCCAAAGTAGAAAAATATGGCGACTGTGATGGAGTGCAGTTTGGATACAGAAAGTGGATTGAGCACTGTCAGTGCTTATCCTTCAGAATTATAAGAAATTCTGAGACAAAGGCCCTAGTTTAGACTTCGGCGGACGGAAAAGCCCTTCTGCCGAAGTTCCAACGGGGAGGTTGCCGCCAATGTGGCTGCCTCCCTGCCAGGACCATTACAAATTTCCCGCTGGGTCAGCGGGTGGAAACTCAGTTTCCCCTGCTGGCCCAAATGGGAAACGGCCTACAGCATTGTCTCTGGCTCGTAATAGAGGAGAGTCGTAATCCCAAGGACAGTACTGCTTGCAGCGCTGCCCTGGCAGATAAAGACCACCAGCACTGCCACACTGTCCTGTGGAGGAAAAGTGGCGGTGCTGGTGGTCCGACCGCTGCAGTCGTAATGTGGCGGTCAGACCGCCACCACAGTGGTCATAATGAGGGCCAAAGTGTCTCAGATTGTATAGTATAATGGGACAAGGATGCAGGAGATGTTTAAGGAGGGAGCATCATCATCAGATGGCCTTAGATCAAAGTCTTAGTGAAAAATTCTACGTTCAGACTTAATCATCAAGGTGAAAGACAAAATTCTCAAATGGGACAAGGCAGAGGGCTGTAGCCGAAGACAGCTTCATGAGGTCAGATACCTCTTTGGTGAAGGACAGCTGAAAAAGATTTGCTGATGCAGAGAAGAATGTAGCAGAAGTCAACCTGACTGGCAATGCACCACAAGGGGATAGGTGAGCAGGTTGTTTCTGGTCTCCTCCTGGTTCTCAGAGTAGTTTTTGGCCAAAATGTTTCTAAGTCCTAAGTTTGGGGTTTTGTCCATCTGGGCACAATTAACATCACAGTGAAAAGACTCTAAACAGGAGGCCAGCAAACTAGCCCTTGGAGTCACTTCTGGTAGTCCTAGTACCAGGTAAAGATGTAGGGCTAAATAGCAGGGCTAGCCTCTGAGGGTTCAAAGAAGGATCCAGACAGCAAAGCAATCCTTCCAAGTACAGCAGCTGTCTGGCTGAGTGCAGAACAGGTAACAGTAGCAGGCTTCTTCTGCAGATCTGGTAGTGAAATGAAGAATTGGTCTGAAGATCTTATTTATTTATATCCTGGTGCCCTCCTTCAGGAAGGCAGGAGAAACTTCTGGAAAGGTTCTTTAAAGAGTTGAAATTCCCTGCCTCTCCTAACCTGGCTAAATGCAGGCTAAAGTGACAATGTGGGCTTTTAATCCCTTTGTGTGAAGGCAGAGCACATGCAATTCAGTTGTAAGTGGAGCTGTGCTCAGCTGCGCCTCGCCATTCTGCCAACAGATGGACCTTTGAGGCACACCTAATCCCTCTATTGTGTGACTTCTAGGAGGAAGTCACAAAAGTCAGACTGTCAGCTATATCCATTCATGTGACCGAAGACAGGCTATAGGCAGAAAAGGGCTAAGGCCAGAAAAATGTCAACTTTCTAAAAGTGGCATTTTCAAAATTGTAAAGAAAATCTGACTTTACCATTGAAAAGAGTTTATCAGTTTGACATTATAATGTCATAGATATCAAATATGGCATAGCCCCCTGCTCCCAAATAGGAATTACATCTTATTAATTGTAATAAGGAATCCTCATGTTGGCCGATTGGATGGGTAGGCCTCACAGTAGTGAAAATGAATTTAGAAGCTTTTCAATACCAGGACGCGTACAACTTAAAAGTATAGATCCAACCTTTTACTTACACAGGACCCTACCCTATGTACCACTAACAACCTACCTTAGGGGTGAGGTACATGTAATAAAAGGGGGGATTAGGGCTTTGGCAAGGGAGTTTTAATGCCAAGTTAACATGATATTTTAAAAGTGCATTCAGAAAGTGGGTGAAAACAATAAGTGTTGCAGGCCCACTGGTAGCATTGAATTTACAGGCCCTGGGTATACGGTATGCCACTGTACAATGGATTTATAGGTAAATCAAA
Organism: Pleurodeles waltl; assembly: GCF_031143425.1. Classification (NCBI taxonomy): domain Eukaryota; kingdom Metazoa; phylum Chordata; class Amphibia; order Caudata; family Salamandridae; genus Pleurodeles; species Pleurodeles waltl. Next base: position 636,993,658 of record NC_090444.1, read on the forward strand.
TATTCAAGTTAGGTGTATGCCAATCAAACCATGGCCTGGGGAGAGATCGCATGCACTTTAGCAATGGTTAGCAGTGCACAGAGTCCTAAAACCAACAAAAACAAATTCAGCAAAAAGTAAAGGGAAAAGGCAAAATGTTTAGGGTGGCCCGGGAGAGTGGGCCAGGTCCAACACCAACCAAAAAAATATCTAAAGAACTCTTGTACTGATACTAAAAACTTTGGCAACAATGACTATTGTTCAGCTGCACCTTCCTGCAAATTTGATTAAGTACACAAGTGGTGCTCAAACAGTAGTTCCCTGTGCCAGCCTTCTCCTCTTCTGTGCCCTCCACTGAGCGTATTACCTCCTGGAAGTCCAGCAGGGTAACTGCGTGTGGAAATAGTGGAGTCCAAGTCTTCCCCCATCTGGTCCTCAGGGGGCGTTAGAAAGCCAGCAGCCCTGTTCTTTGGAGATACCCATTAATCCTGGAGTCAGCTGCAGGCAGAGTACTCCGTCCATCAGGGTTATTGGGCCTCCAGCTGTGCATGGTGGTGTCGGTGTCTTAGTCCCGGGTCTTGCTCTCCTTCATATTCTGGCATGCCATTCATGGGTTTGGCTCCAGCCTGGCTAGTGACACAAAAGGACGGTGTCATGTCTCTTTTTGCATGTTGGGGAAAGCCCCTTGGTAGTGCAATAGGGCAAAGGCCCAACTCCCCCCCATCCATCCTGTCAAGAACTACATCCTTTACACCCAGGACCCTTTAATCCCTGTCTTGTTTCAATACTCATTTCCAAACAGGAGAGACATCATAAGCCCAGGCAGCTGAAAAGTCCCAGAAATTCAAGGCAGAAAAATGCCAACTTTCGGAAAGTGTCATTGCTAAAAAAATAATTTTAAATCTTGCCCCACAATTAAAGAGGAATTTCAATTACAATTCAAAAGATTGTCGGAAGTATTTTTCCAGCTTCTTCCAATCCAAATTTAGAATTTAATAAACGTAACAATGCAGCCCAATGATTCCCTATGGCAGCAGCCAGCCTTGCTGCAGTGAAAATCATTTTGGAGGATATTTTACGGTCAATACAAGTTCAACAATAATTTTCACATGTCCTACATTTAAATATATGCACCATGCCTTTATGGGTAATAAATAATTCAAAGGGGGAACAATAATATTTAAAAGAAAGTTTACACCTCTAAAAATGGGTATTTTGCCATGTCAAATGGGCAGTTTGAAACTGACAGAGGCAGGATACATGTGTGCGGCTACCACACTGTGCACAACTGTAGTCTCTCAGGTGAAGCCTGTATCCATATGCACATGTGTGTGCACATGTGTTCATGTATAAATAGCCCAGTGACCCTTACCCTGGCCATGTTGCAGAGGCCTTATCTTGAAAGACAGACACTGGCGATAAACATGTGCAGTCCAATATACCATGAAATTACTGGGAGTGAGACTCAGGTAAGGAGACCCATTCACAGTAAAGGTCCAAAAAAAGGGTGGTCAAAAAGCAAAAAATTCTGGGTGCAGTAAATGGGTGCAACCCATTTGCGACAGTCGTCCTCTTTCTTTCATCCTTTTGTGTTTTCTCTTGTAAGAATTTGGGTTACCAGTTGAGGCAGAGGGGTGAAACCCTACTCAAGCAGCAACCACAGCTTGTCAGGGTGAAATTACAAGCAAACCCCAAATGAACCTGAGCTCAACCCTCTGGTAACTTTACAAACAGCAGCCCGGCTTAATTTACAGGCAATTTGTAAAGTATTTATGCAGTACTTCAAACAGTAATACATTGAAAACCTAACAAAAGAAAAATTCCACACCAATTTAGAAAAGTAAAGTGTAATTAATAATTTGAAAACATAATGACAAAAATCCAATTTGTATAACCAGAGATTTGCAGTTTTAAATATTTCAGTGAAAATAGTGCCAAGGAGCACAAAGCACCACTCAGGGCTATCTGGTCATGCAAAAGCAGATGAAAGTCAAACGTTCAGGCCAGCTGTGATGGAGCATGGGCCAGATACAGGGTCTAGGTTAGTCTCACTGAAAGAGTTAACTTCAAAGTCCAGTGTAACTAGTTCCGTTCATGGTGAAAGGGACTTGAAGGAGTATGGAGAGCATTGCAGATGACATCGATGTAGTGTGAAAAGCAAGTTGGATATCGCGGATGGTCCCTGCTGTAGCACAAAGTGTATGTCCTTGTAGCTCAGAGCAAAAGGTCAGCTAGCTGACATCTGGAGTCACTTCAGCCTGAGATCAAGGTTGCAGGCCCGATCTTCCGTCTCAGCAAGCTGGGCAGCAGAGTGACAGTCTTCCGGGCGCAGAACAGCACTGCAGTCCCTGTGTAGTATTCACAGGTCCAGAAGTGTACTGAAAAATTAGTGTCTGAGGTCCAATATTTATAACTGGTACCTTCTTTGAAGTGAGAGAAACTTCAAGAGAATTCCCTTTGAAGTGTGCAGGTTTCCTGCCTTCCGTGCCCTAGCTTCAGACTACCTAGAGGGGATATGCAAATTTGAAGTGTGCAGGTTTCTTGCCTTCCCTGCCCTGGCTTCAAACTAACTACAAGGGATATGCAACCTTTGTGTGAAGGCAGGACACAGCCGATTCAGGTATAAGTAAGGCTGTACCTAACTCTGCCATCCCATTCAGCCAGTAATGGCCCATCCAGGCACCCCTAAGCTCTCTATTGTGTTTGGCAGTCTAGGAGGAATACACACAGACGAACTGCCAACTGCACCAGTCATGTGGCTCAAAGAAAGGCTCCAACAACTAAATGGCTATGGCAGGAAAATGCAAACTGTTGAAAGAGGAATTTTCAGAATTGTAATTCAAAATCTGACTTTAACATAAAAGAGATTTTTCATTACACAATTCCATAGACACCATGCAAGTTAAGGTTTATTAAATATAATGAGGATACTCAAATGTTATCCTATGGGACAGTTGGCCTTGCAGTAGTAAGAAACAAATTTCAGAGTTTTTCACTACCAAGATATGGAAAACTTAAAATTAGGTGTCTTGCTTTTTAACTACATTTCACACTGCCTTGCTGGCTGTTCATGGCCTACATCAGTGTGACATATATGCATTAAAAAGATAGGTTTGAGCCTTAGATGGGTTTGCAAGTCTAATTAAGTATGTGTCACAAAAAGTGCTGCAGGTCCATTAGTACCAATTAATTTTCAGATCCTGTTACATGTAGTACCACTTTACAAGGTACTTATATGTAGATGAAACATGTGAATTTGGAAAAAGTCAATGTTGCCATGTTTTAAGGAGTGAGCACACAAAATTTAACATTGGTTAGCAATACTAACATGTACACAGTCCTAAGGCCGAGAAAAACACGATCAGAAAAATATGGAGGAGTAAGGCAAAACTGGTTGAAGCCCACCGTGAAGTTACTAGGTCTAAAACACTCTCTTTCTCTGGGGAAAATTCTGATAAGGAACAATGAGTTCTAGTGTCCAAGAATGAGTGGCAGTGCATCCTACCTGCAACCACCCTACTCAAATTCAGCACTGTGCATGTTGCAGGGAAAAGGGCACAATGGTACTGGTACACTTGATTGAACATAAAAAGCTTAAAAAAACAATATATTATACTTGGGCTCTGCTACTTGTAACATGGGAGCACTGTTCAGTGGTACAGTTTGTAGTTTTCTGAAACCAGCAGCACCAAATTGTGCAGCATAAACCTGTTGGTGGTAGGAGTTGGTTTGGTGCTGGTCGCAACAGCACCCAGGTGCTGCAGAAAACACACTGGCTAATATCGTGATGCAGTGGTACCTGGGCCGTCACTGAATGCTATTTGTAATATCGCATTCTTCAATGCAGAATGCACTTGTTTATCTTTACACCTTGATGGCGCAGGCACCTGTTATTAGTAGTACTGATTGACGGCACTCTATTGCAATTAAAAGTCCCAGGTGAGCGACAGCATCCTTATGTTACCTGGTGAATCCAATGAGAAGAAGCCCTTTGATCTTTCTTGAACCCTCTAGACCACCCATCATCAGCCCGCTTTAGTTAATGAAAGGAACAACTGAGCAGCAATCATGTATTTCAGGAAGCATGTATTTGACAGTAGCCCACTGAGTGTGACCTAATTAAAATAAGTGAAGATCTTACCATTTTTCCAAGCGGATGCTATTTCGTCCAGATGTTTTAAAGGAATAACCTAGAATATTTGATTTCCTGCTGGCATAGGTAGACCTTTACTGCCATGAACATATAAACATATAGAATAGCCTGCACTTGGGTTTGTCGATATTCAGGTTGAAACAATCACAACTCATTTAGAGTGCAGCTTACTGGCTGCTTTGTGTAGCCAAACCTGTTCATGTTTTTTGACAACTCTGTGGGCCCTACATTAGCTCCCTGTAGATTGTGAAAAACAATGTAATGAGCACGAGGACACTTAGGGGCATATTTATAATCTGTTTGCACCAAATGTGTGTCAAAAAGTTTGATGCACATTCAGTGCAAAAATTACCCCATATTTATACTTTGACGCCGACCCCACGGATGTCAAAAATCCTCTGTGTGCGTCATTTTTTGGATGTGGGAAACCGCCTTGCGTTAATGACATGCAAGGTAGGCGTTCCCATCCCAAAAATGACTTTAAGGCCTGTGCGCCTTATTTATACTCCTGCGTCATTTTGACGCACAGGAGGGGACGGGCCTTAAAAAACGGCGCACTGCCTGATGTGCGCTGTTTTTTAACACCTGGGTGAGGGCAGGTGTTAAGGGACCTGTGGGCTTACGTCCATGATCTCTGACCATGGAAGCAGTCCAGAGGTACCCTTCCCTGCCCCCAGTGACACCCCCTGCCAGCCTCACCCACCCCTGGTGGACACCCATGGATGGGGGGTCCCATCCCAGGTAGGTGCAGGTATGTTGGGGTAAGTATCATTTTTTAATTTTTTTAAAGTGGCATGGGGGGCTAACTTGGGCCCCCCTACATGCCACTGTGCCCAATGACCATGCCCAGGGGACAGACGTTCCCTGGGCATGGCCATTGGGCAAGGGGGCATGACTCCTGTCTTTGCTAAGACAGGAGTCATTTCAATGGGGGTTGTGCGTCAAAAAATGGCGCAAGTCTGGTTTGAGCCATGATTTTTGATTCAAACCTGACTTGCACCATCTTTTGACGCACAGCCCCATTTTCCCCTATGCCGGTACTGCCTGTTTGAGTCATTTGTTTTTTACTCTGACCAGTCCGCAGTGCCGGCTAACATCAATCCTTAAATAAGGCACCCGCCTGATGCGTATGAATGGCGTTAGCCGGCTCTACATTTTTTGCTGCAAACCAGCGCCGGCGCTGGTTTGCGTCAAAAATATAAATATGGGCCTTAAGCACTCTACTTGTTACCCCTATATTTGTTTATACAGACGTTTGTGCTTTATCAAGTAACTCGGACTCTGTCTAGCAGTGAAGAAATTCAAGCAGAATATTGCTTGTTTATTAGGCGGGGGAAATGAGTGTGCATGTTTTGTATTGCCCATTGCTTAATTTGAGTTGATGATTGCTAGTGGGGGCCACAAGCACTCATATTTGAGGACAGCCACTTTCATTTCACATTAGACTTTTCCCGAGGGCAAGAGAGAGAAAAACAAACAAAGGGTGGAAACAGAGGAAGAGAAAGATGGAAAACCTTCACAAAGGGGAAAGGAGCAACCTGCAACAGTGAGATAAAAGGACAGAGTGTGTCTGGTAGTTGAATAAAGAGACGCTGACTGTTAGCTTCTGAGTAAAGTCTTGCCGAATGTCATTCATTCTTTTACAAATTAAAATTATGCTTCCCCTCAACCCATCGAAATATGGCTGATAAACTGGAGCACTTAGAAATACCGGCAGACCCTGCTACAATATCACAACGACACAATATCCTGTTTCAGTTTCCTCTTGTACCAAGAAGCCTCTGGGTTTACAAGCACTTTAGAAATAATCACACATTATAGAGCACAACGTCGCATGCTTTGCCACACTCTGGTGTTTGACATAGTGAAACATCCTCAAGTATGTTGATTTTGAGACTATACTTCAGAGAAGGCTACAGTGCTTAGACTAATAGGATTAGTGTCACCATTAACCAGCTGCTTCTCCAGTGTGGAAGAAAGTGTGTGTGTGTGTGTGTGTTTAAGGCGATAGGGTGACCGGGTATTGAGGTAAAATGCAAACTCTGCACTGCTTTTTAAAACTAGAGAGAGCACCTCAAGGTTAGCCAATAGATTTTGTTATTGATGTTCACCTTAAAACAACATTGTGCGGTAATTTCTCTCCATTGGTGTGTCAAAGTACCTGATAACGTATTACTTACTTTTTGAATGTGCTTGCATCCAGCACCTCGGGCTTTATGACCCTTTTGATGATGGAATGTTCGATATTCAACTCTTCACTTGTGATAGTGAAGAGATTCACAAAGCCGCTGTCATCTCCAATAAGGATCTTATCCTTTGAGGCTTGGTCTGTTGAGGACACTGCAGCAACACAGAGCAGGCAGTTTTTCATGTACTTGATACCTGCATAATCACACTGTTAACAGACAGAATAAAAAAAACAAGATTAATTTGTACGCATACACCTATGTGGAGTGATTACCTGAAAAGGTTCTGTGAAAATCTCACACTGTTGCTGAAAATATTACATTTGGACGGAGCATAATTACCACACTGAAAAAAGTACTTATGGAAGAGAAACACTGCAAAATGGTGAGCTTAATACAACAATCGCTTAATATCCTGCATGCTTTGCTAAGCTTCTTCTCTGTCTATTATAACACAGAGAATCCCACATGGCAAAAATGTTGACGGGGCAGTTTGCAAAACTATAGGACTGGGAGCCACATTGTTTGAAATGAGCAAGTGAATAATTGAAATTGATGTGTCAATGAGTCGAATAAGCTTGGTGAAAGACTGTGTTGACCAAGTAAGGTAAGTGACAGGCTGGCTGAGTGAGCTGATGCTTGAAGTAGTGGTGAATAATCAGACAGACCGTTCTGACCCTCTGTAAAGGCTTCCATGGTAAAAACTCAAACAGTATACTAGCATCAGTGTAGCCTATAACCCCATGGGCAAGGTCTCAATTTGTAGGCCACTGGTTTTGTGTTTTGCCTCATCAGGATAGAGAGGAAATCTAGCACATTTGCACTCATTACACGTCATGGACAATCAGTTACTCCTCACTTCATGCATGATTCTGTTAAAAAAAAATTCAGCACAGGCTGTTTGCCTGCAACACAAAATAATAGTTAAAGTTAGCTCTTGAAGGAATTTGGCTGCATATAGATCCTGAAAAAATCCATAGGCTTTGAAAGTGAATTTGTTACTGTTGTATTTGTGTATTTCATGTTTGCCAGCCCAGACTTTGTGAGCATATGTTTCCACGTGCAGACAGTTCATGCTCCTTTTTGATTATATTTGCATGGGCCTTCTACGTGCTTTAGTTGTCAAGCAATGTATATTGAGATTTTGTTCAATTGCATGATCATCATTATTAGCTAATTATGGAAGTTTGTTGGCCTACTAAAATCCATATTATATAATTTTTGCAGTTTAAGCCTTGTATAATCGAACCTGATTTTTAACTGAAGTAAATTATTTGGAAAAGTGTAAACATTTTTTAGTAGACTCTGTTGTGTATTTAGGGCCATATTTATACTTTTTGACGCAAAGCTGCGCCTCTGCAGTTTTGCGTCAAAAACTTTACCGCCGGCTAACGCCATTTCGATGCGCTGTGAGGGTGTCAAATTTATACTTTGACGCACGGCGGCGCAATCAACAGATGGGAGTCATTTTTTTTTACGCACATCGCGGCGTCAAGTCGTAAAGGAAAACAACATTAACGCGACGTAAATGACTGTGGGTCGATTTACGACACCGCAACCCGGATATGCGCCGTTTTTTTTGAAGCAATATTGTCAAAAATGCCCGCGAACACTGCCCTTTCAGCAGAGGAGAGACAAAATGGATCCCAGATGCCACTACAGACCCCAGGAAGATGACAGCAGACCAGGAACCAGCCAGGATGATCCATACAAGAACCAGGACATATATAGAAAAAAAAGAAAGTGTCGCTTCAGTGCAGAGGAGCAGGAAATCCTGGTTAAAGAGGTGACGGAACACCAGCACCAACTGTTCATCACCTCTAAGTTGCCAATCAGTAGGAGAGAGGCCATATGGCAACAAATTGTTGACAAGATCAACAGTGTGGCTGAAGTACGCAGGACAGTCACCGAGTGTAAGAAACGCTGGCATGACTGCAAACGTAGGACAAAGGAAAAAATGGCCAGGAACAGGAAGGCAGCACTGCAGACTGGAGGTGGGAGTCCAGCACACCAGGAGGCCCTGGACCACATGGAGGAGATGGTCGCAGCCGTCATCCCTGAGGAGATCGTCACAGGGATTCAAGGACAGGACAGTGCAGACTACCACGAGACAACGCACATGCAGGGTAAGTTGCATGGGGATTTAAAATACAATAATGTTGACTGTAAGCAGGGGGGGAAATACCTACTACACATTGCATGTAAGTCAGCATATACATGGAGTGGCATGGGTAAAGGGGTATGGTAGGGGGGCATGCCCTGCACATACAGAAGCTGGGGCACAACATAACACATCACCAACAACAGTCCCATGGGGGCATCCTGTCATGACAACAATGGAGCTAAGGGAAAGCCTCGACAGGAGGGAAGGCCACTACGTCAAACTTACATCCTGGCACTCGTCAGCCAAAATATCTCCTACATTAACTAGGGCCCTATCAGCAATCCACTAGCCAAAACAACAACTGCAATGCAACTGGAACAACAGTTGACACTAACACCTCTGATCTCTGTGCAGCTATAGAAGCCAATGGCAGTACCCTCCCCATGGAACATACATACCTAAATTAGGGGGTGAGGATGACATCTGCAACAATCTCCTGAAACAAGAAAAAGGCACCAGTACACTCGTATGTCAATGCCCATAGTTGTCACATACATCAGCCAAAGTAAACAGCAATAGGAGCGACACAGCACTAAGGACACACACATGCTGCATATGTCAGGGTCCTTTATGTGCCTGGCTAACAAGGCAACATCACAAATGTCATACTGCTCAGACAACAGCATTGAGGAGGGGACACATGCAACTGGTCACTGAAATACACCTGCACAGTCAGAGGACCAAATAGGACATTGATACGATAAACAGGGCAATCCAATGTAACACACATTACCCAACATCAGCAGGACAAATTAACAATGTCTACATCCATATCACATCATAACATTGCCATGCATAGGATATGCCACATGTCAATTACAATTAAGTCAATGTGAACAATCAGGGATTGGGGCAGGTCCTGAGAGGCAAGTGTGCTGCCAGGGCAATCAGAACACCCACAGCCAGTGAAAGGTCTCACCATAAGAATGGATATACACGGAGGGTCGAGTAGGACAAAAAGATGGCTATTCCCTATTTGGTACAAAGCAACACCTAGAGGCGATTAGGCAGACAAGTCTGATAACTCAATATCATACATGTGACACACAGGTGGGCCATAGGCCTATAACAATGCCCATATGAAGGGTAGCAGATACCAATACCAAACAAGATCACAAAGTAAATTCATCAAAAGGCTGGCATGTTACGTAAAAATTGTCACAACACAGACACACTAATTGTACCCTGTTTCATTGCAGAGGAACATGGATCTCCTGCCGATATGCCTGTCCCTGATTTCCCTGATGACATGGATGACGAGCCCATAAACATTCCCCAGGAGACCATCCAAAAGGTCCTTGAAACCCTCCAGACCCCACCTTCAGTCACAAGGAGGAGCACAGAACAAGCAGCCATCACAGAAGAACCACCCACCACCCCAATTGCAAGACCTGCCAGCTCCTACATAGCTGAGGACTCTGACGACACTGGCACCAGCTTTGAAAGAACTGTAGTTGGAGTACAGCGGGAGCTGGCCAAGGAGATGCGGGTGGGGATGCAAAATATGGCAGCCAGCCTTGAGGGGGTGCGTTCGTGCATGATGTCATCTACAGATCAGGCAGCTGCTATGCAAGCCCTAACATCCATTCTGCAAGGACTACAAGAAACTATAAAGGAATTCACCACTGCCGTAAGGGAGTTGCCACAACACCTCGCACCCCAAACTTTCCACTGCATGCACGAATGCAATCATGACTCCCTCAGGGCCGACCTGGCTGCCTACCATCGTGATGTAGCTGCTATTCTCAAAAACCAGCAGGCCCTCCTTGCTGCAGTACTGCCCTTAAGACCTTCACAGGGAGCAGCCACCGGGATGTCTGACTCCACGTCTTCTAACACTGAGGTGTGTGTTGCCCCTTCACAACCAACAACAACAAGGACAAAGCAGGCAACACACACATCAGAAGAAGAAGACATGGAACAGATCACATTCACACGGAAGAGTACCCGGAAGCACTAGTCCCTGCACCATGGCCTACTTTGACCAAGGTCCTACTTTTTGTCAATTGCCAGTCTCACTACAACTATACTCAATGACTGTTCTGCTAACCACTGTATGACTTGTCAGCATTGCCAGTGAATGTCTCTCTCCTACTAATCGGCAAATCCTGTCCCTCTGCACTGTCTGTAGCATCACCCCAGAATGTCAGGAGCATCATCCGCACCCCTTCTGTAGGATCACCATGTAAGAATGCACTAGAACGGACTCAGCAAACATGGACAATGTACATTTTGCACTACAGCACCTATCAATAAATAGCACTTGCACACCTAATATGTCTCTGTGTAATTTGACACATCAACTGTGCAGTAGATAACTCAAAAGTGCCTGTGTGACAACCATGTAGCTTGTCAATACAACTGTCCTGACATCATGTAGTCAGATACATCTGTGCAGTGGCCAGGATTGCATCATAGCCTGACCATCCTGAGGAGAATAACTGATGAAGGGAGAAACCACACACAATCATGCTGTGTTGGACAGAATAATGCTCCAACAATAGCAATCAAAGTCAACTAATGGTGGCTGATAAATGTGGGCACCATGCAATACTAAAACATAAAATTATGCAGTCTAATCTAAGCAAACACAACTAAACACAGCATCAATCACCCTTTCTGAGTATACTTCCAAGAAGGGAAGTCATGCTGAATTGTTGCACACATGATCTATATCAGTAATGAAGACAAGAAGACAAGAGTGTTAACAACACCTCATCTACAAAGATGTCCCTGAACATGACACTGCAGTCCGACCTAATAAATTACCCACAATACCAAGTGTGGAAGCACACTTTGTGATGTAGAAAACATACTCATCAACACAAATCCTTTGTGATCCATGTAAACTCCAAATGGTGGTTCTATCAAATGGTGGATACTTACCAAGTTAGCACTGGGGTAGCTGCCATTTTAAACCTCTTTTTTCTTCGGTGTGTAGCATAGGACACAAATGTCATAGAACAACAATCACCTACACTGATGGCATGGCCATGATCAAGTAGCAGTTAACACATAATGCAAAGGGTTAACTATATATTTATTCATAAGTATTCACACCAGAGGCAACTAAGGGAAAAGTCATACCTACACTAATCTAACCTGACTACTCCTAACCCACAACTGTCCCTAACTAACCTAAGCTAAACTTACTCTACACATATAACAAATCGATCTAAACATCAACCTCCCACCCACCATTATGAGACAGGACACATGCAGGACAACACATACTAACCTACACACATACTATACTATCCTAAGCAATCATATATTTTTTTGTATTTTTTTTATACATGTTTATTTCTTTTATTTATTATTATTATTTTTTCTAAACAGACAGGAATCCCAACATTGACTACCACCCACCCACCAACCCACACACTCAAAAATGAAAAATAGAAAAATAAGGACCCCCCACCCTCCTCCCTAACACTAACTAAGCTAACAACCTATACTAACCTAACACTAATCCCCAAAACCCACCTATCATGATAAAAAGGAAAGAGGAGAGAGGGGAGGGATAAATTTAAAATAGACCATATAAGTCCTAGAGGTTGGCCCTCCGTAGGGTCCGCCTGATGGACCTGACACGCTTCTTTATGTACCCCACATCCTGGCTCAGCTTGTCCACCTTCCGAATGAACTTGTCCATTTTGCAGTCTAAAGCCTGGAATGCCGCAGGGTCAATTGGAGGTGCTGCTGCTGTCTGTGTGCTGGCAGAGGTGCTCTGTGTGGGAGTTGTTTGTAGCCCACTGGACTGTCCTGCAGCTCTTATATTGCTGGGTCCTGATCGTGCTGCAGAGGCAGGGGCAACTGTCCCCGCCGTAGCTGGGGCCTCTTGGGGAGAACTGCTGGTTGCGGTGGTGGTGGCTGTAGTGGGCAACGTTGGGCCACCCTGTGGTGAGGCCCACCATGCTCCGGAGGCCAGATCCGCCTGGTATTTTCGGGCCATCTGTCAGAACCCCGACTGCACCTGCAGGATGTGCCGGTATCTCATGGCCCGCCTCTCAAATTCATGCCTCTGTGCGGCACTCATGTTTGCAGCTGTGAAGAGAAAGGGCAACTATTTACCATAGGAAATGCATTGGGTGGAATAGCACAATGGGTCAATTGGAAATTACTTTTACTGTAGTTGTAACAGCTCATATCACCACATAGATCATTGAAAGTCTCAGAGGAAGTACATTGGAAGCCTGCATACAAAGGGCATCTCACACATAGCATATACATGTCTCTACATGATGGGTGACATCAGCCTAAACTTCTCATCAAAAAAATTAGTAATGCAGCTGACATTATGGCTGCACCTCCTCCGCCTATTTCCTGGACTACATATGTCAGTGTATGTGATAACAATCACAACCCTAATTATCTGCTATTTGTAATTGGATTTGCTAGTATAGAACTCATGTGCCATAACCGAGTGTGTACACTAGGTTCAAAACAAAGGCCCTCATTCTGACCTTGGCGGGCGGCGGAGGCCGCCCGCCAAAGTCCCGCCGTCAGATTACCGTTCCGCGGTCGAAAGACCGCGGCGGTAATTCTGACTTTCCCGCTGGGCTGGCGGGCGGTCGCCTTCAGACCGCCCGCCAGCCCAGCGGGAAAGAGGCTTCCACGATGAAGCCGGCTCGGAATCGAGCCGGCGGAGTGGAAGCTGTGCGACGGGTGCAGTTGCACCGTCGCGTATTTCACTGTCTGCGCAGCAGACAGTGAAATACATGTAGGGGCCCTCTTACGGGGGCCCCTGCAATGCCCATGCCAGTGGCATGGGCACTGCAGGGGCCCCCAGGGGCCCCGCGACCCCCCCTACCGCCATCAGGATCCCGGCGGTCCGACCGCCGGGATCTGGATGGCGGTAGGGGGGGTCGGAATCCCCGCGGCAGTGCAGCAAGCTGCGCCGCCGCGGAGGATTCAATGGGGCGGCGGTACACTGGCGGGACCCCGCCAGTGGTGCCGGTCCGACCGCGGCTTTACCGCCGTGGTCGGAATCCCCATTGGAGCACCGCCGGCCTGTCGGCGGTGCTCCCGCGGTCCTCCGCCCTGGCGGTCAAAGACCGCCAGGGTCAGAATGACCACCAAAGTTTCAAATGGTCACAAGTATGTGTAACATACTGGTTGCTACAGTCCTAGGTACCCTATTCCTAAGCACATGGCTGACTTTGAGGGGGGGGGTGGGAAGAACATCCAACAATCCCATAATCAATACACACCCAGGAGTGTATAGAAAGCTCAACATGTTTTTGCCTCCACACACACACCACCAGTGAAGGGCTAGCAACAAATCGGAGTCAGCTAAACCTTGTCCTATCCAAGGTCCACACATGTCAAAATGTACTGACTTAGGCCAACATCACATAGTACCAGTGAGGCATATTTTTCTACAGACACAGAGGAGCAAGAACACCCATGATCATGAGTAGAATGTACACCTAGGCCATTGCACTCTAGTCCCACACACTTCTAGTACAACTTGTGGAAGTACATGCCCCCGGAAGATCCGACCTACAGTGTACTCAGTCCATCGTTAACTAGGGAAGCAGCAGATTTCAGACAAGCCATTTGCAGAAGCTATCTGGGAGAATGTCAGTCTGAAATGCAGACTCAGTCCGAGACAAGTCCCAGAGCCACTCTTACATTAACCAGTGTATTCCACATGACTCACCCCATTCCCCATAGCGGGCCCTACTGGAATGGCCTACAGACCCAAAATCTGAGAAATGGATAAGCATAGGTCAACTCAAAATGAAGTGATAACTGAAATCCCACTAATGGAACAATACTAATGAATGGGCAGCGCATCAAACCTTGAATTCTGTTGAACACACAGTAGTCCATCATGCATCACCAGCAAACATTAAAAATAGCACACATGCAACACTCACTGTAGGTGTTGGGGTCCTCAAAATGAGCCACCTCTCCCACTGTGTACGGTGCAGGTCCACCTGTAAAGCATGGAAGGAAGAATATACTCAGAATCCGTGCACTGACAAACAATTGCAATTACAAGGACAATGTGAGAATATGACATGAGTAATGAAACCCTTTCACACATGCTCATACTGCATGGAATTATTCATGAGCAACATTTACATTGGATGAGTCTCCTGCTACAGTTACACACCCTACTACACACATGCAGTGGCCTGGACAGTCATGTGGTGGCAAAGATGCATCTCCATTAGTATGCACCAACAAGATAGGGGTGCATTCATCTCATCATGTGCATCCAAGAGAGACATCCAAAAGCTGGTTACTTGAGGACTGCATGACCTCTCAAACTCAAACAGCCTATGTGGTCATGACACATATGTGACTGATAGGTACATGGTACAGAGGGCCAGGTACTTTGGCAATACCTCATGTTGTTACAGTTTCATACATTGATGTGTCCTAACAATAGTGCTTGGCACCAAACATAGATGTTTGTACCCTAGTCCATACCTTTGGACTGCAATCCCTATTCTGATTTGGGCACAAGTGACAATAACTACCAGTCTAATATGTTAGCTGAGGGCACCTGAGTCCTTAACAAATATGGTCCATGCTCAAATCAGGCATGTAACAATTAGATGTGAAGGAACATATTTATCACGACAAGGCATGGCACTTCCATGAACATTTTCCATACACACCAACCATACACACATGTGACATATATGTGGACAACACTGCTAACTTCAATTGACGTGAAGGCAGCACTCATTTATAGCATCATGTAGGGTTTACAAATGTCAGTCTAGCTATGGCGTCTACATATATAGGTATGATGTTTCAACATCCATTTTTCACTGGCTATTGTGACCTGTAGAGTCCTAATTGCGTCATTAATGTGTCGCTTGTCTGACACAAAGGCAGCACTACATTACATTCTGCTACAGGCAACCAGTATGTGTAGAAAACATGAGCTACCTGACTGCTAGCATTTGTCTTCCTTCACATTGTGCATCAATTACCCTGTAGGTTTCCCTAGCATTACACACAGTCAGCTACTTATCTGGCAGATTGGGTAACAATCATCACATGTCACCACACAGCTTTAAATTGTGCACATGTAATTGATCTGTACTCACCAACATGGCCACCAATCCTGATTCCCAGGTGGTCCAGCAGATCTTGCTCCCTGGATATTAGATCAGCCCAGCGGTGCTTCAGTTGATGGTCATTCCTTTGGCTACCATATAGACGGACCAAGTGATGGCGCACCTTCCCCCACCGGACTTTACGGGCCTCCGTGTGATACCCCTGTATCACCCTACCCCCAGCCTCCAGCATGAGTGGGAGGAAATGGCAAACAAGCCATATAAATCCCCCCAATTCCTCCTCACCCATCCTGGAAAGCCGTGGCCTACCAGACATGTCAGCACTGACAAAGGGGAAAAAGTTGTAGAAAAAGGAAAAGGGGGAATGGGGAAAGGTAGAGTGGTGAAATACAAAGAAAACTTAAGAAGAAGAGCCCAACTAACCCCTATATTACAGTACCCACAACAGACCCCCACAGACAATAAATAAAACACTGGACTTGACAAAATAATACAACACAGACTCAGACAGATTTCAACAACAAGACAATGATGACAAAAGCACAATTGAGATGGTACACTGGACACAAAAGCACTAATACACAGGACAACACTTTCCACACAGCCACACAGTCTAGAATAATCTGAGACTGCAAAGTGAAAGTACACCCACTGTACAGATTCTGTAAACAGGATATCCTATTACATCACATCCTGCATAAAATGGCCGCCGGTTTTTTCCCGCTATGCGTCATTTTTTCACGCATACAGCTTGTGCGTCATATTTTTTGACGCATAGGAGTGCAAATAATGCAGAGTCAAAAAAAAAATCTTCATTGGTCTATTATATTTGTTTGAGGCATATTTTACAGTTCTAGAGTTGAAAATTAAGCCGCTGGAAAATATGATATCTAAATATGAAAAATATTTTTGACTCTGCATTATCTGCACTCCTGTGCGTCAAAAATTATGACACACAAGCTGTATGCGTGGAAATATGACGCATTATGGAAAAAAATGGAGGCCATGTTATGCAGGATATTATGATTTCTATTTTTGAAATAATTTTTTGACTCTGCATTATCTGCACTACTGTGCGTCAAAAATTATGACGCACAAGCTGTATGCGTGGAAATATGACGCATTATGGGAAAAAATGGAGGCCATGTTATGCAGGATATTATGATATCTATTTTTGAAATAATTTTTTGACTCTGCATTATCTGCACTCCTGTGCGTGGAAATATGACGCATTATGACAAATATGTCTTTCATTTGTCAAATTGAGAAATGAATTTTGTCATGACCACACGGTGCTAAGTGATACACATTTGGGGTTAGCTATGGCAAATGTCCCTTATAGGATGTATAGAAGGTATTCACAGTGCAATGGTAATGATTGGTCAGAATGGATATTACTCATAATTGTACACATATGTGGGTAATTGCTGATGGCTATTTTTAAAATATGAATGGGATACCGGAATGTATTCCTTAGCAAAAATGTGTCCACATTTATCAAGGTAATCAAAATTAAATAAAGGCCAAATAGGTAGTGCAATTGTCGCCTACACTTTTTTAGGGGGTAACCATGTCCTAATTACGAGTTAATGTATCTTAAATGTGTTTTACTTTTGACATGTAGGGCACACATGCGCCTTATGCATGTGTGTACTTCACATGTGCATAAATAAT
Organism: Pleurodeles waltl; assembly: GCF_031143425.1. Lineage (NCBI taxonomy): Eukaryota > Metazoa > Chordata > Amphibia > Caudata > Salamandridae > Pleurodeles > Pleurodeles waltl. Next base: position 637,010,857 of record NC_090444.1, read on the forward strand.
GTATATTTGGGGGGCAGTAGAGGTGGACTTAGGCCCCCAGTACCCTAGGGTTTGCTCTTCCAGACTTGCAAATTTATCCAAGGGTTTCCCAAATTCAGTAATGCTAAACCTTCAGCAGCAGGCCCATGGAAGCAAATAGAGTATGATTCACTGTTTGCCATTCTGTAATCAAATTTGCCCATTTTACGTTTGCCCTATTGATTCTTTGGAGAAATCTGACATACCATTTTACAATGATATTTTTTTGCAAAATCTCAACGTTCCTCATGTCATGATAGCAAATAGGTTGTTGATGTATGTGGCCCTTTATGCATTACCTGGTTTAGTGGCATGTTTCATTCTTCCTGCTAGGTTACAACTGGGACACTACTGTGATCGGCTGCTTGCAAATATTTTGTTGATTGGATGGTACATGTACATGTGTGTGGTCCAATATTGATCCAGTATCAACTGTCAGGGTGTATGTTGTCACTGTATCGTCCAGGTCTCCTCATGAGTTAGTGGCAGCTAATCTTGTTTCTATTCGGTATTGTTTGTAGCAAAATTTGAGAGAAGCCATTGAGGACATGGTCATCTACACATGGATGGTTCCACCCTGTCACTGAAAACGTGTAATGAGACTTTCAACTGGGCAACCTTGGTGTGCTGAGTGAGAGAATGTCTCAGGTGTCTGGATCCGGCATGTGTCATTGCAACATTTGTACTCCAGTTGGCCTCTGTGGATGGTAATGTATCAGGAAACATCATAGCCTCTGTGCAGAAGTAAACGGTTGGTATTCAACACACACGTCTCATCTTTATCATTTGAACAATGTTACTCAGCGTTTGAAAAGTCAGGGTCCTCATATGTGTTGACTTTTCATGGACATTATCTGAGGTTGCTGGTTTTGATGGAGGCCATTTACACCATCATACACTATGGTCCAGGTCCACTGTCACACTTTGTAGTTTAGGCATTAATGAAGGCCAGACAACGGAAGGGCCAAGATTTGGCTATTCAAGGGCACTGTCACAAATCGGATGCAAATAACAGTCAGATGATGCAATTCTATGTATTTGAGTATACATTGATGAGGCTAATGACAAATTAGTGTCTGAGGTACAAGAGGTTTTGGACAGCACGTGTGGTCCATAGGTGGACCCCAGGTATCTGTAGAGTGACCCACGGACAGGTGCCAGTCAGGCTGACAGGATGTTGGGTTAATCAGGAGCAAGTTCATTCAGTAATTACATGATCAGTGTTCTGACTAGGACTGGTCAGAGGGAGCAGTAGACAGTTGAAATGTCACACTGTGTATGTCCTGTGTTGTTTTGAAGGTGACACAGGAACCCTGATAAAGTGTTCTACGGCAACATTAGTGATGTAAGAGCTCTAATTCCAACATGTATGCAGTAGGAGGCATCAGCAGGGACGGGGCATGTACATTTGGGTGGTGTGCATGGAGGGGATCACTGGTGTGGCCTCTATCAGTGGCTCACTAGTCCTGTCAGATGGGATTTGCTGATAATTAGCCTACAGTACCTTTCACAGAAGAATCAATCTACAGGTGATTCCAGGCCTTTAAAACTCCAAGCCAGTGTATTATATGGGCTGAGTTCCATGCAGTGAGATGGTACTATGACAATGGTAGGTATAGGAAAGGGTGTGGCACACTGGATGACTCATGTGAGTGTGTGTGTGTGGATGAGGGAATCTCAGTGTACACAAATCGGCATTCCAGGGACCTCTTCAGACAGGTGTAGCACTTGTGCTGTGTATGTTCTGCTTATGTGTAACTCTAGTGACAGATAGTCATTGCAATGATAGTAAGTAGTTGGAATTACTGTTGGCAAGAGTCTAGTACTACATTCCTGTTCCTGAAGCATTAGCATGTGAACTGCCTGATGTATGAGGCCTGTTTTCCCCTAGTTGAGTGATGGTGTTTTAATTGTGTGCCATCTGCTGCGATGATCCATGTTTACTACATGTATGTGAGTCATATGTGTGGTCCTCAGCTATTGCCCTTCAAAGGTGAACTGTACAGGATGTCTGTCATTTACATTGTGTGTGTATTTGACCATTGTATGGTGGCCATTACATTTGTGGTGTATTTTTTTGTGTCATGATTGTTATATCATTATTGCTCAATAAGACAACATTCTTCTTCAGATATTTCAAGCTAAAGGTGGGCAGAAATGAATAGTCCAAACCATGATGTGGTGTTTGTTATCAGTGTTTATTTACAATAGTGCATTAAGTGGTGATGGTGATAATTATGCAAAGAAATTATTTGCAATGTGTTGGTGCCTACGCACTCCAGCAGCCGTGTTTGGTTGTTCCCCCTCCTGTTGCAGGCCAGCATCCTCCTCTTCTTCATCTTCAGGCATGTATGGGTCTGGTTCGAGGAGGGGAATGTTCCTTTTTACACAAATGTTGTGCAATATTGCACATGTGAGTATGATCCCACAGACCATCTCAGGGGAATATAGTAGGCTACCGCCTGTGATGTCAAGGCAGCGGAACCTTGACTTGAGGATCCCAAAGGTCCGCTCGACAATGCTGTGTGTCCTCTTATGGGCGTCGTTGTATGCCCGCTCTGCAGCAGTCCTCGGGTTCCCAAATGGTGTCATTAGCCATGGCTGGATGCCATACCCCTGATCAGCTGAAAGAAAAACACAGAATGGGATCATGTAGATGTATCTGGCACTATTGAAAAGACCTTTAATGGCAGTAGTTGTCTTGTGTTGTCTGTGACTCTTTTGTGTACTAATGTGACATCCTATACTTGTAGGCTATACCATCTGCATTGTGTTGTTTCCTTGGCAGAGCAAGTGTTTGTCTGCTAACCGTTTGTCAGCAGTATGTTTTGGGATTTGCAGTACAGTGTGCCCTCCCTAGCAATGTGACTTGTGATACAGGTGTCCGTGTGTCTTCACTGAGGGTGAGATGATAGTTCCATGCACATTTAAATTTGAAAGTGTTGTTAACACGTTCATATCAAAGTACCCTGGACATACCATACCTTGAAACTTATGCAATGTATTAATGCAAAAAGGTCATTGTGACACTTACAATTTGCAAGGTGACATTTAGGCAACCACACTCATTAATGTCTTCACATTAGGCTGTACAGTAAAATCCGATGTGTGACAGGTTCAATGGTGAGTTAAGAAACATGGCTAGTGATGTCAGGACCTCAGTGTGTTCCTGTCTAGATGTTGCTGTTGTGGTGTATGTGTTGTGTGTCCTAGAGGGTTGCTGTGCAGTGTGTATATAAGTAGGTTTTTGTACTTACCAACAAGTAGTCCATTGCCATACCGCCCATCCTGGAAGTGTTGGTTGATGGTGCAGTGACGGAAGATGAATGAGTCATGTACACTCCCAGGATATTTAGCCACGATGTTGGTGATCAATCCCTGGTGATCGACTATGGCCTGCACGTTGATTGAATGTGTGTGCTTCCTGTTGCGGTAGAGGTGTTCTGTTGCAGCAGGTGGCACAAGGCGTACGTGTGTGCAGTCGATTGCACCAAGGACATGTGGGAAGCCACTGATGAGGTAGAACCCCTGTTTTGTTTCCTGCTGCTTCTGCAGTGTGTTAGTGAAGCAGATGTGGAGGGGTGTCAGGCGAATGATGGCATCCAGTACTTTTGGCAGAAATGCGGAGAATGATGGTTGTGATATTCCGCCAACCAGCGCACCAGTTGTTTGAAATGAGCCACTTGCCAGCAGGTGAAGTACGGCAAGCAGCTTTGTTTCTGTTGGTATGGTGCGGGGTGTCACCAAAGTGGGGGCCAACTGCTGTTCAATGTTTCGCAGCAGCTGCTGAATGGCCTGCCAGTTCAACCGGTACCTCTGTATGATGTCGTGTTCCCTGATGCCATGCAGGGATGTTCTTGGGCGGAATATCCTCTCCTGCCTTCTGCGTTGCCTTTGGGGTCCCTGCTGGTGTTGTGGTAGCTGCTGTTGTTGCTGCTGGGCTCTGCGTCTACGTGCACGATGGATAAGAATCACCTCCATGTCTCCCTGTTGCTGCTCTGCTGTTTGTTCTGTGTGTTCTGATTAAATACAGGTGTGTTTGCCCCATTTTAACGCCTGCCCTGACCCAGGCGTTAAATTTTGACGCACATCGGGCTGTGCGTCATTTTTTTGCTCCGCCTCCCGGCCGAGAGTCATTTTTGCCCGGAAGCATAAATACGACGCACGGCCGTTTGCGTTGTTTTTTGGACGGGAACGCCTACCCTGCATATCATTAACGCAGGGCGGGTTGCCGCATCCAAGAAATGACGCACACAGCGGAATTTTGTCATCCGCGGGCTCGGTGTCAGAGTTTAAATATGGGGCAACGTTTGCGCTGATTGTGCGTCAAATTGTTTGACGCACAATCGGCACAAACGGAGTATAAATATGCCCCTTAGCATTTACACAAGAAGCAAGGGTCCCTTCCCGTAGTGGGTGAATGATGAATGAGTAGCACAATGCAGACTGTGACAGAAAGAAATGCGTGTAAGCATATAGTGTAGAAGTGCAGCCAAACAATGTATTTTCTATTTTGGACCCTTAGGTAGCAGTGCAATGTTTGAGACCCAGGCATATGCCTTAACAATAGAATGATAACTTGGTGGTACAGTGTTGTCGTAGCTCTAGGCAAGACTGCTGGTTTAAGGATGACAGTACTTTTGTTTGTAGGTGACTATGCCCATCCTACAACAAGTCGCAGCTGTCGTCCCAACCCTTCCGGCTCACTAGCAGCACCTCACCAAACACAATAGTAAAAGGTGATTTGTGGCAGCCTTTACGCATGGACTCGAGAGTAAGACATCTCAGGGAGTGTCGTGGTTAAACAGAGATTACCCCTTTCTCACTGATTCATTATGTCTCAAACAAACACAGGCAATAACGAAGATGCAGTAAAGTTTCAATAGTTTTTATTTAACACAACTGCAATTTGTGATATGTTGCATGGACTGCAATGATTAGGATAATGAACAGTGCAAGAAACAGAATTGTGAACACAAGAGTCATTATTACAAAGACCCCCACCATCTTGCAATAGCATGTAAAAGACATAAGAGGTGTAATGTGCCCGAATACTCTAACATAATAGGCCTAACCTCCTACCTAAAGGAGAGCTGGGTTTGTTTAACCTAATCTGCCAATGCGATGTCCATGAGAGGAGCCCCCAACCCTCGTTACCTTGGAATGAGGTCTCTATCTCAGACTCTGCAGGGACACGAAGACTGGGTCAGTGTCAAGACAACGTGCACCATCGATATCAGCGTTGGTGGCGATGCCCTCTGGTCGGAATCCCTCTGATTATCTGTCTAAAGTGCGATGTATTTATACAGATCTTCCAGGACCCCTGACGTAGATGTGTTCCCAAACAATAGATAACAGACATGCTTGAGACAGCAATTATTATAAACAAATCCCTCAAAAGTATAGATAGGGAAAATCCCTAAGTGTGAACACCTACTGTTTGTTTGTCTTTGTCGCTTGATCATGACGCTTTAGCACAGTGGCACTGATAATGCAAAGCATAACAAGTGGCCTAACTATATACAAGGCAGCCATCTTAGAAGAATTAAATAATTAAATGGGTTAAAACAGAGCAAGCTAAGTAGGTTAAAGGTCACTAGGTGATGGGGGCACGAGTCTGCAAGCCAAAGGCTAAGCTAACTCCTGTTATCCCATTAAAACAAACTAGAATTCACTTCAGTGTTTAGTATGTGTGATGCATAAGTGTGATTACTCATGTGGATTAAAGATCATGCCAAAGACCTGGACATAGAATGTTGTAGCTAGCTGAGTCTGTAAAACTGCAATGTGTGAACAGGAAACTTTCAGAAGCGAGCTGCAGTGTGCAAATGGCAAGGCGCCCAAGGCAATGGTTCGGTTGCAGGGTTAGATTAGGTGTGGCACAAATGATACACACAGTACTGAGGTAATGGAATGTTAGACCTGTCAGCCTTATGGTGGTCTTTCCCCAAACCATTTGCTTTCACCTATTCCTATTTTTTGCTAATCTCGTTTCTGCTGGCCCTAGGACTCTGCACACTTTACTACTGCTAACAAGTGCTAAAGATCTTCTGTGCGCTCCTTAAAACATGGTGGAATTGGTACATTTTATTTACTTATAAGTCCTTAATAAAGTGGTACCACATGTACCCCTGACCTGTAAATTAAATCCTACTAATGGGCCTGCAGCACTGATTGTGTCACCCACTTAAGTAGGCCTTTTAAACATTTACCAGGGCTTCCATTACAGCCTGTAAATGGAGATTTAAACTGCCAGTTTGACTTGGCAAGATAAAACTCTTGCCAGGCTCGAGCCTTCCTTTTTAATATACATAAGTCCTCTCTAAGGTAGACCCTACATGGCCCATAGGGCAGGTTGCAGTGTATTTAAAATGTTTGATACATACGTTTATGTTTTACATGTCCTGGTACTGAAAAACTCCTAAATTTGTTTTCATGTCCGTAAGGTCTATCTCTCTCAACATTGGAGTTACCTTATTACATTTAAAAGGCTGTAGTTCCAACTGGGAGGAGGTGGATAGATCAAGTTTGGTGCCTGAAGAATTGCAATTAAAAGCTCTCTTTAATGGTAAAGTCTGACTTTTAGTGACAATTCTGAAAATGCTACTTTCAGAAAGATTGCATTTGGTGTTTGATGCCTGTACCCTGGGTCACATCACTAGTTGTAGTTGGCAGTTCGTCTTTGTGTATTGCTCCCAGACAGTAAAACAAAGGGAAGCAAGGTGTTGGCAGGATGGGCTGCCCTAAGTTAATGATGGGGAGGAGCTGTTACCTCCCACACTTGCACATTATACAGGCCCTTCCTGGGCAACGTCACAAAGGGTTTCACACTAGTCTATCACAAGTCCTCTTGTCAACATCCTCCTTGATGACAACAGAGGACCTCACATTGCAGTCTTGCAGCTCCTTGGAACTGATGCTGCAATATGCAGCTCTGGCAGGGCCTTGCATCACTCTAGCTGCATGACGCATCCATGATGTGGGATTGCACAACTCTTCGCAACGAGGATTCAAGCTACTCTTATACAGCAGGCCTAATGGGGTCCCTGTAGCCAGAGTCCATGCTCCATCGTGTTCAGCCTGAACTTGTGACTTTGTCCATGTCTTGCATGACTAGATAGCCACAGTTATCGTTTTGTTCTTTTGGTACTATTTTCACTTACATTTTTAAAACAGGATATCTCTGGTTCTACTGATTGGATTTTTGTCATTTGGTCTTGAATTATTTATTACTTTTTTTTTCTAAATTTTGTGTTTTATTTCTCGTGTTGTGATTTCACTTTATTACTGTTTGAACTGCTTCATAAATACTTTACACATTGCCTCTAAGTAAAGTTTGGTGGCTCTATGGCAAGCTACCTGAGGGTTGAGCAAATCTCAACGCAAAAACACAGTCCACTTTTTTTAGCGAGAGGCCAACAAAGAGCTCAAGGCAGATTCAGACCCAACAATCAGCCATGGGAGATGTGTACAAGACGCCAAGTCTACAAGAACCAGTGAAGACGTCTATAGTCAATTCATCTTTCGGAAGCTTTACCACTGATAAAATCACCATACTGGAAAAAAGATTGACCTTTGTTCCCGCAAAACATACCGATTTTGTATGCATTAAAACTGAAGCTCTTGCATTCTTCATTAAGATTCACTTGAAAGCTTACTTTTCAAATCACTGATACAACCAAGTTGAGGAACGATCAGGTCTGCACAATAAATCTAAACAAAGACACATACTTGCATCTCTCCTATACAATTAGAAATATGTCATTGATCACTGCTATACATGTTGAAAAAAACATTTTTTTATATCCAAACAACAATATCTTTCATTCGACAATATCTAGATACAACAAAACCACAGCATCAATTCTCTACATAGTAATACCAACCAAACAAAATATATTCAAAACTTGCAAAAATACAATCACACAACACAATAGACAACCACTGAACTCCCATCTCAAAATGAAAAACAGAACAACATAGACCACAAAACAATGCACAAACAGATATCACGCGACAAAATACTACATAAATATATGAAAACAGAACTCATGAAATGTCACAAATTCTCACGGGTATTAATTAATAGAAAATCACACATAATCATAAATATACATTGCATATACCATTGTCAGCCTTCTAATATAAACGTTTGTGGGATTAGTAAAGGATCTATCAAATACAGATCAGTGAATGTCCAAAGTAAATGTCCAAAATAAACGTTGTACGTTATTACGTGAGCCACTTGTAAATGATGAAAGATTAGAAATTCAAGATAAATCCACTTAGTATATTTAAGTGGACAGTACTGATGGTAGTCCAATCCAACCAGAGAGGTGGAGATTCAGAGAGGATTCCCATCCAACAAGCTTATTCAGTACTGCACTTCAACACAACTATAAAGGGTTTGAATGAAATTTCGGAATTACAAAGGCTTTAATTTCAAATGTGACATGAGACCAGTTTAAAGAAACTGTCCATCAAAAGTGAATCTCCCCATCAAATAAACAGTGGTGACCCCCAGGGTTGAAACACCAGGCTTCAACCTGCACTCGCACAACATGTAATAAAAATTAATGTGGTTATCCTAACATAAAACTTATATACTGGTCATCCTACAAGTTATCAAAGGCATTTATCAAAACCAGTTCATCAAAAGGAATTATATACCATATATAATTTTGCCAAATGATTTAAAGGTTAAAACTAAGAGACGATTGGACTACATTAACCAGCACATTAACCAGCATTCAGTGGCCTCCAACCGTGTTGATTGATTTGGTCTTAATAATTGACAAGAAGCCTGATGGCACCAAACCGCAACAACAAGCTTAAGCACTTCATGAAGGCCGCAACCAGTAAAACCATAGAGGAGCTGGTGGCTGGATTGTTTGTTGAGGAACCTGAGATGGCAGAGCAAGCAGACACTATACATAACAAGCATTTGCAATGCAGTGGGTCTCACATTTGCTCAACTTAGGGCTATTAGTGTTGTAAAGTCCTAACCAGACTTTTATTGCTTCATAAATTGAAAATGAAAAGTAATACACTTTTACATAAGTGAGCATATTTAAAACGCTAAGCTATGAGCATGATGGAATACACGAAAGGAAACAGAAGTTCGCTCGCCATCAAACGTATCGGCAAACGTGCAATTATCCATGTAACAGGGTCGATGTCATTCAAAGCACTGCGTAGGAAATAAAAAAAAGTAGTCCAGAAGCCATACAGAAAACATGGAGCTTCGTATCGTTTTCAGTAGTTGGTCAGTGCGCTCTAGGAGGGCTAAACACCGGAAAAGGCATGACGTATGCATGCCTTTCACTAATTAAAGCAAGCGATTTTTAAAAGGCAAGCCCACAAACCAAGTAAACTGATGGGCATGCGTTGGACCTGGTTAAAAGCCCACAGAGAGTTTACAGCAGGCTAGAGCGCTTGTGCGCTCAACGCTAAAAACAAGTCCACCAAGTGGATAGCTCAAGGGACAAGCCATGACCGTTATGGTGTTAAATTAACAAAAAATTGAAATTGTAATGGAACCTGGCCAGGTCCGACTATAGCACCACAGTGCACATTCAGAACTGCAACACTGGAATGCGCAATACCATCTTGAAATTGTGCTGCAGAAACTTCAGGGGCATATTTATACTCCGTTTGCGCCAAATTTGCGTCGTTTTTTTCGACGCAAATTCGGCACAAAACTAACGCCATATTTATACTTTGGCGTTAGACGCGTCTAGCGCCAAAGTATGAGTAAAGAGCGTAATTTTTTTGCGTGAACGCCTTCCTTGCGTTAATGAGATGCAAGGTAGGCGTTCCCGTCCAAAAAAATGACTGCGACGCAAATGCGTCGTATTTATACTCCCAGGCAAAAATCACGCCCGGGAGTGGGCGGGCCAAAAAACCCCGCATTTGCGCCTCTTTTTAACGCCTGGGTCAGGGCAGGCGTTAAGGGACCTGTGGGCTCAAAATGAGCCCACAGCTGCCCTCCCATGCCCCCAGGGACCCCCCCTGCCACCCTTGCCCACCCCAGGAGGACACCCAAGGATGGAGGGACCCACCCCAGGGACATTCAGGTAAGTTCAGGTGAGTATAATTTTTTTTTTTTTAATATATTTTTTTTTGGCATAGGGGGGCCTATTTGTGCCCCCCTACATGCCTCAATGCCCAATGACCATGCCCAGGGGACATAAGTCCCCTGGGCATGGCCATTGGGCAAGGGGGCATGACTCCTGTCTTTACTAAGACAGAAGTCATGTAAATGGCTTCTGGGCGTCGTTAAAAATGGCGCAAATCGGGTGGAGGCGATTTATTTGCGTCAACCTGACTTGCACCATTTTTAAGATGCCCTAACGCCATTTTTCCCTACGCCGGCGCTGCCTGGTGTACGTGTTTTTTTTCCACGCACACCAGGCAGCGCCGGTCTGCTAGCGCCGGCTAACGCCATTCAATAAATACGGCGCCCGCATGGCGCTTCAGAATGGCGTTAGCCGGCGCAAAAATTTTTGACGCTAAACTGCGTTAGCGCAGTTTAGCGTCAAAAAGTATAAATACGGGCCTCAATCTCTATGTCCGGAAAAGTTAATAGCAGGACCAAAATCATTTTTGTGATCATATTTTGATTAGGCCATACCAAATAAAAGGATTTTTCTTTCTAACAGCCCCTGTATTCTTTTTTTCCCCAGGAAACATTGGCAACATTGTGATGAATGAGAACAATCAAAGACAAAGAATGTTAAATCCACGCCACATTGTGCTGAATAACATTGCACTTCGCAACAGGAAACATTGGCAACATTATTATTAGTCAAAACTGTTAAGAAAAAGAGGGCTACAGTAACGACGCGCATTGCAAAAAAAAAATACAGCATGTCACAATGGGGTAAACCAGCATTGTAATCTTACCGTGAGAAAAGCCTCAAATAAAAGATTGGAAGTTATTAATTACTGTTTTATCTGGGTAAAGTGGTCTGAATTCATTGATTTAATAATCTACTGCAAGCTTCATTCAGCACATGACTGAAACTACAGCGGCAGCAAGGACAATTTCTGCAAGTTTCAAGATAAACTTAAGCCTCTTTTCAATATAAATAATACATGGATAATATGACCGGCTTTAACCATGAGCTTCTGTTTGCTTTTTTCAAGCATACAGCGTCTTTTTCCAACCATACTGGATAAAAAGAAGAAATAAATACCAATAAAAGAAAGGCAAACTTTTAATAAACAAGGAGAGACATACATTGATCTATCTGTTGAAGGAAACTATAAAGATAAAAACATTTTTTTTAATTTTTTTTGTTCAATTCCAGTTTTGGTCCTGAGGAGACCCCCCTAAACCACGGGGGTTAAAACGCGTCGACCTTAAATCATTAGGGAGTTGTTGGACTTAGCAACTTCATAAAGTCAATCCTGAAAGTCGAAAGCTGCCTAGTATTGTACAAAATAATTAGTTGTCACAACCCCATTGCATACCTCATATGGGATACAACAGCAGACTCCCCCTGTTGAAAAGAATTAGTACTGGTATAAATGTTGTTATGAGACATGTAAATAGTTACTTGTGTCAAAGTATTATTTTGTTGATCTGATTTGATTAGTGTGGGCTAAAGAGCTCATACAACTTTTGGTAATGATATCCAATGCCTATGATGTAATAATGGAAATGAGGTCCTGCTGCCCAGTTGGTATAAGATGGGGAACAGAAGAGCAGGGGAACATGTGTTTAAGGAAGTCCGAGCTCAACACTCGGATGGCCTGATTACTGAGGAAGTCAACCTGGTAAAATACCACCTATCTCTGTCACCTACCACCTTAAGGCCACCCCTCTGTGAGTCCAGGTCTTTGCCAACAACAGCCTGCATGTCTGCATCAGGCACAGAATAACCCTGCCCCAACCAGAGAACAGAGTCTCACCTGAAACAATGTGCACCCAATGGTCTACCAGAAGAATTGGAGGGGGTTGCATTGAATTTCCACCCCGCCCCCCCCTTTCATTGAGCCCTAGGAGTCCTGTGTCATCCAAAGGTGTAGATGGCAAACAGAAGAGGGAGGCATTGAATCCTAAAGTAAAGAGTTTACTATTTGACCCGGTGGGGGCAGAGGATGTGGGGGTGGCCCACTCATTATATCTCATGAAGATATGCAGGACTTGTGTGACAAGCTTTTGTTATGTGTAAATGATTGCCTAGAACCTATAATATCAATGTCTGGATGCAATCAAAACAGAGATTAGATCACTCATGGATTTAGTATAACCCAATCATCTAATGTACAAACCTGGCCTATATCCACAAGTCAATAAGGACAGCAGTTCCATTGGTGGGGAGGTGTCAACTGGTGCTTCCAAAGACGTGCCCACCTGCAGAGAGTAGTAACCATACTCCCACTAAGCTTGGAGGAATGGAGCATTGTTTGGCAGGGGCGATGGAGGGTGTAAAGGAGGGGGTGGAGTAGCAGGAGGGGTTGCCTATCTAAAAAAGGGTTACAGCATTGGGGCAGGAGCCTGCCCCCAGACTCCTGCCCTTATGTTGCCATATTGTCTAGTATCCTATGCCTAGCAGAAGGTTCACGGGGAATCATTTGCACAACTTAAAAACAAAACACTGCATTGGATCTGCAGAACGGTACGGAAGTTTGGGCATCAGGCTAGATGAGTCAGGATCCTGGAACCTACAGATTCTAAAGAGCTCCTTAAGTGTTAAACACTGGGCAGGTGCCATTCAAAACTTTGCAAAAAACACTCGGGCCCATATTTATACTTTTGTGTGCCACATTTGCATCATTTTTTTATGCAAATGCAGCGCAAACTTACAAAATACAATTATATTTTGTAAGTTTGCGCCGCTTTTGCGTCACAAAATTACACAAATGCAGCACCAAAAAAGTATAAATATGGGCCTTGGTCCCCAGTTCGTCCAGCTGTGGAAATGCATAAGTCGCAAGCAAGCTGGGTAGCTCTGTATGGGGGGGAACTATGGGGCCATAGTAACACCAGCCTTTTAAGCACAGCAGAAAATAACTTCCTTTGAGGTGTCTTGGGCCTTGGCTAGGGTAGGCCACTGGTCCCTTTCTGTTTGGACTTAGGGATCCATGAGATAGCGTCAGTGCTAGTGTTAAGACCCCCATTGTTCTGGATTTCAGTTTAAAGCACTGACAAATTGTGCCATCTGAAGGAGGGCTTGCAGGATGTCATCTTGGCCATTGGGGTGGGGAAAGTTGGATGGTTAAGGGTGCTCAAAAAGGGTTGGTCTGACATGGGCCTAGGAAAATTCTGAAGTGAGCCACAGACCCTTCGGAGAGGGGATGATGCCACTGTGAAAAAACAGGTGTAAGACAAAGCCAGCAGTAGTAGAGATCACAAGTCCTTGATAGGGAGTTTGACGAATGAATTCCTCCTCCATAAATCTGTGTGCAAAGCTGAGGAGCTTTTGGATTTCAAATGCCAGGCACATGCTTGGGCCTTGTATCTACAATTTAGGAATGGGTCTGTTCCTGTAGCAGCCTTGACCGCGAGCTGGAGGAAGATGAACCAGGAATCTGACTGCTGTTTCCATTGTAAAACCCCACGTGAAAGTGATGAACATGTGCTGTTCTTTTGCTGCCTTTACGTGAAACCAAGTTCTAGATAGATTGATCCCAGATCTCTCCGTCTATTGACTGGAGGAGAAGCCTCTATAATCATTAAAAGTGACACCTACTCGATTGTGGTTGTGGCTGTCTCTAAATTTTCGCACATAGCATGGCTAATTAGAAGCATAGCACTAAGCACTGTATAAAGACATGCTCTGGATGGGCCTTCTGTGGTTGCAACTGGTTGATGAAGTCTTGTATATGACTTGTTAAGATATTTATTGTTGTTTTTAGCTGGTTTAATCTTTTGTTTTAACTGTTGTGATGAATTGCATTTTCGATGATGAAACATAATGTTTGGAAATATCAATAAATCAAAGCAAATGAATGAACACAAATGAATGTTTAAGTCATTATGTTCACAATAAATGGGATCAAGTTAATTATATTTTGTGACCTGTACAGAATTAAGGCCCTCATTACAACCCTGGTGGTCGGTGTTAAAGCAGCGGTAATACCGCCAACAGGCCGGCGGTAAAAAAAATGGGATCACGATCATGGCAGAAACCGCCATCATGGACAGCCACTTTAACACTCCGACCGCCACGGCGGTAGCAACCAACACCCCGGCGGTCACTGCCAACAGAGAGGCAGAAGGTAATGTACTGCCCACCCAATTACAACCCACCAATCCGCCAGGTTTTCCGGGGCGGTACCAACGCCATCAAAAGCACAGTGGAAACAGTGTTTGGAAGGGAAACCACTCACCTCTCGACACTCAACGAAGAACCAGGACGACATGGAGTCCGAGTTACAGGTCCTCCCCATGCTGGCGTACCTCCTTATACACCAGGAATATCAAAGGCGGTGGCAACGACCACGGTGAGTACTACACCTAGCACACAGAGGAGGAAAAAGAGAGTGGCACACACACACAACACACAACACCCCACCCTCACCCACAACACCATACACACAAACAAATGCAGCAACATTACATATATACCCCGTAACCCCCTGGAAGAACAGAAGGACAAAAGGAATTGAGTTAAACTGTGATATTTTAGAAATGTCCATGGGCTACTGGGCCAAAAATCATGGGCCAAGCCCACACTTGACTCCTGCCTCAATATGGAGAGAACACTGCAGGGGCATCAGGTCAAAAACACACATGCACCTCAGGGGGATGGGGAAGGGGGGGCACCTCATCCAGAAGATGGAATAACGCCACTGCTCCTTGAGGGGGCTCCATGCCCACTGCTTGGTCCTGGGGAGTGCAAAGCCACAGTCTCTCTAGTGGGTGGTTTGCCCACTGCTTAGTCCTGGGGAGTGCAAGGCCACAGTCTCTCAAGTGGGTAGTTGGCCTACTGCTTGGTCCTGGGGAGTGCAAGGCCACAGTCTCTCAAGTGGATGCCTGTCTCCACAGGTTCTGGAGGGGGCTTGGTGCCCAGTGTGCTTCATCCTGCCAAGGATAAGGTGAGTGGATGCCTTTCTCCATAGGTTCTGGAGGGGGCTTGGTGCCCAGTCTGCTTCATCCTACCAAGGATTGGGTGAGTGGATGCCTTTCTCCACTGGGTCTGGAGGGGGCATTTTGCCCAGTCTGCTTCATCCTGCCAAGGATTGGGTGAGTGGATGGCTTTCTCCACTGGGTCTGGAGGGGGCTTGGTGTCCAGTGATGCAGCACATGGGGTGTGGCAGTTCACATTCCCTCACCTGGGTGTCAGAGGCACTGGATTTGCAGGGGACAGGTAGCAGGAAAGTCCATGGAGGCAGGGACAGACTCCATCCTGCAGCGACTAAGGCTGCAAACTGGTGGTTGTTGCGGTGCTGGTGGGGGTGCTGCTGTGGTGGTGGGAGGCTCCAGTCTCCTGCAGCCCCAGATGGATGCACACTGGGGCTGCTGCTGCTGTTAGTGGTCCTACTGTCAGCGGTGCAGGTGGCGGTGCTTGCAGCGGGGCTTGCGGCGGGGATGCTGGCGGTGCTGGCCGTGCTGCTGGTGCCACTGCTGCCAGTGGTGGAGGGAGGCACCAGCCCTTCTCCTGCAGCCTCGGACGGCTGGCCACTGGGGATGCTGCTGCTGACAGTAGTGATGGCAGCGGCAGTGCAGGTGACGGTGCTTGCGGCGGGGATGCTGGCGGTGCTGCCCATGGTGCAGGTGGCAGGGCTGTCGGTTCGGATGGTGGCCACCAGGCCCCAACCTGAAGGCTCCTACCCCTGAGGTGCCTTGCCTTGGCTTTTCTGCCCCTTTTTCACCTTGGCAGCTGCTGTTGGGACCTTGGCTCTGGCAGCTGCAGTTTTGGAGGAGGCCTTGCTGGGTGGGTTGTGCTCCTTGCCCTTGGTGCATGATGTTCCCTTTTTCACTGTGGCAGGTGGCCGTATGGTCCTTTGCAGGGGTCGGTGGCACACTGGCTGGCCTGACGGGTGCCCCCTTGAAGCCGCTGGGAGTTGCAGGTATCACAACAGACGCCGACTTGGTGGCTGAGGTGCTGGCCTGGGGTCTGCACACCCTTACTCGAGGGGAAGGACAGGGGGAGGGGTAGGGAACAGGTCAATGTTTGCCAGGAAATGTTTTTTAGACACACTGGGGTGTGAAGATGGAGAGGGTTTAGGAATGGAGGAAGAGGGAGTGGTTGTAGGAGGTGTCTTTCTGCTGAGTTTCGGTGAAGGTGCATGGGCTGGATGCTGTTGTGATGTGGATGGCTGTTGGGTGGGTGGGTGCTTGCATTTCTGTACTTTGGGAGGAGGGGTCACAGACACACTGGGAGAGGACACAGGGGATGTGTGCATGGTTGTGGGGGTGGTGACTGCCAGTGAGGGGTATGTTGTGATGGGCGTGCTGGTGATGGAGGTAGTGGATAAGGATGTAGTGCATTCAGGTGTGAGTGGAGACGCTACTGGGAGGGATGTGGATGAAGAGGAGGAGGGGGACACAGTGGCCATGCCCAGGAGTAGATGGCCGCCAACACTATTGGGGTAGGAGTGATACTGAGCCTGCCCAACAAGTGACCTACCCTGTCATGTTCCCCCTGGCCTAGGGGCACCCACAGCCCACATCCCCCACCCAGGTACCTCCTAATGCGCACAAAGTCAGATTTCAGATTCTGTACTCACCCCCTCGTGGCTGCTGTGATGCCTTCAAGTGCCCATCCAACTCCAGATAGGCCACCGCTAGGATGCGGAACATCAGGGGGGGTCATGGTGCAGCCCCAGCTGGGCCTCCGCCATCTTCTTTGCCCAGCGGCGTGGGTCCTCCCACCTCTTGTGGCAGTGGGTGCTCCGCCTGTCAAAGACCCCCAGGGTCCGCACCTCCTTGGCAATGGCATGCCAGATACCCTTTTTCTGGTGGGCGCTGACCTGCAGGGAAAAGACAGCAGGAAAGGGAATTATTCACCCATTCGGACCATCATACTCATTGCCCACCAGACCCCACACATCCCCTGACGCACATTAATTGGCCACCTTACATTCTGCACTCTGGCCAGGACCCCTGCGCTCCCCTACATGTGGCTTACACACACAGCAGTCCATACACTCATGGCCCACGCATCATGCTCACAGTGTACTCACCTGTTTGTCTGGAGGACCGTAGAGTAACGTGTACTGGGGTAGGACCCCATCCACCAGTTTCTCCAACCCCTCCGCAGTGAAGGCAGGGGCCCTTTCCCCAGACACTTGAGTCATTGTTGCTTCCAGACACAGGTCACAGCAGCACTTGCAGTGTAGGTCCTCTCCAGTTGAAGGCCAGGTAGCTTGTGAGTGATTAGATAGAAAATGGCAGTGACATCTGCAGCGGTGTGTACCGTCACCGCCGGCGTACATCGCCATTGGCTCCTGGAACCCATCGGGCCCAATGATAACCAATGCTAATTTGCGTGGTGGTCATCGACCACCCTCTGCGACGGCGCACAACGCCAGTGCAATTACCTCATTTCCACTTGTTCCTCCTCACTGGTCAGGCATCCGCCATTTCAGGGGGGCACAGGGCATGGCACCTAACTGTGTCACAGCAGACATTTGCACATCAACGGACTCTCGAGTTCACATACTGTTTCTGTGAAGTCAACAAGTCATCATTAGTGCAATATATAAGTGTGAATATGACGCTCTGCTCAACGTTCTCTTCCATAGGCTTCAACCGTTGAGGCAGATTATGAGATGGCGGCATCCTCTGGTGTACAGACCCCCTGGTGGACCTGGTGACAATGGAGGACAGACACATTATCATTACCTACAGACTTGATCGTGTCACAATTCAAGAACTGTGTGCCCAATTGGAGCCAGAACTGATGTCTGCTATCCACCAACCCACAGGTATCACCCCTAGTGCAGGTCCTGTCAGTGCTCCATTTCCTGGCAAGTGGTTCCTTCCAAACAACAGTGGCCATGGCATCAGGGATGTCTCAGCCAATGTTCTCTAACGTGTTAACCAGAGTGTTGTCTGCCATGCTGAAACACATGTGCAGCTACATCGTGTTCCCCCAGATGAAGGATTTGGCCACAGTGAAAGCTGACTTTTATGCCCTGGTACATGTCCCCAACATCATTGGAGCCATTGATGGTACACATGTGGCATTTGTCCCCCATCCGGAGAAATGAACAAGTTTACAGGAATAGAAAAAGCTATCACTTAATGAATGTGCAGATAGTGTGTTTGGCGGGCCAGTACATATCCCATGTGAATGCAGAATTTCCTGTCTCTGTGCATGACACCTATATCTTCAGGAATAGCAGCATCCTATATGTGATGGGCCACCTTCAGAGGCACCGAGTGTGACTAATAGGTAAGCCAAAGGTCCCCACACAGTATGAGTAGGTGTCTGGGTATGGGGTTGTCCCTAGGGGTTAGTGTGTGTATAACAGTTGTCCCTTGACGTTCTCAGGTGACTCTGGATACTCCAACCTCTCATGGCCACTGACCCAGTGATGAATTCCAGGACAAGGGCAGAAGAACATTACAATGAGGCACAAGGATGATTATAGAAAGAACCTTCGGCCTCCTGAAGGCCAGGTTCCGGTGCCTCCATCTGACAGGTGGATCCCTGTATTACTCACCCAAGAAGGTGTGCCAGATCATCGTTGTATGTTGCCTTGAGACACCAGGGGCCTTTTCTGCAGGAGGAACGGCCTGGGGATGGTCTTGTGGCAGCGGTGGAGCCTGTGGACAGTGAGGAAGAGGAGGCAGAGGAAGAAGATGTTGACAACAGAACCAATATTATTTGGCAGTACTTCCAGTGACACACAGGTAAGACACTGTAACTTCACTTAACATTTCAGTTCTCTGTTGGACATTGTACAAGGCAGCCTGTTTCCCTATGTCATGTGGCCACTGACTGTACCCTTTGCCATCTCCATTTTCAGATCTCTGTGCCCCATTCTGGCTCCTGCTATGTGTACTGCTGCCCACCAGAGGTCATCCTAAAGTATATTTCACTGTACTTTTGATTTGCAATGCTTTGATAATGTTGTACAAATATGTATTCAATCATTTGACAGACTCCAGATTGGTATTTGTTCCAAGGGTGTTTAGTTAGGTGCTCATAAGTAAAGGGGGTGGTGCAAGTGGCTGGGCTGATGGTGGACGGAAGTTCAGGGTAGAGTCCAGTCTCTTGGTATCACAGGTGCTTTGTCCAATGGGGCATAGGAAGGGGAGTAATGGCAGTTCCAGGTGGACAGGGTGACAGTGTGGGACAGAAGGGTGACAATCAGTCTTATTTCCTGGCAGGGGTCTTGGCAATGTTCTCTGTCTTCTGCCTGGATTGCAGGGACCGTTTGCGGGGTGGTTCTCCTTCTGCAGGGGTGGGGCGCTGGTGGCCTGTTGGTCCTGTGGCGGGGCCTCCTGTCCACTAGCGCCGGTGGAGGTGGAAGGCTGTTCCTCAGTTTGGCTAGTGTCAGGCACCCATTGTTGTGCCACTGCCTCCCTCATGATCTTGCCCATGTCTGCCAGCACCCCTGCTATGGTGACCAGGATGGTGTATATTTTTGTTAGGTCCTCCCTGATCCCCAGGCACTGTCTCTCCTGCAGGCGCTGGGTCTCCTGCAACTTGGCCAGTATCTGGCCCATCGTCTCCTGGGAATGGTGGTATGCTCCCAGGATGTTGGAGAGTGCCTCTTGGAGAGTGGGTTCCCTGGGTCTGCCCTCCCCCTGTCGCACAGCAGTCCTGCCAGCTTCCCTGTTGTCCTGTGCCCCTGTCCCCTGAACTGTGTGCCCACTGCCACTGGCCCCCAGGTTCATGGTCGTCCTGGGTTTGTAGGGTTGCCTGGGCTCCCTGTAGTGGTGGACACACTGCTGATTGACATGTCCAGGGGACAGTGGCATGGGCCCGCTGGATGAGTGCTGTGCTGGTGTTTCCTGAGGGGGGAGGCTCTGTGCTGGGTTAAGACTGTGCCTGGGTACCCGACTGTGCAGAGGTCCCGGATGGGCCAGGTTTGTCATCGAGATCCAGGCATGTAGAGCTGCTGTCGTCACTGTGGGCCTCTTCTGTGGGGGGACTGAATGTACCTGGCACCTCCTCTCTGGGGACGTTGACTATGGGTCCTGTGGGGATGCAAATGCAGTGTCATTGTATCTGCGTGTGCCATGTTGTACATGGGTGTGTTTCCCTCTATGATTGCAAGTTCCCTTTTCAGCTTGGCCTTGTGTGAGTGGTGATTTACTGGGCATGCTGTGGTGATGGGTGTCCATGCAGGTTAGTGATAGGGGTCCATGCATTGGTGTTGCATGCAGGGCTTGGTATTGGGGTGAGTGGGTTGTGATGGTGGAGTATATGTGAGGTGGTGGAGTGATGGGGGTGAGGGTAGGGGTATGAGTTTGTGATGGCATGCAGGTCGGGGAGAAGTAGTAAGGATTTGACTTACCAGAGTCCAGTCCTCCTGCTATACCTGCAAGGCCCTCAGGATGCATGATCACCAAGACTTGCTCCTCCCATGTTGTTAGTTGTGAGGGAGGAAGTGGGGGTCCACCGCCAGTCCTCTGTACGGCTACCTGGTGTCTTGCAACCACGGAACGCACCTTCCCCTGTTGGTCATTCCACCTCTTCCTGATGTCATCCCTTGTTCTGGGGTGCTGTCCCACGGCGTTGACCCTGTCCACTGTTCTCTGCCATAACTCCATCTTCCTAGCTATGGACGTCTGTTACACCTGTGATCCGACAAGCTGTGGCTCTACCCGGATGATTTCCTCCACCATGACCCTTAGCTCCTCCTCTGAGAACCTTGGGTGTCTTTGGGGTGCCATGGATGTGATGTGCGTGAAATATGTGCAGATGTGTGGTGCTCCTGGCTTGTCTCTCTCTCTGTGCTATCGTTTTTTTCACTGTAAGGGTTTGTGGGTAATGTGGGTGTGTGTTTTATAGTGGTGTAAGTGTGTGGGTGTGGTGTGTGTATATGTGTCAGGTGTGTGTAGTTTGAATTGTCCAATGTGGTGGTGTATTGTAAATGTGTTTGTATTTTGAGCGTGGCAGTGTGTACCGCCAATGGGTTACCGCGTTTGAAAGACCGCTGCGGTGATTCATGGGTCGTGATAATGTGTGCGGATTCCTGTTGGCGTAATAGTGTGCGTTTTGCTATCGCCAGTTTATCACTGACCTTTGATGTGGCGGACTTGTGTGGGTGTCTGTATAGTGGCGGATTTCTCAGTGTGAGTCATAATACCTGTAGCAGAAAACTGCCGTGGTCACTGTATGTTGGTGGCCGTCAGCACGGCGGTAGGCGGCATTTACCGCCAAGATTGTAATGAGGGCCTAAGTGACAGAGTTAGCTAAATAACTATCAGTCAAGCTATCATGATGTTATTATAATTGTATGTGGTCTAACCTTGCTGTGATAACAGACCCAACCTATTAGTAAATTTAAAAAAACTTTCTACAAGTGGCACTTTCAGAAGTGCAATTTAAAATCAGACTTTACTAAAATCTGTGATTTTAAGTTGTGATTCCAGAAACAACAAACTCAAATAATTTATCTGTTCCAGATTTCGAATTATACTTATACGATGTAATAAGGTAATCTCTGTGTTATTCTATAGGAGAGATAGGCCTTGCTGTAGTGAAAAACAAATGTGAGAGTTTTGGACTACCAGGACATTAAAAACTTAAAGGTACATATCCTACATTTTAAATACATTGCAAGTTGCCCTCTGGATTGTCCAGGACATACCTTAGGGGTGACTTACATTTATAAAAAGAGGAGAGTTGGGCCTGGCAAAATGGTTATGTTGCCAGGTCCACATGGCAGAGTAAAACTGCATGCACAGGCTAACCAACGGCAGCCCTGAGCCATGGGTAAGGGGCTGCTTAAGTGGGTGGCACAGTCAGTGCTGCAGGCCCACAAGTACTTTTTAACTTATAGCCCATGGACATGTAGTGCACTTTACAGGGACATATAGGTAATTAAATATGCCAATTAGGGATAAGCCAAAATTACCATGTATAAATGAGCGAGCACAAGTCCTTCAGAATTGGTTAGCAGTGGTAAAGTGCACAGAGGCCTATAGATAACAAAAACTAAGTCAGAAAAAATGGGAGGAGGAAGGCGAAACGTTTGAGGATGACCCTGCAGGAAAGGCCATTTTCCAACAGTAGCTAGTTAACATGCATAGTCTTTGAGTTTCTGACTGGGCCTTGGGTTTGGCCTTATGTCATATCTTTGGCTCTGGGAAAATGATACTTCTCCATTCTTCAGTAAAATCTGCAAAGGAGTTTCATCCTGTTTGGGGGACTCATTACCTTGAGGTCTGTGTGAACTTCTAAATGGGCTTGCCAGAGGTGGGTATGCACTAGTCCACTCTGCACTCTCTGGGTAATCACCTTGACATGGAAATCTTGAATATCACTCCACTTCGATGTCTGTGGGCTGTGGTCTTCTTTTACACATGAACATGTTACTGGCTATTGTCTCTAGTCCTCTCTTGATGTCTATAATTCTTCACCTCACAGCAATGACTTTGCAAGTCCCTTTCCCATATAGTATGTGAAATGTCCACTAAGAGTGGTGCTCTCTGACTAAGACCTTGTCGTCCACCCACAGTCTTGCAGACACTGCCTGCTTCTTCCAAATTGCTTGGTCATTAGTGTTCTTTCTCCTTTGCCAGTAAGCCCTAACAGCTATTGGCACAAGTTTCAACTGTGGGGCAGCTGCAATGGTGTCTCTCAGAGGTCTTTCAAATGATATCTTAGACTTCACCTGTTTGAAGGTGGTGAAATCTTTGATGACAATTAATGCATGTTTCTTGACTCCACTGGCGCACTAGAATGACCTACATGTCAACATGGCCATGTTGGGTATTCCATCAATCCTTGGGAACCACAATTTCTTGTACAGTCTGGTCTTGGTGAACCATTGGAGCCCTTTATGGGCTATTGCACTACCACTCTCTTTTGGATTTTTTGGAGGACTGTTAGCCTGTATAGTCTCAGAACCAGGCCTTCCACCAGTGTTCTCAGTTCAGAATAGGCTTGCAATAGTTGCAAAAGGTTATTTTGGCTCTGTGTATTTCATACCTTGAGGTCTGTTAGGAAGGCATTCTAAGCTCCTTGCTGTTTTTTCAAAGCATTCATCTTGACAGGTTTCGCAAGACAATTTGCCTGCTGTAATTGATTTCAGGTGTGCACGCTTATGTGGTCTTCTTGATGTACTTGTTCATCTCATCAACCTGGTCACTACTTTTCTTGTCAAGGTTCTTGGGTATCTGCCAGGTAATCTGCAATATTGTTGGTCCCTGCTCAATAGTGCACTGAGAACCAATATCTTTATTGTTGCATTATCATCTTTTCTGTCCTTGATGGTGAGAAGGTTCTTGCAAAGATGGTGACTAGAAGTTTGTGGTTGGTGATCTTTATGAACTTCTTTCCATAAAGGTTGAGATGGAAGTCGCTGCTTCTCGATTTGATTATCAATGCCTCTCTCTCAGTTGGAGAGTACTGGTCCTTATGTGTACCGGAAGGCTCTGCACACAAATGCAACTGGGGTCCATGTTCTGCTTGTCTGTGCTTGCACTAGGACTATATCTAACCAGAGTGTAATCACATGTACTACTCATTCATTGTTTATGTGGGGGTTCAAAATTACCCCACCCCTAAAACCTAAAACAAACAAAAAAAATAGCCCAAACCCCTACACTAAAATACCCAACACCCCAGCCCCCACCCCTAAAAAAATAAATTAGCCCAACCCCCACCTACCCCAAGCCCATAATCCACCCCACCTCTAAAACCTAAAAAAACAAAAATAGCGCAACCCCACCCTAAAAAAAAAATCCCAAACACCCCCATCCTGCCCCTAAAAAAAAAATTGCCCAATACCCACAATGACCCCAGGCCCCTATTCCACCTTCCACCCCTAAAAACTGCTCCTAACCCTTCCCCAGACCCCTTTACCTCACTGCGTACTCTCCCGATCTACTCTGCCTTTTTCTGTGCCTTAACCAGGCATATGCGTAGTTCAGCACATGCGTGGTTAAGACACAGAAAAAGGCAGTCATTGTTCCGGCAAGCGTGGTTACACTTGTGTGGGAACACCTGCGTTGTTCCCAATGTGTTGTTTAGGACGTTCCCCTTGTGGAACTCCCATTTTCCCTTGTGAAGAAGGAATCTGTGATCATCTAATCTCTTCAGCTTGCATGTAGTCAATGAACCCTCTTCCATAGGGGGTGTTTTAGTGTGCTGCAGCTCCAGTGATGAGGCTATTATGGTTTGCATACCTTTGTTGATCTTCCTCTTCTATGGTTTATGTTTTTTCCCTGATCGTGATTCTATTTAGGGATTGGATATTCTTGTACTGTATTTTCTGTTTTTCTCTTCATCCCCTTTCACAGGCTGATGTGATGATTTCTCTTGTTGTCCTCTCCTTTCCCCTTTTTCCCCTTTTATTTTTCTCTTTTATTCCTCAGTGCCTGGCAGCTGCTGGTACGACAGCCTAGCTGGCTGTTCAGGACTGCTTGGGTATAGTGTTTGCTGACAGTTACAACCCAACACTGCCAGAGAGCATTAGGGGCTCGATATTTCAGTTCCTGATGCTCAGTGTACAGGCAGGCACCGCTGGGGCAATTGGCGATGCCACTGATCAGCAGGAATCTCTCCTCCCACCAGTCCCTCTGGGTACACCCTCCTCAGGTGCACTCAGGGACTGATGTCCTGAACCATGCCTTTCCAACAGTGCAGGGCTAGGAATGGCAGAAGGAATTCAGCTATTTGGGTGAGTGATTGAACCACTGTGCAATCGGTCAGGCAGGGTGCCAGCCTTCTTCTGGCCAAGATGTGCTAAGATGTTGCTTTGTTTACTGGTGGGTTCTTGACATCAGTAACACTGGTGACCCTGTGATCATAGGCAATGTCTTGGTCCGTCCTCAGAGCCAGTGTAAGATAGTGAGGGTCTATGCCACTGGTCATGCTGCACGGTTAGTTTGCAAGTGACTGAAATGATACACATAGTACTACAATGATGGAACAAGACCTCAAGTTGTCTTAGCTTGCTGGTCATGCTGCAGGGCTAGTGTAGGGGTGCCACAAATGAAATACACAATTCTGGAGTGACAAACAAGACCTTGAGCAATCTTAACTCTATTTATTCTTTTGGCCACACCAGCCTCTGGGCTGTGTGTAATGTAGGGAGATTCTTAGTTGTGATAAACCATTGAGTATGCTTCATAATGGAAATAGCCAAAAATGCATTGCTTCTTAACATCACAGCGGTGTACTTTAACCCCCACAAGAACACTGAAGTAGTAGTAGATGCAAGTCCAGTCTAGTTAGATCTACTCCTAGTACAAGCGTAGACAAGCAGAACATGAGCACCTGTTGCACTTGTGAGCAGAACCCTCATGTAGAAAGATGCCCGATACTCTCCGATTGAGAGAGATGCATTGGTATTCCTTTTGAGGTGCCGCAATTTCCACCTCAACCTCTATGGAAGGAAGTTCAAAGTGATCACCAACCACAAACTTCTGGTCACCATCTTTGCAAGCAACTCACCACCATTAAGACTAGAAAAGTTGATTCTGCAATAATGAAGATACTGCTTCACAGTGCACTATTGAGCAGGGACTGACAGGATTGCATATACCCCGTTGAGAAATGGGGTAACCTTGAACATGAAAAAAGTGACAAGGTCAATGAGATGGACAAGTAAATCAAGAAGGTCACACAGGCAGTGTATCTAAAGGAAATGACAGCAGACAAAATTGCCTGAGAAACCTTTTAAGATGAATGCCTCCAGAAAGCACAAAGGGCGATTCAGCAATGAGCGTGAAATACCTTCCTGACAGATATCAAGGTACATGTTGCACACTGCCAAAACAACCTTTCACAACTATATTGAGTTTGGTCTGAACTGAATACAATGATGGAGGGCCTGGTTGTGAAAGTACGCAGTGGCTGGATGGATCACTGCATTGTGCCCTTCCTGTATGTGTCTTCTGTGGGGACCCTGATTGAAAAGGGTCTACATTAAGGTTTTGACAGGCTTCAGAGTGATCCTCTTCTTTTTGTGAGAAAGTACCATTCTTTTTATGAAGCAAACCAACGTGTAAGAATTTCAGTATGAATGTACTATGTGGAATGATGTACATTGTATCTAAAGGATCTGAGTGAGACTCATTCTCTGAAAGGGACCCCCTTCCATAAAGTGAAATACAACCAAGTCTACAGTGAGATACCACACACTAAAAGTCAGGGTAGCAATGGTAATGAGTCTATTGTTCATAGTTTATGTGAATCATTCTCTGACTTTAAAACAATGTAGAAACACTTGATATCTAACACATGTTTATTTCACACAGGGTTGACTTCAACATTCAGATATTGGGAGGTCTCTTCTCTCTATGAGTACTAGTTGAACCAACTCTGCTTCTGCATCCTGAGCTACCAAGCTCTACACTGCTGTTGGCATTACTAGTAAGGAGGACAGGTGGTTCAGAAGACTAAAAATATAGAAATAACCTACCAGATGTGTTAATAACATGACAGCCCAAGTATACATAGTTTTCACAAAGCTTATTCATAAGGAGTGAAACATTCAAGGCTCATACCACACAGACCTTTCTGGATGCCAAGGGCGAAGAGTTATGTATTATCAATATGCACTAAATAAATAGATAATACTAGTATATTGTAGTCAGGCATACATTACCATAAACTTGCTTTGAGATTTATAGTCCCAGATTATAATGCTCCTTTCAGTGACAGCAACAATAAGTTTTAAATTGGGAAGGAAATCACATCCTGTAATCCAGGAACTTTCCTAAAGAAGAAAACATGTTTATTATCAAATTATTTAAAATGTTTAATAATTCACATACTACCAAGTACCTAATATTTAACTTTATATTTTCTTTCATTAACTCGAAATTAAATTTTTGTTCTTGTGAATAAGTGAGTCACTTTCTTCATGTGGGTGTTTTTAGTTCAATCATTAGTTCATCATCATTGTCTTGTGTTAACCAGTTCAGAATAATGTAAAAGATAATACAACAATTGCAAAATGATATAAACATATCGTAAACAGGTTCTTCTATGAAGAAAGAGAAAGACAACAGATCAGATAGAGCAAAGTCATAAAAATTAAAATCACAGCCATAAAGTGCTTGGAAGCTCAAATTGACAACATCACATTGAGGAAATAGAGTAGGCATTATACCCACTAAACAGTTTAATTGAACCAAAGGAAGGCTAAGTCAAGTCAGATGACCATATTTGTCTGACTTCGCACATGCTTATTTAGATCCTCCCAACAGAAAAGTATTATTCACATGCAAAACATGGTTGAAAAATAAAAACAAACTCTCACTAAATTGATTTACAATACAGGATGGGTCCAAAAAGGCCTGAGTCACAGAAGAAGCTTGTAATGTTTCACCAGTAAGCAATTAACTTATGTGGGTGTGAATGTACAACTCTGTGCAATTCCCAAAATATATTTTGGTTAAGATTTGAAGGCTGAGTCAGTTGAGATTTCTAGATGTGTTTTTAATTAGTAGTTATTTTTTGCTACATTAGAATATATTTTTCCACACTGATGAAATATCTTTCTTCTCTGTTGAAAGCATTCTCCATGCACCCCTACAAATTCTGAAGGTGTCCCTTCCCATCCAGTGAATGGAAATACTCCTGTATTAGCATCAGTAAATGTTCACCATTTGCAGAGTAGGAATGAATCAGAGAATAACTTAAGAAACAAATACTCATGGATTGCTCACAAACTTTCTTTAGAATGCACATTGGGGATCCCAAGTTAGATTCATTCATTTAAAAGAAAGCAACCGTGGGGTAATATTTTACTAGAATAACGCGATTTACAATTGTAAAGTCACAATTCACTCAGAAATAGGTGTGAACGTTGTGTTTGGTCCGAGCAAAAACAAATCAAAAGCAACACAATCAGCAACTAAACATTGCAAACAAGTGAACACACAAACCAAGAGATCAGTACACACAAAAACAAACACCTAAAACATGACAACGTCCACTTTCGAAACCACAGGCTGAAATACACCTGCATGAACAAATACTGCAGTGTTTCTCTTGGGCCAAACATGTCAAGCGTAATGAATCTTGGGTAGAAACAGCTGGAAAAACAAAAACATAGGCAACTGCAATCTCAGAAATAAGTATTAGCTTTAGGACTAGTTTTGCATTGTAAATTAAACTTAAGTTTAGGGTCTGGTTAATGATTAGGATAAATGGAAGATTAAAGTAAAGGGAACACATTAGTAAGAGACTTAGGTCCATATTTATGAAAAGTGTGCGCGTCCTTTGTGTCATTTATTATGCAAAAGCGGCGCTTTCTCAACTCCATATTTATATTTTGATGCTAGACTTGTGTAGCATCAAAATATCGGAGTTAGCGTCATTTTTTGAGAGTGCCAACCCACCTTGCGTCATATTGCAACAAAGATATGCAAGGTAGGTGTTCTCTCCCCAAAAACTGACGCTAGCCCTTCAGCGCCATGTTTACCTCCCGATGCAAAAACTACGCACACTAAGGAAGCAGACCCAAAAAATTATGCTAAGGCCGATTTGCGTAAAATTTTAATGCCTGTTCATACCAGGCGTTAAAAAGAGGCCCACACACCACCACTTAAGGAGAACGCACAGATGGGGCATTTGCAACCTCCAGGACAACATGAAAGTGTTACTGGTCCAGCTTGACACAGGCCGCAGACCTCAGTGACGGCAACAGGTCCCTCCACCACCACCTCAGCAACCCCAAACATCACCACAGCAGCCACAAAGGTAGTGCAGAAGGGGGGAGAAGATCTTTCAGCAGCCTACACTTGCGCTTCCACTTCTTCTCCTGGGACTTTGCTGGACCCTCTTGTCTGGTACTTTAGTGATTGTGTCTTCCTGGGTCTCTCCTGACCTGCAATCTCCATCTTGTGTTTCAATTTGTATTTTTGCTGCTTGTGCATTGTTTTCTGATGCTAACCCATTTTGCGCGATAAATAGGTGCCACAAAGCGGTCTAGTGCCTTTTTTGCAGCATTAGCGTAATTTTTCCTTAAGGCATGTCGCAATGGTATGTGTCATTTTTTTATGCTAACCATTCCTTAGTGCCATTGTGCATCATTTTTTAGATATGGCGCTATGGAATGACACTGACTTATGTTAACAATATTTTGACGCACAACTGCGCTAGTGCAGTTGTGCAGCATTTTTTATAAATATGGGCCTTAGAGTAAATGTGTGGATTATGTGCTGTTAATTAGGTTACTTAGTTTTAGGATAGAGGGTTTAGAATGAGAGCATGGGTTAGTTTTAAGGCAAGAGGGAGGGTTAGATTTACAGTAAGGGTTACAATAAGATATTTATAGTTAGTGTATGGATTCGTTTTTTGAAAAATTAAGGTTTAGAGTAAGGAGGAAGGATACCTGAGGAATACAGTTTAGGATAGGTATTAGGTTACGGGTAGAGTAAATATTATGGTAAGGTTTAGGGCTAGGTATAGAGAAAAAAACAAGTGCATAAACAAAGCAAAATAAAAGGTACTCCTACAATTTTATCAGATTACTGATAAAAGTCAGTATATATTGTAAAACTATGGTTAGGTGTAGGTCCTTGAGATTAATCACTCTCATGCTACTCCTCTTAGAGTAACCAAAGACCTATTAAGCTCAAAGGAATAATTTACCACAAAACACAAAGCACGAAACACACCTATTTGGAAGCTTGTACAGAGAGGAAGCCTAAGGACTACACCAACGGTGAAAACCTCTAGGAAAAGTTCACTTATGTCTGAATACAACTTAAACACATAAGAGATCATTATGATTCTGGTGGTCACAGGACCTACATGTTGGTGGCAGCATTTGTACCGCCAACAGGTTGGTGGAAAAGACCACCAAATTATGACCATGGAGGTATTCACTCCAGAACTCAGCCAAACAACCGCCGGAACCACCAGTACAGTCAGCTCACCACGGATGGCTGTAGCCACCTTCAGGCTGGCGCACACATGTGCTCGCCGGACACATAACATGCACACCGCCAAGGTTTCTGCCACAGTCGCACCACCTTGGAAACCCTGGTGGAAACCAACTATATGAAAGGAGACACTCACTTCCAGGAAGCCATACTCATCCGGGTCCGCCATGGAATGAGAACTACATGTCTTCCCGCTGCTCCTGCTCACCCAATGACTCCGGAACTAGCAACGATGACAATAATCATGAGTACACAGACCCACCTGACACGGTAGGGAAAAGGCAAAGTACTCACGCACACACAACATACACAACCAGGACTGGTGGTGAGCATGACACATACACATTACCTCACACTAATACCCACATCCAGACACAGCCACATACACATACTACACACATCACAGCCAAAACACAGTTACAAAACACACACCAACCCGCAGAAACACTGCACCGGCACAGTCAAACACAACAATATGCAACACCCTAAAATCGCACAACTACATCACAACTGCAACATCTCAAACTCATCACCAAGCAACCACAATACACAACTCCACCTGACACTACATACATACAACAACACGTAACAACACCTGACAAGCAATACACACAATCACACAGCAATTCAACGAAGCATACACCATACCATGCAAACGCACCACACAACAGTCCTGACATATCAATCACCACACACACGCACACAGTACAACCACACAAGGGCACACAATACCACCAGTAACACATTTGAACACAAACAATACACACAATAGCAACATACATGCATTTGCCATGCACAAACCAGTCCAACACACTGCCATTACAGCAGGTCAAATGCCAGGGCCACACTCACACATGCTGCCCAGACACAACTGCCAGCACAACCATCACACACACAAAAGTCACTCACACACAAACCAAATCAGACAAGACCAAAACAGCAATGTGCAAAGAAAGGTAGGACAAATATGTGACCATGGAACCAACAACTGGTTGGCCCTGTTATACTGCAAATAAAAATGTGCAAATAAATGAATGCTATGCAATATAAAAGGCCATAGGCCAGTCCAAACAACTATGTGCACAATGCACAAATGGCACATCTGTGTGCCGCTACATGACTCCTGACTGCTATATGACCTCCACAGGGGAGGGGCATCATGGGGCAGGCAGGCACCTCAGGGATTGGTGGGGTGGAAGGGGGGGTTTGGTCTTCCGTCGATGGGGGGGTCTTTGGGCTTGGGCTTGGGAGGGGGTCTTAGGGCGAGGTTTAGTGGACGGCTGGGAACACTTAGGAGGGATTGACTTTTTGGCAGGGTGGCATGGGTACTAGCAGCATGGGTACTAGCAGGGGGGCAGGGGAGGACTTGGAGGTGGAACAGCTGGAGTTGGGGAGGGACACAGACCGTTTGGGGGTATCATGGGGTAGAAGAAGAGTGGGGAAGAGGGAAAAAGAGGGGAGGGAGTGGTTGTAGGAGGTGTCATAGAGGATGTATTGGGTGAATTTGTGTGTGAGGTATGTTTGTGTGAGCTGGGTGTCTATTGTGTGGGTAAGTGTGTGTGTTTATGTGTCTTGGGAAGAGGGGGGAGGAGGTACTGGGAGATGCCCTTGTGGATGGGTGAAATGTCTGTTGGGGTGGTGTCTACAGGTATGGACGATTTGCTGCTTGTGGGTGTGTCCGTGGTTGTGGTGTCTGCGGATGTGGTGACTCAGATGGATGTCTGAAAGTCTGCTATTGTGCTGACTGTGGGTAGGATTAGAGTTGTGGCTGCATCAATAAATGTTGGTGTGGTGACTGCAGGTGTGTCCGGTGTTGTGTCAGTGAAGGTGGCCCCCGTAAGAGGGCCCCACAAAGAATTTCAGTGTCTGCTTTGCAGACACTGAAATTCGCGACGGGTGCAACTGCACCCGTCGCACCTTCCCACTCCGCCGGCTCCATTCGGAGCCGGCTTCCTCGTGGGAAGGGTGTTTCCACGCAAGAGCTGGACACTGCGGGTGAACAAACGTCCCGTGGGAAGCCCGACGCACCGAAAAAAGGACCACCCTCCTGGAGCCGGGAAAAAGCTGAAATAATTTTCAAACAAGAAGGGGAGCATAAGCAGAAGAAGCAGCATCTTCCCCAGAATAGTCACATAGAGGGTAGCCCTTCCAGTGTATCAGAAATTGAAAACGGTTCCGATAAAAACCTGAATCACATATCTTTTGTAACTCATACTCAGGCACATTATCCTCCAACAATGGATGGGGACAAGCATGGTGTCTATGAAAAGGATCAGAAACATATGGTTTCAGTTTGAAACATGAGGCAACTGTAGATTGAAGGACACCGGGTTCACCATATGCACAATCTTAAAAGGACCATAATATTGAGGTTTAAATTTGTTTGTGGACAAACGAAAAGGCAAAAATGTAGATGAAAGCCAGACCCTATCCTAAACCTGATACAAGGGAGAAGGTTCTCCTCTTACATCAGTAGCTTTCTTCATAAGTTGTTTTGCAGCCAGCAAATCAGAACATATCTTTTTTCGGACACTACAAAGACGACGAGAAAAAAAGGTTACAGCTTGACCAGAGGATGACTTGATATTCACTGTAGGAAAGGCCCTGGGATGATATCCATATGTACATAAAAAATGAGTTGCCTTTGATGCAGGATGTATCATATTGTTGTATGAAAACGCTGCCAAAGATAGATATTGGGACCAGCCACTTTGAGTTGCATTAGAAAAACAGTGGAGATATCCTCAAGTCCCTGATTCATTCGATTGAGGATTGAACCCAGAGGATAAGGCTACCTCAATGTGCAATTATTTACAAAATTGTTTCCAAAAACTTGAAAGATGCTGAGGGCCTCAGTCTGAATTAAGGACTTGAGGAGAACGTGGACACAAAGAAATCTACTGTAAAAAGATGTGGCTCAACTCTTGAGCAGTAGATAATTTCTTTAAAGCTATAAAATAAGCCATCTTTGAAAAATAATCCACAGTAACCATGATTTTGGTATTCCCTACAGAGGACGGTAGGGAACATAAAAAATGTGTAGATATTGTATGCCATGTGAATGGTGGAACAGAAGGTAAAGGTTATAATAATCCTGCAGGTTTGGTAGCAGGCATCGTAGCTTGTGCACACACTGGACAAGAAGAAACATAGGTCTTAACATCTTTTACAACTGTAGGCCACCAAAATGATCGAAGATTTAAATCTTGAGTTGCCGTGACTCCACGATGACCCGCAACAGGTGAATTGTGACACATCTGTAATGCTTCTATTTGCAATTTTTTCTAAAGGAAGGAAAAATGATTTTTCATGATAATAATATCCCTTGATTTTCCTCAATTGGGGATTCAATGTCTCCCGTTCTTCATTAGTAAGTACAGCGTGATCGATACCACTCGAGCCATAAAGGTTTGCACCACTCCAATGATCCAATGGGGTTCTACTGTATAATGTGTTGTGCAGGAATGGTCATACCCTCTGGATAGTGACGGGGTAAAGCATCTACTACAATATTCTGTGATCAAGGGATGTAAGTAATGAAAAAATCATATTGACTGAAGAAGAAAGCTCATCTTACCTGTCGACTATTCCAACACTGAAAATTTAAAAGGCATAGTAGATTCCGATGATCAGTTCTGACCTCAAAAGGTTCTTTGGTTCCCATTAGGAATTGCCTCCTTTCAGTACAGGCCACCTTTAAAGCAAGTAATTCTTGCTCCAATACAGAGTAGTTACGTTCAGAATCTGTCAGAATATGAGATAAATAGAAAACTGGGTGTTCTAATACATCTTCATCATGTCTTTGTAGAAATACAGCCCCTATCACTCTATCAGATGCATCAGTTTCAACTATACATTTTTTCATAGTATCAGGATGTCGTAAAATTGGTGCCTGTGTAAAGGTTTGTTTCAGATCCTGAAAGGCTGTCTCAGCAGATTCAGTCCAACAGAATTAATTCCTAAGACTTTTTTTCTTTAAAGTGTCTGTGAGAAAACTTGTTTGATGAGCAAAGTCTTTAATGAATTGTAGTATAAATTGGCAAATCCTATGGAACATTGTGTCTCATTTAGCCTGGAAGGAAATGGCCAATCGAGGATGGCTTGAACCTTTCCAGGATCCATGACGATACCCGTCCTGTTAATACGATAACACAAACACTCCACTTCAGTCTTATTAAATTCACACTTTTCTGGTTTACAAAATAAATGATGATTGCGGAGTCTTTCAAGGACCTGAATAACATGTGATGTATGTTGTGCTGGTTGAATGGAATACACTAAGATGTCATCTAGATATATGACAACTATTTGATCTAAAAGATCCAAAAATACAGAATCCATGAATCTTTAAAATATAGAAGGAGCATTTGTTAGGCCAAAAGGCATCACTCGTTATTCATAATGGCCTAAGTGCGGTCTTCTACTCATCTCCTTCCTTTATTCAGAGGAGGTGAAATGCACCCCGTAAATCCAACATAGTGAATCTCTGTGCTCCTTTGACAGCTTCCAATATTTCCTTTATAAGGGGTAAAGGATATCTGTCTTTTATAGTTATCTTATTGAGACCACAAAAGTCTATGCAGAGACATAAATCTTTCACCTTCTTTGGTACAAATAAAAGAGGAGCCCATGCAGGTGAAGAAGACGGTGTGATCAAACCGCTCTTTACGTTCTCATCCAGATATTCTCTAAGTGTATCTTTTTCAGGTTCAGAAAGAGAATAAATTTGCCTAAAAGGAACAACCCTTCCGGGTTCCATTGGAATGGCACAATCATATTCTGGGTGTTGTGGTAAAATAGGACTTACATGCTTTTGGAAGACCACTAGATATGCAGTATATTATTTGGGTACCCCTTGAATGAAATTAATAGAACAACCTGCCTCTATGTTTTCAACTGGTATGGTTCTAGGAGACCAATATGTATCTGAAGAATAACAGTTATGTTCACAAAACTGAGAAGAGAAAGAAATGGTTCTGGTTACCTAATTATTAATATAAGGATTGTGTTGGGTCAGCCAAGGTATGCCTAATATTATTGCATGATTAGGAGAAGCAATCAGATCAAAAGTGAGATATTCCTGGTGTTTCACAAACTTCAAACACAAAGAAGGAGTAGTTTCTGTTACAGGTCCTGATGAAAGAAGTATACCATCTACAGTATGAACCTGTTCTGTTGTTTCCTTGAGTACACCAGGTATCTTCTTTTCCTTGGCCCATTCCTTATCAAGATAGATACCACTGGCACGACAATCCGATAAGGCAAGGACTCTTTCTTCTCTTGCATCCGTTAAAGTGTAACAACATGGGCTATAGAAAAAGAGATAATGTGTCCATCTTAGAAGAACATATAGAAGGGATCTCTAACCATCCTGTCCTCTCCCTTCTTTTCAGACGACTTGGAGTAGCGTTTCCCATTAGCTTTGAGGGACGAGTAAGACAAGCACAAATCAAATGTCTTGGATTGCCACTTTCTTTCATCTATGTTCACCTTCTGCTTCAGATAGCAGACCACAGGTTCTTCTCCAGAGACAACGAGTACAGCAGCTTTGGTATCCCCTTGACGGTGAGCCACTGTACGTGAAGTTCCCATATGAGATTGAATACTACCTTCCCGTTTTTCTAGATGACGTTCCTGAAGGTGGTATTCTATAGCTAATGCCACATAAGTTCTTTCAGGTTGTATATTAGAGCAGAATGCACCAATTCATCCTATATTTCATCACACGAACCTCTACAAGAAAGGGTAACGAGGTCAGTTCTACTTCAAATGACGAAACCTGGTTATATATTGCAAGACACCCTGATAAACCTGCTGAATGTCACATGATGCCTCTTCTGCTGAAGACTGTAATCCAGGATGCTCAAACATTTGTTTAAAGGCCTCCACAAATTCAGTATAATTAGACAACAGGGAATCATTTGCGGTCACCAATGGAGTCGCCCATGCTAAAGACGGACCTGACAGGGCACTTATCAAGTAACCAACCTTGATCTTCTACTGAAGAAATTGTGATGGACGAAATGTAAAAAATACTGTCAAGGAATCAAGGAATTCTTACAACCTAATGGGATCCCCACAAAAATGTGACATAGTAATAGAGACGGAAGGAACATCCATTGTCTTAGAGGCCCTGGCTTGTCGTAATATTGTATTTTCAAACCGTAATTCTTGCAGCTCTTGAGCCTGTTGTTGCACAGAATGTACTAATGATTGAACTGTCTCCACCATCTTACCCAGAGGATCTTCCATTATCTTTTGGCCATGATGGGTTTTTGACCGTTGCAATCTGTCACGATTTGCCTTTCTCTTACCACCTTTGTTGGATGTAGGTGGAGTACAACTTTGGATCTTGTACATCCTGGTCTGGTGAAGATAAGGACGACCCCTTCCGGTAGCCACGTTGCTGCTGGCAAGAATAAATCCCAAGCAGTGTGTGCCCTCCAGAGGAAAAACCACCAGGGAAAAAACTCCAGAAAAAATCTCCAGAAAATCAGAAAAGGCAAAGTAGGAACTCAGGACTCCAAGAAATGGAACATCAGGAAGCAGCAAGGAAAATCAAGCTGAAAGCAGTCCACCGTAGGAAGAAACAGGAGCGAGGGCCAACAAACCAAAGTGTTGTGATGCAAAGAAGAAAGAAACTCAAGCCCCTTATATACCAGTAAAACAGGAAGTGAACAAACAGGAAAAGGAAAAACAGGATATTCATTTGGGAAAGTATCATAGGATAAAGTAGGAGAAACACCATCTTGGAAAGGTATTAGTAAAAGGAAAGAGCATTGAATGCTGGAATATACAAGAATTCTGGGACCAAGAAAGCATGGCCCCCATGACCAAAAGGGCAGACAGCCAAAAGCCAAGAAAACAGATAAGTATAATATATGCTTCGCGGGGGTCACCTGCGACGCAAAAGCAGAACACGCCGTGACCGAAGCAAGATCTGCGGCCAGACCACATCGCCGCGCAAGAGTTGGACACTGCGGGTGAACTAACATCCTGCAGCAGGCCCGTCGCGCTGAAAAACAGACAGCAGACCTCCACGTGGGACAAGAATGGGGGACTGCATGTGGATTACTGACCCACGGCATAACAGGAGTGTCAACTGGAGGTAGATTTCAAAAATTATGTTGAAGATCTGGTCTCCCCCCTGGCACTACCCCGACCTCTGTGCCACTGGATCCTTCGCTGTCGCTGGTAGCAGCACTCCAGGTTCTGTGGCCTGCAGCATCCCCACTCCCCTGTGCCCCGTCTCCTTTGCCTGCTGATGCACACAAATAGAGAGAGAGAGGGAGGGATAGAGAGTGAGAGGGAGAGAGGGTTAATATATTCCTCACACACACATGTAAACAAGCACATCTATTGGTAAACATCTCCTAGCTAGGCTTTCACTGGTGGCAATACCCATATCCTACATAATGTCACAACATGTCACAACTACCCACTCCTGTATGCTAACTCACACACCCACATCAAATTCAAAGTAAGTTAGTATGACTGGAGTAATCCACATGATCACCAGCAAAGCCATGTCTGCATGCACATCATGCCCTGGCTGAGGTACAAATGACTACCTGAATCCTGATCATAGCTCTCCATACTCCTACCACCTATTGGAAGAGCAGGTGACTGAACAAAACATAGCAGGCCTGTGCTGTAACTACACTTGATCAGTCTATGTACATTAGTAATGTCCCTTGATAGTGAAGACTAATCTACTCACAGACCACACTGCACCTGCCTGTTACATAACATGGCTGACCAAACAGTCTTTACAGAAATGCCAATATAGATCATATACCTGATGGTTCCAGTACAAGTTGGCTTCCCAGACAGGTGACATCTGATGTGTAGAATACAAGTCTTGGGTAAAGGCAGGTGATTAGTCTGACCCTATCGCAGAGGAAGATCTGCAGACACAAAACACATATATCCCATAAATATTCATACATCTAAGTGTATCTACAATGGCCTACATAGCACACATGACACTTCCATATTCAATCACTGAATGCAGTTTCACAACTAATGAACTTTAGGAAGCCACATATTACATCATATGCCACATACCAATCCACCTGACAGTAGTTTACCTTTACAACATGATCAAACCACCATCACTCACACCATTCCTGACATTTTATTACCTGTACCTAAGCCCTGACAACACACATGTCAGACGGAAATTACATGTACGCATAATGCACACATGGACCTACACAACTGCCACTGCACTGACAATATATCCCGCTACTACACATGTCTGCTTCAGGAATGATGATACAACTATGATACAAATAAAAGGTTACATCACCATCTCCATCACTGTCCAAATCACACATCGGTAAGGCCAAGGGAAGCAGTCATTGTCCCACATCATCAGATGTGCCCCCGATTAAAAATTGAGACATGATGTAGGCAGCAACTAAGCTAACCTGCACTGTAATTGCTAGGGTATCGGCACACGTGACATTTACATTGCATACTGTTAAATGCGCTATCTGCCTAGGCACTTACCACCTCTAGAATATTCCCACTGGGTTGAAGGTAATATCCCCACACGTCAAGCACATGGAAATGCATGATGAGTCCAATTTAACCAAATCCGGCATCCAAATCATGTTGCCCTACTGTTGCAACCTTCACATACCCCATTGATTGAAGATGAACAGACAATGGGGATACAACTACCAAGCCTTAAGTACAGTCCTACACAGGCCATATCTGTGGTGTAAATTATTTTGCTTTTTCACTTAGAGTCTATAGCTGTACCAGTACTAGATGTCTCTAGCCCCATGTACCAAAAATGAGAGTCAGCCAGTTGCAAATGCAGGTGATCAATACACATGGCAGTGGACAGAAACCTTGGAGCCGCCTATGCTCATAGGCAGATGAATGGATCAGGTTAGACTCAATGGGTAGGGTGATACACAAGCTCACATCCATAGATTAGGCAGGAAGGAGTCACACATATGGCATAGTCATTTGACCATCTCCACGTGCAGACACTGAGATGTTATATATATGTTGCACTCAGTACACTATCACATAAGCTACAGTGAGGCAGCAAACACCATACAACCAGAGCCAATTACCAGGATACAGTCAGTACTCACCCGCTTGTGGCTGCTGTGCTGCCCTCAAATGCCCATCCACCTCAGGGTAGACCACAGCCAAAATGCAGGCCATTAGGGGGATCAGGGTCTGGCATGCACACCTCCCTCGTTGGGAGGCCATCCCCAGCTGGGCCTCCGCAGTCTTCCAGACCCAGCATCTCAGGTCCTCCCATCCCTTGAAACAATGGGTGCTCCACCGGCTGTGGACCCTCAGGCTCTGCACTTGCTTGGCGATGGCATGCCATATCCCTTTCTTCTGATTGGCGTTCACCTGCATGGGTGACACAGACAAAAGGAGAAACTAATGCACACATGCACCATACAAACAGGAGTGGACACTACACATCTGTCACAGCAAGTGCCCACACATACCCACACTCTCTGCTCACGCACCTTCACTTTATGGCCTCTGCATGCAATACTTCCTTACCAGTACACTAGCCAGAATCAATGTCACACGCAACCGCTATCATACATGACTATGGCATAGGACTCACCTGCTCGTCGGGTGCCCCATATAGCTGTTCATACAGGGGGAGGACCTCCTCCAGTAGCTTCTCCAATTCTTCCAGGGTGAAAGCAGGGGCCCTATCACCTGCAGGATGTGGCTCCTAGAGGCAGTACACAGCAGCTCACATCCTGGAAGTTGTATGGAGTCAAGGGGGCAAGGCTGCTGAAAATGCCGGTCACAGCCATCACGTACAGGACCATAACTGCCTGCAGTCATGGCCATTGGCCCCAGTCCACCACAGGCAGTGATGTTAACCAATGACAAGTTGCACAGCGGTTGTGACCACCTACCGCCATGACGACTTCCGCCAGCGGACTTATGTCACTTCCAACTGACCACTACATCAGGACAGCCGCCTGCCATTTTGTGCATATATAATCGATGGATGTCCCAAAATACGTTTGCCATACACATACTCGCCCAAATGGCTGGGTAACGCTATAATGTGCCATCATGGTGTTGCTTCAATTTGTGACATTCTTGTCACAACGACGAGATGTGGCTGTATAATAGTTGATGGCCATGTTAGGATACTCGGAGGCACATAGGCGTGGGCTATATAGTGGTAGTTTCCAATACATATTGTATGATCAGTGCAGGACAGCTCATTCAGCCACACATGTTACATTACACATGTGACATGTACCCTATACAACTTACTTGTGAGCAACGTGCAGCAATTAGGGTGTCCAATGTGCATGAGCATGGTTGTTATTGCATATGTAATCTGTGCAATGCCTCTCCTACAGTGTTAGGTGTGTGCTGATGTAACATGTGCCTCATACTTGTCCCTACTGCTTTACTAATTGTACATTCTCTCCTTTCAACCTAGATATTCTGCAAAGAGGAGACTGAGACAACCACCAGTGTACCGTGGTTGACCTTGCAACCTTGGAGGATAGGCGTGTAATCTAGACATATAGGCCCTCATTACAACATTGGTGGTAAATGCCGGTTACCGCCGTGCAGAAGACCAACAACACACCGCTGCGGCTGCGGAATTCCGCTACAGCTATCACGACCCACAGCTTGGAATCCACCATAATACTGACACCCACACAAGTCCGCCACACCAAAGGTCAGTGATAAACTGGCGAAAACAAAAACTCCACCATCACGCCAACAGGAATACGCCCACACTATCACGACCCACGAATCCACACGCCGGTCTTTCAACCGCGGTATTCCATTGGCGATACACACTGCCGCAATCAAAATACACACACATTTACTAAACACAGCCACATTGGACAATTTGAAATACACACACCTGATATACATACACACACCACTTCCATACACCCAATCCAATATAAAACACACACCCACATCACCCACAAACCCTTACTACAAAAAAATCCGAAAGAAGGCCAGAGAGAGACACCACCAGAAACAACACTAGCATCCACAGACACACAACATCATCACTCACACAACATCCACACACCTCAAACAACACACAACACATCCCCTCACACATCACAACACACACCACCTCACACATCACCCGCACCACATCATGGCACCATAACGACACCCCAGGTTCTCTGAGGAGGAGCTCAGGGTCATGGTGGAGGAAATCGTCCGGGTAGAGCCACAGCTATTCGGATCACAGATGCAGCACACCTCCGTTGCTAGGAAGATGGAGCTATGGCGCAGAATCGTAGACAGGGTCAACACAGTGGGACAGCATCCAAGAACTAGGGATGACATCAGGAAGAGGTGGAATGACCTACGGGGGAAGGTGCGTTCCGTGGTCTCAAGACACCAGATTGCAGTACAGAGGACTGGCGGTGGACCCCCATCTCCTCCCCCACAACTAACAACATGGGAGGAGCAGGTCTTGGCAATACTGCATCCTGAGGGCCTCACATGAGTAGCAGGAGGAATGGACTCTGGTAAGTCAACTCTTAACTATTATATCCCTCACCCTACCTGCATGCCATCACATACCCCCATCACTCCAACACCTCACATATGTCCCACTATCACAACCCACCCATCCCAACATCAAGCCCTGCATGCAACACCAAAGCAGTGACACCCATCACCAAAGCATGTCCACTGCAGATACCCACACAGACCCCAAACCAAATATCACACAAGGACCTTGACAAGAATGCAAGCACTGCAGTACTGGGTCACTCACCCATTGCACATGATGACACACACAGATGCAATAATCATGCCTTTACACTCCTGCAGGACCCCTACCCAACGTCACCAGACAGGAGGTTCCAGACATGTCCACTCCACCCACAGAAGAGACCCACAGTGATGACAGCAGCTCTGTCCAACTGGATCTAGATGACCAGCCCGGCCCATCTGGGACCTCAGGACAGTCGGTTCCCCTGACACTGGCACAAGCCACCACAGAGCCTCCCCCCTCAGGAAACACCAGCACAGCACCCACCCAGCGGGCCCATCCCTCTGTCCCCAGGACACGTCAGGCAGCAGTGTGTCCACCACTACAGGGAACCCAGGCAAACCCACCACCCCAAGAAAATCAGGGACCTGGGGGCAGTGGCAGTGGGCACACGGTTTAGGGGACAGAGGAACAGGAAAACAGGGGAACTGGGGGGACAGCTGTGCGACAGGGGGAGGACAGGCCCAGGGAACCCACTCTCCACAAGGCCCTCTCCAACATCATGGGAGCGTACCATCATTCCCAGGAGACGATGGCAACGGTACTGGCCAACTTTCAGGAGACCCAGCGGCTGCAGGAGGCACACTATCTGGGGATCAGGGAGGAACTGAAGTCCATTAACACCACCCTGGTCACCATTGTAGGGGTGCTGAAGGACCTTGTCAACACCAGGAGGGACACTGTGGCACAACAAGGGGCCCCTGACACTAGCCTGGATGATAAACAGCCCTCCACCTCCGTCGGCGCTAGTGGACAGGAGGCACCACCACAGGACCACAACCCCAGCACCCCACCACCTGCAAACGGTCCCCGAGATCCAGGAACAAGACAAAGAACGTTTCCAAGACCCCCGCCAGGAAATGAGACCCCCCTGAATGTCACCCTTCTGTCCCACTTTGTCACCTTGTCCATCCTTAAACTGCCCTTGCTCCACTTCCTATGTCCCTTTGGACAATGCACCTGTGAAACAGATAGACTGGACTCTGCCATGGACATTCCTCCACCATCACCCCTGCCCATTTTACACCCCCCTCCACTTATTTGCACAGAAATAAACACACATCAAGCACAAAACAATCTGGAGTCAGTCTGTGCTTTCACTAATGTGTAATTGCAATAACTATGGAATATAGCAATGTCAATTTAATTGTCCACATACCAATGAAACACAGCTGTAGGTCTTGAGGAAATATAGCAGACGGCACAAAGTGGGACCCACATCTGTTAAATGGAAAGTCAAAGTGACAAGTCAGGGTCCATACACTGGGTGAAAATGACAGACTTCTGATAGCTCAAACAATAGTATGAGATGTGTGAGGCAGTGACATCTTCTTACCTGTGTCTCACTGGAAGTACTGCTGGTAAATGTTGTTTCTGTTGTCGATATCCTCTTCTTCTGCCTCCTCTTCTTCACTGTCCACAGGCTCCACAGCTGCCACAAGACCTCCAGCTGGACCCTCCTCCTGCAGAAAAGGCACCTGTCGTCGCAAAGCCAGGTTGTGCAGCATACAGCAGGCCACGATGATCTGGCACACCTTCTTTGGTGAGTAGTAGAGAGAACCACCTGTCATATGGAGGCACCGGAACCTGGCCTTCAGGAGACCGAAGGTCCATTCGATCACCCTCCTAGTTCGCCCATGTGCCTCATTGTAGCGTTCCTCTGCCCTTGTCTTGGGATTTCTCACTGGGGTCAGTAGCCATGACAGGTTGGGGTAACCAGAGTCACCTGCAAATTTCGAGGGACAACTGTTAGACACACACTAGCCCTTAGGGACAACCCCTCACCTATTAGCCACACACGGTGCCACTGGAGTTGTCCCATCACATAAGGGATGCTGATATTCCTCAGAATGTAAGCGTCATGCACTGAGCCAGGAAATTTGGCATTCACATGGGAGATGTACTGGTCGGCCAAACACACCATCTGCACATTCATCGAATGATAGCTTTTCCGGTTTCTGTACACCTGTTCACTCCTGCGTGGGGGTACCAATGCCACATGTGTTCCATCAATGGCACCTATGATGTTGGGGATATGTCCCAGGGCATAGAAGTCACCTTTCACTGTAGGCAAATCCTCCACCTGAGGGAAAGCGATGTAGCTGCGTATGTG
Source organism: Pleurodeles waltl (assembly GCF_031143425.1). Lineage (NCBI taxonomy): Eukaryota > Metazoa > Chordata > Amphibia > Caudata > Salamandridae > Pleurodeles > Pleurodeles waltl. The sequence goes on from NC_090444.1 coordinate 637,054,741, forward strand.
TTTCAGCAGGGCAGACCACACTCTGGACAGCACGTTAGAGAACATTGGCTGGGACATCCCTGATGCAATGGCCACTGTTGTTTGAATAGAGCCACTTGCCAGGAAATGGAGTACTGACAGGACCTGCACTAGAGGGGGTATCCCTGTGGGATGGCGGATAGCTGACATCAGGTCATGGATTGTTGCATGATCAACTCTGTAGGTCACTATTACGTGCCCCTCTTTCATTGTCGACAGGTCCACCAGCGGTGTGTACACCGGAGGATGCCGCCATCTCATCACCTGGCCCAGCGGACGTGCCCTATGGAGGAGAATAGCGAGCAGAGAGTCAGCCTACACTGAGGTATCACAAAATGTCATTTTGACACATTTATTAATCCGCAGTGTGCCTGTTACTGTGTGTATGCAAGGCCTAGATAGGTGTGACGCAGTTATTATTAATGCCATGTGGCCCCCTGAAATGGCAGCTGCCTGACAGTAAGGTGGGACAAGGAGATATGAGGTAACTGCGCTGGCGTTCTACACCGTCACTGTAGGTGTTCAAAGACCGCAGCACAATCATGCATTGGTTAACATTGGACCCTATGGGTCAGAGGAGCCAATGGCGATGTACGCCGGTGGTGACGGTACGCACTGCCGTGGACGTGACCGCCATTCTCTGTCTGTTCACTCACTTGATACCTGACCTTCAACAGGAGAGGACATACACTGCAAGTGCTGCTGTGACCTCAGTCTGAAAGCGACGATGGCTCATGTGTCTGGGGAACTCGGAGGAGTTGGAGAAATTAGTGGATGGGGTCCTCCTCCAGTACACACAACTGTACGGTCCTCCAGACAAACAGGTGAGTACACTGTGACCATGCTGCATGGGCAATGCCTGTTTGGAGTGGTGTGGATGGAAGATACATGGGGGGGGACTGAGGCCTGCATGAGCGGACGGTGAGTGTATATGCGTCAGGGCAAGGGTGGGAACGTGGGCCAATGAGTATGACGGTCCAGATGGGTAAAGATCTTCCTTTTCCCCTGTACTATTCCTCTAGGTCAGCACCCACCAGAAGAATGCTATTTGGCGTTCCATCGCCCAGGACATCCGGACCCTGGGGGTCCACCACAGATGGAGCACCCACTGCCGTAAAAGATGGGAGGACATTCGCCGCTGGAGCAAGAAGACGGTGGAGGCCCAGCTGGGGATGGCCTCCCAATGTGGGAGGGGTGCCCCTCGCATCATGACCCCCCTGATGTTCCGGATCCTGGCGGTGGCGTATCCGGAGTTGGATGAGCACTTGAGGGCATCACAGCAGACACAAGGGGGTGAGAACAGTCACATTCATCTGACTCTGCACGCATTACGAGTTGTCTGGGTGGGGGAGGTGGGCAGTGGGTTCCCCTATGCCAGGGCGAGCTTGGTAGGCAAGGTCCATAGAGAGGCAGGTTCAGTGGAACCCCAATCCCACTAGTGGTTAGAGCAATCTACACCTAGTCAGGCTCCTGTGACTTCCATGTGTGCAGTAATTGGGCTTAGGCCTTGTACCCCATGGGCATGTGAATAATCTAGGAACAATAAGTGCATGGCGTAGTGCAGAGGGCTGCTGTGTCTGTAGTGTCCGCCAACGGTAGTGGTGTTGCATGCACTGAACATGTCTTTCTTCTGTCTTCCCCCACCCTTCTTGTGGTCTCCCTGTTCTTGTGTGCAATAGCATCATCAGGCAGGGGAGCAGTGGCACCGGAGCAGGAGGGAGCTGCATCCCACTTGGCCGTGGAGGGCGAAACAATGGAGTCAGAAGCCACCAGTGGGATGGAGGGCGAGGGGAGCTCCATGGCGGGGACACGAGATGACAGCAGTGACAGCGACTCCTCCTTTGATGGGAACTCCCTTGCGGCGGCGGGCCCCTATGTCCCACCCCGCATCAACAGGTACAGCTGCCACACCCCCACCAGCACCGCCCTCCCAGCAGCCCCTCAGCGTGTGTCTCGTGCACGCTCACCCAGGAGAGTCGGCATCTCCTTTCCCCAGTCAGCCCTGCTGCCCTCAGTGAGGAGGCTATTGACCTCTTGAGATCCCTCACTGTTGGGCAGTCTACCATTCTGAATGCCATCCAGGGTGTTGAGAGGCATTGCAACAAACAAATGCATACCTGGAGGACATTCATTCTGGCCAGGCGGCCCAACAGACAGCATTTCAGGCTCTGGCCTCAGCAGTGATGGCAGCCATTGTCCCTGTGTCCAGCCTCCCCCCTCCAACTTCCTCCACCCAGACCCAATCCCCTGTACCTCAGCCTATCCCAAGCACACCATCAGACCAGCATCACACACCTCAACACACAAACGTGGCTCAGGCAAACATAAGCACCACACATCCCACAGGCACTCACACAAGCATCATACCCATGCAGACATACCAACATCCACTGCCTCCACTGTGTCCCACTCCTCCATGTCTCCCTCCTCCCTCCCTGTCTCATCTCCACTCACACCTGCATGCACTACATTTTCAGCCACTACCTCCATCACCAGCACGCCCATCACCACACACCGCTCACGTGCACTCACCAACCCCACTACCATTAACACATCCCTTGTGTCCTCTCCCAGTGTGTCAGTGAGCCCTCCTCCCAAAGTACACAAACGCAGACCCACACTCACCCAACAGCCATCCACCTCACAATAGCCTCCAGCCCATGCACCTTCACCCAAATTCAGCAGATGTACACCTCCTACAACCACTACCTCTTCCTCTACTCCTAAACCCCCTCCATCTACCCGTCCCAGTGTGTCTAAAAAACTTTTCCTGGCTAATATTGACCTCTTCCCTACACCTCCCACCCCGTCCGTCCCCTAGGGCCAGGCTTTCCAGGTCCCAACCCAGCACCTCAGCCACCACATCCCCAGGCACAGTGGTCCCAGCAACTGTGGGCTATTGGAGTGCGCCAACCATCAGGGCTGACAGTGTTCCACGGAGCGAGGGCAAGGACATTCCGCCATCTGCCAAGCTAAAAAAGTTGCCCACATCCCGGAGTGAGAAGCAGAAAACACCTTCCACCAAGGGGTCAGGGAAAACGAAAGGGGATAGTGGCAAGACAGCTGCGCCATCATCAAAGGTGGGGAAGGGCCAGAAACTGAAGGGCAGGTCAGGAGAGGGTATGGTGGCACCGACTGAGGGACCAGTGTCATACCTTCTTTCCACGTAGACGCCAACCTGTATTGCGGAGAAAACCACCACCTGCACCGCCGCCAGCACTGCTGCCCCAGAGCCTGCAACCAGGACCGCCGCCACAGAGCCCGCAACCAGCACCGCCGCCAAAGAGCCTGCTGCCAGCACTGCTGCCACAGAGCCCGCCGCCAGCACCGCTGCCACAGAACCCGCCGCAAGCACCACCGTGACTGACACCGCTGCAAGCACCGCCAGCGGCCCCGCTACATCCTGAGCCAGTGGCACCACCGCAGACATGGCTGCCATCCCCAGTGGTTAGCCGTCCGAGGCTGGTGGTGAGCTCCAGGAGCCTGGGCAGCTTCCATGAAGCATCACTTTCAGTGGAGAAAGGCATCCACTACAGTCCTTGGCAGGATGAAGCACTCTCGGCACAAAGCCCCCTCCAGAACCAGTGAAGAGATACATCCACTACCTCAGTCCTTGGCAGGATGAAGCACTCTGGGCACAAAGCCCCCTCCAGAACCAGCGGAAAGATACATCCACTACCTCAGTCCTTGGCAGGATGAAGCACTATGGGCACAAAGCCCCCTCCAGAACCAGTGGAGTATCACATCCACTGCCTCAGTCCTTGGCAGGATGAAGCACTCTGGGCACAAAGCCCCCTCCAGAACCAGTGGAGACTATTATCCACTTGTGAGACTGTGACTTTGCACTCCCCAGGATAAAGCAGTGGGCAACCCACCCACTGAAATAACTTGTGAGACTGTGGCTTTACACTCCCCAGGATAAAGCAGTGGGCAACCCACCCACTGGAGAGACTTGAGAGGCTGTGGCTTTGCACTCCCCAGGATAAAGCAGTGAGCAACCCACCCCATGAAATGAGTTGTGAGACTGTGGCTTTGCACTCCCCAGGATAAAGCAGTGGGCAACCCACCCACTGGAGAGACTTGAGAGACTGTGGCTTTGCACTCCCCAGGATAAAGCAGTGGGCAACCCACCCACTGAAATGACTTGTGAGACTGTGGCTTTGCACTCCCCAGGATAAAACAGTGGGCAACCCACCCACTGAAAAGACTTGAGAGACTGTGGCTTTGCACTCCCCAGAATACATCAATGGGCATGGAGCCCCCTCGTGGAGCAGTGGTGTCGTGCGTTCATCAGGCTGAGGTGCCCCCCCTCCCCGTGAGATGCCTGTTTCATTTCGATCTGATGCCCCTGCAGTGTTTTCTCCATTTCCAGTCAGGTATCTAGTGTGGGCCTCGCCCATGCATTTTGGGACCCAGGGTCCACGGACAATGATTGGTGCACTATCCGGACTTGTGTAGTTGGTGTACATGATTGTATATACTGGATTTGGTGTTTTGACTACTGGATGTTTATTGATTACAATCGTTCAAATCATTTCCTTTTGTCCTTGCGTTATTCCAGGGGGGTGGGGGTGTAAATGTAATGTTGCAGCATTGTTAGACCTGACAGCCTTAGGGTGGTCACCCCTAACTTTTTGCCTGCCTCCCTCCACTTTTTGGACACTGTTTTTGCTGGTTTTTAGACTCTGAGCACTTTACCACTGCTAACCAGTGCTAAAGTGCATATGCTCTCTCCCTTTAAACATAGTAACATTGGATCATACCCAATTGGACTATTTAATTTACTTATAAGTCCCTAGTAATGTGCACTGTATGTGACCAGGGCCTGTAGATTAAATGCTACTAGTGGGCCTGCAGCACAGGTTGTCCCACCCACTTAAGTAGCCCCTTAACCTTGTTTCAGGCCTGCCATTGCAAGGCCTATGTGTGCAGTTTCACTGCCACTTCAACTTGGCATTTAAAAGTACTTTCCAAGCCCAAAACTCCCCTTTTTCTACATATAAGTCACCCCTAAGGTGTGACCTAGGTAACCCCTAGAGCAGTGTGCTGTGTGGGTAAAAGGCAGGACATGTACCTGTGTAGTTTACATGTCCTGGTAGTGTAAAACTCCTAAATTCGTTTTTACACTACTGTGAGGCCTGCACCCTTCGTAGGATACCATTGGGGCTGCCCTCATACATTATTGAAGTGGTAGATGCTGATCTGAAAGGAGTAGGAAGGTCATATTTAGTATGGCCAGAATGGTAATTCAAAATACGGCTGACAGGTGACGTTGGATTTAATATAACTATTTTAGAAATGCCACTTTTAGAAAGTGAGCATTTCTCTGCACTTAAATCTTTCTGTGCCTTACAATCCACGTCTGGCTGGGTTTAGTTGACAGCTCCTTGTGCATTCACTCAGACACACCCCAAACACAGGGTACTCAGCCTCACTTGCATACATCTGCATTTTGAATGGGTCATCCTGGGCTGGGAGGGTGGAGGGCCTGCTCTCACACAAAGGACTGCCACACCCCCTACTGGGACCCTGGCAGACAGGATTGAACTGAAAGGGGACCTGGTGCACTTCTAAGCCACTCTTTGAAGTCTCCCCCACTTCAAAGGCACATTTGGGTATAAAACAGGGCCTCTGCCCTACCACCACAGATACTTCCTGGAGAAGAAACTTGTAACCAGAACCTGCATCCTGCCAAGAAGAACTGCCTGGCTGCCCAAAGGACTCACCTGACTGCTTTCTCTGAAGGACTGCTGCCTTGCTGCTCCCTGGCTGTGGTGAAGAAGTGCTCTCCAAGGGCTTAGATAGAGCTTGCCTCCTGTTCCCTGAAGTCTCAGGACCAAAAATACTTCTCTCTTGGAAGTGGACTCCTTGTGCGGCGCAAATTTGATGCACGGCTTGCTAAAAATGATGCACAGCCTTTTCCGTGGTGCAAAATTCACCGCACGCTGAACCGGGACGCCGCCGCTTGACTTCGCAAGGAAAAGATTGACGCAGCGCCTGCTGTACGACCGGAACTTCGACGCATGGCCCACCAGATCAACGCACAGCCGACCTGGGATGACGACGCCCCGACTTCCAGAGGGGAAATCGATGCAGCGCCTGCCGTGAGGGAGAAATTTCCACACACCGCCCACCAGACCGAAGCAGAGCTTGTCAACAAGCCCAGGATTCCACACACAGGCCCCGGAGCGTCTGAAAACCCCGCAACCCGAAGAGGATCCACGACCGAGCGCCAGAAATTGACGCCCAGCCATCCCTGCGTGGAAACTAAACGACGTATCGACTGTGTGTGGCCCGAGAAATCTACGCACGCCCCTTTGTTTCCACGCTTCTCCTCCTCTGTGGCCCTTTGCGGAGATTTTTCACTCAAACCAGGTACTTTTTGCTTGAAAGAGACTTTGGCCCTGATTCTGACCCCGGCGGTCTAAGACCGCCGGGGCCAGGGTCGGCGGGAGCACCGCCGACAGGCTGGCGGTGCCCCGCAGGGCATTCTGACCGCGGCGCTTTGGCCGCGGTCAGATTTGGAAAGCCGGCGGTCTCCCGCTGGTTTTCCGCTGCCCTTGAGAATCCTCCATGGCGGCGGAGCGCGCTCCGCCGCCATGGGGATTCTGACACCCCCTACCGCCATCCTGTTCCTGGCGGGTCTCCCGCCAGGAACAGGATGGTGGTAGGGGGTGCCGCAGGGGCCCCCGTAAGAGGGCCCCACTTAGTATTTCAGTGTCTGCTATGCAGACACTGAAATACGTGACGGGTGCCACTGCACCCGTCGCACCTTCCCACTCCGCCGGCTCAATTCTGAGCCGGCGTCCTCGTGGGAAGGATGATTTGCCCTGGGCTGGCGGGCGGCCTTTTGGCGGTCGCCCGCCAGCCCAGGGCAAATCCCAAAATACCCTCAGCGGTCTTTCGACCGCGGAGCGGTATTTTGGTGGGGGAACTCTGGCGGGCGGCCTCCGCCGCCCGTCAGGGTCAGAATGACCCCCTTTGTTTGCTTTTAAAAGACTTAAGACACTTTATATCACTTTTCAGTGATATCTTTACATTTTCTTATTGCATCTTTGATCGTTTTGACCAGCAAATATCCAGATAAATATTATATATTTTCCTGAACACTGTGGTGTATTTTGGTGGAGCTATATGGTGTTATTGTATGATTTATTGCACAAATACTTTACACATTGCCTTCTAAGTTAAGCCTGACTGCTCAGTGCCAAGCTACCAGAGGGTGGGCACAGGATAATTTGGATTGTGTGTGACTTACCCTGACTAGAGTGAGGGTCCTTGCTTGGACAGGGGGTAACCTGACTGCCAACCGAAGACCCCATTTCTAACAAACATGTATTTGTGTGTATGGTGTTGTGGGTGAGGGCGGTGGTGGGGGTGTTGCAAGTGTGTGTCACTCTCTTTTCCCTCCCCCCTCCCCTGTGTTGTAGGTGCAGTACTCACCGTGCTTGTCGCCGCCGTTGATGGAGCTCCTGATAGAGGAGCAGGAAGACCCTCGCCGGAAGGATCTTCAGTTCTGGCTCAATGGCGTCCTGGTTCCTCGTAGGGTGTGGAGAGTTGAGTGATTTTCCCTTCTGTGTACTGTTTCCGCTGTGTTTTTATTCGCTTTGGTTCCGCCCCGGAAAAGGTGGCAGATTGCCGGGTTGTGATAAGGTGGGCTGTACATTGTCTTCCGCCTGTCTGTTGGCGTTTACCGCCGCGCTGTTTGTTTGTACCGCCGTGGCGGTCGGAATGTTAAAGTGGCTGTCTATGTTGGCGGTTTCCGCCGTGGTCGTGATTCCAATTTGTTTTCTGCCGGACTGTTGGCGGTATTACCTCCGCTTTAACACCGACCACCAGTGTTGTAATGAGGGAAACTGTCTGAATCGACAAACCGTCATGGATCAATGCACCTAGTTGGAGCCAGATCTGTTGCCAGCCATATGCAATCCCTATTGGATCCCTCCCATAGAACATGTCTTGTCAGTGCTACACTTTCTTGCCACTGGCTCCTTTCAGAACACAGTGGCCTTTACAGTAGGATGTCTCAGCCCATGTTCTGTCTGGTGTTGAAGGATGTATTGTGTGCTTTGTTGAGGCACCTCGACAGCTACATCAGGTTCCCCCAATGTGCTGACTTGGCCTATGTGAAGGCAGACCTTTATGATATGGGACACATTCCTCATGTGTTAGATGCCATTTATGACACCCATATAGCCCTGGTCCCTCCCAGTGCCAACATACAGGTGTATAGGAACAGGAAGAACTACTACTCCATGAATGTTCAGGTGGTGTGATTGCAGATCAGTACATCTCACAAGTCACTGCCAGGTTTCCTGGATCTGTGCATGACTCCTACATTTTGAGGAACAGCAATGTCCCACACATGATGGCACCACTACACACAGAGAGGCCTGGCTCCTTGGTACATATGCATAATTTGGTGTTTCACTGTTATGGCACCTGTCATCACCTTCTGGACAGCCGCTGTACCTGTTATTTCACTGGTCCTATATTTGTGTACACAAGTGACTCTGGCTATCCAAACCTACCTTCGCTGTTGACACCAGTGAGATACCCTTCTACTGATAGGAAACTCCATTTTAATGAGACCCACGGGAGAATGAGGCATGTAATTGCGCAAACACTTGGCCTACTGAAGGCCAGATTCAGTTGCCTGGACCTATCTGGAGGTGCCCTCCTCTACTTGCCACAAAAGGCATGCCACATCTTAGTTGCCCTCTGCATGGTCCATAATCTAGCCCTGCGATGTCAAATTCCATTGCCAGCTGATGAAGGTGAGGCACCTGGACCAGTGGCTGGACATGCTGAAATGGCAAGTGATGAGGAGCCAGAGGAAAAAGGTGCAACTGACTCAAGGACTGAGCTTATCAATCAGTACTTCCAGTGACAATCAGGTATGTTGAGTGGGGGGTTTCAAATCCTGTATGACAAAAGTCCGCCCAATGTGATGGGGTGTAATGTGGTCCTACCCTATGCTGGAGTTGAGGAAGCTGGCTGATATAATGTAAGGTGCACAGTAGAAGTGGTTCAGCTCAAATATATGTTCTCATGTAGTTTCCTACATTAACCTCTCAAATGGACAGACAGGTATTGAGCTATGTGTCCTACATTCTCCTGTTTTCATGCCATTTCATCCTCTGACTGTGGTATTTAAATCTGTGCCTTTTCTACCTATGGCTTGTGGCATTCATAGTCATTAGCCATTGGTTCATGATTACACAAATGAGGGTTGTACATGACAGATGGCTGGTAAGGTGATACACACTGTACCTAGTGATGTATAGGTAGTAACTGGGGACCCTTGCTTAGGAGGTAGACTACAGTAGCCATGGCATCTATGACCTGCATATGTGCTTTGTATGGCACCATGCCTTCCATCCTGATGGTAATCTCTGTCATGCTCTTTTTGCAGGTTAGAATACTGTGGCTTGTAATCTGGTGGGTGGATTTGTGTCAGCCTGGCAGTGCTGGTGGTGGAACCGCCTCTTTCCCACCCTCCTGTGTCCTGGTGGTGTCATATTTTTGGCTGTTTTAGGGCAGTCTTCACAGTGTGACTCTTAACATGGCAGTCGGATGACCGCCAGCAGAGAGGTCCTCCCAAAATACCACCAAACTCGTAATGAGGCCCATAGTCATGCCATACACCAGAAGATAGAGGAAAGTCTACAGGAAAAGAGCATCATTGAAAGGACAACACTGAGGGTTTGATTTAGAGTTTGGGGGATAGGTTACTGTGTCACAAATATGTTGGATATCCTGTCCACCTTATTATAAGTGAATTATATCCTATGTTACTTGTAATAAGGTGAACGGCATGTCTGTCTTTTTTGTGCCAGATTAACCTATCCACCAAATTCTAAATCAGGCTCTCAGTGGCTATGCAGAGGAGGAACGTATTCAAATGGTTCCACTAAAAAAGGCATCATCATCCACTTTTTGACACAAATATTGTATAAAAAAAATTATTTACCAAATATCGAGTCCCTATACTTAAAATAGTAAGAATACAAATATTGAAAACAAAATATCATGTTGGACTTCGGAGGAGTGAGATTTACTACTCACGCTCCAGTTTGTGCAACAGTAGGGAAAATGTTGGACTTCAGAGGGGTTAGAAACCCACTCCAAGCTAAGCAACAGTTGAGAAAGTACTTAACTTCAAAAACATTACAAATATGAATAAACGTATTAATTTAGAAAAATATTAAACTCTTAATAGAAACTTTATTAATTAACATGATAGATAAATGTATTAAAATATACACAAGTAAATAATTTACATACTAATAGTCAATTAATTGTAAATTAATAATGAATTGTTAGTTAATTATTAGTTAACTTCCGACCATATACTCCTACGAACCTAGCATCCTGTACCTAAAATATGCCTAAAATATATAAATATTACACAATATACATAATTATTAATCAACTAAATAATAAGCTATCAAATATTAATACATTGTTAATTAAATATTACTTAATTAATTTCCCACCACATCCCCCTACAAACTTAGCAACACACACCAGGAAATATAACTACAATAAATCAGCATCGCATAATTTACATAATTAATAGCAATAACACAATCAATTAACAGGTATTAATAATTAATAATGAAATAGTAATTAATTACCTTCCCACCCTATCTCCCTACAAACCCAGCAACCTGCTATGACACTATAAATCACTATTAACAATCAGTAAAAAATTATAAATCACTCAAAATTACAAACTATGTTTAAAAGCTAATTATACAAATGATAGTAACACATAACATTAATATATGAACTAAATTAAAATAATTTAAAAAACTATGAGGGTCATTCTGACCCTGGCGGCCGGTGGCCGCCAGGGCCACCGACCACGGGAGCACCGCCGACAGGCTGGCGGTGCTCCAATGAGCATTCTGACCGCGGCGGTTCAGCCGCGGTCAGAAGCGGAAAGTCAGCGGTCTCCCGCTGACTTTCCGCTGCTCATTGGAATCCTCCATGGCTGCGGAGCGCGCTCCGCAGCCATGAGGATTCTGACCCCCCCTACCGCCATCCAGTTCATGGCGGGAAAGCCGCCATGAACAGGATGGCGGTAGGGGGGGTCGCGGGGCCCCTGGGGGCCCCTGCCATGCCCATGCCAATGGCATGGGCACGGCAGGGGCCCCCGTGAGAGGGCCCCAAAATGTATTTCACTGTCTGCCTTGCAGACAGTGAAATACGCAACGGGTGCAGTAGCACCCGTCGCACCTTCCCACTCCGCCGGCTCGATTACGAGCCGGCATCCTCGTGGGAAGGTCGTTTTCCCCTGGGCTGGCGGGCGGTTTAACTGGAACCGCCCGCCAGCCCAGGGGAAAACTCGTAATACCCGCCGCGGTCTTTTGACCGCGGCGCGGTAATTTGGAGGGCGGGATCCTGGCGGGCGGCCTCCGCCGCCCGCCAGGGTCATAATGAGGCCCTATGTTTTTACAAAAATATTACTGAAAATAATAATAAAATCATTTTTAAAAACCTTCTTACTTACCTAAAAGAATGATATTCTTGACTATTATATTCTTGCATCAGAATATTTTTGAATCACAATATTTTGATCTGATATTTCTGTCTCCTAATATTTACAACTCAATAGTTTGTCTAAATATCATTACACCTCATCACTGCCAAAATAACATGTTGCACACATTATCAGGCAAGGCAAATCAGCAATATGGACTATAATATTATAGCAGTGATTCTCCTCACCAAAGACAGAAATCACATCCATCTGCAAAACATTTTGGATAACAACAGATGTGCTCAAATCTCATGTGACACATGATCTGCCCCAGGACACTATTACAAATGTGATGAGTCAGACTTTTATTACCTAATTTATTTGCAGGGCCATCAATACAACACACCTTACTTTTAAAAGCCTAAAACATATCACTTAGTCTGTGACAAATGTAATGGCTACTTTATCCTGAATATACAGCTGGTAAGTAATGGAACACTATGTCATCACTGCCATCACAGACGCTAGGAGGGTAAAAACCCAATTGCAGCAAATGTGTCCTCCTAGGTGAGATATGTACACAGAATGTATTACTCCTCACATATCATACTGTTGACAGAGCTACCCTGTAAATGCATGGTGACATCTTACCACCTCCACTGAGAAGTACAATGCACTCGTACATGTTATTGCAAGGGACTAATTCTAGTTAATAAATAGCAGTCCTTTAACAAAGTCATGCCAATATTGTCAAAGAAACGCATTTCAATTAGGTAAAACACAACTTTTTTTGTTTCTCAAATATGTTGTTCAGGGGGAAGAAGTCAAAATACAAATAATTTAATTGGGTTAATACATCTTTAGTCCCAATATAACGTAAACTCATTGTCATAATTTTATTAATTAGGATATTCATACCAAGTATTTATGCAACTAGTAACATGTCTCTAGCTCTGATGATAACAAAAGAAGCTAACATTGATGAATAATAGCCAGTGTTTAGAAGAGACAGCCTAACTACATCAAGCATTTTGCAGCATTATATCAATGTGTTTCAGATCTACTGCATAAATGAATGAGGCTTTGTCAGGATGGGGAGATATGTCCAGTTAGAAGTTAGACTGTTATGTAGGGTTACTCTTGTTATGAAAACACTGAGGCACAAAAGAATAACGTGTGTCTGAGAGATATTTCACAATGCATGGGCTTCGTTCGATTGTGCGGGCATCTCGTGAGATCCCACAAGGAAAACTACTGGGCCTGCCACAAACTGTTTTATGGTCCTGTGAACCTCTCATCATCCACATGGAAAATAACTTTGCCTGCGAGCAGGTGTTCTACGATCCTGCAAGAGTCTGGCAAGATCATATGGGGAGAAGTGAAAAAAGGGTCAAAGATGAACCAGTAGTCACCATTCTTAGCGCTTAGAGAAGAAGGAAGTCTGTTTGAGTTTGCCCAGCAGAAGTTAATTTATGTGGGGCTGAAAGAGACTGGTGTGTTCATCTGCATTTAAGAAAGAACTCCAAGTTCAGGTATTTAGGCCCGTATTTATACTTTTTGACGCTAAACTGCGCTAACGCAGTTTAGCGTCAAAAAATTTTGCGCCGGCTAACGTCATTCTGAAGCGCCATGCGGGCGCCGTATTTATTGAATGGCGTTAGCCGGCGCAAGCAGACCGGCGCTGCCTGGTGTGCGTGGAAAAAAACCACGTACACCAGGCAGTGCCGGCGTTGGGAAAAGTGGCGCTAGGGCGTCTTAAAAATGGTGCAAGTCAGGTTGACGCAAAAAATCGCCACCACCCGATTTGCGCCATTTTTAACGACGCCCAGACGCCATTTACATGACTCCTGTCTTAGGAAAGACAGGAGTCATGCCCCCTTGCCCAATGGCCATGCCCAGGGGACTTATGTCCCCTGGGCATGGCCATTGGGCATAGTGGCATGTAGGGGGGCACAAATAAGGACCCCCTATGCCACCCAAAAAAAAATAAAAAATTTATACTTACCTGAACTTACCTGAATGTCCCTGGGATGGGTCCCTCCATCCTTGGGTGTCCTCCTGGGGTGGGCAAGGGTGGCAGGGGGGGTCCCTGGGGGCAGGGGAGGGCACCTGTGGGCTCATTTTGAGCCCACAGGCCCCTTAACGCCTACCCTGACCCAGGCGTTAAAAAGTGGCGCAAATGCGGGTTTTTTTGACCTGACCACTCCCGGGCGTGATTTTTGCCCGGGAGTATAAATACGACGCATTTGCATCGCCGTCATTTTTTTAGACGGGAACGCCTTCCTTGCATCTCATTAACGCAAGGAAGGCGTTCACGCAAAAAAATGACGCTATTTGCCCTTACTTTGGCGCTAGATGCGTCTAACGCCAAAGTATAAATATGGCGTTAGTTTTGCGCTGAATTTGCGTCGAAAAAAACGACGCTAATTTGGCGCAAACGGAGTATAAATATGCCCCTTAATATTATATTTTATGAACTTTGTTGTGAAGAGTCAATAAGAATACTAATGTTGATAAACTTGTTCTATATCACGTTTACAGAGTGAGAAGCTGTTTGCAGAGGCATATATGTGTTAATATAGCTTTTGAGAGGTACACATAATATAGAGAGATGGGACCAAGGTTTGCAGATTGTTATAAAAATGAAGATGTTCAACTGTATATCCTTGTCATTAAATGAAGTAGTCTTATTAAATTGTGCAATTATATAAAACAAAAAGTGAAATAATACAAGCTCTAATGATTTTATGAATCTTATTTTGCATATATTTTAGTACTATGAGATTATTAAAGGTGATATTGCTATTTCTAGAGTGAAACACTGTGGTGAGTGTTAGCATAGGTGTGTCAAGATGATTGTGTTACTTTAGAATGTTATGGAAGCAGAGTTCATTACATATTGTAATTTAATTGCACAAATATGAAAATAGACTGGTTGACGGTGTGCAATTTTTCAGGAGAATGGGATAACAAGTTACTGGTGCACTAGATATAAATACGTGATTGCGGGTGAAAATGTAGTAAACCTTAGACAACATAGTGACCTATCACTATTATGAATTAGTGATCAGTATTTAATTTTATCTTTTTCGTTATTTTGTCTTTTTTAGGAGGAAAATGAAACATGTCTCTAAGGAAATAATTACCTGCTTACATAAGCAGCAAAAAAGAACCTTGTTAGCTCAAGCAGGACTATTATGCTGTTAAGGAAACCTATGCCTTGAAGCCTCCATTTTATACTCTACTGTGGACATTCATCACTATGAAGAGAGGTATGTACACCCACAGTCTACTTTGTACATACGCTACTTTGGGGAGATATCTCATCTGACAGGGCAGTGTGTTTCCATACCATAGTCTCTATAGTTGTTATGCAAGACAGACTTCACAGGGTAGAGGTAATTTCATATCTACACCTTACTTGTACATCTGTCATCCTGAAAAGAGCTGTGACCAGAGAGGTAAGCCCCTTTTCACACTCTAATTTGAACACCCATCATCCAAGAGACAGGTCACAGGTGAGAGGCCAGTCTCTCCCCACACTGTACAATGCACACTTATAATGAAAAACAGCCCTGTTAGCAAGCAGGGCAGTACTTACCCACAGTCAACTATTTATTCCTGTCAGAATATATGTATGAGTATTTCCCTGGGGAGAGGTCTCAGTGGAGAGGCCAGTACTTGTTATAGTTGCTATGGAATAGTGAGGTCTTACATGTGAGGTGAGTATTTCTCCACCTTACTATACATATTAGTGAGCCTGGAAAATGGTGTGAGAGAATAGGCAGTGTCTTTTTTCACCCTACTCTACCCACTGGTTAACATAGTTGTGGAGAGGTGTCAGTGAGACCCCAATTTCTCCTTATACTCTAATGTATACTGTTATACTGTGAGAAGTTCTCATTTGAGAGCATACTTTCTCTCATATCCTACTAATGGGGAATATAATGCATAAGTACTCTGATAAAGGAAAGTGTAAATTCTTCCTCTAAAAAAAGGTTTACAATCTTGTGCGGCTCTCGTAGAATCATAAAAAAGTAGTGGGGTACACAAAATCTTGATTCAAAGTGTTACTGGAGAGACTGTCTCCCCACACCCTACTACACATACTTGTAGGCCTGGGTGTTAGTGAAGAACTCATTTTCACTGCTGCTATACTGTGAGAAGTATCAGTGGAGAGGTCACTTTCTCCCTACATCCTAGTAGTGGGGACTATAAGGGATAAATATTGTAATGAAGGAAAGTTTAAATTGTTTTCTAAAAAAAAAGTACAATCTTGCAAATAAACACAAAAAACAAAATAAATAGTGGTATATAGAGAATCTATCTCAAGAGAAAAGTACAGGTTGTGTGTTTGGACAGTTTATTACTTACCCCCATGAAACAGAGCTACTATGCATTAAATAAACTTTGAATGGTGAGATTGTGATACTCTCATGAGAGCTGGACAAACATACCAGTGAGTGCAGGCATTTAGGTTCTCCCACTCTCGTGGGAGTCCTGCGGGTGTCATTATCCCAAAAAAGGGATTTATACCATGAAATAGTCACATAATGTTGCTATAGGGTAGCTCTTACAAGAGCCTTTGCGTTTGCAGTGTGTACTGTTCAGTTGCACATGGAACTGGATGCATTCCTTGATGTTATTAATAAGATCTTTTTCCCTTCTACAGTGAAGTGCACTCTGTCTCACCTATCGATACCTGGCATATCAAACCAAATGTTGTTGTGATCTATAAAGCCCCTGCCATGGTCACAAAGAAATGCAGAAACTGTTTTATTGACATGCTTCTGGATTTTCCCAATCTTAGGACAAAACATTTTTGACCATTGCCATTTCTGCCTTGGACATATATTAGTATATACAAAGGCAGTTTTAGGAAAGAGAGACATCAATTGTAAAAAAGGTCTCTTTCATTTGGATTTCAAGAGGAACACCTGTGATTTTGCCTAGGTCATTTCTTCCACAGTGCACTGTCATTAGGTCTAGGTGCTCACAATCCAAAATCATAACAATTGATGACACTTCATAACTCTGTGGCCAATGCATCCAAGTTATGTCCAAGTTTGGAAATCCAAGATTCTTATCAATACAACAATTAATGACATGTTCTCTGGCCTAGTGGATGAAGCTGTGTCCCAAATCCCAGCAGCAAACCATGGTGGTGTATGAAGATCTCATTCACAAGAGAAGTGCTCAGCAGAATAAGTAAACCTCAGGAGCAATGTGAAGTTATATATGGAGAGAAGAAATTGGAGAGTGGCAAAATTATAAATGTAACTGGTAGATTTTGGCAGTTACATGGAAGGTTAGGTTGTGATTAACTGCTGTGTGTATGGTGCACAGCTTCTTGCTAAACAGTATGGACGTTTCTGTTGGCTGATACTGAAATGTTGCTACCATCTTGGGAGATATATTGGCAAACATCTGGAGGTGAAGCTTGAAGAGGGGGTCCTTGTACAATCCCATATGACTCTTGCGAGAGCCACATTCAACTTGACCGATTGACCCTGCCACAAGGCTTTTCTTTTGATCTTATGAGAGTCTTGTAAGTCAGATTTTACAGGGAGAGAATACAGCAGGTATTACCACAGTACCAGAGCTATTAACTAGTTAAAAGAACCATAAAGAAATAGAAGTAAAGCATAGGTGGTCAACATGAATTATAAAGCAAAATTAAAAGGCTACACAAGCTATTACAGGGGATTATGGTACAGGTAGTATATGTACCGTGAAACAGATATAGTTCTTCTGTGAAAAATCCATGAGTGAGGTTACATTAGAGTCAACCAAAAGCTGACTTTCCCTCTACTAAATAAAAAAAAAGCTTCAATTTGATTGGCTTTAAGGCTTGAGGGTTGATATACTTATATATGTTGCATAACCTCAGACACTTGAGATTTCCCTTGGTGGTTTGGAGGTGAAGCAAGTGTAATCTCTTTGACTTTTGCTCAGCAGAGGTAATTTGACGTTTTATGTGGTTGGTATATTCAGCTAGCTTCAAGATACAGCTTTATGTTCAGATAAGTAAAAATATACTGTAATTTAATTATGAAGGCTCTGAATACATATTAAAATCATATAGTTGGAAGCAACTTTTTGATATGTTTGTCTATTATGCCAGTACTAATAGTTTGGATATTTAAAGTGTAAACCAGACATTAAAAGTGCTTGTTAGTGAATTGTAGCTGGCTGTATTTTTCAGATGTTGTTGAGTTCATAGGTGGCTATAGAGACAGTTTTGTTTTAAGATCTAGATATTTCTCAAGGATGGTTGATGTATATTCTACATTTTCAAATTAAGGTATATATTTTTGGACAGTGGGTGAACTAATTACAGTTAAACATACACTAGAATGTGTTATGCGCTATAGCGCAAGCACTAAGTGAATTCAATTACAGACGCAAGTTGCTCAGAGACAATATGTTTGGTTAAAGAATGAAATGGTTGCTAAACTGTTTAACACTGAGATCTTGCATTATATAAAGGTGTTTTGTAGACTGTGCATGTTGAAATTAAACTGAAACATGCATGCTCTATAACGTTTTATGGTACAACCTGAAGGTTTTATCAGATTTCACTTTATTTAATCTGTGCACTGTTAAAATATGTTGTCTTCTGTGCTGTAAGTATATAGGGTTCTGTTTCATAAAATAATTATACATATGTTTCACTAAGAGAAAAAGTCTTTGTAGAGAGATGGCTTCCTGACAAAAATATTTTACTCTCACCATCCAACATGTGGAGAGGTCTCAATATAGAGAGAAGCTATTTTGTTAAAATATGTTTTACTGGTACTGTTTAAATAGAGGAGTGTTTTGCATGCAGTATTTATACAAGCCTTTAGACTATGTACACTTATAAGAAGCCATGTAATGTGGTACTAGCTCTTTAATGTCTTCTATACAGAGCATTAGCTCTCTCCTTCAGTTGTCACCTAATGAGACTGCTGTCACAGTGTAGTATGTAATAGGATGCCTCTTTGAACAAACTCTACCATGCAGAATGTATAGGATGTTGAAATATACTAGCACAGTGCCTACTTATTCTCTCATTTGTTTCTACACAGACCATGTATACTGCTCAAAATAATTTTTACAGAGGGCGTTGTTACTGTACTGAACTGAGCACCCTCGTCACTCAGACACATTTTTGGAAAGGGATGACTTTCTCATTTGAGCACTTGGCACCCAACCTTCACCATGAAGAGATGTCTTCACAGACAATGTTGTCATAAAAAGGAAGTTTTTAGCCTCTATACACCTATAAGCAAAGGAGTATCGCTCTCCTGATACTGACCCATACAGAATCTATGGATGGTTAAACTGTGATAATAGAAGGCCTATTGTATGCATTAAACTTTCTAAATACATCCCTTAACCTCTAGAGAAGTAACAGTACTCCGATAGTTCTTTTTGTTGTGAACCAAACAGCCTGTTCACTCTGAGAAAACATCTGTTTAGATATGTGGTTGTATTAGTAAATGCCTATACACCAACTGTGTGACCTGTACAAGGTTGTAAGGAGAGATGGTGCACTATTATAAATGTGAAGCATTTGATCTGTATGGGCTTGTATATGAGGAAGTTACTCTTTCATGAAACACGACAACCAAAAAAAACCCTGTTTAAATCTGGTAGCAGAGGGCCTGGTGCTTGTCTAAAACCTTGTACACTAATCCTTTAATCTCTTCAGAGATATCAGTAGAGACCTTGCTGTCTGTAAAGCAATTTATTCACCATATTTTATTAGAAGTGACATCCTTCTGCACATGTGAATTCCTCTCTAAACCCTTTTACACCCAATCAACAACCTCTATACAGCTAATGGTAGAGAGTGGTAATGTTCTGATACGAATGAGCTAATCACGCTGTATAAAGGTACATTAATAAGCTCTGGTTTTCTATGGAACTTTATTACTCTCATGTCCCCTGTGGTAAAATGTATTATTACAGGGGATAGTATTTGTCTGAAGCCTTCAAGGTACACCCTTTAGTCTGTTCAGATTATAAGCAGTCACCTTGCTCTTTATAAAGCCATGTAGCATAGTAGGTATTAGCTCTGAAACATCTTCTACGCAAAAACATTACCTCTCTGCTGAGCTGTTAGCTAGAGAGACTGCTGTTACAAGGTAGTATGAGATAGGCTTACTGTTTGAACAAACTGCACAATGCAGAATGTGTAGCATTCTGAACTTTAGATGCACAGGACACACTTGCTCTGTTGATGCTTTTACAGAGACTATGTATTCTGCATAGAGAAATCATTAGAGAGGGTTGTGTTATTGTATTGAATTAAATACCCTAGTCTTTCAGACAAAAACATCTTTAGAAACGGATGACTTTGTCAGTAAAACCTATCACACTCAATGATCTCTGTGAATAGATCTGTGAACAGTGTATGTTGTCATGAAAAAGCATTTAGGCCCTCATTATGAAAATGGTGGTAAAAACGACTACTGCACAGCAATGGCCGCCCAAAGTCCATCGCCGCGGCTACCAGCAGTCTGCCGTATTATGACCACAGCCAGATTTACGCCACAAGAATGGCAGAAATCCGTCTGTGGACATGCCAGCGGATGGCGGTAAAGTGGCACTGCTGCCACCAGCAGCTCCACGCCAGAAGACCGCTGCCAGCCGTATTAGGATCCCATAATACGGCCTGGCGGTGTTCTGTCGGAGGACCCCCTGGATCCAGGTAAGTCAGGTCTCCGACAGGGGAGGGGGTTGAGGGGGTTGTGTGGAAGTGTGTGCATGTTTGTGTGCGTGTGAAGTGAGGTTTGTGTTACGTGTTGAATGCGTGTGTGCATGTATGGAGGTGTGAGTTTGTGTATGTTGTGTTATGTGAATGCGTGTCTGCATGTATGTTTGAAGGTATGTGCGGAAGTGTGTGTTAATGGATGTATGCATGCATGGAAGCATGTGGGAATGGGTGTGTGTATGCGTGTGTGTGTGTGATGGGGTATGAATGCAGGGGGGTGGGGAGGGGGATTTAGAGACGTGGGGAGTGGGGGTAACTGGAGAGGGGAAGGAATTCTCTGTCACTGATAGTGCCTACCGTCATGGTTTTCGTGGCATTATGAATGCCACGGAAACCATGGTGGTAGGCGGGGTCATAATCCCGCAGTCGGAACAATAACGGCCTCCACGCTGGGGATGGATTTCTCCAGGCCGGCGGCTGTTACCGCCGTGGCGGTCGGAACGGTACATTGGCGATTTGGCTTTAGCCAACCCGTCAATGTCATAATATGGCGTAAAGTACCGCCATCCTGTTGGCAGTACTTACCGCCATATTAACGTTGACTGCTGGGGTCGCAATGACCCCCATAGTCTGTATACAAGGAGAACCTCTCTCGTGAAACTGAACCATACAGAACGTGAGGCTCCTTAAGGTGTGATCATAGAAGGCCTAGTATTTGCTGAGATTCTTCTACATAAATAATTAATACTCTTTCGAAGTGTCAGTAGACAGATAGCTGTTTGAGAACTGAAGCAAACATGCTCAACACTAAGACAAAACATCTGCTGAGAAACATGCCTCTATTATTAAAGTCTTCCATACCCACTGTTTAACCTGTACAGGGCGTTCAGGAGAGATGGTCTGCTATCATAAATGTGAACCTGTCACTCTACATAGGCTTGTGTAACAAAATGGTAGTGTTTCATGAAGCAGTACTATAATCAAACTGTACACTGTTTAAGACTGGTAGGAGAGGCCCTGTCATTTCTCCAAAACCTTCTACACTAACCTTTCCCTCCCTTCAGAGGTATCAGTATAGACCTTGGTGTCTGTAAAGCCCATTCAGAAGAGGCACCTTTGCACAGGGTGAATTACTCACTAAACCCTTTTAAAGCCAACCTATAACCTCTCACAGACCCAAAGAGGGAATGATCTCATAGAAGGGATCCAATCTCTCTGTATACAACTCGATTACAAACCTGTCATTTTAACTTCAATATCCCTCATCTTGACTTTGATATAATGTGGGGCACATGGGCTTGTGTTTGCCCTAGGAATTTTAACACACCCTTAATTCTTTTTAAAGATGTTGGTAGACACCTTGCTGTTTATAAAGCCATGTAACACAGGATGTACTACTTCTCAAAGCTCTTCTACACGGAGCACTTTGTCTCTCTTGAGCTGTCACTTAGACTCCTATTATAGGGTACTATGAGATTGGATTATCCTTTGATGAAAGCGCACCATGCAGAATATATAGAATGCTGAAATGTAGTTGCACAGGGCCTCCTTGTTCTGTCATTGATTCTAGAGAGACTGTCTATCTCGCTCAGAAAAATCATTAGAGATGGTGTTCTTACTGCACTGGCCTACACATTATTCACTCGGACAAAACATGTTTAGAGAGGGATGAATTTCTCAGTAACGCCTTTCACAGCTAGGCCTCACTGTGAACAAGTGTTTCATCAGAGAGGCTATATGTTGTTGTAAAAAATTTATTTAAGCTCTATACACTTACAAGAAAATTAGCCTCACTGTCCTGAAACTGAGCCATACAGATAAATACTCTGTGGCTTGCTAAAGTGTAATAATAAAAGGCCTAGTGTTTTCATTGATCCTTCTACACACATTCCTTATCCTCTTGAGAAGTATTAGTACTCAGCTCTTTCTGAGCTGAACCAAGCAGCTTGTTCACTCTGAGAAATGATATGTTTAGAAATTCTGGTTTATTACTAAGGGCCATATTTATAGGCCCCTAGTGCCACACGAGCGTCACTTTTAGTGATGCTCCTGTGGCACTAAGCACAGCACCATGTTTACAAGGTGACATTAAGCCACTTTTTGTGGCTTAGCACCACCTTGTAAATACAGCCCCTTCCCACACAGCACTGTGTGTGGAAGGGGCGTGCAATGGGTGATGCTGTGGGCATGCCACAGCAACACCCATTGCATTTTGCCGCTGCCTCAGATTTATAAAATCTTGTAAACCTGAGGCAGTGCCAAAATCTAATGCCACCCCCAGGGGTGGCGTTAGCAGGGCGCAACAAGGAGGAATACTTTTATTCCTCCTCGTTTTTTGCTTTTTCTATACGTGCTGCATTCTGCCGCACGCATAGAAAAAGCAAGATGCCAGAAATGGTTGTTTATGTGTGGGAAGGTGTCCCTTCCAGCACATAAACAATCATTTGAAAATGATGCTTTGGCACGTCTGTGTGCCAAGACGCCATTAGTAATTGTTTATGAGCAGGAAGGGACACCTTTTCACCTAAACAATCACACCCCTCAACACAGACATCCTTGCACGATGGAGCAAGGATGTCTGCGTTAGCGCTGGCAGCTAAATTTAGCGCCAGCGCAGGGGGAAATGCAGGGATGTGCCACGTTCCCTTAAATACGGTGCATCCATGCATTTCTAAAGTGAGGCAGAGAGGTGTTGCCAATTTTGGTGCAGCACTGCGCTGAGCCACTTTTCTTTAAATCTGATCCAAAATGTCTTCAGACTCACCATCTAAACTCTGCAGGGCTGTCAGGAAAGATGACATACTGTTATAAATCTGAAGGATTTACTCAGTATGGTCTTGTGTAAGAGGGAGTTACTCTTTCACAAAACAGTACCATAACCAAAGTGTACCCTGTATAAATCTGCAGTAACATAAGGAGGACTGCTTGTGTAAAACTTTCTACAGTAACTCTTTACTCCCTTTAGAGGTATCAGTACAGATCTTGTTGCTGTATGTAAACTGATTCATGGACCTTGTTCTTTCAGAGGAGACACCTTTGTGCAGGTGTGAATTACTCATTAATCTCTTTTACACCCACCGAAAAACCTCTACAGGCATATTAGTACAGAAGGAATGTCCTGCTACAAATGGGCTATTCACTCTCCATAGAATTATACTACAAACATTTGGGCCCATATTCATACTTTTTTAGCACTGCATTTGTGTCATTTTTTTATGCAAAATTGGTGCAAACTTACAAAATACAATTGTATTTTGGAAGTTTGTGCTGCTTTTGCGTCAAAAAATGACATAAATGCAGCGCTAAAAAAGTATAAATATGGGCCTTGGTTTTATATAAAGATTTAATATCTCTTATCCCTCCACTGGTAAAGTATAGCAGTACAAGGGCTAGTGTTTGTTAGGGACCTTTCACACACACCCTTTATTCTGTTGAAATACATTAGTGCACATCTTATTGTTTTTAAAGCTATGAAGCACAGGAGATACTAGCTCTGAAAGGACTTCTACACCAAGCAGTTGGTCTCTGTTTAGGTATCTAAGATTAAGGATTTAAGAATCAGAAATAAATAATATGTGTTGTATCTTTTTTCTCTAGGGTTTTGCAGTCAGTTCAAGATGCCAACAAAGCAGCAGAAGATAAAGAAGAAAAAACAACAGTATTACAAAGAAGTTTGCAAAAGTAAAACATATGCACAGAAAGAATATAGGGGTAAAAGTAAATTCAGATCTAGTAAGAGTACCAAATGTTTTTTTTTTAAACATAATAATGTCACATACTTTCTTCTACAGGAGTCGAATGTCAGTTAGTCAAAGATCTTTATTCGGCAATTGCCATAAAAGTACAGGTAAAATCACATATCCTAGTGAGCAGGCAACAGAATAAAGAACAAATTAAAACACAGCTCAAAAGATCATATCATACATAGATTACAAAAAAGAGGACAAAATAGTCTAATCCAAATTCCTCTTTCACAGATATTCCAATACTTCTTATCAAAACGTTTACTAGTATCATAAAATATATTGTCAAATATTTTAAATACTCTAAAATATAATAGAAATCCTTACTCCATATAAAATAAGACTATCCTAAACCACATATGAAGTATAACATTTTAAACAAAGCAGATTTTAAAAAATAGCATAAATAGATTAATAAATTAAACGATATAATTCTGGTTCCTAATAGCAATAGATGATCTAATAAAGTTTAATACCTGAAAACAAATTTTGACATTTGATAATTTCTGAAAATATATCAAGGCTTCCTTATAATGGATCGGTCTTAATGTACGTAAAATAGGTAAGATAAAAACGTTTCTAGGGGTAGCATAAAGGGAACAAAAAAGAAAAAAGTGGGAAGTACTCTGCTTTGAACTAGCATCGCAGGGGCAAGGTGTTAAGTCTTTTTGCCAGATACACTGATTGGGAAAGGCCATCTTAAAATGAATTAAATTCTGTCTAAATAGAGTTTGGACATGAAAACCAAGTCAAATAGGGTTCTATATGTGAGGCCGTAACAATCTGAGTATAAGAATCTAAAGATTTCAGTTTCAAACAACTATGAAGTCTAATGTCTGAAGTATGCTCAGAGTGACATGATTTCAGCAGAGACCTTGCAGTTGTGGTTAGCAGTTGTGGTTCTTCAAACATATACCTAAGCCCCAGCTTGTCAAAGGATGATCGCAAATACGAGAGCCAGGGAATCCTGTTCGAATTGGCCAACCGTATGCACTTAGTAATACATTCCTGCACAAGACTTGCCGCTGGATTCGTCCAACATCTATTCCACAACAAAAGGGGGGCAATAGAGACTGTGTCCTCTAAAAAGCATTGGCCCACCTCCTCGTGGCTAATGATGTTTGACATACACTTGGGTACCATCAGTAATCTGCGCATAAATTTATTCTCAATACTTTGGAGAGTGGGTACTTTGATGTGACCCCAGACACCAGCCCCGTATAGGGCTACTGAGGCACACTTGAAATTATATAACATCACGATCTGAGAAGACAGTCTATGACCAAGTTTACGAGTAAAACGAAATATCGCCTCAATGTTCCTTGCCATTTTTGGGTCTTAAATTTAAGGTGAGTATTCCAAAGCATGGAAGAACTTATATGCATACCTAAGTAGCAATAATTCCTCACCTTATTAATGATATTGCCAGCCATAGTAAATTGTTTAGATTTTGTATTTCGGGGGCCACATGTCATAACAAATGTCTTAGAATAATTAACTTTTAGATCAAGGTCCAGCATGAAGTTCAAAAAGAGGTCCAACAGGCCTTGCAAACCATTTGTAGTGCGAGCAATAAGTACAGCATCGTCTGCATATAATAAAACTGGGAGCAATCTCTGACCCATCTTTGGTACATCTTTCCCGTTTTTTATCAAAAAGTCATAAAGCCCATTTATATATATCAGAAAAAGAAAAGGGGCTAAAATACATCCCTGTCTTACTCCCCTAAATGAGGAAATGGGGGCGGTTCTCTGTCCCGATGGGCCAAACTGAACTGAAACCTTTAAATCCATATGGAGACGCTTTATAAGTTCCAATAGGGTCTCATCGCACCCCAGGGTTTCCATAATTTGCCATAGCTTCTCCCTATTTACCAAGTGAAATGCGCTGGATAAATCAATAAAGGCCATGTGAATTGACTCCCTTTTGGCAGTTACGTATTTACTAAGAATGAGATGCAAGTTTAATACTTGCCCAACTGTACCCAAACCGGGTCTAAAACCGGGAATTGGAGATCAAATCTGTGCCTTTGGCACCCAATCCTCCAGGCAAGATAAAATCACACTACCCAGAATCTTGGCCGTAGAATCAATCAAAGATATTGGTCTGTAACAAGAAGGGTCTTGTGTATTGCCCTTTTTGAATCTAGGAATAATAATTGCCAGTTTCCAAGAAGAGGGTATATTACTTTTAATAGTGCTTCTTAAGACGTTTGTAACTAGGGGACCCCAAAGATTAGGCATAGATTTAAAGATATCAAAGGGAACACCGTCAGGGCTAGTAGCCTTCCCTTGTCTTGAACGATTAATGGCTCTAAGGATCTCATGTAGATCAAATGTAATATCTAGGGCATTTGTGTTAGGGTCTGGGTTGGTCCAGTTGGTAACATTATCCTCTTTAGTCAGAAAGTCATTATCTGAATCAAATACTTTCCTAAAATGATTCAACCATACCTCTTCTGTAATAAGACAATCATCATTAGTGTTACTGTCCGAGAAATATGAATGATTTACCACCTTCCAAAATTTTGCAGTATCCTTCAGATTGGACACAGCCTGTAACTTTTCCCACGCCTTAGACCTTATTTCTGATTTCCTTTTTTCCAAGGTGGCCTTATACTCAGCCCTAGCTAATTTAATTAAATAACGGGAAGGAGGAACAGTTTTAATGGCATCTTTTAATTTTTTGTGAGCAGTTGAACACGCGGAATCAAACCATCTATGGGCGGGCAAACCCATAGTAGGCCTGTCCACCACAAGGGCATGCGAAATAGCATTACTTAAAAGTTCAAATTCTTGAACTATATGATCATGGTCAGACTGTTGGGATAAACAAATATTAATGGAGTCAAACCTAGATCTTATAATTTCTTGATTGAAAGTAATTGGGTTTATTCTGTCCCATTTCAGACATAGGCCAGAATTTGTATGAAAAGTGGTGTTTCTTCTCAATCCCTTATCCCTAGCGACCCGATCAATGATTAAGTCTAGATTAATACATAAGGGATTGTGGTCACTAGCACAGTGAGGGATTATCTGAAAATCATAGATTAAATGATAATCAGGGGAGCCAATAAGAATAAAATCAGTAGTACTCCCCTTCGAATTCCCTGTGAACGTTGGAACATTTAAAGAATCTAGTGCCACTTTCTCCCTAACATGAACCAGATAAAAATTACATACAAAGCAGTTCAGAGCTTCTTCTTCAGGTGAATGAATAAAATGGGCTGACGACTCTCTGCCTTCAATGGGAATAGCACACAGTTCTACATTTTCCTGACAACATAGGGGAGTATTAAAATCACCGGCCCATAAGACTACTAAATCTTCATCCTGTAATTCGGTGGAAGAATCGACAAAGTCCACTACGTCCTCTAGGTTTCCTTTAAGGAGACCACGTGGGACATTGTTATAAAAATGTAAAATCAAAATACCTTTTCACCCACTAATAGATAGTAAGACAATCATAAAATAAGGTGAAGACCAAATTAAAGACGCCTTCAATAATGGTAGTCATAGTACAAGGACTAAAAGACCTCCTCGTGCTCTTCCCATTGATGAAGTTAATGCCGGCTGGTAAAGAGTTGTGTACCCATCCAAAAGGAACGTATCTTTTGACCATGTTTCCTGTAAGCAAATTATGTCAAAAGATGATATAAAACTCGTCCAATCCGGGTTATTTATTTTAAAACGAAGCTCCGCAATGTTCCGACTGATCAAGGATAAGGGCTTTGGTCCTAAGTATAACACTGATTTATCAGTATTATTAAAATAGGAGGTATCAAAAATGTTCTCTCTTTCTTCCTGTATAAAATCATCATGATCATCGTCGGACGTTAATCTCAGCAAGTTTTTAGGACCCGGGCTTACGGTAACCATAAGTCAATCATTCTCGTCAAGAGAATTAGAGGCCAAAGGACAATTGATAATAGCAACATTTACCTGAACATATGGCCTAACTGGGACTGAACTATGATTGCTAGGAACAGCACTAAAACATTGTGGAAAAAGGGAATGGTCGTTAAAATGGCACAGGGAGTGTATTTGGATCCTATTATCTGAAATGTCAGAATAATCTAAATTTGCCAGAAGGTAATCAACTGAACACGGGTTAGCAAAATTGATAACAACACAGTCTCCGTCATCCGCTTTTCTTCAGTAGCCAACCTGCTTCACTCTACATGCCATAGGAATCTTATTATTTGGATGATAGTTGGATCTGAATTTAGATTTCAGCCAGTGAGTAGACTTCCTAATCAAAGCTTGGGTGTCTTCTTTTTTATTACTATCCAAAGGAGGCACGTTTGTTAACACCAAAACATAAGGAATACAATCAGGAGGTAAGTGCAATAAATCTGCTTGATTAATGGATTTATTTCATAGGGGAAAATTGAGCCAAGGGAGACAACTTCTTTAGGGATTACTTGCGGCAACTCATTCATAGCATTACCTTGGCCAAATATGACCAGGGATTTGGCCAAGAGTGTGCTGGAACCTTGAGATGACGACATAGGTAATGAATTTTCTTTTGTTACCACATCACGGCTAGGTACCATTCCCTCACTTGATACTCCTGAATTAAATAACTGGGCAAAAGTACTAAGCACATTGTTACAAAAACAGTCAAGTCTTTTAGTAATCATAGTAATAAGTTTCTCCTCTAGGGTAGCACAAAAGGATTTAAGTATGGAGTCTATTGTACCAAAGGAGTCACTGAAAGCATCATTGTTTTTTGGGTGTTAGTTAGTTGAAACCAAAACGACGGATTCATTGGCACTAATTGCCGGTGAAACGTGAATTCTCTTTTTAGGGCCCGAAATCTTTTTTATATTCTTGGACCTTTTACCCTCTCTCCTCTTCTTCGATGGGGGGGGGAGTGCCTGGGAGCATTCCAAGGATGAATTAACACTTTGAACAGAGGGTTGGGTAAGTCTTGTGGGGGCATATCACAGTGAGCAGATTGTGTAATATTGATAAACGGAGCCAGTGGAGTGACCCCTCCTTTGAATTAGTGATTATTTGAACAATACGTAATCTTGTAAAAAGATTGTAGTTTGTAAAAATTCAATTTTTCAGCTCCAAAATTTAAATGATATGCTATTAAGAACTACTCATTCTGAAGTCACTTCTGTAATAGGTAACATTCAGATAGAAACCTTTTAGTCTGAAAGGCCAAGTGAAGACACGGAGATGGCTGTTAGGAATAACACTGAAAATTCTAATACTAGCATACTGTTAGATATTTTAAACAATTAAATTGATGCATTTGAAAGAACAACTGTGGAAATTTCAAAGTATGTACTTATTGCAGGCTAACTCACTACAAATTACAAGTAAAAAAATTGTATTTGTGAAAAAACAGAAGACTGTGATCTTGTACATTGGTTTAAATTTGCTCTTTATTTGATCACTGAAGAAGGGTTTGATTTGTGCCTAAACCAGTTTATCTGTAAATACTGTATTGACAAACTGGATGATAATAAATTGCTTGCTATGGTAATTCGTAACAAGTTGGAATTCCTCCCTAGCTTCAAACACTGAATATGTATGTTGCTATTCTCCTACAAACAGTACTTCCATTCCAAGCCATTGTTAGACTGGACATTAAAAATAAAACATACATACGTCTGAACTACCAAAAGGTTTGAAAAGTAAAGTTATGTACTTGCCTTTGAACATGAAGAATATTGAAACTTATGGCGTAGATTGAGAAGAAGATGAATCACTAGTGTTTCTAGTGAATGGAGGACCTACTAAAAACAAACATAATTGGCAGGAACTTGTCAGAATTGATAGGGTTAAGAGAGCATTACAATATCTTAAAATAGAAAATGTAGTTTACAAAGAAACAATACACCATTCACCCTCTATATTCCAGAGACATGATGGGTGATGCTTTAGACTTATACCAAATGAAGCAAGCGAAAGGAGAACCAGTAAGCGTGTGGGAAAAGAGCATAGCAGCACAGTGTTTTCCAATGTTGTTTCCTACCGGAAACAGTGATCATTATGAGGAACGTCCACTGCAGATTCCAGCACCAGAATATAGATGCAGTAGGTTATATTCGAAGATCCCTGCTTTAGGCAAAACATACCGTACATTTTCCACCTTTTGGTTGAGAGTGATCTCTCAGTGCTATTATATGCTGTGGGCCATGTTATGAGAAAAGGCACAAGATAATATCAGATAATCTTTATTGCTCGATTAATGAAAACCATTGCAATATAATACACAATAAAATACCAATTTTAAAATAACCAGCTGCAAAAGCCAAAAAGTTAGGCTCTTAAAATACTTGAAAACCGTGGGGGCAAGAATTTCGTAGGGGGCGGATTAAGATCATTGGAAAACCTGCCTAATCAGGGCCACCATGGTCATTAATAAAGCTGCCTGTTCAGACCTTGAAATAAAGCAATCATTTGCAATATCAAAGACAGTTTTATTTTAAACTGATTTTGTGAGAAGATGATAAAACATGTAAACTCTCATTTGCTTCTTGTCAACCAAAGCGCTGCTAATCAGACTCATTACGGGCATTAATAAAGCTACCTCTTCCGATCCAGAAAGAAAACATTCATAAACGGTATCATGAACAAGTTTTAAAAAGCTGAATTCATAGGGAGCTGGTAAACCATGTAAACTATCATTTACGAGTTGTCAACCAGGGCACACTGCATATCAAACAATTAACCAGGGTGAGCCATGGTCAGTTCTTGTGAAACAGTTTTAGAAACTTTATCCCCCTTTAGCAGAATGGAATTGACTCGCCCTTGTGCCAAGTTATTACTGCCAGTCTGCAGGAGCGGACATTATGGGCCAGATTATGACCTTGCCAGAGGGGATTACTCTGCCCCAAATGTGACGGATATCCATATAGGAAACAATGGAATTTGTAATACGGTGGGCGGGATACCAGTAACATTTGGGACTGAGTAATTCCCTCCGTCATGGTTGTAATCAGGCGCTATGATTAAAAAAATGCTGTTTTAGCAACTTTCTTCATTCCAGGCTTAGAGACGGTCAGGTGTAAAAGGCGTGCAACAACGTTTCTCCAGTATGACCACATAAGCAGCAGTTTTGGTCAGAATACTGATCTTTCCAGGAGGGGCGAGCGTCTTTGGTGTCAAAGAATTCCATTCAATATAGCAAGAAATTATGTTTTACTTGAATAGAAAAGTGTTCATCTAAATATCCTTGTGATGACAGAGTTAACTAAGACCCCAGGACTGCCCAGGCATGCTGTCTTTTGCTCAAAGAGACCATGTCTGTGATAAGCGATAGGGTGCGGACAGAGATATTGACTGATCTGTTAAATGCAGACTTCCCCATGCCACATTG
This sequence comes from Pleurodeles waltl, assembly GCF_031143425.1. NCBI lineage: Eukaryota > Metazoa > Chordata > Amphibia > Caudata > Salamandridae > Pleurodeles > Pleurodeles waltl. Next base: position 637,086,029 of record NC_090444.1, read on the forward strand.
CCATGCTTTTTCCATGCCCAGACTTCAAATAACTTGGTTTAGGTAGCTTCCCTAAGTTCCTTTTCTGTTGCTGATTTGTTGTGCCTGCACTTCTTGCCAGCAAGAATGGTTTATGGAGGTGTTCTCTGCGGACCATAGCCTCCATAATGCTTTAAGAAAGGCTCTCTTTAAGTGAAAGATCGGATTTTTCAAGCCCATCTCCAATCTGACTCAGGCTGGGGAAGGGTTTTTCTGAATATTGAAAACAGCCTTATATACTTTAACTTGACTGGTGTTTAGTAAAAGGATTTCCTGGCCCTGTAATACTTCGGTCCCGTAGGAAATAGCTGCAAGCAACTGGACTGTCATGATTTTTGGGAAGTGAGACAAATTAAGACAATCCAGCTACTTCTTCAGCAGCTTGATACTATATATTAACAAGTGGACCTTTGCCTGGATCGAAAGCAGGTAGCAATTCCTTTTCAAACATGGTTCAAGATGGACTCTTAAATATTTATATGACTGCACCACCTCCACTTTTTTCCTCCCAGGAACCAATTAAAAGATTTGTAATTCGCCCAAGGAGCTGCATTAGTTTTGTTTTGGCCAGGTTTATTTCTAGGCCTTGCTGATCCATAAACATTTTAAGCACTATTAAACTCTGTTGCATGCCCTGTGGAATATGACTGTGGAATATCGATACCTGGCATATCAAACCAAATGTTGTTGTGATCTATAAAGCCCCTGCCATGGTCACAAAGAAATGCAGAAACTGTTTTATTGACATGCTTCTGGATTTTCCCAATCTTAGGACAAAACATTTTTGACCATTGCCATTTCTGCCTTGGACATATATTAGTATATACAAAGGCAGTTTTAGGAAAGAGAGACATCAATTGTAAAAAAGGTCTCTTTCATTTGGATTTCAAGAGGAACACCTGTGATTTTGCCTAGGTCATTTCTTCCACAGTGCACTGTCATTAGGTCTAGGTGCTCACAATCCAAAATAATAACAATTGATGCCACTTCATAACTCTGTGGCCAATGCATCCAAGTTATGTCCAAGTTTGGAAATCCAAGATTCTTATCAATACAACAATTAATGACATGTTCTCTGGCCTAGTGGATGAAGCTGTGTCCCAAATCCCAGCGGCAAACCATGGTGGTGTATGAAGATCTCATTCACAAGAGAAGTGCTCAGCAGAATAAGTAAACCTCAGGAGCAACGTGAAGTTATATATGGAGAGAAGAAATTGGAGAGTGGCAAAATTATAAATGTAACTGGTAGATTTTGGCAGTTACATGGAAGGTTAGGTTGTGATTAACTGCTGTGTGTATGGTGCACAGCTTCTTGCTAAACAGTATGGACGTTTCTGTTGGCTGATACTGAAATGTTGCTACCATCTTGGGAGATATATTGGCAAACATCTGGAGGTGAAGCTTGAAGAGGGGGTCCTTGTACAATCCCATATGACTCTTGCGAGAGCCACATTCAACTTGACCGATTGACCCTGCCACAAGGCTTTTCTTTTGATCTTATGAGAGTCTTGTAAGTCAGATTTTACAGGGAGAGAATACAGCAGGTATTACCACAGTACCAGAGCTATTAACTAGTTAAAAGAACCATAAAGAAATAGAAGTAAAGCACAGGTGGTCAACATGAATTATAAAGCAAAATTAAAAGGCTACACAAGCTATTACAGGGGATTATGGTACAGGTAGTATATGTACCGTGAAACAGATATAGTTCTTCTGTGAAAAATCCATGAGTGAGGTTACATTAGAGTCAACCAAAAGCTGACTTTCCCTCTACTAAATAAAAAAAAAGCTTCAATTTGATTGGCTTTAAGGCTTGAGGGTTGATATACTTATATATGTTGCATAACCTCAGACACTTGAGATTTCCCTTGGTGGTTTGGAGGTGAAGCAAGTGTAATCTCTTTGACTTTTGCTCAGCAGAGGTAATTTGACGTTTTATGTGGTTGGTATATTCAGCTAGCTTCAAGATACAGCTTTATGTTCAGATAAGTAAAAATATACTGTAATTTAATTATGAAGGCTCTGAATACATATTAAAATCATATAGTTGGAAGCAACTTTTTGATATGTTTGTCTATTATGCCAGTACTAATAGTTTGGATATTTAAAGTGTAAACCAGACATTAAAAGTGCTTGTTAGTGAATTGTAGCTGGCTGTATTTTTCAGATATTGTTGAGTTCATAGGTGGCTATAGAGACAGTTTTGTTTTAAGATCTAGATATTTCTCAAGGATGGTTGATGTATATTCTACATTTTCAAATTAAGGTATATATTTTTGGACAGTGGGTGAACTAATTACAGTTAAACATACACTAGAATGTGTTATGCGCTATAGCGCAAGCACTAAGTGAATTCAATTACAGACGCAAGTTGCTCAGAGACAATATGTTTGGTTAAAGAATGAAATGGTTGCTAAACTGTTTAACACTGAGATCTTGCATTATATAAAGGTGTTTTGTAGACTGTGCATGTTGAAATTAAACTGAAACATGCATGCTCTATAACGTTTTATGGTACAACCTGAAGGTTTTATCAGATTTCACTTTATTTAATCTGTGCACTGTTAAAATATGTTGTCTTCTGTGCTGTAAGTATATAGGGTTCTGTTTCATAAAATAATTATACATATGTTTCACTAAGAGAAAAAGTCTTTGTAGAGAGATGGCTTCCTGACAAAAATATTTTACTCTCACCATCCAACATGTGGAGAGGTCTCAATATAGAGAGAAGCTATTTTGTTAAAATATGTTTTACTGGTACTGTTTAAATAGAGGAGTGTTTTGCATGCAGTATTTATACAAGCCTTTAGACTATGTACACTTATAAGAAGCCATGTAATGTGGTACTAGCTCTTTAATGTCTTCTATACAGAGCATTAGCTCTCTCCTTCAGTTGTCACCTAATGAGACTGCTGTCACAGTGTAGTATGTAATAGGATGCCTCTTTGAACAAACTCTACCATGCAGAATGTATAGGATGTTGAAATATACTAGCACAGTGCCTACTTATTCTCTCATTTGTTTCTACACAGACCATGTATACTGCTCAAAATAATTTTTACAGAGGGCGTTCTTACTGTACTGAACTGAGCACCCTCGTCACTCAGACACATTTTTGGAAAGGGATGACTTTCTCATTTGAGCACTTGGCACCCAACCTTCACCATGAAGAGATGTCTTCACAGACAATGTTGTCATAAAAAGGAAGTTTTTAGCCTCTATACACCTATAAGCAAAGGAGTATCGCTCTCCTGATACTGACCCATACAGAATCTATGGATGGTTAAACTGTGATAATAGAAGGCCTATTGTATGCATTAAACTTTCTAAATACATCCCTTAACCTCTAGAGAAGTAACAGTACTCCGATAGTTCTTTTTGTTGTGAACCAAACAGCCTGTTCACTCTGAGAAAACATCTGTTTAGATATGTGGTTGTACTAGTAAATGCCTATACACCAACTGTGTGACCTGTACAAGGTTGTAAGGAGAGATGGTGCACTATTATAAATGTGAAGCATTTGATCTGTATGGGCTTGTATATGTGGAAGTTACTCTTTCATGAAACACGACAACCAAAAAAAACCCTGTTTAAATCTGGTAGCAGAGGGCCTGGTGCTTGTCTAAAACCTTGTACACTAATCCTTTAATCTCTTCAGAGATATCAGTAGAGACCTTGCTGTCTGTAAAGCAATTTATTCACCATATTTTATTAGAAGTGACATCCTTCTGCACATGTGAATTCCTCTCTAAACCCTTTTACACCCAATCAACAACCTCTATACAGCTAATGGTAGAGAGTGGTAATGTTCTGATACGAATGAGCTAATCACGCTGTATAAAGGTACATTAATAAGCTCTGGTTTTCTATGGAACTTTATTACTCTCATGTCCCCTGTGGTAAAATGTATTATTACAGGGGATAGTATTTGTCTGAAGCCTTCAAGGTACACCCTTTAGTCTGTTCAGATTATAAGCAGTCACCTTGCTCTTTATAAAGCCATGTAGCATAGTAGGTATTAGCTCTGAAACATCTTCTACGCAAAAACATTACCTCTCTGCTGAGCTGTTAGCTAGAGAGACTGCTGTTACAAGGTAGTATGAGATAGGCTTACTGTTTGAACAAACTGCACAATGCAGAATGTGTAGCATTCTGAACTTTAGATGCACAGGACACACTTGCTCTGTTGATGCTTTTACAGAGACTATGTATTCTGCATAGAGAAATCATTAGAGAGGGTTGTGTTATTGTATTGAATTAAATACCCTAGTCTTTCAGACAAAAACATCTTTAGAAACGGATGACTTTGTCAGTAAAACCTATCACACTCAATGATCTCTGTGAATAGATCTGTGAACAGTGTATGTTGTCATGAAAAAGCATTTAGGCCCTCATTATGAAAATGGTGGTAAAAACGACTACTGCACAGCAATGGCCGCCCAAAGTCCATCGCCGCGGCTACCAGCAGTCTGCCGTATTATGACCACAGCCAGATTTACGCCACAAGAATGGCAGAAATCCGTCTGTGGACATGCCAGCGGATGGCGGTAAAGTGGCACTGCTGCCACCAGCAGCTCCACGCCAGAAGACCGCTGCCAGCCGTATTAGGATCCCATAATACGGCCTGGCGGTGTTCTGTCGGAGGACCCCCTGGATCCAGGTAAGTCAGGTCTCCGACAGGGGAGGGGGTTGAGGGGGTTGTGTGGAAGTGTGTGCATGTTTGTGTGCGTGTGAAGTGAGGTTTGTGTTACGTGTTGAATGCGTGTGTGCATGTATGGAGGTGTGAGTTTGTGTATGTTGTGTTATGTGAATGCGTGTCTGCATGTATGTTTGAAGGTATGTGCGGAAGTGTGTGTTAATGGATGTATGCATGCATGGAAGCATGTGGGAATGGGTGTGTGTATGCGTGTGTGTGTGTGATGGGGTATGAATGCAGGGGGGTGGGGAGGGGGATTTAGAGACGTGGGGAGTGGGGGTAACTGGAGAGGGGAAGGAATTCTCTGTCACTGATAGTGCCTACCGTCATGGTTTTCGTGGCATTATGAATGCCACGGAAACCATGGTGGTAGGCGGGGTCATAATCCCGCAGTCGGAACAATAACGGCCTCCACGCTGGGGATGGATTTCTCCAGGCCGGCGGCTGTTACCGCCGTGGCGGTCGGAACGGTACATTGGTGATTTGGCTTCAGCCAACCCGTCAATGTCATAATATGGCGTAAAGTACCGCCATCCTGTTGGCAGTACTTACCGCCATATTAACGTTGACTGCTGGGGTCGCAATGACCCCCATAGTCTGTATACAAGGAGAACCTCTCTCGTGAAACTGAACCATACAGAACGTGAGGCTCCTTAAGGTGTGATCATAGAAGGCCTAGTATTTGCTGAGATTCTTCTACATAAATAATTAATACTCTTTAGAAGTGTCAGTAGACAGATAGCTGTTTGAGAACTGAAGCAAACATGCTCAACACTAAGACAAAACATCTGCTGAGAAACATGCCTCTATTATTAAAGTCTTCCATACCCACTGTTTAACCTGTACAGGGCGTTCAGGAGAGATGGTCTGCTATCATAAATGTGAACCTGTCACTCTACATAGGCTTGTGTAACAAAATGGTAGTGTTTCATGAAGCAGTACTATAATCAAACTGTACACTGTTTAAGACTGGTAGGAGAGTCCCTGTCATTTCTCCAAAACCTTCTACACTAACCTTTCCCTCCCTTCAGAGGTATCAGTATAGACCTTGGTGTCTGTAAAGCCCATTCAGAAGAGGCACCTTTGCACAGGGTGAATTACTCACTAAACCCTTTTAAAGCCAACCTATAACCTCTCACAGACCCAAAGAGGGAATGATCTCATAGAAGGGATCCAATCTCTCTGTATACAACTCGATTACAAACCTGTCATTTTAACTTCAATATCCCTCATCTTGACTTTGATATAATGTGGGGCACATGGGCTTGTGTTTGCCCTAGGAATTTTAACACACCCTTAATTCTTTTTAAAGATGTTGGTAGACACCTTGCTGTTTATAAAGCCATGTAACACAGGATGTACTACTTCTCAAAGCTCTTCTACACGGAGCACTTTGTCTCTCTTGAGCTGTCACTTAGACTCCTATTATAGGGTACTATGAGATTGGATTATCCTTTGATGAAAGCGCACCATGCAGAATATATAGAATGCTGAAATGTAGTTGCACAGGGCCTCCTTGTTCTGTCATTGATTCTAGAGAGACTGTCTATCTCGCTCAGAAAAATAATTAGAGATGGTGTTCTTACTGCACTGGCCTACACATTATTCACTCGGACAAAACATGTTTAGAGAGGGATGAATTTCTCAGTAACGCCTTTCACAGCTAGGCCTCACTGTGAACAAGTGTTTCATCAGAGAGGCTATATGTTGTTGTAAAAAATTTATTTAAGCTCTATACACTTACAAGAAAATTAGCCTCACTGTCCTGAAACTGAGCCATACAGATAAATACTCTGTGGCTTGCTAAAGTGTAATAATAAAAGGCCTAGTGTTTTCATTGATCCTTCTACACACATTCCTTATCCTCTTGAGAAGTATTAGTACTCAGCTCTTTCTGAGCTGAACCAAGCAGCTTGTTCACTCTGAGAAATGATATGTTTAGAAATTCTGGTTTATTACTAAGGGCCATATTTATAGGCCCCTAGTGCCACACGAGCGTCACTTTTAGTGATGCTCCTGTGGCACTAAGCACAGCACCATGTTTACAAGGTGACATTAAGCCACTTTTTGTGGCTTAGCACCACCTTGTAAATACAGCCCCTTCCCACACAGCACTGTGTGTGGAAGGGGCGTGCAATGGGTGATGCTGTGGGCATGCCACAGCAACACCCATTGCATTTTGCCGCTGCCTCAGATTTATAAAATCTTGTAAACCTGAGGCAGTGCCAAAATCTAATGCCACCCCCAGGGGTGGCGTTAGCAGGGCGCAACAAGGAGGAATACTTTTATTCCTCCTCGTTTTTTGCTTTTTCTATACGTGCTGCATTCTGCCGCACGCATAGAAAAAGCAAGATGCCAGAAATGGTTGTTTATGTGTGGGAAGGTGTCCCTTCCAGCACATAAACAATCATTTGAAAATGATGCTTTGGCACGTCTGTGTGCCAAGACGCCATTAGTAATTGTTTATGAGCAGGAAGGGACACCTTCTCACATAAACAATCACACCCCTCAACACAGACATCCTTGCACGATGGAGCAAGGATGTCTGCGTTAGCGCTGGCAGCTAAATTTAGCGCCAGCGCAGGGGGAAATGCAGGGATGTGCCACGTTCCCTTAAATACGGTGCATCCATGCATTTCTAAAGTGAGGCAGAGAGGTGTTGCCAATTTTGGTGCAGCACTGCGCTGAGCCACTTTTCTTTAAATCTGATCCAAAATGTCTTCAGACTCACCATCTAAACTCTGCAGGGCTGTCAGGAAAGATGACATACTGTTATAAATCTGAAGGATTTACTCAGTATGGTCTTGTGTAAGAGGGAGTTACTCTTTCACAAAACAGTACCATAACCAAAGTGTACCCTGTATAAATCTGCAGTAACATAAGGAGGACTGCTTGTGTAAAACTTTCTACAGTAACTCTTTACTCCCTTCAGAGGTATCAGTACAGATCTTGTTGCTGTATGTAAACTGATTCATGGACCTTGTTCTTTCAGAGGAGACACCTTTGTGCAGGTGTGAATTACTCATTAATCTCTTTTACACCCACCGAAAAACCTCTACAGGCATATTAGTACAGAAGGAATGTCCTGCTACAAATGGGCTATTCACTCTCCATAGAATTATACTACAAACATTTGGGCCCATATTCATACTTTTTTAGCACTGCATTTGTGTCATTTTTTTATGCAAAATTGGTGCAAACTTACAAAATACAATTGTATTTTGGAAGTTTGTGCTGCTTTTGCGTCAAAAAATGACATAAATGCAGCGCTAAAAAAGTATAAATATGGGCCTTGGTTTTATATAAAGATTTAATATCTCTTATCCCTCCACTGGTAAAGTATAGCAGTACAAGGGCTAGTGTTTGTTAGGGACCTTTCACACACACCCTTTATTCTGTTGAAATACATTAGTGCACATCTTATTGTTTTTAAAGCTATGAAGCACAGGAGATACTAGCTCTGAAAGGACTTCTACACCAAGCAGTTGGTCTCTGTTTAGGTATCTAAGATTAAGGATTTAAGAATCAGAAATAAATAATATGTGTTGTATCTTTTTTCTCTAGGGTTTTGCAGTCAGTTCAAGATGCCAACAAAGCAGCAGAAGACAAAGAAGAAAAAACAACAGTATTACAAAGAAGTTTGCAAAAGTAAAACATATGCACAGAAAGAATATAGGGGTAAAAGTAAATTCAGATCTAGTAAGAGTACCAAATGTTTTTTTTAAAAACATAATAATGTCACATACTTTCTTCTACAGGAGTCGAATGTCAGTTAGTCAAAGATCTTTATTCGGCAATTGCCATAAAAGTACAGGTAAAATCACATATCCTAGTGAGCAGGCAACAGAATAAAGAACAAATTAAAACACAGCTCAAAAGATCATATCATACATAGATTACAAAAAAGAGGACAAAATAGTCTAATCCAAATTCCTCTTTCACAGATATTCCAATACTTCTTATCAAAACGTTTACTAGTATCATAAAATATATTGTCAAATATTTTAAATACTCTAAAATATAATAGAAATCCTTACTCCATATAAAATAAGACTATCCTAAACCACATATGAAGTATAACATTTTAAACAAAGCAGATTTTAAAAAATAGCATAAATAGATTAATAAATTAAACGATATAATTCTGGTTCCTAATAGCAATAGATGATCTAATAAAGTTTAATACCTGAAAACAAATTTTGACATTTGATAATTTCTGAAAATATATCAAGGCTTCCTTATAATGGATCGGTCTTAATGTACGTAAAATAGGTAAGATAAAAACGTTTCTAGGGGTAGCATAAAGGGAACAAAAAAGAAAAAAGTGGGAAGTACTCTGCTTTGAACTAGCATCGCAGGGGCAAGGTGTTAAGTCTTTTTGCCAGATACACTGATTGGGAAAGGCCATCTTAAAATGAATTAAATTCTGTCTAAATAGAGTTTGGACATGAAAACCAAGTCAAATAGGGTTCTATATGTGAGGCCGTAACAATCTGAGTATAAGAATCTAAAGATTTCAGTTTCAAACAACTATGAAGTCTAATGTCTGAAGTATGCTCAGAGTGACATGATTTCAGCAGAGAGACCTTGCAGTTGTGGTTAGCAGTTGTGGTTCTTCAAACATATACCTAAGCCCCAGCTTGTCAAAGGATGATCGCAAATACGAGAGCCAGGGAATCCTGTTCGAATTGGCCAACCGTATGCACTTAGTAATACATTCCTGCACAAGACTTGCCGCTGGATTCGTCCAACATCTATTCCACAACAAAAGGGGGGCAATAGAGACTGTGTCCTCTAAAAAGCATTGGCCCACCTCCTCGTGGCTAATGATGTTTGACATACACTTGGGTACCATCAGTAATCTGCGCATAAATTTATTCTCAATACTTTGGAGAGTGGGTACTTTGATGTGACCCCAGACACCAGCCCCGTATAGGGCTACTGAGGCACACTTGAAATTATATAACATCACGATCTGAGAAGACAGTCTATGACCAAGTTTACGAGTAAAACGAAATATCGCCTCAATGTTCCTTGCCATTTTTGGGTCTTAAATTTAAGGTGAGTATTCCAAAGCATGGAAGAACTTATATGCATACCTAAGTAGCAATAATTCCTCACCTTATTAATGATATTGCCAGCCATAGTAAATTGTTTAGATTTTGTATTTCGGGGGCCACATGTCATAACAAATGTCTTAGAATAATTAACTTTTAGATCAAGGTCCAGCATGAAGTTCAAAAAGAGGTCCAACAGGCCTTGCAAACCATTTGTAGTGCGAGCAATAAGTACAGCATCGTCTGCATATAATAAAACTGGGAGCAATCTCTGACCCCTCTTTGGTACATCTTTCCCGTTTTTTATCAAAAAGTCATAAAGCCCATTTATATATATCAGAAAAAGAAAAGGGGCTAAAATACATCCCTGTCTTACTCCCCTAAATGAGGAAATGGGGGCGGTTCTCTGTCCCGATGGGCCAAACTGAACTGAAACCTTTAAATCCATATGGAGACGCTTTATAAGTTCCAATAGGGTCTCATCGCACCCCAGGGTTTCCATGATTTGCCATAGCTTCTCCCTATTTACCAAGTGAAATGCGCTGGATAAATCAATAAAGGCCATGTGAATTGACTCCCTTTTGGCAGTTACGTATTTACTAAGAATGAGATGCAAGTTTAATACTTGCCCAACTGTACCCAAACTGGGTCTAAAACCGGGAATTGGAGATCAAATCTGTGCCTTTGGCACCCAATCCTCCAGGCAAGATAAAATCACACTGCCCAGAATCTTGGCCGTAGAATCAATCAAAGATATTGGTCTGTAACAAGAAGGGTCTTGTGTATTGCCCTTTTTGAATCTAGGAATAATAATTGCCAGTTTCCAAGAAGAGGGTATATTACTTTTAACAGTGCTTCTTAAGACGTTTGTAACTAGGGGACCCCAAAGATTAGGCATAGATTTAAAGATATCAAAGGGAACACCGTCAGGGCTAGTAGCCTTCCCTTGTCTTGAACGATTAATGGCTCTAAGGATCTCATGTAGATCAAATGTAATATCTAGGGCATTTGTGTTAGGGTCTGGGTTGGTCCAGTTGGTAACATTATCCTCTTTAGTCAGAAAGTCATTATCTGAATCAAATACTTTCCTAAAATGATTCAACCATACCTCTTCTGTAATAAGACAATCATCATTAGTGTTACTGTCCGAGAAATATGAATGATTTACCACCTTCCAAAATTTTGCAGTATCCTTCAGATTGGACACAGCCTGTAACTTTTCCCACGCCTTAGACCTTATTTCTGATTTCCTTTTTTCCAAGGTGGCCTTATACTCAGCCCTAGCTAATTTAATTAAATAACGGGAAGGAGGAACAGTTTTAATGGCATCTTTTAATTTTTTGTGAGCAGTTGAACACGCGGAATCAAACCATCTATGGGCGGGCAAACCCATAGTAGGCCTGTCCACCACAAGGGCATGCGAAATAGCATTACTTAAAAGTTCAAATTCTTGAACTATATGATCATGGTCAGACTGTTGGGATAAACAAATATTAATGGAGTCAAACCTACATCTTATAATTTCTTGATTGAAAGTAATTGGGTTTATTCTGTCCCATTTCAGACATAGGCCAGAATTTGTATGAAAAGTGGTGTTTCTTCTCAATCCCTTATCCCTAGCGACCCGATCAATGATTAAGTCTAGATTAATACATAAGGGATTGTGGTCACTAGCACAGTGAGGGATTATCTGAAAATCATAGATTAAATGATAATCAGGGGAGCCAATAAGAATAAAATCAGTAGTACTCCCCTTCGAATTCCCTGTGAACGTTGGAACATTTAAAGAATCTAGTGCCACTTTCTCCCTAACATGAACCAGATAAAAATTACATACAAAGCAGTTCAGAGCTTCTTCTTCAGGTGAATGAATAAAATGGGCTGACGACTCTCTGCCTTCAATGGGAATAGCACACAGTTCTACATTTTCCTGACAACATAGGGGAGTATTAAAATCACCGGCCCATAAGACTACTAAATCTTCATCCTGTAATTCGGTGGAAGAATCGACAAAGTCCACTACGTCCTCTAGGTTTCCTTTAAGGAGACCACGTGGGACATTGTTATAAAAATGTAAAATCAAAATACCTTTTCACCCACTAATAGATAGTAAGACAATCATAAAATAAGGTGAAGACCAAATTAAAGACGCCTTCAATAATGGTAGTCATAGTACAAGGACTAAAAGACCTCCTCGTGCTCTTCCCATTGATGAAGTTAATGCCGGCTGGTAAAGAGTTGTGTACCCATCCAAAAGGAACGTATCTTTTGACCATGTTTCCTGTAAGCAAATTATGTCAAAAGATGATATAAAACTCGTCCAATCCGGGTTATTTATTTTAAAACGAAGCTCCGCAATGTTCCGACTGATCAAGGATAAGGGCTTTGGTCCTAAGTATAACACTGATTTATCAGTATTATTAAAATAGGAGGTATCAAAAATGTTCTCTCTTTCTTCCTGTATAAAATCATCATGATCATCGTCGGACGTTAATCTCAGCAAGTTTTTAGGACCCGGGCTTACGGTAACCATAAGTCAATCATTCTCGTCAAGAGAATTAGAGGCCAAAGGACAATTGATAATAGCAACATTTACCTGAACATATGGCCTAACTGGGACTGAACTATGATTGCTAGGAACAGCACTAAAACATTGTGGAAAAAGGGAATGGTCGTAAAAATGGCACAGGGAGTGTATTTGGATCCTATTATCTGAAATGTCAGAATAATCTAAATTTGCCAGAAGGTAATCAACTGAACACGGGTTAGCAAAATTGATAACAACACAGTCTCCGTCATCCGCTTTTCTTCAGTAGCCAACCTGCTTCACTCTACATGCCATAGGAATCTTATTATTTGGATGATAGTTGGATCGGAATTTAGATTTCAGCCAGTGAGTAGACTTCCTAATCAAAGCTTGGGTGTCTTCTTTTTTATTACTATCCAAAGGAGGCACGTTTGTTAACACCAAAACATAAGGAATACAATCAGGAGGTAAGTGCAATAAATCTGCTTGATTAATGGATTTATTTCATAGGGGAAAATTGAGCCAAGGGAGACAACTTCTTTAGGGATTACTTGCGGCAACTCATTCATAGCATTACCTTGGCCAAATATGACCAGGGATTTGGCCAAGAGTGTGCTGGAACCTTGAGATGACGACATAGGTAATGAATTTTCTTTTGTTACCACATCACGGCTAGGTACCATTCCCTCACTTGATACTCCTGAATTAAATAACTGGGCAAAAGTACTAAGCACATTGTTACAAAAACAGTCAAGTCTTTTAGTAATCATAGTAATAAGTTTCTCCTCTAGGGTAGCACAAAAGGATTTAAGTATGGAGTCTATTGTACCAAAGGAGTCACTGAAAGCATCATTGTTTTTTGGGTGTTAGTTAGTTGAAACCAAAACGACGGATTCATTGGCACTAATTGCCGGTGAAACGTGAATTCTCTTTTTAGGGCCCGAAATCTTTTTTATATTCTTGGACCTTTTACCCTCTCTCCTCTTCTTCGATGGGGGGGGGAGTGCCTGGGAGCATTCCAAGGATGAATTAACACTTTGAACAGAGGGTTGGGTAAGTCTTGTGGGGGCATATCACAGTGAGCAGATTGTGTAATATTGATAAACGGAGCCAGTGGAGTGACCCCTCCTTTGAATTAGTGATTATTTGAACAATACGTAATCTTGTAAAAAGATTGTAGTTTGTAAAAATTCAATTTTTCAGCTCCAAAATTTAAATGATATGCTATTAAGAACTACTCATTCTGAAGTCACTTCTGTAATAGGTAACATTCAGATAGAAACCTTTTAGTCTGAAAGGCCAAGTGAAGACACGGAGATGGCTGTTAGGAATAACACTGAAAATTCTAATACTAGCATACTGTTAGATATTTTAAACAATTAAATTGATGCATTTGAAAGAACAACTGTGGAAATTTCAAAGTATGTACTTATTGCAGGCTAACTCACTACAAATTACAAGTAAAAAAATTGTATTTGTGAAAAAACAGAAGACAGTGATCTTGTACATTGGTTTAAATTTGCTCTTTATTTGATCACTGAAGAAGGGTTTGATTTGTGCCTAAACCAGTTTATCTGTAAATACTGTATTGACAAACTGGATGATAATAAATTGCTTGCTATGGTAATTCGTAACAAGTTGGAATTCCTCCCTAGCTTCAAACACTGAATATGTATGTTGCTATTCTCCTACAAACAGTACTTCCATTCCAAGCCATTGTTAGACTGGACATTAAAAATAAAACATACATACGTCTGAACTACCAAAAGGTTTGAAAAGTAAAGTTATGTACTTGCCTTTGAACATGAAGAATATTGAAACGTCCACTGCAGATTCCAGCACCAGAATATAGATGCAGTAGGTTATATTCGAAGATCCCTGCTTTAGGCAAAACATACCGTACATTTTCCACCTTTTGGTTGAGAGTGATCTCTCAGTGCTATTATATGCTGTGGGCCATGTTATGAGAAAAGGCACAAGATAATATCAGATAATCTTTATTGCTCGATTAATGAAAACCATTGCAATATAATACACAATAAAATACCAATTTTAAAATAACCAGCTGCAAAAGCCAAAAAGTTAGGCTCTTAAAATACTTGAAAACCGTGGGGGCAAGAATTTTGTATGGGGCGGATTAAGATCATTGGAAAACCTGCCTAATCAGGGCCACCATGGTCATTAATAAAGCTGCCTGTTCAGACCTTGAAATAAAGCAATCATTTGCAATATCAAAGACAGTTTTATTTTAAACTGATTTTGTGAGAAGATGATAAAACATGTAAACTCTCATTTGCTTATTGTCAACCAAAGCGCTGCTAATCAGACTCATTACGGGCATTAATAAAGCTACCTCTTCCGATCCAGAAAGAAAACATTCATAAACGGTATCATGAACAAGTTTTAAAAAGCTGAATTCATAGGGAGCTGGTAAACCATGTAAACTATCATTTACGAGTTGTCAACCAGGGCACACTGCATATCAAACAATTAACCAGGGTGAGCCATGGTCAGTTCTTGTGAAACAGTTTTAGAAACTTTATCCCCCTTTAGCAGAATGGAATTGACTCGCCCTTGTGCCAAGTTATTACTGCCAGTCTGCAGGAGCGGACATTATGGGCCAGATTATGACCTTGCCAGAGGGGATTACTCTGTCCCAAATGTGACGGATATCCATATAAGAAACAATGGAATTTGTAATACGGTGGGCGGGATACCAGTAACATTTGGGATGGAGTAATTCCCTCCGTCAAGGTTGTAATCAGGCGCTATGATTAAAAAAATGCTGTTTTAGCAACTTTCTTCATTCCAGGCTTAGAGACGGTCAGGTGTAAAAGGCGTGCAACAACGTTTCTCCAGTATGACCACATAAGCGGCAGTTTTGGTCAGAATACTGATCTTTCCAGGAGGGGCGAGCGTCTTTGGTGTCAAAGAATTCCATTCAATATAGCAAGAAATTATGTTTTACTTGAATAGAAAAGTGTTCATCTAAATATCCTTGTGATGACAGAGTTAACTAAGACCCCAGGACTGCCCAGGCATGCTGTCTTTTGCTCAAAGAGACCATGTCTGTGATAAGCGATAGGGTGCGGACAGAGATATTGACTGATCTGTTAAATGCAGACTTCCCCATGCCACATTGCCATGCTTTTTCCATGCCCAGACTTTAAATAACTTGGTTTAGGTAGCTTCCCTAAGTTCCTTTTCTGTTGCTGATTTGTTGTGCCTGCACTTCTTGCCAGCAAGAATGGTTTATGGAGGTGTTCTCTGTGGACCGTAGCCTCCATAATGCTTTAAGAAAGGCTCTCTTTAAGTGAAAGATCGGATTTTTCAAGCCCATCTCCAATCTGACTCAGACTGGGGAAGGGTTTTTCTGAATATTGAAAACAGCCTTATATACTTTAACTTGACTGGTGTTTAGTAAAAGGATTTCCTGGCCCTGTAATACTTCGTTCCCGTAGGAAATAGCTGCAAGCAACTGGACTGTCATGATTTTTGGGAAGTGAGACAAATTAAGACAATCCAGCTACTTCTTCAGCAGCTTGATACTATATATTAACAAGTGGACCTTTGCCTGGATCGAAAGCAGGTAGCAATTCCTTTTCAAACATGGTTCAAGATGGACTCTTAAATATTTATATGACTGCACCACCTCCACTTTTTTCCTCCCAGGAACCAATTAAAAGAGTTGTAATTCGCCCAAGGAGCTGCATTAGTTTTGTTTTGGCCAGGTTTATTTCTAGGCCTTGCTGATCCATAAAAATTTTAAGCACTATTAAACTCTGTTGCATGCCCTGTGGAATATGACTCAGCAATAAGATGTTGTTGCCATATTTTAGGCACCTGACTTTCTCTGTGCCTAAAGCCGGAGGAAGGCTGTTGACTTTTGCTAACACACTGGTGAGGTCTGCCAGGTATAAATTAAACAGGATTGGAGCCAAAACTCAGCCTTGTTTTAGGTCGGTCTTTGTAGATATTGTTTTTATTAATCTTGTGCATCTCCAATTTTAACCTAAACCCAGGTATCGGTGTAAATATCTATAATGTCCCTAAGCAGATTATTTGGGATTCCCCATTTGGCCAGCTTAGACCAAATCCTTTCCCTAGGGACCCTGTCAAAGGCAGACTTGAGATCAATGAAACTCGTAAAGGCTCCTCTTCATGTGTCTGGCCTTTTTCACAATAAGGGAGAGAGCAATTTGATTTATTAATGTTCCCATGCCTGCCCTGAACCCTGTTTGAAATCTCAGGAGTAGCTTGTTTTCATCTGCCCAGATTTGAAAGTGATGTAACAGTCAAGATACATAGAACTTATCTTCCACATCAATGGGGCTATTAGCCTGTAGTTCGAGGGCAGAGCTGGATTTCCACATTTATAGATAGGGTCCACGATTCTGGGATCCATTTGGCATGAGTGATGGTGTTAAAAAGTGGTGAAAAATACTGCACCCAATATACTGCATTGCCTTTAAAGATTGCATTTGGAAGCCCATTGGGTCCAGTAGGCACTTTGGACTTCATTTTGTTGACCAGACTGACTCATTGTTCTGGCTCCCAGACTTGATGGTGATTTACCTTCTCCGAGATGGCCAAAAGCTTCCCTCTGCTTGGTGACATGTGGAGCTGTTTGTTTCCAGGGGGCGGTTGGACCCCCAACAGTTGGAATGAAGGCTTAACTAGCATTTTTCCACCATCCAGAAGTTTCAGATGTGACAGGCCCTGGAAGCTGAATCAATCCCGAAAATGTGATTCTGTTTTTTCCAAGTGCCAGTTCGTTCACCAGTCCCCAGATGAACTTGCTGTTTGACATTTTACTTGCCCAGAGTAATTTGGACCATGAGCTTTCTTGAAACCTTTTCTTTGCGGACAACAATTGGTGCTTTTTTTTCATGGCCCACAGGGTAGTTTTATCTCCACCCTCGCCCCAGAGGGTTGCTTTTATAATTTTCCTGGGCTACTGCATGATTTGTGATTTCTGGGTTCACAATGCCTTATTTAACCAGGGCTGTTGGTCTCGGCCCCTCTTTGAGTCGGAAGCCAGTGGCTGGAACGTTGAATTAGAGGTGGACGGAAATTCTGCGAGCAGACCGCACCTCAACTCAGCCCAGTCTTCCTTCCAATCATCTTTGAAAGTGGGCTCTTTTGCTTCCATGACTGCTAGGTTTCTCCTCTCACCCTGCCCTACGATACAGCTCGTCTATCACACCCGCTATTCCTTGCTGACACCATTTGATTATTTTAAGATTGAGCATAGCTTGGGGTGTAATTAAGTCGCTTGAGATTTGCAGCATCTCAAATTTGTGTGCCAGTTCCAATGTTTGCAGGAAGTGATCGCTCTCTGGTCTGCATTTAATTTGGATGTTCCACACCAGAGGTGCAGGGGAGTTGTTTATCAGAGTGTTGTTGATAATTGAGCTGTTTTTTCTTCTTACAAAGGTTATGGATGCTGGAAAGTCCTTCTCGCTGTTTCTGTTTAACAATTTTAGGCCTACATTTTCCAGATGTTTCCTATGTGTATTTGCGGTTCGATTCTTTGTGATTCCTCCTTTTGTAGTCATCAGGTTGAGATTGAAGTTGCCGCCGAAGATGAATATGGTCTCATTATGCTGTCTTAGTAAGACCTTAATTAGTTCACCCAATGCTTCCACTTTACCCCCCTTTTGAGCTTTTTTGGGGTGGATGTACACATTTATAAGGATTTGTTCTATTTGACTACTATGTGACCTGCCAAGTGTGACCTTGGTTGCCTGGATCCAGTGTGACCCTGTGTCGATTGAGGCTTTGTGTCCTATGAGTGCCGTGGAAATGAAGGTTGTCAAGCCCCCTTTTGCTTGACCATATTTGCTGGAGCTCTTTGCTGGAATATGCAAGACAGCATACACGGACGCCACAATCAGCCCTAGACTCCAGGTTTACTGAAGTAAGATGATATGGTGCTCCTGGAGAAAGGACTAAGCTTCTGGGTCCTGTAATATTGATTCAATTCCGTGGACACTCCATGAGCAGATGTTAACATACGATCTGACTAAACCCTGGTCCCCAGGCTTTTGGCTGCTGTCAGGGAACATTTTTGTGGTTTAGAGGGCTAGTGCTCTTTGGGTGCCCCATATATTTGGCCTATCCCTGTTTCACCAGCATGCTTCATGACCATTAGTTTTTCAATGTCCATTAAATTTGTTTCTGCTCTTGTCAACCCTCTTAGCACTGATTTGTTGCGAGACATAGGGCTCGTAGTGGACCTGGGTAGCGACGATGATCAAATTGTCGCAGCTCAATACCCCATGAATCTAAGATGTCAGAATATGAGACTTGTTGATGTACTAGGCCTGCCATGGTCCATGTGGTTGCTCCTTAATGGATGGGGTTTGAATTTGACGGAAAGTAGATCTGCCGATGAGACCTGGGAAAGTTCTCTTATTTCCCCTATTAGTTTTAAAATGTTTCCTCTTTTGAAAATGTCAAAATTCCCCTCTGACTTAAAATGTGGAATAAGGAGTAGTTTGTGTGCCTCTGAGGGCATGGTGGCCAACGAGACCACCGATTTCCTTTCCCTGCATTGGTTCGGTGGAAGCCCCTTAAGACCTACTTCTTGGTGATATTGAGGCGCAGTTTGACTGCAAACTAGTGCTGGATCTGCTCCTCTCTTTTCCGCTTTGGTCCATGGCTTTCTCCTCAGTCTCCTTGTTGATGTAAGCTGGATATTCTGTTGTAATGTGAGGCTCAGTGCTTGTGGAGAAACGCACTGGTATGTTTTCTGTATTTTTCTGCCCATCTTACTAGTCAGGTTTACCTCTTTCACCTCGTTGTCATTTCCCTTTGTGGGTTGTCTGAAGATAGTACTAGGTTCCTTGCTTCCCTGACCCCCGTCTGCTTCGGGATGGAATTGGTCTTTGAGAGCTTAAACTTAGATTGGGCCATTCCTCAGCTGTTAGAGAATGCTTCAAGTGTAATGGTGAAGGTAGATACACAATTTCTCTGCTAGTGTTTAACACAAGTATCTGTTTCTGTTGTGTAAAGAATTTCCATATATTTTTCTGCTGGTCAGTTCGTTCTTTTTTCCATGCTTTCCTTTGCTTCTTCTTTTCCCTTTTTGATTTTGGCAGCATTGAGCTTTGTAGAGCGCTGTGAGGGGAATATGCCTCTGTTGTTGTGGTCGTGCCTGTGCTCTTGCTGTTTTCCCCGATGTTATAAACCCCTTCCTGTGAATGGATTGATGTCCTTGTGGGCTCTGTGTGCCCCATTTTCTTTGGTGAAATTAAAATGGAAGGCTACCTTGGCGAGTTTTCCATGATTGTGGTCTTTTCTTCATGTTCTTCTAATTCTAATACCTGAAACCTTTCCCTTGTGTGTAGGGACTGGGCCCCAACTTTCATGAGTATTTCATGAGAATGGAAGTGATGACCTGAGGCTTGGTCCCGGGAGGTGCAGTCACATGCTGCTTATTGTACATAATTGTACTTTTGGGATCTGTGAATCAGGATGTTAAGGGCTAGTAGCATTGAGTCAATAACCAAATCATAATTGCCCAAGACGTTAAGTAGATCAACTTGAATGTCTTATTTATTGGCCTAATGCTTTATTGCAGCTGACATAACGTCAAACATTGACAGATGTGAGCCCCACATGTTGGTTGGTACCTCTGATTGTCACCAGGAATTTTGCGTGCGGTCCTAGAAGGGGTTTAAGGTGATTGTAATGTTCGTCAATTCCTCTTTATCATTTTGGACAGATTTGAGAGGAGGGCCCTCTTATCCTGTGCAGTGCTAGCATCATCCATATTAAAGAGTTCTATTAGATGATGGTCATGGGTGCCAGCAGAATCTGGCTGGCCTGGATCCTTCCTTGTTCTTGAGCTTGGGGATTGGTCCTCCCAGCTGCTAAAGTCCAAGGATAAAATAGACCAGAGAAGCAGCTCTGTACATTTCACCCTTCATTCTCCCAGATGTGGGAGGGATTGTGCTTTTTGATTATAGCTAGAATCTAACCATTCAGGCTCATTCAGTTTGGTAGTAAGGGGCTTGGGGGAAAAAGACCCCAAGGGGATTTTGCTCAAAATTCCCCCCTATTAATGTGTCTGTTGTTACCTGTGATCTTGGATGGCAGGCAGTTAAAAAGTCTATTATTTTGTACCCACTTTTGTTGCTGGTGGCAATGATGGTGCTTTAAAGTCATTTTCCTGCTGTTCCGTGGGCTGTATTCCTTCATTTAGCAAGGCACCTAAGCATGCTGTTAATGAGTTTGCCGGGGAGCTCTGCTTTGTACCTTTTTGGTAGCCTTTTCCTCCCCTCATTTGGAGCCCCCCGGGACTTGCCGGATCGCATTGTTCTTGCCTGATAATTCAATGGTTAAAGGGATTTGCAGGAGACGTCCTATGATATTGTTGGTGATCTTTTGTTCTACTCTGGAGAGGTCAAGAAGTGTTGCTTCTGCACATTGAAGGTGGGAACACCCAACTCTTCAGCTGTTCTGAGACTCTCCCATAGGCGATGAAAATTGGAGAGTTGTGACTTCTATCCAATGAAGATCCTGATGACATGGGTGTATGAGGCTGGCCTGGTTTATAGTGGGTATCTGATATCACTTACACCTTGTGCCAGGTCAGTTATCCCTTATTAGTAGATTAGTAGTGTTCTAGCAGATTAGTCTGATAGAGGTAGCTATAGCAGAGCAGCTTAGGCTGAACTAGGAGACATGCAAAGCTCCTACTATACCACTTATATCATATAGCACTATATCATAAGAAACAAAATACTGAGAGTTACTGAAAATAAAGGTACTTTATTTTAGTGACAATATGCCAAAAGTATCTCAGAGGATATACTCCCTTTAGGGGGTAAGTAAAATACATAAAATATACACACAAACCAAAATCAGGTAAGTAAACAGTTAGAAAAGTAGTGTAAACACTGTAGAACACAATAGGATGCAATAGGATACAATAGGCCTAGGGGCAACACAAACCATATACCCCAAAAGTGGAAAGCGAACCACGAATGGACCTCAGGTCTAGTGTAGTGTGAAGAGGGTCGCTGGGAGTGTAAGAAAACACAAAAGGTGTCCAAGATACCCCACCCCAAGACCCTGAAAAGTAGGAGTAAAGTTACCCTACTACCCTAGAAATACAGTAAAGTTGTGATAGGGGATTCTGCAAAGACAACAACTGACTGCAAAGCACTAAAGACAGATTCCTGGACCTGAGGACCTGTAAAGGAAGGGGACCAAGTCCAAGAGTCACAAAAGTGTCCAGGGAGGGCAGGAGCCCACTAAACCCCGGATGAAGGTGCAAAAGGGCTGCCTCCGGGTGGAAGAAGCTGAAGATTCTGCAACAACGGAAGATGCCAGGAACTTCTCCTTTGCACAGAAGATGTCCCACGGTGTGCTGGGGGATGCAGAGTTGTTTTCACGCAGAAAGATCACAAACAAGTGTTGCTAGCTGCAAGAGTCGTGGTTAAAGAAAATGGGTGCTGCCCGGGCCCAGGAAGGACCAGGAGGTCGCCCCTTGGAGGAGGAGACAGAGGTGGTACTCATCAGCACAGAGAGCCCACACAGAAGCAGGCAGCACCTACAGAAGCATTTGAACAGGCGTTCAAGAATTCTGAGCATGGTGGTTGTCTCAAAACTTCAAAAGAGGGTCCCACAAAGTCGGTGGTCAACTCAGCGAGTTGAGCAATGCAGGACAGAGTGCTGGGGACCTGGGCTGTGCTGTGCATGAAGGATTCCTTGCAAAAGTGCACAGAAGCCCTAGCAGCTGCAGATCACGCAGTACACAGGATAACTGTCTGGCGTGGGGAGGCAAGGACTTACCTCCACCAAATTTGGACAGAGGACCACTGGACTGTCGGGGTCACTTGGATCTAGCTCCTGTGTTCCAGGGACCACGATCGTCAAGATGGTGATGCAGAAGTTTGGTGCCTGCATTAGCAAGGGAAAGATTCCGTTGACCCACAGGAGATTTCTTCTTGGCTTCCAGTGCAAGGTGAAGGCAGACAGCCCTCAGAGCGTGCACCCCCAGGAAACAGTCGAGAAAGGCGGCAGGATTAGGTGCTACAATGTTTACTTTGTTGCGGTTTTGCAGGGGTCATGGAGCAGTCAACGGTCGATCTTTGGCAGAAGTTGACGAGGGAGATGCAGAGGAACTCTGGTGAGCTCTTGCATTCGTTATCTCCCGAGAAACCCACAGGAGAGACCCTAAATAGCCCTCAGAGGAGGATTGGCCACCTAACCAGGTAAGCACCTATCAGGAGGGTTCTCTGACATCACCTGCTGGCACTGGCCACTCAGAGGCCTCCATTGTGCCCTCACACCTCTGCATTCAAGACGGCAGAGGTGTGGGACACACTGGAGGAGATCTGGGCACGACCCCTGGGGTGGTGATGGACAGAGGAATGGTCACTCCCCTTTCCTTTGTCCAGTTTCGCACCAGAGCAGGGGCTGGGGGATCCCTGAACTGGTGTAGACTGGCTTATGTAAGGAGGGCACCATTTGTGCCCTTCAAAGCATTTCCAGAGGCTGGGGGAGGCTACTCCTCCCCAGCCCTTAACACCTATTTCCAAAGGGAGATGGTGTAACACCCTCTCTCAGAGGAAATCCTTTGTTCTGCCTTCCTGGGACTGGGCTGCCCAGACCCCAGGAGGGCAGAAACCTGTCTGAGGGTTGGCAGCAGCAATAGCTGCAGAGAAAACCCCAGAGAACTAGTTTGGCAGTACCCGGGGTCCATGCTGGAGCCCCGGGGATGGATGGGATTGGCACCCCAATAACAGATTTGGCATGGGGGACAATTCCATGATCTTAGACATGTTACATGGCCATATTCGGAGTTACCATTATGAAGCTACATATAGGTATTGACCTATATGTAGTGCATGCGTATAATGGTGTCCCAGCACTCACAAAGTCCAGGGAAATTGCCCTGAACAATGTGGGGGCACCTTGGCTAGTGCCAGGGTGCCCTCACACTGAGTAACTTTGCACCTAACCTTCACTAAGTGAGGGTTAACCATATAGGTGACTTATAAGTTACTTAAGTGCAGTGTAAAATGGTTGTGAAATAACTTGGACGTTATTTCACTCAGGCTCCAGTGGCAGTCCTGTGTAAGATTTTTTGGAGCTCCCTATTGGTGGCAAAAGAAATGCTGCAACCCATAGGGATCTCATGGAACCACAATCCCCTGGGTACCTTGGTACCATATGTTATTATAAGGGTGTTCCAGTGTGCCAATCAGAATTGGTGAACATGGTCACAAGCCAGCAGTGACAATTTTAAAAGCAGAGAGAACATAAACACTGAGGTTCTGGTTAGCAGAACCTCAGTGATACAGTTAGGCACCACACAGGGAACACATAGAGGCCACAAACTATGAACACTGGGGTCCTGGCTAGCAGGATCCCAGTGACACAGGCAAAAACAAACTGACACACAAGTAAAAATGGAAGTAACATGCCAGGCAAGATGGTACTTTCCTACAATGGGAGAAAGGAAAGTTCTTGGGAGCCTCCAGGTGGGATGTGAGCAGATCTCGCTGGGGGTTCCACAAGTCACACACGAGCCTAGCAGGGCTGCTTCTGTGAGCCTCCCAGGGCTCACACTCTGCAGCGGGTGACTACAGCAGCTGTACTCAACCAGCCCACCTGGTGCACCTTCATGCCTGGGTGAGTTAAAAACCTGCCCTGCTGCTGCTGGTGTTTTCTGCACTGCACTGGGAGCCCTCTTCCAAAGCTGTGGGGCTGTTGGGGCTTCTTTACTTGAGAGAGGAGGGTGAAGGTGAAGGGTTGGTGGCCCTCCGGCACTCTGTGGTGTTAACCCCCTCTAGAGCGCCCCACACTTCCAGCTTTGTGGGAATGCGGATGCAGATGCAAATGCAGATGAAGATGCTGATGAACATGGAGGAGAGGGGATGCTTTGATTGTGAGCTTCAATCACAGTCTGCCTCCCAACTGTCGCTCCAGCTCATACTTGGCCTGGGTCCTGGTTCCCCCTCTAGACCTGTAGACCGCCCACATGCCCCACAATGCAGATGAAGGATAGGGGTGCAGTATGATGTGGGGGTAGAGGAGCTTTGACTGTGGGCTTCAATTTTAATCTGCCTCCCAGCTGCATCCCAGCTGCAGCTTCAGCCAATCCTACCAATCCAGCTGCTCCTGCTTGACCTGGGTCCTGGGCCTGGGTCCTGAACCTGGGTCCAGGGTCTGCTGCCGGGGGAACCCAGTCGCACTGCTCTTATTCCTGGGTCGGCAAGGTCATGCTGGTTTTCGTGCTCCAGTGGCTTAGCTGTAGGGGTTGGGTCCAGTGGTTTGGCATGCTGGTTTGAGCGGATTTGGCCCCCCTTCTCCAACCTCCTGCCGGTACCGCTGTTGTGCCGCAATCACAATGCTGCAGTTCCAGACCGCTCCTATGGTTTAGCAGGTGGTGGGGGGTCTGCCTGTTCCGTTACTGGAGTGCCGTACTCCTCCCTACTGCCATGGCTGCGACTGGTCCTTAGAGCTCGATGGCTTGGTGGTCCGCTCCTCTGACTGTGCCGCCTGTGCCTATGCTCAGTGCTGTGTCTGAAAGACAAGCTACTAATTCTCATGTGGCACAAGGTTTAATGACATCACTGTGAGAGATTTTGTGGAAAAATGTAATGATGAGGTACTAGAAAGTAATTTGATGAATGTTATGGCTTGCAACTTGGTACCAATACGTGAGCTAAAATGTATGTTACTGAATCTAAGTGAAGTTAACTTGTTTGTTTCTTTAAGCTGCATAGAGTATACATGGGAGGAACATCATGACTTTCTTAGGCAAGCTAATGCAAACATTCCAAGGATTAATTGCAAGTCTGTTGGTGATTTGTGTTTCAATGATTCTCAAATGTTATAAAAACTTCAAACACAGGTTTGAAACCATGCTCCATTTTATTTGCAACAAAACGAATCCACCACTAAGTGGGTTCAGGATTTATTATGGAGAAAAGAATACCAAGCATAAGGGGCACCACATATACATAAGTTTTTCTGGGTAAAAGATGCATCAAAGTCTGGTAAAGATGCTGATGACTCAGTGTTGTCATGCTTTGAGCTATATGTAACTTGTTACATTCCAGAAGAGTCTCAGAACAGAACTCTTAGGCAACAAGTCTTGCTATTCCAATCACATAAATGTGGCAAATATTCTCAACAGAGATACAGAGCAAATGGGAAGTACTACATTAAGTGTCATTTGGGATTCCCTAGACATGTAATCTGCAAAGGAAGAGTAAACAGTTTTATGACTGCAGTCAGACACACTGTTACTGGGAAATCACCTATAAGTACATATAGATGAAAAGAAGTGAGGCTTCAAAATTTATCAATTACTAGAATAAAATAATCCTGTCCATATGGAATGCCAACGTGGATATTCCATTTATAGCAGACAATTCTATTACTGTAGCTCAATACGTTACTTCATATATAATAAAGTCAGAAAAGACAGAGATGAGGGTCGTATGGGAAGAGATAGCAGCAGAGAAGACTTTAAGGAAAAAAGCTTTGCAGTTTCAGTTTATACATGCTCTCACACAGGGAAATTAGATCCTATGAAGCTTTTGATAAACTTAGCTCCTCAAGCTTATACAGGAATTCCAAATAAATATTTTGGGCTAGTTTAGAGCTGACAACAACTTGAAAACATGTGTTCAGACCGTTTCCTGAAATAGAGTATCTTGCTCTGTTTGAGCAAGAAAGTGCTGAGTTCCTTAAAACAACTATGACGTTCACTTAGGGGGTCATTATGACCCTGGCAGTCACAAGACCGCAAGGGTCACTGTTGCTTTCGGACCGACTGCAACATTATGACGGTGGTGGAGCCGCCACGGTCAAACCACTGACACCGCTAGGCTGCCACCAGCCTGCAGCCTGCCAGTCCCAGCGGTTGTAATCTGCCAGGGCAGTACTGCAAGCAGCGCTGCCATGGGGATTAAGAGTCCCCATCTGCCAGCCTGTCCATGGTGGTAAACACCACCATGGAAAGGCTGGTGGTATGGGGGCCACCACTCGGCATGGGCAGTGCAGGGGCCCCCATGCACAGCCCCATCGTGCATTCCACTACCCAAATTAGGGGCAGTGGATTGCGCAACAGGTGCTCATGCACCCGCTGCAATTCCAAATTACCTCCTGCTCCATTAGGAGCCGGCAGCAATGTTAAGGCCCTATTTCACGCTGGGCTGAAGCCATAATAGGGCCGGCAAGTTTCAGGCTGCACAGGAGGTCCGATGGCGGGATGGCATTGGTGGGCGAATGTCATAATGAGGGCCTTAATACCCTAATTGAAGTGTTCATCTAGAAAACATGTGTTTGCATGAAGTGCTGCAATACTATACATACACCAATAATGTTGATGAGAAAATTGAGCAAGGAATGGTTTGTTTGACTGGCTGCAACAGATGTTTAGTGAGACATGCAAAACCAAGTCTCAGTAATCATTGTAAATTGATCTGTCAAATAGGTGAGAAACAAAAATAATGTCTTTTGCCTGGCTCTGTTGCAACGTTTTGAACCTTGGCATTCAGAAACTGAACTGCTAGGTGATGATGATCGCTACGAAGATGCTTTCAATGCAATCAGAGATAACATTCAATGTGAAGTGTTTCTTCCATATTAGAAAATGTTAAATGATGAAATCAAACAGGAGGCAACAATTGCTAAAGAAGTTGCAAAGGAAAGCTGACAAGACAACTAGAGCTCAAGGCCTATTATTTGAGATCCCATGGCCAGCCTATTGTTGAAAATCATTATCAATAGCTATGAATCAAGTAGAAAATGCTATGGGTCAAGTGAGGAGTGAGTGCATTTATTTAGAAAGTTTAATCTCACAACCAAATGAAGAACAGCTAAAGGTTTTTTCAACAAGTAACAAAATCCGTGGAACATAGACTGCTACATTTAACACCTGAATGTACATTTAAAACATTCTAGCCTACACTTTTCTATGTTAGTGGGCAGGCAGGTATAGGGAAATGTTTCTGATTAAAATATTTAGTGCATTTGTTCAAAGGAAAACTAGCTGTGCCCTATCACATGATGTGGCTGCTTCTACTGAAATAGCTGCTCAGAACATTAAAGGAATTATATTGCACAGACTACTTATGTTGTCTGTGGAATATGACAACAGACTAAAATACCTAAAGTTATTTGGTGATGCTTGTCATGAGGTGGCCAGGGTTCTGAAGAAATAGAAAGTTCTGATTATGGATGACTTTAGCATGGTATTTAAGCTTTGCTAGCTTTCATTCATCTGAGGATGCAAGAGGTCCTCGGAACTGATTATGAATTTTGTTTTGGGGTAAAAATGTCATAGTTTTCAATATTACAGCACATTTCCATCCCAAACTCTAGCCCCATACCTTGCAATGTTAAGGGAAGCCCTACAACGAGGCCAGCTCCCTGACACTTGCAGTGAGGTGCTGATAGCGGTACTAGCTAAAGCAGGCTGCGATCCATTAGATGTACGCTCATATAGGCCATTATCGTTGCTAAATACAGATTGCAAATTACTTGGCAAAATCCTAGCCAATCGCCTGCTCCCATAAATATCTGACTTGATCCACCAAGATCAAGCAGGCTTTATCCCAGGTCGCAATACTTTCAGCAACATTAGAAATCTACTGCGCCTGATGGGAAACTCCCCCGATGGCGATTGGCACCGGGTAGCAGTGTCACTAGACATTGAAAAAGCGTTTGACACACTGGGGTGGCCCTTCCGAACTGAAACACTCTGTCGCATGGGCTTTGGGCAGACCTTCATTGACTGTGTATACTCCAACCCAACGGCCAGGGTTAAGACAGGGGACACGATCTCCGAAGCACTTAATATAGAAAGAGGTACCAGCCAGGGATGCCCATTATCCCAGCTCCTGTTCGCGCTGGCCATTGAACCATTGGCCGCCCGTCTCCGCACAATGGCCCCTGCTTGGGGCGTCCTTGACGGACGAGCACATCGGATAGAGTCCCTATATGCAGATGATGCGTTGATCTTTCTCCGAGATTACATAGAATCTCTGCCCGGCCTATTGAACTTACTACAACAATTTGGATCGGTGACTGGGTTGATGGTAAACTGGGCAAAATCATGCATATTTCCTATGCGCCCGATCCCCGAGGTCCACTGCCCTTTTGGTGCTCGCTCCCAGTGTCACCTATGGGCAGAGTGGCCATAGCAAAGATGATACTATTACCACGCCTTCTTTATTTCTCCATGGTGTTGCCATTGATACTACCTACTTCTTTCTTTAAACCTTTGAACAGCTTATTGATTGACCTAATATGGGGCAATGGCCAAGACGCGTTGCGTTATCCAAAGTGTACCAACCACTTGCTATGGGGGGA
Organism: Pleurodeles waltl; assembly: GCF_031143425.1. Taxonomy (NCBI): domain Eukaryota; kingdom Metazoa; phylum Chordata; class Amphibia; order Caudata; family Salamandridae; genus Pleurodeles; species Pleurodeles waltl. The sequence goes on from NC_090444.1 coordinate 637,114,671, forward strand.
CTAGGGGCCCCTAGATTCGAATTATACTATGCAGCCGCCCAATTGCAATGGATATCCACTTGGATCGGGAATCCCACCAACGCTGATGGTCTCATTGGATCTCGGCGGCACCGAGGTATTGCAGTATCTCATGAATTGCAAAGGCCCTAAACATGTACGCAACATCTTGCTGGCTACTGCGCACTGGGTCTGGGGACGATTTGCACTTCTAGGCGATAAATATCCACAGTACTCCCCCAGGATTTCGCTATTGGCTCACCTGAAACTTGTGAAAATTGCGCCGAAGGTTGGCCTGAACACATGGGAAAGTAGGGGCGTACACACAATAGGTGACATATACAACAACGGGCAACTTCAAACATATGAAGCACTAGCTGACAAATATACCCTAGGAGGCTTCATAGCCTACAGAGCAGCGCGACAAGTAATACGAGCAATATGGAAAAGCGGCAACGTGGAACCCAATACTTCCCCCATGCTCCACGAACTGCTAGGGAACATAACCACACCAACAAACATATCGAACATATCTAAAATCCTCACTATCCAGACCGAACACAAACAGGAACAAGCAAAAAACAGATGGGACTGCGTACTTTCTGAACCCTTAACACTACACACATGGGAACAAGCTATGAAAATGATTTATGAAGTATCCCGCAACCCCCGCTTCCGGTATACGCAGTTCAATTACGTACATCAAACATACCTATCGCCACACTGCATAACGCGCATGTTCCCCCGGTACCCGCAGTCGTGCTCCAGATGTGGAGCACTAGAAGCCCCTTTCTTTCACATGACATGGGACTGCCCCCCAGTCCAAAACACATGGACTGAAACAATAACTTTACTAGCTGAGTGAACAGACACCACACTAATCCCCAACCCCGAACTATGCTTACTGGGTATAGGCCCCTGTCCCAAAAAACGTAAACAAACATTTTGTTGACCCAAGGGTAGGTCGCTCCCCCTGCCGCTGCAGCTCCTCCAAGTTCCCGAGTTCCTGTGTTCCTGAGACCCACCTAACTGTAAGTACCCCCCTCCTCCCAGCCCCTCGCCCTGCCCCGCGCCACTCACCTTCTCTCCTGCTCCTGCTTCTTTTCCTCCTCTCTGTCTCTTCCTCCTCGCTCCCCCTCTGCAATCTTCTTCTGTGTTCTTCTGTTCTTCTCTTCTGTTCTTCTCTTCTGTTCTTCCCTTCTGTTCTTCTGTGTTCTTCCGGTCTTCTGTGTTCTTCTTCTCTGTTCTTCTCGGTGCTTCTGTGTTCTTCTTCTCTGTTCTTCTCTGTTCTTCTCTGTTCTTCTGCTCTTCCGATCTTCTGTTCTTCTGTTCTTCTGGTCTTCTGTCTTCTGCTCTTCCGGTCTTCTGTTCTTCTGTCTTCTGTTCTTCTGTCTTCTGTTCTCCTGTCTTCGGCTCTTCTACCTCCTCCGTCTTCTTCCCCCGAGCCTGCCCTCCTGCTCCTTCCTCATCCCCCTCCCTCACTCGCCTCCCCCTCTCTCACCCCTAGCTAACCCGTTCGCTATCTACCTCCCTCACTCCTCCTATCTTCCTATCTCTCTAGCTCCCTATCTCACTATCTAACTCCCCCACTCTCCACCTCCTCCTACCTACCTATCTGTCTATCTATCTATTTCCCTATCTATCGACTTCTCTATCTATTTTCTCTATCTATTTCTCTATCTCTCCCCCCCTCCCGCCACCCCCTCTACTACCTATCTCCCTATCCTCTCACTCTACCTCTCTCCCTCACCCACCTCTACAACCCCCCCTCCCCTATCTTCACAACCCTACTCCTATCTCTCTCCCTAATCTCCAAACCTCCTAACACTCACCCTCCTCCACCCTAAACCCCCTCCCCCAGCTCCTCTCACTCTACCTGTCCCCCCCCCTCCCTCGCGCTTTCCCGCCGCGACCTCCTGCACGCCCCCGCCCCCCAGCTCCCATTCGCCCCCAGCTGACCCCTCCCCCCCCCTCCTACCTCTTATGGCGGCCGCTGCGCGACAGTGGTAGCGACCCTTGACCCAAGGGTAGGTCACTCCCCCTGCCGCTGCAGCTCCTCCAAGTTCCCGAGTTCCAGTGTTCCTGAGACCCACCTAACTGTAAGTACCCCCCTCCTCCCAGCCCCTCGCCCTGCCCCGCGCCACTCACCTTCTCTCCTGCTCCTGCTTCTTTTCCTCCTCTCTGTCTCTTCCTCCTCGCTCCCCCTCTGCAATCTTCTTCTGTGTTCTTCTGTTCTTCTCTTCTGTTCTTCTGTTCTTCCCTTCTGTTCTTCTGTGTTCTTCCGGTCTTCTGTGTTCTTCTTCTCTGTTCTTCTCGGTGCTTCTGTGTTGTTCTTCTCTGTTCTTCTCTGTTCTTCTGCTCTTCCGATCTTCTGTTCTTCTGTTCTTCTGGTCTTCTGTCTTCTGCTCTTCCGGTCTTCTGTTCTTCTGTCTTCTGTTCTTCTGTCTTCTGTTCTCCTGTCTTCGGCTCTTCTACCTCCTCCGTCTTCTTCCCCCGAGCCTGCCCTCCTGCTCCTTCCTCATCCCCCTCCCTCACTCGCCTCTCCCTCTCTCACCCCTAGCTAACCCGTTCGCTATCTACCTCCCTCACTCCTCCTATCTTCCTATCTCTCTAGCTCCCTATCTCACTATCTAACTCCCCCACTCTCCACCTCCTCCTACCTACCTATCTGTCTATCTATCTATTTCCCTATCTATCGACTTCTCTATCTATTTTCTCTATCTATTTCTCTATCTCTCCCCCCTCCCGCCACCCCCTCTACTACCTATCTCCCTATCCTCTCACTCTACCTCTCTCCCTCACCCACCTCTACAACCCCCCATCCCCTATCTTCACAACCCTACTCCTATCTCTCTCCCTAATCTCCAAACCTCCTAACACTCACCCTCCTCCACCCTAAACCCCCTCCCCCAGCTCCTCTCACTCTACCTGTCCCCCCCCTCCCTTGCGCTTTCCCGCCGCGACCTCCTGCACGCCCCCGCCCCCAAGCTCCCATTCGCCCCCAGCTGACCCCTCCCCCCCCTCCTACCTCTTATGGCGGCCGCTGCGCGACAGTGGTAGCGACCCTTGACCCAAGGGTAGGTCGCTCCCCCTGCCGCTGCAGCTCCTCCAAGTTCCCGAGTTCCTGTGTTCCTGAGACCCACCTAACTGTAAGTACCCCCTCCTCCCAGCCCCTCGCCCTGCCCCGCGCCACTCACCTTCTCTCCTGCTCCTGCTTCTTTTCCTCCTCTCTGTCTCTTCCTCCTCGCTCCCCCTCTGCAATCTTCTTCTGTGTTCTTCTGTTCTTCTCTTCTGTTCTTCTGTTCTTCCCTTCTGTTCTTCTGTGTTCTTCCGGTCTTCTGTGTTCTTCTTCTCTGTTCTTCTCGGTGCTTCTGTGTTCTTCTTCTCTGTTCTTCTCTGTTCTTCTCTGTTCTTCTGCTCTTCCGATCTTCTGTTCTTCTGTTCTTCTGTTCTTCTGGTCTTCTGTCTTCTGCTCTTCCGGTCTTCTGTTCTTCTGTCTTCTGTTCTTCTGTCTTCTGTTCTCCTGTCTTCGGCTCTTCTACCTCCTCCGTCTTCTTCCCCCGAGCCTGCCCTCCTGCTCCTTCCTCATCCCCCTCCCTCACTCGCCTCCCCCTCTCTCACCCCTAGCTAACCCGTTCGCTATCTACCTCCCTCACTCCTCCTATCTTCCTATCTCTCTAGCTCCCTATCTCACTATCTAACTCCCCCACTCTCCACCTCCTCCTACCTACCTATCTGCCTATCTATCTATTTCCCTATCTATCGACTTCTCTATCTATTTTCTCTATCTATTTTCTCTATCTATTTCTCTATCTCTCCCCCCCTCCCGCCACCCCCTCTACTACCTATCTCCCTATCCTCTCACTCTACCTCTCTCCCTCACCCACCTCTACAACCCCCCCTCCCCTATCTTCACAACCCTACTCCTATCTCTCTCCCTAATCTCCAAACCTCCTAACACTCACCCTCCTCCACCCTAAACCCCCTCCCCCAGCTCCTCTCACTCTACCTGTCCCCCCCCCTCCCTCGCGCTTTCCCGCCGCGACCTCCTGCACGCCCCCGCCCCCAGCTCCCATTCGCCCCCAGCTGACCCCTCCCCCCCCCTCCTACCTCTTATGGCGGCCGCTGCGCGACTGCGCAGCGCGCGCGCGCGCAGCGGGCACGCCACTGGCGCGCCGGAGGCGCGCCAGAGGCAAGCCCGTCTGCGCCCGTCTGCGCCTGGCCCGCGCCCAGCGCCACGACCCCTGGTCCCCAGCTCCCCCAAGCCCCGCTGATCCGCTACGACCCCACCACCCTCCACGCCCTCAACCCAGGGCGCTCCAAAACCTGCTTCCTAGCTCACCCCAAACGCACCCATGGACCCTTCGCCTGCAACTCCTGCAAACGCATCTTCCACCACGCAACTACCACGACCACAAGCCCACGCGCCATCAACCACCTCAAGTGCATCCTGATCAACGCTCGTTCCGTCCACAAGCACGCCGTTGAACTTTGGGACCTCCTGGACTCCACAGCCCCGGACGTCGCCTTCATCACGGAGACATGGATGAACGCCTCCTCTGCTCCAGACATCGCTACCGCCATCCCCGAAGGCTACAAGATCTCCAGAAAAGACCGCACCAACCAAGTAGGAGGAGGTGTCGCCATCGTCTTCAAAGACTCCATCAGCGTCACCACCTCCACTGAAGACTCCCCTCTCGCCGCTGAACACCTGCATTTTCAGATTCGCACCGACCCAAGGACCACCCTCAGAGGATCCCTCGTCTACCGTCCTCCCGGACCTCGCGCCTCTTTCAGCGACGCCATCGCCGACTTCATCTCCCCGCACGCCCTCGCCTCACCGGACTACATCCTCCTAGGCGACCTCAACTTCCATCTGGAACAAAACAACGACCCCAACACCACCACCCTGCTCGACAACCTCGCCAACCTCGGCCTCAAACAACTGGTGAACACCGCCACCCACATCGCCGGACACACGCTCGACCCTATCTTCTCCGCCAGCAAACACATCTTCTTCAGCCACACCTCTGCCCTACACTGGACCGACCACAGCTGCGTCCACTTCACATTCCGACGCGAGACCTCCCACCTCCGCACTCAACCCACCCCTCGTCGACAGTGGAACAAGATCCCTGAAGAGCAACTCTTCTCCGCTCTCGCCGCCAACCAACCCACCCTCACCACCGACCCCAACGACGCAGCTCTCAACCTCACAAACTGGATCTCCAACTGTGCTGACAACCTTGCTCCCCTCAAACGCACGCATCGACAGACCAACACCAAAAAACCTCTCTGGTTCTCTGACACCCTCAAAGAATCAAAGAAAACTTGTCGTGCCCTTGAGAAGGCCTGGCGCAAGGACCACACCGCGGACAACATGACCGCCCTCAAGAACGCTACACGCGAACACCACCACCTGATCCGCACTGCCAAAAGGAACTTTTTCACCGACAGACTAGACAAAAACAGCCACAACAGCAGAGAACTCTTCAGCATCGTCAAAGAGTTCTCCAACCCCAGCGCCAGCGCCAACGCCGTCACGCCCTCACAGGATTTGTGCGAATCCCTCGCCACTTTCTTCCATCGCAAGATCAGCGACCTCCACGACAGCTTCGGACACCAGACCCAACCATACACCACTGAACCCGCTTCCCCGGACATCACCCTCAACAACTGGACCCACATCAACACGGAAGAAACCAAATCCATCATGAACTCTATCCACTCCGGCGCCCCTTCGGACCCCTGCCCGCACTTCATCTTTAACAAAGCCGACAACATCATCGCCCCGCACCTCCAGACCGTCATCAACTCTTCTTTTTCTTCTGCTACCTTCCCCGAATGCTGGAAGCACGCTGAAGTCAACGCCCTACTAAAGAAACCTACGGCTGACCCAAGCGACCTGAAAAACTTCCGCCCCATCTCTCTTCTACCTTTCCCAGCCAAGGTAATAGAAAAGACCGTCAACAAACAGCTGACCACCTTCCTGGAAGACAACAACCTGCTCGACCCTTCACAAACCGGATTCCGAACCAACCACAGCACGGAAACCGCCCTCATCTCAGTCACAGACGACATCAGAACCCTGATGGACAACGGTGAAACAGTCGCCCTCATTCTCCTCGACCTCTCGGCTGCCTTTGACACCGTCTGTCACCGCACCCTAATCACCCGCCTACGCTCCACCGGGATCCAAGGCCAGGCCCTGGACTGGATCGCCTCCTTCCTCGCTAACCGCTCCCAAAGAGTTTACCTCCCTCCGTTTCGCTCAGAACCCACCAAGATCATCTGCGGCGTACCTCAAGGCTCATCGCTCAGCCCGACACTCTTCAATGTCTACATGAGCCCCCTCGCCGACATCGTACGCAAGCACGACATCATCATCACCTCCTACGCCGACGACACCCAACTTGTACTCTCCCTCACCAAGGACCCCGCCAGCGCCAAGACCAACCTACAAGAGGGTATGAAGGACGTCGCAGATTGGATGAGGCTCAGCCGCCTAAAGCTGAACTCTGAAAAAACGGAAGTCCTCATCCTCGGCAACACCCCGTCCGCCTGGGACGACTCCTGGTGGCCCACGGCCCTCGGCACCGCACCGACCCCCGCAGACCACGCCCGCAACCTCGGCTTCATCTTGGACCCTCTTCTCACCATGACCAAGCAAGTCAACGCCGTGTCCTCCGCCTGCTTCCTCACTCTCCGCATGCTCCGCAAGATCTTCCGCTGGATCCCCGCCGACACCAGAAAAACCATGACCCACGCCCTTGTCACGAGTCGCCTGGACTACGGCAACACCCTCTACGCCGGGACCACCGCCAAACTCCAAAACCGCCTGCAACGCATCCAAAACGCCTCGGCCCGCCTCATCCTCGACGTACCCCGCAACAGCCACATCTCCGCACACCTGAGACACCTGCATTGGCTCCCAGTCAGCAAAAGGATCACCTTCCGTCTTCTCACCCACGCACACAAAGCCCTCCACAACAAGGGACCGGAATACCTCAACAGACGCCTCAGCTTCTACGTCCCCACCCGCCCCCTCCGCTCCGCTGGCCTCGCACTTGCTGCCGTCCCTCGCACCCGCCGCTCCACGGCGGGTGGGAGATCTTTCTCCTTCCTGGCGGCCAAGACCTGGAACTCCCTCCCCACCAGCCTCAGGACCACCCAGGACCACTCCGCTTTCCGGAGACTCCTAAAGACTTGGCTGTTCGAGCAGCGATAACCCCCACTTTCCCCCCTAGCGCCTTGAGACCCGCACGGGTGAGTAGCGCGCTTTATAAATGTTAATGATTTGATTTGATGTATTGCTCTAGCACTAGTGACGTACAGACGCCTCAAAGCCATGCAGTGGAAAGCGCTGAGTGCCCCCAGCGTGGCCCAATGGCGGGCAGAGTTGCTACGGTGGGCTAAAGCAGAAGCGCAGACACTACAGAACCTATTGGACAAAGGTATTCTGGTGAAGAGCCTAGACACTTGGAACTCGTTTGTGATAGCTGTAGAAAGCCAGGATGATGTGCGTCCTCCCTGAAAATAGCAAAAACAGACAACATTCGGTACCCGGACGAGTGCCCCAAGACACTTGCACAGGCGTCCACTGTCCCATAAATAATAAATTGTAAACCAACCTAGGCACTGAAAATCGACCTGTGGGGATGGTTTGGGTACTTTGATAAGGGGCCGGAACACTTGGCCACATGGTACACTCTAGTGGGTCTGGACACCGTTGATGCCCCTCACTTGCTCTGGGGCGGCCGCGCCACCCCCCTCTCCTCATACTGGGGCTGGCCCTCGGTCCTCCTCTCGTGTTACACCTGGGATGCGGGGGCACTGGCACGGCCGTGGCCTGGAGGGCAGGCTTGTTGGCGCCGGGGGAGTGGGCAGTCCTCCTCCCTGCGTTTCGCTCCCCGCCTCTGCGCCTCCTCCCCCCCTCCCTTGCGGCGCTCGCTCTGCACACTCCAGTTCTTTCTTTTATATCTTTCCTCTGTATCCTTAAGTTTCTTTATTATTGTTTCATATGGTGAGCCAAATATGCATCTTAAATGTACATTGTTCTCATGTCCCCTCTCTTGCCCTCGGGAGTGCGGATTTCCGCGCCCTCGGGTGCCTAGGGGGAACGGAGCTCCTACACGTGAATTGAAGATGCAGTAAAGCAAGACAATTTTATTGTATATGTACACTGGAACAAATTGTAATCACCTGTACTTCATTCTAATGTTGCCTGCTGGCTGATATATAATAACAACACATTTAAAAAAAAAAAAAATGTCATAGTTTTCGATGACAATTCTACAGTTGACTACGGTAACAGGTCAACCAGTTGTTGAAAAACCTGTGCATGAAGAAACTAAAAGTCATTAGGAATATTGGAAAAGTTAACATATGGTATGCTGAGTTGACAGAACATATGAGACAGGCAGCAAATGTAGAATATGGGAATATATTAAAAGATATGCGAATATGAATGATTAGCAAATAAGCTAAAAAAAACTATTGCTTCTCACATGGTTAGATCTCTGTTGCCACAGAAGAAGTCACCAAGTCACCAGCTTCTATAATGCTGCACATTATGAAATCTCCAAAACAGAGTGTGCACAAATTAACTTAGAAATGATCCATTTGGAGAAACTGGAAAGAGAGATTCTTAAAAGTAGAGACAAAATGGAACATCATGGTTTGAACTTACCACTATGTCAATTAGTGGTAAATAATATGAAACCTTTACAGAAAACTGTTTCACATACTGCTGGTTTAAAGAGGCAAAATGTACGACGAAATGTGAACCTCGAGGAACGATTTGTGAATGCTGCAATGGTGAATGTGATAGATTTTATTACATGTCCAAACAGAACAGACTATGGATATATTCTGATTATTTGATCACATTGAGGAAGGAAGGAAATAGAAAGGTGTGCTGCCACATTTCTCCTGGTAAAAGATATGTATGTGAAAAGACAACAGTTTGCTCTGTGTTTGGCCTATATTGTCACCATTCACAAATCTCAAGGATTATATTCAGATGCAGCTGTGATAAATGTAGGTCACAGTCTTTAATGAAGAAATGTTTTTGTTGCTTTATTATGGGTAAGTGCATTGTCAGAGTTGTACCTTCTTGATTGTGTCAAGTGTAGAGTCAATGCTGACTCATCATGTGTGACAGAGTACATTAATTTGTGAGGGATCTATGCTCCATATATGAGTTTACATCCCAATGTTGAGAAGCATCCATCTTACAGAAATTTCTGAAATTGTAGATTTTTCAAAGTTTTCAAAATTAAGTGAAGAATCTACAAAGAAGTCAAAAAAGCTAAAAAGTGATTAAGTCACCATTGTAATACGTTTTCCATTTTAAAATACTTCTGGAGTTTCATGTTACTGTAATGTAGTAGTTAGTGTTCTATTGAACCTACAGCTGGTGGTTGAAGACAATGTTCAAAAGAAAGAGAAACATTTATGTCAAGCTTTGACAACACTTTTCAATCCAGTACATACTGACAAGCACTTGTAACTCCATTGCATTTATATGTGATATGGTTGACCACAGTAATCGTGGTATACAGTTCACTCTGAACGTGCAACAAGAGTCACATTAGCTTTTAATGGTAGTGCTAAATGTGTTAGAAAATGAGTGAATTTTAATTAATGATTTCTTCATCACAAATTATTCATGAATCATGAATGTGTAAATTGTCACTATCCAGGCAGAACAGACATTCAGTCAAAGTTATTTGTGCACCTTACAGTACCAGATTGCAAGTCAGTGTCATTTGAAAAACTATTTGTGAAAGCTGTACAGAACTAGTCCTGTCTAGACTGTACATAAGAACTGTTGTCTACATTAATTGTAAGATACAGTTCAAAATATCTCATTCTCATGCTACAAAGAGATACAGCTGATTGTGGCAAAATCAATGCTGTTATCACTAACTTTCAAACTGGTCAGGTAGCAATTCATAAGAAAACATACACTACTGTGTAAATTGTTTTCCATCATAGACATTCAATCAACTCTGCTCACTGTCCAATCTAGCTTCAAAATTCATCTGGCTGGACCAAATATAATGATTCTTCTCTTACAGTAAAGCAGAGATTACCCTGAAAGCTTCCCAATTCCTATCTTATATTTCTACAACCAAAGTTCTAGAAGAAACAATATTTATAAACATGTATGTAAATATAAATAGGCACAAAAGAATTAAAGTTCATTTTATTAAAGTGGCCTACCAAATATAATGATTGATTCTCGCATCCCACCACCAAAACCTGAAACACTCTTCCCACCCACCTGTGCCAGATCTAAGGCCTCCTTACCTTCGGGAAACTTCTTTGCAGTAGCAAAACCTCCCCCTCCTCTCCCTCCTCCTCAGTGCCTTGAGACCCTCACTGGTGAGTAGTGTGCTTTACAAATTCCTGATTGATTGATTGATTGAAATTTTTCTAATAATAATAATATGTGGCCTCATACACATAAATATAAGTGAGTTATTTTTCCCCACAATTATATAATGGCTGCATTTCATTAAACTGAACACATTGTTAGATTTCTCGTCTTTTTGCATACTACATAAAGATATATTCAGTGTAAGTGCAAATTCTATTATAAAAAGTACAATCTTGTGAGAGACTCGCACGAGAAAACAAGGAAGTACTGCCCCTCAAGCTGAATACTAGAGATTGCCTTCTTGGGTCTCGTGAGTTCTTGTGTACTCGCCTGAGAGGGTCGTGAAAGCCACCAATTATGGTTGCCTTCTCGGGTTCCCGTGAGATGCTTGCAGGAGTTCTTAAGAAGGGAAAAAAAGGTAAAAGGTGGAAACAACGTGGATCATAAAAGTAAAGGGTAGCTCTAGAAAGAGCAGTTTTTGTTAACAGTTTTCCACAGCTATATTTTCTGTGTTTTCATATATTTTTTTCTTTTTTTTGGTATTTAAATGTTTTAAAAGTGTACAACAAAAACATACAACTTGAGGTGCTAAACTAGCACCAACAGCATCTTCTTAAAGATGAAAAAGAAAAAAACTTACAAAAAAGTGATAAAAAACTACTGCCTAGGCATCTGTGCACTTGGACAAGCTTGTTCTGGGCAGACCTGCTTGCCTCTGAAGAAAACGTATCTGCTTACACAAGCAGCAAAACAGCGCTTTCTAAAAAAACAAAACAAGGAATATTGTTTATTTCTGCTCCCCTGGCCTAATTCTTTGCTGAAATGTTTATATGTGATCTACTTTGCAGAAACCTTCTTGGTGCCTGGCCTCATTTCAAACAAGTGTCACAACAAGCATTTCCTCTGGCTGTTCTTCTGAATCAGATGACTGGTGGTGGTCAGAATTTATGGGGTTCTACTATGTGGAATTCTTCAGAGTTGCCTAGAAACTCTGTAAGATTCTGCGGAGTTCCACCCACCCTCTTTTCTATTTAGTATCGCAATTTCATAAAAAATAAGTGCCATGTAATGTGTTCTTCTAAGGTGAGAAGTAGAACAAGTGAAAATAATTACTAAGGCCCAGATTTATACTTTTTGATGCAAAACTGCACAGATGCAGTTTTGCGTCAAAAAGTATAGTGCTGGCTTGCACCATTCCTGGACGCCAACCGGGTGCCAAATTTAAGGAATGGCGCAATCCAGCGCAAACTGTGGACTAACGTCATGGAAAATGACATTAGCCGGGTGCGGGTGGCAGTACGGAGGAATGGGGGTTTTGCACCAAAAAATGCCGTTAGGGTGGTTAGAGTAAAAAATGATGATTCTTACCAGCCTAGAGTCATTTCATGATGCCAAACCATCCATACCCCATGACTCCTGTCTTATCAAATACAGGAGTCATGCCCACCACCCCAATAGCCAGTACAGGAGACAAGGGTCCCCTGGACATGGCCATTTTACCCAGTGCCATGTATGGGGGCTCATTTTAGGGCCCCCAATGGCACTTGAAAAAATGAAATACTTACCTCTACTTACCTGGGATGGGGTTCCTCCATCCAGTGGTGTCCCTCTGGTGTGGGTGGGAGTGTTCTTGGGGATTGGGGAGGGCACCCGTGGGCTCTTTCCATGGTGTTTCACCATGGAAATGGGTCCACAGGTCCCCTAATGCCCACCTTGCCCAGGTGTTAAATAATGGCTCTAAGCAGGCTTAACGCCTTTATTTAGGCCTGCCTCCCTACTGTGCACAATTTTTGCATGGGCGGATAAATAAGGCGGTAGGGCCTAAGAGTCATTTTTTGGACAGGAACACCTACCTTGTATCTCACTGATGCAAGGTAGGTTCACGCATCTAAAAAATGACTTTAACTTCAACATTTTGGCATTAGACTTGTCTGTCACAAAAATATAAATATGGAGTTGAGTTTGCGCTGAATTAGCGTCAAAATAAATGATGCTAATTCAGCCCAAAGCAAGTATAAATCTGGGCCTAAATGTCATACTGATTTAGTCAAGCCAATTCAAGCCTGACTCCTTGCTAGAGGACTAATACACTGCATTGCTGAGCTAGACCTGCATGTAAATGAACTCCCCCTTCCTAATTTATCTGTTTTATTATAGGCTTCAGTGTAGAATTAATGACAAAACAAATCATCATAGCACTGCATTGTGCGAGCCTGTCACTAGAACAATGCTCTCTCCTGCCACCTCCTGGTGAAATGTGAAACTGAGTTTTGGTTAGGCTTCTGTAACTGATATTCTGTACAGTGCGGTAAGTGCGCCGAACAACAAAATAACTTTCACCTGATTTTGTAGAGTTTAGCAGTGTGACAACTTGTAGTTGAGAGTGGGAATGTGAGAGTTTAACGGATCACTGCATAGACTTTCATAATAAAGGTGGTCTGGTTTTACTATGTAAACAAGCGGCCAAAGACTACAAGCCTCCACTGAAAGTGGAAACTCTGGACATGTTTTACAATTCATCATTTGACTGGCACCAAACATTTGGCTTCTACACAATGAAGTTGTTCAGTTCACATGTGAATAGCATATGTTAAATAAAAGGAGGTTTACCAGCATACAACATATTTGGACAACGTTTGAGGATTCATTAACCAGTTCGCCAAAGAATACACAATAATCAATGATGCATTTTTTAAATCACCGTTCGATTCCTACTTAAACACACAAGTGATCTGTAAATAAAGCAGACTCTTCCCTGAAAAGTCATCCATTTGTGTAAATTGTTCAAAGTGCAAAGGTGCAAAAATAAATAGAGTAAATAGAAGAGCCATGAAAAGTACACTCTGCCCGTTGCTGGGGTGGGATTCTGTGCACCAACAAGAGTTTCTTAAACAGGCACAAATGGGACTAATAGAGGGGAGCAGGAGCAATAAACAAGCTGACTGCTTTCCTTTGATTGCTTGTATGGGCTGGACAAACAGTACTAGGGTCTACCTTGGACAATTGTTTCAGGAAATATTGGGTTAATCTCTGACGAACAGAGAACAGAGCTCATTCCTTCCTTCCTGCTGTTCGTCACTTTTCTCTGATAGCTGTTACCACTAATCAGCTTTCCTTGAACCCCTCTCTTCTTTCCCAATAGGTAAGAAATATCACTCTAGACCAATAGACATCGCAGTACTCTGCCCTGGCTTGGGTTAATTCCTCCGGTGGAGTGGCAGACTTTATTAGTATTTCCGTGTTACAAGAGTCACGCAGAATTACTAAATTCCTGTCAATCTGCTGGCGGAATGAAAAGTTCAGCCCACTCCAATGAGGCATCTTTCTGCTGAAAGAGAAACAGGATAGAAAAGCAAGCCAACTATGTCTACTCTCACCAAATCCCTATAGTGACATAAAGAAAAAATAAAAAAGGATGGAATCTTCTGAATAAAGACATCCAAATGAACCAATTAGAGTCCTTTCTTAGGTTGTGCTTTCTATTACGGATCTCTTGAGAGCGTCCTGCAGGCATCTCGCGACACTATAGTAAATGTTTTATATCTTTTGAAGTACAGTACACAACTCAATTTTTGTACCTTATACAACATGTGTAATGTGTGGTTTTGTTCAAATTAGAGTAAAATAATGCAATTAATTTAATTCTTAATGTATGTTCTCATGAGTGGTTTGTGAGAGACTAACAGAAAGTACAGCCCCTATAGAGGCCTTGCAGGGGATGGTGCTTCTGACTCCTGCAACCGTGAAAGCCACCACCTTTAAAAAATAATATTCAAACACATTTTATTCACCACTCTAATATAAATTAGAATTAAATAAAAAATTAATTTACTTTAAAAAATCCTTGGTAATTCACCAAAAAACCTAGGGGTTGAGAACATTATAGCTAGGTGAATTTCTCACTGATAACATTAATGTTTGGAACTAAAAAAACACAGATATTCAGCAGTTATTGTTAGCCGCAGTTACTTTACCTTGCACCCCAGCTATGCACTTCTTATGACATCGCATATGACATCACTCATGGCATGTTCTGTGACATTTTTTATGACATCACTGAGTTTACATAGTGGTGGATAACCACTATACTACTTTTTCACTTAATATTGTACAGTGTGGGTCTAACTAAGGGGTGTAAGTGTTTACAAAACGCTTGTACTCGTAATACACCATAGAAGCATAAAAGTATTGACAATGATATAAATCCTTGTATTCTAGAGTCATTCTGTGTGCAAGTCACTGCTGACTTCTGTTGAGCATGTCCCACACAAGTTGTTTGGTTGGGCAGAAAATATTTTCAACTGGGTAAAGATTCTATGTAATAGATGCTAACTTTTGTAAGGAGCCTTGAGTTATACAGAATTGTCTTAGCATAAGAAATGTCTCCTTATCATTGAAAAGTGTGCACACCAGGTACTAAGCTATGTATGTGTGCTATCTTTGCTAGAAAAGATGAGCTATCTGTAGGATGAGCTATCTGTCAAAATTTCAACACAGTATAAAGGGTTTAGGCAGTATGTTCTTTAGCACTTCAAGATATTAGTTATTTTTAGCAAATAGTGTTTTTTGACAAGTTTTGCATAGATTGTTTACTGTTCTTAGTACATTTAGTTTTAATAGTATGTTGTTGTATTTATCATGAGTGTCACTGTCTGCAAACAGTGTGATAAAGAGTAAACTCTCTCCATAGAGTGAATACTGTTTACGGTACCCACTTCTCTACTCAAATTAACTTCACTTCCCAATATAGGTTCAGTGAGTGGCGGGTTTGATATAGATTAAAGGTGTATGTAGTTCGCTATTTTTATTTAAACTGGCATTCACTATTTTTGCTTTCTCTCAATTATTGTACAGATATTAAAGACTGCAGTCAATGAGTGTGTCTCATATATCCATAGTCGATTGTTAATTTGATATATGCTACCGATAAAGTGTATGCTAAGTGCTCATTGATGTATACAATTCATGTGTACAACATCTCCTGAGTATTTTTTACTTGCTGTCAGGCTCTAAAGTCATATCAAATTATAGAGCAATATGTGTGAAAGTGACGGTTGGGTGATGTCATTCCCCTAACTATGAAGTTACTTAAACCTTTGTTTTTTTCAGTGAATACATATATACATATTTTTCAGTGAAAAAATAATAATAAAAGGGAAATTTCAGTTAGGTTCAGTTTTTACACACACAAAATCATAGAAATTCAGTTGTTTTATATATATAGAGTTAGTTCAAGAAACTATAACTCATGCCCTAAGGTAACTTTAACTCATGCCCTCACCGTGCACAGTTATTTTACTGCAAATGTTACAGTGATATTATCAATGATGTCAAAGAAGATGTCATGCGTGATGTAATAACTGGTGTAAATAGCAGTGCATGGTGAGGACGTGAGTTATAGTTACTTGAACTGAATTTAACAGCTGAATTTTAATGGTTTTATGCAGGTAAACTCTATACTTAACTATAAAGCCCCTGTATCATGAATTTCTGTGGTTTTGTGCATGTATAATCTTAAACTACCTATAATGCCCCTGTGTCCTAAGGACATAGGAAGCCGGCCCTGGGGGCTGGTGGTCCCCATGCCATTATTGGCTCCAGGAGGACCCCCCTCTTTACTTTAGCATAGGGCCAGCCTCTGGGATGTGGTGGTCCCCAGGGCCCAAAACGTCCCGGGAGGGGGGGGGGCTGCGTGACTCCCAGCACCAGGCTTAGGGGGTCAGAGTATTCCTGCCCTTTTCCTTTATTTTTAAGTTTGTTTTTAGGATTCGGCTGAGTCCGACTCTGAAATGGCTGCCGACACCTGCTGGTTGAAGTGTTGGCAGCCAATCTGATATCAGTATGGGGCCTGTCGGTTCCACAGAGGATCCTCACCCCTAGGTAACTATATTTTTCTAACTTTAAATTTCTCCAAAACTACTCAACAAATTTATACCAAATAACAAAAAGGACACTTTCTGGACCAGAGTTTACCTTTCTGCCAAATTTCGTGTGACTCCATCCAGTAGTTTGGGATGCAGTTGTGTCTAAAACCCCTATAGAAATTGCATGTGGAAAAAGCATTTTGGGATCCTCCCTTTTTCTCAGCTCTCGCTTGACGAATCACCCCAAAACTTTCAAGACGGCAGCTGAGCTGACTGGCATACTTGTTTTGAAGAATTCATGAGGATTTGTGAAACACATTTATTTTTACCCCCCCACCACTATTTCTCTTCTCCCATTGTCAAAACACCTTCAAATTTTCCATGCACAATAAGACACTGTAGGACACTTTTTGGGAAAATTTCATGAAGATTTAAAAAACAAACGCATCAAAGTTCTTAGCAAAACAAAAAAAAAGTTTAATATATAAGCCTATCTATAACACCTGTAATCTTTGGTTTTTCAAGTGAATTTCTATATGTCTTTTTTAATTCTATTTCCTAACTATAACGTCCCTCCCTTTAGCATTTGTTTTTTTCAGTGAGTTTCTATGTTTTTTTTAATGTAATTTTCATTACCATACGTTATTGCAACAACCGCCACACACGACCTTTGGCCGTCCATGGCGGCTGGCTGCAGGACTGGCTATTGCCCCTGTGGCTAACCCCCCCACCACACAACTACATGCTGCACACAGCCTTTGGTCATGTGCAGTTAAAGCTGTCTGCTGGTCCACGTGGCCCCCTGCCCCCAACCAATTTCAGCCGTGTGGACCCCATCCCTCAGAGCCTTGTGTTAATAAATGTATTTCTTTGGGTGAGGGTGGCCTCATGGTCCCCTTCTCCGGGGCAGTCTAGGTCCCAGGAACCCCATCTCCTGGGGTCCACCTTCTAAAAGATTTTTTAGGGGGGCCATGTGGCCCCCATCCCCCAGATGATTTTGGCCCCAGGGACCCACTCCTCTGCAGCCCAGCCTAACATTTGATTTGTCAAGCGGGGGATGAGTCAAATGGGGGTCAGAAAAAGTAAATTTCCATGTTAATTCCAATAGGGATTTTGAACACGACTACACCGAACCTCTGGATGGAATTAAAACAAATTTGGCAGAAAGCTATCTCTTGAACTAGAAAGTATGCTTTTTGTGATTTGGTGTGAATTCGTTCAATAATTTTTGAGATATTAAAGGAAAAAGAAATACAGATATCTGAGTGGAACCTAAGCACAGATCTCATGGTGAGATTTGATTGGCTGTCAGTACTTCAACCAGAAAGTGCTACCAGCCATCTTGGGACCACTATACATGATAGCACCCATTGAAATACATTTTAGTGAAAGGCAGGTTTTAAACGTCACAAAAAGAAAAATGTAGAAAGGGTGATAACAGAATTTTGTTAAAATATGAATCATTTTTTACTAAGAAGATTGTACCCAGTGAAATAGCCTTCTGCTGGGATTTCATGCATCATGTTTGAGGGAAAACTGTTTTCTCATGATTTTCTCGTAGAGGTTATGGAAGATGCTCTAGAAGCTAAACTGAGCATATTATTTGTAAATTCACATTATCTTTCTCAGCCATATGAGAATGAAGTCTCACATTCTCATTAAACATGTACTTCCAACTGGAGCAGCCTGTCAGTTGATTCCCTTGTGTTCTACTGCAGCCTCCCAGAGTGTTCTAAATAACAACTAGAGCGCTAACTGCCTTGCTTATGACAAAAGTGTGGTTCTTCTTAAGCAATCTTGATTGAATCAAACTGGTATAAGTTAAAACATTTATTTTAGAAAGAAACAAAATGAGGGTTTTCATTTTGTCATAGAAAGTATGGTTAGTGCTGTAGAAAGAAAAATTAGGAAACATTTTAAGTGAGTTATTTAATATCTTCCTCTTCTATTTCAATAAAATATTCTCACATGTAGAATGAAACATGCACTTTAAACACTAGCAGCAACCTGCCAGTTAACTTGCTGGTGATCAGCAGTTTACTACAGTGTCCTAATGAGCAATTAGAGTGCTAACATTCTGAATCTATGCCAAAACTGTGGCACATCTGAATGCCATCTTCATGGAATCAAAGTGGAAAACTGAAAGCATTTTCTACTGAGGGTAATGCAGTAAATGAGGAAATTAGGGACTTTCATAACAAATAAGTCTCCTAAAATGGCTACCAGAGAAAAAATAGCCAACATGTAGCACAATTACCACCCAAATGTAGCCCAAGTATAGCTAAGTGGCAGAAGTGTGCAAAAAATGGATTTCTTTTGATTTTTTGAAGGAACAACAACATTCCATGAAGAACTAGAGAGGTGCCCAAATACCTGCAAAAAGTAGCCCAAAACAAAGTTTCCATAAAAAGGGCATAGCCAAGACACCTGCCCCCAGTAGTGCAGACTTGACCTGAAGGTACTGAAGTGCTTTTCATGAGCAACAGTTATATTACACAAGGACACATTCCTTTTGGGCTTCCGGCATGGGGAGAATAAGTGATTTGCCCAGAATCACAGGATGTTGAACTGAGGGCAAAACTCATATCTGGTTCACCAGTTGCAAAGTCTGCAGCTCTGGCTGTGATGCCACATTCTCTCCCCTAAGTGTGACATATGATCAACTTGGAAAAACAACATCAAGATAGCAAATACATTGAAAGTGTCTTGTCACTATTTAAAAACTCAGAAAATGTGTCCTTATTTTAGTCCTTGTGCACTAACCATAATTTATATGGGATTAAGACCCTTACATTTTTATAACTCCTAAAGTAAATACTTTGGGTATTACAGTTTTGATTGCATCAAGATGACGTCAGGCGTGCTAAACGTTTGTAATAAATATAGAATGTTAGCAATCTAGTTGTGCATTAGAATACTGTGGAGAGTCAGATGTCAGGGATAATTATGGGCAGAGAGGAGGCTGCAGAGGCAACAAGTTGACCACTCTGGGCTGGCAGGAGGGGCAGCGGCAGCACAATGAACCATGAAGGGCAGGTGGTATGGGGGAGGGACAACAAACCAACCATGCAGGACAGGCAAGAGAGGGCGTGGCAATATAACAGATCATGGAGGGCAGAAGGAGACACTGTGGCAGCACAACCATACACTCAATTCAGGCAGAAGACTCTCAATGTTTTTAACCCCAAAAGGGCTTTATTTTATCTGTCTCCTGACTAAAATCTCCTCTTTTGCAATGTAAGTCAATGGGGAAAATCAATTCCCCTGTTTTTTTTTTTTTATCTGCCTTCTACCAAGTTCAAAATGTTGCCATGTGTGGTACATTGGATCCCTGAGGGCAGGAGAAATAGGGTAGGGTCATGGGGTCGGATAACAGAGGGCAGGAGGGAGATGGGCAGGGGCACCAAACTGATCTTACAGGGCAGGTGTCAGGAGTTGCAGCAGCATTATATACCACACAGGTTAAGTAGGATGGCAGTGCAGCACAACTGACTATGGAAAGCAATAGGGAGGGTCGGGGCCAAGCACTTGTACAACAGAGAGCAGAAGGGAAAGAGGCAAGGGCAGCAAGCAGACCATACCAGACAGACAGGAGGGACAGCTGCAGCAAAACAGACCAAGAGGGGCAGGGTGGTGGGGGCAAGGTCATGACAATGGATCAGGCAAGGAGGGAAGGGATAGGAGCCTGCACATGGAAAACGAATGGCAGGGAGAAATGGGGCAAGGCTGGACCAAGCTGATTATGGAGGGCAGGCAGGATGGGCACTGGAAGCAAAACACACCATGGAGGGCAACAGAGATATTATAATGGCATACACACAGACAAGGGATTGGAGGTGGGCAGGGTCAGGGGCAGCAAGCTGACCATACAGGGCAGGTGGGAGGGGCTATCGCAGCACGGAAGTCCATGCATGGCAAGTAGGCAGGTTAGTGATAGCACAACAGCCATAGTGGGCAAGAAGGTGGTGGGAGGGGCATGCACAAAGGACCGTGGAAGACAGAAGAGATTGGTAGGGGCTAAACACAGACTATAGAGGGCAGGGGAAGAGGCTTCACAGCAAACCATGCAGGGTAGGCAGGGGGAGCAGTTGCAGCACAACAAAGCACGGAGGGCAGAAGGGAGCAGCAGCATAATGGACCCTGGGGAACAGGAGGGAGGGTGTGGGGCATGGAACTTAGACAGGCAGGGTGGAGGTTGCAGGGACAGGTGGCAGTCATCTGACCATGCTAGGCAGGTGGGAGGGTGTAGGAGGTTGGCCCTCTATGTAGTGTGCAAGGCTAGGCACACTATGCGAGGGGTCCAGGCAACTACACGTTGGTTAACAGAGGTAAGAACTAGACCACCTAACGCTCTAATTTTTTATGGTAGCATGGTCGAGCAGTTAGGCTAACTTTGGAAAAGTGCAGACCATTTGCTGTACTCACAGTATCAATAAATGATACCACACACTCAAAAGAATAACTTGAGACTAATTTATAAAAATGCTTCAGATTTTTACATAAATGTTAAGACTAAGAGAATCAAAATCAGGTAAGTTCTTTTCAAGTTACAAATTTTTTAGTTTTAATAAATTTAGACTGCCAAATTACGACTTCAGTACTTTGGTCGAAGTCAAACTGCGGAAATGCCACCTGTGCTGCCAGGGCGGTCTTCTGACTCAACAGACCGCCATCGTTTTTGTGCTGGTTGCACTGCCATGAAAATGCTGTTGATCATGCACCCGTCAACAGGAATCATCTTTCCTGTCACCGGCAGACACACCCACACACGACCACACACCTACATTCACGCACCCCCACTCACACACACATTTGCTTACATCCACCCCACACACTTGCACCCAAACATGCACTCAGGTACACCCATTCACTTACAGACACACACACATCCAAACAGACACCCTCTTGGCATACATGCACTTACAAATGCACACACAGACACCCCCTCCCCCTGCATCCATACACACATGCAGACACCACACACATCCATACTAACACCGCCACCCGCTCTCACACTGACATACACCCCCACACCCACACATATGCACCCCCTCTACGTTCATCCACACCCCCATCCCCTCCACACATGCATACCTTCACACCCCGCATCTGCACACTTCTATACAAACAGCCCCCATCCGCTAACATCCATACAAACTCCCCCACCCAACCATTTACATACCCCTGCTCACTCGCACGCATACACACAGACACCCCCACTCACTCGCAGGCTTGCAAACAGGCACCCCCACTCATATGCATCCCAATACACACACCTACTCACTCACACCTTGACACACACACCTCCCCTCCGCTTCCTTTCGGACACACACACCCTCCAAGCACACATACATACACACACCACACACATACCACACACATGCACACATCCCTCCTCAAACCCCCCTTTTGAATGGTCCACCCACCTGTCTCAGCGTGGCGGTCATCTGGGAGGGGATGGGTCTCGGCATTTCTACCACCAGCACCGCACCACTGTGCAGGAAACCGTTGTACCGTATTATGTATCATAACACAGTGGGTGGTGTTGGCGTGGCTGTGATGGCGGTGGAAACGCCTCTCTTCCGGGTTCAGCCTGGTCGACAGGTGTCGGAGGTCTTGTGAAAAGATCACCGAAGTCGTAATGAGGGCCTTAGGTCCTCATTTCGAGTTTGGCAGGCGGCAGAGGCCGTCCAACAAACTCATCCCTCCATCTCGCCACCTGTGCGGTCAGAACACCGCCGGCCCAGTGCACCGACCCTAATACAAGTTTCCCGCTGGGCTAGCTGGTGGAAATAGCTTGTAGTCAATTATTACAATGATATTATCAATGATGTTATCAGAAATGTCATGAGTGTTGCAATATCTGGGGTAATTAGCACTGCATGGTGAGGGTGCAAGTCTCCTTAGGGTGCGAGTTATAGTTACTTCAGATAACCATAACTGCTGAATTTCCATGGTTTTGCTCGTATAAATTCGAAGCCTAACTTTAATGTCCCTGCAACCTTTGTTTTTTTTTAAAGTGAATTTGGATATTTCCTTAAATAATACTCCCTTAAAAGGTCTATGGCCCGGTTTAAAACCAAAAAATCAAGAAACATAAAATAACCCAAAAAGAACATTTTGGTTTTACTTTTTATACATCATTTATTTTTCCCACTATCAATTTGTAACTACAATGGGAAATGGCTGAAAATGTAAATATTTTTTAACAGATATGTGAAAATTACATGTTTAAGCAACTTTTAGTGAATAAATAAAATGTGCTGTTAATTTACATTCATTTCCTGATGGTGTTCTTTATCCAGCCCCAAAGCACAAAGATGTCTCACATTTACAATGAATTAAGCGATAGAAGGGTTAATTTAGCAAATTATCTGTTCCTCTCTTGTGCCAAATAAAGGGTATGCTGCTATTGAGAGGGATAGCTACAAACAATCTGAAGCCAGTGTTTGCAGATGCAAGAGACTACAGCGCTATGGCACAAGGTAGCACCTCTCAGTCGCAGGCTAAGGAGTAAGATGAAACTGAGTCCATTGTCTAAGAAACAGTGGGGGCCTTTATCAAACTGCGTTCACCCTCGACTTGTGCTGTGCTGATAAAGCAATAGTGAATTTGAGTAATGTATGATTATTTGTACTGAGAGAAAGAGAACAAGACAGTGAGATGCAGAATATATGGTCAAAGCGTAAATGGAAAAAGAGACATGAGACAAGGAGGAAGTAGCAAGGAAGAGAAATGAAAGCGAGCAATGTGGGAGAGAGTGGAATGAAAGGCAGAGAGAGAAAAGAGGGGCATGGTGAAATAAGCAGCAGACTCAATAATAACCTGGCATTCATTAACAATAACCAGTGTTAAATTGGTAAAAGTGGTAGGGCCTAAGGTTTTGATGAGAAGACCGCAGCCAATACTACTGAGCATCAGGGTGCTGAATACCAAGGCTACATAGTCTTTAGCCCACCTGATCCTCCACCATGCACTCTCTGCTTATTTATCTGACTCTAGCAGGTTTCTGCTTTTTACCTTTGTTATGTTTTTGTGTTTTTCTCTTCTTCCTTATTTCCCTTTCTTGAGTGCCTTTCACTATTTTGATGTGGGGCACAGTATAACAAGGAAAAATAAGTTTATTTCCAACAAAAAATTACTGTGATGTGCCTTACCTGCAACCACTGGCTCAAATTAAACAGGTACATTCCGGGTGTGATGATTCATGTGGGAAAACTATGGTATATAAATGGAACAAATGCTACAGGGGGCAATAGCATATAATGATGCAATGTGCTGCAGTGATGTGGCCTTGTCTCTAGCAGAGTAGGGAGGGCCACAGATCACCTGGGCCTCAGAGTTCAAAGACCTGCTGCGCTGGGGCAGAAGATGTGTTGAAACTCATGTATAGTTTGGTGCCCACCTCCCCTATCCCTAGCTTTGCTAGGGCAACACCTAGCTTACTCAAAGAGGTCACACAACACTTGAGCAACACCACCATGACCAACAGGGTCAGGGGGCCTACTTTGCTTTTTGCCCTGGGGTGTGCCTCCCAGGACAAGTGTAGTGCTGCCCGGAAGGCTAGCACCCAGCAGAGGCTACTGACAGCTGTCAGTACCCAGAACCATAACCTAAGCTCTCCACTGACAGGTGGCTGAGCTGCTTGAGGGGCAACTGTGGGGTCCTGGCACCCCTCTTGCTGTCTAGAGTGGGGGGGGCTAGCACCTCCTGTGGCAGACACCCTCCTTCCACTCTCCCTTCTGTCAGTGCAGGGGCAACACCCTGCATCTGGACAGCTGACGGACTACTCAGGACTTCCTTGGGGTCACGTGAAGCCTCACCAGTGCCAACTCTGGGCTACCCCCCTACTGGGGCAGAAGGCCTTTGGCTCCCTGGAACTTTCTTTAAGAGTGGCCCACCCTCCCTTTTCTTCTTTCCTTTTCTTGGGGACCCCTGTCTCCTAACTGTAGGGACTGACTCTCCTGGACTTTGGGTCGGGGGCGCCCTGGGCGACCACCCCATCTGGGACCAGACTCACCTCTGAGAGGTCATTGCCCAGGATACAATCTAGGGGGAGGTCAGCACTGTCTACCACCCTAAACCAGTCAAGGATACCCTCCCTCTCTAGGGGCACTATGGCTACTGGTTTGGAGGTGACCTCCCCTGTGGCTATCCTGACTTTCCTGGTCTCTCCTGGGACATACATGTCTGAGGTCACTAACTGGTCACTCACTATAGTGTGACTGGCACAGGTGTTCCTCAGGCCAGTGATAGGGATCCCATTCACCTAAATGGGGTGAAAGTGCCTACTCCCACCCTCAGGGTTCACCAGCTTACAATCTGGTCCTATCTCCCAGCCCAATGCTAGGAGGACTTCATTATCTGAGGAGTTATCCTCCATGGCTACACTGGACAGCCCAGTGCTAACTGCTGTCTTTGGACAGGCTGCATCTCCTCTGAAGTGACCTGTCTGATGACAGTTAAAGCAAGCCTTACTGTCCAAGAGCTTTTTAAAACCCTGGGTCTCCCTGTCTCTACTTGTCAGAGTGGAAGTGGGATTTACTCTCCTCCTTCTTAGGGTTCTAGGGTATAGAGGGAGTCTCTGTGGTGGGCTTACCACCTCCCTCCTTAGGTTTTTCGGGACCTGATCCCCCTTCTTGGAGTCTCCCCCCTGGAACTTGACAACCACCCTGGTTCTCAACCACTTATTAGCTACCTCCCCCAGCTCTCTAGGGTATGTCAGCTTAGAGTCCACTAGATGGTGGGGAACCTTTCTTGGATACAATTGGTCAAGATTTGGTCTCTCATGATCAGATTGTATAACCCCTCATAAGCATACTTTGTTACCATGAATCCAGCCCTCTAGTGCCTTAAGTGAGGTGTCTACAAAGTTAACCCAAGACTGGGTATGGACCTTCTGGGTGTCCCTGAACTTCATCCTATATTGCTCTGGGGTCAGACCAAACTTTTTAGTTACGCATCTCTTCATACTGGGGTATGAATCTGCTTCCTCCCCCCTCAAGGGTAGGAGCCTATCCCTAGAGTTTGGGACTAACTCCCAAAGAAGTGAACCCCAGTACTGAGGCTTAACTCTCCTCATCTGGAGGACCCTCTCAAAGGCCCCCAGCCACTTATCTATGTCATCCCCCTCTACATAGGCAGGAACCACCAACTTGGGTAATCTGGGGCAAAAACCCCCACCCATGGACACCTCAGCTTCTCTGTCGCTGCCACAATCTCTTTTCTCTTCCCTTGCCCACTTTTTCTCTTCTAGGGCCAGCTGCTGCACCTCCAAAGCTAAAAATGCTAGCTGGGCCTCCAGCTCTCTTTCCCTGAGGGACAGGTTCTCTCCTCCTCAAGGGACCCCCTTCCCCGAACTAGCTTTGGGTATGACCCTAGTGACTGTGTGCAGTGAGGACCGGTCTTCCTCCTCCTCACCTAGGCTCAGATGCCCTCCCTCCCCTGAGTGGTTGGAGCTAGCATCCTCCCCAGCTTCTTCCTCCTCTGGAGCTTCCTCTGGGCCTACTTCTTGGGCCTCAGACAATGCTGTCACGGATTTAATCAGGACATGCTTCTTGAAGTCAGTGGTTGCAGGCAACCCCCTCGCAGTACACAACCCCCTAAGCTGGACTACCGTCAGTGTGGGTAGGCTAGCCAGATCAAGCTCCATGGTTCCCTGGTTTTGTGTCAACAAAAACTTTTTGCAAAAATTGGAAACAAGAATTTAGAAAAATCACAAAAATTCAATAATTGAAATTAATTCAAATTAAAAATTAAAAACAATTTTTGCACTAGGACAATTTAAAGGATTTTTAATTTGTTTTACTCAAAAATGTAACGTGATACTGACCACAAATACAGGATCCCTCAGCTGTTACCAAAACTGTTGGAAAATGGGATATTGGTAAGGGCAGGTAAGTACCTACACTTAGCAATTGGCCACTAACCCCCACTTAGGTCCAGTTAGGTCTCAGTAAATTAAGCCTAGCTCAACCCTTGGTAGCTTGACAACGAGCAAAAAGGCTTAACTTAGGAGACAAAGCGTAAAGCATTCAAATATCACAAAACAGTAATTAAATAAAACACAGGAAACAGTTTAAAAATCCAAAATCAATTTATAAAAATAGGAAATATTTTTGGCTTTAAAATGACATCAAAATGAATAAAAACGAATAAGGGGACCCGAGGATATGATTTTTTAAAGAATGAATGCTTTCTAGTGCATAGAAACAAAAAGCGCCAATTTGGTCATCTGGTCGCACCTCTACCGTGGCAAAGTCAAAGTTTAAGGTCGACCACGATGAAGCCCGACTCGGCTACAGCCCATGGGAGGCCTTGGTCAAAAGTTTACCTTAGGACTTAGTAATTTTTCTGGAGATTTTCTTCAGCGGAACGAACCTGCCAGTCCAATCCGACCTCCTGGAACTCTTCCTCAGATACGCTTCGCAGGAGCCCCCAGTGGAGATTTTTACATTCGGACTTAGTCATTTTTTTAGGTGAAAATCCTTCGACCGGGGCAAACCTGAATCTTGATCCAACGTCCTTGGAGCCCTCTTCGGATACACTGCTTGGGAGGTCCTGGTCAACTTCCTACATTCGAACGTAGTCACTTTTTTGGAGATTTTCTTCACCAGGGTGAACTTGCAAGTCAGGCCGGGTCGCAGGTGAGGCAAGTCGGCTAGATTTGCCGTGGCGGGTCGGTCCCTCTATGAAGCTTTTTTCCAGAAGTTCTCCAAAGTCCAAACTTCTGGATCTTCTTCCAGATGTTCTTTTACGGTTCTTTTGGGGTCCACAGTTCACCCCAAGGTTCCAGAAGCTCTGAGATGCGGACTACAACTCCCAGAATGCACCTGGTTCAAACTCCATTTTGGCCACTGGACAGTGGTCAGCTGGTTGTTTTCTTCAGGAGTTAGTGCATGGGGACGCTGGTTAGCACGTTTTCACCTTTAGAAAACAGGGAGTCCCTCCTTAAACCAGTTGAAGCCAGGCAAAGTCCTTCTTGTGGTGAAGCCCAAGTGTGCAGCTGGTACAGTCCTCCAGAGTGCAGTGTCCAGGTGCAGGCCAGGGGTCCAGCAGGGCAGTCCTTCTTCCTCAGTAGTTCTTCCTTTTTGGAATCTGATAGGGATCTGGTAGGGAACTGAGGTGTGGGTGCAGGTCTACCAGTTTTATCCTTGCTCCTGGGTGAAAAACAGGGGGGTCCTGGTTCTCCAATCAGGGGCAGGGTCCTCCCCCTGTGATGACCACTTCCCGGGAAGTGTGGCAAAAATTAATCCCAAGGAGCAACATTCCTCAAACATCCGTCTTGGCTGAAAGTGATTTTTAGAGGTTACATCTGGCTGAGCCCACCTACTGGTGTGTCTAAAAATCTTAAACACACCCCTCTCCTGCTCTCTCCTAATATAATCAAGGGGGCACCTAATTGTCTGGGTTTGCAGGATGTGAGGGTGTTACTGGGTTGCTCCAAATGTCCTTCCCTGCCTTTGAAGACCAGTTTGGCAGCCCTCCCCACTTCCTGCTTCCCCATCTGCTGAGGGAAGATCTCCTCCCCCAGGTACATCTCTTTGTGCTGAGCCAGGCCACTTCACACCTCATCAAGGCAGCCTGGCCAGGCTGCCAGAGGCTGGCCAATCAGAGCAAAGCAGCAAAAACACTGCAGGGCTGAAGTTGGCAACTTTTCAGGTAAAGTTCAAAACTCCTTACCTGAACAAGTTATATTAAATCCCACAACTGCAAGTTGTGGGATTTATTATAACAATTAATTTGATACCAAACTTGTTTTATCTGTTACTTAAGGGAACTTTTAGAATTAAAATAAAGTCTTCCCATTCTAGCCTATGGAGGCCTTTCACTACAATGAGGGAAACATGAATGGGGCTGTTTTACCTCACCAGGGCTTATAAAACTATTTTTATAAGGACCCTGCTTATAGTTACATGACACCCAGCCCTAGGGGCACATAGGGCACGCTTTAAGGGGGACATATGTAAAAATAAAATAGTTTAAGGCTTTGGAACTACTTTAATTCCAAAGTCAAATTTGCATATAACTTTAATTTAAAACGCAGCCAGCAAGGCAGGCCTGCCTTTAAAATGACATTGGGCACCTCAGCAGTACACCTATGGGTGCACTACCTATGCTCGGGTCCCCAAACCTACATGCCCTACCATATACTAGAGACTTATAGGTAGGTTGACTTAGCCAATTATAATTAGCCTAATTTGCATACTGATTCTACACATTGCACAGGCCCTTGGACTGGTTAGCAGTACCCAGGGCACCATCAGAGTCAGGAAAACACCAGCAAAAAGTGAAAAATGGGGGCAAAAAGTTAGGGGGCCTCTGCAATCAGCCCTGTTTTCTCACAACTACAAAGCAGATTCCAGTGGCGTACATGTGTGTGCAGTTACTAATTAGGCACCGCTGGCACAAACACGAAATCATTACTATCAGCCTCATCCTACATGAGTCCACAGCATGTGCATACACAAGAACAAGACAGGTGGAGGACTTGCTGGGGGCCACAACATAAGCAGGCACACAAAATAGTGTTATACACTTCTATGCACTCACAACGTATGTTCCCCCCCCAAAGGTAAATAAGCAAATGCAGGCAATCAGTGTACATGTGTATGTAACCACACGCTGTGCTTAATTACTTAAGCACCATCAAATGATCACACAAAAGCAAAAGTGCAGTGTTCGCAGTCATACACCTGTAATGGAGAGTTTTTGTTTCCTCAATCAATCACAATAATAAACCACAGTATTATGGCAAGCTCACGCCTCATACTGAATTAGTTCACAAACTATAGGGCACTCATAAAAAAGTGTATTTTGACGCCACTGTGGAGCTGGATACAGCTTCCAGCGTGGTGATGCTTGCAGTAGTCCTCTAGCAAGAGACATGTGCGGTGTATAGAAAAAGGGAAGTCTCACATCCACACCCTAATACCCAACAAGGTTTTTCCACTGAAACCTACTTTCAGATGGTGCCTGAAATTAAAGATGTTTTAGCCTGCAGCATGTGTGGACATTTACAGGACATGAAAACAAATCATAGGTGTGTATTATAACACGATGCCTGCTATGTATAGCCTTCTGTCCCTAATTTTACAAACGTGAGTCTAGCCTGCACTCGCACGCAGCATGTAAAGCGATATGGAGATATTATCTCAACTGCAATCTCCCACTTTGGGTGTCCTCAGTATGGATTATACATATGCCCAGTGAAAACTGAATATTACTACTGAGATGAAAAGTGATTACATCAAAAAATGATCAGTATTTTACTGTTCTGATAAAGAGCCTTATGTAACAAACTCTCCTATCCTCTTTTCCATGCTATACTCTCCTCCTATCTCCTGTTCTCCATTTTTTTAGAATCCCCTGTTTTCTTTGTGTTCATTGTCTTCAAGATTCACTTTTTCTCATTATAATAGCCACAGACAAGTCTTTGGAGATCCCATCGTCTTTGCCCCCTCAAGCATGCAGTTTGTCAAAAGTGCCACTGCAGCCCGACGGCACAAGGATGCTTCCAAGTCAAAGAAATTCAGCGATTTGCTGGGCTGGGCAGGGCAAAAGGCAGTGAAAAGTGCAGAAGTAGAAAGGAAATAAATCCTTGCCAGGCTAAGTAGGGCAATCGAGGAGGGCTATGCTATTGCTCGCGCAGGTGTTTTAATAAAAATTATGAATGAGTGTTCATGTATTCTGAGTAATGGGTTTGTGTAGAAAATATTAGAACGTAGAAAATAATGCATGCATTTGAAAATATGATTACGATGAGTGGCCGCCAATGCTGTGAAATGTGTAGCATATGTTTGACTAATGAAGTAATATGCCATATTAAAGGTTATGCATTATGAATTAGCTTTATTACGTTGTAGGTCTTAACTAAGCGAGGGCCTTGGCCTACTTGCCAGGCCTCATGTCAAGCTGTATTTCTTAACATTTAATAAATGTCTGTCCTTGAGGGTTAAACTGTGATTTTCCATTTTATTATGTAAATGTGCTCGCGGCTGAGAATCTTTTCTCATGAGAACCAACTGCTAGAAGATGCTGTTCTTGCTAAATGTAACATTATTGCCCTCATTTCAACCCTGGCGGTCAGTGATAAAGCGGCGGTAATACCGCCAATAGGCCGGTGGTAAAAAAAATTGAATCACGGCCATGGCGTAAACCGCCAACACAGACAGCTACTTTAACACTTTGACCGCCAAGGAGGTAGAAACAAACACTGTGGCGGTAACCGCCAACAGACAGGCGGAAGACAATGTACCGCCCACACTATTACAAGGCACCAATTCGCCAGCTTTTCCGGGAAGGTACCAACGCCATCAAAAGCACAGCGGAAACAGTACACAGAAAGTAAAACACTCTCCTCTCGACACCCAATGAGGAATCAGGACGCCATGGAGCCCGAGTTACATGTTGGTTTACCTCCTGATCCACCAGGAACATCAAAGACGGTGGCGACGATGACGGTGAGTACTGCACCTAGTACACAGGGGAGGGGGAGGAAAAGAGAGTGACACACACACACACAACACACAACACGCCCACCCCCACCCACAACAACATACACACACATCTAATAACATCACAGATACACCCCGTCACCCCCAGGAAGAACGCAAGGACCAAATAAAATGAGTTTAACAAGTGTAATAATCGAACAATCAGATAGCCCAAGATAACTTTAAATTATCAGTATATACAAATATTTACGGCAAGTACACAAGTCCATACACTGTCCCATTAAATGTCCGTGGACCAGTGGTCCCAAAAAGCATGGGGGAAGCCCACACATGACACCCGCCTCAAAATGGAGCGAACACTGCAGGGGCATCAGATAAAAAAAACAGACACCTCAGGGGGAAGGTGAGGGGGGGCACCTCAGCCAGATGATGGGACAACGCCACTGCACCTTGAGGGGGCTTCATGCCCACTGCCAGGTCCTGGGGAGTGCAAAGCCACAGTCTCTCAAGTCACTCAAGTGGGTTCACTGCCCACTGCTCGGTCCTGGGGAGTGCAAAGCCACAGTCTCTCAAGTCACTCAAGTGGCTTCACTGCCCACTGCTTGGTCCTGGGGAGTGCAAAGCCATGGTCTCTCAAGTGGGTGGGTTGCCCACTGCTTGGTCCTGGGGAGTGCAACGCCACAGTCTCTCAAGTGGGTAATCTGCCCATTGCTTAGTCCTGGGGAGTGCAAAGC
Source organism: Pleurodeles waltl (assembly GCF_031143425.1). Lineage (NCBI taxonomy): Eukaryota > Metazoa > Chordata > Amphibia > Caudata > Salamandridae > Pleurodeles > Pleurodeles waltl. The sequence continues at coordinate 637,146,106 of NC_090444.1, forward strand.
CACAGTCTCACAAGTGGATGCTGTTCTCCACTGGTTCAGGAAGGGGCCTGGTGCCCAGAGTGCTTCATCCTGTCAAGGACTAGGTGAGTGGATGCTGTTCTCCACTGGTTCTGGAAGGGGCCTGGTGCCCAGAGAGCTTAATCCTGCCAAGGACTGTGTTAGTGGATGCTTTTCTCTACTGGTTCTGGAGGGGGCTTTGTGCCCAGAGTGCTTCATCCTGCCAAGGACTGTATTAGTGGATGCTTTTCTCCACTGGTTCTGGAGTGGGCTTTGTGCCCAGAGTGCTTCATCCTGCCAAGGACTGGGTGAGTGGATGCTGTTCTACACTTGTTCAGGAGGGGGCCTGGTGCCCAGAGTGCTTCATCCTGCCAAGGACTGTGTTAGTGGATGCTTTTCTCCACTGGTTCTAGAGGGGGCTTTGTGCCCAGAGTGCTTCATCCTGCCATGGACTGTGTTAGTGGATGCTTTTCTCCACTGGTTCTGGAGGGGGCCTAGTGCCCAGAGTGCTTCATCCTGCCTAGGATTGGGTGAGTAGATGCTGTTCTCCACTAGTTCTGGAGGGGGCTTGGTGCCCAGTGATGCTGCACCAGGGGTGTGGCAGTTCCCATTCCCTCATATGGGTGTATGAGCCACGAGATTTACCAGTAACAGGTAGCATGATGCTCCATGGAGGCAGAGCCATACTCCTCCTTGCAACGACTGAGGCTGCAAACTGCTGGTAGTGCCAGTGCTGGTGGTGGTGCCTCATGTAGTGTGTTCAGGGTCCAGGATGTCTCCTGCAGCCTCGGACGACTGCCCACTGGGGATGCTGCTGACGTCCGCTGTAGTGGCACTGGCTGGGCACATCGTGGGACAGGTGACGGTGGCTGCGGCGGTGTCTGCAGCGGTGTCTGCGGCAAAGATGCTGCCAGTGGTGCAGGTGTCTGCACTTGCGGAGGGAGACACCAGGCCATCTCCAACAGCCTCGGACGGCTGCCCACTGTGGATGATGCTGATGTCCGCTGTAGTGGCACTGGCTGGGCACGTCGCGGGGCAGGTGGTGGTGGCTCCTGCGGTGTCTGCGGCCGACATGCTGCCGGTGGTGCAGGTGTCTGCACTAGTGGAGGGAGTCACCAGGCCGTCTCCTGCAGCCTCGGAAGACTGCCCACTGGGGATGATGCTGATGACTGTAGTTGAGGCAGCTGCCGTGCAGGTGGCGGTGCAGATGGTGGTCCAGGTGGCAGTCGTTGCGGCAGTGCTCACCGCGGTACAGGTTGCTTTGCTGTCTTGCGAAAGGGGGGACACCAGTCCTCACCCGGAGGCTCCGTGCCCTAAGGTGACTGCCCTTTGCTCTTGTGTACCTTCCCCACCTTGGAACTCGCTGCTGGGACTTTGGCATTGTCCTCTTTGGTTCTGGATGAGGCCTTGCTGAGTGGGTGGTGCAGATTTTCTCTTCTGCATGCTGCCCCTTTCTTTACCTTGGCAGGCGGCAGAATAGGGCGGTCCTTGGCTTCACTAGGTGGCACACTGGCAGCCCTGATGGGTGCCCCCTTCGATGTTCCCGGACTTGCAGGGACCACACTGGATGAGGATTTGGTGGCTGAGGTGCTGGTGAGGGCTCTAGACAACCTGGCCCTGGGGGAAGGACGGGGGGGAGGTGTAGGGAAGAGGTCAATGGTAGCCAGGAAAAGTTTCTTAGATACACTGGGACAGGAAGATGGAGGGGGTTTGGGAGTGGAGGAAGAGGTAGTGGTTGTAGGAGGTGTACGTCTGCTGAGTTTGGGTGAAGGTGCATGGGTTGGAGGCTGTTGTGAGGTGGATGGCTGTTGAGTGGGTGTGTGCCGGCGTTTGTGTACTTTGGCAGGAGGGCTTACAGACACACTAGGAGAGGACACAGGGGTTGTGTGAATGGTAGTGGGGGGTGATTGCACGTGAGCGGTGTGTGGTGATGGGAGTGCTGGTGATGGAGGTAGTGGATGAGGATATAGTGCATGCAGGTGTGAGTGGAGACGAGACTGGGAGGGAGGTGGAGGATGTGGAGGAGGGGGACACAGTGGAGGCAGGGGATGTTGGTGTATTTGCATGGGTATGGTGCTTGTGTGAGTGCCTGTGGGATGTGTAGTGCTTATGGTTGCCTGAACTACTTTTGTGTGTTGATATGTTTGCATGCTGGTCAAATGGTGTGCTTGGGATAGGCTGAGGTTGAGGGGATTGGGTAGGGGTAGTGGAGGTTGGAGGGGGGGAGGCTGTACACAGGGATAATGGCTGCCATCAGTGCTGAGGCCAGAGCCTGGAAAGCTCTCTGTTGGGCCACCGTGCCAGAATGATTGCCCTCCAGGTATGCATTTGTTTGCTGCAAATGCCTCTCAACACCCTGGATGTCATACAAAATGGTTGACTGCCCAACAGTGAGGGATCTCAGGAGGTCAATAGCCTCCTCACTGAGGGCAGCAGGGCTGACTGGAGCAGGACCTGAGGTGCCTGAGGTGAAGGAGATGCCCACCCTCCAGGGTGAGCGGGCATGGGAAACACACTGAGGGGCTGCTGGGAGGGCAGTGCTGGTGGGGGGTGGCAGCTGTACCTGTTGTTGGGAGCTCCCATGAGAGGAGGAGTCGCTGTCACTGGTGTCCCCTCCTGTCCCCATCGTGGAGCTCCCCTCGCCCTCCGTCCCATTGGTACCTTCAGACTCTGCACATTCACCCTCCTGGGCCATGTGGGTTGCAGCTCCCTCCTGCTCCGGTGCCACTGCTCCTCCGCCAGATGATGCTAATGCACACAAGGACAGGGTGACAAAACAAAAAGGGAGGGAAAGACAGAGAAGACATGTCAATGCCAGCAACACCACTACCGTTGGCGGACACAACACCCAGGGAGCCGGCCTATGCACTAGCCCATGCACTAGCAGTTCTTAGGAAAATCTCCTGCCCATGGGGGACTATGCCTAACCCCATTTGCTGCACACCTGGAACCCACAGGAGGCTGACTAGTTGTAGATGGCCACTACCACTATTGGGTTTGGAGTGCCACAGAGCCTGCCTAACAAGGGACCTACTCTACCAAGTTCGGAATGGAACTTACTCCCTCGTCTGGTTCTTCATACTCATTGGCCAACAGTTCCCACCCATCCCCTGAAACACATACAATGACCATCTTCACATGCAGGCCTCAGCCCCCCCACAACATGTATCTTCCATCCAGACCACTCCATACATTCATGTCCCATGCATCATGCTCACAGTTTACTCACCTGTTTGTCTGGAGGACCGTAGAGTAGCGTTTACTGGGGGAGGACCCATTCCACTAGTCTCTCCAACTCCTCCGAAGTGAAGGCCGGGGCCCTTTCCCCAGACACTCAAGCCATGGTCGCTTCCAGACTGAGGTCACCGCAGCACTTGCAGTGTAGGTCCTCCCTTGTTGAAGGTCAGGTATCAAGTGAGTGAACAGCTAGAAAATGGCAGTCACGTCCGCTACAGTGCGTACCGTCACCGCCGGCGTACATCGTCATTGGCTCCTGGAACCCATAGGGCCCAATGATAACCAGTGATGAATTGCGCAGCGGTCTTTGACCGCCTGCCGCGACACTGCACAACACCAGCACAGTTACCTCATTTCCCCTTGTCCCTCCTTACAGGTCAGGCAGCCGGGATTTCAGGGGGGGCACATGGCAGGGCACCTAACTGCATCACAGCACATTTGGGCAGGAATACTGACAGACAGCGCCACACACAGATTAAATCACATTAGTGCAAAACACCCTTGTGCAACCTATGTGGTACATGACCCTCTGCTCACCATTCTCCTCCATATGGCACATCCACTGGGGCAGATGATGAGATGGCATCATCCTCTAGTGTGCAGACCCCTGGTGGACCTGTCGAGAGTGGAAGACAGACACATCATTATCACCTACAGACCTGATCGTGCCACAATCCAAGAACTGTGTGCCCAATTGGAGCAAGACCTGTTGTCAGCTATCTGCCATCCCACAGGTATCCCCCCTCTAGTGCAGGTCCTGTCAGTGCTCCATTTCCTGGCCAGTGGTTCCTTTCAAACAACAGTGACCATGGCATCAGGGATGTCACAGCCAATGTTCTCTAACGTGTTGTCCAGAGTGTTATCTGCCCTGCTGAAACACATGCACAGCTACATTGTTTTCCCACAGGTGGAGGATTTGCCCACAGTGAAAGCTGACTTCTATGCCCTGGGACATATCAACAACATCATTGGTGCCATTAATGATATACGTGTGACATTTGTCCCCCGCAGGAATGAACAGGTGTACAGAAATTGTAAAAGCTACCATTCAATGAATGTGCAGATGGTGTGTTTGCAGACCAGTACATCTCTCATGTGAATGCCAAGTATCCTGGATCTGTGCATGATGCTTACATTTTGAGGAATAGCAGCATCCCTTATGTGATGGGACAACTCCAAGGGCACCGTGTGTGGCTAATAGGTCAGCCCAAGGTCCCCACACAGTATGAATAGGTGTCTGGGATAGTCCTTAAGGGTTGGTGTATGTCTAACAGATATCCCTCGACATTTGCAGGTGACTCTGGTTACCCCAACCTGTCATGGCTTCTGACCCCAGTGAGGAATGCCAGGACAAGGGCAGAGGAACGCTACAGTGAGGCACATGGTGAACTAGGGGGATTATAGAGCAGACTTTCGGCCTCCTGAAGGCCAGATTCCGGTGCCGCCATCTAACAGGTGGCTCCCTATACTACTCACCGAAGAAGGTGTGCCATATCATTGTGGGATGCTGTATGTTGCACAACCTGGCTTTGCGACTCCAGGTGCCTTTTCTGCAGGAGGATGGGCCTGATGATGGTCTTGTGGCAGCTGTGGAGCCTATGGACAGTGAGGAAGAGGAGGCAGAAGAGGAAGATATTAACAACAGAAACAACATCATCATGCAGTACTTCCAGTGACACACATGTAAGAGACTGGCACTGCTCATTTCATTTCAGACTACTGTAGGACATTGTATAAGTCTGCCTTATTACCTCTATGCATGGACACTGACAGTTCACTTTGGCTTTCCGTTTCACAGATCTGGGTACCACATTCTGCCTTCTGCTATGTTCACTGCTGTCCAACAACTGTCATACTTTGGTATGTGCAAATGAGCATTTCCTAGGTTATTTGTCAAAGAGGTTGTAATAACACATTTGTGAAAGTATAGACTGACTCCAGATTGTTTTTAGATTCAAGGGTTTTTATTTAAGTGCTAATAAGTGGAGGGGGGTGTGCAATGGGCTGGGGTGATGGTGGAGGAATATCCATGGTAGAATCCAGTCTCTTTGGATCACAGGTGCATTGCCAATGGGGCATAGGGAGTGGAGCAATGGCAGTTCAAGGTGGTCCGAGTGGCGTAGTGGGACAATCAGGAGAGTCTTATTTCCTGGCGGGGGTCTTGGCAATGTTCTCTGTCTTGTGCCTGGATCGCAGGGACCGTTTGATGGATGTTTCTCCTTCTGCAGGGGGTGGGATGCTGGTGGCCTGTTGGTCCTGTGGCGGGACCTCCTGTCCACTAGCTCCGGCGGACGTGGAGGGCTGTTTATCGTTCGGGCTGGTGCCAGTGGCCCGGTGGTATGCCACTGTCTCCCTCATGGTGTTGGTCATGTCTGCCAGCACCCCTGCAATGGTGACCAGGGTGGTGTTAATGGACTTCAAGTCCTCCCTGATCCCCAGGTACTGTTCCTCCTGGATCCGCTGGGTCTCCTGAAATTTGGCTGTACTGTGCCCATGGTCTCCTGGGAATGGTGGTATGCTCCCATGATGTTGGAGAGTGCCTCGTGGAGAGTGGGTTCCCTGGGCCCGTCCTCCCCCTGTCGCACAGCAGCCCTCTCAGCTTCCCTGTTGTCCTGTGCCTCTGTCCCCTGAACCGTGTGCCCACTGCCACTGACCCCAGGTCCCTGATCGTCCGGGGTTAGTGGGATTGCCTGGGGTCCCTGTAGTGGTGGACACACTGCTGATTGATGTGTCCTGGGGACAGTGGCATGGCCACCCTGGGTGGGTGCTGTGGTGGTGTTTCCTGAGGGGGTGGTTCAGTGGTGGTTTGGGTCTGTGGCAGGGGAACCGACTGTCCAGAGGTCTCTGATGGGCCAGGCTGGTCATCTTGATCCAGGCGTGCAGAGCTGCTGTCGTCACTGTGGGCCTCTTCTGTGGGGGGACTGGATATGGCTGGCACCTCCTGTCTGGTGACATTGGGTAGGGGTCCTGTTGGGGTGTAAATGCATAGTTATTGTATCTGTGTGTTCCATCTTGTGCAATGGGTGAGTTTCTCTCTACTCCTGTGCTTGCATAATCGCCTTGGCTCTTGTGTGAGTGGTGATTGTGTGCCCTAGCTGAGTCTCTCTACTGGACATGCGTTGGCGATGGGTGTCCATGCAGGTCTGTGATGGGTGTCCATGCATTGTTGTCACATGCAAGGCTTGGTATTGAGACCAATATGACCAACCTATGAGGTGTTGGGCTGATGGGTGTGAGGGTAGGGCTAGACGTTTGTGATGGCATGCAGGCAGGGTGGGAGGATGTAATAGTAAAGAGTTGACTTCCCAGACTCCAGTGCTCCTGCTACTCCTGCGAGGCCCTCAGGATGCATGATCACCAAGACTTGCTAATTCCATGTTGTTAGTTGTGGAGGAGGAGGTGGGGGTCCACCGCCAGTCCTCTGTACGGCTACCTGGTGTCTGGATTCCATGGAACGTACCTTCCCCCGTAGGTCGTTCCACCCATCCCCTGTTCTTGGATGCTGTCCCACTGCATTGACCCTATCAACAATTCTCCCCCAATGCTCCATCTTCCTAGCAATGGATGTCTGCTGCACCTGTGATCCGAATAGCTGTGGCTCTACCCGGATTATTTCCTCCACCATGACCCTGAGCTCCTCCTCACAAAACCTGGGGTGTCTTTGAGGTGCCATGATGTGGTGTGGGTGATGTGTGAGGTGATGGTTGATGTGATGTGTAGTGTGATGTGTTGAGGTGTGTTCTTTGATGTGCATGGATGGTGTATAAATGATGGTGTTGTGTGCCTCTGGATGCTGGTGTTGTCGTAGCTTTTCTGTCTCTCTGCTTCTTCCACAAATGTCATTGTAAGTGGTTGTGGGTAATGTGGATATGTGTTTTATAGTGGTGTGAATTGTCCAATGTTGTTGTGTTTCGTAAGTGTGTGTGTATTTTGAGTGGAGCGGTGTGTACCACCAATGGATTACCACGGTTGAATGACCACTGCGTTGATTCGTGGGACGTGATACTGTGGCCGTGTTCCTGTTGGCGTAACGGTGTGGGTTTTGCTATCTCCAGTTTATCACTGACCTTTGGTGTTGCGGACTTGTGTGGGTGTCTGTATTGTGGAGGTCATAATACCTGTAACGGAATTTCGCCGCGGGCACGGTAGGTTGGCGGCCGTCAGCATGGCGGTCAGCAGCCTTTACCGCCAGGGTTGTAATGAGGGCCTATGTGTGTAATGTGTGTAAGACTGACTTTCTCAGGAGGAGAACAATGGAGACACTGACTAGAGTAGAAGCTGAAACAATATTGCTGCCAATATTGCTACCTGCCGAGCCAGATGCTGAGAACATTGCAGGGAAAACCAATCAGCGACATGTGAATGGAGTATTGGTAGAATTCATAGATTTGGAGTTTTAGTTTTATTGGACAAAGTGTGAACATGCGATCCCTTGACCAATAGGGATTTGGGAAGTAGTTTTAGCAAATTTTACTTAACGGACATTAACCCATTGCCCATTGCCCATTTTCTTGCTGGTCGAATGGTCAATATTTTCTTGTCCATATTGACACGAGACGTGCTTAACTTTATTGCTTAAAGACTTTGCATTTTCTGAACTTTGATGCTGAATCATGATGCCTTGCTGATGGACTGATGTCCTAATGTCGGAGACTATCTTGACTTGCTGATCCAATTGAGGAGAGGTATTATTTGTACCCATGTGTCTGTTATACATATTTGCTTTTTCTTAATGGGTACCAACTGCACTGTTTTGCGAGAGCCATACTTAGATGTTTTTTCCAAATTCGTGTTACTAAATTGTTTTTCATGAAGCCCAACATGCTGATGCTAATCTGGTGTTAGTTAAGGATACTCACTAAGGACAATCTGCTAATAAGGAATGATGCTTGATAAATTTCTTTACTGAATCTATTTGTATGTAATCTTGTAATGAAATTGTTCTTGTTGTTAATTTGCACGGTGACCTTAGAATATGTAAAGCTTTGATTAGATTATGTTTTTCCGTCACTTTGGATAGCCAGTATTGTTTCTGTATGTGTATCATTTGATTTTGAAATTAATTTACATGACTTTAGCATTGTTAATACAGGGAAATAAATAGCCTAACTTTTACTAAAAGGTGTGGCTATTCATGGCTGAAAGTGTGTGACAATTACTGACTCTATTGATTAATAATGTTATTGATTATTGTTGATTATTGATATTGTATATTGGTTCTGCATGTACTGGAATTATGTTGGGATCATCTTAATTTGCGAGTCAAATTTACTTATTAAGGTCAGACGCGCTAACAGTGATGGTAGCAGAGGTGTTGGTTAGTCTCCTTAAGAGCCCATCATAGACGTCCAGAGATAGCAACAGAGGTAAAGGTTGTCTCCTAAAGAGCTCACCATAGACGTCTGGTACAGAGAAGATAGCAGAGACTGATGAGCTTGTTGTAGGTGTTCCCAGAGATGGTGGTAGCTTGATGATTTGGGTCTTTGAGAGTTCATTATTACTGAGATTTGGATTTTATTTTTCAATGATGCTAATTGGAGCGAAAATGGTTTCCTAAGTCCAGAAATGACTTTCCCAGAATCTCAGATCTTGCTAATGGTTGTTTAAGGATGTTCTCGACATTCTAGTGACAGTGTGAATGACGTAGGTTGCGCTTACACAGTTTATGCAAATCTCAGGTGAATTGTGAGGTTTGTGAGGGTTTAGGGAGATTGCATACTCCAAATGAAGCTGTAGAACGAGTGTGCGTACTCCGCAGTGTGAGAGTAGGGAAGTCGTCGAACTTCATATGTGTGCGGCACTTTGTGCTAAAAAATTGTCCACATAGTTTTTCATGTACAGACCCTGCATGGTCTAAGACTCCAGAGTATATTGAAAAGTGTATGAGACACTTGGGTTTTATGTTATAATTTGTCTGGTTTAATACGTTGATCGGGCGTGGTCGACAAGTCACACTGTGAGTCAAAGTGAGTGAAAGAAAATTTAAACTGAGATCTGGTGTGTCCTATGTGCACAAGGACTGACCCACTGATCCGTTGAGAGTAAATTTTGCGAGTCAAATTTTGTTTCCGAATCTGGGAGACTGAGAAAGAAGGAGTAGCTGTAAGTGCGCGAAGAGCCGTCAGTGAAAAATCCATAAAGTTTCAGAAGCAATTGTGTTACCTTTCCTGTAGTAAATCTGCAGATTTGGTTTTTGGTTTTTGATTAGTGCTCGCAATTTTTGCATTAGTTTTGTGTGAATCAAAGTTTGAGAGGACAAGCTGCAAGACTTTGTCAGCCCCAGTATGTGTGAGTGTGACATCATTGGAGCTGCGCTGGGATAGGTTGGTTAGTGATAATGGTCGTGCACGGATTGGCAGCTGTCCGTGAGAGGCAATTGGTTGGGAAAGTAGGTGAAGGGAATTTTGGGATTAAAAGTCACTTCCTGATTTGATTTTGAATAACAGAAAGGTCAAAAAGATGACATTTTTCAAAGCTTTAAAGAGTGCTTTAAGGGGTGATATGTATATTACAACGAGTATAGGTGAGGCTATACCGCCAGAAGGTACACCAGCTTACATTGTAATAGAAGAAAAGGGTGTGCGCCATGTCTTTGGCTAAAGCAATGGTGCAAAGTGACAGAGAAGGGTGGGAACTTAGCATTTCCTACAAATGAGACATTCAACTTGAGGGTTCTAGAGCTTTGATGGTGCTATGTGGTTCTAGGATGGTGCTATGTGAATTGAAGCCCCTTCTGAGACCAGCACAGTTTGAGGCATTGGCGATTTGGGATTTAGTAGCCAGACAGCAACAGCAACAGAAATTTGAGAGGAGGACGAGAAAGGCAGAAAACACTTTAACAGAGGCTATGTGGGACAGTGATCAGAGAGTTTGGAGGATGGAGACTTTGCACACCATTAAGTTGTTTCTGGCAATTACGCAGGACAGTGAGACAGAAGGAAGGAAAGCTACTAGAAAGACAGAAGTCCGTCCGAAAGTAGGGAGGCTAGAAAGTGTTCAACAGTGGAGGAGGAATCAGATGATGATAAGTTTATTTTACAGTTATTGAGAAATCACCCACCACCATATGCAGCACATGAGAGTGGTCCGAGTACCAGTGCTGATCCGACAGCCCCGACACAGGTTAATGGGACAATGAGTCCAATGCAGGTTAATGCTAGCCTGACACAGAATGCAATGCAGAGTGGTTGTAATGTGCCTACTACTCCTGTAGTGCAAAATCAGGTGCAACCGCCACAGGTTCAGAGAATTTACCTTGATGTGCCCATTATGGAAACAACTTTGAATTTAATGGTGCCTACGGTTTTCCTGAGACTGATGCTGGTTCAGACTGAAACAACTCCACTTTTACTACCCCAAGTGCAGCCGCAGGTCATGCCTAGATTCACTCCAGTAACAGGGACACAGTCAGATATGCCTTCAATGATGAATCAGAACATGGGAGTTACTCTCCCACAGAGCGTAAGTACCAGACCAACCCCAGATGCCATATTGTTACATAATACTGTTGGTTTAGCGTACCCTTATTTGCACAGAAAAAAATCTACTGTAGGTGAGCAGGGTACCATGTCCCAGAATATAATGAGTGGAGGACATATTGAGAATGCTCAAGTAGTCTCTCCTGTGGACAGACTTTTGACAGCTCAAGATCATTGTTAGACCTCAGTCCATTTGTAGCACTTCCAGATACTATGGTAGGGTCAAACGTTAGCCAGAGTTTGAAACTGTTGACCCCACAGACCCCGAATGCAGTTGCACAGCAGGTACCACCAGTCCAAGCCAGTAACATTTTGTTAAGAGGTTTGACAGCTCAGCATTTGACTGAATGGTTAGACAAATTGAATACCCCGCAGGGTGCTCCTAAAGGAGAGGAGTGTTTGAATTATGCTAGGCTAAGCTTGGAAGTGGGTGAACTCATTGAGGGAAATATGGGTGTGAACAGGTTAGAATCCTACACCGAGTCAGAGTTGAGATATTCGTGCCCGAAGATTACGAGGGAAATGAGCAATGTGTAGCAGAAACTAGCAGACTTGGCAGAGAAGTATGGCGTAGAAATAGAGAAAACAAAGCATTTGAAAAGGTGTTACAGATTAGATTTTGAGGCTCAATATTTTGAACATATGAGATCAGCCGGAATGAAGGCACACCTTAAGGAATTGCTTTAAAGTGCCCAGACATGGGGAGCATTAGACAAGTGGGAAGGTAGAAGGGTAAAGAAAAGCGACAAAAGAAAAAGGGATTCTGTGAAGCTGACTGCAAATGTGCAGCAGGATAATGACCCAGTCAAAATTTTACAAATGAGAGAGATTCCAGGAGGGAATTTTATTCATGTCCCTTGGAGCAGAAGTGACATTCTTGGGGTTATTACAACTTTGGAGGAGGTCTTAATCCGTCCCAAAAGTGACGATAAAGTGACAGATATACCACCAGACGTATTACGAGTCCATTATATCCTATGGAACTCGTAATACGGCTGGTGGTATATCCGTCACTTTTGGGACGGATTAACACCTCCTCCAAAGTTGTAATAACCCCCTCTATCATTTACACATGATTATCCAAAATTAAGAGAGAAGCCAGTAGAGTGGTATCAGGAGACAGACAGGTTTGTGAAACTTGCAACCTGGCTGTGGGAGGACTTGAACACATTACTAGAGATAGTGGTTCCAGCTGATCTGTGGCTAGAGTGTAAGAGGAGTGCAGATTGGCCAACAAGCAAACCAGGGAGAGACAACAATACACGTGCACGATCTCCAGAGGAAAAGAAATATTACTATAAAAGGATTGAATTTTTGAAAGTGAGAATTTCGCCCAAGAATATTGATTGGCAGAGGATAGACAGGACAGCACAGGAAGCAAAGGAGTCGATACATGCATATTATGAGAGATTGTTACAGGCTTTCAAACATTACAGTGGTAGAGAGACAATGGAGGCGAAAGACATGATTCAATTTGTGTTCGGATTTGTGAAAGGGTTGAGACCTGAAATTAGCCAGATGACTAAGAGCCATTTGATGTGCTGACAAGCAAAGCTGATTGATGAGGTGTTGCGGTATGCAAAGTACTGCAGTGATGAGACTGAGTTGAAGCAGAGAAAGCTGAAAGAGAAGGCGATAGTAATGAAGATTAAAGCTGCTCAAACGGGAATGCAAGGGAATTTTCCACAACAGCAGCTGCAGCAGGGAAACCTGATATTTCATCCCCAAATGAGAGGTAGAGGTTGTGGAGGTAATGTGAATCGTGGTCCAGACTGTAGGGGTTCAGAATGATGTGCAGGGAATGAAGAAATTATTGCCATGTCACATTTGCGAAGCCGTTGGACATTGGAAACTGGAGAGTCCGATGATGGTGCAGGAAGGTGTCATTCAGCAAAGTAATTACATCAATTTGTTCCAGAACATGAGAGGGCCGAGAGTGAGAGGTCCTATTCCAAATTTTCAAAATAACGTGAATTAAGGGCAGAATTTTCAACCCATGCAGCAGGTGCAAATGCCACGTGTACAAATTACACAGTTAAATCCAATGCAACAGCAGGTTTCCATGGTAGACAGCAAATTCAAATACCTCAAGCCCCAATGGAACAGCAACAGATGATGCTTTCTCAACAGGTCACAGGTCAGAGACTTAACCAAAGTAATAACACAGTGCACCAATTCCCGTTTGTACTGCCATTTGATGGAGTTTGTTTTGACCAATGACTTTGTGTTTCACCACTGCGCATATTAGTTACTCAATGTTCACCAGTAGCACATGGTATGTTTTGTTTTCAGTTTAGCCGCCTATGGGCTTTGACATTGCATTAGCCATTACATTCTGTATTCTGCCTATTGGCTTTGACATGCTGTATCCAGTCTAGCCGCCTATTGGCTTTGACATTGTATTCCTATTGGCTTTGACATGATGTATTCAGTTTAGCTGCCTATTGACTTTGACATGCTATTAGATATTCTGCCTATTGGCTTTGACATGATATCATATATTACATGATGTATTCAGCTCCGCTGCCTATTGGCTTTGACATGATATCATATATTACATTTTGTATTCAGCTCCGCTGCCTATTGGCTTTGACATGATATTAGACATTGCATTTTGTATTCAGCTCAGCTGCCTATTGGCTTTGACATGATATTATATATTGCATTTTGTATTCAGCTCAGCTGCCTATTGGCTTTGACATGATATTATACATTGCATTTTATATTCAGCTCAGCTGCCTATGGGCTTTGACATGATATAAGACATTGCATTTTGTATTCAGCTTAGATGCTTATTGGCTTTGACATGACACTAGACATTGCATTTGATATTTAGGTTAGCTGCCCATTGCCTTTAACGTGGAGTTAGACATTGCAGTTGAGAATCCAAGCTGTATTTTTCCAAGCTGTGTTTTTGCACAAGAGAACCAAGATGTTTTTCTCACAGTAGACTAGACATGATAAGAGAGAGTACATGGGTGTTGTTCTCTCTGCTTGAGCTTGGGAACAGGAGTAGTCTTGGAGACCTGGCCAGTCTCCAAAAGGCTTGCTCAGTTTCCCAGGTCTGAGAGGAGGGGGCACACCTTTGTAACGAATGTAACAGGCTGCAGAGGGTCAGATTCGAATCTGCCGGACCTCGTGCTGGAGCTTGGCGCAGACTGCCAGCAATCCCGTGTGGGTAGATGAATCTCTCTTTCTCGCGGCTGACAGGGGTCATCAGCTTGCAGACCTTAGAAAGATGAAGCTGTAGATAGTTCCCACACGGTGAAGTATTTGTTTTGCTTTGCATTCAATATCTTATAAATATAACCTGCTGTGTATATTGCAAACTGATATATTTTGTTTGATTAACGCGGACTTGAAAGCTACTAATTCGTCATTCATAAATATTGTGGTTGGGGAAGAATTAACAACAATAAAAGTCTTCTTTGACCTCACAAGTGCATTTCTGTTGTGTTATGTTAGTGCTTTAGAAACTAGATAAGAGGAAAGCACTACAATTGGTACCAGGAGTCGTGGGGCCGGTCATTAAGAGGTGATTAAGAGGGTGTTGACGAGTTGGTAGATTTCTAAGTGCACACTTTAAAAGTGTAATTGTTTTTTTGTTGTTTGGAGAATTACAGAAATTGTTTTCTGTTTGGGGAATCACAGTAGCACGGCAGACCATGTCTGAGAATACATGTGTTGATAAACTGCCTGATGGTGCTAAGAAAAACTGTGAATTGTTTTCTGTTTGGGGAATTACAGAAGAAAATGCATGTGTAGCTAAAATGCCTGATAATGCTTTGAGAAATAATTCCTGTTGTACATATGTAGAAAATGTGTGTTTTGGAAGTAATGATGACAGAAAGGTCTGGATACCTTTATCTGCTTACAGAGAAATGCAGGAGAAATGTAGGAAGTTGGAACATGAAAATAGGAATTTACGTGAGCAAATTAGCCCGACTGAAAGTTATAAAAGGGCTGTTTTAGAAGAATCTTTCTTGTCCCATTCCAGTAATGAGGGGGTTAAGACAGCTCCGAGCTGCACTGAGTTTTCGTGTGAGCCAGGCTTTTTGGCAGCCAAAATGCATTCCTTAACTGATAACACGGACGAGAGAGACCAGAATGTGATTTACGAGTTACCGTTGCAAAATGCCCAAGTAAAACGAAGGATTTTAGAGCAAGACACCCCGAGTTTCATTAGCTTGTTTGATTTTTGGAAACAGAATAGCCCTCATTTGAGAGAAATCCTAACACTTTTGTATATGGTCACTGTGAAAAATAATATGCAGCTGCGCGCTTGTGATTTGGCAAATGAAATAATGCAGACTTCAGGTTTCTGCGCAGTGAAATTGAGTGCAAATACTTATGTACACGTAAATCATGAACAAGGAAAGAAAATAGTGCCCCTAGCTAGAATCATACAATGGATCTGGTACTTGCAAGATAGGGCTAGAGTACCACAGGTAAAAGAATTACCTGTGAAATTGTGTGCACCATTTGAATTCGTGTCCACTGAAGATAAAAAGCATGTTTGTTTTACTAATGATTCATTGACTGAAATGTTGTTTTCTGGCACAGTAGAAGGAACAGCGTTGTATAATGTGTGTCAGATTTTAAAGCAAGAGCTACGTGAGATGTGTCATTTTTACGCTGATTTTTGGTTCATTGCTAATGTTTTAGCACCTAACTGGTTCAATTACCTTGCAGATGTTAATGAGAAAAATTCAGAGAGAGAAGTGTACACCCAGAATTCTGCCTTAGTGGGGATGGCTAAGTGGGTGCCCCAGAAATGTGAACAGCTGAGAGAAAAAGCCACTTACAGGTGGGCAGAGATGAGAGAGATGCACATTCCCCTAGATTTGATAAAAAAAGTGCAGCACGCACAAAAGCAATCTGTCATGCAAGCAGTCACAGAGCAGTTGGGGAGAGGAAAGTTACCAGGACAGAAATGGCAAATTGATCAGGTTTTAGGGAGAGTGATTGCTGCAAATTACCAAGGAAAAATCGAAATTATGCTGATACCTAGAAAAGAATCTGATTCATTCATACAAATTGGAGACAGAATGGCCCAAATTGAAGAAAATGCAGTGAATGGAGGTTTGGTAAAGAATGAGTCTGCCCCAGCCCTTCTGACAGTGCAAGAAAAGGGAAGCTGTGGCGCAGCAGATAAAAACCTCTGTACTGATGTGTGGGCTGAAGCCCCAAGTGATCCTCCAGAACCTGCAGAAAATATAACAAAGGGCCTCAAAAACGTCCTGCTGATTATAAAACAGGGAAAGAAAGAGGAAGGGTGCAGTTTAAATGAAAAATGTTATTTGCAAGAAAAGTCATACTTGTTTCTTTTGCAGATCCTACCACGTTTCGCCACTGTCCCTGAGTGTGCTGTGTGGTCCCCTTTCGTGTGTGCGTGTGGGGTCGGGGAAGGGACCGAACCCCCAACCTGAACCTGGCTGAGTAAAGTGCCAGCACCATGGATCAATTTTGCGCAAACTGCGCCTTCAGTTCAAGTTCAACTTGTTTGATTGCATTCTTCCACTGGAACTAAGCTGTGTTTTTTTTTTTTTTCCCTCTCGTATGGAACTCTGACTTTTGCTTATCTTCCAGCAAACCTTTCAGGTGGACTGTGCACCTTTACATGAGCAGAACTCATGCCACATCAAATTGCTAACACTGTTGAATTAGAGACTCATTCAGAGTATAAAAATTGCCCAGTCTTTTCTATGTAGATGTATCTGATGTGAAAAGTTATGAGATCAATGTGTTAATTCACTTCTATTGCTTTACAGGGATTGCTTTGACTTGCTGATAATGTTTTTTTTTTTTGTTTTGTGCCGGTGTTTTTTGTTTTTGTTTGAAACAGGAGATATGTGAAACAAAAATTCATTGGTCAAAGGGCGGAATGTACTGCCATTTGATGGAGTTTGTTTTGACCAATGACTTTGTGTTTCACCACTGCGCATATTAGTTGCTCAATGTTCACCAGTAGCACATGGTATGTTTTGTTCAGTTTAGCCGCCTATGGGCTTTGACATTGCATTAGCCATTACATTCTGTATTCTGCCTATTGGCTTTGACATGCTGTATCCAGTCTAGCCGCCTATTGGCTTTGACATTGCATTCCTATTGGCTTTGACATGATGTATTCAGTTTAGCTGCCTATTGACTTTGACATGCTATTAGATATTCTGCCTATTGGCTTTGACATGATATCATATATTACATGATGTGTTCAGCTCCGCTGCCTATTGGCTTTGACATGATATCATATATTACATTTTGTATTCAGCTCCGCTGCCTATTGGCTTTGACATGATATTAGACATTGCATTTTGTATTCAGCTCAGCTGCCTATTGGCTTTGACATGATATTATATATTGCATTTTGTATTCAGCTCAGCTGCCTATTGGCTTTGACATGATATTATACATTGCATTTTATATTCAGCTCAGCTGCCTATGGGCTTTGACATGATATAAGACATTGCATTTTGTATTCAGCTTAGATGCTTATTGGCTTTGACATGACACTAGACATTGCATTTGATATTTAGGTTAGCTGCCCATTGCCTTTAACGTGGAGTTAGACATTGCAGTTGAGAATCCAAGCTGTATTTTTCCAAGCTGTGTTTTTGCACAAGAGAACCAAGATGTTTTTCTCACAGTAGACTAGACATGATAAGAGAGAGTACATGGGTGTTGTTCTCTCTGCTTGAGCTTGGGAACAGGAGTAGTCTTGGAGACCTGGCCAGTCTCCAAAAGGCTTGCTCAGTTTCCCAGGTCTGAGAGGAGGGGGCACACCTTTGTAACGAATGTAACAGGCTGCAGAGGGTCAGATTTGAATCTGCCGGACCTCGTGCTGGAGCTTGGCGCAGGCTGCCAGCAATCCCGTGTGGGTAGATGAATCTCTCTTTCTCGCGGCTGACAGGGGTCATCAGCTTGCAGACCTTAGAAAGATGAAGCTGTAGATAGTTCCCACACGGTGAAGTATTTGTTTTGCTTTGCATTCAATATCTTATAAATATAACCTGCTGTGTATATTGCAAACTGATATATTTTGTTTGATTAACGCGGACTTGAAAGCTACTAATTCGTCATTCATAAATATTGTGGTTGGGGAAGAATTAACAACAATAAAAGTCTTCTTTGACCTCACAAGTGCATTTCTGTTGTGTTATGTTAGTGCTTTAGAAACTAGATAAGAGGAAAGCACTACACCGTTACACAGTGAAAATTGAATAAATGATGATTGGATGAGCGACAGTTCAGATGAGGAGCCATGTGTGCTTGCAACTTCCTTAGAATTAGATCAGAGAGGTCCCTATGTGAAGGGAAAGGTTACGGGTCACAGAGGTGCATTTTTGGTTGACACAGGAGCTACACACTCTACAGTGAGAAGTGAAGAAGTTCCAAACTTGCCCCGTTCAAGTAAAGCAGTTTAGATTATAGGAATAGTGAATCAGTATTTGACCAACCCAATTACGGAACCAGTTCAGGCTAAAATTGGCAACTTTCAGGGATTGCACAAATTTGTAGTCTGCAATTTAAGTTCGATATCCCTACTGGGAAGAGACTTGCTGTGTAAAATGAAATGTTTGATTACTTGTTTAAATAATGGAATTGAGATTCAGGCGAATAGTGATGATGAAGATGAACAAGCCCCAGAGTAAGAAGGTGAAACTACAAATGGGGAGTACCTTCTGATTTAATTTTTCCCAATGTTCACAGTGAAGGAGCTTCATCCTGATTTGCAGGGAACAGTTAAGGAGAAAGTGTGGGATTTGACAGGAAAAGAAGTAGGTCTGATAAAGGGAGTTGAGCCAGTTAAAGTTACTGTAAAGCCGTATGCAGTATTTCCTCAACTTCTGAAGTACCACATGTCGCAAAATGTCCTTATGAAGGTCACCCAGATCATTGCAGACTTCGTAAAGCAAGAGGTTTTGAAGGAAGTATTGAGCAGCCCATGTAATTCACTGATAATGGGTTTGCAAAAGCCCTGTGGGAAAGTTCAAATCGTCAAAGATTTAAGAAAAATAAATAAGATTGTGGTCAAATGTTTTCCCCTGGTGCCAAATCCAGCTGTGATAATGTTTCAGATTCTGTGTGATGCTGAATGGTTCACTGTCATTGATTTGTTACAAGCGTTGTTTTCTGTGCCTCTTCAAGGGGACAGCCAATTTCTCTTTTGTTTAAAATTTCTGGATCGAGTTTATTGTTGGTGCAGAACTCCTCAAGGGTTTTCAGAGTCACCTTCCATGTACAATCAGATCTTGAAAAAGAATTTGGAGTAATTGGAATTGTCTTTCCAATCCACCTTGGTGCAGTACATTGATGACTTGCAGATTGCGTCTAAAACAAAAGACGAGTGCAAGTATGAAACGTTTGCCTTACTGAACCATTTGAGAACGAATGGTCACAAAGTATCTCCACTTAAATTGCAATACTGTCAAAAAGCCTTGAAATACTTGGGTCACCAGATTGAGAAAGGATCAAGAAAGATATCCAGAGAAAGGATTACAGCCATATTGCAGACAAATCCCCCGACCACACAGAGAGATGTCAGGATGTTTTTAGGTATGGTAAGCTACAATTGCCAATGGATTCCAAATGTTTCAGTCATTTTGCGACCATTGCAGAAGCTGACTTATAAGGAAGTCACTGATCCTATATTGTTATACCAGTCTGGAATGAAAGCGTTAACTGAATTGAGAGAGTGTCTGTGCAAGGCTCCAGCTTTGGGTATGCCTGACTACACAAAACCTTTTACATTGTTTTGTCACAAGCATGATGCATGTTCTCTGTCTGTTTTGACATAGTTCCATGGAGGTGTAAACTGCCCAGTAGCATATTTTTCAGCTACTTTGGACCCAGCTGCAGCAGCCTTACCAGGTTGTTTGTGCGCAGTTGCAACGGTTGGTCAAAGCCTTACACAGTGTGAAGGCATTGTGATGGGATATCCCCTGACTATAATGGTCCCTCACTCTATTGAGATTCTACTTACAAGGACGAAAACCCAATATTTGACTGGTGCGAGGTTGACCAGATATGAAACAAATATTCCAGGGTCACCAAATGTGTCATTGAAAAGATATACAGTGCTGAACCCGGAAACCTTACTCCCAATTGAAAATGTTGAAATTGTAAAGATGGCAGATGTTGAGCATGATAGTCTTAAAGTAACTGACTTGTGCACAGAACCGAGACCTGACATTAGAGATACCCAATTGGAAAAGACTGACCAAATTACCTTTGTTGATAGCTCCTGTCTAAGAGACAATGCAGTGATACCTAGAGCAGGATATGCTGTGTGCACAATTACTGGGATTTTAGAAGCTTCTTGGCTTCGAGGAGTGTATTCTGCCCAAGTAGCGGAACTGGTAGCCCTTAATAGAGCTTGCCACGTTTCTGCTCAGCTGAATGTTACAATCTATACGCATAGCCAGTATGGATTTGGAATAGTCCATGATTTTGGCCACTTGTGGTCACAGAGAGGTTTCATGACCTCTTCTGGTTTACCAGTGAGAAATGGTGAAAGGATTAAAGAACTGTTAAATTCTATCAAAATGCCTAAAAAGATTGCCATGGTGAAATACAGGGCACATCTGAAGTCGCAGGACTTTGTATCATTGGGATATGGGTATGCGGATCAAGTTGCAAGGTTTTGCGCATTGAACTGTATATCGTTCAAAGATAAGTGAGAACTGTTACCCAAAGAAGACAAAACATCCACGTTTTACATTGAAGGTAATTGACACCTTGGAGGAATTAAAAATGTTGCAGAATAATGCTGACAGGGAAGAAAAACATTCATGGAGCAAATTGAAATGTGTGCAAAGACAAGATGAATTATGGGTTTCAGAGGAGGGTCAATTGGTTTTGCCAAATAGTCTGTTGTCTCAAATGGCTAGGTATTATCATGGGCAAGCACATGTTGGTAGGGATACCATGATTCGGTTGTTCAAACATGATCGGTTCAAACAGAGGTTTAGAGAGGTTGATGAAGCAAATTGCCATTGTTGTGTCATTTGCCAACAATGGAACGCGGGGAAAGGGACAGTGGTTAATTTGAGCCACATTGGAAGAGCAGGAGGTCCATTCAGCAGAATGCAGGTCGATTTTATTGAGATGCCTGTGTGTGGAGATTTGAGATATGTTTTAGTGATTGTTTGCATTTTTAGTCACTGGATTGAAGCTTACCCTACACGAAGAAATGATAGTCTCAGAACAAAACTACTACTTAGCGAACTGATACCACGTTTCAGGTTTCCGATCTCTTTAGAATCAGATAGGGGAAGTCACTTCAACAGTGAAGTAATTAAATTACTGTGTGCAGCATTGAACATTGAGCAGAAGTTGCATTGTAGTTACCGCCAAGAAGCATCAGGACTAGTGGAACAGATGAATGGTACCTTGAGGTCAAGAGTTGCAAAGATGCATGCATCCACAAATTTGAAATGGCCTGACGCATTGCCTTTAGTTTTGATGTCTATGAGAAACACAACCGACAGGAAGACAGGATGGTTGCCGCATGAGATCTTTATAGGCCAACCCATGAAGGTTGCCAGTGGTGCCTGCAAATGCACTTGTCAACATTACGGATGATATGGTGTTGGACTACTGCAAAGGTCTGGCTGATGTGGTTCGCTCTTTTTCTCAGCAGGTGGAACCCACCACACCGCCACCGATCCATGACCCAGGGCGCAACCTGTGAGCCAGAGACTGGGTTGTGGTCCAGAAACACATGAGAAAAATGTGTTTGGAGCTTCATTGGAAAGGACCGTTCCAGGCAGTTCTGACAACTACCACAGCTTTTAAGTGCACTGGAATTCCGAATTGGATCCATGCCAGTCACACGAAGAAAGTGGCATGTCCATTGGATCATAAGGAAGAAGAGTTGTTGAGAGTGCCAACAACAGCAAAACAAGCCTCAGGGCCAGAAAGAGAACAAAGAGGAACTGAGACTGGATCTGAGCCCGTTGAGGACTGTTCAGTCACTCCTGTGAGAGACAAAGGAGAAGACCTCCAGGAGGGTGACGGAGAGCCTATCTCAATTGAGGCAGCAGGAGGGCTTTCCCAGAAGCAGACAATCTTGAGAGACAAACAGAGCAATTGCCAGACCTAGAGGGGAAAGGAGTTGAGGTGGATCAAAGTCATTGTGATCTGACTCCTCCTGAACCTGTTTCTGGTCCACCAAGAGAAAACACCGCAGAACAAGGGGAAGTTTCAAGTTCGACTCTGAAGAGAACACTGACAAAAGGTCCACTGAAAGGAGATAAGTGGCCGAAGTTGCAAGTGGTTGTTGAGACAACAATCGAGGAGGAATTAACAACAACAAGGAGAGAATATCTAAGTGAAGGAGAATTGAATGGCGATCGAAAGTTGAAGAGAAGGAGAATAGCAAGTCGAAGATACGCAGGTCCTGAATGGGCATATGCAACTACAAGTGAATGGCAGCAAGAATTTTTGTCTTTTTATTTTGATAGAGACATTTCGGGTCAGTATTTTGGCACCTGAAGGAAGCTGATGAATTGAACTCCTGAAACAATCTGAGGCAAACGTTTTGAGAAAAAGACTGTCGAAAGTAACCGGAAGAGACATTGATAATTTGATTGACTTTTGAAACCTGATTTTGACAAGTTATTTACCGGTTTTGACAAGGGATCCTGGAAGTGAGACTGAAAGCTGTAACTAACTGCTGAAAGAAGAGTTGTTTGTTTTTTATTTTTGCTACAGTTTTTTCAAAATTTTCTTCTGCTTTCTGATTCTTTACAGATCATGAGTAACATTAGCCAGCAGGGTAGGACTACTAGGCGCTGTACATATATGAGTATTGGTTTGTAGATTATGTGTGGGATATTGTTTGTAGTGTTGATTGTGGGTATGTCAGTTCTTGATAAGAGTGAAGCCAACCATACTTCTGGTTTTGAGACAACTACTGCACTAGAGAGGTTTAGGTTAGATGAGATGGGGATACTAATGCACAAGGAGAACTTTCTTCTAATGTCTTCTATCGCTTGTTGAGTGAGTATGTTGAGATGATGGATGCGAGGAATTGTTATGTGTATGCGCAGATTCCTTCATCAGTTGAGGAAGGAGTTACGTGCCATAGTCTGCCTTCAACATATGGAAGAAGTTGTAGTCTGCTACTAACACGATTTTAAAACCAGGACTACATCCAGTACTTTTACCAAAAAATAGTGTTTTTCGTTGTCCCTATAATTAGGTATTTGAGTACAGTAGCTAAGCTAAGGTAGCTAAGGATAGTGCCATAGTATTAGTTATAGGTTTTTTTGAACCTACATTGACGTTTAGCACAGTTTATACTCACAGGAATAATCTGAGATGCTTCTTAGATCACACAGGAGAAAAGCTTCTTAGATCACGCAGATGACAGGAGAAAGGCATTGAAGGAGAAGTTAGAAAAAGGCTTGGAGAAAAGGACTTACAGGAATGATTATGCTTTTAGTGCACTTAAAACTCAAGTGAAATTAGCTTTAGATGCGCCACACGTCGGGAAACTTTGTAGATATAGGCCTAAATCACGCACTGACACTTTATTTGTGGGAACGAGTGAATGTAGACTTGTTTTTGTTTAAAGGTGAATGGACGTTTATGGTGAATGGACAGGACCTAGCTATTCCTGGGATTTATTACATCTGTGGTCGTAATGCTTATTACCGTCTCCCAAGTGGATGCTATGGGACATGTTACCTGGAGATAGTTTTCCCAAAGATTTACCAAATTAATCATTTGAGAAAGTTTCCAAAAGTGACTGAATTACATCATATGAGACAGAGGAGGGAGTCTCCTTCTGGTAGAGTGGGAGATATATTTGGAGCAATGATTCCTTCAGTGGGAGTCATTCTGAATTCGATAAAGATTCAAAAGTTGTCTACTACTGTGGATAACATGCTGACAAAGTTTTCAGAAGCCATACTGATAGATACTGAATTAGCTGCTGAAAGAGCTATGGGGGTCATTCCAACCCTGGCGGTCGGTGATAAAGCGGCGGCCAACCCACCAACAGGCAGGCGGTAAAAAAAAAGGTATTCTGACCCTGGCGGGAACCGCCAACACAGGCCGCCACTTTAACACTCCGACCGCCACGGCGGGACAGACAAACAGCGCAGCGGTCACCGCCAACAGGCAGGCGGCAGACAATGTACCGCCCACCCTATCACAACTCACCAATCCGCCACCTTTTCCGGGGCGGGAGCCCCGCCGATAAAAACACGGCGGAAACAGACTACGAACGGGAAAACGCTCACCTATACACACTCCACGAGGACGGAGAACAGCATGGAACCCGAATTAAACATCCTACCAGCTATTGTCTACCTGCTCATCTACCACGAGTACGAACGCCGACTCAGACGACAACGGTGAGTACTGCACCTACGACACAGGGGAGGGGGGAGGACGAAAGCTTACGGGCACACACATATGCGCCCCCCCCCAACTATCTACACACCAATGCAGAGCACCAAGTCACAGTGACACCACCCAAACCCCCCGGAATAATGCAAAGACATAATTAAAGTGAGAAACAACATTTATGCATAAAAGAGGTTCTTTGAAGTCATGGTAAAATAGCAATATGAATTGTAAAAAATCAAGTAAGAACATTGCGAAACCGATAAACATAGGCAATAAGTCCTGCACAGTCACTTAAATTTCCACTGTCCGTGGGCCAAAGTGTATCAACACATGGGCAAAGCCCACAAAGGAGACCTGAGTCCGTTGGAGAGAACACTGCTGGGGCATCAGATGACAAAACTACAGGCACCTCAGGGGGAAGGGAAGGAGGGGCACCTCAGCCACATGAGTCCACGACGCCAGATCCACGAAGGGTCCACCAAGCCCACTGTGCCATCCTGGGGAGTGCAAAGCCACAGTCTCACAAGTCTCTACAGTGGGTGGTCTGCCCACTGTGCCATCCTGGGGAGTGCAGAGACACAGGCCATCAGGTGGATCACAGACTCCACAGGTAATGGAGGAGGTAGGGTGCCCCGAGTGCAGCGTGAACACTAGCTCGACACAGAACCGGCACTGTCAATGGGCCAGCGGTGCTTGACAGGAAGGGCCCAGCGGAGCGGTGCTTGACAGGAAGGGCCCAGCGGAGCAGTGCTTGACAGGAAGGGCCCAGCGGAGCGGTGCTTGAGACGGCGGGGCCCAGCGGAGCGGTGCTTGAGACGGTGGGGCCCAGCGGAGCGGTGCTTGACAGGAAGGGCCCAGCGGAGCGGTGCTTGACAGGAAGGGCCCAGCGGAGCGGTGCTTGAGACGGCGGGGCCCAGCGGAGCGGTGCTTGACAGGAGGGGCCCAGCGGAGCGGTGCTTGACAGGAAGGGCCCAGCGGAGCGGTGCTTGAGACGGCGGGGCCCAGCGGAGCGGTGCTTGACAGGAAGGGCCCAGCGGAGCAGTGCTTGACAGGAAGGGCCCAGCGGAGCGGTGCTTGACAGGAAGGGCCCAGCGGAGCGGTGCTTGAGACGGCGGGGCCCAGCGGAGCGGTGCTTGAGACGGCGGGGCCCAGCGGAGCGGTGCTTGACAGGAAGGGCCCAGCGGAGCGGTGCTTGACAGGAAGGGCCCAGCAGAGCGGTGCTTGAGACGGCGGGGCCCAGCGGAGCAGTGCTTGACAGGAAGGGCCCAGCGGAGCGGTGCTTGACAGGAAGGGCCCAGCGGAGCGGTGCTTGACAGGAAGGGCCCAGCGAAGCGGAGCTTGAGACGGCGGGGCCCAGCGGAGCGGTGCCTTTCTGCACGGCGGGGCCCTCTTCAGCAGTGCCTTTCTGCACGGCAGGGCCCTCTTCAGCAGTGCCTTTCTGCACGGCGGGGCCCTCTTCAGCGGTGCCTTTCTGCACGGCGGGCCCTCTTCAGCGGTGCCTTTCTGCACGGCGGGGCCCTCTTCAGCGGTGCTTGTCCAGTCATTCAAGGGAGCCAGACCTGGCCAGGACTCCCTGCTTAGTCGCCCTCCGACCGTGCAGTTGCTGGACCCTTCTGTGACGGAGTCCTGGGCCCGTGGGTGTCCTCCCTCACACCCGGGATGGGGCTTGTGGGGCCCTCCTGGTCCTCGCCCCTGCTGGCTGACTTCTCCGCCCTGCTGCCCTTGCCCTCCTTCGATGAGGCTCTCTGGCCCTTGCCTCCCCTGGATGTTGTGGCAGGTGACGGCCCAGGACTTTGCTCCTTGGGGGCAGCCGTGTCAGTCTTCTCGCGGTGGCCCTTGATTTTACGGGTCCTCTTTCCAGGGGGGGGGCTGGCTGTCCCCTTGCTGCTGGCCGATGTATCAGTGCTGGGAAAGGGTGGACTCCAAAACCTGTGCACAATGGTGACACTTGAAGCAGGGCTGGTGGTGTCTGAGGTGCTCTTGGGACTCTTAGCAGATGGAGGGGGTGGGTCAGGTGGGGCAAAGAGGTTAAGTTTGGAGAGGTAAAGTTTTTTAGGACCAATGTAAAGGGTAGGTGTAGTGGGTATGGGAGTGGAGGAAGAGGATGTGGTTGTAGGAGAGTCAGGTGTGCTGTCTTTGGGTGCAGGTGCTTGTGACGTAGGCTGTCGTGAGGTGGTTGGCTGTTGGGTGGGTGGCTGCCTGCGTTTGTGTGTCTTGGAAGAGGGGGTGACAGACACAGTGGGAGAGGACACAGGGGACGTGTAAATGGCAGTGGGGGTGGTGACTGCACGTGTGCGGACTGTACTGGAGGGTGTGCTGGTGATGGAAGTACTGGCTGATGGTGGTGTGTATGCAGGTGTGAGTGGAGACGTCACAGGGAGGGAGGAGGGAGACGAGGAGGAGGGGGACACAGGGGTGGTAGTGACTGTTGGCATGTCTGCATCTGGGTGTTGCTTGGGTGAATGCTTGTGTGATCTGTGGTGCTTATGTCTGGATGAGCTGCCCTTGGGTGTTGAGGTGTGTGCAGGCTGGTCTGATGGTGTGGATGGGATAGGCTGAGGAACAGGAGACAGAGACAGGGTGGAGGCAGTTAGAAGAGGGAGGCTGGAAACAGGGACAATGGCTGCCGTCAGTGCTGAGGCCAGAGCATTGAACGATCGTTGATGGGCAGCCTGACCCGAATGAATGCCCTCCAGGTATGCATTGCTCCGATGCACCTCCCTCTCTACCCCCTGGATGGCATTCAAAAGGGTAGACTGCCCAACAATGATGGTCTGTAGGAGGTCAATGACCTCCTCACTGAGGGCAGCAGGGCTAACATGGGCAGGGCCTGAGGTGCCTGGGGCGAAGGAGATGCCCGCCTTCTTGGGCGAGCGGGCACGGAGCGAAGGCTGAGGGGCTGCTGGGAGGGCGGAGCTGGTGCGCTGGGTGGCGGCTGTACCTGTAGAGGCGGGGGGCCCGGATGTTGCCGCCACCGCTAGGGAGCTCCCTTCCGAGGACGTGTCGGTGTCGCTGGTGTCACCACGGGTCCCCGTTGTGGTGCTCCCCTCGCCCTCCGTATCACTGGTGACCTCGGTGTCTGTACCATGGCCCACCGGGGCCTTGTGAGTTGCAGCTCCCTCGTGCTCCGATGCCAATTCTCCTCCGCCTGATGATGCTAATGCACACATGCACAAGAAGATAGAGAAAAAGGGTGGGGGGAGAAATAAAAACAGGTTGAGTGCATGCAATGTCAACACCGTTGGCGGAGAGGACAGACACAGGAGCCTCATGCACTACGCCGCGCAATCGGGGTACACTACTCAGTACTTGTGACTAGGCCAACAGGTCTATGGACAACAAATGCGCACATGGGTGATGCTGGACCATGGATTGCTGTACTTGGCACCCTACAGAGGTGGGGGGCGGGGGCACAGGGCCATGCCTAAAGGAGGGGACTACACTACAGAAAGCGCACTGGCCTAATGTCACCCACAGCCCTCCTCCCCCACCCAGACGCCTCCACTGCGTGTAAAGATAGCAGAATGTGCTGGTACTCACCCCCTTGTGTCTGCTGTGATGTCCTCACGCGCCCATCCAAATCGGGGTAGGCCACCGCCAGGATCCGGGACATCAGGGGGGTCAAGGTACGACTGGCACCCCTCCTACGTTGGGAGGCCATCCCCAGCAGTGACTCGGCGGTCTTCCTGGTCCCGCGGCGGATGTCCTCCCACCTCTTTCGGCAGTGGGTGCGGACTTCCTTGGCGATGGCACGCCAAATGTCGACTTTCTGATGGGCGCTGACCTATTTGACATGTACAGGGTGGGAAAGGAAATTTAAAAAAAATTCTGCATGTTAGATGTGATTGCCTCCCCCTCCCCAACCCTGCCATGTGGCACATGCTCTCATCTGTCGTGCCTTGCACTCCTCATTCGCTCCCCATCCCACCATCTTACATCCACCATACACAACCCAGGCATAGCCCATTCAACGTGCACCCAGTGTACTTACCTGTTGGTCTGGAGGACCGTAGAGTAGCGCATACTGGGGCAGGACCCCATCCACAAGTTTCTCCAACTCTTCTGAAGTGAAGGCAGGGGCCCTTTCCCCAGTCGCAGCAGCCATTGTCTCTTCCAGACCGACGTCACAGCAGCACTTGCAGTATAGGTCCTCTCCTGTGGATGATCAGGTCTCGAGTGATTAAGCAGATAGAAAATGGCGGTCACGCCCGCGGCGGTGCGTACCGTGGCGGTGCGTACCGCGACCGCCGGCGCACATCGTCATTGGCTCCTGAGACCCATAGGGTTCAATGTTAACCAATGCTGCTTTGCGCCGCGGTCTTCGACCGCCTACCGCCACGGTGTGCCACGCCAGCGCAGTGACCTCACATCCCACTGTCACACTTCACAGGTCAGGCAGCCGCCATTTCAAGGGCCCACATGGCATGATTTCTACTGCGTCACACAGGCCTAGGCCTTGCATTGCCACTCATACAAGCCTTTCAATGCATAGAGATTCGTGTACTGTGCAAGCTGTGGGAACGAACCTGTGGGTTGCTTGACTCTGTGCTCCATGTTGTCCTTCCTAGGCACCGTCCGCTGGGACTTGCGAGGAGAAGGATGAATCCTCCCGTGTACCGACCGCTGGTGGACCTGTCGACAATGGAAGAACGACATATTATACTTCGATACCGACTTGACCGAGCCACTATACATGAACTGTGTGCCCAGCTGGAGCCAGACCTGATGTCCCCCATCCGCCAACCCACAGGGATTCCCCCTCTGGTGCAGGTTCTGTCAGTACTCCATTTTTTGGCAAGTGGATCTTTTCAGACAACAGTGGCCATGTCATCAGGGATGTCTCAGCCTATGTTTTCTAAGGTTTTGTCCAGAGTGTTGTCTGCCCTGATGAAATACATGCAGAGATACATTGTTTTCCCTGAGGAGGGTGATTTGGCCACTGTGAAGGGTGATTTCTATGCCCTTGGACATATCCCCAACATCATTGGTGCCATTGATGGGACCCATGTAGCTTTAGTACCCCCAAAAGACAATGAGCAGGTGTACAGAAATAGAAAAAATTACCATTCGATGAATGTCCAGGTGGTCTGTTTGGCTGACCAGTACATCTCCCATCTAAATGCCAAGTTCCCGGGGTCAGTGCATGACGCGTATGTCATGCGAAATAGCAGCATCCCTTATGTGATGGAACAGCTACAGAGACACCGTGTGTGGCTAATAGGTGACTCTGGTTACCCCAACCTGCCTTGGCTATTGACCCCAGTGAGGAATCCCCGGACCAGGGCAGAGGAACGGTACAATGAGGCACATGGGCGAACTAGGAGGATTATAGAACGGACCTTCGGGGTCCTGAAGGCCAGGTTTAGGTGCCTGCATATGACAGGGGGATCCCTCATGTACTCACCAAAGAAGGTGTGTCATATCATCGTGGCCTGCTGTATGCTTCACAATCTTGCATTGCGATGCCAGGTGCCTTTCCTGCAGGAGGATGGTCCAGATGGTGGTGTTGTAGCAGCTGTGGAGCCTGTGGAGAGTGAAGAGGAGGAAGACGACGGGGACGACACGGACAACAGGGACACAGTTATACAACAGTATTTTCAGTAGCACACAGGTAAGAATCACCCACGCCATTTTACATTTTCTTCTGGCCTCCTGCATCTCTACTTTCTGTGTTTCCCCCCAGTTCCTTTTCACTGATTTTTGACTTTCCCTTCCCTTTTCAGAGCTGTATGACCCACAGCGTGACTTCTGCTTTGTTTGCCCATGGACTAATGCTTATTGACACTGGTATGTTGTCATCACAATGTAAATGAACATTATTGCACCGTTATGTGTAATACGTTTGTAAAGAATACAAGCAGACTCCTGACATTTGAAGTGCAATTGGTGATTTATTTTAAGTGCTGCGTATAGGTCCATGATAGTAAAACGGTGATGGGTGGGGGTGGAGTAATGTCCATGGCAGAGTCCAGTTCTCAGTAGCACAGGTGCATTGCCCATATGCCTGTGGAAGGATGGAGCAGGGGCAGTTCAAGGTTGGACAGGGTGACAATGTGGGACAGTGGGATGACATCAGGGGGTATCGTTTGCTGGCGGGGGTCTTGGCATCCTACTCTGTCTTCTTGTGTGATCTCAGGTTCCGCTTGCGGGGTGGTTGATCTTCAGCAGGAGGTGGGGTTCTGGTGGCCTGTCGTGGTATGGGGGCCTCCTGTCCACTAGCGCCGGCGGAGGTGGTAGGCTATTCATCGCCCGGCCTGGTGACAGGGGCCCTTTGGGGTGCCACATGGTCCCGCAATGTGGTGACTATCTGGTTGAGGGCCAGGACGATGGTCCCCATTGCGGTACCAATGTTCCTGAGTTCGTCTCTGAACCCCATGTACCGTTCCTCCTGCTGTTCCTGGATCTCCTGAAACCTGGCCAGTACTGTCGCCATCGTCTCCTGGGAGCGGTGGTATGCTCCCATGATGGTGGTGAGGGCCTCTTGGAGAGTGGGTTCCCTGTGCCGGTCAACCCCCCCTCGCACAGCAGCCCTCCCAGTTGCCCTGTTTCCCCGGGCCTCTGTCCCCTGGACGGTGTGCCCACTACCACTGCCCCCAGGTCCCTGTTGTTGTTGGGGTGGTGGGTCAGCCTGGGTGCCCTGTAGTGGCGGACACACCGCTGATTGACGCGTCCTGGAGACAGAGGCATGGGCCCGCTGGGTGGGAGCTGTGCTGGTATTCCCAGAGGGGGTTGGGTCTGCTGTGGCCTGTGTCTGTGTGTGGGGAACCGACTGTCCAGAGGTCCCCGATGGTCCGGGCTGGTCATCAGGTTCTAGGTCGACAGAGCTGCTGTCATCACTGGGGGCCTGTTCTGGGGGCGGGATGGACAAATCTGGACCCTCCTGGCCGGTGTGTTGGCGTTCGGGCCCTGCAGGGGTAAAAGAGTATGGTTATTGCTTCTGTGTGTGCCATGGCGTGCGATTTGTGGGTGCCCTTGTCCCCCAGTGCTGGCATTCCCTTGTGGGAGGAGTTGTGAGGGTGGTTTGTGGGGGGGGATGGGTATGTGCAGTGGTCATGCTTGGGTGATGGGTGTCCATGGTTTGTGTTGGCATTCAGGGATTGGTGTTGTGTTGGGTGGGTTGTGCTGGTGAGACATTGGCAGGAAGGATGTGTGCTGGGGGGTTGGGGGTGAGGGTGGGGGTGCGGGTTGGCATGCTGGTGGTTGGGGGGGGTGAAGTAGTTGGGATTAGACTTACCAGAGTCCATTCCTCCGCCTACTCCAGCGAGGCCCTCAGGATGCAGGATGTTCAAGACCTCTTGCTCCCATGCTGTGAATTCGGGTGGAGTGGGTGGGGGTCCGCTGCCAGTCTTCTGCACAGCGATGTTGTGTCTTGACACCATCGACCGCACCTTCCCCCGTAGGTCGTTCCAGCGCTTTCGGATGTCTTCCCGGTTTCTTGGATGCTGTCCCACAGCGTTGACCCTGTCGACGATCCTTTGCCATAGCTTCGCCTTCCTGGCTATTGTGGTGTGCTGCACCTGTGTGCCGAATAGCTGGGGCTCTACCCTAATTATTTCCTCCACCATGACCCTGAGTTCTTGGTCCGAGAACCTGGGGTGTCTTTGGGGTGCCATGGGGTGGTGTAGGGTGGTGTTTGTGGTGATGAGTGTGGTGTGTGTGGTGGTGTGTGGTGTTTTGTGCGTGGATGTAGTGTGGGTGATGATGTTGTGTTCCTCTGTGTGTTGGGGTTTTCGATAGCTGTGCTCTCTCTCTCTCTCTCTCTCGCCTTCTCTCTGAATTTCTAGTAGTGGGGGTTTGTGGGTGATGTGGGTGTGTGTTTTATAGTTGATTGGATGTGTGGGTGTGGTGTGTGTATGTGTATCAGGTGTGTGTATTTCGAATTGTCCAATGTGGCTGTGTTTTGTAAAGGTGTGTGTATTTTGACCGCGGCGGTGTGTACCGCCAATGGAATACCGCGGTTGAAAGACCGCCGCATGGATTCGTGGGTCGTAATGGCATGGGCGTGTTTGTGTTGGCGTGACGGTGGAGGTTTGGTCATCTCCAGTTTATCGCTGACCGCTGATGAGGCGGCGTTCCGTGGATGTCTGTATTTTGGCGGTTTGGCAGTTGTGGGTCAGAATGACCGTGGCGGTTTACCGCGGCCGCGGCGGTAAAATGGCGGACTTCTGACCGGTGGTAAGAGCCTTTTCCCGCCGAGGTCAGAATGACCCCCTTTGACTCTTTAGATTCATCATGCTTTAGACATTCTCTTAGCGAAGGATGGCGGAGTTTGTAGAATGATTCATTCTAGGCATTGTTGCTCGTATATTCCTAATAATAGTAAAGAAATTAGAGGCCTAATTACTAATCTGACTAACGAAAGTGCTTATTTGAAAGAAGTGAAAGAACCAGGTGTTGGGAAAAGATTGGCAAAGGTTTTGCTTCAGTGGGAAATTGGCTCAGCAACATTTGGAATGGGATTCTATTAAAAACATTGCAGGGGGATATTAATTACTGTGGTTTGCCTAATTGGAATATGGGGATTGTGTAAATTTTGCAAAATAATTAAATTGAAAAGGTTGACGAATAATCAGAGGAGGGAAGAAAAGAAAAGGGAAAAATTGTACAGAGAAAACTCAAAAAGGGAACAAAAGTATGAAGGGATCGAATTGACAGAATTTTAGCTGATGCAGAAATTTGTGAGTGAAAGTTAGTGTGATGACACATTTAGTCATCAGAGGAGGGATTGCTAGCTCAGGTGTTTTAATAAAAATTATTAATGAGTGTTCATGTATTCTGAGTAATGGATGTGTGTAGAAAATATAATAACATAGAAAATAATGCACGCATTTGAAAATGTGATTACGATGAGTGGCTGCCAATGTTCACGAAGTGTATTTATTAATAGTCTAATGCTGTGAAATGTGGAGCATATGTTTGAATAATGTAGTAATATGTCATATTAAAGGTTACGCAGTATATATGCGCTTTATTTGGGTGTAGGCCTTAACTTAGCGAAGGTCTTGGCCTACTTGCCAGGCATCATATCAAGCTGTATTTCTTAAAATGTAATAAATGACTGTCCTAAAGGGTTAAACTGTGATTTTACTTTGTATTGTGTAAATGTGCTCGCAGCTGAGAATCTTTTCTCATGAGAACCAACTGCTAGAAGATGCTGTTCTTGCTAAATGTAACATTATGGGGGTCATTACAACCCTGGTGGACGGTGTTAAGGCTGCAGTAATACTGCAAACAGGCCGGCGGACAAAAAAAGGGAATTACGACCCTGGCGGAAACCGCCAACTAAGACAGCCACTTTAACACATCGCCCGCCACGGCGGTACAGACAAACAGCACGGCGGTCACCGCCAACAGACAGGCGAAGACAATGTACCACCCACACTATCACAACACACCAATCCGCCACCTTTTCCGGGGCGGATTCACCGTGGATAAAAACACGGCGGAAACAGCTTGTGCTATGGGAAAACGCTCACCTCAACACATCCCACGAGGACACCATGGAGCCGGAACTACAAATCTTACCTGCCCTTGCATTCCTGCTCATCTACGACCAACAACGACGTAGGCGCAGAACATACCGGTGAGTACAGCACCTACGACACGGGGGAGGGTGGAGGCAAAAGTTACGGGGACACCCACCAAACACCCCCACCCTCGCATATTACAACATACACACCAATGCATTCACAAAAATCACAGTAACAACCCACAATCCCCCCGGAAGAATGCAAAGACAAAGCGAATAGCGGTCAAACTTTGTATTGTGCCAATATACTACTCATTCAAAAATATACGGATATATATATCACAAAATCTGTCAAAAATAAATGTACAATACAAGAAGTAGTGCAGAGATGTACACAACAATGTCCGTGCACCAACAGTCCAAAAATGCATGGGCGACGCCCACAATAGATACCTGACCAAAATCCGAGAGAACACTGCCGGGGCATCAGATAGAAACAATACAGGCACCTCAGGGGGAAGGGAAAGGGGGGCACCTCAGCCAGATGAATGCGAAGCCAGATTCACGACGGGGGTCCATGCCCATTGATGTATCCTGGGGAGTTCAAAGCCACAGGCTCTCAAGTCTCACAAGTGGGTGGTTTGTCCACTGTTCAATCCTGGGGAGTGCAAAGCCACAGTCTCTCAAGTCTCTACAGTGGGTGGTTTGCCCACTGTTCAATCCTGGGGAGTGCAAAGCCACAGTCTCTCAAGTCTCTACAGTGGGTGGCTTGCCCACTGCCTTATCCTGGGGAGTGCAAAGCCACAGTCTCTCAAGTCTCTCCAGTGGGTTGTTTGCCCACTGCTTTATCCTGGGGATTGCAAAGCCACAGTCTCTCAAGTCATTTCAGTAGGTGGGTTGCCCACTGTGCCATCCTGGGGAGTGCAAAGCCACAGTCTATCAAGTCTCTACAGTGGGTGGCTTGCCCACTGTTACATCCTGGGGAGTGCAAAGACACATCTTTGCAAGTAGATGCAGTTCTCTACTGGTACTGGGTGGGACTGGTGCCCAGACTGGATGAGTCTCCCTGTGAAAGTACATGTCCTGTCACAGTCCCAGCTGCACATGGGAGAACAATGCCTGATGTGCCGGACTATTCATACCCTCACGGTCTTTGCCCTGTTCAGCGGTCTTCACCATGGCAGTCTTGGCCTTGTTCAGCGGTGCTTAGCCATGGCGGTCTTTGCCCTGTTCAGCAGTCTTCACCATGGCGGTCTTTGCCCTGTTCAGCAGTGCTTTGCCATGGCGGTTCTGGTACGGATATTGGTGTGTGGCATTACGATCTCCACACTGGACATTGGTGTGTGGCATGACGATCTCCACACTGGACATTGGTGTGTGGCATGACGATCTCCACACTGGACTTTGGTGTGTGGCATGACGATCTCCACACTGGACATTGATGTGTGGCATGACGATCTCAACACTGGACATTGGTGTGTGGCATGACGTTCCATCATTGCCCAGCGGGGCTGTGGGATTCTGGACCCTCATGGGCTGTGACTCCGGTGGTGGCGGTGGTCTCCTGACCAGTAACGATACTTGGGCCCTCCTGGGCTATGACTCTGGCGGTGGTCTCCTGACCAGTAATGATACTTGGGCCCTCCTGGGCTATGACTCTGGCGGTGGTCTCCTGACCAGTTACGATACTTGAGCCCTCCTGGGCTGTGACTCCGGCGGTGGCCTCCTGACCAGTAACGATACTTGGGCCCTCCTGGGCTATGACTCTGGCAGTGGCCTCCTGACCAGTTACGATACTTGAGCCCTCCTGGGCTGTGACTCCGGCGGTGGTCTCCTGACCAGTAACGATACTTTGGCCCTCCTGGGCTATGACTCTGGCGGTGGTCTCCTGACCAGTTACGATACTTGAGCCCTCCTGGGCTGTGACTCCGGCGGTGGCGGTGGTCTCCTGACCAGTAACGATACTTGGGCCCTCCTGGGCTATGACTCTGGCGGTGGTCTCCTGACCAGTAACGATACTTGGGCCCTCCTGGGCTATGACTCTGGCGGTGGTCTCCTGACCAGTTAGGATACTTGAGCCCTCCTGGGCTGTGACTCTCTGGCCTTCGTCTCTAATTTGTGGTCGTAGGGGTTTGTGGGTGATGTGGGTGTATGTTTTATATTGTGTTGGGTGTGTGGGAGTGGTGTGTGTATGTGTATCAGTTGTGTGTATTTGTAATTGTCCAATGTGGCGGTGTTTTGGAGGTGTGTGTGTATTTTGAGCGCGGCAGTGTGTACCGCCAATGGAATCCCGCGGTTGAAAGACCGTAATAGCATGGGCGTGTTTCTGTTGGCGTGGAGGTGGAGGATTTGTTTCCGCATATTTATCGCTGACCTTTGGTGTGGCGGACTTGTGTGGGTGTCTGAATTTCGGCGGAATCCGTGATGTGTGTCATAATAGCTGTGGCGGTCTCCCGCCGCCGCCGCGGTGTATTGGCGGTCTTCTGCACGGCGGTAAGCGGCTTTTACCGCCAATGTTGTAATGACCCCCTATGTATGTAATGTGTGTAAGACTGACTTTCTCATGAGGAGAACAATGGAGACACTGACTGGAGTAGAAGCTGCAACAATATTGTTACCTGACGAGCCGGATGCTGAGAACATTGCAGGAAAAAACGATCAGCGACATGTGAATGGAGTAGTGGTAAAATTAATAGATTTTGAGTTTTAGTGCCTGATTACAACTTTGGAGGAGGTGTTAATCCGTCCCAAATGTGACGGATATACCACCAGCCGTATTACGAGTTCCATAGGATATAATAGACTCGTAATACGGCTGGTGGTATATCCGTCACATTTGGGACGGATTAACACCTTCCTCCAAAGTTGTAATCAGGCCCTTAGTTTTATTGGACAAAGTATGAACATGTGATCCCTTGACCAAAAGGGATTTGGGAAGTAGTTTTAGCTAATTTAAATTAACGGGACTGCACTGAGAGGAGACCAGCATTTGCATTTATCGTTAGCCCATTGCCCATTTTCTTGCTGGCCGAAAGCTCAATATTTTCTTGTCTGTCTTGACAAGAGATGTGCGTAACTTTATTGCTTAAGGACTTTGCGTTTTCTGAACTTTGATGCTGAATCCTGATGCCTTGCTGATCGACTGATGTCCTGATGATGAATACTATCTTGACTTGCTGATCCAGTTGAGGAGAGGTAATATTTGTACCCATGTCTCTATTATACATATTTGCTTTTTCTTTCTAGTAACAACTGCACTGTTTTGCAAAAGCTATACTTAGATGTTTTTCCAAATTCATGTTACTAAATTGTTTTGCATGAAGCCCAACATGCTGATGCTAATCTGGTGTTAGTTAAGGCTCCTCACTAGGGAAAATCTGCTAATAATAATGATGCTTGATACATTTCTTTGCTGTATCTACTTGTATGTGATCTCGAAACAAAAATGTTCTTGTTGTTAATTTGCACAGTAACCTCAGAATGTGTAATAGTTCAAGCTTTGATTAGATTATGTTTTTCTGTCACTTTGGGCAGCCAGTTTTGTTTCTGTATGTGTATCATTTGATTTTGAAATTAATTTATATGACTTTGGCATTGTTAATATAGGGAAATACATATCCTAGCTTTTACTAAAAGGTGTGGTTTTTCATGGCTGAAAGGTCATGGTGCGTGTCAAATACTGACTCTATTGATTAATAAGGTGATTGATTATTGTTGATTACTGATATTGTGTATTGGCTATTGATTATTGATCTGCATGTACTGGAATTATGGTGGGATCATCTTAATTGCAAGTCAAAAGGTTCATCCACCTATTTGCGCCCCCTTGTAAGTTTACTTATTAAGGTCAGATGCGCTAACACTGTTACAGGAAAACAGCAGACAGCATTTAGGGCAGCAGGAAATTCAGGATGGGGAGGCAGTGAGGGGGATGTGTCTGGGCAGTGGTATGGATTAAACAGTTTTGGGGCAGTGTGCAGGCTGTGAATGGGCAGTAGGACAAATCTGAGAGTGCTTGGGCAGTGACTCGGCTGTGCACGGACAGTAGGACTGTCCAGAGTAACTGAGCAGTGGGGATGCATTTTCGGGTAGGTCCACAGTGTGCTACTGCAGAACCAATACTTTGCCTTGGCAGCAGGACAGGACAGAGGCCCAAACTTAAGAAAAAAGTTAACACTGCATAGTGACATTCTTTAGCACCATCTGTGCGCTGTATTTATAAAACTGCGCACCATGGTGCTAAGGAAAGGTAAGCGTAAAAAAATTACACTAGATATTGTGAGACGTAAAGAAAAATGGCGTAAATGATGCAAAAGAAGTGTTAGCATGATTTGTGGCACGTTTTTGATGCTAATTGTGCTTGCGCAATTATTTTATGAAAAAGCATTAAAAAAAGCCTGCAAGAATGCTAGAAGAGCCTCAAGGGCCCAAGCTGGAGAATGCAGGACAGGAGAGCCCCAAAGATACCCCAATCAACCCAGTACACGCCAGGCTGGACAAACAAAATCACAGGAGAAGGGGAAAAGGAAGAGGAAGTGTTGCTTCAGTGAGGAGGAGCATTCCATCTTGGCCAGAGAGGTGACAAAGCACCAACACCAGTTCAACAAAGTCAACAGTGTTGCAGAGATGAAGATGATTGTCAGAGATTGTAAGGACCACTAGCACAATTGCATGTGCAGAGCTAAAGAGAAATTGGCCAGAAACTGAAAGGCAGTACTGCACACTGGAGGTTGAAGTCTTGGACCCCAGGAGGATCTGGATGAGCTGGACGAGATGGTGGCAGTGGACATCCCCGAGGAGCTGGTCACTGGAGTCTCAGGACAGGACAGTGCAAACTTCCACGGCCTATCACAAATGCAGGGTAAGTTGCATTGGGGAGCAATTTCGAAACTAACTAATGGCAGAAGGGGGAGGCACATATGACACAGTGAAAGCATGCAAAAGGGTTGCATGGGGACACAACAGTGGCCAAACCCTTTTAATGAGCTCACACCTTCCCCCTATATGCAAAGACCATTAATCAGCCCTCACAACAATCCCTTCACTGTTGCAACTGAATGACCTGCCCATGTGTAACACTCATTGGGCAACATGTACTAAGCTTGTTGCACAGGGTGGGCCCACAAGAACTGCTATATGCCTCCCTGCACCAGTGGAATGGGAATGGGCACAAAAGTGATTATACACAACATATGGGGCATGTATGTGATTATCATCTGTGCCGCTGTACAAGTAGCTTCCATGTTACCATGTAGCAAGGTTGCCTGTGTATTGGGAATGGTTGGGACATCTTCATGCATAACATCAGCCACAAGTGGTCTCAATAAGGGCCTATATTTACAGGCTCTGACTGCAACATTAGCATCATATCAATTGATGCCAATGTGGACTCAAGCCCCACATTCCCCTTGTGCTACATTAACAAAGTCACACAATGCATGCATAGATCTACTTTGTACATCCTTGCTCCACAATGTGCTTGTGCAATATGTGATGTAATTGTAATGCAGAAAGGGAAGAACAAATGCAGCAGACAATCCATAAAGATTGCTCTGTGATATCTGTTGATCTTATTTGTGAGGCCTGCCAAAGGCAGATGTGAAAGTGACACACGCATTGTAAGCAAAGGACCTCACTGTGCTTTGCTGCACTAGTGCCATCATTTATGCTGCCAATGCTGCAAAGCACCACTATTGTGCCAAAACACACAAGGCTTCTGTAGAAATGCCCACCATGTAAATAATGTGCTTCCATGGAGTTGTTGGCTGGGTCAAGGGGGTTGAAAGGAAAAGGCAGTTTGAGATCAATGCACCAAAAACATACAATGTTTGCCCTGTGTGTGATGCACAATGCAACACACAATGAACAACAACGTGTTTTGGAAATACAAACATGTCACACAACCACTTGTCACTCCCACACCACCCTTGAGTTGTTAGACTTCAATGAACCAAATCCAGATGTGCATATTTTGAACTGCAACAAAAGCTGGGTGGGTTACACATGTGTTACATGGTAAGATCCCAACTTTACACATGGAATGTCAACTGCATGAAGTGTCAGGTGTGAGAGGGGCACGTGAGAATTAGACAAGGATAAGGAATGCAGGGTGCCTTACCATGGCATGGAAATTATGAGCTACTACAATCCACCACTACAGTGTTTGGTAAGGAATATGCATTGGTAGAGCACAATGATGTATGGACATTGTGGCACATGTTTACCCATTTATGAAGAAAGATGCAGTGCAAAGCCTCAGCCTGCTGTGCAGCATCATTTTAAATTTGCAGGGATATTTAGATGTCACAGATAGTCAATTCATCTCTCTATTGACCTTGGTTATGAGAAAAGAAATGACGGACAATACCAACTTTGCCACACAATCTGCATGGTGTAGGGGTACTCCTCTTGCCAGTCCAAATGCACATGTGCAGGAAGGTACACATCCTACAAATTCAAATAACAAGAATGCTGCCTGCCACTTACAATGATTGATGATGATTGCAATACATATTGAAAGTAGTCCACAATAGGACTACAACAATGTCAGTCATCAGTACCACAACTACAATGCCACACATGATACTTTCACACATCAACAAGCCTCAAAATGTGTCAGGTAGTCATGCCACCCCTTGTGGGTTGTCAGAGGAATGGAAGTGGGAGGGCTTTCCACATGCAACCTCCTTGTCACTTTGAGTCATGTGTTCTGCATCATGCACCACACATCATAACGATTAATCACCTCGTGTGTATGTGTGCAAACAGGAAGGTCTAACTTCCAGCAAAACAGGCATCCTTGCAACTATGCAAGATGGAAACCTTTGAGACATGGATGAGTGTTGTTCTGCATGAAGGGGTGGAAAATGTGCTTTTCACACAGACACATGAGGTGGATGAATCTCACAATGGGTGGTCTCCATTTGTGGTGTGTGCACAAATCACTAACAACGCCCATGGCCAGCATATGCAACACAGTCAAATCAATGAAAGGGGTACACATGCAGAAGACCATTCTAAGTCATTCAAGGTTGGTGGAACACACTAGGAAAAGTGGACTAGCAGTGTTGACTCCATAGGAATGATGCTCTGGTGGCACAGTGTGCCACTAGGGGTCACTAAATGTGTGCCTTAATGTGTGGGTCTGTACCATGTCACTAAGCCACCAGTAGCAAGTAAATGATGACTCATGTCAAGAGCCACTACAGTTCAAGATTGACATTTCACTATCCAACTGCAGGGAATGAAGCCTTAACTCCAGCGGAGCTGCCTGTCCTGGATTTCTCTGATGATCTGAATGACAGGTGCCGAACATCAATGCTGACACTCTCCAGAAGGCCCTGGGTTCCTTCCAGAAATGATCTCCAGTCACAGGGAGGACACACAGCGTTGTGGGGTCTCCACATGAACCACCCAAGAACCAACACACAGCACTGACCAGTACAGCCACAGACCTGGACTCTGAGGACCTACCCATTAACTTTCAGAAGACATGGTAGAAGTCCAGCAGTAGTTGACACAGCAGGTGTGGCTGGGGTTGGAGACCATGGTGGGCAGCCTAGAGGGAGTACAGAGGTGCCTCAGTCCAAATAAGGACAACTCTTCTGCTTTCAGAGGCACCCACTCTCCACTATGTGGACTCCAGCAGTCCCTGGCCAACATACCTGCTGTCTTGAGACAGAGGCTGGAACAATTGTCCTCCCAAAGTGGCAGCAGCATGACTGACAACAGGCTGGGGGCTATACAAAATGTCCTGGAGTCCATGCACTGAAATCCGGCCTCACTCCTTAAAAACATTGCTGCCTACCACCGTGATCTAGCTGTTGTGTTGTGGAACCAGCAGTTCCTCTTTGCTACAGTGATGCCTTCTGATTTCCCACAAATGACAGCTGCCAGGACCTTTGAGTCCACATCTCTATCCCGTGGTCTGTGTGTGTGCCCCTCAACGTCAACAACAGCTCTACCCATGGCACAGAAGGCACCACACACATCAGAGGATGAAGATGTGGAAGGAACAACTATCAGCAGAAAAAAACACATGGTAGCTACTGTGTGTGCCACATGGAGAGTATCTCTTTAGTTCTGTGCTTAAGATCATGCCAGTGAAGTGACAGCTGGCAACATGCCCTCTTCTCTCTACCACTGTTCACTTATCATGCATGGACTGCCATAGTCTCAATTCCTACCTACTGGCAATTTGGACACCTACTCACTGATTCACACTTCTCCTACACAGGTCTCATGCATGTCCCTCACCCTTGAACTCTGATTGGACATTCAATGGCTTAAGATCTCTCATGGGATCAATGAACTGTACATTTAACATCATCTAAAACAAAGCTTGCACATGTAAATAAATTACCATATTCACATGTATACTGCTTTTTCTGTTATCAACTGTTTCAAATGTATCCATTGTGTGAAGCTATGACAATGAGTATTGAAAGCCACACACATAGCCATAAACAGGATTAAAGTGACTCACAGCATTGTGAATAGGTGGCATGCAAGTTTACATATGTAATGTTTGGTTCAGAACACAAGTGTCTGGAAATATTTCTGATGACTGTACTAGTACAACATTGATGTGACAAACTAAATTGACATATGTAAGACTGTAAAAAAGGCAGCCATTATTGTGCCAGTATCCATTCCCCAAATGAGGTGAAGTGCAATGTCCTAAACGTTTGAACAATGAATTTGACATGACATACCCAAAACAATAGATGGTGTCTGATTACCTGTCTTAGAATTTTTATCCATGCACAATCAGAGTGTCAGCAACTGCACTGAATAGTGCATGGAGTAGCTGATGTCATACCGCTACCATTCAGACAGGTACTTGTTCATAGGGACTACACATAGCAACATATGTTAA
Source organism: Pleurodeles waltl (assembly GCF_031143425.1). Classification (NCBI taxonomy): domain Eukaryota; kingdom Metazoa; phylum Chordata; class Amphibia; order Caudata; family Salamandridae; genus Pleurodeles; species Pleurodeles waltl. The sequence goes on from NC_090444.1 coordinate 637,188,524, forward strand.
TCAATACTGAATGCACCCCCAAAAGCATTTGTCTAACATGACCAGTGCAGACATGACAACACTCAGACAGTCAATCATCATGGACACCATATTGTAGCAAACTAAAAAGATGTATTAATGCTTAAAATTCCTATCTATCAAAAACTTAAACTACACACCAACCTTCATTAACTCAACCTATACTAACTAATCTTAACTTATCCCTACGGCTAATTATCCTTATCTAAACTTATCTCTTATGCCACACAATAAACATTGCCCTACCCACCCCCCTGAAGAGACAATAGACGAGAAGAACATCATGAATTAAAGCTAAACATAGACTAACTAAACCTATTGCCTAAAAAATATATATTGTTTTGGGTTTTTTAAGCATATTTTTTTATATTTTTTATAAACATATACCCCTATATATAACCTCCCAGCACCCCCCCAATCCCACCCCTAACTATGCCAACTATATCCTAAAACTAACCTACTCTATGCTAGATTACCTATACCCACCGCTCTAAAACCCAATAAAACTATTTACAATTAAAACTAGGAGAAGGGAAGGTATTGGGAAGAGGTAAGGGTCCAAAGTCAGTAACTCTTCAGCTTCTTTTTGATGTACTTTGATAGATTATAATTTCTCTCATTTGCTTCCTCCAATTTGCCAACCTCAACTTGATGTCCTTACGCATTTCGTCATCAAATCTGGGAGCAGTGGAACTTGGTTGGGATTCTGTTTGGGTAGGGACCATTGATGTTGAGGGGGTGGAACCTGTAGACCTAACCTGATCTTCTGTTTTGACGTTCCTGTAGTGTGTGGGCTAGTAGCTGGCTGTTTGCCTGATCCACCATGAGGAAAAGCCTCACAGGACCCCGATGTTTTTTCACATTTGTATCACCTGGCCATCCTGTGGTACCCTCTCTGAACCACACATATGTGCCGGAACCTCTCTGTCCTTTCATGAAAGGCACGCTTCTGTGCTGGAGTCATTGATGCAGCTAAAACATGAGGGGAACATCATCAAAAACTGTGCTGGGCAGAGGAAGTAAAAATATGCAATGGAAACAGCATCTTCAGATGACACCACCAGACCTCATAAAACAATGTCAAGCCCAAAGTCCATACAAATCTGCCTCCCAAACATCTACGATATATTGTTTATGTCACAGGGATAACAGCTATTCAATGTTGCACACTATCGGTACACATGCTTATAACATCTCCTAAGTACCAGGTAAACACTTATCATCCACATCTCATACACACATGAGGTGACCATGCTCGCTGACACTCGTCAGGTATGTCCACCTGCAAACATCTTATTTACTGCAATCCGTAGACATGTACCCAAATCATCAGAACAAGAGCTGAAATCTCAATGTGTACTCAACTACCTGTTGGCCTTCTCAAAATCCTCCTTGAGTGGCCCTTGTATTAGTTCATTTCTGAAGAGTAGTGAATCACCAGTGGTGCAGTGTCTCCGTGATAAGCACCTTGGAGACCTCTGCACATGGACAAATATTGTACAATTTCCAGAGTAGCTTTATGCTACGTGTTGCACAAAGTGCTGTAAATTGCTGTGACAAATATGTTGTCAATATACATACATTTCTGAAAGCCAAGATCCCGGACACATATGTTGACCAACATCACTGTGTTTCTGCGCATATTTACCTATTCACAAAGCTCACAAATCCATTGCAGCACTCATTGGCACCTGTGTATCACTTTGTTGTATTCCACATCCTCAAAATAACATAATACATACTGTCAATACCCAAGGATAGATTGTGTTGTCTTAATTGACACACATGCTATTTTAACATGGCATTATACACATCATACTACCTCACACTCAACCCTTGCTCTACGCAACTGACATACAAGGTAAACCTTACTGGCTGCACCAGTGGTCTTCAAATTGTGAAAACTCGCCAATGGTGTAGGGTCCTGGTGCACCTGCAAGACATGGCAGGAAAACATAGCTTTGTGATTGTAGAACAAAGAAAAACATGGACAACTGTTACACATTCCACTTGTTTAGCTGATTAGCCTAGTTAACTTAGGTTTAGGAATGAGCAACTGGCCTCTCTAACATGTCAATTAGACAGAAATTGTTCGCCCACAACAACACGTATAGCTATGGGATACACCCATACGTACATGCCCCAAACGCATACGTAAACGTTTCTAGGGGACAGGACACTGTCAATTGTCAGAAGCTTATGACTCACTTGAAAATCTATGTGAAAATGGAGCATCAACTCAGAGGCTCAACCTTTGAGTGGCCCACTACCACCACCTAACTCCAGCATGTGTGTGTGTTGTATTTGAGACGGTGCACCATGGTCCTTGTTAGGACACTAACATTGTAAACTATGACATTATGTTGGCACTTTGCATGCTTTGCGCCATACATGAAGATGCCAAACCTGCTAAGTGAAATAAGGCACATTGAAAACAATGGGAGTGCCATCTTACAAACCTGCCTTAGGCATGCATTCAAGTAAACTCCAAAGTGGTCACAGAGGCATCCAGTACATTTGGATGCCTATTTTTTTCTGTGGCTCTAACTGATGGAACACACCCCTTCCATTTATCATGCCTGTTGCAGATATTATGTGGTGTCAGGGTTTAAAAGTGCCACAATGCTTGCATTGTGCAACTTTTGACACATGGCGTGGCAATACTTGCCTCCATCAGATAGATTACCTTAAAAATATATAACACTTACGTTGCAGTAGGAGCCGCTAAGCACTTCTTACATTTGGGTCCTTGTTGTGTCACTCTGCACATATGTTACTCAAGGAACACAAATATCCATGGCTACCTATACTCCAGCGTCATGTTTTTCATCACTTAAACATTACTATGCAATTTTCCACAGCTGTCAATCCCATGATGGACATGGACAGTTGTGCAAGGAAAACATGAACCCTTGTACACCATTACATGTGTGTTTTGATTATTGCACTTCAGCATGTATATGCAAAACACAACGTACACAGAGAGGAATGTGCAAATTGGCTGCAACCAGTGCATTGCTAACCTCTCATGAAGGCAGATTGGCTGAGACACAGAACTTGCTGTCTTCAACTTTGTCATGATATGCTGAAGTAATCCTTATGTCCTACAGTCATGCAAATGTTAAAAAGGATGTTGCTACATTGAAGGGGTACTTACCAACAGGTCTACTGACCCCAAAACCAGGTGATCCAGTAGATCCCTTTCATGTAGATGAGGTCTGCCCACTGTTGCTTCAACTGGTGGTCAGTGTGCTGGACTGAGAAGATGCATGTGAACTGGTACAGCAACTTGCCCCATTCGGGCTTCTTAATCACATGGCCACCCATGGCCACCATGTTAGCCCTTATCTTCCCTGACATGTTGCAGTATCCCTCCACTGCAAATCAAATACCCAGAAAAAAATATAAAAATACTATTCCCAACTAACTCCAACTACCCCAACAAAATTATCTGCCCCTAATGCAAATACAATGACAAAAATAACTAGAGGAACAAGACATAGACAGCACACACCACAAAATACTCAAAATACTCCACTCCTCACACCAGCACAAGCACCTCACAACCTCTCCCAAGAATGGACTACAAGACTGTGAAGTAAAAGTGAAAGTAAATTCACCTTTCCATGTGTGCAGCAAGGAAGTCCTATCACATCACTTCCTGGGCGTATGCATCATGTTTTCTGATATGCATCATTTTTTTACTATTGACGGCCATGCGTGAAGTTTTGTATGAAGGCTCACAAGGCATAACTCTTTAGTTTAGAGTTGCAGATGTGAGGTGCCATTTTTGGTACTTGCAATGTTTTAAGAACTACTGTATGCATAATTCTTTTGACGCATGACACCCATGTGTGAATTTTTGTATAAGGCTGACAAGGCATGCCAATTTAGTTTAGACACGCAGGTGGCATTTTTGTTATTTGTCATGTATGAAGTACTTCTGTATGCGTCACTTTTTTTGCTGCATGATGTCACGTATGATTTGGAGGGAAGATCTGACAGGGCACCTAGATTCACATTTCTGCTTACATGTGCTATGATCTTTATTGTTTGTATGCTAGGGCAACGTAGGTATGCATGAGTATTTTACTGTGTACCGGTAACATTAGAATGTGGTTCCGTATGTTTGTAAGTGTGTGTATGTGATGCATAGGAGGACTGATATTGTTTGCAGATGTGCGTGTGTATGAAGACTTTTTCCACATACATGTTTCTACATGTCTACTATGTGTGTACTGTGAGTGTACATATGTGATGGAACTCATATTCTAGGGCGGACACATTGTTATGTCAGAATTCCCACTGTTTGTTTCGCAACACAGCATAAGATAGTTGGGACATGTGCAAAACATGTTCATGCATATGATAGCCTTGAGAAATGTTTAGCTAAGGATGCTGTTGACTAAGTCTGGTTTATGATCAGGTAACCCATGACAGTGTAAGTCCACTGTGTCACACTTTGGTGTGTTCTAAGGGCCAGACTTTATGATGCAGTGCAACATGTGTAATGTATTGTTACGCATGCATGCACATTCTTGAAGATGGTGTGCTGACATGTGTTATGGTTGTTATGTATGTGACATGTTTGTGTGTGAAAAGATATGTCTCATGTATGATAAGTAATGCATACTACAGTGGTCTGTCTAGGGATATGACAACTACCAATACTCTATTCAGGCATGAATATATGTAGACCATTGTGTCACAATTGTGTACTCATATCTGCGTTCACTATGTTTCCCTATGTAGAAACATATGTACTGGTCACATTAGTTTGTAAGTAAATATTTGACACATACATATTTGCATATGTAAATTGTTCACTTGTGTCCATAGGCAAATAGACAGCACCGAGCCTGGTCCACCTAGGTGGAACATGTGTGCTAAAATTAAGGGATTAGGGGCCACATGTACAATGCTTTTTGCACCTCGCAAACAGCGAATCTGGCTGTTTGCGACATGCAAAAAGCTCTTTCCGATGCACAAACCCAGTTTTGTGAATCAGTAACATTGTTACCGAATCACAAAACGGGTTTGCGACTCGCAATTAGTTTCATTTTTTGTTTTTGTAATGCATCTCGTTTTCCTTTAAGAAAAACGGGCTGCATTACAAAAAAAAAAATATGCTTTATTGAAAAGCAGTCACAGACATAGTGGTCTGCTGTCTCCAGCAGGCCAACATCCCTCTGAGGGCCACCATTCCCAAGGGGGTCGCAAATTGCTACCTACCTCATGAATATTCATGAGGTGGGCATTTGCGACCCCCTTGCAAGTCGCAATTAGTGTCAAGGACACTACCCTACATTCAGATTTGTGACTCGCAAATTGCGAGTCACTCTGATTCGCAATTTGCGAGTCGCAAATCAGAACTTTGCTACATGTGGCCCTAAATGAGTAGCACATACACTTGGAAGGTACTGTAACTCACCCTTGTTTTTATAGCCAGATTTCCCTTTTAGCATACAATCTGTATGACAGGGCTGCTCTCAGGAAGTGATGGCAGCCTATTCATCGGTGCTCCAGTGGCAATTTTTATGCCCACATAGGCACATAGTTGCATGTATGGACACATGTTGACTGTGGCCACCTCAGCACAATTTCCTGTCCCTGACTGTGTCAATAGTTGATGTAGCTTCCTCTGGGGATTGGGAGGGGGGTTGCAATTCTCAAGATCAATCTTCAGCACTGCAATGCACAGTAACCTGCAGACATACATCTGCACATATGTGGCCCTATGGCTACCTGTTTTGTTGACTTTGAGGTTGTTGATGTCAAGATTGCCCTATCAGTTACTAAGGACTTACAGCTTGCTTGCGTAGGACATCTCTCATCACTTGCTAGGGTTGGACGTGACGTTGCATACATAGATGAGAGAATTCCTATGATGCTCGGTTAGGTCATTGATAGTATGTGGAACTGGGTCATATCGACAGACCCAGGGCACAGAAACTATCATTTGTCACTTTCTTCTGTCACCCTTGTTTGTACTGGCCAAGCACATAGTTGTAGTTGTTGCCAATGTGACTGAAATATGCACAGCCCTACAATATCTCTGTGAATATGTGTCTGGTATTACATGGAAACATTGTTGTGTTGTACAGTGAGTATTAGTCTATGTGTCTTCTTTCACAAACATTTATGTCATGTTTTGTCAGGTATGCTTCTAGTTCAATATTGCTGGCATCATTTGTGCATATTACCCTTAATGACCATCTTCCTCATCAACATTGTCCCTTCATTCATTCCCTGTATACAAAGTCAAACCTGTGAACTTTGAAGATGGACATAGCTTCGTCTACAGGCAAAGCAATATTTTCCCTCGCATTTCCAGGTTTTGCAAGATCACATAACTGTCCCCACACATAACAGAACACCAGCCACAACACGTGTGTAGTGTCTGAGTGACCTACACATATTGGATCTCAAAGTGAAGTAAGGGAGTCTCTCAGCTATCCTTCCACATATTTTAATTGGCCTGGTCACTCACATCTGCATCTACAACCTTTGTCAAATTCACTATGAGTGTATTTAGAGTGTGTGATTACTCATAACAGCTATGTGTAGAGAAGATGCAACATCCAACCTATCTTCATCACACATACAATTTGGCAAGGGTTTGTGACTTGTTTGAACATTGCATGACTTATATGCTCATTCCAAACTGGATTGAGTGTGACAGACCGACCTAGACATTTAGGTGTTTTGATCCCTGTATGCCACTCTCTCTTGATCTAAAATGTGAGTCCCACTGAGGAGTATGTTTTCAGTTATCATGTGTGATAGTGACATTCAGACATTGCTTAGTTAAATAGTAGACACCAACCAGCCATTGCAGGTGATTGCTACTCTTTTCCTACCTAGACCAGACATTGGTATAACAGTCTTCATGTGTATTTCCAGGATTGCTACAGGCATATGTCAACCTAACACACTTCTGTGTTATGTGTGTGATAAGGTTAATTGACCTATGGTTGGCTGCCGTAACCTCGGTCCGCTGCAATGGAATGAGATAAAACGTGTCATACATGCATATTTGTTATTGCAACGTGCCATGGCACATAATTGTTGTCAGTAGAGTGGTGAATCAAACTTTCATTTAGTGTTGTGTGTGTTCCTGTTTGAATGCATGATTGTATTGGCTTGTGGTGGTGCACTTTCCAGTCATGGGTTGTGCCTCAGGAACCTGTTGATTGTTGAATAATTTCTGGTGTGACAGTTCACTGATGCAGAATATGTGTGGTATTGTCTCATTTTGTCCTTTGGTCCCATAACATTAGGCCTTCAGGAAGGTGATGTTTGCTAACTTTGCATCTATTTTGTCTGTTGTGTGCCATGAGAAAAATACTGCACCCTGTGTGTTGCATGTGAATCCCACCCCTTGGCCTTGAAGTACCTCCATTGCACAAAGTGGCTAGCATGTGTATTTGTATGTGGTTCATATGCACAGCGTGGCATAGTTGTATGGGATGTATTGCAATGTATGCAAAGCATTTGTAGACACCTATGGGACAGGACAGGGCATGAGGTGCTTTTCTGCACTGTCCTGCATCACCAGTCCAGCCCTGCAAATTCCCATGTCTCCTTAATATTATGCATTTCTGGCCTCTACCAATGTATTGGAAGTTTTTCAGCTGCCACAGTCCACTGTTGGAACCCTTGTATCATGGTAGGGAGATGTGGGATTTACGTGTATGATTGTTGGTGTGCTGTGAGGTATTCATTCCTACACATTACCTATCAATGATGGCGATGTTCTATTTCAATGTGAGCTGCTTTATGCAAGGGAAAGGTGAACACAATTTGTGAGTTGTTTGAGAGTGGTATGGCCAATGCAAGATACATAGCTGAGCTATTCCATGCTAAGTGTTAAGTGTGAAGGATCTGTATTTAGTGTTAAATATGTGGACTCATGTAGTGGCTTGACCCCTGCTTTTGAATGCAGAGGGGGCATTGCACCACCAGTCCATCATGTACAGTGTCAGTAAGGTGGTGCTAAGAACTTGTACATATAGACGTATGTGAGGATGATGTGCATTGAACGCAGTGTAGTGAAGAATATGGCATATGTGTTGTTGTCCTAACATCTGTGTTTCCCTGTGCATGTGTGTTTAGTGAGGTGTATGTATTTTTTGGCCCATATGTTTTGTGTGTTGCCTGTGTTATGCCCTTTTGACGTTTCTCTATGTGAATGGTCATGCGACAAAAACATCAGCTGTACACCCTTGGGGAGCTTTCAAATATTTTGCCCCACAGTCCTTGCAGCAGACAAGCGACTGGAAGTAAGATTGAGTATGTACTGCAAGGCGAAGGACCTTTTGACAAAGTGAGTATGTTAGGAGTGGAGACATGGCAGATGACAGTTCCTTTTATCTCTACTTCGTATGGGTGGCGATTACCGAAGTTATTTGTGTTTTTTTCTTTCTAATCTCTGTCTCAACAAATACCATTACTCTAAAGTCCCCTGGGGTGGACCTTGGGATAAACATATTGGCATGGTTTGAGTATAGTATGTACAAGCCTGTGTCCTGACAGTTCCCTTGAACTCTACTATTATTCATGCAAAATCACCTGAGAATTTGATATGATCAGGATGCCATGTATATTTAGTATGCTACTTTCCCCTCTAGTGTGTGACTTCAAAGGACATCACTTTATTTCTAAACTGCAAGCTTCTTAACCCCCGAATATAGGGTAAGGGGTCTGTTTATGCCCTAGCAAAGTGGTATGAAGACCTACATGTGAGGTCACTTAAGGAAGGTAGTGATATCCTTTGATATGAAGCTAATGTGTTGGTTAGCTTTTTTCAGCACCAGTGTGATACCAATTTGTAGTGGTTTGTAGTGCTTTTCACCTTTGCATGCTCTCAGACCTGGAAGTGGATGTAAAGACTTATAGCTTACTGAAAATCCTGCTTTCACAGGAGTAGATAGGATTGACCCTGCGCTTAAAATATTTAGTTTTTTGCGTATTTCCTTACCCTTTCTGGCGTCTAGGTACTTCAGAACTGGTGCCGTTTAGGTAGGTCCTGAATGGCTTTTCCTGTCCTAGGGTACAATTCCCAAGGCCAGGCTTTAGGGATCCGTAGCCCTGACGAAAGTCCCAGACCAATCTAAGCTCATAGAGTGGGCAGAAGCATGTTGGCTTGTGTAGAAAGTTAAGTCAATTAGATTCTTAAAAACTGCCACAGAGTTGTTTTTAATCATACCCTTCGACACCACCAATAAAAGTTACTGATACCGGTAGTCCAGGAGGTATCTTTAATTAAGATCTGGATCCCTGTCTTTATCCAGTAAGTTTTTATTTAAGAACTCCCTCTGGTGTAGGCCCCACCTAGAGGTTGAGCCTGCCCTGGTGGAATTATCCAACCAGGGTGGGTAGAGGTGGTCAATGAGGAAGCATGACATTATCAGTGTGTGAGACCACCTCTTCCATGAAAAATTCTCAAAATATAATTGTGAATGTGACAAATTGTCCTGTCCATGTGAAGTAGAAGAATACGTTACACTTTGAGTTCCATGTCACCACACAATTTGTGATTTTGTGTATCCTGGATTACCTACAAGTAGGCCATTGCTATATTGTCCATTCTGGAATCGTTGATTAATTATAGAGTATCTGAAGATGTAGGTATCATAGACGCTTCCTGGGTATTTAACTAGGATGTTGTTAAGTGTTCCACGATTGTCCACCATGGCCTGCACATTAATTGAGTGTGTGTGTGTTCCCTGTTCCTGAAGAGGTGTTCCATTGCAGCAGGAGGGACAAGTTGGACATGTGTGCAGTCCATTGCACCCAGCAATTTGGTAGAATCCTTGTTTTGTCTCCTGCTGCTGTTTCTGGGTGTTGGGGATTCCAATGTGGTAGAGTGTGTGGCTGATGATGTTGTCCAGGACCATAGGAAAGAAGACAGAAAAGGATGATTGTCAGATGACTGTGCCGCTAGGGTTTCAGACTACGGCTTTAATTACAGGAGGTAACAATTTTTAACCGAAGCAGAGACAGAGTCTTGCATTCTGGGCGGGGGCTCAGGTGGTGCCTAATGCCATCCAGGCTAGTGGTAGAGGGGCTGGGAAACTTATTGTCCCACCAGCAGATTAAAGTAGCATGGAAAAGATCCCCTTTGTCACATAAACACTGAGAGGTTGCAGGCTAAAAATGCCCCTGGCAGAATCCAGTGAAGCAGCGTATCTTTTGCCCCCTATCCCTCAATATAAACATAAAGACACACACATGGCGAGAAGGCTGTAGAGGTGTTTAAACCTCTTGTTTAAGGATAGGGGTACCACTTTGCAATGTGAGGGCACTAAGAATGAACACTGTTTCCCAAGGACACCCACCAATATCAAGTCTGTGGCTGAGAAGAAACAAAGTTTTTGTGGGCTTCTGGACCCCTCTCTCCTTGACCTGGAAAATGTGAGTTTGGGAGTTTCTTTGTGGTTTGGTTTCCACCAGGCCTTGAGCTCCAGGACCGAAAGCTGCTCCCTCACTAGCCCCCAATCCAGACCCCATCCTCTGCACCTGACTTCCCGATGATCTTCATGGCTTGGCTCCCATTTCCTCTGTTGGTGTGAAAGTACAATAAAACTACACAGCTGAGGTGTTTTAGAGAGAATGGCTGAGATAAAATTAGCAAGTGAACAGGGGTAAGAGCCCTTTGTTTAAAATGAGGAGCACAGTGAGAGAGAGGCATTGCTTTTAAGGAAACATTTGTTTAGTGGTGGCTTTTTTCTTGGAACTCGGCTGAGTCCAAGTCCCAATAAGGCTGCCAGCTCTTCCTGGTTGAAGTGCCGACAGCCAATCAGATCTCAGCAGGCAATCTCCAGGATCCGCTGCCCTAAGTATCTATATTTCTTTTCCCATTAATAGCTCTAAAACTACAGAACAGATCTAAACCAAATAACAAAAAGCATGGTTTCTGGACCAAGAGATATCTTTCTGCCAGTGTTGCTGTAAAGTTCCACCAGGGTCCGGGCTGTAGTCATGTCTAGAATCCCCATGGGAATTAACATGGGAAACACACTTTTTTTTACACCCCCCCTGCTTTTTCTCAGCCCCCACTTGACGGATCACCCTGAAACCTTCCATGCACAACAGGACCCTTAGGGGCACTTTTTTGGGAAACTTTTGTGAAGATTCATCAAAAAGCAAAAAAGATATAGCCAAGTCCAAAAAACAAATGTCTATGGAAACTAGGTCCTAACTATAAGTACCTACTGACAGCACCAGTAGTAACACCATGTATATATAAGTTTAATATAAGGTTAAAGTTAAAGTTATAGTTAGGTGCATATTTCAGTGAGAACGTTAACTTTAAAACTAAAAAACACACAGAAATTCAACAGCTATATTTATGGTTATCTCAACTGACCACAACTCATGGTCACAGTTTTTTCAGTGAATTTCTAGTTTTGTGTTTTTCCAGACTGAAGTAATATTTAATCATCCAGTAAGTGTGTTTCGTAAACGTTTCTGAGACTTTAAGATATAAACCAATCTACTGCGTAAGTTAAATTACTAATCTTTCTCTCCTACTAATCAGTGATACTATTTACAACATGTTATCTAATCTATAATCCTGTTTTTAAAGCAGGTGCACTACTTATCAGTGAACTAGCTTCTACACTGACACATCCCTTGCTGATGTATGTGCATGGTAATGCTTTGCAACAGTCTAAACTGTTCACTGAGGCTTCACTCCACAGTGATGGCTCCGTATGGTTCTGTTTTATGACATACTGACCAGTTTCCCCAGACCTCTCTCCTTTGTGATAAAATGACTGTAGTAGTAGATTGCAATAAATTCATCTGTTCACTAAGACCTTTTTCTAGGGTGCTTAGTGTAGTAGACATTTACAACAGACTGATCTCTCTTCTCACACCTTTCTCCAGGTTGAAGAATAATTTTCCCAGATGTTTGAGACACAGTAGGCTGTCCACTTAGACCTCCCTATTGATCATACTTCATAGTGGTTTGTGAAAATCTGACATTTGGGCTAAAACCTCTTTCTAGGTTCACAAATAGTGTTGTTGTGGTTTGTAATAGACTAGCCTATATGGTTAGATGTTTCGCTTTGGTCATTAGTGTTTAGAGTAGTGGTTCAGAAGAGACGTGACTGTTAGCTGAGAAATGTCTTTTAGGTGATAAATGAGTGTAGGAGTTCATTAGCTTACAGTGAACTCTGAGCTGTACATCTCTCACTTGTGTCTTGTTGTTATTTTAAACAATTTAAATGGTATTTTATCAAGTATATTGAAGTTTACTTTACTGGATGTTGTCATCCGTGATGTCATCGGTGATCTCACTGACCATGTCATAAGTAATGTAATATGTGAGGGCATAAGCAATGTATTTCTGGGGTGTAAGTTATAGTTAGCTCAGATAACTATAACTGCTGAATTTCTATGGTTTTGCATGTGTAGAATTTAACCCCATATATAAAGTCCCTGAAACCTTAGTTTTTTCAGTGAATTTTTGAGGTTTTTTTAATTCTATATCCCACCCCCGCCATGGACAGTTTTTTCCTCAATAACTTGACTGCTAATTTTCATTGATATTTTTATTGACATTATGATAGTTGTCATGAGTACTGTAATATCTGGGGTCATTAGCAGTGCATGGTGAAAACAAGTTATAGTTAGCTAAGGGTGCGCATTATAATTATTTGAAATAACTCTAACTGTAACTGCTGAATTTCTATGGTTTTGTGCGAGTAAATTCCGAGCCCAACTATAACGTCCCTGTAACCTTTGTTTTTTTATGTGAAATTCTAAGTTTTTTTTTTTTTTACATAAAGTAATTTTAATTACTATACGTTAATCCAACCACTGCCCTGCATGGCCTTTGGCCATGCACGGTGCTGGTTAGCAGCAGGGCCTGTTGTAGAACCAGGCCTTGCATCCCACCTGCTATAGCTAGCCAACCCCATGCCATGCACAGCTTTAGGCCAAACCGCTATTATCACCCAATCCTGCGCCACATGTGGCCTTTGACCGTGCATGGCAGGGGATAGCCATAGGGTCTGGCCAGCAGTCTGGCCCTGTGGCCAACCCCCTATAGCCACCCAACCCTGTGTGCATAAGTCTCTGAGTGGGTCTGTGAGTGAGTGATGAGTACCTCACTGGGTCTGTCAGTGGGAGCATTGGGTCTCTGAGCAGGTGCATGAGTCTCTGAGTCGATGTGCTACGGGATGCATGACTCCGAGTACGTCTGTGAGTGGATGCATGACTGTCTGAGTGGGTCTGTGGTAGGTATATGATTGTCTGAGTGGGTCTGTGATTGGGTACAGAAGTGTCTGAGTGGGTCTGTGAGTAGGTACATAAGTGTCAGAGTGGGTTATGACTGGGTGAGTGAGAGTCTGAGTAGATCTGTGAGTGGGTACATGAGTCTCTGAGTGCATCTGTGAGGGAGTGCATTAGTCTCTGACTGCCCTGTGATTGGGTGGGTGAATATTTCAGTGGGTCTGTGAGTGGGTGCATGAATGTGTAAGTGGGTCTGTGAGTTGGTGCATGAGTGAGTGGGTCTGTGAGTGAGTATATGAGTCTCTGTGTTGGTCTGTCAGTGGGTGCATGAATGTCTGAGTGAGTGTATGAGTGTATCTGTGAGTGGGTGTGTGAGTGTTTGTGTCAGTCACTCGGCCACAAAGTAACCTCATCTGCCGCATATTTTCACAAAATATCTACCCAAATGGAGTGCTTTTTGACTCCTTGGGTAAATGTCCAGTACGTATTCTACACTACAGCTGTATAATGGAGCACAAAGAAATGTCACCAGTGACCTTGTGTGCATTTCGGCAATGTGATTGTTCCTGGTGTGTCTTTATCCAGAAATGTGTGATAACATGAATCCTCCTTTAGAGAGGACAACAAGCCTACCAAAATGTAAATCTCCAACGAACCAGGGTCCTTCCTGGTAACTATGACGTATGTGCTTCTTTGTTTTGTGGAGATGCCCTCATATTCCTCAGATTTAAGAACGTGCCAACAAAATTATCAGAAAACGCACTGAATGCCCGTTGGTAAGCTGTCCATTCATCCTGGCAAAATGTGGGAAGACATTTGCATACAACTAAGATGGACAGAGATTCCAGATGATTTTCATATTTGCATACTTGTAGCAATTTAAAAGTAGAACCATGTACTCTTCTCCCATCAGGAGAGGACAAGAAAACCCCACTCATCATGGTAACATACAGAGAGAGCTTCAAAAGATCAACAAAGCATTCACCTCTACAAAATATTTCAGATCATTTTTCAATATAGAATTGGTGATAGAAAACACATTTAATGGAGGAGAGGGGCCCCCTCCCTACGATAATTTCTTCCCTGGGGACCCCATACCCCAGGTCCCGGCTAAACAAAAAAAAGGCCGGGGTACCATGAGGCTCCTCTCCTGGGCTTATTTCAGCCCCGAGGACCCCATCCCCCAGGGACTGGTCATGTCTCCTGGGTGCCCTTTGGCACCTATTGTGTAGGATCGGTACCGCGGGGGGAGCCTCAAGGCCTGAATGGTCCTAGCTGGCTTCCTGCCTCCTGTGGGAGCTGTCATTGCTACTGCACACAAAGAGCTGCTAAACATGCAGCTCCTTGTGTGGAAGAGCAATTGTTCATCCCTTTCCCTGCTCGCATGTCTGCGGACACTTCCAATGGGTGGAAGCACTTTGACAGCTCCTGCATGCTAGAACCAGGGCGTTTGCTTTTGCCTGGTAGGAGCTTTCAAAACTCCTGCCAAGAAACAGCAAATGCTATGTCCTTGGGTTGCCACCCTGGGACATAACAGGAGCTGGCCCTTGGGGATGGCAGTCCCCAGGGCCATTATTGGCTCTAAAAGGAGGGTTGTGTGGCCCTATCCCTCCTTTACTTTTCATGGCTGACCACATGAAGGTGGTGGTCCCCGGAGCAGTATGTGGCCTGTTTGCCATTCTTTTAAAAGTATTTGGCCTGAGAGAGGCGGGGATCCATGTGCCCCCCCATTATCCATTATTTAGCCCCAGGAGGTGGTGGTCCCAGGGCTAGGGGGGGCCACGCAATCCCTGATTACTGTTTCATTGGCCCCAGGGAGGTGGTGGTCCCAGAGGCTTAAAGAGACTCAGCAGGGGGGACTGTGCGCCCCCCTTGTTTTTTGATAAATAAAGCCCCAGGGAGGTTGTGGTCCCTGGGGATCCAAGAGTCTTCGGAAGGGGGGGCTGTGTGACCCCTCTTTTTTTTAAACAGTGCCCCCGGTACCTGGCCTAACCAGGGGCTTTTATCAAAACAAGCGTGGAAGCCCGTGCTTGTTTTTTTTGTTTTTTAATTTTCACTGGAGTTGCGTATCCACCACTATTTTCGGTGACATTTTTTTCTTAAATGCTTTTTTGTCTTAGTAGGGACATTAGGATCAGGATGACTTGTTGCAGCCACATTTTATATACAATAAGTGCCTTGTTTGTAAGAGGAATAGAGCTTTGGCATTTTGTTTTTTGTTGTGCGTTATTGGAAGGGAGTACTCCTTCTCCGTAGGTGAAGCTGCCCGGCAGGGTTGGGGGAATCCATGAATGGAGAAGGCTTTTGTGGAAATGGATAAAAGGGTGTATGACCCACTCAATGTCAGTATCGAACATTGGATTTAACCAGGAATTTAGGTACCGAGGTGAGAAAAGATGAGAAGAGGGATTTTTATCTCTCTTCAATTATTCCTGTTTCGACTTTTGCATGTAGTGTAGCAGCAATAAGAAATCATTTTACGAGGCCTGCAATTGTTATTTGACACTTATTACTAAATTATTGATTTGAACGCACCTCTGAGTATTAAGGAATTCATGCACTGGAACTATAATATTTGCGATTGTTAGACCTGGCATCCTTGGTGTGGCCTCCTCTAACATTTTGCTTCTGTTTCCCAGGTTGTTGATGTGTACTGGACTCTGTTTGCTGTTTTTGTTACTCTGGACGCTTTACCACTGCGATCCAGTAATAAACTGCAAGTGCTCCTATATAAAATGTGTGTGTAATTGGCTTTCCATGATTGGCATATTTGATTTAATAGTACGTCCCTAGTACAGTGCACTAGAGGTACCCAGGGCCTGTAAATCAAATGCTACTAGTGGACCTGCAGCACTGATTGTGCCACCCACACAAGTAGCCCTGTAAACATGCAATGTCTGTGTGCAGTCTTGCACTGCCAATTCGACTGGGCAAATGTACCCACTTGCCTGGCCTAAACCTTCCCTTTTTATATATGTAAGGCACCCCTAAGATAGACCCATGGGCTGGGTGCAGTGTATGTTAAAGTTGGGACATGTACTGTCAGTGAAATAATGCCAAATGTGGTTTTCACTGCTGCAAGGCCTATCTCACTCATAGGTTAACATGGAGGCTGTCCTTAAATATTATTAAAGTGTAGATTCTCTTTGGGAGCAGATAGAACTATGGAGTTTAGGTTCTCTGAGCTCACAATTTAAAAATGCATCTTTTAGTGAAGATGGTGTTTAGATTGTGTGTTTGAAAATGTCACTTTTAGAAATGAGGCATTTTCTTTCTTAAACCATTCTGTGACTCTGCCTGTTTGTGGATTCACTGTTTGGGTCAGTTTGACAGTTGGGCTGTTTGCATATCTCTCTAGACAGTGACACAATAAGGGCTGGGGTGTAGCCTGCATAGCCTGATGAGCCATCTGTGCTGGAAGGGAGGGGAGAACTGGTCACTCACACCTGAATGGGCTGTGCCTGCCCTCACACAATGCAGTCTCCAACCTCCTGGTGTGTGGCTGGGGCCTGGCCTGGACACGAAAGGATTTTACAGACACTTGAGCCTTTACTTTGAAGTCTGCCAACTTACAGAAAGGGGTATAAGTATTGGACCCAGACCCTAGACTTTAGATTACTTCAAGGATTCGAGAGGAACCTCTGCCTGGAGAAGAGCTGAAGAGCTGAGGAGAAGTGCTGCCCTGGCCTGTGACTGTGCTGTGTTGGGCTATCCTGCAGTTGCTGCTTCTGCCTGTGCAAGGGGACAGAGACTGGACTTTGTTGCATTCCTGCTTGGGAAGTGACTCCAAGGGCTTGGAGTAGAGCTTGCCTCCTGTTTTGAAGCCTCAAGGACAGCAAAGGCTTCACTAACTAGACCTGAGTCTACTTGTTGTGGATTCTAGTTTGCCATTGGTTGTCATTCCAGTTACTGGACCCCTGATGTGAATTCCTGGAGAAAAATCAGTCTAACAATGCTGGCCGATGCCGTGCGACTTCGCAAAGGACGCTGCTGTCCAGAACCGCGACGCCCGTTGCCCCGATGCCGTGGACTCGCTGAGGGTGACGAATCTGATGACCCTGTGAGCTGATGTCGCTACCCCAGAACGACGACGCACCTGCCTTGAGGCAGTGGACCTCGTAGAAGTCGGACGACCCTGTACGCCTTGTGTCACTGCAGCTGCTGAATCCGCCTGACTTCACTGACACCGGAGTGTTGTAAGTTCGTCATCCGTGATGATCTGACGCAATCACAGTGCCTGAGGCCCAGTGATGTCATCACGACCCCGTGAGGTTGCCCCGCAGCATCATGACTTTGCTGAACTCCGTATTTCCTCGGAACCAAGGAACCGACTTCGCCTCCAACGCAACTTAACCTCCACCACCCTGTATTAAGGAGCCGACACCGCTGTGCAACGCTTCGACCCTTCTGCCTTGTGGCACTGGAACTGACGCCGCATCAGATCCAGCGACGCCTCACTCCACGACTCCGTGCACCAGCCTGATTCCTACCGTTTCACTAAGGTACTCTACCTGGGGGTCGAACGACTCCATAAACGGGGCCTTTGGTGTCGCATTGTGGGAAGCGACTCCGTCAGAACGCTGCATTTTACCAACTTTCAGTAGCTGTGCCTCAAGGTACTGTTTTCTTGCTTTTAAGTGCCAAATTCGTATTTTTAACTGTATATGGATTTGTATCATATTTGGTCTTGTTTATTTAGATAAACTTTTTACTATTTTTCTAAACCTGTGTTGTGCCATTTTGTAGTGGTTCACTGTATTACTGTGTGCGTTTGTACAAATACTTAACACATTGTCTCTGAGTTAAGCCTGTCTGCTCGTGCCAAGCTACTAAGGGGGGGGAGCGGGGGTTAACTCCTTTACCCTGACTAGAGTGAGGGTCCTTGCTTGGACAGGGGGTAACCTGACTGCCAACCAAGGACCCCATTTTGAACAGTGATGTACTTTGAAAAACTGGCTATTTAAGCTTTACAATGATATCCATGTTCAGCATACAATGTAGGATGTAAGTTTGGAACATTTTGGGACTTAAAGGATTAATTGAAGTC
Organism: Pleurodeles waltl; assembly: GCF_031143425.1. Lineage (NCBI taxonomy): Eukaryota > Metazoa > Chordata > Amphibia > Caudata > Salamandridae > Pleurodeles > Pleurodeles waltl. The sequence continues at coordinate 637,206,831 of NC_090444.1, forward strand.
ACCTGATGAGATGACTTTAAAAATCACTGGCTGGTTATAGGTGGCAATCCTCACACCTGTAAATAAGGCTATGTGGAGCCAAAACTCGTTAGGATGGGGATGACTGGTTGCAACGAGGTTTTGTGTTCAGCTGTTAGAGAATTAAAGCACTTTAAACAAAAAGTGCTATTGTGTGTTTTGCGGAGTGTTCTGGATGTCTAACCTACATCACCTGGCCAATATGAAGTTGCCAGAGGACAACACAGGTAAATGTTTCCACTTGCTCCACTAGAGCCATTGCCTCCACTGGAACCACTACTCCTCTATCCTAGTGGGAGAAGACAGCAATGTGTGGGGTCTATTCTAAGTTATGCTGGTTTATCTACAGCACGTTGTTGCCGTTATTCAGTAGGAAACACAATCAGTTGGGCACATGAGGCGGGCCTAAGTGATTCCTGTGGAGATCTTAGATGGTGGGAAAAGACAGCGAGCGACCCCAGGTCACCTGTTCCTGAACGTAAACAAATGCTTAGATCCTTAATGTCCACTTCCACTAATGTTCAGGCAACCACTTCACGGAATGTAGATCACAACGTCTCACATGTGGAAGGAAAGGTCTCTGCTTCAGAACGATTGCTGCAGCATCGTTTCAAGTATAAGGCTCACCAGTCATTAAATTGGTACACAGCCCGTCTTCAGCCATGGCCTCAAAAAAAAAAAAAAAAAACAGGAGTGTAACTGTTAAAGCCCTTGTCGTGAAAAAGTAAACAAACCTAACTACTGAGAGCACTCTTACACTTTTCACGGACAAGGTGTACCACACTACTAGAAGCACTCTCAAACAGAATAGCAGTAACATACCAGAATCATTCTAACTCCCCTCACATATTAGCAGTCTTACCCTACTGACAGTCCTGCCACACCCAGCATAGTATTATGCACATGACTGATAGCCTTACACCGCTGACTAACTAGCAGTTACACCCTTCCAAAATATTTCTCATATCCCTCATAGACTGGCAGCCACACACTACTGGCAGCACTCTTACACACCACAACAATTACCTGGCATACACAACCAGGTCTGGATGATAAGACAACAGGACTTTTCATTATTGGTGAGTTTGTATGTGGGATTTTGGGTGGCTGAGTGGATGAATATAAGACATTTTACCAGTAGGTGGATGAGCATATGTATGAGTGCAAGGATGAGTGTCTGAGTGCATGGGTAATGAGTGACTGAGTGCACAGTTGGATGGGCGAAAGACTGCTTGAATCGAAGCTTTCAAGCAACTTCAATTGTAGGCCAGAGGTATTTTGTTCTATTAAGCTTTTAGCAAAATAAGTGCAGGCAATGTAATCAAACTAATGTAATGTCCTTAATTTCGTCCTCTGACACTGTGAATACTGTAGAATGGGAAAAACAGTTCTTGGAACTTACCCTAAGGTGAATGCACGCATATTGTCGCATCTGCAAGAGGCAAATTAGAAAAATTAATGCAACGAACTGCCAAATGTTGAATCTAAGATCCAAGCCAATGTAACAAACAGTGGGTTGAAATTGGTAATTGAAAAAAAACAGTTTGAGAATAATGAACTAATAATTGTGAGACATCATTTAACAATATCAACGATGAAAAAAACAAGAAAAATAGTAATGTCCGTCAGCTAATTATGGCATCTTTGGCAACGAATCAGAAAAGGTGTTTTGTCTTACAAGTAAGCGTGTAAAGCACATCAAAGTGACAATGCTACATAACAAGTGCTGGTTTTATTCACAAAGGGGACCTACATATGTGTGGATGACTTAAAAAGCAGGCATCCAGAGCTCAAGACCTGTGCTGTTACGCAAATGTTTTCATCTTTAGTTCATAAAGGTGTGACAACAAAGATGCACTCAGTTCAGCCCCTTTCCCCCTGCATCTTGTCTGATCAGATGCTAGCCCCATTTAGGGGGAAGGGAAACGTGCATTTAATGCATTTCAGTAAAGGGATGTCTGCTAAATTTCGCTTGCACCCAGTTGGGTTGAGAGTTAGAGAATTCTGATACCAGTAATCCACTGACCCTCCACACACAAACATACACGCTCACCAGGCACAATGCAATTACTCTACCAAACAAATTGATTTTTTTTTTTTTTTAAAGAGCATGTTCGTGACTTTTTATCGTCAAAGGTAACACATTTGATACCACCAGGGGTGGGGGAAAGAGTGACAGGGTCACTATCAATCCCCAGTGACTTAACAGAGTTGAAATAAGAGGGAGTATTTGTAGTAGGGTTATGTACGCAGGAGAGAGCCAAAGTGGAACAAGCTCATGAATAGAAGAGAGTTGAAAGTGGAGAATAAGTAGAAGGAGAGGAGCATAGTGATTTATTTATTTATCTTGCCATTCCCAGCTATAGTCATGTGAGGGGGGTCACCCAGTGTGACGTCATGGTCGTTATGGTGTGCCTGTGCCTTTTCTCACTAAGAGCTTAAGCTTGACTAACACAACTGAACCAACATGTCATAATTGCTAGATAAATTATGGCCCCCCATTCATTGTGCAATCCATTCTGTTGCTTGCTGAGCAGTCGTACATTTTAACAGCACAGCTTCCAAGTATTGCGGACCCCAAGACAGTACTTAAGTAGGTTTGTCTGGTTTGTTTTTTCTTTCCCTTAGGACATCTAGAGGGGCAGCAAGTGGGGTAGACCCACATCTGTCTCGAGTGTCCCCTCAGTTCCCTTAGCTTCCTTAGTTGCCATTGGCTTTTGGCTTTTTGATTTCCACACATAGGGCCTGACTTAGTGTTTGGTGGATGGGGTTACTCTGTCACAAATGTGACTGATATCTCATCCGCTGTTTGACAATCCCATTATATCCTATGAGAATAGTAATATGGTGGACGGGATATCCGTCACATTTGTGAAAGAGTAACCTGTGCGCCAAACTTTAACTCAGGCCCATAATGCTGCCACTCTTAAGTTACTCTTATATTGCTCTTGTGATACTCATGATACTCACAACATAGGCAATAAACTAGTAGGCTAGGCTAGGCCAGGCTAGTAGATACCAGTAGTAGCAGTAGCAGCAGCGACAGAGGCCAGAGAGGCCACAGCTAGAGTGCAAAGATTCAAGAGTGTCAAAGCGCAGGGTGCGCAGCAGGGTGAGCAACATAAAGCAGCATGAAGCATGAGGCACAACTGTAGGCAAACGGTGTTTAAGAAAGCAAAAAGAACCTGGGAAACCTGGGAAACCTGGGAAAACCTGAGGGCACTATGAAGCCCTACAAGGAAGACCAGGCTTACCACACCCCACGTGTGACTGGTCCTGCTCTGACAAAAATCAGCTGCATAGTGTGTCTCAAAGAGTTATCAGATGCATTTGAATGCACCACTACTGAGCTGCGCTTTTAGACTCCCTTTGTGCTGGCACGGTGGCACAGTGGTGAGATGATGGTCAATATAGACAGCGGTGATCCAGTGGGAGGACAGTGGGCAAGAGCTGGCAGGAGCAGGTGAAGCCAAATGTCATGACACCGTGATGGATTTTGCTGAAAGAGAACTGCTGCAGGAGCAAAGGTGAGCAAGCCACATGGGCAGCTATGCTGGCCCCTTCCACTCTGAGCTTTACAATCATGGCACCAGACGCCTTGCATTAAACACCCCAATGTCGTTCTCAAAATGATTGAGTTACTTGTAGTATGGGAGGAATTGTGAGGAAAGAAGGAGAAATATTTAAGGTTTCTGTGGGGCTGAACACATACTGGGGCATGACTGAGAGCAGGACAGAGGTGGTAACTGGAAGATGGAAGGGCATATAAAAGGCAGATATGGAAACAATGGGTAGGTGTAGGAGCGGAGAAAGATAAAAAGGAGCAGGGAAACAAAATCAAAGGCCCTAAGATGCAAAAGAAAAAAGTAATGATACAAGAAAGAGAGGCCTAGTGAGAAGATATGGCCGCAGAAACTGATTGCAAAGAGAGTTAAGGAGGAAACAGTGACTACAACGTAGTATGAGAGTAAGGAAACTGGACAACATGGAGTGGAAGTCACTGTTGGGATGGTCAGGGTAAAGGGGAAGACGGCTGGATGAAGGAGATATGTATATAGAGAATGGTAATTTGATGAAGTAATACAATAGGAGTAATAAGCATGAGTGCTGAGCATTTTGCCTTTTGACTAGTGATATTTTTCTGGTGATTGTAAGAGTGCTGCCCATGGACACTCAACAACCTGCAATGCTTTCAGAGTGCAGAGTCAACTAGAGGTTGGAGCCTACAGGAAGACTGTCCCCAACCCACTCAGTGAGGAAGGTGAGGGGTCCAGCCTGTATAGATGCAAATGCACTTCTTCCAGTAACTAACTGTACTGCAGAATATGAGATCAATCACTGCAATCAATCCATGGGTGTGAAATGGTTTACAGAAAGAGTGGGGTTCATCCAAAATTTATAAAACTATGATCCCACCCAAACATGACTATGTAGGACCACAACAGTAGCAGCCTTCAAGGGAGTTAAGCTGAAACCTCAGAATTTATGAGTCTATGGACTACAGACAGTAGTGGAGGGTCGCAAATATTAGAGCTGATTGATAAGTTGGGTACCTGTGTCTACGATCAACATAACATCAACAGTTTTTTTTTTTTTAAACATATTACACTACATTATACACCCGCCACCAACATATAGCTACCCAGGCCATGCACTTTTTCTTAGACTGCTGAACCTTGCCGACTCTCGCCCGGATACAGCAGAGGCACTAGGCATGGACATATTGTTAGCATGGGAGACAGCAGTAATCAAAGAAATGGCCAGGGGTAAGGTAACGAGCTCTGATGGTCTCCTCATGGAGTTCTATGCCACCTATGCTGACCAACTGGCACAACAGCTAGTTGATATCTACCAACCGGCAACAACTGAATATGTCCTGCCCCCGGCCACAAAAGAGGCCTTCCTTAAACCAGGACTGTTACCACATGACATGGCTGCCTATAAGCCACTGTTGATTTTCAATATTGATTATAAAATCCTAAACGGGAACTTAGCCATCCAGTTATTGCAGCATATGCATCATCTTGTACATCCAGTACAAACTGGTTTTATTCCAGAGCAGGAACCAACTATGACTATTAGACAGAGAATTGTGATATTGCTTGCTGTATATTCTATAAATGAGGAAGCAGTGGTGATGTAATTGAACATAGAAAAAAACCTTTGATAGCCTTGTCTGTGAGTACCTTTATGCAGTGATGCACGAAATTGGCCTGGGTAGAGATTTTATTACCTAGATCAGACTCCTGTATATGGAAGCCACGGCAAGAGTTTAAACAGGGGGTATAATCTTGAGTGCCTACAGAGTGGAGCAGGGCATAAGTCAGGAATGTCCTTTATGTCTGCTACTGCTTGCTATTCCAGTGGAGACCCTGGTGTGTAGTGCAAGGAAAGGTACCAGTTATGAGGGCATGACACTCCAATGTGTGGTACACCACATGGTTCTCTATGCAGATGACATGCTGCTTTTTCCTCCACAACTATCGAGCTGACATCCCTTGGGCCTCCAAACTTCTAGAGGGATTTGAGAATATATAATGCTTGTGCCTGAACTGGCAGAAGACTTACGTGTTCTCCTTAAATCCCGTGCCTGAGGGGGATCCTACCCATGTGTGGATTAACTGGGAACCCACCACCTTCCAATGTTTGGGGGCCCAGCTCTAAAGAACAGAACTCAACTTTCTAGAAGGTAACTTGGAAAGAGCGCTTAGAGCGCTCCTCAGTGGAATAACATTGTGGCAATCACTCTCACTATCTGTAGCTGGGTGGGTGGCGATTTCTAAAATGATATCCTTGCCTAGATTGTTACATCATTTTTCCACCCTACACATTATAATCTTCTGAGGTAAATTTTGGAAGATGCACACATTATTCATTGACCTAATTTGAAGCACAGGTAGACACCGAGTAGCGCTTACAAAGATACAACAACCTGTGGAGGATGGTGAATTGGCGGCCCCAGCCTTTAAGGTATACCACTTTGTGGCTCATTTGCACAGGGTAAATAGATGTTTTGCTAATATAACACGGGGCGACACCCTAGAGGAATGGGATCCTCCAGTGGCTGATTCAACTCCTGAAAGAGCCCAAACATTTTAAGGTGGAACCTCAGTGCTATCAGCCAGCTGCAAAATATTGTTGGCTGCATTATCTTCAGAAGAAGGGGGTAACTACCCTCTACTCCCCAAGCCCCCCCTTACATTTGGTTGCCACTGTTGCTCTGAGAGGATGCTACACATGCACTGGGAGAACTGGATGGCCTTAGCTGTGAAGACAGTTGGGGATCTTTATAATGCTGGAATGTCGAGAATCTTTGAAGAGTTACAGGCTGCCTAAGAGTTGCCTGCAGGTTAGTTCCTCTTCTTTGGAATGTTAACTGCAACCCTGAGACATAAATGATAGTGGACAGGCGGGATCTAGAATGTTACAGGGCTGCCACATACCTTGCACCTCCTCCTGCAAATATAAGGCAATCAAAGGGCTATACAATGCATTATGGGCAGGTACATACACTCCACTCCATAACCTTGAAGAAAAGTGCGCGACAGCTGTCGGCACTCCGATATCCCATGCTGACTGGAAAAAATACCAAATGACATCCATCACATATCTAGAATTACTCACTTTAAACTAAATAACTTTTTCAGATCCATAGAGTATACCTTACCCCCAGTAGAATTAATAAATAATACCAAAATGCCCACTCAGGGTCCCAGGTGTGGGTGGTAGGGGCTGAAATGTTAGCACTCATCAGTGACATTAATGACTGAAAGTTAGCCCTTGTTTCTATGACATGCCTACTGAGGCTGTTCCCTAGGCCTGCTTAGTACAGAGTTACTAATACATTTGCTGATCTCACCTTAATACTGGCCAAGCGACAATTCAGGCTACACTGGAAATGCACTAGGGGCCCACAGATATCTAAATAGAGAATAGAGCTGCTGTTTAGGGATGACAAATGAGGGTAGGGCCCTTTGGATGTGGTCCATGCCTGGGATGCCTTGCTAAGTGTCCTTCATTGTGAGGAAACCCACTCAATAGCCAACCTCTCCCCAAGCCCAAAGGGATGGGCTGGATTAACATCCTCATTTTCCCTAATCCACCACTTACAACCTACTAACCTGACTATTCTGGCTACCCATATAGCGATCATCACCCTCTGCTGCCTCTCCTCCACTTTTCCCCATATATTGGCACACAAATATCCAATCACAGTACATCTATGATACTTATATTCTCTTTGTACCAAGTGATAGGGTGGCGGATGGTGGGAAAGTTGTGACGTTCAATAGTTCCTTTAAGAATTGTACCTTCGCTATTATCAATGTCAGTATTAATCAGCCACTAACCGTGTTCAGCTCCTCTCTACACCTGAATGAAGTACATAATACTGGGATGTGGGAAGAATAGGGCAGAGACAGTTGATATATAGTTTGTTGTAGTTTGTTTCATTGCATTGTGCACATTATGATACTATGCCACTGTTTACAGATGCTAAAAGAAAATGTTAATAAAATGTGGTAAAAAAATGAGTCTCTCAGTTCGTGTTAGGGGCAGCATTATCAGCGTCTACTCCACTTCTCCTTGACTGGTCTCCTGACCCTCTTTTTAGGATGCGAGCAAGTCAGCAGTTCCTTTTGGCCTCCACAACAGTTATGTCTACTTTGATGGGGCTGCTCTGGGGGTGCTGATGGATGTATGGGGAAGTGCTGGTAATCTCCTGGCAGGTCTAGAGTGTGTGTGTGGTGCAGCCTCTCTAGGGCTGTTCAGGTTTAAAGTGGTGTAGCCACTCACAGGCCTGAGCAGAAGCTAAGGTTTTGCTGTAGCACATGCCACAGCTTCACAATTCAAGGACAGCAGCTCAGGTCATGCCACAACTTTAAATTCAGCAACAGTGGCTCAGGTCAGGCCTCAACTTCAAGCTTCATTTTGCAAATCCCCGGGGTTTCCGCCTTCCATGTGTCAAGGGGTGGTCGGCCAGTTGTCATGGAGATTTTCTCGCAAATTCTTCCTCCTGACCTGCAGTGATTAAGGTTGGGACAATCCAACAGGACATATTTAAGATCAGCAACTGAAGCCTGGCACCGGACAGTCGGAAATATATGGTGGATGTGGTGAGAGGAGAGGTAAGTGGTGTGGAGAACATAAATTTGTTCCAGCCGTAGACGTGCATTGCAGGAAGTCTTGTGAGGGTGTGTCAAGGCCCTTCCTTGACTATTCCATCTCATATGATGTCTGGCCGAATTTCGCTTCCCCAGTCTCGCAAAGGAGTTGCAAAGGGATGTGAGTGTGTGTGACCGCAGCCCGGTTGAACCAGGATATCAATTTCCTCCCGGTACCCAGTGTGTGGAGGCAATCTGTGAGAGTGTTAGGAGCCGCTCCAGAGTCCTCTATGTGCCAGCGCTCCCTCGAGAATCTGCGGAGCATGCCATACCTTAGGAACTGCCGCTGATGATAACCGAGTTATTCGGCCAACTCTGTGAAGGACGATACTTGGAAAATGTTAAATAAGTGGAAAAGGGTTGAGAGACTGACTCGCGCACTTCCATAACTGATGTACATTTGGGTAATTCACAAAGGTGGACCTGATGACTTTGCTATCGACTTCGCGCACTTTGTTACAGATAATCCAGCACTTAGTTACACTTGTATCTTTTAAAATGCAGTTAGATGGGACGTTTAAATTTATGAAATGGATTGGAAACTGTAAATACCCACGAAGGTAAGACAGTATGCGTACAAAATGAAATGTATTTCTTGGATCGTTAACCAGTCACTATCTGGAATGAAACATCATGGCGAAAATGCTTCGCTGCCTCTAGACCAATTCAATTCAATTGACTTATTTTTAGCAAGAAAGAAGAACACTGAAATCAAGAGTGATGAAAACCGTTTAGTAAATAAAAATTTCAAGAAGGAGACGTAAAAAAAAACAGTTTCATGATAAGTAAAAACACAAAACACACCAGATGGAATACACGGTTTGGCAGTGTTAGAACAGAGATACTCGAAATACCAAAAAGGAGAAGTAGCAGAAAATCACTGAACACTACAAAAGTATGCCTTAGCTATCCACCATTCATATATACTAATGTGGAAACAGGAAAAAAGAAACTAAAACGAAGTCCAATATTGTGTAAGGCTCATAATGCATACAAGCGTTTAAGAAATATTGCTACCCATAATTAATGTAAAAAATAAACATGTTTTAAAAAGATTTTAGAGATTGACCACCTGTCTAAAGGGGGATTATACTGCTTAAAGATCCATTGGTTCAAATAAAATTAGGTGTGGAATATATGAAATGACTTACTTTTACTGATAATATTCCGGTATAATAGCTACTATACAAAAAGTAAAGAGAACAAGCAATATATTGAGGGAATTTACCGTACTGCTGTACAGTGATAATGTTCCCTTCTGCGAAGCTGTCAGGAGTGCGTCCAAGTGTGGCAGTTTTCTAATACTCTGAACCCAATCTCGTCGCTTTTTGCCACCACCTAATCACAAAAAAGGTAGATTTTTCACATGAGTTGAAACATATAATATGATCTACTTAATAGTGTTTCAACTTTGGCAAAAATACCGGAGAGACAAGGCCATGTGTACATATAGTTCAAATACTTTCCATCAGTATGCAGCACTTTCCTGTGGGTACATGCTTTGCAAAGTTGACATTCGAAAAGATCAGGACTTTAAACGAAAGGGACATGTAGTCTCTCTAACAGCAAACATATTTCTGGGCGTGCGCCTAAGTGAGTTCCAGTAACTGTCACAATTACAATAATCACAATGTTCAATGTGTTGTCTTCTGTGCTGGTGAGGGCCAGTGGCAGCTGCATTAAAAAGTCATTCATGTGGCAAAGATAACTGCCTTCAATTCAATTCTATTAAATGTACTTTGGTCAAGAGTCCATGAAACAAATAAAACTAAAATTAATACAAACGGATTCCAGCATGGAAAATAATCATATAAACGCTGGCATTTGTGTTCACATTAAAACACATGTAATGTTATTGTACACTTGATGTTTATTTTGCAAAACGAAAAGAAGAGAATTTAGAACCAAAAGTTATACACACAAACCATCTATCTGCTATTAGTGCCAATTTTATCAAAGAACAATTGCATCAAGTGACTAATTGGGTAAGGGGAGCACACCAACTTAGAACCGATAACTAGGGATGAATCAAAGGGAATTTATTAATTGGCCTGTAGGCTAACGATAAATAATTGCTTGACAGAGGCTAGTGATACACTCATACAACTAGTTATACAGTTCATAGTGAATATCTATTCAAATGAGCAGAGCATGTTTAATATACACATATTTAGAATTACAATTCTGTACCTCTAGTAGTTGTTCCACATAATAAGAGTTTGGGGGCAGCAACAGGGATGTCTATCTGTTGGGCAAGTTTGGGTTTATGGTACAGCCCAAAGAACTGTTAGAGAAAATTGGGCTACTTGGTAGGCAGGGGCGGCAAAGATATTTAAGCGGGGGAGTGTTGGGCTACCAGCCACCACCATTTTATGAGTAAGCCAGCACACTGACTGGTAGTATTAGAAAGATAGCAAATTTTGCTGTGCAGATTTTGGAAGTTGAATTGGGTGATTTTGAGGAATGGAGGAACCCAGGATTATCGAAGCCCTATCCCTGCGACGGAGGAGAGTAGATAAGACACAGAGAAGGCCGACTTGCGAGAGGTGGGGTGGTGAGGAATGGTGGCAGGGGATGGGCAAAGCCGGTGGAAGGGTATCTGACGACATGGCATCAGCCATGTTTGTGTGCTCACTACTGCACCAAATAATACGCAGAGCATGTGAGTCTGCAGTGGTGGAGACCCTGAGTACATTGAGGAAGGTGGGAGTTGGAAAAGCCAGAGGGCCCAACTGAGCAGAAGGTGTGGGCACCCTTTACTGCTGTGCAGTAGAGAAAGTGATACAGGGTGGAGCAAAGACTAGGCTGTGTTGTGCACGTTTGGTGGACCTGAGGCAGTGAGGAAGAGCTATACGCTCAAAAGGTTGGGAGGGGCGAAAGGGTGTTGAGACTACGGATACATGAAGGCATGAGGGGGAAGCCTCATTAACCTCAGCAGGAGTTAAGGTGATCAGTCGGGCTATGTCTGGACAGGCAGAAGAAGAGTGTTGACAGGGTTTAGGGGGAGGGCGGACATGCACTGTCTGCAGACACAGTCCTGCCTTGAGCGCGATGCACAGGGGGGGCATGTTTTTGGGAAACCAGGGAGGGCCAGCAGCAGCGGTGAGGACCATGTAAGAGTGGAGTAATGGGAAGGAGAAAGAAAGTTGGGTAAGAGGGGATGATAGAGCTCAAGGGTTCAAGAACCTGTTCACTCAGGGGGGCACCTAATAAACTGTTGAAGGCTATACTAGAAAAACGAGGGCCACTGTCCCTCCAACCAGGGAAGCGCACACAAAGGAAGCATAAGGCACTTTGGGACTAGAAAATCAGGTTGCAGGGCTTGGAGGCCCACACAAGGGGTGCTGGGGTGTCAGTTTGGGTGAGCACAAGGGTGAGGACAGACTTGTGTCTAGGTCCCGAGGTAGAGATGTGCTGGTTGTTATCTAAATAAAGAAAGCCCAGGGTTGCAGTGTCCAGTGGCAGCATGCAGAGACCCCCTTCTGCATTACTAGTAAAAGGTTAGTAGTGCATGCACTGGGCCAAACAGACTTCACAGGGGGAATGTGATTCCGGTTTGTGATGCGCTTAAAGCCATTGCTCACAAGCCGGAGGACGCTTCACCTCTGACCCGACCTGCTGAAGCCTCGTTCCACGATATTTTGTTATTTGCAGAGATGTGCTGGAGTGTGTCATCTCCTCAGACCCCTGGGCTCTTGAGTACCTGCGCCCAGAGTGCTTTGACTGATGTATTCATGGTTGTGTGAATAAAGCTCACAGAGCACTTTGACTGCTTTTATTCGTATTGTTGTGATAAAAGCTCATGGAGCGTCTTGACTGTTTTCACTCGTATTTTTGTGTTAAACCACACAAAGCGCTTTTCCTAAAGGCTTACATTCATGTCACCTGCATGCACAAGGAGTGCTTTCACTTTGTTCATGGCATAAGACACACGCAAGGAGCGCTTTTCCTTCAAGCTTAGATTCCTGTTTTGTGCATGCACAAGAAACACTTTCAGTTTGCTCATGGCATAATTGTAAATGTAATTCTATTTATATAGGGTTTACTACCGCTGCTGAGGCGTCGCATCCCTTTCGGCGAGTAGCACGGTACTCTGAAACCCAAAAGGATTAGTGGTGGATTAGTATAGGGAAATATGAGTACGGTATTAGTATCAGTATAGGGAGCTATGAGTTAATTTGAGCAGAGGACATGTGAGTTTGTTAGTTGATTTGAACCTAATAATTGAGGGATAGAGGAGGTAAAAATCCAGAAGTGTTAATTGGGAGATCATAGCAGTAAGATGAGGTTCGGGATGAGTAAAGGAGAGGTGGAGGATGTAGGAGTCTGTAGAAAGGTATTAGGGAGATCATAGTAGTTAAATGGGGTTTGGGATGAGTCAAAGGAGAGATACATGAAGGAGAATTTAGTAGGGTTGTTTGGGAGTTTATAGTCGTAAACTGAGGTTTGGGGTGATCCCAGTGTGGTAGAGGAGGGAAGAGTCTTGGAAGGGTTATTTTGGAGATCACAGTAGTAGACTAGGTTTAGGATGAGTCGGAGAGTAGAGATAGAGGATAGACTGATAGAGGTATAGGTTGATGGTCAGACAGAGTAAAGCTTTTGAGAGAATATTCTTTTTTCAGTTTTCCTCTTCTATAGTAAGATTAGAGTAGTAAATATATAGAAACATGGTTACATAATCAAGAGAATAAATGTGGAAGGAATATAATATATTGAGGTTTAAAGTTGTATAAACACAGGCTTTTAAGAGTTGCAGTATTTGAAAATAGTGTATTTGTGTACTTTTATAATAGTATGTTATCTTTCCTCAATATTTCAGTAGTGAAATGCTTGTAGATAAATAGTTGCAATAATATTTATCTATTGTGATAGATGAAATACAGAGACTCATAAGCATCTAATCAAGCAACCTATATAGAAACTATGCAATGACCTATGAACATGTCAAGTGTAGAATAATACACACACACACAGATATATCCATAGAAACATAAACATAACCATAATATATATATACACATTCCTACAAATACATACATGTATACATTTAACAAATGTAAAATATGCGTTTGTTAAACAGGCCTAAAGAGTGTGTATATATATATATATATGTGTATATATATATATATATGTATACTAATCCACAACTGGTGGGCCAATACCCACCAAACGGCTGCACCAATTCCTTCACTGACTCATGAGGACAAGGACGAATCAATATTCAAAAATGAATTTCATCAGCTTTATTCTATATAATTACATCATAGTCTCCTATAAAAAATGTCAACGCGTTTCGGCAAACGCCTTCTACTGAACAAACTTGCCCGATAAAACGGCATGCTATATACATAGTTTAAAAGCCATCATTTGTTTCCATACCATGCTAGTGCAAACTAATAGTGCGGCCATATTTTAACATGCAATTGGCTCCCATATACATTCATATTGTTAGTATAATGCTGCCTTCACAATGATTTGCATGTATTATTTCATGTTAACATGGATAATGATGAAGATTCTGACAATTAAAGGCACCCATCAACCATCATAATGATTGCCAAAAATAAATTGAAAGTAAAAGCTGTTGATTACCAATCAAGATGGCTCTACTGCATCATATAGAAACCCAAGCAGTATATCATGATTGATTCAAATACCATATCATAATTAATTCAAGTAAGGAGTATTGTTCAACATTATCAGCAAATATTTTATCAAATATTTTTAATCGACTATTTAAAATATAATCATAGAGCATATAATTAAACACTTCAAGTAACTCATTTTCAATCAAATTAGAGAATCAATAAAATCACTATTAGTTTCTAAAATTGAAATTACAAATAAAGTGTCACATGCTATAAATATTTATAAATAGTCTAGATATGCTACTAAGCTAAGCAAAGGGTTTTTGATCTAAAACTATATTGCAGAGATAACATCTTACACTGTGGCTCATGTCAAGGGGCATTATAACTTTCAAGTCTTAAAGTTTATAATTGGCAATTTCCATTTAAAGTGCCTAAATGACCCGAATATACCATAAAATTAAAAACGCAATATAATGATTCTTCATCCATTGTTCAATTGCCTAATAAATGCATGTACAAAAAGAACGAGGCCGCTGAATAAAGTGCAAAGTGCAGAGATTCAATCAAAAACACATCTATATAAATAATAATGTAAACATTACATGTTAAAAACAATGATGGACAAATTGCTTTCCTTAATATCATACAAGTGTCCGAAGAGGAAAAGCAAAATCAAAAGCAAAAACATACTTTTCTGTGCTTTTCAAGGCAACCTAGAGAAAAATTCAAAGCCTTATTAATTCATAACAGATGCAGACATTATACTGTTCACTTAATCCACTAGATGCTAACTGTTTCAACAATGAATTTCATTTCCCACTGTAAACAAGTTATAATTAAAAAACATTTCCTCTAGTATTTCATAAATGAACATGTAACTCAGCATCAAGGTTATGACCCCAAGGAGATTCAGATCCAAGTAACAAAATCATCTTGGATTCCATTTGTCGAAGTTCTAATGTTCTGTCACCCAACCTAGGATTATTTTTAATTAATTTGATTCCATAGAATATTAAAGTGCTACAATCACCATTATGCGTATCCCAAAGGTGTTTAGCCAAAGGATACGTTCTATCATGATTTTTGATGGCTCTAAAATGTTGTAAAAACCTGATCTTCAATTTGTGGATGGTACTACCTACATACTTTTTTTGGCATCCACATTCAACAACATTGACCACATATTCAGTTTCACACGTGATCCGATCCTTGATCTCACAGTGGCGTCCATCAAATGTTTGATAATTTTGCATGTTCTGTGCATATTTACATGCCTTACAATGGCCACATTTCCAGAACCCCAAACTTTTTTTGCTCAACCAAGATGTATTTTCTTTCAAAGAAAAGAAACTCAGAGTCAAATGATCTTCTAATGAGCGAGCTTTCCGATAGGTTATGGAAGGATGTTGACCAATAATATCCCTGATGTTTGGATCATTCTGTAGAATATGCCAATTATTTTGTAAAATATTTTTCAATGAACCATGTTGTCGATTAAATTCTAAAAATATTCTAGGAGGTGATTGCTTGGCCTCATCATCTGTGGATATATTCTTAAAAAGTAACTCGTCCCTGCTTTTCCCTTTGACTCTGTTCTGTGCATCAACCAAGATTTTAAGAGGATATCCTCTACTTAAAAATCTTTCTGTCATTGTCAAGATTTCCATATCATACCTACTGTCATCAGAACATATTCTGCGAGCCCGCAGAAATTGGCTATAAGGTATACTCCATTTTAATGTTGTGGGATGTCCACTATTGGCATGCAGAATAGATGCACGTCGTGGGTTTGCGATAGATGGTGGTCTCTAATCGGTCATTTTTCACTTCCAGTAAGGCATCTAAAAATTCAATAGTATCTCTACTGAATGTAGTTTCTAATTGAATGTTAAACTCATTTTCATTAAGGACATTAATATAGTCCAATAATGATTGATCAGAGCCATCCCAAATAATAAAGAGATCGTCAATGTATCGCACCCACAATATCACTTTGTCCATGTAAAAGTTGTTAACCTCAGACCAAGCCACCTCCTTCTCCCACCAACCAATGTATAATTAGCATACGTGGGAGCAAAGGAAGGACCCATAGCCGTCCCCTGTTTTTGCAAAAAAACATTCATTTTCAAACATGAAAAGGTTATGGGTCAAACAGAATTGTAACATGGACAAAAGCATTTCTGTATGTTAAAAAAACTCAATGGGCCGTGTTCTTAAAAAGTATCTGCATGCTTGTATCCCATATTGATGCTTAATGGAAGTATACAGGGAGGCCACATCCATGGTGACCATTAGATAATCTCTATGCCAAGGAATATTATGTATTTTGGCCAGGAAATCATTAGTGTTGCATAGGTATGAGGGTAATTCGGTGACAAAGGTGCTCCGAAACAGATCTAAATATCTTGAAGTATTTTCCAACAGAGACTGGTTCATACTGACAATGGGTCTACCCGGGGGATGTAATTTATTCTTATGAATTTTGGGCAAAAAATAGATACATGCAATTTTTGGATGTTCAATTTTAAGATATAAATATACATTATGATCCATAAGATGTTTTATGTGCCATTCTTTAAGCATTTCATGATAAGTTTGTTGATATTGACCCATGGGATTAATCCGTAACTTATCATAATGATCAGTATTGGTCAATTGTCGATAGGCTTCATTGATGTATTCTTGTGTATCCATGATAACAATGTTTCCGCCTTTGTCAGAGGGCTTAATAATAATAGGCGTATTGGATCTCAATATATTTAGATCGTTCCAATCTTGTGGGGTAAAATTTGATCTACCCATGTTTTTAGATGGAGATTTCAGATGAAATTTATCAATATCCCCAAACACCAACTCATGAAAAGTATCGATTACATTTCCACTGGGTAATTGAGGGTTAAATTTGCTCAGAAGTTTCAATCGACTGGTACTATGTTGATCAGTAACAAAGCCCATCTCATTCAAAATCATAATGTCCGTGTCGGTATCCTCATTAGTCGAATGTCCATGCATACTGCCCTCTTTCGCTAAATCATTGATGGCAATCAATTCAGTGCTGTCTTCAATGTTGAATCCTGATATGGGACCCATGCTGTTCCCTCTTTGAGAGCTAAGGGTTTTATCCTTATTGGAAAAATGTTTGATCAGTCGTATATATATATATATATAAATATATATATATATATATATATATATATATATATGTATATATATATATATATATATATATATATATATATATTTTAAGATAAAAAAGTTATATATATTTACACAAAGAAATACACATAGCTAGATATATCCATATAATCAAATTATAACATGTTTACGTACACAGGGATATGCAGTTCATTGTTGTTTGAGTATGGAGGTTAAACAGAAAGAGCCAATTCTTGAGTAATCTTCTTAAGATAAGATAGTTATTTGTGGATGTTATATTTGGGGGTAATGAATTCCATAGTTTGGCCGCTTGAACAGAGAAAGATGTACCACTCATTGTCTTTTTCTTTTATGGCGTTGTTTTGAGGCAAGGTGTCAATCTTGAGCGGAGATTTCTTTGTTGGATATATTTGTTGAGTTTATTTCTGTGCCATATATTTGTTAGTGGGTGATACAGAGCAGTTTGAAGGTGGACCATCTGGCAACCGGTAACCCATGTAGGGCCCTCAAGGCAGGGGAGATGTTGGCTAGTGGCTTTACATGTAGGAGTAGTCTGGAAGGCGAGTTCTGAAAGTGTTTTAGTTTTTTCCTAGTGGATAGAGATGATCCATTGTAGAGGCCATTGACATAATCCAGTTTAGATAGTACAAGAGAGATAGTGGCCTGCACCTTGTTGGAAATCCGAGGTCAGGGGAAGATGGTGACATAGTTTTCATGGTGATGAAGCTTGATCTTGCTAATTTGTCCACTTAAGCATTCATTGTTAACTTGGAGTCCATGGTAATATCAAGGTTTCTTATTTCCTTTGATAGTTTAGGTGGTGGCCCCAGATCGTCAGGCCAGTCACAGAGTGGGATATCATTTTTCCAGTTGCCACATGTGAGCATTTCTGATTTGGAAGCATTCAGTTTGAGATGGTTCCATGTCATCCACTGATTAACAGCTCTGAGGGAAATAAAGATTAGTGAGTTTGTGATGTCTTTGGGGCATTCCGGTTTAAGGAGTATGTGTGTGTCATCTGCATAGTTGTAGCATGTGAGTTGAAATTCATTGTTGATCATTGTTGGTAACATCATGTAGATGTTGAAAAGCATGGGTGGGACGATTGAGCCTTGAAGGACTCCTGCTTTTGTGAAGTAGGTTTGGATGTGAAAGGGGGAATATGGATGACATTAGTTCTGTTTTGAAAGTAGGATGTGATTCAGTCAAGAGCAGCCCTGTCTATGCCAGCTTCACAGGGTCTTTGTATTAGAGTGTCATGGTCAACTGTGTCAAAGGCAGCTGTGAGGTCCAGGAGAAGTAATGCAGCAACTCCATTACAGTCTATTGTATTTTTAAGATCATCCCAGATGGCCACAAGGACAGATTAAGTGCTTCTTCCTGGGCAGAATCCAGTTTGGTAGCTTGAAAGTATGGGGCTATATTCAATGAGTTGTGACATCAGGGCAAAAGCTACTCTTTCTATCAGTTTGCCCAATAAAGGACCATTTGTAATCGGTCTGTAGTTGTTGGGATCCTGCGGATCCAGGTTTGTTTTCTTTAATAATGGACATATGTCTTAAGGAAATATTTTAAAGAGTTAAAGTAGTTAACTCTTAGTTAAAGAAGTATTTATGATCCAGAGCAACTGGAACACTTAAATCCCAATTGCTGAATTCTCCTACAATAATATTGTCCATAGTGCCTCCAATGTCACTCCTTTTTTCTGTTCTTATGGCTATCATCCTACTTCTTTTCCTACTTCTCCTCAGTCTTCCTCTCCTCTGCCTGAGGTTACTTCCCTTTCCAGACAACTTCTACAAATCCATAGACTAATTCGATCCAATTTGTTGAACACCAAGAGATATATGAAGAAAATAGCAGACAAGAAACGTAGGAACATTCCAGACTATCACCTTCAGGATAAAGTCTGGCTTTCATCCAAATTCTTGCTTTTACGCCTTTGTCAGAATAAGTTCACACCCCGCTACTACGGGCCTTTCTGTATATTTCAGCTGATTAATCCTGTCACTGTCCGTCTTCACTTGCCTCGTACATGGAAAATTCATCCAGTCTTTCATGTTTCCCAGCTCAAACCTTACGTACCTGATCCTTACTCTCGTCAGTTTCCTTGTCCTCCTCCTGTGTTAGGGAATGATGTACCTGAATATGAGGTACAAGAAATTTGTGACTCTTGTATCTTTCACAAACGCCTTCAGTATCTGATTCATTGGAAGGGTTATCCTCTCAGTGAATGTTCTTGGGAAGATGCATCTTCTGTTCACGCACCTCTTCTGATTCGTCATTTTCACCGCCTATTTCCACACAAACCTGGGCCTTCGGGGGGGGACCTACTGTCGCGCCGCGTGCTGCGGCGCGAGCCGAACATTCGGCTCGGGCCGCACAACGCGTTTGCAGGATGCGGCGCGCCCCCAGTCTGTTGTGTGCTTTGCGGGGCCCCAGATTGGGCATGGGGCCTCGCTCTGTCTCTGTGCACCGCGTTTTTTGGGCATCCTGAGCCCTCTTACCTGTTCTTTTCTTTTCTTTTCTTCATTTTCTGGGACATCTGGTTGTACCTTCCTTTATGTTTTTTCCCCCTTCCCATGTTCCCTTTTTCTTCCCAGCATTCCTTGTTCCCTATTCTCTATGGTTCCTAGTCTATTCTGTTCTATGTACTTTTCCCTATCTAAGAGGGTGTCCTTTTACTTCCTGTTGGTCGTTTCCTGTTTAATGGTATTTAAGGGATGTGTTTCTTTCTTTCCTTGCGCTGCAACACTTTCTGTTTAGATGGTGTCTTCGCTCCTGTTTCTTAGCCTTTCTGCGCTAGATCTTGTCTATCCCGTGTATTACCTATATTTTTGCCTCTGTTGATTCCTGTTCTTTTGTTCCTGTTTCAGGAATCTATCTGTTTGGAGGTTTTTTCCCCTTTTCAGGTTTTTTTTCCCTCTGGCGCTATTTCTGAAGGGCACGGTCTGTTCTTGGCGTTTCCATTGCCTACAGCACCGTGGCTGCCAGAAAGAGTCGCCCCTTTCTGGGCCAGAGCCGAACATTCAAGACCCACGCTACTTGATCTGCGGATTCCAGGCGTAAGCAGCACGTGAGTCGTGACAACAGTTAGCAACTGGACACTAACCCCCAATAGATCCAGTTAGATTTCAATAAATTAAACCCAGCTCAATCCTTGGTAGCTTGGCAACGAGCGTCAAGGCTTAATTTAGGAGTCAGGTGTGTAAAGCATTTAAAAATCACAAAACAGTAAATAAGTAAAACACACAACACAATAATAACCGAACACCAATTTATACAAATAGAGTATATTGTTATCTTTAAAATAGCACCAAAATGATTAAAAGTGGATAAGAGGAACTGGAGATATGAATTTTTAAAGATTTCGGCCCTCATTATGACATTGGCGCTTAATCCCACTTACCGCCACACTGATGGCCGCCAACTTACCGCAGCCACGGCAGATATCTGCTCACCATATTATGACACATACACACCAATCCGTAAGTATTCAGCCACATACATAAAACCACCAGCCCAAAGGTCAATGATAAACTGGCGGTTTTAAAGCCCACACCGTTACGCCAACAGAACAACGCCCACCACATTATGACCCATGAATCACCACAGCGGACATTCAATAGCAATAAGCCATTGGCGGTACACACCACCATGTTCACAATGAACACACAGTAACAAAACAACACCACATTGGACAATTCCAACAGCACACACCTGACACCCGTACACACACAACACCCACACACCCACACCACTATAAAACACACACCCACATTACCCACAATCCCTTACGATTAAAAACCATTGCCAGCAGAGAGACACCAAGACCACAACACAACTAGAGCCGCACACTATTTACACCTATACACCACGCACGCACTCCACATCACACACCCCAACACATTACCCAACATACCCTCACCAACACACATTACACGACAACCATGGCACCAAAAAGACACCCCCATTTCACAGAGGAGGAGCTAAGGGTCATGGTGGAAGAAATTGTCAGGGTAGAGCCAAAGCTATTTGGAGCACAGGTGCAGCAGATATCTATAGCTAGGAAGATGGAGCTATGGCGGAGAATCGTGGACAGGGTCAACGTCGTGGGACAGCACCCATGAACTAGGGATGACATCAGGAAGAGTTGGATCGACCTATGGGGGAAGTTATGTACCATTGCAGCAAGACACCAGCTCGCTGTACAGAGGACTGGCAGTGGACCCCCACCTCCTCCCCCACAACTCACAGCATGGGAGGAGCAAGTCTTGGCAATACTGCATCCTGAGGGACTGGCCGGAGTTGGAGGAGGACTGGACTCTGGTAAGTCAACTCTCTACTATTATCATCACCCTACCTGCATGCCATCACATACCCACACCCTCACCCTCACTCCCATCACTCTACCACATCCCACACGCTCCACCATCACATCTCACTCATCCCAATGCCAAGCCCTGCATGCTGTACCAATGCACGGACACCCCTCACAGCCCTGCATGGACACTCATCACTAAAGCATTCATACCATAGAGAATTGACAATCCCACCATACACTAACATACCCAAGTGAAAGCTGACAGGGCAAATCCAACCATAGAGGGGAAGTCACAGATGTACAATATGTCAGACACTGAAACCATAACACGTCATTTACATCCCCACAGGTACCCCAGCCACTGTCAGCGGAGAGGACGTGCCAGCGCTATCCAGCCCCCAAACTGAAGAGGCCCACAGTGATGACAGCAACTCTGGTCTTCAGGATCTGGATGTCCTACCTGGCCCATCAGGGACCACTGGACAGCCGGTTCCCCAGGCCCAGTCACACCACCACTGAGCCTCCCCCAGCAGGAAACACCACCACAGCACCCACCCAGCGTACCCATACCTCTGCCTCCAGGACACATCAATCAGCAGTGTGTCCACCTCTACAGGGACCCCAGGCCACACCTCGCACACAAGACAATCAGGGACCTGGGGTCAGTGGCAGTCGGAACACGGTTCTGGGGACAGAGGCACAGGCCAACAGGGACACTGGGAGGACTGCTGTGTGCCAGGGGTAGGACAGGCCCAGGGAACGAACTCTCCAGGAGGCACTCACCGAGATCCTGGGAGCCTATCAACATTCCCAGGACACAATGGTCCAGATCCTGGACAATGTGCAGGAGAACAGGCAGCTGCAGGAGGGACACTTCCTGGGGATCAGGGAGGACTTGCAGGCCATTAACAACACCCTGATCTCCATTGCAGGGGTGCTGGCAGACATGGCCAACATTATGAGGTAGACAGTCTCACACCAGTCGGCCCCTGCCACTAGCCAGACACCTGAACAGCCTTCCTCCTCCACTGCCGATAGTGGCCAGGAGACCCCGCCACAGGACTCACAGGCCACCAGCACCCCTCCCCCTGCAGAAGGTAAACCACCCTGCAAACGTTGCCTGCGATCCAGACAGAAGCCAGAGACACAAGCCAAGACCATGCCAGTAAATGAGGCTCTCCTGATTATCAGCCTTGTGTCCCACTCTATCACTCTGTCCACCTTGAACTGCCATTGCTCCCCTTCCTCTGTCCCCTTGGACAATGCACCTGTGCTACAAACAGACTAGAACAAAGCCCTGGACTTTCCTCCATCATCACCCCATCCCATTGCACTTTCCCCCTCTATATATTAACACTTCAAGAAACACCCTTTGAAAAAAAATCATTTGGAGTATGTCTTGTATATCAAATATGTATTGATTGAAACGGCTACAAATATTGCAAATCAACTGTACAGAGAATGAGCATAGATTAATGACCTGTAGCTGGCTGTAGTACATGTCAGGTCACCAACATCTGTAAAATGAATTGCCAGAGGGACCGGTACGTGGACCTAGAAGTGGAAAATATCAGCATGCCATTGCCACAAAAATTACAACCAAAGTAATTGAAATGTAAAGTAACACTGTCCTCCCTGTGTGTCACTGGAAGTATTGTCAGATCACATATGTTCTGTTGTCCTCATCCTCATCCTCTGCCTCCCCATCCTCACTGTCCACAGGGTCTACTGCTAGCACACAAGCATCTCCAGCCCCCTCCTCCTGCAGGATTGGGACTTGGCGTCTGAGTGCCAGGTTATGCAACATGCAGCATGCCACCACTATATGGCAGACCTTCTTTGGTGAGTAGCACAGGGATCCACCTGTTAGATGGAGGCACCGGATCCTGGCCTTCAGGAGGCCAAAGGTCCTTTCAGTGATACTTCTGGTTCGCCCATGTGCCTCATTATAACGTTCTTCTGCCCTTGTCCTGGCATTTCTCACAGGGGTCAGCAGCCATGATAGGTATGGGTAACCAGAGTCACCTACGAATATCGAGGGACAACATTTAGCCACACACTATCCTATATGGCCCATACCATACTCATACACCAACATCTACAGGGTGGGAACCAGGGCTCACCTATTAGCGATACCCTGTGCCACTGTAGTTGGGACATCACATGTGGGATGCTGCTATTCCTTAAGACAAAGGCATCATGCACAGATCCAGGATACTTAGCATTGACGTGGGAGATGGACTGGTCCGCCAAGCACATCATCTGAACATGCATGGAGTGGAAACTCTCACGATTCCTGAACACCTGTTCATTCTGCCGTGGGGGGACAAATGCAATATGTGTACCATCAATTGCCCAAATTATGTTGGGGATGTGTCCCATTGCATAAAACTCGGCCTTCATTGTGGCCAAATCCTCAACCTGGGGAAAAAAAATGTAGCTGCACATGTGTTTTATCAGGGCAGGCAAGACTCTTGTCAGCACTATTGAGAACATTGGCTGTGACATTCCTGCTGCCCAGCCCACTGTCACTTGGAAAGAACCAGTTGTCAGGAAATGGAGTACTGATAGCACTTGCCCAAGAGGGGGGATCCAAGTAGGATGACAGATAGCAGATGTGATTGTGGCCCTGTCAAGTCTATAGGTGAGGATAATGTGCCTGTCATCCAGTGTTGCCAAGTCCACCAGGGGTCTGTACTCGGGGGTATGTCGCCATCTCCTATTCATCCGCGGCTGTAGAAATCTAAGGGACAAAAGAGTGAGGATCCAGTCACAAACTGAACAATGGAGCTACAACAGTAGTTTGCATCCTGTAAACATGTAATGGGTCATTGTGATTTGTCCAGTATGTGCTAATATCTCCTTTGACGCAGCATTATTCCAGGGCCTGCCACCCCCCTTGAAATGGCATCTGCCTGTCCTGTGCAGAGGGACAAGTGGAAGGCGAGGTAATTCTGCTGACGTTGTGCGCCGTTGCGGGAGGCGGTCGGGAACCACTGTGCAACTCCTCATTGGTTAACCTTGGGCCCTATGGGGTACAGTGGCCAATGATGATCTATGCCGGCAGTGACGGTATGCACCACCACGGATGTGAACGCCATTTTCTATCATATTCCTCACTTGTTACCTGACCTTCTATAAGAAAGGACCTACTCTGCATGTGCTGCTGTGACCTGTGTCTGGAACCTACCATGGACCGTGTGACTGGGGAAAGGGCCCCAGTCTTCACTTCGGAGGAGTTGGAGAGACTGGTGGATGGGGTCCTACCCCAGTACGGACTTCTGTGTGGGTCCCCAGACCAACAGGTGAGCACAATGCATGTGGCATGAATGCATGGAATTGTGTGTGTGAAGGCCTCGTGTTGTCCTCTTGGCGGCCTACAGGTTGTGTGCTGGGCCATGTGTGTGGAAATGGTGATGGGAACGGGTACGGTGGATCATATGTGTAACAGGCAGGACTGTTTGTCTAATGGTATTTTTCCTGTGTGTATTGCCTCAGCAGGTCAGCGCTGATAAAAAGAAGGGTATATGGTGTGCCATCGCCAAGGAGGTGTGGACCCTGGGGGTCTATGGCAGGCGGAGCACCCACTGTCACTAACGGTTGGAGGACCTGAGATGCTGGGCACGGAAGATGGCAGAGGCTCAGCTGGGGATGGCCTCCCAACTAGGAAGGGGTGCGCGTCGAACCCTGACCCCCCTAATGGGCCACATACTGGCAGTGGCCTATACAGAGCTAGATGGGCGCTTGAGGGCATCACAGCAGCCACAAGGGGGTGAGTATAGTGGCCATCATTTCAACTTACACATGGTAGGGTAGCATCCGGGTGGGGGATGTGTGTCAGTGGGTGCCCCTAAGCCAGGCCTGACATTGCAGCGTAGGTCCCCTGGTGGCTAGGGTTCTGAAGGGATAATCCTGCTACCTAGCTTGTAGGCATCCACTACTGGTCAGGGCTGTGTGGGTCCCAGGTGTGTTGCATTTGGTGGTGTGTGCCCCTCCCCATGCCTTGGTGGCAAGATATTTCTCTGGTAGTGGAATGCATAGTGCGTAGGCCTGTTCCCTGTGTGTGAGTGTGCTGTGTATGCCAACGGTGGTGTTGGTGCAGCCATTGACCCAGTGTATCCTTTGTCTCTTCCTCCCCCTTTCTTGTTTTGTCATCCTGTCCTTATGTCCATTAGCATCATCTGACAGAGGAGCAGAGGCACCGGCGACGGAGGGAGCTGCATCTCACAGGACCCGGGAGGCAGAGTCCACCAACGCTGAGGGACCAGTGGGACAGAGGGCGAGGGGACCACCACAGCGAAAACTGGAGGGGACAGTTCAGAAACAGATACCTCCTCCGATGGAAGATCCTTGGTGGTGGCAGACACTTCAGTGACCACCCCAGCTACAGGTACAGCCGCCACCCCGTACCAGCACCGCCATCCCAGCAGCCCTGCAGCGAGTTGCCCGTGCCTGCTCATGCTGGAGGGTTAGCATCTCCTTCGCCCCAGGCACCTCAGGCCATGCCCCAGTGAGTCCTGCTGCCCTGAGTGAGAAGGCTATTGACCTCCTGAGATCCAACTCTGTAGGGCAGTCAGCCATTGCGAATGTCATCTAGGGGCTGGCAGCCCCGATGCAACAATCTAATGCATTGCTGGAGGGCATTCACACTGGATAGGCGGCCCAACAGAGATCGATTCAGGCTCTGGCCTCCTCTCTGATGGCAGCCATTGTCCCTGTTTCTACGGTCCCCCCTGCAATGTCCACTGCCCAGTCCCAATCCCCTCAATCCCAACCTATCCCAGGCACACATACAGACGAGCAAGCACACAAGACAACACCCAAGATTTTCACAGGCAAACACAAGCACCACACTTCATCCTATAGGCACTCACATGAACACCATCCAGGTGCAGACACAACAACATCCACTACTTCCACTGTCTCCCCCTTCTCCCCCTCACCACCTCCCTCATAGTCATGCCACACTGACACTGCATGCACTACATCAGCATCCACTACCAGCATCATCACCACACCAAGCAGAACACACACCTCACAGGCAGACACCTCCACAACATCCATGCTCACGTCCTCTGTATCCTCTCCCACTGTGTCTGTTCCCCCTTCCTAAAGTACACAAATGCAAGCACTCAGACACCCAACACCCATCTGCCTCACAACGGCATACAGCCCATGCACCTGCACCCAAATCCAGCAGACACCTCCAACAACCACTCCCTCATCCTCCACTCCCATTCCCTCTTTCTGCCCCAATGTCCCTAAAAAGCTGTTCCTTCCCCAACTTAACCTCTTTCCTACACCTCTCCCCTTCCTGCATATATGGCCAGGGTAGCATGAACCCAACCAAGCACCTCAGCCACACAGTCCACGGGCCCAGTCCTAACCGCACACGTGTGGGGGAAAGGGATCCAATCCACATGTACTGAAGGGGAAGGAGTCTCCACCAGCCAACCTAAAGGGGAAGGAGCCTGCCCCAGCAGGCAAGAAGGCCAAGGAGCCTGCACCAGCAAGCAGGAAGACCAATGAGCCTGCACCAGCAGGCAGGAAGACCAAGGAGCCTGCATCAGCAGGCAGGAAGACCAAGAAGCCTGCCCCTACCACCAGAAAGGGCAAGAAGCCTGCACCAGCAGGCAGGAATGGCAGGTGCCTGGACCAGCAGCTGTGACAGATCCCCCACCACCAATCATGGTTATGCATCCATCCGAGGGTGCAGGGGATGTGCAGGGGCCACCCCCCACCAGCAGCACCACCACTGTGCATCCGTCCGAGGATGCAGGGGATATGCAGGAGCCTCCCCCCACCAGCAGCACCATCACAGTGCATCCGTCGAAGGGTGCAGGGGATGTGCAGGAGCCTCCCTCCACCAGCAACACCACCACCGTGCATCCATCCGAGGTTGCAGGGGAAGTACAGGAGCCTCCCCCCACCAGCAGCACCACCACTGTGCAGTCGTCACTGCCGGCAGACACTATGTAATGCTGCCTCCATGGGCTGCTGTGCGGTGTGCTCCCTCCAGAACCAGTGGGCAAGACACCCACTTGACAGACTGTGGCCCATCACTCCCCACGATCAAGCACAGGGCATGTTGCCCCCTCCAGAACCAGTGGGCAAGACACCCACTTGACAGACTGTGGCCCATCACTCCCCAGGATCAAGCACAGGGCATGTTTCCCCCTCCAGAACCAGTGAGCAAGGCAACTACCTGGCAGAAAGTGGCACATCACTCCCCAGGACAAAGAGCACAGGGCATGTTGCCCCTTCCGGAGCCAGTGGGCAAGTCACCCACTTGAGAGACTGTGGCCTTGCACTCCCCAGGACCAAGCACAGGGCATGTTTCTCCTTCCAGAGCCAGTAGGCAAGTCACCTACTTGTCAGACTGTGGCCTTCCACTCCCCAGGACCAAGCACAGGGCATGTTGCCACTTCCAGAGCCAGTGGGCAAGTCACTCACTTGAGAGATTGTGGCCTTGCACTCCCCAGGACCAAGCACAGGGTATGTTGCCCCCCTCTCGAACCAGTGGTGTTGTTCGATCTGCTGGCTGAGGTGGCCCCCATTCCCTGTCCCCCTGAGGTGCCTGCCTATTTTCCAACTGATGCCCCTGCAGTGTTCTCTCCGTGTTGGTGCAGGTGACAAGTGGGGCCTTGGACATTAGCCTGTGGCCCATGCACAATATGGACTGGGCAGTGCCCCTCGAACTGTACATATGTTTATACCATTACACTGCACTTCGTATTTCTACTGTATAGTTATTATTACACTCACTTTTGCACAGTCCTGTTGTGCTTGCATTATTCCTCTGGGGTACGGGGTAAATATGTTTTATTACTGCAGCTGATTGTTTGTGTAGTGTTGGAGGTGGGGGTGTGTGTCACTCAATTGTTCCTCCCTTCCTCCCCTGTGTGATAGGTGGCTGTACTCACCGTGGTCTTCTTCGCCGTCATTGGTGTTCGTGGTGGAGCAGGACGTAGAAAATCATCGGGAATATTTGAAGTTCAGGCTCCATGGCGGCGTGATTCTACCCTGTGTTTCCAAAGGTGAGTCCTTTCCCTTCTGTGCAGTGTTTCTGCCAGGCTTTTGATGTCATTGGTACCGCCCCGGAAAAGCTGGCGGCTTCCAGGGTCTTAATACTGAGGGCAGAACATTGACTTCCGTCTGGCTGTAGGCGGCTTCCGCCGTGGTGGCTGTTGTATCCACCCTGGCGGTCGGTGTGATAAAATGGCTGTCTATCTGAGTTCTCACCGTCATGCTCATAATTTGGCAGTAATTACAGCTGGCCTGTTGGTGGTATTACCGCCACTTTATCACAGACTGCCAGGGTTGTAATGAGGGCCTTAGTCTTTTTCTCAAAGATTTTCTACAGTGGGACAAAGTCACCAATCCGATCCGACCTCCCTGGAGCCCTCTTCGGATACCAATCGCAAGAGACCTTGGTGAAGAATTCTACCTTTGGGCTTAGATGATTTTTCAGGTCGGAAATCTTTGTCCCGGCCAAAGCTGTATCTTGATCCAACATCCATGGAGCCCTCCTCGGATACGCTGTGCAGGAAGTCCCGGTCAACTTTTTACGTTCAGACTTTGTCACTTTTTTGGGTATTTTTCCTTCTGATCCTTCATAGAAAGCCGATTTCGATGCAAGGTCATCGGATCACATTTCCAGGAGACCCCAGTGTAATCCTGGAAGTCTTAGGCTCCAGAGCTTTTTACCGGGACGAACCTGCAAGTCAGGCCGGGTTGGGGTTGAGGTAAGTCGGCTTGACTCACCACAGCAGGTCGGTCCCTTTATGGAGCTTTTTACCAAAAGTTCTCCAATCTTCTCTAAACTTCTGGATCTTCTTCCAGAAGGTCTTTGAAGGTCCACAGCTCACCCCAAGGTTCCAGAAGCTCTGAGTTGCTCCTTGAGGGTTAGGATTCCAACTCCCGGAATGCACCTGGTTCAAATCCAAAAATGACCACTACCCACATGTCAGCTGGTCAGTTCTTTCAGGTTTTGATGCCGGGGAGCCTGGTTAACTCTTTTTTCACCTGGAGCAAACAGGGAGTCCCTTCTTGAACTAGCTGAAGACAGGCAAAGTCCTTTTAGTAGTGAGGCCCAAGTGTGCAGCTGGTGCGGTCCTTCAGAGTGCAGTGTCCATGTGCAGGTCAGGGGTCCAGCAGGGCAGTCCTTCTTCTTCTGTTGTTGTTCCTTGTATGAATCTTAATTCCTTAAAAATTCAAAACGGCAGAAACTGAATTTTGGAGGAGAGGTCTGGCTGAGCCCAACCACTGGTGTGGCTAAAAATCCTTAACATACCCCTATCCTGCCCTCTCCTAATCTAATCAAGAGGGCACTTGGTTGTCTGGGTTGCAGGAAATGGGGGAGGTCCTGAGCTGCTTCAAATGTCCTTCCCTCCTTTGAAGACCAATTTGCCTGCTTTCCACCCATCCTGTTTCACCACCTGCTATGGCAGATCTTCTTCCCCAGGCACTTCCTTTGTGTACAGCCCAGGCCACTTCACACCTCATTAAGGAAGCCTGGCCAGGCTGCCACAGGCTAGCCAATCAGAAAAGGGTCCTACAGAGCTGAAATTGGTAACTTTTAGAAAGAGTTCTACTACTCTTTCTAGGTGAAAGTTATATTAAATTCAACAGTGGCAAGTTGTTGAATTCATTATAGCATTAGGTTTGATACCAAACTTGACAGCTCTAGCTCCTTTATGGACTTTAGTAATTTAAATAAAGTTTCCCCATGTTGGCCTCTGGAGCCTTTTCACTACAATGAGGGAAAAACACAAATGTGGCTATGTTTCCTCACCAGAGCTTGTGAAACATATTCTATAAGGTCCCTGCTTACAGTTACACTGCACCCAACCCTTGAGGCGCCTAGAGAACATTTTAATGGTGACATATGTAAATCTAAGATATTTTAAGCCTTAGAAATACTTTAAATTCCAAAGTCGAATTTGTATGTAACTTTAATTTAAAAGCAGCCAGCAAGGCAGACCTGCCTTTAAAATTACCCTGGGCACCTCAGCAGTGCACCTATGGGGGCACTACCTATGCTGGGTTCCCTGACCCTACATGCCTGACCATACACTAGGGACTTATGGATACGTTGATTCCGCCAATTCTAATTAGCCTAATTTGCATCCTAATTTTAATCAGAGCACAGGCCCTGGACTGGTTAGCAGTACCCAGGGCACCATCACAGCCCCGAAAACATATGTGAAAAGTGAAAAATGGGAGCAAAACGTTAGGGGGCCTCTGCAATCAGCTCAGTTTTCTCACACACCCTTGCTACAATAGTACAGCAGCATTACAAAGTATAACAGTTTTATCATTTTTTAGGAGACATTTTACAGAGTTCTGAAGATTTTATGTACATGTTTAACAAATGCCCCGTTGTGAAAAGGATTTCTTATCATCAGCAGTTTCATTTCATTTGTATCTTTCTCTTGTAAGTTTTTTCTACATATGTAGTTCTCACAACTATTTCAAAAGCACATCTTGGGAGGTAAGGGCTGCCTGTTCACCTTTTCACACATTTCTCTAGTGCGTAGCCCATGTTGTAGGCAGCAGAAGACAACATGAGAATGTTATTCTGGGACACTCCTCAAAGGACAAATGAGCATTGCCCATGGACCTTTAACTGCAAAGAATATGCCGGCTACACTCAGAGCAGGCATAGTAGTAGGAAGGAGTAGGGCTCTTATGGCTACATTTTGCACTATCGTAGACTCTAATGTCAGACAACTAACAGTAATTTTACTCGATAGGACTAACAGCTTTGTTTAGTTTTCTTTTCTGTGCATTTTCTAATATTGTAATAATCATTGCGATAATTACTATGTACTTGCAATAAACTTTGATAGAGTATAATGAGAATATATAAAGTATAAACATGCGTTATTAAATGACTTCTCAGAAATTGTCGGAGATCTCAAAGACAAGTCTATGCCTAGTCTCTGGAATGTTTACCACAGTCTCTATACTGCCTTAACAGGTGTCACATCATCTAGTGACAAGCAACCCTCTTACGGCAGACACATACCATTCTATCACAAATGAAATTCCAATGAAGCGAACACACAACCTCAAAGGCAAGAGTGGCAGACTTGTCTTTGTTGGCTAGGACACTGTAGGTCAGAATTGCACTTGATACTGCTTCTAAATCACAAAAAGGGGCTTTGGGTCACAGTTGGTAGAAATCAATTAGGGACACTGATGAATGAGTGCCTGTGCCTAGTAACTCTTTATATTGCCTAGCTTGTCCACTTTCACTACAGCTCATATTCTGCTCTTTGTACCCATCACCTTTTTTTGCTTCTTTCTGATGGACCCCAGTTTCCTATGAGTGCTATCTGTATTTCTGAAACATGATTCTATCTCCTGCTGAGGTCTCCGTAGGATAACCATTAAAAATTGAAGGGGCCAGTGCATTTCATGAATATGTCTTGTTTTGTGGACTATTGTTCTATGTTCATTACATTTCTAAAATATCGTAATTAACATTTTCCGGTACACTCTGATTAGGATTTTGTCATTTTATTACGGCATGATTGCAAAGCTCATTTTGATAAGATTCCAGACTGAATACAAACCAAAGAGGGAGATCTTTAACTGCTGCTTTATGTCTATCTCTCTCGTCATGTTGTTCTTTCCCTCTTTCACTACCATGTTCTCCTTTCTTTCATTTCCCCACTGTCTGGTACTTCCTCAAATGTATGCCTTAGGCTGAGGAAGTCGGGCAAAGGGGAGGTGAACTGACTGTTGGCATTAAAGTGACGGTTATCTTGAAAGTGGGATATCCTCAGTAATAGGCCTTGGCGGATCTCCACAGGTTTGAGAGTCAATAGAACTCTACGTGGTCACCCCAAAGCCTTTTTTTCATTCAACAGAGGAAGTCAACCTAGTTGTTAGAATATTGTATCAGTTTAAGATCCATGTCTATACGAATGTCCCAGGAAATTCTACAAGACCTTCCATTCGGAACTGATCCCAAGTACAATGGACCTACACAAAGCCTTTAAAAACATCAACAAACTAAAGCCTTCAATAGATTGGGCAGATGGGGTCATCCATAAGAAGGTTGAAGACAGGATTATTTACCTACTTATTGCAGACAGTAAAGTCTACTTGAAAGTCTTTGCAAATAGGCTGGCAGGTATACCTTTGATAATATCAAACACTTAGCTTAACCTATTTAGAGGCTTATAAAGAACAGAAACAATGGTGAATAGGTGCTCAACATGGCATCCATGCCATGGATGTGAAGGGGTCGCTTTACAGACCCGCCAGTCTGTGATGTTCTCCTGCCCAAAGAAGCAGAGCGGGTCCACCAAATCAACAGAAACTACGATATGTGCCTGACCACTCAGAACTGTAGGAACGGTGAAGATGTAAGTGGACTGTCCAGACTCTAATAAAACTCCTCAGGGTCTAGAATATGCATGTTGTGCTAGGCTTTGTTAAGCCCTCCTATGACAAGAAGAAGTAGATATTCATGAAAATAGTGAGTGGTCGAATGCAGTAGGCAAAGATGATTGTGAGTAGGGTCTACTCAAATCTGATCCACTTATTTGTAGGTATGCCTCAGCGGTGTCCACTGCACTAGAGTCCTCCTGTCCTACTTGTAGTTCATTATAACCATAGAATGACTGATGAACCTTATTAGGGTATAAAATCCAGGCCAGTAGAACACAACTCTTGTTGTTTGCATACAACATGAAGTTCTCCCTCAGCAGCCTGAATTCATCCATCCCACTGTTGATGGTACTGTTTAATCATTACTGTGCCATCTCTGAGTTATTGTCCATTAACTTAAAAAAAGGTGTTGCGTTCCTGGACTGGATTAGATCTTTGAGAATAAATCTGACCTCAAGGATGAGAAACCTGTACAATGCTCTAACGCCAATACTCAGGGAAACTCTTAGGATCGACCTTCTGACATGTAATCACATGTACCCCTTGATAGGGCGCAGTGGTAGCAAGCAAAATACGGGTACAATTCTTTGATGACAACATCTATATACAATACAACTTCTCCATGATCACTCACTTATCAAACACACTTCATATTTGTAGTAAGACTTTATTTCAGCCATAGGTCTTAAAAGTACAAATATAAAAGACACACACAGCTACTAAATAAAAAAAGAAAACCAGAGTACACAACTTATTGGCAGATTTGCATTGTCCAACATCACATTCTGAATACTGTAGATTGCATACACAATTAAACAATAAAGACCAAAAACTAAAATGCTCAACTGAATCAACAAAACTTAGCTCCATATGAGCAGCAAGAAAAATGATCTATTGACATAGTCGAATTGATTATGATATAGGGCAAAAGAGAGTCACTGTGGCTAAAGACCTTAATTGAGTAACTAAAAATAGTAAAGAATAAAAACTGTGATTGCAATTTAACGTGAAGACAGACAGAGCGTGATACAAGTGAAGCTTGTCAGATAAAGGGGGTCATTCTAAGTTTGGCGGGCGGCGGTTGCTGCCCGCCAAACGGTAACCGCCAATTGGCCGCTCCACGGTCAAAAGACCGCGGAGGCCATTCTGACTTTCCTGCTGGTCCGGCGGGCGCCCGCCAAGGGAGCGCCCGCCGGCCCAGCGGGAAAGGGCCTGCAACACAGAAGCCGGCTCCGAATGGAGCCGGCGGTGTTGCAGGTGTGTGACGGGTGCAGTTGCACCTGTCGCGCTTTTCACTGTCTGCTAAGCAGAAAGTGAAAAGCATACTGGGGCCCTGTTAGGGGCATGGGCAGTGCAGGGGCCCCCAGTGGCCCCAGGACACCCGTTCCCGCCATCCTGTTTCTGGCGGTGAAAACCGCCAGAAACAGGCTGGCGGGAAGGGGGTTGGAATCCCCATGGCGGCGCTGCTTGCAACGCCGCCATGGAGGATTCTCCCAGCTGGGGCTAATCCGGCGGGAAACCGCCGGACCCGGTTTTCCGACCGCAGCTTTACAGCCGCGGTCGGAATGGGCAATGAAGCACCGCCACCCTGTTGGCGGTGGTTCCGTTGCCCGCGGCCCTGGCGGTCAAAGACCGCCAGGGTCAGAATGAGGGCCAAAATGTTGAAATAGAATAAAATAACACATACAGGTTGACAAAAATCTTTTTGTCTGGCCTGCTATGTGATCCTATCAGTGCATTAACATTCTCGGACATCTGAAACTCACTTTAGAAGATAAGACCACGCTCTCTCAATAAGGGTTGTGCAAACAGCAAACATATACTAACATTTAAATGGTATTTAAAATAAACCAATTTCATAAAGTAATAATCCTAATTTAGGCAGTTACCGCCATAGAGGATAAAATGCAAGCTAAGAATAATATTACATTCAGAATATGCCACATGATACCAGCATAATAGAGGTGTATGTCATTACAGTGACTATTGAAGTCCTGGCATCAATGTGGACACATGCAGGGAAGTAGACAATTAACAGCACTTCAGTTCGTAAGTACTTCTGCTGTATGTCCAGACTGAGTAGCCAATTGATCTTAAGTCAATAATAACTTCCTCCATATTATCCACATCCTGCCCAGATATTTTGCAATTGCACAAGCAAATACAGGGTTAACATTGGATCTCAATATTCTAAGGGCCACACAATGATGGCAAGTACCCAGTTGCCTGCACACCAGCTTGATCCATGCGAACCCACCAGCGGGCACAAGCCTTGCAGGCAAATAAGATATGTGCCCTGGTTTCTTTAATAGTTTTGCAGCATGGACAAGACACTGAAGTTGATGATGGGACAATCAAAATGAGCAGCAGGTATTCCACCCTAAATTGAATATGCAGCTTCCTATCCATACCTTCTGTTATATAATATCCAAGAATTGCTTGAGAATTGCTTGTATGAACCAAAAGGTTTCAAGTCAACATACTACCTTGTCTGTGTCCCATGTGTGGTGTTCTGCTCATCATTTTGAGCTACTCATGCCTAACAGGACATCTTCAGTTGGACTTTAGAAAGAATCACATCAGAGCACCCCGAGTTCGAAACCTCCAGGAAGCCCAGGGGGGACAGGGACTTTTGACATTGTCAAATCACTCTATTATCTGAAATGTGTCCAGCCTCACTACTTCCTTAAATGCTTTGGTGTAGTGTGCTAGTTCTGGCGTGGTAAGAAGTCTCATCTAGAACAAGAGTGGAAGTTGCCTGGATTTTTCTTGTATTGGTTTCCTGGCCATGTCCAATTTTATAGGGAGCAGGGGAGTACTAGCTGGTAATGATTACAATTTCCTTAGATATTTTTTTTCTGTCCTCATTAGATATATGATTTTGGAACCTCCCCCCGCCCCCAAAGTTTAACCCCATAAAGAGCTGCACCCACTGCCTTTACATCATATATCTTCAAACGGGTCCGACTGACTTGCTGTGGGATCAACAATGTTCTTTGAGTAGGGAACCTACAACTTGTCTATGTTTCGTTCCTATTTTATCTACATGGGGCTTCCAAGACATTTTGGCCAATAGTTTAACACACAAGTAATCAAAATCCTCCACCCTCTCTAGTTCAGCCTCCCCATATAAATCTTTCCCTAAAAGGACTTGTGCGGGTTTATTGGCATGGATTTAGTCTTTGTGGTGTTTATCCATAAACCACGCATGAGGCAGTATTCCTCAAATTCTTATTTAGCAATCATTGCAGACCACTTGTCATTTTAAAGGCCAACAGTGTTTTGTCGACAAATAAAAGCGTGGATTTTTTTTCCTTGACAAGAGTGGGGCGTCCGCGATACACTGGGAAAGGAAGTGAACAAGTCTGTTCAATATAAAGAAAATAGTTGTGGGGCCAGCACGCATCCCTGGTGCATTGGAATCGGATCTGGAAGCTGGCCCTGATCCCCCCCACTGGATTTTAGCAAAGTTCTTCTTGTAGAGTTGAATTACAAAGGCAATAAATGTCAATCAAACTCCCCTCTAGATTTTAAACTAATTTCTAAATAAAAAAGTGTTCAAAATCTGGAATCATAATCTAATTAGGTCATAATGCGCATTTTAACTAACATTCTCCCTGTGCTTCCTCCTCATTCTAACATCCGCCATTTCCCAGAGGGACCACTCTTCAGACATCCTCCTAGCACTCGTCAATCAGTTACACAATTACCTCTCTCCATACAAATAAAAACACTGCATCACTTCATCTGCTCAACTATACTCTGCTAAGAGGCTTTAACAAATACTATCCTCTACACTATCACCGGTGACACCTAACCAAAAACCCTGGATATCTCTTAGCATGCAAAACCCACAAATTAAAATGACAGCATTCCTTAGTAAGTGGCTGAGAACTAAAAATAACAACTTAACATCTATAAACAATCTCAATGCAAACTATCTGAAACTCTCAACAATGCCAAGTCCTCCTACTTCCAAAGCATGTTGACCTCTTTCCAGCTTCTTTACCATGACTTGTATATACTATTGCTAACCTACGCCCTCCACCTTACTCACTCATCAGAATTCCAACAATCTTATCTAATGATCGGGAGACATACTTCTGCTAAAAAAACACAACAAGGGATACCCTTACTACAGGCTCAGTGCTCCACCTTGACCTTCCTGTACTCTCAATAGACTTAATCCTATTTAACCCCACTCTGACACTTTATCACTACTTCACCAACAATCAAAGAAAATCTATCTTCCTACCCTCCGTTCCTTTCCAGGATCTGATCATCAGATCAATGGTCTCTCATTTATTGATACTTTTGGCCAGTGCCCCTGTTCACCTGCTACCTCATTTCTGCCATCATACCAACATGCTTTAAGTCTACTGTGGATCTAATTCAGATCAATGGTCTCTCATTTATTGATACTTTTGGCCAGTACCTCTGTTCACCTGCTACCTCATTTCTGCCATCATACCAACATGCTTTAAGTCTACTGTGGATCTAACTCACTAAAAAATCCCACAGCTGGCTCTTTATCTCTCTCAAACCACCGTTTGGTATCTCAACTTGCCTTACTTCAAAAATCCTAAAATGAATGGTCTTCAGTCATCTTATATTATGTCTTTCCACTAACACCTAACTTAATTCTCTCTCTACTCCTAACTCAACTGAAACTGCACATGCATCAAACATTATCACCACTGCACATCAAAACCTTTGTGCCTCAGTCTGACAACTCCTTGACCTATCTGCTGCCTTTGACACTATAGCTCTTACAAAATGACTATCCTTCCTCAAGTTATGAGGCGCTACACGCCTAGCACATAAGTGGCTTGCATCATACCTTTCTGGCCACTGTTTCTCAATTGCTTGGGACTTTTAAGAAATCAACAACTACCCCAGTAGTTCTGCACTTTTCCCTCTCATTATCTTACTCTACACTACCTACCTGAGGACACTACATCCTGTCTTGGATTCCCATACTATATTTTTGCCAGTGGCACCAAATTCTTCTTCGAATTCCTATATTCAGCGAGATCACTAACACACAATTATTGTGTCAAAAATATTGAATCCAAAATATATTTTTCTTATACTTATAAAGGAAAGTACAATATTGTTTACACTAATATCGTAAAAACATACAAAAATATTTTTTATTATAAATATGTTTAAAGTATTAAATGTTAAAAAGTCTAACGTATACCATATACATAATGATAGTTAAATAAATCTGTCTATTAATTGCTATTCAAAAAATATACACCTATATAAACACATACATGTATATGTTTATATATATATATATATATATATATATATATATATATACTATAATAATATGACACACTCTTTAAAATATATATTTTACATTATATTCATTTTTTAAAATATTTAACTAAACTACTATAAAAAACATTACATATATATATTATATATACATATATATATATATATATAAAACATAAAACCATTACAAACATATAAATTACTGACTACATTTAGAAATAAAAAAAATAAAAAAAGTTTAGCAACAATTACTATAACATTAAACATATATGAATAATAAATATATTTAACCAATATTAACACATTTATTTAAATCGAAGAATAACACATGAACTATGTAAACTACAGTGTATACAATTGTAGGGAAAGCATTGGACTTTAGAGGGGTAGAATTTTCTATTCCCACTGCCGTCTGTGCAATAATAGGGAAACCATTGGATTTCAGAGAGATAAAATTTACTTTTCCCACTCCAGTCTGTGCAACAGTAGGGAAAGCGATGGACTTCAGAGGGGTTAAATTTCCTATTTCCACTCCAGTCTATACAACAGCAGGAAAAGCGCGGGATTTTCGAGGGGTAAAATTTACTATTCCCACTCAAGTTTGTGCAACAGTATAGAAAGCAATAGACTTCGTAGGGGTCTAAATTATTATTGTCACTGAACCTTATGCAACAGTAGAGAAAGCATTGAACTTTGGAGGGGTAAAATGTACTATTCCCACTTCAGTTTCTTAATAGTAGGGACAGCATTGGACTTCGGATGGGTAAAATTTACTATTCACACTCCAGTCTGTGCAACAGTAGGAAAAGTGCTGGACTTCATAAGGGTTTAAACTACTATTGTCACTTCACCATATGCAACAGAAGGGAACGCGTTGGACTTCGGAGGGGTAGAATTTATTATTCCCACTCCAGTCTGGGCAATAGTAGAAAAAGCATTGGACTTCAGAGGGGTAAAATTTACTATTCGCACTCTAGTCTGTGCAACAGAAGGGAAAGCGCTGGACTTCATAGGTGTTTAAATTACTATTGACACTCCAGTCTGTTTAAATGTAGGTAATGCTTAGGGCTTCAGAGGGTTAAAATTTACTTTTCGCACTCTAGTCTGTTCAACAGTAGGTAAAGCTTTGGACTTAAGAGGGGTAAAATGTACTATTCCCACTCCACTCGATGCAACCATAGGCTGGGACTTCAGAGGGACTTAAATCACTGTTCCTACTCCAGTCTGTGCAACAGTAGGGAAAACACTGAAGTTCAGATGGGTTTAAATTATTATTCCCACTCCAGACTGTACAACAGTAGGGAAAGCATTGGACTCTGGAGGGATAACATTTCCTAATCCAACTAAAATCTGTGCAACAGTAGGGAAAGCATCGGACTTTGAAGGGGTTAAAATTACAATTCCCACTCCATCCTATGCAACAGTAGGGAAAGTGCTGGTCTTCAGAGGGGTTAAAATTACTATTCCGACTCCAATCTGTACAACCGAAGGGAAAGTGCTGGCCTTCAGAGTGGTAAAATGTACTGTTGCCACTTCAGTCTGTTCAACAGTAGGGAAAGGTTTGGCTTTGGAGGTGTAAAATGTACTACTCCTACTCCAGTCTAAGCAACAATAGGCAATTTGGAGGGCTTGGATTCACTATTCCCACAGTAATCTAAACAAAAGTAGGTAAACTACCTCACTTTAAAAACAGTAAATATTTACATAGCCATATTAAATTAGAAAAACTTTAAACAAATAATATATATATATATATCACCTAGTAGCAGTCACTGTTAGGTAGTTATAGTTAAGATCATGTGTCCATATAAAAAGCCCTTTTTGACTTGCCTATATCTTTGGCACTATTTGACGAATCTACACAAAAATTTCTAAAAAAAGTGTGCCAATGATTCTTCTTGCGCCTATTAAGTTTTGGGGTGATCTGTCAATCTCGAGCTGAGAAAACAGCGGGGTCGAAAAACATGCGTTTCTCATGTTAATTTCCATAGGGGTCTTGAACATAACTACAGCCCTAACTACTGGACAGAATGATATGAAATTTGGCAAAAAGGTAGCTGTTGGTACGCAGATTATGCTTTCAGTTTTTTGCTGTAAATCCATTCAGTAGTTTTTGAGATATTAAAGGGAAAATAAGTTTGTATATCTAGGGCCACGGACCATCCTCAATGACTTCACGAATAATAAGAGCTTGTGCACGGAGCTGCAGAGTTCTGACTGGCTGCCAGGAAGTGTTAGCATCCATCTTGGGACTCAGCTTCAGCCAAGTCCCACAAAAAAGTAAAACATAACAAAAGGGACCAGGGTAGAGTCACCCTGACCCTGTAACTCTTGTGCTGGTGTCCCAGAGGGACCCTGCCAGGGCTAAAAAAAAAAGCTTTATAAATACAAAATTTGCACAATTTCACAATGACATTTAAAATTTGCAGGAAGAATTTACAAAAAAAAACAAGCTAAGGCTTCTGTGCTTGCTTTTAAAGAAGCTCCCAAGTAGGCCGGGTGCCAGGGACATTTTGAAACCACCTCTCTGGGGCTTGGATGAAGCTGAATGCGGGGGCGTGCCGCCCACCCACAGCCCTAGGACAGCCACCTCCCTGCAGCTGATTTTAAAAATGATATGGGGCCCGTTTTTGGGGCCCCGGTGATCACCACCTCCCTGGGGCTATTTGTTGAAAGGGGAGGTCCCCATGGACCCCCTCAAGGAGCCCCATAATGCTCTAGGGTCTGCCACCCGAGGTTCGGCTTCTGCTATGTCCCGAGGTGCCCAGCTTCGACAGCTGTCACCAAATCAGAGCAAACGCTCACAATGAGGAGAGTTGTGAAAGAGATCTCCCGCACTAAAAGCAGAGGTTTCCTCTGTTTCTTTGCCTGCAGGAGTGAAGCAGAGGAAACAATTGCTGCATCTTTAGCAGCTCCCTGTGTTCAAAAGCCATGCTGGCTCCCACAGGAATTGGAGAGCCAACTCCGACTACAGGGGCCTTCAGTCTCCCACCACAGTTCCCAATTACACTGGATGCCCAGCGGGGCACCCAGGATCGATGGCCCCCCTCCCCCTAAATATAAATAAATAATAAGAGGCCTTACCCTGGGAGATATGGTCCCCAGGGCTGAAATTGGCAGAAGGAGAGGGGCCAGACCTAAGTTACCTTAGGGCGTGAGTTATAGTTACTTGAAATACCTCTAATTATAACACATGAATTTCTATGGTTTTGTACATGTAAAATGTGAGCCTAGCTATAACGTCCCTGTAACCTACATTTAACTGAATATCCTACTCATAATAGTTTCCTCAGGGCATGAGTTATAGTTTTCTACAGATATAACACCTGAATTTATACTAACATATATATATATATATATATATATATATATATATATATATATATATATATATATTATTTCTTCAACAGATGGACTGATAGCCATCTGACGGCTGCACCGATCCCATCACGTATCTCCCAAGTTTTGAGGTCAATTGAGTCCAAAGCGCTCGTATTTAGTTGATAAGTTTATTTATTTAGCTTATATAGGTAATTCAGAGTCCCGAATGAGATGTCTGTCAACGCGTTTCGGCAAAACGCCTTCTACTGGACAGTTTGGCTAATCAGCCGGCATCATTTACATATAGCTATTACATCCTACATTTATTTCTATAACACTGTGATGTACTACAAACGCAGCGGCCATTTTGAAGTGTGTAATTATAATTATTATAGATACAACAATTAATAGAGGAATAAACCTACATTGATGCCAATATTTACAGATAACATCAAAGTTAAAATTGGACAGTCATAAGGAATAAATATTGAATGATAAATATATTAGGAAAAAAGACAATTGCTTCCAATAATTCATAATGTTTGATCATATAAAAACATTAATTAAATAACAAGAACAATAATAGTATAAATATAAACGAAGAAACGGTAATATCAATTTTTTCAATTTTACAATGTTTAAATTATCATTCGTTATATATACATATAATTATTTATAATTAATTAGTGTCTTGTATTAAAATCATGTTTAGGTAGTGACAATAGTTATGTTTTAATACCATAGTTTTTATCGGATGCCCGTATAATCAAATCTAGTTCCTCACTGTCCTTATCTGTATACTAGGTAATTCCATACACATACATATAAATATGTTGTATTAAAATGAGGCCTTGGCGTAAAGTGCAATGTGCTAAAAAACTAAACTAATAATAAGTGCAAAAAAGCATATAAAGTGCATAGAAGTGTTACAAAAACTCCAATTAAAAACAGTCAGATCTGTTGATCTTTTGGTCCATGTTATAATCTAGATGTACATATATAACTCTATATATGATATTTAATATTCTTCAGTCGCCAAGTTATAGAAGAATAAAATGGAATCAAACATCATCATCAATGGTATAGTACAAATCTGTATACAAACTAATTTCATCTATGTTTCATCAGTTTGTGATATGAATTCAAACTAGGGAAAGTTATTAAGTCATGTCTATTTTACAGATTACATCATGGCACGATCATTTAAGTAGATAAGATCTTATCACCCATCTTCCTAAAAAGGAAATATAGATAACATACTGCCAAATTAGCACTACTATTTTTAGGAATTGAAACACAGGGGGAGTCTCCATCTAAAAAGCAATGAACAGTGTGTTTTCATCTAAGATGGACATAGAGCTATATATATTGTTCCTTCCAAGATACAGCAGAGTACTCTGTGGGGCAAGGAAAAAATCCAACTGTAATACCATATCACAGACGTGTTTCAGCATCAGCTGGCTATTTCAATGTGAGAATTACACTCATCAGCCAATGTTAACAATTTAAAAAAGATTAAAGTCACTCCCATTGGTCAATCCATATTTAGATGTTGACAACAGACTATTCTGTATTGTTCTCCCACAGCAGTAATTAAAAATGTGTTTGTGCTTGTTTTGCCGATTTCAGTATTGGTGCCTGTGTGAGCACTTTAACTTCAGTAGCACTATTATCATATTGGGTTTAGGATGCACAGCACACTTTTTTACAGTTCATTTCTAATAAGCGGCATAGCCTCTTACATCATGATTTATAACCTAAGGGTGATCTTACTTGTGGCAATGTTGACATTCCGCATTCCTTGTTGCCATGATTGACATATTCAATGATGAAGCCTGAAGATGCCAGTTATAGTAGCACCTAGACATTTAAGTAACTTCCCATCTCAGCAGGCATTTTCTCACTTTCCAGCTAAGGTGTCTCTGGCAATTTTCTAATAATACTAATAGCCAGTATTTAATTGCCAAAACTGAGTGCCTCCACCATGCCAGTGGCTGCATGCAATAATAATTTAAACAAATGTTCCAGCTGAGAAAGAGCAGAACACTCTGTAGGGCAAGGAAGAAATCCAATTTTAATACCATATCACAGATGCGTTTCAGCATCAACTGCCTTTTTCAGTGTGGGTATTACGCTCATAATCATGTTACAATTTAAAAAAGATTAAAGTCACTCCCATTGGTCAATTCATATATAGATGTACACAGTGGACTATTCTGTATTGTTCTCCCCTAGCAGCCATTACAAAATGTGTTAGTGCTTGTTTTGCCAATGTCACTATCATTGCTTGTGCGAGCGCTTCAACTTCAGTAGCACTATCCCCCTGGAACCACCACCTCACCAGAGAAAAAACATTGAGCAAGAATTACAAAGCCCTATCGCCACCGGAGCATCACATTTTGTGAAACTCCGGTGGCGCAATGGCCTGGGTCATATTTACAAGGTGGAGTTAAGCCACTTTTGTGGCTTAATGCCACCTTGTAAATATGGCCTTTTGACACACAGCACTTTCCGTGAAGGGGGCGTGCAATGGTTGTTGCTGTGGGCGTGCCACAACAAAACCCATTGCATTTTGATGCTGCCCCAGATTTATGTGTTTTGTACACCTGAGGCAGCACCAAAATCTAAGGCCACCCTAGGGGTGGTGTTAGAGTGGCACAACAAGGAGAAATGCTTTAATTTCTTCTTGTTTCTTGCTCATTCCATGTGCATTCTGCAGCACACATAGAAACAGCAAATCACCATTTAAGATTCTTTTTGTGCGGGAAGGTGTCCCTTCCAGCACAAAAACAATCTCCCCCTCAATGCAGCCATCCTTGCACCATGGCGCAAGGGTGGCTGTGTTGGCACTTGGCAGCAAATTTAGTGCCGGTGCAGGGGGGAACACAGGAGTGTGCATATTCTAGTAAATCTGCGTTTTGAAAATGATGGAGCCGGCGCTGTCAAATTTGGCACAGTGCTGTGCACTGTAATTTTGTTGTAAATCTGGCCCATTGTTTTAATGTTTTAACCGCCACCTCATCAGGCTAAATACATTCTATACATGGGGGGCAAATGGCTCCCCCACAGCCCCAGAGACTGGCACCTCCCCGGGGTAAAATACACTGTGAAAGTGGGGGGCATGTGTTGGCCCCTCCACAGCCCCAGGGACCACCACCTCTCTGGGGCTAAATATACTATGAATGTAGGGGGTGTGTGGTGGAGCCCCACAGCCCCAGGGACCGCCACCTCATCAGAGCTGAATTTAAATAATGATGGGGCCCAGCATGGATCCCCAGACCCCCTACCTCCCCAGGGCTATATAATTTAGAGGGGGTCCATGCGGCCCCCCTCGAGGAGCCAGAGATGGCCCTGGAGACCGCCACCACCAAGGGCCAGCTCCTGCTATCTCCTGGGCTGCCCAACTCTGAGACTAGCTATTTGCTGTGACTTGGTGGGAGCTCAAAGCTCCCACCAAGTCAGAGCTAACACTCCTCTCCCAGAAAGTGACAGCTTCCAAACAGCTTGCTGTGAGTGGACGTGTCCTCTGTTTCCCTGCCTGCAGACATGCACGCAGGTAAACAGAAGAAACTATTGCCCTCACAGAGAGCGAGCTGCACCTGTAGCGCTCTTTCTCTGAGACAGGAATGCCAGGCCCTGCAAGATGCAGGAGGCAGGGGGCTAGCTGTGACCGTGAGGGTCTTGAGGCTCCCCTGCAGTCCCTAACCAATCGGACTGG
This sequence comes from Pleurodeles waltl, assembly GCF_031143425.1. Lineage (NCBI taxonomy): Eukaryota > Metazoa > Chordata > Amphibia > Caudata > Salamandridae > Pleurodeles > Pleurodeles waltl. The sequence continues at coordinate 637,251,810 of NC_090444.1, forward strand.
AGGCACCTAGATGACATGCCCGGGCCCTGGGGGATGAGGTTCCCATGACTGAGATGGGACTGGGAAGCGGGGGCCATGTGACCCCCCCCCCAAAAAAGAAAATAATTTTTTAGGCTGGGACCCTGAGGATTGGGTCCTCGGGCAGAGATCAGCCTGGGGAGAGGAACCCCACGGCCCCTTCCCAAAAAAAGAATTATATATTAAGGCTGGGCCCCAGGGGTGGGGTCCCCGCAGCTGAGATTGGCCAATAGAGGGGGCCCACATACCCACCCTCTCACAAAAAAAAAACACTTTAGAGGGCCAGGCCCCGCATGCGTGGCAGTGGTTGGATTAATGGATAGTAATGAAAATTACTTTACTTTAAAAGAACCATAGAAATTCACTGAAAAAAACAAAGGCTAGGGGGATGTTATAGTTAGGAAATAGAATTTAAAAAATAGAAATTCACTTGCAAAAACAAAGATTATAGGGATGTTATAGTTAGGCTCACATTTAAATGTACAAAACCATAGAAATTCACCTGTTATAATTATAGTTATGCCAAGTAACTGGGGCTTGTAGCGGGATAGGAAACCATTAGTGGTAGGCATGGGAAAAGAGGCAACATCTATGATACTGGAAAATGAGCATTGCAATTGCTGTGTACACATAGCAGAGAGATAGCTAAAAATGAGCCTTACATTTTGGAAATTCCAATTTTTGCACAAAACAGAGGAACATGGTATACGTTTGACAAACTATGTGATAACATAATAACTCTACGCAAAGGACATGTAAGACACAGGTATTGTAATCGTTTTTTAAAGTTTTATTCACTGGTGAATTTTTTGATGTTAAGTAATGGTTTGTTTAATTTGGGAAAATGGTATATAAACACTATGAAATGACTAGTGATTTTTGCTAGTGAACAAGGACCAGGAGACCGAAACACATCAAGCTTTTTTCTGCCAGACATGTTTGCTTGAAAATAAACGACAATAGAGCAGTGACCCTGCAGTGCATTTTATTTCTTCCTTTGGAGAAGTACAAGGAAGAATTTCAATTTCTATTGGTGTGCTCTGTGGAAAAAAACAGTACCGCTAAGATTGTTGAACGAAGAGTGCCATAAGGCGCTGAGGCAGGGCACTTTTCTACAAAATATAGCCATCAAGATGCAGGCAACCACCATATATATATATATTTGTATATGTGTGTGTGTATATATATTTATAAATAAACTAATAAACTGTGTAAGAATTTTCAATATTAAAATAATGGTTGATTAATTATTACTTAATTAACTTGCCTACCCACACCCCCACAAACTTAGCAAGTTATAACTAAAATAAATAGGTATAACCCAATTTACATAATTGAAAATATACATATATAATTAGCAATTTTATTAAATAATTGGTTATTAATTGCTTAATTACTTTTCCATCCATCAACCCTACAAACCCAGCAGCCCACATCTAAAATGCAAATAATATATATCATTATTATATAATTGACAAAATTGTTAGTTAAGTTTATATTTATTATACAATAATAATTATTATTTATTAAGTATGACTTCATTTCCCTCTCTCTACCTCTACCAACCTAGCAGCCTGCACCAAATATTTTACTAAAATGAATTAATTTTCATAATTTACACACTTAAAAATCAATGAAACAATTATTAATACTTAATAATTATTTGTTAATGAATTGTTACCTAATTAACTTTATACCCTATACACCATCAGACCCAGGAACCTGTGCCAAATGTAACTAAAATAAATGATTTTCGTAATCTCCCTAATTAATAATCAGATAAACAATTGACAATAATATAATACGTAATCGTTAATTATTACCTAAATAAATTCCTACCATATAGCCCTACAAGCCCAGCATCCTTCATCTATATTTTAACTAAAATAAATGATTATTTCATTATTTACACAACTAATAATCAATTAGATAGTTAATAATAAATTACCTAATTAACTCTTCAATCTATACTCTTACAAACACAGCAACCCCTCCCAAAATATAATTAATTAAATCAGTATTACATAATATACATAACGAATATCAATCACATACTTACTTAAACAACAATTAATTAAGAAATAATTAATTGTTACTCAATTAACATTCCACCATATCCGCCTACAAATCCAACAACCCTCTATATCACTATAAATTACTACTAACAATTAAATTAAAATTGCAAATAACTTAAAAATTACAAACTATATTTAAAACTTATACGAACAATAATAACACATAAAATTGATATATAACCTGAAACCGGTTAAAATGAATAAAAACAACATTCTTTAAAACTATAATATTTGAAACGATGTTAACAACAATGATATTCTTGCTCATGATATTACTTATCTGAAAGAATCAATATTCTAGTCAATTATATTTCTGCATCATGATCTTTCTGTATTTCAATTTTTTTTTCTTGATATTTCTGTATTTAGATATGAATAAACCAATATTTTGTCCACATACCCATTTACTGATATGAAAATATTGGTGTAATCTCTTTATATCATTTTTATTTCAACCATGACTCAGTAGAACAGGCATACATTTTGAAATCCACAATCTGCCACTTTGGGTATGGCAGGGGGTTTAAAGGTTATGGGGGTGGGGGAAGCCATAATCCCTGTCATGATCAAGGCTGCGAAGTCGGCCAAAATGCAACAGTTTCCAGAGTAAATTTTCTTTTAACCTCCAACACAAGCAAGTGTGTTTATGATGGTCAAGAGAGAATTCCTGCTTGGAGATTGCCCTACTGTGGCAAGCTCCAAGCAGGAATCCACTCAGAGTGGTACAGCTGGAAAGTGCAGAGGCTTTCATTTACAGCTGTGCCTTTCCAGTTTGTGTCAGTGCTCTGAGTCTGAGCTACTTCCTCAAGCATGGATTACCTTACTTGCTACAAGGGCCAAGTGGCTCTAATTGCTTTCAGCAATTAGTTGAATGATATCAACATGCTGCAGGTGCTGTGTGTCAAACACAGAAAAAAACAATGCCCGTGTGAGGGAAAGTAAGTCTTTCCAATTCCTGCCTGGGTAAGTGCATCATTGGGGAGGTCCTAAAAAAATACAGACGCCATGTGAGAGAGTGGAATTGATTTCTAGACTGAGTAGATGTATCATTGCACCTAGGACTTCCTAACCGCTGCTTGCCTTAATCTGACCTCTGAGTCCACAGTGCCTGACCTCTAGTAGTATGAATATGGAAATCAGGCCCACAGCACCCATCCGATGCAATCAAAAACTGAGGACATTTTTGCTTCCTCCTAATTAAAATGACCTCCAATCCTTAATGGGAAAATAAAAGTATCCTGATTTCGTCTTCTAAACCCTCTCTTTATTGATCCCCAGATGTTGACATATAGGGGTCCAGACAGCTGAATGGATTAAATAAGAGTTGTAGACGTGTCAAATGGAAATGGGAAATTGACAACTAAAAATGCAGAATCCACCGGCTGAGACCCAGGCAAAGAGGTTGCTCAGAACTTCCTGGTCAAACTTTGCATCATTTCAGGAAGACTCATCAATGGCACAGTGATACAAGAATGTGTCTAGACTAGCATGTATCATCCATGCATGTGCCCCATGCCAAAGAATACCACCAATGCTTCCTTAGCACATGTGGGTATGCTCCAACACCAAATGGAAGTTCGGCACTACAGGATAGGATGATGTATTATATTATCCACCTGTAATGGTGGCCTTATAAGTTGATGGAAGCACATGGCTGGTTTGGTCCTGAAGGAATAAGAAGGGTCACTTAATACCCATAAATGCAATGAATTGTCAGCCCAACGAAATGTGGAGCATGAAGAAAATGACACATGAACAAAGTCTTTGTTAAAATGGAACTCAACTGAACTTTCTGTGTGAAATCAGTGCAAAGACTTCCCTGTCCCTGCTGAAGACTGTGAAAGGTTCTTATTCAAAAAGTGCTTGGAATTTGGTTATGAGGGAGAACACAAAAGAAGTTTCATAGCTTTGGTGATTGTTTTGAAAAGCTCTTGTGTCAGTTTAGCCAGAGGTTGGCTCAGGTCTCAAGGGAATGTGGGATTTTCAGAACTCCTTTCAGGGAGCCATGGGACACGCAGGGGTTACTGGGCCCAACCATGGTGTTTGAGGCCTTTTGATCCTGGGACGCACCTATTTTGGACCTCAATCAACTGGACCAAGTACCCCTTCTACACTTAAGCTCCGTGGTAGCTGTGCTCGAAATGTCAATGCCCATCATGACTGTAATCCATGGAACAGGCCTATACCACAGCGCACACACATGATTCGTATTTGCCTATGAAAACAAATCATCATTAGGGATCCATACAGCAGTACAAATGGGCACTCAGGGCAGGGTACACATCCATGCAGAGGGCTTTTCCATCCCAATTGATGCCTCTCCCAGATCAGAACACCCAAAACTAACTCCTAACCTGGAGAGGCTGGGTGGGAGTTCAGATCGGTAAAACTGCTGGGAAAGTCCATCAGTATTCCCAAAGCTCAATCTGTCTCTGTGCTCCACTTCAAATTCTAACCCTTGCAAATAAATAGACTATCTCAACAACTTGGGATTTTCTTCCTTCATAGCTTTTCAACATTTCAGTGCCTTATAATCTGTTTTCACTACAAACTTAGGGGCATATTTACAAGCCCCTAGCACCACCTTGCACCACCCTAGCGTCATGTTTTTAAGCTAAGGTGGCATTAATGAGGTCTTCCTCTCACGCCGTATTTACAAAGTGTTGCAATGCTTGCATTGTGCCACTTTGTAAACCCTTGCACCACATTATGCCTGCACCAAACATAATGTGTGCATGGCAGGCGTTCTGACGCAGGGATGCCAGAACAAATGGTGCAGTGAAATTTTTATTTGACTGAGCCATTTTTTCCCTCATTTTAAAATAACGCACCCATTTTAATCAATCAGTCCCCCTGAGCTTTGCTGCACTAGCATAAAACATTTTTGACACTAGTGCAGCAAAGCACCACATTAAAGTGAAAAATATTGACGCTATTGTCCTAACGACCACCATGGTGCACCGTATTGTAAGTACGGTGCAACCATGGTGTCATTAGGTGGGGCAGGGGTGACACAAGAAAAGTGGTGCATCAGGACCGATGCACCATTTCTTGTAAATATGCCCCAAAGTGCCAAACAAATAATGGTGGAACATACGCAAGGCCTACACTATGGCAAAGCAACCTTTCTCAACAGCCCAGTTCTGCTCTCTGGGTAGTAATTTGCTACTAATAAAGTCTTCTGGATGCTGTCTTCCTTGGTCATCCAGTTGAGCTAACACCACTCCAACTCCTTAGTCAGTGGCTTACGTCTATACAATTAAAGGCTTATTATAGTCAGGCACTTTCAGTACCAGTGTAGTGCATTTTAGGTTTTTCAGTTCCTCAAATGCCTTTTGACAGTCTGCAGTCCATATTACTTTCCAGGGCTGCTTCCTAGAGATGGAAGCTGTCAATACAGGAACTATGTTTTCATAGGTGACAACAAAGTTCATATAATACCAGAGGTGGTGGTACAGGAGAGAGGTAGTGCTGAGAAATGGTGATGGTTCATTGGATGTTATTGCAAAATTACAGGTGAAGTTGAGGTGGGTAGGGCAGGCTTCTGCTTCCCTACGGAGCAACTGACCCCAGGAACTAGTGCAAGTGTTAAATGATTCGAGAGGCATTCACATTGTGGACAAGAGGGGGGCCTTGATGGTACTGCTTAGATGACATTCAAAGATTTGGACACGACCAAACCTGTCTTTGTTTTTTGAAGGACATCATCTGTTGAGGGAACCAGTTGATTATTCCCACCAAATGGGAGGTCAATGAATTTTTCCTAGCTTCTGGCATCAGGTCTGAGGCTGTCAAAGCATAGCCGACCTAGAGGTGTTAGTTGATATGTCAATGATGTTCCTAGACATTAGAAGCTTTTATCTGCAGCCTTTTTTCCTAGCTTGAGCATGATCTTGTACTTTTCCCGGGTGATATTTTGGTTTAAGGAGGTGTGCTAGTTGAACTTGAGAAATAGTCTATAGCTGAATATGATGGCTCTAGTGTCTCCTACTTCAGGAAAATATCCCAGAATTTATACTTTATCTTCTCATAAGTTACCAGACACTTGGCCTCCTTGTCTATGTGATACAAAGTCACTTTATCCTTCAGGTGAGCATTCTTCACTTCAGGGACACACACCAATGTTGTTTTATGACTTTGAGTTGGCAGTCTGATGAGGTGATTATGGATCAGATTACCTCATTCTCCTGGGGGCAAGTAGGTGTCTCAGTAAACAGCACTTTCAAAGACTTGCTACTGACAGCCTGGTTGGATGAAGATCCTTGTGGTCTCTGCTACCAATCTGCAGGTCAGTGTTCAGTTGTACTAGACCACGGGTGCCTGGAGGATGGTTCCATGGGGGAACTGTACACCCCTAAAGGCCAAGCTGAAATAGTGAAGACCAGTAGTTTGATTGGCACATGCAGTACCGGTTGAATCTGTGGGACAGGTGACTTAGGATGGCACTCTGGTTTTGTTCCAAAAGGGTCATAGATGCTCCATGCTGCACCTCAGCATACAGGAGATGTATAGGGAACTGAGAAGCCCCCAATGGGTGCCCCTCATCTACCAATGTGCACTCAGAGCATCTACACAGTAGTCAAACGTAGAACCCACAGATGAATCATGGGGGAACTGGGAGGGATCCCCCAAATTGTAATGTAGTTTTTCCTGGTCCAGTAGTCTAGATGAATCTGTCCTGTTTGTCTAGAAGTCCACATAACTGATGGAAGATCTTCCAGGGGAAAGTCCACAAAGAATTTCATTGGTGTGGGACAAACCCCTGAAAGTCCTGCAGCTGTGCTCAGGATAGCAGGGGCAACTTGTGCTCCTCCAAGATGTGGCCTGACAGGTGTAGGAAGCTGGCTCTGTATATACGATATCAAAGTGAGATATATGTGCTCATTATGACATTGGCAGTAATTGCTGCATACCGCCGCAGTGACGGCCGCCAACATACCGCCACAGTGGCGAATATCCGTTTGCCATATTATGACATACACACACCAAACCAACAGAACACCGTCTTATACACAAATCAGCAAGCCCAAAGGTCATTGGTAAAGTGTTGGTATGAACACCCATACCGTTATGCCAACAAAACAACACCCACCACATTACAACCAACAAATCACCATGGCGGACATTCAATAGCGGTAAACCATTGGCGGTACTCACCAGCGTGCTCAGAATGACCACCCAAATACAAAACAACACAACATTGGCCTAAATGAAAATCAAACACCTGACACTCATTCCCACACCACACCCACACACCAGCAGCACCATAAAACATACACCCACATTACACGCAACCCTTTACGAATACCAATAAGAGCCACAATACTAACACAAAGACCACTGAGACATCTACACACAGACCTCAAACACCCATCTGTCTGTCATACACCCCACATCCTACCATCCTGCACCCCACCACATCACTTAACACCCTCTGCACAACACAGACCACAACACCCATGTCCCCACTAAGGCACCCCAGTTTCACTGAGGAGGAGTTGTGGGTCACGGTTGAGGAAATAGTCAGGGTAGATCCACAGGTGATTGGAGCACAGGTACAGCAAATATCCATTGCCAGGAAGATGGAGCTATGGCGGAGAATCATGGACAGGATGAACGCCGTGGGACAGTATCCAAGAACAAAGGACGACATCAGGAAGAGGTGGAATGACCTACAGGGGAAGGTACGTTCCGTGGCAGCAAGGCACCAGCTCGCCATCCAGAGGATTGGCGGTGGACCACCACCTTCACCCCCACAGCTTACAGCATGAGATGAGCTAGTTTGGGAAATCCTGCATCCTGAGGGACTCACTGGAGTAGCTGGCAGACTCAACACTGGTAAGTCACTACATACACTACTTATCACCCCCATACCTTCATGCCATCTCACGCCTTCACCCTCACTTCCATCACTCCACTCCATCCCACACACTGCACCTACACATCTGACTAACCCCAATGCCAAGCCCTGCATGCCATACCAATAATGGACAGCCCTCCCAGCCCTGCATGGACACCCATCACCAAAACATGCAGAGCATGGAGAACTAACAAGCACACAATCCATCACCATACACAAACAAGGGTGGCAGGGCAACAGCAACAATAGAGGGGAAGCAAGGGATGTACAATATGTCACAGACATGAAGTTTAATACATCACTTACATCCCCATAGGTGCCCCAGCCAATCTCAGCGGCGAGGAAGTGCCACAACTAACCAATCCCCCAACACAAGATGCCCCCAGTGATGATATAAACTCTGGACTTCAGGATCTGGATGAACTACCTGGCCCATCACGGACCACTAGTCAGTTGGCCACCCCAACCCACTCACAGTCCACCACAGAGCCTCCCCCATCAGTATCCAAAACCACAGCACCCACCCAATGTCCCCACACCTCTGTCCCCAGGACACATCAATCAGCAGTGTGCCCACCTGTACAGGGACCCCAGTCCACACCTCATACCGAAGACAATCAGGGACCTGGGGTCAGTGGCAGTGGGCACACCATTCAGGGGACAGAGGCACAGGGGAACAGGGACAATGGGCAGACTCTGTGCACCAGGTGGAGGACAGGCCCAGGGAACCGACTCTCCAGGAGGCACTTACTGATGTTCTGGGGGCTTACCAAAAATCCCAGGACAAGATGGGCCACAGCCTTACCAACATGCAGGAGAACAAGTGGCTGTAGGAGGTACACCATCAGGAGATTAGGGAGGATTTACAGGCCCTCAACACCACCATGGTCTCCATAGCATGGGTGCTGGCAGATATGGCCAACATCATGAGGGAATGGACAGCACACCAGTGGCCCCTGCCACTAGCAAGTCTACTGACCGGCCCACCACTTATGCTGCAGCTAGTGGGCAGGAGGCCCTGCCACAGGACCCACAGGCCACCAGCACCCCTGCTCCTGCAGAAGGTGAACCACCCCGCAGACGTTCCCATCAACCCAGACAGAAGCCAGAGACACTTACCAAGACCAAGACCCCTGACAGGAAATTAGATCCTCCTGAATGCCCCACTTGGGTCCCACCTTGTCACCTTATCCACTTTGAACTGCCTTTGTTCCCCTTCCTATGGCCCGTTGGACACTGGACCTGTGCTACAAACAGACTGGAACAATGCCCTGGACTTTCCTCAACCATCATCCCATTCCAAGCACTTTTCCTTCAATTATTTGCAATACAATAAACACCTTTGAACACAACGTAAGTGAAAGTGTTTTATGTGATGAAAATGTGCATATATGGAAACAGTCACATCATGTGCAAATGATCTGAACACTGTGATAGCATACATTTTAAGACCTGTATGTCTGTAGTCATCACATCAGTGCACTGTTTTCATATCACCAACATCTGCAAACTGAGAAGCCTTAAGTAGAGATGCAAAGGAAGTGAATGCCATCATGCTACAGTCACACAGAAAACATCAATAATCAGTGGAATGGTCAGTTCCACTATCTCACCTGTGTGTCCTTGGAAGTATTGATGTATAAGTGATGTTCTGTTGTCCACATCCTCATCCGCTGCCTCCTCATCCTCACTGTCCTTAGGGTCCACTGCTGCCACAGGGGCATTTCCGGTCTCCTCCTCCTGCAGATAAGGCACATGTCGTCTGAGGGCCAGGTTGTGCAACATGCAACTTGCCACTACTATCTGGCAGACCTTCTCGGATGAGTAGCACAGGAATCCACCTTTCAGATGGAGGCATCTGTACCTGCCCTTCAGGAGGCCGAAGGTCCTTTCAATAATTCTTCTGGTTCGCCCATGTGCATCATTATAACAATTCTCAGCCCCTGTTCTGGCATTCCTCACAGGGGTCAGGAGCCAGGATAGGTTTGGGTAGCCAAAGTCAGCTGCAAGTATTGAGGGACAAAGATTAGCCTTACACAATGGTATGGGGTCAACACGAGAAGGCATACACTGGCATACATTGGATGGGGAGTCAGGCTCACCAATTAGCCACACCCTGTGCCTCTGTAATTGTGCAATCACATTTGGGATGCTGCTATTCCTCAGGACGAAGGTAACATGCACCGACCTAGGATACTTGGCAGTGACATGGGAGATGTACTGATCAGCCAGGCATACCATTTGCACATTGAGTGAGTGGAAACTCTTCGGATTCCTGAATACTTGTTCATTCTGGCAGGGGGGAACAAATGCAACATGTGTACCGTCAATAGCCCCAATAATGTTGGGTATATGTCCCCTTGCATAGAATTCTTCCTTCAAAGTGGCCAAATCATCAACCTGGGGGAAAGCAATGTAGCTGCACATGTGTTTCACTAGGGCAGACAAAACCCTTGCCAGCACGATTGAGAACATTGGCTGTGACATTCCTTCTGCCAAGGCCAGTGTCACTTGAAAGTGACCAGTTACCAGGAAATTGAGCACTGATAGAACCTACACTAGAGGGTGGATCCCAGTGGAACGAAGGATAGCTGATATCAGATCAGGCTCCAATTGAGCACACAGCTCTGTGATTGTGGCCCTGTCCAGTCTATAGGTGAGTATTATGTTCCTGTCCTTCAGTGTAGCAATTCCGCACGGGGTCTTGTCTCCTCCTCCGATTCCTCCACAGGGTTAGGTATCTAAGGGACACAAGAGTGAGTAGGCTGTCACAATTTGAACAATGGAACCACCACCTCAGTGTACATACAGCAGTAACGTGATGGGACATTGATAATGGCAATGTATGTGCAAATAATAGAAATTACGCTATTCTCGATTATCTAAATATTGTCCACCACCATAAAATGTTGACCGCCTGTCCTGTATTTAGGGACAGATGGAAGTGAGGTAACTCCGCTGGAGTTGCACGTCATGACGAAAGGCGGACTTGCACCGCCATGATGTTCCTTATTGGAGTACAGTGGCCAATGGGGATCACCGGCGGTGATGACATGTACACCGCCGCATGCGTGACTGCCATTTTCTGCCTATAACCTCACTTGATTCCTGACTTTCCACAGAACAACACCTACACTGCGTAAGCTGCTGTGACCTGTGTCTGGATCCTGCCATGGCCTGTGTGACTGGGGAAAGGGCCCCTGCCTTCACTTCGGAGGAGTTGGTGTGCTTGGTGGATGGGGTCCTACCCCAGTATGGGCAGCTGTATGGCCCTCCAGACCAACAGGTGAGTACACCTTACGCACGAGGCATGTGACAAGGTTGCATGGAGATGTGTGTGCAAGCATCGTGTCATTTGGGGGGGTCGTATATGTAGTGGTAGTGTACATGGTGGGTGCTGGGTGATGTGTGTGCCCATGGGGGCAAAAGGGGATTTGTGTGCCATATGTGTGACAGGCTGGATTGTATATGTAATGGTGTCCTCCTGACTGTGTTTCCTCTGCAGGTCGGGGTTCATCAGAAGAAGGGATTGTGGTGTGCCATCGCTAAGGACGTGAGGACCCTGGGGGTCTACAGCAGGAAGAGCAACCACTGTAGGAAGAGGTGGGAGGACCTGAGACGCTGGGCCCTGAAGACCGCAGAGGCCCAGCTGAGGATGGCCTCTCAATGAGGGCGGGGTGCCCGTCAGAACCTGACCCCCCTGATGGCCCGCATACTGGTAGTGGCCTACCCAGAGATGGATGGGCACTTGAGGGCATCACAGAAGCCACAAGGGGTGAGTGCAGTGTGCGTTACAACTGTGATTGGTAGGTGGCATGGGAACCTGTTGGTGGGTGCCACCCAAGAGAGGGAAGGATCCCACTCCACCACCCAAGAGAGGGTAGGATCCCACTACACCACCCAGGAAAGGGAAGGTTCCCACTCCACCAACTAAGAGAGGCAAGAGGCCCCCTCCAACAGCAGTGAGCAAGGAGCCCTCACCTCCAGCAGAGGCTGGAAGGTTTCTCCTCTAACAGAAGTGGGAAGGAGCCCTCACCTCCAGCAGAGGTTGGCAGGGTTTCCCCTCTAACAGCAGTGGGCAAGGAGCCCTCACCTCCAATTGGGACACAGCAGCCCTCACCTCCAGCTGGGACACAACAGCCCTCACTTCCAGCTGGGACACAACAGCCCTCACCTCCAGTAGAGGGCATGTAGGACACCCTCCAGGGACTGTTGTACAAGGATCCCCCTACAGAACCAGTGAGCAAGTTTCCCAACGCAGAGACTGTGACCTTGCACTCCCAAGCAAATTTAAATGGGCATGGAGCCCCCTCCTGAACCAGTGGGCAAGTTCCCCAACTCCGGGACTCTGACTTTGCACTCCCCAGCAAATCGAAATGGGCATGGAGCCCCCTCCAGAACCAGTGGGCAAGTTCCCCAGCTCAGAGACCGTGACCTTGCACACCCCAGCAAAGGAAAATGGGCATGGAGCCCCCTCCAGAACCAGTGGGCAAGTTCCCCAACTCAGAGACTGTGACCTTGCACTACCCAGCAAATTGAAATGAGATTGGAGCCCTCTTCAGAACCAGTGGGCAAGTTATCCACTGCAGCTGCCCTCTCCTCCTTCCCCCTCAGGTGCCTGGCCATTTCCATCATGATGCCCCTGAAAAGTTTAGTGCGGATTACGTCACGGAACGAGTTGGGGCTTCGAGTGTGCCCTGTGACCATGTGGGCCTTTTGTACTTTGGACTGGCCATTGGCCCTTTTGGAACAGTGACTCATGTATTTCTTTTCATATGGACAATATGGTGGCTGTTTCCATAAAATTCTTGGAAAATGTAGTCCTTTCATTATTATGACGTGGGTCGTGTTACATTGGTTTTCCTCTGCAGCTGGTTGTGGGTATGGTGTGTGTGTGAATGGTATGTGTTGTGCATGTGTGTTTCACTCTCCTTTTACTCCCTTTCTCCCTTGTGTGCTAGGTGGCTGTACTCACTGTCGTCGTCTTCGTCGGCATTGGTGTTCCAGGTGGAGCATGGCGTAGAAGAACATCGGGAAAACTTGAAGTTCCGGTTCCATGGCGGCATTGATCTTCTCTGTATCTCTGTGGTGAGTCTTTCGTTTTATTGTTCTGTTTCTGCCAGGGTTTTGATGGCGTTGGTAGCACCCCAGAAATTGTGGCAGTTTGCTATGTCTTAATATGGTGGGCGGTACTTTATCTTCCGCCTGGTTTTAGGTGGCTACTGCCGTAGTCAGTGGTGCTAACGTCCTGGTGTTTGGTGTGGTACATTGGCTGTCTATGGGAGTTATCACCGCCATGGTCATAATTTGGAGGTAATTACCGCCACCCTGTTGGCGGTATTACTGCCACTTTAACAGTGACTGTCAATGTCATAATGACCCCTATATTGTGCACAGAGTCCAGGGGTTCCCCAGAGGCTTAACAGAAGCTAAAGTAGATAATACTAATGCTCTCTTTTGTTGTAGTGTGGTTGAGCAGTTAGGCTTATCAGAGGGTGGTGCAAAGGATTTTGTTGCACACAGACAGACAATAGAAGAAACACATACTCAATGACTTAACTCCAGACCCATGGTTTTTATATCACAAAAATATATTTTCTTAATTTATTTTTAGAACAATGAGATTCAAGTTGCAGGTAAATACTTCACTAGATTCGTACTTCACACATATCTGAATAGCTCTTTGTTTGAAATTGATAAGTTAAGCAGTTTTTGAAATATTGGCAATAATCGGTTGTAAAACTTGACACAATGCAATTTTCAGAAACAGTTCCTGGGGGAAGAAAAGTTAGATCGATTTGCAGGTAAGTACAACACTTTCAGTTCCAATCTCCAGAGGTTAGGAAATCCACACATTGGGGTTCAAGTTAGCCCCAAACACCCACCACCAGCAACACGGGCCAGCCGGACTGCAGAGGTCAAAGTGTAGGCAAATTTACCATGGGCTCCTATGGAGACTGGGGGCACTCAGTTTCAGGTTTGCAGGCAGGTAAGTACTCGCGACTTTGGAGGATTTAGAGGAGTGCTGAGGGGGGGAGACAAGTAGGCAGCAAACATACACCCTCAGTGGCACTAAGGCAGTCAGGTGCAGAGTGCAAACAAGATGTCAGGTCTCCAATGATTCTCTAAGAGGGACCCCGGGAGTCACTCAGAGGCTGCAGGCAAGGTCCAGGGGGTCGTCTCAGGCAAACCACAGGCTGGCCAGGAAGGAGGGCCATCTCCTGAACGTTGATGCACCAGGATTTGGTTTTTCCAAGCATAACATTTTTTTTTTAATTGTTAAAATTAAAAAAGAAAAATCATTTACAGTTGTGTCAAAAGATAAATATCAAACAAGTTTAAAAATTGACACTAATCTGCCAACATATTGCCCCTTTTAAAAAAGGAACAACAACCCCACGCACCAAAGCATCAGGGACCATAGGTAGCCAAAGATAAGATGGGCGAAACTGCACAAAACACTTATTTTCAGTAACAGAAATAACAATCTTCATCTAAAAGGTGAATAATAGTCACAAAACATTAATGTCTATGAAGAAGCCCCATCACATGGGCAAATTTGTATAGATTTAGGATCATACAGGCCGAGCGGGAAACACAAGTCACTTCTGATTATGCCTAGCCGGAAGCAAGTAATAAGCAACCTTTCCCAAACATTTTCAACCTCCAAAAAGTACGCCTCAGGAACCGACTGCAACTTCAGCATTAAAAAATCCCTCACAGTCTGTTTCATTAATTCCTCTGCCTCTCTATTACCTATCAAAATTTTTTAAAAGTTCTCCTTCACCCAACACTTATTAGTGCTTTTTAAACATTGTGGGGCGTTAAAGATCTCTGGTCGACCAAGAAGCGTGGCAGACTGTTTGATATAATATAGCCAAGGAAAATCCAGGCCGCGGTCACAAATCACCTCTCTATTAAGGGAGGCACAATCATTAGTCACACATTAGTCCACACAGAGATCCGTAACAGAAGGAGAGCGATCTTAATGCCGTCACCCACAGGCTCCAAGTCCAACTCCTCGTGTAGACAATACTCAGAAGTGTTGGCCCAATACCCAGTACACTTCTACAGAAGCGATTTTCCTCTATTTGGGGAGCCATACTACCCAAGTAGCCCCAGATTGGGGCCCCATACAAAAGGACCGGAAGGCATTTGCGCCTATGTACCTCAAGCAAAGGTAATATAGGCTTATTTCCCACCCTCGCTGCAAAGTCAAAAGTAGCAGCTACGGCAGTATTAGACCGTGCACATCGCCTCGAAATACAGGGCACCCATGACCCTTCATTGTCAAAAGTCACACCAAGATAAGGAAACTCATGCCTGTGACAGATTTTTTGCCCATTAATTGCCACTGTCAGCTACTTGTTGGACCTGGCTTTTTTACAGGGTCATTCCCCAAATGTTTTGCCTTTTACCTCCTTACTTTTCTGGCCCTTGTTGGCTGACATTTTGACTGAGAACTTTACCACTGCTAGCAGTGATATGTGCATTTGCTCTCCCGTGTAAAATTGGTATGATTGGCTTATACCTAATTGACATATTTAATTTACCTATAAGTCCTTGCAAAGTGGTATCTCTATACCCAGGGCCTGTAAATTAAATTCTACTAGTGGGCCTGCAGCGCTGCTTGCAACACCCACTGAAGTAGCCTTTCAAACCGGTCTTAGACCTGCTAGCGCAGGAGCGGTGCAGGCAGTTTTCTGCCACAGGGACCTGGCATTTAAATTTACTTGCCAGGCCCAGAACTCCCCTTTTACTACATCTAAGTCACCTCTCAGGTAAGCCCTAGCTAGCCCTATGGGCAGGGTACTATGTATGTCGAAGGCAGGACATGTGCCAGGTTGAGTGGCATGTCCCGGTAGTGACAAACAGCCTATTTGGTTTCTCACTGCTGTGAGTGCTGCCTTCTCATAGGATTGCATTGAAAATGCCCTGCCTTATGTGTAGGGGGTATTGTCTGATTTATGTGGGGCAGCGTAGGTATGTTTGGTATGGTTGCAATGGTAGTTAGAAATGCTACTTACTGGTGTAGGTGGATTTTTTATTATCATTACAGAAATGCCACTGCTAGAAAGTGAGCATTTCTCTGTGCTTATGACTCTGGAGTTTTGCAGCTTGACTCCAATCCACGTCTGGGCAGAGTGACAGTTGGGCTTTGTGCATACTTTTCAGACAGCCTGTACACAGGGAGGGTGGAGGTGTCACAGAGGTGCATCTGTATACTGAATAGTCCTCCTGGGCTGGGAGAAGGGAGAGGCAGGGCACACCTGCATTTGTAAAGGCTGTGCCCTGGCCTCACAGAATAGGGTTGTTTATCCCCAACTGATGTTTGGAGCCTGTGCTGGAGGAGAGAGAGAGAGCACTCCCAGAACCAGTTGTAACTGGTTGGAACCTCCTCTCTCTTTCTTTGTAAACACACTGTAAAATTGAGTATAAGTACAGGGGAGTTTTCCCACAATTTGATGACTTTTTGGAATTGGACAAAATGCTGCTGGAGGGACTCATCAGGATCTGCTATGGACTTCTGCTGCTGTGCTGACCTGTGACCTGCCTGGTCACTGTGAGGAACTGCCACTGGCCTGCATCAACCTGGCCCTGGCCTGCTGCTGGGCCCTGCCACTCTGTGATCCATGGAACTTAGTCCCCCAGGGGCAGGGTGCTGTGGCCCCTGATCCCTGCAACACTCAGAAGCGCATTAAGAGCGCTCCTTCTCATTTGATTTAGCGCCTGGAAGGTGCTCTGCATATGTTTGACTCAGCACTTAGAAAGCGCTTTGCTTTATTGCTACAGTGCTTCGTAAGGGCTTTTCCACTTCCTGGAACATCACCGCATCCCGGGCTCTTCAGGAATTCTCCCTGCTCATTAACGTGTTGCTATTGCCTTTAAACATTCACCGCCACGACCCGAGCTGTTTTATGAGACCGCGAGTGGCGCGCTGCTCCTGGGACCCCCAGGGCACCATCCATTGAGAAAAAGGAGTGAGTGCACTCCTACTGTGCCCCCGGGGCTAAGCTCACTCTGAGGAGTGCCCCCGGGGCACAAGCAGGCACCTACTTTGGTGCCTGCACACTGCTGTGGCCCGGGAGGGCCCGTGTGAAGCCAGAGACGTTGGGTGGGGAAGGAAGCCTCATCGGAGGCTACCAGCCCCACAGAGCCCCTTTTGTCCTGACGATGGGCAGAAGGGGGAAGGAAGCCTCTTCGGAGGCTCCCCCTCCCCAATGAAGTCCCTAGTGATCGGCTGAGACTGCAGGTGGGGCGGAAGCCTTGCCGGAGGCCCCCCACACCACAGGTCTCCGTGTGCGGCCCCACTTGTTCTTTTGCGGCATTGTTGTGCCCCCCCCCCCTTGTTGGAGAGCCAGTGAAGGCCCAGGGGCCCCCCAGGAAGGACCCATTCTAAACACCGGGGGGAGTTCGTGCTGCCCCCTCCTCCCAGGATCAACATGTTGCCCTCGCTTTGCACATAGAAGCGCCTGGGGCCCCTCATATCGATCATCGTGGCACAGGAGGTGTCTTGCATACTAAACCAGGTACTTTTCAGAGACTACCTATCCTTTTATAATGTTCCTGCTATGGGCAATATAGGCCTGGGAGGTAACCCCTGTAGTTGATGTTACATATGTGTTTGCCAGTGTTCCTTTTATGGGCATGACGTACTAATATGTGCTTTTCACTTGCCATATGTTTTATGATGCTCTTGGTATAGGCATTTATGATTCTTTTAGGACAAGGGCATTTCTTTATAATGTGATTCCTGACTACTGCTTATGTTGCAAAATCCTGAGTGCTTACGTGTTCTAATGCGACTACTGCTTATTCTTGCAGAGTATTAGTAACCTGTTTAACGTTCTGACAACTGCTAGGATAGCAGGGTATTACTGACATGTAATGTTTGGTCTAATTATGTTTTGTGCAATACAGTTTATTTTTACATAGTTCAGTGTTGTGTTTACTTTGTGGTGTACATATTGCGTCACGTGTGTTGTGTGTGTTGTGCAAATGCTTTACACATTGCCTCCGGGTTAGGCCTGACTGTTCATACCAAGGGGGTGAGCAGGGGTTATCTTGGAAGTGTAACTCCCTTGCCCTGACTAGAGTGGGTGGGTTCTGCCTGTCTAAGGTACATACCCTACCAACCAGAAACCCAAGTTTTAACACTGCTTTATTAAACGGTTTGCCACAGACCATAAAATGAGTTTTGCTAATATTGACCTCCAAGTTTAAGCCAGACATGAAGTCAACATAAGCATTGACCGCCACACAGAGACCATTCGTAGTACGAGCTAATAGCACCACGTCATCCGCATAGACCAAGCATGGCACGCTCACTCCAGTTATTTTGGGGACATCCTTACGTCTATCAACCAAGAAATTGTACAAGCCATTTGTACACAAAAGAAACAGGATGGGAGCAAGAATATAACCCTGTCTTGCACCCCTATTTAAATTAAAAGATTCTGTTCAATCCCATGGGTGCCATATCCCAGAGAAGCATTTGTTCCAGAGTGTAGATATCACAGCAGCTCCACTATTTGGCTCACCAAACCCATCATGGATAGGAGCCCCTATAACTTACTACGATTTACTTTATCTAACGCACAGCTAAGATCAATCAAAGCAAGGTAAAGAGTGCCCCCCTTTCCCCAAGTTTATTTACCAATCACCAAAAGTCAATTCAAACACTGCTCCTGAGTCCCCAGCCCTTCCCTAAAACCATACTGCACCCTACTCAACAAATTATGCTCTCTCTCCCACTCCTCATTACGCCGTAAAACTATGCAACACAAAATGTTCACCAGTGAGTCTTGGAGTAAAATAGGGTGATAGTACTTTGTGTCACTGCAGTTTCCCTTTTTATACACATGAAAAATGCAGGCAGATTTACAAGGGGGGATTCCTACTCTCATTGCTGCATTTATGACATTCACAATAAAAGATGCCCACAACTGCAAGTTGTACTTGTACAGATCCATGGGGATCACATCAGGTCCAGGTGCTTTGTGACTCGGGCTTTTCTACAGGGCAACCACCACTTCCTCCAATAAGAATCTAATAAACAGGTTTGGGGTAAAATCAACCAATAAAACCGCTTCCTCACCAAGGGTCACTCCAGAAAAGAGAAAGTGACTCACGCACGTGTCGGGAGGAATATTACAGCCCAACCTCTCAGATATACCAGTCTCAAGGGTACTCCTATTCTCTATCTTCCAGAATAAGCTTGAATTCTTTGTGCAAGACACAACCTCCAATTCCTCCCATGCCTGCTCCTTCAGCTACCGTTTTCTCACCTGCAAAGCAAGCTTATACTGTGCCCTCACACTACTCACATAAACCTTATCTCTAGGCTGCATTTTCAGTGCCCTCTTCAAGGTTTTCCTTGCTGCATGACAGGTTTTATCAAACCACCCGTAATGATACTTAGAAGAGGCCCCTACATTTTTGCTCAAGATAGCTCTGATAGAATCATTTTTTCTATTAACGATCGCTATCACCTTCCCCGGTAAGAGGGACTCTGTCAAGAGAATACCTACTATGAGGCTGCGTGTGCCTGCTGCCTGTTTGTGTCCCCAGCGTCTTGACACTGGTAATAAAGCCCTTTTGCCACCCAGAAACCGCTAAGTGCATCCAGCGCTGTGGTGTGCCTGCTGTCTTTTTGCGTCCCCCGCCTCTGACCGGTACGCTGGGTAATGGAGTCCTTTTACAGGTCAGAAACAGCTAAGCACTCTGCACCACAGTGTGCCTGCTGCCTTTTTGCATCCCCGGCCTCCTGCATGTTAACACAGAGGTGGCCATCTTGCAATTTTTTTACTGTAATGATCCTTTAAAGATGACTGCCCAAGCATGTGCATGCAAGCCTGTGCATCACACGAGGCCGTTTTTGAATGTTTCTTTACAACTTTATGACAAAAGAAAATTCCAAAGGCCTCCCATGTGTGCATTCATGTGCATGCATGACCAGTTATTTTTATAATGATCTGTGTGATAGTTTCACAAAAAGCATGATAAAACAGAACATCAAGTTGTTTGCAGCCAGACCTATTGTCAATGCTTATTAGCCAGGCAAGCAGGACTATTGATGAGGACGCTTTTCGAAGATGCAGAGATGTTTTACGTTTAAGACTGTCTAAACTGAAGCCACTGGGTACTTCTGAGTGTGGAATGATGCCGCAGAACTTTCACAGGCCAGGGATCACGCAGGCAGCAGTATGAGTATAGACCACAGGAATATTTCAAAGTTCTTTTTTCTTTCAAAACTTCCCAAATGTAAAATATTCCTTTTGCTCACTCATCAAAGCAGATAGCACGTAAGATGGTAACAAACAAGTACTGTGTTTTTGGGAAGAAGATGCAGCTATTTGGCTTTGATAACGCGTCCAGCCCTTATAAATTACCTGTACCTGGACACGTTGGAGGTCGGTGAATCTTTTAACCGAGTCGGGCGCTCCTCATCCTCAATAGTCGAGTCACTCAGATCAATAATCAATAACTGTTGTAATCGGTAATCAATACTCAATTAATAGATCAATATAACACATCAGAAATCAATAACAGTTGGTATTTCGGCGCACCATGACCTTTCAGTCATGAATAACCACACCAGTTTATTAGAAATTAGTGAATTTATTTCCCTATATTAACAAAGCTAGCACGATATATATATATATATGTCTCAAGACCAATTGATATATGTATATGAACATTACTAGCTGTCCATAACGGCGGAAGAAATGCAATCGACGCAAAATCTGAATAATGATACACTCTGTTATAGCAATGCAAATCACCAGTGTGACTAACTGTATTTGACTAATTGCATACATTCGGTCAGCATAACAAGATTTCAATTCTTCATGATACATTGAATGAATGCCTCGACTAACCTCTAATTAGCATTGGCATGTGGGACTTCATGCAAAACGAATTTAGTCAACACAAATTTGGAAAACTTCTAGCTAGGACCCTATCAAAATAGCAGTTGGTACCTAGAAGGAAAAACACAATGCATAATACATTTATCCTTTCATATTTACCAAATACAATCAGCATTCAAGAAAAGTCTTCGTCCTTCATGTACCGGTTGATCTGCATGGGGCAAATTTCAAAGGGGCGAAGTTAAGGGCAAGTTTCCTTGCAGCGGCAAGGAGAATGGGGCAAAGTTACTGCATGGGCAAGACGGGGGCAAATCAAAGTTAAAGTCTCTACGGTGAGAATTCTTAGTCTCTTTCTCTCAGATAGAGAAAAGGGCATCAGGGTGTCGTCCAAAATGGAGTCTGGCATCAGGCTTCAAACTGGCATCGAGGAAAAATGGCTGACTTCTCTTTGTCCGGTGGGTTTAAGTAAGAAACATTCCAAATTCTGTGGGGTCTTCCATTGGAGGGTTCATAGGTTGGCTTCAAATTGTCCAATCAAAAATTGTCTTTTACTAGCGCCCATTTATGCATACACTGTCCTTGGAGCCTTGGAACACAATTTGTATCATGGTTTGCCAATTATTTTACTATCTGTACCTTCATTGTCCGCACCTGCAGAGACTGACCTTGTATCAAAGGGGATGTAACCGGCCTAGCACGAAACCTTGGAGATAAGTGTACCAGCCAGTTTCTACTGGAAAAATACAACTTCAAGCAAGAATATATGTTTCATTAGTTCAAGGAAAAAAATCACGCAGTTAGAATTTGAAACCAAGCAACTAGGCCAAAGCCTGTACTAAATTTAAGCTAAGCAAAACAGTTTTCAACAAGAAATCATGGCATACATTTGCGATTATGACGGATTACTACATTTTTAATACTTCATGATTAATAAAGCTCGTTTAGAATGATGGCGAACTACCCTGAGGGCACAATTTCCCTCGTACATTATTTCTTTTACTAAAATCACACTACATTACACGTATTGATTACACAATTTATATGAATATATGTCGGACCTTCTTTTTCTGCGTCATCAGCTTCAAAACATGTCTATAGTACTATAGTATGCAAATAGACTTGTGATTATTCTGTTATAACCGAAAAGTCAGCATCTCTCTAATCTGATTGCCCTTTACGTGCCTTAAGAGCTTTCACTGTCTTCTCCTTGGGTGTTTGAGCGCAATGTTCATTGCCAGTGATGGTACAAAATTCCACTTCCTGAATTCGGGGAGGGGTTGATCAGTGCAACAGACGTAATGGAGAGGAAGCGCCACAATTTTCTTTTTTCCATTCATTGAGAAGTAAATGTGCTTTTATACTGACAGTTGCAATACAGATTAAATCGAGTTTACATCCCTGTAGTATGTGCAATGTGACAGTATCAATTCCAGCCTGGTTTTCTCAGTATATTCTTAGCATAACTTTAGATAATTAGTATCACTTGCACTTCTGACTAAGACTGATCAAAATATGTTGAATAAATTAAAAAAATAATAATAGAAAATGCATTACCTGTTGCACTTTCGATTTTCTCTCTTTTGGAAAGCATGAAAATCGAGGTCTCTTCATCAATTTGTGAACAACAGGTTTGCTCTGACTGGAAATAACCAAAAATCTGAAAATACAGAGGGTTCAAGTCAAGCACGATTGCACTTTATACTTATCCCCCCATATAGCCACTCCTCTATATTCTGTACCTGTGAAGAAATTGACCAGTCACAGATTTTGTATGTACTATTAAGTTTAATTTATTATCCTACTTTTTATATAACACTTTTGTTGCAGGGTAAATTAAATGTGAAGAAATTATACTGCACCAGACATCAGTAGAAAACAATATAAAATCATATGTTGTGAAAGAGCAGTAACGGCCTAAAAATTGTTCTGATGCCAGAGAGGTTAAGTGTTCACTTGAAAATAGAATGCATGACCTGCAATGTCCTAGTTAAAGAAAACTCCTGTTTGTAAGCCTGGAGGAATTTATGGTCTTAAGCACACAGGCACATATTCTGTTGTCTCAGGAAATTAAAAGCATGATTGGAGAATGGGAGAAGGAGATTGAATTAGGCTAGGGTACACAAAAACTGATAAGAGGTCCTGATACCTAAGTGATAAAGCACACACACAAATACACATGCATTCAAGAATGGTGAATGGTTAGTTTGCTAAGCATTGTTAGAACCGCAATAAAGAATGTGTATAGGGACACCGGTGATGTGATTTTGCAACAAGTATGTAATTGCTAAACTTACTGATTGATCTTTTGTAATAAGCATTGCTCATGTTGATGTATAAGTGGCTGTAGTTGAAGAAGAAAATTGAGACCAGCTGTTTACCTGTATGGAGATAGCTACTCTCCCTGCCCCAACAGTAAAAAGTTGTGTTTGCCTTGCTGAGAGGAGTCTTGCCTGATTTTATCTTATGTTTCCCAGCTATACTTGGCAAGCTCAGCCAGGAGGCACTTTTTGCTTCCTGCTGACTGCTGTCACCAGATAACTGCATACCTCTGTGGCATAGATCTTTGCGCATCTCTGACAAGGTAGGCAGACACTGTGTTATCTCTAAAGCTCTGCCTATTCGCAGGTTGGGTCGGACCCAGTGATTGCTGTCTTTTAAGGTGAGGACAGATGTGGACTTTATCCATATTTTTTTATATATTGTATGACCTATCTCTCTGGCAATGGTAAACACAGTTGTAATATAAATAGAAGAATATAATGGTATCACATGAAAGATTGTGTAAATGTGTTGCACAATATTAAGTTAAGGCGCTGCATAGTTGTCAAAGTGTTTTCCAATGTAAAAACTGGGAGTGGTCAAAGTGGGTGATACGAAGTTGGGTTTCCAAGATGTGTTCTAATATCTTGACATAAAGGGAGGCCTGAAAAGCTCATACAATTAAACTTTACTTTCAAATACAATCTATCTGAACACTCTAATAACTGCCCTGGACCTACTGTTCAGAAGTCACTCCATGGTCTATAAGACGCATGGTTTGAGGGTTATCCTCTCTTGGAGCGTGGAGGGAAGTGGGGAAGTGACCTGTTGCTGCCAATAGTATTTACCATTTAGTCAGAACAGTTGTGTTTCATATTTAGAAGTTGTGGAAGTGCTCATATTTTTTAATGTTGACGATGAGTGAGTGTGTATGCATGTAAATAGAACGGTGGCCACAAAGTGATGCTGTTATTATTGCATCGTGTTATTAAGATATATAGGACCTAATTACGACTTCGGCAGCGGGGGTTAATCCATCCCAAATGTGACGGATATCCTCCCGCCATACTACGAGTTCCATAGGATATAATGGACTCGTAATTCAGTGGGTGGGATATCCGTCACATTTGGGACAGATTAACCCTCTCCGCTGGAGTCGTAATCAGGCCCATAATGTTTAACATTTGATTAGGAAGACACATTGATAGATTTGTTTGTTTGTAAGGATTAGTGTAAAAATGTAAAAGGACAAATATTTAGTGAACAGATAAAAGCTAATTTGGAAAAGTTGTTGGAAATATGGGGATATCATGGAGACTCCTTTAGAGCACATGCAAAATACCTTTCCAGGTAACTAGAAAAAATTACAGAAATATAGCCAGGAATGGTTTAAGGCTACTCAGAATCATTTGATCCCTGGCTAAAGGAAGGGACATTTGATGACAAAATATTAGAGCACATTATTACATACCTTAAGAGCATATTTGTAGGAGCTAAATTGCGACAGCTAGAGCCACCTTAGCTTTATGACAAGTTTTTGTGAGAAGCCTCAGGATTCCTCAAATGTTGATACCCCTAGTACCCAATGTGCTTCCCACCTCCCTAGACTCAATGCGTTCTTCTCCCAAGGTACCTGGTATTTATCCACTGACACAGCTACAGGAAGCCGCAGTGGGATTTGAGAATTCTGAAATTGAGACCCATTCACAATCCCCAAAAGAATCCCCTAATGCTATCCCACAGCCAAGATATTTGAGTACTCCAGACAACAAGTCAGGGTGGGTGACTCTCAGTTTTCAAGAAATTAGAAGCACAGTTTATACTGCATTTAGATCCATCTTCTCCCCAGGACAGTAGAGATGAAGAGCAGGGTTCAGGAGACAGTGACAATCTGTCCCATGTTTCAACAGCAACATCACACTAATTACAGAAGACAAATTTAACAGGAAGATTACTCAGGGAACAGGTGACTACCCCTCAACAAAGCTATGCAGATGATGTTAGATGGAATGACTATGCAGACAGGGCTGTTAGTAAGGCGCGAAGGCCAGTATCCCAAGAAAGCAATGAGAATTTTAGAAGGACTATGCGGACAGGGCTGTTAGTAAGGCACAATGGCCAGTATCCCAAGAAAGCGATGAGGATTTTAGGAGAACTGAAGATAATGGCAGAAGGAGAAGGGGAATGTAATAGTTTCACCAGAAAATGTTCAGGAATAGTTATCATGAAATGAGGATAGAAGGGATGCGAGAGAAATAAGGAGAGATGCAAGGAAGTTTTGGCAAGATGGCAAATAGCGTAGAGTCAGTAGAAAGGCATGTAAATAACATGGGTGAAATACTTCGATCTTCAGAGACTAGGTGCTCTACTAATGATATTAGTGCTCAAGAATGGCTCCTTATTGATTTTGACCATACTAAGGGAGCGATGAGATTGCCTAATTGCACTGATGCTAGAGAAAGAGAACAGGACATGTTCTCTAGAGCCAGGAAGCCCCGAGCAACTGAGCTTGAGCGGTTGGGGTTGCAGTTTCAGGGAACACACGGCCATCCAAAGCCAGGAATGGGGAACTTGTGAAGCTATGGGAGGATTGACACTACATAATAAACCATTGCAACGGATGAGTGTTTAATCAGTTTTGTGCAGCACTGATCTCACCTCCTAGTAAGATAGTTGCTGAAGGAGAAAATAGTTGGTACAGTGTTTTATAGAATAGACTAAAGGTTTAGCCTCACAGATGTTCCCCTGGCCACAAGAAGGGTCCTTTGATCCATGGGACACAGCAAATGCTGAGGATTATGGGCCTCATTACGACCCTGGCGGCCGGCGGTACGTCGTCGGTAACACCGCCAACAGACTGGCGATGTTCCGCCAGCGATTATGACCGTGGCGCAACAGCCGCAGCCATACCGCTGGCCCCTCCACTATACCCCCAGGCTTCCGCCTGGTGGTCATAATCCCCAGGGCAGCTGGGATTGTGAGTCCCCGACCGCCAGCCTGGCCATGACGGTAAACACCGCCATGGAAAGGCTGGCAGTAAGGGGGACTCGGGTGCTCCTGGGGGCCCCTGCACTGCCCATGCACTTGGCATGGGCAGTGCAGGGGCCTCCAGGCACAGCCCCATTGCCCATTTCGGGTAATGAAATGTGCAATGGGTGCTACTGCACCCGCTGCACATCAGCATTGCCTCCGGCTCTATTACAAGCCGGCTGCAATGTTGATGTGACTTTTCCGCTGGGCCAGCAGACGGTAACGCTGTTACCATCCACTGGCCCAGCAGTAAAGTCAAATTAGGGAGCCAGAAATACCGCCAGCACTGGCGGTATACTGGCACCCGCAGCTCCGGCGGTCTTTCCCAAAGGCCGACGAAGTTGTAATGAGGGCCTATATTCTTTATGATGAGAGAGATCTAGACTTGGATTACCTCTTATATGTCGAAATGCTTGCACATGTGGTAAAAATATGCCAGACAGCACAGTGCCCAATATTTTGGCACTCCCATCATATTGGATGTTTCTGAAACGTAAGGGACCTGGGGTGTCTTATTATCTTTCTAGGCCACAAATGGACAAGGTAAATCTTAAAACGTTGTTACTGCCACCTGGCCAGGAGGCAGGGAAATGGATTAGGTCCTTTGAAAAGCAAACTGCAGGTATCACCAAGGCAGTAGGTGACATAAAGAGTTTACTCTAATAGGAGATGAGATAGATACTGTTTTTCAGAAAGATGGAGTGTTAAATGTTACCCTCACTGAGACTAGGTATGGTCGTTCCATATTCAATTTAGTTCAGACAGTAGTTTGGGATCATTTGAGGGAAATTTATTTTGACAGGCCAGACATTGGATCCCTCGTGGCTCAAAACTGCCAATTGAGGATCCCGCTCAGTTCTTCAGCAGGATGAAAGAGAAGTGAACTCAATAAGCAGAACAGGGTCAAGAAGTAACAGGGAGAAATGCTATGTTGTTTTACAGAGTATTAAAAAAGGGTTTACCCTGTGATGTACAAGGCAACCTTGACAACATAGTGACATTAGACGCCAGGTTCTGGACAGAGATACATACACATATAATCCATTTCTGTAAAAAGAAGCAGGAGAGAGAACCAAGCAGGAGGTGACAGAGAAAGCAGCAGCTAAGTTAGTGCAGGAAAGGTTGGCAAAGAAAGGAGCAGTGGAAGGAGATGTAGTATCAGCCACACTCAGATGACTGCAACGTTTATGGTATCAGTCCCAGGGACCACCCAACAGCAATACCCACAACAGAAGATCAATGTAAGGGCACAAGGAAGTAGAAGAGGAGGATGAGGAGAAATAGGAAGATGCAGGAAAAGTCCCCAAAGGATGGATCAAACATGCCATTACTGTTACCAATATGGACAGTTCATTAGAGATTGTAGAACTAACAGATGCAATGAACAAAATAGAAGGGCAGGTGCTTACAATCAGCCGGGAAATACAGTAGTACAGCCACAGTCAAACCCACAAAGTATATGTAACCCTCAGATGCCACCAGCAACCAGCAATGCTTCAGGTGCAACAAATGTCACCACAGCAAAGTTGCCAAGCACCCCCAATGGCAAATCCACCTCAAAGTGCACATGGAGGTGTGATTGTGAGAGGAGGAAATCCTTTCCTGACAAGTTATGAGGGAGGAAACATGCAAGGAAGGTGCCCACACAGTAGTAGTTGCATTTGTATTCTTATTTAGCTCAAGGTTATTGTGAGTCCCCTTGCATTTTCAACAGAGTGGTGAAAAACGATCTGTCAATCTTTTAGTGTGACATGATCTTAATGTAGCATGTTGATGGCATATTAGTTTGCAGTCCTACAAAACAACAGTGTAGGAAAGATACCATATGTCTTTTGGTTACTCTTACACAGAGAGGATACAAGGTAGAAAAAGACTAAGGCCCTCATTCTGACCTTGGCGGGCGGCGGAGGCCGCCCGCCAAAGTCCCGCCGTCAGGTTACCGTTCCGCGGTCGAAAGACCGCGGCGGTAATTCTGACTTTCCCGCTGGGCTGGCGGGCGGTCGCCTTCAGACCGCCAGCCAGCCCAGCGGGAAAGAGGCTTCCACGATGAAGCCGGCTCGGAATCGAGCCGGCGGAGTGGAAGCTGTGCGACGGGTGCAGTTGCACCCGTCGCGTATTTCACTGTCTGCGCAGCAGACAGTGAAATACATGTAGGGGCCCTCTTACGGGGGCCCCTGCAATGCCCATGCCAGTGGCATGGGCACTGCAGGGGCCCCCAGGGGCCCCGCAACCCCCCCTACCGCCATCCGGATCTCGGCGGTCCGACCGCCGGGATCTGGATGGCGGTAGGGGGGGTCGGAATCCCCGCGGCGGTGCAGCAAGCTGCGCCGCCGCGGAGGATTCAATGGGGCCGCGGTACACTGGCGGGACCCCGCCAGTGGTGCCGGTCCGACCGCGGCTTTACCGCCGCGGTCGGAATCCCCATTGGAGCACCGCCGGCCTGTCGGCGGTGCTCCCGCGGTCCTCCGCCCTGGCGGTCAAAGACCGCCAGGGTCAGAATGACCACCTAAGGGCCAGATGTAGCAACAGTTTTACGCATCGCAAACAGTGATTTTCACTGTTTGGGACGCGCAAAACCCAAATCGCGATGCCCTATTCCCCTTTTGCGAGTTGGTAACCTGGTTACCGACTCGCAAACGGAACTGCGAGTTGCAAATAGGAAGGGGTGTCCCCCTTCCTATTTGCGAGTCGCAGCGCAATGCAGGATTGCTTTGTGACCGGGAATGTGGTCACAAAGCAATCGCAGTTACCACAGTGTCAGACTGGTGGTAACCCATTCGCAAAAGGGAAGGGGTCCCCATTTTCAGTTTGAAATGCATCTCGTTTTCCTTTAAGAAAAACAGGCTGCATTACAAAAAAAAAACTGCTTTATTTAAAAGCAGTCACAGACATGGTGGTCTGCAGTCTCCAGCAGGCCACCATCCCTTTGAGTGCTGCGAGTCGCAAGGGGGTCGCAAATTGCGACCCACCTCATTAATATTAACGAGGTGGGCTTTTGCGACCCCCTTGCGAGTCGCAGATGGTGTCAGGGACACAATCCTGCATCCTGAATTGCGACTCGCAAATTGCGAGTCGCTCAGACTCGCAATTTGCGAGTTGCAATTCAGGATTTTCCTACATCTGGCCCTAAATTCAGTATTGTCAGGAAAAGGTCTATTACTTAGGACGATTACTGTCACCTTCTAATCAATGAGTAACCCTTGAAAGAGCAGCATTTATAGGTCAACCGACTGAGCCAGAAACTGTTAAGGGAATGCAAAAGTTTCTGTAACTATGTGAGGCAATAGGTTTTTGATTACAGCACTTTAATAGGACCTTTGATGTCTTCTATTAAACAGGCGAAGGGGGTGTGTGGCCTAATGAAGCATGGAGTGAGACACATTTTGTCTCTGCTCCGTACTCTCGCTATCTTCATTAAAGCATCCAGAGCACTGGGACAGCATCCACACAGCATGAGTTGTATGGATGGGGGCAATTGCATCTCCCCCAGAGTGTAGCAGGGGGAACTGAGGCTGAATTCTATGGCCCCAGCTTCACGGGCCTGATTCCCCACTTGCAGCCTTCTTGAACCTGCCATCCTCCTTGCCCACACACCAATGCCACCTGCTCAGAGCCAGGGAGGGCGGGGCGACTGAAGTCAGGTGAACGGGGGCTCCACCTTGACCTCGAGCAGCACCACATAGGGGGAGCCACATAGGGCAGTGATCGCCCTGGGAAAACTCACAGTGGCAGCAGAGCCGCCATCTTGGATTCTGGGCATTGGATGCCTGAGGCCTACAGCACTCCCCACAAAGGTCCCAACATGGAAGGGGACCTCTCTACCCTACCCTCAACACGGTGAGCCCACTGCTTTTAGCTGCTCATGTGCATGCTACGTCACCAAAAGCCAAGTCCCATGTTCTGGTGTGGGACAACCACCTGACCGACTATGCTGCTGGCGCCAGATGGGGCCAGTCACCACCTCTGCAGTTACAGATTAGGCCCACTGAACTCACCTCCTTCATGCAATGCCAATCCTTCCTGGACATTGCGTGCTGGACTCCCCCATTATTTCGAGCCTGTAAAAGATTTTGAGAGCTCTTCCCCTAGAGCCAGACCGGTATGCTGTATCCTATCCCAGGCTCAATTGACTGAGCTTATCTTGGTGGCGAAACTGGCAGACATGAGACCATCTAGACCCTCCTGAAGTGGAACTTGACTTACTGCTTGCCCTTAGAGACTTGGGATGGGAGGGCCACTGCTGGAGGTGCTGCCACTCCTTTTGCTCTATTCTAAACTTCTATTGCAAGCTACATTTATGCCCATTAGCCTCCCTTGTGCCTGCTATAACTAATTGCACACTAATCAAGTTGGATCTGGACTTGTGACGTAACTTGGAGTAGGGGCATGCACACTGTACTCAAGACATTCTCATGCCCCTTGGAATGGAGGCTGCACTGTTTGCCCCTACTTCACCTGAACCTCTAATAATGCTCCAGTAAGCAGCAGTTCCCATCTTGAGAGGTCACTGCACTGCTTTCTTTTTCTGGCCCACCCTTGCTGCCTCTCTGACTCAGGGGCCCTCATACCTACTCTGCAAGGGGGGCCGTGCTTACGTTGAGCACACCTGGCCCCCTCTCCTCCAAAGGACTTCAACTACACTTCTTGCTCCCATGAGTTGCACCTCAACTATTGCCTGGGCTGCTGCTAACTCAGTCGCTGTGGTGGCTCCTCAGAAGTCCTCTGCTGACACCTGTTATGCCACATGGCAAAACTGCAAAAGACTCCGCCATTGATCGATCTAAAGACAACCCAGCCACTTCACTATGGCATAAAACACCCCAGACAAACATGACCTCTGCCGACCCTCCCACTTTCAACCCAGTTGGGGACTCGCCACCAACTCCGCTGTCCCAGGCCTACATGGATCACTTCCTGCAGGAAACTTGCTCTGAAATAAGCTCCATTAGGATGGATCTTAAATCCTGCATTCAAGACGTCAAACGTGATGTCAGCGAGCTAGGGGGTCGAGTGGATAATCTTGAACACACAATGGATGCATGAACAGCTGATCAGGAGACCCTTTGGGGCAGGGGGATGGTGCTGACAGAGCAGCATCTTGAGTTGCAAATGAAGAAGGGGTACTTAGAAAATAGGAGCAATATTCCTAGAGTTCTTCCCGGATATTTTGACACAGGTGCACCTCTTTATTGAAAAGGAAGCCATCCTGAAGGCCGCAAGGAGCAAATCTGATTTAATCTACCAAGGCAACAAGTTCCAGTTTTTTCAAGACCTCTCACCTATTACCTGAGGGCACCACAGGGACTTCAAGCCTATCACCAACAAACTGCAAGAATGTAACATCTGCTACCAGTGGGCCACCCCTTTGTTCTTATATCACATAAACAGGCAAATGTCGAGTTCCCTGCTCAATGCTGAAAGAATGACTCTTGAAGCTGCAGATGAACCTGTGAGATGAAAGCCCAAACCTGCCTCATTCGCCCCATGTGAAACAATGTGGCCTCCTTGAACCACAGTACAATCCTACCACACTGACAAGCATTGTAAGGAGGATATCACCAAGGAAGAAAAAAGAGACATCATCCAATACCTTTGCAACCTGGAGAGCAGGCCCTACTCCTCTCCATTGACTACTGGATTCCAGTAAATTCACTCTTCCTACCTACTCAAGCTGGCTCTAGGATAATGGACACTATGACCAGTGGGATGTTGGGGCCCTAAGTGATGGGAATAAGTAGGGCACTTCTTACATCCATTACCCAGAGGAAAAATGGGAGGACTGCCTCCCTTGAGAACATGATGACGATGCATCCCGGAGGATGCCCCCTATCTCAAGCCAAAATTCTGCAACTGACCTCAAAGTTGGTCTCCTCCAATGACTGAAAGCAGCGAGCCACCATCAGATCTTCCGATGCCCATCTATCAGATCCCAGTATGACTTCATATGCCCCTAGGGTCCAGGGCATTGGAGAGGGATCTAGATGGTATACACACCACTCTATTTTGAGAGGCGAGATGCTCACGCCTCGCAAATGGCCCACTTTCCCACCTTCAACACCCACGTCCGCCTTAATCAAGACATGAGGAGAGTGACATCTCCACCATAGTTGGTGCACATCTGCACTAGCCACTCCAGGACTTGAATGGCGTTCTTAGGCCCTGCTGGCCTTATACAGTTTCAGTTTTTTACATGGTCTTTCCTCTTTTTAGGTTGGTTACTACTTCGAGGAGGCCAATTACACCTTGCACAGGAACACACAACCTTTACCCCACCACCTATAGCCCTGCAGATTCTACCCTGAATCACCATGCTCCTCTCCTCTACCATGATGCTACACCCAAACCCCCTTCGCCAGTGGTATCCCCTATCGGTCCCTAGGAAATCATACACCCAAATCCTGTGGGCATCACTCCCTTAGGCGTCCCCACTTACCTAGCCAGTGTATACTTGGCTAAACATACCGTTGTACACAGTGACCACTGCACATTACACTAAAGTGCTGTCTCTCAATGTTCGTGGCCTTAACTTCTCAAATAAACAGAAACAGGTATGGCATTATTTACTTCTGCATGATCCTGATGTTATCTTCCTCCAGGAAACTCACCTTCTTTGGAATATACAGCTCGCATGTCACACCCAAAATTCCCAACTTGCTACTGGGCATACACTCCTTCCAAGACCGCTGGCATAGCCATTATGTGTAAGGCATGATTCTGTACTAAAATATTAAAAGTAGAGAGGGATACAAATGGCTGATACCTGAAACTTACCCTCCAGTGGGCCCGATCCCTCACCTTTTTCAATATCTTTGACCTTAATTAGAAACCTTCTATGAACTCAACTATCAGGTGAGGGAGGAGACCTTGTGCAGGGAGGGGACTTCAATCTGGCCTGGGACCCTGATCTGGACCATAGTGCTACCTCTTTCCAGGGTGCGGGTGTGATGTCTGCCACTCTCAAATGAGAGCTTGCTGACTTACATCTCAGTGATGCATGACGCTATAGACACCCATACACAAGTGACTACTCATTTTACTCACAAGTACACACCTCATAATCTCGCATTGATTACCTCTTTCTCACCCACTAGCTCCTCCAAGATCTAGATACTGCTACCATCTTGGACATATCCGTTTCAGATTATACCCGTCTTGAGCTCACATGGAATGAGGCTAGAGGCCAGAAAAACACTAATCTGCGATGGCGCTTCCTCCCCACCCGAGTGCATAGAGATCCTGTAGATGTAGCTGAGATTCTAAAAGGGATCAAGGACTATTTTGTCCTGAATAATCAAAAGGGGAGCACGGGACACACATTATGGGATGGCTTCAAGGACATCATTAGGGGATTTATTTTCTCCATAGCTATTGCCCGCGCATGTGAGGCCAGGATATTTGAGGAAGTCTTAGCCGCTGATTTTAAGGCCTGAGAATGACTCCATCAGACTGCCTCCCCTACTACAGGAGACAACTGGATCTTTTGCGGGGGCAGCTGATGGCCCACATGACCAATAAGGCTGAGAATATATTACTAGGGGGAGATAGAGAGGGAACCCTCTCTGCCTGCAAATTTAGGCACGAGCAAACCCAAACACACATTTCAAATGCTAAGACTGGGGACTCGACATGTGTCACCACTGAGCCCGAGGAACAGAAGGCATTTCATAGCTTTTACCAAAACCTTTATAGTAAGGAGGATACCCTGCAGACTCTCATAGACTCCTATCTTAGTGCCTACCCCAGGCATCCTCTTGATCCTCAATACACCGAGGCCCATATTTATACTTTTTTAGCGCCGCATTTGCACTGCTTTTTAGACGCAAAAGCAGCGCAATCTTACAAAATAATTGTATTTTGTAAGTTTGTGCCGCTTTTGCACCAAAAAGTGGTGCAAATGCGGTGCTAAAAAAGTATAAATATGGGCCTGAGTTTTTAGAAGCCCCCGTCACTGCTGCTGAAATATAACATGCTTTAAGAGACCTGCGTACTGACAGAACTCTTGGCCCTGATGGGCTTCCAGTGGCTTTTACGGTGCACTTCTCCCTCTAGGATAGACTGCTGGCACTCTTTCAGGAATTTACAGCACACACAGGTCTTACCCGTACAATGGCCGTTGCAGAGATTACACACATTCCTAAACCTGTCAAAAGTCCCTCACCCTGTATCTGTTGTCGCTTGATTGCTCTTCTGAATACAGACGCTAAGATCTACAGAAAGATGTTGACAAACAAATTGGAGATATATCTCCCTGGGCTGATTGAGCTAGACCAGGTAGGCTTCATCTGTCATCGACAAGGAGCAGACAATATCCATAGAATTGCACACTTGATCAAGAAAACCCAGTGCCATAACATCCCCTCCTGCCTTCTCTCACTTGATTTAGAGAAGGCCTTTGATAGGGTTAGCTGGCCATTCCTGAAAGCAGTCTGTGAAAGACTGGCCTAGGCCCCAACGTGACCTCTAGGATCATGGCTTCCAACACATTTCCTTCGGCTACTATATCCATCAATGGCCGCCCTACTCCACCCACACATTAGGTGAGGGATACCAGACAGGGGTGCTCGCCCTTATTATTTGCTTTGGCGGTAGAGCCTTTAGCCATCACCATCCACCAGCTAGACAATACCAAGGCCATCCCCTTTGGTGGTCCTACTAATAAGCTCACTCTCTTTGCAGATTACCTGCTTACCTTGACACAACCTGCTACTTCCCTCCCTGCAGTTATGTGCGTCCTTACAGATTTCGAGCACGTCTCAGGCTTCAAAGTTAATATGAATAAATCTCAGGCCCTGAAACTTACAATTCCACCATTGGAACGCCCATCTTTGCAATCCTTAGCTCCTTTTCAATGGGCCATGAACTCCATCTGATTTATGGGCCTTAATCTAACCTCCACTGTGTCGACATGGAAAAAAGCTAATTTGCTGGACTATCAGAAGTTGGTTTTGGAATACCTCTGCAGGTGGAAGCACTTGCATGTGCCTTGGCTGGGACAGCTAAATGCTGTTAAAATGGCCATCCTCCCAAAGGTCTTATACCTCTTCCAAACTCTGCCCATCACATTTCACAAGATGATACTGCCTGTCTCCAATGAGACATTTGCACCTTCGTTTGGGGAGGGAGGCGCCATCAGTTTTCAAATAGGGTAATGATGCTCCCCAGGCATAAAGGAGGTCTCGCCTTTCTCAACGTATTCAAATATTATTGGGCGTTACGTCTCAGCGTGGGTAGTCTGAGAGAGTGAAAAGCATTGGTTCCACATGGACCGGGCAGTGGCCTGCTGACCTCTCTGCGATGCTCGTCCTTGACGTGCCTACATAGTGACCTCCACCAGGACTGTCCTGGAGATCTGGGATAGGATAGCTCTACCACAGGCCTCACAACGTTCCCCTCCTCTAACACCCTGATACTCCACAATCTGGATTTCACACCAACTTCAGAGGCTCACTCCTTCCCCAGGTCAGAAGAGGAAGACTGTTGCACCCTCTGTGACCTCTTTGAGGGCACCTCTATTAAGTCATTTAAGCACTGCAAACCAAAATTTCAGGTGCCAGAGACTGCCCGTCTGCAGTACTACTAGCTATGCCATTGGGCGCTCATCCTATTAACATATGGGAAGCTTCACGAAGATATACTCCATTCTAGACATTGGTACATGCCTTCAATGGTACGAGAGGTCTGATATCATGCACCCACAAAGTAATACAGAACTCAGCACCAGCTTGATCGCATACCAACTGGCCAACACTACTGAGGGAATCTCCAGGAAGCAATTGGAGACACTATGGCACGATATCCCTAAGATCTACGGAAGCATACCCCAGAGCGAAATGGCTTACAAATTGATTACAAGATGGTATTTCACCACACTCCATCTCCATACTATATTACTTGAATCTTTGCTGGACATGCAGCTCTGCACCTGGGGACTTCCAACACATTTGGTGGTCCTGCCCCATAATCACTACATGCTGGAAGGAGATTCTTGGTCACATTAAAGAGGCTGTGGGTTTCCCCTTCTCATGTTCTTGTTTCACAGCAGTATTAGGTATACACCCCGTAGACCTAGAAGCGATGACCTGATTGGTGTTTAATCACTCACATTTTGGGGGCTGCCAAACAGCTTATCGCACTTCAGTGGAATAAGCCTTCGTGTCTCCCCATTGCCCAGTGGTTCACGCACCTTTAGCACGTCATGTCCATGGATCTACCGCCCTATAGGGTGATAGCACACACAGATACCAAATTCACTGACCTCTGCAGACACTAACTGACTAATTCTCAAGTCTGCAGTTCTCTTGCTTCAACCCGCCCAGACTCTGGGTGCTTCAACTATTTGACTGAGGACATTGCAGTGATGTGGGAACATTTGCCTTAGGAAAGAAGACATGATCACTACTTGCACACTCTCCCTACTGTACCCCTCCCCTTATCTTTTCACACTCTTCAAATGGCCGCCTCTCCACCCGATGGACTACTATTTGCCATTTATATGCCACTGAATGTTACTGTTTCAGTGTTTTGTTGCTTTTCCCTATGTTCTCTTTCTCCTCTTTTCTTTTTGTTTACTGCTGATACACACGTGTGATGTTTTCGTCCTTGCTGTGCCTTGATGCTGGGAACTTTCTAATTGTGCTATGATGGTCAATTATTCATGCTTAATTTGTAGTTCCCACCTTGAATAGTTATAACACTGCATGTCACTATATGCCATGCTTCCTCAACTCTATTGCTGGGCTGTTTCAGTCCTATGCCTTATTATACTCACCAGTGGAAATTCTCAATAAAAAAACTTCTAGTAAAAAAGAGTGAAAGACAAAAACAATAACAAAACATTGACACCAGAAATGAGGTAGACTTTCCAGAAAGTGAAGGCTGAGATAACAAATGATCCAGTTTTGAGGACTCCTAATTACGCCAAGGAATTTTATCTCTTTTGTCATTGCAATGGTCAAGTGATGACAGCTGTCCTTACGCAGAAATATCCCTTAGCACATAAACCCATCCCATAGGATTCAGTGATGAGAGGACATTATCCTTTCAAGCAAGCTCTCGCCACTGCAGCCTTTGTAGTGTAGAAGAGCAGTCCCACTGATGTAGGGGTGATGCTCTATGCAGAACATGCAGTGTTTGCCATCATTCTGAAGGCTACAACGACTCTAACTGTGAAATTAGTTTCAGGATATGAGGTGATGATATCACTACCATCTTTGACGGTTGTGAAGTGTCATAGAGTGAACCCTGCAACATTCTTTGCTCATATTATATCAGACTGTGAGGATGATGAGCATGCCTGTGCAACTTATGTCCCTAATGAATCTAGTCAAGCAACAGAGGATTCTATTCCAGGTAGTATTATTTTGTTGATGGTTCTTCTATTGACCAGGATGCAGGAGTGAGACACACAGGTACAGCAGTAGTCAGAGCACAACATCATGATTCTTCAAACACACTCCACATAGTAGAGCAGTTAACACTAGTAGCACATTATTCTGCACAAGCAGCAGAGTTGATAGCCTTGATAGTGGCTCTTAAGCAAGGAGCAGGAAAAGTCATCACAATATATTCTGAGTCGGCTAATTTAACTACCAGAGTACATTATAGCATTATAAGATGGAGTAGGAGAGGATTCCTCAAGTGAAACTGAAGTCCTGTTATGCATAAGAATCTTGCAGAGGCTTTAGTAGAGGCACTTGCGTTACCACAGGCAGTGGCAGTTGTGAAGTGTGCAACACATACAAATGGAAGCCAATGCATGTGCCTTGGCTGGGCCAGCTGAATGCTGTTAAAATGGCCACTGTCCCAATGGTCTTCTACCTCTTCCTGATTTTGTGTCACAAGGAAATGCACTAGCAGATTGGGCAGCTAAAGATGCAGCTAGGCGCACACCCCCACCTGTAAAATCAGGTTCACAACATGTCCCTGTTTTGGTGGCCCAGAATGCCTCACCATCTGAGTCTGAATCTGACGCTCCCACTGATAATGTCTTTCCTCATTATGCTGAAACAGTGAGTCCACATCTTCAAGAATTGCTGGTTGCTGCTCCACCACATGAAAAACACTTATGGGAGACTAGATAATGCTACCAGTCAGGAGATGACTTAGATTATAGGCAAATATCTACAGGTAAGCCGTGATACCTCAGGCTTTACTTATGATAGCTGTTGATCAATTGCATATACTAGCCCATATCTCAACAGATATTTGTCTGTGCAAACACATCAAGAGTGGTTTGTTCCCAACTTACATGATATGCTTAGCATGTACCTTCATAATTATACTATTTGTCAACATTTCTCTCCAAATCCCACATTAAGGGCAATACATTTGAACATTCCACAGCCACATGGTCATTTTAAAGCTCTCATCTTGACTTTGTGGACATGTTAGAAAGGTGCAATAACTATCAGTATCTCATAGTTGTAGTTTGTCCTTTTTCTAGATGGATGAAAGCAGGATGGTGCGTCCATTATGATGCTAAGTCAACTGCTACTTTTCTGATTCATGAGTTGAATCTCCACTGAGGAATTCCAGAATGGAAAAGATAAGATAACACCCTTTGTTAATGCAATCTTCACACATCTTACAACAAGGCTAGAGATAAAACATAAACTATCTTCTATTTATCATACCCAGATCAATGACATCTTTGAGGTTCTTAATGTCTGCTGAAGAATAAGATCATTAAGCTATGCACCACATTGCATAAGAATTAGTTGCATTGCTTACCATTGGCACTCTTCCCCATTAAGAACACACCTAGCTCAGATCATCACCTGACACCTCATCATATAGTGGCAGGGAGACTTATGAATACCCAAATAAGTGCCACCAGAAGTAAAGTACAGGGAGAAAGTACAGTTGAAATTTTGCATGAAGAAATGCATGCTTATCTATTTGGACTAATCAAAGCAGTAAAGTTAATTTCCAAACAGGTAACCAAGGCAAAGGAGAAGTGCACCACTGCTGAGGTTGACCTCCTAGTTGTGCACATAGGCATTACAGTTTTTCCCAGGAAATTTGTTCGGAAACGGAGCGAGCGAAGGTTCAATGAACCTTTCACTGTGACCATGGATACTTCAACTACCCTCAAGGTAGATGGCAGGAAGCCTTGGATTCATTTATTGGACATTCGATTGAACCCTGCATCGCACCAAAAAACACCAGCAATAATGGAACAAGAGGGGGGAAGAAGATTGTGACCGTAAAGATAACTCCTCCATCTCTTCCTTTGGACAATTCTCTGCTTTTGGACAATCTTTTGAACCAGCAAAACAAAAGTTATGAATTTTTGTTTTCTTTTTTGTCTCTTATTACTGTCATTTCTACTATTGTTCTTTCATAGTAAAGTATATTCTAGTTCTACTGGTTACATCATACACCGGCAAAGAGAACTCTAAATGTGATGTGTCTCATAGTATTCATACAAGATTATTAGATATAGATGTTCAGAAAATGCTAGTGAATCATTTTTCATTTGCTTTTTAATTCCCCATGCCACAGGTTCAGGCAGGTTACATTCAACTAAGGAAGTACCCCAAGCACAACTCTATGTCTTTTACTTCTCTACTTGTGTATGATTAGGACCCGATTGCAGCCAATACATAAAAAATTACCCTTCAGCAGATGTTCTATACATCTTTACAGGCAGATAGGACATTAAGGATAAAATAGTATGAATGAAGAAAACAGGTCTTCCTAACATGGATACAAATGATACAAATGGTATTAGGTGTAGGGTTTTTAGGAGTCACACACCCACCCACTGAGTGTGGTAGTTATTTAGTTAATCCTTTACCTCCTGATTGTGTTTGTAGGCCAAGATTTATAATTGCTGGATCAGTTTACGCACATGATCAATGGTATCCTGGTATTACATTTTCCTGTAGGGTTATGTCTTCATGGAACAGAACTGATATTAATCAGGATGCAGTAAGACAGTGTGCAGATATCTGGAACCACAATGTTGGGAATTACACTTGGATAGATTGTATAGAAAGACCTCAGAGAATAATGAGATTAACATCTGTTTCTTTAATTTTCAGGAGAAACTGCACTGTTAATATAGGCAGAATATCAACTGCAGTGCCACAATAGACAACGCCGACATGCAGGGGTCACCTCCAGTGTCATGGACTATTAATGGCAGTGTGGAGAACAACTGTAAGCTTGGTTACCACCAAACTGGTATGGCATATGCACCATGGCCACCTTGCACACCTCTGTTTTGGTAATTCCTGGAGTGAATTTATGAACGCTTCATGAGCACTCCTTGAGCCATCCAACAACTTTGCTACATCATCATTGAAAAGAAGAGCTTCAGAGTATTATAGCACTACCACTTGAATGATGTTCCCCAAGTGTACCAGTTCTTCAATGATGCACAGTTGTTCTTTGGAAGTATTCTGCCATTTGTCCATGCAAAGGCAACTGCTCGAAGGCTGGATGGGAACTTATGAAGTCTATAAATACTACAAAAGAAAGATTCAATGCCATAAAAAAGAGTTGCGCACTATGAAAGTGATGATAATGCAGCACCGTTATTTACTTGATCTCATGAGCACCATGGAAGGAGGGGTATGTGAAAAAAAGGGACTGCTTGTTGTACTTATATCTCAGCAATTGATGAGGACAATGGGACTTTGTCAGAGGCCACACAAACTTTGCATAATCTAGAGAAGAAAATGGTAGATGAAGGCGGTGCCCCAGATAATTGGCTTAGTGGATGATTTTCTTTAACCATCCTGGGTGTCGGGACTTTTTGGAGCCTTGTTGCCTGCTCTTTTGGCCCTCTAGTTGATATTATTTGGTATTCAATTAATTTTAGCGCATTGTAGAAGGATTAGTGCAAAGGTGGGAGGGATGTTTTCTGTTAGGACACCAACACAAGTAGTAGATGTTCTGGGCAATATATATCACCTAGTACTAAGTGCAGACCAAGGTTTAGACTCAATAGTTGAAATATCAACTAGAGGGGGAAATGTTGGAGAGGAAATAAAATATAAAGAAATGACGTTACATCAGACATCAGTAGAATATAATATAAAATCATATGTGGTGAAAGAGCAGTGTAGGCCTAAAATGTATGCTGATGCCGTAGGGGTAAAGAGTTCATTTAAAAATAGAATCCATGACCAGCAAGGTCTTAGTTAAAGGATACCTGTGTTTATAAGACTGAAGGAATCTATGGTCTTAAGCACACTGGCATGTATTCTGTTGTCCCAGTAAATTAAAAACATGATTGAAGAATTGGAGCATGAGATTGAATTAATCTAGGTATGTGAAGTAGTGAATGGTTAGTTTGTTAAGCATTATTACAACTGCAATCATAATGTATAAGAAATAGGTTAAAGGATTTCGGGACACCAGTGATGCGATTTTGCAACAAGTATGTACTTGCTAAACTTACTGATTACCTTTTTGTAATAGGCATTGATTATGTTGCTATATAAGGGGCTGCCTATGAAGCAGCAAATTGAGACCAGCTATTTACCTATACAGAGATATCTTCTCTCCCTGCTGTGACTGTAAAACACTGTGTTTGCCCTCGGTAGAAAACAATATAAAATCATATGTGGTGAAAGAGCAGTGTAGGCCTAAAATGTATGTTGATGCCAGAGGGGTAAAGAGTTCATTTGAAAATAGAATGCATGACCAGCAAGGTCTTAGATAAAGGAAACCCATGTTTGTAAGACTGAAAGAATTTATGGTCTTAAGTACACAGGCATGTATTCTGCTGTCAAAGTAAATTAAAAATGTGATTGAAGAATTTGAGCAAAAGATTGAATTAGCCTAGGTATGTGAAGTAGTAAATGGTTAGTTTGTTAAGCATTATTAGAACTGCAAAAAACAATGTATAAGAAATAGGTTAAAGGATTTCAGGAAACTGATGATGTGATTTTGCAACAAGTATGTACTTGCTAAACCTACTGATTAACCTTTTGTAATAGGCATTGGTCATGTTGCTATATAAGGGTCTGCCTATGAAGCAGCAAAGTGAGACCAGTCATTTACCTGTATGGAGATAGCTACTTTTCCTACTGTGACTGTAAAACACTGTGTTTGCCTTGCCAAGAAGAGTCTTGTTTTTTTTAAAATTTTAAGTTTCCCTACAACACTTTCTACAACATAGCAGATTCACAGTGCTGTAAATTACAGGTGTTTCGATTCTAAGTTAATAGTACTGGTTAGCAAAGAAATACAAAGGACTGGCAACAGAAAGGGTGATCAGAAAAAAATCTGAGAAGATGCATGTGTCTCCAACGTAGGGCCAGATTTACAAGGTCCTAGCACCTCCTTGTGCTACACTAGTGTCATTTTTTAAAAGTTAATGTGGCTCAAGAAGGCAATTTTGGCTGCCCCATATTTACAAAGTGGCACAATGCATGCATTCTGCCACTTTGCAACCCCTCATACCACATTATGCCTGCTCAAAGCAGGCTTTTAAGTGACACACCCGTTTAATCAATGGTCCTCCTTGAATTGTGCTGTACTAGCATCAAAATTATTGATGCTAGTGAGGCAAAGCACCACAATAGCATCAAAAATGTTGAGGCTATTGGCCCAACCTGGGCCATACGGCGCGCCCATGGTGTTGTTAGGTGGGGCAGAGGAGACGCAATAAAATGGCACATCAGCACTGATGCACCATTTTCTTGGAAAAATGCCCCCTAGTATGTTGTAACATTTCATGAAAAGCATGTAATGCCTTAGTACTTAGTAGCTCTAACAGGTACAAGGGAGAAACAGTAAACAGCAAATGCTGCATTTACTCTTTGACCGCCCCTCTCCCTCTGCTGGAAAGTGCCTGTACTATCCCAATAAAATGCATCATCAGTAATAAGAGGCAGAGGTACTTCCCCAATACAAGTAGAGAAGTGCTGCTATGAAAGTACAGTTACTTTCCCTTCAAACTTCAGCAACCTTACGGAGGCATTCTGGCACTCTGATCAAATGCATCATGTATCTCCTGTTAGAAGCTATTACATTCATCCTAAAAATGGGGCATGTCTGCTTACAAATAGCAACCATCCGGACCACTAATGTGTGTTAATCCAATGCGGGTACATTGTACTGTTTGGCCCTGTGCCTTTAAATTTACATAGGGACTAGACTGTGTCTCAGTGTCCCTGTGGCTTGAGACCAGTACTTCCTTGGAGCTGTTCAGCCTGCCCTCATTTCTACTTATCTTAAGGCACTGGAGCTACATTTCTTGTTCTGTGGTAACACTTGGAGCACTTTAATGCAAAGCCTCTTTTATGTCTTCAGAAAGGGCAGGCTACCCATTTGAACTTAATCTTTGAAATGTGGGAGGCATCCATATGCCTCTCTGTGGGGCCAGTGCCTGATTGATGACAACCTGCCTGCACCATACTCTATATGGCTGATCTGATTTCCACACTCATATGCTGTTCAAGAGTCTAAAGAAAGTGGTAGTTTCAATTTGTGGGACATCTTTAATGTTATGAATGGTGCTTCAGTGCACTCACTGCTGTCATAAAATGGTATCTGTTGCCTTAATCCCAATTGCAGGATCTTAAAATCATGCGGCCACAAAAGGAGCAGGCAAGACAAGACGGTGCGGAAGTGGGTCCTGAAATGTTCTCGGCAAAGAAGATTAGCTCAGCAGAATGCTGTAAGGCCCCTGTTGACAATGGGACAATGGACTCATAAGTAGTCGGTACAAGAGTTGCTAAGTAAGGTACGTGAACTCCGTAGTATCTGAGGTGGTCGGAAATTACTTCCCCAAGGAAATAACAGAATGTGGAGGCTGATTGCGGACCATCTGATCCTCAGCAAGGAATTAGGAGGTATGGAGGGGTCACTGATGGCCATGAAACTGAGCTGACTGCTCTGTGCACCAAGCCCCTTCAACAGGGTGTCTGGGCACTGTCAGTTTAGAACTGTTAACATAAGATGATGGTGATGTTCATGGTTGAGGTCCCACTTGTGCTTGTTTTCTTTTCAAATTGGCCCTCCTCTAATTTAGTGCCTCTTTACAATCTGTTGTAGTGGGAATGAGGTATATGGTGATGGTCGGGGGGTCTCAGTAGGCACACGTGGCAGCTAGATGATCCCTATTAAGGGACTACCTCCACTGCTTTTTGTTGAGTGTTGGCAACCTGCATCATTGTACAGCATGTTCATTACAAATTTGTGCCTCATGCTTATGGTTAAATGTAGAGTAATTCCAGTCCTGGTGTAGGTAGGCCATTTTGGTTTTTGTGTTCAGGAATAGAGATACCTAAGATTTCTAGAGCTAATTACTGTCATATGATGATGTGTTCCACCTCTTGAGCTCTCTAGCACAGACTTATAGTATGAAGGGAAGTGGATGGCTAAATAGTGTGGGAATCTGTTTGGGGTGACTGCCCAGCTAGATAGGGAAAATCTTGTGTATGATAATGAATCCTGGAATTCGGTGGAAGTATAGAGATCCTTACTTAGCATGTCAGAAGAAATGCCGGGCTGGCCACACACCATGGACTATTGTCTAAAAAAACATAATGAACATTTTTTTTTTATGTAAGAAACCCTCTTGTCTATGATGGAAGGAACCAGGCTACTCTGGTGATGAGGGACCAGTTATTCTGC
Organism: Pleurodeles waltl; assembly: GCF_031143425.1. Taxonomy (NCBI): domain Eukaryota; kingdom Metazoa; phylum Chordata; class Amphibia; order Caudata; family Salamandridae; genus Pleurodeles; species Pleurodeles waltl. The sequence continues at coordinate 637,296,518 of NC_090444.1, forward strand.
ACTACCTATTCTTCAATCGTGAGGGAAATTCACATTTGTGCTAGGGCAGGGACATATTTCAACAGGATGATGTTACCACAAACACGGAAACTGGATATAAAATAGTGTCTGGTGATGTATATGCCCCTTATGAAGGCCTCGTCCAGTTTCTCATGGTCCAGTACTGCAAGCAGGAATAGCACGTCGTCTGGTGGTACATAGGGAATTTAAAGTGCATCCTTTACCAGGCATTGGAAAGGTGGTACTATGCATGCATTTTTACAAGAGGAAAGTGGAAAATTTACAAAAACATGGACAGAATAAAGCCATTTTTAGATACAAAATTGGGAGTCTCCAGCCTGAATTGGTTCTATTGGCATGTATGGTTGTACAGCCACTCAGGGCCTGATTTAGAATTTGGCGGATGTGGCTACTCCATCACAAACATGATGGATATTCGTCCACTGTACTACAATCCATTATATCCTATGGGAATCATAATACAACTGAAGGGATATCCGTCATGTTTTTGATGGAGTAACCCCATCTGCCAAACTCTAAATCAGGCCCTCAGTCTTTTGCCTGGGAATTAAAATACTGTGAGTTTACATTTGCTCTACCTGCACCATATTTATTACTATTTTGCACATATAGAGAACCCATTGCAGTCCTGATTAAAGCTAGAAAGGCAGAGGCAACAGAAAGAATCAACAACACAATTGCAGCAAAATTAACTACAGTTAGAAATGCATGAGCAACCTCTGGCACATATCTGTACTCAATGTTAGTATTGCTCTGTTATTTAATCTGAGTCAAGACTCCTTCTTAGTTCCCAGGCAACCTGTGGAGTGTGGATTCCCCCAGGATTCCCCCTTTTTCCACAGTTTTATAATCTTCTGTGTCAGATTATTTTACAAGAGAATGAGAAACCCAGGGAGACAAAAATCTGATTTTGATACTGATCAGTGCCCTTAGGAGCAAGGAAATTACTTAAAACTCTATCTCAATATTACAAATAATCAATTGTCACCTTGAGAAATATATTTTCCGTCACAAAGCCCATTGTTGCCTCCAGATGCTTCAGAAATATAGAATGAAAATGTCTCTTGGGCTAGAGAAGCAAAGATTCTGATTAACTAGTTCATAAAACACTGCTAAACTCATTTTAGTAGTGTCCCCCCTGGTCTCTGTATTGACGTGCTGATATAGTACTAACCACTTGTATTTCCATTGCCTGTGTGACAACACATCTCCTCTAACCTTATTCCAGTTCTTTTTAGTTGTGCACAGTTCAAATGTATCTCCATAAGAAATGACCTAATCCCCTTCTAAAAGAAAAGTTAATGAGTGAAACAAGGGTTTCTCATGACGAAACCCTGCATCAAACAGTTTTCTTTTTTAATTTTCAAAAAGAAAATCCTGAAAGAGGCTATGAGAATCCTCTACCATGGTGAAGAGGGTATTTAGCAGGTTTCACTGACCCTTACCACTAGAGTTTTCCTGACAGTGACGGGTAGTGAAATTGAGCTGTAATTCTGCCTATCTAAATTAGGTGGGTAGAATTACAGGTCTGCTTATGATGGCCCTTACTCCACAGGGCCATCAGATTTATTGAAAAACGGCAGAGACAGACCAGTCTCCTACTGATCAAACCGATGGTCTGCCTGCATCAAAATCGGAGTGGACAATTATCTTGGCAGCATAGATACTCCATCACTATTGTGATGGAGTGTCTATTCTGCCAAGATATAAATCAGACCCTATGTTCATAGTCAGCATTTAGGGTCAAGGTTAACAACATTTTATCCAATGAAAAGTCACCAAAAGTGACAAACATTGAGGCAAATTGTCGATTTGGGGTTTACTTTCCAGCAAACTTGTATTTCGAGAGAAAGTTGCCTAAAAATAACATAAAGCAGCACTATGCACTACTTTACTCTAATTTCTGTCAAGAGGGTGTTCCATGAGTTGTATACAGGTGTCCCATCCATACCACCAATGGTTTTTGATGCAAAGCCCTAACTACTAAAATTTTAGACTGAACTTTGCACCATGAAATTAGGCCTCATTGAGGTGGGTGCAATGATAGAGAAAACATTTATTTTTCCCATTCCATTCTAAATTTGTATCTGTGCTATACCTAACAACACACATACAAAGTGGGAAAGTTTAAACTTAAGTCAAAGGGTATCCTTTCAGTAAACAAATGATGTTAGACTGTGGTGCAAAGGTGTACCTGTGAGTGCTAGGCAGTCATAAAGTGCATCAGGGCGGGGGAAGGGAGCAGCAATTTTAGATATGCATATGGGACTGTCTGGCTCTCTCCATTTCCTATAGCTGCTGCATTGATTGAAAAAAATAGTAAATTTGCTCTTTGGTTTTGACAGTCTTTGGTTTCCTCATCCAGTATCAAATGAAACAGGTGCCTAACATGTTATCTGAGCTGCCAATGTTAGAGATGAAGGGAAGTTGTAGTGACAGTGTAATAAAGTGGGCTACTAGCTGCAAAGTATGTGTGTCCATTACAAGTGATAGACCCACAACTTTCCCTTTACTGGGAACCAAGTACCCTATTGTAGCATTTGACTCTGCCAGTATAGTGAAGCAGTCCAAGGCGTGGTCAGGGGAGGTGGTGTGGGCTAATATCCCAGTCTGCATTACGCAACAAACAACACTCAATAAATCATTGACCAGTAAGTACCTTTTCTTTAAAAAAAGGAAACTTATTTTATTATGAACAAACTATGGATACTTTGCATTAATTTATAAACATCTACAAGTAAACAGATGGAAAGGCCTATGGTCACAACCTTTTGATAGTTCATACCCTTAGCAAGCTCTGAACCCTAAGACCACAGTACCCCATACATATACTACATGTAAGGGAATGTTGTTGTCAAAAGTCAGGCCTACTGGCTTTGTCAGGGTTTCATCATTTCATCACATTAATCAAAGCAGAAATATGTTAAAATGAACCAAAGCAACACCACTGAAATCACTATGAATGATACCATCTTACAAGAACATTCATTAAGGCCTGTCATGACTCAATGTTCACCTTGGGGTTGACTAACTGATTGCACACTCACAAACCTATCTGCAAAAGCATAAGCTCCAGAAGCACTAAAAAAAAAAATGATCCTGGGGGCAAGGACATAATCCCTTGGAACACTTAGCACTACTTCCAGAAAAATCCTGTGGGGACTCTTGAGGGAGCAGCTGCATTACTGACAGCTCCCAAATCACTTTTCAAAATGTAGGTAGTTTCCTTGCCTTTCCTGGGGTGCCACAAGGGACAAATATGCAGATTTGTAGCCACTTATGGGGCTTATGGAAGGCTCCTTCACCCAGCTCATAGGCTGGTGACACATACTGGGGGATCGCCTGCCCCACAGCCAGGTCCTTTTTTAATGGTATCCATGTTTCTGCATTTCTCCATTTGTTTAATGCTAGGTACCCCCACCCCTTTGATGGGACACACAGTGTGTGCTTAGCTCTGGGTTATTGCAGGGAACACAATCCCACGCTGCTTGGTTGTCTTCCTGCCAGTACACTTTGCTCTTTTTCTGATGTGGGAGCTCATTACGCCCTCCTCTGAGCAATCTTGCAGTGTGTCACCCAGACACAGGTATAGGGAGATGGAGAAAGCACACCATGAGGAAAGGAGAGTGGTGGAACACATCTTTTTCTGTAGTCCAAAGGAAATAAAGACTCCCAGAACAGTTTCTATTGGGTTGGCCCCAGCGTATGGGATTCCTGGGGTCATAGGTCTTCTTTGGAAGGGGCTTCATGCATGCACTGTTCTATTCTCCACAACCTTGTGCTGACACCGACAAAGTGAGTGGAGGGCTACATGCTTTGTATTCCCACCCTACCCTCAGGGAACCAAGCTTCTTTCTCAGTTTTCTCCAGCTCCATTTCTCCAGCTACATTGAGCCTATTTCCATTCTGGTCTCTTTTCAATCATGGTGCAAACTCTGGACATCAAAAGGGCTTTCTTCGGTCATCCAAGCATGTAACCTTTATTTTCATTATAGAAGAGCTGGGTTTTTAATTCCTTTGTTGTAGTTCTTGTCCTCGCAGTTGCCTTCGCCCGGAGGGATACTAAGCATCCCCTGTGCAGCTCACTGGCAGCATATCCTCCCTGCTGCACTTGGCCATCTTGCAGGACATCTGTGTGTCAGCAGCAGAGTATGTGGCCTTTCATGATGGAGGCCACCCATCTGCTGAGAAAGTTCACAGAAGATTCATGGGAACACTCAGGGCCCACACAGGCAGGGCCATCCCTCTCCTGTACCTCAGGGGGCATAAGGGGGCCAGTCCCTCTAGTCCCGGAGAAGAACTCCTAGTCCCGGGCTGTCAGCTGGGTTCTGAAAGTCCATCCTTGTAGTGGAGTCAAGTAGCTTCCAGACATGCATTAAACTGGCAGCAGCACTCCCAGGTCCATGATGTACTTAACAGTCTCTCCCTTGTGCAGAGGTTTTTTTGGGGGGGTGGGAGCTACTGGATAGTAGGAACCTCTGCCTAATCCTAGGTTGACTCATCAACCCTGGCCCCAAACACACATTCTGGGACGTTTCAACATGGTGGCTTGAAGTGGTCAATGGAAAAACCTTCCCTAATGGCCTCAGCACCACCCCCATCTGCCAGAACCCTTTTACCCAGAACATCAAATGGAAGCCCCTCTTGTGTTTGGCTTGGGAGGACTGCCAGTACTCCTTTGTGTCTGTGGGAGGCAGTTTCTCAGGGCAGGTGCTGAGTGAAAGGTAATTAACACATGAAGATTATGTCCCCTCCCCTTCCTTTCCCAGGAACAATTCAAAGTACTGCCAGTTGGCTCTATTGTGAGGGGAGGCCTATGATCCCCTGCTGGCCAGCAGCAAGATTAACCTGGCCTAGAAGGGGGAAGAGGCTTGTGATCTAATTATTAGCTCAGTCATAGAAATGTAACCACTCCTCAAGTGCCATCAGGTGTTCAGATATCATAAAAGTGACTTTGGATGTGTACTCAGGGTACATTTTTGCCTGACCTGTATCAATAGGCTTACATGAGGCAAAATGTACTTTGGCCCAGATTTCACCCATAATGTATAATTCAGTAAAGCACCTGCTCTTTTCAGTTAAGCACTACAGGCCTACATTATGAATGCCTATTCACATTATGAAGCAGGTGTGCACCAATTCCTGAAGGGTCCCTTAGGTTTCAGGCTACCTGTGCGCAGATACCAGGCTGAGCTAGACCATAATCTTACATGCCCAGTCCACTTATGTGTGAGCACACAAGTACTCACATGTTCATGTGCAATCAGCCCAGAGTTTCTTGCCCTGCTGAGCAACAGCAGACAATATCTCACATGCAGACACTGTTGGCTAGCACACACAGTTCACTTTTACGCAATTTATAATGAGTGTGACTCAGTGAGAAACACTCAGCAGGACTTGGAATGAAGATCTGCCTATTCGCAACACCTTACACAGTATCAAGATGCCGGTCATCTCTGTCAATTTATTCGGGCAAGGAGTTTTTTTTATATATATATATATTTAGAAATTTACAAAGCCTAATTGTTTTTTTTTCTGACTGCTATCAATTGTAGCAGACCATGGAGTCACTCTATTAGTGTTAGGGTAATGTTTGTTATAAACCGAACTGAAATCAAGCTTTTGATGTTCTGAGTCCAACCGCCACCACTTACAATAAATTACAGTAAGTAGTGATGACAATACAGCCAGGGCTGTATTGTGCTGTTGATGTCAGGATGTTGGGGTGAGACTGGGACGGCAGTAGATGTCATGCATAAAGGCTGATCCATCATAGCTGGTGAATGTCACACATTAAGGCTGGCCCATTGTGGTTGGAACACATGGAAGCTTGTAGTAATACCAACAAAAAAAAAACTTGCTGCATTGAGAAAACAAAGGACACAAGTGCATTTAAGATGCACTGAATCTGATCTAAGGACTTCACTTTCCTAAAGCAACTAGGCAGTATAAGTAGTCATATTGGATTGTGTTTCCAAGTGTGACTTTGCGAGTGACACCATTTTCCCTAGACTGGGTGAAGGGGAATCTAGGGACAGTGCAACATCATGACCATGATCACACAGTCTGTGAAATTGTAGCAAACAAGACACCATAATTGTGGGGGTGTGGCCTGCAGCCGATCAAGATGGCTGTCTTATTAGAGATCTCCACTCCCCAGCCCTCAAAACCCACCCGTATTGAACCTTCCTGCGCCTGATTGCCATTTAAACCCCCCTGAGGATCTTGATATTATCAACCTCTACCAGCTGATGCCTGCATTGCCGCAGTGCAACCCCAGATGACTTCTATAGCAGAGCAGCAATGTCTACAGCTGGGTCTTTTGGGCTGTGGCCTACCCCGCTGAGGCTGTTAGCGGGCAGCGGACCAGTGAGGCTAATGGCTCACAACGGACCTTGCCCCTCCTGTGGAGGTAGGACAGCGTCGCTTTGGGTGGTGCACTATTGGGCGGCCCTGCCTAATGAGGTATGTGGGAGTGAGGGGCTCCGGAGCAGCTCCAGTTGCTTCCTTCTCCTACTACGAGCTGTGGAGGTGCCCTGGTAGTGCTCCTCCTCACCTAGGGCTTGGAGAAACTGACGAGGGTTCTTGGGGGGGGGACACTCGCTGCTTTAGGTGGGGGCAGCAGGGGGTGATCTCAGCTGCTGACGGACTTCGAGAGCTGATAGGGTTTGACAACTGCTTGAGTCTGTGTTGAGTCAGGTGGCCTGGGAAGGGTCCCGGTGGTACACGCTACAGCAGGGGTGCATCATTGGGCCCCCCCTGTGGGTCCCAGGCAGTGTTGCTCTTGGGGTCTGGGGCCTCAGAGGTAGCCCCTTGAGCTAGTGCTGGAGGCCATGTATACTCCCAGGGGCCACCCCCCGCCCCCAAGTGCACACAAGTGCCTATCACCTGCCTGCACCAGCTGACATTTTGGAGTTCCCATTGGTCCCTATCCTCACATCCCATGGGCTGCTCTACACTGCACGCTGCAATAACTACCTCCAAATGCTTAACACCTAACCGCTGTACTTGACATTTTGGCGTTCTTCTTTGGCACCTCTCCTCCTCTTACAGTCATGAGCTGCCCTGCCAGGCCCACTTCAGATCACTACTGTGCATAACTTTGATTACTGGGCTGCGCCAGAGGAACCTTGACAAAAGAGAAAGTAACTGGAAATAAGCTCTTATATTACAGGTTGAACCACACTGTGCCAAGAGAAACTGGGTTATGCAGGTGATTGCCCCCTTTCTGCCTGTTCACTGTTGGGCTCCAGTTGATGCACCATGGTGGCCCTTGAACTTACTACTGCTGAGTCTGGGTAACTGCCGGCGTCCTCTGTGATAACATTCTAATTGGAACAATGGTTCTGTTTAGTGTCCTTACCAATGTATGAGACTGACCTATATTTCCACTTCCCTGCACCATACAGAAGGATTCAGACCTGATCTTGGGTGGACATGGTTCTTGCTACTCACCTGCCTCCTTGTCTGGCTTGAACTAGGAGGACCTGCAGCAGCACCCCACTCCAGAGACACCTTGATTACGGGGAAAACAGATCCTAAACAGCCCAAGCCCTGTAAAGTCACAGCCTGCAAGCTAGATGAAGATACTACTCCGACCATGACCACTGGGCCCTCTCCCCTGAAGCTAGCAGTCATACCCTGCTGCTCCAGATGAGTGTCAACTTGCAGCATATTAACTCCAAAATTGACGGCCTGATGGGCCGGCTTGACAGATTGGAGGCCTGCCTTAGGAGGCAGGAGACAAGGACTATTGATACCGAACAGCTTTTTGCTTCACTGGAGACTAAACATGCCACCTTGGCTGCCAATCTTAAAAAAATGAAAACTGAGCTTCTAAATTTAGCCTCTAAAAAAGAAGACTTATAGGCACTCTCCCGACAAAACAACTTGCACCTGGTGGGCATCACTGAGTCCACAAATACTGGGAGGATGTTATTGTTTACAGCACAACTGTTGTGTGATTTATTTGGTGCTTACACTTTTTCCAAATGCTTTGTGGTGGACTCACCGCTCCCTTGGTCCCTGACTGATCCCAGGCACATCTCTGCATCCTGTCATTGGTAGACTCCTTAATTATCAAGACTGTGATACGGTCTTTTGGCTGGCCTGCAAACAGGGCACACTCGCATACCAAGGATCCAAACGTACCATTTTTCCTGACTTCACAATCTGGGTACAGGAGGCCCAACGAGCATTCCACAATGTCAAACTTATACTTCAGGAGCATAACATATCGTATGTCATGCTGTACCCAGCCAGACTCTCATGTCGGCTGAACGTGAAAATTATTATCTCCAACTCACCAATGGAAGCTCTTGGCAGCATCAAGAATGCCCTTGGATTACAAACCAGACATCGCCACAATACCTAGACCCTTCCCCCGGGTCTGATACCGACTGGCTTGTCCGATTCCATGGGTCCAGATCCTTGACCTGTGGTAAACTTTTATCCACCTGAATGTCAACTCGCCATACAGCTCATGGTGCAAAAAAACTTGAGTAGCTTGAACTATTTTAACCGAGGACACTTTTTTGGACTTGATATGCTACAGGTAGAGGTTGCATAACTCTTCATTCCCTGATTAGAGGATTGTCAAACCCTGCTTCTTGGACAATATGATACAGGAATACTTTAGCCCCCTTTTTCTGAGACCTAAAGAGACTTGGCTGTCTTTCATTAGCCAATATGTCCCTTATTGTTGTTTAACTGGCAGGGGTGGTTGACTGCAACGAGATCCCCCACCCACTGCATTACACCTCGCTACTGATTCTTTTGATCAGTGTTGACTGTCTATATTTCTGTCCTTAATTTTCCAAACTGCATTTCTGTTTTGGGTAGTCACTGATGCTGGAGATGATCAGTAGGATGGGGGATGTTGGTGGGGGGGTGGCATAGTTATTTTTTTGTTAATGCCATGTTCTTGTAAAATACCTGCTGACATCATGTTTTCTCCCAAATGCTTGGGTGTACAATTGGGTGGAAATGGACAGTGCCCCGTGGTGCCTTCTGAGGTTTATTGGTCCCTAGGGTTCATCCACGTAGCATATTTAATGGCATGCCATGTGGCCACCCACCTCTAAGATGCTGCGCTCAGTCTTATTACCTAGAACGTGAGCCATTAAGCGATCCACAAAAACAGTGCAGAGTACTTACTTATCTAACATGGCATGACGTCCATATCGTGCTGCTGCAGGAAATGCACCTCAGACCCTGACCCAAATGAGCTTTACCAATAATTGGGCTGCCCATGGGGTTTATGGCAACTATTCAACCTATCCCAGAGGGGCAGTAATACTGGTGTGGAAAGACCTTTCAACCCGCCTCCTTGCAACAGTCTCAGACCCTCGGAGCAGATACATTATCCAGCAACTGATATTTCAGGGAAATATCTTACCATCATTAACACTTATGGGCTCATTGTAGATGATCTGAACTTCATCTGAGCTGTCTGGAAACACTACCTAGCTTTATCCCCTGGCAGTGTCCTCTGGGGCATTGACTTTAACCTTGTACTTGACTACGCACTAGAATACTCTGATCCTACAATTCTTACTCATCTGGCTGTAGCAAGCACACTTCAAGATCTTATGCAGGTGAATGATTTTCTTGACTATTGGAGGGTCCGTCACATGTCCTTCAGGAGGGAACACACATTTCTACGGATCATGAATCCTGGTGCATTTGGACTACTTGTTAGGCACTCCTGACATCTATAGCAGGATAACACCTGTTAAGCACTTGCTTAAAACCCTGTCAGCTCACTCCGTGGTGATCCTTGCCTTCAATCTCCCTGAATCCACACACACAGGCTTCACTTAGACTCTCTCTCCACAGCAGCTGCTGGATCCCGTATTCCGATATCCACTGCAACATAGTTGACTTCTTTCAGATCAATAAAACCTCAGTTGTTTCAGTTGGCGCAATCTGGGAAGCATTCAAAGTTTGCAGTAGGTGAATGCACATATCTAAATATTTTTCGATCTGAAAAGACTTTCAACATCAGCTGGAGAAGCTAGAGCACCACCTTCGTCAGCTAAAACATAACATAGAGGCTGATCACCAGCCGAGTCTGCTGGCAGAACACCAGACTACCCTAGCAGAGTGCAATGCACAAATGTGATACTGCACGTACATATGGTGATTGGGAGACACAAGGCTGCACATTAGCTTGCATGGTGAGGCAGCGATGTAGTCCATCGCATGCCAGCCAGTTGAACCGTGAAAATTGACTTTGACGCAGAGGACATATGAAAGAGTTTGCAATATATTACATACAGCTATAATCTTCTCGTCACTCACATGATCCCGCAGACTATACTGCTTATCTTAGTCGTCTCACCTTGGCTTGGCTGGAGGGGCCCATTGAGGCCTTTCTGATGGAGGCCATAAATTTAGACGAGATTATGGTAGCTATTGGTGGGCTACCTACCTGTAAATCCTCAGAGGTGATAGCCTTCCCTCTGAGTTTTACAAGGCATTCTTGGCTCCTCTAGCTCCTCACCTATTACAAGTCTGCGATGAAGCCCCACGCACTGGTACCTTACCTCCTATTCTACGGGAAAGCATTCCCATATTACTTCTAAAATCCGACAAGCCCACTAAGCCTTCAGACTTGTACCAACCACTATCCCTTATAAATGCTGACAGTATGATACATGTGAAAGTATTGGCCAATAATCTGATACCATTACTCCTCATCATCATATTACCTGACCAGGCTGAATTCATCCCTGATCGCTTCACCTCTCACATTCTATGAACCCTTTTTACCCCTTTACATCAGCTTTGTCCAGATGAGAAAGCTGTGGCTGTCTTTTGGGTACTACTAAAGCCTTTGACTCTCGAGAATGGCCCTCTCTGTTTGCAGTTTTGAGCAGAATTGGGATCCCAGTTCCTTATCTGTGTCTGATTCAACTACTCTATGCAGCCCCTGCATCACAGATCTGGGTCAACAAATTCTTATCAGATCCTATCCCAGTTTGCAAGGGGACTCATCAAGGCTGCCCTCTGTTGCCCCTCCTCTATGCAATAGTGACAGAGCCATTAGCGCTGGCTTCTCACCAACTCAAAGAGGGATGACATTTTCGCCCCACAATATTCTTGTCTCCCTCTATGCAGACTACATCGTCCTCTTTCTGAATAATTTAGCTGAGAACCTGGATCCTGCCATTCGTGAGTTTTCCTTGTTCAAGGTGATATTGGGAATTGCGATCACCTGGACAAAATCATATTTTCCCACTTACCCCAGCTACTACCATCCGTCCTCCGTGGGTACCCTTGCCCTGGGCTATTGACACCCCAAAGTACCTGGAGATTCACATCAGCACTAGCAAACCACCAGTTATACTTGAAAATTACGGCACTTCTATCTCTATGCTGGCCAATCAGGTTAGAGGGTGGATCAAGCTCCCTCTCTCTTTGTGTGGCGTATAGCTATAATGAAGATGATTGTTCTTCCTAGACTGCTGTATTTTTTTATGATCATACACTTTCCCCTTCCTTGACGTGGCGGGGCAAGAATGAGATGGGTCATCTTTTTTTCTGAAGGGCACATCTCAACAACTGGACCCCAAAAACGGATAACCCACTGTGCACAAAATATTTATTCACTTTCTTTTGCATGCGTGTGAAACTCCAAGATTCCTACCCAGAGTTTCCTGGTGCTCTAGCCGAATGCACAACCTTTACCCTTTCTTCTCATGGCACCCTCTTCCTGACATCTCTTCTCCTGCTTGCATGCTTCTGCACAATCTGAGGTGCCTTGTGGTGCAGAGAGAGTGTCCAGAAAGCTTGACTCCGATGGGAGATGACCCTTGGTAAACCCATTTCCGATAAGAACTGGACAAGCGTGTACAGTCTGACACAAACTCTCTCCCCTATTGGCAGACTCCGCCTCATACACCTTCAGTTCTTGCATCAGATGTACTACACCCCGGTTACACTGCACCACTCTAAGCTGGATAATTGTGTTAGATGCCATGCTGAAGGGGCTGATTTCATGCACCTTGCATGGTCATGTCCCACAATCCAGACCTACTGGCCGGCTGTCTTCTCTACCCTCTCACACATCATGCACCTAACCTTGCCTCCTTTGCCAGGGCTCGGGGTATTATGCCTTCATTCAGAAATGACAAATGATAGCAAATGGTTGTTAGCCCTGCCACTGCTCCTTGCAAAACATACAGTAGCCTGCTCATGGGGCCATGGCCCTGTACCCACTGTCTGAGACTGGTTGTTAGATATAGCATGTTTCCAAGAACAACTGACAATGCACTACTCAATACTCCCACCCCCCAGCAGACCTAAAGACATCTGAGGGCCGTTTCACAACTACCTGCTTATTCAGACTCTGTCCCCGTGCCAGATGTTCCAAAAGGATCTACAGAAACTTAGCTTGGTTGCACCATTGCTATTAGTACTTACTGACCTGTTACAATGCTTTATATTCTTCAGCATGCATTCATTTGTCTTGTGCTGTAATTTTGTGTGCCCTATGAAATATCATTTTTGCTGTGCTTGTTTCTGATTCCCCTTGTAACTCCCAATGAATTTCTCTCTCCTGATTTTATTGTGCATGATTTCACAGCTACCTGTTCTTAGTTTTAATCTGTTTTATCATTTTACTAATGCAAAGGTTTTAATTTTGAAAACTATAAATAAATAAATAAAGACACCATAGGAAATAATTCAATGTCTTAATGGATGAGTCTAGAGTGAAGTTCAAAATGTCTTATTGAGTCTATCGGGCAGCACCCAAAGACCATTTTTCCATGTAGCTCATTTGCGTTCTTATGGCTTAAGCCTCACACAGCAGTAAGGCTACTGTGAATATTGAGCCAAGAACGTCCAAGTATACACGTACAGATGACTGGGTTACACTACACACCAGCTCAAAGATAAATAAGCATTGGCAAATCAATAGGTCTGTTTTTTTCCTATAGGAAGGGTTTCATAATAGTTGAGCATTTCTATTTGTGATAACACCAGACGTTTCTATGAAGAAAAATGCATAATGAAGCAGCACTTTAGACATATGGAAGCTGGGAGTAAGACACTTTGCTGAACAGACTGCATTTTATTCTGTAGCCTCAAATAAGAGTGTTCTTTTATTTATTGAAACCACAAAATGACATTCATGATGTAAATAGTGAACTAAAAGGCATATGTTAAAATACAAGATGATGTATGTACAGAGCTTTTTATCAAGCAACTTCACTAAATGAAGAGAGCATCCAGAAAAGTGGCTGCAACATCTGCAAACCATCACATACAATCATAATGTTCCAAGGAATGATTCAAGTATGGCAGGAATGGAGAGGAAAGGAGGAAAATGGATAAAACAAGGAGTGTAAAGCACAACAAAATATATGTGTGCAATAATCGTAACACATATTTCCCCCTACAAAAATTAAACACATCATCTCGAAGAATCCTCTATGAAGGAGTCCTAATTCTAGAGGATAATTTAACTCGGTCAGCTACGGTTCCTGCGTTTGAATGTTCAATGTTCACATGAGGATATGATTGGACATCACAGCCAATGTTACCATTTTGCATTCCAGTTAGGAATGAGGAAAATGCAAACTCAGGGCTTCCTTTACAAGAATCTGACACATTGTCATTGATGCATCAGATTTCTCCACATCTCCTAACAACGCCATGGATGCTCTGTCTTTACAATATAGAGCTCCACAGAGCACGTTTTAACAGATGAGTCAGCAATTCTGATACATTTGTTGACTCTAAGGTGGAGCTGCATCATTAAATAGATGCAACTCTAGCATTGAGAGGAGAGGCCAAATGTTTACAGGTGGTGTGAGCAGGCAGTAAAGTTTTGACGCAGTGTAGTCGTAGAGTGATACAGTGAAAAGTTGTAAATTTAGCTGCTTCACTTTGTCGCGTAGGTTCTCATCATCCTAATGAGGCTACTGGATTTGGGAGGCAGAATCACACGAGGGAATGGACTGCACAGCAGAGGGCACCTACCACTAGCTAGTCTATTGACCAGCCCACCACATCCACTGTAGCTAGTGGACAGGAGGCCCCGACACAGGACCCACAGGCCACCAAAACCCCTTCCCCTGCAGAAGGTGAACCACCCTGCACACGTTCCCTGCGACCCAAACAGAAGCCAGACATCCTTGCCAAGACCAAGACCAAGACCACCACCAGGAAATGAGACACTCCTGATTGTCCCCCTTGTGTCCTACCCTGTCACCTTGTCTACTTTGAACTGCCTGTGCTCCCCTTCCAATGGCCCCTTGGACACTGGACCTGTACTGCAAACAGACTAGAACAAATACCCTGGACTTTCCGCCACCATCAACGCATTCCATTGCACTTTTCAGTCACTGATTTGCACCACCATAAACACCCTTGAACACAATTTGAGTGACACTGCTTTATGTGTTGAAAATGTGCATTTGTGGTAACAGTCAAATCTAGAGGAAATGATCTGTCAGATGGAGGCACCTAAACCTGGACTTCAAGAGCCCGAAGGTCCTCTCAATTATTCTTCTGGTTCGCCCATGTGCCTCATTATAATGGTCCTCAGCCTCAGGCGATATGTGTGCCAATGGTGATAGAAACGTGATTGGTGGGCCATATTCTTGACAGGCTGGATTGTATGTGTAATGGTGTCCTCCCAACTGTATTGCCTCGGCAGGTCAACGCCCATCAAAAGAAGAGATTATGGCATGCCATCGCCAAGGACGTGCGGACTGTGGGGGTCTATGGCAGACGGAGCACCCGCTGTCGGAAACGGTGGGAGGACCAGAGACGCTGGTCACGGAAGACCGCTGAGGCCAAGCTGTGGAAGGCCTCCCAACAAGGAATGGGTGCCCCTCGGAATCTGACCCCCCTGAAGGCCTGCATACTGGCGGTGGCCTACCCAGAGCTGGATGGGCACTGGAGGGCAACACAGCAGCCACAAGAGGGTAAATACAGTGGCCGTTACAACATTATTTTGTAGGTGGCATGTGATCCGGGTGGTGGGTGTCAGTTAGTGAGTGCCCCTTTATGCCAAGCCAGAAAATGCAGCCTGATCCAGCTCAAGGGTAATGGTCGAAAGGGGAAACAAGTTAACCTAGCTAGGATGCATTCCATGTCAGACAGGGCATAATGGGTGTGTGTGACGATACTGTGTATGCCTTCTGTGGTGTTGGTGCAGTAATTGACCTAGTGCTCCCTTTCTCTCTCTCCCCCTTTTTTTTCTGTCATCCTGTCCATGTGTGCATTAGCATCATCTGGCAGAGGAGCAGAGGCACCGGCGACAGAGGGAGCTGCATCCCACAGGACCCAGGAGGCAGAGTCCACTAATGCCAAGGGAACCAGTGGGACGGAGGGGGAGGGGAGCACTACGGAGGAGACAGGAGGTGACAACACAAACTCAGATACCTCGTCCGATGGAAGCTCCCTGGTGGTGGCAGACACCTCTCTGACCACCCCAGCTGCAGGTACAGACGCCACCCCCGTACCTGCACCACCCTCCCAGTAGCCCCTCAGTGAGTTGCCCATGCCCGCTCAGCCAGGAGGGTGGGCATCTCGTTCGCCCTATGCACCTCAGGCCCTGCCACAGTCAGCCCTGCTGCCCTGAGTGAGGAGGCTATCGGCCTCCTGAGATCCATCTCTGTTGGGCAGCCAACCATTGTGAATGCCATCCAGGGGCTGGCATCCCAGATGCAGCAATGCAATGCGTTCCTGGAGGGCATCCATGGTGGACTGGCGGCCCAACAGAGATCGATTCAGGCTCTGGCCTCCTCTCTGATGGCAGCCATTGTCCCTGTTCCTACCGTCCCCGTTCCAACTACCACTTCCCAGTCTCAGTCTCCTGAACCCCAACCCATCCCATGCACACATGCAGACGAGCATGCACACAAGACATCACACAAGAGTGGCACAGTCAAACACAGGCACCACACTTCAGCCCTCAAGCACTCACACAAACACCAGACACAACAACATGCACTATTTCCATTATCTCCCCCTCCTCATCCTCCTTCACCTCCCTCACAGTCACATTCACATTCACACCTGCATGCAATGCATCAACATCCACCACCAGAATCACCACACCCAGTATCACACACAACTCACTAGCAGACACCTCCACAACATCCATCCACAATTCCCGTGTCCTCTCCCACCCTGTCTGTCCCACCCAAAGGACACAAACGCAAGCACTCAGAAACCCAACAGCCATCCACCTCACACAAGCACACTGCCCATGCACCTGCACCCAAGTACAGCAGACATACACCTCCATCAACCACTCCCTTAACCTCCACTTCCATCCCTCCTCTCTCTTCCTGACCCACCGTCCCTAAGAAGTTTTTCCTGCACAACTTGACCTCTTCCCTCTCCCTGCCCCCGTCCTGCCCATAAGAGCAGGGTCCCAACAACCCATCCCAGCACCTCAGCCAAACAGTCCACGTGGCCAGTAGAGACACCTCCTAATCATGGAGGCAACACAATGAAGGATCCCACTCCACCAACCAGGAAGGGTAAGGATCCCACACCTCCTGCCATGAAGGGGAGGAAGCCCTCAACTCCTGCCATGAAGGTGAAGAAGCCCACACCTCCTGTCATGAAGGTGAAGGAGCCAGCACCTCCTTTCATGAAGGGGAAGCAGCCCTCAAGTCCTGCTATGAAGGGGAAGCAGCCCTCAACTCCTGTCATGAAGGGGAAGAAGCCCTCGACTCCTGCCATGAAGGGGAAAAAGCTCTTGACTCCTGCCATGAAGGGGAAGAAGCCCTTGACTCCAGCAGAGGCTGACAAGGTGACACCACCGCCACCACCACCAGTGGTCACTGAGTCATCACAACCAGCTGAGGCAGTGCAGCCCTCACCTCCAGCAGAGGCTGCCCAGGAGGCATCTTCACCTGCCAATGACAGTGCAGCCTTCGCCTCCAGCAGAGGCTGGCAGGGTGACACCACCAGTGGTCACGGATCCCTAACCTCCAGCTGAGGCAGTACAACCCTCACCTCCAGCAGAGGCTGCCCAGGAGGCACCTTCACCTGCTGACACAGTGCAGCCCTCACCTCCAGATGAAACAGTGCAGCCCTCACCTCCAGCAGAGGGCATGTATGCCCCCCTCCTGGGACTGCTGTACAAGGAGCCCCCTCCAAAACCAGTGGGCAAGTCACCCACCTGAGAGACTGTGACCTTGCACTCCCCAGCACAGAGAAATGGGCATGGAGCCTCCTCCAGAACCAGTGGGCAAGTTCCTGAATTCGGCTGAGGTGCCCCCCACTCTCCATCCCCCTGAGGTGCCTGCACACTTGCAAACTGATACCCCTGCAGAGTTCAGTTCTGTGAGGATGATGTCAGGAAACATGTTGGGCCTTAGACTGTGTCCTGTGGCCATGTGGGCCCTTTGTACTTTAGACTGGGCATTGGCCCTTTGTGGATATTTGTAAATATCTCTTTTTACTCTAATTGGTTCATTTGGTGGCTGTTCCTATTCAATACATCCTCATTACTGCCTTCTTGTTGTCCTTGCATTATTATGCTGTGTAGGAGAGTACCATCTTGCCTGGCATGTTACCCCCATTTTTACTGTATGTATGTTTGTTTTTGCCTGTGTCACTGGGATCCTGCTAGCCAGGACCCCAGTGCTCATAAAGTATGCCCTGTATGTGTTCCCTGTGTGGTGCCTAACTGTATCAATGAGACTCTGCTAATCAGAACCTCAGTATTTATGCTCTCTCTGCTTTTAAAATTGTCACTGCAGGCTAGTGACTAATTTTACCAATTCTGATTGGCACACTGGAGCACCCTTATAATTCCCTATTATATGGTACCTAGGTACCCACGCTATTGGGGTTTAAGGAGATCCCTATGGGCTGCAGCATTTCTTTTGCCACCCATAGGGAGCTCAGACAATTCGTACACAGGACTGCCACTGCAGCCTGAGTGAAATAATGTCCACTTTATTTCACAGCCATTTTACACTGCACTTAAGTAACTTATAAGTCACATATATGTCTAACTCTCACTTAGTGAAGGTTAGGTGCAAAGTTACTTAGTGTGTGGGCACCCTGGCACTAGCCAAGGTGCCCCCACATTGTTCAGGGCAAATTCCCTGGACTTTGTGAGTGCGGGGACACCATTACACACGTGCACTACATATAGGTCAATACATATAGGTCAATATAGGCACAATGGTAACTCCGAACATGGCCATGTAACATGTCTAGGATCATGGAATTGTCCCCCCCACTACCATTCTGGTATTGGGGGGGACAATTCCATGCATCCCCGGGTCTCCAGCATAGAGCCCAGGTACTGCCAAACTAACTTCCCCGGGTTTTCTCTGCAGCTACCGCTGCTGCCAACCCTCAGTCAGGTTTCTGACCCCCTGGGGCATGGGCAGCCTGGTCCCAGGAATGCAGAACAAAGGATTACCTCTGAGAGAGGGTGTTACACCCTCTCCCTTTGGAAATAGGTGTGAAGGGCCTGGGAGGAGTAGCCTCTCCTGGCCTCTGGAAATGCTTTGAAGGGCACAGATGGTGCCCTCCTTGCATAAGCCAGTCTACACCGGTTCAGGGATCCCCCCAGCCCTGTTCTGGCGCGAAACTGGACAAAGGAAAGGGGAGTGACCACTGCCCTGACCGGCACCTCCCAGGGGAGGTGCCCAGAGCTCCTTCAGTGTGTCCCAGACCTCTGCCATCTTCGATGCAGAGGTGTGAGTGCACAATGGACAGCTCTGAGTGGCCAGTGACAGCAGGTGACATCAGAGACCCCTCCTGATAGGTGCTTACCTTTCTCTGTAGCCAATCCTCCTCTGAGGGCTATTTAGGGTCTCTCCTGTGGGTATCTCACCAGATAACGACTGCAAGAGCTTAACAGAGTTCCTCTGCACTTCCTTCTTTGACTTCTGCCAAGGATCGACTGCTGACTTCTCCAGGACGCCTGCAAAACCGCAACAAAGTAGCAAGAAGACTACCAGCAGCATTGTAGCGCCTCATCCTGCAGGCTTTCTCGACTGTTTCCTGGTGGTGCATGCTCTGAGGGCTGTCTGCCTTCCCCCTGCACTAGAAGCCAAGAAGAAATCTCCCATGGGTCAACGGAATCTTCCCCCTGCCAACGCAGGCACCAAACTTCTGCATCACCAGTCCTCTGGGTCTCCTCTCATCCTGACGAGTGTGGTCCCTGGAACACATTAGCTATGTTCAAGTGCCCCCGACAGTCCAGTGGCCCTTCTGTCCAAATTTGGTGGAGGTAAGCCTTGCCTCCCCACGCCTGACAGTAATCCTGTGCACCGGGTGAACTGCAGCTGCTAGGGCTTCTGTGCACTTTTGCAAGACTTCCTTTGTGCAGAGCCTAGCCCAGGTCCCCAGCACTCCGTCCTGTATTGCCCAACTCGCTAAGTTGGACTCCGACTTCATGGGACGCCCTTTTGATGTGCTGAGTCAACCGTCATGCCCAGATATTCTGGGGCATATTTATACTCCGTTTGCGCCAAATTTGCGTCGTTTTTTTCGACGCAAATTCGACGCAAAACTAACTCCATATTTATACTTTGGCGTTAGACGCGTCTAGCGCCAAAGTTCATGGAGTTAGCGTCATTTTTTGGCGTGAACACCTTCCTTGCGTTAATGAGATGCAAGGTAGGCGTTCCCGTCTTAAAAAATGACTCCCAGGCATGTGCGTGGTATTTATACTCCCGGGCAAAAATGACGCCCGGGAGTGGGCGGGGCAAAAAACCTTGCATTTGCACCTCTTTTTAACGCCTGGGTCAGGGCAGGCGTTAAGGGACCTGTGGGCTCAGAATGAGCCCAGAGGTGCCCTCCCCTGCCCCCAGGGACACCCCCTGCCACCCTTGCTCACCCCAGGAGGACACCCAAGGATGGAGGGACCCATCCCAGGGAAGAAAAGGTAAGTTGTGGTAAGTATTTTTTTATTTTATTTTTTGTGGCATAGGGGGGCCTGATTTGTGCCCCCCTACATGCCACTATGCCCAATGACCATGCCCAGGGGACAGAAGTCCCCTGGGCATGGCCATTGGGCAAGGGGGCATGACTCCTGTCTTTGCTAAGACAGGAGTCATGTTAATGGCGTCTGGGCGCCAAAAAAAAATGGCGCAAATCGGGTTAAGACGATTTTTTTGCCTCAGCCTGACTTGCCCCATTTTTGGACGCCCAAACGCCATTTTTCCCTACGCCGGCGCTGCCTGGTGTACGTGTTTTTTTTTCACGCACACCAGGCAGCGCCGGTCGGCTAACGCCGGCTAACGCCATTCAATAAATACGGCGCCCGCATGGCGCTTCAGAATGGCGTTAGCCGGCGCTAATTTTTTTGGCGCAAAACTGCGTTAGCGCAGTTTTGCGTCAAAAAGTATAAATATGGCCCTCTGAATGTCTGTTCAGGTGCTTCTGCGGTTGTTGCCTGCTTCTGTGTGGGCTCTCTGTGTTGCTGAGTAGCCTCCTCCAAGGGGCGACCTCCTGGTCCCTGGCAGCACCCAAAACCTTCAACTGTGACTCTTGCAGCTAGAAAGGCTTGTTTGCGGTCTTTCTGCATGGAAACAACTCTGCATCCTCCAGCACACCGTGGGACATCTTCTCACCAAAGGAGAAGTTCCTGGCACCTTCTGTTGTTCCAGAATCTTTGGCTTCTTCCACCCGGAGGTAGCCATTTTGCACCTTCATCCGGGGTTTAGTAGGCTCCTGCCCCCCCTGGACACTTGCGTGACTTTTGGACTTTGTCCCCTTGCTTTGCAGGTCCTCAGGTCCAGGAATCCATCTTCAGTGCTTTGCAGTCAGTTGTTGTCCTTGCAGAATCCCCTATCTCGACTTTACTGTCTTTCTGTCTTTCAGGTTAACTTTACTACTACTTTTCAGGGTTTTGAGGGGGGGTATCTTGGACACCCTTAGTGTTTTCTTACACTCCCAGCAACCCTCTACACACTACACTAGGCCTGGGGTCCATTTGTGGTTCGCATTCCACTTTTGGAGTGTATGGTATGTGTTGCCCCTAGGCATATTGTCTCCTATTGCATTCTATTGTGTTCTACAGTGTTTGCACTGCTTTTCCAAGCGTTTTATTTACCTGATTTTGGTTTGTGTGTATATTTTGTGTATATTACTTACCCCCTAAGGGAATATATCCTCTGAGATACTTTTGGCATGTTGTCACTAAATAAAAGTAACTTTATTTTTGGTAACTCTGAGTATTGTGTTTTTTTATGAGATAGTGCTAAGTGATAAGAGTGGTATAGTAGGAGCTTTGCATGTCTCCTAGTTCAGTCTAAGCTGCTCTGTTATAGCTACCTCTATCAGCCTAAGCTGCTAGAACACCCCTAATCTACTAATAAGGGATAACTGGACCTGGCACAAGGTGTAAGTACCACAAGGTACCCACTATAAGTCAGGCCAGCCTCCTACATGCTGTGTGTCGTGTTCCATTGTTTTTTGTCTGCAGCTGGTTGTGTGTATGGTGTGTGTGTGTCTGGTGTGTGTTGTGCATGTGTGTGTGTCACTCTCTCTTACCTCCCTTCCTCCCTTATGTGCTAGGCAGCTGTACTCACAATCGTCGTCTTTGTAGGCGTTGGTGTTCCAGGTGGAGCATGGCGTAGAAGAGCATTGAGAAGACTTGCAGTTCCGGTTCCATGGCGGCGTTGTCTTTCTCTGTGTCTCTGATGGTGAGTCTTTTGTCTTCTGTGCAGTGTTTCCACCAGGCTTTTGATGGGATTGGTTCCGTGCCGGAAATCATGGCGGTGTGCTGTG
Organism: Pleurodeles waltl; assembly: GCF_031143425.1. Taxonomy (NCBI): domain Eukaryota; kingdom Metazoa; phylum Chordata; class Amphibia; order Caudata; family Salamandridae; genus Pleurodeles; species Pleurodeles waltl. The sequence continues at coordinate 637,318,268 of NC_090444.1, forward strand.
TCGTGATATGGTGGGCAACCTACGGGGTGCATGGTGTTAACGTCCTGGCGGATGGTGTGGTACATTGGCAGTCTATGGGAGTTCTCACCGCCATGTTCTAATTTGGCGGTAATTACTGCTGGCCTGTCGACAATATTTCCGCCACTTTATCACTCACCGCCAGTGTCATAATGACCACCTTAGTTTAAGTCAAGTGTAGAGAAAACCACTGCTCCATCAAATAAGATCAGCTCATTCTTCTTTGGTAATGGATGCCCATCGACGATGTTGTAATTAAGTGCCCTAAGGTTAACAAACAAACAAAGATATTATTGCTCTTATTTATCATCACTATGGTTAGTACCCACTAGACAGATTCAGTTTCCTCGATGATTTCTTGTGAGATAAAAATCCTTCAGTAGATTTTGTAAGTCTTACGCATAAAGCTATGTCCCTCGGTTTTTGCCTGGCTGATGGGGCCCTTGTTGAGGTTTGAAGCAGTGTACAAATCCTGTTAGCTTGCCCAGATCCTCACAGAATTTTTGAATGGGGATGGTACTCAAATTATTCACCTCAGTTGCCAAAACTGGCACTGGTGCATCGAATTCTAACCAATGTCTTTGGTCTCTCAAGGGTATCACTCATACACCATTGTTGCTTACATCTATTTTAATGAATACCCTATCTTTGAATTTTGCATTGGTCAAAAATAACTATTGACATTATTTGCCATTCCATTGAAGGCTACTGCTTTGATGTCGGGCTCAGGAGTGTGCCAACCAGAGGTGCCAACTTCACCTCATATTTTTTACTAGGTGTTATAGCATATGGTGAAACAGAATCCACCATCACTTCCAACTCACTGCGCAACACCTACAGGGTATACATTGGACGTTTATCTATTTTCCCCCAGATTTGTTTTACAATTTGATTGACAACAAAAACCAAACTTTATAGTTTGGTCTAAGATTCCGAAGATTCATTCTCATCATAGTTGGTGTCATTTGAGATTTGTGTAACCTTAGTTTTCTGTGAATTCTGACTTTGCTTACATACTTTGCTAAAAATATCCTATGCATCCATAGACGTTGCAATATTTACATAAGGTTGGGCAGTTCTTGTAAGAAACAATGTGCTATTAGCTACTATATCACAAGCAGGACAAGTTTGCCTAATGCTTCCCCTGCTTGCTTGTTTCTGTTTTGCTTGTTCTGTTGACCACACTGCATAATTCATTGGCCCTCTTGGTGGACCACTCACTGTTAACCTCTCACACCCAAGAAACTTAGGGGCATATTTATACTCTGTTTGCGCTGGATCTGTGTCCATTTTTGTAATGCAAATCCGGCGCCAATCTAACTCCATATTTATATGTTGACGCTTGACATGTCTAGCACCAAAATATTGGAATTAACGTCATTTTTTACCTGCGGAAAACTACCTTGCGTCAATGAGAAGCAAGGTAGGCGTTCCCAGGCAAAAAGTTCCCTGGCGCCTTTTTTATCCTCCCATGCAAAAATCATGCACCGGAGGAGGAGGGCCTTAAATAATGGCGCTAAGCCTGCTTAGCACCATTATTTAACGCTTGGGTCAGGGCAGGCGTTAGGGGACCTGTGGGCCTTTTTCCATGGTCAGAGACCATGGAAACAGCCCACAGGTGCCCTTCCCTGCCCACAGGGACACAGTCCCGCACCTGCACCCACACCTGGAGGACACCTAAGGGTTGGTGGACCCATCCCAGGTATGTCCAGGTAAGTATTTTTTTTTTTTTTGCAAAGTGCCATGGGGGACCTAACTTGGGCCCCCCATATGGCACTGTGACCAATGGCCATGGCCAGGGGACTTCAGTCCCCTGGGCATAGCCATTGGCCTCGGGGCATGACTTCTATCTTTACTTAGACAGGAGTCATGTCCATGGGGGTTGTGCGTGGAAATAATGACATTAATCAGGTTAGAGATTTTTTTTTTATTCTAGCATGACGAGCGCCATTCTTTCACGCACAACCTCCAGTTTCCCCTACGCCTCCCCCACCCGGTTAGCATCAACAATTTGGACGCTAACTGGGAATTACCACCAGCTAACGTCAAAGTTTAAATATAACACCCTGCTAGTGTCCAGGAATGGCGCTAGCCGGCGCTATACTTTTTTACGTAAACCTGCGCTAACGCAGGTTTGCAGCAAAAAGTATAAATCAGGGCCTTACTGCTCAATTTTTTGGTAGACTTGTCACTTCCTCAAGTGTGGAATCTCAATTAATCCACAACTTCTCAACTTCTCCTGTATCTGCTAACTACTTGTATTGACCATCAGCTGGTCACAGATCAACTCCTCTGTAGACTCTACAAAGTTGCAGGTTGCTGATAATTCCCTTAATGCTGTAATAAACGTTTCAAATGATACTCCTTCCTTATGTCTTCAAGTAAAATAATGTGATGATGCTTCAGCCTGATGCTTATTGTGGGTTTGAATATTTTCTCAAGCCTCAATAATGCCTTTTTATTAACATCACAATCCCCCTCTCACTCTAATGCTTCAGCTTTTGGTAATGTATGAAAAAAATGTCCTGACTGCCTGACTGCAGACAGAGTAAAATGATGCCCTTTCTAAGTTCCACAGACATTTTATTGACAACAGTGGATGCCAAATATGTATGGAATTCTTCTTTACAGTGTTTTCAAGGACTGAGAGGTTCTACTTTCTGTAAATACTTCTGTGGTGGATCAATCTGTAAAATGAAAATGCCAAAGGCAAAACTGGGGTAAAAATAAAGTGGAACACACTAAAGGTGGATGTTGCACAAATTACTGTAAAAGTAAAACAGTAGAAAGTCACTTATGAATGTAAGAAAAGAAATGGTCACAATAAATATATTCCATACAAACGTGTATTAATCTTGGAATGGATATTTCACTAGAGCACTTCCTTTGAAATATAGATTTGCTTTACCAGCCTTTGGTATCTTGACACAAAGTAGTTGAGAAAGAGGGTAAGGAGATAGGAAGGCATCGTACAGGAAGAACGGAGAAAGTTAGCGCAATGGGCTGCTGGAACCTTGTGCTCCACTCAATGGGAGGGTGTAAATTGTCACAGCTCCATTTTGTATCCCATGTGCAGTGGATTTTACTCAACGGGCTCATGTCACCCTTCCGTCGTGGCACTTCCCTGTCCTAAGTACTCCCAGTCATGTTTCCCTTGTGGCACCTTCCAGCACCCCGTGGCTATGACTTCCACCCTCCCAGGAAGCCTGAATCATTGACTCTCCTGTTTTGTTGCTATTCAAGATTCACCTAGCTTGCATCTGCAGATATCACAAGTCTGTTTGAGATAGTCACATTTCCACTGTGAACCACTGAACTGTACCATCGTGCACTTGGGGTTCAGTTGTACTTGTTACTGTTGTCAATTAATGTTTGCACCTCCTAGGCCTCATGTACATTGTTATGTAACATGTGATTTTCCCCAGGTTCACTGGAATATCCCATGTTTCCACATTGGACACATGCCATTCTGAAACACTCTTGGCTCCCTCTATAAATACCCCCTCTGAAATTGCATCCGTGCTTGGCCTCGAACATGTTCCCGGCATGTGCAAGCATCGTCTCTGCACTCACCTTCCACTGCTCAATTGTCTTACCTGTGCTCATCTCCTGAGTCACCTAAAGTTTCCAGCATTGTAGTCTTTCGAGCCTTTCTGATGATTCCATGATTCTGGCGTCTGCAAGGCTTCCAGTGTCTTCCTTCATGAGCTAGGACTCCGTCTCTTCTTGAGCTTCTTACATCGAGTTTCTTGTAGTCTTCGGATTCCAGTTGAAGTACTATCAGGGTTAAGTATTTTATTCTCAGGTTAGTGCGCACTAATCCATAGACTAGTAACATTTCAAGACTTAGGCCCTCATTATGAACATGGCGGTCCGTTCCGCACCGCCGGCGGTGGCGGCAGAAACCGCCAACAGAGGAGCGGTCCGGTCCACCAAATAATGAACCAAACGAAACTCTTGCATCCCGCACACCACCCATCGCCAGGAAAGGAGTCCCGCTGACGACGGCAGAGTCCGCCCACAGGCCGTCGGAAAGGCCCAACCTGCCCATCTAATTATGAACACCATTCCGCCGCCAGTTCCAGGGCGGGAACAACCGCCACACAAAGCCAGGCGGAAATTAAACAAATAGAAGGAAACACTCCACGTGCAGTGGCAGCCATGGACAGAGAGCTGCAGATCATGCCAGCCTTGCTCCTTGCCATATATCTACATGACCGAGACCGCCGACGAAGACGACGACGGTAAGTACCGCAACCTACGACACAAGGAGGATGAGGGCTGAGGTTTCGCCGTTGTCCATTTGTTGTCTGATGTCATCTGTGGCGGCGAGGAGTGCGGTCTCAGTGCTGTGGTTTCGTCTGAATCCAGATTGTGAGGGGTCTAGGATGGAGTTGACTTCTAGGAAGAGGGCGAGCTGTGCGTTGACGATCTTCTCGATGACTTTCGCTGGAAAAGGGAGGAGAGAGATCGGTCGGAAGTTTTTGAGATCGTTGGGGTCAGCCTTGGGTTTCTTGAGGAGGGGTTGGATTTCTGCGTGCTTCCAGCTGTCTGGGAAGGTGGCGGAGTTGAAGGAGAGGTTGATGATCTTGCGGAGTTTGGGGGCGATGGTGGCGTCGGCTTTGTTGAATACGTGATGTGGGCACGGGTCCGTGGGAGAGCCTGAGTGGATAGAATTCATGGTTGTTAGGGTTTCGGCGTCGTCTACTTGGGTCCAGGTGGTGAGGCGGCAGGCGTGGGAGGAGTCGTCGGGGGTGGGGTCTGGCGGAGGTGCGGTGTTGAAGCTGTCGTGGATGGCTGCGATTTTCTGGTGGAAGAAGGTGGAGAGATCGTCGCAGAGTTTTTGGGAGGGAGGGACGTCGTTGACGTTGGCGTTAGGGTTGGAGAGCTCCTTCACGATGCAGAAGAGTTCTTTGCAGTCGTGGGCATTGTTGTTGAGGCGTTCTGTGAAGTGGGCGCGCTTGGCGAGTCGGATCCGTTGGTGGTGTTCACGGTTGGCGTCCTTGAGGGTGGCAAGGTTGTCGGGTGTGCGCTCGAGGATCCATTTCTTCTTGAGTTTCTGGCAGGTGCGTTTGGAGGTGGTCAGTTCGGCTGTGAACCATGCTGTTTTTTTCTTTTCTTGGTTGGCGGTGGGTTTCTTGAGTGGGGCTAAGGTGTTGGCGCAGTTGAGGATCCATTGATGGAGGTTGATGGCGGCGGTGCTCGGGTCGGTGGGTTCGGGTGGTGGGTTTTTGGCGAGTGTGCTGGTTAGTTGGTCGTTGGTGACTTTTCCCCAGCGGCGGTGAGGCGGTAGAGGGATGCGGTGGTGTTCGGTGTTTTTCTTGAAGGAGAAGTGGACGCAGTGATGGTCGGTCCAGTGGAGTTCGGAGGTGTGGCTGAAAGAGATGTGGTTGCTTGAGGTGAAGAGTGGGTCATTAACTCGCTCAATGAGCTAGATGAAGCAAACAGGGCAAATGGCCAGTCCAACAAGATGCAATTGTCCCTGGCCACAACTGGCCACACCTGACTCTCACAAGTGCTGGGTACTCCACAAAACGGGGCACCATAGGGGGATCCAAGCACCTCACGGAATGGGGGTGGGGATTTACGACGGTGTGGGACTTAGACTTGCGGGAGGAGGTTGGACGGGGGTGGGCTTCTCCTTTGAAGGGGTGGGGGCTTTTTGGCTCAGGTGGAGCTGGATGCCTTAGGCTCTGAGCGGGCCTTCTTCTTCACTGGAGAAGGGGCACGGGAATGGGAAGGCTTGACCGGGGTGGGCTGCGATGTGGAAGGTGCGGAAAGGGCAAGGAGGTGGGCACGTTTCCGGACAAGACGGGATGGGTCAGTGGGTTCGAACAGGTCTACACAGGAGAGTAAAAGTTTCTTGGGAGCAAGTGGGGTGGGCGTGGAGGAGGGCATGGGAGTGGAGGCAGAGGAAGTTGATGTATGGGGTGTAGGTGTGCGTGTAGTGGGTGCTGGTGACTGCTCAGTATGCTGTGGTGTGGTGGATGTCTGATGGGTGGGTGTCTTGCTGCATTTGAGTGTTTTGGGAGGTTGGGGGGGTGGACACAGTGGGAGAAGACAGACAGCCAGTGTGGATGTATGTTGGGTGTGTGTCTGCAAGTCGGGTGAGTGTGCTGCATGTGTCAACTACAGTGGAGGTGGTGAGTGCAGGTGTGGTGTATGGGGTGCATGTATGGCTGTCTGCTATTGTGGTGAGTACAGGAAAAGGAGCAGTAACAGTGAGTGACGTTGCAGTGCATGAGGGTGTGCATGTAGAGGGGACAGACAGGGAGGCGGAAGAGGCGGACACATTGAGGGAAGTGGACGTTGTTGTGTGTGCAGGTGTATGTTGGCTGTGTAAATGCTTGTGGTAGGAGGTGTGGTGCTTGTGTTTGGAAGTGTGTTTTTGTGTGTTGAAGTGCTTGACTGCGTGTCTGAATGTGTGCCTTGGACGGTTGAAGGGAGTGGGGTGCTGAAGGGGTAGAAGAGGTTTGAGGGGGGTTGGAATAGCCAGGGAATCTGGCTGCCGTCCAAGAGGAGGCCAGAGCCTGAAAAGATCTCTGTAGGGCAGACACGGCACCGTGAATGCCATCCAGATCGGCATTAGTCTGCTGCACCTCTGATGCTAGCCCCTGGATGGCACTGACGATGGTGGTCTGCCCTACAGATATGGTTCTCAGGAGGTCAATAGCCTCCTCTGTGAGGGCAGCAGGGCTGACTGGGGCAGGGGAGGAGGTGCCTGGGCGAAGGAGATGCCCACCTTTTTGGGTGGGCGGGCACGGGCAACTTGGTGGGGAGCAGAAGGGAGGGCACTGATGGTATGGGTGGGTGTCACGGTCGTGATTTGTTCACTAGTGTCCGCCACCGCCAGAGGACCCCCATCGTAGGAGGTTTCAGAGTCACTACCACCGGTGGTAGTAGCCTCCCCCGTGGAAGTCCCCTCGCCCTCCCACCCACTGGTCCCCTGGGCATCCGTTGTCTCTGCCTCAGAGGATCCGTGGGCCACTGTCTCCCCACTAGCCGGTGCCTCAGCTCCCTCGCCTGATGTTGATGCTGTACCAGACACACAAAAGAGAACAGGGATGGGGAGACAAAACAGGAGAGACACTTGTAAGTAGCTGGATGCTGATACACAATGGTCAGACATACACCTACCCAGCAGACACACCCAACAGGCTGCACCGTGCACTAGGCCCATGACCATGGCCCTGACTACTGAGCAGTATAGTGACCTACACCCATATCCTGTCATTGCATTGAAGCTGAGGTAGGTGAATTCTGACAGGGACACCCCTACACCCTTTGGGGAGCAGACAGTAGCTGGACACCAGTCAAAACCCTGCTCTAAGCCCCATGACCCTATCGCACACACACTCATCCTTCCAGGCTGAAGTATGGGCTGTGAGTACTCACCCCCTTGTGACTGCTGTGCAGCCTTCAAGCGCCCATCCCGGTCTGGGTATGCCACCACCAGGATCCTTCACATTAAGGGGGTCAGTGCCCGACGGGCACCCCTACCACGTTGGGAGTACTTCCCCAGCTGGGCCTCACTGATCTTCCGTGCCCAGTGCCGCAGGTCCTCCCACCTCTTCCGACAGTGGGTGCTCTGCCGGTTGTAGACCCCCAGGGTCTGTACCTCCTTGGCGATGGCATGCCAATGTGCCCTCTTCCGGTGGGCGCTGACCTAGTAGGGAGACACAGAAAAGAAACACAGAGGTCAGGCACCTGTACAATGGCAATAGCTGGCTGATTGTTAGACATAGGACAGACAGTATTCCCAGACATGCAGGACAGTGGCACGCAGCATTCCATGCACCAAGCCCCATCCTGGCTCACAGGAACTCACAGCAGAGCAATCCACTCCATCCATTACACACAGTGCCCCCCAAACCCAGATTCACCTGTACCTCTGGCCGGCCGCAGAGTCTGCCGTCCAGGGGCAGGACCCCTTCCACCAGTTTCTCCAGTTCTTCATGGGTGAAGGCCAGTGCCCTTTCCCCTGCACCACGTGGAACATCCATAGCCAGAGGCAGGCCACAGCAATGCACAGAGTGGAGTACTTGTGTGCACAAGATCAGGGAGTCAAGTGAGCACACAATGACAAACACGCGTACGTTCCACGGCGGAATGCACCGTCACCGCCAGCAGCGATCATGATACGCCAAGATTCCCCATTGTCATCCATTGTATCCAATGAGGGTGTGAACAGCGGTAAACACTGCTGAACGCTGTGACGTCAACTGCTAGCGGTCTTAGGTCACTTCCACAATGAAGGGGCAGAACTACAGTGGGCAGACATTTTGCGATCACCTACGCATCTTGAAATTCAATTTAGTCACAATGCTGGGCCTATTAGCCATATGATTCACATATGTCTCTATTCATAGAGTATATTATCACACATGATTTACTCCGTTCCCTCTCAGTGGTGACAATATACATCTGTCAGGTTGCAGTTATTGTACAGACACTACTATGAAGAATGCAGTGAATGTGTTTAGCAAATATGCCTGTGTATGTGTGCACATAACTCCTTGTTCTTACCCCTCACAGGTACAGACCCTTGTGGCGAGGAAGGGCACCTTCTGTATAAAGACCACTTGTGGATATGGGCACCATGGTGGAGTGTCAGATCATTATCACTCACAGACTCACATGTGCAACTATTCAGGACCTATGTGCACTGGATCCTGCACTGACTCCCGGAAACCGTAATCAGCATGCCATTCCAACTGAGGTGCAGGTGCTCTCCGCACTCCATTTCCTGGCCACAGGCTCCTTTCAAGTGACAGTGAGCATGGGTGCTGGTTTCTCACAGCAAATGTTCAGCCAGTTACTTGCAAGATTTCTAAATTACATTTGTACAACATCTGCAATCCTATGTGCGATCCCCCCAAAGTGCTGAGCTCCCTGCCATCAAGTCAGACTTCTATGCCTTTGCAAACATTCCCCATGTTATTGGTGCCATCGATGGAACCCACATACCCAGCATCCCCCCAAGAGTGAGTGAACAGGTGTACAGAAACAGTAAGAACTTTCACTACATGAACATCCAATTGGTATGTACAGCAGACCAGTACATATCCCATGTGAATGCCATGTTTCCTGGTTCAGTCCATGATTCATTTCTTTTGAGGAACAGTAGTGTGCCACAAAAGATGGAACAACTCCAAGACGACAGAGGGTGGATCATAGGTAAGTGTGCCTGTCACTAACTGACACATTTCTGAATACCAGCCTGTCAGACTAAGGACTTTCTAATGACGACTCTGTATTGACCATTTCTCTAGGTGATTCTGGCTATCCAAACTTGCGTTGGCTCCTGACACCAGTGGGGAATCCCAGGACGGATGCAGAGAGGAAATACAATGAGGCCCATGGACGTACTAGGAGGGTGATAGAGTGCACTATAGGTCTCCTCAAGGCTAGATTTCGGTGCCTACATATCTCTGGGGGTTCCCTGGCCTATGGGCCTGATAAGGTGTGTAGAATAGTGGTGGCCTGCTGCATACTGCACAACGCGGCAGTGAGACATTCAATCCCCTTTTTGGAGGTGGAGGGTGCTATAGGTCCTGATCTGTTACCTCAGAGAGGTGAGGAGAGTGATGGTGAGGATGAGGACGGGGAACATGTAAATTCCAGAAAAAAACTGATACAACTCTACTTCCAATAAATGTCTGGGACTTCAGCCTGTATATGTGGTTGGTGACTGATACTGTAAGTGTGCCATGTCAACTTGGGGGAATTGGTCATGATATGCTAGTCACGGACCTCTTCAGCATGGTACAGACAGACAACATAAACATTCCCTTCTTGACTTTTTAGAAACACACTGTACCAGCAGCATGCACAATTTGACACTAAAGTTTATCCCTGCCTGTTGCATCATTACTCCACTTTGTTCAACACCGAAGACAGGGGACAGTGTTATAGGTGAGATATGTTGTTTATTGGTGGAATACAGTGAAATGTGCTATGTACAGTGATGGAAGTCGTTATGGTTGGTTGTCCTCAAAACCGACTTGGTGGCAGGCCTGTTTGATTTCATAGGTGGGTCCTATTTGTAGTTCTGTTCATCATTTAGCCCTCAGCTAAGTGCAGTTTGTCAGTGGGTGTGTTGGTTGCTTGGCAGTAGCAGCAGTGTCAATTGTTGGTAGAGGGCTTGTTCTTGGCTGGGTTTCCAGTGCCATATCTTGGCCTGAGGCTACGTTTGGGCCCCTGCTGTGGAGCTACTTGGGGTGACATGGTCGGCCCTTGTGATTTCTGGGAGGGTTTTTCCTGTGCAGTTTCAGCTGCTTGGGACAACTGTTGCTGGTTGTCCAGGGCTGTGGTGGGGGCTTCTTGTCCGGTGTGGGTGTCTGAGGGTTTGTTGACCAACTGCAGCAGTGCTCCAGCAATGGTGGCCATTGTGGCATTGTGTTCTTTCCATTGCTCCATGGCCTGTTGTTGATGTTCCAGCTGCATCCTCTGACTTTGCTCCAGGGTGGTTACAAACTGTGCCTACCTGTCTTGGGTATGTTGGTATGCCCCCAATACCTCTGCAAAGAAGTCCTGGGCTGCTGCATCTATCCGGGCCCCTACCCCTGACCCACTGGGGCACTTTACATTGCCTTGGCCCCTTGTGCCTGTGTCCCCTGCGCAGGTCTGGACGTGCCACTAGTACTGGGGCCCTCGTCTTCCTGGGGGGTGGGAGACTGTGGCCTCTGTTGCTGTGTTCCACCTGTTTGTACCCTGGGTCCACTGGTGTGGGCACGCCTCCCCTGGGCTGCTGGTCTTGACTGGGTGTTAGGGTTGACAGTGTTTTCCTGGGTGGGGCTGCTGCATGGTGAGCATCCAGGGCTGTGTGAAGGGCCTGACTGCTCATCGGTGTCCAGGGATCCTTCACCAGTGTCCTGTGATGTGCCTCTGTCTCCCTGGAATGCTGCGGCACTCTTTGTCCCCTCCATTAGGGTAGCATGGGTGGTGGTGCCTGTTGGGGGACATAAAATTGTTTTTTACATATGCAGGAGGGTCTGAGGTGGGCAGTACTGTACAATTTAGTGCTGGTTTGCCTTTCAGTGGTCTTCAGGGGTGCCTTTGTGAGGTGGACATAGCATCTAGTGGCACTGGTGGTGTTACATTGTGGTGGGGGTTATTATTCCATTGTGGGAACGTGCAGGGGTGGGTGGCTGTGCACAGCGGGAGTGATGTGGGCCTGGTAGTGAGTAGTGGGTGATGCAGGGTGGTGGATGCGGTGGGTAATGGCTGGGAGGGGTGTGGGTCTAAGTGGGTGTGGGTGGGGTGGTGCATGCATTACAGGTATGGTGTATATGGGGTAAATGTAGACGACTTACCCAAGTCCATTCCTCCAGTGAGTCCAGTGAGTCCCGCTGGGTGAAGGATGGCGAGCACCTTCTCCTCTCAGTCAGTGTAGTCGGGTGGTGTTGGTGGCGGCCCTCCCCCAGTCTTCTGCACTGCGATGTGGTGCCTGGATGCCATGGCCCGGACCTTCCCCTGCAGGTCGTTCCATCTCTTGCTGATGTCGTCCCTAGTGCGTGGATGGTGTCCCACTGCATTCACCCTGTTGACGATGGTCTGCCACAGCTCCATTTTCCGGGCGATGGGAGTGTACTGCACCTCGGAGCCGAATATTTGTGGGTCTACTTTTAGGATCTCGTCCACCATGGTCCTTAGCTCCCTTTCGGTGAAGCGTGGATTTTTTGGGGGGACATGGTGAGGTTGGTGGATGGCGTCGGGACTGGGGACGGTGTTTGGGTGCTCCTGTGTGGGTCGATGTGCGTGTCCTGTCTACTGGCATTCTCTGTCTGGCTCTGGTGCTCTCCGTCTTCTGGTCGTGGTTTCCTTGCAAGGGATTGAGGGGTGTGTCTGGGGGTGTTTTATGGTGTTCTGGATGTGTGTCAGGTGTGTGGGAGCTCAGCCTAGCCAATGTGTGCAGTGGTTGCTGTTGGGCCCACTTGCCGCCCGTGGCGGTCGCAGCCTCCACTGTCCGGCCTCCACTGTCTGCTGAGGTGATTTGTGCATCTTTATTTGGATGACGGGATGTGTGTGTGCTTGGCGGTGGCGGGGTGGGGTGGGCCGTGATTCCTGCTGACAGGGTCCTGGTGGGGAGTGGTGGTGTGGGAATATTTGGCGATGTTGTTTTTTTTGTTCATTATATGTCGGGTTTCTATTTGCCACTGCCGGCCGGATTCTGTTCACCGCCGTCACGGCGGTCACCGGTCTTTACCGCCATGTTCATAATGACCGCCTTATTCCTTGAAGGCATGAGCACATTTAGAATTTTGAACATTGTTGAAGTATTGAATTAACCCCTTGAGGGCCAGCGCTCTGGACTCTTTATACACAAACTGAAAGTCTTTCATTGTGTTTCATCACACCTTGTATCTAGTACCTTGGACACGTTCCCAGAGACTAAATTTGTATTTGTGTAGAATCAGAATCCTGTATGTTCCAGAGTTCTGGAAGATCACCAGTTATTCTTGAACTGATTTCTTCTCTCTTTCACGCAATGTTTATGATGATGCCTGTAAGTGTACTAGATGTGTAAACTATTGATAGAGATTCTAAGTAGGGAACCTGTGGGTAACATTACCTTTTGAGGTTTTTAGTGTATTGCATCTGCATTGAGGATATCAAGGTCCAGGGAGTCCTGACTCTAGCAGGTGCATGAGTCAGTCGAGCAGTCCCTGCAGTGATGTGGCTTCATCTTTTTCTCATTTTATTCCATCTCCCTTTGCCTCCTGGGGGCAATCTGTGAAACTAGACAGTCATTATTTGTTACACTAGGCTGTCCCAACTGGGAAGGGAGGTCCAGCATCACCTGCAGTTGGAACCAGGTTGGTGTGTGACAGTAATGGACGATACAGCCTAGTATGAGGTGGATTTTGAAGATTAGCAGGGTACAGCCAACCTCAGCCAGCTAGGTGGCTTGGACCACAAGTTACTAGATTGGTGATGGACTAACAGAAGAAAGCTCCTCTGCAAAAAACAAGTTACCTCAAGACCTAACAGACATGAGCGAAATGTGCAACAGCTCTCCTTCTGGATGGCAGCACTGCTTTTCATGTTGGCATAAAGGAGGATGAGCATATGGAGGAGCAAGCTGTTGATCCCATTGTTGTCGACAAGCTGTCTCCTGTTGTAACACGAGATTAAGTAAGTAAAGAGCTTTTTATCAAGCAACTACATTGAATGGAGAACACATCCAGAATAATGGCTGCGACAGCTACTAACCATTACATACAATCAAAATGTTCCACAGAACGCACCAAGGTCCATATTTAAACTTTTTGACACAGAACTGCGCTAATGCAGTTCAGCATCAAAAGGTTTACCACCGGCTAGCGCCATACCTGGCCGGAGTCTTGGTATGGCGCTAACTGCCCTTACTGTCGGCTAGACTCTAGCTGACGGTAAGGGCAGAGGCAAAAAAGTGCCTCTGCCCAGACCAGCGTCATTTTCTGACGTTAGAACCCTATGGACATGTCTCCTGTCTCAGTTAAGACAGGAGTCATGCCCCCCAGCACCATGGCCATGCCCAGGGGACTTATGTCCACTGGGCATGGCCATTGGGCCCAGTGCCATGAAGGGGGGCCCAAGATAGGCCCCCATGGAACTTCCCAAAATAAAAAGTAATACTTACCCACACCTGCCTTTACTTACCTGGGATTGGGTCCCTCCATCCTTAGGTGTGCTCCTGGTGTGGGTGGGGGTGGGTGAGGGTGTCCCTGGGGCCAGGGAAGGGCACCTGTGTGCTCTTTCTATGATCTCTGACCACAGAAAAATGCCCACAGGTGCCCTAATGCCTGCCCTGACCCAGGCATTAAATGATGGCCCTAAGCAAGCTTAGCGACATTATTTAAGGCCATCCTCCCCCCGTGCTAGATTTTAGCACAGGGGGATAAATATGACACTAAGGCCATATCGTGGTTTTCTGCATGGAAAAGCCTACCTTGCATCTCATTGATGCAAGGTAGGTTTCCATGTCCAGAAAATTACTTAAACTACATTACTTTGGTGCTAGACATGATTAGCGTGGAGTTAGGTTTGCGCTGAATTAGCGTAAAAATAAATGACGTTAATTCAGTGCAAACCGAGTATAAATATGCCCCCAAGCATAATAGGAATGAGGAGGGACAGAGGGAAGAGGGGAAAAGGGATAAACAAAAGCACAACAAAATATACAGGTCTGTAATAAACAGCTTAATAGTTGGCTAGCCACCTCCCATGTGATGACCAAACTCTGTATATAATGCCACTGGTGGCAGTCCTCTCTCCCCATCAACTGAATAGCTCCTTGAATTATATTGCATAGCGGGCTACAAGAAAAACACATATACCATGAATGATCAAATACATATCTTTGAGGTGGTCTGAAACTCTCTCATGTCTGGAGTGTCGAATTCTCTTTTCACAAGCCTCACCCCCACCTGCTGTACACAGACACTGCATGCTGAGCTTCGCCACTAGAATTTATCCAGGATGGCATCTACCATTTCACGGACACTGTCTGTGCTCTGCCAGCATTCCGACACATCTGTCCTTCATTCAGCCCTCCTCCTCCCTTTTGCCCTCCACCGTTCCTCACACTTTCCCACTACTTCTTACTAGTGTTACCCCACCTGCCTGAGAAGGATCTGCATGGTAATTGATTTCCACTCCCCCGGGAATGTGGTCCAGCATCACCTATGCTGATGGGATGGGGAAGTCTATGCACTCATTCTGCTCTGCACAAGTGCTCTGCTACCTTCCTCTTGAATACTGTTGGGTTTCCCCTGCTCTGACTCTGTTTTTCTTCCTCCTTATTCTGTACCATGAAGGGCGTGTGTCATTGGGCATCACATATGAAATACTTATGCATACCCTGGTTGTATACTTACAGTTTCTGCATTGCTAAACTCTTGATGAATAAAAGTTGTGAAAAAAAAGCATATTAGATACTTATGGCACAAGAACAGTATTTGTGTTGCAACTTTAAGTCAGTCTATGAGAGTGGGTATCTTTGCTTTGTGAACCAAAAAAAGCTGTAAGTTAAACATGTTACCATGACAGCAATTTAAAACAAGCATTTGCAATGCAATGGGTATCGCGTTTGCTCGAGTTAGAGCTATTAGCATTGTAAATTCCTAACTTGACTTTTCTTGCCACATAAATTGAAAATGAAAAGTAAAACAGTTGACATAAGCAAGTCAATTCAAAGCGCCACGGCCGCCTTGAGCGTGAGAGCAAAAGTTATTGGCTCCCTGCATGAATGTCTAGAAAGGATTGCGGCTGGAATGAGAGGCAAACTGAAACCGGAGGAGGAGCCATCACAAGCTGTGACAGAAGAAAACATGACGTAGTGTGGTGGCCAACTTTTACTTAGTAAAATCTCCTGAGAGGAAACTCAGCACACAAAGCAGGGACATTTCACAAAATCCAATAAAAATGAAGCATTTACGACACACACAACAAATAATGAATAGCATTAGTAGGCGTGGTTAAAAGCCCACAGGGAGATTACAAGAGGACAAAGCGCTTGCCCGCTTGACCCTAAAAATGAACCTGCAAGGGATGATTTGTGAAAAGCACTGTCTTTATTGAAGGTAAAGCCATCTAATCAGCACGTAATTTGTAAATGGAAAAAGCCATAAAATGCCAATTAAAAGGGCATCCTGTCAGTAAAAACATCTGGTAGTACATATGGGCTTTCAATTACAAGTTCCTCACAATTTCACATTTGCAATCTCACAAAGGGACTCATTGATGTCCTATCACCAAAACCTAAAGGGAGCACAAAAATGACTAATGGGAGCACAAATCATACAATATACGCATCCACAAAATGGAACAGGACTGATTACCTTGGGGGAGAGCACATCTTTTACCTGAGTAGGCCATCTGCACTATACCACCAGACAAATCTGCAGCCATATAGGAGGAAGTGAAAACATCAGCAATGCAAACTATGACTGATGCACTTAAGAATAGATTACATTACATTACACAATTAACTAGATTATTGGTGCATTACACTACTAAAATAGTTCATCTTATAAATGTAAGAAACAACCTACCTCACACCAATCTACTGTAGATTCTGGGTTGCTGTTGAGTTTTCTGTAGAAGTCTTTGGTATCCTGAGCAGTTATGACTGGTCCAAACAGAGACACAACTGCCTTGTGGAATGCTTCATAATCAATCATATCTGCATTGCAATTAAAATAACAGCATTTTATTTATGTAAAAG
This sequence comes from Pleurodeles waltl, assembly GCF_031143425.1. Taxonomy (NCBI): domain Eukaryota; kingdom Metazoa; phylum Chordata; class Amphibia; order Caudata; family Salamandridae; genus Pleurodeles; species Pleurodeles waltl. Next base: position 637,334,496 of record NC_090444.1, read on the forward strand.
GCTAGGATCAGCTGCAATGTCTCAGTAGGATTGAAAGGGGCATTTAAGTTTTGAAAGACAATTGACTCCAAGCACCATTGAAATACTTTGAGCACACTGGATCTGTAAGAATTTGAAGAAAAACATATTGCAAATGTCTAATTGTAGATCATGTGAAGGGGCGAGAGAGGCATCAAAGGAAAGGAAAGGCCTTTCCTTTCCTTTGATGTCTCTCTCTGCATTGCTGCTGCCCGATTGCAAATGTCCTCTAGAAACCAGGAAGGGTGTTTTTTTGCATTTATGAATAAGGGGAGCTGCCCCTTGGGCAAGGGCCACTCCCCGGGGGACAAATTATTTTTAGGGAATTTTTAATGTATTTTGGCTAATTTCTTGGTCTCCTTCAGGGGAACCCACAAACTCTGTGTACGTCTAGAATACCTAGGATGTTGGGAAAAAAGGACTCAAATTTGGCGTGGTTAGCTTATGTGGGCAAAATGTTATGAGGGCCTAAGTGAAAACTGTCCCAAATAGCCCAAAAAAAGGCCTGGCATCTGAGGAGGAAATGGCCTGGCAGCGAAAGGGTTAAAACACATTCATTCCAAGTAAAATAGCTAAAAATCAGAAGCATGCCCTTTTAAACTTACTGATTTAAATGTATTCTTTAAAACCTACTCCTAAATTCGTTTTCTGATCACTAAGACTGCAGTGTGAAAAACTGGAAACCTGGTGACTACAAAATCCAAGATAACATTGTACTAATGAAACATTACAAGTCAAAAGTGGATTTACAACTTCCAATGTACACATTAAGACTCACTGGGGCTTATTTACAAGCCCCTAGAGCCACCAAATCATCACTTTCAGAGATGCTTCAGTGGCGCTGTGCCCATTTCCATATTTACAAGGTGACGCTAAGCCACTTTGTGTGCCTCAACGCCCCTCAATGCAGTTATCTGCGGCAGAGGGGCGTGTAATGGGTGTTGCTGTGGGCATTTCCATGACACTCATTGCTTTTGACACTGCCCCAGATTTATGAGAAATTGCAAATCTGGGGCAGCGCCAAATACTAACGCCACTCCAGGGGTGGTGTTAGAGTGGCGCAACGAGGAGAAATACTTTTACTTCTCATCGGTTTTGCTTTTTCTATTTGTGCTACATTCTGCAGCACACATAAAGATAACAAACCACCATTATTGATTGTGTATGTGCAGAAAGGGACACCTTCCTGCACATAAGAAATCATTCCCTGCAATGCACTATGGTGCAAAGGTGCCTGTGTTGGTGCTAGGAAGCTAATTTTAGTGCTAGCACAGAGGCAGAGGTCGGAAATGTGCTTTATCTTGTAGATAAGTCACATTTCTGCCCTTTCCCGGTGGTGCAGGGCGATGCAGCAATTCACTTGCTGCGCCGCCCCGAGCCATAGGGGCTTGTAAATAACACCCATTGTTTTTAAATTGCCAGGGGCTCCTGAAAGGCAAGCCACCTCTCCTGCATTATGTACAACGTTATGCATAAGTCGCTAATTGGATCATTGATTGGTTGTGTTACCTCGAAGGGGGTGGTACCCATTAGCAAAGTGATGGTCAGCTTCCACTTTGTGAATGTTACATTTTCGGAAAAGGGAAGAGGAGACAGCATTCGTGTGAAACATTGCATTCCCATTTAATGTGAGATATGTAGGAGAAGGGGATCGAGCATAGTGAAAATATTTGAATGTTGAATCCTGTTTCCACAGTGTTAATTTGTGGGGTGGATGAAAGACTTCAGTCATGGATTATCCCCAAGATTTAAATTAAATGTTTCCCAGTAGAATGTGAACACTTTCTCGAGAGGGATGCCACTGAAAAGGCAGATACAGTGTGTCTTGACCACCATAGACTAGAATTTCTGTTTTGATTCATTTTGGCATAGGACATTTTGTCTAGTGCAGTATATGGTTTAGTAAAATAATGATTTTGCTGCATTCCTCTGAGTTGTTGTTAGGTGGACAAAGATTAGGGTGTCATCAGCGTACAACTGGAAGTGGATTGTGTACTGGTTTAGGAGTTGAGGCAGTGGTGTAATGTAGTAATTAAACAAGAGTGGCAAGACAGAGGAGCCTGGCGAGTGTAGGGGTATCACCATATACAGCACTGCAAGATAGGATTTAAAAGGGCCCTTATATACTTACTGAGTACCACCACACAGAAATCAATTGATTAGTTGATCCATTTTAAAGCAATATTATGGATTCTGAACCAATTGCTCTGCCAATAAAGCAGAGTGTCATGGTCAGAAACTACACATGCTTCATAGAGATATTGGGGAATCAATGGTGTCTGTTGGCTATTTTTTAAATGTGATCAGAAGCTCATTTCATCCCTCTATATGGTCAGAAACCTGAATCGTGAAGCACCTGGTTCTGTTATCAAGTCATTGTAAAACTGACTTATTATTAGTTTTTCAGGATTTTTGTTGGGCTATGTTTAAGCAAGAGATCAAATAAGACTGACAATATCTGCAGGTCTCCAGTGGGTCTCTGCAGGAGTCGGGGAATTGTTGCATATTTTAGCTGGCTATGAACCATGCCTGATAAAAACAAGGGTTCTTATAGAAGCTATTTGTAGGAAAGGGTGAAAAATACCTATTTTGGAGGGGTTTCAGGACAAGGGTTTCACAAACACAACTGATGATTTTGTTTTAAAGGATAGTCTGGGTTAAAGATGGAAAAGGATGATTGCAGTGTGGCGGGGTCATGAATGGGTAAGAAGAAGAGGGTAAAGAGTCCTGGATCTTTGCAATATTTATCTTAAGAATGTGTATCATGTCTTCATGGTGTTGTAGTATGGAGCAAGGAGTGGTTTGTAAACCTAAGGTGGTCAGTGTATGGTAGATATGGAAATTGACCTTTATTTGCTTTTTAATGTGTTTGAAAGATAGGAATTTTTTCCTTACAAATGGTTTTCGAGTATCCACCTCTGCTTTTCTGGTATGTTGCTTTGGCCCTTTCTAACTGTGATTTAAGCCACTGACATTAAAATGATTGGCCATGTCTCTTTAGAAATTTAAAATTGATTTTGAAATATTTGTTGGACACTTTAATGATGTTAACGGGTTACCTTGTTTATTTAGTTTCAAACGTTTTCAGAACAAAGGCAAAAATGTGATATTTGACCTCTGTATATGAGTGTGAATTACTGTGTTGAGAAGAGAACAGGTAAAGATCAGCATTTGCTCATCTCAATGGGGAAGTCATAGCTGCCCGAAAGATTATAAAACAGAATGGTAATCCATGAAGTATCTAAACAAATCTGTAGTTAAATCTGCATAATGGTGTATCAGAGGTATTTCGTAAAATATAAGTTGAGTATGTGTTTTCCGTCCATGTGAGACTGTTGTCAATTTAGGTGAGTCCTAATGCACACATATTTTCAATTAGATATGTTGCAGTTTTTTTTCGGGTTTGTCCGCTTGTGCAATTAATTCACTATTTAACACAATCATTAGTGCTAGATTTGAAGGAATAAGGTTAGCTAGAGGAAACCATCTAGGAATAATTGGTTATTGCGACCAGTGTACACTACACTGGCTTTTAAAGCAATTTGAACAATATAATGAATAAGGAGCATTTTCAGGGTTATATCTACAGTATTATGCTGTGAGCATACTCATTTAGGGGAAGAGGAAAATATTTGCAGATAAATATAATGCTTAAAATGACCAGATTTATGTCAACATCAGTATACAGATTCTTCAAAAGTTGTATTGGTGCAGGCATTACATTTTTCCTTTTTTGAGAGACTGGAGAAAAAAATACTCCCCATACCCTGGAAATTCATGGAGTGTCAGGGTCATTAGTTTTTGTTTTTGCTTTACAATAACAAACTCCCACTTTGGGAACTTGTTTTTGCTAAACAAAAAATGTTAAAACTTTGGTATATAGCAGCCAAAACTATTGGCAGCCGTCTGTCCAACTTTTTGTATCTTGGATGGAATCACCATGGCGGTAATTCTTTCAATGCACAGAGATGACCACTGGGCCAGAGGCCATTTTGTCTAGATACGATGGATTACCACTTGTGAGGGTGACAGACGTCAAGTCCTCCACCATCATGACTTTCGGTACTCCAGTCCCCTGTGGGTAAATCAGGCCCTCCATGAGCATGAGCTATTGTTGTGGGTTCTCCTCAGTGCCTGAGTTGAACACCCTTATTTTAGCATAAGGTCCTTATGCAATGCCTTTTACACATAGACATGTTTTTATTCATTGCACATGTTTTAGTAAAGCCAGCCTTTAGCTGGTTGTTTTTACATTTTAATCAGATGCTTCATTCTGAGAAGACATAGTTGTTCGTGCTGCCCGTTTTATCAGCCCTTTGTACACCTTTCACTTTGTACCCTGTTCAAGATTGTCATGTTTCATACATGATGTTCTAACTTGTATTGCCACTCCAGGAGCTCAGGAGTCAGTCCCCAATTCCTAGACACATTAGTGTGTCAGGCCTGTTCTTAGAACACCACAGGATTTAATATATAAACACCACATATTCCTAAAGCAGGCAGATCGCATTCCAGCCATGACCGTCCTGCAACGCACATCATTCCACTGACAGCTTCGTTGAACCTGACACGGACTCTTCAGCTATGAGAGAGGATTGCCATCCAGACAACAGACAGGCCCCTGCCAACCTCTTCAGGTATGTGGTCGGGGTCCCTCCCTCACATCAGGACAGACATAAGGTTTCCCAAAGCTATGCTCTCAGATTTTAGACAGAGGGTGGAGGTCGGAATCTTTGGGCTTTTAGGATCACACAAAGACGGTGGGATTGTTTATCTACATCGTACTAATTGTAATGATGATCACTATTCTGTGTTTTATCTGCCTAATTATCGGAGCTCATGCTTTTTATATTAGGCTGCAATTCCTGCAGTAAATGCATTGAAATCCATTTTGCATCTATTGTTCTGCCTTGGCATGTGAGAGTCTCTGAGTAACTGAGAAAAAGGGGTGTCATCTGCTCACCACAGCTTCCCTGAGGAATCAGATTGTGAGGTTTAGGCTGCAACAAATCACCTCTTCTTTTTCCAGGGTGGGTGAGGCACTGCAAGCTAGCCAGGAGTTAGGCCAACATATTCCAGATGGTGTTGGACTGACTCAGTCACTCACACTCTGTGGTGCTGCTGTCCTAAAACACACAGGCCCTCATTACATCCCTGGCGGTCGGTGGAGAAGTGGCGGTAATACCACAAACAGGCCGGTGGTAAAAAAAATTGGAATTACAAGCATGGCGGTGACCGCCATGCAAAACTGCCACTTCTCCACTCCAACCGACAGGGTGGTAAAGAACGCTGAGCTGGAGACTTCGGTCTCCAGCCCAACGGCCATCACTACACTGGGGGCGGTATCATGACCCCGCATACCGCCATGGATTTCGTAGGGTTCTGTACCGCCACACAATCCATGGCGGTAGGCACTATCAGTGCCGGGGAATACGTTCCCTGGCACTGATAGGGGTCTCCCCCACCCCCCTCGTCCTCCCCAGAGTCCTCCCTCCAAACCCACGACCCCCCTACCACCTCCAAAGGTGGTAGGACCCCCCTACTACCCCCAAAGGTGTTAGGACCCCCCTCCCCACATTCCCCTTCAAAAAATACCGCCGAGATTGAAATGAGTCCCACAGTCTTATTACCAAAATAGGAACTGGATGACACTGTATTCCACATTTTAGGTTACTAGCAATTTCCAGTTAACCTGAAATCTGAAAATACTGACTGATAGTCAGGAGTCAGTAGAATGAGAGCCAGAGTTGCAAGCAAGTGATTTGGAAGTAACTATTCCTTTACAATTCCTTATTAATATCCATAATGAAAGGAAAAGAAGTTACAATTTTTGACGGCTGAGAAATAGCTATTTTTGATGATTTTCCCAGAATTCATTTTGACCTGTCTAATCAACAAAGGAATTTTAACCCACACATAGCTCTAACAAACTGTCACTCACATAATGTTTAAAAATTCTGCAGTATGTTGAGGGTATTTAAAAATCAAACATAAATGTCTGGTCCCACTTGAAAGAAAGTAGCAATGTGGGTTGGGCTTGCATAGACTAGTGGCTAAATGAAAAGTAAATTAAACATTTAGTTAACATCACACCCATCACATGAATAAAAGAAGCCCACAGAAAAGTTACAAAGTTACAAAAAGACAAAAGTTAAGGAACCTGACTCTACAATCCTATGATTTACAATATTCTATCATGCCATAAATAAGGAAGGCTGTCCACGTCATATTGATGTAAAAACATACTGAAGAAACTATGCTTATTGCCAACTTCTGATTTTTGGGGAAACATTTCAAATCTGTTGTATGCCAGTTGAAATCCAGATCTTGCCTTAAGCTTTCATTTTAAAGCTTTTGCTTAGAGGGATGACTTTTTTTGGTTCACAACAGAAAAGTAGTAATTTCATTTATATGTGCATGTCTTCAAGGCACGTATATGTTGAGTTAACAATAGTAAACTTACCTCATTGCACTTACCTTCTCGATACCTTGGTCTGCAATATTTTTGACACAATATTCTGTTCACACACTATTTGTTTCCATGACATTCTCCCAGGCAACCAGCAGAGAAGGTGGATATTTTCCTGGACTCATCATGTAGTTCGACCTGACAGTAGTTGGTTTTTAGATCCACTTTGGCAAACCATTAGACTCCATTCTGTCTGCCATGACGTCATTGGTGGTGGGGGTCAAAGGTCTTATTCCTTTCATAAATCTGACAGGCAGGTGCATATTCACACAAATGGTATGATTGCTCCACCTTCTTCGTCGCTACAATCAAGGCTATCTAGGGTGTTGGCTTTCTCAATGATACCCACCGCTTCAAAGTTATGCAAACATTTTTACACCTGAAGTCAGATGTGGATTAGAAAGCTCTGTGTTGAAAGGTGCCAGTTGTACAGGCAGGTCAGTATACAAATCGACTTTCTTAATTTCAGGGAGAATATACCCTTAAAATTTTTTGGGATTCATCCAGATGTCATCCACAACTGATGCTGAACACTAAGGCCCTCATTATGACCCTGTCGGTGAGTGATAAAGTGGCAGTAATACCGCCAACAAGCTGGCTGTAACGTCCGCCAAATTATGACCATAGCGGTGATAAATCCCATAGACAGCCAATGTACCACACCAACCACAAGGCAGAAACAACACTCACCACGGCGTTCGCCAACATCAGCCAGGCGGAAGACAAAGTACCGCCCACCAAATTATGACACTGGAAACCTCCACCTTTTCCGGGGAGGTACCAACGCCAACAAAAGCCCGGCAGAAACAGAGCTCAGAAGTGAAAGGATTCACCATTAGAGACACAGGGAAGAACTATGCCGCCAGGGAACCCGACCTGCAAGTTTTCCAGATGATCTTCTACGTTTTGCTCCACCTGGAACACCAATGCCGACGAAGACGACGCCGGTGAGTACAGCCGCCTAGCACACAAGGTAGGGTGGGAGGAAAACAAGAGTGACACACACAAACACACCATCCTCACACACACCGTACACGCAACCAGCTCCACATGTAAACCAATGGCACAGGACACACGGCATATTAAAACACGGACCAGATTGCTGGAGTACTGACAATGTATTAACATAGCAAAACCCACCACACAAACCAAATATATTTACAGATGTTCACAAAGGGCCAATGCCCAGTCCAAAGTCATAAGGGCACACAAGGCCACAGGGCAAAGTCCAAGGCCAGACCTGTATCCTGACACATCCAGAGAGAACACTACAGGAACATCATTTTGCAAGTGGGAAGGCACCTTAGGGGGGTAGTGGGGGCACCTCAGCCGAATACAGGAACTTCCCCACTGGTTCTGGGGGGGCTTCATGCCCATTGCTCTGTCCTGGGGAGTGCAAGGCCACAGTGTCTTGAGTGGGTGACTTGCCCACTGGTTCTGGAGGGGGCAACATGACCATTGCTCTGTCCAGAGGAGTGCAAAGCAACAGTCTCTGGAGTGGGTGACTTGCCCGCTGGTTCTGGAGGGGGCTCCATGCCCGTTGCTCTGTCCTAGGGAGTGCAAGGCCACAGTCCGAGGAGTGGGTGACTTTCCCACTGGTTCTAAAGGGGGTAACATTCCCATTGCTCTGTCCTGGGGAGTGCAAGGGGACAGTCTCTGGAGTGGGTGACTTGCCCACTAGTTGTGGAGGGGCAACATGCCCATTGCTCTGTCCTGGGAAGAGCAAGGCCACAGTCTCTCCAGTGGGTGACTTGCCCACTAGATCTGGAGAGGGCAACTCACTCCGCAGCCCCTGGAGTGTGGTTTACATTGTGTCCGCTGGCAGTGACTGCTGCACTGTGGTGGTGGATGGAGGAGCATCTTGGCCAGCCTCTGCACTCTCTGATGGCTGCACTGTGGTGGTGGATGGAGGAGCCTCCTGGCCAGCCTCTGCAACCTCTGATGGCTGCACTATGGTGGTGGATGGAGGAGCCTCCTGGCCAGCCTCTGCAACCTCTGATGGCTGCACTATGGAGGTAGATGGAGGAGCCTCCTGGGCAGCTTCTGCACTCTCTGATGGCTGCACTTTTTCCAGCTGGTGGTGGTGGAGGTGTCAGCCTGACAGCCTCCGCTGGCATACAGTGCTTTGTTTCCTCCTGTACATGGGGTGTGGATCTCTTTCCATTCCTGGCAGGGGTGGATTGGCTCTTTCCCTCTCTGCCCTGTGGAGCAAGCTCCTTACCCTTCTTCACAGGTGGTGCAGGCTCCGCCCCCTTCTTCACAGGTGTTGCAGGCCCCCTCCCCTTCTTTTCAGGTGGTGCAGGCTCCTTCCCCTTCTTTACAGGTGGTGCAGGCTCCTTCCCCTTCTTTACAGGTGGTGCAGGCCCCTTCCCCTTCTTCCCTTGTGGTGCTGGCTCCTTCCCCTTCTGTTGTGGAGGTGTGGTATCCTTACCACCCTGAGTAGGTGGTGCTACGCTGTCCCCGTGGACTGTTTGGCTGAGGTGCTGGGCTGTGTCCTTGGTACCCTGCCAATAAGGGCAGAATGGGGGGAGGGGTAGGGAAGAGGTCAAATTGGGAAAGGAAAAGCTTTTTAGGGACAATGGGGCGGGAGGAGTAATGGGAGTGGAGGATGAGGGAGTGGTTGTTGGAGGTGTATGTCTGCTGGACTTGGGTGCAAGTGCACGAACAGAATGCTGATGTGAGGTGGATGGCTGTTGGGTGTGTGAATGTTTGCGTTTGTGTCCTTTGGGGGGTAGACATGGTGGGAGAGGACAGAGGGGCCGCGTGCATGGCTGTTGTGGACATGTCTGCCAGTGAGGTGTGTGTTTTGCTTGGTGTGGTGATGCTGGTAGTGGATGTTGATGTATTGCATGCAGGTGTGAGTGTGACGTGACTGGGAGGGAGGTGGTGGAGGAGGAAGAGGGGGAGACAGTGGAGGCAGTGGATGTTGTTGTGTCTGCAACTGTATGGTGTTTGCGGGAGTGCTTGTGGAATGAAGTGTGGTGCTTGTGTTTGCCTGTGCCACTCTTGGGTGTTGTCTTGTGGGCATGCTCGCCTATATGTGTGCCTGGGATGGGTTGTGGTTGAGGAGAATTGGACTGGGAAGCAGTAGTTGGAGGGGGGACGATAGGAACAGGGACAATTGCTGCCATCAGACAGGAGGCCAGAGCCTAAATCGATCTCTGTTGGGCCGCCAATCCACCATGAATGCCCTCCAGGGATGCATTGCATTGCTGCATCTGGGATGCCAGCCCCTGGATGGCATTCACAATGCTTGACTGCCCTACAGAGATGGATCTCAGGAGGTCAATAGCCTCCTCACTCAGGGCAGCAGGGATCACTGGGGCAGGGCCTGAGGTTTATGGGGTGAAGGAGATGCACACCCTCCTGGGTGAGCGGGCGCGGGCAACTCGCTGAGGGTCTACTGGGAGGGCGGTGCTGGCACAGGGTGTTGGCTGTACCTGCAGCTGGGGTGGTCACAGAGGTGTCCGCCACCACCAGGGAGCTCCCATCGGAGGAGGTATCAAAGTCTGTGTTGTCCAGTCTCCGCTGTAGTGTTCCCCTCGCCCTCCGTCCCACTGGTTCCCTCAGCGGACTCTGTCTCCAGGGTGCTGTGGGATGCAGCTCCCTCTGTCGCCGGTGCCCATGCTCCTCCGCCAGATGATGCTAATGCACACAAGGACAGGATGAAAAAACAAGAAAGGGGAGGGAGACAAAGGATACACTTGGTCAATGACTGCACCAACACCACTATTGGCATGCACATCACCGTCACACACACGGAACAAGTCTAAGTACTATGCATTGCACTACCAGTGTTATGGCTAGTCACCAGGGCAAGATGCAACTGCAGCACACCTGGGACCCACAATGGCCTGCCTGAAAGGGACTACTAACAAGATAGGTTACCTGTATTTGCCTTGAAACCATTACCGTAGAGATGACCGTCACTGCAATATCTGGCCTGGCTCCCACTAACCCACAACCACCACCCGGATACCCCACCAGCCAAAATAAGTAATGAAACACACTGTACTCACCCCCTTGTGGCTGCTGTGTTTCCCTCAGCGCCCATCCAGCTCTGGGTAGGCCACCGCCAGTATGCGGGCCATAAGGGGGGTCAGGGTCTGACGGTCACCCCTTCTTCATTGGAAGGCCATCCCCAGCTGGGCCTCTGCCTCTCTGTGCCCAGCATCTCACCTCCTCCCACCGTTTCCAACAGTGGGTGTTCCATCTGCCATAGACTCCCAGGGTTCATACCTCCTTGGCAATGGCACGCTATGATCCCTTCTTTTGATGGGCGCTGACCTACAGAGGTAATACATACAGGAGAATTCTATTAAACTAACAGTCCAGCCTGTCACCCACATGGCCCACCATACCACATTCCATCACCATTGGCACACATATAGGTCATCTCACAACATGTACACCGCCAACAGAGAATTTCCCCACCCTTACATGATGCCTTCACACATATCTCCATGCATCCATATCACATGTATTGTGCCCAGAGTGTACTCACCTGTTGGTCTGGAGGCCCATACAGCTGTCCGTACTGGGGTAGAAATACAGCCACCAGTTGCTCCAACTCCTCCGAGTTGGTCACACGGGCCATGGTAGGTTCCAGACACAGGTCACAGCAGCACACGCAGTGTAGGTCTTCTCCTGTTCCTGGTCAGGAAACAAGTGAGGATTGAGTTAGAAAATGGCAGTCCCGTCTGCGGCGGTGTACACCGTCATCGCCGGCGTACATCCCCATTGGCCACTGTACTCCATAGGGCCCAATATTGTCCAATGAGGACTTGTACAGCGGTGCAAGACTGCCTACCGCCACGACGCCCAACGTTGGCGGAATTACTTCACTTCCACCTGTCCCTCCATATAGGATAGGGGGTCTTCATTTCTGGGGGCGAAACAGGCCAATCAACAGTTACTGTGTCACAGGTTAAATAGGCATATTCTTCGACATTTACACTGTCCTAATACCTAGGTGCACCATGTGGACTGATATTGTGGTTTAGTTGTTCAAATTGTGACAGCATACTCACTCTTGAGTCCCTTAGATACCTACCACTGCGGATGAACAGGAGGTGGGGACAAAACTCGAGTACAGACCCCTGGTGGACTTAGCTACACTGGAGGAGAGGCCCATTATCCTCACCTATAGACTGGACAGGGCCACAATCACAGAGCGGTGTGCCCAGTTGGAGCCTGACCTGATCTCATCTATCCATCATCCGACTGTGATCCCCCTCCTGTGCCAGTGCTATCAGTGCTCCATTTCCTGGTGACAGGTTCTATCCAAGTGACAGTGGGCTTGGCAGCAGGAATGTCACAGCCAATGTTCTCAATCGTGCTGGCAAGAGTGTTGTCTGGCCTGGTAAAACACATGTGCAGCTACATAGCTTTCCCACAGGTGGAAGATTTGGCCACTGTGAAGGCTGGATTCTATTCAATGGGACATATCCCCAATATTATTGGGGTGATTGACGGGACACATTTTGCATTTGTCCCCCCGCCAGAATGAATAGGTGTACAGGAATTGTAAGAGTTAACACTCCATGAATGTACAGATGGTGTGCCTGGTGGACCAGTACATCTCCCACATCAATGCTAAGTATCCTGGGTCACTGCTTGATGCCTTTGTCCTGAGGAATAGCAGCATCCCAAATGTGATGGCCCAACTACGGAGCCACAGGGTGTGGCTAATATGTGAGCCTTGGTCCCCACCCAGTGTATGTTAGTGTATGCCTCTGATGTTAACCTCATAGGCTAAATGTTGTCTCTCAATACCTGCAGGTGACTCTGGCTACCCAAACATATTGTGGCTGCTGACCCCTGTGAGGAATTCCAGGACAAGGGCTGAAGAACGTTATAATAAGGCACCTGGGCGAATCCGGAGGATCATCAAGAGAACTTTCGGCCTCCAGAAGGCCAGGTTCAGGTGCCTCCATCTGACAGGTGGATCCCTGAGCTACTCACCCTAAAAGGTCTGCCAGATAATCGTGTCATGCTGCATGTTGCACAACCTGGCCCTTAGACGCCATGTACCTTTTCTCCATGAGGAGGAGACTGGAGATACTCCTGTGGTTGCAGTAGACCCTGATGGCAGTGAGGATGAAGAGGCTGAAGATGAGGATGAGGACAACAGAACCACAGTTATCCATCAGTACTTACAATGAAGCACAGGTGAGTCAGTGTAACTTCCATTTTAATGACTATTGGTGTATTCTGTGTGGCAGTGGCATCATGGCATTACCCACGTTTTACCTCTACTTACTGTCGCTTATGGATTCTCATTTTACAGATGTTAGTGCAATGACATCTGTGTACTGATGTGCTGACTACAGCTGCAGAATGCAGTATTGCCAGGACTTGCTGTGAGCTGTGGGGGAGGAGGTGGGGGTCCACCGCCAGTCCTCTGTATGGAGAGCTGGTGCATTGCTGCTATGGAACGTACCTTCCCCCGTAGGTCGTTCCACCTCTTCCTGATGTCATCCCTTGTTCTTGGGTGCTGCCCCACGGTGTTCACCCTGTCCATGAATCTCCGCCATAGCTCCATCTTCCTTGCAATGGATATTTGCTATACCTGTGCTCCAAACAGCTGTGGCTCTACCCTGACAATTTCCTCCACCATGACCCTTAAATCTTCTTCAGTGAAACGGGGTGCCTTTGTGGTGCCATGGGTGTTGCGTGGTGTGTGTTGGTGAGTGTGTTGAATAATGTGGTGGTGTGTGTGATGTGGAGTGCATGAGGGATGTATGGGTGTGAGTGGTGTGTGTTTCTACTTGTCGCTGTGCTGTTCGTGTCAATCTCCTGGCAGTAATTGTTGTTGGTAAAGGGTTTTGGTTAATGTGGGTGTGTGTTTTATAGTGGTGTGGGTGTGTGGTTGCGGTGTATGTATGGTTGTCAGGTGTGTGTTTTTTGTATTGGCCAATTTAGTGTTGTTTTGTATGCAGGTGTCCATTTTGAGTGCAGCAGTGTGTACCGCCAATGGTTTACCGCTGTTGAATGTCCGCCGTGGTGATTTGTGGGTCATAATGTGATGGGCGTTTTTTTGTTGGTGCAACGGTATAGGTGTTGGGTCCGCCACTTTATCACTGACCTTTGGTCTGGCGAATTTGTGTATGTGGCTGTATTCTGTCGGATTGGTGTGAGTGTGTCATAATATGGTGAACGGATATCCGCCATCGCGGCGGTATGTTGGCGGCCGTCAGCGTGGTGGTAAGCGGCATTTACTGCCAATGTCATAATGAGGGCCTCGCTGTACTAACTTGTGTTGTTAGACTTGGCATCCTTGTCATGGTTTTCCCCCTAACTTGTTACCTTCAACCCCCTTGCTTGCTGATTTCATTTTTGCCGGCCTTGTGACTGCATACTTTATCACTGATAACCAGTGTTAAAGTGCTTGTGCTCTCAGTTAGCACTATATAAGTGGTATTTCTATAGCATAAACCTTTCCAAAGTCAGTGGATGGCTGTGCATGGCCAAAGCCAAGCATAAAGCCAACAAGAGGACAGGAAGCTATATTGTGATTGATTAATGCACATAGCATTTACTAAAGAGATGAGTCTTCAACTCTTTCCTAAATTGGAGCAGCACAGGGGTGGTCTTTATGGATACAGGGATGTTATTTTAGATCCTAGGAGTATAGGTGGGAAAGGCCTACTGTCTTGTATTTTTTTATTTTCTACACTTCTTAGTCTACAGTGTGATGTTGTCCTGGCTGGTGGTGTACCAAGATCCTCCAGAGACGGTGAGCTTGTCTGCAAGATAAGCAGGAGTGCTTGTCATGATAGCATTGTAAAAGATGGAGCTGGTTTCCAAGAATGTGTGTTCTGGCAAGGGGCACCTATTGAGTTCCACCAGGATGGGTGTGATGTGACCATATTTGTGAAGGTCCTAGAAGAAGCCTGCAGCACGTAGGATGTCCCTAAGCATGTAGGGTGTCCCTAAGGCGTGCTAGTGAGGAGTCTGTGAGGCCATGAAGTAGGGCATTTCCACCATCTAGGTGTGAGATTACAAGTGTTTGATTAGCAGTTCTGACATGTTTTTCTGGAAGAAATGGTTGACTTTCTTTAGAAAAGAGAACTGGTACCAGGCCATCTTTCTTTTTTAGATAATGTGTTCCTTGGGTGTGAGACTTCTGTTCAAGAAGGATCTAAGTGACTTGGTATTGGGGGAAAATTGGTCATGTCATTAAGACAATTTGTACTATACCTTGTTCAGTGTTTTCAGCAAATAAAAGGAATTCTGTCTTGGGTTGGTTGACGTTCAGGCAAGCACTGGACATCAAGGGTTAGATTATCTGCAAGTTGTTTTTGAGGAGCAGGATGCCTGAAGCAGGGGTTATTTTCAAATAGAGTTGTGCACCTTCGACATATTGGTGAAACTTGATGCTATTATCTATAAATGAAGCACAAAGCGACCCCATGGCGGACCCATTTGTAGGTTGAAGATCACGGGAGACAAAACTGAGCCCTTGGAAACTCCACAGGTGATAGAGATTTTTTGTTACTTGAAGATGCTAATGTGAACAAACTGGTGACCCCTGGAAAGGTGAGAAGAGAATCAATAAAGGAGGTCGCTGGTGAATCCCATTTGAGACTTCAGGGTGTATTTGAAGGTGGGATGGTCAATGGTGTCAAAGGCAGCAAATAGGTTATTTGTAAAGTAGCAACACTTCTTAGGGACTATGGTCTGTTCACAGGAAAGTGTGGCATGACAAGTTCAGGTGCACAAGGAATTTGCTTGGTTTGAAATTAAACTGTGTGTGAAGTTGTTGGCACATGAGGGTGGCATACATCATCAGGATCATAGTGATACTTATTAAAAAGGTGCACTGTCTACTTCTACTACACGAGAGACTTGACCTTTTAAATTAGTATTTGTTAATTGTTCATGAGTAGGGAAACTGAATTCTCTGCTAGCACCAATGAGTAGTTTGAACCATTGGTTAAATTTGGCACCTAGATGGGTACCAGCAGCAAAGATGAAAAAAAACTGAGACAGATAAAAAGTCAAGAAGTGTCTGGTGGTGGATTAAAACTGCATGAGGTGGAATCAAGACTAAACCAAACTGGTATTCGGTTCCCCAACCTTCGACAATGCCGGTCATAGGCTTCTGAGTTGGAAACACAGCTATCAAAAGTGCCAACTTGCCAAACTATGCTAGCCTTTCTCTTTCTTAGGAGAAATCATCTTTGGCAACCATTCCTAAAAAGACAACCAGAGACTAGAATGTATTCTTATATGCTTCTACCTGTGTCCACTTGAAGAAGATACCACTTAGTTTTGGAGCTCAGAGTACTAATGTACAGTGGTCAAAGTGGGCAGGATCTGATGGTCAAAGACGTGCCCATACTTTCTTTAATTTAAGAAAAAGAGCTCCCTTACTTTTTGTGAAAAGACACCTGTCCCAGCACAGTCAATTCTTATAGCTAAAATGCGTTAGATGAAGTAAAAGGCACTGGCGGCCTGATTTTGTTTTCGGAGGATGAGTCAGTCTATCACAACAGTGACAGATATCCCATCTGCCGAAATATAAGTCCCATTATCTCCTACGGGATTTATATTTTGGTAGACAGGATATCCTTGCCTGTGTGACAGAGAAACCCATCCGCCGAAATCTAAATCAGGCCCTGAGTCTCCTGTGTTGTGAAACTGTGAAAGTGAGGCAGGGTCAGGGAGCTAAACAAGCCTTCCTGACAGGGTGCCTGCTTACTTAAAAAAAATGTAAATGTGAGCAACTGGTCAATCAGCAAATGTAATGATTGGTTGGAAGCTAGAATTGGCTTTAATTTATAGAATCACTTTAAGCTTCCTGATAACACAGATTTATTATTTTCCAGTGATATTGCAAGGGAGCTCCCAGCTAAGCTGTGAAGTGTGTGCTTTTAAAGCACAGTTATAAGGAAAATGAAGTCTGTAAAGTCTGAGTATTACTAAAATCTATATTTTGGAAGCACTTTTTTTTATCTTAAACATTTTAGCCCATTTTGTAGCAGCCTATCTTATGCTGTGTGTAATGCAAGTTTAAAATAATGATTTATATTAAGAGTGCTTTCTGTCACAGACTGGGACCTCTTGGCACTAAACATACATGATTCACTATTCCCACTGCACCAACTAGGATTCTGTTCTGTGGCTCTCTGGTTACAGACACAGACCTCTGCAGTGCATTAACTGATAGAGGTTTCATGATGTACGTACAATAGCGCATTTTACACTGATGAACATAACTTCATTAATTTCATTTAGGCTGTGCATTATTTTACATGTAGTTACCAGAAAGTAAAACCCCCAAAAATTTAGAGAATATTTTGTTTTTTAGCTACTCCTTTCAACCCGACCCACGCTCATTCACCCTGCCCCCATTGCACACGTCACAATCTCCTACTTTTTTAATGCACTTTGACCACCGCCAATGTTAGAAATGGGGTCTTTGGTTGACAGTCAGGTTACCCCCTGTCCAAGCAAGGACCCTCACTCTAGTCAGGGTAAAGGAGAATCACCCTCAGTTAACCCCTGCTCACCCCCTTGGAAGCTTGGCACGAGCAGGCAGGCTAAACTTTAGAAGCAATGTGTAAGGTATTTTTACCAACACACGCAGTAACTCAGTGAAAACACAACAAAATGACACAACACAGGTTTAGAAAAAGAGGGAATATTTATCTAAACAAAAGGAAGACGAAAATGACAAAAATCCAATATACACAAGTTAAGTTATGAAATTTTAAAGAATTAGAGTCTTAATCCTTAGAAAACAGTGAGAATGCTGTTATTTCACAAAAGTACCTGGGTAGCTTTAAAATAAAGCTGCA
Organism: Pleurodeles waltl; assembly: GCF_031143425.1. Lineage (NCBI taxonomy): Eukaryota > Metazoa > Chordata > Amphibia > Caudata > Salamandridae > Pleurodeles > Pleurodeles waltl. The sequence continues at coordinate 637,351,788 of NC_090444.1, forward strand.
CAGGTGAGTGTGCATCAAAAAAGGCCAGAGATGCGCTGATTTTTCACCAGCAAGCGAGACCATGCGTCGTTCCTCCTCCTGTCAGGTCGACGTGCATCGTTTCTTTTCTCCCGCTAGAGGGCGACGCGTCGATCCGGACTAGCACCTCGGGTCCAGGCAGGCTTTTAATTGTTTTTCCATGCCCAGCGATGTTGCGTTTAAAATCCTGTCGCATGGTATAACAAAACCACGTTGCGTGGGGTTTGCATCGTTATCAACCTCCGTAGCGTGGGGTTTGCATCGTTATCAGCCTCCGTTAGCGGGTGTTGCGCATCTTTCACCAGCCACGTTGCATCGATCTTCCAGCCACAATGTAGGTGGAGCATTGATTTCAGCTGCGAAGCCTGCGGCGCACCGTTTATCAGCCGTGTCATGGAGTGTGCGTAGAAAATTTCCCAGCACAGCGGTCTGTGCGTGGGTTTTCAGTCTTTGTCTGCCAGCTTCTCCTTTCAAGGGCCCAGGAACTGAATAGGGTACCATTTGGCAGTGCAGGAGTCTTAGCAGAGAGTACAGGTGCTGGCAGGGGAAGTCTTTGATGGCCCTGAGACTTCAACAACAAGAAGGCAAACTCAGTTCGAGCCCTTGGAGATTTTTCACAAGCAGGAATGCACAACAAAGTCCAGTCTTTACCCCCTTTCACAGGCAGAAGCAGCAACTGCAGGATAGCTCCACAAAGTACAGTCACAGGCAGGGCAGCACTTCTCCTCAGCTCTTCTCCTTACAGAGGTTCCTCTTGATTCCAGAGGTGATCTAGTTTTTAGGGGTTTTTGGTTGCTCTTCTTATACCTTTTTCTGCCTTTGAAGTAGCCCTACTTCAAAGGAAAGTCTCTGTTGTTTTCCAGATCCTGCCTTGTCCAGGCCAGGCCCCAAACACACACCAGGGGGTTGGAGGCTGCATTGTGTAAGGGCAGGCACAGCCCTTCTAGGTGTGAGTGACCACTCCTCCTCTCCCTCCTAGCAAAGATGGCTCATCAAGATATGCAGGCTACACCCCAGCTCCCTTTGTGTCACTGTCTAGAGAAGAGGTGCATTCAGCCCAACTGTCAAACTGACCCAGACAGGGAATCCACAAAACAAGCAGTCACAGAATGGTTTAAGCAAGAGAATGCCTACTTTCTAAAAGTGGCATTTTCAAACACACAATCTAGAAACCAACTGCACTAAAAGATGTATTTTTAAATTGTGAGTTTAAAGACCTCAAACTCCACATGTCTATCTGCTCCCAGAGGGAATATATGCTTTAATCATGTTTAAAGGCACCCCCCCCCCCATGTTAAACTATGAGAGAGATATGCCTTGCAACAGTGAAAACTAAATTTGGCAGTATTCCACTGTTAGGACATGTAAAAAACCAAAGTACATGTCCCACCTTTAACATACACTGCACCCTGCCCATGGGGCTACCTAGGGCCTACCTTATGGGTGCCTTAGATGTATAAAAAGGGAAGGTTTAGGCCTGGCAAGTGCGTACACTTGAAAAGTCGAAATGGCAGTTTAACACTGCACACACAGACACTGCAGTGGCAGGTCAGAGCCATGTTTACAGGGCTACTAATGTGGGTGGCACAACCAGTGCTGCAAGCCCACTAGTAGCATTTGATTTACAGGCCCTGGGCATCTCTAGTGCACTGTACTTGGAACTTACTAATAAATCAAATATGCCAATCATGGATAAACAAATCAACAATACAATTTACGCAGAGAGCCTCTGCACTTTAGCACTGGTTAGCAGTGGTAAAGTGCCCAGAGTCCTAAAGCCAACAACAACAGTTCAGAAAAAAATAGGAGGAAGGAGGCAAAAAGATTGGAGATGACCCTGCAGTAGGGAAAAAGTCCAACACGACCACCCACCAGCCTAAAGCCAGGGTAGACCAATCAATACCTTGATGGACTTTCCTTGACTGGGCGATGGAGCAGGGACCCAGGCCCACAACAGCAGGGACCCGTTCCAGTTCTATGCCTTCCTGACTCCAGTTGGATCCCTTTGTCCATACTCTCAGGGCCCACTAAGCTAACCCATGGGGAACCCTTCTCCTCATCTGCAGATACCATCTGTGCAGCACCTAACCTTACTTTGCTCAAAGATGTATCCCAGGGATCAGATAGTACCACCACGGCCAACACAGTGGTGTTGCCCACTTTACCCCCGGGGTGTGACTCTTGTCCCTCCCACACCCACCACCAGGACAGCAAGCCACAGTGGCCACTGACAACTGTCAGGGATGAGATCCAGGCCCCAGGCCTTTCCAGGCTCTCCAACCATTGTGACTGTGGGGAGTAGGGGGCCAGTAGCCCCAGGTGCCTGGCACCCTTTTACCACTCTCCCTTCTACCAGGTCAGGGATGACAGCCTGACACTGGTCCTCGCCTCTGGGGCTCGGTACCCTCCCTCTTGAAGCAGCACCCTCAGAGTCCAGAATTGTCAGGCTGCTTGTAGAAGTAGACATGCACAATTCTCCCACCAGTGCAGGGATGTTAACCTGCAACTGGTCTTCCAACCTAGGGGTCTGTACCCTCAGGTTGGACCAGGTTCAGGGGTGAGGCCCATCTCCCTACCCTGCCTTCTGGGGTCTTGCAACTCCCACCACGAGTCCCCCCCCAAAATCCAATATGGTAGGGGCACTGTTAGCAGTAGCCCCTTCCTCCAGGTCAGCCCCCCCCCCTGAACCTGGCCTTTAAATTCAGGGCCTGTACCCTCAGACTGAACTGGGGTCGGGGTGAGTCTCTCCCTCTCCTGCCCCTATTCCTAGGGTTCTGCACCCCCCCACCATGGAGAGTACTCCTGGAAGTCACAAAGTGGGTGGTGATTGAGCAAACCTCCTCCCTATCAGGTCAGGGTTTACCCCTTGCACCTGACCATCCAGCCTTGGGTCTGTACCCTCAGGCTGGACCACTTCCTAGGAAGCCGGGACTTCCTGGGGAGCAGACCTACCCTCCACAAGGAAAACACTTTCCCTAAGGGCTGCGTTAGAGTCTGGCTGGTGCAGGTCTCCTGACATCTGCCCACCTGGCAGAGCCTGGATTCCCCCCAGCCCAGAAGTGGTATCACCAAGGTCATTCCTAGAAGCTCTGACCTCAGAGCTGACCCCTAACCCTCCAGGTTCTCCATTGGGGGCCGCAACCCCCTCTCAACCTTCTGTCTGGACTTTTGCACCCCCTCACTAGGAGTGGTACTGGCAGACATCAGAACTGGTGGGACGCTAGCTACAGTCGCCCCCCTAAGTTCTCCTGACACTCTGGGGTCTCCCTCAGCTCAACTCCCTTTGTGTCACTATCTAGAGAAGAGATACATCAGCCCAACATTCAAACTGACTCAGACAGGGAATCCACATACAAGCAGTCACAGAATGGGTTAAGCAAGGAAATGCCTACTTTCTAAAAGTGTCATTATCAAACATACAATCTAGAAATCAACTTAACTAAAAGATGTATTTTTAAAGTTTGATTTCAGAGACCCTAAACTTCAAATGTCTATCTGCTCCCAAAGGGAATCTACGCTTTAATCATTTTAAAGGCAGTCCCCCATGTTAATCTATGAGATAGATAGGCCTTGCAACAGTGAAAACTGAATTTGGCAGTATTTCACTGTTAGGACATGTAAAACACAGAAGTACATACCCCACCTTTAAAATACACTTCACCCTGCCCATGAGGCTACCTAGGGCCTACCTTAGGGGTGCCTTACATGTATAAAAAGGGATGGTTTAGGCCTGGCAAGTGGGTGCACTTGCAAAGTCGAATTGGCAGTTTAAAACTGCAAACACAGGGTCCACTAGTAGCATTTGATTTACAGGCCCTGGAACCTCTAGTGCAATGTACTGGGGACATACTAAAAAATCAAATATGGAAATCATGGATAAACCAATCAACAATACAATTTATGCAGAGAGCATATGCACTTTAGCACTGGTTAGCAGTGGTAAAGTGCCCAGAGTCCTAAAGGTCAACAACAACAGGTCAGAAAAGATAGGAGGAAGGAGGCAAAAAGATTGGAGCTGCCCTGCAAAAGGGAAAAAGTCCAACAGGACCTGGTTTAGTTTCATTTTTTAAAAACTTTTTAAGGATCTGCAGGGATGTCGTGCATGCTCTGTGGCCAGTACCATAACCTTATCTAATGTAGGCTTACAGTGACCTCCTTTAACATCTGTTTGTGTTTATGTATGTACCAGAGCAGTACCGCGGGGGCTGCATACGGGGTCCTGAACACCCAACTTTCGAGTAAAACATTGTCACTCTGATGCAGCATCCCGCCCTAATATTCACATAGCCCAAAATTACAACGGGCCATCTGGGCCATCATGTCGATGTCAGGTGTGATGATCTCGAACAAAGGCTTTGACAGGGTGACTTGAACGTTATGACCGAGATGGTGTAGGAATGATCTACAATAGCAACGCAAAATGTTTGTGGAACACTTATTGCGCACTAAAGTTGGGAAATAGAATGGATGTGTAAACGAAAAGCATGTGGAATTCATATATCTCGCACAGTGAAAATTTTGATTTAAAAATAGCAAATAGGATTTAATGTGCTCCATAATACATACCGAGTTAAGGGAATGTACTGACCATACACAACTACTTTCCAACACATCGACGATTCACGTTTCATACTGAAATTATATTAAGCATTAATATCTAGTGGAATAAAATGAACATTAAGCTAACATGTCTGCCACAGCGAGCAGAGTGGCTACCTGGCTACGCAACCCTGAACCCATACCCTAGCCCAACATCAGGAGCCAGTTCTCCAAACTACTCCCGCCACCCGTAGGATAAAAACTTCAGTACCTTGGGATGAGACTTCACTCTCTGCATCCTGTTCCCTCTGCGCTATGTGCTGGGCTGCGATCTCTTTCACCAGAGCTTTGAACTTCTGTAGGGCGCGGGTGAAGGTGCGCTCGCTGAATACTCTGTGGGGCTTCCTAGACTTCGGTTTATCGGGCTCCGAATTGTCGTTCTCCATTTTGGCCAACCAGAGGAGAAGCTTCGGCCGCACGAGCTTCACCGTGGCTAATTGTTCAGCCACAGTCTGGAGCAGAAATGTTCGCCTCATCATTCCATGATCCATGACGATACAACGTCCCTCTGTGACGTTTACGTTCTCTCATGTGACATCATGATATGCCATTTGTGTGATTTGAATGTTTCATTCTGCGCATAATTGCAGACACGTTGATCCAGCCTTCCAAGGGGGCCTCTGATAGGGCCAGCTATGTTCTGGACAGAGTCTCGCCCTGATGACCTTGACTAATTCTTAAACAGATTGTTTTAAATAGTGTTTTCCTTTAATATATTTTTAATGTAGGTGATGTTTGCATTTTACAGGCAAATGTCGTGTTTATGTTTAATGCAACCTCCATAAAAAAAGTTTATTAACAGTACCTCACACGTGAGAAAAGGGAGGGTGTCACATAGATTATTTATAGTAATAGTGAGCTGATGCTTTGTTACAAACTTAAAATCAAGTCACTTTCCCAGAATACTAGATGTAAACACATTTAGAATTTCGCCGAGTTTGTCTGTGCACTGACAGTGTCCTGGCCAAAGAGGGCACAAAAGAGCTGAAACTGGATCATAAATTCAAAGCTGTTCCAAACAGGGGCACCCTAAATACGTTTGGCCAAGGGCCACGAAAACCTTAAGATGTCCCTGACTTAAACATCCATTTCATACTCTGAATCACCTTCAGTTTCACACAAACACAAGTTCCACATTTCATTCTCACAGGCATTACTGTGCTTGCAAACACGCACACTTTTGGCTTTTAATTTCCATCTCTCACATGCTTTCTGCTTTCTCCCATTGTGAAGCATTTTAGTTTTTCTCTTCCTCTGTCTTTCCCATGTGTGTCTTTTGCTTGCAGTAAATTCTTGAGGCAGAAAAATAAGTGCCGGCCCTCAAAAATAAGTGCTGGTGCCACGCACCGGAAAAGAAACCACCGGCTCAAATTAAGCACTGCTCACATGTTGTCCTACACATACACTGCCGGACAGTGGCAGCTCTAAAAAATGTTGTAGATCCTGCACCAGGAGCAGTGCCCTGAAGGATTCAGTATTCACCATAAAAAATACCACAAAATGGTCATTGTTGATCTTTGTTCTATGCATAATGTGTGTGGACTCCCACAACATATATGAGCAGGGGCTGGCACTGCCAAGTGGCCTCCTATGTAACATGTTAAATCCATCCCTGATTTTTACAATACATGCTTTATTGCTGAGATTTTTTTAATATCTTGCGTAGAATGAAAAAAAGAACTACAAATCCCAGAATGCATAGGTTTGGTCTCTAAAATTAAAAAATGTATGAAAATGTCACATCTTCCATGGAACATCTTCCATGTAACAATTGGTTTGGATCTGGTTTTCCATCTAAAGCAAGAGGTTGCCACTTGTAGAACGCTAAAAAAAATCTTTTATTTAGCCTTTAAAGTGTTTTTTCTTTGAGGTTAATCAGGAAAGATGGTGGAGAGGGCAGGGATTTATTTTCACGCAAACGCCTTCACTTTAAAACGCTGATGGTTGGAAATGTGTAGGCATTTTAAACAACGGGCTTACTAAACAAGCTGCACTGCCCTGAACAATGCTCCTACACCCCTGACCATTAGGTTTCACAATCACATTTTACCCTCACCTTTTAAGCTAAAGATAGTGCCCTGCAGCCACATCCCTCCCCTGCCCTGGTAACTTCCAATGCAGCTCAGGTAGCTCACCGAGTCCTACAAACAAGAGCCGCTGCTCCGGGCTCTAATAGCAGCTCAGCCCGGCTTCCACCCTTTGAGACATTTGAAACTGAAACTGCTGCCGAGGCAGGAATTCATGAGCAGCACCACTTGCGTCAATGCCAGGACCCCCGAGTACCAGTACTCTCCTTCTCAGCGGAAAAGTTCTGGTACTCAAGGGGAGAAAATAAAAAAGTGCTGGTACTCCGTACCGGTGAGTAGCGGCCCATTTAAAGCACTGGTGGTAAGTGGTATCACGCGAGGTTCGCAGAAGCAGCGAAACTTGATCAGCGTTTTTCACAAGTAAATCGACCTGTATAGTGATGAAAACTGAGCCCTATCCTTTCATCTGGGATCCGATGAATCTTTTACGTGGGGTAAGGAGATAATTTTACCAAATCATTCAAATTGATTACAGTGCAACTCAATGGTCACGCATTAGACCTCAGAGTCCAAATTAATGTTTTGAAGGGCTGTATTACAGACTTGAAGCCAAAGTTACATAGGTGAGCCTCAAGACCATAGTATAGATATAGTAATCACCAATGGAGAATTAAGGCATCATACAATATTAAATAGAAGCAACATATAAAAGACTAAGGCCCATATTTATGAAAAAGTGGAACATCAGAGCTGATGTGCCACTTTTTCGGAGCCCCATACCGGCAACTAACAAAACTATAGTTGTGCTGTATTTATAATATGGTGCACCATGGGGGTCGTTAGCACAAAAGCGTCAACATTTTTGATGCTATTGTGGTGTTTTGGTACACTAGGGTAAAAAATGTTGACGCTAGTGTAGCAAAGTGCAAGGAGACCCATAGACTTCTATGGGTGCGTAATTTTAACCTCACCAGCGAGGGGGTTTATTACCCCGGCAGATGCAGAAGAACTTCAGAGTCTCACCCCCAGGCGTGCTGATGTCACATTTTTTCCCACCAGAGCAGCGGAGGAGCAGGTAAGCATCCTCTCCCTACTCCAGTGGAGGAAAAAAGGCCAAAACGGCCTACCCAGATGCCAGGGAGGCATCGATGGAAAGGGGAGAGTCTCCCCTTTCCATCAATGCCTTCCTGGCACCGTTTTCTGCCCATGGATCGCAGTGCGGCTGCGATACATGGCCAGGAAACGCCCCTAGACACCAGGAATTGTTTGGGGGTGTTGGCTCCCGTGTAAGTGGGCCCCCCGTGGGGGCATAAATAACAAATAAATAAGTTGGGGTTATTTGGGGGTAATTGCAACCCCCAGATTATAAAAGAAATGTATTTAAAAAAAAACAAAAAAAACAAATGGCGGGGTTGGCCCTTCCTACACAGCCCGACCCCTGGGGTAATTTTATCGAAATAGATTTCAATCGCCCCCCCAGGGAATATTTAGAAAAAAAAAAAAAACGTTGGGGTCAGCCCTTGGCCTTGGGCTGAACCCCTGTGGGTGCATTCTTATTTTATACCACGATCGGCCCCAGGGAAAGCACACATGGATATAAAAAATAAAAAGAAGTGATGAGAGAGTCAGTCTCCAATATATATATATATATATATATATTTATTTAATGAGAGACAAATCTTTATAGGTATGTATGTATGTATAAATATATATATATATATTTGTTTTACATGTGTTGTTTTCCCGGAGCCACAATCGCCAGGGAAACCACACATATCTAAAAGTAATATCTATCTCTCTCTCTCTCTCTCTCTCTTTAAAAAAAAAAATATATATATATATATATATATATATATACATATATGTCTAGATGCAGTTTTGATGCTGTAAAGTAGCGCAGATGGTTTATTTGCTTGCTGCAAAGGATATACATATATATGTATTTAGCTGAGTGGATTAGTGAAGCCAGGCGTTTGTTACCTGTGCTTTAAAACAAATGAAATGTATGTGCGAGGCGGACTATGGAGATATGAAGGGCACTTTTGCTGGCTGGTCCTGAGAAAATTAGAAGAGGAGGTCATGGGAGGCAGAGCACCAAAAATGTCGCACTGGATGCCACCAGCGCTAAAGGCTGTGATGATGGGTATGTGGTAAGGTGACTTTTTTGTTTTTTTAAGTGTCTTCAGAGACTCTGCCGAATCGGAGAAATAGCGAAGGTAAGGTGATGACATCTACTACTGGACACATCACACACATGCACAAGCAATTTTGTGGCTCTATCTGCCTTCTATGTAGGCTAGTACTTTAGAGGGATAGTTTAGACAGTAGTAGAGATGGCGTCTTGTTGGATGACTGCTGCTCAAACCTTAACTTGGGTTTTGGAGGATAGCTCTGAGGCAGGATCAGAGACTGAGATGGCATCTGAGGGAGAGGACAATGGGGCAGAATCTGGGAGTGATTTTTCAGTCGGCGGAGTCCCATCTGATGACACTTCTTCCAGTGATTCTGAATGAGACGATAATGACAGACGTGCTGTCCCTTCGCAAGCACAGTCTGTGCAGCGGGACAACATCAGGTTAGCCGAACCCAGAGAGCAGATGCATGCAGCCACAAGTACAGAGAGAGTGCTCTCTTGGCAGCCTTCCTGTTTAGTTCAGCCCCAAATTCCACCTTTTACTGGTGACACTGGATGTAAAGTCAGTACGGCCAACTTTTTGACAGTTTACTACATCCATCTATTTTTGGATGTTGACTTCCTTCAGGAAATTGTGCAGCAAACAAATTTGCATACAGACCAATTTCTGAGGGAGCATGGAGGCACTCTGGAGCTCTGTTCTAGGGCACCCCAGTAGACTCCCACTTTGCTGGCGGAGTTGAAGATATTTTTGGGCCTTACCCTCAAAATGGGGTTAGTGTGGAATCCCACCTTGCAGTCCTACTGGATGACTTGCACGGTTTGGGTAACCCCCATCTTCGCACAATACATGAGCAAAGATCATTTTTTGCTACTGCAGCGCATGCTGCATTTCAATGACAATTCTGCTTCATTGCCCCAGGACCATCTAGACCATGACAGGCTGTTCAATATTCGGCCTGTCGTGGAACATTTGTCTGCCAGGTTTCCAGATATCAATACTCCTGGAAAGAATATAGCAGTCGATGAGTCCTTGATCCTGTACAAAGGACAGCTGCTGTTCAGACAGTACATTGCCAGCAAAAGAGCTCACTATGGCATAAAGCTGTACATGCTGTATGAGAGCTCTTCTGGGTATGTGTACAGCTTGAGAGTGTATACAGGGAAGGACTCTACCCTAAACCCTGTAGATTGCACTCCCGCGTTAGGGGACACATGAAGGATTGTATGGGAACTTGTCCAGCCACTCCTTCACAAATGTAATAACCTTTATGTGGGCAATTTCTATGCAGGAGTAGAACTGTTCAGTGAGCTCTAGAAGCTGGCACTGTGGCCTGTGGTACAGTTCGTTGTAACCGCAAAGGACTCCCACAGGAGCTTGTTTGCAAGAAGCGCCAGAAATCCCTGAGTACTGCATTGCGTTCGAACAAACTGCTCGCAGTCATGTTCTTGGATAGGCGTGATGTATACTAGCTCACTATAGTTCAGGATGAGAGCACTTCCCCATCACGGTTTGGGGTCAGATGGCCGAACTCCACAAGCCCATCTGTATACTTGATTACAATAATTACATCGGCCAAGTGGACAAGAATGACCGGGTTCTTCAACCATACAATGCGTGTTGTAAAACTTGCACTTGGTAAAAGAAACTGTTTACCCACCTGATCCAGATGGTAACAGTCAATGTGTATGTTGTTTATGGTCAGAAAACCACAGGAAGTCTCATGACTTTCGTTGACTTCCAGTTGCCTGTAATTGAAAGCCTCACTGCTGTTACAGAAGCAGCAGCAGCCTCCACCTCATATGTTCCTGGAAGATGTGGCAAGGCTGCAGGAGTGACACTTTGCTGATCGCATTCCTAAAACACCCAAAAATGATCATCCATGTTGTCGCTGTAAAGTGTGTTTGAAGCATAGAAAGCGGAAGGAGAGTCGGTATTACTGTCTCCAGTGCCCATCTCAGCCAGGCCTCTGTGTCCCTACTTACTTTACATTGTATCATACTAAAGCAAAGTTCTGGGAAATCGACTGAGGTGGAGGTGCTGTTGGGTAAACCTTTCAGTTGCTGTGCATGGATACCGAATGTCCATGGGCCACTGCTTCGTTAGACAACCAGCCACAGAATTTTACTTCCTCTACTTCAGGAAATCATGGACTTCCTTATGGCCTGCTTGAGACCTATATCCACTGTCAGAACATGGTCGGTGTTCTGTTCAATTAACGTGCATTATAGTCCCCATACTGCACATACTAGTGGATGGAACATATGTCACATTGTCACGGACTACCCTGTGTGGCAGAATGTTAAAAACATGACTGAATTTTGAAGTGCTTGTTAGGGAACTTCTGTATGCTACACAAGGACCGCCATGATTGCCAACGAGAACCAGAGTAAGTGTAATAAGCGAAACAAATGTCCTGTCGGACATATTCACCAACATTTCTACTTGTTTGAAAGTGTGCAAACTCAATTTGTAGCTTCACTTTCAAAGCAAAAGTAGAAATGTTGGTGAATGAGTCCCACAAGATATTTGTTTGACTTTTTACTTTAGAGACCTTAGGATTTCTTCTCCAGCATGTCTGCCTTAGTTTCAACTGTAGATATGCTTGCTTAGTTCGAGGAATAAGCATCCCAAGGCATACTCGGACACCCCCAACTTGCATCCACAAACTAGTATAGGTTCACTTGGCATTTATACAGGATTAGCAAAGCAAAACACAAACGCTGTGGGATAGCGTAACTGGATGGACGGAATGCGGAAGCAATCAAACATTCACCCCCAGTCACAGATCTGGGTTTAATCCATCCATTATTTTGCTCACCATGCCACCCCAGTTTGAACCCAGCCTATGCAAATCAGTCTTGACCCTGTTCCTCATGGGAACAGTCCAGCCCGAACTGCCAGGCCAGGTTCTCCCTGGACCGGAAACAAGCATCCTGGGACCGGTTTTGGGGTTTCACCCCTCATCAGCCAGGCTAGCTTGAATCCAGTGGCACAGTGAGCCCGGGACCCACGTCTGGGCATACCCGGCGCACTTAGGGCGGCAAAAGCAAAGCAAAACACAAACGCTGTGGGATAGCGTAACTGGATGGACGGAATGCGGAACCAATCAAACATTCACCCCCAGTCACAGATCTGGGTTTAATCCATCCATTATTTTGCTCACCCTGCCACCCCAGTTTGAACCCAGCCTATGCAAATCAGTCTTGACCCTGTTCCTCATGGGAACAGTCCAGCCCGAACTGCCAGGCCAGGTTCTCCCTGGACCGGAAACAAGCATCCTGGGACCGGTTTCGGGGTTTCACCCCTCATCAGCCAGGCTAGTTTGAATCCAGTGGCACAGTGAGCCCGGGACTCACGTCTGGGCATACCCGGCGCACTTAGGGCGGCAAAAGCAAAGCAAAACACAAACGCTGTGGGATAGCGTACAGGATTAGTCAGGACTCTGATTAGAACAGAGACAAGAATGGGTAAGGAAAGCTTATGGTAGGTGTGCCTTCACAGGGATATTGCACAGGTAAAATGCAGATAGTAAAGGTAGTACAGATGTACATCATCTACACCTATGGATTCAAACCCATTGGTGCCATCCATCACTGATGGACAATTACACGTATGGGTCAGTGATTGACCTGCTTTCATGTTCATCCTTCATCAGAACTTAGTAGATGTTCAGTTTGCTGTATGATATGTGCATTACAGTCACAGCACATAATGCTGGCTGGGACTTATGCTAAGTACTCACAGACTTCCCTGTGTGCCAAACACTACATTTTTTTCATAGCCTATGACCTTCTCTTTAGGGAACATTGAGAGAATTCCCCAGCATGTCTCCCTTAGTTTCAATGGTAGACATGCTCACTCAGTTCGAGGAATCACTTTGTAAGGCATACTCAGACACCCCCAACTTGCATCCACAAACTGGAAGGAGTTGGATTTAGCAAAGTGAGTGCACTAAAGGCGCATAAAAAACATGTCTTCCCTAGCCTTGGGTGGCTGTCATGGGAGTCATTAGTAAAGGTTTGTTACGCATGCCTTCGGTAATGTTCAGGAAAAAGGCGGCGCTTACTTGACAGATGGTAAAATGTGGTCAAACTTATTCTGTCTTGTGGCGTATGAATGGGATGGGCCCTTTTCTGGCAGCGGTAAGTTAATAATGTGAGTTCAGTGATTGGTTGGATTGGGCCAGTGGTCAGCAGTCTGAAAGGGTTGTCTGTTGTGCATGAATGGCGTGTGAATGGACCATAAAGAGGTTGGTGCCTGGACGTGGCTTTATGGCCAACCTTCAGAAGGCTTGGTTTCAATATTCAGATACTTTGATAAGTATTCATGCTTTGAAACCATAATTTCTGAAGGTGCTATAACCAACCAGTGTGAGTGGTGGATTAACTTTAACATACCAGGGGAGTCCAAGGATGCAGGACTTGCATGTCTCTCACCAGTTTTCCTTCACCCAGAATCCCCTTGAAATCACAAAATTTGCTTAAAAAACACATTTGCCTTGCATTTCAGTGAGCGGAAGTCCTCAAATCTGCAGGCGGCCACACATTTTCTACCACCCAGTGTTCCACTAAGCCTCCAGAGAAAAACTGCCTCACTTTAGTGAGTGGGAAAGTGACCACAACAGGGAACTACCCAAAATGGATTGTGGAGACATCATAACTACCTACCACAAAATAGCCTCATTTTGTAAGACAGTCACCTGATTATTTGGTCCTGGGCTCGGCAGCCATATAGGGAAACCTACCAAACCCAGACATTTCTGAAGACTAGACACTTGAAGCAGTCCACGGAAGTGTGGCATGTTTGGATTTCACAATGTTTTCTTACACAGAATACACTGCAAAAACGAAACATTGATTAAAAACTATTTTTCCTTGCTTTTTCATCACAGAAACTACAGGACTGTGCAGGGATCCCCAAATTCCTACCACCCAGTGTTTCTCCACTTGTCCTGATAAAAACACAACCCCGCTTGTGTGCCTGTGCCTAGTGCCTGCAACAGGAATGGATCACTCCAGGGTTAACAGTAGCCCGCATGCAAGGACTACCGTTGACCCTTGTGTGATCCATTCCTGCTGCGAGCACTAGCCTACCCACACAAGTGAGGTACCATTTTTATTGGGAGCCCTGGTGGAATGCTGTGTGGAAGGAAGTTTGTAGCTCCCCTCAGATTTCAGAACTTTGCAGCACCGAAATTTGAGGAAAAAGTTTTTTTTGTGCCAAATGTTGAGGTTTGCAAAGGATTCTGGGTAACAGTTCCTGGTGAGAGCCCCACAAGTCACCCCGTTCTGAATTTCCCTAGTTGTCTAGTTTTTTAAAATGTATAGGTTTGCTAGGTTTCCCTAGGTGCCGGCTGAGCTAGAGGCCAAAATCCACAGATAGGCACTTTACAAAAAACACGTCAGATTTCAATGTAAAAATGTGATGTATCCATGTTGCCTTTTGGGGCGTTTCCTGTCATGGGTACTAGGCCTATCCACACAAGTGAGGTACCTTTTTTATAGGGCGACATGGGGGAACACAGAGTAGAAGTACAAGTGTTACTGCCCATTGTCTTTTTCAAAATGTTTTCCTTCCAAATGTAAGACAGTGGGTAACTGGGAGGGTGTTCTAGGTTTTGGCGGCGAGGTATGAGAAGGATCTGCCGCCGGAGGTCTTTCTTTGGATGCGGGGGACAACGGCGAGGGTGAGGTTAGTGGAGCGGAGCTGACGGGTGGGGGTGTAGAAGCTGAGTCTGTTGTTTAGGTAGGCTGGTCCGGTGTCGTGGAGCGCTTTGTGGGCGTGGGTAAGAAGCTTGAAAGTGATCCTTTAGTCCACGGGGAGCCAGTGAAGGTTTCTCAGGTGGTGGGAGATGTGGCTGTGGCGGGGTACATTGAGGATCAGGCGGGCGGAGGCGTTTTGGATGCGTTGGAGGCGTAGTAGGTCTTTTGCTGGGATGCCTGTGTAGAGTGTGTTGCCGTAGTCCAGCCTGCTGCTGACGAGGGCCTGTGTCACTGTTCTTCTTGTTTCTGTCGGGATCCACTTGTAGATTCAGCAGAGCATGCAGAGTGTGTTGTAGCAGGAGGAAGAAACTGCGCTGACCTGTTTAGACAAGGTGAGGGAGGAGTCGAGGATGAAGCCCAGGTTGCAAGCGTGGTCGGATGGTGTCGGTGGGGTTCCTAGTGCGGTGGGCCACCAGGAGTCGTCCCAGGCAGAGGGGGTGGGTCCGAGGATGAGGTCCTCTGTCTTGTCCGGGTTCAGTTTCAGACGGCTGTTTCTCATCCATTCGGCGATGGATTTCATTCCCTCGTGGAGGTTGGTTGTTTGCGGTACACGGGTCTTTGGTGAGTGAGAGGATGAGCTGGGTGTCGTCGGCGTAGGTGAGAATGTTGAGGTTGTGTTGTCGGGCCACTTGTGCGAGGGGGGCCATGTAGATGTTGAACAGCGTCGGGCTGAGGGAAGAGCCTTGGGGGACGCCGCAGATGATGTCGGTGGCTCCGGAGCGGAAGGGGGGGGGAGGCGGACTCTCTGGGTTCTGCCGGAGAGGAATGAGACGATCCAGTCGAGGGCTTTTCCTTGAATTCCGGTTTCGTGGAGGCGTAATTTCAGGGTGCGGTGGCAGACTGTGTCGAAGGCGGCAGATATGTCCAGGAGGATGAGGGCTGATGTTTTGCCATCTGATGTCATCTGTGGCGGCGAGAAGGGCGGTTTCGGTGCTGTGGTTTCGTCCAAAGCCGGACTGGGAGGGGTCTAGGATGCCGTTGTCTTCGAGGTGGCTGGCTAGTTGTGTGTTGACGATTTTTTCAATCACCTTTGCTGGGAAAGGGACCAGGGAGATGGGTCGGAAGTTCTTGAGGTCGTTGGGGTCTGCTTTGGGCTTCTTGAGGAGGGCGCAGATTTCGGCGTGTTTCCATTTTTCAGGGAAAGTCGCTGTTTTGAAGGAGATGTTGATGACCTTCCGTAGTTGGGGGGCGATGGTGGAGTCGGCTTTGTTGTATACGTGGTGGGGGCAGGGGTCTGATGGAGATCCTGAGTGGATGGAGTTCATGATCTTGCGTGTCTCTGTGTCGTTCACGTTGGTCCAGGAGGTCAGGTGGTTTGCACAGGTGGAGTGTTCGGGCGTGGGGTCTGGCGTGAGAGTGGCGTCGAAGCTGTCATGGATGTCGGTCATCTTCCGGTGGAAGAAGATGAACAGTGCGTTGCAGAGTTCTTGGGCTGGGGGATGTCGTTGACGTTGGCGCTGGGGTTGGAGAGTTCTTTCACAATGCTGAAGAGCTCTTTGCTGTCGTGTGCGTTGTTGTCCAGGCGGTCTTTGAAGTGGGATCGTTTGGCTTGTCTGATGAGTTGGTGGTGCTTGTGGGTGGCGTCCTTGTGGGCTGTGAGGCTGTCAGGTGTGCGTTTGAGAAGCCATTCCTTTTTTTGCTTCCGGCAGTCGCATTTGGAGTTTAGGAGCTCGTCGGTGAACCAGGCGTTTTCTTCTGGCTTGGTTGTCTGTGGGTTTTTTGAGTGGCGCGAGGGTGTTGAAACAGTCGTTGATCCACAGGGTGAGGTTGTGGGCGGCGGTGTCTGGGTCGGTGGAGTCGGGGGGTGGGTTCTGGGCGAGGGCGTTGGTAAGCGTTTTTTCCGTAACTTTGCTCCAGCATTGGCGGGGTGGTTGTTGGGTGCGATGGTGCTCGGTATGTTTCTTGTAGGTGAAGTGGATGCAGTGGTGGTCGGTCCAGTAGAGTAGGGTGGTATGGTTGAATGTGATGTGGGCGCTTGAGGAGAAGATGGGATCAAGCGTGTGGCCGGCGATGTGGGTTGGTGTGTTGACGAGTTGTCTGAGGCCGTGGTTGGTGAGGTTGTCGATCAGAGTAGTGGAGTTGGTGTCGTTGTTGTTCTCCAGGTGGAAATTTCGGTCCCCGAGGAGGTTGTAATCCGTTGAGGTGAGTGCGTGGGTGCTGGTGAGGTCGGCAAGGGATTCGCTGAATGGTGCTCGTGGTCCGGGGGGTCTGTAGATGAGCGTTCCTCTGAGAGTGGTGTTGGGGTCGGTGTGGATGCGGAAGTGTAGGTGTTCGACGGTCTTGAGGGAGTCGTCAGTGTGGGTGTCGACCTTGAGGGAGGATTTGTGGGCGATGGCTATGCCTCCTCTGATTCCGTTGTTGCGGTCCCTACGGATGATCTTGTAGCCGTCCGGGATGGCTATTGCGATGTCGGGCGCCGAGGAGTCGATCCACCAGGTTTCGGTCAGGAAGGCTACGTCTGGGGCGATGGAGTCGAGCAGGTCCCAGAGCTCGAGGGAGTGCTTGCGTGCGGAGCGGGTGTTGAGGAGTATGCAGCGAAGGTGGTTAGTTTTGGTCTTTGTTGGTTTCGTTGTTCTGTCGCAGGTGAATCTGCAGGTGCGGCATGCGAAGGGTCCATGGGTAGTCCTTGGTGAGGACTGGGAGCATGCTGTGATGCGGCCAGGATTGAGGGTGTTGAGTTGGTTGGCCTTGTAGCGCGTCTGGAGGTTCAGGGGTCTCGTGGACCGGGGAGGTGGTGCTGGGCGCGGTCCAGGCACGGACGGGCGCAGATGGGCTAGCGGCACGGCCGCGGCTGCCATAAGAGGAGGGGAAGGTGGGAGTGGCAGCTGGGAGGCGGGAGGGTTTGTCCTATGAGAGGGCTGGGGGTGGGGCCGCAGAGGACGCAGTGGCGGGAAAGGGAAACAGAAAAACGGTGAGAGAAGGAGGGGGAGGCGGGAGGGGCCGCAGAGGACGCAGCGGCGGGAAAGGGAAACGAAAAAACGGTGAAAGAAGGAGGGGGAGGTGCGAGGGGACGCAGGTGATGCAGCGGCGGGAAAGGGAAATGAAAAAAACGGTGAGAGAAGGAGGGGGGAGGCGGGAGGGGCCGCAGCGGCGGGAAAGGGAAATGAAAAAACGGTGAGAGAAGGAGGGGGGAGGCAGGAGGGGCCGCAGGGGACGCAGCGGCGGGAAAGGGAAACGAAAAAACGGTGAGAGAAGGAGGGGGAGACGGGAGGCGCCGCAGTGGACGCAGTGGCGGGAAAGGGAAACAAAAAAACGGTGAGAGAAAGAGGGGGGAGGCGGGAGGGGCCGCAAGGGACGCAGCGGCGGGGACAAAAGCAAAGGGGGGAACGGGCAAGGAGGTGACGCGGAAGGCGGAGCTGGGAGCGACCTACCTGCAAGCAGGGTCAAAGGTAATAAAGAAGTGTATTTAAGAAATGCCCTGTAATTCATATGCTAGTATGAATTCAGAGATGTGCAAATACCCACTGCTTTTCAACACCTTATATTGTGCCCATTTTGGAAATTCAAAAGTTTCCTTGATGCCTATTTGTCACTCTTTATATTTCACAAAAAAATTGCTGTATACCTGGTATACAATGAAAACCGAGGGTGTGCTTGCGTGCGGAGCGGGTGTTGAGGAGTATGCAGTGGAGGTGGTTAGTTTCAGTCTTTGTTGGTCTCGTTGTTCTGTCGCAGGTGAATCTGCAGGTTCGGCATGCGAAGGGTCCATGGGTTGTCCTTGGTGAGGACTGGGAGCATGCTGTGATGCGGCCGGGATTGAGGGCGTTAAGTTGGTCGGCCATGTAGTGGCGTGTGGAGGTGCAGGGGTCTCGTGGACAGGGGGGGTGGTGCTGGGTGCGGTCCAGGCACAGACGGGTGCAGACGGGCTAGCGGCGCGGCCGTGGCTGCCACAAGAGGAGGGGAGGGTGGGAGTGGCAGCTGGGAGGCGGGAGGGCTTGTCCTATGAGAGGGCTGGGGGGTGGGGCCACAGAGGACGCAGTGGCGGGAAAGGGAAACAAAAAAACGGTGAGAGAAGGAGGGGGAGGTGGGAGGGGCCACAGGGGACGCAACGGCGGGAAAGGGAAACGAAAAAACAGTGAGAGAAGGAGGGAGGAGGCGGGAGGGGCCGCAGGGGACGCAGTGGCGGGAAAGGGAAACGAAAAAACGGTGAGAGAAGGAGGGGGAGGTGGGAGGGGACGCAGGGGACGCAGCGGCGGGAAAGGGAAACGAAAAAACGGTGAGAGAAGGAGGGGGAGGCGGGAGGGGCCGCAGGGGACGCAGCGGCGGGAAAGGGAAACAAAAAAACGGTGAGAGAAGGAGGGGGGAGGCGGGAGGGGCCACAGGGGACGTAGCGGCGGGAAAGGGAAACGAAAAAACAGTGAGAGAAGGAGTGGGGAGGCGGGAGGGGCCGCAAGGGACGCATCAGCGGGGACAAAAGCAATGGGGGGAACGGGAAAGGAGGTGGCGCGGAAGGCGGAGCGGGAAGCGACCTACCTGCAAGCAGGGTCAAAGGAAATAAAGAAGTGTATTTAAGAAATGCCTTGTAATTCATATGCTAGTATGAATTCAGAGATCTGCAAATACCCACTGCTTTTCAACACCTTATATGGTGCCCATTTTGGAAATTCAAAAGTTTCCTTGATGCCTATTTGTCACTCTTTATATTTCACCAAAAAATTGCTGTATACCTGGTATACAATGAAAACCCATTGCAAGGTGTAGCTCATTATTGGCTCTGAGTACCTAGGGTTCTTGACAAACCTATAAGCCCTATATATCCCTGAAACCAGAAGATACCAGCAGATGTAACAGAGTATTGATTTTGAAAATCTGACATCACATGAAAAAGTTACAGAGTAAAAGGTAGAGAGAAATAGCTGTTTTTTTCACCTGAATTTCAATATATTTTTTATTTCAGCTGTTATTTTCTGTAGGAAAACCTTGTAGGATCCACATAAATGATGACCTTGCTGAATTCAGAATTGTGTCTACTTCTCAGAAATGTTTAGCTGTCCTGGATCCAGCATTGTTTTTACACGCATTTCTGTCACCAACTGGAAGGAGGCTAAAAGCACAAAAAATAGTAAAAGTGGGGTATGTCCCAGTAAAATGCCAAAATTGTGTTTAAAAATGTGGTTTTCTGATTCAAATATGCCTGCTCCTGAAAGCTAGGAAGTTGGGGATTTTCAGGGAAAACACCACGGCCCATATTTATACTTTTTGACGCTAAACTGCGCTAACGCAGTTTAGCGTCAAAAATTTTTGCGCCGTCTAACGCTATTCTGAAGCGCCATGCGGGCGCCGTATTTATGGAATGGCGTTAGCCGGTGCTAGCAGACCGGCGCTGCCTGGTGTGCGTGGAAAAAAACCACGTAGACCAGGCAGCGCCGGCGTAGGGGGAAAATGGCGTTAGGGCGTCTTAAAATGGGGCAAGTCAGGTTGAGGCAAAAAAATCGCCTCAACCCGATTTGCGCCATTATTTTCGACGCCCAGACCCATTTAAATGACTCCTGTCTTAGTAAAGACAGGAGTCATGCCCCCTTGCCCAATGGCCATGCCCAGGGGACTTATGTCCCCTGGGCATGGTCATTGGGCATAGTGGCATGTAGGGGGGCACAAATAAGGCCCCCCTATGCCACCCAAAAAAAAATAAAAAATATAAAAAATTATACTTACCTGAACTTACCTGAATGTCCCTGGGGTGGGTCCCTCCATCCTTGGGTGTCCTCCTGGGGTGGGCAGGGGTGGCAGGGGGGGTCCCTGGGGGCAGGGGAGGGCACCTGTGGGCTCATTTTGAGCCCACAGGCCCCTTAACGCCTACCCTGACCCAGGCGTTAAATAGTGGCGCAAATGCGTGTTTTTTTGACCCGCCACCTCCCGGGCGTGATTTTTGCCCGGGAGTATAAATACGACGCATTTGCGTCGCCGTCATTTTTTTACACGGGAACGCCTTCCTTGCATCTCATTAACGCAAGGAAGGCGTTCACGCAAAAAAATGACGCTATTTGCCCATACTTTGGCGCTAGACGCGTCTAACGCCAAAGTATAAATATGGCGTTCGTTTTGCGCCGAATTTGCGTCGAAAAAAATGACGCTAATTCGGCGCAAACGGAGTATAAATACGGGCCCACATGCTTTCTTCTGCAGCCCTTTTTTCAATTTTTTGGGAAAAAAACAACATTTTGGTGGTATTTTGCCTAATTTCTTGGTCTCCTCCAGGGGAACCAACAAACTCTGGGTACCTTTAGAATCCCTAGGATATTGGAAAAAAAGGATGCAAAGTTGGCATGAATAACTTATGTTGACAAAAAGTTATGAAGGCCTAAGTGCAAACTACCCCAAATAGCCTGAAAATGGCTCAGCACAAGGGGGGGGATGGGAGGCCCAGCAGCTAATGGGTTAACGCCTGCTCTGAGCAAACAAAACAAAAAATGGCACAGTGAAATCTGTTAAATTTCACTATACAATTTTTTCAAGCCTCCTAGCGCTGGAATGCTCCCCTTGCATACATTATGCCTGGTGCAGGCATGATGTGGCATATGGGGTTACAAAGTGGCGCAATGCATGCATTGCACCATTTTGTAAATATGGTGCAGGGAAAAGGCCACATAAGTGCTGCCTTAGCATAAAAAAATAAATCAAAGGCAGAGCGAAGGCGGCGCAAGAGGCTCATAAATATGCCCCTAAGACATCAGTAGCAACAATGCAGAAAATCAGGAAAAGTATGTGGTGACTGCATACTAAAATTATGCTCTTATGTCTTGCCGTTGAATCTAGCTCCTAAACTATTCTAACACTAAAAGAATATCTGAAAAAGGTTAGCAAATTTTAGTAAAAGATTCTGCCTAAGAAAGGTGCAGTGGCATAAAGCCACAAAGAAAATTTGAGGTCTGTACCACAAAAGGTCCACTCTGAGCAAGGGGCAGAGAGAGTCTGAATCTCTTACCAGCTAAAAGACGGTTAAATGTGAGTTTTTCCAAGTGTGGTGACCTAATGTGAAAGACTCTCATTTTTAAAACAAAACTGTAAATCAATTATAATTAACAATTCAGTCTTCTGAAGCCTTCGACACCCGATCTTGATATGCCCTCGCATTCAGAAATCTCAAAAGTTATTGTTGTCAGTGCCAGGATACTCTTTTTGTCCGGAAGCGTTTCTCTCAGACCCTCTTATCTTTCATGCACTGCCAGTTCCTTGTTAATTTCAGCACCTGCAGCTTTGGAAAAACAAGCTTTCACATTGAAGATTAGAAATACAAAAAGAATGCAGCCTTCACTTCGACAACCCTAATGAACACGAATATACCTTTAGTTCAAATATGTTTTAAACGTCTAACTTGTTGAATATAAGATGAGCGTAAAGAGTAACATTTCTAAAATACTATAACATTGACATTCTTGCAAGAGAGCATTAAATGTGGCTGACTTAAACGTTAGCTTTCATAGTGCACTTTACTAATGTATTTCAGTGCACCACGTATACCAATTAATTTTACACGTTAAAGAAAGAAAAATAACCACCCCTTCTGCTCACGTTTTAGAAGCGAAATAGCGCAGCCAGGTCATGTTCCTTCAGCCCTCCTTTTTAGGAAGTACAACATCATCCTAATCCCACTTTATTCTTGAATGAGACTCTCTAAAACCTAGTCATTTTGAACAGCTTTAGTCTGGATTCTTCCAAACGTTTCATGTCACCGTATTATTTACACTAACTATCTTCCAAGTCACCCTCTACTTCTGCTTTGCTGAATCCTCATTCCTCGAAAAATGTTGTATCCGATGAACAGACCTGTTCCCATTAAGGAAATAATCAGTAATGGTCTCAAAAAAGATCCCTACAATTCCACTTCCCAAATTTCCAAAATATCTACCTATAGCAGAAAATCCAGTTTCAATTACTTCCCATCCACCAGTCGCTTCCAACTCTTTCAAATCCTTTTGTAAACCGTGAAATATTCTTGATATATTTCTGCAAATCCTTACAGTTATCCATAACAATGGTACAATATTGTTGAACATTAAGCATCTGACAGACTCTGCCCTCTTTTGCGAGCAACGTGTCAAATGCAAGACTATTTTGTAAAACCATTGAACTGTTTGCTATTATCTCATAATTTATGACCAGTAACACTCCAGTGGTACTTGTGGCTACTTTAGCCACTGAAGTAGACAGCCTTCTTATCTTCAAATCATTCAAAATCACTCCCACGAATGGGATCAAAGTGCCAAAAATGTCTCCTACCACTTCTCTTGCACTCACACCTTGCTTAAACCTAGAGCCTTGAGTCCAAATAGGTTTGTCAAAATGCTGCACGATACATTTTGGAAACTCAAGTAACATGTTCCAAATCATATTTTTGGCAATTTAAAATAAGCACATTTTCCACTAACACAATAAACTCCAGAGACAACAGCATCTTCCCCATCCAAATTCAACGTATAGTTCCCTCAAACTTCAAAAGTGTGTTCACATTCAGTCTTTCCCACAAACACATTATCAGTCTCAGATCTTTCCATTCAGATGCACAATCTTCCTTTGTGTTTGAAATCTAGAGCTAAGAAAGCTAAGTTTCCAGCTAACTGATCTCCTATTTCTTCTTTTGTCTACTCATTTTGACTCTGGAAATGCTCATCTAACTGTGAGCTACCTTCCAATCCTCCTATTATGTCCTCAACTAAATTCAGGAATTTCTTACTAACATCTGATAATATACAAGTTACATTATGTCGATGTGCATAAATTGTGTCTAAAGTGGAAACAGGTTTGTAAACTCTTGCAATTATTTTTATTTCCAAAGGAACTGGACGTCTGTTCATATATTCAATAATAGGGAACTCTTGTAGGAGTGTGGCCCTTGAAGTAGTGTGCAAAGCTAGCTACACTCTGCAGAGGATCCGGGAACCCACATGTTGGTTTACAGAGGTAAAAGCTAGACCACTTAATGCTCTAATTTTTGTGGTAGCTTGGTCGAACAGTTAGGCTAATCTTGGAGAATTGCAAAGCATTTGTTGTACTCACAATATCACTAAAGCAAGACACACTAAAAAGAATAATTCAAGACCAATTTACAAAAATACTTTGGATTTGTATGCAATTTTTAAGACTGAGATGATCAAAATCAGGTAAGTACTTTTTAAGTTATGAATTTTTGAGGTTTAGAAAAAATAGGGGGTGATTCTAAGCTTGGCGGGCGGCTACCGCGGTCAAAAGACCGCGGCGGTCATTCTGGGTTTCCCACTGGGCTGGCGGGCGACCGCCGAAAGTCCGCCCGCCCGCCAGCCCAGTGGGAAACACCCTTCCCACGAGGACGCCGGCTCAGAATGGAGCCGGCGGAGTGGGAAGGTGCGACGGGTGCAGTTGCACCCGTCGCGAATTTCAGTGTCTGCAAAGCAGACACTGAAATTCTTCGTGGGGCCCTCTTACGGGGGCCCCTGCAGTGCCCATGCCATTGGCATGGGCACTGCAGGGGCCCCCAGGGGACCCGCGGCACCCCCTACCGCCATCCTGTTCCTGGCGGGAGACCCGCCAGGAACAGGATGGCGGTAGGGGGTGTCAGAATCCCCATGGCGGCGGAGTGGAGGATTCTCAAGGGCAGCGGGAAGTCGGCGGTACACCGCCGACTTTCCGTTTCTGGCCGCGGCTGAACCGCCGCGGTCAGAATGCCCAGCGGTGCACCGCCAGCCTGTTGGCGGTGCTACCGCCGACCTCCGCCATGGCGGTAATTACCGCCAGGGTCAGAATGACCCCCATAGTCTTTTTGTGCCTAATTACGCACCATAGGAATCAGTGGAGAAATACTTTAAAAATGTATATAAAATCAAGCAATACATTTACCAATGTCTCCTTTTCCAGGTATGTCAAGGTCATTTGTGGGGACTAGGGGCCAGGTGGAGAAGCTCAGATGGTTTCCTGTTCTGGCAGGAGCAGCTGCAGAAAGTCATTAGAGTTGGTGCCAGGCCACTGCGGGGGAACACTTTGAAAAGCATTGCACAGGTGGACATAAAGATAGTTCCAGTGGGTCCCCTTGGAGTGTCGAGGTCACAAGGGGTGGGTGACCCTTAGGGCACAGCTGGATCTTCATGCCTGGCACAGGGCAACCAGTTGCAGAGCAAAATGGTGAGTCAGGAGCTGTATGCAAAGGTGCCGCTGAAGGGCACAGTGTCACCAACTGTGACACAATTGCAGGGTTTGTCTTCATGTTCTGTCAATAGAAGTTTTGGTCTGGCTGCAACATCCGGTTCCTTGGTCAACAGCCGATCAGTGAAGTGGCCTTCACTGGGTCTTTGATCTTCATTTTCAGGAGAGTGATGCCTTCACTCTGGAGGGAGATCTTCACAATTTTCAAAGTGTGGAGGTCCTCTGGAGATTTGTAGAGTCTGTCCAATGTTCAAGCAACCCTTCAACGGCAATTGTTGAGTTCTGGTTGCAGCAGGCAGGGTTTGGCATCTTTTTCTTGGTGCAGCAGGAATTTAGTTCCTGAGCCCTGGGTCTTCTTTGTTGTTAGCCTTCTTTTGTCCTGGGAATCTGATTATCTGGGCTAGGGATGCCCACTAAATACTTTATTTAGTTGGCTTTTAGGGGAGTGCCTATTAATGACCAATGGGTCATCTACCTTAGGGTGGCTACACCCAGTAAGTGACCACTTTCTATGGGCAGAGGTCACTTCCTTACACCTGATTGGCTATTTTCCTTCCATGCAAGAGGGAGGAAAATTAAATGGAGGATTCACCTCGCATGCAACACCTGGTGGGTGGTGCAAGGAGGGGCTGACCACTCCTCCTGTTCTTTTTGTGTCCTGCCAAAATTGAGAGTTTGCAGTAGGGACAGCCATCTGCTGCTAGCAGCAGGCTTGAGGTCACGTTTCAGGGGCAGTAAGCCCTTTGAAGCTCGCAAGCAGGTCAGTGCACATTCCTGAGGGGAGGTGTGATAGCACCTCTGCACAGGAAGGGCATGTTCTGGGACCCAAAGAGCAGGATGTCTCACCGCAGGGTTTAAGAATCTTGTCTTGTGGTTGCACACTGATTGTGACCTGCCAGCAACCATGATAGGGTAGTTAGCTTTTGCAAGGGACACCTCTTATGTGTATATTTTAGGATACATTTTAGCATACATCCAATGCTGGTACCAATTTGGATTATCATTCTGAGTTGTTTGATACCAAACAACCCAGGGTTTAGAATAGCCACCATGTAGCTATGAAACTTTTACTGACCGGTGTCCAGTACATGTATTAAAATGGCTACTCTGTTCACTTACTATGTCCCACATTTGGCAGGGACACAGTAGGGGCATATTGCTCATGCAGCTATGCCTACACATAAAGTATAGTGCACCCTGCCTTAGGGCTGGAAGGCCTTCCAGAGGGGTGACTTACCTATATTGTATGCAGTGTATAGTGGACAGGGCACACAGGGCGTGTGCCATGTCGAGTTTGCATTTTAGGATTGCATCATTACAATCAGCCTGCAAAGGCAGTGCTGGGTTTATCTGGATGCAGGGCCCTAGATGGTGGCACAATCTATGCTGCTGCCTTGAGGGGCTTACCCTTAGTACCTCATACCCTGGGTACCTAAGTACCATATACTAGGGACTTATAGTGGCAGCTAAAGGTGCTGCCATTAGTGCCAATGCATTACAACAGTTTTAGGGAAAGAGGTTTGGCTCAGGGAACTGGTTAGCAGGGGCCCTGGGCACTAGCAAATTTGAGGCTACATCAAATACCAGGCAAAAAGTGGGGGATAACCATGACAAAAGAGACCTTTTCTCACACTACCCCCCCCAATGAAAGAGGATGAGGCTACACTTTCCCTAGTGAGTCTTCATCATCTAAGAGGAAGAACCTGGAAATGCCACCCGCATTGGCACAGGCAGTCCCAGGTCTGTGTTGCACTTGAAAGTCCATTCCCTGTAGGGAGATGGACCATCTAAGCATTTTGGGGTTTTCTCCCATTTGTTGTAGCCATCTGAGAGGCCTATGTTCCGTCTGAACTATGAAGTGAGAGCCAAACAGCTATGGCCTCAGCTTCATCAGGGCCCAAACCACAGCAAAGGCGCCCCTCTCTATGACATTCCATTTTCGTTCCCTAGGGTGTAGTCTTCTGCTTATAAAAGCAAGAGGCTGGTAATGTCCATCATCATTTTTCTGGGTTAGGACCACTCCTACCACCAGTTCTGAGGTATCTATTTGGACAATAATACCCAGTCAAGCCAAGGAATGCCCTGACCTGCATCTGGGTTGTGGGAGCTTTCCAAGCAAGAATGGTCTGAATCTTGGGCTGTAGGGGTTGGACTTGGCCTCCACCGACCAGGTGGCCCAAGTAAACAACTTTACCCTGGCCTATCTGGCACTTACTGGCCTTAATAGTGAGGCCTGCCTTCTGCATAGCCTCAAAGAACTTCCCTAGCTCGATCAGGTGATCCTGCCAGGTGGAGCTATACACAGCTATGTCATCTAGGTGCGCTTCACTAAAGTATTCCGTTCAGCAAGGACTTGGTTCACCAATTTTTGGAAGGTGAACCAGTAATGCCACTAGGAGTGGAGAATGCTGACCTCTCTTTTGTTCCTGGGGTCGGGCCAATTTGCAAGTACCCTGATGTTAAATCAAAAGTACTCAGATATGTGGCTGCCCCTAGTCTGTCAATGAGCTCATCTGCTCTTGGGATTGGGTGTGTATCCATTTTTGTTACTGGGTTGAGGACCCTGTAATCCACACAAAGCATAATTCCTTTTTTCTCTCCTTTACAGTGAGGTTTGGGGACTAAAACTACTATGCTGCCCCAGGGACTCTCTGATGGTTCAATGACAATGAAATCCAACATCTTTTTGACTTCTGCTTGTATGCTCTCTCAGACATGGTCTGACTGTCGGTAAATTTTGTTCTTGAAAGGCAATCTGTCATCAGTGTCCACATCATTGGTGTACCAGTCAGTTTTTTCAGGGGTCAGGGAGAATAGGTCAGCATACTGGTTGAGGACGTGCCTGCAATCAGCCTGCTGTTGTTCTGAGAGTGTGTCTGATAGGACCACTCCATCCATAGAACCATCTTGTGGGTTGCTGGAGAGGAGATCAGGGAGAGGCCCACTCTCTTCTTCCTGTACCTCATCTGTAACCATGAGCATGGTCACATCAGTGCTGTCAAAAAAGGGTTTTAGGTGGTTGACATTTATGATTCTTTTGGGGTTTTGCAACTGGCTAAGTCCACCAAATAGGTGCCGTCCCCTTTCATTTCAAGAATGGGATAGGGCTCAGACCATTTGTCCTGGAGACCCCTAGGATCAACAGGCTCCAACACCCAAACTTTGGTTTGCACTCCACCATAGCAGCTTTTTGGTCATAGCTGAGATTTTGCCGCTCCTGACTGGCCTGACGATTTCGGCTTGCTTTCTCCATGTACTCTGCTGTCCTTGTGCGTAGGTCAAGTACATAGTTCACAATGTCTTGCTTGGGCTCTTTTAGAGGTTTCTCCCAGCCTTCCCTTCGAAGACTTCCCCTAACAGGATGCCCAAACAAAAGCTCAAATGGAGAGAATCTTACTCCCTTTTGTGGCACTTTCCCGTCGGTAAAAAGCAGACATGAAAGACAGACATCCCATCTCCTTCTGAGTTTTTCAGGGAGTCCACAAATCATGCTTTTAGGGTATGGTTAAACCTTACAACCAACCCATTTGTTTGTGGGTGTTATGGAGTTGTGATCTTTTAAGTCACACCACTTTCCTTCCACATGTTTTAAGTAAGCAGACATGAAGTTAGAACCTCTGTCTAATACTATCTCCTTAGGAACCCTACTCTGGTTAAAATACCCACAAGGGCTTTCACAACTGCAGGAGCAGTAATGTTCCCAAGGGGAATAGCCTCAGGATATCTAGTGGCATGATCCACTACCGTTAGGATTTATCTGTCTCCTGATGCTGTTTGAGCGTCAAGGGGGTCAACAATATTAACCCCTACCCTTTCCAAGAGAACCCCAACCACAGGAAGTGGCATTAAGGGGGCCTTTAGGTTTCCACCTGCCTTGACACTGGCTTGGCAGATAGTGCAGGACTGGCAAAAGTCCTTCACTTTTTGGGAAATTCCTTGCTAGTAAAAGTGGCTAACTAACCGACCCCAAGTTTTATTTTTTCCCAAATGCTGAGTAAGGGGAATTTTGTAGGAAGCTGGCCTGGTGTGGGGTAGGCACCTAAGGAGTTATCCCCTTATACCAGGTCCAGGTATCCTATATTAGTGAGGTATAGGCAGGTTCGAGGAAGCCAGGGCTCTCCAGAGGTCATTGTGGATAAGCAGCCAAGATTATCTAGGAGACATGCAAAGCTCATGCAATACTACTATAGTCACAAAACACTATCACACATGAAAGAACACACATTGTTACAAATATAAAGTTACTTTATGGTAGTTCACAAATACTAGAATACTGAATAGGCTCTCCCCCAACTGGAGATAAGTAAAAACACTATGACATACACATTAGCAATCAATAAATAGCACGGAAAGCAATAAGCATTGATAAAAGAACGAACATATGATGAGGGTCCTAGGGGAGGGTCAACCCATATACTAAAAAAGTGGAATGTGAAAAGCAGTCCCCCACCCACGGAAGTGGAATTGGTAGAAGGGACCTGGAGGAACCAGGAACCACAAGAGGTGAGTACCAGAGTGACCCCCAGCAACCAGGAGAGCAATGGTAAGTATCTAATTTTACCCCAAACCAGCAGGAGGAATTTGGAGAAGGATCATGTAAGACCCACCCAAGACTGGAAGAACCCAAAGGTGGATCCTGACAGAAGAAGACCTGCAAAGGAAGGGGACCAAGTCCAGTTTGTAATGGAGTGTCCAGTGGTGGCAAGAGCCACTACCCTCCCTTCTGTGGATGCAGGAGCAGGTTGACATTGGAAGAAGAAGGTCAGCAGTGCAGCACAGGAGCTGAAGAGGAGGCCCGGAAGAGATGCAAATGATGTCCCACGTAGGCGGTCGTGATGCAGTCGGTTAGTGGTGCTGGAAAACCACCAACAATCCTTGGCAAGTGTAAGAGACGGAGAAGAAGAATTGCAAGGCTGGAGAGGACCAGCAAGGTCCAGAGAACCCGAACCAAGGAGGAGAGTCGGAAATGACCCTCAGCAGCTGGGAGAGTCACAAGAAGAGGAGGCAGCCCACACAGGCAACCCACTGGCTGGAAGCACGGGAGTCGCAGTGAGGCTCACTCAGCACACCTGAAAAGGAGTCCCCCGTCGCTGGAGCAGCAGGCATGATACTGTGCTTTGCAAGGAGGAGTGCTGGAGGCCAGGGCTAATGAAAGCCTGAAGATCCCATGGAGGAGGAATCAACAAGTCTTGGTAACTGGAAGAATCACTGTGCATAGGGGTACAGTCCTGCAAAGAGAGAGGCAAGGACTTACCGTCTCCCAAGTTCAACAGCTGGTAGAGAGGACAAAATGGACCACACCAGACCACCACCTGTAATGCGGGATCCACACAGATCCAGAGGAGAGAAGATCCATGCAGCCAGTCGTCGTTGAAGTTGGTGGCTGTGGATACAGGGGAGTGACACCTTCACTCCAAGGGAGATTCCTTCTTCCTTCTTGTGCTGGCTGAAGACTCACCCTCAGAGGATGCACAGCTGGGCAAATGTTGCAGTTGTTGGAAGGAGCTGGAGAAACAATGGTGCAGAGCAAACTGTCCCTGTAGTTGCAGATTATCGATTCCCGGAGGGTCCAGTTGCAGTCCCAGTGGCCAGAAGATGAAGTAAACAATGCAGAGGAGTCCTGCTGGATTCTTCCATTTCTAATCTGAGGCCCCACCCAAGAGGGAGACCCTAAATGGACCAGGAAGGGGGACTGGTCACCTAGCAGGGTTACCACCTATCAGACGGGGGCTGTGATGTCACCTACCCGACCTGGCCACTCAGATGATCCCAGGGGCCTCTGCCCACCTTGGATTTAAGAAGGTAGAATCAAGTGGTCACCTGGAGGAGCTCTGGGCACCACCCCTGGGGTGGTGACTGACAGGGGAGTGGTCACTCCCCTTTTCTTTGTTCAGGTTTGCACCAGAGCAAAGACCTGCAGTCCTTAGACCGGTGCAAAATGGTTTATGCAAGGAGGGCACCAACTGTGCCCTTCAAAGCATTCCAGTGGCTTGGGGAGGCTACTCCTCCCAAGTCATGTAACACCTATTTCCAAGGGAGAGGGTGTTACCTCCCTCTCCCATAAGAAATCCTTTGTTCTGCCTTTCTCTGCCTGAGCTGGTCAAGCAGCAGGAGGGCAGAAACCTCTCTGCGGGATGGCAGGGGTGTGCATAGTCCTAAGCAACCAAATTTAGAGGGAGATGACTCAATCACTGATATCCTGGTTAGCAGGATCCCAGTGAAAACAGTCAAACACACTTACAGCAGGCAAAAAGTGGGGGTAACCATGCCATAATGTGGGTACTTTCCTACAAATGTCATGGGGTAGAGTGAAGAGAAACTCTCTGAACTGCTGAAGTACTGCCACCCTTCTGGTTGCATCAGTCTTGAGTCTCTGAATTCTATCCTCTCAATAATCCCTGTGGGTACCACTGATACTACCCTTTTCTTCCTGTGCTGTTTGCTGTCTCAGGCCTTCAAGAGTGGGACAGATTATCTGCCCCTGGCACAGATCCTCCCTAGAGGGTTCCCTTGGGCCGAAGAGCTCTGAGTTGTAAGGACCAAGCACTGCAGGCTCAGTTCCCTCTGGGAAGGGAAAGCCCTCTTCCTAGAAACACTTGTGATCTGATCTGAAGCTGTTTCCTAGTATTCTTGTCTGTTCTCGTGGGAGGCTGGTCAGCTGTTTCAGAATCCAACTCTCCTTTTTCACTCTGAAGTTTACTCTGTGCCCTAATCTTGACACAGGCCCATTTTGGGTTCCCAAGTATGGTTCTATGGTTCTCCAGTTCTACTTCAGCACAGGGGGAATAATCTAGGTAATTTCTAAGCAGGTAATCCACTGGGGTTAGGGATGAGGACACAACCACTTCTTTCTGTCATACTACTCCCCCCCAATCAAAGGTTACCATGGTCATGGGCTGGAACTTTGTCTCATTGTCAGCACTGGTGACAGGAAAAAACTTCCCTACCAGGTCCTGATTTGAGTGGACCACATGCTGGGTTACCATGGTAATACTAGCTCCTGTGTCCCTCAAGACTTCAACTTTCTACCCTTTAATCAAAGGATGCTGACTGTATTTTTGTATGGTACTTGGCGAAGCAGCACAGGATAATTCTACCACTCCCTCAGTGACCAATGTTGCCTCTGTGAAATCACTGACATGGTCAGGCCACACCTCTGATCCCATCAAGAGAATAGAACTGCATTTACTGTAGGTTGGCCAGAGGCATTCTTTTTTTTTTTACAGCTAGGATCTTCAGGTTGGTGCCCTCTAGTTTTATAATCATAGCACCAAGCCTTGTTAAGATCTAAGGGCCAGATGTACGAAGCAGTTTTCAAGTCGCAAACAGCAAATCGGCACGTTTGCAACTTGAAAAATGCTATTTGGGATGTACAAAGCCCAAACTGCGATTCAGTAACTTGTTACCGAATCACAGTTTGGGTTTTGCGATTCGATATTAGAAAGGAGCGTGACAAGGGCATCCCTTCCTAATACCGAATTCAGATGGTATGTATGATTGTTTTGTGACCACGAATGCAGTCACAAAACAATTGCAGTTAGCACCAGTTTCAAACTGGTGCTAACCCATTCGCAAATGGGAAGGGGTCCCCATGGGACCCCTTCCCCTTTGTGAATTGTAGCAAAAATATTTTTCATCTCACAGACCACTGCCTGCTCTGAAAAAAATCAAAAGAAAACTTTTCATTTTTGATTTTGAAATGCATCTCGTTTTCCTTTGAGGAAAACGGGCTGCATTAAAATAAAACTGCTTTATTTAAAAGCAGTCACAGACATGGTGGTCTGCTGTCTCCAGCAGGCCGCCATCCCTGTGAGGGCAGCCATTCCTAGTGGGGTCACAAATTGCAACCTACCCCATGAATATTCATGAGGTAGAGCATTTGTGACCCCATTGGGAATCGCAAACAGTGTCATTGACACTGTTGTACATCAGATTTTGCGACTCGCAGATTGCGAGTCACTCTGACTCGCAATTTGCGAGTCGCGCAACCTGATTTTTGTACATGTAGCCCTAAGTTCTTTCCTTTGTACCCACCCCTAGACTGTTAGGAATAAAGGGTCCCACCCTCCTGTGTGGGTTTTTAGGGACCTTGAGAAGACTCTTTATGTTTAGTTTGGCTCCCATCTTTCCCTTGGGGGGTGGGGGGCTTTTTGGCCTCTTTCTTTTGGTCTCCCCCACCAGTGGTAGTTTTGGTCACCTTGTTTTGACCCAGTGATCTGCCTTTCTCCCCAACTCTTGAGGAGAACGTGTACCTTGGTCTACCAGGTATTGATGTAGCCTCTCATTGTAACAATTACTCAGGAGATGCTCTTTCATGAATAGGTTATACAGCCCATCATAATCTTTACCTTGTTACCAGCTAACCAATCACCCATCATTTTACTGAATAGTCTACAAACTCCCAAGTTTGGTTCAGGCTTTTTTTAGCCTCCCTGAACTTTATGCAGTACTCTTCTGTTGTACATCCGAAGCCCTCTATCAGAGTATCTTTCAAAAGGTCATAGGATTTAGAATCTGCCTCATTCAGTGTCAGGGGCCTAAACCTGCACTTTCCTGAGAACAACTCCAATAACAATGTACCCCAGTATTTTTTCTCATTTTCCCACCCGATGCAGGCTCTTTCAAAGGCTGAAAACCATTTCACTATATCATCCCCTTCTGTGAATGGAAGGACAATTCCTTCTGGGAGTTTAAGACTGAAAGGTCTCTCTTTCAATATGTGGATGCTTTCACCAGAGATGGGTCCAAGGCCCAACCCTTTTCTTTATGCTTCAATTTCCAAACACTGACTCATTAAGGCCAGTCTTTTGGTCAGCCTGCCTAAAAGCAGGCCTTCCTCTCTGGGTGCACTCGTGCTGCGGGTAGAGGAGATACCCTCATCCTCATTTTTCACAGGGTCTTCTTATCCCCAAGAGACTTCATCATCTATTTCATCTGTGGGATGATGTTTCTTATGCTGGGCTACCAGAATCCTAAAATAATCTGCACTGGGGCCTTTTCCAGTATGTATCTGATACAGTCTACAGAGTGTCCTTAGCTGGTCATGGTTATATGCCAAGTAAGGGGGCAGGCTGAGCTATTGGCTCTGGGTCTCTGCATCTGTCAAGTTTATTTTACTAAAGCTGGGAGCTTTCTATAAATTAGGAACCTCTTTTTGGATAAGGTCAACTAAAGTTAGGGCTTTTCAGCTTTTGCTTATGTTTTAGGGACCTAACCAGGGCCCTAACAGTTATTTTAAAAATTTGCAAAAAAGTTTTAGCCAATTAAAAAAAATGCAATTAAGTTAAAGACGATTTGGAGAGTTATTCATCTGCTCACAAATTGACAAAGTGGTATCAGCAAAAGCAAAGTGTTTATTCCACAACTGATACACCTAATATAGGAGGTTGGCCCTCTATGTACTGTGAAGGCAAGACACAATGTGCAGAGGGTCCATGTGACCACAAATTAGTTTACAGAGGTGAAAACTAGACCATCTAATGCTCTAATATTTGTGGTAGCTTGGTCAACCAGTTAGGCTAATCTTGGAGAAGTGCAAAGCATTTGTTGTACTCACAGTATCAATAAAGTAAGACACACACTAAAAAAAAAAAAACCTCAAGACCAATTTACAAAAAATACTTCATATTTTTATAAAAATATTAAGATCAACATCCTCAAAATCAGGTTAGTTGCTAATTTTTTTAATTTAGCAAAAACTGTTTTCTTGTGCGTAATTACGCACCATAGGAATCAATCGAGAAATACTTTAAATAGCTATATAAAATCTGTAATGCGTTTACCAAGGTGTCCATTTAAAGGTATGTTGAGGTCATTGGTGGGCACTATGGACCAGCTGGTGAAGCTCAGGTGGTACCCGGTTTCAGCAGGAGCAGCTGCAGAATGTCAGAGATGGTGCCAGGCCACTGAGGAGGACCACTTAGAAAAGCACTGCACAGATGGCCTTAAAGATAAGTCAGGTGGGGGCGGTGCTAGCCTGCCGGCAAGATGGCCATCACTTTGTGAGGCTCTGCCGGACTTAGGGCATTAAACATTTATTTCTCCTGGCGTGGCGGTGTTTGAGGGGCCCCCTGGTCGGGGAGCACCCTGGATCACTGTGGTGACTTCGTCTGCCGCGGTGCTTATTTTGCGGGAGATCCCGCGGTGGTAAGACGCGCGGCTGGCTGGGTCGGAGGCGGGCTGGCAGTGGGGCCTTGCCCGCCTTCGTGAGCTGCTGCTCTGCCGCGTGGGCGGCCGGAGGAGACTTTTGTGTCCCGCTGGAGCGGGGCACGTGGCAGGGGGATACTGGGGGGGGTCCCTTGGCGGTCGCTTCGGGCCGCGGACCCCCGCGTGAGAGCTGGCCGGCCCCGGGTGCGGGGCTCCCGGCCTGGTAGTGGTGGGGGGGTGGCTGCAGCCGTGGGTCCTGGCCAGACGAGGCAGGCCTAATTGGGGCACCATACCGTGGCTCGGCGGTGGTGAACGGGGAGCCCTGAGGGCCTCGCGGGAGCGAGGCAGGCGGTGAGTGGTGCCTGGAGGGGACCTTCAGCGGTCATCTTCGGGCCGCGGCCCACCCCCTCTTTTCCCCTCGGGGATTACTTGGCTTGCCCTGGGCTCGGGAGGCGGGGCCCAGCAGTGCTGCCGGTGGCCTAGGTGGCTGCTCTGGCTTGGTGGCGGCTGAGGGGGCCCCTGGATCGGCGCTCGTGTCGGGGTGCAGGGGGGCTCCCTGTATTTTTATTTTTTTTAATGCGGTGTGCTGCTCCGGGGGACGGGTGACTGGCCCTATGCATTGGAGTCCGCGTGATCGTGCTGCCTGGTCCTGGGCCTTGCTGAGGGGCCCTGGAGCCTGATTACTGGCTGAATTGGGCTGGGGGGAGCCGTTTGTGATATCAGTGCTGCCTTGGCCTTTTTGGAATTTTGTGAGGCCTTCTGCTACTGTGCTGAGTGGGACCTTTTATTGACTGTTCTGGCCGAAAAAGTAGACGATTTGCTGATGGCGATGGTGATATGTGGAGTATTTGGCCAGCCTCTCACACCTTTGTGGAGTCCCTTCTGTGCATTGTGGTCTTCTGCAACTTACCTGGCTTTAGCTGGTCACTGCCTGGTTGGAGGTTTCTACTGGAGGCCTTGGCTGAGTCTTGAACGCTTTGTTTGAATTGTAGGTGCCCCTGGTACTTGAGAGTTTTCTGGAGGCTGACTCCCTGGTGCTGTGCTGTATGGGCAAGGTGGAGCAGCGACAGACGAAGATCTCATTTGATGGTGGTAGGCGGAAGTGGGGCACCCCGGGACCATCAGCTCATGGGGTACAGATGGAGGAGGGGTCTTCATCAGATGCGTCGGTTCGGTCCATGTTTTTGGATCTCAAAAGTAGACTGTCTGGCATTGACGCCAAGCTGGACCGTTTGACAGAGCAGATGGATCGCATCCGTGCCCGGGTCGATGAGCATGACGCCCGTTTTGAGCAGCTAGAGTCGTGCACTTCGGAGTTAGAGGACCAGGGGCGTGGGGGGAGAGGACGTCTGCTACAGATGGAATTATCAGGAATAAGAATGAGGATTTGGAGGCGCGTTCCCGACGTAACAATGTTAGGACTTCCTGAGACGACAGCCATGTGTAGAATGGAGGATTTTATGGAGAAGCTGCTTGCGGACTTGTTCCCGGGTGAGCTGTCTCGCTTGTTGGTGGTGGAGAGGGCTCATCATTCTCTGGGTCCTTGGCCTCCCCCCGGAACCCAGCCCCGTCTTGTTATTTTTCGCCTCTTAAACTATCGTGACCGTGATAACGTGCTGCGACTTGCCCGGGAGCGCCGCCCAGTGTTATACGGTAACACGGAGTTATCTTTTTTTCCTGATTATACTCCGACTGTACAGGCGGCACGCAAGGCCGTTTTGCCAGTAAAGCGCTCATTGAGTTTGACTGCGGCTCGCTTTTCGCTCATATACCCGGCGAAGCTTCGGATCCAGCATGGTGGCACCCTGCATTTTTTTCCGGACCCGAAGCTGGATGCTAAGTTTGTTAAAATGCTACTGTGGTGCACTGTAACTGATGAGGCTGGTGATGCTGGATCGGAGGGGGTGACCCTCAGTGACACTGATTGACTGCCCCGGTGCTGTGGCGCTGATAGGACCTGGATCCTGCAGGATGAGCTTGTAGCATCGGACTTAACCCCCTTTTTTTGCAATCACTATGTCTGTATCTTGTTTGCTCTTTTATGCCCTTTGTCCTTTCTGGTCTGTCTGACTCCGGATGGTCTGGATGACTAGCTCTCGATCCTTGGATGAGTCCCTTATCTATGTTGTGGACCCCTGTATGTTTGTTTTGGGGGATGGGTGGGGAGGGCTTTGCTTTGACCAAGTTGGGGGGTCGGCGTGGGTGGGGGGTGGTGAGGTCATTGGGGTTTTTCACTGTGGAATGGAGATGTTGTTCTTTTTCTGGAGTGAGTGGATTTGGCGGTTGGCTACGAGCGGCGCACTGGGGGGGCATGGTGAGCGGTTGTTGGTTTATGGCGAGGCCTGATGGCGACAGTTAACTGTATTACATAGAATGTGCGTGGCCTGAATGATCAGCGTAAAGTGCGACTTCTGTCTGCTTATCTTCAGCGTCATCATATCGATATATGTATGCTCCAGGAGACGCATTTGGATGGCACCATGATGCATCGATTGCGAGCTGGGTGGATTGGTGAATGCCATGGAGCGGGATTCTCGCGCTATGCTAGAGGAGTGGCTATTCTGATACGTAAGGGGCTGCAGTGGCGAACTCATCGTGTGATAGCAGATCCGGAGGGGCATTATGTGTTGATGAATGGCACCCTGTTGGATTGGCCTTTTCGGCTGGTGTCAGTGTATGGCCCGAATATCGATGACCCTGGTTTTTTTTGCGAGGTGTGGCGCCTGATTGACTCACTGGGGCGTGGGACTGTGCTTTGGTGCGGCGACTTCAATGTTGTTCTGGACCCTGAACGTGGTCGGCAGAGTGTGGCGAGGCCTCGGCATTCCGCTGCTGCAGCGGCGTTAACAACTGTCATGTGTGATGGTGCCCTGGTTGATTTATGGAGGGTGAAGCATGGGGATAAGAGAGAGGGCACTTGTGTTAATTATGTTCGTAGCAGCTGGTCGCGCTTGGATCGCTGGCTGAGCACCCGGGATGTCGAGATGTGGACGCGATCGGTGGAGCATTTGGCTCGGACCTTCTCGGATCACTCCCCGGTCATGCTGTGGCTATCCATAGATGGAGACCGGAGTGCTGCGTTTGCCTGGCGTTTGCCGTGGGGGGGCTCTTCGGGATGAGGTGTTTCGGGAGGAGATTCGAAAGGCCATTGCAAATTTCTTTGCTGAGAACCGCGGATCAGTGGAGTCGGCGGGAACGCTCTTGGAGGCTTTTAAGGTGGTCATTCGAGGAGAGTGTCTTGCCAAGCAGCATGGGGTGCTTCGTGTGCTGCGGAGGGAACTGGCTGAGCTGGAGGGGCGGATATCTGAGCTGGAGGTGAAATTGGTGACGGATTGGGCAGGCGAGACGGTTGCGGCTCTACATTAGGCGGTTTCTAGATATGAGGAGGCTGCTCAGCGGGAAGTCTGTTATTTTTGAAGACACACTATAGCCCGGTGGTATGGGGAAGGGGACAGGGCCGGTAGGACACTGGCGAATCTGCTACGCAAGCCTTGGGCGAGTGGTTACATGACCGGAATCGATGGGCAGGGGGGCGAGCGGGTACTGGGCACTGAAGGTGTAATGCAGGTTTTTACACTTTATTTTGTAGATTTATATTCTGCTCCCTCTGAGCACAATCTTGACGCAGCGCAGGCTTACTTCTCCAAGATTAGTTTGCTTTGGTTTGAGGAGGCTCATAGGGCCTATTTTGATGAGCCTTTTTCAGTGGAGGAGGTCAAGGCAGTCATCAATGGGCTGCCTGGTGAGAAGGCGCGGGGTTTGGATGGACTCACCCCTGCCTTTTACAAGGAGTATGCTGATATTTTAGCTCCTTATCGGTTAGAGGTATATGCTGAGGCCCTTGAGACAGGATCTCTCCCTTCATCCTTGAGAGAAGCGCTGATTGTTACGATCCTTAAACCTGGCAAGGACCCGTACAGTTGTGATTCGTATCGACCACTGTCTATGATCAACGTTGACAATAAAATACTCGCCAAGCTGCTGGCGCTGCGGCTGCAGCTCCTGATGCCGCGATTAGTGCTCCCGGATGAGTCTGGCTTTGTGCCGGAGCGGTCGACAGTGCATAACTTTCGTACCTTTTTTGCGGTGTTGGGTGGCCTATCGGCGGGCGACGAGGCTGCTGCTGTGTTCCTGGACGTGACTAAGGCATTTGATTCTTTGGCCTGCCCATACTTGTTCGCACTCTTGGGCAGGGTGGGCATGAGTGCCCGATTTATTAAGTTGATCCGCTTGCTGTTTTCGGGCCCGGTCGCGCGATTGCGGCTGAATGGTTGTATCTCGGAGCCCTTTCCTGTGGCCCGGGGTACCCGTCAGGGCTGCCCTTCATCCCCGCTCCTATTTGCTATTGCTATGGAGCCGTTGGCGGCTTACCTGCGACAGCATCACAATCATAGAGGTCTGCAGTTCCGGCAGCGAACGATTTTAATTTTGCTGTATGTGGATGATGTTGCGCTGTATGTGCGGGAGCCAGGTGTGAATATGGACGTCTTGCTGACCGAGGTCGTTCGGTTTGGCAGCTTCTCGGGCATCACGATGAATTGGTCTAAGTCGGTGGTGCTTCCCCTCACTAGTGGCACGGCGCGATGTTCGTCGCGGTATCCGGTAGAGTGGGCGGAGGGCCCGGTTTGTTATTTGGGAGTGTGGCTCAGCTGTGATGTAGAAACTTTGTGGTTTGCCAATTATGGCAGATTGATGGCCTGGTTGTAAGATAGACTGGAGGTGTGGCGCAAGCTACCGCTTTCGCTTAGTGGGCACATTGGCATCGCTAAGATGGTTGTTTTGCCGAAGTTTTTGTATTTTTTTGTTAACCTGCCGCTGGCGCTTACTGTGAATTTCTTGAGGAGGCTTCGATCTGCTTTGGTGCGTTTGGTGTGGGCTGGCTCGCAGCCTAGGATTTCCTGGGAGAAATTGACACTGCGGTTCAAAATGGGGGGTCTTGCTGCCCCGGATTTGGAGCTTTATTATTATTGCGCGCAGGCCCACTTTGCGTACTTCTGGATTCATCCTATACAGTATTTGCCCCATGCGGCACCTGAGAGCGATTTGGTTTGGCTGGACCGGCTGCCGAGAGTTCTTGGCTGTCTGTCTCGGACATATGCGAGAATGGTGGATACTGTGTTGTGTACTTCCAGGGCTTGGGGGGCTTTGGGGCGTAGGTCTGGAACGGGGGGGCTTTTTGCCCCTACGATGCCAGTGCTGGATGTAGCGGATGAGCGGATGTCTCGTGATGTTCGCCTGCGTGAGTTTCTTGAGGTGTCTGAGTTGTCATTACTGGGAGACTGGTTTATGAATGAGGGTCTGCTTGTGCCGGAGTTAGCACTGCGGGCGGGTACTGACAACCCGTTGCATCGGTTATACCTATTGCGGGTTTACGCAATGCTCCGGGCGCGGTATTCTGATCTCCCAGCTGTCCCCAAGACTTGTCGAGCATTGGAGTTGTTGTGGCGGGCGCAGTCTTCCCGGAGGCTTATTACGCGATTGTATGGGTGCATGCAGGAGCTGCGGAGGACAGTGGCGGTGGCGGCTAAGGCTAAATGGGAGCTGGATGTGTGGGAGGTGATTACTGAGGAACAGTGGCAGAGCTGCTGTGCGCATATGCGGCTGCTGTCACCCAATTATAGGCTGCGGCTCATCCATTTTAAATTCCTGCATCAGATATATTACACTCCTCGTAGTTTATGCGCTATGGGTTTGCGAGCTGATGCATGCTGTGAACGTTGCCATGTACCGGACGCTGACTTTCTGCATCTAGCGTGGTGCTGTGCTGAGGTGCATGCCTTTTGGGAGGATGTGTTCTATGATATTTCTGGAATGACTGGCTTGGTTCTGCCTTTTTCTCCTGTGCTGGCGCTGCTTGGGATGCTGGATGGGGTGCCTTCGGCTTGGAGGCGACTGGTGGGCATGTTGCTTCTTCAGGCAAAGAGAAGGGTGGCAATGTGTTGGGGAAGGGGTAGGGCGCCGCGTAGAGCTGACTGGTTGCATGATGCTGCATTCTGTCAGGACCAGTTGTCAATTTTCTGGGAGCTGGCCCCTACGAATTCTCATCCTAGAGATATTTGGGCACCTTTCCGCGCTTTTTTGGACTCTCAGGATAGACTGGAGTGAGATGATGCTTTATGGGTCATGTCGCATTCTGGCTTTGCTTGGATCGGCTGCGATACTCTGTGCGTCGTGTACGGAATGTTGGATAGTGGCCCCTGCTGTGTGTGCTTGTTCTGCCGCCTCCACTTTGTCGGTTGATTTAAGTTGGATATGTTTGGGCCGGCGTGGGTGCTCTCAAGGTCTATTCCTGTGGTATGCTTGATATCGCTATGTTACTGGATGGTCGAGAGGCTGCTGGTGTTCGTCCAACTTCAATGGCTGAGATTCGAGTTTATTGTACTTTGCCTCTGATGGCCTCCTGTGATTTTTTGATATACTACAGCATCTCACTTGTTTATTGTACTGCTCACAGGGCGGTTTTGGTTGTTGTATTGTAAACTTGCAAAAAAAAAAAAAAAAAAAAAGATAAGTCAGGTGGGTCCCCTTGGAGTGTTGAGGTAGCAAAGGGTGGGTGACACTCAGGGCACAGCTGAATCTTCAGTTCAGGGCACAGGGCGGCCAGGTGCAGAGCGAATCGGTGAGCCAGTAGCTGTGCTCAAACGTGACTTGGAAGCAGGAGGTAGGTCACTTTAAGGGTCCCTTGCAGGTCATAGGGGCACCCTGGTGAGAGGTCCTGGTGTTTTCTAAAGTCCCTCAACTTGGGTTTCCTCCTGGTCCTTTTTCCGTCTGGATTGAACTGTCCTTCTGTGTGTCTGATGACCACTACATGGTCAATGGTGTGGTTCGACCACTGGAGGGTACAGTGCCACCAAACTTGGCACACTTGCAGGGTTTGTCCTCTCAGTCTATCAGGTGTAGGCTGGTCTGGCTGCATTGTCCAGTTCCTTGCTAAGCAGCCAGTCAGTGAAGTGACCTTCACTGGGTATTTGGTCTTTGTTTGCAGGAGAGTGATGCCTTCACTCTGAAGGGAGATCTTTGCCAATTTTCAAAGTTTGGAGGGTCTATAGGGGTTTGTAGAGTCTGTCCAACTTCCAAGCAACCCTTCAGCAGTGATTGTCGATCCTGGTTGCAGCAGTCAGGGTTTTATGCTTTTTTCATGGTGCAGCAGGACTTCATTTCTTGAGTCTTGTGTCTTCTTTGTTGCTGTTCTTCTTTAGTCCTGGGAATCTGGTTCTCTGGTCTAGGGATGCCCACTAAGTACTGTATTTAGTTGGCATTTAGGGGAGTACCTAGTAGTGACCAATGGGTCATCTACCTTAAGGTGGCTACATCCACTAAGTGACCACTTCCTGTGGGCAGAGGTCCTTTCCCTACACCTGATTGGCTATTTTTGTTCCATGCAAGATGGAGGAAAATTGAATGGGGTGGTCACCTCGCATTCAGCATCTTAGGGGCTGGGGCTCACCACTCCTCCTGTCTTTTGTATGTTTTCCCCGCCATTGCTCCTACAAAAAGTGGGAATTTGCATTTGGGGCAGCCATCTGCTGCTAGCAGCAGGCTTCAGATTCAAGTTTTAAGGGTGGTAAGCCCTTTCAAGCTCGCTAGCAGGGCGCTGCACATTTCTGGAGGGAGGTGTGATAGCACCTTTGTCCAGTAAGGACTTTGTTCTGGGGCCCACAGAGCAGGATCTCTCACTCTAGGGTTCCAGAATCTTGTCTGGATGTGGCAGGCTAGTTGTGAATGGCCAGTAACCATGGAAGGGTAGTTTGATTTTGCAGGGTACTCCTCTAAGGTGTCCTCTGGGTACATTTTTGGATAAATCAAATGCTGGTACCAGTTTGCATTTATCATTTTGAGTTGTTTTATACCAAAGAAACCGGGGTTCAGAGTAGCCATCATGTAGCAATGAAACTCGTACCGACCACTGTCCAGCACATGTATTAAAATGGCTGCTCTGTTCACTTACTATGTCCCAGGTTTGTCAGGGACACAGTAGGGATATATTGCTCATGCAGCTATGCCCACACATACAATATAGTGCACCCTGCCTTAGGGCTGGAAGGCCTGCCAGAGGGGTGACTTACCTATATTGCATGCAGTGTGTAATGGACAGGGCACACAGGGCACACAGGCTATGAGCTATGTCAAGCTTGTCTTTTACAATTGCATCAGAACACTCGGCCTGCAATGGCAGTGTTGGGTGTACCTGGATGCATGGCCCTAGAGGATGGCACAATCTGTGCTGCTGCCCTCAGTGGCCTACCCTTAGGACCCCTTACCCTGGGTACCTAAGTACCATTTACTAGGGACTTATAGTGGGGGCTAAAGGTGTTGCCAATTGTGCCAATGCATCACAACAGTTTTAGGGAAACAGATCTGGCTCAGGAAACCTGGTTAGCAGGGGCCCTGGGGACTAACAACTTTGAGACTACATCACATACCAGCCAAAAAGTGGGGTGAACAATGGCAAAAAAGACCTTTCTCACAACTCTGAAAGAACTAAATAGTATTTAAAAAAATAACACTGACAATGTCCTATAAAACTAACTACATAAAATCCCATAAGTCATGGAAATATGATGATAGGTAATGCCTTCTGAAAAAGAAGCAGGTAATTGAGTGCATACATAGCAATCTCTCACTTCCATAGTCTCTACATATTCATATGATAAGCGGTAATATGCATTTGCAGAACAATCTGCCCTAGATGCATCTAAGTGCAATGTTTTCTCATCTAACTTACTACTTTACTTAGGATTAATATTTTGGGGGGCCAACTGAAAGATACCTCCTCTTTTGTAGGACTGGCAGGGAAAAACACTACTACTATCAAAATTATTAGGATTTTAAAGGAAATGAGCAATAAAGCACCTACTATGTATTTGCATCTATTTATCTTGTTTAGATCCATTACATCTTTAGAATCAGATCTATTATTAGAATAATATGCCAGTAGCAAAATATTTCTTTGTTAATTGCACCACTGCAAGCAACAAAAGAAAGTTCAAAAGTTCATTTATCAATAGTATAAAACCTTTGTGAGACTTCCCTTGCCCTACTCTGTGTTCTTCTAAGTAACAACCCTCTTTCTTCTACTGGGGCCTAGGAAGTCCACCAAACTCTCGATCCCAATCAATGTAAATGTCTCTAATGTGCATGCAAACTAAATTCATAGATGACAATGAAAATTCAAGGTATAGTTCAATCACAATGTTCAGTTCATGGAGGTTCAGCTGAACCTGTATGTTGACTCCAAAACTCCCAGATTTCTCGATCTGCGTCATTTGCAAAGTAGGTCCACTCAGGGGAAAAATACCTATGATTATTCGCATTGCCACACCTTCGCCTTCACTTCCACTCAGATCAGACTTCTTAGTTTCATCATCAATCGCCAGTGGCACACACTCTTTAGGCAGACTCACTTTTCCTCTTTCTTGTCTTCTGAGTCAACGGTCTCCAGCTTTAACTAGCTTTCTTCAGCACTTAACGACGGGGGTCTGATTCTGAATCTGACTCACTCGCCGCAGAACAAGACTCTACTATTTCAGCTTCAGAGTCAGTCATGACTTGCTCAAGACCCTCTTTAACTTGATTGGGTGCTATTTCCAACTCTGCTTCGTCCCCGATATTTTGGCTGACCTTTTCCAGTTGTCTTTCTGGCACCACTGATTCCTCTGGGACAGGCTCTGTCATATCAAGGTGACACTCAAGTCTGCAAGTATGGGAAGTGTGGGTCAAATTAGGAAGACCTCTACAATACACAGGAATGGTGGTCACTTAGTAAAGTCCAT
The DNA here is from genome assembly GCF_031143425.1 of Pleurodeles waltl. Classification (NCBI taxonomy): domain Eukaryota; kingdom Metazoa; phylum Chordata; class Amphibia; order Caudata; family Salamandridae; genus Pleurodeles; species Pleurodeles waltl. The sequence goes on from NC_090444.1 coordinate 637,396,367, forward strand.
GCCACTGAGGTTCCAGACACGTTTTTCGGACTTGTTTCTTCATCAGGACCCAGTTGCCAGGACTAAGGTTATGGCACTATTACTGTAGTGGCAAAGCTGTAGTCGATCTGACCTGATGAGATACAGAGTGCACCACATCATCTTTTCCTTCGCAATAGTCTAGGACCATTTCATCTGTTATATTCACCGGTACATTAGCAGGAACATCTGGCAGTCTCATTGCACTCTCCATCAGGATTTAATGGGGAGACAGTCCAGTGTTTCAATCAGGTACAATCTGAAGACTTATCAACACAAGGGGTACAGTATCAGGCAATTTCAAAGATATCGAAGCAAACATCTTTGACATTCTCAATTTCAGTGTGCCATTTACTTGCTCAACAAGACCCGTAGTTTCAGGTCTATAACTATAGTGCAATCTCTGCTCCATTTGCAATGTTGTGCACAACAATTTCAGAACTTCAATGTTGAAATGAGTTCCTCGATCTAATTCCAAAGAGGTCAGGAAACCAAACCTAGGTTTGAGTTCCCTCAACAGCAGTTTGGTTAAAGTAAGACTATCATTCATATATACCCTTCGGTGGGATAAGCACTCACTCTGGAGATCTCTCTGTGACCTACTTGTCACTCATGCATTAACTGTACATGTTCTGTGAGCAAAACAAGCCTGTACTAGTCTGTCCTGCTGGCTTTGTCCAGTGGCAAATGAATAATTGCATTTACTGCCTTCTGTAAGAAAGGGAAGCTTGCCTTGCTACTTCCATGAGGTGCCTGTTCTGTGAGGAAGAAAATCGTGCACTGCTGTTACCAGGTTTGTATCTGCTCTGTGATGGGGAATGCTTGCACTGCTGCTGCCCTAGCAGTTCCTGCCCTCTGACAAAGAGAAGCTTAGACCGCTTCTTCCAAAAATTTAGCTGTTTTATGAAGAAGGGGTAATTCCATTGATGTTACTCCATCTTTAAAAAAAACTAAGGATATTTTATATACTTTCAGAGCATGCCCAGACCAGCCAGAAGCTTTCCTTGGGCACAGGGTGAAAACTAGCTGTGGGGCCCTGTCTCAAAGAACCACAGTTCATTCCCCACTTCTAAACTTCACTAAACAGTGTGACCCTGAGTATTGACTTTTCCGCGCTGTGCCTCCTCCACTGCAACCATCATACCTTGAAATAATTAAGTTCAGGATGCGCACTGTACAGAAAACTCTCTTTTATTAGACCATAATATTGCTTCATCTAAGAGAACAATAAAGGCCTTCAGTAGGAGGTACAAGGCCTTTGAATTTGAAAGTTTACCTATACCTCAACTATAACTAAAGTGGCAGTCAGTAACACTTAGGTTGGGAAGTTCAGGTTGAGCTAAGAGCTGTGCTCCACAGCCTTTGCCATGCCACTTTTCCAGAGGGAGGTACAATACAGCCAGAGCTATGAAGAATTGTGGGATACGGCCATCACCTCTCGCCTCTCTACCACTAGTAGTAGTGACGCAGGAAATTCATGATTGTTGTGCGCTTGGCTTACGCTCTCAAAAACTATGCACACCAGTTTCCACACCCAGTCAAATGTAAGCATGATTTTGCAGTGCAGGTATGGCCTGTTTCAGTGCGCAGGGTACAATTACAGAGATTTGCTATGTGAAATAAGCAGTATGTGTCAACAGCCTAGATTAATAAAGTGTCACAGGTCTCTTCAAGGAGTAAGATGTAGTGAAATTGCCTCGCTGCCCCCTCCCCCAGACGCTGGTGAACATGCCCTAAGAATGAGGGACTGTTGTTTCAAAGTATTTGATGTGATGTATCTATAGACCTGAGGAAGGTGTCTGACCCAATAGAGGCAATATTTGAGTGTTGAAACATGTTGACTAACAAGTGAAGTAGTGTTTGTTGCTTGACCCTCTTGTTTTTATTCTGGCAGTAGGGAGACACAAGTAAAACTGTTTTAGTTCACCCACATACACTATTAATATCGGTATGACAGTTTAATAAAGGGAGAGCAGCATGTCACCATAAGGGACAGAACCTCATCTAAACTAGAGAACTTACTGCTAAGAGACTGTGCAACCATTGAAGAACGGTACTTTCAGTTCTTCCCAATGCCAGGAGAGAAACCCAATGATCAAGCATTCCCTACTAGCTAAGAGAGTGGTCATCATCATACATGTCTGTTTGTGGAAATTGTATAGCAAATCTTTGACAACTCTCTTTCCATCCTTAATGTTTTAACTACCTGTGTTGCACTTGTCCTATATGTGTGAGGGAATTCTATGATGTTATTTCTACTATTGCTACTTGTTCTTTACTTATTGTCCAAGTTATGGGGAATTATGCTGCTGTCTATGTTGTCCCTTTATCATCAAGCTCTGTAAAAAACGTTACACTACATAAAAGAAAAAACAACTTACATCACCAATGCTTGTTTTAATGCAGGATGTGTGTGAAAGAGTGAGCCCTTGCAAAATATTTGAGCAGAGATTACTTTTAGGTTTACATGTGAAACAAACAGTTTTTTAAATGGGCTGACCACTTTGTAACAACTTTAAACATAACTGACAAGTGACTCCTTGTCACTTATATCGTCGTCAGAGAATTTTGGCATTTTAGCCAACAGCACTTTGAATGCTGGGATTGTAAACTTATAATGAAAGTTTTAGAAGGCAAAGCCAGAAGCCACACATTGGAACATGCTGTTGGTTGACATGCCATGCATGGCACATGGTATCATATGCAAAAGTGCCACTTGGAAGACTTGTGAAATGCAAAGTATAATTTAGCTTCTAACTTTCTGCCTTTTTTGTAGGCAATCATGAGTTAAACATACTGTATGTCTTACAGCTTCACTGCGCACTTTATTGCACTGTGCCAACTGCGTTACATTTTACCATCGGCAATATAATGATGTTGAAATAATACAATGAGCCTGAACCCTTAGAGTGGGCCTTCTGTGCATTTATCGGTATACTTCACACTAACTACAAATCAGAGCACACTGTGAATAGATAAAAACACTATTGTTGTAAATAACTATACAGAACCTTTGTTTGTGTTCTACTGTGATTGATCAGCGTTCTGCAGACTGAAGCCCTGATTTATGCCAAAAATAGCAGCGCCGCACTGCGCCACTTTTGAAATGCAGTGATGCACCTTATTTACAGGAATACAGTGCACCCCTGCATTTCTCGCTCCGCTGAATAAAGCTGCCTGCGCCAACACAGCAACCCTTGCACGATAGTGCAAAATGCAGCACACATAGAGGTACCAAAGCGTCATTTTAGAATGCACATAAACAATCAACAATGGCATTTTGCTTCTTCTGGAATGCAGGACAAATAGAAAATGCAAAATACGAGGAGGAATAAAAGTTTTTCTCCCTGTTTTGCCATGCTAACATCACCCCTGAGGAAGGGTTATTTTTGGGCGCTGCCACAGATTTACGATTTCTCATAAATCCGGGGCAGCGTCAAAAGCAATGGGTGTTGTGGTCGAATGCCCACTGCAACACCCAGGGCATGCCCCTGCATTAAACTGAGTCGAAGGGGGCCGTATTTACAAGGAGGCGTGACGTCCCAAAAAGTGGCATTACACCTCCTTGTAAAAATGGAGCAGCAGTTAGTGCCACCGGAGCGTCACAAAAAGGGGCTTTTAAATCTGCCCTTGAGTGTCAATCCTGTATGGCAATACCTTATGAACAGCACCACTGGGGCAGAGGAAACACTAGACTGCCCGGATGCAGGTATGGGCGTTTAGACTGGGTACCAGGTCTTGCCTGCTGACCAGATTTAGAAATGTGTTGCCTCTAGAGTGTAAGATTTATCCAATGGAGACATCTGTCTGCTGTCCAGGATTGGCACATTTTTTGCAGTGCATGTGTGGGACTCATGCAAAGGGCAGTCTCCTTTAGAAATACCTTTAAACCCTGCTGTGAAAACAGGCGTGGCTCCTCCGTTTGGGTGAAGGAGCGTCACCCCCTGCCAGCAGCAACCACTGCAAATCCTTTCACAAGGAAAGGATAATAAACTCTGTTTAATATCCTTTCCTTGTGAAAGGGGCGGAGCATTGGGGGCGACGAGCAAAGGGAAGCATGTGTGTTTGGCCAGCCGTCTTGGGCCAGCCAAACACACATGCGCACACTGCTTTCTCCAGCCCAGCAACACAGTCTGCCCGGGAGAGCCCTGGTGGGTGATCCCAGCCAATTCTGACGCTGCTCTGAACAGCATCAGGATTGGCCGCAAGGAGGGCTGGGAGCCTGTGCCTGCAGCACCAACAGGAGAGGAGCAAAGCACCCTCCGACACCCACTGCGGAAGTAAGGACTTGCAAATTATTCAAACGGTTTTGCAGAGGCATTGGCAAGTTATCCAAAGAAAAAGAAACATCAGGGTAATCTACTGAATTGATTACTGCAGTTTAAGGGACATTAACAAAAAAGAGGGGTGGAAACAGATTGTAATTTCTTGTGTGCATTCGGAATCTGAATAAAAGTTTAAAGAAGCATTATCCCCCCACTTACTTCCAAAATGCAGAACACACAGCAAGACGGTGACTATGATGGATCTGTGTTTGTATGCCTATTCCCCTTTCCCCTGTAAACAGTCTGTGAGTTTGTTGATAGCTCTGCAGCACATGGAACATTCAAGGGGGTGAGTCGGACTATCCTTTCTCATGCTGTGCGAGTACCAAGAAATCAGGTTAGTAACAATTTGTACCCGTCACAACATAGCAAGTACTTCTCATAACTCCATAGCTCCCTTTGCTCCATTCAACAGTGAGCTCCCTTACCGCTTTCTTTCAAGAACTATTTGACCACTCTAGTTACAAGTCACCTCCAGCTCTTTAGAACACATTTGTATCCCCAATATTAGTAGGATTTACAACACTTTGGGGGTCATTACAACCCTGGCGGTCAAAGACCGCCAGGGTTGTTTTGGCGGATTTCACCACCAGCAGGCTGGCGGTGAAATCCCTGGTATTACGATCACTGCGGTTGCACCGCCGGGGCTGGCGGTTTCCCGCCACTTCAGTCCTGGCAGGAGTAATCCTCCAGGGCAGCGCTGCCTAGGGGATTACGAGCCCCCTCCCGCCAGCCTTTTTTTGGCAGTTTGCACCGCCATGAAAAGGCTGGTGGAAAGGGAAGCCGCGGTGCCCCTGGGGGCCCCTGCACTGCCCATGCCACTGGCATGGGCAGTGCAGGGGCCCCCTGCCACAGCCCCGTGCAACTTTTCACTGTCTGCTATGCAGACAGTGAAAAGCGCGACGGGTGCAACTGCACCCGTCGCACGGCCGCAACACCGCCGGCTCCATTTAGAGCCGGCTCCTGTGTTGCGGCCAAGATCCCTGTTGGGCCGGCGGGCGGAAACCAGGTTTCCGCCCTCCGGCCCAGCGGGGATCTCCTGATGGCCGCCAAGGTCGTAATGACCCCCTTAACCTGTATTCCAGTCTCTTTCATGGTAAGGTGGCCCTGTTGTCCTCTCAAAGAGTTTATTTACCTTTTGTCTTAAGAATGGTACCTGGGCCTGGGATGTACACCACAGGCACTAAGACTAATTGAGAAGAATCTAACAGTCCCCACTGTCTCTGTGTAGATCATGCAGGGAGAATCCACCCTGAGGAACAGTGAGGGTCCTCACTCCTTGCACTTTAGTCTTGTTCTCACAAAGATGAAGAGTCATATGTCACTAGGCATGAGTAACTTCACTCAAGAGTACCTTACGCAACCTCCAGTGTCACCTCACAGGCTCAATTGACTCAACATTCAAACTGTCAGTGATGCTTGGGGCATTCCACATAAAGAACAAGGACAAGGGTGAGGGACAACAGAAGATACCACAGTTTAGTATAGGGTAAAACTTGCAACACTGAGAACCATAACAACATGATCTACTCTATCATATGTTTATCAAATTATAACACTTATCTTAAGAAAAATATTGTCAGAGGAAGGATTTGGACCTGAGCTGCTGTCTACCACAAGACAGTGGATTGTTCTCTTGTATAAAACAAAATATCTTCTCTTAGTCATTTATTACCTACGTAACCATTACTCTTTTTCTGGCAGTCTAGAGCCAATACACATTAAAATAAATGCATGACCATTTTTTATGTAGAGGTATAGTGGGTCTGGCCCAAAAAGGAAAACTTGTTGGCTCAGCAATATAGTTACGCTTAAGGTTGTCTTCCCCTTGAATTTCTTTCATATATAGTGATTGTGTCACTCCCTGTCCTCTGAAATGCCTCCTCCTTCGAAACAGAGAACACTGCCATCCTTCTTCTGCTGCCAGCTAAAGTAACACATAATTTTCTATGTGAGCATTTCCTCTGCATTGTAGTAGTCGCCACCCTACCAACTCTCCCTTAAAAGTCTTCCCAACCATCAAGCTGCCTACTAACTGCACCTCTTCTTTTTCCCTTCCCCAGTTGAACATACCATTGTGGGAATCGCAAAAATCGGCCGTTTGCGAGTGCAAAAAAGAGTCTGCGATGCATGAAAGGCATTCGCAGACCAAAAATAAGCGTTTTTTTTGCGTTGCGACCTGGTTTTGCGACTTGCAATTTGTGTTTCGGTATTTCCAGTAGGAAATTGCGAGGCACAAATTGCAAGTCGCAAAATCCAAGTCGCAAAGAGATGCATCAAAAAATCGCAAATTGCGATTATTCGCAGAATGGCATTTTGCAAATGCAAAATACTATGAATTGAAACCAGGTGGTAACCAGGTGCAACCTTTATAAAGAGGCCCAGAATGCCTCAAACTAATTTCAACAATGGCTGCACTCTACGTCATGGCGAGGAGGATGAGGATCTTGGCAGGTTTGAGGAGAGGGAGGAGGAGACAGGACATTTTCAAAGTGCGTATTACACTTTTTAACCTGACAGAGGAGGAAATATATGAGAGGGATAGGTCGAACTCAGCCATGATACTTGATCTGATAGCTGAGCTACAACCCATACTGCAGCGCAGAACACTAAGGACTCACAGCATACCCACCCATGTGCAGGTATTATGCTCCCTCCACCTACTCGCCTCAGGGAGCTATCAAGGTGTCATAGCAGCATCTGGAGGGGTATCACAGAGTACCCTTTCTAGATTTTTCAATGCATTCATCAACGCCATGCTGAGCAAACTACAACAGTACACCAGATTCCGCCACACCCCACAGGAATTACAGCAGACAAAAATAGAGTTTTACCAGATAGCACAGTTCCCCCACGTCCTAGGTGCCATAAATGGCCCACATGTGGCAATCTGTCCACCATCAGCCACAGAGTATGTGTACCGCAGCAGGAAATACCAACATTCCATGAATATACAGGTTATATGCAATGCCTACTACATCATTACTAATCTCATGGCCAGGTACCCAGCAAGCATAAATGATTCATACATCTTTCGCCACAGCGGGATTCACACACGACTGCTAGCTGGGGAGTTTGGTGAAGGACATCTACTAGGTATTGTCCCTCTGTACACTGGCGCATTGATGGCGTACCGATGTTAGATGGCTCAGTTACTCATCATACCCTCTGTCCCTTCCAGGAGACAGTGCCTACGGAGTGCGCACCTACATGATGACGCCCTACCTCAATCCTGCAACACCTGCTGAACGGAGATACAATGCAGCACACAGGGCAACCCGCAATGGGGTTGAGCGCACATTTGGACTGCTGATGAGTCGCTTCCGGTGCCTCCACAAAAGTGGAGGGGCACTACAGTACAGCCCAGAGACGACATGTAGAATAGTGGCTACTTGTGCAATCTTGCACAATGTAGCTACCACCAGGGGGCATACCAGTAGAAATATGTGAATCTGAATCTGATGAGGATGATGATCCCATACCACCCCTACAGCCAGCAGACATGACCAGTGCAGCAGAGGGAAGGAAAAGGCGTGTCGACATCACACACAACCATTTCAGACGTGAGTATAAATTACACAAATCCTCTGCCAACTGCACTTGTAGTGAAATAAATGTATTACCTTAAGTCAGGTAATGTATGTGTGAGTAATAACAAAAAACAGGTAGTGTCAACAGCAGTCCACTGGCAGCGAGAGTCATTTTTTGCGCCCACGCACACCACTCGGGTGCCCAGTTGCATCACTGGCACCTCTATTGTCACACTCAGTGGCAGTGCTTTGCCTGGCACTGCGCTGTCTGGTGCCCGCTGCTGGTACAGCGCTGCCCTGGAGGATTACAACCGCCGGGACAACGATGGCGGGAAACCGCAAGTCCCGGCGGTGCGACCGCGACGGATACGGCAAATTGTACCTCCAGCCTGTTAGCAGTACAATCTTCAAAACAACCCTGGCGGTCTTTGACCACCAGGGTTGCAATGAGGCCCCTAGTGTCTCTGACCCAAAATGCAGGTCAGCTACTGCTGGGAGAAATGTATTTTTTTCAAAAGCAAAACCTGAGAAATTAGCATGTTGTGTTGATTATTCTTGTAGGTAAGCAGCTGCAAAATAAGAAAGTATAGAGAAAATTTTTCAGGCTCTTGTATCTGTAGGTAACTTAACTGAAGAAGTTGGAGTTCCAGATAGACTAAATGATGGCAATGGAATTAAAGCCACTGTCTTCCAGTTTGAAGCCAAATTTAACAGAAAGTGGAACATAAAGTTGAATCAGAAAGAGATGGACAGTGCTACTGAGCAGGAAAAAAGTAAGCAAGAGTATACTTCTGAGTCAAATACTACTGTGGTATCAGAATGTTAGTGTGATGCCCTTCTACAAGTTGATTTATGAAGGGATAACACGATTCCACTCAGGCCAAGTCAGAACATAAATGTTTATTGTCTGTAGTAAAAAGCCTGAAATACAGAAAAAACACATTAGCCTATGAATCAATGTTTAAAGTGGATACCAATATAAAACAGTGTGCTTTGAATCTGCAAGATGAAGGGCTATTTGCCACTTTAAGTGAGAGATGCATGAATGCCAAGAATACAGTATATTGTGCAAGGTGGTGTTTAAACTTAATAGTGTGTCAAAATATTGGCAATCTTTATTATTTTTTAACCTTTATAGCGATATCACATAAATATCATCGAATTGCTGGTAGTATTAATGTTTTGCATTTATTAATAATTTATACCAAGTTTTAAAATATTTTTAGTAGTAAGTTTTACTAAGCTTAATGTTAGAAAATTATTATATTAAACATTTATTGTGTAGTTTATTAATTTAATGTGTACTATGTATGTTATTTTGTTAGCTATTATTTTAGGAGTGGGTTGTAAGGTTTATAGTTGAATGGAGGTGGTGGTTTCATGTTTTCTTTTTTGAATGTTATGTTCGAAAAATGGGTATTATATCTTTTTTCTTTATTTTTACAGTTGCTATTACATTACATTTTTAAAGTGTATATCACCTTTAAATATGTTTTATAATTCTAACCTGATAAAACACTTTTTGTCAAAACATATTTCTTAAAAAATTTTAAATGCTACAAATATTTTTTAATTTATTTATTTAAAATGTTATTGTAATTTATCAACTTTGAAACATTTTCAATAACATATATATGTTTTTTATTCTAATAATGTTTACATTTGTATTTTTTTGTGTTCTTTGTAATTTTGGGATGTGATTGGTAAATTGTATTGCAATGTAATTGCATTTGTTTAGGGCTTTCTTCCCTTGACGAAGTGTGAACGATTTTAATGCCGAGCAGAACACTGCTCCGGAACCCAAATTTGGTGGTTATCCAATGGTTATTTGTTATAGTTTGTTACTGGGTTTACTCTTGTGATCTCAAGCAAACCGTTTCATGCAATCACTACATTTTCTTTGTGGTGGATTAAAAAATGCATGTAAAGTGAGAACATTAGCTGGGGGTGTATGTGAGTTCATGCAGATGGGTCAAGGGGTTGATAGATGGGCTAAAGGATATTGGGTATTGGGAGATCTCAGGGGTATAATTAAAAAAAAAAGAAGAGTATGAGATCTTTGAAAAGAGTTGTGGGCATATTTCAGACATAAATTAAATATGCATGTGACTTAGAATAGGCTGGGCTCAAAGAGAGAAGGCATGCAAGGCAAGTATGAAGAGGGTATGTGAAAGAAAAAAGAATAGGTCACAATCAGAAGTTTTAAAAAGAGACCAGTTTTCATGCAAATCTTTATGAATACAGAAGATGCATTTTGAGACATCATGCAGTTTGAAGACACAAGATGGTTGAAAGAAACAATATGATGGGCCTCATTGTCCATGCTATAGACTACCCTGCTGTGAGGAGCATCACTACAACAAAGGCTATTGAAAATAGAACCACCCCAAAATGGTTATGCAGCAGAGATGGTATCAATACCATGCCTCTGATAAACAACGTTAGTGGAACCTGCAGGGCAGAGCTTCCATCAATGACAAGGCCAAAATTTTAACATTTGTAATCCATGACATGAACAACACTGTTTTAGTTAATACAAGCGCCTTCCATTTACAGTGCCCCTGAGCTCTTGTTAAAGCTGTGCTACATTCTTGCAAGAGCTCCCTTCACTGATTTCTCTCTGCAGAGCTCTAGAAGGTACCCCTACAGAACTCTGAATTTTGTGTACCTCATATGACTCCCCCCTCAGTGTCTAATAGAAGAGTTCCCGCTACCAGACTCCCTTTGCATAGTTCTGTCTTCCCACTGCAGAGTCCCCATGCACCCTCTATGGAGCTCTCCTCTCTATGTGCGTTATAGCTGCCCTCTCTCCACTGGTCTCCTTTAGAGCTCCCCTTTGTGCTAATCCTGAAGCTCCATTTGATCTCCTTGGATAAGTACCCATTTCTGTTTTCCACTACACAGTTTCGTTTGTGTGCATAGCCCTTAGAGGCCCTTCTCTGTGGTCCCATTACAACTCCACCCAGTGGCCCAAAACTCTTTCCTTCTCTTTCTTATGGAGTGGAAAACACCATCAGCAGTACCTCTCCAGAAGCTGGGTGGGATTGAACCCCCCAGGAGCATGGTACCAGCAGAACCCTCTCAGCCCATCTCACACATTCTGGAGGGGGAACTGAAGTCCCTAATACATGAGACTACTGGCGCTCTCATAGTGCATCTCACGCATTGACTTGGCAGGATGAGTTATAATGGGACTTTACAGCTAACCTCTTATGTCATTAGTATCTGTCAAACACCTACCCAGAAATCCCTTTGCTACTACTAACCTTAACTCCACCACAGAACCCACCTGATGTGGCAAAATAAAAAATAATATCCCTTTATCACATTAAAACCCCCAATTTCATTTGGAACAATGAATGGGTGAAAGGACAGAAAAGCCACAGCACTGTTATCTGTCTTAAAACTAACTCTTCCAGAACCCAATACTGTATTAAAGTGTGAATAGTTAATCTAATACCCCCCAACCACAGTAGTCCAACACTTTGACCCTCATAATGACATTGGCGGTAAATCCCACTTACCGCCATGCTGACTGCCACCAACATACCTCCGCCGCGGCGGATATCCGCTAACCATATTATCACACACAGACACCAATCCATCACTATACAGCCACACACAGAAATCCGCCAGCCCAAAGGTTTGTGATAAACTGGCGGTATCAAAACCCACACAGTTACGCCAACAGAACAATGCCCACACCATTCTAATCCATGAATCACCAGGGCGGACATTCAATCATGGTAAACCATTGGTGGTACATATCGCTGTGCTCAAAATACACATACACTAACAAAACAACAACACATTGGACAATTCAAACTACACACCTGACACCCATACACACACCACACCGACACACCCACACTACTAGAAAACACATACACACATTTCCCACAACCCTTTACCACTACAAACAATTGCCAACAGAGAGAGACAGCAGGAGCACTCACACAACCAGAGCCACATACTACCATCACCTTTACACGACCCACGCACCCCATATCACACACACCCCAACACATCACCCTATACACCCTCACCAACACCACTCACACTACACACATGGCACCACAACAACACCCCAGATTCTCTGAGGAGGAGCTAAGGCTCATGGTGGAGGAAATAATCCGGGTAGAGCCACAGCTATTTAGATCACAGGTGAAGCAGATATCTATTGCTAGGCAGATGGAGCTATGGCGGAGAATCGTGGACAGAATCAACACAGTGGGATAGCACCCCAGAACAAGGGATGACATCAGGAAGAGGTGGAATGACCTACAGGAAGAGGTGCGTTCAATTGCAGCAAGACACCAGCTCGCAGGATCCCCACCTGCTCCCCCACAACTAACAACATGGGAGGAGCAAGTACTTGGCAATCATGCTTCCTGAATGCCTGGCCAGAGTAGGAGGAGGACTGGACTCTGGTAAGTCAACTCTCTATTAGTATCACCCCCCCACCTTCATACCATCACATACCCCGACCCCTACCCTCACTCATATCACTCCACCACTTCCCACACACCCCACCATCACAACCCACTCATCCCAATGCCAAGCCTTGCATACCATACCAATGCATGGACACCACTCATAGACCTGCATGGACACCTGTCACAATCAGCTAGCCTACCAAATAACAACTCACACAAGGCAAAGCTGCCAGGGCAATAACAACCATAGAGGGCAACCGACCCATGCACAATATGTCACAGACAGAAACAATAACACTGTATTCATAACCCCACAGGTATCGCCGCCAATGTCATAGGAGGAGAGGGACAAGCAAGACATAGGGCCTCATTCTGAGGCTGGCGGGCGGCATTAGCCGCCCGCCTGGCGGGAACCACCAAATGGCAGCTCGACCGCGGAGGCCATTCTGGTTTTCCCGCTGGGCTGGCGGGCGACCGCCAGAAGGCCGCCCGCCAGCCCAGCGGGAAACCCCTTCCCACGAGGAAGCCGGCTCCGAATGGAGCCGGCGGAGTGGGAAGGTGCGACGGGTGCAGTTGCACCCGTCGCGAATTTCAGTGTCTTCATTGGCATGGGCACTGCAGGGGCCCCCAGGGGCCCCACGACACCCCATACCGCCATCCTGTTCCTGGCGGGCGAACCGCCAGGAACAGGATGGCGGTATGGGGTGTCGGAATCCCCATGGCGGCGCAGCAAGCTGCGCCGCCATGGAGGATTCCGTCGGACAGCGGAAAACCGGCGGGAGACCGCCGGTTTTCCTCTTCTGACCGCGGTCAAACCGCCGCGGTCAGAATGCCCTGCGGGGCACCGCCAGCCTGTTGGCGGTGCTCCCGCCGACCCCGGCCCCGGCGGTCCTTGACCGCCGGGGTCGGAATGACCCCCATAGTGAAGCTTGGCTCGGAGAATACAGCCAGCATTATTAACCCAAGAAACCGGACACTAAGCCAAACTGAAACTCAAGCATTAAATAAAGGTCTGAATTTCGTGCCTACCCCAAAAATTGATCTGTTCAGAACCAGAACAGAATTAGCGGGTCTGTTTCGTAAGATCCGCCTAAAAACCTTCTTCCTTGGGAAGGAATATGAGACTCCTGCACATAAAACAGGACTACGCCCCAAGTCCACCTTCTGTCCCACAGCAGGGCAAATGCCCCCTGAGGTGCTGGCTTTCGAGAAGCCAGTATCCCTTAAGATCAATGGGCTTACTGAGGCACCCAACAAAGTATTCCACAATATGAGCAAAATCGAAATAGAGTCACTCAAGAGCCTTACAGCCGACCCAAATATCATCATAAAACCAGCAGATAAAGGCGGGGCCACAGTGATTCTTCCACAACAAAATGTATAGAGACGAATGTGAACGACTTCTGGGTAATACCAGACACTACAAGCGTCTGGCACGTGATCCAACAGCTGATATCCAAGAAGAAATCGCTTTCCTAGTATCAAAAGGGAAGGAGAACAACTGGATCACAGATCACGAGGCAACTTTCCTGATACAGACCAATCCAAAAATCCCGTACTTTTATATTTTACCAAAAGTACATAAAGAAAAGATCCCTCTCCCGGGAAGACCCATAGTTTCTGGGATAGGCTCAGCATTAGAGCCCTTATCAAAGTTCGTGGATTTCTTCCTACAACCGTTAGTCAAAAGAATCCCTACCTATCTTAAGGACACCACCCATGTCCTTCTTTTACTGGAATCTATAGCCTTTTACAAATCTAAGGAGCTCCTGATCACTCTCAATGTGGAATCTCTATACACAAACATCCCCCAAGAGGCCACCCTGGAAGTGATAAGCAACCTGCTGGAACTACATATGAATGAATCCCAAACCCCCCCTGGTTTCATACTGGATCTAGCACACCTCGCTCTCACCAGAAACTACTTCAAATTTGAAGATAGTTTCTTCTTGCAGACACAAGGCACATCTATGGGCAGCACATTCGCCTCAAGTTTAGCATGTCTATACGTCGACCACTTCGAAAGACATGTGGTCTTACATGAGGACAACCCCTACCGAGAACAGATTAAACTCTGGAAGCGATACATCGATGATTTACTGCTGATATGGACTGGTAATAAGGAAGAGGCCCTGGCGTTCGCTGTCTGGCTCAACGGAGCCAACCCCTTCCTAACTTTCACGATGAACATAGGTCACAACAAACTACCTTTTCTCGACCTACTCATCTATGAACATGACGGCGGTCTGGCCACAGAAGTGTATTATAAACCGACGGATTGCAACAACCTGTTACAATACCAGAGCTTCCACCCACGAGCTCTAAGAGATAACCTCCCGGTCGGACAGTTCCTACGGTTAAGACGAAACTGCTCATCCATGGTCGATTACCGCAAGCATGCAGACAAATTAACCACCAAGTTATACACCAAGGATTATCCCCCACATCTGGTCAGTAGGGCCAGGAAAAGAGCACGCAATAATAATAGGGACCAGTTGCTGCAGCCCCGATCACTGAAACCAGATTTGGAGAAGATCGTATGTGTCACCACGTTTAATCCCTTATCCAATGAAATCCAGAAGATAATAAAAGACAATTGGAAAATCCTTACATCAGGCGGTTTACCCTTTGAACCACCATTGCACGCGTATAAGAGAGCAAGCAACATACGCGACATGGTGGTCCACACAAGACCCAAAGAGAAGCTCCGTCCTACACAGACGACACTTTGGCAGATGGCCCCCCCTGCAGGTCATTATCCGTGCGGCAACTGCAGCGTATGCCGCTTTACCCACAGATCTACCACCATCAACCTTGACCTCAAAACTCCATGGGTGCAGAAATCACTTACGAATTGTAACAGCAAGAACGTAGTCTATCTAATCAAATGCCCCTGCCTACTTAAATATGTGGGGATGACTACGAGAAAGGTCAGCACCAGAATCTGTGAGCATAGAAGCACGATTAGGTGCAAACGCGATGCAACAAAACTTACTAGCCACTTCCTGCAAAAAAATCACTCCCCGGATGACATGTTGTGGACGGTCCTTGAACAATTTCTTCCTTCGACCCCTAACATGTCAGAAAAACTGTTTAGGGCTGAACAACGCTGGATATGGAGGTTACACACCGACACGGCTGGACTAAATGATGAGATACCTTGGTTCTCTCTCCAAACTTGAACCCTCCATACATCCTTCGCCTCCATTTGCGCCTTCCCTCTGTACATGCCCTTTCTACCTCCCCCTTCTTCTCCCTTCGCCTGTCTAGTACTGTTTTTTCCATTTCTCTCCCCCTTGGTTGGGCACCTCTAGCCCCCTTCCCCCTTTTCTCCCCCTCCCCTTTCCTCTATTTTTCCCCCTTTTTTTCAATTCCCTTCCCTCCCTCCTTTCCCGCCCCCCACCCATGAGTTTCTCTCTCTATGTTTTCCGTCTCTTTTATTTTTGTTTGGCTTCTGTCATGTGTGGGTTGTTGTTGTTCACTTTACACTGTGGCTTGTGCTTTGTTGTTGTGGGTTTTTTTCTTTTTTTTCTTTTGGCTGCTACAATATGGGCTTTGTTCGTTTTCTCTTCTCTTTTCTTTCCTTTTTCTTCTCTTTTTCTCTTTTTTCTTCTCTTTTTTTCCTTTTTCTCTTTTCACCTCTTTTCACTTTCCCTTCCCTCTCCTCTGTTGGTCCTTTTTTCTTTCTTCTTTTTTCCCCCAAACCACCCCCCTACCCCTTTAGGTTTTCTTTACTTTCCCATCCTTTCTCCCTGGTCCTTAATGTTTATGTCCCTTCCCCCTCCCCCCGCCCCCTCCTTCGTCCTTCCGTATCTGTCCCTGTCCTCCACCTCTCTCTTTCCTCCTTCCCCCTTCTCTCCTTATCTTCCCCCTTCCTTTTATACCCTCCCCCACCCCCCTTTTTTCCCTTCCCCCCCTTCCTTTCTTTCCCCCCTTTCTCCCTTCTCCCCCCCCGTCCCCCACCCCCCTTCCTCTTCAATCTACAGGTAGCCGGGGATCTCCCGATCCCCTAGCTCACCCGCTTCCCAGCGACCCGTGCGGGATGGGCGTCACTCCCGAGCGCCATCCCCGCACGCAGGGTGTTTCCGAGCCTCGGTCGCCCAATGTGGCGTCCCTACCGAGGTCGGCAACTCTACTATTCCCTGCACACGCGAGGGCAGCGTCACTTCTGGGCGCTCCCTCGTCGCGCATGGCCGCTCCCGGCCCCCGGCCTCACCGGGTACGGCCGGGCCAGACTTTGCTAATATCCACAACGAAGGAACGTCATTAGCACTTCCGGTACCACCCACAGCCCGCACCCGGGTCGCGACGGTGATTGCCAGCAGCTGTATCTCATCTCACTTAATTATTACCACTATATCTACCAACCTCAACCAGGCCACTTCACTCAAGCAGTCCTGAGGAGAGGTCGGTATAGGCGCACAGAGAGCGCCCACCTTTGATGCAGTGAGTCAGCCAACGTTGGATTCACAGATAAGAGACCTCTCGCCTTTTCCCTCACTTCTTTCTTACTCCCCCTTTTTTCTTTCTTTCTTCTTTTTTCTCATTTTCTTCCCTTTCTTTCTTGGCTTTTCTTCTCCTCTTTTTTACTCCTTCCATCTTCCTTTTTCCTTCTTTGTTTTTCACCATTCCCCGCTTTTTCCCCCTTTTTTTCTATTATGGATTGCCCTCTATTATCTCCACGTTTTGCTCTCCTTTGCTCTATCCTTTCTGTTTTCCCTGTTTCAGCCTCCCCTTTATTCACCTTATCTGTGTGTGCTGCGTGTCTCTGTCTCTCCCTGCCTCCACTCTCGATTAGGTCACTCTGGCCATTCCTTTTCTGGACCCTGATAGATGCCCCTTTCCCCTCCTTCCTTTTTTCCTCCTTTCACTCCACTCACTCGAGACCTGTTTTTTCTTTTCTTTTTTGTATTTTTCTTTCTTCTTTTGTATTTCTCCGTCTACCTTCATGTGGGTCCTTCCCTTCTGTCTTTTTTCCTCGAACCTTAGGGTCTGACTATAAGGGGACGCTCCCTCTCCAGGATACCAGAGGCCACTAGCCTCTGTTGTTAGGGTAAGAAATTGCCTTCCCTTGCTTGTTGTCCTCCACATATCTGCGCGCAAAGCCAGTATTGATGTGATTGTTATGCTTAAAATGCAACCAGAACTCCTGCGTCTTGCATGAATTATGTCACGTGTGCTGTGGTTTGCTGTGTATTACCTTCTCACTGTCATTTTTGGTCTGTTTTATCCCATTTACTGTAGGTCCTCCCCAGGTATTCCCTTGGTAAAGGTAGGCCCCTCCTTTACCCTTTCTAGTGTTATTATTTATGCAGCGCTCACGAAGTATATGCAACAGGGATCCAACGCCCTGATGAATGCCCAGAGACCTTCCAGAACTCAATTTTAAGGGCAGAAACATGTTGGCTACTTCCTTTAGATAGGTGACCTTGTGAGTCATTGCTCTCACACCGGTTCCCCAGTCCTTTTTAATCACACCACACAGAACCCTCTATTAAAATTCACACGGGTATCTGAGTAGGTGTTTTTATTTCCTAGCATAGCTGGATCCCTTTTCCAGAAATTAAATTAATTTACGCACTCCCTCCTGTTCTTTTAACAGTGAGGTTGAGTCCGCCCAGGTGGCATTGTCCTACCTGGGTGGGGCTAGGTGGTCATATGATGAAGCATGACACTATATAGTGTGTGAGACCACCTAGTCCGGAAAGGAAATCCCCCTTCCAGACCACACACCACACCACAGGTCACCCACATTTCACCTCTAGTTGAGGATCACAAGTGGTCTAGTGTTACAATTGATACACTACCGACCCACCTTCGTTACAAGAACCCCGTACTCTCAGTTGTGATTTAATAGGAGGAGAGGTGCCAGCAGCATCCAGTCCCCCCACAGAAGAGGCCCACAGTGATGACTGCAGCTCTGCTCACCTGGATCTGGATGACCAACCTGGCCCATCAATGACCTCCGGACAGTCAGTTACCCAGGCATAGTCTCACACCACAGAGCCTCCTCCCTCAGGAAAGAGCACCACTGCACCCACCCAGCAGGACCATCCCTTTGTCCCCAAGACACATCAATCAGCAGTGTGTCCACCACTACAGGGACCTCAGGGCACCCCACAAACCCAGGACAATCAGGAACCTGGGGTCAGTGGCAGTGGGCACACGGTTCAGGGGACAGAGGCACAGGACAACAGGGAAGTTGGGAGGACAGCTGTGTGCCAGGAGGCGGACAGGCCCAGGGAACCGACTCCCCAGGAGGCACTCACCGCGATCCTAGGAGCATACCAACATTCAAAGGATACGCTGGGCCAGATTGTGGACAAGATGTAGGAGAACATGTGGCTGCAGGAGGGACAGTACTTGGAGATCAGGGAGGACGTGAAGTCCATCAACACCACCCTGCTTTCCATTGCATGGGTGCTGGCAGACATGGCCAACAGTATGAGGGAGGGAGTGACACACCAGCGGGCCCCTGACACTAGCCAGACTACTGAACAACCCTCCACCTCCGCTTCCACTAGTGGACAGGAGGCCCGCCACAGGACCAACAGGCCACCAGCACCCCTCCCACTGCAGAAGGAGAACCACCCTGCAAACATTCCCCGCAATCCATGCAGAAGCCAGAGACTATTGCCAAGACCCCCGCCAGGAAATAAGACTCTCCTGATTGTCACCCTTGTGTCCCACTCTGTCACCCTGTTCATCTTGAACTGCCATTGCTCCCCTTCCTATGCCCCTTTGGACAATACACCTGTGCTACAGATAGACTGGACTCTAATCCGGGCTTTCCTCCATCATCACCCAAGCCTATAGAACTTCCCCCTTTTCATCAGAGCACTGCAATAAATACACTTTGAAAAAATACAAGTATGGAGTATGTCAAATGATTTAAGTGTGTATTCGTTTAACAAGCTTTAAACATTGGAATTCAACTGTACAGTAATGTTAACATAGGAAAGACCTGTAGTTGGCTGCAGTGAACACACCAGGAGCAATAGTGGGGCATGGCATCTGCAAAAAGAGATGCCAGTGGGTACAGTGAGTGGCATAGAAGCAGGAATTCACAGCCTGCCAGTGACAATGTCACACATCAAACTGTCAATAAAATGTGAAATAACACTGTCTTACCTGTGTGTCATTGGTAGTATTGACGAATGACTGTACTTCTGTTGTCCTCATCCTCATCCTCTGCCTCCTCATCTTGACTGTCCACAGGGTCCACTGCTGCCACACGGTAATCTCCAGCCTCCTCCTCCCGCACAAAAGGCATATGGCGTCTCAAGGCAAGGTTGTGCAGCATGCAGCATGCCACAATGATCTGGCAGACCTTTTTGGGTGAGTAGCACAGGGATTCACCTGTTAGATGGAGGCACCGAAACCTGGCCTTCAGGATGCCAAGGGTACGTTCAGTAATCCTTCTTGTTCGCCCATGTGCCTCACTGTAACATTCCTCAGCCCTTCCTGGGACTCCTCACAGGGTTCAGTAGCCATGATAGGTTTGGGTAACCTGAGTCACCTGCAACTATTGAGGGACAACTGTTGGCCACACACTAACCCTTATGTCCCACACCATACCAGTACACCAACATCCACTGGGTGGGAACCAAAGCTCACCTATTAGCCACACCCTGTGCCTCGGGAGTTGGGCGATCAAATTTGAGATGCTGCTATTCCTCATGATAAAAGCATCATGCACTGAGCCTGGTTACTTAGCATTGACACTGGAGATGTACTGGTCTGCCAAACACACCATCTGCACATTCATCGAGTGATAACTTTTTCAATTTCTGAAGACATGTTCATTTTGCCGGGAGTGGGGGGAACAAATGCAATATGTGTCCCATCAATCGCACCAATGATAATGGGGATATGTCCCATTGCATAGAAGTCAGCCTTCACTGTGGCCAAATGCTCCACCTTGTGGCCCTGTCAAGTCTGTAGGTGAGGATAATGTGCCTGTCCTTCATTGTTGGCAAGTCCACAAGGGGTCTGTACACTGGGGGATGTCTCCATCTCCTATTCATCTGGAGTAGTTGCAATCTACGGGGCAAAAGAGTGAGCAGCTGGTCATTATCTGTACATTGTAACCACTACAGTTTAATTCATATTGCTATGCATCCGCCTGTCCAGTATGGAGGGACAGGTGGAAATGAGGTAATACGCCGCTGCAGGAGGCGGTCGGGAACCGACGTGCAACTCCTCATTGGTTATCATTGGGCCCTTTGGGGTACAGTGGCCAATGGTGATGTACGCCGCGGACGTCACCACATTTTGTATCTGTTCACTCAGTTGCTACCTGACCTTCAAAAGGAGAGGACCTACACTGCATGTGCTGCTGTGACCTGTGTCTGGAACCTACCATGGCTCGTGTGACTGGGGAAAGGGCCCCTGCCTTCACCTCAGCGGAGTTGGAGAGACTGGTGGATGGGGTCCTACCCCAGTACCGACTGCTGTATCGGCCTCCAGACCAACAGGTGAGTACATTGTGAGTAAGATGCATGGGGCATGAATGCATGGAGTGATGTGTGTGAAGGCCTCGTGTAGGGGGGGGTTGGTGGATGGGCCCTGGGCAGCATGCAGCATGTATGCTGGGGCATGTCTATGCTAATGGGCAAGATAATGGGCATGGTGGGCCATGAGTGTAACAGGCAGGACTGTCAGACTAATACCTTTCCCTGTGTCTATTTCCTCTCTAGGTCAGAGCCCATCAAAAGAAGGGTATATGGCGTGCCATCGCCAAGGTCGTGCAGACCCTGGGGGTTTATGGCAGGCAGAGCACCCACTGTCGCAAACGGTGGGAGGACCTGGGACGCTGGGTACGGAAGATGGCGGAGGCCCAGCTGGGTATGGCATCCCAATGAGGAAGGGTTGCCCATCGAACCCTGACAACCCTGATGGCCTGCATACTGGTGGTGACCTATCTGGAGCTGGATGGGTGCTTGGGGACATCACAGCAGCAACAAGGGGACGAGTACAGTGTCCTTCATTACTACTTATGCCTGGTGGGGCGGTATCCGGGTGAGGGATGTGGGCCTGTGGGTGCCCCTAGGCAGGCCTGACATTGCAGAGTAGGTCCCATGTTGGGCAGAGTACTGATGTGAATTTCCTCCAACCTAGCTAGTAAGCATCCACTACTGAGCAGGGGTGTGTGGATACCAAGTATGTTGCAGTTGGCGGTATCTGGCCCTACCCATGGCCCATAGCATTGTAACTGGTAGTGCATTACCTAGTGCGTAGGGCTGTTCCCTGTGTGTGAGTGTGTTGTGAACGTCAACGGTGGTGTTGGTGCCGCCATTGACCAAGTGTATCCTTTGTCTCTTCTCCCCCTTTGTTTTGTCATCCTGTCCTTATGTGCATTAGTATCATCTGGTGGAGGAGCAGAGGCACCGGCGACGGAGAGAGCTGCATCCCACAGGACCCAGGAGGCAAAGTCCACCGACGCTGAGGGCACCAGTGGGACGGAGGGCGTGGGGAGCACCACAGCGGGGACTGGAGGGGACAGTTTGGGCACCGATACCTTCTCCGATGGAAGCTCCCTGGTGGTGGTGGACACCTCTGTGCCCACCCCAACCACATATACAGCTGCCACCCCCATACCAGCACCGCCACCCCAGCAGCCCCTCAGCAAGTTGCCCGTGCCCGCCCACCCAGGAGGGTGGACATCTCCTTCTCCCCAGGCACCTCAGGCCCTGCCCCAGTTAGCCCTACTGCCCTGAGTGAGGAGGCTATTGCCCTTCTGCGATCCATCTCTGTTGGGGAGTCAACCATTGTGAATGCCATCCAGGGCCTGGCAACCAAATGCGACAGACAAATGCATTCCTGGAGGGCATTCACATTAGCTTGGCGGCCCAAGAGAGATCAATCCAGGCTCTAGGCTCCTCTCTGATGGCAGCCATTGTCTCTTTTCCCACCCTCCCCTCTCCATCTTCCTCTTCCCAGTCCCATTCCCCTCAACCCCAACCTATCCCAAGCACACAGGCAGACGAGCATGCACACAGGACAACACACAAGAGTGCACATGGCAAACACAAGCACCTCACTTCATCCCACAGGCACTCACACAAGCACCATCCAGATGCAGACATACATCATCCACTGCCTCCACTGTGGCCCCCTCCTCCTCGTCCTCCACCTCCCTCCCAGTTGTGTCTCCACTCACACCTGCATACACTACATCCTCATCCACTACCACCATCACCAGCACACCTATCAGAACACACACCTCTCTGGCAGACTGAAAGGGTGCCTGCCCCAAGTGCTTAAAGGAAGGGCAAGGAGCCACCCCCGCTGCAGGAAGGAAGGGCAAGGATCCATCCCCAGCTGTAGGAAGGAAAGGCAAGGAGCCACCCTTAGCTGCAGGAAGGAAGGGCATGGAGCCACCCCAGCTGAAGCAAGGAAGGACAAGGTGCCACCTTCAGCTGCAGCAAAGAAGAGCAAGGAGCTACCCCCAGCTGCTGCTAAAAGGAGCAAGGAGCCATCCCTAGCTACTGCCAAAAGGAGCAAGGAGCCATCCCCAGCTACTTGCAGGAAGGGCAAGGGGTCTGCACCAGCAGGCAGTAAGGACAAGGGCCCTGGTGCTGAGACTCTGTCGAAGCCCACACCACCCAACCATGGTGGTGCAGCCATCCGAGGCTGCAGGGGATGGTTGGAGCCTCCCCCACCACCAGCTCCACCAGCAGCATCGCCACCAGCACCACCAGCAACAGCAGCACCAGTGAGCAGCCGTCCGAAGCTGAAGGGGATGGCATGGGGCCTCCCCCCACAACTAGCACCAGCAGCAGCACCACTGGGATGGGCTGGAGCCTCCCCCCACAACTAGCACCAGCAGCACAAGTGGGCAGCTGTCCGAGGCTGCAGGGGATGAGCTGGAGCCTCCCCTACCACTACCAGCAGCAGCAGCAGCACCACCACCACTGCCACCACTGAACATCGTCACCGCCTGCGGACATTCCCTAGACCTGACTCCATGGGCTGTTGTGCGGCCTGCCCCTTGCAAATCCTGTGGGTATGAAACTCACCTGAGTAACTGTGACCTTGCGCTCCCCAAGATCTGCATCACAGGGCACAATGCCCACTCCAGAACCAGTGGAGATGCCGTTTACTCAGCCCGTCCTCCCCAGGATGAAGACCACAGGGCACAATGCCCCCTCCAGAACCAGTGGAGAAGCCATCCACTCACCCCATCCTCCCCAGGATGAAGATCACAGGGCAAAATGCCCTCTCCAGAACCAGTGGAGAAGCCATTCACTTGAGAGACTGTGGCCTTGCACCCCCTCCAGGACCAGTAGCGTTGTACCATCCGCCGGCTGAGGTGACCCCCACTCCCTGGCCCCCAGTGCTGCCTGCCTGTTTCCGACCTTATGCCCCTGCAGTGTTCTCTCCGTGTTGTTGCAGGAGTGAAGTGGGGCCTTGGACTTTGTAATGTGGCCCTGTGGCCCACGACCGTTGAGGACTGGGCAGTGTTCCTTCATTTGCAAATATGTAGATATTTTTTTTATTTGGATGCACGTATTGCTACTATTGTATCTTATTACACTGACTTTTATCTATTGGAGTTGTCCTTGCATTATTCCTGAGGAGTACGGGGTAAATATGTTATGTTACTGCATCTGCTTGTGTGTATGGTGTTGGGGGTGGGGGTGTTGCGTGTTGCGTGTGTGTGTCACTCTCTTTTTCCTCCCCCCATGTGCTAGGCGGATGTACTCACCGTGGTCGTCTTCGCCGTCATTGGTGTTCGTAGTGGAATCAAAATTGGGAATATGTGCAGCTCGGGCTCCATTGCGTCGTGGTTCTTCCCTGAGTCTCCACAGGTGAGTCCTTTGACTTCTGATATCTGCTTCTGCCAGGCTTTTGATGTCATTGGTACTGCACTGGAAAAGGTGGCGGTTTCCTGTGTCTTAATACAGTGGGCGGAACATTGTCTTCCGCCTTGCTGTAGGAGGTTACCACTGTGGTGCTTGTTGATTCCACCCTGGCGGTCGGTGTGTTAAAGTGGCTGTCTGTCTGAGCTGTTTCCGCCATGGTCATAATGTGGCGGTATTTACCGCCAACCTGTTGGCGGTCTTACCTCTACTTTATCACCAACCGCCATGGTTCTAATGAGGGCCTTTGTCTTCTGTAGCTATGTTTGGAGTGGGAAGAGTAAATCTAAGCTCCCAAAGTAGAACACTTTCACTGCTGTGGCAATGCTTGGAATGGGAATAGTAAATCTAGACCCTAAAGTGGCTATGTTTTGGCTATCTTTAGAGTGGGAATAATAAACCTTATGCCCTAAAGCCTAGCCCTTTGTGAAGTGGGAAAGCTAAACGTAATCCCCAAAGTCCAGCACTCTCCCCAATGTGGCAAAATTTGGAGTGGTAATACTTAATTGAGACCCACAAAAGTCAAACTCTTTCCACTATGTGGATATGTTTGGAGTCCAAATAATATAACTAATCCCCTGAAGTCCAATACTTTCTCAGATATGGCTTAGTTTGGAGTAGGAATAGCAAATCTAACCCTCACCCACAAAGTCTAACACTTTGCCCAGTGTGGTTAAGTTTAAAGTGGGAATAGAAAATCCAACCTCCCAAAGTCACCATTTTCCACAAAGTGACTAGGTTGGAGTGAACACCCTATAGTCTAACAGTTTTACCAAATGGTTAAGTTTTGAGTGGGTGTACGAAATGTAATCTCTCCAAAGTTGATCACTTTCTTTAAGGTGGTTAAGTTTGGAGTAGGATGATTAGAATTAATCCCCCTCACCCACAAAGCCCAGGACTTTCCTGAAAGTTGCTAAGTTTGGAGTGGTAATAGTAGATCTAACTCCCCACCAAAGTCTAACACTTTCCACAACAATGACTAAGGACCTCATTATGAGTCTGGTGGTCTAAAACTTACCAGACTTGCGGTGACAGTTGCACAGCCACACTCCAGGCAGTCTGTCTGCCACATTGCAACCCTGGCGGAAGGACACACTGGGGAACCACCGTCACTGCCATGAATGTAGTTCCCAATGGGTAGATGGTAGTCTGAGTTGTGCTCAGCCATGGCGGCGCTGAACTCAGCACAGTAATGCTGATTACAATTCAGCTCTCTACCAGCCTTTCCAAGGCGGTCACCGCACCATGGAAAGGCTGGCGGAAAGCCAGTGCTGGGGGCCCCCTGCCCATCGCCATTGGAATTAGCACTGTTTGCTTTGCAGACAGTGCGCATTCCGAAGGTGCTGAAATGCTACAGTATTGGCCTTGGCTCCCTGAAGGGAGCCACGACCAATACTGTAGCACTGTTCCCACCAGATTGACCAGTGGGAACGCGTTATACAAAGTTACCACCAGTCAGCACAGCAGGAACATTATGATATGACTCAGGGGACGCCACCGGCACAGCAGTGCTGTCCTCCCTGCAGCATTGGGGGTCCTGTGGTGGGACCACCAATATCGTAATGAGGCTGTAAGTTTGGAGTAGGAATGGTGAATCTAAACTCCCAATGTCTAACATTTTCTCCGTGGAGGCTAAGGGCTCAATTAGGAGTATGCCGGTCCCAGGACCGCCGTACCAACTGTGGTGGTGCAACCACCACTCTCAGTGGTCTGACCACCCTATTTGGATGGTGGTGGTCAGATCACGACCAGACCACTGCTACCATCAACTCCAGTCCCACTGAAGTGGTGGCGGTAGGGAGAACTGCGGAAAATGGATACGCTGTCGACAGTGGCACTGGTGTCCATATTTCGACCTACCTTTCTGCTGACCTTATTTTATGGGGGGGACACTGCAATGAAAAAGTTGGTGGAAAGGCATGGAAGGGGCCACAGGGGGCCCCAGGATAGCAATTACCCAAGTTGTTGACATTGCACTGGCCCCCCTGCCAGCACAGTCAGGGTGTGCAATGTCTGCCATGCACAACATGATGCATGGCAAAGTGTGCCTGACTTGCTGGCTGTGCAGTCAGTGCAGCCACAATTGGTGTCGGCATGCCTTACAGCTGGAACCAATGCTGGCTGCATTGACTGCATCGCCAGCCACATGGGGATGCACTAATATGGCAGTCGTGAGGCTGTCAGCTTGGTATTATCCTCCCAACTGCCCCTGCGGTCGTCTGGCATCCGACCGGCAAAGGTAAAATGTGGGCCTAAAGGCCTCATTTGGAGTTCGGCAATGGAAAGACCATCTGCTGATCTTCAAACGGGGAGGTTGCTGCCTTATTTGCTACCTCCCTGCTGGCCATATTATGACTTTCCCGCTGGGCTGATGGGTGGAATTCAAGGTTTCTGCCAATTAGCCCAGCGGGAAAGTGGTGGCAGCCTTGTGGCCGGCTTGTAATCAAGCCTGCAGCAATGCTGCCGCCTGCAGGGGGCACAGCAGACAGTGTGCATTAGGAGGTGATCAGAAGAGGGACCTGTGTACTGCCCATGCCATGGGCAAGGGCAGTGCAGGGCCCCCGTGGCCCACCTCTCTTGTTCTCCACCAGCCTTTTCATGGGGGTGAAACCACCATAAAAGGCTGGCAGAGAACTAGGTCGTATTGAGCAAGGCGGTGTTCACTTCAGCGCCACCCTGGTTGATTACGATCTGCACCACTGTTTTGATTTATCTTTTAAGGTTAGTGTGTTTGTGGGGAGGTGGTAGATTGTTAGTAAGAATAGTATTTCTATATCTTTGTGATGTTTAGGTTGACCTTAGTGTAGGCCCTTGTCAATTTTGTTTGAGGTGCGTATGGTATGCCTAAATAAGTTTAATTTTATAAGTATTTCATAGAGATAAAATATGTTGTATTTGTAATGAATTTTTGGAACTCTGACTTGTTTGTTACCGTTTTTATGGTGTATGTTTATTTGTAGAGTTGTTTTTTGTGTGTTTGCTTTCACAAGTGCTCTTATCAAAGTTAAACTTCTATCTTACAATGTGGATGGGATTCTTTTTTATTTTACAAGGACAATTAGGAGGGATTTTGTCAACTATTTCATTTATCCTTGTGTCTGTGGTTTTAAGGAGAAGTTTTTGAATTTCTAATTATGTGAAGGTTCTACAAGGTTTCTGAAGGTTTGATATGGTCAAAATGGATTGATTTTATTGTTTGTATTTTTTGTAGTTTTGGGAGGCAATATTTAAAGATATTTTTGATTGATTATGTTTTTTATTGGGTGTCAGTCAGCTACAAAGTTGTAAGCAAACACATTTTTATAGTTATTTGTTGAGTGGGATTGATTTGTTGTATTATTTTTGTATATATTTTTGCTAATCTGTAATTATGTAATATTATATTCTGGCATACACTGTTATTGAACTATGTGTGCAGTATATTATTGGATGTTTCTTGTGTAATTAAGATTTTTGTTTTTAAATAATATTGATAATGTTTTATCATTCTGAATTAATATTTTCTAGTTATATAGGCCCATATTTATACTTTTTATTCTGGGTTTAATCCATCAGTTTTTTTGCTTGCCATGCCTTTCCACTTTGGACCCAGCCATATGCAAATCAGTCTTGACCCTGTTCCCCATGGGAACAGTCCAGCCCAAACCACCAGGCCAGGTCCTCCCTGGATCAGAAACAAGCATCCTGGGACCAGTTTCAGAGTATCACCCTTCATCAACCAGGCCAGCTTGAATTTGGTGGCATAGCAAGCACAGGACCCACATCTGGGCATACCCTTCCCACTTGAGGCGACAAATGCAAAAACAACAAATGATGGACGGAATGCAGAACAAATCAAACATTCACCCCCAGTCACAGATCTGGGTTTAATCCATCAGTTTTTTTGCTTGCCATGCCATTCCAGTTTGGACCCAGCCCTATGCAAATCAGTCTTGACCCTGTTCCCCAATGGGAACAGTCCAGCTCGAACTGACAGGCCAGGTTCTCCCTGGACCAGAAACAAGCATCCTGGGACCGGTTTCAGGGTATTACCCTTCATCAGCCAGGTTAGCTTGAATCTGGTGGCATCACAAGCACGGGAGCCACGTCTTGGCATACCCTTCCCACTTGGGGTGACAAATGCAAAAACAACAGCTAATGGGCAGAATGCAGAACAAATCAAACATTCACCCCCAGTCGCAGATATGGGTTTAATCCATCATGTTTTTGCTTGCCATGTCATTCCAGTTTGGACCCAGCCATATGCAAATCAGTCTTGACCCTGTTCCCCATGGGAACAGTCCAGCCCGAACCACCAGGCCAGGTCCTCCCTGGATCAGAAACAAGCATCCTGGGACCGGTTTCAGGGTATCACCCTTCATCAACCAGGCCAGCTTGAATTTGGTGGCATAGCAAGCACGGGACCCACGTCTGGGCATACCCTTCCCACTTGAGGCGACAAATGCAAAAACAACAAATTATGGACGGAATGCAGAACAAATCAAACATTCACCCCCAGTCACAGATCTGGGTTTAATCCATCAGTTTTTTTGCTTGCCATGCCATTCCAGTTTGGACCCAGCCCTATGCAAATCAGTCTTGACCCTGTTCCCCAATGGGAACAGTCCAGCTCGAACTGACAGGCCAGGTTCTCCCTGGACCAGAAACAAGCATCCTGGGACCGGTTTCAGGGTATTACCCTTCATCAGCCAGGTTAGCTTGAATCTGGTGGCATCGCAAGCACGGGAGCCACGTCTTGGCATACCCTTCCCACTTGGGGTGACAAATGCAAAAACAACAGCTAATGTGCAGAATGCAGAACAAATCAAACATTCACCCCCAGTCGCAGATCTGGGTTTAATCCATCATGTTTTTGCTTGCCATGCCATTCCAGTTTGGACCCAGCCATATGCAAATCAGTCTAGCTCCTGTTTCCCATGGGAACAATCCAGCCCGAACTGTCAGGCCAGGTTCACCCTGGACCAGAAACAAGCATCCTGGGACCAGTTTCAGAGTATCACCCTTCATCAGCCAGGTTAACTTGAATCTGGTGGCATAGCAAGCACAGGACCCACATCTGGGCATACCCTTCCCACTTGAGGCGACAAATGCAAAAACAACAAATGATGGACGGAATGCAGAACAAATCAAACATTCACCCCCAGTCACAGATCTGGGTTTAATCCATCAGTTTGTTTGCTTGCCATGCCATTCCAGTTTGGACCCAGCCCTATGCAAATCAGTCTTGACCCTGTTCCCCAATGGGAACAGTCCAGCTCGAACTGACAGGCCAGGTTCTCCCTGGACCAGAAACAAGCATCCTGGGACCGGTTTCAGGGTATTACCCTTCATCAGCCGGGTTAGCTTGAATCTGGTGGCATCGCAAGCACGGGAGCCACTTCTTGGCATACCCTTCCCACTGGGGGTGACAAATGCAAAAACAACAGATAATGGGCAGAATGCAGAACAAATCAAACATTCACCCCCAGTCGCAGATCTAGGTTTAATCCATCAGTTTTTTTGTTTGCCATGCCATTCCAGTTTGGACCCAGCCATATGCAAATCAGTTTTGACCCTGTTCCCCATGGGAACAGTCCAGCCCGAACCGCCAGGCCAAGTCCTTTCTGGACCAGAAACAAGCATCCTGGGACCGGTTTAAGGGTATCACCCTTCATCAACCAGGCCAGCTTGAATTTGGTGGCATAGCAAGCACGGGACCCACGTCTGGGCATACCCTTCCCACTTGAGGCGACAAATGCAAAAACAACAATTGATGGACGGAATGCAGAACAAATCAAACATTCACCCCCAGTCACAGATCTGGGTTTAATCCATCAATTTTTTTGCTTGCCATGCCATTCCAGTTTGGACCCAGCCCTATGCAAATCAGTCTCGACCCTGTTCCCCAATGGGAACAGTCCAGCCCGAACTGCCAGGCCAGGTCCTCACTGGACCAGAACAAGCATCCTGGGACCGGTTTCGGGGTATTACCCTTCATCAGCCAGGTTAGCTTGAATCTGGTGGCATGGCAAGCACGGGACCTACGTCTTGGCATACCCTTCCCACTTGGGGTGACAAATGCAAAAACAACAGATAATGGGCGTAATGCAGAACAAATCAAACATTCACCCCCAGTCGCAGATATGGGTTTAATCCATCATGTTTTTGCTTGCCATGTCATTCCAGTTTGGACCCAGCCATATGCAAATCAGTCTTGACCCTCTTCCCCATGGGAACAGTCCAGCCCGAACTGCCAGGCCAGGTCCTCTCTGGACCAGAAACAAGCATCCTGGGACCGGTTTCAGGGTATCACCCTTCATCAGCCAGGCTAGCTTGAATCTGGTGGCATAGCAAGCACGGGACCCACATCTAGGCATACCCTTCCAACTTGGGGCGACAAATGCAAATACAACAGATGATGGACGGAATGCAGAACAAATCAAACATTCACCCCCAGTCGCAGATCTGGGTTTAATCCATCAGTGTTTTCGCTTGCCATGCCATTCCAGTTTGGACCCAGCCATATCCAAATCAGTCTTGACCCTGTTCCCCATGGGAACAGTCCAGCCCGAACTGTCCGGCCAGGTCCTCCCCGAACCAATAACAAGCATCCTGGGACCGGTTTCATGGCATCACCCTTCATCAGCCAGGCTAGCTTGAATCTGGTGGCATAGCAAGCAAGGGACCCACGTCTGGGCAGACCCTTCCCACTTGGGGCGACAAATGCAAAAACAACAGATGATGGACGGAATGCAGAACAAATCAAACATTCACCCCCAGTCACAGATCTGGGTTCAATCCATCAGTTTTTTTGCTTGCCATGCCACTCCAGTTTGGACCCAGCCATATGCAAATCAGTCTTGACCCTGTTCCCCATGGGAACAGTCCAGCCCGAACTGCTAGGCCAGGTCCTCCCTGGACCGGAAACAAGCATCCTGGGACCGGTTTCAGGGTATCAGCCAGGCTAGCTTGAATCTGATGGCATAGCAAGCACGGGACCCACGTCTGGGCATACCCTTCCCACTTGGGGCGACAAATCCAAAAACAACAGATGATGGGCGGAATGTAGAACAAATCAAACATTCACCCCCAGTTGCAGATCTGGGTGTAATCCATCAGTTTTTTTGCTTGCCATGCCATTCCAGTTTTGACCCAGCCATATGCAAATTAGTCTTGACCCTGTTCCCCATGGGAGCAGTCCAGCCCAAACTGCCAGGCCAGGTCCTCCCTCAACCAGAAACAAGCATCCTGGGACCGGTTTCAGGGTATCACCCTTCATCAGCCAGGCTAGCTTGAATCTGGTGACATAGCAAGCACGGGACCCACGTCTGGGCATACCCTTCCCACTTGGGGCGACAAAAGCAAAAACAACAGATGATGAACAGACCGCAGAACAAATAAAACATTCACCCCCAGTCGCAGATATTGCCATGCCATTCCAGTTTGGACCCAGCCATATGCAAATCAGTCTTGACCCTGTTTCCCATGGGAACAGTAAAGCCCGAACTGCCAGGCCAGGTCCTCCCTGCACCAGAAACAAGAATTCTGGAACTGGTTTCAGAGTACCACCTTTCATCAGCCAGGCTAGCTTGAATCTGGTGGCATAGCAAGCACGGGACTCACGTCTGGGCATACCCTTCCCACTTGGGGTGACAAATGCAAAAACAATAGATGATGGACGGAATGCAGAACAAATCAAACATTCACCCCCAGTCGCAGATCTGGGATTAATCCATCAGTTTTTTTGCTTCACATGCCATTCCAGAGTGGACCCAGCCATATGCAAATCAGTCTTGACCCTGTTCCCCATGGGAACAGTCCAGCCCGAGCTGCCAGGCCAGGTCCTCCCTGGACCAGAAACAAGCATCCTGAGACCGGTTTCAGGGTATCACCCTTCATCAGCCAGGCTATGTTGAATCTGGTGGCATAGCAAGCACGGGACCACTAAACCCCTAATGAGGCCCTTGTTGTAAAATGGAATATTTGAGAATATAGAATATGTTTGGGTAAATGGTGCTGGGCACAATTTAAATATTCTGTGTATGTGTTGCATCATGTTAGGATTAGTAAATTATTGTTAGTTGTATAGGCAAGGATTCTTTTTCCATTATTTTCATTGTTATGTAGTGAGAAATTCTGGTTAGTATGTGTTATTTTAAATTTCCTGGGATTTCTATTTCTTCATATGTTATGAGTGCTCATGTGTTTTCTCTTGCTACTCTCCTTCTTCTAGTTAGTCTTTTTAGACTTTTTATGCAAGGGAGTGGCCCAGTTGCATTTTCAGGAACTTGGAAATTTCTATTTTTAGTATAGTTCATGTGGGCGCCTGAAAGCTCGTGCATGCTTTTTCTAAGTAATGTAGGATGTTCCTAACTGAATTGTTTGGCTACATGATTGTGTTTCCTTAGAAGTTTCATCAATATTGTTTCTATAATTATTAGGCTGTATCCCCCATAACAAGAATTAGAGTAATATTTTTTATATTTCCATTGCATCCTTTCAGTAGAAATGGTTTCTTTAATGTAAGTGTGCCATCTATGACTTAATAGTAGTTTCCCCTATTTTGCTTTGTCACATATTGCAGTTTCCAGCATATCTGTGGATTACAGAATTATTAAAATATAGGTTACTTTTTATGTGTCTTATATGTTAGTGAGAAAGTATATCGCATTTTTTCAATTATTCACTTATATATATTTTTTTAACTTTTTTGGATCAAGTAGGTTTTGTGTATTTGATGATGGTTTGTTCTTTTGAGTATTGAGAAGAAGAAATGTTTTAGATTATCAAATTAATGTAATTTTATTTTTTTCTAAACCGTTTTTGATTAATTCTCAATTTAAAAAAGATTTGTGATTAAGTTATTTTAGGGTAAATCCTTTATTTGTATTTTCATTTATTATACTTATGTTTTGCAATGTAATATGAATTTTCAATATTTTTGTGGCTTGGTCTTCTTTCCGCATTGTTTGCTTTCATGTTTTGGAGTCTTATTACCTTTAAAGTGAAGATACAATTTTGAAATTATTGTTTGTTCATTTTATGTGCAATAAAAATATAAATTAATTCTGTTGTTATGTTTAAGATATGTTTTAACCCAGTACTTATTTGTAATTAATTAGTTATTGAAAGGACTTTATTGCAAGTGTTGTAGCTTTTCTGTCAGTAGCTTCAGTCATGCAGAGTTACACATTCCAGCAGTGGTGGCAACTGTAACAGCATTTCTGTTTCTTTTTACAGCGTTTGAAATTGGGAAATAGTTTTATTTTATTTATTTAACGGTTTCTACGTTTCACTTCAATATTTTCTTGATTCGTAATTGTTTTTTTTAATTGTTGAATATTTTTTGCTAAACATTAATTATTTCCTTCATGCATTCATGTATTTCAATTTTACATTTGTTTATTTGCATTTCTAAAGCACAATTCTCACTAGCAGGTATCTTGGCTATTCACATATGTTTAATTAATATATGTTTAATATATCTAAAATCAATATGTTCAAATATATATTTTTTTTAATTTTAGCAAGATTGTTTTTGAAATATTTTAGTTTTCATGATTTTCATCTTTTATATTATTATTGATAATTTGTAATCATTTTTTTAATTTAGATTTGTAGATATTTGCAACTTTTTTTATGATTATATTTTTGTAAATTTTTTGTGTTTTTGTCTTTTGTGTGTAGAATGCTGATAGTTGGATTCTCAATTCTTCTTTACAATATTTTTGCGTTTTGATAATATTGATCTTGATATTATGGCCCTCATCATGACATTGGCAGTAAATCACGCTTACCACCAAACTGACAGCCGCCAACATACCACCACGGTGGTGGATAACCGTTCAGAATATTATGACACACACACACCAAACCGACATAATACAGCCACATGGGATATGGCCCATTGCATAGAATCCTGCCTTTACAGTGGCTAAATCTTTCACTTGGGGAAAAGCAATGTAGCTGCACATGTGTTTCACCAGGGCAGACAAGACCCTTGCCAGGACAATAGAAAACATTGGCTGTGACATTCCAGCTGCCAAGCCCACTGTCAATTGGAAAGAACCAGTTGCCAGGAAATGCAGCACTGATAGCACTTGCACAAGAGAGGGGATCCCAGTGGGATAATGGATGGCTGATATCAGGTCAGCTCCCTAATTGTGGCCCTGTCTAGTCTATAGGTGATTATAATGTGCCTGTCCTCCAGTGTAGCCAAGTCCACAAGGGGTCTGTTCACGGGGTTCGTCTTCTCCTCCCCTTCATCCATGAAGTAGGTATCTAAGGGTCACAAGGGTGAGTAGGCTGTCACAATTTGAACAATGGAACCACCACCTCAGTGTATATGTTGCATTTATGTGATGGGACAGTGGGAATGACAGGTATGTGCAAATCTAGGCAGTGATTCAGTAACTCCGCCGACGTTGGGCGTCGTGGTGGAAGGTGGTCTTGCACCACCGTGCATTTCCTCATTGGATAATATGGGGCTCTATGGAGTACAGTGGCCAATGGGGATCTGCGTCGGCGGTGACGGTGTGCACCGCCGCGGATGTGACCGCCATTTTCTATCTCAATCCTCACTTGTTTCCTGACCTTTAATAGGAGAACACCTACAATGCATGAGCTGTTGTGACTTGTGTCTGAAACCTACCATGGCCCGTGTGACCAGGGAAAGGGCCCCTGCCTTCACTGCGGAGGAATTGGAGCGATTGGTGGATGGGGTCCTACACCAGTACAGACTGCGGTATGGGCCTCCAGACCAACAGGTGAGTACACCTTGGGCACAATGCATGTAGGAAGGATGCATGGAGATGTGTGCAAGCATTGTGTCATGGCGGGGTGGTGTAATGTGGTGGTGTCCATGGGGTGCGCCGGCCGATGTGGGTGCCAATGGTGAAGGAAACGGTATTGGTGGGCCATATGTGT
This sequence comes from Pleurodeles waltl, assembly GCF_031143425.1. Lineage (NCBI taxonomy): Eukaryota > Metazoa > Chordata > Amphibia > Caudata > Salamandridae > Pleurodeles > Pleurodeles waltl. Next base: position 637,431,445 of record NC_090444.1, read on the forward strand.
GATAGGCTGGATTGTATGTGTAATGGTGTCCTTCCGTCTGTATCGCCTCTGCAGGTCAGCTTCCATCAAAAGAAGGGATTATAGAGTGCCATTGTCAAGGACGTGCAGACCCTGGGGGTCTATAGCAGGTGGAGCACCCACTGGTGGAAACGGGTGGAGGACCTGAGACACTGGGCACGGAAGACTGCAGGGGATGGCCTCCCAACGAGGAAGTGGTGCCCGTCGGAACCTGACCCCCCCCGATGGCCCGCATACTGGTGGTGGCCTACCCAGAGCTGGATGGGCGCTTGAGGGCATCACAGCAGCCACAAGGTTGTACAGTGGGCATTACTACAATAATTGGTAGGTGGCATGGGATCCGGGTAGTGGGTGTCAGTTAGCGGGTCCGCCTTAATGCCAGGCCAGACATTGCAGCGTGATCCAGCTCCAGGGTAAAGGTTGAAAGTGAAAACAAGGTAACCTAGCTAGGTTGCATTCCATGTCAGACAGGGCTTAGTGGGTCCCAGGAGGCATGCAGTTGGCGGTGTTTGGCCCTCATCTTGCTGTGGCATCCAGCCAAATCAATGGCAGTGCAATGCATAGTGCTCAATCCTGATCCCTGTGTTTGACCGTGTTGTGTATGCCAACAGTGGTGTTGGTGCAGTAATTGTCCCTGTGTCTTCTTTCTCTCCCCCTTTATCTTCTGTCATCCTGTCTGTGTGTGCATTAGGATCAACTAGCAGCGGAGCAGGGGCATAGGTGACAGAGGGAGCTGCATCCCACAGGACCCAGGAGGCAGAGTCCACCGACATAGAGGGAACCATTGAGACGGAGGGCAAGGGGAGCACCACGGCGGATCCTGGAGGTGACAACACAGACTCAGATACCTCCTACGATGGAAGCTCTCTGTTGAAGGCTGACACCTCTGTGACCACCCCTGCTGCAGGCACAGCCGCCACCCCCGTACCAGCACCACCATCCCAGTAGCCCCTCAGCGAGCTGCCTCTGCCTGCTCAGCCAGGAGGCTGGGTATCTCCTTCGCCCCAGGCACCTCAGGCCCTGCCCCAGTGAGCCATGCTGCCCTAAGTGAGGAGGCTACTGACCTCCTCAGATCCATCTCTGTAGGGCAGTCAACCATTGTGAATGCCATCAAAGGCTGGCATTCCAGATGCAGAAATGCAATGCTTTCCTGGAGGGCATCCACAGTGGATTGGCGGCCCAACAGAGATCGATTCAGGCTCTGGTATCCTCTTTGATGGCAGTCATTGTCCCTGTCCCTACCGTCCCCCCTCCAACTACCACTTCCCAGTCCCAATCTCCTCAACACCAACCCATCCCATGCACACATGCAGACAAGCATGCACACAAGACAACACACATGAGTAGCACAGTCAAACACAGGCACCACATTTCAACACACAATCATTCACGCAAACACCAGACAGTTGCAGACACAGCCACATCCACTGCCTCCACTGTCTCCCCTTCCTCCTCCTCCTCCACCTCCCTCATAATCACTTCTACACTCACACCTGCATGCTCTGCTTCAACATCCACCACCAGCATCACCACACCAAGCAGCACACACACCTCACTAGCAGACACCTCCACAACATCCATGCATGCGTCCCCTGTCTCCTCTCCAATCCTGTCTGTCCCCTTCTTAAAGCTCACAAACGCAAGCACTCAGACACCCAACAGCCATCCACCTCACATCAGCACACTCCCAATGCACCTGCACCCAAGTCCAGCAGATGTACTCCTCCAACAACCACTCCCTCAACCTTCACTCCCATCCCTCCTCCCTCTTCCCACCCCACCGTCCCTAAAAGCTTTTCCTTCCCAACTTGACCTCTTCTCTTCTCCCCCCCTGTCCTGCCCGTAAGAGCAAGGTCCCAATGACCCAGCCCAGCACATCAGCCAAACAGTCCACGCAGACTATTTGGCTGAGTGGAGGCACCTGCTAGTCGTGGAGGCAAGAGAGTGATGGTTCCCACTCCACCAGCCAGGAAGGCTAAGGATCCCACAGCCACTGCCATGAAGGAGAAGATGCCCTCGACTCCTGCCATGAAGTGGAAGGAGGCCACACCTCCTGTCATGAAGGGGAAGAAGCCCTCGACTCCTGCCATGAGGGGAAGAAGCCCTCGACTCCTGCCACGAAGGGGAAGGAGCCCGCACCTTCTGCCATGAAGGTGCAGAAGCCCTCGACATCTGCCATGAAGGGGAAGAAGCCCTCAACTCCAGCAGAGGCCGGCAGGATGACACCACCACCAGTGGTCACGGAGCCCTCACCTCCAGCTGAGGAATTGCAGCCCACTCCTCCTGCAGAGGCTGCATCTTCACCTGCTGAGACAGTGCAGCCTTCACCTCCAACAGAGGCTGCCCAGGAAGCACCTTCACCTGCTGACACAGTGCAGACCTCACCTCCAGCAGAGGCTGGGAGGATGACACCACCACCACCACCACTACCAGTGGTCACAGAACCCTCACCTCCAGCTGAGGCTGTGCAGCCCACTCCTCCTGCAGAGGATGCACCTTCACCTGCTGAGAAAGTACAGCCCTCCCCTCCAGCAGAGGCTGCCCAGGAGGCACCTTCACCTGCTGACATAGTGCAGCCCTCACCTTCAGATGAGTCAGTGCAGCCCTCACCTCCAGCAGAGGGAATGTAGGCTACTCTCCTGCGACCGCTGTACAAGGGCCCCCCTCTTGAACCAGTGTGAAAGTCACCCACCTGAGAGACTGTGGCCTTGCACTCCCCATCACAGAGATATGGGTATGGAGCCCCCTCCAGAACCAGTGGGCAAGTCACCCACCTAAGCGACTGTGGTCTTGCACTCCCCAGCACAGAGAAATGGGCACGGAGCCCCCTCCAGAACCAAGTGGGCAAGTCACCCACCTGAAAGACTGTGGCCTTGCACTCCCCCGCACAGGGGAATGGGCATGGACCCCCCTCCAGAACCAGTGGGCAAGTCACCCACTCCAGAGACTGTGGTCTTGCACTCCCCAGCACAGAGAAATGGGCATGGAGCCCCCCCAGAACCAGTGAGCAAGTCACCCACCTGAGAGACTGTGACCTTGCACTCCCCGGCACAGAGATATGGGCATGGAGCCCCCTCCAGAACCAGTGGGCAAGTCACCCACCTGAAAGACTGGGACCTTGTACTACCCAGCACAGAGAAATGGGAATGGAGCCCCCTCCAGAACCAGTGGGAAAGTTCACGATTTTGGCTGAGGTGCCCCCTGCCCCCATCCCCCTGAGGTGCCTGCCCACTTACAAAATGATGCCCCTGCAGAGTTCTGTGCAGTTGATGTCAGGAGACAAGTTGGGCCTTGGACTGTGCTCCGTGGCCATCTGGGCCCTTTGTAATTTGGAATGGGCATTGGCCCTTTGTGGACAATTGTACACATCATGTTCATGTGCTGGCTTTTCCCTTGCTAATACATTTTCAGTACTTCCGAAATCTGGTCTGTGTTTTATTGTGCCGTGTGTCGTGTGCGGTTGGTTTACGTGTGCAGCTGGTTGTGTGTATGGTGTGTGTGTGTCTGGTGTGTGTTTTGCGCATGTGTGTCACTCTTGTTTTCCTCCCTCCCTCCCTTATGTTCTAGGTGGCTGTACTCACCGTTGTCATCTTCGTCGGCGTGGTGTTCCAGGTGGAGCATGGCATAGAAGAGCATTGGGAAGACTTGCAGTTCCGGTTCCATGACGGCGGCGGAGTCCTCTGTGTACTTGTTGCTGAGTCTTTTGTTTTCTGTGTTCTGTTTCCGCCAGGCTTTTGATGGCGTTGGCACCATCCCGGAAATCCTGGTGATTTCATCTGTCATAATATGGTGACCACCCCTTGTCAGATGGTGTGGTACATTGGCTGTCTATGGGAGGTCATAATTTGGCAGTAATTACCATCGGCCTGTTGGCGGTATTTCTGCCACTTTACCACTCACCGCCAATGTCATAATGGGGGCCTATGTCATTAAAGCAGTAGTGTACATGACATGATTGTATTGAGAATATATCAAACAACAAGCCGAGGAGGGGGGAGCATGGGAAGGTTGGTTCAGTGCATTTGTTTTTAGGAGTCCATTTGTAGTGCTAGTGGCTTTTGCTCAACTGACCCTTGAATGTGAAGACAATACACTTAACTTTAACTTTAAATTTATGAGTTTAAGCTATTCTACTGTACACAAATCGAGCGACTTAGAGGAAATGTGTCCAATGGTCATTCCACAAGCCTAAAACAGCAGTTTCTGGTCAATATCCCTTAACATGGGGAATCTAGAGGAGGCAAGGATGTGTTTATGGTTGTAAATAGAGAAGTAAGACACTCTTTGATACAAAACTGTGCTCTTGATGATGAATCAAAATCGGTGATCTTGGCAAAAGCAACAGCAATATTCTGTTCCATAACTCATGCAACCAGCATTTTCTGAATCATTAAAAGAATGGCAAGTAAAATCTACACTTTGTCCATTCCTGTTTCTAACATCAATGATAATGTACTGGTCAAGAACACAAAGGGCCTCATTATGAGTATAGTGATCCTGGCTATCAGCACACTCGGAAAGTTTAGTGTGCTGACAGCATCGGAAGTGCCGTGGCATTGGCCTCATCTCTCCCTGAGAGCTAAAGTCAATGCCGCCGCATTGTTTCCGCAGGCCATCCTGGCAGGGATGTCATAATACTGCAGGAGGAAGCCACCACCTTGGTGCCCGCCTCCCCACCATTGTATTGGCGGCCCAACAATTGGACAGTCAAAGTTGTAATGAGGCCCAAAGTGTGCCAAATCATGAAATACGACCAAATCTTACCTTACCTCACTCTCAATAACTTGAAGCCGCAGTATCAGTCCTCCAAAGATATAATACACTCAAACCCAAGAGACACAATTTCAATTAGTATTAGGATTTTACATCCACTCAATAACAGCTGGGTAGATTGTGGGCTTCCTATTTCATTCGCCATATTAATGTCATACAATTGTATTTTAAGCTTCTTAGTGGAACTAGGGAACTTGATTGTGCTTCATTTTCATGATATCGGTGCAGAATCCCCTTGAAATTTAATAAACTGGTGTCTCTATAAGCTCTGTTGTCAGTCATATCAGTCACAACCCAGTGCAACAAGTGCAGAGGGATCATTCCATGCACCTGGAATTCTTCCCTTCCAGAATCCTGATAAGGAAACTAGTGTTACAGGTCAAATATCCGAATGTGCATTATTTCAAGAACATGATGATATCGCCTACAAGCTATTAAACAGTACCTGCAGTTGCTCTTAGCAGGCTGAAAGTCTCTCTGCCAGCTTGTACTAAGCCATAGGCCAGGCCCTGTGCCAAACACACCGAGGGCAGCCAATACCCACGACTGCTCGCAGCCTTCAGTTGCGCACAGTTGCTGGCTGCAGGATCTGGCCTCTGGCCAGGCTTTGCACCCAACTCCCCTCTGTTGGCCAATTCCCCCTGCCCCTACAGTGCTAGGTAGCCCTTTTGTTGTGTGCAGCAGGATGACCATTTTAACGAATAAGCTGAAACCTGCAGGCTACCACTCTAGGTTGGATAAGTCTTCCATTTAATGGATGAGCTTGCATCTTTTTCGACACCCTTTCTATACTTTAGCATTTTTTCTACCAGGATGTGAACATTTTTAAGCACTGCGTCAAGTTTTGGCAACCGTTGTTATAAAACAGTTTTATTCTTCCAAGTGAGTACTCTGCAGAATGCTGCCATGATGGACAGGATGTCTCAACAAGGCACTGGATAGTTGTAGCTGTTTTCCTGCATTTTGAGAACTCTGCAGCGGACCTGACACACTAAATGGATCAACCCAATACATGTCATCAATGTGTCAGGCTCTAGGAGACTATCTTTGGTGATCTGTGTTGATTCCAGCCGTGAGCACCAAGTTCTCATAGCCACAATGGCCACTTTTTGGCACATATGCCTTTTCAGCTGACCAAAGGTGTGTGTAAAACAAACTCTATGTAGACTACTGCGAGTAGAACCTCATGGACAAGGTTTAGTAAAACTAGCAAAAAAAAGTGAAAATATAGGACGCTAGCTGGAGTTGTAGCTCAGGATATACATCCACAACACCAACCCCGTCTTCCTTCCGCAATTCACAAATTTGATCCTTATGTAAGGCTAACGAAAGATAGAGCACTTTTATATTTCTGTAATCACAAAGTAGACATCATTTTAAATAAAAAATAAGGAATGACAAAGCTGAAGGTGGGTTTTTCACAACCCCATCTCAGAAACATCCGCTCCTATCACCCATTGCTCCTATGTCCAGCCTTCAAAGTGTAGAGCCATGCCGACCATGATGAGGTAGGTCCAGTTAAACAGATGTTTTGTGGACTGATGTGACCTGTTGCACACTAGTAGAACACAATCATCCTCAGCAAAAATCAACTCTTGGCAGTCAAACGTAGTGCACCCTTCTCCCAAACAATCCTCATAACACCTTCATCTTCCACAGCTAGTTGCTCAATCACAAAATACTTCATTGAGCAATCCGTTTTTTGTTGTTGTGTCACTTTCACCAGTTTGCCTTTGATGCACCCCCTGTGATCTCCTGTATGTAAAAACATACAATATATTTTGAACTGTCCTACTCTCGGGGCCAGCTCACTTCCTAATCAAGAGGATCCTGCCGCTGACTCACCCGAGCACATCCTAATGTGGCACAAGGACAGGTGAAACGTGGGTAGAATCCGAGCAGTCCAGGCCCTGACAACTGCTGTGGACCCTGGTGCTAACCAGCTAACCTAACACAACATGGATATGACAAAAGTGGTGCAATCTGAATACTGGTAAAAGCAATGTGAATGCTGGCAAAAGAGGAATTAAATCGATGAAGGCAAACAGAGTGCAACATGGTTTCTGGCAAAGATTTCCAATATGTTGTCAAACACTGCAGCTCTGGTTGAGACAAAACTAAGCAACATAGCTGTTGGTAACCTAAGTGCAAAACAACAGAATCAGTACACATTCGGGGCACTTGGACAATTTTCACCATGTTCTTGCTGAGTAAACATAACACAATGTTTGTACTGTCTTAATGAGTGTGCAAATGGACAAAAAGATACTTGAATCCGGCTTTTAAAAAAACAAGTCTTTCAATCACGTATTTGGATGCCATGGATTTGTATTTTAAGTCCATAAAGTAAAACAAAATATTATGTGTGAAAAGCTATAATTAAATATAATGGAACTGCCTTCTGGTCTTATGAAACAAATGTTCTGCTTGTGGAACAGAGCATATTATTAGGCCCCGGGCTGGATCCTTTCCTTTATTGTAAAATGCACTCATTTCCTTTATTGTAAAATGCAGTCGGGGACTGCTGATAAGAAACTCTACAATACTGCTTTTATGTGGCAACCCATTGTGTGTACTGCACTAAGGTATTTGTAGTGCAAGTGTGCTAGGTGACAGCTCCTCCCCTTTAACCTGACAGAGATGGCCCATGCTGACAGCACCTATCCCCCTTTGTCTCACTATCTGAGAGGAATACACAAAGACTGCCAGCTGCACCTAGTCATGTGACCCAAGATACTGGCTGGAGATACCAAATGGTTAGGACAGGAACAGCCAAATGTCTAAAAGTGGCATTTTCACATTTGTGACTTCAATTACAGAGGGTTTTAAAATTACAAATCTTTAGAAGCCAAAATCAAACTTCCTACATGTTCGCAATTGAAAATTATCACTTATTAAGTGTAACAAGGCAGCCCAATGTTATTCCATGGAAAAGGTAGACTTTGCAGTAGTGAAAAACAAATTGATGTTTTTTTTCTACCAGGACATGTTAAATTTAAAGGCACATGCTATGCTTTTAAATACATGGCATCCTGCCACTTGGGCTGTGTAGGGCCTACCGTGGGGGTGAATTACCTGTATAAGAAAAGAAAGGTTAGGCCTGGCAAAATATTTGTTTTGCCAGGTCGAAAGGTCAGTTAAAAAACCTGAACACACAGGTGTCCATGGTAGGACTGGGGCATGTTTGGAAGGCTACTTAGGCAGGTGGCACAATAAGTAGGCCCTTTAGTAGCATTTAGTTGAGAGGCCCTGGGTACAGGCAGTACCACTTTACTAGGGAATTACAAGTACATTTTGAATCCATTCCTATCATTCTATTCTTATTTCAAACTCTACTAAAGGCGCATGAAATCAGAAGCACTAACCGAACAGAACAAAAAGAAAAAAAATGGTAATAATAAATTTTAAAAATTTTGTAAAAACCCACTAACTGCAAATGTTTTGTTACAGAATAGCATGCTACTCGTAGAAAAAGCACTTCAATGCTATATATATATATATATAATAATATATATATATATATATATATATATAATATATATATACATATATAAACATATATACATATATGTGCATATATATACATATACATATGTATATATATATATATATATATATGCATGTATATGTATATAGATATGTATATATATATGGATATATTTATATATATATATATATATATATATATATATATATATATATATTGGACCTGACCCTTGTAGCAGGTTCATCTCCTGACTTTTTGTCTCCTTCCTCCTATTATTTCTGACCTCTCGCTGTTGCCGCTAGGACTCTGAGCACTTTATCACTGCTGATCAGTGCTAAAGTGCAGGTGCTCTCCCTTCTAAAGTTGGTGTGATTGGCTTATACCGAATTGGCATATTTAATTTACCTTTAAGGGAGCCAGGTGCTATCTTGTAGCACTGTCCCTGATGGTCTGACTGGCGGGAACACTCTATTGCAATGTTCCCGCCAGTCAGACAGGCAGGATCATTGTAATAGGGCGGGGGCGCCACCGCTATGGCAGTGGCGTCCTCCCTGTTGCTTTGGTGGTTCCGCTGTGGGACCGCCAAAGTCAAAGTGAGGTCCTAAGTGTCTATGTGGTAAGAATAGTATTAGAGCTGTGAACCTTCTGACCAGCGCAGGCCCTTCCTTTACATACTTTAGTAGGGCAATCAGCAGGTCTGGTACTAATTCAACATGTATTATTTGTCTAATCTCTGCAAGTAACCATGTCCATTAAGTACGTATTGCAGGGCTGTTCCAAGCTACATGTGCAAAGTCTGCTAAATGTTTCTGACATCTAGAACAATTGGAACTCTTCAGAAGGCCATATTGGCATGGTCTGATTTGGGTGTAATAATATCTTTAGACATATTTAAATTTTAGGAAAATGTGTCAGATATTTAACAAGACATTGGCAGAGCTGCAAAACAGTCATGGGTAGTCAGTAATAGCATGTTGTATGTCTGTTTGCCATTCTTATATTGCTCAATTTCTCCACTTCTGGCCAGTGCATAAAAGTGGGAAATAATGTGTCAGGGACTCACATTCTGAATTAGGTGTTTCAGCATAAAAACATGAGGAAAGTTCCTTCAGGGTCACGCCTATAGTTCCGCTCAATGCTTATTGCAGCCTGTAATTTAAAAGGAGAACTAGGTTGGTGACGTTCATGCATCTCTCATGAAACACACACAGTGTTAAGAATGCATTGTCTCGGAACATGTTGTCTATGGTGTCTATCTCTAAAAAAATCTGACTGTTTATTCACTCCCATTTACAAGCACACAGAAAGCCACAAACACCAAAGTGTATTCATTATGGTGGTATATATCACCATTCCTCGTGTACGACTAAGTAACCATCTTCAAGCATGTACCACTGACACACTCACACCAATAGTGTTGGTTTGAAGTGGGAGAGCCAAACAATGCAGCTTTGAGGAGCAGCCGTGCAGCAGTGTCTCTTTCTAAATTCAAATGAGGCATTTGTTTAGGGCTATGTATCCAGAATCGGGCAAACTGGCTCTGTGCTGGGTTATAATTAGGGGTGAGCAGAATGTTTCAATCTACCCAAGGAATTGAGGAAATTTAGGTCACTCTACATTGCTCTTTAATGCGCAGTTCCATTCAAATTCAGCCAACAGTCGTGCTGAAGCAGATATGCTAATTAAAATTATGAATGATTGTTATGCATTATTAATAATGAAAGAAATGCTAAAATGAATAGTTTAGAGAAATTAATGTGAACGTTTGAAAATGTGACCAGGAAGAGTGGCTGCCAATGTTTACGAATTATATTTAAAATTATGAAAAATATGAAAAATAATGAAAAAGAGTATTAAAAATGTAGTGGAATGTCATAATGAGATAGATAACATATGTTTGGTATTATATCGTAGAGCTAACTTAGTCAAAGTTGTGGTCTAGTTTTGCCAGGCCTCATGCCGAAGCTAAATAATTGCACACTGTACTGAAATTGAGATGCGAACTGACCTCGAACCTCTAATGTTAATGTTTGCTTAGCTAGAATTTTCTGCAGTGTGCCGACGGACAGGAGATGATGGAACTAAATTGATACAATTATGTGTAGAGTAGACTGGGTGTACTTTCCCAGGACTTGAACAATAGGGACACTGACTAAAGAGGAAGATGCAACATTTTCGATACCTGATGAGCCGGATGAGGAGGACATCATGCAGAGGACCAATCAACCAACTGTAAATGATGAAATATTAGAATTTGAAGATTTGTAAAAATCATGTTATTGCGTAGAATCATAACTGGTGATTAGTGAACCAATTAGTAATTAGGGGGATGGACTGAGAAACTCTAATAAAAAGTAATGAAAAGGGGCTAAAACCTCAGATGAGATGCAAGAGAGATGTGAGGGGAGAATTGATGACGTCTTAAGACGCGTTCTGAGATCCTGTCATTGGGCATATGCGCTTGAAAGCCTGATCCGTTGCTGATCGATGGATGACGAAGACTGACTTTGTTGCTGATCTATTCCGTGGATAGGTAGCTATGACAATGTGACTGATTAATTTTTGTGTCTCTTCTTCTAGGTACCAACTGCACTGTTTTATAGTTTTTCCTCTTAGTTAGATGCTTTTCCAAATTCATGTTCTAAATTGTTTTCGTATTAAGTCCCACATGCTAATGCTAATCTGGGTTGGGCAAGGTAATCTTGGGTGATGCTGACAATGACAAATGCTTGACAAACTGCTGAACTTTGCTATTAATGATTACTTGTCATCTATGCTAGCTTATGTTGGAGCTTTAGAGCGAATGTTTTCACAAGTATTGATTAGATTATGTTATTGGTGGTCACTAATGAACTGAAATTGAGCTGAGTAAATAAGATTTCAATTAACCTCATGTCTTAGTATTGTAACCAATAGGAAATAACAATTGTTAAACGTATGTTGAGTTGTGGTTATTCATGAATTGTTGTTGAAATTAACAGTTGATTAATGTTTTCTCTTAGTGGCTATTGATTGCATATTGAAATTAGTGATATACATTAGTCACTACATTGCTAGGATACTCCATGCGATTCAAAAGTTTACTCATTAAGGACCAGGTGCGTTAGCAGTTTTTGATAGCTGCTTAATGGTAAGTTTCCTTGGAGAACTAGATATGTGGTGATTAGTGGTTATGGTAGTAGTTTGGGTTAGGGTCAGTTGTTTATTTTTATGAGATTTAAATTTTGTTTTCTGAAATGGCAATTGTAGCAAAGATGTTGTCCCCTTAAGCCTAGAAATGACTTTCCCAGATCCTGGATCCTGCTAGTAGAGTTTGGTATGTTCTCAGCGTTTTAGTAATAGTGTGAAAGTGGTAGGTTGCGCTTGCCAAGACTTATGCAAATTGCAGGTGAATTGAGATGTATGTGAGGTAAAGTAGGGAGTCTGCGTACTCCCGTTGAAGTTAGTAGGAGTGTGCATACTCCGCAGTATGAGAGTAGGGAATTTGTCGAAATTCATATGTGTGTGGCACTTTGTGCTAAAAAATTGTCCACGTAGTTGTTGTTGATGTTCGGACCCTGTGTGGTCTAAGGCTCCTGAGTATATTGACAAGTGTAGGAGACACTTGGTTATATGTTGTAATCTGTCTCATTTAGTAGGTTGATCGGGCGTGGTCAACAAGTCGGAGTGCGAGTTAATTGATTAAAATACATTTTCGACTGAGATTTGGTGAGTCCTATGTGCACCAGGACGAACCCATTGATCAGTTGAGAGTGAAATCCGCGGGTCGAATTTTGCTTGCAAATGTGGGAGACTGAGAAAGAGGAATAGCTGCATGAGCATAAGGGCCATCAGTGAAAACCCGTAAGGTCTCTAAAGCGATTGTGTACCTTCCTGTAGTAAACCAGCTTATTTGTTTAGTTATTTGTTTTTGGTTAGTGCTCGCAATAATTTTGCATTAGTTTTCTGTGAATTGGAGATCAGGAGGACAAGCCGCAAGAATTTGTCAGCCGCAATGTGTGAGTGAGACATCAGAGTGAGACGCACTGGGATAGGTTGGTTAGTGAGAAGAGTTGCGAGCGCATTGGCAGCCGTCCGCAAGAGGCTATTGATTGAAAAAGTGGGTGAAGGGAATCTTGGGAGTAAAAGTCACTTCCTTATTGAATCGAATACACAAAAGATAGAAAGATTACGTTTTTCAAAGCGTTAAGGAGTGCCATGAAGGGCGATTCTTACATGAAGGCGACAGTTGGGGAGTCTGTCCCACTGGAAAATTCTCCGGCATTTATTGTGATGGAGCAGCGAGGTGTTGCGCCATGTCTTTGGTTAAAGCAGTGGTGCAAATTGACAGAGAAAAAAGGAGCTTTCGCGTTTCAAGAGCATGGAACATTTAGGTGGTCATTACAACCCTGGCGGTCGGTGTAAAAGTGACCAACAGGCTGGCGGTAAAAAAAATGGAACTATGACCGTGGCGGAAACCGCCAACATAGACAGCCACTTTAACACTCCAACCGCCACAGCGGTACAAACAAACACAGCAACGGTCACCGCCAACAGACAGACGGAGGACAATGTACCGCCCACAGAATTACAAACCACCAATCCGCAACCTTTTCCGGGGCGAATTCACCGCGAACAAAAACACAGCGGAAACAGGACTTCGAAGGGAAAACGCTCACCTCTGCACACCCCACGAGGAACCAGGAGGCCATGGAACCAGAGCTCCAGATTTTTCCAGCCTTTATCTTCCTGCTCCTCTACCAGGAGCACGAACGCCGGTGGCGAAGACCATGGTGAGTACTGCACCTACGACACAGGGGAGGGGGGAGGGAAAAACAGTGACACACACACGCAACACCCAGAAGAATGCAAAGACAAAAGGAAATGAGGTGAACAATTGTAATCTATTAAAATTTTGTATTCAAAAAATATATATACACTATTAACAAATATATACACCAATAATATAAGTCCAAGGTGTTCCACCATTAAAGTCCGTGGACCACTGGGCCCAAAATGCATGGGCGAGGCCCACACAAGATACCCGAACAAGACGGAGAGAACACTGCAGGGGCATCAGATAGAAATAAAACAGGCACCACAGGGGGAAGGGAAAGGGTGGGCACCACAGCCGGTTGAGTGCACGACGCCAAGTCCATAAGGGGGCCCCATGCCCACTGTTCAATCCTGGGGAGTGCAAAGCCACAGTCTCTCAAGTCTATACAGTGGGTGGTTTGCCCACTGTGCAATCCTGGGGAGTGCAAAGCCACAGTCTCTCAAGTCTCTACAGTGGGTGGGTTGCCCACTGATCAATCCTGGGGAGTGCAAAGCCACTGTCTCTCAAGTGGATGTCAATCTCCACTGGTTCTGGAGGGGGCCTTGTGCCCAGAGTACTTCATCCTGCCAAGGACTGAGGTAGTGGATGTCAATCTCCACTGGCTCTGGAGGGGTCTTGTGCCCAGAGTGCTTCATCCTGCCAAGGACTGAGGTAGTGGATAACAGTCTCCACTGGTTCTGGAGGGGGGCTTTGTGCCCAGAGTGCTTCATCCTGCCAAGGACTGAGGAAGTGGATGTCAATCTTCACTGGTTCTGGAGGGGGCTTTGTGCCCAGAGTGCTTCATCCTGCCAAGGACAGAGATAGTGGATAACAGTCTCCACTGGTTCTGGAGGGGGCTTTGCGCCCAGAGTGCTTCATCCTGCTTGTGGCGGCCTCAGTAGCGTCAGAGCTTTTGGCACTCATGGGCCTGTGGTGCTTGTGGTGGCGGTGTCCTTGGCAGCGATGCTTGTGGCGGCAGTGTCCTTGGCAGCGGTGCTTGTGGCAGCAGTGTCCTTGGCAGTGGTGCTTGTGGCGGCGGTGTCCTTGGCAGCGGTTCAGCTGCTGGCGGTCCTGTCTGTGGCAGTGGGGCTGATGGTGGTCGCCTCCTGGGCACCGGGGCTGCTGCTGGCGGTCTTGTCTGGGGCAGTGGAGCTGCTGGCGGTTGCCTACTGGGCAACGGGGCTGCTGCTGGTGGTCTTGTCTGGGGCAGTGGGGCTGCTGGCGGTCGCCTCCTGGGCAGCGGGCTGATGGCGGTCTTCTCCGCTGTGCTGATCTTCCCAGACTGGCTGCCTTTCTTGTGCCCCTTTCCCACCTTGGAAGGTGTTGCAGCTGACTCCACAATCCCAACTGTACCCCTGGGAGCGGCTTTGGTGGCTGGTGTCTTCCCCCTCTCCCACTGGGCACTGGCCAACTTTTGATGCTTGACAGGTGGGGGACTGTCAGTGCTGTGGCTCCTTGCCACACTGCCTGCCCTGCTGCCTGGGGCACTCCATAGTCCGGTGACTACTGGCACCACTGGTCCCGCCGATGTTGTGGCTGTGGTGCTAGGTTGGGACCTGGAGAGTCGGGCCCTGGGAGACTGACGGGGTGGGGAGGTGAGGGAAAGAGGTCAAGGGTGGTCAGGAAAAGTTTCTTAGGAACACTGTGACGGGTAGATGGAGGGGGTTTGAGAGTGGAGGAAGAGGTAGTGGTCGTAGGAGGTGTACGTTTGCTGACTGTGGGTGAGGGTGCATGGGCTGGAGGCTGTCGTGAGGTGGATGGCTGTTGAGTGGGTGTGTGGCTGCGTTTGTGTACCTTGGGAGGTGGCCTCACAGACACACTGGGAGAGGACACAGGGGATGTGTGAATGGTAGTGGGGGTGGTGACTGCACATGAGCGGGGTGTGATGGTGGGTTAGCTGGTGATGGACGCAGTGGCTGAAGATGTAGTGCATGCAGGTGTGAGTGGAGACGAGACAGCAATGGAGGAGGAAGACGAGGAGGAGGAGGACACAGTGGAGGCAGTGGATGTTGGTATGTCTGCATGTGTCTAATGCTTGAATGAGTGCCTGTGGGATGTGTGGTGCTTATGTTTGCCTGAGCTTCCTTTGTGTGTTGAGGTGTGTGCATGCTGGTATGATGGTGTGCTTGGGATAGGCTGAGGTACAGGGTTGTGGGTCTGGGTGGAGGATGTTGGAGGGGGGAGGCTAGAGACAGGGACAATGGCTGCCATCAGTGCTGAGGCCAGAGTCTGAAAAGCTCGCTGAAGGGCTGTCTGACGAGAATGAATGCCCTCCAGGAATACATTGGTTTGTTGCAACTGCCTCTCTACACCCTGGATGGCATTCAAAATGGTAGACTGCCCAACAGTGAGGGACCTGAGGAGGTCAATGGCCTCCTCACTGAGGGCAGCAGGGGTGATGGGGAAGGGGCTGAGGTGCCTGGGGCGAAGGTGATGCCCACCCTCCTGGGTGAGCGGGCACGGGCAAAGGCTGAGGGGCTGCTGGGAGGGCGGTGCTGGGGGGGGGTGGCGGCTGTACCTGTAGATGCGGGGGGCACAGATGGGCCCGCCACCACAAGGGATCTCCCATCAGAGGAGGAGTCCGTATCACTGGTGTCAGCTCCTGTCCCTGCCGTGGAGCTCCCCTCGTTCTCCGTCCCACTGGTGAATTCGGAGTCTGTAGTCTCGCCCTCAAGGGCCATGTGGGATGCAGCTCCCTCCTGCTCCGGTGCCACTGCTCCTCCACCTGATGATGCTAATGCACACAAGTACAGGGAGACCACAAAAAGGGGGAGGAGACAGAAGAAAGACATGTTGAGTGCATGCAATACCGCTACCGTTGGCGGACACGACAGACACAGAAGCCCCCTGCACTACGCCACACACTTGGGGTCCATATTCAATACCTGGGACATGGCTTACAAGGCTATGACCGATTTCTGCACACATGGATGTCACAGGAGCCTGAGTAGGTGTAGTTGACACTGTACCCAGGTGGGGTGGGGTGCCACAGGGTCTGCCTGACAAAGGGGACTTAACTAGCAAACTCGCCCTGGCCTAGGGGAAACCACAGCCCACCTCCCCCACCCAGACACCTACAATGGCCGCTGAATCAGCTGAATGAGAGTGTACTCACCCCCTTGTTGCTGCTGTGATGCCCTCAAGCGCCCATCCAACTCTGGGTACGCCACCACCAGGATCCTGAACATTAGGGGGGTCATGGTGCGACGGGCACCTCTCCCACGTTGGGAGGCCATCCCCAGCTGGGCCTCCGCCGTCTTCTTGCTCCAGCGGCGAATGTCCTCCCATCTTTTCTGGCAGTGGGTGCTCCTTCTGTGGTAGACCCCCAGGGTCCAGACGTCCTTGGCGATGGCATGCCAAATATCCTTCTTCTGGTGGGCGCTGACCTACAGAAATTGTACAGGGGAAAAAGAGAAGTTATTACCAACTGCACCGTCACAGTCATTGGCCCGCATCCCTACCCTTGCCATGTGGCACATGCACTCACCGTCGTTTCATGCACGCCTCATTCTCCCCCCCTATCTTTCATCCACACCACTCCACACAGGCATTGTCATTACAGTATGCTCCCAGTGTACTTACCTGTTTGGAGGACCGTAGAGTAGCGTGTACTGGGGGAGGACCACATCCACAAGTTTCTCCAATTCCTCCGTGCTGAAGGCAGGGGCCCTTTCCCCAGACGCATGAGCCATTGTCTCTTCCAGACTGAGGTCACAGTAGTACTTACAGTGTAGGTCCTCTCCTGTCGAAGATCAGGTATCGAGTGATTGAACAGATAGAAAATGGCGGTCAGGTCCGCAGGAGTGCGTACTGTCACCGTTGGCGTACATCGTTATTGGCTCCTGGGACCCATAGGGTCCAATGTTAACCAATGCAGAATTGCGCCGCGGTCTTCAACCGCCCACTGCAACGGTGTACAGCGCCAGCGCAGTTACCTCATATCCCATTGTCCCACTTTACAGGTCAGGCAGCCGCCATTTCAGGGGCCCACATGGCTTTATTTTTTAACTGCTCTAACTACGTGTGGGTGTATTATACTGGGAGAAAACTAGGCGCTCTGGGTAGCGAGGTGAATATCAACGAAGAATGTCGAATCTCGAAATGGTGCACTCTTGAAAGACCACACCCAAAAGGTTTTGATAGATGCTAAAAGCACTATTGCAAACATAAAATACAAGAGGCACTCATTATAACATGAAAAATAATAGTACTCATGAGTCAGTATACATAGGCAATGTTTTGTCATATATTTCTGAAAATTAATAGGATTATTTCCAACATAATCCCCAATTACAGTATCACTGTCCAAATCCAAATAGTAGAATTAATTGATCTGTTGTTCCAAGTTTACTATGATCCAAAGTCCAAGTCCAGATTTCTGTAATCAAAGTTCAATCATATTCTTCAAAAGATGATATAGCTTATTATTTAAACTTTAGCAGCCATCCAAATTGATAGTCAGTCCAGATTTTCTCAAATCAAGGTTCAATCATATTCTTCAAAGGATGATATAGCTTATTATTTAAATTTTGACAGCCGCATCCAAATTGATAGCCAACAAGTGTTTCATCTGGGAGTTTCCCAATGACTTCATCAGGGCTGTAAATTATATAAGTACCTATTATTATATGTGTATCCATATTTCCTAATTAAAAGGGAGAGACCTTCACCAGTATATGGACATAAAAAAATATATGAGAAAATGTAAAAAAGGGGTGAAGAAAATATATGAAAGGAATATAAAAATTAGTGGAAAAGTTGTGGAATGAAATGTGAACACAAAGGTGCGATGCAGACATATGTTAGTTCTCAGTGCACCTTAATTCCCAAATGTAAGAGTATCGTACCCTTAGGTATCAAACATCATATATTATTATTAGATACTATGTCACCCATTTTTGAGTGAAAGGTGAACATGGTGTTAGGATATAAGAATTAGTGAATAAGTATCAAAAAAACGAAACTTACTTAAATCGCTCTTATTTACTGAATATGAGCTGACCCCGTACCCTAATGATGTCTCTTGCTACTAAAAACCCGTGCAAATGAGCCATACTCTTACCTAAACATATATGTAGATGCGTCCTATATCATAAGAATTCCTTACAAGCGAATCCCAGAATAATTCCGTTAAGCAACTTATCTGCTATGTAAAAAAATAAATATAACTATCAAACATGTCCAACCAAACCAATATCAAGAAACAAATCAGAACCATAGTGAACCCTAAAATCCCATCTTTATCTAATCAGAGTTCTTATCAAAATTAACATGCCCTATTAAATAAATACCTCCAATATAAATAAAATAGGCCAAGTATATTATATCGTAATCATATCTTTCTCCTAAGTCCCTTTTTAAAAAAGCATTACTACTATGTCCTATCCTGAAATCTTGAAGAAACTTATACCTAAAGCATGTAGCTTACCTGATATCAGTTATTTCAATCCACCTTCCAATGAGTCAAAACGTGAAGCGCTAGTACGCGTGTGTATCGATCAAGTATCAAAACTTGAGTGTTCATGTCTGGGTCCCTTATATGAGACCACAGACGAGATCTCGCGCTACTGATGAAATAAAAATAAAAGAAGGACCAAGAGTTATGGCGGCCATCTTTAGAGTGAATCACATCTTCCAGACAGAAATGTAGAAAGTAACCATAAAGAAAGGACTACAATACTGGCTGCCATCTTGGAGGGATAAAGTATCAAAACTTGAGTGTTCATGTCTGGGTCCCTTATATGAGACCACAGACGAAATCTCACACTACCGATGAAATAAAAATAAAAGAAGGACCAAGAGTTATGGCGGTCATCTTTAGAGTGAATCACATCTTCCAGACAGAAATGTAAAAAGTAACCATAAAGAAAGGACTACAATACTGGCGGCCATCTTGGAGGGAGTCTCACAAAGACCTATAAAAATGGTCGAAAAAAGAGAGGAACTACCTTATATACCAACTATCTTCAAATGATTATATCTCCAATAGTAAACTATTAAATAAAGACCTGGAGAGAGCATTGTAATACATACCCTAATAGGAGTGCTCATATTAAAATGAGATGTCGTAAATAAAATTCAAATACCCACGAAATTAGAATTTTATGTGTTATTAGCAATGAGTGTAAAACAACAAACCATCTACAGTGAAGATTAGTAAATAGTTTTAAAGAAAATCAGTAATATATAAGGAAAGTACAGTCAATATATTAGTAATATTTGAATAATATATCCCCAGAGATTATATATCTAAACTTCATAATGTAATTGGTTACAGAGGTTGTTACATTGCATCATTTTGTTAATAATCCTACCAAATACAAAGCATGGATCACAAAATTGAATGTACACTACTTTCACAGAAAATCAAATTTCATCACCAGTACGTGCTATCATTGACCAGTAGATACATTAGTTAAAGTGAATTACATTTCACATT
Source organism: Pleurodeles waltl (assembly GCF_031143425.1). Taxonomy (NCBI): domain Eukaryota; kingdom Metazoa; phylum Chordata; class Amphibia; order Caudata; family Salamandridae; genus Pleurodeles; species Pleurodeles waltl. The sequence goes on from NC_090444.1 coordinate 637,450,957, forward strand.
AGACCAGAATCTCAATATACCCAAATGATGTCAGTTTACAAAATTTATATGAACTTATATTAATGACAAAATTTAGTTGAATATCATATTGACAATATTGAGATAAGTTACCACTGCTGAATACTGTTAAGATGTAAAATATGTTTTCCCTAGTCACCAAGAAAGTATTCAAGTTCCTTATCTGTATTTAAACCTATCTCAACTGCCTTCAATCGTAATATCCACATGGCCTCTTTCCTCCTTAGTATCAACTCTCTATTACCTCCTCTAGGATCAATTCCTACATGCTCAATACCAAAAACTCAAACGATTTGTAAGGTCCTTGAACTTCACATGATATTATATGTGCTACTAAAGGATATCTACAATCCTCACGTGCAAGTGCCCTGGCATGCTCACCTATTCTATCCCTTAGTGGACGAATTGTACTCCCCACATAGTACCGGTTACATTTACAAAGCACAATATATATATCACAAACGGGGTACCACAGTTAATATGTGTTGTGATCCTAAAGATCTTTCCCAAATTATCACTAAATTCTATCCTTTTACGGCTTGCCCATTTACATAATCCACAATGCCCACAGTTCCGAAAGCCTATTGCGTAGCTGGACAGCCAGTTCCCCTTATTGAGATCTAGGGGATAACTCAGACTTAAGATGCCTCTCAAGCTTTTACCTCTACGAAATGTAATTTCCGGATCAGCACCGACAATACCTTTTAAGGATTTGTCCTGCAACAGAATATGCCAATGTCGAAATACAAGCTTACGTAATGTTTTTGAATTCTGAGTGTAGTCTGTTATTAATCTAACTTTTCCTTGCTCTATCTGGTTGTCATGTACCCTAGGCTTCAATGTATATTCCCTTTGGATTTTTTTAAACTCTCTGTTTAGATTTACTAATAAGCTGCTTGTGGTATCCCCTTTGTTCAAAGCGCTTGCACATATCTTCAATGCTTGTCTCAAACTCTTCGTCCTTACTACAATTGCACCTAGCTCTGACCATTTCACCATATGGTATCGCAGAAATCTGATGGTAAGGGTGGGCACTTGCTGGATGTAATATAGAATTACAGGCAGTGGACTTCCTATACAACCTGCTTTGAATACTAATGTGTTCAATATATAGTTGTACATCCAAAAAGTCAATGCTAGTATTGCTGTGCTGGTAAGTAAATTGAACATTCATATCATTTGCATTAAGGTATTTGCAAAATTCAGTAAGTTGTTCCACACCTCCTGTCCAAATCATAAGACAATCGTTGATATAACGACCCCAGTACAATATGTCCGAGTGCCACTTGGCGGCCTCTGGACCCCAGACCCACCTCTCCTCAAACCAACCCATAAATAGGTTCGGGTAAGAGGGGGAGAATCTCGAGCCCATTGCCACACCTTGTTTCTGTCTGTACCAGTCTCTCTTGAACAGAAAAAAGTTGTTATTCAAAATTAACTCTATCATATCTAGAATCATTCTTGTGTGTTGCCACAACGTGATCGATTTTCTATTAAGAAATGCCTCAACGCCCTTCAAAACAAAATCATGTTTTATACACGTGTATAAAAAAACCACATCTAAGGTGACAAGTGTCATGTTAGTATCCCATTCAAAATCACTTAGAATACTCAGGATGTGTGTAGTATTCTTAATGAATGATGGTAAATTATTGACCATGGGTTGGATGAAAACATCTACAAATTCAGATATTTTTTCTGTAGGTCCTGAGATCCCCGAAATAATAGGTCTTCCTGGGGGGAATGGTAATGCTTTATGTATTTTCGGTAAAGTGTAAATACATGGATATCTGGGCCGGGCATTCAACAAATATTGGTATTCATCTTTATCCAGTAATTTCGATTCGTACTAACCCTTCAATTTCTGCTGTATACAGTTGATCAATCTCGGAATTGGGTTATATGTAAGTTTCTCATAACAACATTTATCCTGTAATTGAGAAGCAATTTCCGTCTCATAGTCATTTATATTCATTATCACTACATTGCCCCCTTTATCCGCTGGTCTGATGATAATTTCTTTATTCTGCTGTAAATCCTTCAGGGCCATTTTTTCAACATGACTCAGGTTCGAACCTGAGAAATGTGGCTTAGCTTTATCCAAATCTCTACACAATAAATCAAAGAACATGTCTAACTTATTATTACCAATAAGCTTGGGAACCCATTTGGACTTACTTTTGAGACCACTACTTATACTGATATTATGTGTGATGTCAAGATCATTTACCACCTGAGAGAAAATAATTGGAAATTCCTCATGTTCAGAGATAGACAGTAATGTTGCTGTGTCTTGAATATCTTTAATTGAAAATTCATTTAAATCTAAACTCTGAATTACATTGTCTTGATTCTGTATATCAGATTGATAAAGAGAGAAATGTTTCTTCAGTTTAAGTTTGCGAACAAATTTAAATAAATCTATTTTCAACTTATTTACATCTCCTCGATCCGTGGGGCAAAAATTAAGGCCCTTTTCCAACAATGTCCTCATATCAGGTGTGAGAGTCAAACTGGATAGGTTAACAACATTTATAGAGTCAGTTGTGCTTTGGTTTATACCCTCTTGTCCCAGGATCTTGTTTTCACCCCTGTTTTTTCCCTTATGTTTCCCCCCCTCGTCTACCCCTTCTGGTCCTCCTGAATATTGTTTCTTCATGTTCAGATCGCAATTGCTTTGCTTTATTCTCATAAGTTCTTTTAAAAAAACACCACTACCAGGCTGTTTACTTTGTGGTACACTTCCCCCACCACCTTCAATGTCGCTGTCAGTTAATAGAAGACTGTGATACTTGGCTAGTGAGATTCGATTGTACCAAATGATCATATTTTCGAGCAAAAGTAAATACTCTTCCTGATTCGTAATCCCTTTCATCCCTTCTTAATTTTCTTGCCTTTCGCTGAGTAATTTCTTTTCTTTTAACTGTGTCACACATACCTAGGCCTTGGCTCAACACTCATACAGACAAATTTCGGTTTATGAATAGTTTTCTGAGTAAGCTGTGTTTACGTACCTCAGAGTTGGTTGACTCTGTGCTCGCTGTTCTCCTCCATAGGTACCGTCCGCTGGGGCATGTGAGGAGATGGCGGCATCCTCCGGTGTACAGACCGCTGGTGGACCTGTCGACAATGGAGGAAAGACATGTGATGATCACCAACAGGCTTGATCGTGCCACAATCCTGGAACTGTGTGCCCAGTTGGAGCCAGACCTTATGTCAGCTATCCGCCATCCCACAGGAATCCCCCCTCAAGTGCAGGTGCTGTCAGTACTGCATTTCCTTGCAAGTGGGTCATTTCAAGCAACAGTGGCCATAGCATCAGGGATGTCCCAGACTATGTTTTCCAACGTGTTGTCCAGAGTGTTGTCTGCCCTGCTGAAACACATGCGGAGCTACATCGTTTTCCCTCAGGTGGGGGATTTGCCTACAGTGAAAGGTGACTTCTATGCCCTGGGACATATCCCCAACATCATAGGTGCCATTGATGGGACACATGTGGCATTGGTCCCCCCCCCGCAGGAGTGAACAGGTGTACAGAAACCGGAAGAGTTACCATTCGATGAATGTGCAGATGGTGTGTTTGGCAGATCAGTACATCTCCCATGTTAATGCCAAATTCCCTGGCTCAGTGCATGACGCTTACATCCTGCGGAATAGCAGCATCCCTTATGTGATGGGGCAACTCCAGAGGCACCGTGTGTGGCTATTAGGTGAGCACCTGGAACCAAATCAGTGGGAATAGTTGTCTAGGTCTGGGGATATCCCTAAGAGTTAGTGTGTGTCGAACAGTTGTCCCTCACCATTTGCAGGTGACTCTGGTTACCCCAACCTGTCATGGCTACTGACCCCAGTGAGAAATCCCAGGACAAGGGCAGAGGAACGCTACAATGAGGCCCATGGATGAACTAGTAGGATTATAGAGCGGACCTTCGGCCTCCTGAAGGCCAGGTTCCGGTGCCTACATATGACAGGTGGTTCCCTATTCTACTCACCAAAGAAGGTGTGCCAGATCATCGTGGCCTGTTGAATGCTTCCCGACGCTTTGCGATGCCAGGTGCCTTTTCTGCAGGAGGATGGTCCAGATGGAGGTGTTGTGGCAGCTGTGGAGCCTGTGGACAGTGAAGACAAGGAAGCAGAAGAAGAGGACATCGACAACAGGAACTCAGTGATCCTGCAATACTTCCAGTGAGACACAGGTAAGAAGACAAACCTACCTGCTACATGTACTTTAACACTACTACCTCTCTACTGTCTGTCCTTTTCACCCAGTGTATGGTCACTGAGTTTTCACTTTCCCTTACGATTTCACAGATGTGGGTCCCACTGTGTGACATCTGCTTTGTTCCCTCATGGACTAGAGCTGTGTGACATAGGAATGTTGACATTACATTTGAAAGAGCATTTTGTCACTGTAATTGCTAATACACTAATTCAAAATCACAGACAGACTCCAGATTGTTTTGTGCTTTAAGGGTGTTTATTTAAGTGCTCAATATTGGAGGGGGTTGTAAAATGTTGAGGGGTGATGGTGGAGGAATGTCCATGGCAGAGTCTGAGCTATTAGTCTCACAGATTCATTGTCTAAAGGGGCATAGGAAGTGGAGCTGGGGCAGTTTGAGGATGGACAGGGTGACAAGGTGGGGCAAAAGGATGACAATCAGGGTGGTCTCATTTCTTGGCGGGGGTCTTGGCATCGTTCTCTGTCTTTGTCCTGGATCTCAGGGACAGTTTGCGGGGTGGTTCTCCATCTGCAGGGGGTGGGGTGCTGGTGTGGTGGTCCTGTGGCGGTGCCTCCTGTCCACTAGCGCTGGTGGAGGTGGTGGGCAGTTCATCGTCTAGACTAGTGTCAGGGGCCCCTTGTTGTGCCACAGTGTCCCTCCTGGTGTTGAGGACTTCCTTCAGCACCCCTACGATGGTACCCAGGGTGAAATTGATGGATATGAGTTCCTCCCTGAAGCCCAAATACTGTTCCTCCTGCAGCCACTGTGTCTCCTGAAACTTGGCCAGTACTGTTGCCATCGTCTCCTGGGAATGATGGTATGCTCCCATGATTTTGGAGAGGGCCTCGTGGGGAATGGGTTCCCTGGGCCTGTGGCTTCCCCCTGTCGCACAGCAGCCCTCACAGTTCCCCTGTTTCCCTGGGCCTATGTCCCCTGAACCGTGTGCCCACTGCCCCCAGGTCCCTGTTGTTGTTGGGGTGGTGGGTAGCCTGGGTTCCCTGTAGTGGTGGACACACTGCTGATTGACATGTCCTGGGGACAGAGGTATGGACCCGCTGGGTGGGCGCTGTGCTGGTGTTTCCAGAGGGGGGAAGCTCTGTGGTGGCCTGTGCCAGTGTGAGGGGAACCGACTGTCCCGAGGTCCCAGATGGGCCAGGCTGGTCGTCTAGACCCAGCTGGACAGAGCTGCTGTCATCACTGTGGACCTCTTCTGTTGGTGGTGTGGACATGTCTGGACCCACCTGCCGGGGGCCTTGGGTAAGGGTCCTGCAGGGGTGTAAAAGCATGATTATTGCATCTGTGTGTGCCATGGTGTGCAATGGGTGGGTGGCCGTGTACGCCAGTGCTTGTATTCCTGTGTGGGACCTTGTGTAATGATGGTTTAGGGGGGTGTATGGGTATGTGCAGTGGCTATGCTTTGGTGATGGGTGTCCATGCTTTGTTGTTGTATGCAGGGCTTGGTGTTGGGATGGGTGGTTTGTGATATTGGGACATTTGCGCGGAGTTGGAGTGATGGGGGTGAGGGCGAGGGTGGGGGTATGTGATGGCATGCAGGTGGGGTGGGAGATATAGTATTAAAGATTTGACTTACCAGAGTCCATTCCTCCAGCTACTCCTGTGAGGCCCTCATGATGCAGAATAGCCAAGAATTGCTCCTCCCATGTTGTTAGTTGTGCAGGAGGAGGTGGGGGTCCGCCGCCAGTCCTCTGAACCGCAAGGTGGTGTCTTGAGACCACGGAACGCACCTTCCCCCGTAGGTCGTTCCACCTCTTCTTGATGTCATCCCTATTTCTTGGGTGCTGTCCCACTGCGTTGACCCTGTCCACTATTCCTCGCCATAGCTCAATCTTCCTAGCTATGGAGGTGTGCTGCACCTGTGCTAAGAATAGCTGTGGCTCTACCCGGATTATTTCCTCCACCATGACCCTGAGCTCCTCCTCAGAAAACCTGGGGTGTGTTTGCCGTGCCATAGGGTGGTGTGGGTGATGTGTGGGTTGGTGTGTGTTGTGATGTGTGGGGTGATATTTAGTGGTGTGTTGTGTGAGGTGCGTGGATGTTATGTGGGTGATGGTGTTGAGTTCCTGTGAATGCTTGTTTGTAGATTGTGGTGTCTCTCTCTGGCCTTCTTTCAGAATTTTTGGTAGTAGGGGTTTGTGGGTGATGTGGGTGTGTGTTTATATTGTATTGGGTGTGTGTTTATATTGTATTGGGTGTGTGGGAGCGGTGTGTTTATGTGTATCAGGTATTTGTATTTCGAATTGTCCAATGTGGTAGTGTTTTGTAAATGTGTGTATATTTTGAGCGCAGAGGTGTGTACCGCCAATGGAATACCGCGGTTGAAAGACTGCTGTATGGATTCGTGGGTCATGATAGTGTGGGCGTATTCCTGTTGGTGTGACGGCGGAGGTTTTGTTTTCGCCAGTTTATCGCTGACCTTCGGTGTGGCGGACTTGTGTAAGTGTCTAAATTTTGTCAGATTCCGAGCTGTGGGTCATAATGACCGTGGTGGAATTCCGCAGCCGCGGCGGTGTGTTGGCCGTCTTCTGCACGGCAGTGAGCGGCTTTTACCCCCAATGTTGCAATTTTTGATCAGTTACGAATTACATTATATGAGACTAAGCCACTTCTGCGACCGACATAGTTTGAGGCATTAGCAGTTTGGGAGCTCATAGCGAGGCAGCAGCAAGAAATTAATTTCCAGAGGAAAGTAAGAAAGGTAGACAAGTCATTTGCGGAAGCAAGATGGGTTTGGGAACAGAAGAAGTGGAGAATGGTGACATTACAGGGTGTGAGATTGTTTCCTGCCATTACAGAGGAAGACGAGTCAGAAGAGAAAGAGGAAACTAGTAAGAGTGATAAGAGTACGTCAGGGGATAAGAAGAAGAAGAAGTCTTACATAGAAGGGGAAGATTTAGATGTTGAGGATCTTATTACTCAGATATATTAAGGAATCGACCTCTGCCATACGCTGCGCATAATAGGGGTCCAAGTACAAATTCTGTTCCAACTGCCCCAGCACAGGCATTGGGGACAGCAGGACCAGTGCAAACAGATAATGGACAGGTACAGGGGGTAGTGCAGAGTACTCCAAATGCGGTAACTACTTCTGTAGTCCAAGCACAGATGTACCCACAACCCATACAGAGAATTTATCCAGAAGTACTGATACTTGAGTCAACCACGAACGTAGTGGTTCCTACAGAGCAAGTGATTCTGAGGCCAATGCTAATTCAGACAGAGCCGGCTCAAATGTTATTGCCCCATGCACAGACACATGGTTTGCTGAAGTTCACATCATTGACAGGGACACAGTCAGATGTGACACCAGTGATGAATCAGAGTACGGGAGTAGCCCTTCCAGAAAATACCGGAGCCAGAGCAGCCAGAGCAGCACCAGATGCAATATCATTGCCGATTACTGTTGGTCCAGCGCTACAATTGTTTGCACAAAAGAAGCCGAATGCAGGAGAACAGGGCGAAATGTCACAGAGTCTCGTGAGGAGGGGAGTAAGAGACCATGTGCAAGTAATATCATCCATGGATCAGACCTTTGATGGATCTAGGCCTTTAATGGGTCTTAGTCCACTTGTTGCGCTTCCAGATGCAGTAAATGGTTCGAGTGTAAGTCAGAGCTTAAAGCTTCTGACACCACAAACTCTGGGTGTAGCAGTACAACAGGTGCTGTTACCAAATGCAAGTAATATCTCATTGCAAGCATTATCAGCACAGCATTTGAGTGAGTGGATAGATAGTCTGAATACCCCTCGTAATATATCTAGAGGTGAGGAGCAGATTGATCGTGTGAGACTGGCTACAGAGATGACTGAACTAGTTGAGGGATCGATGTGAGTGAACAGGTTAGAATCCTACACAGAAGAGCTGAGATATTTGTGTCTGAGAATTACGAGAGAAGTGGGCAAGATACATCAGAAATTGGCAGACTTGGCATATAAAAATGATATAGAAATTGAGAAAACAAAGCACTAAAAAAGGAGCTACAGACTAGATTTTGAGGCAAGGGATTTTGAACATATGAGGTCAGGAGGGATGAAGGCGCATCTCAAGGCGCTATTGCAGAGTGCTCAGATTTGGGGAGTATTAGAAAAGTGGGAAGCAGGTGGTCAAAGAATAAGGATAAATGGAAACGAGATTCACAAGAAGGGTCTGAGAGTGTGCTGATAGAAAGGGATCCAGCTAAATTTTACCGATGAGGGAAATTCGAGGAGGGCAGTTTGTTCATGTTCCCTGGCACAGGACTGATGTCTGGCATTCACAAATGATTATCAAAAACTGAGAGAGAAACCGGTTGAATGGTACCAGCGGATCAATAGATTTCTGGAGCTTTCTAAATGTCTGTGGAAGACTTGAATACCCTGTTGGAGATAGTAGTACCAGCTGACTTATGGGTCGAGTGCAAGAGAGCAGTGGATTGGTCGACGAGTGAACCGGAAAGGGATAGAGTTACAGATGCACCACCACCTGAAGTAATGAAACATTATAATAAGGTGATTGAGTTCCTGAAGGTGAGAATTTCGCCTAAAAATATTGATTGGCAGAGAATTGACAGGACAGTGCAGGATGTAAAGGAGTCGGTACATACCTACAATGAGAGATTGTTGAAAGCGTTCAAGAAGTACAGTGGTAAGGAAGCGACTGAGCTGAAAGACATGTTGCACTTTGTGTTCAGGTTTGTGGAAGGAATGAGACCTGAAATAGGTCAGATGATTTGAGTCATTTGATTTGTTGGCAAGCAAAACCGATTGATAAGGTGTTGCAGTATGCAAAATACTGTAGTGATGAGATTGAGTTGAAGCAGAAGTTAAAGGAGAAGGCAATGGTGATGCAGATTAAGACAGCTCAAATAGGTGTGCAAGGAGCTTTAATTCAGCAGATACCGCAGCAGCAGGGAACTGTGATGTTTTAACCTCAGATGAGGGTAGGGGTCGTGGAGCCAATATGAATCGTGGACCGCATTTGAGTACTGTAGTGGTTCAGAATGATGTGCAAGGGATGAAAAAGATGTTACTGTGTCACCTGTGCGGAAACATGGGACACTGGAAGCGAGAGTGTCCATTGATGGTGCAGGATGGTGTTGTTCAGCCAAGTGGTGATGTCAATACATTTCAAACTGTGAAGGTCCCCAGAATGAGAGGAATGTGGGGGTTATTACAACCCTGGCGGACGGTGTTAAAGCGGCGGTAAGACCGCCAACGGGCTGCCGGTCTTTTTTTTTGTATTATGACCATGGCGGTTACCGCCATGGTCATCCGCTGCTTCTCTGTTCCGCCGGCCAGGGCGGAGACGACCGCTGGGCTGGAGAGCTGGGTCTCCAGCCCCACCGGCCGTCACAATACCGCTGCAGGTATTTTGACCTGGCTTACCGCCGTGGATTTCCAGCGGTAGGAACCGCCATGTAATCCTTGGCGGTAAGTACTATCAGTGCCAGGGAATTCCTTCCCTGGCACAGATAGGGGTCCCCCCACCCCCCACCTCCACCCCGACTCCCTCCCCTACACCCCCCACCACCCCTGCCACCCCCCAAAGGTGGCAGGGCCCCCCTCCCCACCCTGACCCCCAACATCACATAACTCACACACACACAACACGCACGAAGGCACCACCAACACACACACGCACACACACTGACATACATGCCTACATCCACACACTCAGTCAGACACGCACACCCATATACAGACATACACACGCACATCCATACAGACATACATACAGACATACACGCACTCATTCCCGAAACACACAACACCCCCGCAAGCATACACACACTCACACACCCCCTCTACATACACAGACGCACACCACCATTGACCCACACAACACACAACACCCCCTGCCCCCCCTCTCCTAACGGACGATCGACTTACCTGTTCCGTCGATCCTCCGGGAGGGGACGGGAGCCATGGGGGCTGCTCCGCCGACACCACACCACCAACAGAACACGCCGCACCGAATCACAGGACGTGATTCGCTGGGCGGTGTTCTGTTGGCGTGGCGGTGGAGGTGGAGCAACCTCCACTTCCCCACCCCCCGCCAGTATGGCTGTTGGCAGCTCTCCGTCGGAAAAAGGACGGAGAGCAGCCAACAGTCATAATACGCCGAGCGGCAAACCGCCACTACTGGCGGTCTTCCGCACGGTGGTCCCTCGGCGGTCTTATTAAAAGACCACCAAGGTTGTAATGACCCCCTAAATCTGAATAACATGACTCAAGCGCAGAATGTTCAACCCATGCAGCAGATGCAAGTGCCGCGTGCACAACTGACACAGTTGCGACCAATGCAGACGCAGGTCCCATTTGGTACCTAGGCAGCAAATGAAGATACCTCAAGCCCCGATGGAACAGCAACAGTGGATGCTTACTCAGCAGGTCACAGGTCAGAGACAAGACAGAAGTAGTGACACAGTGCACCAATTCCCATTGCATAGTGAGAATGAAATAAACGATGAATGGATGAGTTCAGATGAGGGGCAGTGTATGCTTGCAGCTTCATTAGAAGTACATCAGCGAGGACCTTTTGTAAAGGGAAAGGTAATGGGTCAGAGAGTCTCATTCTTGGTGGACACAGGAGCTACACGCTCTACAGTGAGAAGTGCAGAAGTTCCAAACTTACCTCTTTCAGACAGAATAGTTCAGGTTGTAGGAGTAGCAAACAGACAGTTGACAAATCCGATCCCAGATCCAGTACAGGTGGAGATTGGCAACTTCCAGGGACTGCGCACAAGTTTGTAGTGTGTGATTCTAGTCCAGTATCCCTACTGGGGATGGACTTATTATGCAAGACCAGATGTTCAATTAATTGTTTAACTGCTGGAATAGCAGTGCAGACAATTAGTGATGATGAGGAAGAACAGACTCCTGAAACTGAGAATGAAAGCATTAATGAAGAATACCCATTGATTGAGTTTTTCCCAATGTTCACTGTGAAAGAATTGCATGCAGATCTGCAGGGAACGGTACAGGAAAATGTGTGGGACCTGACAGGCAAGGAAGTAGGTCTGATTAAGGGCGTGGAACCGATCAAAGTTACTTTGAAGCCAAATGTAGTGTTTCCGCAACTTCCACAGTATAACATGGCACAGGACGTTATGATAAAAGTGGTGCAGATAATTGGAGATTTTCTGAAGCAAGGGGTTTTGAAATAAGTGTTGAGCAGTCCATGTAATTCACTGATAATGGGCATAAAGAAGCCATGTGGGAAAGTGCGCATTGTCCAAGACTTGCGAAAGGTGAATGACATGGTGGTCAAGTGTTGTCCCGCAGTGCCAAATCCATCTGTAATAACATTTCAGATTCCATGCAATGCAGAATGGTTCACAGTGGTCAACTTGTCACAAGCTTTCTTTTCTGTGCCTCTTCATGAGGATAGTCAGTTTATTTTTAGTTTCAAATTCCTAGACAAAGTCTACAGCTGGTGCAGACTTGCTCAAGGGTACACAGAGTCACCGTCTCTGTTCAATCAGATTTTTAAAAAGAACTTGGAGCTACCGTACTAATCGACTCTAGTACACTACATTGATGACCTATTGATTGCTGCAAAAATGAGGGACGAGTGTAAGTACGACTCGATTACCCTGTTGAATCATTTGGGAAAATTCAGATGTAAGGTGTCACTTTTGAAACTGCAGTACTGTCAGAAGACAGTGAAATATTTGGGTCACCAAATTGAGAATATCCAGAGAAAGGATTACAATGATTTTGCAGAGAAGTGCACCAACTTCACAGAGAGATGTCAGAATGTTTCTGGGAATAGTAGGCTATTGTCAACAGTGGATTCCAAATTTTGCTGAGATTGCCAAACCGGTATAGCAGCTGACACACAAGAATGTCACAGATCCAATTACGCAAGATGAAGATCAGATGAAAGTGTTTACTGAGTTGAGAGAGAGTTTGTGCAGAGCTACAGCATTGGGAATGCCTGATCACACAAAGCCATTCACATTATTTTGTCATGAACGTGATGTATGTTCTCTGTCTGTCTTGACACAGGACCATGGAGGTGCTTATCGCCCAGTAGCCTATTTTTCAGCTACCTTGCACCCAGTTGCAACAGCTTTACCAGGTTGTCTGCGTGCAGTTGCCTCAGTTGGTCAAAGTCTTTCTCAATGTGAGGGAGCAGTGATGGGATACCGTCTAACGGTAATGGTTCCTCACTCTGTTGAGATTTTACTGACAAGGACGAAAACGCATTATTTGACTGATGCCAGACCGACAAGGTATGATACGAGCATTCTTGGTGCTCCAAATTTAACATTGAAAAGATGTACAGTGCTGAACCTGGCAACGTTGCTTCCCAGTGACATTGTTGAAATTGAAAAAGAAGAAGACATTGAGCATGATTGTCTTAAGGTAACTGAGCTGTGTACAAAACCAAGGCCTGATATCAGAGATACATGATTGGAGGAAAATGACCAGATTTTCTTTGTTGATGGCTCATGTATCAGGGATGGTACAGGGACATTGAGAGCAGGATATGCTGTGTGCACAATGACAGGTACTTTAGAGACTTCCTGGCTTCGAGGAGTGTATTCTGCACAAGTGGCAGAATTGGTAGCTCTTACTAGAGCATGCCATGTTTCTGCTAGACTGAGAGTCACTATCTATATGGATAGTATGGATTTGGAATTGTTCATGATTTTGGTCAATTGTGGTCGCAAAGAATAAAGGAATTGTTGTATGCAATACAGTTACCTGAATAAATTGCCGTGGTGAAATACAGTGCTCACCAAAAGACACAGGATTACATCTCATTGGAAAATGGATATGCGGATCAAGTCGCAAGGTTTTGCGCATTGAACTGTATATTGTTCAGAGACAAGTGGGAATTGATTTCAGAGGAAGAAAATGCATGTACAAGTTTTGCATTGAAAGTGATGGATACTTTGGAAGAATTAAAAACGTTGCAGAGTAACGTTGACAAGGAAGAAAAACTACTCTGGGTAAAATTCAAAGGTATTCAAAGACCAAATTAAATTTGGGTTTCAAAGGAGGACCAGATGGTTTTGCGAAATAGTTTGTTGTCCCAAATGGCCCGATATTATCATGGGCCTTCACACATTGGAAGGGATGCCATAATTCGTTATTCAAAATTGATTGGCTCAATCCTAAATTTAGGCAAGCAGCAGAAGCAGTATGCCATCGCTGTATAATTTGTCAGCAGCTAAACGTGGGAAAAGGGACAGTGGTCAATTTGAACCACATTGGAAGAGCAGGAAGACGATTTAGCAGAATGCAACTGGATTTCATTGAGATGCCTGCGTGTGGAGGCTTGAAGTATGTGTTGGAGATAGTGTGTGTTTTTAGTCATTGGATTGAAGCATACCCTATACGAAGGAATGACAGTCTTACAGTAGCAAAGTTGTTACTCAGGGAGTTGATATCCTGTTTCGGGTTTCCAATCTCTTTAGAATCAGATAGGGGAACTCACTTCAATAACGAGGTGATAAAACTCTTATGTGCAGCACTGAACATCGAGCAGAAGATGCATTGAAACATCAGGACTAGTGGAACAGATGAATGGTACGTTGAAATAAAGAACTGCAAAGATGTGTGCAGCTACGAATCTGAAATGGCCAGACGCATTGCCTTTGGTGTTGATGTCGATGAGAAACACACTCAACAGAAAGACAGGGCTGTCGCCCCATGAGATCCTTAGCCTGAGCCTAGCTCAGCAGAGGTTCTCCCAGAAGCAGACAGTGCTGAAAAGCAAGCAGAGCGAGTGCCAGATCAAGAGGGGGAAAGAGTTGAGATGGATCAAAGTCAAAGTGATCCGACTCCTCCTGAGCCCGTTGCAGGTCCATCAAGAGACAACACCATAGAAAAGGAAAAGGAGAAGAGTCCAATCCTGAGAAGAATATTGACAGAAGGATCAAGAAAAGGAGATAACTGGCCTGAATCACAGATAGGGAAGAAAAAGGAATTGGTTATAAATGAAACAACAGAGGAAGAAGTAGACAGTACAAGGAAAGAAGAATTGAGTGAAGGAGAAATAAGTGGTGATCGAAAGTTGAAAAGAAAGAGAATAGCAAGTCGATGATACGCAGGTCCTGAATGGGCATTTGCAACTACCAATGAATGGCAACACGAGTTCATGTTCTTTTGTTTTGGCAGAGAAGTTCTTAGTCAGAACTTTGATGTAACCTGAAGGTGATTGAGGAGCTGAATTGTTGAGCTAATCTGGAGAAATCATAAAAGAAACTGTTGAGTAATGTAAACTGTAAGAGACATTGATAACCTGATTGACATTGAAAACCGGATGTGACAAGCTGCTAATCGATCTTGATAAAGGAAAAGGGTTCCTGAGTCTGAAACCTAACTGTGAGAGAAGAAATTTCCCTTTACTGCACTTTATAAAGGAGTTACTTCTGATTTCTGATTCTTTACAGATCAATGGCTGAGTTAAATAATCAAGTTAGAAATGCTAGGCGCTGTACATATATGAGTGTTGTATTGGCAATTATGGGGGTCATTCTAACCCTGGCGGTCCGGGACCGCCAGGGCTAAAATGACGGAAGCACCGCCAACAGGCTGGCGGTGCTTCCTGGGCCATTCTGACCGCGGCGGTAAAGCCGCGGTCAGAAAACCGGGTCCGGCGGTTTCCCGACGGATTTCCCCCGGTTGGCCAAATCCTCCATGGCGGCGCTGCAAGCAGCGCCGCCATGGGGATTCTGACCCCCTTCCCGCCAGCTTGTTTCTGGCGGTTTTTACCGCCAGGAACAGGCTGGCGGGAACGGGTGTCCTGGGGCCCCTGGGGGCCCCTGCACTGCCCATGCCACTGGCATGGGCAGTGCAGGGACCCCCTAACAGGGCCCCAGTATGCTTTTCACTGTCTGCCTAGCAGACAGTGAAAAGCGCGACGGGTGCAACTGCACCCGTCGCACACCTGCAACACCGCCGGCTCCATTCGGAGCCGGCTTCAGTGTTGCAGGCCTCTTTCCCGCTGGGCCGGCGGGCGCTATATTGGCTAGCGCCCGCCAGCCCAGCGGGAAAGTCAGAATGGCCCCAGCGGTCTTTCGACCGCAGAGCGGCCATATGGTGGTTACCGCATGCCGGGCGGCTACCGCCGCCCGCCGCGGTTGGAATGAGGGCCTATGTGTGGAATATTGTTTATAATAATAACGGTGAGAATGTCTGTAATGGATGTGAGAGAAGGGAATAATATATCTGCTATTGAGACTACTACACAAACAGCTTTGGAGAAGTTCAAGTTAGATGAGAAATACTTGCATGATTATACAAATGCACAAGGAGAGCTTTCGGCTAATGTTTTCTATCGCTTATTGAGTGAGTATGTTGAAACAAAGGCTGCGAAGGATTGTCTTGTGTGTATGCAAATTCCTTCATCAGTAGAGGAAGGAGCTACGTACCATAGCTTGCCATTAACTTATGGAATTAGCTGTAGTCTGCTACTAACAAGGTTCTATAGCCAAGAGTATATACAATATTTTTATTCTAACCATGATGTTGTGTTTTCATTTGTTCCTATTATTAGGTATTTGAGTAAAGTAGCTAAGGAGCATGATATAGTACTAGTCAGAGGATTGTTTGAACTCACACCAATCTTTGGGACCGCTTATGCGTACAAAAATAATTTGACATGCTTGTTTACACTGTTAGAAAAGAGCTTTATAGGGCATACTGATGACAGAAGAAAGGCATTAAAAGAAAAATTGGAAAAAGGCTTAGAGAAAAGAACTTACATGAATGATTATGCTTATGCTGGAATTAAAACGCAAGGAAATTAGCATTAGATGCATTACACGTAGGGAAGCGATGTGTATATAGGCCAAAATCACACACTGACACTATATTTGTGGGAACGAGTGTATGTAGGCATGTGTTTTTGTTTCAGAGTGAGTGGACTTTTATGTTGAATGGTGCGGACCCTGCGATTCCTAGAATCTATTATATGTGTAGACTTAGGGGGTCATTCCAACCCTGGCGGTCGGTGTTAAACCTGCGGCCAAACCGCAAACAGGCTGGCGGGGTAAAAAATGGAATTCCGACCCTGGCGGAAACCGCCAACAGAGACCGCCACATTACCACACCGCCCGCCACGGCGGCACAAACAAACAGCGCGGCGGTCACCGACAACAGACAGGCGGGAGACAATGTACCGCCCACTGTATCACAAGCTACCAATCCGCCACCTTTTCCGGGGTGGTAGTCCCGCCGATAAAAACACGGCGGAAACAGCCATTTCGAAGGGAAAACGCCCACCTCCATATACCCCACGAGGAATCAGGACAGCATGGAACCCGAACTCCACATACTCCCAGCGATAGTGTTCCTACTCTTCTACCAGGAGCACGAACGCCGGCGCAGAAGACAACGGTGAGTACAGCACCTACCACACAGGGGAGGGGGGAGAAGAACATATTACGGGGACACACATACGCGACACACCCACCCTCACCCTCACCCACTACAACACACACATCAATGCATAGCAACACATCAGAGTGACACCCCCCAAACCCCCCGGAAGAATGCAAATACAAAAGGAAATTATTCTAAACATTGGAATATATTGTATAACTGGCTTAAAAATATATCTACACATCAAAAAATCTTATATACATAAATGTACAAGACCGAGCATTGTAGCATGCATTGTCCGTGGACCACTGGGCCCAAATCACATGGGCAAAGCCCACACAAGATACCTGACTCCAACGGAGAGAACACTGCAGGGGCATCAGATAGCAAAACTACAGGCACCTCAGGGGGAAGGGAAGGGGGCGCACCTCAGCCAGATGAATGAACAATGCCAGATCCACGAGGGGCCTCCATGGCCACTGTTCAATCCTGGGGGGTGCAAAGCCACAGTCTCACAAGTCTCTGCAGTGGGTGGTTTGCCCACTGGATCATCCTGGGGAGTGCAAAGCCACAGTCTCACACGTCTCTGCAGTGGGTGGTTTGCCCACTGGACCATCCTGGGGAGTGCAAAGCCACAGTCTCACAAGTCTCTGCAGTGGGTGGTTTGCCCACTGGACCATCCTGGGGAGTGCAAAGCCACAGTCTCATAAGTGGATTACAGTCTCCACTGGTTCTGGAGGGGGCTTTGTGCCCAGAGTGCTTCGTGCAGCCCTGCCCAACACAGATGCGGGCCAGCCCCTGCCGCTCATGGGGCAGCGGTGCTTGAGATGAAGGGCCCAGTTCAGCGGTGCTTGAGACGGCGGTGCCCTGTTCAGCGGTGCTTGAGATGAAGGGCCCAGTTCAGCGGTGCTTGAGACGGCGGTGCCCAGTTCAGCTGTGCTTGAGACGGCGGTGCCCTGTTCTGCGGTGCTTGAGACGGCGGTGCCCTGTTCAGCCGTGCTTGAGATGAAGGGCCCAGTTCAGCGGTGCTTGAGACGGCGGTGCCCAGTTCAGCGGTGCTTGAGACGGCGGTGCCCTGTTCAGCGGTGCTTGAGATAAAGGGCCCAGTTCAGCGGTGCTTGAGATGAAGGGCCCAGTTCAGCGGTGCTTAAGATGGCGGTGCCCTGTTCATCGGTGCTTGAGATGAAGGGCCCAGTTCAGCGGTGCTTGAGACGGCGGTGCCCAGTTCAGCGGTGCTTGAGACGGCGGTGCCCTGTTCAGCGGTGCTTGAGACGGCGGTGCCCTGTTCAGCGGTGCTTGAGATGAAGGGCCCAGTTCAGCGGTGCTTGAGATGAAGGGCCCAGTTCAGCGGTGCTTGAGGCGGCGGTGCCCTGTTCAGCGGATCTGGCCATGGCGTGGAGGTCATTTACCACCTGTCCTGTGGCTGGCGGAGCCTTCCTGCCCATCTGTCCTGTGGCTGGCGGGGCCCTCCTGGGCTGCAGTGCCGGGACTGTTGGTGGCCTCCTGCCCACCTGGGATGGGGCTGGCGGGCCCTCCTGCCCACCTGGGATGGGGCTGGCGGGGCCCTCCTGGCTAGCTGGGCTGATGGCGGTGTTGTCGGGCGTGCTGCCCTTCCCAGCCTTCCCTGATCGCCTGTGTCCCTTCCCCACTTTGGGCGGTGTGCCAGCTGTCTCCACACTTGCTGCTGGAGCCATGGTAGGGGTTTTTGTCCCTGCTGTTTTCACCCTCTTGCGCAGGCCACTGCCTATCTTTGGATGTTTCTCCGGGGGTGGGCTTCCCGTGCCTTGGCTCCGTACTGAACTTGCTGCCCTGGAGGGTGGAAGACTCCACAGTCCATGGCAGACTGTCATGACAGGGCCCGGTTTTGTCGTGGCTGAGGTGCTGACTATAGTCCTATGACATGGACGGGTGGGGGAGTTGGTGGAAAGAGGTTGAGTTTGGACAGGAAAAGCTTCTTAGGAGCAATGGGACGGGTAGGTGTAGTGGGTATGGGAGTGGAGGAAGAGGTTGTGGTTGTAGGAGTATGAAGTCTGGTGTCTTTGGGTGCAGGTGCTTGGGCTGGAGACTGTCGTGAGGTGGATGGCTGTTGGGCGGTTGGCTGCCTGCGTTTGTGTATCTTGGAAGAGGGGGTCACAGACACACTGGGAGAGGACACAGGGGACGTGTAAATGGTAGTGGGGGTGGTGACTGCACGTGTGCGGGGGGTTCTGGTGTGTGTGCTGGTGATGGACGTAGTGGCTGAAGATGTTGTGCATGCAGGTGTGAGTGGAGACGTGACAGGGAGGGAGGAGGGAGACGAGGAGGAGGGGGACAGAGTGGAGGCAGTGGGTGTTGGTATGTCTGTATGTGGATGTTGCTTGTGTGAATGCCTGTGTGATGTGTGGTGCTTATGTCTGCCTGAGCTTCCCTTGGGTGTTGAGGTGTGTGCAGGCTGGTCTGATGGTGTGTCAGGGATAGGCAGAGGTACAGGTGATAGGGTCTGGGTGGAGGAAGTTGGAGGGGGGAGGCTAGAGACAGGGACAATGGCTGCCATCAGTGCTGAGGCCAGAGTGTTGAACGATCGCTGTAGGGCAGCTTAACCAGAATGAATGCCCTCCAGGTATGCATTACTCTGGTGCACCTCTCTTTCTACACCCTGGATGGCATTCAAAATGGTAGACTGCCCAACAGTGAGCGTCCCCAGGAGGTCAATGACCTCCTCACTGAGGGCAGCAGGGGTGACTGGGGCAGGGCTTGAGGTGCCTGGGGCGAAGGAGATGCCCACCTTCCTGGGTGAGCGGGCACGGGGCAAACGCTGAGGGGCAGCTGGGAGGGCGGTGCTGGTGCGGTGGGTGGCGGCTGTACCTGTTGTTGCGGGGGTCACAGATGTTGCCGCCACCACAAGGGAGCTCCCCTCAGAGGACGAGTCCGTGTCGCTGATGTCTGCCCGAGTCCCCACTGTGGAGCGCCCCTCGCCCTCCGTCCCACTGGTGAATTCGGAGTCCGTTGCATGGCCCTCCATGGCCATGTGGGATGCAGCTCCCTCGTGCTCCGATGCCACTTCTCCTCCGCCTGATGATGCTAATGCACACATGAACAGGAAGACCACAAAAAAGGGGGGGGGAGAAAATAAAGACATGCTGAGTGCATGCATTGGCGACACCGTTGGCGGACAGGACAGACACAGAAGCCCACTGCACTACGCCGCGCACTTGGGGTGGACTACTCAATCCGTGGAACATGGCCTGCAAGCCTATGGACGACATCTGCACACATAGATGACACAGGGCCTTGATTAGCTGTACTTGGGACCCTACAGAGGTGGGGGGCGGGGGCACAGGGCTATGCCTTACGGAGGGGCCTAGCCTACAGAAATCGCCCTAACCTAGGGATACCCACAGCCCTCCTCCCCCACCCAGACACCTCCACTGCGCGCAAAGTCAACAGAATGAGAGTGTACTCACCCCCTTGTGTCTGCTGTGATGTCCTCAAGCGCCCATCCAAATCGGGGTAGGCCACCGCCAGAATCCGGGACATCAGGGGAGTGTAGGAAAGTACCATCTTGCCTGGCATGTTACCCCCATTTTTCACTGTATATATGTTGTTTTAGTTGTATGTGTCACTGGGACCCTGTCACCCAGGGCCCCAGTGCTCATAAGTGTGCCTGAATGTGTTACCTGTGTAGTGACTAACTGTCTCACTGAGGCTCTGCTAACCAGAACCTCAGTGGTTATGCTCTCTCATTTCTTTCTAAATTGTCACTAACAGGCTAGTGACCAATTTTACCAATTTACATTGGCTTACTGGAACACCCTTATAATTCCCTAGTATATGGTACTGAGGTACCCAGGGTATTGGGGTTCCAGGAGATCCCTATGGGCTGCAGCATTTCTTTTGCCACCCATAGGGAGCTCTGACAATTCTTACACAGGCCTGCCACTGCAGCCTGAGTGAAATAACGCACACATTATTTCACAGCCATTTTACACTGCACTTAAGTAACTTATAAGTCACCTACATGTCTAACCTTTACCTGGTAAAGGTTAGGTGCAAAGTTACTTAGTGTGAGGGCACCCTGGCACTAGCCAAGGTGCCCCCACATTGTTCAGGGCCAATTCCCCTGACTTTGTGAGTGCGGGGACACCATTACACGCGTGCACTACATATAGGTCACTACCTATATGTAGCTTCACAATGGTAACTCCGAATATGGCCATGTAACATGTCTATGATCATGGAATTGCCCCCTCTATGCCATCCTGGCATAGTTGGCACAATCCCATGATCCCAGTGGTCTGTAGCACAGACCCTGGTACTGCCAAACTGCCTTTTCTGGGGTTTCACTGCAGCTGCTGCCAACCCCTCAGACAGGTTTCTGCCCTCCTGGGGTCAAGCCAGGCTTGTCCCAGGATGGCAGAACAAAGGACTTCCTCTGAGAGAGGGTGTTACACCCTCTCCCTTTGGAAAATGGTGTGAAGGCAGGGGAGGAGTAGCCTCCCCCAGCCTCTGGAAATGCTTTCTTGGGCACAGATGTGCCCAATTCTGCATAAGCCAGTCTACACCGGTTCAGGGGACCCCTTAGCCCTGCTCTGGCGCGAAACTGGACAAAGGAAAGGGGAGTGACCACTCCCCTGACCTGCACCTCCCCTGGGAGGTGTCCAGAGCTCCTCCAGTGTGCTCCAGACCTCTGCCATCTTGGAAACAGAGGTGCTGCTGGCACACTGGACTGCTCTGAGTGGCCAGTGCCACCAGGTGACGTCAGAGACTCCTTCTGATAGGCTCCTTCAGGTGTTGCTAGCCTATCCTCTCTCCTAAGTAGCCAAACCCTCTTTTCTGGCTATTTAGGGTCTCTGTCTCTGGGGAAACTTTAGATAACGAATGCAAGAGCTCATCAGAGTTCCTCTGCATCTCTCTCTTCACTTTCTGCCAAGGAATCGACTGCTGACCGCGCTGGAAGCCTGCAAAACTGCAACAAAGTAGCTAAGACGACTACTGCAACTCTGTAACGCTGATCCTGCCGCCTTCTCAACTGTTTTCCTGGTGGTACATGCTGTGGGGGTAGTCTGCCTCCTCTCTGCACTAGAAGCTCCGAAGCAATCTCCCGTGGGTCGATGGAATCTTCCCCCTGCAACCGCAGGCACCAAAAAGCTGCATTACCGGTCCCTTGGGTCTCCTCTCAGCACGACGAGCGAGGTCCCTCAAATCCAGCAACTCTGTCCAAGTGACTCCCACAGTCCAGTGACTCTTCAGTCCAAGTTTGGTGGAGGTAAGTCCTTGCCTCCCCACGCCAGACTGCATTGCTGGGAACCGCGACTTTTGCAGCTACTCCGGCCCCTGTGCACTTCCGGCAGAAATCCTTTGTGCACAGCCAAGCCTTGGTCCACGGCACTCTAACCTGCATTGCACGACTTTCTAAGTTGGTCTCCGGCGACGTGGGACTCCTTTGTGTAACTTCGGGTGAGCACCATTTCACACATCCTTGTAGTGCCTGTTTCTGGCACTTCTCTGGGAGCTACCTGCTGCTGAGAGGGCTCCTTGTCTTGCTCGACGTCTCCTCTCTCTCCTGACGCAATTTGCGACATCTTGGTCCCTCCTGGGCCATAGCAGCATCCAAAAACGCTTACCGCTCGATTTGCAGCTAGCAAGGCTTGTTGGCGTTATTTCGGCGGGAAAACACTTTTGCACAACTCTCCACGGCAAGAGGGATCCGTCCTCCAAAGGGGAAGTCTCTAGCCCTTTTCGTTCCTGCAGAAACCTCAGCTTCTTCTGTCCAGTAGAAGCTTCTTTGCATCCACAGCTGGCATTTCCTGGGCATATGCCCATCTCCGACTTGCTTGTGACTTTTGGACTTGGTCCCCTTGTTCCACAGGTACCCTAGATTGGAAATCCATCGTTGTTGCATTGTTGGTTTGTGTCTTTCCTGCATTATTCCTTTATCACGACTTCTTTGTCCTTTGGGGAACTTTAGTGCACTTTGCACTCACTTTTCAGGGTCTTGGGGAGGGTTATTTTTCTAACTCTCACTATTTTCTAATAGTCCCAGCGACCCTCTACAAGGTCACATAGGTTTGCGGTCCATTCGTGGTTCGCATTCCACTTTTGGAGTATATGGTTTGTGTTGCCCCTATCCCTATGTGTCCCCATTGCATCCTATTGTAACTATACATTGTTTGCACTGTTTTCTAAGACTATACTGCATATTTTTGGTATTGTGTACATATATCTTGTGTATATTTCCTATCCTCTCACTGAGGGTACACTCTAAGATACTTTGGCATATTGTCATAAAAATAAAGTACCTTTATTTTTAGTATAACTGTGTATTGTGTTTTCTTATGATATTGTGCAAGTGACACTTGTGGTACTGTGGTAGCTTCACACATCTCCTAGTTCAGCCTAAAGCTGCTCTGCTAAGCTACCATTATCTATCAGCCTATGCTGCTAGACACCCTATACACTAATAAGGGATAACTGGGCCTGGTGCAAGGTGCAAGTACCCCTTGGTACTCACTACAAGCCAGTCCAGCCTCCTACATTGGTTGTGCAGCGGTGGGATAAGTGCTTTGAGACTACTTACCACTCTTATCATTGTACTTTTCATAAGAGAAAAATATACAAAACAAGTTCAGTGTGTGTACACATAACTAAAAAGTTTTGCATTTCCTCTTTTCACTCTTTTCTAAAGTGCTGAAAAGTACATCTAAACTTTCAAAAAGTTCTTAAAAGTTTCAAAAGTTTTTTTTTCTGTCTTTCTAAAAAGCTCTGACAAACTTTTTTCTCTTTTTCTATCACTTTTAACTCTCTCTAAAATTGTCTGGCACAGGCCAAAATGTTGACCTGTCTAAGATTGCATATGATCACCTTAGCTGGAAAGGAGCAAGGACTCTCTGCATAGAGAGAGGTTTGAGTGTAGGGAAGAATCCTTCCTTGGAATTGTTACTTAACATGCTTAGAGAACAAGATAAGGCTAAAAGTGCCCCATCTGTTGAAAAAGTAGCTAATGGTTCCCAATCTGATCCAGGGACTCCCCCAGGAAAAGGTTCAAGAAAGAAACTTCTTAGCCTTCCCATTACAAGACAGTCTAGCATAGTTGGTACTGAGGTGGAGTCACATCATACAGATGATGTGCTCTCACATTACACTGTCAGCCAAGCTGTTAGGGTGCCCTCTGTAAGGGACAGGTCTCCATCTGTCCATTCCCATCATACCTCTGTATCTAGGAATGTCCCTCCCACCAACCCTGATGACAGATTGTTAGAAAGGGAATTCAATAAGTTGAGGGTGGAACAAACCAGACTGAAGCTTAAAAAGCAACAGCTGGATTTGGATAGACAGTCTTTAGAATTAGAGAAGGAAAAACAGAAGTTGGGTTTTGAAACCCATGGTGGCAGCAGCAGTATTCCCCATAGTCATCCTGCAAAATAGCATGATTCCAGGAATCTGCACAAGATAGTTCCCCCTTATAAGGAGGGAGATGACATTAACAAGTGGTTTGCTGCACTTGAGAGGACCTGTGTTGTACAGGATATCCCTCAAAGGCAGTGGGCTGCTATCCTATGGCTATCATTTAGTGGAAAAGGTAGGGATAGGCTCCTTACTGTGAAAGAAAGTGATGCCAATAATTTTACAGTACTTAAGAATGCACTCCTGGATGGTTATGGCTTAACCACTGAACAATACAGGATAAAGTTCAGAGAGACCAAAAAGGAGTCTTCACAAGACTGGGTTGATTTCATTGACCATTCAGTGAAGGCCTTGGAGGGGTGGTTAAATGGCAGTAAAGTTACTGATTTTGAAAGCCTGTATAACTTGATCCTGAGAGAGCATATTCTTAATAATTGTGTGTCTGATTTGTTGCACCAGTACTTGGTGGACTCTGATCTGACCTCTCCCCAAGAATTGGGAAAGAAGGCAGACAAATGGGTCAGAACAAGGGTGAACAGAAAAGTTCATACAGGGGGTGACAAAGATGGCAACAAAAAGAAGGATGGTAAGTCTTCTGACAAGGGTGGGGACAAATCTAAAAATGAGTCTTCATCAGGCCCACAAAAACACTCTGGTGGGGGTGGTGGGCCCAAATCCTCTTTTAATCAAAACAAAGAAAAGAAACCATGGTGCTATTTATGTAAAGTAAAAGGCCATTGGACAACAGATCCCAGTTGTCCAAAGAAAAGCACCAAGCCTCCTACCACTACAACCCCTACTGCTACACCTAGTGTCCCTACTAATAGCAGTGGTGGTGGGAGCAAACCTACTAATAGCCAATCCAAGGGAGTAGCTGGGCTCACTTTTGGTAACTTAGTTGGGGTTGGTCTGGTTAGGGAGACCACAGAGGCTATACTAGTCTCTTAGGGGGCTATTGATTTAGCCACCTTAGTTGCTTGTCCCCTTAATATGGATAAGTACAAGCAGCTACCCCTAATAAATGGTGTTGAGGTTCAGGCCTACAGGGACACTGGTGCCAGTGTGACTATGGTCATAGAGAAACTGGTCCACCCTGAACAACACCTACTTGGTCACCAGTACCAAGTAACCGATGCTCACAACAACACACTTAGCCACCCCATGGCTGTTGTAAATCTCAACTGGGGGGGGGTTACTGGTCCAAAGAAGGTTGTGGTAGCCACAGATTTACCTGTAGACTGTCTACTAGGAAATGATTTGGAGACATCAGCTTGGTCAGATGTGGAGTTGGAGGCCCATGCAGCAATGCTGGGCATCCCAGGGCATACTTTTGCTTTAACCAGGGCTCAGGCCAAAAAGCAAAAAGGACAGGGAAGCTTGGATCCTGGAACAATGGACCAAGTGCTCCCTAAAGCTAGGGCTAGTAGAAGCAAACCACTTCCTACTATCCCTCCCTCTACAGTGGATTCTACTTCTGAGGAAGAAGAATTCCCTCCCTGTGCAGAACCTACACCAGAGGAGCTGGAAGCAGATACTGCTGAGCTTTTGGGTGAAGGGGGGCCTGCCAGGGAGGAGCTGAGTGTGGCACAGCAAACCTGTCCCACATTAGAGGGTCTGAGACAGCAAGCTGTCAAACAGGCTAATGGGGATGTCAGTGACTCTCACAGAGTTTACTGGGAGGACAACCTCTTGTACACTGAGGCAAGGGATCCTAAACCTGGAGTTGCCAGGAGATTAGTGATTCCTCAGGAGTACAGAAAGTTCCTCCTAACTCTTGCCCACGACATTCCCCTAGCTGGACATCTGGGTCAAATGAAAACTTGGGACAGGCTTGTTCCCTTGTTTCATTGGCCTAGGATGTCTGAGGACACAAAAGAGTTTTGTAAGTCCTGTGAAACCTGTCAAGCCAGTGGCAAGACAGGTGGCACTCCAAAGGCACCCCTTATTCCACTGCCTGTGGTTGGGGTTCCCTTTGAAAGGGTAGGGGTTGACATAGTTGGCCCCCTTGACCCTCCTACTGCTTCAGGCAATAGATTTATCTTGGTGGTAGTGGACCATGCCACAAGATATCCTGAAGCAATTCCTTTAAGGACCACTACAGCTCCTGCAGTGGCAAAGGCCCTCCTGGGAATATTTTCCAGGGTGGGCTTCCCAAAGGAAGTAGTATCAGACAGGGGAAGCAATTTCATGTCTGCATACTTAAAGGCCATGTGGAAGGAGTGTGGTGTAACTTATAAATTCACTACACCCTATCATCCACAAACAAATGGACTGGTGGAGAGATTTAACAAAACTCTCAAAGGCATGATTATGGGTCTCCCAGAAAAACTCCGCAGGAGATGGGATATCCTGTTACCATGCCTCCTTTTTGCCTACAGGGAGGTACCCCAGAAAGGAGTGGGCTTCAGCCCCTTTGAACTTCTTTTTGGACACCCTGTTAGGGGTCCACTCACGCTTGTTAGGAGGGTTGGGAACAACCTCTAAAAGCTCCAAAGCAAGATATTGTGGATTATGTACTTGGCCTCAGATCAAAGATGGCTGAGTACATGAAAAAGGCCAGCAAAAACCTTCAGGCCAGCCAAGAGCTCCAGAAGCAATGGCATGATCAGAAGGCTGTTTTGGTTCAGTACCAACCAGGGCAGAAAGTGTGGGTGTTGGAGCCTGTGGCCCCAAGAGCACTCCAAGATAAATGGAGTGGACCCCACACAATTGTTGAGAAAAAGGGTGAAGTCACCTATTTAGTTGACTTAGGCACTGCAAGGAGTCCCCTTAGGGTACTCCATGTAAACCGCCTGAAACCCTACTATGACAGGGCTGATCTCACCCTGCTCATGGCAACTGATGAGGGACAGGAAGAAGACAGTGATCCTCTACCTGATCTCTTCTCTTCCACAGAACAAGATGCTCTTGTGGAAGGTGTAGTTTTGGCTGATTGTCTTACTGCTGAGCAGAAAGACCATTGCATAAATCTCCTAGATCAATTCTCTGAACTCTTCTCTACTGTGCCAGATACCACTTCTTGGTGTGAGCACACTATAGATACTGGAGACAGTTTACCTGTCAAAAGTAAGATCTATAGGCAGCCTGACCATGTCAGGGACTGCATAAAGCAAGAGGTGCAGAAAATGCTAGAACTGGGAGTGGTTGAGCACTCTGAAAGTCCATGGGCTTCTCCTGTGGTACTTGTACCAAAACCTCATTCCAAGGATGGAAAGAAGGAAATGCGGTTTTGTGTAGACTACAGAGGTCTCAACCTGGTAACCAAAACTGATGCTCACCCTATACCCAGGGCAGATGAGCTCATAGATACACTGGCATCTGCCAAGTATCTAAGCACTTTTGATTTGACTGCAGGGTATTGGCAGATCAAATTGTCAGAAGATGCTAAACCTAAAACTGCATTTTCAACCATTGGAGGACATTACCAATTTACAGTAATGCCCTTTGGTTTGAAAAATGCACCTGCCACTTTTCAAAGGTTGGTGAACACAGTCCTGCAAGGGCTGGAGGCTTTCAGTGCAGCATATTTGGACGATATAGCTGTCTTTAGCTCCAGCTGGGATGATCACCTGGTCCACCTATGGAAAGTTTTAGAGGCCCTGCAAAAGGCAGGCCTCACTATCAAGGCGTCAAAGTGCCAGATAGGGCAGGGAAAGGTGGTTTATCTGGGACACCTTGTTGGTGGGGAACAGATTGCACCACTACAGGGGAAAATCCAAACAATTATTGATTGGGTTCCCCCTACTACTCAGACTCAGGTGAGAGCCTTCCTAGGCCTCATTGGGTATTACAGGAGGTTCATTAAGAACTATGGCTCCATTGCAGCCCCTCTTAATGACCTCACATCCAAGAAAATGCCTAAAAAGGTATTATGGACAGCAAACTGTCAGAAAGCTTTTGAGGAGCTGAAGCAGGCCATGTGCTCTGCACCTGTCCTGAAAAGCCCTTGTTACTCTAAAAAATTATGGCCCTCATTCCGAGCCTGGCGGGCGGCGGAGGCCGCCCGCCAGGCTTCCCCCCTCCGAAATACCGCTCCGGGGTCGTAAGACCGCGGAGGGTATTCCGAGTTTTCCCCTGGGCTGGCGGGCGGTCTTCACAAGACCGCCCGCCAGCCCAGGGGAAAACTCCCTTCCCACGATGACGCCGGCTCGTAATAGAGCCGGCGGAGTGGGAAGGTGCGACGGGTGCAGTTGCACCCGTCGCGTATTTCAGTGTCTGCTTTGCAGACACTGAAATACTTTTAGGGGCCCTCTTACGGGGGCCCCTGCCGTGCCCATGCCATAGGCATGGGCACGGCAGGGGCCCCCAGGGGCCCCGCGACTCCCCCTCCCGCCATCCGGTTCCCGGCGGGAGAACCGCCAGGAACTGGATGGCGGGAGGGGGAGTCGGAATCCCCATGCCGGCGCAGCATGCTGCGCCGGCTTGGAGGATTCCTTTGGGGCAGCGGGAAACCGGCGGGAGACCGCCGGTTTCCCTTCTCTGACCGCGGCTGAGCCGCCGCGGTCAGAATGCCCCGCGGGGCACCGCCGGCCTGTCGGCGGTGCCACCGCGTCCCACGGCCCTGGCGGACTTGTTCCGCCAGGGTCGTAATGACCCCCTATATGTCCAAACTGATGCATCTGAATTAGGAGTAGGGGCAGTCCTATCACAACTTAATTCTGAGGGTCAGGATCAACCTGTTGCTTTTATTAGTAGGAGGTTGACCCCTAGAGAAAAGCGTTGGTCTGCCATAGAGAGGGAGGCCTTTGCTGTGGTCTGGGCTCTGAAGAAGTTGAGGCCATACCTGTTTGGCACTCACTTCATTGTTCAGACAGACCACAAACCTCTACTTTGGCTAAAACAAATGAAAGGTGAAAATCCTAAATTGTTGAGGTGGTCCATATCCCTACAGGGAATGGACTATACAGTGGAACATAGACCTGGGAGTAGCCACTCCAATGCAGATGGACTCTCCAGATATTTCCACTTAGACAATGAAGACTCATCAGGTCATGGCTAGTCTTATTGTCCTTCGTTTGGGGGGGGGGTTGTGTAGGAAAGTACCATCTTGCCTGGCATGTTACCCCCATTTTTCACTGTATATATGTTGTTTTAGTTGTATGTGTCACTGGGACCCTGTCACCCAGGGCCCCAGTGCTCATAAGTGTGCCTGAATGTGTTACCTGTGTAGTGACTAACTGTCTCACTGAGGCTCTGCTAACCAGAACCTCAGTGGTTATGCTCTCTCATTTCTTTCTAAATTGTCACTAACAGGCTAGTGACCAATTTTACCAATTTACATTGGCTTACTGGAACACACTTATAATTCCCTAGTATATGGTACTGAGGTACCCAGGGTATTGGGGTTCCAGGAGATTCCTATGGGCTGCAGCATTTCTTTTGCCACCCATAGGGAGCTCTGACAATTCTTACACAGGCCTGCCACTGCAGCCTGAGTGAAATAACGCACACGTTATTTCACAGCCATTTTACACTGCACTTAAGTAACTTATAAGTCACCTATATGTCTAACCTTTACCTGGTAAAGGTTAGGTGCAAAGTTACTTAGTGTGAGGGCACCCTGGCACTAGCCAAGGTGCCCCCACATTGTTCAGGGCCAATTCCCCTGACTTTGTGAGTGCGGGGACACCATTACACGCGTGCACTACATATAGGTCACTACCTATATGTAGCTTCACAATGGTAAATCCGAATATGGCCATGTAACATGTCTATGATCATGGAATTGCCCCCTCTATGCCATCCTGGCATAGTTGGCACAATCCCATGATCCCAGTGGTCTGTAGCACAGACCCTGGTACTGCCAAACTGCCTTTTCTGGGGTTTCACTGCAGCTGCTGCTGCTGCCAACCCCTCAGACAGGTTTCTGCCCTCCTGGGGTCAAGCCAGGCTTGTCCCAGCATGGCAGAACAAAGGACTTCCTCTGAGAGAGGGTGTTACACCCTCTCCCTTTGGAAAATGGTGTGAAGGCAGGGGAGGAGTAGTCTCCCCCAGCCTCTGGAAATGCTTTCTTGGGCACAGATGTGCCCAATTCTGCATAAGCCAGTCTACACCGGTTCAGGGGACCCCTTAGCCCTGCTCTGGCGCGAAACTGGACAAAGGAAAGGGGAGTGACCACTCCCCTGACCTGCACCTCCCCTGGGAGGTGTCCAGAGCTCCTCCAGTGTGCTCCAGACCTCTGCCATCTTGGAAACACAGGTGCTGCTGGCACACTGGACTGCTCTGAGTGGCCAGTGCCACCAGGTGACGTCAGAGACTCCTTCTGATAGGCTCCTTCAGGTGTTGCTAGCCTATCCTCTCTCCTAAGTAGCCAAACCCTCTTTTCTGGCTATTTAGGGTCTCTGTCTCTGGGGAAACTTTAGATAACGAATGCAAGAGCTCATCAGAGTTCCTCTGCATCTCTCTCTTCACCTTCTGCCAAGGAATCGACTGCTGACCGCGCTGGAAGCCTGCAAAACTGCAACAAAGTAGCTAAGACGACTACTGCAACTCTGTAACGCTGATCCTGCCGCCTTCTCGACTGTTTTCCTGGTGGTGCATGCTGTGGGGGTAGTCTGCCTCCTCTCTGCACTAGAAGCTCCGAAGAAATCTCCCGTGGGTCGACGGAATCTTCCCCCTGCACCCGCATTCACCAAAAAGCTGCATTACCGGTCCTTTGGGTCTCCTCTCAGCACGACGAGCGAGGTCCCTCGAATCCAGCAACTCTGTCCAAGTGATTCCCACAGTCCAGTGACTCTTCAGTCCAAGTTTGGTGGAGGTAAGTCCTTGCCTCCCCACGCCAGACTGTATTGCTGGGAACCGCGACTTTTGCAGCTACTCCGGCCCCTGTGCACTTCCGGCAGAAATCCTTTGTGCACAGCCAAGCCTGGGTCCACGGCACTCTAACCTGTATTGCACGACTTTCTAAGTTGGTCTCCGGCGACGTGGGTCTCCTTTGTGTAACTTCGGGTGAGCACTGTTTCACGCATCCTAGTAGTGCCTGTTTCTGGCACTTCTCCGGGTGCTACCCGCTGCTGAGAGGGCTCCTTGGCTTGCTCGACGTCCCCTCTCTCTCCTGACGCAATTTGCGACATCCTGGTCCCTCCTGGGCCATAGCAGTATCCAAAAACATTTACCACACGATTTGCAGCTAGCAAGGCTTGTTGGCGTTCTTTTGGCGGGAAAAACTCCTGCACGACTCTCCACGGCAAGAGGGATCCGTCCTCCAAAGGGGAAGTCTCTAGCCCTTTTCGTTCTTGGAGAAAACTCAGCTTCTTCTGTCCAGTAGAAGCTTCTTTGCATCCACAGCTGGCATTTCCTGGGCATATGCCCATCTCCGACTTGCTTGTGACTTTTGGACTTGGTCCCCTTGTTCCACAGGTACCCTAGATTGGAAATCCATCGTTGTTGCATTGTTGGTTTGTGTCTTTCCTGCATTATTCCTCTATCACAACTTCTTTGTCCTTTGGGGAACTTTAGTGCACTTTGCACTCACTTTTCAGGGTCTTGGGGAGGGTTATTTTTCTAACTCTCACTATTTTCTAATAGTCCCAGCGACCCTCTACAAGGTCACATAGGTTTGCGGTCCATTCGTGGTTCTCATTCCACTTTTGGAGTATATGGTTTGTGTTGCCCCTATCCCTATGTGTCCCCATTGCATCCTATTGTAACTATACAGTGTTTGCACTGTTTTCTAAGACTATACTGCATATTTTTGGTATTGTGTACATATATCTTGTGTATATTTCCTATCCTCTCACTGAGGGTACACTCTAAGATACTTTGGCATATTGCCATAAAAATAAAGTAGCTTTATTTTTAGTATAACTGTGTATTGTGTTTTCTTATGATATTGTGCAAGTGACACTTGTGGTACTGTGGTAGCTTCACACGTCTCCTAGTTCAGCCTAAGCTGCTCTGCTAAGTTACCATTATCTATCAGCCTATGCTGCTAGACACCCTATACACTAATAAGGGATAACTGGTCCTGGTGCAAGGTGCAAGTACCCCTTGGTACTCACTACAAGCCAGTCCAGCCTCCTACAGGGAGTCAAAGTCCGACTGGCACCCCTCCCACGTTGGGAGGCCATCCCCAGCTGAGCCTCCGCCGTCTTCCTGCTCCAGCGTCAGATGTCCTCCCATCTCTTCTGGCAGTGGGTGCCCCATCTCTGGTGGACCCCCCGGGTCCGGACGTCCTTGGCGATGGCACGCCAAAAATAGATCTTCTGGTGGGCGCTGACCTATGTGAAATGTACAGGGGGGGAAAAATAGTCATCACCATCTGCATGCTCAATCTGAGTGGCCCCCCATCCCTACCCTTGCCATGTGGCACATGCTCTCACCGTCGTTTGATGCATGCCTCAATCGCTCCCCTCCCCACCATCATTCATCCACCCCACTCAACACAGGCATTGCCCACAAAGCATGGTCCCAGTGTACTTACCTGTTGGTCTGGAGGACCGTAGAGTAGCGCATACTGGAGGAGGACCCCATCCACAAGTTTCTCCAATTCCTGAGCACTGAAGGCAGGGGCCCTTTCCCCAGTCGCATGAGCCATTGTCTCTTCCAGACCGAGGTCACAGCAGCACTTGCAGTGTAGGTCCTCTCCTGTCGAAGATCAGGTATCGAGTGATTAAGCAGATAGAAAATGGCGGTCATCTTCATTGGCTGCTGAGACCCATAGGGTTCAATGTTTACCAATGGTGCTTAGCGCCGTGGTCTTCGACCGCCTACCGCCACGGTGTGCCACGCCAGCGCATTTACCTCACATCCCATTGTCGCACTTCACAGGTCAGGCAGCCGCCATTTCAGGGGCCCACATGGCTTTCTTTCTACTACGTCACACATACCTAGGCCTTGCATCAACACTCATACAAGCCATTCAATGCATTGGGAATTGTGTTATGTGCAAGCTGTAGTTACGTACCTGTGGGCTGATTGACTCTGTGCTCGCTGTTGTCCTTCATAGGCACCGTCCGCTGGGACATGCGAGGAGATGGAGGAATCTTCCTGTGTACAGACCGCTGGTG
Organism: Pleurodeles waltl; assembly: GCF_031143425.1. NCBI lineage: Eukaryota > Metazoa > Chordata > Amphibia > Caudata > Salamandridae > Pleurodeles > Pleurodeles waltl. The sequence continues at coordinate 637,483,921 of NC_090444.1, forward strand.
GACCTGTCGACAATGGTGGAAAGACATGTCATACTGACATACAGGCTTGACCGAGCCACTATCCATGAACTGTGTGCCCAGCTGGAGCCAGACCTGATGTCACCAATTCGCCACCCCACAGGGATCCCCCCTCTAGTGCAGGTGCTGTCAGTGGTCCATTTCTTAGCAAGTGGGTCATTTCAAACAACAGTGGCCATATCATCAGGGATGTCTCAACCTATGTTTTCCAAGGTGTTGTCCAGAGTGTTGTCTGCCCTGCTGAAACACATGCGCAGCGACATCGTTTTCCCTGAGGTGGGGGATTTGCCTACAGTGAAAGGTGACTTCTATGCCCTTGGACATATCCCCAACATCATAGGTGCCATTGATGGGACACATGTGGCTTTGGTACCCCCCAGCAGGAGTGAACAGGTGTACAGAAACAGGAAGAGTTATCATTCGATGAATGTACAGATGGAGTGTTTGGCAGACCAGTCCATCTCCCATGTGAATGCCAAGTTCCCTGGCTCAGTGCATGACGCGTACATCATGTGGAATAGCAGCATCCCTTACGTGATGGGTCAACTCCAGAGGCACCGTGTGTGGCTTATTGGTGACTCTGGTTACCCCAACCTGTCATGGCTACTGACCCCAGTGAGGAATCCCAGGACAAGGGCAGAGGAACGGTACAATGAGGCCCATGGGCGAACTAGGAGGGGGATCGAGCGGACCTTCGGCCTCCTGAAGGCCAGGTTCTGGTGCCTCCATATGACAGGTGGTTCTCTCTACTACTCACCAAAGACGGTGTGCCAGATCATCGTGGCCTGCTGTATGCTTCACAACCTGGCTTTGCGACGCCAGGTGCCTTTTCTGCAGGAGGATGGTCCAGATGGTGGTATTGTAGCAGCTGTGGAGCCTGTGGAGAGTGAAGACGAGGAAGCCGAAAAGGATGACATAGACAACAGGAACACAGTAATACAGCAGTATTTTCAGTGACACACAGGTAAGAATCCACACCGGCATATTACATATACTTAACCACTACTACGTCTCTACTGTCTGTCCTTTCCCCCCAGTGTATGGTAACTGAGTTGTGACTTTCCCTTCCGATTTCAGAGAGGTGGGCCCCACTGCGTGACATCTGCTTTGTTTCCCCATGTACCACAGCTGTGTGACAGTGGTATGTTGCCATTACAATGTAAATATGCATTTTGGCACCGTAATCTCTAATATATTTGTACTAAATCACAGCCAGACTCCAGAATGTTTTGTGCAATAACTGTGTTTATTTCTGTGCTCTATATTGGTGGGTGGTTGCAAATCGGTGAGGGGTGAGGGTGGAGGATTGTCCATGGCAGAGTCCAGACTAGTATTATCACAGGTGCATTTTCCAAATGGCTGTGGGAAGTGGAGCAGGGGCAGTTTAAGGATGGACAGGGTGACAATGTGGGTCAGTGGGATGACAATCAGGGAGGTATCCTTCGCTGGCGGGGGTCTTGGCATCTTACTCTGTCTTCTTCCTGGATCTCAGGTCCCGCTTGCGGGGTGGTTCTCCTTCTGCAGGGGGTGGGGTGCTGGTGGCCTGTTGGTCCTGTGGCGGGGCCTCCTGTCCACTAGCGCCGGCAGAGGTGGTGTAGGCAGTTCTTGGTCCATGCTAGTGTCAGGGGCCCTTTGTGGTGCCACAGTGTCCCGCAATGTGGTGACTACCTGATTCAGAGCCCCTACAATGGTGCCCAGGGCGGTACTGATGGTTCGTAGTTTCTCCCTGAGCCCCAAATACTGTTCCTCCTGCAGGAGCTGGATCTCCTGAAACCTGGCCAGGACCGTCGCCATCGTCTCCTGGGAATGATGGTAGGCTCCCATGAAGGAGGAGAGGGCCTCGTGGAGAGTGGGTTCCCTGGGCCTGTACCCCCCTGTCGCACAGCAGCCCTCCCAGTTCCCCTGTTTCCCTGGGCCTCTGTCCCCTGGACCGTGTGCCCACTACCACTGCCCCCAGGTCCCTGTTGTTGTTGGGGTGGTGGGTTAACCTGGGTGCCCTGTAGTGGTGGACACACCGCTGCTTGACGTGTCCTGGGGACAGAGGGATGGGCCCGCTGGGTGGGTGCTGTGCTGGTGTTCCCAGAGGAGGGAAGGTCTGCTGTGGCCTGAGGGGAACCGACTGTCCCGAGGTCCCTGATGGGCCGGGCTGGTCATCTAGATCCAGGTCGACAGAGGTGCTGTCATCACTGTGGGCCTCTTCTGGGGGTGGAGTGGACATTTGTGGACCCTCCTGCGTGGTGACGTGGCGTTCAGGTCCTGCAGGGGAATAAATGGATGGTTATTGCATCTGTGTGTGCCATAGCGTGCAATGGGTGGGTGCCCGTGTACCCCAGTGCTGGCATTCCTGTGTAGGGGCTTTTGTGACAGTGGTTTGGGGGGGGATGGGGATGTGCAGTGGGCATGCTTTGGTGATGGGTGTCCATGCTTTGTGGTCACATGCAGGGCTTGGGGTTGGGATGGGTGGGTTGTGATGGTGAGACATTTGCAAGGAGTAGCTGTGATGGGGTGAGGGTGGGGGTATGAGTTGGCATGCTGGTGGGGTGGGGGGGATGAAGTTGTGAAGATGAGACTTACCAGAGTCCATTCCTCCAGATACTCCTGCGAGGCCCTCAGGATGCAGGATCGCCAAGACCTGCTCCTCCCATGTTGTAAATTCTGGGGGAGGAGGTGGGGGTCCGCCGCCAGTCCACTGCACCGCGATGTTGTGCCTGGATACCATTGAACACACCTTCCCCCGTAGGTCGTTCCACCGCTTCCTGATGTCGTCCCTATTTCTTGGGTGCTGTCCCACTGCATTTACCCTGTCGACTATTCTGCTCCATAGCTCCATCTTCCTGGCAATGGTGGTGTGTTGCACCTGTGTCCCGAAGAGCTGTGGCTCTATCCGTACAATTTCCTCCACCATGACCCTGAGTTCATCCTCAGAAAACCTGGGGTGTCTTTGCGGTGCCATGGGGTGGTGTGGGTGATGTGTGGGGTGGATTGTGTGGTGCTAAGTGCGGTGATGTGTATTGGTGTGTTGTGTGAACTGCGTGGTAATATTGCTGGGTGAAAGTAAAATGCGCGTCTGGGTGCTCGAATCTCTATTTCTCTGTGCGTGGTCCCGATTATGGAGGAGTGGGGGTTTGAGGGTGATGTGGGTGTGTGTTTTATATTGTCTTGGGTGTGTGGGAGTGGTGTTTGTATGTGTATCAGGTGTGTGTATTTTGATTTGTCCAATGTGGTTGTATTTTGTAAGTGTGTGTGTATTTTGAACGCGGCGGTGTGTACCGCCAATAGTATACCGCGGTTGAAAGACCGCCGCGTGGATTCATATGTCGTGATAGTGTGGGCGTATTTCTGTTGCCATGACGGTGGAGGTTTGGTCATCGCCAGTTTCTCGCTGGCCTTTGGCGTGGCGGACTTTTGTGGATGTCTGTATTTTGGCGGTTTGCCTGTTGTGGGTCAGAATGACCGTGGCGGTTTACCGCGGCCGTGGCGGTATGTTGGCGGTCTTCTGACAGCGGTAAGCTGATTTTACCGCCAAGGTTGGAATGAGCCCCTTAATGCTTATTCCTGTCTTCGAAGAGGATGGTATGGGACATGTTATTTGGGGATAGTTTTCCCAAAGACTTATCAGATAGATGACCTAAAGAAGTTACTGAAATTGACTGAATTACATCATAAGCGACAGAGGAGGGAAACCTCTTCTGTAGTTGTGGAAGATATCTTTGGTGCAGTGATTCCTACAGTAGAAGTCATTCTAAATTCGATCAAGATGCAAAAGTTGTCTACTATTGTGGATAACATGCTGACAAATGTTACAGGAGCAATACTCCTGATAGATACTGAATCAGCTGCGGATAGGGCTATGATACTTCAAAATAGGCTTGCTTTAGACATTCTTTTAGCGAAAGACGGCAGAGTTTATAAAATGATTAATTCCAGGCACTGTTATTCGTATATTCCAGACGATAAGGAAATAAGAGATTTGCTCACTTATCTGACTAACTCAAGTAAGGATTTGAAGGAGCTGGAGGAACCAGGTGTTTGGGAAAAGGTTGGAAAAGGACTTGTTTCATTGGGAAACTGTCTTAGTAGCATTTGGAATTGGGTATAATTGAAAGTCATAACAGGGACTTTTAATTGTAATTGCTTGCATATTAGGATTATGGGGTTCATGCAAATTATGTCAAAAGATTAAATTAAAAAGGGCTAAAAAAATCTGAGGAGGGAAGAACGAAACAGGGAAAGAATCTATAGGGAAGATTTGAGAAGAAGATAAAACACTGAGGAGACTGAGGTATAAAAATGTTGATGCTGAAGTAGAGTGATGACATAGTTAGTCATCAGAGGAGGGATTGCTGAAGCAGATACGCTAATTAAAATTATTAATGAGTGTTATGCATTATTAATTAATGAAAGAAATGCTAAAATGAGTAGTTTAGAGAAATTAATTTGCACATTTGAAAATGTGACCACAAAGAGTGGCTGCCAATGTTAACGAATTATATTAAAAATGATTAAAAATATGAAAAATAATGAAACTGAATATTAAAAATGTAGTAATTTGTCATGGTGAGATGTTTAACATATGTTTTGCATTATATTGTAGAGCTAACTTAGCCGAAATTGTGGTCTAGTTTTGCTAGGCCTCATGCTGAAGATGAATAATTGCACACTGTACTGAAGTTGAGATGTGAACTGACCTTGAACCTCTAATGTTAATGTTTGCTTAGCTAGAATTTTCTGCAAAGTACCGACAGACAGGAGATGATGGAACTAAATTGATACAATTATGTGTAGAGTAGACTGGATGTACTTTCTCAGGACTTGAACAACTGGGACACTGACTGAAGAGGAAGATGCAACATTTTCGATACCTGATGAGCTGGATGATAAGGACATTATGCAGAGGACCAATCAACGAACTGTGAACAATGAAATATTAGAATTCGAAGATTTGTAAAAATCATATTATTGGGCAGAGTCATAACTGGTGATTAGTGAACCAATTAGGAATTAGGGGGATGGACTGAGAAACTCTAATAAAAAGTCATGACAAGGGGCTAAATCTTCAGATGAGATGCGAGAGAGATGTGAGGGGAGAATTGATGGCGTCAGAAGGCACGTTCTGAGATCCTGTCATTGGGCTTTTGCGCTTGAAAGCCTGATGCATTGCTGATCGATTGATGACCTGAAAACGAAGACTGACTTTGTTGCTGATCCATTCTGTGGGTAGGTAGCTATGACAATGTGACTGATTAATTTTTGTGCCTTTTCTTCTAGGTACCAACTGTGCTGTTTTATTGTTTTTCTCTTGGTTAGATGCTTTTCCGAATTCATGTTCTAAATTGTTTTCGCATGAAGTCCCACATGCTAATGCTAATCTGGGTTAGGTAAGGTCATCTTGGGTGACGCTGACAATGACAAATGAATGACAAACTGATTGCAGAACTCTGCTATTAATGACCACTTATTCACCTATGCTAACTTATGTTAAAGCTTTAGACAGAATGTTTTCACAAGTATTGATTAGATTATGTTTTTGGTGGTCACTAATGAACTGATATTGAGCTGATTAAATAAGGTTTGAATTAACCTCATGCCTTAGTATTGTAACCAATAGGGAATACAAATTGTTAAACGTAAATTGAGTTGTGGTTATTCATTAATTGTTGTTGAAATTAACCGCTGATTAATGTTTTCTCTTAGTGGTTATTGATTGCGTATTGAAATTAGTGATATACATTAGTCACTGCATGGCTAGGATATTCCATGCGATTCAAAAGGTTTATCGGCCTACAGGTGTCCCCTTGTAAGTTTACTTACTAAGGACCAGGTGCGCTAGCAGTCGGGTGGCAGAATTTTGTTCCTGCGAGGATCCAGTAAATGCAAGCAAATAGTCATAGGCATTCATGGTCAGAGAGCTGCGGCTCAAGTAGATTTTCTGTTGCTTAAGTAGATTTTCTACTTGAGTGGCAGCAAAATCAACTTGAACGTCCATGTGCTCTTGAACATTGCATGGTGCAGTTTGCACTGAGTTTTCAGTTCTGGTCATGGTACCAATGTTTACTTGCAATGCAAGCTGAATATTTCCCTCAGTTGATGGAACTCCATGGAATCTCACAAATTTTATATAACTCCATGAAAATTGACAAGTTCCATCCCCCTTTGTTATAATACAGTTCAGGATCATGGGCCCCCAAATTTCCCTTTTTCGTAACCGAGCAATAATGTTGACCATTTGGCTCAGGGTTTTTTGTTGACCCATGCAAGTTTGCCCATTACCTGTTGAAGTGTGTAAAAAATACCTTTTGAGTATGAAAATGGGTACATTAAGAAACAAAATGAGTAATCCAAGCAATACCACCATTTTCATTACGGATAGTTTGCCTGTTAGTGACAGTGGTAATTTAGTACATTTTCCAATATGGTTTGTTAGTGTGTCTACTGCAGTACCCTAATTATTATTCAGGATATTCTGACCAGGATAACTATGTGCCCTAATGCCCAATTATCGTACAGGTTCTGCATTCTATTTCAGTGGAGTGCATAATGCATTGTTGATATGGTGAGCGGAAAGTTAATATACAGTCCAAAGTTCTCTATCATGGCAAACTCATTTTTCCTTTATGTAGATTCTTATCACCATTTTCCAGGCCCATAAGTTCCTTCCAGTACTGCTATGGCATTGGGCACTTCTCATGGTTGCTGTTTGTTGGAACAGAAATGTCCCCTGCATAGTCTATGGGTGCAAACTCATGTCCTAAGTATCCAACTATATGCTGAACTACTACCAAGCCTTATTTTTGGCTCAGCTTGCATGCTAATCCAGCAAATATGCACCATGGTTTTGGCTATCTATAGTAAAGCCAAAGTCCAGAACATTTGCTGTGACCTGGAGGGGAGAACGGAGCACCTCTGTACTGGCAAGGGACTACCATCCACGGTTTGGGTTTCTGACGTACAGAAATGGTGGCAGCATGCTGATTTTTCGAGATTCAAAGTACAGAGCAGGCTTTTTCTGTTTCATGAGAAGTTCAGCTGAGATCTAACATTTTCTCATGACAACATTGTGTGCGCATGGTGGATGTGTGGCACACATATGATCGAAAGACTATGACCCAGATTTATGCTAAAGTGGTGCAGCAAAGTGCTGTGTCTAAAATAGCAGAGTCATGCTGCATCACTTTAGAAATGCAGAGGTGCGCTGTATTTAGAGGAATACGCTGCACCCCTGTGTTTCCCCCTTCGCTGGCACTGAATTAAGCTGCCTAGCCCCAATGCAGGCATCTTTGCACCATAGTGCAAGGAAGTCTGTGTCGAGGGGTGATTGTTTATGTGCAGGAAGGTGTCCCTTCCTGTACACAAAAAATCTATAATGATGATTTGTCACTTCTATGTGTGCTGCAAAATGGGGACACATAGAAGTACCAAAGTGTCATTTTGAATGATTGTTTATATGCAGGAAGGCGTCCCTTCCTGCACATAAACAATTGTCCATGGCATTTTGATTCTTCTATGTGTCCTGCAGAATGCAGCACAAGTAGAAAAATTAAAAAATGCAGAGGAATAAAAACAATTCTCCTCATTTTGCAATGCTAACAGCACCCCTGGGGTGGCGTTCATTTTGGTGCTGCCACTGAGGCAGTGTCAAAAGCAATGGGTGTTGCGGTGGAACGCCCACCGCAACACCCATTGCACACCCCTCTGATGCAGAAAACTGCATCGGAGGAGCCCATATTTACAAAGAGGTGTAATGCCACAAAAAAGTGGCATTACACCTCCTTGTAAATATGGAGCAGTGCTTAGCGCCACAAGTGTCCCTTCCTGCACATAAACAATCAATAGTGGTGATTTGTTACTTTATGTGCGCTGCAGAATACAGCACAGAAAAAAGTAGCAAATTGTCATTATTTAATGATTGTTTATGTGCAGGAAAGGACACCTTCTGCACATAAACAATCATTAATGGCTTTTTTGCTTTCTGCAGCACACATAGGAAAGCAAAAAAATGAGGAAAAATATAATTATTACTTTTTGTTGCGCCACTTTGTTTTTGGCGCTGTCTCAGATTTATGATTTATGGTAAATCTGGGGCAGTGTGAAAAGCAATGGGTGTTGCAGCAACACCCACTGCACGCCCCCCTGCCACAGAATACTGCATGGGGGGGCATATTTACAAGGTGGGTTTATGCCACGCAAAGTGGATTAGCGCTGCCTTGTAAATTGAAAGTGATGCTCTGGTGGCGCTATGGGCTTGTAAATAAGTCCATAAGTCCCGTGAGACAAGAAAGACAGAATTAGTGATCATCCAAATCCTCTTTCATAAGTGAATAATGCACTCAAGGAGCACTAAAATGGACTGTGCTTTTTAAATTATTTATTTAAAAATCCTAATCTATTGCACACAATGTGAATTGTAACCACACCAAAGATAAACAATGAGGTAGCTAACACCCTAATATAATACATCTAGGCTCTATGCTTGATCTAGCAGATTAGTAATTAGACATTCTATTCTACGTTTCAGAGGTGGTGCACTCTTGCATACCTAATTCAAGGTAATAAGACATAGTATTCCATTTGAACAGCAAACCAGCTATTTCTGTTACAGAGCAGCTGTGAATGTTGACGAATAAGCACTGCCAGTGAAGTCCACTTACTTCACAGCAACCTTTGATTGAAATAGATGCTTAAGCTGTGTCCAGCATGTGATGATATCCCTGGGATGAAGGGCAGCTCTAGTCCCTAGCTTTCTGCATACAGTTATGTAAGACTTATTTAGAGACCTGTTAAAGACATTAAACAATGAATATAAAATGGCAAAATGGTCTTTCAGCAATTTTAGCATTAATATGAAGTGTTCTTTTTGATGAACAACTGAACAAAACACACAGGCCCGTATTTATACTTTTTGACGCTAAACTGCGCTAACGCAGTTTAGCGTCAAAAAGTTTAGCGCCGGCTAATGCCATTCTGAAGCACCATGCGGGCGCCGTATTTATTGAAAACCACGTACACCAGGCAGCGCCGGCGTTGGGGAAAATGGCATTAGGGCGTCTTAAAATTGGTGCAAGTGAGGTTGACGCAAAAAAATCGCCTCCACCCGATTTGCGCCATTTTTAACGACGCCCAGACGCCATTTACATGACTCCTGTCTTAGTAAAGACAGGAGTCATGCCCCCTTGCCCAATGGCCATGCCCAGGGGACTTATGTCCCCTGGGCATGGTCAATGGGCATTGTGGCATGTAGGGGGGCACAAATCAGGCCCCCCGATGCCCAAAAAAAATATAAAAAAAATAAATATATATACTTACCTGAACTTACCTGAATGTCCCTGGGATGGGTCCCTCCATCCTTGGGTGTCCTCCTGGGGTGGGCAAGGGTGGCAGGGGGGGTCCCTGGGGGCATGGGAGGGCAGCTGTGGGCTCATTTTGAGCCCACAGGTCCCTTAACGCCTGCCATGACCCAGGCGTTAAAAAGAGGCGCAAATGTGGGTTTTTTTGCCCCGCCCACTCCCGGGGGTGATTTTTGCCCGGGAGTATAAATACGACGCATTTGCGTCGCAGTCATTTTTTTAGACGGGAACGCCTACCTTGCATCTCATTAACGCAACGAAGGCGTTCACGCAAAAAAATGACGCTCTTTCCTCATACTTTGGCGCTAGACGCGTCTAACGCCAAAGTATAAATATGGCGTTAGTTTTGCGCCGAATTTGCGTCGAAAAAAACGACGCAAATTTGGCGCAAACAGAGTATAAATATGCCCCACAGTCATTATCCTTCTTGTCACTCTCTTTGTTAGTAATGGATAACCATGATATGCTCAACAGAAATGATTAAATATCATGAATGTATTTGCGTAGGTTTGATTATCTCATTTGCCTGAAACATTTGCTGAATCAAACAACTTGCTATGAATGTGCATTCAATCTAATCATAGTTATTGGCTTCCTAATTATTTGACTACCATATGTTTCATACAAAATGAGAAGTCATCCACATCCGTGGAATGATGACAAAGAAAACAGATGCATTGAAAACATTCAAATCATTTACATGCAATATTATGTGCACAATGTTAAATGAAAGAAAGTAGATGGCAATTTCAATTCTAATCATTGTGGCTGAATGCAAGAAAAGATAAAATATGAGAAAAAGCAAACAGTACACAATGTCAAATTTTGAAGCAAACATTTTTCCGTAATCTGCTAAAAAGCAGTAGTTCCTTGCACACTGTGATCCAAACCTGTAAACTTTTTTTTCTTTCAGATGGTGATATTGACATAAACTTTTCACAGAATGCTGAGGTTGAAACCACAGAAAACAGGTCAGCTGAGTTGTATAATGGATCTTGATGTTGATGGAGGAAAGGAAGCACACACATTTTAAAGAACATTATCATCAATGTTGATGAAATTCAGTGGAGAAGAGATGCCTGGATAAGCGGGTGTTAATGCTGATGGTGAATCAGGCATTGGCGGTATTAATTGCTCACCAAACTCTGCATACTTTAGGATGGGCAACTGCAACACAGTTTAATCGGTTTGGTGTAGTTTGAGCAGCAGAAGTACCTCCTGTCTGTTGAGGTAGGCAATTCATGCACTAAAGACTGTTCTCACTTATGGATCCTTTAACCTTTAGTATGAAAAAGTGTAATGTTCGTTCGTAGTGCAAAAAGAAGAATTGCACAACCAACTATTAGAAAGTGCAGTTGGTAATCCACCAAACAATCCAAATTCAGTCTTAATGCCAATCAAAAAGCAAGATCCAGTTGTTTGAAAGACATAAGAATGAAATGGTTTGCAAAAAGTAGGAAAATGATTTGGAAACTGTGACTTCAGGAGTCTCATAATATTGGATGAAGAGTGAGCTGTCTGTAACGCAAAAGTGTCTGCCACTAATGTTAATGATGCCTCTTTCTGCATTATTATTAAAGCTCTCAGTTTTCCATTTTTACTGATTTTTACAAATAAATACAGACAGAAAACCATCTATGTTCATGTCTGCATTTCTTCTTAAATATGGATGAATACAGAAAATAGGTTTTCATTTGTATGATCCCCACTACTGCCAATCATAGGTGCTAGGTCAGTGGTTCCCAAACTTTTTCGATCCTCGGCTCCTTTAACCTATTGGCCGTGTTGGCCACGGCTCCCCATTATGTTACTTTTTTTTTGCGGGTGGGGGAACGTAATCCCAGTCTCTGGAGTACTACCATTTTTAGCCTGGAAAATAATTGTGATGAAACTGATGAGGGCATTAGAGAGCTTTAGAAGAGCACCAGATGACACTACATAGGGTCAGGCTTTATTTTTAAATAGGCACTGATGAGATTAAGTAATTTGCACAGAATCAAAGGATGGTAGCTGACGCCAGGACTCCAGCCTGGTTCCCCAGTTCTAAAGTCAACAGCTCTAACTGCTAGGCCACATCTCTTCCTTTGACAAAACTGGTGAAAGGATGTAACCCATCTGGCGGCTGCTTCTGACATCTCCTTCCTGTGCTAGAATGGGTCAGTTATTATTTTTCAGTTTTTCTTGGATATTCTCTTTTCTTCTCAGACACCTTCATACATTATGGGGGTCATTCCGGCCGGGGACCCCGGAAGCACCGCCAACAGGCTGGCGGTGCTTCCTGGGCCATTCTGACCGCGGCAGTAAAGCCGCGGTCAGAAAAGGGCAACCGGCGGTTTCCCGCCGGTTTACCCCTGGCCCAAGGAATCCTCCATGGCGGCGCTGCTTGCAGCACCGCCATGGGGATTCCGACCCCCTTCCTGCCATCCTGGTCCTGGCAGTAAAAACTGCCAGGAACAGGATGGCGGGAACGGGTGTTGTGGGGCCCCAGGGGGCCCCTGCACTGCTCATGCCACAGGCATGGGCAGTGCAGGGGCCCCCTCACAGGGCCCCATAATGATTTTCAGTGTCTGCAAAGCAGACACTGAAAATCGCGACGGGTGCCACTGCACCCGTCGCACACCAGCAACTCCGCCGGCTCCATTCGGAGCCGGCTTCATCGTTGCTGGGTCTTTCCCGCTGGGCCGGCGGGCGGCCTTTTGGCGGTCGCCCGCCGGCCCAGCGGGAAAGCCAGAATGGCCGCCGCGGTCTGTTAATTCCAAACATTAATGTTTTTTCCTTCCTCGACACCAAAAGGTTTAAAAAAACGAATATATTTCTCAGATTTTGTAAAGCTAAAATTATCTGCATTTACTCAAATGTAATGATAGAATAATGAGTACGTTACTTCAACATAGTCAAGCTCATCTAGTAATAATAATAAAGCGGTCAATCACTTGCTAAGTTTCATGCATTTAAAAATGAAAGACACACCTCTAACATTTGGTTGATCAGAAACCTTAAAGTAAACCGGGCCCGCTGCCCTTAATTTCTAGCACAATCTTGTGATTAACAATTCATGTTTTCAAAATGCCCTCCTCTCTTACATCAGTGCTTAAATAAGGCAATCGCCACCAGTTTATGGTATGAACTGCAACCTATCTCTATGATCCATCTTCTCTTGGTATAACCAACAGTTAGGACAATTTCCTCCATTTAATAAACATTTTTATTTATGGACCTTTAGAAAAATGTGGTTCGTAATACACTTAAATTTTTACTGTAGTAAAAGAAAGTATTTTTTAACCTATATACAACAATTTGTTGCATAAATGTTACAAATGTGGGACTCAAATTTCCTAAGCTCATTTTCCCCTCTTGGTCAAAAGTTACTCATATTTTTTCCAAACTTTTTCATTACCATTTTCAATGTTTAAATAACATAAATAAAACAGAACATGAAGGCCAAATGTTACATACCAATTATTATAACTGCACACAGCTAAATGGAAACATGCATATTCAAATGCAAACAAAGGTAGCACAACTTAATACACTCCATGAATGCACAAAAAAAACTCAAGCTGACACACATCAGATGAATACATACTCCACACACTGTAGGGGGGCTAGTCTAACACCATACATTCTTATATTGGACAACACAAGATGAAATACTTACCATAACAAACAATACACAATACCATGACCCCCCTCTAATGCATTTACACCAACAGATCCATACACTCAATATATACCCTTGTCTTGGAGGACATCAGCACTGCCCACAAAGTCAGATACTGCAAACAAAAGCAAACAGATCAGCAAGCAGGCTGAAACACACACAACTGAAGGCACATAACACAAGTTACTCAGGAACAACAATATGGTAGAAAAGGAATTGCAAGACAAATGTGTACCCAAAGAAAAACAAGTCTTTGGGTTTATTACCTCAATTTTTCAAAGTCCAAGGACATTGGCTAGCCTATAGTGTGATGCATAAGCACCTCATGGCGCCCTCAGTTGACTCCTAATTGCCATGGAACCTCCCCAGGAAGGGGCATCAAGTGGGCAGGCAGGCACCTCAGGGATCATCCTTGGAGGGGTCAGATTTGGGAGGTGGGTTTTGGACTTGGGTTTGAGAGGGGTGATCTGATTTTTTGGAAGATGGGGCTTCTTCTTGGGGGGAGAGGTATGGGTGACTGCAAGGGGGGCAGGTGAGGGTGTGGAAGTGGAAGGGAGGGGTTGGGCGGTGGATAGGGGACTTGGGTTTGAGACGGGGTGGGGAACAGAGGAAAGGTTAAGATGAAACAAAAAGATTTTCTTAGTAACACGGTGGTGGTCATGAGAAGGGGATCAGGATTTTGAGGTTGAGATAGTAGTTGTCTGCTGTGTTGGTGTGCATGTTGTGGGTGCGTGTTTCTGGGAGGTAGGCTTGTGTTTGTTGGGTGTCTGTTCAGTGGGTGAGTGAGTACATTTCAGTGTCTTGGGGTATGGGAGGTGGAGGTGCTGGGAGATGGAGTGTTGGATGTGTGCTTCTGTTGGGGTGGTGACTGTGGCTTTGCTAGATGTGATCTGTGTGTCTGTAGTAGTGATGTTTGTGGATATGGTGATTGTGGTGGATGTCAGGAGGTCTGCTGGGGTGGTGTCTGAAGGCATGATTGGTATGGTGGGTGTGTCACTGACCATTGGTGTGGTACCTGTGGGTATGCTGGATGTTGTATGTGTAATGCTGGGGTGGTGGGGGTATGAGAGGAGCTGGTGACTGTTGTCGTGTCTCTGCATGGCTGTTGTTTGCTTGCTTGCCGGTTTGTTTTGTGGTGCATGTATTTGTGTGTGCTGCTCTTGTGTGTTGTGGTAGATGCTGTGTGTTAGACTTTTGGGTTTATGCAGGGTCATCCCTAATCATTTTGCCTCCTGCCTCCTATTTTTTCTGACCTGTTGCTGTTGGCTTTTGAACTCTGAGTACTTTACCACTGCTAACCAGTGCTAAAGTGCATATGCTCTCTGTGTAAACTGTATTGTTAATTGGTTTATCCATGATTGGCATATTTGATTAATTAGTAAGTCCCTAGTAAAGTGCACTAGAGGTGTCAGGGCCTGTAAACAAATGCTACTAGTGGACCTGCAGCACTGGTTGTGCCACCCACATAAGTAGCTCTGTAATTATGTCTCAGACCTGCCACTGCAGTGTCTGTGTGTGCAGTGTTAACTGTAAATTCGACTTGGCAAGTGTACCCACTTGTCAGGCCTAAACCTTCCCTTTTATTACATGTAAGGCACCCCTAAGGTAGGCCATAGGACAATGAAATATTGCTAAATTTGTTTTCACTGTTGAAAGGCCTGTGCCTCTCATAGGTTAACATGGGGCTACCTTTAAATCTGATTAAAGTGTAGATTCCCTTTGGGAGAGGATGGACATGTGAAGTTTGGGGTCTCTGAGCTCACAATTTAAAAATACATATTTTGGTAAAGTTGATTTTGAGATTGTGGTGGTCATTACAACCCTGGCACATGGTCTTAAAGCAGCGGTAAAACCGCCAACAGGCCGGCGGTAAAAAAATAGCAATTACGACCGTGGCGGAAACCGCCAACAAAGACAGCCACTTTAACACTCCGACCGCCACTGCGGTACAAACAAACAGCACGGCGGTCACCGCCAACAGACAGGCGGGAGACAATGTACCGCCCACAGTATCACAACAGGCCAATCCGCCACCTTTTCCGGGGCAGATTCACCGCGGATAAAAACACGACGGAAACAGGAATTTCGAAGGGAAAACGCTCACCTCTACACACCCCACGAGGAACGAGGACACCATGGACCCGGAACTCCAAATTCTCCCTGCGATAGGTTCCTGCTCCTCTACCAAGAGCAGAAACGCCGGCAGCGAAGACCATGGTGAGTACTGCACCTACGACCAAGGGGAGGGGGGAGGGAAAAAACACAGGGACACACACACGCAACACCCCCACCCTCACCCACTACAACACACACAAGTGCATATCAATGCATCACAGTAACACCCCCCCAAGCCCCCTGGAAGAATGCAAAGACAATAGAAAATTAGTGTAACAATTGTAATATATTAAAAACAAGTAGGCAGAAATATATATATACACCATGTACAAAATATATACCAAGCACAGTAGTCCAGGTAGTGCACTAAGATAGTCCGTGGAACACTGGGACCACACGGTATGGGCGAGGCCCACACAAGATCCCCAACCATGACGGAGAGAACACTGTAGGGGCATCAGAGAGCAAGAAAACAGGCACCTCAGGGGGAGGGAAAGGGGGGGCACCTCAGCCGCTTGAGTGCATGACGCCAAATCCACGAGGGGGCCACATGCCCATTGTTCCATCCTGGGGAGTGCAAAGCCACAGTCTCTCAAGTCTCTACCGTGGGTGGTCTGCCCACTGTTCAATCCTGGGGAGTGCAAAGCCACAGTCTCTCAAGTCTCTACAGTGGGTGGTCTGCCCACTGTTCAATCCTGGGGAGTGCAAAGCCACAGTCTCACAAGTGGATGTCAGTCTCCACTGGTTCTGGAGGGGGCATGGTGCCCAGAGTGCTTGATCCTAGGGACAGAGGTAGTGGATGTCAGTCTCCACTGGTTCTGGTGGGGGCATGGTGCCCAGACTGCTTCATCCTGTTAAGGACAGAGGTAGTGGATGTCAGTCTCCACTGGTTCTGGAGGGGACATGGTGCCCAGAGTGCATCATTTACCCCGTGACGGACTCAGTTGCGTCAGTGCCCCTGATGCTCATGGGCTAGCGGTGCTTCAGATGGCGGTGCCCTGTTCAGCGGTGCTTCAGATGGTGGTGCCCTGTTCAGCGGTGCTTCAGATGGCGGTGCCCTGTTCAATGGTGCTTCAGATGGCGGTCTCCATTGCAGGGTCTCAGCTGCTGGCGGTCCTTAATGGCCCAGCGGGGCTGGCGCTGGCGGTCCTTCATGGCCCAGCTGGGCTTGTGCTGGCGGTGGCCTCCTGGGCAGCTGGGCTTGTGCTGTCGGTGGCCTCCTGGCCAGCTAGGCTGGTACTGGCGGTGGCCTCCTGGGCAGCTGGGCTGGTGCTGGCCTCCTGGGCAGCTGGGCTGGTGCTGGCGGTGGCCTCCTGGGCAGCTGGGCTGGTGCTGGCGGTGGCCTCCTGGACAGCTGGGCTGGTGCTGGCGGTGGCCTCCTGGGCAGCTGGGATGATGGCGGTCTTCTCCGGCGTGCAGCTCTTCCCAGACTTGCTGGGTTTCTTGTGGCCCTTCCCCACCTTGGAAGGTGTCACAGCTGACTCCACACTCCCAACGGGACCCCTGGGAGCGGGTTTGGTGGCTGGAGTCTTCACCCTCTCCCGCCGGGCACTGGCCAACTTCTGCTGCTTCACAGGTGGGGGACTGTCTGTGCTGTGGCTCTGTGCCACACTGGCTGCCCTGGTGGCCGGTGCACTCCAGATTCCGGAGATGTTGTGGCTGAGGTGCTAGTTCGGGACCTATGAGACGGACGGGGTGGGGGAGGTGTGGGAAATAGGGCAAGGTTGGACAGGAAAAGTTTTTGGGACACACTGGGATGGGTAGCTGGAGGGGGTTTGGGAGTGGAGGAAGAGGTGGTGGTTTTAGGAGGTGTACGTTTGGTGACTTTGGGTGAAGGTCCATGCGCTGGAGGCTGTCGTGAGGTGGATGGCTGTTGGGTGGGTGTGTATCTTGTGTATCTTGGGAGGGGGTGTCATAGACACACTGGGAGAGAAAAGAGGGGACGTGTGAATGGTAGTGGGGGCGGTGACTGCATTTGAGCGGGGTGTAGTGGTGGGTGTGCTGGAGGGGGACGTAGTGGCTGTAGAGGTACTGCATGCAGGTGTGAGTGTAGACGAGACTGGGAGGGAGGAGGGAGACGAGGAGGAGGGGGACACACTGGAGGCAGTGGATGTTGGTGTGTCTGCATGTGTGTGATGCTTGCGTGAGTGCCTTTGGGATGTGTGGTGCTTATGTTTGCCTGAGTTTCCCTTGTGTGTTGAGGTGTGTGCATGTTGGTCTGTAGGTGTGCTTGGGATAAGCTGAGGTACAGGGGATTGGGTCGGGGATGAGGAAGTTGGAGGGGGGAGGCTAGAGAGGGGGACAATGGCTGCCATCAGTGCTGAGGCCAGAGTCTGAAAAGCTTGCTTAAGGGCCGCCTGACCAGAATGAATACCCTCCAGGAATGCATTGGTTTGTTGCAACTGCCTCTCTACACCCTGGATGGCATTCAAAATGGTAGATTGCCCAACAGTGAGGAACCTGAGGAGGTCAATGGCCTCCTCAATGAGAGCAGCAGGGGTGACTGGGGCAGGGCCTGAGGTGCCTGGGGTGAAGGTGATGCCCACCTGGGTGAGTGGGCACGGGGCAAAGGGTGAGGGGCTGCTGGGAGGGCGGTTCTGCGAGGGGGGGTGGTGGCTGTACCTGTAGATGCGGGGGGCACAGATGTTGCCGCCACCACAAGGGAGCTCCCATCAGATGACGAGTCTGTGTCGCTGGTGTCAGCTCCTGTCTCCACCATGGAGCTCCCCTCGCCCTCTGTCCCACTGGTGAATTCAGACTCTGTAGTGTCGCCCTCCAGGGCCATGAGGGATGCAGCTCCCTCGTGCTCCGTTGCCACTACTCCTCCTCCTGATGATGTTAATGCACACAAGAACAGGGAGACCACAAAAAGGGGGGGGAACAACAGAAGAAAGACATGTTGAGTGGATGCATTACCGCTACCGTTGGCGGACACGAAAGACACAGAAGCCCCCTGCACTACGCCGCGCTCTTGGTCTCCACTGTTCAATTTCTGGGAAATGGCCTACAAGGCTATGGACGACATCAGCACACATAGATGACACAGGGGCATGACTACCTGTACTTGACACTCTACAGAGGTGGGCTGGGGTGCCTCTTGGCCTGACATACGGAGGGGCCTTGCTATGGAACTTGCCCTGGCCTAGGGAAACCCACAGCCCTCCTCCCCCACCCAGACACCTCCACTGTGCGCAAAGTCAGCAGAATGAGAGTGTACTCACCCCCTTGTGGCTGCTGTGATGCCCTCAAGCACCCATCCAACTCCGAGTAGGCCACCGCCAGGATCCTGAACATCAGGGGGGTCATGGTGCGACGGGCACCCCTCCCACGTTGGGAGGCCATCCCCAGCTGAGCCTCCGCCGTCTTCTTGCTCCAGCAGCGAATGTCCTCCCATCTTTTACGGCAGAGGGTGCTCCGTCTGTGGTAGACCCCCAGGATCTGGACGTCCTTGGCGATGGCACGCCAAATATCTTTCTTCTGGTGGGCGCTGACCCACATGAAATGTACAGGGAAAAAAGATAAGTTATTACCAACTGCATCATCGAAGTGATTGGCCCCCATCCCTACCCTTGCCATGTGGCACATGCATTCGCCGTATTTCATGCACGCAGCACTCTCCCCCCTTCCTTCTAACATCCAGCCCTCTCCACACAGGCATAGCCCATACAACATGCTCCCTGTGTACTTACCTGTTTGTCTGGAGGACCGTAGAGTAACGTGTACTGGGGGAGGACCCTATCCACGAGTTTTTCCAACTCCTCCGATGTGAAGGCAGGGGCCCTTTCCCCAGACACTCGAGCCATTGTCTCTTCCAGACCGAGGTCACAGCAGCACTTGCAGTGTAGGTCCTCTCCTGTCGAAGATCAGGTATCGAGTGATTGAAGTGATAGAAAATGGCGGTCACGTCCGTGGCAGTGCGTACCATCACCGCCGGCGTACATCGCCATTGGCTCCTGGGACCCATAGGGTCCAATGTTAACCAATGCAGCATTGCGCCGTGGTCTTCGACCACCTACCGCGACGGTGTACAACGCCAGCGCAGTTACTTCACATCCCATTGTCCCACTTTACAGGTCATGCAGCCGCCATTTCAGGGGCCCACACGGCTTCATTTCCAACTGTGTCGCTCATACCTAGGCCTAGACTCAACACACATACAGGCCACCTTTTGTGTATGATAGGTGTTCTGTGTAAACTGTGGGTACGTACCTCTGAGTTGTTTGACTCTGTGCTCGCTGTTGTCCTTCATAGGCACCGTCCGCTGGGACATGTGAGGAGATGGTGGCATCCTCCGGTGTACCGACCGTTGGTGGACCTGCTGACAATGGAGGAGCGACATTTGATTATCACCTACAGGCTTGACTGTGCCACAATCCAGGAACTGTGTACCCAGTTGGAGCCAGACCTGATGTCAGCAATCCGCCATCCCACAGGAATCCCCCCTCAAGTGCAGGTGCTGTCAGTGCTCCATTTCCTTGCAAGTGGTTCCTTTCAGACAACAGTGGCCATGGCATCAGGGATGTCCCAGCCTATGTTTTCCAACATATTGTCCAGAGTGTTGTCTGCCCTTCTGAAACACATGCGGAGCTACATTGTTTTCTCTCAGGTAGAGGATTTGCCTACAGTGAAAGGGGATTTCTATGCCCTGGGACACATCCCCAACATCATAGGTGCCATTGATGGGACACATGTGGCTTTGGTACCCCCCCACAGGAGTGAACAGGTGTACAGAAACCAGAAGAGTCATTATTCTATGAATGTACAGATGGTATGTTTGGCAGACCAGTACATCTCCCATGTGAATGCCAAGTTCCCTGGCTCAGTCCATGACGCCTACATCCTGCGGAATAGCAGCATCCCTTATGTGATGGGTCAACTCCAGAGGCACTGTGTGTGGCTATTAGGTGAGCACCTGGAAGCAAGTCAGTGGGAATGGTTGTCTGGGGATATCCCTCCAGGTTAGTGCGTGTCTAACAGTTGTCCCTCACCATTTGCAGGTGACTCTGGTTACCCCAACCTGTCATGGCTACTGACCCCAGTGAGGAATCCCAGGACAAGGGCAGAGGAACGCTACAATGAGGCCCATGGGCGAACTAGGAGGGTGATCGAGCGGACCTTCGGCCTCCTGAAGGCCAGGTTCAGGTGCCTCCATATGACAGGTGGATCCCTATTCTACTCACCAAAGAAGGTGTGCCAGATCATCGTGGCCTGCTGTATGCTTCATAACTTGACTTTGCAACGACAGGTGCCTTTTCTGCAGGAGGATGGTCCAGATGGCAGTGTTGTTGCAGCTGTGGAGCCTGTGGACAGTGAAGACGAGGAAGCAGGGGAAGAAGACATGCACAACAGGGACTCAGTGATCCAGCAATATTTCCAGTGAGACACAGGCAAGAATACAGAGCTGCCTACTACATGTACTTTAACACTACTACATCTCTACTGTGTGTCGTTTTCACCCAGTGTATGGTCACTGAGTTGTCACTTTCCCTTACGATTTCACAGATGTGGGTCCCACTGTGTGACATCTGCTTAGATTCCTCATGGACTAGAGCTGTGTGGCATAGGTATGTTGACATTAAACTTGAAAGAGCATTTTGTCATTGCTAATACACTATTTCGAAATCACAGACAGACTCCAGATTGTTTTGTGCTTTAAGTGTGTTTATTTAAGTGCTCAATATTGGAGGGGGTAGTGAAATGGTGAGGGGTGATGGCGGAGGAATGTCCATGGCAGAGTGCAGTCTATTAGTCTCACAGGTGCATTGCCCATATGGGCATAGGAAGTGGAGCTGGGGCAGTTTCAGTATGGACAGGATGACAAAGTGGGACAGTAGGATGACAATCAGGGTGGTCTCATTTCTTGGCGGGGGTCTTGGCATCGTGCTCTGTCTTTGTCCTGGATCTCAGGGACTGTTTGCGGGGTGGTTCCCTCTGCAGGGGGTGGGGTGCTGGTGTGGTGGTCCTGTGGCGGTGCCTCCTGTCCACTAGCGTCGGCGGAGGTGGTGGGCAGTTCATCGTCCATGCTAGTGTCAGGGGCCCCTTGTAGTGCCACAGTGTACCTCCTGGTGTTCACAAGTTCCTTCAGCACCCCTACGATGGTGCCCAGGGTGGAGCTGATGGTTCTGAGTTCCTCCCTGAAGCCCATGGAGGAGAGGGCCTCGTGGAGAGTGGGTTCCCTTGGCCTCTCCGCCCCCTGTCGCACAGCAGCCCTCCCAGTTCCCCTGTGTTCCTGGGCCTCCGTCCCCTGGACCCTGTGCCCACTACCACTGCCCCCAGGTCCCTGTTGTTGTTGGGGTGGTGGGTTATCCTTCAATCCCTGTAGTGGTGGACACACAGCTGATTGACGTGTCCTGGGGACGGAAGTATGGGCCTGCTGGGTGGGTGCTGTGCTGGTGTTTCCAGAGGGTAGAAGGTCTGTAGTGGCCTGTGACTGGGTGATGGGAATTGACTGTGCCGAGGTCCCCGATGGGCCGGGCTGGTCATCTAGATCCAGTTGGACAGGTGCTGTCATCACTGTGGGCCTCTTCTGTTGGTGGTGTGGACATGTGTGGACCCTCCTGTCCGGTGACATTGGGTATGGGTCCTGCAGGGGTATAAAAGGATGGTTATTACATCTGTGTGTTCATGGTGTGCAATGGGTGGGTGACCGTGTACCCCAGTGCTTGCATTCCTGTCTGAGACCTTGTGTGAGGATGGTTTAGGGGGTTGTATGGGTATGTGCAGTGGGCATGCTTTAGTGATGGGTGTCCATGCTTTGTTGTTGCATGCAGGGCTTGGTGTTGGGATGGGTGGTTTGTGATATTGGGACATATGTGAGGAGTTGGGGTGCTGGGGGTGTGGGTGGGGGTATGTGATAGCATGCAGGTAGGTTGGGGGTTGTAATAGTTAAGATTTGACTTACCAGAGTCCATTCCTCCACCTACTCCTGCGAGGCCCTCAGGATGCAGAATCTCCAAGACCTGCTCCTCCCATATTGTTAGTTGTGGGCGAGGAGATGGGGGTCCGCCGCCAGTCCGCTGAACCGCCAGGTGGTGTCTTGAGACCACGGAACGCACCTTCCCCCGTAGGTCGTTCCACCTCTTCCTGATGTCCTCCCGATTTCTTGGGTGATTTCCCTCTGCGTTGACCCTGTCCACTATTCTTCGCCATAGCTCCATCTTCCTTGCAATGGAGGTGTGCTGCACCTTTGATCCGAATAGCTGTGGCTCTACCCGGACAAATTCCTCCACCATGACCCTGAGCTCCTCCTCCGAGAACCTGGGGTGTCTTTGCTGTGCCATGGGGTGGTGTAGGTGATGTGTGGGGTCGAGTGTGTGGTGATATGTGTGCTGATATGTAGTGGTGTGTTGTGTGAGGTGCGTGGAAGTTCTGTGGGTGATGGTGTTGTGTGCCTGTGGATGCTGTTGTTCTTGCTGGTGCTCTCTCTCTGGCCTTCTCTCAGTAATTGTGGTCGTAGGGGTTTGTGGGTGATGTGGGTGTGTGTTTTATATTGTATTGGGTGTGTGGGAGTGGTGTGTGTATCAGGTGTGGGTATTTTGAATTGTCCAATGTGTTAGTGTTTTGTAAGAGTGTGTGTATTTTGAGCGAGGCGGTGTGTACCGCCAATGGAATGCGCGGTTGAAAGACCGCTGTGTAGATTCGTGTGTCGTGATAGTGTGGGCGTATTTCTGTTGGCGTGACGGTGGAGGTTTTGTGTTCGCCAGTTTATCACTGACCTTTCGTGTGGCGGACTTGTGTGGGTGTCTGAATTTTGGCGGATTCCGAAATGTGGGTCATAATAGCTGTGGCGGAATTCCGCAGCTGTGGCGGTGTGTTGGCGGTCTTCTGCACGGCAGTAAGCGGCTTTTACTGCCAATGTTGTAATGAGGGCCTGTGTGTTTAAAAATACCACTTTTAGAAAGTGAGCATTTTCTTGCCTTTAACCCCTTCTGTGCCCAGGACGTAATAGTTACGTCCTGAGGCACAATGCTCGTGTGCCCAGGACGTAACCATTACGTCCTGGGCACAGAGCCCAGAGGGAGCACTAGCGCTCCCTATTTGGGGTTCCCCCCCACCCCCCCAAGGCAGGGATGGAAGGGGAAGCCCTTCTTCTTCCACCAAAGACCCCCCCGCCCCCCGTGACGTCAGCAAGCGATTGCGCGCTGATTGTCACAATGCCTCCTCCTTGATCGGGTGATTGGAAGAGTTTCCGATCACGTGGAGGATGCAAGAGATGCTTCAAAGGGAAGGAAAGGAGTTTCCTTCCCTTTGAAGTCTCTCTCTTCGTTTCAAAAACCGGATTGTAAAGCAATTCGGCTTTTGCAAAGCCCAGTAGACACCAGGGATTTAATTTTTAAAAGGAAATTGGCATGAGGGAGCGACCCCTTGGGCAAGGGACGCTCCCAGGTGGGGCATTTTTTTTTAAGGCCTTTCCTGCCCCCCCTGGTGGCAGATCGGCCTATTATTAGGGGGGGCTGAAACCACTAGACACCAGGGAGTTTTTTTTTTTTTTCGTGAATTTCACGCAAGGGGAGCTACCCCTTAGGCAAGGGTCGTTCCCCTGGGGGGCACATTTATTGTAGGCCATTTCTGCCCCCTTGTGGGGCAGATCAGCCTATTTTAATTAGGCCGATCTGCCCCCAATGGGGGCAGAAATCACTAGACACCGGGGAATTCTTTTTTTTTTGTTGTTTTACAGATGGGGAGCGACCCCTTATGCAAGGGTCACTCCCCTGGAGGGGCAAATTGTATTTAGGCCATATCTGCCTGCTTTGGGGGTAGATTGGCCGACTTTAGGTCAATCTGCCCCCAAGGGGGGCAGAAACCACTAGGCACCAGGGATCTTTTTTTTTTGCGCCGTCACGCACGGGGAGCGATCCCGTAGGCAAGGGTCGCTCCCCGGGGAGGGTGGGGGGGGGGGAATTTATTTTAAGGGGATTTCTGCCCCTCCTGGGGGCAGATCAGCCTATTGTTATTAGGCCGATCTACCCCTGGGGGGGGCAGAAACCTCTAGGTGCCAGGGCAAACATTTCTTTTGTGTTTTTTTTTTTTGTTTGTTTTTTTGGAGATGGGGAGCGACCCATTAGGCAAGGGTCGCTCCCCTCGGGGGCAAATTGTATTTAGACCATGTCTGCCCCCCTTGGGGGCAGATCGGCAGATTTAGGTCAATCTGCCCCCAAGGGGGGAAGAAACAACTAGGCACCAGTGATTTTTTTTTTTGCGCCAATGTCACGCAAGGGTAGCCACCCCATAGCCAAGTGTCGCTCCCTGGGGGGGGGGGGGGTTTGGGGGGCAAATTTACTTTAGGCCATTTCTGCCCCCCCGGGGCCGGCTGATCTAGAACCCAAAATCCACAGGTAGGCACTTTGTCAAAAACACCTCTGTTTTCTGTGAAAAAATGTGATGTGTCCACGTTGTGTTTTGGGCCAGTTCCTTTCATCGGTGCTAGGCCTACCCACACAAGTGAGGTACCATTTTTATTGGGAGACGTGGGGGAACGCTGGGTGGAAGGAAATTTGTGGCTCCTCTCAGATTCCAGAACTTTCTGTCACCGAAATGAGAGGAAAAAGTGTATTTTTGGTCAAATTTTGAGATTTGTAAAGGATTCTGGGTAACAGAACCTGGTCAGAGCCCCACAAGTCACCCCATCCTGGATTCCCCTAGGTGTCTGGTTTAAAAAAAATTTGCTGGTTTGCAAGGTTTCCCCAGGTGCCAGCTGAGCTAGAGGCCAAAATTCACAGGCAGGCACTTTGTAAAAAACACCTCTGTTTTCTGTGAAAAAAATTGATGTGTCCACGTTGTGTTTTGGGCCATTTCCTTTCGTGGGCGCTAGGCCTACCCACACAATTGAGGTACCATTTTTATCGGGAGACTTGGGGGAATGCTGGGTGGAAGGAAATTTGTGGCTCCTCTCAGATTCCAGAACTTTCTGTCACCAAAAGGAGAGGAAAAAGTGTTTTTTGGGTCAAAGTTTGAGGTTTGCAAAGGATTCTGGGTAACAGAACCTTGTCAGAGCCCCACAAGTCACCCCATCTTGGATTCCCCTAGGTGTCTAGTTTTCAAAAATTTGCTGGTTTGCTAGGTTTCCCCAGCTGAGCTAGAGGCCAAAATCCACAAGTAGGCACTTTGTAAAAAACACCACTGTTTTCTGTGAAAAAATGTGATGTGTCCACGTTGTGTTTTGAGCCATTTCCTTTCGTGGGCGCTAGGCCTACCCACACAAGTGAGGTACCATTTTTATTGGGAGACTTGGGGGAACACAGAATAGCAAAACAAGTGTTATTGCCCCTTGTCTCTCTCTACATTTTTTCCTTCCAAATGTAAGGCAGTGTGTAAAAAAGATGTCTATTTGAGAAATGCTTGTAATTCACATGCTAGTATGGGCACCCCGGAATTCAGAGATGTGCAAATAACCACTGCTTTTCAACACCTTATCTTGTGGCCATTTTGGAAATACAAAGGTTTTCCTGATACCTATTTTTCACTTTTTAAATTTCAGCAAATGAATTGCTGTATACCCGGTATAGAAGAAAAACCCATTGCAAGGTGCAGCTCATTTATTGGCTCTGGGTACCGAGACTTCTTGATGAACCTACAAGCCCTATATATCCCCGCAACCAGAAGAGTTGAGCTGATGTAACTGTATATTGCTTTCAAAAATCTGACATCGCAGGAAAAAGTTACAGAGTAAAACGTAGAGAAAAAAGGCCGTTTTTTTTACCTCAATTTCAATATGTTTTTATTTCAGCTGTTATTTTCTGTAGGAAACACTTGTAGGATCTACACAAATGACCCCTTGCTGAATTCAGAATTTTGTCTACTTATCAGAAATGTTTAGATTTCTGGGATCCAGCATTGGTTTCTGACCCATTTTGGTCACTAACTGGAAGGAGGCTGATAGCACAAAAAATAGTAAAAATGGGGTATGTCCCAGTAAAATGTCAAAATTGTATTGAAAAATTGAGTTTTCCAATTCAAGTCTGTCTGTTCCTGAAAGCTGGGAAGATGGTGATCTTGCCACCACAAACTCTTTGTTGGTGCCATTTTCAGGGAAAAAACCACAAGCTGCCTTCTGCAGCCCTTTTTTCCAATTTTGTTGAAAAAATCTAAATTTTCACTGTATTTTGGCTAATTTCTTGGTCTCCTTCAGGGGAACCCACGAATTCTGGGTACCTCTAGAATCCCTAGGATGTGGGAAAAAAAGGACGCAAATTTGGTGTGGGTAGCTTATGTGAACAAAAAGTTATGAGGGCCTAAGCGCGAACTGCCCCAAATAGCCCAAAAAAGGCTCGGCACAGGAGGGGGAAAAGGCCTGGCAGCTTCACGGCTGAAAATCAGCGCTCGCCTGTAACACGACTGAAGAATCAACGCACGGAGCTGGAGAATCGATGCACAGCATCGCTGATGGAGGCTGGTGAGATCGCAACCTGCGCTGCATGATTTTCGGATCATTGTGCAGCTGTATTTCCGACGCAAGTACTGCTGGGCGTGTAAAAAGAACACAAGGCCTGTATGAGAGTGCTGACCGGATCGACGCATCGTCTCCTGTGGAGAGAAGAAACTACGCCCCTGACTAGACAAAAGGAGAAATTCCCCCAAGATCAATTTTCACGCTAACAGTCTTAGGCACTCATTCCAACCCTTGCGGTCGGTGATAAAGCGGCGGTAATACTGCCAACAGGCTGGCTGTAAAAAAAAAGTAATCACGACCATGGCGGAAGCTTCCAACACAGACAGCCACTTTAACATTCCGACTGCCATGGCGCTAGCCACAAACACCGCAGCGGTAACCGCCAACAGACAGGCGGAAGACAATGTACCGCCCACACTATTACAAGGCACCAATCCACCAGCTTTTCCGGGGCAGCACCAATGCCATAAAAAACACGGCAGAAACAGTACTTGGAACGGAAACCACTCACCTCATGACACCTAACGAGGAACCAGGACCCCATGGAGCCCGAGTTACAGGTCCTGCCCGTGTTGGTTTACCTTCTCATCTACCAGGAACATCAAAGACGGCGGAGACAACCACGGTGAGTACTGCACCTAGTACACAGGGGAGGGGGAGGAAAAAGAGAGTGACACACACATGCAATACACAAAACCCCCACCCACAACACCATACACACAAATACATCCAAATACATCACAGATACACCCCGTCACCCCCTGGAAGAACGCAAGGACCAAATGAAATGACTGTAACAAGTGTAATTATCGAATATTCAGATAGGCCAAGATAACTTTAAATGATCAGTATATACAAATATTTACAGCTAGTACACAAGTCCGTATACTGTCCCATTAAATGTACGTAGACCAGTGGTCCCGAAAAGCATGGGCGAGGCCCACACATGACACCTGCCTCAAAATGGAGAGAACATTGCAGGGGCATCAGTTCCAAAAAAAAACAGGCACCTCAGGGGGAAGGGGAGGGGGGCACCTCAGCCGGATGATGGGACGACACCACTGCTCCTCGAGGGGGCTCCATGCCCACTGCTTGGTCCTGGGGAGTACAAAGCCACAGTCTCTGAAGTGGGTGGTTTGCCCACTGCTTGGTCGTGGGGAGTGAAAGCCACATTCTCTCAAGTGGGTGGTTTTCCCACTGCTTGGTCCTGGGGAGTACAAAGCCACAGTCTCTCAAGTGCGTGGTTTGCCCACTGCTTGGTCCTTTGGAGTACAAAACCACAGTCTCTCAAGTGGGTGGGTTGCCCACTGGTTCTGGAGGGGGCTTTGTGCCCAGAGTGCTTCATTCTGCCAAGGGCTGGGGTAGTGGATGTATCTCTCCACTGGTTCTGGAGGGGGCTTTGTGCCCAGAGTGCTTCATCCTGCCAAGGAATGGGGTAGTGGATGCTGTTCTCCACTGCTTCTGGAGGGGGATTTGTGCCCAGAGTGCTTCATCCTGCCAAGGACTGGGGTAGTGGATGCTGTTCTCCTCTGGTTCTGGAGGGGCTTTGTGACCTGTGATGCTGCACCTGGGGTGTGGCAGTTTCCATTCCCTCACCTGGGTGTCTGAGCCACAAGATTTTCAGTGAACAGGTAGCATGATACTCCATGGAGGCAGAGCCACAGTCCACCCTGCGGCGACTTAGCCTGCCAACTGCTGAACTGCTGGTAGTGCCAGTGCTGGTTGTGGTGCCTCATGTAGTGTGTGCAGGGTCCATGACGTCTCCTGCAGCCTCGGACGGCTGCCCACTGGGGATGATGCTGATATCCGCTGTAGTGGCACTGGCTGGGCATGTCGCGGGGCAGGTGGCGTGGCTGCGGATGTATCTGCGGCGGAGATGCTGCCGGTGGTGCTGGTGACTGCACTTGTGGAGGGAGACACCAAGCCGTCTCCTGCAGTCTCTGAAGGGTGCCCACTGGGGATGATGCTGGTGACTGTAGTAGAGGCAGCAGATGTGCAGGTGGCGGTGCAGGTGGCGGTCGTTGGGGTGGTGGCCACCGCCGTACAGGTTGCTGGTCTGTCTTGCAGAAGGGGTGACAGCAGTCCCTCACCCAGAGGCTCGGTGCCCTGAGCTGACTTCCCTATGCCCTTGTGTCCCTTCCCCACCTTGGAATTCTCAGCTGGGACCTTGGCACTGTCCTCTTTGGTTCTGGAAGAGGCCTTGCTGGGTGGTTGGTGCGGCTTTTCTCTTTGGCATGCGGGCCCCTTCTTTACCCTGGTAGGTGGCGGAATAGGGTGGTCTTTGGCCTCACTAGGTGGCACACTGGCAGCGCTGATGAGTGCAGTCTTCGATGTTTCCAGACTTGCATGGCCCACACTGGACGATGATTTTGTGGCTGAAGTGCTGGGCTGGGATCTGGACATCCTGGCCCTAGGGGAAGGAAGGGGGGGAGGTATAGGGAAGAGGTCAATGAAAGCTAGGAAAAGTTTTTTAGACACATTGGGACGGGAAGATGGAGGGGGTTTGGGAGTGGAGGAAGAGGTAGTGGTTGTAGGAGGTGTACGTCTGCTGAGTTTGGGTGAAGGTGCATGGACTGGAGGCTGTTGTGAGGTGGATGGCTGTCGAGTGGGTGTGCGCCTGCGTTTGTGTACTTTGGGAGGAGGGCTCACAGACACACTGGGAGAGGACACATGGGACGTGTGCATGGTAGTGGTGGTGGTGATTGCCTGTGAACGGGGTGTGATGATGGGCGTGCTGGTGATGGAGGTAGTGGATGAGGATGTAGTGCATGCAGGTGTGAGTGTAGACGAGCCAGGGAGGGAGGTGGAGGACGTGGAGGAGGGGGACACAGTGGAGGCAGTGGATGTTGTTGTGTCTGCATGGTTATGGTGCTTGTGTGAGTGCCTGTGGGATGTTTGCCTGCGCCACTTTTGTGTGTTGAGGAGTGCGCATGCTGGTCTGATGGTGTGTTTGGGATAGGCTGAGGTAGAGGGGATTGGGTCACGGTAGTGGAGGTTGGAGGGGGGAGGCTGTACACAGGGACAATGGCTGCCATCAGTGCTGAGGCCAGAGCCTGAAATGCTCTCTGTTGGGCCGCCACGTCAGAGTGAATGCCCTCCAGGTATGCATTTGTTTGTTGCAAATGCCTCTCGACACTCTGGATGGCATTCAGAATGGTTGACTGCCCAACAGTGAGTGATCTCAGGAGGTCAATAGCCTCCTCACTGAGGGCAGCAAGGCTGACTGGGGCAGGGCCTGAGGTGCCTGGAGCGAAGGAGATGCTTACCCTCCTGGGTAACACGCTGAGGGGCTGCTGGGAGGGCCGTGCTGGTAGGGGGGTTGTGGCTGTACCTGTTGTTGCAGTGGGCACAGAGGTGCCCGTCACCGCAAGGGAGCTCCCATCAGAGGAAGAGTCGCTGTCGCTAGTGTCTCCTCCTGTCCCCGTCGTGGAGCTCCTCTCGCCCTCCGTCCCACTGGTGCCTTCAGACTCCATACATTCACCCTCCTGGGCCATGTGGGTTGCAGCTCCCTCCTGCTCCGATGCCACTGCTCCTCCGCCAGATGATGCTAATGCACACAAGGACAGGGTGACAAAGACAGAGGAGACAAATGGTCAATGCCAGCAACAACCCCACTGTTGGTGGACACAACACACAGGGAGCAGCCCTATGCACCAGGCCATGCACTAACAGTTCTTAGGAAAATCGCCTGCCCATGGGGGACGATGCCTAAGGCCATGTGCTGCACAACTGGAAACCACAGGAGCCTGACTAGGTGTAGATGTCCACTACCATTATTGGGGTTGGAGTGCCACAGACCCTGCATAACAATGGACCTACCCTACCAAGTTCGCCCTGGACTAGGGGAACCCACAGCCCACTTCCCCCACTCAGACACCTCATAAAGCGCGCAGAGTCAGCTGAATGAGACTGTACTCACCCCCTTGTGGCTGCTGTAATGCCCTCAAGCGCCCATCAACTCCAGATATGCCACTGCCAGTATCCGGAACATCAGGGGGGTCGTGGTGCGACAGGCATCCCTTCCACATTGGAAGGCCATCCTCAGCTGGGCCTCTGCCGTCTTCTTGCTCCAGCGGCGCAGGTCTTCCCATCTCTTGCAGCAGTGGGTGCTCCGTCTATGATAGACCCCCAGGGTTTGCACATCCTTGGCGATGGCACACCAAACACCCTTCTTCTGGTGGGCGCTGATCTACAGGAAAGGTAAAGTAGGAACGGATTTTACTCCCCCGTGCCGTTCTTCTTACTCATTGGCTACAAATTCCCAACCATGCCCTGAAACACATACACTGACCATCCTCACATGCAGGCCACAGCCCCCCCATGTATCTTCCATCCACGCCACTCCATAATTAATGTCCCATCCACCATGCACACAGTGTACTCACCTGTTTGTCTGGAGGACCGTAGAGTAGCGTGTACTGGGGAGGACCCCATCCACCAGGTTGTCCAACTCATCCGCGGTGAAGGCAGGGGCCCTTTCCCCAGACACTGTAGCCATTGTTGCTTCCAGACTCAAGTCACAGCAGCACTAGAAGTGTAGATCCTCTCCCGTTGAAGGTCAGGTATCAAGTGAGTGAAGAGATAGAAAATAGCGGTCACGTCCGCGGCGGTGCATACGTCACCGCCGGCGTACATCGTCATTGGCTCCTGGAACCCATAGAGCCTAATGATAACCAATGCTGAATTGCGCAGCGGTCTTCGTCCGCCTACTGTAACGCTGCACAATGCCAGCGCAGTTACCTCATTTCCCTTTGTCCCTCCTCACATGTCAGCCAGCCACCATTTCAGGGGGGCACATGGAAGGGCAACTAACTGTGTCACAGCACTTTTGGGTAGGAATACGGACATACAGCACCACACACAGATTAAATCACAATAGTGCAAAACACCCTTGTGCAACCTATGTGGTATATGACCCGCTGCTCACCTTTCTCCTCCATAGGGCACATCCACTGGGGCAGATGATGAGATGGCGTCATCCTCTGGTGTACAGACCCCTGGTGGACCTGTCGACAATGGAAGACAGACACGTCATTATCACCTACAGGCTTGATCAAGCCACAATCCATGAACTGTGTGCTCAGTTGGAGCCAGACCTGATGTCAGCTATCCGCCATCCCACAGGAATCCCCCCTATAATGCAGGTCCTGTCAGTGCTCCATTTCCAGGCCAGTGGTTCCTTTCAAACAACAGTGGCCATGGCATCAGGGATGTCTCAGCCAATGTTCTCTAAAGTGTTGTCCATAGTGTTGTCTGCCCTGCTGTAACACATTCGCAGCTACATCGTTATCCCCCAGGTGGAGGATATGCCCACAGTGAAAGGTGACTTCTGTGCCCTGGGGCATATCCCCAACATCATTGGTGCTATTGATGGTACACATGTGGCATTTGTCCCACCCCGCAGGGATGAACCGCAAAAGCTACTATTCCATGAATGTGCAGATTGTGCAGAATTCTGACTTGGTGGAGATGGCTAAGTGGGTGCACCAGAAATGTGGACATCTGGAAGAAAAAGCCACTTACAGGTGGGCAGAGATTAGAGAGATGCACATTCCCCTAAATTTGATAAAAACAGTGATTTTGC
Source organism: Pleurodeles waltl (assembly GCF_031143425.1). Taxonomy (NCBI): domain Eukaryota; kingdom Metazoa; phylum Chordata; class Amphibia; order Caudata; family Salamandridae; genus Pleurodeles; species Pleurodeles waltl. The sequence continues at coordinate 637,516,032 of NC_090444.1, forward strand.
AATGTCCTATATGTCAGCACGCATAACAGAGATCTGTCCCACTAACAGTCAAAGATCAGTTGGGGAGAGGAAAGTTACCAGGACAGATATGGCAAATTGGTCAGGTTTTAAGGGGAGTGATTGCTGCAGATTACCAAGGAGAAATCAAAATTATGTTTATAACTAGAAGAGAATCTGATTTATTCATACAGATTGGAGACAAAATTGCCCAACTGGTCATAAGTGCAGTGAATGGAGGTTTGGTAAAGAAGGAGTCTGCCCCACCCTTCTGACAGTGCAAGGAAAGGGAAGCTGTGGTGCAGAAGATAAAAACCTCAGTGCTAAGGTGTGTGTTGAATCCCCAAATGACCCTCCAGAACCCTCAGAAATCATAACAAAGGGCCCCAATAACGTCCTGCTGATTCTAAAACAAGGAAAGGAAGAAGAAGGGAACATTTCAGATGAGAAATGTTATTTGCAAGAAAGGTCATACTTTTTTCTTTTGCAGATCCTACCACGACTCACCACTGACCATGAATGTGCTGTGTGGTCTCCCTTCGGGTGTTTGCGTGTGGGGTCGGGGGAGGGATCGAACCCCAACCTGAACATGATTGATTAAAGTACAAAACCCATAGATCTATTTTGCGCAACTGGCTCCTTCAGTTCACCTTCTACATGGGATCAATATAAAGTTTGTCAACTTGTTTGATTACATTCTTCCACTAGAACTAAGCAAACTTGCCAGTTAACTGTCTGTGTTTTTTCATGTGGAACTCTGACTTTGCCTTACATTCCAGCAAACTTTTCAGGTGGACCATGTACCTTTTCATGAGTAGAACTCATGCTACATCAACTTGCTGTTTTAGAGACACTGTTCAATCAGTTATTATCCCAATCAGAGTATATAAGCTTCAGTCTTTTCATTGTTGATGTATCTGATTTGAAAGGTTATGAGATCAATATGTTAATCCACTTCCATTGCTTTACAGTGATTGCTTTTATCATTCAAATCTGATTTGCTTATAATGTTTTTTGTTGTTGTTGTTTTTTGTTATTGTTTGAAATAAGAGAAAGTCTTTGGTCATAGAGTGGAGATGTTATGCTATTAATTGTGTTTAACCAATGACTTTGTGTTTCACCACTGCGCATATTAATTGTTCAATGTTCATCAGGAGCACATTACATTGCACATTACATATTGGCTTTAACATGGCATTAGACATTACATTTGGTATTTAGGTTAGCTGCCTATGGGCTTTAACGTGGAGTTAGACATTGCAGTTGATACATTGCAGATGAGCTGCGTTTTTCCACATGGTAGACCAAGCTGTGTTTCCCAAATTGAATTCACATGAACCCTAACATGATAAGAGAGCGTATATTTGGTGTTTTCCTTTCTGCTCAGCCTTGGGAAGAGGAGAGGCTTAGGAGATCTGGCCAATCTCTTATGGCTTGTTTTATTTCCCAGGTCTGAGAGGAAGGGGCCAGGCTTTTTACAGTGGCCCTGGGCAGCAGTGAGGGGAGATTCTCCCAGACTTCAGTCAGGAGCGGATGTCAGGTGCCTGGCCTCCCGTTTGGGTGGAGAATCTCCTCGGAGTTGAACAGGAGTCATCAACTTGCAGGCATGAGAATGATGACGAGCAGTGATAGGCCCTATGGTGATGAAATTTCGACTTTTATTCTTTGCTTCAAAGTTATGCTATAATATAATCGCATGTATTTGCTGTGTACATTGCAACTGAGAAGTACTTTGATATATTTTGCTTTCATTGCTGCGACTACTTTTAAACGTGTGCTTCCAACCCTCTAATCTCGTCTTTCATTAACCTTGTGGTGATTTAATAATAATAAATGTCTTCTTTAAACTAAGAAGTGAATTCAAGAGAAGTTTTGTAAGCTTGGTCATAAGATAAGAGAAGGAAAGCAAAACACCATGGTAGAGTCCAGTCTCTTTGTATCACAGGTACATTGTCCAAGGGGACATAGGAAGTGGAGCAATGGCAGTTCAAGGTAGTCAGCGTGACATAGTGGGACAGAAGGGTGACAATCAGGAGAGTCTCATTTCCTGGCTGGGGTCTTGTCAATGTTCTCTGTCTTGTGCCTGGATCGCAGGGACCGTTTGCGGGGTGGTTCTCCTTCTGCAGGGGGTGCTGGTGGACTGTCGGTCCTCTGGCGGGACCTCCTGTCCACTAGCGCCGACAGACGTGGAGGGCTTCATCGTTCGGGCTAGTCTCAGGGGCCCGTTGGTGTGCCACTGTCTCCCTCATGTCTGCCAGCACGCCTGCAATGGTGACCAGAGTGGTGTTAATGGACTTCAAGTCCTCCCTGATCCCCAGGTATCATTCCTCCTGCAGCCGCTGGGTCTCCTGAAACTTGGCCAGTATCGTGGCCATGGTCTCCTGGGAATGGTGGTATGCTCCCATGACGTTGGAGAGTGCCTCGTGAAGAGTGGGTTCCCTGGGCCTGTCCTCCCCCTGTCGCACAGTAGTCCTCCTAGTTTCCCTGTTGTCCTGTGCCTCTGTCCCCTGAACCGTGTGCCCACTGCCACTGACCCCAGGTCCCTAATTGTCTTGGGTTAGTGGGGTTGCCTGGGGTCCCTGTAGTGGTGGACACACTGCTGATTGACGTGTCCTGAGGACAGTGGCATGGGCCCGCTGTGTGGTTCCTGTGGTGGTGTTTCCTGAGGGGGGAGGTTCAGTGATGGTTTGGGACTGTGGCAGGGGAACCAACTGTCCAGAGGTCCCTAATGGGCCGGGCTGGTCATCTTGATCCAGGCGTGCAGAGCTGCTGTTGTCACTGTGGGCCTCTTCTGTGGGGGGACTGGAGATGGCTGGCACCTCCTGTCCGGTGACGTTGGGTAGGGGTCCTGTTGGGGTGTAAATGCATAGTTATTGTATCTGTGTGTGGCATCCTGTGCAATGTGTGAGTTTCCCTCTACTCCTGTGCTTGCATTATTGCTTTGGCCCTTGTGTGAGTGGTGATTTTGTGGCCTGGGTGAGTCTCTCTACTGGACATGCGTTGGTGATGGGTGTCCATGCAGGTCTGTAATGGGTGTCCCTGCATTGGTGTTGCATGCAGGGCTTGGTATTGGGATGTGTGGGTTGTGATAGTGGGGTATCTGCGAGGTGTTGGGGTGATGGGTCTGAGGGTAGGGGTAGGCGTTTGTGCTGGCATGCAGGTAGGGTGGGGGTGATATAGTAGTAAAGATTTGCCTTACCAGAGTCCAGTCCTCCTGCTACTCCTGTGAGGCCCTCGTGCATGATCGTCAAGACTTGCTCCTCCTATGTTGTTAGTTGTGGGGGAGGAGGGGGGTCCACCGTCAGTCCTCTGTACGGCTACCTGGTGTCTGGATCCCATGGAACACACCTTCCCCCGTAGGTCGTTCCACCTCTTTCTGATGTCATCCTGGGTTCTGGGGTGCTGTCCCACTGCGTTGACCCTGTCGACAATTCTCCGCCATAGCTCTATCTTCCTTGCAATGGATGTCTGCTGCACCTGTGATCCGAATAGCTGTGGCTCTACCCTGATGATTTCCTCCACCATGACCCTGAGCTCCTCCTCAGAAATCCTGGGGTGTCTTTGACGTGCCATAATGTGGTGTGGGTGATGTGTGAGGTGATGTTGGTTGTGCTGTGTGATGTGTTGTGTTGGGGTGTGTTCTTTGAGGTGCATGGATGTTGTATGAGTGATGGTGCTGTGTGCCTGTGGATGCTGGTGTTGTGTTTGCTATTGTCTTTCTCTCTCTGCTTTTTCAAAACAATTTGTTGTAAGGGGTTGTGGGTAATGTGGGTGTGTGTTTTATAGTGGTGTGAGTGTGTGGGTGTGGTGTGTGTATGTGTATCAGGTGTGTGTATTTGGAATTGTCCAATGTGGTTGTGTTTTGTAAATGTGTGTGTATTTTGAGCGCGGCGGTGTGTACCGCCAATGGATTACTGTGGTTCAATGACTGCCGGGTTGATTTATGGGTCGTGATAGTGTGGGCGTATTCCAGTTGGCGTGACGGTGTAGGTTTTGCTATCGCCAGTTTAGCACTGGCCTTTGGTTTGGAGGACTTGTGTGGGTGTCTGTATTGTGGCTGGTTACGAGATGTGGGTCGTAATACCTGTAGCGGATTTTCGCCTCGGCCACAGTATGTTGGCACCCGTCAGCACGGCGGTAAGCAGGATTTACCGCCAGGGTTGTAATGAGGGCCTTAGTGTGTGTTTAAAGCTACATAAAGACTTTTTGCTATTTAATTGATAACTTGACTTGTGTATTGTGGATTTTTGTCATTTTGGTCTTGTATTGTTTGGATAAATATTCCCTATTTTTCTAAACCTGTGTTGTGGCATTCTGTAGTGTTTTCATTAAGTTACTGTATGTGTTGGTACAAATACTTTACACCTAGCACTCTGAAGTTAAGCCTACTGCTCTTGCCAAGCTATCAAGGGGGTAAGCAGGGGTTAGCTGAGGGTGATTCTATTTTACCTTGACTAGAGTGAGGGTCCTTGCTTGGACAGGGGGTAACCTGACTGCCAACCAAAGACCCCATTTCTAGCACTGTGGATCTGTCTACGTGCTTTGGCTAGGTAGGGGAAGGGGTGATTTGGATTGGGAGAAGGGAGGTAGAGGTGGAGGGGGAACAGAAGGTGGGGGGTGACTGGCTGCCATCTGTGAGGAGGCTAGCGCCTGAAAAGATCTCTGTAGGCCAGCCATTGCACCATGAATGCCTTCCAGGAATATATTTGTCTGTTGGAGTTTAGTTGCAAATCCCTGGATGGCATTCATAATGGCTGATGTACCCACAGAGATACTTTTCAGGAAGTCAATAGCCTCCTCACTGAGGGCAGCAGGGGTAACAGGGGCTGGGCTCGAGGTACCTGCGGCAAAGGAGACACCAACCCTCTTGGGTGAGCGGGCACAGCCAACTGGGGTGAGAGCAATGAGGAGGGTGGTGATAGAATGGGAGGTGGCGGACAAGGATGGTACAGGGAGATGCCCCGATGGGTCTGCCACCACTAGGGAGTGTCCAATGGAGGAAGAATCCGATGATGAGGATGTCCCAGTCCCCCCGTGGCACTCCCTCCCCCTCTAGGCCACTGGGTCCCTCTGTGCCAGTGGTGTCTTGACCCGAGATCCAATGGCCAGATGCTTTCCCACTCTGCTGTGCCCCATATCCTTCACTTGCCGGTTTAGATGCTGCAAATACCGAGAGAAATAGGGTCATCCCATGTCCATGATCACACTTTAACAACAGCTCTGATTAGCATACATTACCATGATGCCAAGTAGGCTCCAGCAACAAACTCCACCTAAGTGGACAAACATGTGCCATACCATATGCATGCATGCCATCTGAACTGTCAACAGTTTACCACAGAAAAATCTGGATCTCACACAACTACAGTTGCATGGCTGAAGTTGTGCAATCACAATAACCATTCATCCATTAGGAGACACGATCACCCTCAAAGCTTTGCCCCATGGAGCCTACCTCAGTCACCTATTGGTATACAATAGCAGGCCAATGCGAAATGCAATTCCCCAGATCCCACACACGGTCATGCACACATCTATTTGTCACATACATGATAACCCAACGTTAAGAAATGATGCTATAAAATCATGCCATGTTGATGACAACAGTACAATATCCTGGAGAAGATGACATGGAAATGCCCATGTCACATTGGAAACATATCATCAATCTACACTTCATCAAGTGATATTTGTCCCAATAAAGTAATGGAGGTAATATTAATGTTGCTCAGCTAGGCCACACATGTGGCATGGAAATGGACACTGTAGACATAAAGGGCAGTATGTCAGGGAGAAGTGTCCCCAAAATACACAACACAATGAATCAGCAAGTCCCAGGGTAATCACCACTAATGTCTGGTGCCCCTTAAAATGACATACTCAGAGTGCATCAGTAGAACTCATTAGTCCTTTGTATGATTTAGAGACACAGGGATTTGTAAGTACTTGTAGAAGGCCCTCAACATGGTGCCCAATGTGAAGCTACATCAATGTCCCCAATTTGGTCATACAAACCAGATGTTTATCTGTGAATGAATGCTTGCACCCAGGCACATGTGATTTCAACATAACTGCAAGTCACTCCATGATGCTGACCAACATTCAGGGCACAAACCTTACCAATTACACATGTGCATCACACTTTTCCACATGATGCCACATCAAGGGCATAGATATTCACATTGTGGTTCTAAACTCTAGCCCCACCTGTCATGTCTCTCATTGCTACTGCAGATGAACATGCCAAATGACATGCTATGATGGGTGAGGGTATGTGTCAGCCAATGAACAATGACGAAACACTTCTGTATGTGGCACAACATGAAATGTATCCCCATTGTAAATGTACCATTCCACAAACTGTATGTCATGCACATATATGTGAGGGAATACAGACATCATCCTATCAACATAGTTAGACCACACATGAAAATGCAGCTTAGAAATGTTTTTCAAAAGAGAAAGGGACACATGCTGACATGTAGGCACAATACATGTTGACAACAGTGATTTCACATAAATCATGTAAATTGACATTCCCCACTTATCAACTGAAAGTACTGATCTATAGCTGCATCCAAAGAACAATGTAAGCCCTGCCACATATATGTTGTACAGGTTCACATTACAGATTGCAGTGATGCACCAGCCCCCATCATACGCTGAAGACAAATAGCTTCTGGGTGACAGATGCCTACATACACGTTTACCCAGACACATGGCAGAGGACAGTGATCAATCACCTACTTATCTTTGACCTGGAACATTGAGGAGTAGTGGTCTGTTGCATAGAATTTATACACACTACAACAAACTGTAGCTGATTGATCAATGTACACAGTCAGTCATTTGTTGTCCCTGAAGAGCAAGTGGTTTGTGGATTCCACGTAGTTGTGTCATAGGTCTCTAGGCCAATATGCCAGGCATATCAGTATGCACCACATGACATGTCTACACAAACAATCACTCATCTTCTGTGTGACACATGGCTCATCCCTAATTGTCAGGGGAGGTGTCAGAACCTAACTCTATCATTTGGCAATTGGACAAGCAGGAATATGCCCTTTCCTCACCCCCTTGTGGCTGCTGTGCTGCCCTCAAGTGCCCATCAAGCTCCGGATAGGCCACTGTCAGAAAGCAGACCTTTAGGAGTGTCATGGTCTGACAGGTATCCTGCCCACATTGGGAAGACATCCCCAGCTGGACCTCTGCGATCTTCAGGGCCCAGTGTCTCTGGTCCTCAAACATTTTCTGCAGTGTTCACTCCGCCGGCTGTAGACCCCCAGGGTCTGCACCTTCTTGGCGATGACTCTCCATCATCCCTTCAATTGATGGGCATTGACCTGCATGGATGCAAAAGACAAATCAAGAGATCATGATCACAAGTCTCATCACAAATGAATGAGTCACATACATGTCAGTAACATCAAGCAAGAACTGTCCTATCTGTCATTACTTCCGAAGTGTGACATGTACAAGCCAATAAGTACAGGGACATGACTACAGACATATATTTCTCTATCTGCAGACTAACCCACTATCCTGCCCAGGCCCTACAATGACTAAGTGAGCTTACTGACATTATGTAGGTCATGCTCTAGCAGCCTGACTGAGATGTGAGCCACTATGAGACACATCACACCTCTGTGGCTTCTGAAGGGTAAACTCCACAGGCATGAATGGACCAACACATTCGCACTCTGTGAGAATGATTCTCTGCATATAGTACCTACAGGCAACTGCCAGAGTACAAACTCAAACATTACACATGGGTAACAATGAAATGACTGGCTTGGTAAAGATAGTGTCTTCCTTGTCCATGTGCGGACATGTGGACGAGCAAATGCAGACTCAAGCCACTTCAGCGGGTGGAGTTCTGTGTTATGTACCTGTACCACACAAGACCCCTTTGCACATAGCATCCAACAAATAAAGGCATGCATTGTACAGTTTCTGCCACGTGACCAAGCTACTGACTTACATATCATGGCCTCCCGGGAATCAACACACTGTCTGCACTGTGGGACTGTTATTTATGCAATAAGTTTGCACAGGAAAAATATGACCTGTGGGAAGGTGACAACAGGACTGTGGGAGTAAGGGACCAGTCATGAGTCAAAGACACACATTGACAATGATGCTAAGTGCACACATGGACTAGATTAATAACGCACCTCTATACCCATTCCTAACCTAATCAAAGGAATGAGGCATTCTGGGCAGGATTTTACACCAGAGCCTCATATTGCCCACATGACAGGATCTGCTGGGGTACAGGGAGTGGGCCCAGTGCCATATTTGCATAGCCACAGTGACTCCACCCCAGCCTAGACTAGGACCCATACTGGGAGACATATTTGACAGGCCCTGGTCTTGGTAGTCTAAGCATATAGAACCTACATGACGCTCCCTTCCCATCACTTCCATGCATGACAGTACATAATGTAGCCAACAGAAATCTGACATGTGGTGTGTGTGGCAGCCTAAAGAGCAGAGTGACTCATCATGCCATACAACATGCATACTCAGCTCATACTGTCATGCACATACGTGTTGTCTGACATTTACAACAATCGCGATGGAGATGTTAGTAGATGGCAGTAATGTTTCCTCACCTAGTTAATTGCATCCAACACATGGAGGATCTAGGAAGCCAAAAACTTCACACAACACAATTTGACTGAACTTTACATATGTCACTGGCCACCAATACCTGCACATTGTACATCCCCTTGATGACACACTGTAGGAAAGTACCATCTTGCCTGGCATGTTACCCCCATTTTCACTGTATGTATGTATGTTTTAGCCACTGTGTCACTGGGATCCTGCTAGGCAGGACCACAGTGCTCATAGTATGTGCCCTGTATGTGTTCCCTGTGTGGTGCCTAACTGTATCACTGAGGCTCTGCTAACCAGAATCTCAGTGTTTATGCTCTCTCTGCTTTCTAAATTTGTCACTTCAGGCTAGTAACTAATTTACCAATTCTCATTGGCACACTGGTACACCCATATATTTCCCTTGTATATGGTACTTAGGTACCCAGGGTATTAGGGTTCCAGGAGATCCCTATGGGCTGCAGCATTTCTTTTGCCACCCATAGGGAGCTCAGACAATTCTTACACAGGCCTGCCACTGCAGCCTGAGTGAAACAACATCTACATTATTTCACAGCCATTTTTCACTGCACATAAGTAACTTATAAGTCACCAATATGTCTAACCTTCACCTGGTGAAGGTTGGGTACCAAGTTACTTAGTGTGTGGGCGCCCTGGCACTAGCCAAGGTGCCCCCACATCTTCCAGGGCAAATTTCCCGGACTTTGTGAGTGTGGGGACACCATTACACGCGTGCACTATACATAGGTCACTACCTATGTATAGCGTCACAATGGCAACTCCGAACATGGCCATGTAACATGTCTAAGATCATAGAATTGTCACCCCAATACCATTCTGGTATTGGGGGACAATTCCATGACTCCCCGGGTCTCTAGCACAAAACCCGGGTGCTGCCAAACTGCCTTTCTGGGGTTTCCACTGCAGCTGCTGCCAACCCCTCAGACAGGATTCTGCCCTCCTGGGGTCCAGGCAGCCCTGGCCCAGGAAGGCAGAACAAAGGATTTCTTCTGAGAGCGGGTGTTACACCCTCTCCCTTTGGACATAGGTGTGAAGGGCTGGGGAGGAGTAGCCTCCCCCAGCCTCTGGAAATGCTTTGATGGGCAAAGACGGTGCACGTCTCTGCATAAGCCAGTCTACACCGGTTCAGGGATCCCCCAGCCCTGCTCTGGCGCGAAACTGGACAAAGGAAAGGGGAGTGACCACTCCCCTGACCAGTACCTCCCAGGGGAGGTGCCTAGAGCTCCTCCAGTGTATCCCAGACCTCTACCATCTTGGAAACAGAGGGGTTGGGGGCACACTGCACTGCTCTAAGTGGCCAGTGCCAGCAGGTGACGTCAGAGACCCCCTCTGATAGGCTCTTACCTCTCTTGGTAGCCAATCCTCCTTTCTTGGTAGCCAAACCTCCTTTTCTGGCTATTTAGGGTCTCTACTCTGGGGAATTCTTCAGATAACGAATGCAAGAGCTCACCAGAGTTCCTCTGCACTTCCCTCTTCGACTTCTGCCAAGGATCGACCGCTGACTGCTCCAGGACGCCAGGAAAATCGCAACAAAGTAGCAAGCCGACTACCAGCAACATTGTAGTGCCTCATCCTGCCGGCTTTCTTTACTGTTTCCTGGTGGTGCATGCTCTGGGGGTCATCTGCATTCACCCTGCACTGGAAGCCAAGAACAAATCTTCCGTGGGTCGACGGAATCTTCCCCCTGCTAATGCAGGCACCAAAAGAGTGCATCACCGGTCCTCTGGGTCCCCTCTCATCCTGACGAGCGTGGTCCCGGGAACACAGGAACTCTATCCAAGTGGCTCCCACAGTCCAGTGATCCTTCAGTCCAAGTTTGGTGGAGGTAAGTCCTAGCCTCCCCACTCTAGACTGGAAACCTGTGTGCTGCGTGATTTGCAGCTGCTCCGGCTCCTGTGCACCCTTCCAGGATTTTCTTCATGCACAGCCTAGCCTAGGTCCCCAGCACTCCATCCTGCAGTGCTCAACCCTCTGATTTGACCTCTGGTAGCGTAGGACCCTCCTTTGTGACTCTGAGCCAGCTCTGGTTCACAAATCTTCTAAGTGCCTGTTCGGGTACTTCTGCGGGTGCTGCCTGCTTCTGTGGGGGCTCTCTGAGTTGATGAGCGCCCCTTCTGTCTCCTCCTCCAAGGGGTGACATCCTGGTCCTTCCTGGTCCCCAGCAGCACCCAAAAACCTTTACCGCAACCTTTGCAGCTAGCAAGGCTTGTTTGTGGTGTTTCTGTGTGGAAACACTTCTACAACCTTCACTGTGATGTGGGACATCTTCCATCCAAAGGAGAAGTTCCTAGTCCTCTTCGTTGTTGCAGAAATCCAAGCTTCTTCCATCCAGAGGCACCTTCCTTGCACCTTCATCCGGGGTTTTCTGGGCTCCTGCCCCCCCGGACACTATCGCGACTCTTGGACTTGGTCCCCTTGCCTTGCAGGTCCTCAGGTCCAGCAATCCGTCTTCATGCTTTGCTGGTGTTTGTGGTTCTTTCAGAATCCCCCATCATGATTATTGTGCTCTTTTGGGGTAGTAGGTGTACTTTACTCCTACTTTTCAGGGTCTTGGGTTGGGGTATCTTGGACACCCTGACTGTTTTCTTACAGTCCCAGCGACCCTCTACAAGTTCCCATAGGTCTGGGGTCCATTTGTGATTCGCATTCCACTTTTGGAGTATATGGTTTGTGTTACCTATTGCAACCTATTGTAATTCTACACTGTTTGCATTACTTTTCTGACTCTTACATACCTGCTTTGGGTTTGTGTACATACTTGTGTATATTACTTACCTTCTTACTGAGGGTACTCACTGAGATACTTGTGGCATATTGTCATAAAAATAAAGTACCTTTATTTTTAGTAACTCTGTGTATGGTGTTTTCTTATGATATTGTACATATAAGTGGTATAGTAGGAGCTTTGCATGTCTCCTAGTTCAGCCTAAGCTGCTTTGCCATAGCTACCTTCTATCAGCCTAAGCTGCTAGAAACACCTCTATTCTACTAATAAGGGATAACTGGACCTGGCACAGGGTGTAAGTACCACAGGGTACCCACTATAAGCCAGGCCAGCCTCCTACACACACAGACTGTAACAACAGGCACGTGAGTAGTCAAACTGGCCACATGGGTATATTCTAGCCTTTGAGGAGGGAAAGGATTGTGAAGTACAGAGAAAACTGTGCACATGAGGTACTTACCTGCTCCTCTGTTGCACCTGTGAGGAGGGAAAGGACTGTGAAGTACAGAGAAAACTGTGCACATGAGGTACTTACCTGCTCCTCTGTTGCACCATAAAGCTGTCCATAGAGGGATGTGACCTCACCCACTAGCCTCTCCAGCTCCTCTGGAGAGAGGGCATCGGCCCTATCACCTGGTGGATGTGGCATGATTGCTCCCAAAGGCAGTACACAGCAGCTCAGGTAGTGAAGGTCTTTCTGGCAGCAGTGTCAGAAGTCAAGTGAGTGAATCTGCAGAACATGTCGGATGCGTCCACCACATACGTGGTCATGACCACCGGCAGATACAGCCATTGGCTCACAACCGCCACTGGCAACAATGTTATCCTATGGCTGTGTCCGCCACGGTTGCAGTTGTGGGCGGTTCCTAATGTCCAGTGGAGTAGGTCAAGCAGCTGCCATTTTAGAGGCCTGAAATATCATATTGGGATTCACAACCTGCATCATACCTCTGGAAATGTGGTTTTGAGCTCACAAACATGCTTATCCTGTCTTGTCATTTAGGTCCTACTACACCAACACAATTGTAGTATGTTGCAGGGCACAGATGGCATTTAATAGTGGGCAGGACAGCTCTAGGGTGGTGTGACCGGTGCCACCCCACCAGCTGCTGACTTTGGGAGGGGGTGCCTTGTTTGCAACTATATTCTAGTTTTTGAAACCCCTGTTGCAGTGTTCCTTGCCGCCAGGAACTCTCAGGCAAGAATAAAAATGCCAAGCTAACGCTGGAGGTTAATGTTCTTCCTGGAGAGAGTTCAGAGTTTTCTCTAGTGGAAGTTCTAAGGTAGCATAGTGGGTATATATGCATGCTGCAAAGAACATGTACCATGTAGATCACAAAATGCATATAACGCAAATAGGTCAGGGGGTTACTGCTTTTGTCAGAGAGGTCCTTTTGTCACTAATAGTTTATAAGTTAAAGTCCTAGTATAGAACAGTAAGTTATTAACAGTCATTAAAGAACTGCATGCATTCTTCAAAGTATAGATTAGAGCATTATCATGTTTTACCCAGTCTGTGATCATCCTAATGTTGCAAAAAGAGTTTATTTGGGTATAAATCAATTCTTATTATTAAAGATAACCCACAAACATGGTGTTATATTAAATAATCTGAGTTATGATTCTCCTAAAGCACTCCTAAACTATGCAGCCTACCATTATGGATGACGCAAGACTCCTAAATCTTTTAGTGCTCTGTCTTATGTAACATTTCTCATACACTGATTTGCAAACTTATGACTGATTGTCTCTGTGTAATGTGGGTGTGATGTAAAGTGCTCTGGCACCCTACACTGAAATGAGTGGGCCTACAAAACAAATTAAATGCCCTAGAGAAAGAGTAGTTATGTAGACTTGAGGGACACTGTTAAAAGGGTGTTAGTAAGGGAATCTGGGGTGTATGTGGTCATTGGGGGGCACAAACAAACATTGTCACACAGGGTGTCACTGGGGTATGTCCGGCCCTGACAGTGGGGCACAGTCCTCCCCCCCTGATGGTCATTTTGGCTATCGGGATATCCAGTCACATTTCGAAGGGCAATTGCGTTGCACATCTTTGAGTTTGGTCCAGATACATGTTGAATTCACATGTGTGGAATGGGGTCACATGTGACCCTTGTGGTATATGCAGCTGTTATGTGTACTGGTTGCCATGTCTATCCCTTCTGATATGCCTAGTCACATGATATAATTGACATGCAACATGTATGTTTATGTGGACACAATGACTAATGTTAGAAATCATGTCTTGTCATACATAGGTATCCAGGGAAAGGAAGGATGCAACAACCTCCTGTCTACCGTTCACTGCTAGACCTTCAAACCATGGAAGAACACCATGTCATACAGCTCTACTATCTGAATCTGCAAACAATAGTGGACCTATGTCGTCAGTTGGAGCCAGATATGATGCCAGATATTAGTTATCCAACCAGCATATCACCAATTGTCAAGTCAGTATTGAACTTCCTAACCACAGGGCCCTTCCAACATACAGTCGCCCTGTCAGCTGGCTTGTCTCAATCTATTTTCAGTCTTTTGTTCAAGGATGTCCTCTCAGCAATGTTGAAACACCTGGACAGCTACATCCAGTTTCCCCAACATCAGGATTAAGCCCATTTGAAGGCTGACGTTTATGGTTTTGCATGCCTCCCACATGTGGTGGGGGTCATTAATGGCACACATGTTGGCTTGGTCCCACTGCATGCCAATGAACAAGTATACTGCAACAGAAAAAACTTCCAATCCATCAACACGCAAGTTGTCTGTTTGGCAGATCTTTACATTTCACAGGTGTGTGCCCATTATCTGGGTTCAGTCCATAATTCCTTAATAATGTGGAACAGCACCATACCCCAGCCGATGTCACAACTGTACCCAGAATGGCCTGACTGGATGGTAAGTCACATCTGTCCTGTTTGTGTATGTGCAATGTCAGGTCCTACAATCATAAAGTGAGTTACTCATTGTTGTATAAATGTCCCATTGCTTTACAGAAGACTCTGCATATCCAAACCATCCTTGGTTGCTGACGCCACTAAGGAAGTCCTCTTCAATGAGCCCTTTGGAAGAACAAGGCAGGTAGAGGAGTGGGCTTTTGGGCTCCTGAAGGGCAGATTCAGTTGACTGGACCAGACAGGTGAAGCCTGGAGCCCTGCGGAGGAATATCCCGTAAATCCTAGAGGAGGGGGAGTCTGCAGTGCCACTGGGTGAGATTCATGAAATGCCAAGTGAGGATGACAGTGGTGAAGAGGAAGGAGCTGACTTGTGGGAAGATCTCATCAACAGCTACTTTCATGAGTGTGTGTCATGTGATGTGCTGACTGTTACTGTACAAAGAACTGTAGTTGTGAGAATGTGTGGAGTTGAGTGTTTGCGAAACAACTAGTGATTAGATACTCTGCTGTATTCTGCCAAAGTGTGATTGAAGAGTTAACCTTTGACATTTCCCCACCTTGAGGTAACTACTTTGTGTCAGTCTTATTGCAGTGTAATTTCCTTTCCAGGTGCTTGCTATGTGATTTGTGTAATACGTATGTTTTCAAGCCTCTACTCCCTGTTTTGTCTTTACACAGATACCTTCACCATGACATCCTCATGTGGGAATTTCAGAGTTGTGACATTGCCAGGTATCTGGTGCAGTTCTGACATATGAAGTGGACATGGATTGTTCCAGGTAATGTAGGGCACAGATTTAGGGTGTATAAGATCTGTGCCAATGTAGTTTGAACAGTGTTTGGATAGAAGGTCTGAAGTGTACATCGCACTTGTTTATTGTGCTGTGTTGGGCGGTTTGCATAATGTATGTGATCCTGTGCATATGAAATATGTTGCATCAATTGCAAGCAAGGCATTCAACCTTCTCATAGGCTAATCACTATACTTGTATGACCTCTATGTAGCTGGAGTTGTGCTTCATCATTGCAGGCCACAGTGCCTATGCTACAATACTGACATATGTTTGTGTCATACCACCAGATGCATTGTCATTGGATTATGATATGCCTGTGATCAGGGACTGTGGTAATGCACTCTGTCTATACTTTGGTTTATGTTATGTTGGAGTTCCTTGGTATGGTATGTAGTAAGGCTCAAGCTGGTGACACCCTTCACCATTCTGTTTGCCTAGTCTACAGGACAATGCCTGACAAGGCCCTCACTTCCATGGTCTGGGGGCTGTTTCTTGTTATATGTACCTTGACACAATATGGGTCAACCATTCTTGGCTATGACAGTCCAGACATTTCAACAGCCTGTGTGCTGTACATTGGAATGAAATGTTTGGTGTGACCAGAAAACTGTAGCAATGTGCTAGTGTGTGTTGGTAGTAATCCTTAGCAGGACACTGTACCTGTAACATATCCTTCCTTGCATTGGTACCCTGTGACTTCCTCATTTGCTTCATGTGGTCCTACATCTCTACATAGCTAAATGTGGAACAGAAGCAAGCAGGCAATGACTTTGTGATAGGTGGATTTATTGAAAATTTGTGCAGGCAGAAAAATTGGGGTATGATGGAAAAGAAAAGTGAAGGGTTTCATTCATGGTGGATGAAATCATTGGAGTAGATGCCATACCACTGGAAGTCCAAAGACCAACATACTGCTCTGATTGGAAATGGAAAGTGGTTGAAGAACTGTCAGCAGAGTGAATATGTGGCACACAGGAGGTCTTTTTGGAAGAGGTCACTTGCTGGCAGTGGTGGGTGTCTTGTCATCCGCACCTCCTGGAGTCTTTGCTGGATGTCCCCGCTTGTGAGGGGGAGGTCTGCTTCTACAGAAGCAGAGGTGTCTGGGGTGGCTTCTTCCCCTGATAGGGCCTCCCTTCCAGTGGATGGCTCTGATGACAGGCCTGGTGTAGATAGGGCAAAGGAAGGGTTAGTGTGTTTTTGTCGATCCCTGCTCAGGGTGATGTTAATGTCCCTCAGCACGCCTGCTAGGGGGGTCATGTTGGTATTGTGAGCCTCCCACTGTTCATGCATTTCCCAATGGAAGGCCCTCTGCAGCTGCTTCATTTCCCAAAGTTCTACAAGTACCTGGCCCATCATGTCTTGGGACTCCTGATAGACCCCCAAAGCGCGGCTGATGGATTACTGGCCAGGAGCATCCTCAGTAGTCTCACGCCATTGGCCCACAGCATCCCACCCATATACCCTACCCCCACAGCCCTATGCCTTTGCCCCAGGGTGCCCCCACCATTGGTTCCAGGACTATCATTGTCAGAGATGTTGTGCTTTGACTCAGGATCCTGGACAGGAGTGCACAAGATGGTTGACACTGTCCTAGGGACTCAGGTTGGGGGGCAAAGGGCTGCCTGTGATGTGGATGATGTAGTGGCCACAGTGAGATTCACTGTTGGGGTCTGACCAAGTTGTCCAGATGGGCCAGAACCATCCTACATGTCCAGACATCAAGGAGTATCATTGTCACTGAGGGCATCAGCCATGGGGGTAGTGGCAGTCTATTCTGTGGGCTCAGTGTGGCGTGTGGCAGCTCGACCTGTTGATGTAAAACATACACTGTTACTGGTTGTATTGTTACATCTACCTCCAAACGTTTTCAGTGAGATTTCGCAAAGCCCTTGTACATAGTTGATTTGCAGGTTATCCTATTGTGGCAGGTACCCTGGGTATTCGTTTATTGACCTGACATTTGTGAAGCATGCCCATTCCATTTGAGTCAAGCAGCTGCTGAAATGTGCAGATCATTAGCCCTTGGGACGATGCCATCTTGCCACTAGTGCAGACAAAACAGTGTCTAAGCAAGATACTTCTTTGGCCATTTTGAGGCCCTTGTTGTATATGTGAATGGAGTCATCATGTGGTCAGTGCTTTGAGAATGTGTTTGCTACCAATACCATTCTGGTTATGCATCTTGAAGCCTTCCGGATCATTCGTTTTGCACACAGTGTAAGGTGTCCTTCCAGTCCTCAATAGTTTCATCTTGGGTTAGCAGGTCAGGATGGAGCTAGGTAGCCAGACACATCTCAGAGTTGAGCATGATCTGTCTCTTGGTCCCTCCCAGGTTAGTAAACTTCAATTGACAGTTAGCAGGCAAGGGTATTTAGACAAGTGACCACTGGTCTGGTGTTTGTAGTTACTGAAGCAGTGCCTCCTGGGAGTTGTAGTCATATCACTCCTCATACCATACTCACTTGACAGATGGTGTCCACCCAGGTGAATGAACTTCAATTGAGAGTTCATAAATCAATAGAATTAGGCAAGCTATCATTGTTTTTGTGTTTGGAGTTAGGGCCACAGGGTTACTTGGTCCCCACACTATGCATATGCTATGCTCCCAGATGAGAAAACTTTATTTAAAAGTTAAGACACAAGGGTATTTTGGCATGAGAACACTGTGCTTGTGTTTGGCGTGGGAGAGACAGAGCCTCCTGGCCTTAGCAGTCATGTCAGTCCCTCTATTTCATACTAAACACAGTATACAAATGGTATCCTCACAGATAAGTACACTTCAATTGAGAGTTGCCAAACAGGGGTCTTTGGACAGATGAACACAGGGCTGGTGAGTGACAGTAAAAGTGGCAAAAGGTGAGCTAAGAACACGCATGACATAACATTTATAGTGTTGTGACTCATCAGACTCCACTCCCACAGGTATTCCTGTCAAGCCCTCGGGATGTAGGATGGCCAAGACCTTTTCCTCCCCAAGGAAAGAGATGCAATAGGGCACTGGGGGAGGGGAAGGGGCTCCCCCAGTCTTCTTGGCCTGCAGCTGGTGCCTGGAGACCAGGGAAGGGACCTTGCCCCTGAGGTCGTTCCACCTCTTCCTAATGTCCTCCCTTTTGCGCAGGGTGGTGCCTACAGCATTCTGTCCCACAGTTCCATTTTTCTACTGTGAGGAGTGTGCCGGACTTGTGCTCCAAACAATTGTGGCTCTTCTCTAATGATTTCATCCACCATGACTTTCAACTCATCCTCAGAAAAATGTGTTTTTTTAGAATGTGACATGGTAGAATTTGAAGAAATAAAAATAAAATGACAATTACTTTTTGAAGAGGGGAAGTGCAAAAGTGTGTGACTGGACAAAAGTGTGTGCTGGGTGTGAAAAGAGATTGTGAGAAAAAAGTGGTACCTGATAGCTGTGCTGCTGGGTAGAATTATAGGCTCTGGCTTGTGTGTGTTGTACTGTAAATGCAAATGATTGTGGCATGTGAAGGGGTTTGTTTTATCGTGTCCTTTGCAGGTGTGTCCAGAGTGGCAATGTGTATCAGTGGTGTTGTTTTCAAATCCATCCAATTTGCTATTGTGTATTACTTTGGTGAATGGAAACCACTGTGGTTCGGACCGCCATTGGCTGACCACCAGGGGTACCTACCACTGCATCTTTGGCATTGTAATACAGTCAGTGGTTGGCTGCTGTGCCGTCAGGACTGGAGGTTGGACCACCTAACTCTGGGCCTTTGCACCTCTGCCGGTCTGCCTTTTTTGGCTGGCGGTCAAAGGTCCTGCCTCTTTGACTCTTAATGGTGGTCTTTTAGGACCACGAACATCGCAGTCTGGTGGTCCAACCACTAAACACGTAATGAGGCCAAAGCCTTTTTTAATTTGCTAATAACTTTCACTGGTCACTGCAGCTGCTGTCTGTAAAGTTTTGGGGTGATCCATGAAGCGGGGGCCAAGAAAGTGGGGAAGAACCAAAACACGGTTTCCCCATGCAATTTCCAATAGGGATTTTTAACCCCACTACAGCCCAAACCTCTGAAAGTTATTACATTAAATCAGGCACAAACCTAGCTTTTGGTCCAGAAAGAGACCTTTTTGGAATCTGTTCAGTAGTTTTGTAGTTATACTTACCTGAAGAAACTATAGCTAGTGCAGATAAGTACCTTTAGGATACAAGTAACTATAGGATACAAGTAATAAGCCCTCATTACAACCCTGGTGGTTGGTGTTAAAGTGGCGGTAATACCGCCAACAGGCTGACAGCACCTACAGCCAAATTATGACCATGGCGGAAAGATCTCTGAGAGACAGCCAATCTACCACCCCGACCGCCAGGGCGGAAACAACAGGCACCACGGCGGTAGGCGTCTACAGCCCACCATATTAAGACACTGCAATCCGCCACTTTTTCCGGGGCGGTACCAATGACATCAACAGCCTGGCGGAAACTGAGCTCAGAAGGGAAAGGACTCACTATTGGAGACAAAAGGAACAACCACTGCATGTCTTCCCCATGATCTTCTACGTGCTGCTCCACCATGAACACCAACGCCGGCGAAGACAACGACGGTGAGTACAGACGCCTAGAACACAAGTAAGGGAGGGAGGAAAAAGAGAGTGACACACACATGCACCACACACCCCAACAACATACACACAATCAGCTGCATTACTAAAACAATTTTACCCCATAACTCGGATGAATAATGCAAGGACAAAATGATTTTGAAAAAGTGAATGTAATGAGAGTAAAACATCAAGAAAAATAGGTTAGGCAAGATAATAGATATATACATATGTACAGAAAAAGGGACACAGCCCAGTCCACAATGTTAGTAGGCCACATGGCACTGGCCAAAGTCCAAGACCACACATGTCACCTGCCTCAACACTGAGAATGCACTGCAGGGGCAAATAGGTGGGTACCTCAGGGGGATGAGGGGTGGGGGGCACCTCAGCCTGGAGATGGAACAAGACCACTGGTTCTGGAGGGGGCAACATGCCCTGTGCTTGGTCCTGGGGCGTGCAAGGCCACGGTCTCTCGAGTGGGTGTCTTCCACACTGGTTCTGGAGGGGTCCTTGTGCCCTGTGCTTTTGATCCTAAGTAGTGCTGGGCATGTTGGTGTCTTCCCCACTGGTTCTGGAGGGGGCCTCGTGTCCTGTGCTCTTGATCCTGGGGAGTGCAAGGTGAAAGTCTCTCAGGTGGGTGTCATATCAACTGGATTTGCAGGGGCATGCTGCACAGCAGCCCATGGTGGCAGGATTACAAACTGTCTGCTGGTGGTGATGGCTGCTCAGTGGAGGTGGTGGTGCTGCTGGGGAAGGGAGGCTCCTGCCCATCCCCTGCAACCTCGGATGGCTGCTCAGTGGAGGTGGTGCTGCTGTTGACAGGGGGAAGCTCCTGCCCATCCCCTGCAACCTCGGACGGCTGCTCAGTGGAGGTGGTGCTGCTGCTGGGGGGTAGGCTCCTGCCCATACCCTGCAACCTCAGACACCTGCTCAGTGGAGGTGGTGGTGCTGCTGGGGGGGGGAGGCTCCTGCCCATCCCCTGCAACCTCGGATGGCTGCACTACCAAGGTTGTTGGTGGGGGCTCCGTCACACTTCCTGCCCCAGGCCCCTTGCCCTTCCTGCCTGCTGGTGCAGGCTCCTTGCTCTTCCTGGCAGCTGGGGCATACTCCTTTCCCTTCTTAGCAGCTGCTGCAGGCTCCTTTGTCTTCCTGACAGCTGGGGCAGGCTCCTTTACCTTCTTGCCTGCTGGGGTAGACACCTTTGTCTTCCTGGCAGCTGGGGCAGGCTCCTTTCCCTTCTTGCCTGCTGGAGCAGGCTCCTTGGTCTTTCTGGCAGTTGTGGCAGGCTCCTTTCCCTTGAGGCTGCCTGGTGCAGGCTCCTTCACCTTCAGGCCATGTGGCCTGGATCATTTCCACCACCAGTGGGTATGGTGGCGGCTGGGCCCATGGACTGGGTGGCTGAGGTAATTGGCCGGGTTCTTCCAAACCTGCCCATACGTGCAAGACGTGGGGAGGGGGAAGGAAGAGGTCAATGGTGGATAGGAAAAGCTTTTTAGGGACATTGGGGTAGGAAAACAGAGAAGGAATGGGCGTGGAGGAAGAGGGAGTGGTTGTTGGAGGTGTCTGGCTGCTGCTTTTGGGTGCAGGTGCATGGGCTCTATGCTGTTGTGATGTGGATGGCTGTTGGGTGTCTGAGTGCTTGCGTTTGTGTACCTTAGGAGGGGGGCCAGACACTGTGGGAGAGGACACAGGGGACGTGTGCATGGCTGTTGTGAAGGTGTCTGCCAGTGAGGTGTGTGTTCTGCTTGGTGTGTTGATGATGATGGTAGTGGATGATGTAGTGCATGCAGGTTTGAGTGTAGACAAGACTGGGAGTGAGGTGGAGGAGGAGGAGGGGGGGGGGCAGTGTAAATAGTGGATGTCGGTGTTTCTGCATCTGGATGGTATTTGTGTGAGTGCCTGTGGGATGAAGTGTGGTGCTTGTGTTTGCCTGTACGACTCTTGAGTGTTGTCTTTTGTGCTTGCTCGTCTGGCTGTGTGCTTGGGATGGGTTGGGATTAAAGAAAATGGGACTGGGAAGAGGAAGTAGGAGGGGGAGAGTAGAAACAGGGATAATGGCTGTCATCAGAGAGGAGGCCAGACCCTGGATCGATCTCTGTTGGGCTGCCAATTCAGTGTGAATGCCCTCCAAAAATGCATTAGCCTGTTTCATCTGGGCTGCCAGCCCCTGGATGGCATTCACAATGGTTGGTTGCCCTACCGAGATGGATCTCAGGAGGTTAATAGCCTCCTCACTCAGGGCAGCAGGGCTCACTGGGGCAGGGCCTGAGGTGCCTGGGACGAAGGAGATGCCTACCCTCCTGGGTAAGCGGGCAGGGGCTGCTTGGAGGGCGGTGCTGGTATGGGGGTGGCAGATGTACCTGTAGCTGGGGTGGTCACAGAAGTATCCGCCACCACCAGGGAGCTTCCATCGGAGGAGGTATCTGTGTCAGAACTGTCCCCTCCAGTCTCCGCCATGGTGCTCCCCTCACCCTCCCTCCCACTAGTGCCCTCACCGTCAGTGGACTCTGCCTCCTGGGTCCAGTGGGATGCACTCCCTCCGTCACCGGTGCCTCTGCTCCTCCACCAGATGATGCTAATGCACATAAGGATAGGATGACAAAACAAAAAGGAAATGGGAAAGAGACAAAGGATACACTTGGTCAATGGCTGCACCAACACCACCGTTGGTGTACACAGCACCCTCACAGACAGGGAACAGGCCTACGCAATATGCCATAGCACTGCCAGTGAAATAATTAGCAGCCAGGGCATGGGGAGGGGCACACACCACCAAATGCAGCACACCTGGGACCCACGCAGCCCTGACCAGTAGTGGATGCCTATGAGCTAGGTAGCAAGATTTCACCTTCAGAACCCTAGCCACCAGGGGACCTACGCTGCAATGTCAGGCCTGGCCTAGGGGCACCCACTGACACACATCCCCCACCCAGATACCACCCTACCATGCATTAGTTGTAATGATGGGCACTGTACTCACCCCCTTGTGGCTGCTGTTATGCCCTCAAGCACTTATCCAGCTCAGGATAGGTCACCGCCAGTATGGGGCCATCCGGGGGTCAGGGTTCGACAGGCAACCCTTCCTCGTTGGGTGGCCATCCCCAGCTGGGCCTCGTGGTCTTCCGTGCCCAGCGTATCAGGTCCTCCCATTGTTTGTGACAGTTGGTGCTCCAACTACCATAGACCCCCAGGGTCCGCACTTCCTTGGCGATAGCACGCCATATACCCTTCTTTTGATGGGCGCTGACCTGCAGAGGCAATACACACAGGAAAATCGAATTAGCCAAACAGTCCTGCCTGTTACACTTCTGGCCCACCATACCCCTTTACATCACCACTTACATACACATGGCCCAGCACAGAACCTATACGCCGTCCAGAGAACATCCACCCACCCCCTTACACAAGGCCTTCACACACACCACTCCATGCATTTGTGCCCAAAGTGTATTCACCTGTTGGTCTGGAGGCCTATACAGCAGTCCATACTGGGGTAGGACCCAATCCACCAGCCTCTCAAACTACTCCAAAGTGAAGACTGCAGCCCTTTCCCCAGTCACACAGGCCATGGCAGGTTTCAGACACATGTCACAGCAGCATATGCAGTGTAGGTCCTCTCCTGTGGAAGATCAGGTAGCAAGTGAGGGATCAGATAGAAAATGTCAGTCACATCTGCGGCGGTGCATACCGTCACCGCAGGCGTAGATCACCATTGGCCACTGTAAACCATAGGGCCCAATGATAACCAATGAGGAATTGCACGGCGGTTCCCGACTGCCTCCCGCTACAGCGCACAACGTCAGTGGAATTACCTCACTTCCACCTGTCCCTCCACACAAGACAGGTGGATGCCATTTCGGGGGAGGGGCAGGCCCTGGAAAATTGCTGTGACACTGGTGAAATCTGGACATACTGGACAAATTACACTTACTCATTACAAGTTAATAGCATACAAAGTTCAGTTGTAGCTCCATTGTTCAGTTTGTGACTGGCTCCTCACTCTTTTGCCCCATAGATTCCACCCGCTGCAGATGAATAGGAGATGGAGGCATACCCCGTGTATAGAACCCTGGTGGACTTGGCAACAATGGATGACAGGCACATTATCCTCACCTATAGACTTGACAGGGCCACAATCACAGAGCTGTGTGCCCAATTGGAGCCTGACCTGATATCTGCTATCCATCACCCTACTGGGATCCCCCGTCTTGTGCAAGTTCTATCAGTGCTCCATTTCCTGGCAACTGGTTCTTTCCAAGTGCAAGTGGGCTTGGCAGCAGGAATGTCACCGCCAATGCTCTCAGTAGTACTGATAAGAGTGTTGTCTGCCCCGATTAAACACATGTGCAGCTACATTGTATTTCCCCAGGTTGAAGATTTGGCCACAGTGAAGACCGAGTTCTATGCAATGGGACATATCCCCAACACAGTTGGGGTGATTGATGGAAGACATATTGCATTTGTCCACCCGTCAGAATGAACAGGTATTCAGGAATCGTAAGAGTTTCCACTCTATGAATGTACAGATGGTGTGCTTGACGGACCAGTACATCTCCCATGTCAATGCTAAGTATCCTGGGTCGGTGCATGATTCCTTTGTCATGAGGAATAGCAGCATCCCAAATGTGATGGCCCAACTACAGAGGCACAGGGTGTGGCTAGTAGGTGAATTCTGGTTCCCACCCAGTATATGTTGGTGTATGAGTATGGTGTGGGCCATATGGGATAGTGTGTGGCTAAATGTTGTCCCTCAGTATTTGCAGGTGACTCTGGTTACCCCGACCTATCATGGCTGCTGACCCCTGTGAGGAATGCCAGGACAAGTACAGAAGAACGTTATAATGAGGCCCATGGGTGAACCAGAAGGAGAAAGGACCTTTGGCCTCCCAAAGGCCAGGATCTGGTGCCTCCATCTAACAGGTGGATTCCTGTGCTACTCACCCAAGAAGCTCTGTCAGAGAGTGGTGACATGCTGCATGTTGCACAACCTAGCCCTGAGTCGCCATGTGCCTTTTCTGCAAGAGCAGGAGGCTGGAGATGCCTGCGTGCCAGCAGTGGACCCTGTGGACAGTGAGAATGAGGAGGCAGAGGATGAGGATGAGGACAACAGAACATCAGTGATCAGACAATACGTCCAATGACACACAGGTAGGACAATGTTGCTTCACATTTCAATTACATTTGTTAGAATTTCTGTGGCACTGGCATGCTGTTATTTCCCACTTCTATGCCCACTTACTGTACCCTCTGGAACTTCATTTTACAGATGTTGGTGACCTCACATATACTCCTGGTGTGATCACTGCAGCCAGCTACAGGTCATTAATCTCTGCTCATTTTCTGTACAGTTGAATCGCAATGTTTGTACCTGTTTCAATGAATACATGCTTGAAATATATGACATACTTCAAACTTCTTTAGTTTACAAGTGTGTTTATTGAAGTGCTAAAATATTGAGGGGCAAGTGTAAGGGGATGGGGTGATGATGGAGGAAAGCTCAGGGTATTGTTCCAGTCTGTTTGTAGCACATGTGCATTGTCCAAGGGGTCATAGGAAGGGGAGCAATGGCAGTTCAAGGTGGACAGGGTGACAGAGTGGGACACAAGGGTGACAATCAGTAGAGTCTCATTTCCTGGCAGGGGTCTTGGCTTGTGTCTCTGGCTTCAGTCTGGATTGCAGGGAATGTTTGTGGGATGGTTCACCTTCTGCAGGGGGAGGGGTGCACTAGTGGCCTGTGAGTCCTGTGACGGGGCCACTAGCGCCAGCGGAGGTTGAAGGCTGTTCAGATGCCTGGCTTGTGGCAGGGGCCCGCTGGTGTGAGACTGCCTCCCTCATAATGTTGGCCATGCCTGCCAGCACCCCTGCAATGGAGATCATGGTGTTGTTATTGGCCTGCAGGTCCTCCCTGATCCCCTGGTACTGTCCCTCCTGCAGCCGCCTGTTCTCCTGCACATTGTCCAGGATCTGGCCCATCTTGTCCTGGGAATGTTAATAGGCTCCCTTGAGCTCGGCGAGTGCCTCCTGGAGAGTTGGTTCCCTGGGCCTGTCCTCCCCCTGGCGCACAGCAGTCCTCCCCGTGTCCCTGTTGGCCTGTGCCTATGTCCCCTGAACCGTGTGCCCACTACCACTGATCCAAGGTCCCTGATTGTCTTGTGTGCGAGGTGTGGCCTGGGGACCTCCCCCTGGCGCACAGCAGTCCTCCCAGTGTCCCTGTTGGCCTGTGCCTCTGTCCCCTGAACCATGTGCCCACTGCCACTGACCCCAGGTCCCTGATTGTCTTGTGTGCGAGGTGTGGCCTGGGGTCCCTGTAGAGGTGGGCACACTGCTGATTGACGTGTCCTGGGGACAGAGGTGTGGGTACGCTGAGTGGGTGCTGTGGTGTAGGATCCTGATGGGGGAGGCTCTGTGGTGGTGTGTGACAGGGACTGGGTAACCGGCTGTCCAGAGGTCCCTGATGGGCCAGGTTGGTCATCCAGATCCTGAAGACCAGAGTTGCTGTCATCACTGTGGGCCTCTTCAGTTGAGAACTGGATATTGCTGGCACCCCCTCTCCACTGACATTGGCTGGGGTACCTGTGGGGATGTATATGAAGTGTTATGGTTTCTGTGTCTGACATACTGCACATCCGTGGCTTGCCCTCTTTGGTTTTATTTGCCTTGGCAGCTTTCACTTGTGTATGCTGGTGTAAGGTGGGATTGTTAGTTCTTTAAGCTGTGCATGCTTTAGTGATGAGTGTCCATGCAGGGCTGTGAGTGGTGTCCATGCATTTTTAGAGCATGCAGGGCTTGGCATTGGGATGAGTGAGATGTGATGGTGGGGTGTGTGGGATGGAGTAGAGTGATGGGAGTGAGGGTGGGCGTATGTGATGGCATGCAGGTAGGGGGGTAGTAGAGGCAGAGAGTTGACTTACCAGAGTCCTGTCCTCCTCCTACTCCGGCCAGGCCTTCAGGATGCAGGATTGCCAAGACTTGCTTCTCCTATGCTGTTAATTTTGGGGGAGGAGGTGGGGGTCCACCGCCAGTCCTCTGTACAGCGAGCTGGTGTCTTGCTGCAATGGAACGTACCTTCCCCCATAGGTCGTTCCACCTCTTCCTGATGTCATCCCTAGTTTTTGGGTGCTGTCCCACGGTGTTGACCCTGTCCATGTTTCTCTGCCACAGCTCCATCTTCCTAGCTATCAATATCTGCTGCACCTGTGCTCCAAATAGCTGTGGCTCTACCCTGATGATTTCCTCCACCATGACCCGTAGCTCCTCCACTGTGAAGCGGGGGTGTTTTTGTGTTGCCATTGGTATTGTGTAAGGTGTGTAGGTGAGGGTGTGTTGGGTAATGTGTTGGGGTGTGTGATGTGGGGTGCGTAAGTGGTGTATAGGTGTGTATAGTGTGTAGTTCTGGTTGTGTATGTGGTCTTGCTGTCTCTGGTGGCAATAGTTTGTAGTCATAAAGGGTTGTGGGTAATGTGTGTGTGTGTTTTATAGTAGTGTGGGTGTGGTGTGTGTATTGGTGTCAGGTGTGTGTTGTTTGAATTGTCCAATGTGGTGTTGTTTTGTTTGTGTGTGTCCATTTTGAGTGTGGCAGTATGTACCACCAATGGTTTACCGCCGTTGAATGTCCGCTGTGGTGATTCGTGGGTCATAATGTGGTGGGTGTTGTTCTGTTGGCATAACGGTGTGGGTTTTGATACCGCCAGTTTATCACTGACCTATGGTCTGGCGGATTTGTGTATGTGGCTGAATAATGACCGATTGGTGTATGTGTGTCATAATTTGGTGACCGGATATCCGCCGCGATAGCGGTAAGTTGGCGGCAGTCAGCGTGGCAGTAAGTGGGATTTTCCACCATTGTCATAATGAGGGCTATAGTTCCTTATCATAAATATAACTATAACCTCTGAATTTCTATGGTGGTTTTTAGGGGTAAAACGTTTACCTAACTACAACGTCCCTCTAACCTTTGTTTTTTTCTATGAATAAATATATGTGGTGGTAGCTACTCTGTAGTTATAGTTAGAATTCCCGGAGTTAGGAATTCCTCGGATTTTGGTCACTAATAACCTTCTGCATGTTTGACAATCCTCCATGAAACTGTGCTGACCTAATCCTTTTTCTACATTGGTGGAGGATGCACAGTTCTGCGGCGATTCGCCAAGGGGCTGCAAAGAAAAAAAAAGGGGGAGGCCAAAACATGTTTTGGTCTCAATGCATTTTCCATAGACTGTGCACTATTGCATAGCACAAAAACGACTGAAAGGATTTAAAAGAAATTTGGCAGCAATGTAGATTATGGTGTCTTGAGGATCCTTTTGGGTAGTAAAGACAAATAGGGTAAGCATTGTTCAAGGTATCAGGCATTTTAACTTAGTGATACATGTTGTTGCAGTACAGTTGCAAAAGTTCTCAGCATTTCATAGATGTATCATGGTACAAAGCTATTACAAAGCATTGTATGATTGGCTGATAACTGCCTTTACAAAATTTAAAGGCAGCCATGCTGACTTATGTATACTTTGGCTGTGTTCTGTGTTATTAGGGAGGTAATAGGTAGGGAAAATTATTTATAAGTTTCTATATATTTATAAAAATTTACAGAGTACCGCTGTATTTTCTAAGAAGTACTGCAGTACTTTAAAGTAATACAAAAATAAATTAAAAAATACATTGTTTTACACTATATTTTACAAATTATTGTGTAGTATAATATATTTTCAATGTTTTTCATTTTTAATACTTTATTAAAAAAAATAGTCTGAGGTGCACCATTGTGATACCTAAAGGTAACCACACCACTTAAAACAAATATGGCAGTTATCCTTAAACTGCTATAAAATATTTAGAAATATAAAAATACATGTTAATAAAGTGGTAAAAGTTAGGGAACAATGATAAAGCTAGATCTAAGGCCCTAACCCAGAAAGCAGAGAAAGTGTGCTAAAAACAACATGGTTGCCTTTTACCTTTTGAAAATGCAGCCATTAGCCATTCACATACTGCTGTCTCATTGGCATCTACTGTGGTATACTGTGAAATAACTGCAGTATACAGCTGCAGAATACATAATAAGTATTTTAACACTTATAACTTTAACTCTTACATTATTTACACCTACTACCAAAAACTTCTATTTACACCTCATAATCTATACTCCTGTCACATCATATCTACATACGTTCACCCACTTTCATGCTACGTCTCTTTCAAATACTGAAGTCCTCTCTTCACCACTCCCCTCAATGCCACTCCACTGTATGCTATTACATTCTACACTACTTCACTGAACTATACGCCACTGAACTCTATGCTAATCCACTCTACACACGCCACTCTACCTCACTCCACTCTATACCACTCCACAGTAGGCTATTACACTCTATACCACTCTATTCTAGGACACTCCGGTTTACGCAATTGCACTGTATACCCCTCCACTCTATGCTACTCCACTGTATGCTATTTCACCATACGCAACTCTACTATCTGACACAATACTCTACCCTATTGCCCTCTGTGCTCCTCTACTCTATGCAACTCCAGTGTGCATCTCTCCACTGTACACTATTTCACTGTACCCCACTCCATTCTATGCCCCTCCATTCAACCCTACTCCACTATACGCCACTCCACTCTACAACACTCCACTGTATAGTATCACACTGTACATCACTCTCCTCTATGTCACTCCACCTTGTGCTACTCCTAAAAAAACACTTCACTCCATGCTACTACAGTCTACACTATTCCACTGTATGACACTCCACTCTACTTCATTCCACTCTATGCTATTTCTCTATGTGGCACTCCACTCTAAGCCACTACACTCAACATTATTCTGTTCTACACTACTCCACTGTCCTCTATTCCACTGTATGACAATCAGCTCTACGGCTCTACACTCTGTGCTACAGCACTCAATGCTGTTCCACTCTATGCCACTCTACTCTATACCATTTTACTGTATGCCATTATACTGTATGCCACTACAGTCTACCCCAGTATATTCCACCCTGTTCCACTCTACAACACTTCTCTTCCATTCTACACCACTCCACTCTACCCCACGCCAGTGTATGCTTTTTCTCTATACGCCACTCCACTGTACCCACACCACCCTACGCCACTTTACTTGACGCTATTCCACTGTATCCAATACACTGCACCTTACTCCACTCTATTTCTCCAGTTTGGAGCCATATCCTCTTTCCCAAAGACCAGGTCTAATTTCATAAAGATCTTTGTGTGCATGTAAAGCCTTCATCCTTAACAATATTTTTAAGGGCTTTTTTAGAGTTATGTCAGTCAGGCGATACATAGCGCTTTATAATGTTTCAGCAATTGCGACCCAAAACAGACGGATTGTAGTGCATGCTGATGTAATGTAAACAAAGTCTTGCTCCTCCGTTTTACCTCTAAGACATGTTGGGACTAGGTT
This sequence comes from Pleurodeles waltl, assembly GCF_031143425.1. Classification (NCBI taxonomy): domain Eukaryota; kingdom Metazoa; phylum Chordata; class Amphibia; order Caudata; family Salamandridae; genus Pleurodeles; species Pleurodeles waltl. Next base: position 637,546,071 of record NC_090444.1, read on the forward strand.
CCGCTGTATACTCCAAAGGCAGTGGGTGGTTAAGGAGATCCAGTGTAGATGTTGGAATGTATCAAATGATAATTGGTTGATATCACTGGTTTCCATAGCAGTAACTAGGCAGATATTGATTGCTGATCCTCAGTATGGCATAGATTGGTCTCTGACACCTCGCTTAGTTTGTTGAAAGTATCAGGGTAGTAATTATTAATGATCCATAGAGTGCTGAAATTCAGTCCTTCAAAGGTCATTGGGACAAGGTAATTTGTAACTGCAGTGGACTGTAATCATAAATCTTTGTGCCATTTCTTAGGCATGGCATCGTATTTGTAAAAACCTGAAAAATGGGGAGTTCTCTCAGCCTAAACCTTTATGTAAACCCCCAAAGGTTTCATTGTTTTGGAAGTGGCAATATGGCCCATGGTCAAGATACTGATATTTTTCCACCCCTTAAAACTTTCAGTGCTGTTACCTGTGGGAATCTCTATCCTTGCCATAACATAGTTATTATGCCTGTGTTCTTTTGTCTCATCATATTAGTGTGCATGATGACTGCCAGGATTCAATTATCACTCGAGTTACACAAGGGATCTGCCTTCTCCATATAAATAATGTAAGTACAATATGTTGAATAGACTACAGAATTCTACTCAGTATGCTTGGCCAGTTACCAGTCCATATATCCCTTTATTACATATGAATGTGTGCTGCTTTGTAGTATGATGCACTGTCTCCCACACCAATGCCACCATCATATGTGAACTTCTGGAGCATGGGGAAGGCAACTCTAAGGTGACTACTCATCCTGATGAATAATCTCACCTGTATGATAGATGTTTTAAGTGTTTTGTTTAGGTAGCTGGAATGAATAATCTTGATATCTGTAAATTATATTGTGGAGAGGCACCATATTAATTAGGGCTATTCTACCAAGTATGGAGAGTTGGAGTGTAGACCAATGGAGTTTATCCTTGTGTGTCAAACGTAACTGTTTTTCACCCTTTATGTTGCTCATCTGGCGTTGCAGTTGGGTTTTACCCATTAAGTACACTCCAAATTTTTGCTTTTTGAATCACCCGTTTTTACTTTTTACTGTGGGCAAGTCTCACTACAAGTGTCTCACCCACAATATTCACATGGCAAACAGACTGTACATGTTTACTGCCAGAGTCTGCCTTTTAAGATAAGGCCACTGAGACACAACAAGCGTAATGGGCACTTGGCTGGTTACACATGAACATGTGCACATGCATGTACATACGTGTGTGGGCTTTACGTGGGAAACTACTGCAATGCACAGTCCGGTAACTGCACACAGGTAGCTTGGCACACTTCGGACTCTGCAGGATTGCATAGTCACCTGGGATAGGCCTTACAGAGTTAGTGCACACGAGTAGGGAAAGTCAGTGTGAATTAATGTTTTACCGATAGTGACACTTTATTACACACATAGGGGTAGAATTGCCTTAGAGTGCAGTTTCACTCCCTTTTGGCCTACAGAGACTTGTATTGGGGTGTAACCTGTGCAGGAAAATCAATTCTGTATTTCCAAAATTATATCTGCACAATTTGAGGCAATACAGTATCCTCATATTTCTCTGGCTCAGCTCAGGAGCAGAGAACAAGGTCTTTTGTCACCTGCTGTACTCAGTTAATCAAATGTCTCTCCGGCAGCAGGGACAAAGGCTTCCCCACACAAAAGGAGCAATTAACAGTTCTTTCCTCAGCTCCTGAAGAGTAAAGTGGTGGGGCGAGATGATCTGCATCAATCACTCAGCTGTCACACTGCTCGAGGGATAGGCCTCCCCAAGTCCACTGAAGAAAGATGAGAGCCCAGACAACTGGAGCCAACCCAGAAGGGGGACTCCCTTTGAATCTTTGGTGTGCAAAGCCCTGGCAGTGATGTCAGCGAGGGGTGGAGCTGAGACCACAGGAGCAGATCTGACCAGTGACTTCTGGATCACATCATTTTGGACTGTCCCAGCATGCTGTGCAGCAGGGTTGGGACGGAAGTGGAGAGGTGACGGGTACCTTAGGATTGGCCAACGGTGCCTGACTTCTGGAACCTTGATATCCCCTTTAAAAACTCTTACACAAGGGGGAAACTCTCTCTTGCCTGGTGATTGTTCTACATTTCACTGCTGGATTCAGGGACCATCATGGACAACTGGAAGGAGGAACCCCCGGATGACCAGAAAGGACTAATGACTCTGCCCAGTTTACCCCATGACCAGTGGATTTCCCCAAGGACCATTGAGGCTGCCCCCTTACACCTCTTAAAAAACAGTTGAAGGAAATTCCTGAACTTTCGCACCTAGAAAACAGGATCATGATGAAGGCTGGTGCAGGGAGCCAAGAGAATGAGCTCACTGAGGACTACGCTGCTTTGGATGTAAGGAGGTCTCGTGCAACTGCCCCTGTAGTAAATGAGCCAAAGATTGTCAAATTCTGCCAAACCCAGCCCGGGTTATGGAATTTTAAAGTTTGGCAAGCTTTTATCAGAGACAAAGCACGTGGGGCTTCACAGCTGTTTCTCAAGCCCCCACCCCAGGAAGGTTTAGTCCTCTGGCATCAGGCCCCAATCCCAGGGCTGTTTTTACTAAACATAGAGCCTGGGACCCCATCCCAGCCACCCAAACTAAAAGCAGATGGGGGAGTGCCATTACACACCTCAGTGATGTGACCTTATCCCCGCTCCCTGTGTTTGTGGCCAGCCACTGCAGGAGACAGAACAGAACAAAGCTACCGGCTCCCACTGAGAAGCGGGTTGCATGGAACCCACAGGAAAGTCAGAAGTAGACTTTCTGAGCTGCCCCCAACAAATTGGATGCATGGGGTGACTGAGTAGGAACAGGTACTCCCCCCCCTCCAAAAAGAACCAAATACAGAAGGGAAGTTATGCGGCTCTTCCCGGCTCAGCAGGAGAGATGCTGCTACAATATTTACTCCTCCCAGAAGAGCACCCCATAATGCCCTGCAAGACCTGACTGTTTTGGTCCTAATTTTTTATGTTTCTCTACTTGTGGTGGCCCAAGGACGGTGGGTTCACCACCAACAACTGTAGGAAGTGTGCAGCCTACCCCCAATACGGCTCTGATGTGTCCCCATCCAAGTTGGGTGGGACTCAGAAAAGATTAAGCCCTCAAGGATTTGCCTCATATTTTCAAGCACGCCCAAGCCTGGAGGTTTTGCTATACAGCTGGGAGTGCTGTGCCATCTAGGGGCTATGTGTATGATTACAATCATTATGGCCTGAATGTAGTGCCTTCTAGGGACTGCTTTTGTAGTTCAGTTTGAAGGTTGAAAATGTAACAAAAATACACAAACATAGGTTTTCCACATTATAAATGTTTTATTGGTTGCTATAATGATGACAATGATTACTGCCCACAGTATATATGTTTTATTAGCACTAATAAGTAAATTTATTCAGTATTATTATTTTTGATAATTGGATTTAAATACGAAAAGATGATTTTAGCATGTGGATTTTTGCTCTTCAACCTTGACAAAACCAGTAGACTCAGTTGATAAATATGTGTGGCCCCTTTAGGGAGTCAAAGGTGATTATATAATGCCATATGTGGTATTTTCCATCTGTCCATTTTAAGATTTGCAAATTATTGTGTAGTATTTAGTAGTGTGTGCATAATAGCGCATAATAGTGCTGAATGGTCACTCATTTACTGAGTGTTATTATTGGGTGACAGTGATTGATGATTACACCACCTCCTTTGAGTAGGCCTTAGACTGCTCTTCCTCACTACCCTGAGAGATTCAAGCGCTACAATGGGGAGCTTGGTTCCCAGTAAAGAGAATTGTGGACCTAATACTACTGCAGGCCACACAACTAATAACCCAGTTTCCTACATCTGGTATTGAGTCTCATATCTTCAGGAAGCCAACAGTTGCACTTTTCAAGCTCATGTTTGTTCATTTATGCATATTCATGCATGAACATTCGGTTGTTTTCATATTTTAGGTAGGGTACTGTGGAAATCACTTTTCCCAGCAAGATGGCATTAAAGGCTTCCCATAGAGTGGCAGGGGCATTCTGTGTTATTGTTGGTATGAAAATATTGTGTAATTTCTTCCCCAAGCAGGTCACAAAATTTCTGATTGGTTATCCCCCAAGGACTAAGGCCCAGATTTAAGAGGGCCTAGTGCCATTCCAATGCCACATTAGCATCATTTTTTATTATGATAATGTGGTGTTGGAAGGCAAAAATGCATTGCCATATTTACAAAGTGACACAATGCTTGAATTGCACCACTTTGTAACCAATTGCACCACATTATGATTGCACCAGGCATAATATTTGCAAGAGGGGGCATCCTGGCCCTATGGGGGCTGAAAACATGTCCCAAAGAAATCCAAGAGATTTCTTTGCATCATTTTTATCAACATTTTTAATGCATGCTAAGAGCAGACGTTAAAGGGAGGCTCCCATTGTTTTCAATTGGCCTCTGGGAGCTTTGCAGGATTAGTGTGAAACTTTTTGATGCTAATCCTGCAAAGCGCCGGCCTAGTGTCAACAAATATGATGCTAGTACCCATGACTACCGTCATGGTGCACTGTATTTTAAATACAGGGCACACATGGTGGCGTTAGGGGGTGCTAAGGGGTGAAAGATGAGGTGAAAGGTGAAACCCCGAAACCAGTCCCAGGATGCTTGTTTCCGGTCCAGTGAGGACCTGGCTTGGCAATTCGGTCTGGTCTGTTCCCATGAGGAACAGGGTCAAAACTGATTTGCATATGGCTGGGTTCAAACTGGGGTGGCATGGTGAGCAAAAGAACGATGGATTAAACCCAGATCTATGACTGGGGGTGAGTGTTTGACAATGTTCAGCATTCCGTCCATCACTTGTTGTTTTTGCTTTGTCGCCCTAAGTGGGAAGGGTATGCCCAGACGTGGGTCCCGTGCTTCCCATGCCACTGGATTCAAGCTAGCCTGGCTGATGAGGGGTGAAACCCCGAAACCAGTCCCAGGATGCTTGTTTCCGGTCCAGTGAGGACCTGGCTTGGCAGTTCGGTCTGGTCTGTTCCCATGAGGAACAGGGTCAAAACTGATTTGCATATGGCTGGGTTCAAACTGGGGTGGCATAGTGAGCAAAAGAACGATGGATTAAACCCAGATCTATGACTGGGGGTGAGTGTTTGACAATGTTCAGCATTCCGTCCATCACTTGTTGTTTTTGCTTTGTCGCCCTAAGTGGGAAGGGTATGCCCAGACGTGGGTCCCGTGCTTCCCATGCCACTGGATTCAAGCTAGCCTGGCTGATGAGGGGTGAAACCCTGAAACTGGTCCCAGGACGCTTGTTTCCGGTCCAGTGAGGACCTGGCTTGGCAGTTCGGTCTGGTCTGTTCCCATGAGGAACAGGGTCAAAACTGATTTGCATATGGCTGGGTTCAAACTGGGGTGGCATGGTGAGCAAAAGAACGATGGATTAAACCCAGATCTATGACTGGGGGGGAGTGTTTGACAATGTTCAGCATTCCGTCCATCACTTGTTGTTTTTGCTTTGTCGCCCTAAGTGGGAAGGGTATGCCCAGACGTGGGTCCCGTGCTTCCCATGCCACTGGATTCAAGCTAGCCTGGCTGATGAGGGGTGAAACCCCGAAACCGGTCCCAGGATGCTTGTTTCCGGTCCAGTGAGGACCTGGCTTGGCAGTTCGGTCTGGTCTGTTCCCATGAGGAACAGGGTCAAAACTGATTTGCATATGGCTGGGTTCAAACAGGGGTGGCATGGTGAGCAAAAGAACGATGGATTAAACCCAGATCTATGACTGGGGGTGAGTGTTTGACAATGTTCAGCATTCCGTCCATCACTTGTTGTTTTTGCTTTGTCGCCCTAAGTGGGAAGGGTATGCCCAGACGTGGGTCCCGTGCTTCCCATGCCACTGGATTCAAGCTAGCCTGGCTGATGAGGGGTGAAACCCCGAAACCGGTCCCAGGATGCTTGTTTCCGGTCCATTGAGGACCTGGCTTGGCAGTTCGGTCTGGTCTGTTCCCATGAGGAACAGGGTCAAAACTGATTTGCATATGGCTGGGTTCAAACTGGGGTGGCATGGTGAGCAAAAGAACGATGGATTAAACCCAGATCTATGACTGGGGGTGAGTGTTTGACAATGTTCAGCATTCCATTTATCACTTGTTGTTTTTGCTTTGTCACCCTAAGTGGGAAGGGTATGCCCAGACGTGGGTCCCGTGCTTCCCATGCCACTGGATTCAAGCTAGCCTGGCTGATGAGGGGTGAAACCCCGAAACCGGTCCCAGGATGCTTGTTTCCGGTCCAGTGAGGACCTGGCTTGGCAGTTCGGTCTGGTCTGTTCCCATGAGGAACAGGGTCAAAACTGATTTGCATATGGCTGGGTTCAAACTGGGGTGGCATGGTGAGCAAAAGAACGATGGATTAAACCCAGATCTATGACTGGGGGTGAGTGTTTGACTATGTTCAGCATTCCGTCCATCACTTGTTGTTTTTGCTTTGTCACCCTAAGTGGGAAGGGTATGCCCAGACGTGGGTCCCGTGCTTCCCATGCCACTGGATTCAAGCTAGCCTGGCTGAAGAGAGGTGAAACCCCGAAACCGGTCCCAGGATGCTTGTTTCCGGTCCAGTGAGGACCTGGCTTGGCAGTTCGGTCTGGTCTGTTCCCATGAGGAACAGGGTCAAAACTGATTTGCATATGGCTGGGTTCAAACTGGGGTGGCATGGTGAGCAAAAGACCGATGGATTAAACCCAGATCTATGACTGGGGGTGAGTGTTTGACAATGTTCAGCATTCCGTCCATCACTTGTTGTTTTTGCTTTGTCACCCTAAGTGGGAAGGGTATGCCCAGACGTGGGTCCCGTGCTTCCCATGCCACTGGATTCAAGCTAGCCTGGCTGATGAGGGGTGAAACCCCGAAACCGGTCCCAGGATGCTTGTTTCCGGTCCAGTGAGGACCTGGCTTGACAGTTCGGTCTGGTCTGTTCCCATGAGGAACAGGGTCTAAACTGATTTGCATATGGCTGGGTTCAAACTGGGGTGGCATGGTGAGCAAAAGAACGATGGATTAAACCCAGATCTATGACTGGGGGTGAGTGCTTGACAATGTTCAGCATTCCGTCCATCACTTGTTGTTTTTGCTTTGTCGCCCTAAGTGGGAAGGGTATGCCCAGACGTGGGTCCCGTGCTTCCCATGCCACTGGATTCAAGCTAGCCTGGCTGATGAGGGGTGAAACCCCGAAACCGGTCCCAGGATGCTTGTTTCCGGTCCAGTGAGGACCTGGCTTGGCAGTTCGGTCTGGTCTGTTCCCATGAAGAACAGGGTCAAAACTGATTTGCATATGGCTGGGTTCAAACTGGGGTGGCATGGTGAGCAAAAGAACGATGGATTAAACCCAGATCTATGATTGGGGGTGAGAGTTTGACAATGTTCAGCATTCCGTACATCACTTGTTGTTTTTGCTTTGTCGCCCTAAGTGGGAAGGGTATGCCCAGACGTGGGTCCCGTGCTTCCCATGCCACTGGATTCAAGCTAACCTGGCTGATGAGGGGTGAAACCCCGAAACCGGTCCCAGGATGCTTGTTTCCGGTCCAGTGAGGACCTGGCTTGGCAGTTCGGTCTGGTCTGTTCCCATGAGGAACAGGGTCAAAACTGATTTGGATATGGCTGGGTTCAAACTGGGGTGGCATGGTGAGCAAAAGAACGATGGATTAAACCCAGATCTATGACTGGGGGTGAGTGTTTGACAATGTTCAGCATTCCGTCCATCACTTGTTGTTTTTGCTGTGAAAGAAAAGTGTCACTGCACCAGGTGCAGCGCCACTTTTTATAAATCTGCCCCTAAGTACCCATGATGAGTAGAACTTCGAGATTCTTTCATAAATTTGGATCTATTAAGAAGTGAAAATCGTCTTTTTAGAGGACAGTTATATTAACTGTGGTGATGGAAAAATAATCTTCGTAGCCCCAGAGAACAATGTGTAGTTTTTCAGGATGATAATGTCTCCAGACATTGCTAAATCCCATGGCTTTTGTAAATACTGACAAAGGTTAAGTAGTAGACGGAGCAGCCAGTGATGGTACTACATTGTTTAAAATATAGCTTATAAGCCATCTGAAGTCATCCCCTATGACTGTCAGTCCCGGGAGCGCTTCTATTATGATGGTATCAAAGTGGGTAAATATGGTTTGCTATGGAAGAGTTATTGCATACACTGTAAGTAATGTGATGCATGGGTTGTGTATGGAACCAGTTATACTCTTGTAGGTGCTGAGTCCGTCAATGAACTACCTGTTCTCAATGGTAGTCCACTTTTAATCAAAACTGCTAACCCCTGTGCTCCTATTAAATGTGGCATGATAGACATGATAGGTACATGAGTATCCGTACCTATAGAGACATATCAGTCATTACCCATGAGGTACGCCTCTTGTATCATGAGGATGAATTCCCTATACATGTTTTGGATTGTCTGGGAAGATCATTATGTGGTGCATCTCATGTTACACCATACTTTTCTCAGACGCAAATATAGGGGTCTCATTCTACCTTTATAATTGAAGAACTATGTGTTGGACCTGGCCCTTTTTACAGAGTCATTCTGCAAACTTTTTGCCTTCTCCTAATTTTTCTGACCCTTTTTGCTGACGTTATGACTCTGGTCACTTTATCACTGCTGATCAGTCCTAAAGTGCATGTGTTCTCACTTATAAACTTGGTATGATTGGCTTATACCTGATTGGCACATTTCATTTACCTGTAAGTCCCTTGTACAGTGGTATCCGTATAACCAGGGCCTGGAAATTAAATGCTACTAGTGAGCCTGCAGAGCTGCTTGCGCCTCCCACTGAAGTAGCCTTTCAAACCTGTCTCAGGCCTGCTAGCGCAGGGCCTGCGTGCACAGTTTACTGCCACAGGGACCTGGCACCTAAATCTAGGTGCCATACCCAGAACTCCCATTTTATTACATGTACGTCACCCCTAAGGTAGGCCCTAGCTAGCCCTATGGGCAGAGTGCTACGTATGTAGAAGACAGAACATGTGCCTGGTTGTGTGGACTGTCCTGGTAGTGACAACCAGCCTATTTGGTTTCTCACTGATGTGAGCGCTGCCTTCACATAGCATTGGAAATACCCTGCCTTATGTCTAGGGGTATTGTCTGATTTATGGGGGGGTAGTGAAGGCAAGTTTGGTATGGTTGTAATGGTAGTGATAAATGCTGCTTACTCGTGTAGGTGGATATTATATTACCACTAAAGAAATGCCACTTCTAAAAAGTGAGCATTTCTCTGTGCTTATGACTCTGGTGTTTTGCAGCTTGACTCCAATCCACGTATGGGCAGAGTGACAGCTGGGCTTTGTGCATAATTTTCAGACAGCCTATACACAGGGTGGGTGGAGGTGACACGGACGTGCATCTACATATTGAATGTTCTTCCTGGGCTAAGAGAAGGGGAGGCGGGGCACACCTGCATTTGTAAAGGCTGTTCCCTGGCCTCACACAAAGGGCTCGTTTACCCCCAGCTGATGTCTGGAGCCTGGGCTGGAGAAGAGAGGAGACGCTCCTTGAACCATTTATAACTGGTTGGACCCCCTTCTCCCACTCTTTTGTTAACACTGTGAAAAACTGTGTATAAGTACAGGGGGCTTTCCCAAACAAAGTTAGTGCACTTGGACTTGGACTGGAACCCTGTCAGAAGAACTGCTGGACGGCACCAAAGGACTCACCAGGACTGCTCTTTTGTTTTTTGCCCTGCCTGCCAGTTACTCCGTGACTTGGGTTCCCCTGGGTACTGCTGAACTGCCAGGAGGAACCTTCCCTTCCAGCCTTTAGGGTGCTGGCCTCTTTTGTCCTGCTCTTTTGTCTGCTGCCTACTGCACCTGAGTGCCCCCCCACCAGCGATAGCCAGGAGCTGGGTGCTGTGGACCCTGACACTACTTGTACCTAAGCACTGGTGGAGGGGCGCTCCTGTGCTGGAGCCTAGCGCCTAATGAGAGCTCTACTTAACGCAGGAGGAGCGCTTCTCTTGATGTATTCCATGTGCTTGGGCGATGCTTCCCTACCTTCCCTCGAGGGAGAAAAAACTGCTGCGACCCAGGTCGGCTGCAACATCCAAGCGCGATCAAATCACGTTCTGGGAGGTGCCCCCGGTGCACGAGATAGCGAAGACTGGACCAAGCGCTCTCTTTGTGGTGCCCCTAGGGCAAGTAGCACTGAGGACAGTGCCACTGGTACACCAACCGGCACCTGTCTTGGTGCTCCACTGTCGCAGCCCGCGCGAGCCGCAGGAGAGGATTCGGGCCAGAGGCTCAGTGCAGAAGACAGCAGCTGTCCCATGAGGACACAGACAGCTGCCTTTAAATACCACGCTTTTTCTTTCCCTCCCGCTACGCGCAGGAGGTACGCGAGGTGAGAGATAGCAGCCGTCTCGTGTGGACACTGGCGGCTGCCCCCTGGTTCCTCCTTTTGTTTTTCTTCTTTGCCATGATTAGGAAGCCCAAGGAGGGTCTCCCCCACCATTCCTTTGCCTGGGACACCCAGCCAGGAGGGACATTACACACAATTGCAGTTTTCGTGAGAGGAACGGGACTGCTTCCCCTGTGATAAAAATACCATACTCCCTGGAATGAGAGCATAGGATCTCCTTTGGTGGGGGAAAGCATGCCAATGAATGTCTCAATGGCATGTGATTTGCTGGATAAGCTATGCCTGAGGCAAACATGATAATGTCTTATCATTTTTGTTAGTATGTTCACTTCTTTTAAATGGGCCTTTCATGGAATGTTTCACCGTGTGTGCATTCGTAGTGATACCTAGGCATTCCTAATAGTAGGGTTTTTGGGATGTACCTCTCTTTTGTATCCATGACAGCATGGCTACTGCATATATTGCAGGAAAACCAGTAACCTATGGGTTTCTTATGACTACTGTTGGTTTTCACAAAGTACTAGTACATGAGTAATGTTCTGACAACTGCTTGTGTAGCAGGGTATTATTGATACATGTTGTGTTTGGTCGAATGATGTTTTGTGCAATACAGGATATTTTTACATAATTTGGTGTTGTGTTTCTTTTGTGGTGTATTTATTGCATCATGTGTGTTGTGTGGGTTGTGCAAGCGCTTTACACAGTCACCGGGTTAGGCCTGACTGCTTGTACCAAGCTACGAAGGGGTTGTACAGGGGTTATCCAGGGTGTGTGACCCCCTCGCCATGACTAGAGTGGGTGGGTTCTGCCTGCCTTAGGTGCATACCCTAGCCAACCAGGACCCCATTTCTAACATAATGCAATTGTGGGAGATGTGTCACCCACAATGGAAGGTTCTGAGTGAGAACCCAGTGGGCACACTTGAAGAGGAAACATGGTGACAAATTTTTATGAATTAAGATACATCTTGATTGTTCAACTAATGGCACAGAAGTACCTTCCTCAATGTTTTCAGGAAAACTGACAAAGTGAAGGTTATTCCTTGGGGTATATACTGCAGTGTCTTTCGTGTGTTCTTCCAGCTACCTGTGGTTGCTTGTAAGTTCACAACTGTTTCGCTGAGTGTTTTAACAGTGTTTTCCATTTCTGTTTTTGTTATACTGTCAACAGTATATGGGAGGTCCTGACACAGCAGCAACACATCAAGCAGTACTTCTATTTTAACTTCCAAAAAATCTTTAGAGGACTGGACAGCTAGCAGGATTGTGGTTGTATCCTCAGTGAACCCTCGGGGTTTCTTCCATTGTACCACTGGTGTATGCAGTTATTCCTGCTCACTTTGAGTGTACAGAACTTTGTGGTTGGCTAGATTTGCCCCATGTGAGTGTTTGTCCCTTTTTATCTTTCACCACTATTATTTGTGATACTGCCAAGGGTTGGCACTCACTTGGTTTTGAAAGGATGTCAGCCATTGTCAAGTTATTGATGTGTGTAGCAGACCCCCAGCCCTCAATTTATGAGTACCACCAGTTTTATGTGACAACTGTCATTCAGCTCTTCAATTTAGAATTGCCAATTGTGCCAGTAGCAACTCCACCGCGTGTCAGACTACCTGTTACTAGGTCTTACAATGTATCCTACATAAACATTTTTTGTCTTTCTATAGGGACATAGCTTTCTGCCCGGGAAGGCAAAGGAAACAGCGACTTCCATTTGCCCGGCAGACTCAGTCACCTCTTCTCAGCATTTCTACTACAACCTGTACTCAGATTGTAGAGATATGGAGATATAGTTATTGAATGTCTTGGTGGTGATTTCCACCTCAGAGTTGTGAGTCATGCACTCCTGCAAATGTGATTTAGTCTGGTACCCAATTAAATTGAGGATGGATCTTTGTTAGCTATACTTATTTTATGGGTGGCCTTGCAGGGGTTCTAGATTAATTGGGCCAGTGAATGTGGCTCAGCAGTCTCACAGTAGAATCTCCATACCTGTATTGCTTTGTTTTGTTATGTGAGGCTACTATGTGGGTATTCGGCTGCTGCTACATAATAGGCCCTTCGGATTTCCCAATCAATTACTAGGTTGTGAGCAGGGCTTACCCTTTTGGTCTCACAGTCCGCAAGTGCAGGCATACGTCAGCCTACATGCAGCTCCAGCTGGACCACACATTTGTGTTTGTAGTCTGTGTTGGATATGTAATAGGCCTCAAAGGCCTTCAACCTGGGGCATCATGGGCCAGACAGCTCTCCCCCTCCACTGACACCAAGGGCAGCCAAAACTAACAGGCCAACAGCTTCAATATCTCAGCAATTCACAGCTTCACGAAGAGTCTGTCCCTCTGTCACCAGCATGTCTCCTAGGATCCTCCTCCACCTGAGTGCCTCAGACATGCAGTAAGGTCATAGTGCCAGCTTACCTCCACAGTGTTTTTCTCTCTTTTACTTTGTTCGGCAGCACAAGCTAGAATACTGACCTGACCATGGTAGACAGGCATATATCAAACATAGGGGAATGGCCATATAACCCCAACATACCTGGCAAGCAACATTATACACAAAAGTAGGGTATATAGTGGGGACAAATCAGACAAAAATTAGGCCTCAAGAGTGAGCTTATCAATTGCTCACTGCCTCTAGATGCAGCTATTTATCGAGAAAATTATTTATCACACTATTGAAATTACGGAATAATTCACACTCTGTGGATCATCAATGTAAGAATTATTCAATTTTATATCATAAAAACATATCATAATATATAATAGTTTGAGCAAAAATGGACAACACAGTTACAAACAAAAAGTACAATAAACAGAAGAACTTTTCAATTCTTGTCTTCCAATTAGTTGATACGACAAACACATTTTCTAGGTGCAATCCATGCCAACAGGCAGTCCATAGGAACAGTACACAACAAGGGACCAATGTGTCCCATTATCCTTAAAGATTATGTTCCATACTCTCTCTTTGTGGAGCTCTTTCAGCTCCATGTTGCCATCTTTGGTGGCAAACGGTGTTAATATGCATGAATAATATTTTTTTAAGGTAGTAAAAATGTTTTTTATAAGTTGAATACATTTACATTTGTGTTATCCCTGTTAACATTTAAAAAAAAAGGTTGTTATTTAAATTATGAGCAATAAAGTAAAAAGGCACAAACGCGATCTTTATCTGCAGAAAATAATATATTACCATGGGTTTTTCTAACTGGTCTGAAGAATAGGTACTTCTAAAACTTTAATGAAAGGTTATCACATCTTTCTGAGCAATTTGCAGTCATTTAAAGATGATTCAGTTTGACAATTGGGATTTTTTTTTTAAATTAGAACATTACTGTACATTGCTTAAACTGCCAAAAATGTTTTAAAACATAGTGATTTCAAGCAAGGAAGATTGGGAATTGAAAGCTGCATCTGGTTTCATAAAATGTGTAAAATGTGACAGAAATGAGGCAAAATAATATAGTGTGAGGTTGGGAATTCCCATGCCTCGTTTGGAGATTGGATTTTTACGTTTACTTAGACTTAATCTTACCCTAGTAATTCGATGAACACCGATAATGTTCTACTTTCTATTTTACAAAATCAATTTGAAGATAAATAACAAGGCACTGAACTAAAAAGAAACAAGGAAAGGGGTGATACAGGAATTTCAATTAAAGAAATTTGACAGATTATTGACATGTGTATATGCTTTAATCTAAGCAATTTCTCATTGATTTTTTCCATAGCACAGGGGTTTAAATTATGTTAGATAAACCATCAATATTTCCAGGAAAACTATTTCCGAAATATCCCTTTGTATGTGTGTTATATTTTAATTCTAGTTCAGATGGGATTACCGCAAATACCATTTTAAACAATATTATCTTATGGTTAACCATTTAGAACCCATACTAAGGGGCATATTTATACTCTGGTTGCGCCGAATTTGCGTCGTTTTGTTTGACGCAAATTTGACGCAAAACTAACGCCATATTTATACTTTGGCGCTAGACGCGTCTAGCGCCAAAGTTCCCGGAATGTGCGTCATTTTTTAGCGTGAACCCCTTCCTTGCGTTAATGATATGCAAGGGAGGCGTTCCCGTCTTAAAAAATGACTCCCAGGCCTTTACGTGGTATTTATACTCCCGGGCAATGGGCGTGGCCAAAAACGGCGCATTTGCGCCGCTTTTTAACGCCTGGGTCAGGGATGGCGTTAAGGGACAAGTGGGCTCAAAATGAGCCCAGAGTGCCCTCCCCTGCCCCCAGGGACCCCCCCTGCCACCCTTGCCCACCCCAGGAGGACACCCAAGGACGGAGGGACCCATCCCATGGACATTAAGGTAAGTTCAGGTAAGTATTTTTTTTTTTTTTTTTGTGGCATAGGGGGGCCTGATTTGTGCCCCCCTACATGCCACAATGCCCAATGACCATGCCCAGGGGACAGAAGTCCCCTGGGCATGGCCATTGGGCAAGGGGGCATGACTCCTATCTTTACAATGATAGGAGTCATGTTGATGGGGGGTGGGCGTCGAAAATAAATGGCGCAAGTCGGGTTACGATGATTTTTTCGACGCAACCTGACTTGCCCCATTTTAAGACGCCCATGCGCCATTTTCCCCCTACGCCGGCGCTGCCTGGTGTACGTGGTTTTTCTCGCGCACACCAGGCAGCGCCGGTCTGCTTGCGCCGGCTAACGCCATTCAATAAATACGGCGCCCGCATGGCGCTTCAGAATGGCGTTAGCCGGCGCTAATTTTTTTGACGCAAAACTGCGTTAGCGCAGTTTTGCGTCAAAAAGTATAAATACGGCCCTAAGTATATTGTTCAGTTGTATCAACTACTGCTTTGTTTGTTTGTGTTCCTGCTTTTAAATAAAGAGCAATGACATCTGCATACAATTCTACAGGAGATATTCTGATCTTCAAAGAGCTAATTCTTTCAATGTATGTGTTAATAATCCTACAGGTGTAGGACATGCTGATTATTTTGGTGAAATCAGGCACCCTAGACACTGCCAACTTACGTCATTGCTGCCTATTTCTCTTTTTGCATTAGAGTCTGGATGTAAAGAAAATATTGCCATGTGAGCTGTGAAGGGAACTTATGCAATGAAAGGGCTCAAAATAAAAATCTCCACCTCACAAGGATAAAAGTCTTTTTGGTACTGAAAAGAATATTCATGGTAGATATATTTAAAGATGTACATAAACCAAATACTTTAACCACAGATATCAAATTAACGTTTTTGATGCGTCTGGTGGCCTGGAGCCATCCGACACAGCTGTGCTTGCATGCAGCTCCCGGCCGTCTGCACAAATGGCACTGGAAATACCTCTGTTGCGGGCACCAGAGGGAATTCCTTTCTTCCAAAACAGGCTCAGGGGCTAGGGAATAGCTTCCCCAGCTCCAGAGGCTCTTCTGGGGTTTCACAGAAAATGAAAATGAAATGAGCAGATAGGCTGCAGGAAGTCAATCCCAAATGTCTGGATCCACCCACCAAACACCAGGAAGGGGGAAGTGGCCTCCTTTTGCTCCCCCTTTATATGTTGAGCATATTTAGTCTTTCTGCCCCCTGAAAGCCAACTAGGAACAAGGGATTCATTTTTTAATATATATATATATATATATATATATGTATATATATATATATATATATCCATCAGGAGTTGTCCAAACACCAAAGGAACAAAATCCCACAACGAAAGACAACCAGCCGTGACTCCATGCAAGAGCGTGTTTATTACTTAAACAAGAAAATCCTAACGCGTTTCCGAGCACTAGCTCCTTGATCACAGGTCAAAGGGAATGTTGCATCGTACATACATTTTAAACTGAGAAAAGACATAAAAAAGGGACTAATGCCAGTCTCTAGACACCTATTGTAAAGGTGTCAGCCATTTTGAAACTGAGAATTAATATTGTTTCGTTCATGTATATGACCATGCACTAACTACTTATTCACACATCAACAAAACAAATGTCACATTATATACAGACTTAAACTTCAAGAAAAAAAAAAGAAAAAATGTATATAGAAAAGAGGAAAAACCCTGCTAATCTCTAGGTACTAAATGCAAAAGTGTTCAGCCAAGGAAACAACACAATGCAGATGGTAACTCCTACAAGCCTAGGATGCGACATTATAACACAAAAGAGTCACAGACAACACAAGACAACTACTGCCATGAAAGGTGATTTCAATGGGACTAGCTACATCAACATGATCCCATTCATTTTCTCTTGCAGCTGATCAGGGGTATGGCATCCAGCCATGGATAATGACACCTATTGTCAACCTGAGTACTGCAGCAGAGCGTGCCTACAGAAAGCACATAGGAGGACACGCACCATAGTCAAGAGGACCTTCAGCATCCTCAAGTCAAGGTTCCGGTGCCTCGACATCACTGCTGGTAGCCTCCTATATTCCCCAGAGATGGTCTGTAAGATCATCCTAACATGTGGAATATTTCACAACATTTGCATCAAAAGGAACATTCCCATCCTGGAACCAGAGCCACACATGCCTGAAGAGGAGGAAGAGGAGGATGCTGGCCTGCAACATGAGGGGGAACTACAGAACACAGCCGCTGGTATACGCAGGCGGCAACATATCATCAACAATTTATTTTAAATATAATCACCATCACCACTTTAATGAGCTAATTTAAATAAATACCTATAATAATCACCATATCATGGTCTGGCTAAACATTTTTGCACACCTTCATCTCTACTTATCAGAATAAGAGTGTTGCCTCATGGAGCATTGCTGATATACTGATTAGCACACTGAAAATCCCAGAGCTAATGTGATGCGTAACATACAATGGTCACATACACTCACACTGTAAATGACATATATCATGTACATTTCACTTTGAAGGCCAATAGCAGAGGACCACACCTATTTCACACATACATGTTGAAATCAAGGTCCAACGCGGCATATGGCACACAACTAAGAAACCATCACTCAATAAGGGGAAAACAAGCCTCATACATGAGGCAGTCAATGTGCTTTTGCATCAGTAACAGGAATGTCTGACCAGACCCTTGACAGCAGTAAGTCCAACTGCATCCAATATTTGCAAGGACTATCTGTGACTAGAGTTCCATAGAAGCAGAATATAGACAGCACAAGTGCCACTCATATGAGCAGCATTGCGCACATGACATTCCATGTACATGTCAGCCCATTTCCTACCTCCTGACACACCCATGCACCTGATCACAACCCACCTGTCTGAAGAGGTCCCTGGAATACTAAGATGTGTACCCTGATATTCCCTCCTCTACACACACAGACTAACAATAGCAATACAGTGTGCTACACCCTTTCCTATGGTATGCCATTGTCATAGAACATCTGACTGAATGGACGTCAGGTCAATTTATACACTGTCTTCTAGTTTCTAAGCCCTGTTAGCACCTGCAGATTGCTTCCCATGTGAAAAAGTATGTTGGCCATTAGAATGCAAATCTCATCTACAGGACTTGTGAGAAAAAGATGCAGCCCACACCTGTGATCACCTCCAAGCACACCACCCATTTCAACAAGCACTGCCCCTGCTGATGCCTGGAACAGCATAGGAGTTGCCATTATGTCAAATACACCGTTAAGCATTGATACTAAATAAGCCATGTAACACAGCCCTTGGGTTCATTTGTCACCTTCAAAAACATATGACATACACAGTTTGACATGTCAACTGTCTAGTTCGTCCTCCAAACAGTCTGAGTCAGACCACTGATTATGTAACTTGTCAAATTTCTGGATCCTGAATCACCCTGCATTCTGTCAGCCTGACTGGCATCTGTCTGTGCGTCACACTAAAGTATCCCTGTGTCTACATATGTATCACACTTGCGTTAGCAAACCTCTCATTCACCAGGCGGTATTGGGCATGGGCTTCTTCAATGCATACCCAAATACATTGTATAGCATCATCTGCCTTTTAACTGTACCATTTGAGTTAAATCCTCTGTGAAAAGCAAAATTCATGGCCCATCCCTTGTCTGGGTCTCCTTTATGCATGAATGACAAAGTGTGACAGTGTCCCAGGGCCGTATGCAGGGATTGGGTACGGGGCCTTCAGCAGAACCAGCAACCTCTGATAATGTTGATGAAAAATCCACACCTGTCAGGACCCTGACAGTTCACACACAGATTCACAGTGCTCACAACATATTGATGGGCCGTGTGTGGTTAATAGCTGCGAGAATAATCAGCACAGAGGCTATGATGTTCCCAGATGCAGTGGGAATTGCAAAGGCTAACCTGTGTACAAATGTTGTAATGACACCTGCCGGAACATGACACCTGAGACATTATCTCACTCAGCACACCAAGGTTGCCCTGTTGACTGTCTCATTACATGTCTTTAGTCAGAGGGTGGGACCATCCCCATGTAGGTTCTCATGTCCTCATCCACTTTACTCACATTGATCAACCAAGGATACTCAGTAGATACAGGAATAACTGCCACTGACTCATGATGAGTCCTGGACCGAACTGTGACAAATTACACCCCAAACAATATACAGGATCATCATTGGACCACACACATGAACAAGACACCTATGTGCAATTGATCACTGGAAATATGTGGACACATGCTGCCTCGTCTGCTGGTCCATCACAGGCACTTGAGGGTTGTGGCTCACTTCTATGACATCAACTGTGGTGTCATCATGCATTTGTGATTCACCTTTGTCTGTCTGGGAAAACAACATGGTACCCACTTCCTCAATGCATGTGTATGACTCACTGTGGGATTCACCAACTAGTGCCTAGGAAGCTGTTACCAAAACTCTAGGACATAGGATGTTGAAAATGTGGACCATTGACATGAACAAGCGTCTGCCATCTGTCTGGTGCATGCTTTGTCACATGTGGTGTCTACGTTACCCTAAATCTTGGAAGTCCACATTACAGATGTTGCTACATGTATGACTAACACATGCCCTCTCTCAGTTCCACAATGACTTGCATCTAAGGACTGGACACATGGACGTCACATTCATACAAGCATATGTGCAATAATGCTTCATGTGATACACACACACTTGGTCAACAAATACATTAGTTTCCAAAGCACACACTTTGAGACAAAGGCATTTAGGTATTGTACATATGTGCGTCACATTGCTATCCTCTCCTTATGCCAAACATGCCCAGTTTGTGCAACACATATATGTAGGCCACACTTATGACCATCTATTGCGTCAGCCAACAGTAAAAATACTGTGAAGGGAATAGTGGATCATGGTCCGCTGCAATATGATGTCACACATGTGAACATACAACATCAACACCATAGTGGGTGCAATCAGCCTATCTCTGATGTGTCCCAAATGTAACATAACATTAAAACAGAAAAAATGCCCAAAACCAGTTCATGCACTGAAATGTTGACGTTCCTAGCGTTATGCGTCATTTTTTGCCCACCAATACTGTATTTGCGTCATTTTGATTAACGCACAGGAGTGAACAGTAGGCCGCATCCAGATATTTGTACAGGCCATGGACTATTATTTGGATGCGGGCTAATTTTCATTCCTGTGCGTCAAAAAAAATGACGCAAATACAGTATTGGTGGACACAAAATGACGCATAACGCGAAAAAGGGCGGACATTTCATACAGGAAGTGATGTTATAGGATATCCTGTTTACAGATCATGTACAGTCGGTGTACTTTCACTTTGCAGTCTATGATTCTTCTAGATTGTGTGGCTGTGTAGAGAGTGGTGTCCTAAGATTTTGTGCTTTTTTGTCCGGTGTGCTGTCTCTATTGTCAATTTGTGAAATAAATATTGTTGGTTTATACTGTCCTACTGTGTTTTGTGTACATTTGTCCATTTACCTAGTGCTTTTGTTGTTTGTGGGAGTCTGTTGTGGGCAGTGGTAGTTTGGGGATAGTTGGGCTCTTTTAGTGGTTAAGTTTACTTTTCTTCTGTATTTTTACCCCTACTTTCCCCCTTTCCCCCTTTCTATTTCTTTACCCCTATTCCCTTTCACATTTCTAATATGTCTGGTAGGCCACGTCTTGGCAGGATGGGTGAAGAGGAGTTGGGGGGCTTCATCTGGCTTGTGTGCCATTTCTTGCCACTGATGATCGAGGCAGGGGGCAGAGTGATACAGGGGTATCACACAGAGGCGCACAGAATCCGGCGGGGAAAGGTGCTGCATCACCTGCAGCGTGTGTATGCCAGCCAGAGGAGTGACCACCAGCTGAAGCACCGGTGGGCTGACCTCATCACCAGGGAGCAGAATCTCTTGGACCACCTGGGAATCGTGATTGGTGGCCCTGTTGGTGAGTACTAATCATGTAAATGTGCACGATTAAATGCTCTGTAGTGACATCAGATGATTTGTACTATGTCTGCCAGCTAACTTGCTGACTGTGTGTAATGCTGGGGAAACATACAGGGATAATTGATGCACTATGGTAAGAATCACAATTGCTAGCTGTCAGGTAGCACGTGCTCAGCAAACGTACAGGATACTTTTCCATGAAGTAAATTGGTGCGGCCTTTGTGTCAGACAACCAAACAAAATAGGAGCCAATCATGTCTATATAGGGCACTTTTGCCAGAGAAGTAAAGATGTACCAACATATTGGCTAACTTTGCTGACGCTATAGCTAGACTGACTTTAGAATCACTACATGATGCAGAAAATGAGTGCTGGCTTCATGTCAATTGATTATAGCAAAGTGGCTAAGATATATGTCTCATGTGAGTCTGGTGAGTGTGGAAGGAAAGCGTTCATGGAAGTACTATGAATGTTTGGGATTATTGTGGTCCTTTATCTTTTTGGATACATGTCAGATCTGGATTTGAAAACATCATGAAAAGGTGTAAGGTGCCCTCAGCTAACATCTTAGAATGTTTTTTGGAGTTAGTTGTGCCACATTCCATATATGGATGGCAGTCCAAAGGTATACACATGGGTTCACATCTCCATGGTTGGTGCAAATCACCATAGATGGGCCACATCAATTGAATAAAATGTAACAACAGGAGGGCTTAGAAAAGTCCCTGCCCCTCCCTCTGTACATTGTACCTATGTGTCATAAATGTGTCATCGCCACATAGCATGTTTGACTGGTAATGCAGTGCTCAAGTAACCAGGCTTTGGATGTCTCTCTTGGATGCACATGATGAGACGATTACACTCCATATTTTTTTCTGGTCACCAATGACAGGGGATTGTTTGCCACCACATTATAGTTAGGGCCAATGTATGTGTGCAGATATGTGTGTAACTGTCACAGGAGACCCATGCTATGTACAAGTTGGCCGTGATATATCAGATGCAGTATCATCATGTCTAAATGGCTGCCATTTCCTTATTCAGCCTACACATTGTATATGTTTATGAAATTGTTGCTCTGTGCACAGATTTTGAGCACATTTCTTCCTTCCATGCCTTACAGGTGGACCGGCACCCTACACTGTGGAAGAGGTGATGACATTTGAGGACCCCGACCACTCCAGTAAGTGTTGATATGTCGGTTATGTGTTGTGTTTGCTGGTTATGGACTCGTGTGTGTTGAACGCATAGCAAGGTGTGATGCGTTGGGCAATCATTTCTCTTGTTCCATGAGTGGGATTTCAGTTTCTCAAATGTTTTGAGTTGACCAATGCGTATCCAATGGTATTATCTAGGGATTGTAGGCCATTCCTGTAGGCCACACAGTGAGTACTGGGGTGAGTCATGTGGATGACACTTGTATCAACAAGAGTCGCACTGGAAGTCAGCTCTGATTTAGTCAGCCTGTCAGACCCACATTCTCCAAGATTGGTACAGCAAATTGCTTTCCAATAGACTTCTGCTTCCCTATTTACCAAGGTACTTATGAAACTGTAGGTAGAACCTCCTAGCAGCATGTACTTCCACATGTAGTGCTACAAGTATGAGGAACGTGAGTGCAATGGCCTAGGTGTGCATGCTAATCATGATCATGGGTGTTCTTGCAACTCTGTGTCTGATGTAAGTCAGGCCTTAATGGAAGTATATGTTGTGTACCAAGTTCTGCATTTCCTGACATGTGTGGCCATATGATTGGTCTAGGGTTTGCTGACTCCTCATTGTTGATAGACCTTACCTGTGGTGTGTGTGTAGAGCCAAACACGTGTGGAGTTTTCTATACATGTACGTGTACATGTTGTTGGAAATTGATAGTTGTTTATCCACCCCCCCAAACTCAAACACAGGCATGGGTTTGTGAATGGGGTACCTAGTACTGATGCTACCAGTATGTTACACATACATGTGAATAAGTGACTGTTTGTTAGGAACCTAGTATACACACTCAGGTTTGGCACTTGATACTATACTGGCAAGTCCAGTTACAACTTGCAGGCCATGTGGCTTTAGTTTTGCATTCCGTACACTGACATTTGTATCCCAGGTCTTGGCGGAGGATATGCAGCATGATTGTTAGCTGATAACTGGCAGCACTCAGATGGCAAGTCAAAGCCAGTTGTTACCCATCTTGTAGGTTATGGATGTGCTATGTCTGATGTGACCTGGGCTGGCCTGCCATGTACTTCCTCAGGGACATTCAATGATCTGTATTGTGATATGAGCTGTTACAAGTACAGTAGATGTATTGTCTGATTTACTTCTTGTGCCATTTCACACAATGCAGTTACTAATTTAGAATATTTGCATTTGTCTTCACAGCTGCAAACAAGACTCCAGACCAGGTCCGTGAATTCCAGCGCCGGGCCATGAGATACCAGCACATCCTGCTGCTGGAGTCTGGGTTCAGGAGGATGGCCCGTCGATATCGCCATGAACGGGCCTCCGGGGCATGGGGGGCCTTCCCACAGGGTGGCCCTACTTTGCCCACCGCAGCCACCACCAGCACCACCACTTCAAGCCAGCTGGCCCCACCCACAGCTGGGACTGTTATCCCTCCATCTGCTGGACTTCCAGGCCCCAGCATTGGTGCAGGTGAAGGACAGCCCACTGGCCTTGGCTCCACACACACACACACACAGACCTCCTCTACCGGTACCCAGACTGCCCCAGCTCCATCTGTTGACCCCGCAGCTTTCCACAACATGGAACGGAAGATGGACCGTGTGCTGTGCAAGTTAAGCCACCTGAGCCGGGATGTGTGCCACACAACCGCGTGTGAAGTCAATCAAGAGGACCCTCCGGAGGGCCACCCTCTAGACTGTTTTTTATATGGACATGATTCCCTGCCCTCCCTCCTCTTTCCTTGTTCTTATAGTTAGTGGGCTTATGGGGCTTAGTGTTAGGTTAGTATAGGCTGTTAGTTTAGTTAGTGTTAGTGGGTGGGGGGTCCTCATTCTTTCTATTTTTACTTATTAAGTGTGTGGGTGGGTGGGTGGGGGGCTATGCTGGGGTTCTTGTGTGTTTAATACAAAACAAAATATATATATATATTTAAAAAAAACAAATACAAAAAAATATATATATTTGTTTGGGATACTACAGTATGTGTTTAGATTAGTATGTGTTGTCCTCCATGTGTCCCGTTTCATAAGGGGGGTGGGGGTGGATGTTTAGGACATTTCGTTACATGTGATAAGTAAGTGTAGCTTAGGTTAGTTAGGGACAGTTGTGGGTAATGAGTAGTCAGGGTAGATTAGGGTAGGTAAGATTTTTCCCTCAGTTTCCTCTTCTGTGAATAGCATTTAATACATTTTGGTTAACCCTTAACAGTATGTGTTAAATGGTACTTGATCCTGGGTTTGGGATCAGTGTACATGAATTTTGTACTATTACATTTGAATCCTATGCTACAAACAAATCCCAACTGAGCTGTACGATTGGCAGCTAGCCCAGAGCTACCTTGCAAAGTGTCCACCCTTCGTTGCAACCACCAATCACAGTTAATATGGATGACAATGTGTTTCTGTTGATAAGTGTGTTTTCTACGTCACAAACAGTGCTTCCAGACTTGGTATTGGGGGAACAGTTTTAGGTCTGACTGCAGTGTGATGATCAAGGACACCCTTATAAGATTAGTTCTCGTAGGCACTCTTGTATTCTTGTCTTCATGACTCTCATACGTCATTTGTGACACAGTTCAGCATGATTACCTATTTGGATGTAAACTCTGACACCTTCATTTATGCAGTTTTTGAACTGTTTGCTTAGATTAGTGTGCACTGTTATATGGGTTAGTATTGCATGGTGACAACATTTTGCGGCCACTATTTGATGACTTAGATATCCCTTGAGGAAGCATTCTTATGTCCAACACAGCATGATGGTGTATGATTTCTCACTTCATCAGATATGTCCCTCAGGATGGGCAGAGTATGATGCAATCATGGGCACTGTGCAGATTTATGTGACTACATTATATCAGGACAGTTGTATTGACAAGCTACGTAATTTGACAGTAGGCACATTTCAGTTATCTACTGCACAGTTGATATGTCACATTACCCAGAGACAGATTTGGTGTGTAAGTGTTATTTATTGAAAAGTGCTGTAGTGCTATCTGTACATTGTCTATGATTGTGAGTCCATTATAGTGACATCTTACATTGTGATCGTACACAAGGGGTTACGGAAATGCTTTTGACATGCTGGGGTTGATGTTTCAGACAGTGCAGAGGGACAGGATTTGCCAATGAGTAGGAGAGAGACAATCACTGGGCAGGCTGACAAGATATACAGTTGAAAGCAGAATAGTCATTAAGTAGAGTTGTTGCAAGACTGGCATGTTACAAAGCGCAGGACCTTGGTAATAGTTGACCATGTGGCAGGGACTAGTGCTTCCGGGTACTTTTCCTTGTGAATGTGATCTGTTCCATGTCTTCTTCTACTGATGTGTATGTTGCCTCCTCTGTTCTTGGTGGTGGTGGTTGTGAAGGGGCAACACACACCTCAGTGTTAGAAGACGTGGAGTCAGACATCCCGGTTGCTGCTACCTGTGAAGGTCTTAAGGGCAGTACTGCAGCAAGGAGGATCTGCTGGTTTTTGAGAATGGCAGCCACATCACGATGGTAGGCAGCCAGGTCGGCCCTGAGGGGTTCAATGTTGCATTCGTGCACGCGTTGACAGGATTGCTGTTGTAGGTGTTGGGTCAACTGTATTACAGCTGTGCTGATTTCCTTCTGGGTTTTTTGCTGTTCCTGCAAGATAGATGTTAGGGCTTGCATAGCTGCTGCCTGATCTGCAGATGACATCATGCACGAACGCACCCCCTCAAGGCTGGCTGCCATAGTTTGCATCCCCACCCGCACCTCCTTGGCCAGCTCCTGCTGTACTCCAACTACAGTTCTCTCAAAGCTGGTGCCTGTGTCGTCTGAGTCCTCAGCTGTATTGGAGCTGGCAGGTCTTACATTTGGGGTGGTGGGTGGATCCCCTGCAATGGCTGCTTGTTCTGTGCTCCTCCTTGTGACTGAAGGTGGGGTCTGGAGGGTTTCAAGGACCTTTTGGATAGTCTCCTGGGGAATGTTTATCGGCTCGTCATCCATGTCATCAGGGTAATCTGGGACAGGCATATCCGCAGGAGATCCATCTTCCTCTGCAATGAAACAAGGTACAATTAGTGTGTCTGTGTTGTGGCATGAGTGATGTGACATGCCTGCCTTGTGATGAATTCACATTGTGATCTTGTTTCGTGTTCATTGCTCCAGTCCTTCACATGGGCATTCTCCCAGGACTATGGCCCACCTGCATGTCACATGTATGTTATTGAGTTATTAGACTTGTTGGCATCATCTCTTCTAGGTGTTGGTTTTGGCCAAATAGAGAATTGCCACCTTCTTGTCCTACTCAAGCCTCCGTCTACATCCATTCTCATGGTGACACCTTTCACTGGCTGTGGGTGCTCTGATGGCACTGGCAGCACACTTAACAATCTGGACCTGCCCCAATCTCTGATCTTTCACATCCACTTAAATGTATTTGACATGTGGCATATCCTATGCATAGCAATGTTATGACACGATATGGATGTTGGCATTGGAAATGTGTCCTGCTGATGTTGTGGAATGTGTGGTACATTGGATTGACCTGATTGTCATATCAGTGTCATATTTCATCCTCTGACTGTGCAGGTGTATTTCAGTGACCAGTTACATGTCCCCCCCCCTCAATGCTGTTGTCTGAGCAGTATGACATTTGGGATGTTACATTGTGACCCAGGCACAGGATGGACCCTGACATATCCAGTATGGGTATGTCCTTAGTGCTGTGTAGCTCCTATTGTTGTTTACATTGGCTGATGTTTGCAACAACTATGGGCATTGTCATATGACAGTACTGGGGCCTTTGTCTTGTTTCTGGGGATTGTTGAAGTTGTCTTCCTCAACCCCCTAATTTAGGTGTGTATGATCCATGGGGAGGTTACTGCCATTGGCTACTTGAGCTGCACACAGAGCAGAAGTGGTAGTGGCAACTGTTGTCGCAGTTACATTCCAGTTGTTGGTATTGCTAGAGGTTGTTAAAAGGGCCCTAGTTACTGTATGGGGTATGGTGGCTGACGTGTGCCGGGATGTCAGTTTGACGTTGTGGCCTTCCCTCCTGGCGTGGCTTTACATTTGCTCCATCGTTGGCATGGCAGCATGCCCCCATGGGACTGTTGTTAGTGTAGTGTAATGGTGTGCTCCAGCTTCTGTTTGTGCAGGCCATGCCCCCATGCCACTCCATGTATATGATGACTTCCATGCATTTTGTAGTCGGTATCCCCCCCCGGTTGTAGATGACATTACTGCATTTTAATTCCCCATGCGACTTACCCTGCATGTGCGTTGTCTCCTGGTAGTCTGCGCTGTCCTGTCCTTGAATCCCTGTGACGATCTCCTCAGGGATGACGGCTGCGACCATCTCCTCCATGTGATCCAGGGCCTTCTAATGTGCTGGACTCCCCGCTCCAGTCTGCAGTGCTGCCTTCCTGTCCATCTTTTCCTTGGTCCTGCGCTTGCAGTCATGCCAGCGTTTCTTGCATTCGATGACAGTTCTGCGTACTTCTGCCACACTGTTGATCTTGTTGACAATTTGTTGCCATATAGCCTCTCTCCTACTGATTGGCAACTTTGAGGTGACAAGCAGTTGGTGCTAGTGTTCTGTCACCTCTTTAACCAGAATTTCCTGCTCCTCTGCACTGAAGCGACACTTTCTTTTCTTCTTATAAGTGTCCTGGTTCTTGTGTGGGTACTCCTGGATGGTTCCTGGTCTGTTGTCATCTTCCTGGGGTCTGTATTGGCATCTGGGATCCATTTTGGGTCTCCTCTGGTGAAATGGCAGTGTTTGCGGGGTTTTTTGATGCTATTGTGTCAAAAAACGGTGCATATCCGGTTTGCATGGTCGTAAATCGACCCACAGTCATTTCTGCCACGTTAACTAGTTTTGCTTTACGACTTGACGCTGCGGTGTGCGTCAAAAATAATGACTCCCACCTGTGGTTTGCGCCGCCGTGCGTCAAAGTATAAATGTGACGCCTGCACAGCGCACCAAAATGGCGTTAGCCGGCGGTAATATTTTTGATGCAAAACTGCGCCGGCGCAGTTTTGCGTCAAAAAGTATAAATATGGCCCTGAGTTTTTAGTCAAAGTTTGAGGTTTGCAAGGTATTCTGGGTAAAGCAACCTGGTAAGAGCCACACAAGTGACCCCATCCTGAATTCCCCAAGGTGCCTAATTTAAAAAAATGTCCAGGTTGTCCAGGTTTCCCTAAGTGCCAGCTTAGGTAGGGCCCAAAAAACACTGCTACCCAATTTGCAAAAAACAAGTCAGCTTTGAGTGGAAAAATGTGATGTACCCATGATGTGTTTTGGGCTGTTTCTTGACATGGGCGCTAGGCCTACCCTTACAAATGAGGTACATTTTTATAGTGGATAGAATAGTAGAGCAAGTGTTATTACCAATTGTCTTTCTCCACATTTGCACCTTCCAAATGTAAGACAGTGAGAAAGAAAGAAGTCATTTTGAGAAATGGCCTCTGATTCACATGCTAGTATAGGTAACCGTAAATTCAGAGATGTGCATGTAACCACTGCTTCTAAACTACATATCTTGTGTCCATTTCAGAATACAGGTTTCCATGATACCTATTTTTCACCCATCATATCTTACAAAATTAATTACTGTATACACAGCACACAATGAAAACCCGTTGTTAGGTGCAGCTCAGTAATTGGCTCTGGGTATCTAGGGTTGGTGACAAATCTACAAGCCCTATATATCACCACAACCAGAAGCCCAGCAAATGTAACACTATATTGCTTTTGAAAATCTGCTATAGTTAGAAGTTATATATGAAAATGTAGACACAAATGGCTGTTTTATGTCAACGCAATTTCAATATTTTATTATTTCAACACTTTATTTCTTTGGGTAAACCTTGAAGGATCTTCATAAATGACCCCTTGCTGAATTTAGGATTGTGTCTACTTTTCTGAAATGTATAGCTGTCCCAGATCCACCATTGGTTTTACACCCATTTTTACCACTAACTGGAAGGAGGTTGAAAGCACAAAAAATAGTGACGATGGGCTATGTCCCAGTAAAATGCAAATATTTTGTTGAAAATGTTGGTTTTCTGATTCAAGTTTGCCTGTTCCTGAAAGCTTGGAAGATGGTGATTTTAGCACTTTGTTGATGCCATTTGCAGGTAAAAAACAGACTCTTTCTTCTGTAGCACCATTTTCCCATTTTTCCCTTCCACAAAAATCCAAAATGTAGTTGTATTATGGCTAACTTCTCAGTCCCCTCCAGGGGAATCCACAAACCCTGGCTACCTTTAAAATTCCCAAGATGTTGGAAAAAAAGGACACACATGTGGCTTGGATACTGCATGTGGAAAAATGTTATGGAGGCCTAAGCATAAACTACCACAAATAGCCAAAAAAATGTTTAGCACTGGGGGTCAAAAGGCCTAGCAGCAAAAGGGTTAAATTACATCTTTTCTGACCTTTTTGATTCAAGGAGAGAGAGTAATGTATTGTGCAATTTGCAATTATTTTTCCTAACATCGTATAAGTACTATATTATAGTATGTATTCAATAGTGTTGCTGGATTATAAAATCCAAGAGAGATTAAGTCAATGCTACTAAGCAGTCCATTTTTAAGAGACAAAGGAACTACATTAAAATAGCATCAAACAAAGACAATATGGAGCTTAGTAATGTTAAACAGACCTTTCCTCTCAATTGGGAATCCGTCTTTACCTGACATTTTAATATTTGAAAACCCTAACTTTCCATTAGGTATTTCCCTACCAGAGATAAAAGACGTTGGGCCTGATTTAGATCTCAGTGGAGAGAATACTCTGTCACAAACGTGACTGATATCCCACCTGCCATATTACGATCTGCATACTGTATTTTGGCATCATAATACAGTGGACCGGATATCCGTCTCATTTGTGACGGAGTATTCCCCTCCGTAAAGACCTAAATCAGGCCCTTTATTTGATCTTGTGCTTCTTTTTCTAAACTTTTTTTTTTTAATTAATTGGAATTGAGCAGGGTCATGAATCAATTACAAATCCAAAACATACCAGTTAAATATAACACCTGTTACTGCAATGCAATTATTTAAATAGACAAGCCACCGTTTAGAGCAGTTAATCTATTAAAAACCAATAATGCTGACTCCAGTAAAAATACAGTAAAACAAGTCATAAAGTGCCAACGTCTCATTTTAATTTGCCACCTCCCAAGATACTTTATGCGAATAGTGATGTGAAAATGCGTACAAAACTATTATATCAGCAGCGATGACATGTATAGAAAACTATTATATTAGCAGCTATCCATAGTTAAGGTACAATCGTATCACAAATAACCATCATTTATGCAAACAGTAATGTGCAGATGTATAAAGAACTAATATGTTAGCTGCTATCACATGTATAGAGAACTATTATATTGGAGCTATCAACTGAATAAAGTGCCATCAGATCACAAATACCTGACCTTTATACAAATAGCAATGTGCAAATGTATACATAACTGTTATATTAGCGGCTATCACATGTGTGTTCAGAACCATTATATTAGAGGCTATTAGTAGAGAAAAGTGCCATTATAACACAAATAATCCCCACCATCATTAAAACTCGTCCATTGAATGAGAAGTTACCCAGAAGAATGTATATGTCCCTCATTGAGCTGGTAGTAGCTCTGCTGGCAGGCTGGGTCCCAGCTCTCCCAATAAATCCATGAACCGCCATGAGACTTTAAATCTGTTTAAACCACCCACCCATCTTGCATAGGGCTCTTCAAATGTTTTCATCCTGAGCATTTTATTCAAACGATCTTGGAATGATGGAACTCTAGATGATCTCCAATTCTACAGGATCAAAGAACGAGCAACTACTGAGGCAACTGAAATAAATACCTGCCCCCACTTGCCAATGCCCAACCTCCATCCTCCACCACTGGAAACATTCTAGGGCGAGCCACAGGGATATAATAAGCCATCCAGCGAGACAGTAAGGAGATTCTCCTAAAAGTAGCTGCCTTAGGCCCGTATTTATACTCCGTTTGCGCCGAATTAGCGTCGTTTTTTTCGACGCAAATTTGGCGCAAAACTAACGCCATATTTATACTTTGGCGTTAGACACGTCTAGCGCCAAAGTATTGGCAAATAGCGTCATTTTTTTGCGTGAACGCCTTCCTTGCGTTAATGATATGCAAGGAAGGCGTTCCCGTCTAAAAAAATGACGGCGACGCAAATGCGTCGTATTTATACTCCCGGGCAAAAATCACGCCCGGGAGTTGGCGGGTCAAAAAACCCCGCATTTGCGCCACTATTTAACGCCTGGGTCAGGGTAGGCGTTAAGGGGCCTGTGGGCTCAAAATGAGCCCACAGGTGCCCTCCCCTGCCCCCAGGGACCCCCCCTGCCACCCCTGCCCACCCCAGGAGGACACCCAAGGATGGAGGGACCCACCCCAGGGACATTCAGGTAAGTTCAGGTAAGTATAATTTTTTATATTTTTTAATTTTTTTTGGGTGGCATAGGGGGGCCTTATTTGTGCCCCCCTACATGCCACTATGCCCAATGACCATGCCCAGGGGACACAAGTCCCCTGGGCATGGCCATTGGGCAAGGGGGCATGACTCCTGTCTTTACTAAGACAGGAGTCATGAAATGGCGTCTGGGCGTCGTAAAAAAATGGCGCAAATCGGGTTGAGGCGATTTTTTTGCCTCAACCTGACTTGCCCCATTTTAAGACGCCCTAACGTCATTTTTGCCCAACGCCGGCGCTGCCTGGTCTACGTGTTTTTTTTCCACGCACACCAGGCAGCGCCGGTCTGCTTGCGCCGGCTAACGCCATTCCATAAATACGGCGCCCGCATGGCGCTTCAGAATGGCGTTAGATGGCGCTAAATTTTTTGACGCTAAACTGCGTTAGCGCAGTTTAGCGTCAAAAAGTATAAATATGGGCCTTAGTGCCTTATGACCTAATACCGAAATAGAATCCCATTCCACTTTCGAAATGGTGCACTGTGTGGACAGGCTGATTTTGCCCAAAAAACGTTCTAGTTGATGCCTATCCCCTGTCCACGGAGTAGTATATACCAGTTGCCTACTCCCTTAAATTTCAACCTCACAAATGATCGCATGACAATGTAGGAATTAGTCCAGATTACGGGCAGTGATCTTTAAAAAAAGAGTGATTTGCTGAAACCCCATAAAAACACAACTTGCAGCGATCTCCACATCGAGCCTGCAGTTCCTGCCATGTAATACACTTAGCCCTTAACAGAAAATAGCTCAATTCCTTGAAACCACTGGCATTCCAGAACCTTAACTGAGTCTGAGAGATTGACAAACCTACACTCCTGCAGTGTGAGATACTCAATGTCTCCTGAAATACCTTTAGATAAATAAAATAATTGGAGATAAGCACTCATTTCCTGCATCACCTTGCATCGAGCTTTCTTTGGGAGTTTGGCTGTTTTAATAAACACTGACAACTGAGATTCAGCTTCCTGGATCCTTTTATCTATAAACAAAGATCAACCATAATTTCCTGATCTATTGATCTTGCCAGCACAATTCTTTTTCTACACTCGAATATTTTATTTAAGTGAGCATCACCTGTTTGTTTTTTGTTTGCTTTTTGTGATTAAATGCCTGTGTAGTGATTTCAGAAAATGCTTCTTTTTTTTTAGATCAGATGCAATCATATCTTTCTCAGAATCAATAATCTTAGATATATTATTTTTTACTTGCTTTCTTCAAATCTGATCAAAGAAATGACCTGTTTTTTCATTTTCCTCACATACCTTTAGTCCTGTTGATTTAGTGTTAGAAGTTCTTCAAGATTGTTATTAAGGCTATGATTAAAAAATCCTTTTTCAACTTTAGGTCTTTTTCTAGTTATTTTTGGCTTTGTTTAACTGCTTCTTTTCCTGTGCCACATAATTAAGGATCCAGAATTTCAGTGTTGCCTAAATGCATCCCATGCAAATGCTGCATTCATGGGTCCTAAATTGTTTTGAAGGTAGATAAATATTAAGGACTGGAACTCCTTAAAGAACACCTCATATTTAAAAGTCCTCTTAATAAGTTTCCAGGGAGAACAATTAATTGTGACAACTGGGTAATATCTGATAACTGCAGGGTTACTGGAAAAAAACAAGGAGGGAAATGTTTACCTTCCTTATAATCTTCTGAAAGATTAAATAATATTCCAGCCAGGATGTTGACTTAAAGCGGTCAGCAATAAATAATGTTGTTAGATAATCTTGCGTTCAAGGATCATTGATTCCCAATTCTCTTTTTATTGACTCAGATGCAGTAGCAGTTAAGGTTTAATCTGGGAACATTTGGGATTTGAAAAATCCATGAAAACATTAGAAAGGAAATTAAAATCTCTTGCCAAGTTTATGTTATTAACTTGATTAGATGATAAACGCACAATTAAGTCACACAAAGCAGATGGAATTTCACAAAATGAAACATAGTACTAGGGTAATTGTCAGATTTTATCAATTTGCATCAAACTATAACCCATTAGTCTTCTTTGCATGTTTCTGTGGTAATGTGTCATACTGAAGATGTTTACTAAACAACATTTCAACCCATTTTCAGATGCTGATGCACAGAAATATGTACTTTTCAAATGCACCCACAGTCAATAAATAGTCTTTACTGTCTGCCAATGGGCTTCTTGTAAAACAAAATTACTCCTGGGCTAAAATGCTTCAGCGAGGTCATCACCAACTTTTAATTTGCTTCCAGAAACTATTCGCAATTAAATTTAATGTTTTTATTTCAGCAGCTACAGCTTGCCTACTATATACCATTATTTTGTAATGCCCTAAAAAGCTTTTGGAACTTTAGTAAAAACCTTTGGAACTATACCTACTTGGAAGAGATCTCCTTATCCACCATGTAGGCTGAAAGAACGATAACTTGTTACTTAAAGGATGACTAAGCAGAAAAAAACACCCTAAACCAAATTATTCCCAGGTAACCCCTTTTGTTCACTGAAAAGCAAAAGAGTACAAATCTTTAAGGCTTTTAAGGCCAGATTTACAAGGCCCTAGAGCCTCCTTGCGTCATACTAGCGTAATTTTATTTTATGCTAATGAGGCTCAAGGAGGCAATTTTCATCGCATGATATTCACAAAGTGGCTTTGCGACCCCTTGCGCCACATTATGGCTGCGTCAGGCACAATGTGCAAGGGGGGCGTACCGGCATTAGGAGGCCCAGAAAAATGGCGCAGTGAAATCTGCAAAATTTGCTGTGCCATTTTTGGCGTCATTTTTAACACCTTCTCAAAGCAGGCCTTAAAGTGATGCACCCATTTTAATCGGTAAGTCTCCTAGCACTTTGCTGCACTAGTGTCAACATTTTTTATGCTAATGCATCACAATAGCTTAAAAAATGTTGGTGCTATTGGCCTAACATGTGCCATGGTGCGCCGTATTGTAAATATGGTGCACCAATGGTGTCGTTTGGTGGGGTGGGATGACGCAAGAAAAACTAGCACATCAGTACTGATGCACCAGTTTCTTGTAAATCTGGTCCTTAGTTCTTCATCTGGACATAAGGGCCCTCATTATGACTTTAGCAGTCTTTACCGAAGACGCTGTGGTAAGGGCTGCCAAAAGACCGCTGCAGAAGGGGCAATCTGCCCGCCACATAATGAGTCACAAACACAAAACCGCCAGAAAGCAGCCAAAACTACAATCCTGGCAGAGCTAATGAAGGAGTGAAACAGTCAGTCTCACCACCCTCCCCACCACGTCTGCAACACACCGCTATCCAAGTAATGACCCACGAATCACCGCAGCAGTCACTCAACGGTGGTTACCCATTGGCGGTGCAGACTGCAGCGGTCGATTTTGCCACTCCACACCAACAGAAGCCAACATTGTCCAAACTGAAAAACCCACACCTGACACATATACACACACAGTACACAACCCCCAACAGCACTATAAAACACACCCCCAGACAACCCACAATCCTTTGCAAACACGAAAACCTAGCTACACTTTGCCAGCTCAAACATTTCCTGAACTGCAAACACAAACCACAACCACCTAAACACCCGTCACGCATCACACACCATACACCATACCTAGACACCTAGCACACAACAACACTGGACACAATCCCAACTTCACAGCATCCCACAAACTCACACACCCTGCACCCTGACCAAACATTCCACCGTCTGCACAACACACACACTACACCCACTAGACAATAGGCATGTCCCCACAAAAGAACCCCCGTTACACTGATGAGGAGTTGCGGCTCATGGTAGATGAAATCGTAAGAGTAAAGCCACAGCTGTTTGGTGCACAGGTCCAGCAGATATCCATTGTCAGGAAGATGGAGCTATGGAGAAGAATCGTGGACAAGGGATGACATTAGAAAGACGTGGAACGACCTACGGGGAAAGGTGCGTTCCATGGCATTCAGGCACCACATTGCCATAATGAAGACAGGCGGTGGTCCCCCACCTCCTCCCCCAGAGTTGACAATATGGGAGGAGAAAGGCTATCTTGCATCCAGAGGGCCTCACTGGAAACACTGGAGAGCTGGGCATTGGTAAGTCACCATTACTTCCCCACCACAACGGACACCTGCATGGCATGTCTCCCCGTCACGTTAACTCCCTTCACCCAACTCCATTCCAAACAGAGAACCACATCCATAACCATCCTCCACAATGCATTCCCTTCCCAAAACAAGCACACCCCTCCAAGGTCAGCATGCACACACATCATTAATGCATGGGCAGCATGTAGCACTAACAATCCCAAAATGCATCAACATACACAAACCAAAGGTGGCAAAACACCACACCCATCCCAAAGGGAAACCCAGAAATTCTGAATATGTATCTCAGAATGAGTGTAACAAATATCATACATGTCCACAGGTACCCCAGCCTATGACAGCTGACAGCATGTGCCATGTCAACCCACTCCTCCACCAGAAGAAGGCCCCAGTGATGACAGCAACTCTGGATGTCTGGATCTGGATGATCTCCCTGGCCCATCTGGTTCCACTGGTCAGTCGAATACCTCAGGCAGCACCCAGTCTACCCCAGAACACCCCACATCGGACACTACCGCCATAGCAGCCAGCCAATGTCCTCAAACGTCTGACCCCAGGACATGTCATACATCAGCGTGCCCACCTGTACAGGGACCCGAGTCAACACCACACGCAAAACAAAGAAGGTCCTGGTCAGTGGGATTGGGCACAGAGTTAAGGGGACACAGGCACATGGGGCCAGGGTCAGTGGGAGGATATCTGTGCACCAAGGGGTGGGCCAACCCAGGGAACCAACTGCCCAGGAGGCACTGTCACATGTCATGGGAGCATACCAGAAATACCAGGACAGGATTGGACAGGTAATTACCATCCTGGAGGAGAACCGGAGGCAGCAGTAGGCACACCACCAGGAGGTCATGTAGCAGTTGCAGGCTTTAAATGCCAACATGGCCTCTGTTGCAGGTGTACTGAGTGATATGAATACCATCATGCATGAGTACACAACACACCAGCCGGCCACCTCCACTAGCCAGTGCACTGACCAAACCTCCACATCCGCTGCAGCTAGTGGACAGGAGGACCTGCCACAGGACTCACGGACCACCAGCACCCCTTCCTCTGCAGCAAAAGAACCACCATGCAAACATTCCCTGATACCCAGACAGCCACCAGAGACTGTAGCCAAGATCCAACCACTGCCAGGAAGTGAGCCTGACCAACATGTCTTCCTTGTGTGCCACTGAGACACCTTGTTAACTTTGGACTGCCATTGCTCTTTTCCTAGGGCCCTATGGATATTGGACCTGTGCTACAAACCAACTGGGCCACCACACTGAAGATTTCATCCACCATCATCCCACTCTATTGCACTATCCCTTCCTTTTTGTCAATTCAATAAACACACTTCAACACAACTGAAGGATTTGTGCCTTAATTTCAACAATATGCAATGTTTTGATCCTTATTGTCCTGTGCAAATGTAACGTAAAGTGTGCATGCATCCAATGGACAGTCAGCTTGGGGTACGCATAACCAGTGTAAGAGCATGCCACAAGTCACCATCCGACAAACTGTGTGAAAGCAGTCTGCACACATAGCATGAGTACACAGTAGTGACCACTCCAACATCTGTAAAAAGGGAAACCATTAGTAACATTCATAAGAGAAGTCAGTGAAGTAGAGCATTATGAGCCCCTGCAAAACAACAGCCTACATTCAGCTGATCACATCAACTCAGACCTTTGTACTGCTTTTGACTACACAGATCAGCAGTGAGGAGAAACAACTCATTTCAGGCCCTCACACGAGATACCACAGTATTAGCTATGCCAGATTGTCAGTATGTCAATACATCCTCTGGGCCACCTTATCTGGCCCACACTGTTATGGACAGTGAAGACACAGAGTGGTTGTGTAAGCACATTGTAACTCACATAACATTCCCAGCAACAAATGCTAAGTACTGTATGGAATGAGGACACAGTTTGATGTGGGTATGTATTTGTAAATGCAAAACAGTTCATACATTGCATGGGCTGAATGAGCTTGATCACTATCATCATAACGACTGACCACAGATGGAACAGTGTCAAGTTACCTAATGCACACATTTGTGCTTGGTACATCATAGCTGCCACACAGCTCTTCATTGTAATTATGGTTTGAACAGAAGTACAGTCTTACCTGAGTTTCTTTGGAAGTACTGCTATATCAGATGTGTCCTGTTGTCCACATCCTCCTCCTCGCCATCTTCAACACTGTCTTCAGTGTTCTGTGCTGCCACAGGTGCATTGTCTCCCCCCTACTCCTGAAGGAATGGCACATGCCGTCTGAGGGCCAAATTGTGAAGAATGCAGCAGGCCACCAGTATCTGGCAGACATTCCCAGGGATGTAGAGTAGGGATCTACCAGAAATATGGAGGCACCTGAACCTGGCTTTCAGTAGCCCAAATGTTCTTTAGATTACTCTTCTGGTCCTTTCATGGGGATCATTGTAACGATTCTCTGCCGCGGTCTGCGGATTCCTCACTGGTGTTAACAGCCAGGATAGGCTTGGGTAGCTGGAGTCACCTGGAAATAGTGAGACACACACATTACTTATGTACAGTAGCACAGAGGACAACTCCAAGTGGCATAGAGTGACATACCTTGAGTGAAACATCAAGCTCAGCTATGAGCCAGACTCTCTTTCTCTGTAGTTGAGCCATCATCTATGGGACACTGCTGTTCCTCAATACGGAGGCATCATACATTGATCCTGGAAACATGGCAGTAATGTGGCAAATATACTGATCAGCAAGGCGCACCATCCGCACATTTATAGAATGGTAATTCTTCCTATTTCTGTACACCTGCTCATTTGTCCTGGGAGGGACCAAAGCAATATGGGCCCCGTCAATGGCCCCAATCACATATGGAATATGTCATATTGTGTAGAATGCAGCCTTCACAGTGGGCAAATCATCACTGAGAGGGAATGAGATATAGCTGCTCATGTGTTTAAGCAAGGCAGTCAAAACTCTACTCAGCACATCAGAAAACAATGGCTGTGACATACCTGCAGCCAAGCCCACTGTCACCTGGATCCACTGGCCAGGAAGTGGAGCACTGACAGCACCTGTACTGTAGGGGTTATTTCTGTAGGACTACGAATAGCGGGAATGAGATCTGGCTCCAATCGTGCACACAGTTCAGTGATTGTGGCCCTGTCCAGACGACAGGTGAGAAGAATATGGCATTCCTCTAGTGTAAGCAAGATGACTAGGGGTCTGTACACGGGTGCATTCCTCCTCCTCCTCCTCCGCAGTGGTTGGTATCTAAACAAACCAAACACCAAACATCAAAGGTGTGTGACAGCAGGAAGGGTGGACACACTACATTGCAGTATACAGAGCTGTCTCATACAATTCACGCAACCAATGATTTTACTCTGTACCGGCATACTCTAAACCATACATACTATTCTTTTGGTATAGTGTCTCACAGATGTAGTCGGAGTCGTGTGACGTGATCTGCAGCATCACATTGTATATGTTTTGTCAACTACTCAGCTGCAAGCAGTGCACTGGTATGAGAGCTAATTTAAGAGCCAGAGTTTACAACCTAACAAAGGTATGTAGATGGCTTGGAATGGCCTTGGTGTGTACCATCCGTACCTACGATGCACATTAAATTGAGTGCCATGAGTACCATCAACGTGAAATGGCACCCGCCTGCCTTGCATGGAGGGACAGGTGGAAGTGACCTC
Source organism: Pleurodeles waltl (assembly GCF_031143425.1). Classification (NCBI taxonomy): domain Eukaryota; kingdom Metazoa; phylum Chordata; class Amphibia; order Caudata; family Salamandridae; genus Pleurodeles; species Pleurodeles waltl. The sequence goes on from NC_090444.1 coordinate 637,585,186, forward strand.
ACTCTGCCGGCGTTTGGCGTCATGGCAAAGGGCAGTCTGAACCGCCGTGTAACTCGACATTGGTTAACATAGAAGTCTGTGGAGCACAGGGGCCAATGATGATCACCGCTGGTGGTGACAGTGTTCACCAGCGCGGACGTGACCATTTTCAGGAGCCCATTTTACTTGACTCCCGACTCTCACCCTATCAACACCTCCACTGCGTGTGCTGCTGTATCCTGTGTCTGGAACCCACAATGGCCCATGCTACAGGGGGTAGGGCCCCAGCCTTCTCATCTGAAGAACTGGAGAAACTTGTGGATGGGGTCCTACCCTTGTATGAACAGTTGTACGGGCCTCCAGATCAACAGGTAAGCAACTTTTGGGTATGTTGGATGCAACATTGCTGTATGTAGATGTAAGTGTGTGCAGGCAGTGTATCCTCTATGGAGTGCTTCTTTTCCTGCATACAATGTGTACGCAGAGGTACGATTTATGTGTTGGATGAATGTGGGACCAATACAGTATGTAGTCTATTGCTGTAACAGAATGTAGTGTGGGGTTCATGATGTCAGTATATGCTTCAATATGCCCCTGTAGCTAATCTTGTCAAGTTCTGCATAGTAATGGTGAGTAGTATGTACAAATGGTATAGGAACTTTTCTGGCATTCCAGCTTCAGTAAGGGCCTACATCCTGACTCACCGGTGTTGGGGTGATGCTCTGATGTCCACAGCCTAGGTGGTGTGACCTGGCAATTGCACGTCGTGCAATCACTTTGTCGGAGTAGTGTAGCTGTGCCTTTGTCAACAGGCAGCCAGTGATTAGTGAGTCCCAGTAGGTGTGAAGGTGGTTGTGTCTGCTGAGTTCTTCATAGCTGTTGTTCCCAGGCAATGGTTTGGCATTGTGGTTGTTACTGTACAGTGTAGGTACCAGTGAGCCAACGTGATGTGTTTGCCAAATGTGAGGTAATTGCTGTCATTGGTCCTGTGCTCTCTTTATTTCTATCCCCTCTCCCCCTTTTCTTCTCCTGTCCTTGTGTGCATTAGCATCATCTGGCAAAGGAGCAGGGGCACTGGCGAGTGGGGAGCCGCAGCCCACTTGACCCAGGAGTCAGTGTCAACTGACCCAAAGGGACCAGTGGGTTGGAGGGTGAGGGGAGCACCACGGGGAAGACAGGAGCTAAAACCACAGACTCTGATTCCTCCTCCGATGGAAGCTCCCTGGTGGTGGCGGACCCCTCTGGGACCACCCCATCATCGTAATCTTCCACCACCCCGTACCAGCACTGCCCTCCCAGTAGGCCCCCACCAATATGCCTGTGCCCTCTCACTCAGGAGGGTGGGGGTTTCCTTCGCCGCAGGAACCTCTGCCCCTGCCCCAGTCAGCACTGATGCAATCACTGAGGTTGCTATTGACCTCCTGAGATCCATCTCTGTAGGGCAGTCAACCAAAGTGAATGCAATCGGGGGGCTGGCCTCCCAGATGCAGCAATGCAGTGCCTACCTGGAGGGCATTCACAGTGGCTTGGCTGCCCTACATAGATCGTTTCAGGCTCTGGCCTACTCTTTGATGGCAGCCACTGTCAGTAGTTCTTCTGTCCTCCTCCAACTACCTGTTCCAGGTCCCAGAGCCCTCTCCCGCCACCCATCCCAAGCACACAATCAAACGAGCATGCACCCAAGACAACAGACAGGACTCGCAAAGATAAGCCCAAGCACCACAGATCACACCACAAGCACACACACAGCCAACACCCAGGAACACACACAACACCCACTGTCTCCCCCTCCTCCTCCTTCCTCACAGTCAAATCAGCACTCACACCCGCAAGCACTGCATCCTCTGTCCCAGATCCTTCCATCTGTTCAGCCTTGCCCACGGTCACCACACACCACAACAGCAGACACGTAGACTAGCACCCCATTCACCACATGTGCAGTCACCACCATAACAACCACATGCAGCACACCCACCTCACTTGCAGGCACCACCCCAATATACATGCACACAACCTGTTTGTCCTCTCCCTCCCTCTCTGCCCCCTCCCAAAACAAAGAAACGCTCCCCCTCAGACACTCAACAGCCGTCCACCTCACAAACACACACTGTACATGCACCTACTACCAAGTCCAGCACACCTTTACCTCCTACAACACTCCCTCTACCTCCACTCCCAAACCTCCTCTCACACTCCGTCCCACTGTACCTAAAAAACGTTTCTTTTACCGCCTTGACCTCTTCCCTAGTTCTGTCACACCCTGTGTTTTCCCAAAACGTAAGGTCCCACTCCCCCAGCCCTTCCAGCTCCCAGTCCTCTCATGCCCCTCCTAGTGTTTTAAATGTTCCTATCCCCTCATAAATACCATCACTCCCACCCCCGCTCCAAGCCCACTCCTCCGCCCCTCAACAGAGGAGCAAAAGCCAACCCCCTCCCAAACCAAAAGCAAAAGACCACCCCTTCCAAGAAAAAAACACCTTGCCCGCCTACCCCCTGAGGTGCCTGTCTTACACATCGATGTCCCTGCCCAGTGGAGTCACTTGGGTTGTCAGGGGTCATGCTGGGCCTCACACGTTGCCCTGTGTAGTGCCATGGACACTTTTAGACTGACCATTGGCCCTTAATGTATATAGTTCCCTGTGTTTCATGTGATCGCTATTCCCATCGGAATATAGTGGTTGGACCAAAGGTAATGTCCTGGCTTTCTTTACTTCTGGCTTATGTTGCTGTTGGATTTATCAGGAAATGGTTCTCTGTGTGTGGTATGTGTGTATGGTGTGTGTTGTGCATGTGGGTATGTCACTTTCCCCTCTCTCCCTTGTGTGCTAGGCGGCTGTACTCACCTTCGTTATCTTCGTCTACGTCGGTGCTCCTGGACTCCCATCACGTGGAACAGCACTGCGAGGACTTCCAGTTCGGATTCCATGGCGGCCGCTGACTCCTCTGTGTCCCTGGAGGTGAATGTCTCCTTTTATATGGGTCATTTCTGCCAGGCTTTTCGCGGCGATGGTCACACCCCAGAAATCCTGGCGGTCTGCTATGTCGTAATATGATGGGCAGTGAATGGTATTCCGCCGGCCTGAAGATGGCAACCGTCATGGTCAGTGGCTGGACCGCACTGGCGGTTCAGGCGGTGCATTGGCTGTATATAGCAGGAATCACCGCTGTGGTCACAATTTGGTGGCACTACCACCATCACTGGTTTGGAGATCAGCTGACCGGCAAGGTCATAATGAGGGTTTAAGTTCTCTTACAAGGTTATTTACTGTCTCTGCATCCAACAATTCATGAAACCTGCCTGAATGCAACATCTTCACTTTTGACTGCTGAACTAACTTTTCCTGAATATTAATTTACTAAAACTGAGAAAGAAGGTATTTCAATTCACTGTGCTGTCCAGAAGCTTCATAGCTCATGTAAAACAAATCTCATATACAATTCATTAGTTACTATGCACAAATTTGCTTCACTTGTCCTTTGGTAGAGATTTCTCCTTAATATGGTAGACTGCAAAATTTACTATAATTGTTCTGGGGCTCACAGCTTTTGGGAGGGAAAATTGCATGCCATGTGCCTGGCGATTGTGAAATCCTGTGGGCCCCTTTTGAAAGTTACACAAGATATTAATACAAATCAAACTCTCTACTAAGGATCTCACATCACTATCTTTTTCTCTGGCCTCTTGTAGTTCAGGAATCCCCACCAATTTGAAAATAACAATGGTGCGATCTGTTTTCAAGTTCTTTATGCTTCATTCTTACTGCTTCTATGTCTTTAGTCAGCTACGTAACTTGTGAACTAGCTTTCTGATTCCGATCTTCCAAGTTGTAGTGTACCCATAATAAATATACAAAATAAAACACTGGACATAGGGTGGAATTTTCCCACCTCTGATTGCCTATTGTGACTGTTTACCAATCTTTAGTGTCTGGGAAAAATTTGAGATGTGCTTTTGAAAAAGTGCAAGCATTCGTTCTTGCTGTCTTTTATTCCGCCCTTTGCGAAAAAGCAGGACTAGCCCAGGGCTGGGGTGAAATAAAACCACCACCCTCCATCTCGCTCTGTAGCCATCATACTTTGATTGTACATGGGTAGAGGATTATACTATGATAGGAAACATGTTATCCCCAGCCATAAGGCCCACAAACATCTGTTGAAGACCAAAGAGTGCCTAAGTGTAGACCAGTGCTTTGCAGTGCTGCAGAAAAAATTATACTAATGAATGCCGCATTAGGACTGGACAAACGTTAAGCTGTTGGCATTCAACAAAAATAAAAGAAACCCAATAATTCTATTAACACAATACTGTGGCATCTGCTGGATATTTCTGAACCTAGAAGACCCATAATACCTTGAGACCACTTTACTGGAGGGGATCACAAAGCAACACCGCTAATACTACGATAAGAATCCTCCTAATTCATGTAGATTAGGGCTTTAAATGAAGTGTATTTTCTGCCCGGAATAACAGCATGAGGTGAAGCCAATCCTTACCCTTTTTGGTGCAGGGGTGTTTAAAGGAAACATTACCCATTATCAAAGGGCATGTGTAAGTGCAGCATGCTAACACAGGCATCAAAACTTAATATCACTAAAATGAATCCCACCTAATCTTCCAGCACTGATGTTCTAGTGCAATAACAATTTTGCTGCCACACTTACTGATTTGATACCTCATGACTTAATTTGAAGATTATATAAAATATCAAGCACTGTCAAATGAACTATGTCTCACTTTTAGTTACGGGGCTGTTTAATAAGATTTGGGCAACTTTGTTTGGGTTGCCACAAGCTGCCATAGAACAAGAACCACCTATTGAAGTTTCATCCTAGGCTACAATAGTATGGAAGCTGAGAGCAAGGTCCTTTCCTAAGGAGACTGCATTATCAGAGTTCTGCTCAGCCATCAACGAACAGCGTTCTGAAAAGGAGTCAGAAGGAGAGGTTTGCATTGTAAGTGGTGACCTTAAAAGGCATACACTGCAAAAATATTGCATAGTACATACTTTTGGAAAGTGGGAATTCTTTGTATTGCATGAATAAGAATGTCTATGTGCACTTCTTTACTTCATGAACAACAAAACACAGTTAATTCAACACATTATACTGACAGGTAAATAAAACAAAAGAGCACAGAAGGACGAATTGAGAATAGCACTGTCTTCATAACAGGTTAAGTCATCTGAACAGCAAATACTTACCACAAAAAAACAGTGACTCAGCAATGAACTGTGTAAGCAAATTAGATATATAATAAGGTACAGAGTGGCCATAGTCTAATAAAAGGGCTACATGAGACCCATTGCTAAAACGAGAAAAGAAGTGGGACAATATAGCCACCCAAGATGTGCAGTGTCCTTGATGGCAGAACATAGAAAATACATGAAAACCAAAGGCTGTGAGGGCTGTTCCAAAGGCTGCTCTCTCTTTGTACTTCTGTTTGCTGTCTTTACTCAATAGTGGAAAGCATGAGGTTTTCTGGACAGCTAAAACTCCCTGTGTTAGAAATGGGGTCTTTGGTTGGCAGTCAGGTTACCCCCTGTCCAAGCAAGGACCCTCACTCTAGTCAGGGTAAAAGAGATCACCCTCAGCCCACACCCACTCGCCCCATTGGTAGATTGGCACAAGCAGGCAGGCCTAACTTCAGAGTGCTAGGTGTAATATATTTGTACCAACACACACAGTAACTAAATGAAAACACTACAAAATGAGTCTTAAATCCTTTAGAAAACACTGCTAACACTGCTAACACTGTTAACGTTGAAAAGTACCTGGGTCGCGTTAAAATAACACGCACCGGCGAGTGTGCGTCGAAAAAGGTAAGCAGTAAGTCGATTTCTCACCCGCAAGCGAGCTTGTGCGTGGCTTCTCCTTCTCTGGTCGGACCGGCGTGCATTGTTTTTCCTCCCCGCAGGGGAGTGATGTGTCGATCCGGGCAGCACTTGGGTCTGGGCAGTTGTTGCGTCATTTTTCCACGCCCAGCAAGGTTTGCGTAAAAAATCCTGCTGCATGGTGATAGCAAAACCACGCTGTGTGGATTGCGACAATACCAGCCTCCGTTAGCAATGCAGTTCGTCATTTCTCCAGACGTGTGCATCGATCTCCCAGCTGCTCTGCAAGCACTGCGTCGATTTCAGGCACGGAGCCGGCAGCGCAGCGTTTCTTCAGCTGCTCTCGGAGGTTGTGTTGGAAATTTCCCCGCACGGCAATCTGTGCGTGGATTTTCAGGCTTGGTCTGCCAGCTTCACCTGTCAAGGTCCCAGGTACTGGATAGGGCACCACTTGGCAGGAGTCTCAGCAGAGAGTCCAGGTGCTGGCAGGGAAAGTCTTTGATGGCCCTGAGACTTCAACAACAGGAGGCAAGCTCAGGACAAGCCCTTGGAGACTTCTTGACAAGCAGGAATGCACAACAAAGTCCAGTCTTTGTTCCCTTTCACCAGGAGGAAGCAGCAACTGCAGGATAGCCCACAAAGCACAGTCACAGGCAGGGCAGCTCTTCTTCCACAGCTCTTCAGCTCTTCTCAAGGAAGAGGTTCTTCTTGGTTTCCAGGAGTGATACAAAGTCTGTGGTTTTGGGTGCCCTTCTTATACCTCTTTTACCCTTTGAAGTAGGCTTACTTCAAAGAAAAGTCACTCTTGTTTGTGAAATCCTGCCTTGCCCAGGCGAGGCCCCAGACACACCCCAGGGGGTTGGAGACTGCATTGTATGAGGGCAGGCACAGACCTTTCAGGTATGAGGACCACTCCTTGCCTCCCTACTAGTACAGAATGCTCATCAGGATATGCATGCTGCACCCCAGCTCCCTTTGTGTCACTGTCTAGAGAGAGGTGCAAACAGCCCAACTGTCAATCTGACCCAGGCAGGAAATCCACAAACAGGCAGAGTCACAGAATGGTTTAAGCAAGAAAATGCTCACTTTCTAAAAGTGGCATTTCCAAACACACAATCTTAAAATCAACTTAACTAAAAGGTGTATTTTTAAATTGTGAGCTCGGAGACCCCAAACTCCACAAGTCTATCCGCTCCCAAAAGGAATCTACCTTTAATCATATTTAAAGGCAGACCCCATGTTAACCTATGGGAGGGATAGGCCTTGCAACAGTGAAAACTGAATTTAGCAGTATTTCACTGTTAGGACATACAAAACACATTAGTATATGTCCTACCTTAAACATACACTACACCCTGCCCATGGGGCTACCAAAGGCCTACTTTAGGGGTGTCTTACATGTAAGAAAATGGAGGGTTTAGGCCTGTCATGTGGGTACACTTGCCAAGTCCAATTGGCAGTTTAAAACTGCTTTCAGCAGGCAGGTCGCTCCTTGCGCCGCCGCCCCGCGCCGCATCCACTTTGCTGGTTTCATATTTCTTTCTCTTTCTCTAAATCCCCTGCCGCTGCATCCCCATGGCCCCTCCCCCCTCTCCCCACCTCCTCTCCATCCGTTTTTTCCTTTCCTCGTTAAATCCCCTGCCGCTGCGTCCCCGTTGCCCCTCCCCCTCCCTCCACCTCCTCTCTGTCCGGTTTTTCCTTTCCTCGTTAAATCCCCTGCCGCTGCGTCCCCGTGGCCCCTCCCCCCACCTCATCTCCGTCCGTTTTTTACTTTCCTCATTAAATCCCCTGCCGCTGGGTCCCCGTGGCCCCTCCCCCACCTCCTCTTTGTCCGGTTTTTCCTTTCTTCGTTAAATCCCCTGCCGCTGCGTCCCCTTGGCCCCTACCCCCTACCCCCACCTCCTCTCCGTCCGGTTTTTCCTTTCCTTGTTAAATCCCCTGCCGCTGCGTCCCCGCGGCACCTCCCCCCACCTCCTCTCTGTCCGGTGTTTCCTTTTTTTGTTAAATCCCCTGGCGCTGCGTCCCCACGGCCCCTCCCCCCACCTCCCCTTCGTTCGTTTTTTCCTTTCCTTGTTAAATCCTCTGCCAATGCTAATCCCTGCGGCCCCACCCCCCCAGCCTTCCCATTCGCCCAACCCTCCCTCCTCCCAGCTGCCACTCCCTCCCACCAAAGGCAAGCCCGACTGCGCCCGTCCGCGCCAAGACCGCACCCAGCGCCAGTCCCCCTGGCCCCCTCAGACAAATCTACTTCCCCCTCACCCTCCACTCACTCAACCCAGGCCCTCGTCCCACCTGCACCCTTTCCAGCCCCACACACACTCATGGCCCCTTCACCTGCTACACCTGTCATTTCTCCGGCTCCTCATCCTTCACACAACACACCAACCATAGCGACCCCCCCAACAACAAACACAGCACCCCCAACACAAAACTCACATGCTCTGCCCCCACCCCCACCAACCAGCCCTGCCGCACACCACCCCACAACCAGAATACACCCCGCAACAACACCCTCATGCACCAAACCAACACCACCCACCACAACCTCAACTGCCTGCTCCTCAACACCCGCTCCCTTCACAAACATGCCATAGAACTCTGGGACCTTATCACATCACACTCACCTGACATCGCCTTCCTCACGGAAACCTGGACCAACCCCTCCTCGGAACCCGACATAGCCATCGCCACCCCCAAGGGATACAAACTCCCACGCAAAGACTGCCTCAAGTCACCACCAGCTCCCAAGACACTATCAACAACACAGAACACATGCACTTCCTAATTCACATTAACAACAACTCCACCCTCAGAAGTACACTAATCTACAGACCACCAGGACCATGCCCCGCCTTCTGCGACACCATCGTCGACACCATCAGCTCGCACGCCCTCACTTCCACAGACGACATCCTCCTCGGTGATTTCAACTTGCAGAACCTTCAAGACCACAACTCATCCTCCCTCATAGACAACCTCACCAACCTCGGACTCAAACAACTGGTCACCGTACCCACCCACTCAGCAGGACACAAGCTCTACGCAATTTTCACCTCAAGCCAACACATAGCCTACACCCACACCACCGAACTCCACTGGACTGACCACCACTGCGTCCACTTCTCCTTTACCAAACCCCCCACACACCACCATCAACACACCACACCCTACCGCATGTGGGACAAGATCCCCACAGAACGCCTGAACACCCAACTCGTTCACAACCTCCCCCCCCACACCAACGACCCCAACGCAGGAGCACACAACCTCTCTAAATGGATCACTACCTGCGCAGACACACTAGCCCCCTCAGAAAACAGATCGCCACCCGCAACATCAAGAACGCCCCATGGTTCACCCCGAACTCCAAGACTCCAAGTGCGACAAGAACCCTCTACAACCAACTTCTCCACCGTCAAAACTACCATTCGCACCCATCACCAACTCATTCGCACCACCAAAAGAGATCACTACAAGACACACCTTGACAACAACTCCCAAAACAGCAAAGAACTCTTCACCATCATTAAAGAGATAGCCAAACCCAAAGACAGCAACATAGACCCCACACACACACAGCTCCTATGTGATGCCCTCTTCAACCACTTCCACCACAAAATCCTGGACATCCACAACAGCTTCATACCACTCACACCCACCACACACACACCCCTCACTCACCCAACTCAACCCCCACTCATGACCCCCCCACCACACTCACCACCTGGGCCCCCACCCCACACCAAGAAACTGAAAAAACCATGAACTCCATCCACTCCGGATCCCCCTCTGACCCCTGTCCTCATCGCATCTACAACAAAGCCAGCCAAGCCATCGCCCCCATACTCAGTGACATAATCAACTCCTCTTTCGACTCCGCCACCTACCCAGACCCCTGGAAGCACGCAGAAATCACTGCTCTCCTAAAAAAAAACAAAGGTCCTCCCTCAGCCCCACACTCTTCAACATTTACATGATCCCCCTAGCCAACATCCTCCGACCACATGGAATCACTATCCTCTCCTACGCAGACAACACCCAACTCATCCTCTCCCTCACCCGCAACCCCACCACTGCCAAAACCAACCTACATGCTCCTCTCAACACCGCCAACTGGATGACAACTAACCACCTCAAGCTTAACTCCATCAAAACCGAGATCATCATCTTCGGCCCCACCAAAATCATTTGGGACGACTCCTGGTGGCCCACTGCCCTAGGCCCCCCCCACCCAGCCACCGCAAACCACGCACGCAACCTCTGCAACATCCTGGACCCCTCCCTCTTCATGACACAGCAAATCAATGCACTAACCTCCTCCTGCTTCCACACACACCACACTCTAAAAAAACCTTCAAATGGATTCCCCCAGATACCAGGAAGATAGTCACCCATGCACTCATCGGCAGCAGACTAGACTACGGTAATGCCCTCTACGCCGGCACCACACTCAAACACAAACTCTAGAGAATCCAGAACACAGCCGTACGCCTCGTCCTTGGCCTCCCCCACCACAAACAAATCTCACCACACCTCAAATCCCTTCACTGGCTCCCTACAGACAAAAGAATCACTTTCAAGATCCTCATCCACGCACACAAATCCCTCCACAACACCAGCCCGACCTACCTCAACGAAAGATTGAACTTCCACACTCCCACCCGCAACCTCCGATCAGCCGACCTCGCACTAGCTACAGTCCCCCGCATCCAACGAACCACCACAGGAGGCAGGGCCTTCTCTTACCTCGCCCCTACAACCTGGAACTTCCTCCCCACCAACCTCCGCAAAACCAAAGACCTCCTACTCTTCAGAAAACACCTCAAGACATGGTTGTTCTAACAGTAAGCCCCCTCAGCCCCCCCACCACAAGCACCTTGAGACCCTCACGGGTGAGTAGCGCGCTCTATACATTTTTTTGATTGATTGATTGATTGAAACTGCACACACAGACACTGTAGTGGCAGGTCTAAGCCATGTTTACAGTGCTACTATTGTGGGTGGCTCAACCAGTGCTGCAGGCCCACTAGTAACATTTGATTTACAGGCCCTGGTCACCTCTAGTCCACTCTACTAGGGACTTACTAGTAAATCAAATATGCCAATAATGGATAAACCAATCAACAATACAATTCACACAGAGAGCATATGCACTTTAGCACAGGTTATCAGTGGTAAAGTGCTCAGAGTTCAAAAGCCAACAGCAACATTTCAGAAAGAAATAGGAGGGAGGAGGCAAAAAGACTGGGGATGACCATGCAAAAAGGGCTGTTTCCAACACCCTGTAACAATTCTTAAAACACAACCAAGAACATATTATCTTAGTGAAATACCTAAAAGTGGCACAATAAGTAATCATGCATGCACTCTTGGTACAATTGTCTCAATTTGGATTTTTATTGTGTTTTTCAAATATCAGGGATTGGGTAGAGGCCTTCCACTCAGACCAATAGGTGAGACCTTGGCAAGAATGCAATATGTTTTTAGAAAACACAGGTAATGTACAAAAATACGAACAAAAAATAAAAACATTAGGAATAAATGAGTTTGCCTACAGCACAGATACAGCAGATTTAGCACTGATCCTTTCCTGCTGACCATACACATGTAATCAGGCAGAATGCCAATTTTGCCTGTAAGACAGCTAATTTATGAAGTTGGCTGCCACAGTGACCTATCCTGTATGGTGTGGTGCGTGGAAGCAAAATGTGATTGACATAAGAAAAGATCAAAGGATGAAAAAGGCTGGGAAAAAGCCCCAAAATATATGCATATATGTTTTTTTTGTTGTTGTTTTGGCTGTTAAATTTCAGCTCTATTTCCCTTAACGTAGGTTGTGCACTGCTGGACTGTCAAAAGATTGGAAGGGTACTTTTTGTGACAAGGGGTTCTTGATGGCTGCAGAAAAAGAGAAGAATAAACTTCGAGCACACCTTCGTCATTTCCCTACACTGTGATCTTTCAAAAGAAATTAAAGGCATTCATTTTTTGCCATCCTTTGTAAATAATTAGATTAAGTGCCTATTGTATTATAGGACATTTCTGAATACTCTGTATGTGTCTATGTTCTTCCTAGTTTTATTTTAGCGTGTTTTTAAATACTGTTTTTAACATTGTGTTATTTGGTCTAAGATTTTATTGTATTTTGTGCCTTCCCCTGCTGGGCTTTTTCGAGGCCTTATCGCCGCCCCTTCTGGCCCTCGTGGCCCGTGTTCAGTGGCCTTGGGTGGTGGTCTGTGCCTCTCATCCCTGGTGCTCTTTTGAGCCTTGTCCCTTGGGGAATCTTGGTACTGCGCCCCCCCCCCTTACCTACCATTTTGCCTCACGGAGTTTAATGTGAGTTCAGCATTCAAGCCGGCACGTGTGGAGACGGCGGTGACCATCTTGTTTCACCCTCCAGGCCCATTTCCAGCCTCCATCTTGTATGGTTAGCGGTCCAGCTGTCTCCATTTCTCGCTTCTCATCCCCATTTAAGAGGTGCGATGCAGCGGAAGCACAGCGGACCTTTTGGAATAGTCTGAAGATGTATGTGTCTATGTTCTTCCTAGTTTTATTTCAGCGTGTTTTTAAATACTGTTTTCAATAATGTGTTACTTGGTCTTATATATTATTGTATTTTGTGCCTCCCCCGCTGGGCTTTTTCGAGGCCTTATCGCCGCCTTTTTGGACCCCCCAAGCCCGTGTTCAGTGGCCTTGGGTGGTGGTCTGTGCCTTTTAGCCCTGGTGCTCCTTTAAGCCGAGCCCCTTGGGGAATCTTGGTGCTGCCCCCACCCCCTTTACCTAAGATTTTGCCTCACGGCGTTTAGCGCGAGTGCAGCATTCTGGCTGGCACGTGTGGAGACAGCGGTGGCCATGTTGTTTCACCCTCCAGGCCTATTTCCAGCTGCCATCCCGTATGGTTAGCCGTCCAGCTGTCATCCTTTCTGCTTCTCGTCCCCATTTAAGAGGCGCGATGCAGCGGATGCCCTGCTGGCATGCCAAAGGCGCGCCTAAGGCATGCCTGTTTATGCCCATCTGCGCCTGGATGGGTCAAGGGGCCAGAATTCTTAGCCCTACTACTAGGAATTTAGGGGGTCATTCTGACCCTGGCGGTAATTACCGCCATGGCGGAGGTTGGCGGTAGCACCGCCAACAGGCTGGCGGTGCTCCGCCGGGCATTCTGACCGCGGCGGTACAGCCGCGGCCAGAAGCGGAAAGCCGGCGGTGTACCGCCGAATTTCCGCTGCCCATGGGAATCCGCCATGGCGGCGCAGCTTGCTGCGCCGCCATGGGGATTCTGACAGCCCATACCGCCATCCTGTTCCTGGCGGTTCACCCGCCAGGAACAGGATGGCGGTATGGGGTGTCGTGGGGCCCCTGGGGGCCCCTGCAGTGCCCATTCCAATGGCATGGGCACTGCAGGGGCCCCCATAAGAGGGCCCCACAAAGAATTTCAGTGTCTGCTTTGCAGACACTGAAATTCGCGACGGGTGCAACTGCACCTGTCGCACCTTCCCACTCCGCCGGCTCCATTCTGAGCCGGCTTCCTCGTGGGAAGGGTGATTCCCGCTGGGCTGGCGGGCGGACTTTCGGCGGTCGCCCGCCAGCCCAGTGGGAAAGCCAGAATGACCGCCGCGGTCTTTTGACAGCGGAGCGGTCTTTCGGCGGGAACCGCTTGGCGGGCGGCGACCGCCGTCCGCCGCGGTCAGAATCACCCCCTATGAATACTATGTGGTCTTGTACTACATTTAATTGGACTCCTCAGTCTGACCTAGGATTAAGGTAAGCCACACAAGATGGACCAAATAGTGTTTTTCTTTTGGCCAACAGTCGCTCTTTGGCTGCCCGTAAACTTGATATATTCCTACTTCCTAGTGATCTTGCACCGACAGCCTTCTTTCTTACTGAGACCTGGCTTCATAAAGGATCTTCTCGGGATGTAGCCGTGGCGTTACCCCAAGGAAACTTGATAAGTAATCTGGATAGAGAACCCTCAAGAGGTGGGGGAATCGTCATCACCTATAGGGAATCAGTAAAGCTTATTGCCCAGCCTCTTCAGTTACCTGGCTGTGAAAGTAATTCTTCTATTACTCTAAATCCTCAATTTAGCTTTTCAGGAGCCTGGGTGTATCGTCTCCCCTGGTCCCCCAGAAACCTTTCTACAATCACTCCCAGATCATATTCCTGAATTAATATGTAAAAAAAACGATTTTAAATTCTTGGGTGATTTTAATATTCACGCAGAAGATTTAGAAAAGTCGGCTACCAAAAATCTACTTACTGATATGGCTGCATTAGAGTTAGCACAATCGGTTAGGGGACCTACGCATGTGAAGGGCCACACAATTGATTTAGTGTTTAATAAAACAGTTGGCTTAACTTACATGCCTCCCCGTCTTTTGGCTCGGTCTGACCATTTCCTAATTAGGCTTAATTTAGCTATTTCTACCATTAGTAGAGCCCCTCAGACTATATCTCAGACCTTTCAGCACTGGCATAAGCTCAAGGCCAGCGAATGGATCAATACCCTTGAAAGACTGAAACCTTCCCTTAGGGATAACGAAGTTTGCAATCTAGAGTCATTTAATGATTGGATCTCCAGAAGTTTATACACACTGCTTCCTTATTCTGTTAAACCTGGGGGCGCCGTATAAAAGGCGCTCCTTGGTTCTCTCCCCATCTTCACAACCTAAAAAAGGAATGTAGGCGTCTGGAAAGGAGAAGGAGAAAATCTTAAGAAGTGTCACTGAAGCAGGAGTATAGGAAAGTTATCAGATTTTTCCATTTGGAAATTAAATCAGCTCAATCTATTTATTACACTACTAGAATTGAGCAGTCTTCCAAGGCACCAAAAGAGATTTTCCAAATATTGAAAGAAATCGCGCAACCTCACACTCATAGTGAACTTATGAGTGCCTCCCAAGAACATAGTAATAATCTGGCATCGTTTTTTCAACAAAAAATATCAGATATTTATTCAGCTTTCCTGGCAAACTCCTTTCAGGCTACTGATTTTATACAGCATCATATCTCACTTTCCACTTCTTTTTCGCAATTTGCCCCCCTCTCCAAGGACACGTTATCTAAATTACTATCAGCTCTTACATCGGGCTCCCCGCTTGACCCAGCCCCTCCTCAGGTGCTGGCTCTAGGTGCTTCGATCATAGTCCCAGTTCTTACTGTTCTTCTAAACGCCTCACTTTCTCGGAGTCTTGTTCCAAAACAAGGGAAACATGCCATAGTTCAACCCCTGCTTAAAAAGCCTAACTTGGATGCAGCTCAGTTGAATGCCTACAGGCCTATTTCTCTGCTGCCAGCCTTACATAAAATAATCAAAACGCATGTTAACGCCTAACTTTCAAGTTTTCTTGAAGATAATAATGTCCTTCATCTCACTCAGATGGTATTTAGACACCTTCACAGCACAGAATCAGCTCTGATTGCGGTCACAGAAGAGGCCAGAAGGCGGCTCGATCATGGGATTGCGACAGCTATTATTCTTCTTGACCTTAGTACCACCTTTGACACTGTTGATCACAATATACTACTTTTGAGAATGAGGTAGGTCGGAATCTCAGGTAGTGCCTTTAGATAGATCTCCTCTTTTTTTGGAGGGCAAATTTTTTCAGGTACTGGACCAGTCTTTTCTCTCCAGTTGTGTTAAGATCAGTTGTGGAGTGCCACAGGGTTTGTTGCTTAGTCCTTCACTATTCAACATTTATATGTCCCCTCTTGCAAAGATAGTGAAGCCTTTTGGTCTCTAGTTGGTGTGTTATGCAGATGACAATCAGCTGGTAGTATCATTGTCCACCATCTCCAGCCCCAACTGTTCATCTCTCACCCTATGTCTCCAGGCGGTGTTTGGACTGATGTCAGATTGTTAGCTTAAGCTTAATGGAGACAAGACCGAAGTAATGATATTAGGATACAGCCCTCGATTGGGTTCCAATCCTTCTATTTTGGAATCTTTGGAAAATCTGCCCCCCCTTAAGGATAATATTAAGAACCTAGAAGTCTGGCTCGACCCACGACTTTCCATGGAGCACCATGTTAATAAGATCTCTTCCACCTGTTTTGGCTTACTTAGGCTCTTAAGGAAGGTTTTTTAAATTCTTCCATTTGTTTCGAGAAGACTCATTGTTCAGGCCCTTATCGTTTCCAGATTAGATTATGGCAATGCATTATATCTTATGTCCCCGAAATATGTGACTAGAAAGCTGCAGGTGGTGCAGAATGCCTCTGCCCCGCTTCTTTTGAACATACCGAGACATGTCTCAGCCAATGCGGCTATCTGCTCTATCAATTGGATGCCTGTAGAACAACGCATAAAGTTTAAAACCTTGTGTTGTGTCCATAGGGCCTACATAATAGAGGGCCCCCTCTGCTAAGTGCATTGGCATCCTTCTATAGGCCCGTCAGACAGCTTAGGTCCTCATTAGCAGCTTTGGCCTCAGTTCCCAGAGTAAATAAATCCAGGTGGGGTGGAAGTTCCATGGCCTACCTTGGAGCCAAGTTAGGGAACTCACTGCCTCTTCCTCTCTGCCTTAATAGCCATCAACCTTCCTTTCGTCGACTAC
The DNA here is from genome assembly GCF_031143425.1 of Pleurodeles waltl. Lineage (NCBI taxonomy): Eukaryota > Metazoa > Chordata > Amphibia > Caudata > Salamandridae > Pleurodeles > Pleurodeles waltl. Next base: position 637,601,552 of record NC_090444.1, read on the forward strand.
TTAAAACTTGGCTATTCAGAGTATAACCACTAGACTATCTCTCAGAGGTCTGCTATCAGCGCTGAGAGGCCTTTGGGTAGCCATGCACTTTATAAAAGACCATAACATAACAGAACAGAACAGAACATAACAGAACATAACATAACCTTTTTTCTACAATGCCAAGAAACCTTTCTGAACACATTCTATATAAAAAATAAATAATGTAACATAATTTTATTATTAATTTTGGAAAACATGAGGATAATGAGACAGTTAAGGCTGTCTCTAGCCATCTACAAATGGCAGAACAGCATGTGCTTTCACAAATATTGTCGGTAGATATCCACTGACAATTAATGGATGGTATTCTCCTGCTCAGTTAACTGTTTTAAGCAGTGGTCGAAGTGCATTAAAAAAGTATGGGAACTGTGCTACTGTGTGCAAGGGGGATGGGGGAGTGAGCGTGGGGGCAGAGTCAAAAATGTGGCTTAGAAACCCAAATATTTTGTACGTTTTTTTGGCCTTCACCGTAAGGTAACTACATATAAAATAAAGCACAGCTTAAATGAAAATTAAATGCAAGTTAAGTCACTCAGCCTGATATGGAACATTGCACATTATGAAACCTCCATTAGTTAATCCACTGCAAAGCTCTCTGCCTATAACCAGAGGGCAACAAAACTGAATACTGATTGGTGCAGTGGAGAATAGTGACTTGTTTATGTTTAATGTTATGAGGTCCCAGTCTGCGGCAGAAAGCACTGTGAATATGCAAGTCATTATTTTAAACTTGTATTACACACAATATAATATAGGCTGCTAAAAAATGCACAAAAAAATTTAAGATAAAAAAGTGCTTCCAAAATATAGATTTTAGTAATACCAGAATGTTCGTGGTGCATTTTTTAAACCATCTTTTAAATGCACAACTTCACAGCTCAGTTGGTAACTCCCTAGCAAAACACTCTAAAATAATAAATCTGTCAGCTGGAAGCTTCAAGTGATTCCATCAAATAAAGCCAAAATCAGCCTCCAAGCACCTTTTAGAGTGCATATTTACCAGCTGTACATATTTACATTTCTTTCAGGCAAGCCTGGCACAAAGGCTTGTTTAGCTGTCTACCCCTCCCTCGGCTTCATAGCACAAAAGTCTCCCTGCATTACACTCCTGCTGAAGCATTTCAACTGTCAGAAATTAACCGTCCTGGGAGAGTTATCTTTTTACAATAAGAAGGGGAACAGTTTCCTTAAATTGAAAAATGTAAGGGCATGTTGTGCCCCTCAGATCCTGCCCACACTGACCACTGGTTTTGGGCACCATTAAAACAATTAGTGGTTGAAGTGCAATTAGCACAAAACCTGTGAGTTAAAATCAGCCACACTGCGTGTACTGATTTTGAAACTTACCTCAGCCCTGAAGATGACCAGCAATAGCTCGTATCGTGGTATCAAAATAAACAAGCATTGGCAATGCCAATCAGTCTCGGCAATGCAAGAGCTATTGGATTTTTCAATGGCAATGTCTTTTAGCCATGTTATGTAGAAGCCTGGGATTTAAAGTGACATTTATAGTTTTCATCTAATATATATTGTGTAAATGTCTGTGAAATGTTCGCTGTAGCAATTATTACATAAATGAAATTATAATATAATACAACAAGAAATACCCTGGCCCTCACCGGACATAAAGCTATTCATTACACAAATTTATGTTTTCATACATTAGTCTCCAACTGAGGTCATGAAATGAAAATAAAGAGGTTTTATAGGTGCAGGATCTGAAGTCATGGAGTACAAATTGCATTCAAATAGATACCTTAATGTTCTGAGCTGGACAAGCTTTGAAGAAATTTCTGACTTACAATGCCAGACATGAGAGCGAGGGTTTATGTGTCAGAGCTGGAGGTGTGGATGGCACTGAGCAGAGAAATGGCTGAGCAGCTACAATTATACGAAGGCAATCTTTTAATTTCCAAAATCTGATATCAGCTACAGAGCAAGATCTGGTTCACGGGATGGGAAAAACAAATCTACATTTAGGAAAAATCCAAAATAAGAGTTCCAGGGCATATAATGTTGTAGCTTAAAACCTGCACTTAATAAAGTTGTCATATGTAACATTAGGTCCACTCGGCGATTTATCATCCCAGAGATTCTGTGAAAACTACCGATCAACACTGAAGAGCTTCAAAAGAAAAGAGGCCTGACATGTTCTCTTTTCAAGACAATTTGTAATTAGAAAGACAAAGCACACTCTTGCTTTATGGAAGTTTTTCAGTAGAGAGAGATGTACTTTTTTCCAACTGTTACCCTAAATCAGTTTTGAAATTAAGCAGTCCAGTAACTTAAGAAATGGCTCTGATAAGTAACTGAGTAATGGACAGATAGTGCAACAATCTGTGGTTGTCACATTTTTATACAACTCGATGATAATGGCAGTCTATCCCAGAAATCCCTACGCAGTGTGCATCATCTGTCTGATTGGAAATTTCCACTCATGGACCAGTTAAGGGAACACAACTGGCTCCCAGTGTAGAATAAGCTTCACCTGGATACTGCAGCCAGAACAGTTACACACAATGAGCACACTTTGTTGTAATTAGTCGCTCTGTTTAAGGCAAACTGTCTTGTAAATTAGGATAAAAAACAGAAGAATAGCCTCTCGTTATGCTCACAATAGAGCAGTGTAAGGATATGCCTCCTTGGCATGGTTACACCCTGACTTTTTGCCTTTGCTGATGCTAAGTTATGATTTGAAAGTGTGCTGGGACACTGCTAGCCAGGCCCCAGCACCAGTGTTCTTTCCCTAAACTGTAACTTTGTCTCCACAATTGGCACAACCCTGGCACTCAGGTAAGTCCCTTGTAACTGGTACCCCGGTACCAAGGGCCCTGATGCCAGAGAAGGTCTCTAAGGGCTGCAGCATGTCTTATGCCACCCTAGGGACCCCTCACTCAGCACATACACACTGCTTGCCAGCTTGTGTGTGCTGGTGGGGAGAAAATTACTAAGTCGACATGGCACTCCCCTCAGAGTGCCATGCCAACCTCAAACTGCCTGTGGCATAGGTAAGTCACCCCTCTAGCAGGCCTTACAGCCCTAAGGCAGGGTGCACTATACCACAGGTGTGGGCATATGTGCAGGAGCACTATGCCCCTACAGTGTCTAAGCAAAACCTTAGACATTGTAAGTGCAGGGTAGCCATAAGAGTATATGGTCTGGGAGTCTGTCAAACACAAACTCCACAGCACCATAATGGCTACACTGAAAACTGGGAAGTTTGGTATCAAACTTCTCAGCACAATAAATGCACACTGATGCCAGTGTGCACTTTATTGTAAAATACACCCAGAGGGCATCTTAGAGATGCCCCCTGAAAACATACCTGACTTCCAGTGTGGGCTGACTAGTTTTTGCCAGCCTTGTGCTGGCCACATGGGATGAGTGCCTTTGTCACTCTGTGGCCAGGAACAAAGCCTGTACTGGGTGGAGGTGCATCTCACCTCCCCCTGCAGGAACTGTAACACCTGGCGGTGAGCCTCAAAGGCTCACCCCGTTTGTTACAGCGCCACAGGGCATCCCAGCTAGTGGAGATGCCCGCTCCTCCGGCCACTGCCCCCACTTTTGGCGGCAAGGCTGGGTGAGATAATGAGGAAAACAAGGAGGAGTCACTCCCTAGTGAGGACAGCCCATAAGGTGACCTGAGCTGAGGTGACTCTTACTTTTAGAAGTCCTCCATCTTGTAGAAGGAGAATTCCCCCAATAGGATTAGGGATGTGCCCCCCTCCCCACAGGGAGGAGGCACAAAGAGGGTGTATCCACCCTCCCAGACCTAAACACACCCTTAAATCCAGTATTTAGGGGCCCCCAGAACCGAGGAAGATAGATTCCTGCAACCTAAAGAAGAAGAAGGACTGCTGACCTGAAGCCCTGCAGTAAAGACGGAGACGACAACTGATTTGGCCCCAGCCCCACCGGCCTGTCTCCCTACTTCAAAGAAAACTGCAACAGCGAGGCATCCAACAGGGTCCAGCGACCTCTGAAGCCTCAGAGGACTACCCTGCATCTAAAGGACCAAGAAGCTCCCGAGAACAGCATCCCTGTTCAAGAAACTGCAACTTTCTGCAACAAAGAAGCAACTTTAAAGACCCCACGTTTCCCGCCAGAAGCGTGAGACTTTCCACTCTGCACCCGACGCCCCCGGCTCGACCTGCGGAAAACTAACACTACAAGGAGGACTCCCCGGCGACTGCGAGACTGTGAGTAGCCAGAGTTGACCCCCCTGAGCCCCCACAGCGATGCCTGCAGAGGAAATCCAGAGGCTCCCCCTGACCGCGACTGCCTGTAACAAGGAACCCGACACCTGGAACCAGCACTGCACCCCCAGGACCTGAAGGATCCGAACTCCAGTGCAGGAGCGGCCCCCAGGCGACCCTATGCCTAGCCCAGGTGGTGGCTACCCCGAGGAGCCCCACCTGTGCCTGCCTGCATCATTGAAGAGACCCCCGGGTCTCCCCATTGATTCCTATCTGAAACCCGACGCCTCTTTGCCCTCTGCACCCGGCCGCCCCTGTGCCGCTGAGGGTGTACTTTCTGTGCCTGCTTGTGTCCCCCCCGATGCCCTACAAAACCCTGCTGGTCTGCCCTCCGAAGACATGGGTACTTACCTGCTGGCAGACTGGAACCGGGGCACCCCTGTTTCCATTGAAGCCTACGTGTTTTGGGCAACACTTTGACCTCTGTACCTGACCGGCCCGAGCTGCTGGTGTGGTAACTTTGGGGTTGCCTTGAACCCCTAACGATGGGCTACCTTGGACCCAACTTTGAGCCCTGTAAGTGTTGTACTTACCTGTGAACTTAACAAATACTTACCTCCCCCAGGAACTGTTGATTTTTGCAGTGTCCACTTTTAAAATAGCTTATTGCCATTTTTGTCATGCTTTTGTGAATATTCAAAGTTCCTAAAATACCTGAGTGAAATACCTTTCATTTGAAGTATTACTTGTAAATCTTAAACGTGTGGTTCTAAAAATAAACTAAGAAAATATATTTTGCTATATAAAAACCTATTGGCCTGGAGTAAGTCTTTGAGTGTGTGTTCCTCATTTATTGCTTGTGTGTGTACAACAAATGCTTAACACTACCCTCTGATAAGCCTACTGCTCGACCACACTACCACAAAATAGAGCATTAGAATTATCTCTTTTTGCCACTATCTTACCTCTAATGGGGAACCCTTGGACTCTGTGAACACTATTTCTTACTTTGAAATAGTATATATAGTGCCAACTTCCTACAAGCAGTGTTCGTGTTTGGCTCCACCAGTTCTCCCACCAGGCACCATTTAGGGCCAACAGAAATGAATGTCAGCCCAAACAAATAACAAGCTGGGATGTGATGAAAGGACCACACAAAGACATGCAACCAGTTTTTCAATTCAGTAATATTGCAAAAAGCCGAACAGGTTTGCACAGAGATGCTGCACAAGATTGTTCTTCCAGACAGACTGCACTAGAATGATAGGTGTGAGACTACAAAAATCCTTAAAAACAAAGGCCGGAAGAACACAGTATGCCTGGCATAGCGCCAACAAACTGCATAGCACACAGTGGCCGCAAAGCCCACCTTAATTTATCGGTTTACTATATGCGCAATAAGTAGAGTTCAGATTTTACCCTCATGTCACACAATACTATTGTGGGTCCTTTACAGTTGTGAACATGCAAACAGCCTGCATCGCGCAGATGTGAACAATAAACATGGAGGAATCAACTGGACACACCTACAAATTCAAATTATATACATGCTAATGGACAGGGCCGGGCACGCTAGAATTAATCAGTCACAAATTTAAATTCTGGCCCAACCTGACATAATATTCATGTCTGTCTTGCCCATGTAATGTCAGAGACATGTTTACGCTGAGCAACAACACCTACAGAGCGTTGTGAACTTTTGTGATACGCTTGTGTAACCACAAACCACAACTGACACAGCCGCTACAGAATTTGAAGGAAGCCAGAATTGGCTGTGGCACCCTAGCTATCGGTGTGCATCTCGAACGGACCTTGGTGGCTTTGTGGAATTCCAGTTATGACATAAAAGTTCTGAACTTCAGGGGCAGGAAGAGAAGATGGGAGGGGGCAAATGAGCGAGGAATGCAGTGGGTGTAAAGCAGCGGGCGGTGAGAAGAGAGACAGTGCAGTGGGAGTAGAGAGGGGAAGCAGGGGAGGAAAGAAGCAGTGGATGGGAGGGGGCGGTGGGTGAAAAGCAGTGATGTGGTATGAAGAATAGCGGGAGACAGAAACAGCGGTACCCGTAAAAGGGGCTGTAGTGTAAATTAGAAGCATTATACAGTAAGAAAGATAAGTGCATACAAAACTGCTTATTAACGTAGGAACAGAGTGAGGGGCAAATAGGAACGGGAGAGTCCATGAGCACAGCGCACCCTTGACCCTTACAGAAGTTCTCTCACACCGCTCTTGTTCTCTCCAGCGACAAGCATGACACACACCGTAAACAAAGGAAGGACAAAACATGACGTGCCCACCAACGTGAAATAGCATCGGGCCCAAACAGTGAACAAACCACAAACTCGTTGTTAAGGGGTAAAAGGCTGCTTTAATAGAACAGGTCTGGCAATACAAACACCTTGGCATAAAGCCTCACAAAACTACAGAACCTCACTAAAACATAACTTTCCTCCTATTCCCCTCCCCCTCCCTCTAAAGAACCCATTCAAACCTACCCCTTATGCCAACCACCTTGACCTGACCTACCCCTTACCCATCCCTTCTAAAATTCCCCTTGCCTTGTGTAAATTCCCTGTCCACTGATCTTTATATCGATCCCCTTCCCCACCCGAAATGCTTCTTGACCAGAAACCCGGTAGGCGTTTTCCTGCCCCACCCGGCCCCCTCTATCTATCCAATAGTTTAATCCCCAACAGATCCGCAATAACCATTCGTAACTCCAACAAATAAATCTCATTTCCCAAAAAGGATAAATGAACCCCATCCTGACGGAAAAAACCTACTTCTGAACCAATAATATTGTCATGACTCAGTACAGAAAAACCTTGGATCCTACAAAAAGATCTAATTTCCCTGTTCACTTTCTTCCGTTGTTTCTCTATACCTTGAAATGAATGTGCCCCCCTCCAAAACCTCTGAGGAACCAAGCCAGTCCAGACAATGTGTGTCCCTGACCACTTCTCCTTAATGCGTAGCAAATCTAACTTCATCGCCTTCAGTAAACCGATACCCGAAAGGGAAACCAAATCATTTTCACCTAGATGAATAACCAGTAAATCAGGGCAAACTCCTTGCCGGATCCTCTGTGAAAGAACATATAAAAGTTCTCCCCACCTCATCCCACTCTTACCCACCCAACTAACTTTAACACTCACACCATCCAAACCCAATTGTCGACCAAAATGCCTCGTCGCAGCCTGCTTCTCCGCCCAGCGAATGAATGAGTGCCCGACGATCCACACCGTACACACTCCGTCTGGACCCCCAACACAACCTATGAAGCAAAAAAGATGTTAAAATATGTCTCACCCACCAAACTATAAGCCCACCCCAAGGAAAGACACCCCAAACCCAACAGCTAGAAACAGGAGGAAGATAGCAGATAGCTAAAGGAAGCTACAGAACAGATTGAAAAGAAACCCCATACCATGAAAGATCAGCCAAAGGATCATTTATACGCCCTAATATAACGTTTAAAACACTGTGACCTCCACCTGCCCAAGTTTTGAATTACTTGATCGCTCCTCCCCAGTCTCCTAGCTTCTGTTGCCGCGCCAATCCTAAACGAATGGGTCCCGTAGACTCCCGGATCCAAATCCAAACGCCTCATGCACATTTTTAAAACCGCCAAAACCTGAGACGCTGATAAAGAAGAACCACCTTGATGTAAAAATACAAACCTTGCGGACTCTGGCAACTTACCTGCAAAAACGAACCACAACCTAACCGGACAATCTTGAGAGCCTGTACGCCGTAAAACAACCTCCTGACCCCTGCCCAACTGATCCCCTTTAGTTTTACCCAACCAAACAACAACATCCCCTCCACTTACCTGTACATTGGAAAGTAATAATCCTTCCCTCCCCTTTAATCCTAACAACTCTGAAATACGAAACGCTCCATGAAAGAGCCAAGCCATGCATAAAGATAGCAAACCCACCTCCCATTCTGAAAAACAAACCACCTCCAGTACCCGTAAAATGGCCCTCAACAAATGTGATGTGATTGGCCTCCTTCTATCCCACCTTGCACCTCCCGACCTAGCCCAACCCGCTAAGATCCGCCTGCAAATCTCCCCTTCCACAGGGTCATAACCCCAAAAATATTTACCGTAAAATGATATCCCTGCCAACTTACCTGCAATTGTAACAGCAGACAAACCTTTATTGATCAGATGCATAATGAAGCGAACCGCCATATCTCGTCTCCTAATGACGACGTCATTCCCCCCAACCACTTTCACCGCTCCTGCTTCCAAGAATTCCAACCAGGCCTGACCATAACTCTTCCTTGTAGACGGGGCTATAGACCGCTGTACCAGCTCCAACATCTTTAATCTCCTAAAGCCCACAACTCCCCCGGTACAAGCGTCTTCTCCAGATCCGCTCCCGGTGCTAGACCACGGAACCTCTGCCACTGAAAATGAGATAGGGCGTCAGCAATATCATTATTGATTCCAGGGATGTACTTAGCCTTGAACAGAACATTGAATTTCAAGCAATGCAACAAGAAAATACGCAGCAATTTCAACACCTTAACATCCTTCGCCTTTTGCAAATTCACCAATCCTACCACTGTCTTATTGTCCACATTAAACACCACATTCCGATTAGCCAAGTGAGAACCCCACACTACCAACGCCACCACTAATGGAAAAAAATCCAAAAAGGCAATGCTATGCCTTGCTTCCTTCCATTTGGCTGGCCAAGCCTCTGCCATCCAATGACCATCCCAAAACAGCCCGAAACAATGGGCTCCAGATGCATCAGAAAACAACTCCACTTGCCAAAACCAATCCGAATCATCCACCAACATAGACACTCCATTAAACTCCTGCAAAAAACAAATCCACATTTTCAGATCCCCCCTCACCTGAGCCTTGATCCTAATGTGATGATGCGGTAAAGTCGCACCCCTCATTGCAAAACCAAGTCTCCTACAAAAGGCTCTTCCCACTCTGACCACCTTACAAGCGAAATTCAAATGTCCTAGTAATTCCTGAGCTCGACGCAACTCTAACTTATGTCTTTTGACCGTGTCTTCCAAAAGCAAAATCAACTGCCTCACTTTGTCCTGAGGTAACCTCACCTCCATCCTCAACGAATCCAGCTCAATGCCAAGAAAGCTAATACATGTCAAAGGGCCCTCTGTCTTCTCCTTTGCCAGTGGAACCCCAAATTCAGCCATCAAGTCCTCAAAATCCAACAAAGTCCTGCCACATGAACCTGATCCTGCCGCCCCTACAAAGAAAAAATCATCCAAATAATGAGTCGCCAACCTGTCTCCTCTCTTGTACTGGAAACACCACTGCAAAAACGTGCTGAACATTTCGAACAAGGAACAAGAAACCGAACAACCCATTGGAAGCATGCGATCCACATAAATCGCACCCCCGAACTGAATCCCCAACAAGGAAAAATCTTCCGGGTGAACCGGCAACAACCGAAATGCTGATTTAATGTCCGCTTTTGCCATCTCTGCCCCTTGCCCACAACTCTTCACCAAGGCAACAGCTTCATCCACCGACGCATAGTGCACAACAGTATCCTCAGCTGCGATGAAATCATTGACCGAACTCCCCGCTGGCCAGGACAAATGATGTATCAGCCTAAATTCACCTGTCTGTTTTTTAGGAACCACGCCTAGGGGCGAAATCGGCAAATTAGGCAAAGGCCACTCCAAAAAGGGGCCCACAATTCTCCCCAATTCCAATTCTTTGTCCAATTTTGCCTGAACCACATCCGGATAAGTCCTTGCCGATTTCAAATTATTGTCCCACCTTCGCACTCTAGGACCTTGATAATATAAACGGAAACCCTCAACAAAACCACTCCACAAAACCTTAGCTTCGTCTCTTCGAGGATACAAGCTTAGCCAATATGAAATAATCTCACCCTTAATAGGCGTAGGGCCCTTTTCCAACAACATGCTGAATCTGGCCTCTGCCCCTGTCACCACCTCTACCTTGTTGTCCTTGCCATCCCCACTGCATGCCCCCAAAACACTGAAACGCTGGGTGCCGTCCTCCACAATGGGAGCAATCATGTTGAAATCTACAGGGCTGCCTATTGCAGAAGCTGCTATTAAATGCCCAGCAAGACCCATTCCCTTGCAACTGCCCACGCTGTCCAAAACCCACCCCAAATTGGGTGGGACGCCCCTGAAAGGGCTTATATTGTACCGGGAGACCACTTGCAGTGTGTGTAGTAGGAGCATACCTGGCTGTCCTTAACCACTGCATCCACAACTCATTATCTATTTCCCCCCAAACTTTGGATGGATCCATCGCCTTCCTTGCACGAAATTCCTCGTCATACCTGAACCACCAAAATCCCCTATAGTCCATTTGGGCCCGCCGCACCATGTCCATATATTTAAACAAAGCAACACACGAATCCACGTGTTTCTCACAATAAACACTTGCATAGATCAGAAAAGCTGATGTCCAATTTTCAATATTTGTAGGCACTTTAGGCCTCCTGGCCAACTCCCATTCCTCTTCCTTTGACCCTTCTTTCGCTTGCACCTCTCTATGCAATAATTTAAACACATCCACAAATTCACCTTTCCAAATCTTCTCTTTTAGATTCTGAGTGAGATGCGCCCCCAAAGGCATCGCCACTCCCATGTACGGCAATTTTTACCTTTTACCGAAACATCCGCACCTACTACGCCCCCTTTCTTTACCGACTCCTGCAAAACCTTTGACTCATCATCTTTACGCACCTCCCCAGTAACCTCTGACTTACCTGCCCCATCATCTGTAATGTAATCCACCTGCACTGAAGCGTCAACCCCACCAAAACCACATACGTCCCTCCCATAATTACCACCAACCACTCAACCCATCCCCAGCCCAATCTCACCTCTAGGTAAATTCCCAGCCGTGGCCCTGCGACGATTCCCATAGTGATCGCCCTGGACCACCTCTGGAACCGTTGACTGCAACACCGTTGCCGCTGCCCTTACATCTTGGTCGTCATCGTCTTCGTCATAATCAAGCAGTGTTTCTTCATGCCTTTCAAACCTTGCACCAGCGCCCCAGCTGGTGGAAGGCTGATCATCCTCCAAAACTGAGCCCGCGCCGTGACCCAGCGAACATCGTGCCACCGCTTCCCTCGTCGTCGGGTAAACCGCTCTGGAATTTACCCTCCCTTCTTTCCGGTGTACCAAAGGCGCCCTGGCCTTAACTGGGAAACTCTGCCCACCAGCATGCCGCCCGGCATCCTGATGCACCGTCACACCACCCGGCCTGCCCGGAAACCGAGGAGCGTCACACCCAGAGCTAACCTCTTGAAAAGCTGGCTGCCAAATATCCAACAGAACCCCAGCCTTATCCTTACTCACAATCCTACCTATCTGACCACAAACCAAACCTTTAACCAACACACCCTCCTGATCCACCAGATTAACCTGCTCACCCACATGCAAAACATTCTCCGCACTAACATTTCCCTCAAAACTCCTTATACTCAAACACCTTTTAAAACTGGACTCCCTCAACCCATCTACACCAGCTCCTTTACCCAAAGAATTCACATCCGGCTCAGCCATAAAGCTTTCATCCAAACCAAAACCTTCCTGCCCTGCTTGCTCCTCATCTGAGATGACTATAACGTCCTCCTCCTGTTCCCTGCCCTCCTTCGATTTCTGTCCTTCTGCCAAAAACCCTTTGGTCGATAAACTTTTAGCCGAATTGCCCTTCCCCATGGGCGCCGCCATTTTGTGTATGCCCCCCAAGCTTCTTTCCTCTAAAATGGGCGCCTCGTGTTCAGCCGTGTTATCGCGCGGCAATTGGGCTTGTTTTGGCGCCCGCCAACCACGCAGAATGCCTGTAATGCGCGCACTGCTGAGCCGCGCCCCCTGTCTCTCTCCTCGCGTCACCGCGCCCACCCGGCCCGCCCCCCTCCCTCCTGCTGACACCCTCCTCGCCAGGGAGACTCCCGAACGCCTAAGAAAATGGCCCGTTCCTCGTCTACGAGGAACCACCTCTTCCGACCTTGCAGCCGGCCCCAACACCTCCTGTGGCCCCAAAGGTGAGCGCGTGACTCTCCGTCCCTCCGCGCTTTTAGTTTTAAATTTCTTAGGCTTTTCTTGCGGCGAGGAGCAAGCTGCTATCGCAGCGCTAACTCCTTCAGCTGACAACCTCTTCGGCCTTTTTAGACCCACCCACGCTTCTTCAAGGACCCCCTCTTTAATCAAATCTTCTCTGCCCTCATCCCTCAACACTTTTAGGGCCTGCACAACTTTGCTCAGTTCCATTTTCTTAACACCACTATCGATCCTAACAAACCACGGCAAGAAAAACCACTACACTACTCTATGACAAGTCAATATTAATAGTAGCTCCACCCTAAAACGCCTTCACAACAAGCAGAAAAACGCCTACCACAAGCCTATAATCTCCACAGCACGAAGACAAACACGCCTACTGGGTGTGACGACGGCCAAAGAGGCCGCCCACACCCTGCCCCTGTCCTTTATCCTCCCACCTACAACCCGCCCCTTCCTGCACTGCCCTCCAATCCCCAACTCATAAGTGGCCTGTACCACTCAGGCCCGAAAAGCCCGGGGGGAGACCGGGCAAGCACTCTGCTCCCCCCGAAACCCCATCCCACTATCATTTACATTTTTCTTTCCTTCAGTAGTAAGAGCACTTTTTAGTTGAAAATCCCTGTGTCAAGTATGTGCATTTTGTGGCACTAAAAAAAGCTGCCCATTCTAATCCCAGATAACAGTGATTACAACAAGCTCTTAATGTGTGGTCTAGCCTCTTCACTCTGGTAATGCTGCCCTCATGGGAGGGGATAGCGCTGGAGGATTCATGTCACGGATGGCACAGGAAGAGGAAGCAGTGGTTGCAGCCAGCGCACAAGTTTTTAAAAATAATAACTTGCCCCTCTTGTGTGCCACGGGACAAGTCACACAGTTTAAAAAACAATTGAATAGTCCAGAAACAATGAATAATAGTGGTCGCAGTGGAGGTTTATCGTAGTTGGGCGGTGTGCTTGGGGAAGGCTAACCGCCGGAAAAGGCCCTTCATAAATGGGGAGAATGAAAAATCCAGCGAAGGTTGTACCAGCAAATGGGAATCCAATGGGCAGTACGTAACCCCGGATGTAGATACAGTATGCCTTGGTTCGAGACAGCGTATGCGCGCCATCTAGAGCCGAGACCTAAAAAGGCATTGTCAGCATAAAAACTATTGTGTGCTAATGTTGACAATAACTACCATAGCCAGTGCTTGAAATGGTAATATAAAATGCACGCACCCCTTTTCCCAGATTACCTGCTTGCAGCTGAGAAGTGCATGTACTATCCCATTAAAACAGTGCTGAGAAATGTTTGTACTCCTCCTTTAAAATGAAAGAAGTGCAGGTACTGAGTACAGGGGGGCTGCTGGCAGAAAGGACTGGTTGGGCAGCGCCCGTAACTGGGGGACAAATAATTTAAAAAAAAGAAAAAAGAACACTTAACTGTTACGCCAAGCCACCTCACCTCTGCCGCTCCTCCCGACTCAGTACTTCTGCCTTCCTCCCATTCCCACCCAATCCAGATACTTCTTTCATACAAAGCATGAAAGAAGCACCAGGATTTGCCTGAGCAGGCTTAAATGCAGATCAGGGAGGGGACGGGAGCCTGAACTTGTCCTTGGAGAGTTCTAAGTGCTCATGTCAGTTTGGCTGGTCTCGGACGGCCAAATTGACTTGCACACTTGGATTGCACCTAGCACTCCTCCACCCCACCCGACACGGAGAATGCTGTAACCGCCCTACCTAAGCAGAAAATTACAATGATAATAAAAATGCTTTTATTATCATTTTATTTTTCTGCTTCCCCGCTTCCTCCTTTCAGCATGGGGGGTGATGCTCCTCCGCCATAGCAGAGGGGCTGCCCCTGACCGAGTACATGACAATGTGAGAATCTGCAATACAAAAGCGGTGTTATCCCTGCTTCAGTTTGAAGTGATGACGTTTAGGATTTTGACAAACTCTTCTCAGTAAATCAATGCATTCTCCTTTAAAGGTAGTTCAGCCTCGCAGCTTTCAATTCAGTCAACTCATTGCGCATGAAAGAAAGAATAATCTGTTTTCCTGCTGATCTCATCATTTTCTGAATGGAATAGCAGATTTGCTCATGCTGGGAAAACAAATTGAGGTTGGGGGAGGTACAATAGCTCAAGGATTTCACCCTGTGAATGTGGCATGTGTGCACACTACAGAGATAATGCAGAGGAGCAGTGTTATGAAGAACGATGATTATTAGCTCCATCCGAAAAAGGCTCACTACAGAGTTCAGAGCAGTCTAAACTTGGAGATGAGATGGGATAAAGTGGGTTGGGATGATATCCACGGTATTCATTCCCACGTAGTGGGCGCCTCATTAAAATGAGTATGAAGAGTTAAATCAAACGCATCATTGCAAGGCAGCAGGCGTGCCACTTGTTTACAGGAAGCTCGTTTTGCAAAGCTGCCAACGTGAGTTTGCGTCTGTTCAGTAAGATTCCTTTCATTTTATGATGTCTCATTTTAAATAGTAATAGTGCGCAGTGTATCCTATGCACCACATATCACCATCATATCACCATACAAACATACAGACAATAGGACAATCTAAATATTGTTGTATTGCCTTCTAAATAACTAAAAGAAAGCAAACAATTTGGGGGCTTAATATCTGTTCAATAAGTGTTTGATGCTTATTGGCAGCTTTAATTTACAGGCACTGGTCTTCTAGCACTGGCAGGCTTGGTGTAAAGAAAAAGTTACTCGGACCAGTTTCGTGATTTTTCGCTTCTTAGTAAAGAGGTGTTTTGAATAAAGAGCAATGCTGCTGTACAATACAAGGCTGGAGATGCTAGCAGGGTCATAACGCTCCTCGTGGTGCTCTGCAACCCTTCACGGGTCCCCATTCAGTCCAAGGCCAATGAATATCTGTGAGATATGGAAGACTAAGGGCCCACCTTCACATTTTTTGAAGGCACCCCATCATTTTGCATTATGCCCACCACTGGATGGTGGTCTGCCCTTCCATTGCCAACGAAGAAGGTTGTGAACTATATGGCGTTGCTATAGCGTAGTGTGCCTTGCAAGTGGTGTAACAAAACCTGAGGGGGGCCCCTGCAAAGTACCTGGAGAGCGCCCCCTCCCACCTGGACCCATTCAGGGGCCTGCTGCCCATGCACAGTGTACTGTGCTGAGGGGGGTCCCTGAAGCTTGGGGCCACCCACAGTGCAGGGGCTGCAGGGACTGCAGGGGCCTTTATTGTGCCACTGTATCTTGCATTCCACAAATACTGTATGAGATGTGCTTGAAAAAGATCTCGAGGCATGTGTACCATGAATTAGGTTTTAAATGCCTTCTGGCTGGGTTTGCAGTAACTGCAGTCCTACTTAGCATTTGACTGACACAGTGACAGTAGAGGGGCATTAGTAATGTAATATTATTTTATGCTCTGTAAACAGTATCCCACTATTTTTCATCAAATGATGCTCTTTGGGGCAATGACTTACAGAATAAATGTGCACCCTTTGATAAAGGTCCATGAGAAGTTGGTATATGAAGATAGAGAGATAGTGTTTCTCATATTCCCGGTGCTACAATACCCGTTATCTTCTTGCCCCAGTTGCAAAAAATACATGTAAGCAGATGGGTAAGTGAAGAGAACAGATAGGCGTGCTTTAGGTAGGGTAGTTACCCGAAAATGATATGGAGGCGTGGGTAGAATTAACAATAGGTATTGCCCTACGTAATTTACAATTTCACTTTCGGCAGCACATGGCAGGCAAAACAGACTGTGGGGTTTGTGGGACATGGACCATGGAGGAGTGAAGGGTTTAAGGCAAAGATCTTATATGAACTGAGCCAATGGCTTTCCATTATTATCACTAGGATTTCTCACAAGGTCCTACCCCCTCAGCAATCCTTCAGAGGGCTCCAAACCCTTCATGGGGATCACACTGAGCTCAAGACCAAGAAATATCGGTGGGGTGTGGAAACTCGAAGGGCCCACATCCCATTCTGTGGGGGACATGATTTTGTGTTACGTCAGTGATTTCCCACTATACATTTCTCAGAGCATTAGCAATGTTTCCAACTCAGCCCTATTCAACATCACCTTCCATTGCCTCCAGACACACCCTGCCCTTCTTCCTCTTTCACTTGATGGCTACTTTACACAAAGTCAAAGCTGGATCCTCTCCCTGCCCCACTTCCCTTGAAAAACAGTACCCCACCACTGGCTGAGTGCAGTGCCTCATCTCCACTGGCTGTGGCCAGCTAAGTATCTCTTCCCTCTTGTGAAATGCTGCTAAAGAGATGCTGTACTTGCAGCCAGCATGCTGCACATCAAACAGACACATGAGCACGTAGTGAGAGTAAATGCAGCCTTGTGCACGAAATGTCGGGTGCATGCACACTTCCCATATTAATCTCTTGTGATGCAGCTTCCTGTATCAGGAAACAGCCACACAGATTCTGTGTTTTTCAAATTTGCCACTTGGTCAAAAAGTATGCCCTTAACAAGTGCCTAGTGCCCCACAGGAGTAAAATAATTTCTAGCTTACGCGTCAAGAATTTTCAATTCTATTAAGGACACGGAGGCGAGGATTATGCTTTCTCTTTCTTTACTGACAACAATAGCAGCCAATGAAATATAAGTAAACAAAAAACTATACATCCCATGATGCTCCTCATAGTGTCACATGGCCCAATCACCAAAAGTGCCCTTTGTCCATAAGACTCCTGACCCTTGACGTCACTTCCTCTTTCTTTAGTCAAATCAGATACAGTTCAAATTGAAACAAAACTTCTTACATCAAGCATGTAAACCAGGAATCGGGAATATCTACTCCAACGGGATAACAAAGTTCTGAAGTAATCCGACTCAAAGGGAAACAGTCCCAACAGTTAAACACGAATCTTCTCATGAAGACGTGATAATTCAGGCATTCTTCTGCTCAGAACCTAAAATAATAAAACAGTCAGGTAATATTCAATAAAATTGAATAAATTTCAATAAAATTGATGTTCTTATAAATGATATTAAATAGGGTGGGTAAATAACAATATATCTTCAGTTTCCACAGTTAACATTCTTTACTCAATTATAAAAGTTTCTAAGGGTGGGATAATCCTCGCCTCCGTGTCCTTAATAGAATTGAAAATTCTTGACGCGTAAGCTAGAAAGTTTTTTATTCTATGTCAGGACCGGAGGCTCCGATTATGCTAGTTTAAAGCTGCTCCATTACTACAGAGGCTACATTCAACACAGGTTTGTGGTAAAACTTACGAAAAGTATTTTCTGAAGACCAATCTGCGGCCTTCATAATGTCCTCCAAGACTGAACCCAAAGCATAAGATTTAGATGCCATAGCTCCGCAAGCAGAATGAGCTCCAAACATATTGGTATTTATACCCGCGTCACTCATTAACCATCTCATCCATCTAGCTAATGTAGCTGATGTAACTGGTTTAAAAGGTTTTTCTAACAAAATTAACAATTGACCTTTAGTATCAATTCTAAACTCTTCTGTAAAAGCTTCATACTCTTTTAAACAATGAACTACACATAACTTAGAATTAGTAGGATACATTGGGTATGATACTGACCTGTAATTCCTTTTAGTTCTTCTTGTTACCATAAAGGTAACTCCATCTGGGGAATACACCCTTCCTGATAAATCTAGTGCTCTGACATCAGACACTCTCTTACAAGAGATGAGACATAAAAGCATAGTCAATTTTGCTGAAAGTTGCTTGCGAGATAAAAACCTATTGACAGGCCAAGAATCTAAGAATTTTAAAATAACATTAACATCCCATAAAACTGAATATTTTGCTTGAGGTGGCTTAGAGAGTCGAATAACCCTCAGCAATTTACAAATTAAAGGATGTTCTCCAACATGTTTACCTTCAAAAGGTGAATGACCCGCCGAAATGGCTGATCTAAAATTATTGATAGTGCGGTATGCCAAACCAGAACTAGCTAATTCCGCTAGAAAATTAATGATCAAATCAATATGTGCTTCCATCGGATTGGCTGATTCATATCTTTTATGGGTACTACCGGCCCAGGCTTGTTTAATGTATTCCTCAGCTTGCTGCTAAATGCCTGGGGAACTCCATCTTGACCTGAAATCGACCAAGCTAACAGAGTCAACTTTCCTGACAAGATCATTGGATGTTGAAGGCCCTCCGGATTCAGAAGAAGATTCCGACGATGAGGAATGAGAAGAGAAGAGGCACAAGCTAAATGTAGAGCTACCGGGAACCAATGTTGTGCTCTCCAGAAGGGAGTCACCAGAACAATTTCTGTCTTCTGTCTCCGAACCTAAGACAACACCCTGGCAATCACCAGAAATGGCGGAAAAGCATAACCCCGAATCTGAGACCAGTCCTGGAGAAATGCATCCGTCTTCATTGCACAAGGATCTGGGCGCCAACTGAAAAATTTTGAAATCTGAAAATTGAGGCGAGATGCAAACAGGTCTACATCGCAATTGCCCCATTCTTTGATTATCTGGGAGAAAATCATTGGATCCAGCTTCCAGTCGCTGAAATCTGTCAGGTATCTGGAATTCCAATCCGCTACAATGTTCTGGTCACCTGGCAGATATTCTGGCCTAACCACTAATCGTTGTGTCAGGCAATAATGCCAAAAATCCTTGGCTATCTCTGCCAAAATTCTGGACTTCGTCCCTCCCAGTTTGTTGACATATCTCACTGCTGAGACATTGTCCATCCTCAAGAGTATGCAAAAATCTGTCTTCTGAGGGGAAAGGCTCTTTATGGCAAAGGAACCCGCTAGAAGTTCCAGGCAATTGATGTGCAATGTTTGTTCCCATTCTGACCATCTTCCTCCTGTCACTAGGGAGTTGCAACGGGCTCCCCAACCCCAACGGCTGGCATTGGATTCTATCACCACCTCTGGGTGAGATCCGAAGATCGCTCTGCCATTCCAAGCCTCCATATGCTGGAGCCACCAATGAATCTCTGACCTTACCTCGACAGTCAATGGGATCTGTTCTGAATAACTGTTGTAGATGTCTGATCTTGAGTCTCTGAAGAGCTCGGTAATGTAAGGGAGCTGGGAAGATCGCCTGAATAGAAGAGGCTAACAATCCCACTACCCTGGCTATGTTCCTTAAAGAAACTCTCGAGCTGGCCAGAATCGATCTCAATTCCCTCTTGATGTTGCAAATTTTCTGAGAGAGAAGAAGAAGCTGGCATAGGACTGAATTTATCTGAAAACCCAGGAAGTCTATCGTCTGAGTCGGTTTCAATAATGACTTCTGTACATTGATAAGGAAACCTAAATCTTGCAGAAGGCTGATGGTCCAGTTCAAATGCGACAGAAGGACTTGGGGAGATTGAGCCATCAGTAGAATGTCGTCCAGATATATGATTAACCGGACACCCTTGGTTCTTAACCATTCCATCACAGGTCTCAGTAACTTCGTAAAGCACCAAGAGGCTGATGACCGACTGAACGGGAGAGCAAGAAACTCTAGACACTGACCTTTCCACTGAAATTGAAGAAATCTCCTGTGAGGGGGAAAAATTGAAATTGACAGGTAAGCATCTTTTAGGTCCAGACAGACCATCCAATCACCTTCTAATAGAATATCCTGTAACATATGGATGCCCTCCATCTTGAAATGTCCTCCCCCTTTTTTGTCTAACACAAAAATGGGACTGAGAAAACCGTAAGGATGAGGGGAGGAAAACTGTACAGCACCTTTTTTCTAATAAGGCCTGGACTTCTTTGTCTAAAAAGGCTTGATTTTCTAGGGAAAAACACATCTGAAGAGGAGGGTTGAGTTGTTTGGGAGTACTTTTAAACTCTAGGTGAAAACCCATGACAGTATGGAGAATCCAAGGATCTCCGGTGATAGTTCTCTAATTTCTCAAAAACAATGCCACTCTGCCCCCAAGTGTGACCTGAGAAAAGTGAATAATGCTCGCCTGCAAAACTAGTGTCCTGTATGGCTCCTTGCTGTCCTCTGCGCGCGCCTCTGCGGAAGCAAAGGCGTCCTCCTCTAGGACTGGTGGGATAGAAGGTAGAGTCCTGCTCCCCATACCAACCTCCTCTACCTCTGGGGTAATACTTCTGAGGACTGCTGAATGATCCTCAGCCAGGAATGCATCCTTCGTAACGACCGGCCCTGACAAAAAGGCCCCGTCTAAAAACGTTTTTAAGAGACATCTGGGCTTTGTCTAGAGAAGAAAAGGTGGAACAGAACTTGGCAAGGTCTTTAATAAATGATGAACCAAATAGAAGACCTTCGGCCGACGGGCCTGCTTCAATAGATGCTAGGTCTGATAGTTTAGGATTGAAGCGCATTAAGATAGAATTCCTGCGTTCGGAGGAAATGGCGCAATTAGTGTTTCCTAACTGACATACAGCTCTTTGAGCCCAACGGATGAGAACGTCTGTGTCCACGGAAGACCCTGATTCTTTAGCCATGTAAGCCATCTCAAGAATCTTAGTCGGCGGCCCGGAAAGGTCTAATAGTTTATCCTGGCAATTACGCCAAGATCTATCCAATCCTTTTTTGGGATCCTTAGCAAATTTATTCATAAAGGTCACCATAGTGGGGTCTGTTTCAGGGGTATCAGAAACTCTACCCTCTAAATCAGGTCTGGGACACTCAGCTCTTAAACGAGAACGAACCTCCTTATCAAAACTTTTTCTAATGTTAGCCTGCACATATTGTGCCACTTCGGGAGGAGGAACCCAATTGGAAGACCTGGGGTGGATAATCTCCGTGGGGTCGAAGTCTAAAACGTGACAAGTCGGAACGACCTTCTTTGCTTTCTTACTAGGAACTGGGGGAGCCGAGTCGTCAGAAGCCTCGGAGGAAGAGTCTTTATCCAAGGATGAAGGAGAAAAGGAAATGTTCTTTTTTTAACTATAATTATGTTCACCACTATGCTTCTTGCGAAGTTTATCAAATGCGTCTGCGTGAAGTCCACTAATATCAGAGTTAGATTCTTGTACGTTTTTTGCTTTTGCTTTTGCCTTTTTTCCTTCCTGTTGAGGTTGCTGGTCTTGTACCCAACCTTGCGAGCGTGCATAATCAAAGAGTGGTCTCAAAAAGGGGCCCAAAGCTCTCACAAGAGCATCGTTAACTGATTGTTGGACCCTAGTATCAAGGGCTTCCACTAAGTTAACCTCTAATTGGTTCCCCAATTCTTCTGTGTAGTATTCAGTGTCTTGATTATCCCACTGAGCCATGGTGTAAATAGAATGGAACAAATGTAGTCACAGACAATAAATATGACCTCTAAATAGTTCAAGGATTTTTTAGTATTTCTTTAAAATACTTTTTTATGGCAGGGGGAGTGCAAAAACCCCAAATCAGGCAAATTACTATGACTGCCCACAAATAAACGGTGGAGGGAGCTGCCTGAAGGCACGCTAAACCAAAGTCTGATTACATTTTACAACCCACGTTTCTATATTTAAAACGGGGCGTCAGGGAGCATAAATCTATCTATTCCCGTGTGCTGAGGCACACGCGTGCTGCACTCGTCGAGTCGGTCTCTCAGAATGAAACTGAGAGTTGGCTCGGAACGAGACGCACGCGCGCGCGCGAAGCTCAGGCAATAGAAAACAGACTGCGTGGAGACGCACCCAGCAATGCTACGCTCCCGCTCCACAAAATTCGGGCAGAAAAAACGGTGAAAAGACTGATAAAAATGTAGCGTGAGACGCGCTTACACACGAAAAGAAGCGCGCTGAATCGCGACGCTAAAGTTTAAACATATAATGCATAAGATACACTGATAACATGTACAATCAATGATAGAAGTAAATTTGAAGCACTTATCTGCTGCGAAGCAGCAAAGAAAGAGGAAGTGACGTCAAGGGTCAGGAGTCTTATGGACAAAGGGCACGTTTGGTGATTGGGCCATGTGACACTATGAGGAGCATCATGGGATGTATAGTTTTTTGTTTACTTAGATTTCATTGGCTGTTATTTTTGTCGGTAAAGAAAGAGAAAGCATATTCGGAGCCTCCGGTCCTGACATAGAATCAGCAACATCCCCAGCAATTGGAAACATGATTCTATGCAAGACCTCCTTGGCTTCAAATATAAGGGGTGCAAGGGAGAGGGTGCATGGTAGCACTGTCAAGGATCAGAACAGACAAGAAGACTTGGCCCCATGCCACAGCCACCTGAGAAAGAGAAGCTGCCAGTCCCACTCATGGGCTTCTAAACACAGATAGTAGATAGGATTTAAAACTATCTATTGATGAGTTTTTACTCCTGACAATCACGTTGTATCTCAGGGGGGCGCACCAGACAAGTCTAGTAGACGGGGTCTGTTATTTCTATGCACAAAAGGCACCAGCTCTGTTACTGTTGTGACATTGTAACACTGGTAGTAGACCTATGAAGGGGGGTGGGCTTAACCAGCTGTGAATCCATCACCAAATGACAAACACCAGTGTTAAAGCTCCACTTCACCATCCTACAGCGGGCGCAACCTTCCTGCTCCCCTGTGATACTGCATTTTTTTTCCTTTGGTCCAGTCCACATTTTGGCAGCTGTGTACCTTCTTCACACACTTTTATGAAATTATGATTGCAGATATTTGGCCATCGCTTTGTTTACTCTACAGGGAGGCTTAGTATTAGAAGAGCAGGCAGTCTGAACACTTTTATGCCCATCACCATCATTGAAAAAACTCATATTGCCTTTATCCTCAGTCAGAGCTCTCAATCGCAATCTGAACTCATGCAGACGCCTGAAGGTGACTCAGTTCACAGTATGCACTATAGGAGAGATTTAAGTTGCATGCAAAAAATTATAGGAAATGCAACATCTTGGAAAAGGCACCTGTTGGGCAATGCAAGATGAATAAAACCAAATGAAATGCAAATATTGGATTCAGTGCTCACACGGATTACGTCAAGGCATTTTACTGTCATAATTGAATGAACCACTGTTTAGCCTGTAAAGAGAATTATGTGCCATGGCAGACCAAATTATGCCACAAGGTTATCTAAATTATGTGGCAAATATGAAACGTATGTGAAACATTCTTTCGCAATATTATTTCCAGCAATTTGAGCTTGAAACATAATTTCTTTGAAATGTGTACATTTAAAAAATTGTGTGGCAGATTGACTTAACCTATATTTATATGATAAACACTGCATCCACAGAATTGCATAACTCAATGGAATCTCACCATTTCCTAATAATTTATCAACAATTTATTCAAGAAAGATAAAACCTAAGCATAGTAATTCCAATCAGTTCAAATGTTTAGCTCCTCTTTGAATAAACCAGGCATTTTAAAGTAAATGACCAGAAAAAACATGTAATATAATAAATACATAATAGGTATTTTATGGTTCAATATTGCCATCTCAGGGTACTGGTGGTATCTGCCAACCATTTGTCCTTCGACCTCATGGTTTATGCTCTCACCAGAACCGATTGAGGACAATACTAAACCATATTACACAGATACCTCTTATGTATAATATCTATCTATCTATCTATCTATCTATCTATCTATCTATCTATCTATCTATCTATCTATCAATCTATCTGCCTGTCTATCTAACTATCTATATGACACACACAAATATATATAGATAGATAGATATATAGATAGATAGATAGATAGATAGATAGATAGATAGATAGATAGATACTCGAAAAACCAAAGGTTACAGGGTCGTTATAGTTAGGAAATATAAATTAAGAAAACCTTCATAAAATTCACTAAAAAAACAAAGGTTATAGGGAAGTTATAGTTAGATTCAGATTTTACACACACAAACCCATAGAAATGCATCTGTTATCTCAAAAAACTATAACCTGTGCCCTAAGGTAACTATAACTCGTGTCCCACGCCGCGCACAGTTTTCTCAATTTTATTGCAAAAGTTGCAGGGATAATATCAATGATGTCATAGTAGATGTCAGGACTGAAGTAATATGTGGATTAATTAGCAGGGCAGTGCATGGATGAGGGCACAAGTTATAGTTACCTTAGGGCATGAGTTATAGTTCCTTTGTTTTTACAATGGGGCCCTTGGGATGGAGTCCTCAGGGCTTACATTAGCCTATGAGGGGGTCCCCCATGCCATTCCCTTTCATTTTTACGGCTGTTCCCTAGAGGATGCGGTCCCTGAGGCTGAAAGTAGTTCTGGGAGGAGGGCCGTGTGTCCCTCCCCCATTTCAAAATTAACTATTCCACCCCGGAATCTGGCCCACCTGTGGGTCTAATAAAAATAAGCATGGGGAACTGCTCTTGCTTTATAGATTCGCAGGAACATTTTTAGAAAAAGCAAAACATTTTTGACCACCAGGCCTAGGGAGTCAGGGTATTCCTACCCTCCCCCCCTGTCTTTTTTATGTTTTTCTTGGTACATAGCTGAGTCTGAGTCCCAAAATGGCTGCCACCACTTCCTGTTTGAAGTGGTGGCAGACAATCAGATGTCATCTTGAGATCTGTCAAATATGCTGACCTTCCTTGTCTCTAGATATACATAAATATTTTTTCTTTGATAACTCCAAAACTACTGAACAGATTTACACCAAATTACAAAAAGACGCTTTTCTTGACACAGATCTAGCTTTCTGACAAAGTTGGTGTAATTCCGATCAGCGGTTCGGGCTGTAGTTGTGTTCAAAATCCCTATGGGAAATTGCTTGGACTTTCAAAACAGCAAAGACAGCAGCTGAAGTGAGTGGCAAACAAGTTTTGAAAACTTCAGGAAGATTCATCAAACGGCGTCAAAGCTATTGGCAAAACAAAAAATGCTTTTCCTGTCAAAACTAGGTCCTAACTATACCTACTGGCGACCACCAGTAGGTAATTTATGTTTATATGTATGTATATGTATTTTTATATATATATATATATATATATATATGTATATATATATATATATATATATATATATAGACATATATGGGCATTATCTACTGATGGTCACAGGTAGGTAGTTATAGTTAGGACCATTCTTTCCATAGACAGAGCGTTTTTTGTTTTGCAAATAACTTTCGCGCTGTTCAACGAATCTTCCCGAAATTTTTCAAAACTTATACTTTGGTGAGTTCAGCTGCTCTCGTTAAAGTTTCAGAGTGATCTGTCAAGCGGGGGCTAAGAAAAAGGGGGGGTGCCAAAACACTTTTGCCCCATTCAACTTTAATTGGATTTTCCAAGTTTTTGAACACAACTACAGACCCCACCGCTGAACATAATTACACAAAATGTGGTAGAAAGCTAGCTCCTGGCCCAGAAACTGCGCTTGTGGTGATGTGGTGTAAAACCTTTCAGTAGTTTTGGAGATTGTTGGACTTTTTTGCTTATGCAGGGTCACCCCCAATCTTTTTGCCTCCTGTCTCCTATTTGTTCTGACCTGTTGCTGTTGGCTTTTGAACTCTGAGCACTTTACCACTGTTAACCAGTGCTAAAGTGCATTTGCTCTCTGTGTAAATTGTATGGTTGATTGGTTTATCCATGATTGGCAAATTTGATTTACTAAGTAAGTCCCTAGTACAGTGCACTAGCGGTGCCCAGGGCCTGTAAATCAAATGCTATTAGTGGGCCTGCAGCAATGGTTGTGCCACCTACCTTAGTAGCTCTGTAATCATGTCTCAGACCTGCCATTGCAGTGTCTGTGTGTGCAGTTTTTAACTGTAAATTCGACTAGGCAAGTGTTCCCACTTGCCAGGCATAAACCTTCCCTTTTCTTACATGTAAGACATCCCTAAGGTAGGCCCTAGGTAGCCCCAAGGGCAGGGTACAGTGTATGGTTAAGGTATGACATATATTCATGTGTTTTATATGTCAATGACAGTGAAATACTGCTAAATTCATTTTTCACTGTTGCAAGGCCTGTCCCTCTCATAGGTAAACATGGGGGCTACCTTTAAATATCATTAAAGTGTAGATTCCCTTTGGGAGCGGATGGACATGTGGAGTTTGGGGTCTCTGAACTAACAATTTAAAAATACATCTTTTAGTAAAGTTGATTTTAAGATTGTGTGTTTGGAAATGCCACTTTTAGAAAGTGAGCATTTTCTTGCTTATACCATTTCTGTGACTCTGCCTGTTTGTGGCTTCCCTGTTTTGGTCATTTTGACAGTTGGGCTGGTTGCACCTCACACTAGACAGTGACACAAAGGGAGCTGGGGTGTAGTCTGCATTTCCTGATGAGCCATCTGTGCTAGTAGGGAGGGGAGGAGTGGTCACTCACACCTGAAAGGGCTATGCCTGCCCTCACACAATGCAGACTCCAAACCCCTGGTGAGTGTCTGGGGACTGGCCTGGCCTGGGCAAGGTAGGATTTCACAATCAAGAGAGACTTTGCTTTGAAGTAGTACTATTTGAAAGGAGAAAATGGGTATAAGAAGGGCACCCAAAACCACACAGACTTTAGAACACTCCTGGAAACCAAGAGGAACCTCTGCCTGGAGAAGAGATGAAGAGCTGAGGAAGAAGAGCTGCCCTGCCTATGACTGTGCTTTGTACAGCTATCCTGCAGTTGCTGCTTCTGTCTGTGATAGAGGACAATGACTGGACTGTGTGTTGCCTTCCTTCTTGTGAAGGTCTCCAGGGGCTTGATTTGGAGATTGCCGTCTGTTGTTTGAAGTCCCAGGGACAGCAAAGACTTCTCTCTGCTAGCACCGGAAGTCTCTGCAGAGACTCCTACTCTGCCAAGTGGTGCCCATCCAGTTCCTGGGACCCTGAAAGGAGAAGCTGGCAGCCCAAGAGTAAGAAATCCATGCACAGAACGCCGTGCGGGAAAAAGATCGACGTGACTCTGATCTGCGGCTGAAAAATCAACACTCGCCTGCAACGCGACCCGAAGATCGACACCCAGGGCTGGAGAAACGATGCACAGCATCGCTGATGGAGGCTGGTGAGATCGCAACCTGCACTGCCTGGATTTCGGATCATCGTGCGGCTGGATTTCCGATGTAAACACCACAGGGCATGTGAAAACAACGCAAGGCCTGCCCAGACCTTAGAGTCTTGACCGGATCGGCGCATTGCTCCCCTGCGGAAAGAAGAAATGACACACGCCGACCTGACTAAAGGAGAAAAGACGCAAGGTCTTGCTCATGAGTGATATCAACGCATCGCAAGACCTTTTTACGCACACTCGCCCGTGCAGGGATATTTTTGACGCACCCAAGGTACATTTTCACGCCAACAGCGTTGGTGTGTGTTTAAAATTACATGAAGACTTGTTTTGCATTTTTAGTAATAACTTGACTTGAGCATTGTGGATTTTTGTCATTTTGGTCTTGTTTTGTTTAGATAAATATTCTCTATTTCTCTAAACCTGTGTTGTGTCATTTTGTAGTGTTTTCATTAAGTTACTGTGTGTGTTGGTACAAATATTTTACACCTAGCACTCTGAAGTTAAGCCTACTGCTCGTGCCAAGCTACCAAGGGGGTACGCAGGGGTTAGCTGAGGGTGATTCTCTTTTACCCTGACTGGAGTGAGGGTCCTTGCTTGGACAGGGGGTAATCTGACTGCCAACCAAAGACCCCATTTCTCACATTGGTGATCAGCGGTTGGGATTGGACTTGTATTTGTACGTGACATACCGTAATTAAGTGTACACTACTGTTTTGAGTTCAGACCACTACGTAACCACATACTACTTGTCTTGTGATTCTGCTTTTTGTTCTCTGATGTCCTCCTGGATATATTGTTGATATCTTGGGACTCTGGTTTTTGGTTGTGAAGCCTTTGCAGAAAAGAAATCAATTTCTGTCACGTATTTATCTATAAAAAGTGGCAGCTTAAAGCATTCTGCATGGAAAGGGGACTGGCTCTGAATAAGAAATCCAGAAGGGAGGATCTTGAGTCAGCCCTGTTTCAGTATGAGTTAAAACGTTGTCAGGCAACACCACCAGATGAGTCTGAGGAGGACTACTCTGAGGAGGAGGGCAGTGGCCCTTAGGAGGGAACAGAAAGAGATGATTGGCTCCTAGCTCGAATCTAGAGCCTGGAAGAGCTAGATGCAGAGCTTGAGAGGGCTGAGGAGAAGAGAGCCTTAGCCCTGGAAAAAGAAAGGTTGGCAGCTCAAAAGCTGAGCTGTGAAGAGCTGAAGCTGGAAGCCATGAGGGTTGAGTCCAGTTCATATGGTGGCAGCAAAAATCTTGTATCCAGTACTGTTGAAGAAGTGCACATGCCCAGAGATGTGGTGCCATACTTGAAGGAGGGAGTTAACACAAACCAGGAGGTTCAGGGGTATGAGATAGCTCCAGTGATGCGCAGGGTCCCTGAGGTGGATTGGGAAACTGGCATGGGGAGTCATATTCCTACTGGTTGGAGGGCACTCTACAGAGTCTAGGTGAGAGTGACAGAGAGAGGGGTTCCCCCCAGGTAGAAGTCCTGGTTATGGAGTGTGAAGACATCCCAGAAGAGTGTGGGTTGAGTGACAGGGGCAGTTACATACTGTCTCACCAGTCTCAGGAGGGTGA
Organism: Pleurodeles waltl; assembly: GCF_031143425.1. Lineage (NCBI taxonomy): Eukaryota > Metazoa > Chordata > Amphibia > Caudata > Salamandridae > Pleurodeles > Pleurodeles waltl. The sequence goes on from NC_090444.1 coordinate 637,630,259, forward strand.
TGTGGGGTGCTTTTTCAATGAAGAGTCACTGGATGGTTGGGTGAAGGGTAGTTTGGTTAATACATGTGAGGGGCTGTGTGATGTAATTGCTGGAGAGCATATGTCTAGTTCTTATTTTCCAGAGCTATGCCAACACCAGGTGGAGTGTGAGTACTCTGACCCCAGGGAACTTACACTGGAGGCAGACCTCTGGGTGAGTACCAGAGAGTCTGAAGAGTCATTTGGGGGTGCTCCTGAGGGGAGTGGTATAGGTATTTCACAACCAGGTGAGGTAGGGAAGGATTGTAGTGTCCCAGGTAGGTCACAGTGTAGTGCGATGGGTGAGGGACCCCATGTCCAGTCTAAGAGGAGAGGGAATGGGGATGGGCTGAGGCCCAAGGTGCCCGATATCCGGTCCCAGGTCCTGGAGGGTTCCACGAGGGAACACCAAAAGGGGAGCATAGCCTGTACTGTAGGGCCACCTGCTCAGGGAGACCCTACCGTGTCAGGAGAACTTGGGGGGGGGGGCGACTGTAGCCAGCGTCCCACAAGTTCTGGTGTCTGGCAGTACCACTCGGTGCAGAAATCCAGACAGAGGGTTGAGAGGGGGTTGTGGACTCCAGTGGAGAATGTGGAGGGTCACAGGTCAGCTCTGAGAGAAGAGCCCCCCAGGAATGACCTTGGTGAGACCATTTCTAGGTTGGAGGGAATCCAGAGACTGCCAGATGGGCAGGGGTCAGGAGACCTGCGCCAGCCAGACTCTTGTGTGGCCCTTGGGGACGGTGTGTTCCTTGTGGGGGATAGGTGTGCTCCCCAGCAAGTCCTGGTGTGCCAGGCAATGGTTCAATCGCAGGGTGGTGACTCTGGGTTGAATGATCAGGTTCAGGGGGTAAACTCTGACCTAATGGGGAGTAAGTGTGCTCCTAAGGAAGTCCTGGTGAGCCAGGCAGTGGTTCAATCGCAGGGTAGTGACTCTGGGTTGGATGACCAGCTTCAGATGGTAAACTCTGACCTGGTGGGGGGTAAGTGTACCCCCCAGGAAGTACTGGGTTGCCAGGTAGTGGTCCAGTCTGAGGGTATAGACCCTGGACTGGAGGATCAAGTGCAGGGGTAAACCCTGACCTGAAGGGGGGAGTTGCCCAATCACCCCCCAGTGTGATTTCAAGGGGTACTCTACCTGAGGGGGGATGCAGAACCCTGAGAGTAGGGGTAGGGGAGGGAGAGACTCACCCTGACCCCAGTGAAATCTAAGGGTACAGACCCTGGATTGGAAGGCCAAGTTCAGGGTGTCCCCCCAGACCTGGAAGAAGGGGCTACTGCTTACAGTGCCCCTACCATGTTGTCTTCTGGGGGGCACTCCTAGGTGGGTGGTGCAGGACCCCAGAAGGGAGGGCAGGGGGAGGGAAGCCTCACCCCTGGCCAAGCCTGAAGGTACAGACCCCAGGTTGGAGGACGAGATGCAGGTTAACATTCTTGCACTGGTAGAAGAATTGTGCACGACTGTTTCTACAAGCACCCTGACAATTTATGACTCTGGGGTGCTGCTCCTGGAGGAGGGTACACAGCCCCAGAGGGGAGGACCAGTGTCAGGTTGTCAACCCTGACCTGGTGAAAGGGAGAGTGGTCAAAGGGTGCCAGGCACCTGGGGCTACCACCCCCCACTCTCCACTGTCACAGTGATTGGAGAGGCCTGAGGTTGGGCTCTCATCCCTGACAGTTGTCAGGGGTCACTGTGGCTTGCTGTCCTGTTGGACAGAGTTTCCCCAGGGGTTGGGGGACAAGAGTCACACCCCGGGGGTGGAGTGGGCAACACCACTGTATTGGTCCTGGTGGTACTATCTGCCCATTGGGATACATCTGTGAGCAAAACAAAGTTAGGTGCTGTACAGATGGTATCTGCAGATGTGGAGAAAGGTTCCCCTTGGATTAGCTTGGTGGGCCATCAGAGTATGGACACAGGGAGCCAACTGGAGTCAGGAAGGAGTAGAATTTGAACATGCCTCTGCTGTTGTGGGCTGGGTCCCTGTTCTATTGCCCCAATTAGGAAAGTACATCAAGGAATTGTATGTTCTCCCCTGGCTTTAGGCTGGTTTGGTGGTCTGGTTGGACTTTTTTGCTTATGCAGGGTCATCCCCAATCTTTTTGCCTCCTGCCTCCTATTTTTTCTGACCTGTTGCTGTTGGCTTTTGAACTCTGAGCACTTTACCACTGCTAATCAGTGCTAAAGTGCAAATGCTTACTGTGTAAATTGTATGGTTGATTGGTTTATCCATGATTGGCATATTTGATTTACTAAGTAAGTCCCTAGCACAGTGCACTAGAGGTGCCCAGGGCCTGTAAATCAAATGCTACTAGTGGGCCTGCAGCACTGGTTGTGCCACCCACCTTAGTAGCTCTGTAATCGTGTCTCAGACCTGCCACTGCAGTGTCTGTGAGTGCAAATTCCCACTTGTGGTACCCACTTGCCAGGCCTAAACCTTCCCTTTTCTTACATGTAAGACACCCCTAAGGTAGGCCCTAGGTAGCCCCAAGGGCAGGGTGTAGCGTATGGTTAAGTTAGGACATATAGTTATGTTTTTTATATGTCATGACAGTGAAATACTGCTAAATGTGTTTTTCACTGTTGCAAGGCCTGTCCCTCTCATAGGTTAACATGGGGGGTACCTTTAAATATGATTAAAGTTTAGACTCCCTTTGGGAGTGGATGGACATGTGGAGTTTGGGGTCTCTGAACTCACAATTTAAAAATACATCATTTAGTAAAGTTGATTTTAAGATTGAGGGCCATATTTATACTTTTTGAGGCAAAACTGCGCTATCGCAGTTTTGCGCCAAAAAGATTAGCGCCGGCTAACGCCATTCTGAAGCGCCATGCGGGCGCCGTATTTATTGAATGGCGTTAGCCGGCGCTAGCAGACCGGCGCTGCCTGGTGTGCGTGGAAAAAAACCACGTACACCAGGCAGCGCCGGCGTTGGGGAAAATGGCGTTAGGGCGTCTTAAAATGGGGCAAGTCAGGTTGAGGCAAAAAAATCGCCTCCACCCGATTTGCGCCATTTTTAACGACGCCCAGATGCCATTTACATGACTCCTGTCTTAGTAAAGACAGGAGTCATGCCCCCTTGCCCAATGCCCATGCCCAGGGGACTTATGTCCCCTGGGCATGGCCATTGGGCATTGTGGCATGTAGGGGGGGCACAAATCAGGCCCCCCATTGCCAAAAAAATAATTAAAAAAAAAAAATTATACTTACCTGAACTTACCTGAATGTCCCTGGGATGGGTCCCTCCATCCTTGGGTGTCCTCCTGGGGTGGGCAAGGGGGGTCCCTGGGGGCATGGGAGGGCAGCTGTGGGCTCCTTTTGAGCCCACAGGTCCCTTAACGCCTGCCCTGACCCAGGCGTTAAAAAGAGGCGCAAATGCGGTTTTTTTTGCCCCGCCCACTCCCGGGCGTGATTTTTGCCCGGGAGTATAAATACGACGCATTTGCGTCGCAGTCATTTTTTTAGACGGGAACGCCTACCTTGCATCTCATTAACGCAAGGAAGGCGTTCACGCAAAAAAATGACGCTCATTCCTCATACTTTGGCGCTAGACGCGTCTAACGCCAAAGTATAAATATGGCGTTAGTTTTGCGCTGAATTTGCGTCTACAAAACCGACGCAAATTCGGCGCAAACGGAGTATAAATATGCCCCTGAGTGTTTGAAAATACCACTTTTAAAAAGTGAGCATTTTCTTCCTTATACCATTTCTGTGACTCTGCCTGTTTGTGGATTCTCTGTCTGGGTCAGTTTGACAGTTGGGCTGGTTGCACCTCACACTAGATAGTGACACAAAGGGAGCTGGGGTGTAGTCTGCATTTCCTGATGAGACATCTGTGCTAGGAGGTGGGGGAGGAGTGGTCACTCACACCTGAAAGGGCTGTGCCTGCCCTCACACAATGCAGTCTCCAACCCCCTGGTGAGTGTCTGGGGCCTGACCTGGGCAAGGCAGGATTTCACAATCAAGAGAGACTTTGCTTTGAAGTAGTACTATTTCAAAGGAGAAAATGGGTATAAGAAGGGCACCCAAAATCACAGACTTCAGAACACTTCTTGAAACCAAGAGAAACCTCTGCCTGGAGAAGAGCTGAAGAGTTGAGGAGGAAGAGCTGCCCTGCCTGTGACTGTGATTTGTGGAGCTATCCTGCAGTTGCTGCTTCTGCCTGTGCTAGAGGAGAAAGGCTGGACTTTGTGCTTCCTTCCTTCTTGTGAAGATCTCCAAGGGCTTGATTTAGAGCTTGCCTACTGTTGTTTGAAGTCTCAGGGACAGCAAAGACTTCTCTCTGCCAGCACCGGAAGTCTCTGCAGAGACTCCTACTCTGCCAAGTAGTGCCCATCCAGTTCCTGGGACCCTGAAAGGAGAAGCTGGCAGCCCAAGAGTAAGAATTCCACCCACAGAACGACGTGCGGGGAAAAGATCGACGTGACTCCGATCTTCGACTGAAAAATCAACATGCCGCTGGCTTTGCGGCTGAAAATCAACGCTCGCCTGCAACGCGACCCGAAGATAGACACCCGGGGCTGAAGAAACGATGCACAGCATCGCTGATGGAGGATGGTAAGATCGCAACCTGCGCTTCCTGGTTTTCGGATTATCGTGCGGGTGGATTTCCGATGCAAGCACCGCTGTGCGTGTAAAAATGATGCAAGGCCTGCCTGGACCCGTGAGTGCCGACTAAAGGAGAAACGACGCAAGGTCTCGCTCGTGAGTGATATTGACGCATCGGAAGCCCTTTTTGACGCACACTCGCCCATGCGGGGTTATTTTTGACGCACCGAAGGTACATTTTCACGCTAACAGCGTTAGTGTGTGTTTAAAATTAGATGAAGACTCTTTTTGCATTTTTAGTGATAACTTGACTTGTGTATTGTGGATTTTTGTCGTTTTGGTCTTCTTTTGTTTAGATAAATATTCTCTATTTTTCTAAACCTGTGTTGTGTCATTTTGTAGTGTTTTCATTAAGTTACTGTGTGTGTTGGTACAAATACTTTACACCTAGCACTCTGAAATTAAGCCTGCTGCTCGTGCAAAGCTACCAAGGGGGTAAACAGGGTTTAGCTGAGGGTGATTCTCTTTTACCCTGACTGGAGTGAAGGCCCTTGCTTGGACAGGGGGTAACCTTACTGCCAACCAAAGACCCCATTTCTAACAGAGATATTACAGTTTAAAAAATACAGATATCCATGGATGCGGATCCTTCGTGGATCAAACTATCCCTTTGTTGATATCTTAATGACTGCCAACCCTTCAACAAGGAAGTGTTGACAGCCATCTTGGGACTCTGCTTCAGCAGAGTCCCACAAAAAAAGTGAAAAAAAGAAAAGAGGCCAGGATAGGGTCACCCTGAGCATTGGTCTAGGGGTCCCACATCCCGCCAAGGATGAAAATATATTTTTTTAAATGTAGCAAAAATTCACGGATCCGAATCAGTGGATTTTCACGACATTTAAAAAAAGGGCAGTCTCCAGCCCTTTTTCTTAATTTTGCATCCGGGGGTAGGGCAAGTATCTGGGGCATCTGGGGCTTTAAAAGGAGGGGGGCTCACCGGGCCCCCCTCCTACGGCTTGTATTAGCCCCCAGGACCACCACCTCCTCGGGGCAAACAGAGACAAAATTGCGGGGACAGGGCCAAACAATAATTTGATATTGGGGAGGCCTGTATGGCCTCTCCCAGAGCCCCGGGGACTGCCACCTCCCCAGGGCTAAATGAAATCTGAATGCAGGGGGCCAGGCAGAGACCACCACCTTCCTGGGGCGATCACTGAGAATTAATCGGGGGACCGTGCGGCCTCCCTGTGCCACCTCCCCGTGCCCAAGGGACCACCACCTCCCTGGGGCAAAACAATATTTTCATATGGGGGAGGTCCACATGGCCTCCCCCGCAGCCCCTGGGACCACCAACATTCTTGGGCAAATACTGAATTACATGTGGGGGCTGCTTGGCTCCCCCCACAATCCCAGGGACCACCACCTCTCTGATGCAAATAAAACACTGGAGGGGGGCCATACATGGGGACAGACACCCCCAGGGCCAGCTCCTGCTATGTCCTGGGGTGTCCACCCCCGGGACATAGCTGTTTGATTTTGCTTGCTGGGAGCTCCCAAGAACTAAAAGCAAATATAACTCTACTTTCTGCGAGCAGGAGCTGTCAAACAGCTCCTGCCTGCAGTAAGTGAAACAGATGAAAACTCTACTCCCGCAAGCAGGGAGCTGCTATTTAAAGCTGCTCCCTGTTTGCAGGAGCAATGCTGGCTCCTACAGGACACGGACAGTCAGCTCGGACCGTGGGGGACTTCAGGCTCCCCCTATAGTCCCCGTGGTCTAAAGTTGGCAGAAAGCATCTTGCTTGAATTTCACATTGAAGTTATTCCATGGAGAGACCATTACAATAACAATAGTCTCGCCATGTTATAGGTACGTTTTGAGGCACAGTAGAAGAGAGTCTCTTTCTGCCTACTGGTAAGGCTCTTGGACTGTCACTCAGCAGGTTGAAGGTTTAAATCCTGGTATTTCATGCAGTGTGTCTGTGTATTTACTAATGTTTTGCCTGTTAAACATCCCTAGTGATGAAACATTTATGTCTTTTTTCCATCAAAACAGAATGTGTTACACGTGGCCTAGAGGTTAAGGTCTCAGGCTCTCACCTTGAAGATTGAGCGTTCCAGTCTAGGTGTGTCAGCAGTCACATTCCTGTTTTAATTACTTTTCAAATGTAAATATTTAAGATGTATACTGTAATATAATCGCACTCTTTTTACTTGATAAATACATTTTTCTTTTCAATTTTTCCTAAAATATATCATTCTGAGTATATGATTTACTAAGGTCTAGAAAAACTCTCTGGGTGGTTACAGGGAGTTGGCCACAAGACCTGGTCACAAGCCAGGCCTTGCCACAAAACCCCTTGGACCGTGCGCCATGTGGGGTTGGGTGGTTATAGGAGGCTGTCCAGAGGGACTGGCTGCAGGCGAGGTCCTGCAGCCAACCCGCAACGGGGGGTTGGGTGGTTATAGCTGCTTGTCTGCAGTGACTGGTCGCAGGCTGGACCCTATGGCCAACCCCCGCCCCACACAGCCAAAGGCTGTGCTCAGCATTGTTTGGATTAACGTAGAGTAATTAAAATTACTCTACGTTAAAAACTCCATAGAAGTTCACTGAAAAAAACAAAGGAAACAGGGACGTTATAGTTAGGAAATAGAAATTAAAAAACCTTAAAAATTCAGGTAAAAAAAACAAAGGTTACAGGGGCGTTATAATTAGGTTCTTAATTTACTGCCACAAAACCTCGGAAATTCATCAATTATAGTTAGCGTTATTTCAAGTAACTATAACTTGCGTGCCCTCACCATGCCCTGCTAATTATCCCAGATAGTACAGCACTCATGACAACTTTTATATCATCAATAAAAATATCAATAAAACATTGGAAGTTAAATTACTGAAGAAAAAAACTGTGCATGGCGGGAGTGTTGGTCATAGTAACCTTAAGTTGCGATTTATAGTTACTTGAAATAAAGCTGACTATAACTGAGCAATTTCTAAGGTTTTGTGCGAGTAAATTCAGAACATAACTATCAAGTCCCTGTAACCTTTGAATATATATATATATATATATGTATGTGTGTTCAATATAAAAAATAAAGCGCCACGATACTCGTTTATTATTGTATACGAAAATTAAGCAGATTCTTCGCAATATAAACGTCTGTGTGCAATAAGTAGATCTGTCCTTGAAGCAGAACAACTTAACGGTATGTTCCGTTCTCAAATAGTCGCTCTGTCTTTTATGGTGCCGTCTTTGACTTGCCAGTAATCTGCTGAGCCGCAGAGACAGTGAAACAAATTGTACCATTTCTGCCTTTTTTCACTCGCCAGCGATGATTCGTTAACGGGAGAGCGAGAACTGAATTCATAACCGTGGTTAGCTCCTCGTCTTACCAGAGCCTGTAGTCAGAGCAGGGTTAAATCATCATCTGCATTATTCACCAGCCGAGGGAAAACGAAAGGCATGGAAAAAAAGGAAAGGGAGGATGGGGGTGTTACAGGGTGAAAAGAAAGAGAAAGAAGTCAAAAGAAGAGAAGGGGTGGCAGGTAAAGGATGACAGGCAATGGACCAGTGTAGGGAATAAAAGGAAAGCCAAGAGAGGATGAAAGAGAGCGGTAGAGAACGAAAGAGAGGGGATAGATGAAAGAAGGAAATGAGAGTTATCCGCACACTTACTATATGAACCTCGACAGGTCACCGTCAGCCCAAGGCGCAGCGAGCCACGGAGAAACTTAAGTTGCACTAATGTGGAAGGCGGAGGAGGATGACGGGGAGGAGGGGAGAAGAGCTGTCAGTGTAACCCCCTTCTCTCTCTCCCCTTCTCGTTTTAGCCTGTAGCGCATATTCCTGCACGCTCAACAAACGACCAGGGGCTCAGGCACGCAAAGGGCTGTAGCAGTGAGTACAACGGGTGCGAACACGCCGAAGGACCGCAGCATGTGAGGTGCCATCCGGCAAGGGCCATGCCTGAGGGGCTGAACAGCAGCGCGGCAGGACTGGAGCCCCCCAAGTTCAGTGCCGGTGCCTACGAGCTGCTGGCCCTGGCCGCGGCCACTATCGGTGTGGTAGGCGTGTGCAACAACCTGCTGGTGCTGGTGGTCTATTGCAAGTTTAGGCGCCTGCGGACGCCCACCAACCTGCTCCTGCTCAACATCAGCCTCAGCGACCTGCTGGTCTCCGTCTTTGGGGTCGGCCTCACCTTCCTATCCTGCCTGCGGGGCCGCTGGGCCTGGGACTGGGCGGGCTGCGTCTGGGACGGCTTCAGCAACAGCCTCTTCGGTAGGTGGCGCCCTGCGCGGCCAGGCGATCGTCTCCCAAATCCCTCTGCACCTGTGCTTAGCGCCCCTGAGGTGCCCGCCTGGGCTGTCATCGATGTGCGCTCAGACGCGACTATGGGACTACAGAACAGATCTGGTGTGCTCTTGACTACAATATTTACTCGCATTTCCCGTAGCACATCATACCTTGCTGCTGTGCGTTTTAAAAACTGGTGTTACTGTTACCTAGTAGTTGGTACTAGCGGTTCATGTTGACCATTTAACTTTCAATATAAATACATTGGCTTGGGTGCACACTCTGGAGGACCAGGTGGGGCAAATTGTTACATTTATTTTACATTAAAATTAGTAATGATCAAATGAATGTGACCTGCGATTGAGCTATGCATTTGGCAAGGCACACTGCAGGACTAGGAAACATACCAAACAGAACAGATCAAACTAACTTGATCCAAGCACTCTTTTCGATCACTGCATGAACCGACCAAGCATGCCTAAGAGCCATGGATTGGCCTACGCTGTGAAATTCCTTGGCATTTTTGCATTAGATTCCATAGATTCTGCTGGGGTGCAGAACGAGGACAAATGCTCCTGAGCACTGTTCCCGAAATTGCGTAGTAACTACAGATCAAACAGACTTTATTTCAGACCATGTTACACGATTACATTTGTACCAAATCTGGACTCTAAACGGTAAAGGTACAGTTCTGCAAATTTACTAAAGGGGTCCTGAGATATCTTTATCAGAGTGTTGGTTCAAGGACCCCTTCATACATGGATTGGATTGTCACCTCCAATTTCTTTCTACTAAAAAAGTACTTTTTTAGGCTGTTCATCCAAGGTGGGAAAAAGCACCAGTGACACCAATTTTCATGAGGGATGTTAAGGAAGAACGAAAATATAATTTAAAGTTAAATAAAGCATTTTCAAATTTCATTAAAAAAAATATACATATTCATGAATGTTAATTAATGTATTTTATTCATATCTAAAACATACTGAAACTTGGGCTTGGGAATTATGAGTTTTTTTTTTTTTAGTTAATTCTTACTTGCTGCACTGCTCCCTAAAATAGTCATAACTTGCCCTTGTTTGGGAAACAGATATTAGTAAAAATTCTCAACAGGTCTAACACAAGCACAAACACTGGTGTAATGTAAAAATCATAAATTACACCTGTTTTCGTAAATCAGTCATGCACAGTTTTAAAAGGCACAAAAGGTGATGGGAGGAATGCTTGCAAATTGTCTAACCAATGGCAGTCACTTGGTGTAGCATTCCTCCCATTTTTCCTTTGCTCATCCACCATGGTACCTCAGATTAGAACATTAGACCCAACCATACACAAATCAGGCTTCGTCTTGCTCTAATAGGAATAGCCCAGCCCAAACTTCTGAACCATGTCCTGTCTGAACCGGAACACCAGCAATCTAAGACCAATTTCTCCTTGATGCTCATCAATCAGATGCATCTTGAATCCACTGGCCAATCCCTTTTGCCAATTAAGGTGTTACGTCAAACACATAGAAGGTGATGGGAGGAATGCTTGCCATTTGTCTAACCACTGGCAGTTCTCCAGGCTACATTCCAACCCATTGATCATTTGCACACCATGTCATCTGATTAGCGCCAGCCATATGCAATTCAGTCTTGGGTCTTCTCCAATAGGAACAGTCCATTTCCAAAATGCCAAGCCAAGTCCTCTCTGAACCAGAGCACAAGCAACTTAAGACCGTTTTCTCACTGACTGGGGCTCGTGAGTTGAATGCAGCTTGGTTTCAGTGGCACAGTGAGAAAAGGACCCACGGTTGAGCATACATATGGGCATGTATATGTATTTTGGGTATTTATAGGTATTTTGTTCAATTGGAAACTTATGCCAAACAAATTAAAAGGTCAGTAAAGTTTGGAAAATAATGTGCAAAAGAAATTAGACTATCAGTAAATTGCAGTAAAGTATGATGCTCAGTGTGGGAAGGAACTGTTTGCTTTGAGGATGGCTACTGCCATGTTAGTGGAAGTATCAGAACGTCATTACCTAAGAATGAGGTTTACACACAAAGGCTCAGATTTAATAAAAGTTGTGCTTATTCTTGCGCCCCATTGTGCCCCCCTAACACCACCCTGTGTGCACTGTATTAATGATATGGCGCACCATGGCGCATGTTAGGATCAATAGCGTCATAACTTCTGACGATATTGTGGTACTTTGCAGGATTAGCACCAAAAATGTTATGGCTAATCCTACAAAGTACAAAGAGGCCCATTATAAACAATGGTGTGCCTCAATTTAACGCCTGCACTGAGCAGGTGTTAATAATGATGAGAAAAATGGCAAAGTGAACTCTCATAGATTCCACTGTGCCATTTTTCTGGGCCTCCAAACGGAGGAAAGTCGCCCTTGCATACATTATGGCTGGCACAGGTATAATGTGGAGCAAGGGTTTTTCAAAGTGGCGCAATGCTAGCATTACACCACTTTGTAAATATCACGCGTGTTTTTGCTAACCTAATGCCACATCAGCGTAAAAAAATGATGCTAATGTGGCACAGGGTAGAGTTAGGGCCTTTTAATATCTGGCCCAAACTGCTGTATCATTATTATGCATTCTTATGTAGAGGAACAATGCTTGTATTATTGTATAGCCTCGTGTGGACTTTTTAGCACCACTTTTGAAAAATGAACTTGTTTAATTACAGATGGTCACACAAAAATGGTCTTCATAGTCACATATGGAACAGAGATGTCATCAGATGTAGATTTTTAAAAGTAAATGTTGACAAAGGCACTTGGATGAGACAAACAAGCCAGATTCAATTTACAAGACTGAGCTAGTCGTTATGGCACTTAGTGCTAAGGCCACACACTAACAATAAATGAACCCTGCAGTCAAAATTAGAGGATATTTGATGCGAAAATTAAAGTATTTGCCGACCAATATGATGGTTTAGCAGGTATTGAGTTATACAATTTGAAAGACAAATCTAATCTTTTGAGAGCACCGGGAGAGGGAGGGCACTGTTTGACAGCACTAATTGACAGATTTACTGACAACTGAGGTATTGATACGTTCATAAAGTCCTAAAGCAGATTGTACTTTTTGTCTGATGCTGTAAACAGAGACATGACTTATTTAATACCAGGTTCTATCTATGTGGTGACATATTTGGGAGGATAAGATTTTTGGAGGGTAAAAAAATATGTCTAAAAAGAATGAGGGTCTTTTTATTTCAGTCTAAAAGTGCAACGTTCATAATTTAAGATGATACACAGTAAGTAGACTACCTACATTTTCTGTAGAAAACCTTTACTTGTTGATCTACTTAGCTAATTTACTTTGTTAAACAGCAGTTATAGATATTCCGGTAGTTTGTGTCACGAGAGTTTGATTTTAGCATCGTAAAAGTGGTAAATCAGGAATACAGGAGTTTTCTTAAAAATGGCTCCTGTGATACTTCGAGCTTGGGCTAGAATGCTCGCAACAAAATGGCTCAATAATGCATCGGGTGTACTACCTGAAACGTCTCTTGAGGGCTTCCCTCTGGACGCAGTCAGGGGCCTGCTGGCTGTGCACAGTGTACTGTGATGAGGGGGGCACTGGAGCTTGGGGCCAACCACACCACGGAGGCTGTGGGGGCCTTTGTTATGCCACTACATTAGTATAAAACCCATTGTTTCATCTGGAAATTAGCATTCTGCCATAACTTTGCACAAACAGTTTGATTGCCATTACTGAGCCATACCATCACTTCGACCTTTAAGTTAAATACCATTTTGGATTGCTCTAGAACAAAGTTATTGCTATTGTTATTCACATGAGTTGTACTTCAATAAGCATTAGGATTAGGGTACGTATTATTTAGAGTTAAAGTTATTGATTGTAATTTAATTTAATGTAGGTTTGGCATGGGTATTAATTATTTTTAATTATCTTAGTTGTTAGTTTAACTTAAGGCTAGGTTAATATTATTTAAACATATTTATTTTATTTAATGTAACATAAGCGTAAACAGTAGTGGTAAGATTAGGGTTAGGCATGAGGGTTGAAATGATGGAAGGTCAAAATGACGAGGTCGAAGTAATGGTCATTACAGTGTTAGAGATAGTGGGCAGAAGTAATGATAGGTCAAAGTAATTAATGACATGAGGAAGTAAAGATGGCCAAAATAGTGGCATGCAGCCATCTACCAGCCTCACTCTGAATTGTCTGCTCAAATATATGTTATTGGGGTAAATTGTATAGACTTGAATTGCTAAGCTAGCATTAAGGCCAAGCCAAAAAGCAAATAAAATAAACACCATTCGCAAACTACCCCTTGGAGTCACTCGTGTAGTCCCAAGTGCAGGTGTTGAAGCAGGGCTCAAGCAGCAGCGCAGGCCTATGGAAGCAAAGAAGTCCTTCCAGGTTTATCAAAGCAGTCTTGTGGAGTAAACAGCAGGCCACAGCAGCATGTCCAGGAAGTGAACTGAGGAGTGGGTGTGAGGGTCCCATTTTTATACCTGATGCCTTCATTGAAGTAGAAGTTTATTTCTAGAAGTTTTCCTTTAAAGCTTTTGCATTTTCCTGACTCCCCTGCCTTGGCTCCAAGCTGGCTGCAGGAACAATGCAATGGTGGCAAGTCCTTTGTGTGAAAGCAGAACACAGCCTATTCTTTTGCATATGGGGCTCTGCCCAGCAGATGTACCATTCAGAAACACCTAATCCCTCTACTGTATGACTGTCTGGAAGAGGTTAACAAAGTCCAACTGCCAACTATACCCACTCATGTGACCTACAACCGACTGCAGGTACGAAATAGCAAGGGCAGGAAAATGGCAACTTTCTAAAAGTAGTATTTTCAAAATTGTAATTTAAAATATGGCTTTACCATTAAAGAGGATTTTAATAACAATTTCATTGATACCAAACATGAAATGCTACATATTCCACATCAAAAGTTAGCACATGTTAAATGTAATAAGGTAACCCAATGTGATCCTATGGGACAGGGAGGCCTCACAGTAGTGAAAACAATACTTTAGAAGTTCTTCACTAACAGGACATGTAAAACATAAAGGTACATGGCCAACTTTTTTTTTATTACAATATGCCCCACCCTCTAGGCTACCTAGGGCCCATCTTAGGAGTGACTTACTTGCAATAAAGTAGGATATTAAGGCTTGGAAAGGTGCTTATAATGGCAATTCGAATTGCCAGTTAAAAACTGCGTTCAAGCTGCAATGGCAGGCCTGGGACATGTTTTGATTGACTACGTAAGTGACTGGCACAATAACCGCTGCAGGCCCACTAGTAGCATTCAATATACATGTTTTGGGTATATGGTATACCACTCTACAAGGGACTTATAAGTAAACTGAATATGGCAATTTGGTGCAAGCCAGTTTTGCCAGGTTTATAGGTGTGAACAGAAGCACTTTAGCACTGCTTAGCAGTGGTTTAGTGCACAGAGTCCTAAGGACAAAACCAAATTTCTGCAAAACAAATGGAGTGAAAAGGCAAGCAGTATGGGGGAAGACCACCCTAAGACTGACAGATCTAAAAATGATAGTCACATTTTCTTATATTGGATGTCATTTTTCAATGTCATGCTTTTCCTTCTGTCACAAAGTCTGGCTAGTTTTAGCTAACCAATACTAGTACTAGCTTCTCAATGCCTATGGATAATATGGTGGCAAAATTGTTTAATTTTGTCTGAAGAAAGAAAAGATCAGGGGTGGCCTACGAAAATTGCCAACAGGATATAATCTTTCTGAGCTCTCTGCTGGCCTAGCCTTTAAATCCTTCCCAATCCTGTAATATACTTCAATCATCCTGTTTGCCCCTAATTTTTTACCCACACGTTACCTGCCGGTGCTCCTACGACAGGTGAGAACAGGATTTCAGACACAGACAGGAAGCCTGGGAGACGTGGCCGTGCTACACTGGACCTGTGAGGCAGTACTGCTTTGACACAGGGGACTCACCTGAGATGCCGCTGAGTCGGGGGTGATTCTTGGACTCCACTCCGAGTTCTGGCTCATGGTAACAGGGCAGCTATCAAGTAGGGAGCCCACCTCATTGAGACAACAAAAATTGCAATCTGCGAAGGGCCTGGCAAGCAACAAGGTGAGGCCGAAGGGGGCTGAGGAGCATCGGAGAGACGGATGCAGGGCCCGAACTTCCTGTGACAATCCCTCAACTTGGGAAGGCAGGTGGCCCCATGGGAGTGCCTCAGACTCTACAGGGTAGCCTTCTCATGCTGTGAGTGAGGGGGATGCCTGCATAGAGACCTTGCCGGCACTGGCTAGAGTTTTTCAGCTTAAAAGTAGTGTCACCTGCTTGGAGGGGACACAACGAGCCGCAACTCTGGCAGAAATATTCAAGCGCATCCACCGCATATCCTTGACAACGCAGCAGATGGACTGGACAGGCCTCAGGGACCATCTTTGGTGATTGCTAAGTGAGCACAAGGACGGAGTAGAGATCGGGGGGCCCAGCCCTCAGGAAAAAGAGTTGAGCAATTGGTGGGGACTTCCTTGCAATCACACAAAATCCTGCCACCTTACGGATGGTCAAAACTCAGGGGGTTCTGAGTCCCAATGTGACTGCTGCCAATCCATACAGCAATACAGACATATACTGTGCAACACCCTGCAATAATAGTTGAAGGCCTCAAGCCCTGGGGTTAGGGGACCCTCTTCCCCCTCTGGACTGTGATGTGAGGGTAAGCGACTCAGGCTTCTTTAGACTGACCTACCCCTGGTCAGGGGAGTAAGGAGGGCTCTTCATTGAGAGGGGGCATATTGGCCTGTAGCTGCCAACTCCATGGGAAAAGGGACACCCCGGCTTCCACACACAGGTGAACACTAGTGGATTTGGACTACAGACTACCACAGGGGCACTGTTTCTCAACTGGAACACTAAGAAGATGGCACACCGGACATTGATAATCCCCGCTTTACAGGAGGGGGGCTTGAGAGTCAGTCTGCAACCCGGGTCCCTGGAGGGGTTTCCATCTTCCTTAGTACACCTTGTGTCAACATGCGGCCGTAGGTGGTGTGGAGCACTGCAACCACTGCGGAGTAACAGCAGGAGATCTGGTGCCATCAGCAGAAAGTTGCTAGCTACCACAGCCGTGGGCAAGGATAAAACTGCCGGTAACCATGCCACCAACACCAAAACTCAATATACCACATTACGCCATCCCACCCAAATGATAACATGCCAAATGGGTGCCACAGAGACGGCTAACCTCCAGGAAGAGCCTACGGAACCCTCAAGTGCTGAACTGCTGGTGGCCATTCGGGGGTCCGGGTCGGCCCTCAAATGTAAAATCGAACCTGTCTCCACAGATATGAACCTCCTCCAGGCAGACCTCAGAAAGGTGGCAGATGAAGAATCAGGGGCAGAAACAAATATTGAGGACCTACACAGGGAAGTAAAAGATCCTTACATGGCATATGGTACAGATGAAGATGGAGACAATGGAGCTGACTAAACAGGTAGAGGATGCAGAAGGTCACTCTTGTCGGAGCAATAGTAGAGTATTGGGATTTCCAGAAAAAGCAGACGGGTCATCCCCAGAAAAAAATCTTGAAAGAATGGATACGGAAGGAGCTGAATCCCCAGGGCCCGTGAGACTTCTTCACTGTGGAGTGGGCATACAGGGTGTTGGTGCTGCCTCTGCTGCCGGGGGCACCCTTCAGGGCCATCATTGCTAAACTCCTTAGATACTGCAACAGGGACTGTATCCTTTGGGCAGCCCGAAAACAGACACTCCCCTACTTCGGCAGTAGCCCAATCGCCATTTACCCAGACTTCACAAGACTGGTCCAGACCAGCAACAGCGAAAATCGTTCATTGGAGTCAAGCAAAAATGATAGTCCTTGCAGATGTGGTATATGTTGTTGTATTCAGTGAGGTTTAAAGTTATATTTTAGGAAAAGATGCACTTCTTTGATGGCTTGGAAGAGGTTTGAGAGTCACTAGAGCTCAGGGACCATGCAGAGGTTCTAGGTGGCAGGGCAGCAAAAGACGAACCTGAGGGACCGGTCAATGCCCATCAACGATCAACAGGCAGGGAGAACCCAAGCCTATCTCCTCTGAGTGCTCAGGGAGTGGGGATTGCAGTAGATGGAACAATGCAACTGACAGCCACTACCTCCAATCCTGTGGGAGAGGAAGACAGCACACCAAGTGCCAAGAAAATGTTGAATTAAGTGGCATTGCCCCTTCAGAGGGCTCTGTGCCAGACTCCATGACAATCCTGGAGGGCTTACAGAACAGCTGCAGATGACTTGACGCTAGCACCTTGTACATGTCAGAATAGGTGGATCTGAGGCCATCCGAGTGCTGGACAGTGTGGTGCTGGAGGTTTAAATGTAGTCATGAGAAAGTGATGAAAGTTACAAGATGGCTTACCACTATCTCTATTGAATACTTATCCCCCAAACCCCGATGACCAGTGGTTCTTTGCCATCATGCAGGATGTACTGTTTCAAACTCTGGATTCACCAATATTGTAGTTAGGGTACTTTAACTGCATGGGGACCTGCACCCCCGGAGAGGCACGACACCCATATGACTGATGCCCTTTGTGGGGTAATGCAGAACCTTGACCGGCAGGATGTTTGGAGACAGCAACACTCCATATAGGCGCAGCGTACACATGCCACACACAGACTCACCATACACATAGATGACTAGATAGGGTTTTTGAGGCAGGGATCCCCAACTTGAGAACCTCGAGATTCCTCTTGTAGCACAATTCCTGACAGACCACTTTCCAGGTAGATGCAGGATTGTTCGGGAGGGACAGATCAGGGGGTGAGATTATGGCGGATTCCAGTAGACATCCTAGATGAACCGGAGGGAGGCTTTATCAAATGCACTCACTGACTTTTTGAATCAAACTGGAGCTCAACAATACACAGCGCTACAGAATGGGAGACTCTTAAGGCAGTGATGAGGGGCACTTCTCTGGGTTTAACATATGGGGTGTGCAGACAATTGCAGTCAGATCTCCTATGGGAAGAAACAGAACTTGCACATACAAAGGCAGAGAAACCACACAGGCCTGATGTACACAACAAGGAACACCTTACCCGGTGACAGAGCGCTGAATTGCGGACAGACTAGATAAATATACACTATGTCAATTTAGGCAGAGGCTGCACCGGGAGGGTGATAAATTAGGCAAACTCCTAGACTGGCTCGATCCTGCGTAGGGAGACAGCCCCCCACTTGTTACACACATATTGACCCCAGAGGGGGATAGGATCACCTTAAGTGTGGGCATAGTGTAAACATTCAAATGGCACTTGCAACAAGTGTCCTTGGCCGACTGGAGTATTGAGGCACTGCCATACTCACGGTTCTGGAAGGACTCAGCCTCAGATGAGGGTAGTTTAATGGCAGACGGGGGGATGAATGACCTGGAGGAGGAGTTTAACTGTGGGCATCGGGTTTGATGTTTTGAAGTCGACGTTGGAAGTGAAATGTTCTACAGAAGTTACCCAAAAATGTATGAAGAATAGCGCTATTTTTTGCCTTGTTTTGATGTTCTCTCTCGTATATTGCTTGACCAGTAATGCATCAGATATTTTATTCACTGCTGTATTCACAGCAAGGTTTAACATATGGGGTGTGCAGACAATTGCAGTCAGATCTCCTATGGGAAGAAACAGAACTTGCACGTACACAGGCAGAGAAACCACACAGGCCTGATGTACACAACAAGGAACACCTTACCCGGTGACAGAGCGCTGAATTCCGGACAGACTAGATAAATATACACTATGTCAATTTAGGCAGAGGCTGCACCGGGAGGGTGATAAATCAGGCAAACTCCTAGACTGGCTGGATCCTGCATAGGGAGACAGCCCCCATTTGTTACACACATATTGACCCCAGAGGGGGATAGGGTCACCTTAAGTGTGGGCATAGTGTAAACATTCAAATGGCACTTCCAACAAGTGTCCTTGGCCGACTGGAGTATTGAGGCACTGCCATACTCACGGTTCTGGAAGGTCTCAGCCGGGGGCAATGGAAGCTTTAGAAGCCCCTCTGAGTTTGGAGGAAATTAGGGCTGCCCTGGATGCACTCCCGCATGCAAGAGCACTGTGAATAAAATTTGAATATTAGATACTTCTCCCCTCCTTGACATTCCTTCTTGATTTCTCAGTTGTCTTTGCCACAGTGCATCACAGCACACTCTTTGCTGCTAGATCAAGCATTGGCATCAGTAGCAAGCACTCTCCAGACTCTTGTGCTCTCTCAACTCCGTTCACACCGCACTAATGGTGGACATCCCCCAAAAACTCAGTTCTTGACCTTCTCCTTACATTGCATATCTATCCTCTTAGAGATTATGTCCTCCTTTTGCTACATACTTTCGATCAAGTCTTTTTATTTCTCCTCTCCCTTACAAGCTAATTCCATACTTGTGTAATAGACTACTTGTCCTCCAGTGCTGCTCTGGGTTGCCAAATGATACCTCATTCAGTCTAAATTAAATCTAGAACTTAACCATCAACCAACTTTCCTTGGTTCACATCTCCCATCCCTATCAGCCCTCAGCCTCTAGGTTTATTGTAAAAACGAAATGCCACTCTCTAGCTTTATTGCATTCAGCATTATCTTCACCTTCTGCAACTAGCTCAACAACTTTTTGATGTGTTGCATCATGGCTTCTTCTGTACCCTTTAACACACTGCCCATTCTAACAACCTTGCCTTAGGTCCTCTCCATTGCATTTTGTATTGTCTGATTCATAAACGTTGCCAGTAGTACTCATTTACCTATTTAACTATCCCATGTTCACCTCCCCACTACAGACATGAGGTAGGTTGCCTTATGGTATGACAGTAGTCCTATACAAAACTCCTTCTCTATTTTACTTATCCATCCTTATTCCCTTCCGGCACCCTCTGCCTTTCTGAGGTCATGTCACTATAAACATCACCCCCACTCCAATCATAAGCCATCCCAACCTTATCAAATCAAAACCCTTTGTACTACCTCATAATTGCCCAGCACCTCAACACTAAGAAACCTTCATTGTCAAGTCCTGGTATTGTCGACATGGATTCGGGAAACCATTTGAAAAGAAAGAAAAAGCAGAAGCCATGAAGCACTGCTGGGAAACTGTTAGACAGTACAGGATTCTAAGTTAATCTTCTTATCTTCTTTCACTAAAGAATAACAAACACCGTCATATCCCTTCTTTAGAAGTCTGTGCCACTGTCTTCAGGCACACCAGTAGAAACTTTTGGCTGATGATGTCAGATGTTACTAAGGCACCTGCGCATCATGAATTATACCCTGGATACTGAGCAGTGAACAGGTCAAGGCAGATGGACCATGTCCTGATTCGAATCCCAACTGAATAGACCAAGTAGGTTTTAGGAGTCTAGGGCCAGATGTACAAAAATGCAATTTTGCATTTCTTAAATAGCAACTTCATAGAAATCCCTATTTAAGAAATGCAAAATGCTTTGTACAAAGATACCTATTTCCTGATAATGATTCCTACAAAGTAAGAATCGCTATTAGGAAATCGGTATTTAGAAATCCCATTGGATATGAGTCAAATGGCATTTTGGAAATGCATGGTACATCAGAATAGGAAATGCAAATAGGAAATCTCTGATTGCATTTTCTATTCTGGGGATCGCATATTGCTACAGGGTAGAAATTGAAATTTGTGATTCCCTAAAGGGCTTTGTACATTAGAAAAGCCCAGTTTGCATTTCTTAACGGCCCGAAACACCAATTCGGACCTTTATGAAATGCAAACAGGCTTTGTACATCTGGCCCCTAGTGAGTTAGACGTGGTATGTTATTTTGTGGAAAGTCAATTTACGATTCTACAGTTTGCCTGTATCTCTAATCTGAAGAATAATTTTCTTCTGCGGAGACAGAGATTGCTGATGACAAGAATGAGAGGACAAGGGGTTACCTTTCAGTTTCTTCCTCCTACACCCCAACTTTCACCAAGAACGCCAGAGCTCATCTCAACTTTAATTTCATGTACAAATATCTGTTTCATTATGTGTTCCCTACTGCAGTTTCATCCCCTTAGGGTCCAAGATATGCTAACAGCTGTTTCAGTTTCCTGAAATCCCCTCAAATGGAAACAGTTAGAATTTGAGAGCCACCGGTAGGAGAATGTCATCACAGCCAGAAAGCAGATCACAGCAGAAGGCACTCAGTGTTAGAGCCGGATTTGGAATGAGGATAGTATTGTGAGTAAGTGATATTTTGGAAACATATTTGATTGGAAGTGTGACGTGACTGAAAGTGAAGCTTAAATGATTATGTTAGTTGTAAAAGATCAGAGTGAGGGCTTACTTTTGAATCTTTGAATGGCCTGCCTTTTTATTTCAGGTCTAGCCTTTCAAAGACCTGTTGTGTGCAGCACCAATACTTAGAATGAGCTTTGGTCAGCTAATTACTTATCATAGATTGACTTTATTGTCAATTTCATTTGCTTGCTTCTTATTCATTGGCCTTACTCCCTCTTCTTGTGTTTGTTCCTCTTCTAGATCATAGCTTCTGTATGATGCTGTGTATTGTATGCTATGTATCTTTCCGTTGCTCACATCAGGGAGTTACTTTTTGCCTTTTCTTTGAGTACTCCATGGAACTGCCTCGGTTTTAATGCTCTTTCCCCCATATGCTGTTTTTCCCTTCAATCTCCACCCCACATGCTAAAATGTTGTTCCTTACCTCTACCAGTTCATCTGTAAAAGCACAACAACAAGTGTATTTTTGCAGGGTTTGACTAAAGAGCAGATTTTATGGATCTGGGGTTGTTTTATCTTCTACATTCCACTTGTTGCATGAAAGTCCCTGGTTTGGACGCTGTGGCAATATTTATGGAGGTGGGGAGGGGGGGGCTACTGAACTCACTAGGCTGGCATTTAAGACAGAACAGGAACTTAGCATGACTGAAAGGAGATTTTTCTTCGAGGCCCATAAATATTCTGCCTGGGTTGCTGCAGAACATTAACAAGCCTGAGAGTTTGTTTCAGTTCTAAGTCCTGTGGAACGTAAATTAGGCTTATGTAAATTAAATTCTGGCAATTGTTATTCAAGGGCTCAGGCAGCCTTTATGTCCTTTTTAGTACCTGAAATTATCCCCCTGCCTTAGTTTTAAGCTACATCATGTGCAACTGTCTTTTTATATTTTGTTCAGTTTCTTGCAAAGTAAGTGAAATGTACCATACCATGTATAAAGATTGAAAACATTGACTTCAAACTACAGTTTCCAGATACTCTAAGACATGTGGTTGTCTACCCTCCAGTGTTTTAAATTTCCTTTTCTTTTACATCTTTTTTTAACGATGCTTTACAAACTAGCATTGACAGAAACAGAACCAATAGTTTGCCACTCGAAATATAAAGGTGAGACCAATGCTTGTTTACCACTGTCGGTGAATTAGTCGGTAAATTAATTAGTCAACCTTAACTAGCTTTTGAAATTCAGCTTCTTTAGCAGATCAGTATCTATATTATTTTGTGTGCTGCTAACAAATGAATTTGAAAATAGAACATTTCATATTTATTTAACCAATAAATGTGCAGTCACTCTCGACTAGCTCTTAATATATCTGTCAGGTTTTAGAACTATAAACAGTTAAATATAATCTACTACATAATGTAAAAAGTTTAGTTTTATAGCACAACACGTGTACACCGCCGAAGTTATTTAAAAGCATCTAATTTTTTGTAGGTTTGACCTCAATGGTGTCTCATAGTGATACGTTGAAATGTAGCCTTATGTGGTGGTTCTTGAAAAAGGGCTAAATGGTACAATGCTAGGAAAATGGAATGCCCACTGCTATGCAAAGAGAATAAAGTATCCTTTTGCATATTACAGGGAGTCCCCTCTGTCAGCAACATCGCCACAACCTCTGCTGTGCATGCACATGCACTTGATACATTGCAAACTGAAGAGAATCCCTCAGTTGGCTGCTCCACAGAATAATCTGCTTTACACCACCGGCCTGTTTATGTACCCACCCCGTCACCAGTGTTACCCTTTCTGTGGACTTATTCTGTTTTACAGACTGGTGTTTTCTGGCAAATCTAAGTCTACTGTTGCACACGGCATCAACAGTGTAGTTGTGTTTATCGAAGTTTTAGCTGAGCATCCTACAATAGCGCACCCCCATGTCCCACTTGTGTGTGCCCTGATGATAGAATTTTTTTAACCCTTTTTAATGCTCTCTTGTGTAGCATGCCACCTTTGTTGTGTAAACTGACTTTGTATTGGGTGATTATACCACATGCAGCAGGAATCCTTTTGTGATAACAGCACCTAGCGCTTGTAGTTTGTAGTCGGGGGGAAAGGAGCCCAGGGACAAACTCAGATCGTAAGGGGTTAGTGGATGGTACCTTTAATTGAGGGAAGGGATGGTATGAGAGTGACCTGAAGGGATAGAGCCGCCGGCTGAGGGCATAAGGGAAGGGAGTAGCATGTGAAAACATCTCATGCTTGGCCTGAGCTAATAACGTTCCCGGTGGCACCACATGAATTGTCTTTGGAGGAAGTGACCAGCAGGAGTTAGCTGAACCAGCTATTATCCATACCGATGTTATGCAAAACTGTCTTCCACTCAGACACACTTTTACACATGTAGGGTTTCCCAAAAACTGGTCTTGTTGGTCACAGCTGATCTGCTAAATATGACAGATATATGTATGCCATCAAAGCTGTGTCCAGATACATTTATTTTGGAAGACAAACCTGATGATGCTTCAGGACTCAAACCAGTGGGTAGATCACATAGAGAAGTCAAAAGCATGTAAGTAACTCCTCTTTTTAACTTGGCAAATGGTTATCGGACCGACAAAAGCACAGTATTCATGTATGAAATGAAAGCAACTAAACCTGAGCTTTGACACCAAACAATGAGTATACCCTTGCACACATTTGCTCCCAGAATCCAATACACTCCTGGAAAATAAAAAGTCTGTCCATGGGTACTGACCCATCACAATAGCGGAACGAGTGGAAGTCACATCACAGACCCTTTGACAAGTGATGTTAAGGAGGGCCACTTGTCCCATTTGTAGCTTCTCGATGGGCTACTATTTCATACTTTGGGCTAGTGAAGTACTTCAAGAGGAATCTGCACAAAGTTAATAGAGTTTCTAAAGCATTACTGACGTTCTTCTGAGGTAGTCATTTTACTACCCATGCAGTGATGCTTGCACTGCCAGGAGACCCATTTATGATTCTTTGGTTTCTTCAAGTTCGTTTTGCCCACAGCTGTAGGTGAAATGCTGCCCTGATGCAATGCCCAATCTCTCTTGCAAATCCACTTTGCATTTGATCTCAAAATCAACGTTTTATTATTGCAATTGCCTTTTTTCAATTGTTTATGACTTTGACCTGGCTCGACATTGCTTAACCCCTTCGCTGCCATGCCTTTTCCCCCTCCTGTGCAAGGCCTTTTTTGCCTATTTGTAATAGTTCTCGCTTAGGCCCTCATAACTTTTTGTCCACATAAGCTACCCACGCCAAATTTGTGTCCTTTTTTTCCAACATCCTAGGGATTCTAGAGGTACCCAGACTTTGTGGGTTCCCCTGAAGGAGACCAAGAAATTAGGCAAAATACAGTGAACATTTTGTTTAAATAAAAAATGGAAAAAAAGGGCTGCAGAAAAAGGCTTGTGGTTTTTTCCCTGAAAAGCACCAGCTTCCCAGCTTTCGGGAACAGGCAGACTTGAATCAGAAAACCCAATTGTTCAACACAATTTTGGCATTTTACTAGGACATACCACATTTTTATGATTTTTTGTGCTTTCAGCCTCCTTCCAGTCAGGGGCAGAAATGGGCGTGGGTAATTTGTGTAGATCCTACAAGGGTTTCCTGCAGAAAATAACAACTGAAATAAAATAAAATTGAAATTGAGGTAAAAAAAACAGCCATTTTTCTCTACGTTTTACTTTGAGGAGCAGTGGTTATTTGCACATCTCTGAATTCTGGGGTGCCCATACTAGCATGTTAATTACAGGGCATTTCTCAAATAGACGTCTTTTTTACTCACTGTCTTATATTTGGAAGGAACAAATGTAGAGAAAGACAAGAGGCAATAACACTTGTTTTGCTATTCTATGTTCCCCCAAGTCTCCCGATAAAAATGATACCTCACTTGTGTGGGTAGGCCTAATGCCCGCGACAAGAAATGCCCCAAAACACAACGTGGACACATCACATTTTTCCACAGAAAACAGAGGTGTTTTTTGCAAAGTGCCTACCTGTGGATTTTGACCTCTAGCTCAGCCCCCACCTGGGGAAACCTACCAAACCTGTGCATTTTTTAAAACTAGAGACGTAGGGGAATCCAAGATAGGGTGACTTGTTGGGCTCTCACCTGGTTCTGTTACCCAGAATCCTTTGCAAACCTCAAAATTTGGTTAAAAAAAACCTTTTTCCTCACATCTTGGTGACAGAAAGTTCTGGAATCTGAGAGGAGCCACAAATTTCCTTCCACCCAGCGTTCCCCCAAGTCTCCCAATAAAAATGGTACCTCACTTGTGTGGGTAGGCCTAGTGCCCGCAACAGGAAATGACCCAAAACACAAAGTGGATAAATCACATTTTCTCAAAGAAAACAGAGGTGTTTTTGCAAAGTGCCTACCTGTGGATTTTGGCCTCTAGCTCAGCCGCCACCTAGGGAAACCTACCAAACCTGTGCATTTTTTTAAACTAGAGACCTAGGGGAATCCAAGACGGGGTGACTTGTTGGGCTATGACCAGGTTCTGTTACCCAGAATCCTTTGCAAACCTCAAAATGTGGCTAAAAAAACACTTTTTCCTCACATTTTGGTGACAGAAAGTTCTGGAATCTGAGAGGAGCCACAAATTTCCTTCCACCCAGCGTTCCCCCAAGTCTCCCGATAAAAATGGTACCTCACTTGTGTGGGTAGGCCTAGTGCCCGCAACAGGAAATGCCCCAAAACACAAAGTGGACACATCACATTTTCTCAAAGAAAACAGAGGTGTTTTTTGCAAAGTGCCTACCTGTGGATTTTGCCCTGTAGCTCAGCCGCCACCAGGGAATCCTATCAAACCTGTGCATTTTTTAAAACTAAAGACCTAGGGAAATCCAAGGCGGGGTGACTTGTTGGGCTCTCACCAGGTTCTGTTATCCAGAATCCTTTGCAAACCTGAAAATGTGGCTAAAAAAACACTTTTTCCTCACATTTTGGTGACAGAAAGTTCTGGAATCTGAGAGGAGCCACAAATTTCCTTTCACCCAGCGTTCCCTCAAGTCTCCCGATAAAAATGGTACCTCACTTGTGTGGGTAGGCCTTCTGCTCGCAACAGGAAGTGCCCCAAAACACTATCTGGACACATCAAAATTAGCAAATAGAAAACTACCTGTTTTTGCGGGGGCACCTGCGTTTTTGGTCCTGGGCTCAGCAGCCTTCTAGGGAAACCTACTAAACCCAGACATTTCTGAAAACTAGACACCCGAGGGATTCAAGGGAGATGTGACTTGCGTGGATCCTCCAATATTTTCTTACCCAGAATCCTCAGCAAACCGCAAATCTAGCTAAAAAATCTAATTTTTCCCACATTTCTGTGTGGGATCACTGCACCGGGACAAATTTCCTACCACCCAACGTTCCCCTCAGTCTCCCGGTAAAAATGATACCTCACTTGTGTAGGTGGGCCAAGTGTTTGTGACAGGGAAGAGCCAAAAACAGGTTGAAATTGAGGTGGAACCAAAGTGGGTCCAAAAGGGCAGACAAGTGCAGCAGAAATTTTATCGGTATAGATGAGACAATGCTGGGTTGTAGGAATTTTATGGATTACTGCAGATTCCAGAAGGTTCCATCACAAAAATGTGTGAAAAATGTGTGCTTTCCAGCAAAGTTGCAGGTTTGCAGGGCATTGTAGGTAAGGAAATGGTGCGGGGTGCATGTGAAGCACACCACCCTGGAATCAACTAGATGTTTAGTTTTCAGATGTGTCTAGGTCTTGTAGATTTTTCTACATGGCAGCGTCCCAAAGTAAAAAAATGTGCAGCCCTCACCATTCCAAGTGGGACGATTTTGAGAGTTACCAAGCTCTCATGGCCCAAACGTAAAAAACAAAAAACAAACATAATCAAATGCCCTCTTGCTTGCCTTGGGATAAGATGTTTTAGTGTGCGGGGGAGAGCTGAAAGACTGTTAGCCCCTTCAGTTCGGGTGGGAGCATAACCATGCCCATGCTGGTTGGTAGCCACCACCCCACTATTTTCTTTTATTTTTTGTATTCCCTGGCATCTAGTAGACTTTCTGTCCCCCCAGGGTGTGGATCGGGGGTAATTGCCCAATCTGCCCGCTGGTGGGCAGAACAACTTTGGCCCCATTTATTTGGGGTGGGGGTATGGCCATACGCCCAACCTCTTATTTTGAAAAAAAATCTTCCCTGGTTTCTGGTGGGCTTTCTGCCCCCCTTGGGGGCAGATGGGCCTTCCAAAATAGGCCAGTCTTATCCCAAGGGGGGCAGTTATGGCCAACAGTAATGTGCCCCCATGGGGAGAGACCCTTGCCCACGGGGCTGCCCCCTCCAAACAAAACACACACATACACACACACCAATCCATGGTGTCTAGAGGTTTCTGCCCCCTTTGGGGGCAGATTGGCCTAACAAAAATAGGCTGATCTGCCCCCAAGGGGGGCCGAAATGGCCTAAATACAATTTGCCCCCCAGGGGAGTGGCCCTTGCCTAAGGGGTCGCTCTGCATACATAAAAACATAAAGTAAAGTAAATAAAAAAATATATATATCCCTGGTGTCTAGCGGTTTCTCCCCCCGGGGGCAGATCCGCCTAATTATATTAGGCCGATCTGCCTCCAGGGGGGGGCAGTAAAGGCCTAAAAATATTTTGCCCCCCTGGGGATTGGCCATTGCCAAAGAGGCCGCTCCCCTTATGCGTTAGTATAAAGAAAATTTAAATTCCCTGGTGTCTTGTGGTTTCTGCTCCCCTGGGGGGAGCTCGGCCTAATTATATTAGGCCGATCTGCCCCTGGGGGGGCAGAAATGGCCTAATAATAATTTGCCCCCCCGGGAGCAACCCTTGCCTAAGGGGTCGCTCCCCAAACATAAAAAAATAAAAGTACCCAAAAAAAATTATCCCTGGTGTCTAGCAGTTTTCTGCCCCCCTCCGGGGGGGGGCAGAAATGGCCTAGAAATAATTTGCCCCCCGAGGAGCGGCCCCTGCCCACTTGAAATAGCCCATACAAAAAAAATTCCCTGGAGTCTAGTGGTTTCTGCCCCCGCTGGGGGCAGATCGCAAGGCCAATCTGCCCCCGGGGGTTGCGGAAATGGCCTAATAATGAATTGCCCCCCCCCCGGAGCGACCCTTGCCCAAGGGGTCGCTCCCCAAACATAAAAAAAACAAAAACACAATAAAAAAAATTATCCCTGGTGTCTAGTGGGTTTCTCGGCCTAATAATATTAGGCCGATCTGCCCCAAAGGGGGGCAGAAATGGCCTAGAAAAATGTTTGCCCCCAGGGGAGCGACCCTTGCCTAAGGGATCGCTTCCCACAAATAAAAAATAAATAAAAAATAAATACTTGGTGTCTAGGGGGGTTTCTGCAGAGACAGCCAAAAAATAAATTGCCCCCCTGGAGAGCGGCCCTTGCCCAAGTGGCCGCTCTCCTTATAAAATAAAAAAAATCCCTGGTGTCTAGATGGCATTTCTGCTGCCCGATCGCATCGCAATCGGGCAGCAGAAATGTTCAGAGAAGCCTGAAAGGAGAGGAAAGGCCTTTCCTCTCCTTCCAGGCTTCTCTGACCCCCTCCATGTGATCGAAGGAGAAATGCTTTGCATTTCACCTCTGATCCGGCGCTGGAAGCTCAGCTTCCAGCGCCGGAGGGAAGGCCTCTGATGAGGTCAGCGCGCGAAAGCACGCTGATGTCATCAGACGCCACAGGGGTATCATGGGGGGGCCAGGGGTGGAAGAAGAAGCGATTCCTCTTCCATCCCTGCCTAGGAGAGGGGTGTGCCTGGCCATCGGGGGAGCGCTAGTGCTCCCCCTGGGGGGCCCTAGCAGGATGAGGTGATCTCGTCCAAGGCACCGGGGAACCAGCGCCTTGGATGAGATCACCTCGTCTTGGGCACACTAGGGGTTAAAAGAAGTGTTTCCACCAGATAGACCTGTACAAATAGCCTTTGTCCTGATGATGACACTTCAAGGTTGATATGTTGTTGACACGTTACAGACAGATGTGTTTTCAGCTCATTTGTTGACATAAGGAACGGGTTATTGTTACAGACTCATACACTTAGCTGTGTGACCTTCATCTACCTTGTCCGACGTGTGTGCTCATATATATATATAAATATATATATATACACACACACACACATGCATAATATTTTCTCTTTTTGTTTGTGTGATATCTATGAACAATGTGTTCTGGTATTTGTTGATTTGAATAAAACACATAGGTTTGGAAGCCGGTCTCTCTTCTCTTTTTCAAGAAACAAAATTTGGTACGTTGAGCAATTTATTTGCTCATTATTGTTTAAATTGACATTAAAATGAGTCTGTAGTGAACCCCTGTCCCCGAAGTATTTAATTGACCTGATTTCTTTAGGCGTATTGTGTTGCTCTTGTTTCTTTCACTACTAACTTCCACTCCTGCCATTGCCTGCATGGCAGTGAAACTAGGGGCACCAAGGATGGAGCCTGGAGTAGCAAAGTGCAAGCCAGAGGTAACAACGTTTGCTAACGGTTGAGACCCTCACGTGTAATTTGCTGCACTTTTCAAATCCATGATTGAGTGATTGATTGTACTGTCCCTAAAGTACAGCTAAATGACTTCCAACGAGGCAGTCGTTAACTTCATATTAAATTGTGATCAG
The DNA here is from genome assembly GCF_031143425.1 of Pleurodeles waltl. NCBI lineage: Eukaryota > Metazoa > Chordata > Amphibia > Caudata > Salamandridae > Pleurodeles > Pleurodeles waltl. The sequence continues at coordinate 637,659,962 of NC_090444.1, forward strand.
AAAATTAAAGACAGGGTCAGAAGCAGTCACTGAGAATGACTGAGCTAACGCAACCATTCAGAATTCAAATGATCCCATAGGATCCCCAGCATGGGCCGTTGTTGTTTGAACCGGCATTGGTAGTGGGAATTAAATGCAAAGAATATGCTTCTATCAGGACATAACAAAAAAATACAAATAGTGAACGCCCTGACCCAAAGCCTCGCACTGGAACTGAGTTTTGCGCCATCAAGATTTTCTGGGTAATGTTAAAATTGTGACATGATGCCTTGGAGCACCTCTGCTTTTCGTTTTGCCCCTCTGAGAATGCCAAAACTATATTTGTAGCCCATACTCGTGATAGGAAGCATGGAGAGTAATGTTCCACATGGCAATACTGGTTTCCAATGCTAAACCTGTAAGAAGAAAATGACACTGAAGAGAGGTCTGGGGAGGGCAAGTGAAGGATGGTCCAGAGGTGATTAGAAGGGAGACAATAGTGTCTTTAATGGTTGTGGATTTGGTTGTGAAATTGTATAAAAAGGGATGAGGAATAAAATTGGAAAAGGTGGTGTAGGAACTGGGTGGGCCCAAGTGTTGTTTGAGTGGGACCGTTTTCGACTCTGAAATTTGAGAAAAAAAGGGTGACCTCATTGACATATGTTAATTTAGCTGATTCAAGGGATGTTGTAGTCTTTTTTTCATGTAAATGTAAAGGTGTGCACAGAAGGCCGTAGTGAAGCATCCGCTTTATCAGCTTAAGCGGGGGTGCCACTGGAGAAAAATAAATAGTTTAATGTCTCTTGATCTGTGAATCACAGTGGGGAAGAATAATTGCACTGACAAAGCTGTGGGATTAGGGCCAAATGGTGCCAAAGAAGCCAACAGGTGACAGACAGAAAGGGAAATTATATGAACAGTAAAGACAAAATAAGTGAGAGGGAAATGGTGTGAGAGAGTGCAAAAAAAGGACAATAGAAAGTAAATGAGGAGAGAAAGATGGAAAGCAAAAATGAATCAGGATGGAAAACAGCACAAAAGAAAAATGGAAATATTGAAAGAAATCAAAAGGAAGGGCGAAACATAGAAGTAAAGAAATAAAATGAAGCATGGAAAGAAGGACAGCAAGAAGACAAGATGCTAGGAACAAACAAAATGAAAACTGGAACCAGGGAAAGAAATATGGAGAGTAGGGAAAGCTTTTTAAATGATGGCAAGAAGAAATGAGAGATTAGGGAAGGTGATGGAAGGAAAGAAGAGAAACAACAAATGGAAGGAATAGAAAATGAAACAAGCATTTGCAATGCAAGCGGTCTCACATTTGTGAAAGTTAGAGGTCTTGGCGTTGAAAACTGCATTTGTTTTTACTTTTGTTTTTATGTATGCAGTGGAGTGATGATATTTGATACGCTTTTGCCATTAGTATGACCTTGCAGCGCTGGAGAACCAGAAAATGAGAAATAGGATACAAGGGAGGGAAGCCAAGAGTAATATGCTGGCTGAAAAAAAATAAGTACCAACATACTGGAAAAAGAAACACTAATTGAAAATGCAAGATTAAGTCAAGAATGTGAAATGTAAGCAGGAACAACATGGTTATGTTAACGCTTTTACACTTATAATAGGCTGGCTTGAAAAAACCTGCAACATTTACTGTTCTAATGTGCACAAAGCTGGGAAAGGGTGCCGTACCACAGGCTGTCACTAGGTTTCCCATTAGACCTCTTTTGGCCATATAAGGAACTGCACCCTGCAATCTTGAATTCAACACATCCCTAATGACGTTTGGGCTCTGTGCTGAAAAATGAGGCACAGCGCCCGTTTTGAGAAAGGTTTTACAATGTGCATTCAGGTTATGAGGGAGGGGGGCCAAGAGTAATATGTTGGCTGAAAAAAAATAAGTAACAATATCCTGGAAAAAACAAAAACTCATAGAGAATGCAAGATTAAGTAAAGCATGTGAAATGTAAGAATGAACAACATGGTTACATTAACGCTTTTTACATATAACATGCTGGCTGAAAAAAACCTGCAACATTTACTGTTCTAATGTGCACGAAGCAGGGAAAGGGTGCATTACCACAGCCTGTCACTAGGTGTCCCTTGGGACCTTTTTTGGCCACATAAAGTACTGCACCCTGCAACCTTGAATTCAACACATCCCCAATGACTTTCGGGCGCCGTGCTGCTGAAAAATGAAGTGTGGCGCCCGTTTGTAGAAAAGTTTTACACTGTGCATTCAAGGCACAGATTTATTCATGACTAGGCGCACTTTTTAAGTGGCAAAATGTAAAGAATGAACAAAAAATGCATATAACAACAAGCAGCGATGAGAGCGTTTGGTGTATGATCTTGGTCTTTGAATGCTTAGTAAATGTGACCAAGATAACAGCCGGATTTGCAGCCCTGTTTACAGAAACAGCATTGCAGTGAAGCTAAGGTGAGAGCAAGAATGGTCTGCAAAAGAAAAGGGAAGCTTTGCCGAACACAAGCAGAAAACCAAGAAAAAAAAGTCCCCCATAGAACAGATGAACACGACAAAGCATAATTATGCTGTAGGTAGTCCCTGCTCTAAAAGAGATAAGGGAGGAACAAAGAGGCATGACTGACCACTAGCAAGCAAGGATGTTTAAATGACACTGAAACAAACAACTAAAATGGCTTTAAGCCCACAGAACTATACTAAAGTATACAAGAGGTCGGACACTTACGTTCAACCTAAAAAGGATGAAATGAATGGGAGAAGGAAGTACAAGAGGATTATAAGAAGAAAGGAAGGAACAAGAAAAGAAATAAAGAATTGAAAAATGAAGGATAGAAAGAAAATGAAACAGGAATATTAAAAAGGTCAGAAAGGTAGAAAGAATGAGAGATGGTTCGAAAGAAGGGTGGACAGGTGGAAAGAGAGATGGAAAGAGAAATGAATGGACAATAGAAAAGAAAGAACAATAGAATGCAGGAAAGAAAGAAGGACAGAAAGAAGGACACAATTAAAAAAGACAAACAAAAAAATAAGATAGAGAGAAAGAATGAAAGAAAAAAGTGAATACACGTAAATACGTTTTCCCGGATTCCTTTAAAACCATGCTGTAAAATGCATTATTATGAACGATTCTTTGCAAATTTTCCTTAGGTGAACAATTCTCACTGGCATTCATAGGAAAATGTGAGACCGCTCATTTTGGTTTCTTTACTTAATGTAATAGGGCTCAAAGTGGGGGGTATTTTATTTTCCTAGCTACTCCCTTGCATGCAAAGTTGCTCTTTTTCCCCTACTTATATAGATTGGTACATCATTTTACCACAGGATTCTGTTCATTTGAGTGATTTATGGCTGTGGGTGGTGTGGCGATAGGTTGAAATAGTGAGGTTCAGAATGGATATGAAGGTCCCTGTTGAATACATCAGTCGAGATGCTATCAACCAGAGGGGCAGGATTTTATGTTATGTTATGTCATGTCATATTATGTAATGTTATGCAGCACAACTACCACCTAAAGTTCTCTTGATGCTAGAGCAGAGGGGCAGCAGAAAGGGTGAAGGAGGTTTTAGTGAGAAAATATATGTTTTTGAAAAGGAGATCAAGAGAAATTATGTTTACTCTGTGTGAAGTTTGTTCCAGATCATAGAGTCTATTAGACTTGACATCCTTGGTGTCATCTCCCCTAACTTTTTGCCTCTGTTTCCCAGGTTGTTGATGTGTGCTGGACTCTGTTTTTGATACTCTGGGCACTTTACCACTGCTATACAGTGCTAAAGTGCAAATGCTCCTATGTAAAATGCATGTGTAGTTGGCTTTCCATGATTGCCATATTTGATTTAGTAATTTACTAATAAGTCCCTAGTACAGTGCAATAGAGGTGCCCAAAGCCTGTAAATCAAATGCTACTAGAGGGCCTGCAGCACTGGTTATGCCACCCACATTAGTAGTCCTATAAACATGGCTCAGACCTGCCATTGCAGTGTCTGCGTGTGCAGTTTTAAACTGCCAATTCAACTTGGCAAGTGTACCCACTTGCCAGAACTAAACCTTCCCTTTTCATGCATGTAAGGCACCCCTAAGGTAGGCCTTAGGTAGCCCCATGGGCAGGGTGCAGTATATGTTTAAGGTAGGAGATGTACTAATGTGGAGAAGTGTGGCACAATGGTTAGAGCAGCAGACCCTGATGCAGAGATCTGGCTCGGGACCAGGGTTCAATTCCTTCCTCGGTGGGTGTTGGGCTCAATTCCCTTGGACCAGATAATTCTCACCTCAGTGCCTAATCTAATTAATGGGTCCCACTTGGTAACTCTGGGCAATAGCTTGCTTAATTTCCACAATGGCCCTGACAGTGCTTGGATACCTGGCTTCACCCTGGGGGCTGCCCAGGAGTGGGTACCTCACAGGGAAAAGCCAGGAGGGCTTCATCAGTGGTATGCAGTGCCTTGAGACCCTCAAAAGGGTGAGTAGTGTGCTATACAAGTACGAAGTTTTTTACTAATGTGCTTTATATGTCCTAACAGTGAAATACTGTCAAATTCAGTTTTCACTGTGCAAGGCTAGTCTCTCTCATAGGCCAACACGGGGGCTGCCTTTAAATATTATTAAAGTGCAGCTTCCCTTTGGGAGCAGATGGAAATATGGAGTTTAGGGTCTCTGAACTCACAATTTAAAAATAAATTTTTTGGTAAAGGTTGTTTTTAGATTGTGTGTTTGAAAATGCCACTTTTAGAAAGTAGGCATTTTCGTGCTTAAACCATTATGTGACTCTGCCTGTTTGTGGATTCCCTGTCTGGGTCAGTTTGACAGTTGGGCTATTTGCACCTCTCCTCTAGACAGTGACACAAAGGGAGCTGGGGTGTAGCCTGCATATCCCGATGAGCCATCTGTGCTGGGAGGGAGGGGAGGAGTAGTCACTCACACCTGAAAGGGCTGTGCCTGTCCTCACACAATGAAGTCTCAAACCCCCTGGTGTGTGTCTGGGGCCTGGCCTGGGCAAGGCAGAATCTTACAAACAAGAGAGACTTTCCTTTGAAGTTTGCCTACTTCAAAGGCATAAAGCGGTACAAGTAGTGGACCCAAAACCCCTGACAATTAGATCACTTCTGGATTCAAGAGGAACCTCTGCCAAGGAGAAGAGCTGAAGAGCTGAGGAGAAGTGCTGCCCCTGCCCGTGAATGTGCTTTGTTGGGCTATCCTGCAGTTGCTGCTTCTGCCTGTGAAAGGGGACAAAGACTGGACTTTGTGGTATATCCCATCTTGATAAGAATCTCCAAGGACTTGGACTGAGCTTGCCCCTTGTTCTGAAGTCTCAGGACCATCAAAGACTTCTTCTGCCAGCACCTGGACTTTCTGCTGAGACTCCTGCCCTGCCAAGTTGTGCCCTATCCAGTTCATGGGCCCTTGAAAGGAGAAGCTGGTGAAAATCCAAGAAAACCGATTTCGGACGACTCCGGACCGTAGCAGCTGCCGGATCCCGTGTCGCCGCCTGCAACCAAAGCCGTGGTCCTCGCTGGAGTGCGATGACCCCGCAGGCCTGATGCCGCTGCAGCCCCGCTGAAGTCCGCGACTCCATAGAAGTGGCCACACCACGTCGTAACCACCAGATATCGACTCTGTCTGAAGTGCGCGGATTCAAAGCTGTGCACCGACGCCGCCTCACCTCCACCGCTCCACAGCAAGGACCCAATGCCTCTTCACAAAGCCTCTGCTCCTTCGCCCCACAGCACTGCAACCAAAGCCGCCTCAGATCCAGCAACACAGAGATCCCCAATTCAATGCACTGGCTTGTTTTCAAATTTCACTAATGTACTGTACCTGGGGGTCTGCGTGACTCCGTGACGCACCATTGTCGTCGGATTGTTGGGAACAACTACGTCACAATGCCATGATATCACCTCCTTGAAGCATTTATGTTTCTAAGCACTATTTTTTTGTTTAATCATTAAAAATTCATAACTTGACTTGCGCATGTTGGATTGTTGTTCTTTTGGTCTTGTTTTGTTTAGATAATATTGGCTATTTTCTAAACCTGTGCTGAGTCATTTTGTAGTTTCTTTACTCTATTGCTGTGTGTGTTGGTACAAGTACTTTACACATTGCTTCTGAATTTAAGCCTGCCTGCTCATGCCAAGCTACCAAGGGGGTGAGCAAGGGTTAACTGAGTGTGATTCTCCTTTACCCTGACTAGGGTGAGGGTCCTTGCTTGGACAGGGGGTAACCTGACTGCCAACCAAAATACCCAATTTCTAATAGAGACCAACACTGCGAAAAGGTGGCCATCTCAGGGAGTTTTCATAGAGAGGTACTACAAGAAGAGAGGCTTGTAATATGTGTACTTAGCTTAGTGGACCCTTATAGTCATTAATATACCATGAAGATGTTTTTTTTTAGAAAGGATCCTTTAGTAGATAGGAAACCAAGGAGTTTTGAAAGGATGAGCTAGAGTAATTGATGCATCTGCTTGATTTTGGATGACTTCAAGGTTATGAATTTGTTGCTTTGTAATGCCTAGGTATAGATAACTATCAAAATAGGACTAGAGCCAGTAGTTGCTGAAATTATCGCTTTTCTAGTGTCTTCAGGAAGGACAGGGAGAATAGGTCTAAACTTTTGTAAATACAAAGAGCAGGATAAACAACTGAGGATATGTGTCCATATTTAGTTTGGAATCAAGCTTAAATTCTAGACATCTAATTTAAGGTTGGGCTCAGGGCAAGGGCCAAGAGAGGATGACCAATTACTTGAAGGCCACTGGAGAGGTAGTTCCTTCCATTATGATCTCAGTTTTGTCCAAGTTTATTTTAAGACAGTTTGTGTCCATCCAATTCTTAACATCGTATAAACATTCAGTTAGTGTGTTTTCAGTGCAATTTGGACCTGCTAAGTGAAAAAGGAGTTGAGTGTGATCCACATTAGAATAGAATAAACATTCATATTTTCTGATATGCAGAGAGAGAAGCTTAATTTATATATTATAAAGGTAGGGGGGAAGAACAGAACCCTGTGAAACTCCAGTGTTCGCTCAGGAGGAGGGAGTGAACAAATTGCTACTATTACTCTTTGAGAATGTTTTTCAAGAAAGAATGAGGCTAAGCAGCTCCTTTAAACCCACATTCAAATAATCTGGTGATTAAAAGTCTGTGATCACTGTGTCAACGGCTACAGAGAAATCCAATAAGATGAAGATGCTGGTAACATTGGCATCAGTAGCTATTTTTGGACCATTAAGAACAACAACTAAAGCAGATTTTGTGTTTCTGTTGAGATGGAAGAAAATGACTTCTGAGGAAGGAACATAGTTGTATGTCTACTATATTTCTACGATTTTTGCAACACTAGCTAAGAGGGTGATGCAACAATAGTTGGCAGTATTTTCAGGGTCAAGTCTGGGCTTATAAAGAAGAGGTTTCACAATGCCTTGTTTTACGCTCTTCTGGGACAATTGTGTAGTGGAGGAAAAGGTTAATTATATGATAGCTAGATGAGGTAAATTGGAAAACACAGATGTGTGTTATGCTAATAAGAGTTGGGTTTATGAGGGGAGGGAACCAGACTACCAGTGTTTAATTACTTGAGAAAATAATTAAGTGGGGGGCAGCTGAATAGTTCAAGGTGAGGAGGAGATGGCTGAAGTATTCCACAAAGGTCATCGAAGAGAAAACGGGTAATGTTTCCATTTGTGCTAACAGAGGACAGACTGAGATTGTTTTGTATTGATTCACAAATAGTGTTTCTATTTTCCTCAGATGAAGGGTCTGGTACACACAGCAGCCAGGAGATTTGTTTTTGGATAGTAGTCACACTGCATCTTCTAACTTTAACGCTTGGGGGGTGGAATGAAAATGAAGAGCACCGCATCTACAACATCTATCCCTGGTATCCACAACAAAACATAACTTGGGAGTCAGTGGAAGAATAGTGGGGTCATGATCTAAAGACCTGAAAACAAGCAACCCAATCTCCTTCATCTCAATGCATGAGATGGAAAAAAGTGCATTGCACAACAAATGCCAGCACTAAGGATAGAATGAATTTTGGGATTGCTGGGTTGAGCAACATTTATAGGTATCTACTGATTGTTTAAAATGTTGAATTACAAGGAGCTATACCATTCTCTTAAAAGACATGGTCGCAAAGGAGTGTTTGATTAAAAAGTGGGAGGGTTGCAGGGTTCTGGTGTTGTATTATTGGTAAGATACTAGAATATTGTGGCCTAATTATTATCGAGCAACAATATTCTGTCCAAAATATTGTTTACAAAAATATTACTCATTTGAGTTAATACTGACAAATCAACACGCAGTGGAGCAATAATTTTGTAAATTATAGTTAGGCCAAGATATTTATGTTAGACAACATTTTGTCATTCGTATCCTGACATACTGATGTATTTCCAGGGATAATATGAAAGAATGTCCAAGTAAAAAGAATTAATTTATATTCTATGAAGTGTATGAAATAGTGAGTCGCTGATGATAACTAACAAAGCAAGTGTGTTGGTATCTTATGTAAAAATGAGTCATTACAGGTATTTAGTTCACAGCAAAATGTGACCTTAATTTTTGAGCCTGTGAATGCACATTCTTCACAGATGTGCTCTCCTGCCAGTAGCAGATTTAAAATTCATGTTGGCTCAAAACAATACATTATTCAGAATATTTGATAACTCTGTGTGCGCGCACAATTTGTATTGATGAGAAAGAGAGGATGCCCCTCAAATCTTTTTGTATTCCCTCTTCCTGGATTTTCCTTATAGTAAATAAGTTATAATTTTCCATCTAATCCACTTTTTAGTGGAGACCATATTTATTGTAAGGGTGCAGACACCATTAGGGTAATCTGGAAATGGTGCCAGAACAATAACAGCCAGTAAGGCCCTTTGTAACCAGAGTAACGTTTTGAGCCATTTTATTGCATTGTGATTGCTTTTAATACCACTTCTTCCCACAATGAAGCACTAAATTGCTTAAAGGATGGCTAGCATGTTATTTTGTGTGTATGCTAGGGGGTGGGTGAAAAATTCCACCCTGCAAGCGGAGTTCGCAGTTTTGGCTTCTCCACACAGAATTCTTGAAAAATTCCAGCAACCTATGCTGGCAAAGTTTTTTCTCACATGCAAATCACCAACATTAAGCTGCCAAGCAAGAAAATCGAGTGCTAGATCACTTTCCAGTGAGATTTCTCAATGCAAGTGGCCATGGCATGTTGCTACTGTTCACATTGAGAAAGCTGTCACTCTAGTAGAAAATCTACTCGAAGCAGAAAGAAGCAGCATCCTCTTGCATACTGTGTGGTGCAGTTTGGACTGATTTTACAGCACGGAACCATCTCCTGGCACTAAAAATCAGCGTGAGCAGCACGACTTACTGAATTCTGCCGCTCGTGGAATTTCATGGAATCTCAACAAGTTTTTATGGAACTCCAAGGAATTCCACGGCATGAAACTCCACGAGTTCCTGGCACCCCTAGTGAATGCCTTGAGTTGAAAAGTATGTCTGTATTATGGCTGATAAGGGTAACCTTGAAGCAATGCCTTGAAGACCAGAGTTGTGATCGTGAGCAATAGTGCAGGGTCATGCAAGATGTCTTTCACATAGGTGGTCATGTAAGCTGACAAGCAAATGTTCATGCAAGTGGTCAGGCAAGCAGTCATGCATACGGTCATACAAACATATAACTACCATTTGGGACTAGTGGTATGAGTGAATTATATGTGGAGTCAACTCAGGACTTCAAAAAGCCCACCTGTGGCTGCAGTTCCAAGCTGCCAGGAAATACTGGGATATCTAGCTAAGTGAGACATAGACGATAGTGACGAAGGAGGTGCGTGGCTTGCCGCGAATGGAATAGGATGTGAGTGCTCTGGTGGACCGGGCCCCATCCGACCCCCATCCTGTCCAATATTGCCCCCCAACATAAAATCCACAATGGTAAAGACCGGGCAAGTCTACCTGGGTGCTGCGATCAACAGCTTGGGGAGAATCAAGGTTGAAAACGACCCCGTAGAGCAGCGGGACCCACCTAAAATGCTGGAGTCAGTGTGACTGGGGACTCGTAGGGCCCCATAGGGCATGCAGTGCAGTGAATACTGAGTCCCCTGCCCACCGATCTGAGAGGCAACTGCACTGAGCTGCGCCCGCTGCTGCGGGATACAGCGCTGAGAGAAGAGAGGGCATGGAAGTGGCCTAATGCAGTCGGGCTTGCAGGTTGACTGGAGAGGGACTTCCCTGGGCCGGAAACCATGTCAATCAGAGAGGAGTCCCCAATGAGGTATAAGCAGTGATTGGCACAGAGGCTGATAATACACACTTGGGTGCAGCGAGGGGCAAGGGGGAAATTAGGGTGAGAGAGATCCCTGCAAGGAATGCGATGACCCTCCCAAAATGGCAGACGCATGGAGCCAGTATGAGTGAGGCATTACATACCTACGATGCGCCACGCTCCGGAAGGTAGACTGTGACTGTGACAGCTATGGCAGCAACTGAAATAAGGGGATCGACTCCCTAGGCCAGAAGACCAGGGACAAGATGAGGCTGCGGTCCCTTGCGTGAGATACTGCGTGGAGAAAGGAGATTGCCAAGAGGAGGCCTAATGCAGGCGTGCCTGAAGGACTGCTGGAGGGGGACCTCTTTGGTCTGAGGACTGCGAGGGGGAGAGGAACTCTCCTGATGAGGAATGAGCAGTGACTGTCTTGGATAGTGAGGAGAACACCCCCCCCGGCTTACCCAAGCGCAGATACAGGTGGAAGGTGCTTATGCGGCCTAGAGCCTCCAACCCATTGCAGTGGGCTCTGTGCGAACAAGTAGAAGAGCACTGGCTACCCGCTGGAAAGACGAAGACGGGGGCATGACAAAGCTGCGAGAGGCATTTGAAATAGCAGGAAGCCCCCTCTGACAGGCGTGCCCACAAAATTGACTAGAGAACTTGGGCTCATCTAGGGGACTCGAATAGCGGAGAAACTGCCCAGAGGGCTAGTTGGCGGCCGCCGGCTGTGGGGCAGAAGAAGAAAAGTTGGCTAGCCAGCGGAAGAGAGGGCATCCACAATACTGAGAACAGCCTTGAAGGGGAAGAGCTGAACCCAATTCTATATTGCACTGAGAAATGGTAGGAGCTGCAGCGTAGAAATACTGCTGACCCGATAGCCATGCAAACAGCTGGCTCGACCTTTCTTGCTATGGACCTGATGGTTCCCCACAAGGGGGAGAGAGGTGAGAAACCAGAGAGGATGAGAAGCCCATGGGAGGTGCATGAGGCCAAGATAATACTGTCATGGCACTGGTTTTGGGGCTACAATAGAGAAGAAACCAAGATCAGGAAGAGCTATTCAGGCAACCCGCTACCTGGGAGCTGCAGGTGATACTTTGAAGCTAGTTCGCCAGGGTGATTCACCAGTGAGGGATAACCAGAGACCCTTTACCGTCCAACCAGAAAAGCCCACTCCAAGATAAATAACGCAGACTATCATCAGGGGACTCATGGTCTTCTGGGAATATAGATCACTTCCCCTGATTCACTGGCTGCACACAAACATGGGCAAGTACTCTCACAAGCGAGCAATAGAACTAAAATGTCCCACAGTGGATCAGCCGGTGGGGCACCACTAGAAACTGCATCTGCTGAAACTGAGAGCTCTGCACCTCCCCGTCGCTGCAGGACATACTGTAAGCTATCACAGCTTCTCGAGGTGCCCTAGAAACTAAAATAGACTCTCTGAGCTCGGATTTATGCCACCTGCGCGACAACCAGAGGTGACTAGCCAAAAGGGTCACCACTAATGAGGGAGGGTTGGCGGATGTCTCCCCGGCGCTGTCCGCCGCCCATGCACAGCTCACTGCACAGGAAGCACGCATGAAGACACTGGAGTCCAAAGCTGATGATGCAGAAAATAGAGCACAACCTAATAATATCCAAATAGTTGGGCTCCCTGAAAGCCTGGAGGGGAACTACATGGTCTCATTCTTAGAAAACTGGTTGCACACAGAAGTGGCTCCAATGAGCCTCTCTGCCTTTTTTGCACTAGAGAGAGCGCACTGGGTATCGGCAAGGCCGTTGCCTCCTGGGATGCCACTGAGGCCAGTGGTAGGCCAGCTGCTGTTTTACAAGGACCAAGACTACATCATGAAACAAGCCAGACAGCTGGGAAAACACTTAGAAAACAGCAAAATAATATTTTTTCCTGCCTTTGTGGAAGCAAAGAAGAGGCTATGAGAAATGGGAATATCATATTCCATGCAGTTCGCTGCATGACCGAGGGTTATTCCCCCAAAGGGCACTCGGTTTTTCCTGACTCCACAGAAAATTTGTTCATGGATTGAATGCGGGCCGGGCGAGCCCTCCACAGCGTTGCCCCCAATCCCACCGTAGAAAGCCACTGAGGTGAAATTCAGCAAAGAATAACATTCGTGACAATCCATAGCCTGTCCTACCCTACCTTTGCACTTCACGTTCCAAATACACTGAGGGTCTGATGGGTGCCTGTATGCCTGACTGCGGGTACCACTACTTCAAGTCCCCCTACAAGAGAGTTTTGCATAACTAAAACAGTTTTTGTTAAGTCTAAGTTTGGATGGGAGAGGTTTCGCATCTTATCCGTGGGAATGGGAGTTGAGAATTATTGTGCGCTGGTGGAATTAGAGCAGTGGTTATTACAGCACCTCTGAGTTTGGCGTCATTATCAGGCATATTAGCGGTAGGGACAGGGAAGGACCTTAAGCCAACTTACTCATCGACACGACACCTGAATCAAATTATAAAATGATCCCCTGGAATGTCCAGGGTTTACACTTCTTAGAAAAAGGATATCAAATATTCTCATATCTAAAACGCCAGGGTGTCCACATTGCCCTTCTTCAGGAAACACATCTAACATCCAAAGAGCGTTCCAGCGGCAGTGGAAGGGGCAAGTGTACTACACCTCATACTCGGCCTCTGCTAGGGTTGTATTGATCTGGATTAGGGTGGGGGTCCCATATCAACATTACAACTGTAGTGGATTCAGAGGGCAGATATGTGGCAATCTCTGGTAAACTTAATGGAAGAGACATTAACATCATAAACGTATATGGGTCAAATACAGAGCAGCTTTCATTCCTGGCAATGCAATGCAATTGTTGGTGGAGTCTTTAATTGTGTTGCTGATCCCCTACTAGACAGATCCCACCCCCTGTTGCATGAATCTCCCACACATCACATAGCCAAGGACATGCAGATTGGCAAAGTCACTGGTCCCTTGTGGATTCCTGGCGACATAGATAACCCCAATCCCGAAACTGTTCATATTTCTCTCACAGGCATAAACTCCACGTGTGACTTGGAACTTTCTTATGTACAGCTAACATACAGCCACAAGTGCATGAGATTGAATATCTCACACGCACCATATCAGATCATAATCCAGTATTAATACACCTAAGCTGGCACCAAGCATTAACCCGAATACCCACTTTAGACTAGCGCCTAAGGCATTAGAAGACCCGCCATTCCAGGCCACCATTAAGAAGAAAATCTGCTCTTATTTTGTGGATAATGCGGGATCCGCCTCAACCCCACAGTTAGAGTAGGACGCATTTAAGGTAGTGCTCCGGGAATATTGCTTATCAGAAGTGCAGGGGATTCGGAGACCACTATTGCAATAACTTAGCGAAGCTGAAATCAGCCTAAGGGAGGTGGAACAAAGACACACTGAAAATCCAGAGGTACAGGTAGCACTGCTGGACGCCAGAGAGAAAGTAGCGACACAGACAGAGCGGCTACGCTCATTCGACTATAGAACCTAGATAGAAAAAAACTCATGCAGAAAGCAACCACCCCATTCACTTACTGGCCTGGCTGGCCAACCTGACACAAAGGGGAATATCCATAGTCGAAATACACACTGCGGCAGGTGACTCACTATATTCTCAGGCGGACAATAACGATCGCTTCCTGCAAATTTATACAACACTATGCATGAGCAAATTCAACCTAGACAGCATCACAGTGCAGGAGTTTTTGGCACATATTACCTTTCCGCGGGTAACAGTTGATCAGGCTCAGACTCTGGGTTCGGCTATTACGACACAGGCGATCCTTGTAGCAATTCAAAAACCTGCAAAAGGCAAGCCCACGGATTTGGATAGGCTTACAGCGGAATTCTATGTGGTCTACGCCACAGAGTTTGTTCCCCAGCTGGTGGGCATCTTTAAAGCCGCTAGGCACTCCGGGAACCTCCCAAATACCACTTGAGGAGCCGTAGTGGTACCACTCCTGAAACCAGGGAAGCGAGCAACAGATGTAACAGCATATGGACCACTCTATATGCTAAATGTGGATTACAAGATATTAAGTAAAGTTATTGCCAAGAGGCTCATCCCTCTTATGTTATGAATCATACACCCTGATCAAGCGGGCAGTATTCCAGGTTGTAATGCAGCCCAAAAGGTGTGGAGATTGCTCACTATACTGGAAGCTAATGCTCAGGAGTTGGAAGGAGCAGTCATATTAGCGTTAGACATAGAGAAAGCTTTTGACAGCCTAGACTGGGAATGCCTATATAGGAATATCCTGTGTATGGGTTTGGGGCCGAGATTTGTCAGCTAGACGAAGTTACTATGCACGTCTCCAATGGCCCGAGTCCACATGGAACACACCAAATCGGAGAGCTTTGCAGTGGAGAGGGGAATGCGACAGGGATGTCCCCTCTCATCCCTTCTCTTTGCTACAGCGATGGAACCACTGGTAAGAATGGCCTGAGTGGGTAATCGTTACTGAGGAATCCAGATGGGGGTGGTGCCACTAAAGATAGCACTATATGCAGACAACCTCCTATTATTCCTAGGTGACACCCACAATTACCTGATTGGGGTGAAAGCAATGCTAAGAGATTTTGGTGATATGTCCGGACTGAGAGTTAATTTGCAAAAGTCGTGTCTCTTCCCTACCAGGCCCAAACACAACCTCTTGCGATGTTAGGTGGCCTAATCTGGGAACCTAGATGCCTAAACTACCTGGGGGTAAGGATTTATCACACTACACCAGACATCTTTGAGGGAAACCTGGAGCTGGCTGTAAGAAAGCTAAAGACCCATATAATTTCTGTAAAACCCTGCCGCTAACAGTGCATGGCTGCATTGCGCTGCTGAAGATGGTGGTGCTCCCCCAGTTCCTATACTTGTTCGGAACACTTCCCCTCTGGATTCCACAGTCCTTTTTTATGGTGTTCAATACCATAATAGGGTCCTTTATTTGGGGAAGCAGTCGACGCAGGGTGACTTTTGCTACCTTGCAGAGACCGTCCAATGGGGCTGGGCTGGCACTGCTAGACTTTGAGTCATATTATTTGGCGGCTCAACTTCTATGCTATACCGAATGGCTAGTGGGCAGACAGTCACCTGGCAGAGAGATGGGACCACTGGTCCCTACGTTGGCTGCACTCACTACAACACTATTGAGAATTGGCCCAGCAATAAAGCCGGGCTCAACGGAGTTTGTTGTTATCCAAAGATGTTGGGCTAGGGTGCTGCGAAAGTCCCACACTAGGACTCCGTACTCCTCAGATGCTAATAGAACTACCACATGGGGGGAGTGGCGGGGACTTCAGGAGTGACCTGCAGTGAGCCTCACCAGCATGGGACAATTATTCCGGGACTCAACCCTACTTACATTTGATGAACTCAGACATAATTTTTAGATACCCCTGGGGCATTTCCTACTACATAGATCGATAACAGCAGCTATCATCTGCCAATGGAAATCTGGCGGCCATGAGCCCACAGCGCAGCAGTGTTGCAGCTGTATTGCAATATCTGCTGGTACATTCAAGGCCATCACATCTTTGTACTGTATAGAGCAATACAAACTGACTCCACTGGTCTGCTGGACTCGGTGCAGGCTCGCTGGAAGGAGGATTTGGGGACTCATATAACATAGAGGGGCATGGGAGACTATTTTAGAGCGCATACCCAAGATATCTAGGAACGCTCACTTCAAATTGATTGAGTTCTATATACTACATAGGGCCTATCTCACCCCTGAGAGAATTAATACATTATTTGGACTCACTGGCGCCACTTGTGCTAGATGTGGAGAGGTGAATGCCAATTTTCTCCACATGATTTGGGTGTGCCCCTTTCTTACAACATATTGGGAGGGGGTCACCACAACACTGGCGGGGATGACAGAAAAGACGGTCCCCACAACACATGGCCATTGCCTTCTTCACTGGTTTCCACACACAACTAAAAACAGGGTCACTAGTAAATTCCAAGACCTAGCCCTAATACTGCCGAAACGGGAGCTTACACATCACTGGAAAAACCTGAGGGACCCACAGCCATTAGCATGGAGATGAGAAATGGAAAAATGGGCCTGCTGTGAGGGGTCATTGTTAATGAGAGAGGCCCGTTGAGGCATTGGTAAAATAGACTACCCTAGGGTTTGTGAAGTACTAGTCGATGGGAATATGGACCAAGCTCCTACAATCAATCAATCAATCAGTAATTTGTTAAGCGCGCTACTCACCCAGTAGGGTCTCAAGGCGCTGGGGATGGTAGAGGGGGTGCTACTGCTCGAAGAGCCAGGTCTTGAGACGCTTCCTGAAGGTCAGGAGGTCCTGGGTCAGACATAGGTTGACGGGGAGGGAGTTCCAGGTTTTGGCGGCAAGGTGGGAGAAGGATCTGCAGCCGGCTGTGGTACGGTGGATGTGGGGGACGGAGGTGAGGGCGAGGTTGGCGGAGCAGAGCAGGCGTGTCAGGATGTTGAAGTTGAGATGCTCGTTGAGGTAGGCGGCTCTGGCATCGTGGAGAGCCTTGTGAGCATGGATCAGGAGTTTGAAGATGATCCTTTTGTTGACGGGGAGGCGGTGGAGGTCTCTGAGGTGGGCTGAGATGTGTTCATGGTGAGGAAGGTTAAGGATGAGTCGTGCTGAGGCGTTCTGAGTACGCTGAAGTTTTCCCTGGAGCTTGGCAGTTGTTCCCACGTAGAGTGCGTTGCCATAGTCCAGTCTACTGCTGACGGGGGCGTGGGTGACCGTTCTTCTGGTTTCCGTGGAGATCCATCAGAAGGTCTTGTGAAGCATGCGGAGGGTGTTGAAACATGAGGATGTGATGGCGTTGACTTGCTGGGTTATAGTGAGCAATGCGTCCAGTTTGAAGCCAAGGTTGCGTGTGTGGGTGGTGGGTGTTGGGGCGGCTCCTAGATTGGCCGGCCACCAGGAGTCATCCCATGCTGATTTGTTGGAGCTGAAGATGATGATCGCGGTCTTCTCTGAGTTCAGTTTCAGGCAGCTTGCCTCCATCCAGTTGGCGATGGCGTGAAATCCGGTGTGAATGTTGGTCTTGGCAGTTGCAGGGTCCTTCGTGAGAGAGAGGATCAGCTGTGTGTCATCCGCGTAGGAGACGATGTTGAGGCCGTGGGATCGGACGATGTTGGCGAGCGGTGCCATGTAGACATTGAAGAGGGTGGGGCTGAGAGAGGATCCCTGAGGGACTCCGCAGATGGTCTTGGTGGCTTTTGACAGGAACAGGGGGAGGCGGACTCTTTGGGTTCTGCCGGTGAGGAAGGATGTGAGCCACTCCAGGGCTCTGTGGCGGAGTCCAGCTTTGTGGAGGCATGTGCAAAGTGTGCGGTGACAGACGGTGTCGAAGGCTGCAGAAAGGTCAAGTAGGATGAGGGCAACGGTTTCACCTTTGTCGAGCCTGCTTCTGATGTCATCGGTAGCAGCAATAAGAGCGGTCTCGGTGCTGTGGTTCTTGCGGATGCTGGACTGGGAGATGTTGGATAGGCTGTTGTCCTCCAGGAAGCAAGATAGTTGGCTGTTGAATATCTTCTCGATGACCTTCGCAGGGAAGGGGAGTAGGGAGATGGGCTGGTAGGTTTTGAGATCTTCAGGGTCGGCTTTGGGTTTTTTAAGTAGGGCATTGACTTCGGCGTGTTTCCGGCTCTCCATGAAGATGGCGGTCTCGAAGGAGCTGTTGATGATGGTCCGGAGCTGGGGAGCGATGATTTGGCTGGCTTTATTGAAGACGTAGTGAGGGCAGGGGTCGGCGGGTGAACTGTGTGGATGGGTGCGTTGGGGTTGACGTTGGTAGTGGTGGTGGTGGGGGTCGGTGGTGCGAAGCTGCCATGGATGTCTGTGATCTTGCGCGAAAAAAGGTGGCGAGGGAGTTGCAGAGGTCTTGCGAGTGTGGGGGTCGGCCGAGCAGGACTTGGGGTTGGTGAGTTCCTTGATGATGCTGAAGAGCTCCTTGCTGTTGTGTGCGTTGTTGTCAATTCGTTCTTTGTAGAAAGATCTTTTGGTGGTCTGGATGAGCTGGTGATGTTTGCGGATGGCAGTTTTGAGGGCGGCGTGGTTGCTTTCTGATTGTTCTTGGCCCCAGATCTTCTTGGCTTTCCGGTATTCCCGCTTGGAGGTCTGAAGGTCGGTGGTAAACCAGGGGGCTTTCTTGCTGGTGCGGGTGTTGGTGGTTATCCTAAGTGTGGCGTGGGTGTTGGCGCAGTCGTCGAGCCATTGATTGAGGTTGAGGGCAGCGGTGTTGGGGTGACTGGAGTTGGGTGGCGGGCGAGGGTGATCTTGTTCCACTTGAGGTGAGGGGTCTGATGCTCGTGGTGGTGGGTGGTGGGTTTCTGGATGGAGAAATGCACACAGTGGTGGTCGGTCCAGTGGAGTTTGGTGGTGTGGGTGAAGGTGATATGGCTGCTGATGGAGAAGATGGCGTTGAGAGTGTGGCTGGCTGAGTGGGTGGACGTTTTAATGAGTTGCTTGAGGCCGAAGTTGGCGAGGTTGTCTAGTAGGGCTGAGGAGGTGCTGTCACCGATGTTCTCCAGATGGAAATTCAGGTCGCCGAGGAGAATGTAGTCAGTGGAGGCGAGGACGTGGGTGCTGATTGTGTCAGTGATGGCGTTGCAGAATTGTGAGCGGGGGCCCGGGGGTCTGTAGACAAAGGTTCCTCTCAGGGCGGTGTTGGCGTTGACGTGGATCTGGAAGTGCAGGTGTTCTGTGGCGTGTAGGGCATTGTGGGTGCTGGTTGAGATCCTGATGGTGCTCCTGTGGATGATGGCGAATCCTCCTCCTGGTTTGTTGGTGCGGTCTCTACGGATGATTTTGTAGCCCTCAGGGATGGCTATGGGGATGTCGGGTTCCGAGGAGGAGGAGGTGTACTCTCATACACACCTGCTTGTGAACACCTGTCCTGCAATCCCCTAGTAAGCCATGAGCTGGTAAAATACTATTATCCTTCATATGTACCCTGACTGTACAGTCCAGGACACATACGATAAATATTAAGCCAGAAGAATAAATAGGCAGCCACGCACTACTCTTGAGCTATATACTAGTCTTATTGGAGTGCCCTTCCATGGTAGTAAAAGTCCCACTGAGAGGATGTAGAGGGAGGTAGGTGTGGGAAACAGGGAAGACGGGAGATCGACTATTAATACACTGTAACGAAGAATGATTATCAATAGCAGTATGTATTGCTTCCTGTGGATTGTTATAATTTCTAAAAATATCAATAAAATATGTTTAGAAAATAGACAATAGTGGCGAAACTGAGGACTAACCCAAGCAATGTAGTTACATTTCAATTCTAATGAGCCTTTTGGGCAGGTATGGCAGTGGTAAGTGACTATCGATGGAAGGCTGTGTCGGGTTCTAGGACCATGTTGCCAAACATATATATTGATGTATGTGTATATTTTTATTTTATTGAGTGAGTTTGTACAACAGAGTACACTACTGGGCAGGGAGCACAGAATTACAGATGACAAAATATTACGCGTTTTAAATGTGACATATTAACTCAGGAGACACTCTAAATAGTTTATCACATGACGCCTCATTCTGTCGGTTTACAGATCCTAATAGAATCTGGAATAGGTTTCCTGTTACTCAGAAGCGAGTTATTGTTAGGCATTGGGCCCATTACTGATATGTAATTTAAACAAGAAAAAAATCCTTTCCCTTATCTTCCCGCCTTTCCACTGGCTGCTATCTGCTTCCAGCCTGCTTTCTCAAATTAACTATCATGATTACGCAGTGCGTCCTACCTGCTCTCTTAATCCACACAACAAATCCCGAGCGGTGTGCGCGCGCTGCTTGCAGAGACGGGCTCGTGACGTGAAACTTTCATGCTCTGCAACCCCACTCCCTTTCGCTGCAGGCATCGGTGCCTCATGAAACCGGAAAGATCTCCACGGAATGCTCTGAATTCTTTTTCGACAGCAATTCCATCATCGTCCGCATTGCACGCTGACACCTCTGTCAGCCTTTCTTCCTTTTAGTTTATCGCACTGTCAGGCTGTTTGTACATCCTCCACGATACGTGCTCTGAAAAAAGATGATTCTCGTGTGGTTACATTGTTATCTGAATAAAAACTGGCTGACTGTCGCATCCATTCTCATTCGAATGAGACACAGAGATGTAAACAAGAAACTGTGATGACGTGATGCAAATCTCCAGCCTCAGGTGCTTAAACTTGTTTTCTGCTTGACCGAATCTCAGATAATGCACAGCAGTCGACCCAGGCCCTCCTGTACAATTACAGTAAGGAGGTAGAGCCAGGTGACGTAATACACATGATTGTTCCCCTCTGCAGAAAGTAAAGTGGCACCCCTGAGTCTCCCATATTTCACAGATCGATATTCATTGTTCTTGGGATAAATCGAGGCCAACCGAATGAGTATCTTTGGTAAATCGAATAGGTTTGCCTAATACCTGCCTGCGACTACAAATTCAGGTCAGGCCTATACTTGATACATTTGCTTCGAGCCAAAGGGCCACATGGTAGGACCACGAAGGAGCCCAGTGAGCACTCTAAATTAGTGAGAAGCAAACTGGCAGGCAAGCGGAAGGTCACACAACAGTACCAAGAGGGATTATGATGGGTGCTCTGAAATGGTGAGGGCAGAGGAGCTGAAACGAGTTGCAGGCAGGGGGATGTACTGGTCACTGGTGCCACTTCACTAAATTTATGGGGAGACTGAATAATTGATAGGTTCAGATACATCAAGGTTGTCATTCTCATTCAGAATGGGTAGCACATTCTACATATACTTGATAGCAGCATAAAGTGCCAAACACTTTCAGATGAGAATGGCAACCCTTTAGTCATCTTCCCTTGGTGTTTTGGGGGGAAATAGTAGAGTACAGTGTGGCCCTTTATAGCAATTTTTTCCTCAAATTCGACATGGTATGGTTGCACCTTCTTAAAGGGCATGCCCTTTTTCTAAATTATTTGTAATCAGCAATAGAAGGCTAATTCAAAGTCCTGCTGAGCTAAGATTCATATCTTAATTATGAAGAACAGAATCTATCTTTTAAAATACATTTGAAAGTGGCTCATCAGAAATATATGTGACCAATTTAAACTCGGTATGCGCAAAACAGATTCTTTCAGTGCTCTGCTCTTCACTCACAGCTGTGCAATTTAATGTACCCTAATGCACATATATTCTTAGTATGTTTGTTATGTGACTGAAGTAGATACTCATTCTACAATTCAAAGGATATTTATTTACCAGTATTCATCAAATTTCTAAAATAGACAGGAAATACAGCGCCAGTTGCCATGCTCAACTGCTCAGTATTCAACAAAATTAAATGTTGCACAATTAAAAAACATCAATACTTGTGAAAAAAGACCCTTTTTCCTATTTGTAAGGTTCAATTTAATAAAAAATGATATGTAAGATACAAGATGTATTGAGCACTTGAACCAAAAAAATCAGTTGCTGTAAACTATGCACCCAATACTATTAATTAGGAGGACATTTCTAACGATCATGTTTATGAGGACCTGATTTAGGTCTTAGAGGAGGGGAATAGTCTGTCACAAACATAACTGATATCCGTACGCTGTATTATAATCCCATTATATCCTATGGGAATCGTAATACGGTGGACAGGATATCCGTGACACAGTATTTCATCCACCAAGATCTAAATCCAGCCCTGAGGATTCTTGCTGTGCACTCCAGCAAGGGTTGGTTTTGTCATAAGCCATGGAGCCCAAAAAACGTTCACCAAGAATGACCCTACATGATCCTTAGAAATGTCTTGATAATCAATAGCAGTGGGTGCATAATTTACAGCAACTGTTTGATTATACCATGGTTGATGGGATATCCATTACGTTTGTGATGGAGTATTCCCCTCCTCCAACATCCAGATCAGGCCCTTAGTTATTAAATGTTCTTAATCTGTTTTCAAATAAGGTTCTACAGCTATGCTATTCAAAAGTACTCCTTATCTTAAACATCCCTTGCGGTACTGTCGACACATTTTGACCTCTGCCCACACAAGTCATGAAGTATGGAGGTCTTCATCAGGAGTAAAATGGATCCCCAGTCTCCTCTCTGTAGAAGAGAGACTTGAATGAAAGTCATCAGTCATGCATTAGAAAAACAATGTAGAAAGAGTCCATTAGTCAAAATATTCCATACCATTTGCAATTGGCTGTGCTTGGAGATGTCTAATATTCCGAAAACAACGTGAACAAAGTTACTTTGTGAAGGAGTTAAATATTGCTCTTACATGACAGTCCTGAAAACTAGGTTATGAGTTCATCCTGACAAAAATCCACACACCAGAGAATTAAGAAGTTATTGTGTAGGCATTAAATGGGAACAATCTGTTTTTCCTTCAGTATTTTGAGATGCTGAGTTCTCACCCCTTAGTAGTTTGGGGCTCAGAGGGCTGTGCATCACAGGGAAGAGTGCTGGGGGCTGGAGCTACACGGAGCCTGAAGATCCCTTGGAGGAGATGCCAACAGGCGTTGGTAGCTGTAAGAGATGCAGTGCATGTGGGTACTGTCCTGCATGGGAAGGCAAGGGCTTACCTTCACCAAGGTAGAGAAGACCAAGGGGACCACTCCAGACCACCACCTGTGATGTTGGCTTCACATAGCTCAGAATGAGAGGAGATTCATGCAGCCATTCATCGTTGTAGTTGGTGCCTGTGGATGCAGGGGAGTCACTCCTTCACTTCAAGGGAGATTCCTTCTTCCTTCTTGTGCAGACTGAAGACTTGACGTGCCACCCTCAGAGGATGCACAGCTGGGGAAATGTTGCAGAAGCTGGAAGCTGATAGAAGCTGTGGAAACAATGTTTCAAGCAGAGTCCTCATTGTGTATGCAGATTGTCGGTTCAGTTGCAGTTCCAGTGGCCAGAAGTCGAAGTAGAGGTGCAGAGAAGTACAGCTGGAATCTTGCAAGCTGAATCTGAGGACCCACCCAAAAGAGACACCCTAAATAGCCCTGGAAGGGGGATTGGTCACCTAGCCAGGCGACCACCTATCAGTAGGGGGCTCTGACATCACCTGTTTGACCTGGCCACTCAGATGCTCCCAGAGCCCTCTGTCCACCTTGGATTCAAGATGGCAGAATCAATAAACGCTTTGGAGGAGCTCTGGGCAACTCCTCTTGAGTGGTGATGGACAGGGGAGTAGTCTTTTCTCTTTCCATTGTCCAGTTTCGCGCCAGAGCAGGGACTGGAGGTCCCTGAACTGGTGCAGACTGGTTTATGCAAGGAAGGCACCAAATGTGCCCTTCAAAGCATACCAGTTGCTTGGGGAGGCTACCCCTTCCAAGCCATGTAACACCTATTTCCAAAGGGAGAAGTGTTACCCCCCCTCTCCCAAAGGAAATCTTTTGTTCTGCCTTTCTGGGCTTGAGCTGATCAAGCAGCAGAAGGGCAGAAACCTGCCTGAGGGGTAACAGCAGCTTGGGCTGACAGGAAAATCTCAGAAAGCTGGTAAGAGCGATGATGCGGGCACCTCATAGGAAACACCCCAGAGTGCATATAATCATACTTGCAATACTGGCAACACTATTGGGGTATGATTCCAACATGTTTGATACCAAGCATGCCTAGGTTCAGAGTCACCATTATGTAGCTGGAGATAGGTAGTGACCTATGTCCAGTACACACGTAAAATGGCATCCCCGCACTCACGAAGTCCATGAACATTGAGCTTGAGTTTGTGGGGTCACCTCTTCTCATACAAGAGTGCCCTCAAACACAGGTACCTGCACCAATGGCAGGCCTACAGATACACTTTGCATAGGCTCCCCATGGGTGGCATAATACATGCTGCAATGCCCTGGGTACCTGGGTACCATATACTAGGGACTTACAAGGGGGCACCAGTATGCCAAATGTTGGGTGTGTGTGATCCAAGCAACCAAATTTAAAGGGGAGAGAGCATAGACACTGGGGTCCTGGTTAGCAGGATCCAAGTGAACACAGTCAAAACATACTGACAACAGGCAAAAAGTGGGGGTAACCATGCCAAAAAGAGGGCACTTTTCTACACATATCTAATTTCAACCTCCAATGAGGGTTACACTTTTGAAAGTATGTGTACGCTTTCTAGGAGAAAAAGCAGATTTTTTTTACAATTCTGTGCTTTAAAATACCTTTGGAATTCCTTTTTTCTTTCACCTTGTCCTGAATTTTTGCCCGAGTGTTATTGGTTCCATGTTAAACAAAAAGCTTACATTTTGGTCACAGACTAACATAAACACAGATTCATGTCATAACAAAGTAGCAGTTTGTTAGAAAACGTTTTTTGTGTCAAGGTTTCATTCTGCTTGACAATTATCTGCGCATGATAGTGTTTAAACCTAGATTCTTTAAAATGGAGTGTCATGTCATGTTTTCCTGAATCTACTTCCAAGACATGTAGGGTGCTGCTGTACCTCCCGCACCTCTAGTTCCAGTGCCACTGAGAGATAAGCAGCCTGGCAGAGGAAGCTGAGGCTGCACCGCATCAGCATTTGGGGTGCTTGATGGGTTCACTGAATTGGCGAGGAGTGGCCTGGTGGGACAGGACCAGTAGGGTTTCTGGCATCCGATGAGGGGGCCTAGCGAACGCTCTGATATGGCATGGAGTGGCATGGTGGGGTAATGAAATAACCAATAGTAAAAAAAAAGAAAACCTACCTACTGGTACTGAATGGTCAACTCAGTGCTAGCCCATGTGCTTTTGAGCAGTCACAACTTGCTTGCATCAATAGCTCCAAGGTGTGACACTGCAGCAACTCCAAGCCCAACACATGTTCTATGATCTGACAACCACAGAATAGTGGCAAGAGAGCTGTGGATCTAGGCAGTGTGCTGGCCCATACACACAATTGTAGGAAGAGGCTGACTAGCATGGAGTTTAAATTCCTGTGCTGTTGAGACTGTTTATATTGCAGCTGTGACAACTTACATGGCAGTAAACAATGTCTTCTGGGACACCTTGACAGATGCCACATTAGAATAAGCAAGACTTTCATTAGCATATGTCTCACCACTCTTGAATGCACATCCTGCCACCTACTGAGATGGCTGTCAAAATAGCTACATATTGGTAATGGACTCCTGCCACAGTGCAGAAATGGTATCCCGAATGGAACAGTGGTTGTTGGAGAGGATGCCGGGCAAAGAAATTCTATCACAGTTATTTTGGAACTTCCCAAAATTGGTTCTATAATGAGATGCAGTCTTGGATGACATAGCTAAATTATGTAAATAGGTATGCGCTATGGCCTCCCTGCTCCTCTTCAAATTGGCCAAGTACTTTCTAGGACGTTGCTTAATTGTGTGTTTCTTATCTTACTTTAGCACATATTGGGTTCTTTGCAATGCGGTACCATATCACAATGTTCACTCTCTGTGGAGTTAATTTAAGGCCTTTGACCAGAGGTAATTTGCATGGCTTACACCCTCTTTATATTTGAGAAGCCACTTGCATTTAGTATGATTGTGTTGCGTTTTACTTTAGATTCTTGATCAGCTTTTGGCCTTCAGCTACCATTGCTCTAGTTGGTTGTGGTGCAGGTGCAGGTTTTACCCCCTTGGGTGGGAGAGGAAGTTTTGGCAAGTGACATATTGGCTTGCAGTGACACAGTATGGCTGATGCTTTGGCACATTAATATTGCTTTCTGCACAAATAAAAGCCTGAAATTGCTCACATGTCTCACTACATTAGGAGCACACACATTTTATGAACACTTACACCCATTAGCTGCACTCAAGCTGTACAAAATTAAGCAGAACAGTAATATTGTATTTACTCGTCAGTATGTAAACTGTAAAACAAACATGCACACTCATTGGATGATGCCATCAGTGATGTCATCACTGATGTAATTTAAGGAGTCATCAGTGATGTCATAAATGATGTAATTGGACATGTCATGAGTGATGTCTTATGCGAGGTCATAAGCAGTGCTTGGCGGAGCATAGTTTATAGCTAGTGCTGCTAATTACAGCTACTGAATTTCTGTGTTTTTTTGGTTCAAAATGTTATCGTTGTCACTGAGAAATTAACCTAACCATAACGTTACTTTAGCATTTGGTTTTTTTCAGTGAATATCAATATTTTCTTTAAACAAAAACAGATTCTAATTACACTTAATTATAATGTTACTTTAACCTTTATTTTTTTCACTGAATTTCTAGAGGTTTTTTAAGTAAATTTGTTTCTTATTTAGTGTTAATCTATAATAGAGTAAGTGAATAAAACATGATTGGATAGTATTTTGTTTTTGAAATGTGACGGCTCTCATGAGATGCTTGTGAGAGCCATATGCACAAACCCTTGCATGGACTCTGAGGGGGCTGTACTTCCTGTTTGGCTCTCTTGAACCACTTGCAATATTGTTCAGTGTTTTACTATAATTGTGAACAAAATAGGCCTTGACACATGGGTCCTGATTACAACTTTGGAGGAGGTGTTAATCCGTCCCAAAAGTGACGGTAAAGTGACGGATATACCACCAGCCATATTACGAGTCCATTATATCCTATGGAACTCGTAATACGGCTGGTGGTATATCCGTCACTTTTGGGACGGATTAACACCTCCTCCAAAGTTGTAATCAGGCCCATGATGTTTAAGGTACAAAAATGAATTGTTCATTGTTCTATAGAAGATATAAAGGAAGTCTATTTTTATGGTCTCGCAAGACGCTGCAAGGCATGTTCATGAGAGGTCTGGGAGAGGAAGAACACCATAAGGAAGGATTCTGATTGGTTCATATGGATGTCTTTATTTAGAAGAAGTAGATTCAATCTTTTTTGGTTTATTTCACAATTGGATTTTGGTGAGAGTAGACATATTTGGTTTGCTCTCCTTTCCTGTTTGGCTTTGAAGATAAATATGTCTTTTTCTGATTCAGATGAACAGCCAAGGGCTTCTGCACCAGTTCAGTCACCTCAGCCACCCAACAAATCCTTGGTGTGTCAATTGTTTGAAACGAGGCCAGGTGCCAAAAGGGTTTAGGCAAAGTAAGTCACCTGTAATCTTTGCAGGAAAATGTTTGTCCGGGAGAGCAGAAATAAACAAATAGCAGGAGTGCCACAGGCATGTGGAGATACCCGAGTTCTATGCATCCACAAAGACTTGCACAGGCAGAGTTGGCTCCCGTTGTGGAGATAGACAATTTTACAGGGGCATCAATATCATTTGCTCCAGGAGAATCTGTGCCTGCATAGGTACTAAGTGCACATATGCACAGTAACCCTGCTTTCTTTAATACAATGCTAGTTTGCTCCTTGTGCAAGCAGATCATTGGTTCTTCAGAGACTGGCTGGTCTGCCCAGGACAAGCTTCTGCACCTAAATGCTTGCTTTCACCCATATATTCAACTAGCTTTCACAAGAGTCTCACCAGATTGTAATAAAAAAAAAGAATTTACCATCTACTCATCACAATACTTATCTCTTACACATTTCCTCTCAAAAACAAGTACAATATCCATTCTTACTAATAGAATATATTGTGAACTCATCTACTCATTTTTATTATTCATGATTCCGTAAGAGTCCAGCAAAATCGTAACTTTTAGCTGAAAACAGTATATATTTATAATCTTCACAGTAGTAATTTCTTAAACACTCCTTCTCAAATCTAGGAGGATAGCATGCCCTTTCACTGCCCACATATATAACTTTTTAACTTCATTTTCACAACACTTCAAATTTCTCACAGTAAACAGTAATGCCAGCCATTTCATTTCTAACATTCCAACAGTCACCCAATAAGAGCGCTCGTTCTCACTAGGCTCCAGCAATAATGTGAAGGCTCACAGGAGTAATGGGGCTCTTGCCAAATCACATGCCTACATTTATAAATTTGCTTTCTCACGGGACTCCCATTGGACTCTCGTGGGCCCAACCATCCAAATATTCAATTTTTGTTTACCCTTAATTTCTCAAAAACTACTGAACAGATTTATACCATATCAAAAATAGCACAATCTGTGGACCAAGATCTAGCTTCCTGATGAATTTGGTGTAATTACTTTAAGAAGTTTTTGTTGTAACTGTGTTTAAAGAAGTCTATGGAAAATGTATAGGGATTTTTACATTTTGGGACCTATCTTTTTTGTCGGCCCCCACATGACAGATCACCCCAAATCTTTCCAGGAAGGAGCCTAGGTGGATTAACTGTTTTTTGGGAAGTTTCATGAAGATTCATCAAACGGGGCCAACGTTATTAGCAAACCAAACAATGCACCAGCTATGGAAAAGCAGACCGAAACTAAATGTACTGTTGACTGCCAGTTGGTTATATATATATATATATATATATATATATATATATATATATATATATATATATATATATATATATATATATTTATATATATATACATATATTAAATATATATATATATATATATATATATATTAGAAATTCAGCAGGTATAATTATGCTTAACTCAGGTAACTATAACTCGCGCCCTAAGGTAACCATAACTCATGCCCCTGCCATGCACAGTTTTCTCGTCAATAATTTTATTGCAAATGTTTCAGTGATAATATCAATGGTGCATTAAAAGGTATCATCAGTGATGTAGTATGTGGAGTATTAGCTGTGCATGGCGAAGGCGCAAGTTATAGTTACTTGAGATCACCATAACTATAAATGCTGAATTTCTATGGTTTTTCTATGGTTTTGTGTGAGTCAATTCAGAACCTAACTATACCGTCCTTGTACCTTTGTTTTTTTAAGGAATTTCTATGCTTTTTTTTAGCACACCCACATGTAAATATAACCAGCGCTGTGCACAGCCTTTGACCGTGTGTCGCAGGGGTTGGCTACAGGGCCTGCGGATCTGCAAATTGTCTGGAAATAAAGAATCAGGCAATTTTTCACCCACAATTGACCCCTCTGTGTGTCCTATGGGGATATTTGTATCCTGACCCCTTATGTGTTTTTGCACTATTCTTTTCCGACCCCCAGTCAATGCAACAAAGAAAATGGTGGCCGCAACTTTTCTGTCAGGTTGCAGCTAGCCAATAAGGCCTTGCTTTCCTCCCTTGATCTGTGGAACCTCTGCGCCCCTATATGTCCATTGTTAGAAATGGGGTTTCTGGTTGGTTAGGGTATGCACCTAAGCTAGGCAGAACCCACCCACTCTAGTCAGGATGAGGGAGTTACACACCTAAGATAACCCCTGCTCACCCCTTGGTAGCTTAGCATGAGCAGTCAGGCTTATCCCAGAGTCAATGTGTAAAGCGATTGCACAACACACATAACACGTGACACAATAAATACACCACAAAGGAAACACAACAGCGAGTTATATAAAGTGTATTGCATAAAACCTCATTAGACCAAACACGGCATGTATCAGTAGAACCCCACTACCGAAGCAGTTGTCAGAACATCACACAGGTTACTAGTACTCTGCAAAAATAAGCAGTAGTCAGGTAAACATAGTGGTTACTGGTTATTCTGCAACACAAGCAGTAGTCAGGTTGTTGTTACTACCAAGAGGCACGTGTCAAGATGAACATATTATCAGAAATGCCAAGACAACAACATGAAGGCACATAAAATGAAACATTTACTTATGGCGACTGTCATAAAACATTACCCTCCCAAGCCATATGTCATCCTAAAACTCTCCCTCTCAATGCATATACTGTAGACCATAACAGGTGAAGTATTTCCAAAACACCAATGAAAGTGACTAGCTACTACAAGTCATAACACATAAAAAAAACAAAGACATGAAACTGCAGTGTACTTGTTCCTCTTTCAGACGTTATACAGTAAGTAAAATGATGCACACAACCAGCATAGGAGCTCTGGCACTCCTATCAATGTAATCATGGTAAAGACAAGGCTCGGCCGGGACAGGAAATCCATTGAGGATTCCCTTCCCATCCTGCGATCTGTCCTGAAGAAGTGCCCACAAAGATATGTTCAAGGTGATATGGGTGGGCCCAAACACTTGCTACATCGGTGGGGAGATGGGATCTCCCCGCGTACAGGTGAAGGCACGGTGGCTGCCCGCAAGTATGTGGTGAAGCTCTTAGGGATCCAGGCTGAAAGGGCAAAGGGGGAAGGGCCCCACACCTTCCTCATCGGTGGGAAGACCTTTCCGGTTCTCCACATAGAAAGCAGCTTTCCTGCAGCTGCCTGCGGACCTGCGGTGCGGCTGCATCCGGGGTGAGGGTGGCGACTCGGCTCCCTCCGAGCCACCAGTTTCCAGAGGTTATCTTAGGGGCCTCACTGGAGGACCACGATGCTCCTCTGCCCCTCGCAGGTAAAGCCGGCCTCGCCAGGCCTGGTGACACTCCCTGTGGTTGTCGCAGTGAACCCACCCAACACGAAGGAGCAAGTGCAGCCTCACACAGGGGTTCCAGCAGCTGGAGGAATGGCATATTTGTGCCCCTGGGGCACTGGATGGAGTGTGCTCGTCCGCGCTGACTCCCGGCCCCTCTCGACCTCTCCCACGTTGGGGGGGTCACACACCAGGAGACACG
The DNA here is from genome assembly GCF_031143425.1 of Pleurodeles waltl. Classification (NCBI taxonomy): domain Eukaryota; kingdom Metazoa; phylum Chordata; class Amphibia; order Caudata; family Salamandridae; genus Pleurodeles; species Pleurodeles waltl. The sequence goes on from NC_090444.1 coordinate 637,690,666, forward strand.
GGCCCTTCCTTGTGCCACAACTGGTCTTAATTTAAGATAACAGCGCTCTTCATGCACTTCAGGTGCCCAAGGGGAGCGCTCTACATGCCCTGGAGACCGGAAGGGAAGAGAGCGCTCTTCAAGTTTTGGCTCAAGACCAGCACTTCCATTTGTGCTGAGGTAATTAAATGCTACTCATACTTTTTTACCAGGGAAAAGACTACAGCGCTTCCTTCATGCTGTATGAATTGGAGTACAAGGGGGAAGGAGCACACCACCCAGTTCCTGGAGACAGCAATAGGGACACAGGGCTGCAGGGCCCAAGCATCCAGTGTCCAGTCCATTAGTGTCTAAAAATGTGGGGGAAGACCCCTGTACTTATACTCATTTTGCGCAGTCTCCACAAAAGGGGGATAAGGGGTTCCAACCATCACCAACTCGTTCCAGGAGTGTCCCCTTTCTCCTCCAGCATAGGCTCCAGACATCAGTGGGGGTAAACAAGCCCTTTGTGTGAGGCCAGGGCACAGCCTTTACAAGTGCAGGTGTGCCCCACCTCTCCCTCTCCCAGCCCAGGAAGACCTTTCAATATGTAGATGCACTGTTGTGACACCTCCACCCTCCCTGTGTACAGGTTGTCTGAAAGGTATGCACAAAGCCCAGCTGTCATTCTTCCCCAGACGTGGATTGAAGGTAAGCTACAAAACACCAGATTCATAAGTACAGTGAAATGCCCACTTTCTATAAGTGTCATTTCTATAATGATAAAAACAAATTCACCAACACCAGTAAGCAGCATTTCTCACTACCATCACAACCATACCAAACATGCCTACAGTTTCCCCTTTACATTAGACAATACCACTTAGACACTAAGTTAGGGCATTTTCAGTGCAATCCTATGAGAGAAGCAGCACTCACAGTAGTGAGGAAACAAATAGGTGGTTTGTCACTACTAGGAAATGTAGTACATAAAGACATATGTCCTGCCTTTTACATAAACAGCACCTTCCCCATGGGGCTAGCTAGGGCCTACCTTAGGGGTGACTTAAATGTAGTAAAAGGCGAGTTCTAGGCCTGGCAGGTAAATCTAGATGTCAGATCCCTGTGGGAGTAGACGGCACATACAAGCCCTGCAGTAGCAGGCCTCAGACAGGTTTGAAAGGCTACTTCTGCAGGTGGCGCAAGCTGCACTGCAGGCCCACTACTAGCATTTAATTTACAGTCCCTGGGTATAGGGATACCACTGTGCAAGGGACTTACAGGTAAATTAAATGTGCCAATCAGGTGTAAGCCTATCATATCAAGTTCAGAAGGGAGAGCACATGCACTTTAGTACTGATCAGCAGTGTTAAAGTGCCCAGAGTCCTAACGTCAACAAAAAGGGTCAGAAACATTAGAAAGAGGAAGGAAGAAAGTTTGGGGATGTCCCTGTAAAAAGGTCCAGGTCCAATATCTATATTTTAAAACTTTGTGGAACTCAGAATCTACTGAACAGATTTTGAATAAATCACAAAAAACACAACCTGCCAAATTTGGTGTAATTCCGTTTAGAAGTTCGTGCTGTAGATACGTATGATGACCCTATGGGAAAATGAATGGGGAAAATGCAGTTTTGGACCCCCTCTTTTTCTCAGCCCCCACTTGTCAGATCAGCTCAAAGCATTCAAGACAGCAACTGAACCAACTGTAGTATAAGTTTTTAAAGTTTCACAAAGTTTTTCAAGCTGTGCCATAGTTATTGCCAAAACAAAAAACACTCTTCATATGGAAACTAGGATCTAACTATAACTACCTACTGGCGACCACCAGTTGGTAAAATATGTATATATATAACTCACACCCTAAGGTAACTATAACTCACGCTCTCGCCATACACAGTTGTCTGATCAATAATTTTATTGCAAATGTTGCAGTGATAATTTGAAAGGTGGGATAGAAGATGTCATCAATGATATAACATGTGGACTGATTAACTGTGCATGGCGAAGGCGCGAGTTATAGTTACCTTAGGGCACAAGTTATAGTTACTTGAAAGTACTCTAACTATAACTGCTGAATTTCTATGGTTTTGTACGAGTAAATTCAGAACTATAATGTCCCTGTAACCTTTGTTTTTTTTAGTGAATTTGTATGTTTTATTTTTGAGAGTATATTAATTTTAATTACTATACGTTAATCTAACCACCACGTGCATGGCCTTTGGCTGTGCATGCCGGCGGTTGGCCACAAGGTCTGGCTGCAGACAACTCCCTATAAGCACCCAGCCTTGCACCATGTACGGTCTTCTCCCATGCACAGTAGAGGTTGCCCACAGGGGCTGGCCTGCAGCCAGTCCCTGCTGCCAACCCCTCTAAACACCCACTCTGATGCACGGACCCTTGCGCATGCACTGAGGATGTTGTGCTCAGCCTCTCTGGGTGCGAGAATAGGTGTGAGACACTATGGGGGTCATTCCGACCCTGGCGGTCCAAGACCGCCAGGGCCGGGGACCACGGAAGCACCGCCAACAGGCTGGTGGTGCTTCCCAGCCCATTCTGACCGCGGCGGTAAAGCCGCGGTCAGAAAAGGGGATCCGGCGGTTTCCCGCTGGATTTCCCCTGCATGGGCTGAATCTCCATGGCGGCGCTGCAAGCAGCGCCGCCATGGAGATTCCGACCCCCTTCCCGCCATCCTGTTTCTGGCGTTTTTTACCGCCAGGAACAGGATGGCTGGAACGGTTGTCGTGGGGCCCCTGGGGGCCCCTGCACTGCCCATGCCACTGGTATGGGCAGTGCAGGGGCCCCCTAACAGGGCCCCATAAAGATTTTCACTGTCTGCTTAGCAGACAGTGAAAATCGCGACAGGTGCAACTGCACCCGTCGCACCCCTGCAACTCCGCCGGCTCCATTCGGAGTCGGCTTCCTTGTTGCAGGGCCTTTCCCGCTGGGCCGGGGGGCGCTCTTTTGGCGGTCGCCCGCCGGCCCTGCGGGAAAGCCAGAATGGCATCCGCGGTCTTCTGACCGCGGAGCGGCCATTTGGCGGTTCCCTCCAGGCGGGCGGCTCCCGCCCCCGCCAGGGTCAGAATGACCCTCTATATCTGGATTAAGAGGGGCTGTTAGTGTGTCTGTCTGGGTGTGAGAGTGCATACATCTATGAGTGGGTGCATCAGGGTGTCAGTGGGACTGTGAGTGGGTGTGTTATGTCTGAGTGGGTTTGTGAGTGGGTGCGTAACTGTCTAAGTGGGTTTGAGTGGCTGCGTGAGGGTCTGAGTGGGGCTGTGAGTGAGTGCATGAGGGTCTGAGTGGGTCTGTGAGTGGGTGCGGGAGTGTCTGAGTGGGTCTTTGAGTGGGTGCTTGAGTGTCTGAGTGGGACTGTGAGTGGGTGTGTAAGTATCTGAGTGGGTGTGTGAGTAGGTGTGTTGAATGAAAGAGAGGCAGAGAGAGCGAAAGAAAGTTAGAGGGAGAGAGATACAGTTTTTTAGTCGTTGATGTCTGATATACTTGGAGTTATTTGTTTCCAATTTAACATCAAAAAATGTTTTGTTTTTTATGTAATACAATTTGTTTATTAAAAAGAAGAAAAAAATTCAATGAGTCCAACTGGATTTGAACCTCTAAAGCTCAGTGTGAAGGTCACAGACCTTTACACTGAGCTAAGGTGTTTCTTCATTTTTGTATTTAGGCTTTTACGGGCTATATGCGACTTCGAGAGAGCCCTTGAGGGCTCCCTCACGGTCCAACCTTATTTATAATTTTTTAAAAATATATATATATATTTTTAAATAAAATGTCCTCTACAGGCTTCCTGACACGGCAGAGGAAACCTTGAGGTTTCCCCTGCAGTGCCATTGCTTCAGCAAGCACGGAGCTGCTTTGACAACAGCTCTGTGCTTGCTGAAGCATTTCATCTCTGTCCCCTGCACGTAGATGAAAGCTCTGCTGTTTGACAGCAGGATCTCCTTTAAAAGTCCTGTTGTGAAACAGCAGAGTGTTTGCTGTGGCTTGGCTGCAGCTGCAGCACTGCACCCAAGCCACAGCAAACAGCTATGTCCTGGGATGGGCACCCCAGGACATAGCAGGAGCCAGCAATAGGGGGAGGCCGTCCCACAGGCCATCCGTCACTTCAAGAGGGAGGCCGCGTGGCCCCATCCAACAAGGACTTAGGTGGTGGTCTCCGGGGTGGATAGGGACCCCATTTATTTTTTTGAAGATTTGCCTCGGGGAGTGGTGGTCCACGGGGCAGTAGGGGACCACGTGGGCTCTCCAAATAAAATACATTTTGCCCTGAGGGGTGGTGGTCCCTGTGGTACAGGGGGGCCACAGGCCCTCCATCCAACTACAGTGTTGCTCCAGTGGGTGTTGGTCCCTGGGGCAGCGAAGGGGCCCGCAGCCCCCCCACAAATACATTGCCTTTTGCCCCGGGGGTGGTGGTCCCCAGGGTACAGAGGGCCTGTGGCTCCCCTGCATAATATTAGCTCAACACCCTGGGGAGGTGGTGATTCCCGGGGCAACGGGAGGGGGCCAGGTGCCCCCGTTTATTACATGAAAGCCCTGGGGATGTGGTGGTTCCCCGGGCAGCGGGGGGGCGTAGGCCCCCCACATACAAAAAATTAAACCCCAGGGAGGTGGTGGTCCCCAGGGCATTGGGAGGGGGCCAGGAGCCCCCTGCTTTTTTTTTTTTTTTTTTAAAAGCCCCTGTGCCTTGGTCCACCCAGACTAACTAAGGCCAATTCCACTTATTAGCCCATTGGGAACCCACCAACAGAGCTAAGAGGTCAGGTTATACCTACCCGGGCCATTTTCTTTTTTAAAAACTTTTTTGGGGACTCAGCTTCAGCGCGTCCCAAAATGGCTGACAACATTTCAACGACTTCTGTTGTTTAACTGTTATCAGCATATCAGATCTCTGCAAAAGATCTGCAGGGGTCGCAAATCCGTCTCGTCCCTAGACAAATTTGAACTTTCTTTACTCTCTCTAAAGCTACTGAACAGAATTATATGAAAATATAAAAACGCACTCTTTCTGGACCAGGACCTACCTTCCTGCCAAATTTGGTGTAATTCTGTCCTGCAGTTTTTGCGCTATTGCGGTTTGATATCCCCATGGAAAAATGAATAGGGAAAATGTGTTTTGGGCCCCCCCATTTTTTCTCTGATCCCCCTGACGAATCACCCCAAAACTTCCCAGGCAGCAGATGAGAGGACTGGCAAATGTTTATGGAAAGTTTCATGAAGATTTGTCAAGCAGTGCCAAAGATATAGGCAAGTAAAACATGCTTTTTATATAGAAACTAGGGGGGTCATTTTGACCTCAGCGGTCTTTTTTAAAGACCGCCGAGGGACCGCCGTGCGGAAGACCGCCAGTGGTGGCGGTTTGCCGCTCGGCCTATTATGACCGCTGGCAGCTCTCCGTCCTTTTACGGACGGAGAGCCGCCAACAGCCATACTGGCGGGAGGCGGGGAAGTGGAGGTTGCTCCACCTCTACCGCCACGCCAACAGAACACCACCCAGAGAATCACGTCCTGTGAGTCGCCATGGCGGTGTTCTGTTGGCGGTGTGGTGTCGGTGGAGCTGCCCCCACGGCTCCCCCAGGGGGGTGGGGGGGTGTTGTGTGTTATGTGTGTGCATGGGGGTGTGCATGTGTGTATGTAGAGGGGGTGTGTGAGTGCGTGTATGCTTGCGGGGGTGTTGTGTGTATGGGAATGAGTGCGTGTATGTCTGTGGGTATGTCTGTATGGATGTGTGCGTGTATGTTTGAATGTGGGTGTGCGTGTCTGACTGTGTGTGTGGATGTAGGCATGTATGTCGGCGTGTGTGCATGTAAGTGTGTAGGTGGTGCCTGCGTGCTTGTCGTGTGGGTATGGGTGATGTGATGTTGGGGGCCGGGGTGGGGAGGGGGGCCCTGCCACCTTTGGGGGGTGGCAGGGGTGGTGGGGGGGTAGGGGAGGGAGTCAGGGTGGGGGTGGGGGGTGGGGGAGACCCGTATCAGTGCCAGGGAAGGAATTCCCTGGCACCAATAGTGCTCCATGGCGGTTCAAACCGCTGGAAATCCACAGCGGTAAGCTGGGTCAAAATACCGCCGGCGGTCTAGTGGCGGCCGCCGGGCTGGCCAGCGGTCGTCTCCGCCCTGGCGGGCGGAACAGAGAACCAGCGGATGACCATGGCGGTAACCACCATGGTCATAATTCCACAAAGTAAGACCGCCAGCCTGTTGCCGGTCTTACCGCCGGTTCTCTGCCTTCCGCCAGGGTCATAATGACCCCCATAGTCCTAAATATCATTACCTAGTGGCAAGCGACACTAGGTAATATATATATATATATATATATATATATGTGTGTATATATATATATATATATATATATATATATATACATACATATATATGTGTGTAAATAAATTTAACTGCTGCATGTCTATGGTTTTGTATGGGTAAAACATCTACCTAACTGTAACACCCCTTTAACCTTTGTTTTTTCACTAAAGATATATATATATCTATATATATATGTAAAATATATATTTTACTGGTAGTCGCCAGAAGGTAGTTATATTTAGGACCTAGTTTCCATTGGAAAAGCATTTTTTGTTTTACTAGTAACTTTGGCGCCATTTGACAAATCTTCATGAAATGTTCAAAACTAGTTTGCCACTCACTTCACCTGCTTTCTCTGAAGTTTCAGAGTGATCTGTCAAGCAGGGGCTGAGAAAAAGGGGGGTTCCGAAACACTTTTTTCCCCCTGCAGTTTTCCCTAGGGATTTTAGACACAACTACTGCATAAACCGGTGAACTGAATTACTCCAGATTTTGCCGAACGCTCAATCTTGGTCCAGAAAGAGTGCTTTTAGTAGTTTGATGAAAATCTGTTCACTAGTTTTGGCGTTATTAAAGTCCAAAGATTTAGGTATATCTAGAGGCATGGATCTGCTGCAGATCCTTTGCAGATCAAGGTAGATTAGCAGATTCACATGCCAAAAACAATGCCACGATTTGCTGGCCACAACCTGAGAGGAAAGCTGTGGCTGTAATTTTGTTTATCAGGACTCCTTTCCCATTGGGGAAAATGACATTTAAAGGTGATAGAAGGGGTCAAGGTAGATGTACCCTGACCCCATGGGACTGATGGAGGAGTCTTTGAGGGACCCTTCAAGGGGGAAAAGTGTCAATTTTTTTTTAGTGCGTGAGGATCTGTGGGTCAACCCCGATCCTCCCGGATTGAGGTGGATTTGGGTGGATCCTTTGATCCAGACGGCGATTAAAAAAAAAAAAAAAACATATACACTAACAGATCCACATACCTACATTCACATACACTCATACACCCACTCACACACACATATAGCCAATCCCAAATCCACACACCCACTCACACTAACAACCACTTACACACCCATACTGCCACTCACACAGGCATTTACAGACTCACAAAACCACTCATGCACCCATACAGCCACTCATACACCTACTCCCAGACCCGCGCAGCTACGCAGCTACTCCAACCTCCAGTCACAGACCCACACAGCTAGTCACACATGCACTCACACCCACCATACATTCACACACCCATTCACTCATCCACACAAGCATTCACAGACACAGGTTACAGGGATGCTATAGTTAAGTAATAGCATTAAAAAACTGTAGAAATTCACTGAAAAGACCAAAGATTATAGGGACACTATAGTTAGCTTTTCACATCAACGATTTTACTACAAATGTTACAGTGATATTTCCAATGATGTCCTGGAAGATGTCATTAGTGATGTTTCTTCTGGGGTAATTAGTTACCTTGAATTTGTATGGGTTGTGCGTATAAAATCTGGACCTAACTATAACATCCTTTGCTTTTTAGTAAATTTTTAAGGTTTTTAAAATTCGATTTCTGAACTAAAACATCCTTGCAGCGCTCCCTTTTTTCCAGTGAATTACTGTTTTTTTTTAACGTTAACTAAGATGCCCATCAGAATGCATGGTGGAGGAGGGGTTTGTATGCAGGGCCTAGCGTTGTGCTGCTCCCACCCAAACTTGCTGCTCCTGCCCCCTTCCTCATTGCCATTCATTGTCCAAACCCATGCCCCTGCTCTCTCATTACAGCCCTGTGTAGCCATTGTTCTGTCACTGCCCTTCCCAACTGCCCTGAAAAGTTAGCCTGCCGCCCATCCACCTCCTCCGTACCCTCTGTTGTCCATGCACCCCCCCTTCCAACTGCCCTGCATGGTCCGATGCACTTCCGCTGCTCTCCTTTTAGCTTGATGTCCCTGCCCACTCCTCCTTCTCTTTGCTGCTCAATTCAATGCCCCATCATTGTCCTCCTGCTTAGTCTCATTGCTTAGGTTGCTGCTCCTACCCTCCTTCCCCCTACCCTATGATGTCCTTGCTTCATCGTTTTTGCCCAACATGTTCCATGGACCTGCCATTGCCCATCCCACCGGCGGCTGCCGTAAATGACAAAGGGGACAACAGGGATGGGGGAAAACAATTTTAAAAAACGAATCATTCCGCCACCACCGCTTCCTGCCACCTCGCTCCTCTGCTCCTGATGGTGGCCCAGCATTCACTGGGGGACCAGCAAAGGCCCTTCTGCAATCCTGGCACTGCTCTCATGCTAAACCTAGCATGAAAGCAGCATCAGGATTGATCTGAGTGGCTTGGACTGCCACTCAGACAGTGCGCTGGTGTCTGTGCCGTTTCTCCAGATGGCTGTGCAACACAGCTGGTTTGGAGAAACCTAAGTGCGTATGTGTGTTTGGCTGGCCTAAAACAGCGCATATAGTTGCACTCCCCTTTCCCCCCTCCTATGGCCCAGCTCTGCCCCACCCTGCACTGCTGGCTGAGCCAGCAGAGAAAAAAGAAAACAATAGTAAACAAATGTTTTATTTTTCATCTGCTGGCTCTTAGACAGGGGTGATGCTCCTCCGCCATTGCAGGGGAACCACCCCATGCCCTTCTTATGTACTCTGAGTGTTCTGTTGAACTGCCACTGTTCCTCCTGGCTACCTAGCATGGTCAGATGGCTGCTGCCTGTCCCTGCCACCTCCACTCTGCCTGTCTGAGTTCCATGCCCCTATCCCCCTCCTGTCTTCCATGGTCCATGTTGCTGCTACTTCCTTCTTCCCTCCATGCTCTGATGTGCAGCAACTGCTTCTCCTGCCTGTTTGGTCTGTTGTGAAGCCCCCTTCATGCCATCATTTGTCTGTGTCTAACCCTTACCCCTCCCTCCTGTCCTCCATGGTCCTTTGTGCATGCTCCTGCCCCCCCTTCTTTGTCCACCAAGGCCGTTGTGCTGCCACTAACCCTCGAACTTGCCATGCATGGTCGTCTATGCTGCCACAGCCCCTCCCACCTGTCCAGTGTGGTCAGTTTCCTGCCCTTGACCCCCTCCCTCTTTCTCTCTATTGTCTGTGGTGTATGTCATTATAGTCTCACTGTTGCTTTCCATGGTGTGTTGTGCTTCCGGTGCCCATCCCGCCTGCCCTCCATGGTTAGTTTGCTGCTCTAGTCCCTTGTCCCCACCCTTCGTTTTCTATGTACAGGCCCCTGTCCCCTCCATTCTGCCTTGTGTGATTTGTTGTCATACCCCTGACCCCCTTTCTCTAGCCCTTCATTGTCCGTGATGCTGCAACTGTTCCTCCTGTCCGTCCGGTATGGTCAGCTTGCTGCCCTTTCCCCTCTGCTTTCTGTTGTCCATATGCATGGCCCTGTCCCTTCTCTATTGCTTTCCATGGCCCAATGTGCTGCAGTGCTGTCCCACTTCCCCTCTATGGTGTATTGTGCTGTTGCAACCCCTGACACCCTCCCTGTAAGGTCAGTTTGGTGCACCTGCCCATCTCCCTCCTGCCCTCTATTATATAGGGACATACCCATACCCCCATTCTTCCTGCCCTCCATAAACCAATGTATCATACTTGGCAACATTTTGAAATTCAGAATGTTAGCTCTATAGTTGCTCATGTGAACACCCTAGTAAAGCTGTTGACTACCAGGGATTTAAGAGGCAGTTTGCTGCTTGTTTTTAGAAGGGCATGTTTCAGTCTGCATGCTAGAATGTTTTAATGAAATAGAAAGAGGAAGATATTTGAGAACTTATTTAAAACATGTCCTGCTTTTTCTTTCCAGAGCACTAGCCATAATTCCCATGACAGAATGAACCCCCTCATATTGTTCCTTTTTAAACTAAATGTTTTAAAGTGTGCCAGTTTGATTCAATAAAGATAGCTTTAGGTGTGCCACGCTTTTGTCATAAGTAAGAATGTTAGCACTCTAGTTTTTCTTCAAAACCACCAGAAGGTAATACTGAAGCCAGTCTATACCAAGGGGAAAAATTTAGGGAAATCACACAAAAAGGCACTAATGCTCTTTGAATTGTTATCGGCACAAGTGTGTATATGGTGTGCATTGTATTTTTCTTAGAAACAATGATTGTAGCATGAATCTTTGCAGATAACATAGGTGCATCATAGCTTCAATACACCTTCCCGAAATGACATCCAGTATCAGGCACAGGCAAGCATAGGTACTTGCTTACTTTTAAACAATGGTCAATTTCATATTAAGCAATGAGAACTGATGTCAAGAAAATAAGAGACCCAAAATACAATGGCTAGAAGTGACTGTGTAAAACACACCCACACAGCCAACATGTCATTCAAGAGAGCAGGTGCCCATTTTCAGCTTCGGATTGCCTGACCAATACATTGCACAATTTGATATGAGAATTACATTCTACTGTTCTTTGGAAAACTTAAATGAGAAAAAGCCAAATTCAATAAAAATATGATCAAACCTAGCAATAGGACAAATGTTAAAAAAGCATCCTCTGTTCAAAATATCTTTCCCAAATCCACATCAAATTATGGGAGAGTAAATAAAATCCAGTGGCACTGAATGATGCATTTGATTGTGACCTGCCAGCTTCTGATTTATAGCTTTAATTTAGGAACATGAAAAGCAGTTTCTTTTCAAAATGACCTAACCATGTCACAATGACATTTTGTGAACAGAATGCGTTTATTGTACATTCTGTCAATGCACAAACCTCATTTGCATTGCTAACCCTGCAGTGTGATTAGTTATCAAGTTACAATGCAGTTAATATGAAATTCAAGTCTATATTTTAAAATATGTGACTTGTTTTCGTTAAGATATGGTGAGGACCTCCGTCTATGTCTTTGTAAGTGTTGTCTTATGCTTGTATTCAGTATGAAGTGTTTGAAAAGAACAAATATAAAATGAATACTGTTGGACCTGGCCCTTTTGCAGGGTCATCCCCAAATGTTTTTACCTCTTTCCTACTATTTTCTCTGACCTGTTTTGTTCGCCTTAGGACTCTGGGCACTTTACCACTGCTAACCAGTGCTAAAGAGCATATGTTCTCTATGTAAAGTGTATTTGTAATTGGGTTTTCCCTGATTGGCATATTTATTAATAAGTCCCTAGTAAAGTGCACTAGAGGTACCCAGGGCTTGTAAATCAAATGCTACTAGTGGGCTTGCTGCACTGACTGTGCCACCCACATGAGTAGCCCTGTAAACATGTCTCAGACCTGCAACTGCAGTGTCTGTGTGTGCAGTTTTAAACCTCCAAATCAACCTGGCAAATGTACCCACTTGCCAGACCCAAACCTTCCCTTTTTGTACATGCAAGTCACCCCTAAGGTAGGCCCTAGGTAGCCCCATGGGTAGGGTGTAGTGTATTTTAAAGGTAGAACATGTACTGATGTGTTTTACATGTCCTGATAGTGAAATACTGCCAGATTCTGTGTTCACTATTGCAAGGCCTATCTATCCCCTAGATTTACATGAGGGCTGCCTTTAAATAACGTTTAAGTGCAGTTTCCCATTGGGAACAGATAGAGATCTGGAGTTTGGGGTCTCTGAACTCACAATTTAAAAGTACATATTTTGGTAAAGTTGATTTTTAGATTGTCAGTTTGAAAATGGCACTTTTAGAAATTGGGCATTTTCTTGATTAACCATTCTGTGCCTCCGCCTGCTTGTGTATTCCACGTCTGGTGTAAACTGACAGTTGGGCTGTTTAGGAGTTCCCTCTAGAGAGTGACACAAAGGAAGCTAGGTTATAGCCTGCATATCCTGATGAGTCTCCTGCAATAGAGTGGAGAGGGAGGAGCTGACAAAACTGAAGGGGCTGTGCCGGTCCTCACACATTGCAGTCTCCAATCCTCTTGTGTGTGTGTAGGGCCAGGCCTGGGCAAGGCAGGATCTTGTGAACCACAGAGACTAAGAGAGCTGGATGAAGAGTTCAAGAGAGCTGAGGCTGAGAGAGCCTTAGCCAAGGAAAAATAAATTTTCATAGCTCATTTACTGAGCTTTGGAGAGCTGAAGCTGGAAGCCATGAGGGCTGAGTCTAGTTAAGATGGTGGCAGCAAAAGTGATACATCCAGTACCGAGGAAGAAGCGCACATGCCCGGAGACTTGGTGCCCGACTTGAAGGAGGGGGATGACATACACAAGGAGGATCAGGTTTATGAAGTAGCTCCAGTGGTGCTCAGGGTCCCTGGGGTAGATTGGGGAACTGAGACGTGGAATCATATTCCTAGAGATGGGAGGGATGCTCTACTGGCTCTAGGTGAGAGTGACAGGGAGAGGGGTTCCCCCCGATAGAAGTCCTGGTAAGAGAGTATGGAGACACCCCAGAAGAGTGTGGGTTGAGTATCAGGGACAGTCAGATACTGTCTCGCCACTCTCAGGACGGTGATGTGGAGTACGTTTTTTAAGGCACTGGATGGTGGGGTGGAAGGTAGTTTGGTTAACACATGTGAGGAGGTGTGTGATGTGATTGCTGGAGAGCATATGTTCAGTCCTTGTTTTCCAGAGCTTCGCCAACACCAGATGGAGTGTGCGTTCTCTGACCCCAGGGCACCTACACTGGAGGCAGACCTCTGGGTGAGTACCAGAGAGTGTGAAGAGGCATTTGGGGGTGCTCCTGAAGGAGGTGGCTCAGGTTTTCCCCAACCAAGGGATGGGGGGAGGTTAGCCCTGGTAGGTCCTAGTGTAGTGGGATTGGTGAGGGATCCCATGTCTAGTCTCAGAGGAGAGGAGAGGGAATTGGGTTGGGACGAGGCCCAGGTTGCCTGAGACCCAGTCCCAGAGTCTTGCGGATTCCATGAGAGAACACCAGGGTGGAGCCTAGCCTGCACCAGAGGGCTATCTACTGAAGGAGACCCCATAGTGTCAGGAGGACTTGGGGGGGCAAAGGTCAGCAGCGTCCCACCAGTCCTGCTGTCTGGCAGTACCCCTCTAGAGTGGAGGATGCAGGAATACAGACAGAGGTTTTAGAGGGGAAGGCAGTCTACAGTGAAGAACCAGGAGGGCCCGGGGTCAGCTCTGAGGTCAGAGCTCCCCAGTAACGACTGGTGATATAATTTCTGGCCTGGGGGGGACAGGAAGCTGGCGACCTGAACCAGACAGACTCTTACCCATTACATGGGGAATGTATTTCCCTTGTGGGGGAGGGGAGGGTTACTCCCCCAGAAGTCCTGGCTTCCCAGGCAGTGGTCCAGTCTAAGGGTACAAACCCTAGGCTCGACGGTCAGGTTCAGGGGGTGACCTCTGGCCTGGTGGGGGTGCCGGTTTGCCCAATCATCCCCCCCGGTGTGACTTCTAGGGGTACTCTCCAAGGTGGGGGTGGGAGGTGGTACTCTGGAAGTCAGGGTAGGGGAGGGGGGCAAGACTCACCTCTGACCCCGGTCCTGCCTCAGGGTACAGACCCTGGGCAGAGGGACCAGTGTCAGGGTGTCATTCCTGAAATGGTGAGTGGATTGTGCAGGACTGATTCCTCAAGCACCCTGACAATTCTGGATTCTGGGGGACCACTCCTGGTGGGGATGACCCCAGAAGGAGGGTAAGGGGAGGGAACTTTGCTCCTGACCCCGTTCCAACCTGAGGGTACAGACCCTAGGTTGGGAGTCCAGTTGCAGGTTAACATCCCTGCACTGGAGGGAGACATGTGAAGGACTGCTTCCACAAGCACCCTGACAATTATGAATTCTCTGCAGGCTACTCCTAGTGGGGCGGAGGGGGTACAGGATCCCAGAAGGACGGGTAGAGGGAGATAACCCTTTTCCCTGACCCCGATACAACCTGAGGGTACATAACCCAGGTTGAAAGGCAAGTTGTAGATTAACACCACTGTACTGGTGGGAGAATTGTGCTGGACCACTTCCACGTGTGCCCTGACAAATCTGGACTCTGGGGGAGTCGCTCCTGCGGGACGGTACAGGGCCCTGGTGGGGGAGGGGGAACCAGTGTCAGGCTGTCATCCCTGACCTTGGTGGAAGGGAGAGTAGACAAAGGGTGCCAGGCACCTGGGGCTACCCCCCCCCCCCATTCTCTAAAGTCACAGTTGTTAGAGAGTCCTGAAAGGCCTGGACCTGGCTCTCATCCCCGACATCTGTCAGTGGTCCTTGTGGCTTGCTGTCCTGACATACAGAGTTGCCCTTAGGGAGGCAGGAGTCACACCCCGGTGGTGGAGTGGGCCACACCACTGTGTTGGCCACAGTGGTACTGTCTGCCCACTGGGATACATCTGTGAGCAAAGTAAGGTTAGGTGCTGCACAGATGGTGTCTGTAGATGTGGAGAAGGGTTCCCCATGGGTTAGCTTAGTGGGCCCTGAGAACATGGACAGAGGGATCCAACTGGGTTCAGGAAGGCGTAGAACTGGAACATGCTCCTGCTGTTGTGGGCCAGGGTCCATGTTCTGTCGCTCCAATCAGGGAAGTCTTCAATGTATTGATTGGTCTCCCCTGACTTTGGGCTGGTGGGGGATTGTGTTGGACCTGGCCCTTTTTACACGGTCATCCCAAACATTTTGCCTCTTTCCTCCTATTTTCTCTGTTTTGTTGGCTTTAGGACTCTGACCACTTTACCACTGCTAACCAGTGCTAAAGTGCATATGCTTTCTGTGTAAATTGTACTTGTAATTGAGTTTTCCCTGATTGGCATATTTTATTTATTAGTAAATACCTAGCAAAATGTACTTGAGGTGCCCAGGGCCTGTAAATCAAATGCTACTAGAGGGCTTGCAGCACTGGCTGTGCCACCCGCAGGAGTACCCCTGTAAATATGTCTCAGACCTGCCACTGCAGTGTCTGTGTGTGCAGTTTTAAATTGGCAATTTGTCCTGGTGTAGGAGTCTTGTCTGGTGTGTAGTGGGTATCTAAAATACTTACACCTTATACCATGTCCAGTTATCCCTTACTAGTGAAATGTAGACAGTGTCTAGAAGCCAGGCTTTCTAGGGGTAGTCTGGATGAGCAGCCAAGGCCTATCTAAGAGACATGCAAAGCTCATGCAATAGAACTGTAGTCACACAGTACTCTTGCGTTTGAAAGAAAATACTTAGTGTTACAAAAATAAAGGTACTTTATTTTGGTGACACACATGCCAAAATATCAAGAGACTATACTCCCTTAGGAGGTAAGTAATACACAAATTATATTCACTAGTATGCGAAAATAGCTGTAAAAACAGTTAGAAGACAGTGCAAATAGTGAAAATCACAAAAATTTGAAATGGGGCTAGGGGGAACACAAACCATATACTAAGAAAGTGGAGTGCAAAAGTCGGTTTCCCACCTAGGCAAGTGTATTGTGTAGAGGGGCGCTGGGAGTATTAGAAAACACCAAAGGTAAGTAAAATAACCCACCCCAGAGCCCAGGAAAGCAGGAGTAAATCACAGTAACCTTTCTAGAGCACACAAGATCACGAGAAAGAAGATTATGCAAGAACCAGAAGACACTGCAAGAAACCAACAATGGATTCCTGGACCTGAAGACCTGTGGAAGAAGAGGACCAAGTCCAAGAAGCACTGTAGAGTCCAGGGTGAACAGTAGCCCCGGCTACCCCGGATGAAGGTGCAAAAGAAGAACCACCGGTGAAGAACAACAGTCAGTACTGCACCCAAGAAGATGGATGTGGGTTCCTAGTTGGTACAGATGATGTCCTACGCCAGATGGATGATTGCAGTCTGGTTTGCATTGCTGGATTCTGCCAACAAGCCTTGGCACATGCAAAGGTCATGGTAAGCGGAAAATGACGCTGCCCGGGACCATGAGGGACCTGATGGACTCTACCCAGGAGGGAGAGTCAGAGGGGGCTGTCTGCAACTCAGAGAGCCTTCAGAAGGCCAGGCAGCACACACAGGAGTCCCACAGCACGGGGACAAAGAAGGTGCAAAAGGAGGCTCACGCACTACACAAAGGGATCCCACGCCTCCGGAGGACCACTCGGGAAGCTGTGCGTCTCAGGATAGAGTGCTGGGGACCAGAGCTGCACGGTGCACAAGGAATTTCATGGAAGGATGCCAACAAGCCTTGGCAACTGCAAAACATGTGGTGCATGGGGGTACTGTCTTGCCTGGGGAGGCAACCTCTTACCTCTGTTAGCGTGTCTGACCTTAATAAGTAAACTAACAAGAAGACGGAAATAGATTGATGAACATTTTGACTTGCAATTAAGATGTTCTTACCATAGCTCCAGTACATAATCAATAACCAATACACAATAGCAATAATCACCAACAATCAATAACATCAATAATCAATGGAGTCAGTAATTGTTACACACCATGACCTTTCAGTCATGAATAACCACACCATTTAGTAAAAGTTTGAATATTTATTTCCCTATATTAACAATGCTAAGGTCATGTAGATTAATCTTGAAATCAAATTAAACACATACAGAAACAATACTGGTTGTCTGAAACAGCGGAATAAACTTAATCTAATCAAAGCTTAAACTACAACACATTCTAAGATGATGGTGCACATCAATAACAAGATCAACTGCGTCAAAGTGAATACATACATTTAAGTTTAGCAGAGAAATTCATCAATCATTATTCCCACTTAGCCTAATTTCATTAATTAGGATCCTTAACTAACATCAGATTAGCATCAGCATGTTGGACTTCATGCAAAACAATTTAGTAACACAAATTTGGAAAAACATCTATCTATGGCTCTATCAAATCAGTGCAGTTGGTACCTAGAAAGGAAAAGCGAATATGCATTATAATCAACAGTCTAATTCATAATACCTATCCTCATTGTGGATCAGCAGGCAGAGTCCATCTTCATCCTCAGGACATCAGTCAATCAATCAATCAATCATAGTATTTATAAAGCGCGCTATGTACCCGTCGATCAGCAAGGCATCAGGATTCAGCATCAAAGTTCAGAAAACGCAAAGTCTTTAAGCATTAAAGTTAAGCAAGTCTCTTGTCAAGACGCACAAGACAATAAGGACCTTTCGGCTAGCAGGAAAATAGGCAACGACTCTATGGCAAAATGCAGAATACTGGGTTCTTCTCAGTGCAGTTCTGTTATATTAAACTACTAAAACTACTTTCCATATGCCTATTGGTCAGTTAATCGCATGTTCACACTTTGTCCAATACAACTAAAACGCCTAATCTATTAATTCTACCATTACTCCATTCACATATCGTGGATTGGTTGACCTGCAATGTCCTCATCATCTGGCATATCAGGTAACAATATTGTTGCAGCATCCACTCCATTCAGTTTCTCCATTGTTCTTCTCCTGAGAAAGTCAGTCTCACACACATTACACACAAAATGTCACATTAGCAAGAACAGCATCTTCTAGCAGTTGGTTCTCATGAGAAAATACTTCAGATATGAGCACACTTAAACAATGCAAAATGAAAATCACAGTTTAACTCTAGGACAACCATTAATTAGATGTTAAGAAATACAGCTTTGACATGAGGCCTGGCAAATAGGCCAAGGCACTCGCTAAGCTAAGGCCTACAATTAATAAATCTAAAGCATAATGCATAACCCTTAATATGACATATTACTACATTAGTCAAACATATATTCAACTTTTCACAGAGTTAGGATATTAATAAGTACACTTTGTGAACATTGGCAGACACTCTTCGTAATCACATTTTCAAATGCGTGCAATATTTTTCTCTGTTATTATATTTTCTACACAACTTATTATTCAGAATACATGAACACTCATTAATAGTTTTTATTGATACACCTGCACTAGCACCTCCACCAAAGTTTGACAGTTGGACGTCAGGACCGTCAGGACCACTTCAGTCTGCCACCTGTGTTGCTGGTTCTAGGCACTTCTTCACGAGAGGGGACCCACTCCACCGGCCGTCACTGTAGAGGAGTGCCTGCTGAATCAGGGAAGTGACTCCTTCCCTTCAAGAGAGATTTCTTCGTTCTTCTGGTGCAGGCTGAAGACAGGCAGTCCTCGGTGGATGCATGACCTGGAAACAGTTGCCGTTGGTGGCAGGAGCTGAAGATACAATGTTGCAGAAGTCGTCTTTGCTTCTTTGTTGCAGCTTATAGAGTTCTTTGGGGGTCCAGATGCAGGTCCTTTATGATGCAGAGGATTCCTGCTGGAGTCTTGCAATCCGAATCTGAAAAACCACCCAAGAGAGATACCCTAAATAGCCTTGAAAGGGGGATTGGTCAGCTGCCCAGGTAAGGAACTATCAGGGGAGGGCTCTGACATCACCTGCAGGCATTGGCCACTCAGATGCTCCCAGAGTGCCCTGCCAACTTGGAATCCAAGATGGCAAAACCTAGGTACCCTCTGGAGGAATCTGAGCACCACCTCTGGGGTGGTGATGGACAGGGGAGTGGTCACTCCCCTTTCCTTTATCTACTTTCGCGCCAGAGCAGGTACTTGGGGTCCCTGAACCAGTGTGGACTGGATCATGCAAGGAGGGCACCATCTGTGCCCTTGAAAGCATTTCCAGAGGCTCTGGGAGGCTACCCCTCCCATGCATGTAACACATATTTCCAAAGGGAGAGGGTGTAACACCCCTCTCCCAAAGGAAATCCTTTGTTCTACCTTCCTGAGCTCAAGCTAGTTGAGCAACAGGAGGGCATAAACCTGTCTGTGCGGTGGCAGCAGCTGGGACTGCCTGGAAAACCTCAGAAGGTTGTAATGGCAGTACTGTGGGTCCTCTAAGAAGCCCCCAGAGTGCATGAAAACACACAACCAATGCTTGCAAAAGCCTTGGGGTATGATTCCAACATGTTTGATACCAAACATGGCCATATTCGGAGTAACCACTGTGAAGTTGGACATAGTAGTAACCTATATCTAATGCACATGTAAAATGGAGTCCCTGCATTCACGTAGTCTGGGGAAATGGTCCTGGAGGCCGTGGGAGCACCTCTGCTAGTGCAGGGGTGCCCTGACACACAGGTGCTCTGCAACCTTCCTCTAGGGCTGGAAGGCCTGCAATAGTGGTGACTTCTAAGTGACCTGGTGCAGTGTAAATGGCAGTGAAAGGGTGCACGCGCCATTTCACACAGGCTGCAATGGCAGTCTTGTAGAAGGCTTTGCATGGGCTCCCTAGGGGTGGCAAAAGAAATGCTGCAGCCCATAGGGATCCCATGGAACCCCAATGCCCTGGGTAACTAAGTACCATATACTAGGGACTTATAAGGGGGCACCAGTATGCCAATATTGGGGTCCTGATTGCTAGGATCTCAGTAGACACAGTCAAACACACTGACAACCAAGCCAACAGTGGAGGTAACCATACTAGAAATATGCTACTTTTCTACACCTGGCAAGTGTATCCACGTGCCAGACCCAAACATTCCCTTTTTGTACATGTAAATCACCCCTAAGGTAAGCCCTAGGTAGCCCCATGGGTGCTGTGTTTTTAAAGATAGGACACGTACTGATGTGTTTTACATGTCCCGATAGTGAACTACTGGCAAAGTCATTTTTCACTATTGCAAGGCCTATCTCTCTCATAGGTTAACATGGGAACTGCCTTTAAAAAACTTTTAAGTGCAGTTTCCCATTGGGAACAGCAAGAGATTTGGAGTTTGGGGACTCCGAACTCACAATTTAAAAAGACATCTTTTGGTAAAGTTGTTTTTTAGATTTTCAGTTTGAAAATGATAAAGTGGGCATTTTCTTGCCTAACCATTCTGTGCCTCTGCCTGCTGGTGTATTCCACATCTGGGTCAGACTGACAGTTGGGCTGTTTGTGAATTCCCTCTAGACAGTAACACAAAGGGAGCTGGGGTGTAGCCTGCATATCCTGATGAGTCTCATGGGCTAGAATGGTGAAGGAGGAGCTGACACTTACATCTGAAAGGGCTATGTCTGTCCTCACACAATGCAGTCTCCAACCCCCTGGTGTATGTCTGGGGCTAGGCCTGGGCCGGGCAGGATCTTGTGAACAACAGAGACTTTCCTTTGAAGTTTTTGCCTACTTCAAAGGCAGAACTTGGCATAAGTAGTAGACCCAAAGCCCCAGACCTTTAGAACACTTCTGGATTAAGAGGAACCTCTGCCAAGGAGAAGAGCTGGAGGAGAAGTACTGCCCCTTTGCTGTGTGTGCTGTTCTGAGTTGGCCTACAGTTGCTGTTTCTGCCTTAGAGGGGGCAAAGACTGGACTTTGCCATCTATCCTGCTTGTGCATTTTCTCCAAGGGCTTGGACTGAGCTTGCTCCCTGTTCTGAAGTCTCAGTGCCATCAAAGACTTCCTCTACCAGCACCTGGACTCTCTTGCTGAGACTCCTACCCTGACAATCCTAATCCAGTCCCTGGTTCCTTTGAAAGGAGAAGCTGGTGAAAAACCTAGATAAACCAAGTGCAGCAACCTCAGACGGTGCCCGGACTGACGCCGCTGCCAGATCCTGTGTCTTCGCCTGCAACTGAAGCCATTGTCCTCGCTGCAGTGCTATGACACTGACCGGCCCCACAGTCCCGAGGCCGCTGTAGCTGCACTGAAGTCCACAACTGTGTGAGTCCCGAGGAGTAGTGTCACCGACGTCCATGACACCCAACTCCGCCATGGCACCTGCAGCTTTGTGGCGTGACCCCAACCCCGTGAAGACGCTCCACGGCGTCTTGACCTCCTGACATCGACCCCGCCGGAAACGTAAGGAAGTGACGCTTCGCACAGATGCAGACTCATCTCCACAGCTCGGCAGCAAGGATCTGACGTCCCGCACCAACGCCCCCACTCCTCTGCTCCGCAGCCCCTGAACCGACACCGCACCTGATCTAGCAACGCCTCGATCCCCGACTCCATGCAATGGCTACTTGCCTCATTTTCGCAAGGTACTGTATTTGGGGTTCCAGGCAACTCCGTCACCATTGGCGTCAGATTGTTGGGAACGACTCCGTCACAACGCTGTGACATCTCCAAATTGAAGCATTTGTGTTTCTAAGCGCTATATTGAAGTTTAATCTTTGAAAATTCATAACTGCTTGTGTATGTTGGATTTTTGTCATTTTGGTGTTGTTTTAATCAGATAAATATTGGCTATTTTTCTAAACTGGACTGTAGTGTTTTCACTGTGTTACTGTGTATGTTCGTACAAATACTTTACACATTGCCTCTGAGATAAGCCTGACTGCTTGTGCCATGCTACCAATCTACCAAGGGGGTGAACAGGAGTTATCGTAGGTGTGTATCTCCCATACCCTGGCTAGAGTCCCTGCTTGGACAGAGTGCAAAGTGACTTCCACCCAGAGACCCCATTTCTAACAAATACTGTGATCTCAGCATTAAAGGGCCAGCATGAAAAGGGCATTACTTCTGCCCTGGCCCGCAACCTGTTTCCCCACCTAGCTCTTTAATCCACAAACTGACCATTTTAAGGCTATTTAGTACATCAACACCAGTGGAAGACACCCAACAAAGATGTATGTGACTTGGCATACGTGACATTTCAAATTTAAAATTTCAAAGATACTTTGCAACATGCCAATCCTTTGCTTTTGCTGTTTATTACAAAATATGATAAACAGCTCCATTTGAATCAGTAACTCATAGTTCATCTTGTCTTCAAAGTAAAGTTTATTTCTGCACCACAGACAGATAATGATCAGGAACTGGACTCTGAATGCATCTGTTTTCCCTTATTCTGGTTTCAAGCCTAAGATCTGGAGACATCGGCTTTGATAATATGTCCACTAAAAAAGAGAGGATGCTGAATTTTCCAATCTGGCGTAGAGAGGATCCCTGGCCAGGATGTGAAGGAGCATTAAAATCCCTCGGACAGAAGCCTGAGTGTAGATTGTTTTGAGGAAGTGAATTACCTCTAATTTATGGAGACATTCAGCCCTGCTAGGGAGAGTTAGGATGAAAGACACCTTTGTATCAAGATGATTGTGGACCTGCAAATAGCATATCAGGACTCCAAATGACTGTAGCCTCCACCTCCGAACTATCTCTCACTTTGAAAGGAAACCAGAGTATATTCCTTTGCACACTCTGGGCCTGATTCACAAAGGCAGTAGTAAAAATTGTACATCCAGCACCACACATGTCCAACCAAGGTACTTTAACACATTCACATAGAAAAAAATGAAGGTAGGGAATTTAAATAAAACAGAATAGCAACTAATGGTAAAATGAATTAAATTATTTAAAATAGTTAAACATATGAACAAATAATTTAATATTAAAAATATATAATGAGTACATATTTATTTTTAAATAACAAAATATTTTCATACCATATACCCATAGTAAATTGAATAAATATGTGAATGTACCAGAGATGTCCTACAATTTTCATTGTTTTAAGTTTCATTAATACTTGATCTTAAAACGCTATTAGTCTTTCTCTCTGTTTTTTAATTAGAATAAAATGTTTATTTAATACAAAATGTGAACTCCCATATGCTCATTCACTCAATCACAACAAGATCATCATCTTCCTTGCATATAACAGCCTCCCTCTTGGTACTCCTCTCATCTTCCCCCTCTGACATCACCCATGCACCTCTCTAACAGCTATGACTTCTATATTACCTTTTCGAATCCCAAATGAGGCATTACTCTGTCATCAGAACACAGCCACATAAGGTCAACTCCAGCTGCTTAATATTACAAAAATGTGTTCTTCCTTTCAATGTCACGAAAAAACGAATAAACAGAATCATGATGAGTAAGCAGAACTACTATAACAGCTTGCTCCTTTTCTAAAAATAATACATAGTTTCATTTATATCACTTAATGTATGTCAAATAATGGCAAGTGATAAATGTGCGGATATAATGTATTGATATTTAAAAATAATGTTTTGAAAACTCTCAAAGGGATGCATTAGTATCATTTTTTGAATATTTAAGTTGTATGATGCTTAATCCCATGAAGATAGATTGTCTGCCCATGATTTAATGAGCTCATGAAATACTTGAATGAGTTTATCTATACAAGAATTGGGCACTGAACAAATTGTAATAAGGTTGTATTTGAAATATTCGCACTACTAGGATTAAGATGCTTGAGTTCAAATGTTGTCAGACTTTCTGGCTGAGATTATATTAGTTTATGCACCACTTAAATGAATACATTTTGAATTCTGTTTTTGGAGGACAAAGCCATAACAATATGGTCCTTAAGACAACTATATTAAGGCTGGCACATGTGAGCATGGTCAATTGCATAAAGATTGTCATGGATGAATAATACTATTTATGAGTAGAGTTTCATATCTTTATTGTATTACATGAGACACATAGCACTTTTCTATTAGAAAAATGTGATAGGGTATGGTAAAAACAAAATAAACTAGCAACATGACTTTACCTGAGATATTAGGTTACAAAATAGGACAGGAAAGGAAGTCCTTACAGATGATCTGCCTTTAAACTGTAAATTTGAATTTATTTTTGTATGTTTCTCATTACAGCCTCGAAGAAGCATATTATGTATGCAAACCTTGTTTTTGAAATAGTCATAGTAACATAAGATACATGTACATACACCTTGTGATAGTCTGCAACAAATGTATAGTGTTTAAAAAGGAAACTGGTTTGAATGAAGGTGAGACATTGAGTATATATACGCAAACTTAAGAGAATTGATGTATGTTTAATTATGAGAATGTGTTTCATTGGTAAATGGAGTGTTTGTGATGTAAAATAAATATGTATTTGCGTTTGAAGATTATCTTAATACTGGCTTAATAATAATGAAAGGGAATTGTAAAGAACATTGAGAAAGGTATATATCTCCTAAATCAATCTCAAAGTAATTTGGTTAAACTATAGGCCAATTCGATTTTTGGCAATTTTGGGTTGTGAAGCACAAGGTCATTGTTGTTGTCAGTAAACCTGTACCTAATTTGTACTTTTTTGTAAACTTTATTTTCATGGTTTTCAGAAAAATACATAACAAACATGATAAGGTATCCAGTTATGTGTCATATATTGAACACTCATACATATACATACATACAGAAAAATTGCAGTGATCAGAAAATAAGGAATTGCCTAAGGAGGAACAAAAAAGAGCCAGTTGAGGATATCCATGGAAGGAGCAAGGTGGAGGGGGTGAGTAGGGAACCTAATTTGTGCTTGCAATAATATGGTCCTCAGTTACCTCACTGATGCCACTCTCTGGCCATACCCCTTTGAAATCTTGAGATTTGATCTTCAGCTCTGCTAACCATTCCACTCACAGTTAAGAACCACCCTTTGCTCAGTTCCACTTGGATTTATTCTGACTTCTTTGCCATTTCATACAGAACATTCTCCTATTTTGTGCTTGGGCTATTCAGTTCTACCCCGCTATTAAGGCAGCTTTGAAATTACAATTTAAAGGGGTCATCTTATGACTAATGTCACAATACATCTAAAACACTGGCAAACTTCATCAAACAAAACAAAATTCTGTAATGCCTATTAATGCCAATTGTTAGTGGTGCAGGACTCAGTAAAGAGGTAATCGTTATACTTTGCCCTCCTTCTTTGCACACAACAGCACTCTTAATCAATTCATCATTCTATACATCAGTCTCACCATTCTGGCCTATGTTAACCTAAGAAGCTCCTTATGCTCCTAGGTAGTGAAAGGTTTCTTCTGCACAGCATGTCTGTTCTAAATGATTTTGCTGGTGCTCAATAAATTAATAAATAATTGCATATAGCTGTAAAATTAAAAAATTAATATCACGCTTAAATGCAAATTTGAGGAAGACATCACTATTGTATAATGTCTGGAGATGATAACAAAAAAAGACAATTTAAGAATCATCTTCAGTAATGACTTAAGGCTTTGAGTCTCCTCTGCCCTCATGAGCTTAGAATCTGTTTTTGTTTGACTCCTGAAAGTACTCTGTAATATTGCTGAACTCCTGGCAATCACCTATAAAGGAATCCAGTGTCTCGGACCGAAACTCCTCATATTAGTGCATTTACAGCCCCTTGTTATGGATGGTCCATGGTGTATATTACAACACACTGCAGGATAGGGGATGTGACCTTCGTTTGCCCAATAAAAGTGAGAAAGCCATGTAAGATTGTAGCCAAATACAGGGCGGAACTAGGAAAGCAAAAGCAGGCCTAGCAAACATTATTAAGCAATCCCACTCCTCTTCTTGCACAATCCCTCTCTTTCCATCTATCAATCTTCTCTCTCCTCTCTCTCTGCTTGCTTTCTGTCTGCCTCCCATCCCTCACTATCTTTCTGTTTCCCTTGAAGCTTATCCGTGTCTGCTGCAATTGTTCTCAGGGACTGTGAAGAGTGACAGAGGCACCATGAGTGACGGTGGACTTTCAAAAATGGGTTACAGGTGTTCCAGCCCGACGGAGAAATGCCTAGTGGATTAAAAGCCTGCCTGGGCCTGGACAGATTTTCTGGGTTCCTAATACAAGCATCTATTTTCCAGAGCCTGTCCACAGAACTCATTTAGGTGCAATGAGACTTGATTGAGTTGATTTCTTTCCCGATTGCACTGATTGTGCAGTCTTCAGTTAGTTGTTTATTTTACATGAAAGAATGGCTTCTGCTGAGTAGAATTACGAATTTTAAGGGACATATATTCGTTTTATTTCATAAATGGCAATGCTACCAAGGCAAAGTGGCAGTGCCTCTAGCGACACGCCAAGCCACTCATAAGATGTAACCACACCCATAGACATGGAGACACTGGTTCACTTATCATTACCTCAGCTGATCCAGAGGGATATTTTCACTATGCCTTCTGCTGAACCATTCAGCAGTGTTAGGCTGGTTTACTAGGTTGGCATTAGTGTAATCAGATTTAGATTTTGAGCGTCAGTCGCAAAAAGTAATGATCTAAAGTTTACTATTTTGCGTTTTTTTGTATTATTAATGGCGCACTACAAAAGCCAAAATGCAAATAGACAGGGCACTCATACCAGACATGGAACGACTCACTATCTGTTTATCTTTACAAAAATGTGGATCAGTGCTTTCTAAAAACAACTCACAAAATGCTATGTACGAATTACTATTTCTTTTTTCGCAATGATTCATTACGGCCTATTTCTAAATCACAGCAAGAAAGCACTGGCATAATCTGCAGTAGAAATGTAAACTACATGACGTCTGCCTTTCCCATGCACTCAGTGCATACATGCTCCTTAGCCCTTTGACCATCTGAATGGAATAACTTGAAACAAGAGGTACGAGTCAAACAGCTTGCTAGCAGTAAAAATCTTTACACGGGATACATTTGAAGGTGAATAGGAGCGGCATCAGTATTATATTACTCTCCCAATTGATACATTCCTCCTTCCAGCCACATGTAGTATCGGCAACCTATAAACAATGACAGTAAACAAGATATAGGAAAATATGTCAATCCCACTGGTCGATCAAATTTACTGATATCTGCTGTCTCTGTGAGCATACGGCTTTCTAGGCGCAGTGAGGCTGAGTAGAATCAATCAAGGTTCGTCAAACAGAAGGATATAAGGCATGAAAGTAGACAAATATAATACTAGTGTGCAGGGCTGGCTTTAGCATTAGTGGTGCCTGGTGCGACAATCTTTTTTGGCAGCCCACAAAGACTCCTTTCTCCATGGATTTTTTCACTGCCACCCTCCAACAGTGCCCCTCATATGTTCACAGCCTCTCTCTCACATGCATTACATTTGTTTTATAGTGATATTCATGCCAATAGAGACAGGGAAGCCTTTTTGTGGCATGCACATTCATTTGTAATATTTTCTTCTCCCAAAATGTGTGACAATAGCGGGCATATGTCCTCCATGAGAGACTGCTAGCTGATTAATGAAACTGTACACTCAAGGGGCAATAACTTTATGGAATGTACATAGCAGAACTGCGGTAACAGTAATACTTGAGCTTTGTAAACCAAGTGATTGAAAAAGGTGCCCAAAATAAAAAGATATTTGCCCTGAACTGTAAAGTCAGATGATATAAATTACAAAACAGGTAACTGAAAAACAAAAAGCACATGTAATAAACCAAATGACTAATGGTGCAGGTTCTTCCTTTGAATCTGCATGGAAGTGTATCAACTGTATAGTCAGGACTTTAGGTTAGGCGAGTCCTCTTGGGTCGCAGACCCACCAGTAATTATCAAGTGACTTTGAAACAAGTCCCTATTGGGCCCTGTTTTCATGTCCTTAAGTTTACAGGCAAAACATTGGCCAATTTCTGAACAATGACTGTAAATCTTGACTCTTTATGAGTGTTTACTTTTGTACATATTTTTTTGTGCAGCATATTGCTGATGTGCAACTTATTACAGTGAACTGAGTATCTTCTGAGAATGTCTGTGTTAGTTCAGGTTGTGAGTGAATGTTTATAACGAGCCACAACTGAGGTCTTTGGAGTCGAAGATGAAGATGGTGCCAGTTTCTCACAGTGCCTGACAGTGGGTTTTAAAGGTATTCAAACTACATTCACATCAAATCCTTTGCATCTCAGAAAGTCGCATAGATCAAAGGTCACATATGCCAATCATTGTTGTGATCCTATGTCAGTGTGAAGGTCTTACACAGTTGTCAAAGTATTGACAGGGAGAAGTGGAAAAAGAATACAGGCCCGTATTTATACTTTTTGACGCAAAACTGCGGTACGCAGTTTTGCGTAAAAAAAAATAGCGCCGGCTAACGCCATTCTGAAGCGCCATGCGGGCGCCGTATTTATTGAATGGCGTTAGCCGACCGGCGCTGCCTGGTGTGCGTAAAAAAAAACGACGTACACCAGGCAGTGCCAGCGTAGGGGAAAATGGCGTTTGGGCGTCCAAAAATGGGGCAAGTCAGGCTGAGGCAAAAAAATCGTCTTAACCCGATTTGCGCCATTTTTTTTATGACAAGAACGGAGGCTCATATTATGCAGTCCTTTCTTGCTTTATTTATACACCAGCCAAGCAAGAACTATGTTCCCCAGAAAGACAAACATTAGAACTACAAGATGATATCACAATGGAAACATCCAATAGGATGCCATGTAACACAATAATAATGTTGACTGTGAACACCAAGTCCTCTTTTCATGCTGCTCTCAGTCAAGCCAAGTGCTTTACATGTCTCTTTTTATAAATGTTTTTCATTATCCATATTGGGGTGCTATATTATAATTATTCTTACTGTTTCTTCAGGTGAATTTAATCTCTCTCCATTCGCATGCTCAGCATCGCAGGCCCATGGTTTTTCTCCCTTCCGCTTGTTTATCGTAACTGTGTTTAATACGCTGTTACGGGACGCTCAGCACAACTGTGCCTCTTGGTGGCGCCTCTCAGTTCGTGTTCCAACCTGTGTTTTTCTTCAGCTGCCTCAGTGTCATCAGACATCTTCTCAACAGCTCTGGCCAAAGTCTTCAGACGTGGAGACTTTGAAGTTAAGCCTAACTTTTGGCATGGCTATCTCTTTTTCTTCGCCTTTGCTTTCAATACTGTTTGCACTCGTAGCTCCTACTGCCCCCCTTTTATGTATCCACATCCCTTCCTTCATAGCTGCACCCTTTCGTCTTCTCAAGGATTTTAACCCTTTATTTACTCAACTATGCCTCATAATTGTTTACTATTATTTATTAAATTATATTTATTAAATTATAGTTATTAAATTATTTTTAAAAGGGTATTATTGTTATTATTGTTATTTCCTCTATCTAAGGAAGAAGAGTCTCAAATTTCTAAAGACAATTTAAAGTCTTTTATCAAGGGTACTGTTCAGCAGGATGTTTCTGTTTCTATGCTGGACATTTCTAAGAATTTAAAAGCCTCTATTTCCAACTTATTACTTACGCTCACAGACCATACTCACTCCCTTCCAGCTCTACGAGCAATCCTGACAGAATTTGAGGCACTCTCAGGATACAAAATTAACTGCGGCAAAAGTGAGACCCTTCCTTTGACCCCAGTGACCACAATCGCGGTCATGGTGGACTTCCCTGTCTCCTGGAAAAGCTCCTGCCTTCAATACCAAGGGATGGTACTCAACAGGGGTTTGGATCACATGATAAATGACAATTTGGAACCCTTGCTCTTCCGCACCGAACAGGACTTCGCAAAATAGTCCCAGCTAGGACTTTCCCTCTGGGGAGGGTACAAGCTGTCTGAATGGTGACATTGCCCCGCTATACATACATTCTTGGGATGTTACTATTACAAGTACCGTTGCCAATGCTGCGAAGGGTGGATGCCTGCATATGGCAATTTGTATGGGGCTCTATGCAGCCAAGGCTGTCCTAGATCATGCTCCTTGCACAACAGGAATGTGGAGGTCTAGATCTGCCCTCTGTGGAACACGATGCATTTACACTTCATCTGTTGCAGCTGGCCTTTCTGCTACTGGGCAAACCGATCCAGCCCCCTGGGTGCAGACAGAACGCACTCTTCTGAATGAATCGAAGGCATGGAGGTACTCTATGGCGCCAAGGCCTCCATGTCACAATCTGCCCACCCAGTGATGCAGGCCATGCTACACTCATGGCATCGAGCCCATCGCCTTCTAGGAATCAACCCTCAGATTCACACCCATTTGCCACTTTTGGGCAACATTGGCTTATAGATAGGCGGAGAAATGATTGACTGGGCTGGCTGGCAAACGAGGGGTATCTTCACTGTCGACCACCTCCTTGAGAACAGGCTCCTAAAGACGTTCCCTGCTTTACGGGCCGAATATAACCTCCCTGCCAGCTTTTTCATTGTATTGTCAGCCATATGGGTTCATGCCTGCTGACTTTGCATCATTTGCTGGTGCTTGAATATTTGCGAATTTGGGGCTCTTTTCACGGAGTAATGTTGGGCATGCATAAACTACTGAATCAACACCTTTTTTCCTTACCCCTTCTTTTATCTCTTGAGGCAAAATGGCAAATGTGCATGCGGGTAGACTATGGTATAGAAGATTGTACTTCACTCATAGAGATAAGGGAAAACTGGGTCAGTGAAGAAATAAATAAATTTAGTCTCTTTAAATCCCTGTATGATTGGTACTGGACACCCTTGAAGCTCAGATCTGATGGACTCCTGTCCCACACGCAATGTTAGCGTTGCCCCCACCTGCGTTGCGACCTCCTGCATATTCTATATGATTGTCCAATCATTCAGCCGTACTGGGAGGCAGTTGGGGACACATTAGTGGAGGTACTGCCTTTACCACCTTCTCTCCCAGCATCCTTGCTTCTTCTGCATGACTCTGGTGATGCCAGGGATGTGTCTCGCACGCAACTCCATCTACTTTATACGGCATTGGCCACAGCTAAACTCTGTATCCTACGACATTGGAGAGAGGCAACCCCCCCTCCCATGACGAGTGGCTCTCCACAATGTTCCAAACTGCTACCCATGAGCGCATGATTTATGCCCTACAAGACCAGACAGAGATGTTTCAGCAAACCTGGGCCCCCTTTCTCAGCCTTGCAGACCACTGAGCGCCATGTCCACTCAACATTCCTTCCCCCGTTTCTCCCTCCCTCTCTTCTCCCTCCCTCCCCCTCATCTCCCACTGCTTCCCCTACCGCAGTCGCCCACCCTCTCTTCTGCCCTTCTCTCTTAGCATGTCTCCCACTCACTCCCTGCCCTACCTTCCCTTCCCCAATATCCACCCCCCTCCCCTCCCTGTTAACCCACTTGCCACCTGCCTCTCCCCACTTTTCCGGAACAACACTTTCTTTCCTCTCTCTAGCTCCTTGTTTCCTGAATTCCATTGCTTGGTCCCACTCCCCCCTCCCCACTCTTGTAATTTTTATTCCCTTCCTTTCCCTTCCTCTTTTACATATCTTTACCCCCTTTCCGAGCCACCTCACCTCTCTTCTTTCTTTCATCCCTCCTCTTTTACCTTTCCCCCACAACAGTCTTGGGACCCTCCACTATACATTCTACATGTTACATCATAACGTCCCGCTGACGATCATGGCTATTACTACATCGGGCATACATTATTGTGCATGTAAAGTCTGTGCTGTTCTTCTTGCAATGTCATTGCCTTATGTAATGTTATTTTTCTATGCTAATTTCCCAAATTGCAAAACAAAAAATATATATATAAAAGCCTATATTTAAAAAAAGCTTTCTTCCTCCAATGAAAGTCCTTCTGCAAATGGCAGAAAATGTACTGAGACCCCCTTCCGTCCCCCGGGTCCTCTAAAGACGCTTCTATAAAATTTGATCCTCTCACCTGAGAGTTATCTAAATCGGGCCCCTTTTTCCCCTATTTATACATCCGAGTTAAGAGACACTGATGATGATGCTGTGCTGTATGACACAGATACCTTGGGTGGATCTGTGGATCCCACTGTGTATGGGCCTCTAGAGAAATCGCAGAAAATTTGGGAGGCCAAAACTCTGTGTCATTTTGTAACCCCTTGCGCCACAATATGCCTGTGCCAGGCATAAAGTATGCAAGGGAGGTGTTCTGGTACTGGGGGTGGGTGAAAAAAATGGCCTCCCTAGAACTAAGAGCAGGTATTGAAAGGGAGGCTTCCATTGTTTTCAATTGGACTCTGGGTGGTTTGCAGGATTAGAGTCCACATTTTTGACGCTAATCCTGCAAAGCCCCAGACTAGAGTAAAAAAGAATTATGCTAGTACCACTGACAAGTGCCATGCTGTGCTGTATTTTAAATACAGCGCACACATGGTGACGTTAAGGCGGTGCTAGGGGGCGCAAGACAAGTGGCACTGCACTAGGTGCAGTGCTTCGTTTCATAAATCTGCCCCTTTGATTGATCCTGTCACTCTTTCTAATTGGGCCCAATGGGCGATTTGCATTCTGGGCAACACAAATGCTCACATCTCTCTTGAGAGAAGAAGGAGCCTACTGTTGAAAGCTTGGATCTCTGACGTCCAAGGAGGAAGGTCCCATGGCCAAGGGATTACTGTTTGGTGACACTTTCATCAAAGAGTTAGGCAAATACGTTTCCACCTTTGCCACCATGGACTAAGCTCATCTTTTCCTGAAAAATATATTTTCCTCTCAGGTTTTCACTAGGGCCAGCAAAGGTCGGAGTTGCTTTGCTTGGGTAAAATCTTTCTATTGTTACAAAGTTCTTTCCTTCGGTCTATCTTCAGCTCCTTGGTGTTTCACCAAGATCCTCAGACCGATTGTGGCCTTTCTCAGAGCTCAGGGAGTTCGTCTTATTCTTTATCTAGACAACTTTCCTATTATGGCCGAAGACAAGAATCTTCTTCTTTCTCATTATGACTTTGCCAAGACCTTCTTCTTTATCTAGGGTTTCTCATCAATGTCCAGAATTCAGCCCTAGTCCTGGCTTAGCAATTGGAATTTCTGGGTTTTCTAATAGACATTTCTCACTCTATCCTTCAACTTCCGCAACATAAGGTCACTCTCATAGAAAGGGAGATTTGTCATTCCTTAACCCTTTCTCACTCCTCCCTCAGGTCTTTATCCCAACTGGCAGGCCTTCTCGCTTCTTCAATCCAAGTGATCTTTCCAGGCCCACTTCACTATCGGGCCCTTCAATGTTTACAAATCTGACATCTTAACAAAGATCTTGTTTATTCAGACCCAGTTTCTTTAGATCCATAGTCCAGGGAAGAACTCCTTTGGTGGCTGATTCACGTAAACGCCTGAAAAACAATTTTTTTTCTGTCACCGCAGATCTTGCCTTAAAATCCGATGCCAGTTGGAAAGGTTGGGGTGCAAGATGTGGCCAGTTCCAGACTGGGGGCCCATGGTCTCAGAAGGAGTCCTTCTTGCACATCAACAGTTTAGAGATGCTTGCAGGTTCCTTTGTCATCCAATCATTTACAAAGGAAAGAGTAAGCTGCACCATTCTTCTCAGAGTGCACAATCTCCACTGCAGTCATAAATAACAACCACCTTGGTTCTAGGTTCTAATGTATCTCGCCAAACATCTTAGGGAATATTGCTTACAACAGAATATCTCAGTGAGAGCAATTTATCTCCGAGGGAATTTAGACATGGTAGCAGACTGGTGTTAGACCTGACAGCCTTAGGATGGCCACCCCCAACTTTTTGCCTGCCTTTCTCCACTTTTTGACACTGTTTTTGCTGGTTTTAGGACTCTGCACACTTTACCACTGCTAACCAGTGCTATAGTGCTTATGCTCTCTCCCGTAAAACATGATAACATTGGTTCATACCCACTTGGCATATGTGATCTACTTGTAAGTCTCTAGTAACATGCACTACATGTGCACAGGGTCTGTAGATTGAATGCTACTAGTGGGCCTGCAGCACTGGTTGTCTCACCCACATAAGTAGCCCCTTAACCATGTCTCAGGTCTGTCATTGCAAGGCCTGTGTGTGCAGTTTCACTGCCACTTCCACTTGGCCTTTAAATGTACTTGCCAAGCCTTGAATTTCTACATATAAGGCACCCCTAAGGTAGGGCTTAGATAACCCATAGGGCAGGGTGCTGTGTAGGTAAAAGGCAGGACATATACCTGCGTGTTT
Source organism: Pleurodeles waltl (assembly GCF_031143425.1). Classification (NCBI taxonomy): domain Eukaryota; kingdom Metazoa; phylum Chordata; class Amphibia; order Caudata; family Salamandridae; genus Pleurodeles; species Pleurodeles waltl. The sequence continues at coordinate 637,724,288 of NC_090444.1, forward strand.
TATATGCCCTGGCAGTGGAAAACTCCTAAATTTGGAGGCCTGCTCCTTTCATAGGCTAACATTAGGGCTACCCTCATATATTGTTAGAGTGTTAGATTCTGATCAGAAAGGGTTAGACAGGTCAAATTTAGTATGGCCAGAATAATAATACAAAACCCTGCTGACTAGTGAGTTTCGATTTTATATTACTATTTTAGAAATGCCATTTTTAGAAATTTCTCTGCACTTAAAATACTTCTGTGCCTTACAGCCTGTCTCCAATCCATGTCTGGGCTGGGCTGGTTGACAGCTCCCTTGTGCATTCCACCTAGACAGCCACAAACACAGGATGCTCAGTCACACCTGCACACATATGCATACTAAATGGGTCTTCCTAGACTGGAAGGGTGGAGGGCATGACACTTACATTTCAAAGGACAGTGGCCTGCCCTCACTCAAAGGACTGCCAAACCCCGTACTGGGACCCTGGCAGATAGGGTTGTATTGAAAGGGGACCTTGTGCACTTCAAAACTACTCTTTGAAGTCTCCCCCACTTCAAAGGCACTTTTGGGTATATAAACTGGGTTGAGCTTGGATTGAGCTTGCCTTCTGTTTCCTGAAGTGTCATGGCCAAAAAGACTTCTATTCAAAGGAACTCCTTGTGCTGCAAAAATCATCGCATAGCCTGCTGGAATCGATGCACAGCCTGCCTAGCATGAAAGAATCACTGCATCGCCGGTCTTGAACGATGCAGCCCGGCCCTTGAGTGGAGATCGACACAGCACCAGTGTTGCGACTGGAACTTAGATGCACAGCCCACCAGATCGACGCATTGCCGAACTGGAACAATGCAGCCCAACTTCCTGTATGAGGAATTGATGCAGCGCCTGCCGTGCGACAGAAACTCCACTGCATCGCCCAGCAGATCTACGCAGCACCTGTGACTTCGTCCAGCACACCCAGGATTACTATGCATCGTCCCTGAGCGTCAAAAGACCATGCATTGCAAAGAGGATTCAAGGCTGCGCTCCGGAAATTCGACGCAAAGTCTTTGCTGCATTGAAAAGAATCAATGCATCATCTGTGTGCACCCGGAAATCCGACGCACACCCTTCGTTTTACACTCATCTCCTCCTCTGTGGTCTCCGTGCATATAATTTTGATGCATACCAGGTACTTTGTGCACACAAGAGACAATTGTTGCTTTTTAAAGACTTAAGACTCTTCTTATCATTTCAAAAATTTCAACTGGTACTTATCAAATCTTGATTGCTTTGACCTTAATTCATTCAGATAAATATCTTATATTTTACTTAACCTGTGTGGTGTATTTTTTGTGGTCTTTTCCACATGATTTATTGCTCAAATACTTTACACATTGCCTTCTAAGTTAAGCCCGACTGCTCGGTGTCAAGCTACCAGAGGGTGAGCACAGGATCATTTGGATTGTGTATGACTTAGCCTGACTAGGATTGTGGCCCCTACTTGGACAAGGGTGTATACCTCTGCCAACTAGAGACCCCATTTCTAACAACTGGTATTCCAGACATTTTCAAGATTCATGCAAATGGCAACTGCACCCTTCAGTGTTCAATTGTCTTTCTCCATCTTCAGCAACATGTTGATAGATCTTTTTGCCTCTCGCGTCAATTCTCAACTTCTTCCCTTTTTCAGTTGGAGACAAGACCCAGGTTTTGGCTATGGATGCCTTCCTTCAATCTTGGCCACAGACTCTCTCTTTGCCTTGCCCCTCTTTCTTTTTATCCCACAAGTCCTTACTCAGGAACACAGCCAACACTCTTCTCTGCTCCTCATAACCTAATTTTGGCAGGCACAACCTTGGTATCTAACTCTGTTGGCATCGGATCTTCTTGTTTGGCTCCCTCAGTCCCCCGACTTACTGCTGGATCCTCTGGATCATCAGCACAACATGATTCTAAACCGTTCCCTTTTTCTGATTGCCTAGAAGATTTCAGAGCTTCCTGGAGAACTGCAGGAATTTGGGAATAGGCTATCAAATTCATTCAGCAATCGCAGAACCCTGGCACTTCAAAAGTATACAGATCAGCCTGTCTCTCCTGGTATAGCTCGTGTATGGACAGTAATTCGGATCCCATTTCAGCAGATGTAACTTTGGTAGTTAATTTTGTCACCCCTTTGGTTTCTCAGTGCAAGGCCTATTGTACCAGCAACACTTATAGATCAGCCATTTCAGCAGAAGATGACAGAGGGAACAGCAGACCCACAGGATAACATCCTTTGATATGGAGTAAGATCTGTAAAACCTCCAATTCCTAAATATAACACAATGTAGGATGTCGATTCGGTGTGGAAATTATTTATTGCTTGTCCAGGCAATGTTTCACTCTCTCTTAAAGAACTTTCTGCAAACTTAACTGTGCTTTTATCCTTTTTTCCCTTCTCATCCAAAGTTGTGTGTTGGAAACTGCTTAAAGGCTTATGTTACTCGCACTACAGATTTGAGATCCCCCTCTTCTAATCAGTTACACATTTCTTTAAAAAAACATAAACCTGTTTCCTCTCCTGCCTTAGCCCATTGGATTAAATGGATTATGCCATTTAGCTGGAATTAACATTGATTATTTTGGTGCCCACTCAGCCAGAGGAGCTATGGCCTCTAGGGCTTAATAGGCCGGTGCTTCCTTACACGACATTCTCAAATCTGCAGATTGGAGCATTGTGCATACTTTTAGGACATGTTATGGCAAACCAATTTCACACATCTGTGATTCTGTCATTGCAATGCTTTACATAATATGAGCCTCTGGTCTTGTAATACAATTGAGTCTTTGCTGGATTTTATTAAAGACACAGAGGTGAGTAGTACCTCCACGCTGTTTTATTAACCCTCCCCGTTTTCTTTACTGCAGTACCAGCACCTTCCTCCGGCATTGGTTCCTCCTAATCCAGCTTGTTTGGTTTCGCCTACACAAGAGGCAATGCATCGCCATGATTTTTCCACTTGGGTCTCTCAGTTACCTCCTTGCTGACTGTTTCACAGACTTTTTCACCATGTTAATTACCTTTTATTCCATCCAGTAGTTTATTTCAATACCTTTTTGATTACTTGCTTCAAGAAAAGAGGACTTGTTGTTCGCAGTCAACATTATTATTGTGTTACTCGACATCCTATTGGCTGTTCCCATTCTGATATCATCTTGTAGCCATAATGTTTGTTTTTCTGGGAAACATGGTTCTTGCTTGGCTGCTATATAAAGAAAGCAAGAAAAGACTGCATAATACCTGCCTCCATGTTTTTAATACAATCTAGCTTTCTGACCGTAAGGCTAGGAAAATCTCAAGTCACTGCTATAAGTTGGAACCAATGTAAAACAGATCTTTTTAAGTACTGTTGCTACAACATAAGGGAATATCACACTTCTCTGACCGGGTTCTCTGAGAGCCTGCCTAGGAGCAAAGCTGTTGAGAACCCAGCTACTGGAGGTGAGGCAAGGCAGAGAGAGTTTTTTATTTTAATTTAATCTAGCAACGTTTTATTTATATAAATTAAGCACGAATAATGGACCTACCAAAGCTGAAACATAAAACGGGATACAGACTGCAACAATCATCTTTTATCAGTCTGTGAAAGAACGCAAGTAAATGTGTTTTTATTTTTAAATGCTGATTTTATACTGAAAGCTGGACAAAGGAGAAGAAGGAATGACACTGTACAAGCTGTGATTTGCGGATCCTCCCCACTAAAACTGTAAACTGAAAGCTAGGTGTGTTGACCTCTGCAACATAATTGTTTCCATAAATTAGCCTGCTGAGTCTTTTGGCCTGTTTGGCTTGTTATGAGATAGGCCTTGTTGCTTAAGACAGAGAAGGCCGCGTTATTAACATATAAATGGGGGGCTTAACCTTCATTGCATATGAATGTGTACTTTGTTGAATAAAACACGGCATTTTAATCCACGTAGCGTGCTGGATTCCTTTATTTGGCAGACCATCATTGTGTTATGTGCTTTCGCCCCTTTGGAGAATAAATCAAACTTGTTTTTTTCTCAAAATATTATTTTAAAACTTCCGATTAAGTGTCTGGTTGACTGATCGTGCAATCGGTGCATCTTATTAGCTTTAAAGAGAAATCCGTGCTACAGTCATCCTTTAGTTTAAAACTCGACACCAAAGGAGATAGTCGAGCTGCTGATATATAGACTGCAGGTCTGATCACAAAACATTTTGGTCATCCCTATAACCTCCCATTGGTTTTACATAGTGCAGTATTTGGTGCAAACACTTTTTTCAAAATGATGTTGAAAGATCGTCTGAAGCAATGGTATTGTTAGACTAGTGTTGGTGAATTTTAAAGCAGACACACTGCAGCTGAGGTACAACAACAAATCAATACTGTTATAAAAACGACACGTCTCCATGTTACAATAATGCAACTATACTACAACACAACAAACACGGTAAACCTGGTCTCAAACATAACCAATACAACAACAGAACACGCCAAAGAGTAACACACCACAACGAAATTCACAAAATCTCAACAGAACACACCAAACTAAACAGTTGTAGCTAGGAACTCGATATGGTGAATGTGCCACTACCAAGAACGGTATTAACATACCATAAAATAACAGCAAAACAACAAGACAACACAAAACACAGAATAACATTTGAAAGCATCAACACATAAGAACATCAACAAAACACAGAAATAATACAGTAACTCAATATATTGACACAACATTACACAGCAACACAGAGCAACACATCAAAAACATCCAATAACACACCACATACCTCCTATGCTCAAATAATTACACTGGTTCTAGCTTCAGTCTGTAATAAACCATGTGACACCTACGAGATCGTATATCTCAATAAAGCATTATACCTTCTCTCTACCATAAAAAAGATTGGGTGGTTCCAAGAACCTCGGAATTTAGCAGAAGTTCAATCTTCAGACCATAAAATTCAGCACCTACAAAGCTATCACTCAAGTCATTTTTGGTGCGGCTATAATGATATGTCACACTTTACAAGCAGGGCCCAGATTGTTTTAATACTTATTGACCTTATGGAAAAGACTGAAAACTTACCTATTTGACTTATGTCTAAATCAAGTGCACTAACCTTTTCCTCCTACTAACAATACGTTAACCATTTAACAATACATCCACCTCTCTCACTCAGTTATTATACCTGACTTCCCCTATGGCCCCCAATCGATGCTAATCATTCTCAGTCTCACCCTATCCATCCTTACCTGATCTACGTCTCGTTTTTCCTGCTGTACCTAAAATAGTGTTCCAATACTAAACTTCATTTTACTTTCTATTTTCCTCTTTGACTATCCTGCTCATCAGTTCTTCTTTCCAAACCTGCCTGCTTGCCCACTCATCTCATGAGCCTTGCTTGAATTGCCCTTGGTTTAACCATTCATTCTTATTCAATATTTAAGCTCTGCCCGTACCTTGTTCTTGACTTCTAGGAGTTATATTTACAGCACAATAATACCCTTGTGTCGAATGAGCTATATAAAAATGCATAAAAAAACATGTTCTGCCTGTCACAAAAACATCTGCAACATTATGAGGGCTCGGGCTGTAGTTTTAGATTTTTGGCCACAAACTTGATTAAATCAGTACACAAAATCCTGGTAGTTCTGATAAGTGATAACTGAAGTGCAGCAGCTTTTTTGACCTCCTATATAAGTAGATGTGGATTACCCAGTGAAAGGTTCCCTGAGGCTTATCATACACTGACGCTTTAGGTGTTTTCTAGGGAGAACAGATTTCATGACATCAAAAGAAACCTGAATTTAACCTTAACCTGATGGGAGGCTCTACCTAATGGCCAAGTTTAAACATACCAAGTGAAAAACATTATTTCCAAATGTGGTAAAAACGATAGAGCAAGGTCATTAAAGTGTAACATTAGTACAAACAAATAAATAGTTGTTTTAAACGTGCCAAGGGAAGGCTCAAGCAGCACTTGTAAGCACACCTGGTTGAGGAACAGTTGTTCGCAATCTCTTCGCAAAACAAGAACCCAGATGAGAAAAGGGTGATGGCAACAGTAAACTATTATGTTGTTGATAATCTTGATTGTTAGATCGGTTTGGATGCTGGAAACCATTGGAGAGCTGCTGTTTATATGGAAATATCATCAATGGTTCTGTTGCTAGATTTAATGCCGAGATGGTGATCAGTTATAGGAACTGTGTAGGTTCCATGCTTGAAGGGTTTGCATTGTTGTGCTTAATGACAGTAATGACAGATTGAGATAACTCAGGAGAAATAGATGGTCTTAACTCTCTATCCTAACTATGTTTTCAACTTGCATGAGCTGCTATTCAAGTATCTAAATGGTTTTGAACTATGTTCCTGAGTGCAAAGGGGTGGCTTCAGTAAATGTGAGGGTCTGGTTAGAGAGGAGGCTAATAATAACCACACACTGCAACTATTTTGTTGGCCTTTGTCCTTCGGAAAAATACAAAATATAACACATATACCTGAAATGAAAAAAAACACACAAGTGAATGTAATCGGTGGGAAATTGACTCTTAAGGTATGAAAACTCATATAGTAATGCAATCATTGCAGACGTCTGTGTGTGTTAACCAGACATTCACAGACCTGAATCCTGGTTGGTGCAGTGGAAAAATAGAGAAATATGTATTTATAGTTTTACAATGTCCCAATCTGCAACTAAAACACTGTTTATTTGCAAATAACATTATTTTAAAATTGTATTAAATTAAGATGGGCTGTGTAAAAACGAACAATGAGATTTAGTGTTAAAGATAAAAAAGTTAATTCGAAATATATAGTGTAGTAATATGCAGACTGTACCTAATGCAAATTAAGTTTTCATTAGAAAGACACATTACAGACCTCAACTCCCTAACATTACATCTCAAAAGGAATACATCTTTGTCACCCTGTAGTCTTAAATGACTCAATGAATTAAACCATATTCTAACTCACACGCACCATTTAGATTTGCTGATTCAAGGCAGGTTCCAGACAGCAAATCAGCCCTTCTGGGTTCAGTGAAGCAGTCTTGTAGAGTACACAGCAGGCCACAGCGGCAGGCAGTCCTCTGAGATGCCTTCCTCGGGTCCAGAGAGTAAACTAAAGAGTGGGTATGAGGGCCCTATTTTTGTATCTGGTGCCTCCTTTGAAGTTGGGAGACATTCCTAGAGGTTTCTCTAAGTCCTTGTAATTTCATGACTCCCCTGCTCTGGCTCCAAGCTGGCTGCAGAGACAAGGTGGAGATGAAACACCCTTTGTGTCAAGGGTGGGCACAGCAAGTGGGAATCTGCCGAGCTCTGCCCCCATCCCACCAGTAGATGGCCCATTTAGGCACACCCAATCCCTCTGTAGTGTGACTGTCTGGGAGGAGTTCACAAAGTCTAACCATCAGTTACACCCATTCATGTGACCCAGGAGAAGTTGCAAGCACCATATGGCTAAGGGCAGGAAAATGGAAGCTTTCTGATTTGTGGATTTTTCTAAATTTTGATTTAAAATTTGACTTTACAGGTAAAGAAGTTTTTTCATTATGATGTCTTAGGTATCAAACATGAAATGCTTTTTGTTCTCATTCAAAAGTTGGCACAATAGGTGTTCAAGGCCCAATAGTAGCATTTAATTTACAGGCCCTGGATATATGGTATACCACGTTACAAGGGACTTCTCAGTAAATTAAATATGCCATTGAAGTGTAAACCAATTTAATCATGTTTAGCTGAGTGAGCACAAGCACTTTAGCACTGGTTAGCAGAGGTAAAGCGCATAGAGTACTAAGGTCAACACAAACGAATTTCAGCAAAAAAATCTATATAAGTAGGCAAAATGTTTGGGCGAAGACCCCCCTAATCCTGACAGGTCTAACAACCTTTTATTAATCTGTTAATATTATTTAATTTTCTAAGTAGCTGCTTAACCCTAAGTAGGTGTCACAGACACCCCAGGGTTTCCCAGACCACTGATTGGGAGTGTCTGGCTTACACAGTTAGCAGTAGTGACTGTGTCGCTACCTTTAGTTAAGAATTGCAATTAAAAAGTTGTTTTTTCTTTTTCTAATACCTTTGATGCTGTTTGACAAAGCTACATGCAATTGTTGGTATGCTAAGTGACGCAGATCCACAAGAGAGGGGATGAGAATAAAAGACAGTCATTTTAACTCCCATAGGAATCTTTTCTCTCTGTTACATTACAAACTTTGAACTAAATTACACTACGTTCATCATGAAACTCAATCTTAACTCAAGGAAGTGCATTTGCCTGGTTTGGTGTAAATCTGTTCACTAGTTTTTGAGAAATTACCATTACAAGATGTGTTGAGTCCAAAGGGGTAAAAAAGTTGATGATATCTACACTGTCCACAGAATCTCCGCGAACCAAGGCGTGAAGACAGTTAACTGATCCAAATTAAAAAAATAAGGAAATTAAGTTACAATAATTTTCTCCCATTGTCTATTTTGGCTTGGCTAGTGCAGACTGAGACTGCAACCCCAAAATGCTCTGATTATCTGCCCACGGGAGAAAATGTCCTTTTGTGATCACCTTCAGAGCACTAGAGGCATGTTACCTGTATCTTGTAAGAAAAATGAACGGACACATAAAGTAGAGGAGTATACACACTGAGAGTTCATGCCTTGATTGGCAGACTCCCAGAGGGCCACCTAAAGTTTTAAATAGAAAACATAATTTTCATTGTGGGGTTTATAAGTTCATCACAGCGTTAGCATGCCTCAACAGATAAAGGCCTATCTTTACTCATGTTACCTGAAACCTATACACAGTCCATTAACGATCAAACTCTTGTATTCACATTGGATCCCCCTCCATAATAATGGACTCTATGCTGGGTCGGCAAACTATTAAACCTGTGATAAATCTTTGGAATTCACTTTAAAAAACTGAGTTAACATTGAGTAAATGTCACAAAATAAAAAAATAAAAACTCAAATTTGCAGGTATGGTTATCGCCCCAATCCATAGCTTGCAAATTAACCAGGCAAAGCATAACTTGTATTGCAATGGGAAATCCCCTTCATGGTGAACAGGAGGGGAACCCTGCCCCGAATCCACGACTCAAAGTCAAATTGTTATTTGAGTGTGGGCAGAGGCCTGTCCCTGAAATGTGATCTCCAGTGCCTATCCTATATCCTGGGGAGGAACACCAAGCGTGCCCTCATACTTTACAGTGGACTACTGCCTATGCCCTGGATACATCATATTGAGTGGTAGTTGCAGCACACCACATTTTGTAATGCATAATGTGACCACACCCTTTTCTTGCATCAGTGAGTGCAGTCTACTGACTCCACTCATATACAGTGTTGATGCTAAGCACTGCTACATTGCCCCAATTACATTGCCCAGTAAGTAGCTGTCACCAGGAGCCCAAAACAGCAATGAACTAGTCCCATGTCATGATGATTTATCATTCACCCAGTCTTATTTTAGACAAGAGGAAAAAGGTATATCACGGAAATTTAAATCACTGTTGTGTAGGTGAAATCATTAATTACAAAAAAAGGTTTCCTGCAAAAAACAAGTAGGCAGGAGCGGGGCAGGGACTAAATGCAAAACAAGAAAAACAAACACCCACATCCAGAGTTTGGTTCCACACTAGTTGAATCTTTCAAATTTGTGTATAAAGACGAATCAGGCATTACTCATATAAACAACAATGTTTTAAAAATTATAATTTTATTTATTCATGATTATACCTCATAACATTACTGTTGTTAGACTGTAGGACCTAAATATCGTACTCCCTAATAGATACAACCATAAATCATCCCATTCACACCACTCTCACATCAAACTCAACCCGATAAAATCCATAAATTGATATTGTCAGAACCATTCTACTAATGAAAACATCCCCTTATAGTCTTACCTCCCCCAGATATACAAAAGCTCGTATACATAGACAGGAGCAATAATCTTAATCATAATGATACAACTTTTTCTTTTTTCAGTTTTAGCATTACAGGATTGCTATTATTTCCAAAGAATTCCTTTCAATATGCTTGTTGCATCTAAATCCATCAGTTCTAAGAAGAAGCACCAGTGTTCATAATATAGGGGTCCACAGGAAGAGGAATATAGGGTCCAGCGCACAGTTGCACCAACGCACTTTTCAGTGTCAAGTGACCAGCTGGTCACCCATCTTCTTGAGGGCCTGCAACCAATACATACTATTTTGTTAAAACATCCGCAAGGGAGATTGCGGTCCTGTCTTCAACAGGATCTATAAACAAAATATACCATATAACTGATTGCTTGACTCAATTAAAACCAGTATTTTGTCATTGTACGTCCATTATAGCAAACAATCAAAGGTTGAATCCCTTCATTCTTATGAAACATGCCTCAAAAATCCGCATGCACCCAACCTTGATGGTGCATTTACCTGACTCATAAGGAAAAAATAAAAAGCTTGAAAAAAGAAGAAATAAAGAATCATGCAAAAATAAACATAGACATAAACGTGAAGTGCTCCCAGGACAGGATAATTAAAAAGGCATTAGATCGTAGAAAGGCAAGGAGGGGAACTAATCCACCCTCTCTATTCGTCACTCCTCAGTGGTATGTGTGCGAATGTCAACTACTTCGTTTATATTATCCAACAGCGGTGAGACTGGATTTCTGATGAAATAACGATGTTGTTCCGAAAAATATGGGCCAGTTTCAAGATTTCATCAACAACTATGAATGCCTTATAGTTCTAGCATGGTGCAGATTACAGTTCCAAGCTAGGGCATACCTCCTCGTCATAATGATGGCAAACAAAATGCAAAAGGTCAAAATACATCAGACACACCGTCCCGCCGCTTAGGGCTAAAATAGTCTTTTTGTTATCAAGCCGATCTCTAATACATAATGTAATATCAAAAGGAAGATCTTACTTACTTATCCTGCCGTGAAATGACAGTCTTTAGATGTTTCTATATGCCACTGGTGATATATAATGACATAAACAAAATGCTTCCCGAGGGGCATAGGACCGTTGCATTTTTCTAGCTTTTGAGGCGGGTTAAAAGCCGACTGCCCCACAGTTGTTCATAGAGGCCAGAAATGCCCATCGGGGCGTGGAAAAAGACTAGTAAGCCTCCTGCTGATGCTAGAAGTCACACAACACAAAACAGCGTAGCGGCCATACTGTATGAGTGAAAAGAACTTAAAACAAAATGACTATAATGAAAACAGCACCAAGTCTGTTTTAACTTATATATTATGGGAGCACCAGATAGTCAATGTAAACAAATCTAAAAAAAGAACAGCATAGTGTAATAAGATCACAACTAAATATTATCAAAATTGCTAGAATACAGAGCTGCATGTAGCACCATCAATATAAACAAAGAATTGTACATCGGGAAAACATCATAACAATCAAACTGGACAGACTCGAACAACACTTCTCAGCTACAAAATCTAAATGAGAATCCTCCCAGGCATCAATTGTACTTATCAATTGATGTAAATTCCTCAGTAAACCAAAAAGGTATACAGGAGGTCTTGTGCATGTATGCACTATCCATCCCATTGGACCCTAGTTTCAAGGGTAGGGACCAACAGCCAGAATGGCTTACTACCTTTTGTTTAAAACACATTCTCCCAAGAGATCCTATCGTTGAATCCTCTGTGTGCTCTGTCCAAATATAAGTTCCAAAACACCTCTCTTTTTCTTATATAGGTCTCAAAGTTTAAAGAATTTAATTAATTCATTTATTCTAAGATTATCCATTTAAGGTAAATTTCCTTATTTCTCATCTCTGAGCAATGAGAAACTAGCAGAGCTTGGAATCCTAGATTTCTAATGGCTGATTAATGTTTGCTAATTCTAATCCCAAATCTGTTTCCCCCAACATACACCAAGTTGCAGGGACAAATGATACAATATATTACATTACTGCTCTGACAAATAGTAATTGTCTTCCACTGGATCTTTTTCTTATTGTATACAAAACCATCCAGTACTATCGCTTGTGTACATGCATGGCATTGTCCACATCGATGATTGCCCACAATGGGTTTGGTCCCCACAATGGTTTTGTGAATAAGTTTGTTTTCTGGTACTAATCTGGCCTTAACCAGTTTGTGTTGCAAATTTGAGTTCCTTCTGAACGCAAACATTGGGACAGGAAGAATACAATCACCGTCCATTACTACTTAGAATATTCTATTGATTGTTAAAAATGCCTCTGATCTTGTTACTGATGAATAGATTGCCTAACATACTAACCTTTATTGCTCAGTCTTTGGTCACTCCTCAAATAAGGTGTCACGATTGAAGTATTTCACTCTTTTGTGTGCATCACGAATAAGCAGTTGGGGTACCCTCTCCAAAGGAACTTGTCTTTGAGGTCATTAGCACTCCTATAATTTGCAACCATACTGATGCAATTTCTCCATATTCTCAGAAACTGATTGAACGGAATGCCTTGACGCTGATACCTAGGATGAAAGCTTTCAAAATGTAACAAACTATTAAGTGCTGTGGGTTTCGTATATAGCGATACCTGTAGTCGTCCACTCTCTTCATAAATGAGAATGTCCAAGAACTCAACTTTTTGATTATTGATATTCAGGATGAATTTGAGGTTATCATCACACAGATTGAGACATTCTACTATTTTGTGAAGGTACTTAAACTCATCTTCCCAAACAAAGAATATATCATCAATGTAGCAGGCCTAATATTTGAGATTTTCAGAAACACAGGACAACTTGATTATATATGAATCTGCCACTTAGGGCTAAACTAGTCGTTTTTGTTATCAAGACAATCTCTAATTGTGAGAAGGTAGCCTCTTTCTAGCCTTGTTACCCCCACTTTTGGCCTGTTTGTGAGTGTATGTCCGGATGTTTGTCACTGTTTTCACTGTCTCACTGGGATCCTGATGGCTAGGCCCCGGTGCTCATAGTGAAAACACTATGTTTTCAGTATGTTTGTTATGTGTCACTGGGATCCTGCTGGTCAGGACCCCAGTGCTCATAGGTTTGTGGCCTATATGTATGTGTCACTGGGACCCTGTCACACAGGGCCCCAGTGCTCATAGGTGTGCATGTATATGTTCCCTGTGTGGTGCCTAACTGTCTCACTGAGGCTCTGCTAACCAGAACCTCAGTGGTTATGCTCTCTCATTACTTTCAAATTGTCACTAACAGGCTAGTGACCAATTTTACCAATTTACATTGGCTTACTGGAACACCCTTATAATTCCCTAGTATATGGTACTGAGGTACCCAGGGTATTGGGGTTCCAGGAGATCCCTATGGGCTGCAGCATTTCTTTTGCCACCCATAGGGAGCTCTGACAATTCTTACACAGGCCTGCCACTGCAGCCTGAGTGAAATAACGTCCACGTTATTTCACAGCCATTTTACACTGCACTTAAGTAACTTATAAGTCACCTATATGTCTAACCTTTACCTGGTAAAGGTTAGGTGCAAAGTTACTTAGTGTGAGGGCACCCTGGCACTAGCCAAGGTGCCCCCACATTGTTCAGAGCCAATTCACTGAACTTTGTGAGTGCGGGGACACCATTACACGCGTGCACTACATATAGGTCACTACCTATATGTAGCTTCACCATGGTAACTCCGAATATGGCCATGTAACATGTCTATGATCATGGAATTGCCCCCTCTATGCCATCCTGGCATTGTTGGTACAATTCCATGATCCCAGTGGTCTGTAGCACAGACCCTGGTACTGCCAGACTGCCCTTCCTGGGGTTTCACTGCAGCTGCTGCTGCTGCCAACCCCTCAGACAGGCAGCTGCCCTCCTGGGGTCCAGCCAGGCCTGGCCCAGGATGGCAGAACAAAGAACTTCCTCTGAGAGAGGGTGTGACACCCTCTCCCTTTGGAAAATGGTGTGAAGGCAGGGGAGGAGTAGCCTCCCCCAGCCTCTGGAAATGCTTTGTTGGGCACAGATGTGCCCAATTCTGCATAAGCCAGTCTACACCGGTTCAGGGACCCCTTAGCCCCTGCTCTGGCGCGAAACTGGACAAAGGAAAGGGGAGTGACCACTCCCCTGACCTGCACCTCCCCTGGGAGGTGTCCAGAGCTCCTCCAGTGTGCTCCAGACCTCTGCCATCTTGGAAACAGAGGTGCTGCTGGCACACTGGACTGCTCTGAGTGGCCAGTGCCACCAGGTGACGTCAGAGACTCCTTGTGATAGGCTCCTTCAGGTGTTAGTAGCCTTTCCTCTCTCCTAGGTAGCCAAACCCTCTTTTCTGGCTATTTAGGGTCTCTGTCTCTGGGGAAACTTTAGATAACGAATGCATGAGCTCAGCCGAGTTCCTCTGCATCTCCCTCTTCACCTTCTGATAAGGAATCGACCGCTGACCGCGCTGGAAGCCTGCAAACCTGCAACATAGTAGCAAAGACGACTACTGCAACTCTGTAACGCTGATCCTGCCGCCTTCTCGACTGTTTTCCTGCTTGTGCATGCTGTGGGGGTAGTCTGCCTCCTCTCTGCACCAGAAGCTCCGAAGAAATCTCCCGTGGGTCGACGGAATCTTCCCCCTGCAACCGCAGGCACCAAAAAGCTGCATCTCCGGTCCCTTGGGTCTCCTCTCAGCACGACGAGCGAGGTCCCTCGAATCCAGCGACACCGTCCAAGTGACCCCCACAGTCCAGTGACTCTTCAGCCCAAGTTTGGTGGAGGTAAGTCCTTGCCTCACCTCGCTGGGCTGCATTGCTGGGAACCGCGACTTTGCAAGCTTCTCCGGCCCCTGTGCACTTCCGGCGGAAATCCTGTGTGCACAGCCAATCCTGGGTCCACGGCACTCTAACCTGCATTGCACGACTTTCTAAGTTGGTCTCCGGCGACGTGGGACTCCTTTGTGCAACTTCGGGGAGCACCGTTTCACGCATCCTCGTAGTGCCTGTTTCTGGCACTTCTCCGGGTGCTACCTGCTTCAGTGAGGGCTCTTTGTCTTGCTCGACGTCCCCTCTCTCTGCAGGTCCAATTTGCGACCTCCTGGTCCCTCCTGGGCCCCAGCAGCGTCCAAAAACGCCAAACGCACGATTTGCGTGTAGCAAGGCTTGTTGGCGTCCATCCGGCGGGAAAACACTTCTGCACGACTCTCCAAGGCGTGGGGGATCCATCCTCCAAAGGGGAAGTCTCTAGCCCTTGTCGTTCCTGCAGTATTCACAGTTCTTCAGCCTAGTAAGAGCTTCTTTGCCCCAACCGCTGGCATTTCTTGGGCATCTGCCCATCTCCGAGCTGCTTGTGACTTTTGGACTTGGTCCCCTTGTTCCACAGGTACCTTCAGACAGGAATCCATCGTTGTTGCATTGCTGATTTGTGTTTTCCTTGCATTCTCCCTCTAACACGACTATTTTGTCCCTAGGGGAACTTTGGTGCACTTTGCACTCACTTTTCAGGGTCTTGGGGTGGGTTATTTTGCTAACTCTCACTATTTTCTAATAGTCCCAGCGACCCTCTACAAGGTCACATAGGTTTGGGGTCCATTCGTGGTTCGCATTCCACTTCTGGAGTATATGGTTTGTGTTGCCCCTATCCCTATGTTTCCCCATTGCATCCTATTGTAACTATACATTGTTTGCACTGTTTTCTAAGACTATACTGCATATTTTTGCTATTGTGTATATATATCTTGTGTATATTTCCTATCCTCTCACTGAGGGTACACTCTAAGATACTTTGGCATATTGTCATAAAAATAAAGTACCTTTATTTTTAGTATAACTGTGTATTGTGTTTTCTTATGATATTGTGCATATGACACTAAGTGGTACTGTGGTAGCTTCACACGTCTCCTAGTTCAGCCTGAGCTGCTTTGCTAAGCTACCATTATCTATCAGCCTAAGCTGCTAGACACCCTATACACTAATAAGGGATAACTGGGCCTGGTGCAAGGTGCAAGTACCCCTTGGTACTCACTACAAGCCAGTCCAGCCTCCTACATTGGTTGTGCAGTGGTGGGATAAGTGCTTTGAGACTACTTACCACTCTTGTCATTGTACTTTTCATAAGAGAAAAATATACAAAACAAGGTCAGTGTATATACACATAGCCAAAAAGTTTTGCATTTCCTCTTTTCACTCTTTTCTAAGTGCTGAAAAGTACTTCTAAACTTTCAAAAAGTTCTTAAAAGTTTAAAAAGTTTTTTCTGTCTCTCCAAAAAGTTCTGAAAACTTTTTTCTCTTTGTCTATCACTTTAACTCTCTCTAAAAAATGTCTGGCACAGGCCAAAAAGTTGAACTGTCCAAACTTGCATATGATCACCTTAGCTGGAAAGGAGCAAGGAGTCTCTGCATAGAGAGAGGTTTGAGTGTAGGGAAGAATCCTTCCTTAGAACTGTTAATTAATATGCTTAGAATACAGGATAAGGCCATAAGTGCCCAATCTGTAGAAAAAGTAGCTAATGGTTCTCAATCTGATCCAGGGACTCCCCCAGGAAAAGGTTCAGGAAAGAAACTTCTCAGCCTGCCCATTACTAGACAGTCTAGCATAGTTGGTACAGAGGTTGAATCACATCATACTGATGATGTGCTCTCACATTATACTGGTAGCCAAGCTGTTAGGGTGCCCCTTGTAAGGGACAGGTCTCCTTCTGTTCATTCCCATCATACCTCTGTATCTAGAAATGTCCCTCCCACCCACCCTGATGACAGATTGTTAGAAAGGGAGCTCAATAGATTGAGAGTGGAACAAACCAGACTGAAGCTCAAGAAGCAACAGCTGGATTTGGATAGACAGTCTTTAGAAGTAGAGAGGGAAAGACAGAAGTTGGGTTTAGAAACCCATGGTGGCAGCAGCAGTATTCCCCATAGTCATCCCCCTAAGCAGGTGGTGGTATCACCTAGCTTACCTGTAGACTGTCTCTTAGGTAATGACCTAGAGGCCTCAGGTTGGGCTGATGTAGAGTTTTATGCCCATGCAGCCATGCTGGGCATCCCTGAGGAATTGTTCCCTCTCATTTCAAGTGAAATGAAAAAGCAAAGGAGAGAAGGCCTGAAAACTCAGGATCCCTCTCCATCAACAGGTAAAAAGGGTATCACAGTATCCCCTAACCACCCTACCATTCAGGATACTATTCCTGTGGTGGGAGAAACCTCTCCTGGGGTGGCACCTGTTCCAAGGGAATCATCAGCTGGCAAAGCTGGACTCCCTGAGGTGGAAGTACCTCTCTGTGGGATAACTAACATTGGTGAGAAAAACAGCACCATTTTAGTTAACATGGAGCATCCCTCCAACCCTCCCAGAGAAACTTTAGTGCAGAAACCCTGCACTACCTCACAACACTTAGGACAGCATCCCTGCCCTAGTGTGGAGCTCATAGGACAGCATCCCTGCCCTGCTCCAACTCAAGAGAAACAGCATCCCTGTTCTCTCTTCCAGCCAGATGGACAAAGTTTTTGCCCAGCTATGGCTTTTCTGAGACAGCATACCTGTCTGGCATTTCCATCACTACACATAGGTTCAGTGGACAATTCCCACTGCTCTAAACTAAAACTTACTGATAGAAACTCTGAAAATACATCTTCACATTGTTGCTTAGCTAAAAAACTTCAAACAGGGTGGTTTACATCCCCACAGGGAAGTAACCATATAGTGGATGATAAAGGGAGTAACCAGTCTTTTGCAGAGCTACTCTCTACTTATCACCACTTAGACAATAAAGTCTCAACTGGCCAAGGTTAGCCTTATTGTCCTTCGTTTGGGGGGGGGTTGTGTGAGAAGGTAGCCTCTTTCTAGCCTTGTTACCCCCACTTTTGGCCTGTTTGTGAGTGTATGTCCGGATGTTTGTCACTGTTTTCACTGTCTCACTGGGATCCTGATGGCTAGGCCCCGGTGCTCATAGTGAAAACACTATGTTTTCAGTATGTTTGTTATGTGTCACTGGGATCCTGCTGGTCAGGACCCCAGTGCTCATAGGTTTGTGGCCTATATGTATGTGTCACTGGGACCCTGTCACACAGGGCCCCAGTGCTCATAGGTGTGCATGTATATGTTCCCTGTGTGGTGCCTAACTGTCTCACTGAGGCTCTGCTAACCAGAACCTCAGTGGTTATGCTCTCTCATTACTTTCAAATTGTCACTAACAGGCTAGTGACCAATTTTACCAATTTACATTGGCTTACTGGAACACCCTTATAATTCCCTAGTATATGGTACTGAGGTACCCAGGGTATTGGGGTTCCAGGAGATCCCTATGGGCTGCAGCATTTCTTTTGCCACCCATAGGGAGCTCTGACAATTCTTACACAGGCCTGCCACTGCAGCCTGAGTGAAATAACGTCCACGTTATTTCACAGCCATTTTACACTGCACTTAAGTAACTTATAAGTCACCTATATGTCTAACCTTTACCTGGTAAAGGTTAGGTGCAAAGTTACTTAGTGTGAGGGCACCCTGGCACTAGCCAAGGTGCCCCCACATTGTTCAGAGCCAATTCACTGAACTTTGTGAGTGCGGGGACACCATTACACGCGTGCACTACATATAGGTCACTACCTATATGTAGCTTCACCATGGTAACTCCGAATATGGCCATGTAACATGTCTATGATCATGGAATTGCCCCCTCTATGCCATCCTGGCATTGTTGGTACAATTCCATGATCCCAGTGGTCTGTAGCACAGACCCTGGTACTGCCAGACTGCCCTTCCTGGGGTTTCACTGCAGCTGCTGCTGCTGCCAACCCCTCAGACAGGCAGCTGCCCTCCTGGGGTCCAGCCAGGCCTGGCCCAGGATGGCAGAACAAAGAACTTCCTCTGAGAGAGGGTGTGACACCCTCTCCCTTTGGAAAATGGTGTGAAGGCAGGGGAGGAGTAGCCTCCCCCAGCCTCTGGAAATGCTTTGTTGGGCACAGATGTGCCCAATTCTGCATAAGCCAGTCTACACCGGTTCAGGGACCCCTTAGCCCCTGCTCTGGCGCGAAACTGGACAAAGGAAAGGGGAGTGACCACTCCCCTGACCTGCACCTCCCCTGGGAGGTGTCCAGAGCTCCTCCAGTGTGCTCCAGACCTCTGCCATCTTGGAAACAGAGGTGCTGCTGGCACACTGGACTGCTCTGAGTGGCCAGTGCCACCAGGTGACGTCAGAGACTCCTTGTGATAGGCTCCTTCAGGTGTTAGTAGCCTTTCCTCTCTCCTAGGTAGCCAAACCCTCTTTTCTGGCTATTTAGGGTCTCTGTCTCTGGGGAAACTTTAGATAACGAATGCATGAGCTCAGCCGAGTTCCTCTGCATCTCCCTCTTCACCTTCTGATAAGGAATCGACCGCTGACCGCGCTGGAAGCCTGCAAACCTGCAACATACTAGCAAAGACGACTACTGCAACTCTGTAACGCTGATCCTGCCGCCTTCTCGACTGTTTTCCTGCTTGTGCATGCTGTGGGGGTAGTCTGCCTCCTCTCTGCACCAGAAGCTCCGAAGAAATCTCCCGTGGGTCGACGGAATCTTCCCCCTGCAACCGCAGGCACCAAAAAGCTGCATCTCCGGTCCCTTGGGTCTCCTCTCAGCACGACGAGCGAGGTCCCTCGAATCCAGCGACACCGTCCAAGTGACCCCCACAGTCCAGTGACTCTTCAGCCCAAGTTTGGTGGAGGTAAGTCCTTGCCTCACCTCGCTGGGCTGCATTGCTGGGAACCGCGACTTTGCAAGCTTCTCCGGCCCCTGTGCACTTCCGGCGGAAATCCTGTGTGCACAGCCAATCCTGGGTCCACGGCACTCTAACCTGCATTGCACGACTTTCTAAGTTGGTCTCCGGCGACGTGGGACTCCTTTGTGCAACTTCGGCGAGCACCGTTTCACGCATCCTCGTAGTGCCTGTTTCTGGCACTTCTCCGGGTGCTACCTGCTTCAGTGAGGGCTCTTTGTCTTGCTCGACGTCCCCTCTCTCTGCAGGTCCAATTTGCGACCTCCTGGTCCCTCCTGGGCCCCAGCAGCGTCCAAAAACGCCAAACGCACGATTTGCGTGTAGCAAGGCTTGTTGGCGTCCATCCGGCGGGAAAACACTTCTGCACGACTCTCCAAGGCGTGGGGGATCCATCCTCCAAAGGGGAAGTCTCTAGCCCTTGTCGTTCCTGCAGTATTCACAGTTCTTCAGCCTAGTAAGAGCTTCTTTGCCCCAACCGCTGGCATTTCTTGGGCATCTGCCCATCTCCGAGCTGCTTGTGACTTTTGGACTTGGTCCCCTTGTTCCACAGGTACCTTCAGACAGGAATCCATCGTTGTTGCATTGCTGATTTGTGTTTTCCTTGCATTCTCCCTCTAACACGACTATTTTGTCCCTAGGGGAACTTTGGTGCACTTTGCACTCACTTTTCAGGGTCTTGGGGTGGGTTATTTTGCTAACTCTCACTATTTTCTAATAGTCCCAGCGACCCTCTACAAGGTCACATAGGTTTGGGGTCCATTCGTGGTTCGCATTCCACTTCTGGAGTATATGGTTTGTGTTGCCCCTATCCCTATGTTTCCCCATTGCATCCTATTGTAACTATACATTGTTTGCACTGTTTTCTAAGACTATACTGCATATTTTTGCTATTGTGTATATATATCTTGTGTATATTTCCTATCCTCTCACTGAGGGTACACTCTAAGATACTTTGGCATATTGTCATAAAAATAAAGTACCTTTATTTTTAGTATAACTGTGTATTGTGTTTTCTTATGATATTGTGCATATGACACTAAGTGGTACTGTGGTAGCTTCACACGTCTCCTAGTTCAGCCTGAGCTGCTTTGCTAAGCTACCATTATCTATCAGCCTAAGCTGCTAGACACCCTATACACTAATAAGGGATAACTGGGCCTGGTGCAAGGTGCAAGTACCCCTTGGTACTCACTACAAGCCAGTCCAGCCTCCTACACTAATATATAATGTAATATTAAAAGGAAGATCTTACTCACTTATCCTGCCACGCAATGATGGTCTGTATATGCACCAGTGATATATAACAACCTAAACAAAATGCTTCCCGAGGGGTACAGGACCATTGCATTTTTCTAGTTTTTTTCTAGCTTCTTGGAGGTGCGTTAAGGTGCACATAGAGGCCGGAAATGCCGGAAAAGGTTGGGTGCATGCAGGTTTAGATCTCTGTGTATCAGGATTTAAACCTCCGTCTACTTCCATCACGAGTCTAGATCAGGTAGGCCTGGAAGTAGGTATTTCTGAGAAAACAGCATTGACTAAAATTAATAAGGTTTTGAGATTTGTTCAGGCCCCATCTCCCAACATGACACAAGAACAAAGGGTTGCTAGGAGGAGCCTACAACAGAATAGATCTATTACTGTCAAACCATGTGATAAAGGTGGGGTATTGTTCTGCTCGGTACTGACAAATACAAACAGAACATGATAACAGTGCTTTCCGTGGAGATCACTACCAAATGGTTAGGAGCAACCCTACTAAATCCATCTGTTCCAGAATTCATGCCATTTGTGAATGGGGATACAGAACGGTAGTATATCTGAATTCCTCCAGATGAAAAATCCAAAACTCCCAGCAATATATGGAGTACCTAAAACACATAAAAAAATAGTAGATCCTCCTCTAAGACCCATTGTATCCACCATAGGGTCAGCGACAGAACCTTCATCCAAGTACATTGATTAGTTTCTGAAACCCTTGATAAGCAGATTTCCATCACACATTAAGGACATGTCCCAAATGCTTTTAAAAATGGAGGGCATTCAGTTCAATCCCAATCGGGATCTTTTGCTGACAGTGGACATTGAGGCGCTATACACTACTATCCCTCAAGAAGAAGCGTATGGAGCTGTGGAAAGCGTGCTGGTGGAAGAATCCTCTAACATTCCTGTGAGCTTCATTTTGAAATGTTTACGAATAGTTTTACTTTTTTTTTTTTTTTTGATGGTGCTATATACAAACACAATAAAGGGGTCAGTATGGGAGCAGCCTGTGCCCCGAGCGTGGTAAATATCTATATGGGCCACTTTGAAAGGAGGTTCATGTATAATTAAGTTGCCTTGTTTTTTAAAAACATAAATTATTGGGCCTTTTACATTGATGATATTTTCTTTGCTTTGGAAGGCGAGATTGAGTATCTTCACAAATTTATAGAATGGCTCAATCTGTGTGCTGATAATCTCAAATTAATGTTGAATATCAATAATCAAAAAATTGAAATCTTCATTTATGAAGAGAGTGGACAACTACAGGTATCGTTATATACCAAACCCACGGCATGTAACACTTTGTTACATTTTTAAAGCTTTCATCCTAGGTGTCAGCATCAAGGCATTATGTTCATCCAGTTTCTGAGAATACAGGGAAATTGCAGCAGTATGGCTGCATATGATAGGAATGCTAAAGATCTCATAGAAATGTTCCTTCAGAGAGGGTACCCCAAAAGGCTTATTTGTGATGAATTCAAAAGGGCAAAATACTTCAATTGTGACACCCTATTTGAGGACTGACCAAAGACTGAGCAACAAAGGTTAGTATGTGGCATTAGGCACTCTAACATCAATAGCAAGATCAGAGGCATCGTTAACAGACAATGTAATATTCTGAATAGTAATGGGGATGATTGTATTCTTCCCTGTCCCAATGTTTGCGTTCAGGAGGCACTCCAATTTGCCAGACAAACTGGTTAAGGCCAGATTAGTACCAGAAAACAAACTTATTCACAAAACCATTGTGGGAACCAATCCCATTCTGGGCAATCATCAATGTGGACAATGCCATGCATGTACACAAGCGATAATACTGGATTGTTTTGTATACAATCAGAAAAAGATCCAGTTGAAGACAATGACTAATTGTCAGAGCAGTAATGTAAGATAGTGTATCATTTGCCCTTGCAGCTTGGTGTATGTGGGGGAAACAGGAAGCCAATTTAAGATCAGATTTAGCTAACATAAATCAGCCATTAGAAATCTAAGATCCCGAGCTTCTCTCGTTCCTCATTGCTCAGACATAAAGAAAGTGACCTTAAATGGATCATCTCAGAAAAAATGACTTCATTAAATTCTGTAAACGCTGACACCTATAGAAGAAAAAGAAAAGTCTTTTGTTTTTTCTATTTGGACAGCACAGAGAATGGACTCAACAATCGGATCACTTGGAAAAATGTGTTTTAAACAAGAGATAGTAAGCCATTTTGGTTGTTGATCCCTACTCTTGAAACTTGGGTACCATGGGGTGGATAGTGCATACATGCCAAGACCTTCTGTATACCTTTTTGGTTCACTGGGGAATTTACATCACTTGAATATTGCAATGGATGCCAGGGAGTGTTCTCATATAGATATGGTAGCTAAGAAGTGTTGTTCTAGTTAGTCCAGTTTGATTGTTATGATGTTTTCCAGGTGTACAATTATTTGTTTATATTGATGGTGTTACATGCAGCTCTGTATTTTAGCATTTTCATTAAAATTTAGTCGTGATCTTATTACACTATACTGTTCTTTTTTCATCTTGGTTTACAATGACTATCTGGTGCTCCCATAATATATAAGTTAAAACAGACTTGGTGCCTGTTTTCATCATATTCATTTGGTTTTATGTTCTTTTCACTTGTGCAATATGGGCGCCATGCTGTTTTGTGTTGTGTGACTTCTAGTGTCAGCAGGAGGCTTACTAGTCTTTTTCCACGTCTCGATGGGCATTTCTGGCCTCTATACACACCTGTGGAGAGGTTGGCTTTTAACGTGCCTCTGAAAAGCTAGAAAAATCAAAGATCCTGGGCCCCTCGGGAAGCATTTTGTTTACGTCAATTATATATCACTGGTGGCAAATAGAAACATCTAAAGATCGTCATTGCGTGGCAGGATAAGTAAATAAGATCTTCCTTTTGATATTACGTTATGTATTAGAGACCGACTTGATAACAAAAAGACAGGTTTAGCCTTAAGCGGTGGGTAAGGTGTCTGATGTATTTTGACCTTTTGCATTTTGTTTGCCAGCATTATGACGATGAGGTATGCCCGAGTTTGAATCTATAATCTGCGCGCATTCACACTTGTTGATGAAATCTTGAAACTGGCATCTATTTTTCGGAACGACATTGTTATGTCATGAGAAATCCAGTCTCACCACTGTGGGGTAATATAAACTTGTGGGCATATTTATACTTTTTGATGGAAAACTGCACTAACACAGTTTTGCATCAAAATGTTTTGTGCTGGCTTGCACCATTCCTGAGCACCAGCCGGGAGCCACATTTCTGGAATGGCACAAGCCTGTGCAAAGGGTGGGCTAGCGTGAAAAGAAAATGACGTTAGCCGGGTGAAGTGGTGGTATCGGAGAAGGGTGTTTTGCACAAAAAAATTACGTTAGGCTG
This sequence comes from Pleurodeles waltl, assembly GCF_031143425.1. Taxonomy (NCBI): domain Eukaryota; kingdom Metazoa; phylum Chordata; class Amphibia; order Caudata; family Salamandridae; genus Pleurodeles; species Pleurodeles waltl. The sequence continues at coordinate 637,748,568 of NC_090444.1, forward strand.
GTTAGAGGCAAAAAAAGAAACAATCCTCTAACCAGCCTTTTCTGACTCAAAACCATCCATACCACATGACTCCTGTCTTAGAAAAGGCAGGAGTCATGCCCACTACCCAATGGCCAACACAGGGGACCAGGGACTCCTGGGCATGGCCACTGCAATCTGTGCCATGCATGGGGCCCCAAGTTGGTCCCTCGATGGCACTTTAGTTTGAAAAATTAAAATACTTACCTATACTTACCCTACATACCTGGTCCCCCATCCTCCGGTGGCTCTCTGGTGTGGATGGGGGTGTTCCTGGGGCTCCTGTGGACCCATTGCATGGTGTTTAACCATGGAAATGGGTCCAGAGGTCCATAACACCTGGTATGACCCAGGCGTTAACTAATGGTGCAAAGCAAACTTTGCACCATTATTTAGCCCCTCCTCCCACCCTGCGTCATTTCAGCACAGGTGATAAATATGGGGCTATGGGGATAGCACCATTTTTTAGATGGGAAAGCCTATCTTCCATCTCATTGACGCAAGGTAGGTTCACGTATCTCCAAAATGGTGCAAACTCCAATATTTTGACGTTAGACGGGTCTAACATCAAAATATAAATATGCAGTTAGTTTTGCGCTGAATTTGCGTAAACAAATGACGCAATTTGGCGCATATGGAGTATAAATATGCCCCTAAGCATTTGACATTCCCACACATACCACTGAGGAGTGAAGAATAGAGAGGATGGATTAGTTTCCCCCTTTGCCTTTCTCTGAGCTAATGTCTTTTAAATTATCCTGTCCTGGGAGCACTTCAGGTTTATGTCTCTGTTTATTTTTGCATGATTCTTAATTTCTTCTTTTTTTCAAGCTTTTTTATTTTTTTCTTATGATTGTGGTAAACGTACAGTCAAGGTTGGGTGCATGCAGATTTCTGAGGCATGTTTCATGAGAATGCAGGGATTCACCCATTGTTGGTTTGTAATACTTAATGCACAATGACTAAATTTTGGTTTTACTCGAGTCAAGAAATCAGTTATATGGTATATTTTGTTTATAGATCCTGTTGAAGATAGGACCGGAATCTCTCTTGTGGTATGTTTTAACAAGATAGTCTGCATTGGTTGTGTGCCCTGAAGAAGATGGGTGCCTGGCTGGTCACGTGGCACAGAAACGTGCATCAGCACGACTTTGGGCTGGACCCTACATTCCTCTTCCTGTGGACCCCTATATTATCAAATGTGATGCTTGATCTTAGAACTGATGGATTTAGATGCAACAAGCATATTGAACGGAATTCTTTGGAAATGCACAATCGTATAGTGCTTAGACTGAAAAATGAAAATGTATCATTATGATTAAGGTTATGCATCCTGTCTTTGCGTATGAGTTTTTGTATATCAGGGGGAGGTAAGACTATAAGGGGAGATTTTCATTAGTAGAATGGTCCTGACAATATCAATTTATGGATTTTATGGTGTTGAGTTTGATGTGAGAGTGGGGTGAATGGGATGATTTATGGTTGTATCCGTTAGAGAGTACTGTATTTAGGTCCTCCAGTCTAACAAGTGTAATGTTATGAGGTATAATCATGAATAAATAAAATTATATTTTTTAAAACATTGTTGATTATATGGCTAATGCTTGATTTGTCTTTATACACACATATGAGGGATTCCATTAGTGTGGAACCCAACTCTGAAGGTGGGTGTTTGTTTTTCTTGTTTTGCGTGTAGGTGAAATCAAACATATATTAACAGTGGCCCTCCAGTCATAATGCCTGGTTGCACAGGAGAACATAAAGTACTGCCTGTTGGCACATGAGGAAGTGTAAGCAGGAGGTTCTTCCAGAGAGCTATTGTTTAGCCCATGGCTTTGCCGTCCAGGGTTCAGCTTAACCCTGGGTTCGACAGGCCACCCTTATGGGATCGACGAGAAAATATGGAATAATAAATATTAAACTGTGAAATAAATAAATGAAAAAGAAAGACGTTTGAAATGCCGTGAAACACTGTGGAGAACTCAAAACATCCCTTGCAATAATGCAGTAATCTTTATCTGGCAAATGGCATGCAGAGTTAATGTCAGCAAGCCAACTACTTTTGTTTTTACGATCAGTGAATATTCAAGAATTGTAATTAATTGTACTGTGTTTGTTTTGTATTGTTAGAGAGCTGCCTCAATTGTAGCTACAGAGAGCCAAATCATGTCCTGCCAGGAGAAAAGAGGGGCTCAGTGAACACTCTTCCTGGAAGCAGTGTTTGTACCAGCAGGCCAACTTCCTAGGAACCGAAGCGCCTGTGGGCTACTTCACATTATTATCTGTGTTTCGGTTTCTTTTTTTATCTTTCTGCTACCAGATTTTTGGAGAAGGTTCATTTTCTCTGTTTGAGAGAGGAGTTTATTGAGTCACAAATCTCGGCAGCAGTGAGGCATTGTTAAGTTCAAAAGTGATTTGAGGGGCCGTTCAGTGGTTACTTTCATTCGCTATTTTGCATGTTTATAGTCTCTGTTTGTTTAGTATTTAGTATCTTTACTGAAGCCATGACTGCTTTGTGTATCTAAACTTGCAGTCATGTTAACAGTATGTTCATATGACTGTTGAAGATCGAGAAATGTTCAAGTACATGAAAAGGTGGTACGCCATTGGGGTTGGGCCAGTTAAAATGAATCAAAATAATTGGACTCTAGTGGGAATGAAGCAGGAAGAAAAGTGAATCCTATTACAAAAACTGACAGATTATACATGGTCTATTCCATTTCACTGGGCAGTGTTTGCTGGGAAAAACCCCTGAAAAAACACAGCTTTGGCGCTTGATAAATCCCATCTTCATCTCACTATTCACTAAGGGCAGCCACTCAATTACACTTCTGGCCTGTAAAGGTTTTCAAAGATAGGGGTTCCTCTGTGTATCAACACGCTGAAAAAAATCGATACAAATGACATTATATTATGAGTAGGAAAATAAAAGGGAAACAAAAACAGCTTCTTTAATTTGTAACTATTTCCTTATTATATCTATTCATTAGATTTTACCTTTTTGTTTATTTAACCCGTACCGAAATTTACGGAAGGTGGTTCTGACATATTGCTTTAGTACACAGATTGCTAAATGCATTTCTATGGAGTTCTAGTAAATGCTTTTGCTATTAATAAGGGGGTCTTGATGAGGAAACAAAAGTGAACAAACCAACTTTGAAAAGTGCCCTGGGGGTGACTGTACAAAACACGCGCAGTACATAGTTATAAGGGCAAAGGGTTCACTGCACTCCAGGCACGTTCTGCACATCTGCTGTGCCTCGCGTGTCAAGCTCGCTCATTCCTAGGCAGCCACGGTCAATGCGTGTAGACGGCAGTTTACTGTGATTGAAGTCCGAGTTTAAACGGTTTAATTAGCAAAGTGCTAAACTCTAAATACACACCACAATAGAGCTAGGGGGTATTATGGGGCTGGCTTTCTTTGTAAATTCTGTTGCCTTGAACCAACACATCTTTTGATTTCGTAGCTACAGTTTAGATATTTGTGCCAGCATCCTTTACGCAGTAGACTTGGCGCAGCTGAGCTCCATATTATAATGCTGTTTATACTTTTCGTACCCGCTTACCTGTGGCATAGTGAACGTGCTATGCGCCCTCTTGCAAGAAAGGAAAATGCCACTCCCCCAACTGCTAGTTCGTAGCAAAAAAACGGACTAATAAGAGCTCAGTGGCCCCTCATTTTCCTGGGCCACGCTACCACAGCACCTGCTGCACCATTCAGTGTAACGACCCTGACGCGCATCTGTGTGTGTGCTGTGTGCATGCGTGATTCACCTCTTGTCCTTCAAGATAGTTTTACTCAAATTCAATTACTTCACGTGTCCCTGATCGACTTGCGAAGAAAGTCAGGAAAATTCACGTTTGAGTAGATGTTATGTGCACCTAGAAAGAGATCTGCAATTCTGTGATGTCTGTACTTCAATATGATTCCCTTTGTGGTGTGCACATCATAGGCACATTATGGACCAAATTCACAAAAAATGAGCAAATCGGCATCCTTTAGGTGATGTCTACGTGCAGGTTTCCTACTTTTGGGTATTCACTATTTTCCCCAATAGTACACCTGGAAAGCTGTGGGTGCAGGCTTCTGTGGTAAGCAGGACTCGACCACAATTGTACATATCCAGTAACTCTTTATTGGAGCATCCATGTAGAGAAGCCTTCAAATGTCATTGACCAACCGACTTCTGGAATACACTCTCTAGAACTTAGGGCCAGATTTACAGGGCCCTAGCGCCACCTTGCACCATATTAGCATCATTTTTTTTTACACTATCGTAGCCGTTCGATACTTACAAAGTGGCTCAATGCATGCATTGCACCACTTTGCGACCCCCTTGCTCCACATTATGCCACATTATACCTGTGCCAGGCATAATGTATGCAAGGGGGGCATTCCAGCGTTAGGAGGCCTGCAAAAATAGAGCAATGAAATCTTCAAGATTTCATTGCCCCGTTTTTGGCGTCATATTCAATGCCTGCTCTAAGCAGGTGTTAGAAGGACAAACCCATTGAACCTTAGAAATTCACAGAAAAAACGAAACATTACATAGACCTTATAGTTAGGTTCTGAATTTACTGGTACAAAACTGTAGAAATTCAGCAGTTATAGTTACCTGAACTATTATAACTTGTGCTCCCCTAATGCACTGTTTATGACCTCACATATTACATCACTAATGACATGGTCAGTGACATCATTGATGACATCACTAATGGCATCTAATATGACATCACTGATGACATCATCCAGTGAGTGTAAGTGGTTGTATCGATGTGTGAATAGGTGTGTGAGTGGGTGAATGAGTTGTTGAACCATTTGCTGTATGGGAGACTGAATAAAGGTGTAAGTTGCTGTCTGGGTGAGCAAGTGACTGTGTGAACAGCTGCATCTAATATAGTGAGTGGATTTGAGGGTGGCTCTATGTGTGAGAGAGTAGGTGTCAGAGTGGTTGTCTGGGTAAGTGAATTTTTGTCACTGTATTGGTGAGTGACTTGATGAGTCAGTTACTGTATGGGTGACTCAGTGAGTGTCTGAATGTCTGTAAGTATAACTGAGTGGCTGTGTCAGTGAGTGTATGGGAGAGTCAGTGGGTGTATGAGTGGCAGTATCCTAAACTTAGTGGGTGTGTCAGTTTTTATATAGGATAGTGAGTGGACGTGTGAGAACATGTGTTGGTCAGTGAGTGGCTGTGTGAGTTGCTGCATGGGTGACTGAGTGGGTATGTCAGTGCCTATTAATGTGAGTGAGTTAGTGTGTGAATAGTTGTATAGTTGAGTGTTTGCGTGTGTAAGTGACTGTACTGATGAGTCAGTGACTGTGTCAGTGACTGTATGGGTGAGTGTATAGGTGTGTCAGTGCTTCTACAGCTGATTGACTGGATGTGTCACTAGATGAGTGATCTATTCATGGGCTGTGTTAGTTATTGTATGGGTGTATGAGTGGGTGTGTCAGTGGGTGTATGGGTGTATGAGTAGGTGTGTAAGTAACTATGAGTCTGAGAATAGCTCAGTTAGTAGTGTATGGGTGGGTGAGTGGTTGTGTCAGAGGCTGTCTGAATAAATGTCTGTATATCACTACTTTTATGCATCGCTGAATAAGTATGTGAGTAGATGTGTGTGTGTGGGTATACAAGAGTTTGTATCAGCAAATGAGTCAGTGTATGACTGTTTGGATGATGTCATCAGTGATGTCACTGACCATGTCATGAGTGATGTAATATTTGAGGTCATAAGCAGTGCATTAGGGGAGTACAAGTTATAGTTAGCTCAGGTAACTATAACTGCTGAATTTCTAGGCTTTTGTGTGAGTAAATTCAGAACCTAACTATAACGTCCATGTAACCTTTGTTTTTTTTTTTTATTGAATTTCTAAGGTTTTAAAAAAATATATATTTCCTAACTATAACATCCCTGAAGCCTTTGTTTTTTCAGTGAATTTAGAAGGTTTTTTTAATTCTATTTCCTAAATATATTGCCCCTGTAACCTTTGTTTTTTTCAGTGACTTTCTAAGTTTTTTTAAAATTCTGTTTCCTAACTATAACGTCCCTGTAACCTTTGGTCTTTTCAGTAAATTTCTAAATTTTTTTAAAATTCTGTTTCCTAACTATAACGTACCTGCAACCTTTGTGTTTTTCAGTGAATTTCAATCTTTTTTTTGTCTCCTAGCTTTAATGTCCTTTGAACCTTTTGTATTTTTATTTAATTTATAAGGTTTGTTTGTGTATTTTAAAACTATAACTTGTGTATAATGTTTGGGTTTATAAGTAATTATAATATTTTTCTCATAAATACTTAGATATTAACCCCAGATGTGTGGGACAAAAAAGTATTAGGAATCTTTTCATTAAGCTCTCTCCCACAATGAAATACAACAATACTGTACAGTGTTGCAAATTGAATTGAAGAGGCCCAATCGTTTTTTATAATAGTGCTGCTGATACTGTTTTATACTTTATTCAGTATTTACACAGTTCTGAAGTAGTATTGTCATATTAATATTTTTTTTATTTGGAACCACACGGCCATCCGCTGTTCTGCAGAGGCAGAGCGGCGAAGCTCTATGGTTTCCGTTCCGATCACGTGACCGGAATGGATCCGTGGTTCATATCTGCAGATTCGTGACAATTGTTTTCCTTAAAAAAAGATTACAGTATACACCCCATTCCTTCCCATATAAACAAAAGGCTGAACATATTCACAACTTGCAAATATATTTCATTTATTTATAACAGAATACAAAACCTATATTACAATTTTTGTGGAACTGCGACTCCAGTTCAGAACCACAGAGCCGCTCAATGTGTGAATAGTAATCTGCCATTTCATTGGTCACTTTTAAGCCACACCTAGTTTTGGGTAGGGCCACTCCCTAAAACAGTTATTACTCTGATAGCTCTTGAGGAGAAGCATCTTAGCTGTGATCCTCCTGCTACAGAAGTTTCCAGAATGACTGAAGGGAGCGCTCCACCACCACCTGTAGTCTCTTGATATTCCTGAAAAAGATGATTCTCAAAAGGTGCCTTCTTCATCTAGAAAAGAGAGTGATTTATGGATTTTTTTAACCATACCTAATGAAGAAAAAAAGTCAGTGCAAGAATTGTGAAATGCAACCTATGAGAAAAAAAGCTATCTTGTGTTACATCAAAAAAATACAGCCAGGGAACGTCGAGTATGTTGAAGCATCTGTGCACAATACACCAACTGGCATACCAAAGAATGATGATAGAAAAAGAACTGACACATTTTGATGCAGAACCTGGTACATCCTAATCTAGCCAAGCTACTGCTCAGAAAATCAGTATGCCACCCATATGCATCGAATTACGTAGAATGTTAACATCCTGCAGCATCTGCCATAATTTTTTGGTTATAAAAGTTAAAAATGTCAACAATTTATTTCTGCAGTTCAAAAACCACAGTTGATAAAAAAAAATTACAATGTTTTTCTTCAGAGTAGCTGTTATTGCACACTGTTGTGCTTTGATAATGCAAAAGCATTGCATTTGTTTTTCCCAAGTTTCCAATAAGTGTTCTGAAAAAAAAGAAAAAGAAAAAAAATGTAAAAACTTGTTCTGTAAAAAAATACAAAAAACGTTTTTTGTTATAACTACCACTGAATCAAACAAAGAGCTGTGTTCAAGTCTTTATTACTCATCAGTATTTCCACACCTGTGTGAGTGCATATATAACTTTTCATTTCCATGTATATGTTTATTTATCAGTTTCTGTGTAGTTGTCTCAATCTATCCTTAATTGTGTCCCTGGGTGTGTTAGTGTATGTGTAAATCTGATCCTGGATGTATCAGTGTATATGAGAGTGTGTGACCTGTATGTTTGAATAAAAGCATAACATATAACTGGCTTTGTTAGTTTATGCATTAGTGTCTGCCTGGGTCTCTCAGTGTATGAATCAGTGTGTATCTTGATGTGTTAGTGTGTGTATTAATGTGTCTCTGGATGTATTAATCTATATATCAGTGTGCATTTGAGTGTGTCAGTGTATGCAATCATGGGGGCCTGGGGGCCTCAGTGCATGTATGATTTTGCATTTGGCTGTCGCAGTGTATGAAGTAGTATCTGTATGGCTGAATCAGTGATTACACAAGTTTGTACATGGCTGTCTTAGTGTGTGCATGAGCTTCTGCCTGTCTATGTCAGTGTATGCATCAGTGTGTGCTTAAGTGTGCCAGTTTATGCATTAGAATGTATCAGGATGTATCAGTGTGTACATCATTGTCCCTATGAGTTTGCCAGTATATGCAATAGTGTGCGCCAGGGTGTCTCACTGTATGAAAGAAAGTGTACCTGGGTGTGTCAGTATATGCATAAGTGTGTGTCTAAGTGTATCATTATGTAAATGAGAGTGTACCTGGCTGTGTCAATTAATACAGTAGTGTACCTTTAGGTATTAGTATGTTACTGTATGCTATGGAGTGTACATCGGTGTGTCACTGTATACATAAGTGTCTGGCTGGGTGTGTTAGTATATTCATTAGTATGCACTTGGAAGTGGCAGTGTACAAACCACAGTGTACCTGGGTGTGTTAATATATGCATAAGTGTCTCCCTCGGTGGCTCTCTATCTGTGTGAGAGCGTACTGGGGTGTGTTAGTGTATGGGTCATTGTGTACCTTTGTGTATTAGTGTATGTATAAGAGTGTCCCTGGGTGTGTCAATGTGTGCTAGGCAGTCTATGTGGGTGTGTTAGTGTGTACATAAGTCTATGGCATGAAGTGTTAGTGTATGCATCAGTAGGAACCTGGGCGTGTCAGTGTACAAATGACAATCTACCTAGATCTGTTAGTATATGTATAACTATTGGCCTGGGTTTATCAGTATGTACATGAGAGTGTACCTAGGTTTGTTAGTCCACAGATCATTGTGGGGGTCATTCCGACTCCCGCCGGCGGCGGTAATCGCACGCCCGGCGGGAGCCGCCGAATGACAGCACCGCGGTCAAATGACCGCGGCGGCCATTCTGGCTTTCCCGCTGGGCTGGCGGGCGACCGCCAGAAGGCCGCCCGCCGGCCCAGCGGGAAAGCGCCTTCTACGGGGAAGCCGGCTCCGAATGGAGCCGGCGGAGTTGAAGGCATGCGACGGGTGCAGTGGCACCCGTCGCGATTTTCAGTGTCTGCTTGGCAGACACTGAAAATTAATGTGGGGCCCTGTTAGGGGGCCCCTGCAGTGCCCATGCCATTGGCATGGGCACTGCAGGGGCCCCCAGGGGCCCCACGACACCCGTTACCGCCATCCTGTTCCTGGCGGTGAAAACCGCCAGGAACAGGATGGCGGTAAGGGGGTCGGAATCCCCATGGCGGCGCTGCAAGCAGCGCCGCCGTGGAGGATTCCCTGGGGCAGGGGGAAACCGGCGGGACACCGCCGGTTTCCCGTTTCTGACCGCGGCGGGTCAGAATGCCCATGGAAGCACCGCCAGCCTGTTGGCGGTGCTTCCGCGGTCGTTGGCCCTGGCGGTCGGTGACCGCCAGGGTCAGAATGACCCCCTGTGTGTCTGTGTGTATCATTCTATGCAAAAAATTGTCCCTGGGTGTCTTAGTGTATATATGACACTACCTTTGTGTCTAAATGAATGCATCAGTGTGTGACTAGATGTTTGAGAGTCTATTCCCATGTGTCCTTCAATACATCACTCTATGTAATAGTCTTTGTCAAAGTTTCTAAGGCTAAACATCAGTGTTTTGCGAGTGTCTTACTATATACAGATATATAAATACACCTGTTTTTACATTAATGTAGTCCTCTATTATTATTGTTACCTATCTGTAGCTGTGTGTATTTATGGACAGACACAGATGTACTTATTTTCGTACATTTCTACAGTAAAATCAACTTTTTACATGTATAAAAATATCCAAATCATAAATATAAGTTAAACTTTCAGTGTATTAAGTTATCCATTTGACGTTTTTAATCTGTAACAAAAAATAATATAGCAAATTTTAACACATGACAAATATTTAGCACTATATATAAATTTACAAATTTAATTTAAACCTGTTAAATTTCCTAATGCACTGGTTTCAGATTCTATACTTTCTCACTACATAATAAGTGCATATAGATGCTCATCCTTGAACAGTGGGGGTTCATATAGACTTTTAAAAAAAACATAACTTCATAGCAAGTTATTTCAAATTAACATTACTATGTGTGATACTCACTAGCAATATTAACCAAACTCTGTCACATATAGTTCTCAAATTATACAAAGAATATTACAGGTTTTTAATGCAATTATTGGATATGAATCACACTACTTGATTAAAAAGTGTCTGTAAACATCACCCTTGGTAGGCGCATGATGTCAGAAACTCCACCCATCCACTAAAGAAGACTATAGTATTTCATCAGTTTTTTATCTTCAATAGATGTATATTGCAGTTCACCGATCGATGTCCATTTTCAGTTTAGTAATATGTGTCTAATTTCCATCCAATACAAAAAACATTTCTACATTTAAAATCCCTGAGAAAGACATCTCCCTTGTTAGGCGGTATGAAGCCTTATATCCTACGTTTAAAACCCCCATACATTTACTGTTCCATTCCTCCAGTAGTAATCTTTCTTAGAACTTTGGTTCAAGAAACAGAAGGTAAGAATTTGGTAATTAATATGGTAATCTCTGTTTAAATGCAAGCTTATTATCATTACATTCTGTCCATCCAGTTCTATTCTTTATATAAATGGTGTAATGCGCAGATGTAATGCTTACTCCCTCATGAAAAATAATAGCTGTGCAGATGCACCAGAAATTTAGATTTGTCCTGGCTTTAAAATTTGTGATTTGAGTTTCCAATTTTGTTTCATCTGTTTTACATCATTGTAGCATCAAGATGATATACTTCCCAGTTTTTCTTATGCTCAAACTTGAAAGGAGGTCTGAGTTGCACTTTATGCATATATTATTTTGTGAAGCATCTTCAAACTACTTTTCAAAACTGACAGTTTTTGAATCTGGTAGAGTTAGGTAGATAAATCATTCTGAATCTATTTTTGTTGTTGAAGAAAATGAATAATTTTCACAGTCATGCTGCCATGAGTAACTTATTCCAAACAGTTCATCAATAGCTGTCAAATCTTCTTTTAAAAATCATAGTAGGACCATCAAACCATAAAAAATGTGTGTGCATCTTTTTGAGTATTTAGTCTAAACCGTATAGTTCCAGAACACAGATCTGCAATATCTCTAATAGAAGATGCAGAGTATGTTTTTGTTCAATCACTCAACAGCTGTTCTCTACAAGGCCAACAGTGCAGAGAATAATTGGTTTGCCCTTTTATCTTTAAGTTCATGGACCAGAGTAGGTAATGAGATCAGTGCATTAACAACTACATTAGTGTAGCAGTTGACTCCAGACAAATTTGATAACTGGTAACCTACAATTTCACCATTACTTTTACTCTTCTTTCTCTGATATATCTTTCTTTTCTTTTTTCTTCTTTTTCTCTGGAACATCCGTCAGATCTTTTGAAATTTTTCATTTTGGTAATATAGGAGGTTTTTCAAGAACGGGACACTGCTCTAGGTAGGAAGCATACAGGGTTCTTAAACGGTGTACTCCAATACACAACTAGAATCAGCATTTACTTTACTTTCATCAAAGTCTATTAGATACAAACCAGACAAACCTTTTATGTGTGATAATGCTACATAAGACATACCTTCCTTAAATACAGTGCCACCAATATTAATAAAAGCTGCATCTACACTTAAACCATGAGACTTATATATTGTTACAGCGTAAGGTAGAGATATAACAAACAGCTTTCTACGCTCATACAGGTCTTTCACAGGTAAGAACTGTACAACATACCTTGCTATCTGAGTTTCATCTTCAAAATCATCAAATTTAATTGCCAGATACTGAACTTCACTTCTGTTTGGACACAGAATAAAATCTATTATTTTCCAATAGCTCCATTAACTAATCCTTCTTCAACATTTAAATTATGCCTCAAAATTGCTATACAGTTCTCACAGACATGCAAAAACCTTCCTAATCCCGCAGTTTTGGAAACAGATTTTTCCAAAGAATCCAGTTTTGACTGTAGTTTATCATTCAGTAGTATTGCTAATCTTTGGTGTATAGTTCTATTAATTGATATCAACTCTAATATTTGGTTAATTCTGTAGTTGTAGTAGTTGTTCATTAAAACGTGTGCATTCTTGAATGGTAGGCATTAATCAGAGAATTGACTTTTTTTCTTCAATAAATTCAAACATTAGCTCTTCTGCACTATTTTTTGAAGGCAATATGTTCTTTATAAGTCGTGTGTCCAGAAAATGTTTTTCTTCTTTGACAGTATTCAAACGCTAATATCCGTCAAAATACTTCCATGTTCCTTGTTGGATGCTTGACACATGGTTGCGATCAGTTCCTTGGATTGAAATTGTACCCACATGTTTACATTTCCAATGATTCCTAAAGAACTATGAGTTTCTTCATGTGATAGATCTTAAATATAGGTTGTCCTTTCACAGGGGTAAGTTGTAACTAATCACCAAAAAAAATCACATGCTTTCCTCCAAAAGACACATCATAGTCAGTTTTTAATATCAGTTGCATTCTCAAATTCACAAAGGCAAGCATTAAGTTTGACACCATGCTCTCCCCATCAGTAATTAAAAGCTTTAGGGCTGATTTAGAGCCCCTAGCACCTCCTTGGTCCACATTACCATCATTTATTTTACTTTAATGTGGCCCAATGAGTCAAAAATTTGCTGCACCAAATTTACAAAGTGGCGCAGTGCATGCATTGCGCCACTTTGTAACCCTTTGCGCTACATTATGCATGCACCAGGGATAATGTATTCAAAGGGAGAATTCCCCTGTTACGGGTGCCAAACAAATATTTGCTCAAAGAAATCTAAAAGATTTATTTGCATAATTTATTTTGGCACTTTTAACGCTTGCTCAGAGCAGATGTTAAAATGAGGCATGCCAATGTTTTCAATGGGCCTCCATGGGCTTTCCAGGATTGGTGTCATAATTTTTTACGCTAATCCTGCAAAGCTCCGAACTAGTTTCAAAAGTGTTGACGCTAGTTCCCCTAACTACCACCAAGGTGCGCCGTACTTAGATATGGTTCACACATGGTGTTGTTAGGGGGGGTGCTAAGGGGTTCAAAAAAAGCGGCGCTGCACTGGGTGCAGCTTCACTTTTCATAAATATGCTCCTTAGTTGTGCAGAGTGTGCATGGGAAGATTTACTAACATTTCTAAAAGTATCAAACTCTAACAAACGATAACCATTTGAAGGCAGCAGGAGAAGTTTGCTGTTTGGCACAATCAAAAGTTTCAAGCTATGCTGACTTTCATAAGCAATAAAACAAATCCTTTTCTTGGAGAAGTTACAGATTTTTTGGGGGAGAAAGAATGGCCAGCAAATACTAAATACCAATTTTAGAAATACTGTGTTTGAAAACATTTTTACTCCCAACTTCTTACATTGTTGTTGTCTTAAAGTCTGCAGCTTCTTATTGGATTTCCTAATTCTTACAACATCTATACATTGCAAATCATCACTACATTCCAAATTTCCACTTTAAATGAACGTCTTCCTATTATTTTGCATTTTACGGCATAATGTTTTTTAAAAAGTCCCCAGTACACTTAACTGTTAGTTTTGAGCAGATAGTACAATTGTTTCTTTTTTTTCTTGTTTCTCTTTTGTCAGGCATTCTCAATCTTCTAACTTAAAGAAAAGAAATACCTGGAAACCAAATAAAGAATACATTTAGGCAGTCAGAAAAAAAAGTTAACAACAACATTTTCTAATACATAGTTTACTTTATATTAAATTTGTAAACATACACTACATCACTGTTTGCGTTTTTCTTTTTGAGACTATGGCCCTCATTTCAACCCTGGCGGTCGGTGATAAAGTGGTGGTAATATTGCCAACAGGCTGGCGGTAATTACCGTCAAATTATGACCATGGCGGTGAGAACTCTGATATACAGCCACTTTACCATACTGACTGCCAGGGCGGAAACAACAGGCACCACGGCGGGAGTCGCCTGCAGCCAGGCGGAAGCCAGTGTTCCACCCACCATATTAAAATACTGGAAACCGCCACCTTTTCCGGGGCGGTACCAACGACACCAAAAGCCTGGCGGAAACAAAACACAGAAGGGAAAGGACTCACCTTTGGAACCACGCCGCCATGGATCCTGAACTTCAGATCTTCCCAATGATATTCTATGTCCTGCTCCACCATGAACACCAACGACGGCAAAGACGACCACGGTGAGTACAGCCGCCTAGCACACAGGGGAGGGGGAGGAAAAAGAGAGTGCCACACACACGCAACACACACACACCCCCACTTCCAACACCATACACACAATCAGATGCAGTAAGAAAACATAGTTACCCCGTACCCCTCTGGAATGAAGCAAGGACTACAGGAATAGATGAAAGTGAGAGTAAAAATATAAATGCAGTTGAAAATCGAAAATGCAATCCAATGATATATACATATGTACAGTTCAAGGGACACTGCCCAGTCCTCACTGTGCGTGGGCCACAGGGCCACATGACAAAGTCCAAGGCCGACTTGTCTCTTGCAGCAACACGGAGAGAACACTGCAGGGGCATAATTTGGAAAATAGGCAGGTACCTCAGGGGGACGGGGAACGGGGGGGGGCAACTCAGCCAGCAGATGGAACACCACTGGCCCTGGAGGGGACAACATGCCCATTGCTATGTCCTGGGGAGTGCAAGGCCACAGTCTCTCAAGTGGGTGACTTGCCCACATGCTCTGGAGGGGGTAACATGCCCTGTGCTTGGTCCTGGGGAGTTCAAGGCCACAGTCTCTCAAGTGCATGACTTGCCCACATGCTCTGGAGGGGGCAACATGCCCTGTGCTTGGTCCGAGGGAGTGCAAGGCCACAGTCTCTCAAGTGGGTGACTTGCCCACTGGTTCTGGAGGGGGCATTGTGCCCTGTGCTCTTGATCCTGGGGCTGATGGGGGATGGTGGGTTTCTTACCCACTGGTTCTGGAGGGGGCATCGTGCCCTGTGCTCTTGATTCTGGGGATGATGAGGATGGTGGGTGTATTCCCCACTGGTTCTGGAGGGGGCATTGTGCCCTGTTCTCTTGATCCTGGGGACGATGGGGATGGTGGGTGTCTTACCCACTGGTTCTGGAGGGGGCATTGTGCCCTGTGCTTTTGTTCCTGGGGAGGATGGGGTGAGTGGGTGCCATAACCACTGGTTCTGGAGGGGGTATCGTGCCCTGTGCTTCAGATCCTGGGGAGTGCAAGGTCACAGTCTCTTAGCTGGGTGTCACTTCCACAGGATTTGCATGGGGCATGCCGCATAACAGCCCATGGAGGCAGGACTACAGACCATCCATTGGCGGTGACGGCTGCTCAGTGGTGGTGGGGGGAGGCTCCAGCCAATCCCCTGCAGCCTCGTACGGCTGCCCACTGGTGGTGGTAATGGTGCTGCTGCTGGTGGTGGGTGGAGGCTTCAGCCCATCCCCTGCAGCCTCGGACACCTGCCCACTGGTGGTAGTGGTTCTGCTGGTGGAGGTGGCTCCAGCACATCCCCTGCAGCCTCGGATGACTGCACAACCATAGTGGGTGGTGGGTGCCCCGACTGAGTCCCTGCACCAGGCCCCTTGTCCTTCTTGCCTGCTAGTGCAGGCCCTTTGCCCTTCCTGGCAGCAGCAGGGGATGGCTCTTTGCTTTTCTTGCCAGCAGCTGGGGATGGCTCCTTGCTCTTCTTGCCAGCAGCTGGGCATGGATCCTTCGTCTTCTTGGCAGCAGCTGGGGATGGCTCCCTGCTCTTCTTGGCAGCAGCTGGGGATGGCTCCTTGCCCTTCCTGGCAGCAGCTGGGGATGGCTCCTTGCCCTGCCGGGTGGCACTTGAGGCAGGCACCCTTTCCTTGAGGCTGCCTGGTGCCCTAGATCCTTTCCCACCACGAGTGGGTGTGGAGGCTACTAGGCCCATGGACTGTATGGCTGAGGTGCTTGCCTGGGTTTTTGCCACCCTGGCCAGACGTGAAGGATGGGGGGGAGGGGAAGGGAAGAGGTCAGTGGTGGAGAGGAAAAGCTGCTTAGGGACATTGGGGTGGGGAGATGGAGAAGGTATGGGAGTGGAGAAAGAGGGAGTGGTTGTGAGAGGTGTCAGTCTGCTGTGTTTAGTTGCAGGTGCATGGGCTTGATGCAGTTGTGAGGTGGATGGCTGTTGGGTTTCTGAGTGTTTGCGTTTGTGTACCTTGGGAGGGGGGATAGACACAGTGGGAGAGGACACAGGGGAAGTGAGCATGGCTGTTGTGATGGTGCCTGCCAGTGAGGTGTGTGTTCTGCTAGGTGTGCTGGTGATGCTGGCAGTGGATGATGGTGTAGTGCATACAGGTGTGGGTGTAGACGCAACTGGGAGGTAAGTGAAGGAGGAGTAGGGGGACACAGTGGAGGCAGTGGATGTTGGTATGTCTGCATCTGGATGGTGTTTCTGTGAGTGCCTGTGGGATGATGTGTGGTGCTTGTGTTTGCCAGTGCCACTCTTGTGTGTTGTCCTGTGTACATGCTTGTCTGCCTTTGTGCTTAGGATAGATTGGGGTTGAGGGGAATGGGACTGGGAAGAGGAAGTTGGAGGGGGGAGGGTGAAATCAGGGACAATGGCTGCCATCAGAGGGGAGTCCAGAGCCTGGATTGATCTCTGTTGGGCCACCAAGCCAGTGTGAATGCCCTCCAGGAATGCATTGGTCTGTTGCATTTGGGCTGCCAGCCCCTGGATGACATTCACAATGGTTGACTGCCCTCGAGAGATGATTCGCAGGAGGTCAATAGCCTCCTCACTCAGGGCAGCAGGGAGAGAGGTGCTGGTACGTTGAGTGGTGGCTGTACCTGGGGTGGTCGCAGAAGTGTCCACCACCACCAGGGAGCTCCCATCGGAGGAGGTATCTGTGTCCGAACTGTCCCCTCCAGTCTCCGCCGTGGTGCTCCCCTCGCCCCCGTCCCACTGGTGCCCTCACTTTCAGTGGACTCTGCCTCCTGGGTCCTGTGGGATGCAGCTCCCTCCGTCGCCGATGCCTCTACTCCTCCGCCAGATGATGCTAATGCACATAAGGACAGGGTGACAGGGTGACAAAACAAGAAAGAGAGGGGAAGAGACAAAGGATACACTGGGTCAGTGGCTGCACCAATACCACCGTTGGCGTACATACCACCCTCACACACAGGGAACTGCCCTACGCATTATGCAATGCACTACCAGTGATAATACTGGCCACCAGGGCATGGGGAGGGGCACATACTGCCAACTGCAGCACACCTGGGACCCACACAGCCATGCCCAGTAGTGGATGCCTACAAGCTAGGTAGCAGGAATATAACTTCAGAACCCTGCCCAACATGGGGCCTACTCTGCAATGTCAGGCCTGGCCTAGGGGCACCCACTGACACACATCCCCCACCCGGGTACCCCCCTACCATGCGTAAGTTGTAATGATGGGCACTGTACTCACCCCCTTTTTGCTGCTGTGATGCCATCAAGCGCCCATCCAGCTCCGGATAGGCCATCGCCAGTATGCGGGCCATCAGGGGGGGTCAGGGTTTGACAGGCACCCCTTCCTTGTTGGGAGGCCATCCCCCAGCTGGGCCTCCGCCATCTTCTGTGCCCAGCATCTTAGGTCCTCCCACTGTTTCCAACAGTGGGTGCTCCACCTGCCGTAGACCCCCAGGGTCCACACTTCCTTGGCGATGGCACGCCGTATTCCCTTTTTTTGATGGGCACTGACCTGCAGAGAAATACACACAGGGAAAGGTATTAGTCAGACCGTCCTGCTTGTTTCACTCATGGCCCACTATACCCCTTCACATCGCCAGTTGCACACACAAGGCCCAGCACACAAGCTGCCCGCTGCCCAGGGGCCACCACCAAACACCCATACCCGAGGTCTTCACACACACCACTCCATGCATTCATGCCAAATACAACTTGCTCACAGTGAGCTCACTTGCTGGTCTGGAGGCCCATATAGCAGTCGCTACTGGGGTAGGACCCCATCCACCAGTCTCTCCAACTCCGCCGAGATGAAGGCAGGGGCCCTTTCCCCAGTCACACGAGCCATGGCAGGTTCCAGAGACAGGTCACAGCAGCACATGCAGTGTAGGTCCTCTCCTGTAGAAGATCAGGTAGCAAGTGAGGAATTAGATAGAAAATTGCGGTCACATCGCGGCTGTGCATACCGTCACCGCCGGCGTACATCACCATTGGCCACTGTACCCCATAGTGGCCAATATTATCTAATGAGGCGTTGCACGGCGGTTCCTGACCGCCACAGACAACGGCGCACAACGTCAGCGGAATTACCTCACTTCCACCTGTCCCTCCACACAGGACAGGCAGACGCCATTACAAGTTGAGGGCAGGCCCTGGATTATAACTGCGTCACAGTTCACAATTGGACAGACAGGTCAAATGCCACTAACACATTAAAAGTTAACATCACGCATTCTACTGTTGTGGCTACGATGTACAGTTTGTGACCGGTTCCTCACTCTTTTCCCCCATAGATTGCTACCACTGTGGATGAATAGGAGATGGAGACATACCCCCTTGTACAGCCCCCTGGTGGACTTGGCAACAATAGAGGACAGGCACATTATTCTCACCTATAGACTTGACAGGGCCACAATCACAGAGCTGTGTGCCAAATGGAGCCTGACCTGATATCTGCAATCCGTCACCCCACTGGGATCCCCCCTCCTGTGCAAGTCCTATCTGTGCTCCATTTCTTGGCAACTGGTTCTTTCCAAGTGACAGTGGGCTTGGCAGCAGGAATGTCACAGCCAATGTTCTCAATAGTGCTGACCAGAGTGTTGTCTGCCCTGATTAAACACATGTGCAGCTACATTGTTTTCCCCATGGAGGATTTGGCCACAGTGAAGGCTGACTTCTATGCAATGGGACATATCCCCAACATCATTGGGGCAACTGATGGAACACATATTGCATTTGTGCCCCCCTAGCAAAATGAACAGAAATTGAAAGAGTTTTCACTCCATGAATGTACAGATGGTGTGCCTGGCAGACCAGTACATCTCCCATGTCAATGCTAAGTATCCTGGGTCAGTGCATGATGCCTTTATCCTCAGGAATAGCAGCATCCCAAATGTGATGGGCCAACTACAGAGGCACAGGGTGTGGCTAATAGGTGAGTCCTGGTCCCCACCCAGTATATGTTGGTGTATGGGTATGGTGTGGGCCATATGAAATAGTGTGTGGCTAAATGTTGTCCCTCGATATTTGCAGGTACCTCTGGTTACCCCAACCTTTCATGGCTGCTGACCCCTGTGAGGAATCCCAGGCATGGGCAGAAGAATGTTACAATGAGGCACATGGTCGAACCAGAAGGATACTCAAAAGTACTTTCAGCCTCCTGAAGGCCAGGTTTCGGTGCCTCCATCTAACAGGTGGATCCCTGTGCTACTCACCCAAGAAGGTCGGCCAGATAATCGTGGCATGCTGCATGTTGCACAACCTTGCCTTGAGACGCCATGTGCCTTTTCTGCAGGAGGAGGAGGCTGAAGATACCCGTGTGGCAGCAGTAGACCCTGTGCACAGTGAGGATGAGGAGGCAGAGGATGAGGATGAGGACAACAGAACTGCAGGCCCCCAGGATGCATTATTGCCAAGACTTGCTCCTCCCATGTTGTTAGTTGTGGGGGAGGAGGTGGGGGTCCACCGCCAGTCATCTGTACAGCAAGTTGGTGTCTTGCTGCAATGGAATATACCTTCCCCCGTAGGTCGTTCCACCTCTTCCTTATGTCATCCCTAGTTCTTGGGTGCTGTTCCACTGCATTGACCCTGTCCATGATCCTCCGCCATAGCTCCATCTTCCTAGCAATGGATATCTGCTGCACCTGTGCTCCAGATAGCTGCGGCTCTACCCATATGATTTCCTCCACCATGACCCTTAGCTCCTCCTATGAGAATCTGGGGTGTCTTTGTGGTGCCATGGGTGTTGTGTGAGTTGTGTGGGTGAGGGTGTGTAGGGTGATGTGTTGGGGTGTGTGATGTAAGGTGCTTGGTGTGGTGTATAGGTGATGGTGGTGTGTGGCTCTGGTCTCGTGCCAATGGTTTGTAGTCGTAAAGGGTTGTGGGTCCTTTGGGTGTGTGTTTTATAGTGGTGAGGGTGTGTGAGTGTGGTGTGTGTATGTGTATCAGGTGTGTGTAGTTTGAATTGTCCAATGTGGTGTTGTTTATTTGAGTACGTGTATTTTGAGGGTGGCGGTATGTACAGCCAATGGTTTACACCCATTGAATGTCCGCTATGGTGATTCGTTGGTCATAATGTGGTGGGCATTGTTCTGTTGGCATAACGGTGTGGGTTTGGATACCGCCAGTTTATCACTGACCTTTGGTGTGGCGGAATTGTGTGTGTGGCTGAATAGTGACGGATTGGTGTGCGTGTGTCATAATATGGTGAACGGATATCCGCAGCGGTATGTTGGCGGCAGTCAGTGTGGCGGTAAGTGGGATTTACTGCCAATGTCATTATGAGGGCCTATATCTTAGATTGTGTATTACTGCATCACTTAACACAATACTTTCTCCGACATCTACTAGTCAATGTAACACAATGGGCCTAATTATGACCATGGCAATCACCCGACCGATCGCCAAAGTGGCGTTCCAACCGCATCATTACGACTGTGGCAATAGCACCACGGTCGGACTGCCGGCATCGCCAGGTTGCCACCAGTCGACAGGTATAGGCGGTTGTGATCCACCAGGAAAGCATTGCTTGCAGCGCTGCCGTGGGGTTTACGAGTCCCCTTTCCACCAGCCTTTGCATGGCACTAGCCCCGCCATGCAAAAGGCTGGCGGAAAGGCAGTGCCAGGGGCCCATGCACTCCTCATCCACTTGGCATGGGCAGTGTAAGGACCCCGATGGACAGCCTGTTGCACTTTCTACTGCCTGAATTGCGGGCAGTGGAAAGCGCAATGGGTGCTACTGCCCCCGCCACCCCGCCACATTGGCACCGGTTCGATTAGGAGTTGGCGTCAATGTTAAGGCTCTGTTCACCGCAGGGCCAGTGGGTGGAAATGCAGTGTGCGTGTGTGTGGTAGTGTATACATCAGTGTACTCTTGGGTGTGTGAGTGTCACTCTAGCCATCTCTCTCTGCCTGGTGTCTCAGTATATCATCACTGTACATCTGAATGATTCCCTGGAAAAATCAGTGTCCACTTGGCTGTGTCACTGCATGCACCAGAATGTGCCTGGATCTGCCAGTACATGATTAATTGCATCCCTGGATGTATCACTGTATGTAAAAGAGTGTATCTGTATGCGTCACTGTATACATCAGTGTGTGCCTGCCTCTGTCAGTGTGTAGATAAGAGTGTATCTCTGTGTCCCACTTAATGCCTTACTGCACACCTAAGTGCCTCAGTGTATATGTCAGTGTGTCCCTGGATATGTCAGTGTATGGATCACTTTCACCTAGGTATTATAGTGTATGCATTACAGTGCACCTAGGTGTCTCAGTCAATGCATCAGTGTCCACCTGGTTGTGTCAGTGCATGCAACAGTGCATGCCGGGGTGTGTCCCTCTACTCATTAGTATGCGCCTCAAAATGTTAGTCTGTTAATCACAGTATGCATAGGTGTGTCAGTGTACAGATCAGTGTGTGCCTAGGTATGTCAGTGTATGCATCAGTTTGTCCCTGATTCTGTTATTGAATCTATCTGTGTGATCCTTGGTGTATGGCTTGGTATATTAGTATCTGCACTGGTGAATACACAAATGACTTTATCACTATTTCACTAGATTCAAGACTAAGGCCCTCATTACAACCCTGGCGGTCGGTGTTAAAGCAGCGGTAATACCGGCAACAGGCCGGCGGTAAAAAAAATGGGATCGCGACCATGGCGGAAACCACCATCATAGACAGCCACTTTAACACTCTGACAGCCACGGCGGTAGCAACCAACACCGCGGCGGTCAACGCCAACAGATGGGCGAAAGCCAATGTACTGCCCACCCCATTACACCCCGCCAATCTGCCAGCTTTTCCGGAGTGGTACCAATGCCATCAAAAGCATGGCAGGAACAGTGTTTGGAAGGGAAACAACTCACCTCTCGACACTCAACGAAGAACCAGGATGCCATGGAGCCAGAGTTACAGGTCCTCCCCATGTTGTTGTACCTCCTCATACACCAGGAATATCAAAGGCGCTGGCGATGACCACGGTGAGTACTGCACCTAGCACACAGCGGAAGGGAGAGGAAAAAGAGAGTGACACACACATGCAACACGCAACACTCCCACCCTCACCCACAACACCATACACACAAACACATGCAGCAACATTACATATACACCCTGTAACCCCCTGGAAGAACGCAAGGACAAAAGGAATTGAGTTAAACAGTGATATTTTAGAAATATTCAGATATACGTAACGAATCAAAAAACAGTATTTACAAAACTATACAATATATACATAAGGTCGTACATTGTCCTTTGCAAATGTCCGTGGGCCTCTGGGCCAGAAATCATGGGCCAAGACTACACTTGACTCTTGCCTCAATATGGAGAGAACACTGCAGGGGCATCAGGTCGAAAACACACAGATACCTCAAGGGGATGGGGAAGGGGGGGGCACGTCAGCCGAAAGATAGAATAACGCCACTGCTCCACGAGGGGGCTCCAGGCCCACTGCTTGATCCTGGGGAGTGCAAAGCCACAGTCTCTCTAGTGGGTGGTTTGCCCACTGCTTGGTCCTGGGGAGTGCAAGGCCACAGTCTCTCAAGTGGGTGGTTTGCCCACTGCTTGGTCCTGGGGAGTGCAAGGCCACAGTCTCTCAAGTGGATGCCTGTCTCCACAGGTTCTGGAGGGGGCTTGGTGCCCAGTCTGCTTCATCCTGCCAAGGATAGGGTGAGTGGATGCCTTTCTCCACAGGTTCTGGAGGGGGCATTGTGCCCAGTCTGCTTCATCCTGCCAAGGATAGGGTGAGTGGCAGTTCACAGTCCCTCACCTGGGTGTCTGAGGCACCGGATTTGCAGGGGACAGGTAGCAGTAAAGTTCCCTTCTCCTGCAGCCTCGGACGCTGGCCACTAGGGATGCTGCTTCCGACAGTAGTGATGGGAGCGGCGGTGCAGGTGGCAGTGCAGGTGGTGGTGCTTGCGGCGGGGATGCTGGCGGGGCTGCCTGTAGTGCAGGTGGCGGGCTGTCAGTTCTGATGGTGGCCACCAGGCCCCCACCTGCAGGCTCCAATGCCTGAGACGCCTTGCCTTGGCTTTTCTGCCCCTTCTTCACCTTGGCAGCTGCTGCTGGTACCTTGGCTCTGGCAGCTGCAGTTTTGGAGGAGGCCTTGTTGGTGGGTCGTGCTCCTTGGTGCATGCTGTCCCCTTCTTCACCATGGCAGGTGGTGGTATGGTATGGTCCTTTGCAGGGGTCGGTGGCACACTGGCTGGCCTGACTGATGCCCTCTTGAAGCCCCTGGGAGTTGCAGGTACCACAGCGGACGCTGACTTGGTGGCTGAGGTGCTGGCCTGGGTTCTGGACACCCTTGCCCGAGGGGAAGGTCGGGGGGGAAGGGTAGGGAACAGGTCAGTGTTTGCCAGGAAATGTTTTAGACACACTGGGGCGGGAAGATGTAGAGGGTTTGGGAGTGGAGGAAGAGGGAGTGGTTGCAGGAGGTGTCATTCTGCTGAGTTTGGGCGAAGGTGCATGGGCTGGATGCTGTTGTGAAGTGGATGGCTGTTGGGTGGGTGGGTACTTTCGTTTGTGTACTTTGGGAGGAGCGGTCACAGACACAATGGGAGAGGACACAGGGGACATTTACATGGTTGTGGGGGTGGTGACTGCCAGTGAGGGGTGTGTTATGATGGGCGTGCTGGTGATGGAGGTAGTGGATGAGGATGTAGTGCATGCAAGTGTGAGTGGAGACGCTACTGGGAGGGAGGTGGACGAAGTGGAGGAGGGGGACACAGTGGAGGCAGAGGATGTTGATGTGTCTGCATGGGTATGGTGCTTGTGTGAGGGCCTGTGAGATGAAGTGTGGTGCTTATGTTTGCCTGAGCCACCTTTGTGTGTTGGTTTGGGTATATACTTGTCTTAAGGTTTGCTTGGGATAGGTTGGGGTTGAGGGGATTGGGTCTGGGTAGAGGAAGTTGGAGGGGGGAGGCTAGACACAGGGACAAGGGCTGCCATCAGTGCTGAGGCCAGAGCCTGAAATGCTCTCTGTTGGGCTGCCACGCAAGAGTGAATGCCTTCCAGGTATGCATTTGTTTGTTGCAAATGCCTCTCAACACCCTGGATGGCATTCAGTATGGTTGACTGCCCAACAGAGAGGGATCGCAGGAGGTCAATAGCCTCCTCACTGAGGGCAGCAGGGCTGACTGGGGCAGGGCCTGAGGTGCCTGGGGCAAAGGGGATGCCCACCCTCCTGGGTGAGCGGGCACGGGCAACTTGATGAGGGGCTGCTGGGAGGGCGGTGCTGGTGCGGGGGTGGTGGCTGTACCTGTCGTTGGGGTGGGCACAGAGGTGTCCGCCACTGCCAGTGAGCTTGCATCAGAGGAGGAGTCGCTGTCTGTGGTGTCCCCTCCTGTCCCCGTCGTGGTGCTCCCCTCGCCCTCCGTCCCACTGGTGCCCTCGGTCGATTCGGCCTCAAGGGCCATGTGGGATGCAGCTCCCTTCATCGCCGGTGCCTCTGGTCCTCCGCCAGATGATGCTAATGCACTCAAGGACAGAGTGACAAAACAAAAAGGAGGGGGGACAGAGGATACACTTGGTCATTGCCAGCAACACCACTACCGTTGGCGTACACAACACACAGGGAGCAGCCCTATGCGCTAGGCCATGCCCAACCATTTACTAAGACAGTTACCAACCCATGGGATTCTATGCCTAACGCCATTAGCTGCACACCTGAAAGCCACAGGACCGTGCCCAGGAGTAGATGGCCGCCAACACTATTGGGGTAGGAGTGATACTGAGTCGGATTAACGAGGGACCTACCCTGTCATGTTCGCCCTGGCCTAGGGGCACCCACAGGCCACATCCCCCACCCAGGTACCTCCTAACGTGCGCAAAGTCAGATTTCAGATTCTGTACTCACCCCCTCATGGCTGCTGTGATGCCTTCAAGCGCCTATCCAACTCCGGATAGGCCACCACCGGAATGCGGAACTTCGGGGGGTCATGGTGCGATGGGCACCCCTTCCTCGTTGGGAGGCAAGCCCCAGCTGGGCCTCCACAATCTTCTTTGCCCAGCGGCGCAGGTCCTCCCACCTCTTGAGGCAGTGGGTGCTCTGCCTGTCAAAGACCCCCAGGGTCTGCACCTCCTTGGTGATGGCACGCCAAATACCTTTTTTCTGGTGGGCGCTGACCTGCAGGGAAAAGACAGCAGAAAAGGGAATTAGTCATACCGTCCGGACCGTCATACTCATTGCCCACCATATCCCACACATCCCCTGACGTACATACATTGACCACCTTACATGCTGCACTCTGGCCAGGACCCCTCTGCCCCCCCTACATGTGTCTTACACACACAACAGTCCATACATTCATGGGCCACGCATCATGCTCACAGTGTACTCACCTGTTTGTCTGGAGGACCATAACGTGTACTGTGGTAGGACCCCATCCCCAGTTTCTCCAACTCCTCCGAAGTGAAGGCAGGGGCCCTTTCCCCAGACACATGAGCCATTGTCGCTTCCAGACATAGGTCACAGTAGCACTTGCAGTGTAGGTCCTCTCCTGTTGAAGGCCTGGCAGCGAGTGAGTGATTAGATAGAAAATGGCGGTGACGTCCGTGGCGGTGCGTACCGTCACCACCGGCGTACATCGCCATTGGCTCCTGGAACCCATAGGACCCAATGATAGCCAATGCAAATGTGCGTGGCGGTCATCGAACGCCTACCGCGACGGTGCACAACGCCAGCGCAATTACCTCATTTCCACTTGTCCCTCCTCACAGGTCAGTCATCTGCCATTTCAGGGGGGCACAGGGCATGGCACCTAACTACTTCACAGCAGACATTGGCACATCAACGGACTCTTGAGTTCACATACTGTTTCTGTAAAGTCAACAAGTCATTATTAGTGCAATATAACCGTTCTCTTCCATAGGCTTCAACCGCTGAGGCAGATTATGAGATGGCAGCCTCCTTCATTGTACAGACCCCAGTTGGACCTTGCGACAATAGAGGACAGACACATTATCATTACCTACAGACTTGATCGTGCCACAATCCAAGAACTGTGTGCCCAATTGGAGCCAGACCTTATGTCTGCTATCCGCCAACCCACAGGTATCCCTCCTCTAGTGCAGGTCCTGTCAGTGCTCCATTTCCTGGCAAGTGGTTCCTTCCAAACAACAGTGGCCATGGCATCAGGGATGTCTCAGCCAATGTTCTCTAACGTGTTGACCAGAGTGTTGTCTGCCCTGCTGAAACACATGTACAGCTACATTGTGTTCCCCCAGGTGGTGGATTTGCCACAGTGAAAGCTGACTTTTATGCCCTGGGACATATCCCCAACATCATTGGTGCCATTGATGGTACACATGTGGCATTTGTCCCCACCCCAGAGAAATGAACAAGTTTACAGGAATAGAAAAAGCTATCACTATATGAATGTGCAGATGGTGTGTTTGGCGGACCAGTACATCTCCTATGTGAATGCAAAATTTCCTGGCTCTGTGCATGATGCCTATATCTTGAGGAATAGCAGCATCCCATGTGTGATGGACCAACTCAAGAGGCACCAGGTGTAGCTAATAGTTGAGCTAAATGTCCCCACACAGTATGAGTAGGTCTGGGTATGGGGGTTGCCCCTAAGGGTTAGTGTGTGTCTCACAGTTGTCCCTGGATGTTTTCAGGTAGCTCTGTTTACCCCAACCTCTCATGGCTACTGACCTTAGTGAGTTATGCCTGGACAAGGGCAGAGGAACGTTACAATGAGGCACATGGGCATACAATGAGGATTATAAAAAGAACCTTCGGTCTCCTGAAGGCAAGGTTCCGGTGCCTACATCTGACAGGTGAATCCCTGTACTACTCACCCAAGAAGGAGTGCCAGATCATCGTTGCATGTTGCACAACCTGGCCTTGAGACGTCAGGTGCCTTTTCTGCAGGAGGATGAGCCTGGAGATGGTCTTGTGGCAGCGGTGGAGCCTGTGGACAGTGAGGAAGAGAAGGCAGAGGAAGAAGATGTTAACAACAGAACCAATATTATTCGGCAGGACTTCCAGTGACACACAGGTAAGACACTGTAACTTCACTTAACATTTCAGTTATGTGTTGGACATTGCACAAGGCAGCCTGTTTCCCTTTGGCTATGGCCACTGACTGTACCCTTTGCCATCTCCATTTTCAGATCTATGTGTCCCACTCTGGCTCCTGCTATGTGTACTGCTGCCCACCAGAGGTCATCCTAAAGTATATTTCACTGTACTTTTGATTTGCAATGCTTTGATAATGTTGTTCAAATATATATTTGAATCATTTGACAGACTCCAGATTGATATTTGTTCCAAGGGTGTTTATTTAGGTACTCATAAGTAGAGGGGGCGGTGCAAGGGGCTGGGCTGATGGTGGACGGAAGTTCAGGGTAGAGTCCAGTCTCTTGGTATCATAGTTGCATTGTCCAATGGGGCATAGGAAGGGGAGTAATGGCAGTTCAAGGTGGACAGGGTGACAGTGTGGGACAGAAGGGTGACAGGGACTGTTTGCAGGGTGGTTTTCCTTCTGCAGGGGATGGGGTGCTGGTGGCCTGTTGGTCCTGTGGCGGGGCCTCCTGTCCACTAGCGCCGGCGGAGGTGGAAGTCTGTTCCTCAATTTGGCTAGTGTCAGGTGCCTGTTGTTGTGCCACTGCCGCCCTCATGGTCTTGCCTATGTCTGCCAGCACCCCTGCAATGGTGACCAGGATGGTGTATATTTTTGTTAGGTCCTCCCTGATCCCCAGGTACTGTCTCTCCTGCAGCCGTTGGGTCTCCTGCAGCTTGGCAAGTATCTGGCCCATCGTCTCCTGGGAATGGTGGTATGCTGCCAGGATGTTGGAGAGTGCCTCGTGGAGAGTGGGTTCCCTGGGTCTGTCCTTCCCTTGTCGCACAGCAGCCCTCCCAGCTTCCCTGTTGTCCTGTGCCTCTGTCCCCTGAACCGTGTGCCCACTGCCACTGACCCCAGGTCTATGGTTGTCCTGGGTTTGTGGGGTTGCCTGGGGTCCCTGTAGTGGTGGACACACTGCTGATTGACGTGTCCTGGGGACAGTGGCATGGGCCAGCTGGGTGGGTGCTATGCTAGTGTTTCTTAAGGGGGAGGCTCTGTGGTGGGTTGGGACTATGTCTGGGTACCCGACTGTCCAGAGGTCCCAGATGGACCAGGTTGGTCATCGAAATCCAGCCGTGCAGAGCTGCTGCCGTCACTGTGGGCCTCTTCTGTGGGGGGACAGGGTGTAGCTGGCACCTCCTCTCCGGGAACTTTGACTATGGGTACTGTGGGGATGCAAATGCAGTGTTATTGTATCTGCGTGTGCCATCTTGTGAATGGGTGTGTTTCTCTCTATGATTGTGATTTCCCTATCAGCTTGGCCTTGTGTGAGTGGTAATTTACTGGGCATGCTGTGGTGATGGGTGTCCATGCAGGTCTGTGATGGGGGTCCATGCATTGGTGTTGCATGCAGGGCTTGGTATTGGGATGGGTGGGTTGTGATGGTGGGGTATATGTGAGGTGGTGAAGTGATGGGGGTGAGGGTAGGGGTAGGAGTTTGTGATGGCATACAGATGGAGGGGGGGGGGAAGTAGTAAGGATTTGACTTATCAGAGTCCACTCCTCCTGCTACTCCTGCGAGGCCCTCAGGATGCATGATCACCAAGACTTGCTCCTCCCATGTTGTTAGTTGTGGGGGAGGAGGTGGGGGTCCAC
Organism: Pleurodeles waltl; assembly: GCF_031143425.1. NCBI lineage: Eukaryota > Metazoa > Chordata > Amphibia > Caudata > Salamandridae > Pleurodeles > Pleurodeles waltl. The sequence goes on from NC_090444.1 coordinate 637,777,504, forward strand.
TGCCAGTCCTCTGTACAGCTACCTGGTGTCTAGGAACCACGGAACACACCTTCCCCCTTAGGTCGTTCCACCTCTTCCTGATGTCATCCCTTGTTCTGGGGTGTTGTCCCACGGCGTTGACCCTGTCCACTATTCTCCGCCATAGCTCCATCTTCCAAGCTATGGACGTCTGCTGCACCTGTAATCTGAAAAGCTGTGGCTCTATCCGGATGATTGCCTCCACCATGACTCTTAGCTCCTCCTCTGAGAACTTGGGGTGTCTTTGGGGTGCCATGGATGTGGTGTGCATGAAATGTGTGAGGATGTGTGGGGTGATGTGTGGGGTGATGTGTTGTGTTGTATGCCTGATGTGCCTGGATGGTGTATGGGTGATGGTGTTCTGTGCCTCTGGTTCAGTGGGTGCTTCTGGCTTGACTCTCTCTCTGTTCTATCGTTTATTTCGCTGTAAGGGTTTGCGGGTAATGTGGGTGTGTTTTTTATAGTGGTGAGAGTGTGTGGGTCCAGTGTGTGCATATGTGTTAGGTGTGTGTAGTTTGAATGGTCCAATGTGGTGTAGTTTTGTAAGTGTGTGTGTATTTTGAGCGCAGCGGTGTTTACCGGCAATGGTTTACCACGTTTGAAAGACCGCCACAGTGATTTGTGGTTCGTGATACTGTGGGTGTATTCCTGTTGGCGTAATGGTGTGGGTTTTGCTATCGCCAGTTTATCACTGATCTTTGGTGTAGCGGACTTGTGTGGGTGTCTGTATAATGGTGGATTTCTCAGTGTGGGTCACAATATCCGTAGCGGAATACCGCCGCGGTCACGGTATATTGGCGGCTGTCAGCACGGCGGTAGGCGGCATTTACCGCCAGGGTTGTAATGAGGGCCTAACTGTTTCATTTCCTTTTTAGGTATGTAAGTAACATATGTTCTAGTAGAGTGCATATATACATCTCAGTCACTAAAACTCAGAACAACATGTTCCATCTTTTAATAAAAATACACTCTCTTCTATAGTCTTGCATCTCCCTTAAAGGGTGACTTTTCTCACAACACATAGTATAAGCCTAATTAAACACATTTTCTAACGCCAAGTGAACTTAAAAATACAACTGTGTACCGATGCTCACAGTTAGTACCCTAACCTATATTTAAACCACAATTTATATAAATAAAAATCCATGGCCCTCATTATGAGATTGGTGGCAAATTCCGCCTACTGCCATGGCCGCCAACATACTGTTGCCGTGGCTACCGACCGTCCATGCCATTATGACTGTAGACAGAATACCGCCAGAAGACTTGCGGAATTCCGTCAACGGTCATGACCACCCTTGCACATGCAAAAGAACTCAGCTCTGTGCAAGACTGTGTCAGAGTTCCTAAATTCCCCAAACTCTGCCAGCAGAATGGAGTTCTATGTCTGGGCCTACTCACGAGCAAAGAACTTACATTTGTCAAGACAAATTGTCAACCCTTTTTTCTAAAATTATTAACACTTTACTCAAACTTTTGAAGTGTTGATCAGATGATTCAGAATATATCAAGATATTGTCGTGAAACGCAACCACCTAATCAATATCGTGGAACAAACATAACATCAGTTTCTGGTATACCATTGTGGCAGAAGCGAGTCCAAACGGCATCCTAACATATCTGAATGTTCCATCAGGTCCTATAAATGTAAAAATATGTCTTGTTCTGCTGTTGACTCACTCTGATGATAGACTGCCTTAAGGTCCATAGTTGTAAAGTATTTTGCCCCATCTAGGTTTGAAACCAACTAATGTACCTTAGGTAGTAGATGGCGTTCCACCACAATTTGTTTGTTGACTGATGTAAAATCGACACACATTCCCCATTTGTTTTAAAGCAAAACATTCAGAAAAACCCATTCTGATGCATTCACTGGTTTGATTATCCCTTCATCACATATATTCTTAAGCATTTTCGACAATTCACACCTGACTGTTAATGGAACATGCCTCAATTTATGTTTGGTAGGTGCAGCATCTTTCTTCAATTGAATATGACATGAAAATCCTTTACCTTTCCCAAGTTCCTTTCTAATAAACGCTTATGTTCGTAGAGAAGGCTTTCCAATTTGTTTTCTCCCAAAAACACACTTTGAACTCTCAGTTTCTCATCTGCCATACAGACTTGTTCTTTAGCATTAGGGTTTAGGGTAATATCAAATTTCCTTTGATGCCTCCAACCCAAGACTTGAAAATGTCTCCTCTAATGCAACATTACGTTTTCCAATAATGGTTTTATGTTTAAAGCCTATTTCTGACACAGAATTACCCATCCTGTTAATTTCTTTACCCACAAATCTACACACTCTAACATCCATAGGTTCCACGCTTTTTCTCTTGCCAATTCTTGTAAAAGAAAGAGTCCAAAATAATAGTATAGGGGACTCCAGAATCAGCCATGACATCTAACATTCTTCCATCAATGCTAATCTTATACATAGGTGTTATACATGGTTCTTCACCTACTTTGTTAATGAGTGCTGCAGCCCACCAGTAGCATTTAATATACATGCCCAGGGCACATGCAGTACCATATACAAGGGGCTTATAGGTAAACTAAATGCACCAGTGAGGTGTATACCAGTGTTATCATGTTTGGAGGGAAGAGGAAAATGACCTTATCACTGGTTAGCAGGAGTAGATTGTGAGGAGTCCAGCCTAAATAGGTTCAGTAAAAATAGGGCACAGAAGGCAAAAATCTGGGGATGTGCTTCAGAAAGAGCAGATTTCTAACACTATGCACTTCTAAACATATACAAGCAATAAAAGACACCCCTTATGGCTGCCAAATATTATGAATGAATGAATGATTAAATAGAGATTTACTGAGTGTGTGACTACTCAATACTGTAACCAAGTGCTAGGTGGAGTGTAAGGAAATAATGAGAAAAGTATTATAGGCTACTCATTAAAAAGTCAGGTTTTGAGTTTTTTCCTCAAAAACCCCTCATCCTCAATTTGATGAAGTTCTAAGGGGAGATTGTTCCAACCCACAGGTCCCAGAAGGGTGAAGGATTACCCTCCAGCTTTACAGAGATGAAGCCTTGGAACTGTGGCCAGATAGTTATTTGAGGATCGCAGTTTTCTTCTAGGGCTATATGGGAAATCCTGGAGGACAAATAGCACAGAATGATATAACACTCTATACATCAAGAGAAGGGTTTTAGATATAATACGCTTATTCACTGGAAGCCAATGCTAGATCCGCAAATGTGGGGGAGACATGCTCCTGGCTAGGAGACTGAGAACAAGCAAAGCAGCCAAATGTTCAACAGTTTGTAGTTTCTTCACTAAGTACTTTGGCAGACCTGCTTATAAAGCACTGGCATAGTCCAGCCTGGACATAAGCAAGACCAGAATCACAGTGATTCTTACCAAAATGGAGAGAAAATTCAGAAACATTTTTGCCATGCGCAAGATACCAAAACAACAGTATTGATTTGTTTTGAAAAGACATTCATTTGTCAAATTTAATCCCCACTTTTTACCATATCAGTTTGTACATTGGGCGGGGATACCCCATCTGGCCAGTGTACTTCCACGTTAAGGTTAAAGTTGTGTGTGAAACTAAGAACCTCTGTCTTTTCGGTATTGAATTTAAGTTTGTTGAAATTCATGCAACGAAAGAAAGCAGAGAGACAGGGCTTGACAGCATCTGGCTCTATAAGCTCACCTTTCCCATAGGAAAAGAGTGTAAGTTGTACCAGGTTATGAAAGGCCCAAGTAATCAGTAACTGATGTCAGCAGCAGATGTGAAATTAATGTCAAGCGCTGGCGCCAAATTGTGTAAAGCATGAAAGAGCGCGTTGTGTATCAGCCAGTGTCCTCCACCTGCGTCTTGAACTGTTCCTGCAGAGTGACCCACGCCACTGCTATTGGTTGTTTGCATACCCCTCAATATTCCTCCCTACGCAGAACCAAGCTCTCAGCAGAAACCCATCATAAACTTCCTTTAGCCTGTTCAGCACAGGTGGCGGAGTCGGGGACTTCAAATGGTGCATTATTTGCCATTTGGCAAGGAGGAATTCGAGATCAACAACACAAGATTTATTTGTGGAAGTTTTAGATCTGGGGTATAGCCCCGGTATGAAATATCCCACAGTGTCCCAGTGTGTTTTTTTCTGTGAGGGTTCTAAGCGAGTCCCAAATCTCCTCCCAGTAAGATGACAGAGTTGGGCATGCCTATAACATATGCAGGAGGTCGGCATCCTCTGCGCAGCGTCTAGGGCAAGAGGACACAGCTGTGGGGAAGATTTTGTGCAATTTGGAGGATGTTGAATATGCTCTATGTAATAAAATGAGCTGAATGAACTTAAACTGTGTGTTACACGGTATCATGCTGGTATATTCCAGAAGGAACTGCTATTCGTTATCATGAAGTGGGCGGTCCCTGTCTTTCTTCCATCGGTCTCGTAAAGAAGTCAGCACCACATATAGATGAGAGCCCATGCTTCTGTCGAGCCACGTAACCAAGTGTCTGCCTGTGCCCATTTCATACTTTGCTTGTACCAGTGTATATGTGTCAGGTTCTGCCTCAGTTGGAGGCTAGTGCTGATGCATGTAACATAAGATTTTGACATGTCTAAGGAATAATGATCCAGATAATTAATGTGATTGTATAAAGTCCTTGTGTGAAAGCAATGTTCCATCCTTAAGGAGGTCACAGATGGTGAAGATACCTGCTGCTTCCCAAGCAGACAGTTTAGTAGTCATGAGATCACCTGCCTTGATGGGTAGACCACATAATTGGATGTTTGGGGCATAAGGAGTTTTAGTGCGAATAAGATGGAGTGCAGTGCTCCAGTAAGAGCATTGTGTATGATAAATGCAGTTTCGGGCAGGACTGTTTACTCACAAGTAACTGTAATGCATATAAAATCATAGTTCACAGTGTATAACCTATTTGTTGTAAATGTAATCCGACCAGCCACTATGAAAGGCACTGTAATTGGGCTGCAAGGCAATAAGACTGGAAGTTGGGGGTGTCTAACCCACCACTCTCCATTGGCAGCTGTAGCTTAAGGAGACCAATGCAGCGTTGGCCCGCACCCCATATGAGATCAATCAGAAGAGAGTCTTAAAAACAGGATGTGGAATAATTATTGGTAGATTTACAAAATACTATAATAAATTGGGGAGCATGACCATTTTTGCAAGGGCCAACCATCCTGTCACTGATAGGGGTAGGGTGACCCAGAATTTCACCTGGCCTCTCAGCACTGAAGTAGCTTTCAGTAAGTTCCCTTCAAACAGATCCATGTGGGATCTGTAGACCTGGTTGCCCAGGTATCTGAACGTGTGGTGTGCTACCAGGATAGTTTGTGTACCCTTGGAAATCCCATTGTATGGGTAAAGCGCTCTGGAAGGAAAATGCATATGATTTGATATGATTGACTAGCAGACCTGGTAAGTCCCTGAATGTTTGAAGTATGATAGAAATAGGTGTCAGGTTCATTCCGAGGTCATGGGTGTATAAATCATGTTGTCCGCATATAATGAAACTGCGTGTGATTGGACCCCATACAGGAAATCCCAGCCCACTGCCTCCTGCCTAAGCTTCTACGCCAGGGGTTCCATCGCTAACACAAATAGTGAAGGTGATAACAGACATCCTTGACACGTTCCCGAGGATATCAGGTATTGGGAGGAGATGTGTGTGCCTGTTTTGGCCCGGGCCGTTTGGTTAGCATAGAGCACCTTGACTCAGTTAATAAAGGTGGTAGGAATGTTAAATTTCTGCAACAACGAGAACAAATAGTCCCAGTCCAGAGTCAAGCACCTTTTGCAGGTCCATTAAGAGGCAGCTGGTATCAGGTAAGGAATCATGCTATTTCCATAACTTGGCATAGGCGCCTAATGTTCAGCGAGGTGCACCTGTGTGGAACCCAGCTGCATTGATCTATGGGTACTAAATCCAGGAGTAAGAGGTGCAGCCTGTGGGCTAGCACCTTGCTAAGGATTTTGTATTCTGAGGTCAAGAGAGAAAGCAGTCTGTAAGAGGAGAGATCATCTGTGGCCAGGCTGGGTTTAAGCAGGAAGGTGACAAAGGCCTGACTGGTCCTCGAAGGTAAAGAGCCTGCCTACAGAGATGACTTGTAAAGCTTCTTTAAGCGGGGAAGCAACCGTGTGGCACAAGTGGAATAGAATTCTATGAGTAGACCATCTATGCACGCTGTATTGTTACATACCGTCCCCTTAATTGCAGTTCTTCCGGTGCTATGGGAGCAGCTAAAAGAGCATGCCCTACCTCCAGGGTCCGTGGGAGTCTCAAGTCTCCCAGGAAACTATCCCTCATCACTGGGGGCAGCGTGGGATGAGTCCTATACAGGGTCGCATAATAGGAACAAAATGTGTTGTTAATTTACAACTGGGTAGTGCAGTGTACCCCTATAGGTGAAGTGATAGATAGGATGACTGTAGGGGACATTTATGGTTGGATCATGTGGACAAAAAGCGTGCCAGCCCTATCCCCTCTAGAATGCAGCTTCTGCTAGTATGTTGGGTAATCAATAAGCCTAAGTTGCTCTAAGGTTGCCAATTGTTGCATCCTAGTGTCCTGTAGGGCTGCTAAGCGTGTGGGGTCATGTACTGTCTCCTGCTTGAGGATTCCCAATTGTGTCTCTATGAGTTGTAGTTTGTGAAGAGCTTGGCTCCTGTTGCAGTAGCCACAAAGACTCCCCTGATCACAACTGTAAATGCCTTTCTAACCATGAGTGGTATGGAGGCTGTGCACTCATTTGCAGTGAAATATGTGTCACTGGCATTACTCAGGGTGTTTCTAAATACTGCATCCTCCAGGAGTGTTGGTTGCGTGTACTATGTGGGTGTTGGCAAGGGAACTTTTTGACCCATGTTAGGACATACTCAAGCAGCTTATGATCTGAGAAGGTCTCCCCAAATAAATTGCAATGGAGAATATTCCCACAATATGTGCAGGGCAAAGGATGTGGTCTAAATGAAGGTGTAGGCTGTGAGTTGGAGAAAAGAAGGAAAATTCCTGCATACCCTTGTTGTGAGCCCTCTATATGTTGATCAGTATCCAGTCTGCCAGCTCAAGAGGGACTGGGCTTCCCTAGCCGAGTTAGTATTTAGTGAGGGTGGATGTGAATGTTCAAGGTTAATATCTAGGACCACATTAAAATTACCTCCTAAGAACCAAGGAAGATGTGAACACTCCATCAGGACTCCGGATACCCATTGTAAGAAAGCATCTTGCTTAGTGTTTGGTATATATACACTGCCCAGAGCTATTGCCATCCCATCCAATAACCCAGGGACAAAAACATAGCTTCCCTTGGTGTTGATTTTAATGACCTGCGCCTCCAATGGAGCACCCACCCTCAGCCAGACAGTCACCCTACAGGCAAACTCTGAATATGTCCTAGTGAACAGTTGCCCCCTTAATTTTGTGAACAATTTAATGGCTTGAGGCAGAGAAGTGATGTATACTATATTTGTCTTTCAGCGATGGAGTTGCACCAGAACCCTATGTCTTTTGTGAAGGGACCCCAATCATCTGACATTCCAGTTCAGCATTTTGTAATGTTGTAAGGCAGTTGACATAAGTGGCTGTATAAATGGAGACACTCCCTACTTGGCAAAAGATAAAGGAGGCATAGGGACAAATCTGATGAAAGAAAGAACATTTTCCCAATTCTGGGTCCAACAAGAGACAATTGTTCAACCAAACTAAAATTAACAAGCAAAACATAGTAACCAAATAACACATTGTGCAATCGCTTAAGGAGGGGACCAAGCGCAGAACAGAATTGGACCCACCAACACAGTGGTCAATAGATATTCATGCCTCTCACTGGCACCTCAGGAATCCCAGAAGTTACCAAATGTAAGGCTACAGAGTAGCTACACTGCAACAAGTAGGCGTGCACCAAACACAAGAGGGAGCCCACCTGGCATACAAGTCCATCAAGGAGTGATGGAGTGTGGTAACCAAAGAGGGGAGAATGAGGATGAACACCAGGAGAGGATGAAAGGTGAAAGAGGGCAGGGAGGGGAAAGGAGAAGCATCATACATCTGGGAAGACAAGTGAGAGGAAAGGAATGAACGGTTAGACTCAACCAGACAGGAAACATGACATTAAGGACTGAAAGGAGATGTAGTCCCTTATAAGGCTCAAATCATAGTATCTGTGGTGTCACATTGGGGAAAAGTGCCCCACTTCTATTGAGTCTGAGTCAGAGTTTGCACTTGCTGAGGAGCAGTGGTGTAATTAAACTTGAGGCCCCCTGCAAAATACATGGAAGGACCCCCTATGGACTTACTAAGGAGACCTCAGGCCTGGGTACTGTGCTATCGGGGCAGCTTGGAGCTCAGGCTCCCCACACCATAGGGGCTACTGCTGAGGAGCTTGAGGAGGGTTGTCGATGTTGTGATCCAAGAGATGACACAGTTGCCAGTACTGCCACCCTGCCCTCCAGGGCATGCTGAGGGAAGGCACCACATTCACAATTGTCTGATGTGCCCCTCTATGATGGCAAAGCAGCACTCACTCCCCTCTGCATTCACTTTGATGGCGGTGGCTGGCACTCCAACCAGCCCCATTTGTCATCAGGGGTGTCAAAGAATAATGAACACTCATCGTCTATGACCTTCAAACGGCTGGGAACATTACGGAGTAGGTGAGTCCCTCAGAGTGCAGCTGTCATTTGGCCGCCAAGAAGGATGCATGGCATCTCTGCACTTCTAATATGTAGTCCAGAAAAATGGACACCATGACGTTGCCCACAGTTATAGGGGCCGCCTCTTTAGCCTTTTGGAGTAAATTATCACAATCTCTGTAGGTAAGTACCAGTGCTACCATTGGTCGAGGAGGTGTTCCCTGTGTGCTTGCTCCACTGTAAATAGGGGTGATAGGTCCTGGGGGACAACCACCTTTTGAAGCCATTGCTCAATGAACAACGTTGGGTTGGGACATTCCACACATTCCGTCATCCCCACTATTCGCATGTTATTATGACATTCGCAGCCTTCAAATATTTCCGCTTTCTCATGTAAGTTGCTTCTGAAGTTCTGCAATGGCAGTGGAATGTGAGGCCTGTTGTGGAGGGCAAGTTACGATAACATATTTTCCGCTGTTTGCATTTTGTCAGACAGTTTAGAATGATACTCGCATAAGATGCCAAGATCTGCTGATAGGGAATCAATACAGCTTTCAATGGCAGATCTGGAATCTTGTATTTCTCGGAGGATCAGATCCAGTTTATCCGGTGGAGGAGTGAGGTTCAGGGGCAGAATACAGCCATCTAGGGTGGGCATAGAAATAGCATCTGACTGGATTTGCTGAGAAAGCCTACGTCCCTGAGAAGATGGTGAATGAGAGGACTTAGTACACCCCATGGTAATGACCTATGGGATGGTGTGGGTAACACCGTTTGGTTGGTAGTCAAATGTCCGGGTTGCACGAGCCATGCAGAACATATAGGAATTGTGGGCAATCCTTTCTCAATTATGACAGAGGGCAATGGACATTGACTCAGTGTCTAGGACAAGCCTAACATACCCCTCTGATAAGGCTTGACGAAGGCTGGTCATCCCTCTGGCAAGGCCCCACAGAGGGCCCTTGGTGTGAGGTTCCCTTGCTCAGCTTCTGGCAGTTGGTGACTCAGCAGGCCAGGACCTTGGTCAGTGCAGTGTCGCAGGCAGTCAGTGGAAGGACACGTAATGCAGAGTCCAGCAATCCTTGGCAGCCCAGATGAGTACTCTCATATAGGTGAATGAGGCGGTGATTGATAGGGAGCCTTTTGCAGTGTCCGTTGAGTGCCGCCTGGACTCACAAGCCCAGGGGCATTGTACTGTGGCAATCGGGTCCCCAGCTCAGCAGAGGCCATATGGAACTACATGCTGGGGGCCTCAGGAGAGCAATATTACAGTGGCTTCAGCAGCCCATATACCTCCTGATATGGCAGTGGGTTAGGGGAGGTGGCAGGGGCAGGGACAGTTAACAGCATCCAGACGGTTAGGTGATGGCTGTTCAGGCCCTGCACGTCATGAACAAGGCACTCGTCGCTGCCATTTGCAGCCCCCCAATACCATCCAGATACCTGCAGCTTGTTTGAAGGGTCCAGTCTCAGGCCATTAGTCCAGCTCACAGCATTCATAGTAAAAGCCAGGGGAAGCCTAGTAGACAGAGCGAGCCACCCCCTCAAGCTGCAGGCACATACAGCTCAGGGTGACCAGACCCTCATGATTTAGTGCCATCCTCTGCCCCTCTGCAGTCCAAGCAAGCTACATAGGTCACCAGTTGGTGCCAAGGCCCGTTCACCGTGTTTGCTTTCGTGGATTGGATTCACAGGGCCTCACTGTCAGGCGGGGGATCGGCTCCTCGCAGTTCCAATCTCCGGATCGGGCCAAGCAGAGGCTGATATGTCCAGACAGTGACACAATTCTCTGGGGAATTACCAGTGGGCTGCTCTTGGGACAGTCCCAAGACTCTGACCGGGCAGCGCTCCATGCAGGAGAGTCAGAGCGGGGGGAAGGCGCAGGCGAGAGGCCTCAGCCCACATGACCGTGTCCACACCCGATACAGGAGACACCTCCGTGTCAGCCAGCATCGCCCCGTGCAGTCAGTCCAAGAGGAGGATGCACCAATGGTGTAGGCAGGGACCCAACCATCCAATGGTGAGTTAAATTAATGGCAGATGTTTAAGAATTCCCAGATGTTTAAACTGACACCTTTGCCATCTTCCCTGAGTGTCATTAGTATAAAAGATTATCTTAGCCCCAAAAGAGTCAACCAGAGCAGCAAGCCGAGTCATACAAATATTAAGCCTTATTAGGCTGAGGGCACAGCCCTGTGGTACTCCTATTGAGACACTTCTGCTGCCAAAGAATAAGGAGGTATCCAGACTTCTTGACTTCTGTCATCAAGGAAGGATTTCATCTACTTCCAGGCATTATCTCTGATTCTTGTCTTCTGAAAGTGGGCGATCAGCCTGGAATGCAAACCATGTCATATGCTGCTGACAGGTCTAACAATACCAGGATTGCCCTTCTGCATGCTTCAATGGTGCTATTAATCAGTTCTGAGACTTCCTAAAGGGCAGTCTCTGTACTGAACTTTGTCTAGAAAACAGACTGACTGCGGTGTAACAGCTTGTTTGTCTCAATATAGTTAACGAGCTGCTGATTAACAAACCTTTCTACCAGTTTAGATGGCGCAGGCAACGGAGAGATGGGTCTATAATTGCCTGGGACATCAGGGTCCATAGTAGGGTTCTTTAGAAGGGGTAAGCAGTATGGGACTGTGACCGTTGCCAAGGATTTATTGCCGGGAGTTCCTTGCTGGGTTAGTGATGTCTACTCCCATCGCTAGAAGAGAAAGGGGGCAAGGATTGAATGGAGATCCTGGCTTAAGATTTAAAATAGCCACTCTAGAATCTTCCAGTGAGATAGACTTAAGCTTAGATAACCAGCAGGACACAGTGCTAGGGGGTTGGGTTGGTCTAGGAGCATCAGCTTCCAACATCCAAGTTACAGTTAACGGAATCTCTTGTATTTTGTCATGAAAGAAAGAGGCCAGTTGTTCACACCACTTGGCCAAAGGGTCCTTGCTTTAATGCAGGTAATCGGATCTGAGAAGTTTTTTAACAATCTTACAAAATTCTCTTGATTTGTTTTCTGCCCTTTCAATGCTTACTTTGTATTCTCTCGTAATAGAATTTATCAAGGCCACATATTTCTCAAGTGACTTTTTATATATTTCTTTGTCCTCTATACTGTAAGGTTTGCTCTAAGCCCTTTATTATCAGGAGTAGGGTTGGTTTTGGAACCTTTATCTCATGTTGTTGATTTGTTTCATAAGATACTAAAGCCCATATTTATAGTTTTTTAGCGCCGAATTTGCGTTAATTTTTTGATGCAAAATTGGCGCAAACGTACAAAATACAACTGTATTTTGTAAGTTAGCGCCGCTTTTGCGTAAATAAATAACACAAATGCGGCGCAAAAAAAGTATAAATCAGGGCCTAAGTATAGAATATGACTACTTATTTAAAAGATATTTACTGTGGAAATTCTGTGATTCCTCCAGTTGGGTTGTGGGACAAGATTATCAATTTAGCGGCCATTTAGGGAGGACTCTGACAAAGGCCAGAATAACCAAACAATATTGGTGGTCTGAGTTGGCTAGACAGGTGAAGGTTGTAGTAGTGAGCAAGGAGTAATGTATTTTTTTAATTATTTATTTGATTGTCATACCACATCTTGATATACCCAATCCACATAAAACCAAAAATAACTTAGCATTTGCACCCCACCCAACCCCATTAGATAAACACCATAGTGATCATATACATCATCAGTGTTTCACCAGGTTAAAGCAATATCCAGACATTATTGAAATAAAGAGTACACACTTATAGTCCTGTAGCTTCCGCTTCATTGTCATCGGCACCCTGTTGGATTGTAGGAAGAAAGGATGTAAGATGGGCCCAGATGTCCTTAGGTCCCAAGGGGCCTAGTAGCTCCTCAGCATAAAGTCCAAGTTGTTCCTTACAGCATTCCAGATTATGCAACCATTGTTTCTGAGTGGGAGCAGCTTGTGCACCCCAGTGTATAGCCATTCTCCTTTTTGCCAGCAAAAGAGGCACATAGGGGGTCATTACAAGTTTGGTGGGCAGAAAAGGCTGCCCACCAAACTTCCCCGCTCAGGTTGCCACCATTGTGGCCACCTTCCCACGGGCCCCATTACAAGTTCCCCTCTGGGTCAGCAGGCGGAAACACCAGCAATGAACAGCCCACAACATTGACACCGGCTCATAATTGCGGTGCGTAGGGTGCAACGGCACCCATTGCGCTTTTCACTGTCTGCAACAGTGAAAAGCACAACAGGGCTGTCCATGGGGGCACTTGCACTGGCCATGCCAAGTGCATGCTTTTAAATGGCAGTGCAACCGGCATGGAAAAGCTGGCGGAGAGGGGGGTCGTGTTCCCCAGGGCAGTGTTGCATGCAGTGCTGCCCTGACGGATTAGGACTGCCAGAACTGCTAGTCCCTCCAGTGGAAAGAAACTGGTGGTGCTAGTGGTCCAACCATGGCCGAACCACCATGGTAATAATGTCGCAGTCTGACCTCCAGAAAAGTGGTTGGACCACCGCTTTGGCGGTGGTCAGACCGCTAGTGTGGCCCTGGCATACTGAAGACCACCAGGGTCGTAATTAGGCCCATAGCGTCTATTTGCTGACTGTAGGGGTTTTACCAGACCCAATAGACACAGCTCTGGAGTGCAATTTACTATCTCCACTATCATCTCCAGTAAAGCCTTTGTTAAGTAAGACCAGAAGCTATGAATCACTGACAAAGGCAGGCTAAATGTAAGATGTCTGCATTCATCTAATCACACAGCACACCCTTAGAATCCATTTGCAGCCCAAATGTATTCAATGTTGATAGTGTATTAGACTGTTGATTCAGGAATTTTAAATGTATGATACTAAGTTACAATTGGAGGTAAGCATGCTCATTTGTGCTCAACAGAAAGACCAGTCACCTCTCTCTAGTGGGTCTGCTAAGACTATGTTCCACCTCTCTAGAGCCTTGTCTGGCACTGCTGGTCTATCAGTTTGTGATGTATTATACAACTTAGTAATTAAGGGCCTGATTTAGAGTTTGGCAGATGGGTTACTCCATCACAAACGTGACGGATATTCCATTTGTCATAATACGATGTCTATAGGTTATAATGGGATTGTAAAATGGAGGGCAGGATATCCGTCACATTTGTGATCGAGTAACCCCATCTGATAAACTGATAAACTAAATCAGGCCCTAAGTGTGTCTGCATGTCACTGGTTAGCAAAGTCTGCAATGCGTTAAGCTCAGGAGGGGGTCCTGGAAGTTGAAGAAAATATTTGCTCATGCCACTCTAGGACAGTAGTAAGTAAAAATGTGTAACAGGGTGTGGCGCTGTGACTGCGAGACATCAGCCAGGGTTATGAATTTGTCATTCCAGTATGAATAATGGAGTGTGGCACTGGGACTGGGAGACATCAGCCTGGGTTATAAATTTGCCATTCGATTATGTGTTGGAGTGATAAGTCTAAGGGCCTTATAATGAGTTTGTCAGTCCCACTGCGGGACTGCCAAACTCGCGGGGAGGACACCACTGCTATGGCGGTGGTATCCCCCGAGCGTATTACAATGTTCCCGCCAGACTGGCCAGGGGGAACATTGTAGGAGGCAGTTCCTGCTGGGCTGCCTGGCAGGAACAGTGCTAGGATATTGGTCTTGGCTCCTTCAAGGGAGCCAAGACCAATACAGCAAAAGCAGACAGTGCGCATTCCCACAGTGCTGAGCAGGGGGTTACCTGGCACAGGCTTTCCGCAGCCTTCTCAAGGCTGGAACCCAGCCATGAGAAGGCTGAGTTGTAATCAGCCAGGTGGCACTGAACTCAGCGCTGGCCTGGCTAAGTACAACTCAGACCCCGCCAGACTATTGGGATCCATGTTCCCGACCGAGGCAGTGATCCCCTTGAGGGTCTGCCCACCAGGGTTGTAATGTGGTGGTTGGACCACCACAGTTGCAGCAGTACAAGTGTCACAGCGAGGCTAACGGTCCTTGGACTGCAAGCCTTGTAATGAGACCCTTAGTCTGTAAGGTTGGCTCCTTGTCCCCTCTTGAAATCCCCAAAGAACTGTGGACTAAATTAGGGCTTGATTTAATTGGGACCTTTGCATTGCTACCACTGAGTGAAAGATTTTTATTGGTCTTGGTTGACTATATTTCAAAGTGGGTATCGGCCTGTTGTGTAAGTTCAATTACCATTTGATGTGTAAATGAATTCTTGAAAGATGTTTTTGCATCTGAAGGTGTATCCAAAACCACTATTACTGACAATGAGATAGTCTCTCAGGTCGATGTTGAGGGAAAAGTTGTTTGTACATCTGAACACTACTAATTTAGTCAGTGATGTTTCCCCATTTGTGTCTTTGAAGGGAAGAGTGGCAGGGTCCTAACTCAATTCTTTGTAGTTGAAGTATAAGTTTGTGGTGAAACATCTGGTGCAGTTAAACATTACCGGGAAAACTACAAGAAAATGTTGATCAGGTGTTTGTGATCATGATTAGGGTACGGTGAGTGGGTATATGTGAAGAAACCAAGATGGATGGCTAAAAAGAGATCACAGTTTGCTTGACCCAAACACATTATTCAAGTGAAGAAGATTGTGGTGGTCCTTAGTGATGGTGAGGAAGAGAGTATGTCTCGGTTGACCAAGTGTAAAACCAATGTCTGCAAATGTGAAGATTCTCTTGTTGAAGCCTCACTGATTAAGGACACTTTGACTGATGCTACAGAGGCTGGTAATTCTCCTATTCCCAGGGTCTCATGAGCCAAAGAATAACTATAGCATTTGAAAAATTATAAATTGTATTAGATATTGTTCTTTTGTTCTGCCATTGTATGCTTGTTTTGCATAGATATTTATGTTAGAGTTATTGTTTTATGTTGTTATTGTTTGTCTATATTTTTATTATGTTGTATGTTTTTCTGTGTTTGCTACTTATAAGGGAGGGGGAAGATGTGTTGTGTCCAGATTTGGTGTCTCTGTGTTTCTTGTGATGTTCTCAATGAAATGTGGGATAAAGTCATGAGTGCAACCACGGAGATAGAACTGTGAGGCAGAGTTGAACAGCAGCTAGAAGTGTAAGCAGCTGTTTATGTTGGTGGATGAATAAAACTTGAAACAGTAGCTGACTGCTGTAATTCTATCTATCTATACAGCTGAAATGAGCAAGTTTGCTCCATGATCCCAAAAGTCATTAACCCGGATAGGCACATAGCAGTGGCTGATACATGTTAATAAATATATGTAAAGAATATTAATTTCTTATTCATTGCTTTATTTTTGTTTTTATCTTGTCAAACATATCCATTGTATAAACACACTTGAATACCTTCTTGGAGTTCTCTGTTCCCTTATTTATTGAGTTTGTCCCATAATAGATGATAACTAGAGTTCACCACTGAGGTTGAGGCTGTCCCAGTGGAACATTAATTAGCACGAGATGTTAACCATATGATGAAACTTGCCATGAAATGTGGGTGAAAGTGTTTATCTATAAAGAGAAGTATTCCATGTAGAGGGACATTGTTCTCTCATTCTGTTAAATATCAGATCTGTTACCTCTTGAATCTCATATATGGCTTCATGATAAAAAGCACAGATTTAATGAAACCTAAAACAATATTTGCATGTATAATATATGTCTGCTCTATTTTCTCTTTTGCCTAACTTCTCATCATTATTACTGTTAAGATTCAAAGAGGACTGTATGGCTCCACATTAATGTTTAGGAAGGTTGTGTTTTTTTCAGTCTGTTTGATAGCAGGAGTGACCCTGATATGTCAAGACTGGTGTGTCCAGGTTGTTAGCTGACCAACCTGTTAGGACTTTAGATGGGACCCCCTTCCCGCACCATCTCTCTATCATAATAGCAGTGTGATTCCTCCGTACTTCCGAAAGGCTTGTCTGTAAAGTGCAGTTTTGATCTCTTTCCTGAATCTTATCTGCCCACAGAGACTGGCCCAGGTGTTTATAGTGCTCATGCCATCACTGTTATTCCCCCTGCCTTGCCTCTTCTGCCTCATCTTCTGTTGGTGAATTAGGCTGATGGGTCTTGATCGCTGGTTTCTGCTGCGATGGTAATGAGATAGTACTTTCCGAAATAGTTTGGGTTTATTCTGAGAAGGACACTACTGGCAAGTACTGGAAGCATAGTGGACACTTCAAACATTGAAACTAATTTACATATTAATTTATGTGTGTCCTGGTGTTTAATTAGGCAAAACATGTCAAATGCATGGCACAAAACCTTAAATGCATCCATTTGCCAGGCTAAACAAGTCCTTCCAGAGTAGGGCTGGGCACTTGAAAGTGGACTGTCTGTAAAGTATGAATTGTTGTTGCTCATTAGAGGTCTGATGAAATGGAACACTCAGATCATTTTGTGCATCTCTCACTATATCACCTTTTAGGAGCATTTTCTAAATCACATAAACTGTCTAACAGAAGCTGGTTCACTGTATACCTCTTATACAATTTAATTTATTGCACATTGTCAAGAGATGCACGTAATTGATATGAAAAAGAATGGAGGCAATCAAAGTTCTCCCTGCTGGTCACTGTAAACGACTTACATAACAACCCTAGTTATGTCTATAAAAACTCATTGCCACCAGAAAAACTAACTTTCTTCAATACAAATAGGATAGTTTACACCAAGCCTTCAACAATAACGTTTACATAGGATTCTGGAACATGATGGCACATAGCGATAAGTCCGCAGATCCAAAGCAATTAGCTATGATTTTGAAAGGTCAGTGGTCTGGGCATTCTTCATGAATATTTTCTTCTCAAAGTGGATGAGAATATAATGAGCTCCCAAGTATAGATCTATTGGTCAATAGTAATACATTTTCAATTCAGGACTTTTTCTAGTGTTGTCCAAGGTAAAAAAGGGAAGTCCCCAGGGTCTGATTGAGTCCTCTAATTTTTAAACAATTAAGAGCCTTTAATTGGTGGCGATTCTAGCTCACATGTGGCGAATACAGTTGTAGAATTTGCCATACTAGCAGAAATGTTATGGGGAAATTGCGATTGAAAAATCTGCAGCTGGACCTTGTGACCAGGGAGTGATCAATGAAAATACAGTTGGCTTCAGAAAAGGTAAAAGGGGAATATATCAAGCATACCTCTAATCAACAATGATCATCAAACATGTAAACATTTTGAAAATGCTCCAAAGAGTGTTTTGAGTAGCTAGAAAGGAGCACGTTTTTCAATGTCATGGTGAATGTGGGTGTTGGTCAGGGCTTAGTGGAAATGATCTGGCTTCTACATATGGCGATCTCATAAGGAGTGAGTTTTGGGCCAGGAGATAATTTAATGGATAAAATAATTATTGCCAAGGAAGTAATACAGGGTACTCCCTTTCACACATGTTATTTTATAGCTTTATTAAACACATTTACACCAAGCCAAAAGTCAGTAAGCAGATTCTCTAAAGTATGGTGGATCTCAGGTATATCTTAGTGGTCACAATTTTGATCCAGCTACATGTGCCCTTATAGTAAATAGCCCAGTGTGTCTTTTTCACAGTTTTGAAGTATTTTGTAAAGAGTATAGTTTATTGATAACATTTTTCATGTGAAGACATTTGTTGTAGGTAACGTGCAAGCAATTAGAAGATTGATAGGCCTATTTGTTATAGTATGTGAAGAGGTCAATTTATTTGAATATTTAGGAATGCACTTTACTGCCACTGGGAAATGGCATGGTTAGATCACTGTGGAGGTCATTTTGACCTTGGCGGACGGCGGAGGCCGTCCGCCAAGGTACCGCCGCTGAATGACCGCACCGCGGTCAAAAGACCGCGGCGGCCATTCAGACATTTCCTCTGGGCCAGCGGGCGCTCTCCAAAAGAGCGCCCGCCGGCCCAGAGGAAATGCCCCTGCAACGAGGACGCCGGCTCAGAATTGAGCCGGCGTAGTTGCAGGGGTGCGACGGGTGCAGTTGCACCCGTCGCGTATTTCAGTGTCTGCTTAGCAGACACTGAAATACTTTGCGGGGCCCTCTTACGGGGGCCCCTGCAGTGCCCATGCCATGGGCATGGGCACTGCAGGGGCCCCCAGGGGCCCCGCGGCACCCCCTACCGCCATCCTGTTCCTGTCGGGAGACCCGCCAGGAACAGGATGGCGGTAGGGGGTGTCAGAATCCCCATGGCTGCGGAGCACGCTCCGCAGCCATGGAGGATTCACAAGGGCAGTGGTAAACCGGCGGGAGACCGCCGGTTTACCCTTTCTGGCCGCGGCTGAACCGCCGCGGTCAGAATGCCCTCGGGAGCACCGCCAGCCTGTTGGCGGTGCTCCCGTGGTCGGTGACCCTGGCGGTCACCGGCCGCCAGGGTCCGAATGACCCCCTGTGTGTGTTATGATCTTTTAAAAAAATCTATAGAGATTTTGTGATAATAAGAGCCTCAGATGTTTACGATGCTAAATCCGTCATCTGTTTTGCACATCTCTGAGGTCTGGGGTGACAAGAAGATTTAGCCCTCACAGCTTATGAAGAATAATTAGCTGAAGTCCCTTTTCGTTCTCTCTCATTTTACCCCTTGTCAATTATTCTATAGAGAAATGGGAGTACTGAGACCGGAATGCAGGGCCAAATTCTACTCCCTTTTGAAACTGCATGAGGGTTGGACCAATGTACATGGTGCAGTGTGTAGAGACAGTTCACTTTCAAGTGCCCTGCCCTCTTCTGGCAGGACTTAACATCCTAAAGGAAAAGAAACTATCGAGGGTCCCTGGTATAATCAGTAGCCCATCCAGGGAAATATACTTGAAGTACAGGAACAAATATTGAGCTACTAACCAATACAAAAACTAAATAAAAATAATATATAAGGCAACAACCAATATAATAGATTTAAAAAGGATATTTATTAAATGTGTATGTCACTCAAAACGAGAACTAGGGATATCCCAAACTCATACAGTATATGAACATAACTTGCACACAACAATATTTACAATTTCAAATCAAAAGCGTATATCTAATCAGTACAACACTAATTCATTTATAAATATTAAGACAATACACTTAACAGACCGGAACCACAAATAATAAGACAAAAATATTTACACACAACAATTAACTTGACAAGGACAATGTGCAACTTAAGACATGACAATAGACATGTGATACCACAACAATCAACATAACATAAATATAAAAAACATTTAATCTCTCAACTATACCAAAATACAGTTCAATGTAAACGTGTAATCTTTCCACTGTACCAAAATACAATTCAATGTGACACACTCTTTTATATGAATAACAGTTGTCAATTAATCCTGTGTAATCACAAAAATGAAAAAATCATACACTGTATGAAAATGTCCTTGCAGATGGAGTGGTAAAGACCCAATCTGTGAAGTCACAGAATAAAGCAATTGTACATTGTTTAAAGATTAAGGCGGTCATTACAACCCTGGCGGTCGCACCGCCGGGGCTGGCGTTTTTCCTCCACTATGGCCCCGGCGTGCCCAGGGGATTACGAGTCCTCCTACCGCCAGCCTTTTCCTGGCGGTTTGAACCACCAGGAAAAGGCTGGCGGTACGGGGAGTCGCAAGGCCCCTGGCATGGGCAGTGCAGGGCCCCCTGACAGGGCCCCGTGCAGCTTTTCACTGTCTGCTATGCAGACAGTGAAAAGTGCGACAGTTGCAACTGCACCCGTCGCACGGCCGCAACTCCGCCAGCTCCATTTGGAGCCGGCTCCTGTGTTGCGGCGGAGATCCCCGCTGGGCCAGCGGGCGGAAACCAGGTCCAGCGGGGATCTCAAATGACCGGGGCGGGAGTGCGGCCGCATTGGCAGCCGCCCAGCGGTCAGATCTTGGCTGAAGCCGCCCGCCAAGGTCATAATGAGGGCCTAAATATCCTCACAGATAAAAAAGTAGGAACCAAGCCTATGCGCGTTTCGGCGGTATTCCTCTAATAAGGAGGCCGCCTTCTTCAGGGCAGTTCCATTTCCAGATGATAGTGAAGAAAAACGCACAACAATAGAGATATTTCAAGTGGCTTATAGCCTAATGGAAAAATAAACAACAAAAAATACAACATAAGCAAATATATTCTCTTGAGATACGAGGAACAACCAGTGCCATCACCAATGTGAATACCATCACCCTGTGAAAATAGAATATGAAATACAACCCATATATGTCTCAAATAATACCACTACAGACATGACCTCCAACACAACACAAAAAAGCCACTCAACCAAACTACACCAAAAATCTATAGAGCAAGAATGAGTCTGCCACATGCCAAAATAATATCTACTTTCTATACACATGGAATAAATAAATAAATAGATACCTGCAACCCAAAAAATGGTAAAGTGTACTACCAGTCATAGAGAAGAGAGAGCAGTCCCATTCAAATAATCTTCACAGAAGACCTTTTATGGGGACCACCCCCCTAGAATGACATATCCAATTATCTGAAAAAATAATAATTAAAAACTTACTAAAAAAAAAAAAACGAAACCACATAAAAAAATGCCAATGACTGGAACAAGGTCATAAGAAATAATAGCATTTAAAGAATACCATTTAACTGACGAATATGATGAATATAATGAAAAAACCTAAACGGGGGCGTGCTTGATACAATCCATGCCGATCATAAGGATACTGTAGGAGGCTGGCCTGGTTTGTAGTGAGTACCAAGGGGTACTTACACTCTGCACCAGGTCCAGGTATCCCTTATTAGTGTAGAAGAGGTGTCTAGCAGCTTAGGCTGATAGAAAAGGGTAGCTTAGCAGAGCAGTTTAGGCTGAACTAGGAGACATGCAAAGCTCCCACTATACCACTGGTGTCATATGCACAATATCATAAGAAAACACAATACACAGATATACTAAAAATAAAGGTACTTTATATTTATGACAATATGCCAAAAGTAGCTCAGTGAGTACCCTCAGTATGAGGATAGCAAATATACACAAGATATATGTACACAATACCAAAATTATGCAGTAATAGCAATAGAAAGCAATGCAAGCAATGCACAGTCACAATAGAGTGCAATGAGAGCACATAGGTATGGGGCAACACAAACCATATACTCCAAAAGTGGAATGCAAACCACGAATGGACCCCAAACTTATGTGAGCTTGTAGAGGGTCGCTGGGACTGTAAGAAAACAGTGAGGGTTAGAAAAATAGCCACCCCAAGACCCTGAAAAGTAGGTGTAAAGTGCACCTAAGTTCCCCAGAGAGCACAGAAGTCGTGATAGGGGAATTCTGCAAGGAAGACCAACACAAGCAATGCAACAACGATGGATTTCTGGACGAGAGTACCTATGGAACAAGGGGACCAAGTCCAAGAGTCGCGACAAAGTCGAGATTGGGCAGATGCCCAGGAAATGCCAGCTGAGCGTGCAAAGAAGCTGCCACCGGATGGTAGAAGCTGTGGATTCTGCAAGAATGAAGAGGACTAGGAACTTCCCCTTTGGTGGATGGATGTCCTACGTCGTGAAGAAGCTTGCAGAGGTGTTCCCACGCAGAAAGACTGCAAACAAGCCTTGCTAGCTGCAAGGGTCGCGGTTAGGGTTTTTGGATGCTGCTGTGGCCCAGGAGGGACCAGGATGTCGCCAATTGCGTGAGGAGATAGAGGGGGCGCCCAGCAAGACAAGGAGCCCTCTCAGAAGCAGGCAGCACCCGCAGAAGTGCCAGAACAGGCACTACGAAGAGGAGTGAACCGGAGCTCACCCGAAGTCACAAAAGAAGATCCCACGATGCTGGAGGACAACTCAGGAGGTTGTGCACGGAAGGTTAGAGTGTCGGGGACCCAGGCTTGGCTGTGCACAAAGGAAATCCTGGAAGAGTGCACAGGAGCCGGAGCAGCTGCAAATCACGCGGTACCCAGCAATGCAGTCTAGCGTGGGGAGGCAAGGACTTACCTCCACCAAACTTGGACTGAAGAGTCACTGGACTGTGGGAGTCACTTGGACAGAGTTGCTGAGTTCCAGGGACCACGCTCGTCATGCTGAGAGGGGACACAGAGGACAGGTGATGCAGTCTTTTGTTGGCTGCGGTTGCAAGGGGAAGATTCTGTCGACCCACAGGAGGTTTCTTCGGAGCATCTAGTGCAGAGAGGAGGCAGACTACCCCCCACAGTATGCACCACCAGGAAAACAGTCGAGAAGGCAGCCGGATCAGCGATACAAGGTTGCAGTAGTCGTCTTTGCTACTTTGTTGCGGTTTTGCAGGCGTCCAGAGCAGTCAGCGGTCGATTCCTTGGCAGAAGGTGAAGAGAGAGATGCAGAGGAACTCTGATGAGCTCGTGCATTCGTTATCTCAAGAATTCCCCGAAGCAGAGACCCTAAATAGCCAGAAAAGGAGGTTTGGCTACTTAGGAAGGAGGATAGGCTAGCAACACAGGTAAGAGCCTATCAGAAGGAGTCTCTGACGTCACCTGCTGGCACTGGCCACTCAGAGCAGTCCAGTGTGCCAGCAGCACCTCTGTTTCCAAGATGGCAGAGGTCTGGAGCACACTGGAGGAGCTCTGGCCACCTCCCAGGGGAGGTGCAGGTCAGGGGAGTGGTCACTCCCCTTTCCTTTGTCCAGTTTCGTGCCAGAGCAGGGCTGGGGGATCCCTGAACCAGTGTAGACTGGCTTATGCAGAGATGGGCACCATCTGTGCCCATGAAAGCATTTCCAGAGGCTGGGGGAGGCTACTCCTCCCCAGCCCTGACACCTTTTTCCAAAGGGAGAGGGTGTAACACCCTCTCTCTGAGGAAGTCCTTTGTTCTGCCTTCCTGGGCCAAGCCTGGCTGGACCCCAGGAGAGCAGAAACCTGTCTGAGGGTTTGGTATCAGCAGCAGCTGTAGTGAAACCCCGGGAAAGGTAGTTTGGCAGTACCCGGGTCTGTGCTAGAGACTCGGGGGATCATGGAATTGTCTCCCCAATGCCAGAATGCCATTGGGGTGACAATTCCATGATCTTAGACATGTTACATGGCCATGTTCGGAGTTACCATTGTGACGCTATACATAGGTAGTGACCTATGTATAGTGCACGCGTGTAATAGAGTCACCGCACTCACAAAGTCCGGGGAATTTGCCCTGAACGATGTGGGGGCACCTTGGCTAGTGCCAGGGTGCCCACACACTAAGTAACTTAGCACCCAACCTTTACCAGGTAAAGGTTAGACATATAGGTGACTTATAAGTTACTTAAGTGTAGTGGTAAATAGCTGTGAAATAACGTGGACGTTATTTCACTCAGGCTGCAGTGGCAGGCCTGTGTACGAATTGTCAGAGCTGCCTATGGGTGGCAAAAGAAATGCTGCAGCCCATAGGGATCTCCTGGAACCCCAAAACCCTGGGTACCTCAGTACCATATTCTAGGGAATTATAAGGGTGTTCCAGTATGCCAATGTGAATTGGTGAAATTGGTCACTAGCCTGTTAGTGACAATTTGGAAAGCAAAGAGAGAGCATAACCACTGAGGTTCTGATTAGCAGAGCCTCAGTGGGACAGTTAGTCATCACACAGGGAACACATACAGGGCACACTTATCAGCACTGGGGCCCTGGCTGGGAGGGTCCCAGTGACACATACAACTAAAACAACATATATACAGTGAAATATGGGGGTAACATTCCAGGCAAGATGGTACTTTCCTACAGATACTACTTCTATCTGTAAATAAAAAAATAAAACAAACTAAACCCAAAAAGTTCTCAACTTCTCACCCAATATATTACCTACTCGTAACATACTCACAGAAATCTACATTACAAACTAAAGGACAAAAATTTGCCTCAGGACGAAAGAGCAACAAAAAGGTGAGTGCCATCTAATTTACACGCTATGAAAGGGGCAAAAGTTGTTAAGTATGACATACTACAAAATATACATCATGATAAAAAGAAAGACTACAAGCTACCGGTATTAAAGTCAAATACAATGCTCACAGACTCAACAACAACTCAGCTTAACTAGAAAGAATGTACAAAGACTTCCGGACCTTGGGTCTAATACCCCTAGGTACGCATAAGGTCTTACCTTCCTATTTACTCGGATCTCAAAACAGCGTGTTACGGAAACAACAGCATGTGCTGCTTCGAGCGCCACTCAATTTTTAAAGACCATCATCTGACACAAAGTCAAAGCGGGATGACGTGGGACGTACTCCGTTCCCAAGAGACTTCACTTCAAAAGGCAAAACACATTGCCGCCATATCAAAACGGTCAAAATATCAATATCGTAAATGGGAGTAAAAAGAAAATGGGGAGATCACATTATGCTGCCATAGGTATAACGATCCCCAATAATAATGTCCTTTCCATGTGTAAATTTCTAATATACACTACCCAACTCCAACAGACCACATAAAAAAATATCAAAAAGAACAAGCCTACACCTTGAATGGCTAAGTAGGCCCGAAACTACACGGGCGCCATCTTGAGGGAGTCAAACTCTCTATCAAACACGAACAAAATAAACTAACAGAGATCAAAAATACCATGTAAACAGCAAAATATACCAACAAACGGGATGAAAAACTGGACGCCTAAACTGTAGGAGTCAAACAAAATACACCAACTGCGCAAATATAGAAATAGGAATAGGACCCACTCTCAGATGGCCACAACCTACAAACTAAATGTGTCCCATAAGGCATCAGATTCCACATCCAAATACAAAAACAGACCCAAATCTTCATGAACTTGAATAATAAACACTAAATATCACAGGAGAGATTAAACCATAGCATTTTCCCATGGAATGCACTCATTCAAACCACTCCTATAAGTCTCTAGAGTAAAAATCCCAAAAAAGTTCTCGTTTTCTTCTAACTTTTACTTCTTCCACACCTTGAACATTCTTAATTCTTTCTAAAATCGTCCAAGCAAGGTCATCCTAGCTATGTCTCTCATTTTGCCAATGCTGAACAAGGGGAGCTCCCTCCTTATTGTTACCAATATAAGACAAATGTTCTAAAATCCTGACTCTAATCTCATGTCCAGTCTCTCCTACATACCCCGCCGGGAAAGGACAAGTAATCAGATATATACAATTAGACGTTTTACAATTTGTCAGATCTGAGAATTTGTACTCTTTCTGTTTCCAGAGTAGGGAATCACCTACAATAACTCCTGCACATGCTTTGCACGTCCCACATTTAAGATTACCTTTAATTGGAGCTGATCCATAATCGATTTTTGACATAAACCTTTATTTCTCGGTATAGCTACCCTTACCAATTTAATATGAATATTCTGATACAATCAATACAGGGAGAAGATCCCTTTGTGGAAAAGATACAATGACAATGTAATGCCGATCTGGAGAGGAACAATAGAGGAACTAATACCTTTCCATGAATTGATTAGCTCATATATTCCCTACATAAATCTTTTTGATTGACTTCACTCAGCACAAAATAGTACTGGGGGATTTTTGGATTTGTCCTTAAAACATCAGGATGGAAGGATCTTTAGCATTCTTTATAATAAGTCTACTGACAGCATCCCAATTCTCTATTATTCAAGTTTTCAAGACAACCTTAAACTTAGATTTTGCAGAAATTGCAATTGCAATACAAATATGATTATTTCAAGCATGCAATTGAACTCCTTGAGAAATTAAGGACTAAAGGTTACCCAAAGACACTCCTTCATAGAACATTCAAAAGGTCATAGTATGCCCTAGGAGAAGCTCCGTTGGAAAAAAGAGTAAACCAAAAAACAAAAGGTTGGTATGCATAACAACGTACAACTTTCATACAAATAAAATCAAGAAAATTATCAAAAAGGATTTGCACCTGATAAAGAATAAATGCCCCACAGTGGGTGATTTCCTATTTGCTTTCAAGCATAATAAAACACCTCAGATATGTACATTCCAATACGGAAATGAAAAAAGAACCAACCACACAGCATACAGTGCTTGGTTTGCCACCTATAAAGCGACATAATAAGTGTGACAACTGCTCAGTATGCCCATTAACCATTAAAGGAACAGAAATGGTGCATAATCAACATGAAATCTGGTATCCGGAGTTTACGGACTGCAACAAAATTTTTTATTTTACATCAGTAAATGACCTTATAATAAAGCATATAGTGAGAAGACGACACACAAAATAAAAAATCATATTATTCAACACAGTAGAAGAAAGTAGTGAGTGCTCCATTGGGACCGCATTACATTGATCAAAATCAGACTGAAAATGACATGGCATGGACTGTTCTCAAACATGTAGCCACAAGAAATAAGTATTTAGAGGTGGAACTCCTGAAAACAGAAGCTAGAATGATTTTGAAACTATGCACAGTCGAGAAAGGTCTTAAAGACTTGCCTGAGATCAACAATATTTGAATCATGAGTAAATATTTCACTGCTCCTCCCAGGTTATTTTTTTAAATAAAATCAGAAGGTGGAATGTGTCTTTGTAAACTAAATTTCCAGTGAAAGTTTGGAATTGTATATTTGACAATACATATCTTATCAGTATGGGAATGTGAGCGATCAACTAACGAAAATGCATTGGCCAGTAATGGATGTAGTACTGGCTGAGAAATTGAGCAAAAAGAGTTTCTGCAGAAACCACACATGGAAATTACACATTTGAGTGTTGTAAACATTTTTTTAAATATTCCCCATGAAGAAACTATGTTTCTCATAAGAAACTACCTTTCCCATGAATAATCACGTAGGTTGTCGGAAATATATCCAATCATACTGAAGCCACATACAAATCTACATTTCCCATGAGTTTCTAGTTTCACATGATGAGGTGGGAACTTGTAAAGTGGGACATCAGGTGGAAACAACAGGTTGATGACAGAGCATTTGGAAAGATTCCCAGATATTCAAGGGTCCATACGGAAGCGGAGTCATTCGTAGTATTCCATGACATTTGCATGAAATTTTACACGCAAGGCAAAGAAGATATAGGCAATTTCAAGAAAAACAAATGCTTTAATGTATTGAGAAATTGTTCAGTTTGTTTCAAAATTTAATTTTTCCGATTCTTCTTTTCCCACATTGGAAATTGGTCAACCAACTGGGTGAAAGCCCTATTTTAACTGTTATCATTGGTTGTTTTGGTGAAGGTATTTAACAGTGTATGTAAATATATTATTTAGTGACTTGAGTTTTGTTTTTGTGTTCAAAGTATATCAAGGCCTACATTAAGGGGAACTGGTATGCACACATTTCTGCAAAAAGGAAATTCTAAATTGATATTGTTCTAAACAAATGAACCCCATTAATGCCTGTACATTGGTCCTTTTTATGCATAACTCTGATAAAAAATTATTAACCCTGATGAAGATCTCGCAAATTAATCGTCCCTATGGAGACTGGAACCTGTTGGCTTGGCTCAAATAGTGCTTAGGTTCCTTACTTCTAAGGGACTGAACCTTTATTATGTTCAAGGACACATACGGTACCAGTGCGAGGGACCTTTCTTTATGAACTGCTTTACACAAAATGAGGATGCCACTTTCTTAACATTGAAAGTAGATTGGGGAATGTTCATACAGTAAATGTGTTAAACATTTTGAAAAAATGCTATTTAAATGTGATACGACTATCTTCTTTGTGGACACATAACAATATTTTTTGTTGCTTGTTGGTTTTTGTTAAACATTTTGAAAAATGTTATCCAAATGTGATATGACTGTTTTTCTTTTGCTTTCATACAAATTTATTTTTGATGTTTTGTGATCTGGTTGACGGTCAAACTATTTAAAGTGGCAAATATAACTGTTCATAAAACAATATGATTTGTGCTGAACTTTAGTTTTTCTGAGGAATGTTGATTTGTTCCTTTGAAATCTTTAAACAAACTTCTGAAGCAATCTAACTGTGACATGATGAAAAAGTCCACATGTCATGTCTTATAAAATGTTAATTAATCAACGGTGAATGAGGGTATTTTTCCTTTTGTTATAATAATTAAGTGCCCCACCCTCATTGCCCTGAATGAAGTTCAGTCCCATATTAGGTACTACTAATTTAACACTCTTTGTTTGATCTGTTCACTATGCTTCCAGTATTTGCCAGTAGTGACCTTCTGGGGATAACCTCAAACTATTTCAGACACTGCTACCACAACAGCAGCACAACAGGAATCTTAGCTCAAGACCCATCATCCTAATTCAACAACAGAAGGTGAGGCTGACATAGCAGGAGGAATAACAGTGATGACACAATACGCCAACCACTGTAAAAAAAAACCTGGGCCAGTCTTGGGAAGGGGAGAACATTGAAGAAAGAGATCAATAATACACTTTTCAGACAAGTCTTTCAACAAGCATGCTGGTCAGAGTAATTACACTGCTATCATGATAGAGGGATGGAGTGAAAGGGAACCAGTCAAAAGTCCTAACAGGTTGGTGAGCTAACAAACTTCTCATATCACTCCTGACATAGCATTGTCACTCCTGCTATCAAAAAGACTGGTATCCTCAATAACCACAAGTAAATAGAAGAGTAGCTCTTCCAAAGTGACAAAACTTGGTGTCTGACAAAAAGTATATTTTTTGTTCATTGAAGAACTTTTTGGGCAACAGAGAGGAACTTCAATGGGCATCTGCTTTGGCCCCAGCTACGCTAATGTGCATATGGGCTGGTGGAAGTAGCCGGTTCTCAATGGCCCAGGGATGGAGAGATGAGTCAAGAATGTTTATGTTATCGGTCTGTTATATTGATGACCTGGTTGCTATTTGGAGAGGTACCACAGGACAACCAAACTGTTTTGTAAATTATATTAACAGCAAGGACTTAAATCTGACATTCACCAGTAGTATCAGCAAGTGTAATTAGATTTTTGGATAGTAAACTGCAAGTTGAACGGCAGAAATTAGTTACAACTGTTTACAGAAAACCTTCACCAGGTAACAGTACATGACATGCTGAAGGCTTCCACCCAGTAGCCCTTAAGAATATTATTCCTTACAGAGAGTTAATGCAAGCAAGGAGAATATGCAGCACACAGGAAGGTTATGAGGAAGTGTAAAAAGAGATGCCATCTAGATTAAGAGACAGGGATTATTCTGAATGACTAGAATACCCCAAGTCTTTTTTAGAAGGGAAAATTCAATGGGGGACCAACTAGTGAAAAGTGAGGTCAAAGACAAAAAGATGATGTGGCTAATGCAGTAAGTGCAATGTCTACCAACAGGGAGCAGGTATAAAAAGATCGGTACACCAGTTAATAAAAGAATGAGTTTGTGGTGTACATTCTGAAATGTGCCTGCCCCAAAATCTTTATAGGAAGCACCATGTTTCCTTTACATAGACTGATCTTATAGCACTTAACAGTGATACAAAATTTCACAAACAGGATGAATAAAGAATAATATGAAGTGTAATTGATAATGTGCTGAGAAGAGCCAGAGGAGGAGAATGGAAATAGCGCTAAGTAGGTTAGAGTCATGATATATTTTAGAAATCAATCTAATGGAACCTCAAAGACTCAATGCGGATTAAGAAATTTATGTTTATTTGCAAGGTTAGTAAAAATGCTGCAGTATGTTTTTAAATATGCAGAAGTACCACCTTGGTGGATGGAATTTTAGACTCAAGAATCAAAAAGGCCTGAATGATGGAAAATGATTAAAACAATATGGATATATGAATCAACTATAATGTTATACCTATATTATAAGTTAAGTGGTAGATGCATAAATATACAGCTGAGCCTACTGGAGCAGAATAAAGTGGAAATAGTTCTATACGCTGCAAGCAGGGAATGGTGAAATGAATTTGGAATTGATTTTCCCCCAATTATTTAGGGTACAAAGCTATGTTTTGAATGTGATTCATGTGATCATATAGATTGATTGACATCACAGGATGGCACCCAATAAGTAAATAAGGCACCACTGGGGCGGATTTCATTGATAGCAACAGCGTATGCTGCTAGCAGAAAATTTAGAAATTCATTTAGAATGAATCTAGAATTGATTTATTACTGTTATTATTTATACTGCAATATTGCAAACATCATGTGAAAGGACAGCAAGGTAATCTAAAGGACAGATGGACACTATATGATGGTACCCATTTTGTAACCCAGGGTAGTACGTCATTTATGTTAATTTGTATATAAATCAAGCTTATCTGATGGTTAGCTTGTAAATTACTGGTAGATCACCAGCTACCTCGAAGTAGCTCTCCTCTGTGCAATCTGACCCATTACATTAGAAGTTTTCTTTAAGTGAAATAATATATGTATTCCAAAATAGAAGTGTGTATTTGAGATGAAAATGTGGGTGTTTTCAGAACTAATATGCTGATATTCGGAGAGGAATGGATTACCAAAATATATTTAGAGCTGATGTTTGAGTGATAATTCTGCAATATTACTCATATTAGTGCCTTGGTGCCGGGGACATTGCAGCTACTGCTGTAAAATATAAGCCATTTTTAGACATTTTAAACTGAAATAGCTTTAATGCATTAATGCTTGCAACCCTATCAGATGCTAGCAATCTTGTGTAGGTGGCCACTAATGTAGTCTTGTCTGACATGGTCCCTATTACAACACTAATAACGTTAGTAGCTCAGGATAATTTTCATTGAACATAAGTATGTCTTGTTACAGAAAAGATGGAGACCTCTGATACAAAGTAAACAAAAAATGTCAGCCAGCATTGTGATCAAGGCTGTGAAGTGCAAAAGCATTGCCTCTTGAAAGCATCTCAGCGCTACTTTATCTGAGGCAAACGTCAGAGAGCTATCTCTTCATTGATGAGGAGTGAGATGGAGGAGAGGAGATTATAGTGTTGTTGTGGCAGTGCTATTTACCTTACACGTACGTAGGCTATACACAGCATATTGTATCAAAGCCTGTAGTGTTTTCACCATAGGAAACTCCTCCGTCAAATGCACTGGATCTCTGAGACGCAGAGATGGAAGTCATGGAAGTCATGAAAGAACATATATATATATATATATATATATATATATATATATATATATATATAGAGAGAGAGAGAGAGAGAGAGAGAGAGACACACACACACACACACATATGTGTGTACATATCTTCTCCCAACTCCTACAAATCCCATCATGAAATACCTCTGGAAATATTGGTGAGTGCCATAAAGGGGTGTAAAGGCTGTACCTAGTAATTCCAGTCTTTTTTTTGTAACTTGCCTCAGATCTTCACAGCAGCACCAACTACCTTAAACTAACTTTACCTAGTAGGTAGTTATAGTTAGGACCAAGATTCTATAGAAAGAGCATCTTTGGTTTTGCTAATAAATTTGTCGCTGTTTGATGACTCTTCACGAAATTTCCCAAGCCAAAATGTCACTCACTTCAACTGCTGTCTGGAGAGTTTTGGGGTGATCCGTCAAGCGGGGACCGAGAAAAAGGAGGGGCCCCAAAACACATTTTCACCATTCAATTTTCCATACGGATTTTGAACAGCTACAACGCCAAAACCAACGGACGGAAATTACACCAAATTTGGCAGAAAGGTAGCTCTGGGTCCAGAAAAAGCTCTTTTTGTTATTTGGTGCAAATCCGCTCAGTAGTTTTTGAGAAATTAAAGGAAATCCAAATCAGTATATAGAGGGACGCGAAAAATTTGCGACCCCTCCTGATCTCATGGTAAGATCTAATTGGCTGACAGCACTTCAACAAGGAAGTGTTGTCAGCCATGAACAAAATGTAAAAAAAAAGGGTCCAGGGTACAGACCCTTTAGCTCTAGTGGTGGAGTCCCAGAGGGACTCCCCCAGGACTAAAAAGGAATTTAAATAAAATTAAGTTGAGGGTCACAGGGGATCCGTGAATCAGCCATACAGTTAAAGAAAAAAATGAAGTGTGGGCTCCTGCGCTTCGTCTTTTTCAAGCCCCCGGGTGGGCCAAGTCCTGGAGTCAATGTTTATTTCTAACAAGGAGGTGCCTGGTCCCCCTAGTAGCCCCGGGGACTGCCACCTCCTCAGGGCTAACTGCCAAAAGGCCTCCCCCTCAGCCCTGGAGACCGCCACCTCCCAGGGCTTTAGGCAAGAATAATGTGAGGGGGGCGGTCTGGCCCTGCAGCCATGGGAACCCCCACCTCCCTTGGGCTATCTTTTACTTATGTGTAGGGGTGTGAGCCCCCCTCCCGCAGCCCCAGGGACCCCAACACCTCAGGGCTATCTTTAAATTATGTGCACTGGAACCACAGGGTCCTCCTTGAGGAGGCGCATGAAGACCCTGGGGACTGCCAGCCCCCAGGGCCGGCTCCTGCTATTTACCAGGATGGCCACCCGCGGGACATAGCCGTTTGCTGTGGTTTGGTCATAGCTTTGACAGCTGCAGCCAGATCACAGCAAACACTCTGCTTTCTGACAGCAGGACCTGTCAAACCGGTCCCGCTGTCAGGAAGCAGTGTTTTCATCTGTCTTCCTTGCATGCAGATATGCTTCCAGGGAAGACAGTTGAAAATATTGTTCAAGGAACCAGAGAGTGTCTACTAAAAGCAGCTCCTTGCTTGCTGAAGTAAAGTCCCAGATAGTCCATAAAGGGCCATAAACAATTAAAAATAATAATAATCAGAAGGGATCATTGGGGAGGCCTTAAGGCTCCTGCTGTGGTCCCAGATAGCCTGCAAAGGGCAAAAAAAAAGAAGAAAAAAGTGTTGTTTAATGGTGAAGGAGAGTTCAGGGTTCAGCTCCAGGGGTTGTCATCTCCTTGCTTTATTATTTTGTTTTAACTCCAAGTGCTTAAGGCTCATACTGAAGGGTGATCTTACTGTTGTTAAATGACAAATACAGTTTTCTCTTCAAATTGTGCAGAAATACCTCATTATAAATATATCATCCATCATAGCCTAAAAAACTCTCTATCTGTCTCTCTCTCACTCTCTTTCTTTCAGTCTCTTTCTCCCACTTACACACCCACTCAGACACTTATGCACCCACTCATAGACCCACTCAGACACTCACGCACACACTCACAGACCCACTCAGACCCTCGTGCACCCACTCAGAGCCCCGTCAGACCCTCACGCACCCACTCACACACTCACTCACAAACGTACACACCCTCCCACAGACCCACTCAGACTCTCACACACCCACTCACGGACCCACTGACACCCTCATGGACCCACTCACTGTAAGCACTCTCACACCCAGAACCTCTCACAGCCAGTATCACCCCCAGATACACCCTCTCACACCTATTCTCACACCCCGAGAGGCCACAGCCAACTCCCGCTGCC
The DNA here is from genome assembly GCF_031143425.1 of Pleurodeles waltl. Taxonomy (NCBI): domain Eukaryota; kingdom Metazoa; phylum Chordata; class Amphibia; order Caudata; family Salamandridae; genus Pleurodeles; species Pleurodeles waltl. The sequence continues at coordinate 637,811,284 of NC_090444.1, forward strand.
CACGTGCAAAGGGTTGTGCGCAGCATGGAGTTGGGTGGTTGGAGGTGGAGTTGGCCGCAGGGTCTGGGTGCAGACTAAGCCCTGTGGCCACCCGTCAATGCAAATTAATGTATAGTAATGAAAATTAATATACGTTAAAAAAAATTGAAATTCACTGAAAAAAGCAAAGGTTACAGGAACGTTATAGTTATGAAATAGAATTTTAAAAAACACAGAAATTCACTGAAAAAAAGGTTACAGGGACCTTATGGTTAGGCTCACATTTCAAATGTACAAAACCATATACAATTCACAAATTATAGTTATCTCAAGTACGTATATTTCATGCACTAAGATAACTTTATCTTGCGCCCTCACCATGCACTGCTAATTACCCCACAAATTACGCCACTCATGACATCTTTGATAACACCATTGTTAATATCACTGTAATATTTGCAATAAAATTTTTGACAAAAAAACTGTGCGTGACTGGGGCATGAGTTATAGTTACCTTAGGGCACAAGTTATACTTACTTTAGATAACTGTAACTATAACTGGTGAATTTCTATGATTTAGTACGTTTAAAATGTGAGCACTAGGCAGCCATCTTGGGACTCGGCTTCAGCTAAGTCCCAGAACAAAAGATAAAAAATAAGAAAAGGGGCAGGGTAGGGACACGCTTACCTTGTGTCTCTATTGCTGGGGTCCCAAAGGCCCTCCCAGAGCAAAAACGCATTTTGTAGTTGAATTTTTGCCATGAGTCGCGGTGGTTCCATTGAAAAGTAAACCAAAAAAACAACAACAACCACGGGCTCCTTTGCTTGTTTTAATGGAGCCTCTTGGTCGACCAGGACCTGGGGCCAATGAAAAGGGAGGCAGCGTACGGGACCCCATTCCTAGGACTTCTATTAGCCCCAGGGACCGCCACCTTCCTGGGTTGATCAGAAAGAATTATGCGGCCTAAGTTAACTATAAATCACACCCTCACCAAGCACTGCTAATTTCCCCTAGGTGTTACAGCACTCATGACAACTTTTATAACAACAATAAAAATACCAGTGGAATATTAGAAGTCAAATTATTGAAGACAAAAACTGTGCATGGTTGGGGGGCGAGTTATAGATACCTTAGGCCACGAGTTATAATTACTTGAAATAACTCAAACTATAACTGCTGACTTGCTATGGTTTTGTGTGACTAAATTCAGAACCTGACTATAACGTCCCTGTAACCTTTGGGTTTTTAAGTAAAAAAAAAAATACAAAATAAAAAAAAATATATATATGTGTATATAATGTAAAAGAAGTGGGGCCCTCCTCTTGAGTCTTTTTAGGGCCCTTGGACCCCATCACCCAGGTATATTTAGGGGAGGGAATGCAGGAATGCACACCTTGCTGATCTGTTTATGGCTCTGGGGAAGCCATCACCAGGGGCCCAACAAATGTTTTACGGGGAGGGCGGTAGACGGCTCCCTGTCACAGTTGTGTTCAGCCCTGAGGACCCCATTCCCTGGGGTCCTAAATATTTTTTAAGGGAAGGGGAGATCACACCGCCCCTAAAAAGGCCCTTGGGACCCCATTCCCCAGCGCCTTAACTTAAGTTTAAAGGGAGGGGAGGTTTGCTCCCCTCTGCCCAGGGCCTTTAATGGCCCGGGGAACCCCATCCCATGTGGCTGGCTCACTAGGTGTGTCCCGGGGTGCCAAACTCCGGGACACAGAAGGTTCCCTGCATGTGCAGGCACAAAATCATGTGTTTGCTCCCACATGGTGGGAACATTTTGATATCTTCATATCTCCCCCCTAAAGAGAGAAAACACACAGTCTGCTTTAAAAATTCTCCAACCGGCTGGGAGGAGACTTGAGATCTGTTTCCCTGCCTGCACTGGTGCGGCCATGGAAACAGAACAACAGTTTCTCCCACCCGGAGGGAGCTGCCCTTGGGCTCCCCCCCACGGCTCCCACAGAGTACATGATGGTTGCCTTAGGTGGGCACGAGGACGTTCATCTATTATAAAGACAGGCCCCAAGGAATGAGGTCCACAGGGCCATAATAGGCTTGAGGGAGCTGCATGGCCCCCTTTAAAAAAAGTACAACCCTGGAGGATGGCATTCCCAGGGCCTATTGAGGCTCGTGGAGGGGTGCCACGTGCCACCTTTTACTTGAAAATAAATGTGGTCATGTGGTATAGGGTCCCCTGAGCAGAGGAGGGGGCACATGGCAGAGGTGTTGGCTTTACGTATGGTAATAAGGTATAATTATACATGAAAAAACACAAGACATTTATTGAAAAAACAAAGGTTAAGGTTAATGTTGTAGTTAGGTGTGATAAAAGATGTTTTTAAAAAAACATTAGAAATTCACAAAAAAACACAAAGGTTAAAGTAGTTAGGTGAATATGTCAGTGACAACATTAATGTTTTGAACTAACAAAATCACAGAAATTCACCAGTTATAAATAGCAGGGCTACCTGTAACTTGCACCCATGCCATACCCTGCCTATGACCTCACATATTATATCACTCATGGCATGGTCTATGACACAATTTATAACATCACTGATGATTCATCAAATGACATCATTGATGACATCACTAATGACAGAATCCAATGAGTATGCTAATTTATTTTGTCACAGACATATTCACCTAGAAATAATGTTAGTTTAACCTTTGTTTTTTCAGTGAATATGTATATCTATATACATATATCAATATGTATGTATGTATATATATATAGATATATGCACACACACATAGTTAAACAAGTATTATATCCCCTTTGTAGGAGCTTCTGTACACTGATATATTCTTTTAAAATGTAAATTAAACATTATTGCATGTATTATGCATTATTTGCTTAATAGATCACTTTTAAACAATTAGACAGTTTTGATAAATGTTTTGCACTTCTAACAGATTTCCTACATACAGTATTATAACAAACAGTTCGTTGTGCAAAGCGACTTTCCTCAATACTTGGCTAATTTAGCTAAACATGACAGAGCAGTGAAAAGGGTATAGCAGTCTGGCTGTACTTCTTGTTTGCTGGGTAAGTGTCTGTGTGTTGTCCTTGGGTATCTAATCATTTACATAAGGAGGTTTGCTAATTATAGTCTACAGGAGTTAACCCAGATTTCCAGTACTTGCGTCTAAGACTAGAAGTGCCTAACCTTTCTTAATATATTGTTTAAGCACACTCTATCCTTGGCTGCTTTTGTTATTTCAGCAGATACTTAAACTGTGATTTAGGAAATTCATTTTCGGGTAGCATCAAAATCAGTTATGAACAATGGTCAAAAATCACAAAGGCTTTTTCCAGTTATTAGTTTGATCTAAACCAGTTAATATATTGTTAGTATTCTGCGTTCACTTTTCATAACACTTGTATTAAACCTGAATATTTCAGCTATTAGTGTTAGAGAAAGTGTTCAAAAGGCATCATGTTGTGAACAAATAATAGGGTGTATACAGGAAAAGGGGGCATTTCAGAAATACATTTAAAAAAAAAGAAAAGGAGAAATGCATGAAACAATATCATTCTTGAAATGCTTTAAATGAAGTTCCTTCCCAGCTTTCTAATGCCATCTAGCGTCTTTGGGCAACAGAATATTATTGTGTTTATGTTCCAGAACAACAGTATCGTTCCTGTCTAAACTTTCGATTTCATCTTTGGTCCAGTCTTTCTTTGTACACCCTCTCATAGGTTGCCTCCCACACAATCAGCATTCTTTCAGTGATGAGCGCAATAAATGGACGTAGATTAACAGGAGTCCTGGCTGGGCCTTCTTTCCACTCGAGGTTTTATCTTCACAACGTACGACGCCCACCATTTCTGTAGCTCATAAAATATGTACATCATCACTGACCTTTATCATTGTGACATGTCCTAGTACGCATGTATTGGCTTTACACGACCTAGTTGAGGTCTCAGTTGTGCATTTTTCTGCAACTGAAATGTTTTATAAATGTCAAGGAGCAACCTATAGCTTTAGACCAAAACGGCTGACTTCAACAGTTAAAGAGTAAACACTATATGTTGGAGGCAGTCTGTTTGTTCTGTCTGTAAACCAAGAACACCAGTGTAGATGAGTTTGCTTTAGTCTGATCAGCGATTCACATGTCATTCAGGTGCGGCTCCTCCACCCTAGTGGAGGAGCATCAACCCCTCCGCTAGCAGTAGCAGCTGCCAAACTTTTACAAAAAAATGATAATAAACTATGTTTATTATCATTTTATTGTAAAAAGGGCGAGGCTAGGGGCTGTGACAAGCACAGAGGGGGAGTCCCCATGTATGTTTGGTCAGCCGTCTTGTACTGACCAAACACACAGGCACACAAGGCTCTCTCCAGCCCAGCACCATGTTGCCGGGTTGGAGACAGCAGACACCTACTCCCACTCTGCCTTGGAGAACCCTGGCTTGGTGCTCCGACAAATCCGAACGCTGCTGTCATGCTGCCAGCAGCATGACCGCACCGTTATTGGCCGCAGGGCAGGATGAGAGCCTGTTCCTGCAGCTGCTGTGAAGGCAAGAGGAGCGGCATGGTGGTGGCAGCGATTCAGGAACGTGTTTTTTTTTTATTATTTCCCTTAAAAGTGTTGTAAGCTGCTCTTGGTGTCATTTCGAAGTTGAATTGGTAATCACTGGCTTAACACTACTGACCCTGCATAAGGTAAATTGATCTCCCTATTGGCTCTGCTCAAATCACCCACTGGGTAGTCGGATATTCACCTTTTACATTTTCAGATTTAATGAGATTGTGCTCAAATTTTACAAAGGTAATCAAATTGGTAACATTTGCAATTATTATTAGGATTTTGGCAATAAGAGTTCCTTAAACTACCATACATTCAGGGTAATTAGGCAGTTTAAAAGAATACTTTGTAGTGATAGCACGTTGTGCGGACAAAGTTTTCACTTTTACACTGACAATTGACTAATAAGGAGATAGAAACTTTTTTAATCTTCTGGAAACCGATACAACTTTTCATCGAGTAATACAAGAAACTGCATTATTTTTAAATATGCATAACTCTTGAATAGCTAGAAAACCATTAAACAAGTTTTATCAACCAAATACATTTTTGGTTGTTATGTTACTTTACATTTAAGTACCACATTCCAGCCATTATGAAAGTCATTTATATATCATTACAACAATTAAGGAGCAGAAAGTAAAATGTTTTAAATGTAATTAATCACTGTCTAATACCAAATTTGCTTGAAATTAATTTATACATTGGAGATTCCATGATAAATTATGATAGTAATTCATAACCGTTACAACAAATCACTTCCAGCTTTAAATAAACCTCCAACAACTGTTGTACTTTGAACAAAGTTGGGATATACTAGTAACAGTTAGAGTTGTGCTGTGTATTCATAATACAAGTTGGTTCCCTGAATTATTTCATTAGAAAATTCAACAGTCCAACCAAAAGATTGCACTGACTCTTATACCTATTACAGAAGGTGTGAAATTTACAAAATCATGGACTTTCACTCAAGACTTCAGTCATTATTTGTTATTCTGTGGATTCACAAAACTCCCCAGCACAGTGCATGAAAATTCATGTAAATTATGAACGTTCATGCATAGATTCCCTCAGCACTTACTCCTGGGGGTTGTCAAGAGCAGCAAAATATGCATTACATCAGTAATGGTTTTTCCATTTTGCTTCACAGAGGATACACTCCCTGAAAAGAGGGGCAGGTTTGGGAAACTTTTCTACCCCATTTACAAACTGAGAGCCTGATTAATAAAGGTGACTTGCACTTTTGAGTATCTTACACGTGTGAGTAAGTTTAATACTTTTTGCTACTACTAAGAAAACCACAGCAGTAAGTCCAGCACATGGCCAACTACTGGTTCTGCAACACTCTCCCATATAGAATAATGGAGCTAGAGAATTAACATAAAACGCCATAGGAAATAATATTAAATGAAATTACATTACTTAAAATATAAATATACTTTAAGATATATATATATATATATATAATTTATTTTTTTCACTGAAAAAAAAAAAGAAACTATAACTCATTGCACAAAGTTACTTTCCAGCATGAGTTATAGTTTCTTCAGATAAGTATAACTATAACTGCTGAATTTATATGGTTTTGTATGGGAAAAACATCACTATAATTATAACGTCCCTGTAACCTTTGTTTTTTCAGTGAATTTCTATGGTTTTTTTAACACACAGGTAAATATTTGTGTCAGGTTGCAGCAAGCCAATCAGGGCTTTGCTTTTCTTCGGGATCTGAGGATGAACCGCGGAGGATCCTCGAATCCGCTGATCAGCCAAAAAAAGGGATTTTTTTTGCCAATGAGGGGTCCCTAAGGGACCCTTCCATGTGTCCTCTGCGGTCAGGATACTTGTATCCTGACCCCTTTTATGTTTTTACACTTTTTACTCCCCTCCCCGCAGGCATTGTGAGAAACAAAATTGCAGCCTCGACTTTTCTGTCAGGTTGCAGTCAGCCAAGCAGGGCCTTGCTTTTCCTCCAAATCTGCAGAGGATCCAAGGAGGATCCAAGGAGGATCCAAGGAGGATCGGCATCCCTATAAAAAGGTCACTTTCTGGACCAAGAGCTATCTTTCTGCCAAATTTGGTGTAAATCCATCCAGTGTTTTGGCCCCTATTCCTGTTCACAATCCCTATAAAAATTAACATGGCAAAACCACTTTTTGAGACATCCTGTTTTTCTCAGCCCCCACTTGTCTAATCACCCCCAACCTTTCCAGGCAGCAGCTGATGTGAGCGTCGTATTTGTTTGAAAAATGTTGGGAAGATTTGTCAACCGGTGCCAAAGATGAAGGCAAGTAAAAAAACGCTTTTTCTACAGAAACTAGAAACCATGTCCTAACTATAACTACTTAGTGGCGATATATATTCACTAAAAAAACAAAGGTTACAAGGACTCTAACCCTGCTTTTCTCATCAATAATTTCATTGCAAATGTTGCAGTGATAATACCAGTGATCCCATAGAAGATGTCATGAGTGAAGTAATATGTGTGGTAATTAGCTGTACAGGGTGAGGGCATGAGTTATAGTTACCTTAAGGGACAAGTTATAGTTACTTGAAATAACTATAACTATAACAGCTGGATTTCTATGGTTTGATGCATGTACAGTTTGAACCTAACTAAAAACGTCCCTGTAACATATTTTTTTTTACTGAATTTCTAGGGTTCTTTAAATGCTAATTACTAACTATATTGTCCCTGTAACCCTTGTTTTTTTCATTTAATTTCCACTTTTTTAATACAGTGGGGCATTGGCTGCAGGGCCAGGCCCTGTGTCCAACCCCCCAATTACAGCCAACCCCACATAGCGCATAGCCTTTGGCCGTGCTCTCAAGGGTGTTAGCCACACGTCCTGGCCACAGGGCAGGCACTGCAGCCAACCCGTGCATAACCCCATGTGGGGTAAGTGAGACAATGTAGGAGTGTATGTATTTTTTGTCACTGGGCACTGGATCCACGGATCCATCGCAATTTGTCACTGGGAGGGGCACGCTGAGCGATGCAGTGGATCCGCAGATCCACGTTTTTGTCTATTAGGTGTCCCCCTCCATCTCTTCTTTGGAGACAGGATACCTCAATCCTGACCCCTCATATCACTTTTATGTCACTTTTCAGTTGTATTTTTCCCCCCTGCACTGAGCTGATAAACAAAATAGTGACCGCAACTTTTCTCTCAGGTTGCAGCCAGGCAGTAAGGGCCTTGCATGGATCCGCAGGGATCCACGTGGATATATACATTTCTTTTTCTTTTTAATAACTTTGAAACTACTGAACGAATTTGCACAAAATTACAAAACAAGATGTTTCTGGACCAAGATCCAGCTTTCTGCCAAATTTGTTGTAATTCCGTTAGAAGTTCGGGCTGTAGTCATGTTTAAAATCCCTATGGGAAACTAACTGCATAGGGAATATGTGTTTTAGGACCCCCCCTTTTTTCTTGGCCCCCACTTGACGAATCATCCCAAAACTTTCAAGACAGCAGCAGAAGTGAGTGACACACTAGTTTTGAAAAATTGGTGAAGATTTGTCAACGAGTTCCAAAGTTATTAGCAAAACAAACCAATATTTCCTATGGCAACTTGGTCCTAACTATAACTACCTACTGGAAACTGCCAGTAGGTAATAAATAAAGATTTAGGGCCTGATTTAGAGTTTGTTGAATAGGGTTACTGTGTCACAAAAGTGACGGATATTAAGTCCGCGTATTACGATCCCATTATATCCTATTGGGAATCGTAAGACAGTGGACAAGGTATCTGTCACTTTTGTGACAGAGAAACCTGTCCTCGAAACTCTAAATCAGGCCCATAGATACTGTATAGTACATAATTATCATTGTATTATATTTATATATATTTTATTACATATAACTACATCAATATTAAATAATTCGATATATCAATTTAAATATTTAATATTACATAATTCAAAGTTGCATTTTTCTTTAGGTGGTAATTTATTGTTAATTTAAACTTCATAAACATGATTTTAATGTAATTAAATGTATTTTCATGATTTAAAGTTTTATTTTAAAATTAAGATGATAGTGTTGTAGCATTTGTTTTATTTTGTTCTTCTTTTTTTTAAACTTATAAATGATTTTACATTAAGATTTATCATAAAAATGTAATATTTATCATAAAAATGTAATACTTATCTTCTAGTTATTTTGTTTTATTTTCAACATACTTCTCCAAAGGGAGATAGGAGCTATCAGAGTGATTTTGTTTTGCTGATAACTTTGACACCATTTGAGGAATCTGTACAAATATTTCAAAAAAAGCTTCATCCACCTGTTTCCTTCCTGAAACGTTGCATGCTGATTCTTTAAGAGGGCGGGGGCAAGAAGGAGGGGGCCCTTAAAACATAAGAAACTTTGCTTTCTGATACTGCAAAAATGGCTGGACATTTGGCAAAAATAACTTTATTCAAAGAGTATGATTTTTGTAATTTGCTGTAAATCTGACTTTCATTTTTGAGCAATTTACATGTGAAGAGGTGCTCAATTTGGGCTTGGAGGTGTTAAAAAGTTAAGCATATTTTAATGGTTGGTCATGCAGGAGGGTTTGTAAATGGTGTGCCATATAAGGTTCAACATGCACAAACACACTGAGCTGAAAGGCTTACACTATTTCTATTCTGTTCACCTGTGTAGACGTGGTACCTCTAAGATGTATATCGTCATGAACGTTTAATAGCAACTGGCTTTTTTAAAGTGATTAAGAGCTAAATGAGTGCTATGAATAACACTATCACAGATGATGGGATTTGAGATGTCATTAGTAATGACAGTCATATAATTTGAGATGTCATCAGAGATGTTGTTAATTATGTCATTTGACATGTCACAAATTAAGTAATATTTGATCATAAGCAGTGCATGATGGGGTGTGAATTATAGTTTGTTCGCAATTATATAAATTAAATTGTTATCTTTAGGTAGGAATTTATTCCCAATTTTCTGTGACTTTTTAGCTTTTAAACAGTAATTATTTTCTTAGTTCAACACCTAACTAAAACTTCAATTTAATTCTTGGTTTTATCAGTGAACATATGCTATGATCTTATTTCCATACCTATCAATAGCATCATTTTAACACACGTTTTTAGTGAATTTCTGAAATTTGTTTGGTCATATGAAAGTTGGACATACATCCAACACCCTTGGGCAACATACAATCAAACCCTTGGCTGCAATTGGCCTTTTTCGGTGCATATTGTCAGGTTGACTAGGCCCTGCACACAATCACTGAGGCTACCTATCCCCTGCTGGTGCCCATCCTCTAGCCAGGCCCTGTGCCCATCCCCCCTCTATTGCCCAACTCCCCCGGGTGCCCAACACCCAGCAAGGCTCTGCACCTGATCTCCGATGGCACCCAATCCACTGTGCACAGTTTTTGGCCGTACATCCAGACCACTGTAGGGAGTCAAGCCCCCCTGAGCATGGAGACCAGGTTGAAGGCTATCCCTGCTCCCAAACCCCCACTGTACTTGGCCTACACAATGGGCACACAATCCTCCACTATGTACAGCTTTTGCCACAAACACCCAACCCTTCTCTAGGCATGGGCTTTGGCTGTGCACTGTGAGGAGTGAGATGCAGAGCTCGAGTTGTGGTTAATCTCTGAGCCGGGCCACCCTCTATGCACAGACTTTGGCTATGCACCTCGGGTTTTGGGCTCAGGGCTTGTCTTGCACAATGGCAGTTAGCCACATAGTCTTGTTTGTGATCAGACCATTCTAATTTTTAAAAATTATTGGTACCGGGGGGGGGGGGGGTGCTGCAGTGGGTACGGCGATACCAGGCCCTGGTATCTCAGTACCAGACACTGGTATCACAGCACTTGTGACACAAGCATTTTTTTTTTTTATATTTAAGGGGGTGGTCCCTTTGGACCCCTCACTCACTCACCCTGTTGGTTAGAGTGTGGCCACCTTACCTCTTCATGTGGCCTACCATTTATTTTTTCAGGAAACTGGTAAATGTTCTCCATGTTGTGTCCAGTCAATCATTAGCCACCAATTCACTTTAAATGGGTCAATCAGACCATATGTGTCACCAGAGTTCCAGATATATCTAACCTTTTACCAACATAAATCCCTTCATGATCACTTGGAACACCTATTTAATGCTAATTTCTCAGAAATGAGTGACCAGATTTAAACAAAATAAAAAAGTCATGCTTTCTGAGTTAAGTTCTAACTTTTTGTCAAACTTGATGTAATTATAATTATATTTAGCCATATTTTTCTGTATGGGAGAGAAAGATTTTGTATAGGGATTACAATGGAAATCACAATTTTGGGACAACCCCTATTCCTTGACCCCCGTTTGACAGATCCGCATGAAATTTGGATTGAAAGTGGGTGAACTTTTATTTGGAAAGTTTTATGCAGATTATTAAGACAGCGCTAGAGTTATTAAAGGAACAAAAAATGCTTTTTGATGAAATTTTGACCTTACTTCAACTACACAGTGGTATACATTGGCAAAAAACACCAAGTAACATTGCATGAAAAAAACAGTTATCAACTGAGGTATAGTTCTTGCACCTGCTTTGGACAGGGCCAAAGATTATGTTCAGTGGGGGATTGAGGGTAACCAGGCCCTGCGCCTAATTTGCTGCAGGTGCCAGATTGTGCTGTTACTGTGGGTAGCTACCACAGCTAAGCACATTTTATCTTTCTGCCGTACATGCTGTCTATCTTATTTTTTCACCGTTTGTGACACTTGCAAGAAAAAATGATAGAGAAATTCACTACCTACAATCGCTGCTTGTATGATCCTGATCTCCTTTTAACTTGCAAGTAACACACTTTTATTCTGCAATTATTTTCCTGGTATTTTAGTTGAGTTTTCCATGCCTCTGGGTATCTCTGGGGTGGGTCACCCTTGAAGTTGGCCCCTATTGCAATGGCTTTCTTGTTGCTGACTGAGGAGTTTTAAGATTGCTGAAAAAATCTATCTATCTATCTATCTATCAAAAAATATCTAAATGGCTGTACTTCAAATCTGGCATGATTGAGGACTTTATCCAGTAAGCATGCTTTGTGCTTTTTGAGGTTTGGTGTAAATCCATTAAGTAGTTTTTGAGTTTTTGAGATACCAGTGTTTGAAAAATGTATCAGATGAGCTTGAAAAGGTTACCCCTCAAGTATATTTTGACAGTGGAAAAAACATTTGTTGAGTTGCTTATAACTTTAGCACTGTTTTACCAATATGCATGAAATCTGACAGACCCATAACGTGTTGAGTTTACTCTTGATATTTTCACATTCTTGCAGATACTTTAAGGGGATGGCAATTAAAAATGGAGTGGTCGACTGATAATTCCGACATTATAAGGTGAATTTGCACAAAATTTAACACAGGTTTTGAAGAATTTGTTTCCTATTGGTAGGTCAAGTTTATGCCAAATTATCAAGGGGGCTAAAGAGAAGAGGGCAATAAAATGTTCATTTGCTACCAACTGTGGTATTTTTTGATGAACCTGCATAAAAAGTGGTAGGCAGCTAGCAAGTTACTCCAATTGCATATCATTTAAGTACTTATCCAAGGGCTTGGGTTTGCAAAATGACTAGGACATTGTACTCTTCATGTGCCTGTTGAACTTGGACCTTTATGCAGGGTATTCCCCAAAGTTTTGCATTCATCCTCCTGTTTGGTGAACCCCTTTTTGGTGGCGATTAGGATTATGCAAACTTTACCTTTAATAACAGGGCTAAAGTGATTGTGCTCTCACCTTAACCCAATTGGCATATTTAATTTACTTGAAGGTAAAGTGGCACTACCTGTGCCCAGGGCCGGTAAATAAATGTTACTGGTGGGTCTGAGGACACTGTTTGTGCTCAGGTTTACCTGGCAAGTAAACATTTTGCCAGGCCAAAACCTTCCTTTTTAATACATGTAGGTCACCCCTAGGGTAGGCCCTGGGCAGCCAGGAGGACAGGGTGCAGTGTATTTGAGGAGTAGGAGATGCACTTACAAGTTTTACATGTCCTGGTAGTGAAAAACTCTTAAATTAATTTTTCACTGCTGCGAGGCCTGTCTCTCCCACCGGATAACATTGGAGTTACCTCTTTACATTTAATAAGCTGCAACTTCCAAATGGGAGCAGGTCACTCATTTATGTTTGGTGTCTTTGGAATTGTAGTGAAAAGTCCTAACTTATGGTGAAGTTTAATTTTAAATTACAGTTGTAAAAATGCCACTTTTGGAAAGTCTGCATTTTCCTGCCTTAGCCATTTGGTGCCTGCAGCCTGATCTTGGGCCACATGACTAGGTGTAGCTGACAATTGGTCTTTTTGTATGGCTCCCAGGGAGGGAGACAAAGGGAAGATAGGTGTTGGGAGGATGGGCTACTCTGAGTTAACAAGGGTGAGGAGCTGTCACTTACAACACTTGCACATCACAAAAGCTTTGCCTGAGCACTCTCACAAAGGGATTGTCACTAGGCTATTGTAACCCCAGGCAACCTGGGGCAAGGATAGGGAGGAAGGGGGTACCTGACATCTCGGGGTGGGTTGAAAACCTTTAGAAGCTTCTTCAACTTCAAAGCAGGTGCTGTTTTTAAATATTGGACCTCAAACCCCCAACACTTCAGTACACTTCTGGACCTGTGGATACTCTGCCAAGAAAAAGGACTGCTGTGCTGCTGAAAGGTCTGTCATTCTACTGGACTAATGCTCTGAAGGACTGTTGACCTGCTGTGCTGATCAGCTGCCTGCTGCCCTCTTGCCTGGGTGACGAGGACTGGACCTGCATCTGTTAAACCCAGAACCCCAGAGTGAACCAAGGGTTAGTTGGCTAGCCTCCTGCCTTGAGCCTCAGGGACAGAAGGCTTCAATCACCTTGACCCCAACACCTGGACCATGCCATTTGTGAGTCTATCCTGCCATGTGGTGCTACCCCAGATGTGGAATCTTGAAAGTGGGACTAAGGTGTTTTGCCAGCCTCTGTGTACCCAGCCGAACTGATGCATCTCGTCTGCTGTGCAGCTCAGCCCAAAGCAGAACCAACACATTGCCATCGCTGAGTGGGTCTCCATCATTACAAAGACCCTCATCACAGACAACTGCCTCATCTGAACCTCCACTGCCCTCATAAATAAGTTCCTCTATGATGGTGCAAGACATTTCATCGCAGCCTCACCGGATTTCAGACCCGATGCGTCGCTTCGGCTGCTCAAAGCATCTTGGATATAGCCCTTTTCACCCTTCTGCCTACCAGGATTTAATGTACTTTAGGTGAGACCTACAAGAAAGTAGTGCATCAGTCCTGATGTGCCACTTTTCTTGCGCCACTCTTAGTCCCCTTAACATCACCATGGCAGCGTGGTATTTACAATACACCACACCATGGCGCACATTAGGACAATAGCATCAGCATTTATGACGCTATTGTGTTGCTTTGCTGGATCAGTGCCATTAATTATGGCACTAGTCCAGCAAAGCACTAGGGAAGCACATAGGTTATTATGGGTTTGTCAGTTTAACACCTGCAATGTGCAGGCATTGAAAATAACAGGAAAAATGACTTGCTGAAATCTTGTAGATTTCACTGCACCATTTTTGCAGCCTTCCTGCGGTGGAACGCCCCTCTTGGATACATTATGCCTGGCGCAGGCAAAAAAGTGTTGAGAGGAGTTACAAAGTGGAGCAATGCTTGCATTGCACCACTTTGTTAATATGCCATGTCAGAAATGCCACATTAGCATTAAAAAAAATGACGCTAATGTGGCGCAAGGAGACGCAAGAGTCTTGTAAATCTGGTCCTTTGTTCAGACAACCTAACTGTGTCCCTGTAGCTAGATATCCACAGTTGGCCCTTTGTGCTTTTGGCGCTATTTCCACTGAAATGTTTTAAATTATATATCTCCTACCAATGTGAATTTTGGTGTCTTGGTCTTGTTTTGTTTATTAAAATTTACTCTATTGTTCTGGTGTGGGATCTTTGTTGCGCAGTGTTTTCACTTTATTACTGTCTGCACACTATTTTCCACATTGCTCCACATTAAGCCTGACTGCTCCTTGCCAAGCTACCAGGGTGTTGAGCAAAAGATAATTTAGTGTTGGCTTGGATCTCACTCTGACAATTATCACACTCCAGTCAACTAACAACCACATTTCTGACAGTGCCCTTATAAACTCTATCTTGTCAAGGGCGGTTTTCTAGCACAAATGTTGCTAATCTACAGGATTACTTGAAGGTTGAACGGCCCTGACATCTTGTGCGCTGGGCATCCTATCCATGCTTTGCCAAGTGTTTGTGCTTTGAGATTTGATAGCGGTCTCATGAAATATTCTAATACTTTTATGTCCAGGTTTGAGAATAGGTCATCTCAAATTTTTCATTACTGTTTCATCCACTGCGACAACGTTTTCTCCCTTTTCGCAAGAAGCATTCTCACCCAGAATAAGTTATTAGCCATTTGCATTAGATGATCTTTGTTGGCTTCACATCATAAAATTAGTGAATTCAAATTTTTATACAACTTTACTCCCAGAAATAAGCATCTTCTGCACCAATCCTACAACCTAGGAATAAGGTTATCCATAACATGTTCTTTTCAAACTTGACTGAGAATGTGCTAAACGGAGATGGTAAGAGTCCTATGACCAAGCTATCACACTGAAAAAAAGAATTGATGAATGAAACCCAGAACTTTGACTGGGGATGAATGTTTGATTGGTTCCGCCTTCCGTCCATCATTTGTGTTTGTTTGCTTTTGTAGCCCTAAGTGTGCCGGGTATGCCCAGATGTGGGTCCTGGGCTCACTAAGCCACTGGATTCAAGCTAGCCTGGCTGATGAACGGTGATACCCTGAGGCTGGTCCCAGGATGCTTGTTTCTGGTTCAGGAAGGAACTGGCCTGGCACTTTAGGCTGGACTATTCTCATAGGAAACAGGGTCAAGGCTGGTTTGCATATTGCTGGATCCACACTGGGGTGGCATGATGAGCAAAATAATTGATGTATTAAACCCAGATCTGAAACTGGGGTGAATGTTTGATTTGTTTCTCATTCCGTTCATAATTTGTATTTGCTTACGTTCATTTTTACAGCTTTGGGTGACCCATAATATTCTAATTTGTCATAATTAAGGGAGTTTGATGGAAAGCAGCCACCTCGGATACTGGCAGCTGCCAGCGCTGACAAGGGCATTGGATGGGCCCTTGAACATTCCTTCCTTTCTTTCTTTCTTTCTTTTCAAATTAAGTATTGGTAACGGTGATGGAACAAAGTAACATGCAAGTCTGGTCCTGGGCAGGGTCAGACAGAAAAGGCAATAATGGTATTGGAATTTATGGACTACCTATGAGGAACAGAGTGAAAGAAATCACAACGATTGTGATATATTTGAATATAATTACATTTGAAGCTTGTGTTCTAAATTTTGCATCCGAGGTATATGAGACAACCCCCTCGTAGATTTTCAGCATAAACGATAACATGATCTTCGACAATTTTAACATTAGAAGGCTAGGCAGTACGGTGCCTAGGATACTGTTGGACGGTCCTTTCTGTAAATCGTTCCTATGGGTTAATATTAACAACTAATGCTTACGTTAGCGGGCATGATTAATTAGAACTTCAACAATTTCAGGCAGTAGCGAGCAAGAGCAGAAAACACTAGGTGACAGAAAAAATAATGAAAGACATCTAGAGCCCGTGTTTACAAGGCCGGGATCTTGCATGGCTAGTTATATTTCTTTGAGACGATCAATAGTGGACATCCGCGTTGAAAAGCGTTTTACAGTATATATAATTAAAAGCTCATGAACAACTGTAGATCACGACGAGGAGCTAAGATTTAGCTTAAGGTGTACTGTGGCGATTCAAAATGCACGCCGTTATTTTGTCAACTAAGCATCATTCTGCTATGAATTATTTCTTGTGTAGCAGTAGGGTTTTTTCAGCTTTCGCCATTAGCGATATACAGGTGCACAAATATAGTATCAGGAACTAAGAAAACATGTTTATTGACAAATGTAGGCCGATCGCGTGGTGATAAAAAGAGTGCGAAGGGATCAGGGGTAACAAAAACAGCAGGAAAAAAAGTCGAACGGCAGAGCGCACTGCCTAGCGCCAACGGAAGAAAACACCCTTATCTGGATGGTTGTAAAATATCGAAAATACTATCGGAACAGGGACAGTTTTGCGCCACTTAGCGTTCAACGTGATACACTTTGAGCATCTGCGTTCAGGAACCTGAGGAAGGTGGGGTGATCTCTAGTTCGTACCTATGATCAGGAAGCAACCAAGTTTGAAAACACCAATAGTTGATTTTGAAAATCTTAAAAGAGTACACACTATTTCAAAAGGAAATAAATAACTAGTCAAACCTGATACTATATTGAAAATAAAATCCATATAGCCTTTTAGCATTAGAAGAGTGAGAAATGTTAGGCCGCGTTCCGTCATAGAACCTCCCACTTTCTGCTTGAAAATACTATCTTTTAAATATTGGCCTTAAGTAAATTATGTTCAAATCTGCATAGAACTGGAATGATAAGGTATGTGCTTTGCATTTCCTATTTCTTTAGGCCATATCAGCATATCATATTTGCATTCTTGTTTGCATGGTTCCGTTTACAGAGTATATGGGCTAGGAAAATAAAGTTCTATCTTTTTCTCTTTACTGCACGTCTGTCCTGGTTAAACGAAGCATCAGTGAGATAAGAATCTACCTAAAAGGTTGTTGTTTTTACTTGGCATAGATATGCTTGGAGGGATAAGAAGCAGGAAAAGGTCTATCTTTAAATAACCTAATAGCAACTTTCTCCTGAGTCCTAGACCCCGAGTTAGAGTTGGGTGGGAAGGGTAAATCCTCTGATTTATGGAAGACGTTAAGGCCCATATTTATACTTTTTGACGCTAAACTGCGCTAACGCAGTTTAGCGTCAAAAAGTTTTGCGCCGTCTAACGCCATTCTGAAGCGCCATGCGGGCGCCGTATTTATGGAATGGCGTTAGACGGCGCAATCAGACCGGCGCTGCCTGGTTTGCGTGGGAAAAAACCACGTAGACCAGACAGCGCCGGCGTAGGGGGAAAATGGCGCATGGGCGTCTTAAAATGGGGCAAGTCAGGTTACGTCGAAAAAATCGTCTTAACCCGACTTGCGCCATTTTTTAACGACGCCCATCCCCCATCAACATGACTCCTATCATTGTAAAGATAGGAGTCATGCCCCCTTGCCCAATGGCCATGCCCAGGGGACTTCTGTCCCCTGGGCATGGTCATTGGGCATAGTGGCATGTAGGGGGGCACAAATCAGGCCCCCCTATGCCACAAAATATTATTAAAAAAAAAAAAAAAAAAACTTACCTGAACTTACCTGAATGTCCCTGGGGTGGGTCCCTCCAGCCTTGGGTGTCCTCCTGGGGTGGGCAAGGGTGGCAGGGGGGGTCCCTGGGGGCAGGGGAGGGCACTCTGGGCTCATTTTGAGCCCACTTGTCCCTTAACGCCATGCCTGACCCAGGCGTTAAAAAGCGGCGCAAATGCGCCGTTTTTAGCCACGCCCACTCCCGGGCGTCGCTTTTGCCCGGGAGTATAAATACCACGTAAAGGCCTGGGAGTCATTTTTTAGACGGGAACGCCTCCCTTGCATATCATTAACGCAAGGAAGGGGTTCACGCTAAAAAATGACGCACATTCCGGGAACTTTGGCGCTATTCGCCTCTAACGCCATAGTATAAATATGGCGTTAGTTGGCGTTAGTTTTGCGTCGAAATTGCGTCAAAAAAAACGACGCAATTTCGGCGCAAACGGAGTATAAATATGGCCCTAAATCTGTAAAATAACCTACTGATGGGATTTTCCTCACCAAAGCTGAGTATGGTAAAGAAACTTCCACCTAGTATTTTCTTTTCCAGATTTAGAAATTCCACCAGAAGTCCGAGGATCCCTATCGTCATTCAACTTTCAATCACACAGCTAGTATGTTTCTTGGGGTCCCCACATTTTCAGTCAAATAAATCACCATTGTCGACGAGCAGTTGGAATCACAATCATGGAATGCCAGTACAATGAATATTTCATTTTAACTGTATTTCTTACTATCTTCTTAAGAATAATTACTGTGTTATATATGGCTAAATTGTAAGTAACCAACTCGATATGTCGTTATTCAGTACTACGACATAACGGTGGAAAACAAACGTTGCTTCCCCGGCTTCCCCTGGGTTTGTGTACATCCATGAGAAATGACAAATGACAGTTGGTGACCTCACACCTATTCGTCTGCCTTGCTGAGGTCTCCACACAGAGATGAGACACATAGGAGAACAGTGGGGCGCTGCCCACGCCAGCCACTACATTCTCCTGTCTGCACGGCTCTCCATTCATGTCAATGTAGAGAGCTCAGGTTTGGCGGGAGTGGGAGGAAGAAGGCACAGAGGGTGGTGTGGTGGATGTCAAAGGCCAGGTGTTTATGTTTTGTACTGAGGGTGAACGGGGTGATATGGATGCATGCAGGGTGTGAGGTTACATTTTTATTTTGTCAAAAGAGAAGAAAAACAGAGGGAGGTGGGGTGGTTGGAAAAGTACTGAGGAGAATAGAAACATAACATTTTTATTTTGGCGAGAGAAGGGAAAATGCATAGGTAGGAGGGGAGTGGTGACTGGAGGCCAGTTTTATTTTTTTTTGCATCTTGTTATGTGTTGCTTCCCTATCATTTCTCACCTACGTAGTGCAACATGAACCAACAGCACCTGTTTTGTGAGGCCAACGCAATATAAAAGGGTAAATGGCTAAAAAGTGTATAACAGCGATTCTTTTCACCTAGGAGTTCTGACAGCATCTTAACTCTTGTTTTCCATTTGATGTCACTAGGCACTCAGAAGCCCTCAGTGAAAAAGATCACCACTAATCATTGATTTTTGATTTGCATCTATTATTCTGTATGTCATGTTAGGGTCTCATAGAGATACTTTAGCATGGAATAACTGGATCAGTACCCAGAGTGCTCACTTGGGTCTGTGCGATCAGGGCCGGCTCTAGGGTAGTGTGATAGGTGCCACCACACCGGGTGTTGACTTCGGGTGGGGACGCCCTGTATGAAAGTATATTTTGGTTTTAGAAGCACCTGCTGCCGCGTTCCTACCCTCCAGCAATTTTCAGGCACCAATGAAAGTGCCAGATTTACAAGGCCCTAGCGCCTCCTTGGCCCACATTAGCGTAATTTTATGTTTATGCTAAAGTGGCTCAACGAGGCAAAAAACATTGCGTCATATCTACAAAGTGGCAAACGTATGCATTGTGCCACTTTGCAACCCCCTGTGCCACATTATGCCTGCGCCAGGCATAATGTATGCAAGGGGACGGCGTTCCGGCGTTAGGAGGCTCTCAAAAATTGTGCAATGAAATCTACAAGATTTAATTGCGCCATTTTTGGTGCCATTTTTAACACCTGCTCACAGCATGCGTTAAAAGGATGCACCCATTTAAATCAATGGGCCTCCTAGCGCTTTGCTTCACTAGCTCAACATTTTTGACGCTAGTGGAGGAAAGTGCCAAAATGGCATAAAAAATGTTGACGCTATTGGCCTAATGTGTGCCATGGTGCACCTTATTGCAAATATGGTGCATCCATGGTGTTGTTAGGTGGCAGTGGGGGGGCACAAGAAACCTGGGCCAAAATGTCAAGATAACTCCATGAATAATGGACCTGCTGGAGAGAGATGTGTTTTGTCTAGTGGAAGTTTTAACTCATCATAAGGTACTGCAGAGGGTGCCATGCATATCACAAAGTGCATATAATGTAAATAGGTCAGCGGTTTACTACTTATGTTGAGAGATCATTTAGTTACCTGCAGGGATGGCTGCTAACCTTAAAAAGTGGTAGGGTGAGCGAAGTGCCCCACCACTACCCACAAAAAAAAAAACCTCCTCCCTCCAAAAGCCCATAATAAAACAACCCCTCCTTCCAAGACCCCAAATAAAAGTGCTATGTTAAATTAAAATAAAAGGCACTTAAAGACTGCAGCACATCCTCCTCAGTGTTCTGCAAACTGCAGTCTGCTGTAGAGCTCCCCTTTGACCAATCCAGATACTTCTCTCATGCTGTTAACCAGCATGAGAGAAGCCCCTCGATTGGATGGAGCAGGCTGGCCAGGCGCTTCTTCTGCCCCTGACAGCCTGTGCTTGGTCTCCCCCGGCTGTCTTAAGACAGCTGAGTGGAGAGTTTCAAAGCTCGCATGTCACTTTGGCCAGTGTATAACAGCTGGCCAAAGTGACATGCGAGCTTTGGAGCATCCAGCCAGCCTTTGCTCCAGTCCCCTTCTGCAAATCGGCAGCAGAGGACACGCCCCATGTCTTTTGCCTCGGGGGCTCTGCAGCGCATATTGGGGGGAAAAATACAATGGCAATGAAATTATTTAATTGCCATTTTATGTTTTTCACCCGTGGCTTGCAGTGGACGGGAGGGGTGATGCTCCCCTGCCCTCACGGAGAAACCGCCGCTGGTTACTTGCAGTTTATAAAATAAAATCCTAACATAGAACAGTGAGGTAGAAATTGTCACCTAAAAGCTGCATGGAAACTGCAAGGTATAGGTTACAGCGTTATGGAGACTAGTGGACACTGTTAAAGGGTGGTACTGAGGGAATCCATGGCAAGGCAGTCACTGGGGGGTGCCAACAAACATTGTCGAACCAGGCGTCATCAGCGCTAAAGCCAGCCCTGTGTATGATGCAATATAATGATTTTTAGAATACGTAAACAGTATATTAACAAAATATGATTTATTTATTAATTGGTTTTATGGTTGAGATAATGTTTTATTGACTCTAAGTCTAGTTAAATTGTTAACACATTAATTAATACTTTACCCAGTTCAGTCTTTTTTATTTTCATTTATTTATTATAACGACACCCTCAACAGTTAAGGGGCTGTTTTCAATGAAATATATATTTGTAAATTTGGTCTATAGAAAATGTTACATAAAACAATGACGATTACAGGATGTAAGAATTACATGTCATCTGTACTAGTAGGCAGTATATTTTAAGAATGTTTGGTCTGGAGACACACACACTCAGGATATGAAGCGTACCATAGTGGTTGGAGGATGGCTCTACTAATAAGAACGTATTGATGTCTACCAAAAACAAACCCATTTTTAGCAACATCAAGAAAATGAAAGGCTGGGGATAAACATAATGTTCTAAACAAACCCATGGAGTATGCATGCAACTCTTTGATGCCAGTTCACGGGTCACTGTACTAGATTAGAATTGTAGTTTATGAACTGCAAGTTACAAAATTATCCCTGTGACAAAAGCAGTAACCCACTGAGCTATCCACAAAAAATACAGATTTTTTAACTGCATGGTACAGATTCTTTGCTGCAGGCATCTGCTCTACTTTATGATGAGTCAAAACTGCCATTAGTCAACATTACCTTAACTATTTTGGCCGTTGTGTTCTGCTTTTGCACAGTGGCTGACAATGGTGACATCATTTTAATATTGGATTGCCGCTCAGTCTTTTGACAACTCTTTCATTGGTACAGGCAGAGAACCTCTTCATTTCCATTGGTTGAACCTTCTAGGAATGGCTCAGTTTGGGCGGAGAAAGGTGAGCCCTGTTGTGGGCAGGCCATAGGCAGTAGAGTGTGGCCCTAAAGTACAGTATGTGATGCAGACTACTAGAGGATCTAATTACACAACTGGCTAATGAGCAGGTAATTCTCTGTTTTCAGTCCCACCTATGCTGTCTTGTATTGTCGCTACCAGGTAGTTCAAGTTTCCCCCAGGTCAGCCTGTTTACTGGAAGTTCAGGTTCATTCTCACCCGCGTAGCCTACATTTCCTGATGTATACAGGAC
Organism: Pleurodeles waltl; assembly: GCF_031143425.1. Classification (NCBI taxonomy): domain Eukaryota; kingdom Metazoa; phylum Chordata; class Amphibia; order Caudata; family Salamandridae; genus Pleurodeles; species Pleurodeles waltl. Next base: position 637,833,625 of record NC_090444.1, read on the forward strand.
TCCCTGGTGCTTCTTTAGACCAGCACATCCACTTCAGTCAGCCCTCCATGGGAAGTACCCAGCTGGACTACATTCTGCACTACAGTGGGGCCTCCGGTCCTAGGTGGGTGTGTCCTGCACTTTCTAGGCACGGCTTTCCTGCCCCCAGAGCACTGCTGATATAAGCCAGGACAGCTTAGGTTAGCACGGAGAAGCCAGCGGCTTCGGCTTAGGGCTACTTGAAAGTGAAATCACCGTCTGAATTCTCTCATGTGGTACTGAGGGAATATTTGGCTCCTGATCATATTTTTCCCTTTCTGCTCCTTCTGACAGCCAAAGATGTTTTCTCTGTTTATAACACTGCCAGATATTTTTGAAAGTGCTTGTCTGGTGTTCACTTAAAGCATTCTTCATACCACATAATGAAAGCTCTGTGAATTTTGAACCCTCTGTCGGTTGTGTTCATGTAAGCAATGTGCACATCCACAGTGCGATCCATGAGTGTTAGGCGATCAGCATATCACCAAATGTGTTAAGCCAAGAGTTATAGCTACGGTAGTCAGACCAAAAAAAATGCATCTGAGAGGAATAGTCCTCAAACAACCACTTTTCCAAATGGATCATCCCTCTTCATGCTCAAAATTTCACCAGCCATCTGGGTACTGCCATTCACCAGAAAGTTGTCTGACACGCCCACTCTCCACATTACCTCGAGCTAGTGGCCTAATCTCATCTCTCTAAAAATATAATCTGTGATCTTGATTTTTATAGGTATCTTTCCCCTTCCTGTGGCAGAGCTATACAATCTGTCATCAACCTCATGCTTTCTCTTCTCAGGCAGAACTGTCATGTGAATGAGGTTAGGCGTTATTACCTCTCCTCAGCGCTTGAATTGGAAACAATCTACTCCAGCAAACAAAAAATTGAAAGTCAAGGTGTGGCAGATGAAAGGGAGTGGAGTCAGGAGGACTGGAGCTTGATAAGCAGAGTCTGACAGTCAACTTAACATTTATTTAAAAAACATCTACTACAAAGAAGTTGGCAACAAGAACAAATCTTTTATAGCTTATTTAATTAGTTTCAAAGAGGCCATATTTAAAAATATCTTATAGGGTTACTACACCTACTGCAGAGATCTTTGTGTGCCCAGCAATTCTGAGGGGATTACAATGGCAGTAGGATGACTGTGGTGGTTAATTCAGTTCTGGGAGAGGTCTGTGTTTGTCAAAACCACAGTCTTGACTCATAAAGTGGCAAAGAGGGTTAATGTATATTGCAAAGCACATTGTGTAATATGCAGATCACAGTTTTGTATTTTATGTAGATCGGTAAGTGGGCTAATGCTTTTGACGCTGAGATCATTTTATTTCTTCCAGTTCATAAGTTGCAATCTTTCTGATATAGTACAGTGATCTTTTTACTGGCATCAAGGAGCTGCAAGCAAAGTGTACGTCATGGATTTAGATCCTTATTTTTGTCTTAATCTGTTATTCTAAGATTGCAAAGAAGGGCTCCTCTGAGAATTAATAAAGTCATTTAGTACAAACAATCCCAATCACTGTGTTACGTTTTATAGCCTGACTTTGCAATTCTACCGACCATTTACTCTTAAAACATAATGCCTACTGTTAGAAATGGGGTCTTTGGTTGACAGTCAGGTTACCCCCTGTTCAAGCAAGGGCCCTCACTCTAGTCAGGGTAAAAGAGCTTCACCCTCAGCTAACCCCTGCTTACCCCCTGGTAACTTGGCAGAGCAGTAGGCTTAACTTCAGAGTGCTAGGTCTAAAGTATTTGTACCAATACACATAGTAACTTAATGAAAAACACTACAAAATGACACAACACAGGATTAGAAAAATAGGAAATATTTATCTAAACAAAACAACACCAAAACGACAAAAATCCACAATCCACAAGTCAAGTTATCAATAAAAATGCAAAAAGAGTATTTAAGTAGTTTTAAACACACATGAACACTGTTAGCGTGAAAAAGTACCTTAGGTGCATCAAAAATAACCCTGCACAGGAGAGTGCACGTCGAAAAGGGCTTGCGATGCATTGATTCCACTTACGAGCGGGACCTTGCATCGTTTCTCCTTTCGACGGGTCGGGGTGCATCATGTCTCCTCTCCACAGGAGAGCGATGCGTCGATCCGGTCAGCACTCTCGGGTCCGGGCACGCCTTGCGTTGTTTTTACAAGCCCAGCGGTACTTAATTCCGAAATCAAGCCGCACGATGATCCGAAAACCCCGCAGCGCGGGTTGCGATCTCCCAGCCTTCATCAGCAATGCTGAGCGTTGTTTCTCCTGCTCCGTGTGTCGATTCTTCGGTCGCGTTTCTGGCGAGCGTCGATTCTCAGCTGCTGAGCAGGGGGGTGCGTTGTTTCTTCAGCCGCAGATCGGAGTCGCGTCGATCTTTTCCCCGCATGGTGCTCTGTGCGTGGATTTCCCTGTCTTTAGGCTGCCAGCTTCTCCCTTCAGGGTCCCAAGTACTGGATGGGCACCACAGGGCAGAGTAGGAGTCTCTCCAGAGACTCCAGGTGCTGGCAGAGAGAAGTCTTTGTTGTCCCTGAGACATCAAACAACAGGAGGCAAGCTCTAAATCAAGCCCTTGGAGATTTCTTCTCAAGATGAATGGCACACAAAGTCCAGTCTTTGCCCTCCTACTCTGGCAGAAGCAACAACTGCAGGATAGCTCCACAAAGCACAGTCACAGGCAGGGCAGCTCTTCTTCCTCAGCTCTTCAGCTCTTCTCCAGGCAGAGGTTCCTCTTGTTTCCAGAAGGGTTTCTAAAGTCTGTGGTTTTGGGTGCCCTTCTTATACCCAATTTCTCCTTTGAAGTAGGCCTACTTCAAAGTAAAGTCTCTTTTGAATGTGAAATCCTGCCTTGCCCAGGCCAGGCCCCAGGCCAGGCCCCAGACACTCACCAGGGGGTTGGAGAGTGCATTGTGTGAGGGCAGACACAGCCCTTTCAGGTGTGAGTGACCACTCCTTCCCTCCCTCCTAGCACAGATGTCTCATCAGGAAATGCAGACTACACCCCAGCTCCCCTTGTGTCACTGTCTAGGGTGAGGTGCATCCAGCCCAACTGTCAAACGGACCCACACAGGGAATCCACAAACAGTCAGAGTCGCAGAAATGGTATAAGCAAGAAACTGCCCACTTTCTAAAAGTGGCATTTTCAAACACACAATCTTAAAATCAACTTTACTAAAAGATGTATTTTTAAATCGTGAGCTCAGAGACCCCAAGCTCTACATGTCCATCCGCTCCCAAAGGGAATCTACACTTTAATCAGATTTAAAGGTAGCCCCCATGTTAACCTATGAGAGGGGCAGGCCTTGCGACAGTGAAAAACGAATTTAGCAATATTTCACTGTAAGGACATATAAACCACATTACTATATGTCCTACCTTAACCATACACTGCACCCTGCCCTTGGGGCTACCTATGGCCTACCTTAGGGGTGTCTGACGTGTAAGAAAGGGCAGGTTTAGTCCTGGCAAGTGGGTACACTTGCCAAGTCGAATTTACAGTTAACACTGCACACACAGACACTGCAGTGGCAGGTCTGAGACATGATTACAGAGCTACTTATGTGGGTGGCACAACCAGTGCTGCAGGCCCACTAGTAGCATTTGATTTACAGGCCGTGGCACCTCTAGTGCACTTTACTAAGGACTTACTAATAAACCAAATATGCCAATCATGGATAAGCCAATTACATACACATTTTGTAAAAGAGCAGTTGCACTTTAGCACTGGTTAGCAGTGGGAAAGTGCCCAGAGTAACAAAAACAGTAAAATCGGAGTCCAGCACACATCATCAACCTGGGGAACAGAGGCAAAAAGTTAAGGGAGACCACGCCAAGAATGAAAGGTCTAACACCTGCCACTATGGATGACATGTGACGCCTATACCCTATAGCCCTGATTGCCTTGAGTAAGATGTCTGTACATTGATTTACCCACTGGTATGAGTTATTGTGCAAGTGTGTGTGATGTAAAGAGCTCTAACATCCAACAATAGAATGAGCAGCGCTATAAACAAATAATTAGTAGGCTCCATTTAAATGATTATTAGTGTAGTTATCCATAAACACAGATAAACCTTGCATTCCTACAATGCATGCATATTTCGCACACAGGGGGTTTCAAAGTCATAAACCTGCCTCCGAGTCATAATTTCTCTAAAGTACTTGTGAAGTGATAATGTGTGCATCTTGTTTCATTTCCTTACATTGGCATCTAGGTAATAAGCTCCATATCGTTCCCAGCCATACTTGAACAATAGGTGGACTGGTGGCCCTATAAATCAGGCCTTTGTGCCTGACTGGAAGAAAAACGAAGAAAGCCATTTCACTGCCTGCAGGTTGCTGCTCAGAAAGGAATGCGGACAATGTGCAGGCTCTGCTGAACTGTGTCCCAGTGTCAGAAAATGACACTAGGACAACAGTATCAAAGGGTTGGGCCAATCCTAGATCGGGCCCAGAAATACCTGATTCAGTGTGGTCTCCCTAACCCCTGTGATCCCCCACACTTCTGACATGAGTCACCAAGGTCAAGACATGTCCCTGAATGTGCTAAAATACTTTTAAAGCTGCAATGCCTGAAATACTAAAATGAGCAGTACATTTCATTAATCTTCGAGATTTTGGGCCTGATTTAAGGTATGCAAGGCAGACCTCTCTCCATCAGGGTGGCGGAGGCCATTACCGCCATCACCAAGCCAGACTTCAGTGAACTATACATAGAGATCAATAGCCTGTGGTCATCTATGTGCCATTACAATAGCTGCCATCATTGCGGCTTCTGTCAAAATTACAGTTTGGTCCACGTTTGTCATGCTTCCGGTGCTATGCATCAAACTTTTTTTGATTTTCAGAAGCAAACTCCCTAAGAAGGAATTTGGAAAAAACAAGAAAACTAAAGAAAACTGGGGAATTTTCTCCCATGGGCTGAGGTTAATTTTTTTTTCTGTACGTTCTTACCAGGCAGTGATGGACAGAAAGAAAGACATCACCCCATCAACTCTAAATGGGGTAGGCGATCTGATGCCTTTACTTTCATGGCCCCTACACCTGACACGAGTCATACTTGATCAGGCAGACCCAGGGTTAAGCAGACTGGCCACTTTATTGCGTTAGTGAAGAGTACCCTGTCTGTCAACCTAAAATCAGGCCCTTAGTCGTTTGTTCTCTTTCTGTTTTAATGGGGAAAGAATTCATTGTGTGCTAATACATTTGTGTGCATGACATGAATTTGGCACAAATGCTAAATAAACCATTTGACTTCTAAACAGCTCTGTGTACGCCCAATGGTTTTAATAAAAGTTGTGTATTTTTGCACTGTTTACCTTGGACAGAAAGCTGAGGCTTAACGCCTTTTATTCTATGCAACGTGACATAATACCAGGTGTACCTGTTATTTTCCACGTATGACTGATGTGCATTTTATACTTTATACTTATTTATCTTTCCAGTTCCCCTTGGCACAGCCTTTCTTTACTTTAAGACACTTTTGCATGTTTACTGTATTTTCCAAAGCTCCCTTATGCAACAGGTTTCAGATAATAAATGTGGTTTCCCTTTTATTCTCACCCACCTTTGCCACTAACAATTGCATCTAATAAGATCAATCTTCATAAATTATTGATAATGTACCAATGACAAATTTACTAGATATACCCATGTCATCACTGACATTATGACTTCATTTAGCAAAGTGCTTCATTCTGGGAGTTGGATCCCAATATCGTCTCACTTGGGGTAAATCCACTGCCACTGCAGTCATGGTTTGTCATAATTTTTGGGGGAAGCTATACTACAACTCTCTTGAAAAGACCTACCCATGAAACAAGTCTATGGGTTAAAATGTACAAAATGTCTCCTCGTCATCAGTGACATTGTTTTCTACTCATGTGCCTTTATTGTGGGCTCACTGTTGGAAGTGGGTGGTACCAGTCAAACAAGTAGATGAAGATGTCCCAGTCCTAATGAACTTTGCGCAACTGTCCTTATGATTGGGTTTTTTGGGGGTTGTTGTTTCCTTCAAAATAAGCACTAGACATCCATCTCCTAAGTCAATTCAAACACAATTGTTATTTCGTTACCCCTCTTTTCAGCCTTTGACTGATCTTTATGAAGGGCTTTGCTCAAAATTACCATGCAATTCTGACTTGTGAAGGAAGATTTCCCAAATATTGCTCCTTTCGTTTTGTTTTCAGAAGCTGCCTATTGTCTGCGTCCAGGCTAAGTTTATCATAAAACCTCTGACTTACACAAACAGTCGGATTGTGTTGGCCTTACGTGTGATGTTTTTGCGAGATATATACACCTGCATGGCTGGTGAGATCCATCACAACTCCATGATTATTTTTGTAACTTCAACAATGGTCACAACATGCTAATTGTTTGTCCTTGATGTTATGAGTGACTTTCAGTCTCTTTCACAACACTGTCGATGCTAAAATAAACCAAAGTCTTAGGATGTTTTTATTTACTTTTTTAAACTCTGAATTATCCCATAGTGGGGATCAGGGTGCAGTGCAAAGAGAAAAGTACCTATGACATATAATTTATCAAAGAATCAATGTTGTGTGTTTTACTAGACATTATAACGCATTGACATACCGCTTTGTAAACTGTTGCACATTGCGGTCTTAAGAAACAACACATGGAAATTAATCAAAACAGAAGCATTTTTTCTAAAACTAATAAAAGGTTGAGTAAGAGGAACATGAAGAACGAGCTGCATCTAAATTGAAGAAGCCAAGTATGGTATTTGGTTTGCATCTGACTAACTGGAAAGAAATCAATCATTTCTCTGACTTGTACTTCGCTTAATAAAAATAGACCAATTCCAAATGAGCATAAAAAGTAAACGCATTTAAGACGATCAAATGAGAGTAAAAAAATGAGTTTAAACTTCTAAGAAAAATCAATGCACTTGGTACATGAAATATGTAATCAGATAACTGAATTCCTGAAACTAATCATGGTACTGCTTAGCTTAGCAAAGATTGTTTGAAGACATAAAATGAAAACTGCATTTAATTGTGATGTGAATACAGGCGACTTAACCTTATCCTCTCAGGGTTCTTGGAATAGATTTTTTAAGGAAAGTGAATTTGAAACACTGTGTTCTAAATGTAACTAAATGAACCAATTGGTGCATAGAAACACCAAAAAGCCAAACTGCTCTCTAGTATTCCATGTTTACACCACCCAAAGAATCAGTGAATTTATCAGATCTTTCAATGTTCCCCCTTGTTTAAAAGAGCAAGCGATCTGTTGCTCATGATTAGGACCCCTCTGTTTTCCAAATATACTAAAGGGTATATTTATGAGAGCTTTGCGTCCTGCTTGCATCACGCAATGTGGTACTTAAAACTCTAAGTCAGATTTTTAAAGTCATGCAAAGCCTTTCACTGAATGCCAACTCAGTGGGATTCAGCTTGGCAGCAACCTCAATTTAAAGGATCATATTTCCAAATAAACAAAGACAACTTGGAATCAGCTCTTTTTTCTAAATAAGGTGAAACCATTTCTGTCAATTAGTGACTTCAGAATTCCTGTTCAAGCCATCATACTTTTTCATCTGGATGGTAACTCCTTGATCCGTGGCCTCCCAGATTCTACACTGGCACCACTAAAGGGTTTTCTACTCACCTCAGCACATCTCATCCAGCGCTGGAAGAAATATAATCACATCCATCATGATGGACTCTAGTGACTCTCTTTGCCAGCCCTCACCATCTTCCAAACCAGCTGCATCATTTACAGAGGCATCATGGCCAGCAACTTGTGTACATTGGTAACTCTTGATATACTCACAACCAGGTCACCATCAAAGTGGTGACTAAGAAGTGTAAAAATGTAAAATAAGACAGTAGGCCTTTTCCATCTATGCACTTAGGACCTGGAACAACATCCCCATATCCATAAGGACATCCCTACTGATGCTCCAATTCAGAAAATAATTGAAGAAGCACCTCTTTTAACCCCTTTGAAGTGGACGTCGGCCACTGGCCGATGCCCGCACTACCTCCCTGGCGCGGGTCACGACCAGTGGGCGACACCAGAGAGGATTTTTTTTTTTATTACCCCTGGGAGACACGGAAGAGCTCCCGTGTCTCCCCCCCACCCGCCCCTTTGTGACGTCAGCGCCCCACGAGGCGCGCTGCCATCACTGTATTGTTTTCCCCATCCGAGCAGGAAGCAGCCGTAGGGCCGCTTCCTGCTCCGATGGGGACAACGGCCCCAAACGGCCTTCCCCATGACTCTCCCCTTTCATACGAGGCCTTCCTGAACGCGTTTCCTGGCCCCCGATTGCGCCACAGCTGCGATCGGGGCCAGGAAACGCCACTGGATACCAGGGATTTCAATTGGGGGGGTCAGCCCCCCTCGGAACATGGGCCGCCCTACCCCCGGGGGCCTCATTTTTAAAATTTAATGTTGGGGCCCCCTGGGGGGGGGGGGGGGGGGCAATTGCGCCACCCCCAGGGGCTAATTTGTTTTTTAAATAAGGACATTGACAGGGGGCCATATTTTTCAATTTGGATGTTGGGGCGCCCTGGGGGAGGGGGGCACGATCACGCCACCCCCAGGGGCTAATTTGAAGAAAAAAAAAAATGAAATTGACAGGGGGTCGCCCATAGGCAGGGTGACCCCCTGTGGGGGCATTTTTTTTTTTTTAGTAGTTGTAGGGTTTCCCTGGGGGCCATTTTGGCCCCAAGGAAACCCTACAACTGCAAAAAAAAATATATATATATAGATATATCAATCCATGTAGATAGATATCTCTATATAGAGATCTATAGATATATATACATATATATATATATATATATATATATATATATATATATATATATGTATATATATATATATATATATGTTCAGCAAAATTTCCCGAAATACCGAGGCTCCAACGTAGCGGTCTCGACAGGGGAACGGGAATCCCATAAATATGTTACACGTATTTCCTTCTCCAATAAAAAGAAAAGTCAAGACACCAATGATCAGTTGCAAAATGTATTAACAAAACAGAAAAGGGTCTTCCTCCCAACGCGTTTCAGCCGTAGCCTTGTTCACGGATGGAGGAGAGTTTCATTAAGCACAATTAAATACACACATAAAAAAGGGCTCAACATCAACTAATATATATACCAGTTTAGAAAACAATGGGTGCCATCTTGTAGTGGATTATAAATTGGTTTTCATTTCTAGTGTTTTAGAGCAACAGTTTAGCCAATAGCAGAGATGGCATCTTGATGGATGACTGCTGCTGACGTCCCTCTGGTTATAGAGGACAGATCTGACATAGGATCAGAGACTGAGACAGCAGATACTGAGACAGCATCTGAGTGATAGGACAATAGCGCAGACTCTGGGAGTGATTTTTCAGTTGGAGGATGTAGGAGGCTGGACTGGCTTGTAGTGAGTACCAAGGGGTACTTACACCTTGCACCAGGCCCAGTTATCCCTTATTAGTGTATAGGATGTCTAGCAGCATAGGCTGATAGATAATGCTAGCTTAGCAGAGCAGCTTAGGCTGAACTAGGAGACGAGTGAAGCTCCTACAGTACCACTAGTGTCACTTGCACAATATCATAAGAAAACACAATACACAGATATACTAAAAATAAAGGTACTTTATTTTTATGACAATATGCCAAAGTATCTCAGAGTGTACCCTCAGTATGAGGATAGCAAATATAAACAAGATATATGTACACAATACCAAAAATATGCAGTATAGTCTTAGAAAACAGTGCAAACAATGTATAGTTACAATAGGATGCAATGGGGACACATAGGGATAGGGGCAACACAAACCATATACTCCAAAAGTGGAATGCGAACCACAAATGGACCCCAAACCTATGTGACCTTGTAGAGGGTCGTTGGGACTATTAGAAAATAGTAAGGGTTAGAAAAATAGCCCACCCCAAGACCCTGAAAAGTGAGTGCAAAGTGCACTAAAGTTCCCCAAAGGACAAAGAAGTCGTGATAGGGGAATTCTGCAGGAAAGACACAAACCAGCAATGCAACAACGATGGATTTCCAGTCGAGGGTACCTGTGGAACAAGGGGACCAAGTCCAAAAGTCACAAGCAAGTCGGAGATGGGCAGATGCCCAGGAAATGCCAGCTGTGGGTGCAAAGAAGCTGCTACTGGACAGTAGAAGCTGAGGATTCTGCAGGAACAACAAGGGCTAGAGACTTCCCCTTTGGAGGATGGATCCCCCATGCCGTGGAGAGTCGTGCAAAAGTGTTTCCCGCCAAAAAAACACCAACAAGCCTTTCTAGCTGTAAATCGTGCGGTTAGGGTTTTTGGATGCTGCTGTGGCCCAGGAGGGACCAGGATGTCGTCAATTGCGTCTGGGGACAGAGGGGGTGTCGAGCAAGACAAGGAGCCCTCTCAGAAGCAGGCAGCACCCGCAGAAGTGCCAGAACAGGCACTACAAAGAAGAGTGAAACGGTGCTCACCCGAAGTTGCACAAAGGAGTCCCACATCGCCGGAGACCAACTTAGAAAGTCGTGCAATGCAGGTTAGAGTGCCGTGGACCCAGGCTTGGCTGTGCACAAAGGATTTCCGCCGGAAGTGCACAGAGGCCGGAGTAGCTGCAAAAGTCGTGGTTCCCAGCAATGCAGTCTGGCGTGGGGAGGCAAGGACTTACCTCCACCAAACTTGGACTGAAGAGTCACTGGACTGTGGGAGTCACTTGGACACAGTTGCTGGATTCAAGGGACCTCGCTCGTTGTGCTGAGAGGAGACCCAGGGGACTGGTGATGCAGTTCTTTGGTGCCTGCAGTAGCAGGGGGAAGATTCCGTCGACCCACAGGAGATTTCTTCGGAGCTTCTAGTGCAGAGAGGAGGCAGACTACCCCCACAGCATGCACCACCAGGAAAAGAGTCGAGAAGGCGGCAGGATCAGCGTTACAGAGTTGCAGTAGTCGTCTTAGCTACTTTGTTGCAGTTTTGCAGGCTTCCAGGGCGGTCAGCAGTCGATTCCTTGGCAGAAGGTGAAGAGAGAGATGCAGAGGAACTCTGATGAGCTCTTGCATTCGTTATCTAAGGAAATCCCCAAAGCAGAGACCCTAAATAGCCAGAAAAGAGGGTTTGGCTACTTAGGAGAGAGGATAGGCTAGCAACACCTGAAGGAGCCTATCAGAAGGAGTCTCTGACGTCACCTGCTGGCCCTGGCCACTCAGAGCAGTCCAGTGTGCCAGCAGCACCTCTGTTTCCAAGATGGCGCAGGTCTGGAGCACACTGGAGGAGCTCTGGTCACCTCCCAGGGGAGGTGCAGGTCAGGGGAGTGGTCACTCCCCTTTCCTTTTTCCAGTTTCGGGCCAGAGCAGGGCTAAGGGGTCCCTGAACCGGTATAGACTGGCTTATGCAGAAATGGGCACCATCTGTGCCCATGAAAGCATTTCCAGAGGCTGGGGGAGGCTACTCCTCCCCTGCCTTCACACCATTTTCCAAAGGGAGAGGGTGTAACACCCTCTCTCAGAGGAAGTCCTTTGTTCTGCCATCCTGGGCCAGGCCTGGCTGGACCCCAGGAGGGCAGAAACCTGTCTGAGGGGTTGGCAGCAGCAGCAGCTGCAGTGAAACCCCTGAAAAGGCAGTTTGGCAGTACCAGGGTCTGTTCTACAGACCACTGGGATCAGGGGATTGTGCCAACTATGCCAGGATGGCACAGAGGGGGCAATTCCATGATCATAGACATGTTACATGGCCATATTCGGAGTTACCATTGTGAAGCCACACATAGGTAATGACCTATGTGTAGTGCACGCGTGTAATGGTGTCCCCGTACTCACAAAGTCCGGGGAATTTGCCCTGAACAATGTGGGGGCACCTTGGCTAGTGCCAGGGTGCCCTCACACTAAGTAACTTTGCACCTAACCTTTACCAGGTAAAGGTTAGACATATAGGTGACTTATAAGTTACTTAAGTGCAGTGGTAAATGGCTGTGAAATAACGTGGACGTTATTTCACTCAGGCTGCAGTGGCAGGCCTGTGTAAGAATTGTCAGAGCTCCCTATGGGTGGCAAAAGAAATGCTGCAGCTCATAGGGATCTCCTGGAACCCCAATACCCTGGGTACCTTAGTACCATATACTAGGGAATTATAAGGGTGTTCCAGTAAGCCAATGTAAATTGGTAAAATTGGTCACTAGCCTGTTATTGACAATTTGAAAGAAATGAGAGAGCATAACCACTGAGGTTCTGGATAGCAGAGCCTCAGTGAGACAGTTAGTCATAACACAGGTAACACAGTCAGGCACACTTATGAGCACTGGGGCCCTGTCTGGCAGGGTCCCAGTGACACATACAACTAAAACAACATATATACAGTGAAAAATGGGGGTAACATGCCAGGCAAGATGGTACTTTCCTACAGAGGAGTCCCATTGGATAACTCCTTCCAGTAAATTGTGAGGGGCGTGATGAGGGCAGTCCTGGTGTCCCTCCGCAAGCACAGTCTGTGCAACAGGGCAATAGTGGGTTAGCCCAACCCAGAGAGCAGGTGAATGTGGGGGCAAGCAAAGAGAGGGTGCTCTCTTGGGAGCTCCCCAATTTAGTTCAGCCCCGAATTCCACTGCCCAAATTGTATTGTGGAGACATCAAAATTATCTATCACAAAACAAACTGGTTTTGTAAGGCAGGCACCTGTGTTTTTGGTCCTGGGTTCGGCGGCTATATAGGGAAACATACTAAGCCCAAACATTTCTGGAAACTAGACATCCGAGGGAGTCCACAGAGGTGTGACTTGTGTGGATTCCCCAAAGTTTTCTTACCCAGAATACCCTGCAAAGCTGAAATGTTGAATAAAAACTCTATTTTTCTTGCATTTCTGGCACACAAAATACAGAAATGTGCTGCAATCCACAAAATTCCTACCACCCAGTGATTCCTCACCTGTCCTGATAAAAACACTACCCAACTTGAGGGCCTATACCTAGTGCCTGCGTAAGGAATGGATCACCCCAGGGTCAACAGTTGCCTCATGTAAGTACCAACATTGACCGTTGTGTGATCTATTCCTGTCGCGGGCACTAGGCCTACCCACACAAGTGAGGTACCATTTTTATCGGGAGACTTGGGGGAATGCCGGGTGGAAGGAAATTTGTGACTCCTCTCAGATTCGGAACTTTCTGTCACCGAAATGTGAGGAAAAAGTGTTTCTTTGGCCACATTTTGAGGTTTGCAAAGCATTCTGGGTAACAGAACCTGATCAGAGCCCCACAAGTCACCCCATCCTGGATTCCCCTAGGTGTCTAGTTTTCAAAAATGTGCAGGTTTGCTAGGTTTCCCTAGGTGCCTGCTGAGCTAGAGTCCAAAATCCACAGCGAGGCACTTTGCAAAAACCAGCTCTGTTTTCTTTGTCAAAATGTGATGTGTCCACGTTGTGTTTTGGGGCATTTCCTGTCGCGGGCACTAGGCCTACCCCCACAAGTGAGGTATCATTTTTATCGGGAGACTTGGGGAACGCTGGGTGGAAGGAAATTTGTGGCTCCTCTCAGATTCCAGAACTTTCTGTCACCGAAATGTGAGGAAAAAGTGTTTTTTGGCCACATTTTGAGGTTTGCAAAGGATTCTGGGTAACAGAACCTTATCAGAGCCCCACAAGTCACCCAATCATGGATTCCCCTAGGTGTCTAGTTTTCAAACCTGTGCAGCTTTGCTAGGTTTCCCTAGGTTCCTGCTGAGCTAGAGGCCAAAATCCACAGCTAGGCACTTTGCAAAAAACAGCTCTGTTTTCTTTGTCAAAATGTGATGTGTCCATGTTGTGTTTTGGGGCATTTCCTGTCGCGGGCACAAGGCCTACCCCTACAAGTGAGGTAGAATTTTTATTGGGAGACTTGGAGGAACGGTGGGTGGAAGGAAATTTGTGGCTCCTCTCAGATTCCAGAACTTTCTGTCACCGAAATGTGAGGAAAAAGTGTTTTTTTGGCCACATTTTGAGGTTTGCAAAGGATTCAGGGTAACAGAACCTGATCAGAGCCCCACAAGTCAGCCCATCCTGGATTCCCCTAGTTGTCTAGTTTTCAAAAATGTGCAGGTTTTGTAGGTTTCTCTAGGTGCCGGCTGAGCTAGAGGTCAAAATCTACAGCTAGGCACTTTGCAAAAAACATGTCAGATTTCAATGTAACAATGTGATGTGTCCATGTTACCTTTCCTGTCGCGTGCATTAGGCCAACCCACGCAAGTGAGGTACCATTTTTATCGGGAGACTTGGGGGAACACAGAATAGCACAACAAGTGTTATTGCCCCTTGTCTTTCTCTACATTTTTTCCTTCCAAATGTAAGGCAGTGTGTAAACAAGACGTCTATTTGAGAAATGGCCTGTAATTCACATGCTAGTATGGGCACCCCGGAATTCAGAGATGGGCAAATAACCACTGCTGCTCAATACCTTATCTTATGCCCATTCTGGAAATACAAGGTTTTTCTTGATACCTATTTTTCACTCTTTATATTTCAGCAAATTAATTGCTGTATACCCGATATAGAATGAAAACCCATTGCAAGGGGCAGCTCATTTATTGGCTCTGGGTACCTAGGGATCTTGATGAACCTACAAGCCCTATATAGCCCTGCAACCAGAGTCCAGCACACGTAACGGTATATTGCTTTAAAAAATCTGACATTGCAGGGAAAAGTTACAGAGTAAAACGCTGAGAAAAATGGCTGTTTTCTTCAGCTCAATTTCAATATTTTTATTTTTAGCTGTTATTTTCTGTAGGAAAACCTTGTACGATCTACACAAATGACCCCTTGCTGAATTCAGAATTGTGTCTACTTTTCAGAAACGCTTAGCGTTCCAGGATCCAGTATTGGTTTCATACCCATTCCTGTCACTAACTGGAAGGAGGCTGAAAGCACCAAAAATAGTAAAAATGGGGTATGTCCCAGTAAAATACCAAAATTGTGTTGAAAAATGTGGTTTTCTGATGCAAGTCTGCCTGTTCCTGAAAGCTGGTAAGATGGTGATTTTAGCACCACAAACCTTTTGTTGATGCCATTTTCAGGGAAAAACCACAAGCCTTCTTCAGCAGCCCTTTTTCCCATTTAAAAAAAAAAAAATTAGGTGTATTTTGACTAATTTCTTGGTCTCCTTCAGGGGAACCCAGAAACTCTGGGTACCTTTAGAATCCCTAGGAGGTTGGAAAAAAAGGACGCAAAAAAAGTTATGAAGGCCTAAGCGCGAACTACCCTAAATAGCCAAAAAAGGGCTCAGCACTTGGGAGGGGTGGGGGGGGGGCAGGCCCAGCAGGTAAGAGGTTAAGAACATTGCATCCCATTGAAAATCTATCTTTCAATTGCTTACTGTATACCTGCCTTAAATCTTGTACAGCCTTCCTCTGATTTTTGAGGTAGGTTCACATGTAGACATACCACATTTATGAAGACATACATACATACATACTAGCTCTTCCTGTTCTATAAACAGGACACTGGATACCACTTTCTAACTCTGATCCAAGGTCAAGATAGGAAGTGTGGATAGGAGCAGTGCATTGCAGGCTAGGCTAGTGCAAAGACAGCATGGGGCAAGCTCCCTTTGAGTAGAGGAACAGAAGATATAAATAGGGCATTGATATTAAAGAACAGTTCAGCCCACATGCCTGTGTTCACGTCTTTAATTACCCCTACAAACAGGCCATTAATGCTTTTACTTGGGTTCCTCAGCATCAAAGAGAAGTTTAAATCAGTGTTTAAAACGTTGCTGTAGAGAAGAACCTCTATGCTTTTAGAAAATATGGCCCAGATTTAAGAGAGCCTAGTCCCTCCTAGTGCCACATTAGCGTCATTTTTTCTTGACTCTATTGTGGCCCAATGAGGCCAAAATCAATGCCCCAGATTTACAAAGTGGCACAATGCATGCCTTGCGCCACTTTGTAACCCCTTGCACCACATTATAGCTGTTCCAGACATAGGCCCTCATTCTGACCCTGGCGGTCTTTGACCGCCAGGGCGGAGGACCGCGGGAGCACCGCCGACAAGCCGGCGGTGCTCCAATGGGGATTCCGACCGCGGCGGTAAAGCCGCGGTCGGACCGGCACCACTGGCGGGGTCCCGCCAGTGTACCGCGGCCCCATTGAATTCTGACCCCCCCTACCGCCATCCAGATCCCGGCGGTCGGACCGCCGAGATCCGGATGGCGGTAGGGGGGGTCGCGGGGCCCCTGGGGGCCCCTGCAGTGCCCATGCCACTGGCATGGGCATTGCAGGGGCCCCCGTAAGAGGGCCCCTACATGTATTTCACTGTCTGCTGCGCAGACAGTGAAATACGCGACGGGTGCAACTGCACCCGTCGCACAGCTTCCACTCCGCCGGCTCGATTCCGAGCCGGCTTCATCGTGGAAGCCTCTTTCCCGCTGGGCTGGCTGGCGGTCTGAAGGAGACCGCCCGCCAGCCCAGCGGGAAAGTCAGAATTACCGCCGCGGTCTTTCGACCGCGGAACGGTAACCTGACGGCGGGACTTTGGCGGGCGGCCTCCGCCGCCCGCCAAGGTCAGAATGAGGGCCATAATGTATGCATGGGAACGTTCCCCCTTTAGAGGGGGCCGAACAAATGGCTCAAAGAAATCGAAAAGATTTCTTTGCTGCATTTTTAATGCCTGCACAGAGCAGACGTTAAAAGGAAGCACTTCATTATTTATAATTGGCCTCAATGTGCTTTGCAGGATTAGTGTCAACATTTTTTATGCTAATCCTTCAAAGCGCCAAGCTAGCGTAAAAAATGTTGATGCTAGTTCCCTAACTACCCCATAGTGCGCCATATATTAAATATGGCGCACACATGGTGGCATTAGGGTGACGCTAAGGGGTGCAGGAAAAGTGGCACTGCAGTGGATGCAGCACCACTTTTTGAATCAGGCCCTATATCTCTATAGGGGTTGTCTACAGCAGTGTTCCCCAACCCCCGGGCCGCGGACCGGTGCCGGTCCGTGGATCAATCGGCACCGGGCCGCCCCACTGTGGCGGGTGGTAAATGTTTGATAATTTTTCCGTGGCCCGCTTGTCACACAATGGGACAAGCGGGCCACAGAAAAATTATCAAACATTTACCGGTCCGCGGCGATAAAAAGGTTGGACAACACTGGTCTACAGTATAGCAGTGAAACTTGTGAGACTTAGCACTGTTAATGTCCAGTTCATTTCTTTCAGAAAAAAAGAGTACACTGTGTAAAGCATTCTAAAGAGAATGGATTTGAAAAATAAAGTTCAAATTGACTCAAAGTGATGGTTGAATGTTGGGGTTGACCATACCGGGGTGCATGTAAAATTGAGGGGACAAGGGGAATCAGAAAAAGGTAGCGATCCCACTACACACTACATTTGAGTTGAAACCAGAACGCCTACAGCTGCTTACCTCTTTGATTTGTCACCACAGGACTGAATGTAGGAGCAGCACTGAGGGTTAAATTCAGACGTGCAGGAAACGTGCAAGGATGCCAGACAGCATAGCACAATCACTTTTGCTTTTGCTGAAGAACTCACACACAGATTATAATGCGCTGCAATGATGACAACAATCACGTTAAAAAATCCCGAAGGAACACAATATCTAACTGGGGATCGGTCATATATATCTATTTGCACTCTCCGTTCTAACACAAGCAGCATATCCTGAATTTCGCTGGGTTGAAACTAAATGCTCCTCTTAAAATATTGACATGGTAGTGTGTGTTACATTTGCTTCACATATGTAAATTTGCCTTAGCAACTTTACAGCGTCATTCTTATCTTTTCTCATGTTCCTTAAGGGGTTGATTAAGAAATTTAAATGTTATGAACTTAGCATTGGCATCCATACCCTTGGCGTTCATATCGGAAATATGTTATTTTAAATTATGAATTTTCTTTTTTTATCATATTTTTTAAATATGCCTAAAAGCCAAGTGCAAAAGTATGGTTTAGCAGTTTTTCAAGAGCATATTTGAATAATCTCCCATAAAGAAAAATCAGTCAGGATCAGGTGTCTTCAGGTAAGAAAGAAAGCCTTGAACAAAGCTGCAATTCTCAGAGTGAAATCACGAGCCAAAGGCCTCAATATCGAGTTTCACGGTACTGGGGCGATTTTACCATTTTTGTGCTGGAAAATCACAACAGTGCCATGCAATTACAAGAAACCCCACATAATGGGGAATTAATTACCTTGTGGGCTGATGTTTCCGGTCCCATGCGATTTTTGCAGCAGATCGCTTTCTTTCACGCTTGGCAAATACAGGTGCAGAAAAACCTAACCAGGAGTAATCAAGTGGAGCGTACACTGAGGCATCGACTTTGAGTGCTGCAGTCAATTCTGATCCATGCGGTACCTTCTAAAACCTCACTGAACCTCCAAACACCAGGCACTGATACAAATGGAGAAAAAAAAACAGATACACGGACTGTAGTGGCAATTTTAAAGTAGGCTTCCTGCAATAGAGTAAAAGAGAAATTACACTTTTTGGTTTTAGGTACTGTTATTGCCTCACTGACTGCTTATGTGCTCGCCCTTACAGTGGAGAGATGTTTCTGGCCATGACTACCCTTGGAGACCTGTTGGGGAGCTTAATTTGCATAGATGGAGTCAGGTGCTACCATTAGTTGGCTGTTTGGATTCACTCTCTTTAAGGATCTGGCCCCAGTCCCAGATGTGCCGACTCTATTTTGACTGCGCTGCTTCTTCCCGTTGTCCTCTTTTATATCCCAGATTAGCGACAATGTTCAATCCTCAGGCAAATCTGAAAAATAAGAATGAGAACAACAATGGGGCAAATACGCGCTCTTAGTATAGATCATTTTTCATTAGTATTCTTTGTGGGGGGGCTGCGATCTGTTCCTGTATGCACGTTTAACCATTTATCTGAGTGGCTCGCACTTACAAAGGCCAGAAAACCTTCTGGCATTAGCAAATTCGACAATCTGTTGCCAATACTTATGGCGGTTGAAACAGTCAGATGCCGATTTATAATCAATGAATGCAAGGTACACAGGTTGTTCCTTTGTTGTCTATGGCTTCTACAGAAAGCCTTTACAGCTAAATAACCAGATAGAAATAAGATTCACAGCATTGGCGTCACAACAGTGGTTAACCAAAGTGGTTAACCACTATTGTGACTTCACCCAGGGGAAGAACTAGTTTCCTCTTTGTACTTCAGCCTCTATCAGGTCTCGAGAGACTTGAGCAGAAGGGTGGAGTGATGATGATCAGTCCCACTGGCCTTCTTATGCTCTTCCAGGGTCTCCATAAAACTGAGTGAGATGGGGAAACACAGGTGGTGCTATTGTTGGTACTATTACCATTATAGGAGCTGATAAGACAGATATGGCTGTATGTCAGTCCCATATGATGAGGGCCTTAGGTATAAAATTACAAGAAAACCCACAGAACTCACATAGGGAAATCCACACTGGAAAGTCCATATAGGAAGTGGTTCAGTACAAACCATGAAGGTTTAACTTTTCAAAACGTTACAAAATGCAAAACTAGTTAGCCACTTCAATTCAAGTCATCAATAGATACTCAAAATGCATATAACTGAAAATACCATAGGAAATAGAATCTGAGGTCTATTCTAATTATTAGCTCGTGACAAATATGGTCTAGCACAAGGTAAATAATGTGTCAAAGACTGAGGGGCATATTTACAAGCCCCTAGCGCTTCCTTGCGCCGCCCTAGCGTTATTCTTTTTTTTATGCTAAGGCGGCATTAATGAGGCTCATTCCCCACACCAGATTTACAAAGTGGCACCATGAAAGCATTGCACCACTTTGTAATCCCTTGAGCCACACCATGCCTGTGCCAGGCACAAAGTATGCAAGGGAGGTGTTCTCCCGTTAGGAGGCCCACAACTTCCCATCATTTTTAATGCCTGCCCAAGGCTGGCATTAACGTGACACTCCCATTGTTTTTGACGGACCTCCCCATGCATTGCTGGACTAGCATAAACATTTTTGGCACTAGTCGACCATTGTGCTACAATAGAGTAAAAAATGTTGATGGGTAGGTCGCTCCCCTGCTCACGCAGCGCCTCCAGTCCCTGACTGCCTTCCTCTCCTGTGAGTGTGCTCCCCCCCTTCTTGCCCGTGTACCCCGAGTGCTTGTGCTTGTGCTGGTGCTGACTGAAATTCCCTTTTCTCTCCTTGTATCCCGTGCGTGTGCCCCCGAGTGACTGAAATTCCCTTTTCTCTCCCTGTATCCCGTGAGTGTGCCCCCGAGTGCCGTGCGCCGTCCTCCCCTCTCAGCCCCTCCTTTTTAGTAGATTTCCCTTTTCGCCGTCTTGCCGCTTTTTCCCGCCGCTCCTACTGCGCTTTTCCGCCTTTTTTTGCCGCTCTTTTTTGCCGCTCTTTTTTGCCGCTCTTTTTTTGCCGCTCTTTTTTTGCCGCTTCCAGCTCCCCTGCCCGCCCACCTCCCGCCTCCCAGCTGACCCCGCCTCCCCACCTACCCCTTAAATGGCGGCCGCTACGAGGCAGAGGTAGCGACCACTGACCCTCGGGTAGGTCGCTCCCCTGCTCACGCAGCGCCTCCAGTCCCTGACTGCCTTCCTCTCCTGTGAGTGTGCTCCCCCCCTTCTTGCCCGTGTACCCCGAGTGCTTGTGCTTGTGCTGGTGCTGACTGAAATTCCCTTTTCTCTCCTTGTATCCCGTGCGTGTGCCCCCGAGTGACTGAAATTCCCTTTTCTCTCCCTGTATCCCGTGAGTGTGCCCCCGAGTGCCGTGCGCCGTCCTCCCCTCTCAGCCCCTCCTTTTTAGTAGATTTCCCTTTTCGCCGTCTTGCCGCTTTTTCCCGCCGCTCCTACTGCGCTTTTCCGCCGTTTTTTGCCGCTCTTTTTTGCCGCTCTTTTTTGCCGCTCTTTTTTTGCCGCTCTTTTTTTGCCGCTTTCAGCTCCCCTGCCCGCCCACCTCCCGCCTCCCAGCTGACCCCGCCTCCCCACCTACCCCTTAAATGGCGGCCGCTACGAGGCAGAGGTAGCGACCACTGACCCTCGGGTAGGTCGCTCCCCTGCTCACGCAGCGCCTCCAGTCCCTGACTGCCTTCCTCTCCTGTGAGTGTGCTCCCCCCCTTCTTGCCCGTGTACCCCGAGTGCTTGTGCTTGTGCTGGTGCTGACTGAAATTCCCTTTTCTCTCCTTGTATCCCGTGCGTGTGCCCCCGAGTGACTGAAATTCCCTTTTCTCTCCCTGTATCCCGTGAGTGTGCCCCCGAGTGCCGTGCGCCGTCCTCCCCTCTCAGCCCCTCCTTTTTAGTAGATTTCCCTTTTCGCCGTCTTGCCGCTTTTTCCCGCCGCTCCTACTGCGCTTTTCCGCCGTTTTTTGCCGCTCTTTTTTGCCGCTCTTTTTTGCCGCTCTTTTTTGCCGCTCTTTTTTTGCCGCTCTTTTTTTGCCGCTTCCAGCTCCCCTGCCCGCCCACCTCCCGCCTCCCAGCTGACCCCGCCTCCCCACCTACCCCTTAAATGGCGGCCGCTACGAGGCAGAGGTAGCGACCACTGACCCTCGGGTAGGTCGCTCCCCTGCTCACGCAGCGCCTCCAGTCCCTGACTGCCTTCCTCTCCTGTGAGTGTGCTCCCCCCCTTCTTGCCCGTGTACCCCGAGTGCTTGTGCTTGTGCTGGTGCTGACTGAAATTCCCTTTTCTCTCCTTGTATCCCGTGCGTGTGCCCCCGAGTGACTGAAATTCCCTTTTCTCTCCCTGTATCCCGTGAGTGTGCCCCCGAGTGCCGTGCACCGTCCTCCCCTCTCAGCCCCTCCTTTTTAGTAGATTTCCCTTTTCGCCGTCTTGCCGCTTTTTCCCGCCGCTCCTACTGCGCTTTTCCGCCGTTTTTTGCCGCTCTTTTTTGCCGCTCTTTTTTGCCGCTCTTTTTTTGCCGCTCTTTTTTTGCCGCTTCCAGCTCCCCTGCCCACCCACCTCCCGCCTCCCAGCTGACCCCGCCTCCCCACCTACCCCTTAAATGGCGGCCGCTGCGAGGCCGCGCCGCTGGCGCGCCAAAGGCGCGCCTAAGGCAAGCCCGTCTGCGCCCGTCCGCGCCTGGACCGCGCCCAGCGCCCGAACCCCTGGCCCCCGCGCCCCCCGCCTGACCTATGACTCCGCCACCCTCGCCAACCTCAACCCTGGCCGCGTGCCGGGCTGCTACCGCGCCACCCCCAAACGAACCCACGGACCCTTCACCTGCAGCAACTGCCGCTTCACCTGCCTACGGACCCACACCGCCACCACCAAGAACGACGCCCCCGGAAGCAACCTCGAATGCATCCTGGTCAACACCCGCTCCGTCCACAGGCACGCCATCGAACTGTGGAACCTCATCAACTCAACGAACCCAGACATCGCCTTCCTCACCGAGACCTGGATGAACCCCTCCTCGGCACCCGACATCGCCATAGCCATCCCCGACGGCTACAAAATCATCCGGAGAGACCGCTTCAACCGCACCGGAGGAGGCATCGCCATCGCACACAAAAGCTCCATCAGCATCTCGACCCACACTGACAACTCACTTCCCGACGCCGAACACCTCCACTTCGCGATCCACATCGACCCCAAGACAACCCTAAGAGGCACCCTCATGTACAGACCACCAGGACCCCGCACCAAGTTCAGCGAAGACATCGCAGACTTCGTCAACCCCCACGCACTCTCATCCACCGACTACATCCTCCTAGGAGACCTCAACTTTCACCTGGAGAACCACACCGACAACAACACCACCGCCGTTCTAGACAACCTCGCCAACCTGGGACTGAAACAACTGGTCAACACCCCCACCCACTACGCCGGACACACGCTCGACCCCATCTTCTCCTCAAGCAAACACATCACCTTCAGCCACACCACCGAACTCACATGGTCGGACCACAGCTGCGTCCACTTCAACTTCAAGAAAACCACTGTGCATCACCACACCCGACAACCACCAAAAAGACACTGGAACCGAATCACCACAGAACAACTCGCAGCAACGCTCTCCCTGAACCAACCCACCAGCACCAGCAACCCCAACGAGGCCGCCAACAACCTCACCAACTGGATCTCCGACTGCGCCAACCTCCTGGCCCCTCTGAAGACCCAAACCAACACCAACAACCACAAGAAAAACTCCTGGTTCACCACCGAACTCAAAAACTCCAAGAAAGAATGCCGCCTCCGCAAGAAGACATGGCGCCTCAACCCGACAGAGGAAAACCTGACAGCTCTCAAGGACACCACCCGCCAACACCACCAACGCCTCCGCACCGCACGAAAAACAGCCTACCAGAACAGACTTGACAACAACGCCCACAACAGCAAGGAACTATTTGGCATCGTCAAAGAGCTCTCCAACCCGGACGCAGAAACCAACCCCATCCCTCCCTCACAGGACCTCTGCGACTACCTCGCGACCTTCTTCCACCGTAAGATCGCCGACATCTACAACAGCTTCACGACCACCAACATGAACCCGCCCCCGGAAGCCGCAAACGACATCTCCACCATCCTCGCCTGGAACCCTACCACCACCGAGGAAACCACCCGCGTCATGAACTCGATCCACTCGGGATCACCCTCCGACCCCTGTCCTCACCACATTTACAACAAGGCCGACAACATCATCGCACCCCACCTCCGAGACGTCATCAACGCCTCCCTCACCACTGCTACCTTCCCTGAAAGCTGGAAACACGCAGAACTCAACGCCCTCTTAAAGAAACCTACAGCAGACCCCACCGAACTCAAAAACTTCCGGCCTATCTCCCTCCTACCGTTCCCCGCCAAAGTGATTGAGAAAATCGTCAACGCTCAACTCACCGCCGCCCTGGAATCCTCCGATTCCCTCGACTCCACTCAGTTCGGATTCAGGGCCAACCACAGCACCGAAACCGCCCTCATCGCAGCCACGGACGACATCCGAGCCCTGACCGACAAGGGTGAAACTGTGGCCCTCATTCTCCTGGATCTCTCTGCAGCCTTCGACACGGTCTGCCACCGCACCCTGATAGACCGCCTCGGCAGCGCCGGCATCAGAGGCAAGGCCCTGGAATGGGTCATCTCCTTCCTCTCCGGAAGGACCCAGAGAGTCCGCCTCCCCCCCTTCAGATCCGCAGCCACGGAGATCATCTGCGGCGTACCCCAAGGATCCTCCCTCAGCCCCACCCTATTCAACGTCTACATGACCCCCCTGGCAAACATCGCACGCAAACACGGACTCGACATCATATCCTACGCCGACGACACCCAGCTCATCTTATCCCTCACCAACAACCCCACATCAGCAAGGACCAGACTACACGACGGCATGAAGGAAGTAGCGACCTGGATGACAGACAGCCGACTGAAACTGAACACAGATAAAACGGAGGTCCTCATCCTCGGCCCTACCCCCTCCGCATGGGACGACTCCTGGTGGCCCCCCGCCCTAGGCAGCACTCCCCAACCGACCAACCACGCACGCAACCTCGGCTTCATCCTGGACTCCTCCCTCTCGATGACCAGACAGGTCAACTCGGTGACCTCAGCGTGCTTCAACACCCTCCGCATGCTCCGCAAGATCTTCCGCTGGATCCCCATCGACACCAGGAAGACCGTCACCCACGCCCTCGTCACCAGCCGCCTGGACTACGGGAACACTCTGTACGCCGGCATCACCACCAAGCTGCAGAGGAAACTTCAACGGATCCAGAACGCCGCAGCACGACTCATCCTGGACATACCTTGCCACCACCACATCTCCGGACACCTGAGAAAACTCCATTGGCTCCCGGTCAACAAGAGGATCACCTTCAGACTCCTCACCCACGCACACAAAGCCCTCTACAACCTCGGACCCAAACTCATCAACTCCCGCGTCTCCTTCTACACTCCTCCGCGCACTCTGCGCTCCACTGGTCAGGCCTTGGCAGCCGTTCCCCGCATCCGCAAAACCACAGCCGGAGGAAAATCCTTCTCTTTTCTGGCAGCGAAGACCTGGAACTCCCTGCCCAGTCACCTTCGCGCCATACCCGAACACCTCCCCTTCAGAAGGCAGCTCAAGACCTGGCTCTTCGAGCACTGACCCCCTCCCCCCAGCGCCTTGAGACCCTTATGGGTGAGTAGCGCGCTTTATAAATGTGATTGATTGATTGATTGATTGATGCTATTGTGCTAACGTGCATCATGTGGGCCGTATTGTAAATACAGCGCTACCATGGTGATGTTAGAGGGGGGTGCAGGGGTGCACAAGAAAAGTGGCGCCTCATAGCTTAAGCACCACTTTCTTGTAAATATGCCCTTAAGTTGTCATAGGACTGCTCAGTTTTAAAGACAAGAGTGAATCATGAAGAATCTCTTCAGTATTGGATCAAAGTGGAGGAGATGCAGGAAGACAGGCGTATAAGCACTGATAAAGGAGGTACGCTGCAAGGCTGTGAGGCAGAGACGCCACTGAGTGACGTGGCGCTTGGGCAGAAAGATCCTTGTGATCCCTGGTGTGCCCCGGAGAAGATGCTGGTGAAGACGCAGGTGAAGACGGTATGGAGTGAGCACAGCCAGCAATATTGTGTTTGAGGCCGGAGTAAAGGGAAGCAAGGGGGCAAGGGAGCACACGGTTGTGGTTCCGCAGCACAGCAGTTTCTCGGAGGGAAAACCTACTGTACTGTTGCGTGATTACTGCCCCACTTGCTCTCCTGCTGTTGTATTTGTTGACTCACCGACTTTCCTCATTTGACTTGCTTGCCTAGCGGCCCATCCACATGTTGCCACTCATCTGTTTAGCCCACAATTTAGCCCACTGGCTCTCTGGCTGCCTGGTTCACTGGTACAATGGTTTGCTGGCTTACTGAGGATGGAGCCATGGAGTCGTGAGCCATGGGCTAGGGCAAGTTGACTACATGTCGGCATGAACATGCTTGATGACTGGTGGGCAGGAGGGCTGCATGATTCCAGTGGTCAGTGTGCTCTCGAAGGCTCTCAAAGGCTCAAAGGCCTTATAATCCTTGAAGGTGGTGGCAGCAGAGAAATTGTGGTGAAACTGTGAACTGTGTGGCCTGAAGAAGAAGGAAAGAAACCTGCGGGCTGAAGGAGGGTGTTTTAGGTGTGTACAAAATGGCTGGCCCTGTGTATGGAGGCAGCCACTCTAGAGAGCTGGTGCGGCTTCTGCACTGGGCTTCCTACTATGTTCCCCCGGTGCTCCCTGTGTACCCTCTTTGGTGCAACTTAAGGGCCTAGTAAACCCTGTTGTCTGCTGCATTTGAGCCCCGTGACACAATCGTATTATAATCAGGGTGATTATCTCCCTCTAATGGTGCGATCTGAGGAGACAGTTTTAGGTTCATCAGGCCTCTGTGCAACGTTGTTGCCTGATAACTTTACCTATTCTGCTTTGCTGCTTTGCTATGTCAGAATGCTATTTAAGACTGAGGGGTAGGTGTGCTGGGGTAGATGGTCTGATCCACCGTAAGGGATCAGAAAGTGTGAGCAAAGACCACCCTGGAACTGTTCATGGTTACTGCTCTCTCAGCACTCATGCCTCTCATGCCATAGCGGTTCATTTTGGTGTTCATTTGGATTCTGCTCAATGGCAAGCTATTGAACCTGTCTTGGAGAAGGCTGGCATGATGGTCTGCTCAATAGGGCTCACTGAGATTGTTGCTAGGGTTGCTAGAGACATCAGGGCTGCAAATATGCTACACCCCCAATTGTTACTTGCCACTGAATGTAGTAGAGATGGCGTGGTTGATAGTACTTTTCCAGGCTCTACTATGGACACTATGGCCCTCATTCTGACCTCGGCGGTAAAAGGCGCCTACCGCCGGTCAGAAATCCTCCATAATCCCGCCGCGGTCGCGGAAACCCGCCACGGTCATTCTGACCCGCAGAAGGCAAACCTCCGAAAATCCGACCGCCACAACAGACCGCCAGACCAGCGGTCGGCGGAAAGGTGGAGGTGAGCAAACCTCCACCGCCACGCCAACAGAAATACGCCCATCCCATTACGACCCACGAATCCACGCGGCGGTCATTCAAACGCGGTATTCCATTGGCGGGACACACCGGCGCGGTCAGAATACACACAAACGAACAAAACTCAGCCACATTGGACGATTTGAATCCCACACACCTGATACACATACACACACCACTCCCACACACACAATACAATATAAAACACACACCCACATCACCCACAAACCCCTACGCTTAAAAATTCGTAAAGAAGACAAGAGCGAGACACCAGCATCCAAAACATAACAGCCACAGCCACTCAACACCATCACCCACACACTATCCACACACAAAACAACACACACCACCACACTCAACTCACTGAAATACACATACTCCACCCCACACATCATACACACCACCCCATGGCACCCCAAAGACAACCCCGCTTCACAGACGAAGAACTCAGGGTCATGGTGGAGGAAATCGTTCGGGTAGAGCCCCAGCTGTTCGGCACACAGATACAATACACCAGTATTGCCCGGAGGACGGAGCTATGGCAGAGGATTGTCGACAGGGTGAACGCAGTGGGACAGCACCCCAGAAATCGGGAAGACATCAGGAAGCGATGGAACGACCTACGGGGGAAGGTGCGTTCCATGGTATCCAGGCACAACATCGCCGTGCAGAAGACTGGCGGAGGACCCCCACCTCAACCCCACAATTCACATCATGGGAGGAGGAAGTCTTGAACATCCTGCATCCTGACGGCCTCGCAGGAGTCGGCGGAGGAATGGATACTGGTAAGTTGAAGCTCCAATACTGCTTCCCCCCCACCTGCATGCCAAATCAGACCCCAACCCTCACCCCCATCCTCGAACCCCACCCTCACCCCCACCCCCATCCTCACCCCCACCCTCACCCCCACCACCATCCTCACCCCCACCACCATCCTCACCCCCACCACCATCCTCACCCCCACCCCCAGCACACCTATTCCCCGCCAATGTCTCACCATCACAACCCACACATCCCAAAACCTAGGCCTGCATTCGTCCACTAAGCATGGACACCCATCACCAAAGCATGCCCAATGCATATACACATCCCCCCCACAAGCCACCCTCACCAAAGCCCCCACACACGAATGCCAGCACTTGGGGACACGAGAACCCACAGATACACCCATATGCCACACATTGAAACTATAACCATACCTCTATACCCCTGCAGGACCCGACCGTCAACACACCGCGGCGGAGGGGCCAGAATTATCCACACCCCCCACCCAAGAGGCCGTCAGCGATGACAGCAGCTCTGTCGATCTGGACACCGATGACCAGCCCGGACCATCGGGGACCTCTGGACAGTCGGTTCCCCTCACACAGGCACAGGCCACTACAGACCCTAACCCCTCTGGGAACACCAGCACAGCTCCCACCCAGCGGGCCCATGCCTCTGTCTCCAGGGCGCGTCAATCTGCGGTGTGTCTACCACTACAGGGCACCCAGGATAACCCACCACCCCAACAACAACAGGGACCTGGGGGCAGTGGTAGTGGGCACACCGGCCAGGGGGCAGAGGCCCAGGGAAACAGGGCAACTCGTCGGGCAGCTGTGCGACAGGGGGGGGAGGAGAGGCCCAGGGAACCCACTCTCCACGAGGTCCTCACCACCATCATGGGAGCATACAACCGCTCCCAGGAGACGATGGCGACGGTACTGGCCCGGTTCCAGGAGATCCAGGTGCTGCAGGAGGAACACTATCGGGGGTACAGGGAGGACATCAGAGCCATCAACACCACCCTGGTTACCATGGTAGGGCTGCTGCAGGACCTCATAAACAGCAGGGCGGACACTGAACAACACCCAAGGGCCCCTGCCACTAGCCTGGACCAAGAACAGCCATCCACCTCCGCCGGCGCTAGTGGACAGGAGGCCCCCGCACAGCAGCAGCCCACCAGACCCCCACCTCCTGCAGGAGAAGAACCACCCCGCAAGAGGGCCCTGAGATCTCGCAAGAAGACAGAGTAGGATGTCAAGACCCCCGCCAGCAATGGATACCACCTGATGTCATCCCACTGTCCCACATTGTCACCCTGTCCATCCTTGAACTGCCCATGCTCCATCTCTCCACAGGCCTCTGGACAATGTACCTGTGTGACTGTTACTCTGGACTCTGCCATGGACTTTCCTTCACCATAGCCCCCACCCACTTGAAACCACCCATCCCATTTTGAGCACTTCAATAAACACCTATTTTGCACCAAAATATCAGGAGTCTGGCTGTGATTTCAATAGATTGTAATTGACATGACAGTGCAAATATGTCCTTGTACATGGTGAAGTCAACAAACAGCTGCCACAAAGCTGTAGTCCATGGGGAAACGAAGCACAGGACTCGTAGTGGGGACCCCAGATCTGAAATAGGGAGGGAAAAGCCAAAACTCAGTCATCATACACTGGGGCAAATAGACAGGCAGCAGAGATGCTGCAGAGTAGTTAACATTTACTAAATTATCTTTGAAATGTTACCTGTGTCCTATTGGAAGTACTGTTCAATGATTCTGTCCCTGTTGTCTGTTTCAGCCCCGTCGTCTTCCTCCTCGTCACTCTCCTCAGGTTCCACCGCTGCCACAACACCACCGTCTCGACCATCCTCCTGCAGGAAAGGCACCTGGCGGCGCAAAGCCAGGTTGTGAAGCATGCAGCAGGCCACGATGATGTGACACACCTTCTTAGGTGAGTACATTAGGGATCCACCGGTCATATGCAGGCAGCGAAACCTGGCCTTTAGGAGGCCAAAGGTGCGTTCGATCACCCTCCTAGTACGCCCATGGGCCTCATTGTACCGTTCCTCTGCCCTGGTCCGGGGATTCCTTACTGGGGTCAGTAGCCACGACAGGTTGGGGTACCCAGAGTCCCCCACTAGCCATACACGGTGTCTCTGTAGCTGTTCCATCACGTAAGGGATGCTGCTATTCCTGAGGATGTAGGCGTCATGCACTGACCCTGGGAATTTGGCATTTACATGCGAGATGTACTGGTCAGCCAAACACACCACCTGGATGTTCATTGAATGGTAATTTTTCCTGTTCCTGTACACCTGCTCCCTGTCTCTTGGGGGAACCAAAGCCACATGGGTCCCATCAATGGCACCAATTACGTTGGGAATATGTCCAAGGGCGTAGAAATCACCCTTCACTGTAGCCAATTCGCCCACCTCAGGGAAAATGATGTAGTTCCTCACGGATTTCATCAGGGCAGACAACACTCTGGATAACACCTTAGAAAACATGGGCTGAGACATCCCGGAAGCAATTCCCACGGTTGTCTGAAATGACCCACTTGCCAAGAAATGTAGTACTGACATGACCTGCACCAGAGGGGGAATCCCTGTGGGTTGGCGGATGGGGGACATCAGGTCGGGCTCCAGCCGGGCACACAGTTCATGGATAGTGGCACGGTTAAGACGGTAGGTCAGGATAATGTGGCGTTCTTCCATTGTCGACAGGTCCACCAGCGGTCGGTACACGGGAGGATTCATCCGTCTCCTCGCCCAACCCAGCGGACGGTGCCTAGGAAGGACAACATGGAGCACACAGTCAAGCAACCCACAGGTACGTACTCACAGCTAGCACAGTATACGATTCTCTATGCAGTGAATGGCGTGTCTGAGTGGCTATGCAAGGCCTAGGCCTGTGTGACGCAGTTGAAATTGAGCCATGTGGGCCCTGGAAATGGCGGCTGCCTGACCTGTGAAGTGTGACAATGGGATGTGAGGTCAATGCGCTGGCGTGGCACACCGCGGCGGGCGGCGGGCGAAGACCGCGGCGCGAAGCCGCATTGGTTAACATTGAAGCCTATGGGTTTCAGGAGCCAATGGCGAAGGGCGCCGGCGGTGGCGGGACGCACCGCCGCGGTACGCACCGCCGCGGACGTGACCGCCATTTTCTATCTACTTATCCACTTGCGACTTGAACTTTCACAGGAGAGGACCTATACTGCAAGTGTTGCTGTGACCTCGGTCTGGAAGGGACAATGGCTGCTGCGACTGGGGAAAGGGCCCCTGCCTTCACTGGAGAGGAGTTGGAGAAACTTGTGGATGGGGTCCTCCCCCAGTATGCGCTACTCTACGGTCCTCCAGACCAACAAGTGAGTTTAATTCAATATGGATTTGGGGCCACTGGCTGGCTTGGGGGCCTGGCGGGGATGGGGGGCATGTTGGGCATGGCGGGGGGCATGGCGGGGGGCCTGGCGGGGATGGGGGGCATGTTGGGCATGGCGGGGGGCATGGCGGGGGGCCTGGCGGGGATGGGGGGCATGTTGGGCATGGCGGGGGGCCTGGCGGGGATGGGGGGCATGTTGGGCATGGCGGGGGGCATGGTGGGGGGCCTGGCGGGGATGGGGGGCATGTTGGGCATGGCAGGGGGCCTGGCGGGGATGGGGGGCATGTTGGGCATGGCGGGGGGCCTGGCGGGGATGGGGGGCATGTTGGGCATGGCGGGGGGCATGGCGGGGGCCTGGCGGGGATGGGGGGCATGTTGGGCATGGCGGGGATGGGGGGCATGGCGGGGATGGGGGGCATGTTGGGCATGGCGGGGGGCATGGCGGGGATGGGGGGCATGTTGGGCATGGCGGGGGCATGGCGGGGATGGGGGGCATGTTGGGCATTGCGGGGGGCCTGGCGGGGATGGGGGGCATGTTGGGCATGGCGGGGGGCCTGGCGGGGATGGGGGGCATGTTGGGCATGGCGGGGGGCATGGCGGGGGGCCTGGCGGGGATGGGGGGCGTTGGGCCACTGGAAAGGAAAATGCTGAGAAACTTGAACGTGGTATTTCTCCCTCCCTGTACGTGTCACATAGGTCCGCGCCCATGAGAAGATCGGGATTTGGTGTGCCATCGCCAAGGAAGTCCGGGCCCTGGGGGTCCACCATCGACGGGGCACCCACTGCCGCAAGAGGTGGGAGGACATCCGCCGCGGGACCAAGAAGACCGCTGAGTCTCTGCTGGGGATGGCCTCCCAACGTAGGCGGGGTGCCTGCCGTCAACTGAGCCCCCTGATGTTCCGGATCCTGGCGGTGGCCTACCCTGAATTGGATGGGCGCGTGAGGGCAGCACAGCAGACACAAGGGGGTGAGTACAAGCATTATCTACTCTGTTGTCGCGCAGTGGAGGTGTCTGGGTGGGGGAGGAGGGCTGGGGGTCCCCCTAGGCCAGGGCGATATCTGTAGGCTGGGCACCCCCGTAAGCCCCTGTGTCCCCAGCCACCACCCTCAGTAGTTTGTCAATACAGCCATCCCTGGGCCGTGTCATCCATGGGTGCAGTTGTCAACTCTAGGCGTGTAGGCCATGTTCCACGGAATGCGTAGCGTACCCCAAGTGCGCAACTTAGTGCAGGGGGCATCTGTGTCTGTCATGTCCGCTAACTGTACCGGAGATCCATGTACTCAATATCCCTTTATTTCTCTCTCCCCCCCTTTTTGTTTGTCTTTCTGTGCTTGTGTGCATCAGCATCATCAGGCGGAGGAGAAGTGGCATCGGGGCAGGAGGGAGCTGCATCTCACATGGCCCAGGAGGGCCATGCCACAGAGTCAGACTGGACCAGTGAGACGGAGGGCGAGGGGAGCTCCACGACGGGGACGACTGGAGCCTGCAGCGACACGGACACGTCCTCGGAAGGGGGCTCCCTTGCGGGGGTGGCACCATCCGTGCCCCCCGCCATTACAGGTACAGCCGCCACCCAGCGCACCATCTCCGCCCTCCCAGCAGCCCCTCCGCGTTCGCCCCGTGCCCGCTCTGCCAGGAAGCCGGGCATCTCCTTCGCCCCAGGCACCTCAGGCCCTGCCCCTGTTACCCCCGCTGCCCTCAGTGAGGAGGTCATTGACCTCCTCCGAACGCTCATTGTTGGGCAGACTACCCTTTTGAATGCCATCCAGGGGGTGGAGAGGGAGGTTCATCGCAGCAATGCGTACCTGGAGGGCATTCATTCGGGTCAGGCTGCCCATCAGCGATCGTTCCAGGCTCTGGCCTCAGCACTGACGGCAGCCATTGTCCCTGTCTCCTGCCTGCCTCTACTAACTCCCTCCTCCCAGTCTCCTGTTCCTCTGCCTGTCCCACCCACACCATCAGACCAGCCTGCACACACCTCAACACCCAAGAGAAGCTCATCCAAACATAAGCACCACAGATCACGCAGACATTCACACACGCAACATTCCGATGCAGACATGCCAACAGTCACTACCACCTCTGTGACCGCCACCTCCTCGTCTCCCTCCTCCCTCCCTGTGACGTCTACACTCACACCTCCATTCACCTCACCATCAGCCAGTGTTTCCATCACCAGCACACCCTCCACTCCAGTCCGCACACGTGCAGTCACCACCCCCACTGCCATTTACACGTCCCCTGTGTCCTCTCCCACTGTGTCTGTCACCCCCTCTTCCACACCACACAAACGCAGCCACCCACCCACCCAACAGCCATCCACCTCACGACAGCCTATCCCTCCTGCACCTGCACCCAAAGACAGCAAACGTGACTCACCTACAACCACATCCTCTCCCTCCACTCCCATTCCCACTGTACCTACCACTCTCCATTGTCCCAAGAAGCTCTTCCTCGCCACTACTAACTTCTTTCCTGACCCTGAGCCCCCCCCTCCTTCTCGTCGGGGTAAGAAGAGCACCTCAGCCACCACCAGCCCTGCAGCCCCCTTGACAAGGGTGCAGGGGTATTGGAGCCCGCCAGCCCGCATGTCTGGATCTTCGCCCAGCAGCAAGGGGACAGCCAGCCCACCCCCTGGGAAGAGGAGCAGAAGGCGGAAGGGGCGCCGCAGGAGCCCGCCTTCTACATCCCCCCCGGACACCACCCAGAGACAGTCACCAGCCACAGCTCCAAAGGGAGGAAAGGGCCACAGGCCGACGACTAAGGAGGGCAAGGGCAGCAAGTTGGAGAGGTCAGGCAGCAGGCCTGCTGCCCAGGAGGAGCCCACAACCCCCATAGCCGCTGCCCCGGGAGGAACCGGCACAGCTGCCCCGGGAGAGCCCACCACCCCCATAGCCGCTGCCCAGGGAGGACCCAGCCCAGCTGGCCAGGAGGGCCCCACCACCCACAGCCCAGGTGGGCAGTGAAGGAGCACCATCCCCGCTGCCCAGGAGGGCACCACCAGGCAATTAGCAGTTGGCCATAGACCGTCCGCCGTCTCAAGAACCGCTGAACTGGGCCCCGCCGTCTCAAGAACCGCTGAACTGGGCCCCGCCGTCTCAAGAAGCGCTGACCTGGGCCCCGCCGTCTCAAGAACCGCTGAACTGGGCCCTTCACGGCAAGAACCGCTGAACTGGGCCCCGCCGTCTCAAGAAGCGCTGACCTGGGCCCCGCCGTCTCAAGAACCGCTGAACTGGGCCCTTCAAGGCAAGAACCGCTGAACTGGGCCCCGCCGTCTCAAGAACCGCTGAACTGGGCCCTTCAAGGCAAGAACCGCTGAACTGGGCCCCGCCGTCTCAAGAACCGCTGAACTGGGCCCGCCGTCTCAAGAAGCGCTGACCTGGGCCCCGCCGTCTCAAGAACCGCTGAACTGGGCCCTTCAAGGCAAGAACCGCTGAACTGGGCCCCGCCGTCTCAAGAAGCGCTGACCTGGGCCCCGCCGTCTCAAGAACCGCTGAACTGGGCCCTTCAAGGCAAGAACCGCTGAACTGGGCCCCGCCGTCTCAAGAAGCGCTGACCTGGGCCCCGCCGTCTCAAGAACCGCTGAACTGGGCCCTTCAAGGCAAGAACCGCTGAACTGGGCCCCGCCGTCTCAAGAAGCCCTGACCTGGGCCCCGCCGTCTCAAGAACCGCTGAACTGGGCCCTTCAAGGCAAGAACCGCTGAACTGGGCCCCGCCGTCTCAAGAACTGCTGAACTGGGCCCTTCAAGGCAAGAACCGCTGAACTGGGCCCCGCCGTCTCAAGAAGCGCTGAACTGGGCCCCGCCGTCTCAAGAACCGCTGAACTGGGCCCTTCAAGGCAAGAACCGCTGAACTGGGCCCCGCCGTCTCAAGAACCGCTGAACTGGGCCCTTCAAGGCAAGAACCGCTGAACTGGGCCCCGCCGTCTCAAGAAGCGCTGACCTGGGCCCCGCCGTCTCAAGAACCGCTGAACTGGGCCCTTCAAGGCAAGAACCGCTGAACTGGGCCCCGCCGTCTCAAGAACCGCTGAACTGGGCCCTTCAAGGCAAGAACCGCTGAACTGGGCCCCGCCGTCTCAAGAAGCGCTGAACTGGGCCCCGCCGTCTCAAGAACCGCTGAACTGGGCCCTTCAGGGCAAGAACCGCTGGCCCTTTGGCAGACGTGGCAGGGCAGGATCTATCTCGGGCAGGGCTGCAGGATGTCCTCTGGCCAACTTGCCTCCTCCAGTGGCAGTGGGGTCTGTTATGGACTGTATGGACTGTGGCTTTGCTCTCCCCAGGATGGCCCAGTGGGCAGGCCACCCACTGTATGGACTGTATGGACTGTGGCTTTGCTCTCCCCAGGATGGCCCAGTGGGCAGGCCACCCACTGTATGGACTGTTTGGACTGTGGCTTTGCTCTCCCCAGGATGGCCCAGTGGGCAGGCCACCCACTGTATGGACTGTATGGACTGTGGCTTTGCTCTCCCCAGGATGGCCCAGTGGGCAGGCCACCCACTGTATGGACTGTATGGACTGTGGCTTTGCTCTCCCCAGGATGGCCCAGTGGGCAGGCCACCCACTGTATGGACTGTTTGGACTGTGGCTTTGCTCTCCCCAGGATGGCCCAGTGGGCAGGCCACCCACTGTATGGACTGTATGGACTGTGGCTTTGCTCTCCCCAGGATGGCCCAGTGGGCAGGCCACCCACTGTATGGACTGTTTGGACTGTGGCTTTGCTCTCCCCAGGATGGCCCAGTGGGCAGGCCACCCACTGTATGGACTGTTTGGACTGTGGCTTTGCTCTCCCCAGGATGGCCCAGTGGGCAGGCCACCCACTGTATGGACTGTATGGACTGTGGCTTTGCTCTCCCCAGGATGGCCCAGTGGGCAGGCCACCCACTGTATGGACTGTTTGGACTGTGGCTTTGCTCTCCCCAGGATGGCCCAGTGGGCAGGCCACCCACTGTATGGACTGTATGGACTGTGGCTTTGCTCTCCCCAGGATGGGCCAGTGGTGATGGAGTCCCCTCGTGGATCTGGCGTCGTGTACTCAAGTGGCTGAGGTGCCCCCCCTTCCCTTCCCCCTGAGGTGCCTGTCCTATTTTCTTTCTGATGCCCCTGCAGTGTTCTCTCCGTGGAGTTCTTGTCGTGGGACTGGGCCTTGCCCCTTTGCACAGGACCCCTGTGATCCACGGACAGTGGTTGGACTACATTTAGTAGCTGTATATATTTTGTACATAGTTTATTTTTTTATTGGGATTAATGGTGTACATATTTCAATATATCTGCCCGTTTATGATCTCTTCTTTTGGTCTTTGCATTATTTCGGAGGGGGGTGGTTTGTGGGTTGTGACAGTGATCTGTGGGAATGCATTGATGTGTGTGTTGTAGTGGGTGTGGGTGGGTGGGTGTGTGCCGGTAATCTTTTCCCTCCCCTGTGTCGTAGGTGCCGTACTCACCGATGTCTTCCGCGCCGCCGGGCGTGCTCCTGGTATATGAGGAGGAATAGGAGTGCGGGGATGACCTGCAACTCTGGCTCCATACTGCCGGAATCTCGCGTGGAGTGCGTAGAGGTGAGCGTTTTCCCGTTCGTAGTCTGTTTCCGCCGTGTTCTTATCGGCGGTGCTCCCGCCCCGGAAAAGGTGGCAGATTGGTGGGTCGTAATAGGGTGGGCGGTACTTTGTCTGCCGCCGGGCTGTTGGCGGGAACCGCCGCGCTGTTTGTTTGTACCGCTGTGGCGGGCGGAGTGTTAAGTTGGCGGGCTGTGTTGGCGGTTCCCGCCAGGGTCAGAATTGCATATTTTAGACCGCCGGCCTGTTGGCGGCTTGGCCGCCGCTTTATCACCGACCGCCAGGGTCAGAATGAGGGCCTATGTCATAAGGGATAACTGGGGACCATCTGGAAGCCAAGGTGGTATGCCCATTTCAAGGTCCGCTTGTTGGAATTCCACCTATAACTCAATCTGTAACCATCGAGGCCACACACTCCTTTTTTCGGTCAGCTCGAGATTCCTGTGATGTTTCCATGGATCCTTTGCCAGAGTCAGTTCCAGAGAAGCCCTCATTTGATCTGCCATTAAGTAAATTCATTACTGAGACCCCTCTTTCTCATTTTCCTTAGATAAAAGGATCCCAGGCAGCAAGGCATAGGCATAAGGCTATTAAATTAATGAGGTTAGTTGCTGGTCAGTTGCTTGCTCTCTAAGAGACTTTGTCACAAAGCACTTTAAAGTAAGAAGTGCAGCACCTGGAGCTCCAGAGCTGAGCGAGGGTTCGAGTCATTGTGATTGTGCAAAACTGGTGTTGCTAAGGTTGCAGATGATCTTGTTGATGTGGAAAAATGGCATTCCACAGTTGGTATAGAGGATGGATTCAAAGGTCAAGACATCCTGATGGCAGCTGTGGTACCTCCACTGAGCAACTCACAGGGGAACAAGAAGTAGAAGTAGTCTACCCAGCGGGTGACTGCGGGAAGATTAGAGTGGCTGGTTAAAGGAAGGGAGGAGGTGGCAGTAACTTTCCACTCCTTGTGGATGTCTCACAGAGCTCAGCCCAATAAACTTTCCAAAATCGGAAATTAACCATACAAATTGCTGTAACCTTGTAAATCAAATCTCCAGCCTCCCCCACTTGTGCCCAGGAGCCACTGAACTCAGTTCCCCTGTTGGAAAGAATGTCGATGTAGAGTATTTCCATCTGGAAGGGAAATGTGCTAGAGTCTGTTTTGGAGACCTGGAGTCTGAACTATCAAGATTGCTGAACCTGGCTGAGTGGTCTCAAGGCCAAGGGAGGAGTCACTTAGGAGCTAGACCCCTAAGGTTCTGATCTTTGCCATTAGCTAGGAGAGGACCCGGTCAAGGGGCTGTCCTGACTGGCGCAAGTTGCAGCATATATGCTAAACAGACTCCCCGTCCTGATTCAGATGGTCTTACTGCCGGGTCAGCAAAGGGGGCTGTAGGCAGTTTGCATGAACCATCCAATGAGACTACCTCCATGTGGAACAATTCTGACTTTGTCCAAGACCTATCAATGTTGAATCTGCTCTCCCTTATGCAGGTAACTTTGCAGGGAATGTTAAAGGCCCTTGTGTTGAACAACACCCAAAACGTGAAGCTAATTCAGCTGCCCAAAACCATCAGTAAATGCCTTAAGGGTGGGGGCTAGGATGTTTCTTTGGATGGTGGTCCTTCTCCCACTTTTCAGAGGTGAGTCCTACTGTTTCTTCAGCAAATGGTGGGATGTATATCTCAAGATATTCTTAACTTCTTATATAAAGAGGAAATGTTTCGGGAGATAAAGAGTTTTATCTAAATTTAGTCTTACTCTCTTACTGAAAATAATGGTGGATGAGAGGGACCATGGAAGGAAGGGAAGTAGAAAAGGTGTAGGTTCATCAAAACTGCAGGGAGCAGGGTTGCTGTGTCAGTCTTCTGTGCTTCTAACCCCAGCGGTGATCCCTCTGAAGGAAAAGAAGTCTCCCATCAGGGGGAGGCCTGGTAAGAGAGAAATGGGGAGACTGAAGGAATCACTGGGCATAGGGAAATCCAAGGATTGTTCAATGGTAGTAAAAGAGACCACTGGTTGTAAAAGTACTAAAGTTAGACCTCCTACTAAATCTGTAGAGCAAAGTTGTTACCCTGACAAAAGGGAGCCCAAGGTTGGTCTGAAAAATCACCTACTAAGTGCTGTTGCAATTATTCCGAAAGTTACAATCTAAATTGAAAACACAGGGCTCAGTTGGTCAACCCCTGAATAGATCACGGTTGTTAAGCTTATTTGCAAACATCAAATAATGAAAGAGTATTGCATCAAAAGATTTAGCACTGGTTGGTTTTAAAAATATAGCAGGCAAAGAACTAACCAGGGAACTGTTTGCCTCTGAGGAGACAAAGAGCCTGGTGGACAACTCTGTACCTTCTTTGGCAGCAAATGGAATCTGCCTCTGTGAAGGAATTGAGGTAAATTGGAAGGCCACAGGAAAACCAGGGAAGATTACTCCTTTTTTATCTGAACATGGAGGGTTAAACATAATCAAATTAATTTTTACAGGTTCCTTTGTGGAGGTCAGAGAACCGGAGCTGGTAGAAGCTGGTTGGAACGGGAAGGATCAAAAGAAAGAATGGTTATTATCATGTTCCAAAGTGATGGGGGCCCAAAAGTGAGAAATTGAAAGTTATCACACCCATTAGAGTTTGATGAGTTTAGGAGCTGTGATTGTTATGTGCAGCAGGGATATATTCCCAAGGGAGTCGAGTGGCACTCTTTGAAGATGTGCAGGGTCGCTATATCCGAGCCATTTGAGGAGTGGAGGATATTGATTGGTAGGAGGCAGGGTATCCATGGCCAGGGTGTATCTTGGTATGAAATGTACACAGGTTCAAATCATTCGTGGAAGAGGAAAATTATTGAGAGGTCTTGACAAATTATACAGGAGATTTGGATGTAGGAGTGCCCAGCAGTTGAGGGGTTTGTTGCTGTAGTTCAAAATGCTAAGGCCTCTGTAAGAGGTAAAGCAGTGGGTGGTTTGCTAATATATGTCTCTGTTGCTTTGGGAGGAAGGTAACCAAGCTCCAAACTCCCTGTGTATGGGCTCTTGCTGCCCTAAACAATTTGTTTTCTAATGATGTGTGGTTGAAGCAGATAATTTGTCTTAATATATATGTTCACTCAATTCGCCCCCTACCGGAATGTGAATTATGTATTTTTTTTTATTTTTTTTTATTGGATTGTCCCCATGCCTTCTTTGTGTTGGGAGGTGATTTTAATGCAAAATCATCTTTTAAGGAATTTGATGAGTCAAAGAAAGAGCTGCAGTTGGCATTAAATATTCCTGACTGTATTTTCTCAGTGAGTACAAGATAAGGAGATGTTAAGGTTTTATCTTGCTTAGCACAGCCAAATTTGATTAACCAGTTGCGTGTGTTGGACAGCTGGGAGCAGTGTGATGCCCCAGTGCTCATGTGCGTCGGACGGCTCCCAGCCATCCCCTCACACAGCACTGAAAATCCTTCTGCAAAAAACAGCCTTAGGAACTGAGGGCAGAGCTTCCCCCTGCTCCTGAGATTGTTTTTTTTCTCTTCAGCGAAATGACGATCAGCGTGCATTGCACTGACGTAATGTTCCTGAAATGAAAGTGAAATTAGCCGATCATCTCATTTCATTTTCCCTGCATCAGTGCTTGTGGATCTATCTCAGCCCCCTAAGCACCAAAGCACACAGGAGAGGTATAATTGGAAATGGGTGCATCTTCCTTTTCCAATGGTACCCCTCTCTAGTGGATGCCTCCTTGGAGACTGCTGCAGGAGGGTGATCACCAAGCACGCATACACCACTAGACACTAGGAGGGAGGCGTCCCTTGGGCAAGGGTTTGTGATCCTCCCAACATTATTTTGGACAAAAGCAGTCTTTCTGCTTCCCCTGGGAGGCTGATGGGGCAAAAGCCCCCAGTCTGCCCCCAGGGGGCAGAAAGCACCCTAGGCACCAGGGACTACTTTTTTGTGAATATGTAGGGGTGGGGGCTGCTCAAAATGGACATGCCAATGCCCCACCCCCCTTAAATAAATGGGCAAAGTCTTCCTACCCTACTTGGGGGCAGATGGGTGCTATTACCCCCAATCTGCCCCCGGGGGGCAGAAAGCCCTCTCGACAATAGGGATTTTGTTTTTATATAAAAGAGGGGTGGGAGCTGCCCACAATGGGCAAGGCCATACGCCCACCCAAAATAAATGTTGCTAAAGTTTTTCTGCCCCCGGGTGGCCAGAAAGCCCACTAGGCACCTGGGATTGTTTTTTTAAGAAAAGACTAGGGATGGAGGCTGCCTGGAGTGTGCATGGGAATGCCCCCTGTCGCCTAAAAATGTGCACAGTCTTTCTGTCCCCACTGAGAACAGATGGGGTAATTATCACCAGGGCAAATTTTTTTTTAAAAGAGGGGTGGGAGCTGCCCACCATCATAGGGATGGTAATGCCCCCACCCCAACTGGAGGGGGCAACAATCTTTATGCTTCCTCTGCAGACTAAAGCATCTCATCTCAATGGCAAGCAAGAGGACATTTGACTCTTATTGGTGTTGATTTTCCATATGGGCCAGGAGAGCTTGGCTAACTACCAATATTGTCCCACTTGCAATGGTGAATACCTGCACTTTTTGGGCTCGGGGAGACAACTACCTGGAAAAACCCTACTAGACTCAGACACTTCTGAAAACTAGAAATCTGGGGTAGTTCAGGGTGGTGTGCTTCACATGCACCCAACACTATTTTGTTACCCAGAGTGCCCTGAAAACCTCCAACTTTGCCTGAAGTCACACATTTTCCCTACATTTTTGTGATAGAAACTTCTGGAATCCACAGGAATCCACAAAATTCCTACCGCCCAGCACTGACCCATCTATAATGATAAAAACTCTGCCCCACTTGTGTGGCTGGGCCTAGTGCCAGCAAGAGGAACAAATCCATTCTTGTTGCGGCACTAGGCCCAGCCACACAAGTGGGGAAGTGTTTTTATTGGCACAGATGGTGCAATATTGGGTGTTAGGAATTCTGTGGACTCCTGCTATTCTGGAAGTTTCCATCACAGAAATATATGTAAAATACGCAATTACAGGCAAACTTGGAGATTTGCAGAGCATTGTGGGGAAAAAGAACCTAATGGTATCCACTCAAGTCACACCATCCTGGATTCTCCTAGGTGTTGGGTAGGTTTCCCTAGGTGCTCATTGAGCTAGGATCCAAATTCTAGAGCTACCCACATTGGAAATAGAGGGTCAGTTTTGGGTGGAAACATGTGCATCGTTCTGTTGCGGGCACTGGTCTACCCACATAAGTGAGGTACCATTTTTATCAGGAGACTAGTAGAAGCAGAGAATAGTAGAACATTTGTTATTACAAGTTGGATTTGTGCCTTCCAAATGTACGCCAGTATATAAGAAAGATGGCATTTTGAAAAATACTCTTCAAATCATACACTAGTATGGGTACTTACAAATTCAGAGATGTAGAAATAAACTCTGCTCCTAAACTCCATATCTTGTGCTCCTTTCAGAAATACATAAGTTTCCTTGATACTCATTTTTCATTCTCCCTATTTTGCTATAAGAATTGGTCTATACTTGGTACTGAAAGAAAACCCTTTTTTGTGGTGCAGCTCAGTTATTTGTTCTGGGTACCTTGGGTTCTTAGAGAACCTACCAACCCTATACATCCCCACATCCAGAAGGGTCTAGCGGATGTAATGGTATGTTGCTTTTGTCATTCAGCCATTGTAACAAAAATTTACAGATGAAAATGTTGCCACAAATTCCAGTTTTCTCCTCCTCTTTTTCACTATTTCTTTAATAACTATGTTCCTTGGGAAAACCTTGAAGGATCTACACATATGACACCTTGCTAACTTTAGAATTTTGTCTATGTTTCAGAAATCTATAGTTTTTCTGGATCACCCATGAGTTTCACATTGGTTTCTACCACTGGAAGGAGGTTGAGAGCACAATAAATAGGGAAAATAGGCTGCCTCTTAGAAAAAAGCCAAAACTGTGGTACAAAAATTCGATTTTTTGATTCAGCTCTGCATGTTCCTGAAAGCTGGGAAGATGGTGACTTTAGTACAGCAATTTGCTTGTGGATGCCATTTTTAGGAAAAAAACAGACACTTTTATCTCAGGAACCTTTTACCTATTTTTCTCAACATACTCACAATTGTGGTATATTTTGCCTGTTTTCTCAGTCCTCTCTAGGTGAATCCACAAACCGTGGGCACCATTACAATCCCCAGTATGTTGTAAAAGAAGAACACAAATTTGACATGGGTACATTATGTTGACAAAAAGTTATGGAGGCCTAAGCGTGAACTACCCCAAATAACCAAAAATGGGCTCAGCACTGGCGGTGGGATGAAGAATGCCTAGCAGCGAAAGGGTTAATGTCAACGGTCGATGCAGTGAAGACATTCTTGCCACCAGAACCTTTGAACATGGTAATAGTGATTTTCCCATCGATTATGTTTTTATTCCTATTAATCAGTTTCCTCAGGTGAATTTTTTTTTAATTCTTGATTTAGGGCCAAGTGACCATCTTGCTCTTAACTTGGAGTTTAAAGATTCTGTCTCATTATATGAATGTACTATCTTGAGATAGGTTGTCTACCACAGAAGAATTTCTGTTGTGATCACAGAAGATGCTTTGCCACCCCTATTATTAATTGATTTTGAGACTTTTATTCTGGAAACAAGAATGTGATGTGTTCGTATTGTAGAATAACAAAGCAACTGCTGTTCCATTTCAAGCTCGAAATCCAGTGTGACCAGTGGTAAGGGAAATAGCTGGTTTGATGCCAATTGTCCGGAGGGTAGAATAGCTGTGAATAAGAATCACTGGTGTTTGAATTTAGACCCAAGCAGCATCAGCCTAAGAAAATTTGGCCTCAAAAGCAACCTATGGAAATCTGTGTGTTCTCAAAAGGAGGGTGTTTTATAGGTCGAATTGGGAATTAATGCTGGCTGCCATTGTGGACAAGAATAGTAGGACGTTTTGGCGGCTAGTGA
Source organism: Pleurodeles waltl (assembly GCF_031143425.1). NCBI lineage: Eukaryota > Metazoa > Chordata > Amphibia > Caudata > Salamandridae > Pleurodeles > Pleurodeles waltl. Next base: position 637,877,190 of record NC_090444.1, read on the forward strand.
ATTCAATAACCATTTCATCACCTTCTTCTGCTGAGGCGCAGCTTAGTGAGACAGACTGGTACACTTTTATTTACTCACTTTATAGTGGCAGGGAACTGGGTAGCAATCCTGACTTGTTCACAAGCTGACGCAGATGCGATTACAAATACTCAGATGCCAGTAATTCTGGCTGAAATAATCAGTAATATGAAGGTCTCTAGGGCAGGTGGCCCGATGGTTTGCCATCCGTAATTCTTAAGAAAGATCCTAGGAAGTGGGGTCTAATTCTGGGTGTGTTCTTTAAGTGAATAACATATTCAGGCTGCCTCCCAAATTCTTGCAAAGGAGCAGTAGTGAAGTCCATTCATAAAAAAGGCAAATTGGATCAGCCTGCTAATTATAGCTTGAGAAGCCTATTAGATATTACCTCTAAATTGTTTGCTCAAACTTAGTTGAAGCATTTAGCTGGTTGGGATTTTCGACTTTGGGCCGATCCCTGTTGAGCAAGGGGGTTTTAGACCAACATATTCTACAATGGAACACTATTTCACCCTGTGGGGAATCACAAGAAGGTCAAAGCGGCTGGTAGGTGGCTTGTGCTGCTGCTACATTGACTTTAGAACAGCCTTCAACAGAGTGGACCTAGTTATGCTCTGTTCCTCAAGTGGAATATCTCTAGGATTCTCTTAGGTCTGCTGATGAAGCTCCACATTGATAGCTGGGTTCTGGTTGACCTTGATGGGTAAGGCAGCTTGTCAAAAATCCCATTAGAGCTTGGTCTGTGCCAGGGGTGCGTTTTAGTCTCCTTGCTATTTAGTCTGTTCATTGCTGACCTTCTCCAGATGTTTAGTGCGACTCATCGTTTTTTACTGTCTCGTAAATAAATGAACTATTGTTAGACCTTGCATTCTTGGCATGGTCTCCCCTGTCTTTTTTGCCTCTGCTTCCCATGTTTTGACTGTGTGCTGGACTCTGTTTTTGCTGTTTTGGTACTCTGGGTACTTTACCATTGCTGACCAGTGCTAAAGTGTAAGTGCTCCCTGTGTAAATTGTGTGGGTAATTGGCTTTTCCATATTTGGCCTATTTGATTTACTAGAAAGTCCTAGTGAAGTGCATTATAGGTGCCCAGGGCAAGTAAATCAAATGCTGCTAGTGGACCTACAGCACTGGTTGTGCCACCCACTTGAGTAGCCCTGTAAACATGACTCAGACCTGCCACTGCAGTGTCTGTGTGTGCAGTTTTAAACTGCTAATTCGATCTGGCAAGTGTACCCACTTGCCAGTTTCCAAACCTCCCTTTTTATGCATGCGAGGTACCCCTAAGGGAGGTGCTAGGTAGCCCCGTGGGTAGGGTGCAGTGTATGTTAAAGGTAGGACATGTAATGATGTGTTTTACATGTCCTAACAATGAAATGCTGGCAAATTTAGTTTTCATTGTTGCAAGTCGTATCTCTCTTATAGGTTAACATGGGGATTGCCTTTAAAGTACCTTAAAGTGCAGTTTCCCTTTGGGAGCTGATAGAGATGTGGAGTTTGGGGTCTCTGAACTCATAATTTTAAAATACATCTTTTGGTAAAGTTGTTTTTTAATTTGTCATTTTGAAAATGGCACTTTTAGAAAGTAGGCATTTTCTTGCTTAAACAGTTCTGTGACTCTGCCTGCTTATGTATTCCCTGTCTGGGTCAGACTGACAGTTGGGCTGTTTGTGAATCTCCTCTAGACACAAAGGGAGCTAGTGTGTAGCCTGCATATCATGCAGGCCATCTGATGGGCCATCTGGGCTAGAGTAGAGGGCAGATTAGTCACTTACACCTGAATGGGCTGTGCCTGCCCTCACACAATGCAGTATCAAACCCCATGGTGTGAGTCTGGAGCCAGGCCTAGGCAAGGCAAGATCTCGTGAACAACATAGACTTTCCTTTGAGGTGTGCCTACTGCAAAGGCAGAAAGGGGTATGAGTAGTGGACACAGATTTTCATATTGCTTCTGAAACCATGGGGAACCTCTGCTAGGAAGAAGAGCTGAAGAGCTGGAGGAGGAGTAATGTCCCTTTGCCTGTGACTGTGCTTTGCTTGGTTGGCTTTCCGTTGCTGTTTCTGCTAGAAACAGGACAAAGACTGGAGCTTGTGGTATATTCCTGCTAGTGAAGAATCTCCAAGGGCTTGGACTGAGCTTGCCTCCTGTTTTGAAGTGTCAGGGCCATCAAAGACTTTCTCTGCCAGCATCCATACTCTCTGCTGAGACTGCTACCTTGCCAAGTGGTGCCCTATCGAGTCCCTGAACCCTTGAAAGTTGAAGCTGATAGAACAAGGACTGAAATCCACGCACAAGAAGCTGGGTGGGGAAAATGTCAATACACCACCTGCATTGCAGCTGGAGAAACGACGCAACACCTGCTTGCAGCTGCTGAAAATGACACAAACTCCTCACAGCACGGTTTTCCCTATTTGTGTGGCTGGATTTCTCACACATCATTGCTGGGCGTCAAAATTAATGTAAACCTGTGCCAGCTCGAGGTGCCCCGCCCGTAAAACGATGCACGGCCTCACTTGCGAGTGAGAAAACGACCATCGCTGACTTTTTCAATGCACAGTCGCCTGGGAGACTTTATTTTTGACACAAACCATGTACCTTGTGTAACAACGTTTCCATTATTTTCTTTGGAGTAAGACTCTCTTTAGGTTAAAAACTCATAACTTGACTTGTGTATGTTGGATTTTTGTCGTTTTGGTCTTGTTTGATTTAGATAAATATTACCTATTTTTCTAAACAGGTGTAGTGTCCATTTTATAGTGTTTTCATTGTATTACTGTGTGTGTTGGTAAAAATACTTTATACATTGCTTCTGAAGTTAAGCCTGCCTGCTCGTGCCAAGCTACTGAGGGGGTGAGCAGGGGGTTAACTGAGTGTGATTCTCCTTTATACTGACTAGAGTGAGGGTCCTTGTTTGGACAGGGGTAACCTAACTGCCAACCAAAGACCCACTTTCTAGCAATGCCTATGTAATATTTCTATAAGAATTTATCTCTTAGAAATAAAGGATTTGACTGACTGATCAAAGTGGAGTCTGGTCTCTATCGGAAACCAAGAAAGACAGGGAAACAATCCAAACACAGCATGTTAAATACGTTTTGAACAAAGAAACCTCACTGTTACTGTGTGTGAGTCAAAAAGGAAATCATAATATCTAGGGGTAAAACAGAGAACACATCACATGAAAAATTACAACACCATCCTCATGTATAAGGAGTGATGACTTCTACCCTATAAACTGGTGCATAGCAAACAATGGCAGATTTGAAATCTCACATGCAAACCTCCATTAGTAGAAGGAAATGATTGTGTAAAGATATAATCAACTACAGCAGAGTTTCCCCTTCCAGAAACATTATGAACACAAAAAGAAAAGACTGCAATAAAAAGATATACTGGAACAAAACCATGAAACTGGTTGAATTTAGATGGATTGTCACAAAATATTGATAGACGTTTTTAACATAAGCTGCACAGACAGTAAAGCGAAATCATATTACAATATGCTGTATATGTCACTGTGGGTAGATTTGAAGCCTAATTATGTCAACTTTAAAAAGTGCATCCTGGTAAATACAGTACACTTGCATTGTTTTTGACTCACTGATGTTAATTAAATACACTTGTTTACTAATTCGTAATTCACTTCTACGTTATGCCTGTGCCGATTGCCTTCTCGTCTATCAATGCAGGACTCTTCGTCTAACTCACACTGAGAGGAAAATGAAGCTGCTTTGGCATCTGCGCTGACAAGTGGCTCTCACACAGCCACTGTCAGTGTGGTGCCAGCTCCTCGCTCTCGGTGTGAGAGGAGGGACGCTGCTTTGAGCATGGTGGGGCTTGGCAACATTGCAGAGGGTGGTGTGGGTGGATGACTGGACGCCAGGTAGTTACGTTTCATTTTGAGTCGTATTACGTTTCATTTTGAGTCGTAGGGGAGGCTTTGCAGAGAGTGGTTGGGGCTAGGGACAGAATTCTGCTTATTTTTTCCTATTTGGGGCGAGCAGGGTGGATTTATGTATAGGGTGAATCAAAGGGTGGCAGAATGCCAGGTATTATTTGTATTTGGATTTGGAAAGAGCAAGTTTTTTTTCGCAGGATGATGGCGGTGGTTATTTTTAGTGTTATAGGGGGTTGGTAGAAGGCTAGGTTTTTTTAATACTTTTGTACATGATATATATAGCTCCCAGTTGCTCCTCTGCCCATGACTATATATATTATATGGAAGGGTGGACAGTTGATTTGGTGTGCCATATACACCATAACATTATAGATGAGTAAAATGAGTATAATAGGGATCTTTTTCGCCCCAGGGTTGTGAGTGGCATCATAGACAACTCTAAAGTCCCTCTTGTTGTCTCCTTGATGCCAGTCGAAAGCCCTTGCAAAAAACATTCCCATTAGTTACAGTTACGCATCTCTAATTCTATACCTTATTGTACACTTGTAAATTATCAGATCAACCATTATTACCTCATCAGTACCGTGTTGTTTCTTTAAAATACTCCTTGGTGTGGAAGTATTAATTCGTTTTTCTCTGTCCATTTTTGAAGATGAAATAACAAATGTTTACAACGTAATTTGTCTCTAGAAAGCAGAAGACATTAGGGCTATAGTTTTCAGGTTTAGAACCATTTCCCCCTTTAAAGATTGGTGCATTAATACGACATTCCAAGAGTTATGAACGATATATCTCTAATTCAGTTTCTCAAAGCGGTTGGAATAACAAATCCCATTCGTATGGTTGTTTGTTTATTACAGACATTAGTAAGTGATCTAGTCCTACAGTCTGTAAAATGCATGCTGATACTATTAACTTAAATACTTCCATGACTGAAAAGGAAGGAGCCTGGTAACTTTTTCTCAGATAATGTCTAAATAGTATTAAAAGGTATTTATAACAGTTCTGCCCCTGGTTTCCACAATGATTCTCTATTGAAATTCCAGATTCAACACCAAAAAATTGCCAGGTGTTACTCATTTTTCCTATTGTGAAATAGTGCTCATGGAAAATACCTCAAGGCCAAGCCATTTTCTGAATGAAGTGCTTTGTATCAAAGGACTGTACATTTGTGACTGTTTTGTACTATTAGGGAAACGCCAGGCCCGATGACATCCCAAATGAGCTCCTTAAATTACATCTGGGAGCTTGGGCCTTAAATGAACCATATGTTAAATGCCACCTTGAAGGCTATGCAGATTCCTGCATCATGGAACTCCGCTGAAATCATCCCAATCTACAAGAAGAGCCAGCCTCCCGAGCAATTATCTAACAGTCAGCTTAACTGACGCTTCACAAAAGATTTTCTGTAAGCAATTTCTACAACTTCTTAAAGATTGGATTGGGGAGACCAATGTATTAACTGAATTCAAGGCGGGGTTCACAAGTGGAACAGGTACAGTTGATTGAATAATCCTTTTCAATTGTTTCTATTGGAAGACTGTACCAGTCAACAGGGGTCGACTTTTTGTCGGTTTTGTTGACCTACATGCAGGTTTTGATCTAGTCCCTAGGGCTATGCTCTGGTCCAAATTGGACAGGATAGGCATTCCACTCAACCTATTGGCAATCTTAGTACTCCTGCCTGAATAGAATTATGCCAGGGTTAGATGGAGAGAACAGCGACAGTTCAAATCTCCAATAAGCATCCTACAGGGGGTCAGGCAGGGCTGTGTCCTGGCCCCTACTTTGTTTTCACTTTTTATTGATGATGCTGTGAACTGGCTGAGCAGGGATGGCTGCAATGCACCCCGGGTGGAGGATAGGAGAGTGGCAGCTCTGCTTTTTGCAGACGACATTCTCCTGATCTCCAAATTACTTAAGGGCCTTCAACAGTTGTAGGCTGATTTCAATATCTTTTGTAATGAGTGGGTGCTAGAATTTAATAGCTCAAAACCAAAATATATGCTCTTTCACCCTGCAAGAAGCAAAAAGTACAAATGTAAGCTGTCCGTTAACGCAGATTCAACAGATGGTTCCTAATTTCGACTATTTAGGGATAAAATTAACACCCAGCTTGGATTGGTCCATGCTGGTCTATAAAGCAGACTGCTCACTGACATATTATTCATCAAGACTGCTGAAGACCTTTAATAAAACCTTTAATAAAACTTGCTCCAAGAAAGCAACCCCATTGATGGAAATTTGTAATGTAAAGGCAGTGAGAGTTGCTCTATATGGAGCTGAGATTTGAGATTATGCCAACTGCAACATCCTATTGACTACAGAAAGTAGATTGATGAGGTTCCTATATGCCCTCATAAAAATAAACCCTTGATCCCACTACACCTTGACTTGGCATTTGACTAGTTTGGGGATAATATCTTTTATTCCACCCATCTGATACTAGAATCAATCAATCAATCATAATACTTGTAGATCGCACTACATACCCGTGAGGGTCTCAAGGCGCTGGGGTCAGGGTGGGGGGGTGCTGCTACTGCTCGAAGAGCCAGGTCTTGAGGTGTTTTCTGAAGGTGAGCAGGTCTTGGGTCTTTCTGAGGTTGGTCGGGAGGGTGTTCCAGGTCTTGGCGGCGAGGTAGGAGAAGGATCTGCCGCCGGAGGATATTCGTTGGATGCGGGGTACGGCGGCGAGGACGAGGTTGGAGGAGCAGTGTTGTCGGGTCGGGGGTAGAAGCTGAGTCTGCTGTTCAGGTAGGCTGGCCCGGTGTTGTGGAGTGCTTTGTGTGCGTGGGAGAGGAGCTTGAAGGTGATCCTCTTGTCGACGGGAAGCCAGTGGAGGTTTCTCAGGTGGGGGATGATGTGGTTGCGGTGGGGTATGTTGAGTATTAGTCGGGCGGAGGCGTTTTGGATGTGATGGAGGCGTTGCAGGTGCTTGGACAGGATGCGGTCGGGATCCACTTGTAGATCCTGTGAAGCATGCGAAGGGTGTTGTAGCAGGAGGAGGAGATGGCGTTGAACTGTTTTGACATGGATAGGGAAGAGTCGACGAGTCGGTGGGGCACCCAGCGAGGTTGGCCACCACGAGTCGTCCCAGGCGGAGGGGGTGGGCCCTAGGATGAGGATCTCCATTTGTCCGAGTTCAGTTTCAGACGGTTACCTCTCATCCTGTCGGCTATGGCTTTCATACCCTCGTGAAGGTTGGTTTTGGCAGTGTGTGGGTCCTTGGTGAGGGAGAGGATGAGTTGGGTGTCGTCGGCGTAGGAGATGATGTTGAGGTTGTGTTGGCGGGTCACTTGTGCGAGGGGGGCCATGTAGATATTGAACAGTGTCGGGCTGAGGGATGAACCCTGGGGTACGCCACAGATGACGTTGGTGGCTTCGGATTGGAAGGGAGGGAGGCAGACTCTTAGGGTTCTGCCAGAGAGGAAGTATGTGGTCCAGTTGAGGGCTTTCCCTTGGAGTCCAGCTTCGTGGAGGCAGATTTTCAGAGTGTGGTGGCAGACCATGTCGGAGGCGGCTGACAGGTCTAGGAGGATGAGGGCTGATGTTTCGCCATTGTCGAGTTGGCTTCTGATGTCGTCTGTGGCCGCCAGAAGGGCGGTCTCGGTGCTGTGGTTCCATCCTCCAATCCCTTCCGCTTGTGCAGCTTAGTGCCACTTCCAACTGAGCTTTAAGATGACCCCAGAGAAAGTTGCTCCCAAGAAATTGGTCAGAGAGAAAATGGAGCTTTCTGACAGTGGCATGCCGACCACTACTTTTTTTCGAGAGACTTGTGCCTGCTACACTGGCCTCTTGAGAGGAGCCTGGGAGCAGCAATCCCGCATCAGCATCAAGACCCCAACCTAAGCCCAAGACTATGGCCCTCATTTCAATATTGGAGGGCGGCAACCGCCGCCTGCCAAGTTGAAACCGCCGGGCGGCCGCCAATGCAGCCGCACTCCTGCAATGTCTATTTGGAGATCCCTGCTGGGCCGGCGGGCAAAAACCTGGTTTCCGCCCGCTGGCCCAGCGGGGATCTCGGTTGCAACACGGGAGCCGGCTCTAAATGGAGCCGGCGGTGTTGCGGTGGTGCGACGGGTGCAGTTGCACCCGTCGCACTTTTCACTGTCTGCTATGCAGATAGTGAAAAGCTCCATGGGGCCCTGGCAGGGGGCCCTGCGACTCCCCTTTCCGCCAGCCTTTTCATGGCGGATCATACCGCCATGAAAAGGCTGGCAGGAGGGGGACTCATAATCCCCTGGGCAGCGCTGCAAGCAGCGCTGCCCTGGGGGATTACAACTGCCGGGACAAAAGTGGCGAGAAACTGCCAGTCCTGGCGGTGCGACTGCAGCGCTTCTGCCGTGGTCGTAATGCCCGAGTTTGTACCCCCAACCTGTTGGCGGCATAAACTCCAAAACAGCCCTGGCAGTCTTTGACCGCCAGGGTTGTAATGAGGGCCTATGTCTGTTAGTGAGGTCAGCCGACAGGCAGTGACGTTGAATTGGATTTGTCCCTTTTGCAAAGTAGTACCCAATTATTTCAGGAAACAGAGCAAATTGGACAGCAGCTGCAGCCAGCAATAGTAGATCTTCCTGAAGTTGGGGCAGTACATGAAGTCGAGCTTCCTGCCAAGCAAGAACCTCTTTTAGAATCAATGACTCCAATATCACCAGCACAAAAAATGGAAGTGTACTACTCCACCTTCTTCTCCAAGTCCCACTTCTGATGACGATGATAGGGACATGGAGTGGACCCCGACAGAGCCAGGGAGACACCAGGAGAGGTAAGGGAGCAGAAAAGTTCAAGAAAGCTTGAGAATCATGGAAGGGGATGATCATGAGGAGGATGACGATTATGAGCCAGTCATTGTGGAAGCTGGCACAGGGGAGTCCATCATTACAATCCAACCAGCTCTGAGGAATGTGGCACAGGCAGCACCACCAGCTTCCATATTTGTAAGGCCCCAGCTGATACCTACACCAACCCCTACCTCAGTAGAAGTATGCACTGCAGAGAGGCAATCGGCATACACCAACCTATCTCTAGTTCTTCAGGCAATGGCATGGCTCAGCAAAACAGTACTTCTCCCCAGTTTGGGACATTTTTACATTTAGCAAACAGGAGGAGAACATTGCAACAAGGTCCATTACCCACGCCTGGTTCACATTACGGTACTGGAGGCCATGTGACCCATATGAAAAAACATCATGCAAGGAGCACCTTCAAAATGTTTCTGAAAATGGTTGCGGTGGTGAAGGTGATGAAAGCCGGGAAACCCCAGCTGCATCTGGTCAAATCACATTGGAAGGTGAGAAGAGGGTGAAATTCTCACAAAAAAGCAGCCCTACACCGAGCAGTGCACAAGAATCACCCACATCAGTGACCTCACAATGGCATAGGAAGACTGAAACAGATGGAAACACCACAACATACGGTGACTGTGCCACAACGCGCATTGAGTCTACCACCACCTACTTCTCGAAAGTCACCTGCATCAGTGGCCACAGAAAAGAAAAAAATCCAGGCTACTAATACTGCCATGTTTAGGCAGGAGTGGCCTTATGACTTCAACCACCCAATGGCATATTTGTACAATGGGAAGCTGGCAAAAATGTTAGTGCTGGACCTCCTCCCTTTTACTTTCGTGGAAAAAGTGGGATTCTTTGAATTTGTGGCAGCCCACTGCCTGAAATGGAAGGTTCTAAGTCAGACCTCTGTTGTTAGAGATGCTGTTCAGTGCTGCATCACCATGTGCTACAATTGGTTAGACAAGCTTTGCAGCAAGGTGTTGTCCATACTATCCACTTGACGACAGACACGTAGACCAGTTATCAGGATATTGATTACATGTGCATTACTGCACAATGGATCTCTTTTTCCGGGTTAAAGCAACAGCTATCTACAGGTCTTGACCCAGACAACATTTTTAAGAGTGTTTGACAGCATGCAATAGTAGCCATGTTCGCCATGGAGGAATCACATACACCTTCAAACATCTTGGATGAATTTATTAGCACTGTGTCTGTATGGCTGCGACCCAGAGGTCTCTGCAATGGATTTGTTACTAGCTTACTTGGGCCTGCAACCTTCACAGTAGACGGTAGAGTACCAAAAATCTGTTCTTAGTTTTACAGTACCACAAGATATACAGGGGAAACGGAAAAATTACTAACAAAGCAGAACAAAGCAACAGGCTAGTACAGACTGTAAAAAGTCAGCTACCAAAAGAAAATCCCATCAAATAAGGAAAAAAAGATAATGGAGGGATAACAGGAATTGAACACAAAATGGATAGGGGAGTTGTAAAAAAGGAGATGGTATAAAAAAATAAACAAGACAAAATTAAAAGTAATATAATAGTGGACAGAGGTAAAAGTTAAGAAAATACTTATAATAATTAAATAATAGGACCTTCTGGGGTGAGCAGAGCCCTCAGCAGTGGCACTGGTGGTCGGCGCCTCCTCCTCCCCAGCTGATACCGGACCTGCCACAATGCTGCCCTTTTTCTTGCCCTTGCGTGCTGACGTAAGAAAGTAAAAAGATGAAAAAATAGATAAGTGGCACAGATAATCTCCACAAAACTGTTACAATAGGAAAACTCTGTAACATTGTACTTATCCAAATCAGATCGCCTATGGTGCTAGTTTTGACTATTGTTGAGTTGGTTATACTAATCCTAAAATCCTTATTCCAAATTTTGATAGCAAAAATTAAATTTGAAAACTAATGCACTGGAACAACTGATCTTTGATTCTATTCTCATTTCTCAAGCCCCTTGATGGACCAACTCAGTCTCCCTTTTTTGCAATGCCTACATGTATACTATTACTACACATCACTGTGAAATTGCTTGGGACTGCACAAGCTACATAAAGAAAGTCACAGAGAATGCTATCTCACTGATATCACTAAGGGGGTTATTACAACTTTGGAGGCGGTGTTAATCCGTCCCAAAAGTGACGGTAAGGTGACGGATGTACCATCAGCCGTATTACGAGTCCATTATATCCTATGGAACTCGTAATACGGCTGGTGGTATATCCGTCACATTTGGGACGGATTAACACCTCCTCCAAAGTTGTATTAACCCCCTAAATCTCTATGGTGACAGGAGAACAGAGGATTCTGCATTGCAATTGCATCTCAAATTCAGCCAAAGCAAGCGCCGATGAGGACGATGATGTAGCGCCAAGCACCTGCCTAGCTCAAACTTGATCACATAACAATATTCTTAACATAAACTAAACGTAACTTCCTTGAGTGTGAGCAGCATGCTATTCAGAAAAAAGTTAGCATTGTAGAACACAAACACAACAAATAATATAGTTAACACTCACTGAGCACCGGAATCTCGACAAATAGCAGGTCGAGCAGGTCCTGCTCCCACTCAAGGATATCCACCCCATGGTGTGTCAGCTGATAGGTGGTGTGCTGGACCTGCCTGGTGCACCGCACACACATGCGCACTGTTCTCCAATGCAGCTGTCGCTCCGGCAGGGCCTAGTGCCTGATGCCAGCATGGAGGGGAGGAGGCACTGCACATAAACATAAAAAACAGTGCTGCTACCTCCACCTCACAAAAGATGGGACGGGGCTGCACCCTCTGGTGGCGCTGCTACCCGCAAGGTAGGCAGCTGCTGCTGGCTGTTTGGGGGGGCCTGGTGCCGCCACTCCCCTGTTCGCTGCCCTGCTTTGCCATGGCTCTCAGTGGGGTGAAGAAAAGAAACAGGGTGCTGCCACTCCCCTGTATGCTACCCTGCTCTGCCATGGCTCTCAGTGGGGTGAAGAAAAGAAACAGGAGAAGGAAGGAAGGATAACTGAGGTAAGAAATTGAAAAAATAAACAAAAAGTCACAAACAGCATGAAAAAAATGAAAAAATTTAAAAAAGGCACAGACACAACAACACACACTAATATAATAAAGGCGTAGATTACTTAGGATGACGAAGGATTGAAAAGATTAGGGAGGGATTCCAAAAAATGGCCCATCACCATGAACAGAGTAAGAAAACAAGACTGCTGCATCCATGCGAGCCACATCGTGCCGTTCACGCACGATTTTGAACGCAAGAACCACATTGTGTTTGACTTAAAATGCAATGTGAACAGGTGCAACGGGAAACTCTGCCCACCCTCGGAACTCTGCATATTATGGCTCTGTGAACTCCACCCAGAATTGGTGCTAAGCAGGAAAAACATTTAGATCTAAAAATGATTAAGGAACTAATAATAAATCTACTTTCAAAGATACCTAACTGATGGAAACAAATGCTTTAAAATCTAATATAAAAAATGCAAGACATGAGGCCTGCCGCTTGTGAAAATGGCTCATAAAGTGCTGAAGCAGGGACATGAAGAGATGAACAATAGGCATGAACCCATATAAGTACAGCTATTAAAGTTAAGTTAGTACCAAGCATGACCACCACACCAAGATCCACAGGTGCAAAAGTGAAAGTGACACATGAAACACATGTATTAGATGCTGTATAAAAGTGGGGTAAAGACACAGCACCTCTCTAGTCTAAAGTAGTGAACAGGCTGTGCTCCTAGGTTCTTTTGACCACTTGCTAGAGTACAGTGGTCAAATGTCAGGCTATGTCCTCTAATGAATTGCTGTTTATTCTTTGAACTTGGGGACTGGTGTTTACTTTTCTTTCTCTGACTGAAATGTGAGAGGGGTTTTAAAGTGAGAATCTTGCTGGTTAAAGGAAGTGTGTAAGGAAAGGCTGTAGGATGACTTCTTTGTAACACATAATGTTAGAAATGGGGTCTTTGGTTGGCAGTCAGGTTACCCCCTGTCCAAGCAAGGACCCTCACTCTAGTCAGGGTAAAGGAGACTCACCCTGAGTTTACCCCCGCTCACCCCCTTGGTAGCTTGGCACAAGCAGGCAGGCTTAACTTCAGAGTCTAGGTGTAAAGTATTTGTACCAACAGACACAGCAACTCAGTGAAAACACTACAAAATGACATAACACAGGTTTAGCAAAATAGGTAATATTTATCTAAACAAAACAAAACCAAAACAACAGAAAACCACCATACACAAGTCAAGTTATGAATTAAAAAGGAAGAAAGAGTCTAGAATCCTTGGGAAAATAGTAAACACACTGTTAGCGCTGAAAAGTACCTGGGTAGCATCAAATAACACGCACAGGCGAGTGTGCGTAGGAAAAGACTAGCGATGCAGCGATTTCTCCACCGCAAGCGAGACTGTGCATCCTTTCTCCTCCTCCAGTTGCATCGGTGTGCGTCGTTTCTTCTCTCTGCAGGAGAGCGATGAGTGATTTTTCCATGCCCAGCGATGTTGCGTCAAAAATCCATCCGGACGGTATCAGGAAAACTGCACTGTGTGGGTTGCGATGTTATCAGCCTCCGTCAGCGGGTGTTGCGCATCTTTTCTCCAACTGCGTGCATCGATCTTTCAGCCGCGATGCAGGTGGAGCATAGATTTCAGCTGTGAAGTCGGCACATCGTTTCTCAGCCGCGTTTCGCAAGGTGTGTTGAAATTTTCCCCACACAGCAGACTGTGCGTGAATTTTCTGTCTTGGTCTGCCAGCTTCACTTTCCAAGGACCCAGGAACTGGATAGCAAACCACTTGGCAGGGCATGAGTCTCAGCAGAGTCTCAGCAGAGAGTCCAGGCGCTGGCATGAGAAGTCTTTGATAGCCCTGAGACTTCAACTACAGGAGGCAAGCTTAGGACAAGACCTTGGAGATTTCTTCACAAGCAGGACTGCACAACAAAGTCCAGTCTTTGTCCACTTGCACAGGCAGAAGCAGCAACTGCAGGATAGCTCCACAAAGCGCAGTCACAGGCAGGGCAGCACTTCTCCTCAGCTTTTCCGCTCTTCTCTAGGCAGAGGTACCTCTTGATGTCCAGAAGTGATCTAATTTTCAGGGGTTTGGGTGCCCTTCTTATACCCAGTTCTGCCTTTGAAGTATGCCTACTTCAAAGGAAAGTCGCTCTTGTTTGTGAAATCCTGCCTTGCCCAAGCTAGGCCACAGACACACACAAGGGGGTTAGAGACTGCATTGTGTGAGGGCAGGCACATCCCTTTCAGGTGTGAGTGACCACTCCTCCCCTCGCTCCTAGCACAGATGGCTCATCCGGATATGCAGGCTACACCCCAACTCCCTTTGTGTCACTGTCTAGAGAGAGGTGCAAACAGCCCAACTGTCAAACTAACCCAGACAGGGAATCCACAAACAGGCAGAGTCACAGAAGGGTTTAAGCAAGAATATGCCCACTCTCTAAAAGTGGCATTTTCAAACACACAATCTCAAAACCAACTTTACTAAACGATGTATTTTTAAATTGTGAGTTCAGAGACCCCAAACTCCACATGTCTATCTGTTCCCAAAGGGAATCTACCCTTTAATCATTTTTAAAGGCAGCCCCCATGTTAAACTATGAGAGAGATAGGCTTTGCCACAGTAAAAAACTAATTTGGCAGTATTTCCCTGTCAGGACATATATAACACATTAGTATGTGTCCTACATTAAACATACACTGCACCCTGCCCATGAGGCTACCTAGGGCCTACCTTAGGGTGTCTTACATGTAAGAAAAGGGAAGGTTTAGGCCTGACAAGTGAGTACATTTGCCAAGTCGAATTGGCAGTTTAAAACTGCACACACAGACACTGCAGTGTCAGGTCTGGGACAAGATTACAGGTCTACACATGTGGGTGACACAACCAGTTTTGCAGGCTCACTAGTAGCATTTGATCTACAGGCCCTGGGCATCTTTAGTGCACTGTATTAGGGACTTACCAGTAAATCAAATATGCTAATCATGGAAAGCCAATTAAATATACATTTTATATAGGAGCACTTGCACTTTAGCACTGGATAGCAGTGATAAAGTGCCCAGAGTAACAAAAACAGCAAAAACAGAGACCAGCACACATCAACAACCTGGGAAACAGAGACACAAAGTTAGAGGAGCCCAGGACAAGGTTGCCAAGTCTAACACATAACATTATTAAAAGCCTTTAAATGAACTGTTCACATATTTCAGAATATATCAGCTGTTAGGAAAGCAAAAATAAAGCACATTTTTTGTAAATTTGAAGTGTGATGGAAAGAAAGATTTAATAGGATCAAAACAAATCAAGACACTTTGACTTGGTGATGCACAAGGGATAATTATTCCCTGAAATCAGATTTCCTCACATTATAAGTTGTATCAATAAAACCATATGTCTGTGCAAATTTAATGACCATATCTATGGAAAATGTGTTGTTTTAAATGACAGCGCACTACCATACAATGATTTAGTAATATATTTGTGACAGAAAAATCCAAAATGCACCACCAGCTACATACTGCACCCTTACCACTCTCCTACTAAATAAGTTTTCTACACTGTGTACTATCACTATGACTTCAATGATGTAACATTAGTGTCAGCACTCCCACTCTGAAAATTGTTGCAGCACCGTGCTGAACTATGTACATAAGTCCAGTTTTAAAACAAACCCTTACAACTATTACCAAGCAAGACTAATGGTGAACATTCCAGTATTTGTTGCGGCTATGTTTTTTTACTTCACAAAGCTATATACAGAGAATGTGCTCAATGTGCATGATAAGCTCACTTATGTATGACATTTTAACACATGAAGAAAAATGCTGATGTGGCCTAATGGCCAGGACTGCCAACTTCTAAACTGGGGAACCAGGTTCAAGTCCCAGCAGTTGCTCTGTGCGAATGAGTTAATCTCTCATGCTTACAATAAAATGAATCTGACCTTGTTTAAAGCATTCAGGTACTCATGTAAAGTGCGTCAATTCCCTTGAGCAGTGTTTGTGCTGTATAAAACTGCATTGTATATGGAGTCCAAAATGCACCACTAGGCCTTGTTTTAACACACAAATGTTTATGACACCTTACCTCATACTCTGCTGCAGAAAGGGTTTTATTTAATTTTCTAAAATCGCTGGTATCAACACCAATGTTTCAGAGGCCTTGTGATTTTAGTGAATGGATGCCACCAGCCAGCCTCCCCTCTCTGAAAGTTTTACAGCTCCAGTGCAGTTGATCATCTACCATTTTTATGGGCACATCAATATCTTGGCCACAGTCCATTAAGGCATATCAAAGTAAGTGGTTAAGGTTGTAACATTTACAAACAACTGATGTTAGAGAGGAACACAAACAAATTATAGAATAGAATATTATGTTGGTAATTCACAGCATTTAAAAAAAAAGCCTATTATTACATCCAAAAATTGCTCCTGCCGCATGTCCATTAAAGGCATGTGGGTTATGAAAGTTTGACATTCTAAAAAGTATAGGAAGCACTGATATCGACACCACATTGCTGTGAGAAAGTAGCCTTTTTCTAGCATGGTTACCGTCACTTTTGGCCTGTTTGTGAGTGTGTGTTAGTGTGTTTTGCCTGTCTCACTGGGATCCTGCTAGCCAGGACCCCAGTGCTCATAGTTTGTGGCCTAATGTGTATGCCTGTGTAGTGCCTAACTGTGTCACTGAGGCTCTGATAATCAGAACCTCAGTGCTTATGCTCTCTCTGCTTTTAAATTTGTCACTGTAGGCCAGTGACTTCACTTTCCAATTTCAATTGGCATACTGGGCCCCCCTTATTAGTTCCTAGTATATGGTACCTAGGTACCCAGGGCATTAGGGGTGTCAGCATTTCTTTTTCTACCCATAGGGAGCTCAGACAAACCCTACCACAGGACTGCCATTGCAGCCTGCGTGAAATAGTGCACACACTATTTCACAGCCATTTTCACTTGATTTAAGTAACTTATAAGTCACCTATATGTCTAACCTTCACTTGCTGAAGGTTAGGTACAAAGTTACTAAGTGTGGGGGCACCCTTGCACTAGCAAAGGAGCCCCCACATAGTTCAGGGCCATTTCCCCGGACTTTGTGAGTGCAGGGACACTATTACACACATGCACTATGTTAGACCTGACAGCCTTAGGGTAGTCACCCCTAACTTTTTGCCTGCCTCCCTCCACTTTTTGGATACTGTTTTTGCTGGTTTTTAGACTCTGCGCACTTTACCACTGCTAACCAGTGCTAAAGTGCATATGCTCTCTCCCTTTAAACATGGTGACTTTGGATCATACCTGATTGAACTATTTAATCTACTTATAAGACCCTAGTAATGTGCACTACAGGTGCCTAGGGCCTGTAGATTAAATGCTACTAGTGGATCTGCAGCACTGGTTGTGCCACCCACTCAAGTAGCCCCCTTAACCTTGTCTCAGGCTTGCCATTGCAAGACCTGTGGGTGCAGTTTTACTGCCACCCCGACTTGGCATTTAAAAGTACTTGCCAAGCCTAGAACTCCCCTTTTTCTACATATAAGTCACCCCTAATGTGTGCCCTAGGTAACCCCTAGAGTAGGGTGCTGTGTAGGTAAAAGGCAGGACATGTACCTATGTAGCTATATGTCCTGGTAGTGTAAAACTCCTAAATTCGTTTTTACACTACTGTGAGGCCTGCTCCCTTCATAGGCTAACATTGGGGCTGCCCTCATACACTGTTGAAGTGGCAGCTGCTGATCTGAAAGGAGCAGGAAGGTCATATTTAGTATGGCCAGAATGGTAATACAAAATCCTGCTGACTGGTGAAGTCGGATTTAATATTACTATTCTAGAAATGCCCCTTTTAGAAAGTGAGCATTTCTTTGCACTTAAATCTTTCTGTGCCTTACAATCCACGTCTGGCTGGGCTTGGTTGATAGCTCCTTGTGCATTCACTCAGAAACACCCCAAACACAGGGTACTCAGCCTCACTTGCATACATCTGCATTTTGAATGGGTGTTCCTGGGCTGGGAGGGTGGAGGGCCTGCTCTCACACAAAGGACTGCCACACCCCCTACTGGGACCCTGGCAGACAGGATTGAACTGAAAGGGGACCTGGGGCACTTCTTAGCCACTCTTTGAAGTCTCCCCCACTTCAAAGGCACATTTGGGTATAAAACAGGGCCCCTGCCCTACCTCATAAGACACTTGCTGGAGAAGAAACCTGAACCAGAAACTACATCCTGCCAAGAAGAACTGCCTGGCTGCTCAAAGGACTCACCTGTCTGCTTTCTACAAAGGACTGCTGCCTTGATGAACTCTTGTCTGGCTGTGAAAGTGCTCTCCAAGGGCTTGGATAGAGCTTGCCTCCTGTTCCCTGAAGTCTCAGGACCAAAAAGACTTCCCTCTTTCGCTTGGATGCTCCGTGTGGCGAAAATTTCGACGCACAGCTTGTTCCACGGCGAGAAAAACGCCGCACACCGACGCTGATCGACGCAACGCTCTTGGGATGACCGAAAATCTGACGCACGGCTTTGCAAGGACAGCGCCGCCCGACCTCTAGAGGAGAAATCGACGCGACGCCTGCCGTGAGATCGTAATTTCGACGCGCAACCCCGCAGAATGACGCGCAGCTGGAAAACAAGCAGGAAAATCCACGCACAGACCCGGGACATCTGGTAATCCCCGCGATCGGGATCCACGAAAAGAGACTGTCCGCGCGCCGGAAAACGACGCACGACTTCCCCGCGTGGAAAATAACGACACAAGTCCGTGTGTGCTGAGGAGAAATCGACGCACACACCCTTTTTCCACGCACCTCTTCTTTTGTGGCCCTCTGAGGAGATTTTTCCACGCTAAACCAGGTACTTGTGCTTGAAAGAGACTTTGTTTATATTCTAAAGTCTTAAGACACTTTATATCACTTTTCAGTGATATCTCTACAATTTCCCATTGCAACTTTATTCTTTTTGACCTACAATTATCCTGATAAATATTATATATATTTTTCTAAACACTGTGTGGTGTATTTTTGTGGTGCTATATGGTGGTATTGTATGATTTATTGCACAAATACTTTACACATTGCCTTCTAAGTTAAGCCTGACTGCTCGTGCCAAGCTATCAGAGGGTGGGCACAGGATAATCTTGGATTGTGTGTGACTTACCCTGACTAGAGTGAGGGCTTTTGCTTGGACAATGGGTAACCTGACTGCCAACCAAAAACCCCATTTCTAACATTGGTGATCAGCGGTGAGGAAAAGACTTGTATTTGTGCAGTGACATACAGTAGCTAAGTATTTCACTACCTACCCACAGTTGAAGGTCAACTTGGTTTTTATCTCTTTTTGCCAATCCGTTTTTTTTTCTTCCTGACAATTTTCAAAAACTAAATCCTCACTCAACATGTCTCTGACTGGGTCTCAGACAGGGGACTTTGACCTAGTCCAGTTGGATACATATACGGTCAAACAACTAAGAGGATTCTGCAGGGCATTGAGGGTACCCACCCAAGGGGCCTCCAGAAAGGAGGACTTTCAAGTGGCGCTGAGGGCCTGGGCAGAAGCCCATTTAGAGGATGATGAGAAAGAGGAGCCAGAAAATGGCCCCTCAGAGGGATTTTCACTATCTGTGGATGGTGTTACCACTGCAATTGTGCCCCCTTCCAGACCAGGGAGCAGTGTCTCTGTGCAAAGCCTGACCGCAGAGGAAAGGAGAGAAGAAAGGGAGTTCCAATTGCAAATGGCAAAGCTGAAAATTGAGGCTCAACAGGAGGAGAGAAGGGCAGAAAGAGAAGCCAAGCAAGCTGAGGCTGAAAGAGCAGCCAAACAAATTGAAGCTGAAACAGAAGCCAAACAAGCTGAAGCTGAAAGAGCAACCAAACAGGTGGAGGCTGAGAGAGCTTTGGCTGAAAAGAAACTATTGTTGGCTCATGAACTGAGTCTCAAGGAGCTGGAGATTCATTCTGAATCCAGCAATAATGGTGGCAGCATACTGACAGGACCTGCTGGAGAAAAGAAGGTTCGTATACCCAAAAATGTGGTGCCCAGTTTTGTGGTGGGAGATGACATAGATAAATGGTTAGCTGCTTATGAAGTTGCACTAAGGGCTCATGAGGTTCCTGAAGGGCAATGGGGGGTAGCTATGTGGGGTTATGTACCGCCATTGGGGAGGGATACACTCCTCACATTAGATCCACCTGATCAAAACACATACCCACTTCAGAAAGCCACTTTACTTGCCAAGTTTGGGCTGACCCCTGAGGGATACCGTCAGAGGTTCAGGGACAGCACCAAACAAACCACACAAACATGGGTAGATTTCTTTGATTTCTCCAGTAAGGCACTGAATGGATGGGTGCGGGGCAACAAAGTAGCTGATTATAAAGGTTTATATGACTTGATTCTGAGAGAGCATATGCTTAATACTACTTATACAGAGTTGCGCCAGAACTTAGTGGATAGTAAGCTGACTGATCCCAGGAAGCTTGCTGAGGAGGCGGACCTCTGGGTTAGCACCAGAGTGTCCAAGAAGGTACCTGGGGGGGACTCCCACAAAGGTGGTCAGGGTTCCCAACAGAAGAAAGAGGGGGGAGATAAACTTGCAGATAAGAAACTCTCCAAAGGCCCCCAAAAGAATTCCCAGGGAGGGGGTGGCAACCCTTCCTTTTCCAGATTTGGGAAAAAGCCAGGGACATATGACAAGTCAGGGAAATCTAACCCCAAATGCATGGAGTGTTACCAGTATGGTCACTATAAAGGTGATCCCCAGTGCCCCAAGAGAGCACCGTCCACTACCGGACAGGCACCTGGGTTGACTAGTGTAGCGCTCGGGGGGAGATGGACCCAGATAGCTTTGGGGAACAGGTAGAGATTTCCCTAGTGTCCCTGGGAGAAGGAGAAATGGTGCCCAAGGCCCACATGCCCAAAAATACTTCCAAGTACCGGCAGTGGGTCACCATTGATGGGCAGAAGGTGGAGGCTCTGCGTGACACAGGAGCCAGTATGACTACTATCAAGAGTCAGCTGGTGTCAACAGAGCAGATAGTCCCTAATACATTACACAAGGTCATAGTCGCTGACAATCGCGAGAGTCACCTACCGGTGGCTCTGGTTCCCTTTGAGTGGGGGGGGGGTCTCTGGTACTCTGAAAGTAGCTGTGAGTCCTGCCATGCCTGTAGATTGTCTGTTAGGCAATGATCTTGAGCATACTGCTTGGAAAGAAGTGGAGCTCAAGTCTCACCTGGAGATGTTAGGGTTACCTGAGTGGGTCTGCATGACCACACGGTCCATGGCTGACCGAGAGGGAAGTCAAGGGCATCTGGAGCCTGGAACGATGGCCCAGAGAGCTGCCAAGAGGAGGGACAAGGGGCGCGGGAAACCGGCCCCAGAAGTTCCCGCAGTGGCTGACGGGGCTCCTGAGGAGGAGGCTCCCGAGCCAACTGGGGAAGACATTGCCACCCTAGGTGACTTACCTGAGCTTGCTGGCTGGCAAGTTGAGGGTGGACCCACCAGGGAGGAATTCTGCAAGGCACAGAAAGAATGTCCCACTCTGGAAGGTTTGAGGAAACAAGCCTCAAACCAGGCAGCAGGTGACGCCTCTGGCAATCACCACCTATATTGGGAGAATGATCTCCTCTACAGTGAGCCTAAGGTTCCGGCCTTTGGGGCAGCACGTACGCTGGTGGTCCCCCAATGTTACCGAACCTTCCTACTGGGTCTGGCTCACGACATTCCCCTGGCAGGACATTTGGGGCAAGGCAAGACCTTTAACAGGCTTGTCACCCACTTTTATTGGCCCAAAATGAGGACACACTCAGATAAGTTCTGCAGATCTTGTCCTACCTGCCAGGCCAGTGGTAAAGCAGGAAAAAGGGTTAAAACCCCCCTGATTCCACTTCCTGTCATTGGCACCCCCTTTGAAAGGGTGGGCATCGACATTGTTGGTCCCTTGGACCCCAAAACTGCCTTAGGCAACAGGTTCATCCTGGTTTTGGTGGACCATGCCACCCGTTACCCAGAGGCAATCCCTCTGAGGACCGTAACTGCACCGGTGGTGACCAGAACTCTGATGGGGATATTTACCTGTGTGGGATTCCCCAAGGAGATAGTGTCTGACAGAGGCACTAACTTCATGTCTGCATACATGAAGTCTCTGTGGGATGCGTGTGGTGTAACCTACAAGTTCACCACACCCTATCACCCCCAGTCTAATGGTCTTGTGGAGAGATTCAACAAGACCCTGAAAGGCATGATTGGTGGCCTCCCTAAGGCCATGAGGCGTAAGTGGGACGTCCTCTTACCATGCCTTCTCTTTGCTTACAGAGAGGTCCCCCAGAGGGGGGTAGAGTTCAGTCCCTTTGAGCTTCTCTATGGGTACCCTGTCAGGGGACCCTTAAGCATTGTCAAGGAGGGATTGGAGAAAGCTCCAAAGACACCCCCTCAGGACGTGGTCAGCTACATGTTGGCCCTCCGCAACCAGATGACCCGCTTCTGGAAAGAGGCCCAAAGTAACCTTGAGGCCAGTCAAGAGGTAATGAAACACTGGTATGACCAGAAGACCACCCTGGTAGAGTTTCAACCTGGAGACAAAGTGTGGGTAATGGAGCCAGTAGAGCCCAGAGCTCTCCAGGACCGCTGGTCTGGCCCATTTGAAATAAAGGAGCGGAAAGGAGAGGCCACTTACCTAGTGGACCTCCAAACCCCTAGGAATCCCCTAAGGGTGCTCCATGTGAACCGACTAAAAGCTCATTTTGAGAGGTCGGAGATCAACATGCTTCTGGTCACAGATGAAGGAATGGAAGAGGAGAGTGAACCTCTCCCCGACCTCCTCTCTGCCAAAGAAGGTGATGGGTCAGTAAGCGGGGTCATTCTGTCTGACTCCCTGACTCTAAACCAGAAAGGAGACTGCTATGAGCTGTTGGAGCAGTTCTCCCCCCTGTTCTCCCTTACTCCTGGACTGACCCCCCTCTGTGTTCATGATATTGACACCGGTGACAGTCTCCCTGTGAAGAACAAAATTTACAGGTTGTCGGATAAGGTGAAGGCCAGCATCAAGGAGGAGGTCTCCAAGATGTTGACTCTAGGGGTTATTGAGAAATCCAGTAGTCCCTGGGCAAGCCCAGTGGTGTTGGTCCCTAAGGCTACTGCCCCAGGTGCGAAGCCAGAACTCCGGTTCTGTGTGGACCACCAGGGTCTCAACTCAGTCACACGGACTGATGTTCACCCCATCCCCGAGCTGATGAGCTCGTTGACAGGCTGGGCGCTGCCAAGTTCCTGAGTACGTTTGATCTTACTTCAGGGTACTGGCAGATCGCCCTGACTGAGGGGGCTAAGGAAAGATCCGCATTTTCAACCCCTGATGGCCATTACCAGTTCCGGGTGATGCCGTTTGGATTGAAAAATGCCCCCGCTACCTTCCAATGGTTGGTTAACGGGGTCCTAGCTGGCAAGGATGCCTTCTGTGCAGCCTACCTGGATGACATAGCTGTCTACAGTTCCAGCTGGGAGGAACACCTGCTTCACCTCAAGGAGGTGCTTCAGGCCCTGCAACAGGCAGGCCTGACCATCAAGGCTAGTAAGTGCCAGATTGGGCAGGGTTCCGTGGTGTACTTGGGACACCTAGTGGGTGGTGGTAAGTGCAGCCACTCCAGGCCAAGATTGAAACTATCAAGGCCTGGCAACCACCTCGAACGCAGACTGAGGTGAGAGCCTTTTTAGGCCTCACAGGATATTACCGCAGGTTTGTCAAGGGCTATGGTACCATTGTGTCACCCTTGACAGAACTCACGTCCAAGAAACAACCTAGGTTGGTGAATTGGACAGAGGCTTGTCAGAAAGCCTTTGACGCCCTGAAGGAAGCCATGTGCACGGCCCCCGTGCTCAAGGCCCCTGACTACTCCCAGGAATTTATCGTGCAGACAGACGCTTCAGAGCATGGCATAGGGGCAGTTCTAGCACAGCTAAATGAGGAGGGCCTAGACCAACCGGTAGTCTTTATTAGCAGAAGGCTATTACCATGGGAAGAGAGGTGGAGTGCTATTGAGAGAGAAGCTTTTGCTGTGGTCTGGGCACTGAAGAAGCTAAGACCCTACCTGTTTGGGACTCACTTCCGGGTTCAGACAGACCACAGACCCCTCAGATGGCTCATGCAGATGAGGGGTGAGAATCCAAAACTCTTGAGGTGGTCCATTTCCCTACAGGGGATGGACTTTACGGTGGAACATCGCCCAGGGGTTGACCACGCCAATGCTGATGGTCTCTCCAGGTACTTCCGCCTTAGCGATGAGAGCTCCCAGGAGGTCGGGTAGCTCTCCCCACTTTCAGCTGGGGGGGACACATGTTAGACCTGACAGCCTTAGGGTAGTCACCCCTAACTTTTTGCCTGCCTCCCTCCACTTTTTGGATACTGTTTTTGCTGGTTTTTAGACTCTGCGCACTTTACCACTGCTAACCAGTGCTAATGTGCATATGCTCTCTCCCTTTAAACATGGTAACTTTGGATCATACCTGATTGAACTATTTAATCTACTTATAAGACCCTAGTAATGTGCACTACAGGTGTCTAGGGCCTGTAGATTAAATGCTACTAGTGGATCTGCAGCACTGGTTGTGCTACCCACTCAAGTAGCCCCCTTAACCTTGTCTCAGGCTTGCCATTGCAAGACCTGTGGGTGCAGTTTTACTGCCACCCCGACTTGGCATTTAAAAGTACTTGCCAAGCCTAGAACTCCCCTTTTTCTACATATAAGTCACCCCTAATGTGTGCCCTAGGTAACCCCTAGAGCAGGGTGCTGTGTAGGTAAAAGGCAGGACATGTACCTATGTAGCTATATGTCCTGGTAGTGTAAAACTCCTAAATTTGTTTTTACACTACTGTGAGGCCTGCTCCCTTCATAGGCTAACATTGGGGCTGCCCTCATACACTGTTGAAGTGGCAGCTGCTGATCTGAAAGGAGCAGGAAGGTCATATTTAGTATGGCCAGAATGGCAATACAAAATCCTGCTGACTGGTGAAGTCGGATTTAATATTACTATTCTAGAAATGCCCCTTTTAGAAAGTGAGCATTTCTTTGCACTTAAATCTTTCTGTGCCTTACAATCCACGTCTGGCTGGGCTTGGTTGACAGCTCCTTGTGCATTCACTCAGACACACACCAAACACAGGGTACTCAGCCTCACTTGCATACATCTGCATTTTGAATGGGTGTTCCTGGGCTGGGAGGGTGGAGGGCCTGCTCTCACACAAAGGACTGCCACACCCCCTACTGGGACCCTGGCAGACAGGATTGAACTGAAAGGGGACCTGGGGCACTTCTTAGCCACTCTT
The DNA here is from genome assembly GCF_031143425.1 of Pleurodeles waltl. Lineage (NCBI taxonomy): Eukaryota > Metazoa > Chordata > Amphibia > Caudata > Salamandridae > Pleurodeles > Pleurodeles waltl. The sequence goes on from NC_090444.1 coordinate 637,902,200, forward strand.
TGAAGTCTCCCCCACTTCAAAGGCACATTTGGGTATAAAACAGGGCCCCTGCCCTACCTCATAAGACACTTGCTGGAGAAGAAACCTGAACCAGAAACTACATCCTGCCAAGAAGAACTGCCTGGCTGCTCAAAGGACTCACCTGTCTGCTTTCTACAAAGGACTGCTGCCTTGCTGTTGGCCTGCTGCCTTGCTGAACTCTTGTCTGGCTGTGAAAGTGCTCTCCAAGGGCTTGGATAGAGCTTGCCTCCTGTTCCCTGAAGTCTCAGGACCAAAAAGACTTCCCTCTTTCACTTGGACGCTCCGTGCGCCGCAAATTTCGACGCACAGCTTGTTCCGCCGCGAGAAAAACGGTGCACACCGACGCTGATCGACGCGACGCTCTTGGGACGACCGAAAATCCGACGCACGGCTTCGTAAGGACAACGCCGCCCGACCTCTAGAGGAGAAATCGACGCGACGCCTGCTGTGAGATCGTAATTTCGATGCGCAACCCAGCAGAACGACGCGCAGCCGGAAAACAAGCAGGAAAATCCACGCACAGACCCGGGACATCTGGTAATCCCCGCGATCCACGAAAAGAGACTGTCCCCGCGCCGGAAAAACGACGCACGACTTCCCCGCGTGGAAAATAACGACGCAAGTCCGTGTGTGCTGAGGAGAAATCGACACACACACCCTTTTTCCACGCACCTCTTCTTTTGTGGCCCTCTGAGGAGATTTTTCCACGCTAAACCAGGTACTTCTGCTTGAAAGAGACTTTGTTTATATTCTAAAGACTTAAGACACTTTATATCACTTTTCAGTGATATCTCTACAATTTCCCATTGCAACTTTATTCTTTTTGACCTACAATTATCCTGATAAATATTATATATATTTTTCTAAACACTGTGTGGTGTATTTTTGTGGTGCTATATGGTGGTATTGTATGATTTATTGCACAAATACTTTACACATTGCCTTCTAAGTTAAGCCTGACTGCTCGTGCCAAGCTACCAGAGGGTGGGCACAGGATAATCTTGGATTGTGTGTGACTTACCCTGACTAGAGTGAGGGCTTTTGCTTGGACAGGGGGTAACCTGACTGCCAACCAAAAAACCCATTTCTAACACACTACATATAGGTCAATACCTATATGTAGCTTCACATGGTAACTCCGAATTTAGCCATGTAACATGTCTAAGATCATGGAATTGCCCCCCATTCCTAATCTGGTATTGGGGAGCCAATTCCACGCATCCTGGGGGCTCCACCACGGTCCCCCAGTACTGCCAAACCAGCTCCCTGAGGCTTGCACTGCAGCTACAGCTGCTGCCACCTCACAGACACGGTTCTGCCCTCCTGGGGTCTGGGCAGCGCAGTCCCAGGAAGGCAGAACAAAGCATTTCCTCTGAGAGCAGGGTATTACACCCGCTCCCTTTTACAATAAGTGCTACAGGCTGGGGAAGGGTAGCCTCCCCCAGCCTCTGGAAATGCTTTGAAGGGCACAGATGGTGCCCTCCTTGCATAAACCAGTCTACACCAGTTCAGGCACCCCTTCTACCCTGCTCTGGTGGGAAACTGGACAAAGGAAAGGGGAGTGAACACTCCCCTGTCCATCACCACCCCAGTGGTGGTGCCCAGACCTCTTCCAGTGTGTCCCAGACTTTGGCCATCTTGCTTTGCAAGGTGTGGGGCCACTCTGGAGGCCTCTGAGTGTCCAGTGCCAGCTGGTGCCATCAGAGACCCCTCCTGATAGGTCCATAGCTGATAAGGTGGCCAACCCCCCTCTCATGGCTATTTAGGGTCTCTCCTGTGGGTTCTCTTCAGATTCTGCTTGCAAGTTTCCTTCAGGAATCCTCTGCAACAACTTCAGACTCTTCTGACCTCGGATCAAACGCAGCCTGCTCCAAGAAACGCTGTAACTGCAACAAAGTGTCTACAAGGGACACTTTTCTTCAGCAACCTCAGCTCCAAGTCAGAAACTGCAACAGTTTCCACGGTATGCATGTTCTGGGGACTCTCTGTATTCATCTTGCACCAGAAGGACTGAAGAAATCTCCCATGAGTGACGGAGTCACTCCCCTGCTCCAGGCAGGCACCTTCCAAGATGACGACCAGTACCCTGGGACTCCTCTCACAACAACGAGCATGCTCCTAAGGACACAGAGGGTGGACATCATTGACATAGACTGTCCTGAGGTCCTGCTGACGCAATTTGGAGGTGGTAAGACCTTGCCTTCATTGACAACGATTGTACCATTGTGTACGGTGTCTTCTTCACCTCCTGAAGCCTCCGTGCACTCTTTGCAAAATTCCTTTGTGCACATCCTGGCCCAGGTCCCCATCACTCCACCCTGTGACACTCACCTCACTGAGTGGTTCTCCGGCAGCGTGGGACCTTCTTTTGTTGTGTTGCATCAACTATGTTTTGCACCTCCTTTGAACCCGAATCATGTGTCTTCTGGGGGTGCTGGCTGGAATCCTGAGATTTGAAAGTGCTGAGAGCCCCCTCTTCCTTCTCACACAGAGTAGAGGCCCTCAGGTTCCTCCTGGGTCCATCCAACTCCATTTTGATGAAAAACACACTTTTGGCGTAGCCAAGGCTTGTTGGCGACTTCCAACACAAAATCTTGTCTGCAACAATCTTCACACCGTGGGACATCTTTTGCATCATGCGGAACCCCCTGGCATCTTCCTAGGGTGCAATTCTGCAGTCTTCGACTAACAAGGACTCTTCTTTTGCATCCTCTTCTGGGTTGGCAGGGGCTCCTGTCCTTCCTGGAATGTCTTTCGACTTCTGGACTTGGCCCCCTTCCTTTGCAGGTCTTCAGGTCCAATAATCCAGCAGTTGTTCTTTGCAGACTTGGTTGGCTGCTGCAAAATCCCAAAAATGAAGTGTAGTGTTCCTAAGGAAACTTGTAGTATTTTACTCCTACTTTTCTGGGCTCTGGGGTGGGATAATTTACTTACCTTTGCTGTATTCTTACTCTCCCAGCGATTCTGCACACACTGCACTTGTCTAGGAGGGAATTCATGGTTCACATTCCACTTTTTTAGTATATGATTGGGTTGCTCCTAGACCTATTTTCTCCCATTGCATTCTATAGGATTTCCTACTGTTTGAATTGTCCTATGACTATTTACTTGTCTACTTGTGGTGTCTAGTGTATATACTGTGTATAATACTTACCTCCAGAAGGAGTACTGTCTCTAAGATATTTTTGGTATTGTGTCACCCAAATAAATACCTTTATTTTTGGTAACACTGATTATTGTCTTTATTTGTGTATAAGTACTGAGTAGCTATAAGTGGTATTGCATGAGCTTTGCATGTCTCCTAGTTCAGTGTAAGCTGCTCTGCTATAGCTACCTCTATCAGCCTAAGCTGCTAGAACACTACTACTTCACTAATAAGGGATAACTGGACCTGGTATAAGGTGTAAGTACCCAAGGTACCCACTACAAACCAGGCCAACCTCCTACAATTGCATACACTCACATACTCAGACACCCATGGACATGATCAGACACCTTTACCCATGACCGGACAGATAGCAGTGCTGATGAAGCTGTCCTGTAGCTAAATCAAACAATCATTTGCAATGCAATGGGTCTCGTATTACGTTGAGTTAGAGCTATTAGCATTGTAAACTCCTAACTGGACTTTTCTTGCCAAATTAAATGAAAAAAAAAAACTGAGAGCAATCGCATTGTTCTACAAAATAAAGGGAAAAAGTCGTCCAGAAACCAAACGGAAAACATGGAGCCTTGTATGTTTCCATTAGCATACCGGTGCTCTCGAGGAGGGCTAAACACCAGAAAAGGCATGACCTATGCATGCCTTTCACCAATGAAAAGAGGCGGATCTTAAAAGGCAAACCCACAAACCAATGAAAGTGACTGACATTACATGGGTGTGGTTAAAATCCTCCTAAAGAGAGATTAGAACAGGGATGGTGCGCTTTGCGCTTGCCCCTAAAAATGGATGCTATTTTCAGAGAAATCAATTATCGACCTCGCAAAAAATTGTCATCATTACATGTCATTTGGTCAGCAAGTTGGCCAAATTCAAGTGTTGTACATTTCTGAATAGAAGACATTTTGGAGAAAACAGAAAAATCTGAGGGAAACCACATTTATTTTTCAAGGATATCTAGAACCAAAAACCTAAAGACAAAAGGATCTGCATGGCAAAATAAATGTATATAATATTTGCAGTGATACTGGGTTAAGGAGATTTCATGTGAAATGGGTGCCTGTGCAGAGTGAAAGTTGAACACTGACAGCATTTTACTCCAGCTCTATTTACAATCAATACCTGTTAGAAATGGGGTCTCTAGTTGTCAGTCAGTTTACACCCTGTCCAAGTACAGACCCTCCCTCTAGTCAAGGTAAGGGAGATACATAGCTCAGATAACCCTTACTCACCGCCTTGGTAGCTTGCCACAAGCAGCCAGGCTTATCTCAGAAGCAATGTTTAATGTATTTGTACAAACACACAGTAATACAGTGAAAACACCACAAAAGGACTCCATACCAGTTTAGAAAAATAGCCAATATTTATCTCAATCAAACAAGACCAAAACAACAAAAATCCAATATACCCTAGCAAAAATATGAATTTCAAAGTATTAAATCTCAGTAAAAACACTCAAAAACACAATATCTCCAACTGGGGCTATCATGATGTTGTTGACAGAGTCGTTCCCAAAAGTCCAATGCCACTCGCGGGGAGGGCCGGACCGGTCACAGAGTCGCACTGACCCCAAGGTACAGTGCCTTTGGTAACAAGGAAAACAAGGCGGTGAACGGAGTCGGGGAAGTGAGGCATCGCTGGATCCAGTGAGGCTTTGGTTCCTTACTGCAGACCAGGGGTGGTCATGGGGCATAGGGGTTGATGAATCTAGCAGGTCAAGACACAGTAGGGCAACATCTTGGGTGGCGGTCACGCCACGGGGCTACAGGCACCACACGGAGTTAGGTGTCTTGGATGTCGGTGACACAGCACTCAGGACTCACGATGTCGCGGGACTTCAACAAGGCTGTCACATTGTGGGTCCTGTGGGGTCAGTCGGGGTCATTGCACTCCAGTTGGGTCCATGGCTTTGAGTTGCAGGCAGCAGCATGGAGTCAGTCAGTGGCGCCGGTTCTGGGGTCATCCGGAGTTGGTGTGCCTGGTTTTTCTTTGTTTCAAGCCAGCTTTCACTCTAAAGGGCCCAGGAACTGGATTGGCACCACTTGGGAAGTCAGAGTCCTCAGCAGGAGTAATCAGGTGCTGGCAGGTGAAGTCTTTGATGTCCCCGAGACTTCTTAACAGGAGGCTGCCTCTTCTTTGCCCTGTCCCAGACACATTCTAGGGGGTTGAAGACTATATTGTGTGAGGACAGGCATAGCCCTTTCAAGTGCATGTTTCAGCACTTCCCTTCCACTCTAGCTCAGGAAGATTCATCAGGATATGCAGGACACACCTCAGCTTCCTTTGTGTCAGTGTTTAGAGTGAATTCACAAACCGCCCAACTGTCAGTCTGACCCAGATGTGTATTCCTCAGCAAGACAGAGGCACAGAATGGTTAAGCAACAAAATGCCCACTTTCTAAAAGTCTAACTACGTGTGGGTGTATTGTACTGGGAGTAAACTAGGCGCTGTGGGTAGCGAGGTGAATATCAATGAAGAATGTCAAATCTCGAAATGGTGCACTCTTGAAAGGCCACACCCAAAAGGTCTTTGGTAGATGCTAAAAGCACTATTAATAGGATTATTTCCAACATAATCCCCAAAGGCTTTGATACTTCATCGATACACACGCGTACTCGCGCTTCACGTTTTGACTCATTGGAAGGTGGATTGATATAACTGATATCAGATAAGTTGCTTAACGGAATTATTCTTGGATTCGTTTGTAAGGAATACTTATGATATAGGACGCATCTACATATGTGTTTAGCCCTGATGAAGTCATTGAGAAACTCCCGGACGAAACACGTGTTGGCTATCAATTTGGATGCGGCTGCTAAAAGCTATATCATCTTTTGAAGAATATAATTGAACTTTGATTAGAGAAATCTGGACTTGGACTTTGGATCATAGCAATCTTGGAACAACAGATCAATTAATTCTACTATTTGGATTTGGACAGTGATACTGTAATTGGGGATTATGTTGGAAATAATCCTATTAATTTTCAGAAATATATGACAAAACATTGCCTATGTATACTGACTCATGAGTACTATTATTTTTCATGTTATAATGAGTGCCTCTTGTACTTTATATTCACTTTCTAAAAGTGGCTTTTTCAAACTTACAATTTAAAAACTAACTTCACAAAAAGATGTAATTTTAAATGGTGAGCTCAAAGACATGTTTACTGGGCTACTCATGTGGGTGACCCAATCAGTACTGCAGGCCCACTAGTAGCATTTGATCTACAGGCCCGGGGCACCTCTAGTGCACTTTACTAGGGACTTACTAGTAAATCAGTTATGCCAATCATGGATAAACCAATCACCAATACAACTTATACAGAGACAGGAAAGGAGGCGCAGCGAGTGGCTCTGTGATGCATTATGAAAACAGTAAGCAGATTGCCAAACTCAATATTTACAAAGTCATACAACAATGATGTCATCAGACACTGGCACAAAAATACAACAGCAGTAAGGTGCTTAGCGCTGCGCAATGGCACAGAGGTCAGAGACATTGGTGTCCTGAATCATATTTGTACCCTAGGTACACCCTCTACTACACATTTCCATTCAATGAAAACTAGCTAGTGGCTAGCCATATAAAACGCGTAATTTAGTGAAAGGCACGTTATGTGGGGGAATAGCACACGATACCACACGTGCCCATTGTTGGAGCTGAGTTCATTTGGTGCCAGGGTTTCAGCAAAGCCAAGCACTGCTGTTTCAGTTTATCATTTTTTTCATGCAATCTTGATTACGTTTCTCCCTCAATGAACCCCTTTTGTATTAATTTTCAGGGGATGGGCATACAATCTTTAAGGAAGAATGGTATCAGCTCTGTGGGTTAGACGAAAATAATATGTCAGCGGGCTACGAAATGCCCCTTCATGGCTGCATTGAAGCCTCTAACCTCAGCTTGAGGAGTCGCGTCACCTGCATGAGGGATAAATGCCGAAACAAACCCAACACGAAAAGCAGTCGCCTCCGGGCAGAGTCTTTTTCAGATGCTGTATGGAAATTGAATGAATTCCTATTAAAAGTGTTTTTTCAGTTTAACTTGGGAGTATTAAACATTCATGCGCACAAATATTCATGTCCACAAACACACCTACGATGCTGTGGCTGTAGGGGAAAGGCGGCTCTCCTCAATTCTGCGTCGTAGCCAGTGTCATGGGCCCTAGTGCAAGGAAGGAAATAGCCCCATTGCTGTTGTTTGAAATGTAAAATGCAGCAATAATATGGCTTTAGTGGGCTCATCAGGCCTCTGTGCTGCCGGGGCAACTGCACCAATGGAAGCTACGACCCTGCTCGTCATCTAATGCACGGATGACCACACAGCCTACACCTCGCCATACACCAGTGGGTATACGTAATTGAACTGCCCGTATCTTAATCCTCCCATAACGCGCCATCTCTTCATCCCATTTCTCATGCGCCCTCAGCAGATCTCAGCCTGTCTTTTAAATCATGTCTTTGAAGTTCGTCTAATCACTGCTTCCTCTGGCAGAAAGAAGTCAGAGCACTAATCTCAGAGCGGAAACGATTACAATTAATGCACTTTAAAGGATCTTCGCCACCGTGGAGCGGGGGACGGGGCAGGTTTGAGGTCACCTTGATAAAGGTTTAGTAATCATCTGCTTCGTGTGTAGATTATTGAAATTAGTTCATCTAAGCGTACAAAATGAAGGAAGAGGAAGAGCGGTTCTGATACCTGACAGATTGATTGACGTGGCAGGGAGTATCTGATTGGATTAAGTTTAAGAATCGAATATCCTTGGACTGAATAGAGGAGGAGGCAGGCGGCATGGCTTTACTCATTTGTTCCATAATATTATTTGTCTCATCCTGCATGCATTACGGAAGCAGCATAGCCACTTCTAAGCACTCAATGTTGTGTAAAGGAGGCATTAACATATATAGGGCCTTTCCAGTCTGCTGGCATGTGTCGTTTGTGGTAGGCTGCAAAGATCACGACAGGAGCCGTTATGTTGCGGAATGGCCGGTTATTCGCTGGTTACTCCAAGTACAGGTCTTACTCATCTCAGTCCTTATTGCATGAGCAGTCCTCTGCTCCCAGAGATATTGATTATCTGAACTAGCCTAAACATACCTCCAATATGGCTTCCCCATCCCAGTATGGGATAAGCCTCACCTGACCACACCCTGAACATATACAAGCCAACATGAACCAAAAATAAAGGACGGGAGCAGGGAGGGTGGGAATACAGAACTGAGACGAGGAAGACCTGTACTACGAATAATGAAGTTTACCGGTGAGTAACCAGGCATTACCTCCTGGTACATCTTCCTCATTCAGTCCTTACTGCATAAGGCAGTACCCAAGCAGACACTTTTTTGGTTAAAAAAATAGAAATAAGAAACTCGAACCAGGAACCAAATTGCAAAAACAGATATTTAACTAATTAAAAAAAAATGCAGAAAGAGGATCACACATCATGCACCTCATACAGCACACGATCAGCAAAAGTCGTAGATGATGAACCCCCAACTTGTAAGCGATAGTGAGACATAAAGGTATGAGGAAATGCCCAAGTAGCAGCACAACAAATATAACAGAACAACGCTCCCTTGTCAGCTGCCCAAGAGGCAGTCATCCCCCTGGTTATCCACTCTGGTCAGAGAAAGGCAATAGCTGTCCCACAGAGTCATAAGTGCCTGTGATTGCCAATTTAACCCACCTCGATAGGGTAGCAGAAGAGGGGCAAAGGCCATTAGTAGGTAGGCCAAAAATGACAATGGATCAACTTTACATAACAATTCAGTCTTAGACAAGTAAATTGATAATGCCCAATGGACATCCAAGGGATGTAACCTGACTTGCTCCTCTGGGAAAGGATTTGGAGACAAAAATTGAAGAATTATATCCTCCGAACAAAGAAAAGACATAGGCACTTTAGGACTGGGTCTCAAAATAACTTGATCAGAATAAAACCGAGTAAAAGGAGATGACAGCAACACCCTGATTTCCCCAATCTCTCTGCCTGAGCAGATGGGCACAAGAAAAACAACTCTGGCCGACAAGTACTTTAAATCAGAGGACTCAAGGGGCTCAAATGGAGGACCCTGTGGACTACTCTTAATCATGGGAAGATCCCATGAGGAAATAGGGGAATCTAAAACCATCCATTTGAGAAAGATACTGCTCAAAAGGCAGGAAGCCCAAACAGGAATAGCGAAAACATCTGTACCACTACTAGCTGGGATTGTTGCTCCCTGGCTGCGAATGGTGGAAACTGCCAGACCCATCCAAAAGCCATCTCTCACAGAATCAAAGATACAATTGAGATTGCACAACACATAAGGAGACAAAGACTTAGACATTCACCACTTCTTCAAATTCTTCCAGTGACACCAATACGTCTTTAATGTAGCAGATGCCAACACTACTGAATAGTTTCTGCCACCACTGCTGCACAACCTTACAAAATTTGTCTCTGCCTCTCAAATGCTAGACCCTCAATTTCAGCCTCCTAGCAGACTCCAGTGACAGATAGGAAGCCCTCAGTGGAGATGGGAGATGGGGAGATACTGATAGTTGAATGAGAAGGGAAACCACAACCTCCTAGTTCAACCAGGTGCCACCAGGAGAACCTCTGCATGATCTGACTAAATCTTTCTAACTATCCAGGAGCTCAACAGGAAAGGAGGGAAACATTAAAGGAGACCCGATGGCCCCAGGACAGACAGAGCATCCATTGCCCATGACTTCTGCGTTGGAATCAGGGAACAAAAGGAGGAGATGATACAGAAGATGGGAAATCATGGCTAAAGAAATCCGCAGGCCCATTCTCCTTCCCCAGAAGATACATTGCTGACAGAACTAGGAGATTCTGCTCTGCCCTGTTGCAAATCCTCCAGGCAAGGACAGCAAGATTCGGGGGATCCCATTCCCTCCTGTCTGTTGATGTATTACTGAACTACCTGGTTGTCGTTCTGGATGCAAACTGCTCGGGCTCTGAGCAACGGGGCAAACCTGAGAAGAGCCATCCAAACAGCTGTCAATTCTCTCCAGTTAGAGGAATAAGAGGCTTGAGCTGGCAACCACCTCCCTTCTGTAAACTGTTTTTGGCAAATGGCATCCCTGCCTAAACTGCTGGCATCTGTGGTCACTATACAAATAAGTTAGGGATTTAGAGGGAATTCCTTCGAGAGGTGGTCCTCTACCAACTACAATTGGAGATCCTGCTTGATTTCCACTGTCACTGGAACTAGGAATTTGTAATCCTGTGACATTGGAGCCCAATGCTAAAGAAAGTGGTGGATTAGAAGAAATACATGGAAAAGACTCCAAAGGATTACGACCGGAGTTGATGCCATCTTAACCTTGACTTTGCAACCAAGTTCTCACAGGGACCACCTCCATGGCCTGGAAAGATGTCAAGTGAGTCATTAACCTGAACTTCCACTCTTCTGACAAAAACACTTGCCCCAAATCTCTTTGAAAAAGAGCTCCAATGAACTGGAGCTGCTGGGAGGGGATCAGATGAGATTTTTCCAATTTGAGAAGAAACCTGTGCTTTTCCAGGGCTGCAAATATGTCCAAATAAGGGTAAGCCTGAACACTAGCAGAATGAATAATACCCACCAGCAGAGCTGAGGCAGAGGAAGGACCAAATATCAGAACCTTGAACTGGTAGTGCACACCCCTGATTTAAAACCAGGGGGGTTGGCGGGAACATGGATGAGTGGGAATGCGTAGGTAGGCATCCTGCATGTCTATTAAACAGAAAAATTCCTCTGGGTTGATCAATGGTATGATAGACTGAAGGGAAACCATCCAGAATGACTGGTGTGGAATGAAGTTGTTTAGTCCTTTCAATTCCAGCACTGGTAAGTAGGCCCCCAGGGTTTCTGAACCAAAAACAGGATTTAGTAGTAGCCCTAACCTTCTTCCCCTACGGGAACTACCAAAATCACTGACTTGTCCAGGTGCAACTGAATACCTTCCTGTAAACTGAGTATCTTCAGGGCATTTAACAGAGCTGGAGTCACTCTGAAATACCATGGAGGAGGGGAAAGAAATAGAATCCTGTAACCAGAGGAAATGATTTTGAGAGCCCATGCATCTGAGATTGTCACATGCCAAATATAAGTGAAAGCCTGGAAACACCATCCAACTGGAGGATCAGGGACATAGTCATGGTTTTGGAGGGGGAGGAGGTGGGGTTGAATTGCCAAAACCGGCTTGGTGCTGGAACCTGAAATTTGTCGAATCCAGGGGTACTGCGAACTCTGTCTCAAAAGGACTGAGAGTTACCCCTGAAAAAACCTGACCCAAAATCCCTTCTATAGCCAAATCCATGACTCCTATTGAAAGGTTTAGGTGGGTTGATCAACTTCTTATTTTTCCTATCTTCTTATCCAAATCCTCAAGTTCTTGCCCAAACACTTTGGAACCAGAGAAAGGTAATTTTAAAAGCGTGACCTTCTGAGAGGCATCCATCTTCTAGGAACTCATCCAAATATTGCTGCATGCTGAAATAACCACCCCAGAAGCAGCTGCAGAAGCTCATAAGATATCAACGGAAATATCAGAAAGACAATGGAACTGTTGTTCTGTGGCCCCCAGGAGAGAAGAACAATCAGCCCCAGCTGTCATCTTCACCGATAACATCTGGCAATCTCTCAGCAGAAGCTGAACGGCATACATAGAATAAGCGTTAGGTCTGGGAGAAAAATTAAAGGTCGCACATGACGTTTTGACAGCAGTCTCAATCTTTTTGTCCTCAGGGTCTGAGAGAAAAGCATCCTCTGACACCACTGACCCATGAGTGTAAAGTCCCGCCATAAGATTGTCCACTTTAACATTTGAGGGAAATTCCTCTAAAAAACCCTCCAAAGCATATCCCTTTAGAAGAAAACGAGGTAAGGATTGTTGCTCCAAATCCTTTTATTCATTAGTCAACACCTTTCTTAGAGAACTGTGTAACAGAAGGCTCTCTGGTTCTGCACACTGGTTATGTGCAAGGAAATCCTCCTCTGTCACTGTCACCTCAGGAGCAGAAAACCCCAAATTCTCCCCAGCGTGCAACAACACCTCTATAAGGTCTGTTCCCTGAACAAAGTGGCCTTTAACATCCTCCTCATGCACATCAGGCACAGCATCAGGTTCCAGCTGAGACATTTATTAGGGACCAGAGAATCACTTGCACTCATAACTGCTTAACTGCAGCAGTGATAATGGTTTGGAGGTCCTCCATAAAGGGAAGTGCAGAGGAGGGCCCAGCTGGTTCCTCCACGGACTCTGCAAGGTCAGGCTCCATTGTGCTGGAAGGAAAACACACTTCTACCAACACTTTCTGGATTAAAGCTTTTGTTGCTCAGCAACAAGGCCCCAATCACCCTGCAGTCATCACAATAAACTGCAAGGTATCTATCTTTGAAGAGGGCACTAACATTTCTGAAGTGTGCACACTACTCCCAGTTTCCCACACCTACCGCCCACAAAACCAAGATTAGGAGGAGAGCAGTGTGCACCCCCTTTATACCTTAGCACCATACAGAAAGGACCACCCAACAAGTCCCCAAATCTGTATACAAGTCCTGAATGCCCTGCGCTATAGTAAGGACTCCTTAAATCCAAAATAAACAGCTATAGCAGGTCTTTATTTAAAAGAAAAACAAAGGCATTAATTTAAATTAATTGAAAGAAAGAAAATTAAAGGAGATAAGAAAAAAACACTCTTACTTTGGGCTGCTCTGCAGGCATCAATACTGCTTCACATAAGAAAAAAAATAGGATGTGGTCAGGTAAGGCTTCTTGTTATATGACATGCTGGGATAGGAGTGGCCATATTGGGGGGTATGTTTTTGGTTGGTTCGGGTAATCAATATTTGTGGGAGCAGAGGACTGCTCATGCAGTAAGGACTGGATGAGGAAGATGTATGAGGAGGTAATAGTTGCTTTATTATGTGCCTTAATGCCAGCAGCTGCAACTATCCTAAAGACAAGTCCTAAAATGCACATATTCCTTCCAAAAGAACAAAATACTGTTAGTCATCAAATACACATTTTCTAACTGTAATCCTTGATCTTGGCAACATCTTTACTCTATCTGGTACAGACCTCTTATTAACTTTTTCAGGGCTACTAGTATTTGGTGCAGCTTCACCAATGATTGCAATGCCTAATCGTCATTGATGTTACAATAATCACCCACCTTCTTGATGAAGTTATAATTAGTCTAATTACGAATAACAGATAGTACATCAGAGAATGGCATAATCATCATCACATTCGGGGTTACTTTCCTCTTGACTTTGTTGGATTACTCTATGCATATAATTGTTCTTGCATTTGGACAATCTCTTAAAACCCCAACACTTCCTATCTTTGTTAACTTCGATCACCATAATATGTTTTAATACTGCCTCTTACTATTCCAACACATCTGGCCAACAAATCCTAACCAGGTCACAACGGAAAGGCTAAAAACATAAGCTTTGTGCAATAGATCATATCTCTCTTTAGAAGTTTCCTGTTTGCCGCTCACTTTTGTCCTGATGTTATCAAGTTCACCCTTAGAAAGACGTTGACCAGCCCTGCCATACATGATTTTTAACCACCATGGGCATATTTGTGATGTTGATTGTCTCTCATTCAACAGTCACAAAGGTGAGACACCCATACCTGAATGAGGTTGATTCTGTATGCCCACAATCTTTCACACACATCCAACAAAAAAGGAATATCTCCTGCCATGGCCAAATGGACACTTTCCTTTAAATATTTGTTCAATCTCTTAACCATGCAATTTTATATATATCATTTCCTGTAAGAGATTATTTTGGTAAAAGGGTAAATATCTTTTGATTGTGGATCGTAAAGGGCTGTTCTGCACTGTTTAATGTTACATGTGTCCAAAAGCTGTGACATTTCATTTGAGTTAAACTGAACCCCATTATCCGTAACCAAGATCTTGGGGAAACCCTCCTGGCTGAATCAATCAAAAAATATAGTAAAATATTAGTGGTTATTCTCTCTGTAAACTTTACTTCTGGCCATTATAGGAGGCTGTCCCTCTATGTGTGTGCAAAGCTAGGGATACTGTGTAGGGAGTCCAGGCAACTATACATTGGTTTTTCATAGTTAAAAACAAGTCCACCCTATCTAATCTTTATGGTAGCTTAGTTGAGCAGTTAGGCAAATCTTGGAGAAGTGCAAAGCAGTTGTTGCTCTCACAGTATCAATAAATGAGACCAAACACTCAAAAGAATAACTCAAGACCAATTTACAAACATACTTCAGCTTTTCATAAAAAGTTTAAGACCAAGATCATCAAAATCAGGCAAGTACTGTTTAAGTTAAGATTTTTTTCAACTTTTATAAAAATAGTCTGTGCGTAATTATGCACCTTAGGAGTCAATGGAGAAAATACTTTTAAAATGCTTATAAAATCAGGCAGTATGTTTACCAGTGTCTCCTTTCACAGGCATGTCAAGGTTGTCAGTGGGCACTATGGGCTAGCTGGAAAAGTTCAGGTGGCTTCTGGTTTTGCCGGGAGCAGCTGCAGAAAGTCATTGGAGCTGGTGCCAGGCCACTGTTGGGGACCACTTGAAAAAGGGCTGCACAGGTGGACTGAAAGGTAAGTCTGGTGGGTCCCCTTTGAGTGTCATGGAGGACCTTAGGGCACAGTTGGATTGTCATTGCAGGGCACAGGACAGCCGGGTGAAAAGCGAAATGGTGAGCCAGGAGTTGTGCGCAAAGGTGCTGACAGTGCCAGGACCACTCACCTGAAATCCAGGTATCCGCGGGAGCGAAGAAGTAACCCACACCCCTATGAATTATTCCCTCAAAGCCAAGAGTAACCGCTACTGAGGCAATAACTCCGGGGGGAGGGGTAGGGATAGGGAAGATGGGAGAGGGAAGAGATAAACTGATATCAGAAGCTCCTATGACATTCAATCGAAAGGAACGTACCTCGTTTATAGTATATCGCAATGCTTGTGGGAGAGACAATGAACAAAAATGAGTATAGCCCTTTAGTGCGTGGAAAACAATGTAACATAAATCAAAACACACATTCACACACCATAGTCAATGCTGTATTCAATGCTGGCAATGAGTGCTGACAGGTAAAATTCAAGTTGCATTAATGCTCACTTCTTTTTATTGACTTAAGCAATATTGTCTTTCCATTTCTCTCTGTTCTTTCAACAGAATTCCAGGGTCCTTTTTAAGTTACCAACAAAAGGAGCAAGTAAAAAAAAAAAAGTCTTACTAGTAAAGCTGCTGGGCTTTGCCTTTTCCGGATTGAAAGAAGAGATGAACCAAAATCCTTTCTTGCAGGAAATCTGCTCACTCACACAAAAAGAGACTTCAAGGATCGTCACAGGAACACTCTGACACAAGAGCCAGAACTCTCGAAGCCAAGCAAGAAAATGATGATTGATTTGGCTTAAAGAGCTTTTTACTCACGTTGTAATCACATTGTTAGACACGGGAGCCAAGCAGGTGGAAACACATGTGCCAAGGATGATGAGTCACCAGTATCACGTTTGAAGACTTTGGGGCATATTTATACTCCGTCTGCGCCGATTGTGCGTTAAAAAGTTTGACGCACAATCAGCGCAAACATTGCCCCGAATTAAAACTTTGAGGCCCGAGCCCGCGGATGACAAAATTCCGCTGTGTGCGTAATTTTTTTGATGCGGCAACCCGGCTTGCGTCAATTATATGTAAGGTAGGCGTTCCCGTCCAAAAAATGGCTTAAACGGACGTGCGTCGTATTTTCGCTTTCTGCCAAAAATGACGCACGGGCGAGAGGCGGAGCCAGAAAATGACGCACAGCCCGATTTGCGTCAAAAATTAACGCCTGGGTCAGGGCAGGCGTTAAAATGGGGCAAACACACCTGTATTTAATCCGAACACACAGAACAAACAGCAGAGCAGCAGAGCAGCAACAGGGAGCCATGGTGGTGATCCTAATCCAGCGTGCACGCAAAGCCCAGCAGCAACAACAGCAGCTACAACAACACCAGCAGGGACCCCAAAGGCAGCGCAGAAGGCAGGAGAGGATATTCCGCCCCAGAGCCACCCTTCAGGGCCTCAGGGAACACAACATCATCCAGAGGTACCGGTTGAACTGGCAGGCCATTCAGCAGCTGCTGCGCAACATTGAACCGCTGTTGGCCCCCACTTTGGTGACACCCCACAACATGCCAACAGAAACCAAGCTGCTTGCTGTACTTCATATGCTGGCAATGGCTCTTTCCGAAAAACTGGTGCCCTGGTTGGCGGAATATCACAACCATCATTCTCCGCCTTTTTGCCCAAAGTACTGGATGCCATAATTCGACTGACACCCCGCCACATCTGCTTCCCTAACACACTGCAGAAGCAGCAGGAAACAAAACAGGGGTTCTACCTCATCAGTGGCTTCCCACACGTCCTTGGTGCAATCGACTGCACACATGTACGCCTTGTGCCACCTGCTGCAACTGAACACCTCTACCGCAACAGGGAGCACACACATTCCTTCAACGTGCAGGCCATAGTTGATCACCAGGGATTGATCACCAACATCGTGGCTAAATATCCTGGGAGTGTGCATGACTCATACATCTTCCGTCACTGCACCATCAATGAACACTTCCAGGTTGGACGGTATGGCAATGGACTACTTGTTGGTAAGTACAAAAACCTACTTATATACACACTGCACAGCAACCCTTTAGGACACACAACACATACACCACAACAGCAACATGTGAACAGGAACATACTGAAGTCGTGACATCGCTAGCCATGTGTCTTAGGTCACCATTGAACCTGTCACACATCGGAAATTACTGTACAGCCTAATGTTAAGACGTCAAAGATCACAACGTGTGGAGTGGGTTGCCCAAATGTCACCTTGCAAAATGTAAGTGTCCCAATGACCTTTACATTAATCCATTACATAAGTCTAAAGGTATGGGATGTCCAGGGTACATTGATATGAATGTGTTCACAACACTGTCGATTTTAACTGTGCATGGAACTACCATCTCATCCCCAGTGAAGACACACGGACACCTGTATCACAAGTCACAATGCTAGGGAGGGCACACTGTACAGCAAATCCCAAAACATACTGCTGACAAACGGTTAGCAGACAAACACTCGTTCAGCCAAGGAAACAACACAATGCAGATGGTACATCCTACAAGCATAGGATGCCAGATTATTATACAAAAGAGTCACAGACAACACAATCAATCAATCAATCACAGACATTTATAAAGCGCGCTACTTACCTGTTAGGGCTCCAAGGCGCTGAGGGGGGGGTGAGTGACTGCTACTGCTCGAAGAGCCAGGTCTTGAGGAGTCTTCTGAAGGCGAGTAGGTCTTGAGTCTGTCGGAGGAAGGTAGGGAGCGTGTTCCAGGTCTTGGCGGCGAGGTAGGAGAAGGATCTGCCGCCGGAGGTGGTTCGTTGGATGCGGGGGACGGTGGCGAGGGCGAGGCTCGCGGATCGCAGTTGGTGGGTCGGCGTATAGAAATTGAGTCTGTTGTTGAGGTAGGTGGGGCCGGCGTTGTGGAGACGGGAAGCCAGTGGAGCTCTTTGAGGTGTGGGGTGATGTGGCTGTGGCGGGGTGCGCTGGTGATGAGTTGGGCTGAGGCGTTTTGGATGCGTTGAAGTCGTTGGAGGTGTTTTGCTGGGATTCCTGTATAGAGTGCGTTGCCGTAGTCCAATCGGCTGCTGACGAGGGCGTGGGTCACTGTCTTCTTGGTGTCGGTCGGGATCCACTTGTAGATCCTGCGGAGGGTGCGGAGGGTGTTGTAGCAGGAGGAGGTGACGGCGCTGACTTGTCTGTCCATGGAGAGTGAGGAGTTGAGGATGAATCCCAAGTTGCGGGCGTGGTCGGTGGGCGTCGGAGCTGTTCCAAGGGTGGTGGGCCACCACGAGTCGTCCCAGGCGGAGGGGGATGTCCCGAGGATGAGGATTTCTGACTTGTTGGTGTTCAGTTTCAGGCGACTATTTCTCATCCAGTCGGCCACTGCTTTCATTCCTTCGTGGAGGTTGGCTTTGGCGGTGGCGGGGTCGTTGGTGAGGGAGAGGATGAGCTGGGTGTCGTCGGCGTAGGTGATGATGTTGAGGTCGTGACGGCGGGCCACTTGTGCGAGGGGGGCCATGTAGATGTTGAACAGCGTCGGGCTCAGGGAGGAGCCCTGGGGGACGCCGCAGATGATGTTGTTGGCTTCTGAGCGGAAGGGTGGGAGGCGGACGGTCTGTGTTCTGCCGGAGAGGAAGGATGAGGTCCAGGCTAGGGCTTTTTCCTGGATTCCGGCTTCTAGGAGGCTTGATAGTAGGGTGCGGTGGCAGACCGTGTCGACAGCCGCTGAGAGGTCTAGGAGGATGATGGTGGAGGTTTCGCCGTGGTCGAGTTGGCGTCTGATGTCATCTGTGGCGGCAATGAGGGCGGTCTCGGTGCTGTGGTTGCTCTAAATCCGGACAACTACTGCCATGAAAGGTCTTTTCAACAGTGCCAGCTACATCAACATGATCCCAATCATTTTCTCTTGCAGCTGATCAGGGATATGGCTTCCAGCCATGGATTATGACACCATTTGGCAACCCAAGAACTGCTGCAGAGCGTGCCTACAACGACGTCCATAGGAGGACACGCAGCATTGTCGAGAGGACCTTTGGCATCCTCAAGTCAAGGTTCCGGTGCCTCGACATCACTGGTGGTAGCCTCCTATATTCCTGGAGATGGTCTATAGGATCATCCTAACATGTGCAATATTGCACAACATTTGCATCAAAAGAAACATTCCCCTCCTGGAACCAGAGCCACACATGCCTGAAGAGGAGGAAGAGGAGGATGCTGGCCTGCAACAGGAGGGGGAACTACAGAACACGGCTGCTGGAATACGCAGGCGGCAACAGATCGTAAGTAATTTCTTTTGAATATGATCACCGTCACCACTTTAGTTAACTAATTTAAATAAACACCTATTCTAATCACCATATCATGGTCTGGCTATTCCTTTTTGCACACCTTCATCTCTACTTATCAGAATAAGAGTGTTGCCTCATAGAGCATTGCTGAGATACTGAGTAGGTCACAGAACTAATGTGATGCCTAACATACAATGGTCACATGCACACACACTCTTAATGACATATATCATGTACATTTCCCCTTTGAAGGCCAATAGCAGAGGACCACAACTATTTCACATATACATGTTGAAATCAAGGTCCAACGCAGCATATGGCACACAACTAAGACACCATCACTCAATAAGGGGAAAACAAGCCTCATACATGAGGCAGTCAATGTGCTTTTGGCATCAGTAACAGGAATGCCTGACCAAACCCTTGACAGCAGTAAGTCCAACTGCATCCAATATTTGCAAGGAATATCTGTGACCAGAGTCCCATAGAAGCAGAACAGAGACAGCACAAGTGCCACACATATGAGCAGCATTGCACACATGACATTCCATGTACATGTCAGCCCATTTCCCAACTCCTGACACACCCATGCACCTGGTCACAATCCACCTGTCGGAAGAGGTCCCTGGAATACCAAGATGTGTACCCTGATATTCCCTCCTCTACACACTACAGGGAGTGCAGAATTATTAGGCAAATGAGTATTTTGACCACATCATCCTCTTTATGCATGTTGTCTTACTCCAAGCTGTATAGGCTCGAAAGCCTACTACCAATTAAGCATATTAGGTGATGTGCATCTCTGTAATGAGAAGGGGTGTGGTCTAATGACATCACCACCCTATATCAGGTGTGCATAATTATTAGGCAACTTCCTTTCCTTTGGCAAAATGGGTCAAAAGAAGGACTTGACAGGCTCAGAAAAGTCAAAAATAGTGAGATATCTTGCAGAGGGATGCAGCACTCTTAAAATTGCAAAGCTTCTGAAGCGTGATCATCGAACAATCAAGCGTTTCATTCAAAATAGTCAACAGGGTCGCAAGAAGCTTGTGGAAAAACCAAGGCGCAAAATAACTGCCCATGAACTGAGAAAAGTCAAGCGTGCAGCTGCCACGATGCCACTTGCCACCAGTTTGGCCATATTTCAGAGCTGCAACATCACTGGAGTGCCCAAAAGCACAAGGTATGCAATACTCAGAGACATGGCCAAGGTAAGAAAGGCTGAAAGACGACCACCACTGAACAAGACACACAAGCTGAAACGTCAAGACTGGGCCAAGAAATATCTCAAGACTGATTTTCTAAGGTTTTATGGACTGATGAAATGAGAGTGAGTCTTGATGGGCCAGATGGATGGGCCCGTGGCTGGATTGGTAAAGGGCAGAGAGCTCCAGTCCGACTCAGACGCCAGCAAGGTGGAGGTGGAGTACTGGTTTGGGCTGGTATCATCAAAGATGAGCTTGTGGGGCCTTTTCGGGTTGAGGATGGAGTCAAGCTCAACTCCCAGTCCTACTGCCAGTTCCAGGTAGACACCTTCTTCAAGCAGTGGTACAGGAAGAAGTCTGCATCCTTCAAGAAAAACATGATTTTCATGCAGGACAATGCTCCATCACACGCGTCCAAGTACTCCACAGCGTGGCTGGCAAGAAAGGGTATAAAAGAAGGAAATCTAATGACATGGCCTCCTTGTTCACCTGATCAGAACCCCATTGAGAACCTGTGGTCCATCATCAAATGTGAGATTTACAAGGAGGGAAAACAGTACACCTCTCTGAACAGTGTCTGGGAGGCTGTGGTTGCTGCTACACGCAATGTTGATGGTGAACAGATCAAAACACTGACAGAATCCATGGATGGCAGGCTTTTGAGTGTCCTTGCAAAAAAAGGTGGCTATATTGGTCACTGATTTGTTTTTGTTTTGTTTTTGAATGTCAGACATGTATATTTGTGAATGTTGAGATGTTATATTGGTTTCACTGGTAATAATAAATAATTGAAATGGGTATATATTTGTTTTTTGTTAAGTTGCCAAATAATTATGCACAGTAATAGTCACCTGCACACACAGATATCCCCCTAACATAGCTAAAACTAAAAACAAACTAAAAACTACTTCCAAAAATATTCAGCTTTGATATTAATGTGTTTTTTGGGTTCATTGAGAACATGGTTGTTGTTCAATAATAAAATTAATCCTCAAAAATACAACTTGCCTAATAATTCTGCACTCCCTGTACACACATTAGCAAACCAGTGTGTTACACCCTTTCCTATGGTATGCCATTGTCATAGAACATCTGACTGCAAGGACGTCAGGTTCATTTATACACTGTCTTCTTGTTTCAAAGCCCTGTTAGCACATGTAGATTGCTTCCCCTGTGAAAATGTCTGTTGGCCCTTAGAATGCAAGTCTCACCTACAGGACGGGTGAGAAACAGATGCCGCCCCCACCTGTGATCAACTCAATGCACACTACCCATTTCAACAAGCACTGCCCCTGCTGATGCCTGGAACAGCATACGAGTTGCCATTATGTCAAATACATCGTTAAGCATTGATACTAATTAAGCCATGTAACACAGCCACTGGGTTCATTTGTCACCTTCAAAAACACAGGACATACACAGTTTGACATGTCAACTGTCTAGTTTGTCCTCCAAACCGTCTTAGTCAGACCGCTGATTATGTAACTTGTCAAATAGCTGGATCCTGAATCACCTTGCATTCTGTCAGCCTGACTGGCAACTGTCTGTGCGTCACACTAAAGTATCCCTGTGTCTACATATATACCACACTTGCGTTAGCAAACCTCTCATTCATCAGGGGGTATTGGGCATGGGCTACTTCAATGCATACTCAAATACATTGTATAGCATCATCTGCCTTTTAACTGTACCATTTGAGATACATCCTCTTGGAAAAGCAAAACTCATGGCCCATCCCTTGTCTGGGTTGCAGTTATGCATGAATGACAAAGTGTGACAGTGTCCCAGGGCCGTAGGCAGGGATTGGGTACGGGGCTTTCAGCACAACCAGCAACCTCTGATAATGTCCATGAATAATAGACAAATGTCAGGACCATGACAGTTCACACACAGAATCACAGTGCGTACAACATAGTGATAGGCCGTGTGTGGTGAATAGCTGCGAGAATAATCAGCACAGAGGCTATGATGTTCCCAGATGCAGTGGGAAGTGCAGAGGCCAACCTGTGTACAAATGTTGTAATGACACCTGCCGGAACATGACACATGAGACATTGTCTCACTCAGCACACCAAGGTTGCCCTGTTGACTGTCTCATTACACGTCTTTAGTGACAGGGTTGGACCATCCACATGTTGGTTCACATGTCCACATCCACTTTACTCACATTGATCAACCAAGGATACTCAGTAGATACATGAGTAGCTGCCACTGACTCATGATGAGTCCTGGACCGAACTGTGACAAATTACACCCCCAAAAATATACAGGATCATCATTGGACCACACACATGAACAAGGAATGGTCCAATTGATCACTGGAAATAAGTGGACATGTGCTGTCTTGTATGCTGGTCGACCACAGCCACTTGATAGTTGGGGCTCTCTTCTATGGCCTCAACTGTGGTGTCATCATACATTTGAGATTCACCCTTGTCTGTCTGTGCAAGCATCATGGTACCCACTTCCTCAATGCATGTGTATGACTCACTGTGGGATTCCGCAAGTAGTGCCTAGGAAGCTCTAACGAATACTGTAGGACATAGGATGTAGAAAATGTGGACCATTGACATGAACAAGCGTCTGCCATCCATCTGGTGCATGCTATGTCACATGTGGTGTCTACATGACCCTAAAATTTGGAAGTCCAATATGACTTGCATCTAAGGATTGGACACATGGACGTCACATTCATTCAAGCATATGTACAAATATGCTTCATGTGATACACACACACTTGGTCAACAAATACATTAGTTGCCAAAGCACACAATTTGAGCCAAAGGCATTTAGGTATTGTACATATGTGCGTCACATTGCTATCCTCTCCTTATGACAAACATGCACAATTCGTGCAACACATATATGTAGGCCACACTTATGACCAACTATTGCGTCAGCCAACCGTAAAAATACTGTGAAGGGAGTAGCCGATCATGGTCCACTGCAGTATGATGTCACACATGTGAACATACACCATCAACACCATACTGTCTTCAATCAGCCTATCTCTGATGTGTCCCAAATGTAATATAACCAAAAAACAAGTAAAAATGGCCAAAACCAGTTAATGCACTGAAATGTTGACGTCCCTAGCATTATGCGTCATTTTTTGTTTACCAAAACTGTATTTTCGTCATTTTTTTAGACGCACAGGAGTGAAATTTAGCCCGCATCCAGAGATTTGTACAGTCTATGTACTATTATGTGGATGCGGGTTAATTTTTACTTCTGTGCGTCTAAAAAAATACAGGAAGTGATGTAATAGGATATCCTGTTTACAGATCATGTACAGTGGGTGTACTTTCACTTTCACTTTGCAGCCTATGATCCTACTGTGTGGCTGTGTAGAGAGTGTTGTCCTGAGATTTTGTGCTGTTTTTGTCCTGTGTGCTATCTGTATTGTCAATTTGTGAAATAAAAATTGTAGCTGTATACTGTACTACTGTGTTTTGTCTACATTTGTCCATTTATCTTGTGTTTTTGTTGTTTGTGGGAGTCTGTTGTGGGTAGTGTTAGTTTGGGGATAGTTGGGCTCTTTTAGTGGTTAGGTTTACTTTTTATCTGTCTTTGTACCCCTACTTTCCCCCTTTTCCCCTTTCTATTTCTTTTACCCCTATTCCCTTTCACTTCCAAGTATGTCTGGTAGGCCACGTCTTGGCAGGATGGGGGAAGAGAAGTTGGGGGGGTCATCTGGCTTATGACGCATTTCTTGCCGCTCATGATCCAGGCAGGGGGCAGGGTGATACACGAGTATCCAACAGAGGTGCACAGAATCCGGTGGGGAAAGGTGCTGCATCACCTGCAGCATGTGTATGCCAGCCAGAGGAGTGACCACCAGCTGAAGCACCGGTGGGCTGACCTCATCACAGGGAGCAGGATCTCTTGGACCACCTGGGAATAATGATTGGTGGCACTGTTGGTGAGTACGAATCATGTTAATGTGCACGATGAAATGCTCTGTAGTGACATGAGGGGATTAGTACAATGTCTGCCAGCTAACTTGCTGACTGTGTGTAATGCTGGTGAAATATAAAGGGATCATTGATGCACTATGGCAAGGATCACAATTGCTAGCTGTCAGGTAGCAGGTGCTCAGCAAACTTACAGGTTACTTTTCCTTGAAGGAATTTGGTGCTGCCTTTTTGTCAGAAAAGCTAACAAAATAGGAGCCAAGCATGTCAATATAGGGTACTATTGACAGAGAAGTACAGATGTACCAACATTTAGAACAACTTTGCTGATGCAATTGCTAGACTGACTTTAGAATCACTACATGATGCAGAAAATTAGTGCTGGCTTCACGTCAATTGATAATAGCAAAGTGACTCAGACATATGTCTCATGTGAGTCTGGCGAGTGTGTTCCTTGATCTTTTTGGATACATGTCAGTTCTGGATCTGAAAACATCGTGAAAAGGTGTAAGGTGCCCTCTGCTAACATCTTAGAATGTTTGTTGGAGTTAGTTGTGCCACAATCCAAATATGGATGACAGTCCAAGTGCATGCACATGGCTTCACATCTCCATGGTTGGTGCAAATCACCATAGCTGGGCCACATCAATTGAATAAACTGTAACAACAGGATGGCTTACAAAAGTCCCTGCC
Organism: Pleurodeles waltl; assembly: GCF_031143425.1. Classification (NCBI taxonomy): domain Eukaryota; kingdom Metazoa; phylum Chordata; class Amphibia; order Caudata; family Salamandridae; genus Pleurodeles; species Pleurodeles waltl. Next base: position 637,927,088 of record NC_090444.1, read on the forward strand.
CCTCCCTCTGTCCTTTGTACCTATGTGTAATAAATGTGTCATGGCCACAAGGCATGTTTGACTGGTAATACAGTCGTCAAGTAACCAGGCTTTGGATGTCTCTCTTGGATGCACATGATGAGATGATTACACTCCATATTTTTTACTGCTCACCAATTACGGGGCATATTTGCAACCACATGATAGTTATGGCCAATCTATGTGTGCAGATATGTGTGTAACTGTCACAGGAGACCCATGCTATGTACAAGTTGGCCGTGATATATCAGATGCAGTACCATCATGTCTGAATGGCTGCCATTTCCTTATTCAGCCTACACATTGTATATGTTTATGAAATTGTTGCGCTGTGTACAGATTTTGAGCATATTTCTTCCTTCCATACCTTACAGGTGGACCGGCACCCTACACTGTGGGAGAGGTGGCGACATTTGAGGACCCCGACAACTCCAGTAAGTGTTGATATGTCTGTTATGTGTTGTGATTGCAGGTTATGGACTCGTGTGAGTAGGACGCATAGCAAGGTGTGATGCATTGGGCAAGCTTTTCTCTTGTTCCATGAGTGGGAATTCAGTGTCTCACAAGTTTTGAGTTGGCCAATGCGTATCCAATGGTATCATGTAGGGATTGTAGGCCATTCCTGTAGGCCCCACTGTGAGTACAGGGGTTAGTCATGTGGATGACACTTGTATCACCAAGAGTCGCACTGGAAGTCAGCCCCGATTTAGTCAGCCTGTCAGACCCACATTTTCTAAGATTGGTACAGCAAATTGCTTTCATTAGACATCTGCTTCCCTATTTACCTACGTAATATTGAGACAGTAGGTAGAACCTCCTAGCAGCATGTACTTCCACATGTAGTGCTACAAGTATGTGGAATTGAGTGCAATGGCCTAGGTGTGCATGCAATTCATGATCATGGGTGTTCTAGCAACTCTGTGTCTGATGTAAGTCAGGCCTCACTGGAACTATATGTTGTGTACCAAGTTCTGCATTTCCTGACTTGTCTGACCCTATGAGTGCTTTAGGATTTGCTGACTCCTAATTGTAGATAGACCTTACCTGTGGTGTGTCTGTAGAGACAAACAAGTGTGGAGTTTTCTATACACTCCTCAGTGTACATTATGTTGGCAAATTATAGTTGTTTATCCACCCCCCCCCCAAACACGGGCATGGGTTTGTGAATGGGGTACCTAGTACTGATGCTACCAGTATGTTACACAAAGATGTGAATAAGTGACGGTTTGGTTGCAACCTAGTATACACACTCAGGTTTGGCACTTGGTACTATACTGGCAAGTCCAGTTACAAGTTGCAGACCATGTGGCTTTAGTTTTGCTTTCCGTACACTGACATTTGTAGCCCAGGTCTTGGCGGAGGATATGCAGCATGATTCTTAGCTGATAACTGGCAGAACTCAGATTGCAAGTCAAAGCCAGTTGTTACCCATCTTGTAGGTTATGGATGTGCTATGTGTGATGTGACCTTTGTAGTCTGGCCTGCCATGTACTTCCTCAGGGACATTCAATGATCTGTATTGTGATATGAGCTGTTACAAGTACAGTAGATGTAATGTCTGATAAACTTCTTGTGCCATTGCACACAATGCAGTTACTAATGTAGAATATCTGCATTTGTCTTCACAGCTGCTAACATGACTCCAGACCAGGTCCGTGAATTTCAGCGTTGGGCCATGCGATATCAGCACATCCTGCTGGTGTAGTCGGGGTTCCGGAGGATGGCCCAGCGATATCGGCATGAACGGGCCTCCGGGGCATGGAGAGCCTTCCCACAGGGTAGGCCTACTTTGCCCACCACAGCCACCACCAGCACAACCACCAATCCTAGCCAGGTGGCCCCACCCACAGCTGCCACTGTTGGTCTGACATCTGCTGGACGACCAGGCCCCAGCATTGCCACCGGTGCAGGACAGCCCACTAAGCCTGGCACCACACCCACACAGACCTCCTCCACCATTACCCAGACTGCTACTGCTCCATCGGTTGACCCTGCAGCCTTCAACCAAATGGATAGTAAGATGGACAAGGTGCTGCGCAAGTTGAGCCACCTGAGCCGGGATGTGCGGCACATTAACCGGTGTGTTAAGTCCATTAAGAGGACCCTCCGGAGGGCCAACCTCTAGACCTTTTGCTATGGACATGATTCCCTCCCCTCCCTCCTCTTTCCTTGTTCTTATAGTTAGTGGGCTTAGGGGGCTTAGTGTTAGGTTAGTATAGGCTGTTAGTTTAGTTAGTGTTAGTGGGTGGGGGGTCCTGCTTGTTTCTATTTTTACATATTACATGTGTGGGTGAGTGGGTGGGGGGCTATGTTGGGGTTCTTGTGGGTTTTATTAAAAAAAAAAAATAATAAAAAAAAATAAACAGATTCCCAAAAAATAACAAAAAATATATATTTGTATAGGATAGTATAGTATGTGTTTAGGTTAGTATGTGTTGTCCTCCATGTGTCCCGTCTCATAAGGAGGGTGGGTGTGGAGGAGATGTTTAGAACGTTTTGTTACATGTGATAAGTAAGTGTAGCTTAGGTTAGTTAGGGACAGTTGTGGGTAATGAGTAGTCAGGGTAGATTAGGGTAGGTAAGATTTTTCCCTCAGTTTCCTCATCTGTGATTAGCATTTAATAAATATTTGGTTAACCCTTAATTGTGTGTGTTGAATGGTACTTGATCGTGGGTTTGGATTCAGTGTACATCAATTTTGTACTATAACATCTGTGTCCTATGCTACAATCAAATCCCAACTGAGCTGTACGATTGGCAGCTAGCTCAGAGCTACCTTGCAAAGTGTCGACCCTTCGTTGCAACCACCAATCACAGTTAATGTGGATGACAATCTGTTTCTGTTGATAAGTGTGTTTTCAAAGTCACAAACAGTGCTTCCAGACTTCGAATTGGGGAAACAGTTTTAGGTCTGACTGCAGTGTGATGATCATGCACACCCTTATAAGATGAGTTCTCATTGGCAATCTTGTATTCTTGTCTTCATGACCCTCATACATCATTTGTGACACAGTTTGGCATGATTACCTATTTGTATGTTAACTCAGACATATTCATTTATGCAGTTTTTTTAGTGTTTACTTAGATTAGTGTGGCATGTTTATTGTGTTATTTTTACATGTTTACAACATTTTCAGGCGACTATTTGATGACTTAGTTATCCTCTGAGGAAGCATTCTTCTGTCCAACACAGCATGGTGGTGTATGATTTCTCACTTCATCAGATTTGTCCCTCAGGATGGGCACAGTATGATGCAATCATGGGCACTGTGCAGAATTCTCTGACTACATATTATCAGGACGGTTGTATTTACAAGCTACGTAATTTGACAGTCGGCACATTTCAGTTATCTACTGCAGAGTTGATATGTCACATTACCCAGGGACAGATTTGTTGTGTAAGTGCTATTTATTGAAACGTGCTGTAGTGCTATCTGTACATTGTCCATGGTTGTGAGTCCATTATAGTGACATCTTACATTGGGATCCAACACAAGGGGTTTCGGAAATGCTTTTGACATGCTGGGGTTGATGTTTCAGACAGTGCAGAGGGACAGGATTTGGCAATGAGTAGGAGAGAGACAATCACTGGGCTGGGTGACAAGATATACAGTGGTTTGCAGAACAGTGCTCGAGTAAAGTTGTTGCAAGACTGGCAAGATACAAATGTGGGCCATGTGGCAGGGACTAGTGCTTCCGGGTCATTTTCCTTGTGAATGTGATCTGTTTCATGTCTTCTTCTTCTGATGTGTGTTTTGCCTGCTTTGTCCTTGTTGTTGTTGGTTGTGAAGGGGCAACACATACCTCAGTGTTAGAAGACGTGGAGTCAGACATCCCGGTCGCTGCTCCCTGTGAAGGTCTTAAGGGCAGTACTGCAGCAAGGAGGGTCTGCTGGTTCTTGAGAATAGCAGCCACATCACGATGGTAGGCAGCCAGGTCGGCCCTGAGGGAGTCATGATTGCATTTGTGCATGCAGTGGAAGGTTTGGGGTGCGAGGTGTTGTGGCAACTCCCTTACTGCAGTGGTGAATTCCTTGACAGTTTCTTGTAGTCCTTGCAGTATGGATGTTAGGGCTTGCATAGCTGCTGCCTGATCTGCAGATGACATCATGCACGAATCCCCTCAAGGCTGGCTGCCATAGTTTGCATCCCCACCCGCACCTCCTTGGCCAGCTCCCGCTGTACTCCAACTACAGTTCTCTCAAAGCTGGTGGCAGTGTTGTCTGAGTCCTCAGCTGTATTGGAGCTGGCAGTTCTTACAATTGGGGTGGTGGGTGGATCCTCTGCGATGGCTGCTTGTTCTGTGCTCCTCCTTGTGACTGAAGGTGGGGTCTGGAGGGTGTCAAGGACCTTTTGGATAGTCTCCTGGGGAATGTTTATCGGCTCGTCATCCATGTCATCAGGGAAATCTGGGACAGGCATATCGGCAGGAGATCCATCTTCCTCTGCAATGAAACAGGGTACAATTAGTGTGTCTGTGTTGTGGCAATTTTTATGTGACGTGCCTGCCTTTTGATGAATTAACTTTTGTGATCTTGTTTTGTGTTAATTTCTCCAGTACTTCAGATGGGCATTCTTCCAGGCCTATGGCCCACCTGTGTGTCACATGTATGTTATTGAGTTATCAGACTTGTCAGCCTCATTGCCTCTAGGTGTTGGTTTATGCCAAATAGAGAATTGCCACCGTCTTTTCCTACTCAAGCCTCCGTCTACATCCATTCTCATGGTGAGAACTTTCACTGGCTGTGGGTGTACTGATGGCCTTGGAAGCACACTTAACAATCTGGACCTGCCCCAATCTCTGATATTTCACATCCACTTAAATGTAATTGACATGTGGCATATCCTATGCATGGCAATGTTATGATCCGATATGGATGTTGACATTGGTAATGTGTCCTGCTGATGCTGGGGAATGTGTGTTACATTGGATTGCCCTGATAAACGTATCAGTGTCCTATTTCCTCCTCTGCCTGTGCAGGTGAATTTCAGTGACCAGTTACATGTGTCCCCCCCTCAATGCTGTTGTCTGAGCAGTATGACATTTGGGATGTTGCATTGTTACCCAGGCACAGGATGGACCCGGACATATGCAGCATGGGTGTGTCCGTAATGCTGTGTATCTCCTATTATTGTTTACATTGGCTGATGTTTGCGACAACTATGGGCATTGACATTTGACAGTACTGGGGCCTTTGTCTTGATTCTAGGGATTGTTGCAGTTGTCATCCTCACCCCCTAATTTAGGTGTGTATGATCCATGGGGAGGTTACTGCCATTGGCTACTTGAGCTGCACACAGAGCGAGGTGGTAGTGGCAACTGTTGTCGCAGTTACATTCCAGTTGTCGGTATGGCTAGAGGTTGTTAATAGGGCCCTTGTTAATGTAGGGGGTATGGTGGCTGACGTGTGCCGGGATGTCAGTTTGACGTTGTGGCCTTCCCTCCTGGCGTGGCTTTCCCTTTGCTCCATCGTTGGCATGACAGCATGCCCCCATGGGACTGTTGTTGGTGTTGTGTAATGGTCTGCCCCAGGTCTTCTCAGAACGGGCCATGCCCCCATGCCATGCCCCTTTAACCATGCCACTCCATGTATATAATGACTTACATGCATTGTGTTGTAGGTATTCCCCCCGCTGGCAGTTAACATTTGTGCATTTTAATTCCCCATGCGACTTACCGTGCATGTGCGTTGTCTCCTGGTAGTCTGTGCTGTCCTGTCCTTGAATCCCTGTGACGATCTCCTCAGGGATGACGGCTGCGACCATCTCCTCCATGTGGTCCAGGGCCTCCTGGTGTGCTGGACCCCCCTCCAGTCTGCAGTGCTGCCTTCCTGTTCCTGGCCATCTTTTCCTTGGTCCTGCGCTTGCAGTCATGCCAGCTTTTTTTTAACTCGATGACTGTTCTGCGTACTTCAGCCACACTGTTAATCTTGTCGACAATTTGTTGCCATATAGCCTCTCTCCTACCTATTGGCAACTTTGAGGTGACAAACAGTTGGTGCTGGTGTTCCGTCACCTCTTTCACCAGAATTTCCTGCTCCTCTGCACTAAAGCGACACTTTCTTTTCTTCTTAAAGGTTCTTGTGTGAGTCTTCCTGGCTGGTTCCTGGTCTGCTGTCATCTTCCTGGGGTCTGTAGTGGCATCTAGGATCCATTTTGGCTCTCCTCTGGTGAAATGGCAGTTGTCGCAGCCTTTTTTTTATGCTATTGTGTAAAAAAAAACGGCGCATATCCGGTTTGCGGTATCGTAAATCGACTCACAGTCATTTCCGCCGCGTTAACGTCGTTTTGCTTTACGATTTGACGATGCGGTGTGCGTCAAAAATAATTACTCCCACCTGTGGTTTGCGGTGTCAAAGTATAAATATGACGCCCGCACGGCGCACCAAAATGGTGTTAGCCGGCGGTAATATTTTTGATGCAAAACTGCGCCGGTGCAGTTTTGCATCAAAAAGTATAAATATGGGCATTTGTTTGTGGGGAAGAATTTAGCATGGTTTGTGCACTGAGAAAGAACCAGTGTGCTTTTTGTATAACCAGAAACACAAACACTCACACCAAAACAATAACAAATAAATATTCTCTATACTCCAGGGGGTGTACTAGAAGGGACAAGTCCTAACCATAAGAACAGTACAATATGCTATATTTTCCTACACCTTTTGATGGAGCGCTTTGTACAAAGGGACACAGACACCGCACGATCAGGGCATCCTAACAGGTGCCCTTGGAAGCAGAAGGTTGGCCACTTTGAGAGTTGCTTGTAGGTCAGCAGTGGAACTCTTATGAGAGGTCCAGGTGGTTCCTGAAGTCCCTCAACTGGAGCTTCCTCCTGGTCCTTTTTTAGTCCAGAATAGACTGTCCTTCTGGTTGTCTGACCTGAGGTGACCAGTATTTAGGGCTATTGCATGGTCTGGCCACTAGAGGGTGCAGTGTCTCCAAACTTTGTCCTTACAGTCCAACGGGTGAAGTTTGGTCTGGCTGCAGAGTCCGGTTCCTTGATCAGTGAAGTGGCCTTCACTGGGTCTTTGTTTCCTTGATGGTGTGGAGTGATGCCTTCACTCTGGAGGGAGATCTTTGGCATTTTGTGAAGAGAGGAGGTCCTCTGGGTTTTTAAGCGGTGATTGTCGAGTCCTGGGTGCAGTAGACAGGGTTTTGCACCTTTTCTTGGTGCAGCAGTGCTTCAGCTCTTGGGCCTTGGGTCTTTTTTGTTGCTGGTTTTCTTTTGTCCTTGGAATCTGATTTCGTGATATAGGGATGCCCACTAAATATTGTATTGTACTACTGTGTGGGTCATCTACCTTAGGGTGGCTACATCCACTAAGTGACCATTTCCTGTGGGCAGAGGTTACTTCCCTACACCTGATTGGCTATTTTCCTTCCACGCAAGATGGAGGAAAATGAAATTGAGCAGTCACCTCGCATGCAACACCTTAGGGATAGTGCAAGCCAGGACTGACCACTCCTCCTGTCCTTTGTCTGGGTACCCACCATTGCTCCCACCAAATGTGGGGCTTTGCAACAGGGGAAGCCTTCTGCTGCTAGCAGTAGGCCTGGGGGTTGAGTTTTAAGGGCACTAAGCCCTTTGAAGCTCGCTAGCAGGGTAGTGCACATTCCTGTGGGTGGGGGTGTTAGCACCTCCACGCAGGAAGGGCTTTGTTCTGATTCCCAGGGAGCAGGATCTCTCACCCCAGTAGCTCAGAATCTTGTCTGGTGGTGGCAGGCTGGTTGTGACCAGCCAGCAACCATACAAGGGTAGTTAGCTTTTGCAGGAGGCACCTCTAAGGTGACCACTGGGCACATTTTGTAATAAATCCAATACTGGTACCTGTTTGGATTTATCATTCTCAGTTGTTTGATACCAAACAATCCAGGGTAGCCATCAGGTGGCTGTGAAACTCGTACTGACCAGTGTCCCGCATATGCATTAAGATGGCCTTTCCTGTTGTAGGAGGCTGGCCTGGCTTATAGTGGGTACCTTGTGGTACTTACACCTTGTGCCAGGTCCAGTTATCCCTTATTAGTAGATTAGTAGTGTTCTAGCAGCTTAGGCTGATAGAGGTAGCTATAGCTGAGCAGCTTAGGCTGAACTAGGAGACATGCAAAGCTCCTACTATACCACTTACATCATATAGCACTATATCATAAGAAATCCAATACTCAGAGTTACTAAAAAGAAAGGTACTTTATTTTAGTGACAATATGCCAAAAGTATCTCAGAGGATATACTCCCTTAAGGGGTAAGTAAAATACACAAAATATACACACAAACCAAAAATCAGGTAAGGAAACAGTTAGAAAAGTAGTGCAAACACTGTAGAACACAATATAATGCAATAGGACACAATAGGCCTAGGGGCAACACAAACCATATACTCCAAAAGTGGAATGCGAACCACGAATGGACCCCAGGCCTAGTGTAGTGTGTAGACGGTCAGGGGAGTGTAAGAAAACACTAAGGGTGTCCAAGATACCCCACCCCAACACCCTGAAAAGTAGAAGTAAAGTTACCCTACTACCCAGAAAGACAGTAAAGTCGAGATAGGGGATTCTGCAAAGGCAACAACAGACTGCAAAGTACTGAAGACGGATTCCTGGACCTGCAAAGGAAGGGGACCAAGTCGAAGAGTCATGCAAGTGTCCGGGGGGCAGAAGCCCACTAAACCCCGGATGAAGGTGCAAATAGGCTGCCTCTGGGTGGAAGAAGCCGAAGATTCTGCAAAAACGGAAGATAGATAGACCGCAGATAGACCGCAAACAAGCCTTGCTAGCTGCAAGAGTTGTAGTTGAAGATAATGGGTGCTGCCCGGGCCCAGGAAGGACCAGGAGGTTGCCCCTTGGAGGAGGAGACAGAGGGGACACTCAGCAATAGAGAGAGCCCATGCAAAAGCAGGCAGCACCCGCAGAAGCACTTGAACAGGCATTCAAGAAATCTGAGCACAACAGTCGTCTCAACACAACAAAAGGGGGTCCCAAGAAGCCGGTGGTCAACTCAGCAAGATGAGCAATGCAGGACGGAGTGCTGGGGACCTGGGCTGTGCTGTGCACAAAGGAATCCTTGCAAAAGTGCACAGAAGCCCTAGCAGCTGTAGATCACGCAGTACACAGGATTACTGTCTGGCGTGGGGAGGCAAGGACTTACCTCTACCAAATTTGGACAGAGGACCACCGAACTGTCGTGGTCACTTTGATCCAGCTCCTGTGTTCCAGGGACCACGCTCATCAAGATGAGAGGGGACCCAAAGGACCGGTGATGCAGAAGTTTGGTGCCTACATTAGCAGGGGGAAGATTCCGTCGACCCACGGGAGATTTCTTCTTGGCTTCCAGTGCAGGGTGAAGGCAGACAGCCCTCAGAGCATGCTCCACCAGGAAACAGTCGAGAAAGCCGGCAGGATGAGGCGCTACAATGTTGCTGGTAGTCTTCTTGCTACTTTGTTGCAGTTTTGCAGGTGTCCTGGGGCAGTCAGCGGTCGATCCTTGGCAGAAGTCGAAGAGGGAGATGCAGAGGAACTTTGGTGAGCTCTTGCATTCGTTATCTGACGAGAAACCCACAGGAGAGGCACTAAATAGCCCTCAGAGGATGATTGGCTACCTAGCCAGGTCAGGAGAGGTCTCTGACGTCACCTGCTGGAACTGGCCACTCAGTGGTCTCCATTGTGTCCTCACACCTCTGCATTCAAGATGGCAGAGGTCTGGGACAACTGGAGGAGCTCTGGGCACCACCCCTGGGGTGGTGATGGGCAGGTGAGTGGTCACTCCCCTTTCCTTTATCCAGTTTCGTGCCAGAGCAGGGGCTGCGGGATCCCTGAACCGGTGTAGACTGGCTTATGCAAGGAGGGCACCATCTGTGCCCTTCAAAGCATTTCCAGAGGCTGGGGGAGGATACTCCTCCCCAGCCCTTAACACCTATTTCCAAAGGGAGAGGGTGTAACACCCTCTCTCACAGGACATCCTTTGTTCTGCCTTCCTGGGACTGGGCTGCCCAGCCCTTAGGAGGGCAGAAACCTGTCTGATGGTTGGCAGCAGCGGTACCTGGAGAGAAAACCCCAGAGAGCTAGTTTGGCAGTACCTGGGGTCCATACTGGAGTCCCGGGCATGCATGGGATTGGCACCCCAATACCAGATTTGGCTTGGGGGGACAATTCCATGATCTTAGACATGGCCATGTTCGGATTTACTGTTGTGAAGCTACATATAGGTATTGACCTACATGTAGTGCACGCGTGCAATGGTGTCCCCACACTCACAAAGTCCGGGGAAATTGCCCTGAACAATGGGGGGGGCACCCTGGCTAGTGCCACGGTGCCCTCACACTTAGTACCTTTGCACCTAACCTTCACTAAGTGAGAGTTAGACATACAGGTGACTTATAAGTTACTTAAGTGCCGTGTAAAATGGCTGTGAAATAACTTGGATGTTATTTCACTCAGGCTACAGTGGCAGTCCTGTGTAAGAATTGTCTGAGCTCCCTATGGGTGGCAAAAGAAATGCTGCAGCCCATAGGGATCTCCTGGAACCCCAATACCCTGTGTACCTAGGTACCATATACTAGGGGATTATAAGGGTGTTCCAGTGTGCCAATCAGAATTGGTGAAAATGGTCACTAGCCTGCAGTGACAATTTTAAAAGCAGAGAGAGCATAAACACTGAGGTTCTGGTTAGCAGAGCCTCAGTGATACAGTTAGGCACCACACAGGGAACACATATAGGCCACAAAATATGAGCACTAGGGTCCTGGCTAGCAGGATTCCAGTGACACAGGCAAAAACAAACTGACACACAAGTAAAAATGGGGGTAACATGCCAGGCAAGATGGTACTTTCCTACACCTGCTCACTTACTATGTTCCAGGTTTGGCAAGAACACAGTAGGGGCATATTGCTCATGCATCTATGCCCAAACATACAGTATAGTGCACCCTACCTTGGGGCTGGAAGGCCTGCCAGAGGGGTGACATACCTATAGTGCATGCAGTGTGTAGTGGCAGGGCACACAGGTTGCGTTCCATGTCGAGTTTGTCTTTTGGGATTGCATCAGAACACTTCGCATTAGCAGTGCTGGGCTCTTCTGGATACATGGCCCTAGAGGGTGGCACAATCTCAGGGGCCTTCCCTTTGTACCCCATGCCCTGGGTACCAAAGTACCATTTACTAGGGACTTATAGTGGCAGGTAAAGGTGTTGGCAATTGTGCCAATGCATCACAAACGTTTTAAATATCTGGCCCAGGAAACCTGGTTAGCAGGGGCCCTGGGCACTAACAACTTTGAGACTACATCAAATACCAGGCAGAAAGTGGGAGCTAACCATGGCAAAAGAGGCCTTTTCTCACAGCCGTTGTGACTTATAATCAATTAAAACATGGCAAATTGAAAATTACAGGGCACATTTTTGAATGGCGATATTATGGCAAACATCAGACATTTTGGGGCATATTTATGAGCCTCTAGCGCCACCGGAGCATCACTTTACGTGATGTTTGGGTGACGCTATGCCCTTGCTGCATTTACAAGGTGGCGTTGTAAATACGGCCCCTTCACACTCAGCACTTTCCGTGGAAGAGGCTTGCAATGGGTGTAGCTGTGGGCGTGCCACAGCAACACCCATTGCATTTTGATGCTGCCCCAAATGTACGTGTTTTCGTAAACCTGAGGCAGTGCCAAAATCTAGGGTGGTTAGCAAGGTGCAACGATGAGGAATACTTTTATTCCTCCTCGTTTTTTGCTTTTTCTATGTGGGCTGCATTCTTCAGCCTTCCCATTTACAGACAAAGAGCTGTGCGTTACAACAAATTATCAAGGCATGGGATCAGAGTTGAGCTTGGCTCCTAGACCCCGTGCATGAGCCAAGAAAATGTTTGCCATGTAAATCATAAAGCAATCATCACAAAAAATATTTAAAAAGTTTTTTCAAAATTCAGAAAAGTGTATTTCTTTGACATTTATACCTCACATCTTAGCACTGCCCAGAGAAGTATCTATTAAAAGTGCTTGGGCCTGATTCAAAAAAGTACATTTTGACTTTTGGTCTATGTTAAGACCAAAAGTGTAAGTTTACAATTGCATGGTATTCACAAAGCTAAGTTAAGAGTGGTATCTTTACGTCAGCACTCGGGCAGATCATCCACACTCGGGCGGATCATACGCACTCGGGGAGGATCATCCGCACTCAGGGAGGATCATCCGCACTCATGGCGGATCAGTCAGAAATGCATGATGACACACCTGTGTGATTGCCTACCATCCCCCACCCAGCTCCAGCTGAAACTTCTCAGCCCACATTCAATCCCAGCCTTGCCACATATATAAAAGTAAAGTTGATTCAAACAAATCCTTTCAGACCTTGCAACATGTCAGTGAATGTGTTTGTCGGTTTGCCCCTTGCTATGCGACAGGATCAATTGAGGAGAAGGAGGAGGAGTACGATATTAGAGAGGCTCTTTAGACAAAGGATAAACCTCTTTGGGATGTCCTGGCCAGATACCATTTTCCCCCTGATAGCATCTCGGAGGTGGTTTGTGAGTGGGAGCAGGATCTTGACTCAGTGACCTGCCGCTCCCATGCCATCCCAGCCTATTTCAAGATCCTAGCAGCTGTCTGTGTTTTTGCTATGGGGTAATTCTAGAGGGTCACATGTGAACTTGTGGGAATCTACCAGGCAACCCAGTCCCGATGCCTGCATCAAGTACTGAGCTGCATCAATAGGAAAGCCCATTGCCACATACAAATGCCCCATACACTGGCCAGAAGGCAAAGGGTAGCTAGGGGTTTCTACTTCATTTCCCGCTTTCCCACTGTGCTGGGTGCAATTGATTGCACTCAGGTGGCTCTCTAGCTACCTCGCCACAATGCACACATCTTCTGTAACAGACACTGCACTCCATCAACATGCAGGGTACCTGTGATGCCAGTGGTAGCTTTATTGATGTGCTTGCAGTATTCCCAGGCAGTACCCTTGACAGCTTTGTTTTCTGCAGGTCACCTCTTGCCCGGCAGATGGCAGGGGGAGATTTTGGCAACATGTGGCTATTGGGTAAATACCAAGCACCACAAGTATAAGATGTATAATTGTGTGTGTATATGTGCACAAACATCATTCAGACTCCATCCTCATCCCACATTCCTGCCCCAAACAGACACAGCATGTACGACTTCATACACCATGTACTATACAGATGCATGAGGGAGCCATTTCAAATGTCACACCTTTTCCTTCCTGAGGTGATGCTGCATATGCACACTCTCCTAATATCCTCACACCATATAGACATGCAACCACTGTTCCTCAGCAGAGGTACAATAGGGCACACAGATGTACATGAGCCATCATAGAACACTATTTCGGGCTCCTGAAGTCATGATTGAGATGTCTTGACCGTACGGGGGGGCTGCTGCTGTAGTCCCCTCAGGCTGTGTGCAAGATTATAGTAGCCTGTTATGTATTGCACAACATAGCATTAAATCATGGCTTACACATGCCTCTGGACACTCAGCTAGGTATGAACCCGGGCAACCGGGCCATTGTACAAAACAGAGGTCAGGGTATGCAGGGGCATGACCAGCTAGTTGACACTTTTTTCACCTGAGCAATATGTTGTGTCATGGCCTCATGTGCTTTGCAATTTGTTGTCAATGATGACTGGTAGACACTTAGGCGGTCATTCCAACCCTGGCGGTGCGAGACCGCCAGGGTTGGGGACCGCGGAAGCACCGCCAACAGGCTGGCGGTGCTCCCATGGGCATTCTGACCGCGGCGGTACAGCCGCGGTCAGAAACGGAAAACCGGCGGTGTACCGCCGGTTTTCCGCTGCCCTGGGGAATCCTCCATGGCGGCGCAGCTTGCTGCGCCGCCATGGGGATTCCGACCCCCATACCGCCATCCTGTTCCTGGCGGTTTTGGCCGCCAGGAACAGGATGGCGGTATGGGGTGTCGTGGGGCCCCTGGGGGCCCCTGCAGTGCCCATGCCACTGGCATGGGCACTGCAGGGGCCCCCGTAACAGGGCCCCACAAAGATTTTCAGTGTCTGCCATGCAGACACTGAAAATCGCGATGGGTGCAACCGCACCCACACTGCTGCCCACGTGTCCCCATGTCGTTTCTCCCACTCTGTTCCCCCCACCGCTCGTACCCACTGTCTTAGTCCTGTGGGGTGTCAGGTCCTCCTATGGCCAGCCAGGAAAAGGCCACAATGGCAGAGGATCTCATTGTGATCGAGAAAGAGGATGACCAGAATGACTGCTGACTGGACATTTAGGCCCAGATTCAAGAAGCACTAGCGCCAAATTAGCATCATTTTTCTATACACAAATGTGGCGTTAGGCTTAAAAAATCACCGCACCATATTTACAAAGTGGCGCAATGCATGCATTACGCCACTTTCGAATCCTTTGCACCACATTATGCATGCACCATGCAAAATGTATGCAAAGGGGGCATTCCCCCGTTAGGGGGACGGCAAAAATGACGCAGTGAAATCTGAGAGATTCCACTGCGTCATTTTTTGTGGCTACTTTTAATGCCTGCTCAGAGCGCGCATTAAAAGGCGTCACACCATTGCTTACAATGGGCCGCTGTGTACTGTTCAGGTTTAGCGCCAAAATTTTGACACTTGCCCTGAACAGTACATCAATAGCGTAAAAAATGTTTATGCTATTGCTCCCTACCCTGTGCCATGGTGTGCCGTATTTTAAATGGTAGCAGTAGGGGGACGCTATGGGGAGCTAGAAAAGGGTGCAGTGCCCCTTTTCTTAAATTTACCCCTTAATTTGGACTGGACTTTTCTTTTTTCCCCATGTGAATAGACTGGTTTCCATGCCGTTTTTAGACGTGTCTAATTTATTTTGCCCAAATACCCTACATGTCCTTTGCCCCACTATGTGAAGAGCAATATTTATTTTCATTTCTCCCTTTCCTAATGGACAGTTCTATTTTTTCTAATACATTAATCCATATTAAGAAAAAAAGAGTAAGTGTGCTGTGTAGTTCACTGTCTGTGCTGGAACCACTGGATGGACTTCTACGTTTGAGTTGGTTAGCTATGCCTTCCACATGACACCACTGTACACAGATGGTACTAGTGATGAACATGTTCTACCCACATTGTAGACACAACATGTTCTACAGCCACATTATGCCTTGAACATGATCAACTAATGACCAAACAAAATCAAATGTGATAATTGTATCTATTTACAAAATGCTGTGCACGCAAATGTTACAGTGCTCATGGGAGATCTCGTCTGCGTGTTATCAGTTTTGGTGATGAGGACCTTTGTAATGTTGTACATTTCCTGGAGTACTTAGTTGCAGGTGGGTGTGGTGCCTATCCAGTGTGGGGGTCTGCTTGGACAGTGGATGTCTGTGCGTGTCCAGGGGACTTTTGGGACAGCTAGTGTCGGAGCCTGTCTAGTGGGGGGGGGGGGGGTCTGCTTGGACAGCATGTGTCTGAGCTTGTCCAGTGTGGGGGTCTGCATGGACAGGGCATTTTTGGAGTCTGCACAGGAAAGGTATGTGAATGGGGGTCCCAGTACAGGTTGCCTAACCAGGTGTTGCAGGTGGGGTGGTTCAGATAGATGTGTTGGCTCCCCTCCATGCATTGACTATGAAGAAATTGGTATCATTTTGAGTATACCCTCCATCATCTTCATAACCAATGCATGTTTTTTGCACTCTCCTCCCTCTGTATGGCCATGATGTCATACAGCCTCTTCCCCTTGTTTTGCCAGGATCTATCCATCCTCTCCAACACCTGGGTTGTGCACCAACTGTGGGAGTTGGCGCATTTCCTGCAGTGAGTCGGACATGTGAGACAGTGTAGTCCTTATGTCACAAATATCCTGCCTCACATCTGACTCCTGCTGGAAAAACTCTTCCTCCCACTCTCCAATATATATATCTACTGGCCCTCTCTACCTGGGATTCCCTTGGATACCAATAGCAGGCCCATGAGTGGTAGGGGAAGGGGGGTGCCAAGTGGGAGGTTGTGAGGAGTAGATTTGGGCCTTGGGGCTACCTGCTCCTCATCAGGGCTGCCATGCCCCTCAGATATGGGAAAGAAGGCCTGAGAGTCACTGTCAGAGTAGGAGTGTGGGGGGAACCAACATGTCTGACCTGGATGTGAGGGTTGTGAGGAGGTGGGCTGTAGGTTCATATTTGTGTGGAATACATAATCCTCTGGGTTGTAGAAGGAGGCACCATGCTAAACACAGCAGATGTGGGCTTTGTGTGTGAGCAGCAAGGGCCAGATCGAGTGGTAATGGGACTGGGATTTACGTCACTTGTATTTAGCCCTTGATCTCTCTCTACCTCACCTTGCTCCTCCCCCACCTCCTGTGCTGTTCTGTAGGCTGACAAGGCAACTTGGAAGAGAAGTGGGTTCTTCAGTCGGATTGCACCACGCCCGTCACTGGTAGTTGCTCTGTCATCCAGACTCACATCTTCATCCTCATCACCTGTGAGACAGAGTTTGTAAGAGGCTAAGCATGTGGCTTACAACATGATGTGGTCCAACACTGGTATTGGTCAAAAGTTATCTTCAAGTGAACGGATGTCCCACATGTGAGCTAGTATGTGTCCCACTACACGTGATAGCTCACACTGTGGCACTGAGATGTTCAATCCGATGTGAAATGCATGAGCAAACTCACCAGTTCCAAACAAAGGTCTGTGTGGTACTGAGCTCCCCCTAAATGTCAGCTGCTGGACCAGGCTCCATGAGTGTGTAGCAATAGAATTGGTCTGTATTCCAGCAGCTTTGGAGACAGGTGACACCATGGTTACTATTCTCCATGTATCAAATGTGATTCTGCACACCTGACATAAGCATCACAAATCAGTTAGAGTACATTTTGCACACAGGAGAGATGCTAAAAGGGCAATATCTGCTCATCCACTTCCATAAGGCATTGTTCCTTGTTCAAGGGTGGGGTATCACTAGTTTACCGCACCATATGGCACACTTACCTGATGGACGGATGGCAGTGGGTTTCACAGCTACAGGCAGGATGTCTGCTAAACCCCTAGATGGTGTCATCCTCATCACTGATGTTGTCCTGGCTGCAGCTGTAACGTAACATACATATCCATTACTCATAGCAAAGGATAATGGTGATGATTCTACATGTACATGTTAGAGATATGGACCAATGATCTACAAGTTACACCAAGTCCCTGATCAACCATTTTTCACACTCATAGGCAAACATGTAATTGGACGTCACTGAGAGCTATAGGACAAGAATAACTTGGGTGTCCTGCACTGGCTACCTCTGGACACACCTGCATCTTCATTGGCATCATGGATCCTAAATCTGATATGTTGTGCTAATTTGCTACTTTGGAAAGGAGTCTTCCCAAACATGCAGAGCTGGGGAATTTTGAACATCAGAATTTGTCAGTACATTGACAGGTACGTTTGAGATACAGAATTATCAACCAAGGTATGCGTGACATTTGTTTACTCCCTGTCCCCCCAGCAGGACCACATTGCTAAATATGGAGTGTGTGGGGAGCCATATCTGCTGTGCACTTACCCTTTAGCCTGTGTTTCTGACTTCATGTTCAATGTTAGCTGAGACTGTATACAGTCATGGTCAGAACACATCCTATTCAGAGGTTCAAACATTTGTGGTATTGTTGGCAAAGGGAGATTGACAGTATTAAAGGAGCATACATCTGTTCAAGTGGAAGAGCTGGGCTGTTCCACAGCGTTACTGTTTTCACAATGTGCTGTTCAACCACTAGACGTCTAGAGTTCCCCTCCTCTACACCCAATTTGCCACTCCCTACCACACTCCCAAAATGCAAACCTGCTGGTATACGTACACCCCTCACCAACAACATAACTTTAGCAGTTGTTTCTGGCATCTTGTCAGCAAGTATTCATGTCAGGAATTTAGGAACATGTTGAAATTACACCTCTGCATGATGTACTTGGGGACAAATTCATGAGCCCCCCAAGGCCATGGAAGACCACTCTTTGTGCAAATCCAGCTGCACACACCAGTGACTCATGTCTATGAGGCCACAGCAGGCCATTTTGCATAGTATCACATGAGCTGCATTGAGTGTGTCAAAGGTGGACCAATCACAGTGTTGCCTCACTCTCCACTTGCATGACATTCTATGAACAATGGGAACACTTGTGACAGTTCCCCAGAGTGACGGTGCCATGTTTACCTGGGAGGGCACAAACACCTTATACCCTATTAAGTGAGTCATAGAGACTTATCACATAGAGATATACAACAATGACTGCACCAACTTTGGTGAAAAACTACAGATAACTTTCAAGTAAGCGCTAACTGTGAACTGCATTTACCAGGATGCAAAGGGGTGAACTGTGCTGGGATGTGAGGCAGTGTGCTCCCAACCCACATTCCTGTTTAAAAGGCTTCCTTGAGCCAGTGAGCTGATGAGCTTTGGAGATGCACCTGTGTGCCTGTGGGTGGTACTTGACCTGAGATGATTTGCAACCCCAGATGAAGTTCTTTGTTTTCTACTCTCTACTGATGAAGGGCTAAACCCAAAAACATGTGTCTAGAGATATACAGCAATGACTGCACCAACTTTGGTGAAAAACTACAGATACCTTTCAAGTAAGCGCTAACTGTGAACTGCATTTACCAGGATGCAAAGGGGCGAACTGTGTTTGGATGTGAGGCAGTGTGCTCCCAACCCGCATTCCTACCTGGGATGGCACAAACACCTTACACCCTGTTAAGTGAGTCAATAAACTTATCACATGTAGACTTCCAGCACTGACCCACGCAAGGTATAAACCTACGTGAGTGCCCACATGAGCCCTCAGGTAGGTAAAATACACATACATATTTGGTACACATATCAAATGCCCAACAAGTCAGGTAGGTGTGTGACATACTGTTATGAGCCATATATAAGCAAATGGGGGTAAATGACAAAAGTGACATTAGACAGACAACACATTCTGCTGACATTTACAGCACAGTTTAGGAACAAATGTTTATTGTGAAGCCATTTTCATGTATCCTTACCAATGTCTGACATCTGCCCAGTGTTTGGTGTCAGACCAGAAGTCAAACCCATACATGTTGCAGAGGTCACTACAGCCTGTACCTTTCTGGACAAAGTCAAAGGGCCTACAATGATATGTGTGTGTTCAGTTAACATAGTAGTTGGCACATGTAACACAAGCATACATAGTTCACATCACAGGTTTGACACAGTTCATGCATTCCATGTACATTAACTATGAATTGACTGGTAACAGTGTATGGGAAAATGCCCTCCCCTAGCCATATTTATGTACCAATTAGTGCTTATGATATGGATTGTTGGGCTCCATGACGTTTCCTAGCTGATGGTACAGGGACCTGGGCTGCAGTGTGTGACTGTTCTCTGGCTGTATGTGGCAAAAGGACAGTAAGTCATCAGACATATCCAAGATATTTGGTGATGTGCAACCTGTTACATGACTACACATTTGCACCTACATGCCAACAGCAGTGCCTAAGATCACAAATTTTGGTGATGCGGGAAAGCTGCAGTCAATCCAGTTTTTCTGGTTTCACTTTGTACACATTAGCCACTAAATGGAAATCTGTTTGTCTTCCCCTTTTACCTCAGATGTTACTGTTATGTTTTTACCTATTTGTTGAAGAATCACTTATTCAATCAATAGGTTTCTGTAACCCTGAGAAAGGGCAACTTTTGGAAAGAAAGACCCAAATGTGAGAGAGCCTAGTGCCTCCTGGCGCCACATTGGTGTAATTTTGTATGGCTCATCGTACTCGGCAGTGTTATCATACGCTTTACCCGGCACGCGTACTGAGGTGACTCTGATTCCCGGATTCTGGGGAATTATCGACTGGGTCTACTCAGACCACAGACGGAGTGTGTTTCCTGGACTACGGGTACACCCCACAGGGCAGTCCGTTTGCCCTGGAGATCACTATTGGTCCCTGTTATAACCAGGGACCCTCCCTTACCTGGAGACTCAATACTCAGTTTTCCTGATATGGCTGCGTTGAATTACTGCACACAGAAATACTGAGCTATCCAAATACATTAATTCTTTAAGCCTTGAAGAAGTCCTTTTAGGACGAAAAACGTGTTGGCTGTCACCGATCTCACGTATATTCAACTGTTCACATGGACTTGTATTTTCTTATTATGTCTGTTCATACGTTGCAACGCTAAGGATTAAAGTAACTGTTACTTACCTTGGAGTGCCCTGGTTGCTCTTTCTAGATTTTGCATATTGTTACATACAGCACACTACGTAGCCGGTCTGGCTACCGCCTAAGTGGTTGTGCATTTTTCGAAACCCGTGGTGGTTGGGTTTCTGCAACAGGTTGGCACCTTTTTACATATGATTTTACATTTTCGGACTTCCTTGTTGCCAAATGTGCAATGATCAGCATGCAACCACCTTGTTTGAGGATAATTTTTGTATGATGCTAGTGTGGCTCAACAAGGCCAAATTCACTGTGCCAGATTTACAAAGTGACGCAATGCATGCATTGTGCCAGTCTGTAACCCCCAGTGCCACATTATGCCTGCATTAGGCTTAATGTATGCGAGAGGGGCGTTCTCTTGGTAGGAGGACCGCAAAAATGTTTCAGTGGAATCTATGAGATTCCACTGCGCCATTTTTAGCAGCTATTATTAACGCCTGAAGAGAGCAGACATTGAAAAGGGGCACACCATTATTCTTAATGGGCCCCTATGTACCTTGCAGGATTAGCAGCAAAAACGTTGGCGCTAATCCTGCAATGTACTACAATAGCGTCAAAAAGTTTGACGCTATTGACGCTAACCTGCGCCATGGTGCACCGTATGTTTAATACAGTGCACACATGGTGGCCTTAGGGGGGCGCTGATGGGTGCAAGAAAAGTGGTGCTGCATATAGGGCAGTGCCACCTTTCTTAAATTTGGGCCAAAGTGTTTTTGATATCCATTGTGGCTGTCACGTAGAGAGTTCCCTGAAGAACATACCATGCATTCCAACCCAACAGAAAAAACACGGTATGAGAAACAATACTACCTGCAGTTATTAAGGTGGCCACTTGATCATGGCAATGGTGTCCATGCATTTGGGTGAATGTTAGAGGTAGGTGAACCTCTGACAGCTCAAGCCAGGCTCGAGCCTGCAGTCTGTCTCTGGCACAGATCGAGTTGCTGTTGCAATCTTGAATCCATGATGAGCCGAGCTTAATAATGGTTCTGCCTACCACCCTTGCTCTTCAATACTCATGCACAATTTTTTTTTAAACAAAAGTTACCCATATACCAGCTGATTTGTAGAAATTGAAGACAAGAAACCTGCATTAATCACTGCTTCCCAGCGTAACCAGATTGTGTGCTCTTAGACAAATATTTTATGTTACCGATCATCCTTTTTTCCTGACTATCACAAACAATAGTACCTTCAAATACCCCGAAGTACCAGCTGTACTAAAACATACTGCATTTGATTTAATAGACTATAATGTTGCTCTAACTACATGAATCTGGGCCACACACAGGGTTCCTCCTACAACAGTCTTGCCTCACAGTTCACTAATGACACTGTTGCCAGGGTGGGAGCAGGGGCTAAATAGTTCTAAGTTCATGTTTAAAAACTATCACTTTTAATACATATTTCTCAGTGCAATGCCATAAGGGCCGAATTAATGTTGAACAGTCCACATGTGAAAGAAATACAGTTCTTTGAATTGTGATTTGACTCCATAATATTTTATGCAATGTTTGTTGAATGATTTACATGGCAAACATTTTCAGGACTTGGCTCATGCACAGACTCTAAGAGCCAAGCCAGACCAATTGCTCTGCTCTGGCTCAGCTTGCCCTGTTAATTTATTGGCTCTGCAGAATGTCCTCTTTCCTAGCAAAGTGCCAGCAGCACAGAGCCTTTGGATTTGTTCATTGCTTTGATGTAGTTCACTGGTGGCACCATTTACAGCTTCAGTTGTTGGATGTTGGATGCTGGTGGAACATGTAACTGAAAAGGCAGGAGCACATTCATTGACACTGCTCAATGTGGCATGTTCATGTCTGCAACCCCTCTGCCCACTAGGGTATTTCAGAGCTTAGTAACCTTTACAGAGGGCAGCTTGCAATCTACCAAATCCTTATGCAAGTATTTCAGTGATGACACCTAGGGTTTGCACTTTATTTTATGCCACAAAGATAGGATTCTTTCTCCTTAACATGTCAAACTGAATGGCTCCTCTCCTTAATTACTCATACACTTTCTCTTCTATCCACCTACAAACTGGGTTATGTGAAGGGGATCAGAGGCAGTCTTGATGCTGAGAAAAGGATCTACCAGATGCATTACTTCTTGATCCTGCCTTCCTCATCAAAGTTCTTTCTAGCTGAAGGAAGCATCCTGTCTAAGACAAGCTTCACCCACATTGTAAAAAACAGTTTTCACTGTGGTAACTACAGTAAACCTTAAAGCCTGTAACTCCAACCCTAAAATATTATTCACTGAGAGAAAGGAGGAACATTTGGACTGTGACGAGAAAGATCTGGATCAGGAGCAATGAAAGAATTAGTAAGAAAAACAAACTTTACGGGCAGTTGACCCACAGGCTAATCACTGCGTCCTCTCGCCTAGCTGAGGACAATGGCATTGCTTCTTCCCATTGACCCTCAAAAGGCATGAATTTCAAGGATCAATATCCAGGTGGGGGAAAGAGGAGACCTTGTTGGTGGCTTTGCTGGTGGGCAACTGAGAGATTCTGTAAGAACTACCATCACACCCAATGGTACCATACAAGCAGTAAGACAGCACTCTGATTGGTGGCCTACTTCTACTTGTGTCTCATCAACAAAGCTGGCTCCTGGCCACCTCTCAAGGGGAAAAGAGTCTGCAGTACAAGAGCGAAGTTACCCAACAAATGAAAAGATCATTGCAGCATCAAGGGGTGAAAAGAGGCAACTACTGGAGCTTAAGGAGTTTGAAAGGCCACCACAGGGTGGCAGACCTGGTACTTACACTGGGATGCCTCACTTCAGGGTAAAGTGGTCAGAGAGGGGTGGGGTGCACAACATGGCACTCGCAGCCCGGCTCACAGATCGGTGAGGCACACTGGATAATCCAAGGTAGGTAGTGAGTTGAAACTACAGAAAAGAGATTGTGGAATACCTCTCCCCCTGCACAAACGGTGTTGGTCCAGCTCAAGGATCCCAGTCATCCCCAATAAACGCCAGACTGACGCAGGTGTTAATGGGACTATTAATCATCATAAAAGTGCTGGGTCAGGTGATATATGTCTTAATGACATACTGGACTGATTTATGGTTTAATTTATGACCCTGTGTCAATACGACAGTTTGATTTATGACTTAATGGACCTACCTGCTTTAATGATTTATGACTTGAAATGTGATTTATGACTTGATGCCAGACCTGCACAGTATTCCCTTGATTTGACTCTGAAAGATATGGGGATTGTGATAAAAATACAAAAAAGCTGTGGTCGGTCAAAATACGAAGTGCAAACTGTGTATTTATGAGTGGGAGTGGCCGCGTGCGAAGTTTAATGTATCTGCAGTCTTTGATACCATCAACCACTGGGTTGGGTATGCCGGTCTAGGCTTTTGCTTCATTTTATTTTAATTTCACTTTAATTTATTTAAAAATTGCATAGACAGATAATTTTATAGAGATCAAAAGCACATTTAAGTTCAAAATAAAATAAAACAGTGATCTGTGGAAGGAAAGAAATGGCAGTTGATAAATGTTGCTGTGTGGTATATGTTAATTACTCATGCTGTTCTGAAGCAGGGCAACCAATAAAGCTGCAAACAAGCATTGGCAAAGCCAGTAGGTTTCGCCTATGCGAGATCTATTGGCTTTGTCAATATAATTTTATAGAGATGTTTCACAGTTGCACGGGCTGCTGTGCTGCATGGCTTAAAGCATGTATGTGATTTAGGAGTGCCTGTTTTTCTCCTTTATGGCCCCTGGCACTGTTTTTGCAACCCTTCGACTCAGGAGGATCACTCCTGTAGGTGGCAGGTTCCAACATCCTTTTCAGCCCTTTTTTATTATACTAATAGTGAATCATAATGTTTTATTCACTATTGACTGGATCCCTAGGAGTGCCCTGTTGGCCAAACTACAAAACTGGGGTATTCCTCCAGTTCTCCTGGTGCCATTATGGAACTACATACAGATACTTGGTCTGTATTAAACTTGACGATGGGTGCTCTCTTTCCAGAAACATTTTCACTAGTTGTGGTGTGAAACAGGGTTGCATGCTTGCGCCCATACTTTTCAATCTGTTCATTGCAGATTTGTCATCGTCTCTTGATGCTGTTAACCCTCATCCCCCTAAGATTGATGGTCTTAGCTTTAGCCATTTGTTTTTATGCTGATGATCACCCCGTGGACAGCACAGCATCTGGAACATCCATTGAGCATCTTTAAACCTGCATTCCTCAGCATCAGGACCACTCCGTCAAATTCAATGGCGATTGTCCTGTAAAGTTTGGGACTCGCTCTAAAAATGATCTGCTGGCCAGGTAATTGTCCAAAGAAATTGTTTAATCCTCCTAGACTTCTATCTTGTTGGATTTGGTTACTCAAACCAGATGGGAATCGCCCAAGTCAGGGGCATATTTACAAGTGCCTTGCTCCGCATTGCATCACCCTAGCATCATTGTTTTTTACGCTAAGTTGGTCTTTTCCCCACACAAGATTTACAAAGTGGCACAATACTTGCATTGCATCACATTGCAACCACTTGCGTCACATTATGCCTGCGTCAGACATAATGTATGCAAGAGGGGCATTCTGACAGAGGGAGGCCCGAAAAATGGTGCAGTGAAATTTACAAGATTTCACTGTGCTGTTTTTTCCGTTATTTAGAATGCTCGCTCAAGGCCGGAGTTAAAATGAAGCATCCATAGCAATCTATAGGCCTCCATGTGCTTTGCTGCACTAGTGTCAACATTTTTGCCGCTAGTGCAGCAAAGTGCCACAATAGCATAAAAAATGTTGACGCTATTGTGCAAACTACTGCATTGGTGTGCCATTTTATAAATATGGCGCAACTATGGTGTCAGTAAGTGGCGGTAGGAGGATGCAAGAAAAGTGGCGATCGGGACCACTTTCTTGTAAATCTGTCCCTTTGTGTTACAAACTCTTACAAACTTTTCAAAAGTTTTCAAAGTTTTGACTTGCCAATTCTTTGTGGTTGGTGTCAAAGTTTTTAAAGGCTTAAAGAATTAAAATCACAGGAACCCTCTGGTGGATTCTGGTCATAAAGATCTGTAAAGGTTCATAGAAATACGCTCTATGTTTATAAATTGTTGTCATGTCTCTTTCTTGGTTGATGATTTCTTATTCTGTTGTTTAATGCTGTTAAATGCTTTGCACATTGTTCCTTTTGCTAAGCCTTGCTGCTCTGTGTCATAGCTACCAAAAGGGTTGAGCTGAAGGTTGCGTAAATAACTCTGACTGGTCCCTTTGAAGATAAATACAAGTGTACTGCATGATAAGCCCCCACCCTATCATATAGTATACCCACTTTCTTTCAATGAACTGAAAAACAAACATTTTATAACAAGTTGTCACTATGTTTCATTTTTGGGACTAAATGAAAAATTTGGTGTCTGAATAAAACCTTCACCTTTGTGTTTCACACAAGTGATCGGATTTAGAGAATGTTCCTAAATCAAAATGTATTAACAATAAGGAATAATTTAGACCAATAATTTAATTTTTATTCAATGTACGGCTACCTCAATTAATACAGATTTTCCATAACTACTAATATTTTATTTAAATCTCTTTTTTCTCTCCCTATGATTTATTAACACATTTTTAATAGCAGTATACCATAGGGGAATCATCAAATCCTGACAGCTTATAGGATAAAAAAATAGGTTTTCAGTGCTGTTGTGTGTTTTGTGGCACTTCTCCTCCTTAGATGAACACATAGGGGCATATTTATACTCTGTTTGCGCCGTATTTGCATCGTTTTTTTTTACGCAAATCCGATACAAAACTAACTCCATATTTATACTTTGGCATTAGACCCGTCTAGCGCCAAAGATCTTGGAGTTTGCGTCATTTTTTTGCGTGGACACCTTCCTTGCGTTAATGATATGCAAGGTAGGCGTTCCCGTCTAAAAAATGACTCCGAGGCATGTGCGCCGTATTTATACTCCCGGGCAAAAATGACGCCCGGGAGTGGGCGGGTCAAAAAAAATGACGTCCATCCGCTTTTGCGTCATTTTTTAGCGCCTGGTCAGGGCAGGCGTTAAACGACCTGTGGGCTCGGAAGGAGCCCAGAGGTGCCCTCCATGCCCCCAGGGACACCCCCTGCCACCCTTGCCCACCCCAGGAGGACACCCAAGGATGGAGGGACCCATCCCAGGGAACTTCAGGTAAGTTCAGGTAAGTATTTTTTATTTTTATTTTGTGGCATAGGGGGGCCTGATTTGTGCCCCCCTACATGCCACTATGCCCAATGACCATGCCCAGGGGACAGAAGTCCCCTGGGCATGGCCATTGGGCAAGGGGGCATGACTCCTGTCTTTGCTAAGACAGGAGTCATGTCAATGGAGGGTGGGAGTAAAAAAAAATTGCGCAAATCGGGTTGAGGCAGATTTTTTGCCTCAGACCGACTTGCCCCATTCTTTGACGCCCAAGCTCCATTTTCCCCTACGCCGGCGCTGCCTGGTGTGGGTCATTTTTTTTGATGCACACCAGTCAGCTCCGCCGGCTAACGTCATTCCATAAATAAGGCATGGCGCTTTGGAATGGCGTTTTGATGCACACCAGTCAGCTCCGCCGGCTAACATCATTCCATAAATAAGGCATGATGCTTTGGAATGGCGTTAGCCGGCGTTAAATGTTTTGACGCACAACTGCGTTGGCGCAGTTGTGCGCCAAAAAGTATAAATACGGCCCCTAATTTTTACCTGTAAAAATAAGACTCAGTTAATGGTATGATTCCCTTGCATATAACACCTGCAACCTAATACAGGTAATATCTAAAACAGTAATTTGTCTATGTTGTGTTAATGTAATCATGCATTTATTGTCAAACTTTAGCAGTGTCAATTATTTTGATGCCATCAGGGCTAAGAGAATGTGACATCATTTCCTTGGAAAACTGAGGGGCAAAAGTCATATTAGGTCACTTCCTGTGATGTAATTAGGGTCATGGATCTGTGATGTTACTTCCGCTGCCCCTGGCATTTTGATGAATCGATGCCCATGGCTGACAGTAAAGAAAATTATAGGGCTGTTACACAGCCAACGCTGTGGGCACCTCATAGCACTTTTTCTTTAAGCCACATTGCATAGCAGTCCTCTGCTGTGCAACATGCCTAAAAAACATTGACAAAGCCAATAGATCTCACATAGGCGAAACCTATTGGCTTTGTTAGTGCTTGTTATTAATAATAATGATGAGGCAGCTAATATGGAAATTCTCATACTTGGTTTTTGATGATGTATAAAAAGCTTGGAATACCTGTTCTCCTTTCCCAGAGAACACTTTTTAGGTTTCAAATTCTGTGCCTGTGCCTCTTGGTATAAAGAGAAAAAGAGGGACCTTGAATTTAATATTTTTACACTGGCCCTCAAAAGCATGTGACAAGCTTGAGTACAGGAAGAAACTATAAGTAATGGAAAGTCACTTGTTGGGAATAAAGCCTCCTTGTGTGGGATAGGATCAAACTGTGAAGGCTGACAAAGATTAGAAGCAAAGGCAAGGTCAAAATGTTACCCTACATATAGGCATAGTAAAATACTAAATGCACACTTGTGGACAGACTGAAAGAGAGTAATGTGAGGAAATGAAATTTCTAGAAATTCAAAACTTATTTCATAGAGTCGAGAGGAATGTTACCTTACTTAAATACCATGACGTGACCTTAAATGTGCTTAGCTTTGGTAAGAATCTGCAGCTCCAGTACAATGAAGCGTGAGATTCTGCATATGTATATATCACACATGTCCCCCCAGTTGAAAGTGGGGAGAACTAGCCAACTTTAATAGACCATCAGCACTGGCATGGCCTGACACAGGTCTATGTTCCCTGTAGGGAGATGGACCACCTCAACAATTTTCGATTTTCATCCCTCATTTGCATTAGCCACCTGAGGGGCCTGTGGTCGGTCTGAACCTTGAAGTAAGTTCCAAACAGGTCAGCTTCTTCAGTTCCCAGACCACAGCAAAGGCTTCTCTCTCAATAGCACTCCATCTCCGTTCCCTGGGAAGTAGTCTCCTAGGGATGAAAGGTACAGTTTGGTCTAGGCACTCATCATTAGGCTGTGAAATTACTGCCCCTATACCATGCTCTGAAGCAACTGTGTGGACTATAAATTCTTTTGAAAAGTCAGGGGCCTTGAGCACAGGGGCTGTGCAGATGGCCTGCTTTAGGGAGTCAAAGGTGTTCTTGCAGGCCTCTGTTCTGATCACTTTTCTAGGCTGCTTCTTTGAAGTCGCTCAGACAAAGGGGCATCAATGGTGCCATGCCCCTTGACAAACCTCCTGTAATAACCTGTGAGACCCAAGAAGGTCCTCACCTCTGTCTGAGTTTTTGGGGGCTCCCGGGCTGGAATGGTCTCTATTTTGGCCTGGAGGGGCTGCACCATAAATACGCCCACCAGGTGTCCTACGTACCCCACTGACCCTTGCCCTATCTGGCCCTTACTGGTCTTGATAGTCAGGCCTGCATCCGGCAGGGCCTGAAGCACTTTCTGGAGGTGGAAGAGGTGGTCCTTCCAGCTGCTACTAAAGACAGCGATATCATCTAAGTAGGCAGCACTGAAGGCCTCCATACCAGATAGTACTTTGTTTACCTACCTCTGCAAGGCATCACTATAAATTGGTAGTGGACCTCTGGAGTGGAGAAGGCTGGCCTCTCCTTAGTTCTTTCAGTTAGGGCAACTTGCCTGCCAGCAGCTTGAGGTTAAATCAAAAGTGTTCAGGAATGTGGCAGCCCCTAACCTATCAATGAGCTCATCAGCTCTAGGCATGGGGTGAGCATCAGTCTTGGTGACTGCGTTGTGCCCCCTGTAATCCACATAGAACCTGAGTCTGGGGTGTCACCCAGTGGAGCAGCTTTTGGTACCAGCACCACAGGGCTGGACCAAGGACTATTGGAGGGCTCAATCAACCCCAACCCTAACTTCTTGAGAACTTCATCTTTGATACTGGGCCTCACTTTGTCAGACAGCCTGTACATTTTGTTTTTGGACAGGGGGGCTATCTCCTATATGAATATCATGGGTACATAGGTGTTTAAGCCCAGGAGTGAAGGAAACCAGAGAGGAAAACTGTCCCAACAACTGGTAATATACCCTCTGTTGTTCTGGGGTCAGGGTAGGAGAAAGGTTTACACCCTCCACTGACCCTTCTTGCTCTTTTGATGACAGGAGGTCAGGGAGAGTCTCACTTTTCTCCTCACTATCATCCATCAAACCCCTAACTCTCATAGTGGGGTTTGAGA
Organism: Pleurodeles waltl; assembly: GCF_031143425.1. NCBI lineage: Eukaryota > Metazoa > Chordata > Amphibia > Caudata > Salamandridae > Pleurodeles > Pleurodeles waltl. The sequence goes on from NC_090444.1 coordinate 637,956,567, forward strand.
CGGTTGATATGAAGGACCCTTACAGGGTGCCTGGGGGTCTTGAGGTCCTCCAAGTAGGTGGCATCCCCCTTTCTCTCAACAATCGCATAAGGCACAGTCCATTGGTCATGGAGGGTCCTGGGCTCTACTTGCTCCATCACCCAATCTTTCTGTCCAGGTTGAAATTCCACAGAGGTAATTCTCCTTTCAGAACTTGGCCATCTGGTTCTTGAGGGGTAGCATGTAGCTAACCACATCCTGGGAGGCTTCCTGGATGCTTACACCAACCCTCCTTAACCAGACTGAGTGGTCCCCTTACAGGGTGACCATACAGAAGCTTAAAGGGGTTGAATCCAACCCCCTTCTGTGGTACCTACCTATGAGCAAAGAGCAGGAAGGGCAGGAGGACATCCCACTTCTGCCTCAGGGGGTCAGGCACACTCCCAATCATGCCCTTCAGGGTTTTGTTGATCCTCTCAACAAGGTCATTGGTTTGTGCATGACAGGATGAGGAGAACTTATAGGTAACTCCACATTCCTTCCACATATATTGCATATAAGCTGACGTAAAGTTGGTGCCCCTGTCAGACACCACTTCTTTGGGGAAACCTACTCTGGTGAAACTCCCCATTAGGGTCCCAGCTACTGCAGGTGCAATTGCAGTTCTCAGAGGTATGGCATCTGGATATCTTGTAGCATGGTTTACCAAGACCAGGATACACATGTTGCCAGAGGCTGTCTTGGGGGCCAGGGGCCCAATGATGTTGATGCCCACTCTTTCAAAGGGGGTGCCAATGACAGGTAAGGGTTGCAGGGGAGCTTTCAGCCTTTTCCCTGACTTCCCACTGGCCTGGCAGGTCACACAAGTCCTGCAGAATGCATCTGAGGACACCTTCACTCTAGGCAAGTAAACGTGGGGGACAAGCCTGTCAAAGGTCTGGTCATGTCAGGGGACCCTCATGGGCTAACTTTCATGGAAAAGATATAGAGCATTAGGGAATAGCTAGGGCTGTTGTTCTCCCATGCAAAGGTGCCTTGGGTTCACTGTACAGGAGGTCATTCTCCCAATAAATGTTGTTATCTCTGGAAGTTTCACCAGCTCCCTGGGCTTCAGCTTGCCGCCTCATGCCCTCCGGGGTTGGGCACTCTTTCTGTGCTTGGCAGAACTCCTCCCTGGTAGATGCCCCTTCTGCCTGCCATCAAGCAAGCTCTGTCAAGTCACCAAGGGAGGCATTGTCCTCCTCAATGAGTTCTGGGGCGGCCTCCTCTGGTGCCCAATATACCTCCTCTGGGAGACAAATAGGGATGGTTTCCCATACCCCCTGCCCTTCCCTCTGCTGGAAGTTGTCTGGGTCATTTTTCCAAGCTCCAGACCCTTTCAACTTCCTTTCTGGGCAGCCATTGACCTGGTGGTCATACAGACCAACTCAGGCAACCCCATCATTCCCAGGTAGGACCTGAGCTCTACTTCCTTCCAGGCAGTGTGCTCCAGGTAGTTTCCATGTAGAAGGTCTACAGGGCTCACAGTAACTTTCAGAAGACCTGAGATCCCCCTACTCAAAGGGAACTAGGACTACAAGTAGTGGCTCTCCCAGTTGTCTGCTGCTACAACCTGGGAGAATGTATTGGGAAAGACTTGCTCTGAGGACACCAGATGACACCTTACTGTAATAATGGTAGCTTCTGGGTCCCTCAGAGGCTTCACCTTCTGCCCATTGTTGGTGACCCGCTGCCTATACTTTGCAGTATTGGAAGGCATGTGGGCCTTGGGAACCATCGAATCACCTAGGTACACTAGGGTATGCTCACTGACTTCCCCCTACTGACTGGGGCCATCTCCTCCCCAAGCACTACACTCACCAACCCTGGGGGTTTACCTCCAGAGGGAGGCTGTGTCCTTTTGGGACACTTGGGGTCTCCCTTGTAGTGCCCATACTCATAACACTCATAGCACTTGGGGTTAGATTTGTTTTTACCTGAAAATCCTTTCTTGTGGTGGCCAGATTGGATGGGAACCCTTTCCCTTGAGCACTATTTTGAGGGCCTTGAGAGGGGTCCTTCTTTTAATTGTCCCCTCTTTCTTCTTGCGGAAACCCTGACCACCCTTTTGGGAGTCAGCCAAAACCTTTTTTGGACACTCTGGTGCTGGCCCAGAGGATCACCTCCTCAGCAAGCTTCCTGGCATCAGTCGGCTTGCTGTCTACCAGATGTTGGTGCAGCTCTGTAAAACAACTGTTGAGCATGTACTCCCTCAGAATCAGGTTGAACAGCCCATTCAAATCATCTACCTTCCTGCCCCTCACCCATCCTTTCAGTGCCTTACTAGCATAATCCAGAAAGTCCACCCAAGTCTGGTTGGGAAGCTTGTGGCTGCCCCAGATCCTCTGTCTATACTTTTCCGGGGTCAACCCAAACTTAGGAAGAAGAATGGCTTTCATGGGGATATACCTAGTCTGGTTCCTTTACCGTTAGAGTCAGGAATGTGTCCCTCCCCACTGGAAGCATATATTTCCACAAGCAAACAACCCCCACCTCCAGTGCTCCTCTGGGACCTTATGGGCCTTCATGGATACCTCATAGGCTGAAAGGAACTTATCTATAACATCCCCACACTATAACTGGGCACCAGGTCTTTAGGAATGTGGACTCTCACCTCTCCAGTAGACACCACTGATTTGCTGCCTTCATTGCTGCTGGACTCTGCTTGCTTGGCTTTAATGTCCAGCTCCTTCAAGCTCCATTCATGAGCCAGCATGATCCTTTCCCCTCCACCCTTAGCCTGCCCAGTTCCAGCTTGGGCTTGCTCTCCTCCCTCATGTCCTCTTGCTCCACTTGAGACAGGCCTCTGGAAGATACACTTCTCCCTGACTCATCCCAGGTATCATGATTCTCCTCCTGGGGCGGGGTGTCCCTCCTGAAGTCCTTGGTTCTCCTGGGGGCATTGGTCCTCTTCCTCATCCAGTCCAAAGTCCCCTTCTTGATCCGCCTCCTCTGTTGCGGTTTTCAGCCTCTTAGCCTCCTCACAGGCTCCAATGGTAATCTATAGATCCACCTTGGAAAATGTCTTGCCCATTTATTGCCCCCTCTCCTTTCAGAGCTTTTGCAACTCAGCCTTGTTGAGGGTGTCAACATTGATCAGCTCCATCTCCATGGTAGAAGAGGAAGGTAGGGCCAGTTACATCAAACCATGTTTAGGGGAGTGAGCACATGCACTCTAGCACTGGTTAGAGTCCTAAGGCCAACAGAGCAAAAATCAAGGCAAAATGGAAGCAAGCAGGCAAAACATTTGGGGATGACCACCCTACGGCTGACAGGTCTAACATCAAGTATCTATAACTTGTGCCCTAAGGCAACAATAACTCACCTTGTGGCCAACCCCCTCATGCAACCAACCCCATGTTGCCCACAGTATTAATAATGGATGTGAAAAAAGAGGGGGATAGTGTAGATCCTCAAGGAAATGCACATTTGAGAGAAGCCAGCTCATTGCGGACCTGCAGTGCAGCATGGACTCAGTGTCCTTCATGCAGGCAGTGCAGATGGCGGAATCTGGCTGTCTGACATTTAGCGTAGATAGGTTTTGAAAGCAGATTCTGCAAGAGGAAGGCTGAGATCATATCATCTAACAGCTGAGTGACATGTTATGTCTGGTAAAATGTTGTGCCTTTAATTGCAGGTGTATTTTTGCTGAAGGTGTTCAGCTTCTTAGCAAAATTAAGCTGCTTTTGTGTTAAAACAGTGTGGAGAAGATATGCATATTTACATATGGTCTTTGAAAGGATGCACATATCTCAAAGTTCTAGTCATCATATATTGAACAGACGATCTTATAACTTGTTGCCAAATATTTCTCCTACTGAATGTAGGCTTAGGATAAACGTTTGTGTCGTACAATGGGTACAAAATGTTCCTTCACTGTCTATTAGTCTGGAACTTGACAACTGCCAAGATAAATCAAACACAGTTAGTCTGTTGGTACAAAGTTGAAAGGGTGTTACCTTCTAATTGCATGGTCGTGATTGATAACACCATTTAAGTTCTCATTGCCAGTGCCTACTTATTTCCCTATCTTTTCCGGACTCCAATGTACTTTTTCCCCTAGATAACTTCAGGAGGTGAAAAATTATGAAAATGAATGGGGGAAAATGCCTGGTAAATACCACGACAGGGAGAGTTTAGTGTGGAAAGCACCAAAATCCACATTATCCTCCATTTTGATGGAGGAAATGTGCAGTTGATATATTTTCTGTAACTGATAAATTCTGAACCCCGTGGTATTGGATTTTAAAATATCAATCCTTAATCCAGGGCACTCATTAGCAGGGTTACAAATTCACTCAACACCTGTCAGTGTTTAACATGCATTTATTTGAGGCATTATCGTTACTAATTCAATTCTCAAGTAGCAAGTGCCCTTGAGAATGACGTACAAGTCCTTGACCTTTGTGTAAATGTATTGGTGTTAAGATTTATTAATTGTTATGAAGGTGCCACACTTTTTCAGGTGTTTAAGGAGCTGCACTAAACTTTTTGAGTCAGTGAAGGAAAATGACCTGCCATATGCATTTTGTGGGATCGGCAAGAACAAGTCCAGGGGAAAATGAGGAATTTCTGAGGGAATTGGGTATGGAATCATTGATTGTCCTGGTAATTCCTCATTTCTTAGTGGCCCCTCAGCGTTCAACTCATAATAGGCCAGATTTCCCCCACCCCCTAAGTTCCCTTTAAACCTGTGATAGGTAACTCTGGAGGAGTAGAAGTACTGGACAATTTTAAGTACCATTCTTAATGGTCCATCGTGGATGGTAGACTGTGGTATTCAGTCTCCATTTTGTGTGTTTTGACCTAGCTTGTGAAATATTAGCTATGTGGTCTCAAATTTCAAAAGCACTGGTGGATTCCCCATGATAATTTGATTGCTCACCTGTGGAATAATAGACATTGTTGGGGGTACGCTTAAAGTGTGTCTTCCCTCCTTGTAGAGGGCAACCACTATCCTGTCACCGAACTATGGATAGAGTAGGAGATGGTGATAGCTGACTGATTTGCAGGGGTACACGCCTTTATATCTATAATCCTGGGAGAATCTCACTCAGCTCTTAGTGAATATGTGTTGAGTGATTATGCACACTTGTGGTGTGCAGAAGGAATGTGTGCAGCCAGAAAAGCATCTTTTGTGAAGACACATTGCATCCATCACAAAATCTGGTTTCCTGTCTTTGGAGCAGCCCTTGACACTTGCCTCCGGGGCCTCACAAAAGTTTCATCACTGCTTGAAAATGCTGTTTACATCTAGCCCAGATCCCTAAAATCTGATCTAAATTGGCTTGACCTACCAAGGAGATAATCATCCATACCTACCTGGAGATGTATAAGAGAAATGTATCTACCAGCACCAATTTACTAAAAGAAAAGAGAGATGGCATCTAATCATTGAAAAGTATCTTTTGGTGACTAATCCACAGGTTTTAGGACCTGAGGACATATTGTAGGTCTTTCTAATGTAAGAATGTTGCGACATTCAAGATCAAAGGGCGATTTAAGCCCTAACCTTGTAATTCGAGAATACAGAAGTTATGATTTCAGATGAAGTCTGGCAATTTAGCAATATGTTTGTGTCAAAGTCATGCTCCATTTTAGAGAAATTGACAAGGATTATGTTCAAAGGCATTGGATATGCTGAGATGAGGCACACATAACACAATGAATATTCTGTGTATGCATGTCTCAGCCCTCGAGGGACTCCCCCACGGTTAAAAAGCATTTAAAAAATTTTTATGAGCAGAGATGCGTTAGATCTGCAAATCCGCTCATACAGTTAAAAAAAGGCGAAGCGCGGACTCCCGCACTTCGTTAGTCTAATGCCCCCGGGTGGGCCAAGTCCTGAGGGCTTTATTTAAAAAAAAAGTGGGTGGGCCCTCCTGGTCCACTCCCCCTGCCCCGGGGTCCACCACCTCCATGGGGCGACATCTTAATTAATGTAGGCGGGCCCTGTGGCCCCCCGCTGCCCCGGGGACCACCACCCCCCCGGGGCAACTCTATATTTGTATTGGGGAGGCCGCCCCACTGCCCAGAGGGCCATCTCCCCCTGGGGCAAATGTTACAAAAAGAAAGGGAGTCCCTGTGGGACCCCTGCGCCCTGGGGACCATCACCACCACCCTGGGCTAAGTTCTTGTTGGAGGAGGGCCCCCCAGGGCCGGCTCCTGCTATGTCCTGGGGTGCCCACCCTCTGGACATAGCTGTTTGCTGTGGCTTGGCTGCAGTACTGCAGCTGCAGCCAATCCACAGCAAAGACTTCAGGTTTTGACAGAGGGACCTTTAAAGCAGGTCCCGCTGACAAAATCTGAAGTTTCATCTCTATTCCCTGAACAGATGCAGGGAACAGAGATGAAATGCTTCAGAAAGCATGGAGCTGCTATCAAAGCAGCTTCATGCTTGCTGGAGCATTGGCACTGCGAGGGAAGCCTTAAGGTAGCCTGTAAGGGCTTTGTTTTTAAAATAAAATTAAAAAAAAGTAGGAATCGCGGGGGGAACCCTTGAGGGCTCCTTCGTGGTCCCACATAGCCCATAAAGGGATTTGTAATAAAAAATAAATAGGGACCGTGGGCGAGCTCCTGAGGGCTCCCTCGTGGTCCCACATAGCCCACAAAAAAAGAAAAAAAGAAAATCCCAATAGCTGAGTGTGAAGGTCACAAACGTTCACACTGAGCTATGGGGGGGTCTAGTCCAGCTGAACTCATTTCCTTTTTTTAACTTAATAGAAAAAAATATACTTGTAAAAAATATATCAAATACATTTTTTCGTAAATCCAACAAAATAACTCATTCTAAGTATATGAGATTAAAGTTTTAAAAAAACCTCTCTCTTTCTCTCTCACTTTCTTTTTCTCTTTCTGTCTCTTTCAATCAATTTCTCCCACTCACAGATCCACTCAGACACTCACGCACCCACTCATAGACCCACTCAGATACTCATGCACCCACTCACAGACCTATTAATACCCTCATGCAGGTACTCACAGACCTGTGCACAGACTGACACACCCACTAAAACACTGATGTACGCACTGTCATACCTAGACAGACAATCTGACAGCCACTCTCACCCCCAAATACACTCTTCCACACTTATTCTCACACCCAGAGAAGCTGCGGCTAACTCCAGCCACGCACGGCAAAAGGGCTGTGCACAGCATGGGTTGGGTGTTTTCGGGGGTGTTGGCTGCAATGTCTGGCTGTAGACTAGGTCCTGCCGGCAACCTCCCCTGCGCATGGATGAAGGACGTGCCCTCACCAAGCACTGCTAATTACTCCACAAATAACGGCAATCATGCCTTCTTTCATAACATCATTGATAATATCAATGTAATATTTACAGTAAAAAAAATTACGACAAAACTGTGCATGGCGGGGGCGCGAGTTATAGTTACCTCAAGGAACGAGTTATATCTATTAGAGGTAATTCTAACTATAACTGATGAATTTCTATGGTTTTGTGCGTTTGAAATGTGAGCCAAACTATGACTTCCCTGTAACTTTTGTTTTTTTAAGTGAATTTCTATTTTGGAACTATAACGTCACTGTAACCTTTGTTTTTTTCAGTGAAAAAAATATTAAATATATATATATATATATATATAGATATATATATATATATATAATATACACACACACACACACACACACACACACATCCACACATATATCTACATACACATATATAGATAGGTGTATGTATATACATATATATATATATACATACATACATATATATGTGTGTATATATATTCACTTAAAAAACCAAAGGTTACAGGAACGTTATAGTTAGGCTTACATTTTAAACTTACAAAACTATAAAAATTCAGCTGTTATAGTTAGAATTAATTTAAGTAATCATAACTCATGCTCTAAGGTAGCTATAATTCACACCACTGCCATGCATAGTTTTCTCATCAATAATGTTACTGCAAATGTAATATTTTTTCTTTTTATTGGGGACTGCAGGGGGAACCTCAAGACTCTTGCTGTCCCAGCTGGCTCCCCACCACCTGAGGGAATGGAGCCAGCATTGTCCCGCATGCAGGGAACTGCTGAAAAAGTAGTTCTTTGTGTGCAGAAGCAATCTCCTCATCTCTTTCCCTGTCCGCATGACAGCTGGCAGAGAAAGAGATAAAAACTCACTGCCAGCAAGAAGGAGCATTTTTAATGCTCCCACTTACTGGGAGCGGTGTAATGTTAGCTTTTGCTTGGTGAGAGCTGTCACAGCTCCAGTCAAGCAAAAGGAAACAGCTACATCCTAAGGGTGGGCACCTCGGGAGGCAGCAGTAGCCTGTCCTGGGGTTGGTGGTCCCCAGGGCCATATATGGCTCCAGCAGGGGGGCTGCACAGGCCCTCTCCGTTTCTTTGCACAGGATGGCCTCAGGAAGGTGGTGGTCTCAGGGGCCAGATGGTCTGTGCGGCCCCCCAACAATAATTAGAATGTAGCCCCAGGGAGATGATTTTCCCCATGGCCCAGGGGGTGCCTGCGCCCCCTCCATATATTTATAAAATTCAGCCCAGGTGAGGTGGTGGTCCCCAGAGCCAGGGTCCTCACAGCCCCCTAATATTTTCTTTTACAAATAGCCCTGGGGAGGTGGTGGTTCCCGTGGCCCAGAAGGTCCACACGGCCCGCATATTTTTTAATCATAGGCCCAAGGAGGTGGTGGCCTGTGTTTCCTCCTTAATTTAAAAAATAACAATTTAAAAAATAACTATGCCTGACCCACCCTGGGCCAAAATTAAAAGCAGCGTGGGAGACCGTGCTTGCTTTTTAAAAAAATTAATCGCAAAATGTATTAATATTTGTGAATTTTGCTGTGTATTTTTAAAGAAATGCTTTTTTGTGATGGCGTGGTCCCAGGGGGATCCTGGGCCAAGGCTAGGGGTTTGTAGTATTCCTACCCTGCTCCGTTTTCTTTTGTGTTTCTTTTGGGACTCGTCTGAAGTCATTTCCCAAAATGGCTGCCTGCACTTCCTGGTTGAAGTGTTGGCATCCAATCAAATCTCTGCTCGAGATCGGGACTATTTGTGAAGTATTCACCCTGCTAGATATACAACTTTGGATTTTTGTTAGTATCTTGTCTAAGGGCTCTATGGGAATAAACATTGGAAACACACTTACATTGACCCCCTTTTTTCCCGACCCCCGCTTGTTGGATCTCCGTGAAACTTTACATGCACAACAAGACCTAACTTGACACGTTTGTTGGAAGATGTCATGAAGATTTATCAAACTGCGCCAAAGATATAGCCAAGTAAAAAATTGCTTTTGCTATGGAAACTGGGTCCTACTGCCAGTGGGTTATATATATATATATATATATATATATATATATATATATATATATATGTGTATATATATATATATATATATACTTAATATGTATATAGTTTCCATATGAGTTATTCGATTAGATGCTTATGGTTATGCATTTTAGTTGTATTTATTTATTATTTATAAAATTGCCTTATGGGTACGTTTTATTGATGATCTGTTCATCAATTGGCATGGCTCGCAGGAGGAATTTAAGACATATTTCTCAAACTTAAACATAAATGATATAGGATTACAATTTACATTTAATATGAGTAAAACTTTGATTGATTTTTTAGATATCACAATTTATGTTGAGAATGATAAATTAGAAACAACAGTTTTTCGCAAGGAAACAGCAACAAATAGCATATCACATGGGGAAAGTTTTCATCCTAAACCTTTAATAAAGAGCATTCCATATGGTGAACTAGAAAGAATGCGGAGAAACTGTTCCAGTGAAAAGGAAGTACAACTAAAATATAAGGAAACCATAACAAGGTTCAGAAACAGAGGGTATAACCACAAAATGTTGATGAAGAATTTAGAATGAATGAAAACCGTTAATAGGGATGAGCTGTTATTTTCACAGCAATCAAAAAAAGATAAGTTATCTGATGAAAACAGGGTAAGGATGATAATGACCTATAGTAAGGAAAGTGGATTGATAAGGAATATATTATGTAAACATTGGCATGTGATATGCAGGGATCCAGACCTAGAACCCAAAATAGGTTTAGAACCAATGATTACATATCGGAAGGCCCCATCAGTTAAATACTATATAGTGAAAAGCCATTTATCCTTGAAAAGTCAACAATCTTGGTTAGTAAAGCAACAACAAGGTTTTACCAAATGCAACAATTGTAAAGCTTTTAAAATTGGCAAGTCAATTAAATTCGTGAAAATACCCAATGGCACCGATATGTATATTAAGCATAGAATAACCTGCAATACCAAATTTACTGTATATGTAATAGAATGCCATTGTGGCGCTGAGTATGTAAATAGTACAATTTGTATGCTTAAAAAGAGAATTTTAGAACATATCAGAGACATTAAACATAAAGATTTATCTTATGCTGTTACCACACATATAAAAACTCATGGAAATAATGATTGGAAAACTTTAAGATATTTTGGCTTGGACCACATTCCAGAACATGAAAGAGGTGGTGATAGGGTTAGTAAACTAAGATAATTAGAATCTAGGTACATTATCAAATTAAGAACTAAGATACCATTTGGGATGAATAATGATGAGGAACTTTTTGTACATCTTTGATTGACTTTTTTTAATACTATCAAAAACATGTTTTGAAATTGAATAATAATAGTATGAATAGAATTTATTATTTTATAAATTGGTCATAATTTAATTATATGCTGGTATTTAATATTTAGGTTTGTAAGAATTCTGCAGAAATTGCCTTACCATCTTTGAATGAATTAATGATTTATATATAGGGTAGACTCACTATATTAATGAGATGTTCCTTTCTTGTAAAAAATAGTTGATAATTTATTAGTTAAATGCATCGAGGTATACATAAGAAATTGTTATATTATAGATCGTGTAGTTATCATAAACAGGTTTAGAGAGAGTAGTTTTATATTTTGAAGAAAAAGAATAAAAAGGAAAACACAATGTACTGCAACATCCAGAATGCATTGTAAGAGTTTACTAATTTTGAATGTATAAATAACAACAGACAGAAAGGACTTTTAAACCGTGAAGAAGACTGCCAAGTCGAAACACATTGTCTGTTCACTGCACCAATAAAACAAGAATATTCTTCTTAACGGAATGCGCTGTCAGACTTCTTTGTTTGACATAATTATTGAAAGCTCGGCCGGCTTTCGCACATCACACCAACTAACGAGCGCATCGAGGTGTGTGGCCGCATTGGGATGAAGATGATTTATTACCATATGTAAAATTTACCATAATTATTTTATCTACAAATGTTTCTCTATTGAAATATTGAGTAAAATATAAAATTTAAAAATCATTAGTTATAAAATACAATTTTACTACTAAGATCTCCCAAATAACACTTTCTAGACTCTTCCCTCTTCTATCCCTCCATTATCCTATTCAATCCAACTAACAGACTTGTATGTCCACCGTTCAAATTAACTCATATTTCCCTTTACTATTCCACCACTAGTCCTTTGGATTTGCTGATCCACCTAAGAGAGCAACTCTGTACCTTTCTATACTTCACATAGTTTCTGTAATGCCTTGTGTATATATATATATATATATATATATTTTTTTTTTTTTTAATATGTATATAGTTTCGATATGAGTTATTTGATTAGATGCTTCTGCTTCTGGGTCTTAGTTGTATTTATTTATTACAATATGTAAAATTTACCATAACTATTTTATCTACAAATGTTTCCCTATTGAAATATCGAGTAAAATATAAAATTTAAAAAATCATTAGTTATAAAATACACAAAGAAATTAACTAAGGTGCAGCAACACTTGAAAGTCTGGGTTTATAAAATACAACTTTAAATCTTGATATATTATCTTCTATATACATGCATACCCTCACTTTCTACTTTTATATCTATATATTTATTACTTTACTCCTACTGTAGAAGACAAAAAAAATGGACTCTCTCCAATTCATTACTCTATTACTGGCCCTTTACCTCTCTCTCAATATCCTCTACCTCCACTATCCAGCTCATCCCAACCCCATTCTACTACTATAATCTCCAAAATAACACTTTCTAGACTTCCCTCCTCTATCCCTCCTTGGATCACCTCAAACCTAATGTTTACTAATGTGATCTCTCAAACAACCCTTTCTTCTTTCCTAAGTTTTCTAGACTCTTCCCTCTTCTATCCCTCCATTATCCTATTCAAACCAATTAACAGACTTGTATGTCCACCGTTCAGATTAACTCATATTTCCCTTTATTATTCCACCACAAACCTTTGGATGTGCTGATCCACCTAGGAGAGCACCTCTGTACCCTGCTATACTTCACATAGTTTCTATAATGCCTTGCAACTCCAGTGTGCAGAAACACTATGTAAATATCATTAACATGCCATTATAGATGTCATCTATGATGACATCAAATAATGATGTCATTTATCCATGTCATGAGTGATACAACTATGCCTGGCCCAAATGTTAATTATGCTGGAGTAATCAGAGTCATTTCAGTAATTATGCACTACTCTTCTGATGTGAAATTACTGAAGTTAAGCAATTGAGCCAGCTTGGGTATTTAAGAGTAATTTGGGGCAAAAATCCTATCACAGGAGCGTAGGAATAACAAACTTAGGGACAGATTTAAGAAAAAGTGGCACCAAAATTGGCAGTACCGCGCACCTGTGTTTCCCCCTATGCTGGCACTAAATTTAGCTGCCAACGCAAGCATCCTTGCACCATCATGCAAGGATGTCTGCGTTGAGGGGTCTGATTGTTTATGTGCAGAAAAGGACACCTTCCTGCACATAAACAATCATTTCTGGCATTTTGCTCTTTCTATGCATGCTGCAGAATGCCTCCTCATTGTGCCCTGCTAACGCCACCCCTGGGGGTGGCGTTAGATTTTTTGCGCTGCCTCAGGTTTATGAAATTTCATAATTCATAATTCATAATTGAAATTTCATAAATCTGAGGCAGCGTCAAAATGCAATGGGTGTTGCTGTGGCATGCCCACAGCAACACCTATTGCACTCCCCTTCCACGCACAGTGCTGCGTGGGAAGGGGCCGTATTTACAAGTTGGCATTAAGCCACAAATAGTGGCTTAACGCCACCTTGTAAGTACAGTGCAGTGCTTAGCGTCACAGGAGTGTCACAAAAAATGACGCTCCTGTGGCGCTAGGGGCCTATAAATACAGCCCTTAGAGAGAGTGAGGGGCTGCTGGCTGCTGCTGTATGTTTCCTGTAGCCGTTAGTGCTATTTTATGAGCACACTGTATGACAGGATGGCATGTTAAAGTTATTTTACTAAAATATAATAGGTGAATTTCTATGTTTTTTTGTTTTTTATTCTCATTTGAACTATAAAGTCACTTTAACCTTCATTTGTTCAGTAATTATCTGTGTTTTTTTAAAATTATTTTCGTATTCAAAGTTGAACATATGCTCAGCGCCCTTTGACCGTGTACTGCAGGTAGGTCTCCAGAAAGCCTGGCTTCTGCCAATCCCCCCTGTAGGGGCCCAACCTCTATGAGCACCCAACATCCTGCAGTGCAGAGTCAGTTGGTGTCAGGGCCTAGTCAAACCCCCTGGGCACTCAACTCCCTGCTGAGAATGGCATTTAGCCATGCACAGCAGGGAGTAGCGGCATTGACCAGCACCCAATGCACCTACAGTCACCACAGGGGTAGTCTTGCTGGGTCCTAGAGCACCATGTGCTGGAATCATGGTACGCGCAGCCTTAACAATTTTCTTTTTGCTTTAAAAGAGGGTCTCTTTAATCAAACTTGATCCCTTGTGAACATTTTTTAAACAATGTTCAGGTGTCTGGAACCAGTCCTCTGAGTCTTTTTTATGGCAGCCGCAAAATTTTTACCGATAACATGGTACTTAAATGATGGGCTGGAACAAAAGCTCCCTCTGCTAATCAGAAGGGCCTATTTTTTACTATTTTGTACTGTAGGAGTCCTCTAGATTACTGCAGGGCATGCCATCTAGATAGCTCAAACCTTTTCAGAGGGTTAACCCCTCCATGCCCAACATCAGCCCCTCTGTGAATGCCAATTTCTCAAAACCAGCTCAACTGCTTTACACAAAATCACGAAGAAGTCTCATTTTTTGCCAGATTTGGTGTAATTCCTTTCCTCTGTATCGGAGAGAACATTTTTCCATGGAATTAAGATGGGAAATCTGACTTTTGGGATCCCCCTTGTTTTGACCCCCTCTTGATGGATGAGCACAAAAACATTCATGTAGGACCCCAAGTAAATTAACTTTCACTTAACAACACCAAAGTTATTAAAGAAAGAATACCTTTCCTATAGAAACTCTGGCCTATCTATAACTACAAAGTGTTGACTGTTACTGTGTAATAAATATTATGTGATTAATCCTTCTCATTAAATATTTCTCAGTTGTTTTCAAAGCTCGTATTTCACAGAAAAGAGGTCTAAATGTGAATTATTTCCACAATTTATAATACTGTATTCATTTTCAGTCTCTTTAACTTCCCTAAACAAATAAAGAGTTAAACTCAAAATGTCCTTTTTCTTTTAGTGCTGGTAAAAAGACAATGCTTTCACAGAGCCACTGCTGCTCTTAGAACATCAACCAGCACACCTGATAACCTCATCCATTCAGACCCATCCTTCATGGAAGTACCTAACAATGAATCCTCCCCTGTCTGTGAAAATAAAGATTGTAAAGCGAACCCAGTCAGCAAAATGTTACACATAGCAATTTATTTTCTTTTTTTTCCCACAGTGAAAATGTACTGCAAAACACGAGCACATTTCAGATCATGTTACTATTTCATTACAGTGCATGTTACATTTAAAAATTGATTTGTAATAATCCACATTGTTTCATAAAACGCATATTAAATATTATCCCCAACAAAAACACAAATTTCTCAGTACATTGGCAGACATACCTGCAGTCGTAGGTTAACAATGAATGCTAAATTAATTTATGCTATAAATCAAGAGTACTAAAATAATAAATATATAATGTAATATAACAAAATACATGATGAGTATCATGTTATGTGATCTTAAAATATTCTTGGGATCCTTTAAATACTATATAAAATCCCATCTCTAATTCTAGTTTTTCAAAAGCACATGATACATTTTGTCACCATTAATAAACAAATTACATAGCTACTAAACTATCATAAGTTATTACAATTGAGTTGTGACCTCTCAATGCCTGCTGCCAGAGGTAGAAGCAAGGATGAAAGACAGGTCTTGGACCATAATTGCAGCCACAATTTAAACAAGGAAGGCTTTCCTTTCTCGTTATATATTTCTTCTAAATTGAAAAGCATTTACCAGAAAGGAGATTTTTAAGGCAACATGTTTATATTTTGTCTATACCATAGGTCATTACAGGAAACATAGAATCTTTCAATACATCATTTTTTAAATCTTATTTATATGATTTATGTGAAACTGGTCATACTATCTTCTGGCAAAACCACTAACTAACTTTTGGTGTGCTAAATTCTGCGGTATATGTTCTGCTTTTTTCCTTGTGTTTGAAATTAACACAAAAGGGCTGGACACCAAGGATTTTAGCAATGGTGATGGTGTGACCACGTATTATAAGAAATAAAATGCTATCTGCTGTACATTAAAATGATATTGCAGCTCACCTCAGTTTTCTATGTTATGTGTAATTAAATAGTTCACAACTCAATGAAGTAGGAGTTGTATGGCCAAGCCAGGGTTGGCGGTAAAACTAAAAGGAGCCAGGTCTTCAGTTTCTTGTGGAATTCAAGAACAGAGGAGGTGGCTCTAATGTGTCGGGGTAGGTCATTCCAGGCTTTAGGAGTGAGGTAGGAGAAGGCATGTCCACTGGATCAGGTTCTGCTTAAGTGGAGTGTGTGGGGGGATATGAGTAGGAGTCCAGCTGACTGGAGGTGTCTGGTAGGTTTGTGGAAGTTTAGGCAGTGGTTAAGGTACATGGGGCAATGTTGTCTTAAGCTTTGCATGTCTGTGTGAGGAGTTTACAGAGAGCTTGTTTATGGATGGGGGACTCAGTAGAGTACTTAGGGTGAATGGGGATGTGTGTGCAGGGTGGAGGTTGAAGGTGAGCCTGGCCCACTGAGTTGAGTTGAGTTAAGAGTTGATTCCAGCAAAGAGTGTGATGATGGAGACCAGCTTGCTGGTGATGAGAGTTTGGATGATGGTTCTGTAAGTGCTGGCGAGGGGCCATTTGAAGTTATTTCTGAGCATCTTGAGAGTGTAAAACCAGGAGACAGAGACTGTATTCACTTGGCTGGTCATGGTGAATTGTTGATTACTATTCCAAAGTTCTTTGCATGGGTTGCTGGAAGGGGTGTGAGTTCAGGTTCAGCAAGCCACCAGGCAAAGTCCCAGAGTGAGGTGTCTTTGCCCAAGATTACTTCTGTTTTGTCTGTTTTGAGCTTAAGGCAGTTGGGTTCCATCCATCTGGCAACTTCAGTCATGCAGGTGGAGAAACTGCCCAGGGTGATTGGTGTATTATTGTAGAGGGAGAATATGAGCTGGGTGTCGTCAGCATAAGGTATGATGATTGCATGGGCAAGGGTGATGCTGGCAGGTGAAGTCATGTAGGCATTGATGAGAGTGGGGCTAAGTGAGGATCTTTGTGTAACTCCACAGATGAGTTTGTCGTCCAAGGTGGAGGGAGCCAGGCTGACTGGGGGCAACCTGTCAGGAAGGAGCAACACCAGTGAAATACAAGAGCTTGGATGTCAGTTTTGTGTAGTTGATGTATAAGGAGTGTGTGGGAGATGGCAAAGAAGGCTGTGGAAAGATCCAGTAGGATGCTGGCTGTGGTGTCACCTCTGCCAATTAACTATCACAATATCATCTGTGGTGGTGGTGAGGACAGCCAATGTACTGTAATTGGGCCTGAATCCAGATTTAGTGGTGTTGAGGAGGTGGTTATAAGTGGATTGAGTGGATAGGTGTCTGCCTATCATCTTTCCATGACCTTTGGCAGGTAAGGTATCAGGGTGATAGTCAAATAGTGGTTAGCATCTTCTTGTTTTCTTGAGGAGAGGGAGTATCGTAACGTTTTCCAGATGTCCTGGTAGGTGGCTGCAATGATTAAGTCATTTAGGAACAGTTTAAGGGTTGTGGTGTTAGATTCCAGTCCTTTGGTGAAGGCGTGGTGAGGACAGGGGTCTGAAGTTGCTCTGGAGTGTAAGGACTACATGATCATTGTGGTTTATTGAGTTGCCTTCAGCCTTCTTACTCCCTGAGGTCATGAACTCCTCAGTGATTTGCAACATAGTTGCAATGCACTGCAGAGAGTACTTCTTTCCATATATATTGCCATATTCACAGATATTTATAAAACACTCAGCCTTCGATCTTGTGGTTTGTAAATGTCATCAGAACCCCTTAATGGAAATATAGGCCCATATTATACAGTTATTATACAGTTTACACATACACACACACACAAAAATATATATATATATATATATATATATATATATATATATATATATATATATATATATATATATAGGCTGGATTATGAGTGTGGTAGGATTTACACCTTCTTTCGCAAATATGACATTTTGAGAGCCAAAGAAAAATGTAACACTGCTGGTAAATAAGATGCCACTTTAAGTAACAGAGATATAAGTTCAGATCTTGGATCCTCAGCAGATGCAGCACCACAACCAAACCTGGAGAGATGAGACTAATGCAATTGGCCATGCCCCAATCAACTAGAGGCAGAGGGGAGGTCGCGGTGGCACAAAACGAGGAGGGAAAAGAGGAAATGGAAAAGGGCTCAAGGAGTAGATGGAGGCCTTACCCTACAAACAATGTACCTGGCTAACGCCAGAGTAGTTGATATTTTGAAGACAACACTAACATATTATCAGGAGAACATTTTAAATCTTGGTTTGAGTTTCTGCCCTACTACTGACTGGGACTACAAAGAAACCTTTATTGAAATATACAAATTTGTGCTGAAAATTTGTCTGAGGAAATATTATGCTATGAAATCATCCTCAGCTAAAGTACCACAAGGAACACAAGATATAAAGCACTCTGGGTTCAAAAGAAGTGACATTCTGGAACTCTTGGCCATCAATGATCTAGCAGATGAAATCATTCTGGACAGATCTCCTGAACAAACATCATCCTCCAGGCAGACCCATTGTCAGCATGATTGGCTCCCTTCTAGAAAACACACCTAGATCTCTTTTTATGTCCCTATGTCACAGAGCTCCCCTCCTATCTAGGCGATATGACAGACTTTTTTACCTAAAATCCATGATATTCCCTGGCAAGATAAATTTCTCTTGGTGACTGTGGATGTCAATTAAACACCAATTTGGTATAGAAGCTTGCAGATATTTCTTAAAAAGACGCTCCATAGAGTTTGCACAGCACACTGAAATGTTGATGACCATGCTATCATTTTGTTTAACACATAATGGGTTTTTTCTTTTATTTTGCAAGGAACATTACCTTCAGAATCAAGGTATAGCAACGGGTGCTTCATTTGCGCTGACCTACACCAACCTTTATATGGGATGGTGGGAGAAGGAGGTGGCATGGCCTGATTAATTAATTAGCTACATGGAAAGAGTGGTGCTATGGGTACGCTTCATTGATGACATATTTGTCAAATGGGATGGCCAGGAGAATGAACTAAGTGAATAAATGAATACATTGAACAATAACAACTTAAATATACAACTTGTGGCCACTTGGAGGGACACTAAAACTGAGTTCTTTGATGTCCAAATAGAGGTGAAAAATGGACAAACACCTGCATTTATCGAAAACCTACAGCCTGCAATTCGATTCTACATGGTAATAGTGGACATCCTATGACCTTAAAATGGAGCATCCCATACAGCCAATGCTTACAAGCTCGTAGAATATGAGACTCATGGGAACATAGAATTAATGGCAATAGGTTGGAAATTAAACAGCAATTCCATTCTTCTTGGTTGCTCCCCTCTACTGGTTGTAGTTGGATCAGCAATTTTATTTGGGGTGTGATATGTAGAGACAGGATGGGAATCTATCAGTAAGGGAATATGTTGGAAATGTAACAGCAACCTCACTTTTCCTGGAAGTTTCCCTTAACTGGTTAAAGTAAGATCAGGTATTCTTTTCGGGATGTGACCAAATTAAAATGCCAAATTTTGCTGATTAAGAATGAAGTACACATCCTGTAAAGCAACATCTAATAATAGGTTAATGAGGTATTCACTCTTTTTATTGGTGATGGGTTGTGAGCTTTTGCACTTTGTTGGAGATACACTGTTAGCAACTGTCATGGGTGGTTACTCCCTTATCTTTTGATTTTCATAACATTTAGGGCCAGATGTACGAAGCATTTTTCAAGTCGCAAACTGCGAATCAGGCCGTTTGCGACTTGAAAAATGCTATTTAGGATGTACAGACCCATGTTTGCGATTCGGTAATCTATTTACCAAATCGCAAAAAGGGTTGTCAAGTCGCAATTAGGAAGGACTATTCCCTGTGGTCACAATGCGGTCGCAAAACAATCCCAGTTAGCACCAGTTTCAAACTGGTGCTAACCCATTCGCAAACAGGAAGGGGTCCCCATGGAACCCTTTCCCCTTTGTAAATGGCAGTGAAAATATTTTTTCAGAGCAGGCAGTGTTCCTATGGACCACTGCCTGTTCTGAAAAAAAAGAAAAAAAAACTGTATTTAAAATGCATCTCGTGTTCCTTTAAGGAAAACGGGATGCATTTAAAAAAAAAAAGCTGCTTTATTTAAAAGCAGTCACAGACTGTCTCCAGCAGGCCACCATCCCTGTGAGGGTGGCCATTCCCAATGGGGTCGCAAATTGCATGAGGTAGGTCATTTGCAACCCCATTGGGAATCGCAAACAGTGTCATTGACACTGTTGTACATCAGGTTTTGTGACTCGCAAATTGCGAGCCGCTCTGACTCCCAATTTGCAAGTCGCAAAACCTGAATTTCGTACATGTGACCCTTAATATCTTACGCTATCAACAATAAGCTATAGCTATTTGTTACACCAAAGTATTGGTCAGTGCTTAGACAACTATTATACATTGCATGCGACTTTCATAGATGGAAACATCTCAGTAATATACAGAAATTAATTTGGGATTTACATACAAATCCCTACATGGCTAGCTTTAACATTTTAGATAATAGGCATTGTGGTATGGATATATATATATATCCTGATAATTGGCAATATTCCAGAATTGTATATATATATATATATATATACATATATATGTACATATATATATATACAATTCTGGAATATTGGCAATATTCCAGAATTGTATATATATATATATACATATATATATATACAATTCTGGAATATTGCCAATTATCAGGATGTTGTAATATATAGCAGAATGCACTTTAGTAATTAACAAGATCGAGGAGCTACACATATACCAACTTGTTATCTGCTGTCTAATTGAGCGATGCTCTAGATTATAGAACAGCACATGACACTTTTTATAATAGACAATTAGGATGGAGATATATCATGATTAGAACATCAACACTTGCTGAGATACTATGTGAAACAGTACGTCACTTTAACAAATGGTGATGTATTCATGAATCTAGCCATATAACGTATCAAACTCTATGTTGTTTAATTTTTTATGACACAATATGCACAGCAAAAGCCACTTACATGTATGTAGCCTGATATGGGATTATCTCAAGAGAGGGACAAATATTATAGTCATCCGATGGGCAACATAGATGTGACCCTTATACTTGAATGATGTTGCACAGACTGCACGGCGGTGGTTAGCCACAGAGTTCACCCCCTATGAGCACCTAACCTTGCACAGTGCTTGGGAGGTTGCCTACAAGACATTGCCTGCAGCCAGACCTGCGGTCAAAATTTAAAATTTGTAGTAAAAAAAAGAGAGAAACAGGTGCCACTGGACTGGAACCCTCAATGCTCAGTGTGAAGGTCTGTGATCAACACACTGCGCTATTCATTTCTTCTTTTTGGGTCATTTTTTTATAGCCCTTTATGGGCTATCGGGGAATGCTGGGGAAGCCTCAAGGCCTCCCCCGTGGTCCCTGACTCTATCTAATAATATGCCCTTATGGGCTATCTGGGACCGCAGGGGAGCCTACTTGGACATTTTGTTTTAATTATCTGCCCTTACATGCTATCTGGGACCGCAGGAGGAACCTCAAGCCTCCCCTTGTGGTCCCACCTTATTTTATTTTTTGGAAGCCCTTTACGGCCTATGTGGGACCACCGGGACAGCCTTAAGGCCTCCCCTGTGGTCTCATTGCTTCAGCAACCAAAGAGCTGCTTTAAGCAGCAGCTCCATGGTTGCCGAAGCAAACCTTTCATCTCTTTCCCTTGCACACATACCTCTGTCTAGGGAACAGAGATGAAAGCTTCAGTTTTTGACAGAGAGACCTGTTTGACAGCCCCGGGGGGGTCCCTTTGGGACCCCAGCATTAGGGCTTAGGGTGTTCGTACCCTGGCCCATTTTGTGATTTGTATTATTTTTTTCTGGGACGGAACAGTTTCATCCTCAGCCACGGTGGTTGTGTGCTGAAGATGGAACCATTCCTCCCTCTTCACACAACCACAAAATCCCTCTTCTGTTTACAGCGAAGTGATATCCTTTTTTCGGTCGAGCACAAGCGCTTTTCAACTTGTTGTAAGTAATTTCATGCCCATCCCTTTCACTCATTCGTGGGCTTGCCTTTCAAAAATTCCTTTATGTCATTGGTAAATGCTCTGCATTTGTCCTGCCTTGGGGCGCTTTTAATACTGCCATGCAGACTGACCCTGCTACATGGATTATTGCACAATTGCTGATATACTTCAGCAGGGGCAAAAAAAAAAATCATTTGTCTCTCCCCTTCGTGCTCCATGGCGGGCATGGTGATCACGGCGTGAACAGCGCAGAACATCACAAACTCCATCGGAGGTATTGAAGCACTGGTCACATCGTTCACACTGTTGCCTAATCAGAGACATTTCTTTTGGCTCTCCCCTTCACGCTCCATAGCTTTCACAAAAACACTTGTAATTAATAAATGCTTTACGTAAAAAACACAGAAATCCTCAGGCTCTCCCTCCACAGAAGGATGGCGATACTACAATATTTACTGCGCTCAGGAAACTCGCCCTATAATGCTTTGCAGCCCATTACTTGTAGGAAACATTTTTGCTCATAACTCAGCCAGTGGTGGTCCTAGGTCAATGGGACCATAACCAAAACGTTCATGACAAAGTGACCTTTCTGGTTAGATCATCTCTTGGTCCCCACACTAGGTTAGTCGGGACCCCAAAATAATAACCCCTCCCACCATTCAGTGTCAGCTCTCTCATGGCAGTAACTTTTGTTTTACAACTATACATTTTTGTACTTTGAGGGTCTTGTTTGTGATATCATTCCTGCAGGCCTGTTAGCTTGCCCTCTAGGGGCTAAATATATGGTTACACTGCATTATTTTCTGACATTTTATTTTTGTATAGCCATACTCTCTAGGTGCTAACTGTATGGTTACATAACCAGGTTTCTTACAAATGCTATTTTCATTGTGGTGTTCTCTAGGGGCTGTTCTAAGCAATACAGTCATTATATCAACATAGTAAAATGTTTGCGGCATGGAAACTTGCCCCATAATGCTTTGCAGGGCATTGCTTTTACAAAACATTTTTGCTCATAACTCAGCCTGTGATGGTCCTAGGACAATGGGACCACTTTCAAAACATTCACCACACGTGCTCTTTCTGTCTACATCATCTCTGGTTTCCCACACTAGGTTACTGGGGACCCCAAAATAATAAACCTGCCCACCAGTCTGTGTCTTTTTAAGTGCTCTCATGGTTGTAACTTTTGTAGGAGTAGATTGTGTTTTAATGGCTTTGTTTGTAATTTTATTGCAGTAGATTTGCTAGTCCTAAAAATGTGTAATGTGCTATGCTCTCTAGGAGCTAAATATATGGTTGTACTGCATTACTTTCTTATATTTTCTTTTCATGTGGTTATGTTCTCTAGGAGCTAACTACATGGTTACATGACCATGTTTCTTATTCATTCTATTTTTGTTGTGGTTTTCTTCACTGGCTATTCTGAGCATTACAGTCTATTTCTGATAAAGGTTTTTATTGGGTTTACATAATAATTTTTCAATCGTTTTCAGAGAAATCCACAAAACCTGGATAACCTTAGAATAACTAGGATGCTAAAAAACAGGACCCAAACTTTGCTTGGAAAGCTTATGTGGACAATTTGTTATTGAGGTCTAAGTGCAAACTACCCCAAATAGCCAAAAAACGTCTTAGCATTGGGGGGTGAGGGGGGTTTGGGCTATCAGTGAAAGGTTTAAAAGGACATTATACTTAGGTGAACATGTCAGTTAAAATATAACATTTTAAACTTACAAAACTACTGAAATTCACTGGTAATAGTTACCTCAGGTAACAATAACTCATGCACCTAAGGTAACTATAACTCGCTCCACTTCTATGCACAGTGTGGCTATCAAAGATGTAATTTCAGATGTCATTAGGGATGTAATTAATATATGAGGCTACAAACAGTATATAGCGAGGTCACAAGTCATAGTTACATCAGGGCATGTGATTGCGCTTTGACACAGCCCAAGTGAAACAGGATGAAGTTTGTGGAGTCGCAGATGGCTAAAGTGAGGACACCTAGCACTGGCTTCAAAAGAACGATCGGTCAATTATAGATATTACTGCACCGAGCGCCAAGTTTGGAGGTGGGGCTGGGGGGTGCTAATGAATGTCATTTAGGAGTCACCAGGTGTCACAGCTGGGACCTCTAACTTGCCCCATGTGATCCTGGTACTGCCTTTGCTACCCATGGACTCGGAGGTGGCAAAATCAGTGCAAGAAAAAAAGGAGGCAGCTCATCCTTATGGACATCGGTTGGGGCTCCAATCTCCTTGTTTTCTTTCATTTTTTTCTTTTTCTTATTACGCTAATAATTAATAACAGTATATCATTGACTGTTAGTGTAATAAATTAGGTACAATTCACTCAAATATGACCCCCCCGGCAGCTTAGGTAAGTAACAAAATGCTTATAAATGTATGCTGTTTGAAAGTGAGTGTTTTTATGTGAGTGAGTGTGTGTTTGTGTGATTGTGTGATTGTGTGTTTATGTTTAAGCATTTGTATGGGAGTGAATGCATAGGTCAAGTGGCCGCTAACCCTGGCCGTTCGATGAATTGACGTTCATGGGGGTGCTGTGAATTGAAACCTTATTGGTTAAAAAGCACCTGCTGCAAAGTTCATTGTGTTCCCAGCTATTTTTCAGGCAACAATAAAGATTTCAAGATAACCCTGGAAATGAATGTACCTGCTGGAGCTTATCAGTTTTTTCTAGTGGCAGTTTTGAGTCATTATAAAATATTGCATAGGTTTAATAAGCATGCCGTGGTGTGTATATAAAAGGCAGATCTCCGAGTTCTTTTTATGTATGTGGATCAGGGGGTTACTGTTATTGTCAGAGCGATACTTTTGTTGCTTGCAGTTCATACTTTGCAATCACGGTATAGCACAATGAGCTGAGAGTTGTCACTGGGGAGCCGCATACAAACCGCAAGTTATAACCGGCATAGGTGTAGCCCCCCCCCAAAAAAAAAAAAAAACGACATGCATCCCTCTCTGTGCTGCTTGCTGCCCCCGCCAACAGTAAAAAAATAAAATGCTGGTCGTGTCTTATCATTTTTTTACTGTCATCCTGTGGCACAGCAGCCTGGCTGCTGTACAACTTGGCTAAGACAGCATTGACAAAGCCTATAGCTCTCTTGTAGGCGGGACATACTGGCTTTGCCAATGCTTGTTTTTCGTTGGTCGTGCAAATGGTTCAGTGGGGAGACACCTATCTCAGCACTGACTTACAATCTTAGTATTGAAAGAGACAAACATTGACCCGCAGGCAGGGCTAGCAAACCCCTCCACATAGATGAAGACACACTAACCACAATAATCGAGCATTCGCGGGGAGTATGAGAGAAAGCATTTTTTGGCAGGTTGTGTGAACTTTTGCAAGAAGGATCCGTAGTCAATCTCCTCAAATTGACTGTGGGGATTCGGCCTATACTCTTCAAACTATAATCAGCTTTTATAGCTAAGTTTTCCAAACAGAAAAAAACGTGCTGATTAGTTAGAAATGGTTAGTTCAAAAGCATGATGGCACAGCAGGTACTGAGCCAGTGACCGTCTTCTGACCCTACAGGGCGCAATATACACTGGAATAATTAAACGCATGACATTTTATTCCACGACATTTTTCCTGAAACCGTTTGATTTTCGGATGATATTGTGATTCCTAATTGGAGGTTCTGTTACATTTAGCCTGCCTTTTAGCTCCTGCGCTATTTGATGTATAGGCCAGAAGGCTCTTTCATCTTCTGACAGCAATTAGGTGTACGGTTTGTCTCATCTCCTTGAGCAAAAGCCTTCACCTATTGGTGACAATTAATTTGAATTTAGAGTTGAAAGGAGATTTAGGGTCTCATTACAGTATCTGGGAGACTCACTGGCCCGTCGAGTCTTCCAGGCTTTGACCTCTGCTCCTCTGGTGTAAGACCATTTACCATTTGTCGCTTGTGGCAATCCCTGCCAGGCAGGCTCCATTGAAGGCACCTAAGCCCTGCCAAGTAGGCGCCATGTTTGAATTGCTCACTTGGGAATGTTTTTGTTTTTCAATAAAAAACTACCAACGTGACAGTTTGTTAATAGTGGGCATTTATTATTGAAAAACAAACAAAAAAATCAATAGCCCTGATGTGCTGCAAGATTTCTCTGAGCACTTGTCTGTCATGTGTTTTCTTTCCAATTCGACAACGTCTCACAATCCTTAGTGCTCCTAAACATGAAAAATCTACATCAGACACTGTCCTAAAAAGGGAGTTCAGCCTGAGGCATGTTGCCTTTACTTTATAGGCTCAACATCGGGAATCATTACATCACAGGAGTTACAAAAGTCTTTATATTGCAAGTAAGTTTCAGTCTTTTACTACGCAGGTTAAGGTACTGTTAATATTTTAAGTGACATATGGCTTGATTTAGAGTTTGACGGACCGGTTACACTGTCACAAGCGTGATGAATATCACTTCCTCTTTTTTTGGAAGTACAATGCATCAATACATCCTATGGCACATGTAATAAGGCGGGTGCTATATCTGTGATGTTTGTATGTATACATATGTGTGTGTGTGTGTATATATATATATATATATGTATATATATATATATATATATATATATATATATATATTCTCTCGAAAACCAAAGGTAACAGGGACGTTATAGTTAGGCTCCGATTTTAACCGTACCAAACCATAGAAATTCACTGGTTCCCTAAGACAACTATACTATAGAGGGTGCCCCCTCAAGGGCTCCCTCGCGGTCCCAACATATTAATTGATTCATTTATTTATTTTGATTAAACTGCCCTTTATGGGCTACCTGGCGCACACAGTGCCATTACTTCAGCAAGCACGAAGCTGCTTTGACAGCAGCTCTGTGCCTGCTGAAGCATTTCATATCTGTCAGAGATGAAAGCTCTGCTGTTTGACAGCGGTACCTCCTTTAAAGGGTTTGCTGTGGCTTGACTACAGCTGCAGCCGAGCCACAGCAAGCAGCTATGACCTGGGGTGGCGGTCCCCAGGGCCTTCAGAGGCTCCATGAGGGGGGCCATGCGGCCCCCATTCAATGTTTACATAGCCCTGGGGATGGTGGTCCCTAGACTCCCTTTCTTTTTCAGAAAATTTGTCCCAGGCGTTGGTGGTCCCTGGGATGAGGGGGGGGGGCACAGGCACCCCAACATAATATTAGCTTAACGCCCTGGGGAAGTGGTGGTCCCTGGTGCAGCAGGAGGGGGATAGGCAGCTCCCCTGCATATTACATGAAATCCCTGGGGTGCTGGCGGTCCCCAGGGCAGTGGAGGGGGCATACAAAAATATGCCCCAGGGAGGTGTTGGTTCCCGGGCCATCACTTTTTTTTTTAAATGCCCCAAGGAGTTGGCCGACCGGGGGCGTTAGACTAACGAAGCATGGGAGAACGTACTTCAATTTTTTTTTTTTTTCACGAGCGGAGTGGCAGATACACCGCATCTCTGCTCTTAAAATATTTTAAAAAAAGTTTTTTAGCCCTGGAGAGTCCCTTTGGGATCCCACCACCAGAACAGAGGGGTCAGGGTGTACTGTTTACTTTTTCTTTGGGACTCAACTTCAGCCGAGTCCCAAGATAGCTGACAGCACTTTAACAGCTTCTGTTGTTGAAGTGTTAATAGCCAATCAGATCTCTACACGAGATCAGGAGCACTCTTTCTGGGCAAGGACCTACCTTCCTCCCAGATTTGGTGTAATTCCATCCAGTAGTTTTTGCGCTATTGCTGTTCAAAATAAGTGCAGAAAAATTACTGAGGAAAACATGTTTTGGGACCCCCATTTTTTCTCGCTGCCCCCAGATGGATCACCCTGAAACTTTCAAGGCAGCAGCTGACGTGACTGGCAAATTGTTTTGGAAAGTTTTGTGAAGATTCGTCAAGTGGCCCCAAAGATATAGGCAAGTAAAAAAAAGCTTTTTATATAGAAACTGCCACTAGGTAATATGTATATGTATTTATACATATATATACACACACACACACACACACGCCCCCACTTATACATGTATTGTTATGGTTCTGTTTCTTTATTTTATTGTTTCAAATTATATTTAAATCATATACATTATAAAGTAATGAACTATAGGCTTATTTATTTATGAATACAGTGAATTTATTTTCATATTTTTAAAAGTATTAAAGGTAAGAGTATAGAATTTTAAGTTTTAAACATTTACTTTGAGTTTTAAGGAGTTTTTAGGATTTAGAGCCAGATGTAGCAAACTTCTGGATTGCGACTCGCAAATTGCGAGTCATACCGGCTCGCAATTTGCGAGTCGCAATCCAGAATGTAGGATGGTGTCCCTGACACCATCTGCGACTCGCAAGGGGGTCGCAAAGGCCCACCTCATTAATATTAATGAGGTGGGTCACAATGTGCGACCCCCTTGCGAGTGGGGGCACTCACAGGGATGGTGGCCTGCTGGAGACAGCAGACCACCATGTCTGTGACTGCTTTTAAATAAAGCAGTTTTTTGGTTTTGTAATTCAGTCTGTTTTCCTTAAAGGAAAACGCGATGCATTACAAAATGAAAACATGAAACGTTTTAGTTTCATTTTTTCAGAGCAGGCAGTGGTCCATAGGACCACTGCCTGCTCTGAATTTTTTTTTTCCATGCCATTCACAAAGGGGAAGGGGTCCTTTTGCGAATGGGTTACCACCAGTGTGACACTGGTGGTAACTGCGATTGCTTTGCGACCGCGTTCGCGGTCACAAAGCAATACTGCTTCACGCTGTGACTCAGCATTAGGAAGGGGAACACCCCTTCCTAATTGCAACGCGCAGTCCCGTTTTGCGAGTCGGTAACCAGGGTAACGACTCGCGAAACGGGGATTGGGCATCGCAATGTGCTTTTTGCACGTCGCAAACAGCAAAATTTGCTGTTTGCGACGTGCACAGTTTGGTACATCTGGCCCTTAGTGTGGGTAGTGTTAAGGGTTGTAAAATGTTTTTAGGGTTCAGGAATGGGTAGTGTATAGGAGTAGTAGGAACTTAAATGTTTTGAGGATGGGAAGTGTATAGGGTAGCAAGGAGGTTTCAGGTTTTAGTGGTGGATACTGTATAGGAGTACTAAGTAGTTTTTAGCGTTCAGAGATTTTGTAGTTTGTAGTTTAGGGGTGGGAAAGGGTTATAGGGCTCAGAGATAGCTAGTGTTTAGGGGTGATAATTGATTTTCAGGTTTCAGAGATGGGTAGTGTCTAGAGATGGTAGGGTATTTTTAGAATTAAGGGATTGAGTTTATGAATAGCAAGTTTTTTGGGGGGGCTCTGTGGTGGGTAGAGCTAAGAGTTCTGGGATGGGTAGTGTTTAGTAGTATCAAAGAGTTTATATGGTTCAAGGATGGGTAGTGTTTATAGACAGTAATGGGGTTTGTAGGGATTTTGGGGTTTAGAGATTGGTAATTTTTAGGTTAATAAGGGGATTTTAGGGTTCAGAAATGGTAAGTGTTCCGACGTGGCAAGGGGGTTTTACGCTTCAGGGATCGGTAGTGTGATGGGGTAGCAAGGTGCTTCTATGGATTAGTATTGAATACTGTTTAGGGATAGTATGAGTTTTTTTAGGGTTCTGGAAGTGGCAGTGTTATGCTAAGGAATGAGTAAAGAAACATTACTTAATATTAACCCCTTCTGTGCTGGGGACGTAGCGGTTACGTACAGTGGTACAGAGCTCCTGTGCCATGGACGTAACTATTACATCCTGGCACTGACCAAGGGGGAGTGCCAGCGCTCCCTCTGGGGGCCACAAAACCACCCTCCAGGGCAACGATGGCAGCAGAAACGCTTCCACTGACAATCCATCCCCCCAGGACATCTGATGACGTCAGCGCGCATCGCACGCTGACTTCATCAGAGGTCGCCCTGATGCACTGCAAGCTACACTTCCAGCGCGTCCTGAGAAGAAAGTGATTAGTTTCTTCTTGGGAAGGGAGATGTCAGAGAGGCATGAAAGGAAAGGAAAGGCTTTTTCTTTCCTTTCATGTCTCTTTGAGCATTCCTGGAGCACGATGGCATAGCAATTGTGCTGCAGGAACGCCCACTAGACACCAGGGAGTTTGTATGTTTTAAAAAAACTAAAATAAGAGGAGCCGCCCCCCTGGGCAAGGGTCGCTCCCTGGGGGGTACATTATAATTTAGGCCATTTCTACCTCCTTTGGGGGCAGATCTCCTATTTTTATCAGACCAATGTGCCCCCAAGTCGGGCAGAAACCACTAGACACCAGGGAATTTTGTTTTTTTATTTTACATAAGGGGAGCAGCCCCTTGGGCAAGGGCCATTCCCCATGTGGGCATATTATTTTAGGCCATTTATGTCCCCCTTGGGGGCAGATCGGCCTATTTCTATTAGGCCCATCTGCCCTCAAGGTGGGCAGAAACCACTAAGGCACCAGGGGTTTTTGTGTGTGTGTGTGTTTTGTTGTGGGGGGTGGTCCCTTGGGCAAGGGTCGCACCCCATGAAGGCACACTACTGATGGCCATTTCTGCCCCCTATGTGGTAGATCAGCCTATTTTTACTATTCCCATCTGCCCCCAAGGAGGGCAGAAACCTCTTAGGCATCAGGGATTGTTTGTGTGTGTGTGTTTTGTTTGGGGGGCAGCCCCTAGGGCCAGGGTCACTACCCATGGAGGCACATTACTGTTGGCCATTTCTGCCCCCCCCTTGGGGGCTGATCGCCCTATTTTTATTAGGCCTATCTACCCACAAGGGAAGCAGAAACCACTTAGGCACCAGGAATCTGTGTGCTAGTGTGCTTTGTTTGTGGGGGCCGGCCCCTTGTGCAAGAGTCGCTCCCCATAGAGGCATATTACTGATGGCCATTTCTGCCCCCTCCCAACAGGGGCAGATCAGCCTATTTTAAAGCCCACTAGACACCAGGGAATTTCTTTTTTTTTAAAAGAGGGTGAGGGTATGGCCATACCCCCACCCCCACCCCAAATAAATGGGGACAAAGTCATTCTACCCACTGGGGGGGGGGTAGATGGGGGTGATACCCTGGTCCGCTCCTGGGGGGGGGCAGAAAGCCCACTAAATGACAGGGAATTAAAAAAAATAGAGGTGTGGGGGCTGCCAACCACTATGGGCATGGTTAAGCCCCCCACCTCAACTGAAGGGGGTACCAGTCTTTCAACCCCCCCTGCAAACTAAAGTATCTCATCCCATTGGCAAGCAAGAGGCCATTTGATGCTTTTGAGTTTTGATTTTACATTTGTGCCAAGAGAGCTTGGCTAACTCACTTGGAATGGTGAGTGGCTGTACTTTTTGGACTTTGATATGCTGCCACCTAGAAAAATTTACCAGACTTAGACACATCTGAAAACTAAACATCTGCGTGAGTACAGGGTGGTGTGCTTCACATACACCCCACACCATTTTCCTACCCATAGAGTGGGGTGGCATACAGTGGAGTAGTGTAGTGTAGTGCAGAATCGAATAGACTAGATTAGCAGACAGAGGAGTGGCATACAATGAAGTTGCCTGGACTGGAGTGGTGTTTAGTGGATTGAGGTAGAGTGGAGTAGCATACAGTGGAATATTGTAGAGTGGAGTGAAGTGGCACACAATGGAGTGGTGTTGAGTAGAAGAGCACAGTGTGGAGTAGCATACAGTAGAGTGGCACACAGTGGAGTTGCATACATTAGAGTGGCATACAATAGAGTGGAATAGCATAGAATGAGTGGCATAGAGTAGAGTTCCATACAGTCGCATAGCGTAGAGTGGATTGCATAGAGTGGAATAGTGTATATTTAAGTTGCCTAGAGTGGAGTGGCGAAAACTGGAATAGTGTAGAATGACGTGGTGTAGAGTGGAGTGGAGTACAGTGAAGTGGTATACAGAGGAGTGGTATAGAGTCGAATGGCAAACAGTGGAGTGGCATACAATGGAATAGCATGGAGTAGAGTGTCTTGGAGGTGGAGTGGCATACAGTGGACTAGCGTTTAGTGAAGTGGCATAGAGTGGAGAGGTGTCCACTGGAATGGTGTAGAGTGGAGTAGTGTACAGTGGAGTTACATATAATGTAACAGCATAGAGTAGATTTGGCGGAGAGTGAAGTGGCATATGGTGGATTAGGATAGAGTTGGGTGGTGTTCAGTGGAGTAGTGTAGATTGGAATAGCATTGACTAGATTAGCATACAGTGAAGTAGCATACAATGAAGTGGCATACAGCATAGTGGAGTAAAGAGGAGTAGCATCCAGTGGAGTGACCTTCACTGGATTGACATACAGTGGAATGGTGTTGACTGGAATAACATACAGTGTAGTTGTGTAAAGTGGAGTAACGTACAGTGGAGGGGCATACAATGGAATAGCATAGAGTGGACTGGCATACAGTATAGTGGCATAGAGTGAAATAGCAGTAAGGGCCAGATATAAAATCTTTTTGCATTTGCAAACGGTGCGAATGCCCGTTTGCGAATGTAAAAATACCTTTCAGAAGATATCAAAGGCATTCTGAATGCAATTATAGGAATCGCTAAAATAGCGATTCCTTAAAATTGTGAGCCTGTTTAGAGAGTCGCAAATTGCGACTCTCTGAATAAGAAATCGCAAATAAGGAATCCTATATTGCGATTTCTAAAGCACATGTATGAAGCAATTCCTTAATGCGAATTGGGCATTAAGGAATCGCTATTACCACCAAGTAGAACTTGTGCAAATTTTAAAAATGCATTTAAAGTGCATTTTAAAATTTTTCATGTAAAGCACACATGCTCTTTTGGCATGTGTGCACCTTACATATTATTAAAAATGTTTTGGGGTGAAGCAGAGGGGGCCTTAGGCTCCCAGCACCCTGGACTTTGCACTTCCCAAAATTGCGATTCCAGTTAGGAATTTGCAATTTGGGACATGCAAAATATTCGCAAATATGGGCAGACAGGCCCATAGATGCGAATGGGGGGCGGTATCGCAATTTGCGATTCAGTAATAGCATTTGCGATTTTTAAGAAATCGCTATTAGCGAATTGCAAATATGATACATTGCATTTTGCAAATCAGAAATAGTGATTTCTTAAAAATCGCTATTTCGATTCGCAAAAGGCTTTTTTCATACATCTGGCCATAAGTGAAGTAGTATAGTGTGGAGCAGCATACAGTGGAGAGGGGTACACTGGAATGGCATACATTGGAGTAGGGTAAATTGGAATATCATAGAGTTGAGTGGCGTAGAGTGGATCTGCATACAGTGTAATAGCGTAGAGTCAATTGACATAGAGTGGAGTAGTGTACAAGGGAGTGGTGTAGAGAGGAGAGGCATACAGTGGAATAGCATGGAGTGTAGTGGTGTAAAGTTGAATGGCATACTGTGAAATGGGGTAAAGGGAGTAGAATTCAGTGTAGTAGTGTACAGTGGAGAGGCATACAGTGGAATAGAATAGAGTGGCATACAGTAGAGTGGAATACAGTAGAATAGCGTAAAGTAGAGAGGCATACAGTGGAGTGGCGAGCAGTGGAATAGCACAGAGTGGAGTAGTATAGAGTGGATTGGCATAGAGTTGAGTAGCGCACAGTTGAGTGGCATACAGTGGAGTGCTGAAGACTGGAATGCCATACAGTGTTATAGTATAGAGTGGAGTGGAATGGAATGGAGTGGCACAGCGTGGAGTGGCATAGAGTGGAATAGCATAGAGTAAAGTGGTGTACAGTAGAGTGGTGTGCAGTGGAGCAGGGTGCCGTGGAGTGGCATTGAGTGGAGTGGTGTAAAGCAGAGAGTTGAGTGGCATAGAGTAGAGTTTCATACACTGTAATATGGTAGAGTGGAGCAGCTTGGAGTGGAGTAGCGAACAGTGGAACATCATAGAGTGGAGTAGTGCAGAGTCGAGTGGCGGAGACTGGAGTGGGGTAGAGTGGAGTGGGAGATAGTGGAGTTGCGTACAGTGGAATATCAGAGTGGAGTGGCATAGAGTTGAGCAGTATACAGTGGCATGCTTTAGACTGCATTGCCACACAGTGAATTAGAATAGAGTGGAGTGGCATTGCATGGAGCAGCATTGAGTAGAATAACTTAGAGTGAAGTGGAGTGGCCTGTAAAGTGGAGCTGCATACAGTGGAATTGCCTAGAGTGGAGTGGCATACAGTGGAGTGGCATACAGTGGAATAGCATGGAGTAGAGTATTGCACAGTGGAGTGACATAGTGTAGAATAGCGTAGAGTGGAGCAGTGTACAGTGGAGTGGTGCACAGTGAAATGGCGTAGACTGGAGTGGCGTACAGTAGAGTGGCTTCAAAGTGTACATTACTTTTGGCAGGAATGTACAATATGGTGTGCAGAGTAATGCAAGACAGCGATTTGAGCTACCTTGTGTTTCTCCAGCTTTTTCAAGCAATGCAGGGCCAAGCATGGTGGCCTTGTGTCGCTAAATGCGACTTAGGTATTGCGTTGCCCGTGTGAGACAATGCATGACGTAAGGCAAATGCAATACAGTAATACATCTGGGCCTTAGTTATATATTGGACATTGGTATACAGTTGTAGATGGCGATGACAAGGCAGTATTTGATCGGCTAATGGCTGTGATTACAAAATCAAAAGGCAGCCATATTATTTTTGCTACACTTTGCCAGTGGCCTGTGTAAGGGCCATAGATAGATCTAATGAGTAGGTTTGATATTGCTAGTTTATTAAAGTTGTAATATGTATAGAAATGTAATTCTTTTTTTTATATATTTTGCAACAGGTTTCTGGAGTACCGTGTTTTTTGAAAACTTTACTTTTTTTGAGGAGTGTGGAATTTGTAGAAAGAATTAAATTACTAAAAAAAAGTTATGAAATATATTGTTGTACAGTGTATTTTTTTCATTTTTACCACTGTACTTCTTAGGTAGTACTGTGGCACTTATGAAAAATGTCCCACCTACTAATACTTTAATAAAGTGGTAATACAGAGTGAACAAATATATAACTCAATACATACCTATACCTAGGGCCCAACTCAGAACACAGGCGATGTTTACTTAAAACAACTTGGCTGCCTTTAACTTTTGTAAAGGAGGTCCTTAGTCAATCACATAGGCGGTCATTCTGACCCTGGCGGTCAAAGACCGCCAGGGCGGAGGACCGCGGGAGCACCGCCGACAGGCCGGCGGTGCTCCAATGGGGATTCCGACCGCGGCGGTAAAGCCGCGGTCGGACCGGCAACACTGGCGGTCTCCCGCCAGTGTACCGCCGCCCCATTGAATCCTCCAAGGCGGCGCAGCTTGCTGCGCCGCCGAGGGGATTCCGACCCCCCCTACCGCCATCCAGATCCTGGCGGTCCGACCGCCGGGATCCGGATGGCGGTAGGGGGGGTTGCGGGGCCCCTGGGGGCCCCTGCAGTGCCCATGCCACTGGCATGGGCATTGCAGGGGCCCCCGTAAGAGGGCCCCTAAATGTATTTCACTGTCTGCTGCGCAGACAGTGAAATACGCGACGGGTGCAACTGCACCCGTCGCACAGCTTCCACTCCGCCGGCTCGATTCCGAGCCGGCTTCATCGTGGAAGCCTCTTTCCCGCTGGGCTGGCGGGCGGCCTGAAGGCGACCGCCCACCAGCCCAGCGGGAGAGTCAGAATTACCGCCGCGGTCTTTCGACCGCGGAACGGTAACCTGACGGCGGGACTTTGCCGACCTGTACCATAGTACTTTTGCAAAATTTTGCAAACTACAGTGCCAACAGCTATCACTAAATTAAAATATGTTATAACTTTAGAAATACTTAACAAGTTACCCGTACTAACAAAAACGTTCATCTGCATAGCATAATCTATAATCCTGCCAAATTTCATATAAATTCCACTGGGGGTTTTTGCCGTTACGTTTGAGTACAAAGTACAAAGTAAGCACTGGGGCCAAAATGCTTTTTGGGACCTTTTGTTTTTCTTCGCATCCCATTGACGAATCTATGCAAAACATTGCATCGTCCACCAATGTAGAAAAAGCTATGGCCCGTATTTATACTTTTTAACGCTAAACTGCGCTAACGCAGTTTAGCATCAAAAAGTTTAGCGCCGGCTAACGCCATTCTGAAGCGCCATGCGGGCGCCGTATTTATTGAATGGCGTTAGGGCGTCTTAAAATGGTGCAAGTCAGGTTGACGCCAAAAAATCGCCTCCACCCGATTTGCGCCATTTTTTACGACGCCCAGACGCCATTTACATGACTCCTGTCTTAGTAAAGACAGGAGTCATGCCCCCTTGCCCAATGGCCATGCCCAGGGGACTTATGTCCCCTGGGCTGCCCCCTTGCCCAATGGCCATGCCCAGGGGACATATGTCCCCTGGGCATGGTCATTGGGCATTGTGGCATGTAGGGGGGCACAAATCAGGCCCCCCTATGCCAAAAATAAATATAAAAAAAATCAAATATTATACTTACCTGAACTTACCTGAATGTCCCTGGGATGGGTCCCTCCATCCTTGGGTATCCTCCTGGGGTGGGCAAGGGTGGCAGGGGGGGTCCCTGGGGGCATGGGAGGGCAGCTGTGGGCTCATTTTGAGCCCACAGGTCCCTTAACGCCTGCCCTGACCCAGGCGTTAAAAAGAAGCGCAAATGCAGGTTTTTTTGCCCCGCCCACTCCCGGGCGTGATTTTTGCCCGGGAGTATAAATACAACGCATTTGTGTCGCAGTCATTTTTTTGGACGGGAACGCCTACCTTGCATCTCATTAACGCAAGGAAGGCGTTCACGCAAAAAAATGACGCTCTTTCCTCATACTTTGGCGCTAGATGCGTCTAACGCCAAAGTATAAATATGGCGTTAGTTTGCGCTGAATTTGAGTCTAAAAAAACGACGCAAATTTGGCGCAAACGGAGTATAAATATGCCCCTATATGTCTTGAAAGTTTTGTGGAGATTGGTCAAATGGGATCAATTTCGTTAGCGAGCAACAATCTTAGGAATTCTTATCAGCAGCTTTCCAACATATGCAAACCTCTAAATGACCTTCCCAACTTGTGCATATTATTCCCTTAGCATCATGTAATATTACACATGCAAATATCTTCTACTACCAGAGATGGCAGTGGGAGTTTGAGGCCAAGGATGCCCGGAACGGTTTTGAAACAGTAACAAACACATATGTTTGTGAGTATTGCAAACTTTTTCTCAGTCTATACCCATCTTAGTAATGGCCAGAGATTCACTTCTGTCAAAGACAGAGAAGGAATGGACTGTGAACACCCACAAAACTGGTGATATGTTGGAGTAGGAGTTGCTCCATGGGGAAAAAATTAAAAAGTGTAATTGCACTAAGGCGAAGGCATTGTTGTAAGCACAATTCGAATGTGCAATTATGCATGTGGATCTGCCTTCTCATGCAAATAATTGTGTATTCCTACAAATTGGGGTCTGCTGCAGGCTTCCAGGACTATTCCTATAAGCCTTTCTAAATTGTAAAAGTTAGCAAATCTGCACAAAACCCCAGAGCAAACACATGGGCACATATTGTTTTTTTCAATAATCAGGTCCATGCTGCTTCATGTAGGAGCTAATGGTCAGTAGAGATCTGTTGGTTGGAGAGCCTGTCTTTGTGATGGATGTGCAAGGTAAACAGGCATGCTTTTCTGCACAGAACAGTCTTTTCTCTTGCTGAGACTCTTCTATAGCTTGCCAGCTCACTTGCAATCCTACCTAGAATATTTGTTACTTCAGTGAGTCATCTAAAATCCAGAAACAGTCCCATATATAATGTTTACTTAGTTTTAGGGGAGGGGTCTGCTACTTCAACAGCTCTGACCATGCATAATTCATGTGCCTAACAAAACTATCATTTGATAGAATCCTTAAATCCTTTGTCTGAAACAGTTTTTACTTGCATGAATAATGCAGCTCTTTTGTGTGGTGTATGTTATTGCTCCATGCCTCAGGCTTTTGAATTAGGAATTTGAAATCCTCAGAGTTCCAGTGTGGTTCCTGAAACTCAGATGAGATTGATATGTAATGTCCTGGATTGAACACTGCCAGTGCAAACCCGCCTGCCAAGTTTCGAGGAGAGGCAGTTTAGATCGGGGCTTTACCTGCTTCCTTTCCCTCAATATATTTCAAAGTGCATGTTGAGATAGGATCCAGCCCCGACTAAAGTCATCAGGATCACTACAAGGAATTCAACCCTGTTAAGAATTGTCCGCAGAGCAATAAGGTGAGCGAAATACCTACTTCTACTTGTGCATCTGATGCCACTCTTTACTGATTCCGAGTCCTCTTTCGATGACATTTTCACTTGAGGCCAATTATGGTGGGAGGTCAATGACTTTGGATGGTATCATCTGAGTGATA
Source organism: Pleurodeles waltl (assembly GCF_031143425.1). NCBI lineage: Eukaryota > Metazoa > Chordata > Amphibia > Caudata > Salamandridae > Pleurodeles > Pleurodeles waltl. The sequence continues at coordinate 637,994,500 of NC_090444.1, forward strand.
TGGGGAACCAAGAATATTTTGTGCGAAGATGAGTCATTTCACACCTGGGGTGACTGGAGGTGCTCTCAGACATTGACAGTGCATTCCAATAGAACCGGGGCTGACATTCTTGATGCCCTAGCCAGCTCTTGGTGTTCAGTGCCAAGGTGAGCGTGGAATCTCTACCCTAGTGTAACTGTGAACACCTACAGACCCCGTAGGTCGACCTGTAGAGTGACAGCAGCACAGCTTCTGGTTCACTTTAAGATAGATGATAAACTGATCAAGATAGAAACTACCCACCCTTTCTAAGCTGCACATGCAAGGCGTGATTGATGATGAAATTGGTGGCAATACAAGAGCAGAGGGGGGCGTGGCCAAGCCACCGACCAAAATGGGCACGCAGCTTTGGAGCTCCTGAGGAGGCTCCCTACAATCAAGCATGAGAGCGCACCCGGGACCCGGAGGCAGACGAATGTTGGGGACGGAGCGGTGAGGAGTGAGGGGTGATTGCGGGAGATGGCGGCAGATTTTATGGTGCGCGGGCGCTGCTTTTGCTACGGTCGGCGCCCGCAGGCCCACGCACGTCAGAGGCCCAAAGGTGACAGGAGCTCAGGTGAGCCTGAGGGGCTGGTCCACCAGGCGGTGTGGAACCCGCCAGGGGTTGCTGGTTGCTGGTCCCTCCCCTCTCCCCCCCAAGCCCAGACTGATGCTGGGGCAGTGTTTCCTATCCCCCCAGACCTTTGCTGAGGGGGCCCTTTTGTGACATGGCCTATAGAGGCCCTCTCTGCGGCCTCAGTCGCCCATGGGTGCAGCCGAGGGCGCGTCCTGCTGTATGGGGACACAGGCCTGGCTATCTCTGTGAAGACCAGCAGCAACATGGGAGGTGAGCCCTGGGCCCCTCTCTCGTCACCATTCGGTGGGGCTGTCAACGGGGTCACAGCCCAATCTGTATCAGGGCTCCACGTTGGAAACTGTTGCCCTGGTGGAGTGCCCATCAGCGGGGGCCTCAATTGGGGTCCCACGTTCCTGCACGGCCCGTGCTGGCCATATGAGTGGCACCACACTGCAGACCTGTCCCTGTCTGCATGGGTGGTTGGGGCTACTTGCCCAGTGGCTTGGGTGAGATCTGCAGGCCCCGTGGCTGCTGCCTGGATCTCCCCTCTATGTGGCGCTGGGTTTTCCCCATCGATTCTTGGTGTAGTTCTGAACCAGTGGTAGCTGGGGGGCAGCCCCGGGTGGCCATGGCCCGAGGTGACCCCAGACTTCAGAAACTTCCCTTTGAGAAGAGGCCACAGGAAGACATGGCTGTCGCCCCAGCAAGGAAATCAGATGATGTCCAGAATGGACAGATGAGAGATCAGACATCGGGAACAGAGGAAACATTGACAGTTACGGGCTGGATTTTGCACCATTGATAATAGATTTGACTTGCTGACCACCAGGGTTGACAACATGAGCAGTAGGTTGGACAAGCACCAGTCACGCCTGGAGGGATCGGAGGGTCAAAACTCTACCATTGAGGACGATACATCAATGCTCAGAAAATGCCTTGAGAAGGTTGAGGGACGGTTAATGACTAAGGCTATAAAGAATGAGGATTTAGAGGCCGGAGGGCAATGTAACAATTTGCCTATAGCCGGTATAGCGGGAGTCCACCAATACTGGTCGACAAGATCTGTTTGTAGAGAACCTGCTAGTTGAATTACTAGGCACCAGGGCTTCACATCAACCTTTGTAGTGGAGAGGGCACATCATACCTTGGGCCCTAGGTCTCCCTCCAGGGCACCTGTATGCTTGATAATTGCTCGCCTATTGAATTATAGAGACCGAGACACTGCACTTCGACTTGCCAGGGAGAAAGGCCCATTACAGTATCAAGGAGCAATCATGTCCCTCTACACCGATTTCACGCCTACAGTGCAGGAAGCCAGGCGGAAATTCTCTGAAGTCAAGACCATGCTATGTTCACTTGGGGTACGCTATGGCATGATATATCCAGCTAGTTTGAAAGTGGAGGTGAATGGCAAAGCACGATACTTTGATACCCCTAGTGATGCCATTAAGTTCTGCAAGCAACATCCCCGGTTGGGCGGATTGCCCGGCGGTTTCTCGAGGGGGTGTGATGATCGGGATGCTGGGCCTGCTTCGAGCATGGAACTGTTTCCCCCGTAATAAATGAGATAGCCTGGACTGTGGCCCCTGCCATGTTTGTATAAACAACATTCCCCCTGTGATTATATAAGAAGGTTGCTAATTCGTTCCCCTTCTGTTTATTAGTCAGGTTCTTACTTTAAGTCTTTCTTTCAAGTCTTTCTTTTAAGGTTGACCTCTCCTATGCCACACTGTCAATCCCATTAGCATCTGTGAGTACACCGTGGCTGCATTGTCATGCTCCCATGGTTGATACCAAGCTATTTGTTCTTCTATTGTAAAGGTCTCCCTTTAGGGTTTTGTGGGGTTGGCTTGGCATTTTTAGGCCGGGTGTGAGAAATGGGAGGGTTGTTTCACTCATATGGGTTGTGCGATGTAATTTTTTTTGTCCTGCAAATCAGTTTCTATACACGCTTACTCTATGTACATATGGCTGTACAGGTCCCGCACACCAGGGCTAAAGCTCCTGGGACGAAAAACACGTTAGGCCTTACATTCCTATCCTGGAATATATGCGGCCTCAATAATCCCCGGAAAGGTAAAATGTTGCTTCAGTGCAGATTGCTTTCCTGCAGGAGACACATCTCCCTGCTGGCACAGTGCCCTCCTTTCCAGCCATATGGGCCTACATCAATACTTTTCTATTTACAGTTCCTACTCTTGGGGTGTTTGTATCTTGATTCATAAAACAGTGCCGTTCAGGCCACTATCTACCTAGGTGGATCGCAGTGGCAGATATGTGCTGGTTGTGGGGCTTTTAGATAACCTAAGCTCCTCTTAGTTAATGTGAATGCTCCTAACATTGATGCTCCTGAATTTTTTCAGGCTTTCCATTCGCACATTGATAGCTTCAATATAGATCACATCCTGGTGGGTGGGGACTTTAATTTGGCTGTGGACCCAGCATTGGACACCACTTTCCATCCCCCGACATCCAAGCCCTGTTCCCTTAGGGCTCTGAGGGATCTCTGCACCACCTTCTCTTTACATGACCACTGGCGTCTGTTTGCCACGGGCACATTGGCCTACATCTTTCATTCAGCAACCCATGGTATCTGGTCGTGTATTGACTATTGGCTTTTGACTGGCGGTACTGCGAGTGGGTTACAGATGTCACGCATTTACCTTACCTCGGACGTTATCTGACCATTCCCCGGAACTGCTGGCACTTTCTATACCTGCGACTTGTGGGGCCAAGAAACTTTGGAGGTTCCTTTACACGACGTTGTTGGATGCCCTGTTCTGTGCAGCCTTATCGTAGGTGGTGGTCGACTTTTTTAAACTGAATGAGGGCTCAGTGGGTACCTGGACAGTATTATGGGATGCCTTTAAGGCCTACATCAGAGGCATCTGCATTTCCACATACTCTGGTTTCCTGCGAGCAATACGTCATCATCTAGCACAGGTGGAGGCACAGCTTGTTGACATTGACTGGGTGACCGAGGCTGCCGATATCGCCCCTCAAATGAGGCGTTGTGGGGCTTTGCTTGATGAGTTTACCACATTGGCAGAGCGGGATGTTCATTACATGGGCAAATATTCAATAGCCCGTAAATATTTAGAGGGGGATAGACCTGGGAGACTGCTGACCAGACTGATCTGACCCCCACATCCCGCGTCCCATATACTTGAAAGTAAAAGGCCTGATGGCAGTGTTGCTGTCAGTACAGCTGAGGTCCAAGTGGAGCTTCTCAAATATTATTCCATGCTTTATACAGCGCAGACGGGGCCACCTGGTCCCGCTTCACTGGACTATTTAGATGACATTGTTATGGTCTGGCTAACATACCCCTAGCAGCAGTTCCTTAGTGAACCCGTCTCTGCTGAGGAGGTGTCGCAGGCAATAGATTTGCTGGATGGGACGCGTGCCCCGGGGTTGGATGAGTTTACTGGGGTGTTCTACAAGAAATACAAAGATAGTCTAAGTCCTCATCTGGTATCAGTGTATGCAGAGTCTCTGGAGGCTGGGGCTCTCCCTGCATCTATGAGAGAGGCGGTTACTGCCAAACCCCCCAAAGACCCTCTATATTGCAAGTCATATCACCCTCTCTCTCTGATAAATTTTGAAAATAAGATCCTGGCCAAAATGATTGCTACTCACCTCTCCCTCTTGTTGGACACAATTATCTCCCCAGCTCAATCTGGCTTTGTTCCGCACCGCTCCACCTCTATCAATCTTCGTACTGTCTTTTCGGTGATAAATAGAGGGCCCCCAGAGGTTCCAGCGGCGATCGCCTTATTGGACGCCAAAAAGGCTTTAGAGTCACTTGAGTGTCCCTTTTTACACACTGTCCTTAATAGGCTCTGGTTCCCCCGAGGCTACTCCAAACTGATTACCCTGCTGTACTCACAGCCCACAGCGCCATACGGCTAAATGGTGAGCTCTCCTAAATTTGCCCCATAACACACGGTACATGGCAGGAGTGCCCTCTGTCACCTCTGCTCTTTATCATGACAATGGACCGCGTGGTACGCCACTTACATAAGTGACATATCTACAAGGGACTGCAGTGGTCCAGTGGACAGCTCTTGGTGTCGTTATATGCGGATGACATCCTGCTAATTGTCGGCCATCCGGATACAAACCTAGCACCAGTATTGGCAGAGGTGACTCGCTTTGGAGAGTTCTCGGGCTGCATGTAAATTGGAGTAAGTCAGAGCTGTTTCCGCTGAATGACATTACTTGTCCACCCGAGACAGAATTTCCCTTGCGCTAGTGCCCTGACTCGGCAAAATATTTAGGTATTCATTTGCACAGGGAGCAGGTGATACAGCTAAATTATGGACACTCAGTGGAGAGATTCACCGCACTAGTGGATAGATTGGTGAAGCTACCTATCTCAATGGCAGACCAGATATCGCTCATAAAAATGGCGGTTCTCCCACATTTCTGTATCTATTTCTAAATATTCCAATCCAGCTCACTAATCCTTTTTTTGCTACACTTTGTAGCCTGGTCATTCAGCTGGTATGGGTGGATAAACATCCACGTATTTGATGGGAGATCCTCACTCTCCAGTATGAGGGAGGTGGGTTTGGGTCCCCCATTTCCAGCTTTACTATTTGGTGGCGCAGCATCAGTACACGTATCACTGGCATCATCCTGATGCTCACCTTCATTACTCTATCCCTGAGTGGGACCTGTCAGATTCTGTCCCGCTGAGTGCCCTTTTGCCAGGGGGTGTTCAACTATATCTCAGAGATATTCAGACTATCTCCACATCTAGCTGGGCAAGGTGCAGACTGGCTCATTTGCTTCAATGCGATACATTGTACTCCCTAGCACTGACCCTGATTAACAATCCATTTATACCCATCACACAGGAGGCGCTGGTACAGCGTATATTATGAGCTTTTCAACGTCACACCTTGGGGGATGTTTTCGCAGATTACCACATATTTTCATGCACCACAAATACTCGTTTCACAGATAACACATACTTGCAACACTTTGTGCTATGCCGTGTATAGCGCGCCATGCGAGCTTGCTACACTACATATCCCTTACCGTGGTTGCTACAGCGGACTCAGGGGGAACTTGGTATCAAGACTCTACTCAGTTTGCATTAGGGCTCTACCAGTTCCAAACACACAACTAAGGGAATCCTGGGAGTGAGATCTAGGTCCTCAACTATCTCAAAAAGTCAGGGAGACATGTTGTGCACAGACCAGGTTCGCCCCACATAACCAACGCCACAAGTTAGTACACTTCAAATTCCTTAGAAGGTTATACATCAACCCCAGAGATACAGCTTGAATGGACCAGAGCCGCTCCGCTGCCTTCCCTAAGTGCTGTGCTTGGATCGCTGATTTTGCACATTTGACCTGGACCTGCCCTAACATTCGCCCTTTTTGGTGCGAGGTGTATGACAGATTGTCGACCATTGTGGGGTGGCCTATGTGGCCAGAGCCACTCTCGGCCCTTCTCGGCTACACAGGTGACTTACCCAAGCCCATAAGGTGCCTCACAGCAATATCGCTCCTGTTGGCTAAACAGGATGTTGCAATTCAATGGGGGTCAAAACATGCACCTAGAGTTCATTCCTCGTTGGCCAGCCTCACGTATTGTGACACTAATGGAGAGCTTTATGCCTCACTACAGCCTGTGAGGGCTAGGCCTAGGGACATTTGGCAGCCGCTGAGGGACTATTTGTTCACATTGGCCATCTCTCCTCCCACGTCACAGCCCGCTAATGGTGCCATCTCATGTTGAACTCAATCCCCGCATGTCAATCCGTCTATTTCAGTACTAACTGTTCTTTGCCTGCTGCTGATCTATTGTTCCCTGAGGACACAAGATGATATTATATATGATTTCTGCTGATGTATGACCATTTATATGCTGTACAGTGAACACGTTTGAACTGCATTGTTATGTTTGTTCTTTGATATGTTTTAAATTGATGAATAACATATATTAAAAAAATACAAGAGCTGAGAGCTGGATTCTAATTTGAATAAAATTGAAAAGTCACCATTGGTGACTGAATCTTACCTGAAATTGATGAAAGGTAAGGTGACGTCTGTTAAACCTCTTTAAAGACAGTGGGTGAAGCTTTAGAGCCCTGTTTATCTTGACATAGACAGTAAATACTACCAACAAATACATGTCTGACATTCACACAGCTTCTGTGTCTTAGCTAGCGTAAATGCTGGCTGGATGCTTGCCATTCATCTCACTCACAAAAACAGTAACTCCCAACCAGTATGTTCAGTAAAGGTGTGAGAAACACCACTATTTATTGATCCAATAATTCCAAACTTAACTATATACACAATTCTCAACACTCGATTCTTGGTCCGCTCCTCCTCTCCCTTTACACACACTCCCTTGGCAACATCGTATGCTCCTTTCACTTTTCTTATCCTCAAAATGCAGATGATACTCAAATTTGCCTTTCATTCCATACTCTTGTTTCACAATTACGAGAGCAAATGTCAAAGTGCTTCAAGATCATCTGTTACTTCTAAAAGCAAAGTAACTTGTTTTCTTGCAACACCAGCACCTGCATCTCTGCCCTACCCTCATGACTCCCTGAACAGAACATCTTCCACTAGAAATCTGGCTCTATCCTTCAACTCAAAAGTCAACATAGAAAATAGCCTTATAAACACAGCGACAACTATGATATACCAGCTACTAAACACGCAAAATGTATTCAAACATTTCTTTCCACACTGCCAAGACCCTCATTTACTGATCAGTCCTCAGGCGGGTGGGCCATTGTGAAAGTATTTTAGTTAGCATCCCCTTTCCGAGGTTCGTTCACAGTCCTTTAAATTCACTGCTAGGACCCTCTACAGTCTTCCAAACTGCATACCTACATTAAATTACCAGAATCAAGCCACACGTTATGTTATGCAGCTTCGTTGTACACTATCACCAGGAAGGATATCTTGGCTATCAGACAAAAACAGAGCAACAACCAACTTCTAATCCTAGGTCCAGATTTATGAAGGGCTTGCATTGCCCTTGCATAATGCACAGTGACACACGGCAACACAAGCTCTTTAGTCAGATTTACTATAACAAGCAGAGCTGCTCTACATGGTCTAGTAAACCTGGAGTAACGCAAGGCAGCGCAAGTCGCTGACTTGCATTACTCTGCCCTGGAAAGGTATTCCATGAGTGGAGCATGGGCGTTTCCATGCATCCACCCATTGTTTTTACCCACATTTCCACATGTACTAGCACTAGTAAACCTGGGAATGCATCAAAATGAAACGCCTTCCCAGGTGAGGTGTAACGAGGAGAAATATGCTTATTTCTCCTTGTTTTTTCCTTTTTCTATTTATGCTGCTTTCCCGACACACATAGAGAGGGAAACAGCCCCAAGGGATTGTTTTGGTGCCGGAAAGTGTCACATTCTTACACAAAAAAAATCCTGCCTGTAATGTAAGCACCCTTGCACCACGGTACAATGGTGGCTGCGTTGGCACTATGCTGCAATCAGTGTGACAGCGCAGGGAGAGAACAGGAATGTGCCTTTACATAGTATACTTAGGGGCATATTTATACTCCGTTTGCGCCGGAATTGCGTCGTTTTTTTTTACGCAATTTCGACGCAAAACTAACTCCATATTTATACTTTGGCGTTAGACGCGTCTAGCGCCAAAGTCCATGGAGTTTGCGTCATTTTTTTGCGTGGACACCTACTTTGCGTTAATGAGATGCAAGGTAGGCGTTCACGTCAAAAAAATCGACTCCGAGGCATGTGCGTTGGATTTATACTCCCGGGCAAAATTCACGCCCGGGAGTGGCCGGGTCAAAAAAAATGACGTACGGCCGCTTTTGCGCCGTTTTTTAGCGCCTGCAAAAGGCAGGCGTTAAGGGACCTGTGGGCTCTGAAGGAGCCCAGAGGTGCCCTCCCATGCCCCCAGGGACACCCCCTGTCACCCTTGCCCACCCCAGGAGGACACCCAAGGCTGGAGGGACCCATCCCAGGGACATTAAGGTAAGTTCAGGTAAGTGTTTTTTTTTTTTTTGTGGCACAGGGGGGCCTTATTTGTGCCCCCCTACATGCCACTATGCCCAATGACCATGCCCAGGGGACAGAAGTCCCCTGGGCATGGCCATTGGGCAAGGGGGCATGACTCCTGTCTTTGCTAAGACAGGAGTCATTTCTATGTGGGTTGGGAGTGAAAAAAAATGGCGCAAATCGGGTTGAGGCGAAAAAATTGCCTCAACCCCATTTCTTGACGCCCAAGCTCCATTTTCCCCTACGCCGGCGCTGCCTGGTGTACGTCGTTTTTTTTAACGCACACCAGACGGCGCCGGCGGCTAACGCCGGCTAACGTCATTCAATAAATACGGCGCCCGCATAGCGCTTCAGAATGGCGTTAGCCGGCGCTAATATTTTTGACGCAAAACTGCGTTAGCGCAGTTTTGCGTCAAAAAGTATAAATATGGGCCTTAGTATACACAATGCATTCCTACCCTAGCCCTGTCAGGCAACGCAGTCTTGCTGCGTGACTTGTTAATAAATCTGCTCTTTGGTCTTCAAAGCCATGAGCAACCGCGCTTCAAATTACGGATCCACTTCAACTTTCATTTTCTAATCTGCTGACCAACACCTCCCGGTTAAACCAAAACTTTCGACCCCCACATTTAGATTCACTTCCTTCCAAAAATACTAATATTCATTTCTACTAGTATTTACTTCCAATCTTAAAGCAAAACGCATTTAAGCTGGTTCTCAAGGAATTTCTCATCCTACCAGAGCAGCTATAAATATTCACATACTCCTGTAACTTAATTTTTTTCATTGTTAATGTGTATGTATCCGATAAATTTTTTGAAAATTTTCTTATGTTCTTTCGCTTCAACCATCAATCAAATTCCTACACAATCTAAATGCGCAGCCTCAAAGAACCGTGAAAACAACAATAAGACAAACAATAAACGCTAATGCTGTTTCTAATGGAAGTACTAATGTGCGCCCATTGTTCCACAAAGTCTGATAGATAGCATCGGTAAACTTTGATTACAAAAAATTAAAAAAGTCTGTTTCACTGCTCCCTCTGAACGCTTGCAGTAGCACATTGGATCTTAACATCAATTTCCATTTGGAAATTTGGTCTTTGATGAGTCACTGACAGTCAATCTGTCAGGCTGCCTCATATAATTGTCTCACAACATTTACAATTTTTCAGCAGCTTGGTAAGACCTTCACATATTTATAAGGTTATTGATTGTTATAACATGATCACCTTATTTTCCGACTGCACTTTCCATTCTTTAAAAGGCATGCCCTGGTATTTGCTTCACATATCAAAATAACCTTTGAAATCTAATTTATTTTCTCTGACAAGCTGGCTATAAGCAGAGAGGTTAGTTGAAAATATTTCAGAATATTTATCAGCGCCACGTTCAACACAGCATTGCGTGTTCCCAAAACCAGGTAAAACCAGTTATTGTTTCCCATTAAAATTATGTATTGGCACATCGAGTTCTTCACACCATCTACGCATCTCTGCTTCTTGTCATAAACTTGCAATATTTTAACACAACCCTATTAATCAGCCCCGTGTGATTTTTTTTAGAATGTCATTATAAAACCAAATCAAAAAGGGACAACAGAGAACTTTGGAAAATGTTAGATTTAAAGAAGTGAAAATGCATAAATATAGGAAAGTTTGCCTTTGTTAATAATTCAGCACAATGTTAGTTTGCCTTTGTTAATAATTCAGCACAATGTTACTCATATCAATTAGTCACCTCCTGAGCTCATCCACCATTTGTGCTGTCAGGAAATCCGACACCCTGGTGTGTGACAACTTCAATAAAAAGAAAATATAGCCAAATAAAAGGCCAGTCGTTGGTAATGTCACACAATATGTCACAGGTGATGTATGATTTCATCTGTGATGTGTAAAGCCATGAGCCCTAAGTTGGCAGATTCCATAGCTGACGTTAATAAGTGGATGTTTGACTTTTAGGATCTACTGGAGTGTTTTCAGAGTTTGTAGATTTTTTAAAAATCAGTGTAGGATGGCTTGGAGGAGCCTTAATCTCTATTAAGGTATTTTTATGTTTCGCCTGCACAGCTATTGTGCTTTGCTTGCAAAGTCTTTTCTATTTAAAAAAAAATAAAAGAGGCTTAGAACCTGCCCCTTACTTACCTGTACTTACTATTAGCTGGCTCCCAAATGGCTTCTATGTCACTTTACTTACCATTGGCTCCCTTCTCACTTTACTTACATTTGCTGGCTTCCACAAAGGTTCCCACGTTACTGTGATGGTCAGTGCCTCCTCCTCACCTTTGTAGTCCTGCCGTGGAGCCTGGACAACATACTGCTTCTAGTCCCAAGTGTCCATGCTCCTGCAATGGTACTTTTTTATTATTTTGAAGTGTAGCACCCCATCAGACTGTACCATTTGCAGGCTGTCTCTACTCTACGCCCACATTTTCCAGCACTGGAGAGCTCACTTTTTCACCAAACGTGCACTAAAAATTAGTTTTAAGCTAGCCAAGTTACTCCCCACATCCAAGCACAAACGTAGCTGCTTACGCCCTCTACCTTCATGGGAGGCAACCAAATTCACTACAATTGTAATAGGCAGACCTTTTTTAATCGCCTGCAAGGGTTCAAGAACTTTGGAGACCAGCTGCCTGTCCAGTGCACGTAGCAAGCTTGTGTTTTTTTCACCTTCTGGTACTTGTAGTTTGTCTTTTCCAGTTAAGTATGCAGGACTACACATACCAGAAAGAAATCAAGCACTATTTCTATCTTAGTCTTCAACATTCAATTGATTTTGAATTTGAAAGGTGTCCAAGGAAACCATCCTTTTAAATCGTTTTTGAATGTATTCATGTAGGTGATTTCTCTGGTGAGACAAATCCTGTGGCACTGCAAGACCACTCCAGAGTGTGCTGCAGCAGATGTATCTGTTCTGTTTTGAATATTTCTGTGACAATACTCATCATGCTTACATGGTATGAAACAAATTATACATATTATAGTCACAGGTCAGGAAATGCAACAGCGGAACAGGTGAATGGTAATGATTGCGCCTCATAAATCATGGCTGACAATTGAACTCGTGATAATAGATAATGTAAGGCCAAAAACACACAGGTTATATCATCAGGGCAGGAAATGCAGATTATGTCAACTCTGAAGTATTACTGGTTATCCTGAAAATGCAATAACCATCATCCCAACATCCATATACCCTTGGGGCATGTAATACATCTGAAAAAGGCACATCATTCTCAGTCAGACTGTGTAGACCCAGAAACCCCTACACTCCTGTTTGGGGGGTCCCAGTAGCACCAGGGCCTGGTTAAAATGCATTCATTCAAGAAATTGAGTCAGGCACTGGGAAACATATGAGCCTAAAATAGAAATTATGGCAATTTCCTTTCAAATCGGGCCAATCTGTAGAGCATGGGAGCCTAGACATTCTTAGTGTGGCCTTTATGATAATTCTCTAGTGGTCGAGTCCCCAGCGGGGCCTGCCTACAGAGAGGACACTCTGTGATTGCCACCAACAAAGGATGAGACCTCCCCAGGTAGGTGCTAACATGGTGGGGGCGTATTCCCACTTCCCAGGGCTGAGGGGGAGACCTCACTGGGTCTTCCCCTCACCTAAACAATAAAAGGCAGACACCCATAAACATGTGTTGCAACGGCTGAGATTGTAGCATTGTCCTTTCTTCAAGCCGTCTGGAACTCCCAGCAGGTCCGGGACTTCCTCGTGGACCGCTGCTGTGAGATGCCAGAAAAAGGGGGAGCTGCTTGCGCAGTCAGTATGGCTCTGAGAATTTCCTTGCCCCAATAAGGGTCTTGGCAGTTCTCTTTTAATGAATGGTATGCTCTGCCACACCTACGGGGGATTCCTTGCTCCGGGGTGGTGTCCAAAATGGGATTCTTTTACGCCTGAGGCAAAACCCTTCCGAAGGAGAGGCTGCGGGAAGGCCAAATGACAATGGCAAGAAGTCCTTGCAAAGTGCCCCTCCTGTAGGTGGGAAGGTGTGCTGGGCTCCTGGTTTCTGTCTTGTGGCAGTAAGGCCCCACAAGGGGGTTCCCAAAGGACGGGCGGCACCGCTCCAAGCAGAGAGGGAAAGAAAGAGAAAATAACACACTAGATCTGTCTTGGGTAAAACAAGGGTAGCGCACCACACACGCTATATCTCGGAACCTGGGGGAAGTGCTGACCACGCGCTGTTTCACAGAAGGCTCAAGTACAAGATATAGCGCCCCCCACATGCTATAGTTGCAGGGCTAGGGCCAGCAAATGAACAACAGAAATCCTACATTGTCCCCAGAGAGTACACTGAAGGGAATACAAGGCAGGCAGCAGTGTACAGAGAGGCCAGCGCATTAAGGCACTGAATGGTGGTTCCTCCTGGCAGCTCAGCAGTGCCTATGTAGTCCAGAGTCACGGAACAGTCTGGTAGCAGGGCAACAAGCAGAAAAGCAATCCAGGAAGTCCCCTATGCCACCCAGCAGTAACAAGTAGCAAGGCAACCACAGAAAAGCAGTGCAAATGAGTCCTTTGGGCAGTCCAGCAGTCCTTCTGGCAGAGGTTCAGTCCAAATCCAAAAAGTGCTCATAAAATCACGTGGCAAGAGCCCCTGTACTTATACTCCAGGTGCTCAACTTCTAGAAGGTGGGATAATGTTCCAGCCAGATCTGACCAATTCCAAGAGGTTCGCTTCTCCCCTACTCAGGCTCCAGACATCAGTAGGATGTAAATGAGTCACAGCCTATTCAAGTGTAAACTGTGAACAACCCTCCCTCTCTCCCAGCCCAGGAAGACCATCAGTATGTAGAGGTAACCCTGTCACTCCTGACCCTCCCTGATGGATGGCCTTCTGGAGAGTATGCACAAAGTGGAGCTGTCAATCTGCCCAGATGTGGATGGGAGTCAGGCTGCAAAGCACCAGAATTATAAGCACAGAGAAGTGCCCACTTTTAAAAAAGGGCATTTCTGAGATAGTAATGTCAAATCCACCTACACTAGTAAGCATGATTTCTCACTACTATTCCAAACATATTAAACATGCCCACGCTACCCCTCACAGATCAGAAATTACCACTTAGGCATATATAAGGCTATTCCCAATGCAAACCTATATGAGGAGCAGCAATTACAGCAGTGAAAAATTAGATGGGCTGTTTGTGACTTCTAGAACATGTAGCACATAAAAATGTGTCCTACTATTACATACACATCACTCTGCCCATAGGGCTATTTAGGGCCTACATTAGGGATGACTTAGGTGTAGTAAAAAGGGAGTTTAGGCCTTGGCAAGTAGTTTGACTTGCCAAGTCAGTGTGGAGGTTAGCTGTGCATGCCAGCCCTGCAGTGGCAGGCCTGAGACAGGTTTGAAAGATTATTTCTGTGGGTGGCACCATCAGTGCTACGGGCTCACTAGTAGCATTTAATGTACCAACCCTAGGTATATGGTTTACCACTTTACAAGGGACTTACAGGTAAAGTAAATAAGCCAAACTGATGTAATCCAACTATACCAAGTTTTAGGTGAGTGCACATGCACTTTAGCACTGTTCATCAGTGCTAAAGTGCCCAGAGTCCTAAGGGCAAAAAAGAGGGTGAGAAAAATAGAAGGAGAAAGGTAAAACGTTTGGGGACAGCCCTGTAGAATTGGCTAATTCCAACATTCTGTTCATGTCACACAGCCACAATTGCCTCTTTTACTGGTCTGACTTTACGAGAAACAAAATGAGTGGAACTTATGTATGCATTTTGCTCCTAAGTGAATTGTTTTTTTAAGGAATGTTGGCAAAGTAACCTTACTTTGCCAGTAACCATTTTTATCTGTCAGCAAAAGAGCTGCTTTAAGAGCCCCTTGGTTAGTAGTCAGTGCTGTGCTTAATACTCTACCAAGTAATGTGCAGTTCATAGTTGTTAGGAGACAGTTTGTTCAGTGTGTGGTTATTATCCAACTTCTCCGAGCAGTATGAAGCCATTGTGAGAACTAAGGACCTGCTCATCAATAACCAATTGAGTGGATGTAAATAATGCCCTGGATATTAAAATTATATAGGAATATTAGAGCACGCAGGAGAATGATTTACAATCTCTCATCTGATAAATCTTTTTTAAGTTGATGGCAACATCATGGAAATCAACAATATTAAACAATTTAAATTTCTGTGAAGCCATTTTGGCCACACAATAAGAACCAAGAATCAATAATTGAAGTTAGGTAATTTATTTCCAATCAATACCCAATCCAAGATATATGCAAGTCATGACAATGTTGAAAAGGTACAGAATTACAGCTGGCAAACTGAAATATCACAATTGGTTCAGTTTCATCAAATTAAAGTACAAACCAATAACAACCATGGCAATACTGAAGCTGAGAATTAGGAATAAGTGTTCCATAAAGAATATCCTGCTCTATCCTAAAAATAAACTGATTGTCAATTCATCTAGTCAGATTTCTAAGTCAGAGATAACGGTGGTTGGAATGGAATCTTAGAGAAATTTGGGAATGTGAGAAGGTGTCAGCATAATGAAGTCTTCAAAAAGAGTTCTCTAGAAAAAGGAATAAGGGCCATATGTATGAAAGCTTTTTCCCATAGACGCAGAATGGGTAAAATTCTTTGGTACATCTGGCCCTAAGTGTTTAGCATGAAGCTTCACACTTGCAAGAATAAAGGAAACAAAGAGATCTGTGTCCCTTGAAGTCTAAAGAAAAATCTGTCTCTACTTCTAAAATCATAAGCATTAATTAAAACAAACAGAACCTTCAACATTAATGTTATTTTCTCCTCCCCTCCAAGACCCTATCAGCTTCGGACCTGTCATCTGTATTTGCAACACCATTGGAATTTCTCATTCCACAGAACTTGGACAGCTACTGTCACCTTGAGCATCCCCCATTCCTGGTACATGGTGAATAGGGGACTTCAACTGCTCCTTAGATCCTCACTCCTTTTGCCAAAATTTCTCCCATGCCTTTCCATCAACAACTAATAGATAAGACAGTGCTCCATTTCACTAGCTAACGAAGCCTTCAAACGCATCTGCAAAAAAAAAGAACACACTATCCAACCAAAACACATTTCAAAATTAAGGTCTTTAGAGCCAGATGAATCAATTTTCCTAATAACAATTACCTAATCGTGATTTTTTACGAATCACAATTAGGTAATCGCTATTTGTATGTATGAAACTCCAGGAGTTTCATTTAGCGATTCTCAATGGCTCGCAAATCGACCTACCTCATAAATATTCATGAGGTAGGTTGCAATTTGCAACCCATTGTGAATGGCTATTATTACAGGGATGGTGGCCTGCTGGGCTCAGCAAGCCACCATGTCTGTGATTACTTTTAAATAAAGCAATCTTTTATTTTTTTGAAATGCAGCCTGTTTCCTTAAAGGAAAACGGGATGCATTTAAAAAAGAAAAATGGAAAGTTTTCTTTTCATTTTTTAAGAGTAGTCAGTGGGACCACTGCCTGCTCTTAAAAAATGTTTTCACATGCATTTACAAATGGGAAGGGGTACTTGAAGTAGGCGGTAAAATGCAAATGTTTTGCAACCTCATTTCGTTCACAAAACATTCCTACATACCTCTGCGATTCGGTATTAGGGAGGAACGACCTTGACACGCCGAATCGGTATGTAGTTGGAATTCCAATTTGCAATTCGTGAGCAAGTTACCAAATTGCAAATCAGAATTAATACATTCCAAAATGCATTTTTGCAATTGCAAACAGCCCAAACAGCGCAAACAGCCCACAAAAATGCATGATACATCTGGCCCTTAGTCAGTTAAAGTTTGCATGACTCTAACAATTTAATATGTATTTCGAAAAGATTGTTATAAGTGAACATGTTAACTTTCGGAATAAACATAACACGGAAAGCAGAAGAATGTATTTTACTTTCTCAAATGCAACTTAAAGAGTAAATGTAAAACATATATAATGAATGCATGTAAGAATTTTATATGAACGTTTGTATGCACATTGACAAAGCTCCAGTCTTTCAGTGGTTACCTTCCATTAATGTGTTTTAATATCCATGTATGTTAATAATATTAAGGCACAAATAAATATAGGGTTAAATGTAAATATGTAATTTGTGCAGTAAAAACATGTAAAGGGTGGAGTCTAAATTGTGCTTCTCCAATCCCCCTTCTGATGGCAGTCAGCCATCACAGTATCACACATATGAATCCATATTAGGTGAGATCAAGTCAAAACATTGAGGTTCAGTACTTTCCAGATGTTTCAGATCATCATAAAATCTATACTGACTCTACTCCATTTCCAAATTGAGTCCTTTTCAGTCCCTTCAGATGTTGTCTTTCCTTCCTTGCCTTTACATATTTATAGCCTTTGAAAATGATGAACAAACATATCACACAAATGGCAATAACAACAGAACCCACTATTTCACTTCCTGGGCTTCCGAACCATCCGCCAGTGCCAGAAAACTCATCTCCAATTTCTTTCTAAACACTTGTAGCTTCTAATTCCTGTACCTATCCTCTTAAGGCTATATTGTTCTTAATGAAAGTCCTCATTCTTGTCAGGGATGTAGCTGCAGCCTTGCTGGACCTTTAACATCCTGCAGACTCTGCCCTCTTTCGCGAAAAGAATGTCTAGGGCAAGACGATTTGGCAAAACCATAGATCTCAAAGCTGTCATTGCAGCATCTACAGCCAACAAGGAATATGCTATACGGGACAATTTATCTACTTTGGTAGACAGTTTTCCAATCTTGTAATAATTCAAAATCAAACCTGCCTTTGGGATTACTGCACCAAAAATGTCTCCCACAATTTCAGCACCACTAACATCTCGTTTTGCTCTAGGTTTCGTCTCCCATACAGGATCATTTTGATGGTCCACATGATAGATCTGTTGGAAAAACCACCTAAATAGCACATACCATGACATCCTTTGGGCAATTTGAAATATACACGATCCCCACCAACAAAATAAACTCTAGGAATGAAGGGATCATGTCCCAAGAACCCAAGCCTAATATCTCCATTTCTGAAATCATTGACATGAACACTTGGTTAAAAGAAGATTTAGTCCTACTCACACATAATTTCCCTTTGTATTTCCAGTCTAAAAGTAGTGCTGGCATAACACCGAAGTCTCTATGTCTTGCTTCTTTCTCATCCCATTGTCTCTTATATCTCTCATCCCAATCTGTTTCCCCTCTCATTCATTGCTCTCTTCCTATCTTCTATTGAATCTAAAAATGTCTTCTCAACTTGTAAGCGGCTTAAGTAACTGCCAAGTGTCTCCATTGTCTTAGTGATGATTCAAATGCTTCAACAGAGGAACTTCAGTAAATGCCAAACAATAATTCAAAAAATAATATTTGAAATGTCCTGTTCCATAAAACAAACTTAACAGAAGGCTATGCGTAACTTAACAGAAGGCTACGCTCATATATGGTAGGTAATTCCTTCATAAGCTGATACAGGTAACTGCGTAAAGACATATAGCCTCATTATGACCCTGGTGGCCTTCTGACCACCAGGGTTAATGTGTGGTATTACCGCCAACAGGCTTGCAGTGCATACTGCCACAATATGAGATTGGCAGGTTGGCTGCAGATGACCTACCACCACGAAAACCATGGTGGTAGGCCCTACCGGTGACAGGGAATTCTTTACCTATCACCAGTAGGTGGCTCCCCCACCCCTCAACACTCATCTGACGCCCCCACCCCACTCCATCCAAACTCACCCCCCACCCACCTGATACACAAACTAACCCCCCAACCCCTCTGATCCACTCACTCACCCCACCACCCCCTCCGATCCACTCATTCACCCTCTCACCCCATACATGCACACAATTGCAGACACGCACACACCACACAACTGACCCCACCCCCCACAACCACACACACACACATCACTCCCTCCTCACCCCACCCCCACTACAGTCACAGCGCCGCTCATCCTACACACTCCCTCCCTGCATACACTCACACAGACACCCACATGCATACACCCATTCACTTACACTGGCATACACACACTGGCATACACGCATTCATATATGCATACTGCCAGACATACTCACACACATTCTTACACACAATCACACTGACATGCAGACACACTTCACCATTCTTACACGCATTCACTCACATGCATACAACCATGCAAACAACACAATACACACAGATGCGTTCACATACACACTTAAACATTCACGCACACACTCAGACACACACCCAACACCCCCTACCCTCTCACTCCCCTCCACTCTCGGACGCCCGAGTTACCTTGTACGGGGAGGAGGTTGTCCGGCATGGAACAGGGAAGGGCGCTGCTACCAGCATAAAACGGCTGGTGGAGTCCTTCTGGCGGGGCGGTGCTGGTGTTGGCAGCATCAGCTTACCACTGTTCACCGCCATGAGCACTGACGGATTTCCGCCCTTATTGTGGTGAAAGTCAGGCAGTGCTCATAATATGGTGGACTGATGGTAGCCGGCGTGGCAGTTTGTTGGCGGCCATCACCGTGGCGGTAGGTGGTATTTACCGCCAGTGACATAAAGAGGGCCATAGTTCTTTGAATCCATAGTTTCAACATATTTTTAAAGCAATATAAAGCAAGTATTTGATAAATACTCTCCTCCAGATACATCTACATGTAAAGCCTCATAATCTAATGCATGCAAACTATTATATATAGGACTCAGAGTCAAAGAGGTAACACTAGGCTGAGTTTAACTACTGTAGGAGATATGGGTGAAAACAATCCTACAAATAGAATAACTACTACTACAATAGTGATAAGTAACACTCCTCCTAATATATAGCTACATCTATGTGTGCTATTAGTTTCCATACCTTCTCTAGAATCAGACCCTTGAATAGAAGTTAGCAGCAAACAGAGTGCAGTTTAAACTCAGTTCAGGTTGCAGTTGAAATGTATGGAGGCTCAACTGGGATCTCACTTTTGTCTTTCAAATCAGAGATTTACCCTCCATCATCAGTATGTCCATTTAGGGGATGCGTACCTCCAATATGACACTCTATTTCTTTTTGATCTCCTGAGTGCTGGTTGCTCACTTTCACTGCACCTCAAATACAGACTCATCATTATCCGCTGAGATAGTGCTCAGTCCTTGTTCTGTAGGAAATCACAGCCTCTCTCTTTCTTGATTCCTCAGCCAGCTATCCTCAGTTGTTCTGCGAAGTGACACAGTACTAGGCCCTTCCTCAAATTTCAGTTCATCAAGACCCCCCTCAGGGTGAGAATGTGCTGTCATAGGCTCAGTACCTTAGTCACCCTGTCTCCCAGTTATGGGTTGCACTTCTGAAAGAGGTACTGCCACATCATCAAGAGGACACTCCACTCTATGAGTGTGAGCTGCATGAATCAAGTTGGGAAGAGCCCCACACTTGACATCTGTGTTTGTCACTAGGATCACCTAGAAATGCCCACACCATCTAGGCTCCAAGCATGATTTTTTAACATTCTACTTCACCAGAACCCATTGCCAGGACGGAGGTCATGCCACTGCTCCAGATGTAGAGAGGCAGTAACAGCTTAATCCTGGCGAGCTACAAAATGGACCCCATCAGTTAGTCCCTTGCAATAATCAAGAACCATGTCATACGTAATGTTCAGAAGCACATTTGCAGGCACTGCAGGCAGACTCATGGCTCTCCCCATGATTATCTTATGAGGTGATAATCCTGTTTTTCTGCCAGGGACACTGTGAAGGCCCACTTTCACAAGAGGCTGAGAGTATGGCCGCTTCAGAGATGGTGAAGCACACACTTTGTATTGCCTGGCTTTTAATGTTCTGTACTTCTGCTCCACAATACCTGAAGCCCCTAGCGGATAACTGAAATGTATCTTTGCTCAACCTGTAATGCTGCACACTACATTCTTGGGACCTCATTATTGAAATTAGTTCCTCAGTCTGACTCCAGCGAAGTAGGGAAAGCAAACCTAGACATGAACTCCCTCAACAGAAATCTGGCTACTGTGAGACTGTCATTTCTCCTGGTCGGTAGGCTTCTACCCAACGCAAGAAGATGCACACAATCACCAGGGCATATCGCATACAGGCATTTTAATGAAGTCCATCCACATTCTGTAGAAGGGCCCTAGTAATCTTCCTATGTGGCTCAATATAACTTGAGTTCTTTTCCCTGTATCCATCTGTTGACACACAACACATTTGTGGAACAAGTTGTCAGTCTCTAGTCTAAATCAAGGTTTAAAACAACCTGAACATGGCGTCCTTCCCATTTTGAGCAGGTCCATGGAAATGCCTTGCCTTTGGGGAAAGCATACAATCAGGCATCACCAGTCTGCCATCTACAGAAACCCTTATATCAGCATCTCTCTTCACACATCCTGCTCTGATTCAACCCTGCTGTTCTGCCTCTGACACTTCCTCCTGCAAGCTCTTCACTTCCTCTCTAGTATCAGTTATTGACAACAAAAGGTTATATGTTTATGTTTATGTATTTGTAGAGCACATGGCTACCCTTGGGGATTCCCAGCGCTGGCTGAGAGAGGGCATTTTATACAGCTGGGCAGTGTTCATGTGATGTTACAAAATGTATTGTTGAAATAGCCAGACTTTGTCCATCTTCCTGAATCTTGGTTCCACATCCAAATGCCATAACACCAGGGCATTGAGTTCCAGAGTTTGGAGGTCAGGTACACAAAAGATTTCTCCCCATTTTTCTCTCTGAATTTTTGGAATAGTCAGTAGACTGCCTTGAGAGGATTGAAGAGATCTGGTTGGGGGATAAGGGGATATCAGACCTCTAATCTTAGTAGGGCCCTCACAATTTATTGCTTTGTGTACCAGACATTATAATTTGAATTTAATTCTGACTTGGGCAGCCAGTGAAGTGATCTCATGGCTTCTTTCACTAGTTAAAATCTGGGAATGTTAGAAAGAATTCTGATAGCTACGTTTTGAACTACTTGTATTTTTTGTCACATATTTTGGTGTCCCAAGGTAGAGGGAAGTGCCATAATCTAAGTGGGATAACACCAGGGACTGGATCACAATTCTTCTGGAATCCCCCGGAGTAAGGTCTAATATCTTACGCATGGTCCTTAGTAGTCCAAGACATGTGGCAGCAAGCTTTTGTGCATGGGCATCCAGGACAAGGGCTTTGTCCAACCCCGTTCCCAGATTTTTTACAAGAGAACTGGGTACCTGAGGGATCCCCAGACAGTCTAGCCAGACAATCCTTGAAGATGGAACTGAGTTATTCCCCAAGATCATTAGTTTAATTTTACAGCAATTTAGTTTTAGACTGCAGTTTGTCAACCATCTGGCAACTTTTTCCAGGAAGGGGGCGAATTGGTGAAATTCTGACTTATGGCTATCAGTGAGAGAAACTACTAATTGTCTATTGGCCGCATAAGATATTATGAATACCCCACACCTAGAGTGCAACTTGTCTGAGAAGCATGAATTTTCCATAATTTGGAAAGTTCTGTCATTTGCAAAGGAAGGAGACAAGGCATTGGATTGGCTGATCTCCTTCCTTTGTAAAGGACAGAAGCCAATGCACTGCCCTGTCCTGCACTCCAACCTCCTTAAGTCTCTCGATCAAGATCGAGTGGTCTACGGTGTTGAACACAGCACTTAAATCTAGTAATATAAGTGTGGCAGTCACTCCCTGATCAAATAGGTGTTTTAGCTCCTCTGTCACAGGTAGAAGAGCTGACTCTGTGCTATGTTGTGCTTAAAAGGTAATGGTTGTCTTTGAGAAAACTCGGCAATGTATGAATAACACATTTCTCAAGCAGCTTCTCCGTAGTGAGCAGCGGTGAAATTGGTTGAAAATTGACGAAGATGAATGGATCTGAATGGGATTTCTTCAAGAGGGGCCTAATCACTGCATACTACCATCTCTTGGGAACTACCCCTGATTCAAGAGAGAGATTTAGTATTTCCATTATACTGTAGTCGGGAGTAGAATATCTAAACCTTCAGCCAAAATGTGTGGTGGGGTTGGATGTAGGGGCAAGCCCGATTTAACCTTATTCATGTATGCACAGACCTTCTCCTCATTGACCCATGGGAAAGATGTCAATTGAGCAGAGACTGAAACCATTAGAAAATAATGATTATGACTTTGTGAGGAGGTTTTATGATGCCTTTTTCCCTTTTTCGAGCTGCAGTCTGGCCGGCAGTCCGTGTCTCAGGACGCCGGAACCACCGCAGCCCGTTTTTTGGTCCTTAACTGGCTTTTTGTGCCGCAGTGCAGCCCGGGAGTCTCATTTCGGACTCCGGGTCACACTGCAGCCCCTATCAGCCTCCCTGATTTCCCTGATTTCCCTTTTCCCACTCACTTTCACTTGGGTCCTTTTCTTTTCTTCTTTTGTCTTGTTTTTTCTTCTTTCTTCGTGTCCTCTTTCTTCTTGGATGGCCATATTGTCTTCTTCTGTTTGTGGTTGTCTTCCCAGCATGCATTTTGCATTTCCTTTTCTACTTGTTTTTTCTTCCCATTCATTTGTATGTGGCTTTTCCCAATCTAAGATGGTGTTGTGCATTCTTCCTGTTTGTCACTTCCTGTCTGATGGTATGGTTTTGTCTTTTCTCCATTGTTTATCCTTCTGGAGGGTACCTTGCAGTTTTCTAGTCAGTGGCACCGTGGCTACTGGAAGGGGTCGCCCTTATCCTGGCCAATCCAGAACCAGTAAGAAGTCAGGCGTCCTTCCAAGTATTGCAGCCTTCAGCGGTCAAAAAGTACATTCAGTGACAGGTTTGGGCTAAATTGTCTGAGAGGGATTCATAAATATCCATTTCTTTTATTCTGAAAAACATCTTCTATCTGATTGCAACATGTCACAGTAGAAGGCAGGAGAGAACTACCTTGGTCAGGATTAATTAGAGATTGAACAATCTGGAACAGTTCTTTTGGGGAGTTTGAGGCCTGTCTGATTTTCTACTCATAGTAGATGGCCTGTGCCGTTTTTAATTCACTATGATATTGCCTAATAACAGATTTATACCCATTTTTTAGTTGTGGGTTATCAGCTTTCGTCCACTTCCTCTCAAGTCGCTTACAATTGTAACTTTACTGAGGCAAGGTGGCTATTAAACCATGGACCATATTTTGAGTTTGTTTTACAGGTCCTCTAAGATAGTGAAATGTGTTCCTCTAGCGCCTGTATTATCCAGTTTTCCCAGCAATCATAAGCATCATCAGGGTTTTCTCCTAGTGTAGAGAGTGAGTTTTTTGGAGTAACCGCCCAGTCAGAGGGTGAAAGTTAGGCCCATCTTTGCTCTAATCTCAAAGAAGATTTAGTTGTATTTCTAACTGTCAGATTTTCTACCCTTAATGGAATGAAGAAATGATCTGTACATGGTGGATGGTTGGCCATATCTATCAGAATCTTTGGATCGTTGCTAAAGATGGGATCCAGAAGATGTTCTTTCTAGGGTATGGGGGAATTTATTTTTTGTAGTAACTGGATGGCCTCCAGATCCTGTATTATTCTTGCCTCTGCAGAGTTTGATCTCATCTAAATTAATATTAAGATCCCTTGTAATGTGAAGGGACTTTTACTGACCACCAGACTGGCTAGTGCATCTGGTAATGCTTCTAAACATTTTACATGATGTCCTAGTGATCTGTAGATGAAGAAAGCAGAAAAGGTGTGCGTAGGAGGTAGTGAGATAGCAAACTGAAAATATTCACTTTCAGTATTGGGAGCATGTTAGTAAGACATTCATGCTTATCTTTAAAAACAATTGTGATTCCAACCCCTTATTTACTATTATGATCATGTCTAAGAATGTGATAGCCTTGTGGAAGAGCCATCAGTATATCAGGACCTGCACTCTCATGGAGCCAAGATTTAGTCAGGAGCAAAACATCCAGTTGTTCCATCTATAACATCATATCTCTGTATTGTATTGTGGTAGGGCCCAGCAGTTAACCATACCCATTTTCCAGTAATCCCTCCTCATTACTGATCATGTATTAGCCATGCTGGGTCCTTCCTGATATTTCTATGAATAGCTGCAAGTAGAGCAGTAGGTTTCACCCTTATCCAGATTAATAGGAGTGCATGACAGAGTCCAAGGTAGTGGCCTAAGTAGATAAAGTTGTTGCGCTGAATATTTTACCTGATCAGAAGTGAATTGGGCAGGGTTCCTGGACCCATTCGGGCTCGTGCAGGACCAGACGGGCTTGCCTTTGGTGCACATTTGGCACGCCAGCAGTGCACACGTGCCCCAGCCTCCATTATATGCAGAGTGGTGTCTAACCACTAGGATGCCAACCTTCCTGCCGCTCTATGGTAAATGGGGTCCCACCTCCTTCCCTCCCTCCCTTGCACACAGTTCAGAGTTTTTGGAAAAGTTTGCAAAAAATAATAAAAAATCTCAACATAAAAGAACATCCAAATTAAAATTGTAAACAAAGCTCCACAATCACATTCAGCATAGATTGTGCCTTGCAGTGCAGTGCTTTCATCTGCGCGCTTCCGCCCCAACCATCAGTATATGCCAATTGGCGTCTAACCACTAGAGTGATAACCTTCCTGCAGCTCTATGGTATGTGGGGTACCACCCTCCCACATTTGCACAGTCCTGAGTTTTTGGAAAAGTTTTGTAAAAAAATGTAAAATCTCAACATAAAAGAACATTAGAATTAAAATTGTTGACTAAGCTCCGCAATCAAGTTTAGCATAGATTGTGCCCCACATAGCAGCACTCTCCCCTGCATGCCTGTGCCCCAGCCACCATTATATGCCAAACGGCATCTAACCACTAGAGCGCCATCCTTCCTGCAGCTCTATGGTAAGTGGGGTACCACACTCCCTCCTTTGCACAGTCCTGAGTTTTTGGAAAAGTTTTGTAAAAAGTTTAAAATCTCAACATAAAAGAACATTACAATTAAAATTGTTAACTTACTCCGCAATCAAGTTGAGCATAGATTGTGCCCCACAGTGCAGCACTCTCCCCTGCATGCCTGTGCCCCAGCCACCATTATATGCCAAACGGCATCTTACCACTAGAGCGCCAACCTTCCTGCAGAACTATGGTAAGTGGGGGTACCACACTCCCTCCTTTGCACACAGTACCAAGTTATTTGGAAAAGTGTTAAAAAATATGACAAATCTCAACATAAAAGAACAGCAGAATTAAAATTGTTACCAAGCTCCACCATCACATTCAGCATATATTGTGCCCCGCGGTGTACTGCTCTCACTGGTGTGCCTGCGCCCCAGCCATCATTATGTGCTGAATGGCATCTAAAAACTAGGGCATCAAACCTCTTGCAGCTTTATGGTAAGTGGGGTCCCACCCCCCCTCCTTTCTACACAGTCCTGAGGTTTTGGAAACATTAAAAAAATAAATTAAACATCTTAGCATAAAAGAACATTAGAAATAAAATTGTTAACAAAGCTCCACAAACACGTTCAGCATAGTTTGCGCCCCGCAGTGCAGTGCTCTCACATGCATGACTGCCCCCCCCCCACCATTATATGCCGGACTTCATCCAACCACTAGAACGCTGAACTTCCTACAGCCTTATGGTAAGGAGGGTTCCACACTCCCTCCTTTGCACACAGTCCTGAGTTTTTGGAAAAGTAAAAAATAAAAATAAAAATATCAACATAAAAGAACATCAGAATTAAAATTGTTATCAAAGCTCCACCATCATGTTCAGCATATATTTTGCCCCGCTGTGCAGCTCTCTTATAGTTGGTCGCACCTTTGAATTCATTCACACATTCTCCATTGAAGGTTTGTGACCCATATGCACAATATTGAGCAACCTCATAAGCAAAACTCCCCTCGCAGCCAGGAAGCTTCGACTACTCCTGAGATCATACAGACTGCATAAACAGCTTTCAAGTTCTCCTCTTTGTCTATTTGAGAAGAACCATCCTCAAACAGTATGTAATCAGAAACTACAAGTGGCTCATCCCATATATCTGGTCTTGGCTTGGTGCATATATTTCAACAACATCGAGGCAAGCATGCTCAACCTCTTGATTATCATTTTCACTCTCTGGGAGAGGCAAAAGGGTAGCAGAATTCAAAGTAGCACACCTTTTAAGAGTAAGTTTCAGCTGCAAGATTCATCTGTTCATGCTTCATCAAGAGGCTGTTTCTAAGGTGCTGAGTGTGAGTATGTGTCAACAATATCTCAACTGAATGTGGTAGAACAGTTAGAGGATGTCAGATCACAATACTCTCATTGTTCTTTGCTAACACTTACTGCTCCCTCAGCTTTAAGACATCTGGGCAGTCCTGCGGTCACAGGGTCAAGATTAGCAGAAAAATAGACCACATGGCATCTCATCTTTCCGAACATCAGTGTATGCACTGACAGAGCACAGCCCTCCCTCTCACTGCAGAAAAAAAAGTGTAAAAGCTGTATTGTAATCATGCATTCCTAGTGTCTGGGCAAAACAGAGACTTTCTCTCAACTCTAGGAAGGCAACCAAGCAGTCATGGTCCCTCGATATTGGATCAGACACATCCCTGTGTGTCAGCCTCTGTAAAGGCTTGGCCACTTGGGAAAGTTGGGTATCCAGTGGCAACAGTAGCCCACTATTCCCCAAAACAGTATGACCTCTCTCTGGATGGTTGGTAGAATCATAATGAGAATCACTGTGATTCTTTATGGTGACACCTTCCTAGCTTCTTCTCAATGTGATGTCCGAAATACAGAATTATTTTCTGGCAACACTGTAGTTTACTCAGGGACACCTTATGCCCATTCTCAGCTAAGTGGTTCAGTAATATAAAGGTGTCTCAAATGTAAGTTTCTTGAGTATTCAGCGCCACCAACAGGTCATCAATGTACTGAGTTAGGACAGAATTACAGGACATTCTTAGTGCCTCAAAAGTCTTTTTGAGGATCTGGTTGAAAATTGAGGGCCTCTTTGTATATGCTTGTGGGACTTGGCAGCATGCCAAATACACTTCTGGAACCAGAAGGCAAAAAGGTACTGACTATCCTCGTGCAAGAAGAACAGTACTGACACAAATCGATGACAGTGGACCACTCAGCCTCACATGGAATCTGAAACAGAATCATAGCTCGATTTGGTACCACTAGATAACAGGGAATAACAATGTTGTCGATCTTTCTTAGGTCCTGTACTATGCGGTATTTTGATGCTAGGTTTCTATAAGCCAATAATGGGCGGATTACATGGACTTCCCATAATCTTCTTCAAAAGGCATTGCTATATAATTGACTTGATCAAGGAAGTAATTCTAGCAATTATTTAGGGGGGCAATTAGCACTATGGAGTTCTTGGATACTCATCATTAGGCTTTACTTTCATGCAAACAGGTTCAACTACTTTTAAGAGACCAATGTCTTTTCCTGAAAAGTCTGACCTCAGGCTTTACTGCCAACATTTACGTGCTAATCCCTACACAGTACATCAATTGCATCTAAAATTGCAGCACTATTGCCCCTACCCTGCACCATGGTGTGCCATTTCATAAACACAGCACAAACATGGTGGTGTTAGGAGGGTGCAGGGGGGCATAAGATAAGCGGGGCTTCGTTAGATACAGTGCCACATTTCTTAAATTTGGCCCAAAATGTCCCATTTCTTTTGCTTCAAGAGCTTACATTCCAGTGTGCTGCTTAAACCCCTGCAACAATCTCTCATAGTAAGCATGCACTGACTCTTTGGGCACTTCAGTCGTCCTGTCAATGTAAACCTGATCAATGCCTTTAGCTGGTATTTTCTCTTTCAAAAAGGTGAGCACCTGCTGATACTTTCTCATCAGCAACAGTGAGGGGGCATTTGTTATCAGATTTCTCTGAGGCTCTGTTTCTGGCCACTCCACGGCCACTTTGCATTCTGTCCACAAGTCACTCAGTATTACAATGTCAAAGAAGGTATTCAAATCCACCCACAAGACTTGTGAAATTTTCACAAACCACTCAACCTATTCGTACCATTCCAATAGTTTCTCTCTTAATATTAGAAAGTCATTAGTGAATGACCCAAGATCACTCCTACTCCAAAGCAGTTCCCTCAATGGAAATTTTGAAGCACTGTCTCGATCCTGTAAAGACAGAGGTGGCCTTTTCTTTCGCTTCTTTTGTTCTTTCGTTTTCTTCCACCTACTTTCCCAGTTATCCAACTCATTTCATTTTCATTTGTTACTAATTATTTCTATAATTTGCATTCTCATTCCTGATATTCTCATACTGCAAATGTCACTCTTGTGAAAACACAAATGGTAACTTTTCTGGACTGGTTTTGTTTGGTTTAAACCTATCTCATATGTTTGGGCTAACTTAGACAATTTATTGTGATCTTGTCATGCACATTTAGTAACGTCTTTACAAATGAACACAAGCCTGTCCTCTTGATAAGAGTCTAATCAGGAAAGATCAAGATTTCTATGTATCATCTCATCCAATTCTAACTTTAATTTGACCACATCCACCACATTTTCCCTCACCGTGGTCTGATTTATTGCTCTGTCTGATCCTGAACCTTCAGTTTCTCTTGAAGACCCATTCAAAAATCAAATCATCTAGTGCTTGAGAATTTACATTATTTTGTATTCCTTCTCTAGGACTACTGTTGACTGCATATTGAGATGAATTTCAAACAAACATATTAGGATTTTGTGATCTTGGAGTGGACTCTCCTACAGGAGTAAGTCCTGTTCTGATTCCTGATTGACGCTGAAGAGACAACACAAGGGATGTTCACCTGTGTTGGAACTAGAGGAGTCCCTCCTATTCTGGGGACTACAGGAGTATTAGCTGATATATCTTCCCTAGCAGGGACTGTCAAAATTGGTGTTGTGGTTCCTGCTGAATCGCGTTTTTGCAAATGAACCCTGGGGCCAATAGTGACTAGTACAGTGACCACATCTGGGGTGTTGGGAACTGTGGAGTTAACAGGAACACTAATCCCTGAGCTCTCCCTTGTCTGGTTCTGACTCGTATTTACTGGAGCCATAGCGATTCCAGAGTTTACACTGCCTACTGCACCATTCGTTCCTTCAGTTTGAACCACATTATATGGAGAGTATGTCATTGTTGGAATCATTATCACTATATTCACCTGAACTCTCTGGATTACCCGTCTTTTCCTTCTACTTCTTCTTCTTCTTCTCCTCCTTTTCTTTATTTTTCTCAAGTTCTTGAATCGTCAATGCAGGGTACAACCTAGTTCCCTCTATCACACCAGTCTTCCATCTCTTCCTGCTATTTTGCCCTTTCTCTAACATGAGCTGTATGTTCCCAAGCATTAAGTGCATCACACTGTGCAGGTGTAGGAGGTGGGTTCATTTTGTACATTATCCTTCTCAAATTTTCAATTATTCTCAAATTAAATATGCCATGGCATGGAAACATCAATGCACCTTCCTTCTCTGTACTCTTAGGTCATTGACTTAACCGAATGCATGTGTGGAGTCCTATATTTATAGCCATATGATCTGGTTTATCTTCGATGGTGCCTCTTCCCTACTCTCGAACAGGTATTCTCACATGTTTCCTAATCACTTTTTGAATAGCCTTAAAGAAATTCATTTTCCAACAATAATGTCAACAATCATTAACAGAATTTCAATTTCAACGAGGAAATACTTTATTTTCACAAACAATTCTTGTTCACTGTTAAGAGCCAATAACAGCGCCGCACTCTGTGATGTAGTCAACCAATAACAATGCGTTCACCAATAGCAACCGTTCAATCTCGGCTTGACACAGTGACATCTTTCTCACTCCTCCTTTACAATTGTTTTGTGAACATTGCAAAACAAGCACAAAATCAATGCCAAGCAAAATTTCAACAACTTTGTCTGCTCCACTAAAGACTCAATCACCCAGATTAATGTAGTTTCACCCCATGTAAAAGGATCCACCATACCAACCACACCTTACTCTCACACAAAGGTATTTGTCCCTATCTTAACACTCATTGGTGTCCCATGACTAGCACCACAAACGTTAGCAGACAATTACAAGAGTGTATTCTACACTGTTAACTTATTACTATCCCGGGATCTTAGCCTACGTCAAGCCTGCTAACCACTTCAACTTCTTTGCATCAAGCACATCCACATCCTTACAATAACTTAAAACATCAAGCATCACGCCACAAAATCTCAGCAGAACACTGAAAGCTAGACAAAAGCATTTGCAAAGTGCGACCATATTGATACTCACTACTCCGCTGCTACAACTTCATTCCACATTTCTGAAATACTGCTGCTCCTCAGACTCGAGACATGGGCTTTTGGGTCAAGTATGGGCTTCAGCAAAACTGGACTCTCAAATGGACACAATGACTCCCTCTGTCTCAGTAACATAACCATCCTCTGCTACCATCTGAGAGAGCACAGGAGGGTGATTTACAATCTCTCATCCTATGGAACTTTTTTAAGGTGATGGAGACATCGAGGGGATCAACAATATTAAACAATTTAGATTTCTGTGAAGCTCCTTTGGCCACAGAATAAAGACCAAGAATCAATGACGGAAGTTAAGTAATTTATTTCCAATCAATAATCAATCTAAGATATGTGCCAGTCATGAAAATGTTGAAAAGGCACTGAATTACAGCTGGCAAGCTGAAATATTGCAATCAAATCACTCTCATCAAATTAAGTTACATACCAATAACAACTACGCAATACAGAAACTAAGAATTAGGAATAGGTGTTCCTTTTTCCTAAACATGAACTGATTCTATATTCATCTTGTCAAAATTGTAAGTCAGAGAACAGGATGGTTGGAATGAAATTTTAGAGAAACCTGGAAATACAAAAAGGTGTCAGCAATAATGAAGACTTGAGTAGAAGTCTTCTAGAAAAAGGAATAAGTGTTTAGCATGAAGCTTCACACTTGCAAGAATAAGGGAAACAAAGAGGTCAGTACCTCTCGAAGTCCAAGGGAAAATCTGTCTCTACTTATAACAGCATAAGCATTAATTAAAACAAACAGCTAGTGACATTCCTTAGTGCCATCAGTGCACCATATTTATGAAATAATGTAGGATGGCTCTAAAGAATGGTTAGAGTGAACAAAAAAGGCACTAACAGCTGACGTATGAGGTAAGGGAAAATGGTGCTAACGCTGCAAAAGTGGAGCTACACCGTTTTACGGCAAGTAAACATGTTGCAAAAGGATTCGCGCCATTTTTACACCACATTAGCGTTAAATAAATGCACAAGCAGGACAGAGTGCAATTGCAAGAGAAGATGGAATCATCAGGCCAGGAGAGACCCCGGGGAGACCCCAAACGCCCAAGTATCTACCAGGAGGGTCTAGAAAAGGCACCGGAGAAGGAGAAGGGAAAGCGCAAGCGAGGAGGAGCATGCCATCCGGGTCAGAGAGTTGACCGAGTTCCAACACCTGCTCTTTGCCACCTACAAATTGCCAATTGGTAGGAGAGACGCAATATGGCAGGTAATAGTGGACAAAATCAACAGCATCGCTGAGATCAAGAAGACTGTCACTGAGTTCAAGAAGCACTGGCAAGATTGCAAGTGCAGGACTAAGGAGAAACTCGCCAGGAACCGTAAGGCAGCTCTGCAGACTGGAGGTTGAAGTCCCGCACCACAGGAGGACCTGGATGAGCTGGAGGAGATGGTTGCAGCGGTCATCCCGGAGGAGCTGGTCGCTGGAATTGCAGAACAGCACAGACCACCAAGAACCACCACAAATGCAGGGTAAGTTGCAGGGGAATATCTGGAGAACCACTAATGGAAGAAGGGGGATGCACATAGGGCACACTCAATGCATGCTAAGGGGTTGCATCGGGACACATAGGCTCTAAATCAAGATGCACCATCCTCACCCAAGCCACACATGTACTAACGCTTTGGATGTGTAATGCACTCCAACCTATCCACAACATCAACATAGGCCACCCACTATAGCTATAGTCCACCTTGTAAATAGACACCACATCGCCTGATAGGCACGTGCAAATAGTGTGGCTGTGCGATTACAACACCCATTGCATATAGTCAAAGTCCCTGCAACAACACAACACAGACATCAGAGACTAGGACGGAAGTGAACACCACCCCAAAGGTGGTGTCAGGGTGGTGTCAACGGCCAAAATGCTTCCCTTCATCAATGTCATATTGCCTTTACTCATGTGTGCTGCATCTTGCAGCACACATGGATTTGCCATCTCAGCAAAAATAGCTTGTACATGTGCAGGAAGGGACACCTCTCCGCACATGAACAAATCATCATTTCAAGGCAAGCACCCTGTCATCATGCTGCAACAATGCCTGTGTTGGTGCAGGGAGTACCGATCAGTGCAGGTGCAGGGGGAATTGCACGGCTGTACTGTATTCAAGTAAATATGACACATCACTGCGTATCTAAACTGCTGCAGTGTACTGCAACACATCTTGCAGCTTCCCTGAGCCATGTCAAATGAAAACGATCTGCCCTAAAGTTTACAACTTGTGGAGCACAACCCATGAAGGGTGAACGCACAACAACTCCCACACAACCATACTTGTCATATGGGAATGGCCCCAAAATAAAATGTATACAACACATTGTACATGTATGTGAGCATCATGTGTGCAACTGTACAAGTGGCTGCAATCTCACCATTTGACAAGATATCGGGTTAGATCAAACAGAAAATGATGGTGCATGCTTCTGTGCAAAATTAGGCAGCATCACACACCGTCATTTTTAAACCACAGGCATGAGCCATATACATAAGAATACACCGCACCCCTGTGTACCCCCTGCGCAAGTGGGAATCAGATGTTGTGTGCCAATGCAGCCAACCTTACACGATAGTGCAAGGAAGGCTGCGTTTAGGGGGAGACTGTTTATGTGCAGGAAGGAACACTGTCTTGCACAACAACAAACTTAAAGTGCGATTTGCTCTTGCTCTCTGTGCAGCAGAATGCAGCACACATACTGTAGTAAAAGCAAGAACTCCAGTAGAAATTTAAGCATTACTCCTAGATTTTGCCATGCTAAACCCACCCTTGGGCTGCTGTCAGAAATTGGCCCAGCGTCCGGTTTACAAATAGTCCAAATTCTGAGGCAGTGTCAAAACACAATGGGTGTTGCCGTGGTACACCCACAGCAACACCCATTTCACACACCTTCCACGCAAAGTGATGGGTGTGAAGGGGCAATATATACAAGGTGGCGTCAAGGCACAAAAGTGGCTTCATGCCACCTAGTGCATATGGGGCAGGTCATTGTGCCACTTGAGCCTCACGAAAGGTTACACTCAGGTGGCACTTAGGGCACCTACATATGCCCCAAAATACCTAGGGGCACATTTATGAGCCCCAAGCGCCACTAGAGCATCACTTTTTATGATGCCCCAGTGGCGCAATGCCCTCTGCAGTGTTTACAACGTGGCGTTAGGCCACTTTTTGTGGCTTAACGCCACCCTGTAAATACAGCCCTTTCACACGCTGACCTTTGCATGGAAGGGGTGTGCGATGGGTGTTCCTGGGGGCGTGCCACAGAAACACCCATTGCATTTTGACGCTGCCTCAGATTTATGAGTTTTAGTAAACCTGAGAAAGGGCCAAAATCTAACACCGCACCAGGGGTGGTGTTAGCAAGAAGCAACGAGGAGGTATACTTTTATTCCCCCTCGGTTTTTTCTTTTTCTATGTGTCCTGCTTTCTGCTGCATGCATTAAAAGAGCAAAATGCCAGACATGATTATCAGTGTACAGAAAGGTGTCCCTACCTGCAAATAAAATATAATTTAAAATTACGCTTTGGCACTACTATGTATGCTGCATTATGCAGCACGCACAAAAGTGCCAAATTACCCTGAGTGATTGTGTATGTGCAGGAAGGGACACCTTCCCACTGATAAACAATCAAACCTTTCAATGCAGACATCCTTGCAAGATAGTGCACGGATGCCTGGGTTGGTGCTAGGCAGCTTAATTTAGCCCCAGTGCAGGGGACAACACAGGGGTGCGCCCTATACAAATAAATATGGTGCATTCCTGCACTGTGAAAATGACTCATCAGGGCGCTACCACTTTTAGCGCAGCTTTGCATCCCATCATTTTCTGTCATTATTATTCATCATTTACTAGTGACCTTGACCCATGTGTGATGCACAGTGCTACACATAAGTACAACCACAGCCTTCAGTCAGTGACATGACACTGAGCCTCCAGTGGCAAATACATGATGAAAACAGACAATGCAATTGAATATTGATTTTACAATATCACATTGCAGAGGATGATGGCTTACCTCTTGCCGACCTGCCTGTCCTGGATTTTTCTGATGACATGGATGACCAGCTGCCAACCATCAATGAACAGACTCTCCAGATGTCCTATGATCACTCCATACACCGCCTACAATCGCGTGGGGACACACAGGGGGATATTTATCATGTCCTAGCACCACCTTGCAACACAGTAACGTCTTTTTTTTTTACGCTAATGTTGCCCAATGAGCCCGAAATCCCCACGCCGTATTTACAGAGTGGCGTAATGCACGCATTGTGCCACTCTGTAACACTTTGCGCTACATTATGCCTCTGACAGGCAAAATGTATGTAAAGGAGGCGTTCTCCTCCCCTGTTATGCGAGCCGGAAAAATGGCGTACGGAAATCTATGAGATTTCTTTGCGCCATTTTTTACAGCACTTTTAACGCCAGCTCAAGAGTAGGCGTTAAAAGGGGGCTTCCATTCTTTAGAATGGGGCCTTATTTACACTGCAGGAGTAGTGCTAATATTTTGGCGCTACTCCTGCAGAGTGCATCAATAGCATCATGAGAAATTACGCTATTGCCCCCTACCCTGTGACATGGTGCGCCATATTTTCAATACGACACACACCTGGGTGTGGTAGGGGGGTGTTAAGGGGAGCAGGGAAACTGTTGCTGCACTGAGTCCACACAGTGTTGCAGGGTCTCCACATGAACCACCCAACCACCAACACACACCACCAGCCAGTACTCATACAGCCCTGGGCTCCAAGGATCCAGAGGAAAGTGGTAGGAGTCCAGTGGGAGCTGGCCAAGCAGGTTCGTGTTGGGATGTAGACCATGGCAGGCAGCCTAGAGGGAGTGCGGACGTGCCTCAGTCCAAATAACGGCAACTCAGTTGCCTTCAGAGGCACCCACTCCCGCAACGTGGACTCTAGCAGTCTCTGGCAGACATAGCTGCTGGCATGAAGCAGAGGCCTCAAAAAATGTCCTCCACCACTGCCAGCAGCATGCAAAATACCATGGAGTCAATGCTGCGGGAAGTGGCCTCCCTTAGGGAAACATGGCTGCCTACCACCGTGAGGTTGCTGCGATGCTAAAAAATCAGCAGTTCCTCCTTGCAGCAGGGATGCCTTATGTGTTGCCACAAATGGCAGTTGCCAGGACCTTTGACTCCATATCTCTATCCCCTGAAATGTATGTGGCCCTCTCTACCTCTACAACAGGTCATTGTTCAGGAAGCACCACACACACCAGAGGATGAAGATGTGACAGGAATAACATTCACAAGGAAAAGCACCCAGTAGCACCAGTCAGTGCCACATTGACAGTTTATCCTTAGTTCTGCACTAAAGATTATGCCAGTATTGTGACAGTAGGAAATGTGCCCTTTTCACCTAACCACTGTTGAATTGTCTGCTATGTGCTGTCATTGTCTCTTCCATACCAATTGGCAATTTTTTAAACTCCTAACTTATGCACACTACGCCTAACCATGTCTCATTGCATGTCCCTCAGCCCTGGACTCTGACTGAGCTACATATGGTTAACGTTCACTCATGGGGCCTGGAAAATGGATATTGTATAGCAATAAAAATTACAATTGCACCTCTAAATAAAGCACCTTGTACACATTTAGCATTTGTGTTTTCTGTGATCCATCTACTCAGCTAAAAGATAGCATTGTGTCAATCCATGTTAATGTGTACAGAATATCAGTACATGAGTGCATGACTGTCAGACACTAAGCCACAAACTAGGATCCTAACATGAGAAAGCTGAATGAGGGTATTGTTGGCTACAACCAACTTACTGTGTGTACTTTATGATTTTGAACTGATATCCTTTGAAGTAGACATACGGCATGCATGGCTCTGACCCAAATCAATGGTAATTTACCCAGATGGGAGTACCAGTACAACTTATTTGTGTGGAACAAGAAAAGCTAACCTTATCAGTGATGGCCACCTGTCAGTGTTGCAGGATACAGTTCTAAATTTGCCTGTTGTCAGATGTATCACACTTGCCAACAATGAAATTGCAGGAACCTACCAATGACAGATGAAGTACCATATTTGCGTGTTAAGGATAAAGAATACATGCACATTGTGAATGGCTGGAACACTGGATGGCAAATGTATGTACGAGTAGGCAGTATGTAGCAGCAATTCTGATGGCTCCTTTGTTAGACATGAAGACCTGACAGCCTTTGGGTGGTCATCCCCCAACTTCGTGTCTGCCTCTCTCCACTTTTCTGACAATGTTGTGCAGGTTTTAGGACTCTGCACACTTTACCACTGTTAACCAGTGCTAAATTGCATATCCTCTCTCTCTTCAAACATGGCTCATACCTAACTGGAATATTTAATTTACTTGTAAGTCCCTAGAAAAGTGCACTACATGTGCCCAGGGCCTGTAAATTAAATGCTACTAGTGGGACTGCAGCACTGATTGTGCCACAACCTAAGTAGACCTATAACCATGTCTCAGGCCTGCCATTGGAAAGCCTGTGTGTGGAGTTTCACTGCTACTTCGACTTGCCATTTAAAAGTACTTGCTAAGCCTTAAACTCCCCTTTTTCTATATATAAGTTACCCCTAAGGTAAGCCCTAGGTACCCCACAGGGCAGGGTGCTATGTAGGTGGAAGTCAGGACATATACCTGTGTGGTTTATCTGTCCTGGTAGTGGAAAACTCCTACATTCATTTTCCAATACTGCGAGACCTGCGCTTTTCATAGGCCAGCATTAGGTCTGCCCTCATTTACTGTTTGAGTGGTAGATTCTGATCAGAAAGGGGTAAACAGGTCATGTTTAGTATGACCAGAATGGTAATAGAAAATCCTGCTTATTGGTGAGGTTGGATTTTATATTGCTATTTCAGAAATGCCACTTTTAGAAAGTGAGCATTTCTCTGCACTTAAAATCCATTTGTGCCTTACCGCCTGTCTCCAATCCATGTCTCGGCCGGGCTGGTTGACAGCTCCCTTGTGCATCTCACCCAGACAGCCACAAACACAGGATACTCAGTCACACCTACACTCATCTGCATTACGAATTGGTCTTCCTGGGCTAGAAGGGTGAAGGGCCTGACACTTACATTTCAAAGGCTAGTGGCCTGCCCTCACACAATGGACTGCCAAACCCGCTGCTGGACCATGGCAGACAGAACTGTACCGAAAAGGGACCTTGTGCATGTCAAAACCACTCTTTGAAGTCCCCCCCCACTTCAAAGGCAGTTTTGGGTATATAAAATGGGTCTCTGTTCCCACCAGATCAGACACTTCTGGACCAGAACCTGCAACCTGTCAAGAGGAACTGCCTGGCAGCCCAAAAGACTCACCTGGACTGCTTTGATGTGAAGGACTGCTGCCTTGCTGTTGCCCTGCTGCCTTGCTGGCCTCTGACTTTGGTGAAAAGTGCTCTCGAAGGGCTTGGATTGAGCTTGCCTCCTGTTTTCTGAAGTCTCAGGGCCAAAAAGACTTCACCTCTTCAAGGAAACTCCTTGTGCGCAGCAAAATCGATTCACAACCTGCCGTAAAAACGATGTACAGCCTGTCTTGTGACGAGAAAATCACTGCACAGACAAACCGTAATGACGCAACCAGCCTTTCTGAGTGAAGATTGACGCAGCACCCCTGTTGGGACTGTAAATTCACCACACAGCCCTACCAGATCAACCCACAGCCGTGCCGGAACAACGCAGTCCGACTTCCTGAGTGAAGAGTCAATGCAGCTCCTGCTGTGCAACAGAAAATTCAACGCAACACCTATTGGATTGACACGATGCCTATGACTTCGTCCCGCACTCCCAGGATTTCCACGCATCGTTCCTGGGCATCAAAAGAACCTCGCAATGCAGTGAGGACCCAAGACTGGATGCCGAAAATTGACCCCTTCCAGTGTGGAAAGAATTACGCATCATCTATGCCGCGTCAAACAATCTGACGCACACTTTATTTTCGATGCATCTCTTCCTCTGCACTCTCTGTGCATGTAATTTTTACGCAAACCAGGTACTTTGTGCACACAAGAAACAACTGTTGATTTTAAAGA
Organism: Pleurodeles waltl; assembly: GCF_031143425.1. Classification (NCBI taxonomy): domain Eukaryota; kingdom Metazoa; phylum Chordata; class Amphibia; order Caudata; family Salamandridae; genus Pleurodeles; species Pleurodeles waltl. The sequence continues at coordinate 638,033,328 of NC_090444.1, forward strand.
TTCAGGACTCTTCTTAACATTGCAAAAGTGATATTTCAACTTGTGCTTATTGTATCTTTATTTGATTTGCCTTAATTTAACTAGATAAATATCTTATATTTTTCTAAACCTGTGTGGTGTATTTTTGTGGTGTTTCCACTGTGTTATTGCATGATTTATTGCACAAATACTTTACACATTGCCTTCTAAGTTAAGCCTGACTGCTCAGTGCCAAGCTACCAGAGGGTGGGCACAGGATAGGTTGGATTATGTATGAGTTATCCTGACTAAGATTGTGGTCCCTATTTGGACAGAGTTGAATACCTCTGCCAACTAGAGACCCCATTTCTAACATCCTTGGTCATGGGAGATGCACATGGGAAATCTAGGCCAGTGCAATCACAAGAACCCCCAGACACTCAATCAAATTACAAAATTATTAGGCTAAGGTGAACAGGATTTATTTTAAAACCATGTACTAAAAGAATACCTAAAACATACCCTTAACTAAACTAACCTATCCTAACTATACTTAACAACTACACCTATCTAACCTAATCTAAACTTATTTTACACATGTAACACCACACTCTAAGCATTGCCCCCACCCCCCTTAAGAGACAAGATACAAGTAGCTCAACATAAACTATGGGCTACCCATGTACTAACCCTACCTATGGCTTAACAAATATATATATATATATATATATATATATATATATATATATATATATATATATATGTGTGTGTGTATTTATATATTAATTTCTTTATACACAAATACCCCAACATGACCCCCCACCCAACCCCCAACAATAAATAAGATGTAGACAGCCCCAACCCCACTATACTTAACCTAACAAATGCATACCCTACACTAACTTAAAATTCCTTAGCTGAAAATTAATCTAAAAATATGTAAAACAGTAAAAGGGAGGGGAAGGAACTGGGAGGTCACATGACACAAAAAGTTCATTTCCGGCTTTTCTTCATCTTTTTGATGTACTGCATAGTTCTTTGCTGATTCCTCCTCCAGTTTTGTGAGACTGGCTAAAATCTTGCCCATGTCCCTTCTCATGTCTTGTTCAAACTGTCTCAGGGCTACTGCAGCAGGTGGCTGAACTAGTGGCTGGGTTATGGCTGGTGCGGCTGATTTGGAAGGCCTTGGTCTAGCTGAGGCCCCCTGTGCCCCTAATGATTTTTCTTTAGTGTCCTTGTGTGGCTGCTGTGGAGGTCCACTATGTGCAAATGCATGCCATTCCCCTAATGCTTTCTCACTTTTGAACCTCCTTCCCATTCTGCGGTATCAAGTCTCAACCTCCATTATGTGGCAGTAGCGTTCGCCCATCTTGTAGAAAGCTGGCCTCTGGTCTTGTGTCATGTTGGCAGCTGAAATATGAGGAGAAGCAAGCATTATGATTGGGTGGAGGTAGTACAGACATACTATGTACACTGCAACTGCAGATAACACATACAGTCCAACACACCTTTCTCAACAATTACTTAATCCTCATCTATGACTATTTCTTACCAGCCATCAACAGTATCATGTACATGAAACTGGGATGACAGCAATCCATTGTTAACCAACAGGGTCCAAAGCTGATTGGACAAAATTGTCCATGAACAACATTTGTGTCATCTTACTTGTGAGGATCACGTGCACAACAGATCTGGATTTCCTGTGTCCCTGCGCATAAGAGGGCTGTGCATGCAATCTATCACATGGACACCTCTAGTGAAACATCAAGGCTTGCCCAGTCATCATGGAGGCAAGGTTGGAGCCATACGATAGGGAGTCTGGTAACTTCCCACCTGCTATTCTAAGGTAAGGTAAATCAACATTCATGTGCCCTGGTGTAAGACCTGGCCTGAGCATACATTACAAGGGGGCACGCCATTGTCCATGTGCCCACATGTACAAATGATGCACTGTTCCCTAAATGTTTGGCCAAAGCCTAAGCTGCACATCAAAGTTGTCAACGCATTATAGAACTGAAGCTCCCTACCCTGTGCTATGCTGTGCTACTTGTGTTAAATGGCACACACATGGTGGCTGTATGTGTGCCCTTAGGCCCATAGTGAGTTTGGCACTGCACTGGGTGCTGCAACAGTATCCTGATACATTGTGCATCATTTGCACATGTCAGACATCATCAAAGTACCAGGTACGCACACAGCATTCATATCATATGCATATGATATGCATATGCAACAGATCATCATGACTTCTGCTAAGTACATGGCGGCCTATCTCATACATTTATATGCCCCTATATCACACCTGCTCTTAGCAGCCATTCAGAGTGCATGAACAATTGAAATAGGGGATTTCTCATTTTACTCAGTGGCTTAAACATTTGCCTCCCAAACACGTTTTTGAACTGCCCATTACCAAGTTGCCCCATGCATGCATCCCCACACTTTGTAATGGTTGTGCAGGGAAAATGGTACACCTGTCTTGCATCGGCTTTATTATTGTACATTTGAATGGCAGGCCTAAGTGGCTGTGGGACTCTTCATACAGGTAGCATACTACATGTCCAGACCCACAACCATTACATGCAACACTCAACCGTATCTGCAACTGTCATACACATTCAAAAGAAAGGACTTTGTATGGAAATGGGAGACTTAACAACTGCTCCACCAATATCAATGCCCAGATGATCCAGCAGATCCTGCTCCCTTGTAACAAGATCTGCTCGGCAATGCTTGAATTCGTCCTTCCTGTCCCAAAGATCTGTGTTAGGTGGTGGATCACCTTGAACCACCACAGCCGCCTTGTCTCTGTGGGATAGTCAAGAATGACACAGCCACCCTGTTACAGCATCATGGAGAGGTAGTGCTGAACCAGCCATATAAAACCACCCAGATTATCGACCAACATCCGCGCCCTCATCCCTTTTCCAGAAATACTGAACTGCAAATGCAGTTCATCCAAAACAAAAATTAAATACACCTAACACCTAATCCAGCTACCCTATGTAGTGGGATGGCCTGGTTTGTGGTGGGTACCTTGGGTACATACTCCTTATACCAGGTCCAATTATCCCTTATTAGTGAAGTAGTAGTGTTCTAGCAGCTTAGGCTGATAGAGGTAACTATAGCAGAGCAGCTTAGGCTGAACTAGGAGCTCATGCAATACCACTTATAGTTACACGTTACTTATACACAAGCAAAGACAATACTCAGGGGGTCATTCTGACCCCGGCGGGCGGCGGGAGCCGCCCGCCTGGAGGGAACCGTCGAATGACCGCACCGCGGTCAAAAGACCGCAGCAGCTATTCTGGCTTTCCCGCTGGGCCGGCGGGCGACCGCCAGAAGGCCGCCCGCCGGCCCAGCGGGAAACCCCCCTCAACAATGAAGCCAGCTCCGAATGGAGCCGGCGGAGTTGTAGGGGTGCGACGGGTGCAGTGGCACCCGTTGCGATTTTCAGTGTCTGCAAAGCAGACACTGAAAATCTTTATGGGGCCCTGTTAGGGGGCCCCTGCACTGCCCATGCCAGTGGCATGGGCAGCGCAGGGGCCCCCAGGGGCCCCACGACACCCGTTCCCGCCATCCTGTTCCTGGTGGTAAAAACCGCCAGGAACAGGATGGCGGGAAGGGGGTCGGAATCCCCATGGCGGTGCTGCAAGCAGCGCCGCCATGGAGGATTCCCTGGGCCAGGGGTAAACTGGCGGGAAACCGCCGGTTGCCCTTTTCTGACCGTGGCTTTACCGCCGCGGTCAGAATGGCCCAGGAAGCACCGCCAGCCTGTTGGCGGTGCTTCCGCGGTCCCCCGGAATGACCCCCTCATTGTTACAAAAAATGTATTCGGGTGACACAGTACCAAAAATAACTAAGAGACAATACTCCTTCTGGAGGTAAGTATTATACACAATATATACACTAGACACCAAAATGAGACAAGTAAATAGTCATAGAACAATGCAAACAGTAGGAAATCCTATAGAATGCAATGGGAGAAAATAGGTCTAGGGGCAACACAAACCATATACTAAAAAAGTGGAATGTGAATCACAAATTCCCCCCTAGGCAAGTGTAGTGTGTGCAGAATCGCTAGGACAGTACGAATACAGTAAAAGTAAGTAAATTACCCCACCCCAGAGCCCAGAAAAGCAGTGTAAAGTACTGCAAGTTTCCTTAGGACACACTACACCTTGTTTAGGGGATTTTGCAGCAGCCAACAAAGTCTGCAAAGAACAACTGCTGTATTATTGGACCTGAAGACCTGCAAAGGAAGGGGACCAAGTCCAGAAGTCGAAAGAAGTTCCAGGAAGGACAGGAGCCCCTGCCAACCCAGAAGAAGGTACAAAAGAAGAGTCCCTGGTTAGTCAAGGACTGCAGAAATGCACTCTAGGAAGATGCCAGTGGATTTCTGCATCATGCAAAAGATGTCCCACGGTGTGAAGATCATTGCAGATGAGATTTCGTGTTGGAAGGCACCAACAAGCCTTGGCTACAGCAAAAGAGCATTTTTCATCAAAATGGCACTGGATGGACCCAGGAGGGACCTGGGGGCCTCAACTCTATGTGCGGAGGAAGAAAGGGCTCTCAGCACTTTAGAGAGCCCTCAGGATGCCAGCCAGTATCCCCAGAAGCCGCAGGATCTGTGTTCAAAGAGGTGCAAAACATAGTTGATACAGCACAACGAAAGAAGGTCCCACTCCACCAGAGAACATCTCAGCAAGTTGAGCATCACAGGGTGGAGTTCTGGGGACCTGGGCCAGGCTGTGCTCAAAGGAATTTTGCAAAGAGTGCACAGAGGCCTCAGGAGGCAAAGAAGACACAATACTCAGGGGTACAGTTTTTCTCAGGGAAGGCAAGGTCTTACCCCCTCCAAATTGCAGCAGCAGGACCTCAGGACAGTCTATGTCAACGATGTCCACCCTCTGTGTCCTTAGGAGCATGCTCGTCACCGTGAGAGGAGTCCCAGGATACTGGTCGTCACCTTGGAAGGTGCCTACTTGGAGCAAGGGAGTGACTCTGTCACTCCACGGGAGATTTCTTCAGTCCTTCTGGTGCAGGATGAAGGCAGGGAGTCCCCAGAGCGTGCACACCATGGAAACTGTTGCAGTTGCTGAATTGGAGCTGAGGTTGCTGACGAAAAGTGTCTCTTGTAGACACTTTGTTACAGTTACAGCGTTTCTTGGGGCAGGCTGCGGTTGATCCGAGGTCAGAAGAGTCTGAAGTTGTTGCAGAGGATTCCTGAAGGAAACTTGCAAGCTGAAATTGAAGAGAACCCAGAGGAGAGACCCTAAATAGCCCTGAGAGGGGGATTAGCTACCTATCAGGAGGGGTCTCTGACGTCACCTGCTGACATTGGCCACTCAGAGGCCTCCAGAGTGCCCCCACACCTTGCAAAGCAAGATGGCTGAAGTCTGGGACACACTGGAGGAGCTCTGGGCACCACCCCTGGGGTGGTGATGGACAGGGGAGTGGTCACTCCCCTTTCCTTTGTCCAGTTTCCCACCAGAGCAGGGGAGAAGGAGTCCCTGAACCAGTGTAGACTGGTTTATGCAAGGAGGGCACCATCTGTGCCCTTCAAAGCATTTCCAGAGGCTGGGGAGGCTACCCATCCCCAGCCTGTAACACCTATTTCCAAAGGGATAGGGTGCAACACCCTGCTCTCAGAGGAACTGCTTTGTTCTGCCTTCCTGGGACTGTGCTGCCCAGACCCCAGGAGGGCAGAACCCTGTCTGTGAGGTGGCAGCAGCTGTAGCTGCAGTGCAAGCCTCAGAGAGCTGGTTTGGCAGTACTGGGGTCCAAGGTGGAGCCGCCAGGATGCATAGAATTTGCTCCCCAATACCAAATTTGGAATGGGGGGACAATTCCACGATCTTAGACATGTTACATGGCCATATTCGGAGTTACCATTGTGAAGCTACATATAGGTATTGACCCATATGTAGTGCATGCGTTTGATGGCATCCCCGCACTCACAAAGTCCAGGGAAATGGCCCTGAACTATGTGGGGGTACCTTTGCTAGTGTTAGGGTGCCCTCACACTGAGTAACTTTGCACCTAACCTTCAGCAAGTGAAGGTTAGACATATAGGTGACTTATAAGTTACTTAAGTGCAGTGAAAATGGCTGTGAAATAACGTGTGCACTATTTCACTCAGGCTGCAGTGGCAGTCCTGTGTAAAGGTTTGTCTGAGCTCCTTATGGGTGCAAAAGAAATGCTGCAGCCCATATGGATCTCTTGGAACCCCAATGCCCTTGGTACCAAGGTACCATATACTAGGTACTTATAAGGGGGTCCAGTGTGCCAATTGAAATTGGTAAATGAAGTCACTGGCATACAGTGACAAAGTTGAAAGCAGAGAGAGCATAAGCACTGAAGTTCTGATTAGCAGAGCCTCAGTGACACAGTTAGGCACTACACAGGCATACAAATTAGGCCACAAACTATGAGCACTGGGGTCCTTGCTAGCAGGATCCCAGTGATACAGGCAAAACATACTGACATATAAGTTCTTATCTATGAGCACTAGGGTCCTGGCTAGCAGGATCCCAATGACACAGTAAAAATACACTGACACACACTCACAAACAGGCCAAAAGTGGGGGTAAACATGCTAGAAAGAGGCTACTTTCTCACACCCTAACTACCCCAACAACTATACTACCCTACACAAACACCCCACAATACAGAGACAGAAACAGTATACTTAGAATACTAAAGACAAGTTAAAGACAAATAAAACACAACACCTACAGGACACAGCACAATAAACACTTGCAAACACTCCAAACACTCCACAACTCCTACAGAACCAGCTCCAGACACCCTCACACAGTCACAGACAATAAGACTGTGAAGTGAAAGTGAACCCACTGTACCATGTTTGCAGGCAGGATATCCTGTTTCCTCTCATCCTGGGTGAGTGCCTCACATTTCCAGGCATGCATATATTTTTTTACGCGAGACGGTCATGCTTTGTTTTTCTCACCTTTTACGTGAAATTGCCTGTGGAGGTGCGGTAGACGTTCAGGGTGTCAGGGTCTCTTAGTGTAGGGGAATTGTATAGTATATGCGTCTGCATGAAAAATGTTGATGCATGACGGTCATGGGTCGATTTTTCACCATGGTGTGTTAAATGGCGTGTGAACGTGTAATTGCTGCTCAGGACCCAGGTGTCATTTTACTTACATTACAGTGTGGAGTTGATGTGTTTGAGTCTTTTTTTTTTTTACACATGATGGGATTGCATAGATGTTTGCATTGTAGGCCTTGAGTGCACCCCATTCACCTAACATGTCACATGGGCTTTGCGACAATGTTGTATCTGTGGTATGGCTACATGTGCATGACTATCCAGTAATGTCATTATGGTGATATTGGTATGTCAAATCCATAGATTTGTCTATGAGTCTGCTGCATCCGATTACCTTCTGCAAATGTGCATGTGTTGCTGCACTGTGTCCACATACATGTTGGCACGTGTGCTATGTGTGTATTAATACTAATTTGTGGGTGGACTACATTGTTATGTCTGAGATACAAATGTACACATACATACAACACAAAATATGTGATGGTCTATGTCCAACACATGCTAAGGTATGTGACAACCTTGACAATTTGTAGTCAGAGTACAATTTGTACTCAGTGGATTTGGATTGCATTGACATCACTTAACACCTGGCAATTTGTGTGTACATGTGTTTCAACTCTGTGGTGTGTTGTTGGATAGTACTTCATGTTGCTCTTCTACACATGTGCCATTTGGCTCCCGATGCATTTTAGTTGCAGGATATGTTATGTGCACATGTGTTAATGAAGGCTGGTATAGGCTGTGTGTGTGTAAAGACGTGTTGTGTAATTTATGTAACATATGATGACAATGGTGTGTTCATGGGATGTAAAACCTCACATTACTATCTTCCTGCATAGACACATGTTGGCATTTTACAAATGTATGTGTAGTCACATCAATGCCACCTATGTTTTCGTATGTCAGAACACATCTGAAGGAAATTTTTCTCAGTGACTGATCTTGTCACACCTATGTGCTAGGTTGCCTTTGTAGGAGGCTAGCCTGGCTTATAGTGGGTACCTTGTGGTACTTACACCTTGTGCCAGCTCCAGTTATCCCTTATTAGTAGATTAGAGGTGTTCTAGCAGCTTAGGCTGATAGAGGTAGTTATAGCAGAGCAGCTGAGGCTCAATTAGGAGACATGCAAAGCTCCTAATATACCACTTATATCACTTAGTACTATATCATAAGAAAACACAATACTCAGATTTACTCAAAATAAAGGTACTTTATTTTAGTGACAATATGCCAAAAGTATCTCAGAGGATATACTCCCTTAGGAGGTAAGTAATATACACAAAATATACACACACAAACCAAATCAGGTAAGTAAACAGTTAGAAAAGTAGTGCCATCACTGTAGAACACAATAGAATGCAATAGGAGGAAATAGGCCTAGGGGCAACACAAACCATATACTCCAAAAGTGGAATGCGAACCACAAATGGCCCCAGGACTAGTGTAGTGTGTAGAGGGTCACTGGGAGTGTAAGAAAACACTAAAGGTGTCCAAGATACCCCACCCCAAGACCCTGAAAAGTAGGAGTAAAGTTACCCTACTACCCCAGAAAGATAGTAAAGTCGAAATAGGGGATTCTGCAAGAACCACAACTGACTGCAAAGCACTGAAGACGGATTCCTGGACCTGAGGACCTGTAAATGAAGGGGACCAAGTCCAAGAGTCACGCAAGTGTCCAGGGGGGCAGGAGCCCACTAAACCCCGGATGAAGGTGCAAAAGGGCTGCCTACGGATGGAAGAAGCCAAAGATTCTGCAACAACAGAAGGGGCAAGGAACTTTTCCTTTGGTCAGAAGATGTCCCACGGCGTGCTGGAGTATGCAGAGTTGTTTCCATGCAGAAAAACCACAAACAGCTGCAAGAGTCGCGGTTGAAGATTTTGGGTGCTGCCAGGGCCCAGGAAGGACCAGGAGGTCGCCCCTTGGAGGAGGAGACAGAGGGGGCACTCAGCAACACGGAGAGCCCACGCAGAAGCAGACAGCACCCGCAGAAGCACCTGAACAGGCATTCAGAAGATCTGAGTACGACTGTCGACTCAGCACAACAAAAGGGAGTCCCACGAAGTCGGAGTCCAACTCAGTGAGTTGGTCAATGCAGGACGGAGTGCTGGGGACCTGGGCTAGGTTGTGCATGAAGGAAGTCTTGCAAAAGTGCACAGAATCCCTAGCAGCTGCAGTTCATGCAGTACACAGGATTACTGCCTGGCTTGGGGAGGCAAGGACTTACCTCCACCAACACCAAATTTGGACAGAAAGGCCACTGGACTGTCGGGGACACTTGGACCCAGCTCCTGTGTTCCATGGACCACACTCGTCAAGATGAGAGGGGACCCAGAGGACCAGTGATGCAGAAGTTTGGTGCCTGCGTTGGCAGGGGGAAGATTCCGTCGACCCACAGGAGATTTCTTCTTGGCTTGGGTGAAGGCGGACAGCCCTCAGAGCATGCACCACCAGGAAACAGTCAAGAAAGCCAGCAGGATGAGGCGCTACAATATTGCTGGTAGTCTTCTTGCTACTTTGTTGCCGTTTTGTAGGTGTCCTGGAGCAGTCAGCGGTCCATCCTTGGCAGAAGTCAAAGAGGAAAGTGCAGAGGAACTCTGGTGAGCTCTTGCATTCGTTATCTGAAGAGATACCCACAGGAGAGACCCTAAATAGCCCACAGAGGAGGGTTGTCTACAGAGAAAGGTAAGCACATATCAGGAGGGGTCTCTGACGTCACCTGCTGGCACTGGGCACTCAGAGGTGTCCATTGTGCCCTCACACCTCTGCATCCAAGATGGCAGAGGTCTGGGACACACTGGAGGAGCTCTGGGCACCTCCCATGGAAGGTGCTGGTCAGGGGAGTGGTCACTCCCCTTTCCTTTGTTCAGTTTCGTGCCAGAGCAGGGCTGGGGGGATCCCTGAACCGGTGTAGACTGGCTTATGCAAGTAGGGCACCATCTGTGCCCTTCAAAGCATTTCCACAGGCCAGGGGAGGCTACTCCTCTCAGGCCCTTCACACCTATTTCCAAAGGGAGAGGGTGTAACACCCTCTCTTAGAGGAAATCCTTTGTTCTGCCTTCTTGGGACTGGGCTGACCAGGCCCCAGGGAGGAAGAAACCTGTCTGAGGATTGGCAGCAGCTGTAGCTGCAGAGAAAACCCCAGAAAGTTAGTTTGGCAGTACCCGGGCTCTATGCTGGAGACCCAGGGATGCATGGAATTGTCCCCCAATACCAGAATGGTATTGGGTGACAATTCCATGATCCTAAACATGTTACATGGCCATGTTCGGAGTTACCATTGTGATGCTACATATAGGTATTGACCTATATGTAGTGTACGCGTGTAATGGTGTCCCCGCACTCACAAAGTCCGGGGAATTTGCCCTGAACAATGTGGGGGCACCTTTGTTAGTGCCAGGGTGCCCACACACTAAGTAACTTTGCACCTAACCTTCACTAAGTGAGGGTTAGACATATAGGTGACTTATAAGTTACTTAAGTGCAGTGTAAAATGGCTGTGAAATAACGTGGACGTTATTTCACTCAGGCTGCAGTGGCAGTCCTGTGTAAGAATTGTCTGAGCTTCCTATGGGTGGCAAAAGAAATGCTGCAGCTTATAGGGATCTCCTGGAACCCCAATACCCTGTGTACCTAGGTACCATCGACTAGGGAATTATAAGGGTGTTCCAGTGTGCCAATCAGAATTCGTAAAATTTGTCACTATCCTGCAGTGACAATTTTAAAAGCAGAGAGAGCATAAACACTGAGGTTCTGGTTAGCAGAGCCTCAGTGATACAGTTAGGCACCACACAGGGAACATATATAGGCCACAAACCTATGAGCACTGGGGTCCTGGCTAGCAGGATCCCAGTGACACATATCAAACACTGACAACATAGGGTTTCCACTATGAGCACTGGGGCCCTGGCTAGAAGAAGGGTCCCAGTGAGACAGTAAAAACACACTGACATATACTCACAAACAGGCCAAAAGTGGGGGTAACAAGGCTAGAAAGAGGCTACCTTCCTACAGCCTTTTATTCAGAATCCATACACATTACAATGCCTGAGCCCTTATAGTGGTACATGTGTGCTGAGATATGTTGTATATGTGTGCATGCCTCCGACTGGGTACTCACATTTTTCAACATCATGGGGGTCATTCTGACCCTGACGGGCGGCGGAGGCCGCCCGCCAGAGTTCCCCCCTCCAGAACACCGCTCCGCGGTCATAAGACCGCTGCGGTGACTCTGGCTTTTGCACTGGGCTGGCGGGCGGCCGCCAAAAGGCCGCCCGCCAGCCCAGTGCAAAAGGGCCTTCCCACGAGGACGCCGGCTCAGAATTGAGCCGGCGGAGTGGGAAGGTGCGACGGGTGCAGTGGCACCCGTCACGTATTTCAGTGTCTGCAATGCAGACACTGAAATACAATGTGGGGCCCTCTTACGGGGGCCCCTGCAGTGCCCATGCCATTGGCATGGGCACTGCAGGGACCCCCAGGGGCCCCGCGGCACCCCCTACCACCATCCTGTTCCTGGTGGGAGACCCGCCAGGAACAGGATGGCGGTAGGGGGTGTCAGAATCCCCATGGCGGCAGAGCGCGCTCCGCCGCCATGGAGGATTCTCAAGGGCAGCGGAAAACCGGCGGGAGACCGCCGGTTTTCCAAATCTGACCGCGGCCAAAGCGCCGCGGTCAGAATGCCCTGCGGGGCACCGCCGGCCTGTCGGCGGTGCTCCCGCCGACCCTGGCCCCGGCGGTCTCAGACCGCCAGGGTCAGAATCAGGGCCCATGTTTGTTATGACTGTCACATACAATGGCATACCACTGTATAGTAGTGTTGCACTCTAGCATAGATATGGACTATGCACACTCTCCAACAGACACATTCACGGTTGTGGTCATACAGACCAATATATCACATTTCCCTCAGTGGTACTTGATGTCAGCCTTCCCCTCTCATGTACAAAGCTCGGGTGCATGCATCTGTCGGACATGTTTCATTATTTGATGTCCTTAGTTGTTTTCATGGTCAGCTTGTTTAGGGCTTGTATATCTGTTGTGACTTCAATATTGGAAACGTGCCAGGGTACAGATGGTGTTGTCTACCACTGCCTCCTGTCATGGTGGCATGTGATGGGCAAATACCATGGTACACTAGTGGCAAACATGACTGTGTTAAGTACTGACCTGGCAACCCACTCTATATATGTTAAATGTTGACATTGAGACATTGATGTATTATACAGTCAGTACTTGTCTATGTGTGTCACTTCTCCATGTTTTCCTGCATTACTGGCAAGGTATGCATTGTCTCCTACATTATTCCTATTCTTTAGGCTGCTTGCACTTTGTACACATCTTCTAAAGCTATATTGTCTGGTCATACATGGACATGATGCAACATGTGGCCTGTATAATTTGTAGATGTACACATCTCCTACTACTAGCTACTGGTTCCATTGATGGTATTTGTGAGATGCAGTGAGTGCCACGCACACATGACATTACACCTGCCACAGCACTTGTGTTGTCTCCAACTGACCTCCCGTGTTGTATTTGCAAGTATCGGTGGGTGTCTCGAAGTTGTCCATCCACATCCTCCATTGAACACGGATATGCATTTCTTCCAGCATGTCACAACCTATGTAACTCTTACCATGACTGAATGATGTTGAGGTGTGAAATCATCTCAGTGCTGTATTGTTCATTAGCCAAATGCAACCTAAACGGCTAGGTCTACTCCCACTCCGTTTTTTTGTTGTGTCTCAGGCATTATTTAACAATGCTGGACTTGGTAGCACATCCCACACATGATTGCAATGTTGGAGCCTGTTAGACCTGGCATCCTTGGTGTGGTCTCCCCTAACTTTTTGCCTCTGCTTGCCAGGTTGTTGACTGTGTGCTGGACTCTGTTTTTGCTGTTTTTCTTACCCTGGGCACTTTACCACTGCTGACCAGTGCTAAAGTGCAAGTGCACCCTATGTGAAAATATATGTGTGATTGACTTTATCCTGATTGACATATTTGTTTTACTTGTAAATCCCTAGTAAAGTGCACTAGAGGTGCGTAGGGCCTGTAAATCAAATGCTACGAGTAGACCTGCAGCACTGATTGTGCCACCCACATGAGTAGCCCTGTAAACATGTCTCAGTCCTGACACTGCAGTGTCTGTGTGTGCAGTTTTGCATTGCCAATTCGACCTGGCAAGTGTACCCACTTGCCAGGCCCAAATCTTCCCTTTTTATACATGTAAGGCATCCCTAAGGTAGGCCCTAGGTAGCCCCATGGTCAGGGTGCCGTGTATATTTGATGTGGGACATGCACTTATGTAGTTTTACATGTCCTAACAGTGAAATACTGCTAAATTCGTTTTTCACTGTTGTAAGGCCAATCTCTCTCATAGGTTAACATGGGGGCTGCCTTTAAATAGCCTTAAAGTGCAGCTTCCCTTTGAGAACAGATAGAAATATGGAGTCTGGGGTCTGTGAACGCACAATTTAAAAATACATTCTGTTAGTGAAGTTGGTTTTTAGATTGTTAGTTTGAAAATGCCACTTTTAGAAAGTAGGCATTTTCTTGCTTAAACCATTATGTGACTCTGCCTGTTTGTGGTTTCCCTGTCTGGGTCAGAGTGACAATTGGGCTGTTTGTGAATCCCCTCTAGACAGTGACACAAATGGAGCTGGGGTGTAGCCTGCATATCCTGATGAGCCACCTGGGCTAGAGTTGAGGGAGGATTGGTCACTTACACCTGAATCGGCTGTGCCTGCCCTCACACAATGCAGTCTCCGACCCCCTGGTGGGTGCCTGGGGCCTGGCCTGGGAAAGGCAGGATACTGTAGACAACAGAGACTTTCCTTTGAAGCCTGCCTACTTCAAAGGCAGAATGGGGTATAAGTATTGGATCCAAAACCCCAGACTTTAGATCACTTCTGGAACCAAGAGGAACCTTTGCCAAGGAGAAGAGCTGAGGAGAAGTGCTACCCCTGCCTGTCACTGTGGTTTGGTGGGCTATCCTGTAGTTGCTGCTTCTGCCTGTGAAAGGGGACAAAGACTGAACTTTTTTGTGTATTCCTGCTTGAGGAGACTCTCCGAGAGCTTAGACTGAGCTTGCCTCCTGTTTTGAAGTCTCAGGGCCATTGAAGACTTCCCCTGCCAGCACCTGGACTCTCTGCTGAGACTCCTACCCTGCCGAGTGGTACCCCATCTGGACCCTGGGCCTTAAAAGGTGAAGTTGGCAGAACAAGGACTGAAATCCACGCACAGAACACCGTGCAGGGAAATTTTGGGCGCACCATATGCAACGCAGCTGAAAAATGACGCGCCACCCACTTCGCAGCTGAAACCGATGCCCTACCTGCATTGCAGCTGGGAAATTGATGCATCGCATCTAGAGAAACGACCCAACACCCGCTTGCAGCTGCTAATGACACAAACCCCACGCAGTATGGTTTTCTAACACCGTGCAACCGGATTTCTCACGCATCGTCACTGGGCGTCAAAGTCATCGTGAACCTGCGCAGATTTGAGGTGCCCGGTCCAGAAATCGATGCATCACCCTCTTGTGAGGGAGAAAAACAAGACATCATCTACCAGAGCGAAGAAGAAATGACGCACGGCCTCACTTGCGAGTTAGGAATCGACACATGCTCACTCGTGCGGCTTTATTTTACTTTGTGTAAAATCAACATTTCCATTGTTTCCTATGGAATAAGACTCTTATTCTTTTGAAAATTCATTTCATAACTTGTGCATGTTGGATTTTTCTCATTTTGGTCTTGATTGATTTAGATAAATATTGACTATGTTTCTAAACTGGTGTGGTGTCTATTTTGTAGTATTTTCACTGTATTACTGTGCGTGTTGGTACAAATACTTTACACATTGCTTCTGAGTTAAGCCTTTCTGCTTGTACCAAGCTGCCAAGGGAGTGAGTGGGGGTTAGCCAGGTGTGTTTCTCCTTTGCCTTGACTAGAGTGAGGGTCCTTGCTTGGACAGGGGGTAACCTGACTGCCAACCAAAGCCTCTATTTCTAACAGAGCCCAAAACATGTATGGGATAAATTGTTCCTGTTGCTACCATGCACTTGTTCTGCCATGTGAGTGACAATGAGTGGTGTGTATTGCTATGTGCTGTGTGATGTTGTTATAAAGAGCATACTAGGTAAACATGCTGACACATGTCAAGCATTGTTGATACTGGCAAGCCCATTGCTACCTAGGACATACACCTGTACATCAGTCTTCACATGCTTATCTGGATTTGCTCTAGGCATGTGCAGATTTGTGAGACATGTGTACCTCATGTACATAGTGAGTGTAAGACACTTTGCCTACATTCGACCGAGAGAAATATTTGGTGGTGCATTGTCCCAATAAATCCTTAGATCCTGACAATGGGTCATGTGTTTGGATAGTGATTCTTCACTCATAGCTGCTTATTTTGTCTGGCAACCCATTGTGCACTCCACATCCAATGTATGTGTGCCATATGTGAGGTACATTCCACCATGTGTCAGGGTTGAGCCCAATGGATGTGCCTGAACATTACCCCATAGATACACTGTGCAGGCTCAGCATCTGCCATTGGTTACAATCCCTGGACAATTACTGAAGGCCCATAGTTACCAATGATGTCCCTCCCCTGTCACACATGTACCATGCAGGCAAAGCTGAAATCACCATGATTTGTGACAGTGTTCTGTTCCTACATTACTTAATAGCCATTTGTTGACAGCCCATACCTTATGTGTGCACCCCTTACATTAATCCTGTTAGGCATGGTGTTGTTGTGGTGAATGCGCTAGGTATTAGCACCTTGACCACTTGACAGCACAATATATGTAGTGGTGCATGGATCTAGGCCTTCAGGAGTCACATGCCCATGAATTGCGTGTCACTGATATGTGAGATGAGGCAATAGACACTCTTACATCACAAACAATGTTGCTACCATACTTGTCACCTTTGTGTTTCGTACCTGCTCACTGAGGTTTGAGTCACATTCCAATGGTATATGCAGTGGAGAATGAGTAGTCCAAGGAGAATCAGGTGCAAAGTATTTTATTTGTGCTATTTACAATGTGATGTTTTTTAGTACAGTGACTATGTGCAGAAGTTTGCAACAATGTGGAGTCAACTGTGAACTCCTGCAGCAGTGTTCTGTTGTTCCCCCTCCAAATTATTTGCTCCGTCATCAGCCTCCTCATTGGAGACATCAACATGGTCATCCCAGGGGATATGTGTTCTGATACAGATGCTGTGGAGGATTGCACATGCCAGAATTATTTTGCAAACAAGTGGTGTAGCATACAAGAGGCTTCTTCCTGTCAGGGACAGGCACCACCTAGATTTCAGGAACCCAAATGTCTTCTCCACCACATTGCGTGTTTTCCCTTGCCCCTCATTGTAGGTCCACTCTTCCACCATTGCAGGATTGGCAAATGGAGTAATCAACCATGGCTATATGCTGCACCTTTGATCAGCTACAAAGGAAAGTGAGAAGATGTGTTGCTAAAGCTTGATAGTGGGTTGGAACATACCATGGCAGTTTTAGTTGGAATGGTGACACAGACTTGCTTGTGGTATAGTGTATGTTCCTGTTCTTGTGAAATGGTTTTATTGGACTGTGTTGATGGACATGACAATCTTGGGTAGTGGCTCAAGGGTCTGGTAATTTTAATGCTGATCTGAAAATAATGGTTATAATTTAGGAAAATGTGTTGTGCGTTCCATATTTGAAGTAGTGTTCTATTGTTAGATGGAACCTAACAGCTCCTTGCAGCACAATGGTGTCAGATGTTGAGACACCATAGTTGCCCTACAAAGCCAGACTGTGCCGTCCATGTTACCATGTGGTGCTACACATGCAGTGTGACATTGTGACCTTTTGTGGCAGATGATGCTTGTGGCAGCCATCAAGTGTCCGAGGGTGTGTATCACACATTAGTAGGATCATGTAATTTGGTGCAGTAGTATCTCCTATGTCCTAGATTTCTCACAGACACTTTCTAAACATGCACAGTGCAGCCTTTGGGAGAGGGCACAGCTATTTTTCACATGGTCCCCTTAGTATGGTGCATGTTAGGACAGTTATGTTCTCAATACTCCTACCGAGTCCTACTATGGCATCCATGACTGTTACAGTTTTTTCACAAACTCTGCACCCTGGTGGACCATTTCTGGTAGACGGAACAGACATGGTGGTGTTAGGTGGCACTAGGGGCACATGTCAGGTGGCACTGGAATAGGTGCTGCCCCAGTTCTCATGATTCTGGCCAATGCTCTTTAATGGCATATAATTTTGAATCTGTCTGTGTGCGACACAATGCAGACAGGTGTATGTGCACACTACAGGTATGTCAGGTATGTGTAGATGATATGTTATTGGTTTTGGCACCACTTGGGTGGCATTTAATTTAGGTTCTGCCAGAGGCTTGCACGCCATGATTTACTTGGGACTGTGCCTATGTGTGACTTTCTCAAAATGACCATGGTCTATGCCATTGGCATCCCTGGGGGATTCTTTGTTTGGTGTTATGTGTGATCTGTATTTAGTCATCAACACTTGTGGACACTTGTAGTGGTTTGTGAGTAGCTTCTGTATGCAAAAGGGACATGGCTCTACCTGTCCACATGTGGTGTGCCAGTCAGGGTGTGGCTGTGTAAAGTACATGTGGATGTATGTGTTTGTGAAGTGCAATGTGTGCTGTGTAGTGTGGCATGCTGCATATGTTTTGTTGCCTGTACATCTATGTAGCCCTGCCCATGTGTATTTAGTGTGGTGTCCGTCTTGCTTGTCCTAGATGGTTGGTGTGTTGTGTGTATTATGATTGGTATGGTGGCTTACCTATGAGTAAACCATTGCCATATTGCCCATCCTGGATCCATTGGTTGATGGTGCAATGGCGAAATAAGTATGCATCGTGGACACTGCCGGGATATTTAGCAAGGATGTTGGTGAAGAGCCCACGGTGGTCCATGATGGCCTGCACATTGATTGAATGTGTCTGTTTGTGATTCCTATGTAGGTGTTTTGTTGCTGTAGGTGGCACCAGTTGCACATGGGTGCAGTCCATTGCACCCAGTACAAGTGGAAACCTGGCAATTTGATAGAAACCTTGCTTGGTCTCCCCCTCTTTTTTCAGATTTTTGTGTTTTCAACCTACTTTCAATTTGTGGTGATGGACAATCCTGGAAAACTAAAGATTTCCTTAAAGGTGACATAATTCTAAATTCAGTAAAGGGTCATTTGTGTAGTTCAGTAAATCAAATGATGTACACATGGTTCCAAAATACAAGAGGGTTTCTTTCAAACTTAGTGGTTCTGCATACAATTGAAACCAAAGTATTCGAAGCAAGAGCCCTCACTCACCCTCCGGTGACATGCTTCATCATAGGGCTATGCTCCTCGTCAGGCCGGCGCTGCAATGCCTGACGGTCCCCACACGGGAGCTCTTTGCCGGAGATCTTTTGAGAATAATGCACAACCGGTCAAAAAGTGATTAAGGATCGGTATAAGGATGGTTAAAAATGACTAGAGGTAACAATTTGTTTATTTATTTATTCTAATGCTGATACCTCTGACATGATTAAAAACAATAAATAGGGATATGGTAAAATAATGTCTACACCCCCCATATGAAAGACATTTTTAATATAGTTACTAAATCTTGCAATAGAGAATAGTAAAGGAAAAAGTAAACATAAGATCCCCTGTGTTACTCTGTATCATAGGTCAACATGTTTCTCGCTGTTTTTTAGTCAATAAATGATCTTATGCGATTCGTCAGGACCTTAGCACGTACCTAATCCTTTAAACAATTAGGAATCCCATAATAGGGAGATCAGAAACCTAGAAGAATAGAAAAGAAAGAAACCAACGTCAAAGCATTTCATTGTCGTCAACAGTGATGTGTCCACAATATCCTGAGATATTACCCCATACACTCGTGAGGAATCCCAAAGGTGCCATGTGACAAAGGTACAACAGTGATAAATAAGAAAAGACCAACTTGGCGCAGGTTCCACAATGCTTACCATCCAAATATTAAAGGTAGGGCCTCATCGGGGGAAACATCAGGCTTGAAAAATCCACTATGGTCTAAATATATACACAGAGAACAAACCTTAAATAATACATTAGTTAGATTGGTTATTTGACTGTGTAGAAAATGTATGGAGACCATAACAGGCAAGGTGAGTTATCAACATAGAAACTCCTATCAATGATAACATGTAAAAGACCTCCTGTCATGACATAGCAAGATAAAGCTAAGTACAGAAGATTAGGGGAGCTGGTGGATACTAATGGCACAGTAATCAAGTTAGAGAGAAGTAGTCTAAATGCAGCAGTGTTAAACTATACACGTACAGGTATGTAAAAAGTGTCATCAAGGACGCTCAATATGGTGTATACTGCGTGCTCCAGGGAAGAGAAATACTAAGGCTCAGGTGGGATATGTGAGATTTTACGCCGCACTGGGCAAAGATATCACTGGTATGTTAAAGTGAAAAAAGAATGTTAACACTAATCACCTCAAAACACGGTATGCGCATGGGAATGCTAGCGCAAACTATTACTGTGACTGGCTCAGAGAAGCCGGAGAGGTGAACACGGCAAACCAATACAGGACGAGTGAGCGCGCAGGATTCCCAGCGTCTCTCAACTCGTCCATCCATTAATAACAGGAACACCGTAGTGTTCCTGCTCCGGCCCCGCGTGTAGACGCGGGCAGGTACAGAGACGAGCCGTGAAAGGAAAAAGCGGCTCGTTTTGTCATTAGCGCAGGCGAAAATACCGAAGCCCGCATCAGGTGGAGATCTAATAAGATAAAGTTCAGAGGCTCCCAAGAGGGCACTTACTTTCTGTGGAGCCGATAATTCTGGACCACCTACGCCTGCTATTAGTCCTCGGAACTAGGGGGAGCAATCAGTTGGGACGCAATTAAAAGGGAGAGTGCTCAGAAATTAAGAAAGGGCTCAAGGAAGAAAGTGAAACAGAGGAAGGACAACAAAACTGTGTCGGCCATCTCTAAAGAGGGTCTGCATAAAGATGCCAGGATTACTATACAGTAGAAAAGGGGGGAGATCCCAACAATAATCATTCGAATAAAGTTGGACCCACGCTAAGAAATCTGCATGTTAGAACAGAATGAGTTTCCTGTGCTTTTAAAAAATACCAAAAAGATGTAAAGGAAGGGCAAGGTAGTAAAAACACATGGACATAGTTCTCAGTGGATAAAACTAGCCCACTGAATTTTGTCATTCAGTCCAGATATATGGGTCTTTAAACAGAAGACCCACCGTTGTTCCTTCTCAAAAAGTCTAGTTGTACAGTCTTTGTTGTCTCTAATGGTTTCTAGAACAACCCATCTAATATCATCGGGAGTGTGTTGTTTCTCAATGTAATGATTGGTCAGTTTTGTGGAGGACCTCTTGCATCTGATGGTGCTGCAGTGTTCATTGATTCGAATTTTCACCATTCTGGTTGTCATACCTATGTACTTCGGATCGCATGGACATGTGATCATATAAATACAGTCCTTTGTGCGACAGTTGGTATGAGATCTCAATTGCCATGTCTTGGGTTCACCTAGGTCCACCTCTTGAGTACTGCTAGTCATAGGGCAGACATTACATCCACCACAAGGGTAGTGTCCCTTAACTTTCAGCCATTGACTGGGACCTGTGTTGTCAAAGGGTCGGTGTGTTGTAGGTCTTGTGTGGACTACTAGGTCTTTAATGTTATGGGTTCTCTTAAAAGCAAATAATGGGCATTCTAGTGCTTCGCCTGCACTTGTGAGGATGGGCCAAAGCCTACGGACAATACCTTTAATTTGGTTACTCAGAGGGGTGAATGTGGTCACACAAGTAAGCCTGGATTGTTGTGTGCGAGTGTTGCTGGTCAGCAATATTTCCCTAGGGAAATTGCTGGCTCTCTTCTTTGTTCGTCTGATAATCATTGCTGGATAGTTGCGTTCGCAAAGTTTGCGACACAACGTATTTGCTTGGGTGTGAAAGTCACTCTTATCTGAGCAGTTACGTCGTATCCTGAGGAACTTGATGACACTTTTTACATACCTGTAAGTGTATAATTTAACACTGCTGCATTTAGACTACTTCTCTCTAACTTGATTACTGTGCCATTAGTATCCGCCAGCTCCCCTAATGTTCTGTACTTAGCTTTATCTTGCTATGTCATGACAGCAGGTCTTTTACATGTTATCATTGATAGGAGTTTTTATGTTGATAACTCACCTTGCCTGTTATGGTCTCCATACATTTTCTACACAGTCAAATAACCAATCTAACTAATGTATTATTTGAGGTTTGTTCTCTGTGTATATATTTAGTCCATAGTGGATTTTTCAAGCCTGATGTTTCCCCCGGTGAGGCCCTACCTTTAATATTTGGAAGGTAAGCATTATGGAACCTGCGCCAAGTTGGTCTTTTCTTATTTATCACTGTTGTACCTTTGTCACATGGCACCTTTGGGATTCCTCACGAGTGTATGGGGTAATATCTCAGGATATTGTGGACACATCACTGTTTGATGACAACGAAATGCTTTGACGTTGGTTTCTTTCTTTTCTATTCTTCTAGGTTTCAGATCTCCCTATTATGGGATTCCTAATTGTTTAAAGGATTAGGGTGGTGCTAAGGTCCTGACGAATCGCATAAGATCATTTATTGACTAAAAAACAGCGAGAAACATGTTGACCTATGATACAGAGTAACACAGGAGATCTTGTGTTTACTTTTTCCTTTACTATTCTCTATTGCGAGATTTAGTAACTATATTAAAAATGTCTTTCATATGGGGAGTGTAGACATTATTTTACCATATCCCTATTTATTGTTTTTAATCATGTCAGAGGTATCAGTATTAGAATAAATAAATAAACAACTTGTTACCTCTAGTCATTTTTAACCATCCTTATACCAATCCTTAATCAGTTTTTGACCAGTTGTGCATTATTCTCAAAAGATCTCCGGCAAAAAGCCCCCGTGTGGGGCCCGTCAGGCATTGCAGCGCCGGCCTGACGAGGAGCATAGCCCTATGATGAAGCATGTCACCGGAGGGTGAGTGAGGGCTCTTGCTACGAATACTTTGGTTTCCATTGTATGCAGAACCACTAAGTTTGAAAGAAACCCTCTTGTATTTTGGAACTGTGTGTACATCATTTGATTTACTGATTATCGGGAGCTTTACAGACGGGACCAGGAGTCTTTCCTCCGAATCTCCCACGTATGCCCCTCCCCGTTGTTGTTTTTTGATCATTTGTGTAGATCCCTCTAGGTTTCCCCAAAGAAACTAACTGTTGAAATAAAAAAATATTGAAAATTAGTTTGAAAAAACAGCCATTTGTGACATTTTCATTTATAACGTCTTGTCATGATGGACGATTCATAAATGCAATCTACCATTATGGCTGCTTGACCCTTCTGGTTGAGGGGATATGTAGGGTTGGTAGGTTTTCCAAGAACCCGAGGAACCCAAAGAAATCTATGGGGCATATT
Source organism: Pleurodeles waltl (assembly GCF_031143425.1). Lineage (NCBI taxonomy): Eukaryota > Metazoa > Chordata > Amphibia > Caudata > Salamandridae > Pleurodeles > Pleurodeles waltl. The sequence goes on from NC_090444.1 coordinate 638,055,868, forward strand.
TATACTCCATCTGTGCCGAATGTGCGTCAAACATTTTGACGCACATTCAGCGCAAACCTTTCCTCGTATTTAAACTTTGACACCCAAGCCCTCGGATGACAATATTCCGCCGTGTGCATCATCTTTTGGATGCAGCAACCCGCCTTGCGTTAATGATATGCAAGGTAGGCGTTCCCATCCAAAAAATGACTTAAACGGCGTGTGTCGTATTTATGCTTTCGGGCAAAAATGACGCACGGCCGGGAGGCAGAGCCGGAAAATGAAGCACAGCCCGATTTGCGTCAAAAATTAACGCCTCGGTCAGGGCAGGAGTTAAAATGGGGCAAACACACCTTTATTTAATCAGAACACACAGAAGCAACAGCAGAGCAGCAGAGTAGCAAAAGGGAGACATGGAGGTGATTTTCATCCAGCGTGCACGCAGACGCAGAGCCCAGCAGCAACAACAGCAGCTACCACAACACCAGCAGGGACCCCTAAGGCAGCTCAGAAGGCAGGAGAGGATATTACACCCCAGAACAACCCTTCATGGCCTCAGGGAACATGACATCATCCAGAGGTACATGTTGAACTGACAGGCCATTCAGCAGCTGCTCGCAACATTAAGCCGCAGTTGGCACCCACTTTGCTGACACCCCGCACCATCCCAACAGAAACCAAGCTGCTTGCCGTACTTCACATGCTGGCAAGTGGCTCTCTTCAAACAACTGGTGCCCTGGTTGCCGGAATATCACAGCCATCATTCTCTGCCTTTTTGCTGGATGCCATCATTGGACTCACACCCCGCCACATCTGCTTCCCTAACACACTGCAGAAGCAGCAGGAAACAAAACAGGGGTTCTACCTCACTCTTGGCTTCCCACACGTCCTTGGTGCAATCGACTGCACACATGTACGCCTTGTCCCACCTGCTGCAACTGAACACCTCTACTGCAACAGGAAGCACACACATTCCAGCAATGTGCAGGCCATTGTCGATCACCAAAGATTGATCACCAACATCGTGGCTAAATATCCTGGGAGTGTCCATGACTCATTCATCTTCTGTCACAGCACCATCACTGAACACTTCCAGGATGGACGGTATGGCAATGGACTACTTGTTGGTAAGTACAAAAACCTACTTATACACACACTGCACAGCAACCCTCTAGGACACACAACACATACACCACAACAGCAACATGTCGATAGGAACACACTGAGGTTGTGACATCGCTAGCCATGTTTCTTAGGTCACCATTGAACCTGTCACACATCTGAAATTACTGTACAGCCTAATGTTAAGACGTCAATGATCACAACGTTTGGAGTGGGTTGCCTAAATGTCACCTTGCAAATTGTAAGTGTCTCACTTATGTTTACATTAATCCATTGCATAAGTCTAAAGGTATGTGATGTCCAGGGTGCATTGATATGAACATGTTAACTACACTGTCAATCTTAACCTGTGTATGGAACTATCATCTCACCCCCAGTGAAGACACAGGGACACCTGTATCACAAGTCACAATGCTAGGGAGGGCACACTGTACTGCAAATCCCCAAAAATACTGCTGACAACTGGTTAGCAGCCAAACACTCGTTCAGCCAAGGAAACAACACAATGTAGATGGTACATCCCACTAGCCTAGGATGCGACATAATAGCACAAAAGAGTCACAGACAACACAAGACAACTACTGCCATGAAAGGTGATTTCAATAGGGCTAGCTACATCAACATGATCCCATTCATTTTCTCTTGCAGCTGATCAGGGGTATGGCATCCAGCCATGGATAATGACACGTATTGGCAACCCGAGTACTGCAGAAGAGCGTGCCTACAATGACGCACATAGGAGGACACGCACCATAGTCGAGAGGACCTTCGGCATCCTCAAGTCAAGGTTCCGGTGCCTCGACATCACTGGTGGTAGCCTCCTATATTCCCCGGAAATGGTCTGTAAGATCATCCTAACATGTGCTATTCTGCACAACAATTTGCATACAAAGGAACATTCCCCTCCTGGATCCCGAGCCACACATGCCTGAAGAGGAGGAAGAGGAGGAAGAGGAGGAGGATGGTGGCCTGCAACATGAAGGGGAACAACAATATTAGTTCAATCCTCTGAAAACCAAAATTCATGGCCCATCCCTTGTCTGGGTCTCATTTATGCATGAATGACAAAGTGTGACAGTGTCCCAGGGCCGTATGCAGGGATTGGGTATGGGGCCTTCAGCAGAACCAGCAACCTCTGATAATGTCCATGAAAAATCCACACATGTCAGGACCCTGGCAGTTCACACACAGGATTACATTGCTCACAACATATTGATGGGCCGTGTGTGGTGAATAGCTGCGAGAATAATCAGCACAGAGGCTATGATGTTCCCAGATGCAGTGGGAATTGCAGAGGCTAACCTGTGTACAAATGTTGTAATGACACCTGCCGGAACATGACACCTGAGACATTATCTCACTCAGCACACCAAGGTTGCCCAGTTGACCGTCTCATTACACGTCTTTAGTGACAGGGTGGGACCATCCCAATGTAGGTTCTTAGGTCCACATCCACTTTACTCACATTGATCAACAAAGGATACTCAGTAGATACAGGAATAGCTGCCACTGACTCATGATGAGTCCTGGACCTAACTGTGACAATTTACACCCCCAAAAATATACAGGCTCAACATTGGACCACACACATGAACAAGACACCTATGTGCAATTGATCACTGGAAATATGTGGACACGTGCTGCCTCATCTGCTGGTCCACCACAGCCACTGGAGAGTTGTGGCTCAGTTATATGACCTCAACTGTGGCGTCATCATACATTTGTGGTTCACCTTTGGCTGTCTGGGCCAACTACATGGTATCCACTTCCTCAGTGCATGTGTCTGACTCACTGTGGGATTCACCAACAAGTGCCTAGGAAGCTGTTACCAAAAATCTGGGACATAGGATGTTGAAAATGTGGACCATTGACATGAACAAGCGTCTGCCATCTATCTGGTGCATGCTTTGTCATATGTGGTGTCTACATTACCCTAAATCTTGGAAGTGCACATAATGGATGTTGCTACATGTATGACTAACACATGTCGTCTCTCAATTCCACAATGACTTGCATCTAAGGTTTGGACACATTGACTTCACATTCATAAAGCATATGTGCAATAATGCATCATGTGATGCACACACACTTAGGGGGTCATTCCGACCCTGGCGGTCCATGACCGCCAGGGCCGGGGACCGTGGAAGCACCGCCAACAGGCTGGCGGTGCTTCCTGGCCAATTCTGACTGCGGCGGTAAAGCCGCGGTCAGAAAAGGGGAACCGGCGGTTTACCGCCGGTTTTCCCCTGGCCAAAGGAATCCTCCATGGCGGCGCTGCATGGGGATTCCGACCCCCTTCCCGCCAGCCTGTTCCTGGCGGTTTACACCGCCAGGAAGAGGCTGGCGGGAACGGGTGTCGTGTGGCCCCTGGGGGCCCCTGCACTGCCCATGCCACTGGCAGTGCAGGGGCCCCCTAACAGGGCACCATAAAGATTGAAAATCGCGACGAGTGCCACTGCACCCGTCGCACTGCAGCAAATCCGCCGGCTCCATTTGGAGCCGGCTTCATCTTTGCTGGGGCTTTCCCGCTGGGCCGGCGGGCGATCTTTTGCAGATCGCCCGCCGGCCCAGCAGGAAAGTCGGAATGTCCCCCGCGGTCATCTGACCGCGGGGCGGTGTTTGGGCGGTTTCCGCCAGGCGGGCGGCGCCCGCCGGGGTCGGAATGACCCCCTTAGTCATCAAATACATTAGTTGCCACAGCACACACATTGAGCCATAGGCATTGAGGTATTGTACATATGTGCGTCAAATTGCTATCCTCTCCTAATGCCAAACATGCCCAATTTGTGCAATACATATATGTAGGCCACACATATGTCCATCTAGTGCATCAGCCAACCGTCAAAATACTGTGAAGGAAGTAGCGGGTCATGGTCCGATGCAGTATGATGTCTCACATGTGAACATACACCATCAACACCATAGTGGGTGCCATCAGCCTATCTCTGATGTGTCCCAAATGTAACATAACATAAAACTGAAAAAATTCCCAAAACCAGTTTATGCACTGAAATTTTTACGTTGCTAGCATAATTTTTTTTCCCACCAATACACGATTTTGCATTATATTTTTTGATGCACTGAAGTGAAAATAAGGCCGCATCCAAATAATTGTACAGACTATTTACTATTATTTGGATGCGGGCTAATTTTCAATCCTGCGCGTCGAAAATTATGACGCACAAACTGTGTGTGTGAAAAAATATGACGCATAACGCAAAAAACTGCGGACATTTTATTCAGGAAGTGATGTAATAGGATATCCTGTTTACAGATTGTGTACAGTGGGTGTACTTTCACTTTCACTTTGCAGTCTGTGAATCTTCTAGACTGTGTGGCTGTGTAACGCCGCGCTCTGACGCGGTGTCTCTTTCTGTCCTCGCGGGTGGAACGCGCTACCGATTTCGGAGCGCCGTTCCCCGCGTTTTTTTTACTATGCTTTCTGGGAAGCATATATTTTGCTTCCGGACGCGCTACACTTACTTGTAGCCTTTTTTCTTCTTTTGGTGGTGGTTTTTTTGTTGATCCTTTTGCCTGTCTCTATCCATGTTGTGTCCATCTTGTCTTCTTCGTGTTTTTGTCCCAGCATGCTCTGTTTTTCTTTTATACTACTTCCTTTTTCCTATACTGGTCTATGGGCTTTTCCCAATCCAAGATGGTGTTACTTCCCTTTCCTGCGATGTCACTTCCCTTTTCTCAGTATATAAGTCAGTCAGTCTTGTTCCTCCTTGCGTTGCAAACACTTCCTTCTGGTTGTGCTGTTCGCTCCTGTTCTTTGTTCCTGCTTTTTTGCCTTGGGAGATTTTTGCCTGTTCTTTGTTCCTGCTTTCGCCTTGGAAGTTTTTTGCCTGTTCTTTGTTCCAGTTTTTGCCTTGGGATATTTTTACCTGTTCCTTTTTTCCTGCCTTTACCCTGGATACTGCCTATTTTTGTTTCCTGTGGTCAAGTCCTGTTTTTTCTTGTTTTCCTTCAGGAGTTCCTGTTAGAGGTTTTTTCCCCAGTGCTGGGGTTTTTTCCCTCTGGGACTCCTTCTGGAGGGTACGGTCTGCTTTGGCGTAGCCTGTCAAGCGGCACCGTGGCTACTAGAAGGGGTCACCCTTATCTGGGAGTATCCAGGACCTGTAGAAGACTTGGTGTATTCTCCAATCCGAAATCCAGAGGTGAGAAGTCCAGCGCAGTGCGTGGCAGGCTGTGTTGAGAGTGGTGTCCGGTGATTTTGTGCTTTTGTGTTCTGTGTGCTGTCTCAATGGTCAATTTGTGAAATAAATATTGTTGGTGTATAGTGTCCTACTGTGTTTTGTGTACATTTGTCCAGTTTTCTAGTGTTTTTGTTGTTTGTGGGAGTCTGTTGTGGGTAGTGCTAGTTTGTGGATAGTTGGGCTCTTTTAGTGGTTAAGTTTACTTTTCTTCTGTTTTTGGCCCATACTTTCCCCCTTTTCCCCTTTCTATTTCTTTAACCCTTATTCCCCTTCTCATTTGCACAATGTCTGGTAGGCCACGTCTTTGCAGTATGGGTGAAGAGGAGTTGGGGGGCTTCATATGGCTTGTGTGCCATTTCTTGCCACTGATGATCGAGGCAGGGGGCAGGGTGATAAAGGGGTATCACAGTGAGGCGTGCAGAATCCAGTGGGGAAAGGTGCTGCATCACCTGCAGGGTGTGTATGCCAGCCACAGGAGTGACCACCAGCTGAAGCACTGGTGGGCTGACCTCATCACCAGGGAGCAGGATCTCTTGGACCACCTGGGAATCATGATTGGTGGCACTGTCGATGAGTACTAATCATGTAAATGTACACGATTAAATGGTCTGTAGTGACATCAGATGATTTGTACAATATCTTCCAGCTAACTTGCTGACTGTGTGTAATGCTGGGGAAACATACAGGGTAATTGATGCACTATGGGAAGGATCACAATTGCTAGCTGATAGGTAGCACGTGGTCTGCAAACTTATAGGATACTTTTCCGTTAAGTAAATTGGTGCTGCTTTTGTGTCAGACAACCAAACAAAATAGGAGTCAATCATGTCTATATAGGCCACATTTGCCAGAGAAGTAAAGATGTACTAAAATATTGGCTAACTTTGTTGACGCAATAGCTACACTGACTTTAGAATCACTACATGTTGCAGAAAACGAGTGCTGGCTTCACGTCAATTGATGATAGCAAAGTGGCCCAGACATATGTCTCATGTGAGTCTGGTGAATGTGGAAGGAAAGCGTTCACGGACGTTCTATGAATGTTAGGGATTATTGTGGTCCTTCATTTTTTTGGATACATTTCAGATCTGGATTTGAAAACATTGTGAAAAGGTGTAAGGTGCCCTCAACTAACATCTTAGACTGGTTTTTGGAGTGAGTTGTGCCACATTCCAATTAGGGATGGCAGTCCAAAGGTATGCACATGGCTTCACATCTCCATGGTTGGTGCAAATCACCATTGCAGGGCCACATCAAATGAAGAAACTGTAACAACAGGAGGGCTTACAAAAGTCCCTGCCCCTCTGTACATTGTACCTATGTGTATGAACTGTGTCATGGCCACATAGGCTTTTTGACTGGTAATGCAGTCCTCAAGTAACCAGGCTTTGGATGTCTCTCTTGGATGTACACGATGAGACAATTACACTCCATTTTGTTTTCTAGTCACTAATGACGGGGCATGTTTGCCACCACATGATAGTTAGGGCCACTGCATGTGTGCAGATATGTGTGTAACTGTCACAGGAGACCCATGCTATGTACATGTTGGCCGTGATATATCAGATGCAGTATCATCATGTCAGAATGGCTGTCATTTCCTTATTCAGCCTACACATTGTATATAGCTTTGAAATTGTTGGTCAGTGCACAGATTTTGAGCACATTTCCTCCTTCCATGCCTTAGAGGTGGACCAGCAACCTCCACTGTGGGAGATGTGGCTACATTTGAGGACCCCGACCACTCCAGTAGGTGTTGATATGTCTGTTATGTGTTGTGTTTGCTGGTTATGTGTGATGGACTCCTGTGTGTTGAACGCATAGCAAGGTGTGATGCGTTGGCCAATCATTTGTCTTGTTCCATGAGTGGGATTTCAGTTTCTCAAATGTTTTGAGTTGGCCAATGCGTATCCTATTGTATTATCTAGGGATTGTAGGTCATTCCTGTAGCCCCACAGTGAGTACTGGGGTGAGTCATGTGGATGACACTTGTATCAACAAGCGTCGCACTGGAAGTCAGCTCAGATGTAGTCAGCCTGTCAGACCCACATTCTCCCAGATTGGTACAGAAAATTGCTTTCCAACAGACTTCTGCTTCCCTATTTACCAAGGTACTTATTAAACTGTAGGTAGAACTTCCTAGCAGCATGTACTTCCAAATGTAGTGCTACATGTATTTGGAACTTGAGTGCAATGGCCTAGGTGTGCATGCTAATCATGATCATGGGTGTTCTTGCAACTCTGTGTCTGGTGTAAATCATGCCTTACTGGAAGTATATGTTGTGTACCAAGCTCTGCATTTCCTGACATGTGTGACAAGGGTTTGCAGACTCCTAATTGTTGATAGACCTTACCTGTGGTGTGTTTGTAGAGCCAAACAAGTGTGGAGTTTTCTATACACTCCTCAGTGTCCATGTTGTTTGGAATTGTTAGTTGTTTCTCCACCCCCCACCCTCAAACACAGGCATGGGTTTGTGAATAGGGTACCTAGGACCTACGCTACCAGTATGTTACACATACATGTGAATAAGTGACTGTTTGGTCGGAACCTAGTATACACACTCAGGTATGGCACATGGGTACTATACTGGCAAGTCCTGTTACAACTTGCAGACCATGTGGCTTTAGTTTTGCATTCCGTACACTGACATTTGTAGCCCAGGTATTGGCAGAGGATATGCAGCATAATTGTTAGCTGATAACTGGCAGAACTCAGATGGCAAGTCAATGCCAGTTGTTACCCATCTTGTAGGTTTTGGATGTGCTATGTGTGATTTGACCTTTGTTGGCTTGCCTGTCATGTACTTACTCAGGGACCTTCAATGATCTGTATTGTGATATGAGCTGTTACAAGCACAGTAGATGTATTGTCTGATTGACTTCTTGTGCCATTTCACACAATGCAGTTCCTAATGTAAATTATTTGCATTTGTCTTCACATCTGCAAACATGACTCCAGACCAGGTCCGTGAGTTCCAGCGGTGGACCATGAGATACCAGCACATCCTGCTGGTAGAGTCGGGGTTCAGGAGGATGGCCCGTCGATACCGCCATGAACGCGCCTCCAGGGCATGGAGGGCCTTCCCACAGGGTGGCCCTACTTTGCCCACCACAGCCACCACCAGCACAACCACCACTTCAAGCGAGGTGGCCCCACCCACAGCTGGGACTGTTGTCCCTACATCTACCGTACTTCCAGGCCCCAGCATTGCAACAGGTGCAGGACAGCCCACTGGCCTTGGCTCCATATGCGCACAGACCTCCTCCGCCGGTACCCAGACTGCCCCAGCTCCATCAGTTGACCCTGCAGCATTCCACGAAATGGAACGGAAGATGGACCATGTCTTGCGGAAGTTAAGCAATCTGAGCCGGGATGTTCGCCACATTAACAGGCGTGTGAAGTCCATAAAGAGGACCCTCCGGAGGGCCAACCTCTAGACTGTTGTGACAATGGACATGATTCCCTCCCCTCCCTCCTCTTTCCTTGTTCTCATACTTAGTGGGCTTAGGGGGCTTAGGTTAATATAGTCTGTTAGTTTAGTTAGTGTTAGTGGGTGGGGGGTCCTGATTCTTTATATTTTTACTTATTAAGTGTGTGGGTGGGTGGGTGGATAGCTATGCTGGGGTTCTTGTATGTTTAATAAAAAAAATAAACCAAAAAAACAAAAACAAAATACAAAAAAATATATTTGTTTAGGATAGTATAGTATGTGTTTAGGTTAGTAAAAACTTCGCACTTGTATAGCGCACTACTCACCCGTTAGGGTCTCAAGGCGCTGTACGCATACCACTGTGGAACCCCTCCTGGCTTTTCCCTGTGAGGCACCCACTCCTGGACAGCCCCAGGGTGAAGCCAGGCATCCAAGCGCTGGGAGGGCCGTTGTGGAGATTAAGCAAGCTATTGCCCAGAGTTACAGAGTGGGACCCATTAATTAGATTAGGCACTGAGGCAAGAATTGTCTGATCCAAGGGAATTGAGCCCAAGACCCACCGAGGTGGGAATTGAACCCTGGTCCCGGGCCAGATCTCTGCATCAGGGTCTGCCGCTCTAACCATTACCATTAGTATGTGTTGTCCTCCATGTGTCCCGTCTCCTAAGGGGGGTGGGGGGTTGATGTTTAGAACATTTTGTTACATGTGATAAGTAAGTTTAGCTTAGGTTAGTTAGGGACAGTTGTGGGTAATGAGTAGTCATGGTAGATCAGGATAGGTAAGACTTTTCCCTTAGTTTCCTCTTCTGTGATTAGCATTTAATAAATATAGAGCTAACCCTTTACAGTATGTGTTAAATGCTACTTGATCATGGCCTTGGAATTAGTGTACATGAATGTTGTTCTATTACATTTGTGTCCTATGCTACAAACAAATCCCAACTGAGCTGTAAGATTGGCAGCTACCCCAGAGCTACCTTGCTAAGTTTCCACCATTAGTTGCAACCACCAATCACAGTTAATATGGATCCCAACGTGTTTCTGTCGATAAGTATGTTTTATACGTCACAAACAGTGCTTCCAGACTTGGTATTGGGGGAACAGTTTTAGGTATGACTGCAGTGTGATGTTCAAGGACACCCTTATAAGATGAGTTCTCGTAAGCACTCTTGTATTCTTGTCTTCATGACTCACATTGATCATTTGTGATACAGTTCAGCATGATTACCTATTTGGATGTAAACTCAGACAGCTTCATTCATGCAGTTTTTGTAGTGTTTGCTTAGATTTGTGTGCACTGTTATATGTGTTAGTATTGCATGGTGACAACATTTTGCGGACACTATTTGATGACTTAGATATCCCTTGAGGAAGCATTATTCTGTCCAACACAGCATGATGGTGTATGGTTTCTCACTTCATCAGATATGTCCCTCAGGAAGGGCAGAGTATGATGCAATCATGGCCACTGTGCAGATTTATCTGACTACATAATATCAGGACAGTTGTATTGACAAGCTACATCATTTGACAGTAGGCACATTTCAGTTATCGACTGCACAGTTGATATGTCACATTACCCAGAGACAGATTTGTTGTGTAAGTGCTATTTATTGAAAAGTGCTGTAGTGCTATATGTACATTGTCCATGATCGTGAGTCCATTATAGTGACATCTTACATTGTGATCCTACCCAAGGGGTTAAGGAAATGCTTTTGACATGCTGGGGTGATGTTTCAGACAGTGCAGAGGGACAGGATTTGCCAATGAGTAAGAGAGAGACAATCACTGGGCAGGCTGACAAGATATACAGTGGTAAGCAGCACAGTCATTAAGTAGAGGTGTTGTAAGACTGGCATGTTACAAAGCGCAGGACCTTGGTAATAGTTGGCCATGTGGCAGGGACTAGTGCTTCCGGGTACTTTTCCGTGTGAATGTGATCTGTTCCATGTCTTCTTCTGATGTGTGTGTTGCCTCCTCTGTCCTTGTTGGTGGTGGTTGTGAAGGGGCAACACATACCTCAGTGTTAGAAGACATGGAGTCAGACATCCCGGTCGCTGCTACCTGGGAAGATCTTAAGGGCAGTACTGCAGCAAGGAGGATCTGCTGATTCTTAAGAATAGCAGCCACATCACGATGGTAGGCAGCCAGGTCGGCCCTGAGGGGTTCAATGTTGCATTCGTGCACGCGTTGACAGGATTGCTGTTGTAGGTGTTGGGTCAACTGTATACAGCTGTGCTGATTTCCTTCAGGCTTTTTTGCTGTTCCTGCAAGATAGATGTTAGCGCTTGCATAGTTGCTGCCTGATCTGCAGATGACATCATGCACGAGTGCACCCTCACAAGGCTGGCTGCCATAGTTTGCATCCCTACCCGCACCTCCTTGGTCAGCTCCCGCTGTACTCTTACTACAGTTCGCTCAAAGCTGGTGCCTGTGTCGTCTGAGTCCTCAGCTGCATTGGAGCTGGCAGGTCTTACAATTGGGGTGGTGTGTGGTTCCTCTGTGATGGCTGCTTGTTCTGTGCCTCCTCTTGTGACAGAAGGTGGGTTCTGGAGGGTTCCAAGGACCTCTTGGATGGTCTCCTGGGGAATGTTTGTCAGCTCGTCATCCATGTCATCAGGGTATTCTGGGACAGGCATATCCGCAGGAGATCCATCTTCCTCTGCATTGAAATGGGGTCCAATTAGTGTGTCTGTGTTGTGGCATTAGTGATGTGACATGCCTGCCTTGTGATGAATTCACATTGTGATCTTGTTTCGTGTTTATTGCTCCAGTCTTTCAGATGGGCATTCTCCCAGGCCTATGGCCCACCTGCATGTCACATGTATAGTATTAAGTTATTGGACTTCTCTGCATCATCTCCTCTAGTATAGTTTTCGGCCAAATAGTGAATTGCCACCTTCTTGTCCTAATCAACCCTCCCCCTACTTCCATTCTAATGGTGAGGCCTTTCACTGGCTGTGGGTGTTCTGATGGCACTGGCAGCACACTTAGCAATCTGGACCTGCTCTCTGATCTTTCACATCCACTTAAATGTAGTTGACATGTAGCATATCCTATGCATAGCAATGTTATGGCACAATATGGATGTTGGCATTGGTAATGTGTACAGCTGATGTTGGGAATGTGTGGTACATTGGATTGCCCTGATAATCGTATCAGTGTCCTATTTCCTCCTCTGACTGTGCAGGTGTATTTCAGTGACCAGTTACATGTGTCCTCCCTCTCAATGCTGTTGTCTGAGCAGTATGACATTTGGGATGTTACATTGTGACCCAGGCACAGGATGGGCATTGACATATGCAGCATGGGTGTGTCCTTAGTGCTGTGTAGCTCCTATTGTTGTTGACATTGGCTGATGTTTGCAACAACTATGGGCATTGACATTTGACAGTACTGGGGCCTTTGTCTTTATTCAGGGGATTGTTGAAGTTGTCATCCACAACCCTCTAATTTAGGTGTGTATGATCCATGGGCAGGTTACTGCCATTGGCTACTTGAGCTGCACACAGAGTGGAGGTGGTAGTGGCAACTGTTTTCGCAGTTACATTCCAGTTGTCGGTAAGGCTAGAGGTTGTTAATAGGGCCCTAGTTAATGTAGGGGGTATGGTGACTGACGTGTGCCGGGATGTCAGTTTGACGTTGCGCCCTTCCCTCCTGCCGTGGCTTTCCCTTTGCTCCATCGTTGGCATGGCAGCATGCCCCCATGGGACTGTTGTTGGTGTAGTGTAATGGTGTGCCCCAGCTTCTGACTGTGCAGGCCATGCCCCCATGCCATCCCCCTTTACCCATGCCACTCCATGTATATGATGACTTCCATGCATTTTGTGGTCAGTATCCCCCCGTTGTAGTTGACATTAGTGCATTTTTTATTCCCCATGCTACTTACCCTGCATGTGTGTTGTTTCCTGGTAGTCTGCGCTGTCCTGTCCTTGAATCCCTGTGATGATCTCCTCAGGGATGACGGCTGCGAGCATCTCCTCCATGTGGTCCAGGGCCTCCTGGTGTGATGGACTCCCTCCTCCAGTCTGCAGTGCTGCCTTCCTGTTCCTGGCCATCTTTTCCTTCGTCCTGCGCTTGCAGTCATGCCAGCGTTTCTTGCACTCGATGACTGTTCTGCGTACTTCTGCCACGCTGTTGATCTTGTCGACAATTTGTTGCCATATAGCCTCTCTCCTACTGATTGGCAATTTTGAGGTGACAAACAGTTGGTGCTGGTGTTCCGTCACCTCTTTAACTAGAATTTCCTGTTCCTCTGCACTGAGGCAACACTTTCTTTTCTTCTTAAAAGTGTCCTGGTTCTTGTGTGGGTCCTCCTGGCTGGTTCCTGGTCTGTTGCCATCTTCCTGGGGTCTGTAGAGGCATCTATGATCCATTTTGGCTCTCCTCTGCTGAAATGGCAGTGTTTGCGGGGGTTTTTGACGCTATTGCGTCAAAAAAAACTGCATATCTGGTTTGCGGGGTCGTAAATCGACCCACAGTCATTTCCGCTGCGTTAACTTCGTTTTGCTTTACGACTTGGCGCTGCGGTGTGTGTCAAAATAAATGACTCACACCTGTGGTTTGCTCCGCCGTGCGTCAAAGTATAAATTTGACGCCTGCACGGCGCACCAAAATGGCTTTAGCCGGCGGTATTATTTTTTACGCAAAACTGCGCCGGCGCAGTTTTGCCTCAAAATGTATAAATGTGGCCCTATGTATTTCTGAAATACACACCAGATACAGGGCCTCATTATGACCCTGGCGGGCGGCGGAGGCCGCCCGCCAGGATGCCGCCCTCCAAAATACCGCGCCGCGGTCAAAAGACCGCGGCGGGTATTACAAGTTTTCCCCTGGGCTGGCGGGCGGTTGCTGAAAAACCGCCCGCCAGCCCAGGGGAAAACGACCTTCCCACGAGGATGCCGGCTCGTAATCGAGCCGGCGGAGTGGGAAGGTGCGACGGGTGCAGTGGCACCCGTCGCGTATTTCAGTGTCTGCAAGGCAGACACTGAAATACTTTGCGGGGCCCTCTTACGGGGGCCCCTGCCGTGCCCATGCCATTGGCATGGGCACGGCAGGGGCCCCCAGGGGCCCCGCCACCCCCCCCTACCGCCATCCTGTTCATGGCGGCTTTCCCGCCATGAACAGGATGGCGGTAGGGGGGGGTCGGAATCCTCACTCCGCAGCCATGGAGGATTCACACGAGCAGCGGAAAGTCAGCGGGAGACCGCTGACTTTCCGCTTCTGACCGCGGCTGAACCGCCGCGGTCAGAATGCTCGTTGGAGCACCGCCAGCCTGTTGGCGGTGCTCCCGTGGTCGGTGGCCCTGGCGGCCACCGCCCGCCAGGGTCAGAATGACCCTCACAGAGTTTATGAGCAGTGGTTATTTGTACATCTCTGAATTCATGGTTCAGAGGGCATTTAACAAAATGTCTTCTTTCTCACTCGCTGCCTCAGACATGAAAGGCACAAGGTAGAGACATGCAAATACTGATACCAAATGTTCTATTATTCAGTATTCCCACATGTCTCCTGATAAAAATAGTGCCACATAGTGTGGGTAGGCCTAGTGCCAGCAACAAGAAAGCGCCCTAAGCACAACGTGGACACATCACAATTTTTTCACTGAAAACTGGCTTTTTTAAATATTAGGCAGATCTAAATTTTGTGTCCTGGCTCAGCAGGCACTCAGGAAAACCTAGCAAACATGTACATTTTCAAAACTAGGCACAGAGGAGAATTCAGGGTTGGGTTACTTGTGCGGCTCCCATCAGGTTTTCTTACCCAGAACCCTCTACAAACCTCAAACTTTGACTGAAAAATATAAATTTTCCTCACATTTTGTGAGGAAGACTTTGGAATCCGCGGGGAACAGTCAGATTTTCTATCACCCAATAATCCCATAAGTGTCCAAGCAAAAATGGTACTTCACTTGTATTGGTAGAGCTGGTGCCCACAACAAGAAAGGCCCCTAAACACAACATGGACACATCACATTTTGTAACTGAAAACTGACCCTTTTTTTGCAATGCGGATAACTGTAGATTTTGGCCCCTAGTTCAAACAGCACCTGAGAAAACTGTACATTATTGAAAACTAGACAACTAAGGGGATCCTCTCAAAAGATGTTCTTACCCAGAGGACTTTGCAAACCTCACACTTTGCCTTAAAATCACATTTCCCGCGCATTTCTGGAATCTGCAGGGAGCCACACACTTCCTACCACCTAATACTACCCCAAGTCTCCCAATAAAAATGATGCCTCACTTGTGTTGCAGGGCCTAGTGCATGCCAAGGCAAGCAACAACTTAAGGTCAATGGGAGTGTCACAGAGCAACTCTCATTGACCCTGGTTTGATTTGTGCTTGTCTGGGGCACTAAGCTAAGTCACACAAGTGGGGTCCTGAAAAGTGCAAAAGCACCGTCATTTAGCATAGAAGTAGGACAATAGTGGGACTCAGTCAAGCTCTGCTACCCATATACCTAGCGGTTGCCACTAGGTAGTTATAGTTAGGACCTAATTTCTGTAGGAAAAGTGTTTTTTGTTTTTGTTTCGCTAGTAACTTTGGCTCTGTGTGATGAATCTTTATGAAATTTTCCTACAAAATACAACCCCCACTTAAGCTGCTGTCTGTGAAGTTTCAGGGTGATCAGTCAAGCGGGACCGAGAAAAAGGAGGGGGTCCCTAAATGCCTTTCCTCATTACCTCTCCATAGGGATTTTGAACAGCGGCAACACCCGAATAACTGGACCAAATTTCACCAAATTTGGCAGAATAGTAGGTCCTGGTCCAGAAAGTGACTTTTTGTGATTTGGTATGAATCCTTTCAGTGGTTTTGTTACAATTAAGTGGAAAACAAATTTGTATAATTGGGGACACTGATCCTTTGTGACTACTGCACAGAGCGTTGTGTTTCCGCGTGCAAGAAGGAGCAGTGTGATTGGCTGGCGGCAACCTGTTCAGAAAGTTGCAACCACCATATTGTGAACAGAGTAACTGTCTCGGGGATGGAAACTGAGGGACAAAACAATTGAAGGGGTCAGGGTAGAGGTATTCTGACTCCATGGTAATTATTTATGATTGGCTGAAAGACCCCTTATTGTTTTAAAAAAAGGTTAAAAAAAACTTTTTGTCACACTCAAGTAGTCGCAACTCAGTTACTGTGCTCAGCGCGGCCCCCGTGTAATGTCACAACAGAGTTGCAAACCCTGCTGATCAAAATAAAAATATATATATATTGAGACACTCACTCATACACTACTATACACCATGTCAGACACTCACTCAGAGACCCAGACAGGCACTTTTACACCTACTCAAAGAAACACTCAGTCACTCATGATCCCACTCACAAACTCAGTGACACACTCATGGACCCACTCACAGACCTAGTGACACACACACCAACTCAAATACCCACTCAGACACTCATACTCCTCATGCACAGACCCAGTCATACTCTCTCACAACACTCACAAGCCCACTTAGACACTCACAGACCCACTCACATGCCCAGACAAGCACTTCTACACCCACTCAGAGAGCCACTCAGTCACTCATTCAGCCACACACAAACTCAGTGTCACACTCATGCACCTAAACACAGACCTAGTGACACTTATACACCCACGCAAATGACCACTCATACACCTCTTCACAGACACACTCAGAGACTCAGACACCCATTCACGGTCCGACTCATACTCTTTCACACATACTCACAAACCCACTCACACTCACAGACCCACTCACATGCCCAGATAGGTGCTTCTACACCGACTCAGAGGGCCACTCAGTCACTTATGCAGCCACTCAATAACACAATGATACACTCATGCACCCACTCACAGACCTAGTGACACTCATAGGCACAATCCAGTAGCCACTTAAACACTGATATACCCATTCACAGACCCAGTGGACACTCAGACACTCATGCATAGACCCAGACATACTCTTTCACACACACTCGCAAAGCAACTCAGACACTTAATGACCCACTCACATGTCCAGACAGGCATTTGCACACCCACTCAGAGAGCCACTCAGTTACTCATGCAGCCACTCCCAAACTCAGTGACACACTCATTCATCCAGTCATAGACCTAGTGACACTTATACACCCCTTCAAATGCCCACTCAGACACTCATACACCTCTTCACAAACACATTCAGACACTCAGAGACCCATTCAGAGACCCATTCATACTCTTTCACACACACTCACTAACCCACAACACTCACTGACCTACTTACATGCCCAGACAGGCACTTGTACACCCATTCAGAGAGCCACTCAGTCACTCATGCATCCACTCACAAACTCAGTGACACACTCATGCACCATGTCACAGACCAATTGACATTCATACACGCACTCAAATAGCCACTCAGACACTCATATACCTCTTCACAAAGAGAGACACTCAGATACTCATTCACAGACCCACTTGTAACATCTCACACACACTCACAAACCCACTCAGACACTCATAGGCCCACTCACATGCCCAGATAGACACTTGTACACCCATTCAGAAAGCCACCCAGTCACTCATGCAGCCACGCAATAACTCAGTGACACGCTCACGCACCCACTCACAGACCTAGTGACATTCATACACCCACTCAAATGCCCACTCAGACACTCATTAACCCATTCACAGACTCAGTCAGACACTTAGCCACTCATGCATACTCTCTCACACACTCACTAACCCACTTGGATACTTACAGACCTACTCACATGCCCATACAGGCACCTTCACACCCCTTAAGAGAGCCACTAAGTCATTCATGCGCCAACTAATAAACTCAGTGACATACTTGTGCACCTACTCACAGACCTAGTGACACATACACCCACTCAGACCATTCACAGACCCAGTGAAACACTCATATACTCATTCAGAGACCCACTCATACTCTTTCACACACACTCACAAACCTACTCAGACACTCACAGACCCACTCACATTCCCAGACAGGCACTTGTACACCCACTCAGAGAGTCACTCAATCACTCATTCAGTCACTCACAAATGCAGTGACACACTCATGCACCCACTCACAGACCCAGTGACACTCATACACCCACTCAAATAACCACTCAGATACTTAGACACCTCTTCATAGACACAGTCAGACACTCAGACAATGTCACAGATCTACTCACATTCTTTTACATCCAATGATAGATGCACATGACACTGACGTGCCACTCACAGTGAAACTCATACACCCACTGAAAGGCCTAGACAGACACTTACACAGCCATTCATACACCCAGATACACAGTTATTCACCCACTGACATACGTTTTCAGACAGTCACACACGCAGTCAGAGCCACTCACACACCTGGACCCATTTATACAGCCACTCCCACTGTGACACAACTACTGAAAGATCCACTTTCCCTCTATTGCATCTATTATACTTCCAATGAGGTATTAAGAAATGTATTGCTAGATTGAGAGTGTAAAAGAAAGACATATGATTAATATATTGGATATTGTGCATTGAATTTATGCTTTTGGTTTGAGAGTCCACAACGGAGTTGCGACTCCAACATTTAAAAAAAAAATATCAAATCAGATTTTTACGTACAATTCCATTGTGTTTGGCATATAGGGTAGCTCTAAGAAGAGCAACCGTGTTTGTTGTGTGTATATGATTAGTAGATGTACGAGCAGATGCAGATTCTGTTGCCTTCATCTGTGAAGTGAACACCCTCTCTTCTATATAGTCCATGCATGTCAAAGTGCACATTACTATTGCAGATCGAGCCCATGTTATGGGCTCTGAGGAATACTGAAACAGTACCATTAACATGTTTGCTGGCTTTATCTATCTGTGGACAGAATTCAGCTGACCACTTCCATTTCTGCCTCAGGTATATGTTAGAGAACACAAATGCAGTGTAATGGCAAAGCTGCATTAATTGAACATAGGTATCCTTCATTAGGATTTCCAGTTCTACCCCAGTCAGTGTCCCTAGGTAATTAACACCACAGTGCGCAACCACGAGGTGATGCGGTAGGCAATCTCTAACGCATTCAACAAATGGAAGCAACTGATGCCACTTTAACCCTCTCTGGTCAACCAAAGTAATATCCATATTGGGGAAACTCAAGTCCCTGTCAAAGGCACTCTTTCTAGTATACTCACTAGCCCAAAAATCATACAAGCCACACTCTAACCATTTTGAAGGGAAGTAGCAGTAGCACTCAGGAGAAGGCTGCAGCTGAATGAGACAGGTTTGAAAATGTGGGATGGGAAAAATGGAGGGACCAGTGGATTATAAAACACATTTTGGATTGGCTTTCACATACACATTAGTAGATAAAAATAGGTTGTGATGAAAAATGTGAAGTCAGACAATCACTGATTGGTTCTTGTCTTTTCATTAGTAAGTAATCTCCTTTTGGATATGCTTACATTCTGTAATAGTCAATCACACATGCTATAGCACACATTAAAGCTAGCCTGCTGCTGAGAAAAACTACAGTGAACTTTTGACCTACTGCTGCAGTACAGTGTTTCAAAGGAGGTTGCTATGGCAGCTAAGGAGAATGGGTGTTGGGGGAAGGGGAACTTTTAGAGCACACATACAGCTTAAAAATTAGACAGTTTTTGGCATTGAAATAACTTGAGAAAAGTAAAATTTCCAAAGGATAATTATTAATGAACTCAAAATGTAGCAGAAACTGTACCAAAAAACAACAGAAAATATATTTTTAAATCCCTGACTGGAGTTGTGACTGCGTCCCGACCTTACACAGGGGAGTGCACTGGGGGCCGCAATGGAGTCATGACTCCACCAACACACAATAGCTAATTGGGCTTCTTACCAAAAATACAAGAAAAGGTTAACAGACAGTAACCATTCAGATTTGAGATAAGATAAAGAAACATGAAATGCTGTTTGTGATATGCTAAGTGGGACAGTATCACTGAGAGAAAAGGTGAATAGGTTGCTATTACTGGTTCCTTGATGTGAGAGTGGAGTACCATTCTTATTCTGAGATTCTGTGCTTATACAAATAAAGGAATTGAAAGTGATATTGTGACAGTAATTTACCTATCAATGAAATACCTTTAACAGGTATAGAAATGATGCTCTATATTTACAATAGATGTGTATTAACAGTTATGTGCGAATTTAACGGGGATAAAATTGTATATGACATTAAAACAATATTGTCTCACATAGAGTGGAGCTGTGTAGTAAGGTCTTTATCTTTTTTATACCAGGCATTCCGTATGCTACAGTAGATTGTAAATTGCAAGTAAAGTTCAGGTTTTTACCTACTTTGCATGAGTTTGAGTTTCTTTTTCCTACATAGGAGTTATTTATACAGTACTCTATATTTACGTTATAGGGAGCCTGATACGTGGTTATGCATATAGTGACAGAAGAAGGCACATACTAATGTGTAATATGACAGACCAATGTACACAGTAATATATACACTGACACAGCAAGGAACAAATGGATGAATAAAGTAATAGAACCATAAATATGCGGATGCCTATACTGGCATATCTAGACATGCAGTAATGTATACTGTATCAGAACAAAAGCAGACAGTCATTAATATAACGGTAGAGTTAAGTACACACGCATGCATACATTTGTATAGTGAAGTAAAGAGTAATACATACACTGGAACACACAGGCAAATACTGATGCATATGCTAACAAATCCAGGCACACACTGGTACATACACTGTGACACACAGACATAGACTCATGTATAAACTGAGAAACCTACAAATACATTGACACATACACTAACACCCCCCATAAATATAATGACACACCCTAGCAGACACATATACCTACATTGTCATACCCAAGCACAGATCCTGACATATCCAGGAATACACTATTGGGTACACTGAAACACCCATCAATGCACTGATGCATACTGTGACACAGCAAGATAGTCACTAATGTGCACACTGACGTACTGAGTCATATGGTAACCCACACAGTAAGAGAGGGCGATATACACTTACTTCTACAATTACACAACTAGTTATACATCTACATATATTCTGATATAACCAGTCATAATTATGTATAGACTAATGTGCTTAGAGAAATACTGATATATCTGATAAGATATCCAAGTGTACACAGAGACATACCATAATGCAAGCAAGCACACATTCATGGATATAGTGAAACATTGAGCCGGACAGTCAGGCTTATGGTAGTAGAAAAAGCGGTACTCCTCTTTAAAGATTAAAACTAAGACATACAGAGTATAAGATCATAGTGACGCAATTGTTTGTATTATAGTTAAATGCTTATGTTATATAATTCAATAGTATATCAATAAAAATGTACACATTATGCTATTTTTAAAACTTTAGATATCTACTCCTGCTTATAAATATATATTTAAAATGCCCAAAATAACACAAGCAAACAAGAAATTGAGGAAACTATACTATTTATTTGCAAAAGAGAAACAAAAGGAACAACATAAGGACAATGTCAGTAAAGAGAAAGCTGCGGCTGGTAAGAAAATTAAACATTTTTAAATGTATTTGTGGGAAACAGAAATGTTTACAAAATGAAGAACACAATAAGGACACTTTCAAATCAGTCACAGAAAGTAAAACAACTTGTCAGACTAGAAGCAAGAAATCAACGAAGAGAGTCAAAAGCTTACCAAGAACACAGCAATAGTTCAAAGAAATTAAAGTGAGAATGTTTTGTGCCAGGGTAATTCAGAATCTTATAAAAAATATGAAACAATACAGGAAGAGAAGAGAAGTGTAGAACAAAAAAATGTGTTGAGGCAGTTGTTGACAAGGCGTTTGACTTGAAGAGGAAGCTTTTTAATTTGATTATCATTAGAATGAGGACATTGGATAAAACAGTGTTGGGTATGAAGAGATGCAGCCAAATAAAAAGATTTGTTAATAAAACTAATTTTTGCAAACTCTTTAGTAGGGAATTGAAGCATACCTCCAGTACTGAAACTTTCTTTAATGAATAAGGTTATTTGCAAGAGAACACATTAGTACATGTAGTTGATTCAACTGGTCTGTGGTATGAAATAAAGGATATGAGTCCTATTAAAAAAGAGGAGATTGTTCATAGAAATATGGAAGAGATGATAGCTGAAGATGTTCAGGGAAGGTGTAGAGGAGGCCCTATTTACAAATTGAACTGTAGCAGTATTTGTAGCATTAGGCAGCAATCTATTGATTTATTATGCACCTTTTTTACGTGAGTTTCCATGTAGAAGTCTCAAACAAAAAAATTCAATTTTGCAAAGATTAGATCCACATAAGGTAAGAAAGTTTACAAATTTACAAGGACAATCATTAGCATTTTTATCAAAGAAAGAGTGCCAAACCATCTTTCATCACTTTAGAATGTTGGCAGTTCAGCATTCAAAAATACTAAGTTTAGTGAGAAGTCTTTACTATGTGAGGACCCCAGTATTATGTTTCATAGAGATGAATAGATCACTTTTGCATTACACCGTACAAAAGGTAGAGAAAGTTTGTGAGGATGTGCAGTTTCACTTCTTTGGTCTTGAAGAGGAATCTAGGGAGAATTAGGAATTTGTAGGTAGAGGTATTGAGGAACAGTGCACAGGTATTTCTACTGATAGAGATTATAAAGTTTACTACAACCTGTTCTGAAGAACCAAACTATATTTGCATTTGCTGTAGACACACTCACTACAAAAGTCAAACACTAAATGTAGGTGTATTTCCCAAAAGTGAAAGGGAAAACAGAAATGTGGCAAGAATTTGCTGCTTACTTATTTGCAGAGTAGCATTTTGACTTGTCCATTCAGCAAGTTATATGTAAATACTGCTATGACAAGTTAGAGGATCAGAAAACACCAGCTAGTACATAGTCTAACAGGTTAGAACGTGTGACTATTTCAGGACAACTATGAGACTTAAATGTATATGAATCTATCCTTATATAATCAGCGCATTCACTTCAAGCTATTATACGATTGGAAAAAAAGACTGGTACAATGCATCCAACAGAGTTATTGAAAGGCCTTAAAGGAAAAGAATTGTATTTGCCATTAGACTTTAAAAAAATGTTGAAACTGTAGGAGTAGTCAAGGACAATGAAGAGCCATGTGTTATCCTGGTAAATGGTGTACCAACTAAGAATAAAACAATTTGGCAATAGATAGTTGATGTTAATAGAGTTACAGAAGCAACATTGTACCTGGTACAAAATAATGTTTATTATAAAAATGTTGATGAGGAACCTAATGTACCAAATGTTGATGATGATAGGTTGAAAGGAAGTGGACAAATAGAAAAAGTAAATCCATCCAGATCAGAGCATACATATGAGGACTAAAGCATACATCCGTTAAATTCCAAATAAGTAATTGGTAATGCTATTGACCTTTTCCAAATGAAGCAGGCTAAAGGAGCTCCCATGAGTGTGTGAAAAAAGGTTTAGAGGGTCGCTGTTTTCCACTGGAGTAGGAGGTCAGTATGATGACTGCCCCATACAAATACCAGCAGCTGAATACTGATCAACACGATTATATTCAGAGCATCCAAGATTCAGACAGTCATCCCATACTTATTTCACCTTCTATTTGAGAGTGACTTGTCTGGCATTTCGCATGCAGTAAATCATAGTCTAAAAATAGGAGCTAATAATCAAAATATGTCTGCCAGAGTTTTTGTTATCAAACTTCAAGAAAAGGATGAAAGCCTTTTCTTGAAGTTTTGGTTCTGTCAAGAGAACTGAAGAGTATGCCGAGAAAACTGGGACCACCAAAGTGGTTTTTGACATTGAGTTTCAGAGTATACAAGGAATTACCTGATTTAATTCTTAAGAGAAACACTGGGGAGAAAGGTCTCAGAAAACAAGTTTTGCATTTCCAAACACATAGATGTGGGAAGTACTGTCATCGTACATACAGGTCCAAAGAAATGTTTTACACAAGATATCCATTTGGATATCTACGACCTGTCATTTCAAAAGGAAGAGAAAACAGCTTTTTGTCCTCAGTTAGACATACTCTAACATGGAAATCACCAAAGAACACATATAACTTAATGAGAACCAAAGATTCCAAATATATTAATGACTACAATCCTGTGTAATGCATTTAAAAATGTGGAATGCTAACATGATAGCTCTATTGGCGTTGCTCGGTATGTCACATCACACATCACAAAGTCTCAAAAAAACTGAGATGAAGGAGGTGTGGAAGGAGATTTCTGCAGAGAAGACACTAAGCAAGAAATTGCACTCCTTCAGCTTGAATATGCTTTCCCACAGGGAAATGGGGTCCTAAGAAGCCTGTGATGGATTGAGTATTGCAAGTTTGTTCTCAAAATCAAAATGGATGTTCTGGGTAAGTCTTGGTCTATCTACCACAAGAAACAGGGGGGCATATTTAAAAGCCTCTAATGCCACTTTAGCACCACCACATCATCATTTCTTTTACGCTAAGGCAGTGCTTAAGTAGCTTTTCCCCACGCCATATTTACAAAGTGGTGTAATGTATGGAGGGGGCGTTCCGGCGCTAGGAGGCCCACACAAACGGCGCATTTAAATTTAACTGATTTCACTGTGCCATTTTTGGGGTCAATTTAAATGTGTGCTCAGAGCAGGCATTAAAATGACACTTCCATAGAAATCTATGGGCGCCCTTGCACTTTGCTACACTAGCGTCAAAATTATTGTGCTATCAACCGCCATGGTGCGCCACATTATAAATACAGCACAGCCATGGTGTTGTTAGGTGTCAGTAGGAAGGGCGCAGCTCTCATGCATCGATTTTTCTTAAATATGGGCTAGATCATTAAAGTCTTTCCATTAAATTGAGTACCTTGCCCAGTTTGAACCAGAAAGTACAGACATTGTAAAATCAAATATATTGGATACATACTATTTAAGAAGAAGTCCACATCTAGAAGAAGTAATGTAAGTGACAACATAGAAGAAGGGAATTATGCAGTATGTGGATGTGACGGATGTTTTGTGAAACATGGAAAAGGAAAAGAAAACCTAATTAAACACCAAAAACTTAGCTTCCAAACATCTAAGAAAAAGATCATTTTTCTATTTAGCACTTTTTCAAGTATTCAAACCTTGGCGTAGTGAATTGGAATTATTTGAGGATTATGATTGCTCTAAAGATTCTTTTAATGCTGCCAAAATAGTATACAGTGCCCCATATTTAAAAACTACTTACACATGTTAAATGATGAGATACAATAAGAAGAAATGATTGCTGCTGAGGTAGGTAAGGATAGTTCTCAAAGCAGCCAAAGTTCTGCACCTTCAAGTCAGGATCCTCTTGGAAAATCTATTTTTGAAAATTAAGCTGCAATACCTATTAATGAAGTGGAAACTGGCAAGGAACAAGCTAGACAGGAATCTGTAGATCTCGAACAGTTAGTTGGACAACTCAACAATGAACAGAAAAAGATTTATACTGATGAAAAAGAAAAAATAGAACATGGATTGCGACATGAGAACAAGCAGTGCAACTGTTCATCATCCAAGCCAATACTACTACAGATTAGTGGTCAGGATGGTACTGGAACAAGCTGGTTAATCAAAGTTATCTCTATTTACCTACAGAAAACTACAGATTCAAACTTATTGTGTGCAGTGACAGAACCTACTGGATTAGCTGCACACACTATCAAAGGAATTAAATGGACTTCTTATGCTACCAGTCTAATATGACAATAAACTGATATATAAGAAGTTATCTGGTGAAGTGGGTCATGAGGTGGCAAGAGTATTGAAGAAAATGAAGCTTTTAATTATTGATGAGATGAGCATGGTCTCCAATCTCATGCTTGCCTTTGTCAACCTGAGAATGCAACAGACACTCAAAATCAAGTACGACAGCTTGTTTAAAGGAAAGCATTTGATTGTTTTTGGAGACCTACTACAACTTACTCCTGTAAAAGGATAGCCAGTCTTTAAAACTATTTTACATGAAGAGACTAAAACTTAAAACTCATTAAAAAGTATTGGCAATGTAAATATTTGGCAATATTTTCAATACAAGTAACTTGTTGAAAATATGCGTCAAGCGCCTGGCATGGAGTATGGAAGCATTCTAAAGGACAATACAGTAGTCTGATTGAAAAAAGAAGACTGATGTTGGAATATTGACTTATTAGGAAACTGTTTTCCTCTAAGATGACAGAAGCAGAGCTAATGTATAATGTTTGTAAAGAGGGGAAACATATAATTTCTTTGATGCCTACACTTCAAAAGTTTGCTGTATTTAATGAAAAATTACTAAAACTTGAGACTGAAAACATTTTGGAGATTACTGCTATTGAACACCAAGGAGTAATTGTACTGCCAAATGAAAAATTACAAGTTAAATTGAACTCTTTTGAGAACTCAGGACTGCTGGACTAGAGAAAGTGTTTACATGTCTGCAAAAACTGTAGAATAATTCTAAGATGTAATTTAAATGTAGAAGAAGGATTGGGTAAAGTTGTTGATTTCATTAATCTTCCTAACTGTGATGAGGTTAAATTCTTAGCTGTAAAGTTTGATCAGGTTAATGGCATAAAGCAAAGTGGGGGATGTGTTGTACACATTTTGCTTGTGAAAGATTTGTATGTCGGACGAAACAGTTTGTCTTTTGTCTTGCATAGGCTGTATTGATCCACAATTCTCAAGGCTTAAGTGTTGATGCTGCATTTATAAATATCTGAAGTACAGTATTTGAAGAAGGAATGTCATGTGTGCCATAGTGATGAGTTAGAACATTATCTGGGTTGCTTCTAGTTGATTTTGATAAGAAGAAACTTAGTGCTGATGAAATTTGCGTGAGAGAGTACAACAGGTTAAGAAGTAAATATGCTCCTCACTTAGGACAGTATCCTGTTTATGAAAAATGAGTATTATGCCCTAAGTGTAAACTAACAAAAAAATTAAAACAATTATACAAAGGACCGAAAAGAAAAATAAAGAAGAATTGGTCAAGAAAATACAACTGAAAAAGGATGGAAAGTATAGGTTACCAATTCGATAACACTACTGATGCAATCAGCTATGTTAATGTTGTTCTCAGCGTTCTCTTCCATTTACAACATGCTGTAAATACATTCAAAGAAAAAGCAAGGAACACATTGTGCACAGCGCTATGTAATTGTCTTCAATGCTTATCTCTTGAAAGAACTGTAATACATTCTACGTCAGGTAGTCAACAACTAGTAGACAAATATAGTGGCTGTGTAGTATTCACTCTAAACGTTCAGTAAGATACACAGG
Source organism: Pleurodeles waltl (assembly GCF_031143425.1). Classification (NCBI taxonomy): domain Eukaryota; kingdom Metazoa; phylum Chordata; class Amphibia; order Caudata; family Salamandridae; genus Pleurodeles; species Pleurodeles waltl. The sequence continues at coordinate 638,082,849 of NC_090444.1, forward strand.
AATTCATTATGATGATCCGTGGAGGTTTAGAAGATAAAGATGTAAATACTGATGACATATTTGGACTAAGTTATACATGAAACAATGAGTGTGAAGATTGCTCGCTGTGATCTAGAACTGAAATCCAATCTCAGCAATTTCTCTACTTAACTCTGCCACATTCTAAACGTGTGTCTTTTGATTAGTTAATAAAAAAGAGTGACCAAAAAGATGGCCTGTCCAAATGTAAATCAAATGTGTTCTCTACATTGCTTATACAGAGAACAGGTAAACACATTAGAGAAATGTTTCAATGATGCAGAGCAGATGGAACAAAAATGGACACTGAGATTACAAACTTTAAAGCTAGACCGATATCAATTTCTGATAGTACATACTGTACTTTGGCTATTATCTTCAATAAAGGCCTAAATATTACATCAGGGCATTATACTGTACATTTAAAGACTCAAACTGGATGGACCGAGTGCAATGACAGCAGTCTTCAATTCAAACAAAAACTGCCTTTCAAACTTATTAATTCTTACGTAGTATTCCTTCAGCTGAAATTCTAAGCAAGGTTTCTTTAAAGAAATATGAGACACAGGGGGTCATTCCAACTTCGGCGGGCGGCGGAGGCCGCCCGCCAAAGTTCCCCCGCCAGAAGACCGCACCGCGGTCAAATGACCGCGGCGGTCATTCTGACTTTCCCGCTGGGCGGGCGGGCGACCGCCAAAAGGCCGCCCGCCCGCCCGCCCAGCGGGAAAGACCCAGCAACGATGAAGGCGGCTCCGAATGGAGCCGGCGGAGTTGCTGGGGTGCGACGGGTGCAGTGGCACCCGTCGCGATTTTCAGTGTCTGCTAAGCAGACACTGAAAATCATTATGGGGCCCTGTTAGGGGGCCCCATGACACCCGTTCCCGCCATCCTGTTCCTGGCGGTAAAAACCGCCAGGGACAGGATGGCGGGAAGGGGGTCGGAATCCCCATGGCGGCGCTGCTTGCAGCGCCGCCATGGAGGATTCCTATGGCCAGGGGAAAACCGGCAGGAAACCACCGGTTTCCCTTTTCTGACCGCGGCTTTACCGCCGCGGTCAGAATTGGCCAGGAAGCACCACCAGCCTGTTGGCGGTGCTTCCGCGGTCGTTGGCCCTGGCGGTCCATGACCGCCAGGGTCAGAATGACCCCCACAGTCTTCTATCTTCACATATATACTGCGTAATATATCATTTAGCTTATCAGGGATCATGGTTTCAAAAAGTTATCAAAAAATGAATTGTGGATAAATGCAATGAAAGGTTTTGTGCTATAAAACAAATATACAGTTTGTTCTCTATATGCATTTTTAATGTTTAAGGCATCATTCGGCCTATCCGGGGTGATGTCAACAAAAAGACATCCAAAAGATAAACTGTGATGATTTGTTTTCATAGGATTTCTGGAAGAAAATGACAACATGGGCTTCTCTCTACATGGATCATCCCAATAAAAGACATCATTCGGCCTATCAAGGGTGATGTCAAGAAAAGAGTATCCAAAGATTAAGGGGCAGATTTAAGAAAATTGGTACTGCATCCAATACAGCAGCACATTTCTTGCACCCTTTAGCGCCCCTAATGCCACCATGTGTGTGCCGTATTTAAGATATGGCGCACCACGGCGGTAGTTAGGGAATTAACATCAAAATTTTAGATGCTAGTTTGACGCTTTGCAGGATTAGCATAAAAAATGTTGACGCTAATCCTGCAAAGCACATTGAGGGCCATTATAAATAATGGTGTGCCTCCTTTTATTGCCTGCTCTGTGCAGGCATTAACAATGCTGCAAAAAATGGCACAAGAAAATCTTTTAGATTTCTTTGCAACATTTTTTCTGCCCTCCTAATGGGGGAATGCCCTTCTTGCATACATTGTGCCTGGCACAGCCATAATGTGGCACAAGGGGTTACAAAGTGGCGCAATTTATGCATTACGCTACTTTGTAAATCTGGCGTGGCGATTTTGGCCTCGTTGGGCCACATTAGCATAAAAAAATTCTGAAAGACAGTGCTAATCTTTCAGGAACAAAAACATTTTTAATAAAAAACTAACACTTATGATTTTGATGCTGTTAATGATTATTGCAATTTACAAGTCTCCAGCATTCAATATGGCCTAACATTTCAGACAGTGTTGTCCGATAGCTGCAAATTCGGGAACCGTCACTGATGGTGGAGGAGGGAGGACAGGTGGTGAAGATGATTTAGGTTGGGAATAAGGGTCTATTGATCATCCTTCTGTCAGGTATATTTGTCCCTTTGCTCATGCAGACATGCACTGTGCATGGTTTGCAGATGCCTCATCATAGATGAAGTTCCACATTAATATTTCCGTTCAGATCCCCTAGACAGAATTCTGTTACAGATGTTGCATGTAACCTTTCTTGCATTTACCTTCTCCCCCCTCTAGTATTGTAAAGAAGGTCCACACAATACTTTCCTTCTTTTTCCTAGGAGGTTCTTCATCTTGTGAGTGGTCACTGGGAAGATCTTCATTTGGAGGAGCAGCTGTTGCCACATTTTTGTTTCCTTACAAAAGAAAAACACCAAAAAAAAGGACAAAAGTGCTGCAGAAAACACAGGTCCCTCCCTATACAAAGGCTATGACTCTCTTCTACAACTAACGGAAAGGTGCTCAACCAATAAAATCATGGTTTGTGTGAGTCACATGGGCATTGTGATGCCATCTCATACGCAGCGCACCTCCATCTCGGTTTCCAAAAAGACATGAAAACTCGTTTAAAAATTATATGTGTGCTCTTACATGAGTTGTAGAATTTAAATAGAAAACCTCTGTATTAAAAAAACATGTTAATGTTGCATTTATATAGTATTTTGTAATGGTAAACTAACAGAGGAATCGCATCTCTGCCATGACCCCGGAAGTACGTCGCAAGAAGGAACTCGTATACATCGCAATGCCCCACAAAGTATTAAAACCAGCAGCTAAGTAAATTTAGCAATCAGAAATATCTTTTTAAACATTGTATAGAAGATTACGTAAATCTAATCTGAAGTGAGGACACAGTTAAATATATATTTAAAGAGTACATATTTTATACCTTTAATAAATAAAATATTAAAACATTGTTTACTGAAATAGAAAAAAATAAAACACAAGAGAGTCATAAATTAAAATAAACAGAAACGTTCTAAAAAATTAGAAGGTTACATGGATATTGCAGTTTGCAAATACAATAAAAATAATTGAAATTCACTTACTAGCGGATTTGTTATACAGTCTGTTTGGTTTGAAATGGGATTAAAAAAAACTTTATAAATCACAAAAACACAAAGAATGGTTCAAGGGACATTATTGTTAGGAAATATGTTATTGAAAAGACCTATGTACATTTCAAGAAAGCACCAAATAGTGCTATGGTGTGTGATTATATGGTTTGGGTTCACAGCTTGGCAGCAACTATGGTTTGATTCATATAAAGTAAACAAATCACTTTACGGTAAAAAAAAACATAGGAACTCACTGAAAAAACAAAGGTTACAGGGACGTTATAGTTAGGAAATAGGATCTTAAAAAAACACAAAAATTCACTGAAAATACCAAAGGTTACAGGGACTTTATAGTTAGGCTCACATTTTAACCATACAAAACCATAGAAATTCTTCAGTTATAATTACCTGAGCTAACTATACCTTGCGACCCCATAAAACACTGCTTATGACCTCACATATTACATCACTCATGACATGGTCAGTGACATCACTGATGACATCACTGATCACATCATTGATGACATCATCTGGTGAGTGTAATTTATTGTATGGATGTGTGAGTGGGTGTGTGAGTCGGTCAATGGATGAGTGAGCGGTTGAGTCATTTGCTATATAGGACAGTGAATGGATGTGTAAGTAGCAGTATGGTTGAGTAACTGGCTCTGTGAGTAGCTGCATTGGTTGAGTGAGTTGGAGTGTAAGTGGCTGTACGGGTACCTGAGTGGGTGTGTGAGTGCTTACATTGGTGAGTGACTGGATGTGTTAGTCACTTTATGAGTGAGTGAGTTGGTGAGTCAGTGACTGTATGGATGAGTGAATGGGTGTATAAATGGCTGTATGCAGAAGTGAGTGGCTGTGTGAGTGACTATATGAAAGAGTGAGTAGATGTGTGGGTAGCTGTTTAGGTGAGTGAATGGGTGTGTGAGTGGCCACATAGGTGAATGAGTGGGTGTGTGAGTGCCTATACACATGAGTGAGTGGGGGGGTGAGTGGTTGTATGGGTGCAAAAATGATTGTGTAAGTGACTGTATAAGGGAGGGAGTGACTCTGTCAGTGTATGTATGGCTGAGTGTGTTGGTGTGTGAGTGATTGCATGTGTGATGAGTGGGTGGCTGTGTGGGTCTGTTAGTGGGTGTGTGAGTGATTGCATGGGTGTATGAGTGGAAGTGTGAGTAGCTGTATCAGTTAATCACTGGGTGTGTCACTGCATGTATTGGTGAGTGAGTGGGAGTATGACTTGCTGCATGGTTGAGTGAGTGGGTGTGTGAGTCCTTCTATGAATGAGTGGACATGAGTATTAGTGACTATCAGTGAGTGGATGAGTAAAGGCCTGCATGGCTGACTGAGTGGGTGTATGAGTGACTGCATAAATTAGTGTCAGGCTGTATCAGTGACTCAATGGGAGAGCAAGTGGAGGTGTGCGTAGCTTTATCAATTAGTGAGTTGCTCTGCTAGTGTCTGCATGGATGAGTTACTGGGTGTGTCAGTACTTGTTAATGACTGGCCGTGGTAGTTGTTGTACAGAAGAGTTACTTTGGGGCTCATTATGGGGCTGGCGGTCAGACCATTTTAACTGTGATGGTCCGACTACCTTATTACAACCCTGGCAGGTGGACCCACAAGGAGAACACCATCTCCCCTGGGAACATTGTTCCCAATGGGGTGATGGCAGTCAGGGTTGTAACCAGGCCTATTTACTTTAGCAAGTGTTCAGCACTTAAAACTTTATATAGGAAACCTATTGACTTTGTCAAAAATTCACCACAATAATTTTTCAACACCCATATCCAAAAATAAACCTTATAAATACATTTTAGGAAAGTGGAGTATTATACAGTGATAATGGTTTGGCTTCACTATGTAATATTCTCACAATACCCCAAAGATGGTCCATCCGATTCACAATAATAAACCCTTAACTCAGTCCTGGTAGTGTGGCAAAGAGCAGGCAGGCTTTACTAGAGGAACATGTGTTAAGCATTTCAAATTACCAACCCCTGGTTATGCGGCCAAAAGCCAGTACTCCCCCTCATAGCGAAGATCCACAAGACAAACTGCTGTACCGCCTCACTTCCCCAGCCACAACTGCCACTTATCCTGTGACATAGGAGCCACCGACACTGTCGGAAATCTGACGCCCGGCAACAAACCACAACTCTACTGTGCTTTACTCAAAGCCGATCCCTCTGCAAGCACACCATTGAAATCTGAGAAATCATAACCATCTTCATGCCCAACATAATGTTCATCATTGAAACTTGGCTCACCCCTACATTGACACCTGACATCACCACGTGACACACCCAGACACAAGATGATCCACCACGACCTCCCCAACAGACACAGTGGAGGCATCGCCATCTTCCACAAAGACACTCTTCACTGCACTACCTTGGACAATGATACAACACCTCATGGAACACCTCAACTACCAGATCAAACCTGACACCAATACCACCATAAGAGCAACCCTCGTCTACAGGCCCCGCTCAAACTTCTTCAACTCCATCCCAGCCTTCATCACACTCCTGGCCATCGACTCCAACAACTACATCTTCCCAGGAGATTTGAACTTCCACCTAGAAGACCCACAAAAGGGCAACTGCACCCTGCCCCTCAAAAACCTGAAGAACATCAGCCTCTGCCAGCTGGTCACCATCCCCTCCCACAATGCAGGACACACACTGGACCCCATCTTTTCCACATGCAACAGACGAAATTCGTTCCCACCACCAAGGTAACACGGACCGACCACCACAATGTACACTTAACCGTTGTGCAACGCCACAGCGCATCAACCAGTAACCCTACCCTCCTGCACCGAAACTGAGGAAAAGTCACCTAAACCATTTGGATCGCTGCCCTCAAGGACACGAGACCCAGCCCAGCAGACACACTCAAACTCACCATCTTAAACCTCTCCAGCTGGCTTTCATCTGGTGCAGGCACAGTCACCCCCCTGAAACACTCCACCAGCAACAAACCCTCCAGACAGATCACCTGGTTCACCCCAGAATTTCAGACCTTCAAACGCCATTGTAGGAAGTTAGAGAGACACTAGAACTGCAACAAAAATCTCTCCAGACTCCTTCAGGGTGGCCCTCAAAACATACCACCACCGACTCAGAAAGACCAGAAAAGAAGCACTCTCCACCTCCATTAGGGAAAGCCACAACCACACCGGAGAACTGTCCAGCATAGTCAGAGAATTACCTTGCCCATCTGCCACCGAAAACTCGATTTACCTCTCAGAAGCCCTGTGCAACAAGCTGTCAGACCACTTCCACCACAAAGTCACCGACATTTATAGCATCTACGAACCACAACCCAATGCACTTGACCTCCCCCACCACTACCCACCTTCCCCGAGTCACCGAATGGAAGCAACTCTACACCGAAAACACCCCCATCATCATGAAGTCCATCCACTCCAGATCGCCGACAGGCCCCTGCCATCACTACTTCTACAATCTAGGAAAGAAGTTAATAGGAGCTCCCCTCACAGAAATACTAAACCCCTCCATCACCACTGCTACCATCCCCAACACCTGGAAACAGGGAGAGATCAAACCCCTTCTGAAGAAGCCCTAAGCAGACCCTAGCGACTTCAATAACTACTGCCCCATATCCCTTCTCCCATTTCCCACCAAGTCCTGGAAAAGACCATCAACCGCCAGCTCACAGACTACCTCGAACACAATAATCTGCTTGACCCGTCCCAATCCGGCTTCTGAACCCAACCACAGGAGCGAGACCTCACTGATTGTGGCAACTAGCAGCATCAGATGCCTCCTAGACCTTGGAGGAACAGCAGACCTCATTCTCCTTGACCTATCGCAGCCTTCAACATCGTCTCCCACCACACTCTCATCACCAGACTCCACAGCATCGGCATCCAGGAAAATGCTCTCAACTGGATCTCCTCCTTCCTCTCTGACCGAACACAGAGCATCCACCTCCCACCCTATTTCTCCACACCCAAAGACATCATTTGCGACATTCCCCAGGGCTCCTCCCTCAGCCCCACCCTCCTCAATACCTACATGACCCCTCTAGTTGACGTCACACACACCCATTGACTCAGCATCGTCTCCTACACCGACAACACCCAACTCATCTTCTCCCTCACTGACAATGTCTCCACCACATGCTCCAACATCCAAAACACAATGACCGACATTGCCGACTGGATGAAGGCCAACTGCCTCAAGCTAAACTCAGACAAAAAAGATCCTCATCTTCTGGAACAAGCCTTCCTCCTGGGATGACTCCTGGGGGCCTACCTCCCTCTGCCGCCTCCCCACACCTTCCAGCCATGTGTGCATCCTTGGAATCATCCTAGACACCCAACTCACTATGAAGAAACAGATCAACAATGTCTCCTCCGCCTGCTTCCATGCCCTCGGCATGCTCCACAAGATCTTCCACTGGATACCACTCTCCATCAGAAAAACAGTCACCCAAGGCCTCATTTGGAGCCACTTTGACTATGGCAACACACTTTACACCGGAACCACGAAACAGCTCACTAACCTCCTCCAGCCCATCCAGAACACTGTACCAAGACTCATCCTCAACCTCACCAGAAGAACCAACATCACGCCCCTCCTAAGATCCTTCAACTGACTCCCCATATGGCACAGATGTCTCTTCAGACTCCTTACCCACGCCTACAAAGCCCTCCACAACTCCAGACCCACCTATTTAAACAACTGCCACACTTTCAACCGACCGACCAGAAAGCCGATCAGCCACCCTCGTCCTAGTCCATGTCCGACACATCTGCTGCCAGTGACTCAGAGGTGAATCTTTCTTCTACCTTGCTGCCAAGTCCTGGAACATCCTCCCCCTCCAACTACACACATTCCCCTCACTGGAGACCTTCAGAAAGCAACTCAAGACATAGCTCTTCGACTGTCACCTCCCAGCAGGCCAGAAATGCAGCACCACAGTATCTGGAGACCCCGCCCCCCGGGTAACAAGCGCATACTCAACAAGAACCTCCTGTTTGAATGATTGACATGGACGATGAGTTATTGATAAAAGTTGAAAGAAATCCAACACCAATTTATAAAAATGGAGAAGATTTTTATATAATTTTAGATACCAAAAAAAAAAAGCAAATCAGTTACATATAGCTGGAGTTATGGATTATAAAGAAGAAATAAAATCAGTGCATTTACAAGCTGTCAAATCTAACCATTGAGTTCAGTGGGAAAAGTTACTACTGACACTTATGGGGTGTGTTTGAAGGAACCCACTCATGGTTAAGGTTGTGCAAGTTCCAAGACCAAGCTGCAACAGTGAGATCAATTTTACCTGGCTCAGGGGTCCTGGGTGCAGAGGTGTTCTTGACGTCCCTGGTGCTGAACACAGGAGCTACAAAATGGTACTTGTGACGCTCGGTCACTTGCAGTTTGAGTTTGTGGGAGCCCACTGGTGGATTAAACTGATTTGGGACCCTGCACAATAAATCACCAGGCAGGACAACTCCACTTAATCTCTGCATCTTGGGTTCAGAGGTATGCTTGGCCGTCCTTGAGCTGAACAGGAGGTGCGATTTTACCACGGTGTGGGTGAGGCAGCGGAAGCAAAAACTCAACAATGGAGCCACAGGTGATGTCAGATGAAGGTGTTGCAGTGTGCCCTCAAGTTGCAGCATCGCGTAAAGGTGGTGATGACTGCACTCGCCACCAACAAGCCTTGGCAATGGCAAGGTGGAGGAGATGCTATCACCCCTTCTGGAGGTCCAGTGGAAAATGGTAGCTGGCTGTAAGTTAGCAGGGAGCTGGATTACACTATCCACAATACACTGGACCACCTGCCTTTGGGCGATCCTGCAGAGGACCCGATATTCAGTACTTCTTCTGATCCAGCGAGTACTTTTTACCTCTGGTAGACAGGGGACTAGTGCCACAAGTCCAAAAGAGTCTAGTCTCGCCTTTGGCACACAAAGGGTTCCCTCTTGCTGGGGGAAGCAATCTTTGGTCCAGGTTGAGCTGCAGTCAAGCAGTTCCAGGAGGTTGCCACAGATTCGAGGTGTCATGCCTTTTGTTAGTGCAGGTTCACCATGCCATCAATGTGGGTCTTCTCTTGTCCTTTTGTTGAAAGTTGTTGCAAATCTAAGGTTCTGGTGCCAGGGGAGCCCCTTAAATCGTAGATTTAGGAGTGTTAGGGGTATGAATGCCCCTGAGGTGACAGCATCCGGTAGGCTGTGGCACCTCTCCTATCCAGAACCCTCTATTTTGCCACTTTTCAAGATGGCAGAATTCTTGCTCAGCAGCACAAACCAGGCTGCCCACCCTAGATAAATGGCTAGCCTTCTGGCCGTGTAAGCCTCCTCAATAACTAATTTATTTCCTACCTGCCCGGGTTCAAATGTGCCTGGAGGCATGGGGATGTTTTTGTCCTCCACTGGGAGACAGTCTACTTGCATATCAGAGGCAGTGCACCCTTTGAAGCTCACCTCCTTGATGTGGCACTTCACTAGCCTTAATGGGAGGGTGTGATCTCCTTCCAGTCCAGGCCTTTGCCCTGACTCCTGGGATTGTTCACACCTCTGCCCAAGAGGTCAGAATCCTGTCTTGGTGGCAGCAGCTGCTAGCTGGCTGCCAGAGCAAACTAAAATGCATGTAACTCACTGGGCAACCCCTAAGGTTGCTTTCTGGATCCATGCCACATCTTCCTCGATATGAGATTCATGTCAGGGGAGAGAAGGCATGTTGTTTGATACCAAACACGACCCATTTTGGTGGTACCATTATGGAGTTGGTGACTTTGGGTTTGCACAGATGCCAGTCCATGTCATCCTATGGACCGTTGTTTACTTATATCAGTCTTCAATGGAAAAGGCCACTCTATGGACATATAAGCTTGCACGTATATGTCCATACCTTTAATATAATGCACCCTGCCTTCTGGGCTCAGGAGGCCTACCTTAGGCGTAACTGACATATATCAAAGACAGTGCTTGGCTGTGCCACACATGGTGTGGACATAGTGGAGTTTGAGCAGTATGCACTGCTCCTGTTGTCTGCAGTGGTAGACCTGTTGTTAGTAGGTTTTCTTGGGTCACACAGGGTGGCATGAACAGTGCTTCAGGCCTTAGTGACTCACTTAACACCCATATGCTGGGTATTACTGGTACTATATACTAGAGACTTATAAGGGGTTTAGAGTGCTTGCAAATTAGTGGCACTAAAACACATTTACAAATTTAGGAAGTGAGCACTGGCACTGGTGCCTGATTAGCAAACTCCAGTGGTCTTTCAGAGTCCTAAACCAGCAGCTAGTAGTCCAAACAGGGGCACAAAGTGGGGGTAACAAGCAAAAAGCCTGTTTTCCTACACACACACATGGCAATTTCTTCATAATTATTATCACAAAAATATTTGAAATAAAGCATTTTTATTCCAATCAACTCTAAATATGTAGTGCTTTAAAAATAATGGTAGGCTTTCCTGCAGTGTCATGTGTTCAATAACCAAGGAGGGGGGATCAGGGGTGCTGTTCTCTTTGCAGCCCCTTCCAACACTTTCTAAATTGTTGTTGATGCCCATGCCCCTCCTTGAGACACTTGACAACTATAATTCATAAAGCCCAGTCAGGGCGCTCTTCGTGCTCCCGGGAGGTAATGGACAAAACATAATATCTAGCCTCACCACTTCAATAGTGAAGCAGCAAGGCAACCAAACCTATATTTTAATTCTGAATAATAGCAGTGCAGGAAGCCCACTACTGTGCTGCCCGGTTCCTTATTCTTTTTTTTTTTAATGGGTGACCTAGTCCCATTCTGGGTGCTCACAACATCTTCAAGCTTTAAGCATTGGGGCCTGCGGAGGCCTACAGCCCTTTCTGGGTCCTCTGCCTGCACCCATCCTGCCAGCTAAATTGCTTTGCTCTCCCCGGCAGGAGCAGCTTTTATTTCTGCTTCCACCAGGTGGGAGCAAAGCTATATTCCTTGCCTGGGAGAGCTTGTGCAGGGAATTAGGCTTATGTTCCCTGCCCACACTCCCTGGGGGGATGGTACACTGTTTTACTTCGGCCCCTGGGGAATTGTATTCTCAGGGAGTTCTATGGCTCAGGGTTGCATGCCCACTTGCCATAATTAATTATAAGTGCCCTCAGATCATGGGAAAGGGGATGTCGGGACATTTACTGGCTTGAGGCAGAGGGGATGCATGCCTCCTCTTTTAAAAATAACAAATAATGAGAAAGGCCCAGGTGAAGGGGCTCCTGGGGCCATTAAATGGCATGGGCCAACCCCAAGCTCTGGCGTATCTCAGGGCGCTTCATACTGAAAAGGGCAGGGACTTGTATATTTAAAAAAAAATGTTACTATGGTACCTCTGTACCATTAGAAAAATCTGTTTTTGGCCTCAGGAGTTGTCCCTCATGGACCCTGGGACACCTTTACATGACCTAGGGGGTCAGTGTATCCCAAGCCTGCCCCCGTATCTTATTTCTTTTCAAGGATATGTGGACTCCGCCCCTGATCCCTAAAATCACTGTGAAACACTTTTATTGATGAAAGACAGCAAATCAGGTTTTATCTTTTGATCCGCAAGTCCTTTGGTACCACTGTGACTTTGTATATAAATACATTTTGACATTTAATTTCTCAAAAACGACTGAATGGATTTACCCCAAAACTCAAGAAGCTTGCTTTCTCTGTAAAGATCTCACTTTCTGCCAACAATTTGATTTCATCCTGCTCATAAGTTTTTGCTATATTGCTGTTCAATTTTCCACTGGAAAAGTACATGGAGAAAATGAGTTTTGGGATCCTCCCCTTTTTCTTGGCCCGTGCAGGATGAATCATCCCAAAACGTTCCAGGAAGGAGTTGATTTGGCTTAACCTTTTTTTGTGGAAAGTATTAATTAAACGGGGCTGAACTTTACCTACAAAGTGGCAGCCACTGTTTGTGTGTGTGTGTGGGGGTTTGTGTACATGCATGTGTATATATTATCTACTGACGGTTGCCAGTAGGCAGTTATAGTTAGGACCATGCTTCCATAGGATTTTTTGACTTGCCTATATCTTTGATGCCACTTAACAGATCTTCATTACATTTTCCAAAAAAGTGTGCCAGTAATTCTTGTTGCGCATGGAAAGTTTTGGGGTGATCCATCAAGCCGCTTCCAAGAAAAAGGGGGGGGCGGGGCTCCATGTTAATTCCCATAGGAGTTTTGAACAGCCTGAACCACTGGACGGAATTATACCTAATTTGGATTAACGGTAGCTTTTGGTCCGGAGATCATGCATTTTGTCACTTGATGTAAATCCATTCAGTAGTTTTGGAGTGACATTTGTATATCTAGAGGCACGGATTCTCCACAAATTCTCCTGGAAACCTCCTCAGACCTGGAGGAAAAGCAAGGCCCTGATTGGCTGGCAGAAAAGTTGCAGCTGCCATTTTGTGTCTTTCATTGCCTGGGGGATGGTAAAAAAAAGTGTAAAACATGCAAGGCATCAGGATACAGGGATCCTGACCCCATAGGACAAATGGAAGGGTGCCTTAGGGACCTCTCATGGGTAAAATATTGCCCTTTTTTCTGGGCCGATCAGTGGATCCTCAGATCCTCCTCGAAGCCAGAAGAAAGCAAGGCCTTGATTGGCTGGCCGCAACTTGACAGAAATATTAATGTGTACATAAAAGAAAACATAGGACATCACTGAAAAAAACAAAGGTTACAAGGATGTTATAGTTAGGTTGACGTTTTACCCACACAAAACCATAGAAATTCTGCAATTGTAGTTATACTTATGGTTATAGTTATCTGAAGAAACTGTAACTTGTGCCGGAAGGTAACTTTGCCCAAAGACTTATAGTTTCTTAACATAAGTATATAGATGGTCAATGTTATAGGTAATCCTGTTATTGATTGTTAATATTCTGGCCCTCAAAAGTTTGATAAATCTTGCATCTCAACTCATACCGCCATGTCTTGCAGGAAATACATTTGACAAAACCCCCTGCTGTTTTTTATAACCAATTCTCCTCTCCTTTGCCAGGGTCAAAATAGCAGGACATCAATATATCTCCTAATTATTTAGCTTTCTTAAAGGTTATCTGTGGGCCCATACTCACAATTTCTCTCAAATGTTCATCCTTATTCAGTACATGCCAGTCCTTTTGCAGTATCTTCCTAATACTGGATTGGCCTGTGTTATATTCTATGAACAACCTCTTCACCCTATTTTCATTCTTATTTGGACCGTTGCCCTGTGAATATAATAATTGCTCTCTTGATTTTCCATGTTCCTGGGGTAATCTCTCTAAGCAAATCTCCTCACCAAATTACACACTTCTTTATCAAATTGTTCAACCATCAAACAAATCCCCTTAGCTGTCAACATTGGCTATAGGGGATGCTCCATTTAACGGCGCCTGGATGGCCACTACCGGCATGTAATAATGAATTGGTGGCAGTTGGCTTCCTGCGTAATTTTGTCATTGATTGATTATTGATCACATCTATCTCTATATCCAAAAAATCACATATATATGGTAGGCAAGGGATTAACATAGTTTACAGATGTAAATAGATCCTTCCCGCTGAAGTCAATGTAATACTTCAGTTACTCAGTGGTCAGAGCCCACTGTTACAATATTTTCTCCTCTTACTGCACCCAACCATTAAAACAATGAATGGTTGAATTAGTTGCCTCGTGCAGGTGTACTCAACTCAAGTAGATGAGCTTTTTACGGTTACCAAAGCTTTCAATTAAGCAGAAAACCAGGAATCCCAATTTTCAATGATTCCCAGTTTGCATTTGGAGTGGCTCATGATTTTGGGATGCTTTCATTTCAAAGGGATTTCCTCATGTCTTCTGACATACTGATCCAATTAGAAAAATCCAGTCAGCTTTTTAAATAAGTAGTGTAGTAAAATGCTCTGCCCAACCGCTATTGTACTATATTGTGATTCTGCTGTTAAAGGTGCTGTTCCGTCACCTAGCTGCTTGCCACATTGTATTTGTCTCATAACACTGAACCTCTTATGCTGCCTTTATGTGACCTTGCCAACTTAAAGGAACAGGCACCCAACACAGGGAAAACATTTGGAAATGCTATGGTTGCATCCTGCATCAAAACGGCCTTTAAGGGCCCAATGGTGACACCTGTTGGTTTTCTCCTTCCCTTCCCATATGACCCAGCTACATTATCATTTATGTACTACTTGTCAATTATAAAACATTGGCAAAAGTATCAAGACTACCAGAATGGCCCATCTTGTCCAATTGCAACCAGTTGTGCGTGACCCGCTAGGCCTAGGGAAACAACAAAGGAAATCATTTCTGGTCATCTATTGCTTAAGAACTGTATAAACTTCTGGCAGAGAGTGGTGCTTGCCAGTCACCCTACAGAAAGATGATCAGTCTGCCATTAGGATGTTTTACTTCTAGTTCTGCACCAATGAGGAAGGATATGGATGAACTGCATCTGTTATTGTGTTGGCTCTGCTCCCATGCACCCATAATCCATGGATGTGCACCCATGAGGTTGATTACCTTTAATTAGGAAGAACAAGGCATGGAAATGCGTTTCATGGCCACTTAATGTCACCATCGTGCTTCAAGAGCCTGAGTTGTCCATTCCTGATAAAGACATTTACCCCCAGTATTTGCCTCAGAGCCCGTCCAAGGATTGGTTTCTGGAGGACATTAAAGTATCAATGTTGGAGCTAGCAGTTATAATAACACCACCAGACAGCAATGGGAGAAAGCTGGCATTTGTCTACCAAGAGATTGGTCAAGTTATTGTCATCTTGATTATGTGGTCTGTTCTGTCTGGCACTCTGTTGTTGTGTAGTCATAGCTCCATGCACGTTATTTTAGCACACTAGGCCTGCTGCTGTGCACTTTAACCTAGATATATGTTATTCAACTTTGTTTATTATTTTAGCAATAGCCACATTTGCGGTCTTGTTTTATTTCCCTCTATCTAGCTGTTCTCTGCGTAGGCCAGCACTTCATTCTTAAACAAGACATTTGTTTCATTCTGTGCTTTTTCAAGGCTGCAGTAAGATAGCTTGCCGGTAAATGTGGTAACGGTTTGTCTCTAGTGTTCATAGAAACATACACATCCTTACATAGGAATATTGGCCCTATTACAACCCTGGCGGTCGGTCATAAAGCGGTGGTAATACCGCCAACAGGCTGGCGGTAAAAAAAATGGAATTATGACCACGGCGGAAACCACTAAGACAGACAGCCACTTTAACACTCCGACTGCCACGGCAGTAGCAACAAGCACCACAACGGTATAACCGTCAACAGTCAGGCAGAAGACAATGTACCACCCACTGTATTAAGACAGGCCTATCCTCCACCTTTTCCGGGGCGGTACCAAAGTCATCAAAAGCACGCGGAAACAGAACACAGAATTCAAAGGAGTCACCTCTGGACACTCAGGGAACAACCACGACGCCATGGAGCCCGAGTTGCACATTTTCCCCACGCTCGCCTAGCTCTTCCTGCATTACGAGCAGCAATGCCGGCGGAGACGACCATGGTGAGTACTGCCGCCTAGCACACAAGGGAGGGGGGAGGAAAAAGAGAGTGAAACACACACGCAACACACAGCACACCCATCCCCACTTCCACCCCCAAAACATCTCACACACAACCAGATGCAGTAACATTACATATTCACCCCCTACCCCTCAGGAATAATGCAAGGACAAAGAGATTGGAAGAAAGTGAGTGTAATACGATAAAATAACATGAATAAGTGCATCAAAATACAAACGTATATACATATTTACAAATGGAGGGACACTGCCCAGTCCTCAATGGCTGTGGGCCACAGGGCCACAACACATAGGCCAAGGCCCCATCTCACTCCTGCAACAACACGGAGAGAACACTGCAGGGGCATCAGGTCGAAAACACACAGGCACCTCAGGGGGATTGGGAATGGGGGGAACCTCAGCCGGAAGATGGTACAATGCCACAGGGGGCTACATGCCCTGTGTGATGTCCTGGGAAATGCAAGGCCACAGTCTCTCAAGTGGGTGGTTTGCCTACTGCTTGCTCCTGGGGAGTGCAAAGCCACAGTCTCTCAAGTGGGTGGTTTGCCCACGGCTTGGTCTTGGGGAATACAAAGCCACAGTCTCTCAAGTGGGTGGTTTGCCCACGGCTTGGTCCTGGGGAGTGCAAAGCCACAGTCCTTCAGGTGGGTGGTTTGCCCACTGCTTGGTCCCGGGGAGTGCAAGGCCACAGTATCTCAAGTGGGTGGTTTGCCCACTGCTTGGTCCTGGGGAGTGCAAGGCCACAGTCTCTCTAGTGGATTGCTTCTCCACTGGTTCTGGAGGGGGCCTTGTGCCCAGTGTGCTTCATCCTCGGAAGGATGGGCTGAGTGGATGGCTTCTTCCACTGGTTCTGGAGGGGGTCTTGTGCCCAGTGAGATTCATCCTGGGAAGGATGGGGTGAGTGGATGGCTTCTTCCGCTGATTTTGGAGGGGCCCTTGTGCCCATTGTGCTTCATCCTGGGAAGGATGGGGTGAGTGGATGGCTTCTTCCACTGGTTATGGAGGGGTCCTTGTGCCCAGTGTGCTTCATCCTGGGAAGGATAGGGTGAGTGGATGCTTCTTCCACTGGTTCAGGAGGGGGCCTTGTGCCCAGTGAGCTTCATCCTGGGAATGATTGGGTGAGTGGATGGCTTCTTCCATTGGTTCTGGGGGGGGCCTAGTGCCCAGTGTGCTTCATCCTGGGAAGGATGGGGTGAGTGGATGGCTTCCCCCACTGGTTCTGGAGGGGGCCTTGTGCCCTGTGATGCAGATCTTGGGGAGTGCAAGGTCACAGTCTCTAACCTGGGTGTCGCACCTACAGAATTTGCAGGGTCTAGGTCGCACTACAGCCCATGGAGGCAGGACTACACACTGCCTGCCAGTGGTGATGGCTGCTTAGTGGTGGCAGTGGCGGGTCTGGTGTCAGGGCTGGCAGTGGTGGGGGCAGGCTCCAGCCCATCCCCTGCAGCCTCGGATGGCTGCCCACTGGGGCTGCTGCTGTTGGTGGCGGTGCAGGTGGCGGTTCAGGTGGCAGTGCTGGCAGTGGTGGGGGGAGGCTCCAGCCCTTTCCCTGCAGCCTCAGACGGCTGCCCCTGCTGCTAGTGGTGGTGCAGGTGGAGGTGCTGCTGGCGGTGCTGTTGGTGGTGCTGACAGTGGTGCTGGTGGCGGGGCTGGCAGTGATGGGGGGAGGCTCCAGTCCTTCCCCTGCAGTCTTGGACGGCTGCCCACTGGGGCTGCTGCTGCTGATGGCGGTGCAGGTGGCGGTGCAGGTGGCGGTGCAGGTGGCAGTGCTGGTGGCAGTGCTGCTGGCAGTGCTGGCAGTTGTGCTGGTGGCGGCGGCGGCTGGCAGTGGGGGGGAAGGTTCCAGCCCTTCCCCTGCAGCCTCCGATGGCTGAACCGCCATGGTTGGTGGTGGGGGCTCTCTATGAGTCCCAGCACCAGGCCTCCTGTCCTTCCTGCCTGCTGGCACCTTGCCCTTCCCTTTTGCAGCTGGTGGTGCCTCCTTGCCCTTACCTTTGGAAGCTGGTGGTGCCTCCTTGCCCTTCGCTTTCGCAGCTGGTGGTGCCTCCTTGGCCTTCCATGATGCACCTGGTGCCTGCACACTTCCAGTACTGCTGGCTGGTTCCCGGGATGCTCTCCCACCTGCAGAACCTGTCGACACTACTGTGGTCGTGGACTGGGTGGCTGAGGTGCTCGCCTGGGTTCTGACCACCCTAGTCCCACGTGAAGGAAGAGAGGGAGGGGTAGGGAAGAGGTCAACAGTGGAGAGGAAAAGCTTCTTAGGGACATTGGGTCGGGAAAAGGGTGAAGGTTTGGGAGTGGAGGAAGAGGAAGTGGTTGTAAGAGGTGTCTGTCTGCTGTGTTTGGGTGCAGGTGCATGGGCTGGATGCTGTTGTGAGGTGGATGGCTGTTGGGTGTCTGAGTGCTTGCATTTGTGTACTTTGGGAGGAGGGGGCACAGACACAATGGGAGATGACACAGGGAACGTGTGCATGGATGTGGGGGTGGTGACTGCGAGTGAGGGGTGTGTAATGATAGGTGTGATGGTGATGGAGGTAGTAGATGAGGATGTAGTACATGCAGGTGTGAGTGTAGATGCTTCTGGGAGGCAGGTGGGCGAGGAGGAAGAGGGGGACACAGTGGAGGCAGTGGATGTTGGTATGTCTGCATCTGGATGGTGTTTGTGTGAGTGCCTGTGGGATGATGTGTGGTGCTTGTGTTTGCCTGAAACACTCCTGTGTGTTGTCCTGGGTGCACGCTGGTCTGCCTGTGTGCTTGGGATAGGTTGGGGTTGAGGGGAATGGGACTGGGTAAAGGAAGTTGGAGGTGGTAGGCTAGAAACAGGGACAATGGCTGCCACCAGAGAGGAGACCAGAGCCTGGATTGATCTCTGTTGGGCCGCCATGCCAGAGTGAATGCCCTCCAGGAATGCATTTGTTTGTTGCAAATGGCCTGCAAGCCCCGGGATAGCATTCACAATGGTTGACTGCCCAACAGAGATGGATCGCAGGAGGTCAATAGCCTCCTCACTCAGAGCAGCAGGGCTAACTGGGGCAGGGCCTGAGGTGCCTGGGGCGAAGGACATGGCCACCCTCCTGGGTGAGCGGGCACAGGAAACTCGCTGAGGGGCTGCTGGGAGGGCAGTGCTGGTATGGGGGTGGCATTTGTACCTGTAGTTGGGGTGGCCACAGAGATGTCCGCCACCACCAGGGAGCTTCCATCGGAGGAGGTATCACTGTCCGAACTGTTCCCTCCTGTCTCCACCGTGGTGCTCCCCTCGCCCTCCATCCAACTGGTGCCCTCACTGTCAGTGGATTCGGCCTCCTGGCCCCTGTGGGATGCAGCTCCCTCCGTCGCCGGTGCCTCTGCTCCTCCACCAGATGATGCCAATGCACAGAAGGACAGGGTGACAAAACAAAAAGAGGGGGAGAGACAAAGGATACACTGGGTCAATGGCTGTCCGACACCACCTTTGGTGTACTCAACACACATACACACACACACAGAACAGCCCTTCGCATTAGGCAATGCACTACCAGTCACAATGCTAGTCACCAGCCCATGGACAGTAATACCTAACGCCACTAACAGTCTACCAGAGTCCCACAGACCCTTGCCCAGTAGTGGATGCCTACTAGCTTGGTTGGAGGTGGTTCACATCAAACCCTGCCCAACATGGGACCTACCCTGCAATGTCAGGCCTGGCTTGGGGGCACCCACTGGCTGACATCCCACACCCAGAGACCCCCCCACCACACGCAAGTAGTATATTTGGAAACTGTCACCCCCTTGCGGCTGCTGTGATGCCCTCAAGCGCCCATCCAGCTCCAGATAGGCCACCACCAGTATGTGGGCCATCAGGGTGGTCAGGGTTTGACGGGCCCCACCTTCCTCATTGGGAGGCCATCCCCAGCTGGGCCTCCGCCGTCTTCCTTGCCCAGACTCTCAGGTCCTCCCATTGTTTCAACCAGTGGGTGCTCCGCCTGCCGTAGACCCCCAGGGTCCGCACGTCCTTGGTAATGGCACGCCATATACCCTTTTTCTGATAGGTGCTGACCTGCAGAAAAATACACATAGAAAAAAGGTGTCAGTCAGACCGTCAGGCCTGCTACACTCGTGTCACACTATAGCCCTCCCTTCCCCTTACGCACAGACATTGCCCACCATACATGCAGCACACTGCCCAGAACCCTTCCAGCAACCCTCCTCTTATACAAGGCCCTCACACACAGCACTCCATGCATTTATTCCCCATTCATCGTGCTCATAGTGTTCTTACCTGCTGGTCTGGAGGCCCATACAGCATTCGGTACTGGGGTAGGACCCCATCCACCAGTCTCTCCAACTCCGCAGCGTTGAAGGCCATGGTCGGTTCCAGACACAGGTCACAGCAGCGCTTGCAGTGTAGGTCCTCTCCTGTTGAAGGTCAGGTAGCAAGTGGGTGAACAGATAGAAAATGGCGGTCAGGTCCACGGCGGTGCATACCGTCACCACAGGCGTACATCACCATTGGCCACTGTAACCGATTGGGCCCAATGGGATCCAGTGAGGAGTTGCACTGCAGTTTTTGACCGCCTCCCGCAATGGTGCAGAACGTCAGCGGAATTACCTCTTTTCCACATGTCACTCCATGGAGGACAGGGGGGACACCATTTCAGGGGGAAGGGCAGGCCATGGCACCTAACTGCGTCACAGTACACATATGCACCATTTGGGCCTATACAACAATCTTGTGTTACAGTCATAACATGCAATGCAGTGTAATGTTTTGAAATATGGGATACTGACCAGCTACTCACCGTTTGCCTCCTAGATTGCAACCGTTGCGGATAATTCAGAGATGGAGACATCCCCCTGTGTATAGGCCCCTGGTGGACTTGGCAACAATGGAGGACAGGCACATTATCCTTACCGATAGACTGGACAGGGCCACAATCACAGAGCTGTGTGCCTAAATGTAACCGAACCTGATATCTGCTATCCGTCAGCCCACCGGGATCCCCCCTCTTTTGCAAGTCCTATCTGTGCTCAACTTCCTGGCAAAAGGCTCCTTCCAAGTGACAGTGGGCTTGGAAGCAGGAATGTCTCAGCCAATGTTCTCAATAGTGCTGATCAGAGTGTTGTCTGCCCTGATTAAACACATATGCAGTTAGATCGTTTTCCCCCAGGCGGAGGATTTGGCCACAGTGAAAGCTGATTTCTATGCAATGGTACATATCCCCAACATTATTGGGGCTATTGATGGGACACATATTGCATTTGCCCCCCCCGCGGAGAAATGAACAGGTGTTCAGAAATTGAAAGAGCTTTCACTCCATGAATGTGCAGATAGCATGCCTGGGGGACTAGTACATCTCCCATGAAAATGCAAAGTATCCTGGGTCTGTACATGATGCCTTTATCCTAAGGAATAGTAGCATCCCATATGTGATGGCTCAACTCCAGAGGCACAGGGTGTGGGTAATAGGTGAGCCCTGGTTCCCACCCAGTGGATGTTGGTGTATGGGTATGTTGTGGGCCCTAAGTGTTAGTGTGTGTCTAACAGTTGTCCCTCGATATTTTCAGATGACTCTGGTTACCCCAACCTCTCATGGCTACTGACCCCTGTGAGGAATCCCAGGACAGAGGAACGTTACAATGAGGCACATGGGCGAACAGGAAGAATAATAGAAAGGACATTCGGCATCCTGAAGGCCAGGTTTTGTTGCCTCCATCTAACAGGTTGATCCCTGTGCTACTCACCCAGGAAGGTGTGCCAGATCATCGCAGCATGCTGTATGTTTCAAAACCTTGCCTTGCGTCACCAGGTGCCTTTTCTGCAGGAGGATGAGAATGGAGATGGGCGTGTGGCAGCAGTGGACCCTGTGGACAGTGCAGATGAGGAGGCAGAGGATGAGGATGAGGACAACAGAAGTGCTATTATAAGACAGTACGTCCAATGACACAAAGGTAAGACACTGTAATTACACTTTACATTGACAGTTTTGTATTTGACATTGTCCCTGGCAAGCTAATTTTAAAAATTCTATGCCCACTTACTGTACCCTTCGGCATCTCTATTTTCAGATATTTCTGTCCCACTATCACTCCTGGTGTGTTGACTGCAGCCAACTACAGGTCATTCCTATTTATACAATACTGTACAGTTATATTGCAGTGTTTAACCCCTTCGCTGCCAGGCCTTTTCCCCCTCAGGTGCCAAGCCTTTTTTTGGCTATTTGGGGCAGGGCGCACTTAGGCCCTCATAACGTTTTGTCCACATAAGCTACCCACGCAAAATTTGCGTCCTTTTTTTCCAACATCCCAGGGATTCTAGAGGTACCCAGACTTTGTGGGTTCCCCTGAAGGAGGCCAAGAAATTAGCCAAAATACAGTGAAAAGTTCTTTTTTTCCTCAAAGAAATGGGAAAGAGAGCTGTAGAAGAAGGCTTGTGCTTTTTTCCCTGAAACTGGCATCAACAAAGGGTTTGCAGTGCTAAAATCACCAGCTTCCCAGCATTCAGGAACAGGCCACCTTGAATCAGAAAACCCAATTTTTCAACACAATGTTGGCATTTTAATGGGACATACCCCATTTTTACAATTTTATGTGCTTTCAGCCTCCTTCCAGTCAGTGACAGAAATGGGCATGAAACCTATGCTGGATCTCAGAAACCTAAACATTTCTGAAAAGTAGACATAATTCTGAATTCAGCAAGGGGTAATTTGTGTAGATCCTACAAGGGTTTCCTACAGAAAATAACAGCTGAATTAAAAAAATATTGAAATTGAGGTAAAAAACAGCAATTTTTCTCTACGTTTTACTCTGTAACCTTTTCCTGCGATGTCAGATTTTTTAAAGCAATATACCGTTACGTCTGCTGGACTCTTCTGGTTGTGAGGATATATAGGGCTTGTAGGTTCATCAAGAACCGTAGGTACCCAGAGCCAATAAATGAGCTGCACCCTGCAGTGGGTTTTCATTCTATACCGGGTATACAGCAATTCGTTTGCTGAAATATAAAGAGTGAAAAATAGGTATAAAGAAAACCTTTGTATTTCCAAGAGCAGTGGTTATTTGCACATCTCTGAATGCCGGGGTGCCCATACTAGCATATGAATTACAGGGCATTTCCCAAATGGACGTCTTTTTTACACACTCTCTTACATTTGGAAGGAAAAAATGTAGAGAAAGACAAAGGGCAATAACACTTGTCTTGCTATTCTATGTTCCCCCAAGTCTCCCAACAAAAATGGTACCTCACTTGTGTGGGTAGGCCTAGCGCCTGTGACAGGAAATGCCCCAAAACACAACGTGGACACATAAAATTTTTCCACAGAAAACAGAGGTGTTTTTTGCAAAGTGCCTACCTGTAGATTTTGGCCTCCAGCTCAGCCGGCACCTAAGGAAAAATACCAACCCTGTGCATTTTTAAAAACTAGAGACCTAAGGGAATCCAAGATGGGGTGACTTGTGGGGCTCTCACCAGGTTCTGTTACCCAGAATCCTTTGCAAACCTCAAAATCTGGCTAAAAAAACACTTTTTCCTTACATTTCAGTGACAGAAAGTTCTGGAATCTGAGAGGAGCCACAAATTTCCTTCCACTCAGCATTTCCCCAAGTCTCCCGATAACAATGATACCTCACTTGTGTGGGTGGGCCAGGTGCCTGCAATAGAAAAAGGCCAAAAACTTGTAGAGGATGAGGGGATAGCACAGTGAGTTGATAAGCACATATTCTTCTTTTATACATCTTTAGGCTGACTCTGCTTTGGGGACCCACACAAGTGAGGTCTCATTTTACTTGGGAGACTGAGGGGAACGCTGGGGAGTAGGAATTTTGTGATGGAGCGGTGATCGTACAAAGAAAAGTCAGGAAAATATGCTTTTTTAAGCAAATGTTTAGGTTTGCAGAGGAGTCTGGGTAAGAAAATGTTGTGGGATCCACGCAAGCCACACCTCCCTGGACTCCTTGGGTTGTCTAGTTTAAAAAAAAATCTGGGTTCGGTAGGCTTCCCTAGATGAAGGCCACAACCACGACAAAGAACATAGGTGCCCCCCCAAACACAGGTAGTTTTGTAATATATCATTTTGATGTGTCCACATATGTCTGTGATGTGCCAAACACTAAAATTGTGAAAAGAAATGCACTTAGGTCATGTGATAAAGACCCCTCACCCACCAACCAAGTTGGTGGCATGCTTCATCATCGGGGTCCCACCTGAGACACCTAGCGTGTCACAAGTGTGCTGTGATACCTGATTACAGCAGAGCAGGTTTTGTCATTTTTACCACACATACTGGTTTGATTTGGCACGAGGGTGAGTGATGGTTCAGTAGATCAAATTTTATTAACAAGAGATTTCACAAAAATGAAATGCACTGTTAATAACTGAAAAGCCAAAAAACCTAACCAATGTGTAATAACCTTCAATTACAGAGCCAAACGATTTTCAAGAAGGTTTATTCCGTAACATGCACCAACAACCGTCGTCCTGATCTCCCCAGCTAGAATGCCCTTTGGCCCCACATTCTCTTCCCATCACCATTCTCCATTCCACCCCAAGGTTCCTTAAAGGGAGCTTACATTTCCAAATACAACACATGTTCCCCCTTAAAATAAACAGAAACAAATACATAAAAGAAGAGAAAACAAATAGAGAAATAGAGAAAACAGAGTAACATCCAATGACAAATAATTATTGTACATATATTTTCCTTATTCACACATAGTCCACAAATCGAGTAGACATCTGTCTGGAACGACCCTCCAACTTTACTCTTGAGGCTATCGAATCCTCCAAACTTTCCATGCTACACAGTCCGTCACTTTCCCTACAGTCTATGCCACCAGGAATCTCACACTCTCCCCTTCCAGTGCATGCATCATCCTGGCTTATATTCCCAAAAGCAAATTCCTCATGATTTTGATAGACAATGGGTCCAGAAACAGCTGAATTTTCACTTTGTGTTTCCCCACATTCAGGAATACACTTAGCCAGTCTGCTCACATTCCAAACTTTCCCATCTTGTGTAACCACTTTCTTCCTGAACACTTTTATCACTTTCATGGCCTTACTAAATCTGGACATACCCTTCCTTATCAACCCGGGTTTTCTTACCTTAACCCAATCTCCCACGGCAAATATAGGATCCTTTACTCTCCACTTTTTATCATACGCCTCCTTACTCTTCTCTTGCTTCAGTCTCACATAATCTCCAATCTTTTCCACATCAACATTCTCAAACTCTTTGTTATGTTTCCTTTTAAACCACCATGGACACAATTTGGAAACGGGATCCCTATCCCTTAACAGCCTGAAAGGGCTAACACCAGTGGTACTGTGAGGAGTGATACGATAATGCCATAATTTCTCTCTCACTTTCTCCTTCCACAACCCCCAAAACCACGCTCCCAACAAATACACTCCTTCAAAACTCGATTAAATCTCTCAACCTGTCCATTCTCTTGTGGTTCATATAACAAAGTAGTAGCATGCATAATATTGCAATATTTGAGGAACCTTTGCATCTCCTTCAACACCAACTGAACACCATTGTCTGACACAATGATTTCAGGATATCCCTCTTTGGCAAACACCTCTTTGAAAAACTCAATCACCACATTCGTCGTGACCAGTGGTACCATCTTCACCTCAGGCCATTTGGAGTGATAATCCACTAACACCAAAGCAAACCGAGCCTCATGAGGCAAAAACAAAAACGGACCAGAAATATCAAAGCCCAATTTTTGCCACGGAGAATCAGGCCACTGAACAGGACGCAATGGAGCTGGCACCGTTCTCAACATCTTTTCAGCACTCACACATACCCCGCACTCCCTGACCGTCCTCTCCGCCATCTTGTCCATTCCCGGCCACCAAATAGAAGTGCGGATGAGCCTTTTCATAGATGACATTCCAGGATGCCCTTCATGCGCCAACTTCAAAATGACTGCCTGCATGCCTTCGGGTGGAACACACTTCCCCCCTTTGAATACTAACTCATTTTCAATTTCTAAATCATCTTTTACCTTAAAAAAAGGCATCACCTCTTCCTGGATACACTCTTTCCTCGGCCAACCAAGCCTCAAATATTGTCTTACCGCTTGCAAAATCAAATCTCTTTGGTCTTTATCAAGCCAATCTTTTTCTTCAATTGCTTTAAACTCTTCTGAAATTAATTGAGACACTACCGAAACAATGTCAATGTCACCATTTCCACACTTATCCTGAGCCTCCAAATCATTCTGAGGTAGCCGTGACAAACAATCAGCCACAGACTTTTTTTTCCCTGGCACATATTCCACCTGAAAAGAATACTCTTGCAATTTCGAAACTAATCTAGCAATTCGGGCTGTCGCATTCCACCCTCCACCTGGAGATAGAATACCCAATATTGTGATCAGTTGGAGAACAAAACGCGAACCCCAAATATAATTCCGAAAATGCTTAATCGCCCAGACACAAGCTAATAACTCTTTCTCTATCACCGCATACCTCCTCTCCGCATCAGTTAGGGTACGTGATGCAAATGTAACATTCCACATTTCCTTGCCACATCTTTGGGACAACACACCACCTACACCATACATACTAGCATACTGGCATACATATCCACCGTTACCACACACTGTGCCTGGACATTAAATGTTTGAGTGTGGGTACATCAGCAATCTCTCTTTTAATAGTCTTAAATGCACTCTCCTGCCTTTCAGACCACACAAAATCCACTTTTTTTCTCGTCAACTCCCTTAAGGGTTCCATTTTGGTAGCAAAGTTTTTAATACATTTACTGTAGTATTCACATAATCCTGCAAAACACAAGAGTTTTTCTCGACAGTCAGGTGCAGGTGCATTTATAATGGCTTTAACCAAAGCCTGTTTTGTAACAACACCCTCACCTGAGACGGTATGTCCCAAATAATCAACTGACTTGGCAAAGAAATGACATTTCCTAAATTTCAAAGTCAAACCATTCATGCTAAACACTTCGCACACTTTAACTAGATGTTTTTTGTGTTCCTCTTCATCTTTGGAGTAAATCAATACGTCATCTTGGAAACACTTCACAAATTTATCCATGTCCTTGAACATATTTAACATGGCCCTCTGAATTACTGATGCCGCAGAGGCTAACCCAAAAGGCATTCGTTTAAATTGAAACAAGCCCTGTGGTGTAATGAAGGCAGTCAGATGTCTAGAATCCTCAGTGAGTTCAATTTGGTGGTAAGCTGACCTCAAATCTAGTATGGAATTTTTTTCCGCTCCATCCAGTAGACTAACAACTTCATTTATGTTGGGTTAAGGATGACAATTGACTATAATATTGGCATTCAACGCCCTCAAATCCACACATAACCTCAAGGAATTATCCGATTTCCTGGCTAATACAATAGGTGAAACCCATTCAGATGACTCAATCTCTTCAATAATCCCTCCCTTCACCATTTCCCTCAACATATCTCTCAATTCCGCACGCACACTAATAGGGACATTCCTTAACTTTTGCACCACAGGTTTAGCATTCTCTTTTAGTCTAATCCTGTGACTATAATCTTTCAGTTTGCCCAAAGTATTAGAAAATACATGTGGAAACTTAGAGACAATCAACTTAACTTTATCACTTTCCCCAATCAACATTACAGGTTCACGAGCCCTGGGATTCAAAATTATCCCCAATCCTGCCTGGTCTCTCCATCCAAACACATTAACTCCCTTCTTCGCTATATATAACTTGATCTGTGCAGAACGGTCCTTAAAACAGATCATGGTGTTTACATACCCAATCATATCAATAGCAGTACCATCAAAACCTTCCGCCACAATATCAGAGCATGTTAAACTGGATATACTCCATACCTCGCTAAATTTCTGAACAAAATAATCACACGTGATGATTGTCCAAGGGGATCCAGAATCCGCCATCAATTCTAGCTCTTGACCTTCAATAAGAACTGTACATTTAGGTTGTTTCACCACATTCCCATTTGTGTTCATAGAATCATTCTTAACAGACAACACCACCCCTCTCTCTCTATCCTCATAGACGCATGCAACTTTACTTCTACTGTCACTATCACCTCTCTGAACTTCTTTACAAACTCTCGCAAAATGTCCCACTCTTCTACATTTTTTACATTCTTTCCCAATTGCTGGGCACTGTGGAGAATTTGACAAATGAGTCGGACTGCCACAACGGTAACATGATGTTCTATTAAGTTTAGTATTTTTCTCATCCTTTTTGCTCCAAGTCATTTTTTTTTTATGTTATTGTTGTTACCACCAATAGCTCCAACTACATCCACGTTCGCTAATTTATTCTTTTCAGTTTCTTGCACCGACTTCATCCATTTTTCCGATTGCTCCAAAGCTTTGGCAGTATTAATTACATCTTGTAACTTTGGATCACCCATCACCCACAATTGTTGTTGGATTCTTCTGCTCCTGACATGAACAATAATCTGATCCCTAATCATCTCATCGGTTATAGGTCCAAAGTTACAGTGCATGGAAAGACCTCGTAACCCCGTTAAAAACTCATCAAATGTCTCACCCTGTTGTTGGCTTCTAGTATAGAATTTGAATCTATTCAAAGCTATGCTAGTAGTTGGTTTGAACCTATTCTCCAGTTTGTTTAGGGCATCTTGAAACACATCAGTGTCTTCATCCTGAAGAACTCCTTGCGGGAGTGTCCTGTAATAGAGTAGTCCCTCAGACCTAAAAAAAATGTAACAAAATATTTTTTTTCCTTTCTTGTGACATATTATCTTCATCAATAGCTTTTAAATAAGTAAAAAATTCCTCCTTCCATCTCGACCACGGTATGGGCGGGTCCCCTTTAAGTTGCAGAAACTTTGCTGGCGGTTCAAACTGCATCCTGCCTATGAGATTATTATTAATGTCTTTTTTCTTCTTTTATTGTTATTTTATTTTTGAACAAATGAACTCACCCCAAAATATTATATATATATTTCTTCACACAAGTGTTTTTTATGATATTTTTAAGTTTAAACCACTCCAAAACAAATTAAAATGAAAAGGAAGAGATAAAATAAAAACTACTATAAAAAGGAAAGAAATCCTTAAACTCTTCCTTCCTGGTAAACAGGAA
The DNA here is from genome assembly GCF_031143425.1 of Pleurodeles waltl. NCBI lineage: Eukaryota > Metazoa > Chordata > Amphibia > Caudata > Salamandridae > Pleurodeles > Pleurodeles waltl. The sequence continues at coordinate 638,111,705 of NC_090444.1, forward strand.
ATGGATTGAAATCCAGCAAGTGAAGCGAGAACTAGAAGTAAACATGAACAACGAAGTCCGGTAAGCACTTCTTTTAAAACAATATACTTTGTTGATTTTCAAAACACTTCTTATCTCAAACGAAGTGCAAAGTCTGAACGCGCGTCTTTTGAAATCCGCTCGCGCTGTACAGCTGATTTCTGAAACGCGATTGTCTGATTGAGCAACATACGCTCGCGGCTAACAGACAATAGCTGAGCGGCACCATTGCTAAGCAACAGACAGCCGTGTAGAGGCATCAGAAATTCCCAAAAATGAAAGCGGATAAAATAGTAAGCAGTCTATACTTGCTCCAAAAGACTTCTTTAAAGATGGGACACTGCTGCACGGCAAATAGGATGTACAGGTTACTCAATCAGTCGATCCTTCAGCAGCAGTACAGCAAAACGGAAGAAACATGAAGAATATGTCCTCCCAAACATGTGTGGTGTTCCCGCAGCTCGTCGCCAAATTTGTAATAACCTTCAATTATAGAACCAAACAATTTTCAAGAAGGTTTATTCCGTAACATGCACCAACAACCGTCGTCCTGATCTCCCCAGCTAGAATGCCCTTCGCCCCCACATTCTCTCCCCATCACCATTCTCCATTCCATCCCAAGGTTCCTTAAGGGGAACTTACATTTCCAAATACAACACAATGACTCACAGCTCGTGAGCTGTAAAGCCACGGCAAGGCACCAACCGCTTTACAGTCCACTCACACATCTTTCATACATGACATGCACAAGACCATTCACGCCGCCAGCCACGGGCCCAGCACATTACAACACTCGCATCGACAGACAGCACCAATCAAGGGCCCATCACTTTCATTCGCCCACATGCCTAATACAGCAATCACACCAGCTGATGAGTGTGTGGACTGGCGTTTGGCTGGCCCCGCCAGCCATGCGCCACCCCACGCACACCGCCAGCCAAGCACCACCCCACTCACACCGCCAGACAAGCGCCACCCCACACACACCGCCAGCCAAGAGCCACCCCACACACACCATCCCCCTTTTTTTGTTTTTAAACAACAAAGAAACCACTAATCGTAAATAAGTACAAAACTACAAACACAAAAGCTCTAACTGAATACATGACTAATGCCAACCGTGAAACTGAACATTTAAAAATATAAAAAAGCAGTTTACGCTCACAGAATTTCCCAATAATTCTTCTGTGTGTGGTAGCTCCTGAAACCACCACCCACACACAGCCCAGCCTTTGAAGGACAATCAGGGCAGTACATCCTAGTCTCCTTCCTGATACCTCTTCGAGCACAGACTCTACATCTCTTAGTAGGAAAGTTATTTTGGCCGTGGGAGGACTGTGCTCAGCAAAGTGGCAATCTTTTAATATAGTCACATCTTCCACCACTGCTTCTCTAGGAACTCTTGCCTGTTCCAGCACAACAAAGGTAGCTAGGATAGACTCCTGAAATTTCACAAATGTCACCCTTGACTCTGGAGAACTATCCTTGAATGCAACAAAAGTATTGAAAGTTGCCAAGTGGAACAAGTGAACCACTAATTTCTTATACCAAACATAAGACTTACGAGCAGCAGTGTAAGGTTCCAACCTCTGATCTACTCTATCAACACCACCCATGTGCTTATTATAGTATGAAATGCACACAGGTTTGCACACTTCGGCAACCTGACCCCAAACAGCCACAGGTGAAGTACTCTCATCATGGATGGTACTTAGCATGTATACATCCCTCTTGTCTACAAATTTCAGAGCTAGCAGCTCATCATTCCGCAAGGCACTGCACTGTCCCTTCTCAAGTTTTTTACAGACAAGCTCTCTTGGATAGCCTTTCCGATTAGAGCGGATTGTGCCACAAGCAACAGTGTCCACTCTGAACAACTCCTTGAACAACTGAACTCCAGTGTAGAAGTTATCTACATATAAATGGTGACCTTTGTTAAACAGTCGTCTACCAAGTTCCCACACAAATTTCTCACTAACTCCAAAAGTGGGTGGACAACCAGGGGGGGTCAATATTGGAATCCCTACCAGTGTAGACCCAGAAATTATAAACAAATCCTGTACTACTTTCAGACAGCATATACATCTTAATTCCATACTGTGCCCTCTTGCTAGGAATGTACTTCCTAAAAACCAAACGACCCTTGAACAGGACCAAAGATTGATCTACAGATATTTCTTTGCCTGGAACATAGATCTCTGAAAACCGATCTACCAAATGATCAAGGACAGGTCTAATCTTAAAAAGACGGTCAGAATCAGGGTGATCTCGTGGCAAGGCAAAAGCATTATCTAGAAATTACAACATCCAAAGAAGAAGCTCATACCGGTTACGACTCATGATGGCAGGAAATATAGCAGTTGCCATCATGGGACTAGTAAACCAATATGAAGACAGTGATGGCTTCCTTATCAGCCCGATCAAAATAGTTAAACCCCTGAACTTTTTCAATTCTTCCAGATTTGTGGGAATCCACCGGCTAGCTCTAGAGTGTGGCCTAAGTCTGGCAGCGTTGTTCCTTAAAAACTGCTCTGCAAACAAATTAGTCTGCTCAACAATCTCTTCAAAAAATATATTGTCCATAAACAACTCAAAAAAGTTGACAGGCAAAAACTTTTCCATATTAACTCGACACCCTGGGAAACCAGTAAACGCAGGCAACTGGGGCTGCTCCATGTTCGGTACAACCCATGTGTCAGGTCTTCCAATGGGAAGCCTTTCAGGTGCTGGCTTCTGCACCATCAGCACTTCAGTGTCCTCCTCTAAAACAGGCTCCTCATCAGCACTGAGAGTGGATTCATCATCAGATGATTCCTCTCTGACAGAAAATTCACTTCCAGAGTCTTGCACTTCCTCCTCTGCCTCAGATGCAGAGTCACTCTCATAATCATGGTAAGAAGACAACACAAAAAACACACTAACAACATGCTGAGCGGTCATGCTACGGCTAGTCATGATCCTTCCTGTAAAAGTTAACTGGACAAATGCACCTCCAACAACCAGCACTGTGTAAGATAAGTAACAAACAAAGTGTAGCTTTATCACAAAGAGTTATAAACCCAAAAACTATACTGCTCACTTGCCTGAAAAAGCTTGACTCACCAGCAACTACTCTGCACAGCTACAGCAATCACCAATTATATCCCACTAAAAAGAGGAAAAAAAGCAAATTAGACGTAAGACAATACAATAATCATTGTGCATAAATCTAAGGACAATTTCAAACACAATCCTCCATTCAGTACACCACCTACAAATATGTCATCCATGCATGGCAACAATACTCACTTGGAGTAAACTTATTTACTTACCTAAAACATGCAACTATGCAAAACACAGGACACCCACTGCCAAAATTGCAACAAGCCACAGCAAAGTCAGCAAAAGCTTTGAACTAAAACAAAAAGGAGAAATAAACTGTTACTATCATAAATGCAAATACTTCGCCAGTTGACAAACACCCGCCACCAACCATTTTTAAATTTTCCCTCGTGTCTAGTGTTCTCTGCTTGGGGGCAGATGGGCCTAAAAAAAATAGGCCAATCTGCCCCCAAGGGGGGCAGAAATGCCATAGAATATGTTGCCCTCTTTGGGGGTGACCCTTGCCCAAGGGGCCACCCCCCCACACAAAGCACACACATGATCCCTGGCGCTAAGTGGATTCTGCCCCCCTAGGGGCAGATGGGCCTAAAAAAAAAAAATAGGCCGATTTGCCCCTATGGGGGGGTCGAAATGGCCTAGATTACATTGCCCCCTTTTGCAACCCTTGCCCAAGGGGCCACCCCCCACACAAAGAACACACACAAACATACACATGATCACTGGCGCTAAGTAGATTCTGTCCCCCCTGGAGGCAGATGGGCCTAAACAAAATAGGCCAATCTGCCCCCAAGGGGGGTAGAACTGCCCAATAGTACTTATTGCCCCTTGGAGGCGACCCTTGCCCCAGGGGGCACCCCAACACACACAAAAAACAAAAGAAAAAAATCCCTGGCGTTCTCATGGCAGAAATCGCCCAGATTACATTGCCCCCTTTGGGGGGCAACCCTTGCCCAAGGGGCCACCCCCCCACATTAAGCACACACACATACACACATGATCCCTGGTGCTAAGTGGATTCTGCCCTGCCTAAAAAAAAATGTCCGATCTGCCCAGAACTGCCCAATAGTACTTTTTGCCCCTTGGGGGCGATCCTTGCCCAACACAAAAAAAAATCCCTGGCTTCTTCATGGTTTCTTCCCCCCCAGGGGGCAGAAGGGCCTACAAACACTAGTCCAATATGCCCCCAAGGGGGGCAGAAATGGCCTACATCACATTGCCCCCTTTGGGGGGTGACCCTTTCCCAAGGGGCCACCCCCCCACACAAAGCACACACATACATTATCCCATGCGCACCAAGGGGGGCAGAACTGCCCAATAATATATTTGGGCCCATGGGGGCGACCCTTGCCCAAGGGGCCGCCCCCAACACAAGAAAACAAACAACAAGAAAACAATCCCTGGTGTCTAGTGGCTTTGCAGATCGGCCTAAAAATCGGCCCGGGGGGGCAGAAATGGCGTAAATAATTATGCCCCCGCACAAAATACACACACACGCACACAGAACATATTCCCTGGTGCCTAGTGTGCATTCCTGCTGCCCGATCGCATCGGGATCGGGCAGCAGGAATGCTCAAAGAGACATCGAGGGAAAGGAAAACCCTTCCCTTTCCCTTGATGCTTCTTTCAGAGGCATCCCCCCCGTCCAGAGGTGAAAACTCACCTCCTTCTTGTAGACACGCGGGAAGCAAATGGCTTACAGCGCGTCTTTCACCCTTTCATGATGTCAGCGCGCGATCGCACGCTGACGTCATGGGGGGCAGGGGCCGGGGTTGTAAGGGGAAAGGATTCCCCTTGCAGCTCTGGCCTGAGGGGATGGGGGGTGACCCTTGGGGGGAGCGCTAGCACTGCCCCTGAGGGCCGGTACACGGACATAATGGTTACGTCCGTGGTTCCTGAAAGACGCAGCCACGGACTTAACCATTACATCCGTGGCAGGGAAAGGGTTAAAGCTTGTTAAACATATACATGGTTAAATGCTTTGACAGACTCCATACATGTATTTTTTCAAAGGGTGTTTATTTAAGTGCTAATGATTAGAGGGGGATGTGCAATGGGCTGGGTTGATGATGGAGGAAAGTCCAGCACGGAGTCCAGTCTATTTGTATCACAGGTGCATTGTCCAAGGGGGCATGGGAAGTAGAGCATTGGCAGTTCAAGGTGGACAGGGTGACAGAGTGGGACACAAGGGTGACATTCAGGAGAGTCCTATTTCCTGGCGGGGGTCTTGGCAATGTTCTCTGGCTTCTGCCTGGATCTCATGGACCATTTGTGGAGTGGTTCTCATTCTGCGGGGGTGGGGTGCTGGTGGCCTGTTGGTCCTGTGGTGGGGCCTCCTGTCCATTAGCGGCAGCAGAGGTGAAAGGCTGTTCATCGGTTTGGCTATTGTTAGGGGCCCGGTGGTGGTATGCCACTGCCTCCCTCATGGTGTTGGCCATGTCAGCCAGCACCCCTGCAATGGTGACCAGGGTGGTGTTGATGTCCTTCAAGTTCTCCCTGATCTCCAGGTACTGTCCAGTATCTGGCCCATCATCTCTTAAGAATGGTGGTATGCTCCCAAGATGTTGGTAAGTGCCTCTTGGAGAGTCGGTTCCCTGGGCCTGTCCTCCCTCTGTCGCACAGCAGTCCTCCCAGCTTCCCTGTTGTCCTGTGCCTCTGTCCCCTAAACCGTGTGCCCACCTCCACTTACCCCAGGTCCCTGATCGTCCTGTGTTTGTGGGGTGGCCTGGGGTCCCTGTAGTGATGGACACACAGTTGAATGACGTGTTCTGGGGACAGAGGTATGGGACCGCTGGGTGGGTACTGTGGTGGTGTTTCCTGAAGGGAGAGGCTCTGTGGTGGTATAGGACTGTGTATAGGACTGTGAGATCTCCCTGATAGGCCAGGTTGGTCATCCAGATCAGTGCTTCTAGAGCTGCTGTCATCACTGCGTGCCTCTTCTGGGGGTGGACTGGCGGTTGCTGGCACCTCCTCTCCAATGACGTTGGGTGGGGGACCTGTGGGGATGTAAATGCAGTGTTATTGTTTCTGTGTGTGTCATCTTCTGCATGGGTGTGTTGCCCTGTACTGTTGTTATTGCCCTGGCAGCTTTGCCTTGTATGAGTAGTGATTTTGTGGGCTAGGTGATTCTCTCTAATGTGCATGCTTTAGTGATCGGTGTCCATGCAGGCCTGTGAGTTGTATCCATGCCTTGGTGTTAAATGCAGGGCTTGGTATTGGGATGAGTGGGTTGTGATGGTGGGGTATGTGGGAGGTGGTGAAGTGATGGGATTGAGGGTAGGGGTGGCGGTTTGTGATGGCATGCAGGTAGTGGGATGATAGTAATAGAAATTTGACTTACCAGAGTCCAGTCCTCCACCTACTTCTGCCAGGCCCTAAGGACGCATGATCGCCAAGACTTGCTCCTCCCATGTTGTTAGTTGTAGGTGAGGAGGTGGGGGTCCACCGCCAGTCCTCTGTACAGCTATTTGGTGTCTTGCTGCTGTGGAATGTACCTTCCCCCGTAGGTCGTTCCACTTCTTCCTGATCTCATCCCTTGTTCTTGGGTGCTGTCCCACGGCGCTGTACCTGTCCACGATTCTCCGCCATAGCTTTGTCTTCCTTGCAATGGATGTCTGCTGCACCTGTGATCTGAATAGCTGTGGCTCTACCCAGATGATTTCCTCCACCATGACCCTTAGCTCCTCCTCAGAGAACCTGGGGTGTCATTGCAGTGCCATGGGTGTATTGTGAGTGGTGTGGTTGAGGGTGTGTGGGGTGCTGTGTTGGGGTGTGTGATGTGGGGTGTGTGGATGGTGTATAGGTGATTGTGGTGTGTGTCTGTGGTCTTGTCTGTGGTCTTGCTATCTCTCTTGTGGCACTTGTTTGGAATGGTAAAGGATTGCAGGTAATGTGGGTGTGTGTTTTATAGTGGTGTGTGGGTGTGATGTGTGTATGTGTTTCAGGTGTGTGTAGTTTGAATTGTCCAATGTTGTGTTGTTTTGTTAGTGTGTGTGTATTTTGAGCGCAGCGGTATGTACCGCCAATGGTTTAGTGCCATTGAATATCCGCTGCGGTGATTCGTGAGTCATAATGTTGTGGGCATAGTTCTGTTAGCGTAACAGTGTGGGTTTTGGTACCGCCAGTTTATCACTGACCTTTGGTCTGGCGGACTTGTGTGTGTGGTTGTATAGCGACGCATTGCTATGTGTGGGTCATAATATAGGTGGCGGTAATCCACTGCGGCAGTGGTATGTTGGCGGCAGTCAGCATGGCGATAAGTGGGATTTACTGCCAAGGTTATAATGAGGGCTATTGTCTCAGAACATCAGCTGTTTTATTATAAAAACACTTCTCTGTCCCATACACGTTAGAGGGAGATTCCAGCCGGATGTCCGTGACTGTATGCTGATTGCTGAGCTAATTGCTGCAGCTGCTTATGTAGGCTACAGGCCTCTTGCTCAGGTATGGGGGATGATGTCTTCCCAGGGGAACCTGAAGGGCAGTACTAGAGCTTAACATGCTGTGCTCTAATATAGCCTAGGTAGGAATTATTTTAATGACTCTAGTGACAACATGGCAGTACATGCTTTATTATCTAGGATGCAGTTGCTTCATTAAAACCTTATTAAAACATATACTGCCTCTGCTTGTCCTTGTATATGTGAGACTAATGTAACTGAGAGAAACGGATGCGATCTGAGTGACCACGATTTCCCTGAGTAGTCAATTGCGCCATGCGCTCTGCTGCCCAATCATCCCTGCTCTAGGCTAGAGATGAGGCACTGCTAGTTAGCCGGAGAAAAACCCGGATTAGGTCGACAGATGTCACCTGTAGTGGGTTAGATTCAGTCACCCACACCACAGGAGATTCTGTCGCTCAAATCCAGTAGTCTCATTACAATAATGTGTCTCCTCTCCTTAGATCTCAAAATAAATGTAAAATGCAGAAAGAGAAGTTTAGAGACATTTTTGTGTAATGCTGTTTCTGAACTATGGGACTGACCTCTCACTAAAGAAGGGTGACAAGAATGGCTAATGCCACCACCGACGCTACTGAAAGTATTAACATCAAACCAAATCCCAACAGCCCTCTCCCATTTGACAGTAGGATTGCCTTTTACTTGGTAACTGCAGTTAAGAGTGAGGTTTGTGCTAATGTGGGAATTGAATGTTGCTTGTGTATCCCCGACAACTTGGCAACTGGATACTATTGATGATAACCCTGGACGGTCAGGTTAATTATCAGGAATTGGAGGAATAAAGTTATTTAAACTTGATATTATAATTCAGGGTGTTCTCTTTTTTGTTTATTTTTTCTATTATGGATTAAGGGTTTTAATAAAGGTTGATGCCTGGCCATAGCTCTTTGTCTGCCTCTTCTATATGGATTACATATTCTCCTAAGGGTGAAGTCAGCAAACAGTATCAAACTGTTTTCAAGAGAGGAGGCAGAATTCAGGCAAGAAGTACATGGGACTGAAAGGGAACAAACAACAAGGGTGATGAACGCAACAATAGAGAATGACCTGAGCAAAAGTAAAGGAGCCAGTACAACAGAGAAAAGTTGCTAGGCACCTTCTTAAGGGGAAGGGCAGTATATAAAGTTCTGCCTCCAAGTATGATCTGGAAGTCCCTCTCTTTGATCTCTTCCAGTTATGATCATACGTCCCATACGTCCCACCTACCATAGACATTTTTTCTTTAATTTTCCTGGCATTCTTGACCATGTTCTGTAGCAACCAGTTTCAGTATCATTCCTGACATCCTTCCCTTAGGGAGCTCATCTTCTTGACAAATGTTCTGGAGCCCTCTGCACGACATATGATCTACACAAAATATTAAACTCCTTATTCAAAGTTTGAAATGCAAACCTGCGTGCTTACTGGCCCCCGTGGGTGTCGTGGCTACTGTTAGGGTCATTGAATACAGTCAGATGTACTGCACGTTACTGCAGCTCAGATTCTGGAATATGGAGCAGATACCTTGTGCACTTGATTTCAGATGCCCTAGAATCACCTGGAGTAAGGCTGTAAGAGGAATATAAATGGCAGCAAGCACTCACCTTTGATATGTGTAGGCTATGAAATAATGGCACCAGGGCTATATCAACATGTTAATAGTCATAGGAAGTCAATACACGCTCCCATTAAACTATACTGCAAGTAGAATATTGTTCCATATAGAAAAGGAATAGCCCAAAATAACTGAGAATCAATGGTGATCCACAAAACGTCCTTACCCATCTGTTCATAATTTTAGAATGCCATAACTTATGTGTGGAGAGGCATTGTATTCAGATACATTTGTGGCATTGTTGTATTTGCTTAAAAGCAATATGAGTGAATTGTTCTGGCATCTCTACATTTTCAGTAATACCAGGGCCCTAGCCCAAGACATGCCAAAAAACTGCAAACAAATGGCTGCCTGAATTCTGCGCAGTGTTCCTTTATTGTCTTTCCTCACTTCTGTTCGAGATGATATAAGCAATGAGTAACTAGCATGACTTGGGGGTTTTTTCAGCCACACCATTACTTTCATAAAATCCCCAAATTCCAGCTAACTAATAAGATGTTATATTTCTATAAAACAAATTGTCAAAGCTCAGTTATCACGTAAAATACAAAAACATATGTATGTGTGTGTATGAAAAAAATACAAAAACATGTGTGTGCCTCTGCTATCTGTAGTGACATTTAATTGTTTACCTGACTGATGTAAGCTTTTAAATCTTGTTGACTCTTTACACAAGGCAATTTTTCATGGTGTTACAACTGCATTTGTGTCTTCCAGGGATTGTCTCGATTACAACACTCACCGTTCTTGCCTACGAACGATACATCCGGGTTGTACAAGCAAGAGTAGTTGACTTTTCCTGGTCGTGGAGGGCTATCACTTACATCTGGCTCTACTCCTTGGCCTGGACAGGGGCCCCTTTGGTAGGATGGAACAGGTACACTTTGGAAATCCACGGACTTGGCTGCTCAGTGGACTGGCGCTCCAGAGACCCCAACGATGCCTCATTTGTGCTCTTTTTCTTTCTCGCCTGCTTAGTGGCCCCTGTGGGTGTCATGGCCTACTGTTATGGACATATTTTGTATGCAATCAGATTGGTGAGTAACTAAGCTGTTTGAAATTACTGTGTTCTGTTATGTTATATTTGTTGTACCAAAAAGTCTAGTAAAATGCCAAACTCACATACCCAATATGTACATCTTGGGGGCTTCATTTACAAATATTTGTTGTAGGGCAGCTCTGAAACTCTTTTTGCAGAACGGCCCTAGGCCAAATCAAATGGGAATGAATACACTGTATTTACGAGATATGTGCATTCCTGTCTTTTAGCTAGTTCTGACGCACAATTTGGTACCTAGGGCCAATGCAGGCACCCTTGCACCATTGTCTCTGCGTTGTCAGGATTGTTGTTTTTGAAGAAAGGACACCTACCTGCACAAAAACAAGCTATGAAGGCATTTTCCTTGTTCTGTGTGTGCTGAGTGGTCTTTGAGGTCCTGAGACTTCAGAACAGGAGGCAAGCTCAATCTAACCCCTTGGAGACTACTTGTGAGGAAGGCAGAGTCCTTCCAGCAAAGTCAGGGGCCAGCAGGCAGCAGGGCAACAAGCAGGGCAGCAGTCCTTCTCAGCAAAGCTGTCCAGATGAGTCCTTTAGGTAGCCAGGCAGCCCGTCTAACAGAGTCCAGTTGCGGGTCTAGGACTGTCTGATTTAGTGGGGTCAGAGGCCCAGTATATATACCCCAAAATGCCTTTGAAGTGAGGGAAAACTTCAAAGAGTGGCTTTGAAGTGCACAAGGTGACCTTTCAACCCAGCCCTGTCTGCCAGGATCCCTGTGGGGTGTTATCAGTCCTTTGTGTGGGGTCGGGTCACTGGCCTTTGAAGTGTAAGTGAGAACCCCTCCACTCTTCCTGCCCACGAAAACCAATTCAGTATGCAGATCAATGCAGCTGTGGCTGAGTGTCCTGAGTTTAATGGCTGTGTGGGTGGAATGCACAAGGGGAGCTGTCAACCAGCCCAGCCCAGATGTATACTGGAGACAGGCTGTAAGGCCAAAAGGCAGTAAGTATAGAAAAATCCCCCCTCTTTTCTAAAATAGAAATATTAAATCCAACTTTACCAGTAAGCAGGACTTTCTATACCCCTTCTGGGTGTACTAAAAATGACAGGGCTTCTCCTATTCAGATCAGAATCTACCACTTAAAACTATATAAGGGCAGTTCTAATGCTGGCTTATGAGAGGGGCATGCCTCAGAGTAGTGGAAAACGAACCTTTGAGTTTTTCACTACCAGGGCATGTAAATTAAATGAGTACATGTCCTGCCTATTACTTACATAGCACTCTGCCCTATGGCTTACCTAGGGCCTACCTTAGGGGCGACTTAGATGTAGAAAAAGGTGAGTTTAAGGCTCGGCAAGTAGCCAAGTCGAAGTCGCAGTGAAATTGCACATGCAGGCCTTGCAATCGAAGGCCTGAGACATGGTTAAAGGCCTACTTAGGTAGGTTGCACAATCAGTGCTGCAGGCCAACTAGTAGCATTTAATTTACAGGCCCTGTGCACCTCCAGGGCACTTTTACTAGGGACTTACAAGTAAATTAAATATGCCAGTTGGGTAGGAGCCAATGTTACCATGTTTAGGGGAGAGACCACAAGCACTTTAGCACTGGTTAACAGTGGTAAAGTGTGCAGAGTCCTAAAACCAGCAGAAACAGTATCAGAAAAAAGGAGGGAGACAGCCAAAAAGTTGGTGTATGACCACCTAAAGCTGTCAGGTCTACAATCCATGGAACACCTCCTTGATACAGAGTACATATTACTCCATATTTATGAGGCCATCCAAAGCCAGGCAGGGTGGCTTTGAGTCGCTCATAGATATGACTGAGATGCCTGCGCTACCAGAGTGTCTAAAAAAGTAACACTCTGGTGGTGCAGGCCTCTTGTAAATAAACCCTTGATTTTTTTTTCCAGCCCTGACTTTATCAACCAAGTTGATCATCAAACTCACATACACAATCTCATTGATAATCACAATCAGCAAGACCTAACAGGACTCTCTGCAAAGGCCATCACAACATTATTTTGGCCTGAATATCATATCAACTGGTACCTTCATCTGGATGAACTAAGCATAAAGCCAATATTTTTTACATGAGTTAAACAAAAAATCAACAGCAAATGGCCATTTTCTATTCTTTTCATTCTCAAAGAGGACCCAGAATGATATTCTAGGACAGGGAAACTGAGTGATTGAGTGATGGTTGACCACCTTTACCCTGGCAATAGTCTTTCTAACCTATTGACCCGGTGGCAGACGAGCTACCAAGGGTTTCTGCTGGCAGGCACACCTAAGGAAACCCTGAAGGCCTCCGACCACTAAATGGGTGAGAATGGGCACAAGTCTGACAAGTGGGGAATCTGCTGTGTTTGGCACACACCCTTCATTTGGCATCCTCTCAAAGAGGCCATAGGGGGTGATTCTGAGCTTCGCGGGCGGCGGTAGCCGCCCGCCAAGCGGGAACCACCAGAAGACCATACCGCGGTCAAAAGACCGCAGCGGTCATTCTGGGTTTCCCGCTGGCGGGCGACCGCCGAAAGTCCGCCCGCCAGCCCAGCGGGAAACACCCTTCCCACGAGGACGCCGGCTCAGAATTGAGCCGGCGGAGTGGGAAGGTGCGACGGGTGCAGTTGCACCCGTCGCGAATTTCAGTGTCTGCTAGGCAGACACTGAAATTCTTTTTGGGGCCCTCTTACGGGGGCCCCTGCAGTGCCCATGCCATTGGCATGGGCACTGCAGGGGTCCCCAGGGGCCCCGCGGCACCCCCTACCGCCATCCTGTTCCCGGCGGGAAAACCGCCAGGAACAGGATGGCGGTAGGGGGTGTCAGAATCCCCATGGCGGCGGAGCGCGCTCCGCCGCCATGGAGGATTCTCAAGGGCAGCGGAAAGTCGACGGGACACCGCCGACTTTCCGTTTCTGGCCACGGCTGAACCGCCGCGGTCAGAATGCCCAGCGGTGCACCGCCAGCCTGTTGGCGGTGCTACCGCGGTCGTTCGCCCTGTCGGTTTTTACCGCCAGGGTTAGAATGACCCCCATAGTCTTTGGAGAATGAACCATTTTATCTGAGGGTTCGATGTCTAGGATAATAGAACAGCATGGTCACAGCGGCTAATGAGCAGGATGACACCATACAAAGCCATTTATTACAAGCGAATAAGGAAGGAGGTAACCTTGCATCACCTGTGGTATTTTAGCCTAAGCAGGACAAACTCCAGGAGGAATGTGTGAGAGGTAGTATGTGTAACACAACCAAAACAAACACGTTGAGGCTCAAACCAAGTTGAATGAAAACAATTAAAAAAATGATAATAGTAATGTCAGAAAAATGGCGAAAGTAACTATTGGGCTAGGGAAATTAAGGACTACAAATCATGCACATAAAAACATATGAAGAAACCATTCAAAATCCAATTGCAAATAGGTAAACTCCTCAAAATAGGTATCTTATGGCTGTGTCTGACTTGGACTATGTGATGTGACTCACAAAGAGCACCCTTTTCAATATATGTCGGGACTTGGGTCAAGGACTTTACTCTGGAACTTAGAAACTTTTTTGAAAGCTGAATCAATCCCATGAATCCAGCAAGGTGACACTACAGCCAAATGTCAGTGACCTGAAAGTTCAGTGTAGGCGTTTTGCCCGATGAAAACCCCCCAAATGGGCAAGGTATCCATAAAGCAGAGGAGGTTGTGTCTTTGTAGGGTAGCAGCAACAGAGTCTGCTCAATTTCAGAAATCCTCAAAGGAGAAGGGCTTTCCCACAAACGCTAAGGGCTACCTGCAGAAGTCACCGTGTCCTGCTAAGAAGGAACAATCAAGTATGTAGTTATGCCTTCCAGTTTCTTCATAACATGTTCCAACAAATCCTTTTACCCCGGATGATAGTTGCAATAGGGCACGCTCAAACTTGGGAGCAGATCCCAAAGTCCTCCTAGTTCTTCCCTACTTTCAGTGGGCTGCAGGCGTCCTATGTCTGGAACCTTTCAGATTCAGGCACCTTTAATTTTAAGTTGGGGGGACCACTGCAGGTTGTAGGCTTCCTACATCAGATCAAGACTCTGTCTAGCGTTCTGTCCAGGACTTTGTCGCAGAACAATGCATGTGAGGCAGGGATCCAAATATATATTTTGCCAGCTGTCGACAAATTAATTTCCTCCTTCTTCTGTTAAAAGAGGAAGCTTAAAGTAAAATAGATTTAGGAAAATGCTGTTCTATAAAGTCACAGTTTCAATCACCCAGTTTCACTCATTTGTAGCCTCGAATGTTCCTGTCTAAAAAGACGCAGATAAAAACATGTACAGATTCTCGTTTTTAAAACACTAACCTACCGTTTTCAATTGCAAGGGCTTGCCATAACATCAGGTCCACAGCAGAAGGTCCAGCTGCGAAAATACCAACTCTCTCAGACGCTGGGCTTTCTCTATTCACCACGCACAGAAGTTTCACATGCTGCCACTGGTCTGCTGGTTTCATCCAGGTGGACGTTGCTCCCTCTTTCCTGAAGTTCTTCCACACTTTCTTAGCTTAGGAAACACGTTCCAAGCCACTGGCAGACTACTTCTGGGCAACCAGTACCTCGTTTGTCCATTTGAGGTCAGCAAAAAGCTAGTTCTCTAAGTTCTCTAGTCCTCAGAGTAATTGCTAGGTCCAGAGTTCTAAGGCAAAACTAGACGTTTCTCTTCACTGGAAGATGTTACTACTTTCGGCATGCAGCAAGGAGCCTTCTGTCCAACTTAGGACTGTAACTAAAACGTGGCTTAGTGGTATTTTTCAAAGGGGGCCCTCAGTTTTGAATAGCAACACCCCCTAATCAAATGTAACTAAAATGCTCACACCGGCTCAGTCTCGGTTTTTTGTACACTGTGACCTTTTCCAGGGTGTAGCTTCAGGGGGTATGTTTAGAGTGTTGCACCCCCCTTGTAAATGTATGCTTCAGTAAATAGTTGTGTACATGTGCTTTCAGTCGGGTATGGTGAAGTGGCAGTCGGGTTTCTCCTACGATTTTTACATGGAGGCACAGACAAAAACATGCACACACTCTCTCTCCCCTCTCTGTTTTAAAATCTCTCAAAACTGTTTATTATGTTACAACTTATTGTTATAGGAGGCTGGCCTGGTTTGTAGTGGGTACCTATGGTATGTACACCTTATAACAGGTCCAGTTATCCCTTATTAGTGAAATGTAAGCAGTCTCTAGAAGCCAGGCTCTCTAGGGGTAGCTGTAGGTGAGCAGCCAAGGCTTATATAGGAGACATGAAAAGCTCATGCAATACCACTGTAGTCACACAGTACTCACACAAATGAAAAAAAATACTCAATGTTACACAAACAAATGAAAAAAATACTCAGTGTTACAAAAATAAAGTTATAGTATGCAGAAACAGCTGTAAACACAGTTAGAAAACAGCACAAATAGTGAAAATCACAATAGTCAGAATTGGGCCTAGGGGGGAAAAAAAACAATATACTAAGAAAGTGGAATGTGAATGTCGGTTTTCCACCTATGCAAGTGTAGTGTGTAGAGGGGCACCTGGAGTATTAGAAAACACCAAAGATAAGTAATAAAACCCACCCAGAGTCCAGGAAAGCAGGAGTAAATCACAGTAACTTTCCTAGAACACACAAGGACACGAGAAAGAAGATATTGCAAGAACCAAAAGAGACCACAAGGCACCAACAGTGGATTTCTGGACCTGAAGACCTCTGGAACAAGCACAGAAGAGTCAAGGGAGACCAGGAGCCCCTGCTAACCCAGTTGAAGGTGTAAATGAAGAACCACAGGTGGAGAACAACAGTCAGTACTGCACCCAAGAAGACGGATGCGGGATACTGGTTGGTACAGATGATGTCCCAAGCCGGATGGATGATTGCAGTCCGGTTTGCGTTGCTGGATTCTGCCTACAAGCCTTGGCACACACAAAGTTCAAGGTTAGCAGAAAATGGCACTGCCCGGGACCAGGAGGGACCTTGTGGACTCTACCCAGTAGGGGCGTCAGAGGGAACTCTCAGCAATTCAGAGAGCCTACAGAAGGCCAAGTAGCATGCGCAGGAGTCTCACAGCACGGGGACAAAGAAGGTGCAAAAGGAGGCCCACTCAGCACTACAGCAAAGGATCCCACGCCGCCGGAAAAACATGCAGGAAGCTGTGCATCACAGCATAAAGTGCTGGGGGCCTAAGCTGCATGGTGCATGAAGAACTTCGTGGAAGAATGCCAACAAGCCTTGGCAACTGCAAAACACGTGGTGAACAGGGGTACTGTCTTGCTTAGGGAGGCAAGCTTTAACCTCCACCAAAGTTGGACAGTATGACATCAGGACCATCGGTACCACTTCACTCCACCACCTGTGATGCAGGATCCATGCAACTCATTAGGAGAGGGGACTCACACAGCCAGTCGTCGATGCAGAGAGGTGCCTGCTGAAGCAGGGGAGTGACTCCTTCAATCCAGGGAAGATTCCTTTGTTCTTCTGGTGCAGGCTGAAGACAGACTGTCCTCTGAGGATGCATGGACGGGAAACAGTTGCTGGCAGAAGCTGAAGATACAATGTGGCAGAAGTCATCTTTGCTTCATTGTTGCAATTTATAGAGTTCCTGGATGCTTCAAATGCAGTTTCTTCGGTGAGAAGGTGAAGTAAAGGATGCAGAGTATTACTGCTGGAGTCTTGCAATCCGAATCTGAAGAAGCACCCAAAGGAGAGACCCTAAATAGCCCTGAAAGGGGGATTGGTCAGCTAAACAGGTAAGTACCTATCAGGGGAGGGCTCTGACATAATCTGCTGGCACTGGCCACTCAAATGCTCCCAGAGTTCCCTACCAACTTGGAATCCAAGATGGCAAAACCCAGGGACCTTCTGGAGGACCTCTGAGCACCACCCCTGGGGTGGTGATGGACAGGGGAGTGGTCACTCCCCTTTCCTTTGTCCAGTTTTGTGCCAGAGCAGGGGCTGGGGGTTCCTGAAGTGGTGTAGGCTGGATTATGCAAGAAGGGCACCAACTGTGGCCTTCAAAGCATTCCCAGTGGCTTGGGAAGGCCAGCTCTCCCTAGCCTGTAACACAACGATTTCCAAAGGGAGGGGGTGTAACACACCTCTCCCAAAGGAAATCCTTTGTTCTGCCTTCCTGGGCTTGAGACTGAAAAACCTCAGAAGGCTGGAATGGCAATACTGGGGCCCTCTAAGGAGCCCCAAGAGTGCATGGAATCATACAACCAATGCTTGCAAACGCCTTGTGGTATGATTCCAAAATGTTTGATACCAAACATGTCTATGTTTGGAGTTACATTATGTAGTGGGACATAGGTAGTGACCTATATCCAGCACACGCGTAAAATGGCGTCCCCACACTCATGAAATCTAGGGAAATGGTCCTCGAGGTCATGGGGGCACCTCTGCTAGTGCAGGGGTGCCCTCACACACAGGTACTCTGCACCCTGCCCTCGGGCTGGAGGTTGTGCTATAGGGGCGACTTATAAGTGACTTAGTGCAGTGTAAATGGCAGTGAAAGGGTGCATGTACCTTTTCATGCAAGGTGCAATGGCAGTCCTGCAGAAGCCTTTGCATGGGCTCCCCATGGGTGGGAAAAGAAATGCTGCAGCTCATAGGAAACCCCAGTGCCCTGCGTACCTAGGTGCTATATACTAGGGACTTATAAGGGGGCACCAGTGTGCCAATTTTGAGTGAACTACTGGGTTACGAGTATGCAACAATAAAATTTACAGGAGAAAGAGCATAATCACTGGGGTCAAGGACACTGACATCAGGCAAAAATGGGGGTAACCATGGCAATAAGAGGGTACTTTTCTACAATTGTTTTTTAAGTAACAATCCTCACTGCTCTCCCATTCCACTGCCCTTCCGCACTCTCATGCCCTGCTTCTCATTTAATGTAGTGTGACATGACATGCCACACATGATTGCTGGGAACTTTGAAGGTAACTCACTCTCTGCCCACCAATGTTAATGAGCAAGCTATGCCTCTGACAATTCCTGCTTCCGCTTAGCACTTTACAGCAAAACAAATTCCAGAGTTTTGAGAGCTACAGAAATTAAAACTTATCCATATGCATTTCTCTTCTTCAAAACTCCTCCCTAAGCCAGACAATCCTAGTTCACATAAAATCAAAGAAAAATCTCATTACCTCCTATGAAGATAGGCTTCTATCACCTTGGGATAGGAGTGACCCTTGTCTGTTGGCCTACCTTCTTCAAACAAGGCAAGTGTCAATTATCAGGATGAAGTAACAGGAAGTCCTATGTGCTGAGAACCATGTGACGAGTGTAATTGACAGTAATTAAATGTGAAACCCATGAAGCTCTGTCAAAGTAAAGGGACTAAAACTGTTGTAGTGGTCTTAGACACAAAACTTTTCATGGCACAGAACAGATTGAGCTGCACTGAACCCCTTCTTTACAATCTGCAAAAGTGAATAGCACACCTCTAAGTCCTTCCATCACTGTTTCTGTTTTTTTTTTTTTAAGTGATTGTGGCTATAGTACGTCCAGCCTATGAAATGTCATCCTCACTTCCTTTTCTAACAGGTAGGAACATGTAGTTGCAAGCCCATTTAGCCTCATTGCCATGTCACTAGAACATTGGGAATATTCAGCAAACTGGCAGGGCACAGTGTACCCACAAATGGTTGTTTCAGGTTCACTTTTGATGCCTTATGACACATGTTCTATTGATATGTGTCCTGAAACTGAAGGCAGTGCAATTTTTTCTCTCACTTTTAACACCTGCTCAGGGCAGGCATAAACTGACGCTCCAATAATAACCTATGGGGTTCCGTGAGCTTTGCTAGACTAGGGTTATGCCACTAATCCAGCAAAACGCCAGAACAGAGAATTAATTATGACACTGCCGTGCAAATGTGCGCCATGGTGCACTGTACAGTAAATACAGCGCTACCATGATGACGTAGAGGGGCACAGGGCAAAGTAAAAAAGTGGCGCATTACAGCTGATGCATCACTTTCTTGTAAATATGCCCCTATACCTTTTCTGTAATAAGAGCTAATTATGTTCAATAAAAATCATCCTGAGCTACTAAAATATTAATATTGTAATAGAACCACATCTACTAAGATTACATTAGTGGCTACCACATGATATATCACCAGCAGTCATCACCTCAGTACCATTGGGCAGTGTTGCCAGGGATGATGTAAAAGGCTTTTTCAATTTGGAATGCCTGTACATAGGGAATACATGACAACCATGGCTACATGCTGCTGGCACCACAGTACTTATATTAGTAATCTTGCATGAGTGATCACTCAAAAATCAGCTATGAATGCACTTTAGAAATTAATTTTTTATCAAACATCAACTTATGAGTTCTAAAACATATATACATTTTCATCTTGAAAATAATCTTTTAAATTCTGAGAAGCATATTTTAATTCAACCAAACAAAAGCTTCTAAGTTAGTAGGCTAGGCTGCACCCAGGAGACCTACTTCCAGGTAGCTGGAGAGCTACCAGTAGCTTTTGGGCTACACAATAGAGAAGCCAGATCTAAACCCACTACCCTAATATGATGGATATTGCTCAGTAGCCACCTATTGTCCAAGTACACAGAAAAAAAAGTCTCACAATTTTATTTTACTGTGAATTTTTGGCAAGTCTTACTTCAATCACACTCGACGTCAGTGCAGGGTGCTACCTGATTCGCTAGACCACTACTGTTGCTAGCGCGCCTGACCTTAATAAGTAAACTTACAAGGGGACGCGAATAGGTCGATGAACCTTTTGACTCGCAATTAAGATGTTCTTACCATAGCTTCAGTACATAATCAATAATCAATACATAATAATCAATAATCATTAGTAATCAATAACATAAATAATCAATGGAGTCAGTAATTGTCAACATTCCATGACCTTCCAGTCATGAATAACCACACCTTTAGTAAAAGTTTAGAATGTTTATTTCCCTATATTAACAATGCTACGGTCATGTAGATTAATCTCAAAATCAAATGAAACACATATAGAAACAATGCTGGTTGTCCAAAGCGCAATTTAATCAAAGCTTGAACTACAATACATTCTAAGGTTATGGTGCAAATCAATAGCAAAGTCAGCTGTGTAAATGAAATGAAGTGCATAAAGTTGAGCAGAGAATTTCACCAAGCATTAGTCCCTGTTATCATAATTCATTAGTGAGAATCCTTAACTAACGTCAGATTAGCTTGGGCTAAGATTAGATTGGGCTTCATGCAAAACATTTAGCAACACAAATTTGGAAAAATTTCTAACTATGGGTCTATCAAAACAGTGCAATTGGTACCTAGAACGGAAAAGCAAATATGCATAATAATCACATTTCGGTGTATACCTATCCTCGGTATGGATCAGCAAAGCAGAATCAGTCTTCGTCCTCAGGACATCAGTCGATCAGTAAAGCATCAGGCTTCAGCATCAGAAATTTAAAAGGTAAAAGTCACTAAGCATTAAAGTTAAGCACGTTTCTAGTAAAGACGCATAAGAAAGCAATAACCCTTCAGTCAGAAAAAATAAGTGCCATGACTGACTTCTCTCAGAAAATGAGTGAGTGTGTGAGTGTCTCTAAGGGCAGAATGAACTAGAATGTCGGACTGAATATCTTCTCTCCTTGCAACTTCATTATATTAAAGTTACCTAAACTATCCACTAATTCCCTATTGGTCACTCTGTCCAATAAAACTAATATCCCAAATTTATGAATTCTAATATTTCTCTGTTCTCATATTGTTGATTGGTTCGTCTTGCGATGTCCTCATTGTCCGTCTTGTCAGTTAACAATATTGTTGCAGCTTCTACTCTAGTCAGTATCTTCATTGTTCTTGTCCTGGGAAAGTTAGTCTCACACACATTACACATAAAATGTTGCATTAGCAGGAACATCATCCCCTAGCACTCGTTTCAAACAAAAAGCTTCCATTATGAGCACATTCAAACAATACAATAGACATTTCACAGTTTAATTCTCTTGGTCAGCATTTTTATTGAACGCTAAGAAATACAGCTTTACATGAGGCCTGGCAAAATAGGCCAAGACACTAGCCAAGTTAAGGCCTATAATTAATAAAGCTAAAGCGTACTTAATAACTCTCAATATGACATATTACTGCATTAGTCTAACACATATTCAATATTTCATAAGTATTATTCATTGATTAGTACGCTTCGTTAAAATTGGAGGCTATTGTTCGAGATCACGTTTTCAAATGCATGCATTATTTTTCTACGTTATTACTTTTTCTACATAAACTCATTATTTTAAATACATAAACATTCATTAATAATTTTTATTAACACACCTGCGCTAGCAATCCCTCCTCTGATTACTAAATATGTCATCACACTCACTATTTCCCACATATCTTCGCATCAGCTAAAACTTTCTACAATTCAATTTCTTCATAATTTCGTTTTTCCCTTGAAATTTCCCTGTAAAATGTTTCCCTTTTCTTTTCTTCCCTCCTCTGATTATTCTTTGACCTTTTCAACGTAATCCTTTTTCATAATTTGCACAATTCCTATATCCCCAATAAACAAACCACAGCAATTAATATCCCTTGTAGTATTTTCAATAGTATCCCATTCCAAATGTTGCTGAGCCAATTTCCCACTGAAGCAAACCCTTTGTCAACCTTTTCCCAAACACCTGTTTTTTCAATTCTTTCAAATCAGCACTTGCATTAGTCAGATTAGTAAGTAAGTCTCTTATCTCTTTACTATTATCCGGAATATACAAACAACAATGCCTAGAATTAATCATTCTACAGACTACACCATCCTTTGCTAAAAGAATGCCTAAAGCAAGACGATTTTGAAGAGTCATAGCTCTATCAGCAGCTAATTCAGTATATATCAGGAGTGTGGCCCCTGAAAAATTGCTCAGCATCTAATCCACAATAGTAGACAACTTTTGAATCATTATCGAATTCAGAATGACTGCCACTGAAGGAATGATCGCTCCAAATATAGCTCACACCATAGCAGAATAGGACTCCCTCTTCTGTCTCTTATGGTGTAATTCTGTCACTTTCAGAAACTTTTTCAAACCCTCCATTTGATAAGTCTTTGGAAAAACTATCCTCAAATAACACGTCCCATACCATCCTCTTGGAAGATTGTAATAAGCATTAAGTCCACAAATACAGCAAATCCCTGGAATTGCAGGGTCCTGTTCATTCAACATAAATGTCCATTTACTCTGAAACAAAAACACATACCTACATTCACTCATTCCCACAAATAAAGTGTCAGTGTGCGATTTAGGCCTATATATACAAAGTTTCCCTACGTGTTGTGCATCTCAAGCTCATTTCCCTTGCATTTTAATTGCACTATAAGCAAAGTCATTCTTGTAAGTCCTTCTCTAAGCCTTTTTCTAATTTCTCTTTTAACGCTTTTCTCCTGTCATCTGTGTGATCTAAGAAGCTTTTCTCTAAAAGTTGTAAGCAAGCACATCAAAATATTTCGATGCAGATAAGCTGTGCCAAATGTCAATGTAGGTTCAAAGAAACCTCTATGTCATTATCTTTAGCTACTCTACTCCAATATCTAATTATAGGAACAAACAAAAACACAACATCATAGTTGGAAAAGAAATACTGGATGTACTCCTGGTTTCAAAATCTTGTTAGTGACAGACTACAACTTAGCCCGTAGGTTAGAGGCAATCTATGATAGGTGACTCCTTCCTCGACTGATGAAGGAATCTGCGTACACTCAAAACAATTCTTCGCATCCATTGTCTCAACATACTCACTCAGTAAGCGATAGAAAACATTAGAAGACATTTCTCCCTGTACAAATATTTCTCATCTAACTTAAACTTCTCGAATGCCGTTAGTGCAGTAGTCATATCAAAAGCAGAAGTTTGGTTGGCTCCTTTCTTACCAAGAACAGACATACCCACAATCAACACAAAAAACAATATCCCACACAGAATCGTCAAACCAATGCTCATGTATTTACAGGGCCCAGCACCTATACCTTTTTGACTAATGTTACTCATGATCTGTAAAGAATCAGAAAGCAGAAGAAGGTTAGAACAATTTGCATCAAAAATCAAAAATAGACAACTGTTCTTTCAGCAGTTCAGTTTCACTTTCAGGAACCTTTGTCAAAATTGGTTAGCAGCTTTGTCAAAATCAGGTTATCAATGTCTCTTCCGGTTACTTTCAACAGTTTCTTTCTCAAAAACATTCTTTCAGATTGTTTCAACAGATCAGTTCATCAGTTCCCTTCACATGCCAAAATACTGACCCAGAACTTCTCTATCAAAACAAAAAGACAAAAACTCTTGCTGCTATACTTTAGTAGTTGCATATGCCCATTCAGGACCTGGATATTTTTGACTTGCTATTCTCTTTCTCTTCAATTTTCGATCACCATTCAGCACTCCTTCACTTAGATCTTCTTTCCTTGTTGCATCTACTTCCTCGATTGTTGGTTCGACAACCACCTCATTCCCTTTCTCCACTTGTGATTCCGGCCACTTACCTCCTTTCAGTGGACTCATTGTCAGTATTCTCTTCAGAATCAAACTTGAACCTTTTCCTTGTTCAGTGGTGTTTTCTCTTGACAGACCTGCAACTGGGTCAGGAGGAGTCAGATCACCTTGACTTTGATCCACCTCAACTCCTTTCCCTTCTGGGTCTGGCAATTGCTCTGTTTGTCATGCAATATCGTCTGCTTTTGGGAAAGCCCTCCACTGACTAGGCTCTCCTGCTGCTTCAGTTGAGACAGGCTCCCGGTCACCCTCCTGAAGGTCTCCTCCCACATTTCTCACAGGAGTGACTGAACCGTCCCCAACGAGCTCAGATCTGGTCTCAATTCCCCTTTGTTCTCCTTCCGGCCCAGAGACTTGTCTCACTGTTGTTGGTGCTCTCAACAACGCTTCTTCATGATCCAATGGACATGCCACTTTCTTTCTGTGACTTGCATAAATCGAGTTCAGAATTCCAGGACACTTTACAGCTGTAGTCGTTGTCAAGACAACTTGGTATGGTCCCTTCCAATGAGGCTCCAAACACATCTTTCTCACGTGCTTTCAGATGACAACCCAGTCCCCAGCTCTTAGGTTCTGCCCTGGGTCATGGATCGGTGGCAGTATGGTGTCCTCCACCTGCTGAGAAAAAGAGCGGACCGCATCAGCCAGACCTTTGCAGTAATCCAACACCATATCATCAGTAATGTTGACAAGTGCATTTGCAGGCACCGCTGGCAAACTCATTGCTCTGCCCATGAGGATTTCATGTGGTGACAGTCCTGTCTTCCCGTCAGGTGTGTTTCTCATTGACATCAACACTAAAGGCAATGCATCAGGCCATTTCAAATTTGTAGCCACACACATCTTTGCAAATCTTGACTTCAATGTGCCATTCATCTGTTCCACTAGTCCTGATGCTTCAGGGCAGTAACTACAATGCAACTTCTGCTCAATGTTCAATGCTGCACACAGTAATTTAATTACTTAATGGTTGAAGTGACTTCCCCTATCTGATTCTAAAGAGATCGGAAACCCAAAACACGGTGTCAGTTCCCTAAGCAGTAGTTTCCGTACTGTGAGACTATCATTTCTTCATGTAGGGTATGCTTCAATCCAGTGACTAAAGATGCATACAATCACCAACACACTTCTTAAACCTCCACACACAGGCACCTCAATAAAATCCATTTACATTCTGCTGAATGGACCTCCCGCTCTTCCAATGTGGCTCAAATTAACCACTGTCCCTTTCCATGTGTTTAGCTGTTGGCAAATGACACAACAATGGCAAACTGCTTCAATAACTTGTCTAAACTTTGGATTGAACCAATCATGTTTGAACAGACGAACCATGGCATCCCTCCCAATATGTGCTTGACCATGATAGTACTTTGCCATTTGAGACAACAGGCTATTTGGCAAAACCAATTGACCCTCCTCAGAAACCCACAATTTATCTTGTCTTTGTACACATTTCATTTTGCTCCATGAACATTTTTCCTCCCTGTCAGTATTATTCTGTAACATTTTCAATTCTTCCAAAGTGTCAATTATTTTCAATGCATAGTTTGTACAAGTTTCGTCTTTTTCAGGTAACAGTTCCCACTTGTCTTTGAACTGCATTTCACCAGAGCAATCTTTTCAGGCATTTGAATTGCATGTAACTATTCTTTAATTCTCTTACCATTTCTCAGTGGTGAATGAGAAGAGGTCAGGAAACCTCTTTGGGATCACAATTCAATAAAATCATGGACTATTCCAAATCCGTTCTGGCTATCCGTGTAGATTGTAACTTAACTGAGCAGAAACATGGCACGCTCTAGTAAGGGCTACCGGTTCCGCAGAATACACTCCTCAAAGCCAAGAAGCTTCCAAGGTACTGGTAATTGTGCACACAGGATATCCTGCTCTCAGTGCCCCTGTGCTGTCTCTTAGACAAGAACCATCAACAAAAATAATTCGGTCATTTTCTTCCAATCGTGTATCTCTAATGTCAGGTCTCGGTTTTGTGCACAAATCAGTTACTTCGAGACAATCATGCTCAATATCTTTTTTTTCAATTTCAGTATTTTCACTTGGAAGTAAAGTTGCCGGGTTCAGCACTGTACATCTTTTCAATGACAAATTTGGTTACCCCAAAATACTCATTTCATATCTAGTCAACCTCGCACCAGTCAAGTATTGCGTTTTCGTCCTTGTCAGTAGAATCTCAATAGAGTGTGAGACCATTACAGTCAGGGGATATCCCATCACAATGCCCTCACACTGTCAGTCTTTGACCAACTGCGGCAACTGCATGCAAACAACCCGGTAAAGCTGCTGCAACTGGGTCCAAAGTAGCTAAAAAATAAGCTATTGGGCGGTTTACACCTCCATGAACCTGTGTCAAGACAGACAAAGAACATGCATCATGCTCATGACAAAACAATGTGAAAGGTTTTGTGTAATCAGGCATACCCAACGCTGGAGCCCTGCACAAACTCTCTCTCAATTCAGTGAATGCTTTCATTTCATCCTGGTCTAACACTATGGGATCAGTGACTTCCTTATGAGTCAGCTTCTGCAATGGTCTTGAAATGACTGAAACATTTGGAATCCATTGGCGACAATAACCCACCATTCCCAGAAACATCCTGACATCTCTCTGTGTGGTTGGGGGACTTATCTGCAGTATGGTTGTAATCCTTTCTCTGGATATTTTTCTTGAACCCTTCTCAATCTGGTGACCCAAGTATTTCACCACTTTCTGACAATATTGTAATTTCAGCAGAGACACTTTGTGACCACTCTTTCCCAAATGGTTCAACAGGGCAATCGTATCATACTTGAACTCATCCCTTGTCTTGGACGCAATCAGTAAGTCATCAATGTATTGCACCAAGATTGATTGGAAAGACAATTCCAATGATTCCAAATTATTTTACAAGATCTGATTGAATATGGAAGGTGACTCTGAATACCCTTCTGAACCAGCAATAGACTTGATCCAGGAATTTAAAACAAAAGAGATACTAGCTATCCTGAAGAAGAGCACCGAAAAGAATGCTTGTGACAAATCGATGACAGTGAACCACTCGGCATCACATGAAATTTGGAACATTATCACAGCTGGATTTGGCACCACAGGACAGCATTTGACCACAATCTCATTCATTTTTCTCAAATCCTGAACAATCCGAACCTTCCCACAGGGCTTCTTCAAACCCATTATTGGTGAGTTACATGGACTGCTCAATGCTTCTTTCAGAACCCATTGCTTTACAAAGTCTGCAATTATCTGGGCTACTTGCATCAGAACATCTTGTGTCATGCAGTACTGCAGAGGTTGAGGGAAAACTTCATTCGGTTTTATAGTAACTTTGACTGGCTCCACTCCCTTAATCAAACCTACTTCCTTTTCTGTCAAATCCCACACTTTCTCCTTTACCATTCCCTGCAAATCAGGATGCAGCTCTTTTACTGTGAACATCAGGAAAAACTCATTCAAAGGGTACTCCTCATTTGTCGTTTCACACTCTATTTCTGGGGCTTGCTCTTCTTCACCATCACTATCCGTCTGAATCTCAATTCCGTCATTTGAGCAAGTAATCAAACACTTCGTTTTACAACAAATCTTTTCCCAGTAGGGATACCAGACTTGAATCGCAGTATGCAATCCCTGAATAGTTCCAATATCAACTTGAACTGGACCTGTAATCGGGTTTGTCAAATACTGGTTTGCTACTCCCACAACCTGCACTGTACCTGGAAGCGAAAAATGTGGACCTGCTGCACTTCTCACTGTAGAGCGTGTAGCTCCTGTGTCAACCAAGAATGAAACTCTGTGACCCATAACCTTTCCCTTCACATACGGTCCTCTCTGATCTACTTCTAAGGAAATGGCAAGCACACATGGCTCCTCATCTGAACTATCACTCGTCCATTTATCATTTATTCCATTCTCACTGTGCAATGGGAATTGGTGCACAGTATTACTATTCCTGTTATGCTTCTGTCTTGTGACTTGTTGAGTAAGCATCATATGTTGTTGTTCCATCGGGGATTGAGGTATTTGAATTTGCTGCCTAGGTACCATGGAACCTGCTGCTGCATCGGATGCAACTGTGACACTTGTGCACGGGGCATTTGCACCTGCTGCATGGGCTGAAAATGTTGTACTTGATTCACATTGTTCTGAAAATTTGGATTGGGACCTCTCACTCTCAGTCCTCTTGCATTCTGGAATGAATTGATGTCATTACTGTGCTGAACAACACCTTCCTGCACCATCATTGGACACTCATGTTTCCAATGTCCGCAGCTCTGCAAATGTGACATGGCAATAGCTTCTTCATTCCCTGCACATCATTCTGAACCACTACAGTATTCAAGTCTAGACCACGATTCATATTGCGTCCACGACCTCTACCTTTCATCTTGGGCTTAAGCATCATATTTACCTGGTGCTGCTGTGGTAACTGCTGTGAAAAATCCCCTTGCACTCCTGTTTGAGCTGCTTTAATCTGCATCACCATCACCTCCTCTTTCAACTTTTTCTGCTTCAACTGAGTCTCATCACTACAGTATTTCACATACTGCAACACCTCATCAATTGGCTTTGCTTGCCAGCAAATCAAATGACTCTTGATCATTTGGCTATTCTCAGGTCTCAATCCTTCCACAAATCTGAACACAAAATGTAGCATGTCTTTTGCCTCATTTGTCTCCGTACCACTTTAATGCTTGAATGCCTGCAACAATCTCTCATAATACACATGTATTGGTTCTTTTGCTTCCTGAGCTGTCCTGTCAATTCTTTGCCAATCAGTATTTTTGAGCAAAACTCTTGATTTCAGAAACTCAATCACCTTATAGTAATATTTCATTACTTCAGGAGATAGTGCACCTGTATTCTTATCTCTCTCTGGTTCACTTGTTGGCCATTCTACAGTCCTTTTACACTCGATCCACAAGTCAGCTGGAACAACTATCTCTAGTAATAATGTGTTCAAGTCTCCTCACAAACACTTTTCAAGTTTCACATACCTGTATGTCTGCTGATACGATTCTACTGGCTTTTCTCTCAATTTTGGGTAATCATTTGTAAATGATAGAATGTCACTTCTGATCCAAGGGACGTGAACAAAATGTCCCCCTGGAATCTATCTCATTGGTAAAATCTTTACCGGATCTCTATCCAGCTGCACATTTTCAGTCAGCTCTAAAGAATCCCCTTTTCTCTTGTCTCTTTTCTTTACCAATCTGCCTTCCCATTTGTCTAATGCTCACTAGGTCTGCGCACTCTGTAGTAATTCTTTAAGGTGTGCTTTCATTTTAGCCAACCTCATGTGTTCAAAATCTTTCGCCTGGAAGTCTAATCTGTAACTCCTTTTCAAATGCTTAATTTTCTCAATCTCTGTGCTGTATTTCTCTGCCAAATCTGCTAATCTCTGACGCACCTTGCTCACTTCTCTCGTGATCTTTGGGCACAGATATCTCAACTCTCCCTCTGTGTAGGATTCTAACCTATTCACCCATAGTTCCCTCAATGAGTTCACCCGCTTCCATACTTAGTCTAGCACAATTCAAATACTCCTCTTCTTTAGGGGCATTCTGCGGGGTATTCAGGTTGTTTAACCATTCAGTTAATTGCTGCGCTGTCAGTCATTGTAACAAAACGTTACTTACTTGGACCGGTGGCACCTGCTGTGCAACTGCATTCGGAGTCTGTGGTGTCAACAATTTCAAGTTTGGGCTAACGTTTGGTCTTGTCAACATATCTGGAAGTGCTACGAATGGACTTACTTCTAACAATGATCTGGAACCATCAAAAGGCTGACCCACAGGAGAGAATACCTGGATATGTTCATTGTGTCCTCCCCTCATTAGGCTCTGGGACATTGCTCCCTGTTCACTTACAGTCAGTTTCTTCTGTGCAAATAATGGTACAGCTGGACCAACAGTAATAGGTAGCGAGATAGCATCCGGGGCTGCTCTGGTTCCTACACTCTGTGGGAAAGTAACTCCCATATTCTGATTTATCATCAGAGTCATGTCTGACTATGTCCCTGTCACTGGCGTAAATCTTGCCATTACCTGTGGCTGCACTTGGGGCAGCGAAATCGGAGTTGGCTCAGTCTGAACCAGTATTGGTCTCGGGAAAACCTGCTCCGTAGGCACCACTAAGTTCGAAGTTGTTGCCATAATGGGCACATCACGATAAATTCTCTGCACCTGTGGCGGTTGCATCTGGGTCTGCACTGCAGTAGTAGTAGGCACATTAAGATCACTTTGCATCGCATTCTGTGTCAGGTTAGCATTAACTTGCACCTGACTCGCTGTCCCATTAACCTGTGTGGGGGGCTGTCGGATCAACACTAGTACTCGGACCACTCTCATGTGCTGTATATGGTGGTGGTCAATCTCTCAATAACTGTGTAATAAACTCTTCATCGTCCGATTCCTCCTCTACTGTTGAAGCCTTACTCTTGGATGGACGTTTATTAGTTTTCCTAGTCACTTTCTTTCCTTCCTTTTCATTCTCCTGTGTAATTGCCAGAAACAACTTAATCCCTTGTAAAGTCTCCATTCTCCATACCTTCTGAACACAATCCCATCTAGCCTCCGCTAGAGTCTTTTCTGCCTTTCTCATCCTCTGCTCAAATTTCAATTGATGTTGCTGTCTGGCTACTAGGTCCCAAATCGCTAATGCCTCAAACTGTGCTGCTCTCAGAAGGGGCTTAGATTCATATAGCACCACCCGTAAATGCTCCAAAACCCTCAAATTGAACGTCCCATTTGTAGGAAAGGCTAAGTTCCCATCTTTCTCTGTCAATTTGCACCACTGTTTCAACCAAAGACATGGTGCAACACCTCTCTCTTTCATTACAATATAAGCTGGTGTATTCTCTGGTGGTGTAGCCTCGCCTACACTCGCTGTAATATATGTATCTCCCCTTAGGGAACTTTTCAACGCTTTGAAAAACTTCATCTTTTCTACTTTTTGCTTATTCAAAATCGAATCAGGAAATGACTTTTACTATCAGGAAGTGACTATTGTCACACACCATGACCTTCCAGTCATGAATTACCACACCCTTAGTAAACGTTTAGAATGTTTATTTCCCTATATTAACAATGCTAAAGTCATGTAGTTTAATCTCAAAATCAAATGAAACACATATAGAAACAATACTGGTTGTCCAAAGCGGCTGAAGAAGCGCAATCTAATCAAAGCATGAACTACAAGTCAGTTGTGTAAATTAAATGAAGTACATGAAGTTGAGCAGAGACATTCACCAAGCATTAGTCCCTGTTATAATAACTCATTAGTGAGAATCCTTAACTAACGTCAGATTAGCATCAGCATGTTGGGCTTCTTGCCAAAACATTTAGCAACACAAATTTGGAAAAACCTCTAACTATCGCTCTATTAAAATAGCGCAGTTGGTACCTAGAAAGGAAAAGCAAATATGCATAATAATCACATTTTGGTGTATTCCTATCCTCCGTAGGGATCAGCAAAGCAGAATCAGTCTTCGTCCTCAGGACATCAGTCGATCAGCAAAGCATCAGGCTTCACCATCAGAATTTTAAAATGGCAAAATTATTAAGCATTAAAGTTAAGCATGTCTCTAGTAAAGACACATAAGAAAGCAGTAACCTTTCGGTCAGAAAAAATAAGGACAATGGCTGTCTTCTCTCAGAAAATGAGTGAGTGAGTGTCACTAAGGGCAGAATGAACTAGAATGTCAGAATGAATATCTTTTCTCCCTGCAACTTCGTTATATTAAAGATACCTAAGCTATCCCCTAATTCCCTGTTGGTCAGTCAGCCGTATGTTCACACTCTGTCCAATAAAACAAATGTCCCAAATCTATGAATTATAATATTTCTTCTTTCTCATATTGTTGATTGGTTCGTGTTGTGATGTCCTCATCATCCAGCTTGTCAGGTAACAATATTGTTGCAGCTTCTACTCTAATCAGTATCTTCTTGATCTTGTCCTGGGAAAGTCAGTCTCACACACATTACACAGAAAATGGTGCATTAGCAGGATCATCATCCCCTAGCAGTCAGTTCACACGAAAAGCTTCCGTTATGAGCGCATTTAAACAATACAATGGACAACTAATTTAATGCCTATAATTAATAAAGGTAAAGTGTACTTCATAACTCTCAGTATGACATATTACTGCATTAGTCGAACACATATGCAATATTTCATAAGTATTAATCATTGATTAGTACACTTCGTTAACCTTGGTGGCCCTTCTTCGAGATCACATATTCAAATGTGTGCATTATTTTTCTACATAAACTCATTATTCAAAATACATAAACATTTATTAATCATTTTTATTAAGGCACCTGTGCTAGCACTGTCATGATGAAAATACCTGTATTTACTATATTTCTGAGTTAAACTATCTTTTAAATATACAGTTTGAACTTACCCTTCCAATTTTTCTCAAGTTCTGAAACACCAGTACATGCTATTTTGCTTTAGTATCATGGAGACGAAAAACATTGTTCTTTCCTGGAAACTTCAGCCGCAACCTCAATCTTGTCATCCTTGCGGGTACAAGCAAGAGTCACTAGAACAAGTTTTTTTTGTGTGTTTAGCGCCAGTGGCACAGAGTAAAACACACTCTGTCATTTTTAGGAAACTGAACATTCACTCGTGTACACAAGCAGTGATCACATGGCTAAGTGGTGCCTCAATTCCTCTGGCTTGTAGGGGCGTAAAGGTTTTAATGCCTGAAATGTCTAAAAAGACTGAGTAAGGTCAGGTTTAGGCTGAGAGCTCCTGCTAGAAATGGGGATTTTGGTTGGCAGTTCGGTTGCCCTCTGTCCAAGCAAGAACCCTCACTCTAGTCAGTGTAAGTCACACACAATCCAAAATCAGCCTGTGCTCATCCTCCGGTAGCTTGGCACGAGCAGTCAGGCTTAACTTAGAAGGCAATGTGTAAAGCATTCCTGCAATAAATCATACAATACCATAATATAACACCACAAAAATACACCACACAGTGTTTAGAAAAATATATAATATTTATCTGGGTATTTGCAGGTCAAAACGATCAAAGTTGCAATATGAATTTGTAAAGATATCACTGAAAAGTGATATAAAGTGTCTTAAGTCTTTAAAAAGCAAACAAAGGCCCTCATTCTGACCCTGGCGGTCGGTGATAAAGCGGCGGCCAAGCCGCCAACAGGCCGGCGGTCTAAAATATGCAATTCTGACCCTGGCGGGAACTGCCAACACAGCCCGCCAACTTAACACTCCGACCGCCACAGCGGTACAAACAAACAGCGCGGCGGTTCCCGCCAACAGCCCGGCGGCAGACAAAGTACCGCCCACCCTATTACGACCCACCAATCTGCCACCTTTTCCGGGGCGGGAGCACCGCCGATAAGAACACGGCGGAAACAGACTACGAACGGGAAAACGCTCACCTCTACGCACTCCACGCGAGATTCCGGCAGTATGGAGCCAGAGTTACAGGTCATCCCCGCACTCCTATTCCTCCTCATATACCAGGAGCACGCCCGGCGGCGCGGAAGACATCGGTGAGTACTGCACCTACGACACAGGGGAGGGAAAAGATTACCGGCACACACCCACCCACCCACACCCACTACAACACACACATCAATGCATTCCCACAGATCACTGTCACAACCCACAAACCACCCCCCTCCGAAATAATGCAAAGACCAAAAGAAGAGATCATAAACGGGCAGATATATTGAAATATGTACGCCATTAATCCCAAAAAATAAATAAACTATGTACAAAATATATACAGCTACTAAATGTAGTCCAACCACTGTCCGTGGATCACAGGGGTCCTGTGCAAAGGGGCAAGGCCCAGTCCCACAACAAGAACTCCACGGAGAGAACACTGCAGGGGCATCAGAAAGAAAATAGGACAGGCACCTCAGGGGGAAGGGAAAGGGGGGCACCTCAGCCACTTGAGTACACGACGCCAGATCCACGAGGGGACTCCATGACCACTGGGCCATCCTGGGGAGAGCAAAGCCACAGTCCATACAGTCCATACAGTGGGTGGCCTGCCCACTGGGCCATCCTGGGGAGAGCAAAGCCACAGTCCAAACAGTCCATACAGTGGGTGGCCTGCCCACTGGGCCATCCTGGGGAGAGCAAAGCCACAGTCCATACAGTCCATACAGTGGGTGGCCTGCCCACTGGGCCATCCTGGGGAGAGCAAAGCCACAGTCCATACAGTCCATACAGTGGGTGGCCTGCCCACTGGGCCATCCTGGGGAGAGCAAAGCCACAGTCCAAACAGTCCATACAGTGGGTGGCCTGCCCACTGGGCCATCCTGGGGAGAGCAAAGCCACAGTCCATACAGTCCATACAGTGGGTGGCCTGCCCACTGGGCCATCCTGGGGAGAGCAAAGCCACAGTCCATACAGTCCATACAGTGGGTGGCCTGCCCACTGGGCCATCCTGGGGAGAGCAAAGCCACAGTCCAAACAGTCCATACAGTGGGTGGCCTGCCCACTGGGCCATCCTGGGGAGAGCAAAGCCACAGTCCAAACAGTCCATACAGTGGGTGGCCTGCCCACTGGGCCATCCTGGGGAGAGCAAAGCCACAGTCCATACAGTCCATACAGTGGGTGGCCTGCCCACTGGGCCATCCTGGGGAGAGCAAAGCCACAGTCCAAACAGTCCATACAGTGGGTGGCCTGCCCACTGGGCCATCCTGGGGAGAGCAAAGCCACAGTCCATACAGTCCATAACAGACCCCACTGCCACTGGAGGAGGCAAGTTGGCCAGAGGACATCCTGCAGCCCTGCCCGAGATAGATCCTGCCCTGCCACGTCTGCCAAAGGGCCAGCGGTTCTTGCCCTGAAGGGCCCAGTTCAGCGGTTCTTGAGACGGCGGGCCCAGTTCAGCGGTTCTTGCCTTGAAGGGCCCAGTTCAGCGGTTCT
Source organism: Pleurodeles waltl (assembly GCF_031143425.1). NCBI lineage: Eukaryota > Metazoa > Chordata > Amphibia > Caudata > Salamandridae > Pleurodeles > Pleurodeles waltl. The sequence goes on from NC_090444.1 coordinate 638,146,299, forward strand.
TGCCTTGAAGGGCCCAGTTCAGCGGTTCTTGCCTTGAAGGGCCCAGTTCAGCGGTTCTTGCCTTGAAGGGCCCAGTTCAGCGGTTCTTGAGACGGCGGGGCCCAGTTCAGCGGTTCTTGAGACGGCGGGGCCCAGTTCAGCGCTTCTTGCCTTGAAGGGCCCAGTTCAGCGGTTCTTGAGACGGCGGGGCCCAGTTCAGCGCTTCTTGCCTTGAAGGGCCCAGTTCAGCGGTTCTTGAGACGGCGGGGCCCAGTTCAGCGGTTCTTGCCTTGAAGGGCCCAGTTCAGCGGTTCTTGCCTTGAAGGGCCCAGTTCAGCGGTTCTTGCCTTGAAGGGCCCAGTTCAGCGGTTCTTGAGATGGCGGGGCCCAGTTCAGCGGTTCTTGAGACGGCGGGGCCCAGTTCAGCGGTTCTTGCCTTGAAGGGCCCAGTTCAGCGGTTCTTGCCTTGAAGGGCCCAGTTCAGCGGTTCTTGCCTTGAAGGGCCCAGTTCAGCGGTTCTTGCCTTGAAGGGCCCAGTTCAGCGGTTCTTGCCTTGAAGGGCCCAGTTCAGCGGTTCTTGAGACGGCGGACGGTCTATGGCCAACTGCTAAATGCCTGGTGGTGCCCTCCTGGGCAGCGGGGATGGTGCTCCTTCACTGCCCACCTGGGCTGTGGGTGGTGGGGCCCTCCTGGCCAGCTGGGCTGGGTCCTCCCTGGGCAGCGGCTATGGGGCTGGTGGGCTCTCCCGGGGCAGCTGTGCCGGTTCCTCCCGGGGCAGCGGCTATGGGGGTTGTGGGCTCCTCCTGGGCAGCAGGCCTGCTGCCTGACCTCTCCAACTTGCTGCCCTTGCCCTCCTTAGTCGTCGGCCTGTGGCCCTTTCCTCCCTTTGGAGATGTGGCTGGTGACTGTCTCTGGGTGGTGTCCGGGGGGGATGTAGAAGGCGGGCTCCTGTGGCGCCCCTTCCGCCTTCTGCTCCTCTTCCCAGGGGGTGGGCTGGCTGTCCCCTTGCTGCTGGGCGAAGATCCAGACATGCGGGCTGGCGGGCTCCAATACCCCTGCACCCTTGTCAAGGGGGCTGCAGGGCTGGTGGTGGCTGAGGTGCTCTTCTTACCCCGACGAGAAGGAGGGGGGGGCTCAGGGTCAGGAAAGAAGTTAGTAGTGGCGAGGAAGAGCTTCTTGGGACAATGGAGAGTGGTAGGTACAGTGGGAATGGGAGTGGAGGGAGAGGATGTGGTTGTAGGTGAGTCACGTTTGCTGTCTTTGGGTGCAGGTGCAGGAGGGATAGGCTGTCGTGAGGTGGATGGCTGTTGGGTGGGTGGGTGGCTGCGTTTGTGTGGTGTGGAAGAGGGGGTGACAGACACAGTGGGAGAGGACACAGGGGACGTGTAAATGGCAGTGGGGGTGGTGACTGCACGTGTGCGGACTGGAGTGGAGGGTGTGCTGGTGATGGAAACACTGGCTGATGGTGAGGTGAATGGAGGTGTGAGTGTAGACGTCACAGGGAGGGAGGAGGGAGACGAGGAGGTGGGGGTCACAGAGGTGGTAGTGACTGTTGGCATGTCTGCATCGGAATGTTGCGTGTGTGAATGTCTGCGTGATCTGTGGTGCTTATGTTTGGATGAGCTTCTCTTGGGTGTTGAGGTGTGTGCAGGCTGGTCTGATGGTGTGGGTGGGACAGGCAGAGGAACAGGAGACTGGGAGGAGGGAGTTAGTAGAGGCAGGCAGGAGACAGGGACAATGGCTGCCGTCAGTGCTGAGGCCAGAGCCTGGAACGATCGCTGATGGGCAGCCTGACCCGAATGAATGCCCTCCAGGTACGCATTGCTGCGATGAACCTCCCTCTCCACCCCCTGGATGGCATTCAAAAGGGTAGTCTGCCCAACAATGAGCGTTCGGAGGAGGTCAATTACCTCCTCACTGAGGGCAGCGGGGGTAACAGGGGCAGGGCCTGAGGTGCCTGGGGCGAAGGAGATGCCCGGCTTCCTGGCAGAGCGGGCACGGGGCGAACGCTGAGGGGCTGCTGGGAGGGCGGAGATGGTGCGCTGGGTGGCGGCTGTACCTGTAATGGCGGGGGGCACGGATGGTGCCACCCCCGCAAGGGAGCCCCCTTCCGAGGACGTGTCCGTGTCGCTGCAGGCTCCAGTCGTCCCCGTCGTGGAGCTCCCCTCGCCCTCCGTCTCACTGGTCCAGTCTGACTCTGTGGCATGGCCCTCCTGGGCCATGTGAGATGCAGCTCCCTCCTGCCCCGATGCCACTTCTCCTCCGCCTGATGATGCTGATGCACACAAGCACAGAAAGACAAACAAAAAGGGGGGGGGAGAGAGAAATAAAGGGATATTGAGTACATGGATCTCCGGTACAGTTAGCGGACATGACAGACACAGATGCCCCCTGCACTAAGTTGCGCACTTGGGGTCCGCTACGCATTCCGTGGAACATGCCCTACACGCCTAGAGTTGACAACTGCACCCATGGATGACACGGCCCAGGGATGGCTGTACTGACACACTACTGAGGGTGGTGGCTGGGGACACAGGGGCTTACGGGGGTGCCCAGCCTACAGATATCGCCCTGGCCTAGGGGGACCCACAGCCCTCCTCCCCCACCCAGACACCTCCACTGCACAACAACAGAGTAGATAATGCTTGGACTCACCCCCTTGTGTCTGCTGTGCTGCCCTCACGCGCCCATCCAAATCAGGGTAGGCCACCGCCAGGATCCGGAACATCAGGGGGCTCAGTTGACGGCAGGCACCCCGCCTACGTTGGGAGGCCATCCCCAGCAGAGACTCGCCGGTCTTCTTGGTCCCGCGGCGGATGTCCTCCCACCTCTTGCGGCAGTGGGTGCCCCGTCGATGGTGGACCCCCAGGGCCCGGACTTCCTTGGCGACGGCACGCCAAATCCCGATCTTCTCATGGGCGCGGACCTATGTGACACGTACAGGGAGGGAGAAATACCACGTTCAAGTTACTCAGCATTTTCCTTTCCAGTGGCCCAACGCCCCCCCATCCCCGCCAGGCCCCCCGCCAGGCCCAACATGCCCCCCATCCCCGCCAGGCCCCCCGCCATGCCCAACATGCCCCCCATCCCCGCCAGGCCCCCCGCCATGCCCGAAATGCCCCCCATCCCCGCCAGGCCCCCCGCCAGCCCCAACATGCCCCCCATCCCCGCCAGGCCCCCCGCCAGGCCCAACATGCCCCCCATCCCCGCCAGGCCCCCCGCCAGGCCCCCCGCCAGCCCCAACATGCCCCCCATCCCCGCCAGGCCCCCCGCCAGGCCCAACATGCCCCCCATCCCCGCCAGGCCCCCCCGCCAGGCCCCCCCGCCAGCCCCAACATGCCCCCCATCCCCGCCAGGCCCCCCGCCATGCCCAACATGCCCCCCATCCCCGCCAGGCCCCCCGCCAGGCCCCCCGCCAGCCCCAACATGCCCCCCATCCCCGCCAGGCCCCCCGCCAGGCCCAACATGCCCCCCATCCCCGCCAGGCCCCCCGCCAGGCCCCCCGCCAGCCCCAACATGCCCCCCATCCCCGCCAGGCCCCCAAGCCAGCCAGTGGCCCCAAATCCAGATAGAATTAAACTCACTTGTTGGTCTGGAGGACCGTAGAGTAGCGCATACTGGGGGAGGACCCCATCCACAAGTTTCTCCAACTCCTCTCCAGTGAAGGCAGGGGCCCTTTCCCCAGTCGCAGCAGCCATTGTCCCTTCCAGACCGAGGTCACAGCAACACTTGCAGTATAGGTCCTCTCCTGTGAAAGTTCAAGTCGCAAGTGGATAAGTAGATAGAAAATGGCGGTCACGTCCGCGGCGGTGCGTACCGCGGCGGTGCGTCCCGCCACCGCCGGCGCCCTTCGCCATTGGCTCCTGAAACCCATAGGCTTCAATGTTAACCAATGCGGCTTCGCGCCGCGGTCTTCGCCCGCCGCCCGCCGCGGTGTGCCACGCCAGCGCATTGACCTCACATCCCATTGTCACACTTCACAGGTCAGGCAGCCGCCATTTCCAGGGCCCACATGGCTCAATTTCAACTGCGTCACACAGGCCTAGGCCTTGCATAGCCACTCAGACACGCCATTCACTGCATAGAGAATCGTATACTGTGCTAGCTGTGAGTACGTACCTGTGGGTTGCCTGACTGTGTGCTCCATGTTGTCCTTCCTAGGCACCGTCCGCTGGGTTGGGCGAGGAGACGGATGAATCCTCCCGTGTACCGACCGCTGGTGGACCTGTCGACAATGGAAGAACGCCACATTATCCTGACCTACCGTCTTAACCGTGCCACTATCCATGAACTGTGTGCCCGGCTGGAGCCCGACCTGATGTCCCCCATCCGCCAACCCACAGGGATTCCCCCTCTGGTGCAGGTCATGTCAGTACTACATTTCTTGGCAAGTGGGTCATTTCAGACAACCGTGGGAATTGCTTCCGGGATGTCTCAGCCCATGTTTTCAAAGGTGTTATCCAGAGTGTTGTCTGCCCTGATGAAATCCGTGAGGAACTACATCATTTTCCCTGAGGTGGGCGAATTGGCTACAGTGAAGGGTGATTTCTACGCCCTTGGACATATTCCCAACGTAATTGGTGCCATTGATGGGACCCATGTGGCTTTGGTTCCCCCAAGAGACAGGGAGCAGGTGTACAGGAACAGAAAAAGTTACCATTCAATGAACATCCAGGTGGTGTGTTTGGCTGACCAGTACATCTCGCATGTAAATGCCAAATTCCCAGGGTCAGTGCATGACGCCTACATCCTGAGGAATAGCAGCATCCCTTACGTGATGGAACAGCTACAGAGACACCGTGTATGGCTAGTGGGGGACTCTGGGTACCCCAACCTGTCGTGGCTACTGACCCCAGTAAGGAATCCCCGGACCAGGGCAGAGGAACGGTACAATGAGGCCCATGGGCGTACTAGGAGGGTGATCGAACGCACCTTTGGCCTCCTAAAGGCCAGGTTTCGCTGCCTGCATATGACCGGTGGATCCCTAATGTACTCACCTAAGAAGGTGTGTCACATCATCGTGGCCTGCTGCATGCTTCACAACCTGGCTTTGCGCCGCCAGGTGCCTTTCCTGCAGGAGGATGGTCGAGACGGTGGTGTTGTGGCAGCGGTGGAACCTGAGGAGAGTGACGAGGAGGAAGACGACGGGGCTGAAACAGACAACAGGGACAGAATCATTGAACAGTACTTCCAATAGGACACAGGTAACATTTCAAAGATAATTTAGTAAATGTTAACTACTCTGCAGCATCTCTGCTGCCTGTCTATTTGCCCCAGTGTATGATGACTGAGTTTTGGCTTTTCCCTCCCTATTTCAGATCTGGGGTCCCCACTACGAGTCCTGTGCTTCGTTTCCCCATGGACTACAGCTTTGTGGCAGCTGTTTGTTGACTTCACCATGTACAAGGACATATTTGCACTGTCATGTCAATTACAATCTATTGAAATCACAGCCAGACTCCTGATATTTTGGTGCAAAATAGGTGTTTATTGAAGTGCTCAAAATGGGATGGGTGGTTTCAAGTGGGTGGGGGCTATGGTGAAGGAATGTCCATGGCAGAGTCCAGAGTAACAGTCACACAGGTGCATTGTCCAGAGGCCTGTGGAGAGATGGAGCATGGGCAGTTCGAGGATGGACAGGGTGACAATGTGGGACAGTGGGATGACATCAGGTGGTATCCATTGCTGGCGGGGGTCTTGACATCCTACTCTGTCTTGCGAGATCTCAGGGCCCTCTTGCGGGGTGGTTCTTCTCCTGCAGGAGGTGGGGGTCTGGTGGGCTGCTGCTGTGCGGGGGCCTCCTGTCCACTAGCGGCGGCGGAGGTGGATGGCTGTTCTTGGTCCAGGCTAGTGGCAGGGGCCCTTGGGTGTTGTTCAGTGTCCGCCCTGCTGTTTACGAGGTCCTGCAGCAGCCCTACCATGGTAACCAGGGTGGTGTTGATGGCTCGGATGTCCTCCCTGTACCCCCGATAGTGTTCCTCCTGCAGCACCTGGATCTCCTGGAACCGGGCCAGTACCGTCGCCATCGTCTCCTGGGAGCGGTTGTATGCTCCCATGATGGTGGTGAGGACCTCGTGGAGAGTGGGTTCCCTGGGCCTCTCCTCCCCCCCCTGTCGCACAGCTGCCCGCCGAGTTGCCCTGTTTCCCTGGGCCTCTGCCCCCTGGCCGGTGTGCCCACTACCACTGCCCCCAGGTCCCTGTTGTTGTTGGGGTGGTGGGTTATCCTGGGTGCCCTGTAGTGGTAGACACACCGCAGATTGACGCGCCCTGGAGACAGAGGCATGGGCCCGCTGGGTGGGAGCTGTGCTGGTGTTCCCAGGGGGGTTAGGGTCTATAGTGGCCTGTGCCTGTGTGAGGGGAACCGACTGTCCAGAGGTCCCCGATGGTCCGGGCTGGTCATCGGTGTCCAGATCGACAGAGCTGCTGTCATCGCTGACGGCCTCTTGGGTGGGGGGTGTGGATAATTCTGGCCCCTCCGCCGCGGTGTGTTGACGGTCGGGTCCTGCAGGGGTATAGAGGTATGGTTATAGTTTCAATGTGTGGCATATGGGTGTATCTGTGGGTTCCCGTGTCCCCAAGTGCTGGCATTCGTGTGTGGGGGCTTTGGTGAGGGTGGCTTGTGGGGGGGATGTGTATATGCATTGGGCATGCTTTGGTGATGGGTGTCCATGCTTAGTGGACGCATGCAGGCCTAGGTTTTGGGATGTGTGGGTTGTGATGGTGAGACATTGGCGGGGAATAGGTGTGCTGGGGGTGGGGGTGAGGATGGTGGTGGGGGTGAGGATGGTGGTGGGGGTGAGGGTGGGGGTGAGGGTGGGGGTGGGGGTGAGGGTGGGGTTCGAGGATGGGGGTGAGGGTTGGGGTCTGATTTGGCATGCAGGTGGGGGGGAAGCAGTATTGAAGCTTCAACTTACCAGTATCCATTCCTCCGCCGACTCCTGCGAGGCCGTCAGGATGCAGGATGTTCAAGACTTCCTCCTCCCATGATGTGAATTGTGGGGGTTGAGGTGGGGGTCCTCCGCCAGTCTTCTGCACGGCGATGTTGTGCTTGGATACCATGGAACGCACCTTCCCCCGTAGGTCGTTCCATCGCTTCCTGATGTCTTCCCGATTTCTGGGGTGCTGTCCCACTGCGTTCACCCTGTCGACAATCCTCTGCCATAGCTCCGTCCTCCGGGCAATGCTGGTGTATTGTATCTGTGTGCCGAACAGCTGGGGCTCTACACGAACGATTTCCTCCACCATAACCCTGAGTTCTTCGTCTGTGAAGCGGGGTTGTCTTTGGGGTGCCATGGGGTGGTGTGTATGATGTGTGGGGTGGAGTATGTGTATTTAAGTGAGTTGAGTGTGGTGGTGTGTGTTGTTTTGTGTGTGGATAGTGTGTGGGTGATGGTGTTGAGTGGCTGTGGCTGTTATGTTTTGGATGCTGGTGTCTCGCTCTTGCCTTCTTTACGAATTTTTAAGCGTAGGGGTTTGTGGGTGATGTGGGTGGGTGTTTTATATTGTATTGTGTGTGTGGGAGTGGTGTGTGTATGTGTATCAGGTGTGTGGGATTCAAATCGTCCAATGTGGGTGAGTTTTGTTCGTTTGTGTGTATTCTGACCGCGCCGGTGTGTCCCGCCAATGGAATACCGCGTTTGAATGACCGCCGCGTGGATTCGTGGGTCGTAATGGCATGGGCGTATTTCTGTTGGCGTGGCGGTGGAGGTTTGGTCACCTCCACCTTTCCGCCGACCGCTGGTCTGGCGGTCTGTTGTGGCGGTCGGATTTTCGGAGGTTTGCCTTCTGCGGGTCAGAATGACCGTGGCGGGTTTCCGCGACCGCGGCGGGATTATGGAGGATTTCTGACCGGCGGTAGGCGCCTTTTACCGCCGAGGTCAGAATGACCACCAAAGTCTCTTTCAAGCACAAAGTACCTGGTTTCTGGAGGAAAATCTCCTCAGAGGGCCACAGGAGAAGAGATACGTGGAAAAATGGTGTGTGCGTCGATTTCTCCCCAGCACACACAGACTTGCGCGGGAAAGTCATGCGTTTTTTTCCGGCGCACGGACAGTCTCTTTCTGTGGATCGCGGGGATTACCAGATGGCCCAGGTCTGTGCGTGGATTTTCCTGCTTGCTTTCCGGCTGCGCGTCGTTCTGCGGGGCTGTGCGTCGAAGTTTCGATCTCACTGCAGGCGTCGCGTTGATTTCTCCTTGGAAGTCGGGCGGCATTGTCCTTGCGAGGCCGTGCGTCGAAGTTTTGGTCTCACGGCAGGCGTCGCGTTGATTTCTCCTTGGAAGTCGTGCGGCGTTGTCCTTGCGAGGCCGTGCGTCAAAGTTTCGAGCTCGCGGTAGGCGTTGCGTCGATTTCTCCTTAGAAGTCGGGCGGCGTTGTCCTTGCGAGGCCGTGCGTCAAAGTCTCGGTCGTCCCGAAGGCGTCGCGTCGATCAGCGTCGGTGTGCGGCGTTTATCTTGCCGCGGAGCAAGCTGTGCGTCGAAAATTTCGGCGCACGGAGCGACCAAGTGAAAGCGAGGAGTCTTTTTGGTCCTGAGACTTCAAGGAACAGGAGGCAAGCTCTATCCAAGCCCTTGGAGAGCACTTTTACAGCCAGACAAGAGTTCAGCAAGGCAGCAGGCCTACAGCAAGGCAGCAGTCCTTTGTAGAAAAGCAGACAGGTGAGTCCTTTGGGCAGCCAGGCAGTTCTTCTTGGCAGGATGTAGTTTCTGATTCAGGTTTCTTCTCCAGCAAGTGTCTGATGAGGTAGGGTAGAGGCCCTGTTTTATACTAAGTTGTGCCTTTGAAGTGGGGGTGACTTCAAAGAGTGTCTAAGAAATGCACCAAGCCCCCTTTCAGTTCAATCCTGTCTGCCAGAGTCCCAGTAGGGGGTGTGGCAGTCCTTTGTGTGAGGGCAGGCCCTCCACCCTCCCAGCTCAGGAAGACCCATTCAAAATGCAGATGTATGCAAGTGAGGCTGAGTACCCTGTGTTTGGGGTGTGTCTGAGTGAATGCACAAGGAGCTGTCAACTAAACCTAGCCAGACGTGGATTGAAGGGCACAACAAGATGTTAGTGCAAAGAAATGCTCACTTTCTAAAAGTGGCATTTCTAGAACAGTAATATTAAATCTGACTTGACCAGTCAGCAGGATTTTATATTACCATTCTGGCCATACTACAGTAAATATGACCTTCTTGCTCCTTTCAGATCAGCAGCTGCCACTTCAACAGTGTATGAGGGCAGCCCCAATGTTAGCCTATGAAGGGAGCAGGTCTCACAGTAGTGTAAAAACGAATTTAGGAGTTTTACACTACCAGAACATATAACTACACAGGTACATGTCCTGCCTTTTACCTACACAGCACCCTGCTCTAGGGGTTACCTAGGGCACACATTAGGGATGACTTATATGTAGAAAAAGGGGAGTTCTAGGCATGGCAAGTACTTTTAAATGCCAAGTCGAAGTGGCAGTGAAACTGCACACAGAGGCCTTGCAATGGCAGGCCTGAGACAAGGTTAAGGGGCTACTGAAGTGGGTGGCACAACCAGTGCTGCAGGCCCACTAGCAGCATTTAATCTACAGGCCCTAGGCACATATAGTGCACTCTACCAGGGACTTATAAGTAAATTAAATAGCCAATCATGGATAAACCAATCAATAGTACCATTTACACAGAGAGCATATGCACTTTAGCACTGGTTAGCAGTGGTAAAGTGCCCAGAGGTCAAAAGCCAACAACAACAGGTCAGAAAAAATAGGAGGAAGGAGGCAACAAGTTTGGGGGTGACCCTGTCAAAAAGCCAGGTCCAACATGACCCCCTACCAGCCTAAAGCCAGGGGAGAACAATCACTATCCTGATGTACTTCCCTGTTTGAGGCGACAGAACAAGGACCTAGGCCCACAACAGCAGGGGCATGCTCCAGTTCTTCGCCTTCCTGACTCCAATTGGATCCCTCTGTCCATACTCTCAGGGCCCACTAAGCCCATCCATGGGGAACCTTTCTCCTTACCTGCGGATCCCATCTGTGCAGCACCTAACCTTACTTTGCTCACAGATGTATCCCAGGAGCAGGATAGTACCACTAGGACTAACACAGTGGTGTTGCCCACTCTACCCCCGGGGTGTGACACTTGTCCCCTCCCCAGGGATAACTCTGTCCACCCGGACAGCAAGCCACAGTAGTTACTGACAGCTGCCAGGGATGAGAGCCAGGCCCCAGGCCTCTCAAAGCTCTCCCACCACTGTGGCTGTGGAGAGTGGGGGGCGGTAGCCCCAGGTGCTGGGCACCCTTTAACCACTCTCCCTTCCACCAGGTCAGGGATGACAGCCTGAACCTGGTCCTCCCCTCTGGGGCTCTGTACCCTCCCTCCTGGAGCGGTACCCCCAGAGTCCAACATGGTCAGGGTGCTTATAGAAGTCGCCCTGTACCATTCCTCCACCAGTGCAGGGCTGTTAACCTGCAACTGGCCCTCCAACCTGCGGTCTGTACCTTCAGGTTGGACTAGGGCCCGGGGTGAGGCTTCCCTCCCCCTGCCCTCCCTTCTGGGATCCAGCACTCTCCAACTAGGAGTAGCCTCCTCAGAAGACAACATGGTAGGGGCACTGTTATCAGTAGCCCCTCCCTCCAGGTCCGGGGGGACACCCTGAATCCGGTCTTCCAGCCCAGGGTCTGTACCCTCAGACTGGATCACTGCCTGGCAAACCAGGACTTTCTGCGGGGCACGTGTACCCCCGCCAGGTCAGGGTTTAACCTCTGAACTTGGCCATCCAACTCAGAGTCACCACCCTGAAGTTGAACAATTGCCTGGCACGCCAGGACTTCCTGGAGGGCACACTGACCCTCCACCAGGTCAGAGTTTAACCTCTGAACTTGGCCATCCAACTCAGAGTCACCACCCTGAAGTTGAACAATTGCCTGGCACGCCAGGACTTCCTGGAGGGTACACTGACCCTCCACCAGGTCAGAGTTTAACCTCTGAACCTGGTTCTCCAACCCAGGGTCACCACCTTGAGGTTGGGCAACTGCCTGGCACACCAGGACTTTCTGGGAGGCACACCTACCTCCCACCAGGTCAGAGGTTAACCTCTGAACCTGGTTCTCCAACCCAGGGTCACCACCCTGAGGTTGAACAATTGCCTGGCACACCAGGACTTTCTGGGGGGCACACCTACCCCCCACCAGGTCAGAGTTTAACCTCTGAACCCCGTTATCCAACCCAGAGTCAGCACCCTGAGGTTGGACAACTGCCTGGTACACCAGGACTTTCTGGGGGGCACACCTACCCCCCACCAGGTCAGAGTTTAACCTCTGAACCTGGCCATCCATCCCAGAGTCAACACCCTGAGGTTGAACCATTGCCTGGCATACCAGGACTTTCTGGGGGCACACCTACCCCCCAACAGGTCAGAGTTTATCCTCTGAACCTGGTTAGCCAACCCAGAGTCACCACCCTGAGGTTGAACCATTGCCTGGCAGGCCAGGACTTCCAGGGAGGCACACCTACCTCCCACCAGGTCAGAGTTTAACCTCTGAACCCGGTTATCCAACCCAGAGTCACCACCCTGAGGTTGAATCTTTGCCTGGCATGCCAGGACTTCCTGGGGGGCACTCTCACCCCCCACAAGGGACACACCATCCCCAAGGGCCACACAAGAGTCTGGTTGGCGCAGGTCTCCTGACCTTTGCCCATCCGGCAGAGTCTGGTTCTCCCCCAAACCAGAAATAGTTTCACCTGGGTCATTCCTGGGGGGCTCTGCTCTCAGAGCTGACCCCTGACTCTCGACGGCCTCCACTGGGGTCCGCAACCCCCTCTCAACCCTATGTCTGGACTTCTGCACCCCCTCACTAGGATTGGTTCTGCCAGACACCAGAACTGTTGGGATGCTGGCTACAGTCACCCCCCCAAGTTCTTCTGACACTGCAGGGATTCCCTCAACAGGTGGCCCTACGGTACAGGCTAGGCTCTGGGACCTACCTGGGACACTACAATCCTCTCCCACCTCACTTGGTTGGGAAACACCTAGACCACTCCCTTCAGGAGCACCCCTAAATGCCTCTTCAGACTCTCTGGTACTCACCCAGAAGTCTGCCTCCATTGTAAGCTCCCTGGGGTCAGAGAACTCACACTCCACCTGGTGTTGGCGTAGCTCTGGAAAATAAGGACCAGACATATGCTCTCCAGCAATTACAGCACTCTGCCCTTCACATGTATTAACCACAGTACCCTTCACCCAACCATCCAGTGACTCAACCTTGAAAAAGCACTCTACATCACCCTTCTGAGACTGGTGAGACAGTATCTGACTGTCCCTGACACTCAACCCATACTCTTCTGGGATGTCTCTACACTCTATATCCAGGACGTCCACCAGGGGGGAACCCTTTTCTCTGTCACTCTCTGCTAGAGCCAGTAAAGTGTCCCTCCCCCCAGTAGGAATATGACTCCCTGTGCCAGTTCCCCAATCCTTCTCAGGGACCCTGTGCATAACGGGAACTACCTCATACCCTTGAACCACCTGGGGTGTGTCAACTCCCTTCTTCAAGTTGGGCACCACATCTCTGGGCTTGTGCCCTTCTTCAGCAGTACTGGATGCAAGATTTTTGCTGCCACCATCTGAACTGGACTCAGCCCTTCCGGCCTCCAGTTTCAGCTCTTTACAGCTCAGCTCTTGAGCTGCAATCTTTTCTTCTTCCAGGGCTAAGAGTCTTTTTGCCTCAACCCTTGCAAGATACTCCTCTAATTGTTGCTCCTGCCGCCTTTGACCTCGGAGCCATTCATCTCTCTCTGGGTCTCTTTCCTCATCTGAGTAGTCTTCCTCCTCATGTGAGCAGTCTTCCTCCTCATGTGAGCAGTCCTCCTCCTCATCTGAGGGGTACTTAGTCATTTGGTTTCTTGCTGCCTCTCTCTCTGCCCATCTTTCTTCCCCCCAGACTATGTAGTTATGTAGCATTTCCTCCTTAGTAGATCTCCTTGCTACAGGAAGGCCCCATTTTCTGCAAAGCTTCCTTAGGTCAGCCTTAGTGAGGTGGTCAGTACGTACAAAGAATGAGTAGGTACACAATCCCATTCTGATAAGGTCTTGCCAGCAAACACCAAAATCCAAAGTCCAAAATATCAATAGTATATCCAGGAGGACATCAGAGAACAAAAAGCAAAAAAGATGAAAAATCAAGTTGACCTTCCACTGTGGGTAGGTAGTGAAATACTTAGCTACTGTATGTCACTGCACAAACACAAGTCCTATCCTCACCGCTGATCACCAATGTTAGAAATGGGGTTTTTGGTTGGCAGTCAGGTTGCCCTCTGTCCAAGCAAGAACCCTCACTCTAGTCAGGGTATGTCACACACAATCCAAAATCAGCCTGTGCTCACCCTCCGGTAGCTTGGCACGAGCAGTCAGGCTTAACTTAGAAGGCAATGTGTAAAGCATTTGTGCAATAAATCATACAATACCATAATATAACACCACAAAAATACACCACACAGGCCCTCATTCTGACCTTGGCGGGCGGCGGAGGCCGCCCGCCAAAGTCCCGCCGTCAGGTTACCGTTCCGCGGTCGAAAGACCGCGGCGGTAATTCTGACTTTCCCGCTGGGCTGGCGGGCGGTCGCCTTCAGACCGCCAGCCAGCCCAGCGGGAAAGAGGCTTCCACGATGAAGCCGGCTCGGAATCGAGCCGGCGGAGTGGAAGCTGTGCGACGGGTGCAGTTGCACCCGTCGCGTATTTCACTGTCTGCGCAGCAGACAGTGAAATACATGTAGGGGCCCTCTTACGGGGGCCCCTGCAATGCCCATGCCAGTGGCATGGGCACTGCAGGGGCCCCCAGGGGCCCCGCGACCCCCCCTACCGCCATCCGGATCTCGGCGGTCCGACCGCCGGGATCTGGATGGCGGTAGGGGGGGGCGGAATCCCCGCGGCGGTGCAGCAAGCTGCGCCGCCGCGGAGGATTCAATGGGGCGGCGGTACACTGGCGGGACCCCGCCAGTGGTGCCGGTCCGACCGCGGCTTTACCGCCGCGGTCGGAATCCCCATTGGAGCACCGCCGGCCTGTCGGCGGTGCTCCCGCGGTCCTCCGCCCTGGCGGTCAAAGACCGCCAGGGTCAGAATGACCACCACAGTGTTTAGAAAAATATATAATATTTATCTGGGTATTTGCAGGTCAAAATGATCAAAGTTGCAATATGAATTTGTAAAGATATCACTGAAAAGTGATATAAAGGGCCTGATTCTAACTTTGGAGGACGGTGTTAAACCGTCCCAAAAGTGGCGGATATACCACCTACCGTATTACGAGTTCCATAGGATATAATGGACTCGTAATACGGTAGGTGGTATATCCGCCACTTTTGGGACGGTTTAACACCGTCCTCCAAAGTTAGAATCAGGCCCAAAGTCTCTTTCAAGCACAAAGTACTTGGTTTCTGGTGGAAAATCTCCTCAGAAGGCCACAGGAGAAGAGATACGTGGAAAAATGGTGTGTGCGTCGATTTCTCCCCAGCACACACAGACTTGCGTCGTTATTTTTCACGCGGGAAAGTCGTGCGTCGTTTTCCGGCGCGCGGACAGTCTCTTTCTGTGGATCGCGGGGATTACCAGATGGCCCGGGTCTGTGCGTGGATTTTCCTGCTTGCTTTCCGGCTGCGCGTCGTTCTGCGGGGCTGTGCGTCGAAGTTTCGATCTCACGGCAGGCGTCGCGTCGATTTCTCCTTGGAAGTCGGGCGGCGTTGTCCTTGCGAGGCCGTGCGTCGAAGTTTTGGTCTCACGGCTGGCGTCGCGTCGATTTCTCCTTAGAAGTCGGGCGGCGTTGTCCTTGCGAGGCCGTGCGTCAAAGTCTCGGTCGTCCCGAAGGCGTCGCGTCGATCAGCGTCGGTGTGCGGTGTTTTTCTTGCCGCGGAGCAAGCTGTGCGTCGAAAATTTCGGCGAACGGAGCGTCCAAGTGAAAGCGAGAAGTCTTTTTGGTCCTGAGACTTCAGGGAACAGGAGGCAAGCTCTATCCAAGCCCTTGGAGAGCACTTTTACAGCCAGACAAGAGATCAGCAAGGCAGCAGGCCAACAGCAAGGAAGCAGTCCTTTGTAGAAAAGCAGACAGGTGAGTTCTTTGAGCAGCCAGGCAGTTCTTCTTGGCAGGATGTAGTTTCTGGTTCAGGTTTCTTCTCCAGCAAGTGTCTGATGAGGGAGGGCAGAGGCCCTGTTTTATACTAAGTTGTGCCTTTGAAGTGGGGGTGACTTCAAAGAGTGTCTAAGAAATGCACCAAGCCCCCTTTCAGTTCAATCCTGTCTGCCAGAGTCCCAGTAGGGGGTGTGGCAGTCCTTTGTGTGAGGGCAGGCCCTCCACCCTCCCAGCTTAGGAAGACCCATTCAAAATGCAGATGTATGCAAGTGAGGCTGAGTACCCTGTGTTTGGGGGGTGTCTGAGTGAATGCACAAGGAGCTGTCAACTAAACCTAGCCAGACGTGGAATGAAGGGCACAACAAGATTTTAATGCAAAGAAATGCTCACTTTCTAAAAGTGGCATTTCTAGAACAGTAATATTAAATCCGACTTCACCAGTCAGCAGGATTTTATATTACCATTCTGGTCATACTAAATATGACCTTCCTGCTCCTTTCAGATCAGCAGCTGCCACTTCAACAGTGTATGAGGGCAGCCCCAATGTTAGCCTATGAAGGGAGCAGGCCTCACAGTAGTGTAAAAACGAATTTAGGAGTTTTACACTACCAGAACATATAACTACACAGGTACATGTCCTGCGTTTTACCTACACAGCACCCTGCTCTAGGGGTTACCTAGGGCACACATTAGGGATGACTTATATGTAGAAAAAGGGGAGTTCTAGGCATGGCAAGTACTTTTAAATGCCAAGTCGAAGTGGCAGTGAAACTGCACACAGAGGCCTTGCAATGGCAGGCCTGAGACAAGGTTAAGGGGCTACTGAAGTGGGTGGCACAACCAGTGCTGCAGGCCCACTAGCAGCATTTAATCTACAGGCCCTAGGCACATATAGTGCACTCTACCAGGGACTTATAAGTAAATTAAATAGCCAATCATGGATAAACCAATCAATAGTACCATTTACACAGAGAGCATATGCACTTTAGCACTGGTTAGCAGTGGTAAAGTGCCCAGAGGTCAAAAGCCAACAACAACAGGTCAGAAAAAATAGGAGGAAGGAGGCAACAAGTTTGGGGGTGACCCTGTCAAAAAGCCAGGTCCAACAGCTCCTATTGGGTGAAATCATGCTAGTGGGAAGTCATTAACAGATAGTTTAAAAAGTGGGCTGTGGTGAGCATGTGAAAGGTTTTATTAGCTCCTTGCAGCAGAGCTAGTAAGAGAACCCCTTGGCTCAAAATACACTTTCAGACAACAGTCCCTCAGTAGTACTTATATGGATTGTTCTTCAAATGATGCATGATGTTTTATATTGCACAGGCATTTCAAACGGGCAAACTGATCCTGCCTGGACTTAAGGACCAGCATCTAGAGGGGAAAGGACTCAGTAGACTTGTAGCACAGCCCATCGAAGGCACCCTGTTGGATAAAGTAAGCTCTGGTGCCTTACAAGCTGAAATAGAGTGGTTTTGTTTCGAGGTCTCAGTGTACATTTACAGTTCAATTTTTATGTAAATGCTCTTAGGTTAATATCTATGGGATTGGATCGTTCCTATAATCTCCAAGCACTTTTATGATAAATCATGTTTTGTGTGTTTACATTGTCTGGGCGTATGTGTACTGATTTTATAGTTGCCACTGATTTTAATTAAATATGCTAATAAACTTGACTTTGCACACAATTCCAATTTTGTTGTAGGATTGTGTACAGAATATTATGATACGACTCACATTGCAAATAAATAATTGATAAACCAACCTCGTTTTTAGGCAGGTTGACCAATTTTTCATTTTTTTCTCCAAATGTACATTACATGAGTACTGTGCTGTCTAGATTGATTCATCATAACACCTCTTTTATTGTATAATACTGTCCTATTACACAACTGTAATTTACACTGGTCATCTGTTGCCACAGTCCTTGTTTCCCTACCTCTTTTTGTTTGAAATAATGAATGGAGTAAATGTATTTGACTGATTCTCCATGCCTTCTTTTTTTAGAACAACTGGCTGCGTTTGCTCATTGTACACTCGTTTCTTAAGTAAATGCATAGAAGCCACTGTTCTTTTGGTAACTACTGTGTAGGGTAATTAATTGTGGTTGTTGTATGGGGGCTTTAGAGCTGGTCACTATGTGAAACTACTACAGCTAGTTACTGTGTTGGGGCTTTTGAAGCTGGTTACTCATTAGGTCTTTAAAGCTCAATATTGAGAGCAGGCAATTAATGCTAGTTACTCTGAAGAGCTATTGAGTCACATTTTCTGCTCACGGTATTCTGCATGGGACCGCTGATTAATAAAACACCTGTGAAAATTGATCCATATACTATCTAGGACAAGGCTGTCCTACTTAGATGGCAGGAGGGCAGGATCCATTACATTTTTTTGTATGTCTGTATAAGATAGATTTGCATACACTGAACATCAATTGCATTGATTAAAAGTCAGATTTTATTGTTTTCCTGAAAGCCTGGCATATATCTACCCATTGTTGACTAATATTGACCCACAATGGAAAATCCAAAGCCTAGAGCCACTAATGCATGTACTGTCTCGGCGCTGTGATGAATGCTATTGACTGGCCCATTAATGCATAATGCAATCACTGGAAACTGGCACTTTACTGTGTGGCAAAACAGATGCTGATTACTGTTTTGGATCATGGATATACTACTAGACTCTCTCTCCTTCAAGTCCATCTAAGAGAAAGACTCACAGGGGCAGATTTACAAACATTCTGCACCAGGTTTGCATTACATAAAATGTTTTTTTAAATTTACCTTCCAACACAAAATGTATTTTGCAATGCTTCGCATTACTTTTCTTCAAGGGGACATTCCATGGGTGGTACATGGGCGTTCCCATGCAACCACCCATTGTTTTTTTTACAACAGTAGTAGATCCTGTTTTGCATGAAAAAATAATGCCTCTTTGAAGCAGGTGTAAATTGGAGAAATGCTTCTATTTCTCCAAACTTTTTATGACTTTGAATGTGTGCTGCACTGTATAGCACACATCCAAATTGGGAAAGGGTTTCAAGTATGCCTAGGAATTGTATTTTGTGCTGGAAGAGTACCTTTCCAGTACAAAACCTATAGTAAACATCGCACACACACCCTTGCACTATGGTGCAAGGGTGTGTGCATGTTGCTTGGGAGCCTAATTGTACCCCAGAGCTAAGGAGAGAGTGGGACACTGCCCTATTTTCCACAACAATATCGTTATTCAACTCCCCAATTCCTAATTAATTTCAGGACAGACAAAATCCCCTTGTCACAGCAGTATTATATCGACTCATCTTCTTAGGATACTCTCAACTGAGTCCATGACCCCAGTCTCCACTAGAAATATTGTGTGGAAGTTTCAGAAAAACTATTGTTTAGTTGACAGAAGAAACATTTAAAAAAACAAAGACATTTGAGATAAAAAACATGAAATATTTTAACACCTCCTAGATGTTCAAGAAAACGGATGACACACACCCTAAATAGGGATATGTTGCTCTATAGAAAATCCTTACTCACATACCATCTGATAAAGCACTACCAGCTGAACATTACTGAAATGCCTGCCCTGTTTAGTTGATAGCAGTTACCTCATCTATGCCTTAAGAATTACTGAGATCCTTGCATCCCTTTGGTGAGTGGCACTGATGTCTATTCTGTGGAGTTGGTGATGAGATTCCATAAAGATGGTCACTGGCAGGGCTTCTGGACTGGCTCTCAAAGTTTCACCTTCTCTTTGATGGTTGCGTGTGGAAGGGCTGCAAATCTGGAAAAGGCCTTCACATTGCAGATGATATTCCTACCGTAAAAAGTACAGTCTCCTTAGTGTTAGGGTGCCTCGAGAGGTCATCTGCAATAATATTGTAGGTGACATGGTCAATGTTGGTTGTCACCAGGAACTTGAATAGTAGAGGAAGTCATGAAATTTCTCATTAACAAGCCACTTCAAGGCAAAAACATTGACCTTCTGCTCTGAACAACTCTTCTCTGACCACAAGAGTCTTTGGTTGATGTATGTCATTGGCTATCCTAGTTGCACTCCCCTTGGTATTTGACAGCAAACATCTGCTTGTTGTCTATTTGACATCACTCACACCCCCTTGGTGAAAAACATACTAGTTATTCAGTTATCCATCCATAATTTTATATTGTATACAGAAGACTTCACAACAATAGATATAAAAAAGCTGAACCCCCAGAACACAGAATTAGTTTACTCAACCTTGGCTAATGGGGGAATTCTAATTAAATGCATCTAAAAACGACCAGAACAAAGGTGGCACAAATGGGCTGAAACAGTGATAAACCGTATTAGTCACTACATTTGGGGGCATATTTACAAGAAAGCTGTGCAGCGGTCCTGATGCACCACTTTTCTTGCATTGCCCCTTCCCCACCTAACGAGACCATGGTTACTTTGTATTTACAATACGGTGCACCATAGGGGTTGTTAAGACAATAGCATTAAAATGTGTTATGCTATTGTGCCACTTTTCTGCACTAGCCTCAAAACGTTTGCCTCAAAGCACAGGGAGGCTTATTGAGTAAAATGGGTGCGTCATTTTAATGCCTGCTCTGAGCAGGCTTTAAAAATGATGGACTAAATTGCAAGTGAAATGTTGTAAATTTCTTTGCGCCATTTTTTCGGGCCTTCCTGCGTCGGAACAACCCCTTACATACATTATGCTTGCGGCAGGCATAATGTGGCGTGAGGGTTTACAAATTCAAGCATTGTGCCACTTTGTAAATACTGCGCAGAAGAAAGTCCTCCTTAACTCCACCTTAGTGTAAAAAATGTATGCTAGGGCAGCGCAAAGTGGCACTAGGGGCTTGTGAGTATCCCCCTAGGTGTGTTTCAGTGGAGATCAAAGCCACCGTCCGTAGATCAGGACAAGTAACCTAATAGAACATTTCAATTAGTTCAATCATCCCTTGACCAGATCAGCCAAGTTGCTAAATTCTTCTCAAAGAAACTCAAATTATATTAGAGTCAAATCTGTTTTGTCATTTGTTTTAAAGGTAGGTTAGCTGTTGGTGCTATGACAAGTCAACAATGCACATTAGGGCACCGGATAATGGTATGCAGTGTCAAAGACTCACTTTGGTATGCCATGTGGAAACAAAGTTTCACCTGTCATTTTGTAGCAAACAACTCAGAACATGAGACACATTTCACTGAATAGATAGGTGATCTGAGTGAAATACTGTTACAGGTGGCATTTGCTGTTGTGATCCTCTGCCTGTGCAAGAAAACCATTCAATAATTCAAATGTATTCATATTCTATAGTACAGAAATTGCATATTTGCTAAATAAAAATAGTTATTAAATTAACATCATCTGGGTTGACTCCTGGATTAGTCCTGAATTTAAAGCTCTGAAAGCTGCTCTGTCCCTCAATTCCTGAGCTTCTGGATGCCTTCTGAGAAATCTGTGGTTGAATTCAACATCAGGGACTCTTCTGGAGCTCTTGCATTGGGTTTGAGCTCCAACAATTTTCTTATTCAAGTAAAAATTGAGGCATAAACATTAGCAAACAAGATTGATGACTTTCAGAAACTTTAATTGTTTTAGCTAAAGTACAATTACATTTAAAAGTGCAATTGACAAATAACATGAAGCATGTAATTGAACATTACACTATCTTTGTTATCTTGGGGTAACAGTGGTAACTCGGTATAGAAAGATATTGCTCACCTCTATGTAATGCATTTCTTGCATAAATGCATCAAATGCCAATAGGTCAATTTTCTCAGGCAGGGAGAACACTCAATGGGTGGTGTCACCGCCCAGATATTACATGATAAATGCCTGTTGGTTCTCTGCAGTAGGAGATACTGTTTGCTGGGATTCATGAATACATGAAGCATGCTTACATCACCAAGAATTTGTTTGGCAACTGCCAGTGGTACAAAAGGTACAATAAATGCTGTTATTTTCTATTGAGGTGGCATCACAGGTTCTTGCATGACTGTACACAGGATGAAAGGAGACGAATGTGAGAGATATAGGTTACTTTACTGGGCGTGTTGTGAACTGAGTTATTCTTTCTTGTAAACCTTTCATTTTAGCTGCCCACTGAGTAGTACCAACAATTTATGCTTCAAACTTGAACTTTGTTTTCTTCAAAGCTGCAAAGGTCCAGTTTGTTTAGGCTTCACAGCCTGCCAAGCTTATGGACCAACCCTATGGAACTGTTCTGGAGGAAATTCTCTTAGCTACCTATTTTTTCCTTTTGCCCATCTCTTGGCAAATAGATAGAATAGTCCCTCCATACTCCATTTTAAGACATCATGTCTCACTGGATACAGTAGAAACATACATAATACTTGATTACAATTTACCTCCCCTCACGTTAAATCCTACAGCAAGACTGCAGACCTCAAGCAAAAGCCTGGGAGGGGGTGGTTTGATGTCTTATGGTGATTTCTACCTCAGAATAGTTTACCACTAATTATCTTGAACAGGTGCAAATTTACTTGGTTGACACCTCTCCCTTCTGAACTATTTCTGAAGTGCAAAGATAAACACTTCATAATCCTTCCATAACATAGAGTATGCATGTCACCCAGCTTCAGTACAGTTTCAGTTAAGCCAGTTTAATCCTGGAGCCTCTGAGCAATCAATGTCTAAACCCTAATGCAGTGCAATTTGTCTGGGACTTGGTTTGATTTAGATTTTCTAAAGCACAGCTTGACCCTTAAGGGGCTTCTTGACACAGTCCAACAGCATCAGATGAAAGCTTCTTATATGTTTCTTCTTCACCAGTATGACTGTACAATGGGCAGCAAGCCTGCAAGGTCTACTTTTCTCCATAGCTAAAACTGCAGGCTCACATTGAGGACATTTTAGGGAATGTTGTCATTCATCATTCCAAATCACCTGTAGCCTCTCCGCTCATTTTCGTAATGAAAAGAAATGAGGAACTAAGAACATTTATCAATTATGGAAATAGAACCAGTTCGCCAACAAGATTAAGGCCCATATTTATACTTTTTTTGAGGTGCATTTGCATCATTTTTTGACGCAAAAGCAGCGCAAACTTACAAAATACAATTATATTTTGTAAGTTTGCTCTGCTTTTGCGTCAAAAAATTATGCAAATGCGGCGCAAAAAAATATGAATATGGGTCTAAATACCGATTACTCTTTATTCCTTTTCTTTTGTATCATGTCAAAGGAGACCAAATAAGCGCCAAACTGAACTTAGCAGAGAACATATCACTTGATACAAATGTGATAGAGTACTGAGTGTAAGGCACTATTTATTCACTTAATGAAACCAGAAATGTCATTTAATAAAAGAGAGAAAACTGCTAAACGATTTATAACATAGCATAATAATTCAGTCCATGCTTGTGTCAGTATATAAAAGGGAATTGGACAATTTAACAAGATACTCATAAATCAAATGAAATTGTAACTGCATTTTAGCTATTGTACCATGTTTAAACAGAACCTGTAGCTTTCCCGATAAACACTTGACACTACAATGAGGGAAGGGGGTGACAAGAAAAAAATACAGGGTTATGATATACAAGAAAGGCAGATGAGCTGCATATATAAAGGCCAGACTTTATATCATTAATGACTCATTTCAGGCAGCATTTAAAATCAGGCTCAGTGATCCTTTCTGAGTAACGCAACACTCTACTGTTTTTCAACGTTTCTTCAGTGAATCCTGAGGGAATACCTAGTCATTATTCATAATATTGTCATTTTTATTGTATTCTGCCTATTCAGGTGGATATCACATATACCAATTTACCTCTGAGGACTTTTGCTTTAGCATTATATTATCCCAATTGTCGTACCTTTTTTAATTAAGTCCATAGAATTTGATTTATTCAAGTACAGGCCAGCACTGACAACAGAAAAGCAAATCCGTGTGAAAATGATGGGGATCGAATCACTGTCTTCATACTGCAAAGAAGGAACACAGATTTCTATGTAGCATCAATATCTTGGGATTTAAACATCTGACATCCAGCAGTTGGTAGCAACAGCGGTATGGTAGCGTGGTTCTGTAGTGTTCAGAGCAATTTACTACTGCATATTGACTTCCAGAAAATCATGGTTGAAGAATATTAAGAACAGTATATCCAGGGAAAATATATTGAAAGGTATGTGCATACAGGAAAGTGTAGATTTACTATTCCTTACTCTGTATCTACGTCCCTTGAAGACATATATACTGCATAGGTACCCATTGATGGAGTTAGGTATCAAAACTCTAGACGTATTACCTGTTGATATTTTTTTATATATTTTGTCCTCGATATTGTGTCCTGTCGATATTCTGGGTTCAATATTCAAGGTGAACATCATTCATAACACTTCATATGCATTGCAGTTCCTCTTTGTCTTGAATACAATTACAAGGAATAGGCCACAAGTGGTGATACTATTCTTTCTTAACTGGTCATCATGGCCAAAACAAAACTTTGATGTTACTGAAGAGGAACAATCTTATAAGGAACCTAGATGAAGTAAATGGTGAATTAATATGCAAGCACATGTGTAACAGATAGACGCAACATGTCAAATCATTGACACAAGCAAGGGAAACCGTTCATATATGTGTTTAACAAAAAATTATGTACAGACAGACCCACTGCTGCCCACTTTGCATTTATCTACTCCCTTAGGTGGCTTTTCAAGCCTTAAGACTCAACCTTTTCTTGGAGCAGAATCCGTGTTGGTTAAAAACCTCTTTACCTTGGGAAAAACTCTTTTGGGTGCTCAACTTGTATATAGCGATGCTGTTCCTCACACTCAATAAATGACTATCCTTTTAGTTTTATTCCAGATTAATTTTGGTGCAATCTGTTAAAATGAGGCATTATTTAATTCAAAAACTGTTGCAAAGTACACCCGAAGACTGGCCATTAAGTATGTCTTGATCGGAACCTCAGATCCAACAATACAAGCTTGATCATTTCAATCAAATGCAAGACAATGACACACAGTGGCAAAATCACCTGAGTCTGGGGGCTAACTTTTGCAATTAGATTGGTGTTTGGCTAGGAAGACTGCCACCTTGGTATCACTTAAAAAAGTGCTGTAAATCAACTCCTTCAATGAGACATTTAGGGGCAGATTTAAGAGCACCTAGCGCCTTAGTGCCGCCATAGCGTCATTTTTTTTAACATTAAAGTGGCATTTTCCTCACGCCATATTTACAAAGTTGCACCACTTTGTAAACCATTGCGCCACATTATGCCTGCACCAGGCATAATGTATGCAAAGGGGGCATTCCCCCATAAGGGGCTCTTCCATTATTTGAAATGGGCCCCTATGTACTCTGCACGAGTAGCGTCAAAATTTTAGTGCTACTCCTACAGAGTACATCGATAGCGTCAATAAAAATAATGCCATTCCCCCCTACCCTGCGCCATGGTATGCCATATTTTAAATACAGTGCACAAATGGTGGCGGTGGGGGGCACTAAGGGGTGGAAGGAAAGTGGTGCTGCACTTTTCTTAAATCTATCCCTTAGAGCCTGATCAGGCTCCAGTGTGATGTCCTCCAGATGTCACGGGGACTGGGCCACTTCAGCCAATCAAAACTGCCCATTGGTCCCATGTACTGATGATTTTCAGGCAAGCATGTACACAACTGTCTCTTATTGCACCACATGAATTTTAAAACTCTTATAAAACTGCTTCCTCTTCACCTAGTGCTGCCATGTGTTATTCGGTGAAGTGCTTACCACCATTCAAAGCAAATAAATACAAAATAAAAGCTAAAATTCAGGCAATTTTGAGATACCTCTATGCAAGTTGCACTGCAATAGGAAAACATTTTTTTTGCTGTCTCAGGTGGCATATGACTGATCACTTAGCAGTCACTCTGAATGCCAGAACCAGCCTTCATCGGATACCAGGATACTTCACTGATGGAGAAGGCACCATTCTGGACAGAGTGCTTGCAGTCACAGTTTGACTAGTGCCTAAAGAAATGCTTTACACTGCCCACAAAATGGGTCGGGGCAAATATCCCTTGATCTGTTTCCCGATTTGCTGTGGTAGTAAGTTCAATGTGCTAAACAGAACACTTTTAACAACATTTTGGGGCATATTTACAATAAAATGGCGCATCAGCACTGAAGCGCCACTTTTCTTGCATCACTCTGCGCCCCCCCTAACGCCACCATGGTACCGCTGTATTTACTATAGAGTGCACCATGGCATATGTTAGCACAATAGCATCATAATTTATGACACTGTTGTGGCACTTTGCAGGATTAGAGCCATAAACGATGACGCTAGTCAAGCAAAGCACAGGGAGACTCATAGGTCATTATGGGAGCGCTACTTTAACTCCTGCCCTGAGCAGGTGTTAAAAAATGGCAGATAAAATGGTGCAGTGAAATCTTGTAAGTTTTACTGCGCCATTTTTTGGGCCTCCCTGCATGGGAACACCCCTCCTTGAATTCATTATACCTGGTGCAGGTATCATATGGCGCAAGGGGTTACAAAGTGGGGCAATGCATGCATTGCACCACTTTGTAAATATAGCTCATGGTGGGGGCAGTGCTTAATTTGTAAATAAAAATGTACCGGTGCCCAGAGCTGTCCTCTGAAACCTGTGGCTGCTGCAATTAAATGTGTGAGCAGAGAATACTGAGGCAGCGTAAACCTAAAGCCATCTCGGGCCTCTTCAATCCATTTACAGCCACTCCCTGCCCCTTCAGCTCACTCTCGCAGCTTTCTGCTTTCTCCAGCTGTGACGCTTTCTTGTTGTCCTCTTCCTCCATCTTTCCCATATGTCTTTTGCTCGCAGCAAATGCTTGAGGCAAAAAAACAAGTGCCGGCCCTCAAAAATAAGGCTCCACGCCGGAAACAACAAGCACAAATTAAGCACTGGGTGGGGGCCTCCTTAAAGCCTCCTTCACGTAAAAAATTGACGCTAGGTCGGCGCAAGGGGCTTGTAAATATGCCCCTGCATGCATTATAACTAATTGCGTGGGGCTGATGAAGTAAAGTGGGCGGGGGAAGATTGTAGTCTTGCATCCATGTACATGATTGCCGTAATTTTTGTCTGCAGTTGTTGACATTTCCTGACAAAGGCTTCTTGGGTGGTGAAGGGTGGGTCTTGTGACCTTTTGCTAAATTAGGGCCGCCATGCACAGTGCTAATCTATCTATTGTCTTGGTTTCCCGGTCCAAACATCTCCTTCCGCCGGTGTAAACATTCACCCAGGTCTCCACTTAGCCATGACTTCATGTCCACCTTTTTCACCCCTTAATCCATGGGTTAGTCTGACTAACCTCCAAAACTGCAAAAGCAATCTATTCAGAGCTCAACACTATTGCTAGTTATAAATGTTCGCCCCTTTACCGCAATCCTTTTGTAACCCAAGCCCCTTCCCCATTTTTCCATTTTCACCTGATAGCGCGTCCAGCCCTTATAAATTACTTGTACTTGGACACGCTGGAGGTCGGTGAACCTTTTAACCGAGTTGGGCTCTCCTCATCCAAGAATAGTCGGATCACTCAAATCAATAATCAATAACCATTGTAATCAATACCCAATACTTAATCAATAGATCAAGCGACACATTAGAAATCAATAACAATCAGTATTTTGACGCACCATGACCTTTCAGTCATGAATAACCACACCAGTTTGTTAGAAGTTAATGAATTTATTTCCCTATATTAACAAAGCCAACAGAATATATGTGAGTCTCAAAATCAAATGATATATGTATGCGAACATTACTAGCTGTCCATAGCGGCGGAAGAAACGCAATCTATGCAAAATCTGGATTATAATGCACTCGGTTATAGCAATACAAATCACTAGTATAAGTAACTGATTTTGACTAATTGCATACATCGGTCAGCATAATAAGATTTCAATTACACATGGTGCATCAAGTGAATGTCTCAACTAACTTCTAATTAGCATTGGCATGTGGGGCTTCATGCAAAACGAATTTAGTCAACACAAATTTAGAAAACTTCTAGCTTGGGCCCTATCAAAATAAGCAGTTGGTACCTAGGAAGGAAAACACAATGCATAATAAAATTATCCTTTCATATTTACCAAATACAATCAGCATGCAAGAAAAGTCTTCGTCCTTCAGGTAACGGTTCGATCAGCATGAGGCAGATTTTAAAGGGGGCAAAGTTAAGGGCAAGTTTCTTTGCGGCAGCAAGGAGAATGGGGCAAAAGTTACTGCAATGGCAGGACGGGGCAAAGTTAAAGTTAAAGTCTCTAGGGTGAGAATTCTTTAAAGTCTCTTTCTCTAAGACAGAGAAAAGGCGTCGGAGGGTCGTTCAAGATGGCTTCTTGAATCAGGCTTCAAAATGGCATCAAAGAAAATGGCTGACTTCTCTTTGTCTGGTGGGTTTAAGTAAGAAACATTCCAAATTCTTCAGGGTCTTCCATTGGAGGGTTCATAGGGTGGCTTCCTTTTGACCAATGAATAGTGTCTTTCTCCTAGTACTCATTTATGAATAAGGTGTCCTTGGTGCCTTGGAACACAAGTTGCAACAAAGTTTGCCAATTAATTTTTATCTTAGTGGCCTTATTGTCTGCACCTGCAGGAGCTGACCTTGCATCAAAGAGGATGAAACCACCCTAGCACGAAACCTTGAGATAAGTGTATTAGTCATCTCTACTGGAAAAATACAACCTTAAAGTAAAGTAGTATGTCTTTGTTAATACAAGTAAAAACCATGCAGTTAAATTTGAGACCAGGCAACTAGGACAAAGCCTCTGCTAAATTTAAGCTAACCATATAACAGTTTCAACAAGAAAATCATAGAATACATTTGCAATTATGGCGGATTACTACATTGTCAATTCTTTATTGTAATTGTAATTGTAATTGTAATCGTATTTATATAGCGCTTACTACCCCTGACGAGGCGTCGAAGCGCTTTTCGATGAGTAGCACGCTACTCCGGTACCCAACAAGAATTAGTGATGGATTAGTATAATTTAATAAGGAGTACAGTTTTAGTATTATTATGAGTTAATTTGAGTTGCGGATATGAGAGTTTGTTAGTTAGATTGACTGGAGTAATGGAGGGGTGGAGGAGGAAAGAAATCCAGAAGTGTTAATTGGGAGTTTATCCTTCATTTACTCAATCCAAAGGCTTGAGATGAATAAAAGGGGGGCGGAGGGGAAAGAGGATGTGGAAGGGTTAGGGAGAGCATAGTAGCAGGGTGAGATGAATGCAGGAGAATTTAGTAGGGTTGTGTGGGAGGTCACAGAGGTAGAGTGAGGTTTGGTGAGTTAGATGTGGGGGTGGAGGGATGAGCTTAGGCAGAGATATTTAGGAGATGAAAGTGGTCGAAGGGATTTGGGATGAGTCCGAGTGAGAATGGAGGATAGTTTGATAGAGACATGACATAAGAGTGATGAGTAGATAAGTGTGATAAAAAGAGAGCAGAAATTCATAGAAACATGCCAGGCACAGAAACAACATATACACATACATACACATATATATATATATATTTATACACACACACACACATGACTATACACACACATCTGCACATACAATACATAATTAGAATCATGGGTAAAAAATACTTAGTCGTCCATCCATCATCCTGGTAAAAGGTGGGAACTCCCCCACCTACCTCGAGGGTGGACGGGGCGTGGCCCAGCGGGCGGAGCCCACAGGTGCTCCACAAAGGGAGAAACCCTCCACTCTGTGTCTCCAGCAGAGGAAGACAGAACCCGCGCGTCCCAGTCAGACACAGACCACGCTCCAGCACATCATCAGCTCACCTCCAGGAAGGATTCCAGATCCCCTCCGCCATGGGATCTCTGAGCGCACAGCCCCGCCCCATCCCTGCTAAGCCCAAGAGCCAGGGTGGGCCGTCCTTTCCAGAAGGTGAGCTTCAACCGCGGCATCTGCCGCGTCCACATTGTACACTAGGGTACGTGATGGGCCACGGGGGCAAAACGTCTTCAGCAACCTTGTGTGCCCCCGGCAATGTCATTGCCACTAGTGCGTCCCCGCGGAGATGTCCTCGCGCCCCTGCGCATCAACAACGCACCACGCGAGTCGGCGGCAAACGCAGTGGGGTCGCCTTGGAAAGCTGTCCATCATCCTGGCAAGAGGCGGGAATTCCCCTACCTACTTCGAGGGTGGACGGGGCGTGGCTCAGCGGGCGGAGCTTACAGGTGCTCCACGAAGGGAGAACCTTCTACTCTGTGTCTCCAGGAGAGGAAGATAGAACCCGCGCGTCACAGTCAGACACAGACCACGCTCCAGCACACCATCAGTTCACCTCCAGGAAGGACTCCAGATCTTCCTCTGCTATGGGATCTCTGAGCGCACAGCCGTGCTTCATCCTTGCCAAGCCCAAGAGCCAGGGTGGCTTGTCCTTTCCAGAAGCTGAGCTTCGACTGCGGCACCTGCTACGATTATGATTGTAAGTGCTTCCTTTGAGGTTTAGTTTCTGTAAAATGAGCATCGTGGCCTACCCAACCGGAGTATTTTCTACGAGTATGTCAGTAAGCGTTACCTAGCATGTTTTATACGCCCCGTTTATATTCTACACTAAGGGTACGTGATGGTCCACGGGGTAAACGTCTCCAGCAACCTTGTGTGCCTTTGGCAATGTTATTGTTACTAGTGCGTCTTTGTGGAGATGTCCTCGTGCTTCTGAGCATTAACAACGCACCACCGGAATCGGCGGTAAACGCATTGGGGTCGTTTTGGAAAGCTGTCCATCATCCTGGTAAAAGGCGGGAATTCCTTTACCTACTTCGAGGGTGGACGGGGTGTGGTTCAGCGGGCGGAGCTTACAGGTGCTTTATAAAGGGAGAACCTTCTACTCTGTGTCTCCCGGAGAGGAAGATAGAAACCCGCGCGTCACAGTCAGATACTGATTACGCTCCAGTATATCATCAGATTCACCTCCAGGAAGGATTCTAGATCTTTCTGCTATGGGATCTCTGAGCGCACAGCCTTGCTTTATCTTTGCCAAGCCCAAGAGTTAGGGTGGCTTGTCCTTTCCAGAAGGTGAGCTTCAACTGCGGCATCTGCTACGTTTATATTGTACACTAGGGGTATGTGATGGGCCATGGGGTAAACGTTTCCAGCAACCTTGTGTGCCTTTGGCAATGTTATTGTTACTAGTGCGTCTTTGTGGAGATGTCCTCGTGCTTCTGCGCATCAACACCGCACCACCGGAATCGGCGGTAAACGCAGTGGGGTCGTTTTGGAAAGCTGTCCATCATCCTGGTAAGAGGCGGGAATTCCTTTACCTACTTCGAGGGTGGACGGGCGTGGCTCAGAGGACGGAGCTTACAGGTGCTTTATAAAGGGAGATCCTTCTACTCTGTGTCTCCAGGAGAAGAAGATAGAACCCGCGCGTCACAGTCAGACACAGACCACGCTCCAGCACACCATCAGTTCACCTCCAGGAAGGACTCCAGATCTTCCTCTGCTATGGGATCTCTGAGCGCACAGCCGTGCTTCATCCTTGCCAAGCCCAAGAGCCAGGGTGGCTTGTCCTTTCCAGAAGCTGAGCTTCGACTGCGGCACCTGCTACGATTATGATTGTAAGTGCTTCCTTTGAGGTTTAGTTTCTGTAAAATGAGCATCGTGGCCTACCCAACCGGAGTATTTTCTACGAGTATGTCAGTAAGCGTTACCTAGCATGTTTTATACGCCCCGTTTATATTCTACACTAAGGGTACGTGATGGTCCACGGGGTAAACGTCTCCAGCAACCTTGTGTGCCTTTGGCAATGTTATTGTTACTAGTGCGTCTTTGTGGAGATGTCCTCGTGCTTCTGAGCATTAACAACGCACCACCGGAATCGGCGGTAAACGCATTGGGGTCGTTTTGGAAAGCTGTCCATCATCCTGGTAAAAGGCGGGAATTCCTTTACCTACTTCGAGGGTGGACGGGGTGTGGTTCAGCGGGCGGAGCTTACAGGTGCTTTATAAAGGGAGAACCTTCTACTCTGTGTCTCCCGGAGAGGAAGATAGAAACCCGCGCGTCACAGTCAGATACTGATTACGCTCCAGTATATCATCAGATTCACCTCCAGGAAGGATTCTAGATCTTTCTGCTATGGGATCTCTGAGCGCACAGCCTTGCTTTATCTTTGCCAAGCCCAAGAGTTAGGGTGGCTTGTCCTTTCCAGAAGGTGAGCTTCAACTGCGGCATCTGCTACGTTTATATTGTACACTAGGGGTATGTGATGGGCCATGGGGTAAACGTTTCCAGCAACCTTGTGTGCCTTTGGCAATGTTATTGTTACTAGTGCGTCTTTGTGGAGATGTCCTCGTGCTTCTGCGCATCAACACCGCACCACCGGAATCGGCGGTAAACGCAGTGGGGTCGTTTTGGAAAGCTGTCCATCATCCTGGTAAGAGGCGGGAATTCCTTTACCTACTTCGAGGGTGGACGGGCGTGGCTCAGCGGACGGAGCTTACAGGTGCTTTATAAAGGGAGATCCTTCTACTCTGTGTCTCCAGGAGAGGAAGATAGAACCCGCGCGTCACAGTCAGACACAGACCACGCTCCAGCACACCATCAGTTCACCTCCAGGAAGGACTCCAGATCTTCCTCTGCTATGGGATCTCTGAGCGCACAGCCGTGCTTCATCCTTGCCAAGCCCAAGAGCCAGGGTGGCTTGTCCTTTCCAGAAGCTGAGCTTCGACTGCGGCACCTGCTACGTTTATATTGGTAAGTGCTTCCTGTTGAGGTTTAGTTTCTGTAAAATGAGCATTGTGGCCTACACAACCGGAGTATTTTCTACGAGTATGTCAGTAAGCGTTACCTAGCATGTTTTATACACCCTGTTTATATTGTACACTAGGGGTACGTGATGGGCCACGGGGTAAACGTCTCCAGCAACCTTGTGTGCCTTTGGCAATGTTATTGTTACTAGTGCGTCTTTGTGGAGATGTCCTCGTGCTTCTGAGCATCAACAACGCACCACCGGAGTCGGCGGTAAACGCAGTGGGGTCGTTTTGGAAAGCTGTCCATCATCCTGGTAAGAGGCGGGAATTCCTTTACCTACTTCGAGGGTGGACGGGCGTGGCTCAGCGGGCGGATATTACAGGTGCTTTATAAAGGGAGATCCTTCTACTCTGTGTCTCCAGGAGAGGAAGATAGAACCCGCGCGTCACAGTCAGACACAGACCACGCTCCAGCACACCATCAGTTCACCTCCAGGAAGGACTCCAGATCTTCCTCTGCTATGGGATCTCTGAGCGCACAGCCGTGCTTCATCCTTGCCAAGCCCAAGAGCCAGGGTGGCTTGTCCTTTCCAGAAGCTGAGCTTCGACTGCGGCACCTGCTACGTTTATATTGGTAAGTGCTTCCTTTGAGGTTTAGTTTCTGTAAAATGAGCATCGTGGCCTACACAACCGGAGTATTTTCTACGAGTATGTCAGTAAGCGTTACCTAGCATGTTTTATACACCCTGTTTATATTGTACACTAGGGGTACGTGATGGGCCACGGGGTAAACGTCTCCAGCAACCTTGTGTGCCTTTGGCAATGTTATTGTTACTAGTGCGTCTTTGTGGAGATGTCCTCGTGCTTCTGAGCATCAACAACGCACCACCGGAGTCGGCGGTAATCGCATTGGGGTCGTTTTGGAAAGCTGTCCATCATCCTGGTAAAAGGCGGGAATTCCTTTACCTACTTCGAGGGTGGACGGGGCGTGGCTCAGCGGGCAGAGCTTACAGGTGCTTCATAAAGGGAGAACCTTCTACTCTGTGTCTCCAGGAGAGGAAGATAGAACCCGCGTGTCACAGTCAAATACAGATTACGCTCCAGTAGATCATCAGTTCACCTCCAGGAAGGATTCTGGATCTTTTTCTGCTATGGGATCTCTGAGCGCACAGCCTTGCTTTATCTTTGCCAAGCCCGAGAGTTAGGGTGGCTTGTCCTTTCCAGAAGCTGAGCTTCAACTGGGGCACCTGCTACGTTTATATTGGTAAGTGCTTCCTGTTGAGGTTTAGTTTCTGTAAAATGAGCATCGTGACCGAACCAACCGGAGTATTTTCTACGAGTATGTCAGTAAGCGTTACCTAGCATGTTTTATACGCCCCGTTTATATTGTACACTAGGGGTACCTGATGGGCCACGGGGTAAACGTCTCCAGCAACCTTGTGTGCCTTTGGCAATGTTATTGTTACTAGTGCGTCTCTGTGGAGATGTCCTCGTGCTTCTGTGCATCAACAACGCACCACCGGAATCGGCGGTAAACGCAGTGGGGTCGTTTTGGAAAGCTGTCCATCATCCTGGTAAAAGGCGGGAATTCCTTTACCTACTTCGAGGGTGGACGGAGCGTGGCTCAGCGGGCGGAGCTTACAGGTGCTTCATAAAGGGAGAACCTTCTACTCTGTGCCTCCAGGAGAGGAAGATAGAACCCGCGCGTCACAGTCAGATACAGATTACGCTCCAGTACATCATCAGTTCACCTCCAGGAAGGATTCTGGATCTTTTTCTGCTATGGGATCTCTGAGCGCACAGCCTTGCTTTATCTTTGCCAAGCCCAAGAGTTAGGGTGGCTTGTCCTTTCCAGAAGCTGAGCTTCAACTGCGGCACCTGCTACGTTTATATTTGGAAGTGCTTCCTTTGAGGTTTAGTTTCTGTAAAATGAGCATCGTGGCCTACCCAACCGGAGTATTTTCTACGAGTATGTCAGTAAGCGTAACCTAGCATGTTTTATACGCCCCGTTTATATTGTACACTAAGGGTACGTGATGGGCCACGGGGTAAACGTCTCCAGTAACCTTGTGTTCCTTTGGCAATATGATTGTTACTAGTGCGTCTTTGTGGAGATGTCCTTGTGCTTCTGAGCATCAACAACGCACCACCGGAATCGGCGGTAAACACATTGGGGTCGTTTTGGAAAGCTGTCCATCATCCTGGTAAGAGGCGGGAATTCCTTTACTTACTTCGAGGGTGGACGGGACGTGGCTCAGCGGGCGGAGCTTACAGGTGCTTTATAAAGGGAGAACCTTCTACTCTGTGTCTCCAGGAGAGGAAGATAGAACCCGCGCGTCACAGTCAGATACTGATTACGCTCCAGTACATCATCAGTTCACCTCCAGGAAGGATTCTAGATCTTTTCTGCTATGGGATCTCTGAGCGCAGAGCCTTCCTTCATCTTTGCCCAGCCCAAGAGTTACGGTGGCTTGTCCTTTCCAGAAGCTGAGCTTCAACTGCGGCACCTGCTACGTTTATATTTGGAAGTGCTTCTTTTGAGGTTTAGTTTCTGTAAAAATGCGCATCGTCGCCTACCCAACCGGGGTATTTTCTACGAGTATGTCAGTAAGCGTTACCTAGCATGTTTTATACGCCCCGTTTATATTGTACACTAAGGTTACGTGATGGGCCACGGGGTAAACGTCTCCAGCAACCTTGTGTGCCTTTGGCAATGTGATTGTTACTAGTGCGTCTTTGTGGAGATGTCCTCGTGCTTCTGCGCATCAACAACGCACCACCGGAATCGGCGGTAAACGCAGTGGGGTCGTTTTGGGAAAGCTGTCCATCATCCTGGTAAGAGGCGGGAATTCCTTTACCTACTTCGAGGGTGGACGGGGCGTGGCTCAGCGGGCGGATATTACAGGTGCTTTATGAAGGGAGAACCTTCTACTCTGTGTCTCCAGGAGAGGAAGATAGAAACCTGCGCGTCACAGTCAGATACTGATTACGCTCCAGTACATCATCAGTTCACCTCCAGGAAGGATTCTAGATCATTTCTGCTATGGGATCTCTGAGCGCACAGCCGTGCTTTATCTTTGCCAAGCACAAGAGTTAGGGTGGCTTGTCCTTTCCTGAAGCTGAGCTTCAACTGCGGCACCTGCTACGATTATAATTGCAAGTGCTTCCTTTGAGGTTTAGCCTCTGTAAAATGAGCACCGTGGCCTACCCAACCAGAGTATTTTCTACGAGTATGTTAGTAAGCGTAACCTAGCATGTTTTATACGCCCAGTTTATATTGTACACTAAGGGTACGTGATGGGCCACGGGGAAAACGTCTCCAGCAACCTTGTGTTCCTTTGGCAATGTGATTGTTACTAGTGCGTCTTTGTGGAGATGTCCTCGTGCTTCTGAGCATTAACAACGCACCACCGGAATCGGCGGTAAACGCATTGGGGTCGTTTTGGAAAGCTGTCCATCATCCTGGTAAAAGACGGGAATTCCTTTACCTACTTCGAGGGTGGACGGGCGTGGCTCAGCGGGCGGAGCTTACAGGTGCTTTATAAAGGGAGAACCTTCTACTCTGTGTCTCCAGGAGAGGGAGATAGAACCCGCGCGTCACAGTCAGATACAGATTATGCTCCAGTACATCATCAGTTCACCTCCAGGAAGGATTCTAGATCTTTTTCTGCTATGGGATCTCTGGGCGCACAGCCTTGCTTTAGTTTCCAAAGAAACTATAAATCAATAGAAATATACATATAATCTGAAAAAAATAATTATCCCCATAGGCATATGCAGTTCATAGTTGTTTGAAAAAGGTGGTTATGAAGGAAAGAGCCAACTCTTGAGTAGTTTCCTGAAAACAAGAAAGTTATCTGGGGCTCTTATAGTTGGGGGTAATGAATTCCATAGTTTGGCTGCTTGGACGGAGAAGGATGTACCACCTACAGTCTTTTTCTTGTATGGTGGTGTTCTAAGGCGGGGTGCCAGTCTTGAGCGGAGGGTTCTTTGTTGGATGTATTTGGTAATTTTCTTTCTGATGAAAAGCGGTCCTGTTCCATGTATAGCTTTGTGGGTGATACAAAGCAGCTTGAAAGTGCATCTTCTGGCAACGGGTAGCCAGTGTAGTGCTCTCAAGGCAGGGGAGATGTGGGCTTGCGGCTTTATATGTAGTAGTAGCCTGGCTGCGGAATTCTGGATACATTGTAGTTTTTTCATAACAGATAGAGATGATCCATGGTAGAGGCTATTGGCATAATCCAGTTTGGATAATACAAGTGAGATAGTAGCTTGCACCTTGTGTGGAAATCCGAGGTGAGGGAAAATGCGTCGTAAAGTCTTTAAGGTGATGAAGCTTGTGCGTGCTAATTTGTCTACTTGGGCATTCATAGTTAGTTTGGAATCCATGGTGATTCCTAGGTTTTTCACTTCCTTGGATAATTGAGGAGGTGGTCCGAGATCGTCAGGCCAGACGCACAGAGGCTCATAATGTTTCCAGTCACCACATGTGAGTATTTCAGTTTTTGGAGGTATTTAGTTTGAGATGGCTCCAGGTCATCCACTGATCAACGGCTCTGAGGCAACTGAAGATTTGAGAGTTTTCAATGTTTTTGGGGTCTTCTAATTGAAGTAGTATTTGTGTGTCATCTGCATAGTTGTAGCATGTGAGATGGAAATCATTGATCAGTTCTGGTAAAGATATCATGTAGATGTTAAAAAGCAAAGGTGAGATGATTGACCCTTGGGGGACCCCTGTTTTTGTGAGGTAGGGTTCGGATGAGAAGGGGGGTGAGTGGATGATATTTGCTCTTTTTTGGAGATAGGAAGTAATCCAGTCGAGCGCAATCCCTTGTATGCCGGCTTCGTGGAGTCTTTGAGTTAGGGTGTCATGGTCAACTGTATCAAAGGCAGCTGAGAGGTCCAAGAGAAGTAGTGCAGCAACTCCATTTCGGTCAACTGTGTTTTTAAGATCGTCCCAGATTGCCATTATGATTAATTAAGCCCGTTTATAATAATGGCGAACTACCCCGTGGGCACAATTTCCCACGTACATTATTTTTCTTTGCTAAAATCACACTACCTTATACGATTTTGGTTACGTGATATATGAATATTTGTTAGTCCTTCTTTTTCTGCGTCATCACACCCAATGTTGAAGAACTTCTGTTGCTGCTTTCCGAATTTCTCAAATCCTGAGAGTACACGGGAGCAAACCACGAGTACACGAGTTTTCTTTCACCGCCTCCAATAAATAAAGCATAGCAAATCTGCTGACTACAGCTTATTTTGCCACACAGAAGTGTACAAAAAATCATCCATTCATTCAAGAATTAGGCACAGCTCGTAAATTAATATTTGGAGCTGTTTAAACTTCCACGATTAACTGACAAAGATTCAGATGCAATTTGACCAATTTCCTCGATGGAATTCAAGTAATTATACCAACTGATTGCATTATTGCATGTTGGCTAAGCTGTAATATATACTACAGAGTTGGAACATTTTAACTTTTAAACATCAGTGTAGTTGAAGAAAGCATGCTTAAGTGAGATTCCATATTATCTCCGTTTTAAGAGCAACTTAAAAGAGCAATAAGGATCAGAAAAAAAGCTTTGATTCAGCAACGTAAGGCCGAGTGGCCGAGGCAGAGATAGGGCAGGCATCCCTAGAAAGGATCGAAGAATTATGCTTATAATTATTGTTTTAGGCTATTTTTTAATTTGGGATATTCACAATGCAGGGGAATACATAATTGAGGTTGAAATGTCAGCATTGTTAACGGAATGTGTTTGCTGCATTATGCCGCGCTAATGTCCCTGGAATTGTAATTGTGTTCTTTCAACTGTGAAGGAAATGTAAATTATTTAATGTGATTTGAGTTACAAACCAGTGTTGCTGACCCATTTTTATATCAAATCAGAGGAACTGTGTTAAAGAGTTTTGGCTATTCATTTTCCCAGACAGATGAGGGCTGCAGTATATAACTTGCACCATCATATATTACAGATGTCATAGGTGATGTTATATGTGAGGTAATTAGCAGTGCATCACAGTAGTGGAAGATAATCTTATGTCAGTTACATATAACTGGTGAATTTTGGCGTTTTTTTTTTCAATTTAAACAGAAGTGTGTTTTCAGTTAATTTCTAAAGTTTTTTGAAGCAAAAGTTAACATTTTACTACCTTCCTCAGACATAACTCCACTTTAAACTTTCTATAGCTATTTAAAGTAATATATCACAATAGTGCCTTCCCGTATTCGGGATGGCGTGGAAATTGAGAGAAACAAGGGAGGCCTGACGTCTGCATTCTCCTAAATATCCTACTACCACACAAAGCAAACATAGGCCCTCATTACGGCCTTGGCGGGCAGCTGAAGCCGCCTTGCCAAGATTGGACCGCCAGGCGGCCGCCAATTCTGCCGCACCCCCGCTGCGGCCATTTGGAGATCCCCGCTGGGCCGGCGGGTGGAAACCTAGTTTCCGCCCGCCGGCCCAGCGGTGATCTCGGCCGCAACACAGGAGCCGGCTCCAAATGGAGCCGGCGGTGTTTCGGCCGTGCGACGGGTGCAGTTGCACCCGGCGCGCTTTTCACTGTCTGCATAGCAGACAGTGAAAAGTTGCACGGGGCCCTGTCAGGGGGCCCCTGCACTGCCCATGCCAGTGGGGCCCCGCGACTCCCCGTACCGCCAGCCTTTTCCTGGCAGTTCTAACTGCCAGAAAAAGGCTGGCGGTAGGGGGACTCGTAATCCCCTGGGCAGCGCTGCAAGCGCTGCCCTGGTGGATTACAACCGCTGGGGCCATTGTGGCGGGAAACCGCCGACCCCGGCAGTGCGACCGCAGCACTTCCGCCGCGGTCGTAATCCCATGGGAAGCACCGCCAGCCTGTTGGCGGTGCTTCCTCCGAAACAGCCCTGGAGGTCTTGGACCGTCAGGGTTGCAATGAGGGCTATAGTGCTGTGGGGGCTCAGTGCTAGTGCCTCTATGCTCCTGATTCCAAACAATACTTCACTCCTGAGAATACCAAAATGTCCCTGGTGTCAACAAACATATGACCTTTGGAATATTTGTAAAAACCTATAGGGTACCTCACACACCCCACTCTGCATCCTCTGTCACATACACCACCCTTTCGAAGCACTGGCAGTTGTCTTTTGCTGACACTCCAATGTGAGTTTTCAACTAACGGGAGTAGAGAAAGACTTTGACACTATTTATCCCCAAAAATGAATATATATATAATGCATTACATGGCTAGGCTGGAGTACATTTACCACTGTTTAAGGGCCTTTATGGCGGTAGAAACATTAGAAGTGCAGTTTGTGAATGGCACTGGATATTTTTGTTGTGAGTGGATGTTTCCATTTGCATGCCCTTCTCTAAATCCTTCCTTATCCTGCCTAAGCCTCTACTTACCACTGTCATAGTAATACCATTGTAGTACTGAGACTCTGGGATTTTGGGAGGCAGCACCACCGAGAGTGGGGAAATGAGTAAAATTCCACACGTGTGACAACTGTTGGTCTGACTCTTCCAGCTAGCTAGCAGCACCTCACCAGTACCGGAGGTAAACGTGATTTGTGGCAACCTATCGCATGACACTCTAAGACTCCGCAGGGAAGTCGTGGTTGAATAGATCTAATCCATTTCTCTTAGTTAAAGTCTCATACATGCAAAGGCAAACAGAAGCAGGATGTTGTTCAATAAGTTTTATTGAAGCAACTGCGTTCTATGTAAAAAGGCATGAATTGCTATTATACAACAGGAAAGTGAAACACAACAGGGTAGTGAAACGCAACACAACAGAAAAGTGAAACACAGAAAGAGTCCCACCATATTGTCATAATAGTGTAGCTAATATCCCTACCTACATTACCAAGTTTCTACATGAGAGCAAGTAGCAGTGGTAGCCCTAATCTGCCCATCTAGTACCGGGAAGGAAGCCCAATTCCCATACCTGTGTTCAGAGGTAAAGAAGAGGTCTGGTAGTCTGCCGAGAG
Organism: Pleurodeles waltl; assembly: GCF_031143425.1. Lineage (NCBI taxonomy): Eukaryota > Metazoa > Chordata > Amphibia > Caudata > Salamandridae > Pleurodeles > Pleurodeles waltl. Next base: position 638,186,026 of record NC_090444.1, read on the forward strand.
TCCTACTATGTAGACGAAGAGGAAGTATGGAGTTTCAGCAGAAACTGCAACAACGTGCAGCATGAGATGACAGGCTGGCTGGAAGGCCCCCTCTAAGGTGGTGGGGGAGCATGTTGTTTTTATAATAAAAAATCTTGTTGTTCTGAGAACTGCCCTGATGTGACAACACATATTTTTCTATGTAGGGTAGACATTGTATTCTCTGGACCGGCAATACCCGATAAAATATTGTGTGCTGCCTTGGAGTGAGCACAGGATGAAATGTTGTGCAAAGAAATGAATAGCAAATTCTGCCTGGAAGGGCAACTGATTAAAAATAATAAAACATCACCACTAAAAGGAAGCCTTGCTAAAATAATAAAAGGAAAAAAATTACAAGTGACTAGGTGAGAGGGCACAGGCCTCAGACCCAAAGCTAAAATGCATTTCCCTACATGAATGCTAAAATAACCTCACAAGACCCTCCCCCATTGTCGGTTCGAGAGTGTACGTTCTATAAAAATATAACCCACTGCAAAAATCTTTATGTCTACAACAATTTCTACTAAAAGCAAGCTAAAAATGTACATAAAAAGGATAAAAAATATCCATATTGACAAACAGGGCAGACTAAAATAAAACCAAAATTCAAAGGTCATTCTAGAATTTATAAAAGCAATCCATCAAATGAAGGCCGAATGTCATCACTTTTATTGAATTCAGAACAGATTCCACCGCAGCAGCTGACAAGTTAATCAGTTCATTGACAAGAAAAGCGAGGGAGCACTCATGTACCTTTGCCTCAGCTATAACTGTGGCTAAGGCGGCAGCATCCCGTGCAGTGCCAGGTGTTGTAGAACCTGGAAGCACTTGCTCCACAAAGGGCAGCTCATAGGAAGCTTCTCGTACCAAACCGCAATCTCAATGTGCATGTCTGGTAATGAACCCTCATCGAGAATATTAACAGATCTGCGCCCAAAGAAGGTACCTGCTGCATAGCAAGACACACTTTGGGTGCATGTTCAAATGGGCATCACAAACATCGAAAGATGGGCTGCACAAATTCAGAACTGGATTGAATGAAAAATACCATTTGGACTCAAGTTCATCTAGGAGTGGTGCTCCGAGATACTGGATCATGCATTCACGACAAAGTTGGGCTGATGGAAGTGCCATCAGTCCTCCTTGTTAAGACGGGGCAGCCAATTCATAGGAAAAATAAGCAACAGCAAAATGCCACCAATTAATGCCAAAGTAACATAGAATCCCCCAGAGACACTCGAAAAAATAGAGTGTATGGCTGAATGTATTATGCCAAATATAGATAAGAAGGTGTTGACAAAACCAGAACTAATAGCCTTCAAGGAATGTACAATCCCAGTGGTGTTAGATGTGTTGAAAATGCGATTTATAAGTTCATCATAATGTTTCGGAAAGTTTGTATTTGAAAGGGACTGTGGTGGTCATTCTGACCTCGGCGGTAAAAGGCGCCTACCGCCGGTCAGAAATCCTCCATAATCCCGCCGCGGTCGCGGAAACCCGCCACGGTCATTCTGACCCGCAGAAGGCAAACCTCCGAAAATCCGACCGCCACAACAGACCGCCAGACCAGCGGTCGGCGGAAAGGTGGAGGTGACCAAACCTTCACCGCCACGCCAACAGAAATACGCCCATCCCATTACGACCCACGAATCCACGCGGCGGTCATTCAAACGCGGTATTCCATTGGCGGGACACACCGGCGCGGTCAGAATACACACCAACGAACAAAACTCACCCACATTGGACGATTTGAATCCCACACACCTGATACACATACACACACCACTCCCACACACACAATACAATATAAAACACCCACCCACATCACCCACAAACCCCTACGCTTACAAAATCGTAAAGAAGGCAAGAGCGAGACACCAGCATCCAAAACATAACAGCCACAGCCACTCAACACCATCAACCACACACTATCCACACACAAAACAACACACACCACCACACTCAACTCACTTAAATACACATACTCCACCCCACACATCATACACCCCACCCCATGGCACCCCAAAGACAACCCCGCTTCACAGACGAAGAACTCAGGGTTATGGTGGAGGAAATCGTTCGTGTAGAGCCCCAGCTGTTCGGCACACAGGTCCAATACACCAGCATTGCCCGGAGGACGGAGCTATGGCAGAGGATTGTCGACAGGGTGAACGCAGTGGGACAGCACCCCAGAAATCGGGAAGACATCAGGAAGCGATGGAACGACCTACGGGGGAAGGTGCGTTCCATGGTATCCTGGCACAACATCGCCGTGCAGAAGACTGGCGGAGGACCCCCACCTCAACCCCCACAATTCACATCATGGGAGGAGGAAGTCTTGAACATCCTGCATCCTGACGGCCTCGCAGGAGTCGGCGGAGGAATGGATACTGGTAAGTTGAAGCTTCAATACTGCTTCCCCCCCACCTGCATGCCAAATCAGACCCCAACCCTCACCCCCATCCTCGAACCCCACCCTCACCCCCACCCCCATCCTCACCCCCACCCTCACCCCCACCACCATCCTCACCCCCACCCTCACCCCCACCACCATCCTCACCCCCACCACCATCCTCACCCCCACCCCCAGCACACCTATTCCCCGCCAATGTCTCACCATCACAACCCACACATCCCAAAACCTAGGCCTGCATGCGTCCACTAAGCATGGACACCCATCACCAAAGCATGCCCAATGCATATACACATCCCCCCCACAAGCCACCCTCACCAAAGCCCCCACACACGAATGCCAGCACTTGGGGACACGGGAACCCACAGATACACCCATATGCCACACATTGAAACTATAACCATACCTCTATACCCCTGCAGGACCCGACCGTCAACACACCGCGGCGGAGGGGCCAGAATTATCCACACCCCCCACCCAAGAGGCCGTCAGCGATGACAGCAGCTCTGTCGATCTGGACACCGATGACCAGCCCGGACCATCGGGGACCTCTGGACAGTCGGTTCCCCTCACACAGGCACAGGCCACTATAGACCCTAACCCCTCTGGGAACACCAGCACAGCTCCCACCCAGCGGGCCCATGCCTCTGTCTCCAGGGCGCGTCAATCTGCGGTGTGTCTACCACTACAGGGCACCCAGGATAACCCACCACCCCAACAACAACAGGGACCTGGGGGCAGTGGTAGTGGGCACACCGGCCAGGGGGCAGAGGCCCAGGGAAACAGGGCAACTCGGCGGGCAGCTGTGCGACAGGGGGGGGAGGAGAGGCCCAGGGAACCCACTCTCCACGAGGTCCTCACCACCATCATGGGAGCATACAACCGCTCCCAGGAGACGATGGCGACGGTACTGGCCCGGTTCCAGGAGATCCAGGTGCTGCAGGAGGAACACTATCGGGGGTACAGGGAGGACATCCGAGCCATCAACACCACCCTGGTTACCATGGTAGGGCTGCTGCAGGACCTCGTAAACAGCAGGGCGGACACTGAACAACACCCAAGGGCCCCTGCCACTAGCCGGGACCAAGAACAGCCATCCACCTCCGCCGGCGCTAGTGGACAGGAGGCCCCCGCACAGCAGCAGCCCACCAGACCCCCACCTCCTGCAGGAGAAGAACCACCCCGCAAGAGGGCCCTGAGATCTCGCAAGACAGAGTAGGATGTCAAGACCCCCGCCAGCAATGGATACCACCTAATGTCATCCCACTGTCCCACATTGTCACCCTGTCCATCCTCGAACTGCCCATGCTCCATCTCTCCACAGGCCTCTGGACAATGCACCTGTGTGACTGTTACTCTGGACTCTGCCATGGACATTCCTTCACCATAGCCCCCACCCACTTGAAACCACCCATCCCATTTTGAGCACTTCAATAAACACCTATTTTGCACCAAAATATCAGGAGTCTGGCTGTGATTTCAATAGATTGTAATTGACATGACAGTGCAAATATGTCCTTGTACATGGTGAAGTCAACAAAGAGCTGCCACAAAGCTGTAGTCCATGGGGAAACGAAGCACAGGACTCGTAGTGGGGACCCCAGATCTGAAATAGGGAGGGAAAAGCCAAAACTCAGTCATCATACACTGGGGCAAATAGACAGGCAGCAGAGATGCTGCAGAGTAGTTAACTTTTACTAAATTATCTTTGAAATGTTACCTGTGTCCTATTGGAAGTACTGTTCAATGATTCTGTCCCTGTTGTCTGTTTCAGCCCCGTCGTCTTCCTCCTCGTCACTCTCCTCAGGTTCCACCGCTGCCACAACACCACCGTCTCGACCATCCTCCTGCAGGAAAGGCACCTGGCGGCGCAAAGCCAGGTTGTGAAGCATGCAGCAGGCCACGATGATGTGACACACCTTCTTAGGTGAGTACATTAGGGATCCACCGGTCATATGCAGGCAGCGAAACCTGGCCTTTAGGAGGCCAAAGGTGCGTTCGATCACCCTCCTAGTACGCCCATGGGCCTCATTGTACCGTTCCTCTGCCCTGGTCCGGGATTTCCTTACTGGGGTCAGTAGCCACGACAGGTTGGGGTACCCAGAGTCCCCCACTAGCCATACACGGTGTCTCTGTAGCTGTTCCATCACGTAAGGGATGCTGCTATTCCTGAGGATGTAGGTGTCATGCACTGACCCTGGGAATTTGGCATTTACATGCGAGATGTACTGGTCAGCCAAACACACCACCTGGATGTTCATTGAATGGTAACTTTTTCTGTTCCTGTACACCTGCTCCCTGTCTCTTGGGGGAACCAAAGCCACATGGGTCCCATCAATGGCACCAATTACGTTGGGAATATGTCCAAGGGCGTAGAAATCACCCTTCACTGTAGCCAGTTCGCCCACCTCAGGGAAAATGATGTAGTTCCTCACGGATTTCATCAGGGCAGACAACACTCTGGATAACACCTTTGAAAACATGGGCTGAGACATCCCAGAAGCAATTCCCACGGTTGTCTGAAATGACCCACTTGCCAAGAAATGGAGTACTGACATGACCTGCACCAGAGGGGGAATCCCTGTGGGTTGGCGGATGGGGGACATCAGGTCGGGCTCCAGCCGGGCACACAGTTCATGGATAGTGGCACGGTTAAGACGGTAGGTCAGGATAATGTGGCGTTCTTCCATTGTCGACAGGTCCACCAGCGGTCGGTACACGGGAGGATTCATCCCTCTCCTCGCCCAACCCAGCGGACGGTGCCTAGGAAGGACAACATGGAGCACACAGTCAGGCAACCCACAGGTACGTACTCACAGCTAGCACAGTATACGATTCTCTATGCAGTGAATGGCGTGTATGAGTGGCTATGCAAGGCCTAGGCCTGTGTGACGCAGTTGAAATTGAGCCATGTGGGCCCTGGAAATGGCGGCTGCCTGACCTGTGAAGTGTGACAATGGGATGTGAGGTCAATGCGCTGGCGTGGCACACCGCGGCGGGCGGCGGGCCAAGACCGCGGCGCGAAGCCGCATTGGTTAACATTGAAGCCTATAGGTTTCAGGAGCCAATGGCGAAGGGCGCCGGCGGTGGCGGGACGCACCGCCGCGGTACGCACCGCCGCGGACGTGACCGCCATTTTCTATCTACTTATCCACTTGCGACTTGAACTTTCACAGGAGAGGACCTATACTGCAAGTGTTGCTGTGACCTCGGTCTGGAAGGGACAATGGCTGCTGCGACTGGGGAAAGGGCCCCTGCCTTCACTGGAGAGGAGTTGGAGAAACTTGTGGATGGGGTCCGCCCCCAGTTTGCGCTACTCTACGGTCCTCCAGACCAACAAGTGAGTTTAATTCTATCTGGATTTGGGGCCACTGGCTGGCTTGGGGGCCTGGCGGGGATGGGGGGCATGTTGGGGCTGGCGGGGGGCCTGGCGGGGATGGGGGGCATGTTGGGCATGGCGGGGGGCCTGGCGGGGGGCCTGGTGGGGATGGGGTGCATGTTGGGGCTGGCGGGGGGCCTGGCGGGGATGGGGTGCATGTTGGGCATGGCGGGGGGCCTGGCGGGGGGCCTGGCGGGGATGGGGGGCATGTTGGGCATGGCGGGGGGCCTGGCGGGGGGCCTGGCGGGGATGGGGGGCATGTTGGGCATGGCGGGGGGCCTGGCGGGGATGGGGTGCATGTTGGGGCTGGCGGGGGGCCTGGCGGGGATGGGGTGCATGTTGGGCATGGCGGGGGGCCTGGCGGGGGGCCTGGCGGGGATGGGGGGCATGTTGGGCATGGCGGGGGGCCTGGCGGGGGGCCTGGCGGGGATGGGGTGCATGTTGGGCATGGCGGGGGGCCTGGCGGGGGGCCTGGCGGGGATGGGGTGCATGTTGGGCATGGCGGGGATGGGGGGCGTTGGGCCACTGGAAAGGAAAATGCTGAGTAACTTGAACGTGGTATTTCTCCCTCCCTGTACGTGTCACATAGGTCCGCGCCCATGAGAAGATCGGGATTTGGCGTGCCATCGCCAAGGAAGTCCGGGGCCTGGGGGTCCACCATCGACGGGGCACCCACTGCCGCAAGAGGTGGGAGGACATCCGCCGCGGGACCAAGAAGACCGCTGAGTCTCTGCTGGGGATGGCCTCCCAACGTAGGCGGGGTGCCTGCCGTCAACTGAGCCCCCTGATGTTCCGGATCCTGGCGGTGGCCTACCCTGATTTGGATGGGCGCGTGAGGGCAGCACAGCAGACACAAGGGGGTGAGTACAAGCATCATCTACTCTGTTGTCGTGCAGTGGAGGTGTCTGGGTGGGGGAGGAGGGCTGTCGGTCCCCCTAGGCCAGGGCGATATCTGTAGGCTGGGCACCCCCGTAAGCCCCTGTGTCCCCAGCCACCACCCTCAGTAGTGTGTCAGTACAGCCATCCCTGGGCCGTGTCATCCATGGGTGCAGTTGACAACTCTAGGCGTGTAGGGCATGTTCCACGGAATGCGTAGCGGACCCCAAGTGCGCAACTTAGTGCAGGGGGCATCTGTGTCTGTCATGTCCGCTAACTGTACCGGAGATCCATGTACTCAATATCCCTTTATTTCTCTCCCCCCCCCCTTTTTGTTTGTCTTTCTGTGCTTGTGTGCATCAGCATCATCAGGCGGAGGAGAAGTGGCATCGGGGCAGGAGGGAGCTGCATCTCACATGGCCCAGGAGGGCCATGCCACAGAGTCAGACTGGACCAGTGAGACGGAGGGCGAGGGGAGCTCCACGACGGGGACGACTGGAGCCTGCAGCGACACGGACACGTCCTCGGAAGGGGGCTCCCTTGCGGGGGTGGCACCATCCGTGCCCCCCGCCATTACAGGTACAGCCGCCACCCAGCGCACCATCTCCGCCCTCCCAGCAGCCCCTCCGCGTTCGCCCCGTGCCCGCTCTGCCAGGAAGCCGGGCATCTCCTTCGCCCCAGGCACCTCAGGCCCTGCCCCTGTTACCCCCGCTGCCCTCAGTGAGGAGGTCATTGACCTCCTCCGAACGCTCATTGTTGGGCAGACTACCCTTTTGAATGCCATCCAGGGGGTGGAGAGGGAGGTTCATCGCAGCAATGCGTACCTGGAGGGCATTCATTCGGGTCAGGCTGCCCATCAGCGATCGTTCCAGGCTCTGGCCTCAGCACTGACGGCAGCCATTGTCCCTGTCTCCTGCCTGCCTCTACTAACTCCCTCCTCCCAGTCTCCTGTTCCTCTGCCTGTCCCACCCACACCATCAGACCAGCCTGCACACACCTCAACACCCAAGAGAAGCTCATCCAAACATAAGCACCACAGATCACCCAGACATTCACACACGCAACATTCCGATGCAGACATGCCAACAGTCACTACCACCTCTGTGACCCCCACCTCCTCGTCTCCCTCCTCGCTCCCTGTGACGTCTACACTCACACCTCCATTCACCTCACCATCAGCCAGTGTTTCCATCACCAGCACACCCTCCACTCCAGTCCGCACACGTGCAGTCACCATCCCCACTGCCATTTACACGTCCCCTGTGTCCTCTCCCACTGTGTCTGTCACCCCCTCTTCCACACCACACAAACGCAGCCACCCACCCACCCAACAGCCATCCACCTCACGACAGCCTATCCCTCCTGCACCTGCACCCAAAGACAGCAAACGTGACTCACCTACAACCACATCCTCTCCCTCCACTCCCATTCCCACTGTACCTACCACTCTCCATTGTCCCAAGAAGCTCTTCCTCGCCACTACTAACTTCTTTCCTGACCCTGAGCCCCCCCCTCCTTCTCGTCGGGGTAAGAAGAGCACCTCAGCCACCACCAGCCCTGCAGCCCCCTTGACAAGGGTGCAGGGGTATTGGAGCCCGCCAGCCCGCATGTCTGGATCTTCGCCCAGCAGCAAGGGGACAGCCAGCCCACCCCCTGGGAAGAGGAGCAGAAGGCGGAAGGGGCGCCGCAGGAGCCCGCCTTCTACATCCCCCCCGGACACCACCCAGAGACAGTCACCAGCCACAGCTCCAAAGGGAGGCAAGGGCCACAGGCCGACGACTAAGGAGGGCAAGGGCAGCAAGTTGGAGAGGTCAGGCAGCAGGCCTGCTGCCCAGGAGGAGCCCACAACCCCCATAGCCGCTGCCCCGGGAGGAACCGGCACAGCTGCCCCGGGAGAGCCCACCACCCCCATAGCCGCTGCCCAGGGAGGACCCAGCCCAGCTGGCCAGGAGGGCCCCACCACCCACAGCCCAGGTGGGCAGTGAAGGAGCACCATCCCCGCTGCCCAGGAGGGCACCACCAGGCAATTAGCAGTTGGCCATAGACCGTCCGCCGTCTCAAGAACCGCTGAACTGGGCCCCGCCGTCTCATGAACCGCTGAACTGGGCCCCGCCGTCTCAAGAACCGCTGAACTTGGCCCTTCAAGGCAAGAACCGCTGAACTGGGCCCTTCAAGGCAAGAACCGCTGAACTGGGCCCTTCAAGGCAAGAACCGCTGAACTGGGCCCCGCCGTCTCAAGAACCGCTGAACTGGGCCCTTCAAGGCAAGAACCGCTGAACTGGGCCCCGCCGTCTCCAGAACCGCTGAACTGGGCCCCGCCGTCTCAAGAACCGCTGAACTGGGCCCTTCAAGGCAAGAACCGCTGAACTGGGCCCTTCAAGGCAAGAACCGCTGAACTGGGCCCTTCAAGGCAAGAACCGCTGAACTGGGCCCCGCCGTCTCAAGAACCGCTGAACTGGGCCCCGCCGTCTCAAGAACCGCTGAACTGGGCCCTTCAAGGCAAGAACCGCTGAACTGGGCCCTTCAAGGCAAGAACCGCTGAACTGGGCCCTTCAAGGCAAGAACCGCTGAACTGGGCCCCGCCGTCTCAAGAACCGCTGAACTGGGCCCTTCAAGGCAAGAACCGCTGAACTGGGCCCCGCCGTCTCAAGAACCGCTGAACTGGGCCCTTCAAGGCAAGAACCGCTGAACTGGGCCCCGCCGTCTCCAGAACCGCTGAACTGGGCCCCGCCGTCTCAAGAACCGCTGAACTGGGCCCTTCAAGGCAAGAACCGCTGAACTGGGCCCCGCCGTCTCAAGAACCACTGAACTGGGCCCTTCAAGGCAAGAACCGCTGAACTGGGCCCCGCCGTCTCAAGAACCGCTGAACTGGGCCCTTCAAGGCAAGAACCGCTGAACTGGGCCCCGCCGTCTCAAGAACCGCTGAACTGGGCCCTTCAAGGCAAGAACCGCTGAACTGGGCCCTTCAAGGCAAGAACCGCTGAACTGGGCCCTTCAAGGCAAGAACCGCTGAACTGGGCCCTGCCGTCTCAAGAACCGCTGAACTGGGCCCTTCAAGGCAAGAACCGCTGAACTGGGCCCCGCCGTCTCAAGAACCGCTGAACTGGGCCCTTCAAGGCAAGAACCGCTGAACTGGGCCCCGCCGTCTCCAGAACCGCTGAACTGGGCCCCGCCGTCTCAAGAACCGCTGAACTGGGCCCTTCAAGGCAAGAACCGCTGAACTGGGCCCCGCCGTCTCAAGAACCGCTGAACTGGGCCCTTCAAGGCAAGAACCGCTGAACTGGGCCCCGCCGTCTCCAGAACCGCTGAACTGGACCCCGCCGTCTCAAGAACCGCTGAACTGGGCCCTTCAAGGCAAGAACCGCTGAACTGGGCCCCGCCGTCTCAAGAACCGCTGAACTGGGCCCTTCAAGGCAAGAACCGCTGAACTGGGCCCTTCAAGGCAAGAACCGCTGAACTGGGCCCCGCCGTCTCAAGAACCGCTGAACTGGGCCCTTCAGGGCAAGAACCGCTGGCCCTTTGGCAGACGTGGCAGGGCAGGATCTATCTCGGGCAGGGCTGCAGGATGTCCTCTGGCCAACTTGCCTCCTCCAGTGGCAGTGGGGTCTGTTATGGACTGTATGGACTGTGGCTTTGCTCTCCCCAGGATGGCCCAGTGGGCAGGCCACCCACTGTATGGACTGTATGGACTGTGGCTTTGCTCTCCCCAGGATGGCCCAGTGGGCAGGCCACCCACTGTATGGACTGTATGGACTGTGGCTTTGCTCTCCCCAGGATGGCCCAGTGGGCAGGCCACCCACTGTATGGACTGTATGGACTGTGGCTTTGCTCTCCCCAGGATGGCCCAGTGGGCAGGCCACCCACTGTATGGACTGTATGGACTGTGGCTTTGCTCTCCCCAGGATGGCCCAGTGGGCAGGCCACCCACTGTATGGACTGTATGGACTGTGGCTTTGCACTCCCCAGGATGGCCCAGTGGGCAGGCCACCCACTGTATGGACTGTATGGACTGTGGCTTTGCTCTCCCCAGGATGGCCCAGTGGGCAGGCCACCCACTGTATGGACTGTATGGACTGTGGCTTTGCTCTCCCCAGGATGGCCCAGTGGGCAGGCCACCCACTGTATGGACTGTATGGACTGTGGCTTTGCTCTCCCCAGGATGGCCCAGTGGGCAGGCCACCCACTGTATGGACTGTATGGACTGTGGCTTTGCACTCCCCAGGATGGGCCAGTGGTCATGGAGTCCCCTCGTGGATCTGGCGTCGTGTACTCAAGTGGCTGAGGTGCCCCCCCTTCCCTTCCCCCTGAGGTGCCTGTCCTATTTTCTTTCTGATGCCCCTGCAGTGTTCTCTCCGTGGAGTTCTTGTCGTGGGACTGGGCCTTGCCCCTTTGCACAGGACCCCTGTGATCCACGGACAGTGGTTGGACTACATTTAGTAGCTGTATATATTTTGTACATAGTTTATTTATTTATTTGGATTACTGATGTCCATATTTCAATATATCTGCCCGTTTATGATCTCTTCTTTTGGTCTTTGCATTATTTCGGAGGGGGGTGGTTTGTGGGTTGTGACAGTGATCTGTGGGAATGCATTGATGTGTGTGTTGTAGTGGGTGTGGGTGGGTGGGTGTGTGCCGGTAATCTTTTCCCTCCCCTGTGTCGTAGGTGCAGTACTCACCGATGTCTTCCGCGCCGCCGGGCGTGCTCCTGGTATATGAGGAGGAATAGGAGTGCGGGGATGACCTGTAACTCTGGCTCCATACTGCCGGAATCTCGCGTGGAGTGCGTAGAGGTGAGCGTTTTCCCGTTCGTAGTCTGTTTCCGCCGTGTTCTTATCGGCGGTGCTCCCGCCCCGGAAAAGGTGGCAGATTGGTGGGTCGTAATAGGGTGGGCGGTACTTTGTCTGCCGCCGGGCTGTTGGCGGGAACCGCCGCGCTGTTTGTTTGTACCGCTGTGGCGGTCGGAGTGTTAAGTTGGCGGGCTGTGTTGGCGGTTCCCGCCAGGGTCAGAATGCCATTTTTAATACCGCCGGTCTGTTCGCGGTCCGACCGCCGCCTCTCCGCCGACCGCCAAGGTCAGAATGAGGGCCTGTATCTCTGCAGATTACATTGCTATTTGAAGTCTGTGTTATTGAAACAAAAGAGATTTCAGTCTGCACAGCATGTCAAAATTTACATATAAAGTAGCAATATGAAGCCACATTTCTGTTACTTTTGTGTCTGACCTGGGAGAAAAAAACACATTTCTTCAACAAGTCACAGTTTGGGTGACCAAAACGACTCCACAACAGCTTTCTCTGTTTAAACATAACTCCCATTTGAGAGCACCTGGAACACCGGATGAATCAAAGGGACAGGAACACCCATCAGATAACAAGCTAAATTCAAAGCTGAAGCATTACATGCTCTATGCAAGGGCAGCTGTTTACAAATCATCAAATAACTTACAGAAGTCTCTCATTCGCTTCTGCTAAAAAAAGACCTCTTTCATACCAATGAAAAATGTGAACATAAAGGGTAGCTCCCACACCTCATGGATGTAACTATATCCTAGCTTTTAAAATCTGCCTACAGGAATGCGCTTCAAACATGAGGTGAACTGAAGTGTGGAAATGAGCAGATTAATAATCCTGTGTATTAACCAAACTGCAGATGGTATTTCTGCCACAGTGAAAGGCAACGTTTCTAACTTTTCAATGTTCAACATTATATAACTTGCTTCTTTTTAGCCATTATTTGTTGCTTTCACATCAAGTTAAACACAGAAAACAGGTCCCTGAAGCTTACATGTTGCCAGGGTATGCAACCACTTTTCAGAACTTGGAAAGTCCAACCTACCTGTATAACGGACCTACGGTGACTCTGTCCATGGTGTAAAAATGACATATCATTTTGTATGATATCATTTGCAGATGAAACAATATTGTTTGGTGTGTAAATGCGATTGGACAAAGTGTTCATACCATTATCTGTAATGGCTAGAGCTTTCTGAAGGTTTCCTGAGTCTATTTGCCTCAACTGGGTAGTGGCTTCTTTTTGTGAACGTTCCCAAATCTCATTATACATTGCATAGAAGAAGCGCCTTGTGCATGGTTTTCTAGGACCTAACAAGAAGTTTGTGTTTTCTGACATGAGACTAAAGTGTTCTTCAACGGCTGCTAGTGTAGAAGGTGTAGTTTGCCCACCCTGTATGTGGTGATGATACCGGAGTGTTGTTGTGAGATGTAACAAGGGTCAGGTTCTGCTTGCTCTAAAACCCCCTGTGGAGTTTACAAAGCATGCATGAAAACCATTTGTGTCCACTGGCCACAATAACCACACATTTGGACCTGAAGGTGTTGTATTCAATGTTCGATTTTGGACCTACCTGTTGATTTATTCTTCAGTGACATTTAAAATATTTTGCCATTTGTCAAATTTAGCTGGTGATGGAATACTGGGCACATTCAATTCCTTAATCTTTGTTAAGCCTGAACAACTTGTTTGCTGTACAGTTTCATTTAAAAATATCATTTGCGATGGAAAAAGACATGCTGTAACCAAAGCATCCCATCCCTGAATTTGCCAATTTCTAGTTCCCCACACACTCTTTAAGTGAGTTGACTTCAACAGATATTTATGGCCTTCAACAACCAACTGGGAAACAAAAGAATCAGAATAGAATAATTTGGAGTATGTTAACAGGATATTCTTCTATTCAATAGGAGGCAGCTTAAAATAATAAAACTCAACATTTTTAACATTGTGCTCAGTAAAATATACAAACTTTTCTACATATATTTGATAACTCCCCACTGGCAAAGTTGGACAATGTCTCCATTGTGTGTAATTGTAAACAATTTTCAGGGTGCTGGCTTTATGTATAAAATTATGTCCGAAATTATGGTAGCAAAACATTTCCCCACTAATTTGCTGTTGTTTGGTAAACATCTTCACCTTTTAAACACAGTATAGTATTGAAGCTCAGAAAGCATAAAACCAACTGTTTTCACATCCCAATCATCAGAAATCATCCAAGATGTTCTTATATATTTCATTAAGACTGGAAAATGTATCCAAAACAATCCCATCAGGAATCAGTATAGCTGAAGAGTTCAAAAGGGACAAATCTCTGCAGACTTTATGTGAGGACAGGTGAGCCTTCAAAACCTCATCCACCAGTTCAACAGCAGAGCGTTCAGGAAGAAAGTGCCCATGTATCCGCCTGAAAGAAAATTATGAAAAACCCAATCTAAAGAAGGAAGGCAAGCACACTTAACAGGACTCATAGATAATTCCATGAATGAATAAGATAGTTAGTTTTAACTAATTATTAGCTTACATGCTCTTTGATACAGGTGCAGTTGAAGATGCTGAAGAATTTGAAAAGGAATCGTTGATGTCGGCAAAATATCCAGAAGCAGTTTGTGCAAACACTGGAGCCGGTGTTGGAGAAGGAGAACTGGCAATTGGATCCCTCAGTGGCTCGTAGTAAACTATTCCATCAGTTTATGTTGAATTTGAGTGCCATAGCTAAGAACGTTGGACATTTCTTGTCATGGATGTAGTGACTTGTACTAATTAAAGTTAATTTTTAACCTTCCCTAACCTTGGGGAAGTCTTATCACTGTAGGTTAAACTTAGAATAGGCACATCCTGACTGGCAGTTAGAGGGTTTCAAGAACAACCCAGGAGTCTTTGTGGTCTACTGTGTATGACAGGCCACATGGAACCAGGCAGCAGAGGTAGACTGACAGTTCTGGTATCATGTATTCCCGGGACAGGAACCAAACCTCAATATGAGGGCTAAATTCCTTTTTAACATGAATCTTTTCATGCACTAGATCCCTAACTGTTGGAATCCAGCTCGTGGATGTTGTTGGTGAATCCCTCATTCCCAAGGTGGCAGCACATGCAGATGAGTTTTCATCATGGAACTGTTGTAATTCCTGCAAGACCGTGACACATTCATTTATGTCAAAAGGTGTGTATGCTGCTACTGTGCCAGGGTCATCACGATCTGGGACATACGTAGGTATATCTAACAGAACCTCATAAGGGGTGCGCCCTCCCAAGGACCTTTTGGGCAGATTATTTACTGCTCTCTGAATTCCATATAGGTGGTTAAGTCAACTACGACACATACCTAATACCCCTGCTGTTAAGGATTGCTTTAAGTCTTGGTAATTCTGCTTCACCACCACATTTCCCTCAGGATGATAGGGAGATGAGAAATGGAGTTGGACACCCAGCGTTGCCATGGTGTCCCTGAATGTCTTTGAGGGAAACGCAGGGCCCTGGTCCGAATGGAATGTCACAACTGCATGTGTCCCGATGAAGACTTGCAAATCTTAAATAACAGTTGGAGTATCAGCTGATCGTTGTGGTCACACCCATAGAAACCTGGAGCAAGAATCAACAGCGACTAACATGTATTTGTATGCACCACCAGGTGTCGGGGACAGCAATGGTCCAGGTACACACATTGTAGTGGTTTGCTGGAAATTTGGAGTTGTGGTTGCGGTTGGTATTATGCAGTGGACTCTCTTATTTGTTGGCATATTTCACAACAAAAGACACATTGTCTGGTCTTTTTGCATAGATCTGGCCAGCAATAGCATTTTTGCAATAATGAAACTGTAGCTGCCACACCTGCATGGCCAAAAGCAACCCCTTTATGTGCTGCTTTTATTAGATCAAATCTTTGGTCTTTGTTGAGGATCACACGATCACCCACCCGTGGTATGGTTGCGAATGCAACATTTTGAGCACTTCGGTGGCAGGAATATTTGGTGGGATATGCCTTTCATAATGGCTTGCTATCAGCCAAAGCTTTCACAGCAGCCAGTGTTTCATCATTCAACCTTGTCCTAAAATGAGTAATCAAGGCAACAGAAGTCATGGCTACTGCTGTCTTGGCTACTTCATCAGCCAAAGTGTTTCCTGCAACGTGTACTCCTACACATTTATGGCTCCTTTAAATCTGTTAGCATCCCCCATAGAAGTCTGAGTATGATGGTGTTCCCTTTTGAATCTCTGAACCCATTCTGGCACCAGTAATGAAGTTATTCTTTAAAGGACTGGACACAATAGTACAAATCACACACAAAGAATGTTGTAAGTTCAGGGACCTTGCGCTCCAGTGCCAAAAATAGAGCCTTAAGCTTTGCCAACTGTGCAGTGCAGTCCCCTAAGATCTAACGGTATGTGTTTTGGGGGTGGAACTTGCTGATCCTCATGAATGCACTCACAGCAGAGCAAGTGGAGGAGTATTGCTGTTTGGTGCCTACCGCTAGTTGTGCTGAACGTTCAGTGTAAATAATCATTTGATATTGATCAAGAGGCTAAATGTTTGTAGGCGTTGGTATTCAAGTTCATATTGAAGGAACTCGTGGGTCTGAAGTTTTGGATCAAAAACATTATCAACATTACTGGCAGTCAGAAAGGTGGCCCATTGAATCCAATGTGGATGTAATGCTTTTGCTGGCTTTTGTCACAGCCTCCAAGGCCAGTATTGGGGTCACAACAACAAAGCGTTTCCCTGGGCCAGAGATCTCTCTTTTATGACAGCAGTCAGAATTTTGTCAGTGGGAGCAAAGCGTTGTTGAGCTGTTGAATACAAATGTGATTTGTATGCTATGGGGACGATATCACCTCATTGAATATTACATAAGTGAACCCAGTGGCACCAGCACTTACTCTGATAACTAAGTTTGTTTTGTTATCTAATGTTTGTAGATGTTGTGCTTCAAGCATATCTGTGACTGGGGGTGAGTGTTTGAAAAGCCTGGCTGATGAGGAATGATACCCCGAAACCGGTCCCAGGATGCTTGTTTCTGGTCCAGGGAGGACCTGGCTTGTCAGTTTGGACTGGACTGTTCCCTTGGGAGGCAGGGTCAAGACTGATTTGCATATGGCTGGGCCAAACTGGGGTGACGTGGCCAGCAAAATAACGATGGATTAAACCCAGATCTGTGACTGGTGTGACAGTTTGAAAAGTTTCAACACTCCATCCATCATTTTATTTTGTGGTTTTGCTTCAAGCATATCCTGCTGTAATGCTCTGTGAATGTATGTGTGTTCAAACGTCTAATATTTACTTTAAAAGTCTGGACAAAGTCATAATGTGGTGTTATGTGTTGTGCATACGCTGGGATGTATGTTCTGCAAAAATTGAAAAAAGCCCAACAATGCAATTTTCTAGAAAGTGGTGCACCAGGCTCTTTCCTTCAAGTGATAACTTGTATCCCAAAAACTGTACAGTGAGAAAGGCAATTTTTGTTTTCTTGAAATTAAATTTGTAAACTAGTTCAATGAAATCCCCACAATGTAGCCCACCCGTCTTAGGTGTGTGACCAGGTCGTCATCTATGGGTTAGATGCCATCTACATAGCACAACACCTCAGGGTCAGTGTCATGGAGTATATATGTTATTTGTGCTGAGAACAGTTCAGGACTGTTCTTTTACCCTTGTGGGAGTGTCAATATTTTCGCAGAGAGTTGGGCACATGGAAGGCAGTCATATCCCTGCCTTCAGGCACTATAGTTTGGCAGAAAAAAACATTGGAAATGTCCAAGGTTGTATTGTATTTTTCTATGCACTAAATGTTTCATAAGGGCTGTGCTGTATGCATTGAATACAGCAAATGTGCGTGTGTGACTGTTTAAATGTCTATAATCTAAGACTATTCTGTATGAATGGTCCGGCTTAGGTACCGGGAACAAACGGTTGTTCATTGGTGATATGTAGGGTTCTATTACACCCTGGTACTCAGGGTGTGTACTATGTCTTTCACTGGTGCTTTGACTTTATGTTTAATGGGGTACAGTGGTTGTGGTAGTTTTGTCGATCTTATCAGTATTGTGCGGTAGAGGGAGTTTTTGTCCCATCCCACAAGGTTGTGATACATCCCCGGGGCTTGGGCCGATTCCCAATCTACTGCATAAGCCTGTCTTAATTCTTCAGGAACAAGGACCGAGAAAGATGGCATAATGGCATCTTCCACTAATGGGAGTTTACGGATTAATTCTAGTGGGCGATCTTTTTCTGCCAATAGAATGTCATAACATAACATTCGTTTTTCCCAGAATATAACTTTAAGTGTGTGCTCTATGTCTTCCTCAATTTGTATTTTCACTTAGTAAGCTCTCTCTGGGGGGGAGACTTGCATGTCCACAGTTTCCACCTCTAAAAAGTCGTTAGTTGCTCTCACATCCAGAAGCTCTTGAAGATTCCACTGAACTATTGTGACCTCTGCCGCGCTGTGTAGCAGAGTCACTGCACACATCCTGTTCTTCAGTAAAGTTCTCATTATGTGTTGCATTTCTAGCCAAAACTGCTGTCACTTTTTCCTTTTTAAATTGTGCTTTCTGTTGCGGAAGTTTCTTTTCCTTTTTTATGAACAGTTCAGATGAGCGTTATGAATCTTTTCATTGTTTCACATATTTGTTTTGTTGTTCAGAATGCCTGCCTCTCTCACTGCGTTTACCAGGTAAGTCCTGAAAGGAACGAGATTGGCATTTATTTATATATTGATATCTATCAGGAGTTTTTAAAGTATCTCTATTTCTAATATTAAAAAGTTTCTCTGAGGTCTCCGATTGAGGAGATTCTCCTCTTTGTTTTACATTATATTTATTTTGTTTTTTATTATCCCAGTGTTAGACCTGGCATCCTTGGTGTGGTCTCCCCTGTTTTTTGTGCCTCTGTTTCCCATGTTTTGGCTGTGTGCTGGACTCTGTTTTTGCTATTTTTGATACTCTGGGCAATTTACCACTACTGACCAGTGCTAAAGCGCAAGTGTTCCTGTGTAAAGTGTATGTGAATTGACTTTTACATGATTGGTATATTTGATTTACTAGTAACTCCCTAGTAAAGTGCACTAGAGGAGCCCAGGGCCTGTAAGTCAAATACTACTATTGGGCCTGCAGAGCTGGTTGTGCCACCCACATTAGTAGCCCTGTAAACATGGCTTAGACCTGCCACTGCAGTGTCTGTGTTTGCAGTTTTAAACTGCCAATTTGACCTGGCAAGTGTACCCACTTGCCAGGTCTAAACCTTCCCTTTTTATACATGTAAGGCACCCCTAAGGTAGGCCCTAGGGAACTCCAGGGGCAGGGTGCAGTGTATGTTAAAGGTGGGACATGTACTGATGTGTTTTACATGTCCTAACAGTGAAATACTGCCAAATTTGTTTTTCACTGTTACAAAGCCTATCTCTCTCATAGATTAACATGGGGACTGCCTTTAAATATCTTTAAAGTGCAGATTCCCTTTGAGAGCAGATAGAAATAGGGCGTTTGTGGTCTCTGGACTCACAATTTAAAAATACATCTGTTAGTGAAGTTGTTTTTTAGATTGTTAGTTTGAAAATACCACTATTAGAAAGTGGGCATTTACTTGCTTTAACCATTCTTTGACTCTCCCTGTTTGTGGATTCGCTGTCTGGGTCAGACTGACAGTTGGGCTGTTTGTGAATCTCCTCTTGATAGTGACACAAAGGAAGCTGGGGTGTATCCTGAATATCCTAATGAGCCATCTGAGCTAGAGTGGAGGGAGGAGTGGTCGCTTACACCTAAACGGGCTGTGCCTGCCCTCACACAATACAGTCTCCAACCCCCTGGTGTGTTTCTGGGGCCTGGCCTGGGCAAGGTAGGATCTTGTGAACAATAGAGACTTTCATTTGTAGTTTGCCTATTCAAAGGCAGAAAGGGGTATAAGTAGTAGACCCAAAACCCCAGACTTTTAGATCACTTCTGGAACCAAGAGGAACCTCTGCCAAGGAGAAGAGCTGAAGAGCAGGGAAGAAGTGCTGTCCCTGCCTGTGACTGTGCTTTGTTGGGCTATTCTGCAGTTGCTGCTTCTGTCTATGAAAAGGGACAAAGACTGGACTTTGTTGGGCATTCCTGCTTGAGAAGAGCCTCCAAGGGCTTGAACCAAGCTTGCCTCCTGTTTTGAAGTCTCAGGGCCATCAAAAACTTCCTCTGTAAGCACCTGGACTTTCTCCTGAGGATCCTTCCCTGCCAAGTGGTGCCCTATCGAGTCCCTGGGCCCTTGAAAGGTGAAGTTGGCAGGACAAGAGTGAAATCCACGCACAGAACACTGTGTGGGGAAATTTTAGATGCACTATCTGCAACGCGGCTGATAAACAATGTGTCACCCGCTTCGCGGCAAAGATCGATGCTCCACCTGCATCACGGATGGGAGATCAACACATCGCAGCTGGAGAAATGAAGCAACACCCATTTACAGCAGCTGATAATGACGCAAACCCCACGCAATGCGGTTTTCTAACACCGTGTGACTGGATTTCTCACGCATCATCCTTGGGCAGCAGAGTCATTGTGAACCTGCGTTGATCCGAGGTGCGCTGCTCTCTAGCAAGGGATAAAATCGACACATTGCCTAGCCCACCGGAGAAGAAACGACACACGTCCTCAATTGCGAGTAAGGAATAGACACATCGCTGACTTTTCGGATGCATGCTCGCCCGTGCGGCTTCATTTTTTATGCATACCAGGTACTTTGTGTAAAAGCAATGTTTACATTTATGTCTATGAAGTAAGACTCCTATTCTTTTAAAAATTAATATCTTGACTTGTGTATGTTGGATTTTTATCGTTTTGGTCTTGTTTGATTTAGATAAATATTACCTATTTTTCTAAACTATTGCCGTGTCCATTTTGTAGTGTTTTCACTGTATTACTGTGTGTGGTGGTACAAATACTTTACACATTGGTAAGTTAAGCCTGTCTGCTCGTGCCAATCTACCAAGGGGGTGAGCAGGGGTCAACCAGGTGTCTTTTTCCTTTGCCCTGACTAGAGTGAGGGTCCTTGCTTGGAGAGGGGGTTACCTGACTTCCAACCAAAGACCCCATTTCTAACACTCAGCGTTATAGAAACCCTCTGCAGCTTTCTTGGTAGATTCCTTATTGGATTTTCCTTGTAGTTGTGGTTTACTTTGTCTGGCCCACTAGACTTTCCGGACCCATATTAGAATAGGTCTCAGTGATAATCTTTGTTTTTGATCCTCTACAGGAACATCCCAGAGCTGCTGGCGTAATGCCAATGCTGCTGCTTCCCCTTAAAGGTTACTTAATATTATTGAGGATACTGTGGCAAAATTGCCCATTATTTGCATCTCCAGATTTAGTGCTGGGGCAGCCCCATATTCATCCTGAATTTGTTTGAACACTTCCGAAAGATTAGCAAGTGTCAGCTTACTGTGTGTGGTAGTGTAGAGTGCAAACACTGCACCCTAAGTGGCGCTGTTGTCCAGTGAGGGAACCATCCCAAATGGCAAGCACATTGTGAGAATTCTTTATTTATCTTGGGGTTCTGAATGGGGAAACACTCTTCCAAGGTGGAATTTTTTGTGCTACCAAAACAGAATCTCTTCACATTTGGTGGGTGCTTTACCCATAATTGAAAGCACAGTAGCAGGATTAATGCCTGCTGTGGCCACATGTGGTTGCATTGGAGCAGCCCTTGCTGTGGCGGTGTTCAAAGTCTGCATTACAAATTATATTAATTGTCTATATATAGCTATTAAATTAGTGTATAGGCGGCATACGTCTGCTGTCACCATTGTACCTATATTAGGGTGTGGTGTATAGGTAGCAAATTCTGGCCATCTAGGCCCGTCATTAATTAAAGGACATAGGGGTCATCATGACCCTGGCGGTCTTTTGACCGCCAGGGTTAATGTGGTGGTATCACCACCAACAGGCTGGTGGTGTGTACCACCACAATATGAGTACCACCATGGCAGTATGAAGCACCGGGCCGTAGATACTCATCTCCGACCCGGAGGCCCACAGAGTACCGGCGGCGGCATTATGAGCCAGCCTACCTCCAAAGCTTACGCGGTGTTAGCAACACCATGAAAACCATAGCAGTAGGGCCTACAGGTGACAGGGAATTCCTTCCCTGTCACCAGTAGGTGACTCCCCCGATCCCCACAGCAAACACCTAACCCCCCACCCGCCCCATCCAACCTCACTACACCCCTGATTCAAACACCCCTCCACACCCCCATACATGCACACACCCTCAGACACAACACCCATTAATGCACACGCAGATACACTCCCACCACACAACTGCCCCCACAGCCATACACGCACACAGCCATACAAACTCACATCACCCAACTCCTCCTATCCCCCTACAGTCACAGCGCCTCTCACCCCACACCCCCCTCCCCTCATACACACACACAGGCACCCACACGCAGCACGCATACACCCATACACCTACACTTCCGTGCACGCATTCACTCATACATATCAACATGCATTCAGGCACGCATTCATGCAGTCATACTCACACGCATTCACACAGACTTCTATACACCCATTCAGGCACGCATGCACACTGACAGGCAGACACGCACTCACTTCAACTTTCATACACATCTTCATTCATGCGCATACAACCATGCATACACCACAATACTCACATTGATACACACATGCATACACGCAGGCAGACACCACACACTCACACAAAATACCACCACCCTCCCACCGCCCCGACTTACCTTATCTGGTGAGGTGGTCATCCGGCAGGGAACAGGAAGGGGCGCTCCCACCACCAGCTGCGCCACGCCAGCAGGACACCTCCAGGCCGTACTAATGGCATTAATACAGCTGGCAGCAGCATACTGGCAGGGCGATGCTGGTGGTAGCAATGCCAGGGTATCACCATCCGCCAGCATGGCTACTTCAGGATTTCCGCCCTTATTGTGGTGGAAATCCTGCAGTGTCCATAAGATGGCGGGCAGAAGACCTTCGCATCGGCGGTATTCTGAGAATACCGCCAATGTCATAATGAGGGCCATAATCTAACATTCTGTGGAACATGTAGTATGGGGCCATCAAGCCAGTTTTGGTGTTCTTAATAAGTTAGTGGGATTTCTAAATACGCATATGGTCTGTATTGTGCGGATGTATTTGCTGGAGTGTAATGATGAAATGTATTTGTGTTCCCATGAGCTGCTGGAAACGTGACCCAAGGGCGAAAAATGTCTGTTCTTTATGAGTCGTGAGCCTCGATGACAAATGTAACCTCTCCTCCCTCTTCTGTGAGGCCATTATTTCTTAATTGTGTTGTGAGGGGGAGTCTCATGTTTGCTGCAATTATGACCCTGTTTTGGTGCAGCAATTAGGGAGTTCCTTTAAAAAAAGCTTGAACAACCTACAGAGTCCAAGAGGTACTACCTATCTTGCTGAGGAGTATATTCCTTAATACCATGGATGCCTCCGTATAAGGTAATTAGGGTGCCTTTTGCACATAATGAGACAGAGATACTTGGGAGATCCGTAAAGTTAGTGCAGATGAACGTTGGTGTCACCATGTCATAGGACTCCCTTTGTAGTAAGAAGACTGCTGGAATTTGGGCAGCAGCGCCACTGAGAGTGGGGTAATGAGTGTGATCCCACACGTGTGACAGCTATCAGCCTAACCCTTCCCACTAGGTAGCAGCACCTCACCAGAAACGGAGGTAAAAGTGATTTGTGGCATCCTATCACATGACACTCTAAGTCTCCACAGGGAAGTCATGGTAGAATAGATCATACCCCTTTCTCTCAGTTATACAAGTCTCATACATGCAAAGATAAACAGAAGCAGGATTTGGTTCATTAGGTTTTATTGGAGTAATAATGTTCTGTGTAAAAAGGCATGATTTGCGATTATGAGGATAATGAAACAACACTAATACCGCAGTGACCAGGAAAGTACAACACAGGAAGAGTCCCACCATATTATCATAATAGTATATCTAATATCCCTACCTACACTACTAAGTTTCTACATGAGAGCAAATAGCAGTGGTAGCCCTAATCCACCGATCTAGTCCTGGGAAGGAAGCCCAATCCCTATACGTGTGTTCAGAGGTAAAGAAGGGGTCTGTTAGTCTGCTGAGAGTCCTCCCCCATAGACGAAGAGGAAGCACTGAGTTTCAGCAGAAACTGGGACGATGTGGCAGGCTGGCCAAAATGTCCCCTCTAAGGTGGTGGGGGCAGTATGTTGTTTTATAATAAAACATCTTGTTATTCTGAGAACTGCCAATGACCTGACATTGTACTCTCTGGACAGGCATTGCGTACAGCCTTGAAGTGAGCACAGGAAAAAATGTTGTGCAAAGAAATGAATAACAAATTCTGCATGGAAGGGCAACTAATAAAAATGATAAAACATTGACACTAAAAGCAAGCATTGCTAAAATAGTAAGAGGAATAAAATGACAAGTAACTAGGGGCCAGATGTAGGAAGCTTTTTGCATGGCACAAACTGCGAAATTCACAGTTTGTGCCATGCAAAACGTGCATCGCGATGCACATTCCCATTTTGCGAGTCGGTACCGACTCGCAAAATGGGAATGCGACTCGCAAATAGGAAGGGGTGTTCCCCTTCCTATTTGCAATTCGCACCGCGATGCAGAATTGCTTTGTGACCGCGAACGCGATCGCAAAGCAATTCGCAGTTAGCACCCATGTGAAGTGGGTGCTAACTCATTCGCAAAAGAGAAAGGGTCCCCATTGGACCCCTTCCCTTTGTGAATGGCTCTCAAAATATTTATCCTATGGACCACTGCCTACTCTGAAAAAATGAAACCAAATGGTTTAATTTGCCCGAGTGTATTGCAACTCGTTTTCCTTTAAGGAAAACGGGCTGCAATATAAAAAAATAAAAAAAACTGCTTTATTAAAAAAGCAGTCACAGACATAGTGGTCTGCTGCAGGCCACCATCCCTGTGAGTGCAGGGAATCGCAAGGGGGTCGCAAATTGCACCCACCTCATTAATATTAATGAGGTGGGTCTTTGCAACCCCCTTGCGATTCGCACATGGTGTCAGGGACACCATCCTGCATATGGGATTGCAAATCACAAATTGCGAGTCGCTCCGACTCACAATTTGCGAGTCGCAATCCCGTACTTACCTACATCTGGCCCTAGGTGAGAAGGCACAGGCCCCAGACCCAAAGCTAAAATAAATGTGCCTACATAAAAGACAAAATAACTTCACAACACCCCACACTAATCCATCCTGTTCAGCAGTATTTCAAATTTCTTAGCCACTCTCCCAAGTTTCTCCCAGATTTGCTACTGAAAGGTATGCCTATGTGTGGGGAGATCTTCACACACAAAGGTGGGAGACTTCCACATAGAAAAGATAGAAGAGGCAGAGACTGAGATCTTCGTAACATAGGTTTGACAGAAAAGACGGGGAAACAGTAAAATGTATACGCAATTTACATGTAGGTAGGTAGGATAAGAATGTTCATATGTGATGCACAGGATGCAAGCAGCCAAAGGGAAGAGCAATCAGGCAGAGAAAGAGAGAAAGGATACAACATAATTTTACTTCGCACATCCTCACTTGTCTTTCTGCTTTCCAATTGTTGATGCACTCCCACTTTCTTTCCATAAATTCTTCTAAGATTTACATTATTTTTTCTCCTTATCATTGTCCTTTTTTAACTCGTTCTTCCTCCATCTTTTTTCCTAACTGATTGCTCTTCCCTTCACTTTGTCTGCTTGAAAAGTAGCTCCTTCACAATGGCAAAGGAGCGCCCCCCGGCTAAGCCAGCAGCTGAAAAATAAAACAATATTTTACTGTTGCTTTATTTTTCAGCTGCTGGCTCAGCCAGCAGCATATGCAGGGAGGGGGGGCTGGGCCATGGGAGTGGGGATAGGGTAGGGGAAGTAGAGTGCATTTAAGTGCACATGTCTGTTTGGTCGTCTGTCTTAGGCCGGCCAAACACACATGCGCACTTAGGTTTCTCCACCTTGGCTGTGTTACACAGCCATGTTGGAGAAACTGCACAGGCTCCAGTGCATTGTCTGAGCGGCAGACCATGCAGACCACGCCGCACAGAACAAACTTGATGCTGCTCTCATGCTAGGCTTAGCATGAGAGCAGTGCCAGCATTGCGTGGGGAGCCTGCAATGGTGTCCCAGGGACTGCAGAGGAGTTAGGGGGCAGGCGACGGCAGCGGGAACAGGTACGTTTATTTTTTTTAATCATTTCTTTATTTTCCCCCTCACTCCTCCACCCCTTATTACTTTTCACAAATCTACAGCTGGAGACCTTTGCCTCGCTTATTTTTTGTGTTGAGATCTCCTTTACAGTGGTGGAAATCTCAGCACAAGTGTGCACTGTTTTGTGTTTCTTTCAAGTGATTTTCCAGCACAAAATAGGCTTTGCACTGGAAAGAAAATTGGTTAACAAAAGATTTTGCATCGATTTGTGTCACTTTTGTGATGCAAATACTGTGCAAAATCTTAGCAAATATACCCCTTGGTGCATTACAATTGTAAATTTTTGTCGGAGGCTCCACCTCCAGATTTGAGATGGTGGAGACTTGAAAGTCTACACCTAGGCCTAACTCTATACTTGGAAATGTGAATAGCACAAAAGTGTAGAGTTACAACAAGTTATACTAGTAAATGATACACAAGTAAATATACTCATGCAAATCAGACCTGTTATATTTATACTTGTTTTCCTCAAATATATTGCTCTGAGGGGTCCCTAAATTATATTGCTCTGAGGAGGTCAACCCATCAACATCTAAACTCATCGAAACAAGTGACCAGTGCCGTCTTCAAGCACATTTTCCAATTTTCCTCAACTTCTTGGTTTCATACTGTTTTTATATATTCTGTCACATAACACAGATTGTAGTTTTATTTAAACTAATTGAACGAAGGGCAAATAATCTATTCATGTGATCCAGTCCTTACACTCTCCCAAATGAACCATGAAAGGGCTGGAATAATTCACAAGAGCATTTTCAAGGGCCCTTTTAAATAGCCCTTTAAACTAAAGTTGAAATGTAAAATGCAGTATTTAAACCATCTTTTAATTTTAGCTGAATATATTACAAGACCTCCATTGAGGAAGGAAGGAAGGCTTGCTTTGCTTGCAGCAAACCACTTTGGGCATTGTACAAGCAGGGATTGTGCTATGCTTATGATCGAAATGGGTGGTGTTAGTGTGGGAAGTGGGTGGTTGGTGGTGGCCTCGGATCAAAGGTTTTCAGCACCAGTATTTTTTTTTTTTTACATAGTAAGCACTGTGAAGCCTGTAGAAGCAAAAAGAGAAGCTCCAGCACAAAGCAGAACCAGGAAGATGAGATTGCCTCAAATGTTGCATACAGTGTTGAGGAAGAACGAAGTTTAGTTGAAAGACAAGAGACAAAACTAGAATGCAATGAGCAAAACAAAAACGTGAGAAGAGAAGGCGAGAATGGATGAGAAGATAAGTATTTTCTACAGGAAAGGAAAGGTAAAAAAATTACAAGGTACTAGTTGAACATGATTCAGAGGAAGAATGGGTACGGATTTCAAAGAGAATGGAATATACTTAAGGACAAAAATGTATGGTTATGTAAGAAGTGTTCAAATTATGTGATGGAGGGGTAGTCATGCAGGACTGGAGCAAGGGCACTTTCAAGGGGAGTCAGGGTATTATTCACCAGTTCTCACAACTGGAGTAATTCACCACCGCTGTCTGTTTGCCACAGGGGAATTCAGACTTTCTCAGTACAGCAATGCAAATTAGTTCAATGATTACTTAAATAAGTGGAATAGGATTATATACTTAAAACACATTAGAACACACCAATAAAAATAAAAATGGATTTCACTACATTCAGTGCTTTACTTTAGAAATGAAAAGTGGTTTAATGCGTGTAAGAATAATTAACTACACAACAATGTAAGAGTAGCAACGGAAATCAGAAGTATGTAGCATATTCCATAGATACGTTCCCAAATAGTATTTGGTCATATACTCACTAACAAGTGTAAAACTATTTAAATTGTGTGCATATGACCAGGCTCACTCATTGGAACAACAGGGAAAGTCAATATCCTTACACGAAAACATTGCCAAGAAGAACAGGAAACATTAGCAACAAATGTCAGTCTTTCAGTGCAACACTTCAAAGGATGCAAGTTTACACTTCAAGTATAAAAGGTATTAATATATTTGAGTTGTAAAGAATTGAGTTTCAGCTACTGGTGTTGGAATGTTATGGTGCAAGAATGTTAATGGGAGTCAAAACACCTGCTTATAAAACCATATAGATCCTGTGAATTGATGGCAGACTCCCTCCAAATGAACTAAGGAGCATATTTAAGAGCCCCTAGCACCACCGGAGCGTCACTTTTCATGATGTTCCTGTGGCCCTAAGCACTGCTCCATATTTATAAGGAGGTATAGCGCCACTTTTTTGTGGAGTTACACCTCCTTGTAAATATGGGCCCCTTCGATGCAGCTTTCTGCATCAGAAGGGCATGCAATGGATGTTGCTGTGGGTGTTCTACAGCAACACCCATTCCTTTTGACGCTGCCTCAGATTTATGAGTTGTTGTAAACTTGAGGCAGCGCCAAAAACCAACGCCACCCCTGGTGTGGCGTTGGCATGGCAAAAGGAGGAGGAATGCTTTTATTAGAATAGAAGAAGCAAAATGCCATGGACAGTTGTTTAAGTGTAGGAAGGGACACAGTCATTCAAAATAACGCTTTGGTACTTCTAAGTGTGCTGCATTTTGCAGCATACATAGAAGTGCCAAATCACCATTATAGATTGTTTATGTGCAGGAATGTATACCTTCCTGCACATAAACAATCTATCCTCCCAACGCAGACACCCTTGCACTATGGTGCAAGGATGGATGCGCTGGCGCTATGGAGCGTAATTCAGCACCACTACAGGGGAAAATGCAGGGGTACGCCGTATTCTTCTAAATATGGTGCACCCCTGCGTTTCAAAGTGGCTCAGCAAGGCAAGGCTATTTTTGGCGCAACACCGCACTGAGCCACTTTAGCAAAAATCTAGACCTAAGTGTTTATTTAAGAGTTATAGGGAGAGTGTGTGATTTCCTCTGGATGTGCACACTGTTCTATAGTCTAACCTGACACTTGCTAGTCTCCTGTGAAAACAGTTGGTTCTGATGCCACTGCACTAGAGACACAAATGCGCATCGACCTATAACAAGACACAGCAGTTATCAGCAAATTCCACCAAAAAGACAAGGACAAAACTGTTGACAATGTACCGTTTGGGATAGTTAAAGGGGGGTAGGTACAAATTTGAATATCTCTGCAAGTGCGGGAGCTAGAAAGGTATGGACTATAGACTCAGATGTTGGTTGACCTGCTTTATCTACATTTGGCTGGTAGTTGGACGCTACTCCTGAAAGATCAGAATATTGCCTTGCCCACAGGCATGCTTACACATGCACAGGTCTGTCATATCAATGGTTTATTCAGCATCTTGGGCTAGACTTATGACTCATCAAGAAGGGATTTAACAAAAAGCAAGGTATTATCCCTCAATCTCAGTCCTTCTCAGTACACTTGTGAACATTTCCATTTTGGATGTTGAGCAGCATGGTGGGCCCTAACCAATCAGATCATATGCAACCTTAAAATCTTGATGAGGGTTCCTTCAATCCCAGAGGGGCATGATCAGGGCATCAAGGGGTGGTAGTCATCTTTTGCCCCAAGAAAATTATTTTCCCACCAGGTTTGGTATTCAGTATTTTTTATACTCACAATACATTTCAAATTCCCAATTTAATTATACCTCCTTCACAGGCCACAACCAATTGAATCAGAGTCTCATCTGTGACAATGCTACTTGTGCCTACATACCAGACTGAGTCTTCCAGTTGGCACACGAGTGTGCACGTATTCCACTTCGAGTCTGTGAAATGACTGTTGTTAACCCGTCAATCCAGCAGTGGACCTTATTTTAAAAGGTGGCCTCAAGTCTATTTTAACATGGAGATTACATTGTGTGAAACTCCAGTACGAAGGCTTACTCAC
The DNA here is from genome assembly GCF_031143425.1 of Pleurodeles waltl. Classification (NCBI taxonomy): domain Eukaryota; kingdom Metazoa; phylum Chordata; class Amphibia; order Caudata; family Salamandridae; genus Pleurodeles; species Pleurodeles waltl. The sequence continues at coordinate 638,215,541 of NC_090444.1, forward strand.
ATGAAAGTTCCCAAAACCGGAGGCCCATAAGCAAAAAACTGTTTTTTTTCATTAGTTAGAGCCTGCTTTCTTACAAGTGTACAAAGGTATCTATTGGGACGACCAGTTCACATGTATAGAACGAGGATTATGTTATTCCGGTGTAACATCTGCAATTCACAAGTCTTAAATGAGTGTGGTGTGAAACCTTTCACAGGAGCAGGAAAACTCTGTTTCTGTAAATGTAATTTTTAAACTTGTCATTCATGTACTCATCAAATTACCCTCTCTTTCGGTGCCAACATTCAGCTGTTGGTGTAATTTGTTTTTTACGGGTTATAGTCATTGCCTGCAAAATGGCTTTGAGTTTATTTCTGGTGCTAACGCTCCAACTGCTCTCATTCGTGTTTGGAACTTAATTATTTTACAGCAAAAATATGACACTGCTGCAACGATGTAATCGTTTTTCTAATTTTAATGTGATTTAATATTGCAAATGTACATGGCTATGAAGTCCACAAATAACTTCCTCAGAAGCAGTCTGAATATGAAGAACGGGTAGTGCTTTGCGCAACCAATGAAAGCAGGATAGGGTCTTATGTGCAGGTGATTAGATGTTCCCTAGGTGGCAACCAATGAGTCCACAGAACAGAAGGTCCAACATTTGAAGTATTGGAGATATTTGTAAAGGTTGTGAGCCTTCTATAGAAACTCGATTATTTTACCTTTATGTTAAGCTTATAGCCCTGGTATGGCTCTAGGGTGGTGCGATCGGAGCAGCCGCATCTAGTGCTGACTTTGGTGGGGGTGGGGGGCACTGTCTTTAAAATTAACTATTAGTTTAAAAGCACAACTTCCTTGTGCTTCCAGCAGTTTCCAGGCAACAATAAAGATCGCAAGAAAACTCTTGTGATTAATAGTCTACCAGTGAGAGATCGAATTTTGTCTAGTGTGAGTTTTGACTCGTCGTAAAGTAGTGCAAAGGGTTAATGTGCCTGCTGCACAGAACATGTGCCATGCAGATCACAGAGCGGAGTGTAAGTGAACTATGCGTAGCACTACAAAAAATGAAATGTATGTCAGAGAGAGGCTGTGGAGCGATGAGATGACTGTTGGAGAGTGGTAGTGAGGGAATTCGTGGACAAGGAAGTAATGGGGTGTGGGCACCAAAAAAGGACTGTTGCAGCATGTGCCATCAGTGCTAAAGCTGATCCTGCTACAGCAATTTTGCCGGTTTCTTTAGAAAACTGTGCTTTAAAATGCAAAGGTTGGACCATGAAATGTTTTCATTGGGTCTGTGCAAACTCTATCATGCTTACTCAACAGTTTAGGAAGGCTTTAACTATTTCGAGTTCCATCCGCGGTCAACATATTTATTTTTAACCAGTTGTCCTAGACAACTGTGCAGTAAATCGCACCATTTAGCGAATGTTTTCAAAGAGGAGAACAAGCGCTCGGGGGACAGAAGCAACGCTGGGGATAGAGCTTACTCCCTTCAATTTCTTGGTGGAATATGCACGGCTACCTGGGACCCATGTGTTTGAAAGAGAGTCGGCCACCAACATTAGGTTTTGAAAAATCTTGAATTATTTAAGTACAACTTGAAAAGCAGCTAGATAATAATTTACGCTTTTTGTGAAGCACTAGTGTAGCCAAAGTGCGCTTCACAGCACTTGTAGCAAAGGGGAGGAGAAAAGGTGAACAACTGGTTATACACTTGTGTATCACTCTTTGTCAGTATACCCCAAGCACACTATTGCAATAGTTGTTGCATGAATGGTATACTGCCATAATTGTGACTCGTAATATCGTCTTCCAATGATATCACCCGGAAGATATCAGTTTGCACAATATTGTCAAGGTGAGTTGGTGTGGTGTTGGTGTAGTACATTTGGAACGCGTTTTGTATGATTACGTTGACGGGATTGTGCGAGGCAATAGTTTGCATCCAATATTATTGCAAGTTTTGGTTGATATTATGGCACACAAATGTGATATATTAGCCTTTTCATTCTTTCTCTCCACAGCTTCGTTGTGTTCAAGAACTCCAGACCGTTCAAGTCATCAGAATTTTAAGATATGAAAAGAAAGTGGCCAAGATGTGCTTCCTTATGATTTCCACGTTCCTCGTCTGTTGGATGCCCTACGCTGTAGTCTCCCTCCTGGTAGCGACCGGCCACAGTAGCCTCATCACTCCCACAGCAGCCATTATCCCTTCTTTTTTTGCCAAATCCAGCACTGCTTATAATCCAGTGATCTACATATTCATGAGCAGAAAGGTACTGTTTATTCATGGCACATTCGAGACCAGCAGAGGGAGCAGTGGCAGGGCTTTGACCAAGCTTAGGCTGACAAGTTCTTGGAGCAGAAGAAGAAACAGAAGGCAGTGTTTTCCACTTTCCTAGATTTTCAGTTGCAATCATAGGATGTAGGGATGTGGGGGTATTGAAGCACCTAAAAAATAGTCATGCTTGAGTTCCAAGGTCAATGAGCAATAAAGCTGCCTTTAAACTTTGCTTTTATATTGTCACATTTGCTGCACATTTAAAAACAGAGCTCAATTGTCAGGCTACGACTGCTGACAAATTGTTGCTTATTCTTTTAGCATGAAGATTGGTGTTTCGTTTTCATTCTCTGACTTCAAAGTGAGATGATTTTACAAAGTGAACTATGTGGCATTCTTGGTGGTGTGAAAGGAACGGCTGTAGAGTGTCATTTTTTTCTAAACCAGGACAAAATGTAAATACCTATAAATAAACTATAGAAATGTTTCAAAATCTTTCAGCAGTAAAGAAAGCATAAATGAAAACCTTTTCCGAAGTTTGATACAAATAACGATTTTAATAGGATCAAAGCAAATCAGGGCACCTTACTTTTTGATGTGCAAAGATCAATTAATATTTCCCCACATTATTTTTTGTGCACAGTGTTATTTTATTAGTAAAACTGTATGTCACTGTGGCGGTGATTCTAACCGCGGCGGGCGGCAGTCGCCGCCCGCCATGCGGTTACCGCCAAATGACCGCACCGCGGTAACAAGAACGCGGCGGCCATTCTGGCTTTCCCGCTTTGCTGGCGGGCGACCGCCAAAAGGCCGCCCGCCAGCACAGCGGGAAAGACCCAGCAACGATGAAGCCGGCTCCGAATGGAGCCGGCGGAGTTGCTGGAGTGCGACGGGTGCAGTAGCACCCGTCGCGAATTTCAGTGTCTGCTAGGCAGACACTGAAATTCTTTTTGGGGCCCTCTTACGGGGGCCCCGCGGCACCTCCTACCGCCATCCTGTTCCTGGCGGGAGACCCGCCAGGAACAGGATGGCGGTAGGGGGTGTCAGAATCCCCATGGCGGCGGAGCGCGCTCCGCCGCCATGGAGGATTCTCAAGGGCAACGGAAAGTCGGCGGTACACCGCCGACTTTCCGTTTCTGGGCGCGGCTGAACCGCCGCGGTCAGAATGCCCAGCGGTGCACCGCCAGCCTGTTGGCGGTGCTACCGCGGTCATTCGCGCTGGCGGTTTTTACCGCCAGGGTTAGAATGACCCCCTGTGAATTTAGTGGCCATTTCAATGGACATTGCGCTCTCTGTAAATTATAGTGCGCTAACACACCATGATTTAGTAATATATTTGTAACAGAGTACTCGAAAATGACCATCAGTTACATACCACACCCTTATCATGTTCCTGCAGAATGGGAGTGGGTCATTTGTTATACTTGCTCTTTGTTAGAGATTAGAACTGGTAGCTACCCTTATGACTTCAATGATCTAACATTGATGACAGCACCCATGCTAATTTTCAAGCACCATCGGTTGCAATGATGCTAAAGTGGAAAAGCCACAGTGAGGAATTAATATACTCCAGAAGTCAACAGCAATTAGACACCCCCATCCTGTGGCATAAAATAATAGATACCAGTGCTTTAAAGAAATGGCTGATTCATACATACAGGTAGCATTTGTTAATCCATGTAGAAAAAGGTGATGCCTGCCAGTTAAAGCAAGAGATGGCTGAGTAGTTAACTAGGCCATGCAATAAGTGCATGCTGCCGAGGCGGATGCTAATGACTGTGATTGACTATGAACTCGGAACGGTGTACTGGAACAGCAGTTTTACATTTAGCAAGGTCAGGAGCTGGTCAATGTAAAATTTCTGCATCAGTTGTGCATACATAGTGACAGGTTGGCTCTATTGCAGACGGCTTCATAAAGAAGTGGATTGTGGGGGGTGATTAATTTGTTCATCTACAGCGGAGAATGTGATTGGCAATGGATTTTTTAAATTAAATGAAATTTAAATTAAATTTAAGTTGTCAAACTTGCAAGAATAAAATAGGTTAAAAACAAACAAATCTGTCAAGGAAATATATTGTAATGAGAAGGATCAACACAGCACTGTAGGACTATCACAACATGTTCAAAAACACCTGAAGTTAACAGTTGTACCCACTTCAGCACTCCATTTATTCAGTCACATTTCCTCTAAATTTAAATGCGTATGTAGTTTGTCCTAACTTTTGTCATTTTTATTTTTCTTAGGACTGGTTCAATAGTAGTCACCGTAATATCTCACCCCTTTCTCCTTTTATTTAATACCGTCTTTTATAATATAAAATGACCCAATACTGCTTAAGACAAAGATAACTAATGCCTTAATATTTCCTGTTGTTATTTTTAGATGTTTATTATTGGCCCTTGCACTATTGTTCCTTTTCGTATATTCATGGCCCACTTGTATCTTCATTGTTCTAGTTTTTATATTGTTTTTTTTAAAAGAGCTGGAAATGTAGATAGTTTCATACAATGTGTCAATGCTAAAGACAGCAGACCATGAGTGGTGCTATTCTATTGCCTGCAGTACCACTTCTTTTAACAATGAAGAAGCAAGTTTTAATGATACTAAGAATTATAAGCTAGTTTTAATAATACTAAGAATAAAATTGATCAGAGTATTTGCATGGAATGGCAATTGAGTTTTTGTTGTTTGAAGTATTTTTCAGGAAAAATAAAAATGTTTTAATTTAACACAAAATAAAATCTGTGCATGAATTTAGGCAAACTTGTGGTTAGACCTAGCCCTTTTTTGCAATGTTATCCCCAATCTTTTTTCCACCCCCCCCTATTTTTCCTCCCCTCTTTTTGTTGGCTTTAGGACTTTGGGCACTTAACCACTGCTGATTAGTGCTTAAGTGCATGTGCCCCTCTGTTCATACTTGCTATGATTGACTTACACCTGTTTGGCACATTTAATTTACCTGTGAGTCCCTTGTACAGTGGCATCTCCTACACCCAGGGCCTGTAAATTAAATGCTACTAGAGGGCCTGCAGCGCAGCTTGAGCCACCCACAGAAGTAGCCTTTCAAATCTGTCTCAGGCCTGTCACTGCAGGGCCTGCATGCCCAGTTTACTGCCACAGTAACTTGGCATTTAAAGTTAAGGCCAAGCCCGAAACTCCCTTTTTATTATATATAGGTCTCTCCTAAGGTAGCCCCTAGGTAGCCCTATGGGCAGGGTGCTGTGTAGGTAAAAGGTAGGACATGTGCCTTCATTGTGTGACATGTCCTGGTAGTGACATACAGCCTATTTGGATTCTCACTGCTGTGAGGTCTACTCTCATAGGCTAGCTTTGGGAATTCCCTTAAAGGTACTTAATTGGTCATTTCTTATCTATGAGGAGTAGCGTGGGCATGTTTGGTATGTTTGGAATAGTGTTGATAAATCCTGCTTACTGGTGTAGGTGGGTATTTCATTATTATGGTAGAAATCCCACTTTTAGAAAGTGAGCATTTCACTGTGCTTATGACTCTTTTGCTTTGCAGTCTGAGTCCAATCCAAGTCTAGGGCACAGTGACAACTCGGCTTCGTGCATACTTTCCAGGCAACAATAACACAGGAAGGGCTGGGTGTGACAAGAGAGGAATCTGCATACTGATAGTCTTCCTGGGCTGGGAGAGAGGGAGGTAGGGCACACTCACATTTGTATTATCTGTGTTCTGCCATCACACAAAGGGCTTTTTTTTACCTCTTGCTGATGTCTGGAGCTGGGTTGAAAGGGGGTGTTGTGCACTTCTAAGGTTCTTTTGAAATCAAAGACATTTTGAGTATAAGTACAGGGGCTGTGATCCGATGATTTGAGACCCTGCATGGAACTTGTAACTAGACGCTGCTGGCTCTACATGCTGCAGATTGCTAGAGACTGTTGTGCTGCCAGGAAGGACTTCCGTTTTGACTATTTGCTTGTTGTGCTGACCTGCTGCCTTTTGGGCTGAGGAAAGGACTTCTTCTCTGCAAATATATCCTATATGCTGGCCTGCTGGCTGCCCACCTGATCTGTGCACCCCCAGTTGTTCTCCAGGGGCTGGTTGGCGCCTTCCCCTGCCCCTGTTCGCTTTGGGGAGACCAGGGTCATGGAGGGCCCCATCTTTACAGTTCATCTCTGCTTTAGAAAGCGCCCCTCATGCCAGCGCATGAAGAGCCCTTCATATTTCCCCTTCATGGCACCCAGCGCGTGGTGAGTGCTTTGCCTAGGAGGAACTGTGTGGGCTGGATAGGTCCTGTAAAGCTGGGATGACCATGGGGCACTCTGTAAGGACAGTGTGGGGAGTGCTGTCTTCTTTATCTCCTTAAACACTTAGTGAGCATTTTTTGCTTCATTCCTCCCACAAAAGCCTGACCTCAGAACATTCCCCCCAGCCTAGGGGGTGACAACGGACAGCGCCTCAGGGCAAGGTGCTGATCAAGGCACCCTGATCCTGTCTGGGAAATTTGACGGCCAGCATGAGGTCAGGGACTGCACTCGGGAACCTCCCTCAGAGTGACCCTATGAGGCCGAAGGCTGCAATAATCTCCTGGTGACTGCCCTGAGGCGCTCAGTGTTGGGAGGAATCCCCTTCTCCACCCTTCCCCCTCAGAGAAGACACCAAGACCAGTTGGCTTTAGGACTCTGGGCACTTAACTACTGCTGATTAGTGCTTAAGTGCATGTGCACCTCTGTTCATACTTGGTATGATTGGCTTACGCCTGTTTGGCACATTTAATTTACCTGTAAGTCCCTTGTACAGTGGCATCCCCTACACCCAGGGCCTCTAAATCAAATGCTACTAGAGGGCCTGCAGCGCAGCTTGAGCCACCCACAGAAGTAGCCTTTCAAATCTGTCTCAGGCCTGTCACTGCAGGGCCTGCATGCCCAGTTTACTGCCACAGTGACTTGGCATTTAAAGTTAAGGTCAAGCCCGAAACTCCCCTTTTATTATATATAGGTCTCTCCTAAGGTAGCCCCTAGGTAGCCTTATGGGCAGGGTGCTGTGTAGGTAAAAGGTAGGACATGTGCCTTCATTGTGTGACATGTCCTGGTAGTGACATACAGCCTATTTGGATTCTCACTGCTGTGGGGTCTACTCTCATAGGCTAGCTTTGGAAATTCCCTTAAAGGTACTTAATTGGTCATTTCTTATCTATGAGGAGTAGCGTGGGCATGTTTGGTATGTTTGGAACAGTGGTGATAAATCCTGCTTACTGGTGTAGGTGGGTATTTCATTACTATGGTAGAAATCCCACTTTTAGAAAGTGAGCATTTCTCTGTGCTTATGACTCTTTTGCTTTGCAGTCTGAGTCCAATCCAAGTCTAGGGTACAGTGACAACTGGGCTTCGTGCATACTTTCCAGGCAACAATAACACAGGAAGGGCTGGGTGTGACAAGAGAGGCATCTGCATATTGATAGTCTTCCTGGGCTGGGAGAGAGGGAGGTGGGGCACACTTACATTTGTATTATCTGTGTTCTGCCATCACACAAAGGGCTTTTTTACCCCTTTGCTGATGTCTGGAGCTGGGTTAAAAGGGGGGTGTTGTGCACTTCTAAGGTTCTTTTGAAATCAAAGACATTTTGAGTATAAGTACAGGGGCTGTGATCCGATGATTTGAGATCCTGCATGGAACTTGTAACTAGACGCTGCTGGCTCTACATGCTGCAGATTGCTAGAGACTGTTGTGCTGCCAAGAAGGACTGCCGTTTTGACTATTTGCTTGTTGTGCTGACCTGCTGCCTGTTGGGCTGAGGAAAGGACTTCTCTGCAAATATATCCTATATGCTGGCCTGCTGGCTGCCCACCTGATCTGTGCACCCCCAGTTGTTCTCCAGGGGCTGGTTGGCGCCTTCCCCTGCCCCTGTTCCCTTTGGGGAGACCAGGGTCATGGAGGGCCCCATCTTTACAGTTCATCTCTGCTTTAGAACGCGCCCCTCATGCCAGCGCATGAAGAGCCCTTCATATTTCCCCTTCATGGCACCCAGCGCGTGGTGAGTGCTTTGCCTAGGAGGAAGCTGTGTGGGCTGGATAGGTCCTCTAAAGCTGGGATGACCATGGGGCACTCTGTAAGGACAGTGTGGGGAGTGATGTCTTCTTTATCTCCTTAAACACTTAGTGAGCATTTTTTGCTTCATTCCTCCCACAAAAGCCTGACCTCAGAACATTCCCCCCAGCCTAGGGGGTGACAACGGACAGCGCCTCAGGGCAAGGTGCTGATCAAGGCACCCTGATCCTGTCTGGGAAATTTGACAGCAAGCATGAGGTCAGGGACTGCACTCGGGAACCTCCCTCAGAGTGACCCTATGAGGCCGAAGGCTGCAATAATCTCCTGGTGACTGCCCTGAGGCGCTCAGTGTTGGGAGGAATCCCCTTCTCCAGCCGTCCCCCTCAGAGAAGGCACCAACGACCAGTGGACAAGCAGGCAGTGAGGAGTCTCTCTCACACCCCACACCCAAGTCAAGAGAAACCGCAGGAGTGTCCAGGCAGAGACAGGCCGCACAGTATGGAAGGCAGCTGCACCGCAGGGTTGCTGGCACCGGCAGCCAATTACTCTCTGCTAGCTCTGTTTTTCCTTACTGTAATCAATGTAGTAAGTGTGCAGGTGATCCTGTAACCTACTTTCTGAACAGCATTACTCTTTAGGATGCAATAGGAGTGCAGATGCTTCTATACACTGTTTTCATGCGTTTAGGGGCAGATTTATACTCTGTTTGTGCATAATTTGTGTCATTGTTTTAATGCAAATTGTTGACTAGAATAAAGCAATGTGTGTCACTTATACATTATTTTTGTATTTTCAATATTTCAGTTCCGACGATGCCTTTTGCAACTCTTGTGCTTTCGCCTGCTGAGATTCCAGAGAACTCTGAAAAGACAACCGACCATCCGCAATGATGGACCCATCCGACCGATCGTCATGACACAGAAAGTCGGAGACCGACCAAAGAAGAAAGTGACTTTTAGTTCTTCATCCATCATTTTTATAATAACAAGTGACGATAACCACAAAACTGATGAGAATGCTATGAACAGTGGTGCTAAGGTGAACGTGATCCAGGTTAGACCTGTATAGCCCATGATCTCCTCAAAGAAGAGATCACAACCCATCTAAACTCTCAAAGATGGACGTCAGAGTATTGACAACGTCAAGGATGACCAGAGAAGTACTAGTAATCAAAGGATGGAAAGGTTACCCTCTCTCAATATTTCCATTTGTTTTTCTAAGACTTATGGATGTAATGACGCCTTTTCATTTTGTGTTTATTTCGCCAGCGCCTCTTTAATGTAGACATGAAATAATTGGTGAAATTTAGAAGAAAATCACATCCTGTCATAGGTAATTGAACATCTGCTAGCCGTAGGTGCAAAATTCTCCGATTTCACGTTGCTCTAACTAGGGGGGTGGGGGGTTCCCAATTTCGGAGATGCACTATTTCGTGAAATGTTCATCCAAGGGGGGAGGTTTGAGCTGAAAATGTCTTGCTGTAAATATGAAACTGGTGTCTGGTGGAACTGAGAGATATTTTCTACTCAAAACAATCTGCTGACAGTATCTCACATTTACATTTGTTTCCGAGGTGTACCCTGAATTCAGCTTTCACGCAAAATGCTGGCCAAGTTCATTTAGCAGAATTTCTGTGACCATCACATATGTTTTGTGAGAAAAATCTCATAAATCCCTAATTTCTGAATGTATTGTCTTCATCTGGCCACACTTGTATCGCAATGCAAACTACTAATATCAGGGCTATCTTTTTGCTTGGATTAAAGAGTGGTGTGAAAAGAATAGGCGAACTCTCAAGCACATATTTGGTGTAGGTATGACTAAATCAAAGCTGATATCATTGATTGGACTGTGTTCAGGGCACATGGGCTTTAAAAAGAGGCATGGACTTCTGTTTAACAAATATCATGTTACCGAAAGTGCATCCACAACAAGATGATGGACAGAATGCTTGAATTAATCTCAGCCACTGCCAGTTGGTCGGGACGCTTTCCTGTCCATTGTTTTTGAGCCACCATGCCCCTTTAGACAAAGACCCATTTTATGCGAACGAGTATTGACCCTGCTCCTCATGGCAACAGGCCATCCCGAACTTACAGGGGAGGCCCCTTAATGAGTAGAGTCAGTCTGATTTGCATAAGGTGGGCCTCTGTCTGGAATCGTACAGTGGGGGAAAACAATGGGTTGTAATGTTACCCAGAGCGATTTTCATAGCTGTTTGCAATTATTCCTCCCATCACCTTGTATGTGTTTGTACAGGGACTGCAGGTGACATCACACACCCTTTGTGACAAAGCTATTGCAGGATTAACCGATTGTGCCACTTTTAGCCACTAAACTGCTTCCATTTGTTTTTCATTTAAAGGAAGTGGAAAACGCAGACGCCTAATGGGGCTGTTAGAATCCTGTGTAGTTTTGTTTCTGTCTACCCCTTCCTTTAGGACCCTTGAGATAAGGGGCAAGGGCACCAAACAGCAAGACTGATTTCACCGGTACCCCTAATTGCCGTGCATGGGTTAGCGAGTGTTCTCTTCAAGATGGTAATGTTGGCACAGCAAAACTAGGAATGTTACTTAAAGAATACATCCACACAGGTGCAGTGCAAAACAGTGCCAGGCACAAGATTCACCCTGTCCAAAGGTGATAAGCGTGCAGCGCACCACATGCTAAAACCATATCACTTGCATGTCAGTATATTGATGGTAAATATATCGTCTGACAGGAATATTCTTGCCTTAAAATGATTTGCACAAATATTGTCTCATTTGGTGTAGATATTTTATGAATTGCATTGGGGTGATTTTTTGTAAAAAAATATTAAGGACACAATATTTTTGTTAGACGATGCGCTGATCACAATATTCTGCTGCCATACTAAGCATATTATCGTATCAATGCTGGAGCATGTAACCTATGTCAGAATCCAAGCTGCACCACCGACTATTTCACATCATTTCCCATACAAGTCCCATTCCAAGCTCTCCCTGGTAATTAAATGTGTGTAGGTTTCTGTTTGCTCTTTGTGAAACTGGAGATCTTTAAAGGTGTGCCATCTTCTATCTGTGCACTTGCTGGCTTCAAAGTGTGCCATGGGACACATGCCAAGGATGCCTAATTGAATTTACGTTAGCGTGGGTTATGGAAAGGGGGTAATTATCAATAAATTAAGCACTTATTTTCAGTTTACAAAAATCGACCAGCGATTAATTTGCCTATCAATGTGAAGTGCACTGTGCATCCATGCTGACAATTAAATGTTTACCACATTTATGTATATTTAAATGTTTCATATCTTTGTTTTAAAAAATGGATCAAAATGGATAATGGCAGGACTAAGGATTTGGAGGGAGGACTGTCAGGGAAATTTCTGATTGCTTCATTTGAACTATTTATCAACCAATGGATTACTGAATATTAACCCATAATGGACACCGGGCACTTCTCGCTAAATATGGTGTCGAGCTGGTGCTAAAAAATGGTGCAAGCCGGTGCAAAACATTTTGGTGCAAAACTGCATTAGTGCAGTTTTGCACCAAAAAGTATAAATAAGGCCCTAAGTCTGTGACCTGGACAGTGCTGTCAAATTTAATAAACCACTGTGTAGCCAAACCTGTTCAATTGATAATCGAAAAGAATAGACTTCAATAATGTATTTTTTAAGTATGCATTATTTTAGCATTTTAGTTGCCAGATTTATCATTTCATGCATAGCAGCTGAGCAAGCCACCTTGCTGTGCTGCATGAAAAAGAAGGGGACGGAATGTGCCATATTTATAATAATGTGTCTTCCTGTCCTTTCCTTGCACTGCCGCACAATGTGCTGCCTTGCGCTAACGCACGGTGCATGGATGCCTGTTTATCAGGCAGGAATGTGTTTGGGCAGGAAGGGACACCTTCCCGCACAAAACAATCCTCAGAAACAGTTTCCTCTTTCTAGGTGTGCTCAAAGTGCAGCACACTTAGAACGAGGAAACAAGAAGGATAAATATATTTCTCCTTGTTGCGCCTCCCCTGTGGTGGTAGTGGGGTATAGCATTTTGACTCATTCCCAGGTTTACCAGTGTTGTTAAATCTGGGAATGTGCCAGAATCCATGGGTGGAATAGTGGGAACACCCACGCTCCACCAATGGAATGCCGCCCTGGGGCAGAATAATGCAGCGCAGGAAATTCTGCCTTGCATTACTCCAGATTTATCCAACCACTCAGGGCCACGGAAGATGGCCTTGCATGGCTTTATATATCTGACTTTGTTGTTGCGTCGTCCTTGCGCACCCTTGTTGGCGCAAGGTGGATGCAACACATTAATCAATGTGCCCCTAGAAAGATTCATAGAGCACAACATACAAAATTTATCAAAGGTAGTGAGTATAAAACTACAGAATAGGAAATACATTTCTCTGGCCATCTGGTGCGTGTTGTTAAGAAATATCATCATCTGAGTCTTGCAGACTGACAGCAAGGAAATACAAGTTACAGAAAGATTTTGTTTCTTGGCCAGTGAGAGGCAAATTCACTTTTTAAATAGTGCAAATGTGGCGTTCTGAGATAAACCACAGGTTCGGCTTGAAGTATTATACAAATGTATTTAAATTGATCTTGACAATAGAGAAAGGTTGTCATGTGGGCTTGATTTTTGACAGACAAATATAGACATTTAAATTGTACAGCTATGTTTTAAAACTAAAATGAGTTGTCATTAAAGAAGCACTCTATGTAAAATTGCTACAAAAATATTTATTTTTTGTTTTGGGGGATTTATGTGAATAAACGTAATACATTTTATCCAGATGTCCAGATCGAATGTGCAGCATGTTTCAAAGTTTTAATTCCATTCTATTCTGAAATTTGTCTTTTGGAAATTACATTTGAAAAGACTTTCTTTAAACATGGGTTTGATACTCGAGGCGGTGCTCAAATCATTTATGATTATCACTATTTTATGTATTTGGTGGTAAGTTAAGGCAGGGGGCTTTACATACAGCTTTACCAGTATATTATAACGTTTCCTGAGGTGACAATGGATAATGAGAATGTTTGTGCATATTTGGCATGCGACATTTAGTTGTGATGGTGATGTGCCCTGTCGCTTTTTGTGCAGCATTATATCAATGTGGTGTTGTGTTTTGACTTTTTTATTGCTTTGTGCCCTGTTATGTTATAATTGCGTCATGTTGCTTAGGTAAGGTATTGTGTTATGTTCTGTTGTTTACTTTAGGTATTTCAAAGTATACTACTATTTCTCTAGCCCAAAACATTAGATGCCTTTAAATTCCTTTTAGCAAGAAATCACTTACGACTGTCTGGAGTGGTAAAATATAGCTGCCCCAGCTCTACATCATCTAGTTTAAACACCAGCCAGCCTAAGACTGTGGCAAAGAATTGCCTAAATTACCACCCTCAGTCCTGAGTTTATGTGATAGGAGCCTGGAAGTGCTAAGATTTTTTTGAATGCATCTGGTGCCAACATGCTACAGGGCAAAGTACTGAGTGACTCCTATATTTGAACACACATTGCTTGACCAACACTTTTATTAAAATAATTTAATCTCTCATCGTACATTCCATGGTAGCAACAACATATTTACTTGCTTTCATCTCTTGTTGGAAAGCTAATGCAAGATTTCCATTGAGTTGCTTTAGATACAAAAACTTTCTGAATAGAACCTATGTGACTGGTTTCATTGCAACATCTAAAAAAACGTGGACTTTTGAAATCTGTTCTAGTGCAAATGTAATCCATATGCAAACTATATAATAATTGTAAGCATCTACTGACCAAAGGGAAAAACGTTCTTGACTATTTTAATTTCCTGCAAGACTGCTTTCAGGGTAGGGAGGCACTGAACGTTTGTCTATCATTGTGCATTTCCTATTGATAGCTTGTAACTTAGCTTTGCTCCCAACACGGTGTGCATCAAAGGTGCAATTTTAACTCAGTAGGTTGTTCTGTGTCCCTGTTTTTTTAATGTTTATAGTTGTTTTATATAGAGCAGACTTCACATGAGGGTTTCAGGGAACTGTACATATAATGAGTGAAAGAATTCAAGATAGTTACTGTATGTAGTTGTACTTAAATAAATAGGTGCATAAGAGCAAGAACACAATAGTATCTCGAATACAGTTGTATACCTTAGCTTCTAATATACATTCCCAAACTATATAAAAAAAAGAAAGTCTCTAAGATTTCTTTTTTTTTTTTTTACATCTTTCTTATACTTTTACTTTGGATAGCCGTTTCAAGTGCAATTTACACTATCACTTTACTGGTTTGTTTTTTTGCATAATAATATCATCATTCGTTTCCATTATGGCCTGTAGGAGGTGGTTAAGATAGCACCACAAATAGCTAATACATTGATAGTGTATGCCTAGGATATTAACCGCAACTTTCTCGTCCGGGGGTTACAGGTTCTAAAGGTAGGGTGTTCCACACTGAAATGTGAGATCTTGCTCGGATCAAGCTTCCAGTTAGCCCTAACTAGTCAACAAGTGTCAATTGAAGAAAACAACCTAAGGGAGACCCCTACACTCAGCATCTGGTATGGATTTCTTTATGCAATCGTGTGCCGTGTGGAGTGTGCACATTAGCTTAAACTGACAATAATTTCTAAATCATTAGTAAGTTATAAAGAACATTGCTTTTCGTTTAGAAGTGTGAACACTGAATGATTCTTGCCATAAAATGCGCATTCCCAATTTAGAACCATTTTCAATCCGTAGCTCAAAGATCAGTACATTCATTACAGTGCCTGTGGTGATTTAACTATCTATGGTAACTGTTTACGATCCTCTTAAACGTTTGTCCAAAAGCAAATTAATAGATGCTGTTTTCATTGAAATGTCAGTGGATTTGTACATTAATAAAACAATATTGTGACTCATCATGGTCTTGTTTCACCGTTTTTATGTAGTGTAGCCCTAAGTGAGAAATGCTAACAGCTGTTCACTTTCTGTGATGAATTATGCAAACACCAAATTAATATTTGCTGCACTACTGTATTAATTGGCACAAGATTTCTTCATTTCATAGCACTCTCCTTTTCTCATCACTTGAGATTTGTGAAGCACTCATTTCAAAGGATATCAGTGGCCAAGGAGAAGCTGTAGTACTGTGTATGGAATGTTTATTGATTCATCAATACTCTTTTAAATTATGGAAATGGACATAAAATACTTTTTGACAGTACTTGCAAAATGCCTTACTGTTAGCCATTGTTGGAGGGATAATTATTTGATTCTGCACCTCTTTGCTCATTTCAGAAAATAATATCCCTCTAAACAATTGTGGGAGCTTTGACCGACGCTGGGGTGCCTGGTCCTTAGTAAGTAAACTTACAAGGTGACACGTATAGGTCAATGAACCTTTTGGATCGCATGGAATATCCTAATCTTGTAGTGATCAATGGCATTATAATTAGCAAAACGAAGCGACATCATTTAAATGAGAAAAATGAAACCATCTACTCATGAATACCCACAAATCGGTAAAGCGTTTAACAATTTTATTTCCCGTTTGGTTACAATACTAGGTCATTGAGTTAGATCAAACTTTATTCAATCAGCTCAGTATTAGTTCATTAAACATCAATAACATAATCTAATCAAAACTTAAGAAAACATATGCTCGAATGCTTCAACATAAGCCAGTAAATGAATACACAGCATCAATAGCAGAGTTCAGCAAATAGTTTGTCAGTCATTTGTCACTGTCAACGTCACCCCTAGAAAGCCTGCCTAACGAAGATTAGCATTAACATGTGGAGCGTCATGCAAAACAATTTAGAAAAACATGAATTTGGAAAACATCTTTTTACAAGGAACTATAAAAACAGCGCAGTTGGTACCTAGAAGAAAAGGCACAAGTTAGTCAGTCACATTTCCATACCTACCTATCCACAGTATGGATCAGCAACAAATTCAGTCTTCATCTTCAGGTCATCAATAAATCAGCATAGCATCAGGCTCTCAAGAGTATGAGCCCAATGACAGAATCTCAAACAGCGTCTCCTGACGTCACCAATTCTTCCCCCGCATCTGAAGTTTTAGCCCTTTGTCATGACTTTTTATTAGGGTCTCCCAGTCCATCTCCCTAATTCCCAATTGGTCAGTCAGTCAACCGATATGGCTTTGACCTATAGTGTTTATTTACTAAATCTATACATTTTAATATCACAAGACGCAGATTGGTGCACTATACAATGTCCTCATCATCCAGCTCTTCCGGTATCGAAAATGTTGCATGTTCCACTTCAGTCAGTGCTTCAATTGTTCAAGTCCTGGGAAAGTACATTTAGTCTACTTGACACATAATTGTATCAAATTGTCTTCTTCATCTCCTGTCCGCCAGTACATTGCAGAAAATTCTAGCTAAGCAACTTTAACATAGGGTAGTTCATGGTCAGACCATGCATTTGCTTTTCTACAGCGCATTAGTATTTCAGCCATTCTTGTGAGGCCTGGAAAAAGGCTAGGCCTTATCCTCGGCTAAGTTAACTCTACAAATCAATATAAAACATAGGTTATACATTTCAATATGACATATTACTTCATTATTCTTAAACATTTTCATTATTTCACACAATTTCAGTTACATTAGTATAATCTCGTAGAAGTGGCTGACGTGCCCAATGGGCACATTTTGAAACATTCACATTATTTTCTCTACGATTAAATTCTCTATGAGCTTTCATTAATCAAACACATAAACATTCATTAATAATTTTCAAATTAGCATATTTGCGCCAGCAGTCCCTCCTCTGATGACTAAATGAGTCATCACACCTTTCCTTTACCTGCATTTACAATTCTGTTTCTGTTGTATTTTGTATTCTTCTCCAATTTCCACTATAGATTCTTACCCTAGTTTGTTGGTCCCTCCTCTGATTATTTTTAGATATCTTCAATTTTAATTTTTGCCATAATTTACATATACCCATTAATCCTAATATGCAAGCAATCACAATGAATATTCCCTGTATAATTTTTAATAATACCCCATTCCAAACTTGACTAAGCCAGTTGCCCACTGAAGCAAATCCTTGTCCAACTTTTTCCCAAACACCTGGTTCCTTCAATTCCTTCAAATCCTTACTGGAATTAGTTAAGTTAGTGAGTAAGTCTCTATATTTCTTTATCATTTTTGGGTATGAATGAACAACAATGCCTAGCAATAATCACCCTACAGACTCCGCCGTCTTTCGCTAAAAGTATGTCTAAAGCAAGCCTATTTTGAAGGATCATAGCTCTATCCACAGCTAATTCAGTATCTAACAGGAGTATTGCCCCTGTAAAATTTGTCAGCATGTTATCCACAATAGTAGACAACTTCCGTATGTTGATCGCATTCAAAATAACTGCCACAGAAGGAATTACTGCACCAAAAATATCTCCCACAATTGCAGAAGAGGTTTCCCTCCTTTGTCGCTTATGATGTAATTCAGTCACTTTTGGAAACTTCTTTAAATCATCTATCTGATACATTTTAGGGAAAACTATCCCCAAATAACATGTCCTATACCATCCTTTAGGAAGGCGGTAATAAGCATTAAGACCACAAATATAATAGATCCCCGGAATTGCAGGGTCCTGACCATTCAGCATAAAAGTCCATTTACTCTGAAACAAAAACACATGCCTACATTCACTCGTTTCCACAAATAAAGTGTCAGTGCGTGATTTTGGCCTATATATACAAAGCTTCCCTACATGTAATGCATCTAGAACTAATTTCCCTTGCGTTTTAATGGCAGTGTAAGCATAATCATTCTTATAAGTTCTTTTCTCTAATCCTTTCTCTTATTTCTCCTTCAATGCCTTTCTCCTATCATCAGTATGCCCATTAAAGCTCTTTTCTAAAGGTGTAAGTAAGCATGCCAGATTGTTCCTGTGCGTGTATGCTGTTCCAAAAGTTAATGTTGGTTCAAAGAATCCTCTGAATAGTACTATGTCATGTTCTTTAGCCACTTTAATCAGGTATCAAATAATAGGAACAAATTAAAACACTAAATCATAATTCGAGTAAAAATACTGTATGTACTCTTGGTTATAGAATCTTGTTAGTAGCAAACTACAGCTTATGCCATAAGTTAAAGGCAAACTATGGTACGTAACTCCTTCCTCTATTGACAAAGGAATTTGTGTACACACAAGACAATTCCTAGCATCCATCGTCTCAACATACTCACTTAACAAGCGATAGAAAACATTAAAAGAAAGTTCTCCCTGACCATTAGTATAATCATGCAAGTATTTCTGATCTAACTTAAACCTCTCTAAAGCTGTTAGTGTAGTAGTTTCAGAAACAGAAGTAATATTAGCCTTTTTCATGTCATGGGATAGACATTCCCACAATCATTACTATAAACATTATTCCACACATAACTGCCAATCTGACATTCAGATATCTACAATACCTAATATTTCTAACTTGGTTACGTAGTTCAGCCATGATCTGTAAAGAATCAGAAAGCAGAAGTAACTCTTAGATAAGTGCAGTAAAAAATTTGAAAATAAAGAACATTTTCTTTCTCACAGTTCAGTTTCACATCCAGGAACCCTTTTCCTTTGTCAAATCATTTAGCAGCTTGTCACATCCGGGTTTTCGTTTGTCAAATCAGGTAATCAATGTCTCTTTTGGTTCTATTTCAACAGTTCCTTCCTTAGGTTTCTTAGATCAGCTCAACAATTCAGCTTCCTGATCGCCTTCAGGTTACATTAAAATACTGACTCAGGACTTCTCTATCAAAACAAAAAGACATAAACTCATGTTGCCATTCATTGGTAGCTGCATATGCCCACTTAGGACCTGCGTATCATCGACTTGCTATTCTCTTTCTTTTCAACCTTTGTTCACCACCTAATTCGCCTTCACTCAGTTCTTACTTTCTGGTAGTATCCACCTCTTCTTCTATTGTTTAGTTTATGACCAATTCCTTTTTCTTTCCAATCTGCGAATCAGGCCAGTTGTCTCCTTTTCTTGTTCCCTCTGTCAATATTCTTCTCAGAAATGAACTTTTCTCTTTCTCTATGGTGTTTTCTCTTGATGGACCTGCAACGGGCTCAAGAGGAGTTGAATCACTTTGACTTTGATCCGTCTCAACTCTTTCACCCTCTTGGTCTGGCACTCACTCTGTCTGCTTCTTAGCACTGTCCACTTCTGGGAGAACCTCTGCTGAGCTAGGCTCTCCTGCTGTATCTGTTGGAATAGGCTCTTGTACACCCTCCTGTAATTCTTCACTCTCTTCTCTTACAGGGGTGATAGACCCATCTTCCACAAGCTCAGGTTCAATTTCAGGTTCAGTTGGCGCCTGTTCTGGTTCAAGTGTGTGGCAACCTGTTTCGCTGTTGTTGGTGCTCTAAGCAACACTTCTTCATGCTCTGGTGGATACACCACTCTCTTTGTATGGCTTGCATGTATCCAGTTCGGGAGTCCCGCACACTTTACAGCTGTAGTAGTCGTTAGCACCACCTGGTAGGGACCCTTCCAACGCGGTTCCAAACAAGTCTTGTGGACGTGCTTTTTGACGATGACCCAATCTCCGGCTCTCAGTTTGTGACCTGGGTCATGGATGGGTGGCAGGGTGGTGGCCTGCACCTGCTGAGAGAAAGAGCGAATCACATCAGCCAGACCCTTGCCGTAGTCCAACACCATATCATCTGTAATATTGAAAGTGCATTGGCTGGAACTGCTGGCAATCTCATTGCTCTACCCATGAGGATTTTATGGGGCGACAGCCTTGTCTTTCTGTCAGGGGTGTTTCTCACTGACATCAACACCAAAGGTAATGCATCTGGCCATTTCAAAATTGTAGCGGCACACATCTTGGCACTTCTTGATTTCAAGTTACCATTCATCTGTTCCACTAGTCCTGATGCCCCAGAGCGATAGCTACAATGCAAGTTTTGCTCAATGTTTAATGCTGCACATAAGAGTTTAATCACCTCGTTATTGAAGTTAGTCCCCCTATATGATTCTAAAGAGATTGGAAATCCGAAACGTGGTATCAACTCCCTAAGCGACAATTTTGCTACTGTGAGATTGTCATTTCTCCTTGTGGGGTACGCTTCAATCCAGTGACTAAAGACATACGCAGTCACCAACACATACTTGAACCCTCCACATGCAGGCATCTCAATAAAATCCAATTGTCATTCTGCTAAATGGACCTCCTGCTCTTCCAATGTGGTTCAAATTCACTGCTGTCCCTTTTCCCATGTTCAGTTGCTGACAAACTATGCATCGATGACACACTGCCTCTGCTGCTTGTCTGAATTTAGGATTAAACCAGTCAATCTTGAACAATCTAACCATGGCATCCCTTCCAATATGTGCCTCCCCATGGTAGTACCTGGCCATCTGAGACAATAAACTATTGGGAAAGACCATCTGACCCTCCTCAGAAATACAAATTTCATCAGATCTTTGGACACATTTTAATTGAACCCAAAGTGGTTTTTCTTCCTTGTCAACATTATCCTGCAATGTTTTCAACTCTTATAGAGTATCAATCACTTTTAATACAAAACTTGTGCAAGTACTGTCTTCTTCAGGCATCAGTTCCCACTTGTCTTTAAACGATATACTGTTCAATGCGCAAAACCTTGCGACTTGATCCGCCTATCCATTTCCCAATGAAATGTAATCCTGTGCTTTTTGATGTGCATTGCATTTCACCACGACAATCTCTTCAGGTAACTGTATTTCATACAACAACTTTTTTCTCTTGTTGACATTTCTCACTGGTGTACCAGTAGAGGTCAGGAAGCCTCTTTGTGACCACAATTGACCAAAATCATGTACAATGCCAAATCCATATTGGCTGCCAGTATAAATTGTGACTCTCAGTCTTGCAGAAACATGGTATGCCCTAGTGAGATCTACCAATTCCCGAAACTTGTGCAGAATATACACCTTGAAGCCAGGAAGCTTCTAATGTGCTTGTGATTACACATACCGCATATCCTGCTCTCAATGTCCCTGTACCATCTCTGAGACATGAACCATCAACAAAGACAATTTGGTCATTTTCTTCCTATCGTGTGTCTCTGATATCAGGCCTTGTTTTTGTACACAGTTCCGTTACCTCAAGACAATCATGCTCAATGTCTTTCTCCTTCTCAATTTCAACAGTATCACTTGGAGGCAACATTGCTGGGTTCAACATTGTACATCTCTTTAATGTTACATTTGGAGCACCTAATATGCTCATCTCATACCTCATCAGACTTGCACCAATCAAATACTGCATTTACGTCCGTGTCAGTATGATCTCAACAAAGTGTGGTACCATTACCGTCAAAGGGTATCTCATCACTACTCCCTCACATTGAGAAAGACTTTGACCAACTGCGGCTACTGCAAGCAGACAACCTGGTAAAGCTGCTGCGACTGGGTCCAAGGTAGCTGAAAAATAGGCTACTGGGCAATAAGCACCTCCACGGACCTATGTCAAAACAGATAAAGAACAAGCATCACGTTCATGACAAAACGATGTGAATGGCTTTGTGTAATCAGGCATTCCCAACGCTGGAGCTCGACACAAACTCTCCCTCAATTCAGTGAACGCTTTCATCTGAGCTTCATCTAAGGTAATGGGGTCTGTAACTTCCTTATGTGTCAACTGCTGTAATGGTTTAGCAATCTCAGCAAAATTTGGAATCCACTGTCGACAATACCCTACCATTCCCAGAAACATTCTGACATCTCTTTGTGAAGTCGGAGGACGTCTCTGCAAAATCATGGTAATCCTTTCCCTGGAGATTCTCCTTGACCCTTTCTCAATCTGATGTCCCAGGTATTTTACTCAAAGGTGACACCTTATGTCTTAATTTTCCCAAATGATTCAACAGGGCAATTGAGTAGTATTTACACTCATCCCTTGTCCTGGATGCAATCAGCAAATCATCAATGTACTGCACTAGAGTCGATTGGTATGGTAGTTCCAATGACTCCAGGTTCTTTTTCAGGATCTGATTAAACAGTGACGGTGACTCCGTATACCCTTGTGGAAGTCTGCACCAGCTGTAGACTCTGTCTAGGAATTTGAAACTAAAAAGAAACTGACTATCCTTAGTAAGAGGCACAGAAAAGAAAGCTTGTGACAACTCAAACACTGTGAACTACTCTGCATCGCAATGAATCTGAAACAATATCACTGCTGGATTTGGCACTACCGGACAACACTTGACCACCATGTTGTTTACTTTTTGCAAGTCCTGCACAATGCGCACCTTTCCACGTGTTTTTTTTAAGCCCATTATGGGTGAATTACATAGCCTGCTCAACACTCCTTTCCAAACTCATTGTTTCAGAAAATCTCCAGTTATATGTGCCACTTTCATTAGGACATCCTGTGCCATGTTATACCGTGGAAGTTGTGGGAAGACTATGTTTGGCTTCAAAGTAATCTTAATCGGTTCCACTCCCTTAATCAAACCCACTTCTTTACCTGTCATAGCCCACACGTTTTCTTGTACTGTTTCCTGTAAATCTGCATGCAATTCTTTCACAGTAAATATCAGGAAAAACTCAATCAATGGGTATTCCTCGTTAATGTTGTTAACCATAGTCTCAGACACCTGTTCTTCCTCATCATCACTATTAGCTTGTACCTCTATCCCAGTATTCAAACAACTAATAGAGCACTTTGTCTCACATAGTAAGTCCATTCCCAGCAAAGTTACTGGACGTGAGTCACAGACTACAAACCTACGCCGTCCCTGGAAGTTACCAATTTCAACCTGTACTGGATCTGTGATTTGATTTGTCAACTGTCTGTTCTCTACTCCCACAACCTGAACTGTTCTGCCTGAAAGAGGTAAGTTCGGAACTTCTGCACTTCTCACTGTACAGTGTGTAGCTCCTGTGTCCACTAGAAATGAGACCTTGTAACCCATCACCTTTCCCTTCACAAAAGGTCCTCTCTGATCTACTTCTAAGGACGCTGCAATCATACACAGTACTTCATCTGAACTGTCACTCATCCATTCTTCGTTTATTTCATCCTCACTGTGGAATGGGAATTTGTGTACTGTGTCATTACCTCTGTCTTGTCTCTGACCTGTGACCTGCTAAGTAAGCATCATCTGTTGCTGTTCCATCAGAGCTTGAGGTATCTGCATTTGCTGTCTAAGTACCATGGGAGCCCGCTGCTGTATTGCCTGCTGCATGGGTTGGACATTCTGCACTTGGTTCTGAATATTTGGATTAAAACCTCTCATTTTTGGGACTTTCACAGTTTGAAATGTACTGACATCACCACTTTGCTGAACAACACCATCCTGCACCATCAATGGACACTCCCACTTCCAGTGTCCCACGTTTCCACACAAATGACACAGTAACATCTTTTTCATTCCCTGCATGCCATTCTGGACTACCACAGTACCCAAATCTGGACCACTTGTCATGTCATTTCCACGACCCCTACCTCTCATCTGAGGCTGGAACATAGTAGTTCTCTGCTGTTGCGGCATTGGTTGTACTAAGGCTCCTTGCACTCCTGTCTGAGCTGGTTTTATTTGCATCACCATTGCTTTTTCCTTCAGCCTTTTCTGTTTCAGTTCAATCTCATCACTACAGTATTTTGCATACTGCAACACCTCATCAATTGGCTTCACTTGCCAACAAATCAAATGACTCTTGATCATCTGCCCTATTTCTGGTCTCAATCCTTCAACGAACCTGAACACAAAGTGTAACATATCTTTTGGCTCAATTGCTTCCTTGCCACTGTACTCTTTGAATGCTTTCAGCAAGCTCTCATAATAGTTATGTATCGACTCATTAGTTTCTTGCACTGTCCTGTCATTTCTCTGCCAATCATTGTTTTTAGGAGAAATTCTCATCTTCAGGAACTCAATCACCTTATAATAATGTTTCATCACCTCAGGTGATGGTGCACCTGTAACCCTATCTTTTTCCGGTTCACTTGTTGGCCATTCCACTGCCCTCCTGCATTGGACTCACAAATCAGCCGGAACCACTATTTCCAACAATGTATACAAGTCTTCCCACAGATATTTAGGATTTTCACAAACCTATCTGTCTGCTGATACCACTCAACTGGTTTCTCTCTCAGTTTTGAGTAATCATTTGTGAATGACAATATATCACTTCTGTGCCATGGGACATGAACAAACTGCCACCCTGGAATTTCTCTCATAGGTAACATCTTTACTGGATCCCTTTCTTTCTGAACACCTCCAGACCCTTCTTGTGAATCTCGTTTCTGTTTATCCTTCTTCTTTGCCCATCTACCTTCCCACTTCTGTAATGCTCCCCAAATCTGAAAACTCTGTAGCATTTTTCTTACGTGAACCTTCATTCCTACTGACCTCATGTGCTCGAATTCTTTTTGCTTCGAAATCTACCCTATAACTTTGTTTCAAATGTTTTGTTCTCTCAATCTCAATATCATGTTTTTCTGCCAGTTATGCTAATTTCTGATGTATCTTACTTGCTTCCCTTGTAATCCTTAGACACCAGTACCTCAGCTCTTCTTCTGTGTAGGAGTCTAACCTATTCACTCCCATCGTCCCCTCAACTAGCTCTGTTACTTCTGTAGCTAACATTACACGATTTATCTGCTCTTCACCCTTGGATGTATTTGGAGGTGTATTTAAACTATCCAACCATTCACTCAATTGCTGGGCTGTCAATCCCTGTAATGAGATGTTACTTGCATGTGTCACTGGTACCTGTTGCATCGCTGCACCTGGAGTTTGCGGCGTCAAAAGTTTCAAACTTTGACTCACACTCAGACCCCTACTGCATTTGGGAGCGCTACAAGTGGACTAAGATCCATTAATGGTCTAGATCCATTAAAGATCTGACCCATAGATGACACCACCAGCACATGATCACTCACTCCCCTCCTCACAAGGCTCTGTGACATTTCACTCTGATCTCCTTCACCTGTTTTCTTTTGTGCAAATAATGGTACCACTGGACCAACATTAATCAGTAGTGATATTGCATCTGGAGCTGCCCTGACACTTGCACCTTGTGGAAAGGTCACCCCCATAGCCTGCTTCATCACTGGTGTGACATCTGACTGTGTCCCTGTTATCTGTGTAAGCTTCGGCAAACCCTGTGGCTGTGCCGGAGGCAATAACATTGGAGTTGGCTCAGTCTGAACCGCGGAAGTACTTGTTCTGATGGCACCAATAAGTTCGAGATTGTCTCAAGAACTGGTACATCTGGATAAAGTCTCTGTATCGATGGTGGATGCACCTGTGCTTGGACCACTGAAGTAGTCCCTGCATTAGGAGTACTCTGCTCTACCCCTTGTACTTGTCCATTGCCTGTCTGCACTGGCCCCACTGTCTCTGATGCTTGTGCTGGGGCAGTCGGGGCAGAACTAGTACTTGGACCCCCTTCATGCGTCACATATGGTGGAGGTCAATCCCTCAACGACTGTGTAATAAGATCCCAACATCTGAATCTTCTTCTTCTACATAAGTCTTTTTCTTTTTCTTTGTCCCTGAACTCTTATCACCCTTAGCAGCATCTTCTTTTTCTGAGTCATCTTCTTCTGCGATTGCAGGAAATAATTTAATTCCCTGTAGTGTCTCTGTTCTCCACCTTTTATGCTCCCAATCCCACCTTGTTTCTGCCAAGGGCTTTTCCACCTTCTTTATTCTCCTCTGGAATTTCAACTCTTGTTGCTGTCTGGCTACCAGCTCACAAACCGCTAAGCCTCAAACTGTGCTGGCTTCGGTAATGTCTTTGTCTCATATAATGTCATTCGCAATTCATCCAAAATTCTCAAATTAAACGTTCCATGCTCTGGAAACGCTAGAGCTCCCAATTTCTTTGTCATCTTGCACCACTGTTTTAACCAAAGACACGGTGCGACACCTCACTCCTCCATCACAATATACGCCGGAGAATTCTCCGGTCGGGTTGGCTCCCCTGCTGGCACTTCTAAACGCTTTGAAATACTTAATTTCCCTATTGTATTTACTTCGATTCAATAATTAAATGACTTTTACTCCCAAGATTCCTTTCACCCGCTTGCTCAATCAATTGTCTCCTACGGATGGCTGCCAATCCACTCGCCACTCTTCTTACTAACCAACCTATCCCAGCGCGGCACACTCTGACGTCACACTCACACACTGCGGCTGACAGAGTCTTGCACAAAGCGCCATACACATATGAAGTTTGATGACTTCCCTACTCTCATACTGTGGAGTACGCACACTCCTACTAACCTCAACTGGAGTACGCAAACTCCCTACTTTACCTCGCATACATCACAATTCAACTGAGATTTGCTTAAGCCTCGGCAAGCGCAATCCTACCGCCTTCACACTATAACAAGAACGCCCTGAACATAACCATCTATACTAGCTGGATTCAGGATCTGGTAAAGTCATTTCTGGGCTTAAGGGGACATCATCTTTGCTACAATTGCCATTTTAGAAAAAAAAAATTCAAACCCAATTAAAATATGAACAACTAATCCTAACTTAAACTACCACCATAACCAGTTATCACCACATAACTAGTTTTCCAAGGAAACTAACCATCAAGCTGCTACCAAAAGCTGCTGGTGCACCTGGTCCTTAGTAAGTAAACTTACAAGGGGACGCATATAGGTTGATGAACCTTTTGGATCGCATGGAATATCCTAATCAAGTAGTGATCAATGGCATTAATAATTAGCAAAACCTAGTGACATCATGTTAATAAAAAAAACTAAACCATCCATTCATGAATAACCACAACTCGGTAAAGCGTTTAACAATTTTAGTTCCCTATTGGTTACAATACTAGGTCATCGAGTTAGATCAAACATTATTCAATCAGCTCAGTATTAGTTCATTAATAAACATCAATAACATAATCTAATCAAAACTTAAGAAAACATATGCTCAAATGCTTCTACATAAGCCAGTAAATGAATACACAGCATCAATAGCAGAGTTCAGAAAATAGTTTGTCAGTCATTTGTCACTGTCAAAGTCACCCCTAGAAAGCCTGCCTAACCAAGATTAGCATTAGCATGTTGGGCTTCATGCAAAACAATTTAGAAAAACATGAATTTGGAAAACACCTTTTTACAAGGAACTATAAAAACAGCACAATTGGTACCTAGAAGAAAAGGCACAAGCTAGTCAGTCACCTTTCCATCGCTACCTATCCACAGAATGGATCAGCAAGAAAGTCAGTCTTTGTCTTCAGGTCATAAATAGATCAGCGTAGCATCAGGCTCTCAAGAGTATGAGCCCAACAACAGAATCTCAAACAGCATCTCCTGACGTCACCAATTCTCCCCTCGCATCTGAAGTTTTAGCCCCCCGTCATGACTTTTATTAGGGTTTCCCAGTCCATCCCCCTAATTCCCAATTGGTCAGTCAGTCAGCAGACATGACTTTAACCTATAGCATTAATTTACTAAATCTATACATTTTAATATCATTCCTTTCATAAGACGTGGCTTGGTCCACTATACGATGTCCTCATCATCCGGCTCTTCAGGTATCAAAAATGTTGCATGTTCCTCTTCAGTCAGTGCTTCCATTGCGTAAGTTCTGGGAAAGTACATTTAGCCTACTCTACACATAATTGTATCAAATTGTCTTCATCATCTCCTGTTCGCCGGTACATTGCAGAAAATTCTAGCTAAGCAACTTTAACATCGGGTAGTTCAGTGTCAGACCATGCATTTGCTTCTCTACAGTGCGTTAGTATTTCAACCCTTCTTGTGAGGCCTGGAAAAAGGCTAGGCCTTATCCTCGGCTCAGTTAACTCTACAAATCAATATAAAACATAGGTTATACATTTCGATATGACATCTTACTACATTATTCCTATACATTTTCATTATTTCACACAATTTCAGTTATATTACTATAATCTCGTATAAGTGGCTGACATGCCCCGTGGGCACATTTTCAAACGTGCACATTATTTTCTCTGCAATTAAATTCTCTATGAACTTTTCATTAATCAAACACATATACATTAATTAATAATTTTCTAATTAGCATATTTGTACCAGCATCAGAAAGATCAATCAATCAATCAATTAATGTTTGTAGAGTGTGGCTACTCACCCATGAGGGCTTCAAGGCACTGGGGGGAGGGCCTCATCCGCAGAGCCACGTCTTGAGGTTTTTCCTGAAGATGGTGAGTGACAGACTTTGTCTGAGGTGCAGGGGAAGGTTGTTCCGGCTCTTTGCTGCAATCTAGGTGAAGGATCGTCCTTCGGCGGTGGTTTTGCGAATGTGAAGGATGGTGGCCAGGGCCGTCTGGGCGGAGCAGAGGGATCTGGCAGGGATGTGGAAGGAGACACAGTGGTTCATGGAGGCTGATCCTGCGTTGTGTATGGCCTTGTACATGTGGGTGAGTAGCTTGAAGGTGATTTGTTTCTTGACCAGGAGCCAGTGGAGGGTCCTCAGGAGATGTGTTCTTGGTGTGGGAGGTCCAGAATGAGTCTGGCCGCAGTGTTCTGGATGAGTTTTAGTTTTTGGATGTTTCTAGTTGAGGTGGCAGCGTAGGGGGCGTTGCCGTGGTCGAGCTTGCTTGTGACTTAGGCATGGGTGAATCTCCTGCAACAGTCTGCTGGGATCCAGCTGAAGATCTTGTGAAGTTTGCGGAGTGTGTGCCAGCAGGAGGAGGTGACTGAGTTCACCTGGCAGGTCATGGATAGGCAGAAGTCAAGGATGATGCCTAGGTTGCGGGCGTACTCAGTGCAGGGGGGGGCGCTGAGG
The DNA here is from genome assembly GCF_031143425.1 of Pleurodeles waltl. NCBI lineage: Eukaryota > Metazoa > Chordata > Amphibia > Caudata > Salamandridae > Pleurodeles > Pleurodeles waltl. The sequence continues at coordinate 638,244,543 of NC_090444.1, forward strand.
GATGTGGGCCACCAGGAGTCGTCCTAAGCTGAGGTAGCATTTCCAAAGATGATGAGTTCAGTCTTGTCGGAGTTGAGCTTGAGGGAGCTTTTTCTCATTCAGGTGGTGACGACTTTCATTCCTGAACGAAAGTTCCTTGTGCCCGTGTCCGGGTCGTCGGTGAGGGAAATGATGAGTTGTGTGTCATCGGCATACAACACAATCTTCATACCATGGCTTCTGACGATGGCTGCGAGAGGGGCCATGTATACATCGAACAGTGTGGGACTCAGTGAGGATCCTTGGGGGACTCCACAGTTGACGCCTGTGGGTCTGGATGTGTAGGGCAGAAGTCCAACCCACTGCGTCCTCCCAGATAGGAAGGAGTGGATCCATTCTGAGGCTCTTCCACAGATTCCTATGTGGTGGAGTCTGGTACATAGAGTGCTTTGGGAGACTGTGTCTAAGTCTGCTGAGAGGTCGAGGAGTAAGAGCGCTTCGATGTGGCCGCAGTCTAGGAGTAATCTGATATCATTGGTGGCTACCAGGAGGACTGTCTCCGTGCTGTGGTTGCTGCAGAAGCCGGACTTGGAGCTGTCCAGAAAGTTGTTGGCCGTGATGAAATTCCATAGTTGTACATTGATTGCTTTCTCCAGTACGTTGGTGGGGTAGGGTAGCATCAAGATGGGCCGGACATTCTTTAGTTCTGATGGGTCGGCAAAAGGTTTTTTCAGGACAGGATGTATTTCAGCATGTTTCCAATCCTCGGGGAAGGTGCCAGTGTTGATGGAGCAGTTGATTGTGTTCTGGAGAGCTGGGTTGATGGATGAGCTGGCTCTGATGTATATGTGGTGTGGGCAGGTGTCTGTGGGGGCTCCAGAGTGGGTGATGTTCCTGATGCTGACTGTTTCCTCCTTGATGAGTGTGGACCAGCTGTGGATGGTCTTGGTGGGTTCTGGTGGGGTGGGTCGATCACAGGTTCCGGTGCCAGGATTTTCCAGGAGAAAGCTGTTGTAGATGTCCTAGATCTTGCAGTGGAAAAAGGTGGCGAGTTTGTCACAGAGGTTCTGTGATGTGGATGCTGGTGGTTTCGAAGGCGGGATCTGTGAAGTCGTTGATGACTGAGAAGAGTTCCTTAGAGTTGTGAATGGAGGAGGTGATGCGCTCCCGGAGTGCGTCCTTCCTTGCGTTCTTGATTTTTCTGCAGTGGGCAGTGGTTGCGGCTCTGAAGGAGGTGAGGTCTTCACTGGTTTGGCTGTTCCTCAATTTTTTCTCTAAATGTCTGCGGGCAAACTTTGATTCTTGGAGTTCTATGGTGAACCATCTGGCTTTCCTAGGTACGCGTTTGGCCGATGTCAGCCCCAAATGTTTTGCCTGCTTGCCTCATGTTTTGCTGACTTTTTTTGTTGGCCTTAGGACCAAGTTCTCAAAGTGTTTTGTATATTTAGAAACAGAGGGCCAAAGACACAAGGAACAAAGCCGTCTTTTTGGTCAACCAATGGCTGAAAAAAATGTGCCCAAAGTGTCATATACTACCAGTAAACCGATTACCAAAAGACCAGTCCCCAAGGTATGCATGCCATTATATTCTCAGATAAGTACAGAGTCTAACGGCATAGTAGGTCATCAGCAGTTAACAACAGAGGATATCAATCAGGAACAGGAAAAGGTGGGAAAGGCCCAAAGACAGAATGAAAGGAGTCCATCCAGCTCCAGCACGCCGTAAAAATATCTGTTGCAGCATCAATCTGATACAGGTTCTAAACATTCGATCCAGAACAATGAAGCATCCACAAATGCCTCATTAATGGCAGCACCCACATCGGTACATAAATTACTTCTTATTCCCCATTTTAAATCAGAGGGAAACTTTGATACCCTGAATAGAGGAAACTTTCTTAAATTAATTGGGGAAATGAGAAGCCTATCTCACATATCATCAGTGGATCTGCTCTCTGTTGAGTTTAAACCCCACCCACTTGGGAACGATCGAGAAGCCACACTCACAACTTGGTCCATAGTAAGCCATGTGTATCAATTAATATCACACACCAACGCGTTTTTGTCATGGGGCATCGAATTACGTCAAATCGACCGCCCTCATTACCCAGGTCCACTTCGGGCCCCCAGGAACTGTAATAAATCAGTGTTAAGAGGGGTGACAGGGGCAGATATAATCCCTTTGGCAAGGGGAAACTTATCAGTCGTGAAACATGACGGTGAAACAAGAATAGGTCACATATTTTGGGCCTCCAAAGAATCTCACCCTTTTATTCTACAAAAAAATTCCTGACAGTAGTAAAAAAATCAGGACTCAAGGTACAGTTAATCCATACGTAAAAATGTGTTCATGGAACGTCCATGGTATTCAAACACTGCTATGTGATCAAGAAGTACAAGCCTTTCTTCAGGAATATGATATCATTTTACTCCAAGAAACCTGGTGCACAGAGCTTATTGCAGTGTCCGGGTACGTGGCCATGCAAAAGGAGGCCTGGCGTCCCTGATTTCCACGGCCCTCATATGCCATAAAATCCCAATTGACATAGAATCAAATTGGATCCAAGCAACCAAGATCACATTAGGCAGACGGCAGATCAGCCAATTAGATCTAATCCTTATAAATGTGTACATTCACCCAAAAAAAGCTCTTAAGGGGGGGAAACTGGAAACTCTGTGTGAATTTATTAAAACCATACTGAGACAATACCAGGAGTCCACACTTATTATTAGTTGTGATTTCAATCACAATCTATTGTCCCCAAAAGGAGGAAACGCAAAAAGCAAGTGGTATGCGCCCAAAGACATCAGCTTGAAAAACTAGGCCTAACCTTACTAAATGGAAACAGCAAAAAGGATTCTCTGGCATCTATTACCTTTGCAAGTGGGAAAAGAATTTCAGCCATTGATTACACCTTGATAAATTCCTCTGCAAGGGCACTAGTAAGGAACTTTCGAATTAAATGCAGAATGGAGAGTGATCATTTCCCACAATCATTGGAATTAGCATATAAACCCGAGTTGCTACAGTCCTCGAATGATTTAATAAATCCTCCAGAGTGGTTTAATTTTAAGAGATTGAAATGGTGTGAGAAAGAAACAGCATCAGTGATGAAGGAGGTGTTCCAGACGGTCAGTGCCCTGGGTGAAAGAAAACACTTGCAGATATGCAACAAAAGGAACCGTCCCTCAATGTAGATTAGAACAAAGACTGGGCCGTGCTATGTCGCGGCCTGCTGGCAAAATTCTGAGCCACCTCTAACTCAAACCTGCTGGGGTCATCCCGCGTACACAAAAGGGACCGTGTTGGACAACCTTGGTTCAACAAAGCCTTGCACAATCAGAAATCACAAATTGCGCGTCAAACCAGGAAAATGGTAAAAGCAATCCAACGAGGAAGAGACGGAGAAAACCGCATTTTATGGTCTCCGAAAAAAAAGTATTGTCTTGATTGTTGTGTTGCAAAAAGAACCTATCAGGAACATGTATGGTCCAAATTATTATGGGCAAGCCGACTGTCAAACAGTAAGCTCTTTTGGGGGCTGGTGAACGATCTGGCAGTGGGGAAAAGCAGACATCATAATTGTGGGATATCCCAAGCAGCCTGGGTGAGTCATGTCGGTAGTCTGTACGGGCTGGCAACCAAGCCATCAAAAGGTGGAGCCAGACTTCTTCCCACTGTGATGGGGTCCGAACTATCAATAAGTAATAATCAACCACTAAATTTCCAAGTCAAGTGTAGAATCTTAGACATTGCCAAAAAGGATGATCAAATGCAAGTTTGGAAGCTAGAGCAACTAGTCAGTCTGATCAAGAAATTGAAGTCAGAAGGGGCAGCCGGACCAAATGGACTTCCAAATGCAATCTTTAAAGCTGACCCAGTATATTGGGCACAATATTTTCTGCCACTAATTAACGCTATTGTTCACTCCAATCGGGTCCCAGAAACTTGGAGAGGAAGTTTAGTACACACCATCTATAAAAGAGGAAATCCCACTCTTCCTTCAAATTATAGGCTTATAGCCCTCACTGACGTAGAGGCCAAGCTATACTGCTCATGGTTGCTGCATCATCTTCAAGCCTGGGTAGACGAAAATAAGCTACTCCCGAGGTTTCAAACAGGCTTCAGGGCAGGCATGGGAACATTATCAAATCTAATTGCACTTTCCCTTATAGTGGAAAAAGCCAGACACAAGAGGTTGGGCCTCTATGCATGTTTTATTGACCTTAAATCAGCCTTTGACCGGGTTCCAAGGGAAAGATTGTGGGCTAAGCTGGCTAAATGGGGCATCCCCAACAACCTACTGAGGGCCATTATAGATCTCTACACTGATACCTGGGTCCAGATTAAAATCAGAGACGGTTCAAGATTAACAAATAGAATACCTACAAAATCAGGCTTAAAGCAAGGTTGTGTTCTGGCACCAATTCTTTTTATTTATACCTGGCAGACCTCGCTGGCATGTTCGCACAAGTGAATAGTCTCCCTCCGACATTGGGTTCAGAGAAAATTGGGTGCTTACAATATGCAGACAACATTGTCCTGCTGAGCTATACTCCCAAGGACTACAACAAATCCTATCAGCACTCAACATTTTCATGGCTGAGCAAGGCCTGGAAATTAATATGGATATAATTAAACTGATAAGATTCCTAGGGGCAAATTATAAATTATTCAATTGGTACCTGGGAGATAAAAAAGTGGAGATGGTGGAGTCATACAAATATCTAGGTGTCCACCTTGAACCAGGCCTGAAATGGAAACGCCAATTACAGTCGATCAAGGCAAAGGTCAATTAATTAACATACAGCTTTAACCTGCTCAAAAAGAAGCTGGACTGCTCAAACTGGTCCCATTTATTAAAAATTATGGGGGTCATTACAACATTGGCGGTATAAGGCGCTTACCGCCGTGCAGAAGACCGCCAATACACCACGCCAGCGGCGGTAGACCGCCACAGCTATTATGACACACATCACGGAATCCGCCGAAATTCAGACACCCACACAAGACCGCCACACCAAAGGTCAGCGATAAACATGCAGAAACAAATCCTCCACCTCCACGCCAACAGAAACACGCCCATGCCATTACGACCCACGAATCCACGCGGCGGTCTTTCAACCGCGGTATTCCATTGGTGGTACACACCGCCACGCTCAAAATACACACACATCTCCAAAACACAGCCACATTGGACAATTCCAAATACACACACCTGATACACATACACACACCACTCCCACACATCCAATACAATATAAAACACACACCCACATCACCCACAAACCACTACGACCAGAAATTCTGAGAGAAGGCCAGAGACAGAGCACAGAATAGACAACCCCATCACACAGAGGCACACAACACCATCACCCACACAACATCCAAGCACAAAACACCACATACCACTACACTCACCATACTCATCACCACATACACCACCCCACACATCACACACACCAACCCATGGCACGCCAAAGACACCCCCGCTTCTCCGAGGAGGAACTCAGGGTCATGGTGGAGGAAATCATCCGGGTAGAGCCACAGCTATTTGGCTCACAGGTACAGCACACATCAATAGCCAGGAAGATGGAGCTATGGCAAAGAATAGTCGACAGGGTCAACGCAGTGGGACAGCACCCAAGAAATAGGGACGACATCAGGAAGAGGTGGAATGACCTACGGGGGAAGGTGCGTTCCACGGTCTCCAAGCACCACATCGCGGTACAGCGGACTGGCAGCGGACCCCCACCTCCTCCCCCACAACTAACAACATGGGAGGAGCAAGTCTTGACCATCTTGCATCCTGAGGGCCTCGGAGGAGTCATTGGAGGAACGGACACTGGTAAGTCAAATCTTAAATATCACATCCCCCACCCTACCTGCATGCTATCACAGACCCCCACCATCACACCCTCCCCTATCACCCCAACTCCTCACTAATGTACTAATAACACAAACTACACATCCCAAACCCAAGACCTGCATGACACAACTAAGCATGGACACCCATCACTAAAGCATGCCCACTGCACATACCCAGAACACGCCCCAACCATCATCACACAAGCCCCCACACAGGAATGCCTGCACTGGGGTTCACGCACACCCACCCATTGCACACCATGAAACACACACATGCAATAATCATGTTCTTATACCCCTGCAGGAACCCGAAGGAACGTCACCACATCAGAGGGTCCAGACAACACCACTCCACCCCCAGAAGAGGCCCACAGCGACGACAGAAGCTCTGCTCTACTGGATCGTGATGACCAGCCTGGACCATTATGGGCCTCAGGACAGTCGGTTCCCCTTGCCCAGCCACAGCCCAACACCGAAATTCCACCCTCTGGTAACACCAACACAGCACCCACACGGCGGGCCCAAACCTCCCTACCCAGGACAGGTCAATCAGCGGTGTGTCCACCACTACAGGGCACCCAGGCTAATCCACCACCCCAACAACAACAGGGACCTGGGGGCAGTGGTAGTGGGCACACGGTCCAGGGGACGGAGGCACAGGAACATAGGGAAACTGGGAGGGCTGCTGTGCGACAGAGGGAGGACAGGCCAAGGGAACCAACTCTCCACGAGGCCCTCTCCTCCATCATGGGAGCATGCCACCATTCCCAGGAGACGATGGCCACGGTCCTGGACAAGTTGCAGGAGACCCTGCGTCTGCAGGAGGAGCAGTATTTGGGGTTCAGGGAGGAGCTCAGGACCATCGGCTCCGCCCTGGGCTCCACCGTAGGGGTGCTGACGGACATTCAAAAGACCTTGAGGGACACTGTGGCACTCCAAGGGGCCCCTGACACTAGCCACGATGATGAACTGCCCACCACCTCCGCTGGCGCTAGTGGACAGGACGCCCCGCCACTGGACCACCACACCAGCACCCCATCCCCTGCAGACGGACAACCACCACGCAAGTGGGCCCTGAGATCCAGGAACAGGACAGAGCAAGATGGCAAGACCACCGCCAGGAAATAGGACCACCCTGATTGTCCCCCCACTGTCCCACTTTGTTACCCTGTCCAAATCGGAACTGCCCCAGCTCCACTTCCAATGGGCAGATGTGCAATGTACCTGTGAGACTAATAGACTGGACATTCCTCCACCATCACCCATCACCATTTTACAACCCCCCTTCATTTTTTAGCAATTAAATAAACACCCTTGAAACACTAAAAAAACTGGAGTCAGTCTATGATTTGTAATTTTGTATTATCAATTACAGTGTCATAATGGGTTACCCATTGGAAGGCTAACATACCAATGTCACACATCACAAGCCCTTCAAGGATGCAAGCAGTTGACACGTAGGTTACCACATTTGTGAAACTGAAATGGAAGGGGACAACTCAGTTAACAAATAGTGAGTGAAATGTCGGTACAGGATAGAGGTAGACGTGTGAAAGTTACTGTAATGTTAAACCTGAAAATGTACTCACCTGTGTTTCACTGGAAATATTGCTGGATGACTGACTCCCTGTTGTCGTTTTCTTCTTCCTCAGCTTCATCCTCATCACTGTCCACAGGCTCCACAGGCTCCACAGCTGCTACAACACCGTCATCTGGATCATCCTCCTACAGAAAAGGCACCTGGCGTCGCAATGCCAAATTATGGAGCATGGAGCAGGCGATGATGATGTCGCACACCTTCTTCGGTGAGTAGAATAGGGATCCACCTGTCATATGGAGGCACCGGAACCTGTCCTTAAGGAGGCCGAAGATGCGCTCGATCACCCTCCTAGTCCGCCCATGGGCATCATTGTAGCGTTCCTCTGCCCTGGTCCTGGGATTCCTCACTGGGGTCAATAGCCAGGAAAGGTTGGGGTAACCAGAGTCCCCCAATAGCCATACACGGTGCCTCTGGAGTGGACCCATCATATCAGGGATGCTGCTATTCCGCAGGATGTAGGCGTCATGCACTGAGCCAGGGAACATAGCATTTACCTGCGAGATGTACTGGTCTGCCAAACAGACCATCTGGACATTCATGGAATGATAACTCTTCCTGTTCCTGTACACCTGTTCACTCCTGCGGGGGGGACCAGAGCTACATGGGTCCCATCAATGGCACCTATGACGTTGGGGATATGTCCAAGGGCATAGAAGTCACCTTTCACTGTAGGCAAATCCTCCACCTCAGGGAAAATGATGTAGCTCCTTACATGTTTCATCAGGGCAGACAACACTCTGGACAAGACGTTGGAAAACATAGGATGGGACATCCCTGATGCCATGGCCACTGTTGTCTGAAAAGACCCACTTGCAAGGAAATGGAGCACTGACAGCACCTGCACGTCAGGGGGGATTCCAGTGGGATGGCGGATTGGTGACATCAGGTCTGGCTCCAACTGGGTACATAGTTCCTGGATTGTGGCACAGTCAAACCTGTAGGTGACGATTAAATGTCTCTCTTCCATTGTCAACAGGTCCACCAGCAGTCGGTACACCGGAGGATTCCGCCATCTTCTCATATGTCCCAGCTGACGGTGCCTAAGAAGGACAACAGTGAAGAAACAGTCACTATTCCTCCAGGTATGTACCCACAGTCACACAGGACACGGCACCAAATACAAAACACTTCCCGTATGTGTGTTGAGTATAGGCCTAGCTACTTGTGACGCAGTAGTAACTGAAGCCCTGTGGGCCCCTGAAATGGCGGCTGCCTGACCTCTAAACTGGGACAATGGGATTGTGGGGTAACAGCGCTGGCGTTGCACACCGTCGCGGTAGGCGGTCGTAGATCACGGCGCAATGCTGCATTGGTAAACATTGGACCCTATGGGTCCCAGGAGCCAATGAACAGGTGCGCCGGCGGTGATGATGCGCCCCGCCGCGGACGTCACCGCAATTTTCTATCTCTTCAATCACTAGATACCTGACCTTCAACAGGAGAGGACCTACACTGCTAGTGCTGCTGTGACCTCGGTCTGGAAGCGACGATGGCTGCTGCGTCTGGGGAAAGGGCCACTGCCTTCCCTGCACAGGAGTTGGAGAAACTTGTGGATGGGGTCCTCCCCCAGTACATGCTACTCTACGGTCCTCCAGACCAACAGGTTAGTACACAGGGAGCACGTTGTATGGGCTAGGCCTGGGTGGAGAGGGCTGGGTGGAAGAGGGAAGGGGCCAGAGTTCATACTACAGTAAAGCAGGGGAATAAATGGGCCACATGGTCAGAGTGGGAGCGGGCCACTCACATTGACGGTGCAGTTGGTAATGACTGTTCCTCTTTCCTTGTGCATGTCATGTAGGTCAGCGCCCACCAGAAGAGGGACATTTGGCGTGCCATCGCCAAGGACGTCCGAACCCTGGGGGCCCACCAGAGACGGGGCACCCACTGCTGGAAGAGATGGGAGGACATTCGCTGCTGCAGCAAGAAGATGGCGGAGGCTCAGCTGGGGATGGCCTCCCAACGTGGGAGGGGTGCCTGTCGCACCATGACCCCCCTGATGTTCCGGATCCTGCCAGTGGCCTACCCGGAGTTGGATGGGCGCTTAAGGACATCACAGCAGACACAAGAGGGTGAGTACAACCTCATTCTGCGGACTTTGCGTGCAGTGGAGGGGTCTGGGTGGGGGAGGTGGGCTGTGGGTTTCCCTAGGCCAGGGCGAGTTCGGTAGGCAAGGCCCATCCGTAATGTAGGCCATGTGGCACTCTACCCGACCTCAGAAGAGTGGCAAGTTGAGGTATAGTTGCCCCTGTGGCATCCATGTGCGCAGATTTCCACCATTGCCATGTAGGCCATATCCCAGAAATTGCATGTGCAGAGGCCAGGAACACGGCGTTATGCATGGGGCTGCTGCGTCTGTCTTGTCCGCCAACGGTAACGGTGTGCCATGCACTAAAACTCTTTCTTCTGTCTCCCCCCACTCCTTTTCCTGCTCTCCCTGTCCTTTTGGATATCAGCATCATCAGGCGGAGGTACAGTGGCACCGGAGTACGAGGGAGCTGCATCCCACATGGCCATGGAGGGCCACACCACAGACTCTGAATGCACCAGTGGGACGGAGGGCGAGGGGAGCTTCACGTCGGCTACCGGATCACCAACCAGCGACACGAAGTCGTCCACCGATGGGAGCTCCCCTGTGGTGGCGACACCATCTGTGCACCCGACTTCTACAGGTACGGCCGCCACCTCCCCTACCAGCACCGCCCTCCCAGCAGCCCCTCAGCATACGCCCGTGCCCGCTCACCCAGGAGGGTGGGCATCACCTTCGCCCCAGGTACCTCAGGCCCTGCCCCAGTCACCCCTGCTGCCCTCAGTGAGGAGGCCATTGACCTCCTCAGGTCACTCACTGTTGGGCAGTCTACCATTGTGAATGCCATCCAGGGTGTAGAAAGGGAGTTGCAACACGGTAATGCATTCCTGGAGGGCATTCATTCTGGTCAGGCTGTCCTTCACCGAACCCTGCAATCTCTGGCCTCAGCACTGATGGCAGCCATTGTCACTGTGTCTAGCCTCCCCCCTCCAACTTCCTCCACCCAGACCCAATCCCCTGTACCCCAGCCCATCCCAAGCACACCTACAGACTAGCATGCACACAAGTCAACACCCAAAAGTAGCTCAGGCAAACATAGGCACCACACACACCACAGGCACTCACACAAGCATCACACCCATACAGACACAGCAACATCCACTGCCTCCACTGTGTCCCCTTCCTCCTCTTCTCCCTCCTCCCTCCCAGTCTCGTCTACACACACACCTGCATGCACCACATCTACAGGCATAAGGACTCGCACCAGGACACCCAGCACCACAAGCCGCTCACCTGCACTCACCACCTCCACTTCCATTTACACTTCCCCTGTGTCCTCTCCCAGTGTGTCTGTGACGCCCCCTCCAAAAGTACTCAAACGCCGGCAATCACTCACTCAACATCCATCCACCTCACGACAGCCTCCAGTACCTGCACCCAAAACACCTAAAGTGACACCTCCTACAACCACCTCCTCTTCCTCCAGTCCCAGACCCCCTCCAGCTACCCATCCCAGTGTCCATCAGAATCTGTCCCTCTGTCAAATTGACCTTTTTGCCTCCACCCCCCCTCCAATTCATCAGTCCCGTCGTAGCGCCTCTGCAAAAAAGCCTCCAGTACCAGTGGTGCGAGTTCCAGGTTTTTGGAGTGCACCGTCCACCAGGGTAGGCAGTAGGACCCGGAGCCAAGGCACTGGTAGCCCACCCCCTGTAAAGGCTCTGAAATTGGGGAGTGGACGACGGGACCGTGTCAAGACTCCTGGTGGGACAACAAGTGAAATGGGATCGAAGGCGATTGGTGAGTCAGCTGTAACTCCAAAAAAGGTGGGGAAGGTCCAGAGGAAGTCTCCCCAGCCTGTTGTGAGTGTCACGGCGGAGAAGTGCGCCATCATTTCCGGCAGTGCAGACACAACCGCCAGCACCGTTGTCACTGGTCCAGAGACCACCGCCGGAGTCACAGCCCAGGAGGGCCCAAGTATCGTTTCTGGTCAGGAGACCCCAGCCGGAGTCACAGCCCAGGAGGGCCAAAGTATCGTATCTGGTCTGGAGACCACCGCCGGAGTCAGTCCCCAGGAGGGCCCAAGTATTGTCACTGGTCCAGAGACCACCGCCAGAGTCAGTCCCCAGGAGGGCTCAAGTATCGTTACTGGTCAGGAGACCACCGCCGGAGTCAGTCCCCAGGAGGGCCCAAGTATCGTCACTGGTCCAGAGACCACCGCCGGAGTCAGTCCCCAGGAGGGCCCAAGTATCGTCACTGGTCAGGAGACCACCGCCGGAGTCAGTCCCCAAGAGGGCTCAAGTATCGTTACTGGTCCAGAGACCACCGCCGGAGTCAGTCCCCAGGAGGGCCCAAGTATCGTCACTGGTCCAGAGACCACCGCCGGAGTCACAGCCCAGGAGGGCTCAAGTATCGTTACTGGTCAGGAGACCACCGCCGGAGTCAGTCCCCATGAGGACCCAAGTATCGTTACTGGTCCAGAGACCACCGCTGGAGTCACAGCCCAGAAGGGGCCAGGATGCCACAGCCCCGCTGCCCAATGATGGAACGTCATGCCACACACCAATGTCCAGTGTGGAGATCGTCATGCCACACACCAATGTCCAGTTTGGAGATCGTCATGCCACACACCAATGTCCAGTGTGGAGATCGTCATGCCACACACCATTGTCCAGTTTGGAGATCGTCATGCCACACACCAATGTCCTGTGTGGAGATCGTCATGCCACACACCAATGTCAGTATCAGAACCGCCATGTCAAAGCACCGCTGAACAGTCCAGAACCGCCATGTCAAAGCACTGCTGAACAGGGAAAAGACCGCCATGTCAAAGCACCGCTGAACAGTCCAGAACCGCCATGTCAAAGCACCGCTGAACAGGGCAAAGACCGCCATGGCAAAGCACCGCTGAACAGTCCAGAACCGCCATGGCAAAGCACCGCTGAACATGGCAAAGACCGCATGGCAAAACACCGCTGAACAGGGCAAAGACCGCCATGGCAAAGCACCGCTGAACATGGCAAAGACCGCCATGGCAAAGCACCGCTGAACAGTCCAGAACCGCCATGTCAAAGCACCGCTGAACAGGGTAAAGACCGCCATGGCAAAGCACCGCTGAACATGGCAAAGACCGCCATGGCAAAGCACCGCTGAACAGGGCAAAGACCGCCATGGCAAAGCACCGCTGAACATGGCAAAGACCGCCATGGCAAAGCACCGCTGAACAGTCCAGAACCGCCATGTCAAAGCACCGCTGAACAGGGCAAAGACCACCATGGCAAAGCACCGCTGAACAGTCCAGAACCGCCATGGCAAAGCACCGCTGAACATGACAAAGACCGCCATGGCAAAGCACAGCTGAACAGGGCAAAGACCACCATGGCAAAGCACCGCTGAACATGGCAAAGACCGCCATGGCAACGCACCGCTGAACAGTCCAGAACCGCCATGGCAAAGCCCCGCTGAACATGGCAAAGACCGCAATGGCAAAGCACCTCTGAACAGGGCAAAGACCGCCATGGCAAAGCACTGCTGAACAGTCCAGAACCGCCATGTCAAAGCACCGCTGAACATGGCAAAGACCGCCATGGCAAAGCACCGCTGAACAGTCCAGAACCGCCATGTCAAAGCACCGCTGAACAGGGCAAAGACCACCATGGCAAAGCACCGCTAAACAGGGCATGCACCGTGTAGGAATGAATGGACCGCCACATCAGGCATCCTTATCCCATGTGCAGCTGGGACAGTGACAGGACAGGAACTTTCACGGGGAGACTCATCCAGTCTGGGCACCAGTCCCCCTCCAGCACCAGTGGAGACCTGCATCTACTTGAGAGACTGTGACTTTGCACTCCCCAGGATATGGCAGTGGGCAACCCACACACTGTAGAGACTTGTGAGACTGTGGCTTTGCACTCCCCAGGATGGCACAGTGGGCAACCCACCCACTGTAGAGACTTGAGAGACTGTGGCTTTGCACTCCCCAGGATGGCACAGTGGGCAACCCACCCACTGTAGAGACTTGTGAGACTGTGGCTTTGCACTCCCCAGGATGGCACAGTGGGCAACCCACCCACTGTACAGACTTGTGAGACTGTGGCTTTGCACTCCCCAGGATACATCAATGGGCATGGAGCCCCGTCATGGATCTGGCTCCGCATTCATGTGGCTGAGGTGCCCCCCCCTTCCCTTCCCCCTGAGGTGCCTGTAGTGTTTCTAGCTGATGCCCCGGTAGTGTTCTCTCGGATTTTGGTCAGGTATCTATTGTGGGCCTCGCCCATGCATTTTTGGACTGTTGGTGCACGTACATTGTTGTGTACATATCTGTACGACTTCTTGTATTGTATATATAATTATGAGTGATTTTTAGATATATATCTGTATATTTTTTAATGACATGTATATTGGCACATTACAATGTTTGACCGAAATTTGCTTTGTCTTTGCATTCTTCCGGGGGGATTGTGGGTTGTTAATGTGATATTTTTTAACTGCATTGGTGTGTATGTTGTAATATGCGAAGGTGGGGGTGGGGTTGTTTGGTGGGTGTCTCCCTAACTTTTGCCTCCCCCCTCCCTGTGTCGTAGATGCAGTACTCACCGGTATCTTCTGCGTCTACGTCGCTGTTGGTCGTAAATGAGCAGAAAGACAAGGGCATGGGATGTGTTGAGGTGAGCGTTTTCCCATAGCAAAAGCTGTTTCCGCCGTGTTTTTAACCACAGTGAATCCCCCCCGGAAAAGGTGGCGGATTGGCGGGTTGTAATGGTGTGGACGGTACATTGTCTTCCGCCTGTCTGTTGGTGGTGACCGCTGCGCTGCTTGTCTGTACCGCCGTGGCGGGCAGTGTGTTAAAGTGGCTGTCTTTGTTGGCGGTTTCCGCCAGGGTCATAATTCCCTTTTTTTGTCCGTCGGCCTGTTTGCGGTATTACCCCACCTTTTACACCATCCACCAGGGTTGTAATGACCACCTATGTCTGCTCAGCTGCTTCCAGCCATCTCCTACGGGTCTGAAATATTGAAAGGCCGTCAGATCATGGCTCTGAATACCAGTCAGGTTAAAACATACAAGGCCGTTTTTAACATCCCGAAAAGTGCCTCCCCGGCGCAGGTCAGACTGGAGATGGCCCTAAAAAAATAAGTTTCCAGCAACAGGGCGCCTTCCTTAAATCATCGTGGAAGTTACGTGCGGCAGAGGATTCTTCCATTCTCTACTCCTGCTGGCAAGGATTGCAGGTGCAGCAGATTGGCAAAATGAAAGGAATATGGGGAAGCAACCTAACCCAGGTTATCATTAGCCTGGAAATGGAAGAAGCCTGGAAATGTAACACTGGGAAGGCTGAATTTAACAGATTAGTTAACAAGATGGTTCGCTTACTCTCGCTTATCACAGACAAAGCCTTCCTGGCTAACAGACGGCATGCCTGGGCCGTCCTGGGGTCCCATTCGCAATTGTCCCCACAGGGGTACTTGGCCAACCACTTTTCTGTTTACATCAAATATCAATTCCTGCTATACCGTGTGGGTTTCTTTGACACTAAAGAAGATCGTCCTTCCTGGAAAGGCCAGTACATCGATCAAAATTGCCGCTTATGCGGCTATAATCAAAAATCTTTGCTTCATGTTTTTTGTATTTGTCCCGCTTTAGGTCTGGAAAGAAGAAAACTGCTAAAACATGATTTTATAGTTAATAATATCCGTTCATGTAGATCGGCGGTAATATTCAGGCTCAAGGGTGAGTCAATTTCATTTTGCTGTAAAGGGGTAACATTTTTACAACTGCTCCATAAGAGACTGAACAAAGCGGACTTGGGAAAAGTGCTGTAGGTTAGTTCTCAAAGGTTGATCTTATAAGTTTATTTTGGTGAGAAATGATTTTTAGCTGTCAAGCTTTTTAAAATGTATTTTGTTTTTAATAGTGTTATTTTTATTGCGTAATGTGTTCGTTTTATATTACAATGGTTTTTATTAATCAAGCAATAAATCTAATCTGAATCTAATCTGAGCACTTTATCACTTCTGTCTTGTGCCAAAATGCATGTGCTTCGAAGCTAAACATGACAACAGTGGTGTATATACATTTGGCATATTTAATTTACTTGTATGTCTCTTGTAAAGTGGTATACCATATACCTAAGGGCCTGTAAATGTAATTCTATTAGTGGATTTAAAACATTGGTTATACAACCCTCTGACGTAGCATTTTAAACCTGTCCCAGGCCTGCGACTTGGCAATTAAAACCCCTTGCCAAGAGTGAATCACATATGCCATCCCTACGATATGCTCTAGGTAGACCATACGGAAGGGTGCTGTATAAATAAAAGGTAGGACGTGTACTTTTATGTTTTGCATTTTCTGGCAGTAAAAAACACCTACATTCATTTTTCACAACTGTGAGGCCTAATACTCTTGTAGGTTAACATTCGGAATCCCTTAAAACACTTTAAAGCTGGAATTACTGATTAGAAAGGAGATGTGTCGTCTTGCATACCTTTGGTGTGGGAATGGTAAATCCTCTTTACTGGTAAAGTCAGATTAACCATTACTATTTTAGTAATGTCACTTTTAGAAAGTGGGCATTTCTCTGCTCTTACAGCTCTGTGGGCCTGCAGCCTGTCTCCAATACATGTCTGGGGTGGGTGACAGCTACACTTTGTGCATTCACTCTAGACAGCCACAAACACAGGAAGGTTCGGTGTTTCAAAGTGCTCATCTGCATTCAGCTGCATTCTGATGGTTCTTCCTGGGCAGGAAGGGTGGAAGAGGCTGAGACTTACACCTGAGTAGGCGGTGCCTGCCCCAACATAAAGGGCTGATTACCCCCTATTGACAGTGTAGAATCAGGGCTAGGAAGAAAGGACCTCTGTACACTTCAAAGACCCTTCTTTGAAGTCAACCCACTTCAAAGGCACAACTGGGTATAAGTACTGGGTCCCTGACCCCACTAATCAGACACTTGAGGACCTACAACTGGACTCAGTCAGAACTGTTGTGCTACATTAAGGACTGTCACTCTGCTGAACTGCTGACATAGAAAGACTGATTTTTTGCTGTCCTGCCCTGCTGCTCCTTGACCTTGCTGAGGGACAGCTGGACTCTGCATTCCACCCCAAAGTGCCTTCTGTTGCTCCTGTTGCTCGGTTCACTGAAAGTGGTCCCAGATACTTGCACCAGCGAAATCAACACATCTCCTGTCTGCTGGATGCGTCAACTGAGGCATTGTGCCTGTTGCGGAGTAAAAGCAGTACATCACACTTAGGGTCCAAGCAGCACCTCCGGAACCCCTGCACCAACCTCCAAATCCTCTGCCTCCTGGAAGCGGCACCTGGCGCATCGACACAGCACTGAAACCAGCCCATCACTGCCATCGTTGAAGGAAGATTGCCGCATCTCTTCAACAGCATGGAGAAATTTGGCGTATCATCTTCAGAATCAATGCATCCAGGCCTCAATGCTCATCTGCAGAAATGAACACATTGTCATCAACACATGGGAAAAATCAAACTATCCCTTGACTGTGGGAGTCACATGAACGCATCTACTGACACATTGTCCCAGCATCTCATTCTTGCAACTAGGATCAAGGTACTCTATTCTCTGGGCCTACGTGGCTACTGTGCCCAGCCCACTTCATCTCTTCATGAGTAAACCCCAGTCCTGCACAACCTCAAGTAGCCCCCAAAGAACTCTTATAAAATTCATAACTTATTTTCTGCTCATTGGATTTTTGTCATTTTGGTCTTGATTTATTTAGGAAAATTATCATCTATTTTTCTAAACCTGTGTGGAATCTCTTGGTGGTGTTTTCATTGTGTTACTGTATGTGTTTGTTGCAAAAATATTTACACAGTGCCTCTTGAGATACCAGAGGGTGAGCATAGGTTATCTTTTAGTGTGTATCTGACCTATTCTTACTAGACTGCTGGTTCCTACTTGGAATGGGTGCACACCCCTGCCATCTAGAGATGCCATTTCTAACATTGGTGATCATCAGCGAGGATAGGACTTATTTTTGTGCAATGCCATATAGTGACTCGGTGTTCACTAGAACTCTATATTAAGACCAAATTCAAACCCTAATTGACTTTTCAATTTTTTGCTAAAAAATGTCTGTCTCTGAAAAAGCAGCATCTGCTCCTGCTGCAACTGATTTAGAGCTAGAGTCTTATACTGATGCCCAGTTTAAGGATTTTTGCAAGGGGTTCCAATTATCTTCCAAAAGCTGCACCCGGGAGGTGAAACTGCAGAAGGCCTTGAGAGCCTGGGCAGAGGTCCAGAAAACAAAAGCATGGGGTACAAAAGAGTAGGAGCAAGAAATTGTGGATGAGGATGAGAAGCTGATCCTGGATGATGTGGATCTGTGACTGCTTGTGGAAGGGCCCAACAACTTGCTGGAAGCAGTAGTGGGTCCCAGAGAGGGGAGCAGCATCTTATCAAGGAATCTGTCTCTGGAGGAGCTGGCAGACAGGAGGGAGGACAGAAAGCTGAAGCTAGAGCTTGCCAAATTAAAATTAAAGAAGGAGCAAGCTCTAGAGGAAAGGAGGCTGGGTCTGGAGGAGAGGAAACTAACCCATGAGCTCAGCCTCAGGGAGCTGGATATCAGAGCCCTACAAGTGGGCTCCAGCAACTGTAATGGCAACAACATACGTAATGTATCTGCTACAGAATTCCAGATAACCAAGCTATGGTGCCCAATTATGTGGTAGGAATGACATAGACAAATTGCTTGCAGCCTTTGAAGTGGCTCTCGGAGTGCACTAGGTCCCAGAGAATGTTTGGGGTGGTAGTTTGTGATGGTACGTGCTCACAGAGAGGTGGCATACACTTCTAACATTAGAGGGGGAGGACAAGACACAATACACTTCTATGAAGCCCATAGTAGTGTACAACAAGTTTGGCTGACACCTGAAAAATACTTTGGACAGAGGTTCAAGGCCAGTCACAAGATTGCCTCACAGAGCTGGGTGGACTGCCTAAACTATGCTAGCAAGGCACGGAAGGGATGAATGAGAGGCAGGAAAGCAGAAGACTATACAGGGCTGTACAACTTAGTTTTAAGAAGCACATGTTTGATCTTTGTTTTTCAGAGCTGCACCAAAACCTGGTGGAAGGTAAGCGTGCTGCCCCAGGAAGCTTGCTGAGCAGACAGACATCTCAGTTAGCATCAGAGTGTCCAAGAAAGTTTCAACAGGGACATCCAAAAGGGTGATCAGGGTTCCCATCAGAAGAAGGAGGGGGAGGATGAAAAGAAAGTGTTCTTTAAAGGCCCCGAAGCTAACTGACAGTGGAAAGGGTCTGGTTCTCATTCCCAATTTGGCCACCAGAAGAAATATACTGCTCTAACAAAAGTCAGCAGTCCAAAACTCCAAAGTGCTACCAGTGCTTTGAGCATGGACAATACAAGGGGGATCCCAAGTGTCCAAAAAGAGCACCACCTCCCACTAGAGGGTGGGGAGTGTAGCACTGGAGGAGAAGTTCATTTGAGTTATTGCACATGAGACAGGTGGTGAACAAGAGGCCTGAAACATCAGCTTTTACTGCCTATGGCCCTAGCCTGAATTCTGGTCAGGGTCGTAGGCAGAGAAAGCTGCAGTTTCAGTCCTCTGGTGCACCAGTACGCACAAACAAGGAAAAAAAAGAAAAGAAGCAAGGACTTACCTGGGTCCTCCGGGGGAGCTTGTTGTCCTCTGCAGCGGCCTGGCTCTCTGCCTCCCAGGCTGCTGGCAGAGGGAGGTCTTACCCCAGATCCGTTGTCGGTGTGCACTGCAGCCCAGTTATGGGCTACACAGTCCATAATTGGGCTGCAGTGCGCACCGGTTTAGCTCAGCTCTGCTGGCAGGGCTAGCAGAGTTTTGGGGCAAACTCCGCGCTCTGCTTGGCCAAATAATCTGTTAGCTTTGCCAGCAGAGCAGTGCTTCTGGCTCACCCCAACACATCTAGTGGGAGGACAAACTCCTTTATAGTGAGCCTAAGGCTCCTGTGCATGGCACAACAAGTCACCTAATGCTACAGGGCCTTCCTATTGGAGTTGGCTCACAAAATTCCTCTCGTAGGACACCTGGGCCAAGACAAAACCTCTGCAAGGTATCTCCCCCACTTTTATTGGCCTAGGACCAAGAATGCCTCAAATGCGTTCTGTAGGACTTGTGTGACCTGCCAGGCCATGGGGAAAAAAGGGCAGAGGGTTAAAGCCCCCCTTAATCTCATGTCTGTTATTAGTACAAACTTTGAGAGGATAGGCATCAGCATTGTGGGTCCTATGGATCCCCAAAATGTTTCAGGCAACAGGTTTATCCTGGTCCTGGTGGATCATGCCACTAGGTGCCCCGAGGCAATCTCTCTGAAGACCACAACTGCACCAGCAATAGCAAAGGCCCTGATGGGGGGCTCGTACTTGAATGAGTTTCCCCAAGAACGTTGTGTCTGACAATGGCACCAACTTCATGTCTGTGTATATGCAGTCAGTGTGTAAGGAGTGTGTGTTAACCTACAAGTTCTCCACCCCCTACCACCGACAAACAAATGGGCTTGTTAAGTGATTCAACAAGGCTCTGAAGTACATGATTAGAGGCCTGCCTGAGACCTTGAGGAAAAAGTTTGATGTCCTCTTCCCATGCCTTTTGTTTGCAGAAAGGGAGGTGCCACAGAAGGGAGTGTGCTTTAGCTCCTTCGAGTGTCTGTATGGGCACCCCATCAGAGGACTTCTGAGTTTGGTCACAGAAGGGTGGGAGCAAGCTACGAGGAAAGTTACCCAAGATGTAATGAGCTATATACTGGCCTTCAGAAGCCAAATTATTAAGTTGTAGAAGGAAGCTTCAGACAACTTAGAAGCAGGCCAAGCTGTGATGAAAGAGTAGTATGACCTAAATTCTACCATTGCGGAACTACAACCTGGGCAGAAAGTGAGAGTTATGGATCGTGTAGAGCCCCTGAAAACCCAAACTGAGGTCAGAGCATTCTTGGGCCTTAGTGGGCACTACAGGTGTTTTGCCAAGGGATATGGCACCATTTTTGCCCCCTTGAAAGAGCTGACCTATAAGAAGCAGCCCAGAAATGTGATTTAGACAGAGGCATGCCAAAAAGCATTTGACTTCCTTAAGTAGGTCGTGTTCACAGCGCCTGTGCTCAACGCCTCTGACTTCTCCAAGGAGTTTAGCATTCAGACAGATGCCTCAGAAAATGGCATAAGGGTAGTACTTTCCCAACTTAATGAAGATGAACCGCCATGTTCGTAATGAGGGCCGTAGTCT
This sequence comes from Pleurodeles waltl, assembly GCF_031143425.1. Taxonomy (NCBI): domain Eukaryota; kingdom Metazoa; phylum Chordata; class Amphibia; order Caudata; family Salamandridae; genus Pleurodeles; species Pleurodeles waltl. The sequence continues at coordinate 638,265,261 of NC_090444.1, forward strand.
GGGAAAAAAATCCACACCGCCCGTCACTGAAATTAAACCAATAAAACTACAATATTAGTGTAAATCAAGGCATTATCAAAACATTCAACAGGAAATTATAAAAATGTGAAATATTAAAAAATCTTAATTGCAATATCCCACATGTAAAACCCATAGGACACTATAGGCCTCATTTACAAAGTAGTGGCGCAGAACAGCACTGCAGCACATTTTGCATTGGTGTGTCAATTCAGAAATGCAGGGATCCACCACATTTACTACAATACGGTGCACTCCTATGTTTTCCCCATTGCTCTAATTAGCTGCCTGGAACCAACGCAGTCACCCCCTGCACCATATTGCCAGGGTGCCTGTGTTGCAGAGAATGATTGTTTATGTGCAGGAACGTTCCCATTCGGCACATAAACAAACAGTAATGGTGATTTGTTAGTTCTTGGTGTGCTGCAGAATGCAGCACACATAGAAGTAGCAAATTGTCATTATTTAATGATTGTTTATGAGCAAGAAGGGACAGCTTCCTGCACATAAACAATCATTAGTGGTGTTTTGCTCTTCCTATTTGTGCCGCAGAATGCAAGACATATAGAAAAAGCAAAAATGATGAGGTGAAATAAAACTATTTCTCTTCATTGTGCCATTCTAATGCCACCCCTGGGATGGTGTTAGTTTTTCGCACTGCCTCAGGTTTATGATTTCTCATGAATCTGGGGCAGGGTCAAAATACAATGGGTGTTGCGGTGGAATTCCCACAGCAACACTCATTGTTCGCCACTTTCATGCAAAGTGATTTGTGTAAAGGGGCCGTATTTACAAGGTAACGATAAGCCACAAAAAGTGGCTTAACGCTGCTTTGTGAATATGGAGCAGGGCATTGTGCCACTGGAACATCGGAAATTTTTAACACCTACTCAAAGCAGGCATTAAAATGGCACACCCATAGTAATCTGTGGGCCTCCTTGCACTGTGCTGCATTAGTACAGCAAAGCGCCACTATAGTGTCAAAAATTCTGATGCAGTTGGCCTAAGGACCACCATGGTACACCCATCATAAATATGACACTACCATGGTGCTGTTAGGTGCCGGTAAGGGGGCACAAGGAAAGTGGTGCATCATCTTTGATGCGTCACTTTCTTGTAAATATGCCTCCCAGTGTCTTAAAGATGTGAGCGGCATTGACCGGCAGCGAAACTGCTTCATCTGAACACCGTAAAGATTGTGCGCTAAACAAACTCTTGATTAGCGACCCTGTTATGTGCACAATAGGAGAAACTCATCCATTTTAAAGCCTGCCCTAAAACTCATACAAAACACGCGTCCACAAAAGCCGATCCGGACATAAACATAAAAATTGCTTGAAGCACTGCCTTAAAACATATCAAGCATTTGTGTTAAAACTGTGCTAACGTGTAATCAAATGAAAATGTGCAGGGACCTTCAACTAATCATAAAAATGTTAAGGTACATTAAAAGGTAAAAAAAGTAACATGACATAAAAAACAATGACGTTAAAAAACAATTTCTGTTGTAAATAATTGCTAAATATTTAAATTGATTCCCACTGATTAACGTCATGCAACTCAATGTTCGCAGCGACCCCTCCAGATAGTGTTTAAGACTTATTTGATTCTTCGTTCAGGGTGCAGATTATTGGAGGGACTGCATGTAAAATACTTAAACAAATAATAGAGTGCATTCCTCATTGTAGTCAATGGGGGATATTTACAAGAAAGTGGCGCATCAGCCCTGATGCACCACTTGTCTTGCGTTGCCTGCACCCCCTAACATCACCATGGCAGCGCTGCATTTACTATACAGCTCATCATGGGGCATGTTAGCACAATGGCGTCAAAATTTATGACGCCATTATGCTGCTTTGCTGGATTTGCCCCATGAATTATGGCACTAGTTCAGGAAAGCACAGGGAGGCCCATGGGTCATTATATGATGCAAATGTGTAATCAAAAACCCAGTCATTATGGGAGCGTCACTTTAACACCTGCCGTGAGCAGGAATTAAAAATGATGGAAAAAATAAAGCAGTGGAATCTTGTAAATTTCACTGTGCCATTATTTTGGGCCTCCCTGCGTGGTAATGCCTCCCCTTGCATACATTGTACCTGGCACAGGTATAATGTGGCACAAGGGGTTACAAAGTGGTGCAATGCATGCATTGCATTGTGCCCCTTTGTAAATATGGCGCATGGTGGGGACGCTTGTTTGGCGCATGGATGTGCAAGGGGCTTGTAGATATGACCTAAAGTTCCATAATTTTTTTAATGCTCAAGGTAGGGCGTGGCCGGGTCACGAAACAAGATGGCCGCTTAGAGCGAGAGCTCCGTGCCGAGGCGGTCCCGGAGGGGCGATGGGGGCGAGAAGACAGCTGGACAACACACCGGGTTCGGTGCCCCTCCACCCCTACAACAGCGGCGACACGGAATCATGTCCGGGGACCCCGTAGGGGCGGGACGCAAGGCAGGAAACTCGCGACTCGCCCCAGGCCGATAAGGCCTGACAAAAGGGGCGGAGTCGCGTCTCCGGAAGACCGGGGACGGCGTGCCCGCAGCGGCAAGGAGCAAGCTGAACAGGCCGCAGGGACCGCGGGAGCCGTGACGACCCGCATCCATCTCCCTACAACGCCAACAAACACCCGTGGACCTTCGACCCCCCACAGGGAGACGGGGAGACGCAGCAAAGGGGTGCGGCCCCTTCGACAGCCGGGAGAGAAACCCGGTCAGAGAGGTAGGATCGAATCTCTCCAAACTAAGAACGGCATCGCTGGAGGCAGAGGCACGATTTCTCCCCTCTTTTCCATCACAGAGGGACAACAAAAACCCTCCCGCTGGGATAATAAACTTTCGCCCCCCTTCCTCCAGACAACTAATACTGAGGAGGGCAGAGGGGAACGACGGGAGGCACGTGGGGGCGAGGAGACGGGGGGGTGAGCGACTGGAGGGGCATCGGAGATGATGAGAGCCAGAGGGAGCCAAGAGAACAGAGATACAGGAGAAGGGAGAGGATTGGCACCAGTGTAAGCCACCGAACATCTATATCCTTATCGGAATCCACAGAGGGAATCTCGGGCCCCACGTGGCCAGACTCTGTGGTCAATTGAGGCGATGCCCGGCAACAAACCGAACCATAAACCTGTCAGCAAGCCTGCACGACAACTACTATTCTCAGAAGCGCTACAACACAAACGCCTAACCCCCACGAAGATAAACCCTCAAACATCTCCACCTTTCAACGAGTCCACCGCGATGTCTGATAAAGATCAATCCACAACTATGGACAGGATACTACAAGAGATCACAACCGTCAGCCGCCGCATAGAGGGGATGGACGCCTCTATAACTTCATTGACACTAGAAACCAAATCCATGCGATCTGACATTGCAGGCTTTCAATCTAGAGTGACAGGGCTAGAGCAACGCATGGGATCACTAGAGACGCAGATCAACACGTCTCAGGAGCGAGAACAAGACTTCATCTACCTCAGGAGCAAACTAACGGACATGGAGGACAGGAGCCGGAGAGACAATATCCGCGTACTTGGGATCCCGGAAAACGAAGAAGGCTCGGATATGCAGGCTTTTCTGACCTCCACTCTTCCCAAAATGATTTCATTGGACTTTGACCCGCCGCTAGAATTCCAACGGGCACACAGGATAGGCCAAAAACGCTCTGACAACTCCTCAAGGCCCCGCCCAATCATCGCATGCTTGCTGCGGCATAATCAAACCCGACAAATACTCCAAGTAGCACGCAACCACGGCCCTTTCCGAATAGACCAGCACGAGATCCGAATAACCGCCGATTACTCCAAGGAAACCAACGAACGTAGAAAGGCTTTCCTAGCCCTACGACCCAGGCTTCGCAAACTAGAGATGAAATACGGTCTCTTTGACCCTGCAAGAATGTGGGTTACCAAAAATGGAGTATCCAAGGACTTTTATAACCCCGACGAATTGAGACTCTTCCTTGACTCTTTCCAATCCCAGCCTATGGACTCTCTCAACACAGACAGTGAGCATGACATTGTAGGAGACAGTGATAGGGCCGACACCCCCCACTCGGGAATAGAAAAGGTGAAGACGGCTCTACACGACACCGGAGCCAGTCATAGAGGTAGAGACATGGAGAGACTAACCAGATCATATGATGACAGGGGTCAGATTTTACACGCAGTAGTAACCCACACCCAACTATCAGAAAGAGACAAATCCCGCTCCCCTTTAAAGCCTACAACTGGGTCTTCTTGAGAAGGTAACGCAACAAGACGACTTGTGGGACTATCGCTAGAGAGTCGAAAATAACAACTATAGACTCTGCGGAAGGATGAGTACCTTTCCAGATCATATGTGTTTTACTATTGTAATTGTCTAAGACTGCTAGTATCAATGTTAAAACCAGATACATGAAAATACTTATGCTCTTTATGACTAGAGCCGAGGCCCTTCAATGGAAAACTACCAGTAAATCATTATTTGCCCTCAGTACACAACAGATGATGATTATTAGAACAGGGATCAGACCCCACCAACTCCCTGTATGTTGAATAAGGGCCCGGTCCCGACCCTATAACCCTATAACAAGGTAACAAGGTAACAGGGGCATTAAACAGATAACAAAAATAAACACTAATTAACTATCATGGAACTTACCTTATATTCCACACACTACAAAATATCTCATGGTAGTAAATAACAAAGTATGTGAAACCTCCCTAATACACACCACACTCGACCAGCGCTGACATTAGCACCGTTTAGCCCCCATTATCACCCCAAGGGATAGGACTAGACCGCATAAAGATAAATTAACTCCAATACGGGGACACACAATATGATATAACCTGAGACATATCAAAGCTCCCATTACTTGACTTTACTTCATTCTACAATAAGTAACTGGGGAAAAAAAATAAAAAATAGAACACGAGGACATAATACAACATAATACCGCATAACGAAGCGAAATAATATGACATTCTACACTGCCACTCCGCACCTCATTATAACATCACAATGTAAATTATAAACTATTAGCTATTCCTTTCCCCAGATGTTCGTACCTACCCCCATCCTAATCATTATTACTATCTTAACCTACCATCTACAATAGAACGACTATGATGGTGGCACATACCAAGTAAAACCTTAGTAGGTCAGTATTATGATGTAATAATACACGGCAAGGAGTTAGTAATAGGACGAGATACGCATTATCCTCGCGTAACCCGGGGCTCAGCTACACTCATTACCTATCCTACGATTAATAGAGAGACGCTTGGCATAATGGCTCCTAACATGATAATGTGATAAGATACCTGGATATGTTATGTTGATCAACCTAATATGTCATTGAAAAGTTGTAAGGCGAGACGAGACGAGGCAGCGTTATAGTTGAATAGAAATGCTCAGGAAGTATTATATTATACTGTATATTAGTATCTTTATGTACCCATGCATACGCAAGAACTGTAATACTCTGTTTGAGCTCTTTCCCCCCCCTCCTTCGCCCTACCCCCACCTCCCTCGCCAGCCGGTCTCGGTCTTTCTGTCTGCCCAGTCCCTACTTTAATTTGCGACCCTATCTTATGAACTCCTAAACACCCTACGATACCATACAACATCAAGTACTAGGCACAACATCCTAAACACCATTCCCCATCAACATCCGACACCCCCCCTCCTCTCCAGCGCCGCCCAGGTACTATAGTTATTAACCGACCATTACTTCTGCCAATATACACTTTAGTTATATAACTAACACACTAGCCACTAACCACTGATGAACAGACCCACTTCCCGATACATAAACATAAACATAAGCACTGCTGTGTACCCCCCCCACCCCTCCTTATCACCGACATATCGATAACTGGCTGTCTGTTATTTCCCCCCTCACCCCCCCCGATCGAGATCGCCCGACGGCACGAGAGCTCCGAGAGAAATCGGTCCCGCCGTTTACAGACCTAACGAACGAAGGAGGTTGGACTCCTAACCTCCCTCATCCCTATCCTTCTCCACTTCTTCCCCCACGTTGCATGCTCTCTTGCTATACTCTCAATCTCAACTTCAGCACACGCATCCATCCCTTCCCCCTCCTTTTCCCTCTTCTCTTCTCCCTCTCATTTCTCCTTGTCTTCTTTTCCCCTCATATTTCCCCTCCATCTGGCTCTCATCCTACTTATATTGCCTCTCTTCCTTCACCCTCTCCTCTCTCTTCACTTTCTTCTCCAGAGGACTCCCTTGGCCTCCACCAGCCGCTAATCCTCGTATAAAATAAAACACCGTATCACATCGAAACACAACTCTCACTCTACCAACTAAGTCAATATCTCCCACCCTCCCTCCCCTCCCCACCAACACCAACCCCGGAACGAGGGTGCTTACTCATAATTATCCAATATGTCGAAATCCCACCCTCAAGCGACGCGACCATTACGCATACTCTCTTGGAATGTACACGGCATGACGAGCTATGTTAAGCGGAAAAAGATACTGTCCTATCTTCAATCCAAAAAAACAGATATAGCTCTGATTCAAGAGACTCACCTTGACACTCTGGAATCCAGTAAACTTAAACGGGATTGGGTAGGGAGGGTTGCCTTCAGCTGCCGTCCGACGAGTCAGGAATCTGTAAGTAACGGACCCCGCAAATGTGGAGTGGCGATACTAGTACGTAAATCCCTCCCAGTCACTATCATTAAAACCTGGAATGATACGGAAGGAAGGTATATATTTGCTAAACTAAAACTAGGGGACACTGTTTTATGCGTGGGATCCATTTACGCACCAACCGGCCCAAAACGCCCATTCCTTCTCCAGCTAAATCGCCTCCTGACAGAAATCGGAACTACTCGATACATAATTGGGGGAGACTGGAATCTCGTCCAAGACGCCATAATGGATAGGACAGGCCCTGTTGATGTATGTAACAATCACGACAGAGCGCTTCTGACAGACATGACCACCGACGTCGGTCTGGTGGACTGCTGGAGAATACAACACCCGAAAGATAAAGAATATACTTTCCTATCCACCGTCCATGGCACCCAATCGCGTCTGGATTATTTCTTAGTATCACACGCTGTAATCCCTCATATACAAGACACCTGCATCCTAGATAGCGGGCTCTCAGATCACTCCCCAATACTAATCCGGATCCAGGTGGGACTCTCCTTCTCTGGTCGTAAACCATGGCGATTGGCTGTACACAGATATCGCTCTCCCCAAGGGAAGGAACAATTAAAAGCTCATGTAGCTACATACATGGCCGAGAATACAGGCACTGTATCCTCAAAAAGGATCCTATGGGCGGCAGCAAAAGCAACCCTAAAACGGAATATGATGCGAGATGCAGCACTGGCCAACAAAGACAGAATAGCCCGCCAAACCACTTTAGAGACCACGATACAGGACCTCACTAAACAATATACCGCCCAACCATCCCCTAGGCTGCGACACGCCTTAGAACAGGCCCGCATGGCACACAATGAACTCTATACATCTCAGGCGGAATACGCACTGCAAAAATTGCGAGGCCGCCATTACGAACAAGGGGAAAAAGCAGGTCGCCTCCTAGCGGCACAGCTCCGACAAAGAGAGGCAGCCTCTGCCATTGCGGCCATAACATCTTCTTCAGGAGCAGTGCTAACTCGCCCACAAGACATTGTAAACGAGTTCGCCAAGTACTACCGACATTTGTACACTCCTGAAACAACGACAGATCAAACACAAATGGAGACATTCCTTATCGCGGCCAATCTGCCCCGTCTGTCTGAGGCAGGCAGGGCCCTCTTGGACGGTAACATAAGCAAAGAAGAGATAACCCAAGTTATAACAAGCCTCCCCTACCATAAATCACCAGGAGAGGACGGATTCCCTGCGGAATTCTATAAATGGGCTGGGGAAGAGGCAATAACCGCAGTACATGAAGCACTGACGGAAGCATGTCAAGAAGGCTCCCTGGGCGCTCTATCCAATAAAGCCACGATTGTCATCTTGCCTAAGCCAGGGAGAGACCCCCTTCTTTGCGGCAGTTACCGTCCTATCTCCCTTTTGAATGGGGATGTCAAACTCCTAGCCAGTGTTCTAGCAGCGCGGCTACGCAAGGTGATACCATCATTGATTCACAATACCCAAGTAGGATTTGTACCAGGCCGTACCTCCAGAAATCATATGCGAACTCTTTGCCATACACTGTTAGAATCCATACAATTACCCGACGAAGCCCTAGCCTTGTCCCTAGACGCGGAGAAAGCATTCGACCGCATTGAGTGGCCCTACCTATTCACAACCATGAAGCATTTTGGCCTAGGGGAACAATTTATCTCTAAAGTGCGTTTATTATATGACCATCCCACAGCACAGGTTAACTGTGGGGGCATCATGTCAGACCCATCCCCTATCGGAAGGGGCACACGCCAGGGATGCCCCTTGTCGCCACTTCTATTTTTATTGGCTATGGAACCCCTAGCTGCCACCATACGAAATTCTCACCAAATAAAAGGGATCCATATCACCGGAGGCATATCCAAAATATATCTCTACGCAGACGACATTCTGTTAAAAATGTCCGATCTAGAAACCTCGCTCCCAGCACTACTCTCCACTATAAAAGACTTTGCATCCCTATCCGGATATCGGGTAAACTGGGATAAAAGTGAGGCACTACCATTATCCCGCATAACGACGAGGGCAGCGATACATGGCCTCCAATTCAAATGGACCCCGACCCGCCTTAAATATTTAGGAACGTTCATTAACAGAGGTCTAGAACATATGGTCAGGGACAACATAGACCCCCTTATATCTAAAATGAAACAAGACTTTGCCAAATGGTCCCTACTAGGCCTGTCCATGTGGGGCAGGACACAGGTGGTCAGAATGGTCACCTTACCACGCTTCACATATGTGCTAGGCATGCTCCCCCTACAGATACCTCTTTCCTCACTTCAATTAATAGACGCATCCATAAGGGCCTTCGTCTGGGGCTCCTCACGCCCAAGACTGAAACCTGCAATAATACTCGCACAGCGGCTCTACGGAGGATTAGGACTACCCTCGGTAGAACAATACTCTCTGGCCCTACAACTCTCACAGCTAATATATACACTTCCGGATATAGCCGATCCACCGCAATGGGTGATCACAGAGAAACTCCTATATGGACAGTATACGGAGATGGGAGGAACATACGCCGACCATGTTCCCTTAGCTAACCCCATCCTCAAGGCTACAAACACAGCGTGGTGCAGAGCCCATCGACTACTAGGAGTACACCCCTCCCTGCATACTCAGGCTCCCATAGCAGGGAATAAAAGCATTAAAATAGGAGGGAATGTTCTCAGATGGCCCCAATGGTCCGAGGCAGGTATCCACAATATATCTCACATAATAGATGGAGATAGCTTCCGCACATTCGCCTCCCTCCAGGAAGAATTCGGCATCCAAAGTAACCAGGAGTGGCAATATCTACAGCTCAAACACTGTATGCGGAGAACATTAGGAACCCCCCCGTGGATGCTCAAAACCTCACCCATCGTCACTTATCTTCAGAAATGGGGCCGACAAAAAGGCGTCTTGGCTGGCCTCTATGCTGAATTAACTAACCACCTTTACTCTCAGCCTTTACTTGAACGACTACGTTTAAAGTGGCAGGATATTCTAGAGATAACCTACACGGACGGCGAATGGCCAGACATACTAGAAGCCCTCGACAGGGGTGTACGTGAAGCACGCCTGAAATTTTGCCTATTTAAAATCCTTCAGGGGTGGTACTGGACCCCCGTTAAACTCTTCAGGGCAGGGCTGATACCTCACGCGAACTGTTGGAGATGCACAGAGCCATATTGTGACCAACTCCATATTTTATGCCACTGTCCAACGGTACAGTCACTATGGGACGCGGTACGCCTCGCCTTATCGGACTTCATACAGATACCAAAACCGACCCCACCAGCATTTATCATTCTACATGACATTCGTCCGTATCCCTCCCTATCGCGGGCACATAAACGATTAATCCACACGGCGCTTGCCACGGCCAAAATATGCATACTCCGGCACTGGAGATCCAGCATTGCCCCCACACCCATAGAATGGATGACGGCCATGTATCAAACGGCTGCCCATGAACGAGTGATTTATAACCTACAGGACCAAGCAGAACAATTTGAGGAGGTCTGGCGCCCATTCTTGAAGAGACCATGAAGCGGCTGGTGGATGACCAACGGATGATCAATGTTCAATGATCAATGATTAGGGAATATCAATTACCAATCACCCTCTGAGAATCCTAGACTCCGGAAACACATTTAATCTTCTACTGTCCCCTCTCTCTCTCCCTAGCTACGCTATCCTCTCCCCTTTTTCTCTTTTTTCTCTCTCTCTATCAATCCACAGGCCTCTAATTTTGTCATATGCACGAGACCCTGAACTACCCAACATAGTAATACAAGTCGCTTCCTAACACAAACAAGGACTGAGAAATCAACTCACATAAGATGCAGACACTCTCTAATCGACCTTACCATATCTAACATACATACTATCTACCCCTAGATAATAACTTGCTACAGACGGAGCAGTACAGTACGATCTCCTCTTAAACCTGAACAAGCTAGTCTCAGGATACAAAGACCCCCTGCCTATCTCGAGTCTCTTCATTCTACATTCCCCCGGGATTACCCTTCCTCTCTCTTCCTCTTTCTTCCCCTTCTCTCCCCCTCCCCATTTCATATGACTATTTTGTCTCTCCCCTATACCAAGATCAACCCCTCCCACACAACCCTATCCTTGCTCCCCCTCCCCTTACCACCACCCCCCCCCACCTGTTCTCCACTTTTCTTCAAAATAAGGGTACAAAACTCAACTATGCAACTGGGAATTCTTACTTACCTGACAGTACATGCATATATGCTCACAATGGAAATAATTGTGGTAAAAGAACTAAAACAATGTTTTGAAAGCTAAACAGTTTGTTTATATGCTGTATGTATCGCCTTATATATTCTTAATAAAACTTTTGAAACTTAAAAAAAAAAAATGCTCAAGGTAAAGATTTGGTGGTCAAGCATTGAATAGCGTTCAGATCCCAGTAGCAAGTGCATGAAATTACACCATGAGCTGTTGCACCGTTGCACCTAGCGTCACGCTGCACATCCACAAAAGCACAAGTCAGCAAAATCAAGTTATGAATCTAACTTTCATCCAAGTAATCAACTTTATTCCATATTTATCGTAGAAATTTCAAAGTTCAAAATGGAGGCAGCATGATTTCTAACTTTAAATGGGGGTGAGGAGATGCCCATCCAGGCTTTTTTCAATGGCATGTCAGAATACACGTATCATCCTGGGTAACTGCGCGAATGTTCACCCAATGCATTTTGGGCACTGAGCCCTTCTTCAGGGGTAACTGCAGTATAAAAACTGCCCATCAGTGACCATCAATATTTTCATAACTTTAAACTATGATGTACCAGCCTCACACCGGCATTGACGGAGCCGTCAGCAATGTCCCGGCCCACCCGAATGCATATTATTCGTCTGGCGCGGTCTCAAGGGAGCTGGCGGTCTGTGATAAGACTGCCAGCATGAACAGGGTGGGGTTTCCCGCTGTGTTCATGGTGACCCGTACTTCATAATGTATTCTCATGGTTTAATGTTATGAAATTATTGCTGGCCACTGATGGGCTGTTTTTATATCGCAATTAGCCCTGAAGAAGGGCTCAGTGCCTGTATTGCGTTGGGTGAACATTTACACAGTTACCCAGGACGATACATGTATTCTGACAAGCCTCTGAAAAAAGCATGGATGGGAAATTCCTCACCATTTAAACTTGGAAATCATGCTGCCTCCGTTGTGAACTTTTAAATTTCTACGATAAACATGGAATAAAGTTGATTACTTGGAAGAAAGTTGGATTCATAACTTGATGTTGTTGATGTTGCCAATTTGGGCTTGTGTAGCTGTGCAGCTTAATGTTGGGAACAACGGTGCAACAGCCCGTGGTACAATACAGTGCAATGTGCCAAGTAATATAAGTATGAAATCAGTGATGTGCAATCAATAAGCCACAGGAACAGTGCTGTAAGGTCACAAAACCGGCAACCATAGACTACACAAATGCCAATGACAGTGATATTGGTTCAGGTCAGTTATTGCCCCTTAGCCTTCTTCCATGTCCTTGCCTTTGGCTCAAGCCCCTATATCAGGTCTGGATCGCTAGCTAGGGTCTGTGATAAATCAAACATATTTGGCAACATTCAAGGACTACTAAGGGTAATCAAATGATTACGTGTTAATATCCAACTGCAGAATATACATTTAAGTTTTGCTATGTTTAATTGTTCCCATTTATGTATAGGAAATGCCTTGTCATAAGGAAATTAGTTTTTATGGTTGCCAGGTGGCACCGTATCGTCAGAGACTCCTAATGCCTCTTCATCTTTCCTTCTACAAACCATTGTAATCTTATTCTGAACAGTTGAGGCAATATTGAACTCCGATTCCCAGAGTACAATGAAGGGGCATTGTTGGAAAACAATGTCGCTAATAACATGGTTCCATGTTGCAAATTTGCCATTGGCACAATTGTTTAATGGGCACATATATTTAAGAGGTTTGAGGTATAACTTCACCTAGAAAGTATGACTTTCGTAAGTGGACTGTTTACAGTTGTCCAAAAATGTGAGTTTACTTCTTTTAGAACAGTAAAGAAAACTATAAAAACATGAACAAACATTGTCTAGCAAATGTAAATGGATAGACATGGGCCAATCTCAGTTTTTCTTATAATAGTGTTACATTTACATGGGTCGAGGTCTAGTTTTAAAAATTCTGAAAACATCTCCATTCCTCAATCTACCTGATACTTTTCTGCCACCACAACAGCCTTGCTGTTAGACCTGTCAGCCTTATGGTGGTTGTTGGACATGTCCCTTCTTAGGGGATTTTCCTAAAAAAAGAATCATTTTCCTCCTGATTTTTTGCTGACTCTCTTTAGCGGTCTAAGAGCTCTGGGCACTTTCCCTCTGTACTCCAGTGGGCAAGTGCATGTGCCCTTCCTACACATGCCAGGAAGGGGTACTTATGTGATGAGCTTAGGTGCTGTACCCAGAACACTTTTTCCCATAGACACAGAATGGGGAAAAACCTTTGCTACATCTGGCCCCAAGAGTGTCCTGTAAAAAGGTATACCACATACCCAGGGCTGGTACAGCCCTGGATAGTGGTGGGACGTGCACTGAGCGTGCTCACCACCAGAAAAGCCTGACAAACATGTATCGGGCCAACCATTGTAGCCCTGTGGAAGGCAGTTGCGCTTGTATATAGTTTGGCATTGACTCACTCCTTAGCCAACCCTGAGTGGGCCTTCCATTACCCCTAGAGCACCGCCTTAAGTGCGGAGCAGATAGTAGATGAAAGGCTGTGCATGTACAAATGGGTGTTCCATGCCTCTGTAGCGAAGATCCCACACATGGTTTTTCCCTACCTAGGAGATCGGCTCTTCTCATCGGTTTGGCTGATTATATTTTGGTGGCCTTAGGGCTCTGGCACTTTCCCACTGTAGGTAAAGTGGGAAAGTGCGTGCTCCATTCCTACACATGTTAAGAATTGGAGCTTACCAGTGTGTGCACAGTTGCACAGAGGATGCTTTTAAAATTGTGCTAAGCCTGCAATCGCAGGCCTGAGTGTGCGCACTTGCACCATGGTATTGAAACACGTGTCCCACCTGCTATTGCAGGCCTATTCCAGACCTGAGTGTGCACACTTGCGCCATGGTGGTTTAACATCTGTTCAGCCTGCCATTACAGGCCTGTGTGAGTGACATTGCACAAATGCTCGAATTAGCCTTTCTAAATCCCCAGCCAATCTTGAGGAGACCTTCCCCTACCAATAGGGCACCCCTAGGGTAAGGGTAAAGAGAGTGGTAGGTGAAAGGCAGGACAGGTACATAGAGGTGTTCTCTGCCCAGGGAGTGAAGAATACCCATGTGTGTTTTCCCTACCTCAGAGCATCTTCCCAATAGGGCTAACTTTAGGGACTGATTGAAATCACTTCAAACTGCACAACTCCAGTGGAGCAGCCTCACAATGTTTCCAATCAGTGGATTCTCAATGACAAACCCCTTCCTATGGTAAAAGTGGTTTTGTCATTACTAGATTAAAAATGCCACTGCTGGAAAATTGACATTTCTGTGCTCTAAAATTCTTCATGTGCCTTTCTACTTGGCTCTAACCCATACTAGAGGCTGGGGGAGCACATCTGTGCATTCCCCAGTGATAGCTATAAATATTGGTCACGCAACTGGAGCAACTGACTTCTTCTACTTGAGAGCCTGGCTGAATAAATTGGAGGGAGAGGTTGACACCTGGCCTCTGGGAGCCAGATCATGGTACCACTAAAGATTAATATCTGCATTCCATGGCCCCATGTCATACAGGACAGAAATTTAGATGAGACATTTGTGGTTCAAAGGGGGAACCTCTGAACCACCCCCAACTGCAAAGGCACACTACAGTATAACTACTGGTGTCATTGTTCAGCAGGGCAAAGATACACTTGTGGGGATATCGTACCGCAGAAACTGGTCCATGAAGTGCACACAGGAACCTGTTGTGCACAAGGAGGATTGCTTTCATTGGAGGGGAATGTGCACCCTTCCTGAATAGAGGCTGGCTTGGGATGACTACCTGCTGCTGTGTGGCACCCTTAAGTGGACTTTTCAAGGACTTGTTGGCTTGCCCCCTGTTCTCTTTTGGAGGTATCAGGGACATCAAAGACCTCCTACGAGTCACCCACACCAACTACTTGCAACACCTGGAGATTGGTGCCCTCATAAGTGCCAACATCGTCTGCTGAATTTCAACTGGTAGCACTGCGTGAGCATGGAACTAAGAATTGTTCCTGGAGACCAGATTGCCTGGAGCACAGCCCCAAGAGCACTTCCTGCATCTAAGGAGTGTGGCCCCCACATTGTGGGGCCTGAACACGCATAAGCATCTTGTTGGTGGTGAGCGGATTCACCGGATGTTGAACCCCGATTGTCCCGCTTCGTCGAACGTGCACCTCTCTCTTGTGACACGCTGACTGTATGCGTGCGGCGCCTGATTCACAGCATGCAACGCTCAGAGGTGAGGGTGCACCCATAAGAGTGCCTCATTCTGCCTTGTGTGGCACTGATGAACTTGCGCCTGTGTGTGTGTGACTGGAACTGTTTGGTGCAACTCGTATTTACCTGCATTGTGCCTCATTTCCAGGGAGGCATGAATTTGCATCTCTTCTTTGTGTGTTATCAGAACTCTCTGGTGTGACCCATATCGATGTGCACCAGACATTGTGCCTCATTTCCTGGGAGGCACAGAATTAATAACTCTTCATTGTGTGTGACCTAAACTGTCTGGTGCGACCCAGATCAACATGTATGAGATGTTGTGCCCGGATTGCTTGGTTGTGACTCTGATCGATATGTACCTAATGGGGTGCCTCTCTCTTCCAAGAGGCTCCCCAGCTACATTTCTCTTCATTGTCAGTTCCTTTTAAGCCCTACTTCCGGTGAGCTACCTGTCCTTTCCTCACCCTGCCCCGATCACATCATGTTGCCAGGTAGTATTGCCCTGACAGGGCCTGGGTGATTAGAGTAATTGACTGAGCTGAAGGAACTCTTCTGAGAGCGAAGAGCAAAGGGCTAGGGTCTGGCCCTGCAGTCTGATCATTTCACTCATACTGGGCACCAAGGAATTACCAAGAGCAAGAATGTGCTCTGCAGAACAAGTGGCTCCCTCAACTGGAAGTTCTGGTAGAAATCGGTGTGAGATGATGCCAGTTATGCCAGATATCAGGTGGTCCTGACCCTCCACCACTCATCATCAGAGAGGCCCTTCCATGATCACCATGATCAGAGACTGGGTTGACTTTGAGAGCCTACCAGATAACCAGCATGCCTTGGTGGTCACTGATGACTGTTCTAAGTACCCATAATTTGAGATTGAGATTGCACTGCAAAAGTGGAGGAGGTAATACCAAAGTTTGCAAAGACAACAACCCCTCATGGTATTATCAGACGGACAGTGAACCCCCATTCCAGGAGCCATAAGTTATTGACTACTTTATGGCATTCCACATCAAACTTCGTAAGGTGACTCCCCACCGGGCTTAGGCTAAAGGGGAAGAACACTTTATGAGAACCATCACCAAAATGATTACAATTGCTCTGTTAGAGAACCAGAGTGTTAACTGATCCATCTACTCATTATTTCTGAATGTGTTACTTTTCTACAGCTGTCATGCCTTTACCAGCAAGTACAGGAGCATGTGCCTGGCAGTGGAAGTTGAAACTCTGTAACACCTTCTCAAGCAATTAGCTTGCAAAAACTCAACAGTGAACTGTTTGAAGCACCTGCAGTGTTTACCAAACAGCCTGGGATGATCTCCACACTGGACATCCCAGCTGATGGCCTGGAGGAGACGACTTTATCAAATGGAGGGGTTTTGATTCAATGCTTGTTGTTCAATCAACCATGATATGAAGCCCATCAGGCTCCATCTAGGTGCTACAAGGACTATGAGCAATAAAACACCAATGACTTGACTTGTGTAAGTTGAGACACAGTGATGAAGTTCTACTATGTTTTGGGAGTAATTTAGTGTTGCTCATGTGCAGCGCTCTTGAGTGCCTAAGTAGTGAATTCTGGTTGTTTCACCGATGAATAGCAGGGATGAATGGTTTAACCAATACTAACATTGGAGGTTGAATAAAAGCTGTGGAATCCTGTGAACAGGGCATTTCTAGAATTATAACCTCACTTATAGGGCTATTCACAATGGCAACGTGCACTTATAGATATCTTACATATGAATTTACTCTTACACTTTTGAGTATCTACTTATTTTTGCTTTTCACAAAATATGAGTGCTAAGTTACTTTATAGTGTAAAGTCACTACTGGCAAAGGGGAGCAGTAGGATACTTTTGGACTTGGCCCTCTCTCCAAGGTCACTCTCAAACCTTTGGCCTTCATCCCTCATATTTTTCTCAATTTGTTTTTGCTGGCCTTAGGACTATGTGCATTTTACCACTGTTAACCAGTGACAAAGTGCTGTTGTAGTGTCCTCTCTAGCCTGTGTACTTGTAAATGAATACACCACACACACAGAGCTTGTTCGTACACATGTTTATTCCTCTGCATGCATGTGTGAACTCAGCATTCTAAACATGAAATCTATTCAGCACATCCTAACACTTAGGCCCATATTTGAACTTTTTGACGTAAAACTGCGCCAATGCAGTTTTGCGTAAAAAATATTACCGCCGGCTAACGCCATTTCTTTGTGCTGTGCGGGCATCAAATTTATACTTTGACGCACGGCGGCGCAAACCACTGGTGTGAGTCATTTTCTCTGACGCACACCACAGCGTCACGTCATAAAGGAAAATGACGTCAACGCAGCGGAAATTACTGTGGGACATTTTACGACACCGCAAACCGGATATGTGGTGTTTTTTGATGCAATTGTGTCAAAACCCTCCGCAAACACAGCAATTTTTGCAGAGGAGAGCCAAAATGGATCCCAGATGCTTGCACAGACAACAGGAAGATGACAACAGACCAGGAACAAGCCAGGAGGACTCACACAAGACCCAGGACAGGGAGAAGAAGAAAAGAAGGTGTTGTTTCAGTGCAGAGGAGCAGGAAATTCTGGTGAAAGAGGTGACGGAACACCAGCACCAACTGTTTGTCACCTCAAAGTTTCCAATCAGTAGGACGGAGGCAATATGGCAACAAATTGTTGACAAGATTAACAGTGTAGCAGAAGTACGCAGTATAGTCATTGAGTGCAAGAAACGCTGGCATGACTGCAAGCGCAGGACCAAGGAAAAGATGGCCAGGAACAGGAAGGCAGCACTGCAGACTTGATGTGGGAGTCAAGCATACCAGGAGGCCCTGTACCACATGGAGGAGATGGTAGCAGCCATCATCCCTAAGGAGATCGTCACAGGGATTCAAGGACAGGACAGCGCAGACTACCAGGAGACAACACACATGCAGGGTAAGTCACATAGGGAATTTAAATGCACAAATGTGAACTGTAAGCAGGGGGGGCATACCTACTACACAATGCATGTAAGTTATGATATTCAGGGAGTGGCATGGGTGAAGGGGCACAGCACTGGGCCATGGCCCATTCAGAGGAAACCTTGTGTACACCACTACACAGCACCAACAACCTTTGCATGGGGGTATGCTGCCATGCCAATGATGTTGCAAAAGTAAAGTCACACCAGGAGGGCAGGGCACAACGTCAAACTGGCATCCTGTCACACGTCAGCCACTATACTCCCTACATTAACTAGGGCCCAATTAACAACCTCTGGCCATACCTACAAGTGGAATGTAACATTGACAACAGTTGCCACTATCACCTCCGCTGTGTGTGCAGGTCAAGTAGCTAATGGCAGTAACGTCCCCATGGATCTAAAACACCCAAATTAGAGGGTTCAGGATGACAACGTTAACAATCCCCTGAAACAAGACAAATGTTCCAGTCCTGTCAAATGTGAATGTCCATAGTTGCTGCAAACATCAGCCAATGTCATCAACATTAGGAGGTACACAGCACTAATGTCATACCCATGCTGCATATGTCAGGGTCCACCCTGTGCCTGGTCACAATGCAACATCCCGAATGTCATACTGCTCAGACAACAGCATTGAGGGGGAGGACACATGTAACTGGTCACAGAAATACACCTGCACAGTCTGAGGAGGAAATAGGACACTGCTACGACTATCAGGGCAATCCAATGTACCACACATTCCCCAACATTAGCAGTACACATTACCAATGCTGACATCCATATTGTGCCATCACAATGCTATACATAGTATATGCTACATTTCAACTACATATAGGTGGATGTGAAAGATCAGAGACTGCGGTAGGTCCAGATTGTTAACTGTGGCGCTAGCGCCATCAGAGCAATGCGTGCGCGAATGAAACATTGAACCCCTCAGGGCCGACCTGGCTGCCTACCACTGTGATGTGGCTGCTATTCTTAAGAACCAGCAGATCCTCCTTGCTGCAGTACTGCCCTTAAGACCCCCACAGTTAGCAGCTACCGGGATGTCTGAATCCACGTCTTCACACACTGAGGTGTGTGTTGCCCCTTCACAACCACCACCACCGAGGGCAGAGGAGGCAACACACACATCAGAAGATGAAGACCAGGAACAGATCACCTTCACACGTAAGAGTACCCGGTAGCACTAGTTCCTGCCACATGGCCACCAATTACCAAGGTCCTATGCTTTGTAACATGCCAGTCTTGCAAAAACTGCACTCAAGCACTGTTTGCAACCCACTGTTTATCTTGTCAGCCTGCCCTGTGATTGTCTCTCACTAACTCATTGGCAAATCCTGTTCTTCTGCACTGTCTGACACTTCACCCCAGCATGTCCAATGGCATGTCCTTTTGCACTTGTGTAGGATTACAATGGAAGATGTCACTATAATGGACTCACAATCACGGACAATGTACATATAGCACTACAGCACTTTTCAATAAATAGCACTTACACAACCACTTTGTTTTTAATGTAATGTGACACATCAACCGTGCGGTAGATCAGTGAAGTTTGCCTCCTGTCAATTATTATAGATTGTCAATACAACTGTCCTGACATAATATGGGCTGATAACTATGCACAGTGGTTGGATTGTACCATACTCTGCCCTTCCTGAGGGTTATTTTTGAGGAAAATAGAAACTATACACCATAATGCTGTGATGGACAGAATAACGCTTCCTCAAGGGATGCCAAAGCCTGAAAATAGTGCCTTCAAATTGTTGCTTCAATGCAAAACTAACGTATGTGACATTTGCCACAAATTTAAGTTAACACACACCAAACTGCATGAATGGAGGTGTATGAGTTTACATCCAAATAAGTAACCATGCTGAACAGTGTAACAAATGATCTATGTGAGTTATGTACACTATGCTACAAGAGAGCATACTACCACTCACCTTATAAGGATTTCCTTGGACATCAGACTGCAGTCAGACTTAACACAGTGTCCCCAATACTAAATCTGGAAGCACAGTATGTGACATTGAAAACAAACATCATGAAATAACCACACTTTGGGATCCATAGTAACCGTGATTGGTTGTTGCAATGAATGGCCGAATCTTAGCTAAGTAGCTTTGGGGTAGCTGCCAATGTAACAGCTCAGTTGGGGTATGGTTGCAGCATAGGACACAAATTCTAATACAAAAGAGACACTGTTCACTCATGCCAAGGCCCTGATCTACAAGCATTTGACACATACTCTAAAGGGTTACCTAGATATTTATTAAACAGTAAAAACAGAAGTGAAAACTAGGGGAAAGACCTTACCTAACCTAATCTACTCTAACTACTCATTACCCACAATTGTCCCTAACTAACCTAAGCTAAACTTACTTATCACATTTAACGAAACGATCTAAACATCAACCTCCCTTATAAGACGGGGCACATGGAGGACAACAGATACTAACCTAAACACATACTATCCTATGCTAAACAAAAATATATTTTTTTGGGTTTTTATTATTTTGTAATTTTTTTTTGTTGAAAAACACAACAACCCCAACATTGCCCCCACCCACCCACATAATAATAAACAGTAGAAATATTCAGAAACCAACCACCCCCCACCCCCCACCCACTACCACTAACTAAACTAACAGCCTATACTAACCTAACACTAAGCCCCCTAAACCCACAAAGTGTAAGAACCAGGAAAGAGGAGGGCAGGGAGGGAATCATGTCCGTCTAGATGTCTACAGGTTGGCTCTCCTCAGGGTCTTCTTTATGGAACGCACCCACTGGTTGACCTGTGCCACCTCCTGCTGCAGTCTGGTCATCTTACTTAGGACACGGTCCAAGTTCCTTTGCATCTGAGCAGCCGAGGAAGTATGGGCCCATGTTGTAGCAATGGCTGTAGGCTGCCCTGCAGGTGGTGCTGTGACTGGTAATGGAGCAGTTGCAGTTGATGGTCCCGCAAGGGTCCCAGCTACTGTTGGTATTTTCAGTACAACTGTCCTGAAATAATGTGGGCTGATAACTAATCACAGTGGCCTGGATTGTACCATCATCTGCCCTTCCTGAGGGTTATTTCTGAGGAAAATAGAAACTATACACCATAATGCTGTGTTGGACAGAATAACGCTTCCGCAAGGGATGTTTAAGCCAGAAAATAGTGCCTTCAAATTGTTGCCCTTTTGGCATTTGTGCACCTTACATGTACCCAAAAATGTTTTTGGGGGGCAGCAGAGGGGGCCTTAGGCCCCCAGCACCCTGGGGTTTTGCATTTCCAAAATTGCGATTTCTGGTTCAGAAATCGCAATTTTGGATGTGCAAAAAATTCGCAGATATGGGCCAACAGGCCCATAGCTTCGAATGGGGCCGGTATCACAATTTGCGATTCGGTAAAAGCATTTGCAATTTTTAAGAAATCGCTATTACCGATTTGCAATTGTGATACATGGCACTTTGCGAGTCGGAAATAGTGATTTCTTAAAAATAGCTATTTCCGAATCGCAAAGGGCCGTGATGATACATTTGGCCCAAAATCACTAAATGCACAGAGACAAATCGAGACACAGCAACACAGTCAGGAAATATCGCAGACTGCAAAGTGAAAGTACACCCACTGTACCAATTCTGTAAACAGGATATCCTATTACATCACTTACTGCCTAAAATGCGGTGCGTTTTTATTGTCATGCGTCAAAATATTATGCTGCTTACAGTCTGCGCGTCATTTTTTATTGACGCACAGGAGTAGATTTAACCCTGCATCCATATGTTTCAAAATTGTTTCAAACTTAACCAATTTCCGGGGGTACAGTGTGGAAAATACCGCTCAGGGCCAATGGATGTTTCAGGGCATTATGCGTCATATTTTTGGCATAAGCGTCATTTTTAGACGCATGTGCGTCATTTTTTTACCCATATGCGGCAACATTTCTGGCATTAACTGGGTTCGGGTCATTTTACCATTTTAATGGTACATTACAGTTGTGACAATACTGAGATAGGATTGCACCCACTTTGGGCATGACGGTGATGGGCACATGTGACACATCATACTACTGCGGACCATGATCCGCTACTTGATGTACAGGATTTTCACTCTTGACTGATGCAATAGATGGGCAAATTTGTGGGCTACATATATGTAATACACAAATTGGGCATGTTTGGCGTCAGGAGAGGATAGCAAGGTGACACACATAAGTACAATTACTCAATCCCTTTTGGTCAATGTGTGTGCTTTGGCTACTAATATTGTTGTTGACCCACTGTGTGACCATCACAAGATGGATTATAGCAAATATGCTTGTATGCATGTGGAGTCAATGTGTCCAACCCTCAGATGCAAGTCAGTGTGGTAATGAGAGATGACATGTGTTAGTCATACATGTAGCAACAATTGCTGTGTGCACTTTCTAGTTTTTGGGTAACATAAACACGACAAATGACAAAGCATGCACTGGATAGATAGCAGACGGTTGTTCATGTCAATGGTCCAAAACTTGGCCATCACATGTCCTGGAATGTTGGATACTACTTCCTAGGCACTTGTTGGTGAACCCACCATGAGTCCGGCACATGTACATACTAAGTGGTTACCGTGTTTGTGACACGGAGAGCCAAAGATAAACCACATTTGTAATGTCACACCACAGTTGAAGTCATATAACTGAGCCACAACTCTCCTGTGGCATTGCAGGACCAGCAGACCAAGCAGCACATGGCCACATATTTCCAGTAGTCAAATGCACAGAGGTGTCTGGTTCATGTGTGTGGGCCAATGTTTAGCCTGTATATTTTTAGGGGTCTATGTTGTCACAGTTACGTCCAGGTTTAGTCATGAGTCTGTGGTGGCTATTTCTGTAACTAATAAGTATCCTTCGGAGATCAATGGAAGTAAAGCCAATGAGGATTTGAGAACCCACATGGGGATGGTCCAACCCTATCACTGCAGACGTGTAATGAGACTGTCAACAGGGCAACCTTGGTGTGCTGAGTAAGATCATATCTCAGGATTCTTGTACCGGCAGGTGTCATCACAACATTTGTACACAGGTTGGCCTCTAAAATTCCAACTGCATCTGTGAACATCATAGCCTCTGTGCTGATTATTCTTGCAGCTATTCACCACGCATGGCCCATCAATATGTTGTGAGCAATGTGAATCAGCGTGTGGACTGTCAGGGTCCTAACATGTGTGGACATTTCATGCACATTATCTGACATTGCTGGTTCTGCTGGAGGCACCATACCCAATCCCTGCATACGGCCATGGCACACCATCACAATTTGTAACTCATGCATACATGAGACCCAGACAAGGGATAGGCCATGATTTGGGCATTTGGAGACAAGTACCCAACAATGGTACGATAAATAAACAGATTATGCTTGTAGCCGGTTGTCGTTCAACCCGGCTCAGGACGCCCCCGATTGGCGCTGCCCGCGTGGCGCCCAGGAAGCTGAAGACGGCGTTCCCCGTAGCCTTGGCAACAACGAGGCCGGCATCTTCCCCGAGAACCCGGATATCCGGGTCCCCCGGAACACAAAAAGGGAGCACGGACTATACACGTCCGTCGAGGAGAAGGATGCGAAGGAGCCAGGAAGAGGAGAGAGCGGCAGACTGAAGAAGGCAGAAGACGACCGAAGGACCGGGAACCACGGGGTTCCCAAAGAAGCAATTGATCCAAACAGAGAGGGAAGAACCGGAGACACGCTCGCAGACCGCCACGCCCCAGGAGGGACGTGGCTTACCAAGGTACGGTCCTTTTTAAAGGACAACCTTAAAATAAGTCGGGAGAGCTGCAGCAGGAGGGGAGAGGGGAGGGACGGTGCGGAGGGAGAGGAAAGGGGGAGCGGTTTGGAGGGAGCAGGGAAGTGAGAGGAGAAGAAAAGAAAGGGACTGTAAAACACCCAACTTTAAGGTTGTTTATGAAATTACCCTAAAAGAGCACCTAAATTAAAGTTCTTCTTCAAGGGGAGACACAAGAGGTGACGGAGTACACCCTCGCTCTTACCCTACTACACACGCACCCGGGAGATCTATCTCTCTCTCTCTCTCCCCTACCCCTTGTCTAACCCTGCTAAGACCTGGTACACTATATAACCATGACTTCCCTTCAATTTCGTTCCTTTTCCGGTGCGTCTGGGAGTACGGCAGAACATCCTTCGCCAGTCAAGAGGGAAGCTGGGAAGAAAAGAAAGGAGAAACTTTTTTTTTTTTTGGGACAAAAGACACCACCCCTACACTGTTGAAAAATCAAAGACTCTAACATATTATAAATAAATTGTCACTCAACCCACTCAAGTCTCAGGGTCCTTATTATCACCTGGCCCACTGTTACAATGCTATACAATGTATTTGAGTATACATTGTAGACCCACCTGACAAAATACCCCAGGAGTAATGTGAGGGCTGGGAAAGCAACTATGATACAAATGTAGCCACAAGGAACCTTTAGGGTAACGCACAGACAGGAGCCAGTCAGGCTAACAGGATGCAGGGTCAATCAGGATCCAAACATTTCACAAGGTAAATACTCAGTGGTCTGACTGAGACTGATCAGAGGAGTAACTAGACAGTTGAAATGGAAAACTGTGTTTGTCCTGTGTTTTGGAAGGTGACACATTAACCTCACGGGCTGTGTTACGCAGCTGAGTTACACAGCAATGCATAACACAGTTATCGATAAAATGGCAGCTTCTATGCTGTTCCATGCATCTGCAAGGGGAGTGCATGTTCAAATGGCTGGTCTGCATGGAGGTGCTTACAGGTGTGTGCAGCATCAGTCTCTCCCAAGTCCTGTATATGAGATTCAAGTTCAGAGGGCCAACAGTACCTTTCACATGGGAATGACTGTACAGGTGATAACAGGTCTTACAAACTACAAGTCAGTGTATTTAACGTGACATCCATGCAGACAGAAGTACAATGACTGTGGCATACCATACTAACAGGGAAGCACACTGGATTAACATTGTGAGTCTGGGAGTGTGTAGAGGAGGAATTATCTGGGTACACATATTACCATTCCAGGGACCTCTGAAGATGGGTGGGGTGAGACCGAGAACATGGGTGTGTCAGGACTTAGGACATGGGCTGACATGTTCATGGGATATCATGTGCGCAATGCTTGTCATAGCTGTGGCACTTGTGCTATCTATTTGCTGCTTATATGGAATTCTAGTCACACATTGTCCTTGCAAAGATAGGTGATGTAACAATTACTGCTATCAAGGGTCTGGTCATACATTCCTGTTACTAATGCAATAGCACATCCACTGCCTCATGTATGATGCATTTTGTTCCATTATTGACTGATTGTGTCTTAGTTGTGTGCCATATGCTGCAATGAACCATGTTGCCAACATGTATGTGTGAAATAGGTGTGGTCCTCTGCTATTGCCCTTCAAATGTGAAATGTACAGGATATATGTCATTTACAGTGTGTGTGAATGTGACTGTAGATTCATACGAATCACAATAGCTTTGGAATTTTCGGTGTCCTGATCGGTATATCAGCAATGCTCCATGAGGCTACACCCTTATTCTGATAGTTAGAGAAAATGTTATGCAAAAATGATTACCCAGACCATGACATGGTGATTATTATAGGTTTTTATTTACATATGTTAAAACAGTGGTGATGGTGAGTTGAGTCAAAAGAAATTGTTGACAATATGTTGGCGCCTACGCAATCCTGCAGCTGTGTTTGGTTGGTCCCCCTCATGTTGATGGACAGCATCCTCCACTTCCTCCTCTTCAGGCATTTGTGGCTCTGGTTCTAATAGGGTAATGTTCCTTCGTACACACATGTTGTGCAGGATGGCACAGGTCAAAATGATCTTGCAGACCATTTCTGGCGAGTATAGGAGGCTGCCTCCAGTGATGTCAAGGCTCCTGAATCTTGACTTCAGGATGCCAAAGTTCCTCTCGACTATGGTGTGTGTCCTCCTATGTGCCTCATTATAGGTAAGCTCTGCTGCAGTGCTTGGGTTGGCAGATGGGGTCATAATCCATGGCTGGATCCCATTCCCCTGATCAGCTGAAAGAGAAAATTATTGAGATCATGTTGATGTAGCTTGCCCCATTAATATCATTTTGCATGGCAGTAGTTCTCTTGTGTTGTCTGTGACTCATTTGTGTTTGTGTTATTGTGTCAATTCCTAGACTTCTAGGATGTACCATCAGCATTGGGTTGTTTCCTTAGCTGAATGAGTTTGGCTGCTGACCGGATGTCAGCAGTATATTTATAGAGTTGCAGTACAGTGTGTACTCCCTTGCATTGTGACTTGTGATACAGGTGTCCCTGTGCCTTCACTGGGGGTGAGATGATAGTTCCATACTCAGAATCAAATCAACAGTGGTGGTAACACGTTTGCATCTATGTACCTTGGACATCCCATACATTTTGACATATGCAATAGATTAATTTAACCATCAGTGAGACCCTTAGAATCTGCAAGGTGACAATTAGCCAAACTTCTCCATACGTTGTGATCACTGACATGATAACATTTGACTGTACACTAATTTCACATGTGTGACAAGTTCACTGCAGACCTATTTCTCTGCACTTGCCAAGTTGACTCAGGTTGTAATGTGTACCTTGACTACTGCACATGGTCTAGTTCAGCTGGCTAACTTGTTGTGAGGTTGTCATTTTGAGTTTCAGAAGGTCCGTATGGCAGTACATCTGTTGTGTGTGTGTTAATTTGTCACAATGTGTATGTGTAGGAATGTGCACTTTCCATATTGTCCCATCAAGATGTGTTCTTTACACAGTCCACTTGCCTCTTGGTAGTGGGCAATGTGAGAGCAGGAGTGATGTGAGATATTGGAACAGCCTCAGTGATTGTCTGTGACCTTTATTGTAGTCATCATAATGCTATGTGTGTCATGGTGTTTGACCTGCAGCAACAAACATTCCACACCCCTTACACAGTACTTATTGATTTGAAGGGTGTTTGATTGAGTGTTATGGATGTGTTATTGAAGTTTAATCTTCGCAATGTAATGCCAGTTGGGGCCATGTGTTTGTCATTGTGTTGTTTTACATTTTCCCCTTGTGTCTGTGAAGTGGCATCAGTTGCTATTTGGAACGGTAATTTGTCCCTAGGTGTGTCTCCCATTGGGTGAAGATATGAAACATGCCTAGCGGTGACACAACCTCTGTGTGTTTCTGTCCACATGTCGATGTCGTGGTGTATGTGTTGTGTGTCCTAGAGGGTTGCTGTGCAGTGTGTATATAAGTGGGTTACTGTACTTACCAACTAGTAGTCCATTTCCATATCATCCATCCTGGAAGTGTTGATTGATGGTGCAGTGACGGAAGATGAATGAATCATGTACACTCCCAGGATACTTTTCCACGATGTTGGTGATCAATCCCTGGTGATCCACAATGGCCTGTACATTGATGGAGTGTGTGTGCTTCCTGTTGCAGAATAGATGTTCCGTTGCAGCAGGTGGCACAATGCATACGTGTGTGTAGTCAATGGCACCCAGGACGTGTAGGAATCCATCATTGAGGTAAAACCCCTGTTTTGTCTCCTGCTGCTTCTGCTGTGTGTTGGGGAAGCAGATGTGGCGGGGTGTGAGTGAGATGATGGCATCCAGTACCTTGGGCAGGAAGGCGGAGAATGATGGCTGGGAGAACCCAGCATCAGGGCACCAGTGGTTTGAAAGGAGCCACATGCCAACATGTGTAGTATAGCTAGCAGCTTGGTTTCTGGTGGGATGGTGCAGGGTGTCTGCAAGCTGGGTGCCAACTGTGGCTCAATGTTGCGCAGCAGCTGCTGAATGGCTTGCCAGTTCAACCTGTACCTCTGGATGATGTCATGTTACCTGAGGCCATGAAGGGTTGTCCTGGTGCAGAATATCCTCTCCTGCCTTCTGCGTTTGCTTTGGGGTCCCTGCTGGTGTTGTGGAAGCTGCTGTTGCTGGTCCTGTGCTCTACGTGCACGCTGGATGAGAAGCACCTCCATGTCTTCCTTTTGGGGCTTGCTGTTGCTTCTGTGTGTTTTCATTAAATACAGGTGTGTTTGCCCCATTTTAACACCTGCCCTCACCCAGGTGTTCATTTTTTACGCAAATCGGGATGTGCGTCATTTTCCGCCTCCCGGCTGTGCAGGATTTTTAACGGTAGCATAAATAAGGCGCACAGGTGTTTGAGTAATTTTATGGACAGGAACGCCTACCTTGCATGTCATTAACGCAAGGCGGTTTCCCGCATCCAGAAAATGACACACAGGCCCTCATTCTGACCCTGGCGGTCTTTGACCGCCAGGGCGGAGGACCGCGGGAGCACCGCCGACAAGCCGGCGGTGCTTCAATGGGGATTCCGACCGCGGCGGTAAAGCCGCGGTCGGACCGGCACCACTGGCGGGGTCCCGCCAGTGTACCGCGGCCCCATTGAATCCTCCGCGGCGGCGCAGCTTGCTGCACCGCCGCGGGGATTCTGACCCCCCCTACCGCCATCCAGATCCCGGCGGTCGGACCGCCGAGATCCGGATGGCGGTAGGGGGGGTCGCGGGGCCCCTGGGGGCCCCTGCAGTGCCCATGCCACTGGCATGGGCATTGCAGGGGCCCCCGTAAGAGGTCCCCTAAATGTATTTCACTGTCTGCTGCGCAGACAGTGAAATACGCGACGGGTGCAACTGCACCCGTCGCACAGCTTCCACTCCGCCGGCTCGATTCCGAGCCGGCTTCATCGTGGAAGCCTCTTTCCCGCTGGGCTGGCTGGCGGTCTGAAGGAGACCGCCCGCCAGCCCAGCGGGAAAGTCAGAATTACCGCCGCGGTCTTTCGACCGCGGAACGGTAACCTGACGGCGGGACTTTGGCGGGCGGCCTCCGCCGCCCGCCAAGGTCAGAATGAGGGCCACAGTGTGGAATTTTGATGTCCGCGGGCGTCAAAGTTTAAATATGGTGCACAGTTTGTGCCGAATGTGCGTCAAATATTCTGCGCAAACGGAGTATAAATATGCCCCTTAATGTCACAGTTCTACGAATTCCATCAGGAACCAAAAGGGTCCCATCATCACTAACTCACAAGAGACTATTATGGCCCTCATTACAACCCTGGCGGCCGGTGTTAATGTGGTGGTAATACCACCAACAGGCCGGCGGTTAAAAAAATGGAATTGCAACCATGGCAGAAACCGCCAACACAGATAGCCACTTTACTACTCCGACCGCCATGGCGGTAGCAACAAACACCGCGGCGGTAACTGCCAACAGACAGGCGGAACAGAATGTACCGCCCACACTATTACAAGGCACCAATCCGCCAGCTTTTTTGGGGCGTTACCAACGCCATCAAAAGCACAGCGGAAACGGTGGGGTCATGGCTAGCCCTATGGCAAGAGGACTGTCACTTAGTGAGGCTCTGCCGATCGAGGGGCCTAATCCTTACATTTATCCTGTCAGAAGCGGCGACATTCCAGCTCCCTGCGCTGTGTGGCCGCCCGGGGGGCCGGTGAACTGAAATCTCTGTGCTGCTTCCTGCATCTGGCCTACCGCCGCGCGCTGAGGCTGCCGCGGAGGGAGTCCGATCGCCCGAGCCAGGAGGGACCTGCTCGGCGGTAGAGTTGGATTACGGCCGGCGGCCCGACAATCGGACCGAGTCGCTGACGCTTACCTGGGAGGTGGCTGATCGGACGGCCCCCGACCTGCTGAGGAACCGAGGCAGAGCTCGGCGCTCCGGCCTGATCGGTGAGGGGAGTCGGCTGGATGGCTGCATGGAGGTCAAAACTGACGGATGTCCTAGTGCATCCAAGAAGAAATTGACGTGGCTATTGTGGTGGGACAGCGGCCTCGATTGGGCTCCACAAGCGAGGAAGCAGGAGGCGAGAGCCTGATGAGCGAGGCCTGGTGCTGGCTGATTCGGGCCTGTGTGCCACTTGGGACACATTTGGAGGCACCTAGAAGACACCCGCGACTCGCCAACTGTATTTTAACTCTGCGAAAGGCTGCTGGGGGACTGACCACAGTTGCCTGAGTGGTGTTTGGCAGCAGAAGGCTGTCACCTGCGATAGGCTGAGCCCTGGAGCTGTGAAAGAGGGGCCTAATATGTGAAAGGGACTGCGACATTGAAGATCTAGGTTTGAGACGCAACGGCCTGGGCTCTCTCGGTGGGCTGATAACGTTTTAATTGACTTTGCGCTGAAAGACACCAGTGAACTCCAAAATGGGAAAGGCGGAGCAAAGGCAAGTGCAGATCTCCTTTGACAGAGGTGGGAAAAAAGGAGGTACCTCTGCTTCCCAGTCTGGGGATCCGCCGGCGGAGGAGGGCCCTTTGATGCATCGGTCAAGGCTATGTTCCTGGATCTAAAAAGTAGCCTGACGGGTATGGATGCTAAACTAGACCACTTAACTGAACAAATGGACCGTATTAAAGCAAGGGTGGATGACCATGACTCACGTTTTGACCAACTGGAGGTGCACACCTCGGAGATGGAGGATCAGCGCAATGGAGAACGAGAACAATTGTTAAGAATGATTGGCCTTCCGGAATCCACAGATATGGGCAGGATGGAGGACTTTATGGAACAAATGCTTGCCGACCTCTTTCCAGGGGAGCTATCCCAAATGTTGGAATGTCGAGAGAGCCCACAGATCGCTCGGGCCCCGGGAACTCTGCCACGGCCCATTATTCTCTGCTTGTTGAATTATCGAGACAGGGACGCTGTGCTCCGGTTCGCCAGGGAAAGACGTCTGGTGATGTACAAGAACACTGAACTAAACTTTTTCCCGGACTACACCCCTGGTGTACATGCGGCGCAGAAGGCCTTCTTGCCGATAAAACGTTCGCTAGGACTTACGGATGCTCGTTTCTCTCTCATTTATCCTGCTAAGCTCCGGGTACAACATGGTGGTACATTGCACTTCTTTAAAGATCCTAAGCTAGCTGCCAAATTTGTTAAGACCATCCCCCGGAAATCTGAGACTAAGAATGCGGATAATCCTGGAACTGTGCATGCTGACCTCAGCGATAATGACTAAGGAGCTGCGGGCCGGCAGCCCGAATGGCCTGGACGGCCATAGGGATGCATTAAGCCAGTACCCCTTTTTTTTTATTGCCGATCTGACTACATATCCTTCGACCTACCACCCCTATTCCTTTGGATGGTGGGACGGTGGCTAGCCTTACGGCCCTTGGATGAGTCTGTTATTCTATTATGGTCATTTAAGGTGAGCGATTTGGGATGGGGAGGATGTCAGCTTTGACCCATTTGGGGGGTCTGCGTGGGCGGGGGGAGGGATTGTTTGAAGTTTGCTTTAATTCTGTTTTTCTATTCTCTTTCTTCTGCTAAGTCTGTTTATGTGCGGTCGATGGATGCGGGGGATGGGGGTGGTGGTGCGATGCTCTGAATTGGCGGCTTAAATGGCGTTGGAAAGGATGACATCGATTTGCTGCCTTACTTGGAACGTGCGTGGCTTGAACGATAGGCGCAAGGTGCGACTTATGTCTGCCTATGTTAAGCGCCAAAACACAGACATATGCCTGTTGCAGGAGACTCATTTGGTAGCAGATAGATTGAATTGTTTAAAGGCTGGATGGATTGGGAAATGTCATGATGCGGAATTCTCGAGATATGCTCGAGGGGTAGCGGTCCCGTTACGGAAGGGACTGCAGTGGCGCACGCAGCGGGTAATAGCAGATCCGAATGGACGCTATGTTTTATTGAGTGGAATTTTACTAGATAGGCGCTGTAGACTTGTCTCGATATACGGTCCTAATGTGGACGATCCCGAATTCTTCTGTGAGATCTGGCGATTGATAAATATGATGGGTGCTGGTGCGGTGATCTGGGGCAGAGATTTTAATGTGATACTAGACCCAGAGAGGAATCGGGAGAGTGAATTTAGGGCACAGAACATTGCCTCTGCTAGGGCCCTGTTGATGATTATGGTGGACGGAGACCTGATTGATATATGGAGAGCGAAACACGGGGAAGGGAGAGAGGGCACCTGTGTTAACTACGTACATAGCAGCTGGTCTCATTTAGACCGATGGCTGGGCACGCAAGATGTGGAGCTTTGGACGCACTCGGTGAAGCATATGGCGCGCACCCTGCCTGACCACTCTCTGGTAATGCTGGAGCTAGCGGTGCCTGGAGGTTTGAATGCTGCCTTCACTTGGCGACTTCCACAGGGCGCGCTCCATGATGCGGCGTTCCGCAAGGAGGTCCGCAAAGCAATAGTTCACTATTTTGACGAGAATAGAGGGTCGGTGAACTCAGCTGGAATGCTATGGGAGGCCTTTAAGGTGGTCATCCGCAGAGTGTGCCTATCGAAGCAGCATGGGGTGCTGCGATCGCTATGCAGGGAACTAGCTGAGCTGGAGGCACGAATAGTGGAACTAGAGTCTGAGCTGACGCGGGAGTGGTCGGGGGACACGCTGGCGGCCTTTCGAACCACAGTGTCTCAATACGAGGAAGCCACTATGCAAGAAGTTTGTTACATGGGGAAACACGCCAGAGCAAGACGCTATGGCAAGGGTGATAGAGCGGGACGCACGCTGGCTAACATGACACGCAGGCTGTGGCCTAGCTGCTATATCACTGAAATAGACGGACCGAAGGGCGAGTGAGTGATGGGCACGGAAGGAGTCATGAAGGTTTTTATTAATTTCTTTACAGACTTATACTCCACAACCACTGAGCTGAGTGAAGAGGCTGCACAAAATTACTTTTCCAAAATCAGCCTGCTCTGGTTTGATGACGCGCATAGAGCCTATTTTGATGCTCCCTTTTCTTTGGAAGAGGCGAAGGCTGCAATACGCAGTTTGCCCAGCGATAAGTCCCCCGGTTTAGACGGCCTTACTTCTGCATTCTATGAGGAATACTCTAATGTCGTGGCTCTCCAATTGTTAGAGGTCTATACTGAAGCAATGGAGACTGGGGTTCTCCCTGCTTCCCTTAGAGAGGCACTGATTGTTACCATCCTTAAGCCTGGTAAAGACCCGCATAATTGCGATTCATATCGTCCTCTCTCTATGAGTAACATAGATAATAAGATTCTGGCCAAGATGATAGCGGCAAGATTACAGCCGCTAATGACAAGGTTGGTGCTGCCCGACCAAGCAGGATTTGTACCTGGACGGTCAACGATGCACAACCTGCAAACTTTCTTTGCAACTAAGGGTACGCTCGAGACGGATGCGAGAGCTGTGGCGGTGTTCCTGGATGCTACGAAAGCATTCGACTCGCTGGAATGGAAATATTTATTTGCGCTTCTGAGCAGACTGGGTATGAGCATGCGATTTGTGAAATTGATTTGATTGCTGTATACGGACCCCGTTGCTCGACTGCGGCTGAATGGCAGTATATCTGATCCTTTCTCAGTGTCTCGGGGGACCCATCAAGGTTGCCCTCTGTACCCGCTACTATTTGCCATAGCAATGGAGCCGCTTGCGGCTACCCTTCGACAGCGCCACAGTGAGAGAGGACAGCAATTTCGGCAGCGGCCCATATTGGTTTCAATGTACGCTGACGACATTGGCCCTCATTACAACATTGGCGGTAAAAGGTGCTTACCGCCGTGCAGAAGACCGCCAACACACTATTACGACCCACAGCTTGGAATCTGCCAAAATTCAGACACCCAAACAAGTCCGCCACACCAAAGGTCAGCGATAAACTGGCGAAAACAAAACCTCCACCATCACGCCAACAGATATATGCCCACACTATCACGACCCATGAATCCACATGGTGGTCTTTCAATCGCGGTATTCCATTGGCGGTACACACCGCCGCGCTCAAAATACACACACATTTACAAAACACTGCCACATTGGACAATTCCAAATACACACACCTGATACACATACACACACCACTCCCACACACCCAATGCAATATAAAACACACACCCACATCACCCACAAACCCCTATGACCAAAATACCGAAAGAAGGCCAGAGAGAGACACTGCAAACTACTACCAAGCATACACAGGCACACAATACCATCACCCACATAACATCCACGCACCCCACACAACACATCACTAAATATCACCCCACTTATCACTACACACACCACCCCACACATCACCCACACCACCCCATGGCACGGCAAAGACACCCCAGGTTCTCTGAGGAGGAGCTCAGGGTCATGGTGGAGGAAATCGTCTGGGTAGAGCCACAGCTATTCGGATCACAGGTGCAGCACACCTCCATGGCTAGGAAGATGGAGCTATGGCGACGAATAGTGGACAGGGTTAACGCAGTGAGACAGCACCCAAGAAATAGGGATGACATCAGGAAGAGGTGGAACGACCTACGGGGGAAGGTGCGTTCCATGGTCTCAAGACACCACCTTGCGGTTCAGCGGACTGGCGGTGGACCCCCACCTCCTCACCCACAACTAACAACAAGTGAGGAGCAAGTCTTGGCGAGTCTGCATCCTGAGGGCCTCGCAGGAGTAGATGGAGGAATGGACTCTGGTAAGACAAATCTTAACTATTACCCTACCTGCATGCCAAAACGTACACCCACCCTCCCCCTCACCCCCATCACTCCAACTCCTCACAAATGTCCCAATATCACAAACCACACATCCCAACACCAAGTCATGCATGCAACAACAAAGCATGGACACCCATCACCAAAGCATGGCCACTGCACATACCCATACCCCCCGAAACCACCATCACACAAGGTCCCACACAGGAATGCATGCACTGGGGTACACGGTCACCCACCCATTGAACACCATGGCACACACAGATGCAATAAACATCCTTTTATACCCCTGCAGGACCCCTACCCAACATCACCGGACAGGAGGGTCCACACATGTCCACACCACCAACAGAGAAGGCCCACAGTGATGACAGCAGCTCTGTCCAACTGGATCTAGATGACCAGCCCAGCCCATCTGGGACCTCGGGACAGTCGGTTCCCCTGACACAGTCACAGGCCACAACAGAGCTTCCCCCTTCTGGAAAGAGCAGCAAAGCACCCACCCAGCGGGCCCATACCTCTGTCCCCAGGACACGTCAATCAGCAGTGTGTCCACCACTACAGGGAACCCATGCTAACCCACCACCCCAACAACAGCAGGGACCTGGGGGCAGTGGCTGTGGGCACACGGTCCAGGGGACAGAGGCCCAGGAACACAGGGGAACTAGGAGGGCTGCTGTGCGACAGGGGGAGGACAGGACCAGGGAACCCACTCTCCAAGAGGCCCTCTCCAGCATCATGGGAGCCTACCACCATTCCCAGGAGACGATGGCAACGGTACTGGACAAGTTTCAGGAGACCCAGCGGCTGCAGGAGGAACAGTATTTGGGCTTCCGGGAGGAACTCAGATCCATCAATTCCACCCTGGGCACCATTGTAGGGGTGCTGAAGGAAGTCCTCAACACCAGGAGGGACACTCTGGCACAACAAGGGGCCCCTGACACTAGCCTGGATGATGAACTGCCCACCACCTCCGCCGGCGCTAGTGGACAGGAGGCACCGCCACAGGACCACCACACCAGCACCCCACCCCTTGCAGAGGGAGAACCACCCCACAAACGGTCCCTGAGATCCAGGGCAAAGACAGAGAACGATGCCAAGACCCCGCCCGGATTGTCATCCTTCTGTCCCACCCTGTCCATCCTCAAACTGCCCCAGCTCCACTTCCTATGTCCATTTGGGCAATGCACCTGTGAGACTAATAGACTCGACTCTGCCATGGACATTCCTCCGCCATCACCCCTCACCATTTTACAGTACCCTCCAATATTGAGCACTGAAATAAACACCCTTAAAGCACAAAACAAGCTGGAGTCTGTCTGTGATTTCGAAAATAGTGTATTAGCAATTACAGTGACAAAATGCTCTTTCAATTGTAATGTCAACATACCTATGTCACACAGCTCTAGTCCATGGGGAAACAAAGCAGATGTCACACAGTGGGACCCACATCTGTGAAATCGTGAGGGAAAGTGAAAACTCAGTGACCATACACTGAGTGAAAACGACAGACAGTAGAGAGGTAGTGGTGTTAAAGTACATGTAGTAGGCAGGTTTGTATTCTTACCTGTGTCCCACTGGAAGTATTGCAGGATCACAGAGTTCCGGTTGTCGATGTCCTCTTCTTCTGCTTCCTCGTCTTCACTGTCCACAGGCTCCACAGTTGCCACAGCACCTCCATCTGGACCATCCTCCTGCAGAAAAGGCACCTTTCGTCGCAAAGCTAAGTTGTGAAGCATACAGCAGGCCACGATGATCTGGCACACCTTCTTTGCTGAGTAGAATACGGATCCACCTGTCATATGGAGGCACCTGAACGTGGCCTTCAGGAGGCCGAAGGTCCGCTCTATAATCCTCTAAGTTCGCCCATGGGCCTCATTGTAGCGTTCCTCTGCCCTTGTCCTGGGATTACTCACTGGGGTCAGTAGCCATGACAGGTTGGGGTAACCAGAGTCACCTGCAAATGGCGAGGGACAACTGTTAGACACACACTAACCTATAGGGATATCCCCAGACCCAGGCAACCATTCCCACTGAATTGCTTACAGGTGCTCACCTAATAGCCACACACGGTGCCTCTGGAGTTGACCCATCACATAAGGGATACTGATATACCTCAAAATGTAAGTGTCATGCACTGAGCCAGGGAATTTGGCATTAACATGGGAGATGTACTGGCGGGCAAACACACCATCTGCACATTCATCGAATGATAACTCTTCCGGTTTCTGTACACCTGTTCACTCCTGCGGGGGGGGTACCAAGGCCAATGGCACCTCTGATGTTGGTATATGTCCCAGGGCATAGAAATCACCTTTCACTGTAGGCAAATCCGCCACTTGAGGGAAAACGATGTAGCTCTGCATGTGTTTCAGCAGGGCAGACAACACACTGGACAACACGTTGGAAAACATAGGCTGGGACATCCCTGATGCTATGGCCACTGTTGTTTGAAATGACCCACTTGCAAGGAAATGGAGTACTGACAGCACCTGCACTAGAGGGGGTATTCCTGTGGGATGGCGGATAGCTGATATCAGGTCTGGCTCCAACTGGGCACACAGTTCCAGGATTGTGGCACGATCAAGCTTGTAGGTGATGATCACATGTCGCTCCTCCATTGTCGACAGGTCCACCAGCAGTCTATACACCGGAGGATGCCACCATCTCCTCACATGTCCCAGCGGACGGTGCCTATGAAGGACAACAGCGAGCACAGAGTCAACCAACTCAAAGGTACGTAGCCACAGCTTACACAGTACACGATTCCTAATCCGAAATAAGCATGTATGAGTGTTGAGGCAAGGTCTAGGTATGTGTGACGCAGTTAAAAATTAAGCCATGTGGGCCCCTGAAAGGGCGGCTGCCTCACCTGTAAAGTGGGACAATGGGATGTAAGGTAACTGCGCTGGCATTTTACACCGTCGCGGTTGGCGGTCGAAGACGGCGGCGCAATTCTGCATTGGTTAACATTGGACCATATGGGTCCCAGGAGCCAATGACGATGTACACCGGCGGTGATGGTATGCACCGCCGTGGACGTGACCGCCATTTGCTATCTGTTCAATCACTCAGGCCCGTATTTATACTCCGTTTGCGCCGAATTTGCGCCGTTTTTTTCGACGCAAATTCGGCGCAAAACTAACGCCATATTTATACTTTTGCGTTAGACGCGTCTAGCGCCAAAGTATTGGCAAAGAGCGTCATTTTTTAGCGTGAACGCCTTCCTTGCGTTAATGAGATGCAAGGAAGGCGTTCCCGTCTAAAAAAATGACGGCGACGCAAATGCGTCGTATTTATACTCCCGGGCAAAAATCACGCCCGGGAGGTGGTGGGTCAAAAAACCCCGCATTTGCGCCACATTTTAACGCCTGGGTCAGGGTAGGCGTTAAGGGGCCTGTGGGCTCAAAATGAGCCCACAGGTGCCCTCCCCTGCCCCCAGGGACCCCCCCTGCCACCCCTGCCCACCCCAGGAGGACACCCAAGGATGGAGGGACCCACCCCAGGGACATTCAGGTAAGTTCACGTAAGTATAATTTTTGTTATTTTTCAATTTTTTTTGGGTGGCATAGGGGGGCCTTATTTGTGCCCCCCTACATGCCACTATGCCCAATGACCATGCCCAGGGGACATAAGTCCCCTGGGCATGGCCATTGGGCAAGGGGGCATGACTCCTGTCTTTACTAAGACAGGAGTCATTTAAATGGCGTCTGGGCGTCGAAAAAATGGCGCTAATCGGGTTAAGACGATTTTTTAGCGTCAACCCGACTTGCGCCATTTTAAGACGCCCTAGCGCCATTTTCCCCCTACGCAGGCGCTGCCTGGTCTACGTGTTTTTTTTCCACGCACACCAGGCAGCGCCGGTCTGCTTGCACCGGCTAACGCCATTCCATAAATACGGCGCCCGCATGGCGCTTCGGAATGGCGTTAGACGGCGCTAAATTTTTTGACGCTAAACTGCGTTAGCGCAGTTTAGCGTCAAAAAGTATAAATACGGGCCTCAATACCTTATCTTCGACAGGAGGGGACCTACACTGCAAGTGCTGCTGTGACCTCAGTCTGGAAGAGACAATGGCTTGTGCGTCTGAGGAAAGGGCTCCTGCCTTCAAATCGGAGGAGTTGGAGAAACTCGTGGATGGGGTCCTCCCCCAGTACACGCTAGTCTACGGTCCTCCAGACAAACAGGTATGTACACTGGGAGCATGCTGTATGGGCTATGCCTGTGTGGAGTGGGAAGGATGAAAGATGGGGGGAGATTGAGGCGTGCATGTAACGACAGTGAGTGCATGTGCCACATGGCAAGGGTAGGGATGGGGGCCAATGACTGTGACGGTGCAGTTGGTAATAACTTTTCTTTTTCCCCTGTACAATTCATGCAGGACATTTGGCGTACCATCGCCAAGGACGTCAGGACCCTGGGGGTCTATCACAGACGGAGCACCCACTGCCATAAGAGATGGGAGGACATTCACCGCTGGAGCAAGAAGACGGCGGAGGCCCGGCTGGGGATGGCCTCCCAACGTGGGAGGGGTGCCCATCGCACCATGACCCCCCTGATGTTCAGGATCCTGGCGGAGGCGTACCCGGAGTTGGATGGGCACTTGAGGGCATCACAGCAGCCACAAGGGGGTGAGTACACTCTCATTCAGCTGATTCTGCGCGCAGTGGAGGTGTCTGGGTGGGGGAGGTGGGCTGTGGGTTTCCCTAGGCCAGGGTGAGTGTGCTAGTTTAGTCCCCTTCTTCTGGCAGACCCTGTGGCACCCCACCCCACCTGTGTACAGTGCCAACTACACCTAGTCAGGCTCCTGTGACATCCATGTGTGCAGATGTCAGCCATAGCCTTGTAGGCCATGTCCCAGGGATTGAACAGTGGACCCCAAGTGCGCGGTGTAGTGCAGGGGCTTCTGTGTCTGTCGTGTCCGCCAACGGTAGTGGTAATGCATGCACTCAACATGTCTTTCTTCTGTCGTCGTCCCCTTTTTGTGGTCTCCCTGTTCTTGTGTGCATTAGCATCATCAGGCGGAGGAGCAGTGGCACCGGAGCAGGAGGGAGCTGCATCCCACATGGCTCTGGAGGGTGAGACAACGGACTCGGAATTCACCGGTGGGACGGAGGGTGAGGGGAGCTCCACGGCGGGGACAGGAGCTGAGATCAGTGATACAGACTCGTCCTCTGATGGGAGCTCCCTTGTGGTGGCGGCTGCATCTGTGCCCCCGCATCTGTGCCACCCCCCCTACCAGCACCTCCCTCCCAGCAGCCCCTCAGCCTTTGCCCTGTACCCACTCACCCAGGAGGGTGGGCATCACCTTCACCCCAGACACCTCAGGCCCTGCCCCAGTCACCCCTGCTGCCCTCAGTGAGGAGGCCATTGACCTCCTCAGGTCCCTCACTGTTGGGCAGTCTACCATTTTGAATGCCATCCAGGGTGTAGAAAGGCAGTTGCAACAAAGAAATGCATTCCTGGAGGGCATTCAGTCTGGTCAGGCAGCCCTGATGGCAGCTATTGTCCCTGTGTCTAGCCTCCCCCTCCAACTTCCTCCACCCAGACCCACACCCCTGTACCTCAGCCTATCCCAAGCACACCATCAGACCAGCATGCACACACGTCAACACACAAGGGAAGCTCAGGCAAACATAAGCACCACACATCCCACAGGCACTCACGCAAGCATCACACACATGCAGACACACCAACATCCACTGCCTCCACTGCGTCCCCCTCCTCCTCGTCTCCCTCCTCCCTCCCAGTCTTGTCTCCACTCACACCTGCATGCACTACATCTACAGCCACTACTTCCATCACCAGCACACACACCACCACACCCCGCTCACGTTCAGTCACCACCCCCACTACCATTCACACGTCCCCTGTGTCCTCTCCCAGTGTGTCTGTGACGACACCTCCCAAGATACACAAACGTAGGCACACACCCACCCAACAGCCATCCACCTCACGACAGCCTCCAGCGCATGCACCTTCACCCAAAGTCACCAAACGTACACCTCCTACAACCACAACCTCTTCCTCCACTCCCAAACCCCCTCCAGCTACCCATCCCAGTGTTCCCAAGAAACTTTTCCTGTCCACCCTTGACCTCTTTCCCTCACCTACCCCACCCCGTCAGTCTCCTAGGGCCCGACTCTCCAGGTCCCAACCTAGCACCTCAGCCACAACATCTCCGGGACCAGTGGTGCCAGTAGTCACCGGATTCTGGAGTGCACCAGGCAGCAGGGCAGCCAGTGTGGCAAGGAGCCACAGCACGGACAGTCCCCCACCTGTCAAGCATCAAAAGTTGTCCAGTGCCCAGCGGGAGATGGGGAAGACTCCAGCCACCAAAGCCGCTCCCAGGGGTACAGGTGGGAGTGTGGAGTCAGCTGCGACACCTTCCAAGGTGGGGAAGGGGAACAAGAAACTCAGCAAGTCTGGGAACAGCAGCACGGCGGAGAAGACCGCCATCATCCCCGCTGCCCAGGAGGCCACCGCCTGCCCAGGATGCCACCGCCTGCCCAGGATGCCACCGCCATCATCCCCGCTGCCCAGGAGGCCACCGCCATCGGCCCCGCTGCCCAGGAGGCCACCGCCATCAGCCCCGCTGCCCAGGAGGCCACTGCCATCAGCCCCACTGGGCCAGAAAGGACCGCCAGCACCAGCCCCGCTGGGCCAGACAGGACCGCCAGCACCAGCCCAGCAGGGCCAGAAAGGACCTCCAGCACCAGCCCCACTGGGCCAGAAAGGACCGCCAGCACCAGCCCTACTGGGCCAGACAGGACCGCTAGCACCAGCCCCGCGGGCCCAGACAGGTCCCCCAGCAGCTGAGTCGCTGCAAGGACCCCGCCGCAACAAGCACCACTGAACAGGACACTGCTGCCACAAGCACCGCTGAACAGGACACCACCACCACAAGCACCGCTAAACAGGATACCGCCACCACAAGCACCGCTGGCCCATGAGCGCCAAGGGCACTGACGCTACTGTGTCCGCCACGAGCAGGATGAAGCACAAAGCCCCCTCCAGAACCAGTGGAGATTTACATCCACTACCTCTGTCCTTGGCAGGATGAAGCACTCTGGGCACAAAGCCCCCTCCAGAACCAGTGGAGAAAGGAATCCGCTACCTCTGTCCTTGGCAGGATGAAGCACTCTGGGCACAGAGCCCCCTCCAAAACCAGTGGAGATTTACATCCACTACCTCTGTCCTTGGCAGGATGAAGCACTCTGGGCACCAAGCCCCCTCCAGAACCATTGGAGACTATTATCCACTACCTCAGTCCTTGGCAGGATGAAGCACTCTGGGCACAAAGCCCCCTCCAGAACCAGTGGAGACTGTTATCCACTTGAGAGACTGTGGCTTTGCACTCCCCAGGATTCTACAGTGGGTAGCCCACCCACTGTAGAGACTTGAGAGACTGTGGCTTTGCACTCCCCAGGATTGAACACTGGGCAACCCACCCACTGTAGAGACTTGAGATACTGTGCCTTTGCACTCCCCAGGATATGGCAGTGGGCAACCCAACCACTGTAGAGACTTGAGAGTCTGTGGCTTTGCACTCCCCAGGATATGGCAGTGGGCAACCCACCCACTGTAGAGACTTGAGAGACTGTGGCTTTGCACTCCCCAGGATTGAACAGTGGGCATGGGCCCCCTCGTGGATTTGGCATTGTGCACTCAACCGGCTGAGGTGCCCCCCCTTTCCCTTCCCCCTGAGGTGCCTGTATTATTGCTATCTGATGCCCCTGCAGTGTTCTCTCCGTCATGTTCGGGTATTGAGTGTGGGCCTCTCCCATGCCGTGTGGGCCCAGTATTCTTGGTGTATATATTTGTTAATAGTGTATTTATATTTTTGTGTACTGGATTTTAATATATTGCAATCGTTCACCTCATTTCCTTTTGTCTTTGCATTCTTCCGGGGGGTTTGGGGGGTGTAACTGTAATGTATCATGCTGTATTAGTGTGTGTGTTGTAGTGGGTGAGGGTGGGGGTGTTGCGTTTTGCATGTTGCGTGTGTGTGTCCCTGTTTTTTCCCTCCCCCCCTGTGTCGTAGGTGCAGTACTCACGGTGGTCTTCGCTGCCGGCGTTCGTGCTCCTGGTAGAGGAGTAAGAAGATAAGGGCAGGGGGGACGTGCAGCTCTGGATCCATGGCGTCCTGGTTCCTCATGGGGTGTGTAGCGGTGAGCGTTTTCCCTTAAGTCCAGTTTCCGCCGTGTTTTTGTTCACGGGGAATCCGCCCAGGAAATGGTGGCGGATTGGTGGGTTGTGATACTGTGGCGGTACATTGTCCTCCGTCTGTCTGTTGGCGGTGAACGCCATGCTGTTTTTTTGTACCGCTGTGGCGGTCGGAGTGTTAAAGTGGCTGTATTTGTTGGCGGTTTCCGCCACGGTCGTAATTCAAATATTTTTGCCACCGGTCTGTTGCCGGTCTTACCGCCACTTTAACGCCGTCTGCCAGGGTTGTAATGACCACCATTGTGATGTACATCCGAGATCCAGAGGCAAACTTAGATGTCCTGCTGAATGAGATCGTTCGATTTGGTACCCTATCCGGCATCATGATAAATTGGTCAAAGTCAGTGATATTGCCCCTTACTGAGGGGATGGGGCGTGTCACATCCTGATATCCAATTGGATGGGCGAGTGGCCCGGTCGGATATCTAGGCATTTGGCTAAGTTGCCATGTAGACTCGCTTTGGTGTGCCAATTATGGTAGACTAGTGACCTGGCTGGAGGACAGGGTCGAGTGGTGGCGATCGCTACCGCTATCACTTATAGGATGCATAGCACTAACTAAAATGATTGTGCTACCTACGTTTTTGTACCTATTCGTGAATGTTCTCCTAATACTTCCGGTTAGTTTTTTGAGGCGTCTACGCTCGCCTATGACAAAATTGGTTTGGGCAGGCGGACAGCCTAGGATCTCTTGGGAGAAGCTAACGCTGCCCTTTGAGATGGGGGTCCTGGCTGCCCCACATCTAAGACTCTATTACCACTGTGCGCAAGCTCAGTTTGCGTATTTCTGGATTCGCCCTGAGCGATACTTACCGCACCTTGCGCCTGAAAGTGAGTTGGTTTGGCCGGATGAGTTTCCGCAAATCATTGGGAGCTCAGCCCAACTCCGGGCCCGCAGTATAAATGCGGTGACGTGCACTTCCAGAGCCTGGGCAGCTCTGATGCGTCGATGTGGGATAAGTGAGCCTTATTCCCCCGCGATGCCGGTGCTTGCTATAGCGGATGAGGTGATGTCCCGAGATGGGCATCTGAGGGAATTCCTGGCCGCATCAGACCTACTGACCATAGGAGAATGGTTTGAGGGAGGACGGCTGATCTCCCTGGAGACGGCGATTGGGAAAGGGGCTGACAGCACATTGCACCGCCTATATGTACTATGAGTCGGAGCCATGCTCCGCGCGCGTTTTACAGGTCTTCCAACGACCCCGAAGATCTGTCAGGCATTAGGGATGCTGTGGAGTGCACAGTCACCACGGAAGCTCATCACTAAACTATATGGTTTTATACAGGAACAGCAGAGCGCCATTGCTTCGTCTGCTAGAGCTAAGTGGGAAGTGGATGCCAGGGACGGAATCTCAGATGTAATTTGGAAGAAATACTGCACGCACATGAAAGCACTATCACCGAACTACCGGCTGCGGCTTATCCATTTTAAATTTATACATTGCCTATATTATACCTCTCAAGGTCTGTATACTATAGGGCTGCGCACAAATGCTGATTGTGAGAGATGCCACATGGCAAATGCAAACTTCTTACATTTTAGCATGGAACTGTTGGGAAGTGCGAAATTTTTGGCTGGCGGTGAGATATGTGACTGCAGAAGTGACTGGTGTGGATCTGCACCTCACCCCTGTGGTGGCGCTGCTTGGACTGGTGGATGGGTGGCCGCCTGATGTGCGACGATTGGTAGGCCTGCTATTGTTATTGGCTAAGCGCACAGTGGCAATGTTCTGGGGACGAGGTAGAGCTCCGCGTAAATCTGATTGGCTCTGAGACGCTGTGTACTACCAGGAGCAGCTAACTGTTTTTTGGGAACTGGTCCCTGAAGGATCTCGCCTGCGCAACATCTGGGCACCTTTGCGTACTTTTCTAGAATCACATTAACGAAATTAGCTGTGTTATTATTCCCTGGAAATGGGAACCGAGAATTAACATTGAGCTGCTGAATGGTGGCGCCATGTTTCTTTTTTGCTGATATAGATGTATGTTCTATTGGTGCTCGTGGCTTTCGCCTCCGCTCC
Source organism: Pleurodeles waltl (assembly GCF_031143425.1). Taxonomy (NCBI): domain Eukaryota; kingdom Metazoa; phylum Chordata; class Amphibia; order Caudata; family Salamandridae; genus Pleurodeles; species Pleurodeles waltl. The sequence goes on from NC_090444.1 coordinate 638,310,073, forward strand.
CGCTTCCGCACTATTTAATGCTGTCTTTTCCGCCCTATGGAGTGTTGCAGTATGATATTAGTATTGTGATGTATCTCCAATAGTAACCTTATTGGCTAGAAGATGTTTTTTAGTTGATGGAACCTAAGTACTTGCATTATGAGATACTTCTCATTGACTTTCCACTTCGGAGGATAGATGAGAGATTCTTGATGTTTGAGTATAGTTTTGTCGTTGCATAGACCTGCTGCTCCACTCATGGGGCTCTGTTGTTGTATGTTCAAATAAAATTGAACAACTAAAAAAATTAATTTAAAAAAAGCACGGCGGAAACAGGACTTGGAAGGGAAACCACTCACCTCTCGACACACAAGGAAGAAGTAGGACGCCATGGAGCCCGAATTGCAGATCCTACCCATGTTGCTGTATCCATTAATACACCACGAAGTGGAAAGAAGGCAGCGGCGACGACGATGGCGAGTACTGCACCTAGCACACAGGGGAGGGGAAAAGGGAAAAGAGCGTGGCACACACACGCAAAACACAACACCCCCACCCACAACAACACACACACACATATCCAATAACATCATAGATACACCCCGTAACCCCTGAAAGAACGCAAGGACCAAACAAAATTAGTTTAACTAGTGTAATATTCGAACAATCAGACAGACCAAGAGAACAGCAAATAATCCGCACAGACAAATATTTACAGCAAGTACACAAATCTGTACATTGTCCCATGAAATGTCCGTGGACCAGTGGTCGGAAAAAGCATGGACGAAGCCCACACATGACACCTGCCTCTAAACTGAGAGAACACTACAGGGGCATCAGGTAAAAAAAACACAGGCACCTCAGGGGGAAGGGGAGGGGGGCACCTCAGCCGGATGATGGTACAACACCACTGTTCCTCTAGGGGGCTCCATGCCCACTGCTTGGTCCTGGGGAGTGCAAAGCCACAGTTTCTCAAGTCTCTCAAGTGGGTGGTTTGCCCACTGCTTGCTCTTGGGGAGTGCAAAGCCACAGTCTCTCAAGTCTCTCAAGTGGGTGGTTTTCCCACTGCTTGGTCCTGGGGAGAGCAAAGCCACAGTCTCTCAAGTCTCTCAAGTGGGTGGTGTGCCCACTTCTTGGTCCTGGGGAGTGCAAAGCCACAGTCTCTCAAGTGGGTGGGTAGCCCACTGCTTGCTCCTGGAGAGTGCAAGGTCACAGTCTCCAAGTGGATGGCTTCTCCACTGGTTCTGGAGGGGGCTTTGTGCCCAGATTGCTTCATCCTGCCAAGGACTGAGTTAGTGGAAGCCTTTCTCCACTGGTTCTGGAGGGGGCTTGGTGCCCAGAGCGCTTTATCCTGCCAAGGACTGGGTTAGTGGATGCCTTTCTCCACTGGTTCTGGAGGGGGCGTTGTGCCCAGACTGCTTCATCCTGCCAAGGACTGGGTTAGTGAATGCCTTTCTCCACTGATTCTGGAGGGGGCTTGGTGCCCAGAGTGCTTCATTCTGCCAAGGACTGGGTTAATCGATGCCTTTATCCACTGGTTCTGGAGGGGCCAGAGTGCTTCATCCTGCCAAGGACTAGGTTAGTGGATGCATCTCTCCACTGGTTCTGGAGGGGGCTTTGTGCCCAGTGATGCTGCACCTGGGGTGTGGCAGTTGATGTAGTCTCACCTGGGTGTCTCAGCCACGCGATGTATCTGAAACAGGTAGCATGATACTGCATGGAGGCAGACCCACACTCCATCCTGAGGCGACTTAGGCTGCCAATTGGTGGTTCGTGTCAGTGCTGGAGGTGGGGTCTCAAGTTGCGTGTACAGGGTCCAGGACTTTACCTGAAGACTCTGACGGCTGCACACTGGGGATGGGGCTGACGTCCGACAGAGTGGTATCGACTGTGCATGTGGCGGTGTTGATGGTGGTGCAGGTGGCGGTGTTTGAGGCGGAGATGCTGCCAGTGCTGGCCGTGGTGCAAGTGGCTCTTGCGGTGGATGGAGACACCATACCATCTCCGGCAGCCTCAGATTGCTGATCCTTGAGGAGGATGCTGCAGACTGACGTTGTGGCAGCAGCAGTGCAGGTGGCGATGGGAGCGGCGGTGGTGACTATGGTGCATGTGACTGCCATCCCTGATTATATGGTGGTCACCAGCCCCTCACCAGGAGACATCCTGCCCAGAGGTGATGTGCCCTTTGGCTTGTGGCCCTTCCCCATCTTGACAGTCACTGCAGGGACCTTGGCACTGTCCACTCGGTGTTTGGACGAGGCCTTGCTGGGTGGGTGGTGTGACTGTCCCTTGCTGGAAGCCAGACCCTTTTTGACCTTTGCAGGTGGTGGAATAGGGTGGTCCTTCTTTTCTGTCGGTGGCACACTGGCAGCTCTGACGGGTGCCCCCTTTGACAGATTTGGTGGCTGTGGTGCTGGGCTGGGATCTAGACATCCTGGCCCTAGGGGAAGGACAGGGGGGGAGGTGTAGAGAAGAGGTCAAAGTTAGCTAGGGAAAGATTTTTTGACACATTGGGATGGGAAGATGGAGGGGGTGTGGGAGTTGAGGAAGAGGTAGTGGTTGTAGGAGGTGTATGTCTGCTGAGTTTGGGTGAAGGTGCATGGCTTGGAGGCTCTTGTGAGGTGGATGGCTGTTGAGTGGGTGTGTGTCTGGGTTTGTGTACTTTGGGAGGAGGGCTCACAGACACACTTGGAGAGGACCCTGGGGACATGTGAATGGTAGTGGGGGTGGTGATTGCACGTGAGCAGTGTGTAGTGATGGGCGTGCTGGTGATGGAGGTAGTGGATGAGGATGTAGTGCATGCAGGTGTGAGTGGAGATGAGACTGAGAGGGAGGTGGAGGACGTGGAGGAGGGGGACACAGCGGAGGCAGTGGATGCTGGTGTGTCTGCATGGGTATGGTGCTTGTGTGAGTGCCTGTGGGATGTGAGGTGCTTATGTTTGCCTGAGACACTTTGGCCCTCATTCCGACCCTGGCGGTTTCAAACCGCCAGGGTGGAGGGCAACGGAAGCACCGCCAACAGGCTGGCGGTGCTTTCTGGGCTATTCTGACCGCGGCGGTAAAGCCGCAGTCAGAAAAGGGGAACCGGCGGTTTCCCGCCGGTTTTCCCCTGGCCCAGGGAATCCTCCATGCCATGGGGATTCCGACCCCCTTCCCGCCAGCCTGTTTCTGTCGGTTTACACCGCCAGGAAGAGGCTGGCGGGAACGGGTGTCGTGGGGCCCCTGGGGGCCCCTGCACTGCCCATGCCACTGGCATGGGCAGTGCAGGGGCCCCCTAACAGGGCCCCACAAAGATTTTCACTGTCTGCTTGGCAGACAGTGAAAATCGCGACGGGTGCTACTGCACCCGTCGCACCCCTGCAAATCCGCCGGCTCCATTCGGAGCCGGCTTCCTCTTTGCAGGGGCTTTCCCGCTGGGCCGGCGGGCGATCTTCTGGAGATCGCCCGCCGGCCCAGCTGGAAAGTTAAAATGAAGTCTTGCAAAAGTGCACAGAAGCCCTAGCAGCTGCAGTTCACGCAGTACACAGGATTACTGTCTGGCGTGGGAAGGCAAGGACTTACCACCACCAAATTTGGACAGAAGGGCCACTGGACTGTCAGGGACAGTTGGATCCAGCTCCTTTGTTCCAGGGACCACGCTCGTTAAGAAGAGAGGAGACCCAGAGGACCGGTGATGCAGAAGTTTGATGCCTGCGTTGGCAGGGGGAAGATTCCCTCGACCCACTGGAGATTTCTTCTTGGCTTCCAGTGCAGGGTGAAGGCAGACAGCCCTCAGAGCATGCACCACCAGGAAACAGTCAAGAAAGCCAGCTGGATGAGGCGCTACAATGTTGCTGGTAGTCTTCTTGTTACTTTGTGGCGGTTTTGCAGGCGTCCTGGAGCAGGCAGCGGTCGACCCTTGGCAGAAGTCGAAGAGAGAAGTGAAGAGAAACTCTGGGGAGCTCTTGCATTCGTTATCTGATGAGAAACCCACATGAGAGACCCTAAATAGCCCTCTGAGGAGGATTGGCTACAGAGAGAGGTAAGCACTTATCAGGAGGGGTCTCTGACGTCACCTGCTGGCACTGGCCACTCAGAGGTCTGCATTGTGGTCTCACATCTCTACATCCAAGATGGCAGAGTTCTGGGACACACTGGAGGAGCTCTGGGCACCTCCCCTGTGGAGGTGCTGGTCAGGGAAGTGGTCACTCCCATTTCCTTTGTCCAGTTTCGTACCAGAGTAGGGCTGGGGGGATCCCTGAACCGGTGTAGACTGGCTTATGAAAGGAGGGCACCATCTGTGCCCTTCAAAGCATTTCAAGAGGCCAGGAGAGGCTACTCCTCTCAGGCTCTGAACACCTATTTCCAAAGGGAGAGGGTGTAACACCCTCTCTCAGAGGAAATCCTTTGTTTTGCCTTCCTGGGACTGGGCTGCCCAGGCCCCAGGGGGACAGAAACCTGTCTGAGCGTTGGCAGCAGTGGTAGCCACAGAGAAAACCTCAGAGAGTTAGTTTGGCAGTATCTGGGGTCCATGCTGGAGCCCCAGAGATGCATGGGATTGGAACCCCAATACCAGATTTGGCTTGGGGGGACAATTCCATGATCTTAGACATGTTAAATGGCCATTTTTGGAGTTACCATTGTGAAGCTACACATAGGTATTGACCTATATGTAGTTCACAAGTGTAATGGTGTCCCCGCACTCACAAAGTCTGGGGAAATTGCCCTGAACAATGTGGGGGCACCTTGGCTAGTGCCAGGGTGCCCTCACACTAAGTAACTTTGCACCTCACCTTCACCAAGTGAGGGTTAGACATATAGGTGACTTATAAGTTACTTAAGTGCAGTGTAAAATGGCTGTGAAATAACGTGGACGTTATTTTACTCAGGCTGCAGTGGCAGTCCTGTGTAAGAATTGTCTGAGCTCCCTATGGGTGGCAAAAGAAATGCTGCAGCCCATAGGGATCTCCTGGAACCCCAATACACTGGATACCTAGGTACTATATACTAGGGAATTAAATGAGTGTTCCAGTGTGCCAATCAGAATTGGTGAAAATGGTCACTAGCCTGCAGTGACAATTGTAAACGCACAGAGAGCGTAAACACAGAGGTACTGGTTAGCAGAGCCTCAGTGATACAGTTAGGCACCACACAGGGAACACATACAGGGCACAACTTATGAGCACTGGGGTCCTGGCTAGCAGGATCCCAGTGACACAGGCAAAAACAAACATACACACAAGTAAAAAAATGGGGGTAATACGCCAGGCAAGATGGTACTTTCCTACAGACAGCATCCAAGAACACGGGATGACATCAGGAAGAGGTGGAACGACCTACGGGGGAAGGTACGTTCCATGGTATCCAGACACCAGGTAGCACTACAGAGGACTGGCGGTGGACCCCTACCTCCTCTCCCACAACTAACAACATGGGAGGAGCAAGTCTTGGCAATCATTCATCCTGAGGGCCTCGCAGGAGTAGCAGGAGGACTGGACTCTGGTAAGGCAAAGATTTAGTACTACATCCCCCCTACCTGCATGCCAACACAAACTCCTACCCCTACCCTCACACCTATCACTCCAAAACCACACAGATACCCCACTATCACAACCCACACATCCCAATTCCAAGGCCTGCATGTCACACCAATGCATGTACAGCCGCCACCCCACCTACCAGCACTGCCTTCCCAGCAGCCCGTCATCGAGTTTCCCGTGCCCAATCACCCAGGAGGGTGGGCATCTCCTTCGCCCCAGGCACCTCAGGCTCTGCCCCAGTCAGCCCTCAGTGAGGAGGCTATTGACCTCCTGAGATCCCTCACTGTTGTGCAGTCAACCATTTTGAATGCCATCCAGGGTGTCGAGAGGCATTTGCAGCAAACAAATGCATACCTGGCGGGCATTCATTCTGGCGTGGCAGCCCAACAGAGAGCATTTCAGGCTCTGGTCTCAGCACTGATGGCAGCCATTGTTCCTGTGTCCAGCCTCCCCCTCCAACTTCCACTACCCAGACCCAATCTCCCCTGCCTCAGCCTATCCCAAGCACACCATCAGACGAGCATGCACACTCATCAACACACAAGAGTGGACATGGCAAACATAAGCACCGCACATCCCACAGGCACTCACACACGCACCATCCCCATGCAGACACACCAACATCCACTGCCTCCACTGTGTCTCCTTCTTCCACGTCCTCCACCTCCCAGTCTCGTCTCCACTCACACCTGCATGCCCTACATCCTCAGCCACTACCTCCATCACCAGCACGCCCATCACCACACACTCCTCATGTGCAATCACCACCCCCACTTCCATTCACCCTCCCCTGTGTCCTCTCCCAGTGTGTCAGTGAGCCCTCCTTCCAAAGTACACAAACGCCGGCACACACCCACTAAACAGCGATCCACCTCACAACAGCCTCCAGCCCATGCACCATCACCCAAATTCAGCAGACGTACACCTCCTTCAACCACTACCACTTCCTCCACTCCCAAACCCCCTCCATCTTCCCGTCCCAGTGTGTCTAAAAAACCTTTCCTCGCTAACTTTGACCTCTTCCCTACACCTCCCCCCCTTCCTTCCCCTAGGGCCAGGCTGTCCAGATCTGAGCCCAGCACCTCAGCCACAAAATCATCAGCACTGTGGTCCCTGCAAGTCCTGTAACATCGCAGGCCGCACCCATCAGGGCTGCCAGTGCGCCACCTAATGAGGCCAAAGATCACCCTATTCCACCATCTGCCAAGGTGAAGAAGGGGACAATATGCCGTAAGGACAAGCCGTACCAACCAAGCAGCAAGGGCTCCTCCAAGACAAAAGAGAACAGTGCCAAAGTCCCAGCAGCGACTTCCAAGGTGGGGTAGGGTCACAAGGCTAAAGGGAAGTCAGCTCAGGGCATGGAACCTCAGGATGAGGGACTGGTGACACCCCTTCTGCAGGTCAGAACAGAAACCTGTACTACAGTGGACCCTGCCGCAATCACCGCCACCTGCACCGCCACCTGCACGGCTACCTGCACGTCTGCTGCCTCTGCTCCAGTCCCCAGCATCATCCCCAGTGGGCAGTCGTCCGAGGCAGCAGGAGACGGCTTGGTGTCTCCCTCCACAAAGTGCTGGCACATGCACCACCGCCAGCATGTCCGCAGCTGACACCGGCGTAACCACCACCACCTGCCCTGCGACTTAATCAGACTGTGCCACCATAGCAGACATGGACATTATCCCCAGTGGGCAGTTGTCTAAGGCTGCAGGAGATGTCTGGGACCCTGCACAGCATACATCAGGCACCACAACCAGCACTGGCAGGACCAGCAGTTGGCAGGCTGAGTCGCCGCAGGGTGGAGTGTGTCTCTTCCTCCATGGAGTATCATGCTACCTGTTCCCAGGAAATCTCATGGCTCTGACACCCAGGTGCTGGAATGGGAACTGCCACACACCATGTGAAGCACTCTGGGCACTAAGCCCCCTCCAGAACCAGTGGAGAACAACATCCACTCACCCTGTCCTTGGCAGGATGAAGCACTCTGGGCACTAAGCCCCCTCCAGAACCAGTGGAGAAAAGTATCCACTCACCCAGTCCTTGGCAGGATGAAGCACTCTGGGCACTAAACCCCCTCCAGAGCATGTGGGCAACCCACCCACTTGAGAGACTTGTGAGACTGTGGCTTTGCACTCCCCAGGACCAAACAGTGGGCAACCCACCCACTTGAGAGACTTGTGAGACTGTGGCTTTGCACTCCCCAGGACCAATCTGTGGGCAAGCCACCCACTTGAGAGACTTGTGAGACTGTGGCTTTGCACTCCCCAGGCCCAATCAGTGGGCAACCCACCCACTTGAGAGACTTGTGAGACTGTGGCATTGCACTCCCCAGGACCAAACAGTGGGCAATCCACCCACTTGAGACTTGTGAGACTGTGGCGTTTGCACTCCCCAGGACCAAACAGTGGGCATGGAGCCCCCTCGTGGAGCAGTGGCATCATCCCCTCATCCAGCTGAGGTGCCCACCCCTGCCCTTCCACCTGAAGTGCCTGGTTGTTTTCGACCTGATGCCCCAGCAGCGTTCCCTCGGTTTAGAGGCAGGTATCATAAGTGGGCTTCGCCCATGCATTTTGGGACCACTGGTCCACGGGCAATGAATGGAACACTATCCGGACTTGTGTAGTTGCTGTACATATTTGTATATACTGATCTATTACTGACCTGTTTTCATATCTGAATTTTAGATGATTACACACGTTACAATCATTTCCTTTTGTCCTTGCATTCTTCCTGAGGGTTACGGGGTGTATATCTAATGTTGCGGCATGTATTTGTGTGTATGGTGTTGTGGGTGAGGGTGGGGGTGTTGCGTGTTGCATGTGTGTGTCACTCTCTTTTTCCTCCGCCCCTCTCCTCTGTGCTAGGTGCAGTACTCACCGTGGTCGTCGTCACTGTCTTTGCTGCTCCTGGTAGAAGAGGAGGTAAACCAACATTGGTAGCACCTGTAACTCGGGCTCCATGGCGTCCTGGTTCCTCTTTGGGTGTCGAGAGGTGAGTGGTTTCCGTTCCAAGTACTGTTTCCGCCGTGCTTTTGATGGCTTTGGTACCGCCCCGGCAAAGGTGGCAGTTTGGTGCCTTGTAATATAGTGGGCAGTACATTGTGTTCCGCCTGTCTGTTAGCCGTTACCGCCGCGGTGTTGGTTTCTACCGCCGTGGCGGTCGGAGTGTTAAAGTGGCTGTCTGTGTTGGTGGTTTCCGCCATGGTCGTGATTCCATTTTTTTTTACCGCCGGCCTGTTGACGGTATTACCGCTGCTTTAACACCGACTGCCAGGGTTGTAATGAGGGCCTAAGTCTTGCGCAGGAATAATGTGATACAATTGGTTACAAAGTGGCACAATGCTTGCATTTGTAAATCTGGCATGGGGAAAAGGACTCCTTGACACCACCTTAGTGTAGGAAGTTGGCTCTGTATATACTATTTCAAAGTAACAAATAGTGTGCACAGAGTCCAAGGGTTCCCCCAAAAAGAGATAATTCTAATGCTCTATTTTGTGGAAGTGTGGTCGGGCAGTAGGCTTATCAGAGGCTAGTGTTAAGCATTTGTTGTACACACACAGGCAATAAATGAGGAACACACACTCAAAGACAATTCCAGGCCAATAGGTTTTTATATAGAAAAAGATCTGTTCTTAGTTTATTTTAAGAACCACAGGTTCAAGATTTACAAACAATACTTTAAATGAAAGGTATTTCACTCAGGTATCTTAGGAACTTTGAATGATCAAAATAGCATGTACAGTTTTGAAAATAATGGCAATAAGCTATTTTGAAATTTGACACTGCAAAATTCAACGGTTCCTGGGGGAGGTAAGTATTTGTTAGTTTCACAGGTAAGTAAAGCACTTACAGGGTTCAAAGTTGGGTCCAAGGTAGCCCACCATTGGGGGTTCAGGGCAACCACAAAGTTACCACACCAGTAGCTCAGGGCCGGTCAGATGCAGAGGTCAAAGTGGTGCCCAAAACGCATAGGCTTCAATGGAAATAGGGGTGTCCCGGTTCCAGTCTGCCAGCAGGTAAGTACCCGCGACTTCGGAGGGCAGACCAGGGGGGTTTTGTAGGGCACCGGGAGGGACACAAGCAGCCACAAAAAGTACACCCTCAGCGGCACAGGGGCGGCCGGGTGCAGTGTGCAAGCAGGCGTCGGGTTTGCAATAGGTTTCAATGGGAGACCCTGGGGTCTTTTCAGGGATGCAGGCAGGCAAGGGGTGGGGGGGGCTCCTCGGGGTAGCCACCACCTGGGCTAGGGAGAGGGCCACCTGGGGGTCGCTCCTGCACTGGAGGTCGGACCCTTCAGTTCCTGGGGGCTGCGGGGGCAGTGTGTTTCCCGGGCATCGGGTTCTTTGAAGCCGGCAGTCGCGGTCAGGGGAAGCCTCTGGATTCCCTCTGCAGGCGTCACTGTGGGTGCTCAGGGGGGTCAACTCTGGCTACTCACGGTCTCGCAGTCGCCGTGGAGTCCTCTCTGTAGAGTTAGTTTTCCGCAGGTTGAGGCGGGGGCGTCGGGTGTAGAGTGGAAAGTCTCACGCTTCTGGCGGGAAACGTGGGGTCTTTTAAAAGTTGCTTCTTTAGTGCAAAGTTGCAGTTTCTTTGGAACAGGGCCGCTGGCCTCGGGAGTTCTTGGACCCTTTAAGATGCAGGGTAGTCCTCTGAGGCTTCAGAGGTCGCTGGACCCTGGGGAACACGTCGCTGTTGCAGTTTTTCTTGAAGTGGGGAGACAGGCCGGTAGGGCTGGGGCCAAAGCAGTTGGTGTCTCCGTCTTCTCTGCAGGGCTTCAGGTCAGCAGTCCTTCTTCGTCTTCAGGTTGCAGGAATCTATCTTCCTAGGTTCTGGGGGCCCCTAAATACTCAATTTAGGGGTGTGTTTAGTTCTGGGAGGTTAGTAGCCAATGGCTCCCTGGGGAGTAACCTCCTGCTAATGAAAGCAACAGGCTGGTCAAGGCCATCATCATTTGTTTGGGACAAAACTGCCCCTATCCCATGTTCAGAGGCATCAGTCTGCACAATGAACTGCTTGGAGTTATCTGGAGCTTTTAGAACTGGTGCTGTGCACATAGCTTGTTTCAGGGTGTCAAAGGCCTGTTGGCATTCTATAGTCCAGTTTACCTTCTTAGGCATTTTCTTGGAGGTAAGTTCTGTGAGGGGTGTCACTATTGATCCATATCCCTTCACAAACCTCCTGTAGTAGCCAGTCAAGCCAAGGAATGCCCTGACTTGAGTTTGGGTTTTTGGAGCTACCCAGTCCAGAATAGTCTGGATCTTGGGTTGGAGTGAGTGAACTTGACCTCCACCTACAAGGTGTCCCAAGTAAACCACAGTTCCCTGCCCTATCTGACATTTGGATGCCTTGATAGAGAGGCCTGCTGCTTGCAGGGCCTGCAAAACCTTCTTCAGGTGGACCAGGTGATCCTGCCAGGTGGAGCTAAAGACAGCAATATCGTCAAGATAAGTTGCACTAAAGGACTCCAAGCCAGCAAGGACTTGATTCACCAACCTTTGGAAGGTGGCAGGGGCATTCTTTAAGCCAAAGGGCATTACAGTAAACTGATAATGCCCATCAGGTGTGAAGAATGCTGTATTTTCTTTTGCTCCTGGTGCCATTTTGATTTGCCAGTACCTTGCTGTCAAGTCAAAGGTACTTAAGTATCTGGCAGCACCTAGTTTGTCAATTAACTCATCTGCCCTTGGAATGGGATGGGTATCTGTCTTGGTGACAGAATTAAGTCCTCTGTAGTGCACACAAAACCCCATCTCTCTCTTACCATCCTTGGTGTGAGGTTTGGGGACTAAGACCACTGGGCTAGCCCGGGGGCTGTCAGAGTGCTCAATGACTCCCAATTCCAGCTGCTTGTGGACTTCTACTTTGATGCTTTCCTTAACTTGGTCAGACTGTCTGAAAATGTTGTTTTTGACAGGCATGCTGTCTCCTGTGTCCACATCATGGGTACACAGGTGTGTCTGACCAAGGGGTGGGGAAAAGAGCTCAGCAAACTGTTGTAAGACTTTCCTGCAGTCAGATTGCTGTTGGCCAGAGAGGGTGTCTGAATAGATCACTCCATCTACTGAGCCATCTTTAGGGTCAGTGGAGAGGAGATCAGGGAGAGGTTCACTCTCAGCTTCCTGGTCCTCATCTGTCACCATCAACAGATTCACATCTGCCCTGTCATGAAAGAGTTTGAGGCGGTTCACATGGATCACCCTTTTGGGGGTCCTGCTAGTGCCTACGTCTACCAGGTAGGTGACCTGACTCTTTCTCTCTAGCACTGGGTAAGGGCCACTCCATCTGTCCTGAGGTGCCCTGGGCGCCACAGGCTCCAGAACCCAGACTTTCTGCCCTGGCTGAAATTCAACCATAGCAGCCTTTTGGTCATACCACATCTTCTTGAGTTGTTGGGTGGCCTCAAGGTTTTTACTTGCCTTTTCCATGTACTCTGCCATCATGGAACGTAGGCCTAGTACATAGTCCACTATATCTTGTTTAGGCTCATGAAGAGGTCTCTCCCAGCCTTCTTTACAAGAGCTAGTGGTCCCCTGACAGGATGGCCAAACAGAAGTTCAAAGGGGGAAAACCCTACTCCCTTCTGAGACACCTCTCTAAAAGGCGAAAAGCAGAATGGCAAGAGGACATCCCATCTCCTTTTGAGCTTTTCAGGGAGCCCCATGATCATGCCTTTCAATGTCTTGTTAAATCTTTCTACAAGACCATTGGTTTGTGGATGATATGGTGTGGTGAATTTGTAAGTCACCCCACACTCATTCCACATGTGTTTCAGATACGCTGACATGAAGTTGGTACCCCTGTCAGACACCACTTCCTTAGGAAATCCCACTCTGGTAAAGATACCTATGAGTGCTTTAGCTACTGCAGGGGCAGTAGTGGACCCAAGGGGGATTGCTTCAGGGTACCTAGTGGCATGATGCACTATCACTGGGATATACTGGTTCCCTGAGGATGTGGGAGGTTCAAGTGGACCCACTATGTTCACACCCACTCTTTCAAAGGGGACCCCCACCACTGGAAGTGGAATGAGGGGGGCCTTTGGGTGTCCACCTGTCTTACCACTGGCTTGACAGGTGGCACAGGAGACACAAAACTCCTTTACTTTCTGGGACATGGTGGGCCAATAGAAATGGTTGGCTAACCTCTCCCAAGTCTTGGTTTGTCCCAAATGCCCAGCAAGTGGAACATCATGAGCTAAGGTCAGAATGAACTCCCTAAATTCCTGAGGCACTACCACTCTCCTAGTGGCACCAGGTTTGGGATCTCTTGCCTCTGTGTAGAGGAGTCCATTTTCCCAATAGACTCTATGTGTTCCAGTGATTTTTCCTTTGGTCTCTTCAACAGCTTGCTGCCTAAGGCCTTCAAGAGAGGGACATGTTTCTTGCCCCTTACACAACTGTTCCCTTGTGGGTCCCCCTGGGCCTAAGAGTTCAACCTGATAAGGTTCCAACTCCATGGGCTCAGTTCCCTCAGAGGGCAGAACCTCGTCCTGGGAAGAGAGGTTCCCTTTCTTTTGTTGTGTTGAAGCTGGTTCCCCAGTCTTCTTTCCTTTCCTCTTGGAGGGTTGGGCCATTATTCCAGGCTCCAACACCACTTTTTCACCCTGAGCCTTGTACTGTGCCCTTGTCTTGACACACACCAGTTCAGGGATACCCAGCATGGCTGCATGGGTTTTGAGTTCTACCTCAGCCCAAGCCGAGGACTCCAGGTCATTTCCAAGCAAACAGTCTACAGGGATATTTGAGGAGACTACTACCTGTTTCAGGCCAGTGACCCCTCCCCATTCTAAAGTTACCATAGCCATGGGATGTACTTTAGTCTGATTGTCAGTGTTGGTGACTGGATATGTTTGTCCAGTCAGGTATTGTCCTGGGGAAACCAGTTTGTCTGTCACCATTGTGACACTGGCACATCAAAGGCCTCCCTCTCAATGGCACTCCAACGCTGCTCCCTGGGGAGTAACCTCCTGCTAATGAAAGCAACAGGCTGGTCAAGGCCATCATCATTTGTTTGGGACAAAACTGCCCCTATCCCATGTTCAGAGGCATCAGTCTGCACAATGAACTGCTTGGAGTAATCTGGAGCTTTTAGAACTGGTGCTGTGCACATAGCTTGTTTCAGGGTGTCAAAGGCCTGTTGGCATTCTATAGTTTTTGGAGCTACCCAGTCCAGAATAGTCTGGATTTTGGGTTGGAGTGAGTGAACTTGACCTCCACCTACAAGGTGTCCCAAGTAAACCACAGTTCCCTGCCCTATCTGACATTTGGATGCCTTGATAGAGAGGCCTGTTGCTTGCGGGGCCTGCAAAACCTTCTTCAGGTAGACCAGGTGATCCTGCCAGCTGGAGCTAAAGACAGCAATATTGTCAAGATAAGCTGCACTAAAGGACTCCAAGCTAGCAAGGACTTGATTCACTAACCTTTGGAAGGTGGCAGGGGCATTCTTTAAGCCAAAGGGCATTACAGTAAACTGATAATGCCCATCAGGTGTGAAGAATGCTGTCTTTTCTTTTGCTCCTGGTGCCATTTTTTTTTGCCAGTACCCTGCTGTCAAGTCAAAGGTACTTAAGTATCTGGCAGCACCTAGTTTGTCAATTAACTCATCTGCCCTTGGAATGGGATGGGTATCTGTCTTGGTGACAGAATTAAGTCCTCTGTAGTGCACACAAAACCCCATCTCTCTCTTACCATCCTTGGTGTGAGGTTTGGGAACTAAGACCACTGGGCTAGCCCAGGGGCTGTCAGAGTGCTCAATGACTCCCAATTCCAGCTTCTTGTGGACTTCCACTTTGATGCTTTCCTTAACTTGGTCAGAATGTCTGAAAATTGTGTTTTTGACAGGCATGCTGTCTCCTGTGTCCACATCATGGGTACACAGGTGTGTCTGACCAGGGGGTAGGGAAAAGATCTCAGCAAACTGTTGTAAGACTTTCCTGCAGTCAGATTGCTGTTGGCCAGAGAGGGTGTCTGAATAGATCACTCCATCTACTGAACCATCTTTAGGGTCAGTGGAGAGGAGATCAGGGAGAGGTTCACTCTCAGCTTCCTGGTCCTCATCTGTCACCATCAACAGATTCACATCTGCTCTGTCATGAAAGAGTTTGAGGCGGTTCACATGGATCACCCTTTTGGGGGTCCTGCTAGTGCCTAGGTCTACCAGGTAGGTGGCCTGACTCTTTCTCTCTAGCACTGGATAAGGGCCACTCCATCTGAGGACATCCCATCTCCTTTTGAGCTTTTCAGGGAGCCCCATGATCATGCCTTTCAATGTCTTGTTAAATCTTTCTACAAGATCATTGGTTTGTGGAGGATATGGTGTGGTGAATTTGTAAGTCACCCCACACTCATTCCACATGTGTTTCAGGTACGCTGATATGAAGTTGGTACCCCTGTCAGACACCACCTCCTTAGGAAATCCCACTCTGGTAAAGACACCTATGAGTGCTTTAGCTACTGCACAGGCAGTAGTGGACCTAAGGGGAATTGCTTCAGGGTACCTAGTGGCATGATCCACTATCACTGGGATATACTGTTTCCCTGAGGATGTGGGAGGTTCAAGTGGACCCACTATGTTCACACCCACTCTTTCAAAGGGGACCCCCACCACTGGAAGTGGAATGAGGAGGCCTTTGGGTGTCCACCTGTCTTACCACTGGCTTGACAAGTGGCACAGGAGACACAAAACTCCTTTACTTTCTGGGACATGGTGGGCCAATAGAAATGGTTGGCTAACCTCTCCCAAGTCTTGGTTTGTCCCAAATGCCCAGCAAGTGGAACATCATGAGCTAAGGTCAGAATGAACTCCCTAAATTCCTGAGGCACTACCACTCTCCTAGTGGCACCAGGTTTGGGATCTCTTGCCTTAGTGTAGAGGAGTCCATCTTCCCAATAGACTCTGGGCCTCATTCTGACTTTGGCGGGCGGCGGAGGCCGCCCGCCAAAGTACCGCCGTCAGAATACCGCTGCGCGGTCAAAAGTGAAAGGTGAGAAGCACCTCAACCCAGTACAGGCTTTGTTACTAGCCACAGAGTGACAAAGGCACTCTCCCCATGTGGCCAGCAACATGTCTGGTGTGTGGCCAGCTGGCAAAACTAGTCAGCCCACACTGGAAGTCGGGTATGTTTTCAGGGGGCATCTCTAAGAAGCCCTCTGGGTGTAGTTCACAATAAAATGTACACTGGCATCAGTGTGCATTTATTGTGCTGAGAAGTTTGATACCAAACTTCCTAGTTTTCAGTGTAGCCATTATGGTGCTGTGGAGTTCGTGTATGACAAACTCCCAGACCATATACTCTTATGGCTACCCTGCACTTACAATGTCTAAGGTTTTGCTTAGACACTGTAGGGGCATAGTGCTCATGCACCTATGCCCTCACCTGTGGTATAGTGCACCCTGCCTTAGGGCTGTAAGGCCTGCTAGAGGGGTGACCTATCTATGCCATAGGCAGTGTGAGGTTGGCATGGCACTCTGAGGGGAGTGCCATGTCGACTTAGTCATTTTCTCCCCACCAGCACACACAAGCTGGCAAGCAGTTTGTCTGTGCTGAGTGAGGGGTCCCCAGGGTGGCATAAGACATGCTGCAGCCCTTATAAACCTTCCCTGGCATCAGGACCCTTGCTACCAGGGGTACCAGTTACAAGAAACTTACCTGGATGCCAGGGTGTGCCAATTGTGGAGACAAAGGTACAGGTTAGGGAAAGAACACTGGTGCTGGGGCCTGGTTAGCAGGCCTCAGCACACTTTCAAATCATAACTTGGCATCAGCAAAGGCAAAAAGTCAGGGGGTAACCATGCCAAGGAGGCATTTCCTTACACTTAGCATAAAAACAAATTACGCTAGGGCTGCAAAGCGGGTGCTAGGAGCTTGGATATATGTCCCATAGGGTTTGTGCTACAATGGAAGTCTAGTTTTGTCCTTGTGGTCCTTTGCTTGACTTTGGTCCACAGCACCACTGTGTCTAAACATTGACTGGCTGAAGATTGAAGTTTGATACACTGGTGCACCTGTTGAAACCTTGTTATTGTACAATTAAACCACTCAATGTCTGTGAGAAGCGATCTGGTGGCTCTGAAGCTCCCCGTTTCTGACAGATTGACCTCTTGCCTGTCACTCCAAAGAGCGCTCCACCTCATCTTTCTTTAGGAATCACAGAAAGGAGCCATCAGTGCAAATTTGGTGAACAGCATACTTGGCAATTCAAACATTTTAGGTGGCCGGCTACTGCTTTCTGGACGCCACTGCTGCATACGAGTTATCTCTTTTATAATCTACAATGGATAACACAACATATTTTTGCACAGAAAAACATTTTAAGGACGGGCACAAGCCTGTTACATTCTTGTCTGAAAATGTAGCAACAAGCATCCGTAATGCCAATGGGGGTTTGGGGGGAGCCGGGCTTGCCCGGTCTCCCCCGAGCTGATCGGGCTTGTGGAACAGACCACAGAGGGATCAGAATTTGATTGGATGAATGCCAGGAAGGGGTGGTTTTTTTGGGGTGGGTATATAATGGGAGGGCTGGGTGTGGGCAGCTTCTTTGGCCGTTGTCACACCCAGGAGGCGGTACTCGTAAAATTTTGGCCGTTTTAGGTCAGAGAATATTAATTAGCAGAGCGCTGGTTTTGTTGTTAGTCTTGGTTGCTATGGAGTCGAATAGAGTAATTCAGGCGTTGAAGGTTTTGCAAGAGGCTGGGAGAGAGGATCTAATTAGAGAGGGTGTGTTGGAACAGGCGTGGGTGGGGCTGAAGAGACCGAAGAGGTCTTCAGCCGAAAGGGTTTCTGCAGCTGTTTTGGCTTGCAATTTAGAAAATTCAAATCTAAAAGCGTTGCTGGAAGAAAAGTTTTGGTTTCCCCCGAGCGCGTTGATGTGGTGGTACAAGGTGAGGTAGACTTACCTGTTGTTTCGGTGGTGCGGGGAAGTGGCGCTCGCTTCCTTCGTAGGTCTGGGGCATCACTGAGACAGCGGGTGGCGGCGGCTGGCAGGGGGGCCGTCGTAGACATGGCCTTTCAAGCAAGGGGACGGCAGGCGGGGCGCGGCACTCGAGCGCACGCGCACGTGTCTGTTTTTATAAATGCGCATCAGATCGCGGTGAGTGCCAGTGGCTGGAGGGGGGCGCTTGATGTGCGCGCGCGTGCAGCAAAACGCGGGCGTGCACACAAGAGAGGCATGCAGCAAGCCCCACTCGCTTTAGAAAGTGGTGGGGAGTGCTGTGAGCCTCTGTTAGAGGAAAGTCCATTGGGAGGGGCAGCCAATATGGCTGCGCCCTCAAAAGGAATTATTTCAGGAATTGTGGGTGGCATTAGGTCCCCGTTTGTACAAGAGCAAGGGGATATTGAATGGCAAGGTGTCAGGACATCATAGTATTAGATTCTGAGGAGGAAGAGGAGCTGGTTGAGGGCTCTGGTGGGGTGGGTGAGGGCAGTAATAAGAGTATAGTGGCAGGGTCAGAGGTAAGAGGTGGTGTTTTTTTGCAGTGGATACCGTGGGTAGTTAGCCCTATGGTGCATAGAGTGCAAGAGTGGGAGGTTGCCAACCAGTCAGTTTTCAGAGCTGGGGAGCAAGTGGAGTTTATGGATGAGCAGGGCTCTGTGTTGCGGGGCACCATTTGTGGTGTGTCCCGTGAGGATGGCAGTGCGGGCTCAGCGCAGGTGAGATTAGATTTTAGGCATCAAGATCCGAGGGCATACTGACCTGGGTGTTAGGCTGCTCATGTTTTGGGCGGACATGGGTCGACATCGGCTCATCAGCGGTTCGGGCGGCCAGCTGGTGGTCAAGTACCAGTGGAGGTCAGAGCATGGAAGAGAGGGCGCAATCCGGAGCGGTTCGTCTGACTACGAGGGAATCAGCAATTCGGGACGGGGGATCATCGGATCCTATTCTCAGTGTCCATGAGACGTTTCCGGGTAGCCGGAGCGCTATTTCCGGTTTAGTCGCTGAGGAGGAGTTGGATTATGAAGAAGACATTCCGGTGTCTGGTGAACAGGCGGTGGCAGTCCAACAGGCTAAAATGAGTGGGCGGGAGGTCCAGGGCAATCGTCTGTCAGGCCGTTGAGGTGTTGCTGCTAATTTACGTAGAGGTGAGGTATCTAGAGAATATGATGTGGGGTTGGTAAGTGGTGGTGATAACAGGACGGTTGTGCGGCCGATAAAGAATGTGGATGTGGCCATTCAGGCGGGTGATGGGGTGAAGGAGAGTAAGTCGGAAAGTTCTACGGGTACGGCTCAAGAGGTTGCAGGTAAGTCGGTAGATCAGGTGAGTACAGGACAAGCCGGTTCGGTTAGCCAAGGGGATTCTAAGGGTAAGAAATTGCCATACATGGGAGTGTCGATGCCTTTGGGGGCGCATCTCACTCAAAGTTTAATGGAGAAAATATGGAAGGGTGAGTTTGTGGATGTGTTTAAGCTACTCCATAGAGAAGTGCAGGCAAAGGAGGGATCTAAGGAAGAAGAGTGGGAGTTAGCTCGCAGACCGAAGGTACCTACGACGATTGAGAATTGGACTTCTGCATTTTTGATTTAAGCAAGTGTTTTGTGCAAGAGTTTTCCAGATAGTTGTGTGGCACTTTTTAAATATATGGATGTGGTGAGTAGGGCTCAGATGGATTATGGAGGGTTCGGCTGGTTCCGTTATGATGAGGAATTTCGAGCCCGGAAAGCTATTTATCCTTGAGAAATTTTAGGGGGAGATTGATAATGAATTATGGATGCAGTGGTTGAGAACTGCTAGAAACGCCCCTACAACACACACGGCGAGTGGTTTACCAGTCCAATATAAGCCCTTTCAGGGGCGTCCCACTCAATTTGGGGTGGAATTGGGACAAAGAGGTCAGTTCCCGCATAATGGGGCCTGCTGGTCATCTAACAGCGGGCTCTGTACTAGGCAACAATGCAAATTTATGCATGATTGCTCCAACTGCGGAGGCAGGCATCCTGCATATCAATATTTCGGAGGATTTAATTGGGCTGGGCAAGGGGTGCAGGGCAGAGGTGCAGATGGGGGAGGGTGCACGGGCAGCAATTGCCAGGTAAAGGGCCCTACTCCTATTAAACTTGAAGTGATAACTTACTGGCTGCAATTTTACCCGCGGAGGAGGCAAGGACATTGATTCAGGGTTTTCGAGAAGGCTTTAAGCTTTGTTACCAAGGTCCAAGATTGAGGAGATGGGCTAATAATTTTAGGTCAGCAAGGCAGTTCCCGGAGGTGGTCAGGGCTAAGCTCCAGAAGGGAGTGGATTTGGGTAGGATTGTGGGCCCCTTTTACAGTTGGCCGTTACTTAATTTAACGATTTCACCTCTTGGAGTGGTACCAAAAAAGCAACAGGGGGAGTTTTGCCTTATTCATCATCTGTCCTGGCTGGCTGGTGCGTCAGTAAATGATTTCATTGCCCCTGAGGATTCGGTGGTGCATTATGCATCAGTGGATTATGCGATTTCTTTAGTGAGAAAATGTGGACAAGGTGCTGAAATTTCCAAGTCAGATTTTCAGTCAGCTTTTCGGCTTTTGCCCGTGCACCCTGAGGATTTTTTCCTTTTTAGGTATGCAATTTGAGGATGCCATTTATGTGGACAGGATGTTACCTATGGGTTGCTCTGTTTCTTGTTCTCTTTTTGAGATGGTTTATCCAACATCAGTGTGGAGCAAAGTTTGTTACTCATTACCTCGATGATTTTTTATTCCTTGGCAGGCCCCAGTCTGGCGAGTGTGGCAGTGTGTTGGAGATTTTTGAGAGGTCGATGGCTGAGTTTGTGGTTCCATTGACTCGGGAGAAAACTGAAGGGCCGTCTACTTGCTTTAGTTTTTTGGGAATTGAGTATGACTCATGCAAAATGGAAGTTCGGTTGCCACGAGACAAGATACAGCAATTGGTATCCTTGTTAGAAGAAGTGGTTAGGAAGCCAAAATTGGAGTTGAGGCAGGCTCAGAGCATTTTGGGTCATTTGAATTTTGCTTGTAAGGTCATTCGTGTAGGCAGAGCTTTTTGTAGGCGTTTAGGTTTTGCAATGAGGGGTGCAGTGTTACCACACCAGCATATTCGGCTTCGGGCATGTGTCAAGGAAGATTTGAGGATGAGGATGGGTTTTTTGCAGCAGTTCAATGGGGTCAGCATGTTGGTGGATGATTCTGACTGGCTTTGGCAGATTCAAATTTTTTCGGATGCATCTGGAGCACATGGTTTCGGACTATTCTGTGATGGCCACTGGGCTGCAGAAAGTTGGCCTTTGTCTTAGAGGAAGGCTAAACATAGCATTGCATTTTTTGAGTTTTTTCCGTTGGTTGTCGCTTTGGCAGTTTGGGGTTCAAGCTTTGCAAATAGGAATGTGATTTTTAATGTGGATAATCAGTCAGTGGTCAAATTCACAAAGGGCAAAGGATGAGAAGGTGCTCAAGCTTCTGAGGGTCTTTTTGCTAAAATGTTTACAATAGAATGTGATGTTCAAGACAAATATGTTCCTGGTGTTAATAATGATGTTGGTGACGCGTAGTCTTGTTTCCAGTGGCAGAGATTCCGTGGGCTTGCACCGGGAGCGGATGTGCAGAAGACAGCGGTTCCGAAGGAGTTATGGGAATTAGGAGAGTGAGAATGTTGCAGCTGGTTCAGCAGTCCGTAGCTCCGTCCACTCGGAATCGTTATAAGCAGGCCTGGTTGGACTTTTTAAGGTCAGGTGCTGTAAAACGGGAGGGTGGTGTGGAGGCTTGTGAGAAGCAGAGGGAAGATGCAGTTCAATTTATTATGCAGCAAATAGAAATGGGCTTGTCTGCGGTTCCTATATCAGGTAAGTTGTCAGGGATTTCTTTCTTTAGTAAGTATTTCTGGGGATATGACCTGGTGGAGGGTGAGCTTTGTAGATGGTTGATTGCGAGTCGGGCTAGGGAGGGGGGGCGAGAAAGGATCGCCGGCGACCTATTACATCGAATCTATTACAGGATTTGTTGGGAGTTTTGGGCGAAGTTTGTTTTTCTAATTCAGAGTTCAAATTGTTGGCGCGTTTGTATGTCTTGGCTTTTTCATGGAGCATTTAGGGTTTCAGAACCTTTAGGTGTTAAGGGACAGGATGGCATTTTGCGGTTGGATGTTCAGGTAAAGAAAGGGGCTGTAGTCGTCTGGTTGTGAGCATCAAAGATGGATCAATTGGGGTGGGCCAGGAGGTAGTTCTGAGGGGTAGTGGGTCGTCCATCTACCCGGTGGGGTTGTGGTGGTCCTTCGTGGGAGTTTTGCCAGTCATCAAGGTTTGTATTAATTCATGAGGATGGTTCTATGTTAACGGCCCATCAATTGCTCATTGTTTTGAGACGGTCTCTGTGTCTGTTGGGTTTAGATTATCTTTGTTATGGGACGCATTCATTTCAAATTGGAGCAGCCACAGAGGCCAAACTTTTAGGCAAATCTGATGGTTCAATCATGGGGTTAGGGAGGTGGAACTCTCAATGTTTTAAGCGTTACGTGCGTCAATTTCAATGATGTTTCTTCTCTAAAATCTTGGGTGGGTATAGGTTGGAGTTTTTTGTTTTATGTACAGGTTTGATCGTGATTTTGCTCTTCTTGTTTCATTCTCTCTGTTTTTGCTCGTCCTTTTCTGTCACTTTAATTTGTTATGTAATTGGTAAGTAAGTATTTTATGCCTTTTTCGCTGTTCTCTTGTAGGTTGTGTCGGGGGTCCTGATGGAGGCTGTACCGTTTGAATAGTTGGGCACTCCTTTGTGCGGTGGGCGGAGAAACAAGCGACATCCAGGCACTTTGGGAAGCAATTGGGTTTAGATGGAGCGAGAATGAGAATTAGTTGGGTCGGTAAGAGTGGTATGAGGTGGGGTGAGCTTTTATCAGTTTTGTCTATGAGGATGGAGAGGGGAATTTGTACGGATCTTCTTGTTATTCATCTAGGGGAGAATGATTTGGTCTCTTTATCAGGTATAGGTCTTTTAAAAGCGATGAAGTTGGATTTGTTGAGGATTAAGGAGCGTTGGGCTGGCACGCACATTTTGTGGACTGGCTTGGTTCCTTGTAAGGTTTGGAGAGGAGTGTATTCTAACTCGGGTATAGAGAGGCAGAGGAGGAAGGTAAACAGGGAAATGAAACATTTTTGTCAGGAAAAAGGGTTTTCCTTCTTGCGGCATGAGAATTTAGTGATTTCAGAGGTTGGTTTGTTTCGACAGGATGGAGTGCATTTGACCTTTATGGGTAATGCGCTGTATTTATTGGAACTTAGAATTCTGATTGCTGATTTGTTGGGGGAGAGGTTGTGGGATCGTCAGAATTTTTGAAGGGGGGTTGGGGGCAGGAAAACGCCTGGCGGGTTTTTCCTGCGTGGTGGGGGATTCGTAAAGCCTTTGGGGGGGAAGGGGATGATGCGGAAAGATTTGAGTCAAGGGAGGTTGTAGCAAGGGTCACAAGGGAAGAAAGGCAAGGGCAACTACAGAAGGTGGGCAGCAAGACAGAGGGGGAAGGGATTGATCAAGGGTATTGGGGAGGGGCAATTTTAGAGGGTGGGGGAGGGGTTAGGAGAAAATTTTGTTTAGTGAGGTGTTATAGTTTTGTGAGGCTGAAAGCCAAGGTTATTGTTTATACCGGACCTGTTCTATTAAAGTGGCCTTTTACCCCTTAAGACGATTTTGTGTGGTTTGTTCCTCCTTTTAGCCCAATGGGGGTTTGGGCGGAGCCGGGCTTGCCCGGTCTCCCTCCAGGCTGATCGGGCTTGTGGATCATGACCACAGAGGGATCGGACTTTGATTGGATGAATGCCAGGAAGGAGTGGTTTTTTTGAGGTGGGTATATAATGGGAGGGCTGGGTGTGGGTGGCCTCTTTGGCCATTGTCAAACCCAGGAGGCGGAACTCGTTAAATTTTGGACCCACCCGCCCTCCCCTTTTTAATTAGTGTTGTTTGTTTTAGGTGGTTTTTTATGTGGCCAGTGGGGGGGTTTTAATTGAGGTTACTGTTTTTGCTGTTTTGGCTTAAGTAGACTGTAATGGACAGGTTCGTGGTGCGGATTGTTTAGATGGACTATGGTGTATTTGATCTTTTTGTGTTATGCCGCTGGTAGGCAGGTCTGGTTGGGGTGGGGGATTCGTAAAGCCTTTGGGGGGGAAGGGATGATGCGGAAAGATTTGAGGCCAGGGAGGTTTTAGCTAGGGTCACAAGGGAAGAAAGACAAGGGCAACTACAGAAGGTGGGCAGCAAGATAGAGGGGGAAGGGATTGATCAAGGGTATTGGGGAGGGGCAATTTTAGAGGGTGGGGGAGGGGTTAGGAGAAAATTTTGTTTAGTGAGGTGTTATAGTTTTGTGAGGCTGAAAGCCAAGGTTATTGTTTATACCGGACCTGTTCTATTAAAGTGGCCTTTTACCCCTTAAGACGATTTTGTGTGGTTTGTTCCTCCTTTTAGCCCAATGGGGGTTTGGGGGGAGCCGAGCTTGCCCGGTCTCCCTCCAGGCTGATCGGGCTTGTGGATCATGACCACAGAGGGATCGGACTTTGATTGGTTGAATGCCAGGAAGGAGTGGGTTTTTTGGGGTGGGTATATAATGGGAGGGCTGGGTGTGGGTGGCCTCTTTGGCCATTGTCAAACCCAGGAGGCGGAACTCGTTAAATTTTGGGCCCACCCGCCCTCCCCTTTTTAATTAGTGTTGTTTGTTTTAGGTGTTTTTTTTATGTTGCCAGTGGGGGTGTTTTAATTGAGGTTACAGTTTTTGCTGTTTTGGCTTAGGTAGACTGTAATGGGACAGGTTCGTGGTGCCGATTGTTTAGTTGTAATATGGTGTATTTGATCTTTTTGTGTTATGCCGCTGGTAGGCAGGTCTGGTTGGGGCGGGGGATTCGTAAAGCCTTTGGGGGGGAAGGGATGATGCGGAAAGATTTGAGGCCAGGGAGGTTGTAGCAAGGGTCACAAGGGAAGAAAGGCAAGGGGAACTACAGAAGGTGGGCAGCAAGACAGAGGGGGAAGGGATTGATCAAAGGTATTGGGGAGGAGCAATTTTAGAAGGTGGGGAAGGGGTTAGGAGGAAATTTTGTTTAGTGAGGTTTTATAGTTTTGTGAGGCTGAAAGCCAAGGTTATTGTTTAAGCCGGACCTGTTCTATTAAAGCGGCCTTTTACCCCTTAAGACGATTTTGTGTGGTTTGTTCCTCCTTTTGGCCCGATTGGTCTGGCTTTCAATTAATGTTGTATGGTATTGTGAAGTATTACACCAAAAGGGCATGGGAATAAACAACATGTTCACAGCTGTGTGGAGGGCAAGAACTTTTTTGCGGAAGCACATCACTTCTGCCCAATCAAAACCTGTACTACTGGCTTCTAACATGTAGGCGAAGCCAAAGCTCCTCGACTGCTGCACTGTCAAGCCAGACCATAAAAACTCCCTGTTTATGAGCTGTACTGCTTGCAGCTAATGCACTAACTCGGAGAAATGACTAGTCCTGCCTGATTCATGAGTGAAAGTCCTTTGATAAATAGGTATGGACTGTGCGGAGTGTTGCTATTTGTAAGACTTTTTTACTCACTGAACTTCTTTTCAATTCAAAGTTAAAAAACTCATCTTCCGTTTACTAAGAAAACACCTGCATCCAGGCTACTAATATATCCGTTTACTGTTCACTTGCTTAAAAAATCTGCAGCTACATTTGTACTTCTATTAATATAAGATGTCACATGTCAAATCACGTTAAGAAAATGTTTCCGTGAAGAATTTATAATTCACCTCTTTTCTAAGAAAGTGTCGTTCCGTACGGATGTGCGACTTTAAAAGCAAATCACCACTGGATTTCACAGTTTTCAAGGAAATGTGTCAGGTGTAATCATCGAATTACTTTTTAATGCACTTGAAGTATTCTCGGTTGTCACAACCTGTTGTTATCACAACTTGGTGCCCCTTTGGATTGCGCGGCGTTTGGCTTCCACACACCTGGGCCAATCAGTTCGTGCTTATGACTCACAAAGGCACTATAAGTTATCCAAAGAAATGCTCCAGGGAAGCCCAGTTTTAGGCAGAGCCAGCGGGTTTCTGTGACAGAGGACCACATTATGTAGCAAGGGTGACTAAATTGGGCAGCAACAAAAGTCAATTTATGGTGTATAATGTGGAACATTTTCTGATAGTATTGCTTCATTACCTCCTCATCGTCCTTCCTCGTCCCATTCCGAACAAATGGAGTGGATGTGCCCATTCACGCCCCACGTCACCTCAGAAATCTACTTCTCTTCTTTCAAGGTCAAGGAGCATATAGCCCCACCTCTCCACCAGAACTATCTGTTCTCTTTTTTGTGCCATGTCTTCCATCAGGCTGTGAGGGCTGCCTGGGCGCCCTTAGGAGTTCTTATTCCTTTTATCAGTAAGGGCGGCTGCATGGGGGCTGCTTTCTTCTTTTCCGTAATTGTTATGTTTGCGGCTGCTTTGGCGTTGTGGGTTGCTGTTTATTGCCTGCTTTGCTGGTTCCTGTAGGTCCAGCGTGCTGCGGCTCTTCCCGGTTTGCTTTTGACCCGGGCGCCTTTCTTGTTGGCTGCATGGGCGCCTCCTCTCTGTTGGGCTGCAGTGGCGCATTGCTTTCCATGATCTGTGGAGAGGGATGTCCAGTGCACTTGTACGGACGTCCCCTGGGGCGGCATTGCCTGTGCCTGAATGCTTGCCCTGTCCTCTGGTTTGCAAGGGCAGGAACTTCTTTCCGACAGGGTAGGAGTGCGCTGGTTGGGCTGTAGCAGACATGAGGCTCCCATCCAGCAGGTGCCTGGTTTTGGTCGCAGTTTGTTGCACGGAAGGCTGTGCATTGCTATGTGGACCACTGGACATAGCAGTGGGGCCTCCATTTTCCCTGTGACCTGTTGGTCCTTGCCTGAGCGTGTCTGCTGTCTTTTCCCTGTTTTGCCCTCGGCATTCGTTTTTGGTGCCTTCAGTTGTGGTTTGGCACAGTGGCTCTAGCTCTTGGCCTGCCTTACCTGGTGGCTTGTGTGTGTGTTCCTGGAATGGGGGCTGGTTGCAGCCTTACAGCCCCTTGCCCTTTTTCTCCACCCCCCGGGTTTCGTTTGTGACTCCGCAGGGATTTTTATTTTTTTCCTGTATTTTTGGTGGTCATCCCGGTTCCTCGGTTGTACTATATTCCAGGTAGTTCTGTGTGTTTCTTCTTCTGTTCCAAACACTAGCAACATGCGGAAACACACTTGGATGAGTCATCATCTTTATCTTGACCTGCCCCCTAAAGGGATGTGTGATGGTGGGGTTTGCTGTCACCGGCCCCAGGTTCCTGATGCCCAAATCCCGACATGGTTCGTCACCTTTCAAACGCTTATAATTTGCAGCAAACACAGTCTTCCCGTGTTTCTCCTACACCATCTTCTGGTTCTGCCTAGTCTGTTTCCTCTCCTTCTTTGGTGTCCTCCTGGCCGTCTCCTGATTATGACTAGGACGATCTAGGGTTTCCGGCTGGTGCCTCTGCTATGGGGAAATATATTCTGAAGGAAGATTTGGAACCTGTGGTCTCTTATTTGTCGTCCAATCTCCAACTCTCTGTGGATTTGGACCAGCTTTTTACTAGTGGGAAATGGTTCTGTCAGTTCCAGCATCCTTCCGTTCCCAAGCTTCCTATTATCCCTACTGTTCAGTCCTTGCAGCAACATGAATGGTGGGATCCTGATAGAGTCCTCGCTTATGGACCGCCTATATCCTTTGTCCCAAGGGGAGACTTCCGTTACTCAGATTCGCACTTTGGATCCTTTGATTTCTAACCTTACGAGGAAACCTTCCTTACTTTCGGAGGAGGTTAGTTTCACTGATTCCATTGATAAGAAAGTTGAGGCTGCTCTCAAAAGTTCTCATGTTTGACTCAGTCTCACCTTACGTTCTGAAATGTATGGGGTCTATACTTCTTAGTCCCTGGTCAAGGATTTTCAGTCACTTTCCTCTGCCATTCAGGATGGTGAAGATGTCTCTGATTTGCTGTCCCGTATGGAGATTTAGGCTAAAAAAAGTTCTGATATTGCCTTTGAATCCCTTCAGGCTTCTGCAATGGCCACTGCCGGTTCTGTTTCTGCTAGGCGTCATCTTCATCTCAGAGGCTGGGGAGTTTATTAATCTCAGAAGAACTGTTTGTGGCACATGCCCTTTGGAGGTTCTAAGATCCTTGGGGATGAACTGGAGGAGGTCCTCAGGAAATCCTTCAAAACTCAGAAATATGTTCAAACTTTCCATCAGAAGCCTAAAGTCTGGGATGATTGTACGAGACTGGTGATCACTTTTGCAAACATCACCCCGGTCCCAGCCTATCTGCTCACAGTTCCAGTGTAAAGATCCTCCTTCAGGGGGTGTCTCCTGTCAGTCTATTGGTAAGGGGGGTCTGAAACATCCTTCCTGACTTGGCCACCCCCCTGGGTTTCTCCTGTTAGGGGGCGCCTGAGTCAGTTTATTTCTGTTTGGCTGCTTCCATTGAGGACGCCTGGGTTTTTCAGGTGGTTTCCCAGGGTGTTTGTCTGGATATTTATCCTGAGTTTCTGGATCCCACTTCCTGCAGACGGCATGGTCCGTTGAAGAGGTTGGCCCTAGCAGTTGTTATCACTTGGCTGGTCCTGAAACATACCCTCCTTGCGGTTCCTCCTCTGGAGAGGCAGTGCGGTTGCTATTCCTGTGTCTTCATGGTCCGGAAGATCACAGGGGATCATCGACCTGCAGTTTCTGAATTGGTTTGTCCCAACCTTGCACTTCTGGATGTCCACTTGGTATTAGGTGGTTCCACTGGTCTCCCAGAGGGATTTCCTGACAAAGATCGATCTTCACGATGCCTCTCTCCATGTTCCGGTGGCTCCTGCCTCTCAAATGTTCCAGATGCTTGTGGTGGGCACCCACCATTGGCAGTTCAGAGTGCTTCACTTTGGGCTCAAGTCCTCCCCCAGGATTTTCACCAAGGTTCTGGCCCCAGTGGTGGGTCTCCTTCATTCCAGAGGTTACTTGGTCCACTTATATCTCAACAACAACGACCTTCTGATCCATGCACCCTCTCTAGACAAGTCTCTGGCGGATGCAGCCTCCACAGTGTCTCTTTTGGAGAACTTCGGATTCCTAATCCATCCCTCCAAGTCCCACCTGACTTCCTCTCAGCAGCTGAAGTATATTGGTGCCTTTTTCAATACGGAGCAAGGGACGGTGTCCTTACCTGCCTCCTAGTGTGCCCGGCTCCGTCAGTGTCTTCAGCATCTTGTGCATGTACGGGAAGCTTCTGCGAGGGAATGGCTGCATCTTCAGGGTCTGATGGTAAGATGGGGCTTGTTTTGTGGCGATTCTCCCCATTCCTTGCCCTTATGTTGCTTGTCCCTGTGGTTGGTTTCACTGGTGCTACTTTGTTTTCTCTTCTTACTTTAAGGCAGCCACTTTGGATGTCGTGCTGTGGTTGTGCCTCCACCTTGGCCCAGTGGTGCACCATATCCTGTTTCAATGGACACCGGCCAGTGGCAACTGAAAGGCTCTGATACCTATTTCCACTTCCATTCGCCAGGTTCTCCTCTGGTGGTTACATCCTCCTTCCCTGGACCATGGCTTTCCTCTTCAGTCTGACTTTGGTACTCATTACCGATGCTAGCAGCATGGACTGGGGGTCGGTCTTGGAGGACCTCACTGCTCAGGGCCTCTGGTCAATGGAGAAGGCTTTGATGTCTTCCAATTGGAGAAAGCTGAGGGGGGGGGGGATCTGGAATGCCCTCTGGGTCTTTGCCTCCCCTCATCAGGATCACTTGGTGGTGGTCTGGGTGGACAACCAAGTGGTGATGAAGTACATCAATCGCTAGTTCAGTACCGGGTCCTCCCCCCTCAATCTCCTTGCCCTCCTCATCGTGTCCTGGGCAGAGTTCCATCTCCTTGGGTTACAGGACATTCACATTCAGGGGTTGGTGAATCGTCAGGTGGATCTTCTGCGTTGGGTATTCCCGTCCTCCCTAGAGTTTGTTCTGGCTCCTTCTGTGTTTTCCCAAACCTGCTGTCGCTGGGGTGTTCCTACAGTTGATCTCTTTGCTACCCCCTTGAATGCCAAGCTTCCACTCTTCTTCATCCGGTTCCTCACTCAGGATGCTGGGGACAGATGCTCTGACCAGTCCTTGGTCTCTGGGTCTTCTCTGTGCCTTTCCCCAGCAAATTCCCTGATCCAGCCATTCCTGTCTCGCTGGCTTCGGGAACTGGCAGAGGTGGTGGTGGTCTTTCCTTTTTGGCCTCAGAGACCTTGGTTCCTTCTTCTCCTTCTCCTGGCAGTGGGGTCAGAGTGGTGTCTTCCTCTGACACCTTCCCCTCTGTACGTCCCTCTCCTTCCTCTGCAGGTTCTGGCATTTTTGCAAATCTTGGTCTGGAGGTTGAGAGAGAGGGCCTCATGAAGCAGGTTCTTTCTCTACAGGTTTCCCGTTCCCTCCAGTCTTCTAGACACAGTTCCACAAACAAGGCTTATGTGCATAATTGGTGTTCCTTTGATGCTTGGTGCAGGGCACAGTCTTTACCTCCTGTTTCTGCCCCTTCCTCTGCGATTTTTCAGTTTCTTCAGGAAGGTTTTGATAAGGGTCTCTCTGTGGCTACTCTGTAACTTCAGTGGTGCTCTACTAAAACATTTTGGGCTCCGTGGATAATTTATTATCTTCTGCAGGCATGGCCTCAAAGTTGCTCTTGGATTTCTACCTTCTCCGTCCTCTCCTTCAGAACCATTTTTGCTGTCCCATTTGAGGTCCCCACTGTATGAGCCCCTGAAGTCAGTGTCCCTTAAATTCTGGACTCTCTGAAATGTTTTTTTTCTGGTTGCCATTTCCTCCGGGAGGCATTTGGGGAAACCTAGGCCCGTATTTATACTTTTTGACGCTAAACTGCGCTAACGCAGTTTAGCGTCAAAAAATTTAGCGCCGTCTAACGCCATTCCGAAGCGCCATGCGGGCGCCGTATTTATGGAATGGCGTTAGCCGGCGCAAGCAGACCGGCGCTGCCTGGTGTGCGTGGAAAAAAACCACGTAGACCAGGCAGCGCCGGCGTAGGGGGAAAATGGCGCTAGGGCGTCTTAAAATGGCGCAAGTCAGGTTGACGCTAAAAAATCGTCTTAACCCGATTAGCGCCATTTTTTCGACGCCCAGACGCCATTTAAATGACTCCTGTCTTAGTAAAGACAGGAGTCATGCCCCCTTGCCCAATGGCCATGCCCAGGGGACTTATGTCCCCTGGGCATGGTCATTGGGCATAGTGGCATGTAGGGGGGCACAAATAAGGCCCCCCTATGCCACCCCAAAAAAATTGAAAAATAACAAAAATTATACTTACGTGAACTTACCTGAATGTCCCTGGGGTGGGTCCCTCCATCCTTGGGTGTCCTCCTGGGGTGGGCAGGGGTGGCAGGGGGGGTCCCTGGGGGCAGGGGAGGGCACCTGTGGGCTCATTTTGAGCCCACAGGCCCCTTAACGCCTACCCTGACCCAGGCGTTAAAATGTGGCGCAAATGCGGGGTTTTTTGACCCGCCACCTCCCGGGCGTGATTTTTGCCCGGGAGTATAAATACGACGCATTTGCGTCGCCGTCATTTTTTTAGACGGGAACGCCTTCCTTGCATCTCATTAACGCAAGGAAGGCGTTCATGCTAAAAAATGACGCTCTTTGACAATACTTTGGAGCTAGACGCGTCTAACGCCAAAGTATAAATATGGCGTTAGTTTTGCGCCGAATTTGCGTCGAAAAAAACGACGCAAATTCGGCGCAAACGGAGTATAAATACGGGCCTTAATAACTTGGTTTGTCGCCCTCCACACCGCCGCATTTTTGAGGACTGGGTCATCCTTTCCTTGGATCCTAAGTTCCTCGCTAAGGTGAACGTGAGCAGGAAATTGTTTTCCCTGTACTGACTCCAGAGGCCTTGATCTCTGATCCTTCCTTGACTCTTTTGTACATTGTCTGTGCTTTGAAGACCTATTTGGCTAGGTCTTCCGAGTTTCATCTCTCGGACCCCCTTTTTGTCAGCTTAAGACTTGTGCCAAAGAGCAGACGGCCTTCTTCTTCCACCTTGTACCATTGGATTAAGTCTGTTATCTTTTCAGTTTACCAGGCCCTAAGCCTGGATGTTTTGGGTGGGATCACGGCCCATTCCATATGAGGTATGGCTGCTTCCGGGGCTGAATGGTCTGGGGTTCCTCTCTGGAATATTTGCAAGGCTGCGACCTGGTCCTCTCCTTCCACTTTCATTACCCATTACAGGTTACATGTTGCTCAGGATTCCGAATTGTCCTTTGGTCCTGCTTCCTCCTCCTGAGACAGCTCCTTGGGTATGGACTGTTTATGTCACTGGCTTGTGGTCTGTTGTGTCCCGGGCTTCTTTCTTTTTTCCCCTATTCAATTTTGCACTGCACTGATTGTATTCCTTGTAGTTCTTTTGTGTGGCTGCCGAAAGTGGTCTTGCTTGGGCATTCCTCCATTTGTTCGGAATGGGACAAGGAAGGACAATGAGGAGGTAATTCTCGGATTACTTACTGGTAATCTTCATTACTCTGATTCTTCCTTCCTCATCCCATTCCTTATCGCCCTCCCTTCCTGTTCTTTCATCAGCTGGTGTTGTGGTGCTTGGTGATATGCAGGTAGTGCTGGGGGAGAGAAGGGACTATTGCCCTCATTACAACCCTGGCGGTCGGTAATAAAGCAGCGCTAATACCGCCAACAGGCCCGGCGGTAACAAAAATGGGATCACAACCACAGCGGAAACCGCCAACATAGTCTGCCACATTAACACAACGACCACCAGGGCGGTAGCAACAAACACCATAGCTGTCACCGCCAATAGACAGGCAGAAGACCATGTACCGCCCACCGTATTACAAGGCACCAATCCGCCAGCTTTTCTCTGTACCAACGACATCAAAAGCACGGCAGAAACACTACACTGAAGGTGAACCACTCACCTTTCGACACTCAGCGAAGAACCAGGACGCCATGGAGCCCAAACTACAGGTCCTGCCGATGCTGGTGTATCTGCAAGAATATCAAAGAAGGCGGCGGCTACCACCACGGTGAGTACTGCACCTAGCGCACAGGGGAGGGGGGAGGAAAAAGAGAGTGACACACACACGCAACACTCAACACCCCCATCCCCAACCTCACCCACAACACCATACACACAAAAACATGCAGCAACATTACATTAACACCCCGTAACCACAAGGAAAAAAGGAATTGAGTGAAATAAGTGATATTTAGAAAATACAGATAAAGTTAACAATTGTAAACAACAGCATATACAAATATTTACAATATGTACAGAGGGCCGTACACTGTCCATTGTAAATGTCCGTGGACCAGTGGGTCAAAAAAACATGGGCGAAGCTCACACTTGACTCCTGCCTCAAAATGGCGAGAACACTGCAGGGGCATCAGGTCGAAAACACACAGGCACCTCAGGGGGAAAGGGGGGCACCTCAGCCGGAAAATGGTACTACACTACTGCTCCTGGAGGGGGCAACATGCCCACAGCGATGTCCTGGGGAGTGCAAAGCCACTGTCTCTCAAGTCTCTTAAGTGGGTGGTTTGCCCACTGCTTTGTCCTGGGGAGTGCAAAGCCACCGTCTCTCATGTCTCTCAAGTGGGTGGTTTGCCCACTGCCTGGTCCTGGTGAGTGCAAAGCCACAGTATCTCAAGTCTCTCAAGTCTCTTAAGTGGGTGGTTTGCCCACTGCCTGGTCCTGGGGAGTGCAAAGCTACAGTCTCTCAAGTGGGTGACATGTTCCACCTGTTCTGGAGGGGGCCTTGTGCCCAGTCTGCTTCATCCTGCCAAGGATAGGGGGAGTGGATGCATATCTCCACTGGTTCTGGAGTGGGGTTTGTGCCCAGTCTACTTCATCCTGCCAAGGAAAGTGATAGTGGATGCATATCTCCACTGGTTCTAGAGGGGGCCTTGCGACCAGTATGCTTCATCCTGCCAAGGAAAGTGATAGTGGATGCATATCTCCACTGGTTCTGGAGGGGGCCTTGTGCCCAGTCTGCTTCATCCTGCCAAGGTGAGGGGGAGTGGATGCATATCTCCACTGGTTCTGGAGGGGGCCTTGTGGGCAGTCTGCTTCATCCTGCCAAGGATAGGGGGAGTGGATGCATATCTCCACTGGTTCTGTAGGGGGCCTAGTGCCCAGTGATGCTGCACCTGGGGTGTGGCAGGTCACATTGCCTCACCTGGGTGTCTGAGGCACGAGATGTGCAGGAAACAGGTAGCATGATACTCCATGGAGGCAGAGCCAGACTCCATCCTGCGGCGACTTAGGCTGCAAACTGCTGGTAGTGCAGTGCTGGTGATGGTGCTTCAAGTGGTGGGTGAAGGGTCCAGGCCGTCTCCTGAAGCCGCAGATGGCTGCCCACTGGGGATGCTGCTGATGTGCATTGTAGTGGCACCGGCTAGGCATGTGGCGGTGCATACGGCGATGCAGTTGGCAGTGCCTGCGGCAGTGCCTGCAGCGGAGATTCTGCCGGTGCTGGCCAGGGTGCAGGTGCTGGTAGTAGAGGAGGGAGACACCAAGCCGTCTCCAGCAGCCTCGGAGGGCTGCCCACTGAGGATGATGCTGCTGACTGTTGTTGTGGCAGAGGAGGTGCAGGTGGCAGTGCAGATGGTGGTGCAGGTGGTGGTTCAGATGGCGGTGCAGGTGGCGGTGCTTGCGGCGATGCTTTCCGCAGTACAGGTTGCTGGGTTGTCAGGACTAATGGTGGTCACCAGTCCGTCACCTGGAGGCTCCGAGCCGTGAAGTGCCTTGCCTTTGTTTTTTTCCCTTCCCCACCTTGGCAGACGCTGCTGGGACCTTGGCACTGTCCTCTTGTTTTTTGGATAAGGCCTTGCTGGGTGGGTTGTGCGTCTTGTCCGTGCTGCATGCTTGTCCCATCTTCACCTTGGCAGGTGGTGGAATCGGTTGGTCCTTTGCATTGGTCGGTGGCACACTGCCAGCCCTGACGGGTGCCAACTTTGACCCACTGGGATTTGCAGGTACCACAGCGGACGCCGAGTTGGTGGCTGAGGTGCTGGCCTGGGATCTTGACACCCTGACCCTAGGGGAAGGACGGGGGGAGGCATAGGGAAGAGGTCAATGTTAGTCAGGAAAAGTTTTTTAGACACACTGGGGCGGGAAGATGGAAGGGGTTTGGGAGTGGAGGAAGAGTTAGTGGTTGTAGGAGGTGTATGTCTGCTGAGTTTGGGTTAAGGTGCATGGGCTGGATGCTGTTGTGAGCTCGATGGCTGTTGAGTGGGTGTGTGCCTGCATTTGTGTACTTTGGGAAGAGGGCTCACAGACACACTGGGAGAGGACACAGGGGACGTGTGCATGGTTGTGGTGGTGGTGACTGCTCGTGAGGGGTGTGTTGTGATGGCGTGCTGGTGATGGAGGTAGTGGGTGATGATGTAGTGCATGCAGGTATGAGTGGAGACACTAATGGGAGGGAGGTGGACAAAGAGGAGGAGGGGAACACAGTGGAGGAAGTGGATGTTGGTGTGTTTGCATGGGTATGGTGCTTGAGTGAGTGCCTGTGTGATGATTTGTGGTGCTTATGTTTTCCTGAGCCACTTTTGTGTGTTGATTTGTGTGCATGTTGGACTGAAGGTGTGCTTGGGATAGGGTGAGGTAGAGGGGATTGGGTCTGGGTAGTGGAAGTTGGAGGGGGAGGCTGGACACAGGGACAATGGCTGCCATCAGTGCTGAGGCCAGAGCCTGAAATGCTCTCTGTTGGGCCACCACGCCAGAATGAATGCCCTCCAGGTATGCATTTGTTTGTTGCAAATGCCTCTCGACACCCTGGATGGCATTCAAAATGGTTTACTGCCCAACAGAGAGGGATCTCAGGAGGTCAATAGCCTCCTCACTGAGGGCAGCAGGGCTGACTGGGGCAGGGCCTGAGGTGCCTGGGGCAAAGGAGATGCCCACCCTCCTGGGTGAGCAAGCACGGGAAACACGCTTAGGGGCTGCTGGGAGGGCTGTGCTGGTAGGGAAGGTGATGGCTGTACCTGTTGTTGAGGTGGGCACAGAGATGTCCGCCACCACCAGGGAGCTTCCATCGGAGGAGGAATCACTGTCACTGGTCTCCCCTTCTGTCACCGTCGTGGATCTCCCCTCGCCCTCCGTCCCACTGGTGCCTTCACCCTCATTGGATTTGGCCTCCTGGCCCATGTGGGATGCAGCTCCCTCCGTCACCGGTGCCTTTGCTCCCCCCCAGATGATGCTAATGCACACAAGGACAGGGTGACAAAACAAAAAGGGGGGGAGAGACAGAGGATACACTTGGTCAATGCCACCAACACCACTACTGTTGGCGGACACAACACACAGGGAGCAGCCCTATGCACTAGGCCATGCCCAACCAGTCACTAAGGTAGTCACCAGCCCAAGGGGTACGATACCTAACGTCAGCATGTGCACATCTGACACCCACAGGACCCTGCCCAGTAGTAGTTGGCCACTTGTACCATTGGGGTAGGAGTGCTTAAGAGCCTGCACACAAGGGACCTACCCTGCCATGATCACCCTGGCCTATGGGCACCCACCACCCCCATCCCCCAACCTGCTAGCTCCTAAAGTGTGCAAAGTCAACTTTTTGAATCTGTACTCACCCCCTTGTGGATACTGTGATGCCCTCAAGTTCCCATCAATCTCCGGATAGGGCACCACCAGGATGTGGAACATCAGGGGGGTCATGGTGCGACGGGCACCCCTTTCCCAGTGGAAACGTCAGCCCCAGCTGGGCCTCCGCTGTTTTCTTCATCCAGGGGCACATGTCCTCCCATCTCTTGCGGCAATGGGTGCTCCACCTGTGATAGACCCCCAGGGTCCACACCTCCTTGGCGATGGCACAACAAAAACCCTTTTTATGGTGGGCGCTGACCTAGAGGGAAAAGACAGTGGAAAATGTAATTACTCACCCGTCTGGATCGTCATACTCATTGCCCACCAGTTCCCACCCATGCCCTGACGCACATACACTGACCACCTCTCATGCAGCACTCAGGCCAGGATGCCTTAGCACCCCCCAACATGTGGCTTACATCCACACCACTCCAAACAGGCATTGCCCACACATCATGCCCACAGTGTACTCACCTGTTTGTCTGGAGGACCGTTGAGTAACTTGTACTGGGGGAAGACCCCATCCAGCAGTTTCTCCAACTCCTCTGCAGTGAAGGCAGGGGCCCTTTCCCCAGACACTCTAGCCATTGTCGCTTCCAAATTCAGGTCACAGCAGCACTTGCAGTGTAGATCCTTTCCTGTTGATGGTCTGTTAGCAAGTGAGTGAATAGCTAGGAAATGTTGGTGACGTCCACAGTGGTGCGTACCGTCACCACCGGCATACATCGCCATTGGCTCCTGGGACTCATAGGGCCCAATGATAACCAATGCGGAGTTGCGTGGCAGTCATCGACCGCCTACTGCGACGCAGCACGCCAGTGCAGTTACCTCATTTCCCCTTGTCCCTCCTCACAGGTCAGGCAGCCGCCATTTCGGGGGGGCACATGGCATGGCATCTAGCTGCGTCACAACACATATTGGCACTTCTACTGACTCTCGAATTCACACACTGCTTCTGTGACATTAATTCAAAAACGGTTGTGCATCTATGTGAAAAATGACCTTCTGCTCACCGTTCTCCTCCATAGGCTACAACCGCTGAGGCAGATGATGAGATGGCAGCATCCTCCGGTGTACAGACCCCTGGAGGACCTGTCGACAATGGAGGACAGACAGATTATCATCACATACAGACTTGATCATGCCACAGTCCAAGAACTGCGTGCAAAATTGGAGCCAGACCTGATGTCAGCTATCCGTCAGCCCACAGGAATACCCCCTCGAGTGCAGGTTCTCTCAGTGCTACATTTTCTGGCAAGTGGTTCCTTTCAAACTACAGTGGCCATGGCATCAGGGATGTCTCAGCCAATATTCTCCAAAGTGTTGATCAGAGTGTTGTCTGCCCTGCTGAAGTACATGTGCAGCTACATCGTTTTCCCCCAGGTGGATGATTTGGCCACAGTGAAAGCTGACTTCTATGCCCTGGGACATATCCCCAACATCATTGGTGCCATTAATGGTACACATGTGGCATTTGTCCCCCCCGCAGAAATGAAGAGGTCTACAGGAATAGAAAAAGCTATCACTTGATGAATGTGCAAATGGTGTGTTTGGTGGACCAGTACATCTCCCATGTGAATGCCAAATATCCTGGCTCAGTGCATGATGCCTATATCTTGAGGAATAGCAACGTCCCTTATGTGATGGGGCAACTCCAAAGGCACTGGGTATGGCTAATAGGTGAGCCCAAGGTCCCCACACAGTATAAGTTAGGGTCTGAGTATGGGGTTGTCCCTAAGGGGTAGTGTATGTCTAACAGTTGTCCCTCGATATTTGCAAGTGACTCTGGTTACCCCAACCTCTCATGGCTACTGACCCCAGTGAGGAATCCCAGAACAAGGGCAGAGGAATATTACAAAGGCACATGGGCGTACGAGGAGGATAATTGAGAGAACCTTTGGCCTCCTGAAAGCCAGGTTCCGGTGCCTCCATCTGACAGGTTGATCCCTGGACTACTCACCCAAAAAGGTGTGCCAGATCATCATGGCATGCTGTATGTTGCACAGCCTGGCCTTGAGACGCCAGGTGCCTTTTCTGCAGGAGGATCAGACTGGAGATGGTCTTGTGGCACCAGTGGAGCCTGTGGACAGTGAGGAAGAGGAGGCAGATGAAGAAGATGTGGACAACAGATCAAACATTATACAGCAGTACTTCCAGTGACACACAGGTAAGAGACTGTAACTCAAATTTACATTACAGTTAACCTTTGGAAATTGTGCATGGCAGCCTCTTACCCTCTGTCTATGGGCACTGACTGTTCCCTTTGGATTCTCTATTTTCAGATCTGTGTACCCCATTCTGGATACTGCTATATGTAATGCTGCCCACCAAAGGTCATCCTGTGGTATATTTCACTGAACATACACGTTGCAATGCTTTGATAATGTTGTAATAATACAACTTTCTAATCATTACACTGACTCCAGTATGGTTTCTGTTTCAAGGGTGTTTATTTTTTGTGCTCATTAGTATGGGGGTAAGTGCAATGGGATGGGGTTATGGTGGAAGTAAGCCCAGGGTAGAGTCCAGTCCAGGGTGGGGTACTGGTGGCCTATTGGTACTAGCGCTGGCGGAGGTGGAAGGCTGTTCATCGGTTTGGCTAGTGTCAGGGGCCCTTTGTTGTGCCACTGCCTCCCTCATGGTCTTGCCCATGTCAGACAGCACCCCTGCAATTGTGAGCAGGATGGTGTATATTTTAGTTAGGTCCTCCATACTGTCCCTCCTGCAGCCGCTGGGTCTCCTGTAACTTGGCCAGTACCTGGCCTATGGTCTCCTGGGAATGGTGGTATGCTCCCATGATGTTTGAGAGTGCCTCGTGGAGGGTTGATTCCATGGGCCTGTCCTCTCCATGTCACACAGCAGTCCTCCCAGCTTCTCTTTTGTCCTGTGCCTCTGTCCCCTGAACCGTGTGCCCACTGCCACTGTCCCCAGGTCCCTGATCGTCCTGGGTTTGTGGGGTTGCCTGGGGTCCATGTAGTGGTGGACACACTGCTGATTGACGTGTCCTGGGAACAGAGGTATGGTCCCGCTGGGTGGGTGCTGTGCGGGTGTTTCCTAAGGGGGGAGGCTCTGCGGTTGTCTGGGAGTGTGGCAGGGTAACCAACTGTCCAGAGGTTCCTGATGGGCCAGGTTGGTCATCTAGATCCAGGCGTGCAGAGCTGCTGTCATCACTGTGGGCCTCTTCTGGGGGGGGGAGCTGGATGTAGCTGGCACCTCCTCTCCAGTGACATTGGGTAGGGGTCCTGTTGGGATGCAAATGAATTGTTAATGTTTCTGTGTGTGTCATCTTGTGCAATGGGTGTGTTTCTCTGTATGATTGTGCTTTCCCTGTCGGCTTGGCCTTGTGTGAGTGGTGATTTGCTGGGCTGGGTGAGTCTCTCTATTGGGTATGCTGGGGTGATGGGTGTCCATGCAGGTCTGTGATGGGTGTCCATGCATTGTTGTTGCATGCAGCATTTGGTATTGGGATGGGTGGGTTGTGATAGTGGGACATATGTGAGTTGGTGGATTGATGGGAGTGAGGGAAAGGGTTGGGGTATGTGATGGCATGCAGGTAGGGTGGGGGATATAATAGTAAAGATTTGACTTACCAGAGTCGAGTCCTCCTGCCACTCCTGCGAGGCCCTCAGAATGCATAATTGCCAAGACTTGCTCCTCCCATGTTGTTAGTTGTGGGGGAGGAGGTGGGGGTCCACCGCCAGTCCTCTGTACAGCAATCTGGTGTCTTGAAACCACAGAACGTTCCTTCCCCCGTAGGTCGTTCCACCTCTTCCTGATGTCATCCCTTGTTCTTGGGTGCTGTCCCATAGAGTTGACCCTGTCCACGATTCTCCGCCATAGCTCCATCTTCCTTGCAATGGACATCTGCTGCACCTGTGATCCGAATAGCTGTGGCTCTACCCGGATGATTTCCTCCACCATGACCCTTAGCTCCTCCTCTGAAAACCTGGGGTGTCTTTGGGGTGCCATGGATGTGGTGTGAGTGATATGTGTGAGGATGTGTGAGGTGATGTGCGTGGATGGTGTATGGCTGATGGTGTTATGTGCCTCTGATTGAGTGGGAGCTCTTTGCTTGTCTGTCTGTGCTTCGTCTCTTTTTTTCATTGTAAGGGGTTGTGGGTAATGTGGGTGTGTGTTTTATAGTGGTATGGGTGTGAGGGTGTGGTGTGTGTATGTGTGTCAGGTTTGTGCATTTTGAATTGTCAAATGTGTTGTTTTGTATGTGTGTGTGTATTTTGAGCTCGGTGGTGTGTACCGCCAATGGATTACCGCAGTTGAATGACCGCCGGGTTGATTTGTGGGTCGGGATACCGTGGGCGTATTCCTGTTGCCGTAATGGTATGGGTTTTGCTATTGCCAATTTATCACTGACCTTTGGGCTGGCGGACTTGTGTGGGTGTCTGTATTGTGGCGGGATTCTCTGTGTGGGTCATAATACCCATGGCAGATTACCGCTGCGGTCACGGTATCTTGGCGCCCGTCGGCACAGCAGTAGGTGGCATTTACTGCCAAGGTTGTAATGAGGGCCTATATGCTCCTTCCTTCTTCCCTTTCACAAAAAGGGAAGAAATAGCTTTCTAGAGGTGACGTGGGGTGTGAATGAGCAAATCCACGCCAATCATTCAGAATAGGATGAGGAAGGAAGAATCGGAGTAATGAAAATTACCAGTAAGTAATCCGAGCATTATGTTGTCTCCCTTTATCCATGTTAACACTGCACAAATGTTTCACCCCATAAGTACCAGTTTAACATACAAATATAGCAATTTACTGGTGACCAGTCAACCTTTGTTCACAGTTCAGAAACACATGTTGATGCACTTTTTGTAACTTTTGATCCGTTCGAGGAAGAAAATAAAAAAATGGTTAAATCTTGCAAATTATGCAGCAAATGATGTATTATGTAGCAAATGTGGCAATTATGCAGAAAATGCAGCAGCCACAGATTCACTTTATTCCACTGTACCTGGTTTAGGACAGCAGGAGCTTCTCACATGCAACAGTGAAAAAGATATGGCCATCAAAATGCATTTGAACACAGGAGACTACAACAAGGAAAGTTTAGGTTTAGATAGAGCCTATGGAGAACTTCACAGCCATTCCTCTTGTTACTTGCAACCCTAATGTTTGCTGCTCGAGAGAGACTTTTGAGAACCTCAAGGAATCTTTCAGCCAGATTGCATGAGGCCAAGTGTTTCCAGCCCATGTTACTTACTGGTAACTATCACCTCTCCAAGTTTTCCTCATCTGGTCCAGTACTTGCACGAGGTGTGTTAGCTCCCTATAGGTAAATCACACAAAGTATTCTCTCTATGATGTCTTGACAGTAGTCTCTACCCTCTCTGAGAGAGTTTTGAAGATTCTCTGTTTGTAATCTTGGGACTTGCTTCTCATTCCCTCTTCCTCATCACGTTTCTTACAGACATGAGGATATGAATGTAAAAGAATGGTGTAACACACAATGAAGTAAATCACTGTTGGACCTGGCCCTTTTTGTAGGGTTATCCCGAAACCTTTTGCCTTTTTCTTCCAAGTTTTCTGACCTGATTTTGTTGGCTTCAGGATCTGGGAGCTTTACCACTGCTAACCAGTGCTAAAGTGCATATGCTCTCAGTCTAAACTATATTGGTGATTGCTTTCTCCATGATTGGCATATTTGATTCACCAGTAAGTCCCTAGTACAGTGCACGTTTGTGCCCAGAGCCTGCAAGTCGAATGCTACTAGTGGGCCTGCAGCACTGATTGTACCACTGTAGGAAAATACCATCTTCCTTGGCATGTTACCCCCATTTTTACTCGTGTGTCAGTTTGTTTTTGCCTCTGTCACTGGGATCCTGCTAGCCAGGTCCCCAGTGCTCATAGTTTGTGGCCTATATGTGTTCCCTGTGTGATGCCTAACTGTGTCACTGAGGCTCTGCTAACCAGAACCTCAGTGCTTATGCTCTCTCTGTCTTTTAAATTGTCACTGCATGCTAGTGACCATTTTCACCAATTCAAATTGGCACACTGGAACACCATTATAATTCCCTAGTATATGGTACCCAGGCACCCAGGGTATTGGGGTTCCGGGAGATCCCTATGGGCTGCAGCATTTCATTTGCTACCCATAGGGAGCTCAGACAATTCTTACACAGGACTGCCACTGCAGCCTGAGTGAAATAACGTCCAAATTATTTCACAGCCATTTTACACTGCACTTAAGTAAGTTATAAGTCACCTACATGTCTAACCCTCACTTGGTGAAGGTGCAAAGTTACTAAGTGTGAGGGCAGCCTGGCACTAGCCAAGGTTCACCCACATTGTTCAGGGCAATTTCCCCAGACTTTGTGAGTGTAGGGACACCATAACACGCGTGCACTACATATAGGTCAACACCTATATGTAGCTTCACA
This sequence comes from Pleurodeles waltl, assembly GCF_031143425.1. Taxonomy (NCBI): domain Eukaryota; kingdom Metazoa; phylum Chordata; class Amphibia; order Caudata; family Salamandridae; genus Pleurodeles; species Pleurodeles waltl. Next base: position 638,352,522 of record NC_090444.1, read on the forward strand.
ATGGTAACTTCAATATGGCCATGTAACATGTCTAAGATCATGGAAGTGTCCCCATGCCAAATCTGGTATAGGGGTGCAAATCCCATGCATCCCTGGGGTCCAGCATGGAACACGGGTACTGCCAAACTAGCTCTCTGGGGTTTTCACTGCAGCTACCACTGCTGCCAACCCTCAGACAGGCTTCTGCACTCCTGAGGTCTGGGCAGCCAAGTCCCAGGAAGGCAGAACAAAGGATTTCCTCTGAGAGGGGGTGTTACACCCTCTCCCTTTGGAAATAGGTGTTAAGGGCCTGACAGGAGTAGTCTCTCATGACCTCTGGGAATGCTTTGAAGGGCACACATGGTGCTCTCCTTGCATAAACCAGTCTACACCAGTTCAGGGATCGGATCCCCAGCCTCTGCACTGGCGCAAAACTGGACAAAGGAAAGGGGAGTGACCACTCTTCTGTCCATCACCACCCCAGGGGTGGTGCCCAGAGCTCCTCCAGTGGGTCCCAGACCTCTGCTATCTTGAATGTGGAGGTGTGGGGGCACAATGAAGGCCTCTGAGTGGCCAGTGCCAGCAGGTATTGTCAGAGAACCCTCCTGATAGGTTCTTACCTGGTTAGGTAGCCAATCCTCCTCTGGGGATGAATTAGGGTCTCTCCGGCGGGTTTCTCTGCAGATAACGAATGCAAGAGCTCACCAGAGTTCCTCTGCATCTCTCTCTTCAACTTCTGCCAAGGATTGACTGCTGAATGCTCCAGGACGCCTGCAAAACCTTAACAAAGAAGCAAGATGACTACCAGCAACATTGTAGTGCCTAATCCTGTCAGCTTTCTCAACCGTTTCCTGTTGGTGCATGCTCTGAGGGCTGTCTGCTTCACCCGACACTGGAAGCCAAGAAGAAATCTCCCGTGGGTCGATGGAGTCTTCCCCCTGCTAACGCAGGCACCAAACCACCAGTCCTCTGGGTCCCCTCTCATCTTGATGAGCATGGTCCCTGGAACACAGGGGCTGGATCCAAGTGACACCGACAGTCCAGAGGACCTCTGTCCAAATTTGGTGGACGTAAGTCCTTGCCTCCCCACAACAGACAGTAATACAGTATACTGCGTGAACTGCAGCTGCTAGGGCTTCTGTGCCCTTTTGCAAGGAATCCTTTGTGCACAGCAAAGCCCAGGTCCCCAGAACTCCGTCCTGCATTGCTGAACTCGCTGAGTTGACCACCGGTTTCGTGGGACCCTCTTTTGTAGTGTTGAGACGACTGCCGTGCTCAGATTTCTTGAACGCCTGTTCAAGTGCTTCTACGGGTGCTGCCTGCTTCTGGGTGGGCTCTCTGTGCTGCTGAGTGCCCTCTCTGTCTCCTCCTCCAAGGGGTGACCTCTTGGTCCTTCCTGGGCCCGGGCAGCGCCCATTTTCTTCAACCGCGACTCTTGCAGCTAGCAAGGCTTGTTTGCGGTCTTTCTGCATGGAACCAACTCTGCATCCTCCAGCAAGCCATGGGACATCTTCTGTGCAAAGGAGAAGTTCCTGGAACGTTCCGTTGTTACAGAATCTTCAGCTTCTTCCACCCGGAGGCAGCCCTTTTGCACCGTCATCCGGGGTTTAGTGGGCTTCTGCCCCCCCCCCCCCCGGACACTTGCGTGACTCTTGGACTTGGTCCCCTTCCTTTGTAGGTCCTCAGGTCCAGGAATCCGTCTCCAGTGCTTTGCAGTCAGCTGTTGTCCTTGCAGAATCCCCTATCACGACTTTACTGTGTTTCTGGGATAGTAGGGCAAATTTACTCCTACTTTATAGGGTCTTGGGGTGGGGTATCTTGGACACCCTTAGTGTTTTCTTACACTCCCAGCGACCCTCTACACACTAGTAGAGTAAATTTACTCCTACTTTCTAGGGTCTTGGGGTGGGGTACCTTGGACACCCTTAGTGTTTTATTACACTCCCAGCGACCCTCTACACACTACACTAGGCCTGGGGTCCATTTGTGGTTCGCATTCCACTTTTGGAGTATATTGTTTGTGTTGCCCCTAGGCCTATTGCATCCTACTGTATTCTACAGTTTTTGCACTACTTTTCTAACTGTTTACTTACCTGATTTTAGTTTGTGTGTATATTTTACTTACCTCCTAAGGGAGTATATCCTCTGAGATATTTTTGGCACATTGTCACTAAAATAAAGTACTTATCTTATGATATAGTGCTATATGATATAAATGGTATAATAGGAGGTTTGCATGTCTCCCAGTTCAGCTTAAGCTGCTCTGCTATAGCTACCTCTATCGGCCTAAGCTGCTAGAACACTACTAATCTACTAATAAGGGATAACTGGACCTGGCACAAGGTGTAAGTACCATCAGGTACCCACTATTAGCCAGGCCAGCCTCCTACAACCACCCACATGACTAGCGGCCTGGCACAAGGTGTAAGTACCATCAGGTACCCACTATAAGCAAGGCCAGCCTCCTACAACCACCCACATGACTAGCCCTGTAAATATGTCTCAGCCCTGCCACCGCAGTGCCTGTGTGTGCAGTTTTAAACTCAACCCAGGACACTGTCCATGGTAGGGAACTAGAGGCTATGGAGCCTTGAGAGTAAGCTTGCCTCCATCACAAATGTCACCCACATTGAAGTCACCCAAGTAGTTACTAAATGTAATGTTATACCGTACATCAGCCTATCCCAGAACAGGCACCAAAAAATGTGATTGATTGTGCTAACAAACCACCAGGTGTCATGCTTCATCATAGGACTTCCCACGCTCATCTAAAACACAGCTTAATGGAGAGCGAGCCTACACCTCCATTCAGGGAGGGACTTCTACTTAACTGTGAACCTGTGACATATTGAAAACTAAAAACCAATGTGGTATACCCAACCAGACTCTTTTAATCAAGTGATATCACTTGGTTTTAAGAATTCAACATGGAGATAAGGGGAACTAGTACCCCACCACCACTCACACTATGGTGATGTGGTACTAGATTCCCCTATCTCCCCTAATCTCCACACAAAATTGTTATTACCAAGTGGTATCCCTCAATTAAAAGAATCCAGTTGGGTATACCACATTGGTTTTTAATATTCACTATGTCACAGGTTCACAGGAAAGTATAAGTGCCTCTCTGAATGGAGGTGTAGGCCATCTCTCCATCAAACCAGTTTTTTGAAGAGTGTGGGAAGTACTATGATGAAGCATGACACCTGGTAGTGTGTGAGAACAACCCCCTCACACAGGCATACACGCATTCATGCACGCATGCATCCATTCATTCCTGCACCCATCTGTACACACATTCATACTGACACGCAGACACGTATTCACATATCCATTCATACACGCATTCTCACACACACATGCAAACAACACTACACACACATTCGCATTCACGCACACCCACATTCATGCACACACACAACACCACCCACCCTCCTACCCTGTTGGAAATCTGACTTACCTGCATCCGTATGGTCTTCCGGCTGTGGACGGGACAGGGTGCTACCACCACCAGCAGCGCCCCCCAGCAGAACACTGCCAGGCTGTATTATTTTTCATAATACGGCTGGCGGCGGTCTACTGGCGTGGCACTGCTGGTGGTAGCAGCGTCACCTTAACACCGTCCGCCAGCATGGCCACAGCTGAATTTCTGCCCTTCTTGTGGTGGAAATCCGGCTGTGGTCATATTATGGCGGACGGATGTTAGCGGCGGCAACGGTCTTTTAGCGGCCATCGCCACGGCAGTAGGCGGCACTTACCGCCAATGCTATAATAAGGGCCATAGACTCTTATTGTGCATGACCTGTTATCATACCCCCCTTTCTCTCCAATAGTAGAAATAGCGACATAGGGGATCCTGGTAATTTTGGACAGGAGGGGACTTGCAGTTAGTATACCATTTTGAGATATACATGTGGGAATTGACACATTTTGCGTTTTTTACGGGCACGGTTCCTGATTCAGGGTGTTTTACTGATGTATAGCAGAGGAAGTTGAGCCACGGCCAGTATTCCCACCTGGGTCCCTAGTTCTGATGTCAACAGCTTGGGTCGTTTGGTCACTTGTTCTCTGTTAATTCCTGTCTTTTGAATGGTTATGCTTATCTACATTCAATTTTTTTTTTCTATTAGTTTGGCTTTACTTTCTTTTTGTATTTTGTTCACCAATACTTTTATCTCATGGTTTATATTCTAATATTTGTAGTTTTTGTATTAACTACTGTATAGTGACTCAGGACTTTTTCTGATTAAGGCTGTGATTCCAAGTTATTCGGAACCCAGGTGCTTTTCATCACATCAGAAAAAGAACAGTATCCTGGGGTCTTTTATTTATCAGGTGTGCTAAATAGAAGCTTTTAAGAGTTTCAGGGGAATAAGATGCAAATTGAGTGCTTACTGCACCAAAAGCACCATGACCTGCATGGCATGGTAAATACTATACACTTTTTGACCAGGTTTGAACTGCCAGATTTAACAAACTTTGTTATATTTATTGTATCATCTAATTACCGGATCCATTAAATACCACTCAAGTCGTAAATCCGACCCCTGCACAAAGAGGAGTTTACTCAGGGGTCGAAAACACTGATCCACTTGTAGTCAAGGCGTAAAACCCTGTTACACTGGGGTTAGAATTGCGAGTTAGATGGTATTTAGTGGCCCACATTTATGTGAAAATGATGGAGCGCAACGCTGCGCTAAAATTGGCAGTGCTGTGCGCTGTCATTTTCACAACAAAGGGATGCACCGTATTTAATTGAATACGGCGCACCCCTGTGTTGTCCCCTGCGCTGGTGCTAAATTGAGCTGCCAGCGCCAACACAGGCATCCTTGCACCATCGTACAAGGATGTATGCGTTGAGGGGTGTGATTGTTTATGTGCAGGAAGGTGTCCCTTCCTGAACATAAACAACCAGTAATGGTGCTTTGGCAGTTCTGTGCATGCTGCAGAATGCAGCACACATAGAAGTGCCAAAGCTTAATTTTCAAATGATTGTTTATGTGCAGGAAGGGACACCTTCCCGCACATAAAGAATAATTTCTGGCATTTTGCTCTTTTTATGCATGCTGAAGAATGAAGCAGGCGTAGTAAAATTAAAAAAACAAGGAGGAATAAAAGTGTTCCACCTTGTTGACCCTTGCTAATCGCACCCTTGGAGGACCTGGATGAGCTGGGTGAGATGGTTGCAGTGGTCATCGCAAAGGAGCTGGTCACTGGAATCACAGGACAGCGCAGACTGCCACGAAACACCACAAATGCAGTGTAAGTTGCAAGGGGGGATATCTGGAACTCCACTAATGGCAGAAGGGGGAGGCACATAGGACACACTCAATGCATGCTACTGGGTTGCATGGGGACACATAAGCCCTGAATCAAGACTCGCCATCCTCACCCAAGCCAGACATGTACTGACGCTTTGGTTGTGCAATGCACACCAATATATACACAATGTCAACATAGGCCTCTCACTATGGCTATACTCCAACATGTATATAAGCACCACAATGCCTGGTAGGCACGTGCAAATAGTGTGGCTGTTCCATTACAACATCCATTGTGTATAGTCAAAACCCCTTTACTGACACAACATAGACATCAGAGACTAGGGTGGAAGTCAATAGCACCCCAGGGGTGGTGTCTCTGGCCAAAATACTTCCCTTCCTCAATGTCGCATTGCCTTTAATCATGAGGGCTGCATTTTGCAGCACACATTGAAATGCCATCTCAACAAAATAGCTTGTATATGTGCAGGAAGGGACACCTCCCTGCAAATGAACAAATAATCACTTCAAGGGAGCCACCCCGTCATCATGTTGCAACAATGCCTGTTTTGGTGCAGGGAGCACTAATCTGTGCAGGTGCAGAGGGACTTGCAGGGCTGTACTCTATTCAAGTAAATATGGCACATCACTGCGTATCTAAAATGCTGCAGTGTGCTGCAACACATCTTGCAGCTTCCCTGAGCCATGCCAAATGAGAAAAAACCTACCTAAAAGCTTGCAACCTGTGGAATGCAACCCATACAGGGTGAACCCACAACAACACACACACAACCATATGCGTCATATGGGAATGGCCACAAAATAAAATGCATACAACACATTGTACATGTATGTGAACATCATGTGTGCAGCTGAAAAAGTGGCTGCAATCTCACCATTTGTCAAGTTAGAGGGCTAGATCAAACAGAAAATGATGGTGCGTGCTGCTGTGCAAAATTAGACAGCATCACGCACCATCATTTTAAAAATGCATGGTTGTGCCATATACATAAGAATATACCGCACCCCTGTGTACCTCCATGCGCAAGTGGAAATCAGATGTTGCACGTCAATAGCCACCCTTGCACCATAATGCAAGGATGGCTGTGTTGAGGGGGAGAATCTTTATGTGCAGGAAGGAACACCATCCTGCACAACAACAAAATTAAAGTGCGATTTGCTACTAGTCTGTGTGCAGTAGAATGCAGCACACGTAGTAAAAGCAAAAATGCAGTACAAATGTAAGTATTACTCCTAGAGCCTGGGCTGATGTCAGATATTGGCCCAGCGTCCGAAATACAAACAGTCCAAATTCAGAGGCAGTGTCAAAACGCAATGGGTGTTGCCGTGGTATAACCACAGCAACACCCATTTCACACACCTTCCAAGCAAAGTGCTGGGTGTGAATGGGCCATATATACAAGGTGGCATCAAAGCAAACAAAGGGCTTCAGGCGACTTAGTACATATGGGGCAGGGCATTGTGCCTCCTGAGCCTCACCAAAAGTTACACTCAGGTGGCACTTGGGGGACCTACTGATGCCCCTAAATACCTAGGGGCATATTTATGAGCCTTGGTACGTCCACAGCAACACCCATTGCTTTTCTTGATGCTCCTGTGGCGCAATGCCCTGTGCCGTATTTACAAGTTGATGTTAAGCCACTTTCTGTGGCTTAATTTCACCCTGTAGATATGGCCCCTTCACACCAAGCACTTTGTGTGGAAGGGCCGTACATTGGGTGTTGCTGTGGGCGTACCACATACAGTCTAACACACATTCCTCAACAATGACTTACTCCTCATCTATGACTGTATGGGTGCCCTTAGGCCCACAGTGAGTTTGCCACTGCACTGGGTGATGCAACAGTTTCCTGAAACATTGTACATCATTTTCACATGCATGTTAGACATCAAAGTACTAGGTACGCACACAGCATTCACATCATATGCATATGTGATGTGACCTACATCACTCACAAATATCATGGTGGCAGGACCATGTTATGAAACCTACAGAGATCTGGCGTGGGAAGAATCGTAGACTTTTCACACAACCATCTGGAGGTTAGTTGTCTAATAATTGTGTACACTACTGAATGTCGTGCAGCACTATATGGCTCCTTGCTGAACTACAGACTCATTACATCTGAAGGCTATGTGCCACCTAAAGATCTATGCTGATATAACCCACATCAGTACCATCTTGTCAGTAAGTGTAAGCTATGTGTGGCACACAGTGCTGACAATGGTGCTCTGACAAAGTGGTTGTCAACAGGCATGCTATGTACATAAACTGCTGCCCTGAGACCTATCATGGTAGACATCAATGAATAAGTGGCCAGCCATTGCAATTCCTATTTCACACAATTTCAGGTCAGCACACATTGCACCTTGAACTACAAGCAAGCCATTCTCATTGCACAACATTCTTCAATGATTTCATATCATTGGTCAGGCAAAACCATTTTTCATAGCATTCCACACTTCAGACTGATTCACACCAAATGCTGGATTAGCACACATGACGCACAAGATGACACTTACTGGACACATCGGGATTTTCAAATCGGGCAACCTCTTCTATAGGGTAGGGCGCAGGTCCACCTGCAAGACATGAATGGAAAACATTGCTTAGTATAATTTGTACATATCACTTAATGGACGACTTTGTTCACTGTTAACTTGTTAGGAGGAGTCAGCAAGTCATCCTAGTGGTAGATAAGAGCAACTGACAAACATCTATGATTAGTCAATCATACATAGTCTCAGATAATGTATATCCACGCACCTACAAACCATCACTGTTCCTGACACTCCTGTGGTGCTTTTCACTGCACCATTTATACATGGCATTGTAATGCAGGTGTCTGTTAGCTCTTCACCTCCATGACCATATGGGACTGCTTGACAATGTATATTGCATCTGAGGGGCATGCTATGGTTGTTGCAGTGGGTGTCCTTTTGTGACTCCCATAGCATTTGAGTCTGCCTCAGATGTTGTAGACATCTAGCTCATTGTCACAGCAAACTGACAAACTGCTGCCCAGGTGTTGTGTGGGTCTTCCAAGGTGTTGAGGAATGACGTGATACATCCTTCAGTGAAGTACGTGATATGTGTGTGCCATCACAAGGCACACACATGAGCAATAATGCTTTAGGGGTATACTCATGTAAAGATAGTTGTACCTACCTGCACATTGACTGATTGAAATCATGGATGTATTGGCAATAGTGTGTGGCCAACCATTGTTGCTATGGTATATCATTATTTGTCCAGGGAGGGATAATAACATGGGCATACAAAGATGCCTCAACACAGACACACTTGGGGGGTCATTCTGACCCTGACGGGCGGCGGAGGCCGCCCGCCAGAGTTCCCCCACCAAAATACCACTCCGCGGTCGAAAGACCGCTGAGGGTATTTTGGGATTTGCCCTGGGCTGGCGGGCGACCGCCAAAAGGCCGCCCGCCAGCCCTGGGCAAATCATTCTTCCCACGAGGACGCCGGCTCAGAATTGAGCTGGCGGAGTGGGAAGGTGCGACGGGTGCAGTGGCACCCGTCGCGTATTTCAGTGTCTGCATAGCAGACACTGAAATACTAAGTGGGGCCCTCTTACGGGGGCCCCTGCAGTGCCCATGCCATTGGCATGGGCACTGCAGGGGCCCCCAGGGGCCCCGCGGCACCCCCTACCGCCATCCTGTTCCTGGCGGGATGGCGGTAGGGGGTGTCAGAACCCCCATGGCGGCGGAGCGCGCTCCGCCGCCATGGAGGATTCTCAAGGGCAGCGGAAAACCGGCGGGAGACCGCCGGTTTTCCAAATCTGACCGCGGCCAAAGCGCCGCGGTCAGAATGCCCTGCGGGGCACCGCCGGCCTGTCGGCGGTGCTCCCGCCGACCCTGGCTCCGGCGGTCTCAGACCGCCGGGGTCAGAATCAGGGCCTTGATCTGTGATCCAAGGATGCATTTGTTGGTACAGATTGCTGAGTGATGTGTCAGTGTTGGAGCAGATGCAGGGGAGTCCCATACTATCAGAGAGAAGCAGCAGGCCTGTGGAACTGACTTTGTACATGTGTGTGGTAATAGACATAGTATAGGGTGTATGTGATACACAATGAACTGGAATAGGGAAGTGCTAGTAGTCTGGACCCAGTGCATGGTCAAGATCCCTTACATGGCCTTTGCCAATGACACAAAGGGACCAATAGAACAACAAGGGTGCAGCACCAATTGCATCTATATAGTCCTTGTGGCCCTCAGTACACCCATTACCCCTGCCATGTGTGCACCTAATGAGAATTAAGGCACAGCATGATGCAGGTAGAGTCCAACTGCATCTATTTATGTGTATGTAAATGATGTACTCAGCACCAGTTGCAACAGATCATCACAACTTCTGCTGATTATATGGGGCCCATCTCATACATTTTTATGCCCCCATATCACACCTGCTCTCAGCAGCCGTTCAGAGTGCATGACAAATTGAAATAAGAGCTTTCTCAGTTTACTTAGTGGCTTATACATATGCCTCCCAAACAGGTTTGGGGACCCCTTCTATACATGATGCATGGTGCAGGCCTAATTTGGTGCTGCCCACTACGAGTTGCACTATGCATGCATCACAATACTTTGAAATGGTTGTGCAGGCAAAATGGTACATCTACTCAGCACTGGCTTAATTTTTGTACATTTGAATTGTAGGTCTAAGGTGGCGCAGGGACTCTTCATACAGCTTGCATATGACATGTCCAGATCTACAACCATTGAATGAAGAAATCAACTGTATCTGCAACTGTCATGCACATGCAAAAGAAAGGACTTTGTATGAAAATGGGAGACTTACTTGCCTCTGTTTCCCATGTTGTTGATGTGTGCTGGTCTCTGTTTTTGCTGTTTTTGATACTCTGGACACTTTACCACTGCTATCCAGTGCTAAAGTGTAAGTGCTCCTATGTAAAATGTATGTGTTATTCGCTTTCCAGGATTGGCATATTTGATTTACTAGTAAGTCCCTAGTACACAGCACTAGAGATGACCAGGGCATCTAAATCAAATGCTACTAGGGGGCCTGTAGCACTGGTTGTGCCACCCAAATTATTAGCCCTGTAAACATGGCTCAGACCTGCCACTGCAGTGTCTGTGTTTGCAGTTTTAAACTACCCATTCGGCTTGGCAAGTGTACCCACTTGCCAGGCCTAAACCTTCCCTTTTCTTACATGAAAGGCACCCCTACAGTAGGCCCTAGGTAGCCAAATGGGCAGGGTGCAGTGTATGTTTAAGGTAGGAAATGTACGAATGTGTTTTAAATGTCCTAACAGTGAAACACTGCCAAATTCGGTTTTCACTGTGCAAGGGCTTTCTCACTTTGGGAGCAGATTGAAATTTAGAGTTTAGAGTCCCTGAACTCCCGATTTAGAAAAGAGATATTTTGTTAAAGGTTTTTTTTAGATTGTGTGTTTGAAAATGCCACTTTTAGAAAGTAGGCATTTTTTTGCTTAAACCATTCTGTGACTCTGCCTGTTTGTGGATTCCCTGTCTGGGTCAGTTTTACACTTGGGCTGTTTGTACCTCTCCTCTAGACAGTAACAAAAAGGGAGCTGGGGTGTACCCTGCATATCCTGATGAGCCATCTGTGCTGGGAGGGAGGGAAGGAGTGGCCACTTACACCTGAATGGGCTGTACCTGCCCTCACACAATGCAGTCTCCAACACCCTGGAGTATGTTTTGGAGCCTGGCCGGGGCAAGGCAGGATCTTACAACCAACCTTCCTTTGAAGATTACCTACTTCAAAGGCAGAAAGTAGTGTACCCAAAACCCCTAAAAAATTGGATCACTGCTGGAAACAAGAGGAACTTCTGCCAAAGAGAAGAGCTGAAGAGCTGAGGAGAAGTGCTGCTCCTGCCTATGACTGTGCTTTATTGGGCAATCCTGCAGCTGCTGCTTCTGCCTGTGAAAGAGGACAAAGTCTAGACTTTGTTTTGTATTTCTGCTTGAGAAGAATCTCCAATGGCTTGAACTGAGCTTGCCTCCCGTTGTTAAAGTCTTAGGGCCAAGAAAGACTTCCCCTGCTAGCACCTGGACTCTCTGCTAAGACTCCTGCCTTGCCAAGTGGTGCCCTATCCAGTCCCTTGGCCCTTGAAAGGTGAAGTTGGCAGACAAGAAATGAAAGTCCACGCACAGAATGCTGTGCGGGGAAATTTTCAATGCATCTTCTGCAACGCAGCTAATAAACGACGCACCGCCAGCTTCCTGGCTAAAATCGAAGCTCCACTCTCATCGCAGCTGGAGAAACAATGCGCAACACCCGCTTATGGAGCATGGTTTCTGATACCGTGCGACCGGATTTTCCATGCATCGGTCGTACACGGATGGTAGATGCCACGTCTGGAATCGACGCATCGTTTTCTTGCGAGGGAGAAAAAACTACGCATCGCCAACCCGACGAGAGAAGGAAGCAGTGCATGGCCTAACTTGTGAGTAAGGAATCAATGCATTGCTACCGTTTTCCGATGCACGCTCGCCCGTGCAGCTGTATTTTTGCCACTAACCAGGTACTTCGTGTAACAACAGCATTCTTGCTATTTTCTGAAGATTAAGGCTGAAGCCACCCGCCAAGATCGGACCGCTGGGCGGCCGCCCATGCCGCCACACCCCCAGCGCGGCTATTCGCCGGCCCAGCGGGGATCTCGGCCGCAACACAGGAGCTGGCTCCAAATGGAGCCGACGATGTTGCGGCCGTGCGACGGGTGCAGTTGCACCCGTCGCACTTTTCACTGTCTGCTATGCAGACAGTGAAAAGCAGCACGGGCCCTGTCAGGGGGCCCCTGCACTGCCCATGCCAGTGGCATGGGCAGTGCAGGGGCCCGCAGGGGCCCGCCACACCCCAGACTGTCAGCCTTTTCCTGGTGGTTCAAACTGCCAGGAAAAGGCTGGTGGTAGGGGAACTCATAATTCCCTGGGCGCTGCACTGGAGGATTACTACCGCCGGGGCTATTGTGGCAGGAAACCACCGGCCCCGGCGTTGCGACCGCGGCGCTTCCGCCATGGTCGTAATGACCTGGGAAGCACCGCCAGCCTGTTGGCGGTGCTTAAGTCATAACAGCCCTGGCGGTCTTGTACCGCCAGGGTTGTAATGACCCCCTAAGACTCTTATTCTTTTGAAAATTCATATCTTGACTTGCGTATTTTGGATTTATCTTGACTTGCGTATTTTGGATTTTTGTCGTTTTGGTTTTGTTTGATTTAAATAAATATTACACATTTTTCTAAACTGGTGTGGTGTCCATTTTGTAGTGTTTCTACTGTATTGCTGTGTGTGTTGGTACAAATACTTTACACATTGCTTCTGAAGTTAAGCATGCCTGCTCATGCCAAGTTACCAAAGGAGGAAGCGGGGGTTAACTGAGTGTGATTCTCCTTTACCCTGACTAGAGTGAGGGTCCTTGCTTGGACAGGGGTTAACCTGACTGCCAACCAAAGACCCCATTTCTAACACTTACCAACTGCTCCACCGATCTTTATGCCCAGATAATCCAACAGATCCTTCTCCCTTGTCACAGGATCTTCCCAGCGGTGCATGAGTTGGTGGTCATTCCTTCCTGTCCCAAAGATCCATGTGAGGTGGTGAAGCACATTGCCCCACCTCAGCCGCCTTGCCATGTGGGGTAGCCAAGAATCACAAGGCCAACCACTTGCAGCATCATGGGAAGGTAGTGCTGAACAAGCCAAATAACCTCTCCAAGCTCATTGGCCGACATCTGCCCCATCCTCCCTTTCCCAGACATACTGGACTGCAAATGCAGTTCACCCAAAAGAAAAAAGAATATGTACCTAACACCTAACCCAACTACCCCTACAACTATACTACCCCAGACAAACACCCCACAATGCAGAGACAAAAACAGTACACGTATAATACAAAAGACAATTTTAAAGACATATAAAACACAACACCTACAGGTCACAGGACAATAAACACTACAAACACTACAAAACTCCTACAGCACCAGCTGCTCACCCCTCACAGAGTGACAGACAAAAAGACTGTGAAGTGAAAGTGAACTCACTGTACCATGTTTGCAGGCTGGATTTTCCTGTTTCATCAGTTTCTGGGTGTGTGCATCACATTTCCAGTCATGCGTCATTTGTTTTGATGCATGATGGTCATGCATCGTTTTTGTCACCTTTAACATGAAATTGCCCATGGACATGTGATAGACGTTCAGGGGCCTTTGTTTTTAGCTTGGGGGAATAACATGATATATGCTTATGCATGAAAAACTGTGACGCATGACACTCATGCGACTATTTTTTCACAATGGTGTGTAAAGAGGCGTGTGAACATGTAATTGCCGCTCAGGGCCTCGTTGTCATTTTACTTACATTGTAGTGTGGAGTTGATGGGTTTGCATCATTATTTTTGACGCATGACGAAATTGTGTGGATTTTTGCATTGTAGGCCTTGATTGCACCCTGATTCACTTAACATGTCACATGGGCTGTGCTACAATGTTGTATATGTAGTATGGCTACATGTGCGTGACTGTCCGGTAATGTCATTATGGTGACATTGGTTTGTTGAACCTATCAGTTTGTTTATGAGTCTGCTGCATGAGATTATTCATACCTTGTGCCTATGTGCATGTGTAGCTACACTGTGCCCACATACATGTGTGTTATGTGTGTACATATGTGTATGTATACTAATTTGTGGGTGGACTACATTGTTATGTCTGAGATACAAATGTACACTGTTAGAAATGGGGTCTTTGGTTGGCAGTCAGGTTACCCCCTGTCCAAGCAAGGACCCTCACTCTAGCCAGGGTAAGTCACACACAATCCAAATTATCCTGTGCCCACCCTCTGGTAGCTCGGCACTGAGCAGTCAGGCTTAACTTAGAAGGCAATGTGTAAAGTATTTGTGCAATAAATCATAAAATACCACAATATAACACCACCAAAATACACCACACAGTGTTTAGAAAAATATATAGACCCTCATTTCAACATTGACGGTATTGACCGCCTACCGCCACGTTGAAGACCGCCAACATACCGCCGCCGTGGCTACCAGCCATCTACCGGTATTATTACTGCCGATGATATTCCGCAAGAATGCTGGCGGAACACTTCCGACGGCCATGGCGGCAGACAGCGGTAAGGTGGCGCTGCTGACAGCAGTACCGCCACGCCAGCAAAACACCGCTGACCGTATCATGACCTTTTCATGGTGTATTGCTGGCGGACACTGCTGCTGACAGCAGTGGAACAGGCCGTCTCCAGCCGGAGGACCCCCAGCAAGCAGGTAAGTCAGATTCTCCGACCAGAGAGGGGGTGTTGTGTGTATGTGGAGGGTGTTGTGTGTATGTATTGCTATGCGTGCATGCTGGTGTGAGTCACGTAGGATGCATGTGTGAATGAGTGATTGTTAGTGTTGTGTGTTGTGAATGCATGTGTGTGACAAGGTATGTTGGTGTGTGTTGCGGTGTGTGGGTATGTATGTGTGCATGCATATGTGTGTTTGGGTGCATGTGTGGGTGTGTATGTGCGGGGGGGCAGGGGAGAGAGCTGGAGGGTGGGGGAGGACTCTGGGGTAGGGGAGGGGGGCAGGGGAGACCCCTATCAGTGCCAGGGAAGGAATTCCCTGGCACTGATAGCGCATATAGCCATGGTTTTCGTGGCAGTAACTTTGGCACGAAAACCATGGCGGTAGGCCGGGTCGTGATCCAGAGGGAGGGATTGTGGCGGCCACCAGCCTGGAGACCGAAGTCTCCAGCCCAGTAGCCGTTACCACCCTGACGGTCGGTGTGTTAAAGTGGTGGATTTGGATGGCTGTAGCCGCCATGATCCAAATCCCAATTTTTTTACAGCCGGCCTGTTGGCGGTATTACCTCCGCTTTAACACCGACCGCCAGGGTTGTAATGAGGGCCATAACATTTATTTGGATAAATGCAGGTCAAAACGATAAAAAATGAAATAAACAAATGTAGGGATATCACTAAAAGTCATATCAAGTGTCTTACAGTTGAAATGTTACTGTAAAAGCAATAAAAAGTGTCTTAAGTTCTCCTAAAAACAACAAGTGTCTCTTGCAGGGCAAAGTACCTGGTTTGCATTGACAAATCCTCGCAAGGGACCACAGAGGAGGAGGTGCATGGAAAATGATGAGAGTTGGTAAGTTTCGCCACTTCGCACAGGTACTTGGGTTGTTATTTTCCACGCTGGGAAGATGCTGCTTCGATTTCCAGTGCGCCGACTTGGAACCTCTTCAGGTTGTGGGGTTTTCAGACGCCCCGGGGATGATGCATGGAATGCTGGGCTTGCGCAGCAAAGTCAAAGGGGCTGCATCAATTCCGGGAGGCAATGCATGGAATTTTCTTCCGCACGGCAGGCTCTGCATCAATTCCTCTCAGGAAGTCAGGTAGCGTTGTTCTGAGTCGGCTTGCGTCGATCCAGATGGGCTGTGCGTTGAAGTTCCAGTTCGCGTTGCTGGTGCTGCATGGATCTTCTGTCGCGAAGTCGGGCTGTGTCGTTCCGGACTCTGCATACAGTGAATTTTTCACCGCAAGCAGGGTCTGCGTCTTTCTTGGCAGGCGGTGCGTCAAATTTTCACCCCACGGGGATTTCAGCTGCAGGAGAAACATCTTTTTGTTCCTGAGACTTCAGTGAACAGGAGGCAAGCTCTATCCAAGCCCTTGGAGAGCACTTCTGCAGCAAAGCAAGAGAGCAGCGCGACAGCAGGGCAACAGCAAGGCAACAGTCCTCTTCAGAAAGCAGTCAGGTGAGTCCTTTAGGCAGCCAGGCAGTTCTTCTTGTCAGAGTGCAGGTTCTGGTTCAGGTTTCTTCTCCAAGAAGTGTCTGAGGTCATAGGGCAGAGGCCCTGTTTTTATACTCAAATGTGCCTTTGAAGTGGGGGAGACTTCAAAGAGTGGCTTAGAAGTGCACCAGGTCCCCTTTCAGTTCAATCCTGTCTGCCAGGGTGCCAGTAGGGGGTGTGGCAGTCCTTTGTGTGAAGACAGGCCCTCCACCCTCCCAGCCCAGGAAGACCCATTCAAAATGCAGATGTATGCAAGTGAGGCTGAGTATCCTGTGTTTGGGGTGTGTCTGAGGGAATGCACAAGGAGCTGTCAAATAAATCCAGCCAGACGTGGATTGTAAGGCACAGAAAGATTTAAGTGCAAAGAAATGCTCACTTTCTAAAAGTGGCATTTCTAAAATAGTAATATTAAATCCAACTTCACCAGTCAGCTGGATTTTGTATTACCATTCTGGCCATACTAAATATGACCTTACTACTCTTTTCAGATCAGCAACTACCACTCAAACAATGTATGAGGGGAGCCCCAATGTTTAGCCTATGAAGGGAGCAGGCCTCATAGTAGTGTAAAAACGAATTTAGGAGTTTTACACTACCAGGACATGTAAACTACACAGGTACATGTCCTGCCTTTGACCTACACCGCACCCTGCCCTAGGGGTTACCTAGGGCACACCTCAGGGGTGACCTATATGTAAAAAAATGGGAGTTTTAGGCTTGGCAAGTACTTTTAAATGCCAAGTCGAATTGGCAGTGAAACTGCACACACAGGCCTTGCAATGGCAGGCCTGAGACAAGGTTAAGGGGCTACTCAGTGGGTGGCACAATCAGTGATGCAGGCCCACTAGTAGCTTTTAATCTACAGGCCCTGGGCACACATAGTGCACTCTACAAGGGACTTAAAAGTAAATTAAATAACCCAATTGGGTGTGATCCAATGTTACCATGTTTAAAGGGAGAGAGCATATGCACTTTAGCACTGGTTAGGAGTGGTAAAGTGCACAGAGTCTAAAAAACAGCAAAAACAGTGTCTCAAAAGTAGAGGGAGGCAGGCAAAAAGTTAGGGGTGACAACCCTAAGGCTGTCAGGTCTAAAATTTGTCCCCCTCAGCTGAAAGTGGGGAGAGCTACTCAACCTCCTGGGAGCTCTCATCACTCAGGCGGAAGTATCTGGAGAGACCATCAACGTTGGCGTGGTTAATTCTCAGGCGATGCTCCACCGTAAAGTCCATCCCCTGCAGGGAAGTGGAACACCTCAAGAGTTTAGTATTCTCATCCCTCATCTGCATGAGCCATCTGAGGGGCCTGTGGTCTGTCTGAACCTGGAAGTGAGTCCAAACAGGTATGGTCTCAGCTTACTCAGTGCCCAGACCACAGAAATGCTTCTCTTTCAATAGCACTCCACCTCTGTTCCCGTTCTTCTGCTAATAAATACTACTGGTTGGTCTAGGCCCTCCTCATTTAGCTTTGGTATGACCACCCATATGCCATGGACTGAAGTGTCTGTCTGCGCGATAAATTCCTTGGAGTAGTCAGGAGCCTTGAGCACGGGGGAAGTGCACATGGCTTCCTTCAGGGAGTCAAAGGCTTTCTAACAAGCCTCTGTCCAATTCACCAACCTAGGTTGCTTTTTGGATGTGAGTTCTGTCAAGGGTGTCACCATGGTTCCATAGCCCTTGACCAATCTGCGGTAATAACCAGTGAGACCTAAGAAGGCTCTCACCTCCGTTTGGGTTCTAGGTGGTTGCCAGGCCTTGATAGTTTCAATCTTGGCCTGGAGGGGCTGCACCTTGCCACCACCTACTAGGTGTCCCAAGTACACCATGGAACCCTGCCCAATCTGGCACTTAGGGGGTCATTACAACATTGGCGGTAAAAGGCGCTTACCGCCGTGCAGAAGACCGCCAATACACCGCCGCAGCCGCAGAATTCCGCCACAGCTAATATGACCCACATCTCTGAATCCGCCGAAATTCAGAGACCCACACAAGTCCGCCACAACAAAGGTCAGTGATAAACTGGCGAAAACAAAACCACCACCGTCACGCCAACAGAAACAGGCCCATGCTATCACGACCCACGAATCCACGCGGCGGTCTTTCAACTGCGGTATTCCATTGGTGGTACACACCGCTGCGCTCAAAATACACACACGTCTCCAAAACACCGCCACATTGGACAATTCCAAATACACACACCTGATACACATACAAACACCACTCCCACACACCCAACACAATACAAAAAAACACACACCCACATCACCCACAAACCCCTACGACCAAAAACTGAAGACGAAGGCGACAGACAGAGACTACAGCAATAGACAACCCCACCACACAGAGGCACACAACACCATCACCCATACAACATCCAAGCTCAAAACACCCCACACCACCACACATCACCACACTCATCAACACATACACCACCCCACACATCACCTACACCACCCCATGTCACGCCAAAGATACCCCAGGTTTTCCGAGGAGGAGCTCAGGGTCATGGTGGAGGAAATCTTACGGGTAGAGCCACAGCTATTTGGAGCACAGGTGCAGCACACCTCCATAGCCAGGAAGATGGAGCTATGGCGCAGAATCGCCGACAGGGTCAACGCTGTGGGACAGCATCCAAGGAATCGGGAGGACATCAGAAAGAGGTGGAACGACCTATGGGGGAAGGTGCGTTCCGTGGTCTCCAGGCACAACATTGCGGACCCCCACCTCCTCCCCCACAACTAACAACATGGGAGGAGCAGGTCTTGACCATCATGCATCCAGAGGGCCTTAGAGGAGTCGGTGGAATGGACACTGGTAAGTCAAATCTTAACTATCATATCCCCCACCCTACCTGCATGCTATTACACACCCCCACCCTCATCCCCTCCCCTATCACTACAACTCCTCACTAATGTACTAATAACACAAACCACACATCCCAACACCAACCCCTGCATGACACAACTAAGCATGGACACCCATCACTAAAGCATGGCCACTGCACATACCCATAACAACCCCCCAACCATCATCACACAAGCCCACACACAGGAATGCTTGCACTGGGG
Source organism: Pleurodeles waltl (assembly GCF_031143425.1). Taxonomy (NCBI): domain Eukaryota; kingdom Metazoa; phylum Chordata; class Amphibia; order Caudata; family Salamandridae; genus Pleurodeles; species Pleurodeles waltl. The sequence continues at coordinate 638,371,642 of NC_090444.1, forward strand.
TACACGCACACCCACCCATTGCACACCATGACACACACACATGCAATAATCATGCTCTTATACCCCTGCAGGACCACTACGTAACATCACCACACAGCAGGGTCCAGACATCTCCACTCCACCCACAGAAGAGGCCCACAGTGACGACAGCAGCTCTGGCCAACTGGATCCAGATGACCAGCCCGGACCATCGTGGGCCTTGGGACAGTCGGTTCCCCTTGCACAGGCACAGCCCAACACTGACCTTCCACCCTCTGGTAACACCAGCACAGCACCCACCCAGCGGGCCCATACCTCCGTGCCCAGGACACGTCAATCAGCTGTGTGTCCACCACTACAGGGAACCCAGGATAACCCACCACCCCAACAACAACAGGGACCTGGGGGCAGTGGTAGTGGGCATACGGTCCAAGGGACGGAGGTACAGGAACACAGGGGAACTGGCAGGGCTGCTGTGCGACAGGGGGTGGACAGGCCAAGGGAACCCACTCTCCACGAGGCCCTCTCCTACATCATGGGAGCATACCACCACTCCCAGGAGACAATGGCTACGGTCCTGGCCAAGTTTCAGGAGACCCAGCGCCTGCAGGACGAACAGTATTTGGGGTTCAGGGAGGAGCTCAGAACCATCAGCTCCGCCCTGGGCACCATCGTAGGGGTGCTGAAGGACATACAAAAGACCATGAGGGACACCGTGGCACTCCAAGGGGCCCCTGACACTAGCCTGGACGATGAACTGCCCACCACCTCCGCCGGCGCTAGTGGACAGGACGCCCCGCCGCAGGACCACCACACCAGCACCCCACCCCCTGCAGACGGAGAACCACCACGCAAGCGGTCCCTGAGATCCAGGAACAGGACAGAGCAAGATGGCAAGACCCCCGCCAGGAAATGAGACCACCCTGATTGTCATCCCACTGTCTCACTTTGTTACCCTGTCCAGATTGGAACTGCCCCAGCTCCGCTTCCTATGCCCATATGGGCAAAGCACCTGTGAGACTAATAGACTGGACTCAGCCATGGACATTCCTCCTCCATCACCCATCACCATTTTGCCACCCCCTCCAATAATTAGCACTTCAATAAACACCCTTGAACCACAAAAAAATCTGTAGTCAGTCTGTGATTTTGAAAATGTATATTAGCAATGACAGTGACAAAATGCGTTTTCAAATGTAATGCCAACATACCTATGTCACACATCACAAGTCCATGAAGGATGCAAGCAGATGACACACGTTGGTAACCACACCTGTGAAACCGTAATGGAAATGTACAACTCCATTACCAAATACTGCTTCTAATTGACAGACAGGATAGAGGTAGAAGTGTGAAAGTGAATGTAATAGTAAAAAAAATTGTTCTCACCTGTGTGTCACTGGAAATATTGCTGTATGACTGACTCCCTGTTGTCTATGTCTTCTTCCTCAGCTTCCTCCTCATCACTGTCCACAGGCTCCACAGCTGCCACAACACCGTCATCTGGACCATCCTTCTGCAGAAAAGGCACCTGGCGTTGCAAAGCAATATTGTGAAGCATCGAGCAGGCGATGATGATCTGGCACACCTTCCTTGGTGAGTAGAATAGTGAACCACCTGTCATATGGAGGCACCTGAACCTGGCCTTCAGGAGGCCGAAGGTGCGTTCGATCACCCTCCTAGTCCGCCCATGGGTCTCATTGTAGAGTTCCTCTGCCCTGGGATTCCTCACTGGGGTCAATAGCCATGACAGGTTGGGGTAACCAGAGTCCCCTAATAGCCACACACGGTGCCTCTGGAGTTGACCCATCACATAAGGGATGCTGCTATTCCGCAGGATGTAGGCGTCATGCACAGAGCCAGGGAACATAGCATTTACCTGGGAGATGTACTGGTCGGCCAAACATACCATCTGTACATTCATGGAATTATAACTCTTCCGGTTCCTGTACACCTGTTCACTCCTGAGTGGGGGGACCAGAGCTACATGGGTGCAATCAATAGCACCTATGATGTTGGGGATATGTCCCAGGGCATAGAAGTCACCTTTAACTGTAGCCAAATCCTTCACCTGAGGGAAAACGATGTAGCTCCTCACGTGTTTCAGCAGGGCAGACAACAGTCTGGACAACACGTTGGAAAACTGGGAAATCCCTGATGCCATGGCCACTGTTGTTTGAAATGATCCACTTGCAAGGAAATGGAGCACTGATAGCACCAGCACTTCAGGGGGTATTCCTGTGGGATGGTGGATTGGTGAGATCAGGTCTGGCTCCAACTGGGTACACAGTTCCTGGATTGTGGCACGGTCAAACCTGTAGGTGATGATCAAATGTCGCTCCTCCATTGTTAGCAGGTCCACCAGCGGTCGTTACACCGTAGGATTCTGCCATCTCCTCAAATGTCCCAGCTGACGGTGCCTGAGAAGGACAACAGCGACCACAGAGTCAACAAATTCTCAGGTATGTACCCACAGATACACAGAACACGACACCAAATACAAAACTCTTCCTGTATGTGTGTTGAGTGTAGGCCTAGGTATGAGTGACGCAGTAATAAATGAAGCCATGTGGGCCCCTGAAATGGCGGCTGACCTCTAAAATGGGACAATGGGATGTGAGATATCTGCGCTGGCGTTGTACACCGTCGCGGTAGGCGGTCGTAGACCGCGGCGCAATGCTGCATTGGTTAACATTGGACCCTATGGGTCCCAGGAGCCAATGATGAAGTGCGCCGGCGGTGATGATACGCACCGCCGCGGACGTCACCGCCGCGGATGTGACCGCCATTTTCTATCTGTTCAATCACTCGATACCTGATCTTCGACAGGAGAGGACCTACACTGCAAGTGCTGCTGTGACCTCGGTCTGGAAGAGACAATGGCTGCTGCGTCTGGGGAAAGGGCCCCTGCCTTCACTGCTCAGGAGTTGGAGAAGCTCGTGGACGGGGTCCTCCCCCAGTACACGCTACTCTACGGTCCTCCAGACCAACAGGTAAGTACACAGGGAGAACGTTTTATGGGCTATGCTGGGTGGAGAGGGCTGGATGTCAGTAGGAAGGGGGCAGAGTTCTGCGACCATGAAGGACTGTGAATGCATGTGCCACATGGCTGGGGTACGGAAGGGGGCCACCCACTTTGACGGTGCAGTTGGTAATGACTTCTCTTCTTCCCCTGTACATGTCATGTAGGTCAGCGCCCACCAGAAGAAGGACATTTGGCGTGCTATCGCCAAGGACGTACGGACCCTGGGGGTCCACCAGAGACGGGGCACCCACTGCCGTAACAGATGGGTGGACATTCGCCGCTGGAGCAAAAAGACGGCGGAGGCTCAGCTGGGGATGGCCTCCCAACGTGGGAGGGGTGCCTGTCGCACCATGACCCCCTGATGTTCCGGATCCTGGCGGGGGCCTACCCTGAGTTGGATGGGCACTTAAGGGCATCGCAGCAGACACAAGGGGGTGAGTACACTCTCATTCTGTGGACTTTGCGCGCAGTGGAGGGGTCTGGGTGGGGGAGGAGGGCTGTGGGTTTCCCTAGGCCAGGGCGAGTTATGTAGGCTAGGCCCCTTCGTAAGGCATGGCCTTGTGGCCCTCCACCCCACCTCTGTAGAGTGCCAAGTACAGGTATACATACCCCTGTGTCATCTATGTGGACAGATGACACTCATAGCCATGTAGGCTATATCCCAGGAATTGCATCTGTAGAGGCAAAGAGCACGGCGTAGTGCAGGGGGCTGCTGTGTCTGTATTGTCCGCCAATGGTAGCGGTAAGCCATGCACTCAACCTGTCTTTCTTCTGTCGTCCCCCCCCCCCTTTTTGTGCTCTCCCTGTTCGTTTGTGCATCAGCATCATCAGGCGGAGGTACAGTGGCACCGGAGCACGAGGGAGCTGCATCCCACATGGCCATGGAAGGCCACACCACAGACTCTGAATACACCAGGGGGACGGAGGGCGAGGGGAGCTTCACGTCGGTCACCGGATCAGCAAACAGCGACACAGACTCGTCCTCCGATGGGAGCTCCCTTGTGGTGGCGGCACCATCTGTGCCCCCCACTTCTACAGGTACAGCTGCCACCCCCCTACCAGCACCGCCCTCCCAGCAGCCCCTCAGCCTTCGCTCCGTGCCCACTCACCCAGGAGGGTGGGCATCACCTTCGCCCCAGGCACCTCAGCCCCTGCCACCTCTGCTGCCCTCAGTGAGGAGGCCATTGACCTCCTCAGGTCACTCACTGTTGGGCAGTCTAGCATTGTGACTGCCATCCAGGGTGCAGAAAGGGAGTTGCAACACACTAATGCATTCCTGGAGGGCATTCATTCTGGTCAGGCTGCCCATCATCGAACCCTGCAATCTCTGGCCTCAGCACTGATGGCAGCCATTGTCCCTGTGTCTAGCCTCCCCCATCCAACTTCCTCCACCCAGACCCAATCCCCTGTACCCCAGCCTATCCCAACCACACCATCAGACACGCATGCACACACCTCAACACACAAAAGTAGCTCAGGCAAACATAGGCACCACACATCCCACAGGCACTCACACAAGCATCACCCACATACAGACACAGCAACATCCACTGCCTCCACTGTGTCCCCCTCCTCGTCGTCTCCCTCCTCCCTCCCAGTGTCGTCTACACTCTCACCTGCATGCACTACATCTACAGGCACTAGGACTCGCACCAGAACACCCAGCACCACACCCCGCTCACCTGCACTCACCACCCCCACTACCATTTACACGTCCCCTGTGTCCTCTCCCAGTGTATCTGTGACGCCCCCTCCCAAAGTACACAAACGCGGGCACCCACACACCCAACATCCATCCACCTCACGACACCCTCCTGTACCTGCACCCAAATCACCTAACGTTACACCTCCTACAACCACCTCCTCTTCCTCCACTCCCAGACCCCCTCCAGCTACCCATCCCAGTGTTCGTCAGAAACTCTTCCTCAGCAACGTTGACCTCTTTCCCACCACCCCCACCCCTCCAATTCATAGGTCCCGTAGTAGCACCTCAGCCAAAAAAAGTCCAGTACCAGTGGTGCGTGTTAAAGGTGTGTGGAGTGCACCGGTCACCAGGGCAGCCAGTGAGACACGGAGCCAAAGCACTGCCAGTCCACCCCCTGTAAAGCACCTTAAGTTGGAAAGTGGCTGACGGGAGAGGGTGAAGACTCCTGCCGGCAAAACAGCTCAGAGGGTCCCGGGGGAGTGCCGAGTCAGCTGTGACTCCTCCCAAAGGTGGTGAAGGGGCAGAAGAAGTCTCCAAAGTCTGGTAAGAGCAGCACGGCGGAGAAGGCCGCCATCCTCCCCGCCGGCCAGGACGCCACCGCCTGCACTGTCGTCTCTGGTCCGGAGACCACCGCCAGAGTCAGTGCCCTGGAGGGCAGCAGTATCGGCACTGGTCCTGAGACCACTGCCAGAGTCAGTGCCCTGGAGGGCAGCACTGTCGTCACTGGTCCGGAGACCACCGCCAGAGTCAGTGCCCTGGAGGGCAGCAGTATCGTCACTGCTCCGGAGACCACCGCCAGAGTCAGTGCCCTGGTGGGCACCACTGTCGTCACTGGTCCGGAGACCACCGCCAGAGTCAGTGCCCTGGAGGGCAGCAGTATCGTCACTGGTCTGGAGACCACCGCCAGAGTCAGTGCCCTGGAGGGCAGCACTGTCGTCACTGGTCCGGAGACCACCGCCAGAGTCAGTGACCTGGAGGGCCCCGGCAACCACAGCCCCGCTGGGCACTTAGGGACCGTCATGCCACACACCGCTGCACAGGTCAGAGACAGCAAAGGCAAGCACCGCTGAACAGGGCAAAGACTACCATGGTGAAGACCGCTGAACAGGGCAAAGACCGCCATGGTGAAGACCGCTGAACAGGGCAAAGACCGCCATGGCAAAGCACCGCTGAACAGGTCAGAGACAGCAAAGGCAAGCACCGCTGAACAGGGCAAAGACCGCCATGGTGTAGACCGCTGAACAGGACAAAGACCGTCATGCCACACACCGCTGCATAGGTCAGAGACAGCAAAGGCAAGCACCGCTGAACAGGGCAAAGACCGCCATGGTGAAGACCGTTGAACAGGGCAAAGACCACCATGGCAAAGCACCGCTGAACAGGTCAGAGACAGCAAAGGCAAGCACCGCTGAACAGGGCAAAGACCGCCATGGTGAAGACCGCTGAACAGGGCAAAGACCGCCATGCCACACACCACTGCACAGGTCAGAGACAGCAAAGGCAAGCACCGCTGAACAGGGCAAAGACCGCCATGGTGAAGACCGCTGAACAGGACAAAGACCGCCATGGCAAAGCACTGCTGAACAGGTCAGAGACAGCAAAGGCAAGCACCACTGAACAGGGCAAAGACCGCCATGGTGAAGACCGCTGAACAGGGCAAAGACCGTCATGGCAAAGCACCGCTGAACAGGTCAGAGACAGCAAAGGTAAGCACCGATGAACAGGGCAAAGACCGCCATGGTGAAGACCGCTGAACAGGGCAAAGACCACCATGGCAAAGCACTGCTGAATAGGTCAGAGACAGCAAAGGCAAGCACCGCTGAACAGGGCAAAGACCGCCATGGTGTAGACCGCTGAACAGGGCAAAGACCGTCATGGCAAAGCACCACTGAACAGGTCAGAGACAGCAAAGGTAAGCACTGATGAACAGGGCAAAGACCGCCATGGTGAAGACCGCTGAACAGGACAAAGACCGCCAAATCAAGCATCGTTAGCCCATGTGCAGCTGGGACAGTGACGGAACTGGGACCGTCACGGGGAGCGTGATGCACTCTGGGCACCATTCCCCCTCCAGAACCAGTGGAGACCTGCATCCACTCTGTCTGTCCTGCACAGGATGAAGCACTCTGGGCACCAGTCCCCCTCCAGAACCAGTGGAGACCTACATCCACTCTGTCTGTCCTTCACAGGATGAAGCGCTCTGGGCACCAGTCCCCCTCCAGAACTAGTGGAGACCTGCATCCACTATGTCTGTCCTTCACAGGATGAAGCACTCTGGGCACCAGTCCCTCTCCAGAACCAGTGGAGACTGTTATCCACTTGAGAGACAGTGGCTTTGCACTCCCCAGGATGGTACAGTGGACAAACCGCTCAATGTAGAGACTTGAGAGACTGTGGCTTTGCACTCCCCAGGATAAATCAGTGGTCAAACCACCCATTGTAGAGACTTGAGAGACTGTGGCTTTGCACTCCCCAGGATAAAGCAGTGGGCAACCCACCCATTGGAGTGACTTGAGAGACTATGGCTTTGCACTCCCCAGGATGGTACAGTGGGCAAACCACCCACTGTAGAGACTTGAGAGACTGTGGCTTTGCACTCCCCAGGATAAAGCAGTGGGCAACCCATCCACTGTAGAGACTTGAGAGACTGTGGCTTTGCACTCCCCAGGAGAAAGCAGTGGGCAAACCACCCACTGGAGTGCCTTGAGAGACGTTGGCTTTGCACTCCCCAGGATGGTACAGTGGGCAACCCACCCACTGGAGAGACTTGAGAGACTGTGGCTTTGCACTCCCCAGGATACATCAATGGGCATGGAGCCCCGTCGTGGATCTGGCGTGGTGCTGTAATCTGGCTGAGGTGCCCCCCCCTTCCCTTCCCCCTGAGGTGCCTGTTGTATTTCTATCTGATGCCCCTGCAGTGTTCTCTCCGTTTGTGGACAAGTATCTAGTGTGGGCCTCGCCCATGCATTGTGGGCCCAGTGGTCCACGGACATTGATATGTGCATACCTGCAGTACTAATCGTGATGTATGATTTTCAAATGTTTATATATATCTGTATATATTTGGTTACTGTATTTTGATACATTACAATGGTTGAACTCATTTCCTTTTGTCTTTGCATTCTTCCGGGGGGGTTGGGGGTTGTTACTGTGCTGTTTGGAAATGCATTGGTGTGTGTGTTGTAGTGGGTGAGGGTCGGATTGGGGGTGGGGGTGTTGCGTGTGTGTGTCCCTGACTTTTGCCTCCCCTATGTCGTAGGTGCAGTACTCACCGTTGTCTTCGGCGCCTCCGTTGCTGGTGTTCGTAGAGGAGCAGGAAGACAAGCACAGGGAGTATTTGTAGTTCGGGCTCCATGGTGGCCTCCTTCCTTGTGGAGTGTGTTGAGGTGAGTGTTTTCCCATTGCAAAAGCTGTTTCCGCCGTGTTTTTATCCACGGTGAATCCGCCCCGGAAAAGGTGGCGGATTGGCGGGTTGTGATACTGTGGACGGTACATTGTCTTCCGCCTGTCTGATGGCGGTGACCGCCGCGCTGCTTGTCTGTACTGTACTGGTTTCCGCCACGGTCATAATTCCTTTTTTTGTCCGCCGGCCTGTTTGCGGTATTACCGCAGCTTTAACACCGTCCGCCAGGGTTGTAATGACCCCCTTAGTGGACTTATTGGTCAGGCCTGCCTGTTGCAGAGCCTGAAGCACCTCCTTGAGGTGGAGCAGGTTTTCCTCCCAGCTGTCGTCCAAGTGGGCTGCGCAGAAGGCATCCTTGCCAGCTAGGACCCCGTTAACCAACCATTGGAAGGTAGTGGGTGCATTTTTCAACCCAAAGGGCATCACCCTGAGGAATTTGGCAGTGCTCATCAGCTCGGGGAAATGGGGTGAGTGTCAGTCTGTGTGACTGAATTGAGATCCCGGTAGTCCACGCAGAACCAAAGTTCTGGCTTGGCACCGTGGGCAGCAGCCATGGGTACCAGCACCACAGTGCTGGCCCAGGGACTACTAGACTTCTCAATAACCCCAAGAGCCAACATCTTGGAGACTTCCTCTTTAATGCTGACCTTCACCTTGTCTGACAACCTGTAAATTTTGTTCTTTACAGGGGGACTGTCTCCTTTGTCAATATCATTGACACACAAGTGTGTGAGTCCAGGGGTGAGAGAAAACATGGAGGAGTACTGTTCTAGTAACAGGTAGCATCCCCCTCTCTGGTCTAGGGTCAGCAAGTCAGAGAGAATGACACCCTCCACTTACCCATCACCTTCCTTGGCAGCGAGGCGGTCGGGGAGAGGCTCACTCTCCTCCTCCATACCCTCATCTGTCGCCAGAAGCATGTTGACTTCAGACCTCTCAAAGTGAAGCCTCAGTTGGTCGACATGGAGCACCCTTAGGGGCTTCCTAGGGGACTGGAGGTCCACTAGGTAAGCGGCCTTCCCTTTCCGCTGCTTCACTTCAAACGGGCTAGACCAGCAGTCCTGGAGAGCTCTAGGCTCTATTGGCTCCATTACCCACACTTTGGTGGTCATTACAACCCTGGCAGTCGGTGTTAATGCGGCGGTGAGACCGGCAACAGGCCGGCGGTAAAAATTTTGCAACTACGACCGTGGTGGAAAACTACAACAAAGGCAGCCACTTTAACACTCTGACCGCCACGGCTGTACAAACAAACAGCGCGGCGGTCACCGTCAACAGACAGGCGGAGGACAAAGTACCGCCCACAGTATCACAACAGGCCAATCCGCCACCTTTTCCGGGGCGGATTCACCGCAGATAAAAACATGGCAGAAACAGGATTTCGAAGGGAAAACGCTCACCTCTACACACCCCATGAGGAACTAGGACATCATTAAGCTGGAACTCCAAATTCTCCCTGCGAAAGTCTTCCTGCTCCTCTACCAGGAGCATGAATGCCGGCCGCGAAGACCACGGTGAGTACTGCACCTACGACACAGGGGAGGGGGAGGCAAAAAACAGGGACATACACACGCAACACCCCCACCCCCACTCTCACCCACCACAACACACACACTAATACAGCATGACACATTACAGTTACACCCCCCAAACCTCCCAGAAGAATGCAAAGACAAAAGGAAATGAGTGTAACCATTGTAATATATTAAAATCAAGTATGCAAAAATATATATATACACCATTAACAAAATATACACCAAGCATAGTAGTCCAGTTAGTGCTCCAATTAAGTCCATGGAACACTGGGCCCACACGGTATGAGAAAGGCCCACACAAGATCCCCGACCATGACGGAGAGAACACTGCAGGGGCATCAGAGAGCACATGCCCAATGCCCAATGTTCAATCCTGGGGAGTGCAAAGCCACAGTCTCTCAAGTCTCTACAGTGGGTGGGTTGCCCACTGCTTTATCCTGGGGAGTGCAAAGCCACAGTCTCTCAAGTCTATACGGTGGGTGGGTTGCCCACTGTTCCATCCTGAGGAGTGCAAAGCCACAGTCTCTCAAGTGGATAACAGTCTCCACTGGTTTTGGAGGGGGCTTGGTGCCCTGAGTGCTTCATCCTTCTAAGGACAGAGGTAGTGGATGTATCTCTCCACTGGTTCTGGAGGGGGCATGGTGCCCAGAGTGCTTCATCCTGCTAAGGACAGAGGTAGTGGATGTATCTCTCCACTGGTTCTGGAGGGTGCTTGGTGCCCAGAGTGCTTCATCCTGCTAAGGACAGAGGTAGTGGATGTATCTCTCCACTGGTTCTAGAGGGGGCTTGGTGCCCAGAGTGCTTCATCCTGCTAAGGACAGAGGTAGTGGATGTATCTCTCCACTGGTTCTGGAGGGGGCATGGTGCCCAGAGTGCTTCATTCTGCCCGTGACGGACTTAGTAGCATCAGTGCCCTTGGCGCTCATGGGCCAGCATTGCTTGAGGCGGCGGTGCCCTGTTCAGCGGTGCTTGAGACGGCGGTGCCCTGTTCAGTGGTGCTTGAGGCGACGGTGCCCTGTTCAGCAGTGCTTGGAGCGGCGGGCTCCTTTGCAGTGACTCAGCTGCTGGGGGTCCTTCATGGCCCAGCGGGGCTTGTGCTGGCGGTCCTCTCTAGCCAAGCGGGGCTTGTGTTGGCGGTCCTTTCTGTCCCAGTGGGGCTTGTGCTGGAGGTCCTCTCTGTCCCAGCGGGGCTTATGCTGGCGGTCCTCTCTTGCCTCCTGGCCAGCGGGGTTGATGGCTGTGGCCCCCTGGTCAGCGGGGATGATGGCTGTGGCCTCCTGGGCAGCAGGGATGATGGCTGTGGCCTCCTGGGCAGCCGGGATGATGGCGGTCTCCTCCACTGTGCTGCTCTTCCCAGACTTTCCTGGCTTCTTGTGGCTCTTCCCCACCTTGGAAGGTGTTGTAGCTGACTCCACAATCCCACCAGGATCCCTGGGAGCGGCTTTGGTGGCTGGAGTCTTTCCCCTCTCCCGACGGGCACTGGCCAACTTCTGATGCTTCACAGGTGGGGGACTGTCTGTGCTGTGGCTCTGTGTCACACTGGCTGCCCTGGTGGCCGGTGAACTCCAGATTCCGGTGACTACAGGCACCACTGGTCCCGGAGATGTTGTGGCTGAGGTGCTATTTCGGGACCTAGGAGACGGACGGGGTGGGGGAGGTGTGGGAAAGAGGTCAAGGTTGGACAGTAAAAGTTTTTTGGAGACACTGGGACGGGTAGCTGGAGGGGGTTTGGGAGTGGAGGAAGAGGTTGTGGTTGTAGGAGGTGTTCATTTGCTGACTTTGGGTGAAGGTGCATGCGCTGGAGGCTGTCGTGAGGTGGATGGCTGTTGGGTGGGTGTGTGCCTGCGTTTGTGTATCTTGGGAGGTGGCGTCACAGACACACTGGGAGAGGACACAGGGGACATGTGAATGGTAGTGGGGGTGGTGACTGCACGTGAGCGGGGTGTGGTGGTGGGTGTGCTGGTGATGGCAGTAGTGGCTGAAGAGGTAGTGCATGCAGGTGTGAGTGTAGACGAGACTGGGAGGGAGGAGGGAGATGAGGAGGAGGGGGACACAGTGGATGTTGGTGTGTCTGCATGTGTCTGATGCTTGCGTGAGTGCCTGTGGGATGTGTGGTGCTTATCTTTGCCTGAGCTTCCCTTGTGTGTTGACGTGTGTGCATGCTGGTCTAGAGGTGTGCTTGGGATAGGTTGGGGTACAGGGTATTGGGTCTGGGTGGAGGAAGGGGGAGGCTAGACACAGGGACAATGGCTGCCATCAGTGCTGAGGCCAGAGTCTGAAAAGCTCGCTGAAGGGCTGCCTGACCATAATGAATGCCCTCCAGGAATGCATTGGTTTGTTGCTACTGCCTTTCGACACCCTGGATGGCATTCAAAATGGTAGACTGCCCAACAGTGAGGGACCTGAGGAGGTCAATGGCCTCCTCACTGAGGGTAGCAGGGGTGACTGGGGCAGGGGCTGAGGTGCCTGGGGTGAAGGTGATGCCCACCCTCCCGCGTGAGCTGGCACGAGGCAAAGGCTGAGGGGCTGCTGGGAGGGCGGTGCTGGAAGGGGGGGTGGTGGCTGTACCTGTAGATAGGGGGGGCACAGATGTTGCCACCACCACAAGGGAGCTCCCATCAGAGGACGAGTCCGTGTCGCTGGTCTCAGGTCCTGTCCCTGCCGTGGAGCTCCCCTCGCCCTCCGTCCCACTGGTGAAGTCCGAGTCCGTAGTGTGGCCCTCCATGGCCATGTGGGATGCAGCCCCCTCGTGCTCCGGTGCCACTGCTCCTCCGCCTGATGATGCTAATGCACACAAGAACAGGGAGACCACAAAAAGGGGGGACGACAGAAGAAAGACATGTTGAGTGCATGCATTTCCGCTACCGTTGGCGGACACGACAGACACAGAATCCCCCTGCACTATGCCACGCTCTTGGGCTCCACTGTTCAATTCCTGGGAAATGGCCTACTAGGCTATGGATGACATCTGCACACATGGATGACACAGGGGCATGACTAGGTGTACTTGGCACTCTACAGAGGTGCGGTGGGGTGCCACATGGCCTGCCTTACGGAGGGACCTTGCCTACGGAACTCGCCCTGGCCTAGGGAAACCCACAGCCCACCTCCCCCACCCAGACACCTCCACTGCGCGCTAAATCAGCAGGATGAGAGTGTACTCACCCCCTTGTGGCTGCTGTGATGCCTTCAAGCACCCATCCAACTCCGGGTACGCAACCGCCAGGATCCTGAACATCAGGGGGGTCATGGTGCGATGGGCACCCCTCCCACGTTGGGAGGCCATCCCCAGCTGCGAATGTCCTCCCATCTTTTCCAGCAGTGGGTGCTCCATCTGTGATAGACCCCCAGGGTCCGGACGTCCTTGGCGATGGCACGCCAAATATCTTTTTTCTGGTGGGTGCTGACCTGCATGATTTGTACAGGGGGAAGAGAAACTTATTACCAACTGCACCGTCACAGTCATTGGCACCATCCCTACCCTTGGCATGTGGCACATGCACTCAACGTCGTTTCATGCACGCCGCACTCTCCCCCCTTCTTCTTACATCCACCCCTCTCCACACAGGCATAACCCATACAGCATGCTCCCAGTGTACTTACCTGTTTGTCTGGAGGACCGTAGAGTAGCGTGTACTGGGGGAGGACCCCATCCACGAGTCTCTCCAACTCCTCCGATGTGAAGGCAGGGGCCCTTTCCCCAGACACTCGAGCCATTGTCTCTTCCAGACCGAGGTCACAGCAGCACTTGCAGTGCAGGTCCTCTCCTGTCGAAGATCAGTTATCAAGTGATTGAACAGATAGAAAATGGCGGTCACGTCCGCGGCGGTGCGTACCGTCACCGCCGGCATACATCGTCATTGGCTCCTGGGACCCATAGGGTCCAATGGTGACCAATGCAGCATTGCGCCGATGTCTTCGACCGCCTACCGCGATGGTGTACAACGCCAGCGCAGTTACTTCACATCCAATTGTCCCACTCTAGAGGTCAGGCAGCCACCATTTCAGGGGCCCACATGGCTTCATTTTTAACTGCGTCACACATACCTAGGCCTAGACTCAACACACATACAGGCCACTTTTTAGATTATGATTGGTGTTCTGTGTAAGGTGTGGGTACGTACCTCTGAGCTGTTTGACTCTGTGCTCGCTGTTGTCCTTCATAGACACCGTCCGTTGGGACATGTGAGGAGATGGCGGCATCCTCCGGTGTACCGACTGTTGGTGGACCTGTCGAAAATGGAGGAAAGACATGTGATCATCACCTACAAGCTTGACCGTGACACAATCCAGGAACTGTGTACCCAGCTGGAGCCAGACCTGATGTCAGCTATCCGCCATCCCACAGGAATCCCCACTCAAGTACAGGTGCTGTCAGTGCTCCATTTCCTTGCAAGTGGGTCATTTTAAACAACAGTGGCCATAGCATCAGTGATGTCCTAGCCTATGTTTTCCAACGTGTTGTCCAAAGTGTTGTCTGCCCTGCTGAAACACATGCAGAGCTACATCGTTTTCCATCAGGTGGAGGATTTGCCTGCAGTGAAAGGTGATTTCTATGCCCTGGGACATATACCCAACATCATAGGTGCCATTGATGGGACACATGTGGCTTTGGTCCCCCCCCCCCACAGGAGTGAACAGGTGTACAGAAACCGGAAGAGTTATCATTCAATGAATGTGCAGATGGTGTGTTTGCCCGCCAGTACATCTTCCATGTTAATGCAAATTCCCTGGCTCAGTGCATGACACTTACATTTTGAGGTATAGCAGTATCCCTTATGTGATGGGTCAACTCCAGAGGCACCGTGTGTGGCTATTAGGTGAGCACCTGGAAGCAAGTCAGTGGGAATGGTTGTCTGGGTCTGGCGATATCCCTACAGGTTAGTGTGTGTCTAACAGTTGTCCCTCGCCATTTGCAGGTGACTCTGGTTACCCCAACCTGTCATGGCTACTGACCCCAGTGAGGAATCCCAGGACAAGGGCAGAGGAATGCTACAATGAGGCCCATGGGCGACCCAGGACGGTGATCGAGCGGACCTTCGGCCTCCTGAAGGTGAGGTTCAGGTGCCTCCATAGGACAGGTGGATCCCTATTCCACTCACCAAAGAAGGTGTGCCAGATCATAGTGGCCTGCTGTATGCTTCACAACTTGGCTTTGCAACGACAGGTGCCTTTTCTGCAGGAGGATGGTCCAGATGGCGGTGTTGTTGCAGTTGTGGAGCCTGTGGATAGTGAAGATGAGGAAGCAGAAGAAGAAGACATGGACAACAGGGACTCGGTGATCCAGCAATATTTCCATTGAAACACAGGTAAGAATACAAGCCTGCCTACTACATGTACTTAAACACTACTCCCTCTCTACTGTCTGTCGTTTTCACCCAGTGTATGGTCACTGAGTTGTCACTTTCCCTTACGATTTCACAGATGTGGGTCCCAATGTGTGATATCTGCTTTGATTCCTCATGGACTAGAGCTGTGTGACATAGGTATGTTGACATTACAAATGAAAGAGCTTTTTGACACTGTAATTGCTAATACAGTATTCCGAAATCACAGACTGACTCCAGATTGTTTTGTGCTTTTTAAGGGTGTTTATTTTAGTGCTCAATATTGGAGGGGGTAGCAAAATGGTGAGGAGTGATGGCGGAGGAATGTCCATGGCAGAGTCCAGTCTATTAGTCTTACAGGTGCATTGCCCTAATGGGCATAGGAAGTGGAGCTGGGGCAGTTTAAGGACAGACAGGGTGACAAAGTGGGACAGTAGGATGACATTCAGGGTGGTCTCATTTCTTGGCGGGGGTCTTGGCATCGTTCTCTGTCTTTGTCCTGGATCTCAGGGACCGTTTGCGAGGTGGTTCTCCCTCTGCAGTGGGTGGGGTGCTGGTGTTGTGGTCCTGTGGCGGTGCCTCCTGTCCACTAGCACCGGCGGAGGTGGTGGGCAGTTCATCGTCCAGGCTAGTGTCAGGGGCCCCTTGTAGTGCCACAGTGTCCCTCCTGGTGTTGAGTACTTCCTTCAGCACCCCTACGATGGTGCCCAGGGTGGAATTGATGGCTCTGAGTTCCTCCCTGAAGCCCGAATACTGTTCCTCTTGCAGGCGCTGGGTCTCCTGAAACTTGGCCAGTACCGTTGCCATCGTCTCCTGGGAGTGGTGGTAAGCTCCCATGATGTTGGAGAGGGCATCGTGGAGAGTGGGTTCCCTGGGCCTGTCCGGCCCCTGTCGCACAGCAGCCCTCCCAGTTCCCCTGTGTTCCTAGGCCTCCGTCCCCTAGACCGTGTGCCCACTACCACTGCCCCCAGGTCCCTATTGTTGTTGGGGTGGTGGGTTAGCATGGGTTCCCTGTAGTGGTGGACACACTGCTGATTGACGTGTCCTGGGGACGGAGGTTTGGGCCCACTGGGAGGGTGCTGTGCTGGTGTTTCCAGAGGGGGGAAGGTCTGTGGTGGCCTGTGACTGGGTGAGGGGTGCTGACTGTCCCGAGGTCCCCGATGGGCCGGGCTGGTCATGTAGATCCAGTTGGACAGAGGTGCTGTCCTTACTGTGGGCCTCTTCTGTTGGTGGTGTGGATATGTGTGGACCCTCCTGTCCGGTGATGTTGGGTAGGGGTACTGCAGGGGTATAAAAGGATGTTTATTACATCTGTGTGTGCCATGGTGTGCAATAGGTGGGTGACCGTGTACCCCAGTGCTTGCATTCCTGTGTGGGACCTTGTGTGATGATGGTTTAGGGGGGTGTATGGGTATGTGCAGTGGGCATGCTTTAGTGATGGGTGTCCATGCTTTGTTGTTGCATGCAGGGCTTGGTGTTAGGATGTGTGGTTTGTGATGTTGGGGCATTTGTGAGGAGTTAGAGTGATGGGGTGAGGGTGAGGGTGGGGGTATGTGCTGGCATGCAGGTAGGGTGGGGGATGTAATAGTTAAGATGTAACTTACCAGAGTCCATTCCTCCACCTACTCCTGCGAGGCCCTCAGGATGCAGAATCGCCAAGACCTACTCCTCCCATGTTGTTAGTTGTGGGAGTGGAGGTGGGGGTCTGCCGCCAGTCTGCTGAACCGCAAGGTGGTGTCTTGAGACGAAGGAACGCACCTTCCCCCGTAGGTCGTTCCACCTCTTCCTGATGTCCTCCTGATTTCTTGGGTGCTGTCCCACTGCATTGACCCTGTCCACTATTCTTTGCCATAGCTCCATCTTCCTTGCAATGGAGGTGTGATGCACCTGTGCTCCGAATAGCTGTGGCTCTACCCGAACGATTTCCTCCACCATGACCCTGAGCTCCTCCTCCGAGAACCTGGGGTGTCTTTGCCGTGTCATGGGGTGGTGTAGGTGATGTGTGGGGTGATAAGTGTGCTGATATGTAGTGGTGTGTAGTGTGAAGTGCGTAGAAGTTATGTGCCTGTGGATGCTAGTATTGTTGATGGTGGTGTCTCTTTCTGGCCTTCTCTCAGTAATTGTGGTCGTAGGGGGTTGTGGGTGATGTGGGTGTGTTTTTTATATTGTAATGGGTGTGTGGGAGTGGTGTGTGTATGTGTATTTTGATTTGTCCAATGTGGATGTGTTTTGTAAGAGTGTTTGTACTTTGAGCGCAGCAGTGTGTACCACCAATGGAATACCGCAGTTGAAAGACCGCCGCGTGGATTCGTGGGTTGTGATAGTGTGGGCGTATTTCTGTTGGCGTGACGGTGGAGGTTTTGTTTTCGCCAGTTTATCACTGACCTTTGGTGTGGCGGACTTGTGGGGGTGTCTGAATTTTGGCGGATTCCGTGCTGTGGGTCATAATAGCTGTGGCGGATTTCCGCTGCCGCGGCGGTGTGTTGGCGGTCTTCTGCACGGCGGTAAGCAGCTTTTACCGCCAATGTTGTAATGACCGCCTTTGACTCAAGATTGAAACTCTACCAGGGTAGCCTTCTGGTCATACCAGCATTACATTATCTCTTGACTGGCCTCAAGGTTACTTTTGGCCGTTTTCCAGAAGCGGTGCATCTGGTTGCGGAGGGCCAGCATGTAGCTGACCACATCGTGAAGGGGTGTCTTTGGAGCTTTCTCCAACCCCTCCTTGACAATGCTTAAACGTCCCCTGACAGGGTACCCATAGAGAAGCTCAAAGAGACTGAACCCTACCCCCTTCTGGGGTACCTCTCTGTAAGCAAAGAGAAGGCATGGGAAGAGGATGTCCCACTTACGCCTCAGGGCCTCAGGGAGGCCTGTGATCATGCCTTTCAAGGTCCTGTTGAATCTTTCCACAAGACCATTAGATTGGGGGGTGATAGGGTGTGGTGAATTTGTAGGTTACACCACACATATCCCACATAGACTTCATGCATGCAGACATGAAGTTAGTGCCTCTGTCAGACACTATCTCCTTTGGGAATCCCACACGGGTAAATATCCCCATCAGAGTTCTGGTCACCGCTGGTGCAGTTACGGTCCTCAGAGGGATTGCCTCTGGGTAACGGGTGCCATGGTCCACCAAAACCAGGATAAACCTGTTGCCTAGGGCAGTTTTGGGGTCCAATGAACCAACAATGTTGATGGCCACGTTTTCAAAGGGGGTGCCAATGACAGGAAGTGGAATCAGGGGGGCCTTAACCCTTTTTCCTGTTTTACCACTGGCCTGGCAGGTAGGACAGGACCTACAGAACGTTTCTGAGTTTGTCCTCATTCGGAGCCAACAGAAGTGGGTGACAAGCCTGATAAGGTCTTGTCTTGTCCCAAATGTCCTGCCAGGGGAATGTCGTGAGCCAGTCCCAGTAGGAAGGTTCGGTAACACTGGGGGACCTCCAGTATATGCGCTGCCCCAATGGCCGGAACCTTAGGCTCACTGTAGAGGAGATCATTGTCCCAATATATGTGGTGATCACCAGAGGCTTAACCTGCTGCCTGGGCTGAGGCTTGCTTACTCATGCCCTCGGGGGGGGGCATTTTTTCTGCGCCTTGCAGAATTCCTCCCTGGTGGGCTCACCCTCAACTTGCCAGCCAGCAAGCTCAGGTAGGTCAGCTAGGGCGGCAATGTCTTCCCCAGTTGGCTCGGGGGCCTCCTCCTCATGAACCCCACCAACCACTGCGGGAACTTCGGTTTCACGCTTCCCTTCCCCCTCCTCTTGGCAGTTGTCTGGGCCATTGTTCCAGGGTCCAGACGCCCTTGACTTCCCTGCTGGGCAGCCATGGACCGTGTGGTCATGGAGACCCACTCAGGCAATCCTCACATCTCCAAGTGAGACCTTCGCTCTACCTCCTTCCAAGTAGTGTGCTCAAGGTCGTTGCCTAACAGACAATCTACAGGACAGGCAGGACTCACAGCTACTTTTAAAGTACCAGAGACCCCCCCCCCACTCAAAGGGAACCAGAGCTACCGGTAGGTGGCTTTCACGATTGTCGGCGACTATGACTTGGTGGAATGTATTTGGGAGGACCTGCTCTGCTGACACCAGCTGACCCTTGACAGTAGTCATGCTGGCTCCTGTGTCACTTAGAGCCTCCACCCTTTGCCCATTGATGGTGACCCACTGCCTATACTTGGAAGTATTGGCAGGCATGCGGGTTTTTGGCACCATCTCTGAATCCCCCAGGGACACTAGGGTTACCTCTGTCTGCTCCTCAAAACTGTCTGGGACCATCTCCTCCCCAAGCGCTAAGCTAGCCAACCCAGGTGTCTGACCTCCTTTGGGGGGCCGTGCCCTCTCTGATCACTTGGAGTCGCCTTCAGAGTGCCATACTTATTGCACTCTGCACATTGGGGTACAAACATCCGTGTCCTATGGTCAGTAAAACCTCTCCTTTTGGAATCAGACTGGGACTGGTTACCACTACTCCCTTGGGAACTATTTTGGGGGGCTTTTGAGAACTCCTTGTTTTAAGTTTTTCTCCCCCCTCTTTCCTCTAATGGGAACCCTGACCACCTTTGTGTGTGTGTCCCCCGGATACCTTTCTGGACACTCTGGTGCTAATCCAGAGGTCCGCCTCCTCAGTAAGCTTCCTGGGATCAGTCAGCTTACTGTCTACTAGGTGCTGGCGCAACTCTGTAAAACAAATACTGAGCATATGCTCTCTGAGAATCAAATTATACAATCCTGTGTAATTATCTACACACATCCATTCAGTGCCTTACTGAAAAAGTCAAAGAAATCTACCCATGTCGGTGTGGACTGTTTGGTGCTATCCTTGAACCTCTGACGGTATGTCTCAGGGGTCAGCCCAAACTTGGCAAGTAAAATGGATTTCATAAGTGGATATGTGTTTTGATCCTTTGGGTCCAATGTGACAAGTATGTCCCTCCCCAGTACTGGCACATAACTCCACATAGTTGTACCCCATTGTCCTTCAGGAACCTCATGAGCCCTTAGTGCAACTTCATAAGCAGCTAGCCATTTATCTATGTCATCTCCCACCCCAAAAATGGGCACCACATTTTTGGGTATACAAACCTTCTTTTCTCCAGCAGGTCCTGCCTATATGCTGCCACCATTACTGCTGGATTCAGACTGCTTCGCCTTAGGATCCAGCTCCTTGAGACTCAGTTCATAAGCAAGCAAAAGTTTATTTTCAGCCAAGGCTCTCTCAGCTGCTTGCGCTTATCTCTCTGCCCTCCTTTCCTCCTGTTGAGCCTCAATTTTCAGACTTGCCATTTGCAATTGGAACTCCCTCTCCTCTCTCCTTTCCTCTGCGGTCAGGCCTTGATCGGAGACACTGCTCCATGGTCTGGCAGGGGAAACAATTGCAGTGGTAACATCATCCACTGATGGCAAAAAAAACTCTGAAGGGCCATCTTCTGGCTCCTCATTCTCAGCATCATCCTCTAAATGGGCTTCTGCCCAGGCCCTCAGCGCCACTTGAAAGTCCTCCTTTCTGGAGGCCCCTTGGGTGGGTACATTCATCTCCTTGCAGAACCCTTTTAGCTGTTTGACAGTGTATGTCTCCAAGAGGGCTAGGTCAAAATCTCCTGCTTGAGACCCAGCCTGAGACATATTGAGTGAGGATTTCAGTTTAGAAAATTGTCAGGAAAAACAAATTTGCAAAAAGAGGTAAAAATCAAGTTGACCTTCAACTGTGGGTAGGTAGTGAAATACTTGGCTACTGTATGTCACTGCACAAATATAAGTCCTATCCTCACCGCTGATCACCAATGTTAGAAATGGGGTCTTTGGTTGGCAGTCAGGTTACCCCCTGTCCAAGCAAGGACCCTCAATCTAGTCAGGATAAGTCACACACAATCCAAATTATCCTGTGCCCACCCTTTGGTAGCTTGGCACTGAGCAGTCAGGCTTAACTTAGAAGGCAATGTAAAAAGTATTTGTGCAATAAATCATACAATACCACAATATAACACCACAAAAATATACCACACAGTGTTTAGAAAAATATATAATATTTATCTGGATAAATGCAGGTCAAAACTAAAAAAAGATGAAAAAAGCAAATGTAGGGATATCACTGAAAGTGATATCAAGTGTCTTAGAGTTAAAATATTTCTGTAAAAGCAATAAAAATTGTCTAAAGTTCTCCTAGAAACAAGTGTCTCTTGCAGGGCAAAGTACCGGGTTTGCGTTGAAAAATCCTTGCAAGGGACCGCAGAGGAGGAGGTGCATGGAAAACAGTGAGTGTGCATCGGTTTTTCCCCTTCGCAGATGGACTTGCGTTGTTATTTTCCACACAGGAAAGACGTTGCATCGATTTCCGGCGTGCAAACTTTGATCCTCTTCAGGTTGTGGGGTTTTCAGATGCCCCGGGGACGATGAGTAGAATCTTGGGCTTGCGGAGAGAAGTCACAGGGGCTGCATCGATTCTGGTCGGCGATGCATGGAATTTTCTTCCGCACAGCAGGCGGTGCGTCGATTCCTCTCAGGAAGTCGGGCATCGTCATTTTGATTCGGCTTGTGTCGATCCAGTAGAGCTGTGCGTTGAAGTACCAGTCACGCCGCTGGCGCTGCATCGATCTTCTGTCAAGACGTCAGGCTGTGTCGTTCTGGACTCAACGTGCAGTGAATTTTTCACCGCAAGCAGGCTGTGCGTCGTTCTTGGCAGGCGGTGCATCAAATTTTCACAGCACAGGGATTTCAGCTGCAGGAGAGAAGTTTTTGTGGTCCTAAGACTTCAGGGAACAGGAGGCAAGCTCTATCCAAGCCCTTGTAGACCACTTCTGCAGCAAAGAAAGAGAGCAGCAAGACAGCAGGGCAACAGCAAGACAGAAGTCCTCTTCAGAAAGCAGTTAGGTGAGTCCTTTAGGCAGCCAGGCAGTTCTTATTTTCAGGGTGCAGGTTCTGGTTCCGTTTTTTTCTCCAGGAAGTGTCTGGTGTGGTAGGGCAGAGGCCCTGTTTTTATACCCAAATGTGCCTTTGAAGTAGGGGAGACTTCAAAGAGTGGCTTAGAAGTGCACCAGGTCCCCTTTCAGTTCAGTCCTGTCTGCCAGGGTCCCAGTAGGGGGTGTGGCAGTCCTTTGTGTGAGAGCAGGCCCTCCACCCTCCCAGCCCAGAAAGACCCATTCAAAATGCAGATGTATGCAAGTCAGGCTGAGTATCCTGTGTTTGGGGTGTGTCTGAGTGAATGTACAAGGAGCTGTCAACTAAATCCAGCTAGACGTGGATTGTAAGGCACAGAAAGATTTAAGTGCAGAGAAATGCTCACTTTCTAAAAGTGGCATTTCTAAAATAGTAATATTAAATCCAACTTCACCAGTCAGCAGGATTTTGTATTACCATTCTGGCCATACTATATATGACCTTCCTACTCCTTTCAGATCAGCAGCTACCACTCAAACAATGTATGAGGGGAGCCCCAATGTTAGCCTATGAAGGTAGCAGGCCTCACAGTAGTGTAAAAACGAATTTAGGAGTTTTACACTACCAGGACATGTAAACTACACAGGTATATGTCCTGCCTTTGACCTACACCGCACCCTGCCCTAGGGGTTACCTAGGGCGCACCTTAGTGGTGACTTATATATAGAAAAAGGGGAGTTTTAGGCTTGGCAAGTACTTTTAAATGCCAAGTCGAACTGGCTGTGAAACTGTACACACAGGCCTTGTAATGGCAGGCCTGAGACAATGTTAAGGGGCTACTTAGTGGGTGGCACAATCAGTGCTGCAGGCCCACTAGTAACTTTTAATCCACAGGCCCAGGACACATATAGTGCACTCTACTAGGGACCTATAAGTAAATTAAATAACCTAATTGGGTGTGATCCAATGTTACCATGTTTAAAGGGAGAGAGCATATGCACTTTAGCACTGGTTAGCAGTGGTAAAGTGCGCAGAGTCTAAAAACCATCAAAAACAATATCTCAAAAGTGGAGGGAGGCAGGCAAAATGTTAGGGGTGACCACCCTAAGGCTGTCAGGTCTAACATACACATATCTAGAACACAATATATATGGTGGCCTATATCCAACACATGGTAAGGCATGTGACAACCATGACAATTTGTACTCTGAGTATTAAGTGGACTTGGACTGCATTGACATCACGTAACCCCTGGCAATGTGCATGTTCATGTGTATCCACTCTGTGGTGTGTTGTTGGATTTCTACTCCATGTTGCTCTGCTACATGTGTACCACTTGGTTCCCCATGCATCCTAGTTGCAGAAGATGTCAAGTACACATGTGTTAGTGAAGGTTGGTATATGCTGTGTGTGTGTGTGTAAAGACATGTGTTGTGTAATTTCTGTAACATTTGACGACAGTGGTGTGTTCATGGGATGTGAAACATCAAATTACTATCTTCCTGCATAGACACATGTTGGCATTTTGCAAATGCATGTGTAGTCACATCAGTGCCATGTACGTTCCCCTATGTCGGAACACATGTGAAGGTATGATATTACCATGCTAGGGCCATTATAGTGGTACATGTGTGCTGAGATATGTGGTATATGTGTACATAGCAGGTTAATAGTGCTCCAGTTTACTCATCCCACTGTGCACATGCATCAGGCCCCTGACAACGTTGTATGTAAATGTGGCCAGAGCAGTGGTGTGTTGGTTTATTGAGCAGGTATCTATATTCTTCATGATTGTGGTCAGCAGATCTATGCACACTCCCACGCAGACAGACACATGCACAATTGTGATCATACAAACCAGGATATCACATTTTTCTCTGAAGTACTTGATGTCAGCTTTCCCCTCTCATGTACAGAGCTCGGGTGCTTGCACATGTAGGGCATGTCTCATTATTTGATGTCATTAGTTGTTTCCATGGGCAGCTTGTTTGTGCTTGTATATTTTCTGTGACTTCAATATTTGAAACGCACCAGGTTACTGATGGTGTTGTCTGTCACAGCCTCCTGTCATGGTGGCATGCAATGGGCAAATATCATGGTATGCTAGTGGCCAACATGACTGGTTTATGTACTGACCTGGCCACCCTCTCTGTACATATGTTAAATGTTGACACATAGACATTGATGTGTTGTACAGTCAGTATTGGTCTATGTGTGTCCCTTCTCCATGAATTCCTACATTACTGGTAAGGTATGGACCGTGACCTACATTGCTCCCATTCTTTAGGCTGCTTGCACTTTGTATACATCTTCTTCAGCAACATTGTCTGGTCATACATGGACATGATGCAACATCCGACTTGTGTCTCATAGTACTGGCTACTTGGCAGTTCTGGTTCCATTTACGTTATTTGTGAGATTTAATGAGTTCTACACACACATGACATTATTCCTGCCACAGCACTTGTGTTGTCTCTATTTGACCTCCTGTTCTGTATTTGCAAATATCTGTGGGTGTCCCAAAGCTCTTTATCCACAACTTCCATTGAGCATGGGTCTGCATTTCTTCCAGCATGCCACAACCTAGGTAACTCTTACCATGACTAAATATTTTTGAGGTGTGAAATCATCTGAGTGCTATACTGTTTATCAGCCAATTGCAACATATATGACTAGGTCTACTCCCACTCAGTTTGATGTTGTGTTTCAGACGTTTTTAAACAATGCACATCCCACACATGATTGCGATGTTGGAGCCCAAAACATGTATGGGTTAAATAGTTACTGTTGCTATGATTCACTTGTTCTGTCATGTGAGTGACAATGAGTGGTGTATATTGTATTGTGATGTACAGCATACTAGGTAAACATGCTGACAAATGTCAAGCATTGTTGGTACTGGCAAACCCGTTGCCACCTAGGAAATATACCTGTACATCAGTCTTCACATGTTTATCTGTATTTGCTCTAGGCATGTGTCAAGACAGCAGATTTGTGTGACAAATGAGCACCCCATGTGCATAGTGAGTGTAAGACACTCTGCCTACATTCGACCAAGATAAAACTTTTTGTGGTGCATTGTCCCAGCTAATCATTGGATCCTGATAATGGGTCATATGTTTGGATAGTGATTGTGCACCCATAACTGATTATTTTGTCTGGCAACCCATTGCGCACTCCACAGCCAGCGTGTGTGTGCCATATGTGAGGTACAGTCCACCATGTGCCAGGGTTGTGCCCAAAGGAAGTACCAGGACATTATCCCATGGATACACTGTGCAGGCTCAGCATAGGACACTGGTTACAATACCTGGACAATTACTGAAGGTCCATGGTTACCAATGATGTTCCACCGTTATCACACATATACATGCAGGGAAAGCTGCAGTCACCATGAGTTGTGCCAGTGTTCTGTTCCTACATTACTTAATATCCATTTACTGACAGCCCCTACCTTATCCGTGCCCACCTTGCATACATCCTGGTAGGCACGGTGTTGTTGTGGTGAATGGGCTAGGTATTAGGACGTTGCCCACTTGATGGAACAATATATGTAATGTTGCATTGATCTCAAACTTCAGGAGTCACATGCCCGTGAATTGCGTGTCACTGATATGTGAGATGGAGGGAGTAGACACTCTTACGTCACAAATGATGTTGCTATGATACTTTTCACCTTTGTATTACCTGCTCAATTAGGTTTGAGTCACATTCCAATGGTGTATGTAGTGGAGAATGAGTAGACCAAGGAGAATCAGGTGCAAAGTATTTTATTTGTGCTATTTGCAATGTGATGTTTTTAGTATAGTGACTATGGGCCTGATTCTAACTTTGGAGGACGGTGTTAAACCGTCCCAAAAGTGGCGGATATACCACCTACCGTATTACGAGTTCCATAGGATATAATGGACTCGTAATACGGTAGGTGGTATATCCGCCACTTTTGGGACGGTTTAACACCGTCCTCCAAAGTTAGAATCAGGCCCTATGTGTAGAAGTTCTCAACAATGTGGAGTCTCCTACAAACTCCTGTAGCAGTGTTCTGTTGTTTCCCCTACACATTTTCTGCTCCATCATCATCCTCCTCCTCGTTGGGGACATCAAACTGATCATCCCAAGGGATATTTGTTCTGACGCAGATGTTGTGGAGGATTTAAAATGCCAGAAATATTTTGAAAACAAGTGGTGGACAATGCAAGAAGCTTCCTTCTGTCAGGGCCAGGCACCTGAACCTAGATTTCAGGAGCCCAAATGTCCTCTCCAACCACATTGCAAGTTTTCCTGTGCCCTTCAGTGTAGGCCTGATCTTCCACCATTGTGGGATTGGCAAATAGAGTCATCACCCACGGCAGTAGGCCATATCTTTGATCAGCTGCAAAGGATAGAGAGCAGATGTGTTGGTAAGTCTTGATGGTGCTTTGGAACATACCATGGCAGTTGTTAGTTTTAGTTGGACTTGCCTGTGGTATAGGGTATATACCTGTTCTTGTGACATGGTTTCATTGAACTGTGATGATGGACATGACAATCTTGGGGAGTGGCTCAAGGGCATGGGAATTTGAATATTGATCCCAAAATGATGGTTATGGTTTAGGTAAATGTGTGGTGTAGTCAATATTTAAAGCAGTGTTCTATTGTTAGTTGGAACCTACCACCTCCTTGCACCACAATGGTGTCAGATGTTGAGACACCATAGTTATTTTACAAAGCCAGTTTGTGCTGTCCATGTTACCATGTGGCACTACGCATGGAGTGTGACACTTTGTGACCCTCTGTCGCAGATGATGGTTGTGGCAGCAATCAAGTGTATGACGGTGTGTATGACACATTAGTAGGATGTTGTAATTCGGTACAGTAGTATCTCCTAGCTTACAATACATGATTTCTCACAGAAAATTTCTACACATGCACAGTGCAGGCTTTTGGAGGGGGCACAGATATTTTTCACATGGGTCCCTTAGTACGGTGCATGTTAGGTCAGGTATGTCCTCTATACTCCTACTGCATCCTACTATGGCATCCATGATTGTTACAGTTTATTCACAGACTCAGCACCATGGTGGACCGTTTCTGGTATATGGAACAGACGTGGTGGTGTTATGGGGTACTAGGGGCGCATGTGAGCAGGCAGTAGAGTAGATGCTGCCCCATTTCTCATGATTCTGTCCCGTGGTCTTTAATGGCAGGTATGTTTGTATACGTATGTGTGTGACACAGTGCAGCAGACGTGTATGGCAGGTATGTGTAATGACATGTTGTTGGTTATGGCACCACTTGGGTGGCATTTGATTTAGGTTCTGCCAGAGGCTTGCACACCATGATTTACGTGGGACTGTGCCTATGTGTGACTTACTCAAAATAACCATGGCCTATGCCACTGACAGGCGTTGGCTCTTCTTTGTTTGGTGGTGTGTGTGTGTGTGTCTGGATTTAGTTGTCAGCCTGTGGACACTTGTAGTGGTTTGTGTGCAGCTTCTGTATGCATAGGAGACTTGGCTCCACCTGGCCACATGTGGTGTGCCAGTCAGGGTGTGGCTATGTTATGTACATGTGGGTGCATGTGTTTGGGAAGTGCAATATATGTAGTGTATTGTGGCATGTTGCATATGTGCTTTTGCCTGTACAGCTATGTGACCCTGCCCATGTGTATTTAGTGTGATGTGTGTCTTGTTTGTCCTAGATCATTGGTGTGTTGTGTTTTATGACTGGTATGGTGGCTTACCTATGAGTAGTCCATTGCCATATTGGCCATCCTGGAACCACTTGTTGATGGTGCAATGGCAAAAATATATATGCATCATGGACGCTGCCGGGATATTTAGCAAGGATGTTGTTGAAGAGCCCAGAGTGGTCCACGATGGCCTGCCCATCGATAAAATGTGTGTGTAGGAAAGTACCCTCTTTTTGCCATGGTTACCCCCATTTTCTGCTTCATTTGAGTGTGCTTGAATGTGTTCACTAGGATCCTGCTAACCAGGACCCCAGTGATATTGCTCATTCTCCTCTAAATTTGGTTGTTGCATACTGGTAACCCAGTATTTCACCCACAATTGGCATACTGGTGCCCCCTTATAAGTCCCTAGTATATGGTACTTTAGTACCTAAGGCATTGAGGTTCCAGGGGATCCCTCTGGGCAGCAGCATATATTTTGCCACCCATGCAAAGGCTTCTGCAGGACTGCCATTGCAGCCTGTGTGAAAAGGTGCATGCACCCTTTAACTGCCATATACACTGCACCAGGTCACTTATAAGTCACCCCTATAGCAGGCCCTCCAGCCCTGAGGGCAGGGTGCAAAGTACCTGTGTGTGAGGGCACCCCTGCATTAGCAGAGGTGCCCCCACGACCTCCAGGCCCATTTTCCTGGACTTCGTGAGTGCGGGGACACCATTTTACGCATATACTGGACATAGGTACATTACCTACATCCAGATACATAATGGTAACTCCGATCATAGGCAAGTTTGGTATCAAACATCTAGAAATCATACCCCCATGCTTTTGCAAACATTGGTTGTATGATCCCATGCACTCTGGGGGCTCGTTAGAGGACCCCCAGTACTGCCATTACAGTCTTCTGAGGTTTTCCAGGCAGCCCCAGCTGCTGCCACCTCACAGACAGCTTTCTGCCCTCCTGTTGTTTGAAAAGCTCAAGCCCAGGAAGGCACAACAAAGGATTTCCTTTGGGAGAGGGGTGTTGTACCCTGTCCATTTGGAAATAGGTGCTACAGGCTTAGGCTTGGGAGCAGTAGCCTCCCCAAGACACTGGAAATGCTTTGAAAGGAACATTTGGTGCCCTCCTTGCATAATCCAGTCTACTCTGGTTCAGGGACTCCTAGTCTCTGCTCCGGCTCGAAACTGGACAAAGGAAAGGGGAGAGACCACTCCCCTATCCATCACCACCCCAGGGGTGGTGCTCAGAGCTCCTCCAGAGGGTGCCTGGGTTTTGCCATTTTGGATTCCAAGTTGGCAGGGAACTCTGGGAGCATCTGAGTGGCCAATGCCTCAGAGCCCTCCCCTGATAGGCCCTTACCTGCATAGCTGACCAATCCCCCTTTTAGGGCTATTTAGGGTCTCTCTTTTGGGTGGTTCTTCAGATTCAGATTGGAAGATTCCATCAGGAATCCTTGGCATCCTCCACTTCAACTTCTCACTGAAGAAACTGCATCTGGACCCTCCAAGAACTCTACAAACTGCAACAAAGAAGCTTGATGCCTTCTACAACATTGTATCTTCTGCTCCTGCCAGCAATTGCAACTATTTCCCGGTTGTGCATCTTCCTTAGGACAGCCCGTCTTCAGCCTGCACCAGAAGAGCGAAGGAATCTCCGTTGGGGTAAAGGAGTCACTCTCTTGCTTCAGCAGGCACCTCCTGCAATGACTACCAGCTGCGTGGATCACCTCTCTTGCTGAGTTACGTAGATCCTGCATCATGGGTGGTGAACTGAAGGGGTCCTAATGGTCCTGATGTCCTACTGCCCCTATGCACTGTGTTTTTTGTAGTTCCCAAGGCTTGTTGGCATCCTTCCACTAAGCTCTTTGTGTGTCTTGCAGCTCCGGCCCCCAGCACTCTATCCTGTGTTGCTCATCTTCCTGAATGGTTCTCCTGCAGGGTGGGAGCCTTTGTCGTACTGCTGCATGGGCCTCTTTTGCACCTTCCTAACTCCGTGTTATGAGACTCCTGTGCGCGCTGCCTGGTCTTCTGTGGGCTCTCTGAGTTAATGAGGACCCCCTTTGACTCCCCCTCCTAGGTAGAGTCCACCTGGTCCTTCCTGGTGCCGGGCAGCGCCATTTTCCGCTAACCGCGAGCTTTGCGTGTACCAAGGTCTGTTGGTGGACTTCAGTGACACAAATCAGACTGCAATCCTCCATTCGGCGTGGGACATCACTTGCATCAACCAGGAACCCAAATCCGTCTTCTTGGGTGCAATACTTACTGTTCCTCTTCACCGGTGGTTCTTATTTTGCACCTTCATCCTGGTTAGCAGGGGCTCCTGTTCACCCTGGACTCTTCTGTACTTCTTGGACTTGGTCCCCTTCTTCCACAGGTCTTCAGGTCCAGGAATCCACTGTTGGTGTCTTGCAGTCTCTTCTGGTTCTTGCATACATTTTTCTCTCATGTCTGTGTGTGTTCTGGGAAAGTTACTGTGTTTTACTCCTGCTTTCCTGGGCACTGGGGTGTGTTCTAGTACTTGCCTGTGGGGTTTTCTAGTACTCCCAGTGACCCTCTACACACTACACTTGCCTAGGTGGGAAACCAACATTCACATTCCACTTTCTTAGTATATGGTTTGTGTTTCCCTAGGCCCGATTCCAACTATTGTGAATTTCACTAATTGCACTGTTTTCACACCTGTTTTTGCATACTAGTTTAAATAATGTGTGTATTATGCACCTCCTAAGGGAGTATAGGGGGTCATTGCAACCCTGGCGGACGGTGTTAAAGGTGCAGTAATACCGCAAACAGGCCGGCGGAGAAAAAAAAGGAATCATGACCCTGGCAGAAACCGCCAACAAAGACAGCCACTTTAACACACCGCACGCCACGGCGGTACAGACAAGCAGCGCGGAGGTCACCGCCAACAGACAGGCGGAAGACAATGTACCGCCCATAGTATCACAACCCGCCAGTCCGCCACCTTTTCCGGGGCGGATTCACCGTGGATAAAAACACGGCGGAAACAGTTTCTGCAATGGGAAAACGCTCACATTAACACATCCCACGAGGAAGGAGGACACCATGGAGCCGGAATTACAAATCCTACCGGCCCTTGTATTCCTACTCATCTACGAAGACCAACGCCGGCGCCGGCGAAGACAACGGTGAGTACTGCACCTACGACATAGGGGAGGCAAAAGTCAGGGGGACACACACGCAACACTCCCACCCACACCCCCACCCTCGCATATTACAACACACACACCAATGCATTTAGAAACATCACAGTAACAACCCACAACCCCCCCGGAAGAACGCAAAGACAAAACGAAATCAGTTCAAACATTGTAATGTATCAATATACATGAATCAAATATATACAGATATATTAGAAAATCATTCAAAAGTATATACATTACGAGAAGTAGTGCAGATAAGCACATATCAATGTCCGTGCACCACTAGTCCAAAAATGCATGGGCGAGGCCCACACAAGACACCTGTCCACAAACGGAGAGAACACTGCTGGGGCATCAGAGAGAAATACAACAGGCATCTCAGCGGGAAGGGAAGGGGGGGCACCTCAGCCGGATGAGTGCAAAGCCAGATCCACGACGGGGCTCCATGCCCATTGATGTATCCTGGGGAGTGCAAAGCCACAGTCTCTCAAGTCTCTACAGTGGGTGGTTTGCCCACTGGACCATCCTGGGGAGTGCAAAGCCACAGTCTCTCAAGTCTCTACAGTGGGTGGTTTGCCCACTGGACCATCCTGGGGAGTGCAAAGCCACAGTCTCTCAAGTCTCTACAGTGGGTGGGTTGCCCACTGGACCATCCTGGGGAGTGCAAAGCCATAGTCTCTCAAGTAGATAACAGCCTCCACTGGTTCTGGAGGGGGACTGGTGCCCAGAGTGCTTCATCCTGTGAAGGACAGACAGAGTGGATGGATCTCTCCACTGGTTTTGGAGGGGGACTGGTGCCCAGACTGGATTAGTCGCCCCGTGACAGTTCCTGTCCCGTCACTGTCCCAGCTACACATGGGATAACGATGCTTGATGTGGCGGTCTTTTCCTTCTTCAGCGGTGCATGCCCTGTTCAGCGGTGCTTTGCCATGGCGGTCTCTGGACTGTTCAGCAGTGCTTTGCCATGGCGTCTCTGGACTGTTCAGCGGTGCTTTGCCATGGCGGTCTCTGGACTGTTCAGCGGTGCTTTGCCATGGCGGTCTCTGGACTGTTCAGCGGTGCTTTGCCATGGTGGTCTCTGGACTGTTCAGCGGTGCTTTGCCATGGCGGTTCTGGACTGTTCAGCGGTGCTTTGCCATGGCAGTTCTGGACTGTTCAGCGGTGCTATGCCATGGCGGTCTCTGGACTGTTCAGCGGTGCTTTGCCATGGCGGTTCTGGACTGTTCAGCGGTGCTTTGCCATGGCGGTCTCTGGACTGTTCAGCGGTGCTTTGCCATGGCGGTCTCTGGACTGTTCAGCTGTGCTTTGCCATGGCGGTTCTGGACTGTTCAGCGGTGCTTTGCCATGGCGGTCTCTGGACTGGTCAGCGGTGCTTTGCCATGGCGGTTCTGGACTGTTCAGCGGTGCTTTGCCATGGCGGTCTCTGGACTGTTCAGCGGTGCTTTGCCATGGCGGTCTCTGGACTGGGCATTGGTGTGTGGCATGACGTTCTCTGGACTGGGCATTGGTGTGTGGCATGACGTTCTCTGGACTGGGCATTGGTGTGTGGCATGATGGTCCCTCATTGCCCAGCGGGGCTGTGGCTGCCGGGGCCCTCCTGGGCAATGACTCTGGCGGTGGTCTCCTGACCAGTGACGATACTTGAGCCCTCCTGGGCACTGACTCCGGCGGTGGTCTCCTGACCAGTGACAATACTTGGGCCCTCCTGGGCACTGATTCCGGCGGTGGTCTCCTGACCAGTGACGACGGTACTGGCGGTGGCGTCCCGGCCGCCGGGAAGGATGCCACCCTTCTCCGCCGTGATGCTCACACCAGGCTGTGCAGACTTCTTCTGGCCCTTCCCCACCTTTGGAGGAGTCACAGCTGACTCTGCAATCCCCCTGGGGCCCCTGTGAGTTGTTTTGCCTCCAGGAGTCTTCACACGGTCCCGTCTGCCACTTTCCAACTTCAGAGCCTTTACAGGGGGTGGACTGGCAGTACCTTGGCTCCGTGTCACACTGCGTGCCCTGGTGGCCGGTGCACTCCACACACCTTGAACACGCACCACTGGTACTGGAGGCTTTTTGGCTGAGGCGCTACGACGGGACTGATGAATTGGAGGGGGGGTGGGGGCAAAAAGGTCAACTTTGCAGAGAGACAGTTTGTGACGAACACTGGGATGGGTAACTGGAGGGGGTCTGGGAGTGGAGGAAGAGGAGGTGGTTGTAGGAGGTGTCACTTTAGGTGTTTTGGGTGCAGGTGCAGGTACTAGAGGCTGTCGTGAGGTGGATGGATGTTGGGTGTGTGGGTGCCCGTGTTTGTGTACTTTGGGAGGGGGCGTCACAGACACACTGGGAGAGGACATAGGGGACGTGTAAATTGGAGTGGAGGTGGTGATTGCAGGTGAGCGGGGTGTGGTGCTGGGTGTTCTGGTGCGAGTCCTGGTGCCTGTAGATGTAGTGCATGCAGGTGAGAGTGTAGACGAGACTGGGAGGGAGGAGGGAAATGATGAGGAGGGGGACACAGTGGAGGCAGTGGATGTTGCTGTGTCTGTATGTGTGTGATGCTTGTGTGAGTGCCTGTGGGATGTGTGGTGTCTATTTTTGCCTCAGCTACTTTTGTGTGTTGAGGTGTGTGCATGCTGGTCTGATGGTGTGCTTTGGATGGGCTGGGGTACAGGGGATTGGGTCTGGGTGGAGGAGGTTGGAGGGGGGAGGCTAGACACAGGGACAATGGCTGCCATCAGTGCTGAGGCCAGAGATTGCAGGGTTCGCTGAAGGACAGCCTGACCAGAATGAATGCCCTCCAGGAATGCATTACCGTGTTGCAACTCCCTTTCTACACCCTGGATGGCATTCACAATGGCAGACTGCCCAACAGTGAGTGACCTGAGGAGGTCAATGGCCTCCTCACTGAGGGCAGCAGGGGTGCCTGGGGCAGGGCCTGTGGTGCCTGGGGCGAAGGTGATGCCCACCCTCCTGGGTGAGCGGGCACGGGGCGAACGCTGAGGGGCTGCTGGGAGGGTGGTGCTGGTAGGGGAGGAGGCGGCTGTACCTGTAGAAGTGGGGCGCACAGATGGTGCCGCCACCACAAGGGAGCCAAGTCTGTGTCGCTGGTTGGTGATCCGGTGGCCGACGTGAAGCTCCCCTCGCCCTCCGTCCCACTGGTGCATTCTGAGTCCGTGGTGTGGCCCTCCATGGCCGTGTGGGATGCAGCTCTCTCGTGCTCCGGTGCCACTGTACCTCCGCCTGATGATGCTGATGCACAAAAGAACAGGGAGAGCACAAAAAGGGGGAGAAGACAGAAGAAAGACAGGTTGAGTGCATGGCATACCATTACCGTTGGCGGACAAGACCGACACAGCAGCCCCCTGCACTACGCCGTGCTCCTGGCCTCTACCGATGCAATTTCTGGGATCTGGCCTACATGGCTATGGTGGACATCTGCACACATGGATGCCACAGGGGCATTTATACCTATACTTGGCACTCTACTGCGGTGGGGTAGAGTGCCACATGGCCTGCATTACGGAGGGGCCTAGCCTACGTATTTCTGCCTGGCCTTGGTACATCCACAGCCCTCCTCCCTCAGCCAGCGCCTCCACTGCGTGCCAAGCACCCAGAATGAGGTTGTACTCACCCCCTTGTGTCTGCTGTGATGCCCTCAAGCGCCCATCCAACTCAGGGTAGGCCACCGGCAGGATCCGGAACATCAGGGGGGTCATGGTGCGACGGGCACCCCTCCCACGTTGGAAGGCCATCCCCAGCTGAGCCTCCGCCGTCTTCTTGCTCCAGCGGCGAATGTCCTCCCATCTTTTCCGGCAGTGGGTGCCCCGTCTCTGGTGGACCCCCAGGGTCCGGACGTCCTTGGCGATGGCACGCCAAATGTCCTTCTTCTGGTGGGCGCTGACCTACATGACATGCACAAGGGAAGAAGAGAAGTCATTACCAACTGCACCGTCAAAGTGAGTGTCCCCCCTCCCTAGCCTAGCCATGTGGCACATTCATTCACATGCATTAATGTTTCCTGAACTCTGCCCCCTTCCCTCTTACAACCAGCCCTTTCCACCCAGGCCTAGCCCATACAACGTGCTACCTGTGTACTAACCTGTTGGTCTGGAGGACCGTAGAGTAGCGTGTACTGGGGGAGGACCCCGTCTACTAGTTTCTCCAACTCCTGAGCTGTGAAGGCAGGGGCCCTTTCCCCAGACGCAGCAGCCATCGTCGCTTCCAGACCGAGGTCACAGCAGCACTTGCAGTGTAGGTCCTCTCCTGTCAAAGATCAGGTATCTAATGATTGAACAGATAGAAAATGGCGGTGACGTCCGCGGCGGTGCGTATCATCACCGTCGGCGCACTTGTTCATTGGCTACTGGGACCCATAGGGTCCAATGTTAACCAATGCAGCATTGCGCCGCAGTCTACGACTGCCTACCGCGACGGTGTGCAACGGCAACGCAGTTACCCCACAATCCCATTGTCCCAGTTTAGAGGTCAGGCAGCCGCCATTTCAGGGGCCCACATGGGTTCATTTACTTCTGCATCACACATAGCTAGGCCTACACTCAACACACATACAGGAAGGGTTTTGTGTCATGTTCTGTGTAACTGTGGGTACATACCTGGAAAAAAGTTGACTCTGTGGTTGCTGTTGTCCTTCCTAGGCACCGTCATTTGGGACAATTGAGAAGATGGCGGAATCCTCTGGTGTACGGACCGCTGGTGGACCTGTTGACAATGGAGGAGCAACATTTAATCGTCACCTACAGGTTTGACCGTGCCACTATCCAGGAACTATGTACCCAGTTGGAGCCAGACCTGATGTCACCAATCCGCCATCCCACTGGAATCCCCCCTGACGTGCAGGTGCTGTCAGTGCTCCATTTCCTTGCAAGTGGCTCTTTTCAGACAACAGTGGCCATGGCATCAGGGATGTCCCAGCCTATGTTTTCCAACGTGCTGTCCAGAGTGTTGTCTACCCTGCTGAAACACGTAAGGACATACATCATTTTCCCTAAGGTGGAGGATTTGGCTATAGTGAAAGGTGACTTCTATGCCCTTGGACATATCCCCAACATCATAGGTGCTATTGATGGCACTCATGTAGCTCTGGTCCCCCCCACAGGAGTGAACAGGTGTACAGGAACCGGAAGAGTTATCATTCCATGAATGTTCAGATGGTATGTTTGGCAGACCAGTACATCTCTCAGGTAAATGCTATGTTTCCTGGCTCAGTGCATGACGCCTACATCCTGCGGAATAGCAGCATCCCTGATATGATGGGTCAACTCCAGAGGCACTGTGTGTGGCTATTAGGAGACTCTGGTTACCCCAACCTGTCCTGGCTATTGACCCCAGTGAGGAATCCCAGGACCAGGGCAGACGAACGGTACAATGAGGCCCATGGGCGGACTAGGAGGGTGATCGAACACACCTTCGGCCTCCTGAAGGCCAGGTTCAGGTGCCTCCATATGACAGGTG
Source organism: Pleurodeles waltl (assembly GCF_031143425.1). Lineage (NCBI taxonomy): Eukaryota > Metazoa > Chordata > Amphibia > Caudata > Salamandridae > Pleurodeles > Pleurodeles waltl. Next base: position 638,407,795 of record NC_090444.1, read on the forward strand.
GTTCCCTATTCTACTCACCGAAGAAGGTGTGCCAGATCATCATCGCCTGCTCGATGCTTCACAATCTTACATTGCGACACCAGGTGCCTTTTCTGCAGGAGGATGGTCCAGATGACGCTGTTTTGGAAGCTGTGGAGCCTGTGGACAGTGATGAGGAGGAAGCTGAGGAAGAAGACAATGACATCAGGGAGTCAGTCATACAGCAATATTTACAGGTGAGAACATTTTCATTTTTACCATTACATTCACTGTCACACGTCTTCCTCTATCCTGTGTGTAATTTCATAGGATTATTTGGTAACTGAGTTGTTCCTTTCCATTACGGTTTCACAGGTGTGCTTACCAACGTGTGTCATCTGCATGCATCCTTCAAGGACTTGTGATGTGTGACATAGGTATGTTGCCTTTACAACTAGAAACGCATTTTGACACTGTCAATGATAATACATCTTACCAAATCATAGACTGACTCAACATTGTTTTGTGGTTCAAGGGTGTATGGGCCCACTGGGTGGGTGCTGTGCTGGTGTTACCAGAGGGTGGAAGGTCAGTGTTGGGCTGTGCCTGTGCAAGGGGAACCGACTGTCCCGAGGCCCAAGATGGTCCGGACTGATCATCAGGATCCAGTAGGGCAGTGCTGCTATCGTCACTGTGGGCCTCTTCTGTGGGTGGAGTGGAGTTGTCTGGACCCTCCGGTGTGGTGACGCTCCTTTGTGATCCTGCAGGGGCATAAGAGCATGATTATTGCATGTGTGTTTGTCATGGTGTGCAATGGGTGGGTGTGCGTGTACCCCAGTGCAAGCATTCCTGTGTGGGGGCTTGTGTGATGATGGTTAGGGGTTGTTATGGGTATGTGCAGTGAGCATGCTTTAGTGATGGGTGTCCATGCTTAGTTGTGTCATGCAGGGCTTGGTGTTGGGATGTGTGGTTTGTGTTATTAGTACATTAGTGAGGAGTTTGGGTGATAGGGGAGGGGGTGAGGGTGGGGGTGTGTGATAGCATGCAGGTAGGGTGGGGGATCTGATAGTTAAGATTTGACTTACCAGTGTCCATTTCTCCACCGACTCCTCCGAGGCCCTCTGGATGCATGATGGTCAAGACTTGCTCCTCTCATGTTGTTAGTTGTGGGGGAGGAGGTGGGGGTCCACCGCTAGTCCGCTGAACCACGATGTTGTACCTGGAGACCGCTGAACACACCTTCCCCCGTAGGTCATTCCACCTCTTCCTGATGTCCTCCCGATTTCTTGGATGCTGTCCCACAGCGTTGACCCTGTTGACTATTCTGCGCCATAGCTCCATCTTCCTGGCTATGGATGTGTGCTGCACCTGTGAGACAAATAGCTGTGGCTCTACCCGTAGGATTTCCTCCACCATGACCCAGAGCTCCTCCTCGGAAAAGCGGGGGTGTCTTTGGCGTGACATGGGGTGGTGTGTGTGATGTGTGGGGCGGTGTCAGTGTTGATGTGTGTGGTGATGTGTAGTGGTGTGTGGTGTTTGGTGCGTGGATGTTGTATGGGTGATGGTGTTGTGTGCCTCTGTGTGGTGGGATTGTCTATTCTGTGCTGTCCCTCTGGCCTTTGTGACTAATTTTTGGTCATAGGGGTTTGTGGGTGATGTGGGTGTGTGTTTTATATTGAATTGGGTGTGTGGGGGTGGTGTGTGTATGTGTATCAGGTGTGTATATTTGGAATTGTCCAATGTGGCGGTGTTTTGGAGATGTGTGTGTATTTTGAGCGCGGGGGTGTGTACTGCCAATGGAATACCGCGGTTGAAAGACCGCCACGTGGATTCGTGGGTCGTAATAGCATGGACGTGTTTCTGTTCGCGTGGAGGTGGAGGTTTTGTTTTCGCCAGTTTAACACTGACCTTTGGTGTGGCGGACTTGTGTGGGTGTCTGGATTTCGGCAGATTCCGAGATGTGTCATAATAGCTGTGGAGGAATTCCGCGGCGGTGTATTGGCGGTCTTCTGCACGGCGGTAAGCGGCTTTTTCCGCCAATGTTGTAATTACCCCCATAGTCTCTATGGTATTTTAGGCATTTGTGTCACCAAAATAAAGTACACTTATTTTTGTAACACTGAGTATTTTCTTTAATGTGTGTGAGTACTGTGTGACTACAGTGGTATTGCATGAGCTTTGCACGTCTCTTAAATATGCCTTGGCTGCTCAGCTATAGCTACCTCTACAGAGCCTGGTTTCTAGACACTGCCTACATTTCATTAATAAGGGATAACTGGACCTGGTATAAGGTGTAAGTACCATAGGTACCCACTACAAACCAGGCCAGCCTCCTACAGTGTGTGCTTGTGGTTTTTATATAGGTGTTCCGTTATTGCAGGTGGCACCAGTTGCACATGGGTGCAGTCCATTGCACCTAGCACATGCAGAAACCCAGCAATTTGATAGAAACCTTACTTGGTCCCCTGCTGCAGATGCTGAGTGTTTGGGAAGCAGATGTGTTGTGGTGTGAGACGTAGGATAGCATCCAGGACCTTAGGTAGAAGGACCGAGAAGGATGACTGGGAGATACCAGCCACCAGCATATAGAGGACAGCGAGGAGTTTGGTTATGGGTGGAATGTTAGTGGGAGTTTGAACCCTTGCTGTGATGTGTGGTGAAATATGGTGCAGCAGGCGTACAATGGACTCCTGTTTGAGTCTTTACATTCGGATCACTTCTTGTTCCCTCAGTCCAAAGATTGTTGTGCGCTCTCTGAAGATTCTCTCCCTCCTTCTGCGCTGCCTTTGTGGCTGCTGTGGTGGTGTTTGGGGTTGCTGCGGTGGTGCTGGAGAGACCTTCTGTCTTCGCTGACATCTGCGAGTGTGCCTAGCTGCGGCAGTACCACTTCCATGATCTCCTGGAGGTTTACAAAGCTCCTTCTGTGTGTTTTCCTTGAGTGATGGTGTGTGGGCCTCTTTTTAATGCCTGGTCTGACCAGGTATTAAAATTTGAGGCTAATTGAACTTAGCACCATATTTTAAGTCTGTTTCCTTTGGTAGCGTAGTTTTTGCATCAGTAGGTAAATATGGCACTAGAGGGCCAGTGCCATTTTTTGGAAGGGAACACCTACCTTTGCATCTCATTGTCACAATGAGACACAAGGTGGTTTGGCGCCCTTAAAATGGCACTAACTCCAAAATTGTGATGCTAGAAAGGTCTAGCTAAGACGCTAAGGCGGCGCAAACATTTCATAAATATGGGCCTAAATATCTCACCCTTCCTTAAACTTAAATAGGTGAAACCTGCCGGAATGTAACAGCGGAAAAGCGTACAGTATTTAATGTAACCATGCAGATTTTGGTGCGCAAGCACTAAAATACGGATGTTATTCCCCCAAAATTCGTAATAGTTGCTATTTATCGTACAAAAAAATAACATACTCCATTGCATTATTTATCCTGTGCTTTAAAAATTCAACCGGAATTCGACAAACATGGAATCGGGTCCTATAGTCTTTGAGCTTTGCAAATAAACTAAATGCATTTAAGAAGCCACCAGGAAGCAACGTTTGTATCTTCAGTGACAGTGCATCTCTGCTGAAAGCATTTTATAGAAGTATAGGCTGCACCGCCTGCTGGAGAGATGGCAATGAACTCATTGAAGTTAAATAGGAAATGCTGACACGACACTACTTTTTGCGGCGACTGCAAGGCTCATAGCTCTAAGAATATTCGAATCAGCGTTTTTGTTGTATCCTCAACAAAATATTCCTATTCAGTTTAGATGCTGAAATGATAACGCGCTCTATTTTTTGCCCAATTGTAGCATTCAATTGAATACTTTCACCACATTTTAAAACAAGCGCTGACAAAGCTACTGGCTTTGGATATATTCTACATGAAATGCGTCTTTATTGATTGTTATGTTTGTGTGTGGTTGTGCGACTAACAGAGTGAATGTGAGAAACGGTTAACGTTTGAATGGTTGAATGACTATATGGGTGGAATGATGAGTAAATGCAAGGATCATTATTTGGTGAGTGCACGGAGTGATGGGAATGGGCGAATGCATAGATGAGCGAATGAGTGAAGAGAAATATGATGCTATGCAGCAGTGGCTATGACCTAAATATTATGTAAGTTGACTTGGTACCTTTGGCAGGCAGCACGTCAGAGATCTCTGCCTGTTTCTTCAATGACTGGCTGCTGTTTGTGCACTTTCCCGCTCTTCATCAAGCGTTCTCTGATTTCCCATGCTCACTCTTTAATGTCCATATATGCTGCAGGTCTCAGGTCTTCTTCAAATGATGCACTGTACCTGGGCAGCTTCAGACAAAGGGCACGGTGTCGGCTTCACCAGTCCACATCTGCAGCAGCGCATCCACATCCTTACGTCTTCACAGACGATGGAGAGATGGTCTCATTATGAGGAGGCAGGGAGGGAGGAGGGTCCAGGAGTTGAACATTGTTCAATTTGATTGTTGTGTTTTATTTTTTCAGTTGTTTTATTGTCATGTTCAGTACCTAGTATTGAGCTAAACAATTAATGTTGAAATCTTAAGATCTTGTTTACGAAGATCCGCCTGGACGAGTCTTACTTTTAACCCCTTCGCTGCCAGGCCTTTTCCCCCTCCTGTGCCGGGCCTTTTTTTGCCTATTTGGGGCAGTTCGCGCTTAGGCCCTCATAACTTTTTGTCCACATAAGCTAACGAAGCCAAATTTGCGTCCTTTTTTCCAACATCCTAGGGATTCTAGAGGTACCCAGACTTTGTGGGTTCCCTTGAAGGAGGCCAAGAAATTGGCCAAAATACAGTGAAAATTTCGTTTTTTTCAAAAAAATTGGAAAAAGTGGCTGCAGAAAAAGGCTTGTGGTTTTTCCCCTGAAAAGGCATCAACAAAGGGTTTGCGGTGCTAAACTCAGCAGCTTCCCAGCTTTCAGGAACAGGCAGACTTGAATCAGAAAACCCAATTTTTCAACACAATTTTGGCATTTTACTGGGGCATACCCCATTTTTGCAGTTTTTTGTGCTTTCAGCCTCCTTCCAGTCAGTGACAGAAATGGGCATGAAACCAATGCTGGATCCCAGAAACCTAAACATTTCTGAAAAGTAGACAAAATTCTGATTTCAGCAAGGGGTCATTTGTGTAGATCCTACAAGGGTTTCCTACAGAAAATAACAACTGAAAAAGAAAAATATTGAAATTGAGGTGAAAAAAACATAAATGTTTCTCTACGTTTTACTCTGTAACTTTTCCCTGCAATGTCAGATTATCGAAAGCAATATACCGTTACGTCTGCTGGACTCCTCTGGTTGCGGGGATATATAGGGCTTGTAGGTTCATCAAGAACCCAAGGAACCCAGAGCCAATAAATGAGCTGCACCCTGACGTGCGTTTTCAATCTATACCGGGTATAAAGCAATTCATTTGCTGAAATATAAAGAGTAAAAAATTGCTATCAAGAAAACCTTTGTATTTCCAAAAAGGGCACAAGATAAGGTGTTGAGGAGTAGTGGTTATTTGCACATATCTGAATTCCGGGGTGACCAAACTAGCATGTGAATTACAGGGCATTTCTCAAATAGATGTCTTTTTTACACACTCTCCTATATTTGGAAGGAAAAAATGTAGAGAAAGACAAGGGGCAATAACACTTCTTTTGCTAATCTATGTTCCCCCAAGTCTCCCGATAAAAAAGATACCTCACTTGTGTGGGTAGGCCTAGCGCCCGCGACAGGAAACGCCCCAAAGCGCAACGTGGACACATCCACATTTTTGGAAGAAAACAGAGGTGTTTTTTGCGAAGTGCCTACCTGTAGATTTTGGCCTCTAGCTCAGCCGGCACCTATGGAAACCTACCAAACCTGTGCATTTCTGAAAACTAGAGACCTAGGGGAATCCAAGGAGGGGTGACTTGCGGGGCTCGGACCAGGTTCTGTTACCCAGAATCCTTTGCAAACCTCAAAATTTGGCTAAAAAAACACATGTTCCTCACATTTCTGTGGCAGAAAGTTCTGGAATCTGAGAGGAGCTACAAATTTCCTTCCCCCCAGCGTTCCCCCAAGTCTCCCGATAAAAATGATACCTCACTTGCGTGGGTAGGCCTAGCGCCGGCGACAGGAAACACCCCAAAGCGCAACGTGGACACATCCTAAATTTTGGAAAAAAACAGAGGTGTTTTTTGCGAAGTGCCTACCTGTAGATTTTGGCCTCTAGCTCAGCCGGCACCTAGGGAAACCTACCAAACCTGTGCATTTCTGAAAACTAGAGACCTAGGGCAATCCAAGGAGGGGTGACTTGCGGGACTCGGACCAGGTTCTGTTACCCAGAATCCTTTGCAAACCTCAAAATTTGGCTAAAAAAACACATGTCCCTCACATTTTTGTGGCAGAAAGTTCTGGAATCTGAGAGGAGCTACAAATTTCCTTCCACCCAGCGTTCCCCCAAGTCTCCCGATAAAAATGATACCTCACTTGCGTGGGTAGGCCTAGCGCCGGCGACAGGAAACACCCCAAAGCGCAACGTGGACACATCCTAAATTTTGGAAAAAAACAGAGGTGTTTTTTGCGAAGTGCCTACCTGTAGATTTTGGCCTCTAGCTCAGCCGGCACCTAGGGAAACCTACCAAACCTGTGCATTTCTGAAAACTAGAGACCTAGGGGAATCCAAGGAGGGGTGACTTGCGGGGCTCGGACCAGGTTCTGTTACCCAGAATCCTTTGCAAACCTCAAAATTTGGCTAAAAAAACACATGTCCCTCACATTTCTGTGGCAGAAAGTTCTGGAATCTGAGAGGAGCTACAAATTTCCTTCCACCCAGCGTTCCCCCAAGTCTCCCGATAAAAATGAAACCTCACTTGCGTGGGTAGGCCTAGCGCCGGCGACAGGAAACACCCCAAAGCGCAACGTGGACACATCCTAAATTTTGGAAAAAAACAGAGGTGTTTTTTGCGAAGTGCCTACCTGTAGATTTTGGCCTCTAGCTCAGCCGGCACCGAGGGAAACCTACCAAACCTGTGCATTTCTGAAAACTAGAGACCTAGGGGAATCCAAGGAGGGGTGACTTGCGGGGATCGGACCAGGTTCTGTTACCCAGAATCCTTTGCAAACCTCAAAATTTGGCTAAAAAAAGACATGTCCCTCACATTTCTGTGGCAGAAAGTTCTGGAATCTGAGAGGAGCTACAAATTTCCTTCCACCCAGCGTTCCCCCAAGTCTCCCGATAAAAATGATACCTCACTTGCGTGGGTAGGCCTAGCGCCGGCGACAGGAAACACCCCAAAGCGCAACGTGGACACATCCTAAATTTTGGAAAAAAACAGAGGTGTTTTTTGCGAAGTGCCTACCTGTAGATTTTGGCCTCTAGCTCAGCCGGCACCTAGGTAAACCTACCAAACCTGTGCATTTCTGAAAACTAGAGACCTAGGGGAATCCAAGGAGGGGTGACTTGCGGGGCTCGGACCAGGTTCTGTTACCCAGAATCCTTTGCAAACCTCAAAATTTGGCTAAAAAAACACATGTTCCTCACATTTCTGTGGCAGAAAGTTCTGGAATCTGAGAGGAGCTACAAATTTCCTTCCACCCAGCGTTCCCCCAAGTCTCCCGATAAAAATGATACCTCACTTGCGTGGGTAGGCCTAGCGCCGGCGACAGGAACCACCCCAAAGCGCAACGTGGACACATCCTAAATTTTGGAAAAAAACAGAGGTGTTTTTTGCGAAGTGCCTACCTGTAGATTTTGGCCTCTAGCTCAGCCGGCACCTAGGGAAACCTATCAAACCTGTGCATTTCTGAAAACTAGAGACCTAGGGGAATCCAAGGAGGGGTGACTTGCGGGGCTCGGACCAGGTTCTGTTACCCAGAATCCTTTGCAAACCTCAAAATTTGGCTAAAAAAACACATGTCCCTCAAATTTCTGTGGCAGAAAGTTCTGGAATCTGAGAGGAGCTACAAATTTCCTACCACCCAGCGTTCCCCCAAGTCTCCCGATAAAAATGACACCTCACTTGCGTGGGTAGGCCTAGCGCCAGCGACAGCAAACACCCCAAAGCGCAACGTGGACACATCCTAAATTTTGGAAAAAAACAGAGGTGTTTTTTGCGAAGTGCCTACCTGTAGATTTTGGCCTCTAGCTCAGCCGGCACCTAGGGAAACCTACCAAACCTGTGCATTTCTGAAAACTAGAGACCTAGGGGAATCCAAGGAGGGGTGACTTGCGGGGCTCGGACCAGGTTCTGTTACCCAGAATCCTTTGCAAACCTCAAAATTTGGCTAAAAAAACACATGTCCCTCACATTTCTGTGGCAGAAAGTTCTGGAATCTGAGATGAGCTACAAATTTCCTTCCACCCAGCGTTCCCCCAAGTCTCCCGATAAAAATGATACCTCACTTGCGTGGGTAGGCCTAGCGCCGGCGACAGGAAACACCCCAAAGCGCAACGTGGACACATCCTAAATTTTGGAAAAAAACAGAGGTGTTTTTTGCGAAGTGCCTACCTGTAGATTTTGGCCTCTAGCTAAGCCGGCACCTAGGGAAACCTACCAAACCTGTGCATTTCTGAAAACTAGAGACCTAGGGGAATCCAAGGAGGGGTGACTTGCGGGGCTCGGACCAGGTTCTGTTACCCAGAATCCTTTGCAAACCTCAAAATTTGGCTAAAAAAACACATGTCCCTCACATTTTTGTGGCAGAAAGTTCTGGAATCTGAGAGGAGCTACAAATTTCCTTCCACCCAGCGTTCCCCCAAGTCTCCCGATAAAAATGATACCTCACTTGCGTGGGTAGGCCTAGCGCCGGCGACAGGAAACACCCCAAAGCGCAACGTGGACACATCCTAAATTTTGGAAAAAAACAGAGGTGTTTTTTGCGAAGTGCCTACCTGTAGATTTTGGCCTCTAGCTCAGCTGGCACCTAGGGAAACCTACCAAACCTGTGCATTTCTGAAAACTAGAGAACTAGGGGAATCCAAGGAGGGGTGACTTGCGGGGCTCGGACCAGGTTCTGTTACCGAGAATCCTTTCCAAACCTCAAAATTTGGCTAAAAAAACACATGTCCCTCACATTTCTGTGGCAGAAAGTTCTGGAATCTGAGAGGAGCTACAAATTTCCTTCCACCCAGCGTTCCCCCAAGTCTCCCGATAAAAATGATACCTCACTTGTGTGGGTAGGCCTAGCGCCGGCGACAGGAAACACCCCAAAGCGCAACGTGGACACATCCTAAATTTTGGAAAAAAACAGAGGTGTTTTTTGCGAAGTGCCTACCTGTAGATTTTGGCCTCTAGCTCAGCCGGCACCTAGGGAAACCTACCAAACCTGTGCATTTCTGAAAACTAGAGACCTAGGGGAATCCAAGGAGGGGTGACTTGCGGGGCTCGGACCAGGTTCTGTTACCCAGAATCCTTTGCAAACCTCAAAATTTGGCTAAAAAAACACATGTCCCTCACATTTTTGTGGCAGAAAGTTCTGAAATCTGAGAGGAGCTACAAATTTCCTTCCACCCAGCGTTCCCCCACGTCTCCCGATAAAAATGATACCTCACTTGTGTGGGTAGGCCTAGCGCCCGCAACAGGAAACACCCCAAAGCGCAACGTGGACACATCACAGAAAACAGACCTGTTTTTAGCAAAGTGCCTACCTGTAGATTTTGGCCTGTAGCTCAGCCGCCACCTAGGGAAACCTACCAAACCTGTGCATTTCTGAAAACTAGAGACCTAGGGGAATCCAAGATGGGGTGACTTGTGTGGCTCGGACCAGGTTCTGTTACCCAGAATCCTTTGCAAACCTCAAAATTTGGCTAAAAAAACACATGTTCCTCACATTTCTGTTGCAGAAAGTTCTACAATCTGAGAGGAGCCACAAATTTCCTTCCACCCAGCGTTCCCCCACGTCTCCCGATAAAAATGATACCTCACTTGTGTGGGTAGGCCTAGCGCTCGCGACAGGAAATGGCCCAAAATACAACGTGGACACATCACATTTTTTCATAGAAAACAGTGCCTACGTGTGGATTTTGGCCTCTAGCTCAGCCGGCACCTGGGGAAACCTAGCAAACCAGCGCATTTTTGAAAACTAGAGACCTAGGGGAATCCAAGATGGGGTGATTTGCGGGGCTCTGACCAGGTTCTGTTACCCAGAATTCTTTGCAAACATCAAAATCTGGCTAAAAAACACTTTTTCCTCTCATTTCGGTGACAGAAAGTTCTGGAATCTGAGAGGAGCTACAAATTTCCTTCCACCCAGCGTTCCCCCAAGTCTCCCGATAAAAATGATACCTCACTTGCGTGGGTAGGCCTAGCGCCGGCGACAGGAAACACCCCAAAGCGCAACGTGGACACATCCTAAATTTTGGAAAAAAACAGAGGTGTTTTTTGCGAAGTGCCTACCTGTAGATTTTGGCCTCTAGCTCAGCCGGCACCTAGGGAAACCTACCAAACCTGTGCATTTCTGAAAACTAGAGAACTAGGGGAATCCAAGGAGGGGTGACTTGCGGGGCTCGGACCAGGTTCTGTTACCGAGAATCCTTTGCAAACCTCAAAATTTGGCTAAAAAAACACATGTCCCTCACATTTCTGTGGCAGAAAGTTCTGGAATCTGAGAGGAGCTACAAATTTCCTTCCACCCAGCGTTCCCCCAAGTCTCCCGATAAAAATGATACCTCACTTGTGTGGGTAGGCCTAGCGCCGGCGACAGGAAACACCCCAAAGCGCAACGTGGACACATCCTAAATTTTGGAAAAAAACAGAGGTGTTTTTTGCGAAGTGCCTACCTGTAGATTTTGGCCTCTAGCTCAGCCGGCACCTAGGGAAACCTACCAAACCTGTGCATTTCTGAAAACTAGAGACCTAGGGGAATCCAAGGAGGGGTGACTTGCAGGGCTCGGACCAGGTTCTGTTACCCAGAATCCTTTGCAAACCTCAAAATTTGGCTAAAAAAACACATGTCCCTCACATTTTTGTGGCAGAAAGTTCTGGAATCTGAGAGCAGCTACAAATTTCCTTCCACCCAGCGTTCCCCCACGTCTCCCGATAAAAATGATACCTCACTTGTGTGGGTAGGCCTAGCGCCCGCAACAGGGAACACCCCAAAGCGCAACGTGGACACATCACAGAAAACAGACCTGTTTTTAGCAAAGTGCCTACCTGTAGATTTTGGCCTGTAGCTCAGCCGCCACCTAGGGAAACCTACCAAACCTGTGCATTTCTGAAAACTAGAGACCTAGGGGAATCCAAGATGGGGTGACTTGTGTGGCTCGGACCAGGTTCTGTTACCCAGAATCCTTTGCAAACCTCAAAATTTGGCTAAAAAAACACATGTTCCTCACATTTCTGTGGCAGAAAGTTCTACAATCTGAGAGGAGCCACAAATTTCCTTCCACCCAGCGTTCCCCCATGTCTCCCGATAAAAATGATACCTCACTTGTGTGGGTAGGCCTAGCGCTCGCGACAGGAAATGGCCCAAAATACAACGTGGACACATCACATTTTTTCATAGAAAACAGTGCCTACGTGTGGATTTTGGCCTCTAGCTCAGCCGGCACCTGGGGAAACCTAGCAAACCAGCGCATTTTTGAAAACTAGAGACCTAGGGGAATCCAAGATGGGGTGATTTGCGGGGCTCTGACCAGGTTCTGTTACCCAGAATTCTTTGCAAACATCAAAATCTGGCTAAAAAACACTTTTTCCTCTCATTTCGGTGACAGAAAGTTCTGGAATCTGAGAGGAGCCACAAATTTCCTTCCACCCAGCGTTCCCCTAAGTCTCTCCATAAAAATGGTACCTCACTTTTGTGTTTAGGCCTAGCGCCCACAAAAGGAAATGGCCCAAAACACAACATATTTTTTCACAGAAAACAGAGGTGTTTTTTGCAAAGTGCCTTCCTGTGGATTTTGTCCTCTAGCTCAGCCGGCCCTGGGGGGGGGGGGAAATGCCCTAAAATAAATTTGACCCCAAACCCCCCCTGCCCAGGTGCGACCCTTGCCTACGGGGTCGCTACCCCTGCGTGACATTGGCGCCAAAAAACCAAAAATTCCCGGTGCCTAGTGGTTTCTGCCCCCTTGTGGGCAGATTGACCTAAAATCGACCAATCTGCCCCCAAGGGGGGCAGAAATGGTCTAAACACAGTTTGCCCCCCAGAGGAGCGACCCTTGCCTGATGGGTCGCTCCCCATCTCTAAAAAAACAAACATACAAAAAAAAAAAACACACAAAAAAAATTTGCCCTGGCGCCTAGAGGTTTCTGCCCCACCCTGGTGGCAGATCGGCCTAATAATAGGCCGATCTGCCCCCAGGTGGGGCAGAAATGGCCTAAAATAAATTTGCCCCCCGAACATCCACCCCCCGCCCCCGGAGCGACCCTTGCCTATGGGGTCGCTCCCCCTGCGTGACATTGGCGCCAAAAAACAAATCCCCAGTGCCTAGTGGTTTCTGCCCCCTTGGGGCTGATTGACCTAAAATCTACCAATCTGCCCCCAAGGGGGGCAGAAATGGTCTAAACACAATTTGCCCCCCAGGGGAGCGACCCTTGCCTGATGGGTCGCTCCCCATCTCTAAAAAAAACCAAACAAACAAAAACAAAAACACAAAAAAAAAATTTGCCCTGGCAACAAGAGGTTTCTGCCCCCAGGGGGGGCAGAAATGGCCTAAAATAAATTTGCCCCCCGAACACCCACTCCCCCCCCCCGGAGGGACCCTTGCCTACGGGGTCGCTCCCCCTGCGTGACATTGGCGCCAAAAAACAAATCCCCGGTGCCTAGTGGTTTCTGCCCCCTTGGGGCAGATTGACCTAAAATCTACCGATCTGCCCCCAAGGGGGGCAGAAATGGTCTAAACACAATTTGCCCCCCAGGGGAGCGACCCTTGCCTGATGGGTCGCTCCCCATCTCTAAAAAAAACCAAACAAACAAAAAAAAACCACAAAAAAAAAATTGCCCTGGCAACAAGAGGTTTCTGCCCCCAGGGGGGGCAGAAATGGCGTAAAATAAATTTGCCCCCCGAACACCCACTCCCCCCCCCCCCGGAGGGACCCTTGCCTACGGGGTCGCTCCCCCTGCGTGACATTGGCGCCAAAAAACAAATCCCCGGTGCCTAGTGGTTTCTGCCCCCTTGGGGCAGATTGACCTAAAATCTACCGATCTGCCCCCAAGGGGGGCAGAAATGGTCTAAACACAATTTGCCCCCCAGGGGAGCGACCCTTGCCTGATGGGTCGCTCCCCATCTCTAAAAAAAACCAAACAAACAAAAAAAAAACACAAAAAAAAAATTTTGCCCTGGCAACAAGAGGTTTCTGCCCCCAGGGGGGGCAGAAATGGCCTAAAATAAATTTGCCCCCCGAACACCCCCCCCCCCCCGGAGCGACCCTTGCCTACGGGGTCGCTCCCCCTGCGTGACATTGGCGCCAAAAAACAAATCCCCGGTGCCTAGTGGTTTCTGCCCCCTTGGGGCAGATTGACCTCAAATCTACCAATCTGCCCCCAAGGGGGGCAGAAATGGTCTAAACACAATTTGCCCCACAGGGGAGCGACCCTTGCCTGATGGGTCGCTCCCCATCTCTAAAAAAAACCAAACAAACAAAAACAAAAACACACAAAAAAAATTTGCCCTGGCAACAAGAGGTTTCTGCCCCCCCTGGGGGCAGATCGGCCTAATAATAGGCCGATCTGCCCCCAGGGGGGGCAGAAATGGCCTAAAATAAATTTGCCCCCCGAACAAGCACCCCCCCCCCCGGAGCGACCCTTGCCTACGGGGTCGCTCCCCCTGCGTGACATTGGCGCCAAAAAACAAATCCCCGGTGCCTATTTGTTTCTGCCCCCTTGGGGCAGATTGACCTAAAATCTACCAATCTGCCCCCAAGGGGGGCAGAAATGGTCTAAACACAATTTGCCCCCCAGGGGAGCGACCCTTGCCTGATGGGTCGCTCCCCATCTCTAAAAAAAACCAAACAAACCAATAAAAAAACCACACAAAAAAAATTTGCCTTGGCGCCTAGAGGTTTCTGCCCCCCCTGGGGGTAGACCGGCCTAATACCAATAGGCCGATCTGCCCCCAGGGGGGGCAGAGATGGCCTAAAATAATTTTGCCACCCCCACCCCCCCGGGGAGCGACCCTTGACTACAAGGTCGCTCCCCTTGTGTGACGGCGCAAAAAAAAGATCCCTGGTGCCTAGTGGTTTCTGCCCCCCTTGGGGGCAGATTGACCTAAAATCGGCCGATCTGCCCCCAAAGCGGGCAGAAATGGCCTAAATACATTTTGCCCCTCCAGGGGAGCGACCCTTGTCCAAGGGGGTCGCTCCCCATCTGTAAAACAGAAAAACAAAAAAATCCCTGGTGCCTAGTGGTTTCTGCCCCCCTTGGGGGCAGATCAGCCGAATCAAAATAGGCTGATCTACCCCCCCCAGGGAGGCAGAAATGGCCTAAAATAATCCCCCCCCCACCCCCCGCCCCAGCGAGCGACCCTTGCCTAAGGGGTCGCTCCCCTTGCGTGAAATTCACGCAAAAAAAAAAAACTCCCTGGTGTCTAATGGTTTCTGCCCCCCTTGGGGGCAGATTGGCCTCATCAAAATAGGCCAATCTTCCCCCAAGGGGGGCAGAAATGGCCTAAATATAATTTGCCCCCTAGGGGAGCGACCCTTGCCTAAGGGGTCGCTCCCCACCTAAAAAAAAAAGAAAACATAACAAAAAAAAAAAAAAAAAAAAAGATCCCTGGTGCCTAGAGGTTTCTGCCCCCCCTGGGGGCAGATCGGCCTAATAATAGGCCGATCTGTCCCCAGGGGGGGCAGAAAAGGCCTTCCCAAAAAATTGCCCCCCCTGGGAGCGACCCTTGCCAAAGGGGTCGCTTTGTTGCGCGACATTCGCGCGCAAAAACAAACTCCCTGGTGTCTAATGGTTTCTGCCCCCCTTGGGGGCAGATTGGCCTTATCAAAATAGGCCAATCTGCCCCCAAGGGGGGCAGAAATGGCCTAAATATATATTGCCCCGTAGGGGAGCGACCCTTGCCTAAGGGATCGCTCCCCTTGCGTGAAATTCACGCAAAAAAAAAAAACTCCCTGGTGTCTAATGGTTTCTGCCCCCCTTGGGGGCAGATTGGCCTCATCAAAATAGGCCAATCTTCCCCCAAGGGGGGCAGAAATGGCCTAAATATAATTTGCCCCCTAGGGGAGCGACCCTTGCCTAAGGGGTCGCTCCCCACCTAAAAAAAAAACAAAACATAACAAAAAAAAAACAAAAAAAGATCCCTGGTGCCTAGAGGTTTCTGCCCCCCCTGGGGGCAGATCGGCCTTATAATAGGCCGATCTGTCCCCAGGGGGGGCAGAAAAGGCCTTCCCAAAAAATTGCCCCCCCTGGGAGCGACCCTTGCCAAAGGGGTCGCTTTGTTGCGCGACATTCGCGCGCAAAAACAAACTCCCTGGTGTCTAATGGTTTCTGCCCCCCTTGGGGGCAGATTGGCCTTATCAAAATAGGCCAATCTGCCCCCAAGGGGGGCAGAAATGGCCTAAATATATATTGCCCCGTAGGGGAGCGACCCTTGCCTAAGGGATCGCTCCCCACCTAAAAAAAAAGAAATCATCACAAAAAAAAAAAACAAAAAAAAAAGGTCCCTGGTGCCTAGAGGTTTCTGCCCCCCCTGGGGGCAGATCGGCCTAATAATAGGCCAATCTGCCCCCAGGGGGGGCAGAAAAGGCCTTCCTAAAAAAATGCCCCCCTGGGAGCGACCCTTGCCCAAGGGGTCGCTCCCTTTTGCCAATTTCAAGGAAAAAAAAAAAAATCCCTGGTGTCTAGTGGGGTTTCAAAAGCCGGATTGCAAGCAATCCGGCTTTTGAAACCTGTGAGAGACTTCAAAGGGAAGGAAATACATTTCCTTCCCTTTGAAGCCTCTCGGGGCCTCCCCCATGGGATTGAAAAAGAAATGCAAAAGCATTTCTTTTTCAATCGCGCTGGAAGCTCTGCTTCCAGCGCGATGGGGGAGACCCTGTGACTAATCAGCGCGCGCTTGCGCGCTGACGTCACAGGGGGGGTTGGGGGGGTCGGGGGTGGGAGGGGAAGGGCTTCCCCTTCCATCCCTGACTTGGGGGGGTGGGGGGGAACCCCACAGAGGGAGCGAGAGCGCTCCCTCTGGGCTCTGTGCACAGGACGTAATGGTTACGTCCTGGGCACAGCAGCACTGTGCCTCAGGACGTAACCATTACGTCCTGGGCACAGAAGGGGTTAATTAATGAAGATATGTTTGTATACAACTCTTAGGAAACAGAGATTTGACAACCGTGGAGTTCACACACTTTCAGCGGGAGTACACACAGGTATTCCAATGAACCCATTAGTAAGTCTGAATTTGAACCTACACAAATTTCACCAAATTATCGAAATGTTTTGCCAAATCTGAGTTTGTCTATCAGAATTTTAAAGTTTGCCCTCGAAGACCGATTTCGGGCACTTGAATTGAACTTTTTTTTGTATTTAATGCACATTAACAATCACTAATTGTGATTTGGCACTTCTGTGTGTGCTGCAGAATGCAGTGCCAAAGCGTAATTTTAAATGATTGTTTATGTGCAGGAAGGGACACCTTCCTGCTCATAAACAATAATTTCTGGCATTTTGCTCTTTCTATGCATGCTGCAGAATGCAGCACACACAGAAAAAGCAAAAAACGAGGAGGAATAAAAGTATTTGTCCTCATTGCACCTTGCTAACACTACCCCTGGGGTGGCGTTAGATTTTGGCGCTGCCTCTGGTTTATGAAAACTCGTATATTTGAGGCAGCGTCAAAAAGCAATGGCTGTTGCTGTGGCACGCCCACAGCAACACCCATTGCATGCCCCTTCCACACAAAGGGCTGCGTGTGAAGGGGTCGTATTTACAAGGTGGCATTAGGTCACCTTGTAAATATGGCACAGGGCATAGCGCCACCGGAACGTCACGAAAAGTGACGCTCCGGTGGTGCTAGGGGCTCTTAAATATGCAGCATAGTCTTTTTGTGCGTAACTCGCACCATAGGAATCAGTGGAAGATCACCTTTAAAACTACATATAAAATCATACAGTTTGTTACCAAGTTCTTCTTTTGCAGGTTGGCCGAGGGTGCCAGCTGGAATGAAATGTCTCCGGAGCTGGTGCCCAGCCATTGCAGGGGACCACTTGGAAAAGTGCCAGCAGGTGACGTCAGAGCTCTCTCCTGATAGGTGTTACCTGTTTAGCTGACCAATCCACCTTTCAGGGCTATTTAGGGTCTCTACTTAGGTTGCTTTTGCAGATTCAGATTGCAAGACTCCAGCTGGAATCCACTGCATCCTCCACTTTGACCTCTCACTCAAGAAACTGCATCTGAACCCTCCAGGAACTCTACAAACTGCAACAAAGAAGTGAAGATGAATTCTGCATCATTGTATCTTCAGCTCCTGCCAGCAACTCCAACTGTTTCCTGGTTTTGCATCCTCAGAGGACAGCCTATCTTCAGCCTGCACCAGAAGAGCAAAGGAATCTCGCTTGCGGTGAAGGAGTCACTACCCTGCTTCAGGAGGCACCTACTGTAACAACGACTGGCTGCATGGATCCCCTCTCCTGCTGAACTGTGTGGATCCTGCATCACAGGTGGTGGACTAAAGGGGTCCTGACGGTCCTGATGTCCAACTTTGGTGGACGTAAGAGCTTGCCTCCCCATGCAAGGCAGTACCCCCTGTGCCCCACGTGTTTTGCAGTTCCCTAGGCTTGTTGGCATCCTTCCACAAAGTTCTTCGTGCACCATGCAGCTCCGGCCCCCAGCACTTTATCCTGCAACACACATCTTCCTGAGTGGTTCTCCGGCGGTGTGGGAGCCTTTGTCATAGTGCTACTTGGGCCTCCTTTTGCTCCTCCTTTGTCCATGTGCTGTGGGACTCCTGTGCGCACTGCCTGGTCTTCTGTAGGCTCTCTGATTTGCTGAGAGCCCCCTCTGACTTCCTCTCTTGGGTAGAGTCCACCTGGTCATTCCTGGTCTTTGGGCAGCGTCATCTTCCGGTTACGGTGAGCTTTGCGGGTGTCAAGGCTTGTTGGTGGACTCCAATGACGCAATGAGACTGCAATCCTCCATCCGGCATGGGACATCACTTGCACCAACCAGGAACCCAAATCCGTCCTCTTGGGGGCAGTACTGACTGTTCTTCTTCATCCGTGGTTTTTCTTTTGCACCTTCGTCTGGGTTAGCAGGGCTCCTGTTCTCCCTGGACTTGGTCCCCTTCTTTCACAGGTCTTTAGGTTCAGGAATCCACTGTTGGTGTCTTGCAGTCTCTTCTGGGTCTTGCATAATCTTCTTTCTCTTGTTTCTGTGTGTTCTGGGAAAGTTACTGTGTTTTACTCCTGCTTTCCTGGGCTCTGGGGTGGGTTCTAATACTTATGTTTGGTGTTTTCTAGTACTCCCAGCACCCCTCTACACACTCTAACTATTGTGATTTTCACTAATTGCACTGTTTCCTAACTGTTTTTATGCCTATGTCTACATACTAGTGTATATAATTTGTGTATTACTTACCTCCTAAGGGAGTACAGTCTCTATGGTATTTTTGACATTTGTGTCACCAAAATAAAGTACCTTCATTTTTGTAACACTGAGAATTTTCTTTCATGTGTGTGAGTAATATGTGACTACGGTGGTTTTGCATGTCTCCCAGATAACCTTGGCTGCTCAGCTACAGCTACCTCTAGAGAGCCTGGCTTCTAGACACTGCCTAAGTTTCACTAGTAAGGGATTACTAGACCTGGTAAAGGGTGTAAGTTCCATAGGTACCCACTACAAATCAGGCCAGACTCCTACACAGGGAATCTGGTTAGCAGGGGCCCTGAGGCACTACAAGTTCTAAGCTACATCTTAAATCAGGCAAAAAGTAGGGAGGCTAACCATGTCAAAAAAAGGCCTTTTCTTTTATTACCCCTCCCCCAAATGAAAAAGGATTAGACTACCCTTTCCCTAGTAAGTTTTCATCATCTAAGTAGAAAAACCTCCTGGAAAGCCTATCTGCATTGGCATGGGCAGTCCCAGGTCTGTGTTCCACTTGAAAGTCCATTCCCTGTAGAGATATAGACCACCTAAGCAGTTTGGGGTTTTCACCCTTCATTTGCTGTAGCCATCTGAGAGGCCTGTGATCAGTCTGAACTATGAAGCGAGAGCCTAACAGGTATGGCCTTAGCTCCTCCAGGGCCAAAACCACAACAAAGGCTTCCCTCTCTCGTTAGGGAGTAGTTTCTTGCTTATAAAAGCAACTGACTGGTCATGTCCATCATCATTTTTCAGGGAAACGACCTCTCCTATCCTCATTTCAGAAGCAGCTGTTTGGATAATGATTTGCCTGGAGTAGTCTAGTGCTTGTAGAACTGGAGCAGAGCATAAAGCAGTCTTCAGATTTTCAAATGCCTTTTGACAGCTCACTGTCCAGTTGAACTTTTTGGGCATTTTCTTTTAGGTTGGATCTGTGAGGGGGCTAACTAAAGTTCCATAATCCTTAACACATCTCCTATAGTACCCAGTCAAGCCAAGGAATGCCCTGACTTGTGTCTGGGTTGTGGGAGCTTCCCAAACCAAAATAGTCTGAATCTTGGGTTGGAGGGGTTTGTACTTGGCCTCTACAAACCAAGTGACCCAAGTAAACAACTTTTCCTTGCCCTATCTGGCACTTACTGGCCTTAATAGTGAGGCCTGACTTCTGTAGACCCTCAAGGACCTTCCCTAGGTGGATCAAGTGATCCTACCAGGTGGAACCATAGACAGCTAGGTCATCCAGATAAGCTGCATTAAAAGTTTCCAGTCCAGTAAGGACTTGGTTCACCAACCTCTGGAAGGTGGCACGTGCATTCTTTAGTTCAAAGGGCATAACAGTGAAGTGGTAATGCCCACTAGGAGTAGAAAATACTGACCTCTCTTTTGCTCCTTGGATTAGACCAATCTGCCAGTTCCCAGATGTCAAATCAAAGGTACTAAGATATGTGATTGCCCGTAGTCTGTCTATGAGCTCATCAGCTCTTGGAATTGGGTGAGCATCCATTTATGTAAAAGAACAGGGCATCCTCTAGTCCACAAAAAGCCTAATTTCCCTTTTTTCTCCTTTGGAGTGAGATTTGGGGACTAGAACTACTGGGCTAGCCAGGGACTCTCAGAGGGTTCAATGACACCCAAATCCAGCATCTTTTTAACTTCTGCTTGAATAGACTCTCTGACATGGTCTGACTGTCTATAAATCTTGTTCTTGACAGGCAAGCTGTCACTAGTGTCCACATCATGGGTACACCAGTTTGTCTTTCCAGGGGTCAGAGAGAATAACTCCGCATACTGGTTAAGGACTTGCCTGCAAACAGCTGCTGTTCTGTGAGGGTGTCTGATAAGACCACTCCATCCACAGAACCATCGTGTGGGTTGCTGAGAGGAGATCAGGGAGAGGCTCACTCTCATCCTCCTGTAAGTATGAGCATGGTCACATCAGCTCTGTCATAGAAGAGTTTTAGTTGATTGACATGTATTATTATTTTTGTTTTGAGCAACTGCCAAGGTCAACTCAATAAGTGACCTCCCCTTTTCACTCAAGTATGGCATAGGGCCCAGACCATTTGTCTTGGAGGGCCTTGGAGCAAAAGGCTCCAATACACAAACTTTGTGCCCTGGTTGGAACTCCACCATAGTAGTTTTCTGGTCATACCAGAGATTTTGCAGCTCCTGGCTGGCCTGAAGATTGTTGTTGCCATTCCCCATGTACTCAGCTATTCTTGAATGTAGGCCATGCACATAGTCCACAATGTTTTGCTTGGGCTCTTTGAGAGGCTTCTCCCAGTTTTCCCTAACAAGACTTAGGGGGTCATTCTGACCCTGGCGGTAAAAGGCAGTTACCGCCGGTCAGAAGACCGCCATAACACCGCCGCGGCCGCGGTAACCCGCCAGGGTCATTCTGACCCACAACTGCCAAACCGCCAAACCGCCAAAAACCCGACCTCCACTGAAGGCCGCCACATCAGCGGTCAGCGATAAACTGGAGATGGCCAAACCTCCACCGTCACGCCAACAGAAATACGCGCATGCCATTACGACCCACGAATCCACGCGGCGGTCTTTCAACCGCGGTATCCCATTGGCGGTACACACCGCTGCACTCAAAATACACACACATCTACAAAACACTGCCACATTGGACAATTACAAATACACACACCTGATACACATACAAACACCACTCCCACACAATCAATACGATATAAAACACACACCCACATCACCCACAAACCCCCACAAATCGAAATTCAGAGACAAGGCGCAATACACAGAGAGAGAGCACAGGGAACGCAAACCACAACACACACAGGAACCCAACATCATCCCCCACACTACATCTACGCACAAAACACCACACACCACTACACTCATCACCACAAACACCACCCCACACCTCATCCACACCACCCCATGGCACCCCAAAGACACCCCAGGTTCTCGGACCAAGAACTCAGGATCATGGTGGAGGAAATAATTAGGGTAGAGCCCCAGCTCTTCGGCACACAGGTGCAGCACACCACAATAGCCAGGAAGGCGGAGCTATGGCAAAGGATCGTCGACAGGGTCAACGCTGTGGGACAGCATCCCAGAAATCGGGAAGGCATCTGAAAGCGCTGGAACGACCTACGGGGGAAGGTGCGGACGATGGTGTCAAGACACAACATCGCTGTGCTGAAGACTGGCGGCGGACCCCCACCCACTCCACCCGAATTCACAGCATGGGAGCAAGAGGTCTTGAACATCCTGCATCCTGAGGGCCTCGCTGGAGTAGGCGGAGGAATGGACTCTGGTAAGTCTAATCTCAACTACTTCACCCCCCCCAACCACCAGCATGCCAACCCCCACCCCCACCCTCACACCCAACCCCCCAGCATATATCCTCCCTGCTAATGTCTCACCAGCACAACCCACCCAAACCAACACCAACCCCTGAATGCCAACACAAACCATGGACACCCATCACCTAAGCATGACCACTGCACATACCCATCCCCCCCCCCAAACCACCCTCACAACTCCTCCCACAAGGGAATGCCAGCACTGGGGGACAAGGGCACCCACAAATCGCACGCCATGGCACACACAGAAGCAATAACCATACTCTTTTACCCCTGCAGGGCCCGAACGCCAACACACCGGCCCGGAGGGTCCAGAAATGTCCATCCCACCCCCAGAACAGGCCCCCAGTGATGACAGCAGCTCTGTCGACCTAGAACCTGATGACCAGCCCGGACCATCGGGGACCTCTAGACAGTCGGTTCCCCTCAGGCAGCCACAGGCCCCAGCAGACCTACCCCCCTCTGGAAACCCCAGCACAGCACCCACCCAGCGGGCCCATGCCTCTGTCTCCAGGACAGGTCAAGCAGCGGTGTGTCTACCACTACAGGGCACCCAGGGCAACCCACCACCCCAACAAGAACAGGGACCTGGGGGCAGTGGTAGTGGGCACACCGTCCAGGGGACAGAGGCCCAGGAACAAAGGGGAACTGGGAGGGCTGCTGTGCGACAGAGGGAGGACAGGCCTAGGGAACCCACTGTCCAAGAGGCCCTCACCACCATCATGGGAGCGTACCAACACTCCCAAGAGACGATGGCGACGGTCCTGGCCAGGTTCCAGGAGATCCAGGCCATGCAGGAGGGCCAGTACATGGGGTTCCGGGAAGAACTGCGCAGCATCAGTTCCGCAATGGGTACAATCGTGGTGGCACTCAACCAGATTGTCACCACATTGCGGGACCATGTGGCCCCCCAAAGGGCCCCTGCCACTAGCATGGAGGAAGAACAGCTCACCACCTCCGCCGGTGCTAGTGGTCAGGAGGCCCCAACACAACAGCAACGGGCCACCCGGACCCCACCCCCTGCAGAACATGAACCACCCCGCAAGAAAGGCCTGAGATCTAGGAAGAAGACAGAGTAGGATGTCAAGACCCCCGCCATGCACGGATCCCCCCAGATGTCATCCCACTGTCCCACTTGTTCACCCTGTCCAACCTTGAACTGCCCCTGCTCCACCTTCCACAGGCATATGGACAATGCACCTGTGCGAACGAGAGTCTGGACTCTGCCATGTACATGCCTCCACCATCACCCATCACCCTTTTGGAACTATACACCAATTTTTGCACTTCAATAAACACAATTATTGCACAAAAACCATCTGGAGTCTGCTATTTTTTTTTTTAAACCAAATGTATTCGATATAACCAACCAAAAATGTCCAAATACTTTGTGATGACAACATACCAGTGTCACACAGCGGTAGTCCATGGGGAAATAAACCAGAGGGCACTCCGTGGGGACCAGATCACTGAAATAGGAAGGCAAATTCACAACTAAGTTACCATACATTGGGGTGAAAGGTCAGACAGTAGAGAGCCAGTACTGTTACAGATATAATAAAATGCAGGAGTAGATTCTTACCTGTGTGTTACTGGAAATACTGCAGTATCACTCTGTCCCTGTTGTCTGTGTCGTCCTCTTCGTCTTCCTCCTCTTCACTCTCCGCAGGCTCCACAGCGGCCACAACACCACCATCTGGACCATCCTCCTGCAGGAAAGGCACCTGGCGTCGCAAAGCCAGGTTATGAAGCATGCAGCAGGCCACGATGATATGACACACCTTCTTTGGTGAGTACATTAGGGATCCACCTGTCATATGCAGGCACCTAAACCTGGCCTTCAGGAGGCCGAAGGTCCGCTCGATCACCCTCCTAGTACGCCCATGGGCCTCATTGTACCGTTCCTCTGCCCTTGTCCTGGGATTCCTCACTGGGGTCAATAGCCAAGGCAGGTTGGGGTAAACAGAGTCACCAATTAGCCACACACGCTGTCTCTGTAGCTGTTCCATCACATAAGGGATGCTGCTATTTCGCATGACGTACGCGTCATGCACTGACCCTGGGAACTTGGCATTTAAATGGGAGATGTACTGGTCAGCCAAACAGACCACCTGGACATTCATCGAATGATAACTTTTTCGGTTCCTGTACACCTGTTCATTGTCTTTTGGGGGGACCAAAGCCACATGGGTACCATCAATGGCACCAATGATATTGGGAATGTGTCCAAGGGCATAGAAATCACCCTTCACTGTAGGCAAGTCACCCACCTCAGGGAAAATGATGTAGCTTCGCATGTATTTCATCAGGGCAGACAACACTCTGGACAATACCCTTGAAAACATAGGCTGAGACATCCCAGATGAAATGGCCACTGTAGTTTGAAATGATCCACTAGCCAAAAAATGGAGTACTGACAGCACCTGCACTAGAGGCGGAATCCCTGTGGGTTGGCGGATGGGTGACATCAGGTCTGGCTCCAGCTGGGCACACAGTTCCTGTATAGTGGCACTGTTGAGTCTGTAGGTGAGTATGACATGTCGTTCTTCCATTGTCGACAGGTCCACCAGCGGTCTGTACACGGGAACATTCCTCCGTCTCCTCGCAAGTCCCAGCGGACGGTGCCTAGGAAGGACAACATGGAGCACAGAGTCAATCAACCCACAGGTAAGTTCCCACAGCCTGCACAGTACACGAATCTCTCTGGATTGAATGGCTTGTATGAGTGTCGATGCAAGGCCTAGCCATGTGTGACGCAGTAGGAATTAAGCCATGTGGGCCCTTGAAATGGCGGCTGCCTGACCTGTGAAGTGTGACAATGTGAAGTGAGGTCATTGCGCTGGCGTGGCACGCCGTGGCGGTAGGCGGTCGAAGACCGCGGCGCAAAGCAGCATTGGTTAACATTGAACCCTATGGGTTTCAGGAGCCAATGACGATGTGCGCCGGTGGTCGCGGTACGCACGGCCGCGGGCGTGACCGCCATTTTCTCTCTGCTTAATCACACGTGACCTGAGCATCCACAGGAGAGGACCTATACTGCAAGTGCTGCTTTGACCTCGGTCTGGAAGTGACAATGGCTGCTGCGACTGGGGAAAGGGCCCCCGCCTTCAGTTCCGAAGAGTTGGAGAAGCTCGTGGATGGGGTCCTCCCCCAGTATGCGCTACTCTACGGTCCTCCAGACCAACAGGTGGGTACACGGGGGCCAATGCATAGTGGGCAATGCCTGTGATGAGAGGGGTGGATGTACGATGGAGGGGAGGGGAGCGAATTACGAATGCATGGCACGACAGATGAGAGCATGTGCCACATGGCAAGTTTGGGGAGGGGGGGCCACTCACATCGAGCATGCAGAAAAGTGATGATGTTTCTTTTCCCCCCCTGTACATGTCACATAGGTCAGCGCCCATCAGAAGATCGATATTTGGCGTGCCATCGCCAAGGACGTCCGGGCCCTGGGGGTCCACAACAGACGGGGCACCCACTGCCGCAAGAGGTGGGAGGACATCCGCCGCGGGAGCAGGAAGACCGCCGAGGCTCTGCTGGGGATGGCCTCCCAACCTAGGAGGGGTGCCAGTCGTACCTTGACCCCCCTGATGTCCCGGATCCTGGCGGTGGCCTACCCCGATTTAGATGGGCGCTTGAGGACATCACAGCAGACACAAGGGGGTACCAGCACATTCAGCTATATTTGCGCGCAGTGGAGGTGCCTGGGTGGGGGAGGAGGGCTGTGGGTATCCCTAGGCCAGGGCGATTTCTGTAGGCTAGGCCCCTCCATGAGGTATGGTCCTGTGCCCCCGCCCCCCACCTCTGTAGGGTGCCTAGTAACGCTATTCATGGACCTGTGTATTCTGTGTGGGCAGTTGTCGCCCATAGGCTTGTAGGGCATGTCCCAGTGAATGAGTAGTGTACCCCAAGTGCGCAGCGTAGTGCAGGGGGCTTCTGTGTCTGTCCTCTCCGCCAACGGTGTCCCCAATGCATGCACTCAACTTGTCTTTATTTCTCCACCCCCCCCCATTTTCTTTGTTTTTCTGTGAATGTGTGCATTAGCATCATCAGGCGGAGGAGAAGTGGCATCGGCGCAAGAGGGAGCTGCATCTCACATGGCCCCGGAGGGCCATGCAACAGACTCCGACATGACCAGTGAGACGGATGGCGAGGGGGGCTCCACCACGGGGACCCGTGCAGACGTCAGTGACACCGACACGTCCTCGGATGGGAGCTCCCTTGTGGTGGCGGCAACATCCGTGCCCACCGATACTACAGGTACAGCCGCCACCCAGCGCACCAGCTCCGCCCTCCCAGCAGCCCCTCGGCCTTCGGCCCGTGCCCGCACAGCCAGGAAGGCGTCCATCTCCTTCGCCCCAGGCACCTCAGGCCCTGCACAAGTCACCCCTGCTGCCCTCAGTGAGGAGGTCATTGACCTCCTGAGGACCATCATTGTTGGGCAGTCTACCCTTTTGAATGCCATCCAGGGTGTGGAGAGGGAGGTGCATCAAAGCAATGCATACCTGGAGGGCCTTCATTCGGGTCAGGCTGCCCAGCAGCGATCGTTCAACGCTCTGGCCTCAGCACTGACGGCAGCGATTGTCCCTGTCTCCAGCCTACCTCTTCTAACTCCCTCCACCCAGTCCCACTCCCCTGTTCCTCTGCCTATCCCATCCACACCTACAGACCAGCCTGCACACACCTCAACACCCAAGGGAAGCTCATCCAGACATAAGCACCACAGAACACACAAGCAACATACAGATGCAGACATGCCAACAGCCACTACCTCCTCTGTGTCCCCCACCTCCTCGTCTCCCTCCTCCCTCCCTGTGACGTCTACACTCACACCTGCATGCACACCACCATCAGCCAGTACACCCATCACCAGCACACCCTCCAGACCAGTCCGCACACGTGCAGTCACCACCCCCACTGCCATGTACCCGTCCCCTGTGTCCTCTCCCAGTGTGTCTGTCACCCCCGCTTCCAAACCACACAAACGCAGGCAGGCACCCAACCAACAGCCATCCACCTCACGTCAGCCTCCAGCCCAAGCACCTGCACCCAAAGACACCAGACTTGACTCTCCTACAACCACATCCTCTTCCTCCACTCCCATACCCACTCCAGCTACCCTTCCCATTGCTCCTAAAAAACTATTCCTCTATAAACTGGACCTCTTTTCCTCACCTGACCCACCCCCTCCATCTCTTAAGAGTTCCAAAAACACCTCAGCCACCACCAGCCCAGCAACTCCCAAGAACGTCGTGCCTGGTTTTTGGAGTCCGCCCTTTCCTTGGGCAGGGACATCGGCCAGCAGCAAAGGCACAGCCAGCCCACCCCCTGGGAAGAGGAGCAAAAAACTGAAGGGCAGGCGCGACAGGCCTGATACGTCTGCCCTCAAGGAGGATAGCCTTGCACCGTCACCTGCCACATCGGGTAAGGGAGGCAAGGGCCACGGAGAGTCTGCCAAGGAGGGCAAGGGCAGCAAAGCGCAAAAGGCAGGGAGCAGCCAACCTGGCCATGAGGGCCCCACCAGCCCCATTCCGGGGGTATCGGAGGAGACCCAGGGCCCCAGGACTCCATCACAGGAGGGATCCGCAACAGAAAGGTCCGATGCTGACTGAGCGGGAAGTATTGGCCAGGTGTGGTTCACTCGAAACACAAGACAGGCACCGCTGAACAGGGCCCCGCCGTGAGGAGCACCGCTGAACAGGGCCCCGCCGTGAGAAGCACCGCTGAACAGGGCCCCGCCAAGACAGGCACCGCTGAACAGGGCCCCGCCGTGAGAAGCACCGCTGAACAGGGCCCCGCCAAGACAGGCACCGCTGAACAGGGCCCCCACGTGAGGAGCACCGCTGAACAGGGCCTCGCCAAGACAGGCACCGCTGAACAGGGCCCCGCCGTGAGAAGCACCGCTGAACAGGGCCCCGCCAAGACAGGCACCGCTGAACAGGGCCCCGCCGTGAGGAGCACCGCTGAACAGGGCCCCGCCGTGAGAAGCACCGCTGAACAGGGCCCCGCCAAGACAGGCACCGCTGAACAGGGCCCCGCCGTGAGAAGCACCGCTGAACAGGGCCCCGCCAAGACAGGCACCGCTGAACAGGGCCCTCCTGTCAAGCACCGCTCCGCTGGGCCCTCATCTCAAGCACTGCTCCGCTGGGCCCTCCTGTCAAGCACCGCTCCGCTGGGCCCTCATCTCAAGCACCACTCCGCTGGGCCCTCCTGTCAAGCACCGCTCCGCTGGGCCCTCCTGTTAAGCACCGCTCCGCTGGGCCCTCCTGTCAAGCACCGCTCCGCTGGGCCCTCATCTCAAGCACCGCTCCGCTGGGCCCTCCTGTCAAGCACCGCTCCGCTGGGCCCTCATCTCAAGCACCACTCCGCTGGGCCCTCCTGTCAAGCACCGCTCCGCTGGGCCCTCCTGTTAAGCACCGCTCCGCTGGGCCCTCCTGTCAAGCACCGCTCCGCTGGGCCCTCATCTCAAGCACCGCTCCGCTGGGCCCTCCTGTCAAGCACCGCTCCGCTGGGCCCTCATCTCAAGCACCGCTCCGCTGGGCCCTCCTGTCAAGCACCGCTCCGCTGGGCCCTCATCTCAAGCACCGCTCCGCTGGGCCCTCCTGTCAAGCACCGCTCCGCTGGGCCCTCACCTCAAGCACCGCTCTGCTGGGCCCTCCTGTCAAGCACCGCTGGCCCATTGGCAGGTCCGGTTCTGTGTCAGGCAGGGCTTCACGAGGCACTCTGCCCACCATGCCTCCTCCATGACCAGTGGACTCTTTAATCCACCTGATGGACTGTGGCTTTGCACCCCCCAGGATGGCACAGTGGGCAATCCACCCACTGTAGAGACTTGAGAGACTGTGGCTTTGCACTCCCCAGGATGGCACAGTGGGCAATCCACCCACTGTAGAGACTTGAGAGACTGTGGCTTTGCACTCCCCAGGATGGCACAGTGGGCATGGAGGCCCTTCGTGGAACTGGCGTCGTGAACTCATGTGGCTGAGGTGCCCCCCCTTCCCTTCCCCCTGAGGTGCCAGTATTTTATTTTTGTGATGCCCCAGCAGTGTTCTCTCCAATGGACTCGATCTCGTGTGTGGGCTTTGCCCATGTGTTGCTGCACATTGGCCCACGGACATTTGAACTTTGCAAAACTGTGCCGGACTTTTGCTACTTGTATATATATAGTTCTAGATGTGTAATAATTCTTTATATATTGCTAAGTTCGCTATACTTAATTATTGCTATAATATAGTTCTATTTTTACAATCATTGCCTTTTGTCTTTGCATTTTTGTTTTGGGGGTGTCACTCTGACTTTTTAATCTGCATTGGTGTGTAGGTATTTCGGTGGGGGTGAGGGTGGGGGTGGGTGTGTGGCGTATGTGTGTGCCCGTGACCTTTCCTCCTCCCCCCTCCCCTGTGTCGTAGGTGCAGTACTCACCGTTGTCGTCTGCGGCGACGTTCGTGATCCTGGAAGAAGAGCAGGAAGGCAATGGCTGGGAGGATGTGGAGTTCCGGTTCCATGCTGTCCCGATTCCGCGTGGAGTGTGTTGAGGTGAGTGTTTTCCATTGGAAATGTCTGTTTCCGCCGTGTTTTTATCGGCGGGGCTCCCGCCCCGGAAAAGGTGGCGGATTGGTGAGTCGTGATAGGGTGGGCGGTACATTGTCTGCCGCCTGGCTGTTGGCGGTGACCGCCGCGCTGTTGGTTTGTGCCGCCGTGGCGGTTGCAGTGTTAAAGCGGCGACCTGTGTTGGCGGTTCCCGCCAGGGTCAGAATTCCATTTTTTGGACCGCCAGCCTGTTGGCGGGTTGGCCGCCGCTTTAACACTGACCGCCAGGGTCAGAATGACCCCCTTAGTGATCCCCTAACAGGGTGCCCAAACAAAAGTTCAAATGGAGAGAAACCTACTCCCCTTTGTGGCACTTCACTGTAGGCAAACAGCAGGCAAGGAAGCAGGACATCCAATCTCCTTCTGAGTTTTTCAGAGAGTCCTCCAATCATGCCTTTTAGGGTCTGGTTAAATCTTTCAACCAGCCAATTTGTTTGAGGATGTTATGGGGTGATGAACGTATATGTCACCCCACATTCTTTCCACATGTGTGTAAGTGCAGACATGAAGTTGGAACCTCTGTCTGATATTACCTCCTTAGGGAACCCTACCGTGGTGAAGATACCCAGGAGGGCTTTGGCAACTGTAGGTGCAGTAATGGTCTTAAGGGATATAGCCTAAGGATACCTAGTGACATGATCTACTACCACTAGTATGTTTCTGCGTCCTGATGCTGTTTGAGGGTCAAGGGGGTCAACAATGTCGATCCTTACCCATTCAAATGGTACCCCAACCACAGATAGAGGCATTAATGGAGGCTTTAAGTGCCCACCTGCTATGCCACTGGCCTGGCAGGTGGGGTAGGACTGCCAAAAATCCCTCACTTTTATAGATCTTCCTGGCCAATAAAAGTGGTTAACTAATCTACTCCACGTTTTATTTTGGCCCAGATGCCCAGCTAGGGGAATGTCATGGGCTAGAGTGAGGAGGAATTATCTGAACGTCTGGGGAACTACCATCCTCCTAGGTGCACCAGGTTTGAGGTCTCCGTCCTCAGTGTACAGGAGCCCTTCCTCCAAAAAAATCCTGTGGGTACCACTGACATTCCCTACCTTTTCATGTGCAGTTTGCTGCCTCAGGTCTTCTAGAGTCCTCTGGTCCTCTCCTCCTACCACAGATCTTCTCTGGAGGTCCGCCTGGGCCCAAGAGCCCTGGGTGGTAAGGCCCAAGGTCTCCAGGCTCTAGTCCCTCAAGAAGTTTGACTCCTCTTCCTGGGATCCTGATTTGGGATCTGTTTTGAAGCTGGTCCCCCAGTCTTCTTGCCTTTTCTCTTGGGAGGCTGGTCCAGTATTTCAAGATCCAGCTCTTCTTTTCCACTTTGAAGTTTGCTTTGTGCCCTTGTCTTGACACAAGCCCACTCAGGGATCCCTAGCATTGCTGCATGGGTCTTTATTTCTACATCAGTCACGGGGTAATGCTCCAGGTCATTTCCAAGCAGGCAATCTACTGGGATGGATGAGGACACAACTACTTCTTTTTGCCATACTACTCCTCCCCAATCAAAGGTCACCATAGCCATAGGATGGAACTTTGTCTCATTGTCAGTATTGGTGACAGGATGAGACTTCCCTACCAGAAACTGGTTTGAGTGAACCAAGTGCTGAGTTACCTAGCTCCTGTGCAACTCAGTGCTTCTACTTTCTCCCCATTTATCAAAGGGTGCTGTCTGTATTTTTGCATAGTACTTGTCCGGAGAGCACAGGATAATTCTATCCCACCTTCAGTGACTAATGCTGCCTCTGTGTGGTCACTGACATAATCAGGCCACACCTCTGTCCCATCTGGAGATTGGCAACTGCATTTACTGCAGATTGACTAAAGACATTATTTTTGTTTTTACAGATAGAGTATCCAATTTGGTGCCCTTTAGCTTTGCAGTCATGGCACCAAGCCTTTTTGGGATCAAACTTCTTACCTTTGTACCACTACTAGACTGTAAGAAGTCTTTGGGCCCACCCTCCTGTGCAGGTTATTTGGTGCATTGAGAAGACACTTTGTTATTTTTGCTTTGGCTCCCTTCTTTCCCTTTTGGGTTAGGAGGGTCTTTTTGGCCTCTTTCTTTTGGTCTCCCCCCAAGTAGTAGTTTTGGTCACCCTTGTCTTGACCCAATGGTCTACCCCAATTCTTGAGGGGAAAGCCTGTCATTGAAACAATTACTCACTCAACCGTCGGAGCAACATGGCGTCCGTGTAACTGCGAGGCTCGTAAGCCCCACCCACCAGGAACCGGAGAGCACAGTCGCGGCTGAGCGGCTGAACGGCTTGGATTGCGCACCAATTAGGGAAACGAGGGGGTAGGAGCCCCCCGGTCGCCACCACCTCGCAGAGGGAGAGATAAAGCAGCGGCACTCAGATAGAAGATGCACTGAGCGCCGTGTAAAATCCAGAGAGTCCCCCTGGAGCCCAAGAACGCGCGCTGGAGCTGTATGAAGCCCAAGGCTTGAGGTTGTGCCGGGAAACCGAGTAGAAGGAGAGAGGCAGCGTGAAGCAGCGAGGGGGCTGTGCTTTAGAGGCACTTACTCACAACCAGAGGAGAAGAGGGTGTGAGGAGACTGGGCTATGCCACTGACTCTCAACTGATTACTGGAG
The DNA here is from genome assembly GCF_031143425.1 of Pleurodeles waltl. Lineage (NCBI taxonomy): Eukaryota > Metazoa > Chordata > Amphibia > Caudata > Salamandridae > Pleurodeles > Pleurodeles waltl. Next base: position 638,439,750 of record NC_090444.1, read on the forward strand.
GAAACATGCAGCAACCAGGTATTGGGAGGAGGGCAAAATGAAAGCTTACGGATGGTATGTACGGATGGTATGTACAACTCGCTCTCTATTCAAAGTATAAAGCGGACGGAGAATATTTGTAAAACTTTTTTTACTCAACATTGGTATAGATGGTAGTGAACTTCAACAGTCTGATACAACTTTTACCAGTCTGATACTGCTGGGAAAAGGGGGGGGGAGAGAGGCGCGATTACCAACATCTAAAAGTATAAAAAGAGAACCGAATGACTCGGGGGCCCTAATGCTGTTGGATGCACAAGTCGATTTATCTAGGTACCCATATACTCCCTCACAGCCTCTGAGGAGTGTGATTAAACAAGCAATATCCGATGCGTTAGCGGCAGTGGCCGGAATAACAGGATTTTTGAGACTGTTATCTCACGTTCTGAAAACAAGTATGCCACCCAAAACTACTCGGAATCTTGGAGACAAGACCGAAGGAGTTAAGATGACACGCGTCGGAAGAGATAAAGGAGAGCTAGTGGGGGTAAACAAACGCCTGACATCAATAATAGGCAAATCAGCTGGGAAAAATATGCCTGGGTTGGGGAAAGATGCCAAGATGAGCGATAGCACTACCCCCCGCTGGAAGTCAAGGGGAAAGGCAAAAGTCAATCTAATATTATGACTTTTCTTGCGGGTGGGGCACAAGATAGCTTCTCTGCACACATAACCCCCCCTTCTGAAATCAACGCATCAGGGAAAGAACTTACTCTCCCGGGTACCAGTAGCAAGAAGATGTGCATCGAAAATAATGAGCCCCTTATTAAAGCCACACAAGGCACCGAGGACTCAAGCAACCGGAGTGTCAGATTAGGGAAGGAACTGCAAGTGCGTCAGGACCTGCAGCAGATAGTGAGGACCTACATAAGATTTTAGGAAGCCCTAAAGGGTGGAATAAAGCAACTGGAAAAGACCCCAAATTTGTGGACTGGGGCAAAGATAGTAACAATAAATTCTACTCTCTGACAGAAGAGTCTGATCTCAGCAGCGCCGATCATAGCTTCGGTGAGTCTGACTGCAGCAAGACATCTGAGGCTGGAAATAAATCATCAAGTAATGAACCTACAGTGCAGCAGCTGCGCCGACAGCGGAAATCCGTAAAATCCCGGCCCTGTTCTCAGGAGGATTTTGAATCCTGAAGGCAGGACATATCCCTGGGTGTTTTATAAGCCCTGGTAGTGGAAAACTCCTAAATTCATTTTTCACTGCTCTGAGGCCTGCTCCTTTCATAGGCTAACCTTAGGGCTGCCCTCATATACTGATTGAGTGGTAGATTATGATAATACAGGAGTAGACAGGTCATATTTAGTATGGCCGGAATGGTAATTCAAAATCCTGCTAACTGGTGAGGTTGGATTTTATGTTACTATTTTAGAAATGCTACTTTTAGAAAGTGAGCATTTCTCTGCACTTAAAATCCTTCTGTGCCTTACAGGATGTTTCCAATCCACTTCTGGCCTTTTCACCCAGACAACCACAAATACAGGATGCTCAGTCACACCTGCACACATCTGCATACTGAATGGGTCTTCCTGGGCTGGAAGGGTAGAGGGCCTGACACTTACATTTCAAAGGATAGTGGCCTGTCCTCACACAAATGATTGCCAAACCCTCTACTGGGACCCTGGCAGACAGGATCATACTGAAAGGGGACCTTGTGCACTTCAAAGCCACTCTTTGATGTCTCCCTCACTTCAAAGGCACTTTTGGGTATATAAACTGGGTCTCTGACCCTACCCTGCTGCAGTCAATATATAGTTCAATTAAAGAGCTGCAAACAGAGACCAGGATCGAAAGCCGGCGTGCAAGGATCGATACAAAGCGAATGCAGGGAACGGTTTGCAAGGTTGCAAAATCATGTACAGAAATCAAAGCTAAGTTATGCTCAATGGAAGAAAGGATAGTGGCAGTCGATGAGGATGACGATACCCGTAAAGAGCAGAGCGCTACAAGAGACGACCAATTGACAGATGTAGTGTGGAAATTGGAAGACTTTGAGAATAGACAGAGAAGGAATAATCTTCGATTTCTGGGCATACTGGAAGGGCTAGAAGGAAGTAATATACAGACTTACATGGTCAAGCTCCTGCGCGGGGCCTTCGCGGAACTGGGGAATTGGGATTGGGAGAACGAACTTCAGCGGGTCCACAGGTTTCCAGCAACCCGGTGGGAGGGGGGCCAACGGGCAGATTCTAAATACCCCAGAGCTATTTTAGTTTACTTTGGAAACTACTTACTACGACAGGAGATATTTGATAAAGCTCGCCCTAATACCCCACGTACTGTGGATGGGGTTACCTTCTTCACTCGCCCTGATTTCTGTCATGCCAATGTTGAGCGGAGATGGCGGCTCTGACAGCTCATCAAACCATTTTCAGACAAAGGAGGGGAGGCCCATCTGTTGGCCCCTGCTCGACTTAAAACAGTAATGAATGGGAAAGTAAAAGTATTCACCTCAGAAATTAAAAAAAAAGAATACCTGATGGGGGTTAAGTAGTAGAGCGCAGAGACACATAGAAGGCAAAGGTGCTCAGAGGATGGGTGGGCGGGTAGGCCCACACACGCACGACACCAACATTCAGGCCATCAGTGGTCTGATTGCTCAACAGGATGGGGGGCCAGTCCCGGGGAGGAGGGAAGTTTGGGAGGGGGTTGGAGGGGACTGGTCTGGGGTGGAGGAAGGGGGAGGGGAAGGGGAGGAGGGAGGAGGAGAGGGATGGTGGAGAAGGGTAGGATATGGGGGGAGGGGACAGGAAAGTGGGGGAAACAAAATGGAAAGGAAAGGATTAAGGGAAGCAAGAGAAATGGAAAAAATAGGAACAAGGGAGCAAAGAGAGAAGAGAATACAAGAGATTGTGCAGTTAGATAGGAAGATCTGGGGGGAGAAAGAGAAAAGAATAAAAAAATAGCAAATGGCTAGACTTCGAATTGCCGCAATTAATATATGCGGATTAAATGACCCTCCTAAAAGAAGGAGAGTGGTTGAAGAGTTAAAAACCTTTAAGGCAGACGTCTACTGCCTACAGGCGACACATGTGGAGTATAAAAACCTTGGAATTCTTGGTTCGCTCGGTATGAGAGTGATTGCTCGTTCAGAACAAGAGGTTAGAACTAAAGGGGTGGCGATATTAGATCGGACTAATAAATTAAACTTCATCAGGCAGAAGGCGGACAGGGGCGGGAGATGGGTGATTGTAGAGTGCAGCTATGGGCATGGTAGCTTTACATTATGCTCTTTATATGGGGTAGTCACGGATGACCCAGTAGTATTGGATACCCTCGCTATTGCGTTAACAGGATGGGCCCCTCCCTATATTCTACGTAGTGATTTCAATTTCAATGGCTCTTGGGAGGGACTACAGGATTTATTAGCGTCCACAACGAAGAAGTACCAGGGGCGTAAACCTCGGGTATATAAGGCAATGGTCGCTATTCAGAAAGAATTAGGACTGGTGGACGCTTGGCGAAATTATGTAAGCTGGACCCCGGATATACTTACTATTCGGCCCCCCATGCGAAATTAGCACGACTCGATTATTTTTTGATTTCTCCTGTATTATTAAAGCAAGGAAGGTTGGAATTATATCCACGGGCTATATCAGATCATAACCCCTTAGTATTCGATCTGGAATTGGATGGGCTTGAGCCAAAGGTTAGGAGATGGACATTTGAAAGAGGGCTCCTTAAGGACCCGGAATACTGTGAGTATATGAGAAAGTGGATAGTTGAATTCTTGGGGTTTAACCAGGGATCAGCTCCAGCAGAGATAGTCCGGGATACCCTAAAAGCAGGAATTCAAGGTGAAACGTTGAGTTTCAGTCTTAAAAGGCAGAAAAACTCCCAAGGCAGAATAAAAGACTTGCATATGAAGCTGAGGGCAGCAGAAAGACAACTGATTATAGCTATAGAAACTGGGGTGGATATAAAGAGGACTCAGGAGGAAGTCGCTATAGCTAAAGCAGCAATTAACGAGGTTATGGCTCAAAGAATAGCGGAGAAATACTTAGCACAGCGCTCACAAGGGTATAAGTATGGAGAAAAATCCGGGCGCTTGCTAGCAATAAGGGCAAGTCAGAAAACAGTATCCGGGGTCATTAGGGAGATTAGAGATTGGCAAGGACAGATAGTGTCAGACGTGGATGGAATTAGGAAGGTGTTTCACAGATACTACACGGAACTATATAATGATACATCTGTTCATTCGGATGAAGAAATGCTGGAATTTTTATACCCCATTAAGGCTGATAGGCTTTCCGAGGGTGATTGTCTATACATGGGAGATCAGATAGATATCTCGGAAATTGATAAGGTAATGAGTGAATTTGCTACCGGAAAAGCCACAGGCCCGACTCGATCCCCTTCGAGTTTTATAAAAAAAGTACTACTACTCCCGGTGATGAGAGAGCTCTTCATTCAGGTACAGAATGCAGGGGAAACCCCCCATCATGGGGTATGGCCAAAATAGTAATGTTCCTGAAGAAAGGGAAAGCCCCACTAAACCCGGCTTCATATCGGCCGATCACATTAATCAACAGTGATGTTAAAATATATTTAAAAATATTGGCCGCTCGATTATCTCTGGTGATTAAGAAGTTAGTTACCCCTAGGCAACATGGGTTTGTCCTGGGTAGGGATACTACCGATCATATTCAAAGAGTTCTTGCGCTCTTTGATGCTACGGAAGTAGCAGAGGAACCTATGGCAGTCACATTATTAGATGCAGAGAAGGCGTTTGACCGGGTGAACTGGAATTACCTGTGGTATGTAATGGAGAATTATGGATTAGGGAAGAAATTCATCACAGCAGTAAGGGCTCTATATAGATCACCGGCAGTGAAAATACAATTAATGGGAGGACAATCCGATTGTATCCAGGTCAGGAGAGGCACTAGGCAGGGATGCCCATGCTCTCCACTCCTGTATGCTTTATATATAGATCCCTTGCTTAGACAGTTGGAAGAGAATAGCAATCCACTGATAGGTAGGCAGGGATGGGATACAAAAGTCCTAGCATACGCAGACGACATAGCTATATTAACCCCCTCCCCTGATCCGGCGCTCAGAGAGGTTGAAGAGGTGACGAGGAAATTTGGAAGATTTTCCAGATACCTGTTAAATAGAGCTAAAACGCAGTTACTGGCTAATCAATATATAAGCACCCAGGATACTCGGAGGGTTGATCACGCAGTATATCTGGGTATAAATATTACACCAAAAATAGGAGAAACTGTTAATCTGAATTTGGATCCCATACTCGTGAAAGCCAGAAAAGGTATATGCAGATGGAATAATCTACATTTGACTATTATGGGGAGGTGTAATAGGGTGAAAATGATCTTCCTCCCTAAATGTTGTATCTGTTTCGTGCTGTACCACTGAGCTTTACAAATCTTAGATTTAAGTAAACAGATAGAGTGATTATAAGATTTATCTGGGCATATGGCAAGTGTAGAAGAGCAAGTAAATTTATGTCTCTTCCTCGAGAAAGGGGGGTGTGGTCCTTACTGAATATAAAAGTATACCAAATGGCAGCAGCTTTTCAGTATATGCGCCCATTATGGGGTTTTAAGAAAGAAGGGATTGTGGAAGAGGACTGCCCTAATATATACGAATTGCAGATAGGAACAGCAGCCAACGGGTGCTTGGTAACATTTCATGAACCTGGATATTAGAAGAAAACTCGATATAAGGTACTGGAGGCGGCCTATAAATGTTGGCGATTGTGGCATAAAAAGAAAGGACTTGGCAGATATAATTACTATACCATAATTGAGAATAATCAATTTCTCCCTGAAATATTTAAGGATAGGTATATGGCAAATTGGGCCTCCTTAGGCATAGAGAGGTTAGGGAACTTCTTCGACAATTTTGGGGTCAAGGCGTTTGGGGATCCACTGGAGCAGTATGGCTGAGAGCGAAGGGACTTCTTTAAATATCTACAGATACAAGATTTCCTGGCAAGAAAAACAGGGGGTGTGCAGGGATTTAGAAGTAATCAACTGCTGAATTACATCTTGGCCAATCCCAACATAGCAATCAGGTCGATTTATCCATTATTGTTGGCAGAACAGCCCGACGACTTAGAGAAGTATAGTGAGAGGTGGAGAGAGAAGCTAGTGGATGGGAGCAATAACTTTATAAGGTCACTAGAGTTGGGACACACTATCTTACTCTCCTCTTCACTGCAAGCACAGCATTATAAGACCATGTTTGACCTGTATCATACCCCAGCTCATCTCATCAAATGGGGGAGCTTATCAGGAATAAACTGTCCAAGATGTGGGATGTATGGAACAGAGATTGTACACATGATGGCTACATGTGGGGAACTAATGGTTTTGAGAGAGGGTATTCAATCTGTCTTGAAAAGGGTGGTGGGATATGACTTGGCTCTTACCCCCGAGATCATGGTCCTAGGGGTCGCGGGAGAAGTAGGTGGTCTGCATAGAGCGTTTATCTTTGTGGCCATGGCAGTGTATCAAATATGTATATCGTCTGCGTGGTTGAATGTACGACCTCCATCTTGGCAGCAATGGCTGGCTAGATTGTTGTCTGTATATCATTTGGAGATGGCACTGTACGAACGCAAGGGGAGACGCGCTAGGAAGAAAGGGAAGGCAATATGGGGGCCATTCCAGGACTGGATCCTGGCTCATAATGATTAATGTTCAAACTAAACCCAGACTATCCTCCCCCAATTTAACTTAATCATCTGGAAGTCCCGTCTGGATTAGTTGGGCTGCTGAGCTTCTCTTTATTTAGGTTGTATTTTTCTTCTAATTTATTTTTCTTTGGTATGAATTCCCTTTATTTGGTGTAAAGTGATGTATGAGTACATTTGCTGTATGATTCCTTTCCAATAAAAAAAAAAAAAAAAAAAAAAAAGAAACAATTACTCAGCAGATGACCTTTCATGAACAGGTTATACAGCCCATCATAATCTTGTACCTTGTTTCCAGCTAACCACCTACCCAACTTTTTTACTGAATAGTCCACAACGTCTACCCAGGTTTGGCTCTGGTGTCCTTTTAGCCTCCTCAAACCTTATTCTGTTCTGTTAAATCCAAAGCCCTCAATCATGGTAGCCTTCCTGAGGTCATAGGATGTATAATCTGCCTCATTCAGTGACAGGAGCCTATCCATGCACTTTCCTGAGAATAACCCCCACAACAGTTTGCCCCAATGCTTTTTCTCAATTTCTGGCCACAATGCAGGTGCTTTCAAAGAAGACTATATCATCCCCTTCAAGGAAGGGAGGGACAACTTCTTTTGGGAATTTTATGTTGAAAGATTTCTCCCTCAACACTTGTATGCTGCTACCATAGATGGGTCCTAGGTCCAACTCTTTTCTTTGTTTCTCTATTTCCATGTGCTGACTCTTTAAGGCCAGTCTCTTGTTATAGCCTGCAGTCTCCTTAATTAGTCATAGTTATATGCCTCATAAGTTTCCAACTCAAGCTCCTGGGTCTTGGTCTCTGCATCTGTCACTTTTATTTTGCTAAAGTTAGGACCTTTTTCAAAATGTGGAATCCCCTTTTTGGATAGGCCAACTAAAGTAGGGACTTTTAAAACCTTTAGCTAGAGTTGTAGGGACCTAACCAGGGCCCTAACAATTATTTCAAACATTTGCAAAAAATGTTTAGGCAATTAAAAATCAAACATTAATTAACTAAATACATTTTGAAGAGTTATCTGTGTGCTCACAAAATTGATAGAGTGGTATCAGCAATTGCAAAGTCTTTCTCCCACCGCTGATCCACCAATTGTAGGAGGCTGGCCCTCTATGTAGTGTAAACACTGTGCAGGGGGTCCAGGCAACCACACGTTGGTTTACAGGGCTAAAAACTAGATCATCTAATGCTCTAATTTTTAAGGTAGCTTGGTTGAGCAGTTAGGCCAATCTTGGCGGAGTACAAAGCATTTGGTTTACTCACAGCATCAATCTTGCAACTCACACATTCAAAGGAATAACCTGAGACCAATTTGTAAAAATACTTGATTTGTATGTAATTTTTAAGATGAAGACAATCAAAATTGGTTAGGTACTTTTTGAGATATGAATTTTTGAAGTTTAATAAAAATAGTCTTTTTGTGAGTAATTTGCACCATTGAAATCAATGGAAGATCACTCATAAAAATACATATAAAATCATACAGTTGGTTTAACAAGTTCTTCTTTTGCAGGTTGGTCAAGGTCATCAGTGGACACACTGTGTCAGCTGGTGAAGTTTGGGCGGCTCCCTGTTCTGGTGGGAGCAGCAATGAAACGTCTCTGGATCAGGTGCAAGGTCTCTGCAGGGGACCAATTGAAAAAGTACTGCATAGGTAAGATTAAGGATGGTTCCTTGGGGTCCCCTTGGAATGTCGAGGTCGCAAGGGGTGGGGTACCCTTAGCGCACAGCAGGTTCTTTGTTGCAGGGCACAGGGCGAATCCGTGAGCCAGGAGTTGTGCGCAAGGATGCCTAAGGAACAGGAGATAAGTTGGTTCAAGGGTCATTGCAGGGCAATGGGGGCACTCTGGTGGGAGTTCCCTCGACTGGGGCTTCCTTCTGGTCCTTTTTCAGCCTCAGGTGGGCATGTTTTCTCAGTATCTGACATTAATTGACCAATATCCACGGTGTTGGTATGGTTTGACCACGGGAGGGCGCAGTACCACCAAACTTGGCGCACTTGCAGGGTCTGTCCTTGTGGTCGTCAGTGTGTGGTTGGGTCCAGCTGCAACTTCTGGTTTGGAAAATAGCGGCTGGTCAATGACGTGAACCTCACTGGTTTGCCGGTTTCTTCCTATTGTAGAGTTGTGCCTCCACTTTGGAGGGAGTTCTATGGTGATTTTCAAAACATAGAGATCCTCTAGAGTTCTTTAGAGTTTTTCCTGTTGTCCAGCAGCTTCTCAGTGGTGATTGTTGGGTCCTGGGTGCAGCAGGCAGGGTTTGGTGCCTTTTCTTTGTCTTCTTTTGTCCATAAAATCTGGTTTCCTGGTCTAGGGATGCCCACTAAATTCTGCATTTAGTGGGCATTTTATGGAAGAACCTGTTAGTGACCAATCGGTCACCTAGCTTTGGGAGGCTACACCCACTACAGTAACCACTTCCTGTGAGAAGGGTCACTTCCCAGTCCCTGATTGGCTTTTTTCCTTCCATACAAAATGGAGGAGAATGAAATGGAGTGCCCAACCCGCAGGCAACACCTTAGGGGTTGTGCATGCCAGGTGGGGCTACTCCTCCCACTCTTTGTTTGAGTTTCCTGCTGTTGCTCCCAACCAATTTGGGGTTGACACAGTGGTTAGCTGCAGGCCTGGGGTCAAGTTTCAAAGGTGGTTAGCCCTTTGAAGCTCACTGCCAGGGTATTGTACATTTCTGAGGGAGAGGTGGTTAGCACCTCCATCTAGGAATGGCTTTGTTCTACAAACCAGAGAGAAGGATTTCTCCCCCAAGGTTTGTAGATTAGGTGTCTGGAGGTGGTAAGATGGATAGAACCAGTCAACAACCATGCCAGGGCAGTTAGTTTTTGCAGGGGCACCTCTAAGTTGACCCCTGGATACATTTGGGATAAATCCAATACTGGCACCAGTTTGGATTTATCATTCGGAGTTGTTTGATACCAAACAACCCAGGGTTCAGAGTGGCCATCATGTAGCTGGAAACTTGTATTGACCAGTGTCCAGCACATGTATTAAAATGGCTTCTCTGTTCTCTCATTATGTCCCAGGTTTGGCAGATACACAGTTGGGGCATATTGCTCATGCAGCAATGCCCTCACATATAATATGGTGCACCCAGCCTTATAGCTGGTAGGCCTGCCAAAGGGGGGGTCTCACACATAGAGTATGTGGGGTATGGTGGACAGGGCACACAGGCACTGTGCCATGTTGAGTCTGTGTTTTAGGTTTGCCCCAGGACACCCAGCCTGCAATGGGGGTGCTGGGTGCATCTGGATGCATGGCCCTAGAAGGTGGCACAATCAGTGCTGCTGCCCTCAGGGGCCTACCTTTAGTACCTCATGCCCTGGGAACCTAAGTACCTTTTACTACAGACTTATAGTGGTAGCTAAATGTGTAACCAACTGTGACAATGCATCACAAAAATTTTAGGGAAGGAGATCTGGCCCATGGAACCTGGTTAGCAGGGACCCTGGGCACTCCAATGTCTAGGCTACATCATACATCAGGCAAAAAGTGGGGGGACTGTTTTTAGGAAATAAAAAGGAACAGGCACATTTCTTTCTAAATATGTTCTCAGGACAGACAAACAAAATCATTATGTTTGTTCAAACGCGCCTATGGGGAGCAGCATTTCATTAAATTTTTTTATCGATTGTGACGTTATAAAAATTCAGAAACAAAGGTACAATGTCAAGTATTGGTAAGTCAATTGTGCAACTCTTCTTTAAAAAGAAAAACATTTCAGACAATCGCTTATGCTTGTTGGAAAATACTTTTATTTTTCATATTTTAAATAGTCAAAACAATGCCCGTAATTGTTTTAGTGAAACATGTAAATACAATATTGGAATTTAAGTGTGTATTAAGACATTTGTTGGTGCTAAAACTATAGAGATACTCTTTTCATAATATTCATCACAGTGTAGACAATGTTTTCTTAACTTCATGTGTGCCTAATGATATACTTTCAAGTAACAGGCTGAAATGATTGCTTCGCTGGTCCAAAAATTAGCACTTTAATTCTGGCTTTTTAGGAATGAGAAGCTGGCAGCATTCTTCACATGGCTAGGCCAGTTCCACAAACTTTGTAGGCAAATGTTGGGTCTATGAGGAACATACTTTACAATCAGGAAAGTACCACTAAATAATGTGGTTGCTGCCAAAGCCAGAAGTCCTCCATTGATGACCTGAAAGGAAAACGACAGTCACTTTTTTATCCACAATATTACAAGCATGCAACCTCCAATATTGAATAAAGAAATCTCGTCTTTTAAACCACCAGCAATCATGAGAATTGCCAAGAAATCGTGATTACATATTCATCCTATGGATCTGCTTTGACCACCTTGAAGTTACACTTAGTGAAAAATTTCTAATGTCATCTCTACTTTATATCATGGATAGCAGTGGTGATTACTATTGAGTTTTGTTTATTGCCATGTTTTAGGGTGGTACACATCACTCATACCACTCAGGACCATATTTATACTTTTTGACGCACAACTGCGCCGACGAAGTTTTGCGTAAAAAATCTAACCGCCGGCTAACGCCATTCCTACGCGCCATGCGGGCACCTTATTTAGCCGGCGCTGCGGACTGGTCTCAGTAAAAAAAAATGACTCAAACCAGGCAGCGCCGGCGTAGGGAAAAATGGGGGTGTGTGTCAAAAAATGGTGCAAGTCAGGTCTGAGGCAAAAATCATGCCTCAAACCGGTCTTGCGCCATTTTTTGATGCACAACCCCCACTGAAATGACTCCTGTCTTAGCAAAGACAGGAGTCATGCCCCCTTGCCCAATGGCCATGCCCAGAGGACTTCTGTCCCCTGGGCATGCTCATTGGGCACAGTGGCATGTAAGGGGGGCCAAATTAGGCCCCCCTATGCCACTTTAAAAAAATAATAAAAAATACTTACCTCAACTTACCTGTACCTACCTGGGATGGATCCCCCCATTCATGGGTGTCCTCCAGGGGTGGGCGAGAGTGGCAGGGGGTGTCCCTGGGGGCAGGGAAGGGCACCTCTGGACTCCTTCAGAGCCCACAGGTCCCTTAACGCCTGCCCTGACCCAGGTATTAAAACACGGCGCACATCAGGCTGTGTGCCGTTTTTTAAGGCTCACCCCCTCCTGTGCGGCAAAATGACACTGGGGTATAAATAAGGCACACAGGCCTTAAAGTCATTTTATGGGTGGGAACGCCTACCTTGCATATCATTAACGCAAGGCAGTTTCCAGCATTCACAAAATGACGCACAGGGTGGAATTTTGACATCTGCGGGATCGGGCGTCAGAGTTTAAATATGGGGCAAGGTTTGCGCTGAATGTGCGTCAACATTTTTTACGCACATTCGGTGCAAACAGAGTATGAATATGCCCCTCAGTGTTTACTTCACCTCTGGCTACGGCAAAATTGTTGTGCTCAAAAAATTGCTGCTGGTGTTTAAATGGCTTCCATGATTGACACAAACTTTCAGAAAACCTTGTGATTGCCTACATTCTCATTTGAGTGCCTTATTGCACCATCAATAATCTTCTGGAGGCCCTCAGATTAAGGTATGCTACTATGCATGACAAACGTTTTGCTCCGAGAAATTATTTTCTTATGAACCACCCACAAAAGGCAGAAAACATGAATTTAAGAAGTACGATCTTGAATGTTTCTTCCAAAAAAATATTACAATAAAGAGATCGAGTACCTGATTTTTAGGTCGGGCAGTTGACATAAAATTGTTGAAGTGCCATTCCCCAACCTAAGTGTTACCCCACTTTATTCTAAATACAGTGGAAAACAGTTTTACCAATGATGAGCTGCTGCTGGTTCCACCATTTGGAAGACCAATTGGGTGGATGTGACAAGGCCAGTCATGGTGTCAGGCCCAATTTATGGTTGATAATCTGCCATGATTCCTGAGCGGTGCAACTTCCGTGGAAAGTCCCAATGCACAGAAACCTATCAACTTTTCTTTGATGTGTTGGGAGAAAAGGACTGCATGTTATGGACATTTTGAACAAGAGTATTGAAAACATACTAAAATCTTTTGAGATTCTCTGTTTACTTAGGATTATGCCCCCTAACGGGTGAAAAAAGTTTTTTTTATTACTTTTGGCCAGTGGCGGCTGCCACTGAACAGGGGTGGTGGTGGGTGTTGAAAAAATAAATACATAAAAATACACTTACTTCCTGGAGACGCGCATGTCTCTCCAATGTCCCTTGTTCTCGTCCAGGAAGCACACAGGCTCCCAGCCCATCACGACGCTGCTGTCACCAGCATGGGAGCAGCATCATGGCTGGTGTGAGCGACCTTCTTCGGTGCTTACAGAGAGAGTGGCACCCTGTGCACTTTCTCCTCCTGGCTGTTCAAATACAGCTGGGTTGAGAAATGCAAAGTGCGCATGTCTGTTTGGCCGTCCCAACAAGGCACATAAAACTCCCCCTTCAGCCCTCCTCCTGACACCTCCTGCCCAACCCCAGCCAGGATAAATAAAATTATAATAACATAGCGTTATTATCATTTTCTTTTTTCTTTTGCTGCATCCTGTGGGGCGACGCTCCTCTGCCTTAGCAGGAGGAGCTGCTGCTGCTTTATGCCACTGTGTAACTTCTTGACATGTGTGCCTGTTGCTTTCTGGTGATGGGATAATCTTTCATGGCAGACCTGGGAAAGGAAAACTAGTGATGCACTAAATATTTCGCGCCAACCTTCACTTTGTTCTGGAGACCCAAGGGCATTTAGTCCAGCAGGTCAAGGGCTTTTCAACAGCAAAATCAACTGAGGCTCCAGCATTAGAAAGTCTGTTGTTCTGCCCCTTTGGGGGTAACCACGAAGCTAGTGTCCAGAGCAACAGCAGTGTTTAGTGGATTCCCCTCACCTTGAAACCTCTAAATGGGGCCCTCAGTGTGCCTGCATTAGATGATTGTGACACAGATTACAATAGTATCACTTGAGTGAATCAGACTTTCCTCCTTCCTTTACTAAATCAGGATCAGTGGCTAACTGGAGCACACTTTAGGACAGAGTGCAAAATTGCATTTTGCCAGTGGATCCTATTCAGGCCTTAGGTGAGCAAGAGACAAAGACTGAATAATAGTGGACTACATAAAAAACCTTTTTGAGTGCAGTTTACTGGAAGAAAAAGCTATAAAGAAATAATCCTGCAATTAAAAATGTTCTTATTGACATGGAAATTCCAAGGGTTCCAATCACAGAAGAACAGTATCACCCTGTGTTCAATTTACCTATCAATTACCTTTTTAAATATTGACACATACATAACATTTAACATTAATCCGAACAATCAATAAGTTATTGAAGTGCCCGGCACCATTAGAGTACAACAAACACACCCGATTAAGGATTAAGGAGTTTGAAACTATATTAAAATTTTATTTTCCTCACTCAGGCATTCATTGAAATGTCTCTTACTTATGTGAGGCTGCCATTGCTTGACAAATGCATGTTTTCATTTGCTCACTTCCCCCAATAGTTGCCACTAAAGAGAAGATGTTTTTAAATATGTTGTACATTCTACTTCATTTAACTTGAACCCTGGCTAGAGCTTTCAGTTAAAAACAAGTATTGTTCACTAACTTTGTTTTGCCATTTCCACCGTTGAATTACTTCATGGTATCGGATCCTACTGAAGGTTACCTAAAAGAAATAAAGTTGAAAAATAATCAGTTAGAAGATCTCTTCTTGCACCTTTGCTATTGTCTTGGGTTTGTATACCAATGCATGCATTTGTTTTACAAAACAACATTCACATTGTGGACATCCTCATATAAGTAACAACTTTGTCACACTTCATTGTCATTCTACTATATCCGTTATAATAAGCAGCGTTCTCAGTTATTAGGGATACCTTAGTGTTGCAAAATGGGGTCTGCCCATTTAATATTCCTAGATTGCTTGCTTTTTGGATCACCCAGTTTTGGACTTTTTACTCTAAGTGTCTCTCACTACATTTGTCTCATCCATGTTAATCACATGGCAAATAGACTGCACATGTTTACCCCATTATCTGGCTTTCAAGGCCACTGTGACGCAGCTAAAGAGCAAGTGGCTGGTTACAGATGAACACATGTGCACAAGCGTATGCACATGCGTGCTGGCTGCGTGTGTGAGACTACCATCATGTGCAGTCTGAGAAATGCACACAGGTAGCCTAGTGTAGAGGGGACTCTGCAAGGTTAGATGATGACCTGGCATGGGCCCTATAATATCAGTGGGCACTTATAGGTAACGTCAGTGTGATTTACTGTTCCATCTGCAGTAACACTTTATTATATATTTAGGGGGAAATGTGTCTTAGAGTGCATTTTTGCTTCCTTTTGGCCTACAAAGTCCTGTAAAGTATGAACTGGGGTGAAAAAGATGTGCATATTTCCTATTCGCAGCTCCCACAACCATACATGTACATCTTATGGGTCATTCGGAATTGTCACATTTTTCTGGTTCAGCTCAAGATCAGTCTGACTGTGCCCAGGATGGCTGGCTCCCGCTAGAGCTCCTGCACCACCCAGAACCGTCTTGGAGGATTAGGCACACCCTCGGCTTCCAGCTTCCCATAACAGAGTATGTCAGATGTAGGAGTAGGAGGAGCACCATCTAGGGCCCCTCTGGTAGTTGCTTAAAAAGCATTTCCTCATACTGGGTTAGGGAGCCCGGCGGGGCCAGCTTTCTCCCTTTTCACCATCCTACTGTGTTGGACTATTCCCACCCAACGTGGGGCAAGGTGAGTGGGGTAGTGGAGGTGCACATTTAGTAGCAGCCTCAGATTGCTGTTGGGCACAGGGGCCCCTCAAGCTTTCATTTCAGAGGAGTTGATAGCCTAGACAAGTCTTCAACCCCTTGGGCTTACCCGGGATCACGGCTGCCATATTCTGCTGGCATGCCTGCCCCTGAGCTTATGTAGGCAGCCCCTACCTCTACTCAGTGCCCTGTATGGCAGAATTGGGCCCTACTGGCTTGGGGATCAATTGGCTTTCTTGTCTGCTCTGCTGCATTTGCCTTTGGCAGTGACCTACCTAACAGCGTAGCTGCTCATTGGGAGTGGGTTCCAACACTGGGCAGGGGGCCTCCTCTACCTATGAAGAGAAATAATACCTCTTGCTTGTGACTGTTTCTCTGTCCAAGCAAATAATATGTTCCGATGGCACTCTGTCTTGTTCTCAGGGGGCATTACGCAGTCTACATACATAATGGAGGGCTACCCTATGGAATAATACACCCACAAGTCCTATTGCAGCTCGGGGGAGGTTGCCCCATTGATAGGATACACGGATCTGTTGACGCTGAGACGCCCATTGGAGTGGTGCTGGAATAGGCACTGGGCACTGAGATTGCTACTGACCACCTTACATACTCTGAGGCGTCTATTGCCCATTTGAGGCCCTCTTGGTGGTGCTATTGATTCACACAAAGGACAGTAGCTCTGGGTCACTGCCCATCCTCAACCACAGCCGCTACAGTGGGATCACAGCACCCAGGCATCTGGTGGGCTTTGTGTTTGGGACACTGTCGGATTTGAGGGCCATCTCAGCTTCCCGTGGCTAATAGCAAGGGGGTGCCCCCGTACCAAAACACATCACCCACATTGCACTATCTAACTGGATCTGATATACTGATGGGGGGTTCTCACCTCCTCCTGGGTCTTATATTCTCTCGCCCTACTTGATGTCCAAAGACAAAACCACGTGCCAGCTCCTTTTCATGGATGTGGAGGCCAGAAAGTCCAAGACTGTTGCCCCCACCACGGCAGATGTTACTTTGGAAACCTTAATGGGAGAACTCACAAACATCAATACGTCAATTGACTAATGCACTTGGACACCAAGTCCACATCCGTGGATCTAAAATCCCTTCGGTCAGACCCTAGCTTTTTGCATGCACAGCTTGACAATTTTGATCATAGGTTTGAGGCTGTGGACACATGCCTGCCTATTCTGGAATCTAATCTTGATGTGGGGAGTGAGGTGTTGCACCTTCATAGAAATAATGTCTGCTTTTCTGACATGCTGGCAGAGATGAAGGTGAAAGACATGAATGGTTTTCTCTCTGTTTTTCTCCCAGAACTGACCTTTGTGCCCTATTGGAGTTTCAAAGGGTTCACAGGATCCAGGATAGGGGAGCTGCACAGCAGAACACACAGTGGGTAGTTATTACATGTTTCCTTTGACATCAGCAGGCCAGGCAGGTCATTATGGCAGCTAAGAGACATAATGATCCTTTTTTCTATCAAGGTGCAAAAATCATCCATGTCGCAGATGACTTCTCACATAACACAGTGATTTGAAAGAAGATATTTTTGTTGATCTGGCCAATTTTGAGGAAACATGGTATCGGATATGGCCTCCTGGAACTGCCCACTATGCTCCTTACAATTTATGGCAAGCAAAAAGATTTTGAGGACCTGGATGACCTTGAACAATTTTTCCGCTCACTGCCTGGAGCAGATATGGAGGTGTTGTGACCTGCGATTGCCAATGCACCACAGCAGGGGTTGGGTCTGGAGACTTTCCAGTGCCAAGACCTGAGCGATGACACCCCCAGAAGACCAGCGGCTGGATACTGAGCTGAAATGATGGAAGGGAAGGCGCTTCGAGAAGGAGTTGACTCTGCTGGGAGAGTCCATCGTATTTGTGTTTGTATTTTCATATTTATAAAGCGCATTCCGGCTGGGGCATCGAAGTGCTAAGCAACAGGCAGTGAAGTGACCGACAGAAAGACAGAAAGAAGAAAGAATAGAGAATTAAAAAAACTACTGAGGGAAAAGCCAAGTTTTTAGCTGCTTCCTAAAGACAAGGAAATTGTGTTCCTTCCTAATCATTACGGGCAGCATATTCCAGTGTTTAGCAGCAATCACTATAAATGCTTTGTTGCCCTAACTGACCTTGCGGGTCCAAAGAACATGGACCAGGCAGGATCCTGTAGACTTGGGACATACCAGCGAAGCCTAGGTGACAGGTATTCAGAGCTGCGCATATTTAGGGACTTATGTGTCAGACATATCGTTTTGAAAATAATACGCTTCTTGACAGGTAACCAATGTTACTGTCTCAGATTTCCACTGGCCGAAGCTGAACAGGGAAGATTTAGTATTGAGCGAGCAGGATTATTCTGGATTAATTGAAGTTTGCTGAACGAGAGGTTATCAATATTAAGCATTAAAGCATTACAATAATCTATTTTGGAGATCACCAGGGCAAGCTCCTCTTGTAACTAAGGAAAACCTTTTTTCAGAATTTTGAGAATCCAAAAGCAAGATTCTTGGTGGAACTAATGGGGACAGGTAAATCTCCACATGCTGATGGCCACCAGCGTGAGCTCCACAAATCTCTACTAGAGCCAAAGAGTAGAGTCCCAGTTTTGTCGCCGTTCATCTTGAGCCAGTTTAGGCCCATCCATCTATTAACCTCACTCATGCAGTGGTGAAAATGATCAGCCACTTCTTCCCAATTCTTATTAATGGGAATGATTAATTGAGTATCTTCCGCATAGGAAGTGGCCAGGAAGCCAAAGGATCTAAGAAGTTTGGCCAATGTTGCCACAAATAGATTGAAATGTGTGGGGCTGAGCGAGGAGCCTTGAGGGACCCCGCACGGTAGTTGATAGGAGGGTGCTCTAAAATCCCGGTAAGATACTATAATATCCTCTAAAACAGACTTCAGAGTGTACAGAGCTGTGCCTCTGACACCCGCTTGGTAGAGACGGTGTGTCATAATTTGAGGAGAGATGGTGTCAAAAGCTGGTGAAAAGTCCAATAGCACTAAGATGGCTCCAAGTCCCTCATCAACTAGTTTCCGAATAGTGTCCGATGTAGTTATGAGGGCTGATTCCGTGCTATGGGCTTTCCTAAAACCATGTTGAGTAGAGTCTAAACTACCCGAATATTGGAGAAATTTGGCAAGTTCTTCACTTATATGTTTTTCAAAAAATTTTGTTTGAAAAGGTAGCAGAGCAATAGGCCGAAGATTCTTAAGGTAATTTGCTTTACCATCTAATTTATTTTTCAGAGGAATCACCATTGCTTCCTTCCAAGAAGGAGGGAAGACTCACGTAGTCAGGACCTCCTGAAAAATCGGATCAAGGGCTGAGGGGACTAGGTCAGGGACGAGCTGTAAAATGTGCGGAGGGCAAGGGTCACTAGGAGAACCCGATTTAATGGTCATCATAAGCTCCTTAATCCTCTCCAGCCATAACGGCTGAAAATTAATCAGTATAGGACTGTCATCCTCTATGGAACTGTGTAGAGATTCATATAGATCCAATACTTCTTCAGATTGAGTGAAGCTGGCTTGAATTTGCAAGACTTTGCTTTCAAAAAATGTAGCAACCTTGTTGCAAAAATCTTGAGAGTTCTCAACTTCTGAGGGTATGACAGGAGTTGTAAAGGAGCGAACTACTTAAAAAGGTTCTCTAGGAGCCTTAGATGCTTCCTAAATTTTCTGTGAACAGTACTCTGTTTTAACTTTGTTAATCGCGTCTTTAAAAAGACTAAAGGTAGCTCTGAGCTTTTTCTTTTCCATAGGATTAGAGTCTAATTTCCACTTCCATTCTTGTTGACGGTATTTTCTCTGCAGATTTTTAAGGTCATTGGTGAACCAAGGACTGCTGGCATTTTTCTTCCTTGAAAATCGAGGAGATTTAAGAGGGGCCAACTGATCAATAGCTGTTTTAATCCCCTGATTAAACCTGTCTGTGGCTTATAAAGGGATAAAGGGAGTTCTTTTGTTGCTTCCCAGCCTAAGACCAATAAGTCTTGGTTACCCATCAAACCTTACCTGCCTATGGCCCTTGGACTCTTTTTCTGGAATTTTGATACATTTTCTAGGGAACATGTGGGTGAAGTTTTTACCATTTGTTGTGTGTTATGGATCGGTGGGCACTTTTCTGGTGGATGTGGGGAAATTGGGGGAAGTTGCCTGTCCTTTTCTGTGCTGTATGTTTGGGGTTTGCGCCTCCTTGCCAAAATCATGTTTCCTATTTAGATTGTGACTGCTGCATATATCTTTGAACTGTCTAGGGAAAGAGTGGTCCTAGAGAAACTTAGCGGTCCAGAATGGTCTTGGGAGGTACACTCACCTGTTTCAAGTAGTTTATATATATTCTTGGTAATCAGAGATCACTACTCCTTCTTGGATTGTTACGTTATTGCTTCCCTGAATGCCAACATATAGTTGGTGTGTAGTTCCTTCATAGTATTTGCGTATTCAATGTCTTAGCCCTCTTCGTGCTCATAATATAGGCCTGCAATTCTCATCCTGTTTTTGAGATAGTCATTTGCCCTTCGCCTCCCCACTGCGGCTGGCTTAGGCTTGCCCCCAACTCATGTCTCTGCAGTCACAGCCCAACAGACTTTGCATATTATCCCTTAGTGTTAGTGGGCTTATTCATTACACTAAGATGAAGAAGGTACTGACATATCTTGCTTCAAAGTCCCCAGACATTGCCTTATTGCAGGAGGCACACCTTTCTGCCCTAGAGTCTGATAAACTGAAAAACAACTGGGTGAGTTGTGTCATTAATAGTAGTATAGTGCCTGCCACTTCTGCTGCTGCCAACCCTTCCAACTCCCGATCCTCTCCAAAGTGGTGTGGGGTAGCCATTCTTTTATATAAATATGTCCCAGTGACTGTCTTCATGACGTGGACTGACACGCTGGGTAGTTACATTTTTGTAAAATTTGAAACTATGGACCAGATTTGATACTGGGATTGGTATATGCCCCCAATCACGATAAGGCACCTTTCTTTTCTTCTTTATGCAGTCTGTTGAAGGAGTTTAGTACCATCAAGACGATTATAGGGTAATAAGGTAGTGGTAGCACTTGATCCCCCTTAGATGGTTCTGGACCATGGGATAGGCCTAAAGCAAAGAATAGAGCAATCTTACATGATGTGATACCGGACCATGGCCTCCAGGATCTCTGGGGCCTGACTCACCCTTGAGATAGGGACTATGCCTTTATTTCCTGTGTGCATGGGACCTGCTCCTGGATCGAGTTTTCTTAATGTCTCATGCTTCGCTGGTCTTCCTATGTGCTTATACCATTGAGCCTGCAGGAATCTCTGACCACGCCCCAAAGATACTGGAGCTAGACATGGGACACTTGTGCCCCACATCCAAGCGTTTGCAACTGAATCCCTCCCATTATCACATGCCAAAGAATAAACAGAAAGTCATGGGTTATCTCTGTCGGATTTTGCTAGACAATGACTCTTCGATTACTTCTGCCCAGGTATTATGGGCAGCGGGGAAGGGTACCTTGAGGGGCATGATTATGCGTGACACAGTGATCCTAAGCAGGAGGTTCAGGATGTACAAACCCCACACTGGCCCTTCTACAACGGTTAGAGCAAGCAAACTACAATCTCAATGTTCATTCTACAATGCAAGTAGAGTATGCCCTGCTTCGCCTGAAGTGGCGTCATTATGAACAGGGAGAGAAGGTGGTCAGACTCCTTGCAGTGCAGCTATGCCAGTTGGAGGCCAGCTCTGCCATCCCAGTGATTCGCAGTGAGACTGAGGGCTTCATTACTCACGCAGTGGAGATTACAGAAATGTTCACCTGTTTCTTTACTACACTGAATAGCACAGAGGCACCTGCTGACCCTGCCACTGAATTGGATTTCCTAAGAGACCTCTGCCTGCCCTCTTCCTCGAGGCTGGTAAGCAGCTCCTATAGGAAGAGATTATGAACATCTTGGAGGCTGTCACAAGCATGTCCAACAACAAAGACAATGTATTTCTGGTTAAGTTGTATATGATTAACATGGAGCAGATGGTCCCATCCCTCTACAGACTCTTCAAGGAGCTTGTGGGTGTTATTGTAACTGATAGGGACCATACTAAATGTGAGACTTACAGCCCTATATCAATCATTAATGTGGTATGAAGATCCTTACGGAACCACCTTAAGAAAGTCCTCCCTAGTTTGATACATGACTCTCAGGTGGGATTGATACTGGGATGTTCTTTCTGCAACCATATACATCTAATGTCCAATGTTTTATGGCACTTACCTAATGATTCCAATCATAACCTATTGCTTTCTTTGGATGCCGAGAAGGATTTTAACTGGGTCTAGTGGGGGTTTCTTTTCCATACACTGAGCAGGCCAGTTATAGGTCCAAACTTTTTGGCTAGAACCAGTGGTTCTACACAGCCCAGATTGTGGGGGACCATTTTTAGAGCCTATATATATCGGGGTATGAGGCAAGGTTGCCCGCAGTCACCTTTGTTGATCATTTTGGCTCTTGAGCTTTTAGCGGTAGCTATCCGCCAGTCCACTCATATGCGAGCCATAGATGAGCCTGTAGGCATTAGCAAAATGCTGCTCCACAATGATGATAACTTACTATGTTTGAGCGAGCCAGATTCCTCTGTCGCATACCTCATGTCTCTAATTGGTGCTTTCATGGTCTTCCCCGGATACAAAATAATTTGGTCTAAGTGAATGGCATTAAAGCTAATGTATGGGGACCGATGGCCTTCACGGGATACTTTTGGCTTCATGTGGAAGACCTTGGGATTGCAGTGTTTGGGATTTGTGGTTAACTGGGGTTTAAATAACAATGTGAATGACAATATTCAGCCCTTGCTGACTAAAATGGAAAAGGATTTTGCAAAATGGTCAACTTTCCAAGTCTCTTTTTGGAGACAAGTACAGATTATCAAGATGGTGAAATACTCCAGATTTAACTATGTGTTTGGAATGCTGCCCCTTTTGATGCCTGCGCATGCCCTGCATGCCATTATTAGGAGCATAAAGCAGTTTGCCTGGATGGGCAGAAAACTGTGTCTTAAATCATTATGGCTACATATAGCAACTAGAGCAGGAGGTTTATGCTCCCTGAAATGCGGCTCTACAATCTGGCGTAACACTTGCTCAGTTGGCCTACATGCTGGTTTGGTCATGGATCAGCCCCTTTTGCTGCCTTGGGATTGAGACACTGAGTGGGACCCCATAGGTTTAGGTTGTTTGTACAATACTCATGCTCTGACAATCTCTCTTTGCCCACCTACCCTAGGGCTAGGTAGGCCACCTGGAAAGACTCACAGCCACTTCTGGGTATCGACAGAACTGTTCATAAATAGCTCCACTCTGGTCAAATGAGGGGGTCCTTGTCGGGCCAGCAAACAATCAGATGGGATATGTGAGAGGATTAAGGAATCCAAATATTTGGAGACCTTCTCGAAAGGAACTCATTTCGATCCTTTGAGATGCTAAAATTGGACTTTGCACTACCCCACTCACAGTTATGGCAATATTGGCAATTGTGAAACTGATTGTGGGGTAAACTGGGGTGGGGTTCAATACATCTCTCGACCTCACTGATTCTGGATTAGCTCAGGATAGGGGGGCTCTCCAGAGAGGTGACCAGTATGTACCAAATACTCATTGATAATCTTTACTTGCACAATATTTGCCTGGCAGCTGGGAAGTATTGGTAGGAGCAGCTTGGATTAGCCTATTCAGAGACTGACTGGAAGGAAGATGTAGAGTACCATGATCGCTCACTGAGGAAATCGTGCCTCAAGTATGCTTATTTCAAGATTTTCCATAACTGGTCTTAGTCCCCACAAAAGTTGCATGGGGCACCTTTGATCCTTAATGCTGTATACTGGAGGTGTATGGACGTTGCCTGTGATCTGTACCATATAATATGTCCTTGCCCTATTCTAGTTACCTATTTGCACTCTATATGGGAGATGTTACAATCCACTAGTTTTATCCGTTTTGTGGAATCTGACAAACTAGCCTTGTTACATGATTTTATTGACTCGGAGAATATGGCCTCCCACTGGCGTAGATGGATGTTTGCGGCTTACATGGTATCTAACAAGTGCATTCGACAGCATTAGCGGTCATCACTGGTGCCCACGCACCAAGAATGGCTCGCTTGGCTATGTCGAATGGCTACCTATGTACGCCGTATCTACAAGGTTCAGGATCAAATACACATTTATGATGCTATATGGGGGTTCCTTTTTATTAGGGCCATTATCAACTTTAATTTTCTTCCCTCCTATTATGACCTGCTCCAGCTCTCTGTTTGTTCGAGCTGGCAATCGGAATGGCTGTTACCACATTTGGCATCCAGGCAGGAGTGCTATGGGCATGGCTTTGGGGTTTGATGCACGAGGAGTGATCCTTCCTATGTACACAACTATGTTGCTGTTTTCTTTTTGTTCTATTTGGATCAGTGGGGTTGGGGATGGGCGTCGGGTAGATGTAAAGATGCTATATCTTGGTGGGGTTCGGGATGTACCTTGGGATGTCACTTCAGGTGGTGTTTACATTGTACTTTGTGAGCATGCTAGCTCTTTTGGTCCTTTTGGTTCTTGTGTTCATTTAGTCCCTTTCAGGATCTCCCATAATTCAGTCCCTATGCATAGTGCGGAGTACCATGTGAGGCCTTATTCTATAGCTGTTGTTTTCTTATCAACATCTCAAAAATTCAAAAAGAAATTTATGAAAAAATAGAATCTGAGCACAGGTCTTGTATCGCCATGCTGGGCCATGTTAATTACATTTCTTCCCAGATGAGGGAGCACAGGCGTCCCTAAACAAAAGTAGTAATTATCAGTTATTCCGTCAGATTCTGAGGAGGAAGGGGTTGAGATAATAATCTGCATCTGTAAATTACCTATCACACTGTACCAGGGCTAATGACAGTCCAGGACCACTAAACCAAGAGGAAGCCCAGACAACTGGAGCCTACAAAGGAAGGGTCTCGCCTTTGAAATTTTGGTGGGAAAGGCCCTTGCAGTGATGTCAGTGAGGGGCAGCGCTGAGGCTCCGGTAGCAGATATGACCAGTGACACCTTGCTGATGCCATCTTGAACTGTCCCAGCATGCTGTGCAGGAGGGTTAGGACAGGGGTGGAGAGGTGATGTGGTACCCTAGGATTGACTAGGGGTGGGAGGTTTCTAGAACCTTCCATACCTTTTAAAATATTTTGCATAAGGTAGAGCAAAGGCTCTGTGTGTTTTTTTGCTGCTGTACCCTGAGACTGCAACAGCCATTCACAACTGGAAGAAAAAAACACCTGATGCCCACAAGGACTCTTCCACATTTTACCTCAGGACCAATGGGCCTCTCTAAGGGCCAGTGAGGCTACCCACCCTACAGCCCTTAAAGACCAGATGGGGGAAGGATCTGGATTTCTGAACCTAGAGACAAAAACCAGGAGGAAAGCTTTTGCAGGGAGCCAGTGGAACCAACTCCCTGCCAATTACACCCTTTGACACTCTAGAGATGGCCACCAGGAGTAAAATGATCCCAGAATTGTTCAAACCAGTCGAACTTATGGCTATTTTAAGGGTGGTGACATTTGACCTTTTCCAAATGACAGAGTACTTGGGGCTCCATGTGCCGCCTGGAGTGGGCCAGAGCCTGGGGCACAAGAATTCATCCATTATTTGCCTGGAGGAGGTGGTTGGACCCCTACCCAACTGTAACTCCTGCTCCCGGGGTCCCTATTTCCCTGTGGGCCAACGCGAAACTAGCCTGTGTCCCTGGGACCCTAATCCCTGGACACTGAGCACCAAAAAGGGCTGAAAGTGCCTCACTGCACCTCCCGGGCTCATGTCTGGCAGGGCGGAGGACACCCAAGCAGATTGCCAATGCGGACTAGAGAAGGAGAAAGGGCTGGCTCCTGCACTGGCCTAAGGAGGAGGACAAGCGAGAGAGAGCTGGCCAGAGTGTGGGGCCCAGAGGCTCCCCCCATGTTCCCCACCACTTCACTCACCTAGGGGGTGTCCCAGGTGGGACAGGGCACCCCGAAAAGAGAAGGAAAACCATGGTGCGAGACTGCTTACAGGCAGTGCTTCTCTCCTGAAAGCAGCGGGAAATCAGATAAGTAAATATTCACTGCTTCCCAGCAGAAACACCCCATAATGCCCTGTAGGGTTAATTTGCCTACATTTCTCTCTTCTTGTAGTGGTCCCAGGAAGACAAGGGATCCACCAATAAACATGAGCAGTGTTGTGTGGGCTGCAGGAGTTGTAGCAGACCCCCCAGAAGCAACTTTAAAAAGTGTTTGCAGGATGAAGGAATGAATGGGGATTCTTATACCTTTTCATGAACTACATACAAAACTGAAGATAGCTTTACAGCTAGTAGTGTGTTGCCTGCTAGGTGCTGGTTCTATGGCTGTATACCATGTAGGTGATGGTGTATAAAGAAAATGTTGGTTATTAATAATCATTGCATTTACACTCAAAATTATTTTTTTTAAACGTGTGGTTTGTTGTTCCCGTAATACAGTGAACCCTTAATAATGCCAATATGCCTGTTTTTATCTAAACTGATACCCCCTATATTGTCATGTCCTATGTGGTATAGGTGGGGAGGTAATGTGGTTTTAGGGGTCATGACCCTTTAGGGGTCAAACGGGCTTTCATTATGTTATCTAAGGTATTTTCCATCTGCCTTGTGTATATATTTGTAAATCAATGTGTAGTATTTAGTAATGTGTGTGTAATAAATGTACTTTTCCTTTTTCTAAAGAAGAAAACACTCACTGGACAGTCATTTAATGAGTGTTGACATTGGGTGCCAGCAAATGGTGATCACTAGCCCACACCACTTCCTCTGAGTAGGCCTCCGACTATTCTGCTTTGCTACTCTGTGAGAGTAAAGCGCTACCATGGGGTGCTTGGTTCCCACAAAGGGGAAATTGTGGACCCATTACTTGTGCAGGCCTCACATTCTGCAAAGCTAATAACCCTATTTCTTACACTGGTTCAATCAGGCTGTAGATACAGTAGTTAATAACTGCTATTATTAAAATCTTCTGTGTAATCTGGAGAACTGCCTAGATATTAAAACCAGATAATCTTCATATATAATTTTCAAAAATACAAACAACAATCAAGACCATTATACCAAACGCTTCTGTCAATACATAAACCATTTATCTACATCTGCAAAATGACTGAATTATTTATAATAATGATTCTGATTTTGAGCCTGCCTAAGTTTGACCATTTGAGAAAAAAGAGCAATGTTCTTAGTACTCCCATATAACAATAAATATTTTTCAGACTCTACATTTTCCCTCCAACCTGGGATAAAGAAAAGCCCCTCCCAGTGCTACAAATAAAATTTCGAAATCCTTATGGTTCCAGGAGGATCATCTACTGTTTTCATCATTACATAAGGAGCCATAATAGTCAATCTGCAGGAAGATTCCACATACCTTTTCCTTTCCTGGCCAAATAGAAATTAGTTTGTCAAGTACTATTTATGAAGTGCTGATGAAATATCAGAGAAAAAAACAGACATCAAGGTTTCAAAATGGGGAAATGACTGATTAATTTCATAAATGAAACTGATT
Organism: Pleurodeles waltl; assembly: GCF_031143425.1. NCBI lineage: Eukaryota > Metazoa > Chordata > Amphibia > Caudata > Salamandridae > Pleurodeles > Pleurodeles waltl. Next base: position 638,466,794 of record NC_090444.1, read on the forward strand.
CAAAGGAACTCATTTAGTTGTTCAAAAAACATAAGTGATGAAAGAGTTATGCTCTTTAAAATTATACTCTTGCTAACAGATTTAAAAGGAAGCAGATAGGGTGCAGATCTAATTTGATCATGTAGAACAAATAGAATTTGGAGGGAAGGACAAAGCTGGCAGATGCCTTTTGTATTCCATAATGTTTATTTGGAAATTCTCTTTTCTAACACAAAGATGTATGATGGAATATGATTGTCAAGAAATTGTCAGATATAAATATTGTCTATTAAATATTGCTTACAAAAATATTGTCCCATTGGATGTAGATTTTCTATGCTAAAGCCCTTACCTGCTGGGCTTTATTTCCTATCCCCCAAGTTTTTTTTATATCTGTGTCAGGCACACTTAGGGCCTTATTACAAGTTTGGCAGTCCTAGGACTGCCAAACTCACGGTGGTGTTCCAACAGGCGCAATTGTGGCGCTCAGACCGCCAGGAGACCACCGCCATTGCCAGGAATAGGGATCTCGCCAGTTTGGTGGCAGAGAAAGTTGTTGTCAGTCACAGCGGTGCTGAGTTTGGCACAGCTGATCGTGACTTTCCTTTCTCCCAGCCTTTTCATGGCGGAGCCCCCACCATAAAAAGGCTGGCAAAAAGGCAGAGTTGGGCCCACATGGGGGCTCCCTCACTGTCCATGATGAGGTTGTGGGCAGTGCAGGGCCCCCCCACCCCCCATCACCACTCTCAGAATCTGCACTGTCTGTTATGGTAGACAGTGCTCATTCCAAGGGTGCTGTGTGTGATGGCATTGGTCAGCCTGGCAGAAACATCGTAAGGCAACGTTTCCACCAATCAGCACGAAGTGCTTATGTGAGTGGAAGAATACGTGAGTTTGCCCCCACGTGTTTAGCTTTTTATGTGCTGCATGTTTGCTACATTGCTAAGGCCCTGCCTATCTGCTAAACCACTGCCTACCTGCTAATAGTAGGGCACTGCTCTCTCAGACCCTGCTGATGCTTAGCAACGATTTGCTCACCTGTCTCTGCACCTATTGCCAGTGACTTAGCATTGTCACTTACAGTGAGGGCGTCGCTACCAGCTGGCCCAGTTAACTCGCATTGCTGCGGACTACTTACTTCGGGCCTAACTTGAAGCTAAGTTGGACAAATATGGAGTGGAATGACGCCATATAAAAGCAGCTCAACTTTGAGGCTGCCTGCACTCTGCGCTGCCATTCCTCATCTCAGGGTGTTGGCAGCCCTGTTGATCAATCTGTACCCAGAACAGCACTAAATAGTACTCCTGCCATTATGTCAGAATTGAGGGCAGGGTTCAAAGCGATAGACACTTGACTTGATACCCTATAAAGCCGCCTTGACAATATGGCTGAGTATCTTGATTGGCACAACACCAGAATAGAGGGCACAGAAGGCTGGATCTCAGTCCTGGAGGATGGGAACGTCAATGTGCTTAAATGGTTGAACATGCTGAATGTATTCTCATGACCGTTGCTGCTAAGAATTAGGACCTGGAGTCGCAACAACATCCGTATTACTGGAATAGCTGAATCCACTAACACCGTAGGGATGGATGTATTTGTTGAACAACTGCGGATGGACCTATTTGACTGGAAGTCCTTCACCAACGCCTTTGTAGTTGAGAGGTCGCATTGCTCCCTTGGCCTGCGCTTCCACGGCAGATCATTTCTAGACTACTAAATTATAGGGACCAGGACACAGTCCTGCAGCTCTGAGTTATTATGGCCCCCTGCACTATCAGGGCTCAGTGGTATCCCTTTACCCCGACCACACCAATTGTTCAAGAAGTTTGCTGAAATTTAACGATGTTAAATGTATCCTTCAAAAGTGAGGCCTTCAGAATGGGATGCTATACCCTACATGCCTGCGTGTGGAGGTAGGGGGACAGCACTTTTTCTTTACTACCCTAGCTGAGGCAATACAGTTTTGTAAGCAGCTTGGACCAGAAGACCCATCGCTATGTACTAGTCTATGGCAAATTGGCGGGAAAGTCTGTATTTTTTTGTCTATGCTCCTAATATTAACTCCCTTTAGTTTTTTACTGATATACTCGAGCAAATTGAATGATGTCAAACATTATAATGGGAGGTGTTTTTAATATTACCTGTCAGCCTGACTGTGACTCTACCGGTTCACGTCTCGCAACTAAGCTGCACTCCTTCCCTAACCTGCCTACTGTAGACACTACAATTAGTTGATGCATAGTGCCACTACAGTTAGTTGATGCATGGTGCCACAGATGTCCTCACAGGTGTGACTACACCTTTTATTCCGCTCCACACAATGTGTGGACTCATATTAACCATTGGTAAGCGTAGAACGGTGCGCTGCTCTGGCTTGACACCATCAAGCATCTCCCCCATACACACTCAGACCATGCATCTGTACGCATGTTACTCAATGTGCCCTGTCATACCCCAAAGGAAAGGCAATGGCACTTTCCTGAAAATGCACTCCATTTCACTGTTTTTTATACAGAGGATCGGGATGCAACAGTAGAATATTTTTCCACCAATACTGGCTCCGTGTCACAATATGCTACACTGAGGGAGACCTTTAAGGCCTATATAGGAGGGGTCTGTATTGTAAAACATGCTGGGGTCCTCCGGAGTATACGGAAGACTGTGTCAGAGTGGAGGGGAGGTTGCGTGACCTTGAGCTGGCGACCAGGGCCCCCATGCAGTCGGACGTTACGTGAGATAGGGTGGCCCTGCTGCGCGAATTTCAGGAGCTTGCTCAGAAGGAGGTTACCTACCTGGGCAAATATGCCACGGGCTGCCAAAATGGCGAGGGTAAGCACTTGGGCCGTACTCCGGCCTGTTAATTACAGTCTCCATATCAGGCTAGGTATGTGCCAGGTGACAAGACCGGATGGGACAGACATCATAGATGGTGACACAATACTTACCGAGTTCATGTCATACCATAAGTCCCTATATGCATCTCGATTAAGTGACAGTCCATCAGCACTTGCTGACTATCTGTCAGAGATAACCATGGTCTGGCTGGAGCCAGGAAAGCAAGCAGTTTCTAGCTGCTCCTATCATGTGTGAGGAAATATCCCAGGCAATTGATGCCCTAAGCGGTTATAAGGCCCCAGGACTTGACAGATTCACATGGGACTTCTATAAAGCTTATAAAATGCTTCTGGTCCTCCAGTTGTTGGAGGTATACGCTAAGTCACTGAGTGGGGTGTCCTCCCACCCACGCTGCACAAGGCAGTGAGTATGCTACTACTCAAACCCAATAAGTCCAGCCACCAGTGTACATCCTATCGACCTTTGTCACTCATGAACCATAACAATAAAATATTGGCCAAGGTACTGGCAACCCACCTCTCCCTGATACTGGACTACATCATATCACCCATGCAATCTGGCTTTATACAGCACCGCTCCACTTCCATTAATCTGCATATTTTGTTTGCAGTGCTTAATCAAATTTATCCAAATACCCCAGCAGGAGCTGTTTTGATAGACATGGAAAAAGTGTTTGATTCCTTTGAATGGGCTTTCCTACATGCTACGCTTGCGAAACTGGGCATTCCTAATGGCTTTCAAAATCTTGTCTGCCTGCTGTACACTGATCCATTAGCCAGGCTGTGCGTAAATGGTACACACTCAAAGACTTTCCCACTGACATGAAGCACCCAACAGGTGTGTCCCCTTTCCTCTCTATTGTTCATTAGTGCTATGGACCTGCACGTCCACCACCTGCAGGAATGGCATCTCCAGAGGGGCCTTGGCTTCCCCTGAGGGATGCTGTTGGCATCTCTCTATGCTGATGATATTCTACTATTTGTAAAAGACCCCTCCACCAATTTACCCCCCCATTGTTCGAGAGGTACAGCGCTTCAGAACTTTCTCTGGGCTACATATAAATTGGAGTAAATCTTAAATATTTCTTCTTACGGAGACTACAGTTGCATGCAATCTCGAATTCCCCCTACAGTGTTGCATAGAATATTGACACTTATCTGGGTATTTATCTCAATAGAGGCTGCACTGAGATGGTTTGGCAAAATTATAGGCCAGCCTTGGATAGGCTTGAAATGCAGGAGGAATACTGGATTAAGTCCCTGCTGGGAATGGTTGAGTGCATAGCAATTGTTAAAATGCTTGTCCAGCTGAGATTTCTGAATCTGTTTTTAAACATTCCTGTAGTGCTAACTGGTAGCTTCTTTGGTACATTGTGGGGGTTACTTATATGGCTCATATGGGCAGGACTACGCATGCGCGTCCGATGGGACACTCTTACACTTCCACATGACAGGGGAGGGCTTGGAGTCTCAGATCTCCAGCTATACTATTTTATAGTGCAGACCCATAATGCCTATCACTGGTATCATCCTGACGGTAGACTTCCCTTTTTTAAGCCTGAGAGGGCTCAATAGCCCCATATTCCCTAATCTACTATATTGCCGCAGGGACTCTTGCTACCTCTAGTTAGGCCTCGTTCAAATTGCTGTGATCCACAGGGGGAGATTTTCTTTATTCCCCTCATATCCTTCTCATTCACAATCTGTGGCTCCCCCTTACATAGGAGCACCTGGTTCAGTATACACTACGGGTAAGTGGTTTGCAGGTCACCGGAGATCTGTTTGTAAATGAGATACTGGGGCCCCAAACCACTGCAAATGAGAACGGGGAGACCACCCCAAGGATGGGTTTGTACTACATCGGCTGTATAGCACATTGAGTGAGATGCTATCTGATTATCTGCACAAACCCATGGACTTTACCCCACTCACACTGGTAATCACATTCCCAGACAGCTGTCATATTATTTCAAAAACATATACCATGATTTCTCACGATTAGGAAAACCTGGTATGGAGAGGACCAGGGCAGCCAGGGAGCGAGGTACAGTTCCCTTGACTGACAAAACCTGGTACTACTTTTGTACACAGACTAAGCTAATCCCTGGTAACCACTGACATAAATTGCTCCACTATAAGTATCTCAACAGGGCATATACAGTACAATCCCACAGGTGCTTGCCGAGCTTGATCCCACCAGACTGCATTGCTGCCCTAAGTGCCTTGCCAATCAGGCAGACTTCTTTCACCTCTCCTGGACTTGTCGGGTAGTAGCTGCCTACTGGGGGGACATTTAAGCAGCACTGTCTCAAATGCCTGGTCATCAGCTAGCAACGGATCCCTTGATGGCGCTGCTGGGATATGTCAAACCATTCCTCAGGGCCTACTACTATACACTGCCACCTCCCTCCTTATTGCTAGATAGGCAGATTTTGTTACATTGGGGGCTGTGACAGTTCCTACTGTATCAGTCTGGCTCAAAGATTTGTCCTATTGCAATACCTCCTGTGAGCTTTTTGATTCCTTGCAACACCCTACTTCCTGGCCCAAGGATATATGGCAGCCATTGTGTGAATATCTTAATGTTAGCCACAACTGAGGACGATACTGTGGCCTACACTCTCTCTGCCAGTTGCTGGGGTTGGCGATATCTGGATGGCTGCCCGCTTATATAATCGTTTTTCTTTTTTTTTTTTTTTTGCCGGTCATGAACAGTTTTAATACTTATTTATCTCTTCACCGTTACATCATTTAATCTCCTTGTGTCTTTCTATTGCTTTGTATTTTGTTTTTCTGTGCCCTGGACTGGGCTGGATATGTCACAAATGGATATTACATTAGTGTCTTTGCCACTATGGTTGGTATGGCTTTGATATTTGTGGTGTACTTTCACCACAAAACGGTAAAATAAAGCTTAAAAAATAAAACAGCCTTCAGCCAGATGCATTGCATCAAGGCTATCAAAGAGATACATGTCAGCTCTCGGAACTCCCTGGACGGGAGTGACAGATAAGGGCACCATAGTTTGCTGAATAAATCACTCTGTGCATTGAGTGCCAAAGTGAGTTTTTCCTTGCCCAGCACGTGCCATAATCAATGAAACTACCCCAAATGTGTAGGGAGTATATCCTTGCCTTGTTTTGAAAGGCCGCCCCTAGCGCCAGTCCAATCTATCACCCTTGTCTAGATTTCAGTGGCTAGGTGAGGGCATTAGGAAGCCCTAATAGGATATATGCAGGGAAGCATGGAAGCTGTATCTCTAGATGCATGTCTATATCTCCTAGGACTCCCGCCCAGTAATGTGTGAGCTTTGGACTTTCCCATAGCAAATGTACCAATATCCTGGGGGAACCGCATTGCATTGCCTCTAGCACTCTGTACTTTGTGTGTGTAGGAAACTGGCACCATGTTGCAGTACCCCCACCTTTTGCCTGGGTTCTGGATGCAACTTTGGCTGGAGTGCACTGGGACCCAGCTAACTAGGTCCCCAGTGCCAGTGTTCTTTCCCTAAAAATTGCTGAGGTATTGATACAATTGGCAACACCTTTAGCTGTAACTATAAGTACCTAGTAGATGGAACTTAGGTACCCCAGGGATGGGGTGCTAATGGTTGGCCCCTGAGGGCAGCAGCACAGATTGTGCCACCTTCTAGGGCCATGCAACCAGTTGCCCCTAGACATGTTATTGCAGGCTGAGTGTTCTGATGCAAGCCTAAAATGCAAACTCTACATGGCACACACCCTGTGTGTACATTATACACTGCATGCAATATAGGATGGTCACCCCTCTGGCAGGCCTTCTAACCCTATGGCAGGGTGCACTATATTGTATGTGTGGACATAGATGAATGAGCAACATGCCCCTATTCTGTCCTTGCCAAACCTGGGACATAGTAAGTGAACAGAGCAGCCATTTTAAATGAATGTTCTGGACACTGGCCAGTATGAGTTTCACAGCTACATGATGGCCACTCTGAACCCTGGGTTGTATGGTATCCAACAACTCAGAATGATAAATCCAAACTGGGACCAGTTTTGGATTTATTACATGGACCCAGTGGTCACATTAGAGGTACCCTTTGCGAAAGCTCGCTACCCTGGCATGGTTGATGGCCAGTCACAACCAGCCTACCAGCACCAGAAAAGATTCTGGAACCCTGGGTTGAGAGATCCTTCTCTCTTGGTGCCAGAACAAAGACCTTCCTGGGCAGAGATGCTATTGCACCTCCCTCCAGGAATGTGCAATGCCCTGCTAGCAAACATCAAAGGGTTTACTGCCCCTAAACTCAACCCCCAAGTCTGCTGCTAGCAGCAGATGACCGCCCACATTGCTTTGGTGGGAGAACGGTGGGAAGCCACACAAAGGACAGGAGAATAGTCAGCCCCTGCTTGCACCGCCCCTAAGGTGTTGCATGTGAGGTGACCACTCCATTTCATTTTCCTCCATCTTTGCTGGAAGGACAATAACCAATCCAGTGTGTAGAAGGGACCTTTGCCCAAGGAAAGTGGTCACTTAGTGGGTGTAGCCACATTACGGTAGATGACCCATTGTTCACTACCAGATACTCCCCTAAACACCCACTAAATACAGAATTTAGTGGGCATCACTAGACCAGAGGATCAGATTCCAAGGATTAAAGAGGACCAGCAACAAAGAAGATCCATGGCTCGAGAACTGAAGTCCTGCTACACCAAGAAAAAGGCGTCAAACCCTGCCTGTGGCACCCAGGACTCAACAATTGCTTTTGAGGGGTGGCTCAGACATCAGACAGGCTCTACAGACCTCCAGAGGACATCAACACTTCTTAAAATCACCAAAGATCTTCCTACAGAGTGAAGGCATCACTCTTTTGCAACAAAGACCAAAAGACCAGTGAAGTCCTGTTCACTGACTAGCTACAGACCAAGCAACTGGATTCTGCAACTAGACCAAATTTCACCTGATTGACAGAGAGGACAAAACCTACCAGTGTGCCAAGTTTTGGTGGCACTGCGACCTCCAGTGGTTGACCTGTGCAATAACCCCTGGTCATTCAACATCAGACACCCAGAAGGACACTCCACTCTGGACTGAAAAAGGACCAGGGGGAAGCCCAGTTGAAGGACTTCAGAGACCACCAGGACCCCCACCAGAGGGTCCGTGCTGACCCACAAGGGACCTTCAAAGTGATCTCCCTCCTGCTTCAAAGGGCATCTTTGAACACACATCCTGGCTAACTGATTCGTTCTGCACCTGGCACCCTGTGCCCTGCAGGAAGATCCAGCTGTGTTCTAGGGGTCCCCCACAACTTGCAACCTCAACACTCCAAGGAGACCCAAGGGACTCACCTTGAAGTACACCTGTGTAGTGCTTTTCCAAGTGGTCTCCTGCAGTGGCCTTGCACCAGCTCCAACAACTTTCTGCAGCTGCTCCCGCTGAAACTGGGAGCTGCCCGAACGTCTCCAGCTGGTCCACAGTGCCCACCGATGACATCTGCCTATCGGCAAAAGGAGACATTGGTAAACGCTTTGCCCGATTTTATATGCATTTTTTAATTATTTCTTCATTGATTCCTATGGTGCATAATTACACACAGAACTGAGACATTTTCTAAACTTTAAAAATGTACCCGATTTTGATGATGTTGGGCTGAAAGATTTGATAAAATCTGAAAGATTTTGTAAATTGGTCTTGACTCATTCTTTTGTGTGTGTGGTCGCATTTATTGATACCGTGAGTACAACAAATGCTTTCCACTTCTCGCAAGACTAGCCTAACTGCTTGACCAAGCTACCATAAAAATTAGAGTATCTAGTGGCGGTCTAGTTATCACCTTTGTGAACCAATTTGTGGTTGCCCGGACCCTCTACACAGTGTGCCTGGTTTTGGACTCTACACAGAGGGCCAGCCTCCTACAATACCTGAGTGACCGTCAGCACAAAAGTGGCTCACCCAAGCTGCTGGGCTTATGGTGGTAATACTTGAGTTGTCACTGGAACCCAAATAGCTAATATCCTTAACCACTCTCCAGAAGGATGTAGAGTCCTTATTCCTGCAAGACAGCATCAACCTCCCCCATTGCTCTGAATTAATTTCTTTGTGCCTCCTATTCAGGTCTGTTTTATACACCACAACGTATTCCTTAATTTTGGGCAATCTCTAGGTGCCTCCTTTAGGACCCTATGCAAGGTTGAAGAAGACACACACAGATCTAATCAGTTAATCTCTGCCCAAGTAAATATCTGGCTTACTTTTAAAAACAAAGATTGACTGTGAGAAAAGACTCTCATAAAATGTTCAGACTAAAGTATAAATCTGATGAATCCTTTTGTAGGCCTCACAATCCTTTCCAAAGCCCTTGCGGCATAGTCCGCATGCACTTAACTTCATTGCGAAATATTACTGGCCACAAATGAATTATTGTGACCAGTTGCAGCATTGAATGTGTCCCTCTGCTGCCGTGCATTTGGGGCTTCTTGGTTGTCTCATATTGAGATGCCTGGTCTTGAAGTGTACTTTCCTTTTTGTTCCCTTGCTGACATTAGCAGCCCTTAAGGGTGCTTTGACTGAGGAGCTACCTGTTCTGTAGATAAATCAAGATTGGTATTCGAAACCTCTCTGACATTCTAGGCCTCATTATGAGTCTGGAGGTCAACAGATCACCAGACTCGTGGTGACAGTCCGACCGCCAAATGACTGCTTTCTCCGCCAGGAAAACGTTTCCCGACAGGCTGATGGTGGTGCAGGTTGGAATCAGCTAGGGCAGCACTGAACTCAGTGCCGCCCTGCTGATTACAACCTGGTTTCACCACAATGAAAAGGCTGGTGGAGAACATGTGCAGGGGGCCACAGGTGGGCCCCTGCACTGCCCATGCGCTAAAGCTGTTGAGGTGGGTCAGTTCCCTAGATGGAAAGACCTGGACACGGTATGGACAGTGCAAGGGTCCCCATGCCCAGCACCATCGAAATGTGCAATGTCTGCTGTGCAGACAGTGCGCATTACAAGGGTGCTGTTGCCCCCTGCGGGTGGCAGAATTGCCACTGGCTCGATTATGTGCTGGAGACAATGCTGCCGCCACTTTCCCGCTGGGCTTACAGGCAGAAACCATCCACCTGTCAGTCCAGCAGGAAAGTCATAATGGGGCCGGCCGGGTGGTCGCCAGTAAGGCAGCAATCACCCCATCTGAAGCTCGGCAGATGGGTCTTCCCGACTGCGAACACGTAATTGCCTCACTGAAGGAAACCTGACATACATTAAACTTAGTTGTAAAAGCTAATATTCTGGTACAAAATATTGCCCTGCAAAATTGTTACATGCAGCGCATTGAATACAACTATAACATGAAGGCAACTATACATATGTAAGTATAAATGTACTTTTCTTAGTTCCACATATGCATATCTTGAAGGAAAATGTATGGACTAGGTACGTAGATATCAAACTAAGAACAGTAAATTTATACTAACCTCTATCTATTTACTTTGCCAATATAGTGGTAGTCTTTATTCCGGAGTCAATATTTTTGTAGTACAATATTTAAAACAAATCAATACCATCAAACACCAACTCAAAGAATTGCAGAGTCAATATGCAGGGCATAACCATTTTCCAGACTTTCTCTGCCTCCAATCTAATCTTACATATGAAATGCCTATCGCCCATGCCAGATATGTTAGTCAGCCCTAAACTGTGGCCTATCATGAACCTGCTTAACCACCACTTCTGCATTACAAGGAGTAAAATTTGTGTTTACCCCTAATCTTGCAGTCCTTTATTTTAAACACAAAGCTGTGCATATCCTGTATAAAAGCGCATCTACTTTCAGTCTTTAATGATAAGCAGTAAGCTTACACTGTTATTATTAAAACTCTAACACTGCAAGTCAGAAATGTCACTGGGATCCGACAATTACCCGCTGCAAACATCCCAGCTTATTCCGAATATTAGGGCAAAGTATTAAAGTACAAAATGCGCACAACTCATAATGTTTTGCAAGAATTAGAATGAGTGACTGTGGGCTACTTTTTGAGCTACTATCAGAATCATGTCTTGCCCGACCAAACACACAGGATACACCCGCTACTCACTTGAATCAAGAATTACACCATGCCATTACCCCCCCCCCCCAAGGTAATCTCGGATGTGGAAACAATGGGGGACGTGTAAGTGGACAAAGCACTGTCCCTCATCCTCAGGGATTCTGCACCGCTCAATTTGTAATCAGCTCCCAGATGTGCAATTTCTCCAGCAGCAATCTTGTCAAGTTGGACTTAAAAAATTATTGAATTTTTCAACACTTGTCTCTTTAGCTGAGGCTGTGGAACTCAATTTTTGCATCAGTTCTCAGCATTTTACATCAATTTAATTTTTTATCCATTACAATAGAATTATTTATTATTCTTGTAGAGTTTTTGATTTTTTTTCTTTTAATAATTTTTTCCTTCTCAAAAATGGATTGGAAGGTTTTACTATTTTGTATTTCATATAAAGTCAGAAATAAGCTTAGGGATTTTTTAAGAAAAGTAGCGCTGCACACAGTGCAGCGTCACTTTTCTTGCACCCCTTAACGTTCACCTAATGCCACCATTTGTGCACTGTATTTAAAATACATGAAAAAGTGACGATAATGTGGGGTTCCAATGGTGCTAGGGGCTCTCAAATATGCCCCTTAGTATTTAAGTACACACCTGCCTAGGTTTTCTTTGCTGCTCTAACAGTGGGCCTGATTACAAGCAAAGGTGCTATCACACCTGGTAAATAACAATACCCTGCACCTGTTATGAGTTATTGGGGAACAACAATCAGATTTTGTTGTTTAAAACGTTAAAAAATGCATGGTGCGGTAAATACCGTACACATTTCCCCTGTTAAATTTCGGCATTCGAAATGTAATGAATGCTGTGTTATTTAACACATCTGATAATTATTGCATGGTTAAAAAAAACTAAAATCGTAATTGCGTCCTGTGCATAAACTCCTGTTGGAATTAACCGCCTAACATGTATTCAAGGCCTCGGTTTTTAAATTTTGTTCATTTTTAGTTGTGAAATACTAGTTAGTCAATCAACGGGCGCTCAATCGAATTTCGGTATTCGCACAGATTTAATATACGTTTTTTACTGTTATCTTTGGAAGTTTACATTTTCAATGTCTGAAAACAGTACAGTCTGTCAAATGTGACCATTTCCAAGCAATCATTACTTATTACAACCGAAAGGAATTACTAACTCAACATATTTAATTCTCAAAAATACTGCACTGCGCAACAGTAAAAATACATAGTAATGTATTAAAATGATAGTGAAAATCCCAAATGTCTTTGCAACTCATATTAGCTCCACTTCTAAAGATGTAACTTTGATAGACTCAACACACAGGATCATGCAAGCATGAATGGCTGCGTTATCATCTTAAAAGCAGTCACAATAAAATGGGACTCTGTCTTATCTCAACTCATCTTTGCGAACTTCAGTTTTGGAAATAGCTTGACTCATCCGGATTCCTAGATTGCACTCCGTTCATCACTGACAACATCAAAACTCTAGACTTTACCCGCAAACCTCAAATCCAGCTTCATAAATATTATCAAACCAATGGTCAACTTAGATTGATTCAGGGAATCAAACCTCTCTTCCATGACCAAGACCCAAAAACATTGATCCAAACACTAGGATTAGTGAAAATTGACTATAGTAGTTCTATCCTCCCTGTCGTTCCCAAAACTCACCTTACTCCTCCCAAAGCTTCTCTGGATGCTGCTGCTCACATGATCAAGCGTATTAACTGCTCCAATCGCATAATCCCTATATCAAATTTCTTAGGGTAGCTTCCTATGGATGTCAGTTCAACCTACAAACTTGCATGTTTAGTGCACAAACTTTTAAACTTTAACTACCCTTGCCAACTTAGAATATTTTACACCCTCAAGCTTAAAATCCCATTCTTTAATGGAAAACACACCCTCAACCAGTCCTGTTTTCTATGACCATGGCATTATGGGGGTCATTCTGACCCTGGCGGTCGCGACCACGGAAGCACCGCCAACAGGCTGGCGGTGTTTCCTGGCCAATTCTGATCGCGGCGGTAAAGCCGCGGTCAGAAAAGGGAAACCGGCGGTTTCCCGCCGGTTTTCCCCTGGCCAAAGGAATCCTCCATGGCGGCGCTGCAAGCTGCGCCGCCATGGGGATTCCGACCCCCTTCCCGCCAGCCTGTTCCTGGCGGTTTACACCGCCAGGAAGAGGCTGGCAGGAACGGGTGTTGTGGGGCCCCTGGGGGCCCCTGCACTGCCCATGCCACTGGCATGGGCAGTGCAGGGGCCCCTTAACAGGGCCCCATAAAGATTTTCAGTGTCTGCTTGGCAGACACTGAAAATTGCGACGGGTGCCACTGCACCCGTCGTACCGCAGCAAATCCGCCGGCTCCATTCGGAGACGGCTTCATCTTTGCTGGGGCTTTCCCGCTGGGCCGGCGGGCGATCTTTTGCAGATCGCCCGCCGGCCCAGCGGGAAAGTCGGAATGCCCCCCGTGGTCATCTGACCGCGTGGCGTGTTTGGGCAGTTTCCGCCCGGCGGCCACCGCCCGCCGCCCGCCGGGGTCGGAATGACCCCATTTGTCTTTTTGTGCCGCACTCAGATAGTAACTCTACCCCTTATTCTTCATGCACTATATATAGCACTTTCGACTTGCCAAGGCATGACAAAGTCAAGCCCATCACTGTCCGTATAGTTCCCATCAGCATCTAGAGCCAAACATGCTGCTTTCCGATGCATGACCATACAGCATGTCTTCGCCGTATTGTATATTCACCTTCCAGCCTTTCATCCTACCTCACCTCTTACTGTTCTGACTGTGCTCACAGAATCTGACAGTAGCCCCTATAATAAATCCCCTAGCAACCTAGCACAGTCAAATCAGCTTAGGTTCATCATATTTATTTCCCATTCACTAAGTATGCATAAAATTGAGATCTGTGATTGTATACAGGAATATGAATCTGACATCCTGCTTGTAAAATAATCTTGTACAAATAATGCTTTGGCATCCACCCTCATTCTAGTAATTCCTCCCAACTATGAAGTCCTTCACCTCCCCATTCTTATAAAAAAATTAGGCAATCAGATGACCATCTTCAAAGCATACCTTTCTCTCACTCGGGTGAAGCTAGATCCTTGGCATGATGCTGACGTTATTGGCTTGAATATATTGACTTTCTCTTCATGCTCGCTTACAGGGACTGCACTTTATCTTTCATATGGCTCTGCTACCACCTTTACAAATTCTTTGTCTGACATCCTCTCCCCTAGCTTTGTAGGGTGCTATTGTATCTATTTCTTGGCAATTATAACATATGGAAAAAAACAGAAGCTACTTGATTGTTGCTTTGCCCTTGGAGTCCACCAACGTGTCACTGGTTCCACCCACAAAACCAGGTCCAGCCTCGACCTCTCTTCACCCTGAACTTGCAGTCCTTTATTTAAACTCCATCTGTCTCAGTGGCTGCAGCTCCTTGGACCAATCAAGGAGCTATGTTTTAGAAATTATAACATAGCGTTATGGGCACCAAAGTTACAATGTATATTGGAACAGTGTCTTTACGGAGCGTATTGTGCAGAAATTTCTTTGAAGGGGCCCGACCCGCTTTTGTCAGTGAGAACCACAGCATTTATCCAAGACAGAAGGTTAGACAGAGGAGAGCAAGGGATGGGAGAGAGGTATTTTACCTCCCTTCTAGCTGATTGGGACATCCTTGAGGTGAGAGGAACATGGTCAACAACTTTAAAAACAAATACACTGTTCCAATGTACGTTGTAACTTTGGTGCCCATAATGCTATTTTACGTAGTGCAATGATTCAGCACCAGAGTTTAAGAACACAGAATGGTGCATCTTGGGACATGGAGTTTGTGATTATCAGGTCACATGATTGGCAATTCAAAAAGCACTGGCTTTGTGATCACTTGCATTGTCTCACCTGTGATCAAGGCAGTTGGAGCCGAAACGCTTCAGGAAAAGGAGAGCTGTTGTTCACTCTTCAATAAAGCGCGCTTGGATGGATCCCAAACTGGTGCCTCGGCTATTTTGTTGCGTTATATATATATATATATATATATATATATATATATATATATATATACACTTATGTAAACAACATGTTTAAAATGTTAAGTATATATTGAGATGCTGTATCATTACTTTAGTATCAAAATTAGAGAAAGAAAAGTCACATAAATGCTCTTTTAACATTACAGTGTCACCTTTTGTAGTACATGAGCTCAAGCAGATTTCCTGAAGCACATTTAGGCAAGTAACTACAATAATATTGTAGAATGTTCAGAAATGCATTTGTTCCTTCAAGATAAGCACTCTGCTAAAATATGAGGTCTGAAATACACCAGCTGCTCTAGGAAAACGCATCGCTCAAAGAACAAACTCCCTGGAGAATACTAGTCACTTAGCTGCAGTCTTTTCAAGAGTGCTGGAGGAATGCCGGGTGTCAGATGGTACAGGAACGAAGAAAAGAATTGCCTCAAAAGTCCTGAATATGAGGATGACAGCAGGGGCTGGACTGCCAAATCAGATGCTGAGATCAGGAAGCAAAACAAAGCCAAGCAGGGAGGCATGCTTCACTCTGCTATTTATAGCCAATCAGGAAAGCAGTTGAGTTTCCACATGTGGATGAGTCACCACACCCAATTAGAAGCACATGTCTACACCACACCCAATTAGAAGCACATGTCTACACCTGCTCACATTAGCAAACAAGCATTAGTAAAACAAGCATTGATAAAACCAATTGTGTAACACAGCACATTATGTTTACTTAGAAACATGAAGAAGAGAGATATGATTTAATCCTTATCCCTGGGGATGCTGACAGATAATGCAGGAGGCACCTTGGGGATTCCTGACACTGGTAGAGAGAAGTCTTTGTTGTCCCTGAGACTTCAACAACAGGAGGCAAGCTCAGTTCAAACCCTTGGAGATTCTTCACCAGTGGGAAGTCACCCAAAAGTCAATCTTAGTCCTCTCTCAGGAAGAAGCAGCTACTGCAGGTCAACCTAGCAAAGCACAGTCACAGGCAAAGGGGCAGTACTCCCCCTCCATCTCTTGTCCTTGGCAGAGGTTCCTCTAGGTTCCAGAAGTAATCTGATTTTCAAGGGTTTTGGGTGTTCTTCTTAAACCCCTTTCTGCCTTTGAAGTAGACGTACTTCTAAGAGAAGTCTCTGTTGTTTTGAAGTTCCTGTCTTGCCCAGGCCAGGCCCCAGACACACATCAGGGGGCTGGAGACTGCATTGTGTGAGGACAGGTATAGCTCTTTCATGTGTAAGTGACCACTCCTCCCCTCCGCCCAGATGGCCCATCAGGATATGCAGGCTAAATCCTAGCTCCCTTTGTGTCACTGTCTAGAGGAGAAGTACAAACAGCCCAACTGTCAAACTGATCCGGGCAGGGAACCCACAAACGGGCAGTCACAGAATGGTTTAAGTAAGAAAATGCCTACTTTCTAAAAGTGGCATTTTCAAACACTCAATCTAAAAAACAACTTCACTAAAAGATGTATTTTTACATTGTGAGTTCAGAGACCCCAAACTCCACATGTCTATTTAAAGGAAGCCCCCATGAGATAGGCCTTGCAACAGTGAGAAACAAATTTGGCAGTATTTCACTGTCAAGACATGTAAAACACATAAGTACATGTCCCACTTTTAACATACACTGCACCCTGACATGGGGCTACCTCGGGCCTACCTTAGGGATACCTTACATGTATAAAAAGCAAAGGCTTAGGCATGGCAAGTGGGTACACTTGCCAAGTCGAATTGGCAATTTAAAACTGCACACACAGACACTGCAGTGGCAGGTCTGAGCCATGTTTACAGGGCTACTAATGTGGATGGCACAACTAGCGCTGCAGGCCCACTAGTAGCATTTGATTTACAGGCCCTGGGCACCTCTAGTGCCCTTTACTGGGGACTTACTAGTAAATCAAATATGCCAATCATGGTTAAGCCAATGTACACATATAATTTATACAGGGAACACTTACACTTTAGCACTGGTCAGCAGTGGTAAAGTGTCCAGAGCAAACAAAAACAGCAAAAACAGAGTCCAGCACACAGAAGCAACCTGGGAAGTAGAGGCAAAAAGTTAGGGGAGACCATGCCAATGATGCCAAGTCTAACAGTGGTGAAGTGTTTTAATATCGTAGAAGTAAAATGTAATACTTGAGCATTAATTTATATATATATATTTATATATACATATATTTATTTTATTTTTTACACGTATTTACATATCGATATTTATAGCTTGTTAAACATACTTGTAGGGAAGTAAGGGATATAGGGTTGATAAATGTGAAAGTGTATTAATACTCTAGTATTACGTTTTACACACACACACACACACATTTTTATACATATACAGATATATATTTATACCATGTTATATATACTGATACGGGCAGGATGTAAAGATATAGGAACAATGGGTGGAAAAGTTAATTAATACTCTAGTATTACATTGTAATACTTGAGTATTAATTTTAAATCATATATGTTTATAAACATTTTTATAAATATACAAATATATATTCATACAATATTACATACTGTATACTATTGGGATGTTTTGTAAGCGATATAGGAGTAATGGGTGGGGAAGTGTATTAATAATCTAGTGTTAAATTTTAATACTTGAGTATTATTTTTTAGAAAAGAAACATATATAAATTATTTTGAATACGTTTTTTTTTTAAATGTATATATATATATATAATAATATATGTATATTCTAAAGAATGGGAATTCATGCTTAATTGGGGTAATGGGTAGTTGATTATATCAATATTTTATTCTAAAATAAAATATTTTTTTAAATATAAAATACACAATAATGTATTTTAAGTGCAGTTCAATAAATTACATGGTGGAGTTAGAAAAGTAATTTTATCCTCCGGTCACTATCCACCACCTTCCCTGAGGTAAGTGGCCAGGCGGAGTTAGAATGGTAATTTTACCCCAGTCACTGTACAGCACCGCCCCTGAGGTAAGTACCTAGTGGAGTAAAAATAGTAATTTTGCCCTCCTGTCAATGGCCAGCACCTTCCATTATGTAAGTACCCGGTGGAGTTAGAATAGTAATTTTGTTCTCCAGTCACTGTCCAGCACCTTCCCTGAGGTAAGAGTCCCATGGACTTAGATTAGTAATTTTACCACCCGGTCACTGTCCAGCACCTTCTCTGAGGTAGATACGATGTGGAGTTAGAAAATTAATTTTGCCCCTATCACTGTCCAGCATCTTCTCTGAGGTGGGCACCAGATGGAGTTAGAATAGTAATTTTGCTCCCTGTTACTATCCAGCACCTTCACTGAGGTAAGTAACTGGTGCAGTTAGAAATGTAATTTTGCCCCTGCTCACCGATCAGCACCTTCCCTGAGTTAAGTACGCAGTGGAGTTAGAATAGCAATTTTGCCACCAGTAACAGTCCAGCCCCTTCCCTGAGGTAAGTACATGGTGGAGTTAGAATAGTAATTTTGACCCCTGTTGCAGAACAGCACCTTTCCTGAGGTAGGTAACCTTTGGAGTTATAATAGTAATTTTGCCCCATCACTATCCAACACATTCTCTGAGGTAAGTCCCTGGTGGAGTTAGAAATGTAATTTTGTCCCCGGTCATTGTCTAGCATCTTCCCTGAGGTACATACCTGGTGGAATTAGAATACTAATCTTGTCCCCCATCACTGTCCAGCACTTTCCCTGATCTGAGCACCCAATGGAGTCAGAATAGTAATTCCCAATCACTGCCTAGCACCTCCACTGAAGTAAGTACAAGCTGCAGTTAGATTAGTAATTTTCCGCACATTTATTAACCAGCACCGTCCTCGAGGTAATTACTCAGTGGTGTTAGAAAGTAGTTTTGCACGTTAACTCTGCTGCACCTTCATTTAGATGATTAACATGAGTAGTTACAGTACTACTTGTTCCCCTTTTCATTGTTTATTAATAATTTGATAATGCTTATTGAATTTTTTTCGTTGAATTATTATTAAAATATGACTTTAGCACACTTTATAAACAACATATTAATGTATATTTTACCATAGTGTGTTCTCATTTTATTTAACAGATAATCTTAATGGTATTTATTTTTCGATATTTTATCTTAACTTGGTTTTACTAAGATGGTAATTTGCTGTAGTCTCTAGTACCCCTTTTTATTCCACGAATCAGTGCTTAAAATAAATAATAGCACTGTAAGTATATAACATGGCAAGGATGAATATTTCTTTTAGGGTTCTATACTCTTATAATACTTATGTGAAAAGATAGGTGGCAGTATTTATTTAAACATCCCTGTTTGTACTGACAGCTCTTAGTGTCATATCTGGTCACCTCACATACCAGTGTCACACTGGCGACAAAATAGTGGACAGCATTTTTTATAGTGTTTTCTTATGTGTTTACCATAATTTTAAGGAAATATGTTTTGAAAACGTTTTTTCCACATTTATTTGCTGACTAAACATGTATTTATTTTAGTAGAGGCAAAAAGTACAGTTAGATCTTTTCAGTAACGGGTATCAGCCATTTTGGTAGAGGACAGCTCCTTGACAAATCACTGAAATAGAAAATGGACAAAAAGTTTCATGGTCGTGCACGGTGGTGAAAATACCATACATTCTTTTGATTATATTTTTTGTTTAGCTGCTCCGTATTTCCTTATAATGTTTAATCCATTTATTTTAAGTGTAATTACGTACAAGAAAAAAATCATTGGTTTTATAGATTTTGAAAGTGTCTCCGCATCAACGTTATATAAATTAATATGGGTGTTACTTTTTTAAACAATTCGGCACAGATTTAAGAGGGCCTAGCGCCATATAACGTCATTTTTTAATGCTAATGTGGCACTATTATGGCAAAATTGTCATGCCATATTTACAAAGTGGTGCAATGCATGCTTTGAGCCACTATGTGACCCCTTGCGCCACATTATGCCTGTGCCTAGCATAATGCATGCAAGGGGGCGATTCCATTGTTAGGGGGGCCAATAAATGGCACAATGACATCTGAAAGGTTTCTTGGCACCATTTCTTTTGGCATTTTTAATGCTTGCACAGACCAGGTGTTAAAAGGAGGTACACCATTGTTTTCATTGGGCCTCAATGTGCTTTGGAGGATTAGCATAAATTTTTTGGCGCTAATCCTGCAAAACACAAAACTAGCGTAAACAATGTCTTACTACCGCCATGGTACATCGCATATTAAATATTGCACCCACATGGTGGCAGTAGGGGGCGCTATGGGGCGCAAGAAAAGAGGCGTTGCATTGGATGCCTGCCACTTTTCTTGAATCTGGCCCTTTGTTTCTAGGACTTATATAATAAAAGTTTGCAATGCGTGGTAAATGGATGCGTGGTTGTGGTATACGTGGTGACTGTGTGTATTGTAATGGTACAGATCGTTATTTCCAATGTCCGTGCATTGTAACAGTATGCGTGATAATATACATTGTGTGGTAATGCTCCCGTTGTAAAGACATGTTGTAAATATATGCTTTGTTCCATCATACAGCCGTTTGTCCCAACAATCAAGAACAGAAAGTGAGAAGTTAAACACCTTTATATTCTCTCAGATCTTCTTCACTCTGCCTGCTGCCTCTACACAAGATTAACCTTTCTTGTGTTGTCAGCTGATCTTTTTCTTAACTTGTTGCCAGGTCCTGGACTCCTTTCTCCTCCATATGTAACTGAACAACTATTACTGAAACTCTCCTCTTTCTAGCAGCCTAAGCCTATAACCCTTGTGTCATACTCCATTTACTAGCTTCCCTCTACAGTGCCAGGATGCCCTTTTTTTGTGACTGGGAGCTTCGAAATAAGCTAGACTAGACTGCCTTACTCTGCAAAAAGGAAAAGCATTATTTGAGGTCTTCAGGCTCTCGCAGGTCTCCAATTGTCCATTCACATATGGTAGCAAGGAATTACAGAAACAGTCCTTCATCATGAATATTGTTAAGAGAGGATTTCTCTGAATCATAGTGGCCAGTTCTAAATAAACCTTCTGCTGCTTTTTTAATGTAAGTTGTGAAACTGGTGTTCTTTATATTTACCAGTGTTATCTGTAATGATACTCTCTTTTTTATGTTTGTATAGGGTTTTGATTCCCCTTCATCCAACATGTTGAAAAATAAATAAAAAATGATGTTTTATGTATTTGTTTGGCCACATTTAGAACACACAGCATATATCCCACATCACCCCTGTATTGTTAGTTTTGTAATATTAGCCCCTAGGTACCCAGGGAATGGATTTTCTGCAGATTCCAGAGTTAAGCTCAGGGCTTCAGATATATCCACAGAACTGATAACAAGGATCGCCCCTTCTTGTGCACCACCAAAGGAAGACAGTATTTGAAATAAATCTGCTTACTCTAACCCTGGCAAACTCTGTGCCTGAAAAGACAAACCACTGGGCCCAGAAGCCCTTTTTGTTGAGGGAAACTTGGCATACTGTGGGCCTGATTTAGAGTTTGGTGGATGGGTTACTCCGTCACAAATGTGACAGATATCCCATCCACCATATTACAATTATAGGATATAACGGGATCATAATGTGGCAGAAGAGATATCAGTCACATTTGTGATGGAGTTATCCCCTCAGCCAAACTATAAATCAGGCCCTGTGTTGCGTGGAGAACTCAGTTAGGTTTGGTATTCTATGGAAATTTCCCACATCTGGCAGCTAGACGTCCTGCCTAGTTTTGTTGATTATCATAGGAGGAGGTTATTTCTAACATAGAAGTCAGTATATATTTATGTGATGTTTAGCAAGTAGACATTTTAGTTATCCTTTTGCCTCCAAATAATGTAACATTTCTACAACAAGATCAGCCTAAGATTGTCACAATAACTTACAAAATTGTTAAAGAAACTGAAAGGAGAGGTGTTTGGTTTGGTTTTTCTCTCTACATGGGGTACTCTTTAGGAGTCATTTAACACTTTCTGCAAAAGTAAACAGGGAGCCTTTGCCTAAGTAATTAGTGGCTCCTGATCCTCCCTCATTTTCAAATGTCTGTAGCCTACTCTGAGCTCCTCCAGGATAGATACCAGAAATGATTCACGCTGGATTCCAGACAGACACCAGTCTGTGTCTCACTTAAAGAATTATGATTCTGTGAATGCTCACAGAGGATGCCCCATAACCTTCCAGCACTCTTTCCCTACAAGGCAATAATGAAACAGGGCAAACATTTTTAAAAAATAATGGTTTGAGTAAGAGGTTTTTTTTTGTTAACAGTGGAATGACAGTTGCCTTTTAACAAAATAGATAACACTTGGCCCTTTTCAAGTGAGGACATTTAATACACAGCATGGAGATTGTACAATCACTGGAGCAAGATGGTTAAATGTTAAAAGTCATCACTGGGCAGGGTGAGTGAAAGCGCCCTAGCTGTATCAGCCCGAGTAAATCTGCAATTGTAAACAAAGAAAACGTTGTTAGCCTAGGCACCAGCTCATCCCCGGGTGTCACCCCCAGAATAAAGAAACCACCCTCTTTGTCCCATTTCATATCTTCCACTTTCGCAAGAAAACAAAATTCAAGCTGCTCACATAATTCTGGGGGGAAGTGACATTAAGTGATATGGTTGATATGCTGGAACTGTCCGTCAATTCTCTGTAGATCAAAAAACATTTTTCAGCATGCCATGAGAGCGCATGATCTTATGATAACAAAATGGTTTTTTGGCTTTCCTGAGATTTTATAGCTATTCAGGTTTTCCTTATATTTCAACCTATCAGCAGTGAATGCATTTCCTACCATTAGTATTCCTTTTAATTTTTTCGTCCAGTCTCAGTTCAGGGGTCACCTACTGGACTGCGCTTCTGACTCCTAACAGTGGTTTTTCTGAGTGGTATATTCTGTTAGACTACCTTCATCATTGAGTTATGGACGGCCTCCCCCTGCTTATACAGTGAGCGGGAAGATCTGCATGTCTGACATCTTCCATCTCAGCAGCATCATTACTCTGGGGTACCTTTCACCTCCTCCTTGGTAACATTGCTGTCATAGATGTTCTTTACCCTTAAGGTAAGCAAATGCCCCCATGTAGCTGAAGATTGTCTTACCAAAAGTGCAGCTTTATCCACAGATCCATTAACTGCAGGCCTAAGGCCTGTCATATACCTCCGAGAGAAACTATGCCAGATAAAAGAGGTCGAGGAGTCCACAATGTTCTTGGCTGCTGAGTCTTCAACCAGTGAACCCATCTAATAATTTAAATCACCCACAATTATCATCCTAGAGCAATGGGATAGAAGCAAACCGACTTAACTGCTCATTCCATCCAAAAGGTTGCCTTTCACGGTAGTGGACAATAGGCTGAGACTGCTTCAAATGTGAAATCGTCCCAACGTACCTACAAATTGAGGTATTCTGCAGAAGAAAAGGAAGCATCCTGAATAGGGACCGACCTTAGCATATTTCTGAACACTGCTGCCACACCCACTCACTTCTTGTCAGTAACACGATTGCCCAATCATATATTGTGGCCTGTTGGTAAAGCTGCATTTTTTCTGCAGCACTATCCATACCGATGTCTCAGCTAATAGGAGATCCAAACTATTTTGATCTATTACATCGAAAATCTGTAACTTGTGGTTTGGGTAGGAAAGCACAAGTTAATACCGATGATCCTTCACTAAAGGGGCTTTACCTGTCAACGGTGCAGCACGTAGCTCTCCTGCCATTCTTTGGGCATCTGAAATATTAGCCAGCATGGCTTCTGCAAGTTCCCCTCTTGACCTGCTGAAGTGCCACGAGTTAATCCTTGGAACATACATACAAATGAGCAGGGTCCCTGGCCATTGGTTCAACTTGGGACCAGTGTTGGAGCAGATATGCTGATATGAGAAATTTCTAATGATTTGTGTATGAATACTAATGAGAAAACTCGATAAAGAAACTAATATTAGAAAATAACAGGTATGAGCAAAACGTGCCCACAGGGAGTGGTCGCCATGTGTATTAACAAGATGCTAAAAAATGAAATATATATTAAAAACGTCTTAATATGTCATAATTGAATGTATAACCTATGTTTTATGTTAATTTGTGTTCTTAACTTAGCCATACTGGAGCCCTGGTTTTCACTGGGCCTTGCCTGCTTTAATGTGGAGACGCGACAAAGCTGCTGAGGACTTGAACTGGAGAAAAGAACCTTGAACTGTACAGAGTTCAGAGAGCTCTGCTAGAAAATTCAGCAAATGTACCAGTGGACAGGAGATGATGAGGACAAATTGATACAATTATGTGTAGTGTAGGCTAAACGTACTTTCCCAGGACTTGAACAATGGAAACACTGACTAAAAGACTGTGAGCAACAATTTTGTTACCTTACGAGCCGGATGATGTTCTCATCGACAGAAGAACCAATCAAACTAATGGAATTTGAATCCTGAATAGACGTGTACATGTGGTAAACAAAAACTATAAGTTAGAGTCATAACTTCTGATAAGGTTGACCAATTAGCTACTAGTGGGATGGACTGAAAGAACCTAATAAAAAGTCATGACAAAGGAAGGAGATTTAGAGTGGAGAGGAGAAAGTTGATGACGTCAAGAGACGCTGTCCGAAGTGCTGATAATTGGGCTTACTCTCTGTGAGCCTGATACTTTGCTGATGAACGATGACCTGGAGACAAAGACTGACCCGTTACTGATCCATCTGGGATAGGTAGCTATAACAATGTGACTGACAAATGAGTGCTTTTTCTTCTAGGTACCAACTGTGCTGTTTTAAATGTTTTTGCGCTTTTAGATAGATTTTCCAAATCAATGTTTTTGTCTAAATTGTTTTTGCATGAAGTCCCAAATGCTGATGCTAATTAAGGTTAGGTATGTTGACAAGGGTGACTTTGACGGCGACAATTGACTGACTAAAAAATTGCATTGCTGAATTACTCTATAAATGTTTTAAGATTTCGCTAACTTCTGTTGTACTTTGATTGCTTGAGATACTTTTGGTGAACATTGTTTTGTGATGATTAATAAAGCTTGATTAACGATGAATTGAATAAGGTTTTGATTAGAATTGTAACTAATAGGGAATAAAAACGATTAACAATATAGAGAGTGATGGTATTTCTTTTTAGATAGTTTTTTCATTAGTGGTTGCCATTGATTTTAGTGCTATTGATGGTTTCACTGGTCTACCGCTTAGCTAGGATACTCTATGCGATCCAAAAGGTTAATCGACCTATACGAGTCCCCTTGTAGGTTCACTTACTGAGGACCAGGCGCGCTAGCACTAGCTTTCCTTTGGCATGTCCACTTCATGTCTGAGAAGTGGAATTAGCTTTATACAGCTGCTGGTCTCCACGCATGTCTGAATACAGAGTGACAGAAAAACTAGCCCAGCACCCCTCCAGACATCTACTCGGTGTCGAGTCCAAAAAACGAAGTAAAAAATCAGACCTTATGACCCTTTCCAATCCGAGCCCCTTTATAGAACCATTTCTTCATGACTTTCCCCTGAAAGTTCACTGTGTAAGCCTCGTGTAGTCTAAAAATTAAACGAGATATTTAATGCTGATGAAATCAAGGTGAAATACCTTCTAGCTTCCCAGTCACACCTCGTTGAGAAAATGTTACTTTATTAACTGAGGTACTTTGTGCTGAAAGTTACTCGTTTAACTATCACTTAATCTATATTTTAATTACTGATTTCAAGACCCGAGACGTCTGACAATAGAATTAGTTCTTTCATGGGAGCAAACACAATTTTACATTAATATGAGACACTTATCAGAAATGATGTAAGGCCTTTTGATCAATTCCATAGTGTAAGCAAGTATGACCGGTAGTAGGGAGCTATTGGGTGGTGCATCCTACACAGGTAACCAACAAATAAGGTGCTCATTAACCAGAATTCTGATTTTAGGGCATCTGTCGTTTTGTTTGTGTACTTAAAATGGCCTTCATTTCCCAATATACTTACAAAAACTGATGTCATGAGAGAAAGAAGGGTAATGATTACCTGGGGTTACGGTGAGTACTTAAGCTGCTCATGACTCATGTCTGCCATTTCTAGAACACATTTTCAAATATATCTTTCAAAGGTTTTCAGTTCACTGAAATTCCTTTTCATAACGTGCTCTTCTTGTTCTGTAGCTGAAGTAGATATATTCTCCATAACAATTCCACTCAGAAGTGCCGAGAACAGATTTGCAAATGAGGCAAGCATGTAAAAACTGGATCTTACCATTGTGTATAACGGAACAACTGTAGAAGGGAAAATGGCATGGAGAAAGTTGTCTACGTGTTTTCTGAACAGGAACCATTTAGAATTGACATGTGCACGCATCTGAAATGAGAAAAAAACATTTAACAATATCTGATTCCTTCATAACAGTAAAGAAGAACGCAATAAAAACGATTGACCATGTGTAATAACATGCCTCAATTACCTACTGTTAATTGAATTACTCAGAGTCCTTGTCCTTTGCTTCAATTCATCAGATTATGAGGCAGTCCAGCTTCCAAGACACCAAAGTCACTTCAAATAAAACAGCCTTCTCTCCCTCGCTCGTCCTGTTCGTACAAAGCAAGAGACGGAACCAAAACAAGCTGATCTTGAAAGTACAAGGTGGCAGGCGGATGTAATGAATTGACTCAGGGGAGAAGGACTGCAATGTAATGGCATTACCGGTAAGTAAATGAGGCAATACCTTCTTGTTCCTCCCTTTTTAAACTAATCACATTGTGAGCTGTGCCAAAGCAAATCCAGGACAACTTAGGTTGAATGCAGCAATCTTTTTAATCACATTCAACATACAACCGCCCTATAATCACTTCACAGAGGTAAAAAACCTGGAACCAAAAACATCATTTAAGTCCAAGTCCTGCACAATTCATTAATAGTTCACAAAAGTACATTGAATAGACCAAGTGGTCGATTTGCAAATTTCCACAACAGACAGAGGCACCCTGGATTTCTGAAACAGTAGTTGACATCCCCCTGGACAACCTGTCCTATCTCCCAAGAAGGGAAGGACGGGACCGCTGCCCTGTAATGTAAAGAGACTGAGGACCTGATTCATATATTAAGAGTTAGGACCAAAGGCTAGATGAGAACTGTTCTTTTCACATTAAGAGTATGAAGCCTATTTTCTTCCTCTTAAGTAGGAGAAGAAAAGAACTCCAGTAACTTCACCTCTTGCTCTCTGTGAAAGTGGAATGTACATTAGGAACAAAAGATGGACCCTGACATAGAAGGATTCTATCATCAAAAATCTTTAAAAATGGGTGTCTATCGGAAAGGGAACTCAGTTCACCAAGCCTTCTGGCAGATGTATTTGTCACTAGTAACAATGTTTTTTCATGTTAGTATCCTAACATCTACTGAGTCTAGAGGCTCAAAAGATGTGTCCTAGAGTGCCTTTCACAGCAAAAAAAGATACCAAGTGCAGGGAGAACTGAAGCAATAATAGAGCAAATGTTATTAACACTCTTAAACTACTTGATGCACCAAACTCTCCTAATCTGAAAGGTTCTCCTGAGCACACCTAATTGCCTTGATAGCTGACCATTGTTAACGCTCCTGACCTTATTTGGTTAAGTTACATTATTTTATAAGGAGACGCATAAGAAGGTCGATGGACCTTTTGACTGTGCTTAAAGTATTTCCCACCATGAGACTCCGTGTCAATATAAATCAATGGCAATGACAATCAATAGCATCAATAATCACAGGAGTCAGTAATTTCCACACATCATTTCCTTTCGATCATGAATAACCACACATTTACGTAAAAGTTAGAATGTTTATTTCCCGATGTTAACAATGCTAATATCACATAACTTAATCTCAAAATCAAATGATAAGCAAACAGAAACAATACTGGCTGCCCCAATCTTCTAGAGAAACGTAATTTAATCAAAGCTTGGACCACTACACATTCTAAGGTTACTGTACAAATCAATAGCAAGAATAACTGTGGAAGAGAAATGGCATACATTTAGATTCAGCAAAGAAAATACATCAACTGTTATTATATGTAGCAAGCACCATCAGTGAGTAACCTAACTAACCTTCAGATTATAATAGCATGTTTGGACTTCATGCAAAACAATTGTAGTCAACACAAATTTGGAAAAACATCTAACTATGGCTCTATGAAAATTATCGGTTGGTACCTAGGGATAAAAGCAAATAAACAACATCGTCTTATACCTTGCCTCAGTATGGTTTAGCAAGCTGTGACAGTCTTCGTCAATTGGACAGCAGTCTAGTCAGCAAAGCATCGGAATTCACCATTAACATTCAGGAAAGTAAAGTCTCTTCATGCAGTTTGGAAAAAATAATATGGAAACCCTCAAGAGGAATGGGGAGAATGGAGCCTCTCCTCTGGGTGCAGTCTGGCTAAGTTAGATTCCCTAAAACTACTTCCCCAATTGCTATTTGTCAAAGAATCATACGTTTACATTTAGTCCAATGAAAGTAGAACCCCAAATCTAAGAATTTACTAGACCACTGTTCACATGTCGATGATTGGCTCCTCTTCTCGTGTTCCCATTGTTGGGTTCGTCAGGTAAAATATTTGTATCAGCTTATACTCCAGTCAGTGCATCCATTGTCTGCTCCTGGGAAGGTCGTCTTTACATACACTAATA
This sequence comes from Pleurodeles waltl, assembly GCF_031143425.1. Classification (NCBI taxonomy): domain Eukaryota; kingdom Metazoa; phylum Chordata; class Amphibia; order Caudata; family Salamandridae; genus Pleurodeles; species Pleurodeles waltl. Next base: position 638,495,285 of record NC_090444.1, read on the forward strand.
TATACAATATATCTCTAGCTAGTACAGTATATTCTAGCAAGCAGTTCTCATGGGAAACAATTCTAGTTACTAACAATCGGTCTAGGCAATAGGAAATCACAATTTAATTCTCCTAAACAGCCATTATATAACTCGCCTACGCAATGCAGGTTGAAATGAGGCAGTGCAACTAGGCCCAAGACCTCGCTAAATTAAGGCCTATGATTAATAAAGAAAATACATAATACATGACCTTTAATATGACATACTACTACATTCATCCAAACATGAGCTCACCATATTGCATTAATAAGCTGTTAATAAGTATGCTTCATGATTATTGGTGGTCACTCAAATAGGCACATTTTCAAATGCATGTATCATTTCTCTATGGTAACTCATTTTCTATGCAGATTCAACACTCAAAATACATGAATATTCATTAGTAAAAATTCAGCTTTAACAATCCCTCCTCCGATGACTACATCTTCCCACACAAATTTTCTGCTTCAGCTAAAATTTGTCATCTCTATCACTTTTTATCTTCGTTCCCTCCTTGAATGTTTCCTAAACAAATTGTCAATTTTTATCTCTTCCCTCCTATGGTCATTTTTCATTTTCTTTGATTTAATCACAGGATACAATTGGCATATTCCCCATGTTACAATTATGCAGATCACAATAATCGATATTCCTTGTATTATTTTCAATATCATTACTTTCCCAATGTTGCTGAGCCAAACTCCCACTGCAGCATAAACTTTGCCAACTTTCTCCCAAACACCTGGTACTTTCAGCTCTTTGAAATCAGCAATTCATTAGTCAGATTATTAAGTAAGCTTCTAATTTATTTTCTTTTATCAGGAATATATGAACAACAATGCTTCTAATTAAGCATCTTGCAAATTCTGCCATCTTTTTCTAAAGGAATATCTAACGCAAGGTGGTTCTGAAGAGTCATAGATCTTACCACAACCATTTCTGTATCCATTAGGATCATGGCTCCTGAAAATTTTTTCAACATGTTATCCACATGAGTAGACAACTTTTGAATCTTTATAGAATTCAGAACAACTCCTACTGAAAGAATCATTGATCCAAATATATCTCCTACTTTACCAGAAGCAGATTCTCTCTTTTGTTTAATGGGATGTAATTCAGTCATTTTCGGTAATCTTTTCAAGTCCTCTAGTTGAAATATCTTTAGGAAAACTATCCCCAAGTAACATGTGCCATACCATCCTCTTGGAAGACGGTAATACGCATTTGGCCCATAGATGTTACATATTTCAGGGATCGCTGAATCCTGTACATTCAACATAAATGTCCATTTAATCTGAAACAAGAACACATGTCTACATTCACTCTTTCCCACAAACAAAGTGTCAGTACTAGATTTAGGCCTAACTACACAAAGCTTCCCTACATGTTGCACATCTAAAGCTAATCTCCCTTGTGTTTTTATTTCACTAAATGTGTAATCATTTAAAAAAAAGAAATTCTCTAAACTCTTTTCTAACTTCTCCTTTAATGCCTTTCTCTTGTTGTCTGTCTGATCTAAGAAGCTCTTTTCTAGTGGAGTAAGCAAGCATGTCAAGTTATTTTTGTGCGCATTTGCCGTGCCAAAAGTTAATGTAGGCTCAAAGAATCCTCTCACTAAATCCATATTGTTCTGCTTAGCTACTCTACTCAGGTACTTCATTATGGGGACAAACGAAAACACAACGTCATAGTTGGAGAAGAAATACTGGATGTACCCCTGGTTATAAAATCTTGTTAGAAACAGGCTACAACTTATGCCATATGTGAGGGGCAAACTGTGAGAGGTAACGCCTTCTTCGACTGATGAAGGAATATACGCGCATCCATAACAATTTCTCGCATCCATTGTTTCAACATATTCACTCACTCACTAATAAGGGATAGAAAACATGAGAGGAACGTTCTCCTTGTGCATTGTCTAAGTGTAGATACTTCTCATCTAACCTGAACTTCTCTATTTCTGTTATTGCTGTAGTTGTTTCTAAAGCTGAAGTATGGTTGGCTCTACTCTTATCAGGAACAGTCATTCCCACAATCAATATCATGAACAATACCATGCATACAATCGCCAAACCAATACTTGGGTATTTACAGCATCTATTCTTCCTACCCTGCTGGCCAAGGTTATTCAAGATCTGTAAAGAATCAGAAAGTAGAAGAGAAAAATAGTAACTATGCAGCGAAAATCAAAAACAAAATCTTCAAACTTCTTTCAGCAATTATTTACAGCTTTCAGTCTTACTTCCAGGACCCTTTGTCAAAATTGCGACTGAATGCTAACAGCCTGGTAAAGCTGCTGCAACTGGGTCCACAGTAGCTGGAAATATGCTACTGGGCGGTTTAAACCTCCATGGACTTCAGTCAAGACAGACAAAGAACATGCATCACGCTCATGGCAAAACAACATGAAGGGCTTTGTGTAGTCAGGCATTCCCAAAGCCGGAGCTTTACACAAACTTTCTCTCAATCAAGAAAATGCTTTCATACAGACCTGGTCTAACACTAGGGGATCAGTAACTTCTTCAGCTTCCCTAATGGCTTTCAAATGACTGAAAAGTTGGGAATCCACTGGCGACAGTAGCCTACCATACCCCAAAAACATCCTGACATCTCTCTGTGTGGCTGGGGGACTTTCCCTTTTCAATCTGGGTGCCAAAACACTTCACTTCTTTCTGACAGTATTGTAATTTAGGTGGAGACACTTTATGACCACCATTTCCCAAATGGTTCAGTAAGGCAATTGTGATATATTTACAGTCTACCTTTGTTTTGGATGCAATCAACAAATCATCGATGTACTGTACCAATGTGGATTGGCAAGACATTTCCAAGGTTTTTTTTCAAGATCTGGTTGAATATGGAAGGTGATTCTAAAACCCTTGAGGAATTCTACACCAACATTAAACTTGATCTAAAAATTTGAAACAGATGAGAAATTGAGTATCCTTGTGAAGAGGCACAGAAAAGAAGGCTTGTGACAAGTCTATGATGGTGAACCATTCAGCATCACATGGAATCTGAAACAAAATCATGGCTGGATTTGGTACTACGGGTCAACATTTGACTACAATGTAATTTATTTTTCTTAAATCCTGGACAATCTGAGGGCCATATTTATACTTTTTGACACACAACTGCGCCAACGCAGTTGTGCGTCAAAAATTTTAACGCCGGCTAACGCCATTCCAAAGCGCCATGCGGGCGCCTTATTTATGGAATGACGTTAGCCGGCGCAGCTGACTGGTGTGCGTAAAAAAAAATGACCCACACCAGGCAGCGCCGGCGTAGGGGAAAATGGAGCTTGGGCGTCAAAAAATGGGGCAAGTCAGGTCTGAGGCAAAATATTAGCCTCAACCCGATTTGCGCCATTTTTTTTTGCTCCCAACCCCCATTGAAATGACTCCTGTCTTAGCACAGACAGGAGTCATGCCCCCTTGCCCAATGGCCATGCCCAGGGGACTTATGTCAACTGGGCATGGTCATTGGGCATAGTGGCATGTAGGGGGGCACAAATCAGGCCCCCCTATGCCACAAAAAAAATATATATATATATATATACTTACCTGAACTTACCTTAAGTTCCCTCGGATGGGTCCCTCCATCCTTGGGCGTCCTCCTGGGGTGGGCAAGGGTGGCAGGGGGTGTCCCTGGGGGCATGGGAGGGCACCTCTGGGCTCCTTCCAAGCCCACAGGTCCCTTAACGCCTGCCCTGACCAGGCGTTAAAAAATGACGCAAAAGCGGCTGGACGTCATTTTTTTTGACCCGCCCACTCCTGTGCGTCATTTTTGCACGGGAGTTTAAATAAGGCGCACATGCCTTGGAGTAATTTTTTAGACGGGAACGCCTACCTTGCTTATCATTAATGCAAGGTAGGTGTCCACGCAAAAAATGACGCAAACTCCAAGATCTTTGGCGCTAGACGGATCTAACGCCAAAGTACAAATATGGAGTTAGCTTTGCGTAAAAAAAAACGACGCAATTCCGGCGCAAACAGAGTATAAATATGCCCCTGAATGTCCCCACAGGGCTTTCGCAATCCCATTATCGGGGAATTACATGGACTGCTTAACATTTCTTTCAAGACCCCTCGGTTCACAAATTCTGCACTTATGGGAGCAACCTTCTCAATGATATATTGTGGCATGTGGTACGGGGGAATCTGGGGAAAAATTGTGTTTAGCTCTACCGGAACTTTAACTGGCTCAACTCCCTTTATCAGGCCAATGTATTTCCCTGTCATATCCCACACTCTCTCTTTAACTGTTCCCTGTAAGTCAGGAGGAAGATATTTTACTGTAAAAACAGGAAAGAAACTAATAGGGAGTACTCCTCATTTATTACTTCACACTCTGGAGCTGGGTCATTCTCATTATCACTGTTCATTTGTAGCTCGATTCCATCATTTGAGCAAGTAATCAAGCATCTTGTTTTACACAGCAATTCTTTTCCCAGTAGGGATACTGGACTTGAATCACAGACTACGAATTTGTGTAACCCTTTAAAGTTGCCAATTATAACCTGAACCAGTTCTCTATGGGTTGGTCAAATACTGATTTTCTACTCCTACAATCTGGACTGTTTTTCCTGAAAGGGGCAGGTTTGGAACTTCTGCAGTTCTCACAGTAGAGCGTCTAGCTCCTGTCTCAACCAAGAAGGAAACTTTATGACCCTTTACTTTTCCCTTCACATATGGACCTTTCTGATCTACTTCCAATGAAGCTGCAAGCACACATTCCTCTTCATCAGAACTCTTGTTCACCCAATCATCATTTATTCCATACTCACTCTGTAATGTGAATTGGTGTATTGTGTTATTACTCTGGTAAAACTCCTGACCTGTGACCTGTTGGGGAAGCATCACCTGCTGGTATTCCATTGGGGCTTGAAGTATTTGGATTTGCTGTGTAGGTACCATTTGAACCTGCTGTGCCATCTCTACACATGGCATTTGCACCTGCTGAATGGGTTGAAAGCTTTGCATTTGATTCACATTGTTTTGAAAATTTGGATTATGACCTCTCACTCTTGGTCCTCTCATATTTTGGAACGACTTGATATCACTTGTTTGCTGAATAACACCTTCCTGCGCCATCACCGGGCACTCCCTCTTCTATTGTCTGATTGCTCGGCAAGCGTGACAAGGCAACAGTTTCTACATTCCCTGCACATCACTCTGAATCACTACAGTACCCAGATCAGGACTACGGTTTCCATTTCCAGTTCCTCAGCAACCTCTGCCTCTCAGCTGATTTTGAAATACCACATTACCCTGCTGCTGCTGCTGTTGTGGAAAATTTCCCTGCATCCCTGTTGGTGCCGCTCTAATCTGCATCACCATCGCCTTCTCTTTCAATTTTCTCTGCTTCAATTCAATCTTGTCACTACAGTACTTTGCATACTGTGATACCTCATCAATCGGCTTTGCTTACCAGCAAATCAAATGACTCTTAATCATCTGGCTAATTTCAGGTCTTAATCCTTCCACAAATCTAAACACAAAATAAATCATATCTTTTGGCTCAACTGTCTCTGTACCACTGTAATGCTTAAACACCTGCAACAATCTCTCATAATACACATGTATCGACTCTTTCGCTTCCTGAGCTGTCTTATCTATTTTCTGCCATTCAATGTTTTTGGGTGAAATTCTCCTTTTAAAAAATTCAGTCACTTTGTAGTATTTCATTACCTCGGGAGATGGTGGACCTGTAATCGGATCTCTCTCTGATTCTTTTGTCGGCCAATCTATATTCCTCTTGCACTCCATCCATAAATCAGCTGGAACTACTATCTCTAATAGAGTGTTCAAATCCTCCCACAGGCATTTTGCAAGTTTCATGAACCTGTCTATCTGCTAGTACCATTCTACTGGTTTCTCTCTCAACCTGGTATAATCATTTGTGAAGGACAGAGGCCCTCATTACAAGTGTGCCGGTCTCGAGACCGCCACACTCACGATGACGGTCTGACCACCACAGACAGGGCAGCCCGACCACCCTATTATGACCGTGGCAGATGTGCCATGGTCCGACCACCGGCACCACCAGGTTGCTGCCTGGGGATTACGAGTCTCCTTTCTGCCAGCATTTGCTTGGCGGTCTTACTGCCATGCAAAGGCTGGTGGCAAGGAAGTGTCGGGGGACCCTTGGGAGCCCCTGCACAGCCCATGCACTTGGCTTGGGCAGTGCAGAGGCCCCCATGGACAGCCCCGTTGCACATTTCACTGCCTGAATTACGGGCAGTGAAATGAACGATGGGTGCTGTCGCAGTTGACGCACCACAACATTGCCGTCGGCTCTATTACGAGCCAGCGGCAATGTTGGGGTGAGTTTTCTTCTGGGCCAGTGGGCAGAAAATATGTTTTCGCCCGCTGGCCCAGCGGAAAATTCCTAATAGGGTGGGCAAAAGACCTCAATTACTGGCAGTCTTTTGTCTGCAGCAGCTTCAGTGGTCCTGTGAAAGGACCGCCAAAGTAGTGATGAGGCCCAGAATGTCACTTCTGCTCCAAGGGACATGAGCAAAATTCCCTCCTGGAATCTCTCTCATTGGTAAAATTTTCACCGGACCCTCAACCTGCTGCACATTGCAGTAGGATTTGAGAATTCCTTTTCCTTTTATCTCTCTTCTTTACCCATCTGCCTTCCCACTTATCTAATGCTCCCCATGTCTGGATACATTGCAGTAACTCCCAAAGGTGTGCTTTCATTCCTACAGATCACATGTGTTCAAAATCTTTTGTGTCAAAATCTAACTTGTAACTCCTCTTCAAATGTTTAGTTTTCTCTGTTTCTATTCCATACTTCTCTGCCAAGTCTGCTAGCTTCTGATGTACCTCGCTTGCCTCTCTTGTAATTTTCGGGCACAGGTATCTCAATTCTGCTTTGGTGTAAGATTTGAGTCTGTTCACACCCATGATCCCTTCAATGAGCTCACCTGCTTCCATCCTTAGTCTCATATAGTTCAAGTACTCCTCTTCCCTAGGAGCGCTCTGCAGGGTATTCAGCTTGTCTAACCATTCAGTCAATTGTTGGGCAGTCAAACCTTGCAACAAAATATTGTCGGGCTGAGTATTTGGCAACGGCTGTACAACTAGATTTGGAGACTGCGGTGTCAGTAATTTAAGGCTATGAATGGGGGTTGACGCTATTACAGTATCCTGGACTAAGGTCTAACAATGATCTAATTCCATCAAAGGGCTGTCCCATGGGAGAGACTATCCCACAGGAGAGACTATCTGAGTATTCCCATTGGGTCCTCCCCTCATAAAATTCTGACTAAGGACTCCCTGTCCATTTGTGCTGTTATTTTCTTGTGCAAACAAAGGCATGACTGGGCCAATGATAATGGGAACAGATAAGGCATCGGACTTCGTCTGACGTTTCTGTCTGTGTCCCTATTATAGGAGTGTAATTTGGCATTGCTTGTGGTTCCGCTTGAGGCAATAAGTGGAGTTTTTTCTGTCTGAACCAATGTCGGTTTCGGGAAAACCTGTCCTGTTGGCACTATTAGGTTTGTGGCAGTTTCCACAATTGGTACATCTGGGCAAATTCTCAGGACATTTGGCTGTGGCATCTAATTTTGTGCTACTGGTGTCTCAGGCAGATTAAGACTGCTCTGCATTGGGCTCTGTGTCATGCTAGGATTAATCTGCACTGGACTCGTCGTCATGTTAACCGGTGTCAGTGCTGAAGGGTTTACGCTCTCTTCTGCTGCATATGGTGGGAGACGATTTCTCAATAATTGTAAAATAAACTCATCATCATCTGACTCTTCCTCAAATGATAGAGATCTCTTAGACTCCTTTGATCTCCACTCCCTACTCTCGGAATGGCTTCTTTTTGTCTTTCTGGTAGCTTAAATTCCTTCTCTCTTGCTGTCCTGTGTAATCGCAGGAAACAATTTAATCCCCTGTAAAGTCTCAGTTCTCCAAAATTTCTGATCGCTGTTCCATCTGGCCTCTGCTAGTGTCTTTTCCCCCTTTCACATCCTCCACTCACACATCTGTTGCTGTTGCTGTCTGGCTACTAATTCCCAGATCGCTAAGGCCTCGAACTGTGCTGATCTCAGAGGAGGTTTCAAGTCATATAGCACCCTCTTCAGATTCTCAAAGCTCCTCAAATTAAATGTTTCATGGGAAGGAAACGCTAAACTCCCATCTTTCTCTGTCACTTTGCACCAGTGTTTCAGCCAGAGACATGGCGCAGCACTTTTTCTCCGATTACAATGTAAGCTGGTGTACCTTCTGGTGGTGCAATAGCTCCTATACTTGTTGTAATGCAGCAGCATCCCAGGCAAGCAAAGGAGCCAGGGCACAACCAAGTGGGGAAGCATCTGGACACAGTACCTCTGATCATGACACCACCAACACAGAGGGTGCATATTACCCAGAGGGTGAGGGGAGTGCCACGGAAGAGACAGGATCAATGTCTTCATCATCAGATTCTACCTCCAGGGGCCACTCCCTAGTGGTGGCGGATCCATCGGGACCTACTGCTGTCCCATCTTGTCCGCCACCACAAGTTCTATCACCACCCTCCCTGTTGCACCCCACCCAGGTGGCTCTGCCCGCTCACACACGAAGGTGGGTGTCTCCTTTGCCACAGGCACCTCTGCCCCAGGCCCTGTTACCCTTGCTGTCCTGAGTAAGGAAGCTATTGACCTCCTGAGGAGTACATCTGTGGGGCACACTGCCATTGTGAAAGCCATCCAGGGGTAGGCCAGCCAACTTCACCAGATCAATCCTTTCCTGAAAGGTATTCGCAGTGCCATGTCTGGCCTACAGAGATTTTCTCAGGCTCTGGCCTCTTCACTGACGGCAGCCAGTCACCCACCACATCCTCCCCTCCTCCACCTCCCTCTTCCTAATCCTAATCCTCTATTCCCATATCTATCCCAAGCACACTGACACATCCACACGCAATCACCTCACACAAAAGTAGCACACATTGACACAAACACCACAAGACACACTGGCATGCATACACTCAACATACACCCACAAACACACTAGCCTCCATTTCACCCGATACCCCCAAAACCCCTACCAACCCACAAACCACATCAAGCATACCCACATTCACCACCACAAAAGCCAGTGACACTTCCATCACTCCCACCGTACCCACAGACACCAGCACAACACGCTCAGGCACATCTACCTTACCTGCAGACACCACCACAACACCCACAGACACATCCTCCACATCCAGCATACCCGCAGACACCACGCCAACAGACACAGAAACATCCACCACATCCACCATACCCGCAGACACCACCCCAACAGACACACAAACATCCACAACATTCAACATCCCCAGAGACACAGAAATACCCACACTCACATAAGCAAAAGACACCATCAAAACAGAAGAATCCCTCACACATACACACACCCAAGACATCCACACCCACACACCAGACAACCACTCCCTCAACCTCAAAATCCCCAACCCCTTCTGTAGACAGTGCCATTGTTCCCAAGTAGAGTTTCCTTTTCAAGCATGCCCTTTACCCTGTTCCCTCCACCCCTCCTTCCAACCCCAAGAGGTCCCACCCACATCCCAAACCATCACTTCCACATCAAAGTCCTCCCCTGTCACACCTGCCCCCCTGCAAGCAACTATACCCCTCACCCCAAGAAGCCCACCCCTCCAAAGAAGCAGCCCCCCAAACCCAGCCATTCCCAAATCCAACCCCAGCCGACCGAAGGATGATTCCTGAGGTGCCTGTCTACCCACTTGATACCCCGTCCTGTGGAGGTTCCCTGGCAGTGATTGGGGGCAAGTGTGGGCACAGTGATGCACATGGACATATCTATATGGACTGGCCAGTGGCCTTTGCTCTTATGAATTTTGAGTTAATAAACCCAAGCAGGTGGGTACACATTTGACCTGCAATTCCTTTTCTACCTTGTTCCTGAGTAACTTGTGTTGTATGCCTACAGTTGTGTATGTTTCACCAAGACTGCTGATCCTTTTGCTGTTGTTTCAAATATCCGACATTGTGGGCAGTGCTGAGGTCATCCAAGACAAAGGTAGATGTTGACTGTATGGATAGGTGATTGTTAATTAAAGTGGGGTGTCATTGTATTGTGTTATGTTTGGTATAGTAAGTATTTCATCTTGTGTGGTCCAATGTCAGCATGTATGATGTTAGACTTGTCCCCCTGATATGAAGTTCACCTTTGTCTCATATGTGGAAGCTTAAGTTTTGTTTGTCCAGACATGGAGGGTGTTCAATTGTGCTAGCTTCCTTTGCAGTTGACCATTCATGTGTCCATTTTGCTGCATGTACTTTGCAGCAACTTCATCTAGATGTACGGCCCATGTTGCAGCTGTATTTGCTTTCTTGACTTGCACTTCCACATTATGCAGATGGGCATGTAACTTGGCTCTGCTATTGTTTGTCCCTGAAATACCTGAAGAGCCACTTCCTGTGTTAGAAATGGGGTCTCTAGTTGGCAGAGGTATGCACCCTTGTCCAAGTAGGGACCCCAATCCTAGTCAGGGTAAGTCACACATAATCCAAATGATCCTGTGCGCACCCTCTGGTAGGTTGGCACTGAGCAGTCAAGTTTAACTGTAGAAGGCAATGTGTAAATTATTTGTGCAATAAATCATGCAATAACACAGTGAAAGCACCACAAAAATACACCACAGAGGTTCAAAAAAATATAAGATAGTTATCTGATTAAATTAAGGTCAAAACGATTAAGATGTGATAAGCACAAGTTAAAATATCACTTTTGCCATGTTAAGAAGAATCTTAAGTCTTTAAAAATCAGCAATTGTCTCTTGTGTGCACAAAGTACCTGGTTTGCATCAAAATTACACGCATGGAGACCCCAGAGGAGGAAAGGCGTGGAAAAAGGAAGGTGTACGTCGGATTTCCTGACACAGCACAGATGATGCGTTGTTTCTTCAAACCCTGATATCCAGCACGCAGTCTTGGATTCTTACTGCAATGCGGGGTGTTTTGACACCCAGGAATGATGTGTGGAGATCAATGACGTGCAGGACGAAGTCACAAGAGCTGCTTCAATCCGGTGGGCGATGCATCGGAGTTTCTGTTGCAAGGCAGACGCAGCGTAGATTCTTCACTCAGAAAGTTGGGCTGCGTCGTTCCACCTCAGCTGTGTGTCGATCCAGTGTGGCTGTGCGTCAAAGTTCCTGTTGCAACACAAGTGCTACGTCGATCTCCACTCCGGGAGCCGGGCTGCTTCATTCTGGTTCAGGGATGCAGCGATTATCTCGTCGCTGGGCAGGCACACGTTGTATCTGGCAGGCTGTGCATCGATTTGCGCCGCACAAGGAGTTTCCTTGAAAAGAGGAAGTCTTTTTGGCCCTGAGACTTCAGCAAGCTCAATCCAAGCCCTTGGAGAGCACTTCTCAGCAAAGCCAGAGGCCAGCAAGGCAGCAGGACAACAGCAAGGCAGCAGTCCTTCACAGCAAAGGAGTCCAGGTGAGTCCTTTGGGCAGTCAGGCAGCTCCTTTTGACAGGTTGCAGGCTCTGGTCCAGAAGTGTCTGTTCCAGGAAGTGTCTGATTTGGTGGGGTTAGAGACCCAGGGGCATATTTATACTCCGTTTGCGCCGAATTTGCGTCGTTTTTTTCGACGCAAATTCGACGCAAAACTAACTCCATATTTATACTTTGGCGTTAGACGCGTCTAGCGCCAAACTTCATGGAGTTAGCGTAATTTTTTTGCGTGAACACCTTCCTTGCGTTAATGATATGCAAGGTAGGCGTTCCTGTCTTAATGATATGCAAGTATGCGTCTACTGTGAATATTTACAATGAGAAACTCTTTTGGAAATACGTTAGTTACATTTTTAACCAGTACAACACAGCTCGACGGTTTCTACCATGGATTCAAAGTAAAGTTCCACATAGGCTTCAAATTAAATGTGGGTTTTCATGAGGATATGAGGTCAGTGTTCCAGTTGCCTTTTCTGCAGTTTTGAGCATCAACCTCAAACGACAGAAGGAGGAGTTGACCTTGGTTGAATCATAACCATGCGAATGCTTTACAGCAGTGGAGTCCTAATGATATGTGCCAGTAATTGCTAGTGAATTTATTTGAAATATGCCAAAACCACAATGAGAGCTTTTAACTGAGAGAAACTCCAAAGCTGTGTTAAGCGGAGGGAAATGTTGCAAATCTTAAAGTGTGGAACACTGTCACGTGTCATTTAAAAAACTCTGGGCCAGCTTTACAGATGGTGACGACCAGTGCGACAATCTTGGCTGGTGCCATTATACCCTCCTTCTCCACGGATCCCCTCACTACCACGCTCCATGGATACTCCTCATTTTTCCATAGTCCCTACCACATTTATCTAGTTTTAGATTGAGCCTAGACAGTGCACAGGGGTATAGGCATTTGGTCCGGCCTGCCGCTGCCTGCCACTTCCAATAGGTTGAGAGCAGTGTCGCTCTTGTAGTGCTGCCTCCTAAGTGGTTTGACAGCCGATACGTCACTTCCTGTACTTGGCCGAGGAGCACCGGCCAAGTACAGTTTACTTACGCCTCAAATGTTTTTCTGTTGTTTGGATGGACTATTTTTCTTTGATTCCTGCCTCTCATGTTTGTAAGTGAGCACTCGTGTTCATACGTGTGGTTTGTATTCCGCATTTGCCTATCACGTGGTCCTTAGTTTACATAAGCAGTAATTACAAGTAGTTGTGTTGTACCTGTTTTGTACTTGTTTTTGTTGCCTTATATTGCATGACATCGACGTAGGAATGAGTCCTCAACAGCGGCTCTTCCGGCACAACAGGAGAGCAGGTACTACAATATTCACTGCACTCGGGGAAACTCACCGCATAATGCTTTGTAGACATTCATTTTACAATGCATTTGTGCCCATAATTCAGCCTGTGGTGTTCCTAGGGCAATGGAACCACCCCTAAAACATTTATAATGATGTGCTCTTTCTGTTCAAGCAATCTTGTGGGTCACACTAGATGAGAGGGGACCCAAAAAGCATGACCTCTTCCACCATTCAATGTGCATTTAAATTTTTTTGTAGTTGAAACTTTGTTTTTTTACAGCAAAGAGGAGTTTGTGTTATAAGGTCCTTGTGAGTATTCTGACATTCTTGTTTGGTCTGTAGCTTTGTAATGTTCTATGTGCTCTCTATATCAAAAAGATAATTACTTTAAGAGACTACTGACTTAGTTGGTTCAACATAGATCTCTAGCCATCACCAGTAATACTGCATCTTTTGCTAATTCACTACTGACTTAGTTGGCTTAATAGGGACATGTAGCCACCATCACTGATACTTCAACTTCCGCTAATGAACAAGCACACTGTATTTCTGATAAAGGTTTATTGTATTCAAGGAAACAGCCCATACTGCTTTGCAGGCACTCATTTGACAACACATTTGTGCCCATAACTCAGCCTGTGGTGGTCCTAGGGCAATGGGACCACCCCCAAAACATTCAGAAGGATGTGCTGTTTCTGTTTAGGCCATCTTGTGGGTCTCTGTAGGTGAGAGGGGACCCTAATATCATACTCTCTTCCACCATTCAATGCACATTTAAGTTTTCTCATTGTTAAAACTTTTGTTTTCATAGTTGAGGATAGTTTGTGTTATAAGATCCTTGTTTTAATAGTATATTGATAATCTTGCTTGGTCTGTGCTTTGCCTTATCTGGTCTGAAAAATGATTATTGTTCTAAGGTACTCCCAATTCACATAGCTTAACTGGGGCATCTAGTCACTGTCAGTAGTATTGCACCTTCTGTTGAATCTACAGAGACATTTAGCCATAACGAGTAGTACTACATCATCTGTTGTTGAATCTGAAGGGACATCTAGCCTAAACCAGTGGTATTGTACCTTCTACTATTGACCAGTGGTACTGCACATTCTGCTGTTGACTCTACTGGTACATCTAGTAATGATCTGTGGTACTGCACCCTTATGCCACTGATTCCACAGTTAAATTATATTTGAAAGGCCTGCAAGGCCTGAAAATGTGTAATGTACTATGTCCTCAAGGGGCTAGTTATATGATTACACTGCAATATTCTTTATCACTCTTTTTTATGTGATTATGCCCCCTAGGGGCTGAATATATGTTTATAAGACCATGCTTCCTCCAAATGCTATTTGTATTGTGGTGCTCTGTAGGGGCTGTTCAGACCATTATAGTCTAATGCCAATTGTATGAAGGAATGCACAAATACACATTTAATGTGCTGCATGGCAAAATGTTTATAAGGTCCCAAATGTGGGGTTGTCATTATCATTTACAACGACAGCAGCTCTAACTCTGGCTCATGCAAGACCTATTGCACTGCAGAAGCTTGTTTTATTGTGCTACTCATCCCTATGTAGAGTGTCAGAGCATTGTACATCACACACACATATTGTACAGAGACAATTAATCATACAATTGTGTAAACCAATGTTTAATTCATGTTACGTAAAATAATAGGGGCTGCAAGGCATGGGAGTCATATGCTATCCAACCTGGTAGGGATTATATCAGGCTTCCTTAACGAGTAGTTTGTGAGCTTCTGGCAGCTCTCCATCTACAGTAAGTGGCTCTCTTGTGCGTACCCTAGTGAACTAAATTAGAAGCGTTTCCGTTCTGAATAATTCTATGTATATGAAAATTGTCAAGCATGTTTTCAAAATCAAATTATCTTATTATTCAGTACTCATAAGTTGATGTTTGGAAAAAGTTGTTTGATTTCCAAAATATATTTACAGTTGATATGTATATACTTAGGCCCTGATTTATACTTTTTGAAGCTAAACTGCGCTAACGCAGTTTAGCGTCAAAAAGTATACCACCGGCTAGCACCATTCCAAGACGCCAGTGGGGCATCTTATAAATGGAATGGTGCAATCTGGCGCAAAGGGTGGGCTAACGTCATGGAGAATTACGTTAGCCGGGTGAGGGTGGCGGTATGGTAGAAGGGGGTTATGCACCAAAAAATGACATTAGGCTGGTTAGAGTAAAAAAAGATTACTCTAACCAGCCTAGCGTCATTTCTTGATGCTAAACCTACCATACCACATGATTCCTGTCTTAGAAAAGACACGAGTCATGCCCGATACCCCAATGGCCAGCACATGGGACAATGGTCCCCTGGGCATGGTCATTGCACCCAGTGCCATGTATGGGGGCCCATTTCAGGGCCCCCAATGGCACTTAAAAAAAATACTTACCTCTACTTACCTATATTTACCTGGAATGGGGTACCCCATCCATTGCTGTCCCTCTGGTGTGGGTGGGGGTGTCCTTGGGGTCTGGGTAGGGCACCTGTGGACTTATTTCATGGTGGTCCACCATAGAAATAGGCCCACAGGTCTCCTACCGCCTGCCCTGACCCAGGGGTTAAATAATGACGCTAAGAAAGCTTAGTGCCATTATTTACGCCCGCCTCCCTCCCATGCACCGTTTTTGCACAGGAGGATAAATAAGGCGCACAGGCCTTTTTTTGTCCGGGAATGCCTACCTTGCATCTTATTGACGCAAGGTATTTTTCCACAGGCAAAAATGACTTTAATTCCAATATTTTAACACTAGACGGGTCTAGCGTCAAAATATAAATATGGAGTTAGGTTTGCACTGAAATAGCGTAAAAAGAAATGACGCTATTTCAGCTCAGAGTATAAATATGCCCCTAAAAATCAAACAATATTGGGCAGAATTATTGTTAAAATTATTAAGTCAGTACTAGGAGAACTGCAGCTAATGCTTTTACATGCTACGCTTGGAAAGGGCATTCCACATTGGCAAAGCATTTTTACATTATTGCTGACAACCATGCCTGATGCACAAGGAAAGCACTGCTGGCAATCTTGCATATGAGGGCCACTAATGTAATCTTGCTTTATGTGGGTACTTTTATATTTCTAATAATACTTGCAGCTCAGGAGCAGTCTTGTAAAACATTAGTAGCTCCTATTACAAAAAGGTTGGAGACCCATGCATTATATGTTTAGGCCCAGATTTATTCTCTGTTTGCGCTGAATTAGCATCATTTTTGTTTATGCTAATTCAGCACAAACCTAACTCCATATTTATATTTTGACACTAGAATAGTCTAACGTCAAGATATTGGAGTTAAAGTAATTTTTTGCTATGGCAAACTACCTTGTGTCAATGAGATGCAAGGTAGGCATTTCTGGGCAAAAAATTATTCTGAAGGCCCTAGCTCTTTATTTATCCTCCCATGCAAAAATGGTGCACGGGAGGGAGGTGGGCCTAAATAATGGCACTAAGCTTATTAATGCCTGGGTCAGGGCAGGCGTTAGGGGACCTGTAAAAATATTTATTTGGTGGAACATCATGGAATAAGCCCACAGTCGCCCACCCCAGGCCCCAGGGACACTCCCACCCACACCAGAGGGACAGAGGGGGATGGGGGATCCCACCCCAGGTAGGTATGGGTAAGTAGAGGTAAGTAGTTGGATTAATTTTTATAAGAGCCTTTGGGGGCCCTGAAATGGGCCCCCCTACATGGCATTGGGTGCAATGGCCATGCCCAGGGCATCCTTGTCCCCAGTGCAGGCCATTGGAGTGGTGGGCATGACTCCTGTCTTTTCTAAGACAGGAGTCATGTGGTATGGTAAGTTTTGCGTTGAAAAAAGACACTAGGCTGGTTACAGTCCATTTTGTTTACTCTAACCAGCCTAATGTCATTTTTCAGTGCAAAACCCCATTCCCCAATACCGCCACTCCCACCTGGCTAACGTAATTTTCCTTGACGTTAGCTCTCCCTTAGCACCGGCTTGCGCCATTCCTTAAATATGGCGTCCGACTGGAGCTCTGGAATGGTGCCAGCTGGCGGTAAACTTTTTCATGCAAAACTGTGTGAAAAAGTATAAATATGGGCCTTAGTGCTTTGTCTGGGGAAACGCCATACTCAAGATTTAAAAAGTAAGAGAGTGATTGAGGTTGCCTATTGTAATACGAGTTAACTACCACCAAAAGAACCGTTTTTAGTGAAAGACTGAGAAGAAAAACCAAGGCTCAAATTCATACTTTTTGAAGAAAAACTGCGCTGTTGCAGTTTTGCATCAAAAAGTATAGCGCCGGCTTGCGCCATTCCAGGATGCCATATTTATGGAATGGCGCAATCCAGCATAAAGGGTGGGCTGGTGTAAAAAAAAAATACGTTAGCCGGTTGGGGGTGGCGGTATGGGAAAAGGGGGTTTTGCACCAAAAAATTACGTTAGGCTGGTTAGAGTCAATAAAAATGACTGTAACCTTCCTAGCATCATTTCCTGACGCAAAACCTACCATACCATATGACTCCTGTCTTATAAAAGACAGGAGTCATGCCCACCACCCCAATGTCCTGCACAGGCGACAAGTGTCCCCTGGGCATGGCCACTGCACCCAGTGCCATGCAAGGAGGCCCATTTCAGGGCCCCAAATGGCACTTTAAAAAATAACACAAAATACTTACCTCTACTTATCTATATTTACCTGGGATGGGGCCCCCCATCCTCTGCTGTCCATCTGATGTGGGTAGGGATGTCCCTGGGGCCTGGGAAGGGCACCTGTGGGCTCTTTTCATGGTGTTCCACCTGACCCAGGCGTTAAATAATGGCGCTAAGCAAGCTTAGCGCCATTATTTAAGCTTGCCTCCCTCCAGTGCACCATTTTTGCACGGAAGGATAAATAAGGCGCCTGGTCCTTAGAGTCATTTTTTGCCATCTCATTGACGCAAGGTAGTTTTCCGCAGGCAAAAAATTACTTTAACTCCAATATTTTAACACTAGACTGGTCTAGCGTCAAAATATAAATATGGAGTTAAGTGTGCGCTGAAAAAGCGCAAAAAAATTACGCTGTGTCAGCACAAATAGGCCCTGATTTATACTCTTTTGCGCCGCATTACCATCATTTATTGAAGCAAAAGCGGAAAATACAATTGTATTTTGTAAGTTTGCACCGTTTTTGCGTCAAGAAATATGGTAATGTGGCGCAAAAAAAGTATAAATCTAGGCCCAAGTGTATAAATATGCCGTCAAAATTCTAAACAGTTTTTATGCAGCTCTTAGATGTCACTTCATAGCTCACTCTGCTTTTTTAAAAGGATCATAACGTATGAACTTCAAGTAACAAAAAGAATCTCTGTGAAAAAAACAGTAACCAAGTAAGCTATCTACACAAAATTCAAATTTGTGATCTGAATGTTACACCTTGTGCACCGTTTCAGCAGGCACATTAACCTTATGCGATACTTTCTGATGAGTCAAAAATGTGACTAGAAAAAAACCCACAGATTTCTCTAGCAAGTACAGCAGTTTATTAATTCCAGACTGCCAGTTACCATGTGGAAACTGGCGTACTGTTTGTCCATGATGTGTCAGTTCAGTAGAAACTATAACAGTTAACGCAGATTATTAAAATGATTAGCTAAAACTGCCAGCCGAGTCGACAGAGGCTCCCCAATCAAAATCATGCACTCAAATGAGGCCACTTATAGAGAGTATATCCTTATGTTTATATTCAGCAGTTGCCGAGCTCTAGATTTGGGCCCCTTCTTACCTCTTTATAATTGTACATGGCCAGGTCTGAAATAGCATGAGCATCTGGCACCCGCAGTCTTGAAAATTCAGGTAGACAGACCTCTGGAATATAAAATAACTTGTCACACAAAGTTTTACATTTTTTTCACAAACAAATTTGTGTGGCTATAGATATGAGTAAAGTATGTTGAACAATTCACACTATTTAAAGAAGTAACTAAACCATGCATTGCAGTTTGGGCCCGAATCTCTGCATTTTTGGGACACTTTACTTGAACGGCCATAAAAAAGAAGGTGAAAGTAGTTTGTGGATAGTCACCTGACTTCCCAATGTATATTTCTCAATCCCATTGAGGCATGCAACTAGGCTGCCAAAAGGATGGAGTAAGTACGTGAATGAAGCAGAAAAAGTACCAGTCTGTAAGCAATATCCACCTCTTGCCCCGGTGCATGAACTCCCTGCGCTGCAGAAAATCCACATATATTAGTGAAGGGCAACAGGGTTTTCCATGCATATCATTTTGGAGAAATAGCACGTTGGTCTAAGGCCCATATTTATACTTTTTCACACAAAACTGCGCTAACGCAGTTTTGCGTGAAAAAGTTTACCGCCCGATACTGCCATTCCAAGACACCAGCCGAGCGTCTTATTTATGGAATGGCGCAATCTGGTGCAAAGGTTGGGCTAAAGTCAAGAAAAATGACGTTTGCTGGGTGGGGGTGGCAGTACGAGAGAAGGGGGTTTTGCACCAAAAAATGACATCACGTTGTTTAGAGTAAAAAGTGATGACTCTAACCAGTCCAGCGTCACTTCTTGACGCAAAACCTACCATACCACATGACTCCTGTCTTATAAAAGACAGGAGTCATGCCCACCACCCCAATGGCCAGCAGAGGGGACAAGGGTCCCCTGGATATGACCATTGCACCCAGTGCCATGTAGGGAGGCCCATTTCAGGGCCCTCAATGGCATTTAAAAAAAATGCAAAACACTTACCGCTGCTTTCCTATACTTACCTGGGATGGGGTCCCCTATCCTCTGTTGTCCCTCTGGTGCAGGTGTCCCTGGGGCATGGGGAGGGCACCTCTGGACTCATTCCATGGTGTTCCATGGAAATGGACCAACAGGTCCTCTAACGCCTGCCCTGACCCAAGCGGTAAATAATGGCGATAAACAGGCTTAGCGCCATTATTTAGGCCCGCCTCCCTCCCTTGCACCAAAACAAAATTAAGCTAATTCAGCGCAAACACAGTATAAATCTGGGCCTAAATGTTTTATGACTGGGACCGGGAACAGCAATCTATCCGATTAATAGGGAAGTGAGAGACTCCTATTTTCTCCATCAGTCAAGCAGTTACTTGTGTAAGAACAGAAAGGTTGATAGTCCATTCGGAATGTCACGGTTGCCCTAGTAAAAGCATCTCGTGCCAACCTGTCAATCCAGCATATTAATAAGAAATTTCTGCAGTATGTCTCTGTTTTGTCCGATTTTTAATCTGGCTAGTCTTCCTTACTGGCCCATTTGTGACTGCAAAAATTTGACTAGAGCGATGATCGAAAAAAAGTCCAATTGTAACTGAGAATACCAGCAAATACACCTCTTTCCCTATTTTCATGGGTTAACTGAGCATTTTGACCCCGATATTCAAAAGCCCGACAGCCGAATGTTTAATTACAAATTGCAGCATTAATTTTCAATTTTCTGTCTTCGACATAACTCTGAATTTTCCTTCACCATTGATTTTATTAGGTTTTCTTACTGATGTCATTCTGGTACTGATCCATCAGCTCTGAGAACAGCAGACAGTCTTCAAATCCCTGCAATGATAACGGAGAGCAAATGAGCGCTCTTCAGACAGAAAATACTTTCAGAGGTTATGGATTTTACCAGTGGTAAACAACACTAAGATTTCTGGAAAGGTTTGCAGTAAATACGCAAAAGACCCAAATATTTGCAGTGTCTCAATGTTTCATCTTGTATTGTAACAAAGCCCCTTACAGTGTTGCCCTGCTTTGTGCTACTTGTGGTAAGGCACCTGCCTCGGAATAACAGCATTACTGATCCTGCTAGTTCTGTATTACCTGTAAAGACTCTCCTAGGTGAACCTAAATAATCTGGACACCAATAGCTTTGCTGATTGTTTAGTGGTAGATCTGATGTAGCCAACCACACGGGCCCGACTAACACGTGAAGGAAAGACACAAGAGCCTCTTTACAGGTCCTAGCAGGATAGCAGATTGAGCACAACACTCTCCCATAAAAGACGTCCGGTCACGGGACACAATAGAACCCCCCCCCCCGCACCATCCAAAGCACCCCCGTCTACAATGCTTTTCGCCATTATCTACGGGCTGTATGGTGGATTTTCTGCCTACCAGTGCGGAATATTTTTTAGACTAACACTGTGTCTGTAATAGTGACAAATGTGTCGTTACCTTGCTATCGATGAATATTCTGTGTCACTGTTAGTTATGCTATCATGTTACTGACGATTTTTAAAAATCTAATACCCGTTAACCGTGAACTGTTTACATGGTACATATAGTTTATTCAAATTATTGTACACTGTTTATGATAAGAAAACCTCTGCAGCCCAATATTGCGTTATTTTCCTCAGCACTGAAAAGGGGTACGTACTTTAACCAGCATAAAAGGTACGCTAGAACATTTTCAAAGTAGGTTTCATATTTTGTGGTCAAAGTATGTAAGAAATTCTTAATTTATCAAGTCCAAGCATATGTATATCATCAACGTTTTAATCCAAAGGCTAATCATTTACAAGGCATGGTTTTCATCTGGACAGGAGATGATGATGCAACCCGGAGCGAGTGAAATGTATAGCATATAAAGTGGTAAGAATCATAACCAATTCCCTTCAAGAAAAACGATAAAGTTCAGGACAAACGGATTCTCAAAACATCCAATCTAATCACGGAAATATCAGAAGATACCTCTTTGACCAGCTAGCCCTGTTTCTGTCACCCTGGACTATCTGGCCCATTTCTATCCCCCTGACCGTGGACCCCGTCACAATACACAGTTTGAGTCCGAGATGGACTGCTTGAGGTGTGTCTGTTGGCTATCAGTCATAACAGAATTTGGAATAGTGTGATACTTAGCATAACCACAAAGCCTCTGAAGGAAAATAAACTAAATTGGAAAAAAGAGAAGAATGACTTTTCTCTCCAAGCCACAAGCTGGTAGAAAATAATTCTAAAGAGGTTGAAAATGTGGAGAATACACAACTTGCCACTCTGTCTCATTGGATTCTTTGCTTAATGACCTTTAGCGTACGAGGCACACAACCACTACAAGTTGGTTACTCTGAATGAAGTAGATACAAGGCTTCGAACAGAAACGTATGGGTTTGGATACCAGGGCGGATCAATGAGAAAACTTGAGTACTTCAGGTATCGTGCCATCAGCCAGTGCCACAACTGAAATGGGACATAGAGTGAGTAGATAATGTAGAGCTGTTCCGGCCATCTCAGATAGAAGTGGTGATAATCAATTATGAAATACACATTGTCACAGATATAAGCAGGACACCCTGAAAAGGAGACCAGAATTAGAAGAGGTTAAGAAAGTCATATTGGGCTTGATTTAGATTTTGGCGGACCGGTTATTCCTTCACAACGGTGATGAATACCCCATCCGCTGAAATATAAATCCCCTTATTTCCTATGGGATTTATACGTCAGCGGTTGGGATATCCATCATTGTTGTGATGGACTAACCCATCAGTCAAAATCTAAATCAGGCCCATTGTCTAAAGTTTTTTGAAGCCTCACTATGCTTTCTAGTGTAACTCAAAGTAGTTCATGTGGGCAGAACCTTTTTTTTCACATAGCCTTGATCTGCCCGGCAATTCCTGGGGACAAGGAAGTTTTGTGGGGAAGTTGGGAACAAATGGAACCCATTACTTGATCTTGTTATTGTGTTTGCGACCATGTGAAGGAGTGATCCATATAAATTGAGTCTGAAGGGGATTACATTTGATCTTGTTATATCTGTTCCTGTGTTTTTGTCTCTCCTTTCCTCCCATTTTCTATGATGATTGAGTGTAGTTTTTGGCCATTGTGTGATGGTTTATTGTTCTTACAGAGTGGCTATAAAAATGGGATTGCTATATTCTATTGTTTCATTTTTTTAACTTTTGTATACAGCTTAATAAAAAAGGTTTTGAAAAAAAAACCATACTCACAGCATTCATTCCTTGTCCATAGAAGGGCACCATGGCATGCGCTGAATCTCCCATCAACACACACTTGGTGCCTATGTGGAATGAGGAACATTTGACTGAGATCAAGGCCTGAGGTGGCAGCAGGAAGTAATCCCTTTTTAGCGCCTGCCTAAAAGAAATTACAACTTAAATTGTTTCATTTGTTTTGGTTACATGGGCATCACCGTGTTATAAGCATATTTAATTATGAATGAATAACAGCATCACAAGCCACATTAAATAACTAGTCTCAAGATCCTTCATGCAAGCAAAAGGAGTAAGAGATTCAGAACTGTAATCAACAGCTGTACAGTAGTCTTCAGGGTGATGGCAAGGCCCACAATCACTGTGTGAATGCTGAGTGGAAGAATGTTTGTTGTGTCAGGTCACTGGTGAGTGCAAGGGCACAAGGGCGAGAGTTGATTTTGTTTAAACTATTTTCATTAGGGGCGTAACGGAGGACCCAGCAGCCCCCTGCAGTGTAGGGGGGCCCTATGGTACCGTATTTTGGCAGGGGTACCCTTAGCTTTAGCCTTGCCATTGCATGCCTGGCAGAATCTGTGCAATGGCATGGAATAAGAAACATTTAAATGCTTGAGAAAGCCACTCTTCTTTCCCAAGCAGAACCCCCCCCCCCCCCACACAGAAAAGCAACACTGCTCATGTATCATCGCTGGCAGATAGAGGCCCAGCAAAAGGTACATCATGTCCCCATGTCCAAGGCAGGGGTGTAATGCAGGCCCCTGCAGTGAAGGCGGGGGGGTCAACCTTTCAGAGGTTCCCCCATTCAACCTGAAGACTAATGAATATCTGTGGGATCTGCGAGACACCTGGTCTGCTCATGACATTATGCAGGGGGGCCATCATTTTGTGTTATGCCACTCTGCCCTAGTGAATGCCTAATTTGCCTATATGGATGGGATGTCCCAGATCAGGCCCCAGGCACTTTAGTTTTGTACAGAGTGAGTGCTAGTTCTGATGAAGAGACCATAATGTTACCTATCTGCAGGAGTGAAGGTCTTGAAGTCCACAGCCGTTAGTGCTCTATATCCTGGTCACAGCTACCTACATTGGTTCGTTTTTCACACACTGGCAACCAAATATTTGTATAATATTTGTATGTGTTTATGAAAAAGGCATAGTCTGGACATATTTTGAAATGCCAGGGCAAAATTTGGAAGTGCTGTGCATAACACATGTCATCTGAGGGCGTGGCTTAGGGCGTCAAGATGGCAGTCTCACTCACAGTGCTCCGGACCTGTCCGTCATCCACCACCATTTCCAGCAGTGCCCTGCCTCACACACACCAAAATGTACCAGCAAGACCCCTGAAGAACACCGTCAAGGTGATGTGGCATTCAAACAATCTTGAAATGCCATTTCTGACAAGTGTGGCACAGATGGGTCGAGGATCTAGATGGCAGATTGGGCCTTTTGAAATGCTTGCAGGCCGCAAGACAGACTGAGGTCCCGGAGTGGGGATACCCCTGGGGGCCAAACATCGGAGGAGTGGAGACCTGCCTGGTAGCCGCGCTGCCCTGCTATGACCCCCAGGTGAGCATCTACTCCAGTAGCGGGCTAGGTGCGGGGGCCCGATCCTGCAAAGAGATGACTGCATGGAGGAAGGAGGTATAACTGCTGCACTAGCTTGGGGGCTACACCTGTGCCTCTCCCTGAAGCCTCCTCCTCACTTGCATTGAAACGGTGGAGTATTGCCACACCAGCACTCAGGGAGCTGACGGCAGGGGAAATGCGGCCCTCTTCTACCAAAAGGGCCACAGCCCTACATCTGATCCGCTGAGACCCCTGGGATACCTTCCACCCACTTGAGCAGTGGTGGCGGTGCAAGGGTGGGGGGCCTTGACGAGCATCCCAACTGGAAGGTGAAGGCTGACTGCCCAGTATGGATGGAGGAGCTAGTGCCTGCCTCTCTGAGAGCACTATGCTCCCCGTGACGGCATGGCTTTGGCTGGGACTGAACCAATGCCCTGTGACCTGACCGGGGCCGCACTCTGCATTATCCCTCGTGGCTGCACAACCTAAGTCCTTGCTTGCAGCAATTGGCGGAGCAGAATGAGCCTTCCTTCCTCCAAGGCACCCATCACCAGCATGAAGCCCTTCCCCCACTCCAGCACATGGCCCACTGGGACCTGCCGTCTGCGCATATTTACTGGACTGGTGCTGGGGTGCCCTCCCGTTGGGCCACACGGAGCATCTGGGCCTATTGACTGTGTTCCAGTTTGCGACCTGGCCTACACAGCCTGACGGCCTCACGCTCTTGCATGGGGTTCCCCCCCTTTCAGGAGCTGTGTCTCTTCCGCACTCATCCAACGCATTGACTGAGAGTCAATGATTGGTCCTCCCTCGCTGCTTGTGCTACAGTTGTTAACAGTAAGCGGGCCCGACACTAACATTTTGAGACAGCATCCTAGCCGCAGAGATGGGGAAGGACAAAACGGAAAGACCACCACCCCCCCTCCCAGCCCTGCATTGATCAATTCACCATATCCACTGGACCCACCGTGGTCAAACGTCCTGTTAAAGGAGCACCTGTTAGGAGTGACCTGGACAAAATCATACACGCTATCCATACCTCGCAAACAGCGGTCGAGGCGAAGATCAGAGAGGTGCGTGTGAATATTGAACTTTTTTGCCAAGATCTGTGCAATGCCTCAGACTGCATCCCTGAGACATAAGGATGCATCTCCATAGTGAAGAATAGGGTTTCTCACCTTAAAGCAAAAGTGCCCAACCTCCTGACCCACACAAATGAGCTACATCAACGAGCCAAAGACATGGAAAACCACTCGCGGTACAACAAACTGAGTTTCATGGAATTTTCAGGGGACATGGAGATCTCCTGACCCATCGAGTTCCTTGAGAACTGGCTTAAAAGTTGGATGTCTGAAGCCAGCCTGTCCCAGTGGTTTGCGATTCAGAGGGCACACTGGGCACCTACGCCGAAGCCACCCCTGGGGCTCAATAATGCCCCCTGATTGCAAGATTCCTCAACTTTAAGGATAGGTACACCATTCTGAAAGAGGGTCAGATGCACCCAGACCTCCACTACCAACATTCTACAATACTTATCTTCCAGTACTACATATGTGGAGGTCCAGGGCAAATGCAGCTCCTATGAATCCATCAAGCAGAAACTCTGGGCGCTCCAATTATCTATATGCTCCTCTTCCCAGCACGTTTTAAAGTCATTCACAAGGGCAAATCCTCCTTTTTCGGTACCCCAGAGGCAGCCTGGTAATGGCTAACAGAGGACAGGCAGCTCCGCCTCACATCCCAACCCTCATCTCAGACCAAACGACAATCACTGCCACAGGAGCACCCATCGAAGCAATGCCAGAAAAGGGGTCCCTCCTGCACCCACCAGTGGAAAACTTGAGCAACACCATTCTCCCCAAACGAGGGATTTTGACCTCACCACTGCTTCAGGGGTCCACCCAGTCCCGGGACACAGGGAGTGACGTACCTCCCCTCCGTCCTGTGCTGTACACTTTGAGCTGCAACTGCACAGAACAGTAATCTGAAACACTCCTGCACCAGATCCAGTAGATAGAAGGGTAAAATGAGGCCTACTTCACAATCCCCAAATTCAGTCTTCTTGAACCCGCTGTCTTCACAGCAGCGGAAGCCCTCGCCAGCTCCTGGCAAAGATAAAAAAGTGTCAGTTCGAAAAAAAGACCATCTAACTCAGACAGCTTCAGACCTCTAAACCCATCAACAGGCATTCTGAAGGATGTACTTCCTAGGTGCAATATAATCTTTTGATAATAGATAGTCATCCTGCTTGTGCAGGCTGGCACTGATGTTGTTGTATTCATCCAACAACATGGAGGGGTCCACCACGTCACACCAAAAAATCCACTTTGGTTCTCTGTTAGGGTGATGGTTATGGGGTGACAAATGCTTCTTGGGGGGGTGTATGGGGAGGTTGGAGTTACAATGTTTACGCACATTCCCTCAAAGAAACATTTGAATGCTGATTGTTTAACCCTGTGTCCTTTCAGGCTGTCACAAAGACCTAATACCACCATACCTGCAGCAACCTCTACACACTTGTTCATTGGCACACCATACCCGACATCCAGGCTCCTCGAAGCCACTGACTTACTTCCAATCCGGTCACGAGCCATGTCAACACACCTTCCATGGCTCCATACACTGTGATGTCATGGAATGTACATA
This sequence comes from Pleurodeles waltl, assembly GCF_031143425.1. Lineage (NCBI taxonomy): Eukaryota > Metazoa > Chordata > Amphibia > Caudata > Salamandridae > Pleurodeles > Pleurodeles waltl. Next base: position 638,522,236 of record NC_090444.1, read on the forward strand.
GCCAATTGGACCAGATTGCTCCCTTCCATCTTACTGCTGCAGGAGACCCACCTGCTGGGCATATGTTGCCCATTCCTGCCCCTCTTTGGTTTTCATCACATATATCATTCTGGCTTTACATGAGGGCCCGCAGGGTGAAAATACTTCTGCATCATTCCTTTCCCTTAGTGGTTAGTCAATCCTTGAAGGGCCCTCATAGCCACTACCTCAACCTAACAGATATGACGGAAGGCCACCCCTGAAAATTCCTTGTATTTATGCACCTCCAATGGTGCTTGACTCCTTCCTAGGCACACTTATTGGGATAATGGCCTGCCTTCCTCCTAGGATTAGAGTCATTGGTGGTGATGTAAACATTTTCTTAGAACCCACACTGGATTCCACAGGCCCTACTGCTACCCGGTTCTAGAGAGCCACCTCTCTACTTAACTGGGTAACCGAACTAGGTCCCTGTGATGTGTGGAGGACCTGGAACCCCAGGAACTGGCAGTACACCCATACCTCAGCTGCGCATCATACACATGCGCGTATTGACATGTTTCTTTTGCCAACCACAGACATACTGTTGGTCATGCAGAGCCAGATACTCGCTCGAAGTATCTTGGATCATGCTCCATTACTTCTCAGTATTGGCTCACCGGACACCTCTTGGTGTCCCCTATGGTGACGCAATGCTTGGCACCTCCAAGATGAGGAATGCACCTGAGATATCAGCCGAGAGATCGAGGCATACTTTTGCAATGATGTGGGAATGGTCCGATCCCAAGGAACCTCGTGGGTGGCATGTAAAGCCACCCTCTGAGGATATGCTAAAGCTCTTCGCAGGGTGAAAGAGAAGGCCCAACAGGAGCACATCAACTAACTGGAGGCCTGGGCCCTCCTCCTAGAAATGCAGCTTACCCACGATGGCTGGTGCACAGACGTTGTGTCCCTGTCTTTAGTGAGGGAGGAAATCAAAGCCCCCTCCCTAGAGGCAGAAAAGCAAATTTGGCATGTTTCTCTGGGGCAGATCTATTGTTGGGGGGACAAGAATAGTAAGTTGTTATACTGGTTCGCTTGCAAACCACTGGCGGGGCAGAATATACCTTCAGTGGCCACCCCAAAGTGTCTTATGCAAACCACCTCCCTAGGTATAGCCTCCACATTTGCAAACTACTATGCCGGGCTTTACACAGCTGTCCCCGACCTGCTTTAGAAAGAACCGCTCCCCTCACTGATGAGGTACCTATGCCTCACGTATCAAGTTCAAAGTGATAGGTGCGGGACAAACCTATGATGTTGGAAGAGACTGGAGAAGCAATCTCAGCCTTGAATCCAAGCAAGACGACAGGCCCAGAAAGCTTTCCAGCCGAATTTTACACCAAATTCAAGGACATCCTCACCCCTCACTTACTAAATCTATACGAAGAAGCAATGAAGTTGGGTACCTTCCCTCAAGACCTTGACCAGGCCACCATAATGGTCATAGTGAAGACATAACCCCCATCCACATCTTGTGCCAATTACCGGCCTATCTCCCTCATCAACGGAGAAGTAAAAATGTAAGCCACAATCCTGGCTAATTTCCTGCAGCAGGTCAAAGGGTCACTGATCCACTCTGACCAGTGCGGCTTTATACCTGCCCGAAGCACCAGACGCTGTCTGCAACATCTACACATGGCGCTCGCCCAATTACACACTCTCCCAGCTTCACTCGCCTTGTTATTGATTGATTTTGAGAAGGCGAACTGGGACCATTTTGTTTTAGTCCTAGAAAAGGCCTCACTTGGCCATAGTGAACATTAATGGGGTGGTGTCCAAGGTATTCAAAATATGCTGTGGCACCCAGAAGGGCTGCCCTCTATCCCCCCTCCTTTTTCCACTAGCCATAGAGCCTCTAGCTAGGCTTGAATGCTGCGCCCTACTGCTCACAGGACGGAGGTGAGAAGTAGGCTACGAGGACCACATCACACTTTATGTGGATGATGTTCTATTATGCTTACTAAACCTGGCGGACAGAGGCCCTTGTTGTCTTCACCTCCTGCAACTATTCACAGGTATCAATGTCACGCTTGAGCCGTTCCTGCTCTGGTCCCTCAATATAACCCCAATAGTCCGCAAGGTCAGATCAGACCTTAAGAAATGGCAATCCCTACCATTGAACATCATGGTCCGAATCGCATTATATAAGATGATGGTCTTACTCGGTTTACTCTACCTTTTCCAAACTCTCTTATCAACATTCCTCACCACTGGTTCAAGGAAACGGAATCCATGGCCATAGCCTTTCTTTGACACCAACAGGTGGCCCTTAGCCTGGAACATTTGTCAACGCACCCCTTATGAGGGAGGGCTTGGCATGTCTAACCTATATTGCTACTACTTAGCATCTCAAGTCCTCATCATCAATGACTGGTTCACAGAGCGTTAGTCCAGTCCAGCCTACCGACTAGAACTCACCTTGCTAGGCTTCCTCCATATTATGGAACTGCTTTATGGCAGCCCCATTTCTGTAAACATTCCAGAAGTTACCAGGATGGTATTTTGTGGCTGGAGAGCCCCACAGAGACACGTGGGATGGTGGAATAAAATCAACCAATACCCCTGTGCCACGGGATGTGACTGCGAGAGGTAACTGCCATGGAAGATTTATCCCAAAGGGATCCTAAACGTACCACCCTTGTGGGGGATGTATGGTCAAGTACGAGCATGGCCTCCATCCAGGAACTCCAAAAGACTTATGCACTACCCATCATACAATTTCATAAACTTTTGCAGCTGTGCCATGTATTGAGCATGTACATCCCTTCTGACACCCCCATGTCAGAATTCAGCCCTACAGATGCTAAAGTAGTTATGGGGACAGTGGGTATGGGAGGGGTCTCTCAGATATACTGCTCCTTGATACTGAATGCCCCTGAGACTTTCCAATCCCTTAGGCCCGCTTGGAAACATGGATTGGGCCCATGGTGGATGAGGACTGGCAAGGTGATCATGGATGAACTTTCCAGAGTGCTGGATCAAACACTGAACCTCTCCTTATGTGTAGTTATATTGGGGGCAGAAGGGGGGGGGGGGGTTGGGGGCTCTTGTGCAGACAAGGCCTTGCTGGTCACTGCTCTAACGGTCTCCAAAAGAGACATTGCAGCGCACTGGAACGCACCTGGCCCTCCTTGGGGCTCGAAGTGGAGGAAGGGGGTTGATTGGTGTGCCCAGATGGGACGATCAGTGTACATAGCACGAGGATGTCCAAAAAAGCATGCCAAGATCTGGTCCAAATGGTTAGATGATTTAAGATCGGACATTGAACGGTGATAATACCGGAATGGATGGTTTGTGGTGATACTATCTCTATGTTGCATGATACGTATATGTTATAATGGGTGTGCACGAACCGGGGAGGGCAGGGCTCGAATTCATTGGATCTGTAATGTGACCTGTTATCATTTGCAAAAACAATAAAAATTGATTGTCAAAAAAATAAAAACACATGCCACCTACCACCACCAATAAATATACAGAAACTAAGTGTAGCTAGTGTGTCAGACTTAACAAGTAACAATGCCTCTTGAGGTCCGGAAGACAACCAAATTAAAACAGCAAACCAGACATTTTCCTGTTATGCTCCGGATGTATATAACGCTCTCTTGGACATTTTTTTTTATCAGAGAGTAAATACCACATTATTCAAATTAGCTCTGTTCGGAGACCATGTGTACTGTATCCTGAAATGAAGTCATGCATTATACTCTGGCTGCTGTTCTTTTATTCACCGTCACTGCCTAATGAATGCCTAGTTGCCTTCGGGTGCTTATTGCACATCACTGTAAAATCACACCAGTCAGGTCTCATTGAAAAATGACTTAAAAACAAAAATCAAGTTTCCTCCACTCGCCTGACATGATTTTGATTTTAGAGCGTAAATGTTGCTGAGTGCATAATCTACCATGTAACTTGAAAATGAGCTGGTGGTCCCAGGCTGTTCTCCCTGAACTCCCTAGAGTTCTCGTAATTCACTGACCCCTGTGGAATCATTTGCAACTTTTAACATTTGTTCTTTGAAATCAAGTAACCAACACTTTTTCAAAGGAAACTACCTAATCTGTTCACGAATAATTATTTTCAATATCTAATGTATGAGAGCTTATTCTCAAATAATGATTTTGAATCCGATAAAGCAATACACAATTATGACAACGGGTTTCACATTCCACCATTGCTTTATCATTGTCTTCTGGTGCACAAATTTAATGTACATGTGTCAATCATACATAACGAAAAATCTTAATATGCCTTTTTCAAGTAGCATTTGTTCTAACCTAACCTAGACTAAACTGTAAGACAAAACTCGGAGGCCAGCTAACACATCACTTGGGAGCTCCTCCACCCGATTACTGCAGTTTGGAAGCACCATTTCGCCACCTCTACACACCGAGAAGCATCTGGCAAAAGCAGGATTTCTTGAACGCTCTACTGGTACCACAAGGCTCCTTTTTAACCCATTTCTGACCCCTACCACTCTTACCTGCTAAGTGAAATAGAGCTGAGAACTCATTGCATGTGGATGTGAGGTCTCTCTTGTATTTCTTTCCACCCTGATGGATGGATCGTCATAGGCAAAGGAGGAGAAGAAAGCGCTGTGCCCCTGGATGCAGGAATGGCTGATGCCAAACACAGTTTAAAGAGAAGGAAACTGTTGTAATGACTGTGTCTGAAAAATTGTGCCTCCAATGGACTGAAGCACTGAATACGCCTCAACACTACAGTATGACTACTGGGCAGGCGCTAGTAAGAACACATTCAGCAGGGTCTCCAAAGACAGAAAAACAAAGTAAAGCACATGGTAGGAGCATGAAAGTAAGAAAGGCTAGTTCTTTTTCATCTAGGGCCAGGCCCCGTTTTTTTTTATACTGGCGTAACAGTAAATAAGCTTCGGTTAAAGATAAGTCTCCTTCACAATCGAGTGGGCAGTGAGGTGAAGGTAGGTACCATTAATCCCCACGTGGGATTCCTCTACCCTTTCCAAAACTCTCTTATCCAGTGAAGGAGCATGACTCAAATCCCCATTGCTCAGTGTGAAGGTCACAGACCTTCACACTGAGCTTTGAGGGTTTTCCTTTTTTTTTGCCCTTTATGGGCTATGGAGGACTGCGAGGAAGCCCTCAAGGGCTCCCCTACGGTTCCTACTTTTTTCATTTATTTATTTTTTTGATTAAAAAGCTCTTTATAGGCTATGTGGGACCGCCAGGAAGCCCCTTGGTCCCTACTTTTTCATTTTGTTTTTTTAAATTGAAAAGCACTTATCAGCTACCTTGCACTGTGAGGGAAGCCTTAATGTTCCCCTACAGTGCCACTGCTTCAGTAAGGTGCAAACTTCTTTGACAGCAGCTGCCTGCTTGTTGAAGCATTTCATCTCTGTCCCCTGCACGTGTGGGGGACAGAGAATAAAGCTCTGCTGTTTGACAGCGGGACCTGATTTAAAGGCCCCGCTGTCAAACAGCAGAGTGTTTGCTGTGGCTTGGCTACAGCTACAGCGCTGCAGCCAGGCCACAGCAAACAGCTATGTCCTGGGGGCTTGCACTCCCGGAACATAGCAAGAGCCCAGGGCCATCACAAGCTCCTTGAGGGGGCCACGTGGGCCCTCCACCAACATAGGCATAGCCCCAGGGGGTGGTGGTCCCTTGGACTAATGGGGGTCGAAACCGCCCCCTTTTGTTTTGTTTTTCCATTTTGACCCGGGGGTGGTGGTCCGCAGGGCACAGGGGGTCCGTGGCCCCCCGCATACATTTAATTATAAATCCTGAGGAGGTGCTGGTCCCCAGAGCAGCGGGGGGCTGTGCATGATACAGTAGAAGCCCCAGGAGTTGGTAGTTCCTAGGACACAGAGGGCCCTGCCCCCCTGCATATATTTAATTATAAGCCCTGGTGAAGTGGCAGTCCCCGTGGCAGGGGGGGGCACAGGCCCCCACATGCATGATATATTAGAAGCCCCAGGGTGTGGTGGTACCCAGGGCATGGGGCTACGGGTCACCCTATATATAAAAATTGAAGGCCTGGGGAGGTGGTGGTCCCCAGGGCAGCGATGGGCTCGCCCCTCTCCCGCATACAAAAAAAATGAAAGCTCTGAGGAGGTAGTGGTCCCGGAACTTTGGGGGGGTCCCAGAACTTTGGGGGGGGGGCAGGGAGGCCCCCCAAATAAATTTTGTTATGTCCCCAGCACCTGGCCAACCCGGAGGCCTAACAAAAACAAGTGTGGGAGCCCACACTTGTTTTTTAAAACTTGTTTGCCACAAATTTGCAAGTCCCGGGAACTTGTGAAAAAAAAAAATTATAAAAATTTTACAATGTGTTTTTGCTTCCCCCCCCCCCCCTGCCCGCACCAGTTCTAAGGGGTCAGGGTATTTCTACCCTCACTCCTTTTATTTTAACTTATTTTCTGGCACTCGGCTCCACCGAGTCCCAAGATGGCTGCCAACACTTCCTGGTTTGAAGTGTTGGCAGTCCATCAGAGCTGTGCACTTCCCTGCACGAGCTCATCTTTGTTCACAAATACTTTGCAGCCAGAGATATAGAAATTTGAATTTCCCTACATTTCTCAAAAACTACAGAATGGATTTACACCGAAAAGCACAGTCTGCGTACCGACAGCTAGCTCTCTGCCAAATTTGATGTAATTTTGTCCAGTGGTTCGGGCTGGAGATGTGTTGACAGATTCAATGGGAATTACCATGAGAAACACAAAATTTTTGAGCCCCTTTTTCTCTGCCCTCCATTGACAGATCACCCGGAAACTTTCCATGTGTGCCAAGAATCATCGGGGGCACTTTTTTTGGAAAATTTGATGAAGATTCCTTAAACGATGTCAAAGAAATCCGCAAGTCAAAATACGCTTTTTCCATGGAAACAAGGCCCTAACGATAACTACCTACTGGCGATCGCCAGTAGGATATATAGATATAGATATAGATATATATATATATATATAGATATATATATAGATATATATATATATATATATATCAAAACAAAACCCTTTCAGGGTTAGGGTGATGCATAAATTATGCAAACCAAAAGAAAGAACTCTGGGTAGTTCCCGAGTTTAGGTGGAGAGCAGCTCCAGTAAAGAGCACCCAGCAACACCAGCAACACTCTGGATTTGCTCACCTCAAATTTTTAAGCACAGGATGAACACAGTGCCATCCATGCTGAGATAGAAAATGACAAAGTCTTTTGCCATTTGCACAGTAAAATCGTTAAGCATTGGATCAGCTCAGTGCCATCCTCGCCAAGCTGTAAAGTTACAAAAGCCTTTCATCACTCCAGGCACAATACTACAGCTTTGCATTGATAAAATACCATCAAAGCCAACCTGGAATAAGCAAAAGCAGCCCCTGATATGTGTTTCAATGTCATTACATCTCTTCATAGAGATTTAGCTTTGTCCAGACACAAGGGAGCAACCAGTATAAGTCAAAACAAAACTCTTTCAGAGTTAGAGAGACACATAAATTATGCAGAGCAAAAGAGAAAAACAGACATTTGAGGTTAGCAAATCCAGAGTGTCACTGGTGTTGCAGGTTGCTCTTTACTGGAGCTGCTCTCCATGTAAACTTGGAAACTACCCAGAGTTCTCACTTTTGCTTAGTATAAATAAATATATATATGTATATATATATATATATATATACATATATATATATATATAGATAGATACATACAAATATAGGAAATAGATTAAAGTATTGCTCCTGCATGCAGGGAGGTACATTTCTAGTACCTCCCTGCTTGCGGGAGCAATGCCGGCTCCTGTAGGAGGCAGGGAGCTAGCTGGGACCGCGGGGTCTTTGAGACTCCCCCCACACTCCCCGACATACAAAAAGCATCAAAGTGTGTTTTCTCTGCATGTCCATCTTGATAAGTTATCTGATGAAGACGCTCGAGGAACAATAACACTGGCAAAGTTACAGACACACATGGTCACTGGAGACATTACCACAGCGTCCTTTAGGTAGCTCTAGTGTAGGAGATACACTATAGATATATCCAATGAGGTAGCACTTACTAATTACCCAGTAGAAAGTACTCTATTTGGGTAGACATTGTGCACAAAACCTTGAATTAATATTCAGGGCAGGATTCATTATGGCATGATACTCATTTGACAGAAATCAAACCTCAACGGAAAACACTCATAGACATAAACAAAGCATGTGCCCAAGTTCAAGGTCCACTTCTGCATAGTACTAATCATCTTTTTTTTTTTGTGCATGGTCACGGCACAGCAGGTGTTTTTTTCCTCTGCATTTCGGCCTTGAAAAGTTGTCTGTAGTCCTTGGTGAAGGTGTTTGCATCCTTGCTTTTTTCGAGCACCTTATCTCATGTAGTGACTGTGACAAGTGGGTTATTTCTTGTCATGTGCTGCCGAGACCAGAGATCATCTTCTCCCTTTAGAAAACTACAAGTATGTAAAATGGCTTAGAAGCTCAGCCCTTTTGGACCCGCCCCATATATATTAGTGGTATGCAATGTCTTCCCGCCATTTTCCCAGGATGATGGGGAGCTTACTAAAAGGACCCCCAAGCATGTTTCCCACCAATGTTTGAAGAGCATTCTTGATGCAGAGGAATATAATCACATCTCCACCAAACAAGGAAGAACTTCATGTGTGGCGTGGGGCTGGGTGGTTATAGGGGCCTGGATGCAGGGCCTGGCCACAGGGCCGTGCACAGCTGTGTTTGGATTAACATAAAATAATTCAAATTACTTAAAGTTAACAAATTCACTGAAAAAGACAAAGGTTACAGGGATGTTATAGTTAGGACATAGAATTAAATAAAACATAAAAATTCACTTAAAAAACAAAGGTTACAGGGTGTTATAGTTAGGTTCTGAATTAACTCACACAAAACCATAGAAATTCAGCTGTTATAGTTTAAGTTATATAAGTAACTATAACTCGTGTTCTGAGGTAACTATACCTAACGCCCTCACCAGGCACTGCTAGCTATCCCATATATTACATCACTCGTTGCATCATTTATGACATAATTGACAAATCACTGCAACATTTGCAATAAAATTATTAATGAGAAAACTGTGCATTAAGGGGGCGCAACTTAAATTTGTAATTTTACAAATAGTGCACCAATCGCACAACACTAAGCCCAATTTCGCATTGCCCAGGGGGCACAAGTCCGCAGTCAGAGAACTTGCACATAAAAAGATAGAACAGGCCTATCTTTTTTATGAGCGGATTCACCGATACGAGTGCCAAGTCCCACAGATCTAAATATACTTTTAGTAAAATTAAACTTGTAGTTTGTGAATACCAAACAAATAGCAAACTGAAACAAAGTCTAAGCTTACCTTTTTTAATCAGGTCCTGTATGTGCAAGTAAAACAACACTGCAAACCTCCAGGCATGCTCTACTAACACCCCAACACAGACTACTATTGTCCAGCAACTCGCTACAAGTATCACCAAATGCTCAAGTAAAAATGTCACCTCAGCAACTCCACTATCAGCCCTATCCCCACACTACTGTCCCCTCAAAATGGTCAACTACATCCCAAAATCACAATTCCACTCCTCATTACGACACAGTTACCACCATCAGCCACCACTGCAGCAGCATCTCCCCATCAAGTAACCACTCTCCACATTGCACTACACGATCTCACTGCTGTGCCACCCTTCCTACTGCACTACCATCCCCATCCACTTATCACCATCACGGCAGGGCAAACTGCATGCCTCTGTAGATTTTAAGATAATTGTACAATATGATAATGTTTAAGTTCATATTGTATTATGCATCTATTTGGGGATAAAGATAACACAAAGGGACTAATTTACCACTGTACTGTGTGAGTGCTCATGTGATATGAAGTGGTGCTGTACAATGCAAAGCTCAACACCACAAAATTGTCCCAGAGGAGTCACTTGACAAGATATTTTGCACTACTTGTAGGAAGTTGGCTCTGTATGTGCTATTTCAAAGTAAGGAATAGCATGCACAGAGTCCAAGGGTTCCCCTTAGAGGTAAAATAGTGGTAAAAATAGATAATACTAATGCTCTATTTTGTGGTAGTGTGGTCGAGCAGTAGGCTTATCCAAGGAGTAGTGTTAAGCATTTGTTGTACATACACATAGACAATAAATGAGGTACACACACTCAGAGACAAATCCAGCCAATAGGTTTTTATATAGAAAAATATCTTTTCTTAGTTTATTTTAAGAACCACAGGTTCAAATTCTACATGTAATATCTCATTCGAAAGGTATTGCAGGTAAGTACTTTAGGAGCTTCAAATCATCAAAATTGCATGTATACTTTTCAAGTTATTCACAAATAGCTGTTTTAAAAGTGGACACAGTGCAATTTTCACAGTTCCTAGGGGAGGTAAGTATTTGTTAGGTTAACCAGGTAAGTAAGACACTTACAGGGCTTAGTTCTTGGTCCAAGGTAGCCCACCGTTGGGGGTTCAGAGCAACCCCAAAGTCACCACACCAGCAGCTCAGGGCCGGTCAGGTGCAGAGTTCAAAGTGGTGCCCAAAACACATAGGCTAGAATGGAGAGAAGGGGGTGCCCCGGTTCCGGTCTGCTTGCAGGTAAGTACCCGCGTCTTCGGAGGGCAGACCAGGGGGGTTTTGTAGGGCACCGGGGGGGACACAAGCCCACACAGAAATTTCACCCTCAGCAGCGCGGGGGCGGCCGGGTGCAGTGTAGAAACAGGCGTCGGGTTTGTAATGGAAGTCAATGGGAGATCTAGGGATCTCTTCAGCGTTGCAGGCAGGCAAGGGGGGGTTCCTCGGGGAAACCTCCACTTGGTCAAGGGAGAGGGACTCCTGGGGGTCACTCCTCCAGTGAAAGTCCGGTCCTTCAGGTCCTGGGGGCTGCGGGTGCAGGGTCTCTCCCAGGTGTCGGGACTTAGGATTCAAAGAGTCGCGGTCAGGGGAAGCCTCGGGATTCCCTCTGCAGGCGGCGCTGTGGGGGCTCAGGGGGGACAGGTTTTTGTACTCACAGTCTTAGAGTAGTCCTGGGGTCCCTCCTGAGGTATTGGATCGCCACCAGCCGAGTCGGGGTCGCCGGGTGCAGTGTTGCAAGTCTCACGCTTCTTGCGGGGAGCTTGCAGGGTTCTTTAAAGCTGCTGGAAACAAAGTTGCAGCTTTTCTTGGAGCAGGTCCGCTGTCCTCGGGAGTTTCTTGTCTTTTCGAAGCAGGGGCAGTCCTCAGAGGATGTCGAGGTCGCTGGTCCCTTTGGAAGGCGTCGCTGGAGCAGGATCTTTGGAAGGCAGGAGACAGGCCGGTGAGTTTCTGGAGCCAAGGCAGTTGTCGTCTTCTGGTCTTCCTCTGCAGGGGTTTTCAGCTAGGCAGTCCTTCTTCTTGTAGTTGCAGGAATCTAATTTCTAGGTTCAGGGAGAGCCCATAAATACTAAATTTAAGGGCGTGTTTAGGTCTGGGGGGTTAGTAGCCAATGGCTACTAGCCCTGAGGGTGGGTACACCCTCTTTGTGCCTCCTCCCAAGGGGAGGGGGTCACAATCCTAACCCTATTGGGGGAATCCTCCATCTGCAAGATGGAGGATTTCTAAAAGTCAGAGTCACCTCAGCTCAGGACACCTTAGGGGCTGTCCTGACTGGCCAGTGACTCCTCCTTGTTGCTTTCTTTGTTCCCTCCAGCCTTGCCGCCAAAAGTGGGGGCCGTGGCCGGAGGGGGCGGGCAACTCCACTAAGCTGGAGTGCCCTGCTGGGCTGTGACAAAGGGGTGAGCCTTTGAGGCTCACCGCCAGGTGTTACAGCTCCTGCCTGGGGGAGGTGTTAGCATCTCCACCCAGTGCAGGCTTTGTTACTGGCCTCAGAGTGACAAAGGCACTCTCCCCATGGGGCCAGCAACATGTCTCTGGTGTGGCAGGCTGCTGGAACTAGTCAGCCTACACAGACAGTCGGTTAAGTTTCAGGGGGCACCTCTAAGGTGCCCTCTGGGGTGTATTTTGCAATAAAATGTACACTGGCATCAGTGTGCATTTATTGTGCTGAGAAGTTTGATACCAAACTTCCCAGTTTTCAGTGTAGCCATTATGGTGCTGTGGAGTTCATGTTTGACAGACTCCCAGACCATATACTCTTATGGCTACCCTGCACTTACAATGTCTAAGGTTTTGTTTAGACACTGTAGGGGTACCATGCTCATGCACTGGTACCCTCACCTATGGTATAGTGCACCCTGCCTTAGGGCTGTAAGGCCTGCTAGAGGGGTGTCTTACCTATACTGCATAGGCAGTGAGAGGCTGGCATGGCACCCTGAGGGGAGTGCCATGTCGACTTACTCGTTTTGTCTTCACTAGCACACACAAGCTGGCAAGCAGTGTGTCTGTGCTGAGTGAGAGGTCTCCAGGGTGGCATAAGACATGCTGCAGCCCTTAGAGACCTTCCTTGGCATCAGGGCCCTTGGTACTAGAAGTACCAGTTACAAGGGACTTATCTGGATGCCAGGGTCTGCCAATTGTGGATACAAAAGTACAGGTTAGGGAAAGAACACTGGTGCTGGGGCCTGGTTAGCAGGCCTCAGCACACTTTCAATTGTAAACATAGCATCAGCAAAGGCAAAAAGTCAGGGGGCAACCATGCCAAGGAGGCATTTCCTTACACAACCCCCCCCCAAACGAAAGAGGATGAGACTAACCTTTCCCAAGAGAGTCTTCATTTTCTAAGTGGAAGAACCTGGAAAGGCCATCTGCATTGGCATGGGCAGTCCCAGGTCTGTGTTCCACTATAAAGTCCATTCCCTGTAGGGAGATGGACCACCTCAACAGTTTAGGATTTTCACCTTTCATTTGCATCAGCCATTTGAGAGGTCTGTGGTCAGTTTGAACTAGGAAGTGAGTCCCAAAGAGGTATGGTCTCAGCTTCTTCAGGGACCAAACCACAGCAAAGGCCTCCCTCTCAATGGCACTCCAACGCTGCTCCCTGGGGAGTAACCTCCTGCTAATGAAAGCAACAGGCTGGTCAAGGCCATCATCATTTGTTTGGGACAAAACTGCCCCTATCCCATGTTCAGAGGCATCAGTCTGCACAATGAACTGCTTAGAATAATCTGGAGCTTTTAGAACTGGTGCTGAGCACATTGCTTGTTTCAGGGTGTCAAAGGCCTGTTGGCATTCCACAGTCCAGTTCACTTTCTTGGGCATTTTCTTGGAGGTGAGTTCAGTGAGGGCTGTCACAATGGATCCATATCCCTTCACAAACCTCCTGTAATACCCAGTCAAGCCAAGGAATGCCCTGACTTGAGTCTGGGTTTTTGGAGCTACCCAGTCCAGAATAGTCTGGATCTTGGGTTGGAGTGGCTGAACTTGGCCTCCACCTACAAGGTGGCCCAAGTAAACCACAGTTCCCTGCCCTATCTGGCATTTGGATGCCTTGATAGAGAGGCCTGCAGATTGCAGAGCCTTCAAAACCTTCTTCAGGTGGACCAGGTGATCCTGCCAGGTGGAGCTAAAGACAGCAATATCATCAAGATAAGCTGTGCTAAAGGACTCCAAGCCAGCAAGGACTTGATTCACCAACCTTTGGAAGGTGGCAGGGGCATTCTTTAAACCAAAGGGCATAACAGTAAACTGATAATGCCCATCAGGTGTGGAGAATGCTGTTTTCTCTTTTGCTCCAGGTGCCATTTTTATTTGCCAGTACCCTGCTGTCAAGTCAAAGGTACTTAAGAATTTGGCAGCACCTAATTTGTCTATGAGCTCATCAGCTCTTGGAATTGGATGAGCATCTGTCTTGGTGACAGAATTGAGCCCTCTGTAGTCCACACAAAACCTCATCTCTTTCTTTCCATCTTTGGTGTGAGGTTTGGGGACTAAGACCACTGGGCTAGCCCAGGGGCTGTCAGAGCGCTCAATTACTCCCAATTCCAGCATCTTGTGGACTTCCACCTTGATGCTTTCCTTAACATGGTCAGATTGTCTAAAGATTTTGTTCTTGACAGGCATGCTGTCTCCTGTGTCCACATCATGGGTACACAGGTGTGTCTGACCAGGGGTTAAGGAGAAGAGTTCAGGAAACTGTTGTAGGACTCTCCTACAATCAGCTTGCTGTTGGCCAGAGAGGGTGTCTGAGTAGATCACTCCATCTACTGTCCCATCTTTTGGGTCTGATGACAGAAGATCAGGGAGAGGTTCACTCTCTGCCTCCTGATCCTCATCTGTTACCATCAACAGATTCACATCAGCCCTGTCATGGAAGAGCTTAAGGCGGTTCACATGGATCACCCTCTTGGGGCTCCTGCTTGTGCCCAGGTCCACCAAGTAGGTGACCTGACTCTTCCTTTCTAGTACTGGGTAAGGGCCACTCCATTTGTCCTGGAGTGCCCTGGGAGCCACAGGCCCCAGAACCCAGACTTTCTGTCCTGGTTGGAACTCAACCAGTGCAGCCTTTTGGTCATACCAAAACTTCTGGAGCTGTTGGCTGGCCTCAAGGTTTTTGGTTGCCTTTTCCATGTACTCTGCCATTCTAGAGCGAAGGCCAAGTACATAGTCCACTATGTCCTGTTTAGGCTCATGGAGAGGTCTCTCCCAGCCTTCTTTAACAAGGGCAAGTGGTCCCCTTACAGGATGACCAAACAGAAGTTCAAAGGGTGAGAATCCTACTCCCTTCTGTGGCACCTCTCTGTAAGCGAAAAGCAGACATGGCAAGAGGACATCCCATCTCCTTTTGAGTTTTTCTGGGAGCCCCATGATCATGCCTTTTAATGTCTTGTTGAATCTCTCAACCAAGCCATTAGTTTGTGGATGGTATGGTGTAGTGAATTTATAAGTCACTCCACACTCATTCCACATGTGCTTTAGGTATGCTGACATGAAGTTGGCACCTCTGTCAGACACCACCTCCTTAGGGAAACCCACTCTGGTAAAGATACCAATGAGGGCCTTGGCTACTGCAGGGGCAGTAGTCGACCTAAGGGGAATAGCTTCAGGATACCTGGTAGCATGATCCACTACTACCAGGATATACATATTTCCTGAGGCTGTGGGAGGTTCTAGTGGACCAACTATGTCCACACCCACTCTTTCAAAGGGGACCCCCACCACTGGAAGTGGAATGAGGGGGGCCTTTGGGTGCCCACCTGTCTTACCACTGGCTTGACAGGTGGGGCAGGAGAGGCAAAACTCCTTAACCATGTTGGACATATTGGGCCAGTAGAAGTGGTTGACTAACCTCTCCCACGTCTTGGTTTGTCCCAAATGTCCAGCAAGGGGAATGTCATGGGCCAATGTTAGGATGAACTCTCTGAACAGCTGAGGCACTACCACTCTCCTAGTGGCACCAGGTTTGGGGTCTCTGGCCTCAGTGTACAGGAGTCCATCTTCCCAATAGACCCTATGTGTTCCATTTTTCTTGCCCTTGGACTCTTCAGCAGCTTGCTGCCTAAGGCCTTCAAGAGAGGGACAGGTTTCTTGTCCCTTACACAGCTCCTCCCTTGAGGGTCCCCCTGGGCCTAAGAGCTCAACCTGATAAGGTTCAAGCTCCAAAGGCTCAGTTCCCTCAGAGGGCAGAACTTCTTCCTGAGAAGAGAGGTTCCCTTTCTTTTGCTGTGTTGCAGTTGGTTTCCCAACTGACTTTCCTGTTCTCTTGGTAGGCTGGGCCATTTTTCCAGACTCCAGCTCTACTTTTTCACCCTGTGCCTTGCATTGTGCTCTTGTTTTCACACACACCAGTTCAGGGATACCCAGCATTGCTGCATGGGTTTTTAGTTCTACCTCAGCCCATGCTGAGGACTCCAGGTCATTTCCAAGCAGACAGTCCACTGGGATATTTGAGGAGACCACCACCTGTTTCAGGCCATTGACCCCTCCCCATTCTAAAGTAACCATTGCCATGGGATGTACTTTTCTCTGATTGTCAGCGTTGGTGACTGTGTAAGTTTTTCCAGTCAGGTATTGGCCAGGGGAAACCAGTTTCTCTGTCACCATGGTGACACTGGCACCTGTATCCCTCAGGCCCTCTATTCTAGTCCCATTAATTAAGAGTTGCTGTCTGTATTTTTGCATGTTAGGCGGCCAGACAGCTAGTGTGGCTAAATCCACCCCACCCTCAGAAACTAGAGTAGCTTCAGTGTGGACCCTGATTTGCTCTGGGCACACTGTTGATCCCACTTGGAGACTAGCCATACCAGTGTTACCTGGATGGGAGTTTGGAGTGGAACCTTTCTTGGGACAGGCCTTGTCTCCAGTTTGGTGTCCATGCTGTTTACAGCTATGACACCAGGCCTTTTTGGGATCAAAGTTTTTACCCTTGTACCCATTGTTTTGTGAAGAGGCTCTGGGCCCACCCTCCTGAGCAGGTTTTTGGGGGCCTGTAGAAGACTCTTTACTATTTTTATTTTTGGTTGTCTCATCACCCTTCCCCTGGGGAGTCTTTGTGACCCCTTTCTTTTGGTCACCCCCTGTTGAAGTCTTGGACACCCTTGTCTTGACCCAATGGTCCGCCTTCTTTCCCAATTCTTGGGGAGAAATTGGTCCTAGGTCTACCAGATGCTGATGCAGTTTATCATTGAAACAATTACTCAATAGGTGTTCTTTCACAAATAAATTGTACAGCCCATCATAATTACTTACACCACTGCCTTGAATCCAACCATCTAGTGTTTTCACTGAGTAGTCAACAAAGTCAACCCAGGTCTGGCTTGAGGATTTTTGAGCCCCCCTGAACCTAATCCTGTACTCCTCAGTGGAGAATCCAAAGCCCTCAATCAGGGTACCCTTCATGAGGTCATAAGATTCTGCATCTTTTCCAGAGAGTGTGAGGAGTCTATCCCTACACTTTCCAGTGAACATTTCCCAAAGGAGAGCACCCCAGTGAGATCTGTTCACTTTTCTGGTTACACAAGCCCTCTCAAAAGCTGTGAACCATTTGGTGATGTCATCACCATCTTCATATTTTGTCACAATCCCTTTGGGGATTTTTAACATGTCAGGAGAATCTCTGACCCTATTTATATTGCTGCCACCATTGATGGGTCCTAGGCCCATCTCTTGTCTTTCCCTTTCTATGGCTAGGAGCTGTCTCTCTAAAGCCAATCTTTTGGCCATCCTGGCTAACAGGAGGTCATCTTCACTGAGAGCATCCTCAGTGATTTCAGAAATGTGGGACCCTCCTGTGAGGGACTCACTATTTCTGACTAACACAGTTGGAGACAGGACTTGAGGGGTCCTGTTCTCCCTATTTAGGACTGGAGGAGGGACATTGGCCTCCAAGTCACTAATTTCTTCCTCTGTGATGTCATCATCAGAGGGGTTGGCTTTTTCAAACTCTGCCAACAGCTCCTGGAGCTGAATTTTGGTAGGTCTGGAGCCAATGGTTATTTTTTTGATATTACAGAGAGACCTTAGCTCCCTCATCTTAAGATGGAGGTAAGGTGTGGTGTCGAGTTCCACCACATTCATCTCTGTATCAGACATTATTTTGCTAAAAGTTGGAAGACTTTTTAAAGAATCTAAAACTGTTTCTAGAATCTAATTTCAAACTTTTAACAAACTTTTAAACTCTAAAAGACAATGCTAAACAGGGACTTAACACACAAGGCCCTAGCAGGACTTTTAAGAATTTAGAAAAATTTCAAATTGCAAAAATGAATTTCTAATGACAATTTTGGAATTTGTCGTGTGATCAGGTATTGGCTGAGTAGTCCAGCAAATGCAAAGTCTTGTACCCCACCGCTGATCCACCAATGTAGGAAGTTGGCTCTGTATGTGCTATTTCAAAGTAAGGAATAGCATGCACAGAGTCCAAGGGTTCCCCTTAGAGGTAAAATAGTGGTAAAAATAGATAATACTAATGCTCTATTTTGTGGTAGTGTGGTCGAGCAGTAGGCTTATCCAAGGAGTAGTGTTAAGCATTTGTTGTACATACACATAGACAATAAATGAGGTACACACACTCAGAGACAAATCCAGCCAATAGGTTTTTATATAGAAAAATATCTTTTCTTAGTTTATTTTAAGAACCACAGGTTCAAATTCTACATGTAATATCTCATTCGAAAGGTATTGCAGGTAAGTACTTTAGGAACTTCAAATCATCAAAATTGCATGTATACTTTTCAAGTTATTCACAAATAGCTGTTTTAAAAGTGGACACAGTGCAATTTTCACAGTTCCTAGGGGAGGTAAGTATTTGTTAGGTTAACCAGGTAAGTAAGACACTTACAGGGCTTAGTTCTTGGTCCAAGATAGCCCACCGTTGGGGGTTCAGAGCAACCCCAAAGTCACCACACCAGCAGCTCAGGGCCGGTCAGGTGCAGAGTTCAAAGTGGTGCCCAAAACACATAGGCTAGAATGGAGAGAAGGGGGTGCCCCGGTTCCGGTCTGCTTGCAGGTAAGTACCCGCGTCTTCGGAGGGCAGACCAGGGGGGTTTTGTAGGGCACCGGGGGGACACAAGCCCACACAGAAATTTCACCCTCAGCAGCGCGGGGGCGGCCGGGTGCAGTGTAGAAACAGGCGTCGGGTTTGTAATGGAAGTCAATGGGAGATCTAGGGATCTCTTCAGCGTTGCAGGCAGGCAAGGGGGGGGTTCCTCGGGGAAACCTCCACTTGGTCAAGGGAGAGGGACTCCTGGGGGTCACTCCTCCAGTGAAAGTCCGGTCCTTCAGGTCCTGGGGGCTGCGGGTGCAGGGTCTCTCCCAGGTGTCGGGACTTAGGATTCAAAGAGTCGCGGTCAGGGGAAGCCTCGGGATTCCCTCTGCAGGCGGCGCTGTGGGGGCTCAGGGGGGACAGGTTTTTGTACTCACAGTCTTAGAGTAGTCCTGGGGTCCCTCCTGAGGTATTGGATCGCCACCAGCCGAGTCGGGGTCGCCGGGTGCAGTGTTGCAAGTCTCACGCTTCTTGCGGGGAGCTTGCAGGGTTCTTTAAAGCTGCTGGAAACAAAGTTGCAGCTTTTCTTGGAGCAGGTCCGCTGTCCTCGGGAGTTTCTTGTCTTTTCGAAGCAGGGGCAGTCCTCAGAGGATGTCGAGGTCGCTGGTCCCTTTGGAAGGCGTCGCTGGAGCAGGATCTTTGGAAGGCAGGAGACAGGCCGGTGAGTTTCTGGAGCCAAGGCAGTTGTCGTCTTCTGGTCTTCCTCTGCAGGGGTTTTCAGCTAGGCAGTCCTTCTTCTTGTAGTTGCAGGAATCTAATTTCTAGGTTCAGGGAGAGCCCATAAATACTAAATTTAAGGGCGTGTTTAGGTCTGGGGGGTTAGTAGCCAATGGCTACTAGCCCTGAGGGTGGGTACACCCTCTTTGTGCCTCCTCCCAAGGGGAGGGGGTCACAATCCTAACCCTATTGGGGGAATCCTCCATCTGCAAGATGGAGGATTTCTAAAAGTCAGAGTCACCTCAGCTCAGGACACCTTAGGGGCTGTCCTGACTGGCCAGTGACTCCTCCTTGTTGCTTTCTTTGTTCCCTCCAGCCTTGCCGCCAAAAGTGGGGGCCGTGGCCGGAGGGGGCGGGCAACTCCACTAAGCTGGAGTGCCCTGCTGGGCTGTGACAAAGGGGTGAGCCTTTGAGGCTCACCGCCAGGTGTTACAGCTCCTGCCTGGGGGAGGTGTTAGCATCTCCACCCAGTGCAGGCTTTGTTACTGGCCTCAGAGTGACAAAGGCACTCTCCCCATGGGGCCAGCAACATGTCTCTGGTGTGGCAGGCTGCTGGAACTAGTCAGCCTACACAGACAGTCGGTTAAGTTTCAGGGGGCACCTCTAAGGTGCCCTCTGGGGTGTATTTTGCAATAAAATGTACACTGGCATCAGTGTGCATTTATTGTGCTGAGAAGTTTGATACCAAACTTCCCAGTTTTCAGTGTAGCCATTATGGTGCTGTGGAGTTCGTGTTTGACAGACTCCCAGACCATATACTCTTATGGCTACCCTGCACTTACAATGTCTAAGGTTTTGTTTAGACACTGTAGGGGTACCATGCTCATGCACTGGTACCCTCACCTATGGTATAGTGCACCCTGCCTTAGGGCTGTAAGGCCTGCTAGAGGGGTGTCTTACCTATACTGCATAGGCAGTGAGAGGCTGGCATGGCACCCTGAGGGGAGTGCCATGTCGACTTACTCGTTTTGTCCTCACTAGCACACACAAGCTGGCAAGCAGTGTGTCTGTGCTGAGTGAGAGGTCTCCAGGGTGGCATAAGACATGCTGCAGCCCTTAGAGACCTTCCTTGGCATCAGGGCCCTTGGTACTAGAAGTACCAGTTACAAGGGACTTATCTGGATGCCAGGGTCTGCCAATTGTGGATACAAAAGTACAGGTTAGGGAAAGAACACTGGTGCTGGGGCCTGGTTAGCAGGCCTCAGCACACTTTCAATTGTAAACATAGCATCAGCAAAGGCAAAAAGTCAGGGGGCAACCATGCCAAGGAGGCATTTCCTTACACAACCCCCCCCCAAACGAAAGAGGATGAGACTAACCTTTCCCAAGAGAGTCTTCATTTTCTAAGTGGAAGAACCTGGAAAGGCCATCTGCATTGGCATGGGCAGTCCCAGGTCTGTGTTCCACTATAAAGTCCATTCCCTGTAGGGAGATGGACCACCTCAACAGTTTAGGATTTTCACCTTTCATTTGCATCAGCCATTTGAGAGGTCTGTGGTCAGTTTGAACTAGGAAGTGAGTCCCAAAGAGGTATGGTCTCAGCTTCTTCAGGGACCAAACCACAGCAAAGGCCTCCCTCTCAATGGCACTCCAACGCTGCTCCCTGGGGAGTAACCTCCTGCTAATGAAAGCAACAGGCTGGTCAAGGCCATCATCATTTGTTTGGGACAAAACTGCCCCTATCCCATGTTCAGAGGCATCAGTCTGCACAATGAACTGCTTAGAATAATCTGGAGCTTTTAGAACTGGTGCTGAGCACATTGCTTGTTTCAGGGTGTCAAAGGCCTGTTGGCATTCCACAGTCCAGTTCACTTTCTTGGGCATTTTCTTGGAGGTGAGTTCAGTGAGGGCTGTCACAATGGATCCATATCCCTTCACAAACCTCCTGTAATACCCAGTCAAGCCAAGGAATGCCCTGACTTGAGTCTGGGTTTTTGGAGCTACCCAGTCCAGAATAGTCTGGATCTTGGGTTGGAGTGGCTGAACTTGGCCTCCACCTACAAGGTGGCCCAAGTAAACCACAGTTCCCTGCCCTATCTGGCATTTGGATGCCTTGATAGAGAGGCCTGCAGATTGCAGAGCCTTCAAAACCTTCTTCAGGTGGACCAGGTGATCCTGCCAGGTGGAGCTAAAGACAGCAATATCATCAAGATAAGCTGTGCTAAAGGACTCCAAGCCAGCAAGGACTTGATTCACCAACCTTTGGAAGGTGGCAGGGGCATTCTTTAAACCAAAGGGCATAACAGTAAACTGATAATGCCCATCAGGTGTGGAGAATGCTGTTTTCTCTTTTGCTCCAGGTGCCATTTTTATTTGCCAGTACCCTGCTGTCAAGTCAAAGGTACTTAAGAATTTGGCAGCACCTAATTTGTCTATGAGCTCATCAGCTCTTGGAATTGGATGAGCATCTGTCTTGGTGACAGAATTGAGCCCTCTGTAGTCCACACAAAACCTCATCTCTTTCTTTCCATCTTTGGTGTGAGGTTTGGGGACTAAGACCACTGGGCTAGCCCAGGGGCTGTCAGAGCGCTCAATTACTCCCAATTCCAGCATCTTGTGGACTTCCACCTTGATGCTTTCCTTAACATGGTCAGATTGTCTAAAGATTTTGTTCTTGACAGGCATGCTGTCTCCTGTGTCCACATCATGGGTACACAGGTGTGTCTGACCAGGGGTTAAGGAGAAGAGTTCAGGAAACTGTTGTAGGACTCTCCTACAATCAGCTTGCTGTTGGCCAGAGAGGGTGTCTGAGTAGATCACTCCATCTACTGTCCCATCTTTTGGGTCTGATGACAGAAGATCAGGGAGAGGTTCACTCTCTGCCTCCTGATCCTCATCTGTTACCATCAACAGATTCACATCAGCCCTGTCATGGAAGAGCTTAAGGCGGTTCACATGGATCACCCTCTTGGGGCTCCTGCTTGTGCCCAGGTCCACCAAGTAGGTGACCTGACTCTTCCTTTCTAGTACTGGGTAAGGGCCACTCCATTTGTCCTGGAGTGCCCTGGGAGCCACAGGCCCCAGAACCCAGACTTTCTGTCCTGGTTGGAACTCAACCAGTGCAGCCTTTTGGTCATACCAAAACTTCTGGAGCTGTTGGCTGGCCTCAAGGTTTTTGGTTGCCTTTTCCATGTACTCTGCCATTCTAGAGCGAAGGCCAAGTACATAGTCCACTATGTCCTGTTTAGGCTCATGGAGAGGTCTCTCCCAGCCTTCTTTAACAAGGGCAAGTGGTCCCCTTACAGGATGACCAAACAGAAGTTCAAAGGGTGAGAATCCTACTCCCTTCTGTGGCACCTCTCTGTAAGCGAAAAGCAGACATGGCAAGAGGACATCCCATCTCCTTTTGAGTTTTTCTGGGAGCCCCATGATCATGCCTTTTAATGTCTTGTTGAATCTCTCAACCAAGCCATTAGTTTGTGGATGGTATGGTGTAGTGAATTTATAAGTCACTCCACACTCATTCCACATGTGCTTTAGGTATGCTGACATGAAGTTGGCACCTCTGTCAGACACCACCTCCTTAGGGAAACCCACTCTGGTAAAGATACCAATGAGGGCCTTGGCTACTGCAGGGGCAGTAGTCGACCTAAGGGGAATAGCTTCAGGATACCTGGTAGCATGATCCACTACTACCAGGATATACATATTTCCTGAGGCTGTGGGAGGTTCTAGTGGACCAACTATGTCCACACCCACTCTTTCAAAGGGGACCCCCACCACTGGAAGTGGAATGAGGGGGGCCTTTGGGTGCCCACCTGTCTTACCACTGGCTTGACAGGTGGGGCAGGAGAGGCAAAACTCCTTAACCATGTTGGACATATTGGGCCAGTAGAAGTGGTTGACTAACCTCTCCCACGTCTTGGTTTGTCCCAAATGTCCAGCAAGGGGAATGTCATGGGCCAATGTTAGGATGAACTCTCTGAACAGCTGAGGCACTACCACTCTCCTAGTGGCACCAGGTTTGGGGTCTCTGGCCTCAGTGTACAGGAGTCCATCTTCCCAATAGACCCTATGTGTTCCATTTTTCTTGCCCTTGGACTCTTCAGCAGCTTGCTGCCTAAGGCCTTCAAGAGAGGGACAGGTTTCTTGTCCCTTACACAGCTCCTCCCTTGAGGGTCCCCCTGGGCCTAAGAGCTCAACCTGATAAGGTTCAAGCTCCAAAGGCTCAGTTCCCTCAGAGGGCAGAACTTCTTCCTGAGAAGAGAGGTTCCCTTTCTTTTGCTGTGTTGCAGTTGGTTTCCCAACTGACTTTCCTGTTCTCTTGGTAGGCTGGGCCATTTTTCCAGACTCCAGCTCTACTTTTTCACCCTGTGCCTTGCATTGTGCTCTTGTTTTCACACACACCAGTTCAGGGATACCCAGCATTGCTGCATGGGTTTTTAGTTCTACCTCAGCCCATGCTGAGGACTCCAGGTCATTTCCAAGCAGACAGTCCACTGGGATATTTGAGGAGACCACCACCTGTTTCAGGCCATTGACCCCTCCCCATTCTAAAGTAACCATTGCCATGGGATGTACTTTTCTCTGATTGTCAGCGTTGGTGACTGTGTAAGTTTTTCCAGTCAGGTATTGGCCAGGGGAAACCAGTTTCTCTGTCACCATGGTGACACTGGCACCTGTATCCCTCAGGCCCTCTATTCTAGTCCCATTAATTAAGAGTTGCTGTCTGTATTTTTGCATGTTAGGCGGCCAGACAGCTAGTGTGGCTAAATCCACCCCACCCTCAGAAACTAGAGTAGCTTCAGTGTGGACCCTGATTTGCTCTGGGCACACTGTTGATCCCACTTGGAGACTAGCCATACCAGTGTTACCTGGATGGGAGTTTGGAGTGGAACCTTTCTTGGGACAGGCCTTGTCTCCAGTTTGGTGTCCATGCTGTTTACAGCTATGACACCAGGCCTTTTTGGGATCAAAGTTTTTACCCTTGTACCCATTGTTTTGTGAAGAGGCTCTGGGCCCACCCTCCTGAGCAGGTTTTTGGGGGCCTGTAGAAGACTCTTTACTATTTTTATTTTTGGTTGTCTCATCACCCTTCCCCTGGGGAGTCTTTGTGACCCCTTTCTTTTGGTCACCCCCTGTTGAAGTCTTGGACACCCTTGTCTTGACCCAATGGTCCGCCTTCTTTCCCAATTCTTGGGGAGAAATTGGTCCTAGGTCTACCAGATGCTGATGCAGTTTATCATTGAAACAATTACTCAATAGGTGTTCTTTCACAAATAAATTGTACAGCCCATCATAATTACTTACACCACTGCCTTGAATCCAACCATCTAGTGTTTTCACTGAGTAGTCAACAAAGTCAACCCAGGTCTGGCTTGAGGATTTTTGAGCCCCCCTGAACCTAATCCTGTACTCCTCAGTGGAGAATCCAAAGCCCTCAATCAGGGTACCCTTCATGAGGTCATAAGATTCTGCATCTTTTCCAGAGAGTGTGAGGAGTCTATCCCTACACTTTCCAGTGAACATTTCCCAAAGGAGAGCACCCCAGTGAGATCTGTTCACTTTTCTGGTTACACAAGCCCTCTCAAAAGCTGTGAACCATTTGGTGATGTCATCACCATCTTCATATTTTGTCACAATCCCTTTGGGGATTTTTAACATGTCAGGAGAATCTCTGACCCTATTTATATTGCTGCCACCATTGATGGGTCCTAGGCCCATCTCTTGTCTTTCCCTTTCTATGGCTAGGAGCTGTCTCTCTAAAGCCAATCTTTTGGCCATCCTGGCTAACAGGAGGTCATCTTCACTGAGAGCATCCTCAGTGATTTCAGAAATGTGGGACCCTCCTGTGAGGGACTCACTATTTCTGACTAACACAGTTGGAGACAGGACTTGAGGGGTCCTGTTCTCCCTATTTAGGACTGGAGGAGGGACATTGGCCTCCAAGTCACTAATTTCTTCCTCTGTGATGTCATCATCAGAGGGGTTGGCTTTTTCAAACTCTGCCAACAGCTCCTGGAGCTGAATTTTGGTAGGTCTGGAGCCAATGGTTATTTTTTTGATATTACAGAGAGACCTTAGCTCCCTCATCTTAAGATGGAGGTAAGGTGTGGTGTCGAGTTCCACCACATTCATCTCTGTATCAGACATTATTTTGCTAAAAGTTGGAAGACTTTTTAAAGAATCTAAAACTGTTTGTAGAATCTAATTTCAAACTTTTAACAAACTTTTAAACTCTAAAAGACAATGCTAAACAGGGACTTAACACACAAGGCCCTAGCAGGACTTTTAAGAATTTAGAAAAATTTCAAATTGCAAAAATGAATTTCTAATGACAATTTTGGAATTTGTCGTGTGATCAGGTATTGGCTGAGTAGTCCAGCAAATGCAAAGTCTTGTACCCCACCGCTGATCCACCAATGTAGGAAGTTGGCTCTGTATGTGCTATTTCAAAGTAAGGAATAGCATGCACAGAGTCCAAGGGTTCCCCTTAGAGGTAAAATAGTGGTAAAAATAGATAATACTAATGCTCTATTTTGTGGTAGTGTGGTCGAGCAGTAGGCTTATCCAAGGAGTAGTGTTAAGCATTTGTTGTACATACACATAGACAATAAATGAGGTACACACACTCAGAGACAAATCCAGCCAATAGGTTTTTATATAGAAAAATATCTTTTCTTAGTTTATTTTAAGAACCACAGGTTCAAATTCTACATGTAATATCTCATTCGAAAGGTATTGCAGGTAAGTACTTTAGGAACTTCAAATCATCAAAATTGCATGTATACTTTTCAAGTTATTCACAAATAGCTGTTTTAAAAGTGGACACAGTGCAATTTTCACAGTTCCTAGGGGAGGTAAGTATTTGTTAGGTTAACCAGGTAAGTAAGACACTTACAGGGCTTAGTTCTTGGTCCAAGGTAGCCCACCGTTGGGGGTTCAGAGCAACCCCAAAGTCACCACACCAGCAGCTCAGGGCCGGTCAGGTGCAGAGTTCAAAGTGGTGCCCAAAACACATAGGCTAGAATGGAGAGAAGGGGGTGCCCCGGTTCCGGTCTGCTTGCAGGTAAGTACCCGCGTCTTCGGAGGGCAGACCAGGGGGGTTTTGTAGGGCACCGGGGGGGACACAAGCCCACACAGAAATTTCACCCTCAGCAGCGCGGGGGCGGCCGGGTGCAGTGTAGAAACAGGCGTCGGGTTTGTAATGGAAGTCAATGGGAGATCTAGGGATCTCTTCAGCGTTGCAGGCAGGCAAGGGGGGGGTTCCTCGGGGAAACCTCCACTTGGTCAAGGGAGAGGGACTCCTGGGGGTCACTCCTCCAGTGAAAGTCCGGTCCTTCAGGTCCTGGGGGCTGCGGGTGCAGGGTCTCTCCCAGGTGTCGGGACTTAGGATTCAAAGAGTCGCGGTCAGGGGAAGCCTCGGGATTCCCTCTGCAGGCGGCGCTGTGGGGGCTCAGGGGGGACAGGTTTTTGTACTCACAGTCTTAGAGTAGTCCTGGGGTCCCTCCTGAGGTATTGGATCGCCACCAGCCGAGTCGGGGTCGCCGGGTGCAGTGTTGCAAGTCTCACGCTTCTTGCGGGGAGCTTGCAGGGTTCTTTAAAGCTGCTGGAAACAAAGTTGCAGCTTTTCTTGGAGCAGGTCCGCTGTCCTCGGGAGTTTCTTGTCTTTTCGAAGCAGGGGCAGTCCTCAGAGGATGTCGAGGTCGCTGGTCCCTTTGGAAGGCGTCGCTGGAGCAGGATCTTTGGAAGGCAGGAGACAGGCCGGTGAGTTTCTGGAGCCAAGGCAGTTGTCGTCTTCTGGTCTTCCTCTGCAGGGGTTTTCAGCTAGGCAGTCCCTCTTCTTGTAGTTGCAGGAATCTAATTTCTAGGTTCAGGGAGAGCCCTTAAATACTAAATTTAAGGGTGTGTTTAGGTCTGGAGGGTTAGTAGCCAATGGCTACTAGCCCTGAGGGTGGGTACACCCTCTTTGTGCCTCCTCCCAAGGGGAGGGGGTCACAATCCTAACCCTATTGGGGGAATCCTCCATCTGCAAGATGGAGGATTTCTAAAAGTCAGAGTCACCTCAGCTCAGGACACCTTAGGGGCTGTCCTGACTGGCCAGTGACTCCTCCTTGTTGCTTTCTTTGTTCCCTCCAGCCTTGCCGCCAAAAGTGGGGGCCGTGGCCGGAGGGGGCGGGCAACTCCACTAAGCTGGAGTGCCCTGCTGGGCTGTGACAAAGGGGTGAGCCTTTGAGGCTCACCGCCAGGTGTTACAGCTCCTGCCTGGGGGAGGTGTTAGCATCTCCACCCAGTGCAGGCTTTGTTACTGGCCTCAGAGTGACAAAGGCACTCTCCCCATGGGGCCAGCAACATGTCTCTGGTGTGGCAGGCTGCTGGAACTAGTCAGCCTACACAGACAGTCGGTTAAGTTTCAGGGGGCACCTCTAAGGTGCCCTCTGGGGTGTATTTTGCAATAAAATGTACACTGGCATCAGTGTGCATTTATTGTGCTGAGAAGTTTGATACCAAACTTCCCAGTTTTCAGTGTAGCCATTATGGTGCTGTGGAGTTCGTGTTTGACAGACTCCCAGACCATATACTCTTATGGCTACCCTGCACTTACAATGTCTAAGGTTTTGTTTAGACACTGTAGGGGTACCATGCTCATGCACTGGTACCCTCACCTATGGTATAGTGCACCCTGCCTTAGGGCTGTAAGGCCTGCTAGAGGGGTGTCTTACCTATACTGCATAGGCAGTGAGAGGCTGGCATGGCACCCTGAGGGGAGTGCCATGTCGACTTACTCGTTTTGTCCTCACTAGCACACACAAGCTGGCAAGCAGTGTGTCTGTGCTGAGTGAGAGGTCTCCAGGGTGGCATAAGACATGCTGCAGCCCTTAGAGACCTTCCTTGGCATCAGGGCCCTTGGTACTAGAAGTACCATTTACAAGGGACTTATCTGGATGCCAGGGTCTGCCAATTGTGGATACAAAAGTACAGGTTAGGGAAAGAACACTGGTGCTGGGGCCTGGTTAGCAGGCCTCAGCACACTTTCAATTGTAAACATAGCATCAGAAAAGGCAAAAAGTCAGGGGGCAACCATGCCAAGGAGGCATTTCCTTACACTACTTCATTCAGATTTTTTTTTAAAAAGTACTCATGACCTCTGGCTTCTGCAAAACAAAGTAATTCAACCTGAGGCTTCTGAGACATGACTGAGAAACTGCAATAGAAAGATATGCCAATATTCCTTGCTGGATTTCTTCCAGAGTTAATTAAATTGACTTTTAAACCACACCTGAAGTTTATGGGTGAGTGTTTGTCCCTGGCTAACCCCCCACCCCACCTCATCCTTCCACAAACCCTTCTACATTAGGTGTATGTATTCCCGATTTTCTGGACACTTCTCGATCCCTCCAACCTTTAATATTAAAAACATAGATCTAAGTGTGCTTAAATCTTCACACATGAGTTGGACACCACAGCACACAAAAGATAGGAGTGGCCAAGGTGGCAGTCTCTGCAAGTTTGTTAGTGAATTGCATTTTGTAGTATGAATGCAGTACTATTGTAGTATTATTTCTACTACTACAAAATGCAGCTTGTGAATAGGCCCCCTAGTGTGCACATGGAGTGCGAATGCCTGTCTCCAGCTTACATTGTATGAAACAATTTAGTATATTAACAGGAAGCTAGTAGTTCTCGCTCACAGGCCAGGGAACGAAAGCTTGTGAGTGAATTAAACACAATTGCTGCTTGGAAACTAAATACCCCATTTGCGCTGAATTTCCTTAATTTTTTTACGCAAATTTGGTGCAAAACTAACTCCATATTTATATTTTGACGTTCGACCCGTCTAACGTCAAAATATTGGAGTTTGCACCATTTTTTAGATGCGTGAACCTACCTTGCGTCAATGAGATGCAAGGAAGGCGTTCCCATCTAAAAAAATGGTGCTATCCCCATATTTATCCCCATGCTAAAATGGCACAGGTGGGAAGAGGGGATAAATAATGCTGCAAAGCTTGCTTTGCACCGTTATTTAACGCCGGGTCAGACCAGGCATTAGGGGGCCTGTGGACCCATTTCCATGGTTAAACACCATGGAATGGGTCCACAGGTGCCTTCCTCAGGCACCAGGAACATCCCCACCCACACCAGAGGGACACCGGAGGATGGGGGACCCCATCCCAGGTAAGTAGGGTAAGTATAGGTAAGTATTTTTTATTTAAGATTAAAGTGCCATTGGGGGCCCAACTTGGGGCCCCCTGCATGACACAGGGTGCAATGGTCGTGCCCAGGGGACACTTGTCCCCTGTGCAGGCCATTGTGCTTGCGGGACATGGCTCCTGGCTTTTCTAAGACAGGAGTCATGTGGTATGAATGGCTTTGCATCAAGAAATGATGCTAGGCTGGTTAGAGTCATCTTTTTTTTACTCTAACTAGCCTAACATAATTTTTTGGTGCAAAACCCTCTTCCCCCATACCTCCACCGCCACCCAGCTAACGTCATTTTCCATGACGTTAGCCCACCCTTTGCACTGGATTGCACCATTCCATAAATTTGACACCGGCTGGTGTCCTTGAATGGCACAAGCTGGCGCTATACTTTTTGACGCAAAACTGCGTTTGCGCAGTTTTGCTTCAAAAAGTATAAATCTGGGCCTTATTATTTCAATGGGGAATTGACTCTAAGAGAGAATTCACCAATGCCATCCACCCCCATCATCTCATTGCCTCCTTGGCTTTTGACATATTTTCATAATGGTTACTCTGGTGGTATTACAAATCTCTAATATATATGGGGTAAAGCACCTCCTACCATATATTATAAGGATATTGAAAGGCACCGAGAAGTTTCATGACCATATAGAGGAACGAGGCCGTAGACCCAGTTCCTTTATAATGTTATAGAACTCAGAGGTGACTTGCAATATCCTTTTCACATACAGTAGAGGATATTTTATTCTGTATAATGCATGGTCACACCCTCACCTTTCTCACGACCCACTTAAATTATTGTTACACAAATCTTTCTTATGAAAGACAGATTATGTTTGCAAACATTAAAAAAAATAGAATCTATAGTGCTAATATTTGTTGCAAAAATATATTAAAGACGTTTAATATGAGTTCGTTTTTTTTTTAAAGTGCAGTATAAACATTCAGAAAGATTCTAACATTTCTGTTATTACTAAAACAAAAATGTTGCTATAAATATCTCTTTACTTCTTGTGAATACACAACTAGAAAAACAGAATAGGAGAAGAAAACGCAGTGTTAGTTTTGTTGTTAAACAGCTACTTTAATTATGCTCTGTGACCTGACTTGTCTTTCCCCTTGCCTGCTAGCCCTGTCAGCAGGCATTGTGATATCAGAACTCAACTGTAAGAAGTTACTACAGTTGAGTTCTGATCTTATTTCTTTATAATTGTTGACTGGGTGTGTCACAAATCGTTGGTTATAAAGAAATTAGAGACTGTTTTTTCACACATCAAGGTTTGCAATATCCCATGTATTATAAATCATTCTGAAACACACATTTGTTCCATATGAGACTGTTGGACTTTTTTGCTTATGCAGGGTCATCCCCAATCTTTTTGCCTCCTGCCTCCTATTTTTTCTGACCTGTTGCTATTGGCTTTTGAACTCCGAGCACTTTACCACTGCTAACCAGTGCTAAAGTGCATATGCTCTCTGTGTAAAATTGTATGTAATTGGTTTATCCATGATTGGCATATTTGATTTACTAGTAAGTCCCTAGTAAAGTGCACTAGAGGTGCCAGGGCCTGAAAATCTAATGCTAGTAGTGGGCCTGCAGCACTGGTTGTGCCACCCACATAAGTAGCTCTGTAATCATGTCTCAGACCTGCCATTGCAGTGTCTGTGTGTGCAGTTTTACCTGTAAATTCGACTTGGCAAGTGTACCCACTTGCCAGGCCTAAACCTTCCCTTTTATTACATGTAAGGCACCCCTATGGTAGGCCCTAGGTAGCCCCAAGGGCAGGGTGCAGTGTATGGATAAGGTAGGACATATAGTAATGTGGTTTATATGTCCTGACAGCGAAATACTGCCAATTTCGTTTTCACTGTTGCAAGGCCTGTCTCTCTCATAGGATAATATGGGGGCTACCTTTAAATATGATTAAAGTGAAGATTCCCCTAGAGAGTAGATGGACATGTGGAGTTTGGTGTCCCTGAACTCACAATTTAAAAATACATCTTTTAGTAAAGTTGGTTTTGAGATTGTGTGTTTGAAAATGACACTTTTAGAAAGTGAGCATTTTCTTGCTTAAACCATTCTGTGACTCTGCCTTGTTTGTGGATTCCCTGTCTGGGTCAGTTTGACAGTTGAGCTGTTTTTCACCTCGCACTAGACAGTGACACAAAGGGAGCTGGGGTGTAACCTGCATTTCCTGATTAGCCATCTCTGCTAGGAGGGAGGGGTGGAGTGGTCACTCTCATCTGAAAGGACTATGCCTGCCTCTGACAATGCAGACTCCAACCCCCTGGTGTGTGTCTGAGGCCTTGCCTGGGCAAGGCAGGATTTCACAAGTAGGTGTGAGCTCCCTTTGAAGAAAGGTGACTTCAAAGACTGAAATTGGTATAAGAAGGGCACCCAAATCTACAGACTTGAGAAACACTTCTGGAACCAAGAGGAACCTCTGCCTGGAGGAGAGCTGAATAGCTGAGGAAGAAGTGCTGCCCTGCCTGTGACTGTGCTTTGTGGAGATTTCCTGCAGTTCTGCTTCTGCCAGAGTAAGAGGGCAAAGACTGGGCTTTGTGTGCCTTCCATCTTGTGAAGAAATCTTCAAGGGCTTGATTTAGAACTTGCCTCCTGTTGTTTGAAGTCTCAGGGACAGCAAAGACTTCTCTCTGCCAGCACCTGGAGTCTCTGGAGAGACTCCTGCTCTGACAAGTGGTGCCCTATCCAGTCCCTGGGCCCTTGAAAGGAAAGCTGGTGGAAATCCAAGGAAATTGACATCGGACGACTCCGGACCAACGCCGCTGCTGAATCCGGTGACGCCGCCTGCACCCGACGCCGTGACCTTCTCTGGAACGCGACGCTCTTCGCAGGCCCGACGCCGCTGCAGCCCTGCTGATGTCCGCGACTCCTTGGAAGTCGCCGCACCACGTCGTGACCGACGCCGCTCGAAGTGCACGGATTCAACGTTTCGCACAGACGCCGCGATCCCCGACTTTGCGCATTGGCTTGTTTTCACTCTTCACCAAAGGTACTGTACTTGGGGGTCTACACGATTCCGTGTCTGGCACCGCTGGTGTCGGCTTGTTGGGAACGACTCCGTCACAACAGCGTGTTAACATCTCATTGAAGCATTTTTGTTTCTAAACACTATTTTTGAGTTTAATCTTTACAAATTCATAACTTGACCTGTGTATGTCAGATTTTTGTCGTTTTGGTCTTGTTTTGTTTAGATAAATATTTCCTATTTTTCTAACCTGGTGTTGTGTCATTTTGTAGTGTTTTTCATTAAGTTACTGTGTGTGTTGGTACAAATACTTTACACCTAGCTCTCTGAAGTTAAGCCTACTGCTCTGCCAAGCTACCAAGGGGTTAAGCAGGGGTTAGCTGAGGGTGATTCTCTTTCACCCTGACTAGAGTGAGGGTCCTTGCTTGAACAGGGGATAACCTGACTGTCAACCAAAGACCCCATTTCTAACAGAGACAATGTGTGACAACATTTTTGTAAGTCTCTTTTTAAACAGTTTTTTACTACATTATCATATAAATGTTTACTTGAAAATATCAATGCGCCACAAATACATTATATTGGCCATGAAGGTCTGATCGCAGCTCGCACATTACACATTACAATAAATGGAAAAACAAGGAGACACAACTTACTCTCCAATAAATTGAATAGAGTCTGGAAAGTATGTTTTGAAGAACTCCAATACTTCATCCCCTGTGGTGAGCTGTTCGAAGTTTTCAAAAGGCATGAATAGAGTGCATGTGAACGATTTATCCTGTGGAAAGAAAGAAACGTATCTAAAAGTGTTTGATGAAGGGTGGCACATTTTCAGTTCCTCATCAACAGTTAATGCTATTTTTGCAACACCACAATTTGTTTTACTTTCATTATTTAAATCACCTCAACCTTGTTGGGCTGACAACTCAGCACCACACTTGCAAGAGCCACTTGTGTGTGTGAAATCTTTGACTGTTGCAAGAGTTGCCAGAGTTGCAAGAGTTGCCCACCCACCTCATGCAACAGGGGCTGCAGGAGCCTGCTTTACGCCCCAGGTACAAACCCTTCTGTTATTAAGATCAGTCTTTGTAAATTACAAAAGTGGTTTTGTTGCTCATTCAGATTCGCAATTAGGAGTGGGAATGAACGGCGCGTCACCACATAATTGCAAATTAAAATAAAATGTATTAAAGGTTTTTGACTACAATTGCAGTTGCAACCAAACCATTAAAAACTTACCAGCACCTCAAAAGAGGAGGTAACTCATTCTCAAAGGGGACACCATACCTGTTGGCTAGCTTCACCTTTGGGAACTCTGTTGGGGGGCCTCAGGCAAGTAGGCAGTGGTTCAGAGGACCACAGTTCCTCCCCCAGTGCCTTCCCAAACAAGATAATTTTGGAAACAGCAGTACAACTTCCTTCAAGGACCACAAGGACACCATCCTTGGATATGTAGCCAATCGCAGGGGTCACAAATACTGAGCTGGCTAATCAATATTTATTAGGGAGGTTGTTCTGCGACCTTTGGTGACCGAACACTGTGGGATGTAACCTATTAATATATAAATTACAGACAGATGGCAAAAGTTTGTGTCCACTATTGGTAACATGTCTGTTAGTACAATGAACTCTTGGTTAATTATCATTAATTTTTTTACACCAGGCCTTGCATTGACTCTTCCTCATTATTGAATATAAATTTTCTCTACAAGAGCTTTCTGCCTCTTAAGATAGGTATCCTGTTTGCCATCCTTTTTGCAATAGTATGCAGTACTTCAGCCATCGGCTCATACCTCTTAAACAATCTAGTTGTCTCACTGCCATACTGAGGTTGATGCTTGGCAATCAGAGGAAAGGAGCAAAGAAAGCAAGTACTGTAATGAGGAAAAATCTGACTTGGTGTAATGGATGTTATTAGTAGGCAATTAAGGCATTAGCACATTTTCTTTTCTTTCTTCATTGTCACAGCACTTGATCTGAGGGGAATTACCAAAGAAGAAACAGGTTCCAACCACAGGAACTGATTCCAAATGAAAATAGGCAAAAGTAACAGATCAGTTATGCATACTTACATCTGTCATAATTTCTGTGTCTGTCAAGTAAATCATCAAAGGCATACTTTTTTCACTATTAGGGGTCAAACAGATTAATCTCCTTTTTCAGGCCTCACTTGCAAAACCTTATCTATGTACATTTTTACTGTGGTCTTGTACAGAACATTAGTGCAGGTTTACTGTTTTTATTCTGGATTCAAAAATATCCAGCACAAAAGCACTTTTTAGCCAGGAATGAAACATTCAAATTGATTATTGAAAGGGGAGTCAGAGAATCAATTTTCTTCTCCTAGATCCGGAGGGAGAGGATAATCTTGAAAAAGTCCAGGACTATTTCATCGCAAAGGTTTAAATGTCTGAATGCTACTAATGGGAGGGCCACCATGTTGCGTTGAGAAACAGAAAGGAGATGAAATTATCCCTGAAGGCCCTGGTCAATTTTTAGAATCATGTGATGATAAAAGGGAATTCTTCTTGCTGACCAAAGGAATTACAAAGGCGTTTGATATGCTCCTAGGCATGGTACCACCTGTTAAACCTTATCCTTTCTTTGGGGTCTCCCAAGATGTTTGCCTTCCTCTGCCCTCTTTTTCTGAACCAACTTTTGTTGGACTCTGTGCACTTTTTCCCTGCTAACCAGTGCCAAGGTTTGTGTGGTCTCTCATAACACAGCAAAATTGGCCTACTCTTGAATGGTACATTTAATTTACTTGTTAGTCCCTGGTAAATTGTACTACCTGGGCCTTAAATTAAAAGGTACCAGTGGGCATGAACACTCACTGTGCCACCCACTAAAATGTCACTGCAAAATATCACTCAGGCTTGCCATTGCAACCTATAGTACACTTTTAAAATGTCATTTCAACCTGGCAAATTGAAACTTTTCAGAAACAAGTGATAGAATGCACACCTTGTTTTACTTATGAGCAACAATTTTGAAAAAAGCTCGATGGCAAGATTTTGGCAGGCTAGCTCGACTCATGCTCTGCCCCAGTAACCCGAAATTCAATTGCACAACTAGGTGGTGCACAGTCGCAAACCAAGCTCAAGAAGCACAGCCATGCGGACATGAACTAAAGTCTGATTTCCATCCATCTAATCTGTATTAATCTATGTATTTTAATGTTCTTTAATGATTTCTAAATTCACAGAGTCAGCTTGGTTCCAAACTTTAAATGCTAAAGAAATGCCCGTACAGGCTTTTTTCTGCAGCACTTTAGATTACACATCTCAAAGTAGGTAGCCATACAAATATTCATCCAAAGTATTTCAGTCTGAAAGCCCTTTGTCAAGGGTAGATGTAATGTAAACAAGCATTTGTAATGCAATGGGTCTCACATTTGCTCGAATTAGAGCTATTGGCATTGTAAATTCCTAACTGGACTTTTCTTGCCACATAACTTGAAAATGAAAAGTAAAACAGTTGACATCATTGTGCTTTGCTGGATCTAACAACATGAGGCCCCATGTGCAAGGGTCCCCACCAGCTCTAAAAAATGCTATGAAGAAGGTTGTATTTAAGCCCTCTTAAGTTATAGGAGGTAGAAAAATAAACCAAATGCTGGGGGGCATGATGCCTTTTGGGACATTTAAGTGAAAGAAATTCAGGCCCACAAGTACGTAGGGAGACATTACATGAGTTGGCAATTATCATAATAGTACAATAATGCAAACTAGACAGGGAGTTCTAGAATAATCAATTAGCATGTCTACTTAATAATGTTTGGGTTTTATATTCTCTTATCCCTGATAACATTTGTGATCATCAAAGTAATTAACATATATATTAGACTCACATTTAATAAACTCCTAATATGATAAAATAGAAAACTTCAGCGGTTCTCTGGCTGGTCTGTTCAATTGAAAACATCCACAACTCATGCAAGCAGAATCCAGAGGAAGGGTTTGGATCATTCAGTTTACCTTTCTCTCTCTGCAGATGCAAGGGCCACCTTTGAAGGCCTAGGAAATCCACCAAAGTGTGATGACCCTCCCGAAAAGGGGGTTTCACAAATGTATAACGCAAGTCTAGGCTAATAATCATTTCTCCCTGATGTCTGGCATGGTCTGGGCCAGCACAGTTTGATGTAAATAAATGTGGGAATGACACTGATACCTATTGAATGAGTGGATTAGTGTCACTGGTCTTGGGTTGAAGATCTTAGTATTCTTACTCAAACAATGTACCTAAGAATGTCAATCTAATGCACTGAAAGTATCAGAAAAATATATCATAAATGCAATAACTCAATATATATTACACAGTGGTACTCTCCAATGTGTAGTTATTGTTTTGTTGGAGTCTCCACGGGAAGAGCATTTTTGAATGTTTAATAACTTTTGCACTGTTTCACAAATCTGCACAAAACCTTTTTACCAAAATGTAATCTACTATGAATGTTCCTTGGAAACATTTATGCCAATCTGTCCCGCAGGGGCTAAGAAAGTGGGAGGGGTCATAAAAATTCCCATGTTAAATCCGATAGGAAGGTTTTCTCTCTGATACAGAAAAAAATAGCTGAACAAAATGACACCATATTTGGCAGAAAGTTAGAACTTTATTCAGGAAGTGTGCTTTTTGTGAATTCATGTCCTTGCATTTCTGAGAAATTATTTGAAAAGGAGCTCAGGGTAGAATTAACCTTGGTGTTAAAAAAAATTGCCATATAAAGAGGAGCTCAGGGTGGGAATTAAAAGGTTAATGTTCAGACATAGTTAGGTCTGTCTTTATAGTTGACCCCAGAGGAGTCCCCAGTGCCAAAAATGTAAAAATTAGGACCCTTTGATTAGCTGTGGGAGTTTTTAGTTCTGCTGATCATTTCAGTACCACAGTACGAGTGCTGACACCACAGTACATAATCCTTTGGCTGGTGGCAACACTGAAGAAAATATTATGGCCACCATTGCGGGGCTCAGGGACTCAGTCCCGAGACCTGAAAAAAATGAATGTCTATATGGGAAGGGGCAGCGTAGGAAGACCATGACCCCCTCTTGGCCATGTGGGAGAGTTCCCAAAAGGGCCCTTCCTTAAGTCATTTTTTTTGAACAAATAAATACTTTTGATCACTGATACCACAGTACCAGGTATCGCAGTACCCAGAGACGTCCCGGTGGTACCACATTATCTAGCACAGCATCCCCTTTTTTACCGTGGTAGCATAATGCCATACATTTTTTTACAAGGGTCTGGTCTTTAATCAGACCCTGCGACTAACCGCCATTGTTCATGTCATAGGCCATGCACAGTGGGGACTGACCATCTGCAATAGGTTGGGCACAAGGCCTACTCATTGCTTCACACTGCTGAAGGCTGTGTGCAGCAGGGGTTGCTCTCCCACAGTGTGTTGGGTGCTGGTTGCCGAAGGGGGTTGGGATTATGCTAAATTTAGATTATAATTAAAAACTCCAGAAACTCAACAAAAAAACAAAGTTTACAGTGATGTTATAGGTGGGTGTTGAAATGAGATAAAAACTAATGTTGAAAAAAATGAAGAAAAAAATACCTGAAATTTACCAGTTACAGTTTAGTGAACTAAGTATAACTTGTTCCCCTGTCATGAACTGCATATGACAACACATATCAAATCATCACTGATGGGTCAATGAAACAAATATTGATTCAAAAATATTACACAACATAATTATTGAGTCAAAAATATTGTCATAAAAAATATTTTTATTGTGGTTTGTAATTTTTGTTGTGTAATTAACATTGTTTTACATTTAATTAGCACTTTTGAAATTAGTAGCGGGTTGTTAGGTTTGCGAGGGAATAGGGTGGCAAGTTATTTAAATTATAAATTACTGTTTCTTATTCCTAAAAGTTTAAATTAAATACATATTTCATTAGTTGTTATTTATGTTAATTGAATAACGTTTTTATGTATTTAAGTTTATTTTCTGCTTTTTAATGTATATTTTCCATTACAATGTATTTACAAATGTAAATTGTAGTAGTACGTTGTTGAGTTTGTAGGGGCATAGGTTGAAGAGTTTGGTGCATTCTAATAGTGTTTTACATTACAATTTGTGGTAATTAAATATTTAATTGGTATTGAATTATGTACATTATTTTAAAGATTATTTGTTATGATTTAAATTATTTGTTACACATTCATTATTTCCTAATGAATTGCTAAGTGTATTGAATAGTACACTTTCTAAACTTTACTTTTATATTTATTATTGTTTTTATTTTATTTGTTGTATTTAAATATTATTTTACTTTTAGTAATGTTTTATTTCTACTTTTTTTTGGGGGGATATTTGTGTTTTTTTAGACAGTATGGAGGAAAGCGATTTCTTTTACACTTATTTATTCAGTTTTTTATTTGATAAAAATGTGTATCATAATTTTTAAATACTTTATTTTTGTATTTATATAGTAGATATTTTTTATTTTGCATCCTTTTTAATACTTTTATGTTAGGTATATAAATGTTTTTTAAAAAAAATAATATATTGAGTTGAAATGTTACATGTGACCCTTTTGAAGTCCAGCACTTTCCATGATGTTACCTACTGTTGAGTGAGAATTGTAAAACTAACCCCTTTTATTAAGTCCAATACCATTCCCACTGCTGCTTAGATTGCAGTAGGATTAGAAAATATAACTCCCCTGAAACGTATCACTTTCCCTAATTTTGCCTATATTGGCCGGGGATTGGTAAATCTAACCCCTCTGAATTCCAACACCTTTTCTACTCTTGCTTAGATTGGAGTGGAAATAATAAATCTAACCCTTCTGAAATCCAACACTTTCTCTACTGTTGTTTAGCTTGGAGTGGGAATAGTAAACCTAACTCTTCAAAAGTACAACAGTTTCCCTGATTTTGCTAAAGTTGGAGTAGGATAGAAAATCTACCCCCTACAAAGCCCAACATTTTACCTACCATGTCTTAGATGGAGTAGGGATAATAAATCTAAACCGCCTAGTCCAAAACATCCTGCTACTTATTCTGGAAAGGGAATAGTAAATCTAACCTCTCCAAAGTTCAATATTTTTCCCCTTTTTTGGTTAATTTAGAGGTAAAGTAGTTAGTGAGACATCTTTAAAGTTGAATCATTTAAAAAAAAAAATCTTTTTTATTTACTTTTTTTAGATTAAGTTTATTTTTCAAATTAAGGGGGTGATTCTGACCCCGGCGGTCTTAGACCGCCGGGGCCAGGGTCGGCGGGAGCACCGCCGACAGGCCGGCGGTGCCCCGCAGGGCATTCTGACCGCGGCGCTTTGGCCGCGGTCAGTGCAGGAAAACCGGCGGTCTCCCGCCGGTTTTCCGCTGCCCCTAAGAATCCTCCAAGGCGGCGCAGCTCGCTGCGCCGCCGAGGGGATTCTGACCCCCCCTACCGCCATCCTGTTCATGGCGGGAAAGCCGCCATGAACAGGATGGCGGTAGGGGGGTCGCGGGGCCCCTGGGGGCCCCTGCCGTGCCCATGCCAATGGCATGGGCACGGCAGGGGCCCCCGTAAGAGGGCCCCGCAAAGTATTTCAGTGTCTGCCTTGCAGACACTGAAATACGCGACGGGTGCCACTGCACCCGTCGCACCTTCCCACTCCGCCGGCTCGATTACGAGCCGGCATCCTCGTGGGAAGGGAGTTTTTCCCTGGGCTGGCGGGCGGTCTTTTGGAGACCGCCCGCCAGCCCAGGGAAAAACTCATAATACCCTCCGCGGTCTTCTGACCGCGGAGCGGTATAATGGAGGGCGGAATTCTGGCGGGCGGCCTCCGCCGCCCGCCAGAATCAGAATCACCCCCTAAGTGTGTTATTTGTTAATATGTTTGTTAATTTTAATTTTTAAGTTATCACTATTATTAATTTTATGTTGTTTATAACCCCTCTCCGCCTCCGCGCCACCTCCATCCCCGCTTTCTTTCTGTCTATTTCCCCGCCGCTGCGTCCCCTGCGGCCCCTCCCACCTCCCCCC
Source organism: Pleurodeles waltl (assembly GCF_031143425.1). Lineage (NCBI taxonomy): Eukaryota > Metazoa > Chordata > Amphibia > Caudata > Salamandridae > Pleurodeles > Pleurodeles waltl. Next base: position 638,562,454 of record NC_090444.1, read on the forward strand.
TCCTTCTCACCGCTCCATTAGCCAGTTTTTCCCCGCTGCTGCGTCCCCTGCGTCCCCGCCCCCCAGCCCTCCCATTGGACAGGCCCTCCCGCCTCCCAGCTGCCACTCCCACCCTCCCCTCCTCTTATGGCAGCCGCGGCGCGGTGACAGGGAGCAACCTTTGACCCTGCTACTGCAGGCAGGTCGCTCCCCGCTCCGCCTCCGCACCACCTCCATTCCTGTTTTCCTTCTGTCTATTTCTCTGCCGATGCGTCCCCTGCGGCCCCTCCCTCCTCCCCCCTCCTTCTCACCGCTCCATTAGCCAGTTTTTTCCCACCGCTGCGTCCCCTGCGGCCCCGCCCCCCAGCCCCGCCATTGGACAGGCCCTCCCGCCTCCCAGCTGCCACTCCCACCCTCCCCTCCTTTTATGGCAGCCGCAGCGCGATAACAGGGAGCAACCTTTGACCCTGCTACTGCAGGCAGGTCGCTCCCCGCTCCGCCTCCGCGCCACCTCCATTCCCGTTTTCCTTCTGTCTATTTCCCCGCTGCTGCGTCCCCTGCGGCCCCTCCCGCCTCCCCCCTCCTTCTCACCGCTCCATTAGCCAGTTTTTTTCCTGCCGCTGCGTCCCCTGCGGCCCGCCCCCCAGCCCTCGCATTGGACAGGCCCTTCCACCTCCCAACTGCCACTCCCACCCTCCCCTCCTCTTATGGCAGCCGCGGCGCGGTAACAGGGAGCAACCTTTGACCCTGCTACTGCAGGCAGGTCGCTCCCCACTCCGCCTCTGAGCCACTTCCATTCGGTTTTCCTTCTGTCTATTTCCCCGCTGCTGCGTCCCTGCGGCCCCTCCCGCCTCCCCCTCCTTCTCACCGCTCCATTAGCCAGTTTTTTCCCGCCGCTGCGTCCCCTGCGTCCCCGCCCCCCAGCCCTCCCATTGGACAGGCCCTCCCGCCTCCCAGCTGCCACTCCCACCCTCCCCTCCTCTTATGGCAGCCGCGGCGCGGTAACAGGGAGCAACCTTTGACCCTGCTACTGCAGGCAGGTCGCTCCCCGCTCTGCCTGCCAACCAACTCAACACCCTCAATCCCAGCCACATCACAGGATGCTCCCAGCCCTCACCAAGGAACACCCACAGAACCTTTGCATGCCGCACCTGCAGATTCACCTGCGACAGAACAATGAAACCAACAAAGACCGAAACTAACCACCTCCACTGCATACTCCTCAACACCCGCTCCGCACGCAAGCACGCCATCGAGCTCTGGGACCTGCTCGACTCCTCCCCCCAGACGTAGCCTTCCTGACCGAAACCTGGTGGAACGACTCCTCGGCGCCCGACATCGCAATAACCATCCCGGACGGCTACAAGATCATCCAAAGGGACCGCAACAACGGAATCGGAGGAGGCATAGCCATCACCCACAAATCCTCCCTCAAGGTCGACACCCACACTGACGACTCCCTCAAGACCGCCGAACCCCTACACTTCCGCATCCACACCGACCCCAACACCACTCTCAGAGGAACGCTCATCTACAGACCCCCCGGACCACGAGCACCATTCAGCGAATCCCTCGCCAACCTCACCAGCACCCACGCCCTCACCTCAACGGATTACATCCTCCTCAGGACCTAAATTTCCACCTGGAGAACAACAACGACACCAACTCCACTACCCTGATCGACAACCTCACCAACCACGGCCTCAGACAACTCGTCAACACACCAACCCACATCGCCGGCCACACGCTTGATCCCATCTTCTCCTCAAGCACCCACGTCACCTTCAACCATACCACCGTACTCCACTGGACTGACCACCACTGCATCCACTTCACCTACAAGAAACATACCGGGCACCATCGCACCCAACAACCACCCCGCCGATGCTGGAGCAAAGTTACGGAAGACCAGCTTACCAACGCCCTCGCCCAGAACCCACCCCCGACTCCACCGACCAAGACACCGCCGCCAACAACCTCAACCTGTGGATCAACGACTGTGCCAACACCCTCGCGCCACTCAAAAAAACCACCGACAACCAAACCAGAAGAAAAGCCACCTGGTTCACCGACGAGCTCCTAAATTCCAAACTCGACTGTCGGAAGCTAAAAAAGGAATGGCTCCTCAAACGCACACCTCACAGCCCACAAGGACGCCACCCACAAGCACCACCAACTCATCAGACAAGCCAAACAATCCCACTTCAAAAACCGCCTGGACAACAACGCACACAACAGCAAAGAGCTCTTCAGCATCGTGAAAGAACTCTCTAACCCAAGCGCCAACATCAACGACATCCCTCCATCCCAAGAACTCTGCAACGCACTGTCCACCTTCTTCCACCGGAAGATCACCGACATCCACAACAGTTTTGACGCCACTCCCACGCCAGACCCCACCCCCGAACACTCCACCTGTGCAAACCACCTGACCTCCTGGACCAACGTGAACGACACAGAGACACGCAAGATCATGAACTCCATCCACTCAGGATCTCCGTCAGACCCCTGCCCCCACCACGTATACAATAAAGCCGACTCCACCATAGCCCCCCAACTACGGAAGGTCATCAACATCTCCTTCAAAACAGCTACATTCCCTGAAAAATGAAAACACGCCGAAATCCGCGCCCTCCTCAAGAAGCCCAAAGCAGACCCCAAGGACCTCAAGAACTTCCGACCCATCTCCCTGCTCCCTTTCCCAGCAAAGGTGATTGAAAAAATCGTCAACACACAACTAACCAGCCACCTCGAAGACAACGGCATCCTAGACCCCTCCCAGTCCGGCTTCAGACGAAACCACAGCACCGAAACCGCCCTTCTCGCCGCCACAGACGACATCAGACGCCGAATGGACAACGGCGAAACATCAGCCCTCATCCTCCTGGACCTATCTGCCGCCTTCGAGACAGTCTGCCACCACACCCTGAAATCACGCCTACACGAAACTGGAATTCAAGGAAAAGCCCTCGACTGGATCGTCTCATTCCTCTCCAGCAGAACCCAGAGAGTCCGCCTCCCCCCCTTCTGCTCCGAAGCCACCGACATCATCTGCGGCGTCCCCCCAGGCTCATCCCTCAGTCCAACGCTGTTCAACATCTACATCCCCCCCTCGCTCAAGTGGCCCGACAACACAACCTCAACATTCTCACCTACGCCGACGACACCCAGCTCATCCTCTCACTCACCAAAGACCCACGCACCGCCAAAACCAACCTCCACGAGGGAATGAAATCCATCGCCGAATGGATGAGAAACAGCCATCTGAAACCGAACTCGGACAAGACGGAGGTCCTCATCCTCGGACCCACCCCCTCCGCCTGGGACGACTCCTGGTGGCCCACCGCACTAGGAACCCCCCCGACACTGTCGGACCACGCTTGCAACCTGAGCTTCATCCTCGACTCCTCCCTCACCTTGTCTAAACAGGTCAACGCAGTTTCCTCCTCCTGCTACAACACACTCCGCATGCTCCGCAGAATCTACAAGTGGATCCCTACAGAAACAAGAAGAACAGTGACACAGGCCCTCGTCAGCAGCAGGCTGGACTACGGCAACGCACTCTACACAGACATCCCAGCAAAAGACCTACTACGCCTCCAACGTGTCCAAAATGCCTCCGCCCGGCTGATCCTCAACATACCCCGCCACAGCCACATCTCCCACCACCTGAGAAACCTTCAATGGCTCCCGTGGACAAAAGGATCACTTTCAAGCTTCTTACCCACGCTCACATAGTGCTCCACGACACCGGACCAGCTTACCTAAACAACAGACTCAGCTTCTACACCCCCACCAGTCAGCTCCGCTCCACTAACTTCGCCCTCGCCGTCGTCCCCCGCATCCGAAGAAAGACCTCCGGCGGCAGATCTTTCTCATACCTCGCCGCCAAAACCTGGAACACCCTCCCCACCAACCTGCGACAGACTCAAGACCTACTCACCTTCAGAAGACTCCTCAAGACCTGGCTCTTCGACCAGTAACACTAGCTCTCCCCCCCCAGCGCCTTGAAACCCTCACGGGTACGTAGCGCGCTTTATAAATTTAATGATTGATTGATTGATTATATATTGATTTTATATTTCCTAATTATTTATATATGTGTATAAAATTAATTTATTTAATGTACAATATTATACTTATTTTTATATTAACTTTAATACTTAAATAGGGCGTGGCCAAGACGAGGGCCTTATTGGACACACTAAATTAGCTCCACTGCCGGCCCTTCTGTTATCCTTAATTTTCCTGCCAGACCAGCTATAATATCCCATGAAAGGCTGCCGAACGCCACAGATCCTGTTTCTTGCACTCAGGACTCTCACACTGAAAGGATCACAGCTGTGCAGCACTGGTCAATGAGGAGGGTCTGGTGTGAGGCCTAAATCGGAGCTGCCCTGTACCTGCACAGGGCCCAACCACTAGAGTGATCAGCACTGACAACAAGGTGACTTCGAGTGTCTGTATTCCCGATGCTCGTCTCCCATGTTCCCTAGACAGGAGAGCGGTGTCTCATCGTGAGGGTGGCCTGAGATAAGCAGCTGTCTCCCACTTGACAATCCGAGCCATGAGTGTCTCCCTGCCTACAAGTGAGTACAGAACTGACTAGGCTTCTCCCTACACTCCTGAACTCCCAGCGCTGAAGCAGCTACACATGGGCTCACTATTGCCTGGCTGGTGGAAGCAATGCTGTGCGGACTGGCTTACTGCTGAGCGGCAACGGTGCCCCCCCAGGAAGCCATGATGGTGCCTTAACTCCCTGCCGAAGGGACCGCACTTCAATCAGCCGTGCACCCCAGAAGTGAGTCTGGATGGTGTGCAGCACTGTATGTCTGCCAATTGCCTGCCTTTCTCGCATTAACAGCTGCCTGGGCCCTCATTACTCTGGGTGAGGCCATGCTTGATTTACTGGTAAGTCCCTAGTAAGGTGCACTAGAGGTGCCAGGGCCTGTAACTCAAATGCTACTAGTGGGCCTGCAGCACTGGTTGTGCCACCCACATAAGTAGCTCTGTAATCATGTCTCAGACCTGCCCCTGCAGTGTCTGTATGTGTATTTTTACACTGTAAATTCGACTTGGCAAGTGTACCCACTTGCCAGGCCTAAACCTTCCCTTCCCTTACATGTAAGGCACCCCTAAGGTAGGCCCTAGGTAGCCCCAAGGGCAGGGTGCAGTGTATGGATAAGGTAGGACATATAGTAATGTGGTTTATATGTCCTGACAGTGAAATACTGCCAATTTCGTTTTCACTGTTGCAAGGTCTGTCTCTCTCTCATAGGATAATATGGGGGCTACCTTTAAATATGATTAAAGTGTAGATTCCCCTAGAGAGTAGATGGACATGTGGAGTTTGGGATCCCTGAACTCACAATTTAAAAATACATCTTTTAGTAAAGTTGATTTTAAGATTGTGCGTTTGGAAATGCCACTTTTAGAAAGTGAGCATTTTCTTGCTTAAACCATTCTGTGACTCTGCCTGGTTTGTGGATTCCCTGTCTGGGTCAGTTTGACAGTTGGGTTGTTTTTCACCTCACACCAGACAGTGACACAAAGGGAGCTGGGGTGTGATCTGCATTTTCTGATTAGCCATCTCTGCTAGGAGGGAGGGGTGGAGTGGTCACTCTCATCTGAAAGGACTGTGCCTGCCTCTGACAATGCTGTCTCCAGCCCCCTGGTGTGTGTCTGAGGCCTTGCCTGGGCAAGGCAGGATTTCACAAGAAGGTGTGAGTCCCCTTTGAAGAAAGGTGACTTCAAAGACTAAAATGGGTATAAGAAGGGCACCCAAACTTACAAACTTTAGAAACACTTCTGGAACCAAGAGGAACCTCTGCCTGGAGAAGAGCTGATAGCTGAGGAAAACGTGCTGCCCTGCCTGTGACTGTGCTTTGTGGAGCTTTCCTGCAGTGCTGCTTCTGCCAGAGTAAGAGGGCAAAGACTGGACTTTGTGTGCCTTCCATCTTGAAGAAGAAATCTCCAAGGGCTTGATGTAGAGCTTGCCTCCTGTTGTTGAAGTCTCAGGGATAGCAAAGACTTCTTCCTGCCAGCACCTGGAGTCTCTGGAGAGACCCCTACTCTGCTCTGTGGTGCCCTTCCAGTTCCTGGGACCCTGAAAGGAGAGGCTGGCAGCCTAAGGACAAAAATACACGCACCGAGCGCCGTGCGGAGAAAAGATCGACGCGAATCCGATCGCGGCTGAGAAAACGACGCGACGCCGGTTCCGCAGCTGAGAAACGACGCCGCAGGAAACGCGACCGAAAAACCGACGCCCGGAGCAGGAGAAACGACGCGCAGCATCGCTGACGGAGGCTGAGAGATCGCACCCTGCGCCGCGGGACTTTCGGATCGTCGTGTGGCTGGCTTTTTCAACGCGCACCGCCGTGCCGAGTTGTTTTCGACGCACACAGCCGTGCAGGGTTACTTTCGACGCACACCGCCCGTGCGGAGTTATTTTTGACGCAAACCAGGTACATTTTCACGCTAGCAGCGCTAGTGTGGTGTTACAACTACCTAAAGACTCTTTTTATTTTAAACCTTTAAAAAAATCATAACTTGACTTGTGTATGTTGGATTTTTGTCGTTTTGGTCTTGTTTTGTCTAGATAAATATTTCCTATTTTTCTAAACTGGTGTTGTGTCATTTTGTAGTGTTTTCATTAAGTTACTGTGTGTGTTGGTACAAATACTTTACACCTAGCACTCTGAGGTTAAGCCTACTGCTCTGCCAAGCTACCAAGGGGGTAAGCAGGGGTTAGCTGAGGGTGATTCTCTTTTATCCTAACTAGAGTGAGGGTCCTTGCTTGAACAGGGGGTAACCAGACTGTCAACCAAAGACCCCATTTCTAACATTGGTGACCAGCGGTCGGGATTGGACTTGTATTTGTACTTGACATACAGTAATTGAGTGTACACTACTGTTTTGATCTCAGACCACTACGTGACCACATACTACTTGTTTGGTGATCTTTTGATTTTTCTCTTAAGGACTCTTTTTATTCTACTTCCATGATTTTGCTGATCCCTTGACTGATTCTTTTTACTTCATTGGGAAATTATTTTTTTCTGCCTTTTGGAACTTTGCACTTGTGACCATCATGTCTCAATCTGGAGATGCAACAGCTGGAGCTGTGTTTGAAATGGAGAAACTGAAGGAGTACTCAGTTGCTCAATTGAAACAGTTCCTTAAAGATCTTGACTGTCCCACTGAGAGCTCCACCAGGGAGGGGGAGCTGCAACAGGCACAGAGGGCTTGGGTGACAATCAAGAAGGCTGGAGGGCACACAGAGGAGGAGAATATGGGTGGGGAAGTGCAGAGGATACACAGTGGTATAGTGGAGGAACCTGTTACGCCTGGGGGGAGGGTCCCCAGGAGGGGTGGCAGGGTGTCACCCAAGGGTCTGACTCCTGAAGAGTTACAGGACAGACAGGCAGAGAGGGAGTACCAATGGGAGCTGAAAAAGCTCGATTGGGAGTTGGAAGAAAGGAGGAGGAACTTAGAGATTAAAAAAATGATTTATGCTTACGAGCTTAAATTGAAAGAGCTGGAAGTCATGAGGCTGAGTCCAGCTGGAATGGTGGCAGCAACAATTGTATATCCAGTGATGCTGCAGAAGTGCACATGCCCAGAGAGGTGGTGCCCTACTTGAAGGAGGGAGTTAACACACGCCAGGAGGGTCAGGGGTATGAGGTAGCTCCAGTGATGCACAGGGTCCCTGAGGTGGATTGGGGAACTGGCATGGGGAGTCATATTCCTACTGGGGGGAGGGACACTCTACTGACTCTAGGTGAGAGTGACAGGGAGAGGGGTTTCCCCCAGGTAGAAGTCCTGGTTATGGAGTGTGAAAACATCCCAGAAGAGTGTGGGTTGAGTGTCAGGGACAGTCAGGTACTGTCTCACCAGTCTCAGGAGGGTGATGTGGGGTGCTTTTTCAAAGCAGAGTCACTGGATGGTTGGGTGAAGGGTACTTTGGTTAATTCATGTGAGGGGCTGAGTGATGTAATTGCTGGAGAGCATATGTCTAGTCCTTATTTTCCAGAGCTATGCCAACACCAGGTGGAGTGTGAGTTCTCTGACCCCAGGGAGCTTACAATGGAGGCAGACTTCTGGGTGAGTACCAGAGGGTCTGAAGAGGCATTTGGGGGTGCTCCTGAGAGGAGTGGTCTAGGTAGTTCCCAACCAGGTGAGGTAGGGAAGGATTGTAGTGTCCCAGGTAGGTCCCAGTGTAGTGGGATGGGTGAGGGACCCCATGTCCAGTCTCAGAGGAGAGGGAATGGGGATGGGTTGAGGCCCAAGGTGCCCGAGATCCGGTCCCAGGTCCTGGAGGGTTCCCTGCGGGAACACCAGGAGGGGAGCCTAGCCTGTACCATAGGGCCATCTGTTGAGGGAGACCCCACAGTGTCAGGAGAACTTGGGGGGGCGGCTGTAGCCAGCGTCCCACCAGTTCTGGTGTCTGGCAGTACCACTCCTAGTGAGGGGGTGCAGAAGTCCAGACAGAGGGTTGAGAGGGGGTTGCGGACCCCAGTGGAGAACCTGGAGGGTCAGGGGTCAGCTCTGAGAGCAGAGCCCCCCATGAATGACCTTGGTAAGACCATTTCTGGGTTGGGGGGAATCCAGACTCTGTCAGATGGGCAGAGGTCAGGAGACCTGCGCCAGCCAGACTCTTGTGTGGCCCTTCGGGACAGTGTGTCCCTTGAGGGGGGTAAGTGTGCCCCCCTGGAAGTCCTGGTGTGCCAGGCAATGGTTCAACCGCAGGGTGGTGACTCTGGGTTGAATGATCAGGTTCAGGGGGTAAACTCTGACCTGATGGGGGGTAAGTGTGCTCCCAAGGAAGTCCTGGTGTGCCAGGCAGTGGTTCAACCGCAGGGTGGTGACCCTGGGTTGGATGACCAGGTTCAGAGGGTAAACTCTGACCTGGTAGGGGGTAGGTATGCCCCCCAGGAAGTCCTGGTTTGCCAGGCAGTGATCCAGTCTGTGGGTACAGACCCTGGATTGGGAGGCCAGGTTAAGGGTGTCCCCCCTGACCTGGAGGAAGGGGCTACTGCTAACAGTGCCCCTACCATGTTGTCTTCTGGGGGGGCCACTCCTAGTTGGGTGGTTCAGGTCCCCAGAGGAGAGGGCAGGGGGAGGGAAGCCTCACCCCTGGCCCTGGTCCAACCTGAAGGTACAGACCCCAGGTTGGAGGATCAGTTGCAGGTTAACATCCCTGCACTGGTGGAAGATTTGTGCAGGACTGCTTCTACAAGCACCCTGACAGTTTTTGACTCTGGGGGTGCCGCTTCTGCAGGGAGGTTACAGAGCCCCAGAGGGGAGGACCAGGGTCAGGTTGTCATCCCTGACCTGGTGGAAGAGAGAGTGGTCAAAGGGTGCCAGGCACCTGGGGCTACCACCCCCCACTCTCCACAGTCACAGTGGTTAGAGAGGCCTGAGGTCGGGCTCTCATCCCTGACAGTTGTCTGGGGCCACTGTGGCTTGCTGTCCTGGTGGACAGAGTTGCCCCTGGGGGGGGGAGGACGAGAGTCACACCCCGGGGGTGGAGTGGGCAACACCACTGTGTTGGCCCTGGTGGTACTATCTGCCCATTGCAATACATCTGTGAGCAAAGTAAAGTTAGGTGTTGCACAGATGGTGTCTGTAGATGTGGAGAAGGGTTCCCCATGGGTTAGCTTAGTGGGCCCTGAGAGTATGGACAGAGGGATCCAACTGGAGTCGGGAAGGCGTAGAACTGGAACATGCCCCTGCTGTTGTGGGCCTGGGTCCCTGTTCTATCGCCCCAATCAGGGAAGTACATCAAGGTATTGATTGTTCTCCCCTGGCTTTAGGCTGGTAGGGGGTCGTGTTGGACTTTTGCTTATGCAGGGTCATCCCCAGTCTTTTTCGCCTCCTGCCTCCTAATTTTTTCTGACATGTTGCTGTTGGCTTTTCAACTCTGAGCACTTTACCACTGCTAACCAGTGCTAAAGTGCATATGCTCTCCTGTTTAAATTGTATGTAAGTGGTTTATCCATGATTGCATATTTGATTTACTGGTAAGTCCCTAGTAAGGTGCACTAGAGGTGCCAGGGCCTGTAACTCAAATGCTACTAGTGGGCCTGCAGCACTGGTTGTGCCACCCAGATAAGTAGCTCTGTAATCATGTCTCAGACCTGCCCCTGCAGTGTCTGTATGTGTATTTTTACACTGTAAATTCGACTTGGCAAGTGTACCCACTTGCCAGGCCTAAACCTTCCCTTCCCTTACATGTAAGGCACCCCTAAGGTAGGCCCTAGGTAGCCCCAAGGGCAGGGTGCAGTGTATGGATAAGGTAGGACATATAGTAATCTGGTTTATATGTCCTGACAGTGAAATACTGCCAATTTCGTTTTCACTGTTGCAAGGTCTGTCTCTCTCTCATAGGATAATATGGGGGCTACCTTTAAATATGATTAAAGTGTAGATTCCCCTAGAGAGTAGATGGACATGTGGAGTTTGGGATCCCTGAACTCACAATTTAAAAATACATCTTTTAGTAAAGTTGATTTTAAGATTGTGCGTTTGGAAATGCCACTTTTAGAAAGTGAGCATTTTCTTGCTTAAACCATTCTGTGACTCTGCCTGGTTTGTGGATTCCCTGTCTGGGTCAGTTTGACAGTTGGGTTGTTTTTCACCTCACACCAGACAGTGACACAAAGGGAGCTGGGGTGTGATCTGCATTTTCTGATTAGCCATCTCTGCTAGGAGGGAGGGGTGGAGTGGTCACTCTCATCTGAAAGGACTGTGCCTGCCTCTGACAATGCTGTCTCCAGCCCCCTGGTGTGTGTCTGAGGCCTTGCCTGGGCAAGGCAGGATTTCACAAGAAGGTGTGAGTCCCCTTTGAAGAAAGGTGACTTCAAAGACTAAAATGGGTATAAGAAGGGCACCCAAACTTACAAACTTTAGAAACACTTCTGGAACCAAGAGGAACCTCTGCCTGGAGAAGAGCTGATAGCTGAGGAAAACGTGCTGCCCTGCCTGTGCTTTGTGGAGCTTTCCTGCAGTGCTGCTTCTGCCAGAGTAAGAGGGCAAAGACTGGACTTTGTGTGCCTTCCATCTTGAAGAAGAAATCTCCAAGGGCTTGATGTAGAGCTTGCCTCCTGTTGTTGAAGTCTCAGGGATAGCAAAGACTTCTTCCTGCCAGCACCTGGAGTCTCTGGAGAGACCCCTACTCTGCTCTGTGGTGCCCTTCCAGTTCCTGGGACCCTGAAAGGAGAGGCTGGCAGCCTAAGGACAAAAATACACGCACCGAGCGCCGTGCGGAGAAAAGATCGACGCGAATCCGATCGCGGCTGAGAAAACGACGCAACGCCGGTTCCGCAGCTGAGAAACGACGCCGCAGGAAACGCGACCGAAAAACCGACGCCCGGAGCAGGAGAAACGACGCGCAGCATCGCTGACGGAGGCTAAGAGATCGCACCCTGCGCCGCGGGACTTTCGGATCGTCGTGTGGCTGGCTTTTTCAACGCGCACCGCCGTGCCGAGTTGTTTTCGACGCACACAGCCGTGCAGGGTTACTTTCGACGCACACCGCCCGTGCGGAGTTATTTTTGACGCAAACCAGGTACATTTTCACGCTAGCAGCGCTAGTGTGGTGTTACAACTACCTAAAGACTCTTTTTATTTTAAACCTTTAAAAAAATCATAACTTGACTTGTGTATGTTGGATTTTTGTCGTTTTGGTCTTGTTTTGTCTAGATAAATATTTCCTATTTTTCTAAACTGGTGTTGTGTCATTTTGTAGTGTTTTCATTAAGTTACTGTGTGTGTTGGTACAAATACTTTACACCTAGCACTCTGAGGTTAAGCCTACTGCTCTGCCAAGCTACCAAGGGGGTAAGCAGGGGTTAGCTGAGGGTGATTCTCTTTTATCCTAACTAGAGTGAGGGTCCTTGCTTGAACAGGGGGTAACCAGACTGTCAACCAAAGACCCCATTTCTAACATTCAGCTGCTGTCTTGAAATTTTGGGGTGATCCATCAAGCAGCGCTGAGAAAAATAGAGTGTCCCAAAACATGTTTTCCCCATGGAATTTCCCATAGGGATTTCAAACATACTACAGCCCGAGCTGCTGGATGGAATTACAAAACATTTTGCAGAAAGCCAGCTCTTGTTCCAGAAAGAGTACGTTTTGTTATTTGATGTAAATCTGTTCAGTACTTTTTGAAATCTGAAAAAAAAACTAACTACAGATATCTAGAGGCGCGAAGGGTTCACAAATAATTACAAGCTCGTGCAGGGAAATGCAGTGCTCTGATTGGCTGCCAACACTTCAACCAGGAAGTGTTGGCATCCAAAAAAGATGAAAAAAATAAAATGGGCCACAATAGGGACACCATGACACCTTAGCTCTAGTGCTGTGGTCCCAGAGGGTCCTGCTCCAGGGCAAAAAAGCTTTTCGTTTTATTTTCCCACAAATTCACAGTGGATCCACAAATCTGCAACAAAAATGAAAAATAAAAAAGTGGGCTCCCGTGTTTGTTTTTAAGAAGCCACGTGTGGGCCATGTCCCAGGGGCATTGAAAGTTTGCATACAGGGGGCCTGTCTGGCCCCCCTGCAGCTCCAGGGATCAAAACCTCCCCAGGGCTATCATCTAATTAAATTTAGAGGGAGGCACAATCTGATAAAATGTGGAGGGGCCGGGTGCCCTGCCTATAGCCCCGTGGACAGCCACTTCCCTGATGCTTTCATATAAGTAAACACAGGAAGGCCAACCCCCCCACCGGCATCACCAGGGAGCACCACCTCCTTGGGGCTAACATTCTATTAAATGCAGTGGGGCCACCCCCCCACCCACTCTGTTCTTGGTTAAACCTTCATGTTTATAAGTAAACACAATGTGCTGTGTTACACTATTCGTTTTATCAATGCTTGTTTTACCAATGCTTGTTTGCTAATGTGAGCAGGTGTAGACATGTGCTGGGTGTGGTGACTCATCCACATGTGGAAACTCAACTGCTTTCCTGATTGGCTATAAATAGCAGAGTGAAGCATGCCTCCCTGCTTGGCTTTGTTTTGCCTCCTGATCTCAGCATTTGACTTGGCAGTCCAGCCCCTGCTGTCATCCTCGTATTCAGAACTTTTGAGGCAATTCTTTTCTTTGTTCCTGTACCAGCTGACACCAGGCATTCCTCCAGCACTCCGGAAAAGACTGCAGCTAAGTGACTAGTATTCTCCAGGGGCTTTGTTCTTTGAGCGCCGCGCTTTCCTAGAACAGCTGGTGTATTTCAGACCTCGTATTTTGGCAGATTGCTTATCTCGAAGAGACAAATGCATTTCTGAACATTCTACATTATTATTATAGTTACTTGCCTAAATGTGCTTCAGGAAATCTGCTTGATCTCAAGTACTACAAAAAGTGACAATGCAATTTTAAAAGAGCATTTATGGCATAACTCTTGGATTTAAATTGTGTCATTCATGCCTGTGTTTCAGGTTTGAGGAGTTTGCTTTTTGAAGGGTTTTTCACACACACAGTGAAACCAAACCAAACTGTGCCACCCTAATTGTTTGAACCCAGAGTGGACATTTGTATTTCTTGGATTGTTTTTGTTCCTTTTATTTTAGCCCTATGCATGCAGGAAAGTTGTATGTGATATAATTAATGCCCAATGTCTTTCTTGTGCATGATAAGTGCAACCACAGTTCTAATTGTGGTGTGCAACAGTGAATCTCTGTGAAGCCAGCCCTAGTGGTGCAGTACTTATTGTTATGGTACTCAGTTTGGGTTTTTGGTAACGCAGTGTTAGTAACTGTGCCAACAGTTATTATTATCCAAGAAAAGTGCTGAAGCATCCCGGTTTTCTTCTACCGCTCCCATATCAGAAAGAGAGATTCAGTTTCAATGAAGTTGAGTGCACTAACTCTACTATCACTCTGTCGACAACGACCTGCCCCCTGAAGATACAGGGTGCCTGGCTGGACCGGCAAGACGTGGCAGTGTTTTGTTTCTTTCTCTTCCACTCCCCTTTTCCTTTTGAGACACCTGCCGGGATTTATGTGTGCACCAGGAAGTGCCAAGAGGTATTCCAGGAGGTTGGGGGCATACCATCGCCCCTGCAGACATCATGCTTTTCAGGTGAGTGGCCCCGTCTCGATAACAGCCCTGGAGACAGCTACCTCCCTTGGGCTAATCTCCAATTGAATGTGGGGTCTGCCTGGCCCCCCACAGCCCGAGGGTTGCCACATCCCTGGGGCTACAATTAAATAAGATAGGAGGTCCACTGCGGACCCCATACCCGAGGGACCACCACCTCCCCGGGTCTAACTAGGTTGGAGGGAGGCCGCTCGGCCCACCTCATTGAGCCAATGATGGTAATGGGGACTACTACGCCCCAGGGCCGGCTCCTACAATGTCCCGGGGTGCCCACCCCCAGGACATAGCTGTGTGCTCTGACTTGGCGGGAGCTTTCACAGCTCAGAGCAAACACTTCGGTTCCAGCAGGAGAGAGCTGTCAAACAGCTCTCACTTGCTGGAAGCAGAGGTTGCCTTCAACTGAAAAAAAAAATGATTATATATATATATATATATATATATATATATATATATATAGATATTTATATATATGACACCAAGCTGTCTGCATATAAACGTTGGTTAGTCTGTTGCCTAGGGTGGGAGTATTTTTGTTTATGTTTGGTTGTTCTGAAATTGCACCTCTCATGGTCTCATCCATCTTAAGGACACACCAGTTCTCTCTCAGTAGATCCCTTATTTCTCTGTGGGATGTATTACATTCCATGATGTATCTCAGAGGTCCTTCTGCCTCCTTATCACCCAGGTTTTTTCGAATATTTGATTTTGCTGCCAATAGTTCCTCTCTTTTCCTTTTCCTGCCTCTCAGAAATGCTTCATTCAGGTATTTTTCTGGGTATCCTGCTGCTTAGAAGCACTCATACATTTCTCCTGTTTGTATCTCAAAATCTTCTAACTCTGATCAGTTTCTCCTTGCCCAGAGGAATTCCCTGTAGGGTACGCTCCACTTAAGTGTAACGTGGGTGGCCACTATTGGCTTGCAGAATGCTATTAGTATTGGTGGTTTTCCTGCAGATCTTTGTGCATAACCTGTCATAATTTACATACACATTGAGGTCCACATAATGTATTGTTGTGTTGCTGACCTCAAAGGTAAATTTTAACTCTTGTGGGTTATTGTTAAGGGATTTGATGAAGTCATCAAAATCCTCTCTCTCACCTTCCCATTGCAAAAAGAGATTGTCATTATAGAGAACCCACATGATGACCTGATCCGCTCAAGCCAAGTTTTCTGCATTCCACAGCATCTCTGCTTCCCATCAACTCATCATGAGGTTTGCGTAGGTTGGTGCGAAGGATGTCCCCATGGCCACGCAGTGTTTTTGGAGATAGAACACATTATGCTGAAGACACAAGTCCATCATCTCAATTATCATTCTACAGTGCTCTAACAAAGATACTGGAACTTTAAAAAGTATTCACAGGCTCTCCACCCATCTGAGTGTCTGATTGAGGTGTACAATGATACTACATCCACCAGCACCATCCAACAGAAGGATTTCCAGGGTTTCCCCTCTATTTTATTAAGGAGGTTTTGTGAGTCCCTGCGATATGATGGCAAGGTGGTTGCATATGGGAAGAGGAAGAGGTCAATAAACTGAGAAGTGTTCCCCAATAGGGCTCTCATCGGACTCATTATTGGCCTCCCTGGTGGATTAAGCATGTCTTAGTGTACTTTTGGCAAAAAATATATTGTTGGACTGACAGGATGATCAATTTTCAAATAACAATATTCTTCTTCATCTAGTAGTGCCTCTCCATTCCAGTTTTTATATTTTTGATGGAATTCCTCCTTAAACTGCCTTGTTGGATCTTCTCCTAATCTCTGATAATGTTCAATGTTCCTCAGTTGCCTCTTGGTTTCTTCAATGTATTGTACTTTATTTAAGATGATGATATTTCCTCCCTTATCAGAGGCTTTGATGACAACATCCTTATCCTCCTGTAGATCCCTCAGTGCCCACCAGTCATCTGCCGTCATATTGTTTAATTTGTCTCTTTTATTTTTTGAGGCATTTTTGCTGATTCTATGCAGACCTGCCACCATTTTGTGGAAGACATCTATCTTATTACCTGGTGGGAGTTGTGGGCAGCACTTGGATTTCGGCTTGCATCCGCTCAATGTTGTTTCTGATACTGAGATACCCAAATATTTACTAAATTGTGAAATAGTCAACTTTTCTGTCTCATATTGTGTGGATACGTCATCTGCCTCCAATGCCAATGCTGTTAAGATCTTCAGATTAGTTAAATCCTCTGCTGTGGATGCCAATATGGTATTCCTTTTTCCCTTGATTTTAGTTGTGTTTCCTTGTTGTAGCTTCTTTTGTTGAGCAAAGTATTTCTTTAATTTCAACTTTCTGGAAAATGTATACAGATCTATTTTAGCAGTAGCCAAATCCATCTCCACCAGGGGGCCAAATGTTAGACCTTTATGCAGCAACTTTGTATGCTTTTCATTCAGTATTTTGTTTAAAAGATTAATGATTAAGTTGTTATCCATTTCTAAGGTTACTTTTTTTGCCTGCGTAGCCATGTCCTCTTCCTCCGCTTTTTGGACCTCCTTATCCTCCTTGTTCTCCATCTGGCAGTGGAATCATTCCTTTCACCAGTACTTCTACCCCCTTCCTTCTCATCTCCATTTGGTACAACTTTCCCTCCTCAGGAAAATCCATTCTGGGCCTCGAAGTTGTTGTACGCTCACCCACCAAGCTGATTTCCGCGCTGTCCTTAATAATCTGTGTAATCTTTGTGCCCATATTTTGCTCCATTCGTGTCTGCTGTACAGGTAGTCAAATGTTTTGGCAAAGGTGTAAATTCTGCCAGTAGCATAATCTATTCTATCCTGATTGAATTTCCTACCTTTTTTGGTCTCAACTTCAGCTTTATGTTTCTCTAATTTCTTTTCCATTAATGCCAGGTTAATTTGGACCTCTTTGCAATCCTTAAAAGGTTTTAGCAGTTCTTCCAATTGTTTTTTTGTGGTCTATAGCCCTAGTCTAGTCTTGGGCTGGTGGTGGCCCTAGTAGGGGTAGGGGCACCACTAACCATTTTTTATTAAGTTGTGGATGGCTTCAGGGAGAGCAGCAGTATCTCAGCAACATTAAAACATAAAAAAAACACAGTAAGTCTCCTGGGTCTTTGAATCCATGACCTCAGGGGAGCTTACCATATTTTTTGCAAAGCACGCTGAGTTGAAATCGTATGTTCTTCGGGTGGAGTGCAGGGAACCCTTGTGGTTGGTTCTATGGCTTCAATTTGTGGCCTGAAAAATGTTTTAAAAAATACTCAAAGACATGTTTAATGCTTTTTTAATAATACGTTTTGAAAATATTTTGAGATACTATTATTAAAGATGTCAATGTGTGAATTTATGAAAATATAACATTTTAATATATTTATTAATTACTTTTTGACAAAGTCATTGGTCTTTTTTATCTATGTTGATGTACGCACCCTTGATAAAGCCAATAGACCTGTTGCTTTTTGTATTTTGACCATTTGATTTAAAACAGCACCCTTTATATTGTTATACGACATAGTCATGCACAGCCTGGGGTTGGGCGTCTGCTAGGGTAGGCTGCAGGGTCTGGCCACAGGCAAGGCCAAACACCACACTACACATGGCTGAAAGTTTGGTGCATCAGCTGTCCGGATTGGGTGTCTGACACCATGCCACGCCCACACTGAGTAGGATGCCCATGGTGGGTTGGGTACAGGGCCTGGCCGCAGGTCCTGTGCCCAATCCCATGGCACACATGCATTTTGGTTGTGTGCAGCGTGGGACTTGGGCGCAGGCCCTGCACCCAACACCATGTCAGAGGCCATGCACCGCAGGAGGTGGTATGCCTGTGGTGGTTGGGTAGAGCTGCCCAACCCCATGCGATGTACGGCCAAAGACCTGCGCTGCTAGGGGTAGGGCACACATGGTAGTTTGGGCACAGTGCCTGGCCTGCACCCAGCCCCATGCTGCACATAGTCAAGAGCCAGGTTCTGTGCCCAAGCCCATGCCACACAGGGCCAAAGGTCGTGCACGTTTGGGGGTTGAGCGCCCAACCCCATTCTGCACACAGCTACTGACAGCTTACTTTATGTTTAAAAAAACATACATTTTCACTGAAAACAAAGGTTAAAGTGAGCTTATAGTTAGGAACTCCAATAATATCTTACTTTCTGTTAAAAAAACCTTAGATTTTCACTGAAATAAAAGGTTAAATGGTTGTTATAATTAGGTAAAAATGTCAGGTAAAACATACCACTTTAAATTACAAAACAACCAGTTATAGTTATCTCAAGTAACTTTAACTCATGTCCTAAAAAATCTATAACTCGTGTCCTCACCATGCACTGCTAATTACATCAGACATTACATCACTCATGACATGTTCTATGATATCATAGATAACATCACTACAACATCTCAATGACAACACTGTGCATGGTTGGGGCGTGAGTTATAGTTACTTTCCACCACAACATATTGTCTCCCAAGAAGGTGCCCAGGCGGCTTCAGTGTGACCTTCACCTTGCCTTACCTTTCTGACTCGTGTTGGTGCCTGTCTCCTGCCATTTTTCTTGTTAGCTGCATAATCTACCCCTGACTTGGAAACTGTTTGTTCCTGTTTGTGCCATTTGTTCGATCAACTGTTCTTTCCTGTTTGTGCCTTCTGTTCTATTTGCCCCTTTTGTCTGCTTAACTGCTTCTTTTTGCATCCTTTGTTCTTCTTAACTTAACTGCCCCTTTTGTATCTTTTGCTCCTCTTACTGCTTGGTTTTGCATCTTGGTATTTTCTGTCAGTTCTTGCCCCCTGACTTGCTCCGCTGGTCGCATTTTCTTGCCTTGCTGCTCTTGCTGGACTTTCCTGCTATCTCAACTGGGCTTTCCCACTCTTGATGATCCTGCACTCTGCCCCCCTCACTCCTTCAACTCTCCAAAGCCTTACTTGTTGGAGGCTACAGAGTGAAAGTGCAGTTAATGCATGCAGAGGGCAGGTTGCAGTTCACCACCGGAATGCCATATGCAGGCCCATCTGCACCTGTTCACGCCTGGACTGCATCCAGCACTGGGAACACTGGTTCAAACACCTTCTAGTGTTACACTGCTTAATGTTGGACGCCACCACAAATGCTCTTGCCGAGCTACACCTCAGTCCACTGTGGGCTCTTATGCCTTCTTGCATTGGCACTTCACCTGCTGCCACATGCCCGCTCCCTCAGCCCACGCCCACACAATACCCCCTTCCAAGTCAGAACTCAAGACTAGCACTCACACAGCACTGCACATCCACCCCACACAACAAAGTCACTTGAATGCATGCTCCTCAACACACGCTCACTAGGCAAGTACTCCATCAAGATTTGAGACCTCATCAACTCCAACAACACCTGGACCTCCTCTTCCTCACCAATACCTGGCTCAACCCCACATCAGCACCAGATCTCACAGCAGTCATGCCTACTGGATACAGTATCCCACACCAGGACCAACCCTATAACCAGGAGGTGGACTCGCCATCATCCACAGAGACGCCATCAAGAGCACCTCTTAAGCTGACCCAGATGCCATTTTAATGGAACACATGCACTTCAATTTCAGATGGACAGTAAAACCACTATCAAAGGCACCCTCGTCTATTGGCTACCAGTAACTCACACCTACTTCAGCAACCTCCTCACCGACCTCACCGCTCCCCTCACCATGGGCATCAAAGAATTCATGTTCAAAGGTGATCTCAACTTTCATCACGACAACCACATGAACTCCAACTCCATAGACTTGCTCGAAAGTCTACAGAGAATCAGCTTTATCCAGCTCGTTCATGGCCCTGCCCACATCCCAGTACACATCCTGCACCTCCATCTTCTACTCCAGCAACATTTTTAAAGCCAGCCACACCACTCCATTCACATGGATGGACCACTCCATCATCCATTTCCACATAACAGGGCCACCAACCTCTTCCACGGAGCCTCGTACCACCTCATGCCACTGCTGGAAGAAAGTTACAGAAACAGAATGGCTCAATGACCTCCAACTAAACTACCCAGACCCCGCCAACGACCTCATCTTTGTCAAAACTTCAACAAATGACTCACCACCTGCACCAATACTCTGGCACCGCTGCAAAACATCAAACTCAAAAGGTACAACAAACAAACTAGCTGGGACAACGTTGACCTCAGAGACTCCAAGAGAGTTTGCAAACAACTCGAAAGGAAATGGAGAACCACCTTCAGAACCACCGTAACAAACACCTACGAGAGAGCACTTAGACTCTATCGACATCAAGTAAAATAGACCAAGAAAAATGCCCAGACCCTGAGAATCAATTCTAGCTCCAACAACTGCAAGGAACTTTTTGTGTCATCAAAGAATTCACCAACCCAAAAGCCACAGGCCAAACCATCACCCCCACACCATAACTTTGCTAAAAGCTCTCAGACATCTTCCATCGTAAAAACATACCAAATGTTGAAGACAAACCTACAGACCCCTGCCCCAGCCATTGATAGAACCTGGGAAGAGTCACAATAACAGCTGTACTCACTTCTATCATCAACACTTCCCTTAAGCCAGCCACCTTCCCAGATAGCTGAAAACACATCGAAATCACTGCCCTCCTCAAATTCCCCACACTTTTCAACATATACATGAATCCTCCGGCAAATATTATCAGGTCCCACAAAATCAACATCATCTCCTATCTCTGCAGAATCTAGCTTATTTTTTCCCTCTCAGGCGACACCGTCACCACCAAGACAAACTTCAAGCAATGCATGACCAGCATGGCCAATTGGATTAAATAAAACTGCCTCAAGCTCAACAACAACAAAACTGAAGTGCTGTTCACTGGGAATAAAATATCACCTTGACACTCCACCTGGTGGCCCACACCCATTCCGACTGACCACTCTAGGAATCCAGGCCTCATCCTGGCCACCAACTTCACCATGAAGTCCCAGGTCAACACTGTCAAGTCCTCATGCATCCACACCCTCTGCATGTTATGTAAATCTTCAAGTATCTCCCACTGGACACCAGACGTACTATCACTAGACACCAGATGCTCCATTCATTCTTTCAGTAGTTTAATAGTGGCTGCAGCATTTTGGATGGTTTGAAATCTGTGAGGGAGATTGGTTGAGATGCCGGCGTGTGCTGCCATAGTCCAATCCGCTTGTTACTAGGGCAGCACTGTCGAAATTATATAACTCAAAAGAAGCTACAATAGAAATCCTCCCAAAATTAATAATAAATGAGAACCTCAAACCGATATACAAGGGGAAATTAAATTACACTACTACACAATAAACTACTGAAAGAATAAATGGAGGACAGTTTAATCAGTTTATTCAGCAGGAAGCTTAAACCTTGGACTATTGCTATCTTACAATCTTCCAGGCTTCCTCCAGGAACATCAGGAACATGAAGCAGAATACATTTTAAGAGACAATAAACAAGACCATGAAACTGTTTGAATTAAGGGTATTTAAAAAAATTCTACAGGACACATTTCAAACTTGAGCTGCACACACAAAGAAGTTATAAATCATTTTAATTTTCAAATGTACAAAGTTCAACAAATAAATTGCAGGTGAATTTGCAGTTTAATCATGTCAATTTAAAAAGCTTTATTATGTCAAACTCAGCGTAAATATATTATATGAGACCTTTCTGTGTTAACTAAACATACGTTGTTTTTATTTCTCAATTCACTCCAAGAGGGACAGTGTCACAGCTTCAACAAACAAACTGTTCAGGTTGAAACCAGCCAATTAGAATTGACTAGCCTCCTTTAAAGTAGCCAAGCAGAGAATATTTGGACACCAACTGTCCAGATATACCTAATATCTTAACACCTTCATGCCTAAACCCACCCCCTATTTAAATGTAAATTTCTTGAAAACAGGTGAACAGATTGACACCTAATAATGAAAAGCTTGCTTTCTAAGTAGAGTTTTAACTATCTGTCACATTGGGTGTAATGTTTTTCTCCTGTATCTCTTCCCAAAATTTCTCATTGAAAATAACATGGGAACTCAAGACTTTGGGGGTCATTACAACATTGGCGGTAAAAGGCGCTTACCGCCGTACAGAAGACCGCCAATACACCGCCACGGCCGCGGAAGCGGAATTCCGCCACAGCTATTATGACACACAGCTCGGAATCTGCCAAAATTCAGACACCCACACAACTCCGCCACACCAAAGGTCAGTGATAAACTGGCGAAAACAAAACCTCCACCTCCACGCCAACAGAAACACGCCCATGCTATTACGACCCACGAATCCACGCGGCGGTCTTTCAACCGCGGTATTCCATTGGCGGTACACACCGCCGCGCTCAAAATACACACACATCTCCAAAACACCACCACATTGGACAATTCAAAATACACACACCTGATACACAAACACACACCACTCCCACACACCCAATACTATAAAAAACACACACCCACATCACCCTCAAACCCCTATGACCGAAAAATCACAAACGAAGGCCAGAGAGAGAGCACAGAATAGACAACCCCATCACACAGAGGCACACAACACCATCACCCACACAACATCCACGCACCAAACACCACACACCACTACACATCACCACACTCATCACCACATACACCACCCCACACATCACACACACCACCCATGTCACGCCAAAGACACTTCTCCGAGGAGGAGCTCAGGGTCATGGTGGAGGAAATCATCCGGGTAGAGCCACAGCTATTTGGCTCACAGATACAGCACACATCAATAGCCAGGAAGATGGAGCTATGGCGCAGAATAGTGGACAGGGTCAACGCCGCGGGACAGCACCCAAGAAATAGGGAGGACATCAGTAAGAGGTGGAACGACCTACGGGGGAAGGTGCGTTCAACGGTCTCCAGGCACAACATCGCGGTGCAGCGGACTGGCGGCGGACCCCCACCTCCTCCCCCACAACTAACAACATGGGAGGAGCAAGTCTTGACCATCATGCATCCAGAGGGCCTCGGAGGAGTCGGTGGAGGATGGGACACTGGTAAGTCAAATCTTAACTATCATATCCCCCACCCTACCTGCATGCTATCACACACCCCCACCCTCACCCCCTCCCCTATCACTCCAACTCCTCACTAATGTACTAATAACACAAACCACACATCCCAACACCAAGCCCTGCATGACACAACTAAGCATGGTCACCCCTCACTAAAGCATGCTCACTGCACATACCCAGAACAACCCCCTAACCATCATCACACAAGCCCCCACACAGTAATGCTTGCACTGGGGTACACAGACACACCCATGGCACACCATCACACACACGTGCAATAATCATGCTCTTATGCCCCTGCAGGAACCCGAAGGACCGTCACCACACCAGAGGGTCCAGACAACACCACTCCACCCCCAGAAGAGGCCCACAGTGACGATAGCAGCTCTGCCCTACTGGATCCTGATGACCAGCCCGGACCATCGTGGGCCTCGGGACAGTCGGTTCCCCTTGCACAGGCACAGCCCAACACTGACCTTCCACCCTCTGGTAACACCAGCACAGCATCCACCCAGCGGGCCCAAACCTCCCTACCAAGGACAGGTCAATCAGTGGTGTGTCCACCACTACAGGGAACCCAGGATAACCCACCACCCCAACAACAACAGGGACCTGGGGGCAGTGGTAGTGGGCACACGGTCCAGGGGACGGAAGCACAGGAACACAGGGGAACTGGGAGGGCTGCTGTGCGACAGGGGGCGGACAGGCCAAGGGAACCCACTCTCCACGAGGCCCTCTCCTCCATCATGGGAGCCTACCACCACTCCCAGGAGACGATTGCGACGGTCCTGGCCAAGGTTCAGGAGATCCTGCGCCTGCAGGAGGAACAGTATTTGGGGTTCAGGGAGGAGCTCAGGACCATCAGCTCCGCCTTGGGCACCATCGTAGGGGTGCTGAAGGACATACAGAACACCATGAGGGACACCGTGGCACTCCAAGGGGCCCCTGACACTAGCCAGGATGATGAACTGCCCACCACCTCCGCCGGCGCTTGTTGACAGGACGCCCCGCCACAGGACCAACACACCAGCACCCCACCCCCTGCAGACAGACAACCACCACGCAAGCGGTCCCTGAGATCCAGGAACAGGACAGAGCAAGATGGCAAGACCCTCGCCAGGAAATTAGACCACCCTGTTTGTCCTCCCACTGTACCACCTTGTTACCGTGTCCATACTTAAACTGCCCCAGCTCCACTTCCTATGCCCAGATGGGCAGTGCATCTGTGAGACTAATAGACTGGACTCTGCCATGGACATTCCTACGCCATCACCCATCCTCTTTTTACAACCCCCTCACATTTCTGAGCACTTCAATAAACACCCTTGAAACACAAAACAATCTTGAGTCAGTCTGTGATTTACTAATTATGTATTATCAATGACAGTGTCATAATGCGTTTCCCATTGTAAGGCTAACATACCTATGTCACACATCACAAGTCCTTGAAGGATGCAAGCAGATGACACGTTGGTAACCACACCTGTGAAACCGTAATGGAAAGGTACAACTCAGATACCAAATAGTGTTTGAAATCGACAAACCGGATAGAGGTATACGTGTGAAAGTTAATGTAATGTTAAACATGAAAATGTTCTCACCTGTGTGTCACTGGAAATATTGCTGTATGACTGACTCCCTGTTGTCATTGTCTTCTTCCTCAGCTTCCTCCTCATCACTGTCCACAGGCTCCACAGCTGCAACAACACCGTCATCTGGATCATCCTCCTGCAGAAAAGGCACCTGGCGTTGCAAAGCCAAATTATGGAGCATGGAGCAGGCGATGATGATCTCGCACACCTTCTTCGGTGAGTAGAATAGGGATCCACCTGTCATATGGAGGCACCTGAACCTGGCCTTCAGGAGGCCGATGTGCGTTCGATCACCCTCCTAGTCCGCCATGGGCCTCATTGTAGCGTTCCTCTGCCCTGGTCCTGGGATTCCTCACTGGGGTCAATAGCCAGGAAAGGTTGGGGTAACCAGAGTCCCCCAATAGCCATACATGGTGCCTCTGGAGTTGACCCATCATATCAGGGATGCTGCTATTTCACAGGATGTAGGCGTCATGCACTGAGCCAGGGAACATAGCATTTACCTGCGAGATGTACTGATCTGCCAAACATACCATCTTGGACATTCATTGAATGATAACTCTTCCTGTTCCTATACACCTGTTCACTCCTGTGGGGGGGGACCAGAGCTACATGGGTCCCATCAATGGCACCTATGACGTTGGGGATATGTCCAAGGGCATAGAAGTCACCTTTCACTGTAGGCAAATCTGCCACCTCAGGGAAAATGATGTATCGCCGTACGTGTTTCAGCAGGGCAGACAGCACTCTGGAAAACACGTTGGAAAACATAGGCTGGGACATTCCTGATGCCATGGCCACTGTTGTCTGAAAAGACCCACTTGCAAGGAAATGGAGCACTGACAGCACCTGCACGTCAGGGGGGATTCCAGTCGGATGGCGGATTGGTGACATCAGGTCTGGCTCCAACTGGGTACATAGTTCCTGGATTGTGGCACGGTCAAACCGGTAGGTGACGATGACATGTCGCTCTTCCATTGTCAACAGGTCCACCAGCGGTCGGTACACCGGAGGATTCCGCCATCTTCTCAACTGTCCCAGCTGACGGTGCCTACGAAGGACAACAGCGAAGAATCAGTCATTATTCCTCCAGGTATGTACCCACAGTTACACACAAGACTACACCACTCACAGAACCCTTCCTGTATGTGTGTTGAGTGTAGGCCTAGCTATGTGTGACGCAGAGGTAAATTAAGCCATGTGGGCCCCTAAAATGGCGGCTGCCTGACCTCTAAACTGGGACAATGGGATTGTGGGGTAACTGCGCTGGCGTTGCACACCGTCGCGGTAGGCGACCGCGGCGCAATGCTGCATTGGTTAACTTTGGACCCTATGGGTCCCAGGAGCCAATTGACAGGTGCGCCGGCGGTGATGATGCGCACTGCCGCGGACGTCACCGCCGCGGACGTCACTGCCATTTTCTATCTGTTCAATCACTAGATATCTGACCTTTGACAGGAAAGGACCTACACTGCAAGTACTGCTGTGACCTCGGTCTGGAAGCGACGATGGCTGCTGCATCTGGGGAAAGGGCCCCTGCCTTCACTGCACAGGAGTTGGAGAAACTGGTAGACGGGGTCCTCCCCCAGTACACGCTACTCTACGGTCCTCCAGACCAACAGGTTAGTACACAGGGAGCACGTGGTATGGGCTAGGCCTGGGTGGAGAGGGCTGGTTGGAAGAGGGAAGGGGGCAGAGTTCATAGTACATTAATGCATGGGAATGAATGGGCCACATGGCCAGAGTAGGGAGGGGGCCCCTCACAACGACGGTGCAGTTGTTAATGACTGTTCCTCTTTCCTTGTGCATGTCATGTAGGTCAGCGCCCACCAGAAGAGGGACATTTGGCGTGCCATCGCCAAGGAAGTCCGGACCCTGGGGGCCCACCAGAGACGGGGCACCCACTGCCGTAAGAGATGGGAGGACATTCGCCGCTGCAGCAAGAAGACAGCGAAGGCTCAGCTGGGGATGGCCTCCCAACGTGGGAGGGGTGCCCATCGCACCATGACCCCCCTGATGTTCCGGATCCTGGCGGTGGCCTACCCGGAGTTGGATGGGCGCTTGAGGGCATCACAGCAGACACAAGGGGGTGAGTACACTCTCATTCTGCGGACTTTGCGCACAGTGGAGGTGTCTGGGTGGGGGAAGTGGGCTGTGGGTGTCCCTAGGCCAGGGCGAGTTCGGTAGGCAAGGCCCCTCCATAATGTAGGCCATGTGGCACTCTACCCCACATCAGCAGAGTGCCAAGTCGAGGTATAGTTGCCCCTGTGACATCCATGTGCGTAGATGTCCACCGTTGCCATGTAGGCCATATCCCAGGAATTGCATGTGCAGAGGGCAGGAGCACGGCGTAACGCAGGGGGCTGCTGTGTCTGTCTTGTCCGCCGACGGTAGCAGTATGCCATGCACTAAAACTCTCTTTCTTCTGTCAGCATCATCAGGCGAAGGTACAGTGGTACCGGAGCACGAGGGAGCTGCATCCCACATGGCCATGGAGGGCCACACCACGGACTCTGAATGCACCAGTGGGACGATCACCAAGCAGCGACACGGACTCGTCCGCTGATGGGGGCTCCCTTGTGGTGGCGGCACCATCTGTGCGCCCCACTTCTACAGGTACAGCCGCCACCTCCCCTACCAGCACCGCCTCCCAGCAGCCCCTCAGTGTTCGCCCCGTGCCCGCTCACCCAGGAGGGTGGGCATCACCTTCGCCCCAGGCACCTCAGGCCCTGCCCCAGTCACCCCTGCTGCCCTCAGTGAGGAGGCCATTGACCTCCTCAGGTCACTCACTGTTGGACAGTCTACCATTGTGAATGCCATCCAGGGAGTAGAACGAGAGTTGCAACACGGTAATGCATTCCTGGAGGGCATTCATTCTGGTCAGGCTGTCCTTCAGCGAACCCTGCAATCTCTGTCCTCAGCACTGATGGCAGCCCTTGTCCCTGTGTCTAGCCTCCCCCCTCCAACCTCCTCCACCCAGACCCAATCTCCTGTACCCCAGCCCATCCCAAGCACACCTACAGACCAGCATGCACACAAGTCAGCACACACAGGTAGCTCAAGCAAACATAGGCACCACACAACCCACAGGCACTCACGCAAGCCTCACCCACGTACAGACACAGCAACATCCACTGCCTCCACTGTGCCCCCCTCCTCCTCTTCTCCCTCCTCCCTCCCAGTCTCGTCTACACACACACCTGCATGCACCACATCTACAGGCACCCTGAACCGCACAAGGAGACCCAGCACCACAAGCCGCTCACCTGCACTCACCACCTCCACTCCCATTTACACGTCCCCTGTGTTCTCTCCCAGTGTGTCTGTGAAGCCCCCTCCCAAAGTACATAAACGCTGGCAATCACTCACCCAACATCCATCCACCTCACGACAGCCTCCAGTACCTGCACCTGCACCCAAAACACCTAAAGTGACACCTCCGACAACCACCTCCTCTTCCTCCACTCCCAGGCCCCCTCCAACTACCCATCCCAGTGTTCATCAGAAACTGTCCCTCTGTAAAGTTGACCTTTTTGCACCCCCCCTCCAATTCATCAGTCTCGTCGTAGCGCCTCAGCCAAAAAGCCTCCAATACGATTATACGACGGAACACCGAATCAAAAACAACTACTAACCTTAACAACGAGGTCGTCCTTACTACTAATGATTTTACCACAAATGTCTTAACAACGAAATTTCGTTGTAAAGGCATTCCTGATAAAACCATTACTAATAGGCACCATTCACCCTACATCCCTCACCCCACCCCCCAACCCCACCCCAAAACCTAAAACCCCCTGACCCCCACCCCCTCCCCAAAACCAAAAACGCCCCACCCCCCAACCCCTCCACAAAACTAAAAACGCCCCACCCCCCAACCCCACCCCAAAACCTAAAACCCCCTGACCCCCCACCCCCTCCCCAAAACCAAAAACGCCCCACCCCCCAACCCCACCCCAAAACCTAAAACCCCCTGACCCCCCACCCCCTCCCCAAAACCAAAAGCGCCCCATCCCCCCAACCCCACCCCCTCCCCAAAACCAAAAACGCCCCATCCCCCCAACCCCACCCCAAAACCTAAAACCCCCTGACCCCACACCCCCTCCCCAAAACCAAAAACACCCCACCCCCCAGCCCCACCCCAAAACCTAAAACCCCCTGACCCCCCACCTCCTCCCCAAAACCAAAAACGCCCCATCCCCCCAACCCCACCCCAAAACCTAAAACCCCCTGACCCCCCACACCCTCCCCAAAACCTAAACCCACTACTTACCTTAGTCAACCCCTTGTCACCTGCGTCGTCCTCCTTCGCCAACTCCCTTCTTTGTACCTTAACCACGCATGTTCGTTGTTCAGAACATACGTAGTTAAGGCACAAAAAAACGAAGTTGTGGTTAAAGAAAGCGTTGTTGCGCTTTCGTTAACCACGACTTTCGTAATCAAAAAGTCGTAAAAAAGGATGTTTCCTCTCCAATACCAGTGGTGCCTGTTCAAGGTTTGTGGAGTGCACCGGCCACCAGGGCAGGCAGTATGGCCCGGAGCCAAGGCACTGGCAGCCCACCCCCTGTAAAGGCTCTAAAATTGGAGAGTGGACGACGGGACCGTGTGAAGACTCCTGGTGGGAAAACAACTCACATGGGTTCCAAGGGGATTGGAGAGTCAGCTGTGACTCCACCAAAGGTGGGGAAGGGCCAGAGGAAGTCTGCCCAGCCTGTTGTGAGTGTCACGGCGGAGAAGTGCGCCAACATTTCCGGCGGTGGAGACACAACCGCCAGCACCGTCGTCACTGGTCCAGAGAACACCGCCAGAGTCACAGCCCAGGAGGGCCCAAGTATCGTCAGTGGTCAGGAGACCACCGCCGGAGTCACAGCCCAGGAGGGCACAAGTATCGTCACTGGTCCTGAGACCACCGCCGGAGTCACAGCCCATGAGGGCCCAGGTATCGTCAGTGGTCAGGAGACCACCGCCGGAGTCACAGCCCAGGAGGGCACAAGTATCGCCACTGGTCTAGAGACCACCGCCGGAGTCACAGCCCAGGAGGGCACAAGTATCGTCACTGGTCCAGAGACCACTGTCGGAGTCACAGCCCAGGAGGGCACAAGTATCATCACTGGTCCAGAGACCACCACCGGAGTCACAGCCCAGGAGGGCACAACTATCGTCACTGGTCAGGAGACCACCGCCGGAGTCACAGCCCAGGAGGGCACAAGTATCGTCACTGGTCAGGAGACCACCGCCACCGCCAGAGTCACAGCCCAAGAGGGCCCCGGCTGCCACAACCCAGGTAGGCTATGATGGAACGTCATGCCACACACCAATGCCCAGTGTAGGGAACGTCATGCCACACACCAATGCCCAGTGTAGGGAACGTCATCCCACACACCAATGTCCGTACCAGAACCGCCATGGCAAAGCACCGCTGAACAGTCCTGAACCGCCATGTCGAAGCACCGCTGAACAGGGCAAAGACCGCCATGGCAAAGCACCGCTGAACAGGGCAAAGACCGCCATGGCAAAGCACCGCTGAACAGGGCAAAGACCGCCATGGCAAAGCACCGCTGAACAGGGCAAAGACCGCAATGGCAAAGCACCGCTGAACAGGGCAAATACCGCCATGGCAAAGCACCGCTGAACAGTCCTGAACCGCCATGTCGAAGCACCGCTGAACAGGGCAAAGACCGCCATGGCAAAGCACCGCTGAACAGGGCAAAGACCGCCATGGCAAAGCACCGCTGCACAGGGCAAGCACCGGGTAGGAATGAATAGACCCCCACATCAGGCATCCTTATCCCATGTGCAGCTGGGACAGTGACAGGACAGGAACTTTCACGGGGAGACTCATCCAGTCTGGGCACCAGTCCCCCTCCAGAACCAGTGGAGACCTGCATCCACTCTGTCTGTCCTGCACAAGATGAAGCACTCTGGGCACCATTCCCCCCCACTACCAGTGGAGACCTGCATCTACTTGAGAGACTGTGGCTTTGCACTCCCCAGGATGGCACAGTGGGCAAGCGACCCACTGTAGAGACTTGAGAGACTGTGGCTTTACACTCCCCAGGATGGCACAGTGGGCACCCCACCCACTGTAGAGACTTGAGAGACTGTGGCTTTGCACTCCCCAGGATGGCACAGTGGGCAAGCCACCCACTGTAGAGACTTGAGAGACTGTGGCTTTGCACTCCCCAGGATGGCACAGTGGGCAAGCCACGCACTGTAGAGACTTGAGAGACTGTGGCTTTGCACTCCACATGATGGCACAGTGGGCAAGCCACCCACTGTAGAGACGTGAGAGACTGTGGCTTTGCACTCCCCAGGATGGCACAGTGGGCACCCCACCCACTGTAGAGACTTGAGAGACTGTGGTTTTGCACTCCCCAGGATGGCACAGTGGGCAAGCCACCCACTGTAGAGACTTGAGAGACTGTGGCTTTGCACTCCCCAGGATGGCACAGTGTGCACCCCACCCACTGTAGAGACTTGAGAGACTGTGGCTTTGCACTCCCCAGGATGGCACAGTGGGCAAGCCACCCACTGTAGAGACTTGAGAGACTGTGGCTTTGCACTCCCCAGGATGGCACAGTGGGCACCCCATCCACTGTATAGACTTGAGAGACTGTGGCTTTGCACTCCCCAGGATAAATAAATGGGCATGGAGCCCCGTCGTGGATCTGGCTTTGCAGTCATCCGGCTGAGGTGCCCCTCCTTCCCTTCCCCCTGAGGTGCCTGTAGTATTTCTATCTGATGCCCCGGCAGTGTTCTCTCCGATTGTGGTCAGGTATCCTTTGTGGGCCTCGTCCATGCATTTTTGGACTGTTGGTGCACGGACATTGTTGTGTACATATCTGCACTACTTCTCGTACTGTATACAGTATAACTATGACTGATTTTCATATATATCTGTATATTTTTGTATGACATGTATATTGCCACATTACAATGTTCGACCGAATTTTGCTTTGTCTTTTCATTCTTCCGGGGGGATTGTAGGTTGTTACTGTGATTTTTGTGAATGCATTGGTGCGTATGTTGTATAATGCGAGGTTGGGGGTGGGGGTGGGGGTGTTTGGTGGGTGTCCCCCTAACTTTTGCCTCCCCCTTCCCCCATGTCGTAGGTGCAGTACTCACCGTTGTCTTCGGCGCCTACGTAGATGATGGTCGTAGAGGAGCAGAAACACAAGGGCAGGGAGTATTTGCAGTTCCGGGTCCATGGAGTCCTCGTTCCTCGTGGGATGTGTTCAGGTGAGTGTTTTCCCATTGCCAAAGCTGTTTCCGCCGTGTTTTTATCCACGGTGAATCCGCCCCGGAAAAGGTGGCGGATTGGCGGGTTGTGATACTATGGGCGGTACATTGTGTTCCGCCTGTCTGTTGGCGGTGACCGCCGCGCTGCTTGTCTATACCGCCGTGGTGGGCGGTGTGTTAAAGTGGCTGTCTTTGTTGGCGGCTCCCGCCAGGGTAATAATTCCCTTTTTTTATCCGCCGGCCTGTTGGCGGTCTTACTGCCGCTTTAACACCGTCCGCCAGGGTTGTAATGACCACCTTTGTGACCCCGCCATTTTTCTTTGTCCCCCTCTTCAAGGATGATCACCAAGATGCCTCTTTCCAGGAAGGTGCTGAGATGGACGTTCTTTTTTTTTAACGTTTTGTTCAGATTTTTCAAATCGAGCCAAAGTTTTAGCAAAACATAGCACTGCGAACCATAAAACTCTCTTCCAATGGAATTTCTGACATAACTATAACTACAAAGTATATATATATATATATATATATATATATACATATATATGTGTATATATATATATACATATATATATATATATATATATATATATATATATATATATATATATATATATATATATATATATATATATAAATTAACAGCAGTAAAGTGCTTGTGCACTGCCTTTTAAACATGGCAAAATTAGCTTCCACCTAATTGGTCATTTAATTTATCTATAAGTTCCTAGTATATTGTACCATATGTATATAGGCTGTGTAAATGTAATGCTAAACGTGGACTACAGCACTGTCCCACCCACTAAAGCATTACTGTAAAACATGTTTCTGGCCTTCCTCTGCAGCCTGTAAAGCAGCTTTAAACTTTTACCTGCCATTTCGACCTGAGAAAATAAACCTTTTGCCAGGTCTAAATGTTCCTTTTCCAAACTCAAATATCACACCCAATGTAGGCCCTAAATTATCATATGGTAGTGGGCATGGTATTTAAAAAGTAGGACATGTGTATTTAGGTTTTGCATGTCCTGGCAGTGAAAAATCTCCAAAATTATTACACTAACACAGGTTTATCTTATTACATTCAATACGTGCTAAACTCAGTTTGGAATTAACCAGAGAAATACTTCTTACAGTCTCTTTAATTGTAATTTATAATCCTCCTTAAAGGTGAAGCCAGATTTTAAATTACTATTTTGAAAATGTCACTTTTGGAAAGTTGGCATTTTGCTGTCCAAGCAAAATGAGTCTTACTGTCAGTGACCAGGATCATCTAACTGTTAATGACTCTCCTGTGGTGTGATGTGTTTTTCTCCCAGAGAGTGCATCATGGGCCTTGGGTGTCGGCAAAGGGACTTTAAAGTGCTTTAAAGGGTAGCATGATGCCATATTCAACCTCTTCCTGACTTCAGATGATGCCTACCCTGTCATTCGCAAATGCAGTTCATACCTGGCCCTGTCTGCATGGTCTTTCATTATACAGACTGAAGCTAAACTGCGAGGAATGGGAAGATCTGATCAGATTACGTTTTAGAGTTAGACAACAGGGTGTCCCTCACCCACATGCTAGCACTGGGCATAAAGGTGGCATATCCAGAACCTAAAACCAGAATAATTCTAGACATGAGAAGATTCAGAAGAACTGTCCTGCTGTCTATAGAAGGAAAACTAGACTTGCTTGCCTTGAATCCCAGGACCCCAGACCAGAGACGTTTTAAGGCATGGGCAAAGTGAGCTCTGGCCCAGGGCCCCTGCCTTCCGGGGGGGGCTGATAGAGCCAGCTCTGTTCTGCAGAGAGTCTTTCCCTGCTGACCTTGAATAATTCTTAAACAGATTGTTTAAAATATCATTTCCCTTTAAATTATTTTTTATATGAGTGATGTGTGAGAGTCTATTACAGACATTTTGCAGAGAAATGCTGTGTTTATGTTTCATACAACATCCATAAATAAAGTTTCTTTTAGATCAAAACAGAACAGACCCTCAATCAATCGATCAATCAATCAGTGATTTACAAAGCAAAGCTAATAACCTCACATATTAGTGAGCTACTGCTGTGTTAAAATATTGAAAACACACATCACTATCTCTGAATATTGGATGTAACAATTTTAGAAATTGGGCAAGTGTGCCTGAGCACCTTCAGTGACTTGGCCAAAGAGGACAAGAAAGTGCTGAAATTGGATCATAAATTTCAAGCTGTTCCGAACAGGGGTCCCCAAAATACGTTTGGCCCGGGCCCCAAAAAATCCTTCAGATGTCCCTGCTCCAGATGTGGCTCCAAGGGTCAGTTGGCTGACCTCCCGTTTGAGCTACAGGGACACAACCTGCTTCTAGAAGCCTTGCCACCTCTCTCGCTGACCCGTACAAATTGGACCTGACTTGGTCCACCATGTTGGCCTCGGTGGGAGTGAGTCCTGACCTCCAAGTGTCATCCTTAAGGTCCTGGACCCTTGATTCACACTACATTTCTTCCTTCCTAACTAAAGGTTTCACCAGATCAGACGTTGAGCAACATAGAGCGCAACAAACCAGCACTCTGCAGATTCTGCAACAAAGGCAGAAGATAAAAGCTGCAGCAGGGCGAACTTGGCCTTGTATCTGGCTCGCCCTCCACTACGGTCAGCTTGTGATTTTGTCCCACTGCAGTGAGACGAGATACTTACAGTCGGAGCTTCGCGCCTCTTGGTGCTATTTTAACATAAAGTTAAAAAACTCATATCGCTGATTCTACAGATTGGATATTTGTTATTATGGTGTCATTTTTGTATTACCATATTCCCTATTTTTCCACATTGGTTTGGGATTCTTCTTCTGTTGTGTTTTTAATTTATTGATGTTTGAGTGCTGCATAAATACACAACTGCCTCTAAGTTAAACCTGACTGCTTGTGTGCCAAGCTACCAGAGGGTTAAGCAGAGGTTTAGTTAGTGACTTTTGTGATTCACCCTTGACAAGGATTGAGATTATTATATGAGGTGGGTTCCCACTCCGTCAACTAATAACGCAAGTTATTTCAATATTTATTTTAACTAGGTCACGAGAGACACCTTGGTAAACGGTATAACATGTTACTCAATCAGCATATACACCTCAATATGTTTTTGAACTTCAATGGTACATTGTGAAAACAATGAGGATCTCTGCATATGGAATCTAGGCTTTGGAACAAATATGTCATCTTCTTATCATCCTATATATACAAAAAAAGTCAAACGTTATGCACATTTGTATTTACATGATTGCAGGGAGAGCATTATTCTGTTTATTTTAAAATCTTAAAGCAGTTGATTGAAATGTAAAAGAATGCTCCTTTTTATGCTCCGGACTGGTGCAGTTAAACCAAATAAATAATATCAGATCATCGATAAGCGCTATAACTACAACTGATGAAAGAAAAGAAAAGAACTGGAGGTCGCAAGTTTGATAAGAACGGAGAGCAGGACTCAAAAGATAAACATATGTTCAGGTATTTACAATTAAGCTAACTGGAGTCAGATGTTTGATTAGAAACGATGGAGAAAAAAATCATAAAATAGCAAATTCATTCCCTGCGGCTGTTTCAGAACATAGGGCTCCAGGGCGGCTGACCAACTACTGCACATGGGTGGATAGAGCATTGGTCAATGGCAGCCAAAGATTTTACCTTTGGATTTAATCTTCCCTGAGCATCACAACACAGGTACTCATATGCTAAGGCTGGTGCGTTCCTGTGTACAGACATTCAATTTACAGCATGCTATTTATTAATAATTCACACCTCGAGGCCATGTACCTATCACGAAGTAGGTGTGATTCTGTTCATGGGCTGTAAGTTCACAGTGTTCTGGCTGTGAATAATTCACATCTCCCCGCCAAGTGCTTATTCACAGACTGGTGCGATCCTACTGCAGTCAATTCGCAGTATAGTTAGTATGAATAATTCACACCTATCAAGTGTCAGTAATGTATGGTATCTTAAAGGAGCACACCAGGAGTTATAGCCACAAGAAATTTGGGGATACAACATAAATACATAAACTTTCTTCCAGGTTGATGATTGAGTGAGGCGCCGTGCTTATAAAAAATGGAAAAATAACCTCCGCACCTCTTAAGAAGTTTTTGTCGCCAATCCACCAACTGACCAAATGCAAGACTTCTTATCCTTGGGCATACAAAGGGTAAACAGAAGCCATGGACCATTTGAAAGTCCTACTGTTCCTTTTCGCCCACCTTCCCTTCATGGATGCTGCCAAGCGGAGTAAGAAGAAAGCAAAGTGCCATCAACAAGGGTAATCTGTTGTACTGTTACATTGTGTT
The DNA here is from genome assembly GCF_031143425.1 of Pleurodeles waltl. Taxonomy (NCBI): domain Eukaryota; kingdom Metazoa; phylum Chordata; class Amphibia; order Caudata; family Salamandridae; genus Pleurodeles; species Pleurodeles waltl. The sequence continues at coordinate 638,598,645 of NC_090444.1, forward strand.
ATGTGGGTGCATGTGGTGTATGAGATAGTGAATTTTGGGAGATGCGGGTTATTTTATGATGACCAGTGAGTGACAATCATAAGACGCACAGTCTTGAAAACCTCTCTTCATTGCCCTCTGCCTCCCATCTCCTCTTTGACTAACGGAATTATCATCAGCAGACTGTTAGTTATGAATCACTTTCTAGTGCAAACCGTGAACCATTGAATGCATCAGGATTCATCTTCCATTTTATAACTTTAGGCACACTTATAGGTGCATCAATTACACTTTGGACTCACGTGGCCTTGTTTATGTTTGCAAGTGCCCTCCAAGCACCTTCCTAGTTTCTGAGAAATATGCCTAACATGGATGAGAGCTCTGAGAAGAAATGTGAGAAGAAAGGACGTCATTTGTAGCGTATATTGTTGGAGTATGTTCACATAATATGAATATCAGTAGAACCATTAGAAACAGTAAACAGAAATGTGTCTACCTATGTGACTGAGAAACAGGGAGCGCCTAAACCACTTAAAACATCTAGAAACTGACAACTGAAATGACCTCTGCTGGAGAAACTGTTATTGTATGCATTCCGTTTAATTACTTTTGTAATGCAAAACAGACATATACCATCAAAGTTCATCATACCAATAAAATGCATGGACTCTATTATATTTGGCACAAAGGAAATATTGAGTTACCACCAGGAGGAGACATGGAGCAAGTCTAAACAGGATGAGACTCTTCACTTGCACGGTTGGCGATTTTGGTAACAATCCACGGGCAATCTGGGCAATGTAAATACAAAAAGCCAAACTGAAAGCATTTACCTGAAGAAAATGAAATGTTGTAAGGACCCTTATATCCCTACAAGACTGCTGGATTAGGGGATGGCAGCACCTCTGATTGTAGGTGGCTGCGTCACTCCTACACCAGTTGGCAAATGTCGGCCCAACATTTATGGCTGTCTAGCAGCACGTCACCTAAACCCAAACAGTGAAGGTGATTTCTGACAGCCTAGAGCATGGACTCTATAAGACACTCTTAGGGAAAATCGCGGTGCAACAAGTCTTACCATTTTCTCTCGTTACCAATAAGGCCCATATTTATACTTTGTTAGCGACGCATTTGCATCATTTTTTGATGCAAAAGCGGCACAAACGTACAAATTACAATTGTATTTTGTACGTTTGCGCCGATTTTATGTAAAAAAATGGCGCAAATGTGGCGCAAAAAAGTGTAAGTATGGGCCTAAGTCTCTTACACACTCAGCGGCAGGAAAGAAGATGCAGGAAAGTTTCCAATAAATGTATTGAAAAGATTGCAATCTATGATAAAATGCATGAGCTGCAATGATTAGGATAATGGCAAGAGACAAAATCAGGATTGTGAAAATACGCAGAGTGAATATGAACAATCCCAACATTTTGCAAAAAACATGAATATGCAAATTCCTCCCTAAAGCGTATTGTCTACCCTAAATAGAGCAAGGCATGATAAACCTAATCTGTCTAAGCCATGTCCATGAGAAGAGCCCAAAACCCCATTACCTTAGGACAAGGTTGGCCTCCAGTCAGGCTTCATAAAAACACAAAGACTGAGGTCTGCTGCAAAGTGACATGGAGTTTAGATGGAATATCCTGATTGGTACCCCCTCTAATGACCTTGTTCTCAGAGAGTTTTTTTATAAGGCCCATGTTATTGTCCGTGTAGACATCCTTACGTGGATATGTACCTAAGCGTTAGATTATGTGTGCAAACTTGTATCGACAATATCATAACAAAATGCCTAACATGTTCACATTCTGTTCTCGTCTAAAGTGAAGCAAAGGGACATAATGACAATCCAATACGTACATTATTGATAATGGCGCTTTCACAGAATGGCAACTGATTAAAAAATAAAAACATTTCTTATAAATTGCAAGAACTGAAAGTACAGCTAAAATGAATAAAAATGAATAATAAAACAGAGCATATTTCTCTAGGTAAATTGGAAGAGGCCAGCAAGCCGAAGCTAAGCTAAACTCCTATACCCCAGCAAAGTAAAATGGATACACGACAGAAAGAGACAATGGGCCACTCACCAGATTAGGGAGCGCGATCATCATGAAAGTGTTCCTGGGCCAGATGTGGAGATAGTTGGGTTTCATTGCAAACTAGAGTAAGGACAAAGGAGATAATGTTTATTGAATTCTAGCATTAGAATGCATTAGCAGCCATCCCAATAAAATGTTCAGTAAGATTTTTCCTGAGTATTTTTCTTACTTTGCAAATGTGTGGGGTATTCGTCAATAAAGGTACCCTATAAATTAATGCCTCCCTTTAACAAAGGTGTTTGCTTCCACATTCACCTAGATGCTAGTCATGCTCTTGTGTCTGTTGCCGTTTTCATTCCAACATAGATGGCTGCAACAACAATTAAATTCTCATGCCCTTAAATAGTGGAACAGCTCTATCCTTTTTTCTGAAAAGATGGTACTAAGTTAAAAATCCCTTTGTCTGTTCCATCTCTTTCTCTATATAAAAGCCTGTTGAAAAATGGGAGCGCCCCCTCAGTCTTGACAGAATTATAGACAGGATTATATCACTGTCAGTCCTAGAATATCTAGAGATATTGCTTAATAGAAAAGAATTTGAAAGCCCAGGAAGACCCTGGAGAGCCCCTCAGTCTCTCATTTCAGATGGACTTAAAATCTGACATTCACAGTGTCCCGGTTCCAAAGCCTATCCATGCACTCAGAGTACCACCCCTCCCCATTGTCACAGATCCCTCACATAATAAAGTTGTGTGTGTGTGTTTGTGTCCTGTCAGTCAGACGCATAGTACTGTGGACTGGATGAGCATCCAACGTGCATGTGTCTTGAACACCAGAGTCATTTAACTGGTGTCCTGTGTGTTGCTCCATGTTATCAGAACATTATTTTTGAAGTGAGAGCTTATCCAATGTGGTAACATTTCAGTGGAGCATTCAGCCAAGCGTTGAGCGCATCCCCTCTGGATCAGTGAAGAAGTCAGGTGGGTTGCGCTCTTTGATTTGGAACTCTTGGGTAACACTTGTGAAGATACTGTGAAGGCATTGAAGGAATGGACTTGAAAGGGAACAGGATCGAGTAATGAAAACCACCATAAGCATTATGAAGGAAAAAGGATATGAGCATATATTCATCAGATGAATAGTTCAAGTTAGTTGAGGGGGTATTTTATCCAGTTATTCAAAACTACTCCTATTGCACAGAGTACGATAATTTTCATAAATTATATGTTTGTGATCTTGGAAGTTTTTTAACATGGGTTTTTAATATTATTGGAAAGTAAATAATTGCACTGATTGCTTAAATATCAAATCACTAAAATTTAAGGAATAGTGTATTATTGTAACTCCTCATTAAAGACAAGAATCCATATTTGACAACCAGCCCTGATTCACAGCATTTTGCACAAATTTAAACAGAAATCCTGTGAATTAGGAAGGAAGAATTCCAAAAAGAACTAGAGCATGTGTTTGTAAAACACATAGGACCTAGAAATATGTGAACTACTCACACTAGTAAACTGAAACACTCTTACTATAATTCAGAATCTCAGCATCCAGAGTGTGATGTTTTTAGGAGTATTTTGATATTAGTAGTGGTGATGGGCAATTTCTCGGGCCGCACAAGGTGATACGTCATTTAGTTTTCACGCAGGGAAGGCTTTACATCGATTTCCTGTGCTCGGTCATGGATCCTCTTCGCGTTGCGGGGTTTTGAGATGCGTGGATTTCCGGTGCTGACAGGATGAAGTCACAGGGGCTACGTCGATCCGGTGGGCTTTGTGTGGAAATTTCTACCTCACGGCAGGCGCTGCTGAATCGATTCCTCTCTGGAAGTCGGGCTGTGTCGTTCTGACTCAGCTGTGCATCGATCCAGTGGGCAGTGCGTTGAATTTCCGGTCGCTACGCTGGCACTGCGTCGATCTCCTCATTGCGAAGTCGGGCTACAGTGTTCCAGTTCGGTGTGCAGTGAATTTCTCACTGCGATGCAGGCTGTGTGTCGATTTTTCACCGCACAAGGATTCCTTCTTGCAGAGATGAAGGGCCGTATTTATACTCTGGTTGCGCCGAATTTGCGTCGTTTTTTTCGACGCAAATTCGACGCTAAACTAACGCCAACTAACGCCATATTTAGGAGTGTGCGTCATTTTTTAGCGTGAACCCCTTCCTTGCGTTAATGATATGCAAGGGAGGCGTTCCCGTTTTAAAAAATGACTCCCAGGCCTTTATGTGGTATTTATACTCCCGGGCAAAAGAGACGCCCGGGAGTGGGCGTGGCCAAAAACGGCGCATTTGCGCCGCTTTTTAACGCCTGGGTCAGGGATGGCGTTAAGGGACAAGTGGGCTCAAAATGAGCCCAGAGTGCCCTCCCCTGCCCCCAGGGACCCCCCCTGCCACCCTTGCCCACCCCAGGAGGACACCCAAGGACGGAGGGACCCATCCCATGGACATTAAGGTAAGTTCAGGTAAGTTTTTATTTTTTTATTTTTTGTGGCATAGGGGGGCCTGATTTGTGCCCCCCTACATGCCACTATGCCCAATGACCATGCCCAGGGGACATAAGTCCCCTGGGCATGGCCATTGGGCAAGGGGGCATGACTCCTATCTTTACAATGATAGGAGTCATGTTGATGGGGGATGGGCGTCGAAAAAAAATGGCGCAAGTCGGGTTACGACGATTTTTTCGACGTAACCTGACTTGCCCCATTTTAAGACGCCCATACGCCATTTTCCCCCTACGCCGGCGCTGTCTGGTGTACGTGGTTTTTTTCCACGCAAACCAGGCAGCGCCGGTCTGTTTGCGCCGGCTAACGCCATTCCATAAATACGGCGCCCGCATGGCGCTTCAGAATGGCGTTAGACGGCGCAAAATTTTTTGACGCTAAACTGCGTTAGCGCAGTTTAGAGTCAAAAAGTATAAATATGGGCCGAAGTCTTTTTGGTCCTGAGACTTCAGGGAACAGGAGGCAAGCTCTATCCAAGCCCTTGGAGAGCACTCCTCACCACAGCCAGAGAGCAGCAAGGCAGCAGGGCAACAGCAAGGCAGCAGTCCTTCACAGAAAGCAGTCAGGTGAGTCCTTTGGGCAGCCAGGCAGTTCTTCTTGGCAGGATGCAGGTTCTGGTTCAGGTTCTCTTCTCCAGGAAGTATCTTGATGAAGTAGAGTGTCTACTTCAGAAGTGTCCAAATTGGTAGGGTCAGAGACCCTGCCTAAATACCTAAATGTGCCTTTGAAGTAGGGGAGACTTCAAAGAGTGGCTTAGAAGTGCACAAGGTCCCCTTTCAGTTCCATCCTGTCTGCCAGGGTCCCAGTAGGGGGTGTGACAGTCCTTTGTGTGAGGGCAGGCTACTGTCCTTTGACATGTAAGTGTCACGCTTTCCACCCTCCCAGCCCAGGAAGACCCATTCAAAATGCAGATGTATGCAAGTGAGGCTGAGTATCCTGTGTTTGGGGTGTGTCTGAGTGAATGCACAATGGAGCTGACAACTAAACCTAGCTAGACATGGATTGGAAGGCACAGAAGGATTTAAGGGTCATATGTACGAGCACATTTCCCCATAGACACAGAATGGGTAAAACCCTTTGCTACATCTGGCCCTAAGTGTAGAGAAATGCTCACTTTCTAAAAGTAGCATTTCTAAAATAGTAATATAAAATCCAACTACACCATTCAGCAGGATTTTGTATCGCCATTCTGACCATACTTAATAAGACCTGGCTACTCCTTTCAGATCAGGATCTACCACTAAAACAGTATATGAGGCTAGCCCCAATGCTATCCTATGAAAGGAGCAGGCCTCACAGCAGTGGAAAAACGAATTTAGGAGTTGTACGCTACCAGGACATATAGAACACACATGTTCATGTCCTGCCTTTTACCTACATAGCACCCTGCCCTATGGGCTACCTAGGACCTACCTTAGAGGTGACTTATATGTAGAAAAAGGGTAGTTTAAGGCTTGGCAAGTACTTCTAAATGCCAAGTCGCAGTGGCAATGAAACTGCACACACAGGCACTGCAGAGGCAGGCCTGAGACATGGTTATGGGGCTACTTATGTGGGTGGCACAACCAGTGCTGCAGCCCACTAGTAGCGTTTAATTTAAAGGCCCTTGGCACATGTAGTGCACTTTACTGGGGACTTACAAGTAAATTAAATAAGCCAATTGGGTATGAGCCAATATCACCATGTTTTAAGGAGAGAGCATATGCACTTTAGCACTGATTAGCAGTGGTAAAGTGCACAGAGTCCTAAAGCCAGCAAAAAATGAGGTCAGAAAAAGAGAAGGAGACAGGCAAAAAGTTTGGGGGTGACCCTGCAGATAGGCCATTTCCAACACACTGCACGTATGATAGTTAGAAGACTTGTTTTAGGCACGTGACTTTCTCACGTTAGAGACTTTCTTGGGGTAGGAAGGGCGAGCAGTCCAGGCTTCCTCCGATAAGAAGAGGGGCTTAGAGACAAAGGCCCTCATTCCAACCCTGGCGGTCTCTGACCGACAGGGCGAGGGCAGCGGAAGCACCGCCAACAGGCTGGCGGTGCTTCCTGGGCTATTCTGACCGCGGCGGTAAAGCCGCGGTCAGAAAAGGGGAACCGGCGGTTTCCCGCCGGTTTTCCCCTGGCCCAGGGAATCCTCCATGGCGGCGCTGCTTGCAGCTCCGCCATGGGGATTCCAACCCCCTTCCAGCCAGCCTGTTTCTGGCGGTTTTCACCGCCAGAACCAGGATGGCGGGAACGGGTGTCTGGGGCCCCTGGGGTCCCCTGCACTGCCCATACCACTGGCACTGGCCACTGGCATGGGCAGTGCAGGGGCCCCCTAACAGGGCCCCTCAAAGATTTTCACTGTCTGCTTAGCAGACAGTGAAAATCGCGACGGGTGCCACTGCACACGTCGCACCCCTGCAACTCCGCCGGCTCCATTCGGAGCCGGCTTCCTCGTTGCAGGGGCTTTCCCGCTGGGCCGGCGGGCGGCCTTTTGGCGGTCGCCCGCTGGCCCAGCGGGAAAGTTGGAATGGCCGCCGCGGTCTTTTGACCGCGGGGCGGTCAATTCGGCGGTGACCGCATGGCGGTCGGCGACCGCCGCCCGCCGCGGTCAGAATGACCGCCATAATCTGTATTCCATTTGAGTATATTATAACCCCTTGCGCTAGGCTTTAAAATTCAGGATAATATCGAAACCCATGGTTAACGTCATGGTATGGGTGGTGCTTTCAGTTGAACTGGGTCTTTACAGAAGCATATAGGTCCCTTAGTGAAAGACAAGGGTGATTGAAAGAATGCAGGAAGGGATACAGTTTCCAAGACATAACTTTGAAATGACTGCCTGAGGTACATGAGGAAGCGCTGGATAAAAGATGTCAACTGTAAAAGTATTGCAAGTCCTAAATTAAAAAAGGAAGTCAAAAAAATCAAAAATAACTAAACCACGAAACCGATCACTCAACCAACAATGTAGCTTTGTCATGAAGATAAAAAAAGAGTAGCAAAATGTAAAATAGAACCAGCCCTGGCTAGCTGACTCCACTCAAAAAGTAAATATGCATGCCTATCAATCATTCTATGCAGCTACTTTCTATTCTCCAACCGAGTCACATAGTCACCGAGTCACGTAGTCAAGCTACTGTGCGGGACTTCTTGTCTCTGTGCAAGTCAAAAAGCACGATGAAGTTGCAGACTTCCAAGACTTATGGGCAATCTGGTGGAGAATGAAAAACACATAGAAGTACCACTGCTTATCCAGCAGTTCTTTCTTGTATGGAAGTCTCCTAGTTTTCCAGTGAACAAATATGAATATTAAGCTTAAGATGAATCAAGGGCTGGCCTGCGGATCAGAACTTATAATCCTTCGGTGGGTTTAGTTGGCATGTCAGAGCCTACTGGATACTGCAGGTTTTAGGATAGCCTTATAGACATATGGCCTATACCAGTCATTAAAGGCCCGCTCCAGTGTTAAAGGTCCGAGCTACACTAAAGGACACTACACTATGCCGGGCTATAAGTCTATTAGAACACTCTGCCCGAGAGTGCAAAATGTCCTAATTATAAAAACAAAGGCATGAGAGCTGCAGGAGGTTGAAATCCCTGAGGCACTGAAGACTTTGATTCACAGCTGTTGCAGTGATTGTTCAACAGCTAACAGCCACGTGCAGGCTACAGCTGTTAACTGTAGAACATTCACAGCAAAAGCTGTGAAAAGGGTTGGAGTCAGCCCCTTGTTCTCCCCAGCTTGACTTAACTTCTTTTTGTCTCATTCAGCTGAGCCCGGGAGAACCAGGAGCTGAGCAGCATTACCGCTCCATCTTTCTGAGGCTCCAGTGACTCTGCAAAAGGGAGGAGAAGGGGGAAGACCCTGGTGTGCCTTGCACCACAGTCTCTGCCTTTTCCTTTACCCTGCCCACTCCATGTATTTTGGGAAGGCAGAGGCTGTTTATTAGTACATTGAAATGTTGAAAGCAGCAGGCCTAGACCAGTTTATATAGGCCGCTGACGCTAAAATTGTCTTCAATGACACTCTCAACATTCCAATCTTCCAATCATGTGGTAGCATTTTTCCTACAATTACTGGTTACATCTGTGGACTTCCTGAACTGTGTCCACTCTGAGATCAGTTTGGGCTTTGTCAGATGTGACGCATAATGTCTTGTGTTTGGCGAGCCATTAATAGGAGAAATTAAACACAACATGGCAACAAAAGGGAGGGGTGGATTTATCCTGGGCAGGAGAAACTGTCCTAAAATAAAGGGTTTGGACTGGCTAACTATCCGCATCCATGAAGTATGAGACTGTTGGGCAGAAGCAATCAGGAATATCAGAGATGACCATTATCAGTGCAGTACAAAAAGACTGCCATCTTGTGCATCACACACAGATGAAAACCCAGCACTCACCATTGACAGCAACAACAAACACACACACCCACACACACACACACACTCTATGCACGTTACAGGCAACCTTCAATCATACATACCATAGACAAGATGAATGCAAATGCCCAACTAAGAGAGCGCCAGTAGTCATTCTCGCTACAAGGGTGTAGATAAAAAGACAAGTGCTTTTAACTACAAACAAGATGTTGCAATCATCATTCAATGCATTGCCTGGTCTGAGAGGACTGTAGCCACTCTCACACAAATGGAGTACACTTTGGGCATGAACTGCCATTACAGTGGAGCACTGAAGCTGATAAAACATTAAAGTATTGGGGGCATCACCACTGGGTCCGTATGATGATCAAGCTTATTGGGCAAAAAACATGCACGTCTGCCCAGAATTGTACAAGGGCAGTGCAGCACAGTTTTAACAATGGCATGCAGAAAATATTACACCCAACATAAGGCTTGATACAAAAAGTGACTCTACCTGTGTGTTGCTGCTCTACATGTGTAATATGCTAAAGAAAAACACCATGAGTCAGATCACAAAGCATTTTGAGTAGCACTATTTAATGTCCTTTGTGGTAAGTTAAGGCAGTGGCTGCTCCAAATACTTTACCATTCTGAAAACTAGATCTTGGAGGTGGTTAATTTTTATTATAACGTGCTATTTGATATTATATTGCAGTAGTTGTGCTGCACTCTGTTTTGCCTGTTTTGTTGTAATGTGTTCTGTTATGGTTTTAATGTTGCTGTGTTGCTTGTTATTGAGTTATATTATGTTGTTTACTTTATGTATGTTGATAAATGTTGCTACATATTTAGCCAAATGCAGCTCATGCCTAGAAAGGTCTTGTCACAAGCAACCAGTCCCCTCTATCTAAGGTGGTAAAATACCACAATTCCAGCTCTTTAACTACTTAAGACAACCATCAATCTAAACCTGTGGCAGAGACTGTGTCTTAACTGAGCTGTTCCTGTGTGCACTTTATGTGATGTCGCCCAACATCTCAGTACATCAGGGCCCGTATTTATACTCCGTTTGCGCCGAATTTGCGTCGTTTTTTTGACGCAAATTCGGCGCAAAACTAACGCCATATTTATACTTTGGCGTTAGACGCGTCTAGCGCCAAAGTATGGGCAAATAGCGTCATTTTTTTGCGTGAACGCCTTCCTTGCGTTAATGAGATGCAAGGAAGGCGTTCCCGTCTAAAAACAGACGCACATAGCGGTGCGTGGTATTTATGCTCCAGGGCAAAAATCACTCCCGCGCGGCAGGCGGCACAAAAAAATGGCGCAAAGCACGAATAGCGTGAAATTTTAACGCCTGGGTCAGGGCAGGCGTTAAAATGGGGCAAACACACCTGTACTTAATCAGAACACACAGAACAAACAACAGAGCAGCAGAGCAGCAGAGCAGCAACAGGGAGACATGGAGGTGCTTTTTCTTCAACGTGCACGTAGACGAAGAGCCCTGCAGCAACAACAGCAGCCACAACAACAACAGCAGGGACCCCAAAGACAGCACAGAAGGCAGGAGAGGATATTCCGCCCACGAACAACCCTGCAGGGCCTCAGGGAACGAGACATCATCCAGAGGTACCCGTTGAACTGGCAGGCCATTCAGCAGCTGCTGACAAATATTGAACAGCAATTGGCCCCCACTTTAGTGACTCCACGCACTATCCCAACCGAAACAAAGCTGCTTGCCGTACTTCACCTGCTGGCAAGTGGCTCGTTTCAGACAACTGGTGCCCTGGTTGGTGGAATCTCACAACCATCTTTCTCCGCATTCCTGCCTAAAGTACTGGATGCCATCATTGGACTGACACCCCGCCACATCTGCTTCCCTAACACAGTGCAGAAGCAGCAGGAAACAAAACAGGGGTTCTACGCCATCAGTGGCTTTCCGCACGTCCTTGGTGCAATCGACTGCACACACGTACGCCTTGTGCCACCTGCTGCGAGTGAACACCTCTACCGCAACAGGAAGCACACACATTCCATCAACGTGCAGGCCATAGTCGATCACCAAGGACTGATCAGCAACATTGTGGCTAAATATCCTGGGAGTGTACATGACGCATTCATCTTCCATCACTGCACCATCAACCAACACTTCCAGGATGGACGGTATGGCAATGGACTACTTGTTGGTAAGGACAAAAATCTACTTATATACTCACTGCACAGAAATCCTCTAGGATAAACAACCCATACACCACAATAGCAACACCTAGACAGGAACACACTGAGGTACTCACATCACTAGCCATGTGTCACAAGTCACCATTGAACCTCTCACACATTTGAATTTACTCCACAGCTTAGTGTGAAGACATTCATGACTGTGGTTGCCTAAATGTCACCTTGCAAATTGGAAGTCTCACAATAACCTGTACACTAATACAATGCATAACTTTTAAGGGATGGGATGGCCTGGCTATGTTCATATGAATGTTTCTAATACCCTTTCATGTTTCAACTCTGCATGGAACTATCATCACACCCCCAGTGAGGACACACGGACACCTGTGTCACAAGTCACAATGCAAGGGAGGGCACACTGTACTTGAGAAACCAATTCATCCTGCTGACAAACAGTTAGACAACAAACACTTGCTCAGCCAATGAAAAAAAACAATGCCAAAGTTTCCACCAACAACCATAGGTTGTCACATTAGTACACAAAATAGTCACAGACAACACAACACAACTACTGCCATCAAAGATACGTACAACAGTGCCTCCTACATCTAATTGATACCATTCTGTGTTTCTCTTTCAGCTGATCAGGGGTATGGCATCCAGCCTTGGATAATGACACCATATGGGAACCCAAATACTGCTGCTGAGCGGGCATACAATGACGCCCACAAGAGGACCCGCAGCATTGTGGAGAGGACCTTTGGGATCCTAAAGTCAAGGTTCCGCTGCCTTGACATCACTGGCGGAAGCCTACTATACTCCCCAGAGATGGTATGCAAAATCATACTCACTTGTGCCATATTACACAATATTTGTGTGCAAAGGAACATTCCCCTCCTTGAACCGGACCCAGACATGCCTGAGGATGATGATGAGGAGGATGCTGGCCTGCAACAGGAGGGGGAACAACCTAACACCGCAGCAGGAGTGCGTAGGCGCCAACAGCTTGTGAACAATTTTTTTACTTAACTTATTATAATCACTTGTATTCCACACTTGTAAATAAACACAGATCACAAACACCACATCATGCTTTGGCCTATTCATTTCTGACCACCTTTAGTTTGAAATAGCTGAAGATGAATGTCGTCTCATTGATCAAGAATGCCATTAAAATTCATCACACCAAAAATAAACATCACAACTGTATGCACAGAGGGTAGGATGTGACCTGTTACATTACCATACACAGAGCCCAACAAGAGTACAAATGTGACAATTACACATGCCGGATCCAAACAACTGAAACAGTCTCTCATCCAGCCCAAAATTTGAGATCATTTGAAAGTCACATCACACGTGTTCAGAGACAGGGTGGGACCATCCATGTGTACGTGAACATGTCATCAATGGCTTCTCTCAAGTGTATGATGTGAGCAATACACAATTGCAACAACATCAGCTGCCACTAACTCAGGAGGAGACCTTGAAGTTACAGTGACAACATACACACAGACAGGTCATACTGGATCCACATTCCCACACACATGTACACATATGTCATACAACCAACCTAATATTTGAAAGTAGACCATCACAGTTGTGTCCCAGTTTGAACCTAGCAGGAAGATTGTAACATGACACTAAACCAGTTTATGCAGAAAGGGACACAGACAAGCAAAACAATCTTCGCATTATCACATCGTGAACGCTGAGAGTCTTGCAAACTTAGGGGGTCATTCTGACCCTGGCGGTAATTACCGCCATGGCGGAGGTCGGCGGTAGCACCGCCAACAGGCTGGCGGTGCACTGATGGGCATTCTGACCGCGGCGGTTCAGCCCTTGAGAATCCGCCATGGCGGCGGAGCGCGCTCCGCCGCCATGGGGATTCTGACACCCCCTACCGCCATCCTGTTCCTGGCGGGTCTCCCAATGGCATGGGCACTGCAGGGGCACCCGTAAGAGGGCCCCACAAATAATTTCAGTGTCTGCTTTGCACCCGTCGCACCTTCCCACTCCGACGGCTCCATTCTGAGCCGGCGTCCTCGTGGGAAGGGTGTTTCCCGCTGGGCTGGCGGGCGGACTTTTGGCGGTCGCCCGCCAGCCCAGTGGGAAAGCCAGAATGACCGCCGCGGTCTTTCGGTGGGAACCGCTTGGCGGGCGGCGACCGCCGACCGCCGCGGTCAGAATGACCCCCTTAGTCATATGAAAATGGTATGCAACTTAGCTCCAAATCATCATTACTGCAAACGTCAAATGGGCTAATGAGATGAATGAATGGTCAACAGTCATTCATACCATATGGCCTTACATTCGCCCGCTGCTGCAGGTTTGCCAGGATATGATAAAAATACTCCATGGATACAGTAGCTATTCTGGATGGTCAAATCCTAGGGTGCTGGGGGCCTAACTCCACCTCTACCACCCCTAAAACATACAAGAATCATGTACTTGTGAACTAAACACATGCATAAGGCACATGTGTGGCCTCCATGTCACAAGTCCTACACAAATATGAAACACAAAATCATAATGGGACATGGTCAGCCCCATAAAAACTGAAAGTGACTCTCCCACTCCCTGTTAGGACTACAGATAAAAGCATCCCCATCATAAAGGTGGGGACATTTTGGAGACGGAATACATAATGGTATCAAAAACATCATTTCAAAATAGCCATCAGCAATTACACCAAATATGTTGTCAAATATGGTCAATACATTAGTTAACGTATCCCAAACATCACAGTGTGAAGGCCGTCTATACATAAAAGTACGGACATTTGTCATATACAAACACAAATGTGTCTCACATCGCACCGTTTTACCATGACAAATCACCTTTCCAAAGCTAAACACATGAAGACATTTGGATAAATTTGCTCCATATTCTACGCATACAGCATGGCCGTCATAATTTGTTCACGTACATGAGTGCACACAATGCAGAGTCAGATACAAATGTATCCAAAAGTGTCTTGATATTTCACCTTCAAATTATTATTTACATCCACAATATTTTTGACTCTGCATCATGTGCACTACTGTACGTGTAAAAAAAACCACGCCCATGATGTATGCGTCGTGAAATTGACGCTACATGAACAATATATTGGTCATTTCATGTACAGTATTAATTATTAATATTCATATCATATTTTTTCACTCCGCATCATGTGCACCACTGTACGTGTAAAAAAAATGACGCCCATGATGTATGCGTGCTAAAAATGACGCTACATGGACAATATGTTGGTCATTTCATGTACAGTATTAATTATTAATATTCATATCATATTTTTTCACTCAGCATCATGTGCACCACTGTAAGTGTAAAAAAAATGACGCCCATGATTTATGCGTGCTAAAAATGACGCTACATGGACAATATGTTGGTCATTTCATGTACAGTATTAATTATTAATATTCATATCATATTTTTTCACTCCGCATCATGTGCACCACTGTACGTGTAAAAAAAACGACGCCCATGATGTATGCGTGGTGAAATTGACGCTACATGCACAATAAATTGGTCATTTCATGTACAATTTGAAATATTAATTTTCATATCATTTTTTTTCACTCCGCATCATGTGCACTACTGTACGTGTAAAAAAAATGACGCCCATGATGTATGCGTGGTAAAAATGACGCTACATGGACAATATGTTGGTCATCTCATGTACAATTTGAAATATTGATATTCATATCATATTTTTACACTCCGCATCATGTGCACTGTAATGCGTTAAAAAAATATGACGCACATCTGTGTATGCGTGAAAATATGACGCATTACGCGAAAAGAAAAACGGCGGCCATTTTATGCAGGAAGTGATGTAATAGGATATCCTGTTTACCAAATCTGTACTGGGAGTTGACTTTCACTTTCACTTTGCAGTCTCAGAGTTATCTAGACTGTGTGGTTGTGTGAAAGGTGTTGTCCTGTGTTTTACTGCTTTAGTGTCCTGTGTGCCTTGTATTTTGTCTTTGTGTCAATCTTTTATTGTTGTCTAACATTGTCTCAGTCTGTTTAGTGTTATTTTGTCTATACCTGTGATAGTTTGTATTGCCTGTGGGAGTCTGTTGTGGGTAGCATAGTTTGGGGGGTTAGTTGGGCTATTTTTCTCCTTCTTCTTGTTCTTTCACACCTCTACCTTTCCCCATTTCCCACTTTTTCTTTCATTTTTCTTTTGTACTTTTTTACACCTCTCATCATGTCAGGTAGGCCTCGCCTGTCCAGGATGGGTGAGGACGAATTGGGGGGCTTCATATGGCTCGTAAGCCATTTCTTCCCACTGATGCTGGAGGCTGGGGGCCGTGTGATACAGGGGTATCACACGGAGGCGAGGAAAATCCGTTGGGAGAAGGTGCGCCATCACCTGGTCCGGGTCTACGGGAGTCTGAGGAATATCCATCAACTCAAGCACCGCTGGGCAGATCTGATCAGCAGGGAACAGGACCTGCTGGACCACCTGGGACTCCGGATTGGTGGCTATGTTGGTGAGTACTAATCAATTACATGGGAATAATAGGAATGTGTGCGTGAACATGTGATGATTGGTAGCCACTCTGCAAAATAAGTAGCTGACTGCGTGTTATGCTAGGGAAACCTAGGCCCATGGGTATACACATAAATCCCCATTTTTGCTACACATGTACACCCAATAACAGCAGTAAAATGCAACATCTATTTGTATTTTGCTAAGTAGCCCCCTCTCTGCGTCACAAAATGATGCAAATGCTGCGCTACAAAGGTATACATATGTGTCCAAATGTGTATTTGTTGCAGGATGTGTATGAAGACCTATGCTACCAGGCCGATGCCTCATTTTTGCAACACATACCAGATGGCTGTAGCTGCATGGAATGTACTGTTGCATTTGTGTCTGAAAAGCAACACGTGAACTGCTCTATTTGTACTCTACTGGTCATAATGGGCAGTGAGTACGTCATGTAGAAACAACATACCTACATATGTAGACGCCATAGCTAGACCGAAAATTGCAAACACATGATGATGCTACACGTGTGTTGCCTTCACGTCACATGAAGTTAGTCATGTTGTCCACACATATGTCACATGTGTGTCTGGTTGCTGTGTGTTGAACCTGTCCACATAGCCTGTTTGATTGTGAGTGGTCATGCAGTTCTCATGGAACCAGTTGTGGAATGTTTCTCTCTGGGATGCACATGCTGAGATGTATGGATCACATGATTGTTGGGGCCTACTAATGGAGGATTAACTTGGACGACACATGACTGTCCTGGCCACTGCATGAGTGTAGTAGGGTGTGTCACTGGAGCAGGAGACTCATCCAATGATAATCTAGAATACAAAGTCAGCCAGGCAGGATGAGCATGTGTGAAAGTGTATCATTACCATGTAATATTCACACACTGTCATTGTAACAGAAATTATTTGTCTGTTCACCCAGTCTGAGTATAATCTTCCTTTCATGCTTTACAGGTGGACCAGCCCCGTACACCGTTGGTGAGGTGGCCCATTTTGACGACCCCGATACCTACAGTGAGTGTTGCCTAAGTGCTATTTACATTGTTTGGAAATGAAGCATGATGGATTACTGTGTGTTCAGGATAATTCATGATTTGATGTGCTGGCCGTTCATTGGCTTTGTTGTTTTGGTGTGATATCAAATTGGAATAATGTTTCTGTAAAGCAATACCTAGTCATCTCTCAGATTGAGGGGCAGTAGGTCATTCAATTAGTGCGACAATTGGGAATGGCATGACTCATTTTGAATACACTGGTCAATGTTAGACTTGGTCAGGAACTTGCCATTAACTGAGTCAGCATATCAGACTGACAGTCTCCCAGATAGCTTAGGCACATGGCTTCGATGACAAGTGCTTCTTCCTAGTTGAGGATGGACTGTGTACACTGTAGGTCGGATCTTCCGGGGGCATGTACTTCCACAAGGTGACCTCGAAGTGTGTGTGACTTGAGTGCAATGGCCTAGGTGTTCTGTTGAATCATGTGAATGGGTGTTCTACCTCCTCTGTGTGTGTTGTAAAACATGCCTCACTAATAGTATGTTATGTTGGGCTAAGTCATATCATTTTGACATGTGTGGACCTGGGATGTGACAAGGTTGGGCTGACTCCAACGTGTTGCTAGCCATTCATAGGTGTTGTGTGTGAAGGCACATGCTTGTTGAACTTTCTGTACACTCCTGGTTGTGCATTGATCATGGGATTGTTGTTTGTTCTTCCCACACCACCCACAAAGACTGGGATGTTACTGTGAAACAGGGTACCTAGGACTGTAGCAACCAGTATGTTACACGTACTTAACACCTTTTGTGACTTGAGTTTGTACCTAGGTCCAGATGTAGCAAAATGTCTACACATTGCAAATAGCATCATTTGATATTAGTGAGTTGCAAACGTCTGTTTCCTAATCCGAAATGTTTTTGGTGGTCATGTACATATTCGCAAAATGCTTTTCTAAATGAAAAAAATAAAGGAGTTTACCAGCCCTACTTGCAAATCACAGTGGTAGGCAATCCCATTTGCTAACGAGTACGTGGTTGCAAAGTGAGTAGCTGTTATCATCCACTTGAAGTGGATGCTAACCAACTTGCTGACTGGAAGGGGTCCTCATTGTGAACCTTCACCTTTGTGAGTGGACCAAAATACTCCTGCACAAAACAGCCAGTGGTCTAGGGGAGCAATAATTATTGTGTAAATTACGAAAAATCAATTGTTGTGAATTTAAACAAATCGCAGCTCATTTTCCTTTCAGATAAAGGGCCTACACTTGGTGAAAAATAACTTGCTTCATTTAAAAGCAGTCACGTCTATGGAGTTCTGCTGTTCCCAGCAGGCCTCCATCCCCGTGAGTGCCCATAGTTGCTAAGGTGGTGCAAGTTGGAACCCACATCATTGATGTTCATGAGGTGGGATTTAGGGACCCCATAGTGACTCGCAGACGGTGTCAGAGACACCGTTCAGCTTTGCAATTTGCTAGTTGATTTCCCATCAATTCCTACATCTGGCCCATAGTGTCGACGTATGATTCATGGCCAGGGGTTCAATCTTAGCACACATCTATTTCGAAATGCCATTGAGTGAGGATTGTGATTCTTATCACAGAGAATGACATATGTAGTGAAGTCAGTATGCGGACGAGCTGGTGCCATAATGTATAATGCCTTAGGTATGAATTGTATGAGTAGTTTAGGGTGATGTCATCCATCATGTAGAGACATGGATATGCTATATGTGATATGCCCTTCAGTAGGCATGATTCACATGTATTTCCTCTGATCCTTCCCGTGAACTATGTTGTAACAATTGCTGCAACCAATACATTGCTAGTAATGGACAAATTACCCATTGTGGTATTCAACCCACTGTAAATTCTATGCTCAATATTTGCCTTTTCTCTTCACAGCTGCAAACCTGAGTGCCGCAGCTCGCAACCAGTTTGAGCGCCGGGCAATGAGGTACAGCCACATCCTGCAGGTGCAGTGTGGGTATCGGAGGATGGCCCGCAGATACAATTCGGAACGGGCCTCCGGGGCGTGGTATGCCACACCACAGGCTCCCCCAACGGTGCCCCCAACAACCCCCACCACTACATCCACCAGGTCTGGCCAAGTGGACCCAGCAACGGACCAGGCATCCTCATCCAGACCTGGACCCAGCCGTGTGGTGGGAGCAGGGCAGTCCCGTGCCCACACCACTCCACCAACACAATCCACCTCCACCGGCACCCAGACCTGCACTGACCCTCCGATCAACCCAGCGGACTTCCACGCATTGTCAAGGAAATTGGACAGGTTGATTGCAAAAGTTGACACCCTGACGGAGGACATGGCTGAGGTGAAGAGGAAGGTGCGCTCCATCCGGCGAACACTACGGAGGCCAAATCAGTAGACATTTTGCCCTCCAGAACTTTTACCCCTCCCCTCTCACCTCTTTCCTATTTCATACTGTTAGTTGGGTTTGGGGGTTAGTTATAGGATAAGTGTAGGAAATTAGCTTAGTTAGTGTTAGGTAAGAGGGTGGGGGGTCCTTCTTCTTTATATCTTATCTTTTTGTGTGGGTGGGTGGGTGGGGGGCAATGTTGGGATTCCTGTTTAAAAAAAAAAAAAAAAAAATCTATAAAAAAAATATAATAAAAAAAATATATGTTTGTTTAGGATAGTGTAGTATGTGAGTAAGTTTAGCTTAGGTTAGTTAGGGACAGTTGTGGGTTAGTAGTAGTCAGGTTAGATTAGTGTAGGTTTATCTTTCCCTTAGTTGCCTCTTTTATTACTTATTGGAAATAAAAATTTTGTTAACCCTTTACCTGATGCGTTAGGTGCTACCTTTTCATGGCCTTGACATCAGTGTAGCAGAAAGTTTTAGTATGACATTTGTGTCCTATGCTCGCTATCCCCAGGCTATTGAGGTTTAACATGCCAGCTACCCGTGTGCTAACTTGGTAAGTATCCACCATGTGGGAGAGCCACCATTGGTAGTGTGCATAGATCATCAAGATTTGGGGTTGGTATGTATCCTACTTCACAAAGAGTGCTTCCAGAGTTGATTTTGTAGGTAAATAGATAGGTCGGACAGCATTGTGAAGTTCAGGGAGAGCTTTGTAGATGAGTATTTGTTCACACTCTTGTCTTGTTGCTGTCATTGCTGACCTACATCATGTGTGTACTGCTTGAGCATGACTTTCCTTCATGGTAGTATACGCTGTAAGGGTGATTGATGCAGTGTAATTTGGTTATCATTCCTTTCATTTTACAGCATAATTTCTTGTTTTAGTATTGCAAGGTGCCTACATTTCTCAGCCACCATTAGTTGTCTACAATAGCTATGGATGGGGCCTCATTCTGTCCAACACAGCATGATTGTGTGTGCTTAGTCCCTACATCAGTTATTTTCCTCAGTCTAGTAAAGCTATGATGCAATCCTGGCCACTGCACAGATGTTTCAGTATACATGAAATCAGGACAGTAGTATAGAGAATCGACATGGTTGCCACACAGCCACTTTGGAGTTATGTACTGCACAGTTGAAGTGTGAAATGACACAGAGACACAATAGGTGTGCAAGTGATATTTATTTTTAGGTGGAGTAGTGCAAAAAGTCCATTAACAATGTTAGGTGAGTCCGTTCTGGTGCATTCTTAAATGGTGATCCTATTTACAGGGTGTGGATGATGCTGACATGCTGGGGTGATGTCACAGACGGTGCAGAGGAATAGGAATTGCCAAATGGTAGGAGAGAAACATTTACAGCCAATGTGGACAAGTTAAACAGTGGATTGCCGAACAATCATTGAGGGTAGTTGGAGTGAGGCTGGCATGTGTCAAAACGTAGGACCTTGGTCAGAGTAGGGCATGGTGCAGGGACTAGGGCTTCCGGGTACTCTTGCGAGTGAATGTTATCTGTTCCATGTCTTCTTCTTCTGATGTGTGTGATGCCTGGTGTGTCCTTGTTGTTGTTGGTTGTGAAGGGGCAACACACACCTCAGTGTCAGAAGACATGGAGGCAGACATCCCGGGGGCTGATCCCTGTCCAGTTATGAAGGGCAGTACTGCAGCAAGGAGGGCGTGCTGGTTTTTCAGAATGGCAGCCACATCCCGATGGTAGGCAGCCAGGTCGGCCCTGAGGGGTTCGATGTTGCATTCGTGCACACGTGCACACGCTGACTGGCTTGCTGTTGGAGTTGTTTGGTCAACTGGATGACAGCTGTGCAGATTGCCTTCTGTGTTACTAAAAGTTCCTCCAACAGCGATGTTCTGGCTTGCATTGCAGCTGCCTGATCAGCAGTTGACAGCATGCACGAACGCACCCCCTCAAGGCTGGCTGCCATAGTTTGCATCCCCACCCGCACCTCCTTGGCCAGCTCCCGCTGGACCCCAACAACTGTTCTTTCGAAGCTGGTGCCAGTGTCGTCAGAGTCCTCAGCTGTGTTGGAGCTGGCAGGTCTTACAATTGGGGTGGCGGGTGGTTCTACTGTGGTGGCTGCTTCTTCTTGGCTCCTCCTTGTTACTGAAGGGGGGGTTTGGAGGCTTTCGAGGACCATGTCAATGGTCTCTTGTGTGAGGTTGATGGTCTCGTCATCCATGTCATCAGGGAACTCATGGACAGGCATATCGGCAGGAGATCCGTGTTCCTCTGCAAAGAAACAGGGTACAATTAGTGTGTCGGTGTTGAGATCATTTTGCACTAAGATACAAGCCTTTGGATGCCTTAACTTTGTACTCTGATTTTGTCTTGGTATCTGCTGTCCGTCATAGGGCATTGTTGTAGGCCTATGGCCCACCTGTGTGTCACATGTATGATATGGAGCTATCAGACATGCCTGCCAGGTCATCTCTAGGTGTTGATTTGTAATTATTTCGGAATATGCATTTTTTTGTCCTACTCCTCCCTCGGTGTTTCACTATTGTTATGGAGGGACATTTGTTTGGGTGGGCTCTCATTATCCTACATGTGATTCTTGGCTTTCTAGGCAGCAGGATAGCTAATGGTGTGGGGGACTAAGTTTGACCCACTTGTAAATAACTCTGTCACCCAGATATTCTATTTAGCTCAGACAGACTAGCAGTGCCTCTGGTCTCCCACAACAGAGGAATGTTTAGAAGTCCAAGCCCATGACATCTTTGGGACTTCTCAGGGAAGTGGTAGTCACTCAGGTCCTACACATTTCTATCTTTTCCGGTATGTTCCCATACACAAATGACACAGACAGTATTTGTTTGATATGAAGTTTCATTGTACAACTGACTTGTAGGAATTTAGGTGTGAGCCCCAATAACCAAAACAATACACACAGTTAGAACTGAAATAGTCCGCAGGAGAGTAATACATTGGTACACAGCTATCATGGTGCCTAACAGTTTCTACTCTCCCTCTGCTTGTTCTATATATAGCACAGCATGTTAAGTTTGGAGCTTGGCTGTCTGAATCACAGGGGAGACATCATCCCTCATATCAGAGGAATGGGCTGGGATCTGGTTGTGCATCAGCAGCAAGGCAGGCAGCATCTAGATGTGATTTTCTGTTTGTAAACTCCCCCATGCGTGTCTTGGGACGAGGAAGTGAATTTAAAAGACATATGTCATTGTGATGACAAAGTTTCCCTACGCAGGAATGGCAAACCTTAACCCCTAACACATCTATCATCAACGAACCAGACGGTATCCTTGACTGGGGCACAGAGTGAATATGTTCTGGCAAACTCCAGTGCAGAAGTAGGCAAAACAGGGTGATTTGACTAATTGCCAACACCTTAGGACTGACTATTTGCTACATTAACTGATAGGAAGGGCAATGAGATTCATTTAGTGCAAAGTGCTCTGAGGCACTTAGATGTCAGCAAATTAGTATAAGTACATTCAGAGTAAGATGCACAAAGGCCTCCAGCCTGAGGCTATTGCGCAAAGTATACGTTTCACTTGCCACGCTACACTTTGACTGACTGTGGGTGTTGTGACTGCCCTGACAGCACACTTGCCTCACAGGCCCTGCACCATACACTTTTTATTCACATTGCATGATCTGTACATGTTAGGTGGCATGACCTATGTATGTCAATGTTAGGATGTGGTATGGATGTAAACATTGTTGATGTTTGTATCTGATGGGGTCTCATGTGTGTCTTACTGGATTGGCCTGTTTATCGTATGAATGTCCTATTTTTTGGTTAGACTGTGCAGATGTGTTTCATTGACCAGTTGCCTGTGTCCCCTCGTCAATGTTGTTGTCTGAGCAGTATGACATTTGTGATGTAGCATTGTTGGGCAGGCACGTGAGGGACCCTGACGTATGCAGCATGTGTGTGTCGTTAGTGCTGTGTGGCTCCTATTGCTGTTTACTTAGGCTTATGTATGTGTCAGTTATGGACATTCGGCATTTAAGTGTACTGGTACCTTTGTCTTATTTCTAGGAGTAGTTGCAGATGTCATCCTCACCCCCTAATTTAGGTATGTATGTTCCAGGGTGGGGTTCCTGCCATTTGGTACTATAGCTGCCCAGAGATGAGAGGTGTTATTGTCAACTGTGGTGGCAGTTAAGTTGCAGTTGTTGTATTTGCTACTGCATTACAGGTAGGGACCTAGTTGATGGGGAATAGTTTGTGCAAAACAAGTGCCTGGATGTGGATTCAGGGTAGTGTCCTTCCCACCTGTCACTGGTTTCCCTTGGCTCTCTTGTTGTAATTACAGGATGTCCCCGTGGGACTGTAGTGGTGGCAGTATTTTGTCGTGCCCCGGCTATGGTCAGTACTGGCCATTCCCCCCTGCCGTGCCCCTTTCCCCATGCCACTTCATATATGTGCTAAGTTACATGCATTGTGTAGTAGGTATCCCCCCCTGCTTACAGTCCCCATTATTGCATTGTAATTCCCCATGCGACTTACCCTGCATGTGCGTAGTGTCGTGGTAGTCTGCGCTGTCCAGTCCTTGTATCCCTGTGACGATCTCCTCCGGGATGACGGCTGCGACCATCTCCTCCATGTGGTCCAGGGCCTCCTGTTGTGCTGGACTCCCCCCTCCAGTCTGCATTGCTGCCTTCCTGTTCCTGGCCATTTTCTCTTTGGTCCTACGTTTACAGTCATGCCAGCGTTTCTTACACTCGGTGACTGTCCGGCGTTCTTCAGCCACACTGTTTATCTTGTCCACAATTTGTTTCCATATGGCCTCTCTCCTACTGAGTGGCAATTTTGAGGATATGAAAAGTTGGTGCTGGTGTTCCGTCACCTCTTTCACCAGGATTTCCTGCTCCTCTGCACTGAAGCGACACTTTCTTTTTTTCTTTAACATGTCCTGGTTCCTGTATGCTTCCTCCTGGCTGGTTCCTGGTCTGCTCTCATCCTCCTGGGGTCTGTTGGGGCATCTAGGATCCATTTTGGGTCTCCTCTCCTGTAAGTGCAGTTTTCGCGCAAAAATGTCACGCAATAGCGTGAAAAAAACCGGCGTTTTCACGATTGCGCTGTCGTAAATCGACCCACAGTGATTTGCGTCACTTTTACGTGGGTTTCCCTTACGACAGACCGACGCTGTGTGCGTCACGAAATAATGACTCCCACCTGTTGGTTGCGCCGCCGTACGTCAAAGTATAAATTTGACGCCCGAATGGCGCATCCAAATGGCGTTAGACGGCGCAAATTTTTTTGACGCAAAACTGCGATAGCGCAGTTTTGCGTCAAAAAGTATAAATATGGCCCCAGGTGTTCTGGGGTTACATACAGTGCCCTGGGAGTGCAAGGAGCATGTGCACTGATTATTACACCCAAGGGGCACTATAGTATTACACAAGGGACCAGAGAAGCTTGTGTGGCCCCCCTCTGTAATACAGGTACAACTGGTCCACATATAATGTTGGAGATATCCTAAGAGGGTGTTCCCTCATTTGCCTGGCTGTATGCAAATGAAGGAAACACTTTGCTTCTGTGCCTGCTTCATAGTATGGATGCAGGTGGAGACAAAGAGGCTGTCAGAAGGCACTCTCATTGTGCTCTACAATAAGGTGGGGAACAGTCAGTGCTCCCCAGGAAGGCAGTCCTTTAGAAAGGGAAAGCTGGGGCAGCCCTGTGTACTGGGAAAGGGAGACATCTGTCTGCATGTGAATGCAGACGCTCACTGCACCTTCCTGCAAGGAGATCTGTCACTGTGCCGTTTGCACAGAGAAAGACAGAGTGGTTGCTTAAAGAATGGCTGCTTTAAGCAACAACTCCAGCCTTCACTATTGCGCTGTGCCTAGGGCATTAGCAAACTTGCGTTTTCCCTGTGGGCAGTGCATTATCAGTACTATAGAGCACTGCCCCCCTTTGTGCCTGGCACTGGCATAACAGGAGCAGTGTGCCATATTTATATTACGGCCCTGGTGTACTATAGAAAGTTGTTGACCCTGTCTCGACTGCCTATAGTC
The DNA here is from genome assembly GCF_031143425.1 of Pleurodeles waltl. Classification (NCBI taxonomy): domain Eukaryota; kingdom Metazoa; phylum Chordata; class Amphibia; order Caudata; family Salamandridae; genus Pleurodeles; species Pleurodeles waltl. The sequence goes on from NC_090444.1 coordinate 638,623,586, forward strand.
TGACTATGTCTGGGCTATTAATTTTTAATCACTGAACTGAATGTGGTTGGATCTTTCTGCCCACTTCAAAACTGTACCTTGAAAAGATGCTGGGTTTTCCTCTTGATTAACAAGACAACACCCACCAGCTTGTATTTCAGAAATTCAAGGAGCAGCTCTTCAAACACTGACTGCCAGAGATGCTCATTTAATACAAGAAATTGAATCATCTGCCACCTTCCTCTAGTTCCAACTGACACCTTAGTACTGTGTTCAGCATCTAGAGAGATTTGCACTATAGAAACACTAAGGCATACTTACAAGAATGAATGCAAATGGCTAATAACATAATAGAAAACAACATGTCCCAAAATACGAAAGAGTAATAACATTCAAGGGCAAGAAGGGATGAGTTAGCACGGCTTTCATTTAAACAGTTGACTTGCATGTTATAGGGCTTGCTAAATTGCAGGCTCAAAAAAAGAGATGGCACTGCTTACATAGTTTTCTGTGCACTACCTCTGTAGGTATCTCAAATCACATTTTTAGGTTGAGCAAGCAAGCGCTTTGACCCCTAGTAAGCATTGTGGGCTTTTAACCACACCTACTGCACATCCATCACTTTCACTCATTCCTCCGCTTGCCTTTCAGAATTCCTTTGTTATCATTGGTAAATACTTTACATTTGTCCCACCTTGGGGTGATTTGGTTACCACTTGGATACCAATCCTATTACATGGATTATTGCACGATACGTTTGACTTTCAGTGAACTTTTTTTTCCTTTTGTGTCTCTCTTTCGTTCGCACTCATGCTCATGGTGACCATGGCACATTGAATCGGCTCGCTTATGTAGATGGCAAGTTGTAGAATACTTTATGAATCTAAATGTGTGTATGTTTCATGGCAAAAAAACGGGCTCGAATGCGTGCATGTTTAGAGGGCTTTTAAACCGGGTGTAAATGGTAATTTCATCAAACAGTGCTGAATTTCACCACCTTCTGGGTGTTCACAAGACTCATCGATTTGCATAATGAAGCATGGATGAGTAACCTGCTGTTTTCAAGAATGCACATTGGTGGCCGTTACATGTGCTAGCTGATTTGGCAGGCCCCTTCGCAAGTGGCACAGGAGGGCAGATGTCAGACACACGCTAATTCACAATTCTAGGTCTCAGAGGCTTCATAATTTCACACAAAAACACTGTGCCTGCACTCCCCCTTAAAACTGCAACTGCTTGCTATGCCTTCCTTGCATGTCTACGAGGCTGGCTGTAACATTTCATCAAATTACACCACTCCTTGTGGTGTCTACAATAATGGAGCTGCTTTTTAGGGTCGAGTGCGGAAGCGCTCTGGCCTGTTGTAATCTCTCTGTGGGCTTTTAACCATGCCCATGTCCCGCCCATTCCTTTCATTCTTTCGTGGGCTTGTCTTTTAAAATTTGCTTGATTTTATTTGTGAAAGGCATACATAAGTCATGCCTTTTCCGGTGTTTAGCCCTCCTCGAGCGCACCAGACAACTACGGAAAACTTACGAGGCGCCTTATTTTCCGCATCGTTTCTGGACCACTTTTTCTTTTTTTGTGTCCTATGCTGCGCGATCTCGCTGGGCAGTAATCGAGCACTTTCCATGACTAGTTATATCAATGCAGATCTCTGGGAGACCACAACAAGATAGTTGCTTTTGCCCGGATAGGTGGCTGTGTCCATAATTCAGCTGCACCCCTCACCCTGGTCCCGGTAGCGCCTCACTCTCAGTGTAGAATGCATATTCTCTGCCCTGCCGTGTGCCCTTCATTTCACCAACCAAAGAAAACACCACCCCCAGCCCACCCACCCCCACCCCAAGTGGTGACTGCTTCAGGCCCGCCACGTTTCATGCCTTATCCAGGGCTGGGGAATAAAGCAACGCCCCAGAAAAATACCGAGCGGCTCTTAGCGCATTAAATAGCATATCACATCGAACACTGCATAGCACATCAATGGGGAGGAGGGCAGCCCCTGGGCTCCTGGTGCTGACCGCCTTTATCGGCTGTGGAAAGTGGGGGCAAGGCATGGATGCATACACTGCATGCACATCTGCAGCACGGCCTGGAGAGGAGAGGGGGCTGTATCCGCAGCCCACCCAAAGAGGAACATTCCCCCACCACCCTGCAGAGGGGATGGGTGCAACAGGAGAAGGGTGGGGGCATGCTGAGGATGCTTTGCGTGCAGACGTAGGCCCATAATTATACTTTTTTAATGCCGCATTTGCATCATTTTTTGAAGCAAAAGTGACGCAAACTTACAAAATACCATTGTATTTTGTAAGTTTGCGCCGCTTTTGCATAAAAAAATTACGCAAATGCGGCACTAAAAAAGTATAAATATGGACCTTAATGCGGTAGTGCTGGTGGGGTGGTGACTGTGCAAAACACTCAAATATAATCACACTTTAACTAGGAATGCCAGATAAAGAAAATGCAGTTTCTTTTACGTTTCTTGGCAATCAAAATATTAATGCGAGATTTGGGAGTGCCCTTACTTCTGACACAGCAGGTGTGCACCGATAAATAATATCTTGTTTTTATATGGTGGTTCATGCTGCTGTTTTACTGTTTCTAAGCACTATAAATCATAGGTATTACAAATACCACATTCAAGGGTCTATGGTTCATAACTTGCCACTAACTGCCACAATGTCAGAATTGCACTGTTGCCCTTGGGCTTCTGGGTGCATGGCCGTGGGGCTCACAATTGCACCACTGACTTCATTGAGCCACCTGCCCCACTGACACTTTATCCCTCATTACGAACTCGGCAAGAAATCACACTGAGTTTGGTGCTGGAGGACGAAACCACGACCGCCAGCACGTTGAAGACCCCGCCCGACAAATAAACAACATTCCGCTGGGCTGGTGGGCAGAAACAGTGTTTCCGCCAGCTGGCCAAGCTGAATGCAGGGCCTGTACATTGCCGACGGAATGTAGCAGTGAGGCGGGTGCAGCAGCACCTGTCGCACATATCACTGCCTGTAAATCGGACAGTGACATGCGCAACAGGGCTGTGCATGGGGGCCCCTGCACTGCCCATGCCAAGTGCATGGGCAGTGCAGGGGCGCACCGGGGCACCCATTCCGCCACCCTTTCCCTGGCAGCCTAAACTGCCAGGGAAAGGCTGGAGGAAGACAGGTTCATTATCCGGCGTGCAGCGCTGCCCTGTCGGATAAGGAACTCCGCCATCGCCAGGCTGCCTGGTGGCAGTAGGCTGGCGGTGGCAGAGTTCCGCCTGTGGCGGTCTCCCCATGTCCATTATATAGCGGTCCGGACCGCCATGCCGGTGGCAGTAATTTCCGTCACCACCAGCATGGCGGTCCGGACCGCCATGTTCATAATGAGGGCCTTTGTTTGGTGTGGCACAGCACTTTTGCAACTTGATCTTGTGATGTTCAACTGCATTACTTTGCTACTGTCCCTGTTTGTTTTGAGTGCTGTTTGAAGGGATTTGGGGGCTCATGAGCTTCACTAGTGCCCCTGTGCCACAAGGAAGCTGTACCATTGCACAGCTGTGCTGTGGCAGAGATATATTACTGTACATTTACCCTGTAAGATATAGCTGCACCACTGCTCATGAGTAGACGAGCTGCAGTATTGCACACTTACTGTGAGAGGTAGAGCTATAGAACGCCCCACTATCCAGCTTGGAAGAGCTTTTGCTCCTCTGCCCTTTGTAGCCTAGCTGTACTATTGTTCTGTGTGAAAGAGCTGCACTATTGTATCTCTGCCTAGTTTAAAGGAGCGCTATTGCACCACTGGCCTACTGGTACAGGACGGGGGAGACGCATTGCTGCTTGTTTGCTATTTGTTGGTGATGAATTATTACACCACAGCAATTTGTATGGTGCGTGGAGGCACACCACTACTGCATTATGGTGTTTGCCTGTGAAGAGAGAGATGGCCAGTGCTTAATTAGTGCAGGTGGTTTCCGGTGTTTGGCACCCGCACGTAATAGTCAACACCGGCTCTTATTTGATACTTTTCAAATGAGCACAACAACAATTATTTAATAATTTAAAAGGCATCAAAATGACAAATATCCGCTGCCTCATCCATTCCTTAAACTTTTAGTGGCCTGGAATAGCCTAAGCTGTCACACTTTTCGGAGTGGGATGGCTAGTAGTTGTGCTGGTACAGTGCAGCGTTTGCTTTTGTTCACCTCTGTGTTGTTGCTTGCCCGCCCTCCTCTCACTGTTGCTGCTTGACCCCACCATCTGTCCATGTTGTTGCCTGCCCCACACGTTGTTGGTGTTGTTGCTTGTTTTCTGTGTTACTATTCTGCCCCTTGTTAATTAATGGCGGGTATCCCAAGAGATTCATGACAACCACCCAATGTGGTCTTAGAAACCAGGTGAGATTAGCACCATCCTGCTCCTTATTGCTATACAATACCCACAAGTACTGTGAGCAGGTGACTAGACTCCTTTTCCCTTGGACGCAACATGTTCGTACCTGGCATTTTGCAATAGATGAAAAAGGTAAATGGAAATGCTTTAGTTATACGCAGGGCCACTGAAATTATGTGGCAGAACAAGACCAAATTATGAGGCAGGGTTGACCAATTTAAAAAAAAGTACAGTTATTAATTTACAGTGCCAATAGTTCTAACTCAAGCAAATGCAAGACCCATTCCTTTGCAAATGCTTGTTACTGTGTACCGCCACGTCTCTTAGCATGTCACAGTCGAAGGACGGATCTGCAATCATTTCAAAACATCACTGAGGAAACTGGACTTCCTCTGAAACAGCAGATAATTAATATACACTGCTTACTCTCCTGTCGCATAGCATCTGGAAAGGGGTAGCATGTCATAATTTCAAACCTTTATGAAAAAAACTGAGCTAGCTCTAGCAGAACAGTCTTGTAACTTGAAATGTGACCTCTCCTGTCTGCATATCACTGGAATAAGGCTGACATTATTTCACCATTTCAAACAGTGGCAAGGGAATCTGAGCTCGAGCTCATAGAGCTGCCATCTCTTTTCTCTGCATATCACTCAAGAAAAGCTGGCATTTCAAACCATCATTGACCTTACCTAAGAGAAATTCAGGTGAACAGCCTTTTAGCAGGCACTAGCATCTCCCCTCTATGTAGCATCTTATCCAGTGAAAGTCATGGAGGTGCCTTCCTTTCCAAAGTCAGTGAAGCCATTTAACACACAGAACAACTCTCCTCTCCTGACAGCTTCCAAGAAGGGATGGCATTTCATCATATAAGCAGTTATGCAGTAGCTGAGGTTCCTTTAGCAGAGCAGCTTTTAGACAAGGTCTCCTTACGCTTTCCGATTTTCATCGAAGCTTAACTGACAAGCAACTCTTTGGGCACTGGACAGGCAAATAACATTGGTTCCCCTGTGGTCGCTGTCAGACTGACCTTGTTGTCTGTATAATAATAACAACAACTATAATAATAATAATGTAGTTCTTGCGACCGCAGAAATGCTTAATGTGTGGAACCGGATAAATGTTATTACAATCCGTCAATGTAGTGCAAATAAATATATGCATCTAAAATGGGGAATCATGTACTCGACATCAGAAGGATAAACGGTTGAGCTTGCCATCCTGGAATTGGAAAGATTATTTTGCAGAGCTACAATGTCTATATAGGAAACAAGAAGCTCACACAATGTTTGCTCACTCAGGTATTGTTTATGACACTGTAGGAAAGTACCCTCTTTCTTGGCATGGTTACCCCCATTTTCTGCCTCATGTCAGTGTGCTTATATGTGTACTGGGATCTTCCTAATGAGGATCCCAGTAGTTATGCACTCTCCTTCTGAAATTGGTTGTAGTATACTGTTAACACAGTATTTTACCCACAATTGGCATACTGGTGCCCCATTATGAGTCCCTAGTATATGGTACCTAGGTACCCAGGGTATGAGGGTTGCAGGGGATCTCTATCGGCTGCAGCATATATGTTGCCACCATAGGGAGCCCATTCAAAGGCTTCTGCAGGTCTGCCATTGCAGCCTGCGTGAAAAGATGCATGCACCCTTTCACTGCCATTTACACTGCACCAGGTCACTTATAAGTCACCCCATAGCAGGCTCTCCAGCGCTGAGGGCAGGGTGCAAAGTACCTGTGAGTGAGGGCACCCCTACACTAGCAGAGGTGCTCCCATGACCTCCAAGACAAAGACGATTTTCCTTGACTTTGTGAGTGCGGGGATGCCATTTTATGCACATACTGGACATAGGTCACTACCTATGTCCAGCTACATAACGGTAACTCCGAACATAGGCATGTTTGGTATCAAACATGTTGGAATCATACCTCAAGGCTTTTGCAAGCATTGGTTGTATGATTCCATGCACTCAGAGGGCTCCTTAGAGGATCCCTAGTATTGCCATTACAGCCATTGGGGTTTTTTAGTACTCCCAGCACCTCTCTACATACCACACTTGCCTAGGTGGGAAACCAACATTCGCATTCCACTTTCTTAGTATACGGTTTGTGTTCCCCCTAGGCCCATTTCTAACTGTAGGAGGCTGGCCTGGTTTGTAGTGGGTACCTTGGGTGCTTACACCTTATACCAGTTCCAGTTATCCCTTATAAGTGAAGTAGTAGTTTTCTAGCAGCTTAGGCTGATAGAAGTAGCTGTATCAGAGGAGCTTAGGCTGAACTAGGAGACATGCAAACCTCATGCAATACCACTTATAGTTACACAGTACTTATACACAAGTAAAGACAATACTTAGTGTCACCAAAAATATAGGTATTTATTTGGGTGACCCAGTACCAAAAATATCTTAGTGATAATACTCCTTCTGGAGGTAAGTATTATACACAATATATACACTAGACAACAAAATTAGACAAGTAAATAGTCATAGAACAATGCAAACAGTAGGAAATCCTATAGAATGCAATGGGAGAAAATAGATCTAGGGGCAACACAAATCATATACTAAAAAAGTGGAATGTGAATCACAAATTCCCCCCCTAGACAAGGGTAGCATGTGCAGAATCGCTGGGAGAGTAAGAATACAGTAAAGGTGAGTAAATTACCCCACCCCGGAGCCCAGAAAAGCAGGAGTAAAGTACTGCAAGTTTCCTTAGGACACACTACACCTCGTTTTTGGGAATTTGCAGCAGCCAAACAAGTCTGCAAAGAACAACTGCTGGATTTTGGGACCTGAAGACCTGCAAAGGAAGGGGACCAAGTCCAGAAGTCGAAAGAAGTTCCAGGAAGGACAGGAGCCCCTGCCAACCCAGAAGAGGATGCAAAAGAAGAGTCCCTGGTTAGTTGGAGACTGCAGAAATGCACCCTAGGAAGATGCCAGCAGGTTTCTGCATGATGCAAAAGATGTCCCACAGCGTGAAGATTGTTGTAGACGAGACTTCATATTGGAAGGCGCCAACAAGCCTAGGCTACGGCAAAAGTGTGTTTTTCATCAAAATGGTGCTGGATGGACCCAGGGGGGACCTGGGGGTCTCAACTCTATGTGAGGAGGAAGAGGGGCCTCTCAGCACTTTAGAGAGCCCTGAGGATGCCGGCCAGCACCCCCAGAAGCCACAGGATCTGGGTTCAAAGGAGGTGCAAAATGCAGTTAATGCAGCACAACCAAAGAAGGTCCCACGCCGCCGGAGAACAACTCGGCGAGTTGAGCATCACAGGGTGAAGTGCTGGGGACCTGGGCCAGGCTGTGCATGAAGGAATTTTGCAAAGAGTGCCCAGAGGCCTCAGGAGGTGAAGAAGACACAATATACAGGGGTACTGTCGTTCTTGGGGAAGGCAAGGTCCTACCTCCTCCACATTGCATCAGCAGGACCTCAGGACAGTCTTTGTCGATGATGTCCACCCTCTGTGTCTTTAGGGGCATGCTCGTTGCCTTAAGAGGAGTCCCAGAGTACCAGTCATCATTTTAGAAGGTGACTGATTGGAGCAGGGGAGTGATTCCGTCACTCCACGGGAAATTTCTTTGGTTCTTCTGGTACAGGATGAAGGCAGGGAGTCCACAGAGAGTGCACACTATGGAAACTGTTGCAGTTGCTGACTTGGAGCTGAGGTTGCTGGGAAAAGTGTCTCTTGTAGACACTTTGTTGCAGTTACAGTGTTTCTTGGAGCAGGCTGTGGTTGATCCAAGGTCAGAAGAGTCTGAAGTTGTTGCAGAGGATTCCTGAAGGAAACTTGCAAGCAGAATCTGAAGAGAACCCACAGGAGAGACACTAAATAGCCCTGAGAGGTGGATTGGCTACCTTATCTGGTATGGACCTATCAGGAGGGGTCTCTGATGTCACCTGCTGCACTGGCCACTCAGAGCCCTCCACAGTTCCCCCACACCTTGCAAAGCAAGATGGCTGAAGTCTGGGACACACTGGAGGAGCTCTGGGCATAACCCCTGGGGTGGTGATGGACATGGGAGTGGTCACTCCCCTTTCCTTTGTCCAGTTTCATGCCAAAGCAGTGGAGAAGGGGTCCCTGAACTGGTGTAGACTGGTTTATGCAAGGAGGGCACCATCTGTGCCCTTCAATGCATTCACAGAGGCTGGGGGAGGCTACCCTTCCCCAGCCGGTAACACTTATTTCCAAGGGGAGAGGGTGTAACACCCTGCTCTCAGAGGAAATGCGTTGTTCTGCCCTCCTGGGACTGGGCTGCCCAGGAGGGCAGAACCCTCTCTGTGAGGTGGCAGCAGCTGTGGCTGTGGCTGCACTGCAAGCCTCAGAGAGCTGGTTTGGCAGACCTGGGGGTCTATGATGGAGCCCCCAGGATGCATGGAATTGGATTCCCAGTACCAGATTTTGAATGAGGGGACAATTCCATGATCTTAAACGTGTTACATGGCCATATTTGGAGTTACCATTGGGAAGCTACATATAGGTATTGACCTATAAAGGTGTCCCCGCACTCACAAAGTCGGGGGAAATGGCATTGAACTATGTGGGGGCACCTTTGCTAGTGCAAGGGTGCTCTCACACTTAGTAACTTTGCACCTAACCTTCAGCAAGTGAAGGTTAGATATATAGGTGACTTATAAGTTACTTAAGTGCAGTGAAAATGGCTGTGAAATAACGTGTGCGTTATTTCACGCAGGCTGCAATGGCAGGCCTGTACAAGGGTTTGTCTGAGCTCCCTATGGGTAGCAAAAGAAATGCTACAGCCCATATGGATCTCCTGGGACCCCAATGCCCTGGGTACCTAGGTACCATATACTAGGTACTTATAAAGGGGGTCCAGTATGCCAATTGAAATTGGTAAATGTAGTCACTGGCCTACAGTGACAAATGTAAGCGCAGAGAGAATAAGCACTGAGGTTCTGGTTAGCAGAGCCTCAGTGACACAGTTAGGCACTACACAGGCATACATTTAAGAGCACAAACTATGAGCACTGGGGTTGTGGCTAGCAGGATCCCAGTGAGACAGGCAAAGCACACTGACATATAGGTTTTTATGTATGAGCACTGGGGTCCCGGCTAGCAGGATCCCAGTGACACAGTAAAAACACACTGACACACACTCACAAACAGGCCAGAAGTGGGGGTAACCATGCTAGAAAGAGGCTACTTTCCTACACTGACTATTGTGATTTTCACTAATTGCACTGTTTTATGCCTATTTCTGCATACTAGTGAATATATTTGGTGTATTACTTACCTCCTAAGGGAGTATAGTCTCTATGGTATTTTTGGTATTTGAATCACCAAAATAAAGTACCTTTATTTTTGTAACACTGTGTGATTTCTTTCATGTGTGTGAGTACTGTGTGACTACAGTAGTATTGCATGTGCTTTGCATGTCTCATAGATAAGCCTTGGCTGCTCATCCACAGCTACCTCTAGAGAGCATTGCTTCTAGACACTGCCTACATTACACTAATAAAGGGATAACTGGACCAGGAATAAGGTGTAAGTACCATAGGTACCCACTACAAACCAGGACAGCCTCCTACAGACACTCACACAAGTCCTCTGTGAGATGTAATGTTTTTCTCTGAAAATTAAAAGAGTGCACTTATAGCTTCTGAACACAAATGTGTTCATTCAGTTCTTGCATATGTCCAGAGCACCCTATATCTCCAAATACGAAAATGAATTACTATGTTGGAATTAATTATTTTGCATATTTACATAATGAGGACATTACCATAAGGTCTTACCAGCTTTAGACTAAAAAAAGTTTCATTACGAGAGATACAAAGTTACAAACAGTTGCATAACAAAACATAGCACAGCATAACATAGCACAAAATAACATAACACAACATAGCTTAACATAATACAACATAGCACAGCATTATATAGCACAGCATAACACAACATAACACAGCATAACATAACATAACACAACATAACACAACATAGCATAACATAACACAGCATAGCATAACATAACGCAATATAGCATAGCATATAACACAATATAGCATAGCATATAACACAACATAACATAGCATAAAATACAACATAACACAGCATAAGATAAGACAACATAGCCTATCATAACATAACACAACAAAGCGTACCATAACACAACATAACATACATACCATAGCATAACATAACTTAAGACAACATAGCCTATCATAACATAGCATAATATAACACAAAACAACATAGTATACCATAACATAGCATAACATAATATAGGACAACATAGCATAACATAACACAAAATAGCCTAGCATAACAAAATATAAGACACCCTAGCTTATTATAGCATAACACAACATAAGATAGCATAACATAACACAACATACAACATTGCATAACATAACAAAAAATAGCAAAACATAACACAATAAAGCATAGCATAACATAAGACAACATACCCATATAGTTCCATACCACACCACTAATATCATAATGGCCAGAGCTTCAGACTTTGGAGCTGGGATGCCAGGTTTGAGTCTCTGCGACGGTTCAACATCCTGTGATTCTGGGCAAATCACTTAGGCCCTCATTATGATATTGGCGGTAAAGCTCTGCCATGCTGGCGGTGGCGGTAACACCGCCGACAGCGTTGCGGGCTGGTCAACAGCCAGTTCACCACCTGTACCACCAGGGTGGTCGGACCGCTGGGGTGAAGGTGGACCATCTTTGCCCCGGCGGTCCACCACAGACTACCGGCGGTATTAGGAGCCTCCTTTCCTCCAGAGATTCCCCAGCAGCAACAGCGCGAAAAAAATCCCTGGCGGAAAGGATACTGGCAACAGGAATCTACATTTCTGTTGCCGGTATGTGACTCTCCCTAGCCCCCCCACATAGCCACAGTCCCCCCTCAGTCCCTAGGGACCCCCTCACCCCCACCTCATCCAAACATGCGTGCACCACACACACATGCAATCATGCATTCACGCACTCATACAGACACACTCATACTCTTGCACACACACCCAACACACCCACATCCATTCACGCACTCACACGCTCACAATCACACACATACACACACACAAACCCCACCCCCTCCAATCACATACACGCACACACCCATGCACACACACACCACTCATCACCCCCCTCCCCTATTGGACGGGCACTTACCTTTTCATGGTGGTCATCTGGAAGGGGATGGGATCCTTGAGGCCTGCTCTGCCGCCAGCACTCCGTCACCACAACACCGCCACGCCTATTACAAACTCGTAATAGGCGTGGCGGTGTTGTGATGATGGGGCGGTGCAAGCGGAGCAGCTGCCACTGCACCGCCAGTATGGCTGCTGGCGGCTCTCCTTGGCGGTCTAGTGGCTGGTGGGACTTCGGCGGTCTAGGCTTTAGACTGCCAAAGTCATAATGAGTGCCTTAATCTCCCAGTGCTTACCAAAAATGAATGTGTCCATGTGTAATGTAAGTGGTGCACATGTAAAGCACTCCAATACCTTCGGGTCGAGTTTGCACTATATGAAAACTGCTGTTGGACCTGGCCCTTTTCACAGGGTCATCCCCAAAATGTTTGCCTTCCTCTTTATTTTTTCTTATCTCTTGTTGTTCGCTCTAGGACTGCTGATCAGTGCTGAAGTGCAGGTGTTCTCCCTTCTAAACTTGGTATGATTGGCTTACACCTGATTGGCACATTTAAGCCTTATGGTTAGGGTGCTATGTATGTATAAGGCAGGACAGGTGCCTCATTATGTTGCCTGTCCTGGTAGTAACAAACAGCCTATTTGGTTTCTCACTGCTGTGAGTGCTGCCTTGCTCAGGGCTTTGCATTGGAAATGCCCTGCCCTATTTCTAGGAGATACTGTCTGAACTATGAGAGGTAGCATAGGCATGTTTGCTATGGTTGTAATGGTAGTGAGAAATGCTGCTTACTAGTGTAGGTGGATTTTTTATTACCATTATTGAAATGGCACTGCTAGAAAGTGAGTATTGCTCTGGTGTTTTGCAGCATGACTCCAATCCACGTCAAGGGGAAGAGTGACAGCTGGGCTTTGTGCATACTTTTCAGACAGCCTGTACACAGGGAAGGTGGAGATGTCACAGAGGGGCATCTACATATTGAATGGCCTTTCTGGGCTGAGAGAAGGAGAGGCAGGGCACACCTACATTTGTAAAGGCTTTGCCCTGGCTTCACACAAAGGGCTTGTTTACCCCTCACTGATGTCTGGAGCCTGTACTGGAGGAGAGAGGAGACACTCCTAGAACCATTTAGGACTGGTTGGAACCGCTTCTCCCCCTTTTATAAAAGCTTGTGCAAAACTGAGTATAAGTACAGGGTGTTTTCCCCATGAAAGAGAGACATTAATGGACTACTGAACTGGACACAGGATGCTGCTGGAGGGCCTTGCCAGGAACCGCCTTGGACTGCTGCTGTTGTGCTGACCTGTGACCGGCTGGGTCACTAGGAGGAACTGCCACTGCCTGAAACCCTTTGTGCTGGCCTGCTTGCTTAGGCCCTGCAATTCTGTCCACCATTCGTTGTCTCTAGGGGCTGGGTGATGTGCCCCCTGTTACCCTGCAGCTTTTCCCTGTGCTGGCTGTGACGCAGGAAGAACGCTTTTTGTTGACTCCTGGAAGCACATGAAGAGTGCTTCATTGTCTTTGGTTAAGCGCAGACAGAGAGCTTTGCTTTATTGGAATCAAGCGTGTGAAGAGCACTTTGTCCTTGATGCCTACCGGATCTTGGAAGCGCAGGAGGAGTGCTTTGTTTTCTCTCTTTAGAGAGATTTACTTTATTTGGTTCAAGCGCTTGAAGAGCATTTTGTCAGTGTGGCCGGGTGGATTGAGAAAACCCAGCATGCACACTGTGTGTTCTTGGGTAGGTGCCCCCGGTCACAGAAGCGTGTAGAAGAGTGCCCCCGGGGCACAGGTAGGCACCTGCTTTGGTGCCATCACTGCTGCGGCCCGGTGCGGCTGTTTGAGGACACTCGTGCACCATATCCAGCGGAGGAGCAGCGGCCATGAAGGTGGAAAACCTCATTGGAGATCTCTCGCTGGGATGCCCCAGGGCTAATGCAGGAGAGGCATTGCTCCCAGGAGGGTGAGGGGGGAATGCTTGGTCCCCGAGGCGTGAGAGGTGGTGTGAGCCTCTGTTTCCTCACTGGGCGGTAGGGAAGCCTTGACGGAGGCCCCACCCAGCTGAGGGTGAAGGAGACAAGGTGACCCCCGTCCGAGGAGGGGCACCTCAGGAGCAGGACCCTGGTGACTGAGGGTAAGTCCCTCTGCTTAGATCTCTGCGATAGGAGCATGTGTGCTCCTCATGATCATACGTCAGGAGACCTTCCGCTGCGAGAGCCTGCCGTGGCTCCCGCGGCCGATCTTTGTTGTATTCGTTGTTTCTGGGGAGATATCTCCCCACCATAAGGGAAGGGGTGGGTGGTCCCTCGCAAAGGACGGCTCGCATGACGGGAAAGGGATCCTCAACGGCGGTTCCACCCCAGCGAAACCAGTTTCGGCTGCATTTAGCATAGAAGGAGAGCTGGAGCTCCTTTATGTGGCCCAAGGAACTTGTCATGTACCATGCAGGTAATGTTTCATTTTAATGTGCATTCATGATGTTATGGTGACATTTACGCAATGTAGTTTCTGGTATGTGCAATCATGATGTTGTTTGACCTTTCTGGTAACGTGTTTTCCATGACGTGCATTTCTACTGATATTGTTGTCCTGACTACTGCTTATGTTGCAGAATACTCAGTAACCTATATGACTACTGCTGGCTTTTGCAGAGTACTGGTAACTGAGTAATGCTCTGACAACTGCCTGTGTAGCAGGGTATTACTGACATGTTGTGTTTGGTTTAGTAAGGTTGTGTACAATGAGCAGGGGTTATCTTGGGTGTGTAACTCCCTCTCCCTGACTAGAGTGGGTGGGTTCTGTCTGGCTTAAGTGCATACCCCAGTCAACCACAAACCCCATTTCTAACAACCACAAAAAAAATACCAAAACACATGGGTAAAAAACATTGTAATTTACAATGCCAATAGCTATCACTCTAGCAAATATGAGACCGATTGCGGTGCAAAAGCTTGTTAAGAATTGTAATCTATGCTGCGGTCCATACAACAACCCTCGCATTTTTCCCTAGTTAGTTCCAGCAGGTCCCACCTTACAAAATTTACATGAAAAAATACCCAATAAATAACAGGATATGCAGACTGTGGTGTGGAGGCACCATGTTCCACGTTACGCCCCATTTATAGGGTAAACCCTAGGCAATTGGTGGAATGTATCGCACCTGAACACGGGTATGCTAGATATCATAGCATCGCAGCATCTCTTCTCACTCCGCAAAGATCCCGACATTCAAAATAAGAGCCAAAGAGCCACTGTTAGATTGAATGCAACGTTATTTCGTTATTTGATTAGTTTTGCTTGACAGTGTTGGGTTTCATAATCGGCGGAACTCGGTAGGAAAAATGCAAGCAATATACGTTTGGTCTCGTCGATCTGCGCCGTGATTCTCAGACATACGCTTCTGTTGCCATCTTGTGGCTATATACTGGAAGTACTGGTTGTAGTTTAATTTGATTCAGTTCAAATTCTACTCTCACCTTCGCAAGGGTTTAGAAAACAAAAGAGAAGTGAGGGCAGTTAAGTCAAACTGAGAGGGTAGGAAGAGCCAATGTCAGGGGATTCGCTATCGGTCGTGCAGCAGGTGCAGTGGCACCGGTGCCCACAGACATAATAAGCCTACAGAACCCTGATTAATGCCGTATTATACTACTTAAACAGCAGTCAGAGTGCCAATGTTCTTGCTTGCACTAGGTCTATGGCGTCATTACTGTACCACTGGTCAAAGGATCGGGCCAGGAAAGGCCAAGAGATGTGGGCCCATATTTATACTTTTTGACGCTAAACTGCGCTAACGCAGTTTAGCGTCAAAAAATTTAGCGCCGTCTAACGCCATTCTGAAGCGCCATGCGGGCGCCGTATTTATGGAATGGCGTTAGCCGGCGCAAGCAGACCGGCGCTGCCTGGTTTGCGTGGAAAAAAGCCACGTACACCAGACAGCGCCGGCGTAGGGGGAAAATGGCGTATGGGCGTCTTAAAATGGGGCAAGTCAGGTTACGTCGAAAAAATCGTCGTAACCCGACTTGCGCCATTTTTTTTCGACGCCCATCCCCCATCAACATGACTCCTATCATTGTAAAGATAGGAGTCATGCCCCCTTGCCCAATGGCCATGCCCAGGGGACTTCTGTCCCCTGGGCATGGTCATTGGGCATAGTGGCATGTAGGGGGGCACAAATCAGGCCCCCCTATGCCACAAAAAAAAAAAAAAAAAAAAACTTACCTGAACTTACCTTAATGTCCATGGGATGGGTCCCTCCGTCCTTGGGTGTCCTCCTGGGGTGGGCAAGGGTGGCAGGGGGGGTCCCTGGGGGCAGGGGAGGGCACTCTGGGCTCATTTTGAGCCCACTTGTCCCTTAACGCCATGCCTGACCCAGGGGTTAAAAAGCGGCGCAAATGCGCCGTTTTTGGCCACGCCCACTCCCGGGCGTCATTTTTGCCCGGGAGTATAAATACCACGTAAAGGCCTGGGAGTCATTTTTTAAGACGGGAACGCCTCCCTTGCATATCATTAACGCAAGGAAGGGGTTCACGCTAAAAAATGACGCACACTCCGGGCACTTTGGCGCCCGAAGCGTCTAACGCCATAGTATAAATATGGCGTTAGTTGGCGTTAGTTTAGCGTCGAATTTGCGTCGAAAAAAACGACGCAAATTCGGCGCAACCAGAGTATAAATACGGCCCGTGGTGTTTATTCGGATTGAAATATTCGTATTTTCTATGTGTACAAGTTCACGTAATTATATTTCTGCTGTATTTAAAAGTGGATTTTTCTTCCTGTATATATATAAAACGATGAACATTATAGTAGCTTCTGATTTCTCCATATTGAGGTTCATACACAGCATCCCTGTGCCACTCCTGGTCTACCCTCCACTAAAGAGCCTCCGTTAGTCAGCAATCATCCACCCTTATGCCTGTCACCATCATGGTATAAAAGTAACCATACCCGTGACCATACCTGAGTAAGCTTTGCCTTGGCAATCATTAACATTTCATCAGCTTCTCATTTTTACAAGGGCCAGATTGGAAAAGCAATAGGAAAGGCAATAGTCCTTCATTTTAAAGAACAAAATATTGCCAATGCTCTCTGACATCGGCAAGTATGAGCTTGCACCAAGATGCATGTGCATGCATGGCTAGACATCGAGCCATAGGGTTTCTAATAAAGAACCTAGACCCATATTTATACTTTTTTAGCACCGCATTTGCGTGCAAACATACAAAATACAATTGTATTTTGTAAGTTTGCGCTGCTTTTGCTTACAAAAATGACGTAAATGCAGCGCAAAAAAGTATAAATATGGGCCCTAATTCCAAGATGGCTGTCGATGTGCATGCACGCGTTCTAACAATAAAATATAAATCTGTGACCTGCATGTTATACGTTGTGCTTTGCTGCAGGCACTTTAAGCCTGTATGATATTTTTATGATGAGTCAAGCGTGAGATTAGAATAGGTGTGTGTGACAATACCTTTCATTACAGTTTTGCAGCAGTTTCAAGGTCTTTTTCTTGCTTCTGATTGCCCAAGAGAGGTAATTTCTGACATTTCTTTCTTGCTACTGTCTTCATTTCTTGGTTTTACTCGCAGGAAAGTGTCACTCGAAGTGTCCCACATTTGGCAATAGAACGTCATTCGTACATACGTTGAAAGCATGTAAATGTCACACATAAGAAATCAGAATATTTGCCAGCTATGCATATGCATGTGGGCCACAAAGCATGGGTTATGATGCTAGCATGTGCATGTGTCATGAAGCACAGTGGCTATTTTTATATTACCTTTCCAACATGGCGGATTGCCGTGTGTTGAAAACTGGGTTATTGGTTGAGTGGTTAAAACTCCACTCAAGCAGCAACCACATTTTCTGTCAGGGGGAAGTCACAAACAAACTCCAAATTAACCAGTGCTTAACCCTATGGTAGCTTGGGACATAGCAGTCAGGTTTAACTTAGAAATGTGTAAAATAATTATGCAGTGTTTCAAACAGTAATAAAGTGAAAGTAAAACAAGAAAAATCCCACACCAATTTAGAAAAATGGAGTAAGATGTAGTAAATTATTTGAGACCAAAACCTTCAAATTTAATCGTGAAGAGTTCCGTTCACAGTGGAAGAGGCCACGAGGATCAGGAAGAGTGTGGCAGATGGTCATCGTTTCGTGAAGAGCAGGTCAGGCATCATGAATGGTCATCACAGGAGCATGAAGATCCTGTCAAGCATCGCTAAAAGTCATTGCTGGAGCTTTCTTTTTGTGGTCACAGCGAGCTGTTGATGAGGTAGTGTGAGGTGCAGATCTTACATTGCCAGGCATTTCTGGCAGTCGCTGTGGCCTAAAGAGTCAGGTTCACTAGAGCTTCACATTGGTAGGTGGTGCAGGCAGCAAGATCTTGGCACAAACGGGCCCACTCACTTTCACAAAAAGTCCAAAACATCCAGATTTCTTCTTTTTGTTGCCGATAGAGCTAAACTGTTGCCACACCAAGGGCCTAATTTCTGAAGAAGTGGCACAACATCACTTCAGAAACGCTGGGATGCACCATATTTAGGCCCTCATTACAACCCTGGCAGTCAAAAACCGCCAGGGTTGTTTTGGCGATCGTACCGCCAACAGGCTGGCAATACAATTTGCCATATTTTGACCGTGGCGGTAGCGCCGGGGTCACACCGCTGGGACCGGCGGATTTCCACCATCGTTGTGTTGATGAGTGTGCATGCTGTTCTGATGGTGTGCTTGGGATAGGCTGAGGTACAGCGGATTGTGTCTGGGTAGTAGAAGTTGGAGGGGGGAGGCTGGACACCGGGACAATGCCTTCCATCAGTGCTGAGGCCAGAGCCTGTTGGGCCGCCTGCCCAGAATGAATGCCCTCCAGGTATGCATTTGTTTGTTGCAAATCCCTCTCAACGCCCTCGGTGGCATTCAAAATGGTAGATTGCCCAACAGTGAGGGATCTCAGGCGGTCAATAGCCTCCTCACTGAGGGCAGCAGGGCCTGAGGTGCCTGGGGCAACGGAGATGCCCACCCTCCTGGGTGAGCGGACATGGGACACACACTGAGGGACTGCTGGGAGGGCGGTGCTGGTGGGGGGTGGCAGCTGTACCTGTTGATGCGGTGGGCACAGAGGTGCGTGCCACTGCAAGGGAGCTCCCATCAAAGGAGGAGTCGCTGTCACTGGTGTATGCTCCTGTCACCGTCATGGTGCTCCCCTCGGCCTCTGTCCCACTGGTGGCTTCAGACTCCGTTGTTTCACCCTCCAGGGCCAAGTGGGTTGCAGCTCCTACCTGCTCCGGTGCCACTGCTCCACCGCCTAATGATGCTATTGCACACAAGAACAGGGAGACTACAAAAAAAGGGGGGGAAGACAGAAGAAAAACATGTTCAGTGCATGCAACACCACTACCGTTGGCGGACACAACACACAGGGAGCAGCCCTCAGCAATACGCCATGCACTAACAGTTCCTAGAAAATTCACATGCCCATGGGGTACGAGGCCTAAGCACAATTGCTGCACACCTGGAAGTCACAGGAGCCTGACTAGGTGTAGATGGCTCTTACCACTAGTGGGGTTGGGGTGCCACATTGCCTGCCTCACAAGGGACCTTGCCTACCAAGTTCGCCCTGGCCTAGAGGAACATACTGCCCACCTCCCCCACCCAGATACCTCGTAATGCGCTCAGAGTCAGCTGAATTAGAGTGTACTCACCCCCTTGTGGCTGCTGTGATGCCCTCAAACACCCGTCCAATTCCGGATAGGCCACCGCCAGGATCCGGTACATCAGGGGGGTCATGGTGTGACGGGCACCCCTTCGGCTCAGGTCATGCCATCTTTTACAGCAGTGGGTGCTCCGTCTGTGGTAGACCCCCAGGGTCCGAACGTCCTTGGTGATGGCACGCCAAATACCCTTCTTCTGGTGAGCGCTGACCCAGAGGAATGGTACAGGGGGGAAGAAATTACTCACCCGTCCGGACCGTCATACTCATTGCCCACCAGTTCCCACCCGTGCCCTGACACACATACACTCACCATCCGCACATGCAGGCCTCTGCCCCCCCATGTATCATCCATTCACACCACTCAAAACAGGCATTGCCCATGCAGCATGCTCTCAGTGTACTCACCTTTTTGTCTGGAGGACAGCACAGTTACATGTACTGGGGAGGACCCCATCCACTAGTTTGTCCAACTCCTCTGAAGTGAAGGCAGGGGCCCTTTCCCCAGACACTGTAGCCATCGTCGCTTACAGACACAGGTCACAGCAGCACTTGCAGTGTAGGTCCTCTCCAGTTGATGGTCAGGTATCAAGTCAGTGAACAGACAGAAAATGGCAGTCATGTCCGCGGCGGTGTGTACCGTCACCGCCGGCGTACATCGTCATTGGCTCTTTGGACCCATAGGGCCCAATGCAGAATTGCGCCGCAGTCTTCGACCGCATACCACGACGGTGTACAACGCCAGCACAGTTACCTCATTACCCCTTGTCCCACCTTACAGGTCAAGCAGCCGCCATTTCAGGGGGTCACATGGGATGGATAAAAACTGCGTCACACCTATCTAGGCCGGGAATACACACAGATAACGGCACATCGCGGATTACAAACGTTTCTGCATATAACACATTGTGATACCTCAGTGTTGGATGCCTCTGCTCGCTGTTCTCCTCCATAGGGAACGTCTGCTGGGGCAGGTGATGAGATGGCGGCATCTTCCGGTGTACAGACCCCTGGTAAACCCATCGACAATGGAAGAGAGACACATCATAATCACATACAGACTTGATCGTGCAACAATCCTGGAACTGTGTGCCCAGTTGGAGCTAGACCTGATGTCAGCTATCCGCCATCCCACAGGAATCCCCCCTCTCGTGCAGGTCCTGTCTGTACTCCATTTCCTGGCCAGTGGGTCTTTTCAAACAACAGTGGCCATGGCATCAGGGATGTCCCAGACAATGTTCTCTAACGTGTTGTCCAGAGTGTTATCTGCCCTGCTGAAACACATGCGCAGCTACATCGTTTTCCCTCAGGTGGAGGATTTGCCCACAGTGAAAGGTGACTTCTATGCCCTGGGACATATCCCCAACATCATTGGTGCCATTGATGGTACACATGTGGCATTTGTACCCCCCCCTGCAGGAATGAACAGGTGTACAGAAACCGGAAAAGCTACCATTCGATGAATGTGCAGATGGTGTGTTTGGCAGACCAGTACACCTCCCATGTGAATGCCAAGTATCCTGGCTCTGTGCATGACGCTTACATTTTGAGGAATAGCAGCATCCCTTATGTAATGGGGCAACTCCTGAGGCACCGTGTGTGGCTAATAGGGGAGGCCAAGGTCCCAATACAGTTGACATAGGTGTCTGGGTATGGGGTTGTCCCTAAGGGTTAGTGTGTGTCTAACAGTTGTCTCTCGACATTTGCAGGTGACTCTGGTTACCCCAACCTGTCATGGCTACTGACCCCACTGAGCAATCCCAGGAAAAGGGCACAGGAACGCTACAATGAGGCACATGGGTGAACTAGGAGGATTATAGAACGCACCTTCAGCCTCCTGAAGGCCAGATTCCGGTGCCTCCATCTGACAGGTGGATCCCTATACTACTCACCGAAGAAGGTGTGCCAGATAATCGTGGCCTGCTGTATGCTGCAAAACCTGGCTTTGCGACGTCAGGTGCCTTTTCTGCAGGAGGATGGGCCAGATGGTGGTCTTGTGGCAGCTGTGGAGCCTGTGGACAGTGAAGAAGAGGAAGCAGAAGAAGAGGATATCGACAACCGAAACAACATCATTATGCAATACTGTTGGAAAATGGGTTATTGGTAGGGCAGGTAGGTACCTACACCTAGCAACAAGCCACAAACCTCCACAAAAGTACAGTTAGGTCTCAGTAAATTAATCCCAGCTCTACCCTTGGTAGCTTGGCATCGAGCGTCAAGGCTTAACTTAGGAGACAAAGTGTAAAGCATTCAAATATCACAAAACAGTAATTAAATAAAACACAGGAAACAGTTTAAAAATCCAAAACCAATTTATAAAAATAGCTTATATTTTTATCTTTAAAATGACACAAAAACAATTAAAATCGGTTCAGGGGAACCGGAGATATGAATTTTTAAAGTATTATTATTTTCTAGCGCATAGAAACAAAAAGCGCCAATCGGGTCATCTGGTTGCACCAGGACCGGGACAAAGTCAAACTTTCAGGCCGACCGCGATGGAGCCCTGCTCGGATACAGGTCGCGGGAAGCCTCGGTTAAAAAGTTACCTTCTGACTTAGTCTTTATTTTGAAGTTTTTCTTCACCGGGACGAACCTGCCAGTTGGATCCGACCTCCTGGAGCCCTTGTCCGGATACGCGAAGTCGGTTTCCTCGGTGGTGATTTCTACCTTCGGACTTAGTCGTTTTTTCGAGATGAAAATCCTTCGACCGGGGTAAACCTGGATCTTGATCCGACGTCCGTGGAGCCCTTCTCGGATACGATGGCTGGAAGGTCCCGGTCAACTTTTTACGTTCGGACTTAGTCTCTTTTTCGGATGTTTTTCTTGACCGGGACGAACCACGAAGTCAGGCCGGGTCGCGGTTGAGGCAAGCCGGCTAGAATTTCCGCGTCGAGTCGGTCACTTCATGGAGCTTTTTTCTAAAATTTCTCCAATCTTTTCCAAACTTCTGGGGCTTCACCCAGATGTTCTTTTAAGGTTCTTTTGGGGTCCACAGCTCACCCCAAGGGTCCAGAAGTTCTGTGATGGTCCTTGGGAAGTGCGGACTTCAACTCCCAGAGTGCACCTGGCGCAAACTCCTTTTTGGCCACTGGGCAGTGGTCAGCTGGTCACTTTTTCAGGAGTTGGTGCAGGGGACTCTGGTTAGCAATTTTTCACCTGTAGCAAACAGGGAGTCCCTCCTTGAACCAGTGGAAGCCAGGCAAAGTCCTTCTTGTGGTGAAGCCCAAGTGTGCAGCTGGTGCAGTCTTTCTGAGTGCAGGGTCCAGGTGCAGGCCAGGGGTCCAGCAGGGCAGTCCTTCTTCTCCTTGTAGTTCTTTCTTCTTGAAATTTGGTGGGGATCTGAGGCGTGGGTGCAGGTCTGCCAGTTTTATCCTTGCTCCTGGGTGAAAAGCAGGGGGGCCCTGGTCCTCCAATCAGGGACAGGGTCGTCCCCCTGTGATGACCACTTCCTGGGAAGTGTGGCAAAAATCCATCCCAGAAGGCAACAGTCTCTAAAAATCCAAAATGGATGAATCTGATTTTTAGAGGAGAGATCTGGCTGAGCCCACCCACTGGTGTGGCTAAAAATCATAAACACACCCCTCTCCTGCCCTCTCCTAATCTAATCAAGGGGGCACCTAGCTGTCTGGGGTTGCAGGATGTGGGGGTGTTGCTGGGTGCTCCAGATGTCCTTCTCTGCCTTTGAAGACCAGTTTGGCAGCCCTCCCCCTTCCTGCTTCCCCATCTGCTGAGGGGAGATTCTCTCCCCCAAGCACATTCCTTTGTGTAAAGCCAGGCCACTTCACACCTCATTAAAGTGGCCTGGCAGAAGCTGCTGCAGGCTGGCCAATCAGAGCACAGCAGCAAAAACAATGCAGAGCTGAAATTGGCAATTTTTTAGGTAAAGTCTAAACTTTTTACCTGCACTAGTTATATTAAATCCAACAACTGGAAGTTGTGGGATTTATTATAACAATCAATTTGATACCAAATTCTTGGTATGTAACATTTAAGGAGACTTTAAAATTTAAAATAAAGTCTGCCCATTCTAGCCTATGAAGGCCATTTACTTCAATGAGGGAAAAACGAATTTGGCTGTTTTTACCTCACCAGGGCTTATAAATCTATTTTTATAAAGTCCCTGCTTATAGTTACATGGCACCCAGCCCTAGGGGCACATAGGGCACACCTTAGGGGTGACTTATATGTAAAAATAAGGTAGTTTAAAACTTTGGAAGTACCTTTAATTCCAAAGTCGAATTTGCATATAACTTTAATTTAAAAGCAGCCAGCAAGGCAGGCTTGCTTTTAAAATGACACTGGGCACCTCAGCAATGCACCTAGGTGTGCACCACCTATGCTGTGGTCCCTAAACCTACATGCCCTACCATATACTAGGGACTTATAGGTAGGTTAACTTAGCCAATTATAATTAGCCTAATTTGCATATCCATTTTACACAGAGCACTGGCCCTGGGACTGGTAAGCAGTACCCAGGGCACAGCCAAGAGTCAGTAACCACCAGTACCTATCCAGAAAGAGTGGGGGTGATCAGGCAAAAAAAAGGACTTTCCTACACTGCCCCCCCCCAGATGAAAGGTGATGGGTACTAACCTACACCCTGGTAGTCCTCATCAGCTAAGTGGAAAAACCTGGAAAGGCCATCTGCATTGGCATGAGCAGTCCCAGGTCTGTGCTCCACTGTGAAGTCCATCCCCTGTAGGGAAATGGACCACCTTAACAGTTTTGGGTTCTCCCCCCTCATCTGCATCAACCATCTGAGAGGTCTGTGGTCAGTTTGTACACGGAAGTGAGTGCCAAACAAGTAAGGCCTCAACTTCTTCAGGGACCAAACCACAGCAAAGGCCTCCCTCTCAATGGCACTCCATTTTTTCTCTTTGGGGAGTAGTCGCCTGCTGATGAAGGCAACTGGGTGATCATGGCCCTCTTCATTAACTTGTGCTAACACTGCCCCAATCCCTTCCTCTGAAGCATCTGTTTGCACTACAAATTCCTTGCTATAGTCAGGGGCCAGTAACACTGGTGCTGAACACATAGCCTGTTTTAGGGTGTCAAAAGCTTTCTGACACTCTGGGGTCCAAATGACCTTCTTGGGTTGTTTCTTGGAGGTAAGCTCAGTCAGAGGGGCCACTATGGTCCCAAAATTCTGAACAAACCTCCTGTAATACCCAGTCAGGCCAAGAAAGGCCCTGACCTGAGTCTGGGTTTTTGGAGCCTCCCAATCCAGGATAGTCTGGATCTTGGGCTGGAGAGGTTGTACATGGCCTCCACCAACAAGGTGGCCCAGGTACACAACAGAACTTTGCCCTATCTGGCACTTGCTTGCCTTGATAGTCAGGCCTGCTTGAAGCAGGGCCTGAAGCACTTCCTTCAGGTGGACCAGGTGGTCCCTCCAGGTGGAACTAAATACAGCTATATCATCCAGATAAGCTGCACTAAAAGATTCCAACCCAGATAGGACTCTATTCACCAACCGTTGGAAGGTGGCAGGAGCATTTTTCATCCCAAAGGGCATCACCTTGAACTGAAAGTGGCCCTCTGGTGTGGAAAATGCTGACCTCTCCTTAGCTCTTGGACTTAAGGCAATCTGCCAATATCCTGAGGTCAGATCAAATGTGCTCAGGAATTTGGCAGCCCCCAACCTGTCAATGAGCTCATCAGCTCTAGGTATGGGGTGAGCATCAGTCCTAGTGACTGCATTTAGACCTCTGTAGTCCACACAGAATCTTAATTCTTTCTTCCCACCTTGGGGATTAGCTTTGGGTACCAGTACCACTGGACTGGACCAAGGACTATCAGAGGGCTCAATTACCTTCAGGTCCAACATCTTGGCCACTTCAGCTTTGATGTTGGCCTTGACCTGGTCAGACAGCCTGTACAGCTTGTTCTTGACAGGCAAGCTGTCACCAGTGTCAACATCATGGACACACCAATTGGTGAGTCCAGGGGTCAGGGAGAACAGACTAGCAAACTGTCTCAAGACTTGCTTACAGTCTTGTTGTTGCTGATCTGTCAGTTTGGGAGAGAGTACCACTCCCTCCACTGACCCATCTTTTTCTTTTGAGGATAGGAGGTCTGGCAGAGGTTCACCCTCCTCCTCCTTCCCTTCATCAGTGACCATCAGCATGGTCATGTCTGCCCTGTCCTGGTGGGGTTTCATCCTATTAACATGCAGGACCCTGTGAGGATTCCTGGGGGTGCCAAGGTCCACCAAATAGGTGACCTCACCTTTTTTTTCTAGGATTGGATAGGGCCCAGTCCATTTGGCCTGTAGTGCCCTAGGAGCCATGGGCTCCAAAACCCACACCAGCTGTCCTGGGTGATACTCAGGCATGGTAGCCTTTTGATCATGCCAGAGCTTCATGAGCTCCTGACTGGCCTCCAGGTTCCTGCTTGCCTTCTTCATATACTCAGCCATGCGAGACCGCAGGCCTAGTACATAATCCAGCACATTCTCCTTGGCTTCCTTGAGAGGCTTTTCCCAAGACTCTCTCACCAAGCACAATGGGCCTCTTACAGGGTGCCCAAACAGTAACTCAAAGGGGCTGAATCCAACCCCCTTCTGTGGCACCTCCCTGTAGGCAAACAGCAGGCATGGGAGGAGGACATCCCACCTCCTCCTGAGTTTGTCAGACAAACCCATGATCATGCCCTTCAGGGTCTTATTGAATCTTTCCACTAGACCATTGGTCTGTGGATGGTAGGGTGTGCTGAACTTATAAGTAACACCACACTCCTCCCACATGGCTTTCAGATAGGCTGACATAAAGTTTGTGCCCCTATCTGAGACCACCTCCTTTGGGAATCCCACTCTGGTGAACACACCAAGTAGGGCCCTAGCCACTGTGGGTGCAATGATTGTCCGGAGGGGTATTGCCTCAGGGTATCTGGTGGCATGGTCCACTACCACCACAATGTACCTGTTACCTGAAGCAGTTGGTGGGTCTAGGGGACCAACAATGTCAATCCCCACCCTCTCAAAGGGAGTCCCAACCACTGGCAGTGGAATTAAGGGAGCCTTTGGCTTGCCCCCTGTCTTGCCACTGGCTTGACAGGTGACACAGGAGCTGCAAAACTCCCTGACTTTTTCTGACATTTCAGGCCAAAAAAAATGGTTGACCAGCCTGTTCCAGGTCTTGGTCTGTCCCAAATGACCAGCTAAGGGGATATCATGGCTTAAGGTAAGGAGGAATTCTCTATACTTTTGGGGGACCACTACTCTCCTAGTAGCCCCTTCTTTGAGGGTCCTAGCCTCAGTGTAGAGAACTCCATCCTCCCAGTAAACCTTGTGGGTACCACTGGTATCCCCTTGTTCTTGCCTGGCAGCAGTCTGCCTCAGGCCCTCAAGAGTGGGACACTCTCTTTGTCCCTGGCACAAATCTTCTCTGGTGGGCCCACCTGCCCCTTGCAGTTCTGCCAAGTCAGGCAGAGTTTGCAGGGAAGGTGTCCCTCCCTCAGAGTTCAGATCCTCCCCCTCAGGGTTGGATTCTTCCTGACCCTCTGTACTTGTTGGGGCTGGTAAGCCAGACCCAGTGCCCTTTCTCTTCTTCTTGGAGGCTTGGCCCATTGTTCCAGGGTCCAAGTGTCCAGCATTTCCCTGTTGTGCTGCCTGTGACCTGGTCACAGCACACACCCATTCAGGGAGATCCAGCATCTTTGCATGGACCCTTCTCTCCACTTCTGACCATTCAGATGCTTCAAGATCATTTCCCAGCAGACACTCTACTGGGAGGGCAGGAGCTACAGCTACTTTTTTAGGGCCAGTCACACCTCCCCATTCCAGACTCACCATAGCCATGGGATGGAGTTTGGTTCTGCTATCTGCATAAGTCACCTGGTGGAAGACACCGGGTAAGACCTGCTCTGGAGAAACCAGCTTTTCTGTGACCATTGTCACACTGGCTCCTGTATCTCTCAGAGCTTCCACTTCAGTCCCATTGACTTTAGGCCTCTGCCTATACCTCTGCATGATGGGAGGTAAGGTGGCCATAGTTGCAATGTCCACCCCACCCACGGATACTAAGGTGACTTCAGTGTACCCTGATTCCACCCCTGGGCCAACTTCCACCCCCAACCCTACACTAGCAATCCCCTGGGATTGCCCACCAGTGGGGGGCTTCTTGGTGCAGATAGCATCTCCTCTTTTATGTCCTGGCTGATAACAGTCAAAACACTTGCCGGCCTTAGCAAGCTCCTGAAACTTTCCTGCTTTAGCAGGATCAAAATTCTTTCCCTGATACCCTTTCCCTTTAGAAGTGAATTGGCTCGGGGCTCCCCCTCCCTGAGAAGTTTTTGGGGACTCTTGTGAGGACTCTTTGGGTTTTTTGTCATCTTTCCCTTGGTTCTTCCCCTGAGAAGAACCATGTCCTCCCTTTTTCTGATCACCCCCTGGGGGTCTCTGGTTAACTCTAGTTCTTAACCAGTCATCTGCTGCCTCCCCCAGCTCTCTGGGGTTGGTCAACCTAGAGTCTACTAGATACTGGCGGAGCCTCTCTTGGACACAATTAGTTAGAAGGTGCTCCCTCATAATCAAATTGTACAGCCCCTCAAAGGTACTTACCCTGTTGCCCTGTATCCAGCCCTCCAGTGCTTTCACTGAAATGTCCACAAAGTCCACCCAGGACTGGGTGCTTGTCTTTTGGGTGTCCCTAAACTTAAGCCTATACTGCTCTGGGGTTAGACCAAACTTCTTAGTCAAGCAACTCTTCATACTGGGGTATGAGTCTGCATCCTCCCCACTCATGGTTAGGAGCCTATCCCTCCCAGAGTTGGGAACTAACTCCCAAAGGAGTGAACCCCAGTACTGAGGCTTGACTTTCCTCATCTGGAGGGCCCTCTCAAAGGCCCCCAGCCACTTATCGATGTCATCCCCCTCTACATAGGCAGGAACCACCCCTTTGGGTAATCTGGGGGCAAAACCCCCACCCAGGGACACCTCAGTTTCTTTCTCGCTGCTTCCATCTTTTTTTTCTTTGCTTGCCCACTTTTTCTTTTCTAGGGCAAGCTTCTCTGCCTCCAAAGCTATGTAGGCTAGCTGGGCTTCCAGCTCTCTTTCCCTGATGGATGGGTTCTCTCCTCCTGAAAGGACCCTCTTCCTACCACTAGCTTTGGGTCTGCCCCTAGTGACTGTGTCCAGTGAGGACCGTTCCTCCTCTTCCTCACTTGGGGTCTGATGCCTTTCCTCCCCTGACTGGTTAGAGTTAGCATCATCCTCTTTTGGTTCCTCCTCTGGAGCTTCCTCTGTCTCTACCTCTTGGGCCTCAGCCCATGCTGTCAGGGATTTAATCAGGATTTCCTTCCTGAGATTAGTGGTTGCAGGCAACCCCCTCTCAATACACAACCCCCTAAGCTGGACTACTGTCAGTGTGGGTAGGCTAGCGAGATCAAGCTCCATGGTTCCCTAGTTTTGTGTCAACAAAAACTTTTTGCAAAAATTGGAAACAAGAATTTAGAAAAAATTACAAAAATTCAATAATTGAAATTAATCCAAATTAATTTAAAAAAAAAAAATTAAAATTAAAAATTAAAAACAATTTTTGCACTAGGACAATTTAAAGGATTTTTAATTTGTTTTATCTAAAACTGTAACGTGATATTGAACACAAGTACAGGATCCCGTCGCTGCTTCCAATTATGTTGGAAAATGGGTTATTGGTAGGGCAGGTAGGTACCTACACCTAGCAACAAGCCACAAACCTCCACAAAAGTACAGTTAGGTCTCAGTAAATTAATCCCAGCTCTACCCTTGGTAGCTTGGCATCGAGCGTCAAGGCTTAACTTAGGAGACAAAGTGTAAAGCATTCAAATATCACAAAACAGTAATTAAATAAAACACAGGAAACAGTTTAAAAATCCAAAACCAATTTATAAAAATAGCTTATATTTTTATCTTTAAAATGACACAAAAACGATTAAAATCGGTTCAGGGGATCCGGAGATATGAATTTTTAAAGTATTATTATTTTCTAGCGCATAGAAACAAAAAGCGCCAATCGGGTCATCTGGTTGCACCAGGACCGGGACAAAGTCAAACTTTCAGGCCGACCGCGATGGAGCCCTGCTCGGATACAGGTCGCGGGAAGCCTCGGTTAAAAAGTTACCTTCTGACTTAGTCTTTATTTTGAAGTTTTTCTTCACCGGGACGAACCTGCCAGTTGGATCCGACCTCCTGGAGCCCTTGTCCGGATACGCGAAGTGGGTTTCCTCGGTGGTGATTTCTACCTTCGGACTTAGTCGTTTTTTCGAGATGAAAATCCTTCGACCGGGGTAAACCTGGATCTTGATCCGACGTCCGTGGAGCCCTTCTCGGATACGATGGCTGGAAGGTCCCGGTCAACTTTTTACGTTCGGACTTAGTCTCTTTTTCGGATGTTTTTCTTGACCGGGACGAACCACGAAGTCAGGCCGGGTCGCGGTTGAGGCAAGCCGGCTAGAATTTCCGCGTCGAGTCGGTCACTTCATGGAGCTTTTTTCTAAAATTTCTCCAATCTTTTCCAAACTTCTGGGGCTTCACCCAGATGTTCTTTTAAGGTTCTTTTGGGGTCCACAGCTCACCCCAAGGGTCCAGAAGTTCTGTGATGGTCCTTGGGAAGTGCGGACTTCAACTCCCAGAGTGCACCTGGCGCAAACTCCTTTTTGGCCACTGGGCAGTGGTCAGCTGGTCACTTTTTCAGGAGTTGGTGCAGGGGACTCTGGTTAGCAATTTTTCACCTGTAGCAAACAGGGAGTCCCTCCTTGAACCAGTGGAAGCCAGGCAAAGTCCTTCTTGTGGTGAAGCCCAAGTGTGCAGCTGGTGCAGTCTTTCTGAGTGCAGGGTCCAGGTGCAGGCCAGGGGTCCAGCAGGGCAGTCCTTCTTCTCCTTGTAGTTCTTTCTTCTTGAAATTTGGTGGGGATCTGAGGCGTGGGTGCAGGTCTGCCAGTTTTATCCTTGCTCCTGGGTGAAAAGCAGGGGGGCCCTGGTCCTCCAATCAGGGACAGGGTCGTCCCCCTGTGATGACCACTTCCTGGGAAGTGTGGCAAAAATCCATCCCAGAAGGCAACAGTCTCTAAAAATCCAAAATGGATGAATCTGATTTTTAGAGGAGAGATCTGGCTGAGCCCACCCACTGGTGTGGCTAAAAATCATAAACACACCCCTCTCCTGCCCTCTCCTAATCTAATCAAGGGGGCACCTAGCTGTCTGGGGTTGCAGGATGTGGGGGTGTTGCTGGGTGCTCCAGATGTCCTTCTCTGCCTTTGAAGACCAGTTTGGCAGCCCTCCCCCTTCCTGCTTCCCCATCTGCTGAGGGGAGATTCTCTCCCCCAAGCACATTCCTTTGTGTAAAGCCAGGCCACTTCACACCTCATTAAAGTGGCCTGGCAGAAGCTGCTGCAGGCTGGCCAATCAGAGCACAGCAGCAAAAACAATGCAGAGCTGAAATTGGCAACTTTTTAGGTAAAGTCTAAACTTTTTACCTGCACTAGTTATATTAAATCCAACAACTGGAAGTTGTGGGATTTATTATAACAATCAATTTGATACCAAATTCTTGGTATGTAACATTTAAGGAGACTTTAAAATTTAAAATAAAGTCTGCCCATTCTAGCCTATGAAGGCCATTTACTTCAATGAGGGAAAAACGAATTTGGCTGTTTTTACCTCACCAGGGCTTATAAATCTATTTTTATAAAGTCCCTGCTTATAGTTACATGGCACCCAGCCCTAGGGGCACATAGGGCACACCTTAGGGGTGACTTATATGTAAAAATAAGGTAGTTTAAAACTTTGGAAGTACCTTTAATTCCAAAGTCGAATTTGCATATAACTTTAATTTAAAAGCAGCCAGCAAGGCAGGCTTGCTTTTAAAATGACACTGGGCACCTCAGCAATGCACCTAGGTGTGCACCACCTATGCTGTGGTCCCTAAACCTACATGCCCTACCATATACTAGGGACTTATAGGTAGGTTAACTTAGCCAATTATAATTAGCCTAATTTGCATATCCATTTTACACAGAGCACTGGCCCTGGGACTGGTAAGCAGTACCCAGGGCACAGCCAAGAGTCAGTAACCACCAGTACCTATCCAGAAAGAGTGGGGGTGATCAGGCAAAAAAAAAGACTTTCCTACAAATACTTCCAGTGAGTCACAGGTAAGAAGATGTAACTGCTTCCCACATCTCATACTATTGTTGGAGCTAGCATAAGTCTGTAATTTTCACTCAGTGTATGGACACTGACTTGTCACTTTGGCTTTCCATTTCACAGATCTGGGTCCCACTTTGTGCCCTCTGCTTTGCTTTCTACTGGCCTACAGCTGTGTTACATTGGTATGTGAACAAGTAAATTGATATTGCTATATTCCATAGATATTGCAATTACACATTTGTGAAAGCACAGATTGACTCCAGATTGTTTTGTGATTGAAGTATGTTTATTTATGTGCAAATAAGTGGAGGGGGTAGTAAAATGGGCTGTGGTGATGGTGGAGGAATGTCCATGGCAGAGTCCAGTCTATTTGTTTCACAGGTGCATTGTCCACAGGGGCATAGGAAGTGGAGCAATGGCAGTTTAAGGTGGACAGGGTGACATTGTGGGACAGAAGGGTGACATTCAGGGGGGTCTTATTTCCTGGTGGGGGTCTTGGCAATATTCTCTGTCTTGTTCCTGGATCTCAGGGACCGTTTGCGGTTTGGTTCTCCATCTGCAGGGGGTGGGGTGCTGGTGGCCTGTTGTTCCTGTGGCGGTGCCTCCTGTCCACTAGCACCGGTGAAGGTGGAGGGCTGTTCATCGTCCAGGCTAGTGTCAGGGGCCCGTTGGTGTGCCACTGTGTCCCTCATGGTGTTGCCAAGGTCTGCCAGCACCCCTGCAATGGTGACCAGGGTGGTGTTGATGGACTTCAAGTCCTCCCTGATCCCCAGGTAGTGTTCCTCCTGCAGCCGCTGGGTCTCCTGAAACTTGGCCAGTACCGTGGCCATGGTCTCCTGGGAATGGTGGTAAGCTCCCATTATGTTGGAGAGTGCCTTGTGGAAAGTGGGTTCCCTGGGCCTGTCCTCCCCCTGTCGCACAGCAGTCCTCCCAGCTTCCCTGTTATCCTGTGCCTCTGTCTCCTGAACCATGTGCCCACTGCCACTGACCCCAGGTCCCTGATCGTCCTGTGTTAGTGGGGTTGCCTGGGTTCCCTGTAGTGGTGAACACACTGCTGAGTGACGTGTCTTGGGGACAGAGGGATGGGCCTGCTGGGTGGGTGCTGTGGTGGTGTTTCCTGAAGGGGCAGGTTCAGTGGTGGTTTGTGACTGTGTCAGGGGAACCGACTGTCCTGAGGTCCCTGATGGGCCGGGCTGGTCATCTTGATCCAGGTGTGCAGAGCTGCTGTTGTCACTGTGGGCCTCTTCTGTGGGGGGACTGGATATGTCTGGCACCTCCTGTCCGGTGACGTTGGATATGGGTCCTGTTGGGGTGTAAATGCATAGTTATTGTATCTGTGTGTGCCATCTTGTGCAATGGGTGAGTGACCCTCTACTCCTGTGCTTGCATTACTGCCGTGGCCCGTGTGTGATTGGTGATTTTGGGGCATGAGTGAGTCTCTCTACTGGACATGCTTTGGTGATGGGTGTCCATGCATTGGTGTTACATGAAGGGCTTGGTTTTGGGATGTGTGGGTTGTGTTAGTGGGGTATCTGTGGGTTGTTGGGATGATGGGTGTGAGGGTAAGGGTGGCGGTATGTGATAGCATGCAGGTGGGGTGGGGGCATAAAGTAGTAAAGATTTGCCTTACCAGAGTCCAGTCCTCCTGCTACTCCTGCGAGGCCCTCAGGATGCATGATCACCAAGACTTGCTCCTCCCATATTGTTAGTTGTGGTGGAGGAGGTGGGGGTCCACCGCCAGTCCTCTGTACAGCAATCTGGTGTCTGGATACCACGGAACGTACCTTCCCCCATAGGTCATTAAGCCTCTTCCTGATGTCATCCCGTGTTTTTGGATGCTGTTCCACTGTGCTAACCCTGTCGACAATTCTGCACCATAGCTCCATCTTCCTTGCAATGGATGTCTGCTGCACCTGTGATCCGAATAGCTGTGGCTCTACCCAGACGATTTCCTCCACCATGACCCTGAGCTCCTCCTCAGAGAACCTGGGGGTGTCTTTGAGGTGCCATGATGTGGTGTGGGTGATGTGTGAGGTGGTGTCGGTCATGATGTGTGAGGGAATGTGTTGGTGTGTATTGTTTGAGGTGCATGGATGTTGTGTAAGTGATGGTGTTGTGTGTCTGTGGATGCTGGTGTTGTTTTACGTAGTCTCTCTCTCTGGCCTTCTTTCAAATTTTTGGTTTTAATGGTTTATGGGTGATGTGGGTGTGTGCTTTATATTGGATTGGCTGTGTGGGTGTGGTGGGTGTATGTCTATCAGGTGTGTGTATTTTGAATTGTCCAATGTGGTTGTGTTTTGTTAGTGTGTGTATTTTGAGCACGGCGGTGTGCACCGCCAATGTTTTACCGCGGTTGAAAGACAGCTGCGTTGATTCGTGGTTGTGATACTGTGGGTGTATTCCTGTTGGTGTGATGTGTCGGTTTTGGTATCGCCAGTTTATCACTGACCTTTGGTGTGGCAGACTTGTGTGGGTGTCTGTATTGTGGCGGATTCCGAGCTGTGGGTTGTAATACCTGTGGCAGAATTCTGCTGCCGCAGCGGTATGTTGGCGGCCTTCTGCACGGCAGAAAGCAGGATTTACTGCCAGGGTTGTAATGAGGGCCATTGTGTCCCTCAATTGTTTTCGGATACATGTCTGAACTGGATTCTGACACATACGTAACAAGTTATAGCTTACCTCAGGTAACATCTTAGAATGCTATTTTGAGTTTGTAGTGCCACATTTCAATTAGGGGTGGCTGGCAAATGGTATGCACACAGGTTCATATCTCCATGGTTGGTGCAACTCACCATAGCTGTGGCACATCAAATGAAGAAAATGATACAAATTGAGGGCTAACAACTGTCCTTGGCCCTCTGTACATTTTACCTGTGTGTCTAAAATTGGTTTAAGTCACAATGTCTGGGTGACTGGTATTGCAGTCCTCACGGAAAGTGGCTTTGCATGTCTCTCATGGATACACATGATGAGAGGAATACACTCTATGAATTTGTCTGCTCCCTAATGAAGGAGCATGTTTGCCACCACATGATAGTTAGGGCCACTGCATGTGTTGCGATATGTGTGTATCACTCACTGGAGTCCCCGGGTCTATACATGTTTGCAGTGGTATGTGGGATGCAGTATCATCATGTCTGAGAGGCTTGACTTTCTGAGTTAATATTACACATAGTATTTGTATTTGGAAGTGTTGTACAGTGCACAGACATTGAGCAAATTTTTCCCTTCCATGCCTTACAGGTGGACCTGCACCCTACACTATCGGAGAGGTGGCTTGATTTGCGGACCCAGACATCTCCAGTAACTGTTGATATTTCTGTTCTGTGTTGTGTTTGCTGATGATGTGTGATTGACTCCTGTGTGTTGGACACATAGCAAGGTGTGATGCGCTGGTCAATGATCTGTTTTGTTCCTTTAGTGGAGTATCATTTTTTCCCCATCTTTCAGTTGGCCAATCCTTATCGTATTGTCATATTTTGGGATTGTAGGTCAGTCCTGTAGGCACGGCAACGTGAATAGGGATGAGTTATGTGGATAAAACTTGAAATCAGAAAATGTAGCTGTGGACCATATTAGTGATTTAGTCAGCCAGTCAGACCCTGATTCTCCCAGAATAGGGATGCCAAAGTCTTACCCACAGACTTCAGCTTCCCTATTCACTAATGAACATGTTTGACTGTATGTTCAACTTCCTAGCAGCATGTAGCTCCACATGTTGTGCTACGAGTATGTGGCACTTGAGTACGATGGCCGAGGTGTGCATGCAGCTCATGGCCAGAGGTGTTCTTGCAACTATATGTTTGTTGTAAGTAATGGGTTACTGGTAGGAAATGATGTTGACAATGGTCTGCATTTTCCAAAGATATGTGTTGATGGAATTGTCCAAGGTTTGGGTGTATCCTATTTGGAGTTCCTCCTTACCTGTGGTGTTCTGGCCAAACCCATGTACTGCTTTCCAAAGCTTCCTGGGTGTCCTTGTTGTTAGAAATTATTAGTTGCTTGTCAACTCCCCCCCTCAGGCACATGCGTAGGGTTATGAATAGTGTACCTAGGACTGATGATCCAAGTTTGGTACACAGACATGTAAATCTGTAAATCACTTGTCCAAACCTAGGATACCCACTCGTGATTGGCACCTGCATTCTATACTGGCAGTTCCATTTACAACTCGCAGATCTTGTGGCCCTAGATTGCCATCAAGAACATAGAAATGTGTTGGCCTGTCAGTGGTGGAGGATTTGCAGCATGATTTTTACCTGACAAGTGGCTGAACAATGATGCCAAAGTCATTCCAGTTGTTACCCATCTTTTAGGGTTTGGATGTGATGTTTGATGATAGGACATGTGTAGGCTAGCTTGCCATGTACTTCCTCAGGGACAATCAGTGAACTGTATGATGATATAGGCTGTTTCAGGTACATTAGATGTGTTGTCGGATTTATGTCTTGAGCCATTTCACACAATGAAGTACCTAATGTTTGGTTTTCTATTTGTCTTAACAGTTGCCAATGTGACTCCCATCCAGATTCCAGAGTTTCAGCGCAGGGCAATGTGTTACCGCCACATTCTGGATGTGGAGTCTGGACCGCAACATGGCAAGATGTTATCGCCATGAAGGAGCCTCCGGAGTGTGGAGGGCATTTGCCCAAGGGGGCCCTTCCGTGTCCACCACAGCCACCACCACCAGCACAACCACTACCACCCTGGTGGCACCAACAGTAGCAGGGACCTTTGCTGGACCATCAACATTGACAGCTCCAGAACCTGTCACAGCACCACCTGCACCTCAGCCTACGGATATGACACCGACGAGGGCCCATACTTCCTCCACTCGCACCCAGACCACCCCAGCTGCAGTCATAGACCCTGCAGCTTTTAACCAGATGCAAAGGAACTTGGACCGTGTGCTACGTAAAATGACCAGACTGCAGCAGGAGGTGGCTCAAGTGAATCGGAGGGTGCGTGCCATCAAACAGACCCTGCAGAGGGCCAACTTGTAGGTTTATACTCAACCATGATTCTCTCCCCTCCCTCCTCTTTCCTGGTTCTTTAAATTAGTGGGTTTAGGGGGCTTAGTGTTAGGTTAGTATAGGCTGTTAGTTTAGTTAATAGTAGTGGGTGGGGGGTGGGGTTATCATACTTTTTACAACTGTTTTTAATTATGTGTCTGGGGGACGATGTTGGGGTTTTGGTGTTTTAAAAAAAGAAAAAAAAAAGATAGTATGTGTTTAGGTTAGTATATGTTGTCCTCCATGTGACCCGTCTTATAAGGGGGGTGGGAGGTTGATATTTAGATCATTTTGTTAAATGTGATAAGTAAGTTTAGCTTAGGTTAGTTAGGGACAGTTGTGGGTAATGTGAGTAGTTTAGGTTAGGTAAGGTGTTTCTCCTGGTTTTAGCTTCTGTTTTTTACTGTTTAATAAATATCTAGGTAACCCTTTACAGTATGTGTCAAATGCTTGTAGATCAGGGCCTTGCCATGACTGAACAGTGTCTCTTTTGTATTAGCTTTTGCGTCCCATGCTACAACCATATCCCAACTAAGCTGTTACATTGGCAGCTACACCAAAGCTACTTAGCTAAGATTCGGCCATCCATTGCACCCACCACTCACGGTTACTATGGATCCCAAGGTGT
This sequence comes from Pleurodeles waltl, assembly GCF_031143425.1. Taxonomy (NCBI): domain Eukaryota; kingdom Metazoa; phylum Chordata; class Amphibia; order Caudata; family Salamandridae; genus Pleurodeles; species Pleurodeles waltl. Next base: position 638,660,540 of record NC_090444.1, read on the forward strand.
GGTTATTTTGTGATGTATGTTTTCAATGTCACATACTTTGCTAACAGATTTGGTATTGGGGAAACTGTGTTAAGTCTGCCTGCAGCCTGATGTACCAGCAAATCCTTATAAGGTGAGTGGTAGTATGCTCTCATGTAGTATGGTATACATAACTTACACCTATCATTTGTTACAATGTTCAGCCCAGTTACTTATTTGTATGGAAACTCATACACATCCCTTCATGCTGTTTGGTGTGTGTTAGTTAAAATTGGGGCAAATGTCACATACGTAAGTTTTGACTTTCAGTAAAAATTGAAGGCTCTATTTTCTGGCTTAGACATCCCTTGAGGAAGCGTTATTCTGTACAGCACAGCATTTTGGTGTATAGTTTATATTTTCCTCTGAAATAACCCTCAGAGAGGACAGATGATGGTACAATCCAGGCCACTGTGCATAGTTATCAGCCAAGATTAGTTCAGGTCAGGTGTATAGACAATCAATGTTCCTTGACCTGAGGTTAACATCACTGATGGCCATCACGTTTGATGTGTCACATTACACAGAGACAAAGTTGTTGTGTAAGTGTTATTTATTTGAAAGTGCTGTAGTGCTATATATACATTGTCCATGATTCCATTAGAGTCCATTAGTGTGACATCTTCCATTGTGATCCTACACAAGTGCAAAAGGACATGTCATTGGACATGCTGGGGTGGCATGTCAGACAGTGCAGAGGGACAGGATTTGCCAATGATTTAGTGAGAGACAATCACAGGGCAGGGTGACAAGATAAACAGTGGGTTGAAGAACAGTGCTTGAGTACAGTTGTTGCAAGACTGGCATGTTACAAAGCACAGGACCTTGGTAATAGGTGGCCATGTGGCAAGGACTAGTGCTACTGGGTACTCTTACGAGTGAAGGTGATCTGTTCCACATCTTCATCTTCTGATGTGTGTGTTGTCTCCTCTGCCCTTGGTGGTGGTTATGAAGGGGCAACACACACCTCAGTGTTTGAAGACGTGCGGTCAGACATCCCGGTAACTGCTAACTGTGGGGGTCTTAAGGGCAGTACTGCAGCAAGGTGGAGCTGCTGGTTCTTAAGAATAGCAGCCACATCATGGTGGTAGGCAGCCAGGTCGGTCCTGGGGGGGTTCAATATTGCATTTGTGCACGCGTTGACAGGATTGTTGTTGTAGGTGTTGGGTCAACTCTGTTACAGCTGTGCTGATTTCCTTCAACCTTTTTTCTTAGTCCCTGCAAGATTGTTGTTCGCCCTTGCATAGCTGCTGCCTGTTCTTCAGTTGACATCATGCACAAATGCACCCCCTCTAGGCTGGCTGCCATAGTTTGCATCCCCACCCGCACCTCCTTGACCAGCTCCTGCTGTACTCCAAATACAGTTCTCTCAAAGCTGGTGCCAAGATTGTTAGAGTCCTCAGCTGGCAGGTCATACAATTGGGGTGGTGGGTGGTTCCTCTGTCATAGCTGCTAGTTCTGTGCTCCTCCTTGTGACTGAAGGTGGGGTCTGGAGGGTTCCAAGGACATCTTGGAGGGTCTGCTGGCTGATGTTTGTCAGCTCATCATCCATGTCATCAGGGTAGTCCTGGACAGGCATATCTGCAGGAGAGCCATCGTCCTCTGCAATGAGATATGGTACAATTAGTGTGTCTGTGTTGTGGGCTTTATAATGTGACATGCCTGCCTTCCGATTATTTTCACATTGTGATATTGGTTCCTATTCATTGTTACTGTCTATAATATAAGCATTCTCACAGGCCTAAGCCCCACCTGCATGTCACATGTGTTGTGGTCAGTTTGTGGACTTGTCAGCATCACATCCTCTAGGTGTTGGTTCAGGCCAAATTGTGAATTGCCACCTTCTTGTCCTACTCAACCCTCTGTCTACTTCCATTCTCATGGTGAGGCCTTTCACTGGCTGTGGGTGCTCTGATGGCACTAGCACCACACTTAACAATCTGGACCTGCCCGAGTCTTTGATCTTTCACATCCACCTATATGTGGTTGAGATCCAGCATATACTATGTATAGCTTTGTCATGGCACAATATGGATGTCAGCATTAGTAATGTGTACTGCTGATGTTGGGGAATGTGTGGTACATAGGATTGTAATGATAGTCCTAGCAGTGTTCCATTTCATTCTCTGACTGTGCAGGTGTATTTCTGTAACCAGTTACATGTGTCCTCCCCCTCAATGCTGTTGTCTGAGCAGTATGACATTTGGGATGTTGCATGGTGGCACTGGAGCTATTGTGACCCAGTCACAGGGTGGACCCTGACATATGCATCATAGTTATGGCATTAGTGGTGTGTACCTCCTAATGTTAATGAAAATGGCTGATGTCTGTAGCAACTTTGGACAATCACATTTTACTGGATTGGAACATTTGTCTTGATTACAGGGGATTGATAAAGTTGTCATCCTGAAGCCTCTAATTTGGGTGTGTTTGATCCATGGGGACTTTACTGCCATTAGCTACTTGACCTGCACACACAGCAGAGGTGGTAGTGGCAACTGTTGTCAATGTTACATTCCACTTGCAGGTATGGCCAGAGGTTGTTAATTGGGCCCTAGTTACTATAGGGAGAATACTAGCTGACGTGTGACGGGCTTCCAGTTTTACGTTGTACCCTGCCCTCCTGGCCTGGCTTTACCTTTGCAACATCCTTGGCATGGCAGCATACCCCCATGCAGAGGTTGTTGGTGTTGTGAAGTAGTGTGCCCCAGGTTTCCTCAGAACGGGCCATGCCCCCGTGTGGTGCCCCTCTACCCATTCCACTTCTTGAATTTCATGACTTACATGCATTGTGTAGTAGGTATGTCCACCCCCCCTGCTTACAGTTAACATTTGTGCAATTTAATTCCCCATGTGACTTACCCTGCATGTGTGTTGACTCCTGGTAGTCTGCGCTGTCCTGTCCTTGAATCCCTGTGACGATCTCCTCAGGGATGACGGCTGCCACCATCTCCTCCATGTGGTCCAGGGCCTCCTGCGGTGCTGGACTCCCACCTCCAGTCTGCAGTGCTGCCTTCCTTTTCCTGGCCATCTTTTCCTTGGTCCTGCGCTTGCAGTCATGCCAGCGTTTCTTGCACTCAATGACTGTTCTCCGTACTTCTGCCACACTGTTGATCTTGTCAACAATTTGTTGCCATATTGCCTCTCTCCTACTGATTGGCAACTTTGAGGTGACAAACAGTTGGTGCTGGTGTTCTGTCACCTCTTTATCCAGAATTTTCTGCTCCTCTGCACTGAAACAACACTTTCTTTTCTTTTTCTCCCGGTCCTGGGTCTTCTGTGGGTCCTCCTGGCTGGTTCCTGGTCTGTTGTCATCTTCCTGGGGTCTGTGCAAGCATCTGGGATCCATTTTGGCTCTCATATGCACATTTTGCAGTGTTTGCGGTGCTTTTTGATGCAATTGCGTCAAAAAACAGCGCGTATCCGGTTTGCGATGTCATAAACCGACTCACAGGAATTTTCGCTGCGTTAATGTCGTTTTCCTTTACGACGTGACGCATTGGTTTGAGTAAAAAAAAAAGACTCACACCTGTGGTTTGCACCGCCATACGTCAATGCATAAATTTGACGCCCGTACGGTGCAAAGAAATGGCGTTAGCCGGTGGTAATATTTTTGACGCAAAACTGTGTCGGTGCAATTTTGTGTCAAAAAGTATAAACATGACCCTATGTGTGCTGCACAATGCAGCACACATAGGAGTAGCAAATCGTCATAATTTAACATTGTTTATTTGCAAGAAGGGAAACCTTCCTGCACATAAACAATCGTTAATGGTGTTTTACTCTTCCTATGTGTGCTGCATAATGCAGCACACATAGGAATAGCAAAAACAAGAAGAAATAAAAAGTATTCCTCCTCTTTGTGCCATGCTAACGCCTTCCCTATGGTGGGATTCATTTTTAGTTCTGCCTCAGGTTTGCGAATCCTTGTAAATCTGAGTCAGCGTCAAAATGGAATGGATGTTGCAGTGGAACGCCCACAGCAACACCCATTGCACGCTCCTTTCACACAACGTTGTGACTTTAAAGGGGCTTGTTAGAAATGGGGTCTCTAGTTGGCAGAGGTATTCACCTTTGTCCAAATAGTGACAACAATCCTAGTCAAGCTAAGTCAAACACAATCCAAATTATCCTGTGCCCACCCTCCAGTAACGTGGCACTGAGCAGTCAGGCTTAACTTAGAAGGCAATGTGTAAATATTGTGTGCAATAAACCATGCAATAAAACAGTGAAAACACCACAAAAATATACCACACAGGTTTAGAAAAATATCAGATATTTATTTGATTAAATTAAGGTAAAAATGATCAAGATTCAATACTTTTAAATGCCAAATCTAAGTGGCAGTGAAACTGCACACACAGGCCTTGCAATGGCAGGCCAGAGACATGGCTAAGGGGCTATTTATGTGGGTGGCACAATTAGTGCTGCAGGCCCACTAGTAGCATTTAATTTACAGGCCCTAGGTAGATGTAGTGCACTTTACTAGGTACTTACAAGTAAATCTAATACGCCAATTGGGAATGAACCAATGTTACAATGTTTAAGGGAGAGAGCATATGCACTTTACCACTGGTTAGCAGTGGTAAAGTACGCAGAGTCCTAAAACCAGCAGAGACAGGTTCAGAGGCAGGCAAAAAGTTGGGGGATGACCACCCTAAGGCTGTCAGGTCTAACATGTGTCCCCCCCAGCTGAAAGTGGGGAAAGCTACCCAACCCCTTCGGAGCTCTCATCGCTAAGGCGGAAGTATCTGGAGAGACCATCAGCATTGGCGTGTGCAGTCCCCGGACGATGCTCCACCGTAAACTCCATCCCCTGTAGTGAAATGGACCACCTCAAGAGTTTAGGATTTTCACCCCTCATCTGCATGAGCCATCTGAGGGGCCTGTGGTCTGTCTGAACCCAGGAGTGAGTGCCAAACAGGTATGGTCTCATCTTCTTCAGTGCACAGACCACAACATATGCTTCTCTTTAAATAGCACCCCACCTCTGTTCCCATGGTAATAGTATTCTGCTAATAAAGACTAGTAGTTGGTCTAGGCTCTTCTCATTAAGCTGTGCTAGAACCGCCATTATGCCATGCTCTTAAGCATCTGTCTGCAGAATGAACTCTTTGGAGTAGTCAGGGGTCCTGAGCATGGGTGCCGTGCACATGGCTTCCTTAAGGGAGTCAAAGGCTTTCTGACAAGCCTCTGTCCAATTCACCAACCTAGATTGTTTCTTAGATGTGAGTTCTGGTAAGGGGGTCACTATGGTGCCATAACCCTTACCAAATCTACGGTAGTACCTGGTGAGACCCAAGAGGGCTCTCACCTCTGTCTGGGTTCTAGGTGATTGCCAGGTCTTGATCATCTCAATCTTGGCCTGGAGGGGCTGCACCTTGCCACCACCTACTAGGTGTACACCACGGTACCTTGCCCAGTCTCGCACTTACTTGCCTTGATAGACAGGCCTGCCTGCTGCAGAGCCTGAATCACCTCCTTGAGGTGGAGCAGGTGTTCCTCCCGGCTGGAACTGTAGATGCCAATGTCGTCTAGGTAAGCCGCTGCAGAGCGCATCCTTGCCAGCTAGGACCCTGTTAACCAACCTTTGGAAGGTAGAGAGGGCATTTTTCAGTCCAAAGGGCATTACTCTGAACTGGTAATGTCCCTCAGGAGTAGAAAAAGTGCAGATCTCTATTTAGCCCCCTTAGTCAAGGCGATCTGCTAGTACCCTGATGTAAGATCAAAGGTACTGAGGAATTTGTCAGTACCTAGCCTGTCTATGAGCTCATCAGCTCCTAGGATGCGTTGAACATTTGTCTTCGTGACAGAGTTGAGACCCTGGTAGTCCAGGCAGAACCTAAGTTCTGGCTTGCGACCGGAAGCAGCAGCCTTGGGAACCATCACCACAGGGCTGGACCAGGAACTTCTGGACTTCTCAATCACCCCAAGAGCCACCATCTTGGTGACTTCCTCCTTGATGCTAGTCCTCACCTTGCCTGACACTCTGTAAAATGTGTTCTTAACAGGGGCACTGTCTCCTGTGTTAATGTCATGGACACACAAGTGTGTGAGTCCAGGGGTGAGTGGAAAACAGGGAAGATAACTGTTCCAATAACTGGTAGCAGTCTCCTCTCTGATCTAGGATCAGGGAGTCAGAGAGATTGACACCCTCCACTGACCCATCACCTTCCTTGGCAGAGAGGAGGTCAGGGAGAGGTTCACTCCCCTCCTCCATACCCTCATCTGTCACCAAAAGCATGCTGACCTCAGACATCTCAAAATGAGGCTTCAGTCAGTTCTGATGGAGCACCCTTAGGGGGTTTCTAGGGCACTTGAGGTCCACCAGGTAAGTGGCCTCGCACTTCCACTCCTTGATTTCAAATGGGCCTGTCCAGCGGTCCTGAAGAGCTCTAGGCTCTACTGGCTCCATAACCCAAACTTTGTCACTAGATTGAAATTCTACCAGGGTGGCCTTCTGGTCACACCATTGTTTCATAAACTCTTGACTGGCCTCGAGGTCTTCCAGAAGCGTTGCATGTGGTTACAGAGGGGCAGCATGTAACTGACCAGATCCTGGGGGGGGGGGGGGGGGTTCCTGGAGCTTTCTCCCATACCTCCTTTATTATGCTTAGGGGTCCCCTGGCAAGGTACCCATAGAGACGTTCAAACCCACCCCTTTCTGTGACTCCTCCCTATAAGCAAAGAGAAGGCATGGCAAGAGGACATCCCACTTATGCCTTATGGCCTCAGGAAGGCCTGTGATCATGCCTTTCAAGGTCTTGTTGAATCTCTCCACAAGACCATTGGATTGAGGATGATAAGGGGTGGTGAACCGGTAGGTCACACCACATGCATCACACATAGACTTCATGTATGCAGACATGAGGTTTGTGCCTCTGTCAGACACAACCTCCTTTTGGGAATCCCACACCGGTAAATATTCCCATCAGAGCTCTGGTCATCACCAGTGCAGTCACTGTCCTCAGAGGGATCGCCTCTGGGTAGCGGGTGGCATGGTCCACCAAAACCAGGATAAGCCTGTTGCCTAAGTGTAGTAAATTACCATCTTGCCTGGCATGTTACCCCCATTTTTACTGTATGTATGTTTGTTTTTGCCTGCGTCACTGGGATCCTGCTAGCCAGGACCCCAGTGCTCATAAAGTGTGTCCTCTATGTGTTCCCTGTATGGTGCCTAACTGTATCACTGAGGCTCTGCTAATCAGAACCTCAGTGTTTATGCTCTCTGCTTTTAAAATGGTCACTGCCGGCTAGTGACTAATTTTACCAATTCTGATTGGCACACTGGAAAACCCTTATAATTCCCTAATATATGGTACCTAGGTACCCAGGGTATTGGGGTTCCATGAGATCCCTATGGGCTGCATCATTTCTTTTACCACCCATAGGGAACTCAGACAATTCTTACACAGGACTGCCACTACAGCCTGAGTGAAATAACGTCCACATTATTTCACAGCCATTTTACACTGCACTTAAGTAACTTATAAGTCATCTATATGTCTAACCCTCACTTAGTGAAGGTTAGGTGCAAAGTTACTTAGTGTGAGGGCACCCTGGCACTAGCCAAGGTGCCCCCACATTGTTCAGGGCAAATTCCCCAGACTTTGTGAGTGCGGGGACACCATTATACGCATGCACTACATATAGGTCAATACCTATATTTAGCATCATAATGGTAACTCCGAACATGACCATGTAACATGTCTAGGATCATGGAATTGTCACCCCAATACCATTCTGGTATTGGGGGGACAATTCCATGCATCCCTGGGGCTCCAGCATACAGCCCGGGTACTGCCAAACAAAATCTCTGGGGTTTTCTCTGCAGCTACCGCTGCTGCCAACCCTCAGACAGGTTTCTGCCCCCCTGGGGCCTGGGCAGCTCAGTCCCAGGAAGGCAGAACAAAGGATTTCCTCTGAGAGAGGGTGTTACACCCTCTCACTTTGGAAATAGGTGTGAAGGGCCTGGGAGGAGTAGCCTCTCCTGGCCTCTGGAAATGCTTTGAAGGGCACAGATGGTGCCCTCCTTGCATAAGCCAGTCTACACCGGTTCAGGGATCCCCCCAGCCATGCTCTGGCGTGAAACTGGACAAAGGAAAGGGGAGTGACCAGCACCTCTCAAGGGAAGATGCCCAGAGCTCCTCCAGTGTGTCCCAGACCTCTGCCATCTTGGATGCAGAGGTGTGAGGGCACAATGGACACCCCTGAGTGGCCAGTGCTAGCAGGTGACGTCAGAGACCCCTCCTGATAGGTGCTTACCTTTCTCTGTAGCCAATCCTCCTCTGAGGGCTATTTAGGGTCTCTCCTGTGGGTTTCTCTTCAGATAATAAATTCAAGAGCTCACCAGAGCTCCTCTGCACTTCTCTCTTCGACTTCTGCCAAGGATCCACCGCTGACTGCTCCAGGACGCCTGCAAAACTGCAACAAGGTAGCAAGAAGACTACCAGCAACATTTTAGCGCCTCATCCTGCCAGCTTTCTCGACTGTTTCCTGGTGATGCATGCTCTGAGGGCTGTCTACCTTCACCCTGCACTGGAAGCCAAGAAGAAATCTCGAGTGAGTCAACGGAACCTTCCCCCTGCCAGTGTCTGCATCACCGGTCCTCTGGGTCCACTCTCATCTTGATGAGCGTGGTCCCTGGAACACAGGACTGGATCCAAGTGTCCCCGACAGTCCAGTGGCCCTTCTCTCCAAATTTGGTGGAGGTGAGTCCTTGCCTCCCCACGCCAGATGGTAACCCTAAGTACTGCGCGAACTGCAGCTGCTCGGGCTCCTGTGCACTTTTGCAAGACTTCCTTTGTGCACAGCCTAGCCCAGGTCCCCAGCACTCTGTCCTGCATTGCCCAACTCGCTGAGTTGGACTCCGACTTTGTGGGACCCTCTTTTGTTATGCTGAGTCAACCATTGTTCTCAGATCTTCTGGATGCCTGTTCAGGTGCTTCTGCGGGTGCTGCCTGCTTCAGCGTGGGCTCACTGTGTTGCTGAGCGCACCCTCTGTCTCCTTCTCCAAGGGGCGACCTCCTGGTCCTTCCTTGGCCCTGGCAGCACCCAAAACCTTCGACCATGACTCTTGCAGATAGCAAGGCTTGTTTGTGGTCTTTCTGCGTGGAAACAACTCTGCATCCTCCTGCATGCTGTGGCACATCTTCTGACCAAAGGAGAAGTTCCTGGCACCTTCTGTTGTTGCAGAATCTTCAGCTTCTTCCACCCGGAGGCAGCCCTTTTGCACCTTCATCCGGGGTTTAGTGGGCTCCTGCCCCCCCTGGACACTTGCGTGACTCTTGGATTTGGTCCCCTTCCTTTAAAGGTCCAGGAATCCATCTTCAGTGCTTTGCAGTCAGTTGTTGTCTTTGCAGAATCCCCTATCTTGACTTTCCTGTCTTTCTTGGGTAGTAGGGTGAATTTACTCCTACTTTTCAGGGTCTTGGGGTGGGGTATCTTGGACACCCTTAGTGTTTTCTTATACTCCCAGCGACCCTCTACACACTACACTAGGCCTGGGGTCCATTCGTGGTTCGCATTCCACTTTTGGAGTATATGCTTTGTCTTGCCCCTAGGCCTATTTTCTCCTATTGCATTCTATTGTGTTCTACAGTGTTTGCACTACTTTTCTGATTTTGGTCTGTGTGTATATTGTGTGCATTTTACTTACCTCCTAAGGGAGTATATCCTCTGAGATACTTTTGGCATATTGGGGGTCATTACGACCCTGGCGGAAGGTGGAGAACCGGCGGTAAGACCGCCAACAGGGTGGCGGTCTTACCTTGTGGAATTATGACCATGGCGGTTACCGCCATGGTCATCCGCAGGTTCTCCGTTCCGCCCGCCAGGGCGGAGACGACCGCTGAGCTGGAGACCTGGGTCTCCAGCCCGGCGGCCGTCACTGTACCGCCGGCGGTATTTGGACCCGGCTTACCGCCGTGGATTTCCAGCGGTTTGAACCGCCATGAAATCCATGGCGGTAAGCACTATCAGTGCCAGGGAATTCCTTCCCTGGCACTGATAGGGGTCTCCTCCACCCGACCCCCTCCACTACACCCCCCACCACCCCTGCCACCCCCCAAAGGTGGCAGGGCCCCCCTCCCCAACCCGACCCCCAACATCACAGAACTCACACACACACGACACGCACGCAGGCACCACCAACACACACACGCACACACACCGACATACATGCCTACATCCACACACTCAGTCAGACACGCACACCCATATACAGACATACACACACACATCCATACAGACATACATACAGACATACACGCACTCATTCCCATAACACGCAACACATCCGCAAGCATACACGCACTCACACACCCCCTCTACATACACAGACGCACATCTCCATGCACCCACACAACACACAACACCCCCCCACCCCCCTCCCCTAACGGACGATCGACTTACCTGTTCCGTCGAGCCTCCGGGAGGGGACGGGAGCCATCGGGGCTGCTCCGCTGACACCACACCGCCAACAGAACACCGCCGCGCCGAATCACAGGACGTGATTCGCTGGGCGGTGTTCTGTTGGCGTGGCGGTGGAGGTGGAGCAACCTCCACTTCCCCGCCGCCCGCCAGTATGGCTGTTGGAGGCTCTCCATCCGAAAAAGGACGGAGAGCAGCCAACAGTCATAATACGCTGAGCGGCAAACCGCCACTACTGGCGGTCTTCCGCACGGTGGTACCTCGGCGGTCTTGTAAAAAGACCGCCGAGGTTGTAATGACCTCCATTGTCACTAAAATAAAGTACCTTTATTTTTAGTAACTCTGAGTATTGTGGGGGTCATTACAACCCTGGCGGACGGTGTTAAAGTGGCGGTAAGACCGCCAACAGGCTGGCGGGAAAAAGTTTGCAATTACGACCGTGGCAGAAACCGCCAACAAAGACAGCCACTTTAACACTCAGACCGCCACCGCGGTACAGACCAACAGCTTGGCGGTCACCGCCAACAGCCAGGCGGGAGACAATGTACCGCCCACACTATTATGACAGGCCAATCCGCCACCTTTTCCGGGGCGGATACAACGCGGATAAAAACACGGCGGAAACCGGCATTTCGAATGAAAAACGCTCACCTCTACACACTCCACGAGGAAGGAGGACAGCATGGAGCCATAACTTTATATTCTTCAAGCGCCAGTCTTCCAGCTCTTCTACGAGGATCACCAACGCCGGCGGCGAAGAGCACGGTGAGTACTGCACCTACGACATAGGGGAGGCAAAAAACAGGGACACACACACTCAACACTCCAACCCCCACCCAACCCTCACCCACCACAACACACACACCAATGCTTATCTATTCATTACAGTAACACCCCCCAATCCCCCCCCCCGGAAGAATGCAAAGACAAAAGGAAATTAGTGTAACTATTGTAATATATCAAAAATCAGTAAGCAAAAATATACATATATATATATATATATATATATATATATATATATATATATATATATACACTATAAACAAAATATACACCACGATTATTAGTGCAGGTTTTGCATCATTCATAGTCCGTGGACCACTGGGCCCAAAATGCATGGGCGAGGCCCACACAAGATACCCGAACATGACGGAGAGAACACTGCTGGGGCATCAGATAGAAATACAACAGGCACCTTAGGGGGAAGGGAAGGGGGGGCACCTCAGCCGGATGAGTGCACAACACCAGATCCACGAGGGGGCTCCATGCCCAGTGATGTATCCTGGGGAGTGCAACGCCACAGTCTCTCAAGTCTCTACAGTGGTTGGTTTGCCCACTGTACCATCCTGGGGAGTGCAAAGCCACAGTCTCTCAAGTCTCTACAGTGGTTGGTTTGCCCACTGTACCATCCTGGGGAGTGCAAAGCCACAGTCTCTCAAGTCTCTACAGTGGGTGGGTTGCCCACTGTACCATCCTGGGGATTGCAAAGCCACAGTCTCTCAAGTCTCTACAGTGGTTGGTTTGCCCACTGTACCATCTTGGGGAGTGCAAAGCCACAGTCTCTCAAGTCTCTACAGTGGTTGGTTTGCCCACTGTACCATCCTGGGGAGTGCAAAGCCACAGTCTCTCAAGTTGATGCATGTCTCCACTGGTTCTGGAGGGGGACTGGTGCCCAGAGTGCTTCATCCTGCCAAGGACAGAGGGAGTGGATGCATGTCTCCACTGGTTCTGGAGGGGGACTGGTGCCCAGAGTCCAGCACTCACCCCGTGACGGTCCCAGTTGCATCACTGCCCCTGCCGCAAATGGGCTAGCGGTGTTTTCCATGGCGTTCTTTGCCCTGTTCAGAGGTGCTTGCCCTGTTCAGCGGTCCTTGGCCTGTTCAGCGGTGCTTGAGTTGCCAGTTTCTGACCTGTTCAGCGGTGCTTGCCCTGTTCAGCGGTCCTTGGCCTGTTCAGCGGTGCTTGAGTTGCCAGTTTCTGACATGTTCAGCAGTGCTTGCCCTGTTCAGCGGTGCTTGCCATGGCGGTCTTTGCCCTGTTCAGCGGTGCTTGCCCTGTTCAGCGGTCCTTGGCCTGTTCAGCGGTGCTTGAGCTGCCAGTTTGACCTGTTCAGCGGTGCTTGCCCTGTTCGGCGGTGCTTGAGTTGCCAGTTTCTGACCTGTTCAGCGGTGCTTGCCCTGTTCAGCGGTGCTGTCCATGGTGGCCTTTGCCCTGTTCAACGGTGCTTGCCCTGTTCAGCGGTCCTTGGCCTGTTCAGCGGTGCTTGAGTTGCCAGTTTCTGACCTGTTCAGCGGTGCTTGCCCTGTTCAGCGGTGCTCGCCATGGCGGTCTTTGCCCTGTTCAGCGGTCCTTGGCCTGTTCAGCGGTGTTTGAGTTGGCAGTTTCTGACCTGTTCAGCAATGCTTGCCCTGTTCAGCGGTGCTTGCCATGACGGTCTGTCATTGCCCAGCTGGGCTGTGGCTGGCAGTCCTTCATGGGTCAGCTGGGCTGTGGCTTGCGGGGCCCTCCTGGGCAGTGACAATAGGGCTGGCGGTGGCCTCTTCCTGGGCAGTGACGATGGGGCTGGCGGTGGCCTCTTCCTGGGCAGTGACGATGGGGCTGGCGGTGGCCTCCTGGCCAGCGGGGATGATGGCGGTCTTCTCCACCGTGCTGCTCCTCCCAGACTTTGCAGGTTTCTTCTGCCCCTTCCCCAACTTGGGAGGAGTCACAGCTGAGTCCACACTCCCACTTGCCCCTGTGAGCGGCTTGGCTGGCTGGAGTCTTCCCCCTCTCCTGCTGGGCACTGTCCAACTTCTGGTGCTTCACAGGGGGGGGACTGGCTGTGCTGTGGCTCTGTGCCACACTGGCTGCCCTGGTGGCCGGTGCACTCCACATACCTGTAACAACAGGCACCACTGGTCCCGGAGATTTTTTGGCTGAGGTGCAAGTACGGGACCTATGAGTTGAGGGGGGGGAAATAGGTTAAGGGGGGACAGGAAAAGTTTTTGGGACACACTGGGACAGGTAGCTGGAGGGGGTTTGGGAGTGGAGGAAGAGGTTGTGGTTGTAGGAGGTGTACATTTTGTGGATTTGGGTGCAGGTGCATGCGCTGGAGGCTGTCGTGAGGTGGATGGCTGTTGGGTGGGTGTGTGCCTGTGTTTGTGTATCTTCGGAGGGGGAGTCACAGACACACTGGGACAGGACACAGGGGACGTGTAAATGGTAGTGGGGGTGGTGAGTGCACATGAGCAGGGTGTGGTGGTGGGTGTAGTGGCTGTAGTGGTAGTGCATTCAGGTGTGTGTATAGACGAGACTGGGAGGGAGGAGGGAGACGAGGAGGAGGGGGACACAGTGGAGGCAGTGGATGTTGGTGTGTCTGTATGTGTATGATGCTTGCGTGAGTGCCTGTGGGATGTGTGGTGCTTATGTTTGCCTGAGCTTCCCTTGTGATGTGAGGTGTGTGCAGGCTGGTCTGATGGTGTGCTTGGGATAGGCAGAGGTACAGGGGATTGGGTCTGGGTGGAGGAAGTTGGAGGGGGGAGGCTAGACACAGGGACAATGGCTGCCATCAGTGCTGAGGCCAGAGTTTGAACGGTTCGATGAAGGGCAGCCTGACCAGAATGAATGCCCTCCAGGAATGCATTTGTGTGTTGCAACTCCCTTCTACACTCTGGATGGCATTCAAAATGGTAGACTGCCCAACAGTGAGGGACCTGAGGAGGTCAATGGCCTCCTCACTGAGGGCAGCAGAGGTGACAGGGGCAGGGGGTGAGGTGCCTGGGGCGGAGGTGATGCCCACCCTCCTGGGTGAGCGGGCACGGGGCACACGCTGAGGGGCTGCTGGGAGGGCAGTGCTGGTAGGGGGGGAGCTCCCATCGGAGGACGAGTCCGTGTCGCTGGTTGCATATCCTGTGACCGCCGTGGTGCTCCCCTCGCCCTCCGTCCCACTGGTGTATTCTGAGTCCGTAGTGTGGGCCTCCATGCCCATGTGGGATGCAGCTCCCTCGTGCTCCAGTGCCACTGTACCTCCGCCTGATGATGCTAATGCACACAAGAACAGGGAGACTGCAAAAAAAAGGGGGGGAGAACAGAAGAAAGACAGGTTAAGTGCATGGCTTACCGCTACCGTTGGCGGACAATACAGACACAGCAGCCCCCTGCACTACGTCGCGCTGTTGGGCTCTACAGTTCAATTCCTGGAAAATGGCCTACAAGGCTATGGACGACATCTGCACACATAGATGACCCTGGGGCATGAATAGCTGTACTTGACACTCTACAGAGGTGGGGTGGGGGGATACAGGGCCATGCCTTATGAATGGGCCTAGCCTACGGAACTCGCCCTGGCCTAGGGGAACCCACAGCCCTCCTCCCCCACCCAGACACCTTCACTGCACGCAAAGACAGCTGAATGATAGTGTACTCACCCCCTTGTGTCTGCTGTGATGCCCTCAAGCGCCCATCCAACTCAGGGTAGGCCACCACCAGAATCCGGAACATCAGGGGGGTCATGGTCGACAGGCACCCCTCCCACTTTGGGAGGCCATCCCCAGCTGAGCCTCTGCCGTCTTCTTGCTCCAGCGGCGAATGTCCTCCCATCTCTTCCGGCAGTGGGTGCTCCGTCTGTGGTGGACCCCCAGGGTCCGGACGTTATTGGCGATGGCACGCCAAATATCCTTCTTCTGGTGGGCGCTGACCTACATGAAATGTACAGGGGAAGAAGAGAAGTCATTACCAACTGCACCGTCAAAGTGAGTGGTCCCCATCCCTACCCTTGCCATGTGGCACATGAATTCACCGTCTTTCATGCACTCAGAACTCCCTTCCTTCTTACAACCAGCCCTCACCACACAGGCAAAGCCCATACAACATGCTCCCTGTGTACTTACCTGTTGGTCTGGAGGACCGTTGAGTAGCGTGTACTGGGGGAGGACCCCGTCGTCAAGCTTCTCCAACTCCTCTGCAGTGAAGGCAGGGGCCCTTTCCCCAGACGCACGAGCCATTGTCTCTTCCAGACCGAGGTCACAGCAGCACTTGCAGTGTAGGTCCTCCCCTGTCGAAGATCAGGTATCAAGTGATTAAACAGTTAGAAAATGGCGGTCACGTCCGCAGCGGTCATGTCCGCAGGGGTGCGTACCATCACCGCCGGCATACATCGTCATTGGCTCCTGGGACCCATAGGGTCCAATGTTAACCAATGCAGCATTGCGCCGCAGTCTTCGGCCGCCTACCGCGACGGTGCACAACGCCAGCGCTGTTACCTCACATCCCATTGTCCCGCTTTAGAGGTCAGACAGCTGCCATTTCAGGGGCCCACATGGCCTAATTACCAACTGCGTCACACATACCTAGGCCTAGTCTCAACACACATACAAGCTACATTTTGTGTATGATTGGTGTTCTGTGCATACTGTGGGTACATACCTCTGAGTTGTTTTACTGTGCTCGCTGTTGTACTACATAGACACCATCCGCTGGGACATGTGAGGAGATGGCGGAATCCTCCGGTGTACCGACCGCTGGTGGACCTGTCGACAATGGCGGAAAGACATTTGATCATCTCCTACAGGTTTGATCGTGCCACAATCCAGGAACTGTGTAGCCAGTTGGAGCCAGACCTGATGTCAGCAATCCGCCATTCCACAGGAATCCCCCCTCAAGTGCAGGTGCTATCATTGCTCCATTTCCTTGCAAGTGGGTCATTTCAAACAACAGTGGCCATAGCATCAGGGATGTTCCAGCCGATGTTTTCCAACGTATTGTCCAGAGTGTTGTCTGCCCTTCTGAAACACATGCGGAGCTACATCGTTTTCCCTCAGATGGAGGATTTGCCTACAGTGAAAGGTGACTTTTATGCCCTACATCATAGGTGCCATTGATGGGACCCATGAGGCTTTGGTCCCCCCCCCACAGGAGTGAACAGCTGTACAGGAACCAGAAGAGTTATCATTCGATGAATGTTCAGATGGTATGTTTGGCAGACCAGTACATCTCCCATGTGAATACCATGTTCCGTGGCTCAGTGCATGATGCCTACATCCTGCGGAATAGCAGCATCCCTTATGTGATGGGTCAACTACAGAGGCACCGGGTGTGGCTATTAGGGGATTCTTGTTACCCCAACCTGTCATGGCTACTGACCCCAGTGAGGAATCCCAGGACCAAGGCAGAGGAATGCTACAATGAGGCCCATGGGCGGACTTGGAGGGTGATCGAATGCACCTTCGGCCTCCTGAAGGCCAGGTTCCGGTGCCTCCATATGACAGTTGGATCCCTATTCTACTCACCAAAGAAGGTGTGTCAGATCATCGTGGCCTGCTGTATGCTTCATAATTTGGCTTTGCGCACACAGGTGCCTTTTCTGCAGGAGGATGGTCCAGATGGCGGTGTTGTGGCAGCTGTGGAGCCTGTGGACAGTCATGAGGAGGAAGCAGAGGAAGAAGACATTGACAACAGGGACTCAGTCATCCAGCAATATTTCCAGTGAAACAGGTGAGAATACATTCCTGCCTACTACAACTACTTTTACACTTCTACCTCTATCCTGTCTGTCGATCTCACCCAGTGTATGGTCACTGAGTTGTCACTTTCCCTTACAGTTTCACAGGTGTGGGTCCCAACGTGTGTCATCTGCTTAGATTCCTCATGGACTAGAGCTGTGTGACATAGGTATGTTGACATTACTATTTCCTGGAAATTTTGTCAATGTAATTGCAAATACATTATTTCAAAATCACAAACAGACTCCAGATCTTGGTGCTTTAGGTGTGTTTATTTAAATGCAAAATATTGGAGGGGGAAGTTAAATGGTGAGGGGTGATGGTGGAGGAGTGTCCATGGCAGAGTCCAGTCTATTTGTCTCACAGGTGCATTGCCCATATGGGCATAGGAAATGGAGCTGGGGCAGTTCCAATATGGACAGGGTGACAAAGTAGGACAGTGGGTTGACAATCAGGGTGGTCTCATTTCTTGGCGGGGGTCTTGGCATTGTGCTCTGTCTTGTTCCTGGATCTCAGGGACCGCTTGCGGGGTGGTTCTCCTTCTGTAGGGGGTGGGGTGCTGGTGTGGTAGTCCTGTGGCGGTGCCTCCTGTCCACTAGCGCCGGCAGAGGTGGTGGGCAGTTCATCGTCCATGCTAGTGTCAGGGGCCCCTTGGAGTGCCACAGTGTCCCTCCTGGTGTTTAGTATTTCCTTCAGCACCACTATGATGGTGCCCAGGGCGGAGCTGATGGTTCTGAGTTCCTCCCTGAAGCCCAGATACTGTTCCTCCTTCATGCGCTGGGTCTCCTGAAACTTGGCCAGGACCGTTGCCATCGTTTCCTGGGAGTGGTGGTATGCTCCCATGATGGAGGAGAGGGCCTCGTGGAGAGTGGGTTCCCTTGGCCTGTCCGCCCCCTGTCGCACATCAGCCCTCCCAGTTCCCCTGTGTTCCTGGGCCTCCGTCCCCTGGACCGTGTGTCCACTGCCACTGCCACTGCCCCCAGGTCCCTGTTGTTGTTGGGGTGGTGGGTTATCTTGGGTTCCCTGTAGTGGTGGACACACAGCTGATTGACGTGTCCTGGGTACGGAGGTATGGGCCCGCTGGGTGGGTGCTGGGCTGGTGTTACCAGAGGGTGAAAGGTCTATGGTGGCCTGTGCCTGTGCGAGGGGAGCCGACTGTCCCGAGGCCCACGATGGTCCGGGCTGGTCATCTGGATCCAGTTGGACAGAGCTGCTGTCATCACTGTGGGCCTCTTCTGTGGGTGGGGTGGAGATGTCTGGACCCTCCTGTCTGGTGACGTTGGGTAGTGGTCCTGCAGGGGTGTAAAAGCTTAATTATTGCATCTGTGTGTGTCATGGTAGACAATGGGTAGGTGACCAGTGTACCCCAGTGCTTGCATTCATATGTGGGGATTTGTGTGATGATGGGTTAGGAGGTTGTATGGGTATGTGCAGTGGGCATGCTTTAGTGATGGGTGTCCATGCGTTGGGGTTGCATGCAGGGCTTGGTGTTGGGATGGGTGGTTTGTGATAGTGGGGTATACGTGAGTAGGTGGAGTGCTGAGGGTGAGGGTACGGGTAGGAGTGTGTGATGGCATGCAGGAAGGGTGGGGTATATATTAGTAAAGGTTTGACTTACCAGAGTGCATTCCTCCACCGACTCCTGCGAGGCCCTCAGAATGCAGAATCGCCAAGACCTGCTCCTCCCATGTTGTTAGTTGTGGGGGAGGAGGTGGGGGTCTGCCGCCAGTCCACTGAACCGCCAAGTGGTGTCTTGAGACCACGGAATGCACCTTCCCCCATAGGTCGTTCCACCTCTTCCTGATGTCGTCCCGATTTCTTGGGTGTTGTCCCACTGCGTTGACCCTGTCGACTATTCTTCTCCATAGCTCCATCTTCCTTGCAATTGAGGTGTGCTGCAGCTGTGCTCCAAATAGCTGTGGCTCTACGCGGACGATTTCCTCCACCATGACCCTGAGCTCCTCCTCCGAGAACCTGGGGTGTCTTTGCCGTGCCATGGGGTGGTGTAGGTGATATGTGGGGTGGTGTGTATGGTGATAGTTGTGGTGATATGTAGTGGTGTGTGGTCTTTTGTGCGTGGAAGTTGTGTGGGTGATGGTGTTGAGTGCCTGTGGATGCTAGTTTGTGGATGGTGGTGTCTCTCTCTGGCCTTCTCTCTGTAATAGTGGTCGTAGGGGTTTGTGGGTGATGTGGGTGTGTGTTTTATATTGTAATGGTTGTGTGGGAGTGGTGTGTGTATGTGTCTCAGGTGTGTGTATTTCGAATTGTCCAATGTGACAGTGTTTTGTAAATGTGTGTGTATTTTGAGCGTGGATTCGTGTGGCGTGATAGTGTGGGCGTATTTCTGTTGGCGTGACGGTGGAGGTTTTGTTTTCGCCAGTTTATCACTGACCTTTGGTGTGGCGGACTTGTGTGGGTGTCTGAATTTTGTCGGATTTCGAGATGTGGGTCATAATAGCTGTGGCGGAATTCCACAGCCGCGGCGGTATGTTGGCGGTCTTCTGCACGGCGGTAAGCGGCTTTTACTGCCAATGTTGTAATGACCACCTGTGTTTCTTATGATATAGTTCTAAGTGATATAAGTGGTATATTAGGAGCTTTGCATGTCTCCTAGTTCAGCCTAAGCTGCTCTGATATAGGTACCTCTATCAGCCTAAGCTGCTAGAACACTACTAATCTACTAATAAGGTATACCTGGACCTGGCACAAGGTGTAAATACACACAAGGTGCCCACTATAAGCCAGAAAAGCCTCCCACACTAAGGCAGTCTTGGGGTGCAAGGTACCAATGATGTTGATGCCCACCCTTTCAAAGGGGGTGCCAACGATGGGGAGTGGGATCGGGGGGGGCTTGAGCCTTTTTCCTGTCTTCCCACTAGCCTGGCAGGTTTGGCAGGGCCTACAGAATGCATCTGAGGCCACCCGCTTTTGGGGCCAATAAAAGTGGGTGACAAGCTTGGCGAAGGTCTTGTTTTGCCCCAATGTCCCGCCAGGGGGATTTCGTGAGCCAGACCCAGTAGGAAGGCCGGGTAGCGCTGGAGGACCACCAACACATGTGCTGCCTCAGCCTCTGGCACCTTAGGCTCACTGTAAAGGAGATCATTCTCCCAATATATATGGAGATCACCAGAGGCTTCACCTGCTGCTTTGACTGAGGTTTGTTGCCTCAGACCCTCAAGAGTAGGGCATTCCTTCTGTGTCTTGCAGAATTCCAGTTGGCTCAGGGGCCTCCTCCTTGGGGACCCTGTCAACCACCATGGGAACTTCTGGGACCAGTTTCCCGCACCTCTTGCCCCTCTCTTTGGCAGCTGTCTGGGCCATTGTTCCAGACTCCAGGCGCCCTTTACTTCCTCTTAGAGTGACCATACTTAGGCCCTGATTTATACTTTTTTGCGCTGCATTACCGTCATTTTGTAGACGCAAAAGCAGAGCAAACTTACAAAATACAATTGTATTTTGTACGTTTGAGCCGCTCTTGTGTCAAAAAATGATGGTAATGTAGTGCAAGAAAAGTATAAATCAGGGCCTTAGTGCACTCTGTACATTGGGGTACAAACCTCCCTTTCTTATGATCAAAAAACCCTGGTTTCTTTTTGAAATCAGATTGAGACTGGTTACTGATACCTCCCTGGGAATTATTTTGGGGGTCTTTTGAGAACTCCTTATTTTTAAGTTTTCTATCCCCTCTTTCTTCTGGTGGGAACCCTGACCACCTTTGTGGGTGTCTCCCCCCAGATAACTTTTTGGACACTCTGGTGCTAACCAAAAGGCCCGCCTCCTCAGCAAGCTTGCTAGGATCAGTCAGCTTAATGTCAACCAGGTGCTGGCGCAACTCTGTAAAGCAAATACTGAGCATATGCTCTCTCAGGATCAAATCATATAACCCCTTATAATCAATTGCTTTACTGCCCTGCACCCATCCATTCAGTACCTTACTAGAAGAATCAAAAAAGTCTACCCAAGTTTGCGTGGAGAGTTTGGTACTGTCCCTGAATTTCTGGCGATACTTTTCAGGAGTCAGTCCAAACTTGCCAATTAAAATGGCTTTAATGAGCCGGTATGTGTTCTGGTCCTATTCTTCTAGTGTGAGAAGTGTGGTCCTCCCAATTGCAGGTACATATTTTCACAATAACCGCCCCCCCCCACTGATCTTCAGAAACCCTATGGGCCCTTAGTACAACTTCATAGGCAGCAAACCATTTGTCAATGTCATCTCCCACCACATAACTTGGCACCACATCTTTGGGCATACAAACTTTTTTGTCTCCAGTAGGTCCTGTCTGTGTGCTGCCACCATCACTGCTGGACTCAGACTGCCTAGACTTGAGTTCCAGCTCCTTTACAGTAGACTCAGTTCATGAGCCAGAAGTAGTTTCTTTTCAGCCAAGGCTCTCTCAGCTGAAGCCTCTGCTCTCCTCTCCTCTGCCTATCTCTGAGCTCTCCTTTCCTCTGCCTCCATGTTTAATCTGGCCAACTGCAGATGAAACTCTCTCTCCTCCCTACTTTCCTCTGCAGTCCTCTGCGGTCCTCTGCGGTCAGGCCATGACTTCAGACAGTGGTCTCTGGTTTAGCAGGGGACACAGATCCAGGGGTGACATCACCCACTGTTGTTAGGAATCCTCTGGAGAGCACTACTCTTCCTCTCCCAGCTCAACATTCTCTTGTGAATGGGCTTCTGCCCAGGCCCTCAGCTCCTTTTGGTACTCCTCCCTCTTAGAGGCATCCCGGAAAGGTACTCCCATCCCCTTTGCAGAACCCTTTCAGCTGGCTGACAGTGTATGTCTCCAGCTTGGCTGGGTCTCAACCTCCAGCTCCTCCTTGAGACCCAGCCAGAGACATGTTCTATAGGATTTAGATTAAAATGTCAAGCAAGAGAAATGAAATTGCAAAAAAAAGAAGAAAAAAAAATCAAATTGACCTTTAACTGTGGGTAGGTAGTGTACACATAGCTATTGTATGTCAGTGCACAAACACAAGTCTTACCCTCACCGCTGATCACCAATGATAGAAAAGGGGTCTCCAGATGGCAGTGGTATTTACCTTTGTCCAAATAGAGACCACAATCCTAGTCAGGGTAAATCACACACAGTCCAAATTATCCTGTGTCCACCCTCTGGTAGATTGGCACTGAGCAGTCAGGCTTAACTTAGAAGGCAATGTGTAAAGTATTTGTGCAATAACACAGTGAAAACACCACAAAACTACACCACACAGGTTGAGAAAAATATGAGATATTTATCTGATTAAATGAAGTTCAAAACGATCAAGATTCAATAAGCACAATCTGAGATATCGCTTTTGCAAGTTGAAAAAGAGTCTTAGATCTTAAAGATCAACAGTTGTCTCTTGTTTGCACAAAGTACCTGGTTTGCGTCGACATTACCACGCACAGAGACCGCAGAGGAGGAGATGTGTGAACAAATAGGGTGTGCTTTGGATTTTCTGACGCGGCACAGACAATGAGTTGTTTCCTTCCACGCTTCTAGGGGCTTTGCGTTGATTTTCTGGTACACAGTCTTGGATCCTCACTGCGATGCAGGGTTCTTTGGATGCCCAGGGACAATGCAGGGAAAAGTCCTGGGCTTTGCGGGAAGAAGTCAAAGGCGTGAATCCGGTAGGCAATGCGTCGACTTTTCTGTCACACCGCAGGTGTTGCGTCAATTCTTCACTAAGGTCAGTAAGTCTGGCTGCGTTGCCCTGGCTCGGCTGTGTGTGGATCCGGTAGGGCCGTGCGTCAAATTTCAGGTCACAACACAGGCGGTGCATTGATCTTCGCTTGGGAAGTCAGTTCAGCTGTGCAGCCATTTTCTCATCGCAGGGCAAGCTGTGTGTCTTTTTCAGCAGACTGTGCATTTCCTGAAGAGATGAAGGCCCATATTTATACTTTTTTAGAGCCACATGAGTTTGCGCTGCTTTTACGTTAAAAAGCGGCGCAAATGCTGCACTAAAAAAGTATAAATACGGGCCACAGACTTTTTGGCCCTGGGACTTCATAAAACAGGAGGCAAGCTCAATCCAAGACCTTTGAAAGCACTTCTCAGCAAAGTCAGAGGCCAGCAAGGCAGCAAGGCAACACCAAGGCAGCAGCACTTCACAGAAAAACAGTCCAGGCAGTTCCTCTTGACAGGTTGCAGGATCTTGTCCAGAAGTGTCTGATCTGATCTGGTGGGGTCAGAAATGCATATGAGGTGGGGGACACTTCAAAGAGTGGTTTTGAAGTGCACCAGGTCCCCTATCAGTACAGATCTGTCTGCAGGGTCCCAGTAGGGGGCTTGGCAGTCCATTGTGTGAGGGCAGGCCACTAGCCTTTGAAATGTAAGTGTCAGGACCTCCACCCTCCCAGCCTACGAAGACCCATTCAGTATGCAGATGAGTGCAGGTGTGGCTGAGAATCCTGTGTTTCTGGGTGTCTGGGTGAAATGCACAAGGGAGCTGTCAACCAGCCTAGCAAGGCATGGATTGGAGACAGGGTGTAAAGCACAGATGGATTTTAAGTGCAGAGAAATGCTCACATTCTAAAAGTGGTATTTCTTAAATAGTAATATAAAATACAACTTCACCAATAAGCAGGATTTTGTATAACCAGTCTGGCCATACTATATATGACCTGGTTACCCCTTTCTGATCAGAATATACCACTCAAAAAGTATAAGAGGGTAGCCCTAATCCTATCCTATGAAAGGAGCAGGCCTCACAGTAGTGGAAAACAAATTTAGGAATTTTGCACTATCATAACATATAAATCACACATGTACATGTCCTGCCTTTTATCTACAATGCACCCTGCCCTATGGGTTTCCTAGGGCCTACCTTAGGGGTGACATATGTAGAAAAAGGGGAGTTTAAGGCTTGACAAGTACTTTTAAATACCAAGTCAAAGTGGCAGTGAAACTGCACACACAGGCCATGTAATGGCAGGCCAGAGAAATGGTTAAGGGGCTACTTAGGTGGGTGGCACAACCAGCGCTTCAGGCCCACTAGTAGCATTTATTTACAGGCCCTAGGCACATGTAGTGCACTTTAATAGGACTTCCAAGTAAATCAAATATGCAAATTGGGAATGAACCATTGTTACCATGTTTAAGGGAGAGAGAATATGCACTTTAGCACTGGTTAGCAGTGTTTAAGTATACAGAGTCCTAAAATCAGCAAAAACAGTGTCAGAAAAGTGGAGGGAGGCAGGGAAAAAGTTGGGGGATGACCACTAAGGCTGTCAGGTGCAACAGGGCTGTATTTACAAAGCGGTGTTAAGCCACTAAAAGTTAATGCAACTTTGTAAACATGGGGCAGGGCATTGTTACCAGGGACCTGCACGTAAATTAAATGTGGCAACTGAGTGTAAGCCAATTCTACCATGTTAAAAGGAGAGAGCACAAGCACTTTAGCTCCGATTAGCAGAGATAAAGTGCACAGAATCCTAAAAGCAAACAAAAAATGGATTAAAAAACAGAAACAGGAGAGTGAAGGCAAACATCTGGGGATGACAATGCAAAAAGTGTCAAGTCCAACACCATGTTAGAATAAATTAATCTGAAGAAAAAAAGTGAAAAACAATGCATCTGAAACACAAAAAAGAAAGTAAGCACTCTGCAGCCGCTCCACAAATGTCAAGGGCCAGGGAGTCTTGGCTCGTAAACCACAGCTAGAGGTTTTGCCAAATGCTTTGTTCCTTGCTTCCCTCATGTGAACCATGCATTATAATGCATGCACACACATTATCTGCAAATCTTGCAATGGGTTTTCTATGCATACATCTCAGTGCACAACTATGTTATTTTTAACTCACCATTAAAACATAGCGAAGGTCCATATTGTAACTTGAGTGAAAGTTAAAAAATGAAAAACAAAGTAACAAAGTCTGTGCCAGTTAAAAAATGGAGGCTAGCACCAGACAGCTTTTATATCTGCTGGGTTCCAGCTATAAAAAATAACAACAACAACAAGAAGAACAATAATAATAATAATAATGATAATAATAACAACAATAACAAAAGAATGTAGCACAGGAAGCATGACAGGCAATTGGTTTGGTATCATAGAAGAGGGAAGTAAAAAGACAGTGTATGGGAAGGTACAAAGAAAAAAGCAGGGAGAGAGAGAGAGAGCTAAGAAAATATGCATTCAGAGGGAGTCCTGAATATAAAAGACAGAGATAATTTTCTCATCAGCAGTTGAGTGAGCAACTGAATTAAGGGCAGACACATGAGATTGATGGCAAAGACATCAAAGCCACTGTCAGAACCCAGATCAGGGGGACACAGGGCATGCAGGAGCTACTGGGTCCAACCTAGATGGTTGAGGCTTTTTACCCCTGATGTCCCGGAGCCCACCCTAGTATGGATCCAGCTCAACTGAGTCAAGCACCTCCTTCTGCATCTGACTCTCAGCTGAGTAGCATAGCTTGAGCAGTCAAAGATCCTATAAGGGAAGCTCAGATACAGTACAGTGAACATGACTCATACCCTCTGTGCGGGCAGCAAAAGCAATAAATCAATGCCCGGTCAAATACTTGTTTTTGTATAAAAAGAAGTACTTTAATTTTAACTCTGCACATGCAAAAGAAAATGACATTTAAAGGGCAAGAACACCACTTTGAAGTAGGGACAATATTATTTGTCAAGCCCCTTCCTGTATTCACAACTCTTGTGTAATAGGTGTGTTGTTATTTCCCTTTACTTATGACTGCATCCAGGCAATGGAAACTATTAGGCCATGCTCAAGAGTTTTCCCCTTTCGACCTCTTTTCTAAAGGTGTAGTCAATTAGAGTCAATGGGGCTGCAGAACCAAAGGCAGTATATCCCCCCAGGCCTCAAAGGCCTAGTTCTCAGCTTACCCGCTCCAGAAGTACAAAACCTGTAAGCAGTGCAGGTCAGACCTGGTCTGGAATGGCAAAGTCAGTCTGCACACAGTCACGCACAGCTCATGGCAAGCGCTGGCTCTCTGTCTTCTGAGCTGCGCTTAGCAGCAGTCTTGACGTTTGGAGTTCCTCCCGCTCCACCAAGCATGTGGTAAGTCTTTATCTCCTTCCTCAGGGATGGGCTGTAGACTCCTTGCTCTGGAGGGGCTCTGATGGTGTCCCGTTTGACACGGGCCTCCTCAGGTGCAATCCCCCACATACAGGCTGATCCTGTCTCGTTGCAGTAGCGGTTTCTAAATTCATGGTCTACGATCCTGACCTACGGCCTCAATGCCTGCGTGATACCTCCTGGCATACGGGAACACTCCAATGCACTCCACCAGTCTGGTCATGCTGGTTTCAAGTTGGCTTCCTCTCTGTTCTCTCCTACCATCAGGGGTTGTGGACACTATTCAGCACAGGGGTGATGGCCTGATTGGTGTGGGAGTTGGATTCTTCTACCGCTCCGTAGCTTAGTTCAAGGCAGTCCGTCTTGGCATATGAGGTTGCCAATTTAATCCTCTGCACATGGCGACAGTCTCATGAGTGTGGGATTCTCCCACCGCTCCATAACTTAGTTCAAGTTGGGTCCTCCTGGCATACAGAGTCGCCGATTTAGGCCTCTGCACACAGGCAACAGCCCGATCTGTGTGGCACAGTTCCTCGCACCCCATCAGAAAGCCCATACATCTGGGCTCTCTTCTTGATCTCACTTCCTCCAACACATTCCTCTCCTCACAGGCACACTGGTCTTGGGGAGCAGGTAGGCACTGGTGCTCTAGATTCCAGGATAGCTGGTTTTGGTTTCCCTGGGTGGTGTCCCCTCACCTAGCAGAAAGACTAGCAGGTTGGCACATATTCCTGGACAAAGGCAGATGTTTTACATAGCTTCCCCTTCTCATGCAGCGTGCCTGGCTGCTTGCAGATGACCAAGTTAGGGATCTCAGACTCCCCTACTTATAGAACTTTTCCATACACAAAATGGGATGCAGAGTCTGGACCTTTGAAGGTTTATGTTGGGGTTCTGCTTCTTTCAAATAGACATCTCTCCCCTTTCTTCTTTCTCCTGAAGGATGTTTTGACAGCAGACAGGACTACGTAGCTGATTAACCCACAAGATTAATTGGAGCGCCCAGAGCTCACGCCTGGATGTCAGGCAAAGTGTTATCTGTATTAAAGGTTACTTCTGGGCCCTCTGCCCTACCCTTTATGGTTTCCTTATCAGCCTCATCTCCCTCTTCCAGAGATGTGTCCAGGCCTCTTCCTTGTGATCTGTCACTGAATCAAAGAGCCCTTTGAAATGCACTGGGGGAGCTTGTCTCCCCCTCATTCAGTGCTTGTCCCACCCAGCTTACAGTAATGCAGAATATACAATTCTGTCTGGGGGAATTTCTCGACTCCTCTTGTTTCCACAAGGCAGGCCTAGGATTCCCAAAAACGGAACCCAAGATCCCTCATGTCATGAACCAGTGCACTCAGTGTACATTCACAGCACTCTCCACTGTCTAGTACTGTTAACTCAACATATAATGCAGCCACCAGCATACCCACATGCAGCACACACACTCAGTCTGCGCAAAGTGTTCAGTACTGCAGTCTCTCTGTACTACGTCAGAGTGTGTTATTATAAAAGCACACTCTGCCAGCACACACACACTTACCATGTACATACAGTACCATACTTCACCCTAGATGTAGTGCATCCCTTACGAACACGCATGCCCTCAACACATGTTTTTATCACGCATGCACTTCCAAATCAAACTGATGTAGGCCAGAGGTGAGTTAAACACACACAGCAGAACTTTTAAAAGGGTGAATAAGCCTGTAGGCCTCACTCCAGTGACAGGTTAAAAAAACCAGTTCACTACTACTGATCACTACGTGGTAGTCTGCCACCACCATGGTTATCTGTTTAACTCCTGGTGAAGGCAATGGCCTTCCACCAATATGAGGGTAGCACATTGGGCACCACTCTGTTAGAAATTGGGTTTCTTGTTGTCAGGGTATGCACCCTGTACAAACAGGAACCACAATTCTAGTCAGGGTAAGTCAGATACCCACTAAAAGATAACCTGTGCTCACCTTCTGGTAGCTTGGCACAGAGCAAATAGTGCTTTAGTGGTTATTTTAGGTCACACAGGACAAGGATAAAGTCAAGAGTTCAGGCCACCTTTAATGGAGTGCCGGCCGGCTACAGTACCCACGCAGGGTCAGCTGAGCAAACTACCTTAATCCTGGTCACAGTCACAAGATGCGTTGATTTTCCTCGAGCAGTGGTGCCAATTCATTGGGTCCAAACGTGAAGCGCCAATGCTCCAATACGTTGGTGCCAAAGCTGATGCACTGGATTTCTCCAAGCCATGAAGGGATGTGTTGACATTCCTTTGAGAGTGGCGGTGATGCGGTGGTTGTGATACAACATCGATGCATTGGTTTCGAAGCTGATGCACCAGGGTTCTCCATTAAATAAGTATATTGATGCGCTGATATTCATTATGGAGTGGCAGCGATGCATTGGTTCTGATGCAGAGATGGTGTGATGGCGAAGCACTTGTTCTGAATGGGAAGCGCCAGTTCTGCTCCCACAACAGTGTTGATGCCACCTCTCACAGTAGGTGATGCATTGATTTTCCCTGGAGCAAGTATTTGGGTCCACTTCAAGTGAACCAGGCACAGGAGCAGGGGTCGAGACTATGGAATTCCTGAGTCTCTAGAAAGAGGAGGTAAGCCAGGAGGCAAGCCAACAAGCACTTGGAGATCACTTTGCAGTGCAAGGCAGAGTCCAGATCTATCTCAGCAAGGTCAGAGAGCAGCAAGCACCATGACAGCACTGCAGAAAATCAGCTCTTCCAGGTCTGCTGTCCAGTGAAGTAACAGTCCTTGGTGCAGCAAAGCAGTTTTAGTGACAGAGTCCAGTTGTAGGTCCAGAAGTGTGTGAGCTGGTGGGGTCAGAGACCTAGTATTTACATCCAAAAGTGCCTTTGAAATGGGAGTGACTTCAAAGAAGTTTATTTGAAGTGCACAACTATCCTTTCTTCCAAAGCCCTAGCTCCAGAGGGGATAATCAGCCCTTTGTGTTGGGACAGGCACTGCATATTCAGGCCATCCCTTCCCATCTTTCTGGCCCAGGAAGAGCCATCAGTATGCAGATGAGCACGCATACACACCTTACTTTCCTATGTTTGTGGCTGTCCAGAGGGAATGCACAAAGTGTAGCTCTCACGCACTGCAGAAGTGTATTGGAGAAAGGCTGCAGACAGACAAGGCTCTGAAAAAAGCCCACTTTCTAAAAGTAAAAATAGCAGATGATGGACAGAATGCTGAACAAATCAAACATTTATTATTCAGTCACAGATCTGGGTTTAATCCATTGTTTTTTGCCCACCATGCCATCCCAGTTTGGACCCAGCCATTTACAAAGAGGTCTTCACACTGCTCTCCATGGGAACAGTCGATCCCAAACTGCCAGGCCAGGTCCTCTCTGGAAAGGCAACAAACATGGGATGCTACCCTGAGATATTGGCAGTGGTTAGACAAATTGAAAGCATTACTTTTATGTGTTTCATGCACCACCCTAAGTGTTATGGGTATTCTTAGACTTCAGTCCCATGCTTGCAAGCATTCCTCCAAAAACATTGTTTTTGTGTTTCAAGATGTGACTCGAACCCTGGTGAGGCTGATATATGTTACGGAAAACAGAGTAATTCATTTGATTTGACCTTTTTTCCTTTTCTATAAAACAAAAAAACAAGAAAAACTACTTGGAAAAACATGAGTACCAGTAGTTGCAGGTGGTGGACACAAACCCTCATTTTTGGGATAGAGGACTTAGGCCCTCATTACAACATTGGCGGTAAATGCCGCTTACCGCCGTGCAGAAAACCACCAACACACCGCCGCGGCTGCGGAATTCCACCACAGCTATTACGACCCACAGCTCAGAATCCGCCAAAATCTAGACACCCACACAAGTCCGCCACACCAAAGGTCAGTGATAAGCTGGCGATAACAAAACCTCCACTGTCACGCCAACAGGAATACGCCCACACTATCACAACCCACGAATCCACGCGGCGGTCTATCAATCGCGGTATTCCATTGGCGGTAGACACCGCTGCGCTCAAAATACACACATATTTACAAAACACTACCACATTGGACAATTCCAAATACACACACCTGATACACACACCACTCCCACACACCCAATACAATATAAAACACCCACCCACATCACCCACAAACCCTTACTACCAAACATTTAGACGAAGGCCAGAGAGACAGCACAGCAAAGACACCACCAGCACACAACACCATCACACATACACATCCACATACAAAACACCACACACCCCTAAACATACCCCACACATCACAACACACACCACCTCACACATCACCCACACCACCCCATGGCACCGCAAAGACACCCCAAGTTTTCTGAGGAGGAGCTCAGGGTCATGGTGGAGGAAATCATCCGGGTAGAGCCACAGCTATTCAGATCACAGCTGCAGCACACCACCATAGCTAGGAAGATGGAGCTATGGCGCAGAATCGCAGACAGGGTCAACGCAGTGGGACAGCATCCAAGAACACGGGATGACATCAGGAAAAGGTGGAATGACCTACAGGGGAAGGTGCATTCCGTGGTCTCAAGACACCACATCGCGGTTCAGAGGACTGGCGGCGGACCCCCACCTCCTCCCACACAACTAACAACATGGGAGGAGCAGGTCTTGGCTATACTGCATTCGGAGGGCCGCGCAGGAGTAGCAGGAGGAATGGACTCTGGTAAGTCAAATCATAACTATTACATCCCCCACCCTACCTGCATGCTATCATATACCCCCACCCTCACCCCCATCACTCCAAATCCTCACATATGTCCCACTATCACAAACCACACATCCCAACACCAAGCCCTGCATGCAACAACAAAGCATGGACACCCATCACCAATGCATGGCCACCACACATACCCACACAGACCCCTAAACAATTAGCACACAAGGTCCTACACAGGAATGCAAGCACTGGGGTACAGGGTCACCTACCCATTGCACACCATGGCAAACACAGATGCAATAATCATGCCTTTACACCCCTGCAGGACCTCTAGCCAACGTCACCGGACAGGAGGTTCCAGACATGTCCACTCCACCCACAGAAGAGGCCCACAGTGATGACAGCAGCTCTGTCCAACTGAATCTAGATGGCCAGCCTGGCCCATCTGGGACCTCGGGACAGTCAGTTCCCCTCACACTGGCAGAAGCCACAACAGAGCCT
Source organism: Pleurodeles waltl (assembly GCF_031143425.1). NCBI lineage: Eukaryota > Metazoa > Chordata > Amphibia > Caudata > Salamandridae > Pleurodeles > Pleurodeles waltl. The sequence continues at coordinate 638,691,654 of NC_090444.1, forward strand.
CCCCCCTCTGGAAACACCAGCACAGCACCCACCCAGCGGGCCCATCCCTCTGTCCCCAGGACACGTCAAGCAGCAGTGTGTCCACCACTACAGGGAACCCAGGCTAACCCACCACCCCAAGAACAGCAGAGACCTGGGAGCAGTGGTAGTGGGCACATGGTCCAGGGGACAGAGGCCCAGGAACACAGGGGAACTGGGAGGGCTGCTGTGCGACAGGGGGAGGACAGGCCCAGGGAACCCACTCTCCACGAGGCCCTCTCCAACATCATGGGAGCCTACCATCATTCCTCGGAGACGATGGGAACGGTACTGGACAACTTCAGGAGACCCAGCAGCTGCAGGAGGAACAGTATTTGGGGTTCAGGGAGGAACTCAAAACCATCTATACCACCCTGGGCACCATTGTAGGGGTGCCGAAGGAACTCGTGAACACCAGGAGGGACACTGTGGACAGGAGGCACCGCCACAGGACCACAACACCAGCACCCCACCCCCTGCAGATGGAGAACCACCGCCTAAGCAGTCCCTGAGATCCAGGACAAAGACAGAGAACAATGCCAATACCCCTGCCAAGAAATGAGACCACCCTGATTGTCATCCTTCTGTCCCACTTTGTCACCCTGTCCATCCTTAAACTGCCCCAGCTCCATGTCCTATGCCCCTTTGCACCTGTGAGACTAATAGACTGGACTCTGCCATGGACATTCCTCCACCATCACCCATGACCATTTTAAAACCCCCTCCAATATTTAGCACTTAAATAAACACCCTTAAATCACAAAACTATCTGGAGTCAGTCTGTGCTTTCACAAATGTGTATTTACAATAACTGAGGGATATAGCAATGTCCATTCTATTGTAAACATACCTATGTCACACAGCTCTAGTCCATGAGGTTACATAGCAGAGGTCACACAGTGGGACCCACATCTGTGAAATCGAAAGGGAAAGTGACAAATCAGGGTCCATTCACTGGGTGAAAGTGACAGACAGATGAGAGGTAGAACAATTGTATCAGATGTAGGAGGCAGTGATGTCTTCTTACCTGTGTCTCACTGTAAGTATTGATGGATCACAGTGTTTCTGTTGTCTATGTCCTCTTCTTCTGCCTCCTCTTCTTCACTGTCCACAGGCTCCACTGCTGCCACAACAACCCTATCTGGACCATCCTCCTGCAGAAAAGGCACCTGTCATCGCAAAGCCAAATTGTGCAGCATACAGCAGGCCACGATGATCTGGCACACCTTCTTTGGTGAGTAGTAGAGGGAACCACCTGTCATATGGAGGCACCGGAACCTGGCCTTCAGGAGGCCGAAGGTCTTCTCTATAACCCTCCCAGTTCACCCATGTGCCTCACTGTAGCGTTCCTCTGCCCTTGTCCTGGGATTCCTCACTGGGGTCAGTAGCCATGACAGGTTGGGGTACCCAGAGTCACCTGCAAATGTCGAGGGACAACTGTTAGACACACACTAATCCTTAGGGACAACCCCAGACCCAGACAACTATTCACATGGTATGGGGTCCTTGTCCTCACCTAATAGCCACACACGGTGCCTCTGGAGTTGGCCCATCACATAAGGGATGCTGCTATTCCTTAGAATGTAAGCGTCATGCACTGAGCCAGGAAACTTGGTGTTCACATGGGAGATGTACTGGTCGGCCAAACACACCATCTGCACATTCATGGAATGGTAACTCTTCCGGTTTCTGTACACCTGTTCACTCCTGCGGGGGGGTACCTAGGCCACATGTGTCTTATCAATGGCACCTATGATGTTGTGGATATGTCCCAGGGCACAGAAGTCAGCTTTCACTGTAGGCAAATCCTCCACCTGAGGAAAAACGATGTAGCTGCGGATGTGTTTCAGCAGGGCAGACAACACTCTGGACAACACGTTGGAGAACATAGGCTGGGACATCCCTGATGCTATTGCCACTGTATTTTGAAAAGACCCACTTGCCAGGAAATGGAGTACTGACAGGACCTGCACTAGAGGGGGGATCCCTGTGGGATGGCGGATTGCTGACATCAGGTCTGGCTCTAACTGGGCACACAGTTCATGGATTGTTGCACGATCAAGTCTGTAGGTCACAATTACATGTCGCTCTTCCATTGTCGACAGGTCCACCAGCGGTCTGTACACCGGAGGATGACGCCATCTCCTCACCTGCCCCAGCGGACATGCCCTATGGACGAGAACAGCGAGCCGAGAGTCACCCAACGCTGAGGTATTAAATAGAATATTTATTGCACACATTTGTCAATCTGCTATGTGCCTGTCTTAGTGTGTATGTAAGGCCTAGATATGTGTGACGCATTTACAATTAATGCCATGTGGCCTCATGAAATGGCTGCTACCTGACCTGTAAGGTGGGACAAGGGGATATGAGGTAACAGCGCTGCCGTTGTACACCGTCGTAGTAGGCTGTCGAAGACCGCAGTGCAATCCTGCATTGGTTAAGAATTGGACCCTATGGGTCCCAGGAGCCAATGACGATGTACGCCGGCGGTGACAGTACGCACCGCTACAGACGTGACCACCATTTTCTCACTGTACACTCACTTGATACCGGATCTTCGACAGGAGAGGACCTACACTGCAAGTGCTGCTGTGACCTCAGTCTGGAAGCGACAATGGCTCAAGTGTCTGGGAAAAGGGCCCCTGCCTTCACATCGGAGGAGTTGGACAAACTAGTGGATGGGGTCCTCCCCCAGTACACACTACTCTACGGCCCTCCATACAAACAGGTGAGTACACTGTGAGCGTGCTGTATGGGCAACGCCTGTTTGGAGTGGTGTGGATGGGAGATTGGGGGGGGGGGAATGAGGCGTGCAAGAAACAACAGTGAATGTATGTGCGTCATGGCAAGGGTAGGAACGTGGTTCAATGACTGTGACGGTCCGGACGGTTATATCTTCTCCTTTTCCCCTGCACTATTCCTGTAGGTCAGCGCCCACCAGAAGAAGGATAATTGGCATGCCATTGCCAAGGAAGTCCGGACCCTGGGGGTCCACCAAAGACAGAGCACCCACTGCCGGAAAAGATGGGAGGACATTCGCCGCTGGAGCAAGAAGATGGTGGAGGCCCAGCTGGGGAAGGCCTCCCAACGTGGGAGGGGTGCCCGTCGCACCATGACCCCCCTGATGTTCTGGATCCTGGCGGTGGTGTACCCGGAGTTGGATGGGTGCTTGAGGGCATCACAGCAGCCACAAGGGGGTGAGTACAGTCACATTAATCCGATTCAGTGCGCATTGGAGGTGTCTGGGTGGCGGAGGTGGGCTGTGGGTACCCCTAGGCCAGGGCGAGTTTTGTAGGCAAGGTCCCTTCGTAAGGCAGGCCATGTGGCACTCCACCCCACCAGTGTTAAGAGCCATCTACCCCTAGTCAGGCTCCTGTGACTTCTATGTATGCAGCAATCGGGCATACGCCTTGTACCCCATGGCCCTTTGATTAATTAGGGAACTCTAAGGCCCTCATTCTGATTTCGGCGGGCGGCGGGAACCGCCACTTGGCCGCTCCGCGGTCAAAAGACCGCGGAGGCCATTCTGGCTTTCCCGCTGCGCCGGCGGGCGCCCGCCAAAGGAGCGCCCGCCGGCCCAGCAAGAAAGGCCCTGCAACAATGAAGCCGGCTCCGAATGGAGCCGGAGGAGTTGCAGGGGTGCGACGGGTGCAGTTGCACCCGTCGCGATTTTCACTGTCTGCAATGCAGACAGTGAAAATCTTTATGGGGCCCTGTTAGGGGGCCCCACGACACCCGTTCCCGCCATCCTGTTCCTGGAGGTAAAAACTGCCAGGAACAGGATGGCGGGAAGGGGGTCGGAATCTCCATGGCGGCGCTGCTTGCAGCGCCGCCATGGAGATTCAGCCCAAGCAGGGGAAATCCAGCGGGAAACCGCCGGATTCCCTTTTCTGACCGCGGCTTTAACGCCGCGGTCAGAATGGGCATTGAAGCACCGCCAGCCTGTTGGCGGTGCTTCCATGGTCGTCGACCCTGGCGGTCGATGACCGCCAGGTCAGAATGACCCCCTAAGTGTATGGCGTAGTGCAGCGGGCTGCTGTGTCTGTAGTGTCCGCCAACGGTAGCGGTACTGCATGCACTGACATGTCTTTCTACTTTCTTTTCTCCCCTTTTTGTGGTCTCCCTGTTCTTGTGTGCATTAGCATCATCACGCGGAGGAGCAGTGCCACCGGAGCAGGAGGGAGCTGCATCTCACATGGCCCTTGAGGGCGAGACTATGGACTCCGAATTCACCACTGGGACGGAGGGCGAGGGCTGCTCCACAGCGGGGACAGGATGGGAGCTCCCTTGCGGTGGCAGGCCCCTCTGTGCCCACCGCATCAACAGGTACAGCTGCCACCCCCCCTACCAGCACCGCCCTCCCAGCAGCCCCTCAGCGTGTGTCCCGTGGCTGCTCACCCAGGAGGGTGGGCATCACCTTCGCCCCAGGCACCTCAGCCCCTGCCCCTGTCAGCCCTGCTGCCCTCGGTGAGGAGGCCATTGACCTCCTGAGATCCCTCACTGTTGGGCAGTCTACCATTCTGAATGCCATCCAGGGTGTAGAGAGGCAGTTGCAACAGAAGAATGCATACCTGGATGGGCATTCATTCTGGTCAGGCAGCCCAACAGCAAGCTTTTCAGACTCTGGCCTCAGCAATGATGGCAGCCATTGTCCCAGTGTCCAGCCTCCCCCCTCCAACTTCCTCCACCCAGCCCCAATCCCCAGTACCTCAGCCTATCCCAAGCACACCATCAGACCAGCATGCACACACCTCAACACACAAGGGTAGCTCTGGCAAACATAAGCACCACACATCCCACAGGCACTCACACAAGCATCATACCCATGCACACATACCAACATCCACTGCCTCCACTGTGTCCCCCTCCTCCTACTCTCCCTCCTCCCTCCCTGTCAAGTCTCCACTCACACCTGCATGCACTACATCTTCAGCCACTATGTCCATCACCAGCACGCCCATCACCACACACCGCTCATGTGCACTCACCACCCCCACTACCATTCACACATCCCCTGTGTGCTCTACCAGCGTGTCTGTGAGACCACCTCCCAAACTACACAAACACAGGCACACTCCCACCCAACAGCCATCCACCTCACGACAGCCTCCAGCCCATGCACCTTCACCCAAAGTCAGCAAACGAACACCTCCTACAACCACTACCTCTTCCTCCACTCCCAAACCCCCTCCATCTACCCGTCCCAGTGTGTCTAAAAAACTTTTCCTGTCAAACCTTGACCTCTTCCCTTCATCTCCCCCACTCCTTCTGTCCCTTAGGGCCCGCCTTTCCAGGTCCCAACCCAACACATCAGCCACCACATCACCGGGAACAGTGGTGCCAGCAGTAACCGTCTTCTGGAGTGTGCCAAGCAGCAGGGCAGCCAGTGTGCCAAGGAGCCAGGTCAAGGACAGTCCCCCACCTGAGAGACATAAGAAGCTGGCCACAGCACGGAGGGAGAAGGGCAAAACACCTGCCACCAAGGGCTCTCCCAGGACTACAGTTGGGAGTGACAAGACAGCTGCGCCACCATCCAAGGTGGGGAAGGGGGAGAAAACAAAAGGGAAGTCGCCGCCAACCTGCACGGCAGACAAGACCGCCACCGGCACCGCCACATGCACCTCCACCACCAGCACCGCTTTCCAGGACACCGCCGACACCAGCACCACTTCCCAGGACACCGCCGCCACCAGCACTGCTGCCCAGGACACCACCGCCACCAGCACCACAGCCCAGGACACCGCCGCCAGCAGCACACTCACTGAGCCACCCACCAGCAGCGCTGGCCAATGAGCGCCGCAAGCACCGCCACTACTGAGGCCGCAGCAAGCACCGCCAGCGGCCACGCCACATCATGTGCCAGTGGCACCACCGCAGACATGGCTGCCATCCCCAGTGGTCAGTCGTACGAAGCTGGTGGTCAGTTCCAGGGGCCTGGACAGCTTCCATGTAGGCCCACCGTCAGTGGAGTGTGACATCCACTACCTTTCTCCTTGGCAGGATGAAGCACTCTGGGCACAAAGCCCCCTCCAGAACAAGTGGAGAAAGGCATCCACTACCTCTGTCCTTGGCAGGATGAAGCACACTGGGCACAAAGCCCCCTCCAGAACCAGTGGAGAAAGGCATCCACTCACCCAATCCTTGGCAGGAAGAAGCACTCTGGGCACCAAGCCCCCTCCAGAACCAGTGGAGTATCACATCCACTAACTCTGTCCTTGGCAGGATGAAGCACTCTGGGCACAAAGCCCCCTCCAGAACCAGTGGAGAAAGGCATCCACTACCTCTATCCTTGGCAGGATGAAGCACTCTGGGCACAAAGCCCCCTCCAGAACCAGTGGAGAACTGTTATCCACTTGAGAGACTGTGGCTTTGCACTCCCCAGGATAAAGCAGTGGGCAAACAACCCACTGGAGAGACTTGTGAGACTGTGGCTTTGCACTCCCCAGGATAAAGCAGTGGGCAAACCACCCACTGGAGAGACTTGAGAGACTGTGGCTTTGCACTCCCCAGGATAAAGCAGTGGGCAAACCACCCACCCACTGGAGACACTTGTGAGACTGTGGCTTTGAACTCCCCAGGATAAAGCAGTGGGCAAACCCCCCACTGGAGAGACTTGAGAGACTGTGGCTTTGCACTCCCCAGCATAAATCAGTGGGCAAACTACCCACTGGAGAGACTTGTGAGGCTGTGGCTTTGCACTCCCCAGGATAAAGCAGTGGGCAAACAACCCACTGGAGAGACTTGTGAGACTGTGGCTTTGCACTCCCCAGGATAAAGCAGTGGGCAACCCACCCACTGGAGAGACTTGTGAGACTGTGGCTTTGCACTCCCCAGGATACATCAATGGGCATGGTGCCCCCTCGTGGAGCTGGCATCGTGCACTCATTCAGCTGAGGTGCCCCCCCTTCCCTTCCCCCTGAGGTGCTTGTTTTATTTCGATCTGATGTCCCTGCAGTGTTCTCTCCGTTTTGATCGGGTATCTTGTGTGGGCCTCGCCCATGCATTTTGGGCCCAGTGGTCCACTGACTATGTAGGTGCAGTACATGGACTTGAATTCTTGGTGTATATATTTGTTAATAATGTATATATATTTTTGAGTAATGGATTTTAATTGATTACATTCGTTCAACTCATTTCCTTTTGTCCTTGCGTTCTTCCAGGGGGTTTGGGGGGTGTAAATGTAATGTATCAACATGTATTTGTGTGTGTGTTGTAGTGGGTAGGGGTAGGGGTGTTGCGTTTGTGTGTCACTCTCTTTTCCCTCCCGTCTCCTCTGTGTCGTAGGTGCAGTACTCACCGTGGTTGTCCCCGCAGGCGTTCATGCTCCTGGTAGAGGAGCAGGAGGAGAATGGCAGGTAGAATTTGGAGTTCCGGCTCCATGGCGTCCTGTTCCTCGTGGGGTGTGTAGAGGTGAGCGTTTTCCCTTCCAAGTCCTGTTTCCACCGTATTTTTGTTTGCGGTGAATCCGCCCCGGAAAAGGTGGCGGATTGGCCTCTCATGATACTGTGGGCGGTACATTGCCTTCTGCCTGTCTGTTGGTGGTGACCGCCGGGCTGTTTGTTTTTACCGCCGTGGTGGCCGGAGTGTTAAAGTGGCTGTCTATGTTGGCGGTTTCCGCCACGGTCGTGATTCCATTTTTTTTACCGCCGGCCTGTTGGCGCTTTTACCACCACTTTAACACCGACCGCCAAGGTTGTAATGAGGGCCTTAATTTTTATTATCCGACTTTAAGCGATAAACGAGACAAAGTGACAGAAAGACAGAGGGAGGAGAAAGCAAGAAGAACATGCATTTGCAATGCAATGGGTCTCGCATTTGCTAAGGTTAGAGCTATTAGTGTTGTAAATTCCTAACTGGACTTTTCTTGCCATATAAATTGAAAATGAAAAGTAAAATAGTTGACATAAGTAAGCCAATTCAAAGCGCCACGGCTGCCATGAGCATGAGTGCGAAGGAGAGACACAAAAGGAAAAAGAACTTTGCTTGTAGTCAAACGTATCGGCAAACATGCAATTATACATGTAACAGGCTCAATGACCAACGCGGTAACAAAACTGCCCCATGGAGGGACAAATGTAAAGCATTTACCAATGATAACAAAGGATTTTTGAAAGGCAAGCCCATGAACGAGTGATAGTGATGGGCATGGAGTAGGCGTGGTTAAAAGCCCAAAGATAGATTACAACACATCAGAGGGCTTGCGCACTTGACCTAATGATAGAAAAACGAGGGGTTGGTCTGTGTTTTACGGTGTTGTCAATCTGCTACTTGGCTGTAGGTAAGCGTTCAGTGGGAGGTCTACAGGATGAGATGGCCGAGGGTGGTGGAGGTGGAAAGGCCCCTCCGCAATAGCCGGCCACACCCTAAGCGTCCGCCCTGTTGTCTAAGGCAGTAATTACTGAACATCATTTCACGTTCCCCTCCAACCCTGCCACCTTCAAACATAGCCTTTACTTTAACGATTTCCATTCTAACCAACCTCTTTCATATTGAAGAGTTTTTTTGTTTAAAGATATGTCACGCTAAATACTGGCCTCTTCGGATTTTGTTTAGGACACCCTTCGCTGTTAAGAGGACAGTGGCAGATAGCAAGGAACAACGTGTTTTGCCCAGAGGAGCAATGTTTGGACAATCGGGGAAGCCCTGACTGCAGGCTGCAGCACAATCTTCCTGGTACTACAGGAGGCAACTTGGTGAACGGACCACCTCCACTCTAAAATCTAGGGGTGGCGCACATGCAATCATAGCACAGAGGCTTTCATCATAGGTGCAGCAGTTATGTGCTCATCTAGTCTGATTAAAGTTATTTGACCAGTGCGCATGCCATGGCCCCTCATATTGGCAAGGGATAAGGTGCCCGTGTACATAAGAGTTAGGTGCAGCCGCCAAGATGAAACCAGAAGCCCAGCTGCAACAACAGGGGAACAAGGGGGCAGGAGCGAAGATGTAATAACATACGGCAGCACCGAATCTGCAATACTTTAAGAGGAAGTGAAAACACAAGTGCTGTTTACAAAGGCACTGAAGCAAGTGAAACAAGCATTTGGAAAGCAATAGTCTTGTGTTAGCGTGAGTTAGAGCTCTTAGCGTTGTAAATTACTGACTGGACTTTTCTTGCCACACAGACTAACAAGAGGAAGCGAGCGAGAGCGAGCTGGCGCTGGAAAAGCCCCCCACTGCTGTTGGTTTATGTTTACAGAGGGAGCTGGTGGGGAGGAGGGGCTGATTATACATCCACAGTGTAAGACAAACAGGCCAATACTGAAATAAAAAGTCCCCTTCAGAAGAGATAAACAGGACATAGTGTAATTATACAGTAGTTTGTGGTGCTCCCAAAGAGAAAAAAGGCAGGACAAAGAGGCAGAAATGACCACTAGCAAGCAAGGATGTTTGAATGACAGTGGAACCAACAAATGAAAACACTGGAACCCACAGTATAAGTATACTTAAAAAGTATACAACACGTCAAACACCACGCTCAACTTACAAACATATAAAATTTGTGACAAAAGGAGAAAGCAGGGATGAAAAAGAACCTGCAAGAGTGAGATGAAGAGACAGGAAGTAGGGTAATTAAAAGACGAAGCATGAGGTGGAATGAAGACTAGAAAGCCTTTAGATCTGCACCCTTTGCATTTAGTGTAAACAGCAGTGGGCTCCTTAGAAAAACTTTGGACACCTGCACCTATTTTTAAAATTAAGCACTGATATTTTGGAATACACTACTAGAACTCATAATAGGATTGTGCCATGCTAACTTGGTTCCCAAAGCAAAATATTAGATATTTATCAAAGTTGCATTTTTGGGGATTTAGGTACCATGTACAGACATGTACACCAGGAGCAGCCCACAGTGCGGAAAAGGGGCGGGCAGCACCTGGCCGGGGGTGTTGTTATTGGGGGAAAGAAAAAAAAAGAAAAATGCAAAAAAAACACTTACCTGATTCCTCTCTGCCGAACCACTCTTCAGCCTCCACTGCAGGCAGAGGCTCCCAGCCTGTCCTGCGGCCAGTCCAAATGCTGCTCTGATGCTGCTGGCAGCATGAAAGCAGCATTTTGGGTGGCCGGAGCCACCTGGTGCTCCAAGGCAGACTGGGAGCCTCTGCCTGCTCTCTCCAACCTGGCAACACAGTGCCAGTTAGGAGAAAGCCCAGTGCACGTGTGTGTTTGGCCGACCCGGGATGGCAGGCCAAACACACATGAGCACTGAGGGGAGTGCCCTGTCACGCCCCGTGGCCAGCCCCCTTAACAATAAAATGTTAATAAACATAATTTATTATTGTTTTATTGTGAAAGATTTGCTGCTGCTGCTGGTGGGTAGGGCGTCACTCCTCCGCCATAGCGGAGGAGCCGCGCAACATAGCTTTAGCATTATTTCAAGCCAATTTCCCCTTGATATTGCTAACCAACCAAAAGTTAATTTCTTCAAGCAAAGCATACTTTAGAAATGTGCTCGGTCAGGCAACTAAAGACATGGAGGTCTTGGAGTAGAGGGTACTCACCTCACCGTCTTTGGGTGGGATAGTCAACTCTTTGTAACCATGAGGGATGTACTCTTGGCTGTAGCTGAATCGTGTTTGCCTCATGAACTGCTTCCTTACAGATGAAAAGGCGCCATCGCATGCCACAATGAGATCACAGGAGAATTCTAAAAGCTCTTTGCAAGGTCTGCAGAGAGATGCAAAATGGATAAAACAAAACAAGTTCACAAAATGTGCATCCCTCGAGCAGGCTTAACAAAGCAGGTGAGTGTGTAAGGTCGGCTGATGCCAACAACAATGGTGGCTCTTCAGCAGTAAACATTTATCTTCACCTTTATTAGCCTCAGTCCCTTGATCTACATGATTTATAATTGTTAAGCAGTGAAAACAAGACTTGTCCCCTTCTAATATGCTATCATACGGCCACCTATAAATTGGATCTCCTTAAATTCAGCACAGCTTCTAGCGACCCAAGTAACACTGCAAAGACATTTCCCAGCTTGTGTTGCAGCTCCATTGTGTCCCGTCAGCATTTTTAAGTAAGCAGTCTGTATCTTACCACACATTACCCGGCCATGTGAAAATAACTCAAAGGCTCTATACATGTTTTGTTCTTAGGCATGGTTATTTTGCCAGAGTTTAGGTTGGCCACATACATTTTTTAAGTAATTTGATTTGAGTTTTAAATTTAGCAATCGAATTCTTCCAAGCACAACAGTCTGCAGAATATCCTGGATGATAGCGCGAGAAGCTGTGTTGTAATTTATCCCTCCAGGAGTTTGATCAAAAGAAAGTAGTCATTGATCTTATCTAACTACAGTCACTTATGACATCTCTTTCCTTGATGACACCTCGTATATTTATCAAACACGGGAAGTGCAATCAATAAGTGAAACTAATTCTGAAAGTTGTTTTTGGAATGATAAGGAAACAAAATTGGACACCGTGAGTGTCTGAGTTGTTTTAAGATTGTGTGGCGTGCCAGTGGTTGAAAGGTGAAGAATGATTAATTTTTTTATGTTTTGAATTCTTTCCTTGGGCTAGGGTGGGTTTATTCAGTGTGAGATCTTATAAAACGTACTCATAAAGTATTTTTGTATACCATACGTCTAATAAGGCAGTATTTTGTATACCATATATGTACTGTTATTGCTAAGTAGTTTGTTATTTTAATAAAATTGATGACACAATGTATTAATGAGTTATGGTATGAATTTGATTTTGTTTGGTTCTACGGTATGTACTTGCTTATTGAGTAGCTGGAACTGTGTACCAGTAAAAAAGTAACTTAAGGTAGGCGTGTTGGTGTGTTTTATCAAACATCGTTATTCCTCTGTCCCCAGCCCATATTGGTTTTTCGAGGCCCCTTGTGTGCTTCTGTTTGCTTCCTGCGCATGTCAACAAAATTAGAAGCGCAAACATTCTTGGTGGCAACGTGAGTCTGACTTTGCCCCTTTGCTATTTGAGGGACTTTTAATAATTAAGCAAAAACAATCAATGACAAACATTCTTAGGCTGACCGTCCACTGTTACCTAACAAAGGTCATTGCTCCCATTGGAGGTTTGCAGTCCAGGAGCTTGTGTTCAAAGTGCATTGTCACGTTGGGGAATTGTTCAGCAGCTGCAGAACAGAAAAAGAGACATGTAAGCAACTCCATGCCGCATAATAAAATGATTCATCAAGGTATTAACCAAGTCGCACATTTTTATTTCACAAACTAAGTCCAGAAAGGAATATTTGCATACATACAAAACTAATGTAACCTAGCACCCTCTGTGGTGTACCATTATGTACAAGGTCGTCTTTTAGGATCTGCTAGCTAGGCCCACGCTACGGGCGCCGACATCTAGAGGGGCGCTTGAGTTCTCTGCAGCAGTATCCCTAGGACTTAGGCCAAAAGAAGTGTTGGAGAGGGTGGGGTAGTAAATTTATTTTCACCCACGGCGCTCTTTGGGCATATGCCATCTCTGTGTCTGTGGCACTACAAACACTACAAACACTTTGGCGATCCTCAGATATTACGGAGCATATCTAAGAGCCACTCGTGTTGCCTTAGTGCTGCTGTACCATAATTTGTTTGACACTAATGCGCCACTAAAATGTCTTTTCTGCTGCACCATATTTACAAAGTGGAGCAAAGCTTTTATTGTGCCATTTTGTAACCCCTTGCACCCCATTATGCCAGCGCCAGGCATAACGTATGGAAGGGGGGCATTCCGGCGCTAGGAGGCCTGCAAAATGGCACAGTGAAATTTAAAATATTTCTGTGTCATTTTTGGCTTTATTTCTAATGCCTGATCAGAGCAGGTGTTAACTTGATGCTAAATACACACGAAAGTACGGGGTTCTCTAAAAGAGGACGTCGCGGATATCAGCGTAGCCCTGGATTGTATGTATTCCTATTTGGAAGGGTAATGTCAGTGGAAGGTCAGTTGGAAACTGCCGAGTACATATACGGAGAGGAACAACGGGGGGGGGGGAAAAAGGGATTTCCTTTTACAGACTAGGTGGTCTCACACACTATATAGTGTCATGCTTCATCATTTGACCACCTAGACCCGCCCAGGTAGGACAGTGCCACCTGGGCGGACTCAACCTCACTGTTAAAGGAACAGGAGGGAGTGCGTAAATAAACTTGTTTCTGGAAAGATCGGGATCCAGCTAATCTACTGAAAAAACTGAAAACACCTAAGCAGACACCTGTGAAGAGCAACAAATTTAATAGTGGTGTCTGACTGGTGTAGTTAAAAAGGGGGGTTGGGACACCTCTGTGAGGACAAGGACTCACAGGGTCACCTAACTAATTAATAGCCAACATGTTTCTGCCCTCAGAAGTGAGCCAATGGAGGTCTCAGGGCATTCGTCAGGGCCTAGGATCCCTACGTCTCACGTTGGAGGAAAATACTCTATGTGGAAATCAAAGAGTGAAAAAATGAAAAATGAAAGATCTACCTTACCCAAGGAATTACCTTGAGGCGGCCCTTTTCTTAGAGGCTGCTAGCCTCTGGTATCCAGGAGGGGGAGTGTCCCCTTATAGTCACACATACATCAAAGGGGACGCTCGCCGTGCGCCTATTTCGTCCTCTCCTTGGACCGCTTGAGACATGTTAACTTGATGCTCCCATAGTAACCTATGGGCCTCCTTGCACTTTGCTACACTAGCGTCAATTTTTTTTACGCTACTACAGCAAAGCACCACAATAGCATCAAAACTGTTTGCGCTATTGTGCTAACGACCGACTGTCATTAGGTGCTGTTAGGGGGGCACAAAAAAAGTGATGCATCATAGCTGTTGCGCCATTTTTCTCAAATATGCATCTACATTTTGTAGCAATATCCGCAAAACCAACATGCAATTCCGCTATTGAACCTTAACAACCTCTGTGTATGGAGGTGTATAAAAAGCCTGGAGCAGAATCATAAAAGATACATACAATTTGTTCAGTAGTAGTGTTAGAAACGAGGTCTTTAGTTGGCAGTCAGTTTACCCCCTGTTCAAGCAAGGGCCCTCACTCTAGTCAGGGTAAATCACACACAATCCAAATTATCCTGTGCCCACCCCTGGTAGCTTGGCACTGAGCAGTCAAGCTTAGCTTAGAAGGCAATGTGTAAAGTATTTGTGCAATAAATACATGCAATAGCACAGTATAATATTTATCTGATAAGATGCAGGTCAAAATGATTAAAATGCAATAAGTATATGTTGAGGTATCATAAGAAAAGTGAAATAAAGTGTCTTTAGTCTGTTAAAAGCAACAAATGTCTCTTTCAAGCACAAAGTATCTGGTTCGCGTTCAAAATCTCCGTGAAGGACCACAAAGGAGGAGATGCATGGAAAACAAGGGGGTGTGTGCCGATTTCTCGGGCCACACAAAGCGTTGCGTTTTCACGCAGGGACAACTGTGCGTTGATTTCCGGTGCTCGGTTGTGGATCCTCTTCGGGTTGCGGGGTTTTCAGACGCCCCGGGGATGATGTGTGGATTTTTGGTGCTGACAGGACGAAGTCACAGGGGCTGCGTTGATCCGATGGGCGTTGCGTGGAAATTTCTACCGCACAGCAGGCGCGGAGTCGATCCCTCTCTGGAAGTCGGGCTGAGTTGTTCCGGCTTGACTGTGCGTCAATCCAGTGGGCCCTGCGTTGAATTTCTGGTCACTATGATGGCGCTGCGTCGATCTTCTCATTGCGAAGTCGGCTGCGCCATTCCAGGTCGACGTGCCGGTGAATTTTTCACCATGGTGCAGGCTGTGCGTCATTTCTGGCAGGCTGTGCGTTGATTTTCGCCGCACAGGGAGTCCTTCTTGTAGAGAGGAAGTCTTTTTGGTCCTGAGACTTCACAGAATAGGATGCAAGCTCTATCCAAGCCCTTGGAGAGCACTTCTCACCACAGCCAGAAAGCAGCAAGGCAGCAGGGCAACAGCAAGGTAGCAGTCCTTCACAGAAAGCAGACAGGTGAGTCATTTGAGCAGCCAGGCAGGTCTTCTTGGCAGGATGCAGGATCTGGTTCAGGTTCTCTTCTCCAGAAAGTGTCTGAGTTGGTAGGGGCAGAGGTCCTGTTTAAATACCCAAATGTGCCTTTGAAGTGGGGAGACGTCAAAGAGTGGCTTAGAAGTGCACAAGGTCCCCTTTCAGTTCAATCCTGTCTGCCAGGGTCCCAGCAGGGGGTGTGGCAGTACTTTGTGTGAGGGCAGGCTACAGCCCTTTGACATGTAAGTGTCAGGCCCTCCAGTCTCCCAGCCCAGGAAGACCCATTCAAAATGCAGATGCATGCTCATGAGGCTGAGTATCCTGTGTTTGGGGTGTGTATGAGTGAATGCACAAGGGAGCTGTCAACTAAACCCAGCCAGATGGGGATTGTAAGGCACAGAAGGATGGAAGTGCAGAGAAATGCTCACTTTCTAAATGTGTAATTTATAAAATAGTAATATTAAATCCAACTTCACCAGTCAGCAGGATTTTGTATCACCATTTTGGCCATACTAAATATGACCTTCCTACTCCTTTCTGTTCAGCAGCTACCACCCAAACAATATATGAGGGCAGTCCCAATGTTATCCTATGAAGGGAGCAGCCCTCACAGCAGTGTAAAAACGAATTTTGGAGTTTTACACTACCAGGACATGTAAACTACAGAGGTACATGTCCTTCCCTTTGTCTACACAGCACCCTGCCCTATGGGTTACCCAGGGCATACCTTAGGGTTGACGTATATGTAGAAAAAGGGGTGTTTTAGGCTTGGCAAGTACTTTTAAATGCCAAGTCGAACCACCAGTGAAACTGCACACAGGCCTTGCAATGGCAGTCCTGAGACAAGGTTATGGAGCTACTTAAGTCAGTGGCGCAATCAATGCTGCAGGCCTATTAGTAGCATTTAATCTACAGGCCCTGGGCACATATAGTGCACTTTACTAGGGACTTATAAGTACATTAATGATCCAATTGGGTATGATCCATTGTTACCATGTGTAAGGAAATGCCTCCTTGGCATGGTTACCCCCTGACTTTTTGCCTTTGCTGATGCTAAGTTTTGATTTGAAAGTGTGCTGAGGCCTGGTAACCAGGCCCCAGCACCAGTGTTCTTTCCCTAACCTGTACTTTTGTTTCCACAATTGGCACACCCTGGCATCCAGGTAAGTCCCTTGTAACTGGTACCCCTGGTACAAAAGGGCCCTGATGCCAGGGAAGGTCTCTAAGGGCTGCAGCATATCTTATGCCACCATGGGGACCCCTCACTCAGCACAGACACACTGCTTGCCAGCTTGTGTGTGCTAGTGGGGATAAAAAGACTAAGTCATCATGGTACTCCCCTCAGGGTGCCATGCCAACCTCACACTGCCTACAGGTATAGATAAGTCACCCCTCTAGCAGGCTTTACAGCCCTAAGGCAGGGTGCACTATACCATAGGTGAGGGCATAAGTGCATGAGCACTATGCCCCTACAGTGTCTAAGCAAAACCTTAGACATTGTAAGTGCAGGGTAGCCATAAGAGTTTATGGTCTGGGAGTCTGTCATGCACGAACTCCACAGCACCATAATGGCTACACTGAAAACTGTGAAGTTTGGTATCAAACTTCTCTGCACAATAAATGCACACTGATGCCAGTGTACATTTTATTGTAACATACACCCCAGAGGGCACCTTAGAGGTGCCCCCTGAAACCTTAACCGACTACCCGTGGAGGCTGACTGGTTTTAGCAGCCTGCCACACACCAGACATGTTGCTGGCCACATGGGGAGAGTGCCTTTGTCACTCTGTGGCTAGTAACAAAGCCTGTACTGGGTGGAAGTGCTTCACACCTCCCCCTGCAGGAACTGTAACACCTGGCGGTTAGCCTCAAAGGCTCACCCCCTTTGTTACAGCACCCCAGGGCATTCCAGCTAGTGGAGTTGCCCCCCCTCCGGCCACGGCCCCACTTTTGGCGGCACGGCCAGAGGAGATAATGAGAAAAACAAGGAGGAGTCACTGGCCAGTCAGGGCAGCCCCTAAGGTGCCCTGAGCTGAAGTGACTCTGACTTTTAGAAATCCTCCATCTTGTAGATGGAGGATTCCCCCAATAAGGATAGGAATGTGCCCCCCTCCCTTCAGGGAAGAGGTACAAAGAGGTTGTAGCCACCCTCAAGGACAGTAGCCATTGGCTACTGCCCTCCCTGACCTAAACACACCCCTAAATTCAGTATTTAGGGGCTCCCCAGAACCTAGGAACTCAGATTCCTGCAACCTAAGAAGAAGAGGACTGCTGAACTGAAAAACCCTGCAGAGAAGACAGAGACACCAACTGCTTTGGCCCCAGCTCTACCGGCCTGTCTCCCCACTTCTAAAGACACTGCTCCAGCGATGCTTTCCACAGGGACCAGCGACCTCTGAATCCTCAGTGGACTGCCCTGCATCTAGAAGGACCAAGAACTCCTGAGGACAGCGGCTCTGTTCCCCAAAGACTGCAACTTTGCAACAAAGAAGCAACTTTGAAACAACTTGCGTTTCCCGCCGGAAGCGTGAGACTTGACACTCTGCACCCGACGCCCCCGGCTCGACTTGTGGAGAACAATCACTTCAGGGAGGACTCCCCGGTGACTGCGAGACCGTGAGTAGCCAGAGTTGACCCCCCTGACCCCCACAGTGGCACCTGCAGAGGGAATCCCGAGGCTCCCCCTGACCGCGACTGCCTGCTTCTAAGAACCCGACGCCTGGTAGGGACACTGCACCCGCAGCCCCCAGGACCTGAAGGATCCGACCTCCAGTGCAGGAGCGACCCCCAGGTGGCCCTCTCCCTTGCCCAGGTGGTGGCTACCCTGAGGAGCCCCCCCCTTGCCTGCCTGCATCGCTGAAGAGACCCCTTGGTCTCCCATTGCTTTCTATTACAAACCCGACGCTTGTTTGCACACTGCACCCGGCTGCCCCGTGCCGCTGAGGGTGTACTTTATGTGTGGACTTGTGTCCCCCCCGGTGCCCTACAAAACCCCCCTGGTCTGCCCTCCGAAGACACGGGTACTTACCTGCTGGCAGACTGGAACCGGGGCACCCCCTTCTCCATTGAAGCCTATGCGTTTTGGGCACCACTTTGACCTCTGCACCTGACCGGCCCTGAGCTGCTGGTGTGGTACCTTTGGGGTTGCTCTGAACCCCAAACGGTGGGCTATCTAGGACCCAAACTTGAACCCCGTAGGTGGTTTACTTACCTGCAAAAACTAACAAACACTTACTCCCCCCAGGAACTGTTGAAAATTGCACTATCTAGTTTTAAAATAGCTATATGTGATTTATGAGAAAACTGTATATGCTATTTTGCTAATTCAAAGATCCTAAAGTACCTACATGCAATACCTTTCATTTGAAGTATTACATGTAAATCTTGAACCTGTGGTTCTTAAAATAAATTAAGAAAAGATATTTTTCTATACAAAAACCTATTGGCCTGGAATTGTCTCTGAGTGTGTGTTCCTCATTTATTGCCTGTGTGTGTACAACAAATGCTTAACACTACTCCTTTGATAAGCCTACTGCTCGACCACACTACCACAAAATAGAGCATTAGAATTATCTCTTTTTGCCACTATCTTACCTCTAAGGGGAACCCTTGGACTCTGTGCATACTATTCCTTACTTTGAAATAGTGCATACAGAGACAACTTCCTACACCATGTTTAAAGGGAGAGAGCATATGCACTTTGGCACTGGTTAGCAGTAGTAAAGTGCGCAGGGTCTTAAAGCCAGCAAAAACAGTATCGAAAAAATGGAGGGGGCAGGCAAAAAGTTAGGGGTGAACACACTAAGGCTGTCAGGTCTAACAAGTAGTTATTATTTGGGACTGAGAAAACCAACAGGTCTATAATATACCCAGAAAAGGGCAGTTTCCCAGGCACATCTTTGAGAACATGTGAAAAGAGACTGAAAATTTGCTGGCTGCAGAAATATAAACTAAAAAACATCTACTGTTAGTATATGCATTATATATACACATCTGCCCAAAAAATCACTGTGGCCCTCATTCCGAGCCTGGCGGGCGGCGGAGGCCGCCCGCCAGGCTTCCCCCCTCCGAAATACCGCTCCGCGGTCGTAAGACCGCGGAGGGTATTCCGAGTTTTCCCCTGGGCTGGCGGGCGGTCTTCACAAGACCGCCCGCCAGCCCAGGGGAAAACTCCCTTCCCACGATGACGCCGGCTCGTAATAGAGCCGGCGGAGTGGGAAGGTGCGACGGGTGCAGTTGCACCCGTCGCGTATTTCAGTGTCTGCTTTGCAGACACTGAAATACTTTTAGGGGCCCTCTTACGGGGGCCCCTGCCGTGCCCATGCCATAGGCATGGGCACGGCAGGGGCCCCCAGGGGCCCCGCGACTCCCCCTCCCGCCATCCGGTTCCCGGCGGGAGAACCGCCAGGAACTGGATGGCGGGAGGGGGAGTCGGAATCCCCATGCCGGCGCAGCATGCTGCGCCGGCTTGGAGGATTCCTTTGGGGCAGCGGGAAACCGGCGGGAGACCGCCGGTTTCCCTTCTCTGACCGCGGCTGAGCCGCCGCGGTCAGAATGCCCCGCGGGGCACCGCCGGCCTGTCGGCGGTGCCACCGCGTCCCACGGCCCTGGCGGACTTGTTCCGCCAGGGTCGTAATGACCCCCTGTGTGTCTAATGCCACTGTCAAATGCCTGCCTGCAACCATGGTAGATCTGGAGTTAGATTAGTTAATTAACTCAGTCCCTCCTCACTGTTTCTGACTTTTCCTGCACACATAAGTATAGGGAGTGCAGAGCTGTAAGTCTCCACACATATTTAGAGTATACCAAAACGGAGTAAACATATACAAAAGGGTATGTTTATCTTTGAATCAGGCCCTCAGTATCTCACTTTGGGCCTTGGGGCTGGATCTCGAATCCTTGTTCTGTTACGTGAATGAACAAATTGTGATCTCTGGCAAATCACTTAGGCCCTCATTACATCCCCGGCGGTCAAAGACCGCCAGGGCTGTTTTGTCGATTGAACTGCCAACAGGCTGGCGGTGCAATCTTGGGAATTACGACCGCGGCAGAAGCGCTACAGTCGCACCCGGTCCCGGCGGATTTAATCCTCCAGGGCAGCGCTGCTTGCAGCGCTGCCGAGGGGATTACGAGTCCCCCTCCCACCAGCCTTTTCATGGCGGTAGGAACCGTCATGAAAAGGCTTGCGGAAAGGGG
Organism: Pleurodeles waltl; assembly: GCF_031143425.1. NCBI lineage: Eukaryota > Metazoa > Chordata > Amphibia > Caudata > Salamandridae > Pleurodeles > Pleurodeles waltl. Next base: position 638,711,819 of record NC_090444.1, read on the forward strand.
AGTAGTGGGGCCCCTGGGGGCCCCATGAAGCTTTTTGACTTTTGCGACTGCACCCGTCGCACCGCCGCAACACTGCCGGCTCCATTTGGAGCCGGCTCCCATGTTGCAGCGTCACCCCTGCTGGGCCAGCGGGGATGTCGAAATGGCAACCGCGGGAGAGCGGCCGCGTGGCGGTTACAACTTGGCGGGCGGCAGTTGCCGCCTGCCAAAGTTGTAATGAGGGCCTTAATCTGTAGCTGCCATTATTGTAAACTTGTGATGTGAAAGTATGTGAAAGACTTAGGCCGTCATAACAACCCTGGTGGTAAATCCTGCTTTCTGCCGTGCTGAAGACCGCCAACATACTGTTGAAGTGGCCGAATTCCGCTACAGGTATTACGACCCACATCTCGGAACCCGCCACAATACAGACACCCAAACAAGTCTGCCACACCAAAGGTCAGTGATAAACTGGCGATACCATAACCCACATTGTCACGCCAACAGGAATATGCCCACACTATCACGACCCATGAATCAACACATCCCCCCACACATTACAACAGACAGAACCTCACACATCACCCACACCACATCATGGCACCTCAAAGACACCCCAGGTTCTCAGAGGAGGAGCTCAGGGTCATGGTGGAGGAAATCATCCGGGTAGAGCCACAGCTTTTTGGATCACAGGTGCAGCACACCTCCATTGCGAGGAAGATGGAGATATGGCAGAGAATCGTCGACAGAGTCAACGCAGTGGGATAGCATCCAAGAACACAGGATGACATCAGGAAGAGGTGGAATGACCTATGGGGGAAGGTGCGTTCCGTGGTTTCAAGACACCAGATTGCTGTACAGAGGACTGGCGGTGGACCCCCACAACTAACAACAGGGGAGGAGCAAGTCTTGGCAATACTGCATCCTGAGGGCCTCGCAGAGTAGCAAGAGGACTAGACTCTGGTAAGTCAAATCTTTACTACCATATCCCCCACACCCCACCTGCATGCCATCACATACCCCACCCTTACCCTCACTCCCATCACTCCATCATCTCACATATGTCCCACTATCCCAACCCACACATCTCAATACCCAGGCCCTGCATGCAACACCTATGCATGGACCACCATCACCAAAGCATGTCCAGTTCAGATACCTACACAGACCCCAAATCAACTATCTCAAAAGGGCTAACACAATGATGCAAGCATAGGTGTAGCCAGTACCTTACCCAATGCACACGATGGCACACACAGATACTAAAACTATGCATTTACACCCCAACAGGACCCATACACAATGTCACCAGACAGGAGGTGCCAGACATATCCAGTCCCTCCACAGAAGAGGCCCACAGTGATGACAGCAGCTCTGTACGCCTAGATCAAGATGACCAGCCCGGCCCATCAGGACCTCAGGACAGTTGGTTCCCCTGACACAGTCCCAAACCACCACTGAACCTGCCCCCTCAGGAAACACCGCCACAGCACCCACCCAGCGGGCCCATCCCTCTGTCCTCAGGACACGTCAATCAGCAGTGTGTCCACCACTACTGGGAACCCAGGCAAACCCACCAACCCAAGAAAATCAGGGACCATCGGGTCAGCGGCAGTGGGCACATGGTTCAGGGGACAGAGGCACAGGATAACAGGGAAGTTGGGAGGACTGCTATGTGACAGGGGGAGGACAGGCCCAGGGAACCAACACTCCACGAGGCACTCTCCAACATGATGGGAGTTTACCGCCATTCCCAGGAGACCATGGGCACGGTACTGGACAAGTTTCAGGAGACCCAACGGCTGCTGGAGGAACACTACCTGGGGATCAGGGAGGACTTGAAGTCCATTAACACCACCCTGGTCACCATTGCAGGGGTGCTGGCAGACCTTATCAACACCATGAGGGACACAGTGGTACACCAACGGGCCCCTGACACTAGCCTGGACGATGAACAGCCCTTCACCTCCGCCGGCGCTAGTGGACAGGAGGCACCGCCACAGGACCAACAGGCCACCACCACCCCACCCCCTGCAGAATGAGAACCACCCCGCAAACTGTCCCTAAGATCCAGGAACAAGACAGAGAGCATTGCCAAGACCCCTGCCAAGAAATAAGACCCTCCTGAATGTCACCCTTCTGTCCCACTTTGTCACCCTGTCCACCTTAAACTGCCATTTCTCCACTTCCTATGCCCCATTGGACAATGTACCTGTGAGATCAAGAGACTGGACTCTGCCATGGACATTCCTCCACCATCACCCCAGCCCATTTCACAACCCCCTCCACTTATGAGCACAAAAATAAACACCCTTGAATCACCAAAGAATCTGGAGTCAATCTGTGCTTTCACAAATGTGTAATTGCAATATCTCTGGAATATAGCAATGTCAATGTACTTGTGCACATACCAATGTTACACAGCTGTGGGCCAGGAGTAAACATAGCAGAGGGCACAAATTGGGACCCAGAACTGTGAAATGGAAAGCCAAAGTGACAAGTCAGGGTCCATACACAGAGGTAAACAGGCAGACTTATGCTAGGTCCTACAATAGTATGAGATGTGGGAAGCAGTTCATTCTTCTTACCTGTGTCTCACTGGAAGTATTGCATGATGATGTTGTTTCGGTTGTCTACATCTTCTTCTTCTGCCTCTTCTTCTTCACTGTCCACAGGCTCCAAAGCTGGCACAAGACCACTATCAGGACCATCCTCCTGCAGAATAGGCACCTGCCGTCGCAAAGCCAGGTTGTGCAACATACAGCAGGCCACGATGATCCGGCACATATTCTTCGGTGAGTAGTATAGGGAGCCACCTGTCAGATGGAGGCACCGGAATCTGGCCTTCAGGAGGCCGAAGGTGCGCTCTGTTATCCACCTAGTTCGCCCATGTACCTCATTGTAGCGTTCCTCTGCCCTTGTCCTGGGATTCCTCACTGGGGTCAGTAGCCATGACAGGTTGGGGTAACCAGAGTCACCTGCAAATATCGAGGGACAACTGTTAGACATACTCCAAACATTAAGGACTCTCCCATACACAGACAGCAAATGAAACTGTGTGGGGACTTTAGGCTCACCTATTAGCCACACACGGTGCCTCTGGAGTTGCCCCATCACATAAGGGATGCTGCTATTACTCAAAATGCAAGTGTCATGCACTGAGCCAGGATACTTGGCATTCAGATGGGAGATGTACTGGTCTGCCAAACACACCATCTGCACATTCATAGATTGGTAGCTTTTCCGGTGTCTGTACATCTGTTCATTCCTGCGGGGGGGACAAATGCCACATGTGTACCATCAATGTTACCAATGATGTTGGAGATATGTCCCAGGGCATAGAAGTCACCTTTCACTGTGGGCAAATCTTCCACATGAGGGAAAACGTTGTAGCTGCGCATGTGTTTCAGCAGGGCAGACAACACTCTGGACAACACGTTAGAGAACATTGGCTGAGACATGCCTGATGCCATGGCTAGTGTTGTTTGAAAAGACCCACTGGCCCAGAAATGGAGTACAGACAGGACTTGCACTAGAGAGGGTATTCCTGTGGGATGGCGGATAGCTGACATCAGGTCAGGCTCCAACTGGGCACACATTTCCTGGATTGTTGCACGTCAAGTCTGTAAGTGATAATTATGTGTCTGTCTTCCATTGTTGGCAGGTCCACCAAGGGTTTGTACACTGGAGGATGCCTCCATCTCATCACCTGCCCCAGTGAACGTGCCCAATGGAGGAGAACGGTGAGCAGAGGGTCATACAACACTTAGGTATCACAAGGCTGTTTAGCAAAAACGTTAAATTTTCTCTATGTGCCTTTGTCTGTCTGTATTCCTGGGCTAAATATCTGTGACACAGTTATTTGGCCTGCCATGTGGCCCCATGAAATGGCGGTTGCCTGACTGTAAGGTGGGACAAGGGGAAATGAGGTAACTGCGCTGGCGTTGTGCACCGTCGCAATAGGCAGTCGAAGACCGCAGCGCAATTCAGCATTGGTTATTATTGGGCCTTATTGGTTCCAGGAGCCAATGACGATGTACACCGGCGGTGACGGTACGCCCCTCCGCGGACGTCACCGCCATTTTCTATCTGTTCGCTCACTTGATACCTGACCTTCAACAGAAGAGGACATACACTGCAAGTGCTGCTGTGACCTGTGTCTGGAAGCGACAATGGCTACAGTGTCTGGGGAAAGGGCCCCTTCCTTCACTTCGGAGGAGTTGGAGAAACTGGTGGATGGGGTCCTCGCCCAGTACATGCAACTGTATGGTCCTCCAGACAAACAGGTGAGTACACTGTGAGCATGGTGGATGGCACATGATTGTATGGAGTGTTGTGGATAGAAGGGGGGGACAGGCCAGCATGTGAGGATGGTGTGTGTATGTATGTCTGGGCCAGGGTGGGAGGTTTGTGGCCAATGTGTGAGAAGAACTGTACGGGAGAGTAACATCCATTCTAACTTCAAATTTCCTCTAGGTCAGCGCCCACCAGAAGAAGGGTATTTGGTGTGCCATCGCTAAGGAAGTGCTGACCCTGGGGGTCCACCATAGACGGAGCACCCACTGCCGAAAAAGATGGGAGGACCTGCGCTGCTGGAGCAAGAAGACGGCAGAGGCCCAGCTGGGGATGGCCTCCCAATGTGGAAGGGGTGCCTGTCGCACCATGACTCCCCTGATGTACCGGATCCTGGCGGTGACATATCTGGAGTTGGATGGGCACTTGAGGGCATCACACCAGCCACAAGGGCGTGAGTACACTCTCATTCAGCTGACTCGGCACGCTTGTCGAGGTGTCTGGGTGGGGCTGGTGGGCTGTGGGTTCCCCCAGGCCAGGGCAGACGCACCAAGGTAGATCCGATGATTTGCAGGCTCATTCCCACTCCAACCCCAAAGGTGGTATTTGCCCTCTACACCTAGTCAGGCTCCCATGGGTTCCAGCTGTGCACGAAATGGGTCTGGACAGAGTCCCCCTTGGGCATGTGCTTTTCCCCTGCACTGTTTGTGCATGGCTTAGTGCATAGGGCTGCTCCCTGTGTGTTGTGTCCGCCAACGGTAGTGGGGTTGCATGCGTTGACCTTGTGTCTCTTCTGTCGTCCCCCCCTTTAGTTTTGTCACCCTGTTCTTGCGTGCATTAGCATCATCTGGGGGAGGAGCAGTGGCACCGGAGCAGGAGGGAGCTGCATCCCACAGGGCCCGGGAGGGTGGAGTAACGGAGTCTGAAGCCACCAGTGGGACGGAGGGCGTGGGGAGCTCCACGATGGGGACAGGAGCATACACCAGCGACAGCGACTCCTCCTCTGATGGGAGCTCCCTTGTGGTGGTGGGCTCTTCTCTGCCCACTGCATCAACAGGTACAGCCGCCATCCCCCCTAACAGCACCGCCCTCCCAGCAGCCCCCCATCGTGTTTCCCGTGCGCGCTCACCCAGGAGGGTGGGCATCTCCTTTGGCCCAGGCACCTCAGGCCCTGCCCCAGTCAGCCCTGCTGTCCTCAGTGAGGAGACTATTGACCTCCTGAGATGCCTCACTGTTGGGCAATCTACCATTTTGAATGCCATCCAGGGCATTCATTCTGGCCAGGTGGCCCAACATACAGCATTTCAGGCTCTGGCCTCAGCACTGATGGCAGCCATTGTCCCTGTGTCCAGCCTCCCCCCTCAAACTTCCTCCACCCAGACCCAATCCCCTGTACCTCAGCCTATCCCAAGCACACCATCAGACCAGCATGCACACTCATCAACACATAAGAGTTTACATGGCAAACATAAGCACCACACATCCCAAAGGCACTCACACAAGCAGCATCCCCATGCAGACACACCAACATCTACTGCCTCCACTGTGTCCCCCTCCTCCACGTCCTCCTCCTCCCTCCTTGTCTCGTCTCCACTCACGCCTGCATGCACTACATCCTCAGCCCCTACCTCCATCACCAGCACGCACATCACTACACAGCACTCATGTGCAATCACCACCCCCACTACCATTCACACATCCCCTGTGTCCTCTCCCAGTGTGTCTGTGAGCCCTACTCCCATACTACACAAACACAGGCACACACCCACCCAACAGCCATCCACCTCACAACAGCCTCCAGCCCATGAACCTTCACCCAAATTCAGAAAACGTACACCTCCTACAACCACTACCTCTTCCTCCACTCCCAAACCCCCTCCATCTTCCCATCCCAGTGTGTCTAAGAAACTCTTCCTCGCAAACTTTGATCTCTTCCCTACACCTCCCCCCCGTCCTTCCCCTAGGGCCAGGCTGTCCAGGTCCCAGCCCAGCACCTCAGCCACCAAATCCTCAAACACAGTGATCCCAGCAACTCCGGTCTCATCGCCTGCGCCACCTATCAGGGCTGCCAGTGTGCCGCCTAGCGAGGCCAAGGAGAAGGCCATTCCGCCACCTCCCAAGGTGAAGAAGGTGCCCACATGCCAGAGGGAGAAGCTGCACCTACCAGCAAGCAAGGTCTCCTCCAAGCCAAAGGGGGACGGTGGCAAGGCACCAGCAGCGACATCAAAGGTGGGGAAGGGACACAAGCCGAAGAGCAGGTCAAGGCACTGTGGCTCTGGATGAGGGACCAGAGTCACCCCTTCTGTCAACCACAACATCAACCTGTATGGCGGTGGACATCACCACCTGCACCGCCACCTGCACGTCTGCTGCCTCAGCAACAGTCCCCAGCATCATCCCCAGTGGGCAGCCGTCCAAGGCTGCAGGAGACGTCCTGGTGTGTCCCTCAACAGGTGCAGACACATGCACCACCGCCAGCACCTCCGCCACAGACACCGCCGCAAACCCCGCCACCAGCCCTGTGACGTGCTACGACAGTCCACCACAGCTGGCATAGCAATCATCCCCAGTGGGCAGCCGTATGAGGCTGCAGGAGACGTCCTGGACCCTGCCCAGCATGAGTGACTCCCAGCACTGTTTGTACCTGCAGGTGGCAGGCAAAGTCGCAGCAGGGTGGAGTGTGTCTGTGCCTCCATGGAGTATCATGCTACCTGTTCCCAGGCAATCTCGTGGCACACACACCCAGGTGAGGCAACGGGAACTACCACACTGCATGTGAAGCACTCTGGGCACAAAGCCTCCTCCAGAACCAGTGGAGATTGACATCCACTACCTCAGTCCTTGGCAGGATGAAGCACTCTGGGCACAAAGCCCCCTCCAGAACCAGTGGAGAATCACATCCATTACCTCAGTCCTTGGCAGGATGAAGCACTCTGGGCACAAAGCCCCCTCCAGAACCAGTGGAGACTGTTATCCACTTGAGAGACTGTGGCTTTGCTCTCCTCAGGATACAGCAGTGGGCAAACCACCCACTTGAAAGACTTGAGAGACTGTGGCTTTGCACTCCCCAGGGCACAGCAGTGGGCAAACCACCCACTGGAAAGACTTGAGAGACTGTGGCTTTGCACTCCCCAGGATACAGCAGTGGGCATGGCGCCCCCTCGTGGAGCAGTAGCGTCGTCCATTCATACGGCTGAGGTGCCCCCCCAGTGTTCTCTCCATTTTGTGTCAGGTATCTTGTGTGGGCTTTGCCCATGCATTTTGGGACACTGATCCACGGACAATGATTTAATTTATATCCGGACTTGTGCAGTTGGCGTACATATTTGTATATACTAACTTTTGAATTTGGCCTATCTGATATTTCAATGATTACACTTGCTACAATGATTTTCTTTTGTCCTTGCATTCTTCGGGGGGTGACGGGGTGTGTATGTAATGTTGCTGCCTGTATTTGTGTGTATGTTGTTGTGGGTGTGGGTGGGGGTGTTGCATGTGGCATGTGTGCGTCACTCTCTTTTCCCTCCCCCTCCCCTGTGTGCTAGGTGCAGTACAGCAGCGTCTTTCCTGCTCCTGATACAAGAGGAGGTAGACCAGAATGGGCAGGACCTGTAGTTCCGTCTCCATGGCGTCCTGGCTCCTCGTTGGGTGTAGAGAGGTGAGTGGTTTCCCTTCCAAGTCCTGTTTCTGCCGTGCTTTTGATAGCGTTGGTACCGTCCAGGAAAAGGTGTCGGATAGGCGTGTTATAATACAGTGGGCGGAACCTTGTATTCCGCCTGTCTGTTGGCAGTTACTGCTGCGGTGTTTGTTTTTACCGCCGTGACAGTCAGGGTGTTAAAGTGGCTGTCTATGTTGGCGGTTTCGGCCATGGTTGTGATTCCATTTTGTTTCCGCCGGCCTGTTGGCGGTATTACTGCTACTTTAATACCAACCGCCAGGGTTGTAATGAGGGCCTTAATAAGGTACAGTGCACAGTGCTCTGAAGCTAGGTTGTAGTTCATAAATACCAGTGCATTCATTCCGAAGTCGTTTTAATGCCCTACTAAAGAAAAATTCTTCCCTAAGGAGAGACAAATATCTAGGTCTTTTGCTGCTTTCCTTTATTGTTCATTGTTTATCTAGATGTACAGTGACAAGCAGAAAGGAGATATTTATTGGCAACATGTTTATTTTTTAACTCTTCAAGTAATTACAAAAACGTTAGAAAATTTCTACTAAAAATCTTTTACTAAACCAATTCTTATATTTGTTTGCAACAAATATATAACTGTTTTTGATGTGTTTACTTTTGCAATTGAGTTTCAAATTTTCTTCTTCATAATTGCAACTACGTTTTCTCTTACATATGAAAGAGCTACGCATCAAGAATTTAAGTAGTTTGTGGAAAAGGTGGTGGTGTGTCCATCTATTATAAGGAATAAAACATCACCTGCTGAACATAAAGATATTGCAAGTCACCTTGGAGTTTCTTAACCTTGTAAAGGAACTCAGCCTTTGGCCTTGTTCCTCTATATGGTCATGAATCTGTTCAGCGACTTGCAAAATCTTCAAATTGTACTACAGGGTACTTTATCCCATGTATAAAAAAAAATAATGTTTCCTTTTAAGGAGAAAACGATATCATGCTCTTTTGTGTGTGCATGCGTGACCGTGTTGAATCTTGACGTTACCTGTAAGGTTGATACTGGGAAACAAGTGGGCATGAGGATACTGAAGCAATGAGCCACAAAGTTTACAGTAAGTTACAGCTTAATACAGGTGAGCAAAAATGGCATTTGAGATTCTAAATTCCACGTGCTAATTCACAGAACTAGGATGTTACAATTTAGAAATATATATGTTAGTATTTTGCACACCCTTATCAATCTGTCAGGCAAGAATCCTCCAATCCTGATTGGCATGTCAGGAGACATCACTAAAGGACTTCCTTGATATTTATGTTTAAATCTCCTGAAAGAGGTATCTGTGTTTTATTCTACGTCTCTTATAAAAGAGTATGTGCATAGGCAAAATAAAATGTGATATTTATTTCCATTAGTCATCTGTTTATAAGGAATGACAACAGACATTTCCAGGTTTTCAAAAGGTTTGAGGAGCTTCAAACATTGAAAACAAATGCAGCACAAGTTATTTATCTTACAGTAAGTTCTCGTAGAAAAGCCAGGTTGGGGAAAACTCGTGAAGGTACAGATGTAAACCTCAGGACCAGGGAAATATGGGAATTAAATATATTTAAATTATTTACCCCCTATCCAGGCAATAATTTAGTAGATGGTTGGCCTGCCTTTCCTCAGAGGTTTTGTAGAAAATGACATTTCTATTTTTTTTAAGAAAAAAAGAAAATTGATGGGTGCAATGCTTGAATTAATCTCAACCATGGGTCTTCATCCAGAGCATTCTTAGTTGCCCACCATGGCCCGCTGAACAGTGACCAGCCATATACACAATATAATTGCTCCTGCTTAAATAGTTCCTTCTGAATTATTTTCCTGAAACTTCACAAAAATTAAATGTATCCCCCACTCACTCTTTTCCACTGAAACATGTTGTTAGAAATGGGGTATTTGGTTGGTAGTCAGGTTACCCCCTGTCCAAGCAAGGACCCTCACTCTCACAAACACACTTAGGTAACCCCTGCTCCCCCCCTTGTTAGCTTGGCACAAGAAGATGGGCTTATCTCAGAAGCAATGTGTAAAGTATTTGTACCAACACACACAGTAATACAGTGAAAACACTACAAAAGAATAAGGGCCAGATGTATCATTCATTTTTGCATTTGCAAACGGTGCAAATACAAAAATGCCTTTCAGTATTTATGAAAGGCATTCACAATTCACGAGCCCATTTGGAGAATCGCAATTATCTAAATAAGAAATCGCAAATACATAATCCTTATTTGCGATTTCTAAACCACATGTAACAAGCAATTCCTTAATGCGAATTGGGCTTTAAGGAATTGCTATTACCACCAAGTTAAACTTAGTGGTAACCATGTGCAAATTTTAAAAATGCATAAAAAATGCATTTTTAAAATTGACATGTAATGCACACATGCCCCTTTGGCATGTGTGCACCTTACATGTCCTTAAAAAAATTATTGGGGTGCAGCAGAGGGGGCCTTAGGCCCCCAGCACCCTGGGTTTTGCATTTCCCAAATTTGTGAATTCCAGTTAGGAATTCTCAATTTGGGAAATGCACAAAATTCGCAACTATGGGCCTACAGGCCCATGGGTGCGAATGGGTCCGGGATCGCAATTTGCAAATCGGTAATAGCATTTGCGATTTTTAAGAAATCGCTATTACCGAGTCGCAAATATGATACAGAGCATTTTGCGATTCAGAAATAGCGATTTCTTAAAAATCGCTATTACCAAATTGCAAAAGGCTTTTTTGATACATCTCGCCCTAAGAGTCTTACTCCATAGACAACAATGGAAATGTTAATTGTGCACAAAGTTCCTGGTTAGCGTAAAAAACAAAGCTGCACGGGCAATGGTGCATTGGAAAAGGTAGCGATGGGTCGATTCCTTCCTCGCAAGGGAGGCCATGTGTTGTTTCTTCCTCAAACGGGTCAGCGATGTATCGTTTTTCTCCCTCGCAAGAGAGTGACGCGTTGATTTCCGGACGGGGCAGAGTCAGGTTGACTTTGACACCCAGGGATGATGTGTGGGAAAATTCTGTCTCACGGTGTTAGAAAACCACACTGCGTGGGGGTTGTGTCGTTATTAACAGCCTCAAGCGGGTGTTGTGCATTGTTTCTCCAGCAGTGATGCGTCGATCTCCCAGCCGTGATGCAGGTGGAGAGTCGATTTTAGCTGCGAGGTCGGTGGCGTGTCTTTTAGCAGCCGCATTACAGATGGTGTGTTGAAAATTTCCCCACCTGCCGTTCTGTGCGTTCTGTGCGTGGATGTTCAGCTCTTATTTACCAACTTCAAGTTTCAAAGGCCCAGGGACTGGATAGGACACCACTTGGCAGGGCAGGCATCTCAGCAGATATGCAGGGTACACCCCAGCTCCCTTTGTCTCACTGTCTATAAGGGATTCACAATCAGCCCGCCTGTCAAAATGACCCAGTCAGGCAATCCACAAACAAGCAGAGTCACAGAATGGTTTAAGCAAGAACATGCCTACTTTCTAAAAGTGGCATCTTCAAATAAACAATCTAAAAACCAACTTCACTAAAAGATGTATTTTTAAATTGTGAGTTCAGAGACCCCAAACTCCACATGTCTATTTGCTCCCAAAGGGAATCTACACTTTAATCATTTTTAAGGCAGCCCTGCCATGTTAAGCTATGAGAGAGACAGGCCTTGCAACAGGGAAGACTGAATTTAGCAGTATTTCACTGTTAGGACATTTAACACACATCAGTACATGTCCCACCTTTAACATACACAGCACGCTGCCCATGGGGGTACCTAACCCCTACTGTAGGGGTGCTTCACATGTATGAAAAGGGAAGGTTTAGGCCTGGCAAGTGGATACACTTGCCAAATTGAATTGGCAGTTAAAAACTGCACACACAGACACTGCAGTGGCAGGTCTGAGCCATATTTAAAGGGCTACTTATGTGGGTGGCACAACCAGTGCTGCAGGCCCACTAGTAGCATTTGATTTACAAGCCCTGGGCACCACTAGTGCACTCTACTAGGTACTTACTAGTAAATTAAATATGCCAATCATGGATAGCCAATTACACATACATCTTACATAGGAGCACTTGCATTTTAGCACTGGATAGCAGTGGTAAAGTGCCCAGAGTATAAAAAAACAGCAAACACAGAGTCCAGCACACATCAAAAACCTGGGAAGCAGAGTAAAAAAGTTAGGGGAGACCATGCCAGGGATACCAAGTCTAACACGTCATTAGAGAAGGTGCGCCATCATTTGTATTCATCCTGACATGCTTAGTATGGAAGTATCTGAGCAAGTTGGGGTCTCTAATACTTAATCAGATTCAGCATGGGTGACCTATGTTGTAAGAAACCCGTATTAAGCAGTGCGTTTGGGAAATAACCCCTGATAAAAATTAACCCAAGTACAGTAGAGTAACATGGAAGAACCTTGAGACATTTATTGGCTGATGGCAGACCTACCTGTGATGGATTAATTTTCTGTAAAATCTTCAAGAAACTGACTAACATTTCACTGAATATGCTAACACAGGGTCACTTGCTGTGCTCAAGCTGCTTGTCTACCCTGGCAATGAAAGTGTGGGCCCCTATTGCTGAGTGGAGTGTAGTTCCTGGTCTGCAGGTGTGACTCCTTCATTTGATACTCACTCTGTTGTCAGTTTGCTTCTGCTTGATAGGAGCTGTGCGCTCACACTGCCACGGGTGGCAAACAGTTCTACTATCCTGGCACCACTAAGAGGTACCACACACACACACCTCTCATCAGAGGCCATGGTGTGTTCGGTAACCTGGTGTAGGAGGCTAGCCTGGTTTGTAGTGGGTACCTAAGGTACTTACACCTTATACCAGGTCCAGTTATCCCTTATTAGTGAAATTTATGCAGTGTTGTAGCAGCTTAGGCTGTCTAGAAGTAGCTGTAGCAGAGCGGCTTAGGATGAACTAGGAGACATGCAAAGCTCCTGCAATACCACTATAGTTACATTGTATTTATACACAATAAAAGACAATACTCAGTATTACCAAAAATAAAGGTGTTTTATTTTAGTGACACAAGGCCACAAATATCTTAGAGACAATACTCCTTCTGGAGGTATATGTATTATACACAATATATACACTAGAGACCAAAATCAGGATGCGACACAAACCATATACTAAGAAAGTGGAATGCGAATCACAAATTTTCCCCCAGGCAAGTGTAGTGTGTAGAGGGGCGCTGGGAGTTAAAGGACACACCAAAGGTAAGTAAAATACCCCACCCCAAAGCCCAGGAAAGTAGGAGTAAAGTACTGCAAGTTTCTTCGGGACACACTACAAGTCGTGATAAGAGATATTGCAAGAACCAAGCAAGACTGCAATTAACAACTGGTGGATTCCTGGACCTGAAGACCTGCGAAGAGAGGAGACCAAGTCCAGAAGTCGCAGAAGATTCCAGGAAGGACAGGAGCTGCTGCCAACCTAGAAGATGGTGCAAAAGTGGATTATCTAGTTAGAAGAAGTCTGCAAAAGAACACCAAAGAAGATGGCTGCGGGTTCCTGCACGATGCAGGAGATGTCCCATGTCGAGATGTTGGATGCAGGCTGTTTGTGTTGCTGGATTCATCCAACAAGCCTTGGTTGAAGCAAGTTTGCGGTTTGTGTCAAAATGGTGCAGCCTGGACCCACAAGGGACCAGGGGGCCTCAACTCGGACTGAGGAGGCAGAGGGGGCTATCAACACTGGAGAGAGCCTACAGAAGACCAAGCAGCACCAAAAAGAGTCCCAGGACATGGGGACAAAGAAAATGCAAAGTGAGGTTGGTGCAGCACAACAAAAGAAGGTTCCACTCCGCCAGAGAACAACTCAGCAAGTTGTGCGTCGCAGGATGGAGTGCTGGGGACCAAGGCTACCGTGTGCATGAAGGTTTCTTGGAAGAAGTGCACAGAAGCCCAAGGAGCTGTCGATGATGCGGTGCACAGGGGTACTGTCGCAAACCAGGAAGGCAAGCTCTTACGTCCTCCAAATTTGAACAGCTGGACCTTAGGACAGTCTGGGTCACGTCGGTCCACCACCTGTGTTCCAGGGAGCACTCTCGTCAGCCGGAAAAGAGTCCCAGAGAACCGGTTGTCATCGCAGAAGGGTGCCTGCAGGAGCAGGGAAGTGACTCTGTCACTCCACAGGAGTTTCCTTCATTTCTTCTAGTGCAGGGTGAAGACAGGGAGTCCTCAGAGCATTTACACCTTGGAAACTGTTGCAAATGCTGGCTGGAGCTGAAGTTGCAGGTCATAGGAGTCATCCTGGATACTTTGTTGCAGTTACAGTGGTTCCTGGAGCAGTCTGCGGTTGATCCAATGGTCAAAAGCTGAAGCAGAGGATGCAGAGGATTACTGGAGGCATCTTGGAAGCTAAATCTGAGGAAACACCCAGAGGAGAGACCCTAAATATCCCTAAGAGGGGGATTGGCTACCTACCCAGGTATGCACCTATCAGGAGGGGTCTCTGATGTCACCTGCTGTCACTGGCCACTCAGAGGTCTCCAGAGTGTCCCCACACCTTGGAATCAAAGATGGCTAACACCAGGGACACACTGGAGGAGCTCTGAGCACCACTCCTGGGGTGGTGATGGACAGGAGAGTGGTCACTCCCCTTACTTTTGTCCAGCTTTGCGCCAGAGCAGGGACTGGGGGTCCCTGAACCAGTGTAGACTGGCTTATGCAAGGAGGGCACCATCTGTGAACTTCAAAGTATTTCCAGAGGGTCTGGAAGGCTACCCCTCCCAAGCCTGTAACACCTATTCCCAAAGGGAGAGGGTTTAACACCCTTCTCCCAAAGGAAATGCATTGTTCTGCCTTCCTGGGACTGAGCTGCTCAGACCCCAGGATGGTAAAAACCTATCTGTGAGGTGGCAGCAGCTGGAGCTGCAGTGGAAACCTAAGAGAGCTGGTTGAGCAGTACTGGGGGTCCATGGTGGAGCCCTCGGGATGCATAGGATTGGCCTCCCAATACCAGATTTAGAATGGGGGGACAATTCCATGATCTTAGACACCTCACATGGCCATATTCGGAGTTACCATTTTGAAGCTTCATATAGGTATTGACCTATATTTAGTGCACGGGTGTTATGGTATCCCGCACTCATGAAGTCCAGGGAATTGGCTCTGGACAGCGTGGGGGCAACTTTGCTTTTGCAAGGGTGCCCTCACACTTAGTAACTTAGTAACTTTGCATATAGCCTTCAGCAAATGAAGGTTAGACTTATAGGTGACTTATAAGTTACTTAAGTGCAGTGAAATTGGCTGCAAAATAGTGGGTGCACTATTTCACTCAGGCTGCAGTGGCAGTCCTGAAGAATGGTTTGTCTGAGCTTCTTATGGGTGGCAAAAAAAAAGCTGCAGTCCAGTGTGCCAATTGGAATAAGAATATGAAGTCACTAAACCATAGTGACTAATTTGGAAGTAGAGAGAGCATCAGCACTCTGGTTAGCAGAACTTCAGTGTCACAGTTACGCATTACTGACAACACACATATAGGCCACAAACTATGAGCACTGGTGTCCTGGCTAGCAGGATCCCAGTGAGACAGGCAAAACACACTGACAAATAGGGTTTTAACTATGAGCACTGGAGTCCTGCCTAGCAGGATCCCAGTGAGACAGTAAAAACACACTGACACACACTCACAAACAGGCCAAAAGTGTGGGTAACCATGCTAGAAATAGGCTACTTTCTCAGACGTGGGAGGTAGCACAACCACCAGAGTGTACACCCACTGAAAAAGCAGAGAAAGTGACACTCAGAGGATTATGAATAAGTTGCAGGGGAGAGCACCCAGGTTTTCAGCAGCACTCCCATAATCTCATGAGAACCAACCACACAAAGGCATCACAGGGATAACCCAGGAAATAGAAAAAAGTCTATTTAACAAGGAAAGCACATGGATTAATTGAAAAGGTAATAATTACCATTGATTGAAGTGTGAATATCAAAAAAACTTTGTGCACGCCTCTGAGCAGGTAGATACTCCTTTAACACACTGCAGAGAGATATTTGCAAAAGTGCATAGAAAGTTGTTTGAATGAGTGATGCCAATCCCCAAGGATGCATCCACATCTCAAGTAGGAGACAGGTGGTGGGACAGACACTATCAACCGAAAAAGTTGCTTACAAGAGGACTCTTGCAACACTACCTGGATAGCTCATATTTGATGCCAACAATCAGGGGAACAATGATGGGCAGGCGACCATCCCCATTGTGAACCATGGTGGTGGGGCACAGGCAGTAGCAGTGGAACAAATTCTAGTCATGACCAGACCACTGCTCCCCTCTGCCACAGCTGGGTGCCACGTCCAGTCCTCTACTACCATTCAGGGACCTGCTGATACCCGCCACATCTGCTCTTAGATGGAAAATGCGAAGAACTATTTCAAAACCACTAGAGACAGAGAAGGTACAATGAAAAGGTCTGTTATGTTGCAATCTTGAAGTAAAGAGATATTCAAAACTGTTTTTGAATTTGCCCCACACAGGCAATAACACAACCTACAAGCAGCTGTTTCATTGTCTAAGTGTGCTGATCCTGTGTACTGTAAATGTTGACCCTGTGTGAAGCAAGCATGTGCTTGATGCCATCATCTCTCTATGCAAGTCTCATGAACTGTCAATTACAAGAGCAGAAAAGACACAGAGTAGCTTGGCTTGTATGCCAATCAAAGAAGCAATGGGATTACAACATCCCATCAAAACCAAGATAATTGATGGCATTGAGGACAGGTCTATAGCAAGAAGTACAAAATCCAAGAAAGAGTATGACAAGGACAAGCATTCATTATATGACTAATGCATGAGTAAACCTCATGCATCTATTGCGTGTTCTACCCAGTGCAAAGACTGCTATAATTAGGGATGCCAAATATATTAGTGAGTATGACTGGCAGAATGGAATGACACTGTGAAAAAGACATGATACACCATAAACTCTACAGAGGCTATAGCACAAGCAGAAATGCCCATACAGAACTTAGTCATTACTGGTTTATCTTAATGGACGGGAGGAGGAGATATTCCTCAATTCAACTGTAGATATTTTGAACAAGAATAGACACCCTCAGCCTAAGAAGGAAGTGATAATACAAAGCCTGAAAGTGACTGCACTGATTGACTTTGATGCCTCCGTGAACATAATGCCAAAGTGTCAGTATTCACATTTGAAACCCAGATAGCATTTATCACCTACCAAAAAAGTATATATGTGTTGGACTTTTTTTGCTTATGCAGGGTCATCCCCAATCTTTTTGCCTCCTGCCTCCTATTTATTCGGACCTGTTGCTGTTGGCTTTTGAACTCTGAGCACTTTACCACTGCTAACCAGTGCTAAAGTGCATATGCTCTCTGTGTAAATTGTATGTAATTGGTTTATCCATGATTGGCATATTTGATTTACTAGTAAGCCCCTAGTAAAGAGCACTGGAGGTGCCTGGGTCTGTAAATCAAATGCTACTAGTGGGCCTTCAGCATTGGTTGTGGCAGCCACATAAGTAACTCTGTAATCATGTCTCAGACCTGCCACTGCAGTGTCTGTGTGTGCAGTTTATAACTGTAAATTCGACTTGGCAAGTGTACCCACTTGCCAGGCCTAAACCTTCCCTTTTCTTACATGTAAGACACCCCTAAGTTAGGCCTTAGGTAGTCCCAAGGGCAGGGTGCAGTGTATGGTTAAGGTAGGACATATAGTAATGTGTTTTATATGTCCTGACAGTGAAATATTGCTAAATTTGTTTTTCACTGTTGCAAGGCCTGTCCCTCCCATAGGTTAACATGGGGGCTACCTTTAAATCTGATTAAAGTATAGATTCCCTTTGGGAGCGGATGGACATGTGGAGTTTGGGGTCTCTGAGCTCACAATTTAAAAATACCTCTTTTAGTAAAGTTGATTTTAAGATTGTATGTTTGAAAATGCCACCTTTAGAAAGTGCGCATTTTCTTGCTTATACCATTTCTGTGACTCTGCCTGTTTGTGAATTCCATGTCTGGGTCAGTTTGACAGTTGGACTGGTTGCACCTCACACTAGACACTGACACAAAGGGAACTGGGGTGTAGTCTGCATTTCCTGATGAGTCATCTATGCTAGGAGGGAGGGGAGGAGTGGTCACTTACATCTGAAAGGGCTGTGCCTGTCCTCGCACAATGCCGTCTCCGACTCCCTGGTGAGTGTCTGGGACCTGGCCTTGGAAAGGCAGGATTTCACGTTCAAAAGAGACTTTACTTTGAAGTAGGCCTACTTCAAAGGAGAAATTGGGTATAAGAAGGGCACCTAAAACCACAGACTTCAGAACACTTCTGGAAACACGAGGAACCTCTGCCTGGAGAAGAGCTGAAGAGCTGAGGACGAAGTGCTGCCCTGCCTTTGACTGTGCTTTGTGGAGTTATCCTGCAGTTGCTGCTTCTGCCAGGTTAAGAGGGCAAAGACTGGACTTTGTGTGCCTTTCATCTTGTGAAAAAATCTCCAAGGGCTTGATTTAGACCTTGCCTCCTGTTGTTTGAAGTCTCAGGGACAGCAAAGACTTCTCTCTGCCAGCACCTGAAGTCTCTGGAGAGACTCCTGCTCTGACAAGTGGTGCCCTATCCAGTCCCTGGGCCCTTGAAAGGAAAGCTGGTGGAAATCCAAGGAAATCGACTTTGGACGACTTTGGACCAACGCCACTGCTGAATCCGGTGACGCCGCCTGCAACCGACTCCGTGATCTTCGATGGAACGCAACAACCTTCGCAGGCCCGACACGGCTGCAGTCCTGCTGAAGTCCGCAACTCTTTGGAAGTCGCTGCACCACATCGTGACTGACGCGGCTCGAAGTGCACGGATTCAACATTTTGCACAGATGCCGCGATCCCCGACTTCGCGCATCGACTAGTTTTCAATCTTCACCAAAGGTACTGTACTTGGGGGTCTACGGGACTCCGTGTCCGGTGCCGCTGGTGTTGGCTTGTTGGGAATGACTCAGTCACGGCCCCGTGTTAACCTCATCGAAGCATTTTGTGTTTCTAAGCACTATTTTTTAGTTTAATCTGTAGAAATTCATAAGTTGACTTGTGTTTGTCGGATTTTTGTCATTTTGGTCTTGTTATGTTTAGATAAATATTTTCTATTTTTCTAAACTGGTATTGTGTCATTTTGTAGTGTTTTCATTAAGTTACTGTGTGTGTTGGTACAAATACTTTACACATAGCACTCTGAAGTGAATCCTACTGCTCTGCCATGCTACCAAGGTGGTAAGTAGGGGTTAGCTGAGGGTGATTCTCTTTTACCCTGACTAGAGTGAGGGTCCTTGCTTGAACAGGGGGTAACCTGTCTGTCAACCAAAGACCCTATTTCTAACAATATGCATATGGGGATACACCCACCCAGTGAGATTTGCAGGCACATTCATCACATGTGTGTACCATGGAAACAAATCAGTACAAGACAAACTCTTTGATAAAGAAGAGAGCACTAGCACCTTCCTGAGTTATGCCAGTGCAAAACATCTGCACTGATCTTCTTTGCCAAAAGTGTAAAAACCTGGAACACTGAAAAAATGCTGAAGGAATTCAGCCAGTTATTTCAGAGCCTTGGCTGCCTCAAGAAAAAGAACCCCCAAACTTAAGCCATTTGCACTTCGTCATCAACACATATCTTGTTGCCTCAAACCACTGATGGAAGCCAAACTCGTCAAACTCAAGAAACAAGGTGAAATTTCTGGTCTGACCATCTACTGTCTTCCGGGGTCGTTACAACAAAGCTCAAACAACTAGGGGTGGTAAAAGGTTGCATCAATATGTGTCTGCCTAACCATGTCATCAAGAGGGGGCGCCATATCACCCTGACGAATGGCAGCATACTCTCAGTACCGACTGGTTTTCCAAGCTTGACATCAATTCAGGATTTTACTAGCTAATGCTGGATGAAAGAGGTCAGTACATAATGACACTCTGAATCCATGTACGGCTGAGGTGATATAAAAGAGTCGTCTCCAATGTTGTCAGGTTGGAGGTTTCCCAAACAAAATTAGAAAAATCCTTTCTTTGTTTAAGAGAAACATGAATATCAATGATGATATGCTGACAACATTGGTGATCACCCCGTCATCTAGGAGCCATGCTGGTATGCATCTGAGAGTGTCCCTTTATGCTTGATTAACAAAATTCCTCAAAGACAAAATACACTTCTTTGGCTATGTTTTCTTTAGTTGAGGACTTAGCACTGATCCAGACAAGGCTTGTATGGTGATTTATTGAGGGCGCTTTACTCCATAGCCTGGCACCAACACTGAGTCATTGAGACAACTCACAAATGCATCGGTGCTGTGGGAGTGAGTTGAATCACTTTAAGCTCTTTAAGAAACATAAAAATGTAATTTTGAAGGATGCAGAAATGCAGTACTTTTTCTCAAAGGGAAGGACCAAGCTCATGGTGGACGTAAACACTACAGGTCTTGGAGCAGTCTTAATACAGGAAAAAAAGCATGGAGAGTGCTCACCTGTTGCATTTGCAAGCAGAGCATGGATGGTCACAGAATGAAGGTATTCCCAAATTAAATGTGAGACTGTGTCAATTTCCATCTATACATCTATCAGAGGTTTGTGGACAAAGACCATTTTTGACTCATTTAAGTTAAACATTATCACTGACCAAACCTTATATCCTGCTATTTCAAGGGGCGGTGCCTCATTCATCATCAAGAATTGAAAAATGGGCACTGAAGTTGCAGAAATACATATTCACATTCACATATATACCAAGCATCAATCCCCCCAGGATTATATTTTAAGGCTTCCCAAATCAGGAACAAGGAATGAGGATCCCGTGGAGCATAATACAGAGGAACATGAATGTGAATAGTCCCAACTGTATGTCCTACAGTGATCAACATGGAAGAGATTTGAAAGGTGATCAAAGAAAATGACAGTCACCTAATGGAGACAGTGCCTAAGCCTTAAGATTGTTGTAGGGCCACACAAGATGTACAGATAGATAGTTGAGTTGTGTTTTGCATAGTCATGCCCAATTGTTGAATGTCTGGGTAAATCACTTCTTAAGGGAACTAATCAAATGTATTCATTTAGTATTGCATGACTCCACGCCTTATATATGTCAGTTAAGCTTGGTTATAAGTGGAAACTCAAAATAAACAATAGTTGACTGTTTGCAGATAACAATGTCGGCAGTTCAGGACAAGAGGTGAAAGACATATTTGAGGGATGCAGCCCAAATATGCACTCTGTGAAATCATGCTGTCTTCCTTCTGGAGCAGTACGACATGAGCTTGGTCTCACAGTTCATGGTCTTGTATTAAGTGGCAACACTGTAGTACCTGCAAAAGCTTACGGGCACATTTTCAAGACTCGTGCACTGCTGGTGTGTCAGTTTTTCTGATGCTCCAGCAGCACAGTGTGCAGACCCATAAGTAGGAGGTCACCCAGAAGACACTTTGCATGCCTTTTCAGGGCCTCATAGAAATAGGCCCTCATAACAACCCTGACTGTCGGTGGAGAAGTGGCGGTAATCCCGCAAACTAGCCGGCGGTAAAAAAATCGGAATTACAAGCATGGCAGTGACGCCATGCAAAACCGCCACTTCTCCACTCCGACCGCCAGGGTTATAAAGACCGCTGGGCTGGAGACTTCAGTCTACAGTCCAGCGGGCGTTACTACACTGCCGGCGGCATCACGACCCCGCATACCACCATGGATTTCGTGGGGTTCTGCACTGCCACAAAATCCCTGGCAGTAGGCACTATCAGTGCCAGGGAATTCGCTCCCTGGCACTAATAGGGGTCTCCACCACCCCCTCCCTCTCCCCAGAGTCCTCCCCCCAAACCCACGACCCCCCCTACCACCCTCAAAGGTGGTAGGACCCCCCCTCCCCACCCGACCCCAACATTGACACGCACACCCCTACATGCACATTCACACTACAACTACACATACACGCACAAATACAGGCACACATACACGCACACATACACACAGACATACATGCACAAATTTTCCAAACACACAACACACCCCTCGCATGCATACACGCACTCACACACACCCTCCATGCACTCACATGCACAAACCCATGTACGCACACAAAACACAATACCCCCCGCCCCCCTCCCCTAAAGGACGATCACCTTACCCGGTGATCCTCCGGGAGGGAACGGGATCCCTGGGGGCTGCGCCGCCGCCAGCTCCCCGTCACCAGAACACCGCCGCACCGAATCATGGGATGTGATCCGGTGGGCGGTGTTCTGATAATGTGGTGGTGGAGCAGCCTCCACTTCACCGCCAACCGCCAGTATGGCTGCTGGCGGCTCTCCGTCCGAAAAAGGGCAGAGGGCTGCGAGCAGTTATGATATGCTGTGTGGAAAATCGCCTGCATTGGCGGTCTTTAGCACAGCGGTACCTCAGCGGTCTTGCTTATAGACCGCCGAGGTTGAAATGAGGCCCATAGTGTAAGGCAATGCAGAGCAAGTCGCTGCTTTGCCTTTCACTGCATCATGGAGGCATACCATGAGTGCTGTGGTGGGTGTTTCCACACAACATCCACTGTTGACACATTCCCAGATTTACAAGAATCTGTAAACCTGAGAATGCGTCAAAACTGTGCACCTCCCCCAGGACAGGTGCAATGAGGAGAAATATATTTTGCAGCACACAGAGAAAGAGGAAAATGCCCTCTAGATTGTTTTTGTGCAGGAAGGTGTACTTTCCTGCAGAAAAGCAACCTTACTGACAACGCAGCTACCCTTGCACCATGTGCAAGGGTGCCTGAGTGGGCACTAGGCAGCAATTTGTGCGCCAGTGTAGGGGGAAAAGACAGAAATGCACCGTCCCTTGAAAATACAGTGCATTTCGTCCTTTTCAAATTGGTGTAGGACAGCGCCACAAGAATACCTGAGGCGCTGTCCTAAGCCAAATCATTGAAAATATGCCCCTTAGTGTCAAAGTGGTTCAGATAGTGCTTCAAGGCTACCAAGGCATCAAAAAAGCAAAGGCTTGCCTGCAAGAATAGGTATGGGTCCCCTGAATCAATGCCATGGCTAATTTTATTCTTAATAGCTGCCAATTCTATCAAGCCAACGGGAGAGGTGATGGAAGACACCAGTGATACTGCATGGCCATCAAGTCAGTGTGGTTTTCCGCATTCTGCTAGAATGGTGATTCCTGTTAACCCTGGGGCCTCAACATAACATGTTCTATGTGCTGGAAAACGTTGCATCAACTCTGTTCAACAATATGAAACCAATGTAGAGGAGGTCTTGATTGCTTATTGCCTTTTTTTGATGAAAACAAATAACGGACCCCATTTCAATCAAGGATATCTTTCGAAGTAGGTGGAGCAAATGGCTGCGAGAGGGGCTATGTAGATGTTGAAGAGGATGGGGCTTAGGAAGGACCCCTGAGGCACTCCGCAGCTGATCTCTGTGGGTTCTGAATTGAACTGTGGAATTTTAACTCCCTGTGTTCGGCCAGTGAGGAAAACGGATCCATTCTAGGGTATTTTTGCAAATGATGGTGTTGTGGAGTTTTGTGCAGAGGGTGTGGTGGGAGATGGTGTCAAAGGTGGCTGAGAGATCCAAGAGGATGAGGGCTGTTATTTTTCCTCAGTCGAGGAGGGTGCGGAATTCATCTGTGCAGTGAGGAGGGTAGTCTCGGTGCTGTGGTTGCTTCTGAAGCCCAATTGGAAGAGGCACAGGATATGGTTCGTTTCAATGGACTAAGAGAGTTTGGTGTTGATAGCTTTCTCAATGACTTTGGCTGGGAAGGGGATCAGCGAGATAAGTCTGTAGTTCTTGAGGTCGGTCGGGTCAGCCGAAGATTTCCTCAGCAGTTCGCTGATCTCTGTGCGCTTCCAGTCTTCTGGGAAGGTGGCAGACTGGATGGAGTAGTTGACGGTGCTGCAGAGTTCGGGTGTGATGGCGGTGCCAGCTCTGTTAAAGAAGTGGTGAGGGCAGGGATCCGAGGGTTCTTTGGAGTGGATGCTCTTCAGGATCCTGAGGTAAGGGCGGTACACTTGGATAATATCTAATGGGGTCTGGAGTCATTGGTTGTGGTGGTTGTGAGTGCAGTGGGTGGGTCTTGTGTTGCAAAGATGTCATAGATATCCTTGATCTTGTGGTGGGAAAAGGTAGTAAGGTTGTCACAGAGGTTTTGAGAGCGGGTAATGTTTGCTGTCTCTTTGTTGGGGTTGGCAAATTCTTTAACTATGGCAAAGAGTTCTTTGCTGTTGTGTGCATAGTGTTGATGCATTCCTGTATGGCTCCGTTTATTTGTTGTTCTGATGAGGTAGTGATGTGCAGTGACGGCGGTTTTGAAGGCTGTGTGGACTGCCACGGTCTCGCTGCTCCTCCATCTTTTCTAGAGCCATCTGCAAGTGCGCTTGGACTCTTGGAGGGTGGGGTAGAACCAGCTGGCTTTATTGGAGGGCTGCTTGTCTGAGGGTTTCCTGATGGGAGCCAATGTGTTGGTGCAGTTGGATATCCAGCGGTGGAGGTTGCCTGCTGAGGTGTTGGCATCCGTGGATGTCAGTGGTGGGGTTTTGCTGAGGGAGGTGGTAAGCAGGTCTTCTGTGACCTTGTTCCAGCTTCTGGGAGAATCACGGTCATGGTGGCATACAGTGGGTTTGGTGAAGGAGAAGTGGACGCACTGATGGTCCATCCAGTTTAGCTTGGAGGTGTGGTTGACTGAGATGTTGTTGCTTGCAGAGAAGATAGGGTCAAGCATGTGTTTTGTTGAGTGGGATGGAGTTGTTACCAGTTGTTTGAGTGCTATGGTGGTGAGGAGCTCCAGCAGGGATGAGGTGTTTTGGTCATCAAGGTTGTCCAGGTGGTAGTTCAGGTCACGGAGAAGGATGTAGTTCACTGAGGCGAGAGGGTAGTGAGTGATTAAGTTAACTATGGCTTCGCTGAAGAGGGAGTGGAGTCTGGGGGTCTGTAGATGAGGGTGCTACAGAGGGTGGTGTTCGGGATGGTCTGGATCTGGAAGTGGAGGTGGAGGTGGTGGTGTTCCATTTTGGGTGAGATGTCATCAGAGCTGGTTGTGAGGTGGAGGGTGTTTGTGTGTATTATGGCGTTGCCTACTCCTGATCGGCTGACGCAGTCCTTGTGGATGATTTTGTAGCCATCAGGGATGGCGGTGGCGATGTCTGGGGCTGAGGTGGAGTTCAGCCAGGTTTCTGTAAAAAAGCGGACGTCAGGGGGGAGACGGAGTCGAGCAGGTTCTTGATCTCCACTGCATGTCTTATGAGGGAGCAGGTGTTGAGTAAGAAGCAACCGAGGTGTGATTTCACAGGTGTGGTTTTCACCTTTATTTAGAGTGCCTAGGGAAAATGATACCTTCATAGCTCCAGGCACATGGAGAAGTGGAACACTTCATGAGAACCCTACATTTTTTTTCCTGCAGATCAGTTTGGAACAGAGAGAATATTGTGAGTGAGCAATCTTGTACAATAATTGGAGAGCTATCCAGCATGACCAAATGTGCAACTGCCAATCTAATCTTTGAGTGAGCAAACAGAGACTCCTTTCCAGTAGTGCCACATTTGGATCCCACTGCCCTAGATACACAAGCCGCTACGCAGCATGGCCAGAAAAACAACCAATATGCCAGCCAAGAGAAGCAAGCCTTCTAAGTACAAATGAACATAGGTGAGAGTGAAGTTATAAGTAATCAGCACCCTGCAGTGAAGTGAATCATCACCCTGGAGTGAAGTTTTACATGCCATTTGGATGCAGATCACAGACCATGACTGACATCAAAGAGACCATAGTGCTAGCCACCCCTGACTCTGAACAGGTCACTCGCAATTAACTATTTTCAAGTAGCTGAAGCTCTCCACAACAACAAAAACTCTGACCGGGGGGTGAGGGGAAGATTTATAAAACTAATGTCCTTGCATCAAAATACTAATCATCCCAGTGTCCTCCTCCCAGTGCTAATTTTATATTAGGGTTGAAATTCTAGGAAGCCTATGATTATGCAACATTTCTAATAATATTTCTAATAATACTTGACAAGGAACAGATAAGGGTTTTATTTCTGTCAAATATTTCAATATTCAGAGGCTTTGTTAAGGGCAGCTTTATGATCACAACAGACCTCTGAATGTGCCAGCCCCTTTTTTGTGCTGGAGTTCTGATTATAGTGGAGATCAGCATATACCATTGTTCTAACTGTACCTTTGCTATCTTTCTGGCTTTAGTTCGGAGGAATCATCCGTGAAACGGTTTGGCAAATATACTTTTAAGCATTCAATCAATTTCACAAAATGTTCTGTAAATAAAACCATTTTATACTTGCAGTCCAGTCCCTATAGTGCCAGCCAAGAATCAATTAGAATGCTCACAGACTGACCTTCTTGACTTGAACACACAGTGTAATTCTTGGGAAACACACTACGTCTCAGTGTGCCTCAGTTCCACTGTTTGCCATAATATCAGCATAGAACAAGCACAAGACCAATGATTGTTTTGCGTTTTACAATCAGATGAACTCCACAAGGTTGTAAGAAATTGGATTACTGGTTAACTGTGATGTGACCCCTGGTCAAACAGCAACCATTGACTGTGTGAGGGTAAGTTATAAGACAATCCTAAATTAACCTCAGGTAGTTTACCACACAGTAGTCAGGCTTAACTTTAAGTCAATGTGTAAAGTATTTGTGCAACAATTCAAACAGTAATGAAGTGAAAACACCAAACAAAAAGGCTCTCACACTAAGTTAAGAAAATAGAACTTCTTTTAGTTACTAAAACAACACCAAAATGGCAAAAACCCAATCAGTAGAACCGGAGATATACCATTTTAAAGGTTTTGGTGAAAGTAGCTGCAAAAAGCACAAAGCGCTAACTATTGCTGTCTGGTTGCACGGGACTGGGAAAAAGTTACAAATTCAGGCTGACCACGATGGAGCACAGGCAGGTTACAGGAAACCAGTTAGGCCCGCTGAACAGAGTTCCTAAAATCCTGGTTTGCAGTGCATTTCGAGGACCTGCACTGAAGATACGTCACCCACCCAAAGAGATACATGCAACGAGGCTGTTGTCTGAGGGCGTTTTTAGTTGTTGAGGATCCTGTCAAAGGGGCTTGCGATGTGAAGCATGTAATTGAAGTATGGTGCATAGTTGAGGCGATGCGTCGATTCTGAGGTGCTGTCAGGCTGCAATATGGAGTATGTCATCAAGACTGCTGTCAATGAGGAATGTGAGGACCTGAGCTGAGGATGTGCGTAGCAACAGCAGTTCTGATGGGGCTGTGAAGGCGATGCTGGTCTTTGTGAGAGGTCCAACCCACGTATCAGCAGCGATGAGTCGGTTCTGCTTGGGTGTCTCGCCGCACAGCAGAGGAGAGATGGATGTCCAGTCCTTCTCACCCAAACAACAAGCCAGCTTGTCAGCACAGCAGGGCAGCAGTACTTCAAAGCAGCAGTCCAGCAGTTTGACAGTCCCTTGAGCAGCACAGCAGTCCTTCCTCCTGGCCGAGTATCCACAGGTCCAGATGTCTTTTGAAGAGTTGGGTTCTGAAATCCAGTATTTATACCTGTTTGTGTCTTTAAAGTGGGAGAAGCCTTTGAAGTGCAAGGGTGCCGTGCCCTTCTGGGCCTGGCTCCATAGTAACTCCAGCTGTATGCAGCCCCTTGTGTGGAGACCAAACTCAGCCTAATCAACTTTATCAGGGGCTGGGCCCAGCTCCTTCCTTCCATCCTGCCTGTCAGGACCCATCCAGACACACCTAAGCTCCCCATTTAGTGTGGCTGTCTATAAGGAATCCACAAAGCCCAACTGTCAACTCTACCCAGTCATATACCCAAAGATATGCTGCAGGGACCAAATGGCCACAGCAAGAAAATACCAACTTCCTAAAATTGGCATTTGCAGAATTGTAATTTGAAATACAACTTTGTCATAAATTAGGATTTTTCATTACAATTCCAGATACACATAACATTACCTGATTATCTGTTTCTATTTGGAAATTACACTCATAAAATATAATAAGGTAACTCCAAAGTTATCATATGGGAGAGGTAGACCTTGCAGTAGTGAAAAACGAATTGAAGAGTTTTTCACTACCAGGCAGCTCTACCACGTACCATGCATCTCGAGTTAGACTAACAGATTTTGGGTAACTTTTCTGCATTACTGCACACACCTGAGATTGTCACATGAGCAAATAAAGCTGCAAACCTCTCTCTGAAGCAGGGGCAGTGTTCCCTCAACTACAGTGAATATCAGTTATTAAAGTGAAAGTAGGAACCACTAAATTAAGCTACGGGGTGTGTGCAAGTAAAGCTGCCTCTACAACCTCAGGCTACATTGGTTGTTGATACCTTCAGGGTGTCTGGGCCCTCCTCCTCAAGGCATTTAGCACTAGCCACCACATGCAGATCTTGTGCAGTCCAGGCTTAACTACTTAGACCAGGAGTGTCTCCATTCCAAGCTATCCACTGCACTAATGCCTGAACATCACCAAACATCAGCAGTGCAGGCAACTGTAGTGGGACAGAATCCGATTGCATGTGAAGAGTAGAAAGTTGGAGCTGCAGCACTGAGCCATCTAGCACAGTACAGCGTTAGACCAACAGTAAGTTAAAATCTACCCAACAGTCGCAGGCTTTGCCTGGTGCAGTAGAGAACTGCATAAAAGAGCAGAAATCATCATAAGGAATTCAGGGATTGTGGGGAGCACGTAGAAGGAAACACTGGAGAGTTCAGAATTTCCCCAGACAATTGTTGAGATAAAGGCATTTACTCCCCAGCACTTTGAAGCTAGACTGACCAGTAATAAGTGCAATTATACAGGGAATTTTAGCCATATGTGTTTATTTTTCCTGTTTATTGCAAACTCTATTAGCTATTATTTCAATTTAGTGAATTTGAATGCTAACCTCAAACTACTTTATATCCTTGACAGTTGTGCTTTCACTCTAGAGTCTCACATACTGCAGGGCAGTGATTTAGCACTGCCAACTTTTCATGTTATGTTTTGATGCAAATATTGCATGGTGAAAACGCCTTTGAACTATGTGGAATGAGAATAAAAGAGAGGAAAGTCACCTTTGCAGTGTTATAATGAAACGTATAAACTGTTATTTAAAGATCAGGAACATACTCAACAATGAGTGAATCATGCAGACAGACAGACAGACAGTTAGTCTCGCCCAACACTGCAATTTTTATGAAGAATCAAACAGCCAACAATGGAAAAGTACAATAGCTTTTTTTCCTGAGATTGCCACCCTGAAGAATTAGTACACAAATTTCCATAAAAACATAACTTTCATACACGTTAGAAAAAAATAAGATAAAAACAGTAATCCAGCAACCTCTGTGCTTAAAATGTGTACTCAGCCTCATCCTATGAGGTGAGATGGATACCAGGACATTTTTTTAAGCCACATACCTAAACAAACAGTTATCTATGTGGAAATCCCAGCCACCTCTCATCAACCTGGTGAGAGGGATGCCAGTTTGCAGGAAGAACATCTGCCTCAGTTCTCCCTCATTACATGAGGGCCACATTAGAGCCCCTGGACAACCACAGTAAGCCACAGAAACTCATGCCAGCCTCTTTGATCTCCAAGTCTTATTCCAGTGCAGCCTCAGGAGTCCCAAATGCTTAAATGATGAGCATCCTCAGGGCCCAGCAGACCCTGTTGCAGAACAACTTTAGTAGCCCAAAATGCTGTTCTGAGGCTGCTCGGGCTTTTGGTGTCTAATATGTGATTTACAGGTTTTAAATCACTGCATCCCACACATGCATATCACCAAGGATCTTATTACAAGTCTGGCGGTCGTAGGACTGCCAGCCTCGCAATGGTGGTCAGTCTGCCGTGGCCGTGGTGGCCAACCACCACATTACAAGTTTGGCGGGCGGACCGGCCTAAAGACCGCTGTCCCCGCCAGGATCAAAGATCCCGATGGGGAGACGGTGGTCTTAGGCATAGTCAGCCTTAGCCACACTGAACTCAGCGCTGCCTGCATGATTACAAACTTGTTTTCTGCCAGTCTTTTCATGGCTGTTTCCCCACCATGAAAAGGCTTGCGGAGAACAAGTGCTGGGGGCCCCCCTGCCCAACACCATCGGAATGCGCACTGTCTGCTTTATAGACAATGCGCATTCCGAGGGTGCTGGTTGGCCCCCTCTGTGCTACGAGATCGCCCTTGGTTCCTTTGAGAGAGCTGACTGATATCTCGTAGCACTGTTCCGGCCCGTCTGACCAGCGGGAACACTCTATTACAACATTCCCTCTGGTCAGCCCGGTCAGACCAGCAGGAACAATACCATAGGGTGGGGGGACGCCACCACCATGGCAGTGGTGTCCTCTCCACAAATTTGGCGGTCCAACATTGGGACTGCCACAATCGTAATGTGACCATAAGACTTGTATGCTAACTCATTTATTTGTCACAAATTTAAAATCTAAATAAGTGTGCACTGCTAAAAAGAGAAAATAACAGGTAACCAAGAAACAGTTCATGGTTCTTATTGCTTGTGAAACAGTGCTGGAGTAAAATGCTGCAACTTGGTGTCTTTTTCAAGCTGCACAGAGAGAAGTACCAAACCAACATTTTGGACAACTACCATTGATGGTGAACAGCAGGACGAGAACAAAGTGAACAGAAAAAAATTGATATATGGGACAATGAATGCAGCCATAATTCCAGAACCACTCGTTTGAAGGTGCTTTTCTGGGTTTTAATACAGATACATATTATATTTAAAGGTAGATGTGCATGTGCAAATTACTGGGCGAGCATGAAAGGAAAGGGATTTCTGTTCTAAACCTTTTACTATGACTACACACGTTTTTCAAATCTTTTAATGCTATTTCTAAATCTTTACACTGTGCAGAATGTGACTATTTCAGTTTACTATCTCATTATGCACATATAAGGTCTTGAAGTGTCACACCAAAAGGCACTATGAACATGGAAACGTTACACATAAGCAAAGTGATAACTTGGCAGCTATGCCCAGGACATGTATGACTTAAAAATACATGTCCTACATTTTAATTACATTGCACCCTGCCTTCTGGGGTGACTAGGGCCTACCCAAGTGGTGACATACATATATTAAAAAGGAAGGTCTGGGCCTTGCAAAAGGTTTATTTTGCCAGGTTGAAAGGGCAGTTTTAAACTGCACACACAGGTTGCAATGGCAGACGTGAGACATGATTAAAGGGCTGCTTAAGCGAACGCCACATTCAGTGCTACACGCCTTCAAGTAGCATTTAATTTACAGACCCTGGGCACAGGTAGTGCTACTTTACTAGGGACTTACAAGTAAATAAATATGCCATTTGGGTATAAGCTAATCTAGCATGTTTTGAGCAGAGAGCACAAGCACTTTAGCACTGGCAGGCAGTGGAAAAGTATGCAGAGTCCTAAGACTAGCAAAAACTAAGTCAGCAAATAGGTCTGAAGGTAAAGGGGAAATCCACACCAAGGTTGCAAGGTCCAAAAAAACAGCTTATCGGAATCAAAATATTATGGGCCTGATTCCTCAAAGTTATTTACTTATATAAAGATGACTTACATATGCAGATGTTTGGTTGACGCTACTAAAAGGATTTACTCACAAGATAATATCCTCATAGGTGCTGAAAGCAGGTGGGAAGTGGGGATTCCTCTGTTGGAATACCCTGTGAGTTTATGCACATCTGAAAACATATGTTTAAGAGCATTCATCAACTCATTTCCACACATAAGCGTCCAGGAAAAGGTTAGAAATGCACTACTGCAAAGCATAGGATTAAAACGTTTTCCAGGAAGAAGAAGGGACCATCACCTCCAATAAATAAGGTGAGTGTGTAAGGAAGGAAGTTTGTCCATGGGGGAAATATTTACCCCTGGCCACCTCAAAGGACACTTCTGTTAATAATTCACCCTGAGCAGCAGCAGAAGTCATGTCTGTGGCAGATGAAGAAGGATCTCAATACAATCTGAAGCCTCACCCCAAACATCTGCAACACTGAAAGACCATGTGTTAAATAAGCAGTTCTTATATTGTAGAACAAAGTTGGAGCATCATTTTTTACCTCCAGGTTATGGCGGGATGTGTATGCCACACTTATATGGTAACTTACACATCACAATACATGCATTCATACATGCATTCATACACCTAAGTAGCTGAGCTCGGCACATAGTGTAAATAAATGTCGTTTGAACTTCAAAGGATCGCAGACCATCCTCAAACATTCAGGCCCTGATTTCAGAAAAGTGGCACTGCATGCAGTACAGTGCCACTTTTCTTACTCCCCCCAGTGCACCATGGTGGTAGTTAGGGGAACTAGTGTCAAAAATGTTTATGCTAGTTCAGAGCTTTGCAGGATTAGCATAA
This sequence comes from Pleurodeles waltl, assembly GCF_031143425.1. Taxonomy (NCBI): domain Eukaryota; kingdom Metazoa; phylum Chordata; class Amphibia; order Caudata; family Salamandridae; genus Pleurodeles; species Pleurodeles waltl. Next base: position 638,744,074 of record NC_090444.1, read on the forward strand.
GAAATGTTGACGCTAATCCTACAAAGCCTATTGAGGTCCATTGAAAACAATGGCTGCTGTGAGCAGGCATTAAAAGTGCTGAAATCAATGACACAAACATTTTTTTATATTTCTTTGCGCCTTTTTTCACCCCCCCTGATGGTGGAACGCCATCTTTGCATACGTTATGCCTGGCGCAGGTATGATGTAGCACAAAGGGTTAAAAAGTGGCAAAATGCATTGGGAAACTTTAAAGTAAAAAAAATATATATGCTAATATGGCTCAAGGAGGCGTTAGGGGCTCTTTAATCTTCCCCTCATGGTTTGATGTTTTTTGGGATGACCCTATACACCTCCCTTAAGCCTGAACAAATCAAGACAGAATTTGCCCTCTGTATTCTTAGTGGAGAGATGCGAGGCAAGAGTAGATTTTCATTAGGTATTTATTCTGCGAAACTGCTAAATAAAAGCAAAGCACAGGCTGACATTCAATATACTTTGCAGAGAATGTCCGTTCTGATTGCTTCTTCTGATTTCTTAAAACTTGATGATTTTCCTCCTTTTAAGAGAAACATATTAGCAAAAAAGGTTGACTACACTAAAGAAAAAAATGCAGGAAGCAGGTAGCAGCATAGTTCCTCGGACATTGCTACTAGATTTTTTCTTGCTGAAATATAAAAATATGAAATAGAAGTGGTGGAAATGTGTTCTTTAAAAATATTATAGCAAATGCAGTTTCTTTCATGGTTTACGTCAGACAGTGGCAAATTTGCAAAGTCGCCATGTTAATCTTGAGTTTACTATCTGAGTTTAAGGCCCACATGTATACTCTTTTTAGCACCGCATTTACGTCGTTTTTTGATGCAAAATCGCCGCAAACTTACAAAATACAATTGTATTTTGTAAGGTTGCGCTACTTTTGCGTTAAAAAATGAATAAATTACAATGGGTTGTCAGAGATGATCTGGTCGTCTACATCTTTGAAACACCAAACAAGGAGGTTTTATTTTCGAAATCCCAGAGAATTCAAAAGCCTACGCCCTAAGGATCATGACAGGAGAATGTATTGCCAAAATAGTGACATCATTAGTCATCACAGTATACCGATGCTGAAGGCCTCTTCAGGCTCTGTCTCTTAACCTCTTAGCTGCTGGGCCTTTTCCCCCCCAGTGCTGAGCCCTTTTTTGGCTATTTGGGGTAGTTCGCGCTTAGGGCTTCATAACTTTTTGTCCACATAAGCTAACCACGCCAAATTTGCGTCCTTTTTTTCCAACATCCTAGGGATTCTAATGGTACCCAGAGTTTGTGGTTTCCCCTGGAGGAGACCAAGAAAACAGCCAAAATACAGTGAAAATGTAGTTTTTTCCAAAAAAATGGGAAAAAAGGGCCGCCGAAGAAGGCTTGTGGTTTTTTCCCTGAAAATGCCATCAACAAAGGGTTTCTGGTGCTGAAATCACTATCTTCCCACCTTTCAGGAACGGGCAGACTTGAATCGGAAAACCACATTTTCCAACACAAATTTGGCATTTTACTGGGACATACCCCATTTTTACTATTTTTGGTGCTTTCAACCTCCTTCCAGTTAGTGACAGGAATGGGTGTGAAACCAATGCTGGATCCCGGAAAGCTAAACATTTCTGAAAACTAGACAAAATTCTGAATTCAGCAAGGGGTCATTTGTGTAGATCCTACAAGGTTTTCCTACAGAAAATAACAGCTGAAATAAAAAAATATTGAAATTGAGCTGAAAACAACAGCCATTTTTCTTTATGTTTTACTCTGTAACTTTTTCCTGCGATGTCAGATTTCTGAAAGCAATATACCGTTTTGTCTGCTGGACTCTTCTGGTTGCGGGGATATAAAGGGCTTATAGGTTCATCAAGAACCCTAGGTACCCAGAGCCAATAAATGAGGTGCACCCTGCAGTTGGTTTTCATTCTATACTGGGTATACAGCAATTCATTTGCTGAAATATGAGGAGTGAAAAAGAGGTATCAAGAAAACCTTTGCATTTCCAACATGGGATCAAGATAAGGTTTTGAGGAGCAGTGGTTATTTGCACATCTTTGAATTCCGAGGTGCCCATACTAGCATGTGAATTGCAGGGCATTTCTCAAATAGACGTCTTTTTTACACACTCTCTTATATTTGGAAGGAAAAAATGTAGAGAAAGATAAGGGGCAATAACACTTGTTTTGCTATTCTATGTTCCCCCAAGTCTCCCGATAAAAATGATACCTCACTTGTGTGGGTAGGCCTAGCGCCCGCGACAGGAAATGCCCCAAAACACAACGTGGACACATCCCATTTTTTCACAAAATACAGAGCTGTTTTTTTGCAAAGTGCCTACCTGTAGATTATGGCCTCTAGCTCAGCCGGCACATAGGGAAACCTACCAAACCTGTACATTTTTGAAAACTAGAGACCTAGGGGAATCCAAGATGGGGTGACTCACGGGGCTCTGACCAGGTTCTGTTACCCAGAATCCTTTGCAAACCTCAAAAAGTGGCTAAAAAAACAAGTTTTCCTCACATTTCGGTGACAGAAAGTTCTGGAATCTTAGAGGAGCCTCAAATTTCCTTCCACCCAGCGTCCCCCCAAGTCTCCCGATAAAAATGATACCTCACTTGTGTGGGTAGGCCTAGCGCCCGCGACAGGAAATGCCCCAAAACACAACGTGGACACATCACAGAAAACAGAGCTGTTTTTTGCAAAGTGCCTACCTGTAGATTTTGGCCTCTAGCTCAGCCGGCACCTAGGGAAACCTACCAAACCTGTACATTTTTGAAAACTAGAGACCTAGGGGAATCCAAGATGGGGTGACTCGCGGGGCTCTGACCAGGTTCTGTTACCCAGAATCCTTTGCAAACCTCAAAAAGTGGCTAAAAAAACAAGTTTTCCTCACATTTCGGTGACAGAAAGTTCTGGAATCTGAGAGGAGCCTCAAATTTCCTTCCACCCAGCGTCCCCCCAAGTCTCCCGATAAAAATGATACCTCACTTGTGTGGGTAGGCCTAGCGCCCGCGACAGGAAATGCCCCAAAACACAACGTGGACACATCACAGAAAACAGAGCTGTTTTTTGCAAAGTGCCTACCTGTAGATTTTGGCCTCTAGCTCAGCCGGCACCTAGGGAAACCTACCAAACCTGTACATTTTTGAAAACTAGAGACCTAGGGGAATCCAAGGAGGGGTGACTCGCGGGGCTCTGACCAGGTTCTGTTACCCAGAATCCTTTGCAAACCTCAAAAAGTGGCTAAAAAAACAAGTTTTCCTCACATTTCGGTGACAGAAAGTTCTGGAATCTGAGAGGAGCCTCAAATTTCCTTCCACCCAGCGTCCCCCCAAGTCTCCCGATAAAAATGATACCTCACTTGTGTGGGTAGGCCTAGCGCCCGCGACAGGAAATGCCCCAAAACACAACGTGGACACATCACAGAAAACAGAGCTGTTTTTTGCAAAGTGCCTACCTGTAGATTTTGGCCTCTAGCTCAGCCGGCACCTAGGGAAACCTACCAAACCTGTGCATTTCTGAAAACTAGAGACCTAGGGGAATCCAAGGAGGGGTGACTTGCGGGGCTCGGACCAGGTTCTGTTACCCAGAATCCTTTGCAAACCTCAAAAAGTGGCTAAAAAAACAAGTTTTCCTCACATTTCGGTGACAGAAAGTTCTGGAATCTGAGAGGAGCCACAAATTTCCTTCCACCCAGCGTTCCCCCAAGCCTCCCGATAAAAATGATACCTCACTTGTGTGGTTAGGCCTGGTGCCTGCGACAGGAATAGATCACACAACGGTCAATGTTGGTCCTTACGTGAGGCAGCTGTTGACCCTGGGGTGATCCATTCCTGACACAGACACTAGTTGTAGGCACTCAAGTGGGGTAGTGTTTTTATCAGGACAGGTGAGGAGTCACTGGGTGGTAGGAATATTGTGGATCCCAGCATATTCCTGTAGTTTGTGTGACAGAAATGCGAGAAAAATTGAGTTTTTTTTCAACATTTCAGCTTTGCAGGGTATTCTGGGTAAGAAAACTTTGGGGAAGCCACACAAGTCACACCTCTGTGGACTCCCCCGAATGTCTAGTTTCCAGAAATGTTTGGGTTTAGTGTGTTTCTCTATATGGCCGCCGAATCCAGGACCAAAAACACAGGTGCCTGCCTTACAAAACCAGTTTGTTTTGCCATGGATAATTTTGATGTCTCCACAATATGATTTGGGTGGTGGAATTTGGGGCTGAACTAAATTGGGGAGCTCCCAAGAGAGCACTCTCTCTCTGCTTGCCGCCGCATTCACCTGCTCTCTGGGTTGGCCTAACCCACTATTACCCAGTTGCACAAACAGCTTGCGAAGGGACAGCAGGACTGTCCTCATCACCTCCCTCATAATGTACTGGAAGAGGAGTTATCGAATGGGACTCCTCTGACTGAAAAATCACTCCCAGAGTCTGCGCCATTGTCCTATCCCTCAGATGCTGTCTCAGTATCTGATGTCTCAGTCTCTGATCCTATGTCAGAGCGGTCCTCTATAACCCGAGTGCAGGCAGCAGTCATCCATCAAGATGCCATCTCTGCTATTGGCTAAACTGTTGCTCTAAAACACTAGCCTACGTAGACAGTCACAAAATCGATGGTGTGTGAGATACGTGCAACAGTAGAGGCCACCTTACCTGCGCTTCTTCCCTCAATCAGCACGTACTTTCAAGACACTCAAAAAACACCTTGTCACATACCATTCGTCACAGTCTTTAGCACCTCCTGCGCCCAGTCCAACAATCATTATTGGTGCTCCCACTCCCTCCTCCTCGGATTCCCTCATTACCACCCAGCAAAAGTGCCCTTCATCTCTCCATAGACTTTGCTAATGTACTCAGCTATTTACATAAAATACAGATTTGCTCTTTGCAGTAGGCATATAAACCTTCTGCGCTTCTTTATGGCACTAAAACTGCCACTAGACAAGTCGGACCCTTTTCCCCCCAGGGAAACCACACACATATTGACAAAAGTGATATATATATGACAGCCAATCACCTGAAACTCAACTCAAGCAAAACCGAAATAATCCTCTTTGGCCCACACAAAAACACCTGGGACCCCTCATGGTGGCCCACCACGCTAGGCCCTGCACCCACCCCCGCCAACCACGCACGCAACCTCAGCATCATCCTAGACTCCTCCCTCTCGATGACCCAACAAATCAACGCTCTCACCTCCTCATGCTTCAACACACTCCGTATACTGAAAAACATTCAAATGGATCCCTACAGAGACCAGAAAAAACGTCACTCACGCACACATCAGCAGCAGGCTTGATTACGGAAATGCCCTCTACGCCGGCACCACTCTAAAACTCAAGCGCAAACTACACGCATCTAGAACTCAGCAGCACGACTCATCCTCGACCTCCGCCGACACGAACACATCTCTCCACACCTCAAATCCCTCCACTGGCTCCCCATTGACAAAAGGATCACCTTCAAGATCCTCATCCTCGCACACAAATCACTCCACAACACAGGCCCTGCCTACCTCAACGAGAGTCACCTTCCACACCCCCACACGAAACGTCCGCTCAGCTGACCTCTCTCTCGCCTCTGTCCCCCGCATCAAACACACCACCACCGGGGGCAGATCCTTCTCCTACCTTGCACCCAAAACCTGGAACGCCCTCACAACCCACCTTCGCAAGACCCAAAACCTACTTCTTTTCAGGAAGGGCCTCAAAACCTGGCTTTTCGAACAGTGAACCTCCCAGCCCCCTTCCCTCCCCCGCCCCCCCCCCAAGCGCCTTGAGACCCTCACAGGTGAGTAGCACACTTTATAAATCTCTTTGGTATATATAGATCTACCTCTATATATATATATATATATCTATGTACATAGATATATCTATAGATATATCCATGTACATAGATATATCTATCTACATAGATATATAAATATAGATCTATATATAGATCTATTTTTTTTAGTTGTTGTATGGTTTCCTTGGGGGCCAAAATGGCCCCCAGGGAAACCCTACAACATCTAAAAAAAAAAATGCCCCCACAGGGGGTCACCCTGCCCACGGGCGACCCCCTGTCATTTTTTTATTTTTTTATTTATTTTTTTTAAAACAATCCCCGGGGGGGGGGCGCAATCGCGCCCCTCCCCCCCAGGGGGCACCTACCTTTTTTTTTTTAATTAATTATGCCCCCGGGGGCGGCGGCCCGTTTTCCGAGGGGGCCGCCCCCCCAAAGTGAAATCCCTGGCGTCTAGTGGTGTTTCCTGGCCCCCGATCGCAGCTGTGCTGCGATCGGGGGCCAGGAAACACTTTGAGAAGGCCTTGTAAGAAAGGGGAGACTCTCCCCTTTCTTACAAGGCCTTTTCAAAGTGTTTCCTGGCCCCCCGAAGTGTTTCCTGGCCCCCGATCGCAGCACAGCTGCGATCGGGGGCCAGGAAACACTTTCAGGAAGGCCTCGTAAGAAAGGGGAGACACTCCCCTTTCTTACGAGGCCTTCCCGAACGTGGGAAAGGCCGTTTTCCCCATGAAAGCAGGAAGCGGCCGCAAGGCTGCTTCCTGCTTTGATGGGGAAAACACCTTTGCAACGTCAGCGCGCCGCGAGGCGCGCTGACGTCACAAAGGGGCGGGTAGGGGGGCGGGGGGAGACACGGAAGCTTCCGTGTCTCCCGGGAGGGGTTTAAAAAAAATAATAAATCCTCTGGTGCGACGCACCCGAGGATTTATTGATACCCTTCCTGGTGTCGGCCACTGGTCGTGACCCGCACCAGGGAGGGTGTGTGGGCGTCGGCCAGTGGCCGACGCCCGCATTCAACGGGTTAAGAAGATGCACTCTGTACGAGCTGCATGTTTCTATAGTGCAGAACCTTCTGAAGAGAAAGGTAGCAAAAGAGTGACAAAGAGAGAACGCAGACATGAAAATGACTCTGCTAAGGTGAGATAAAGAGACAAGAGGAGTAGTGCTGTGAAAGAACGACATGGGATGAAATCAAGACCAACCGGCTTTGGTATTTGGCAACCACACTAGTCAGATTCAGAAACCCTTTAGGCACCTTATCTTTTTCAAATTAGGTACTGCGAGTGAGTCATCCTACTTAGCTACATCACTCTTTGGAAGATAACACATTCTGCAGCCTAGCGCAGATATTGTTTCGGGGTCACCATTAGAAGTCCACCACTCAAAACTTTCTCCCCAAGAATGTAGCACACCTTCCCATTGAATAGTGTTTGTTTTTTATCACCAGCCAATGACTCAGAGAAGAACTTCTGATTGTCCTGTTGTGAACTCCTCCCGTTGGGCTGCAACATTTCCTTGATATTGTGCAAGAACAGAATAGGGAATAGAGGAGATGAGGCAAAAGCATGCACAAAATTGTCAACTTGTAATGATTCCTTGTAGTTTGTGTACTCAAAAACAAATATTATGTGTTTCCCTGTCTGCATTACTACATGGAACAACCACCTCAAAAAACATATCATGGGTTTAAGGATTAAGGAGATGGGAAATCGACCAACTGAAAAGAAATAACCATCTTTCATCTGCCACCTACCACCCAACACTACTATCTCCATTAAAATGTATTTCTAAGATAAGTTCTTAATGCAATACTCTACACAGAACAGTAGTGAGCTATACTCTTATAGGACTTGCTGAGGGAGATTCTTACCAGGAAAAACGTCTAAGCTGTATGTTTGACATCTTTCTGCAGTCAGTGTATAGACGTCTAGAGCCCAACAAGTAGGAATGTGTCACTTTGATTAATGGCTTCTATTCTTTCCTGAAGTAGAGAAGTGTTTCTGAAAATCAAAGTTGGTACAGACCTAACAAACATTTTGATCATTCTATGATGACATCGGAGAAAATTACTTCGCTTGAACTTAAATCTGCTCATCAGAACAGTGTATTTTAAACATTTTTATGGCAACCTCAAATGATTGATTCAATCAGTGATTGATAAAAGTTACAGTGGAACAGCTACTCAGACTGGCAAAAGCCAATGCCATTCTTACATTCAAAAGAACATTATTTAAAATGCATAAACCATAGACGTTTAGAAGCAGTCGAAACGGGTTGCTAGCAAAAACAAGGGCCAGCAAAGGCTGCCTCTGACTATCCCTTAACAATGCCCCCATCTTAGCTATGTAAACTAGAGCAACATGGTGTCTAAAAGAGGTTGCTGCTTATCTTATATGAAAAGATTATGATTCTGAATTGTGATTTGGATTCTTATTGAAGATTAGAAAGATCCATAAAGAGCAATGGAGGGGGACAGAGAACTCATTTGCTCAACAGGTACAGTTATACTGTGCCCCCAAAAAGAACAAGCATTTTCAATGCAACGGGGCTCGCATTTGCTCGAGTTGGAGCTATTTGCGTTGTAAACTCCCAACCTAACTTTTCTTGCCACACAAATTAAAAGAAAAAAAACACGTAAAATGCAGCGCGATCGCGCTGAAATTGAAAACGAAAAAACAGAGCGTGATCGCGCTATGTAAACCCCAGCGCGATCGCGCTGCAGGGAAAATTAACAGATAAAGTAGTCCAGAAACCAGGCTCAAAACATCGAGCCTCGTATGTTTCTAGTAGTTTACCGGTGCTGTGTAGGTGGGCTAAACACCGGAAAAGGCATGACGTATGCATGCCTTTCACAAATGAAAGCAAGAAGATTTTAAAGAGCAAGCCCAGGAACCAATGAAAGAGACTGACGTGACCTGGGCGTGGTTTAAAGCCCAAAGAGAGATTACTTTATGGACGGAGCGCTTTGCGCTCGCCCATAAAAAGGAGTTTCATGAAATCAAAACAGAAGATTAAGGCCCTCATTACAACCCTGGCGGTCGGTGTTAATGCAGCGGTAATACCGCCAACAAGCCAGCGGAAAAAAAAGGGGATCACGACCACGACAGAACCCGCCAACACAGACAGCCACTTTAACACTCTGACCACCACGACGGAAGCAACAATCACCACGGTGGTCACCGCCAACAGACAGGCGGAAGACAATGTACCGCCTACCCTATCACAACCCACCAATCCACCAGCTTTTACGGGGCGGTACCAATGCCATCAAAAGCACGGCGGAAACAGTACCCAGAAGGGGAACCACTCACCTTTCGACACTCAACGAAGAACCAGGACACCATGGAGCCCGAACTAAAGGTCCTATCGATGCTGGTGTATCTGCTAATACACCAGGAACACTAAAGACGGTGGCAGCGACGACCACGGTGAGTACAGCACCTAGCATACAGGGGAGGGGGGAGGATAAAGAGAGTGACACACACAGGCAACATGCAACACTCCCACCCTCACCCAAAACACCATACACACAAACACATGCAGCAACAGTTCATGTACACCCCGTAACCCCCTGGAAGAATGCAAGGACAAAAGGAATTGAGTGCAAATAGTGATATTTAGAAAAATGCAGATTGTAAACAAGAGTATTTCCAAATATTTATAATATGTACAGAAAGCCGTACACTGTCCTTTGAAATGTTTATGGCTCAGTGGGCAAAAAATCATGGGCGAAGCCCAAACTTGACACCTGCCTCAAAACGGAGAAAACACTGCAGGGGCAACAGGTTGAAAATACACAGGCACCTCAGGGGGAAGGGGAGGAGGGGCACCTCAGCTGGAAGATGGTACTACGCCACTGCTCCTGGAGGGGGCTCCATGCCCACAGCGATCTCCTGGGTAGTGCAAAGCCACAGTCTCTCTAGTGGGTGGTTTGCCCACTGCTTGGTCCTGGGGAGTGGTTTGCCCACTGCTTGCTCCTGGGGAGTGCAAAGCCACAGTCTCTCAAGTGGGTGGTTTGCCCACTGCTTAGTCATGGGGAGTGCAAAGCCACAGTCTCTCAAATGGATGCCTTCTTCCACTGGTTCTGGAGGGGGCCTTGTGCCCAGTGTGCTTCATCCTGCCAAAGAAAGTGATAGTGGATGCATATCTTCACTGATTCTGGAGGGGGCCTTGTGCCTAGCTTCTTCATCCTGCCAAGAAAAGTGATAGTGGATGCATATCTCCTCTGGTTCTGGAGGGGGCCTTGTGCCCAGTGATGCTGCACCTGGGGTGTGGCAGTTCCCATTCCCTCACCTGGGTGTCTGAGGCATGAGATGTGCAGGGAACAAGTAGCATGATACTCAATGGAGGCAGAGCCAGACTCCATCCTGCGGCGACTTAGGCTGCAAAGTGCTCGTAGTGCTGGTGCTTCAAGTGGTGGGTGGGGGGTCCAGGCCACCTCCTGCATCTCTGGATAGCTGCCCACTGGGGATGCTGCTGATGACAGATGTAGTGGCACCGGCTGGGCATGTGGTGGTGCAGATGGCAGTGCAGGTGGCGGTGTTTGTGGTGGTGTCTGCGGCGGAGATGCTGCTGGTGCTGGCTGTGGTGCAGGTGCTGTTAGTAGTGGAGGGAGACACCAGGCCGTCTCCTGCAGCCTCGGACGGCTGCCCACTGGGGATGATGCTGCTGACTGTTGTGGCAGCGGCAGTGCAGGGGGTGGTGCAGGTGGCGGTGCAGATAGCAGTGCAGGTGGCGGTGCTGGCGGCAGTGCTTTCTGCGGTAAAGGTTGCTGGGCTGTCGGTAATGATGGTGGGCACCAGTCCCTCACCTGGAGGCTCCGAGGCATGAAGTGCCTTGCCTTGGGTTTTCTTCCCCTTCCCCACCTTGGCAGATGCTGCTGGGACCTTGGCACTGGCAGATGCAGTTGTGGAGGAGGCCTTGCTGGGTGGGTCGTGCTTCTTGGATGTGTTGCATGCTGGCACCTTCTTCACTTTGGCCTGTGGCGGAATGTGTTGCTCCTTTGCAAGGGTCAGTGGCACACTGGCAGCCCTGACGGGTGCCCCCTTTGATCCCCTGGGACTTGCAGGTACCACAGCGGATGCCGACTTGGTGGCTGAGGTGCTGGTCTGTGATCTTGACACCCTGGCCTGTGTGGGAGGACGGGGGGAGGCGTAGGGAAGAGGTCAAAGTTGGCAAGGAAAAGTTTTTTAGACACACTGGGATGAGAAGATGGAGAGGGTTTGGGAGTGGAGGAAGTGGGAGTGGTTGTAGGAGGTGTACGTCTGCTGAGTTTGGGTGAAGGTGCATGGGCTGGATGCTGTTGTGAGGTGGACGGCTGTTGGGTGGGTGCTTGCATTTGTGTACTTTGGGAGGAGGGGTCACAGACACACTGGGAGAGGACACGGGATGTGTGCATGGTTGTGGGGGTGGTGACTGCTCGTGAGGGGCGTGCTGGTGATGGACGTAGTGGATGAGGATGTAGTGCATGCAGGTGTGAGTGGAGATGCTACTGGGAGGGGGATGGACGATGAGGAGGAGGGGGACACAGTAAAGGCAGTGGATGTTGGTGTGTCTGCATGGGGATGGTGCTTGTGTGAGTACCTGTGTGATGAAGTGTGGTGCTTGTGTTTGCCTCTGCCACTTCTATTTGTTGATTTGGGTGAATGCTAGTCTGAAGGTGTGCTTGGGATAGGCTGGGGTTGAGGGGATTGGGGCTGGGTAGAGAAAGTTGGAGGGGGAGGCTAGACACAGGGACAATGGCTGCCATCAGTGCTGTGCCCAGAGCCTGAAATGCCCTCTGTTGGGCCGCCACGCCAGAATGAATGCCCTCCAGGAATGCATTTGTTTGTTGCAAATGCCTCGCAACACCATGGATAGCATTCGGAAAGGTTGGCTGCCCAACAGTTAGGGATCTCAGGAGGTCAATAGCTTCCTCACTGAGGGCAGCAGGGCTGACTGGGGCAGGGCCTGAGGTGCCTGGGGCAAAGGAGATGCCCACCCTCCTGGGTGAGCTGGCAAGGGAAACACGATGAGGGGCTGCTGGGAGGGCGGTGCTGGTGGTGGGGTGGCGGTTGTACCTGTTGTTGGGGTGGGCACAGAGGTGTCTGCCACCGCCAGGGAGCTTCCATCAGAGGAGGAGTCGCTGTCACTGGTATCCCATCCTGTCCCTGTCGTGGAGCTCCCCTCGCATTCCGTCCCACTGGTGCCTTCACCCTCGGTGAATTCGGCTTCATGGGCCATGTGAGATGCAGCTCCCTCCGTAGCTGGTGCCTCTGCTCCTCAGCTCCTCCGTCAGATGATGCTAATGCACACAAGGACAGGGTGACAAAACAAAAAGGGGGGGAGAAACAGAGGATACACTTGGTCAATGCCAGCAACAACACTACTGTTGGCATACACAACACACAGGGAGCTGCCCTATGCACTAGGCAATGCCCAACCAGTCACTAAGGTAGTCACAAGCCCATAGGGTACAATGCCTATCACCAGCATCTGCACACCTGACACCCACAGGACCCTGCCCAGTAGTATATGCCCCCTAACACCATTGGGTTTGGAGTGCTTCAGAGCCTGCACACAAGGGACCTACGCTGCCATGATCGCCCTGGCCTAGGGGCACCCACAGCCCACATCCCCCACCCAGCTAGCTCCTAAAGTCAGGATTCAGAATCTGTACTCACCCCATTGTGGCTTCTGTGATGCCCTCAAGCGCCCATCCAACTCCGGATAGGCCACCGCCAGGATGCGGAACATCAGGGGGGGTCATGGTGCGACAGGCACCCCTTCCACGTTGGGAGGTCAGCCCCAGCTGGGCCTCTGCCATTTTCTTGGTCCAGTGGTGCAGGTCCTCCCATCTCTTGCAGAAATGGGTGCTCTGCCTGTGATAGACCCCCAGGGTCCGCACCTCCTTGGCGATGGCATGCCAAATGTCCTTTTTCTGGTGGGCGCTAACCTAGATAGAAAATACAGCAGAAAAGGAAATTACTCAACCGTCCGGACCAGCATACTCATTGCCCCTCAGTTCCCACCCATGCCCTGACGCACATACACTGACCACCTCTCATGCAGCACTCACGCCAGGATGCATCAGCACCCCCCAACATGTGGCTTACATCCACACCACTCCAAACATGCATTGCCCACACATGATGATAACAGTGTACCCACCTGTTTGTCTGGATAACCGTAGAGTGATGTGTACTGGGTAGGACCCCATTCACCAGTTTCTCCAACTCCTCCACAGTGAAGGCAGGGGCCCTTTGCCCAGAGACTGTAGCCATTGTCACTTCCAGACTCAGGTCACAGCAGCACTTGCAGTGTAGGTCCTCTCCTGTTGACGGTCAGGTAGCAAGTGAGTGAATAGTTAGAAAATAGCGGTGACGTCCACGCCAGTGTGTACTTTTACCGCCGGCGTACATCACCATTGGCTCCTGGAACCCATAGGGCCCAATTAAAACCAATGCGAAGTTGAGCGGCGATCATCGACCGCCTATCGCGACGGCGCACAACGCCAGCGCACTTACCTCATTTCTACTTGTCCCTCCTCACAGGTCAGGCAGCTGCCATTTCAGGGGGGCACATGGCATGGCACCTAACTGCGTCACAGCAGACATTGGCCCATCAACTACTGTCGACTTCACATACTGCTTGAGTGACCTATTTTCAGCAACAGTTGTGCATTCTATGTTTAAATATCACTTTCTGCTCACTGTTCTCCTCCATAGACTACAACCGCTGAGGCAGATGATGAGATGGCGGCATCCTCCGGTGTACAGACCCCTGGTGGATCTGTCAACAATGGAGGACAGACACATTATCATCACATACAGACTTTATCGTGCCACAATCCAATAACTGTGTGCCCAATTGGAGCCTGACCTGATGTCAGCTATCCGTCAGCCTACAGGAATACCCCCTCTAGTGCAGGTTCTGTCAGTGCTGCATTTCCTGGCAAGTGGTTCCTTTCAAGCTACAGTGGCCATGGCATCAGGAATGTCTCAGCCAATGTTCTCCAACGTGTTGTCCAGAGTGTTGTCTGCCCTGCTGAAACACATGCACAGCTACATTGTGTTCCCCCAGGTGGATGATTTGGCCACAGTGAAAGCTGACTTCTATGCCCTGGGACATATCCCCAACATCATTGGTGCCATTGATGGGACACATGTGGCATTTGTTCCCCCCCGGAGAAATGAACAGGTTTACAGGAATAGAAAAAGCTATCACTCGATGAATGTGCAGATGGTGTGTTGCGGACCAGTACATCTCCCATGTGAATGCCATTTACCCTGGCTCTGTGCATGACGCCTATGTCTTGAGGAATAGCAGTATCCCTTATGTGATGGGTCAACTCCAGAGGCACTGGGTGTGGCTAATAGGTGAGGTGAGCCTAAAGTCCCCACCCACTATAAGGAGGTGTCTGGGTATGGGGTTGTCCCTAAGGGTTAGTGTGTGTCTAACAGTTGTCCCTCGATATTTACAGGTGACTCTGGTTACCCCAACCTCTCGTGGCTACTGACCCCATTGAGGAATCCCAGGACAAGGGCAGAGGAACGTTACAATGAGGCACAGGGGCGTAGAAGGAGGATTATTGAGAGAACCTTCGGCCTCCTGAAGGCCAGGTTCCGGTGCCTCCATCTGACAGGTGGATCCCTGTACTACTCACCAAATAAGGTGTGCCAGATAATCGTGGCATGCTGCATGTTGCACAACCTTGCCTTGAGACGTCAGGTGCCTTTTCTGCAGGAGGATGAACTTGGAGATGGTCTTGTTGCAGCCGTGGAGCCTGTGGACAGTGAGTAAAAGGAGGCAGATGAAGAAGACGGTGACAACAGAACAAACATTATACAGCAGTACTTCCAGTGACACACAGGTATGAGACTGTAACTCAACTTTACTTTTCAGTAATCTTTTGTACATTGTACATGGTAGCCTCTTACCCTCTGTCTATGGACACTGACTGTACGCCTTGGATTCTCTATTTTCAGATCTGTGTACCCTATTCTGGCTCCTGCTATATGTAATGCTGCCCACCAAAGGTCATCCTGTAGTAAATTTGACTTGACACATACTTTGCTCTGCTTTGATGATGTTGTACTAATACATTAATCGATTCATGACACTGACTCCAGTATGGTATTTGTTTCGAGGGTGTTTATTTTTGTGCCAATAAGTATGGGGTATGTGCAAGGGGCTGGGGTGATGGTGGAGGAATGTCCAGTTAGAGTCCAATCTCTTGGTATCACAGGTGCATTGTCCAAGGGGACATAGGAAGTGCAGCAATGGCAGTTCAAGGTGGACAGGGTGACATAGAGGGACAGAAGGGTGACAATCAGGAGGGTCTTATTTCCTGGCGGGGTCTTGGCAATGTTCTCTGTCTTCTGTCTGGATCACAGGGACCGTTTGCGGGGTGGTTCTCCTTCTGCAAGGGGTGGGGTGCTGGTGGCCTGTTGGTCCTGTGGCGGGGCCTCCTGTCCACTAGCGCCGGCGGAGGTGGAAGGCTGTTCCTCGCTTTGGCTAGTGTCAGGCGCCCTTTGTTGTGCCACTGCCTCCCTCATGGTCTTGCCCATGTCAGCCTGTACCCCTGCAATGGTGACCAGGATGGTGTATATTTTTGTGAGGACCTCCTTGATCCCCAGGTACTGTCCCTCCTGCAGCCGCTGGGTCTCCTGCAACTTGGACAGTACCGGGCCCATGGTCTTCTGGGAATGGTGGTATGCTCCCATGATGTTTGAGAGTGGCCTGTGGAGGGTCGGTTCCCTGGGCCAGTACTCCCTCTGTCGCACAGCAGTCCTCCCAGCTTCCCTGTTGCCCTGTGCCTCTGTCCCCTGAACCATGTGCCCACTGCCCCTGACCCTAGGTCCCTGATCGTCCTGAGTTTGTGGGGTGGCCTGTGGTCTCTGTAGTGGTGGACACACTGCTGACTGACGTGTCCTGGGGACAGTGGCATGGGCCCACTGGGTGGGTGCTGTGCTGGTGTTTCCTGAGGGGGAGGCTCTGTGGTGGTTTGGACTGTGGCAGGGTAACCTACTGTCCGGAGGCCCCTCATGGGCCAGGTTGGTCATCGTGATCCAGGTGTGCAGAGCTGCTGTCATCACTGTGGTCCTCTTCTAGGGGATGGGCGCTGGATATGGCCTCCTCTCCGGGGACGTTGGGTAGGGGTCCTGTTGGGATGCAAAATGCATTGTCATAGTATCTGCGTGTGCCATCCTGTGCATGGCTGTGTTTCCCACTATGATTGTGCTTTCCCTGTCGGCTTGGCCTTGTGTGAGTGGTGATTTTGTGGGCTGGGTGAGTCTCTCTATTGGGCATGATGGGGTGATGGGTGCCCATGCAGGTCTGTGATAGGTGTCCATGCATTGGGGGTGCATGCACGGCTTGGTTTTGGGATGGGTGGGTTGTGTTAGTGGGGTATATGTGAGTTGGTGGAGTGATGGGGTGGGGGTAGGAGTTTGTGATGGCATGCAGATGGGGGAGATAATGTAGAAATGATTTGACTTACCAGAGTCCAGTCCTCCTGCTACTCCTCCGAGGCCCACAGGGTGCATGATCGCCAAGACTTGCTCCTCTCATGTTGTTAGCTGTGGCGGAGGAGGTGGGGTCCACCAACAGTCCTCTGTACAGCAATCTGGTGTATTGAAACCACAGAACGCACCTTCCCCCGTAGGTCGTTTCACCTCTTCCTGATGTCATCCCTTGTTCTTGGATGTTGTCCCAAGGCGTTGATCCTGTCCACAGTTCTCCGCCATAACTCCATCTTCCTTGCAATGGATGTCTGCTGCACCAGTGATCTGAATAGCTGTGGCTCTACCCGGATGATTTCCTCCACCTTGACCCTTAGTTCCTCCTCAGAGAACTTGGAGTGGCTTTGGGGTGCCATGGATGTGGTGTGAGTGATATGTGTGAGGATGTGTGGGGTGCTGTGATGTGTGTGCTGTGAGGTGCACGGATGGTGTATGGGTGATGGTGTTCTGTGGCTCAGATTGAGTGGGTGCTCCTGGCTTGTCTCTCTCTCTGTTCGCAATCTTTTTTTTTTGTGGAAAGGGTTGTGGGTAATATGGGTGGGTGTTTTCTAGTGGTGTGAGTTTGTGGTGTGTGTATGTGTGTCAGGTGTGTGGTTTGAATTGTCCAATGTGGTGGTGTCTTGTAAATGTGTGTGTATTTTGAGTGCGACGGTGTGTACTGCCAATGGTTTACTGCAGTTGAAAGACCGCCGCGTTGATTAGTGGGTCGTGATACTGTGGGCGTATTCCTGTTGGCGTAATAGTGTGGGTTTTGCTATCGCTGGTTTATCACTGACCTATGGTGTGGCGGACTTGTGTGGGTGTCTGTATTGTGGCCGTATTCTATATGTGGGTCATGATACCCGTGACGGATTAACGCCGCGGTCACAGTATGTTGGCGGCCGTCAGCACGGAGGTAATGGCGTTTACCGCCAGGTTTGTAATGAGGGCCTAAGTTTGCATTGTTAAGTGTTGAACTTAAAAAGGAAATATAGCAAACTATCACACAGTAATTGCTTTTGTCAAACAGGCCTGTATTTCTTTTGCATCTTTAATAAAACTTGCCCACATAGGTATACTTTTCAAACAAAAAAAAAACCTTAAATCCAACAACATGTTATCATGTAGAAAAAAAAACCCAAAAGAATACACAATAGAGATTAGTGGATAGCACCGTACCTTCATTTTATAACAGGCTTAGTTGCCCACGCAGCAAACAGTAGATCCATATTTCAACACTTAGGGGCATATGTACAAGCACCTAGTGCCACCATGCGCCACCCTAGCGTCATTTTGTTTTACCAAGGTGGAATTAAGGAGGCCTTTCTCCCACGCCATATTTACAAAGTGGCACAATGCTTGCATTGCGCCATTTTGTAAACCCTTGTTCCACATTATGCCTGATTTGCTAGGAATAATGTATGCAAGGGGGCATTCTGACACAGGCAGGCCTGAAAAATTGACTCAGTGAAATTTACATTTCACTTCGCCATTTTTTCAGTCATTTTTAATGCCTGCTCAGAGGGGGTGTTAAAGTGACGCACCCCTTTAAATCAATGGGCCTCCCTGTACTTTGTGGCACTAGTGTCAACTTTTTTTCACTAGTGCAGCTAAGCGCCACAATAGCGCAAAAAATGTTGACACTATTGTCCTAATGACCTCCATGATGCACCATATGATAAATACGATGCAACCATGGTGTTGTTAGGAGGGGCAGGGGTGACGCAAGAAAAGTGGCACGTCAGGACCTTTGTACAGAAAAATCAAAATTTTAATTTTAGGCATACAGATTTCTTACCGGCCATACAAAAAATTAATCATAATGTCTTATAATTCCTAGCAATTGGACACAAATAAGAAACATGTCAGGCTCAAAGATGAATTCAACTCACCATTTAGCAGTTCCTTATTTAGGTTTGCTCGGTCAACTGAAAGAATACACTGCAAAAAACAAAGATGGAATATATTTACCAAATACTTATGCATACATATGTTATCACTTGCACACGTCAATTCTACCAATATATGAACTTCTAGCAGTTGGAATAACGTTGCCTTATCTGTTTGAAAATAGAGATATTTTTTTGTCTTGTAGAAATATTTATTGAAACTATCTCGCCAAGGTGTTTTGGACGAGTTAATAGAAATTATTTGAGGCATTTCTATGCCGGGATGCATATTACAAGAGATACGTAGTGCACTGATTTGAATACAACAGACCGTGAAAGAATATATTGAATTTATAATCCCAGTGAAAAAGCCTTTGTGAAAAAGATAAGAATTAGGGTATCGGTATAAATCGCTATTCCACAAAACCTGTTCCTATTTCGATTTGAGTGTGAGATCAGTATAGTCCTATTATTTCTATATTAGAGTGTCGATTGTCGGGGTGAGTGGGGGCAAGTTATTAAAACAGGGTAAGAGACAGAGTCCCAACGACTGCCAGCACCCTTAAAGTGGCAGTCATCTGTTGGCACTCCAATCAGCACTTTAAAATTCGTTGTTTAAAATATATGGACTGGGCACTGCCATTTTATTTAAGTTCCTCCCTCCCCCGCACCAGGGCATACTGCTCTGTGCAACCATTAAAACATATTAGGTGCAGAAACCCCAGTCATGGTATTAATGGATGAGGATCTACACCAGGTAAAATAAACGGTTAAGAGAGGGGAATGTCTGCGGGCAGAGGCACGAGGGGGCTCCTTCCTGTCCCCTCCTGCACCAGAGTGGCAACAACGCACTCCTAGAGAGGCCAAAGTCTCTCCAACCTCAGATACCTTCACCATCTCACTCAACTTCCCCGACCTTCACCACCTACCCCACAGATGTTTACTATCTCCTCTGATCAGTGTTAACCTTCCCACAATTGGGTAAACTTGCATAACAGGACCTTGTACTCCTGGGTCTGGCAGGTGATTTCCCAGTCCGTTGACTTCTGCTCATTAACTCATAGGGAATATAGGCCAGAATCGTTCACCCTGGCCAAGTGTCTCCATAATGAGTCAAAGGGAGTTTGGAACAGGGACCCTTGACTCTGCACTTTTGCGTCTTGAAGATTATTTTGGTTTTTTTATGCTATAAAGAAATATAATGAAATTGAGCATTTTTTAGTAAAGGAATTCTGGTAGGTGTTTTTCTCTTCATTTTTATATTATCAAGATACATATGTAGGGAGGACCTTTCATGGCATCTAACAATGATTTAGGACATTTTATAGAATATTCTTGCTTTCACCAGCACCCAGACGAGGTTTATTTGGTGCTGAATGTTGTTTTGATTTTTGCGAGAATCATAGAAGCAACACAGTGTTGTGTTTTGTGGTCGGTGAAGTTTGTTGATAGGTAAGTGGGAGTGCAATATTTCCATAGAGAAGGTGGAACTTTAAATGTACTTCATCCCCAACTGAGGAGTACTAGTCAATATGGATGAATGGAAGAGTATTTTGAAGTCTGTGGAGATTACTTAACCATCCTCCACTTTGGATATTATATTAAGGATGAGAATGGCTCCCCGATGGTACCTACGTTTGTAACATTAAGCTTGAGAGGGGCAGTTTGTCTGAAAACTGATAGAGGTAGATTTAGCCAGCTGTCTTTAAGAGGTGGAATAGATTTAGAACTAGGATTACAGTCTTGCAGAGGAAGGTTTTAAATTGTTATGACTAATTTAGATTATAATTGCTTTCAGGCTATTCAAGATGTTTTGAAATGATCCTCCCCCAGCCCTCACCCCGTGGATGACAGGTAGATTTGCAGGCCATCTGCATAAGGGTAGAAGAGGAGGTTTTGAGTTTTTCGGAGGTTCATTAGAAGTTCTAACAGTATGTTGTAATATAGGGCAACAAATGGGGATCCTTGAGCAACTCCACAAGAGACTGGACCTAAAGGGGATGGGAATACGCCTAGTTTTACTTCATAAACTAGCTAGTGAAGAAAACGTTGAAACAATATTGTGACTGTGGCAAGAGCTAGAATAAAGTCAGCAAAGAAAATCGGCACAACTCATTATTTAGAAGTAGGAAAACAACTCGAGGAGTGTTAGACTTTTCATCCTTGGTGTGGTCTCCCTTAACTTTTTGCCTCTGTTTCCCAGGTTGTTGATGAGTGCTGGACTCTGTTTTTGCTGTTTTTGTTACTCTGGGCACTTTACCAATACTAACCAGTGCTAAAGCGAAAGTGCTCCTCTGCAAATTGTGTATGTAATTGGTTCAACCATGATTTGCATATTTGATTTACTGGTAAGTCCCTAGTACAGTGCACTAGAGGTGCCCAGGGCTTGCAAATGAAATGTTACTAGTGGGCCTGCAGCACTGGCTGTGCCACCCACCTCAGTAGTTCTGTAAACATGGCTCAGACCTGCCACTGCAGTGTCTGTGTGTGCAGTTTTTAACTGCCAATTCAACTTGGCAAGTGTACGCACTTGCCAGGCCTAAACCTTCACTTTTCTTACATGTAAGGCACCCCTGAGGTAGGCCCTAGGTAGCCCCATGGGTAGGGTGCAGTGTATGTTTAAGGTAGGACATAAACTAATGTGTTTTTTATGTCCTAACTGTGAAATACTGCTAAATTCGGTTTTCACTGTTGCAAGGCCTATCTCTCTCATAGGTTAACATGGGGGCTGCCTTTAAATATGATTAAAGTGTAGATTTCCTTTGAGAGCAGATAGACATCTGGAGTTCGGGGTCCCTGAGCTCACAATTTAAAAATACATCTTTTAGTAAAGTTGATTTTAAGATTGTGTGTTTGAAAATGTCACTTTTAGAAGGTGAGCATTTTCTTGCTTATCCCATTCTGTGACTTTGCCTGTTTGTGGATTCCCTGCCTGAGTCAGTTTTACAGTTGGGCTGTTTGCACCCCTCTCTAGACAGTGACACAAAGGGAGCTAGGGTGTAGCCTGTATATCCTGATGGGCCATCTGGGCTGAGGAGAGGGGAAGAGTGGTCACTTACACCTGAAAGGGCTATGCTTGCCCTCGCACAATGCAGTCTCCAGCCCCCTGTTGTGCTTGGGGCCTGGGCAAGGCAGGATCTTGAAAACAACAGAGACTTCTATTTGAAGTATGCCTACTTCAAATGCAGAAAGGGGTATAAGAAGAGCACCCAAAACCCCTTAAAATCAGATTACTTCAGGAACCAAGAGGAACACCTGCCAATTAGAAGAGATGAAGAAGCTGGAGGAGGAGTACTGCCCCTTTGCCTGTGACTGTGCTTTGCTGGGTTGGCCTGCAGTAGCTGTTTCTGCCTGAAAGAGAACAAAGACTGACTGTTGTGTGACTTCCCAATGGTGAAGAATCTCCAAGGGCTTCAAACTGAGCTTGCCTCCTGCTGTTGAAGTGTCATGGACAGCAAAGACTTCTCTCTGCCAGCACTTGGGCTTTCTGCTGAGAAAGGAGCAGCTGGTGGAAAAGGACAGAAATCCACTCAAAGACCACTGTGTGGGGAAACTTTAGACGCACCACCTCTTCACAGCTGAAAAACGACATGCCACCAGCCTCGGAGCTGAAATCGACGCTCCACCTGCATTGTGGCAGGCAGATCAATGCAACGAGGCTGGAGGAACGACATGCAACACTCACAGCGGCTGCTGTTAATGACGCAAGCCCCCACGAAGCGCAGTTTCTTGACACCGTGTGACCAGATTTCTACGCAACATCGCTGGGTGTGGAAAATCAACGCAAGGCCTGCCCGGACCCGAGGTGCCCATCTGGATCGATGCATCGCTCTCTTGCGGGAGAGAAGAAATGATGCAGGTCGACCTGACCGGAGGAGGAACGAGGCACGCTCCTGCTTGCGAGTGAGAAATCAACGCATTGCTGGCCTTTTCCGACACATACTCGCCCGTGCAACTTTATTTTGCCGCTACTCAGGTATTTTTGTATGCTGAACATTCTCACTGTTTTCTAAAGGATTTAAGACTCTTTTGCTTTTTAAATTCATAACCTGACTTGTGTATGTTGGATTTTTATCGTTTTGGATTTATTTTGTTTGGATAAATATTATCTATTTTTCTAAACCTGTGTTGTGTCATTTTGTAATGTTTTCACTGAGTTACTGTGTGTGTTGGTACAAATACTTTACACCTTGCTTCTGAAGTTAAGCCTGCCTGCTCATGCCAAGTTACCAAGGGGGTGAGCAGGGGTTAACTGAGGGTGATTCTTCTTTACCCTGACTAGAGTGAGGGTCCTTGCTTTGTTGTATAGACTTTGATTGTGTTATCATGTATGAAGTTGTTCTCCTATTCAGAAGTAGACTGGAAGAATGCATTTACTATAGATAGATATACTCGACCCAAAATTCTTCCTATAGCCTTTTATTGTCATCCTCTGAATAAAATATGGATAAGAACAATTATGTAATAGTCTTTGGACTTTTTATTGTATAGAGTTTAAGGTATGATGATTGAGTCTGGTTTTGAGTGTGAATGACCTTTGATGTGATTGATGGATGGTGGTTGTTGTTCATGATAGGGTGGGGTATTTATCTTGTATTACCTTTATGATTTTTGTGTATTATTGTTCTCAACACATTTTTGCTATAAATTGTTATAAATAAAACGAATATATCAATGGACGCGTATGATTGTTTAATAATTATAGATAAGTATGCCAAAATGAATAGAATTATGCCATCAGATATACCATGACTAGAGCAAATAAATTGTTTTATAGACATACATAAGGAATGGTTTAGCTGGGACCTATGAGAGAATTTGTCTGACATACTTATAAAAATACATTTATTGCGTTGTTGTTTGTAACATATATTCATAGAGTTAGATTCAAGAGTAGCTCTATTCAGATTTTTTTAGTGTTGTACAGAGCGTAACCTGAATGCCAACCAAAAACCCCATTTCTAACAACTCTGGACAACAATTTTTTACAGAGGTATATCAGTGGGGTAGGACTATAAGATATATGGGCTACTAAATGGCCAGCAACCAGGAAGAAGGTATAACCCACCATCCCATGCTGAGTAAAAGGAATAGGGATATCCCAGTGCCTGACCCACCCACAGGGATGGGGGTATGATCGGTGACCTGCTCATCTCACCCTTTAACAGTTTCCTTTCATTGATAAACTGCAAAATTAGGCAGAGTGTCAGTCGTTCATGCAGGGCAAAGTGATGAGATCTAATATGTGCAGATAGACCTCCAAGCTTCAAGCTCCCCTGCTTATCTCCACCCGATTCATGCTGGTGTTCAAAGAAATGTATTTTTGTAAAATACCCATTCTTCATGTAATTACCTGGTTTCGCTTTCCATAGGGAATCGAAGACTGTTTTCCTGATAGTGAATGAATCATCCTGGCCCTCATTGGAATTCCTTTGGAAAGAATCTAAAAACAAAGGAAAACACTATTTATTTTTTAACCACAACTTCTATACCCAGACTACATTTCAAGGCAATTCTTAACATATGCAGGCTATTTTGTAATTAGAAAGATGACAGGTAATTATCCCTCCTTTATGGGAAAAGAGGTTTGTTTGTATTGTTCTTATTTACTCGATCTTACAATACTTTCAAGCTTCTCTTCCATCTTCCACTGCTAAACTGATTTTGAAAAAGGGACAGTCAACCTTCATTAAGTTTAACAAGTTATATCTCGAGCTCTGTCATGAATAATAAATGCACATGCCTACACATGATTTGTTTTTTCAAGGATACCAACATTTACATCTCTTTGGATGGGGAATATTATTGTTTCAGTTCAGATGATGATTGTCTAGACTTATAGGATTCAAATTCTGTCAAATTTATGCTCAATGAGCCACCAATTTGAGAACTTATAATCACGTTTAGAAGGTCATTCCTGGATCAGTATTGCAACTGTGTTAAAAGTACACTTTTGGCATATTTTTACACTGTATATACAGCATATGAGCAACAAGCACTTTAACTGAAACTGATTCTCCTTGCCACTTATCAGTAATGTTTTTCTCTTGATTTCCTATTCAAATCTCATTTTACCTCTATAGCATAAAGTATACCAATTTTCTCTTTTAATGTAATTTCCAATTATGACATTGACTGTCTTCATGATTGGTTCACCTATTTTCTTCTACAGGGACCCTTGTCCCCTAAAATAGAACCTTGAGCTAGCATCTCATTTCTGTGTTGAGTGAATATGGATATGTAGTGTGTGTAAAACATGTGCTGTGATAACATGTGTGGATGATTGAGCATGAGTAAAGGAGGTCAGTGGGATCCAGTTTGGATGGACCTGGCCTGGCACAGACCAAGATGAAGGGTGAAAACTTATTTTCCAGAATGTGGAAGTGTATTACTTGCATTTCTGTGGCCTGTGGAATAAGAAGAAGACACAGAAGGATCGTGACAGGGCAACCTTTAGACATTTCATGCGGCCTTTTGTTAGTAAGGAGTTGCAGATTAAACTTCCTGAGCACTGCCCGTTTGGTTGATAGCAAGGGTGAGGTGTGGGGCTGCAGTCTCTGTTGTGTGAGATGAGGAACCTTCTACATCAGACCTACCCTTCTGTCTGTCCCTGATTACTCCTTCAGCTGGGCTGATGACAGCCAGGTGTAGAAGCCACACACCTCTATTGCTCCTGATTGGAGTCAGCCCCAGTGCTACCTGCTATGGGAAGCAAACCTTCACACAAAGACTGTGTATCCAGAAATTACAAAAGGGGACCCTTGAGGAACCACCCCAACTACAGTTTGAGAGAGTTGATCTGTATCTTCTCTCTAAAAGTTGTGTATGACAGTGAGTTTGTTCCAGTTCCAAGTTCTTAATGACCAGGGGACTACTGTGCAACCTGCCTCAGAGCCAGTCTTGCAGATGTGAAAGGACATCACCTGAAGGGGTGCACCTCCTAATGGAGGAGCTGTGGTCTTCCTGAAGAACCAAAAACCTCCCTGCCTTCTGAGGGAAGGAATATGCCTGGTTCTGTAGGAAGAGAGGTTGTCCACGATGATAAGGCTGGGGAGTCTCCAGTCGCTTAGAGACTTCCACAGAGAGCTGACTGTCTGAAAACCAGCTAGGTGGGACCCGTTTTCTTCAAGGAGGCCCCCCTGGTCTTTAATCCCAGGTCCTGGCAGGTGCCACAAGTGCTGTGATCATATTTGGCCCAGCCGGTGCTGCAACTGCTGTGATCATACACCCAAACGTGGGCTGCACCTGCACTGATCTTCGTGGGCCAGGCCAAGGCCTCAACGTCCGTGCTCATTGTAGGTCCAGTAGCGGATGCAATTGCGGTGATCATCATTGGTCTGAATGGGGGATGCAGCCACTGTGACCACGATAGGCCAAGTTTGGGCTGCAAGTACAGTGATTATCATAGAGTCCTGGTTAGGACTGCACCTAACTTTGATTTGGTATTGACTGCGACTGCTGCAACACCCATTGGCATTAGAAGGGATGACTCTGTCCTTGGCCCAAGTAGAACCTCATCAATGCAACCATCACCAATGTAACCATCCTAGTCTGCCCCTGTCGAGTTTGCACCACTGCCAGCAAATGGAATCTAGAGAATGAGACTTGGTGGGTGGATAGATGGATGCAGCCCACACTAAACTTTGATTGTGGTGCAGTAGACATCATGCTCATTGTGGACCACTCACTAGGTGCAAAGGAGATCTGCCTGAATGTAGGAACGAAGAACTAGCACTCTGTGTACCTACCTCCTACACAGACTTGAAAGTGAGAGCACATTTGACTGTAAAAGAGTGGAGGAAGCTCCTCTGCTTGATTCAAGCCATTGCCTGGTTTCCCAAGGGGGGACCCAGTGGCTGGAGGGTAACCTGGTAGGGATTAGTGAGTGGATAAATTGGCATTTAGCGTCTTGAAGACAAATCACACCCAGGGAGAGTAACTTGTATGACAAATCGAATTGTGCAGATTTTAATAAAGCTGTGAGATTTAAAGTACTTCTGTATTTGAAAAGACAAGCACTTGGCTGCAGATTGGAATTAGGGTGTCTGTTGGTTGACTGTTGAGCGCTGAGCTTGAGCAACCCACACTGCTTCCCCATGAATCGTGTAACTGCTTGCCTTCTCTACCCTGAGGGTCTAGTGCCAAAAGGGATTGTAGAGCCAAAGAAGGAGAGGCCCCAGGACATCAGAGGCAAATGACTAAAACCTTCAAGGTTGAGGCCTAGTGGTCCCTGCCTGCTCCATGACACCCTGAACAGTGTCTGACACCGTGCCTCTTTCAGAGTTTAAACTGAAGACTAGTAACAATTGAGTTTGATATCACCCTACAGCTGTTGTTTTTGGTAAAGCCCTTATTCATATAACATGTGAAATGCCAGAAATTCGCCTAACATACAGTTTAGGTGAAATCACAGCATGGCGAAAAACAAGTAATTCATGCGTGAAAAAAATCCAAATCTAGACATAGAATTGTGGACCAGGTGAACACTGTGGGATAGCATCCATGAACAAGAGCCGACATCAGGAAGAGGTGGAAAGGCCTACTGGGGAAGGTATGTTCCATGGCAGCAAGGCGCCAGCTCACTATCCAGACGACTGCCGGTGGACCCCCACCTCCTCCTCGACAGCTGACAGCATGGGAGGAGCAAGTCTTGGCAATACTGCATCCTGATTGACTCACTGGAGTTGCCAGAGGACCGGAAACTGGTGAGTCAATATTTACTACCTATCCCCCCAATGCCTGCATGCCACCACTACCCCTCACCCTGACACCCATCACTCCACTCCATCCAACACAGTTCACCAACACAAACAACAATCCGAAATTCCAAGCCCTGCATGCCATACCCACTGCAAGCACATCCCTCCCATTCCTGCATGTACATCCACCACCAATGCATGCACAGCGTAGAGAACTAATAATCCCACAATACATCACCATACACAAACAAAGGTGGCAGGGCAACAGCAACAATATAGAGGAAGCTAGGGATGCAGAATATGTCACAGACATGTAGCATAATACACCACTTACATCCCCACAGGTGCCCTAATCATTCCCAGCGGTGAGGAGGTGCCACGGCTACCCAGTCTCCCACCAGAAGATGCCCCCAGTGATGAGAGCAACTCTGGACTACTCGATCTGGATGAACTCCCTCGCCCATCACTCCCTCGCCCGTCAGTCGGATACCCCAACCCACACCCAGTCCACCACAGAGCCTCCCCATCAGTATCCAACACCAAATCAGCCACCCAATGTCCCCACACCTCTGTCCCCTAGACACGTCAAACAGCAGTGTGCCCACCTGTTCAGGGCCCACACCTCACAGCCAAGACAATCAGGGTCCTGGGGTCAATGGCAGTGGAAACACCATTCAGGGGACACAGGCACAGGGGGAGAGGGACACACAGAGGACAGCTGTGCACCAGGAGGACAGGTCCAGGATACTGACTGCCTAGGTGGCACTCACTAATGTCTTGGGGGCTTACCAACAATCCCAGGACAAGATGGGTCGGATTCTATATATCATGCAGGATAACCAGTGGCTGCAGGAGGAACACCACCAGGAGATCAGGAAAGAATTGTTGGCCCTCAACACCACCATGGTCTCCATAGCAGGGGTGCTGGGTGATATGACCAACATCATGAGGGACTACACAGCACACCAGCTGGCCCCTACCACTAGCCAGTCAACTGACCAGTCCTCCACATCTGCTGCAGGTAGTGGACAGGAGGCCCTGCCACAGGACCCACAGGTCACCAGTTACCCCTCCCCCTGCAGTAGTTGAACCACCCCACACACGTTCCCTGCGACCCAGACAGACACCAGAGACACTTGCCAAGACCAAGATCACCACCAGGAAATGAGACCCTCCTGAATGTCCTCCTTGTGTTCCACTCTGTCACCTTGTCCACGTTGAACTTCCATTGCTCCCCTTCCTTTTGCCCCTTGGACACTGGACCTGTGCTACAAACAGACTTGACCAACATCCTGGACTTACCTCTACCTTCACCCCATTCCATTGCACTATTCCTTCTAAATTTTCATTTCAATAAACACCCTTGAACACGACTTGAGTGATAGTGCTTTATCTGACACAAATGTGCAATGTGTTGAACTGTTTCATCTTTTGCAATTGTCTTGAACTTTGGGATTCCATCCAAAAAATGGTCTGTAGCAGTATGTAGTCATCACATCAGTACACCGTAGTACCCACACCAACATCTGCAAAATGGGAAGGCATAGGTGAAAGTCAGTTGGGAGGCTAAGAAAGTTACTACCATCATGCTACAGCCACACAGAAAAATAAATAATCAGAGGAATGGTCAGTTCTACTGTCCTACCTGTGTGTTGTTGGAAGGTGGCAACACTGACTCTGAATCCTCCTCTGATGTAAGCACCCTGGTGGTGGGTGACACCTCTAGAACCACCCCAGCTACAGGTACAGCTGCCGCCCACGGTACCAGCACCACGCTCCCAGTAGCCCCCCACCGAGTTGCCTGTGCCCGCTCACCCAGGAGGGTGAGCATCTCCTTGGCCCCAGGCACCTCAGGCCCTGCCCCAGTGAGCCCTGCTGCCCTCAGTGAGGAGGCTATTGACCTCCTGAGATCCATCTCCGTAGGGCAGTCAACCATAGTAAATGTCATCCAGGGGCTGGCTACCTAGAGAGCATCCACAGTGGGTTGGTGGCCCTACAGAGATCATTTCAGGCTTTTGCCTCCTCTCTGATGGCAGCCAGTGTCCCTGGTCCTACCGTCCCCCCTCCAGCTACCACTTCTCAGTCGCAGTCTCCTCAACCCCAAACCATCCCATTCACAAATACAGACACGCATGCACACAAAACCTCACACAAGAGTGGCACAGACAAACACAGGTAGCAAGGCTCAAGCACTCACACAAACAACAGACAGTTTGGCACACAAAAACATCCACTGTCTCCCCCTCCTCCTCCTCCTCCCTCACAGTCACATCTGTGCTCACACCTGCATGCACTGTATCAACAGCCACCACCACCATCACCACATCATGCAGCACACCCACCTCACTTGCAGACACCTCCACAATATCCATCCGCACGTCCTCTTTGTCCTCTCCCACCCTGTCTGTCCCCTCCTATGAAACACAAACGCTCGCACTCAGACACCCAACAGCCATCCACCTCACACATGCACACTGTCCATGCACCTGCACCCAAGTCCACCAAACGTACACTCCCTACAACCACTACCTCTATTCTCATCCCTCCTCCCACATCCCACCCCAACATCCGTAAGAAGCTTTTCCTTGCCCATCTTGCCCATCTTGACCTCTTCCCTTCACCTTCCCCCTGTCCTGCCCAGAAGTGCAGGGTCCCAACAACCCAGCCCAGCACCTCAGCCAAACAGTCTTCCACTGCTCCCACCAAGAAATCTGCTGCTGGCATTAAGGGACCCCTGAGTTTGACTGCAGTCCACATCTCCACCTCAAAAACGGAGGTCTAGGGTGGCGAAACGAAAAGGACAGAGGACGGGGTCAGTGGAGGCACCTCCTAGACCTGGAGGCAAGGACACAAGTCACATGACAAAGGCCAAGGGGGCCCGTCACAAGGTGGAACCCAAGGATCCTCCTCCACCACCTGTGGGCAAGGAGCCCCCTCCAACACCAAAACAACCCAAGGAACCCCCTTCACCATCTGAGGGCAAGGAGCCCCCTCCACCACGAAAGGAACCCAAGGATCCCCATCCACCACCTGAGGGCAAGGAGCCCCCTCCACCATCTGAGGGTAAGGCGCACCCTCCACCACCTGAGGGCAAAGAGTACCCTCCACCGCCGGAGGGCAAGGAGCACCCTCCACCACCTGAGGGCATGTAGCCCACCCTCCAGAGACTGTGGCCTTTCACTCCCCTCCAGTGACTTTTGGGCAAGGAACCCCGCCAGAACCAGTGGGCATGACACCCACTCCAGAGACTGTGGCCTTTCACTCCCCTCCAGAGACTGTTGGGCAAGGATCCTCCTCAAGAACCAGTGGGCATGATACCCACTCCAGAGACTGTGGCCTTTCACTCCCCTCCAGAGACTGTTGGGCAAGGAGGCCCCTCCAGAACCAGTGGGCATGGAACCAACTCTAGCTGAGGTGCCCCCCTAGCCCCCTTTCCCCATGAGGTGCCTGACCATTTCCACAAGATGCCTCTGAACAGTGGAGTTGAGATGTTGTCAGGAGTCAATTTGGGGCTTGGACTATGCCCTGTGGCCATGTGGTCCTTTGGTACTTTGGAATGGCTATTGGCCCAATCTGTCCATTGATGTCTGCATTTTGTTTTCATGATTCATTATGTTGGCTGCAAATTACAGCGTTCGTACTTCGGAATTGTTGTCCTTGCATTATTTGCTTGTGGGTCGATTTACTCTACAGCTGGTTCTGTGTATGTGGTGGGTGTGTATGGTGTGTGTTGTGTGTGTGTGCCACTCTCCTTTTCTTCCCTCCCTTCCTTGTGTGCTAGGTGGCTCTACTCACAGTTGTCGTCTTGGTCGGCGTTGGTGCTCAAGGATGGCCATGTCGTGGTAGAGCATCTGGAAGACTTGGAGTTCCGGTTCTATGGCGGCCGAGGAGTCCTCTGCGTCCTTGATGGTGACTCTTTCGTTTTCTGTAATGTGTTTCCGCCAGGCTTTTGATGCCATTGGTACTGCCCCGGAAATCCTGGTGGTTCACTATGTCATAATATGGTGGGTGGTACCTTGACTTCCACCTGGCTGTAGGTGGCTACCACAGTGGTCAGTGTTGTTAATGCCATGGCGGTTGGTGTAGTATATTGGCTGTCCATGGGAGGTATCACCGCCATGGTCATAATTTGGTGATAATTACTGCCAGGCTGTAACAGTGGCGGTCAGTACACCGCAAATGTCATAATGACCACCTAAGTCTGAAGGTAAACTCCCGCTTGCTGTAGCTGAGGAGGGCTCCATCCCGGTTGGCCTCAAACTTTGACTTTGCCCGGGTCTAGGGTGACCAGATGACCAGATTGGCGCTTTTAGTTTCTATGCGCTAGAAAACCATAATTTAGTTTTAATTCATATCTATGATTCCCCTCATCTGATTTTAATTATGTTGGTGTCATTATGAGGATAAAAATATAATCTATTTTTATAAATTAGCATTGGATTTTTATTTGTGTGTTATGTTTTACTTATTTACAGTTTTGTGATTTTTAAATGTTTTACAATTCTGTCTCCTAAATTAAGCCTTGTCGCTCGCTGCCAAGCTACCAAGGGTTGAACGGGGATGAATTTATTGAGACCTGACTGAACCTGGTGGGGGTTAGTGGCCTATTGCTTAGTGTAGGTACTTGCCTGTCCTTACCAATAATCCACTTTCCAACACTTATGGTATAGAGCTTGTAATTAGTGTTCAGGTTTTCTGTGTGCCAGAAGGGCTTGTGGACTCCTGTTCCCAGAGCAGCCCTTCTGCTGTCTGCTACTGCAGGAAGGCTCTTAGGCCACTGACTGGCTTAAGGTGCTGATGAGATTTCTTGCCAAAATGGCACCCCATATATTGTCAGTACCATGAGACCGCTAGGTGGACTCTTGAAGGTGGATGGCAGACCGATCTTCAAGCCTGAGGGCACCACTAAAGGGGTAGCAAAGAGCACCGTATGGCAGCCCAGAGCTGTAAATTAACTTTTTATAGATGCATAAAGGTTACCGAAGAGTGCAGACAAGAAATGCAACATTGACTGTGGTGCTGACAATCCTTGCACCACTCCTGATCTTGACTGCAACTGAGTAAATCTGGGACAGTAGGTGCAAGGAGAATGCGAAACTCCTTGTATTTAGCAGGAAAGACATGGGCTCCCACTGATTAAGGTAAACCTCCCTACTTATTTTATTAGATATAAAGAATTTAGGGGCATAGTTACAAGAAAGTGGTAAATCAGCTATGATGCGCAACTTTTCTTGCGCCCCCTTAACATCAATATGGTAACACCATACTTACAATACGCCACACCATGGCTCACATAGCACAATAGCGTCAAAATATTTGATGCTATTGCGACGCATTGGTTGACTTGCGACAAATGTTATGGGGCTAGTCCAGCAATGCATGGGGGGCCCATTGGAAACAACAGGAGTGTAACTTTAACACCTGCCTTGGGCAGGCATTAAAAATAACAGGAAAAATGTTGCAGTGAATCTCGTAAATTTCACTACGCCATTTTTCTGGGCCTCCTAATGGGGGAACGCCCCCCCTTGCATACATTATGCCTGGTGCAAGCATGATGTGGCGCAAGGGGTTACAAAGTAGCGCAATCCTTGCATGGCACCACTTTGTGAATCTGTTGCGGGGAAAAGGCCTCCTTGATGCCGCCTTAGCATTAAAAAAAAATGACACTAGGGCAGTGCAAGGAGGCACCAGGGGCTTGTAAATATGCCCTTAGTGTGTATCAAAAAATGCTTTACTGAGCACCATAGCTCTTCACTTATTTAGACACGGTTGACTAATGCATTCTACATAACATAGATATGTGGAGTACAGGATATTAGTATTTTTTCGTTGCAATGATTCTTTAGAGAAGTCTATTGATAAAATACATTGGCTTTTCCATGATACACGTTTTGTTAATATTATAGCTGAAATGTAAATGAAGCATTTGCTTGACCCTCTTTGCTTTCAATAATAAAGTAACATAATTGAGTTTGCAGCACATTAGCTCCACCTTGCTTTTGGCTAACTGATGAAGCTGCAGCAGTAATTGACAGGGGTGGTTTCTGTCTAGGGGTGTTGGGGTGTTGCCCCAATGATACTTTGCCCCCACCCCCATATTGCATGTGAAAATTACACTTAATATTGCACTTATCTGAATTGAAAACATTTAATTAAGTTAGCCTGTGTCAGCCTTCAGCCGCGGGTGCGGCAACAGTTCTGAAGGGGGTGGGGCTTAGTGGATGACACATGGTCATGGGTAGCAGTAAGCAAATGAGCACGTAGGCCACAAAGTGTGCATGTCAGGTTGGATGGGTGCCTTTCTCCAGCCAGCCGGACATGCGCACTAAAGGCTTCATTCTACTGCATATTAGTGAGCAGGGGTTGCTCAAATCTGCAGAACCCCCAGTCTCCTAATGAGCGGTGAGCTTTCCCGCCAAAGCCAATCCTGGCGCTGCTGCTTTGGTGTATTACAGCAAGGGAGCAGTGCCTGGCCTGGCTAAGAGGGTCTCTAAGCCAGCTTCTCTTTCCCTCTCCTTTCTCTCAGTGAGCCAAACTGTCACACCAGAACTGTGAAGTTAAGTCGAGACGTGTGATCAGCCATCATAATCATAAAGATTGGAGCCGAATCATAGTAATGTGGCACTTTAACACTGAGGAAAAAGTAGGTGACACAAAAACAATATTTTGTGCAAAAACCAAATATATATTTATTGTGTGTACATTGTGTGAAACGGGAACTCGATAAAGGAAGAGCCAGCGAAGGCAACTTGGAGTTGGCTAGTGTTTAGTGGGGGGATGAGAAGCGGGATTCAGTCATTCAGGCAGAATAATTATGGAGAGGTGAGGTTGAGTTGGTAACAACTAATGTTGGTGATTGTGTAAGTCCTGGTGATTGTTAACGCATTAGTCATAAAATCCTTATGGGAATCCCGGTACCTTTGGATTAAAGAATTCAAATCCCAGGGCAATTGTCTGTTAAGGTTAAACTGTCTTTTTTGTATTTATATTCCCTGTTGGCTGCTTGGCTTTCAAGATCATTTAGGTGTGCAGTGCTGCTACAGGCAGTTAATTGCGGCCAGCATGGCGTGCCCTCGTGAATGATCACCAGTGCTTAATTTGTGCTTGTTGTTTCGTGTGCGGAGCAGCAGCATTTGTTTTTCTGCCTCAAGCATTTACTGTGAGCAAAAGACACATATGGGAAAAATGAGAAAGAGAAAAATGAAAAAGTGCCACAATGGGAGAAAGCTGCAAGAGTGTGTTGAAGGGGCAGAGAGTGTCTTTAAATGATTGAAGAGGCCCGAGACAGCTTCAGGATTACACTGCCTCAGTATTCAGTGCTTGCACATTTAATTGCAGCAGCCACATGTTTAAGAGGGCAGCTTTGGGCACCAGCACATTTTTATTTACAAATTAAGCACTGACAATCATGCACGTTAGACCTGTGCTGGTCATGATTTATGACAGAAGGCAGTTTGTCGATTGTGGGATCCAGCTGCAGCTGGTAACTTAAAATGAAATTGAAATGAGACAAGTCTCCTAAATGCAGATTGATTTTGGGACTCTTGCCAGCTCTTCCCTTTGACCCCTGGTAATTTGAGCGACAAAGATTGTGGCTTTAAAACACGTGACTGGATGCCAATACTATTGCAGTGGATGATTTACCTAGTGTGACAGCAAACCTGGTCGAATTTACAGTGAAGCTGCTTCCCAGAGGAGCTGTAATACCATATAATTTACATTTCTACGTGTTGGCATAGTTTATGACTCTTGTGGGCTTTTACAACTGATTAGAGACTGTTATTTTACAGTTCCTGTCACAGCTTGCTACTTCTTTTTCACATATGATTTTATGGGCCTCACTGGGCTTGCTTCAGGGGCAGGTGTAGTGATTCCTAAAATGGAATTTAATAAACGCAAGGGCTCGGCCCATTGTCTAATAATGCCCTGTCCATGCAGGCCCACCTACATCCCTCCAGTATGAGTACGATATGCACTGGGCTGCTCCAGTATAACCCTCGCCAGGTACGAGGCCCTCAAATATGCAGTCTGAGTGCAAGGGTGATAAAAGAATGAAATGAAAGCACATGTGGAGACTGTGGGTATGGATGGAAATGTATTCTAGTATTTAGCTTTCTTAAAGTTACATATAAATGAGATCTCCCATAATCTGTCTGCAGACAGATGCTTGCTCTCTGAATGGTGTGCCATGTGCTATTTATTACAAATGCAACATCAATTAAGATTTTCCTTCCCTTGGTATCTGAAAGGCTAGATTTTATTAAAGACACGGAGGCAAGTATTATGCTTATCTTTTCTCACTTTATTAAACAGCAGCCAAGAACTACAAATCCCAGAAACCCTAGGAGAAAAACTACCAGATAGCGTCACAATGGGGTGACCAATCCAACATCGAGTACGCACATAAACATCTTGACTGAAAGCAACAAGCCCTATTTTCTTGCGAGAGTCAGTCAAAAACAGGATCAGATAGAAAAAATAAAACTATGTACAGAGTCAGTAGCTGAGAAGAAATCCTTGAAGAAGTCCATCAGGAGCCAGGGAGAAAGACCTACCGATCCAGAACTTTGAAACGGAGGCATCAGACAAGGAGAAACTGGATGTGGATCAGCCAGCTGCAATGGAGCTTGTTGAAGGCATGGCAATGGCAGAAGAAGCAACAGGGAGGGTTAAAACAAATGTGGTGGGACAAGCCTTTCAGACACCAAGGCTAGGAAAATCTCAATTTTATTACAAGACACGAGGCTCTTATTATGCTTGTTTAAAGCAACAAAATAACAGTGTCCAATGGATAGATTGACAATCAAAAGTTTTAAACGTACTAACATTTCACCAATCTGCAGATCTGAGAATGTCCTGTAAACAAGTGCCTGCCCAAAAGGCCTGAGAGGCCGCAGTCCCCCTTACCGAATGAGCGCCATAAGAAAGGGTATAGACACCAGCCAGGGACATGAGCCATCTAACCCAACGAGCAAAGGTGGGAGCGGAGACCGGTTTGTGGGGTTTCTGAAAGGAAATAAGCAATTGGGAAGAGGAGGAAGTTCTGAGATCTGCAGTTCGAGAAAAGTAAGTTTTTAAACAATTACTGACACACAATTTAGGTTGAGAGGGGAAGAAAAAAGGTAATGTACAGTGGATAAGTTGGTTTTGGTACACCTAATGATTTGAAAATAAAGACCTAGAGAGGAATAACAGAAGGAGGAAACATCCAGTGCCTTAGCATCCGACACCCGTTTAATAGAAACTAAACACAAGAGCATAGTCAATATAGCAGATAAATGTTTCAGCAATGAATCAGCATTGTCCGGCCATGCGAGAATACTGAGAATTACTGAGTCAACATCCCACATAATATTGTATTTAGGCACAGGAGGTTTAGCAAAATGTACTCCCTTTAAGAGCTGACAAACCAAAGGATGTTCTTTAACAGGCCCTAAATCCACCCTGACATGCTCTGAAGAGATCGCAGACCTGTAAGTATTGACAGTGTGATAAGCCTTACCTTGTGAAGGCAAAGAAGCCAGAAAATTCACCACCAAGGTTACATCTGCTGAAAAGGGAATTGAATCCCTGTCCAAACACCAGCTACATCAGACCAATCAGGTGGATTTGTAAACCCTTGTTGTACCCGGAGCCCAGGATTGTTGGATGAACTGGACAGCTTAGTTCTAAATTCCTGGGGTTCTCCAGGAAGCCCTGAAATTCTCCATGCTATGAGATGGAGGGAGCCTTCTAAGACTTGAATGTGAGGAAGACCCTGGGGATTCAAGAGCAGATCAGGAAACGGGGGATAA
Source organism: Pleurodeles waltl (assembly GCF_031143425.1). Lineage (NCBI taxonomy): Eukaryota > Metazoa > Chordata > Amphibia > Caudata > Salamandridae > Pleurodeles > Pleurodeles waltl. The sequence goes on from NC_090444.1 coordinate 638,780,713, forward strand.
ATACTGGAAGATCTGAAAAAAGCTCCTACAGATTTGCATACCATGGTTGGGACTGCTAGAAAGGAGTGATCAGAACCAGGGATGCGTGTTGCCTGCGGGCCTGAGCTAGCACCTGAGCAATAAAGAGGAAAGGGGGAAAGGCATAAAGGAGAGAAGAAGAAGACCATGGTTGAAGGACAGCATCCGTAGCAACAGCTAACGGATCTGGCCTCCAGCTGACAATGGAATGAAATTGAGTGTTTATCCGGGAAGCAAGCAGCTCCATGGACATGGGACCGAAGATCAAAGAAAGCTGACTGAATACAGAAGGATGAAGTCTCTAATCGCTTGAGTCGTAGGTATGCCTGGAAAACCAATCGACCACCACGTTCAGCTTGCCTGGGAGATACTCCGCATTGACCAAGATATTCTTTGGGCAACAGAATTCCCACAGGCTCCTGGCCAAAAGAGCCAGTGGTTTGGATCTTGTTCTGCCCAGAAAATTTATGTACCTGACAGCAGACAGGTTGTCCATTCTCAGAAGGACTGAGCATTTTACTCTGTCTTTTATAAATGACCCAATGCAAAGGAACCTGCAAGCATTTCTAAACAATTGATGTGCAGAGAGGACTCCTGAACGGACCATGGACTGCCAGTCGAGAGTTGACCAAGTCTTACGCCCCAACCCGTCAGACTTGCATTTGACTCTAAGACAAGATCTGGAGCGGCAGAGAAAATCGTTCTTCCGTTCCAGCGTCTAAGTGACTCATACACCAGCAAAGCTCTTCTCTGGACTTGGAATCCAGCACAATGGGGTCTGAGTAGACTAGACCCTTTCAAAGGTGACAGATCTTCAATCTTTGAAGAGCACTGTAATGAAGGGGCCCTGGAAAGATGGCCTTAATGGAGGAGGAAAGACCATCCAAACGAGCTAAGGATTTGAGGGAACAGAGAGGGATAGATAAGGCGTGACATATCCTTTCTTTATCAGAGTCACCTTCTGTTGAGGGAGTTGAAGCACCGAGTCGACAGTGTTCACTATAAAACTGAGAAATGTGAGACACTGGGATGGAATTAGAACCGATTTTTAAAGATTTATAAGAAACCCCAGCCTTGACAAAAGGTCCCAGCAAAGGTTTAATTGATTCAACAGACAAGATGTGTCTTGTGCCATGATGAGGAAATCATCCAGATAGGCTATGAGTCTTATCCCTTGACCTCTGAGGAAGGCTATTACTGTTTTGAGGATCTTGGTAAAGCACCAATGAGCTGATGAAAGACCGAAAGGGAGAGTTTTGAAACGAAAGAAGGAGGTCCCCCATTGGAACTGAAGAAATGTCCTGTAGGAACGATGAATGGGTACTAAGAGATACGCGTCTTGGAGGTCTAGATGGACCAACCAGCCGTTTTGAAGCAGAAGATCTCTCAGATGGAGAATAGTCTCCATCTTGAAATGATGGTAAACCACAAAACTGTTGACGAGTTTCAGGTTTATAACCGGACGATGTTTGTTGTTCATTTTCTGAACCAAAAAGATGGTACTGAGGAACCCCAAAGGGTCGAAGAAAACCTTTTCTATAGCCTGTTTTGTCAGTAAGGACTGTACTCCCTCCTGAACCAGAAGGAACTGATCTTGGGAAAAATGAAGAGGTTGAGGTAAATGAGTTTGAAAAGGAACCTGATAAAGCTCTATACATTAACCTTGAACTGTTTGGATGACCCAAGGATCCGAGGTTAGAGATAACCAAGCATGTAGTCAAGACCCCAGTCTGCCTCCTACGGGAGGAAGGCCAGAATTAGAAGTTCTTACCTGCAAGCTGCTCTCCTTTGGATCTATATCCACTGTTACGACCTCCAAGAAAATGTCGGGATAGAATTGAGGTTTTTACCCCTGACAGAATTCCTGCTGTGTGCCCTGATTAAAGGAGCCTCTGCCGAGTGATTGCTCTCTTGAAGAATAACGGTCTGCAAATTGATCCCTTCCTTTGCCGGCCCTTCCAAAAACACGCTGGGAAAATATTTTCTTCATTGAAGAATGCACCTTATTCGAGGAAGTAAACATAGAAACCAATTAGCTCATTTCTTTTATAAACGAGTCGCTAAAAGAAGGCCATCCACATTAGAGCCTTCCTCTTTGGTTGCCAATGAACTAAGCTTGGGGTCAATTTTCAACAACAGGCTTTTCCACCGCTCCTGGGAGATTTCGGCATTGGCATTGCCCAGCATACATACAGCTCTCTGAGCCCAGTTCGAGAGCGCCTCAGGGTCCACATGATTGCCCTCCATCTTAGCCTCTTCAGCTAAATCCAGAATCCTAGTTAAAGGTCCAACTAGATCCAAGAGTCTATCCTGGCAGTTAGACCAGGTCCTTATGACCCCTTTCTTGGGGTCCTTCCCAAACGTAGTAAAAAATAACAGCATGTTGGGATCAATTGTGCGGGTATCAGCCGCCTTAAAGGGAAGGGACGGTCAAGGACACTCTGACCGGTGTCAGGCATCAGTTCATTTGGGAGAGAAGCAGGCCCAAGAACTGATTTATAGTTACTACAGAGGAGAGCTGCACATTTGCATGTCCACACTTTTGGGTGGGCATGAGCTGTGCACAAGGGGAAAAGGTTCTGTAATTTTGTTTTGTCTCAGAATGCGGTGCAACAGGGGTGGGGTAAAGGGGTGGAGGGATGATGTGGCATCCTAGGATGAGCAAGGCTGCCTGGCATAAACAACTTCCACCCACACTGTACAATGGAGAGACAGTGAATAAGACCCCAGATCTGGAAGACAATGACACCAGAATCATGGGCAACCAGAAGGAAAGGCCACCTGATGCTCTGCTAAGGACATTGTCTCCAGCTGACCCCAGGACAAGATGGGTCTCTCCTGGGCCAGTGGTACTGGTCCCCTTACAGTGGCGGGTGGTGGAATTTTAAAGTGATGGGTGTAAGACCCATTAACAAACTTTAGTGAGCAAGCTCGACATTTATGAGGGGGTTTCGGGGGTGGCGGTTTCCCCTTAGGAAAATTTGTAAAAATGGGTGCAATTTTTCCTCACTATTTCTGTGATAAATGGACCAAAACACAGTTCTTATAGACATTTATGAAAGAAAAACCTCATAAAATATTTAATAGAATTTCTGCTTTGTCAAGCATGTTTAACCTCCAAAGGGAACCAGGGTATAAGATAAGAAAGTTTGGGATCTCCTTGTTACAATGTGAAACATATAAAACAGGAGCCACAATTCTGTTATCTAATCACTAGTCTCCAGTACTGATTTCTTCTCTGATACTGATTACAGAGAAGGATTGCTCTGCTGTTTGCTATTAATATCTTTCTCTTGTGCTGTGCACAGGAAGGCAATAGTTCAGCAACCTGCTCACTAATTTACAGTGCTGTTTCTCATTGGTGCTGTGCAGAAGGAGCGATAGCCCTGGTAGCATCTGCTCATCAATATGCTCCTCCCTCTGTATTTGATTAGGCCTGTTGTCAAGGAATTGTTGGTAGATACTGTGGTAGGTAAATACATCCTGAGAGGCTGAGACATATGCCTTTTGGCCTCCACAGTTGCTGTGGAGGATTAATAAGGCCTGCACAATGTTTGCTGGTTATGATGCACAAGAGATAAACTATTTGTATATGGTTCAGTATAATGTGAAGGCTATTCATAGCAGGGGTCTCACCAATTAAATCTGTACCAAAATCATTACAGAAAGTGCAAACTAAATACCAGAGCAGACTTGCTGACTACTGCTTCCACCTATGACTCAAGAGTGTCCTTTGTGTTGAGTGGTGTCCAAAGTTTACATAAGTTATTCAGACTAATGCAAGTATTTTTCAGTAACTCACAGTTCTCTATTGTAGAAGGCTTTAATACTCCTTGTGTTACAGTCAGCTCAAGCGTAAAACAGACACTGACATGTTGTTCGTGAACTAATTCTCCACTCTTTTCTTTTCCTTGCCTGTCTAAAAAATAAAGAAGCTTTCGAAGGTGATACACCAAAGTGTAAGAAAAAATATGCTCATTTGTTATTCATGTTAAGATTTCTTCAACATAAGTGGCTGTTTCCTTATACGAAATTACAATTAAAACAGTCCTGCAAGAAGCCCATTCTCTGGCATTCGCTCTGTTTTTCTCAGAACTTTTAGGTGTACCAAGGCTTGTCGCATCATGTAATTCAAACTTGCCTTTACAGATTTTATAATGAGAAAAGCTGACATTGAAAATGCACCATAAAACAAGCAATACCAAAGACGATAGATCGGTTGATTTTATGAATTAAAGGATTTCGTCATTGATTGGGAAATCTCTCTATATGTTTGCATGCATGGACGGGAGGGTGAATCTGTAATTTGATGACATGAATGATGAATGCGTGAGTGACTGAGTGCATAGATGAATATGGTGTAAGTGGATGTATGTATGAATTAACAGATTGGTATATGGATTAAAGACTAACCGCTAAATCCTGACGGATTTGAAAAGTGTGGACTCATTTCAGTGAAAACTGGGTTTTAGCAGCCTCTAATAAGGATGTCACTTGTGTACAGTAACATGTTGTTGCGCTTGTCTAGGCCTGCCAAAGGTCACTTATCACCAGTGTCACCAGCACATTGTAGCACATTGTGCCGCATACCAGCAAGAAGAGCAAAATGTTAAAAAGTGTTTGTCTAAGGGATTTAAAGTTACTAAGTGCTCAGAATTCTCTCCCACATTGTCCCCTCACGAGCAGTGTAGCTTGACATGCCATGGACCCCCCTTGTAGAGTCTGTTTTTTATTTCTTCTCATAATTATCTCCACTTTTTCCAAGCCCTCCATTCCAGACAAAGTACCATCGAGTGTATCAGGTAGGAAGCTCTGGCAGCAACCTGGGGATTTCTAGGTATCTGTCAGTCTTGAAACAAAATGATGACTGTATAGGGGACACGAAAAACATAAATATGAGGAAAGTAGAAGAGGGATGGGATATGCTGGATACAAGAACACTGAAGTGAATACACACAAAGGAGAAGGAAGAGACAGAGACACGTGGATAGGAAAAGAAAGAGGTGGAGAGATTGGAGATAGAACTGCTACATGACAGAGAGGGACATAAATTGGAATAGGTAGGAGAAAAACACTACAAAACAGACAATGTATTAGATTAATCCCTGTACAGTGTGTCTTTCAGCATGATGCTGGAGCAAGCTCTAAAGGTGAGAACTGGAGAGCTACTAGAGATGAGGGAAGGACTAAGAGCCAGATGTACAATGCTTTTTACTAGTTGCAAACAGCCTGATTCGCAGAATCAACCCATTTGCGACCAGAAAAAAGCATGTCTGTATGCACAGACCCCATTTTGCGATTAGGTAATCCATTACCAAATTGAAAGGTTTTTGCGAGTGGCTATTAGTAAGGGGTGTGCCAAGGGCGTCCCTTCCTGATAGCAAGTCTCAGGGCCATGTAAGATTATTTTTCAACTGTAAACGCGGTTGCAAAACAATCACAGTTACCACCAACTTCAAGTTGGTGGTAACCCATTTGCAAATGGGAAGAGGTCCCCAAAGGGCACCTTCCCTTTTGTGAATGCAAGCAAAAATATGTTTTCAGAGCAGGTAGTGGTCCCATGGACTACTGCCTACTCTGAAAAAATGAAAAGAAAACTTTTCATTTTTTTGTTTGAAATGCATCCCATTTTCCTTTAAGAAAAACAGGCTGCATTTTGTTTTTCAAACTGCTTTATTTAAAAAGCAGTCACAGATATGGTGGTCTGCTGTCCTCAGCAGGCCACTATCCCTGTGAGTGCGGCCAGTCCCAATGGGGTCGCAAATTGCGACATACCTCATGAATATTGATGAGGCAGGTCTTTGAGACCTCACTGGGAATCACTAAATGTGCCTGAGACACATTTGTACATTTAATTTTGCAAGTCTCTAATTGTGACACGCAAAACTTTGCAATTAGAGGCTTGCAAAATGAAATGGTCATATATCTGGCCCTTAGACACTATGGTCCAGATTTATTAAAACGTGGTGCAGCACGGTGCTGCCCCAAAATTTGCAGCACCATGCTGCGTCACTTTAGAAACCCAGGGATGTGCTGTATTTACTAAGATACAGCGCGCTCCTGTATTTCCCCCTGCACCGGTGTTGGATTTAGCTGCCAGCACCAATGCAGGCATCCTTGCACCATAGTGAAAGGGTGTCTGCATTGAGAGGATTGATTGTTTATGTGCAGGAAGGTTTCCCTTCCTGCAAATAAACAATGTACAATGGCCATTAGGCACTTCTGTGTGTGCTGCAAAATGCAGCACACATAGAAGAACCAAATCTGGAATGATTGTCTATGTGCAGGAAGGTGTGCCTACCTGCACATAAACAATAATTCATGGCCTTTTCCTTTCTATGTGTGCTCTAGAATGCAGAACACATGGAAAAAGCAAAAACGATGAGGAATAAAAGTTTTCCTCCTTGTTGTGCCATGCTAACACCACCCCTGGGGTGGTGTTAGTTTTTGGCGCTGCCACAGATTTCAGACTTGTTGTAAATCTGGGGCAGCATCAAAAGCAATGGGTGTTGCGTTGGAACCCCCACAGCAACACACATTGCAAGCCCCTCTAACACAGAAAACTGTTTTGGAGGACCCATATTTACAAGGTGGCACTAAGCCACATAAAGTAGCTTGGCGCCGCCTTGTTGATATGCCGCACTGCACAGCACCACCGGAGCATCACATAAAATGGAGCTCCAGTGGCGCATTGGCCTTGTAAATCTGGCCCTGTGATATTCCAGAATAAAAGGTATAACTATCACTGAGAGAAGCTAGGGAAATATAGAGAACAAAAGACATAACATGAGACACTGTTGGGGCAGGGGCACAACACAGAAGAGAAGTGACATACATGTGCCTTTAAGTGGAAATAAAGTAATTTTCTTCAGATTTTTTTGCTGGCTTATTCTGTTTCTTCCTTTTACTGTCAGAGCTTCTGTTTCATGAAAATTGCTTGAAATTCGTGTTAATTGGGTGAGATTTGGGTTGATGGTATTCTCTTTGAGACATAGGCCCTCATTACGAACATGGCGGTTCAGACCGCCATGCCGGCGGTGATGGAAAATACCGCCACCGACATGGCGGTCTGAACCGCAATATTCTGAACAAGGGGGGGCTGCCACAGGCGGCCCTCCACCCCTGCCAGGCTACAGCTGACAGGCAGCCTGATGATGGCCGATTACTTTATCCGACAGGGCAGCGCTGTAAGCAGCGCTGCCCTCCGGATAAACAACTCTTGTTCCTCCAGCCTTTCCCTGGCGGGTTCCCCCTGCCAAGGAAAGGCTCGCGGAAGGCGTGCTCCAGGGGCCCCCGTGCAGTGCCCCATCACGGAGGTTACTGCCTGATTTACCGGCAGTGATCTGCATGACGGGTGCTGCTGCACCCGCTGCAGAGCGGCATTGACTACGGCTCCATGTGGAGCAGTCGCCAATGTCGCGGCCCTGCATTCTGCTGGGCCGGCAGGCAGAAACACTGTTTCCGCCCACCGGCCCAGCAGAATGTATATTATGCGGCTAGCGGGGTCTCAAGGGGGCTGGCAGTCTGTGATAAGACCGCCAGCATGAACATGGCGGGGCTTCCCGCCGTGTTCATAAGACCCCCTTAATGCAATGACACCAATTTAAGATTAGCTTAATTGTCAGTTGTTGGAGAAACTGCTGTTAAGAATTGTCCATAATTTGGAAGTGAAAGGATACAGCAATTGCAGGGCCATTTCTAGTTTTTACCAATCCGAGCATAAGAAAATTGTTACTGTACTGTACCATTTCTTTAATGAGCTTCATGCTATTAATAATGAGCAACTCGCTGATATCACTGTGAAATGGATGTCTTCATGATGAGCATTCATTTAAGATTATTATACATTCTGGGAATTGCAGTTTCCACTTATGTCAATAGGTTTATTAATGTTATCAGTTTAAAAAGGTTTCACAGATAAATTCAAGTTTGGAGGTCACACATTTTGCAAAAACACAATAAACTTTTAAATTTTCAATATTTTAATTTATTTGTCTCCATACCAATCCATGCGGGGAAGGAGAATCATGAGGAATTGACAAGACCATGACATGGCTAATAAGTGGCCCGAGTCTTGCATGACTGACAGGTTAATCCAGATCTGACTCTTTACAAATGATCACACAAAAGGCATTACTAAGTCACACCTAAGTGCTCCAAAAACATAAATATGCCACACATGGGCATACTCAAAACCTGGCAGTTATGCTTTTCTGCCCACAATGGTGATTATAGGTATTCAACGTGGTAACTGTGTTGGAGTGTAGCTTTTATATTCAATATTAACATGATAAGCTTGCAAAATAATGCATAATGAAGCTGCATAGAAAACGTGATGGAAGGAAGTTAATGTGCGCGTCTGAAATATGCCCACGGGGAGTGGCCACCAATGTATACGAGGATTAATGAAATTGACTAATAACGAATTAATAATGTACTAATGTATGATTTTGTATTAGCACTGATAATTATATGTTGAGGTTTTGCTAAATCACACAGTAGGCCTTAGTTAGCAAGGGTCTGGGCCTAGCTACCTGGTCTCATATTAAATGTGTTTTTCTAACGTGCAATGTGCTGTCTTCCTGAAGGACATGAAACTGTACTTTTCCAGAAGCTAGAGATGTGTGTATAACCGTAGTAAATTCTTTCTCATGAGACCCGACTTGCTCAAGGAGACATTCTTGCTGAATGCAGCAGTGTAATTCGCAACAGGTACAAGGTCGCCTAAACTGGTAAAGACAATGGAGCTACTGACTGAAGCAAGGAGAGTAACTTTTCTTACCTGACATTCTACCCGTTGAAGACGTAAATCACAGGAGCCAATAAACTGCATGAGAACTGTTTTAGGTGAAAATTCTAGTAAGGTGATCAACGGATCATTGGACAGAGATATCGACGCACCAAACATTGACCAATTGGAAATTAGAGACTTGTCTGGCAAATTCGATTTAACAACATGGTACAAGGAGAAATCAGTCATTAGAGGGACACCCCTGCTGTTACTCTGACATTCTGTCTCAATCTTTGCTGTTCTAATACTTAAACCATCCTCACTTTTTCCTTGCCCAATACTTGCTTCTCCTCCTTATGGGGAAGAGCTTTCTGCCCTGTTTGCTGAGACTTTGTTGTTCTATCCTGGCTGATGGTGAATGAACTGCTGTCCTGAGGACGAAGACTGATTCTGTATGCTGACTCATTATGGACGGTAACTATATGATGATGAATTGTAATTGTCTGTTCGCCTTTCCTTTCTAGGTACCAACTGCTATTTTGATAGAGGCCATAGTTAGATGTTTTCTAAATTTGTGTTACTAAATTGTTTTGCATGAAGCCCAACATGCTGATGCTAATTAGAGGATAGTTAAGGAGTTCACAAATTTGGATGCAAATAGACAAGTAACTGAATCTTGCTTTGTTGAATAACGTGCTCATGATAAAGTTGATTCATGTTGACGTTGTGCTTTGTTCTAATGTTCATGAGCTTTGCTTTGTTTAAGTCATATTCAAGTTGCCACATTGTGACATTGTTGACGTGTTTTCTGGTATTGAGACTAATAAACTTGCTAGTAGAGTGTAACAAATAGGGAATAAATATCATAAATCTTACTAAAATTGTGTGGTTATTCATGGCTGAAGGGTCATGGTGTGTTTCGATTCTTATTAATTGATTTGATAGATCGCTATTGTGAATATTGATGGGGTTATTGATTCATTGATTCCAATGCAGAATAGATATCTCGTCTTAAGGTGTCTCCAATCAGGGTCAAAAGATTCATTGGCCTAAAACGAGTCCCCGTGTAAGTAAAGTATCTAGGTCGGGACGCGTTATCAACTGCTGTGCAGTCAACTTTGGTTGTATGAACAATGTTGTCAACATCGTCCATACACCTAAAGCAAACTGCACATATATTGAGACTCATGCCAATCATAACTTGTTCTCCGTTGTTTTTGCATTATTAAAGTTTGCACTACACCCACTGTTGACATATGCACGGTAGTGGCAATGGCAATCTCGAGTATGCTGGAACATGGTTGCACTGTAATGGAGAAAAGAAAGGTCTGGACATTTTGGTAAATCACCCTTATCTCCAACAGGCATGTGTGACGTGATGACTATTTGGTTGCCCGTAGTGTTTGAATTCTTAAATTGTGCACTGCATCTTTTAATAATGCAAACTTCACGGAGAACGCGTTACTATTGTGCTAGTAACATGTTCTCCACTTCACTGTGCAGCGCACACTTTAATAAAGCAAACACCACAGAGAACACGTTATTATTGTCATCAGCTAGCAACGAGTTCTCTGTGGTGTTTGTATTATGAAAGCGGGCACTGCACACTTTAGTAATGCAAACACCGCAGAGAACCCGTTGGTATTGTGCAGTCATTGTTTTCAGAGGGCTTAGTCTGCTGCAGGAGGGTATAGTTTCCTTGAGTTTCACGGCAAGCAGCTCCTGTGCGTATTTTCTCTTCCTACATTCCAGCAATCGAATGTGCTGGGAGAGGTGGAATCAACAAGTGGAGGAATGGCACAGAGCATAAATAGGGCTGATGCTGCACAAACCCTCCGGTGGCTGAAAATATGACGCTATTTTGTGTCATTAGTGAGCGGTCTTTGAGGACCCCAAAGTATTGCAGCAAGGGATGGCATCATCTCAGCCCGTTTAATATCAAGCTGCGAATAAAACCATTTCACTGGCACATGTGCACTAACACATGTGCTTCAAGAAAACTGCCTGAGGTCCAAGGCAGCGAGCTGCGAGCATCATGTCATGTGGGCAGGTTTAAGTGTTCTAAAGGAAATGTGAATGGTAATTGTTTTTTGCAATTACCATCCAAATGGCTTTTCATTTTAGAAAGGCGGTGCCCCCTTATGAGCCCTGGGGACCAACTGGGGCAAGATCTGGACTTCACTGTCACCTCAATGACTTTGTGTGAGATAGCCCCGAGGCTCTGGGGCTATGGGCTGTGGAAGATGCCCCTACAGCAGGAGAGAACTACCAGGAGCCAGGAAAGGAGAACACTGGTTCCAGGGAGCCAGTAAACCAGCTCCCTGCAAATTGGAGGCCAGGAAGCCTGTTGGAAATGCCCCTGGAGGTTAGAGCTTGCCACCAGGAGTAAAATGAGCCCAGGATTGACACAGTTGGCCCATCATGCAGGAGTTATCCTCTGTTGAAGTTTTGCTCTTTGACCTCTAAAAAATACGTTTCCGAGTGTGTGGCGCTTGGCCGCTGTGGTGGGCCAGGGTCTGGGTATCACCACAAGGAACTTTTGCTATTTTTTTATCAGTGTAGGAGGGAGCTGTGCGTGCCCCCCACAACCTCTGCCCCCCCAGAGGCTCATTTGACCCCATGGTCCCCATCACCTGGAGCCAGCACACAATAGAGTGGGGCCTGGGAACCCTTCCCTGGACCCTGATATGAGAGGGAGAAAGGGGGCATACTGCCATGCCCCTAATTGCAGTATGTCCACTCCCCTTGCTCATGGGAAGTGGGGTGGCCACCGCATCCTATAGAAACAGCCAGCATAGAGCGGGTAGGGAAACTGGGTATGCTGGCTCCTGCACTGGCAAGTAGAAGTGGCAACTGGATGTGGAGTCAGCTGGAGAAGCCAGAAGTGGGCTCTCCACAATGCTTTCAAAGATGTTTGCATTTGTGCGTTCCCCCAGGTGGTACCGGGGCACCCGTGGAAATAAAAAAAAAAGGAAAAGTGAAAAATAAGTCTAGAATGTGGCAAAAGGCAGTTGAGCAAACCCCTTCATTTGATATGTACGTGCTCAGTCTTGAGTGCCCCATAATGCCCAGTGAGGCCTAATTTCAATATTCCTCATGTTTTGTGGTGCCCAAAAGAGAGGCAGGGAGACAACTGATGGTTTTGCAATGTGATGTGAAGGGGCTTCAGGAGGTTCAGCAGCCCCACTCCACTACTACCCTGCCAGGCCACAGGATGCATGACTTGTGGAAACTGTTCAGCATTATTCAAGCATTCATGGAGATGTGGCTTGGTACTCTTCATTTCAGGATTGCAAGGACACCTAGTGGTTGGTCATATGGCTGCATTATGTGGCCACTGACACATCTTATTTTGATTTGTAATACTTTTTTTTTTAGTGACAACGATTATTGATGTCAATGAAATGCTTACATTAATTGCATTTGGATAGGGTTACTGTTCCTATTCATTTTTATAATAAATCAGAATATAGGCTTGCCTTATACATATTAATGTGGTGATCTCTTGACAAAGCCAATAGGCCTATCTTATGTTGTAATATGGTGACCCTTTGACAAAGCCAATATGCTTGTTTTATATATTGACGCAGTGATCCCTTGATAAAGTCAATCAGCCTGCTTTATGGAAAATGACACCCCCTTATACTGTGTTGTTGAATTAGGTATAGGTGGGTGATAGTATGAATATAGGGATCATGACCAAGTACGGATCAAATGGATTTGAGAATGTTATCAAAAGTATTTTATCTATTTTTATAAATGAATGTTTAATATTTAGTACTGCATTTGTGTAATAAATGTGCTTTTCCTTTTTCAATGATAAAGCACTAAGTGGACAATGATTTATTTCGTGTTGTGTTTTCATACGAGTGAATGGAGATTACTAGCCCACACTACCACCCCGAGTAGGCCTTGGACTACTCTGCTTCGCTAACCTGAGAAAGTCAATAGCTACAATCCCTGGATAGCCTCTCAAGTGATTAGTGTGCAATACAAATCAATGTAACATAACACAACAGTGGGGTACTTAGTTATCAGTAAGGAGACGATTGTTGACCTCTTACTCGTGAAGGACTCACATCCTGTGTGACTAATAATCAATTTAATATGTAATGCATTTCTAAAACAAAATTTCACATGTGAAAATATCTCTCAGCACCACTGTTTCAAACAATATGGGCAAGGATGTTCCTACAAACACAATTAGAAGTTAAACAACAATGTTTTAGCTTTTTCTTACAAAGGAGCAAGTTGGGTTCATCCCTAAGTCTAAGAGGAAGGCAATACACAAATAGGCCTCTTGGCAGCTGAAGACCCTAATATTTGGATCTTTGAAATGTATGACATACATGTGATGAAGCTTTCATGGCAGAAAGGCCTCAAGGTAGATATTTAAAGAAAACTATAGAAATAGATGATGTTAAAACATATTTCATTATGCTATATTATCCCCAGTATAAATAAGAAGACAAGTGAATATTTGAGTATATTCATTAACAAAAGTGCACAAAATCATCATCAGTGGCCCACACCCCCCACCTTTTTTCCCTCAAGAAGAGTATCTGTCATGCTGAGCAAAAGTCAGCCTGACAGACACTCTCCATCTTTAGGTAAGGCAGCCAGGAGCGAGACATGCTCGATTTGCGCCAGCTACCTGAGCTGAGCTTTGCTGGCCTGAAGAGGTGGCAAATCCTATGGGCGTGACCTCCTCAGCACAGTAAAGGTGCCTCAAGGCCCTCCCCCTCGATAATGAGGGAAAGCGGCACCCATTGACTCCGACCTGTGCACTTCAGGTTTGAGCCCTGAAGTGCCCAGACTGAGTGTTAATCAGTGACACCACGTCACAGAGTGGGGTGGGGTCAGCAGTCTCACTGTCCCCATCCCACTCTGTGACGAAGTTGGGACTGTTGCCTTCCCTCACTGGCTGACCTAAGGTCAGCCAATGAGGAAAGGCAGCAGTCCCAACCCTCCTGGGACCTCTGAGGAAGTGCTGAAGGTAAGTGTGTGTGTTTTTGAAAATGAATGTTTGGTGAGTGCGTGCATGTATGTTTGCAGTATTTGATAATGAGTGCTGTGAATGGTTGTGTGCATGCGTGTGTGTGTCAATAAATGAATGAATGTGAGTGTGCATGTGTGTCCCGCTCCCCTCCCTCCTTAATTTACCGGCTGCCACTGGAAATCATATTACACCACTGTGCATGTGCAGCTGGAAAGCAATTGCTTCGTACTGATTCAATGTTTTATACTGTATTGTATTCTCTGACAACTTTGCTAGGCCATGGTAGGCCCAGGAGCTATTATGTCTTGTGTGGTACATTGCACATTTTAACAAATTTAACATCATTTTCAAATGTGGCAAGAGAAGCTGTGTTTGTAGTGCTTTGCTGCAACTAACATTTTTTCTGGAGTGAGATCAGGTCAGTTGAAATGACAATGGTCTTTGAACTTTTTGCTTTGCTGACTGCTATTTTGCTTTAAACACTGTTTGGACATGGACTTCCCTACCTGTTGCGTTTAATTGTTCACAGTAATAAACGAATTAAAAGACGCACAAAATATTAAGAAGAATTTACAACAGTATTACATGGACCCAACAATTTATCAGTAGTGTTGATGGATCTCTGGGTCCTGCCCGGATCTACTTTCCTTCGCACTATGGGTTACAGATAGAAACCTGGCAAAACACATTTTCAGTTAGCATTCGTCTTCATTCCCATGCTAGACAATTTGGATCCTGTCATACTGTACCTGTTCTTCCAACCCAACTGCTTGAAGGGCCTGACGTCCTCTGTGAGAAAGGGCCAAGTTAATACTTCGTCCATGGACAGTTTTGGCTGTTCGAATATCTAGAAAAAGTTATGAGAATTAATTTAATTCCGTGTCAAGAGTAAGTAATGATACATGTAAGAAAAAAGCTACAAGAAAACATGCACATAAAGATAGCATAGGGTGGCAAAGAAGTAAACGATCCGGATGGACCGGTTCACACGGGGACTCGCTTCTCTGAATCAGCAAAAGATTATGGCCCCATTCTGAGTTCTGCAGAAAGTGGGTGATGATTACCACATCCAGTAAATACCATTATGTTAGGGTGGGGTATTTCTGAGGTTTGGAAGATCTCAACTATTTCAAGTTTTTCAGGTCAAAGGAGGCGTAGAACATGATATCAATGTTTTCCACACCAATTGCCCCATATTCCTTTATTTCTACACAGATAACAGGTTTCTCCTGGCAAAATGTGCCTGTGAAAATCTACAGGTGGGACATAATTAAAATGTCATTTAATTACCCCACACTTGAAGTTACAATTTGTGTGAAAATTGCTATTTGTTAACACATCGTAATTCACCTCACTACTCAGTATAGTGATGTGTGATTTACTTAATACCAAAGAGACAAATGTTCATCACAACTTCAAACATAATGCTTCCAAAATGGAGTCTAAGGCAAAAATAATAAAACAGAAGCGTATGGCTCGAGGGGCAAATTTACTATTATTTCATGCAACACTGGGCAGCAATGGAACTTGCTGCAATGTGCTGCATGAAAGGAAGCAAGTGGAAATGCTCCATATTTACTAAGATATGGTGCATTTCTGCTCTTCCTTTCCACTGACGCACTGTGTGCTGCTAAGCACAAGGGTGCCTGCGTTAGGTGCAGGATTGTTTTTGTGCAATAAGGGACACCTTCTAGCACAAAATCAATCTAGACAAGCATATTCCTCATTCTATGTTGTCGCATAGGCTCCCATTATTCTAATGAGACTACTGGATTTTGAGTGGGAGAATCGCCGGCAGTGTGGGAGACTGAGTCTTACCCACTAAAGGTGACGCCTGTTCCAGGTTTTTGCTCCGACTAACTAGCAGTGGCTCATCTCTACCCAAGGACAGGGATGATTGGGCAGCCGAGCACATGACATAAATGATTTCTCAGGGAAATCGTGGTCACTCAGGTCTCATCTCTACTCAAGGACAGGGATGATTGGGCAGACGAGTGCATGACATAACTGATTTCTCAGGGAAATCGTGGTCACTCAGGTCTCATCCGTTTCTCTCAGGTACATTAGTCTCACACACACAATGGCAACAGAGGCAGTATATGTTTCAATAAATTTTAATGAAGCAACTGCATCTTAGATAGCAAAGCATGTACTGCAATAACCATTAAAATTGTGAGGAGATTGAAGCATAGAAATAACGCTATCACATTGTCACTAGAGTCAATAGACTAATTCCTAACAAGGCTATAATAGAGCACAGCATGTTAATCTCTAGTTCTGCCCTTTGGGTTCCCCTGGGAAGACATCATCCCCTGAGCAAAGGCCTGAAGTCTGCATAAACAGCTGTAGTGAGGCGTTCAGCAATCAGCATACAGTTGTGGTTCTCTGGCTGCAATCGCCCTCTAACGTGTAAGGGACAGGGAAGTGTTTATATAATAAAACAGCTGATGTTCTAAGGAAATGTCCTTACATAAGGATGTGTGTTTTTCTCTGAATATCAGAGAAAAAACTTGTACCATGTTCACCGGCAACCTATCTTACTGCAGCCTTGAAAGAAGCACAGAGAGAGCAAGAATGTCTTGTTTAAGAACATATTGCTGGCCTAAGCAAAAACAGCTGATAGAAAGAAATTAAACAGGACCGCAAAAGTTGCTATTGTAAGAATAATAAACAAAGCTGAATAAAATATATCTAGAGTAAAGTGCACAGCGGCAGGCCTAGCATGCAAAAATAGCATGCATGGAGCTATAGCTAAAATGGCTACACAGCAATGTGTTCTACAGAATGCTTTACACATGGAAAAAAGAACCAATGAGAAGAAATACAGATATTTCACCTTATTAGGCCTCTTTTGCACAGGTGCACCATTTCGCACAAGCCAGATTTCTAAGTCTTTGTAAATCTGTGTTTGAATCAAAATATATGGGTGGATGCATGGGTCTGCCCATGCTACACCCATGTAATGCATACTCCACACAATGTAATGTGAAGCAGCGAGCACTGTGTGATCAGGCACATTATTTTGCATTTAATAAACCACGCAAGCCACTCAAATGTGTGAAAATGTCTATTTGCTTACAAATCATAATTTACCTCACTACTCAGAATGATGGTGTTTGATTTACTAAACACCAGTGAGGAAAAGGTTTATCACACCTACAAGCATAATTTTTTCCAAAGATGTAGAGCATTTCTGGTTTCTCTTTGAACTAGCACCATTTGTGGTGCCTAGAGCCATTACAGGCAACCTTGTGCCATAGTGCAAAGGTGCCTGCACTATGGGCCTATGGGCAGGATCATTTTTGTGTAGGAAGAGATACCTTCCTGCACAAAAACAAGCCTTGGAGGCATATTCCACTTTTTATTTGTGAAGCAGACTGCAGAACACATGGAAAGAGGATGTAACAAGGAGCAATAAAGATATTTCTCCTTGTTAAACCTCTGTTGATTAGGTACACCATTTTGGATTCAATCCCAGGTTTACAAGTCTTTGTAAATCTGAGTTTGTGTCAAAATGCATGGGTGTATGCATGGCAATGCCAGTACTCTCCCCCATGTAATGCCTACCCACTGCAATACAATGCAAGGCAGCGCTTTATGCTGTGTTATTTTGAATTTAATAAATCACGCAAAGCCACAAAAAGGATTTTGGATTGGACCACGCCACAAAAGTGATGCAGCCCTGACACAAAATCATGGTAAATCTGGGCTACAGTGTACATCAATGGAATACTCAGGCAAAGAGTCGGCAGCTAGCTAAGTTCATGCTCCGTCGGTGTCTCTGTCTGCTCAGTGTGAGCCATTCATTGTGCATTTACAAGGAAAGGCCAGGGTCAGACTGGTGTATTGGACAATCTGCAGTGCCAGGAAGGCTGGTCTGACAGATCAGCATGTGGGCAGTTTTTTAGCTATTTTTTGGGCTGTTTTATGGTGGAAAATGCAGTTTTTTGCTGTTAATTACCCTGATAGTACCACAAATATTGCCTTCAGCGTACACAAATGCATCTATTTTCCTATACCTTGCAAAACACCACTACAGTGTGTCTTTACAGGCTCAAACCTGCCCCTATTTGAAAGTGTGAGCAACTTATTTAGTGATCTAATCCTCTATTGGGCACACTTTCATTTGGGTGCCTAGGCCTATTTTCTGTGCCAGTCCGACCTTAGCAAATGCCTTGGTTTTTCAGACTTCAGGACCGTTAAAAATAAAAAAAGTGGGCAAAATAAAGAGACATTAAAGTATAATAAGGGAAAAACAAATGTTTCTCAGGCACACATACAAAGTTAATGGGGGGAGCATCAGAAGATCCTAAAATGATTGTAGACAATGAACTTGAAAGCTGCTGGTTTCAATTTGGGTATTTTTTAGGTTAATTGCACATTTTATTACCAAAACCTAACATCTAGTTCCTAAGAAGACTAAGGATAATGGACAGGTGTAAAAGATGACCCCCAAGACATACTATAAAGAAATAGAATTCTGAAGTCCAAAATCCTCGGCACTTATTTAGAAAATGCAAAGGGTGTCTGAATGCTGAATTTATTACTAATAAATTTGATGTATTATGAGGTATGGATTTGCATAGAATTAGTTTATTATAGAAAATAAGGTTCGATTTGGAAAATGTGCCCACTTAAGTGGCCGTCATTAAATATGTAATACTTTTTAATTAATGCATATTAATGAGAATTCTAAGTATATGAGTAGAAAATTTGCAACAATATGTTATATTAACGATTTGATGTTATGTTTTTGCTTATTAATTGTAGGCTTTAGGTCTGCAAGGTTTGGGCCTAGTTTACACAGGCTCATATTAAACTCCAAATGTCTAAATAAAAATCGGTTGAATGCATGTCAAGAAAAATGGAGATGTATTGTTCAGACTATGTTGACCAAACGTTAGCAGAATTCTTTAACTTTCTCATGAGAACCGCTTGCTAGAATGTTCTGTATTAGTTGTTGTTACATTGGAAAGTTTGATGCGTGGCACAGCGATGCTTGCGCAGCTTAAGCAAATTGCAGATGAATTGTGATGTTTGAGAGGGTTTAGGGAGTTTGCGTGCTCCAAATGAAGTTGTTTAAGGAGTTTGCATGCTTTGAAGGGTGAGAGTAGGTAAGTCATCGAACTTTACATGTGTGTGGCACTTTGTGCTCAGAAATTGCCCACGTGGTTGTTGGTATATGGATCGTGCATAGTCTAAGACTCTGGAGTATTGAAAAGTGTATGAGACACTTGGTTTATATTGTAATTTGTCTGTTTAATAGGTCAATTGGGCTTGGTTGATAACTTCTAGCGTGCGTGTTAAAGTGAGTGATAGGTTTTCGACTGAGTTTTGGTGAGTCCTATGTGCAAAAGGAGGATTCAATAATCAGTTAACACCGACATTTGTGGGTCGAATTTTGCTTGCAACTCAGGGAGACTGAGAGAGAAGGAGTATCTGTCAGAGCTAAAGGCCACAAAAAAAAATCAGTAAAGTTTCTGAAGCAATTGTGTAACCTACCCGTAGTAAACAGACAAATTTGTTTATTGATTTTTATTTAGTGCTATTTTGCATTAGTTTTGCGCAGATCTGAGTTTGGGAGGGCAAGCCGAAGGGCTTTTGGAGCCGCGCTGGGATAGGTTGGTTAGTGAAAAGGGTCGCAAACGGATTGGTGTACAACCTTGAAGCATAATTGGTTGCGAAGGTAGGCGAAAAGGATTTTGGGATTGAAAGTCATTTCATGATTTGATTGAAAGTAGCGTAAATTACTGAGAAAAACATTTTTCAAAGCTTTAAAAAGTGCCCTCAGGGGAGATACGTTTATCCCAGCTAGAATAGGAGAAGTTACACCACCAGAAGGCACACCTGCCTATGTTGTGTTCAAAGAGCAAGGTGCTGCGCCATGTCTTTGGCTGAAACTGTGGTGCAAAGGAGCAGAGAGAGACAGGAGTTTAGTGTTCCCTGCCCATGGAACATTTAATTTGAGGATTTTAGAGAATTTGAGAAGAGTACTGTAGGATTTGAAACCTCTGACGAGACCAGGACAGTTAGCAGCATTAGATGTTTGGGAACTAGTAACCAGACAGCAACAGCAAATGAAAATTGAGTGGAGAATGAGGAAAGTTGAGAAGGCTTTAGCTGAGGCGAGATGGGATAGTGATCAGAAATTTTGGAGAACTGAGACTTTAAAGGGAATTAAGGCCCTCAGTACAACCCTGGTGGTAAATCCTGCTTAACGCCGTGCAGACGGCCGCCAACATACCGTGACCGCGGTGGTAATCCACCACGGGTATTATGACCCACACAGAGAATACCGCCACAATAAAGACACCCACACAAGTCCCCCAGCCCAAAGGTCAGTGAGAAACTGGCAATAGCAAAACCCACATCATCACGCCAACAGGAATACGCACACAGTATCACGGCCCACGAATCAACGCGCTCAAAATACACACACACTTACAAAACCACACCACATTGGACAATTCAAAATACACACACCTGACACACATACACACACCACACCCACACACTCACATCACTATAAAACACACACCGACATTACCCACAACCCCTTACATAAATGTCATTTAATTACCCCACACTTGAAGTTACAATTTGTGTGAAAATTGATATTTGTTAACACATCGTAATTCACCTCACTACTCAGTATAGTGATGTGTGATTTACTTAATACCAAAGAGACAAATGTTCATCACAACTTCAAGCATAATGCTTCCAAAATGGAGTCTAAGGCAAAAATAATAAAACAGAAGCGTATGGATCGAGGGGCAAATTTACTATTATTTCATGCAACACTGGGCAGCAAGGGAAATTGCTGCAATGTGCTGCATGAAAGGAAGCAAGTGGAAATGCTCCATAATTACTTAGATATGGTGCATTTCTGCTCTTCCTTTCCACTGACGCACTGTGTGCTGCTAAGCACAAGGGTGCCTGCGTTAGGTGCAGGATTGTTTTTGTGCAATAAGCAAAACCTTCTAGCACAAAATCAATCTAGACAAGCATATTCCTCATTCTATGTTGTCGCATAGGCTCTCATTATTCTAATGAGACTACTGGATTTTGAGTGGGAGAATCTCCGGCGGTGTGGGAGACTGAGTCTTACCCACTAAAGGTGACGCCTGTTCCAGGGTTTTGCTCCGACTAACTAGCAGTGGCTCATCTCTACCCAAGGACAGGGATGATTGAGCAGCCGAGCACATGACATAAATGATTTCTCAGGGAAATCGTGGTCACTCAGGTCTCATCTCTACTCAAGGACAGGGATGATTGGGCAGCCGAGTGCATGACATAACTGATTTCTCAGGGAAATCGTGGTCACTCAGGTCTCATCCGTTTCTCTCAGGTACATTAGTCTCACACACACAATGGCAAACAGAGGCAGTATATGTTTCAATAAAGTTTTAATGAAGCAACTGCATCTTAGATAGCAAAGCATGTACTGCAATAACCATTAAAACTGTGAGGAGATTGAAGCATAGAAATAAAGCTATCACATTGTCACTAGAGTCAATAGACTAATTCCTAACAAGGCTATAATAGAGCACAGCATGTTAATCTCTAGTTCTGCCCTTTGGGTTCCCCTGGGAAGACATCATCCCCTGAGCAAAGGCCTGAAGTCTGCATAAACAGCTGTAGTGAGGCGTTCAGCAATCAGCATACAGTTGTGGTTCTCTGGCTGCAATCGCCCTCTAACGTGTAAGGGACAGGGAAGTGTTTATATAATAAAACAGCTGATGTTCTAAGGAAATGTCCTTACATAAGGATGTGTGTTTTTCTCTGAATATCAGAGAAAAAACTTGTACCATGTTCACCGGCAACCTATCTTACTGCAGCCTTGAAAGAAGCACAGAGAGAACAAGAATGTCTTGTTTAAGAATATATTGCTGGCCTAAGCAAAAACAGCTGATAGAAAGAAATTAAACAGGACCGCAAAAGTTGCTATTGTAAGAATAATAAACAAAGCTGAATAAAATATATCTAGGGTAAAGTGCACAGCGGCAGGCCTAGCATGCTAAAATAACGTGCATGGAGCTATAGCTAAAATGGCTACACAGCAATGTGTTCTACAGAATGCTTCACACATGGAAAAAAGAAGCAATGAGAAGAAATGCAGATATTTCACCTTATTAGACCTCTTTTGCACAGGTGCACCATTTCGCACAAGCCAGATTTCTAAGTCTTTGTAAATCTGTGTTTGAATCAAAATATATGGGTGGATGCATGGGTCTGCCCATGCTACACCCATGTAATGCATACTCCACACAATGTAATGTGAAACAGCGAGCACTGTGTGATCAGGCACATAATTTTGCATTTAATAAACCACGCAAGCCACTCAAATGTGTGAAAATGTCTATTTGCTTACAAATCCTAATTTACCTCACTACTCAGAATGGTGGTGTTTGATTTACTAAACACCAGTGAGGAAAATGTTTATCACACCTACAAGCATAATTGTTTCCAAAGATGTAGAGCATTTCTGGTCTCTCTTTGAACTAGCACCATGTGTGGTGACTAGTGCCATTACAGGCAACCTTGTGCCATAGTGCAAAGGTGCCTGCACTATGGGCCTATGGGCAGGATCATTTTTGTGAAGGAAGAGATACCTTTCTGCACAAAAACAAGCCTTGGAGGCATATTCCACTTTTTATTTGTGAAGCAGACTGCAGAACACATGGAAAGAGGATGTAACAAGGAGCAATAAAGATATTTCTCCTTATTAAACCTCTGTTGATTAGGTACACCATTTTGGATTCAAACCCAGGTTTACAAGTCTTTGTAAATCTGAGTTTGTGTCAAAATGCATGGGTGTATGCATGGGAATGCCAGTACTCTCCCCCATGTAATGCCTACCCACTGCAATACAATGCAAGGCAGCGCTTTATGCTGTGTTATTTTGAATTTAATAAACCACGCAAAGCCACAAAAAGGATTTTGGATTGGACCACGCCACAAAAGTGACGCAGCCTTGACACAAAATCATGGTAAATCTGGGCTACAGTGTACATCAATGGAGTACTCAGGCAAAGAGTCGGCAGCTAGCTAAGTTCATGCTCCGTCGGTGTCTCTGTCTGCTCAGTGCGAGCCATTCATTGTGCATTTACAAGGAAAGCCAGGGTCAGACTGATGTATTGGACAATCTGCAGTGCCAGGAAGGCTGGTCTGCCAGATCAGCTTGTGGGCAGTTTTTTAGCTATTTTTTGGGCTGTTTTATGGTGGAAAATGCAGTTTTTTGCTGTTAATTACCCTGATAGTACCACAAATATTGCCTTCAGCGTACACAAATGCATCTATTTTCCTATACCTTGCAAAACACCACTACAGTGTGTCTTCACAGGCTCAAAACTGCCCCTATTTGAAAGTGTGAGCAACTTATTTAGTGATCTAATCCTCTATTGGGCACACTTTCATTTGGGTGCCTAGGCCTATTTTCTGTGCCAGTCCGACCTTAGCAAAAGCCTTGGTTTTTCAGACTTCAGGACCGTTAAAAATAAAAAAGTGGGCAAAATAAAGAGACATTAAAGTATAATAAGGGAAAAACAAACGTTTCTCAGGCACACATACAAAGTTAATGGGGGGAGCATCAGAAGATCCTAAAATGATTGTAGACAATGAACTTGAAAGCTGCTGGTTTCAATTTGGGTATTTTTTAGGTTAATTGCACATTTTATTGCCAAAACCTAACATCTAGTTCCTAAGAAGACTAAGGATAATGGACAGGTGTAAAAGATGACCCCCAAGACATACTATAAAGAAATAAAATTCTGAAGTCCAAAATCCTCAGCACTTATTTAGAAAATGCAAAGGGTGTCTGAATGCTGAATTTATAACTAATAAATGTTATGTATTATGAGGTATGGATTTGCATAGAATTAGTTTATTATAGAAAATAATGTTCAATTTGGAAAATGTGCCCACTTAAGTGGCCGTCATTAAATATGTAATACTTTTTAATTAATGCATATTAATGAGAATTCTAAGTATATGTGTAGAAAATTTGCAGCAGTATGTTATATTAACGATTTGATGTTATGTTTTTGCTTATTAATTGTAGGCTTTAGGTCTGCAAGGTTTGGGCCTAGTTTACACAGGCTCATATTAAACTCCAAATGTCTGAATAAAAATTGGTGGAATGCATGTCAAGAAAAATGGAGATGTATTGTTCATACTATGTTGACCAAACGTTAGCAGAATTCTTTAACTTTCTCATGAGAACTGCTTGCTAGAATGTTCTGTATTAGTTGTTGTTACATTGGAAAGTTTGATGCGTGGCACAGCGATGCTCCCAGCAACCAACAATGGATGCACTGAATTGGGTACGGATGGCTACAAGAAAGTTACCTGACAAGTCTGACAATAGGAACAGGAGAAGAGGAGCCAGTCGTCAACGTGTGAAAGATAGTTTAGTTATATATTAGATTTGGGATTTAATTCTTGTTGGATTAACTGGAAACGTATGATTTTCTGACCAATGGCAATGTGGGAAGTTCTTTAGGTGATTCTAACTTAGCCCGACTGCACAGAGAAGGTTTCCTCCGTAGAGGTTCTGATTGAGAATCTGAACAGTTCCTTATGACTTTATTCCTAAACTTGAACTTTAAAGCTTGATGGCTAAATGATTGATGTTGTCCCTTAGAGATTGCTTCTTAAATAGTTCGGATTGCTTAGAGACCCTGTGTCTGATCCATTCCCCTTCATTGCCCTTTGCTGAAGATGACCAGATGGATGTCCAACTGACAAAGAGAATCGCAGCTTGTTGATCCATGTTGAGGAGAGGTATAACAAAATGCTACTGTCTTGGTTTTAGATTTTATTAGTTGTTTCTTTGTCCCAACCCCTATTTTGTTAGAGCCGTAGTTATATGTTTTCCAAATTTATTTTCGACTAAACTGTTTTGCATGAAGCCCAAACATGCTATTCTAATCAGAGAGCTAGATAGGGAGACATCGGAGATGCTAAAAGTACTACTAAAAGAAATTATATTCTTCAGTTGCTGAATCTAAATGTATGCCATTTCCAATGCACAGTTATTCTTGCTGTTAATTTGTACTGTGATTCTAGAATGCTTAACTGTCCATGCTTTAGCTAAATTGAAATGCTTTAGAAGATTTGCACAACCAGTGTTGTTTGTGAATGTATAATACTTGGTTTTGAGATTGATTTCCGTGATATTTGCCTTATTAATCAAGGGAAATAAATATATAAACTTTTCCTAGAGGTGTAGTTATTCATGACCAAATGGGTCATGGTGCGTGACGATTATTGAGACCAGAGATATAAATGGGTAAGGTTTATTGATTATGATGTTATATTTGTATTGAATAGGGACTTATGGTGGAATCACTCTAAGCGTAGTCAAAAGGTCTATCAAAGCCTCTAACGCATCCCCTTTTCAATTAACAACAAAATACCAAATAAGGACATACGCGCTAACAGAAATGGTAGCAAAGGATGGTTGGTCTCCTTAAGATGACATCATAAGGTCCTTTACATGGTTAGTCTCCTTAAGAGATCAACATAATTTGCTGATTTGGTAAAGAAGGTGGTAAACGTTAAAATTTTCAGATACTATGATACAAAGAGAAGAGATTGTCTCCTTATGAGCTTGTTGTGTAGCCATTTTAGTTATAGCTCCATGCACGTTATTTTAACACAATAGGCCACTATGCACTTTAACCTAGATATATTTTATTTGGCTTTGCATTGTTATTTTTACAATAACCATTTTTACGGTGTTGTTTAATTTTTCATCTATCTAACTGTTTTGCTTAGCCCAGCACTGTGTTCTCAAACAAGACATTCTTGATCACTCTGTGCTTCATTCAAGGCTACAGTTTGGTACATTGCCGGTAAACGTGGTAGAAGTTTAGTCTCCAACATTTGTAGAAAATACACATCCTTACGTAGGGATATTTTCTTAGAACATCAGCTGGGTTATTATAAAAACACTTCCTAGCCCCATTATACATGAAGAGGGAGATTCCAGCCAGGGAACCACGACTGTATGCTGATGGCTGAATGCTTCGCTACAGATGCTAACACAGACTACAGGCCTTTGCTCAGGTATGAGGGTTGATCTCTCTCCGGGGGAACCTGAAAGGCAGAATTAGAGTTTAATATGCTGTGCTCAGATTATGATTTAGATAGGAAATAATCCATCGATCATACTGACAATATGATAGCGTTATTCTTATGCTTCACTCTTCTCGTCACCATTTTAATACTGTCATGTTGTGTCGTCCTGGTTTTTGCAGCTCACGCTTTGCTATCTAAGATGCTGTCGTTTTATTAAACTAATTATTAAAACATATACTTCTTCTGTTTGTCATTTATATATGAGACTGAATTGTAAATGAGAGAACCGGATGCGACCTGAGTGACCACGACTTCCCTGAGAAGCTTAATATGTCATGCGCTCGGCTGCCCAATCATCACTATCCCCTGGTAGAGATGAGGCACTGCTAGTTAGCCGGAACAAAACCCCGATTTAGAGCGACAGGTGTCACCCACAGTGGGTTATACTCAGTCTCCCACATCGTGGACGATCTTGCTGCTCAAAATCCAGTAGTCTCATTAGAACAATGAGAGCCTACGTGACAAGCTTACCATGACTTTCCCAAAACCTTGGCGTTTGCCATTGCTTGTTTAAAGATGTTCTTGGCATTCTAGTGACAGAGTGAACATAATAGGTTATAAGCAAATTGCAGATGAATTGTGATGTTTGAGAGGGTTTAGGGAGTTTGCGTGCTCCAAATGAAGTTGTTTAAGGAGTTTGCATGCTTTGAAGGGTGAGAGTAGGTAAGTCATAGAACTTTACATGTGTGTGGCACTTTGTGCTCAGAAATTGCCCACGTGGTTGTTGGTATATGGATCGTGCATAGTCTAAGACTCTGGAGTATTGAAAAATGTATGAGACACTTGGTTTATATTGTAATTTGTCTGTTTAATAGGTCAATTGGGCTTGGTTGATAAATTATAGCGTGCGTGTTAAAGTGAGTGATAGGTTTTCGACTGAGTTTTGGTGAGTCCTACGTGCAAAAGGAGGATCCAATAATCAGTTAACACCGACATTTGTGGGTCGAATTTTGCTTGCAACTCAGGGAGACTGAGAGAGAAGGAGTCAGAGCTAAAGGCCACAGAAAAAAATCAGTAAAGTTTCTGAAGCAATTGTGTAACCTACCCGTAGTAAATTTGTGTATTGATTTTTGTTTAGTGCTATTTTGCATTAGTTTTGCGCAGATCTGAGTTTGGGAGGGCAAGCCGAAGGGCTTTTGGAGCCGCGCTGGGATAGGTTGGTTAGTGAAAAGGGTCGCAAACGGATTGGTGTACAACCTTGAAGCATAATTGGTTGCGAAGGTAGGCGAAAAGGATTTTGGGATTGAAAGTCATTTCATGATTTGATTGAAAGTAGCGTAAATTACTGAGAAATACATTTTTCAAAGCTTTAAAAAGTGCCCTCAGGGGAGATACGTTTATCCCAGCTAGAATAGGAGAAGTTACACCACCAGAAGGTACACCTGCCTATGTTGTGTTCAAAGAGCAAGGTGCTGCGCCATGTCTTTGGCTGAAACTGTGGTGCAAAGGAGCAGAGAGAGACAGGAGTTTAGTGTTCCCTGCCCATGGAACATTTAATTTGAGGATTTTAGAGAATTTGAGGAGAGTACTGTAGGATTTGAAACCTCTGACGAGACCAGGACAGTTAGCAGCATTAGATGTTTGGGAACTAGTAACTAGACAGCAACAGCAATTGAAAATTTAGTGGAGAATGAGGAAAGTTGAGAAGGCTTTAGCTGAGGCGAGATGGGATAGTGATCAGAAATTCTGGAGAACTGAGACTTTAAAGGGAATTAAGGCCCTCATTACAACCCTGGTGGTAAATCCCGCTTAACGCCGTGCAGACGGCCGCCAACATACCGTGACCGCGGTGGTAATCCACCACGGGTATTATGACCCACACAGAGAATACCGCCACAATAAAGACACCCACACAAGTCCGCCAGCCCAAAGGTCAGTGAGAAACTGGCAATAGCAAAACCCACATCATCACGCCAACAGGAATACGCACACAGTATCACGGCCCACGAATCAACGCGCTCAAAATACACACACACTTACAAAACCACACCACATTGGACAATTCAAAATACACACACCTGACACACATACACACACCACACCCACACACTCACATCACTATAAAACACACACCGACATTACCCACAACCCCTTACAACCCAAAAAAGAGACCAAGCACAGAGAGACAAGCAAAGAGCACACACCCAATCAGAGGCAC
Organism: Pleurodeles waltl; assembly: GCF_031143425.1. Classification (NCBI taxonomy): domain Eukaryota; kingdom Metazoa; phylum Chordata; class Amphibia; order Caudata; family Salamandridae; genus Pleurodeles; species Pleurodeles waltl. The sequence continues at coordinate 638,808,760 of NC_090444.1, forward strand.
AGAACACTATCACTCATACACCATCCAAGCACATCACATTATACATTCCAACACCTCACACCACACATCACCTCACACATATCACACACACCAGATCATGGCACCTCAAAGACACCCCAGGTTTTCTGAGGAGGAGCTAAGGGTCATGGTGGAGGAAGTCATCCGAGTAGAGCCACAGCTATTCGGATCACAGGTGCAGCAGACATCCATTGCAAGGAAGATGGAGCTATGGTGGAGAATCGTCGACTGGGTTAATGCCATGGGACAGCATCCATGAACCAGGGATGACATCAGGAAGAAGTGGAACGACCAACTGGGGAAGGTGCGTTCTGTGGTATTAAGACACCAGGTAGCTGTACAGAGGACTGGCAGTGGACCCCCACCTCCTACCCCACAACCAACAACATGGGAGGAGTAAGTCTTGGTGATTATGCATCCTGAGGGCCTCACAGGAGTAGCAGGAGGACTGGACTCTGGTAAGCCAAGTTCTTCTTTCCAACTTAATCCCCCCTACCTGCATGCCATCACATACCCCCACCGTACGCTCACTCCCATCACTCCATCACCTCACATCCACCCCACCATCACAACCCACACATCCCAATACCAAGCCCTGCATGCAACCACAATGCATGGACACCGATCACCACCGTATGCCCAGCAGAGAGACTCACCCAGCCCACACAATCAGCAATCACACAAGGCCAATGCGACAAGTAAACCACAATTCTATAAGGGAAACACACCCATTGCACAAGATGGCACACACAGATACAATACCAATGCATTTGCATCCCAACAGGACCCCTACCCAACGTCACTGGACAGGAGGTGTCAGCTATATCCAGTCCCCCCCCCAAGAAGAGGCCCACAGTGATGACAGCAGCTCTACACCACTGGATCACGATGACCAACCCGGCCCATTAGGGATCTCTGGACAGTTGGTTACCCTGCCACAGTCCCAAACCACCACAGAACCTCCCCCCTCAGGAAACACCCACACAGCACCCACCCAGCGGGCCCATGCCACTGTCCCCAGGAGACGTCAATCAGCAGTGTGTCCACCACTACAGGGACCCCAGGCAACCCCACTAACACAGGACGAATAGGGACCTGGGGTCAGTGGCAGTGGGCACACGGTTCAGGGCACAGAGGCACAGGACAACAGGGAAGGTGGGAGGACTGCTGTGCAACAGGGGGAGGACAGGCCCAGGGAACAAACCCTCCACGAGGCACTCTCAAACATTATGGGAGCATACCACCAGTCCAAGGAGACCATGGGCATGGTACTGGCCAAGTTTCAGGAGACCCAGCGGTTGCAGGAGGGACAGTACCTGGGGATCAGGGAGGACCTCACAAAAATCTACACCGTCCTGGTCACCATAGCAGGGGGGCTGGCTGATATGGACAAGACCATGAGGGAGGCAGTGGCACAACAAACGGCCCCTGACACTAGCCAAACCGATGAACAGCCTTCCACCTCCGCCGGCGCTAGTAGACAGGAGTCCCCGCCACAGGACCCACAGGCCACCAGCATCCCACACCCTGCAGAAGGAGAACCACCCCACAAACGGGCCCTGCGATCCAGGCAGAAGAAAGAGAACATTGCCAAGACCCCTGCAGGAAATTTGACTCTCCTGATTGTCACCCTTCGGTCTCACTCTGTTACCCTGTCCATCTTGGACTGCCATTGCTCCCCTTCCTATGCCCCATTGGACAATGCACCTGTGATACCAAGAGACTGGACTCTAACTGGACATTCCTCCACCATCAACCCAGCCCCCTGCACTAACCCCTATACTTATTAGCATCTAAATAAACACCCTTGAAACAAATACCAATCTGGAGTCAGTCGAATGATTCACAAATGTATTAGTACAACATTATCAAAGCATTGCAAAGTATATGTTCATTTACTCATGCCAATGTATGACAGTTGGTGGGCAGCAGTACACATAGCAGAAACCAGAATGGGGTATACAGATCTGAAAAAAGGAAACCCAACGGGAACAGTCAGTGTCCATTGACAGAGGGTAAGAGGCTGCCATGTACAATGTCCTAAAGTATACTGGAATGTGAAGAGGAGTTACAGTCTCTTACCTGTGTGTCACTGGAAGTACTGCAGGATAATGCTTGTCCACATCTTCTTCATCTGCCTCCTCTTCCACACTGTCCACAGGCTCCACCGCTGCCACAAGATCATCACCAGGCTCATCCTCCAGCTGAAAAGGCACCTGGCATCTCAATGCCAGGTTGTGCAACATACAGCATGCCACGATGAACTGACACACCTTCTTGGGAGAGTAGTACAGGGAGCCACCTGTCAGATGGAGGCACCGGAATCTGGCCTTCAGGAGGCCGAATGTCCTCTCAATAACCCTCCTAGATCGCCCATGTGCCTCAATGTAACGTTCCTCTGTCCTTGCCCTGGGATTCCTTACTGGGGTCAGTAGCCATGACAGGTTGGGGTAACCATAGTCACCTGTAAATATCGAGGGACAATTTTGAGACACGCACAAACCCTTAGGGACAACCCCATACCCAGACACCTACTTATACTGTGTGGGGACCTTGGGCTCACCTATTAGCCACAGCCGGTGCCTCTGGAGTTGGCCCATCACATAAGGGATGCTGCTATTTCTCAAGATATAGGCGTCATGCACAGAGCCAGGATATTTGGCATTCACATGGGAGATATACTGATCCGCCAAGCACACCATTTGCACATTCATCGAATGGTAGCTTTTTCTATTCCTGTACACCTGTTCATTTCTGCCAGGGGGGACAAATGTCACATGTGTCCCATCAATGGCAACAATGATGTTGGAGATATGTCCCAGGGCATAGAAGTCAGCTTTCACTGTGGCCAAATCCTCCACCTGGGGGAACACGATGTAGCTGCGCATATGTTTCAGAAGGGCAGACAACACCCTGGTCAACACGTTGGGGAACATTGGCTGAGAAATCCCTGATGCCATGGCCACTGTAGCTTGAAAGGAGCCAGGAAATGGAGCACTGACAGGACCTGCACTAGAGGGGGGATACCTGTGGGCTGGCGGATAGCTGACATCAGGTATGACTCCAATTGGGCACACAGTTCATGGATTGTGGCACAATCAAGTCTGTATGTGATTATAATGTGTCTGTCCTCCATTGTTGACAGGTCCACCAGGGTTCTGTACACCGGAGGATGCCGCCATCTCATCATCTGCCTCAGCAGTTGTAGCCTATGGAGGAGAATGGTGAGCAGAAGGTCATTTACCACATAGATGGCACAACTGTGCCTGAATTAATGTAACAGAAGCAGTGTGTGAATTTGAGAGTCAGTATATGTGCCAATATGTGCTGTGACGCAGTTAGGTGCCATGCCATGTGCGCCCCTGAAATGGCGGCTGCCTGACCTGTGAGGAGGGACAAGGGGAAATGATATAACTGCGCTGGCGTTGTGCAGCGTTGTGCAGCATCGCAGTACACGGTCGAAGACCACCCCGCAACTCCACATTGGTTATCATTGGGCCCCATGGGTTCCACGAGCCAATGGCGATGTACGCCGTTACGCACCGCCACGGACGTCACCGCCATTTTCTACCCATTCACTCACTTGATACCTGACCATCAACAGGATAGGACCTACACTGCAAGTGCTGCTGTGACCTGAGTCTGGAAGCGACTACGGCTCATGTGTCTGGGGAAAGGGCCCCTGCCTTCACTGCAGAGGAGTTGGAGAAACTGGTGGATGGGATCATCCCCCAGTACACCCTACTTTACGGTCCTCCAGACAAACAGGTGAGTACACTGTGAGCATGATGCGTGGGCAATGCCTGTTTGGAGTGGTGAGGATGTAAGCCACGTGTTGGGGGGTGGTAAGGCATCCTGGCCTGAATGCTGCACAAGAGGTGGTCAGTGTATGTGCATCAGAGCATGGGTGGGAACTGGTGGGCAATGAGTATAACGGTCCAGTCGGGTGAGTAATTATATTTTCCACTGTCTTCACCCTCTAGGTCAGCGCCCACAAAGAAAAAGGGGATTTGGCATGCCATCGCCAAGGAGGTGCGGACCCTGGCGGTCTATCAAAGGCAGAGCACCCACTGCCGCAAGAGATGGGAGGACCTGCGCCACTAGACCAAGAAGACACCAGAGGCCTAGCTGAGGCTGGCCTCCCAACGTGGAAGGGGTGCCCGTCGCACCATGACCCCCCTGATGTTCTGCATCCTGGCGGTGGCCTATCTGGAGTTGGATGGGCGCTTGAGGGCATCACAGCAGCCACTAGGGGGTGAGTAAAGTTTCAGAAAGCTGACTTTGCACGCTTTAGGAATTAGCTGGGTGGGGGATGTGGGCTGTGGGTGCCCCTAGGCTACGGCGATCATGCCAGGGTAGGTCCCCTGTTTGCAGGCTCTAAAGCACCCCTACCCCAATGGTACAAGTGGCCAACTACTACTGGGCAGGGTCCTGTGAGTGTCAGGTGTGCAGGTGCTGGCATTAGGTATTGTACCCCATGGGCTGGTGACTACCTTAGTGAGTTGTTGGGCATGGCCTAGTGCAACGGGCAGCTCAGTTTGTGTTGTGTACGCCAACGGTAGTGTTGTTGCTGGCATTGACCATGTGTGTCCTCTGTCTATCCCCCCTTCTTGTTTTGTCACCCTGCCCTTGTGTGCATTAGCATCATCTGGTGGAGGAGCAGAGGTACCAGCGACGGAGGGAGCTGCATCCCACATGGCCCATGAGAGTGAATCCATGGAAGGTGAGACCATCAGTGGGATGGAGGGCGAGGGGAGCTCCACGATGTGGACAGGATGAGATACCAGTGACAGCGACTCCCCCTCTGATGGAAGTTCTCTGGCGGTGGCGGACACCTCTGTGTCCACCCCAACAACAGGTATAGCCGGCACCCCCTCTACCAGCACCGCCCTCCCAGCAGAACCTCAACGTGTTTCCCGTGCCCGCTTACCCAGGAAGGTGGGCATCTCCTTCGCCCCAGACACCTCAGCCCCTGCCCCAGTCAGCCCTGCTCCCTCAGTGAGGAGGCTATTGACCGCCTGACATCCCTCACTGTTGGGCAGTCAACCATTCTGAATGCCATCCAGGGTGTGGAGAGGCATTTGCAGCAAACAAATGCATACCTGGAGGGCATTCATTCTGGCGTGGCGGCCCAACAGAGAGAATTTCAGGCTCTGGCCTCAGCTCTGATGGCAGCCATTGTCCCTGTGTCCAGCCTTCCCCCTCCAACTTCCACTACCCAAACCCAATCCCCTCTACCTCAGCCTATCCCAATCACACCTTCAGACCAGCATGCACACACATCAACACACAAAAGTGGCTCGGGAAAACATAAGCACCACACATCATCACACAGGCACTCACACAAGCACTATACTCATGCACACATACCAACATCCACTGCCTCCACTGTGCCCCCTCCTCTTCTTCGTCCACCTCCCTCCCAGTAGCGTCTCCACTCACACCTGCATGCAGCCACTACCTCCATCACCAGCACGCCCATCACATCACACCCCTCACGAGCAATCACCACCCCCACAACCATGCACATGTCCCTTGTGTCCTCTCCCAGTGTGTCTGTGAGCCCTCCACCCAAAGTACACAAACGCAGGCACACACCCACTCAACAGTCATCCACCTCACAACAGCCTCAAGCCCATGCACCTTCACCCAAACTCAGCAGATGTATACCTCATACAACCACTACCTCTTCCTCCACTCCCAAACCCCATCCATCGTCCAGTCCCAGTGTGTCCAAGAAACTTTTCCTAGCTAACGTTTACCTCTTCCCTAAACCTCCCCCGTCCTTCCCCTAGGGCCAGGATGTCTCGACCACCTGCCAAGGTTAAGAAGGGGCCGGCATGCAGCAGGAAAAAGACGCAACACCCACCCAGCAAGGCCTCATCCAAAACCAAAGAGGACAGTGCCAAGGTCCCAACAGCGACTACCAAGGAGGGGAAGGGACACAACAGTAAGGGCAAGTCACCTCAGGGCTGGAAGCCTCCTAGTGAAGGGCTGGTGACCACCATTTCTCCAGACAGGGCAGCAACCTGGACCACGGTCAGCACCGCCACAAGGACTGCCACTTTCACTGCCACCTGCCCAGTCATTTGCACCACCCCCTGAACAGCCGCTGCCACAATGACAGTCACCAGCATCCTCCCCAATGGTCAGACGTCCGAGGCTGCTGGAGACGGCCTGGTGTCTCCCTCCACTACGACAGACACCTGCACCACGGGCAGCACCGGCAGAATCTCTGCCTCAGACACGGACGCAGCCATCGCCACCTGCACCACCATCTGCACCGCTACGTGTCCAGCCTGTGCCACTACATCGGACATCAGCAGCATCCCCAGTGGGCAGCCGTCCGAGGCTGCAGGAGATGTCCTGGACCCTGCACACACCACATGAGACACCACCATCAGCACTGGCACTAAAAGCAGTTTGCAGCCTAAGTCGCCGCAGGATGGAGTGTGGCTCTGCATCCATGGAGTATCATGCTACCTGTTCCCTGCACATCTCGTGCCTCAGACACCCAGGTGAGGGAATCACTGGGCACAATGCCCCCTCCAGACCCAGTGGACGATGCATCCACTCCCCCAATCCTTGGCAGGATGAAGCACACTGGGCACAATGCCCCCTCCAGAACCATTGTAGAAAGGTATCCACTCCCCCAATCCTTGGCAGGATGAAGCACACTGGGCACAAGGCCCCCTCCAGAGCCAGTGGGCAAACCACCCACTTGGGAGACTGTGGCTTTGCACTCCCCAGGACCAAGCAGTTGGCAAACCACCCACTTGAGTGACTTGAAAGACTGCCTTTGCACTCCCCAGGACCAAGCAGTGGGCAGACCACCCACTTGAGAGACTGTGGCTTTGCACTTCCCAGGACCAAGCAGTGGGCAAGAAGCCCCCTCGAGGAGCAGTGCCGTAGTACCATCTTCCGGCTGAGGTGCCCCCCTTCCCCTCCTCTTCCCCCTGAGGTGCATGTGTTTTTTCAACCTGATACCCCTGCAGTGTTCTCTCCGTTTTGAGGCAGGTGTCATGTGTCGACTTCGCCCATGATTTTTGGGACCACTGGTCCATAGACATTTACAAGGAACAGTGTACGGCCTTCTGTACATAATGTAAATATTTATATATACTGATTATTTTAAATTTGATTGCTATTTCTGAATGTTCCAATATATCACTGGTTAAATTCATTTCCTTTTGTCCTTGCATTCTTCCAGGGGGTGACGGGGTGTATCTGTAATGTTGTTGGAGGAGTTAGTGTGTATGTTGTTGTGGGTGAGGGTGAAGGGTGAAGGGTGAGGGTGTTGCGTGTGTGTCACTCTCTTTTACCTCCCCACCTCCCCTGTGTGCTAGGTGCAGTACTCACCGTCATCGCCGCCACCTTCTTTCTACTTCGTGGTGTATTAGTAGATATACCAACTTGGAAAATACCTGCAGTTCGGGCTCCATGGCGTCCTGATTCTTCATGGAGTGTCAGAAGGTGAGTGGTTCCCCTTCGGTGTACTGTTTCCGCCATGCTTTTGATGCCATTGGTACCGCCCAGGAAAAGATGGCGGATTGGCCTCTCATGTTAGGGTGGGCGGTACATTGTCTTCCGCCTGTCTGTTGGCAGTGACCGCCCCGGTGTTTGTTGCTACCGCCATGGCGGTCAGAGTATTAAAGTGGCTATCTATGTTGGCGGTTTCCGCTGTGGTCGTAATCCCATCTTTTTAACGCTGGCCTGTTGACGGTGTTACCGCCACTTTAACACCGAACGCCAGGGTTGTAATGAGGGCCTAAGTTGTTTTGTGTAATTACCCAAGAGAATGGGAACGGGACTAGAAAAAGTACAAAGAGGAGGGATTCACATCCATCTGATGACAAAGAGCAGAGATCTAGAAAGTCTTTGACTTTCAGTGACCAATCAGATGATGATGAGTTCATTTTACAATACTGAGAAATCGTCCCCCACCATATGCAGCACATGAGAAAGATCCAAGTACAAGTGTACACCCTACAGGCCCGACTCCAGTTGAATCCACCCAGAGCCAGCTACACGTTAGTCATGGTGCTCCGAATATTTCTGTGATTCAAATGCCAATGCCGCAGATTGATATACTGAGAAGTTACCCAGATATGGCAATTGTAGATACTGCAACAAACCTAGTAGTGCCGACAAGACAAGTTTACCAGAAGCCGACTGACTCAGATAGAGTCCACACCGAATCTGATAACCCCAATGCAAGCATAAGCAATCCCAGACACCCCCATAACAGGATCACACAGAGGTGTCTTCATTGATAAATCAGAATACAGGAGTAATGTACCTGAGAGAGTCAAATGCCAGATCCAGTCCGGATGCAGTGCCAGCACTGGTTACCATAGGTCCAGTCATACCATTGTTTGACCAGGGAAAAAACAGGAGCAGTGAGCAGAAAACCCAGAATCCAAGCTTAGAAGGGGAGAGATGTACTGAAAACACCAGAATGATGACCCCCCATGAGACCAGAATTTGACAGAACTGGTCCCCTAATTGATTTGGGTTCTTTTAGGACTCCTCCAAATAGTCAGGAAAGATTCGAGACATGTCCCAATCCAAGTATGGTGACACCAGAAACCCTGAGCCTAAAGTTACAGAAAGTGACAGGTGCAAGTAATAACAACGTCTCATTACCAGGTTTGACAGCTCGGCAGTTAACTGAATGGTTAGAAAAGCTAAGTAGCGCACAAGATGATTCCAGCAGAGGAAGTGCCCTAACTTTGCCCAGGCTGAGACTAGAAGCAGAAGACTTGATCAATGGAACGATGGGGTTAGACAGAATTGACTCATACAGGGAAGATGAGTCACGTTACTTGTGCAAACTGATTAATAATAATGCAGGAGCTGTACATCAGAAATTGGCAGACTTAGCAGAAAAATATGACTTAGAAATTGAAAAAACAAAGCACATAAAGAGAACATCCAGGTTAGAGTTTGACTCAAAGGACTTTGAGAATATGAGGATACCGGGAATGAAAATTCACATTTGAGAATTAGTTCAAAGCATTCAAACATGGGGAGCCTTAGACAAGTGGGAAGGCAGATGGGTGAAGAAAAGAGACAAAAGGAAAAGAGATTCCGGGAAACTTACTGTAAACTTCCAGCAGACTGAGGACCCAGTGAAAATATTACCTATGAGAGAAATTCCGGGAGGAAATTTTGTCCATGTCCCTTGGAGCAGAATTGACATATTGTCATTTAAAAATAACTATTTTAGGATGAGAGAGAAGCCAGTGGAATGGTACCAGCAGACAGATAGGTGTGTGAAATTCACAAGGTGCCTGTGAGAAGAGTTGAACACCCTGTTAGAAATAGTAGTTCCAGCAGACTTATGGGTCGAGTGCAAGAGGAGTATAAATTTGCCAACAAAAGAACCACGAGAGATCCAGCTACAGGTGCACCACCTCCTGATGTAATGAAATATTACTATAAGGTGATTGAATATTTGAAAATGAGAATTTCACCCAAGAATATTGATTGACAGAGAATAGAAAGGACAGCTCAGGTGGGCAAGGAATCAATACATGCACGCTATGAGAGATTGTTGCAGGCATTCAAACATTACAGTGTGACAGGGACAATAGAGCCAAAAGACATGATTCATTTTGTGTTCAGATTCTTTGATGGATTGAGACCTGAAATTAGACAGATGATTAAGAGTCATTTGATTTGTTGGCAGGCAAAGCCGACTGATGAAGTTTTGCAATACGCAAAGTACTGTAGTGACGAGATTGAGTTGAAAAAGAAAGCAATGGAGATACAGATTAAAGCGGCACAAACAGGGATGCAGGGAAGTTTTCCACAGCAACAACAGAAGCAAGGAAATATGTGGTCGTAGAGGTAGAGGTAGAGATGGAATTGAAAATGTGAATCATGACCCTGATTTGAGTACAGTGGTTGTTTAGAATGATGTGCAAGGGATGAAGAGATTATTACAGAGTCACACTTGCGGAGGCCTCGGACATTGGAAATGGGAGCGTTCAATGTTAGGTCAGGAAGGTATTGTTCAGCAACAGAACAAAATCAATTCTTTCCCAAATATGAGAGGTCCAAGAATGAGAGGTCAAAAGCCAAATTTTGAAAATAATGTGAACCCAATGCAACATTTTCAGCCCGTGCAGAAAGTGCAAATGCCACGTTTGCAGATGTCCCAGTTGCAGCAAATGCAGCTTCAAGTGCAAATGGTACCTAGGCAACAAATTCAAATACTTAAAGCCCCAATGGAGCAGCAGCAGGTGATGTTTCCTCAGCAGGTCACGAGTCAAAGGTTTAACCAGAGTTGCAAACGCTATGAAAATCATTGCGGTAGACAGGCTCAAAATTCCGCCAACGATACAATAGTGGCAGCTGGGCTGGAGATTATTATCTCCGGCCCGGCGGCTGCTACCACCATGGCGGTAGGAACGGTAAATTGCCGGGTTGACTGCAGCCAACCCACCAATGTCATAATGTGGCGGTATGTACCACCAGACTGTTGGTGGTAATACTGCCACATTATCACCTACTGCCGGGGTCATAATGACCCCAAAGTGTCCCCAGGGAAATTACAATACTGCCAGAAAGAAGTGGCCGCTGGACTGGAGATTACTATCTCCAGCCCGGCGCCTGCTACCGCCATGGTGGTAGGAACAGTAAATTGCCGGGTTGACTGCAGCCAACCCACCAATGTCATAATGTGACGGTATGTACCACCAGCCTGTTGGTGGTACTACTGCCACATTATCACCTACCGCCGGGGTCATAATGACCCCCAAAGTGTCCCCAGCGAAATTACAGTACTGCCAGAAAGAAGTGAAATATTTGTGACACCATATTGAAAAGGATGTTAGTAGGATTTCCTGAAAGAGGGTTACAGCCATAATGCAAATGAATCCCCCAGCTACACAGAGAGACGTCAGAATGTTTTTGGAAATGGTGAGTTATTGTTGCCAGTGGATTCCCAACTTTGCAATCATTTCAAAGCCACTGCAGAAGCTGACTCAAAATGATTTTTCTGATCCCTTAGTGTTAGACAAAGTATGTATGAAAGCCTTTACTGAATTGAGAGAGCGTTTGTGCCAAGCCCCTGATTACACCAAACCCTTCATGTTGTTTTGTCATGGGAGTGATGCATGTTCTTTGTCTGTTTTGACACAAGTTTATGGTGGTGTGAACTACCCAGTAGCATATTTTTCAGCTGCTTTGGACCTAGTTGCAGCAGCTTTACCATGCTGTCAGTGTACTGTTGCCGTGGTTTGAGTGAGCCTCACTCAGAGTGAGAGCATTGTGTTGGGACATCCCTTAACTGTAATGGTCCCTCACTCCATAGAAGTTTTACTTACTCAAACCAAGATTCAGCACCTGACGAACGCCAGGTTGACGCGGTACAAAACTGTCACCTGGGGTCCCCCAATGTGACACTGAAAAGGTGTGCTGTGCTTAACCCAGCAACTTTACTTCCAAAAGAGAATATTGAAGTTGACAAATTAAAAGAAGTTGAACATGACTGCATGGAAGTATCTGATTTGTGCACAAAACCAAGACCTGATATTAAAGATACTCGATTGGAAGAAAATGACCAAATTGTTTTTGTTGATGGTTCCTGTGAGACAACATGGGAACTTTGAGAACAGGATATGCTGTGTGCACAATTTCAGGTATACTCGAAGCAGCCTTGCTTCGAGGAGTGTATTCCGCACAAGTTGCTGAATTAGTAGCTCTTACTAGAGCATGCCATGTTTCTGCGCAGCTTAAAGTTACCATATATACGGATAGCCAGGATGGATTTGGAATAGTCCATGACTTTGGTCAGCTATGGTCACAGAGAGGTTTCCTGACCTCTTCCGGTTCTCCGGTTAGAATCCATGACTTGTTACAAGCTATACAACTGCCTGAAAAAATTGCTGTGGTGAAATGCAGTGCACACCTGAAATCTCAAGATTTTGTATCAATGGGAAATGGATATGCAGATCAAGTCGCAAGGTTTTGCGCATTGAACTGTATATCTTTCAAAGACAAATGGGAATTGTTACCTGAAGAAAAGAATTGTACCAGTTATGCTTTGCATGTAATTGACACATTGGAAGAATTAAAAGCCATTCAAGAGAATGTTGACAGGGAGGAAAAGAAAGATTGGTTAAAGTTAAAAAAAATTCAATGTGAGAATGGCATGTGGGTGTCATGGGAGGGACAAGCAGAATGCAGATGGATTTCATTGAGATGCCTGTGTGTGAAGGATTGAAATACGTGCTGGTGATCGTTTGCATCTTTAGTCACTGGATTGAAGCTTACCCTACACAAAGAAATGACAGCCTTACAGCAGCGAAGTTTCTGCTTAGGGAACTGAAACGGCGTTTGGCAAGGGGAGTCGCTTCAGAAATTAAGTAATCAAATTGCTATGTTCAGCTTTGAACATTGAGCAGAGGATGCATTGTAGCTAGTGTCCTCAAGCCTCAGGACTTGTTGAGCAGATGAATGGTACTTGGAAGTCAAAAATGGCGAAAATGTGTGCGTCCACAAATCTGAAATGGTCAGATGCCGTGCTGTTAGTTCTGATGAGTATGAGAAACACACCTGTCAGGAAAACTGGTCTGTCACCGCATGAAATCCTCATGGGCAGAGCAATGAGATTGTCAGCGGTTCCTGCAAATGCTCTTGTGAACATAACAGATGATGCAGTGTTGGACTACTGTAGAGCAGACATTAAAAGGGGCCACACCATTAGTTACAATGGGCCACTATGTACTGTTCAGTGTTAGTGGCAAAATGTTGGCACTAACCCTGAACAGTACATCAATAGCATAAACATTTTTGATGCTCTTGCCCCCTACCCTGTGCCATGGTGTGCCATATGTTGAGTACAGTGCACACATGGTAGCGGTAGGGGGGGCTCCAAGGGGCGCAAGAAAAGTGGCACTGCACTGGGTGCAGCACCACTTTTCTTAAATCTGCCCCAAACTGTCTTTTATAGCTAAACTTTGTTCTGAATTGCAGGAATAGTGGCAGACAGCATGAATTACAGTGCTTTGTCACCTCAAGAAATCGGTCAATGATGGAGACTTTGTGTTACTGATGTTACAGTTTCAACACCCTGGACATAGATCCCTTATTTCTTTTGGTTTCATGGCTAAGGGGCAGAGATAGGTTGTTGGTGCTCTGGAGATCTAATTGCTCATTCTCTACAAGGGCATGATGGCTGTTGCACCGGTCACTCCGTAATCTGGAGTATGAAATGGCTTAGTGCTCTGCAAGGTTTAGGGTATGACCAGTCAGGTTTAATCTCTCTTTAACAGTTTACATGGCCTCAGCTGTTGAACTGATTTATATCCAGGTTCTCCTTTTTGTCGTTCCATGGTTTCCTATGTGTGAAAAATTGAGTAAATGGCTGACCTAGGCATGAGCCCTGGGCAAGCAGCAACCACAATCCTTGTCAGGGTAAGGCACAATCAAATTCCAAATTAACCTGTGCGAACTCTGGTTACTTGGCACAGAGCAGTCAGGCTAAACGTAGAAGCAATGTGTAAAGTTCAAACAGTAAAATAGTGGAAACATCAAACATAAAGGATCCCTTGCATGCAATGTTAGATAAATAGAGCATAAATTAATAATTAAAACAAGACCAAAATGACAAAAATCCAACCAGCAGAATCGAAAGTATAACTTTTTAAAGAATAAAGTGTGAAATAGTGCCTAAAAGCATAATGCCCCAACTGCAGCTATCTGGTTGAGCCAAACTGGGTCAAAGTCAAAGGTTAAGGTCAACCGCGATGGAGTGCAGTTCTGTGTAATGAGTCCTATTCGCATTGGAGAGGGTGGCGAGGAGCAAGGAAAGCATCCTAGGCAGTTGTCAGCATGTCATGAAGAGCAGGCCGGTGTCACGGATGCGCAGGCTGGAGCTTTGTGTTGGTGGTCCTCTGCAAGCAGTCAATGCTGCAGTACAAAAAGAATGGCTGGTGGTGGCTCACTCTGATTTCCGGTGCAGGCAGCACAGTCTTGTTGTGAACAGACCTATTCTTGAAGAGCCAAAAAACTTGATTTAGGTTTGCAGAGCCACACCAGGACCTGAGTGGCACCACTTGGTGGTGAGGAACTCACTGCAGCTCTATCCAGGAGCTGGTTTGTGAGACTTTTATGTTCCTGAGATTCAGATCAGGAGACTAGCGGACTAGGCCTTGGACTCACATAAAATTATTTTTCTCCAAATCATAAGTATATTACAACTATAATGAATAGACATATGACATCAAGTAGGATCCAGACCTGGCAATATGAATGTTTACAAAGTAAATAATCAAATACAGTAGAAGAAACTGATTATTCTTCCTGCCCAACATGATTGAGTACAAGAAAACTGTATGCCAGTTGCATAGCTTGCTTAAAGTGAAACTCAGACTCAACGTAAATATCTTATTATTGTACAATCCAAATCATTCCCCTAGGAAGTATTCCATTTCATAATTGAGGCCTTCCTCTACTGCTCTTAGTTTGAGAATCCAATACCATTCCCGCTGCCTGAGTGTCAATTCTCTATTTCCTCCATGAGGATCCTTACATATATATTCAAAGCCAAAAAATTCAAAACTCTTAGTCTGACCTTGTTTTGGGGCATTGTTTCATGTGTGTCACTATAGGATAACGATCATCCTCTTGTCTCAGAGCCCTATGGTGTTCACTAATTCTTATTTTTAATGGTCTAATCGTGCTACCCAAGTAGTATAGTCCGCACTTACAAATAATCATATATATAACATAATTGCTGTTACAAGTAATGTCCGAAATGATGCGTAATCGGTCGCCAGCCTGATTAGTGAAGGTGAAAATTCCAGATCTGGCCCATTTACACATTCCACATTGGCCACATTTGTAGAAACCTTTGTTACGGCTGGTAAGCCAATCTTCATGTTGCTGTATACTGGGATAACTAGGGCACAACGTATTCTTAAGGGTCCGTCCCCTACGGTATGTAAAAGTAGGGGTATTTGAAATGAATCCCTTAAGGGTTGCATCTGCTGTTAGCACATGCCAATGTTTGGTCATGCATTTGCGTAATCATACAGAAGTCTGTGTATAGTTAACTATACAATGAATATTGGTATTAGTAGGTCTGGTTTTATGTCTAAGAGTATACCTTCACCGTCATACACATGACTCTACTGCACGCATTTTCTAGAATATGCAGCGGGTAGCCACGTTGTCTAAATCAGTCTTCCATGTCATTTATACAATTACAAAATTCAGTTTCCAAACTACAATACCTTCTAGCCCGCACCATTTTTCCAAATGGAATTGAATCTATCTGGTGTTTGGGATGTGAGCTTGTTGCATGCAATATGGAACTGCAAGCTCTACTTTTTCTGTACAAACGGCTTTCAATCCTGTCATTATAAATAACAAGTTCTACATCTAAAAACGGAATACTAACCGTACTGTGTTCCCAAGTGAATTTAATATTGAGATCATTGGAATTCAGATATTCTATGAAATTGTTAAGTTTCCCTATATCTCCTGTCCAAATCATTATGCAGTCATCAATATATCTGCCCCAAAAAAGTATATCTGTATTCCATGTATTGCCTTCAGTACTCCAAATGACCTTCTGTTCAAAATACCCCATAAAGAGGTTTGCATATGCCGGTGAAAATCTGGATCCCGTGGCAACCCCCTGCTTCTGTCGGTATCATTCTTTTTTAAATAAAAAGAAATTGTTATCCAAGATCATTTCTACCATATCAAGCAACATTTTGGTATGTTCATACAGGCTAGCTGATCTATTGTGGAGGAAATGGCGTAAGCTCATCATTCCCAAGTCATGATTGATGCTGGTATAAAGGGATGTCACGTCAAGGGTTACTAAGGTCATCCCTGATTCCCAGTTTATATCCGCTAGGATACTCAGGATATGCTTAGTATCTTTGATGAAAGAAGGAAGATTAATCACAAAGGGCTGCAAGAAAATATCTACATATTGAGAAAGTCTCTCCGTTGGGCCACCCATTCCTGTTACTATTGGCCTACCAGGTGGGAAACTAAGGTTTTTGTGGATTTTCAGAAGAGTATATATACACGGATGTCTAGGTATAAATACTCGAAGATACATGTACCCTCTGGATGTTCAGATCCCATCTCAGAGTTAGCATAGGTGTGCTACTTGGTAAATTAGGTATTGACCTTAGGAATCTATTTTACATTTGTGCTACCAGGCTTGTGTCACTATAGCCCCAAAGCTCTGCCTCATATATGGCCCCACTCAAAGTCATTGCTCTGTAAACCTCACCGGCAGGTGATAGCACCCTACTAGAAGTACCCTTTTTTAAATGGTTGTAGATCTGTGCTGCAGCAGTGATGTGCTCTTTTTTCAGTTAGGGCTTCCCAGAAAGTTTCTAGGAGAGTCTAGCACCTAAATAATCAAAACTCCTGACCCGCTCTATCAATGTCCCATCCACTTCCATTTAGTTTTTAAATGAGCGATGGGGGTTTAAGGACATAAACTTTGTTTTTTCTGTATTCATTTCAAGGACTCTATACTCACAAAACCTTTGGAATTCCACCAACAAAACTTGAAGGCCCATGGTTTTGCGTAACATAAGTAAAGTATCATCAGCAAACATCAGCACAGGTGTGTCAATGTTTGCTAGTTTTGGAGTATCATGTTCATTCAACCACCCCACCAAACCACTAATATACAAACAGAAGACGGTGCGGGTTAGTACACAAACCTGTCTAACCCTGCAGTTAATGGGAATCCATTTGGTAAGATCCCTGTGGCTATCCAACCTGGCTTGGGCATAAGTATTAGTATGTAATTTAGTTAAACTATATAAAAGATATTCAGGGATAGCATATTATCTGAAAACTTCCCAGAGGTGTTTCCTAGGGACTATCTCAAATGCAACATTGAAATCTATGAAGGCCACAAAGAGATTGCCTTTTCTTAGTGTAATTTACTTCCAGCAAATGGCTGAAAAAACAGAAACACCTGGATATTTTGTGCTACTTTTCTCACATAATCCTGCCTGAAAATCAGACAGGATGTCATGCTCTTTCATTCAAGTCTGGAGCCAGGAGAGAACATGCCTAGTGAAGATCTTTTAAGAAGTGTCTACAAGACTAATCAGCCGGTAGTTCCCTGGTTTATCTCTCGCTTCCTTCTTGTGGATGGTGACAATAATAGCCCCTCTCCAAGACTTGGGAAGATCTTTTCCCCATGCAAGGGTATTCAGATAGGGCATCCAAACTTCAGGCTCAGATAAAAACAAATCACTTGGAATACTATTGGGGCCTGGTGCTTTCCCCCATTTCATTAAATGAAGGGCTATCTCAGTGTCTTTCAATTAAAAAAAGCATGCAAATGGTTTGCGTTCAGACAGTTGCGACCCCTGGGACCATAATTCGTACTCAATATTATCAGTAAAAGTTGTCACATGCGTCTCACGTTCTTTAAAAAAAATAGTAAATTGAGCGACCCACTGGTCAGGTGGGGCAATGAGTCTCCAGAAGAGTTGGGTCTTTTTCCTTGTCAGGGTATCTGTAAGTTCTACCCACTGGACCACCTCCCATTCTCTCCTATAGGCCCTTAGAGTTGGCTTGAATGCCTTTTTGGCAATAGTTAATTTGGTTTTATTGCCCTTTCTAGCTGCTTCTATCAGCCCCTGCTTTGCTACTTTAAACTCCTTGTGAACCATGTGCAGGATATATTTGTGATAGTCTTTCATTTAGCATGGATCATAAAAAATGGTCTTAGGATGTTGAAAAAGCCTGGATCAATGGAAACAAAATTTACCTCATTTGTCATAAACAGCTAAGTCATGAAAGTTAAAAAAAATAACAACAAGTTGGTAAAGTCTGCCCAATAATGAGTCATTATTGATTTTGTCACTCCATTTTACATTTCAAAGATCATTGGTGGTAAGACTCAAGTCAAGTCAAAGAAACTTTATTTCAGCTACAAGAGCCATAGAAGCGCATAGCAGCAATAAATACAAATACATACACAAGGTAATAAATATAATGATAAAAAATGGAATAAAGATAAAATACACTCACACAGTGCGATGGGACAGTCTTGTTGGAATCATTAGACTGATAAGAATTTCCTTCTGAAAAAACAGCTAGCTCCGAGGAACTTGGCAACGGCGATCACTAGAGCTGGCCTAGTGTCTGAGATGAGGATTCGCAGGGCGATTTCAGAGTTGCGGACTCCCAGCAGTCTGCATGCCGGGGCCAGCCATTTCCTACGTGAGGCGGTGAACGCGGGGCAGGCAAAAAGGACATGAGGGAGATTCTCGACGGGGGCTTTGCAGGCTAGACAGGCGGTTGATTCTTTGTGTGACCAGTGGCTGGTGAAAAGTCTTAATGGTAGCGTTCCAATGCGGAGCTGAAAGTACAGTTTCCTTTCCATTGGGACCGTGATTATGTCCCAAAAAGCCTCATACTTGCATGTCTCTTTTAGGTTAACAAAATCACAAGATAATGTAGTGTGAAGTGCGGCCCCTATATCTTCGTGATCTGCCATTTGCCAATATAGTTTTTTTAGTTCGCTTTTCGAGGGAAAGACGGAGGTGGTTGGTGAATTCCAGAGTTCACTGAGCCCGAGTGAGTAAAGTGACCCCTTGATGTATCGTAGCCAGGGGATTCTGTGAAGATGATCAGCTTTTAAAATAACCTGCAGGGCTTCAGTAAAGGTTTCAAGCTCTGGGGTAGTCCAGAGACGCCACCGATACATCAGAGGGTGTAGGCGGGCTTTATGGCTGATGCGTTTTATGCCAAGATCTTTAAAAAGGGGGAACATTGGAGTGCTTGGCAAAAGGGACACAAGGTTTCTGAGGAAGTTGTTCTCAGCGATGGTTATGTCTTGGATTTTGGCATAACCCCATAGTTCAGCCCCGTAAAGTGCTGAGGTCACAGCCTGGGCTTCGTATATCTGTATTGCTGGGCGAATTGGTTTTGCGTATGAGAGGTGGAAGTTTTTTGATAGTGCCCCTGTTGTTTGCTTTAGTTTTAAGGATTGCTTTCCTATGTGTGATTTCCAAGACATGTTGTCAGTCAATGTTAAGCCCAGGTAGTTGAAAATGCCCACCTTCTCAAGTGTGGTGCCCTCTAGTGTAAACTTCCCTCTAAAGGATTTATGGGGATTAAGGGTCATTAGTTTTGTTTTAGAGGCATTGATTTCAAGTCCCCGCGTTGAGCAGAATTTCTCAAAGTACGTGAGGAGTTTCCTTAGTCCACTAGGGGTCTTGGATATCAGGAGAGTATCATCTGTAAAGAGCAAGACAGGGATGTTTTATGTGCCAAGTGATGGTGCGTCAGCCTCCACTCTAAACAGGGAAGGGACGATTTCCTTGATGTACAGAGAGAAGAGGGTTGGGGCAAGGACACACCCTTGCCGCACACCCCTTGATACATGGATTCTATCAGTTAGTTGCCCCTTGTTGTCCCACCTAACTTGTGCGTAGTTGTCCTCGTGGAGCCGTATCAATATTGCTAGGATATGCTCCGGGATTCCCATTTGGGAGAGAGTGCCCCATAGTTTGTTGTGAGGTACTAGGTCAAAAGCAGACTTTAGATCCACAGAAGCACCGTAAAGGCTCCCTTTACCAATGAGCACTGTTTTCCAGTATAAAAATAGGAGCCTGAGGGCTTGATCAGTGGTAGACATTTTCTTCCGGAAACCGGCTTGGAGGGGACTAAGGATATCATGATCAGTCATCCAGTCTTCGATCTTTCCCAAGAGGCAGTGGCAGAAGACTTTTTGCACACAGTCAATTATACTAATTGGTCTGTAGTTGGAGGGGAGTGATCTGTCACCCTTTTTAAAGATTGGGATAACAATAGCCCCTTTCCAGGACTCAGGGATAGGCGCCCCAGATGCTATTGCGTTCGCTATGATGGCGAGGTATCTTGACCAGGAAGCTATGTCGGTTGAGAACAGGTCTGCTGGGACACCATCTGAGCCAGGGGCCCTGCCGCGTTTTATGGTGCCTAGGGAATAAGTTATGTCACTTTGAGAGAACACCTGGGGTACTTCAGTTGTGGGTGCTAAAGATGTGATTAGGCAGGGGTCTATGCAGACAGGAGTGGGGCTATCATGGTCATGGGAGTACAGCCTGTTAAAATGATCTACCCAGTCTTTCGGGGCGATGTCAGGGACCAGAACAGGCTACAGTTCCTCTTGCGCACAGCGTCACTAAGTGCTGTCAACCACTTATCGTCTTGGTCACGCTTGGCTTTGCGTATGGCTGACTGGTAGGACTTTGTAGCTAGGCGGATGGCGGCGGCATCCTTAGATTTAATACTTTGGATTAAGCGCTTATTTAGGGACCGACACATTTTATTGAACCAGAGGTGCCTACCTATGGGTCTCTTGCCATCATGGGCTGTGGAAACTGAGAAGTGGGCTGCGATATCCCTGAAGCATGAGGTGTTGAGCTTATTTCCTTATAGGGGATTGCGGGACCCACGTCTAGGTTCATTAATGTAGTCTTTAGGGTGTTAATGGCTGCATTGATGAGTGCGGGCCAAGCCGCAACCTGGTCCCACTTTAAGTGTTGTTTGTCGTTAACCAGGCTAATACACTCTGGTGCTGCTACTGAGGAGTTAATCGTGGGCGAGAGGTTGCCCAAGGCTAACGTGTGAACAGAGAGAGGATTATGATCACTTTCAGTTCTTTCAACGATCGTCATATCGATGACTAGGGGCCATAATTTTATGTCAAATAGACAGTAGTGGATTCTGCTGGTGTGGTTGGTTTTGTTGAATGTGTGATGGCCTTTAGCGTCTGATTTGGTTCTGCCATTTAACGCACTGAGCCCGAATTCAATGGTCAGTGACTTAACTTGGACTGCGACCTGCGTCCATCTTTTAATGGGTGGAATGGACAGGGCGGGGATAGACCAAGCTCGATCCTCCTCGTCTGTGGACCTGAGATCATCCTAGTCTAGAGGTTTGAACGTGACATTGAGGTCACCTGCCACAATGGTTTTATCATGGCGGGGACAGTTTTGCAAAAGAGCTGCCAGGACACAAAGGGTTTTGGAGACTTGACCCCCCCTGACCCCTCGGGTGTAGATATTGAAAATGTTCACAACAGTGTCAGGCCCGAATGATAGACGAAGACCTAACAGGTCGGGAGAATCGGTGGGTAGCTGTAAGATATGACAGTTAAGTGATGTTCTGATCCAAATAGTCAAGCCCCCTGAAGGCCTGCCTCAAGTACTGGGCACGGCAGGGATGTAGAAGTTTCAATTCCACATTCCTTGGGAGTGAGACAAATATCTGCAGAAAGATCTTGAACCAATTTGTTATGATCACTATCGGCCAAAACATAACCTTTACATCCCTTAAGAAGGGTCACAATCTAAGGTCCAGCAATATATAATCAATATAGCTTAGGGATCTGCCCCCTTAAAGGTAGGTTTAGCTAGATAGTCAGATTTAGAATGCCCATTGCTTGCTCTTAGCCATCTTCTTCGGTTAAGTGAAATAGCTGATAAGCCACCTTAGAACATTTTTTCATCCTGTTGGCCAATAGCTCTGGAATTCCCCACTTCTTATCCTCTGCTAATAGCAGGGTCAAGAACAGCTCAAAAGTTTCATAGTATGTATTACAGTCCCCAGCCATGATCACATGCCATTCTTGCTTGGTTGAGTCAAGAAAGTGGAGTATTTGGGATTCAAAATTATCTGCTACTGATCGGACATAAATATTAATCAAAACAATATGTATACAATTCAATCTGGGGGAATTTCTCAGTCAGTTTAATACCCAAGATTTACCTGGAAATGGAATCAAGTGTTTCAATCTTAGAAATAATTGTGGACTTTACCCACGTTATAAGACCCTCTTATGTGCACCCAGAGCTGGCAGGGGTAGAACTACCATAGATCCTCAAATAACCTGGCCTAAACTCTGGATGAGTCAGCCACATTACCTGGAGTAAGATGATATGATGACCCTTCCTCAGGAGCAATCGATGATTGTTGCTGTAACATGGCCATCAAGACACCACAGCCACCATTTTCCCCACTGCCCTGTGGTTGAACGTGCTGCAGTCAAACAATGTTACATGCCCCCAATAAATAAGATCTTTAGGCGCGATTGTTTGGGAACAGAGCAGGTGTTTTAACTAGCGAGCTCAGGCTGGCAAATAAAAAATGTGTCTGATAAATGAAGTTTTAAACAAATGTGGAGCGAATCATGAGAATTAAACCATCAACAATAGCATTGCTTTCAAATCTAATGCCAATGCAGTCAGTTCTGCTATGCTTAGTCAGATATCTTATTACAGTAACAATGTCTTCCCTAATCACAGATCTGCAATTTTGAATATGACGAAGCCAATGGATTGCTTTGTTCGTCAATGACTCATTACTTTCTGGGTCAGCCGAAAAAGGTTAGGGACATTTGTCAGAAACTATCCTCTACTCAGTTACCTGTCAGGCAGACTATCTCTGATGCCCATGGAGCAGTGGGAAATAGGCTTTCTCTGGGGGAGAGACATTTTCTACCTGCAATTTAAAGTGGGGTAAAATGTTTTTTGTAACACGCCTGTTATTTGATGAGATTGCTAAGCTCCTAGCATTTGGAACAGAATAGTTTAGCCTATCATAGGAGAGGCCGTCTGCCTCATGTTACTTCTCTCAATTGGGGTAATGTCTCCGGGCAATGGCAGGACACAGGTATCAGTATTAGGTAGAATTGGCGTTTGGGACTCAGGGCAACAAGGGGTACCTTTCTGCTCTCCCTTTGCCATAGTCTCAAGAAGCAACCCCAACTTCTCCACTTTCTCAACTAGGAGATGCACAAGTGAATTTACTGCAGTTTTTAGCCCCATAATTTCTTTTCTCAATTGATTGAGCTGAGTCCCCACATCCAACTCTGAATGTTGGTGTGTATGTTATCTCAGATATCAGTAGATAGGTCAGTTTGTTGAGGATATCATGAATCACATCATTCTCCAGTTCCTTTAGAGATTCAAATCTATTTGTGCCCTCAACCAATATGATGTTAGGGGTGGTTTCATGAGCTTCTGTAGTGCTCCCTGAGACTACTAGAGTTGCTGATTCACTACATAGGGCCCGTAGATTAGCTTGATGGACTAAAATGTCCATTGAATTACGCCTTTTCTCACTCCTACATAGTTTATCCAGGAAAAGCTTAATATTTCCCAGGGCACCTCTGGTTTTAACTGGACTTTTTTTCTTCTCAAGTATTTCAAGAGGCCCTCTACTTCTTCTATAAGAACATCTATTTCATCTAGGGCGCTATCTGCTGACACATGATCTGCCTGCTTCCTGGCCTTTTTTAAACTCTACTGGATTATCTGTAGCTTTTCTTTTACCCATTTCAGAGGCAGAGGACTCAGCCCCTTAATGCCACCTTATCCACCTGGTGGTAGAGAACTAATCCAATAGTGTTTACAATATCAGTAAGCTACTAGGGAGATGAGGATTCATCAAGCTGTAAAACGTTTATAACTAGAACTCAATTTATCGAAATATACCCAAGAAATTCAAGCAGAAGAGAAAGAAATGTAATACAAAACTGGCAAAACTAAAACATTCCAATAGAGGAGACAAGGTCCAATGACACGAGGCCTATCGCTACGAGGGTGAAGACACGACTAGTGTGATGAAGATAGTTTAGGTCCAAAAGGCTGAATGCCAACTGGGGGAAAATGCCTCCAGTTTGAAAATAATATAAAAAATAAAAATGTTGGCAGAACCATTAAAAGGAACCCATGGCCTGATAACCAAACCTTCACCAGAAAAATGGCAGCCGAGGGACTAAGGCCCAGATTTATGAAAAGTGGCGGTGCACCTAGTGCAGCAGCACTTTTCTTGTGCCCATTAGCGCACCCTCTAATTGTATTGTATTGTATTGACTTATTTATAAAGCGCATTCTGGCGAGATGCATCAAAGCGCTGATCTGAACGAGAACACAGGGAAAAGCAAAAGCTACCGACCGAGAGCGCCTATTGTGAAAAGAGCCAAGTTTTCAGGCTTTTCCTAAAGGTGGAGTGAGTAGCTGTTTGGAGGAGCGCAAAAGGCAGGGTATTCCAAAGCCTTGACGCTTCCACCGTAACAGCACGGTCTCCCCACCTAGCCTTATTGAATTGAGGAACTGCGATCATATATTTGGAATAAGATCTCAAGTTTCTAGTCAGTTAGTAGTATTGCAAAGTAGACTTCAAATATTCACAGCCCTCCGACTGTAAGGCTCTGTGAGTCAGGCAGAGAGTTTTGAAAATAATTCTCTTATTAATAGGTAACCAATGAAGAGATTTCAGAATGCTACTAGCCAATGAAGACTGAGGAAGATTCAGAATAAGCCGCGCAGCCGTATTCTGGATGGACTGGAGTTTATCGAGAGCAGTTTTATTTACATTTAACAAAAGGGCATTACAATAGTCAAGTCTTGAGGTGACTAGCACCAGCACAACCGGCATCCTTAAGTCTTCCTCAAGAAGATGCAACATTTTCCTGAGAGTTTTTAAGATCCAGAAGCAGACTTTAACCGTATGATTGATCTGTAACTTGAAGGAAACGGAAGTATCAAATATAATACCTAGATTTTTTGCAGAGGGACAGGGTGGAAGGCCACCAGCTGTTGTTCCAAGGAATGTTATTACAGACAAAACACATAATCACTGTCTTATCCCCGTTAAGTTTAAGCCAATTTCTGGCCATCCAATTATTAATTGCTGTCATGCAGAGTTGCACACATGCCACCATGTGTGCAACGTATTTAAAATACGGCACACAATGGTGGTAATCAGGTGGACAAGTGTCATAATTTTTTACGCTAGTCCCACTATTTGCAGAACTAGCATCAAAAATTATGACGCTAATCCTGCAAAGCATCCAGAGGCCCATTGACCCCAGTGGGAGCCTCTTTTTAATGCCTGCACTTAGCATACGGATTCCACAAGAACCACAGGACTGAGACCGCACTCATCGCTGCTACGGATGACATCAGGACCATGCTCAATGAAGGCGAAACCGCAGTACTCATCCTCCTGGACCTCTCCGCAGCCTTCGACACCGTTTGTCACCACACCCTTCACACACGCCTCCACAACGCCGGGATCCGCGACAAGACTCTCGACTGGATCTCTTCATTCCACTCCGGCAGAACTCAGAGAGTCCGCCTTCTGCGTTTTCTGTCCGAAGCCTCCAAGACCATCTGTGCCGTCCCCCAAAGATCCTCCCTCAGCCCAACACTTTTCAACGTCTACATGGCCCCACTTGCCAACATCGCACGAACCCACCACATCAACATAGTATCCTACGCAGGCGACACCCTGCTGATCCTCTCCCTCACAAAAGACCCTACAACCGCAAAAAACAACCTCCACAATGGACTTCACGCCATCGCTAACTGGATGGAATCAAGCCGTTTCAAGTTAAACACTGACAAAACAGAGATCCTCATCTTCAGCACCGAGCTCTCACCTTGGAACGACTCCTGGTGGCCTACCACCCTACGAACTGCACCCACACCCACCACTCAAGCACGCAACCTAGGATTCATCCTGGACTCAGCACTCAACATGACTCAGCAGGTCAACGCAATCTCCTCTTCCTGCTACAACACCCTTCGCATGTTCTGCAAGATTTTCAAATGGATTCCTGTCGAAACCAGAAAAACAGTCACTCACGCTCTTGTCAGCAGCCGATTAGACTACGGAAACGCACTCTACGCGGGAACTACGGCCAAACTCCAAACGAAAATGCAACAAATCCAAAACGGATGCGCCCGCCTCATTCTCGATGTCCCAAGCCGCGACCACATCTCAGCCCACCTCAGAGACCTACACTGGCTACCCGTAACGAAGAGGATCACCTTCAAACTCCTCACCCACGCACACAAAGCCCTCCACAACACTGCTCCGTCCTATCTCAATGACAGACTCACCTTCCACACTCCCCCCGCCATCTCCGCTCTGCCAGCCTCGCCCTCGCCTCCGTCCTCTTCATCTGCCGCACCACTGCTGGAGGAAGATCCTTCTCTCACCTCGCCGCCAAGACCTGGAACTCCCTACTGCTCCACCTACGCCAGACCCAGGACCTCCTGACATTCAGAAAACGCCTCAAAACATGGCTATTCGATCAGTAGCCCCCCCCCCACAGCGCCTTGAGACCCTGACGGGTGAGTAGCGCGCTTTGTAAATCTCTTGATTGATTGATTGAAAGAAACCTGGGGCACATAGTTCTGAACGCTGACTCCACAAGAATGTCCAAGAAATCAGCACTCAGGCAGCAGGGCAGTCTTCAGAGGGCACACTGCAGGCTGCAGGCAGCAGGGCAGCTCTCTTGGTTCAGTAGGGCAGTCCTCTGAAGTACACAGTAGGCCATAGGCAGCAGAGACTCCTTCTGAAGGTCCAGAATTAAACTGAAGAGTGGGTCTAAGGATCCCATTTTTATACCTGGTGCCCCCATTGAAGTGTCTGGAGATTCCTGTGCCCTTGCCCTGGTCCCAGTCCGTCTGCAGGCACAATAGGCTAGTGTGAAGTTCTTTGTGTGTTAGCTGCAGCAGTGTCATTTGAAGTGCAAATGGGGCTGCCTTGGGTGGCCTATTCTGCCACAACCCAGAGTCTCTACTGTGTGGCTGTCTGGGAGCAATGCACAAATGCCAACTGCCAACTACACATGTCATGGGAGCCGGGAAACAGGCTGCAGGCACCAAAACACCAAGGACCACATTTATACTCTGTTTGCGCTGCATTAGCGTCATTTTTTTGGGTGGGCATTCTATCCAAGAAAGAACTCTAAGGCCCTAGTGCCTTATTTATCCACCCATGCAAAAATGGTGCACGGAAGGGAGGTGGGCCTAAATAATGGCACTAAGGGGGTCATTCCAACCCTGGCATCGGTGATAAAGCGGCGGCCAACCCGCCAACAGGCTGGCGGTCCAAAAAATGGAATTCCGACCCTGGCGGGAACCGCCAACAGAGACCGCCACTTTAACACTCTGACTGCCATGGCGGAACAAACAAACAGCGCGGCGGTCACCGGCAACAGACAGGCGGCAGACAATGTACCACCCACACTATCACGACCCACCAATCCGCCACCTTTTCCGGGGCGGTTGCCCCGCCGATAAAAGCACGGCGGAAACAGACTTTTCGAACGGAAAACGCTCACCTCTACACACTCCACGAGGAATCTGGACAGCATGGAACCGGAACTACACATCCTCCCAGCCATTGTCTTCCTGCTCCTCTACCAGGAGCACGAACGCTGGCGCAGACGACAACGGTGAGTACTGCACCTACAACACAGGGGAGGGGGGAGGCAAAAAATTACGGGCACACACATACGCCACACACCCACCCCCACCCTCACCCACCACAACACACACATCAATGCAGAGCAACAACTCAGAGTGACACCCCCCAAACCCCCCGGAAGAATGCAAAGACAAAATAAAATGATCATTAAAATTGAAGTATATTATAGCAAAATTGAAGTTAAGTGAAATATGAAATATATAAATAAAATATATTACATCATGAACAATATATACATAGGCCAAAAGTCCGGCCCATATTGTCTATCAGCCATTGTTCGTGGGCCAATGGGCCTAAACACATGGGCAAAGCCCACACACGAGACCCGATTCCATTGGAGAGAACACTGCAGGGGCATCAGATAGTAAAACTACAGGCACCTCAGGGGGAAGGGAAGGGGGGGCACCTCAGCCAGTTGAGCCCACGACGCCAGATCCACGAGGGGCCTCCATGCCCATTGATGTATCCTGGGGAGTGCAAAGCCACAGTCTCTCAAGTCTCTACAGTGGGTGGATTGCCCACTGTTCCATCCTGGGGAGTGCAAAGCCACAGTCTCACAAGTCTATACAGTGGGTGGGTTGCCCACTGCCATATCCTGGGGAGTGCAAAGCCACAGTCTCTCAAGTCTCTACAGTGGGTGGGTTGACCACTGTTCCATCCTGGGGAGTGCAAAGCCACAGTCCATCAAGTGGATTACAGACTCCCCTGGTTCTGGAGGAGGCATGTTGCCCAGTTTGCTTCGTGAATCCCTTCCCGACACAGATCCGGCCCTGCCAATGGGCCAGTGATGCTTGAGATGAAGGGCCTAGCGGAGCGGTTCAGAGACGGCGGTGCCCAGCGGAGCGGTGCTTGAGATGAAGGGCCCAGCGGAGCGGTGCTTGACAGGAAGGGCCCAGCGGAGCGGTGCCTGACAGGAAGGGCCCAGCGGAGCAGTTCAGAGACGGCGGTGCCCAGCGGAGCGGTGCTTGAGATGAAGGGCCCAGCGGAGCAGTGCTTGAGATGAAGGGCCCAGCGGAACGGTTCAGAGACGGCGGTGCCCAGTGGAGCGGTGCTTGAGATGAAGGGCCCAGCGGAGCGGTGCTTGAGATTAAGGGCCCAGCGGAGCGGTGCTTGAGATGAAGGGCCCAGCGGAGCGGTGCTTGACAGGAAGGGCCCAGCGTAGCAGTTCAGAGACGGCGGTGCCCAGCGGAGCGGTGCTTGAGATGAAGGGCCCAGCGGAGCGGTGCTTGACATGAAGGGCCCAGCGGAGCGGTGCTTGACAGGAAGGGCCCAGCGGAGCCGTGCTTGACAGAAAGGGCCCAGCGGAGCGGTGCTTGAGATGAAGGGCCCAGCGGAGCGGTGCTTGACAAGAAGGGCCCAGCGGAGCGGTGCTTGTCACGGCGGGGCCCTGTTCAGCGGTGCTTGTCTTGAAGGGACCTGTTCAGCGGTGCTTGTCACGGCGGGGCCCTGTTCAGTGGTGCTTGTTTTGAAGGGCCCTGTTCAGCGGTGCTTGTCACGGCGGGCCCTGTTCAGCGGTGCTTGTCACGGCGGGGCCCTGTTCAGCGGTGCTTGTCACGGCGGGCCCTGTTCAGCGGTGCCTGTCTTGAAGGGCCCTGTTCAGCGGTGTTTGTCACGGCGGGGCCCTGTTCAGCGGTGCTTGTCTTGAAGGGCCCTGTTCAGTGGTGCTTGTCACGGCGGGGCCCTGTTCAGCGGTGCTTGTCTTGAAGGGCCCTGTTCAGCGGTGCTTGTCACGGCGGGGCCCTGTTCAGTGGTGCTTGTTTTGAAGGGCCGTGTTCAGCGGTGCTTGTTACGGCGGGCCCTGTTCAGCGGTGCTTGTCACGGCGGGACCCTGTTCAGCGGTGCTTGTCACGGCGGGGCCCTGTTCAGCGGTGCCTGTCTTGAAGGGCCCTGTTCAGCGGTGCTTGTCACGGCGGGGCCCTGTTCAGCGATGCTTGTCTTGAAGGGCCCTGTTCAGCGGTGCTGGTCACGGCGGGGCCCTGTTCAGCGGTGCTTGTCACGGCGGGGCCCTGTTCAGCGGTGCTTGTCACGGCGGGGCCCTGTTCAGCGGTGCTTGACATGTGTTCCCAGGGAACACGATCAGGCCAATATTTACCGCTCAGTCGCCATCCGACCTTTCGCTTGCGGGGCCCTCCTGTGCTGGAGTCCTGGGCCCGTGGGTGTCCTCCCTCACACCCGATATGGGGCTGGAGGGGCCCTCCTGGGCAGCTCGCCTGCTGCCAGACTTGTCCGCCCTGCTGCCCTTGCCCTCCTTCGCCGATTCTCTGGGGCCCTTGCCTCCCTTTGTGGATGTGCCAGGTGACGGTGCCAGGGTAGTGTCTTTGGGGGCTGCCGTCTCTGGCCTCTTGCGCCGGCCCTTCCCTTTTTTAGTTTTTTTCCCAGGGGGTGGGCTGGCTGTCCCCTTGCTGCTGGCTGATGTTGCTGCCCTAGAAGCTGGTGGACTCCAATAGCCCTGGACTATGGTCCTTGTAGGTCCAGGCCTTGTGGTGGCTGAAGTGCTCTTTGGACTCTTACGAGATGGAGGGGGTGGGTCAGGTGAGGGAAAGAGGTTAATTTTGGAGAGGAAAAACTTTTTAGGAGCAGTGGGAAGGGTAGGTGCAGTGGGTATGGGAGTGGAGGAAGAGGATGTGGTTGTAGGAGAGTCAAGTGTGCTGTCTTTGGGTGCAGGTGCTTGTGACGGAGGCTGTCGTGAGGTGGATGGCTGTTGGGTGGGTGGCTGCCTGCGTTTGTGTAGTTTGGAAGAGGGGGTGACAGACACACTGGGAAAGGACACAGGGGACGTGTAAATGGCAGTGGGGGTGGTGTCTGCACGAGTGCGGAGTGTTCTGGTGGGTGTGCTGGTGATGGACGTAGTGGCTGATGGTGGTGTGCATGCAGGTGTGAGTGGAGACGTCACAGGGAGGGAGGAGGGAGACGAGGAGGAGGGGGACACAGAGGAGGCAGTGGCTGTTGGCATGTCTGCATGTGGATGTTGCATGTGTGAATGCTTGTGTGATCTGTGGTGCTTATGTCTGGATGAGCTTCCCTTGGGTGTTGAGGTGTGTGCAGGCTGGTCTGATGGTGTGTCTGGTATAGGCAGAGGAACAGGGGAGTGGGACTGGGTGGAGGGAGTTGGAGGAGGGAGGCTGGAGACAGGGACAATGGCTGCCGTCAGTGCTGAGGCCAGAGCGTTGAACGATCGCTGATGGGCAGCCTGACCCGAATGAATGCCCTCCAGGTATGCATTGCTCCAGTGCAACTCCCTTTCTACACCCTGGATGGCATTCAAAAGGGTAGACTGCCCAACAATGAGCGTCTGGAGGAGGTCAATGTTCTCCTCACTGAGGGCAGCAGGGGTAACTGGGGCAGGGCCTGAGGTGCCTGGGGCGAAGGAGATGCCCGCCTTCCTGGCCGAGCGGGCACGGGGCGAACGCTCAGGGGCTGCTTGGAGGGCGGAGCTGGTGCGCTGGGTGGCGGCTGTACCTGTTGTAGCGGTGGGCACGGATGTTGCTGCCACCACAAGGGAGCTCCCTTCCGAGGACGTGTCTGAGTCGCTGACGTCTCCACGGGTCCCCGTTGTGGAGCTCCCCTCGCCCTCCGTCTCACTGGTGAACTCGGTGTCGGTTGCATGGCCCTCTGGGGCCATGTGAGATGCAGCTCCCTCGTGCTCCGATGCCACTTCTCCTCCGCCTGATGATGCTAATGCACACATGAACAGGAAGACCAAAAAAAAAGGGGGGGGAAATAATGACATGTTGAGTGCATGCATTGGCGACACCTTTGGCGGAGAGGACAGACACAGAAGACCCCTGCACTACACCGCGCACTCGGTGTACACTACTCAATTATTGTGACTTGGCCTACAAGCCTATGGGCGACAAATGCACACATAGGTGACCCAGGACCATGGATAGCTGTACTTAGCACCCTACAGAGGTGGGGGGCGGGGGCACAGGGCCATGCCTTACGGAGGGGCCTAGCCTACAGAAATCGCCCTGGCCTAGAGATACCCACAGCCCTCCTCCCCCACCCAGACACCTCCACTGTGCGCTAATATAGCAGAATTTGCTGGTACTCACCCCCTTGTGTCTGCTGTGATGTCCTCACGCGCCCATCCAAATCGGGGTAGGCCACCGCCAGGATCCGGGACATCAGGGGGGTCAATTGTCGACTGGCACCCCTCCTAGGTTGGGAGGCCATCCCCAGCAGTGCCTCTGCGGTCTTTCTGCTCCCACGGCGGATGTCCTCCCACCTCTTTCGGCAGTGGGTGCCCGTCTGTTGTGGACCCCCAGGGTCTGGACGTCCTTGGCGATGGCACGCCAAATGTCGATCTTCTGATGGGCGCTGACCTATGTGACATGTACAGGGTGGGAAAATAAATATCATCACTTTTCTGCATGGTCGATGTGAGTGGCCCCCCCTCCCCAATCTTGCCATATGGCACATACTCTCATCTGTCGTGCGATGCATGCCTCATTCGCTCCCCTCCCCACCATCTTTCATCCACCCCACTCAACCCAGGCATTGGCCACAAAGCATGGTCCCAGTGTACTTACCTGTTGGTCTGGAGGACCGTAGAGTAGCGCATACTGGGGGAGGACCCCATCCACGAGTTTGTCCAATTCTTCAGAAGTGAAGGCAGGGGCCCTTTCCCCAGTCGCAGCAGCCATTGTCTCTTCCAGACTGAGGTCACAGCAGCACTTGCAGTATAGATCCTCTCCTGTGGATGATCAGGTATCGAGTGATTAAGCAGATAGGAAATGGCGGTCACGACCGCGGCGGTGCGTACCGCGGCGGTGCGTACCGCGACCGCCGGCGCACATCGTCATTGGCTCCTGAAACCCATAGGGTTCAATGTTAACCAATGTGGCTTTGCGCCGCGGTCTTCGACCGCCTACCGCCACGGTGTGCCTCGCCAGCGCATTGACCTCACATCCCA
This sequence comes from Pleurodeles waltl, assembly GCF_031143425.1. Lineage (NCBI taxonomy): Eukaryota > Metazoa > Chordata > Amphibia > Caudata > Salamandridae > Pleurodeles > Pleurodeles waltl. Next base: position 638,840,972 of record NC_090444.1, read on the forward strand.
TTGTCACACCTCACAGGTCAGGCAGCCGCCATTTCAAGAGCCCACATGGCTTAAATTCTACTGCGTCACACAGGCCTAGGCCTTGCATTGCCACTCATACAAGCCATTCAATGCATAGAGAATCGTGTACTGTGCAAGCTGTGTGAACCTACCTGTGGGTTGCTTGACTCTGTGCTCCATGTTGTCCTCCTAGGCACCGTCCGCTGGGACTTGCGAGGAGATGGAGGAATCCTCCCGTGTACAGACCGCTGGTGGACCTGTCGACAATGGAAGAAAGACATGTCATACTGACATACAGACTATACAGGAACTGTGTGCCCAGCTGGAGCCAGACCTGATGTCACCCATCTGCCAACCCACAGGGATCCCCCCTCTAGTGCAGGTTCTGTCAGTGCTCCATTTTTTGGCAAGTGGGTCATTTCAATGTACAGTGGCCATTTCATCAGGGATGTCCCAGCCTATGTTTTCAAAGGTGTTGTCCAGCCCTGATGAAATACATGCGGAGCTACATTGTTTTCCCTGAGGTGGGCAATTTGGCTACAGTGAAGGGTGATTTCTATGCCCTGGGACATATTCCCAACATCATTGGTGCCATTGATGGGACCCATGTGGCTTTGGTTCCCCCCAGAGAAAGTGAACAAGTGTACAGGAACCAAAAAAATTATCATTCAATGAATGTCCAGGTGGTCTGTTTGGCTTACCAGTACATCTCCCATGTAAATACCAAGTTCCCTGGGTCAGTGCATGACGCGTACATCATGCGAAATAGCAGCATCCCTTATGTGATGGAACAGCTACAGAGACACCGTGTGTGGCTAATAGGTGACTCTGGTTACCCCAACCTGTCCTGGCTACTGACCCCAGTAAGGAATCCCAGGACCAGGGCAGAGGAACGGTACAATGAGGCCCATAGGCGTACTAGGAGGGTGATCGAGCGGACCTTCGGCCTCCTGAAGGCCAGGTTTAGGTGCCTGCATAAGACAGGTGGATCCCTAATGTACTCACCGAAGAAGGTGTGTCATATCATCGTGGCCTGCTGTATGCTTCCCAACCTGGTTTTGCGACGTCAGGTGCCTTTCCTGCAGGAGGATGGTCCAGATGGTGGTGTTGTGGCAGCGGTGGAACCTGTGGAGAGTAAAGAGGAGGAAGACGACAGGGACGACACAGACAACAGGGACAGAGTGATACTACAGTATTTTCAATAACACACAGGTAAGATTCAACATCGGCATTTTACAATTACTTACAGTCTCCTGCCTCTCTACTGTCTGGCCTATTCCCCCAATGTATGTTAACTGAGTTGTGACTTTCCGTTCAAATTTCAGAGATGTGGCCCCCACTGCTTGACCTCTGCTTTGTTTACCCATGGACTACAGCTGTGTGACAGTGGTATGTTCTCATCACTGTGTAACTGGACATTTTGGCAGCGTTATGTTTAATACATTTGTTCACAATACAGGCAGACTCCAGATTGTTTTTGTGCAATATGTGTTTTTATTAAAGTGCTGAATTTAGGGATATGGATGAAAAATCGGTAATGTGTGATGGTGGAGGAATGTCCATGGCAGAGTCCAGCTTTTCAGTCTCACAGGTGCATTGTCTGTATGCCTGTGGAAGGTGGAGCTGGGGCAGTTTCAGGTTGGACCTGGTGACAATGTGGGACAGTGGGATGACATCAGGGGGTATCCTTTGCTGGCGGCTGTCTTGGCATCCTACTCTGTCTTTTTTCGAGATCTCAGGCCCCGCTTGCGGGGTGGTTCTTCTTCTGCAAGGGGTGGGGTTCTGGTGGCCTGTTGTTGTGTGGGGGCCTCCTCTCCACTAGCGCCGGCGGAGGTGGTAGCCTGTTCTTGGTCCATGCTAGTGACAGGGGCCCTTTGTGGTGCAACATGGGCCCGCAATGTGGTGACAATCTGGTTGAGTGCCCCGACGATGGTGCCCATTGCGGAACTGATGCTTCGCAGTTCTTCCCTGAACCCCATGTACTGTTGCTCCTGCATGACCTGGATCTCCTGGAACCTGGCCAGTACCGTCGCCATCTTCTCCTGGGAGTGGCGGTATGCTCCCATGATGGAGGAGAGGGCCTCGTGGAGAGTGGGTTCCCTGGGCCTGTCCCCCCCCTGTCGCACAGCAGCCCTCCCAGTTCCCCTGTGTTCCTGTGCCTCCGACCCCTGGACCGTGTGCCCACTACCACTGCCCCCAGGTCCCTGTTGTTTATTGGGGTGGTGGGTTAACCTGGGTGCCCTGTAGTGGTGGACACACCGCTGATTGACGTGTCCTGGAGACAGAGGCATGGGCCCGCTGGGTGGGAGCTGTGCTGGTGTTCACAGAGGGGGTTAGGTCTGCTGTGGCCTGTGGCTGTGTGAGGGGAACCGACTGTCCCGAGGTCCCCGATGGGCCGGGCTGGTCATCTGGGTCCAGGGAGACAGAGCTGCTGTCATCACTGGTGGCCTCTTCTGGGGGTGGGATGGACATTTCTAGACCTTCCTGGGTGGTGTGGTGGCGTTCGGGTCCTGCAGGGGTATAGAGGTATGGTTATTGCTGCAGTGTGTGCCATATCATGCAATGGGTGGGTGCCCGTGTACCCCAGGGCTGGCATTCCTGTGTGGGGGCTTTTGTGAGGGTGGCTTGTGGGGGAGATGTGTATGTGCAGTGGGCATGCTTTGGTGATGGGTGTCCATGCTTTGTGGACGCATGCAGGGCTAGGTGTTGGGATGGGTGGGTTGTGATGGTGAGACATTTGCAGGGAGTGGGTGTGATGGGGTGGGGGTGAGGGTGGGGGTATGATTTGGGATGCAGGTGGGGTGGGGGGATGGAGTAGTTAAGATTTGACTTACCAGAGTCCATTCCTCCAGCTACTCCTGCAAGGCCTTCAGGATGTGCAAGACTTCCTCCTCCCATGCTGTTAATTCTGGGGGAGTAGGTGGGGGCCCGCCGCCAGTCTTCTGTACCGCGATGTTGTGCCTTGATACCATGGAACGCACCTTCCCCCGTAGGTCGTTCCACCGCTTCCTGATGTCATCCCGATTTTGTGGATGCTGTCCCACAGCGTTGACCCTGTCCACTATTCGTTGCCATAGCTCCATCTTCCTGGCAATGCTGGTGTGCTGCACCTGTTTCCCGAACAGCTGGGGCTCTACCCGAACTATTTCCTCCACCATGACCCGGAGTTTGGCGTCTGAAAACTGGGGGTGTCTTTGGGGTGCCATGGGGTGGTGTGGATGAGGTGTGGGGTGGTGTATGTGTTATAGAGTGTGGTGAGTGTGGTGATGTGTGGTGTTTTGTGCGTGGATATTGTGTGGGTGATGGTGTGGTTTGCCTCTGTGTGATGGTGTTCTCTATTCTGTGCTGTTTGTCTCTGGCTTTCTGTCGGATTTTTTGGTCGTGAGGGTTTGTGTGTGATGTGGGTGTGTGTTTTATATTGTTTTGGGTGTGTGGGAGTGTTGTTGTATGTGTATCAGGTGTGTGTATTTCGAATTGTCCAATGTGGTTGTGTTTTGTAAGTGTGTGTGTATTTCGACCGCGGCGGTGTGTACCGCCAATAGAATACCGCGGTTGAAAGACCGCCGCGTGGATTCGTGGGTCGTAATGGCATGGGCGTATTTCTGTTGGCGTGACGGTGGAGGTTTGGTCATCGCCAGTTTCCCGCTGACCTTTGGTGTGGCGGACTTTTGTGGATGTCGGGTTTTTGGCGGTTTGCCAGTTGCGGGTCAGAATGACTGTGGCGGTTTACCGCGGCCGCGGAGGTGTTATGGCGGCCTTCTGACCGGCGGTAAGCGCCTTTTACCGCCGTGGTCAGAATGACCCCCTAAAAGCCTGCTTAGCACCATTATTTAACGCCTGGGTCAGGGCAGGCCTTAGGGGACTCTGGACCCATTTTCAAGGTCAAACACCATGAAAAGAGCTCACAGGTGCCCTCTCCAAGCCCCAAGAGCACCCCCACCTACACTAGAGGGACACCAGAGGATGGGGACCCCATCCCAGGTTAATATAGGTGAGAATTTTTTTCAAAGTGCCATTTGGGCCCTAGAAATGGGCCCCCCTTCATGGCACTGGGTGGAATTCCCATGCCCGAGGACCCTTGTTCCCTGTGCTGGCCTTTGGGGTGGTGGGTATGACTTCTATCTTTTATATGACAGGAGTCATGTAGTATGGATGGTTTTGCGCCAAGAAATGACGCTAGGCTGGTTAGTCATTTTTTTTTACTCTAACCAGCCTAACATCATTTTTTGGTGCAAAACCCACTTCTCCCATATCGCCACCCCCACCCCATCCGGCTAACATCATTTTTATTTTATGCTAGCCCACCCTTTGCGCATGATTGCACCATTTCATTAATATGGTGCCCGGCTGGCGTCCTGGAATGGTGCAAGCCGGCGCTATACTTTTTGACGCAGAACTGCACAAATGCAGGTTTGCGTCAAAAAGTATAAATATAGGCCCAACTTTCAGAAAGTGGCATTTTCAGGATTGTGACATAAAATCCCATTTTACCATTAAAGAGGATTTTTAATTACAATTCTCTAGACATCAAACATGAAATCTCTACCTGCTCCCATTCAAAAGTTATCGTGTATTGAATGTAATAAGGAAGCCTCATGTTTTCCTATGAAGACATAGGACTAACAATAGTGAAAAATTAATTTGATTTTTTTGCTACCACAACATGTAAAACTTAAAAGTACATGCCTAACTTGTTTTTGTATTTTCCTATGAAGACATAGGACTCACAATAGTGAAAAATTTATTTGCGTTTTTGCTACCACAACATGTAAAACTTAAAAGTACATGCCTAACTTTTTTTTGTAAAAGTACAATGCACCCAGCCCTATGGGATGTTTAGCGCCTATCCTATGGATGACATATGTACTAAAAAGGCAGTTTTCAGTTTGGCGAAAAAATTATTTTGCCAAGTTGCATTGACAGTTGAAAACTGCATACCGACTGCAATAGCAGGGCTGAGACCCATTTTGGGTGGCACAATAAATGCTGCAGGCCCACCAGTATAATTTAATTTACCTGTCCACGATATATGGTATATCCCTTTACTAGGCACATATAAGTAAATTAAATATGCCAACGAGGTGTATGCCAATTTTACTATGTTTTAGGGAGTGGGCACAAGCACTTTGGTACTGGTTAGCAGTGGTAAGGTGCACAGAGTCCTATAGCAAACAAAAACTAATTCAGAAAAATAGGAGAGGAGAAAGCAAAACTTTAGGTGGAAGTCTACCCTCAGGCTGACAGATCTAACAGCACTACTCTTCATTTAATGTATAAGTATTTGTTGTTTCTCTCAGATGTAATGTGCATACTATTTATGCTCCATGTATTAATATTGTAATTAGTCAGTGATGTCATTATATAGATGAGCTAGAGGTGTTACATTCTATTACATTGCATATTTCTCTGCCCAGCTGTAATTAAGTATACTTGTGAATGAGAAACACTGATGCCCCACCTAAAGCAACAGCTTTAGAAGAGAAATTAGCCTAGCTTGCAAACTAACCAAGGCACCCTGAATATATGAGATGGGAGAAACAAGTCCCCCTGTAATAAACTTGTGAAAACCTGTAGATAACATAGCAAGGAATCATCTGTCTGAGTCTTGGCACAGTTATGAAAGGAGGGAGCGTAGGTCTTCTCAACTTTATGCTGCAACACTTGTATTGACAGTGAATATGTGTGGGTTTGCAGCTGGGTGCTTTCAAAGCCGAGCACCTGATGTCAACTGCTTGCTCTTCAGTTGACTGTGAAGCATGTTGTGTGTGCAGCATGATTGTTCTTGCAGCTTCCAAATGTGCATCTTGTAGCTTACCAGCTCAATTTTCTAAAGGCATTTGTCTGGGTATTTGTTCCAATGCACTCCATTCAGTACCAGAATCAATGAAGAAATGTTATTTATCCTCAGGTTTTACTATGTGCTTTGCAGGGATTATCTCAGCTTCATCTCACTAAGTTTGCATTTAACTCCTGCAAAAGAGGCCAATTTGGAATGTACCCTAGATTAAAGTCCACAAATATGTGGATTTGGTTACTAATTATTTCAGGATGAATGGTTTGCCTGGTAGCATATAGAATTTCATCACAGTCTTTGAAATGAAATTTAGAAACAATTTCTAGGGGCAAAGAACCAGAAGGTCTTGGGGCAAGAACCCAGTGGGCTCTTTCAAGGGAGCACAACGGAGATAGTTGAGAAGACGGAACAAAACATTTAAAGCATGATTCTAAGCAGGCCACATCATCTTGGTGTTCTGACCCTTCAGGCAGGCCAACACTTTGGATTTTGCTTCATCATGCATGACCCTTGACATCCTTGGTCCTATCTTATAAGATGTAGACTCTGTCAAATCAATGAGCTGCTTCTGTACTTCCAATGTTGGAGGCTTTGGGTCTAAGAATGTGTGTTCTGTTTGTGAAACCCTGTTGGGTAATTTCTTGTGGTCGTCCCATGGCAAGCAAACACCAAGTGCCAGAGAACTTATTTTACATTCAAGAGCTGACATTGAATGCTGAGTGGCTTCTAAAATAATGCCCATTTTTTCAAGCAAATCAGCAAAGGTTGGCTGAATATTTTAGGCCAAGAGAGTCACAGCTTTAGAGCGCTGGCTGGCCTTGGCCAAAGATTGTGTTACTTTGAGAGTTCCATTGTGGCACTATAAGCCCATTTGTCAGAGCCAGCACAGGCATCCAAGAGGATAGCCACAGGACTAATGTTTATTCTACTGGCATTCAGATCTTAAGAAGAAGCCTAGTGTCTCTAGCCAGCCACCACCAGGAGGTGAGACATGAAACAACAGCATAGACAGACTGTGGGGATCTGGGTGACACAGGCTTACCCTTCTAGATACTTAGGGGGTGCTCTCAGGGAGTGCAAGCTGCTGATAAGCAGTCACCACAGCAGGGGGGCAAAGGTAAGCAATGCTTAACAATGGTCTTTCCGGGGGCGAAATTGCAATGGTAAATTATAACAGTCACTAGTAAAACATTGAGGCACCAGCCCACTTTCCACAGCTTGCCCACACCAAAGGTGCAGCCGGAAGTAGCAGCACGAGCAGGCCCACCACTGGAAATGGCAGCAGTCACACTGAGGGCAAATTATTAGTTGGGTTGAAGGGCCCTCATCTATTCTACCGCAGATCTTCAAAGAGGGAGACTTGGTTAATCTGTTGCCAAAAATGGATAATCGTATCAAATCTAATTAAGCCTATATTCCCTCAAGAAGCCACTGAGGTCTAACAGCATATTTCACTCTACAGCATGGTGCAGTGATAACGTCACACAGGGGAGGCAAAAGGACACACCTGTAGACCTCACCAGCAGCAGCTGGTTTTCCCCATTACATCCAGAACCTAGAGTAACAATATTTGAGTGAGAGGAGTGGTGGGGTGTGCTGTGGCCTACAACTCCAGATGGTCTTTGTTGTCCATGAGACCACCACCAACCTCGCATGCCTGGGTGACTGAGGTCTTCACTTAGGAATGCCGCTAGTGCAGGGTGGATGCCACAGTTTGTGCTTTTCCCTTCCTTTGCTCACTACCACCATCACAGTGCACTGAACCAGATCACAACCACAAGGCCTGTTGCAAATGGCCACTTTATCAAAAAGCCTGGAGGCTGTCCGGTGCCCCCGAGCTCCTCTGGTAGGCACCCAGGGTGAACAAATCATATATGCCGTTCAGGAAGCTGCAGGTGGCAGTCCTGCACCAAGATAATGGTAGATAATTGAGGCAACCTGACTTGGAGATCTTGAGTTAAATATGCCTCCTCTCGGCCACCTCAGCCATGCCTCATCACTGTGTTATTTCATTGTTTATTTATTTATTTGTAACACTTTTATAGCACACCTATTAATTGAAGTATAAAGGCACTTTAAACTGTATATGAAACATTATTGTGATTAAATTAAGACATCTCACAAGATATATCCGTATAAATAGACTTAGGAAGTTAGGGGGATTAGAGCTATAGAAGTCTTCAGTATATTATGTTGCTGAAACAAGGATTACAGAGGGTTAACTGGTAGGGGAAAACAAATGTCCAAAACATGTGTTGAAATAGGCGAGTTCCAGGTGGACAGAATAAGAGTGTTATAAAGAGCTAAACAGGGAATTGCCAGAATAGGCAGGTCTTAAGGTGCCTCCTGAGATTGAGTTTTGTTTTCATAGGTGTTAGACTTTTCCATCCTTGGCGTGGTCCCCCTTAACTTTTTGCCTCTGTTCTCCAGGTTGGTGCAGTGTATGGTTAAGGTAGGACATATAGTAATGTGTTTTATATGTCCTGACAGTGAAATATTGCTAAATTCATTTTTCACTGTTGCAAGGCCTGTCCCTCTCATACGTTAACATAGGGGCTACCTTTAAATCTGATTAAAGTGTAGATTCCCTTTGGGAGTGGATGGACATGTGGAGTTTGGGGTCTCTAAGCTCACAATTTAAAAATACATCTTTTAGTAAAGTTGATTTTAAGATTGTGTGTTTGAAAATGCCACTTTTAGAAAGTGTGCAGCTTCTTGCTGATACCATTTCTGTGACTCTCCCTGTTTGTGGATTCCCTGTCTGGGTCAGTTTGACAGTTGGGCTGGTTGCACCTCACACTAGACAGTGACACAAATGGAGCTGGGGTGTAGTCCGCATTTCCTGATGAGCCATCTGTGCTAGGAGGGAGGGGAGGAGTGGTCACTCACACCTGAAAGGGCTGTGCCTGCCTCACACAATGCAGTCTCCAACCCCCTGGTGATTGTCTGGGGCCTGGCCTGAGCAAGGCAGGATTTCACATTCAAAAGAGACTTTACTTTGAAGTAGGCCTACTTCAAAGGAGAAATTGGTTATAAGAAGGGCACCCAAAACCACAGACTTTAGAAACACTTCTGGAAACAAGAGGAACCTCTGCCTGGAGAAGAGCTGAGGAGCTGAGGAAGAAGAGCCGTCCTGCCTGTGACTGTGCTTTGTGGAGCTATCCTGCGGTTGCTGCTTCTGCCAGAGTAAGAGGGCAAAGACTGGACTTTGTGTGCCTTCCATCTTGAGAAGAAATCTCCAAGGGTTTGATTTAGAGCTTGCCTCCTGTTGTTTGAAGTCTCAGGGACAGTAAACACTTCTCTCTGCCAGCACCTGGAGTCTCTGGAGAGACTCCTACTCTGCCTGGTGGTGCCCATCCAGTTCCTGGGACCCTGAAAGGAGAAGCTGGCAGCCTAAAGACAAGGAAATCCATGCACAGAGAGCTGTGCGGGGAAAAGATTGACGCAACTCCGATCTGCGGCTGAAGAAACGACGCGCTGCCGGCTCCGCAGCTGAAAATCGATGCTCGCCAAAAACACGACCGAAGAATCGACGCACGGAGCAGGAGAAATGATGCGCAGCATCACTGACGGAGGCTGGGAGATCACAACCCACACTGTGGGGTTTTCAGATACTCGTGCGGCTGGATTTATGACTCAAGTACCGCTGGGCATGGAAAAACAACGCAAGGCCTGCCAGCCCCGAGAGTGCTGACCGGATCGACGCATCGCTCTCCTGTGGAGAGAAGAAACGACGCGCCCGACCCGGCACAAGGAGAAACAACGCAAGGTCCCACTCGTGAGTGGAATCAACGCATCACAAGCCCTTTTTGATGCGGACTCGCCCGTGCTGGGTAATTTCTGACGCACTCCAGGTACTTTTTCACGCTAACAGTTAATTAAAGACTCTTTTTGCATTTTTATTGCTAACTTAATCAATCAATCAATCAAAAAATGTATAGAGCGCGCTACTCACCCGTGAGGGTCTCAAGGCGCTTGTCGGGGGGCTGAGGGGGGTTTACTGTTTGAACAACCATGTCTTGAGGTTTTTTCTGAAGAGTAGGAGATCTTTGGTTTTGCGGAGGTTGGTGGGGAGGGAGTTCCAGGTTGTGGGGGTGAGGTAAGAGGAGGCCCTGCCTCATGTGGTGGTTTGTTTGATGCGGGGGACTGTATCTAGTGCCAGGTCGGCTGATCGGAGGTTGCGGGTGGGAGTGTGGAAGTTCACTCTTTCATTGAGGTAGGTCGGGCCGGTGTTATGGAGGGATTTGTGTGCGTGGATGAGGATCTTGAAAGTGATTCTCTTGTCTATGGGGAGCCAGTGAAGGGATTTGAGGTGTGGTGTGTTTCGTTCGTTGCAGAGAAGGCCAAGGACGAGGCGTGAGGCTGTGTTCTGGATTCTATGGAGTTTGCATTTGAGTTTGAGTGTGGTGCCGGCGTAGAGGGCGTTACCGTAGTCTAGTCTGCTGCTGATGAGTGCATGGGTGAATGTCTTCCTGGTCTCTGGGGGAATCCATTTGAAGGATTTTATTACAGTTCGGAGTGTGTGGAAGCAGGAGGAGGTTAGTGTATTGATTTGCTGTGTCATGGAGAGGGAGGGGTTAACTTAACTTGTGTATTGTGGATTTTTGTTGTTTTGGTCGTGTTTTGTTTAGATAAATATTTCCTGTTTTTCTAAACCTGTGTTGTGTCATTTTGTAGTGTCTTCATTAAGTTACTGTGTATGTTGGTACAAATACTTTACACCTAGCACTCTGAAGTTAAGCCTACTGCTCTGCCAATCTACCTAGGGGGTAAGCAGGAATTAGCTGAGGGTGATTCTCTTTTACCCTGACTAGAGAGAGGGTTCTTGCTTGAACAGGGGGTAACCTGACTGTCAATCAAAGACCCCATTTCTAACAATAGGTCAGGTGGCAGAAAGTTTAATGTTGTAGTGGCAGCCCAAGAAAATGATTATTTGAGGAGTAAGGTGATCTTAAAATTAGGGATTTCCAGGAGAAGCATGTCTCTACTTCTCTGTTCTCCTGAACCATCACACTTACAAAAAATGTGTTAGGTAAGGTGAGCTTTGATCGTGGATGGCCTTGTGTACTAATAAACCATTTGAATTAAATTTGTTGATGATCTGCAGCCAGTGTTGGTCTTTAACAATGAGAGTAATGTGTTCCTATGCTAGACTAGCCTACACTCTGAGGCCCAGATTTATGGACTTGTGGCACAGGGCAGTACAGCAAGTCACTCTGCTGGACTGTAATGTGTCAAAAGGAAAAGGCAGGAATGTGCCATATTAATGCAATATAGCAGATTCCTGTCCTTTTCCACTGTGCTGGAGCCATTTTGGCTGCCTAGCGCCAGTGCAGGCACCCTTGCACCATGGTGCAAGGGTGTCTGCATTGAAGGGAGGATTGTTTTTGTGCAGGAAGTGTCAACTTCCTGCACAAAAACAGTCCTTGGAGGCTTTTTCCTCTTTTAATGTGTGCTGCACTGGAGAAGCCATAAAGTTTTGGTACACCCCTAGGTTTACAGGCTCTTGTAAATCTGGGGATGCATCAAAATCGATGGCTGTTGCAACACCCATGGAATGCCTCCCTAAGGCAGAGCACGGCAACCAGTGATTTGCCCTGCCTTGCCTTACTCTATATCTATGGGGCCATTGAAAGTCACACAAAGTAGCTTTGCGTGGCCTCATAGATATGGTTTAAAGGTTTGCGCCGTAATTACATCACTAAAAGTGACCATCGGTGGAGTAAGCCTTTCATAAATATGCCCCTGAGTGTAGGATAGTTTTTAGATGGGTAATGTGGGTTTGGGGTAAGTCAGAAAGGATGGTGTTTCAGAAGTCCAGCATAGATGTGAGTGGCGAGTGAAATGTTGTTCTGAAATGCTCCGATGAAATTAGGTGGTGGATTTACTTTCATGAATGAAGAATAAAGTGGGCTGCTTTTGTCTCTTTGTTGATATTTGGGATGAGGGTAAGAGCCGAATCTAGAGTGAAACACAAAGACGTATAGTGTAGGAGATTGGAAAAAAAAGTCTAGATTCTATGAATTCAATAAGAATAGACCAGGCTTTTATTTTGAGGAAATGGATGTCAGAAGGGAACTCTGTTTTTGCGTGTTAATAAGCAGAGTTGTCTAATATGTCTTAAAGGTGTATGGTGTCTTGTTAGGAGGCAATGTCATCCATTGCTGATGTTTTTAACTACAGTTGATCTCATCTGAGTACTGATGCCCCCCGACACCAGAGTTTTCCAGTTTTAGACTTATGCCCATATTTATACTTTTTTAGCGCCACATGTGCGTCATTTTTTTACACAAAAGTGGCGCAAACTTACAAAATGCAATTGTCTTTTGTAAGTTTGTGCTGCTTTTGCGTCAAAAAGAGGCGCAAATGCGGCGCTAAAAAAGTATAAATATGGGCCTTAGACTCCAAGTAAACATTGAGTAGTGTGCGAGCCAGGTTGATCCCAAAGGAGCTCGTCAAACTACTATTGCAATGTTTTCAAAGTGGGCTCTCTGCATTTTACCACTTGGTGACTATTTGATAAATAGGAATAGATCCTGTTCAGGACCTATCCTCATATGTCTATGCAGTGTACACAGCACGCTCACAACAAATATAAGCTCATGATTTAATCATGGAAATTCATGATGGTACTACAAGTCAGCCGGCATGCTCTGTGGCACTCCGAGTTTGCTCATTCCATTTTCCTCTTAGCTAGCATACTTTGGCTGCGTGTGAGGAAGCACATTAGCTCTCATGGTTGCTCCATGTTCATGAAACGTTCATTGTGCACAGGTGAAACTTGTATTACACAGGAAAAATCTTGTGAAATTTTCAAATTTTGTTGTTTCTTTTCTGTATCACAGTCTCATAATTTGGCATGCTATTCTTCTGTGGGGACTGTTTTGAACAGAAAAAAACACGGGTGATAGACACAGAAAGCTCTGCAAATACAACTTTACAGTCATACTGCTTAGAATGGCATCTGCCAACTCCCCAGTGCAGAGCTATACACAAGGTGCACTCTGCACTGGAGAAAGGCAGTCTGCCTCGAAAATGCACACGCTTCTCCAGTTTGCCTACCCTGCATACGAATGTGGAGGTGTTCCATTCCTCTATCCTAGCCTGCACCAACCAGCCTAGGAAATGGCTGGATAGGAGTTTGTGAATGTCCACAAGATCAGAATTTTGCTGGCATTCACAAACTTGCAAGGCAAACCACACCTTGATCCGCACACACCCAGCCCCTTGCATGGGCTTTACTACTATGTAGTTGTATGGAGTTGTGGTTACCTGCCAGGAGCAGACTGAGCCATTTTTGGCCATACACGTAGGTTTCAGTCCATAAATGGCTTTGTGAATGAGGCCCAATGTGTTTGTTAGCCGACTTTGAAATCACGGAGAATAACTTTAATTGGCTGACAGAATATTTTATTAAGGTATCGGTTCATATTTTGATGGTAATGCACATATGGATATTTGAAATGCTTTGGAGAGGGATGCTTTCATTTGAGTGAAAGTAGGGTAGAGCTATCATACTTTGTGTTAGTCTAGCCATTTAGGCATAGTGGCATATACCAGTAAGCTGCAAGTTAGGGAGATAATTTATGGCTGGATGGCTGCCATGATCCAGCCAGGAAAGTCCCCATGGTCTCATTCTAAATACAACCCCATGCCAAGGCTCACACCCAGCCGACAGGAACAATAACTCCCATACCTGAAAGCAGAAAACATTACAAAGAATGGGTTTTTCTGGGTCAGAAAAACAAAGTGCGCATACACATGTATGCATAGAATATCCTCTTCTGTGGGTGATCCTGCTGCTGTGTACTGAAGTGGTGTTCTGAGCAGCTGATACTCTGTAAAGTCATCGGTGGACAGGCCCTGCAGCTGCTAGTGCATGCAGTCAAGGACCTCGATAGCCTTTGCTGTACAGGTCTCTCTGTAGAGGGTATTAGGGGAGGAAGCAAATGGTACGCTGGCAGTGGTGCTAGCACTGAAGGGAGTTTTAAATAATGTATAGTTTGGTTTGTGCAGGACATAACTAACGTCACCATCTTTGAAGCTTGTTCGGAGCTTTGCAGGATTAGAATAAAACAATTGATGCTAATCTTGCAAAATCCATTAAGGCCCATTGAAAACAATGGCATGCCTCTTTTTAACGCCTGCAGTGAACAGGTATTAAAAATGCCAAAATAAATGATGCAAAGAAATCTTTCAGATTTTTTTGCGCCGTTTTGTTCGCCCCTTAATGGGAGAATGCCCCTTTGCATACATTATGCCAGGAGCAAGCATAATCTAGCGCAAAGGGTTACAAAGTGGTGCAATGCATGCATTGAGCCACTTTGTAAATTTGGTGCAGTGATTTTGGCCTCGTTGGGCCACATTTGCATAAGAAAAATTACACTAATGTGGCACAAGGAGGCTCTAGGGGCTCTTAAATCAGCCTTACGTTTAAACATGAGAGTTTTGCATTAATATTAAATTAAGTACTAATGTGAATTAATGTTAAGAATATTATTGAAATATTAAATTAATATGAATTAATTGTACTTATATTGAATTAATGGATTTTATTAATGTAAGTTACATGTGTGCAGAAAAATAAATGCATGTTTAAATTAGTTTCAACTTGTCGTAAATAATGTTTTCAATTAAACCATTTGCTCTGCATATATGAATGTAAGGTGCGCAATATGTTTATTAATGTGTTAAATATATTTATGTGTTAAGGATTTCTTAGCTTGACTAGGCCTGAAAGATTAATTTTGCAGCAGCAATGAAAATCACTTGTTTATTCTGTCCCCTCTGACCTCAATTCTTTTCCTAGGCTGCTAATGCGATTTCGAATGTCCTATTGTATTGAAGGCAAGAAACATGTTTTAGGAATAATATTGTTGTATTATTAGTTCTAGCTGTCGAACAAGACAGGAAATGTATGGATCTCTTGAAAAATGTATTAGTTTATTTTATTGGGTGTCATAAAAAGGATTTGAAGTTACAAATGACTAGAGGATGTAATATTTTGTTAAAAAATGTGTGAAATCATTTGATGAGAATGCACATTTGCTGAGAAGTTCCATAATAGTCGCAAACTCGGTTGTGTTATCTGCAGCCATTGGATGCTGAATCTGACATCTGAAGTGCACCCACCTAAAGAAGCAATCGAGAGGCCTGTGATTATTTCAATTAGTGAGGGACTTTGAAATTCGGAGTTAGTCTTTTCACACCTTAAAGCTGTTTGGAACTCTGCCAGAGTCTGTCTGCTCTTTATTTAAGTCTGTTGTCACATCCTATTCTTTAAATCCCCGGATGAGATTTCTCATCTTAATATTAACTACCCTATTCTGTTATGGGGTTCAGTACTAATAGGCCCAACCGAACTGTTGATCTGTCCTATGTCTAGCCCGTGTTCTGCACTGTCCTAATGCTGATGTCAACCGACGTCGGGAGAAGGAGACCACCCTGTCTGATGAATCATTGCTGTAGGCTGTGCCATGAGGCGATGTATAACTAAATGTGGTTTCTTGTTTTCTTTTTAGTTAGGTACTTACACCAGCATATTTTTATAGTGATTAGCCCTAGTTAGATGATTTTCCAAATTATGTTTGTCTTTATTTTGTTTTTGCTTTTGGCCCCATGTGTTAGCTCATTCCCACACATGCAAATCCAAATTCGTATTAGTTATAGCAATGGCCCAGCCAACTTGTAATCTGAATTTGAATGTTAAACTGTATTTTAATGATTTACTGATATCACCATCATCTGCTTTGAACTCTAATAGTAATGTTTGTATTGTGTTGTTGCTAATTTATATCATTCTCTTGGAGTTTCTAACAGTATTGATGTTTAGTAGGTTAAATCTTTTCAGACGTTTCTGT
This sequence comes from Pleurodeles waltl, assembly GCF_031143425.1. Lineage (NCBI taxonomy): Eukaryota > Metazoa > Chordata > Amphibia > Caudata > Salamandridae > Pleurodeles > Pleurodeles waltl. The sequence goes on from NC_090444.1 coordinate 638,856,626, forward strand.
CAGCCTATGGTTTTTATGTATGTTTATAATTTAGTTTTGAGCACCATATATGTGACATTAATTTTGGGATTGTAATTAAGCTTTGAAACTTTATTCGGTTTGGAGTTTGATTGAGTATTAAATTGTTAATGGGGTTTTGAATTTTTATGTTATAATGTAATTGATTTGTGATTAAATGATTCTGACTACTGTCCAAAGATTCAGTCAACTACTAAAGATGAGAATAGTGATGGTGTTTCACCTGTGTGCTGGTGGTTCTTGAAGGAGGAGAAAAATGGCCCCAGGGCCCAGCCCTCCCTAGGTTTTGGTAACAGAGTTATGGTTTTGTCTTGTGAGGAGGAGAGTGAAAATGTGCGCAGTGAAAGGGTTGATGAAATTCCAGCATGGTGTTTTAAGTGCACAGTATGCATTTTGAATAAGGTTTGCACTTGCAATGCTTTGGCTAAATTGCTATAAAGTGTAATATGCGAAGTGAGTAAGCAAATGAGTAGGGAGTTTGCGTACTCCGAGGAAGAGAGTGGGGAGATGGCATACTCTAAGTGAATGCTGCTCTTTGTGCTCAAAAATTAAATTGCCTATGTGGTTGTTGTTAACAGGTGCTGGGAGGCCTAAGACTTCAGAGTATTGTACAAGTGTATGAACACTTGGGTAATTTTTTGGTCTGCAGGTGAAGGTGTTGGTTGATTAAGCTCTATTGACAATGCCAGTAGATTTCCTTTGGGAATGTCTGTGTTGTTGTTTGGTATTAGGTCAATCCTGAGTGCACATGGAGGATCCGTACTAATCGGAGTGAGGTTTGAGGGTCAAATCTTACTTGCGTTTGTGAGAAAGCCACAGCCAGAAGAGTAGCTGTTTGTGCAAAGGGCCACAGTCAACATTTACGCACAGCTTTCAAAGCATTTGAGTCCTACCCGTAGTGAGAAGACAGGTTTGGGTTTTGTGCTTGCAATATTTGCATTTAGGTGTATGAGATGGCTCTGAAGTTAGTTGCAGCTGCTGAGCGAAGTGAGTGTGATGTCATTTGGCATGCACTGGAATAGGTTGGTTAGGTGAGAAAAGCAGCGCACAGATTGGTAGACAAGACTGCGCTACTATAGTTTGAGAACAGCTTGTGAGATGGATTGTCGGACTGAAAATTACTTCCTGATTTCCTCGATTTTGTGTTTGTGAATTAGATTTGAGCGAAAGTGAAGTTTTTCAAAGCTTTAAGGAAAGCGTTGAGAGGAGATAATTTGATCCCAGTCAAGGAGGGTGAGCCTACTCCCCCTGAGGGTACACCAGCATTCAAAGTAATGGAAGAGAGAGGAGTTTCAGCATGTCTTTGGGTAAATCAATGGTGCAAAATAGCTGAGAAGGAAGGTACTTTAGCTTTTCCAATTTACATGTATTTTAATTTGAGAATTATGGAGAACTTGAGTAGGGGTTTGTAGGAATCAAAGCCCCTTCCTAGACTTGCACAATTTGAAGCACTTGCTATTTGAAATTCGGTGTGAGACAAAAAGAGGCTTTTTGAAAGAAAAATGAGGAAAGCAGAAAAGACACTAGTGGAAGCTAAATGGGACGCAGACCAGAGAATGGGGAGAGCAGAGACATTACTTGCAGTGAAGTTGTTTCGAGCAATTGCATAGGAATGCAGGGGAAGTGTTAAGTCGAAAGCCAAAAAGAAATCTGAGGAAGGTACAGAAAAGAAATTGGGTGATCACAAAACAGTAGCACATGTTGAGAGGGATTCAGATGATGAATTTATAAATCAGTTCTTGTAGAATCATCCCCCACCATATAATTCAGTTGCATCAGCAAGACAGAATGTAGTCCCGAATGTTGCCATAGCTCCAGTTGCACAAAGCCAGGTTCAGATAATTTCAAATGTGCCAACTGCTAATGTTGCACAGGTGCAAGCAGTTTAATCGACAGTTCCAAATGTTAACACAGTTTAGAATGGCCCAGTTCCAGTTATTCCACAGCCAAATCAGAATGCAGGAATGGCTCAACTTGAGTCTGCACCTAATGTACAGACGCCTGCACAATGTGTAAATCAGATTCAGACAATGCCAATGTACTCCCCAGTGATGACACCACAGAATGTTGCCAGAATCAGTCAAATTAAGCTTGTGGTGCAGTATTAACTGCCCAAAGTAGAAGATTAATGTTCCTAGAAAGTCGGTCAAATTTGTCAGTGCCAGAAGCATTAACAGTTCCGTAACCATGGGTCCAGTAGTCCCATTGTATGCGCAGGGTAATAATGAGAGTGGTTCCCAGATTTTAAATCCAGTATCAGCAATGAATTTACCTTTTTGAATTAATGCAGAAATGGAGAGACTAAGCACTACTGTGCCAGCCATGACCCCTATGAATTCTTTTGGTTCAGGTCACACACACAAAGGACTTGGTCCACTGATTGATGTGACATCTCCCCTGTGCTATATAGGTTCATCTGTGATGGCTCAAGAGCAGGCTACGAGAGCCCCGTACAATATACCACAGTTTAGGCCCAGAGATAAACAGAATAATATTAATTTGCAAGGTATTAACAGCACAGCAATTGACTGAATGGTTAGACAATTTCAGTTTAGCATCAGTTCCAGGAAACATGCCTGAAGGAGAAAAGACATTGAACACGGATAGGTTAAAATTTGATTTTAAATTAAATGATTGAAGGAATCTTTGAATTGGACACATTAGATTTTTACAATGAAAATTAATTGCTCTTCTTCTGCAAGGCTGTTACTCTTCAAACAGGACATGCTTATGAGAAATGAACTAATTTAGCTGAGAAATATGAAATTTAAATAATTAATCCAAAAAGGTGAAGAAGGGTTAGAGGTTAGAATTTGACGTGAGAGACATTGCAAACATGAGATCACCTGGAATGAAAATTCAAATTAAGGAGTTGATTCAAAGTATTCAAACAAGGAGAGCATTCGATAAATGGGAAGGCAGATGGGCAAAGAAAAGAGATCAGAAGAAAAAGCTGGCTGAATCTTCAAATTATGTACAGCAAGCTGAGAGAGCTGTAAAAATGATGCAAATGAGGGAAACTCATGGAGGGAATTTTGTTTATGTTCCTTGGAGCAAAAGTGACATACTCTCATTTACAAAGGATTACCCAAAGTTGAGGGACAAACTAGTGGAATGGTGCCAGCAAACAGAGAGGTTTGTTCAGCTTGCAAAGTATTTGTGGGAAGATATGGGAAGACTTGAAGACTTTGAGATTGTGGTTCCAGCAGATTTGTGGGTTGAGTGTAAGAGGAGTATTGATTGGCCAATGTGTGAGCGGCAAAGAGATGCAGTAAAAGGTGCGCCATCTGAAGAGGTGATGAAATCTTATTACAAGGTGATTGAATTTCTAAAAATGACAGTTTTCTCTAAATATATTGATTGGCAAAGGATTGACAGGATGTCTCAGGAGGCAAAGGAGTCTGTTCCTGCCTATTGTGAGAGACTGCTGAAAGCATTCAGACAATACAGTGGCACATGGGTTATTCAACCAAGAGACATGATTTATTTTGTGTTTAGATTTGTTCAAGAATCATTTGATTTGCTGGCAAGGGAAGGCAATTGATGAAGTTCTGCAATACACAAAATATTGCAGTGATGAGATTGATTTGAAGTGGAAAAGGTTGAAGAAAAAGGCAATGGTGGTGCAAATCAAGTCTGCCCAAGCAGCAGGTGTGCAGGGACTGCAAGGAATGGAATGCAGCAGGAGTGCAGGGAATGCAGCAGCAAGGCAATATGGTGCTGCAGTTCGGAGGAGAGGTCATGGAATTTGAGTAGATCAAAATGTGAATGTGGCTGATTTTCAGAAATATGAAGAAAATGTCACCTTGTCATGCGTGCAGCAACGTCAGACATTGGAAATGGGAGTGTCCATTTAATAATGTAAATAATCTGGTGCAAGGTGGTTGTGCTACGCAGATGATTGACAACAGTCAATTTAAAAATCAGAGAGTTCAAAGGCCCTGCAAGCAACGCATTAATGTTCCTACTGGAGCAGTCCAAATGCAGGTTCCCCAGCAACAAGTACAATTTCCCCAACAACAAATCCAAGTCCTACAGCAAATGCAGATACCACAAGCTCTGAAGGCACAACATCAGCTAATGGTTCCTCCGCAAAAGCTAAACAAAGAACAAATGCAAATGTAAATAAGTTAATCAAACTATATCCATTGATTGATTTCAGAGGTGATGAGATGAGTGAAGAATGCATGAGTGAGATTTCAGAAGAAGAGGAATGTTTGTTGGCTGCGACTTTGGAGGTAGATTAACATTGTCCTTAAATGAAAGCAATTGTTATGGGTCATGATGTTCTATTCCTGGTTCACACTGCAGCAACTTGTTACATTGATAGAACTGCAGAAGTCACTAATGTGCCCTTTTCAGGAAGAACAGTTCAGCTTGCAGGAGTAGCAAGCCTGCATTTGGTAAACCCCATTACAGAGCCCATTTTAATTAAAATAGGTACATTTAAAGGTCTGCGCTGATTTGTGGTTTGCGATTCAAGTCCTGTAAGTCTGCTAGGAAGAGACTTACTGTGCAAATTAAAATGTTCTATCACTTGTACACATGAAGGGATAGCAAGCCAAACTAATAGTGATGATGAAACCTCCAGTCAAAATGATGAGATGTATCCTCTTATTACATTGGTTCCTGCCATGACAGTTAAAGACGTTACTGATAAATTGCAAGAGACAGGAACGGTGTGAGTTTGGGATCTCTCTGGAAAGGAGATTGGACTTATTTGAGGTGTTGAATCAGTCATAGTAACTGTTAAGACAAATGCAGTTTCCCCCAGAACACCACAGTATAACATGATTCTAAGAGAGGTCAAGGATATTACCCCACTAATGCAGATTTTGTAGAGCAGGTCATTTTAAAGGAAGTGATGGGCAGGCCCGTAATTCACCAATAATGGGACAGCAAAAGCCAAGTGGAATTGTTCAGTATTTGAGAAAGGTGAATGAAATTGTGGTATCCTGTTGTCCCATAGTGCCAAATTCAGCAGTGATAATATTTCCAATTCCATGTGAAGCAGAATGGTTTTCAGTTATTGATTTATTACAGGCAGTTTTCTCAGTTCCATTGCACGAGGATAGTCAATTTCTCTTTTCATTCAGATTTGGCAACCAAGTGTGCTCACGGTGTCGCACTCCACAGGAGTTTTCGGAATCTCTGTCTATTTTCAATCAGATCCTGAAGAACATATTGGCCCTCATTCTGACCTTGGCGGTCTTTTCGCAAGACCGCCGAGTTACCGCCGCGGTGAAGACCGCCGACCGCGGCGGTGTGCCGCTGTGCGCATTCTGACCGCTGGGAGCGTTCCGCCGGAAAACCGCCAGCAGCCACACTGGCGGTCGGCGGGAAAGTGGAGACTGGTCAACCTCCACCGCCACGCCAGCAGAACACCGCCCACAGAATTACGACCCACATTTCTGTGTGGCGGTCTTCTGTTGGCGGTCTTCTGTTGGCGGTCACGTCCCTATGGCTCCCGTCGCCTCCCGGAGGACCAACGCACAAGGTAAGTTGATCGTCCGTGAGGGGAGGGGGTGGGGGGGTGTTGTGTGATGTGGGCGTGCATGGGGGTGTGCGTGTGAGTGTGTAGAGGGGGTGTGTGAGTGCGTGTATGCGGGCGGGGGGTGGTGCTGTGTCTATGGGTAATGTGTGCTGTTCGGCAGGTGCGCATGTCGGCATGTATGTGTGCGGGTATGTGTCCCCGTTGTGTATGTGTGTGTAGGGGGTGTGTATATGTGCATGTTGGGGGTGTGTGCATGTCGGGGTACATGTATGTGCATGTCGGGGTGGGGGTGGGGAGGGGGTTCGTACCACCTCTGGGGGGTGGCAGGGGGGTGGAGAGTGTGGGGTGAGGACTCGGGTGGGTAGTGGGGGGTGGGGGAGACCCCTATCAGTGCCAGGGAAGGAATTCCCTGGCCCCGATAGTGCTTACCGCCATGGTTTGCACGGCGGTTCCCGCCCGCAAGAAACCGCGGCGGTAGGCAGGGTCATAATACCCTTGGCGGTCTTGGGACGACCGCCGGGCCGGAGTGCGCAAACTCCAGCCCCGCGGTCATGACCGCCGTGGCGGTCGGAGTGGAGAAGTAGCGGTCGGTCGCGGCGGGGACCGCCGCGGTCAGAATGCCATTTTTAATACCGCCGGTCTGTTCGCGGTCCGACCGCCGTCTCTCCGCCGACCGCCAGGGTCAGAATGAGGGCCATTGTCTTTAAACATTCCATTTCAGTCTGCTTTAGTGGAGTACATTGATGACCTGATGGTAACATCCAATACATGTGAAGCTTGCAGACAAGATACCATACGGTTATTGAATCATTTGGGTGAAAACTGACACAAGGTTTTCCCTGCTAAATTACAGTATTGTCAGAAAGAAGTAAAGTATTTGGGTCACCAAATTGCGAAAGGTGCAAGGAAAGTAACTCGAGAAAGAGTTGCAGTAATTATGCAAATGAATCCCCTAGTTACACACAGAGAAGTCAGAATGTTTTTAGCATGGGCAATGGATCCCAAATATTTTGGTAATTTCCAAACCGTTGCAGAAGTTGACACACAAAGAAGTCCCAGACCAGTCCCATTCAATGAAGAATGAGTTGAAAGAGAGTTTGTGCAGAGCTCCAGCTTTGGGCATGCTTGATTATACGAAAGGTTTTGCACTGTTTTGTCATGAATGTGATGGCTGTGTTCTTTCTCTTTGATGCAGTCGCATGGAGGAACAAACAGGCCAATTGCATATTTTTCCGCCACATTAGATCCTGTCGCTGCTGCTTTGCCCGGCTGTTTGAAAGTTGTGGCCTGTGCTGGTGTGAGTATCAGTCAATGCAAATGCATTGTGATGGGACACCCTTTAACTATTTATGTCTCAGTAATTGCCGCCAACGGCATGGTGGTCCAGACCGCATTATTACGAGCGTGGCTGAACCGCCACGGTTGAAACAACGCCACCGCCAGGCTCCCGCCACCAGACAGCCTGGCGGTGGCGACGGTTCAGATCCAACAGAGCAGCGCTGCCATCCAGATAATGAGTCAAATTCCACCAGCCTTTCCCTGGCAGTTTTTACTGCCAGGGAAAGGCTGGGGCAATGAGTGACTCGGGCCTCCCCTGGGGGCCCCTGCACTGCCCATGTACTTGGCATGTGCAGTGCAGGGGCCTCCATGCACAGCCCGTCACGCATTTTACTGCCCAAATTAGAGGCAGTGAAATGCGCGACGGGTGCCGCCAAGCAGTCTGCATGCAGATAAAGGTACAGACAAAAGTGCAGGAGAGCAAATTCAGTGAATTGATTCCTGCCAGTACAGCAAGCTTTGTGAAAACAGTTGCACCCCGAAAGGGAACTGTGAAAGGAGATAAATAGCCTGCAGCTGCACATGGACTGGCTGCTGATAAACTCCCATCAATAACAGAAATAGTTGATGAATCAAATCAGAGTGAAGATGAAGATAGTGCTGTAAGAAGAACGAAAAGGAAAAGAGTGCCAAGTCCCAGATACTCTTCACCTGAATTGATCTACCTTGCCACAAATGAATGGGTGAGCAAGTTTATGGCTCTTTGTTTTGACCTTGAGAATTCAGGTGAACATTCTGGAACTTGAAATTGCATTTGAACTGAGTTTTGAAATAACCTTGCCAATTGATCAACAAAGATGTTACACTCTGGAAGTAACCTTAAGCGATCATCAGACTGTGTTCTATTAAAAAAAAAAATGATTTTTTTTTTTTAGTTTTTTAATTGAATCTTGAAGAACTTTCTAGAAGATCACAAACTGCTGTAAAAAGTGCAAAGACTTTGAAAAGCTGCTTTGTGTTTTATTTTTGCTAGCTTTTGATATTTATATTTTTTTCTACTTTTCTGAATTCTGAACAGGACAAACACAGTAGATGTAAATATGTGTGCATTAGTTTAATAATAGTATGCATGATTGCATAATTTTTATTGACTGAAGGAATGAGTGTTTCAATGAAAGGAGAGGTGTAAAGCATAGCAACTCCAGTGCTCAGTAACAACATCCAAGCAGGATACGTTTTATAAGGATGAGGGATTGCTTCATTTAGATGACACGAAGGGGGACATATCTCACAATGTTATTTATAGTTTGCTGTATAAGTATATGGACACAATGAATGTACATGATTGTTATGTGTGCAAACAAATTCCTTTGTCAGTACGAGAAGGAATCACTTATCTTAGCTTACCACTAACTTATGGTATTAGTTGCAGTTTAACATTAACACAATTGAAAAGTCAAGAGTACATCCAGTACTTCTATTATACTTTTGTATCTTTGTATTCTCTTTTGTTCCTATTAATCAGCATTTGAGTAGCATTGCAAAGGCTAGAAACATAGATATAGTAGGAGGAGTCTTTGAGCATACATTGACTTTTGGCACAACATATGCATACCGGAATAACTTAACATGTCTTCTTACACAGGTAGAAAAGGAGTTTATTAATCAGGTAGATGATAGAAGAAAGGCAAGTTGCAGAAAGGTTGATATGGTACGTTATTTAGGAGTGTTTTTTTCTGAAAATCTGGAGAAAACACTGACAATCCAGAAGAGACTGAGGCCCTCATTACGAGTTCAGTGGTCTGAGGACCGCAGCGGTGGAGGTGGCTGACGCACCTTCGCAGGCCCGATGGAGTAGACTGCCATATTATGACCATTGGCGGTGCTCCGACTGAAACACAGGCAAGTCACCACCAGTACTGCCAGTGTGGATGGGCCGCCACTGTTGGCGGTAGGCATTTCCAGGATGGCGGGGAGCATATTTCCGCCGCCCATATCACAAGGTTGCACACCCCCAGGATATTGGCCGCTGTTAACCCGCCATGAAAAGCCTGGTGGAAACAAAACAACATAAAAGGGGACACTCAAATTCAGGAATACAGGCATGTCCGCAGCCGCCATGGAACCAGAACTGGAAGTCTTCCCAATTCTCCTGCTAGCCATACAACTCCAGAACCATCGACAGTGACGAAGACCCCAACCGTAAGTACACCTTCCTAGCACACACTTGAGGGAAGGCCATTAGTACACACACACACACACAGAGCACAGCTGCCACACACACACACATGCAAACACCCATACCTACACACACACACATACACTCACACACAAACTACACACAACAAATCACACATATGCTACACATACATGTGAATGGAAAGCCAGGACAAGTATATTACCCTCAACAGCAAGGGGTCTCTGGTGCAGTTATATTAAATAGCAATAGCAACATATTAAAAAACTATCTACAACAGAGGCCTACTGGCCAGGCCAACAGTAGTGTGTGCCCCAGGCACACAGGGCAATATCCGTGGTCCCAACTTGACTCCTGACTTCAAAATGGCCTCCACATGGCAGGGAAATCAATGGGGCATGCAGGCACCTCAGGGGTGATGGAGGGGACCTAGGTGGGGGCTTACATTTTGAGGGGAATTCCTTGGTTTGGATTTGGAGGGGGGGGGTCCTTTGGTTTGGGTTGGGGGGTTAGGTTTAGACTTTGATTTTAGTGTGGGGGCTTGGGTTTGGCTTTGGGAGGGGTAAACTTGGCATTTGTGGGGGCAGAAGTCTTAGGCAGGGAAGGGGCATGGTTTGTACCAGGGGGACCATGGGAAGACTGAGAGGTGGAAGGCAGGGGTTTTGGGAGGGTAACAGGGTGCTTAGGGGGAACAGGGACTGGGTCAGTGGAAGGGAACACAGAAAAGTCTTGAAGGAAACATTTTTTAGGGGCACAAGGTTGGTCATGGGAGAAACGTTTGGTAGTGGAGGGAGCAGTAGTGGTTGTGAGGTACTTTGGGTGCAGGTGTGAGCGTGGATGCCATGTGTGTGCTGTGTGACCTTTGGGTGGGTGAGTGTGGGCGTTTAGGTGTAGTGGGAGGAGATGGGGAGGAGATGCAGCAAGGTGGCAGAGTGGATCTGCAAATGTATGTTGTGGTGGTATCTGCAGGTAAGGTTGACGTGCTGCTTGTGGGGGTGTTGACAGTTGTGCTGAGTGTGCATGTGGTGTATGGGGTGCATGTATGGGGTCTGCTATTGTGGTGACAGTGGGAATATGTGCACTTGTGGCAGGAACTTGGGGTGATGATGCAGTGACGGCAGGTTTGATTGGTATGATTTCTGTGAGGAAGGAGGTGGTGGGGGAGTCTGTGTAGGGAGTGGATGTTGTTGTGTCTGTATGTGTCTGTTGTGTGTGTGCATGGCGGTGATGTCTTTTGAAGTGCTTGTGTTTGTCCTTGGGAACCATGTCTGTTGATGTGGATGCATGTTGGTATGAAGGTGTGCCTTGGATGGGTGAGGGGACTTGGGATTAGGTGCAGGTAGTTGGAGGGGGGATGGAAGAAGAAGGGACACCGGCTGCCATCAATGAGGAGGCCAGAGCCTGAAAGGATCTCTGCCGGGCAGCCAGGGCAGCATGAATACCTTCCAGATAGACACTGGACTGCTGCATATGTGATGCCATTCCCTGGATGGAATTCACAATAGTTGACTGCTCCACAGAGATGGACCTTAGGAGATAAGTAGCCTCCTCATTGAGAGCAGCAGGGCTGACTAGGGCAGAAGCAGGGGTGCCTGCGGCAAAGGATATGCCCACCCTCCTGGCTGAGTAGGCACGGGCAACTGGATGGAGAGCTACAGGGATGACGGTGCTGATACGGGGGATAGCAGACAAGGATGGTACTGGGATGGTCCCAAATGGGTCCACCACAGCCAGGGAGCATCCATCGGAGGAGGAATCTGAAGATGTTGATGTTGTCAATCCTGTCTCCCCCGTGGCACTCCCTTCATCCTCCATCCCACTGGTCCCCTCGGCTCCGCTGGTATCATCCTCTTGGGTCCAGTGGGCTGCAGCTTCCCCACTCGCCACTGCCCCTTTTCCTTCACCTGATGAAGCTGATGCACACAAAGACAGAGGAGGAGAGGGAAGGAGGGTGGCAGAGAAAGACAGTGTGCAATGGGTCAATACCAACACTACATTCACACAGAGTAAAGACATCATTATCTGCTACTATGCATGGCAGCCCCTTTCGTCACCTATATACGCTACAACAGTAGAACACCATGGAGGAAACTGTTGATGCTGGAACAGTTGCACTCATGGACATGCTGAGGGTCATACTAGTCACAATTGCCCAGTGTCTGGCACGTCCTCATGGTGGTGTATGGAGACATTTTGTGTACTGCTTATGCAACAGAATCATGCATGGGTAGGTAGCATGCCCACTAATCCATTGACAAATAGCACAATGACATCTGGGACCACTGTGTCCATCGACACATACAGTACATGGCAGCTGATTGAGGACTCACTAATTACCTCTGTCACAGTGGTAGGCTGATACTGATGGCAATGCTCTGACACCTCAGGTGTACTGATGCTGATGGAAGAAGCTGGGCTCTTAAACCTTATTGAGGGTGACCACACAAATCCCAAATTGGAAGTAAATACCCACATAAGACACTGTCTGCATGGTATGGGCACACACCTATGAAACAAATTCTGCCAGGGTGGCTGATACCCATAGTCTGCATGCGACTACCAATGGCCTACGCTACATCGTCCCACTAGTAGTCAACCCAAAGGCGTACAAGCATAACAATATTGTGGCTGCTGTGCTACCCTCAAGCGCCCATCCACCACAGGGTAGGCCCCTGCCAAAATGTGAGCCATTAGGGGGGTCAGGGTCCGACGGCCACCCTCCCTCGTTGGGAGGACATCCCCAGTTGGGCCTCTGCGGTCTTACATACCCAGCGTCTCAGGCCCTCCCACTGCTTTCTGCAGTTGGTGCTCTGCCGGCTATCGAACCCCAAGGTCTGCACTTGCTTGGCGATGGCACGCCAAATCCCCTTTTTCTGATGGGTGCTGACCTGCATAGGTGACACAGACAGAAGGACAAAGTCATGTAGATTGCCATTACAGGGTCAGCAGTGGACATCACACATCAGACACATCTCATGACCACACTCACATGTCATCACGCCACTAACGCTCAGACTCCTCACCCATCTCCATGAATCCACTCAGTCTGCCTCGTCTGACGTTTAGCAATGTGTTGAAGGATGTACGATGTGCTTCGCTCAAACATTTCCCCTGCTACATCAGGTTCCCCAACGTGCAGATTTGGCCACTGTTAAAGCTGCCTTCTACGATTTGGCACATGTCCCTCATGTTATAGTGGCCATAGATGACACCCACATTGTGTTGGTTCCACCCCGGATATATGAAAAAATGTTGACGGTAATCATGCAAAGTGCCAAACTAGCATCAAGAATGTTGACGCTCGTTCCCTAACTACGGCCATGTTAAATATGGTGCACACATGATGGTGTTAGGGGGGCACTAGGAGCGCAGGAAAAGTTGTGCTGCATTTGGTGCAGCGCCACTTTTCTTCATTTTCACCCATAGTCTTTTGACCGTCAGTGGTTTGTCTGTAGTTAATGGCGTTTCAACCCTACTTTAGGATATGAAGCTCTCTTCAGGACTGATATAACCTGTGGGACTAACAGGTAATATAAGTGTTAAGAGTGGAAATAGGTCTGGTGTTTTTTAGATGAAAAGGATAAGAAAAGGAAGGAACATACTAGTTTGTATGGTAACTGGATTATAATCCACAATAAATTAGATTGAAATGGCTGAAAATATTTACAACATGCTGGATTTCTCTTGATTGAATCTCAACAGGTCTTTTGCTGTTTGATTGTAAATTGCATAAATGAGTTCAATGTGAACGCCTGTGTAAGTTTTGATTTACATATAGGCCAGTCTGACCCTGCTTACAGGAGCAGTGTGCAAACTGGCATTATAGCACGGTTGTATCGTAGAGGATCCCACAAATGTTTCAGAACTAGGCTGGAATAATAAGGAACCAGAATCAGCCCTGGCACCAGCTGATCTGCACACTGAGATGTCACTTGTCACAACGAGCAGCGTTTAAACTTTTTACGCATCTGTGATCACAGCTTACAAGCTGGTATATTTTGCGGCATGACAAAAGTTTTGTTACATGCGCTACTGGCACTTAATATTCCTCTCCGCACTGGCCTCTGGGCGAGCATTCACTGGGACACACTGCATCCAACGGGAACTGCATCTTACATGAGCCAAACACTTGCCTTATTGCTTCCATTATTATTGGGCCTTGCACACGAATTTGATGTAGCCACATACAGCGTGTTCTACTTCGGAGAAGTATTATTCCAGGATGCTGTGGCACACCTTTAGGAACTGGATATTATTAGGAAACACTTTTCAGAATATCTCAGAAACTTCTGCAGTAACATTTGCCATTTGGCCCATCTTTCCTTTTTTTGGATGGTCTGGGATACTTACTCAACCACTGGCAAGGTATCGGATTACAGGATTGTATTTATTTATTTATAATTTACTGGCTTCCCCTCATTCTTTTCTACAAAATAATTTCATATATATATATATATATATATATATATATATATGTATATATATATGTATGTATATATATATATATATATATGTGTATATATATAATTCTTACATTTTTTATAGACGATTAATTATACAGTACGATGGCACAGGTAAGTGTAAAAACAAATTCTTAACTAATGTAAATATCTAAACCTATATCAATATCGGGCATCAAACTTATCCCACATTTGATAAAATATTTTAACGTTTTGGAATTTTTTCCTGTATTGTTTGTAAGTATATATATATATATATATATATATATATATATATATAGATATCTGTTATCTCCCACACCCACTGTTACAGAGCTGGGCTGGCCCGACCTTTCAAATGTTGCATTGCCTCTAGGCATGCAGCCAAATTTTCCAAAAATACAAATCGAGATTTGGGTTGTGCTGTACACGCTAACATAATCAGCTATATCTGATTTTTTTTTTCTTTAACAACATTCAAAATTTTGGCAAAGACTAAATTCTAATAGGTCCTAATACAGCAAACAAACACAAGTAAATGACTTGCTGACTTAAGTTGGCATCTAGGGCAGCTAGTGGAAGTTCCTGGTTTCCACACAGAAATCTTATATTGGGGGATATAAAAGTCAAATAAGTTCTTACAATTGCATTTGTTAGTGCGTCGGACCTTAATAAGTAAACTCACAAGGAGACGCGTATAGACCGATGGACCTTCTGACTGCGCTTAGAGTAGTTCCCACCATATAACCCCGTACAAACACAAAAAAATTGTAATATCAATCAAGGACATCAATAATCAGTAGGAATCAGTAATTTCCACACACCATGACCTCTCAGCCATGAATAACCACACCTTTCTGTAAAAGTTAGAATGTTTATTTCCCTATATTAACAATCCTAATGTCACATAACTTAGGCCCTCATTCTAAGTTTGGCGGGCAGCGGTCGCCGCCCGCCAAAATAACCCCGCCATTTGGCCGCTCCGCGGTCAGAAGACCGCGGAGGCCATTCAGACTTTCCAGTTGGGCCGGCGGGCGCCCGCCAAGAGAGCGCCCACCGGCCCAGCGGGAAAGGCCCTGCAACATAGAAGCCGGCTCCGAATGGAGCTGGCGGTGTTGCAGGGGTGCGACGGGTGCAGTTGCACCCGTCACGATTTTCACTGTCTGCTATGCAGACAGTGAAAATCCTGCTGGGGCCCTGTTAGGGGGCGCCTGGACACCTGTTCCCGCCATCCTGTTTCTGGCGGTGAAAACCGCCAGTAACAGGCTGGCGGGAAGGGGGTCGGAATCCCCATGGCGGCGCTGCTTGCAGCGCCGCCATGGAGGATTCTCCCAGCCGGGGGAAATCCGGCGGGAAACCGCCGGTCCCGGCTGGGCGACCGCGGCTGTAATCCCAAAGGAAGCACCGCCAGCCTGTTGGCGGTGCTTCCGTGGCCATCCACCCTGGCGGTCGATGACCGCCATGGTTGGAATGACCCCCTTAGTCTCAAGATCAAATGATAAACATACACAAACAGTACTGGCTGCCCAAAGTGATGAAAGAATCACAATCTAATCAAAGCTTGAGCCACTACACAATCTAAGGTTACAGTGCAAATCAATAGCAAGAATAACTGTGCAAACAAAATAGCATACATTGATTCAGCAAAGAGAAGACATCAGTTGTTATTACATGTAGCAAACCTCATCAGCGAGAACCCTAACTAACATCAAATTAGAATAGCATCTTTGGACTTCATGCAAAACAATTTTGTCGGTACCTAGAAACAAAAGCAAATAGACATAACAATCCGTATCATTGTCATTATATCAGTCCTCAATATGGTTCAGCAAGCTGTGACAGTCTTCGTCAATGGGACATCAGTTCCGTCAGCAAGGCATCAGTATTCAGCATTAGAGTTCAGAAAAAAGCAAATTCTCCTTAAGCAAATAAGGTTAAGCGCGTCTCTACTTAGGACGTTCGAGAAAATAATGACCTATCTGCTCTCGGTGCAGTCTGCGCTATGTTAGATTTCCTAAAACTACTCCCCATGTCCCTATTGGTCAGAGATTTGCATGTTTACATTCAGTCCGATGAAAATAAAACCCCAAATCTGCTAATTCTCTAGTACATGGTTCAAATGTCAATGATAGGCTCCTCTTCTCCTGTTCCCATCATTTGGCTTGTAAGGTATTTATATTGTTGCAGCTTATACTCCAGTCAGTGCATCCATTGTCTACTCCTGGGAAGGGCAGTCTTACACATACTACACTAAACAAAGTATCCCTAGCCAGTACAACATCTTACTGCAAGCAGTTCTCATGAGAAAGAACTTCCGCTATGAGCACTTGGTCAGTACAGTGGAAAATTACAATTTTATTCTCTAAGCAGCCATTTTATAAGTTGCTTAAGAAATGCAGCTTGACATGAGGCCGTGCAAATAGGCCCAAGAACTCGCTAAGTTAAGGCCTACAATTAGTAAAGCTAATATTTGATACATAACCTTTAATATGACATATAACTACATTAATCAAATATAAGCTCAACATTTCATATTAATATATGTATATATAAATTAAAACAAGATTGGAACTTTTCATTAATGACAAGGGAAGGATTTCCTATTAATGACAAGGGAAGAATTTCCCATATATTTAATAGTTGTGCATTTTTTTTAACAAAGGTCTGTATTTGTTTAAATATTTTATTGAGCAGTTTAGATCATACTAACATGCCAAGGTGCTAACTGAAAAATTGGAACAGACAAACATTCCACTATACTAAAGTGCAGCTGCAGATTCCTGATACAAAGTGCAAAAGAAAAACGTGCAAAAAAGCATATCACAATCATTGCATTAGATCACATTAGATCGCATTAACATGCCATGGTGCTAACAAGAGAATTGTCACAAACAATCATTCCACTATGTTAAAGTCCAGGAGCAGATACCTGATACAAAGTGCAAGAGAAGAACATGTGCAAACAAGCAAATAACAATCAATAGCTGCCTACTTTTCACTTATTGGCACATAGCCAACAAAGGTGCATGTCGGGCCTCAAATACCCCTTTTTCCCTTCCTTCATTATTAAAGTGCTATAGAGCTGTATTAGAGGAATGCATCAACAGACGAAGCAGTAGAAAATATTGCACACTAGATATTTTTAAATGTGCTACCATGATAAATCAACTTCATCATTCTAATAGAACCCTCAATGCTGCAGGGCAGCATTCTTCATCAGCAATCGACCAATAAAGGACACCACTGGAAACCCCCCTGATAACATGTTTCAGTATGCCGGGCCCTATTCTCCAGCGGTGCCCATACAAAGGTCTATAAATGATGGACCTTATTTTATAAAATGATGATGTAAGCCATATTCCTAAACATTTGATACTGTTAACTGAACACACTGATTTATGAATTGGTGAGGTGAAAGGACCCACTGGTAGAATCTGAATGTTACGTTATTCATTTTGTATCTGGAACATTACCAAATACTTTTGCTACTGATTCAGAATCAAATTTAGATTTGATTTATTGTTTAAGTTAATTAAAACCATAACAATTTTACCTATACATAAAGGACATCCAATATGCTAAAAAATTCCGGTTACAGGGTATTTATATATCAAAATAAAAGAAAAAAACAGTTTTACGTAGAAGGTCGTGCTGTTTTGATTGTGCCGTACAGTCAACTACAGACCTAAACTTCCCTTTTGTTGCAATGCAAGTGTTAAGTATTTGACAAACTTATAATTTAGTTGGGGATTGTGCGGGTTGAAGCAGGCTACTATGGCCCCTCTGCAAGTTTGTACGCCTCTGTCATTGAACAGTTTCTTGAGGAACCTCCTTTGAAGGTCTAACAGACGCGGGCAAATGCAGATTATGTGTGCGAGATCTCCCTTATGGCATGGAAAATGCCTGCAGAACTTCAAAGTAGTGTTCCTCCATGACGGAGCGATGGCCGGGGTTGGCAGGTTTCCTAATCGCATTATCATAAACTGGTATTTCATGTGTGGCGCATAAGGAGTGGAAAGTTAGGCTGCCAGTTCTAGGTTGCCGTAGTGCCTTAGAATCATCCATGTGTATACATGGGCACTAAATTTGACTTTGTCTTGTGTGAACGAAAGCAATTTTCTGGCCTTGTTAACACCTTCGGCAAATCATTTGTATATCAGTGCTGCCTCCCACAGATCTTGGAGCTGTAGTTGGCTAATAGATGACCAAAGGTACTTATTATAGGCTGAGTGCTGGTAATTTTCTAGGGCCCACCAAAGTGCATCATTCAATTTGTCTGCTGAATGGCTGATTTTAAACCAAGATTTTGCCACCTCTGCTTTTGCTGCCAGGTCTTGCTGTATGAAATTCAGGTGTAACTGCGCTGGTGAGACGGAGTTTGGTAGTTTAAAAACTTGCCTAAAAACCTGGAGCTGGATTTTATATATCAGGGACTCTTCCAGGCTGTGCATAGCCACTCTGGCATAAGTTAGTGTAGGAAGCATTTTGGATAAGATAACAGTTAGCACTGGGCGGACTGATAGACCATGTAGCCATTTGGCCAGAAGGGAGAAAGCATAAGTTAATGCTGAAGCTCTTTGCACAATGTATTTCTTCTGTTGACTGAAGGTGCCTTGATAATCTAGAATTACTCCTAGGTTTTTGTAATATAGCACTACCTCCAGCAAAACGTTGTTTAAAGCCATTCTTGGTCTGAGAGTCTGCCTGCATTCAACCTGCATTATTTTGGATTTGGATACGCTGATTTCCTGCTGGTTGGAGTGAATGTAGTTGGCCAGAATATTTAAAGATGTTTGTAAACCGACCTTAATGCAGCTAAACAGTATTAGATCATCCGCGTATTGTAAGTGTGCCATTGAAATCCCTCCCAACTGTGGAGGGTGAATATTTCCGCCATTCAGAGCTGGAGTCAGTCTGCCATAAACGGGTTGAACAGATGTGGGGCAAGCACACAGCCTAGTTTCTGACCAAGGGTTGTGGTAATTTTACTTGAAAGCCTCAAGCCATCTCCGATTTGTATTCGTGACCATATGTCTGAGTATAAAGAGTTTATTGCATTCAGGAGGGGGGCCAGGAGACCCCACTGCTTAAGTTTCCTCCAAAGCAGATGTCTGTTCACTCGATCAAAGGCGGCCTTAAAATCAATAAAGCCAAGATGTAGTTTTCTATGACCCATCTGCTCTGCTCTACGAGAAAGGAGGTTATTAGGCTATCCGTAGTGGTGCCCAGCGCTTTCCTGAAGTCTGTTTGGTTGGATGGAACAATATTGTGTTTTTCTGACCATGCTGTTAGTTCAGCGAGGAGCAAGGAGGCATAGTTTTTTTGCCTCAACGTCTATAAGGGCATTTAGTCTGTAGTCACCCGGATTGTCTCTGTTGCCTGCCTTGAAGATGGGATTGATTATGGAGCCTTGCCAGCTCTCTGGGATGGCTCCTCCCAGTCTTGCTTCCTGATATAGGAAGGTCAGCACGTCTGACCAGGAAACAGTTTGTACTCTGAAGATGGCTTGTGGAACGACATTTGGCCCGGCGGCTCCTTCTCGGTGGGCCTTACGGAGTACTCAATATGTCCTGTCAGTGGACAGAGTGAGGTCAATCATCTCCCCGTCATCCAGCGGGAGGATATTTCCCCTTTCAGGTGTCCATGATGGTAATTGAGGGGTATTTCCACAGGGTTGGCATTTAGTTGAAAAACTTGTTTTGAGGTAGCTCGTCCAGTCATTTTCAGAGATGTTTCAGTTGTTGATTAAGTTTCCTGGAGTATTTAAATGGTTGATAATTTCCAAGAATTTCCGTTTTTTTCACCTTTCGAAGCATGTATTAGATTTGACCAGAAAATACTGTTGCCTTCAGCCTTTTCTTTCCATATTTGTCTATTGGAATTTTTGTTTTGTGTTCTTCAGTTGTTCCCAGAGGTGCTCATTGCCTGGGCATGCCTTCAGGCGTCTTGCCAGCTTCCTTTGAGCTTTTTTAAGGAGGTAGCTTGATTTTGATAGACGGTCAGGAGTGATTTGGCTGATTCACTGCGCAGGCCGTGGTAGATTGCTGGAAGAGTGCTAGTATAGTATTTTCTCTCTGAAGTCATCCCAAGCGTCCAATATTTGTCCGTGGCTTTTGAGGCTCTCCTGCATCTGTGACTTTGCAGATGAAGAAAGGGCTGCTATTGTGTCAGATAACCAACGTAGTCGCTTCAAGCTTGTTGACTCTATAGAGCCCACCTGTACTGGGGTATGGGGGTGAACAGGTAGGGAGGACCTAAGGGTGAGTATTTGGCAGGAATAGTTGCTAGATGTGGTGTATTTTATGTTGAATTGCTGTACCACAGGAATCAGAGGCAGTGTAACTAAGGTGTAATCTAGGGTAGACCGTGAGTTGGGGCAGTGGAAAGTGTGGCTTTGTGGAGAGTCACCTGGGAACCTTCCATTTAGGACCCCTAATTTGAGGTATTCCACCGATGCCACCAGCTGCGCACCCTGTCGGTCACAGAGGAATGTTCGATGGCACCTGTGTCAGGACGTTCCAGCAGGAGTTGTCAGCACTTTGGCCTATATTTATACTTTTTTAGCGCCACATATGCACCACTTTTTGATACAAAAGTGGCATAAACTTACAAATTACGATTGTATTTTTGCGCCACTTTTGCATAAAAAAATTACGCAAATGCGGCGCTAAAAAGTATAAAATGGGCCATAGTATTTCATCATCCTCTTCCACCATGTTTAAGTTCGAATCAAAATCTCCAGTCAGGGTGATGTGCCAATCTGGATGGCTTTGTCGGTAGTACAAGACAAGATAGTGGCTGTTAGCCTTTTTTTTGCTGCCCGCTTGCGAGAAAGACCTGGTTGAATATACAGGGAGTGCAGAATTATTAGTCAAATGAGTATTTTGACCACATCATCCTCTTTATGCATGTTGTCTTACTCCAAGCTGTATAGGCTCGAAAGCCTACTACCAATTAAGCATATTAGGTGATGTGCATCTCTGTAATGAGAAGGGGTGTGGTCTAATGACATCAACACCCTATATCAGGTGTGCATAATTATTAGGCAACTTCCTTTCCTTTGGCAAAATGGGTCAAAAGAAGGACTTGACAGCCTCAGAAAAGTCAAAAATAGTGAGATATCTTGCAGAGGGATGCAGCACTCTTAAAATTGCAAAGCTTCTGAAGCGTGATCATCGAACAATCAAGCGTTTCATTCAAAATAGTCAACAGGGTCGCAAGAAGCGTGTGGAAAAACCAAGGCGCAAAATAACTGCCCATGAACTGAGAAAAGTCAAGCATGCAGCTGCCACGATGCCACTTGCCACCAGTTTGGCCATATTTCAGAGCTGCAACATCACTGGAGTGCCCAAAAGCACAAGGTGTGCAATACTCAGAGACATGGCCAAGGTAAGAAAGGCTGAAAGACGACCACCACTGAACAAGACACACAAGCTGAAACGTCAAGACTGGGCCAATAAATATCTCAAGACTGATTTTTCTAAGGTTTTATGGACTGATGAAATGAGAGTGAGTCTTGATGGGCCAGATGGATGGGCCCGTGGCTGGATTGGTAAAGGGCAGAGAGCTCCAGTCCGACTCAGACGCCAGCAAGGTGGAGGTGGAGTACTGGTTTGGGCTGGTATCATCAAAGATGAGCTTGTGGGGCCTTTTCGGGTTGAGGATGGAGTCAAGCTCAACTCCCAGTCCTACTGCCAGTTCCTGGAAGACACCTTCTTCAAGCAGTGGTACAGGAAGAAGTCTGCATCCTTTAAGAAAAACATGATTTTCATGCAGGACAATGCTCCATCACACGCGTCCAAGTACTCCACAGCGTGGCTGGCAAGAAAGGGTATAAAAGAAGGAAATCTAATGACATGGCCTCCTTGTTCACCTGATCTGAACCCCATTGAGAACCTGTGGTCCATCATCAAATGTGAGATTTACAAGGAGGGAAAACAGTACACCTCTCTGAACAGTGTCTGGGAGGCTGTGGTTGCTGCTGCACGCAATGTTGATGGTGAACAGATCAAAACACTGACAGAATCCATGGATGGCAAGCTTTTGAGTGTCCTTGCAAAGAAAGGTGGCTATATTGGTCACTGATTTGTTTTTGTTTTGTTTTTGAATGTCAGAAATGTATATTTGTGAATGTTGAGATGTTATATTGGTTTCACTGGTAATAATAAATAATTGAAATGGGTATATATATTTTTTTTGTTAAGTTGCCTAATAATTATGCACAGTAATAGTCACCTGCACACACAGATATCCCCCTAACATAGCTAAAACTAAAAACAAACTAAAAACTACTTCCAAAAATATTCAGCTTTGATATTAATGAGTTTTTTGGGTTCATTGAGAACATGGTTGTTGTTCAATAATAAAATTAATCCTCAAAAATACAACTTGCCTAATAATTCTGCACTCCCTGTATGAGTTGACCAGCAGCATCGGTGGCCTGTAGTTAGTGGTTGCATAGTTTGATCACTTGGCAGACTGGGCCTTCTTGTGGGAGCTCTTCTGTATCCATTTTCAAGTCTAATGAGACGTAGACTGCTGGACCACCACTTGGCCTACCATACTGCTTGTTCTTAACTGCATTTATTTGGTAGGACATGAAGCCCAACAGCGGAAGATCCTACTGAGACTAGGTTTCCTGGAGTGCAATTATGTCCATGTGGTGCCAACCTTTGGGAGGATAACCAGTTTCCAGCAGTGCTCGAGCTCCTGCTATGTGCCAGGATAGAAACCTTAGGTGTTTCTGAGCTGAACGTGCCCCTGGTGATTGTGTTCCTCATACGGAGCGAGGAGGAAAAAGAGCCCATGGGAGCCACTCCCTTCTGGCCCCAGCAGTTAACGTTTGAGTTTGGGTTGGATGGATTCTTTGATTACCTGGCTGCATGGGGGAAGTGCCTAGACCACCCCTCAAACTGTTAAAGGTTGTGCGTCCGTTGCCAAAGGAGCGTTAGAGCTTAAAAGCGGAAACAGGTATCTGTCTGACTCTGGCATGGCTATAGATATCTCCCAGGTCTCGAAGCGCGATGCAAAGGACAGGATTTGGACCACCATTTCTGCTGATTCCCAGGTTGTTAGAGTAGCTTCTTATTGGCTGTTGTCATTAGCTGGATGGAACTCCACCATGGTTAATTCTGCTGAGGACAAGGTGTTAAGCTCTGGAATCACTTTTAAGAGCCTCACTATGTTCCCTCTATTAAGGTTATCATGGTTCCCCTGTGAGGTATAGTGTGGTTGAAACTGCAACTTAAGCTAGGATCAATTGTAACTTAAAGGCACTGGTTGCCGTGTTGTTGTATTTTGAGCTGGTGCCTTTGTTAATTTTTTGAGGCATAGAGAAGTGCTGAGATGCAGGCTGGGAGCTCCTATGTTTGACCCACACCAGGTCTGCCTAGAGCTTGCGATGAGGGGCTTCAATTCAACTGGAAAGGAGTATATTTGTAGGATCATCTATAAGTGCTATTTCTGGCCCTGCCACAACCAAACGACCATGGGTTCTTGTGTTCACTATTAGTCTGCTAGCGCTCCCTCCTTGGGCTTCCCTCCTACCTCCCCAAGGCAGAGATGGAAAGGGAAGCCCTTCCCCTAGAAACCCTGACCCTCCCCCACCCCCCTAATAATGTCAGGCATTTGCTTCCAGCGCGATCACGGAGAAACAGGTAAGTTTCTCCTCTGGCGGGTGGGGTGTTTCACACAAAGAGGTATTGGGGGAAAGGAAAGGGTTTTCCTTTCCCCCGATGTCTCTTTGAGCATTGCTGCTGCCCGATCGCATCTCGATCGGGCAGCAGGAATGGCCACTAGACGCCAGGGATTTTCTTTTTTTTTGTTTTAATGTGCTAGTGGTGTGTCGGGAAGCGGCCCCTTAGGCAAGGGTTGCTCCCCTTTAGGGGCATATGATTTATGGCCATTTCTGCACCCCTTGGGGGCAGATCAGCCTAGTATTTTTAGGGTGATCTGCCCCAAGGGAGGCAGAAACCACTGGAATGCCAGGGATGTTTTTTATTTGTTTATTTCTGTGGGGGGCACAGAACTGTTGGCCATTTCTGCAGATCTGCCTACTTTCTTAGGGGGGGCAGAAGCCACTTAGGCACTAGGGATAATATGTGTGTGTGTGGTTATAGGATGGGGGGGCAGCCTCTTGGGCAAGTGTCACTCCCCTTAGGGGGGCATATTATTTTTGCCCATTTCTGCCCCCCTTGGGTGCAGAGAGGCCTATTATTTTTAGGCTGATCTGCCCCCAAGGGGGGCAAAAACCACTGGAATGTCAGGAATTGTTTTTATTTCTGTATTTCTCTAGAGGGGGGCGACCCCCTGGGCAAGTGTCACCCCCCCGAAGGGGGCGAAGAACTGTTGGGGCAGATCAACCTATTTTATTTAGGCCAATCTCCCCCCAAGGTGGGCAGAAGCCACTTAGGCACCAGGGATAATGTGTGTGTGTTGTTTTGCTTGGGGGGTGGCCCCTTGGGCAGGGGTCACTCCCCATGGGGGCACACTACTAAAGGTATTTTCTGCCCCCCTTGGGGCAGACAGGCCTATTTTATAATAGGCCCATCTGCTCCTATTGGGGGGAAGAATCCACTTAGGCACCAATTTCTAAATGCTTGATGGTGGGGTGTTTGTCAACTGGCAAAGAATTTACATTTGTAATAAAAGAAAAATCTCCTTTTTGGTCTAGTTCAAAGTTTTTGCTTTCTTTGCTGTGGCTCCTTGTAGTTTTGGCAGTGGTTGACCTGCGGTTTGCATAGTTGCATGTTTTAGGTAAGTAAAAACAATTTACTCCAAAGGAGTTTTGTTGCCATGCATAAATGACATGTTTGTAGGATTGTGTGTGAAATTTTCATTAGATTTGTGCACAATGATATTTGTGTTGTCTTATTTCAAATTTACTTTTCTTTCTTTCTTTTTAGTGGGATATCATTGGTGATTGCTGTGTCTGTGCAGAGTAGTTGCTGTTGAGTAGTTTTTTACAGCAAGTGAGCGGTAGCGTTTTTCAGTACATAACTCTTTGTTTAAAGCCACACTTTGTTTACCACTTATCTTACATAGTGCTGTTTGTTGGTGGTGCATTTGTCCTGTTACTTTTCGTAGGAAGGATCATGGCTAGCTGCAGGATGATTGCTCAGCAGGTTGTTGATGTCATTGTCTGATCATGATTATGAGACTGACTCTGCATCTGAGGAAGAGGAGGAAGTGAGAGATTCTGGCAGTGAAATTTCTGTCAGAGAGGAATCTTCTGATGAGGAAGCCACTCTCAGTGCAGATGAAGGGCCTGTTTCAGAGGAGGACACTGATGTGCCATTAGTGCAGCACCCTGGGGCTGAAAGGTTTCCCGTTAGAAAACCTGAACTCTCGGTTGCCCCAAACATGGAGCAGTCAGAGTTGCCTGCCTTTACTGGTCTCCTGGGGTGTAGAGTCAATACAGAGAACTTTTTGCCTGTCAATTTCTTCGAGTTATTTATGGATGATGTGTTTTTGAAAGAGATTGTTGAGCAGACTAATTTGTATGCGGAGCAGTATTTCAGGGAGAACGCTGCTAGACTTAGGCCACAATCTAGAGCTACTCAGTGAATTCCCACAAATTTGGAGGAGATGAAAAGGTTTTTGGGTTTGACTCTTTTGATGGGATTGATAAGGAAGCCGTCACTGGCTTCTTATTGGTCTACTAGTCCCTTGATGGCAACGGTTATATTTCCTGCAACCATGAGTCGTAATCGGTATTTGCTTCTTAGGATGCTGCATTTTGTTGACAATGCTTTAGCCTTGCCACAAGATCACCCTGATTGTGACCGTCTTTTTAAGATTAGACCTGTCCTTGATCATTTTGTAGATCGTTTTTCAGAGGTCTATGTTCCAGGCAAAGAAATGGCTGTGGACGAGTCTTTGGTCCTCTTCAAGTGTCGTTTGGTTTTTAGGCAGTACATTCCCAGCAAGAGGGCACAATATGTAATTAGATTGTATATGCTGTCTGAAAGTAGTACAGGATATGTGTAATTTACGGGTCTACACTGGTAGGGATTCCGGTATTAACCCTCCTGGTTGTCCTCCCAGTTTTGGAGTTACTGAGAAAATTGTGTGGGAACTTGGTAGACGACTGTTTAATAAAGGTCACCATTTGTATGTAGATAACTTCTACACTGAAGGGCAGTTGTTCAAGGAATTGTTTAGAGTGGACACTGTTGCTTGTTGCACAATTTGTTGTAACCAGAAAGGCTATCCAACGGAGCTTGTCTGTAAAAAACTTGAGAGGGGACAGTGCAGTGCCTTGCGGAATGATGAGATTCTAGCTTTGAAATTTTCAGACAAGAAGAATGTTTACATGCTAAGTACCATCCATGAAGAGAGTACTTCCCCGTGACTGTTTGGGGCCAGGTTTATGAAGTGCGCAAACCTGTGTGCATTTTAGATTATAATAAGCACATGGGAGGTATTGATAGAGTTGATCAGAGGTTGGAACCTTACACTGCTATTCGTAAGTCTTGCATTTGGTATAAGAAGCTAGCAATTCACCTCTTCCACTTGGCAATTTTTTATGCTTTTATTGTGTTCAAGGATAGGTCTCCAGAGTCAAAGATGACATTTGTGAAATTTCAGGAGTCAGTGATAGAGAGTCTTATTGTGGTGGAACAGGCAAGGGTTTCTAGAGAAGCAGTGGTGGAGGATGTGGCTAGATTGAAAGATTGCCACTTTGCTGAGCACATTCCTCCCATGCCCAAAAAAGACTTACCAGCTAAGAAGTGTAGAGTCTGTGCTCAAAGAGGTGTCCGGAGGGAGACTCGAATGTACTGCCCAGATTGTCCTTCAAAGCCTGGACTGTGTGTGGGTGGTTGTTTCAGGAGTGATAATACCCAGAAGAATTACTAGGAACTACCATGAGTGTAAACAGCCTGTTTTATATTTTCATGTGTTCAGTTTCATGGTTGGCATTTCTGTCATGTACTTAGTTAGAGTTTTGTGTTTGTAGTTTTGTAATTATTTCTAATTAGTTAGTGGTTTCTTTGTTTAAAAAAAAAAGTGATGCCATTGTGTGTGGAGTGGCGGTTGGCTGGCGGTGTAAATATTGACTTGCTGTTGGCTACTGCAACACATTGCCAGCCAAACGCCAGTCCACACACTCCCATCAGCTGGTGTGATTGCTGTATCAGGCGTGTGGGCATATGTAAGTGATGGGCCCTTGAGTGGCGTTGTGAGTCGATGCGAGTGTTGTAATGTGCTGGGCCTGTGGCTGGCGGCGTGAATGGTCTTGTGCATGTCATGTATGAAAGGTGTGTGAATGGACTGTAAAGCGGTTGGTGCCTTGTCTTGGCTTTACAGCTCACGAGCTGTGAGTCTTTGTTTCAGTTTTTTCGCCTTTCAGTTATTAACAGTGCATTTCATTTTTGTGAAATCTCTTGTTAATAAAATTTGATCCACTGAACCATCACTCACCCTCGTGCCAAATCCAACCAGTATGTGTGGTAAAAATGACAAAACCTGGTCCGCTGTTATCAGTCATCTGCACACCTGTGACACGCTAGGTGTCTCGGGTGGGACCCTGATGATAAAGCATGCCACCAACTTGGTTGGTGGGTGAGGGGTCTTTTTAACATAACCTAAGTGCCTTTTATTTATTTTTTTACAATTTTAGTGTTTAGAAAATCACATAAGTACATGGACACATCAAAATGATCTATTGCAAAACTACCTATGTTTAGTGGGGGACACCGATGATTTTGGTCCCGGGTGCAGCCTTCATCTGAGGAAGCCTACCAAACCCAGACATGTTTTAAAAATAGACACCCCAAGAAACAAAAAGTTCTAGGAGGTGTGGCTTGCCTGGATCCCCCAACATGTTCTTTCTCAGACTCCTCTGCAAACCTCAAAATTTGCTTAAAAAAGCATATTTTCCTCACTTTTCTTTGTAGGATCACCACTGCTCCACAAATTTCCTACCACCCAGTATTCCCCTCAGTATCCCAAGTAAAATGATACCTCACTTGTGTGGGTCCCTAAAGCAGAATCAGTCTAAAAGATGTATAAAAGAAAAATATGTGCTTATCAACTTGCTGTGCTATCCCCTCAATCTCTACAGGTTTTTGGCATTTTTCTGTTGCAGGCACCTGGGCCACCCATACAAGTGAGGTATAATTTTTATCTGGAGACTTGAGAGTACGCTGAATGAAAGGAAATTTGTGGCTCCTCTCAGATTCCAGAACTTTCTGTCACCGAAATGAAAAGAAAAAGTGTTTTTTTGGGCCAAATTTTGAGGTTTGCAAAGGATTCTGGGTAACAGAACCTGGTCAGAGCCCCACAAGTCACCCTATCTTGGATTCCCGTAGGTGTCTGGTTTTCAAAGATACGCTGGTTTGGTAGGTTTCCCTAGGTGCTGGCTCAGCTAGAGGCCACAATCCACAGGTAGGCATTTTGCAATAAACACCTCTGTTTTCTTTGGGAAAATGTGACGTGTCCACGTTGTGTTTTTGGATATTTCCTGTGGCTGGTACTAGGCCTACCCACAC
Source organism: Pleurodeles waltl (assembly GCF_031143425.1). Lineage (NCBI taxonomy): Eukaryota > Metazoa > Chordata > Amphibia > Caudata > Salamandridae > Pleurodeles > Pleurodeles waltl. Next base: position 638,884,544 of record NC_090444.1, read on the forward strand.
AAGTGAGGTACCATTTTTATCATAAGACTTGGAGGAGCGCTGGGCGGAAGGAAATTTGTGGCTCCTCTCAGACTCCAGAACTGTCTGTCCCCGAAATGAGAGGAAAAAGTGTTGTTTTGGCCAAATTTTGAGGTTTGCAAAGGATTCTGGGTAACAGAACCTTGTCAGAGCCCACAAGTCACCCTATCTTGAATTTCCCTAGGTGTCTGGTTTTCAAAAATGCCCAGGTTTGCTAGGTTTCCCTAGGTGCCGGCTGAGCTAGAGGCCAAAATCACCAGCTAGGCACTTTGCAAAAATCAGCTCTGTTTTCTTTGGAAAAATGTGATGTGTCCACGTTGTGTTTTGGAGCATTTCCTGTCACGGGCACTAGGCCTACCCACACAAGTGAGGTACCATTTTTATTGGGAGACTTGGGGGAACGCCGGGTGGAAGGAAATTTGTGGCTCATCTCAGATTCCAGAACTTTCTGTCACCGAAATGAGGGGAAAAGGTGTTTATTTGGCCAAATTTTGAGGTTTGCAAAGGATTCTGGGTAACAGAACCTGGTCAAAGCCCGACAAGTCACCCCATCGTGGATTCCCATAGGTGTCTAGTTTTCAAAAATGCACAGGTTTGATAGGTTTCCCTAGGTACCGGCTGAGTTAGAGGCCAAAATCCACAGCTAGGCACTTTGCAAAAAACAGCTCTGTTTTCTTTGTGAAAATGTGATGTGCCACGTTGTGTTTTGGGGCATTTCTTGTCGAGGGCGCTAGGCCTACACACACAAGTGAGGTACCATTTTTATTGGGAAACTTGGGGGAGCGCTGGGTGGAAGGAAATTTGTGGCTCCTCTCAGTTTACAGAACTTTCTGTCACCGAAATGAGAGGAAAAAGTGTTTTTTGGCCACATTTTGAGATTTGCAAAGGGTTCTGGGTAACAGAACCTGGTGAGAGCCCCAGAAGTCACCCCATCTTGGATTCTCCTAGGTGTCTAGTTTTAAAAAATGACAGGTTTGCTAGGTTTCCCTATGTGCCGGCTGAGCTGGAGGCCAATATCCACAGCTAGGCACTTTGCAAAAATCAGCTCTGTTTTCTTTGGGAACACGTTGTGTTTTGGGGCATTTCCTGTCACGGGCGCTAGGCCTACCCGCACAAGTGAGGTACCATTTTTATCGGGAGACTTGGGGGAACGCCGGGTGGAAGGAAATTTGTGGCTCCTCTCAGATTCTCGAACTTTCTGTCACTGAAATGCGAGGAAAAGGTGTTTTTTGGCCAGATTTTCAGGTTTGGAAAGGATTCTGGGTAGCAGAACCTGGTCAGAGCCCCACAAGTCACCCCATCTTTGATTCCCCCTAATTTAAAAAAATGCTCAGGTTTGCTAGGTTTCCTTAGGTGCCGGCTGAGCAACAGGCCAAAATCCACAACTAGGCAGTTTACAAAAAACATGTAAGATTTCAATGTAAAAATGTGATGTGTCAACGTTGTGTTTCCTGTTGCGAGCATTAGACCTACCCACTCAAGTGAGGTACCGCTTTTATCGGGAGACTTGGGGGAACACAGAATAGCAAAACAAGTGTTATTGCCCCTTGTCTTTCTCTACATTTTTTCCTTTTAAATGTAAGACAGTGTGTAAAAAAGACGTCTATTTGAGAAATATCCTGTAATTCCCAAGCTAGTATGGGCAGCCCGGAATTCAGAGATGTGCAAAAAAACACTGCTTCTCAACACCTTATCTTGTGCCCATTTTAGAAATAGAAAAGTTAACTTGCTACCTATTTTTCACTTTTTATGTTTCAGCAAATTAATTGCTGTATACCCAGTATAGAATGAAAACCCACTGCAAGGTGCAACTCATTTATTGGCTCTGGGTACCTAGGGTTCTTGATGAACCTACAAGCCCTGTATATCCCCGCAACCAGAAGAGTCCAGCAGACGTAACGGTATATTGCTTTTAGAAATATGACATTGCAGGAAAAAGTGGAGAGAAATGGATGTTTTTTCACCTCAATTTCAATATACATTTATTTCAGCTGTTATTTTCTGTAGAAAACACCCTAGGGTCTACACAAATGACCCCTTGATGAATTCAGAATTTTGTCTACATTTCAGAAATGTTTAGCTTACTGGGATCCAGCATTGGTTTCACACCCATTTCTGTCACTAACTGGAAAGAGGCTGAAAGCACAAAAATAGTAAAAATGGAGTAAGTCCCAGTAAAATGTCCTAATTGTGTTGAAAAATTGGGTTTTCTAATTCAAGTCTGCCTGTTCCTGAAAGCTAGGAAGATGGTGATTTTAGCACCGCAACCCCTTTGTTGATGCCATTTTCAGGGAAAAAAACACAAGCCTTCTTCTGCAGCCCTTTTTTTTGCCATTAAAAAAGAAGAAAATAATGTTTTGCTCTATTTTGGCGAATTTCTTGGTCTCCTTCAGGGGAACCCACAAAGTCTGGGTACCTCTAGAATCCCTAGGATGTTGGAAAAAAAGGACGCAAATTTGGGATGGGTTGCTTATGTGGAGAAAAACCTATGAGGGCCTAAGTTCGAACTGCCCCAAATAGCCAAAAAAAGGCTCAGCACAGGAGGGGAAAAGGCCTGGAAGCAAAGGGGTTAAAAAGCAGCAGTGAAAGTGCGTAGTACAATGTCTATTTAATCCAGCACTGTCAGGTATGCCTTTCTTTTTAAAGCATTTTTGATGGTTTTATATTTTATTATTGTAGAGTTGTTGTAGTTGTTGCTATGCATATTATGTTTTGTATTGTGCTTTTTCTTACTTTTATGGATGTATGTTGTATCCGAATAAAGTTAATAAATCTGTGAAATTACATAAAACATGTTTATTTGCATAAGGGCTCTTACATTTTTAACTTCAAGGCTGCCTTTCTGTCAGTGTTTCTTTTTTAATAAATCAACAAATTCTTACCTTCTCTTGTTTCAAAAAGATCAACGCTGAAGCCCTTCTTCGCAAAAAAGCAAGCATTTAAAGCCCCCACCTGAAACAACAACAAATTAATGCTGTGGCATTTGATGTGGTTGTAGACTGTATAATCGTTAACTCTACGGCCAATAATCTTACAAAGCAGTTTAGTGGGTGGTTTTACAAGAAGTGCATGTTCCTTATTGCTAGACGGTCTCTTCAAACAAAACGTATTTGCTTGCAAAATTATAAATTCAAAACAACACAACGAAAGTCACACGCTCTGTCTTGGTTTGTTTTACCTTTCTAACCCATGTATACTTAGTAGGATTTGGAGATACACCTTCAGCTATAGAGCTAAAGCGGTTTTCCTACTGCTTGCTGTGCCACTGCATTCACCAGGACAACTTAAATAATAATGTATTTCAATGAATAAAGGGGCATATTTATACTCTGTTTGCGCCGAATGTGCGTCAAAAATTTTGATGCACATTTGGCGCAAACCGTGCACCATATTTAAACTTTGACACCCGAGCCCGCGGACATCAAAATTCCTCCGTGTGCATCGTTTTTTGGATGCGGGAAACTGCCTTGCGTCAATGACATGCAAGGTAGGCGTTCCCGCCCCAAAAATGACTTTAAGGCCTGTGCGCCTTATTTATACTCCTGCATATTTATACTCCTGCATCATTTTGACGCACAGGAGTGGGTGGGCCTTAAAAAACGGCGCACAGCCTGATGTGTGCCGTTTTTTAACGCCTGGGTGAGGGCAGGCGTTAAGGGACCTGTGGGCTCACTTCCATGGTCCCTGCCCCCAGGGACACCCCTGTCACCCTCGCGCACCTCAGGAGGACACCCATGGATGTGGGGACCCATCCCAGGTAAGTACAGGTAGGTTGAGGTAAGTATTTTATTTTTTATTTTTTAAAAGTGGCATGGGGGGCCTAATTTGGGCCCCCCTACATGCCACTGTGTCCAATGACCATGCCCAGGGGACAGAAGTCCCCTGGGCATGGCCATTGGGCAAGGGGGCATGACTCCTGTCTTTGCTAAGACACGAGTCATTTCAATGGGGGTCGTGCGTCAAAAAATGGCGCAAGTCCGGTTTGAGGCCTGATTTTTGCCTCAAACCAGACTTGCACCATTTTTTGACGCACAACCCCCATTTTCCCCTACACCGGCGCTGCATGGTTTGAGTCATTTTTTTTTACTCTGACCAGTCCGCAGCGCCGGCTAACGTCATTCCTTAAATAAGGTGCCCGCATGGTGCGTAGGAATGGCGTTAGCCGGCGGTAACATTTTTGACACAAACCAGCGCCAGCGCTGGTTTGCGTCAAAAAGTATAAATATGGGCCAAAGAACTTAGCCCAAATTTATACTTTTTTAGCGCCGTATTTGCGTAATTTTTTTGATGCAAAAGCGGTGCAAACTTACAAAATACAACTGTATTTTGTAAGTTTGCGCCGCTTTTGCGTCGAAAAGTGGCGCAAATGTGGCGCTAAAAAAGTCTAAATATGGGCCTTTGTGTTAAAAACACATGGACATCGTGCACAGACTGAGCAACAAGTGAGGAAATAACTGAACTAGTGAAACGCTTTGTAGATCAGGATTGAAATCAGCAAGAAATGTTGGTCATACATCCATATGAAATTGGAGTTGTTAAGAGGTTTCGTTGTGATAATTCCAGCTGCAGAGAAGGGAGGAGGGCAGAACAGAAGATCACATCCAAGCTTTATTGCATCATGGCACGATGTTCTTCCCAGCAAGATGGTGAATTTTATAAACATATACCGAGTATTGACATCCCCATGTGCTGGTAGAAAAGTGCTTTCGTTTATAGCAGTCTCGGGTAATTTGGAAAGGCCAATATATACTTGTGTTTTGGACGCATAGCGTTAAATGACATTGCATCATATGGCGCACAAAGCAGAACGGCCTAGCGTTGCTTGGAATACGGACATTAAATTAATACAGATGCAATCACTGGGCAAAAGCGATGTGGCCCTTCCCAAAATGTCAAACCACAAATATCAGTAAATCGGCCTCTACTGTCTGTAACTTCACAATGATGGAAGAACATCTGGGTACTGTACATTTCTCATTAGTAGTGTAGTACCAAGTTTACAAGGCTATACCTCAGGAAAAGCAAAAGATTAACACTTTGCTACACTCTAAATATGTACATGTGTAGAACAGTCCTATGACTGTGGATTTCCTTGCTTTGGTGCTTACTGTGTATGTTGTCTTCTTTGCACTTGTATTTTTGCCGCATTCTGTTAGCGGGCTTTAATAACCTTTGGTGCTCCCAAAGACTTTTCAATGGAACAATAAAGAAAATGAAGGCCCTTATTTATACTTTTTTAGAGCTGCATTTGTGCCGCTTTTTGATGCAAAAACATTGCAAACTTACAAAAAACAAGTGTATTTTGCAAGTTTGCGCAACTTTTGCGTCAAAAAATTACTCAAATGCGGCGCACAAAAAGTATAAATATGGGCCTAAGAGTGTAGTCCACATCTCAGCAGGAAGGGATAACAAACATAGCTCTCCATTCTAGATGAAACAAGCTTGCTCTATTGACAAAAGATATCATTTGCAAAAGCAGTATTTACAGTTGTTTCTTTTTTAGTTTCTGCAGTTAATGTAACTGCATTTTTTTAAACAAATGTATCAACCATGGTAGCCCATACTACTACCACTTCCATGGTAGCCCATACTACTACCACTTTACTTATCCAAACAGTAATGCCTGTGCTTTCATCAACGCCATTGGCTGCGCCTCTTTCAACCAGTGGCAAATGCAAAATGATAGGCCCCCTTCAGAATGTGATGAGGGACCCCTGAGACATTAATAGGCCTTGGGGTGAATGGGATAGACGTGCAGGTATGGGGCCTCCCTGCACCACAGGAGCTGCATGGGCCTGTGTTACGTTTTTGCTTTCAAAAATTTGTCAGCAGCTTGTTTGTCGCTCTTCTTCATCAACAACATCTTCCTTTATGTCTGAGACAGGTATGTCACAAGGAACTGTGGGCCTCATTACAACACTGGAGGCTGGAGGACCGACAATGCCGCTGTGAGGGCTGTCCCCATGGCTCCTGACGGGCTGACGGCAGTTGGAGTCATGGTTAGCTATGGCGGCACTGAGTTCAGTGCCACTGCGCTGATCACGAGTCCAGTTTCTGCCAGACTTTTAATGGCGAGGATCCCACCATGAAAAGACCCCTGCCAATCACCCTCGGAATGCGCACTGTCTGCTATAGCAGACAGTATGCATTCTGAGGGTGTTGGGGGCATCCTAAATGCAACAACATTGGCCCGCCACACAGTTTCCACTGGGCTGACGCGCCGGAAACCTGTGGTGAAATAATCTACCAATAGGTTACAATGAGCCATACACAGTGAGGGGTTGCCATACCATCACTGTCAAGCAACTGTAATAACCATGCTCAAAGTTACAAAACTACATCTTTCATGGAACATAGAGTCTGAACATTCTATGCACCAGGGAGACACTCTCATCCTTGGGATTTAGTCAATGTACCAACCCGAATCAGAAAACGTGTTCTACTGCAACTATTCCACAACCCACTGACCAATATTTGAGCAAGATGTGTTTCAGGTAACCATCAATACTCTGAGACCTTAGAAGGATAATTAGTGGAGTCCCATTCCCTCTTTCATTAAACAACTACAGACTTGAGAACACTAGAATATGAGGGATACATTTAAAATATTTATTCAAAATCAGAATACTTTTCCAGGGTACACAATATGAATTGTAAGCACAATGACTACAGATAAAGTGGCAGCTCATACGTTCAACAAATTTGTGAATAAGAGAAACAAATTCCACCTTCTTGCTGAAATAAGTCAATAGGTATTCTACACTCATTCTGCTTCTTCTAGGAAGTAATTTAATTGTAGCACAGCAGAAAATAAACCCCAATTTGAGTTTCAGGGATGGTGCACGCATGCATACCTGTTTGAACAACAAATCTTACATCCAATGAAGTCCTAGAGTCTTTTAGTCTCATCTCATGAGGCGAGCTGGCAGCTGCATGTAGCCTTTGAGGAGCGAAGGCTAAATGCACCTGTCCTGGTAGCCTTCATTTGGGAGAGAGATACAATTCTCAGAGTGTCTGACTGTCACTCTGTGTGCTAAACTTTTATAAGATAATATTATTTGTTTTGGAAACTCTTAGCAAAACAATTAACAGAAAGGTGCCTGGTTCTCTTTGAATTATTTCATTCTGCAAGATTGTGCTCTTTTGAAATATCAGCAAATGGTACAAGTAGGGGCCTATTCACAAACTGCAGTTTGCAGTACATCTAATAGTACTAAAGTACTACAAAATGCTATTCACAAAATCTATAAGTGTAACCCTCCACTCAACCTCTTTTAGCTTTTCTTTGAGAAGATCCTCACACATGTAATATTATAACTTTGTGGTAAATGTGAGGGGGACAGGTTTGAGTGGCTGAAAAAAAGGAGCATACTTTCTAATACATTGGAGGGGTTTATGGAGGAATGGGTGATCTATAGAAAAAGAGAGAAGTTTGGGGAGAAGTGTAGGGAGGGACATAAATTGTAAGTCTATTGCTATTCACAAACTACACCTTTAGAGTGACAGAAGGGTCACACAGCAGTAATACATGACACCAGTTCAGAGCTGTACTAAGTCAACACCACACATGGCCAACCACTGGTACTGTAACAACCTCCCATGGAAAATAGAGGCGGTAGGGATCTAAAATAAAATCCACTAGGAAGTATTGTTACATGAAATTATTTAAACATATATATAAATATAATTTTGTGTTAAAAATATCTAATAATAATACATATTTATTATTATAAAAATGTTTAACAACCTTGCTACACTTCATAAATGTATTTTGCATTACTTTTATTAACATATAATTACATTACTTTTAACTAATTACATTCAGCACTTTTAATAGTCACTAATGCATAATGCAAATGTTTTTGTTTACTTTCAGTGGGAGTTTTTTTTATTTTAAATTTCAGATTTTGTTTATTGAAATTATTATATCTAAATTAAATAATTATATAAAACAAAATTAATTCATTTGTGCAGAAGAACCTATTATTGTGGTCTACATTTAAAATAAATATATACAATAAATTGACATCAATATGTAACATAAAAATATTTTTACTAATTTGTTCAGTTAATAAACTTTTTTTTAAACTTTTCCCTGTACTTCTGCTGGGGTGGAGACCTTACGATGTTAATGTACTGGGGAAATGAAAAAGATTTATCGAACATTATAAAAAAATAGTAAAAATATGTTATAATAAATATTATTGTAAATCGCATATGTTTCTTTTGAATGTAGAACAAAATAAGAACAATAGCATAGCATTATAAACTCAACTTTGAATTAAGTCTTTACGTAGCTGAAACATAATCAATTTAAATTATTGGTATGAAGTTTAAAATGTACAAGTAAATACCCACAGAAAGTAAAAAATATCTTTTAATCATGGGTAAATAATTATTAAAAGTGCTATGTGAAATGAATTAAAATCATTATATTTTTATGTATAAGTAATGGAAAGGTAATACAAAAAATGTGTTAAATAATTTATATTTAAATAATACATGTTTTATTTTTTTAAAGAATTTATATTTATATTTTAAACCTTTTTAAATAATTTAATTTAATTAGCATTTATTTCCAATGTTTTTTTTTTTAAGTCCCCATCTCCATTATTGTTTATGGGAATGAGTTGTATTAACAGTGGTTGGCAATGTGTGGGGCTCGGCTTAACACTGTTTCTTTAATTCAGTAGTAATTCACGAATGTAAATATGACTCCGCCCCTTATCTCCAAGTCTCATCAGATGTAGAAATACAGGGGAAGATTTACTAAGGTTTTCTGTCGGTGTTGCATCACTTTTATGGCACAGCCGGCACACAATCAGGCTGCGAGCACTACACACACCTTTGCATCATAGTGCAAGGGTGTGTGTGTGATGTCAAGCCAAGGTTTTGTACTGGAAGGGCAGGTAGCACACATACAAAGTGGGAAACGTTATGAGAAATAAAAGCATTTCTTTTTTCTCTCCAGCTTCTTTGCCAAGAGGCTCACTGAGACTATAGCCCCTTGACACCTACAGTTGTTTGTTGCACTCTATAAATTCTGCTCAAATCAAAACAAACCAATCCCTGCTTCAAAACATTATTTTGTTTGCTCAAAACCCTGTCTACTATTTTGTAGATAGGCCCTTGAACGACAATTCATGGGTGGTTGCATGGGAATGCCTATGTACCACCCATGTAATGCCTTCTTGACTGAGAGAAAATCATAGCAGTGCTTTGCACTACTTTGAGTTACTTTCAGGCAACTTTCCAGTGCAAAACTTGTTTTGCACTACAAAGCAATTTTTTTTCTTAAAACAGCAGTTTTGTCTCACTTTTGTGACACAATCCCAGTGCAAAATGTTTGTAAATGTGAGCCACACTATGCTAACAAACACATACCATTCTCCATATGAGTTACTAATACAGTACCACTTACCACACATAACTTGACTGAAGAAATCTACAATAATACACAAAACAGTAAAGATAAGTTCTACTTCACACGGTTCCACAGAGGCTCCTCTTGCACTAGTAACCTTCATTCACAACTTACTTTCCAACTCACTCGAAACTATGGAAAATTATTGAAAGGCCACAACTTTCCACTTTCTAAACAAAAAGCAGTCCAAACATACTTATTTACTTTACATTATTATGAGTGCCAAGAAATGCTTTCTCTCCGACTGCCCTGCCATTGTGTATTTGCAATGTCACCATATATCACCTTCCTATTGCAAACCTTAGTTTGTCATTTCCCACCCCAATTCTTGATCAAATCATAATGATTAGTGCATGTGGCCTCCATAGATACCACTTTGTGCACTGCCCATGCCTGAGCCAGACTGAGTGCGAGAGTCATTATGGACCTATCATATTATCTATTTATTACTCCTACTGTCCTTCTACCCAAGACTGCCTTAGACGCATGAGAAAAAAGTGATTTCCCTATTACATTCCTTTGACCTTGAGAAATGGGGCAATCTAAAAATAAATGATGGCTTCATTGCACTTTTTGATGTCCCAGGTAGACCGGACCATACTCCCCTGGCCATTTTCCTGTACGGGCACCTCCGGAGAGGCCTGTGGATTGGAATTGTCCACAATCCTGTTAGAGCCAATAGCTCTTACAACACTAAATAAAACAGTTACAAATATAAATAAATTATTATTGATGTTAAGAATAAGATATAAAAATAGTACATATTTATTAACGGTGCCTGTTAGACCTGTCAGCCTTATGGGGGTCAAAATGTTTGGTGGCCCCCAAATATTTTGTATTTTTCCCTCAAGGTTTGCTGAAATATGTTTTTGTTGGTGTTAGAATTGGAGTCTCTGGCTGGCAGTTTGTTTGCACTCTGGAGGGACCATCATTCTAGTCAGGGCAAGAGTGATACTCACTTAAGATAACCCCTGCTCACCCCCTTGGTAGCTTGGCACAAGCAGTCAGGCTTAACTCACAGGCAATGTGTAAAGTATTTGTAACAACACACACAGTAATACAGTGAAAACTCTACAAAATGGACACCACACCAGTTTAGAACAATAGCCAATATTTATCTAAATAAAACAAGACCAAATTGACAAAAGTCCAACACACACAAGTCAAGATATGAACTTTCAAAAGAATAGATTCTTACTCCATAGAAAACAATGGAAATGTTGATGTTACACAAAGTACCTGGTTTGTTTAAAAAATAAAGCAGCACGGGTGAGAGTGTGTCAAAAAAGTCAGCAATGCATTGATTCCTTACTCGCAAGTGAGGCAGTGCATTGTTTCTTCTCCAGTTGGGTAGGTGATGCGTCTTTTCTCTCTCCAGCAAGAGAGCTATGCACCGACTTCTGTATGTGGCACCTCAGATCTGCGCAGGTTCAGAATGGTTTTGGTGCCAAACGATCATGCTTGTGAAATCAGGCGCACGTTGATAGAAAACCACGCTATGTGGGGTTTGCGTTGCTTTTTGCAACCGCAAGTGGGTGTTGCGACGTTTCCCCCGCCGCAATGCAGGTGGTGCGTCGGTAAGGCAGATGGTGCGTCTCTTTTAACAGCCACGTTGCAGGTGGGGCATCAGAATTTTTCTGGCACAGCTTCCTGTGCACGGATTTCAGTGCTTGTTCTACCAGCTTCACCTTTCAAGGACCCAGGGACTGGATAGGGCACCGCTTGGCAGGACAGGAGTCTCAACAGAGAGTACAGGTGCTGGCAGAGAAAGTCTTTGATGGTCCTGAGACTTCAAAACAGGAGACAAGCTCAGTCCAAGCCCTGGGAGAAACTTATCAAGCAGGATTGTGCCACAAAGTCCAGTCTTTGTCCCCTTTCAGAAGGAAGAAACAGCAATTGCAATATAGCCCAACAAAGCGCAGTCACAGGCAGGGGCAGCACTTCTCCTCAGCTTTTCAGCTCTTCTCCCTTGCAGAGGTTCCTCTTGGTTCCAGAAGTAATCGGAAAATCTGGGTTTTTGGGTCCACTACTTATGCCCCTTTCTGCCTTTGAACTAGTCAAACTTCAAATGAAAGTCTCTCTTGTTCACAAGATCCCGCATTGCCCAGATCTGGATCCAGACACACACTGGGGGTTGGAGACTGCATTGTGTGAGGGCAGGCACAGGCCATTCAGGTGTAAGTGACCACTCCTCCCTCCAGTCTAGCCCAGATGACCCATCAGGATATGCAGACCATAACACAGCTCCCTTTGTGTCACTGTCCAGTGGAGATACACAAATAGCACAACGGCCAGTTTGACCCAGACAAGGAATACACAAACAGGCAGAGTCACAGAATGGTTTAAGCAAGAAAAGGTTCACTTTCTAAAAGTGGCATTTTCAAACTGACAATCTAAAAACCAACTTTAGCAAAAGATGTATTTTTAAATTGTGAGTTCAGAGACCGCAAACTCCAATCTCTATATGCATCTAAAGGGAAACTGCACTTCAAAGATATTTAAAGGCAGCCCCATGTTAACCTATGGGAGAGATAGGCCTTGCAACAGCGAAAACTGAATTTTGTAGTATTTCACTGTTAGGACATGTAAACACACCAGTAATGTCCCACCTTTAACATATGCTGCACCCTGCCCATGCGGCTACCTGGGGCCTACCTTAAGGGTGCCTTGTATGTATTAAAATAGTAGGTTTGGGCCTCACAAGTGTGTACACTTGCCCGGTCGAATTGGCAGTTTAAAACTGCACACACAGACACTGCAGTGGCAGGTCTGAGCCATGTTTAGAGGGCTACTCATGTGGATGGCACAATTAGTGCTGCAGCCCCACTAGCGGCATTTGATTTACAGGCCCTGGGCAGCTCTTGTGCACTTTAGTAGGGAGTTACTAGTAAATCAAATATGCCTATCATGGATAAACCAATTACCAATACAATTTACACAGAGAGCATATGCACTTTAGCAGTGGTTAGCAGTGGTTAGCAGTGGTTAGCAGTGGTAAAGTGCCTAGACTCCTAAAGCCAATACAACTGGTCAGAAAAAATAGGAGGAAGGAGGAAAACAGTTTGGGGATGACCCTGCAAAAAGGGCCAGGTCCAACAGTTGGTCTTAGGACTCTATGCACTTTGTCATGCTAACTGGTGCTAAAGTGTTAGTTCTCAATTCCCTAAACATGGTAAATTGGTGTATACCTGATTTGGTATATTTAATGTACTGATATGTCCCTTGTAGAGTAGTGTACCATATACACAGGGCCTGTAATTTAAATGCTATTAGTAGTCCTGCAACACTTGTTGTGCCGCCCACTTTAGTAGCCCCTTAAAACATGTCCCAGGCCTGCGACTGCAGCCTGAATGTAGTTCTAAATTGCCAGTTTGACTTGCCAATATAAGCCCCTTGCCAAGCCTTAAACTCCTCTTTTATTGCATATAAGTCAGCCCTAACGTAGGCCCAAGGTAGACCAAAGGACAGGGTGAATTGTTATTAAAAGGTTGGGTGTGTACTTTTAAGTTTTACATGTCCCAGTAGTGAAATACTTCTATATTTGTTTTTCACTACCGTGATGCCTAGCTGTCCCATAGGGTAACATTTGGTTGCCTTATTACATTTAATAATTGCAAGTTTTTGATTGAGAACCGGCTTCCAGTCAATAAGCGCATACAAACTCCTGATCCACTTCATGGCACTGCACAACACGGGACCAGCATACCTCAACCACGCTTCACCTTCTAAGTACCCAACAGATGTCTTAGATCTTCCAAGCTTGCCCTGGCAGCGGTCCCCGTGATCCACAAAGTACAGCAGGAGAAAGACTCTTCTCCTACTTAGAAGCCTGGACATGGAACACACTTCTCCTCAAGCGCAGGCAGGCCACATCACTGAAGCAGTTCCGGAAGGACATCAGAGCTGGCTCTTAGACTGAGCAGCAGGCCTACAATCAGTGCCTTGAGACCCTATGGGTGATTAACCACACTTTACAAATCGTTGATTGATTGATTGAAATATCTTTTATGTAAAATGTCGTATGTGAAGTAAGGCTGTGGGGCTAATGGTGTAGATTGGAGATACAAAGTTGTGAGTGTGAAGAAATGTGCTGGATAGAATAGGCTATGAGGGATTTCTATAGAGAATTCCAACTGCCTAATTAAAAGAATGGTCACTATCGAGAGAGGCAATGATCTCAGTTAGTTCAGTGGATCAACATGTTTCTTGCAGTTCGAAGTCAATACTGACCATGGCAATTCTTCAGGACCAATTGTTCTAATCTATAAAGTGGTTGGCATCTATGTGTTTTGAATAGTTACCAATCACAAACCAACACAACTTGATGGAAGGTTAATACCTTCTTCTTATTATGGAAGCAACCTATGTCAGAGAGACAAAACACCATCAATAATGCAGTTTGCATGTATCACAGCTCAGAGTCAAGCCTCTGACAAGCAGCGTAGAACTCCTTTCATCGTTGCACTCACAACAGGTGTACAGACATCAAACAACGTGAAGCCTTAAACATATAGTAGCACCCACCACAAAAAGCACACATGACAGAACAATAGGAAACCATAAAGCACAGATTACACACACTGCATTAAGAAGGGTTAACTTAACCCATTTGGGTATCAATACGGTCCCCTCGAGTGAAGGCAGTGCAAACGCTATTAGGTGTGCTATGAAAGACAAATAAATGCCCATTAGTGATGATAAGATGGGCTCTTCACAGTGGGAGCGCCCAAGACAGTTCTGAAAACAGTAATACTCACAGGAATGAAGGAGAGGCATCCAGCGAACAACCTACTCACACTCTGCTTCTTCAGAAGTAAAGAAAAAGGGCTGGTAGGCTACCGTTCAAGGGTAGGGTTGAGGGCAGCCAATTTACTGCACATGCAGCAGCTGCTGTGTGTCAGGCTGGGGCTGGAGCATGTCTGAGATCAGAAGTTCAGAAGATCAAGGGCACCATGTTAGAAGCACAAGGCAGCCTGAAAAATATCTAAAACAAGGGGAAGTGGGCAGAGTGAGCCATACAACGTATTGCTGGCAAAATGTAACCAAACATAATGTCCCACAAGTAAAACGGGCAGGAAAGGTCGAAACCTTCCAAAAAAAAGAGGAGAAGAGGGAATAAAATGGGTAATGGCCGCCATCTTGGAATGGCAAACCCATTCAAAGATACTAGATAAAAGGTGCTAAGTGTAAGAATAACCATTTCACACACAATAAAGGTTAATGTGATAGACATACACCAAGTGTCCTGTAATAGAAGCCCTTTTGGATCTGAATGTGATCATTTATCATGATAATGTCAAAAATTCAGAGAAGACACAAAATACAAAAGGATTACGCCCCCTGGTTAGGGCCATAACACATTTAAGCTAGAAATGTAGGGGCCACTAGACTGGCTGTGGAAATTGTTAATGGTCCAATTCACTCCATGGAATGTGATCATTCGGGCCATCTCTGTGTGTGGACAGCAGAAAAATCAATTTTTGTTCCTTTTTGAATGAATTATTCTTACTCATATGTTGGTGTTTCTCTAGTATTGTCCTGCCTAAATTGTCAGGTGAATGACCTTCAGTAAGGTAGTGTGTGCACATTCTTTTACTGGCTTTTTTACAATGTATGTGTAGTACAGCGATGGTGATGCTGACCACCTCCAACATGGCCACAGCAAATATCCAGCCCGTCAAAATGCTGAGAAGACGCAGACAACAACGTTGCAACGTGTGCAGGCAACATAAAAGATGTACTACCCATCGTACCATCGTCAGACACCAGGAGTTGGGAGGCCGTGGAGGCAGCGCATGGGGACCACCAGAACACAGGAGGATTCAGAGCACATGAATCCTGGAAAGCTGACTAGAAGCAAGGAAAAGGACAGAGGCAAAGGAGAAGGTCGAAAGGCAGTGAGCAGTGGAAGAAGGTGGAGGCACATGAGGAACAACTGCAAAAAGGTCTGGTGATCCCCAAGAAAATACCTCGACCTACAACCAAGAAGGACATAT
Source organism: Pleurodeles waltl (assembly GCF_031143425.1). Lineage (NCBI taxonomy): Eukaryota > Metazoa > Chordata > Amphibia > Caudata > Salamandridae > Pleurodeles > Pleurodeles waltl. Next base: position 638,899,982 of record NC_090444.1, read on the forward strand.
GCTCTTTTTTAGGACTGATAGGATACTACCATTGTTTCATTCCTCGATCTTTGGATAGAGCCATCTCCTTTACAGACTTCTTAATCCACAAACATCCCAACAAAAAGTTTCACTCGACAGATGAACATGACCACAGTTTTGTTACTTTAATACTACTCTATTTCATGCTCCCATCTTCATGTTTCGTGATTTTAACAAAACATTTGTGCTATAGACAGATGCATTAGATCGTGGACTCGGGGTGGTGATATTCCAACCAGACTCACAGGAGGAGCTGAATATAGTCCTATATCTCAGCCACAGGCTTTTTTCCAGGGAAAAGTACTATTCTACCATAGAAAAAGAGTGTCTAGCCATCAAGTGGGCAATGGAAGCATTACAATACTATTTGTTAGGGGGTACGTTCATTCTGTTAACTGATCATGCTCCTCTTCAGTGGTTAACCCATCATAACTACACAAACCAGAAAGTGCTTCTGTGGTCCTTGGCCATACAGTCTTTTTCATTTCAGGAGTTCCATGTCCCTGAACCCTTACAGGTTAATGCAGATTACTTATCCCAGTGTCCTGTTCAAGAATGGCCCAATCGTCCATTCCCAATGGAGGAGCAGTGTAGTACAGGGCCGTTCACGCTGACCTCCTCCAACATGCCATAGCGAATATCCAGCAACATGGGCAGGCAACATAAAAGATGGACTACCCACAATACTGTCGCTGGATGCCAGGAATTAGAAGGCAGGGGAGCAGTGCTTGGGGACAACCGGAACTCAGGAGTATTCGGAGCACGTGGATCCTGAAGATCTGATCAGAAGCAAGGAGAAGAAGGATGGAGGTGAGGGAGACACCGAGAGGATCATGAGCAGTGGAAGAAAATGGCAACACGTGAGGAACAGACTGTGAATAGGTCTGGTGATCCCCAGGGACAGGTGGATGCAGAGGCTTTCCTAATCATGGTCCTGGAGGGCTGTGGTCTCAGGCAAGTGCTTACTCCAGCAGGTATTTATTTAAGATGGTGGAGGGAGGGATGCATGGGAGAGAGACAGTAGCACAGGGGAAGGTTATAAAAATGTGCACTAAACCAAAGCATGAGACCCCTGAGCACTCAGTGATCACTACTGCACCCCAAGTACTAAGCACTAAGAAACCACACCAGCATCTTGTTTTTTTTTCTTTTGTTTGGACAAATATTATTTTCTTTGTCCAATGGCCACCACAAGCACCTGAGTCTAATGGTGGGAAACCCATACATCCAGAGGGAAAGCAGAGGAAAACCCAAGGAGGAAACGCAAGGACTGCTCATTCCTCCTTTTTTGAAGGGTTCGAGTTTCTTTGCCTGTTTTGCAGTGGGACTCTTCCCATCAAGACTTTAGGTTTGGTTAAGTTTTGCCAGCAATACATTGTGTGGCTTACTCTGCTCCAACTCCCCTTGTTTTAGACTGTCTCATACTTCCAACATGGCAGCTGCGATTTTCTGAGCTTCTGATCTCGGACACACTCCCTCCCTGGCCTGACACACACTGGCTGCTACAGATGTAGTCAATTGGCCGCCCTCAGCTCTACAATTAAACACTTAGGCCCATATTTATACTTTTTGACGCAAAACTGCGCTAATGCAGTTTTGCGTCAAAAAAATCTAACGCCGGCTAACGCCATTCTGAAGCACCATGCGGGCGCCGTATTTATTGAATGACGTTAGCCGGCGTTAGCCGCCGGCGCCGTCTGGTGTGCGTTAAAAAAAACGACGTACACCAGGCAGCGCCGGCGTAGGGGGATATGGGGCTTGGGCGTCAAGAAATGGGGCAAGTCAGATTGAGGCAATTTTTTCGCCTCAACCCGATTTGCGCCATTTGTGTTCACTCCCAACCCCCATAGAAATGACTCCTGTCTTAGCAAAGACAGGAGTCATGCCCCCTTGCCCAATGGCCATGCCCAGGGGACTTCTGTCCCCTGGGCATGGTCATTGGGCATAGTGGCATGTAGGGGGGCACAAATCAGGCCCCCCTATGCCACAAAAAAAAAAAAAAAAAAACTTACCTGAACTTACCTTAATGTCCTGGGATGGGTCCCTCCAGCCTTGGGTGTCCTCCTGGGGTGGGCAAGGGTGACAGGGGGTGTTCCTGGGGGCATGGGAGGGCACCTCTGGGCTCCTTCAGAGCCCACAGGTCCCTTAACGCCTGCCTTTTGCAGGCGCTAAAAAATGGCACAAAAGCGGCCGTACGTCATTTTTTTTGACCCGCCCACTCCCGGGCGTGAATTTTGCCCGGGAGTATAAATCCGACGCACATGCCTCGGAGTCGATTTTTTAGACGGGAACGCCTACCTTGCATACAATTAACGCAAAGTAGGTGTCCACGCTAAAAAATTATCCAAACTCCATGGACTTTGGCGCTAGACGCGTCTAACGCCAAAGTATAAATATGGAGTTAGTTTTGCGTCGAAATTGCGTCAAAAAAACCGACGCAATTCCGGCGCAAACGAAGTATAAATATGCCCCTTAATCAGCAGCCTCCCAGCCTGTTTCACTCCAGAGGAAGCAGAGCATGTGTAGGTTGACCGCTGGATGCCACTCCAAGTTCCTGTGAGTATTACTGTTTTCAGAACTGTTAAGAGCCATCTCGGGCACTCCCAACATAAAGAGCCCCCATTTTCAACACTAATGGCTGTTTATTTGTCTTTCATAGCATGCTATATAGAGTTTGCACTGCCTTCACTCGAAGGGACACTATTGATACCCAAATGAGATGAGATATTGGTTTCTCATTGTTGTGTCACACATGCTTTTTGCGGTGGATGCTACTATATGTTTAAGGTTTCACTTTGTTTGATGCATGTACACCCATGGTTATATGTGAGCGCAACAACAATGGCATTTTTACTCCCCTTGTCAGAGGCTTGACTCTGAGCTGTGACACATGAAAACTGCATTATTGATGGTGTTTTGTCTCTCTGTCATAGGTCGGTCAGATAATAATAACAAGGTATTTACATGCCACCTAGTGGTGGTGATTTGTAATTGGTAATTGTTGGTAACACATACGCTAAGGTGCCAAACACTGTGTAGATTGGTGTAGACCCACTCAAACACCCACTCAGACACTAATGCACCTACTCACAGAACCACTCAGTCCCTCACACCCAGATAGACACTCTCACACTCAGAGACACCCTCTCACACCGGAGAGACAGATCTTTCGGCCGTGCATGGCGGGGGTTGGGTGGTTATAGGGGGTTGGCTGCAGGGTCTGGTTGCACACCAGGTTCTGCGTCCAAACCCCGCCATGTACAGCCAAAGGAAGTGCAGGGTTTGTTGGTTATAGGGGGTTGGAAAAAGGGCCTGGCCACAGACCAGGTCTTGAGGACAAGTTTGGGCATGCACAGCTGTGCGCAGTTGGGTGGTTTTAGGGAGCAGGCCGTGCCCTGTGGCCAAAAGCCATGCACAGGGATAGTTGGATTAATGTATAGTAATTTATATTACTTTACATTAAAAAAACTATAGAAATTCACTGATAGAAACAAAGGTTACAGGGCTGTTATAGTTAGGAAATACAATTAAAAAAACTAAGAAATTCACTTAAAAAACCAAAGGTTACAGGGACGTCATAGTTATGTTCTGAATTTACTCATATAAAGCCTTAGAAATTCAACAGTTAAAGTTGGAGTTATTTCAAGTAACTATAACTCGCTCCCTATGGTAACTATAACTCTTGCCCTCGCCATGCACTGCTTATTGCCTCAGATATTACAGCATTCATGACAACTTTTATAATGTCATTATTAAAAATTATCAATGAAGCATTAGAAGTCACATTAATGATGAAAAAACGGTGCATGACAAGGGCGAGAGTATAGTTACCTTAAGGCGCAAACCCCTACTTTAAACATTTACAATTGGATGCATAGTATTTAATATATTTTCTCCTTTTAGTATTATTGAGTTAAAACATTATGGCCCTCATAACAACCCTGGCGGTCAATGTTAAAGTGGCGGTAATACCGCAAACATTCTGGTGGAAAAAAAATGGGATCACGACCTTGGCGGAAACCGCCAACATAGACAGCCACTTTAACACTTCGACCGCCACGGCGGTAGAAACAAACAGCGTGGGGGACCCCGCCAACAGAGAGGCGGAAGACAATGTACCGCCCACCCTATCACAAGATGCCTATCCGCCGCCTTTTCTGGGGCGGAACCAACGCGAACAAAAACACAGCAGAAAAAGTACATAGAAGGGAAAACACTCACCTCTCCACACCCCACGAGGAACCAGGCCGCATTGGAGCTCTAATTGCAGATACTGCTGCTGATGGTTTTCCTTCTCTTCTACAGGAGCACCAACGATGGCAGCGATGACCACGGTGAGTACTGCACCTAAAACACAGGGGAGGGGGAGGGAAAAGAGAGTGACACACATACGCAACATGCAACACCCCCACCCCTACCCACAACACCATACACACAAATCCATGCAGCAACAGTACACATACACCCCCCACACCTCCTGGAAGAACGCAAGTACAAAAGGAATTGATTTGAACTAATGTAATCATGTGAAATCTCATTATCAAAGTTAAACATCCAGTAAACGCAATTATGTACACCAACTACAAAAGTCCGGATAGTGCACCAATCATTGTCCGTGGACCACTGGGCCCAAAATGCTTAGGCGAAGCCCACACATGATACCTGACTGGAAATGGAGAGAACACTGCAGGGGAATCAGCTCAAAATGAAACAGGCACCTCAGGGGGAGGGTGGGCACCTCAGCCAGATGAACGCACAACGCCACTGCTGCACGAGGGTGCTCCATGCCCATTGCTGTATCCGGGGGAGTGCAAAGCCACAGTCTCTCAAGTCTCTCCAGTGGGTGGTTTGCTCACTGCTTTATCCTGGGGAGTGCATAGCCACAGTCTCCCAAGTCTCTCCAGTGGGTGGTTTGCCCACTGCTTTATCCTGGAGAGTGCAAAGCCACAGTCTCTCAAGTCTCTCCAGAGGGTGGTTTGCCCACTGCTTTATCCTGGGGAGTGCAAAGCCACAGTCTCTCCAGTGGGTGGTTTGTCCACTGCTTTATCCTGGGGAGTGCAAAGCTACAGTCTCTCAAGTCTCTCAAGTAGGTGGTTTGCCCGCTGCTTTATCCTGGGGAGTGCAAAGCCACAGTCTCTCAAGTGGATACCTTTCTCCACTGGTTCTGGAGGGGGCTTGGTGCCCAGAGTGCTTCATCCGGCCAAGGACTGAGGTAGTGGGTGCCTTTCTCTACTGGTTCTGGAGGGGGCTTGGTGCCCAGAGTGCTTCATCCTGCCAAGGACTTGAGGTAGTGGATGTATATCTCCACTGGTTATGGAGGGGGCTTGGTGCCCAGAGTGCTTCATCCTGCCAAGGACTGAGGAGTGGATGCCTTTCTCCACTGATTCTGGAGGGGGATTTGTGCCCAGAGTGCTTCATCCTGCCATAGACTGAGGTAGTGGATGTATCTCTCCACGGGTTCTGGAGGGAGCTTGGTGTCCACAGTGCTTCATCCTGCCAAGGACTGAGGTAGTGGATGTATCTCTCCACTGGTTCTGGAGGGGGCTTGGTGCCCAGAGTGCTCTACTTGCAGTGTGGCCGGTACAATGACCTCACCTGGGTGTGTGTGCCACGAGATTGCCGAGGTACAGGTAGCATGTTCCGCCATGGAGGCTGCGACATACCTCACACTGCTGCGGCTTCGCATTCCACCTGCAGGTGACAACTGTGATGACAGTAATGCTTCATGCAAGCTGCCCAGGGTCCTGGAACTCACCACCAGCCTCGGACGACTGACCACTGTGGATGGTAGGCATGTCTGCGGTGGTGCCACTGTCCTAGGATGTCGCAGGCCGCTGGTGGTGCTTGCGGCGGTGCCAGTCGTGGTGGTGCTTGCGGCGGTGTCAGTCGTGGTGGTGCTGGCTGCGGGGTCCGTCGTTGCGGTGCTGGCTGTGGGGTCTGTGGCAGTGGTGCTGGCTGCGGGGTCTGTGGTGGCGGTGCTGGCTGTGGGGCCTGTGGCGGCGGTGCTGGCGGCGGGGTCTGTGGCGGCGGGGTCTGTGGCGGCGGTGCTGCCGGTGCTGGTGGCGGGGTCTGTGGCGGCAGTTCTGGCGGCGGGGTCTGTGGTGGAGGGGCATGTATCAGCACCTGCTGAGGGAGAAAGCTGGATGTCTCCTGCAGCCTTTGACGGCTGCCCACCGGGGAAGAGGCTGGGGACTGTCGCAGCGCCTGTAGACGTGCCAGAGGCAGTGCAGGTGGCGGTGCAGGTGGTGGTGTTCGCTGCCGTACAGGTTGGCATGGACGAGGACAGAAGGTGTGACAATGGTCCCTCAGTCTGAGCCACTATGCCCTCTCCTGACCTGCCCTTCAGTTTTTTGCCCTTCCCCACCTTTTATGGTGGCGCAGTTGTCTTGCCACTTTCCCCTTTCGTTTTCGCTGACCCCTTGGTGGCAGGTGTTTTTGGCTTCTCCCTCCGGGATGTGGGCACCATTTTAACTTTGCCAGGTGGCGGAATGTCCTTGCCCTCGCTCTGTGGCACACTGGCAGCCCTGATGGTTGGCGCACTCCATGACCCTGCAGTTGCTGGCACCACTGTGCCTGGGGATGTGATGGCTGAGGTGCTGGGCTGGGACCTGGAAAGCCTGGCCCTGTGGGAAGGAAAGGGGGAGGTGTAGGGAAGAGGTCAATGTTAGCCAGGAGAGTTTTTTAGACACACTGGGACAGGTAGATGGAGGGGGTTTGGGAGTGGAGGAAGAGGTAGTGGTTGTAGGAGGTGTACGTCTGCTGAATTTGGGTGAAGGTGCATGGGCTGGAGGCTGTTGTGAGGTGGATGGCTGTTGGGTGGGTGTGTGCCTGCGTTTGTGTACTTTGGGAGGAGTGCTCACTGACACACTGGGAGAGGACACTGAGGATGTGTGAATGGTAGTGGGGGTGGTGAGTGCACGGGAGCGGTGTGTGGTAATGGGCGTGCTGGTGATGGAGGTAGTGGCTGAGGATGTAGTGCATGCAGGTGTGAGTGGAGACAAGACTGGGAGGGAGAAGGTAGAGGTGGAGGAGTGAGACACAGTGGAGGAAGTGGATGTTGGCATGTGTGCATGGTTATGATGCTTGTGTGAGTGCCTGTGGGATGTGTGGTGCTTATGTTTGCCTGTGCCACTTTTGTGTGTTGATGTGTGTGCATGCTGGTCTGATGGTGTGCTTGGGAAAGGCTGAGGTACATGGGATTTGGTATGGGTGGAGGAGGTTGGAGGGGGGAGGCTGGACACAGGGACAATGGCTGCCATCAGTGCTGAGGCCAGAGCCTGAAATGCTCTCTGTTGGGCTGCCTGGCCAGAATGAATGCCCTCCAGGTATGCATTTGTTTGTTGCACATGCCTCTCAACACCCTGGACGGCATTTAGAATGGTAGACTGCCCAACAGTGAGGGATCTCAGGAGGTCAATAGCCTCCTCACTAAGGGCAGCAGGGCAGACTGGTGCAGGGCCTGAGGTGCCTGGGGTGAAGGAGATGCCCACCCTCCAAGGTGAGCAGGCACGGGACACATGCTGAGGAGCTGGTGTGAGGGAGGTGCTGGTAGGGGGGGTGGTGGCTGTACCTGTTGATGTGGTGGGCACAGAGGTGCCCGCCACCGTAAGGGAGCTCCCATCAGAGGAGGAGTCGCTGTCGCTGGTCTCTGCCACTGTCCCCACCGTGGAGCTCCCCTCACCCTCCATCCCAGTGGTGGATTCAGACTCCGTTGCTTCACCCTCCAGGGCCAAGATGACGCTATTGCACACACGAACAGGGAGACCAAAAAAGGGGTGGGAAAGACAGAAGAAAGGCATGTTCAGTGCATGCAACACCACTACCGTTGGTGGATACAACAGACAGTGAGCAGCCCTCTGCACTACGCCATGCATTTATAGATCATATATTAATCACATGTCCATGGGGTACGAGGCCTAAGCCCAATTGCTGCACACCTGGAAGTCACAGGAGCCTCTAACCACTAGTAGAGTTGGGGTGCCACATAGCCTGCGTCACAAGGGACCTTGCCTACCAAGATCGCCCTGGCCTGGGGGGTACCCACTGCCCACCTCCCCCACCCAGACACCTTGTAATGCACGCAACGTCAGCTGAATGGGAGTGTACTCACCCCGTTGTGGCTGCTATGATGCCCTCAAACGCCCATCCAACTCCAGATACGCCACCGCCAGGATCTGGAACATCAGGGGGGGCATGGTGCGACGGGCACCCCTCCCACATTGGGAGGCCATCCCCAGCTGGGCCTCTACCATCTTCTTGCTCCAGCAGCGCAGGTCCTCCCATCTTTTACGGCAGTGGGTGCTCCGTCTGTGGTGGACCCCCAGGGTCCGGACGTCCTTGGCGATGGCACGCCAAATACCCTTCTTCTGCTGAGCGCTGACCTGGAGGAATGGTACAGTGGGAAAGGACATTACTTACCCGTCCGGACTGTCATGCTCATTGTCCCCCGTTCCTACCCTTGCCCTGACGCTCATACACTCCCCATCCACACATGCAGGCCTCAGCCCCCCCCATGTATCTTCAATCCACACCACTCAAAACAGGCATTGCCCATGCAGCATGCTCACAGTGTACTCACCTGTTTGTCTGGAGGACCGTACAGTTGCGTGTACTGGGGGAGGACCCCATCCACTAGTTTCCCCAACTCCTCCGAACTGAAGGCAGGAGCCCTTTCCCCAGACACATGAGCCATCGCCGCTTCCAGACTGAGGTCACAGCAGCACTTGCAGTGCAGGTCCTCTCCTGTTGAAGGTCAGGTATCAAGTGAGTGAACAGATAGAAAATGTCAGTCACGTCCGCGGCAGTGCGCACTGTCACCACCGGCAAACATCATCATTGGCTCCTCGGACCCATAGGGCCCAATGTTAACCAATGCAGAATTGCGCCGCGGTCTTCGACCACCCACCGCGACGGTGTACAACGCCAACGCAGTTACCGCATATCCCATTGTCCCACCTTACAGGTCAGGCAGCTGCCATTGCAGGGAGCCACATGGCATTATTAATGACTGCGTCACACCTATGTAGGCCTGGAATACTCACAGTTACAGGCACATTGCAGATTAATAAATTTGTGCAAATGATATTTTGGGATACCTTAGTGTTGGCTGACTCTCTGCTCGCTGTTCTCCTCCATAGGGCACGTCTGCTGGGGCAGGTGATGAGATGCGGCATCCTCCGGTGTACAGACCACTGGTGGACCTGTCGACAATGGAAGAGAGACACATAATAGTCACATAAAGACTTGATAGTGCTACAATCCAGGAACTGTGTGCCCAGTTGGAGCCAGACCTGATTTCAGCTATCTGCCATCCCCAGGTATACCACCTCTAGTGCAGGTCCTTTCAGTACTCCATTTCCTGGCAAGTGGTTCCTTTCAAACAACAGTGGCCGTTGCATCAGGGATGTCCCAGCCAATGTTCTCTAACGTGTTGTCCAGAGTGTTGTTTGCCCTACTGAAACACATGCGCAGCTACATCGTGTTCCCTCAGGTGGAGGATTTGCCTACAGTGAAAGGTGACTTCTTTGCCCTGGGACATATCCCCAACATGATTGTTGCCAGTGATGGGACACATGTGGCATTGGTACCTCCTGCAGGAGTGAACAGGTGTACAGAAACTGGAAGAGCTACCATTCTATGAATGTGCAGATGGTGTGTTTGGCAGACTAGTACATCTCCCATGTGAATGCCAAGTTTCCTGGCTCAGTGCATGACGTCTACATTTTGAGGAATAGCAGCATCCCTTATGTGATGGGGCAACTCCAGAGGCACCGTGTGTGGCTGATGGGTGAGGCCAAGGACCCAATACAGTGTGAATAGGTGTCTGGGTATGGAGTTCTCCCTAAGGGTTAGTGTGTGTCTACCAGTTGTCTCTCAATATTTGCAGGTGACTCTGGTTACTCCAACCTGTCATGGCTACTTACCCCATTGAGGAATCCCAGGACAAGGGCAGAGGAACCCTAAAATGATGCACATGGACGAACTAGGAGGGTGATCGAACAGACCCTCGGCCTCCTGAAGGCCAGATTCCAGTGCCTCCATCTGACAGGTGGTTCCCTCTACTGCTCACCAAAGAAGGTGTGCCAGATAATCGTGGCCTGCTGTATGCTGCACAACCTGGCTTTGCCACAGCAGGTGCTTTTTCTGCAGGAGGATGGGCCAGCTGGTGGTCTGGTGGCAGCTGTGGAACCTGTGGACAGTGAAGAAGAGGAGGCAGAAGAAGAAGATATCGACAACCGAAACATCATAATCATGCAATACTTCCAGTGAGACACAGGTAAGAAGATGTCACTGCCTCCCACATCTCATACAATTTCTGGAGCTAGCATAAGTCTGTCATTTTCACTTAGTGTATGGACCCTGACTTGTCACTTTGCCTTTCCATTTCACAGATGTGGGTCCCACTTTGTGCCCTCTGCTATATTTCCTCCAGGCCTACAGCTGCGTAACATCTGTATGTGCACAAGTAAATTGACATTGCTATATTCCATGGTTATTGCAATTACACGTTTGTGAAAGCACAGACTGACTCCAGATTGTTTTGTGATTGAAGTGTGTTTATTTCTGTGCTTATAAGTGGAGGGGGTTGTAAAATGGGCTGGGTTGATGGTGGAGGAATGTCCATGGCAGAGTACAGTCTATTTGTTTCACAGGTGCATTGTCCAAATGGGCATAGGAAGTGGAGAAATGGCAGTTGAAGGATGGACAGGGTAACATAGTGGGACGGAAGCGTGACATTCAGGGGGGTCTCATTTCCTGGCGGGGGTCTTGGCAATGTTCTCTGTCTTGTTCCTGGATCTCAGGGACTGTTTGCGGGGTGTTCTCCATCTGCAGGGAGTGGGGTGCTGATGTCGTGTTCCTGTGGCGGTGCTCCTCTCCACTAGGGCCGGCAGAGGTGGAGGGCTATTCATCTTCCAGGCTAGTGTCAGGGGCCCCTTGTTGTGCCACTGTGTCCCTCCTGGTGTTGACAAGGTCTGCCAGCACTCCGGCAATGGTGACCAGGGTGTTGTCAATGGACTTCAAGTCCTCCCTGATCCCAAGGTAGTGTTCCTCCTGCAGCCGCTGGGTCTCCTGAAACTTGGCCAGTACCGTTGCCATCGTCTCCTGGGAATAATGGTAAGCTCCCATGATGTTGGAGAGTGCCTCATGGAGAGTGGGTTCCCTGGGCCTGTCCTCCCCCTGTCGCACAGCAGTCCTCCCAGCTCACCTGTTTTCCTGTGCCTCTGTCCCCTGAACCGTGTGCCCACTGCCCCCAGGTCCCTGATTGTCCTGTGTTAGTGGGGGTTGCCTGGGTTTCCTGTAGTGGTGGACACACTGCTGATTGACGTGTCCTGGGGACAGAGGGATGGGCCCACTGGGTGGGTGCTGTGCTGATGTTTCCTGTGGGGGGAGGTTCAGTGGTGGTTTGAGACTGTGTCATGGGAACCGACTGTCCCGAGGTCCCTGATGGCCCGGGCTGGTCATCTTGATCCAGTTGTGCAGAGCTGCTGTCATCACTGTGGGTCTCTTCTATGGGGGGACTGGCTATGTCTGGCACCTCCTGTCCGGTGACATTGGGTAGGGGTCCTGTAGGGGTGTAAAGGCATGATTATTGCATTTGTGTGTGCCATTGTGTGCAATGGGTGAGTGACCCTGTACTCCAGTGCTTGCATTCTTGGCTTGGTCCAAGTGTGATAGTTGGTTTGGGGTCTGTGTGGGTATCTGTAGTGGACATGCTTTGGTGATGGGTATCCATGCTTTGGTGTTGCATGCAGGGGTTGGTATTGGGTAGCTGGGTTGTGATAGTGGGGTATATGTGAGGTGTTGGAGAGATGGGGGAGAGGGTGTGGGTATGTGATGGCATGCAGGTGGGGTGGGGGATATGGTAATAAAGATTTGCCTTACCAGAGTCCAGTCCTCCTGCTACTCCTGCGAGGCCCTCAGGATGCAGTATTGCCAAGACTTGCTCCTCCCATGTTGTTAGTTGTGGGGGAGGAGGTGGGGGTCCACCGCCAGTCCTCTGTACTGCAATCTGGTGTCTGGAGACCACGGAACGCACCTTCCCCCATAGGTTGTTCCACCTGTTCCTGATGTTATCCCGTGTTCTCGGATGCTGTCCCACTGCATTGACCCTGTCGAAAATTCTGCACCATAGCTCCATCTTCCTTGCAATGGAGGTGTGCTGCACCTGTGATCCGAATAGCTGTGGCTCTACCCGGACGATTTCCTCCACCATGACCCTGAGCTCCTCCTCAGAGAGCCTGGGGTTTCGTTGAGGTGCCATGATGTGGTGTGGGTGATGTGTGAGGTGGTGTGTGTTGTGATGTGTGAGGGGATGTGTTGTTGTGTGTTGTTTGAGGTGCGTGGATGTTGTGTAAGTGATGGTGTTGTGTGTCTGTTGATGCTGGTGTTGTTTTAGGTAGTGCCTCTCTCTGGCCTGCTTTCAAATTTCTGGTAGTAAGGGTTTGTGGGAAATGTGGGTGTGTGTTTTATAGTATTGTGAGTGTGTGGTGTGTGTATGTGTATCAGGTGTGTGTGTTTCGAATTGTCCAATATGGTTGTGTTTTGTATATGTGTGTGTATTTTGAGCGCAGCAGTGTGTACCGCCAATGGATTACTGGGGTTGAAAGACCACCACGTTGATTCGTAGGTCGTGATAGTGTGGGAGTATTCCTGTTGGCGTGAGAGTGGAGGTTTTGTTATCGCCAGTTTATCACTGACCTTTGGTGTGGCGGACTTGTGTGGGTGTCAGTATTACGGCGGATTCCAAGCTGTGGGTCGTAATAGCTGTAGCGGAATTCCGCAGCTGCAGCGGTATGTTGCTGGTCTTCTGCACGGCAGTAAGCGGCATTTACCGCCAGGGTTGTAGTGAGGGCCTATGTCTACCCACCAGTTTCAATGTTAAAGCCTTACACAACAGTTGTTAACAATTTGTCCCTAACTATTAAATGTTTGGAATCCCCCCAGTTTATGGCTCATTCTACAATGTAACTGTCAACCCATGTGTCTACACACTATGTCCCCAAACATGTTATGACCCTACTCCTCTTTCCTCCTCAAAAGCTATCCATCCTTGTAAATTTGTTTATAAGACAAAAGTCACATATGATGAATATATACAATTGATGCTGCACAAAACAGGTTAGAAATGCATACCTCTCCATTGATTATTGTCTCTGTTTTTATTTCTATACTGAGTGATCCCTCCATAAAACTAATAATGAATTATTGCTAGAAAAGAGCAATGATAAATCAAGGTACTTCACTTTGTGTTGAAACCACAAAGTTCAATTAGCGTGCTTTTGTCTGTTTTAAAATACTCATTCTGATTACACTCTTACATCAAGAGGTATTATATTTTGTCTTGAGTTTGTTTGCTGTAAAGTGTTAGAATGGATGGTGAGAAAACAGAGAATACCATGATAAATTATATGCTGTTTGCGTAGAGAGGAGGTCTGACAAACAGACACAAGAAGAGCTGAGTTGCCTTTTACCTGAGTGATGATTATAAAGCTGACCTTAATATTTACCAGGTATCATGGATTATTTGTGAATGTAAATAGGGGCACTGAAAGGAGCTTTGTGCTGCTTTTGTACTTCCTCCGGGGTTGATATATTTCGAAATACTTGTGAACTTCAAAAGGGAATTTTGCAAACGTGTTTATTTAACATAGGTTACAAAACTGCTGACATATTCTGAACCTTTCATCTCTTCTGGAGTGTGACTAGTATCTTTGAAAGGTACAAAAGTGCAATCTATTGGCACAGAGAAACTTGTAAGTAGAGACCAGCATTGATAAACCAATAAGCAAAGGTCTGCAAGACTAAGATGCTGCATGGAGTGTCTACTTAGAATTTGACAGGCACACACACACACACACACATGTGTGGATACCTGCCTTGTATGGAAGAACCTTTCCCAATAATATTAAAATATAATAATTATAGAAAAATATTAAGAAAAAATAATTGAGGATCCTGTTTCAAATATACAAATATTGTTTTATTTAATCATGCTCACAGAACCGTCCTTCCAAAATTGTCATTTGTTGTTAAATACATTCAGAAACAAATAGCTAAAAGTATTCTTCAGTGCTATACCTAATTCCATAATAGTTTAGTATAGTTGTAGCTGCTTGTGTCCTAGGGGCACACAGAAAATAAATCTTGATGTTAATGCATATCTCAGCAGAAAACTATAGCATACCAAGTCCAATGAAAGAGAATCACAGATCTTTAGCCTATTGCTGAGTGCTGACAAACATTAAGGCCCTCATTATGACATAGGTGGTAAATGCTGCCTATCGCCACTGCGACGGCCACCACAAGACCATCGCTGTGGCTACCTACCGTCCGCCAAATTATGACCATAGCCAGAATTCTGCCATAAGGAGGGCGGAATTCTGGCTACGGTCATGACGGCGGACGGCGGTAAGGTGGCGCACGCCAGTAGACCATGATACGGTCTTGCGGTGTTCTGCTGGAGGACACTGCTCCTGTCAGCAGTACCACGTCCGTTCTCCTGCTGGAGGACCCCCTGCAAGCAGGTAAGTCGGATGTCTGTGCGTGTAGGTGTGAGTATGTCAGGGAGAGGTCGGAAGGGGGAGGATGGAGGAGGACTCTGTGGAGGGGGGTGGGGGAGACCCCTATCAGGGCCAGGGAAGGAATTCCCTGGCACTGATAGTGCCTACTGCCATGGTTTTTGTGGCGGTAAAAAAACACGGAAACCATGGCGGTGGGCGGGGTCATATTACTGTGGGCAGCCTAGTGATAGCCGCCGGGCTGGAGACTGTCAACTCTAGCCCGGCGGTCATTACCACCGTGGTGGTCATGTGGTATATTGGCGGTTTGGCTTTTGCTAAACCGCCAATGTCATAATATGGCGGTATGTACCGCCAGCCTGTTGGCAGTACTACCGCCACTATACCATCGACCGCCGGGGTCATAATGACCCCCATGAGATAAGGAAACAACACATAGTTAAATTATGTTAGAGGTCAAAGATCTTGCCATATGGTTAGATGAGAAAGCCAGGTTGAGAGAGATTACTTCATTTTCTTTCATTAACTTCAACACTAGGCATCATCTTCTTCATATGGCTGTGAAATAGTAGTCCTAAAGATGTGATATGTCTATATTAATGTCCTAAAGCTGACAGAATGTGTGTTGATAGTAGTTCTCAAGTCCCCAAAGAGACAGTGCATGATTTTATTGATGCCCATGTCCCTGCAGATTTAGGCCCGTATTTATACTCCGTTTGCGCCGAATTAGCGTCGTTTTTTTCGACGCAAATTCGGCGCAAAACTAACGCCATATTTATACTTTGGCGTTAGACGCGTCTAGCGCCAAAGTATGGGCAAATAGCGTCATTTTTTTGCGTGAACGCCTTCCTTGCGTTAATAAGATGCAAGGAAGGCGTTCCCGTCTAAAAAAATGACGGCGACGCAAATGCGTCGTATTTATACTCCCAGGCAAAAATCACGCCCGGGAGTGGTCGGGTCAAAAAACCCCGCATTTGCGCCACTTTTTAACGCCTGGGTCAGGGTAGGCGTTAAGGGGCCTGTGGGCTCAAAATGAGCCCACAGGTGCCCTCCCATGCCCCCAGGGACCCCCCCTGCCACCCTTGCCCACCCCAGGAGGACACCCAAGGATGGAGGGACCCATCCCAGGGACATTCAGGTAAGTTCAGGTAAGTATAATTTTTTATTTTTTTTTATTTTTTTTGGTGGCATAGGGGGGCCTTATTTGTGCCCCCCTACATGGGTTAGCGCAGTTTAGCGTCAAAAAGTATAAATATGGGCCTTAGCATTTATTAAAGTCACTCTCAAGTCCCTAGAGACATGGGGCCCCATTATGAGTCTGGCAGTAAGTAGACCGCCAGACGTGCAGATGGTGGTTGGACCACCACCAATGCTGCGGTCAGGACGCCATATTTTGACCAAGACGGTCTGATGGTTGTGGCGGTCCTAATCCACCAGGACAGCGCTGCCCTGGGGACTACAACCTTGTTCTCTGTCAGCCACTTCATAGCAGAAGTACCGCCATGAAAAGGCTGGTAGAGGATGGGTGCAGGGGGCCCCAGGGGGGCTGTTGGCATGGGCAGCACAGGGGCCCCCCTGGCTAGCCCACTCGCAATGTTCACTGTCTGCTCTGCAGACAGTGAACACTGCAATGGTGTTGGTGCGCCCTGCATCCTACAGCATTGCCACCGGCCTGATTATGAGCCAGAGACAGTGGTGTAGGCTGTTTTCCACTAGGCCAGTAGGCAGAAACCGAGCTTTCCACCTGCTGACCTAGCAGGAAACTCTTAATGGGCATGGTGCAGAGATAGCCACTTTGGCAGCAACTTCCCTCTCAGAAGTTCGGCAGATGGTCTAAACCATCCATCGAACTCGTAATGATGCCCATAGTGTTGGATTACATTTATGTTGAAGTCCGTGAAGCAGTAGTATGTGATTATACTAGTGTGTAGTGTGTAATTATACTAATATTCAAGTCCCCGCAGAGATAATGTGTAATCAGACTAATATTCAAGACTCTGTAGAGAGAGGATGTGATTATACTAATATTCAAATCACCACGTAGTGTGTGATGGTAGTTGTGATGCAGTCACCTGAGCTAGTGTGTCATTAGAGTGATGCCCAGGTTGGTGGACAGATAGCGTGTGATCACAATTATGTTCATATTCTCCAGAAGATAGTGTCTGATTATAGTCATGCTGAAGTCCCCACAGATATAGTGTTTGGTTTAGTCATGTTCAAGTCCCCCTAGAGATAGTTTAGGAGGACAGTCATGATGACGTTCATGCACAAATAGTGTGTTATTTCAGTACTATCCAGGTCCCCAGAGAGATGGTGAGCTGACGCTCATGTGGAAATAGTGCGTAATTGCAGTAATACCTAGGACTCCACATATATAAAGTTTATTACAGTCACTCTCACGTCCCCATAGAGATAGTGTGTGATTATATTCATGCTCAAGTCTCCTCAGTGATAGCGTGTGATTACAGTCATGTTCAAATCACCACATAGAGATTGTTATGATAATAATGTTCAGGTTCCTGGAGAGATGATGTACTATAATAGTCAGGCTCAAGTCCTTCAGAGATACTGTGTCATTACAGTGAATTCCAGACCACCTAAGAGATAGTGCGTGATAACATGGATGCCTACATTTCCACAAAGATAGTGATTATAGACCTGCATAGAAAGTGTGTGATGAATGTCAAGCACAAGTCCTTGTAGAGACAGGTTTATTTTTAACAGACATATTGATGTCCCTGTAGAGATAGTGTATGATAACAGTTATGTTCAAATCACAACAAAGTAAGACATCTTGCTGCTTTGCATGAAAGGGAGAGGATGGGGATGCACCATATATTACATTATATGGGGCATCCCTGTCCTCTCCTTGCTCTGCAGTACCATTGGCTGCCTAGCACCAAAGCATTTACCCATGCAGCATGGTACAAGGGTGCCTGCATTGCAGGTAGGATTGTTTTGTGTAAAAAGTGATATCTTTGAGCACAAAAACAATCCTTTAAGGCTTTTTCTTCGTTCTACAAGTGCTGTAGAATGCAGCATATGTAAAATAAAGGAGAAAAACAAAGAGAAATATAGATATTTCTGCGTGATACGCCTCCACTGGGAAGGCATAACCTTTTGACACATTCCCAAGTCTACCACTCATGGTAATCTGGGAATGCAACCAAAATCTATGTTGGATGCCTGTGAACACCCATGTTTACCCATGGAATGTCTCCCAGCGACATGCAAATCCTTGAGTTACTCCAGATTTACCAAGCACATCAAGGCCTTGCAAGGTGTCCTTGCTTGCTTAGTAAATCTGAATTATTGTGTTGCCCTTGAGGTACCTTGCTTAACAGAAGGGTAATACAACACTTTGATAAATCTGGCCCATGGTATGTGATGACAGTCATATTCAAATACCCACCAAGATAGTGTGTGGCTGAATATGTTGATGTCAGGTCCCCACAAAGATAGTGTGTGATTATAGACTTGCCCATGTACCTGTAGACATACTATGTGATGAAAGTCATGTTCAAATCCCTGCAGCAATAGCGTGTGATTAATTATATTGGTGCCCAATTCCCTACAGAGTTGGTGTGTGATATAGGGATGGCCTGGTCCCCTCAGAGATGCCATGGTCCAAACAGAGGTAATGTGTGATGATAGTAATGTTCAGCTCACTGTAACAATAGAGTTGATTGAATACATTGATACCCATGTTCCCACAAAGTTAGTGGGGGAATTTAGGGATGCCCTACATAGCTAGTTTTTGATTATAGTCATGTTCAAGTTCCCACAGAGAAGTTGTGTGATTACACTGATGTTAAAGTACCCAGAAATAATGTATTATAACAGTGATGTTCAAGTTCCCACAGAGATAGTTTGTGATTACAATGATGTGTGATAGTGATAGTGTGTATGAGTACAGTGATGTGTGTGATGATAGTTTTGTTGAATATCTCACACAGATGGTACTGGTGGTTCAGTAAACTAATGTAACCACATGGTCTCCCACTCACATGTTTGAATTGTGGTTCTTCCACTCAGCAGTTCATCTTTCTGAGGTTAATACAATGAGAACCATTGACTTGGGTAACAATAAACATCCGCATCACTATAGCAAGAGGGAAATGCCAATGGGTAATTATTTTAGATCAACCACTCCATAGGAGTAGTGTTTTTTGTTCTGCTAATAACTTTGGTCCCATTTGACAAATTGCCATGAAACTTTCTAAAAAGATGCTGCTTTTTGATTAGTTTGTGCATGGAAAGTTTTGGGAGATATGTCTAGTAGTGACCAAGAAAAAAATCACCATGCACTTTTCTTTAGACAGGGTTACAGTAATAACTGTGGAATTTAATTACACTAAATTTGTCAGGAAGCTAAGTGTTGGTCTAGAGACTGTGCTTTTAGTTATTTGGTGTGAATTAGATCAGTAGTTTTTTTAGAAATTAAGGATCAAACATATTTGTATATCTGGATGGTTGGGTCTGAGAGAGGCTCAGGAGCCTCTCGCAGGAACGCAAATTCAAAATAGTGTTCTGATTGGCAGAGGGACCTTTTTTGCCATGGCCAATTTGCTCCCATAGAAGTCTGGCTGCCAGCAACATCAGAAAATTGTTCCTAGAAGCCGTTACAGGACTCGGGGACTTAGTTCCCTGTCCTTAAGTTTGACGAAATAGATTTCACAGGCCAGGGCTAGGCATGCACTGTCCCCCAAGGCTCCATGGGGGGAACCCAAAGGGTCCACCCTGGGGCCAAAATACCAAAATAATCAGCAATTTTGCCATGCTCTAGCACAAGTCCAGTGGAATTAAAAATTAAGTGGCAGACCTCAGCCATACATTTTGATGAAGGTGAGGAGGACACAATGTCCCCCCCCATGAGCCATTTTAGGGCCCAGGAGCCCACCCCCATGGCCATATTTCATAAGGGGAGGTGGGCGCATAGCCCCCCTCCCTGAGCCTTGAAAGGCCTTGGGACCCCTATTCCCTGCAGCCAAAATATTTAATTGAAGGGGAGAGGGCCATGGGAGCCCAGTGTTGAGCCATTACGGGACCCAGGGAGACCTTCACTGGGGACAAAATTAGCAAAACAAGACTTTAGAAGCACCAGGGACCCCATCCTCCAGGGTTGGCTCATATACTCTGTCGTTTCCCTGCCTGCATCATCACGGGCTAAAAAACTTGTGTTTGCTCCCACCTGATGGGAGCATTTCTGAAACTCCCACCAAATGGGAGCAAACATAAAGTCTGCAACTAGCAGCAGGAGCTTTGAAAATGCTCACGCCAGCTGGGAGCAGACTTTTGATCAAGATGTTGCTCTTGTCCTGAGGAAACAGCATAAATAGCTGTTCTGTTTGGGTGGGAGCAATTACGGCTCCCACAGCATGCGGGGAGCTGGCCGGAGATGGGGGGGCACTAGGGCTCTCAATGTGGCCCACTGTCTGTCTTAAGGGTCTTAAGGGTGCCCTGGGTGTGCACTCATCGATATTAAATGCAGGGGTTCCCAGTTCCAGAATATGATTGGAGAGAGGGAACGCTCGCCCCCTACCCTTAAAATAAACACAGCCTGCGGAGATAGGGTCTCCAGGGCCTTTAAAAGGCTCAGGTAGGGGAGCCATGGGCCACCCTTCTTCTTGATAAATTGATCGGGCCCTGGAGGTTGTGGGCCCTAGGTCCAAAAATGGCTTGGGGTAAGTGGCCATGTGCCCCCTCCCCCATAAATAATATAGTTGGCCCCGAGATATGGGGTGCCTGTGGCCGTAATAGGCTCAGAGGGCCACATGAACCCCCTTCCCTTTAAAGCAGATACAGTCCTCGGACCCTGGGGGATGAGGTCCTGAGGGCCACAATAGGGTTGGGGAGGGGCACCATGTGGCCCCTTCCCTTCAAAAGAGATACAGACCTGGGACCCTGGGGGATGGGGTTCCTCAGGCCATAATAGGCTTGGGGAGGGAGGGACATTAATGTCCCTGGAAATGGGGTCCCCAGAGCCTAACAAGGCTCAGGGAAGGAGCTGCGTGACCCTCCACCCCTTCTATTAAAAAAAAGGGCCTGAGGATGGAGTCCCCAGGTTCTAAGGAGGCTCAGGGCAGGGGGGGGGGGCAAATGATTCCTGTCCTCTTCAAAATACTTAAGGCCGTGGGGGATGGGGTCCCCAGCCCCTTATGAGACTTGGGGGGCATGTGCTCCCACTCTCCCCAAAAAAGGTCCTGTGTATGGCATTGGGGTCTTATGGAGGGGGGCCATGTGGCACCCTCCCCAAGCCTCATTAGGCCCTGGGCACCCCATCCCCCAAGGATGCATGTTTTTTAAGGGAAGGGAGCTTGTGGCCCCCACCCCTTTTTACAAAAATATGTCCCAGGGGGATGTAGTCCTAGGGCCTATTGAGGCTTGAGAAGTGGGCCAGCATGATTTTCTGCTCTGTTTAATTGTAAATAGCCCTGGGTATGGGGTCATTGGGCCAATTAAGGGTAGGTTAAGGGGGTGTATGCCCCTCTCCCCTTAATATTGATCTTTTGTCCCACAGGCCCAATTGCCCACTCTATCTTTGGCTGTGGGCAGGATGGGGTTGGCTGCCTGTGAGGAGTTGGAAGCAGGGCCTGCTGCAGCACAGTCCTTGTGGCACCTAACCCACCAACAAACAAAGACCAGGCATGGTGTAGGGTTGGCTGCCTTCAGATGGCTGCCTATGTGGTGTTGGAAACAGAGCTTTGCTGCAAGCTAGGCTGGTGGCCAACTCCACGCTGCACACGATGAATGGCCATGTACATAGTGAGATTGGCTGCCTGCAGGGGTGTCTACTTCATCTGGGTGGTTAGGCCACAGGGCCTGGTTGCAGGCCCTGTGTCCAACCCTCCAGAACACACATCTGAATGCTGGGAGTTGGCTTCACATATGGTAATAAAAGATTACTTTACTTTAAAAATGTCTTAGAAATTCCCTGAGAAAAACAAAGGTTAAAGTAACGTTATAGTTAGGTGAACGTTTTAGACTAAAAAAACATGGAAATTCACAAGTTATAGTTAGGAGAGCTAACTGTAACTTTTACCCCCACCACGCAGTGCTTATGACCTCACATATTACTTCACTCATGACATGTTCTATGACATTATTCATGACATCACTGATGACATCTCACATTACTTCATTGACATCATCCAATAAGTGTGAGTTTTCTGTAACTTTTCTACTGCTGAGTCTATGATTTGTAACCCGGTTGGTTACCTAATGAGGATTGGGAGTTTGGAGTCTTGGGCTGTGTGTTGTAGGGGCTTGGGTGTCTAGAAGGAGGGAGTTCTCTTTGAAGAGATCTGTACCGGGCAAAGGTTATGTGTTATAGAGGTTTAGCCTCCTAAAGGGGCGTGGCTCTCTGGAGGGAGTGGACTGTCTGTGAAGAGCTGTGTACATTTTGAGGGCTGTGCATAGTAGGGGCCTAGCCACAAAATTGGTCTTGGGGTCTAGAGGGAGTGGGCTATCAATGAAAAGCTGTCCACAGGGTGAAAGCTGTGTTTAGCAGGTGATTGACTAATACCGCATCACTTTCACATTTCTTTTTTCAGTGTATTTGTAGGGTTTTTACAACATAAAGTTAAATATGATCACAATACCTAACTATACCTTCACTGTGAGAAAGTGGATTATTAGTTGGGGTGGATAGTAGTCCCCCACAAGGCACTATTACTGTTAGGTTCAGTAAAGGTTTCAGTAATTTAAACCTGAGCTCAACCCCTGGGAGCTATGGCACAAAACAGAAAGGCCTAATTTAAGAAAATGTGTAAAGCATTTATGATTACCAAAACTGTTATAATGTTCAAAACACAACACAATAAAAATTCCACTCGAATTTACAAAATTAGAGAACTTTTTATGAACAAAATTACATCAAAACATCTGCAACCCAGTAAGGGGATCCAGAGATAGGAATTTTCAAAATTGTAAATAAAAATTGCACCAAAAAGTGCAATCTGCCATTTGTGGCCAATTTGGCGTTCTAGACTGGACAAAAGTCAAAAGCTGAGGCAGACCATGGTCGATCACCAATCAGAAAAAGGGATTGAGTTACTTTCTCGAAGCAGGGCTTGATGTCAATAGGTTGCAGGAGGATGGGGGTCCAATTTGGCATTCTATGCCGGAGCAAGGGTCAAAAGCTGAGGATTACAATGGTCGATCGCCAGTCTGATACAAGGAATGAGTATGTCCTGTTCAGAGAGTTACCTTCTCAGAGAAGGGCTTGATGCCAACAGGTTGCAGGAGGATGGGGGTCCCAATGTAGTCATCAACAAAAGTGGGAAGGATCAGAGCAGAAGTTCACAATTCATACCAAAACTGTCCTCAACGTCAATCAGGGGTCGGTGGCACTGGTTCTGGTGATGTCTTTAGCAATTGGTCAACAGCATTTCTCTGGAGTTTAGGATTCTCTCAGCAAAGCAAGGCTACAGGCTGGTGCCAGTGAAAGGGTTTGATGCCATCAGATGTGGCTTGGACATGGGTCCCAGTGAAGTATGAGGTGGGAGTTGCAGGAAGTCCAATCTTGCTGGCGAAACAAGTCGTAGTCGTAAGTTGATTCTCTTGAAAAAAACTTGTCAGAATGTTTTAAAGGCCCTACTTTTAGGGTGAGACAGGAGTAGTACACTCTGACACCAGCAACGGGTTCCATGACCTTGGAGAAAACATGTGAGGGTCAGGACTCATACCATGGGGAGCCACCAGCAGGATCCAGGGAGGGATCCATTGAAATTGGTAGCCGGGCCTTGCAAGGAAGTGAGCTTGCTTCTTTGCATCCAAGTAGCTTAACAAGAGGTTAGCTAAGCCTTGGAGTCTATTTCTTTGACATAGATACGAATGTAAGAAGGTTCAGCTCTTAGGGGGTCTCCTAATGGTTTACAAGATCAGGTTCAGTCCTTTTTCTGTGTACCACGAGTCCAGTAGTTTGATGTAGTTTCTGTGTGCCCTACTGAAATCATCCCCACAGTGTCCCTCTCTAACTTAATCCAACCTGGCAGAAATGTTCTCTCCCTTTGCAGAGCTCCAGTGCTAAACCTGCAGGGGTAGCATGGGAAATGACCATCCCCACCTATGTGGTCACTCAAAACCGGTTATGGGGGCAGCTCCCCTCCCACTGGGATTGGTGCCTGACTGGTGAGGGGGGCAAAGGAAGGGGTAAGCCCAGTTGCTAGAAACATCTGCCAATGACAAAGTAGGCATTCTTTGAAGGTCAGGAAGAGGTTGGTCACAGCCTCCAAGTCATCCTTCTTAAGGAACAAAGATACTGCCCCACACCAGAAGCCTCTGGTCAGGCCCTGCATCCAAGCCCCAAACCCCGCCACACACAGCCAAAGGATGCAACCAACCCCCCAGCAGGTGGTCATCAACTCATCATGCACAACTGTGCATGACTTGTTTCTGGCCACTGGGACATATTATTTTAATGCTTTTTTCCAGTTCTGCTCTGAGGTACTCCGAATACACTTCCATGCCACAACCAGGGGCATCAAAATGGATTCTACATGTGTTAGTAATCAGATTCATGCACACAAAAGTCCTATTACCATCTTAGTATCATATGTTCACTGAACGCCACACACATACAAGATACTAGGTATTGGGCTTTACAATGGAACTTTACATAATAAGGGTCAGTAAACTGAGTTCTCTCTGAAACAAAGAAAAAGGTCTGGTTACACTATAATCATAAAATATGGCAAGCTGCCCCCCTGGTTTATGTGATGCACCCATGACAGGGAAGGTAATCTGCTGTTTGCTTTAAGGCCATGCTTGGTGTGCCTTTCTAGGTCAGAGGCCTAAGTCTCTGCCATGAAACCAGTGCCAGACAAAACATCCAAATACCAATTTTTCACATTCAATGAGGAACTCAGAGCAGTGGAATCACTTGGGCATCACTCTTGGGAGATTCTTGTCCCATTACCCATATTCAGGACCACCTTCCACTGGAATACCTGTTAGTCTCAAAAGAAAG
The DNA here is from genome assembly GCF_031143425.1 of Pleurodeles waltl. NCBI lineage: Eukaryota > Metazoa > Chordata > Amphibia > Caudata > Salamandridae > Pleurodeles > Pleurodeles waltl. The sequence goes on from NC_090444.1 coordinate 638,924,492, forward strand.
GATGGAACTGAATGAGAGCCATTCTGACGTCACTGCCCCCTTCCAGACTAGGGTTTATGTGCACTATTGGTAGTGTAATATCCCAAACCCCTCACTCTCCTCAGGACTTAGGGCATTAATTCTACAGCTTTGATTCCTCTTAACAACTCCTAATTGACAAAAGTGGTGGTTCACTGACAAAATATTGTGGCAAAAAAATTAGTTGACATATTGTGGCAAAAATATTGTTTACCACAATATGGTGCTCATATGCTTATAATGGTGAATACAAAAACATCGGATAAATAATATTGTTGAAACTAATATCATTCAACAATTGACACAAATATATATATATATATATATATATATATATATATATATATATATATACATATCATATTTATTTTACATTACATTATTTGTTAATATTCAAGACATATTAATATCACAATATATGTATATATTCATAGTAACATTAATAAAATATGTATTCATTAATTATGTGTGTGTATATATATATATATATATATATATATATATATAAATATATATATATATATATATTTTTTATATATATATATATATATATATATATATATATATATATATATATATATATATAAACTCTCTGAAGAGCTATGATGATAGTGAAAAATGTGTCAAAGTCTGCTTTTATGCATTGCAGTTTGGCTTGGATGGTATTATACCAGTCCAAAGCTGTAATACTGTGGCTGGAGTAGTAAAAGGCTTTTTTTAATTTTACAGCTTGGCATGAATAGCACTAAGTTACTACTATGCTTAAAGACTTTGCGCCTCATTACGAGGTCACAGTGGCAGTTGTGCCGCGGTGGGACCGCAAGCACTGCCAGTTCTCCTCCACAGGCAGCGCCACACTAGGGATTACGACACCCCTCTCCGCCTGGTTTTACATGACAGTAGCACCGCCAGGTAAAGGCTGGTGGAGATGAGGTGCAGGGTTCCCCAGGGGGGGCCCATGCGCTGCCCATGCACTTGGCATGGGCAGTGCAGGGTCCCCCGCTGGCCAGCCACGTCACGATATTCACTGTCTGCTTTGCAGAAAGTGGACACTGTGAAGGGTGCTGGTGCACCCTATGCACTACAGCATTGATGTCGGCTATGTAAAAACCAACGCCAATGTTGTAGGCTGTTCCCTGCTGTTTCTGCCCACTGACAAAGTGGGGAAATAATAATGGGGCACGCGGGAAGGCATCCGCACTGGCGGGCCCTGACCATGCGACTTCGGCGGACGATGTAAACCATCCGCCAAAGTTGTAATGACTCCCTTTGTTCTTTTCTATTATGGCATGGATGACACTATGCTAAAAGTAAAACAATTAATGCTATAAAATCTATGTAACCGTTAATATAAAAACTACTGGAGTCTAAGCATATTAATTATATTATTCCCACTCTATTCTATGCAGCAGTAGGGAGGTGTTGGACTTCAGAGAGATTAGATTTACTTTATTTTATAAACAATTAATAACATTTATATAAACAATATTAACACATAAAATGTATATAGCAACTAAAACACATTAAAATAATTAACAATATTTTTTATTGCAAACATCAATATTATTTAAAACACTATTACCTGAAAAACGATATTCATGTCAATGATATTTCCGCATCATGATGTTTGTATGTCATGATATTTAATTTTTGACATTTCTATCTCCTGATATTTTTTACTTATTATTTTGTCTAAATACGCTGCAGTAGTGTAGCCAGTGTGTCTTGTGAATAGTCATAGAAGGACAGGAGTCCCAAGGGTGCTCTTTAAATGATAAAATACAACAGTATTCAGGGTTCAGTGGGTCTCTCATGTCTCTGGGCCCCCGTGCTACTGCACCTCCTGCACCAATGGCAGGTGCGCCCCAGGATGCCTAAGGTCCTTCCCTGCAGCTACAGCTCTCTGATTCTCAGGAAGGCTTGGGTGTTGCTAGACCAGAAGGACATTTTAGTGGTGAAATTCTTGTAATTCAAGACTTGTGCATTAGATGAAGTTTATACAATTTCTCAAAATGTTGCATTACATAATTTTGGATAATTGTCTTTAAATGCAGAAGAATTCATTCATGCTGAAAATGTCTTACTGAGGGACATTTTCTGCTTGAACCAGCAAGACTTTTTGCATGAAGTGGCAGTGTATGAAAAAAGTAACAAGATGCCTGAAAACCTCGTTATACTCTACAATCATACTTTTTTGCCCTTTTCTGTGAATTTACTAAAAAGGTTATGCAATTTTGCACATCCCTAATTTTAACCACATACTTGGAATCACGTTTTAATCCAGGGAGGGTATACCACGTTAGTTGGATGTACCCCAATCTGTACAGCAGTTGTTAAAATTGCACAGCGAGTTAGTGTGCCCTTTGCTATAGACTGAGGTGTAACACTAGGTCACAGGTTAAAAACCCCTTTAGGGTCAACTCGGACTTACATATTTCTGTGTTTAATAAAATGAGTAGCATTGTAACATCCGCACATTGACAACTGCATGTATAGGCATGAGCTATTTATGTGCTCAATATCTGTAAATTTTGCCTTTCCCTACAGGAGCTAGACCAGAAAGTGTAATTTCACTAATGTTTCTTATTTCTCAACTGACCATATTTAGTATTTTATTTGCTTTTGACACTAGAAACCTCTTCTGCTGACCTTATAATATACTTCTAAAATGTAAAGTATCTCAAACATTGCAAAGCCTACTTGCAATGTAAGCTAAACAAGTTTTATAGAGGAGACCACCTGCCATGTATGAGATTTTGGTGTGAGTTTCCTTGGAACTTATATACTGAGCACAATGAAGCAACTTTGCCTTGATGCTCTAAGATTTCTATTATTGACATGAATGCTGGCGTGCCTTAATCATTTACTGTGCAAGATAACGTTTTATTTATAATAGAATTTTGTCGATATGTCAAGAACTGTTCATTTGAAACAGTTTCCCCTTTGTGAGAAACTGACTTGTTATGGTATGTTCTGCAGTTTACTGAGTAAACAGGTTTCCAAGTGGCTCACATTTTACAGCATGCCCAGAGTGACAAGGCCATTTTCGATCAAATGAATGATGTGCGTCTGTCAGAATTTGTAAAAAATACATATTTCTTTTCCAATGCAACCAGTTCCTTACCCCCAAACACATACATTTACACTATTCACGAACCATCCTGAACCTCCACTCTTTGAAGTGAAAGAATTTTTTTTCAAATGTCAGAGACTTTTCACAAGTAAGAGGTAATTTTTTTTCAGAAATGCACCCCCTAAAAAAAAAAGCCAAAAAAGAAGATTGCGTTGATTTTGAAATTTTCAAGGCAAAAAAAATGCCTAGAAGCTAAAATAGTAATTTAAAGTGGTTTTCCTTAATAACACAATGAAAGCATTGATGTTAAACGTTCTGCGTACTTGTGCAGGTTAACTCACTGCTGTTCCATAAATACACTCATACAGGATACTTAGGGGCATATTTCCATGCCCCTTGCGCTACCTTAGCACCGCTAAAGTGTCATTTTTTTGACGCACGTCAGATTTACGAAGTGGTGCAATTCATGCACTGTGCCACTTTGCAACCACTTGCACCAAATTACGCCTGTCATAATGTATGCATGGGGGTCATTCTGATGCAGGAGGGTCTGAAAAAATGGCAAAGTGAAATTTACTAGATTTCACTGCACCATTTTTTCCATAATTTTTAACACCTGCTCAAGGCAGGCGTTAAAAAACACACCCATTAAAATCAATGGGCCTCCCTGTGCTTTGCTGCGTCAACATTTTTTATGTTAGTGCATCAAAGCGCCACAACAGCATCAAAAAATTCAGACGCTGTTCTGGTAGCAACTGCCATGGTGTGCTGTATTGTAACAAGAGAAATGGCCCATCAGCACCAATGCGCCACTTTCTCACAAATATCCCCCAGAGCTTTTATTAAATCGTGAAGATTCCTTGGCTATTGCCATTTTTTTATGTAGTGCAAACTTGACTAAAGTGCAGTAGAGCACTTTACATGATCACCAGATCACATTACCCAAGGTAAGACTTTTTCATAGGGCACGAGGAGATTAAAGGCCAGATTTATCAAGGTTTACAATGCCTTTGCACGACTCAACGTAACGTAAGGGTGATGCAAAACCTCGATGAGATTAACCAAGTCATGCAAGGCTCTCGTGTATAGCCCTGCGTGGCTTGGTAAATATGGAGTACCATAAGGCAGAACAAGTCACTGCCTTGCATTACTCTGTGTGGTGGGGGTGTTACAATGGGTTGAGTGTAGGTGTTTCCACACATCGACTCATGTATTCTGAGGCATTCCCAGATTTACCAACACTGGTAGACCAGGCGATGGATCAGAATTGTACACCTTCCCTTCAGAGATGCAACGAGGAGAACTATCTTTGTTTCTCCTCATTAGTTCCTCTTTCTAAGTGTATTGCATTCTAAAGCACACTTAGAAAGAGGAATATGCCTCTAAGTATTGTTTTTGTGTGGGAAGGTGTCCACTCCTTCACAAAAACAATCCTGCTTCTGTTGCAGGCAACCTTGTTTAATGACGCAAGGATGTCTGCTTTGGCGCTAGGCAGCTGATTTTGAACCAGCACAGTCAGAGGACAGGAATGTGCCATATCCTCATGGATATGGAGCATTCCTGCCCTCTCTCTTTCAGGAAGCGCAATGCAGTAAGTGTCTTGCTCGTTGCGCTGCACAAAAGAATGATAAATTTGCCTCTAAGTGCTTTGTCCAGAAACACTGGAGGTTTAGCTAACACCAGGACTTTTCCAAATTCCAAATTTGGCTGCTTTAGTTTATATAAAAATAAAGCTCCTCAGTATTTGCTCCACTTAAAAATACTTTTTAAATGTTTTTGCTCCACTTGAAAATACTTTAAAAATGTTTTTTAAATGAGCACAAAAACACTTTGGGCAGATCCTCAGCCTTTAGTGCTCAACCTCATTCTGCCTGCGCATAAGTTTCAGGCGATTCTCAACTACTGCTATTTCCGCCTACCTCCTCTGCTTACTTAACTAAGGAGTGTTAATAGTGTTGCAGAAGGGCCCATTTCCCAGACTATAACGTTTGCACATAGCAAATTACAGAAACCCTATATATTTTGAACACAAGGTCAATCGTTTACGGGAAAAATAATAAGTAAGCTGCAAGGAAGTTCTTGTATTTGTAAGCCTTTCAGTTTGCTCAGGTACAGTTCTTTAAATGTCAAATGTCATTTTGTACTAGTCCTGCTTAAATTGGTACGGTTACATTGCCATGCTGGAAATTCAAATAAATACAAGCTATTATTAAATAACTGGTGATTTTTCATTTGTGCTTATTTGTTCAAGGTCAGAGTCCGATCGGTTTCACTACATTAATTTCTTTTGGCTGTGCTTCTAACAGGGTGTTTGTTCATCTTTTGTGCTGGCTGTTCTTTTGAAGGGGGACTTAAGGTAGGAAGGAAAAGTCATTGAGTACTGTGCTATGCAGCAAAGACAGTTACATTCTCTTATGGCCCAGTTCATTTGCACCTTGGGGACTGGATGGCGGGAGAGAATCTGCCAGTGGAATTAAGTCCACCAAAGCAATAGTATGGCATGGTATTTCTGCTGGTGCATCCACCATCAGTTAAGAGTTCTCCAAGGATGGCCTTATGATTTCCTTCAGAAGTCTGTAGATTTTATAACTCACTATCTCTGACTATTGTTGGAGTGTGTCTTTTAAAATTAATAATAACATAAAAAGCTTGCAATATATTGTGTAATGAAGCTGCATAGAAAATATGTTAACGTAGAAAATAATGCACGCATTTGAAATGCGCCCACGGGGAGTGGCTACCAATGTATTCGAAGATTAATGAAAGTTATTAATGATGAATTAATAATGTATTAATGTTTTGAATTTGTATTAGCATATTATATTTAGAGTCATGAATTAGGGGTTTGTTAACAAAATTACTAGGCCTTAGTTAGCGAGGGTTTGGGCCTAGCTGCCTGGTCTCATATTAAGCTGTGTTTTCCTAACGTGCAATGTTCTGTCTTCCTGAAGGACACAACGCTGTACTTTTCCAGAAGCTAGAGATGTGTGTGTAGCCGTAGTAAATTCTTTCTCATGGGACCCGACTTGCTCAAAGAGACATTCTTGCTGAATGCAACAGTGTAATTCGTAACAGGTGCAAGGCTGCCTGGAGTAGGAGAAAACAATAGGACTACTGACTGGAGCATAAAGTGTAACTTTTCTTACCTGACATTCCACCCGATGAAGACTTCAATAACGAGAGCGAATCAACGACATGAGAACTGTGTTCTGTGAGATGTGTGAAGAATTATGGGTCGGAGATATTGATGCACCAAATATTATCCAATGGGGAATTAAGGGCTAGTTCGACAGGTTTGATATAAGTGCATGACCCGAGGAGAAATCGGACATTGTTTGCCATTATTCTGACATTCTGCCTTAAGCCATAGTTTGCCATTTGGAGACTTTGCCGTTTATTCTTCCTGATACTTTAAACCATCCTCTAGCTAAGTCCTTACTGATGCTTACTTCTCCTCCATATGAGGGCAGAGCCTTATTATTTAGCTATGCCATATTGAGACTTTGCCCTGTCCTATCTTTGCTGATGGTGAATCGACTGATGTCCTGAGAACGAAGACTGACGCTGTTTGCTGATTCATTGGAGGGGTAACTATCTGATGAAAATTGTAATTGTCTGTTTGCCTTTTCTTTCCAGGTACCAACTTCTCTTTGATAGAGGCCATAGCTAGATGTTTTCCAAATTTGTGTTTGCTAAATTGTTTTGCATGAAGCCCAACATGCTGATGCTAATTCGAGGGAAGCTAAGGTGTTCACAAATACCGGGTGCAAATAGACAAATGACTGAGTTCTTGCTTTGTTGAATCTTGCACTACTGAAACTTTGCTAACTGCTTCTTATTAATGATGTGTTAATGTTTGATGAATATTCTCTATGCATTGATTAATTTGTGTTCTAATTACAAAATCTGAAGAGTTACTAATGAGATGAATTTCTAATGAGATTAACGGAGATGATATTAGATTGTAACCAATAGGGAAATAAATATTCTAACTCTTAACTAAATTGGTGTGGTTATTCTTGACTGAAAGCTAATGGTGTGTTCACTTTATTGATTCCTATTAAATGTTATTGATTAATGTGTTAATTAGTTACTGTGAATATTGATTGGGTTATTGATCCATTGATTTTGTGATGCCAGAAAGATATCCCGTACTGGGAAGTCCCCGAAAGTGGTCAAAAGGTTGATCGGCCTAGCGTGACTCCTTGTAAGTTTACATATCAAGGTTCTGATGTGCTTTCACTATGAGCCACACCGTTATTGAGCCTCAGTTCCATTATCTTCCAAAATGTAAAGGAATTAGATCCTGCACAAAATGGCTAGTTTAGAGTTGTGAAGTTGCTGATAACTTTCCTATTTATGGAGTAAGTGCACATTTGTAGGTCGACCCCCCAGCAAACTTTTCTGTCAACATATGGATAGTATGGTGGAGGAGTACCTATATATCTAGAAAATCCACCAGTGGATTCTCCTATTGTTTAGCACTTATTTCACAAAAAGGATTTTGTGTTATGCATCTGGGATGATTTAGAGTTGAGGGGTAAAATTAACTCTGTCAGCCCTCAGCTTTAAACATCCAAAGTCCCAAACACTTCTTGCACATCATGCAGACCAGCTCAGAGCCTACCTAAAGCTCAAACCAACCAAAACCGAATTCCTGTAATTGACCAAGAACAAAAGACACAATACAGCACTAACCTCCCTCAATGACACGAACCATGATGGCTTCAAAACCCAACTTTCACCGAATGTCAAGTCACTTGCATTTACCCTGGACACCACCCTCAACCTCAAGGAACACTTGGCAAAAAAAACAAAGGCTACTTGATACCATCTCTCCCTTCTTAAGAACGTCAAAACCATTTCTTCCAGAAAGTGACTTCAGAACTGCTTTTCAAGACCTCATATACTTGCATCTGGATGATGGTAATGATTTCGCTCCTTGGCCTCACAGATTTCATACAGTCTCCATTTAGGGGAGTCCTACATGCTGCAGCACATCTTGTTCAGGGTCTGAAGAAATATGATCACATCACGCCCCTCCTGATGGAACTCTATTGGCTCACCTTGCCAGCCTGCACCATCTGAACCTGTTGCATCATTCACAAAGCTATCATGACTAGCACATCAGTTTATGCTGCAGTCAAGCTCATGCTTTTTGGTGGATTTGTAGCCAGGACACCATCAGCCTAAGAAGTGTAAAAAATAAAACATCAAGACAGCTAGACTTTTTCCAGCTATTCACCTAGGATCTGGAACAACATTCCTGTATCCAAGTTGCTCCAATTTAGGAAAGAGTTGAAGACTCACCTCTTTAAAGAATAGTACATCGCTATGCATTAACTATCCATAACCAAGCTTTTTCTCTTATTAGTAGACATTATTCTGTCAATAGCCATAAGCAACTACTGCACTGCCGTTGGGCTACGTTTGAGCTACAGAAATACCACATGCATACATAGATATATACTTGACAAGCAATTTGAAATGTATTTATTTGAGAAGACTGTACCTGTTGACAATCTGTCTTCAGAATTGCATCTGTCATATTGTACTAGAAATGAGGAAGATTCTCTGCACAGGTCAAGAAATCTCCAATGAAGAATGTGTCACTTACACCACAATGTAGAGGATTTTCCATGACTACCCAGCATTAAAACCGTGTCTTAATCCTATTGTATCTCCTGGGATATTTAAAGTAGCTAAAACAAATAGAGATCTGATTTAGAGTTGGGTCACAATGAAACATCCTCCAGTGCCTGGAGGAGGGGCTGAACCTGGATGAGAATCTACTGTAGAATACTATCCACTACTTTGTTAATATGGTTGAGGACCTACCAATGGTGAAGCTGCCTGTACATCTACTGCCATCAACAATCCAAGGATTTCTTGTCATTACCCAACTACTAACCAAGTCTTAGGGTCACTACAGCAGTGTAAATTCAGCAGCTAGACTCTCTATTGGCAGAGAACTCTCCAAAAGGAAGACATGCTTTGTTATTGTAAACACCCATCATTAAATCAGCTTGCACCTAAATCTCACAATGACAAATATATTTGCTTAACCACTCTAGTCCAGGATAGTGAATAGTGCTACCAGAAAACCAAATAATACCACAGAAAAACAAACCCCTACTTCTCCTGTTCAATCCTCAAATCCCTAATCTGAATTACATATTTTGTGGATTGGATTCTTTACAGCCAACCATTCATTCCAGTGCCAGGATCTCTTACGATCACAGCCAGCTATATAAAGAAGATACCCCACTTCCCACAAGCTATGAACCCAGAATTTCTGAAGGTATATGACCAAGATCCCCTCCAACCCACAACCCAATGCAACACATGTCACTTCTGGTGTAAACCTGGGTATCCTCACCTGGAGTCATAGTATGAACATGACACGCTGTCCCACTCTGCATCACGGCACACCTTTAACAGATTAGGAGAGTGCGTTCTATTTGAACCAATGGCCTGTTCAGAGCACAGACAAAAAGGCACTATTGAAGGTCAGAATGACTGTTTCAAGTCACTGCTTTGCATTTCACGATAGGTAGTGATCTAGCCTGATTTTGAAAGGGGGCCAAGGATTTCCCCTGTAGGCAGGGGCAGCGCCCGACTGCACCAAAGTGCACGGTGCATGTCTTGAGGGCTCCTTGCACACCTATCCCTAATACCAAAGGGTACTATCAGGTGTTGAGTGCCTGAGCACCATATTTATGTTGTGCATAAACAGAGCACCTTTGGATGCTTTTTTGGCATTGCCTCTGCATCATTAATACACTGTAGGCACAATAGCAAAGGGTTCACTTACTTGTGTGAGGCGACACACCCATGCAGATCAGGGAACACCTGTGATCATACAGAGCACATTTTGCATCTGTGTGATACATATTACTCAAGGGGCCACAGATTCATCTATGGTCCCTTCTGCAATATTAAAATGCACTGGGAATGCTAAGTTAGGCTACATAAGTAGGATGAGTAAGCTCACACATGAGCCTATAGCCATCTGTGCTACAGGACTTAAACTACGCCTCACTAATGAGGCCCAGCAATGCCAAAATCAGTCAGGGTTACTTGTGTTCTCTTTCAGAGGGGATATGGACAAATATTTCAGTTTGGAAAGTCCCATGTAGGTTGTGCCAAGGCTAGTTGCATGGTTTGCATATGGCTGATTAATCTGTCATAACACACAAAAGCTGAAAAGATGGACTGGAATGCGGCCCAAAATACCTAACTGTGGGTGAGAATAATTCAAGCATACCATCTATCATTTGTGTTCTGTCTAAGAGAGTCTCTCGAAGTAAGATGAGTGTGCCCAGCTATGGATTTAAAGCTCACTGTGCCAAAGGACTCAAGCTGCACTTCACTGATGAAGCCTAAGGAGCCCGGGGCTGGTATGTGGTTGCTTGTGTACCGATTCAGACAGAACATCGCCTGGCACTTTGTTTTATGCTGTTTCTAGCTGGGTTGGTCAAAAATGATTCACATACTCTGATTTCTGTAACTGCACAGATGAGCTGAAACACAATGGACTGCAATGACGATGACTCCCAGAGGAGTTACCAGAAACTGAGGTTAATCTAAGTATTCCATCCATGAACTTTTGGTTCTCCATAAACTCAGACACTTACTTAAAAAAATAATCTGGAATTCGAGTGGATGCACCAGAACTTTTTCAAATTAGGATTGGGATAATAAATTAAGAGGAAACCAAAAGACAAACTATGTATTATGAACTGGTAAGTGGCAGAACTAAAAAGCTGCTCTGAATAAACAAAATATGAATCTATCACTGTTTAAGACTCTGAATTGTGAACTGCTTTAAAAAATCATATTTGGCACAATAAAACGATTATTGTCATAAAGATAAGGTTTGTTTATCTTTACTCTACAAAACAGGGACTTGGTCTCCCATAGAAGAGAGACCATTCCTAGTATGGTTGAGCAACCACTCTTAAGATTGGTACATGACAATTACAGTAATTTATACATTACAGGATGAATCTTAACAACTCTCAATGACTTTTTGGTTTGGTCACCAAAACAAAAGTCACTTCATTGTGATCAGTACTCATGCTGCCATTATGTATGCAGAAAATATACACGACCTCCTTGCCACACATAACTTTCCTAACCCTAAATCTAATTCTACTCCTGAACCTAGCCCTAGCCCTGAACCTAACCAAAGCCAGGAGCCTAATTGCTACCTCTAAACTAAACCTTAGCCCTGAGCTTAAGCCTTGCAATAACCTCAAATCCAACCCTAGTCCTAACCTAACCCTAAACCTTATAAAAAACTTGTCTTAATGGTTACCTACTAATTAGACTAGATTCTGACTCCCAATGTCTTTGTCTTGAAAATATTTTGCGCACGATATTTGAGCAACAATATTTTAAACCATGGGCCTGATTACAACTTTGGAGGAAGGTGTTAATCCGTCCCAAATGTGACGGATATACCACCAGCCGTATTACGAGTCCATTATATCCTATGGAACTCGTAATACGGCTGATGGTATATCCGTCACATTTGGGACGGATTAACACCCTCCTCCAAAGTTGTAATCAGGCCCCATATTTTGATGGTAAACCCTTATGTTCGCATATGTTACTAACATCATTTCTGTATTCACCAAACTAGTACAACTGTTAAACAGCAGTCCCAGTGGTACAAGGGTGAATCTAACCATCTAGGGCCCCCAACTCTTCAAGGATACCCCATTCATTGGAAAGCCAGTGAAGATTTGTGAGATATGGGAGGCTTAGAGGTCTCTTGTCACATTCCGCAGGGATGGGGCCATCATTTTTAAATTATGCCAGTTAAGGCAAAGTGGGTCAGTGAGGTATACCAATATTGGTGAGCTATTTCGTGACTGGCAGTTTTCCATTTTGAATTCTGGCAAAAACCAAATCAGCCTTCCTACGTCTGAGGTTGGTAACTGAATGCCATTGCATTGGGTACTAGGATAATCTGGTATTTACATTGTTTAGAAATAACAGAAAGCAAAATGAACAGCTATGTAACAATTATTATTCATACACAGTACATGACAGATAGTGTATAATGCATTTTTCAGGAAGCTCTGACTTTAGATTAGTATTCCTTTTCATCCAATTTAACCTCGACATGTTGAATCAAGGAAGATTAGAGATGCCACTTCTCCAAAATGAGTAACAGTCGACTTAATGTGGACAAACAGGATTGGATGAGGGGAGGAGTCAAAGGTCCTAGGAGAAGTGAGACTAAACCTACTGAACAGCGGGGAGGTGCATGAACATACACTAGCACCACTCACTAGGATATCATTTGAGCTTGTTAAGCAGCCTGAGTAGGAGGTATGATTACCTCTGAGGTATATCATATCAGATTAGTTGTACCTCAGGTGTTTTTGACTTTCCTCACACCACACTCAAGACTAAACATAAGGTACAGTGGCTAGGTGAAAAGACTAATTGGGAACGATGTGAGGGCACCAAGAATGGCAAAAACATGAGGGACAAGAAACGCACAAGAGATTCATGAAGCAATCATTTTAGTTCTTTAAGTAATGTGAGATTGAGGTACACAAAAACAGTTAGTACAATACTCGCTGACCCCTATACGTTTTTAATTTAGTGCTCTTCAAATCTTCTTTCACCATCAGAGAAAGAAGAAGGAAATACAGGCACTGTGAGAAGAGAAACAGGTCTTCTCTTTGGTAAGGGTAAGTAGAGTTCTAGGATAAAAGACCTTGCTGAAGAGCTTCAACAGAATCCCTCATGAACCAAGAAATCTGATAATGTTGAGAAGGGAACCACTTATCAAACATGAGACTCCTTCATGAGTGAGGGAACCACCATTTGTTTATAAATATTGATTAAGGTCAATAGACCAGCAACAGACAAATCCAATTTAAATGTATTATTAACGTAGTTTTCCAGCCTGAGTATACATTGGGTGCAGGGCCACTTTCCTTAAATTAGGCCCTAACAGTTTTGACAATAGTACAATTATTTTATTGCAACCTTCCTTGAAATTCTATAAACATGTCACAAAATTACACATTTCAAGAAAAATATGGTTTGACAGTATCTCTTCTGACTTTTCCCGCCTGAGAGTGCACATTGTGTACAAAAACTTCATGAGCTTGCAGCATGAGACTGGTTTGAGCAGAAAATGTCTTTCAGTGGAATATGGCAAGCAAGTCTTCAAAGGCAAACTTCAGGTGATATTGCATTATGCAATTATTCATTAAGTTCATGTGACATGAAAATGAATAATTACTTGGACTTTGCCAGTGTAATCAAAATATAGTCAAGGACTTGATAACAGCCATGCACAGGTTACTAGAGCAATTGACCCAGTTTGTGTTCTAGGAGGATACTGCTAGTAAATGTGTCCTCCTGAGCTGCAAATCTTTGCAATAATGTTTGCAAACCTCCTAACCACAATGGCCTACAGAATATCTTTATGGGATATGAGGAACTCCTCCAGAGCAGTGTGTTTTTATAAGATCACCAAATTAACTTTCTGGTGATTTAGGCCCGTATTTATACTTTTTGACGCTAAACTGCGCTTACGCAGTTTAGCGTCAAAAAATTTTGCGACGGCTAACGCCATTCTGAAGCACCATGCGGGCGCCGTATTTATTGAATGGCGTTAGCCGGCGCAAGCAGACCGGCGCTGCCTGGTGTGCGTGGAAAAAAAACAGGTACACCAGGCAGCGCCGGCGTAGGGAAAAATGGCGCTAGGGCGTCTTAAAAATGGTGCAAGTCAGGTTGACGCAAAAAATCGCCTCCACCCGATTTGCGCCATTTTTAACGACGCCCAGGCGCCATTTACATGACTCCTGTCTTAGTAAAGACAGGAGTCATGCCCCCTTGCCCAATGGCCATGCCCAGGGGACTTATGTCCCCTGGGCATGGTCATTGGGCATTGAGGCATGTAGGGGGGCACAAATCAGGCCCCCCTATGCCACAAAAAAATATTTTAAAAAAATATATTTATACTTACCTGAACTTACCTGAATGTCCCTGGGGTGGGTCCCTCCATCCTTGGGTGTCCTCCTGGGGTGGGCAAGGGTGGCAGGGGGGGTCCCTGGGGGCATGGGAGGGCAGCTGTGGGCTCATTTTGAGCCCACAGGTCCCTTAACGCCTGCCCTGACCCAGGCGTTAAAAAGTGGCGCAAATGCGGCGTTTTCTGCCCCGCCAACTCCCGGGCGTGATTTTTGCCCGGGAGTATAAATACGACGCATTTGCGTCGCAGTCATTTTTTGGGACGGGAACGCCTACCTTGCATCTCATTAACGCAAGGAAGGCGTTCACGCTAAAAAATGACGCTCTTTACTCATACTTTGGCGCTAGACGCGTCTAGCGCCAAAGTATAAATATGGCGTTAGTTTTGCGCCGAATTTGCGTCGAAAAAAACGACGCTAATTCGGCGCAAACGGAGTATAAATATGCCCCTTAGTATCCCTAAACCAGACAATATGAGTGACACTAAACTCATGGGGTCGGATTTATTATTGTATTGCATTTCCATTGCAACATGCATGGTGTTGCAAGGGCAACGCAATACTTGAGTCAGATTTACCAAGCAATGCAAGGCCACCTTACATTGACCTGCGTTGCTTTGGTAAATTGGAGTAATGCAAGGCAGCGCCAGTCGGTTCCTTGCATTACTATGCCCTGGGAATGCTTTCCCAGGGAGGAGCATGAGTTTTCCCATGCATCTACTTATAGAATTTAATGCATTACCAGATTTACCAAGACTGGTAAACCTGGGTATGTGTCAAAATGCTGCGGATTCCCAGAGAAGGTGCAACATGCAATAATATCTTTATATCTCTTTGTTGTTTCCTATTTCTAAGTGTGTTGTATTCTGCAGGATACTTTCAAAGAGGAAAACTCCTCTAAAGATTGTTTTGTCCAGAAAGGTGTCCCTTCCTGCACAAAAACAATCCTGCCAGCAACACAGACACCCCTGCACCATGGCACAATGGTGCATGCATTGGCTCTATGGAGCAGATTCTGTGCCAGCACAAGCACATTCCTGCTCCCTTCCTTTCATGCAGAGCAGCAAGATGTTTTGCATGTTACGTGAAATAGTGATACATTTCACCCTTGGTTTTCGGTTTCACATTGATGGTGCTATTGCTCCTCTGAGGGTTCATATGCTGTTTTAGTTGCTAAAATTTAAGTAGATGATGTTGGCATCTGAACAGGACACATTACCTTTTAAAAAATAAGCCAGATGTGGCACATACTCACACTTCATTTGAACAATATGAAACTATGAGCTCCAACACTACATCAGTGGCTTCCTGTTGAATATTTCAGACCATTTGCATTCTAGCACATAGTGAAATGTTTCTATGTATAATTCAACGGCACAGTTAAGAAAGTGAGCTGAGATCAAATAAGCTAGGCCGAGGCATGTAAGCAGTTTAATTTTTTTAATCTTTGTTGACCAACAGTGATTAGTATTATATTTTTACCATATGTAATGCATGAAGTGTACAATATGGTATCAGTGGGAATGGATAAATGGGTTAAATGTATATTGGGTTGTGCAAGGTATTTGCAGTCATATACTAGAGCCATGCGTAATCACTTTAGGCTCAACAATTATTCATTCAATAAGTAAAAAAGGTACATTGGATTTTAAAACAATGGACTGGTTGCATGCTGCAGCTAAGGTTGATGATCAAATTTGCTTACTGAAGTTGAAGTTATTTGGCATTTCATATAGTGGTTAGGCTAAGTATTGGTAATATAGGAAACTGATCAAATTGTTCAAACGTATGCTCCTAAAATCAAAATAAATATTCTTGAATATAAATATGCAAAGTAAAAAAGGAACATTTAAATTAAACTGAAAAAGCCATTGCATTCAATAAAATATACTCAATGCTTTTCCTTTGAAAGGGCACTCCATTTATGCTAGCCCCAAAGATCATATTACCAAAGTGTGTTTATATTCCTTGGTATTTTGAATGCTGCAGTAATACCTCCTGCCTACGGGGCAGAGTTGAGCAAAAAATAATCACATTGGGAATGATTTTCAAATTGCATTTACTACACAGTAAGCACAAATTGCATTTTTGTAGTAACTTATACTTCTGAGTAAGTTTAATACATTTCAGTGTTCACAAACAGCAGTTTTCAGAAACATTGAGGCTTATTAAAAATATTTTGGTGCAGGGAAGTGCAGCAAGACTTCCATCTGCGCTGCCCTGCATCACAGAAAAGGGCAGGAATGAGCTGTAGCTATGAGATAAGGCGCATTCCTGTTCTCTTCTACTGCGCTGGCGCACAATTTTCTGCCATGTGCCAACACAGGCACCCTTGCACCAGGGTGCACGGGTGTCTCCGTTGTAGAAATAAATGCTTATGTACAGGAAGGGACATCTTCCTGGACAAAAACAATCAGTGGAGGCTTTTTTCTCCTTCTATGTGTGCTGCAGATGTTGTTTCTCATTGTTACTCCCCCATTGGGAGGCGTAGGCTTCTGATGAATTCCCAGAGTTTACAAATACTTGTAAGTCTGGGAATGTGTTCAAATCCATGGGTGTTACATGGGAGCACCCATAGCAATGCACATGAAATGTCTCTTTGATGCAGAGTAGGGCAAAACAGCAACTTTCGCTGCACTACCTTACTCCATTTCTACAAGGCCAAGAAAAGCCATGCAAAGTGGCTTTGTGCGGCCTTATAGATATGGGTCTGCAGTTTGCGCCACTCGTGTGCCACAAAAAGTGACACACCGGATGCGCAAGCTGCTTGTAAATATGCCCTGTACACTTTATTAGTAGTAAGTCCCTACCTCCATTATTTTTATGGGAGGCTGTTGCAGTACTATTGTTTGGCCATGCGTAGTGCTGGACTTACTACAAAAGTGTATGTTACTACAAAACAGTAAGTTACTACAAAAGCTCAGTTTGTAAATACTGAAAAGTAGTAAAATCACTCAAAATTGTAAGGTACCCTTGTGAACTAGGCCCAATGTCTGCTGCAACACTGATGAATCACTGAGGCATTGCCTTCAGGACACAAATCAAGGCCCATGGTATCACAGGGCACCTGGGTACCAGTATCCATGACTATGGGGGTTATTCCAACTTTGGAGGAGGTGTTAATCCGTCCCAAAAGTGACGGTAAAGTGACGGATATACCACCAGCCGTATTACGAGTCCATTATATCCTATGGAACTCGTAATACGGCTGGTGGTATATCCGTCACTTTACCGTCACTTTTGGGACGGATTAACACCTCCTCCAAAGTTGGAATAACCCCCTATATCTTGTCACTCAAACCTCTGGTTTAAAAAGAGAAATCTGAATGCGTCCAACAATCTACATGAAGACAGGAGGCACACCCTATAGAATGACACTGACCACAGGGCTTAATTTTATAGTATTGTCTAGCACCTACTGTGAGTTAGCTATAATAATCTTTAGAGCTGGGTCCCTCACCCCTAAAAGTGTGTAGCAGTTCTGGGTTAGCATCATAACTTTATGTGTGTCTAGCTTACTTGCCTGTAATAAACCCCTTTAATTCCTAAAAGTAAAGAACTAACTGAACAAGCAAGGTCTCAGCTGCTCTGAAAGAGTTATAAGGTTTCTGGTTTTCGAAACCCACACCACCTGCAGGTATATGCCTTGATTGCTCAATTCTTCAAACTTCAGGGAGTCAAGGAATAAAAGAGGTCAGATAGAAAAGATGCCAGGCCAACGATGTCAAAAGAATAACCCTAGCATGTGATGCCCAGTACCCTCTGAGTGTCCTGAGACCCCAGAAAAGGCTTCACGCTCCTCTTCCTACACTGGCAGTAGAGGGTCACCCTTTGCCATCCAGGCCTACAAGGTTATTATCCCAGTTACAAAGATTAGCATGCATTGGCTGACACCACTCTTCAATTATTTTAGCACATTTTATTTCAACTACCGCACATCTATCAGTTTCTTTTCAATTCCCTGACTAGTGTATGAATCTTTGGTATTTTAACTGCTGTCATACACAGTTGCACACAGAGCCGGCTTCAGGACGGCGTGACTGGTGCTGCTGAATCAAGCGCCAAGCTTGAAGAGGTCCTGTTTGCATGTCAGGAGAGGTAACAGCAGCCTGTTGTTTGTGGCCCCCATTTTTCAGGGGACAATGATAACTGGAGGTTAATGCATTTGATAGACATATCTGTAATTTTTGTAGTCACAGTTTGAATTTCCATAAAGTGGCATAAAGAGTTAATATTCTGGCTGTAAAGCACAACGTTTAATATGCGGATCGTTGATTTGTATTTTATGTAGTGAGCACGGTGGGTGACTGCTTATGCCACAGAGATCTGTCACTTGTAAGTCATAAGTTACAATCTTTCTGATATAGGGGCTCATTCCGACGGGGATGCTGGGGATGCTGGAGCACCGCCAACAGGCTGGCGGTGCCCCGCAGGGCATTCTGACCGCGGCGGTTTGGCCGCGGTCAGACCAGGAAAACCGGCGGTCTCCCGCCGGTTTTCCGCTGCCCTGGGAATCCCCCATGGCGGCGCAGCTTGCTGCGCCGCCATGGGGGATTCCGACCCCCTGCCCCAATGGCATGGGCACTGCAGGGGCCCCCGTAAGAGGGCCCCACTTTGAATTCCAGTGTCTGCTCAGCAGACACTGGAATTCGCGACGGGTGCAACTGCACCCGTCGCACCTTCCCACTCCGCCGGCTCCATTCGGAGCCGGCTTCCTCGTGGGAAGGGGTTTCCCGCTGGGCTGGCGGGCGGCCTGCTGGCGGTCGCCCGCCAGCCCAGCGGGAAAGCCAGAATGGCCTCCGCGGTCTTTCGACTGCAGAGTGGCCATATGGCGGTTCCCTCCAGGCGGGCGGCTCCCGCCGCCCGCCGGGGTCTGAATGACCCCCATAGTCTAATTAACAGAATTCATAGCACTGCATACAAACTACGGGACATACGTGTAGGACTGTATTTTTCTCCTCAGTATTTTGATATTCTAAGGTTGATAAAAAAAGGTTTCTTTGATTAGTAAAACACGTTTATTAGTATAGATCACCCCAATCTCTGTGTTGTTTCAAATTCCAAGTTTATGGGGTATATTTACTAAGATTTTGCTCCAGGTGTGTGCCACAAAAGTAATGCAAACTAGCACCAAACATTGTTTTTGTAAATTATTTCCAGTGCAAATAGTGGATCATCATGGAAAGTAGCCCTACAGTAATGTAAAGAAGCACTTTGCGTTACTTTGCATCAAGGAGGTGTACCATGGGTGATACAAGCACCTTCCCATGCAATCACCCATGGATGTAAACACAAAACCTTATTTGCTAACATTCATGAAGGAGGTTTGCTTCCAGAAATTATGTCTTCTCTAGGCAGGTGTAAAGTTGAAGAAAAAATGTATTTTCCACAAACGTTCCCAACTTTGCATGTTTATTGCACTGTACAGCACACATACAAAGTGGTAAAGAGTTAAACGTTGTGAAACCATACAATTCTGTGCTGGAATGGTACCGTTCCAGTACAAAACCTATGTTTTTCATCACATACAGCATGGCACTATGGTACAAGATTGCATACATTGGCACAAGACAGCCTAAAGTAGAACAGTGCTGCGTAGATTGGAACATCACTCTTTCTAAATAGATATGGCGCTGTTGTGCGTTCCACTTCTGACTTTGAAGGGTGTGAAAGGAATTTTCTTCTTTAAAGATGACATTCTGGTTATGGGTAAGAATAAGAAAGAGCATGATGTTTGTCCGAAAAAACTGTTAGGCATTTTTGAAGAAAAGGGCCTTACAGCTAAATTACAGAAGCGCAAATTTGCTAATTACTCTGTCATGTACCTAGGACATGAAATTTGTAAGCAAGTTGTTAAACCTAAAAAGGAAATGGATGAAGCAGTAAAGTGGTTAGCAGAGTATTACTTGAAAGTTGTACAGGGTTTGGCAGAGAAGACACATGCTTAGGCAATTGCTGAAAGTAGTTCTGAGTTTGTTTGGACAGTTGATTGTAAGAATGCCTTCAACAACATAAAAAATAAAATCAGTAGGGCACCTCTCCTAAAGAGATATGGTCCAAGCCTCTAAGGTGTAATAACAATCGATGTGAGCAGTAAAGGGCCCGGCAATATATTGGCACAATTGGCAACTAATGGAAAAGAGGCAATAATAGATCTCACCCCAAGCAGCTTATCATCTAATGAAGAACGATATTCAAAATATGAGACCTTTTGGCATGTGTCAGAGGAGTGGAGCATTTAGACCTTTGTATGGGAAAGAAAACTTCAAAGAAGAATTGTAAGTAAGGGTTTCGTAATGAGAGGAGAAAAAAATATTCCACCCGTTCAGTTGAGAAGAGAAGTTCTTCAGTTGTGTCACAAGAGATATCTTTGCATTGTCAAGATCAAAAGGAAGATCAAGGGATTGTGTTGGCAGCCAGGAGTAGACATAGATACAGAAAGACTTTTAACAGACTGTTCTGAATATTACAATGCTGATAAAGCTTTGAGCATGCTGTGTCCTACTCTGAGTCCAAAAGGATGTCTTAAGAAGGGGAAAATCAGGGAAATCATTGGTATTCATATGGCAGGCAGTCGCCAATGTCCTCTGAGAACCCCAAAGACCCTCCCCGCCCTCACATATCCACTTTGATGACAAAGGCCCAGTCCAGTTCTCCTTTGGGATGAAGTTCCGAGGCCCCCTGCCATATTTATTAAACATGTATACAACACAATTTCAAATATTATTGCACAGTAACTCAGATTCATCACATCCTTTTTTACGTAGTTGAGACCTAGGGGGTTATTACAACTTTGGAGGAGGTGTTAAACCGTCCCAAAAGTGACGGTAAAGTGACGGATATACCACCAGCCGTATTACGAGTTCCATAGGATATAATGGACTTGTAATACGGCTGGTGGTATATCCGTCACTTTACCGTCACTTTTGGGACGGTTTAACACCTCCTCCAAAGTTGTAATAACCCCCTAGTCTTAAAAGAGACACTAGTACATGGGAGTTACCTAACCAAAAGTATCCCACTCGTCAAAATATAAATCCCATAGGACGTAATGTGATTTATACTTCGGTGGACCAGATATCTGTCACCATTGTGACAGAGTAGCCCGTCCGCCAAACTATAAATCAAGCCCTAAGTTTGTTCCTGTGCAACCAAGAGGAACATAAGCATTCTGAGTGAGATCATGACTGCTTTAGGGCCCCTTCCTCTTAGAACCCTCATCCCAGAACAAAAGATGGGTCCCTCCTTAAGGGAGGACCCCACCAATCGCCCTCCCATACCGGGAGTCCCGGACAGGGGGCCCAGCTGTTCTTAGAACACCTAACTCAGCACCCCCAGCACCCACTATTCCTTGTCCCCCAGGGCCTGTGACAACATGTCCCAACTGCACTTGGTCCCAACACCCCACATCCCTGTAACCTCCTTTCGACTTGCTGCCAGCTTCCCTTGAAGGGTCCAGTGACACCACTGTTCATTTTGGTCTGGAGGTATGCAGTTTATGGATCCTAAATGTCTCCACCAATCAAGACCTCACCCGCCAATCACATAAATAGGACATACCATTACAACCAGCAAAACAAGGCACTAAAACATGACATCCAACAAACATGATGACACCTGCAACTGAACCAAGGTTAATAACCAGTACATATGTTTCAGTAAGCCATACAGCCCACCCCCACCCGAGCACATCTTCCCAACCCTGCTCTCACATGTGCTCCTTGCTCTGGTGGTGGTAAACCGGAAAAGCAAGTCCTGGGCAAATTTGGCCATGTGTGGGGTGGGGTGGGGAGCTAGGAGGACTCATGTTGGGCGTCTCGGTTGGCATGCCCTATCCAAAAAGGCCCATGCATCGTGCGTGCCACCGTTTTTAGGAGCACGCCGACCTTCCTCCTTGGTTGTGACCCTGGAAGCAGTTTAGTGCTTTCAAAGGTCACGCTTGGCCAGCCAAACCGTCTCGGCCAGCCCACAAAGGCCGTGGCGGAGAAGCGCCTCGAACTCTGTAGTGGGCCACATCTGCCCACCATATAGGAGGCTCCTCTCAGTTGGGGGAGCCTCTGCAATATTATTATTCAGATGCAATGTGAAGAAGATATGTGCAAATATGTCAGTTTTCAAAATGGGTGAGAGAGGAGATAACTGGGATAGCTGAAGCTGCAGTTACATTTTTTATTTATGTTTTGTGAGGGAAAGGTTGCTTAAAAGAATCATAATTGATGACGGTTCACAATTCAAGTCTATGATGGTTGAAAAAATCCTGAAGAGAAATGGCACTATCCATCATTACTCTTCGGTATTTCATCCAGCTGGAAACGGTGATGTTGACGGTTTGATTAGGGCAATAAAAGTCACAATCCAGTTGCATGTGATGAGTGGTAAGAAATGGATAGCAGATGTGAAGAAAAGCTTTTGAACGTTTCAATCTACACCCTCTGTTAGAGGGTTCTGTCCTTTTAAATAGATGAGAAGGAAAAAACATATCTAGGGATTACGTGGGATGGATATATGTATCAAGAAAAGTAGAATGATCTCCAGAAGTAGTAAGGTGCAATATTAAAAAAGCCCAATACATTTACAAGAAACATTATGATTCAAAGAATGCATGCACTGATGTAGCATTATCAGTAAAAGATTAGATGCATGTAAAGAAAATAGGAACATTTCTCAAAGGTGAAAGTTCTTTCTCTGAGTCTTAGAAAGTATTGGAATGTTTGAAGAATTCGGAATGTCTAAGAGATGGGAAAGTGTGGCATTTAAGATGCATTGCCAAGTGTGCAACAACTTGATTTGAAACTCTAAAAGTTCTCCTGGTAAGCTTAGTAACGGGTTGGTTGATGTATGTGGTGAGGAATTCACTAGCGATGACTTGTTTGATTTGGAACTCACAGAGCATACATAAATGGATGCATGCCAAGTGA
The DNA here is from genome assembly GCF_031143425.1 of Pleurodeles waltl. NCBI lineage: Eukaryota > Metazoa > Chordata > Amphibia > Caudata > Salamandridae > Pleurodeles > Pleurodeles waltl. The sequence continues at coordinate 638,947,501 of NC_090444.1, forward strand.
ACAACACCCACAATCATAGCTCAAATGCTGAACTAGATTCTGCAATGACAAGAAATTATACTAATCCTAGGAGTCGGTAGGCCATGCCATACATTTGCCTACTGGTTGTCAAATTATTATATTTTAAAATGAGTTTATTTGTTTTAATTGTATTAGGCCAATATATGAATTTAAAAAATAAAAGTGTTTGTAAATTTGAATATTTAATTATAAGTGAAGGCTCTTACATAACCTCAGCATGTTTAACATTTTCCTTTAATAGTTTAGTCATTAATTATTACTTTGCATTGGTGATACAAACGGGGTGTGGATAGAGCTGTAGGTGGAATTCACAAGACACATCAAAATCTCTTTGATGAAATGGAACCTAGTGCTGCGAACATTGTTGGTATTTGTAAGGTCATGGAAACCTTGAAAGAGAGAGAATTGCATCTCAGGGTTGCCAATAAACATATAATTTACAGAGGTAGTAAGGTGATTTTTTTCGCACCATCTTCACACCAAGGTACTAGTGAGCGAAACAAGGAAACAGAGAAAGCTAAAATGTGAGTAAAGGTTGGGAGGAAAGAGAGAGGTATGGTGAAGATGAAGAAGATGGATTGGTACTATAAAGAAGTGAAAAATGACAGATATGGCGTGGTTTTCAGCCCTTAGCCCGCGGGGTTGAGTTTTTCTCAGTACGCCATGTATTGCATCATCTGGACATGAAATGCAATAGCCTATGATGTAGTGCTGCAAATCATTACCATTTCGATATTGGCCCCTAGGGTCTGAAAATGTCTGTTGCATTTATATTGTGATAGGATGTAGCTAATACAATCATTTCTTATCGAGCAAAAGTGTATATAATCATAATAATTATTTGCTACTATTGGTTTCTACAAAGAGTTCTTCTGAAAGTGGTTGGCATGCCACCTTACTTGGATACATGTCCCTATGCAAAGAAGCCCTGTAAAGGGTAACAAAGTACTCTTACCCAGCAAAAGATTACTCAGCAAACAGTTGCCATACCAATATATATATATATATATTTTTTAAAGCCTTTACTTTTCATTTTCACATGAAGTAACTTTACAGCAGTTATGACAGTAGCTACACTATACAGCAGCTCGGTAAGGGAGGAGTGTTCCACATTGCAAGAGTCAGATTCATACACTGTCCTAAGGGAGAGCAACAGGTGCACACCACAGCAAATCCCCTGCACATCCCCACCCCACCTGGGGGGCACACCCAGCGATGGACTACCATCTGGAGCCACAGTTATCACAAGTAGTCAGGTCAGAGTCCGGGGCCAAAAACCTGTCACCCATATCTTGCCACACGAGAATATCTTCCCCCACGTTATCCCATTTTCTGCTAAGTTTCATATGAATCCCTTCTGCTAAGAGTCCATTCCACCACGTCCCAGTGCCAGTGATCGGTCTCCAGGGTGCGCTGACTCATCCAGCTGATGGACATCCGGTGCTGGCAAGAACCAGTGGCAGCTGCAATGACTTTAGGTCTACTGATATCCCCCAATAAACAACACTTTGCGGTTACAGTGGCCTATAATGAAGTAACTCCTTTGAGTTCACCCACCACTCGGATCCAAAAGTCCTGCACTGATTGGCAGCTCAAGGCCAAATGGAGGAAGTCAGCCCCCATAGTTCCTCAACGAGAGCAGATATCAGGCTCCATCTGCGATGTAAGTCGGAGATTCAAGGGTGTCAGGTAAGTGCGATGCAACGAATTGCAATGGACCAGCTTAAAGTGGGCATTGCACAATACAGACTGCATGAGCGTACAGGTGCGAGCCCAGTCTGTATCTTCCCTGGTCACCCCAGATCCTCCTCCCAAGCCACCCAGGGCCGCACCTGGCTACCCCTTGCATCTGCTCTTAAAGCGTATCTTAGATATGGTGCAGACATGGTGGAATTAGGGGGGAGCTAAGGGGCACAGGGTACAGCGCCACTTTTTAAAAATCTGGCCTCAAATGTCTACCTGACCTGCAGGACAGTAAGGTCCCCAGAGTGTTAGCTGCTCGCGGCACAGCAGGAAACATGGTCCAGGTCTGCCTGGCCATCTCAGCCAAGCCAGCATAGTGCAGAAAGTGACTCAGTCCCAGTACAGACTCCGCCTTTGCATCTTTAAATTAAATAAGCTGCTCATTGGAGTACAAGTCCCCCAACAGCTCAAAGTCCCACTCCGTCCATGGCCAGAAGGGCATATTTTTGGCCATCCATCAGACCGGCACCAGTATCCACACCGGCAACTACCAGTGGAAGGGGGCATGTCTCAATAATGCTGTAATTAGCTTTTGTCAGTTTTAAGCCGTCTGCCTTACCAGTAATGGCACAATGTCTAGGGCCCCAACGCCCTCCATCAATATCACCGGGAGCTGCCCTGCATCAATCATCCCTGCCAACATGTGTTTCTTCCAGCTGTCTCCAGTCTCCAGCCAGCGTGCAGCGTACTGCATGGTCATGGCATAATAATATAAATCAGGCCATGGCATCACCAAGGCCCTCTTTGTCTCAGCAGGGTGGTCAAAGCTACTCTGCTAAGCTTTCTGGGTGTAAGAAGGGAAACAAGAATTTGCCTAAACACCTCTGTGGGCAGTGGCAAAGAGAATTCTGCACAGCATATAAACAGCGCTGCAAGAGAACTATTTTGGAGATGGCTAGTCTGCCCATCAGTGACAGTGAAGCATGTTCCAGAAGGTGACTGAGACTCTCAGCGAATCCAGCACATTCCCAATAGTGAGGAAAATGTGTTGCACAGACCAATTTCTGGCAGGTTCTCAACCGGGGTCCCCACCAGTGAAGCAAGAGGAAAAAGTAGGGACTTACCACGGTTAATCAGGGCCCCAAAGTCATCTAGCAAGCGGAATAGAATCTCAAGGGATTCCCGGGGGAGCTCAAGTGAAAAAGAGCATCATCCTCATATAATAATACAATATGCTTAGAGTTGCCCAACTTTATGTCCCAGTCCCTCAGCTATTGCCTTGCCCACACCGACAAAGGTTCCATTGCAAGTGCGAAAGGGAGTGGGGACAGGGGCAACCTTGTTGTGTCCCAGGGCCCAGAGCCCAACTCTCTGAGCGACAGTGTCCCACCCGCACCGTTTCACTGTGTAAAGAAGTCAAATCTATCCCCAGAAATGGGGTCTGAACCCCATGACCCACAGAACCTTGAGCAGGTAGTCCTAATCAACAGTGTTGAAGGCCTTTTCCAAGTTAATGGAGACAAAGGCCATTTTATTGCCACAATGCTCAACCTTGTGCATTACATCGGATAAACAGCTGAGGTTCATCCCAGTGATACGACCCAGGATAAACCTGCATTGGTCCTCATGAACCAGGCTAATCATAATAGGATTCAAGCTGTTGGCTAACAGCTTGCACAAGATCTTCTTGTCCGAGTTGGTCATAGTAAGCAGCCTCTACGCCACAAGATCAGTCTTGTTCATGCCTGGTTTAAGCAACATGCATATGTCCCTATCTCTCATGGTGGGCGGCAGTACCCCTGTGTCCCCCGCCTCAAGGAAAATCTCAAACAGGCCCTGCATGACCACAGCAGAGATTTCCTGAAAAAACATCCACTGGTAACACATCCCCTCCTGGAGTCTTAACCCACTTTAACATGCACAACACTACACGCAATTCTTCCAGCTCAATGGCAGAGTCTAGTTTACAGCAGTTGTTTCCTCAATTCGAGGAAGTCTCAGACCTTGCAGAAAACACTTATAGCAGTCCGGCACAATCCTGTAGTCAGGCCTGTACTCTCACTCCAGATGGCCGGGAATTGCGGCAAAAATGCTCACCCTAGTTGTCTCACTAGCTCAGTGAGGGGTCACCAGATGTGTCATTGGGAACAGAGCATGCTCCCTGTGCAGGATCCAAGCCAGCAGCCTGCCCGACTTGTTTCCTTCCCTGTGCAGTCACTGCCTGTATTGCTTCAATGTGTATTGATCTAGCCAGTCCCATTGATCCGATATGCACCTGTGCACCTCCGTTCCCTCCCTGTATGAGTCTGGATCAGTCAGGTCCCTTGTCTGCAGCACTGCCAGGTCTGTTTCCCATCTTAAGCTCTGCCTGAAGTTGACGCCATACCCTGCACTTCGAACCCATACATGTTCCCTGCAGCACAGCTTTCAGTACCTCCCATTCCAAGGCTCTGTGAGCCGTGGTGCTCCAGTTGATATCCAGATAGTCCTTCAAAGCCTGGGACGGCCTTTCCCTCCCTACCGTAAGTCCGTAAGTATTTCCACCTTCAGTCTCCATGCTGCTACTCTCTGTACACGACCCCCCACTTCAATGTACAGAAGACCAGGGAATGATCTGAGAGTAACCTAGCTAGGTGCATTATCGCCATTCCCTCCACCACACAAACCCCTTCCACTAAAATCCTATCAAGCATGCTGTGTAAGTTATGGGTTAATGAGTGGCATGAATATGCCTGCTGCCTGAGATGAAGTGTATGCCATATAGCTGCAAGATCCCAGTTGTCCATAACCCCTTAAAGCATTTCAATCATGTGGGGTTTAGTACCCTCCCTGGGGGGCACCCTATCAAGGTTCCCGTCAAACCCGCAATTGAAGTCTTGCAACCAGAAAATGGGTGTTTTCACTTCCTGCACCATCAGGTGCTGCATTGCAGGGAAAAAACGTAGGTTATGTATATTCGGGGCATACATGTTAAGCATAGGCACCTGTCTCCCATCTAGTGCCCCCTGAAGCAGCACATACCTGCCCTCCACATCAGCTTTGACAAATATTAAGGAGAACGGTGTGCCCAGGGCCATTCATATTAGTACCCCCCAGGGTGTACATGGACTAGGAGGAATGAAAAATCTGACTTTGCCATTTCCAGACCAAGCGCCTGGCCCTGGTATGAAAAAGATGTGTCTCTTGCAGACAAGCAATACTAATCCCTTGTTGCCTCAGAAAGGTGATCACCCTGTACCTTTTCATGTAGGAGCCTAAGCCTCTGACATTCCGAGTCAGCTGCTTAAAGTCATCCTCCAACATTGGTACATACAAACTTTGGGTGTCCCCCCAGTGCACTGTGTTCAAACCCAACCACTGCACAAACATAGTCAAAAACAAACAAATGTGAACAAGTAATCCCCCACCCATGGACAAACATAGTGTAACATGAGTGCACTCCAGATGGGTCCAACACTCTCTTTCTGAATGCCCATATGTTGCTTTTGAAAGAGGTATGGGTTACCAAGGGTGTGTGAACCCCTTATATTAACCTCTGAGGTATGTATTAACAACAAAGTATAACCTCTAATTATTTTGTGGCATTTTCTAATTTAAGTGTACCGTTGTTTACTGTGGTGCTTTAAGATTTTATTTGTATGGAGCTTATGCCAAAAGCACGTATATCTTTATAGGACTCAGTCAGTGATTAACTGTAGCTAGGGACTGTAACAACATATGTTCTCTCTGTATAATTTTTATTGATGCAGATTTGTTCCCTAATCATTCCAACATGCTAATGGAGCAATATAATAACTCACCTTAAGAATATTGCAATAGGTATTATACCTTTTTTATCATTTTTCAGCATGGGTGGATTGTTGCATGGGGGATTTCAATGACTACTTGCCTGTCTTGAGTTCTTTTTTTACATCTTTGACACAGTGTTCTAACTTCCACGGATTGTGATTGACCTCATTGGTATTCACAGCTTGATGTCTTATTTAACAATGTGTGATTGACTAGGATCATATCTATTGTCTTTTCTTCCTTCTTTCTTGTGATTTCTCCTTCTTGCATGGCTGACTCACTAGCTAGCACCTGTTTCTCTGAATCATGTATTTCTCATATTGCTGGTGGTGCTATATATGTAAGGCAATTCACACACGGATCTTTGGAGATAGTCGGTGCTTTTCTTCAACCTTTTAGCACGTGGTTGAGATTCAGATATTTTCCTCAATGCCTCTTTTTCAGAAGGATGGATGTTTCTAATTGTCCTTGTATTATTTTCATCCTTGCGAAAGCCCTAGATTTACGTACCACTAGGGGGCGAAACACGTGTCAGCTTCATCTTTGTACGCCATACTGGTATTGTGTGTTCCATTCATGCACCTTACAATAAACTTCATTGGATCTACTGTTTTGGCTGGATATGATAATTCCAAAGAGAACTCTGATGTGAAGATATGGATTAATTAGCTGATATATGGGTTTACTAATACTTTGTTGTTAATAGTGTAACATATCGACTACAGATGTCCACACATTGCCTGTGCTAGGACCTGCACAGCAACCCAAACTGTCCAACAGCGACAGGTGAACTCTTCCAGCTCCCCGGCCAGCCACATAGCTCTACTTGTGTCACCTAGGTCTCAGCAGGGGATCCAGACCCTGCCCCAGTGGCTGTAGCCCAGTAACACTACTACTGTAGGCCGGGGCCAGGTCTCAGCAAGCCTCAACTCTTGGGCTTCTCACAATGCTATCAATCATCCACCTAGGGACATCAGCAACATGCAGCCACACAGGTCTGCCACCACTCAAAGGTGCCCTCTACACAGTAAAGTCAGCAGCAGCCAATTCAATGTCCCATCTACCCTGTGTTCAATACATCAGGCACAAATTCCAACACAGGGCCCAGTGCTCCAGGCTCAGTTCCTACCCCAGGGGAGGGAGTCTTGTTGTGCACTGGCATGGTGCCATCCTCCTGGACTGTCACTCGCTGGGAGCCCCAGGGGTCAGCTTCCAGCGGTCCCCTCTGACGCAGTTACATCTGGGGCCCCAGTGAGGCCGAGTCCCTGGGCTCTAAAGCGTACCCTCACTAGGTCAGAGAACTGAGATCTTCTACATAGTTCCAACCACTCCCAAACATCTTCTTGGTGATCCAAGAAGTGTGCTTTCCCCTGCAAGATGACCTTCAGTTTTGAGGGGTACAGGACGAAGTATTTCAGTTGAGGCACTTGCTGCGTTTGTTTAAAACTCAAGAAGAATTTACGTTGTTTCTGAAAATTTTTAGTGTAGTCCAAGTAGATGGCACTTCTACATTTCTTAAAAAGGAGCACTGGCTGTTCTCTGGAGGCACGAAAGATGCAGTTCATGTTGCAATAGTTAATGATCCTGGGGATGATTGCCCTCAGTGGGGCCCCAGTGGTGAGAGGGCACAAGGGCCCTGTATGACTGTTCCTCCACAAAGAAATCAGAGAGCCCCTGCAGCCGGAGCACCCCCTGCACCCAGTTTTCAACAAAAACCTCCGTCAAGGTCCCCACCGCTCTCTCCAGGAACCCCAGCACATGGATGGTACTATGGCCGGGGGCAGCCCTCTCCATCCTTCACCCGGCATTCAAGCTCAGTGGAGACCATGGACATTTGAGCCATCTAATGCTTGAGGGCAGCAATCACTCCCTGCAACACCTCAATGTTAGCTTCAGCTGTTGTGACTTTGTCTGCTACTTTCCTCAGGTTGACACGCAGGATATTAATATCTATGGAGACAGTCTCTATTTTTTGCTCAAGTACTGTTTGGGAGTCATGTATGGCTGTCAGTAGCTTGGCCTGCATGGGCACCTGGTCCCTCTCTGGGGGTCCCTCCAAACTTTCCATCCCTCACTGACATGTGAGCCTCAAGGGGTTGTTGTTGCGGCATAGTGTACTGCATGATCCTGATCACAGGGAGTGAGTGCCCCAACCTCTTACACAGGAATAACAATGCACGCCCACCCGCCCATTACAGTGCAAGTGTAAGCAGCTGGGGCCACTCGTGCCTCTGGGCTGTATCTCACAACCCCCCCAAGTCATGCATCTGGAGTCTACAGCTGAAAGCCCACTGTTTGGGTGGTGTTGTCCACCTTCCCGCAGCTGCCAGCTGCGAGTCACCTTGAACATTCTAGTTCGAGACTCCTACCAGCCTCTGCTCCTGCCACCCAGCATCAGCAACTGCAGGACATCTCCACACAAGTGCTACCCCAGTGCCCAGAGCCTTCCAATCTGTTGAGGTGCTCACCTGCAGCACTGTGTCTCCTCCTAGGGATGATTTTGCTAGCCCGTGGACTCCATTGGCGTCCCCTCTGGCTGCCATACTGCTGGGCCAATGCAACTCCAGCCCAGACCTCTGGTTCTCTCCCCTCTGTTACTCAATGGCACTTCCAAGACACCTCTTCTCAGGCAACAGCAACTGGCCATACATGTGGCTCATGGTTGCCAAGAGGGCCCCCATGGGTTGCTTCTAGCCACCTATCTCCCTCCGCAGCTGCCTTACCAGTCAAGCCACAGGGGCAGGGCCTTCCTCCAGGATTCTTGATGGGCCTGGTCTCCTCCACCATAAGAGGGGGAAGAGAATGTTGATGTTAGGTCATCTGCCCCCCCACCACAGCCTCAGGCCAAGCAGCGGCCTCCTCGATTGGTTACAGCGCCTCCGCTGCACTAGGGGGGAGTGAGGGAGTGACTCGAGGCTGCTTGCCTCCAGCTGTGTTACAAGACTGTCTCTGCTGCTAACCTCCCTCATAGAGTGCCTCAGCATCTAATGCTGTAGAGTCTCTCTGGGGGCTCACCGCTGCTTATTTGGGTGCCTGTCGGCAGGCTTGTACATTCCTTTGCGCGGTCCCTGCTCCTTGACACTCTGTGTGGAGAACCCAGCTCTAGCCACCGCAAGGTGTCCCGGGGGGGTCCCACACCCCTGCTCATTCGCTCACCAGCTGGACCTGGACCACGGGACCTACAGTCACAGAGCCAACTCGGCCACAGCATCTCTCCTCATCAGACAGGTGGCTGCAGCCAGTCCCGGCCCACACCATGTCAAGCACTCCAACCTCATGGTCGCTCTAGCCCTCGGCTATATGTACCAGCTCTGGGGCTTTGTAGGGAGCCCAAAACAGCTCCAGCTGTACCTCGTGTTGTGGCCGTTCCTCCGGGGATCCTCTCGGCAATGTAGTCATGTTTAGGGCAGCAGGATTGTGAATGATTAACATGGGCCAGCCAGGAGCTTGGAGGCTCATGTCCTGTCAGCCATATTGCTTGGCCATGCCCCGCTATGCCACTAAATTTGAATAGTACAATTATAAAATATTTGTATTTTACAATTAAATATTAAAACTGTACTATTTGTTTATATGTTTTAACATTAATTTACAGGTATTTACTTTTTAACCATTTAAAGGAATGTATCTTAATGTAACATTAGTTCCTGTGGGGGGGGGGTTACTTTAAGTCCCTACCTCCATTATTTTCTATTCATCAAAAACATACAATCATGCCTTTTCCTGAATTATCATAAGGAAATACAATAGACATGTTCCACACAGCAGTATTAAAGGGCCTGGAGGATGAATTAAAGAAATACATAAAGAAATTAAGATTGCTACTCAAAAACATGATTCATAAGGAGAGAACAGCAATCAATGCCTTACAAAACAATAATGATGTAATCATAAAAGAAGCAGACAAAGGAGGGACTATTGTCCATTACATCCGGATTACTATATTGCAGAAGCAAACAATGATTGGATACCAACTGCTACAGAAAACTCAAGGAAGATCTTCCCAAAGATATCTAGAGGAAACTCAAAATAAAAATTGATGAATTGTACAATTTAAACTTCGTAATACTAGAAGAAAACAAAATATGTTTATTGCATTATCTACCAAGGCCACCTTTTAGTTATTTCCTGAAATACACAAAAATGGATTTTCCACCCCCTGCATGCCCCATCATATCAGGAATTAATTATATTTGTTCCCACATGGGAGATTACATTGATCACTACTTACAGACTTTCATGAAGAAATTTCCATCCTACATCCAGGATACTAAGGGTATTTTCAGAAAACTGGACAGTATGCTATGGGAGGATAACTATATCTTAACCACTATCAATGTGGTAAGTCCTTATACCTCCATCAGACACACAGATGGAATTAATGCAGCACTTAAAGCATTAGGAACAAAATCACTACATTTCAAGGTATCAAGTCAATTGATACTCGAGATATTACACTTCTGCTCTCAAACAATGCTTTTAGTTTAAATTCAGATGACTTCCTCCAGATACAGGCTACAGTGACGGAGGCCAAATTCGCACTGACATATGTCTGTATGCTGATGGGAGACGATGAAGAATTCTGTCTCTGGGATGAAGAATTTGCAGAATATACACTTGATGTAATGCTTTGTGACCAAAACATCAACAACATCCTCTGCATCTGTAAAGGCCCAGAATTCACACTAAAAACAAAAAATTGCAAGTCCACATTCCTTCACATAAAACTACCAGAGAAATAGATTACTTGGACCTCACTATCCAAATCAATGACAAGAAATACACACTTAACTTTACAGAAAAAAGCACCAGCAAATTCAATTATGTGAGCAGGCAGTTGCCTCCCGCAAAGCACCGTCAAGAACATTCCCAAAGAAGGACTGAAATGCATCAAATGCAACTGTAGTTACAATGATATGCTTTATAACAAAAGCAAAAGAACTGATGGAGCACCTACAACACAGATGATACCAAAAATTAATCTGCTGAACTTAACCCAGGAAATGGGCAAGAAAATACACCAAAAATTACTTCAACAGAAAACTTGAACTGCCCATCATAAATCTAACCAGGCACGTTTTCTGACAGACATTTACAATGGATATTTACAAATCAGATTTGTTAAAAAACCTCTGGTACTTTATTACAACTACTTCATCCATCAACTCTAATATCAAAAGAGATTTAGCAAAGCTACTGTGCAAATTGGAATTCTTTCTCAAATGAAAAACAGTAACCACCTTTCTACGGCAGCGAATAGGGTTTTACACATGCCACAATTGTTGGGTCTGTAAACTGGATGCACAAAAATCAAAGAAGTCTCACCAGAATCAGGTATCACATTGAAATTTCAAGACTTGATTAATTGCACCAGCGGTTTTATTATTTACATCATTCAATTTCCATGCAATGGACTGTAAGAGGGCAGAACATTCCGACCCCTACAAACCAAAATACAAGAACAATATTGAAACATGAACAAATCAGAATTAGACCTTCCTTTGACAGAACAATTTCAACCACATAACAGAATCGTCACTTCCTTTGGAATAGAACACATCAAACAACACTACAAAGGTGGAAACCACAAAATAAGAATGAGAAGATATGAAAGTAAGCTAATCCTTAAATTGTGTACCCTTTCTGGACTGATAAAGGATACAAAAATGCACTACCAATAACAGGAAATATAAAATCACTTAAATTACCCTCTGGTCACCTGTACAAACCCTACCCACTTCCGTGTAAGGCATGGGTATTATCCTCTTCACGTTTCATGATCAACTGACAGTAGACAGGGATATGTATACCCTGCAAAACAATGTAACTCACTAACGTGATCATGCATTAGTTTTTGGGAGTCATATCAACTCATCACCAAATGCTGAACTGTAAGCACTCTGGGTCTGACACATCAACACTTAATGCCACCACAAATCACCTCAGTACACCAAAATATACCATTGATCAACATATAAACTGACATCCTTGGGACATCTATTGCTTGCATGATAATCTCACAGATCACATATGGATACTTGTGCAATGACACCATGATTGTAACTCCATGCTTCATATGTAACCAATTTGCCACTTGCACCTCGAATGAATACATGCTGTTTTATCAAACTTTGTACTTTGATTTATTACTGCAAATATATCACTATCAGTAGCAAGCACTCATCCACTTAGCTCTACCTATTATTATCTCAGAGAGGCTCAACTACTAAATAATATAATGCTGTACGAAATTGGGTTATTAGTAGAGAACAGTAGAAGCCAGACTTAGGCAACAACCACAATCCTTGTCAGGATGGGCCACACAAGAAAGTAAATCAATTTGTGCTTTACCCTCTGGTAGCTTGTCACAAAAGCTGTCAGGCTTAACTTTAGAGGCAATGTGTAAAGTATTTATGCAGCACATAAGCAGTAATAAAGTGAAAACACTACACAATAAATATTCCAAGCCAACTTACGAAAATAGATGACATTTTAATAAATGAAATGACACCAAAACAACAACAATTCAATCAGTAGAACCAGAGATATTCATTTTCAGTAAAAATAGTGCCTAAAACCACCTAAGTACCACTCAAGGTCATCTGGTTGCCCTAAACAGGGAAAGCCACAAGGTAAAGGTGACCGCGATAGAGTTCAGGTCAGCTACAGGGATGAAGGAAATCAGGTTCAGTCTTCCTTCTCAGACAGTAAGGCACTCTCAAGCAGCAGGGCAGTCCTTCTCCTATAACTTCCACAGGTTTAGTAGTGTTCTAAAGAGCGCCTCTGAAGATCCAATATTTATACCCTGTGCCAGCCTTGGTGAGGGGTGACTCCCTGTTCTACCTCTACATCGGATTTTGGAAAACCCTTCCCCTTCCTTCTTAAGGCTCTAAACTGTCTAGGGGTAAGAAAAGGCTGGATAGGCCTGGTGTCAGATTAATGTGTGTGTGTGTGTGTGTGTGTGTGAAAGTCCTTTGAAGTGCAAGTGGGAATGGCTACAGACCTTCCTGAGTCATCCTGCCAGGATGGCCCTTCCTGTCCCCACCTAAGCCCGCTTTGTGTCACAGTTTGGAAGGACTACACAATTCACTATAGCAGTGCCATTCATAGTCATGTGACCCAGGGCACTGGCAGAAGGCAGAGATGGTTAGGACATGAAAATGCTAACTTTCTAAAAGTAGCATTTCCGCAATGGTAACTTAAAATCCAACTTAACCACTGAAGAGGATTTTACATTAAAATTCAGTTGAGTGTAAACAGCATACCTCCATCCAAGCCATTTGCTTCCAGCGCGTCGACCAGGAAGGAGGTATGTTTTACCTCTGGGCGAGGAGGGGATCTCTCTGAAAGAGGCATTGAGGGAAAGGAAGGGGTTTTCCTTTCCCTCGATGTCTCTTTGAGCATTCCTACCACTAGACACCAGGGAATTAGTGTGTGTGTGTTATTATTGCGTGGGAGAGTGACTCCTTGGGCAAGGGTCCCTCTCCTTTTGGGGACAATGTATTTTTCGCCATGCCTTATTTTTAGGCCCATCTGCCTCCAAGGGGGGGCAGAAAGCCGCTAGAAACCAGGGATTGTTTTCTTTTTCTGATTTGTTTGTGTTGGGGGTGGCCCCTTAGGCAAGAGTCACTCCCAAGAGGTAAAAAGCACTATTGGGCAGTTCTGCCCCTCCTTGGGGGCCGACCAGCCTTTTTTTTAGGCTTTTTAGGCTTAGACTCAGCCCCAGGGATCATGTGGGTGTGTGTGCTTTGCGTGGGGGGGTGGCCCCTTGAGCAAGGGACGCCCCCCCAAAGGGGGCAGTGTAATCTAGGCCATTTATGACACTTTGGGGGCAGATTGGCCTATTTTTTGTAGGCCCTTCTGCCCCCAGAGGGCAGAAACTATGAAGACACAAGGGATGATTTTTCTTTCTTTCTTTTGTTTTTTTTTTGTGTTGGGGGGCATCCCCTTGGGCAAGGGTCGCCCCCAAGAAGCAAAAACTACTATTGGACAGTTCGGCCTATTCATTTCAGGCCTATCTGCCCCCAAGGTGGGCAGAATCCATTTAGCGCCAGGGATCAAGTGAGTGTGTGTGTGTGTGTGTGCGCTTTGTGTGGGGTTTGGCCCCTTGGGCAAGGGTCGCCCCCCAAAGGGGTAAATATAATCGAGGAGATTTCTGCCCCCCCTTGGGGACAGATTGGCCTATTTTGTTTAGGCCCTTCTGCCCCCCTGCCCATGAAGTCGCCAGGGATTTCTTTTTTTTCTTTAGTTGTTTTTGTGTTGGGGGGTGCCCCTTTGGGCAAGGGGCGCCCCCAAGGGGCAAAAAGCACTATTGGCAGTTCTGCCCTCCCTTGGGGACAGATTGGCCTATTTTATTTAGGCCCATCTGCCCCCAAGGGGGGCAGAATCCACTTAGGGCCAGGGATCATGTGTGTGTGTGTGTGTGTGTGTGTGTGTGCTTTGTGTGGGGGGGGTGGCCCCATGGGCAAGGGTCGCCTCCAAAGGGGGCAATGTAATCTATGCCATTTCTGCCCCCCTTCGGGCTGATTGGCCTATTTTGTTTTAGCCTTTCAGCCCCTGGGGGGGGGGGGGGGACAAACCATAAAGATGCCAGGGATTTTTTATTTTTTATTTCTTTTGTTTTTTTTGTGTTGGGGGTGCCCCCTTGGGCAAGGGTTGCCCCAAGGGCCAAAAAGCACTATTGGGCAGTTCTACTTGGGGAGTGGCAAAGGGGGCAATATATTCTATGGCATTTCTGCCCCCAATCAGAGAACAATAGACCCAAGGGAAAATTTGAAAATGGTTGGTGGCGGGGTGTTTGTCAACTTGCGAAGTATTTGCATTTATGATAATACCAGTTTATTTCTCCTTTTTGTTCTAGTTCAAAGCTTTTGCTTCCTTTGCTGTGGCTTGTTGCAGTTTTGGCAGTGGTTGTCCTGCAGTTTGCGTAGTTGCATGTTTTAGGTAAGTAAATACATTTACTCCAAAGGAGTATTGCTGCCATGCATGAATGACATGTTTGTAGGTGGTGTACTGAATGCAGGATTGTGTGTGAAATTATCCTTAGATTTATGCACAATGATTATTGTGTTGTCTTATGTCTAATTTGTTTTTTTTCTCTTTTTAGTGGGCTATCATTGGTAATTGCTGTGAGTAGTTGCTGGTGAGTCAAGCTTTTTCAGACAAGTGAGCGGTATAGTTTTTGAGTTTATAACTCTTAGTGATAAAGCTACACTTTGTTTGTTACTTATCTTACACAGTGCTGGTTGTTGGTGGTGCATTTGTCCAGTTAATTTTTGTAGGAAGGATCATGGCTAACCGTAGGATGACCACTCAGCAGGTTGTTGGTGTGCTTTTTGAGTCGTCTTCTGACCATGATTATGAGATTGACTCTGCATCTGAGGAAGAGGAGGAAGTGCAAGAGTTTAGAAGTGAATTTTCTGTCAGAGAGGAATCATCTGATGATGAAGCCACTCTCAGTGCTGATGAAGGGCCTGTTTTAGAGGAGGACACTGATGTGCCAATGGTGCAGCAGCCAGCAGCTGAAAGGCTTCCCATTGGAAAACCTGACACATGGGTTGCACCAAACATGGAGCAGCCACAGTTGCCTGCGTTTACTGGTTTCCCAGGGTGTCGAGTTAATACGGAAACCTTTTTGCCTGTCAACGTTTTTGAGTTGTTTATGGACAGTATAATTTTGGAAGAGATTGTTGAGCAGACTAATTTGTATGCAGAGCAGTATTTGAGGGACAACCCTGCCAGGCTTAGGCCACAGTCTAGAGCTAGCCGGTGGATTACCACAAATCTGGAAGAGCTGACAAATTCTTGGGTTTAACTTTTTTGATGGGGCTGATAAGGAAGCTATCACTGTTTTCATATTGGTCTACTAGTCCCTTGATGGCAACTGCTATATTTCCTGCAATCATAAGTCGCAACCGGTATGAGCTTCTTCTTCGGATGTTGCATTTTGTAGATAATGCTTTAGCCTTGCCACAAAATCAACCTGAATCTGACCGTCTTTTTAAGATTAGACCTGTCCTTGATCATTTGATAGATCGGTTTTCAGAGATCTATGTTCAAGGCAAATAAATATCTGTAGATGAGTCTTTGGTCCTCTTCAAGGGCCTTTAGTTTTTAGGCAGTACATTCTTAGCAACAGGGCACGGTATGGAATTAAGATGTACATGCTGTCTGAAAGTAGTACAGGATATGTTTATAATTTTCGGGTCTACACTGGTAGGGATTCCAATATTGACCCCCCTGGTTGTCCACCCACTTTTGGAGTTAGTGAGAAATTTGTGTGGGAACCTGGTAGACGACTGTTTAACAAAGGTCACTATTTATATGTAGATGACTTCTACACTGGAGTTCAGTTGTTCAAGGAGTTGTTCAGAGTGGACACTGTTCCTTGTGGCACAATCCGCTCTAATCGGAAAGGCTATCCAAGAGAGCTTGTCTGTAAAAAACTTGAGAAGGGACAGTACAGTTCCTTGCAGAATGATGAGCTGCTAGCTCTGAAATTTGTAGATAGGAGGGATGTGTACCTGCTAACTATGATCCATAACGAGAGTACTTCACCTGTGGCAGTTTGGGGTCAAGTTGCTGAAGTGCGCAAACCTGTATGCATTTTAGACTATAATAAGCACATGGGTGGTGTTGATAGAGTAGATCAGAGGTTGGAAGCTTACACTGCTGCTCCTAAGTCTTATGTTTGGTTTAAGAAATGATATGTTCACGTGTTCCGCTTGGCAACTTTTAATGCTTTTGTTGTGTTCATGGATAGTTCTCCAGAGTCAAGGATGACATTTGTGAAATTTTAGGAGTCTATCATAGTGAGCCTTGTTGTGCTGGAACAGGCAAGAGTTCCTAAAGAAGCAGTGGTGGAAGATGTGGCTAGATTGAAAGATCGTCACTTTGCTGAGCACATTCCTCCCACAGCCCAAAATAACTTTCCTGCTAAGAGATGTAGAGTCTGTGGTCTAAGAGGTATCAGGAAGGAGACAAGGATGTACTGCCCTGATTGTCCTTCAAAGCCTGGGCTGTGTGTGGGTGGCTGTTTCAGGAGCTACCACACACAGAAGAATTATTGGGAAATACTCTGTGCGTAAACTGCTATTTTATATTTTCATATGTTCAGTTTCACAGTTGGCATTACTGTCATGTATTCAGTTAGAGCTTTTGTGTTTGTAGTTTTGTACTTATTTATAATTAGTGGCTTCTTTGTTGTTTAAAAACAAAAAAAAGTGATTGCAGTGTGCGTGGGGTGGCTCTTGGTTGGTGGTGTGGTAGGGTGGCGCTTGGCTGGTGATAAGTGTGTGGTGGCGCTTGGCTGGCAGTGTGCGTGGGGTGGTGCTTGGCTGGCAGTGTGCGTAGGGTGGTGTTTGGCTGGCAGTGTGAGTGGGGGGCGCTTGGTTGGCCGTGTGAGTGGGGGGCGCTTGGCTGGCAGTGTGAGTGGGGTGGCGCTTGGCTGGTAGTGTGCATGTGGTGGCGCTTGGCTGGCAGTGTAAATATTGACTTGCTGTTGGCTACTGCAACACACTGCCAGGCAAACTCCAGTCCACACACTCCCGACTGTAAAGCGGTTGGTGCCTTGTCGTGGCTTTGCAGCTCACAAGCTGTGAGTCATTAGTTCAGTTTATTGGACTTTCAGTTATTAACTGTGCATTTCATTTTTGTGAAATCTCTTGTTAATAAAATTTGATCTGCTGAATCATCATTCACCCTCGTGCCAAATCCAACCAGTATGTGTGGTAAAAATAACAAAACCTGCTCCGCTGTAATCAGGCATCGAAGCCCACCCGTGACACGCTAGGTGTCTTGGGTGGGACCCCAATGATGAAGCACCCCACCAACTTGGTTGGTGGGTGAGGGGTCTTTTTAACATAACCTAAGTGTGTTTCTTTTCACAATTTTAGTGTTTGGAACATCACATAAGTACCGGGACACATCAAAATAATGTATTGCAAAACTACCGGTGTCTGGGGGGGCACCTATGTTTTTGGTCCCGGGTGTGGCCTTCTTCTAGGGACACCTACCAAACCCAGACATGTTTTAAAACTAGACACCCCAAGGAGTCCAGGGTAGTGTGGCTTGCCTGGATACCCCAACATTTTCTTACCCAGACTCCTCTGCAAACCTCAAAATCTGCTTAAAAAAGCATATTTTCCTCTCTTTTCTTTGTAGGATCACCACTCTGGCACAAATTTCCTACCACCCAGCTTTTCCCTCAGTCTCCCATGTAAAATGATACCTCACTTGTGTGGGTCCCCAAAGCAGAGTCAGCCTAAAAGCTTTATAAAAGAAAAATATGTGCTTATCAACTTGCTGTGCTAACCCCTCAATCTCTACAGGTTATTGGTATTTTTCTGTTGCAGGCACCTGGGCCACTCACATAAGTGAGGTATCATTTTTATCGGAAGACTTGGGGGAACGCTGGGTGGAAGAACATTTGTGGCTCCTCTCAGATTACAGAATTTTCTGTCACCGAAATGTGAGGAGAAAGTGTTTTTTTAGCCAAATTGTGAGGTTTGCAAAGGATTCTGCGTAACAGAACCTGGTGAGATCCCCAAAAGTCACCCCATCTTGCATTTCCCTAGGTGTCGAGTTTTAAAAAAATGCACAGGTTTGGTGGGTTTCCCTAGCTGCCGACTGGGCTAGGGGCCAAAATACACAGGTAGGCACTTTGCAAAAAAGTCCTCTGTTTTCTTTAGGAAAATGTGATGTGTCCACGTTGTGTTTTGGGGCATTTACTGTCGTGGGCACTAGGCCTACCCACCCAAGTTAGGTATTGTTTTTATCTGGAGACTTGGGGGAACGCTGGGTGGAAGGAAATTTGTGGCTCCTCTCAGAATCCAGAACTTTCTGTCACCGAAATGTGAGGAGAAAGTGTTTTTCTAGCCAGATTTTGAGGTTTGCTAAAATCTGGGTAACTGAACCTGGTGAGAGCCCCACAAGTCACCCCATTTTGGATTCCCCTAGGTGTCTAGTTTTAAAAAATGCACAGGTTTGGTAGGATTCCCTAGGTGCCGGCTGAGCTAGAGACCAAACCCTACAGCTAGGCACTTTGCAAAAAACACTTCAGATTTCAATGTAAAAATGTGATGTGTCCATGTTGCGTTTCCTGTAGCGAGCATTAGACCTACCCACACAAGTGAGGTACCATTTTTATAGGGAGACCTTGGGAATACTGAATAGAAAAACAAGTGTTATTGCCCCTTGTCTTTCTCTTCATTTGTTCCTTCCAAATGTAAGACATTGTGTAAAAAATACATCTAATTGAGGAATGCCCTGTAATTCACATGCTAGTATGGGCACCCCGGAATTCAGAGATGTGCAAGTAACAACTGCTGATCCACACCTTATCATGTACCCATTTTGGAAATACAAAGGTTTTCTTGATACCTATTTGTCACTCTTTATATTTCAGCAAATGAATTGCTGTATACCCGGGATAAAATGAAAACCCATTGCAAGGTGCAGCTCATTTATTGGCTCTGGATACCTACGGTTCTTGATGAACCTACAAGCCCTATATATTCCCACAACCAGAAGAGTCCAGCAGACGTAACGGTATATTGCTTTAAACAATCTGATATCGCAGGAAAAAATTTACAGAGTAAAACTTTGAGGACAATGGCTGGTTTTTTTCACCTCAATTTCAATATTTTTTATTTCAGCTGTTATTTTCTGTAGGAAGCACTTGTAGGATCTACACCCCTTGCTGAATTCAAAATTGTGTCTAATTTTTAAGAAATGTTTAGCTTTCTGAGATCCAGCGTTGGTTTCATACCCATTTCTTTTACTAACTCGAAGGAGGCTGAAAGCACAAAAATAGTAAAAATGGGGTATGTCCCAGTAAAATGCCAACATTGTGTTGAAAATTTGGGGTTTCTGATTCAAGTCTGCCTGTTCCTGAAAGCTTGAAAGATGGCGATGTTAGCACTGCAATCTCTTTGTTGATGCCATGTTTGGGGAAAAAACCACAAGCCTTCTTCTGCAGCCCTTTTTTCAAATTTTTTGGGGAAAAAATTAAATTTTCTCTGTATTTTAGCTAATTTCTTGGTCTCCTTCAGGGGAACCCACAAAGTCTGGGTACCTCTAGAATCCCTAGGATATTGGAAAAAAGGACACAAATTTGGCGTGCGTAGCTTATGTGGACAAAAATTTATGATGGCCTAAGCGCAAACTGCCCCAAACAGCCAAAAGAAACGTGCCACCTGAGGGGGAAAAGGCCTCTCAGCAAAGGGGTTAATGGACCATCTTTCAGCTCACAACTCCAAGATGGGTGCCACGTAAAACACCTCCCTGGTCCTTGATGTTTTGACCTTTAACCTTGATTCACAACCTCACCTCAGCCCTACAAGTAATCCCCTCAGAAACCTCTGATCATTCCAGATATCCCTAAGACTATCAGCTGTGCGCATTGGAACTCTTCTCTAATCGCAGTAGCCACAAGTCCAACCATGTCTATCATACAAGGTAAACCTCGCCCAGCTCTAACATAGTGACTGAGGATTCTGGTGGAAGGGAGCCAGGACCGCTCGTGAAGCCGGCAACTTGAACTGGATATCTCAAGGGACCACTGGACCGCAGGAGTCGCCCTCGGGAGGAGGGGAGAGCCCAAAAAGGGAGGACGGCAGTATGGCGCTGAAGCACAGGGATGCAGCACCTGTCTTGATGGGGACGGGTTCACCGTGGAAGCAGACACAAACTTGAATGACTCTGACACTTGACCGTACTTTCTTTATGTGTGATGTATGCACTCTTTTCTTGATGTTCTCCTCTTTCCTTCTCTCCCTGTTCACTCTAGTGCTGAAGTTGTGCGATATTGATTTTGTATGACCCACAGCTGTGGGGTGACAAACGCAAAAAGAAGAGAAGATGGACGGAATGCAAAGGAAATCAAACATTCACCCCCAGGTACATATCTGGGTTTAATCCATCAGTTTTTTTGCCAGACGAGGTCCTCCCTGAACCAGAAACAAGCATCCTGGGACCGGTTTCAGGGTATCACCCTTCACCAGCCAGACTAGCTTGAGTCTGGTGGCATAGCAAGCACGGGACCCATGTCCGGGCATACCCTTCCCACTTGGGGCGACAAATGCAAAAACAACAGAAGATTAACGGAATGCAGAGCAAATCAAACATTTCCCCCCAGTCATAGATCTGGGATTAATCCATCAGTTTTTTTGCTTGCCATGCCATTCCAGTTTGGACCCAGCCATATGCAAATAAGTCTTGACCCTGTTCCCCATGGGAACAGTCCAGCCCAAACTGCAAGAACAGGGCCTCCCTGAACCAGAAACAAGCATCCTGGGACCAGTTTTAAGGTATCAGCCAGGCTAGCTTCAATCTGGTGGCATAGTAAGCACGGGATCCACATCTGGGCATACACTTTCCAATTGGGGCGGCAATTGTAAAAACAACAGAAAATGATCAGAATGCAGAGCAAATCAAACATTCACTCCCAGTCACATATCTGGGTTTAATCCATCAGTTTTTTTGCTTGTCATGCCATTCCAGTTTGAACCCAGCTACATGCAAATCAGTCTTGACCCTGTTCCCCATGGAAACAGCCCAGCCCAAACTTACAGACCAGGTCCTCTCTGAACCAGAAACAAGCATCCTGGGACCGGTTTCAGGGTATCACCCTTCATCAGCCAGGCTGGCTTGAATATGGTGGCATAGCAAGCACGGGACCCACGTCTGGGCATACTCTTCCCACCTGGGGCGACAAATGCAAAAACAACAGAAGATGGACAGAATGCAGAGCAAATCAAACAATTACCCCCAGTCACAGATCTGGGTTTAATCCATCAGTTGTTTTGCTCACCATGCCATTCCAGTTTGGACCCAGCAGTATGCAAATCAGTCTTGACCCTGTTCCCAATGGGGAACAGTCCAGCCTGAACTGCCAGAGCTGGTCCTCCCTGAACCAGAAACAAGCATCCTGGGACAGGTTTCAGAGTATCACCCTTCATCAGCCAGGCTAGCTTGAATCTGGTGGCATAGCAAGCACGGGACCCACGTCTTGGCATACGCTTCCCGCTTTGGGCGACAAATGCAAAAACAACAGAAGATGGACGGAATGCAGAGCAAATCAAACATTCACCTCCAGTAACAGATCTGGGTTTAATCCATCAGTTTTTTTGCTTGCCATGCGATTCCAGTTTGGACCCAGCCATATGCAAATCAGTCTTGACCCTGTTCCCCATGGGAACAGTCCAGCCCGAACTGCCAGACCAGGTCCTCCCTGGGGTGGCATGGTGAGCACATGAACGATGGATTAAACTGGGGGTGAGTGTTTGCATTGCTCAGCACTCTGTCCATCATCCTTTTGTGTTGCTACGGCTGTGGGGTGGCATGAGTGCTATGATTTTGGTTGAATTTGCTAACTGGTTTGGGTCTACATTTGCTACGGGGACGGGAGCACCTCTCTCCACCTTACATGTTAGGCCATGTTTCTAAGTTTTGGGGTTAGGCTGTGGGTTGTGGCAGCATGGTCCCTAATGGGCATGCAGTGTGCATTGTTACTGTTGTTATACTGCCTGTCCGGGGTGGGGATGTTTGGGGATTTGAATTGTTCAATACCACTGCTTGTTTTGGAGGGTGGTTGGATATGTGCAGTGCATTTGAGATTTTCCACTACACCTGCCTGATGGATGGGAGGGCCTGTGTGGGCAGCTGGTCGGAGGGGAGGCAGGGCCTGCTAGGGTCAGAGAAGTATTGCAGCTTGTCATATCTGAACATACGAATATCTTGACCTGGAATGTCCAGGGTTTAAAGGGATACTCTAAACGATATAGGGTTCATTCATTCCTTCGCCGCCATAGGAAACAGACAGCCTATCAGCAGGAAACCCACCTCCTGGGGGATGAGGCTCAGGGGCTGGGGAAGAAATGGAGGGGACAATTGTTTTCAGCCATTTACTCCTCTTATGCACGGGGGTTGCCATTCGGATTGCACCTGGGGTACCTTTCAGACATGTATATAGCGAGGCGGATATAGAAGGATGCTATGTACTGGTTCAGAGTATGCTAGGCGGCAGGGTTGTCACATTACCTAATACTTATGCACCCAATGTGGATTATAAATGATTTTTCACACACATCCAGGATCTTTTGGAGGACAATCTTGGAACACCGGTGATCTGGGAGGGAGATTACAATTGTAATCTAGAAGTACCCCCATCCACCCCACGAGGTACTAAACTGCTGGTGTTGTCCTCTCTTGCAGTAGTCATGCGTAATCTGGGGTTCAGATCATTCAGATGGTCTTGAATACACATGCCATTTGCAGACTCACAACACTTTCAGTCGCCTGGATCTCATACTAGTGAGTAGCATAGATGTGCAGCATCTAGCAGGGGTGGAACATTTGGGGTGGTTCCTTTCTGATCATGCACCAGTGTTACTTAGACTACAATGGGGTCCGAGTGTGCAACGTATGCACAGCTGGAACATGCCTTCGTATCTCTAAATGGATACCTTGTGTCATGACACATTGGCGACCACCCTTACGAACTATCTGGAGGTCAATTGGGGGGTCTGCTACAACCAGGGCACTAGATTTGGAGGCCCTTAAGGATGTCATGCACTGAGACTGCATGGGTACAACGTATACAGTGCAACAACAGTGAGAGGCCACTCTGGGGGCGAGGGGGTGCCGACTGGCTGTTCTACAGGGCTCTGAGGTGACATCACAGAGGGTGCGGCAGGAGTTGCTTCAGGTTCAAAGGGAGGTGCAAATGACTTTGGACTCCCTAGATAAGTGTACACTCAGGGCGTATCGCTAGCGAGTTCATGGGGAGAGGGACAAATCTGGGAGACTCCTAGCATGGATATTATGACGGGAGCAGGAACTTTCCCCCAAACTCTATGTTCATACCCCCAATGGGGCACTGGTGACCAAACGCCAGGCTATCTTGGAGGCATTTGTGGATCATCTCTGGGAAGTATACCGTGCCAAAGATGTGGGCCCTCTGGGGAGGATTGAAGCATATCTGGAGGGAGTGGAGTTGCCTATGCTGAACCCAGCACCTATGCAGGAGTTGGAGAGTGAGACTGGCACAGAGAAATTGAGAGCAGCTATTTGGGCTCTAAGTAGATCTAAAGCTTCAGGCAAGGATGGATTCCCTGCAGAACTTTATCAGGCGTACTCTGTTACTCTGAGGGAAAAATTGTTGGAAGTCCTTCGTGAGGCTCGGGACAGTGGGATACTGCCACACACTATGAGGGAGGGTATAATTTGCCTTTTGCCAAAACCTGGGAGAGCTGCTACTGATTCCTTGTCATACAGGCCTCAATATAGTATATAAACTGTTGGCATCACGTTTGACGACAGTGATCCGCACACTGCCCATGAAGACCAATGTGGTTTTATGCCAGTATGCAGTACTACTCTCAATCTCCAGAGCCTCACACATTTATTGCTTGAAACAATGGATAGTGACCGTGAGTTGGTCTTGGTCTCACTTGACCTGGAAAGGGCATTTGACACGGTGGAGTGGCCCTTCCTTTTGGCTGTGTTGCAGGGAATGGGGTTCGGCTCCGTCTTTTGTGGTTGAGTGCGACTCCTATACACTAGCCCCACGGTTCGTGTTAGGATTGGGGGTAACCTCTCTGAGGAATGGGAAGTGGGGAGGGGCTCCAGGCAGGATTGTCCTCTCTCGCCGCTACTGTTTGCTCTCACCATTGAGCCCTTGGCGATCCTGCTGCTTAGGGAATTGGAGACGTGGGGGATTTGGGTTAGGAATCCACAAGTTATTTCTCTCTATGCAGACGATGCACTGCTGTATGTTCACACCCCTGGTTGGGCGGTGCCGATCTTGATGGGGCTCCTCGATGCCTTTGGCAGGGTCTCCTGCCTTTGGGTCAACCTCAGGAAGTCACTCCCGTTCCCTTGGCAGCCTAGTGGGTGTGTCCGCTGACCGATTGACTGAACTTGGGTGGCGCACACCAAGGACAAGTATCAACGCTTAAATGAGGACAGAGTCATGACAAATCTTGAGAGGTCCATGGCATTCTGGAGTAGACTCCCCCTGTCTGTCATAGGTAGGGCAGCAGCGGCCAAGATGGTTTTCCTTCCAGGCTGCCTTTACCTGGTTCAGAACGCTGTGTTTATGCTCCATTTCCCATTTTTTCACAAGCTGGATAGTTTGCTTATCTCACTTGGCTGGGCAGGACATCGAAGTAGAGTGGACTTATCGGCTCTTAAATGTGATTTGGAAGATAGCTGTCTTGCTATACCTGACATGCAACATTGCTATTACGCGGCCAATTTACAACATGCTGTGAGATGGCTGACAGAGATGGACAACTGGGAGAAGAGGCTGTTCCTGGGTATGCTGGGGAATGACATGCTGGTGTATTTACTGATGGGGGGAGGTCGGTCTGGGAGGCGGTCCCATATCTAGTGAAGCAGACCACGGCAATCTGGGAGGCACCGTGGGAAAGGTAATACGCAGGGCATCATTCAATAGAGAGCTATACATTTGGGACCATGACCCATTCAGGGCCATGGAATGTTGGACCATAGGGGTTTGCCAGACGGTGGGGGACCTGTACCCCGGGGAGGTGTTTATCATGTTCCAGGAGGCCCAGGATACCTTTGAGGTGGGACCGGGTCAACTCTTACATTATGTTGAACTGGAAAGCGCGGGAGGTCTGGGCTGGGTTTCCAGCCGCCCTCCCAGGTGTTGGCCTGCTGTGGTGGGGGGAGGGGGAGCACTTAATCTCATTATTCTATAGGGCAATTAGAAATTATATGGTAATGCCCCAGTGCGTTGCAAGGGATGCCTGGGTGAGGGAGCTAGGGGAGGCGGTTACAGATGTTGAATGGGCACGTGCGTGCACATTAGTGAGGAAAGTGTCCTTCAATCATAGATTCAAGTTGCTTCATTTCCATTTTTTACAGTGTACCTGTGTGACTCCAAAACACTTAAATAGAATAACTCCCAATAGGGGGGCATGGTGCATGCGATGTGGGGAGTTCAGTTCTAGCTTTTTTATTCGGGCCTGGACATGTGCAGGTGTTCAGGGATTTTGGGGGGCAGTGGTGCCAAAAATAGCAGAGGCGACAGGCAATGAGATTCATTTGACTCCATTGGCCTGCCTCTTGGGAGTAGTGGTGCAGCCCAGGGGATGAATGATGCATCACAAGATGGCCCAGCTGGCTCTGTTGATGGCCAAGAGAAGAGTGGCCATTTGCTGGATAAGTACCTGCGCACCCCTGATGTCTTCATGGCAGCGGGACCTACTTGAGTGGTGAGTGGCGGAAGAGGTACATATTCACACTACTCGTAGGGACAGAGGGGCCTCAGATGTGATCATGTTGTGTTGGTCTCTCCTTCATAATTTTGCAGAGGAGGATGAAAATGATTCAACAAAAGGCTCTAGTGATGAGGGACCCTCTAATTACCAGCAACGAGATTATGCTAGGCAACTGTGTAACTATGTGATACCTATCATGAACCCAACTAGTAGACTTGGCCTTGGGCCACCCAGGACCTCTGGGGGTCATGCGCACTTGACACGTCGACCCAGACACATAAAATACCACTCTTGAGTGTACCGCTACAAATACAGACTTGAAATCTTCCTCCTATTGATATGTCAATATGCACTGTTTGTTGTTTTTATTGTGTTTGTTTTATTATCAAAAATCAATAAAAAACAGTTTTTAAAAAACCATAGTGACTGAGGCCATAGCCCACTTGAATGAGAACAGTAGCCGCTACCTTTACCATTTATTTAGGCTGCAGTTATAACTACTTTTAAAGATTAAGGTATACGATCTTTTTATCTTATTTACAGCACATGATCTGTACAGAGACTGAGCAGTATTAATGAACTATAGATGTTGAACCATTTTCACATGCAGAATACCAGTATTTGTACCGTTCACAGACCAGGAACGACCATACATAATATGTCTTTATATCTGTAATAGTGTCTTGCACAACACCTTTTTCTCACTTGCACTAACACCAGCGTGAGGATACTGGCTAGGACGTTTGAAGTTTCTTGCACAGTGTATTTTTTTCTCACATTTTTTCAGAACTGTGCAGTGCCCATGTGGTTTTGATTACTCCTGTATGTCTTTATAGATGTAAAATTAGCAATAAGTAGTATTTATTTTTCATTTCTTTGTTTGTGTTGTACTCCTCTTTTTGACTCTATATTATTTTTACCTTACATAATACAATGCACACCCAGAAGGAAGGGGTGAAACATGTTGGCTGGCCGTTGTGTGATACTTCAAACTTTTGTTTGATATACAAATTAAATATTATAAAAATATTCAAGAATTGTACTTACGGTGCACTCCAATGAGCTCATTCAGATAACTATAACTTGCCCCCCACCATGCACTGCTTATGAACTCATGTTACATTACACATGACATGTTCAATGGTATCACTGATGACATTACTAATTACATCAAAACTGACATCATTGATGACATACACACTGAAAAAAACAGAGACTAAAGGGATGTTATAGGTAAAATGTAAGCTAAAGCATAAAATTTGAATCTAAAAAAAACACTAAAATTCACTGATTACTCGTTCCCTTAGGTAACTAGTACTTCCTCCCCCACCATGCACAGTGTTGTTATCAATGTTATAATTTCAGATGTCATTAGGGATGTTATAAATACAGTCTTGAACATGTCATAAATGATATACTATGATGTAATATGTGAGGGTACAAGCAGTGCATGGCAGAGGTGCAAGTTATAGTTACTTTAGGGAACAAGTTCTAGTCATGTGAGATAAATATAACTGGTCAATTTCAGTGGTTTTGTTAATTTTAAATGTTATGTTTTATCTGACATGTTCACTCAATTACAATGTCCCTTTAAACTTTGTTTTTTTCCCTGAGTTTTTTAATGTAAAGTAAGATATTATTACAGATCCTAACTATAACGTCTGTTTTTTTCAATGAATTTCTCTTTTTTTTAACATAAGTGAGCTGCCCCATCCCCGAGCACAGTCGACTGCTATGTAACAATATAAAGTGTGTCATTTTAAGTAAGGCAGAACTATTGGCAGACCTATTGGCTTTATTAAGGGATCTACACATTAACATATATAAAGTTGACATATTGGCTTAGTCAATAAATCAACACAATAATTTATCAATAACTATAATCCAATGTACTTCCATGTATATATGTGGAATTGATTAATAATAATCACTATCACATAATTAAACATTTTTGTTCACATCTCCCATAAACATGCATTGAGTCTTTTATTCACATTCGTCAAGTCACAAAATGAAACCATAGAATTAACCACAAGGGGTTCTTGCACTTCAACTAAACAGCATGCATATCCAGCTTGGAGTCCTTTAGAGAATATGGTGAGTCCTCCTGGGGTAATGAATTCAATGACCCTAGAGGCACACTGTAATTTTTTTAAAACGTTCCTGGGGAGTTGCTACACTCCCTGGAGCCCCCCACAACATTTTAAAGAAATCGTGGTGGTGCCCGGCCCCTTCTAGGGGCACCATAAGCATAACAAATGTTATAAATAAAAACTCTTGAAGGCCATTATGGGGCTCTCCCCAAATGAAGCAGTGAATGTGAAATGAAGGGCTACTCCACTGATTTCACATTAACTGATTTGTTTTCAATTCTTTCATATTCAGATGGGGCATGTAGCCCCATCCTTGGGCCTTCCAGAGGCCCTAGGGACTCTGTCCCTGGAGGTGAAAAGTTATTTAATAGCAGGTGTGTCCCCCTTGCCAACCCTTTTCGAGTCCCTGGGGACCCCAACTCCCAGGGCCAATATATTTTAGTTTTCAGGGTGACAGGCACTCCCCTCCCCGATGCTTGTGAATGCCCTGGACCAGATTCACTGGGCCTATGTATTTTTTTCTTTGGGGAAGGGGAGTAGGCCCATCTCCCTCTTTTTCTCAGTGGACTTCTATTTTTTTTAATCATATCCAGCCAACTGCCCCTCTGAACATGCCTTTCGGCTGCGTGCAGTGGGGGGTTGGAAGCAGGACCTGGTCTCTGGCCAGGCCCTAAACCCAACCCACCCTGTGCAGCTAACTTCCTGGTACACATGGCCTATTGCCATCCTCAACCTATGTGTGTGCAGCAGGGGGCTCAATGTAGGGCCTGGCCATATGCCAGACCCTGCACCCAGCCCCCAGCCCCCCTCCCAGAGATTCCAATCCTTCCACTGACTCCAACTCCACATTTTACATATTTTTTTGCAGTACTGCTGCTCAGGGTTCACATTTATCGTACCACAGAACTGTTCAAGTGTCACTCAGTGAAGCAAAAAGTACTACGGAGGGCATGGTTGAGCCGCAGCTCCTGCAGCAGTATCTCACTCGAGAGCCGCACTGGGTCCCACAGGTGTGCCATGGTAACCCCAGTATGGAAAAATGTTTAAAATTCACGAGGTGGGGTTCCTCTGGACCTCCTACACACAAGTGCGGTAAAGCACATTATGGGCCCAATCTACGAACGGTTTGTGAGTCACAAATCGGTCACAATCGGGTTTCTGGATGCAAAAATGGCCCTACACGATGTACGACAAGCAGACGCAAACCTGAAATTGCCATGTGAGAAGCCGGAAAATGTGACTTGCATTTAGCGATTTGCTAAAGGCGAGTTGTAAAAAAGCATGTACAAATGAGTCGCAGTTTGCGAGTAGTTGCAAAATAGCCTGTTTGCACATGCAATTCAACACCAATCCAAAATAGGTGTTAACTTAAACCAACCTATAAAAACAGGGCCCAGAATGCATCAGGGACCTCCCACAATAGCTTCCCTGTGCCTGATGGATGGAGATGAATACCAGCTGACCAGGAGAGGAGGCGAAGACAAGTGAGTCTCTTCAGGGTTAGGCTGAGCCTGCTTGAGGAGAAAGAGGACATATTTGAGCAGTACAGGCTGAGTAGCAATGTTATCCTTGAGCTAATGCCACCCTAAATTCACACCTTGAAAGCACAAGACAGCAAAGCAATGGAATGTCTACCCATGTCCAGGTCCTTTGCTCACTCAACCTATTGGTCAGTGGTAGCTACCAGCATGTTGTAGCATTGGCTGGAGGAGTATCACAGACACCATGCTCCAGCACATACACTAGCACATCTACATGCCCAGGGACAACCAGGAAATGCAGCATATCAAAACACAACTTTACCAGATAGCGGGACTTCCACAGGTTATTGGCTTCATAGATGGGACTCATGTGCCCATGTGTCCCCCATCCCATCTAGAATACATAATTCGGAACCATAAGAGCACACATTCCATGAACATACAAATTGTGTGCAATGCTCAGAACATCATCATAGACCTTGTAGCTAAGTATCCAGGAGCACACATGACTCCTATATATTCCTGCACAGTGGCATATACCAGCGACTAGAAAGAGACAACTTTGATGAAGGACTCAGATTAGGTGATTGAAAGGCTGTGCACATAAATGTTTAGTTCTAAATGTATAGAACTTCATTTTTTTAACCCAAATCTGTGTCTCTATATATGTGTCTCTATAGATGAAAGTGCATATGCCCTGCATCCTTGGATCATGACACCCTACTTGACTTCCAACACTCCTCAGGAAAGGCACTACAACTTGGCACACAGGCACACAAGGACTGTGATTGAATGTACGTTTGGCCTCCTGAAGTCATGTTTCTGTGGGGAGCCTTGCAATATGCACCTGAAACAGTGCGCAAGATAGTGGGAACCTGTGCAATATGGCAAAACATAGCTTGCAGGCGTGATCTACATGTAGAGGCTTTCCATAGAGGCTTTCCAGATCTGAATCTGAGGACAATGGCCCAGCTCTACCTGCACAACAGCTTGTCGAAGGAAGCAGAGTAGCAGAGGAGAGAAGGTGCAGACCACAAAGCAAGGCATTATTTTGCACGGTACGAAATCCACATCTAACCAATCCTCCAAAAATGACAAAAACAATTGTTGCTTTTAAATGCCAAAAGGTAACACTTTGATGTCAGTGTTGGCAACAGCAGGGCTGGACACCCGGTCTATCATGGTGCAAAGTAACTGTACCTGCATGTGTTGTGCGGTTATGTCTCTGCATGGGAGAGCATAAAGAAAAAAACAAGACAGGCACAATGTTTATGTTGACCAGATACACAGTCCTACTTGATTTGTAGGAAATATATAACATGGTCCCACCAATGTTCTAGGTCAGTAGCTTGTTTAATGGGTCTCCTGAGTAGTTGTTAAGTACCCAAGTGCTCAGTTCTCTCCGTTATATGGAGACATCCATGGTGTTGGGGATTAATCCTCCTCAGCTTAATAGAAAACCCCCTATTTTATCTGTAGGTTGCCTTAGCTTGAAACTTTACAAGGATTACCCCACTTCCCTTTCTGAATTCTATTCTTTAAAATGGCAAATGCAGTTTACATTCCGGTCGACTGCAGACAGGCTGTCACCACATATTTGTCACAACTGGGTGTCCCTAACATGGGGGAGTTACCTTTGTGGTAGAAGCCCATGAAGCTTATAAATGTGAAATTTTCTATTCATGGGTCGATTTTCCTGCAGTAGACCTAAACACATAAACTTTTCATACATACACTCGGATGACAACACAGATCACACAATTGGCTCCAAGGTGCCCTTCCACATGTAATGTCAAACTCGAGACAGGGTCCCCACGTCAATGATGAGTCAACCTAGCATGTCTTAGCCGGCTACACATCATATCCAAATATAACTGCATTAAATTGTGGTGAACTCAGTACCCTATATAATGGGTTGGTTAGACTCTTTTGAGATCTTACTCAGTTTATTATGTGAACAATAACAACTCTCCCAGATAGGGTTGTTCAAGCTGTCCAGCCACAGTTAGATGTGTCTGCAATTTGTCCTTTCCCTATCAATTATAGGTAAGGTTCTCACAAGCATTTGATTTCCTGGAATGGCCCTTCCTTTTTGAGGTTCTACAGTGCTCTGGCCTCAGATTCCAATTCATTCCTTTAGTTAAACTCCTCTATAATTTTCTGCTGGTGAGGGTGAAGACTGGTGCCCTTGCCTCTGAGCCCATTCCAATTGCCAAGGGTACATGTCAGGGCTATCCTCTTTCTCCCCTACTTTTTTCATTAGCTATTGAATTGTTAGAATTAGCACTTCGAGCCTGTGGCCACATGTGGGGAATCCCACTAGGGGATGGTCTACACTTAGTATCACTGTATGCTGACAACCTCCTTTTATACCTCAAGGATGTCATAGTAATACTGGAAGAAGTAGTCTCCATTTTTAATAGATTTGCTGCCTTATCCGGATTGAAGGTCAACTGTACCAAATCCTGTCTCTTTTCATTCCGTCCCATGTTAGTGGACCCAGCATCCACTATCAATGCCTAGGCAACTCAACATGTTTCACTACTTGGGTATGTGCATTTACCATTCGCCAGTTGATTTATATGATGGGAATCTCACCAGAACACTAAAATCAGTGCACCCGCAGGTGGGGTTTTGGTAATCCTTCCCACTCGCAGTGGCAGGCCTCATTGCCCTTGTTAAAATGATTATGCTACGCCGGTTCCTATATTATTTCACTAATCTTCCCCTCTATATTTCGAAACCCTTTTTTTGCCTCCCTTGAGAGTTTGATGCAGACACTGATTTGGCACAAAACATGCTGCGGTGTGGTGTTGCAGAAACTCTATCTGCCCACTGACAAAGAAGGGTTGGTGGTCCCTAATTTTGAGCAAAACGGCCACTGGACAGTGGTCAGGTGGTCAGTTTCTTCAGGATATGATGCAGGGGTCTCTGGTTAGCTATTTGTCACCTGTAGCAAGCAGGGAGTCCCTCCTTGAACCAATTGAATCCGGGCAAAGTCCTTCTTGTGGTGAAGCCCAAGTGTGCAGCTGTTGTAGTTCTTCAGAGTGCAGTGTCCAGGTGCAGATCAGGGGTCCAGCAGGGCAGTCCTTCTTCTCCTGATGTTCTTCCTTACAGGGATCTGAGGTGTGGGTGCAGCTCTGCCATATTTATCCTTGCTCCTGTGTGAAAAACAGGGGGGGTCCTGGTTCTCCATCCAGATGGAGGGTCCTTCCCCCTGTGATGACCGCTTTGTGGGAAGTGTGGCACAAATCAATCCCAGGGAGCAACATTCTTCAAAAGTCCATCATCGCTGAAACTGATTTTTGGAGTTTACATCTGGCTGAACTCACCCAC
The DNA here is from genome assembly GCF_031143425.1 of Pleurodeles waltl. NCBI lineage: Eukaryota > Metazoa > Chordata > Amphibia > Caudata > Salamandridae > Pleurodeles > Pleurodeles waltl. The sequence goes on from NC_090444.1 coordinate 638,980,153, forward strand.
TGGTGTGGCTAAAAATCTTAAACACACCCCTCTCCTGCCCTCTCCTAATCTAATCAAGAGGGCACCTAATTGTCTTGTTTGGCAGGATGTGAGGGAGGTGCTGGGTTGCTCCAAATGTCCATCCCTGACTTTGAAGACCAGCTGGCATCCCTCCCCCTTCCTGCTTCCCCATCTGCTGAGTCAGTTTTCCTCCCCCAGGAACATCCTTTGTGTTCAGCCCGGCCACCTCCCACCTCAAATGACGCACTATTGCATACAGGGTATACTGGGAAAATAATAGTGATTTAAAATCGACTTGGGGAACATACCATTGGGGAGTACAGGGTACAGATGCTTTGTTTAGAGCCTGTCTAATACCATGATAAATGAGTTTGCTGCTCAAAACAGTGCAACAAACACTCACATGGATATGGGTAAAATTAAAGATATGAATACACCTAGCATTCCCTCCATTGCACGGTTTGCAAATTAGCAACATTTAGCTAACTACATAGAAGAGCAATTAAATGACATGATTCAGAATGGTACGTATAATTATTCATTTTCAGGTCCAGACTGGTGGGTAGCATGGACAGTAGACACAAAGGCCCTGATTCTGACCCCGGCGGTTCCTTACCGCCGGGGCCGGGGATGCGGGAGCACCGCCAACAGGCTGGCGGTGCCCCGCAGGGCATTCTGACCGCTGCGGTTTGGCCACGGTCAGACAAGGAAAACCGGCGGTCTCCCGCCGGTTTTCCGCTGCCCTTGTGAATCCCCCATGGCGGCGGAGCGCGCTCCGCCGCCATGGGGATTCTGACACCCCCTACCGCCATTCTGTTCCTGGCGGGTCTCCCGCCAGGAACAGGATGGCGGTAGGGGGTGCCGCGGGGCCCCTGGGGGCCCCTGCAGTGCCCATGCCAATGGCATGGGCACTGCAGGGGCCCCCGTAAGAGGACCCCACTTTGTATTTCAGTGTCTGCTATGCAGACACTGAAATACGCGACGGGTGCCACTGCACCCGTCGCACATACCCACTCCGCCGGCTCCATTCGGAGCCGGCTTCCTCGTGGGGAGGGGTTTCCCGCTGGGCTGGCGGGCGGCCTTCTGGCAGTCGCCCGCCAGCCCAGCGGGAAAGCCAGAATGGCCTCCGCGGTCTTTCGACCGCGGAGCGGCCATATGACGGCTCCCTCCACGCGGGCGGCGACCGCCGCCCGCGGGGGTCAGAATGACCCCCAAAGGGTTGTCATGCACGTTTTTAAACTCTACTTTGGCTTTTAAAGCTAGCAGACCAGACCCTCCCGGTATTTGCAGTCACGACATTCAGAGGTAGTGACCACTTATGGGCCTGATTCACAAAGGTAAAATTTGACTTTTGGTCTAAACTTAGACCAAAAGTCTAAGCTTATGACTTTGGGAATTCACATAGGGCATTCACTATTATCTTCTTTATGTCCACACTCTGGGGGAGACAAAGATAATACTCGGCCTTTGGCCATGCGCAGCTGTGGGGATGGCCATACAGACCTCCCCCATTATAAATTACTGTTGGTGTGGTGCCTAGGACTGCAAGGGAGGCCTTACGGGTACCATTTCAGGGTACAATTTTGCCCCAGGGAGGTGGCAGTCCCCAAGGGCTGTGGTGCGGCCACACGGGCCCCCTGCATGAATTTCATTTGTAGCTCCGGGGAGGTAGGGTTCCCCGGGTCAGCGGGAAGGCGGTACGGGTCTCCCCAGTATAAGTTCTTGTTTTGTGAGGGGGCATGGCTTGGCCTGCAGGCAAGATGGCCGTCGCTGTGTGAGGCTCTGCCGGGCTTAGGGCCTTTCTTCGTTTATGTATCCGGACGGGCGATTACATTGGCGCTGAGCTGGCACTGCAGGCCATTGGGACCCCCGGTGCCACTTCTATTTCAACGGCAGGCCCCTGGTGGCAGCTGGCCGCAGTGTTTCCTTGGCCCGGAGGGAGCAAGGCCTGGCCGCGCAGCGCGGCCTGTGGAGGTGCGCAAGCTTCCTCTCCTGGGGCGCGTCCTGCTGCTGGGCCTCCCGGGGGCGTTGCTGCTGCCGGGAGAAGGAGTGATTGTGGGGGGCATTTTAACCCCTGATGCTGGAGCCTCCGGTGGTCAGGTCTTCCCACGGGCTGGACGGTGCCTCCCGGTGCGGGTGTGCACGTGCCGCATGTGCGGCCCAGCGCCCGTGCCGGGGGCTGACTGCCTGAGAAGGTCGGGCCTGTCTCCTGGTGCGCCGGGCACCTACGGCTCGGGTCCAGAACCTGACAATTTGGATTTACCCGGTGGCGGGGGAGGTGAGGGGGCCCGGCGCTTTACCGGAGGGCGGAGTGCTGGGGGCCGGCCTAGGGTGACCCGCGTGGTGTGCCTGTCTGGCTGGAGCCTGGCCTTGGCTGCCTGAGGGACGTCGCCCGCTAAATCGGGCCGGAGGAGGAGGCAGCTTGCTTACTGGAGGGGGTGAAGCCCTGCCTGGCCTCGCTTCAGTGAATGCTGGGGCACCTGGAAAAGAAGGATAGGCGCTACCGAGCTTGGCCCTGAGCTGGGGCGCCTGAGTTTTGGTCTACACCTGGAGGTTTCCTGGTATTGGACATCGGAGCTAGCCCCTGCGGTGGCTGCTGGTGGCAGCTGGCGCTTTCTGGATTGGCCTGCAGGGTGTGACTGAGTGACTGGTTGGAGGCCCGCATCTGCCCTGCCGGGCCTGTGAGGTGAGGCCCCCGAAGTTTGGGGAGAGGCCCCTTGAGGCGAGGATCCCCGGGACAGGCTGCCTCCTATTTTTTCCTGCTGGCGTTGGCGCTGGATGGCGACAGTGGTCGTGGATCATGGGCAAGGCGGAGCAGCGACAGGCTAAGCTTACCTTTGATGGAGGAAAGAAGAGAGGTGGCTCTACTGCCTGTATATCTAGCTGTGACAGGGGCGAGGAGGGGAACACGGGTGCTTCAGTGAAGTCCATGTTTCTGGAACTCAAGAGCAGCCTGGTCAGTATTAATGCGAAGCTGGATCATGTGACCGAGCAGTTGGATCGAATAAAGGCTCGGGTGGATGATCATGATTCCAGATTTGAGTTATGGAGTTGCGGGCATCGGAGCTGGAGGATTAACGCCGAGGTGATAGAGAACAACTTTTACAAATGGAGCGAATCCTGGAGGTTATCCGGAATAAAAATGAGGATTTAGAAGCCCGGTCACGTCAAAGCAATATTCGCATAATTGGGCTGCCGGAGACTACGGACATGGGTCGTATGGAGAAATTTGTGGAGGGCATGCTGTCTGATCTGTTTGCTGCTTAGCTCTCCCGACTGTTGGTGGTTGAGCGGGCCCATAGATCCTTGGGACCTCGGCCCCCGCCTGAAACTCCTCCACGTCCCATAATTGCCCGCCTGCTGAACTATCGAGACAGGGATACTATGGCCCGGGAGAGGAGACCTGTGGTGTACAAGAACTCTGAAAGTAAGTTTTTCACAGACTATACTCCTGGTGTGCAGGCGGCACGGCGTGCCTTTTTGCTGATCAAGCGCATGTTGAACGAGGCGGGCGTAAGATTCGCTTTGCTGTATCCTGCTGAGCTGATGGTGGGAAGTTGCTGTTTTTTAGTGACCCAAAGCTGGCTGCCAAATTCACCAAAAGGATACCTAAGCGGTTGGAGGTTGTGGGCACAGACAGTTCCGGATCTGAGCAGGCTGCCTTGAGTGATAATGATTAGTTGGCGAGATGCTGGGACTGGAGCGGCTTACTGGGGCTGCTGGAGGTCTAAATGTTCTACTTCTATGTCTGGGGTTGCTCTGCTGTTAGATTTGCTGTTTGGCCCTTCTGCCCTTCTCCCCCAGTCCTGAATGGGTGGCGGGATGAATGGCCTGGCTTTCGCCCTCTGGATGAGTCCTGATCATAGTTCACTTGTTATGAATGGGTGGTTTGGTGTTTTGGGGGGGTGGGCTTCTGCAATGGCCCAATTGGGGGGTCTGCGTGGGAGGGGGTTGGGATTGTCTCAGTTCCGCTTTGTCTTTTTTTTCTTCTATACCCTCTTTTCTGTTTGTTTGCTTTTTTCTGGCTGGCGGGGTTGGGCTCTGCGGAGGCGCCTGGTGCTTGTGAGGAGGCTGAGATGGGAGCGAGAAGCATGACAATGGTGCATTGTCTGACTTGGAATGTGCGTGGGCTGAACGATAGGCAGAAGGCGCGTCTTGTGTCTGCGTATGTTAACCACAATGAAATTGGCATTTGTATGTTGCAGGAGACTCATTTGGTAACTTCTACGCTGGGATGGCTGAAGGCCGGCTGCGTTGGTGAATATCACTGCTCGGTGTTTTCGCGTTATGCTCGCGGTGTGGCGATTTTGCTGCGTAAAGGGTTACAGTGGCGCACTCAGAAGATTATTACTGATCCGAATGGCAGATATGTTATGTTGAGTGGTATGCTGTTGGACAGAGCCTGTCAGCTAGTTTCCATCTATGGTCCTAACACTGATGACCCTGAGCTTTTTCGGGAGCTGTGGCGTCTGGTGGCGTCGTTCGGAACTGGTGTGGTGATCTGGGGTGGTGACTTCAACGTGATCCTGGATCGGAGGATGGACCTCAAAAGTGTGGCTAGGGTGCAGCACGTTGCAGCGGTGAGAGCTTTGGCATCGGTGATGAAGGAGGGCGCTTTGGTGGATCTGTGGAGGCTGCAGCATGGCGCCGCTAGAGAGGGTACATGCGTTAACTATACCCATAGTAGCTGGTCCCGCATCGATAGCTGGTTGGGTACAAGAGATGTGGATTTATGGATGCCATCCATGGATCATCTGCCTCGCACGTTGTCGGATCATTTGCTGGTTCAGTTAGTGTTGGAGGTGCCCTGTGGGCTGGAGGGCATGTTCTTGTGTCGGCTCCCACATGGGGTGCTCCGGGACGCGGCGTTCCACAAGGTGGTCCGTGAGTTAATTGTACTGTTTTTTGCTGAAAACTGCGGCTCTGTGAGTTCGGCCAGCACTTTGTGGGAGGCATTTAAGGTGGTTATTCGTGGTATGTGCCTCTCGAAGCAGCATGGGATGTTGAAGGCACTCCGCCGGGAGCTGGCAGATCTGGAGGGGAGGATTGCGGAGCTGGAGCGGCATTTGGTGGTGGACTGGTCAGGCGAGGTGATGGCGGAACTGCTGAGTGCAGTGTCCTTGTATGAGGAGGCCTCCCTCAGAGAGGTTTGTTTTTTGGGGAGGCCTGCTCGGGCGCGTCGCTATGGTGAGGGGGGGAGGGCCAGACGCACGGTTGCAGGCATGCTGCATAAGCCATGGGCTAGCAATTATGTCACTGAGATTGATGGTGCTGGGGTTGAGCGTGCGGCTGGGACGCGTGGAGTTATGCAGGTTTTTGCCCAATTTTTTGCGTATCTATAGACGGATCCGACCAGGCTGGACGCTGCTGCGGCGCAGGTTTACTTCTCTGAGATTGCGTTGTTGTGGTTTGACGACGCCCACCACTCCATTTTCTGTGGAGGAGGTCGCTGCAGCGATTTGTAGCCTGCCTAGCGATAAGTCTCCTGGTATAGATGGCTTGACTCCTGCGTTTTACAAGGAGTACGCAGATATTCTTGCTCCTCATCTTTTGGAGGCATATGCGGAGTCCTTGGAGACCGGGATTCTTCCTGCCTCTCTCCGGGAGGCCCTGATTGTCACGATCCTCAAGCCGGGTAAAGATCCGTGCTGTTGCAATTCGTATTGCCCGCTCTCTATGATAAACATTGACAAAAACATTGTGGCTAAAATGATTGTGGCGCGCTTGCAGCCGTTGCTTCCTAAGTTGGTGTTGTCGGATCAGTCCAGATTTGTGCAGGGGAGATCTACATCTCACAAGTTGCATACGTTTTTTGCTGTCGCGGTTCGATGGAGGCTGATGAGAATGCGGCGGCAGTGTTTTTAGATGCTACCAAGGCTTTCGATTCTCTGGCATGGAAGTACATGTTTGCATTACTTGCTCGAGTGGGGCTGAGTGCTCGATTTGTGAAACTGATCTGATTACTGTATACGCTCCTCACGGCTAGGCTTAGTTTGAATGAGAATGTCTCTGCTCCTTTTCCGGTCGCCCGTGGGACTCATCAGGGATGCCCTTTGTTCCCGTTACTTTTTGCGGTTGCGATGGAGCCCCTTGCAGTGTGGCTGAGACAACGACATAACGATAGGGGTCTGCTGTTTCGGCAGCGGCCTATTCTGATTTCTATGTATGCTGATGACATTACGCTGTATGTACGTGATACGCGTAGGAATCTAGATGTTCTGCTGGATGAGAGCGTGCATTTTGCCACTTTTTCTGGGATCATGATTAATTGGTCTAAGTCAGTGGTGATGCCTCTGTCTCCAGGTGTGGTGGTTTTCTTCCCGATATCCCATTGAGTGGGTGAACGGCCCAGTTCGTTATGCGGGAGTCTGGTTGAGTTGTGATACGGAGACTCTCTGGATGGCCAATTATGGTACGGTGATCTCGTGGTTGGAGGAGAAGGTTGATGTATGTGGCTCATTACCGCTTTCGCTGATTGCGCATATTGCTATTGTGAAGATGGTGGTGCTCCCCAAAATTTTGTATCTGTTTGTGAATCTTCCGCTCATACTCCCGAAGAGTTTTTTGAGGCGTCTTCGCTCTGCACTGATTCGCTTTGTTTGGGCGGGCGGACAACCTTGTATCGCCTGGGAGAAGGTGATACTGCCTTTCGAGTTGGGTGGCCTTGCCACCTCTGACCTGGAGCTTTATTAACATTGCGCTCAGCTGCACTTTGCGTATTATTGGCTGCATCCAATTTGGTTATTTGCCCCATCTGGCGCCTGAAAGTGATGCGGTTTGGCCAGATGGCTTGGCTTGTGTCCTTGGAAATCCATCCCGGCCTTGTTCGTGGGGTGTTGACACTGTGGCGTGTACTGCTAAAGCCTGGACGGCGCTGTTGCGCTGCTCCGGAGTTAATATACCCTTTGCCCTTTCGTTACCCATTCTTGCTATTGCTGATGTTTGGATGTTTTGCTACGCGGGGTTGTGTGATTTTCTTCATGATTCTAACTTGACTGAGTTGGCCGATTGGTATGTGGATGGTCGTTTGATCCCTCCTAGAGATGCGCTTGGGGATGAATGCTCAACTGCGCTACAGCAGATGTATGTGCTGTGTGTATGTGCTATGCTGCTTGCTCGGTTCCCTGGCCTTCCCGGGACTCTGCCGGAGTGTCGGGCTCTGGAGGTGCTGTGCTGTGCTCAGTTACCATGTAAATTAATTAGTAAAGTATATAATTACATCCAGGAGCAGCGGGGTGCCCTTGGAGGGTCTGCCAGGGTTTGATGGGAGATGGATGTGTGAGAGCCTATTACGGAGGAGACGTGGCGGAGTTGCTGTGCGCATATGAGAGTATTGTCCCCTAATTATAGGCTGCGTCTGATACATTTCAAGTTTTTGCACCGCCTATATTACACGCCCAGCGGACTCTGTTCTATGGGTCTGCGAGCGGATGCGCACTGTGAGCGGTGCCGCGCCCCTGATGCTGGATTCTTACTTCTTGCGTCGGAATGTGCTGAGGTCTATGCTTTTTGGGTGGAGGTAATGTGTATGATTACTGAGATGACAGGGTCGGAGCTGCCTATATCCCACAAAATCGTGCTGCTTGGGTGTGTGGGTGAGGTTCGCCAGACATATAGAAGGCTGGTGAGCCTGCTTCTTTTGCTGGCTAAGCGCAGAGTTGCCATGTGCTGGGCCGGGGGCGGGCTCCTTGTGGGTCTGACTGGCTACGTGATGCCTCCTTTTGTCAGGAACAGCTGATGATCTTTTGGGAATTGACTCCGGAGGGCTCCCGACCAAAGGATATTTGGGCTCCGCTGCGATCTTTCTTGGAGGCCTCAGGCGGGGATGTGTGAGTGCTGTGTGACTGCTCGTGCCTTAGGTGACCCTATCTCCCACAGTCCTCCTCTTACGCTGTGCATTGTGTGTAGATGTTTGTTGTTGGGTGCCTCTGTGCACGAACTCTGCCTGCCTTCTGTTTCCTTTCTTTCCATTTGTTTCTTTTTTCTGCTGTTAGTCCTTTGCCCTATGGTGCTTGGCGAAAGACCCCGCGCCTGGACTATGTGCTTGGAACATACTATTTGCGGAGGCTGGGTTAACTCTGCCGACATTACAGGATTTACATATGATGCACCCGCACGGAGTAAAGTTTGTGCCATTCCCTATAGATTGTATCCCGGTGTCAGGATGGGGATGAACTTCACCACAGCCTGTATTCATGCTTCGTGGGCTAGCCTCTGTTGTATGTGTAATATGTAATAATCAATAAATACATTTAATTTTTTTTTTTTCAAGTTCTTGTTTTGTCCTGGGAAGGTGGTGATACCTGTGGCGCCAGGATCCTGGCACCACCCCTGCATATTTTTGCATAGTCACCCTGGGAAGGTGGGGGTCCCCGGCGCTCAATGAGCCTTAGGAGGGGGCCCCGTGTACACCCATCCTTTTTTTAAAAAAAGCCCCCGGGACCTGGCCCACCTGAGCGCTCTATTCAAAACAAGTGCAGGCTTTTTTTTATTTTCATTGAATTTGCAGATCTGCCATGATTTTCTGTGAAAATTACAAAAAAATACTTTTTGGTCCTGGTGGGGTTCATCTGGGACTCCAACAACAGTGCAAAGGGTTCAGAGTATACCTACCATGCCCCCTTTTCTTTTTTTTTTCATGTTTTTTCTTGGACTCAGCTGAAGTGAAGTCCCAAGATAGCATCCAACACTTCCTGGTTGAAGTGTTGCCAGCCAATCATATTTCAGCACGAGTTTTGTGAAAGCCTTTATTCCCCCAGATATCTACATTTATTTTTCTTTTAATATCTCAAAAACTACTGAACGGATTCACACTAAACAACAAAAAAGCTTTTTTCCAGGACCAAAAGCTAACTTTCTGCAAAATTTGGTGTAATTGCGTCAAGCAGTTTAATTGGGAGGGACATGGGGAATTTTAAAGAGGGCTTTTGGGTGGGACATACTAATAAAAACACACCCACAAAAGAGTAAAACATAAACTACACTTCTAACAATACTGGAGCCTTGAAAGTGTTAAAACAGGTGTACATGTACTCCAACAAAACACATGAGTAAGCCAAGAATCATTCATGACCACTGACAGGTACTGCAACACAATCCAATAGAAAATAAGGGAGGCAGGGAATTTATATAACACAGCATAGGAAATAATGATCAATAAATTAAACTGGAGGGGCATAAACCCATAAATGTGTGATACATTCTGTGTGTTCACATGTCCATAACTCCTACTCAAGGATAGATTTGATATTAAGTAACAGAAGGGTTATACAAATCATGCAGGGCATTAAGTTATGCAACATAACTCTTCCGGATCATGCACCAGTGAGGTGTCTGGAATTATGAAATGTGACATAAGAACATTGAAGTCTTCAATAAGGAATTACAGGATACTGAAAAATAATAAAATCTAAGGTTTGGAATAAGGACTTGATAAAATAAGTTGAAAATGTAAAATAAGAGATTGATTAATATTAAAATAAAAGAGCAGAATGTGAACCTTTAAGAACTAGACAGCACTTCTAGGAAGGAGGAGAGAGAAGTGAGAAGCTAAATGTTTACCATAACTTTACAATGATAAAATGATTCATTCTGTTGCCAGAAGGTAAACTTAGCGTTAACAATCACAGAGTATCTAAGGAACCTGCCATACAATGAAGAAAATGGGACTTATTTTGATTGTCTCTCCGCTGTCATTAATACCTTCATGTCTAAAGCTGTGCAGATTGACCTTGGGGAGTTAAAACAGTATGACATTTCTTTGAAGAAACTGCATATTTTAAGACATGTTTATGCACTAAAGCTAATATGTTTATGTGGGTGTACTATTTTAATATATTTGGCAGCATAATATGCTAAAACCTGACATGCAGACAGGCATGAGTGCAACGTTTGTCAGTTATATAAATGTGATAATTTACTAGTTACAACTTCACTCTTTCCCAACAACAAATGTGGTTAAATACAGATGTGTTCACCAAAAAATATATATTGATAGATACAAACAGAAATATTTACAAAATAGTTACCATAAAACCGGGAGCCCTTAATACTAAGTACCTCTGACATCCATATAGAAACTATTTTTAACTCTTCGTAAAAGGCTGTAACTAACCCAAATAACAGAAAAGCATTTTGACTTGATTGAAAATGGAATTACTTTAAAAAAGTAATACATGTGATTGATACACTGCACATTGGGAAATTACCTGGTCCCAATGACATGACATCAACGTTTTTCAAACTTTTTAAACTGAAAGTAGCCCCTATCCTTGTTATATTGTACAATAACTGCACAAGAAACCAATAGTTCCAGAAGAGAGGCAAACATCATATTTCCTGCTTGTGCTAAAAACAAACAATATAGGCCCACAGATGAATTAAAATGATAACATTTAACTAGCACAGACAAAATGGGTATATGAAAATGGATAGTAATGACCTCAGGCAAGTGTGAGATATACTTTCAAAAATCAGAAATGGCACATCACATATAATCACATCTAGAGATGGAGAAAGCATTTGACAATGTAAACTTCATTTCTGTTAGAGACATTAAATAGAAAGAAATTCACACAAACATAAACACACCTTTGAACAACAAAATAAAACAATTAGCCAATAATAATCTTTTCTGCCATGTCTTAGACTGGACACGTCAGGATAAAGGGCAGCAGCTACAATTAATGCAGTGTATTGTGTCAGCAAATAAAATTATATTGAAAAATTGGGACTAGATGTTCAAATATCAGCTTGGTTTCTCAACATGGCAAACCAAGCTCCACTAGAGAAGACATTGCTTAAATTAAAAGGACAACCATAATTGTGATATATGGAAACTATTTAAATTCTGTGTAACTCCAAATTCAATTAAGGAACTTTGAAAGATAGTCTGAAATATTTGATTCTACTGTAATGCTAAATTGATGCATTGCTGAGTTTTGAAAGCAATTATGGCCGTGCTTTTTTAAATCACAGGAGAAATGCGCACTATATATAGCTTCATGTTTTTTATTGTGCAAAACTGCTGTCTCAGCCAATGTTAAACCTGTTACAATTCAAAACTTTCCTTTCTCTTTTTATCTTACGGTGTTATAAGATTTTTGTTGGAAAGTGGATTATTGGTAAGGGCAGGTAAGTACCTACACTTAGCAATATGTCACTAACCTCCACTTAGGCCCAGTTAGGTCTCAATAAATTAAACCCAGCTCAACCCTTGGTAGCTTGGCAACAAGAAACAAGTCTTAATTTAGGAGACAATGGTGTAAAACATTTGAAATCACAAAACAGTAAATAGGTAAAACACAACACACAATAAAAATCCAACACCAATTTATAAAAATGTATTATATTTTTATCTTTAAAATGACACCAAAACATAAAAATTGGATAAGGGGGGTGGGGGGCGTGGCCAAGGCGTCACTTTGTTAGTGCTTAGGACCCCTCCGTCATCCGCCACTAATAGGGCCACTATCCGACAACATCGACCCCGCAGATGTTCTTCTGGGGCCCCGCAGATCCGCCTCGGAACTAGAGGTGGGGTTGCTGGATCTCCGCATCCCCGTGGAACCGGGGACTTGCTGGGGTCGTGCCTGAGCACGGCCGCCTCGGACAAAATGGCGACCGAGAGGTGGGCCAGAGACGAGACCCGTCCGAGGTGAGGGACGGCTGAAACGGCAGGAAGTGTCGGAGGGCCTGCCGCTGGGCTCCGAAGCGCGAGAGAGACAGAATCTGCCACCGAGGAGCCGCGGTGGCCAGGAAGGCCATGACACACCCCAAAACTCCGGGGCGGGAGACCACCGAGTGACGGCTGAGGAGCCGCGCAGACCGAGAAAGACTCTGGTGAGCTAGTGCCGGCGGCGGTGGGATGCTGGCGTCCCTTGATACTTACCCGGGTCCCTTTCTTCTGCCCCCTTTCCTGGGGTGGCTGAAATCGGACGAGAGACTGGGGTCGCTCCCCCGGGCCTGAGGAGGAGGCGTGGGTCAGACGGAGCCCGGCGGACCCGGTTCCCGATTGTGAGACGGAGGGGGACGACCTGCCGGGAGCCTCTTGGGCAGTCGACGGATCAAGGGCGGTATTGTGGAGGCGCGAGGACCCGTGAAGGGCAGAGACGGAGGGGCACGGAGGAGACATCCACGAGGCCACTCTCGCACACGCAGGTGGGACACACGGTGGCAGAGATAAAACCCTGGGGGGAGAGGCAGCCGCCCTCCTCCTCCCGAGGTGCCAGGACCCCACTGTGGGCAGGGGAGAGGCCCGGTGGACCGGAGCCCAGAGACGGTGAGGGGGCCTGGAACGGCAGCCCAGGACAAATAAAACTACGGGGAGGAAGAGAACGACCCAGCCGGGAGGGGAGTGAAGCCGGTTCTGACAAATCTGTCCCCGAGAGCCCCATAAAGAAAGACAACCATAGAAAGATACTAAACCCAGGTCACAGGAACAATATCTGAGCCAAGATAGATATGGGGTCGCGCAACAGAAACCCGGCCTGACTAAGGGACAGAACACCATAAGTCATATGAAGCGAGTCACCCCACACCCCTCTGGACAGATATCTTGGTCCCCTGGCACTGGGTATTCTCACCAACCGGGCATCGGGGACCCCGAGGCCACACCAAAAGAACAAAAGAAACACTATCAAGACAAACTAGCGGTGAGAAGAAAGAAAAACAACAAAACAAAGAAAGAAAGTCAGACCTTGTAACACAGCGTGTCCCAAGACCATGGAAATAACGGGCAAACCCATAAGGTATGACACATTATAACAAAACGCTGTTGACCGCCTGAACCCACACTTGCCAGACACATATCAGGACGGCACAATCCTGCCCCGGTCAGTTGGGTGTCCAAAGTGACCCTAGTGAAACCAGAACCACACTCGGATGTCATGGGCAAAGACAAGGCAGCCAAGCAACCAATGGCACAGACCCGCATGGACCAGTTCACCACAGGGGCGGCGGGCTCCCAGCACAGCGACTCAACCCCACATGGTGATGGAGACCCACGGACTTCATCCGGAGACCTGGCGGCAATACTCCAGGCAATTCAAGTGTCCCAGACAGCAGTTGAATCCAAAATAGGAGAAGCTGGAGTGGATGTCAGCCTGATCCGCCAAGACATCCGTAACGCAGTGACCAGAATCAAGGAAGCCGAATCCAGAATTTCCACAGCAGAGGACGAGATAACCACCCTCAAAGCTCAAGTCTCAATGCTGACCACACGCACTTCAGAACTGCACAGAAGGGCAGAAGAAGCCGAAAACATGTCTAGACGTAACAACCTGCACATGGTGGGGTTACCTGAAACCATGGCGGAAACGTCGCTGGCTTGGAGGAGTGGTTCAGATCTTGGATGCCGAAGGAACGCCTCACACCGTGGTTCACCATCGAAAGAGCTCACAGGTCACTGCGTGCAAGACCACGTCCGGGTTCCCCACCCAGACCGGTAATAATCTTTATGCTCAATTTCAAAGACAGAGATTGGGTCCTACAGGAAGCCCGCACCAGAGGAAACCTCCTTTGCCAGGGGACGAAAGTCCTCCTATTCCCAGATTATACATTTGAAGTACAGCAACAACGCCACTCATTTATGGAGGTAAAGCAAAAACTAAGATCAATGGACATCCAATACCGCCTCCTATTCCCAGCAAGACTCCGGGTGATCTACAATAACAAAACCTACTTCTTCAACCAGCCGGCCAAGGCATGGACCTGGTTGACGGAAGAAACCCCACTGGATATACACAGACCAGGAACACGGCCACCCCTCGGGGCGACGCCAGCGTGCCAGAAGGGACAGCCACATGAGAGAAGTCGGCGTACACGCTCACGGCGAAGAAGAGGGATATGGGGATCCGGATCGGGCTCCCCCTCCGGAATGCACCGCTCAGAGCCACAAAACACACAATTGATAGCGAGACTGGAAACCAATCAACCAAGTCAAAGCATGCAGGACACAACCCAAAGTCAACTAGAGATACGGGATGACACAGACTTATCCCGCAGCCCGGTCCTATGACTATACACCACCAGGGGGGACCTGTGTGGGAGATAGCCTCGAGACACCGGAAAACAGGAACGATGAACCTAAATTAAACATACATCAAATGCTGTATATTCCTACATGATCCGATACTATGGAGGGGTCCACCACCACTACCACAGCCTCACCAATTTTAAAGACACCTCACCAGTTTTAGAAGTGAGGGAGTATTTAAATATATGGGTGACAGATGCTTCTGGGGGGAAGTATGGGGAGGGGAGGGAGTTGGGGGGCAAGGGAGTTCAGGCCTCGTTTTAAAGGCCAATGTTAGAAACTTTATACAAATGCACAGTCCACATTCGTTCTTTAATGCGCAGGGCGAGAGGTTTAGCACTACGACAGAAAACACACGCACTCAGGGCAAACAACAAAGAAAGGCAAAAATAAATCCCCCTAAGTCTCACAACCCAAGTAACCAAAGCCGGAATAACGGTTGTGAAATCCTAACTCAAAACACTCATCACCCATGAAGCAAATACAGATAATATTGTGGAATACTAATGGACTTCTTGATAAGATCAAACGCACCGCAATATTTACTTTTACACACAGATACCGCCCAGACATACTCTTACTGCAAGAAACCCAACTCCTAGGGGATAAATGTCCCTTCCTGGCGTGACGGGGTTTCGACAGGGTATACCATGCAGGGTTTACATGGGGATCACAAGGGGTAGCCATACTACTACATCGTACCTTCCCCATGACACATATCCAGATATGGAGAGACCAACAGGGGCGTTATGTAGCCATTACAGGTAGGATAGAAGGGGTCACATTCAACATAATCAGCGTCTACGCCCCCCCTCTCTGATTGGCCCAACCCTCCGGGCACTCACCAAACTACACTCGGATCTACCCCCCGGGCACACCATAATAGGTGGTGACTTCAATGCAACACCAGACCCGACCATGGATGTGGAAGGTCCAATCTCCACACATAGGCGCACACTAGCACTGGAAATCAATGGATGGTTGTCGGCTGTGGGGCTATGCGATGCCTGGCGAATCTGGCACTCAAGGCGGAAACAATTTACACACACCTCAGCAGCTCATGGCTCTCAATCTAGAATAGATTTGGTGCTACTTCCGAGTACAGACTGTACGACCCTTTCACACGTAGAGATTCTAAGTAGAGGAATCTCTGACAATGCCCCTATCCGACTCACATTGGGCCCGGCAAATCCCCAGCTTAGGCCAATATGGCGACTAAACGTCCAAGATGAGCAATTTTGTGAAAGACTACACCAGATTCGGGAAGAGTACTTTCACCTAAACGAAGGCTCGGTCACCTCGGAGGGCACGGTATGGGTGGCCGGGAAAGCAGTGGTCCGAGGTATGGCCAAAAACATAATACGTGCTCAGGAACGTGCCAAAACCCAATATATTGAGCAACTAGAGCTCCAGGCGCTGAGCCTCGAAAGAAATAACGTGACAAACCCCAGTGAGAAACTGACGCGACAAATCCGTCTAATCCAAGAAGAAATACGGGACCAATCCCTATAAGCCGCGAAACACATATGGAGAGCAAGTAATGGTAAGATATATGGCTGGGGACACAAAACTGGGAAAATGTTGTACTGGCTGATCTCTCGTAATCAAGCCTCTAAGATTGTCCCCGAAATCTATGATGAGAATGGGATTTTAGTGACAGGACACGCCGAGATTGCAAACACATTCGCCAATTATTGAAACTCGCTATATCAGGCTTCTACACAAATAGATCTGCGCCAAGCCCGTCGACTTCTGGAAGAGATTCCCCTCCCGAAATTATCCATGATAGAGCTTTTAGAAGAACCCATTAAAGCAGAGGAAATTGAAGCGGCGATCCTGGCATTGAGCACTGGTAAAACGCCAGGCCCACACGGATTCCCACCAGAACACTATAAAACATTTAGAAAAGACCTGACCCCACGCCTGCTATGCCTCTTTGCAGAGGTAGAACAAGGCGGATCCTTTCCCAAGGAGTTAGACACTGCCACAATATTAGTGATCCCCAAAACCCAGCCCCCCTCACCACACTGCGCAGACCACAGGCCAATATCGCTAATCAACCCCAAAATAAAAATCTTCGCCTCTATCCTTGCCACCCGCATAAAAAGGATCCTGCCACAATTGGTACATCTGGACCAATGTGGATTCATGGCATCCAGCAGTACGCAACACTGCAGCCGTAGACCACATGTAGCCCTGGCCGAAAAACACCGACTGCCCCGGAACCTGACCCTCTTGTTTATAGATTTTGAGAAACCATTCGATTCACTTGACTGGGGATTCCTTCTCTTGGTGCTCCACAGGGCAGGCATGGGAAGAAAATTCTGCCACCTTATTGAAGCGCTATACACCAATCCTACGGCATGTGTACAAGTGAACAGGACCATATCCCGTAGATTTGACATCCGCAGAGGTACACGACAGGGATGCCCCCTATCCCCCCTCCTATTTACCCTGGCCATTGAACCTCTGCCCCAGATGGTCAGGAATGACTCAATATATTGAGGTTGGAAATGGAGCCCATCCCATGAAGACAAGATAAACCTATATGCAGACGGTGTTCTGCTGTATATGGAGGAGCCGAATATAACTGGTCCTAGAAGTCTGTGCCTTCTGAAGAAATATGAACAGATCTCGGGCCTCAGGATGAACCCTACTAAATCAATTCTAGTTCCACTTACAATCACACGGGATTGCTTTGACTGGCAAAACACAATTCCCCTACGCAGACTGAGTTTTAAATACCTAGGCATATGGATCTCCCTCCTGCCTGAATTGTCGTGGGTGAAAAATATTTCCCCACTACTACCACGAATCAAAACAGATCTACAGAGATGGCAACCGATGCCTCTAAACGTGATGGGTCGGGTGGCCTTATACAAAATGATGATCGTACCAAGGCTTTTATACGTGTTCCAAAACTTTCCAGTACCCATACCCCACACTTGGTTCAAAAATCTTGAACCTATCACAGGTAAATTTCTGTGGCAGGGCAACAGGCATTGTGTAGCGATACAACAATTTAGAAGAGGGACTTACGACGGGGGTTTGGGTGCATCAGACCCCTATTTATATTATTTGGCTACCCAATTGATAGTGATCCACGACTGGTTCAATGGGGGGTGGGAAGACCCGGCATACAGGACAGAACTGACACTCCTAGACTTCCCACAGATCCTTAGCATCCTACATGGATCGCCACTCCCTCGTGACATGGAGGAAGTAACCAAGGTGGTCTTCCGGGCGTGGCGTGCAGCACTACGCTATACTCACTAGAACACGGTTATCACTCGCCATACTCCATTATGGAGAGGAAAGTGGCTTCATGCCTCAGCCGCTTTGGAGGGGTTCACTAATTGGGACCTGATTGGGAGGGCCATGAAATTGTTTCAGGACCTACAAACAGAATTCCAGCTAAACCAGACACAATTCTCCAAATACCTCAAGCTGAGACACGCACTGGGGTCCACTTACCTACTACAGACCCCATACCGTACTTTAACCCATTGGAAAGTAAATTACTTATGGGACGTCTAGAGGGGAAGGGAGTCTCTCAATTTACAAGATACTAATTAACAATGCCCCTGACAAAATAGCCATCCTTAGGAATAAATGGGAATCATGGGTTGGTCCCCTGGCAGAAGCAGAATGGGGGGAGGCCCTGATGGCGCCCAAAGTACTGGCAATATCGGCAAGACTCCGTACAATACAATTCTATTATCTACATGGAGCCTATCTGACACCATCCAAACTGCACAAAATGGGAGCACGCCCATCTGCCAAATGCCCAAGATGCTCAACTGAGCCAGCAGACTTTTTCCATATGGTGTGGAACTGTAGCATAATACAGAAATATTGTGAGGGAGTGCTCCGGAAGATAGAAAGGGCCCTAGGACAAGAAATCCAAAAATCAGCTAAACTTATCCTACTGGGGATAATGGAAGAAATGAGAGGGACAAGTGCTACACGATCATTCACAGCCACAGCACTATTAGTCGCCAAGAGGGACATTGCCGCAACTTGGATCCTCCCTAAGGGCCCATCGATCCAAAAGTGGACAAAATGGGTGAACTGGTGTGCCAGCCAAGAGAAATTAGTATTCAAATCCAGAGGATGTCCGAATAAATTTGGAAAGATATGGGGGAAATGGATAGAACTACTGATATAAACCAGGTAGATTTCACAACACATGATATTATAGGGAGGAAGGAAAGACTAATGGTTTTACAGATAGGCCTAAAAATCACAATATTGTCGATTGCAAACTCTGATGCATTGTTACTAACGGACCGATACATATTACATGTGTATTTTACCCTGTGCACTAACCCTGTTTGTAATGTAATGTTAATCCCATTCCCCTTTCCCTTGCAAAAACAATAAAAATTGTTTATAAAAAAAAATTGGATAAGGGGAACCAGAGATATATATTTTTAAAGAATTAATGCTTTTTAGCGCTTAGAAACAAATAGCGCCAATCTGGTCGCACATCGACTGAGGCAAAGTTTGAGGCTGACCGTGATGGAGCTCTGCTCGGCTACAGCTCGCCGGAGGCCTCGGTCAAAAGTTTACCTTCAGACTTAGTAGTTTTCTTGAAGATTTTCTTCAGTGGGACCAAGTCGCCAGTCCAATCCGACCTCACGGAACTCTTCCTCAGATGCGTGTCATGGGAGCCTTCGCTGGAAACTTTTACCTTCCGACGTAGTCATTTTTGCGAGATGAAAATCCTTCAACTGGGGCAAACCTGAATCTTGATCCAACGTCCCTGGATCCCTCTTTGGATACACTGCCTGGGTACTCCCGGTCAACTTTCTACATTCGGACTTAGTCACTTTTTCAGAGATTTTCTTCACCTGGACGAACCTGCAAGTCAGGCCCCGTCGCAGTTGAGGCAAGCCAGCTTGAGTTGCCGCGGCGGGTCAATTCCTTTAGGGAGCTTTTTTCAAAAGGTCTATAAACTTCTGGATCTCCTTCCCGATGTTCTTTTAAGGTTCTTTTGGTGTTCACAGCTCACCCCAACGTTCCAGAAGCTCTGAGGTGATCCTTGGGGGAGCGGACTACAACTCCCAGAATGCACCGGGCACAAAACGGCCACTGGACAGTGGTCAGCAGGTCAATTTCTTCAGGAGTTGGTGCAGGGAATTATGGGTAGCAATTTTTCACCTGTAGTAAACAGGGAGTCCCTCCTTGAACCAGTTGAAGAAAGGCAAAGTCCTTCTTGCGGTGAAGCCCATGTGTGCAGCTTGTGCAGTCCTCCAGAGTGCAGTGTCCAGGTGCAGGTCAGGGTTCCAGCAGGGCAGTCCTTCTTCTTCTGTAGTTCTTCCTTGTTGGAATCTGGTAGGGATCTGAGGTGTGGGTGCAGGTCGGCTAGTTTTATCCTTGCTCCTGGGTGAAAAACAGGGGGGTCCTGGTTTTCCAATCAGGTGCAGGGTCCTTTCCCCTGAGATGACCACTTCCTGGCAAAAATCAATCCCAAGGATCAACATTCCTCAAAAATCGATCATGGTTGAAAGTGTTTTTTGGAGGTTACATCTGGCTGAGCCCACCCACTGGTGTGGCTAAAAATCTTAAACACACCCTTCTCCTGCCCTCTCCTAATCTAGTCAGGGGGCATCTAATTGTCTGGGTTTTCAAGATGTGAGGGAGGTGCTGGGTTGCTCCAAATGTTCTTCTCTGCCTTTCAAGACCAGTTTGGCAGCCCTCCCCCTTCCTGCCTCTCCATCTGCTGAGGGAAGTTCTCCTCCCCCAGTCACATTCCTTTGTGTTGTTCAGCCCAGGCTACTTCACGCCTCATCAAGACAGCATGGCCAGACTGCCAGAGGCTGGCCAATCAGAGCAGACCACTACAGGGCTGAAGTTGGCAACTTTTGAACAAGTTATATTAAATCCAACAATTGTAAGTTGCAGGATTTATTATAACAATTAATTTGACACCAAACTTGAGGTATCTGTCACTTAAGGGGACTTTATAAATTAAAATAAAGTCTCCCCATTCTAGCCTATGGAGGCCTTTCACTACAATGAGGGAAACACAAATTTGGCTATTTTACATTACCAGGGCTTATAAAACTATTTTTTATAAAGTCCCTGCTTATAGTTACATGGCACCCAACCCTAGGGGCACATGGGGCACACCTTAGGGGGTGACTTATATGTACAAATAAGGTAGTTTAAGACTTTGGAAGTACTTTTAATTCCAAAGTCGAATTTGTATGTAACTTAAATTTAAAAGCAGCCAGTAAGGCTGGCCTGCCTTCAAAATGACACTGGGCACCTCGGCATTGCACCTATGAGTGCACGATCTATGCTGGGGTCCCTAAACCTACATGCCCTACCATATACTAGAGACTTTTAGGTAGGTTGACATAGACAATTATAATTAGCCTAATTTGCATACCTTTTTTACACAGAGAACAGGCAGTGGGACTGGTGAGCATTACCCAGGGCACCATCAGATTCAGGAAAACACCAGCAAAAAGTAAAAAACATGGGGGCATAAAGTCAGGGGGCCTCTGCAATCAGCCCTGTTTTCTCACAGATTCCATTCAGTACCATGAGGGAAAAACAAATTTGCCTGTGCACCTCAACAGGGCTTATAAAACTATTTTTATAAGGTCCCCGCTTACAGGTACATGGCACCCAACCCTATGGGGCACATAGGTCACACCTTATGGGTGACTGATATGTAAAAATACAGTAGTTTAAGACTTTGGAAGTACTTTTAATTCCAAAGTCGAATTTGCATATAACCTTAGTTTAAAAGCAGCCAGCAAGGCAGGCCTGCTTTTAAAATGACTCTGGGCACCTCAGCAGTGCACATATGGGGACACTACCTATGCTGGGGTCCCTAAACCTACATGCCCTACCATATACTAGGGACTTATAGGTAGGTTGATATAGCCAATTGTAACTAGCCTAATTTTCATACTCATTTTACATAGAGCACAGGCACTGGGATTGGTTAGCAGTACCCAGGGCACCCTCAGAGTCAGGAAAACACCAACCCAAAGTGAAAAATCAAGGCAAAAAGTTAGGGGACCTCTGCATTCAGCCCTGTTTTCTCACAATTGTATTAGTCTCAGGTGAAAATAAGATCCAGTATGCTGAATTCTATGCCTTGTAGTCTTGCTTTTGACTTGACACTGGGCTGCTTACAATCCCATTTTCCAGTAGTGTTTTTGATTTAAAAAAACACTTTGCTGACAACAAAAAACCACATGCTACTCATGGTCACATTCACTCTGTACACGATGTGAATGTCATGAAAGCATCAAGCCCTTTGAGTGTTTACAATGGATTCATGTGTAGCGGGCTATTGTCCAGTCGTAAGTGCCTCTGCAACTATGTCCTGGAGATAGGTGATACTCTGCCTCGTCCATTAGAAATCTGGAGGGAAAGAGGAATGGGGAGGGAAAACTGCTGAGCAGTACCCTTGTGTGGCATGGATTGTTTTTTCCTGAGTTGTATTGCCTCTCAGTGGGAAGCAGAACCTCTTCAATAGCAGATGAGCAATAAGGGTAGTATGACCCTGCTCCTCAGTCAATAATATATAACTAGCCTTAGGGTCACCATTGCTTCACCTAGCATTCTGTGCATGGATATTTACATTAGTGGCTCCAGTATTTGAAAAAACATTAGGACCTTTTACTTAGAAATTACGTCTATCTGTCAATTGTTACAGTGCAGTCCACTAATATATACTTATTCACTGGAAATATACTGACAGCAAAGGATTCCTGAGTACAGGGTTCTTGAGATTTTGGGAGATCTTTTTCTGTAAGCGCCCAAAGAAAATTATATTCTGAGCAGGTGGGAAGCACCGGCAAAATGCTGGACACATCCTGATATACCAAAAGCTAAAAACGGCTGCCACATGGGAAGACCACTAAGGGGGTCATTCCAACCCTGGCGGTTGGTGATAAAGCGGCGGCCAACCCGCCAACAGGCAGGCGGTACAAAAAATGGAATTCTGACCCTGGCGGGAACCGCCAGCACAGCCCGCCACTTTAACACTCCGACCGCCACGGCGGGACAGACAAACAGCGCGGCGGTCACCTCCAACAGGCAGGCGGCAGACAATGTACCGCCCACCCTATCACAACTCACTAATCTGCCACCTTTTCCGGGGCGGGAGCCCCGCCGATAAAAACACGGCGGAAACAGACTACGAACGGGAAAACGCTCACCTCTACACACTCCACGAGGAAGAAGGACAGCATGGAACCCGAATTAAACATCCTACCAGCTATTGTCTACCTGCTCATCTACCACGAGTACGAACGCCGGCGCAGACGACAACGGTGAGTACTGCACCTACGACACAGGGGAGGGGGGAGGAGGAAAGCTTACGGGCACACACATACGCAATACACCCAACCCCCCACCCCAAATACCTACACCCCAATGCAGAGCAACAAGTCAGAGTGACACCCCCCAAACCCACCGGAATAATGCAAAGACACAATTAAAATGATCTATAAAATATATGTATAAATAGCTCCATTGAAGTCATGGGAAATATGCAATATGAAAGATACAAAATAAGGAATGAACATAGTTGAAAATATATACATAGGCAATAAGTCCTGCCCATTCTGTCAAAGTTCCATAGTCCGTGGGCCAATGTGCACAAACACATGGGCAAAGCCCACACACGAGACCAGATACCATTGGAGAGAACACTGCTGGGGCATCAGATGATAAAACTACAGGCACCTCAGGGGGAAGGGAAGGGGGGGCACCTCAGCCACATGAGTCCACGACGCCAGATCCACGAGGGGCCTCCATGCCCACTGTCCCATCCTGGGGAGTGCAAAGCCACAGTCACACAAGTCTCTACAGTGGGTGGCTTGCCCACTGTGCCATCCTGGGGAGTGCAAAGCCACAGTCCATCAGATGGATAACCGACTCCACTGTTAATGGAGGAGGCATGGTGCCCAGAGTGCTTCGTGAAGCCCTGCTTGACACAGAACCGGCACCGTCAATGGGCCAGCGGTGCTTGAGACGGCGGTGCCCAGCGGAGCGGTGCTTGAGATGAAGGGCCCAGCGGAGCGGTGCTTGAGACGGCGGTGCCCAGCGGAGCGGTGCTTGACATGAAGGGCCCAGCGGAGCGGTGCTTGACAGGAAGGGCCCAGCGGAGCGGTGCTTGAGATGAAGGGACCAGCGGAGCGGTGCTTGACAGGAAGGGCCCAGCGGAGCGGTGCTTGACAGGAAGGGCCCAGCGGAGCGGTGCTTGAGACAGGGGGTGCCCAGCGGAGCGGTGCTTGACAGGAAGGGCCCAGCGGAGCGGTGCTTGAGACGGCGGTGCCCAGCGGAGCGGTGCTTGAGATGAAGGGTCCAGCGGAGCGGTGCTTGACAGGAAGGGCCCAGCGGAGCGGTGCTTGACAGGAAGGGCCCAGCGGAGCGGTGCTTGAGACGGGGGTGCCCAGCGGAGCGGTGCTTGACAGGAAGGGCCCAGCGGAGCGGGCCTTGACATGAAGGGCCCAGCGGAGCGGTGCTTGAGATGAAGGGCCCAGCGGAGCGGTGCATGAGATGAAGGGCCCAGCGGAGCGGTGCTTGACAGGAAGGGCCCAGCGGAGCGGTGCTTGAGATGAAGGGCCCAGCGGAGCGGTGCTTGACAGGAAGGGCCCAGCGGAGCGGTGCTTGACAGGAAGGGCCCAGCGGTGCTTGAGACGGGGGTGCCCAGCGGAGCGGTGGTTGACAGGAAGGGCCCAGCGGAGCGGGCCTTGACATGAAGGGCCCAGCGGAGCGGTGCTTGACAGGAAGGACACAGCGGAGCGGTGCTTGACAGGAATGGCCCAGCGGAGAGGTGCTTGAGACGGGGGTGCCCAGCGGAGCAGTGCTTGACAGGAAGGGCCCAGCGGAGCGGGCCTTGACATGAAGGGCCCAGCGGAGCGGTGCTTGACAGGAAGGGCCCAGCGGAGCGGTGCTTGACAGGAAGGGCCCAGCGCAGCGGTGCTTGAGACGGGGGTGCCCAGCGGAGCGGTGCTTGACAGGAAGGGCCCAGCGGAGCGGGCCTTGACATGAAGGGCCCAGCGGAGCGGTGCTTGACAGGAAGGGCCCAGCGGAGCGGTGCTTGAGATGAAGGGCCCAGCGGAGCGGTGCTTGAGACGGCGGTGCCCAGCGGAGCGGTGCTTGACATGAAGGGCCCAGCGGAGCGGTGCTTGATAGGAAGGGCCCAGCGGAGCGGTGCTTGAGACGGCGGTGCCCAGCGGAGCGGTGCTTGACAGGAAGGGCCCAGCGGAGCGGTGCTTGAGACGGCGGTGCCCAGAGGAGCGGTGCTTGTCACGGCAGGCCCCTGTTCAGCGGTGCTTGTCACGGCGGGCCCCTGTTCAGTGGTGCTTCTCACGGCGGGCCCCTGTTCAGCGGTGCTTCTAACGGCGGGCCCCTGTTCAGCGGTTCTTGTCACGGCGGGCCCCTGTTCAGCGGTGCTTCTCACGGCGGGGTCCTGTTCAGCGGTTCTTGTCACGGCGGGTTCCTGTTCAGCGGTGCTTGTCACGGCGGGCCCCTGTTCAGCGGTGCTTCTCACGGCGGGGTCCTGTTCAGCGGTGCTTGTCACGGCGGGGTCCTGTTCAGCGGTGCTTGTCACGGCGGGCCCCTGTTCAGCGGTGCTTCTCACGGCGGGGTCCTGTTCAGCGGTTCTTGTCACGGCGGGCCCCTGTTCAGCGGTGCTTCTAACGGCGGGCCCCTGTTCAGCGGTGCTTCTCACGGCGGGGTCCTGTTCAGCGGTTCTTCTCACGGCGGGCCCCTGTTCAGCAGTGCTTCTAACGGTGGGCCCCTGTTCAGTGGGCTGGTGGGGCCCTCCTGGGCAGCTCGCCTGCTGCCTGACTTCTACGCCCTGCTGCCCTTGCCCTCCTTCGCTGAAGCTCTGTGGCCCTTGCCTCCCTTTGATGATGTGGCAGGTGACGGGGCAAGGCTACTGTCCTTGGTGGCAGCCGTCTCAGGCTTGTCGCGCCGGCCCTTAGTTTTTTTTGTCCTCTTCCCAGGGGGTGGGCTGGCTGTCCCCTTGCTGCTGGCCGATGTTCCTGCCCTAGGAGCTGGTGGACTCCAATAGCCCTGCACTATGGTCATAGTAGATGCAGGGCTGGTGGTGGCTGAGGTGCTTTTTTTACTCTTACCAGATGGAGGGGGTGGGTCAGTGATTGGAACGAGCTCAAGGTTGGAAAGGAACTGCACTTGGGAAGGACAGGGACGGGTAGGTGTAGTGGGTATGGGAGTGGAGGAAGAGGATGTGGTTGTAGGAGAGTCAAGTGTGCTGTCTTTGGGTGCAGGTGCTTGTGACGGAGGCTGTCGTGAGGTGGATGGCTGTTGGGTGGGTGGCTGCCTGCGTTTGTGTGTTTTGGAAGAGGGGGTGACAGACACACTGGGAGAGGACACAGGGGACATGTAAATGGCAGTGGGGGTGGTGACTGCACGTGTGCGGACTGTAATGGAGGGTGTGCTGGTGATGGAAGTACTGGCTGATGGTGGTGTTCATGCAGGTGTGAGTGGAGACGTCACAGGGAGGGAGGAGGGAGATGAGGAGGTGGGGGACACAGAGGTGGTAGTGACTGTTGGCATGTCTGCATCTGGATGTTGCTTGGGTGACTGCTTGTGGGATCTGTGGTGCTTATGTCTGGATGAGCTGCCCTTGGGTGTAGAGGTGTGTGCAGGCTGGTCTGATGGTGTGGATGGGATAGGCAGAGGAACAGGAGACTGGGACTGGGTGGAGGGAGTCAGAAGAGGGAGGCTGGAGACAGGGACAATGGCTGCCGTCAGTGCTGAGGCCAGAGCGTTGAACGATCGCTGACGGGCAGCCTGACCCGAATGAATGCCCTCCAGGTATGCATTGCTCCGATGCACCTCCCTTTCTACACCCTGGATGGCATTCAAAAGGGTAGACTTCCCAACAATGAGCGTCCGCAGGAGGTCAATGACCTCCTCACTGAGGGCAGCAGGGGTAACTGGGGCAGGGCCTGAGGTGCCTGGGGTGAAGGAGATGCCCGGCTTCCTGGCCGAGCGGGCACGGCGCAAAGGCTGAGGGGCTGCTGGGAGGGCGGGGCTGGTGCGCTGGGTGGCGGCTGTACCTGTTGTGGCGGTGGGCACGGATGTTGCCGTCACCGCAAGGGAGCTCCCTTCCGAGGACGTGTCGGTGTCGCTGACGTCTCCACGGGTCCCCGTTGTGGAGCTCCACTCGCCCTCCGTCTCACTGGTGTACTCGGAGTCTGTTGCATGGCCCTCCGGGGCCATGTGAGATGCAGCTCCCTCGTGCGCCGATGCCACTTCTCCTCCGCCTGATGATGCTATTGCACATATGAACAGGAAGACAAAGAAAATGGGGGGGGGGAGAAATGAAGACAGGTTGAGTGCATGCATTGGCAACACCGTTGTCGGAGAGGACAGACACAGAAGCCCCCTGCACTAGGCCGCGCAATCGGGGTACACTACTCAGTTATTGTGACTAGGCCTACAGGTCTATGGACGACAAATGCACACATAGATGACACAGGGCCATGAATAGCTGTACTTGGCACCCTACAGAGGTGGGGGGCGGGGGCACAGGGCCATGCCTAACGGAGGGGCCTAGCCTACAGAATGCGCCCTGGCCTACAGATAGCCACAGCCCTCCTCCCTCATCCAGACATCTTCACTGCGCGCAAAGATAGCGGAATGTGCTGATACTCACCCCCTTGTGTCTGCTGTGATGTCCTCACGCGCCCATCCAAATCGGGGTAGGCCACCGCCAGGATCCGGGACATCAGGTGGGTCAATTGGCAGCTGGCACCCCTCCTACGTTGGGAGGCCATCCCCAGCAGAGACTCGGCGGTCTTTCTGGTCCCGCAGCGGATGTCCTCCCACCTCTTTCGGCAGTGGGTGCCCCGTCTGTTGTGGACCCCCAGGGCCTGGACGTCCTTGGCGATGGCATGCCAAATGTCGATCTTCTGATGGGCGCTGACCTATGTGACATGTACAGGGTGGTAAAGGAAATCTCATTACTTTTCTGCCTGGTCAATGTGAGTGGCCCCCCAACCTTGCCATGTGGCACATGCTCTCATCTTTGGTGCGTTGCACTCCTCATTCGCTCCCCTCCCCACCATCTTACATACACCCCACTCAACACAGGCATAGCCCATTCAACGTGCCCCCTGTGTACTAACCTGTTGGTCTGGAGGACCGTAGAGTAGCGCATACTGGGGGAGGACCCCATCAACAAGTTTCTCCAATTCTTAAGAAGTGAAGGCAGGGGCCCTTTCCCCAGTCGCAGCAGCCATTGTATCTCCCAGACCAAGGTCGCAGCAGCACTTGCAGGATAGGTCCTCTCCTGTGGATGATCAGGTTTCGAGTGATTAATCAGATAGAAAATGGCGGTCACGCTCGCGGCGGTGCGTACCGCCTCGGTGCGTACCACGACCGCAGGCGCACATCCTCATTGGCTACTGAAGCCCATAGGGTGCAATGTTAACCAATGCGGCTTAGCACCGCGGTCTTCGACCGCCTACCGCCACGGTGTGCCACGCCAGCGCATTGACCTCACATCCCACTGTCACACTTCACAGGTCAGGCAGCCGCCATTTCAAGGGCCCACATGGCATAATTTCTACTGCGTCACACAGCCTAGGCCTTGCATTGCCACTCACACAAGCCATTCAATGCATAGCGATTCGTGTACTGTGCAAGCTGTGTGAACGAACCTGTGGGTTGCTTGACTATGTGCTCCATGTTGTCCTTCCTAAGCACCGTCCGCTGGGACTTGCAAGGAGAAGGGTGAATCCTCCCGTGTACCGACCGCTGGTGGACCTGTCGACAATGGAAGAACGACATATCATACTTACAGACAGGCTTGACAGAGCAACTATACATGAACTATGTGCCCAGCTGGAGCCAGACCTGATGTCCCCCATCCGCCAACCCACAGGGATTCCCCCTCTGGTGCAGGTTCTGTCAGTACTCCATTTTTTGGCAAGTGGGTCTTTTCAGACAACAGTGGCCATATCATCAGGGATGTCTCAGCCTATGTTTTCTAAGGTTTTGTCCAGAGTGTTGTCTGCCCTGATGAAATACATGCAGAGCTACATTATTTTCCCTGAGGAGGGCGATTTGGCTACAGTGAAGGGTTATTTCTATGCCCTTGGACATATCCCCAACATCATTGGTGCCATTGATGGGACCCATGTGGCTTTGGTTCCCCCCAAAGAAAGTGAGCAGGTGTACAGAAACAGAAAAAGTTATCATTCGATGAATGTCCAGGTAGTCTGCTTGGCTGACCAGTACATCTCCCATGTAAATGCCAAGTTCCCTGGGTCAGTGCATGACGCGTATGTCATGCGAAATAGCAGCATCCCTTATGTGATGGAACAGCTACAGAGACACCGTATGTGGCTAATTGGTGACTCTGGTTACCCCAACCTGTCGTGGCTACTGACCCCAGTGAGGAATCCCCAGACCAGGGCTGAGGAACGGTACAATGAGGCCCATGGGCGAACTAGGAGGATCATAGAAAGGACCTTCGGGGTCCTGAAGGCCAGGTTTAGGTGCCTGCATATGACAGGGGGATCCCTAATGTACTCACCAAAGAAGGTGTGCCAGATCATCGTGGCCTGCTGTATGCTTCACAATCTTGCTTTGCGACGCCAGGTGCCTTTTCTGCAGGAGGATGCTCCAGATGGTGGTGTTGTAGCAGCTGTGGAGCCTGGGGAGAGTGAAGAGGAGGAAGACGACGGGGAAGACACGGACAACAGGGATACAGTCATACAACAATATTTTCAGTAGCACACAGGTAAGAATCACCCACGCCATTTTACATTTACTTAAGGCCTCATGCGTCTTCACTGTCTGTGTTTCCCCCCAGTTCCTGTTTACTGATTTGTGACTTTCCCTTCCCTTTTCAGAGCTGTATGACCCACTGCGTGGCTTCTGCTTTGTTTGCCCATGGACTAAAGCTTATTGAAATTGGTATGTTGTCATCACAAAGTAACTGGACATTATTGCACCGTTATGTGTAATACATTTGTTAAGAATACAAGCAGACTCCTGTTATTTTATGTGCAATAAGTGATTTATTTTAAGTGCTACATATAGGTACATGATAGTAAAACGGTGATGGGTGGGGGTGGAGTAATGTCCATGGCAGAGTCCAGTTCTCAGTCGCACAGGTGCATTGTCCATATGCCTGTGGAAGGATGGAGCAGGGGCAGTTAAAGGTTGGACAGGGTGACAATGTGGGACAGTGGGATGACATCAGGGGGTATCTTAGGCTGGCAGGGGTCTTGCAATCCTACTCTGTCTTCTTGTGAGATCTCAGGTTCCGCTTGCGGGGTGGTTCTTCTTCTGCAGGAGGTGGGGTTCTGGTGGCCTGTTGTTATGTGGGGGCCTCCTGTCCACTAGCGCCGGCGGAGGTGGTAGGCTGTTCCTGGCCTGGGCTAGTGACAGGGGCCCTTTGGGGTGCCACATGGTCCCGCAATGTGGTGACTATCTGGTTAAGGGCCACGACGATGGTCCCCATTGTGGAACCGATGTTCCTCAGTTCCTCTCTGAACCCCATGTACCGTTCCTCCTGCAGTGCCTGGATCTCCTGGAACCTGGCCAGTACCGTCACCATCGTCTCCTGGGAGTGGTGGTAAGCTCCCATGATGGAGGAGAGGGCCTCTTGGAGAGTCGGTTCCCTGGGCCTGTCCCCCCCCTGTCGCACAGCAGCCCTCCCAGTTCCCCTGTGTTCCTGGGCCTCTGTCCCCTGGACGGTGTGCCCACTACCACTGCCCCAGGTCCCTGTTGTTGTTGGGGTGGTGGGTCAACCTGGGTGCCCTGTAGTGGTGGACACACCGCTGATCGACGTGCCCTGGAGACAGAGGCATGGGCCCGCTGGGTGGGAGCTGGGCTGGTGTTCCCAGAGGGGGTTGGGTCTGGTGTAGCCTGTGGCTGTCTGTGGGGAACCGACTGTCCAGAGGTCCCCGATGGGCCGGGCTGGTCATCTGGGTCCAGGGAGACAGAGCTGCTGTCATCGCTGGGGGCCTCTTCTGGGGGTGGGATGGACATCTCTGTACCCTCTGTGGCGGTGTGGTGGCGTTCGGGTCCTGCAGGGGTATAAAGGTGTGGTTATTGCTTCTGTGTGTGGAATTTCGTGTGATGGGTGGGTGTCCGTGTACCCAAGTGCAGGCATTCCCTTGTGGGGGCTTTTGTGAGGGTGGCTTGTGGGGGTGATGTGTGTGTGCAGTGGGCATGCTTTGGTGATGGGTGTCCATGCTTTGTGGTCGCATGCAGGGCTTGGTGTTGGGATGGGTGGGTTGTGATGGTGAGCCATTTGCAAGGAGTTGGTGTGATAGGGGTGGGGGTGAGGGTGGGGGTATGATTTGGCATGCAGGTGGGGTGGGGGTGGGAAGCAGTAGTGGAGATTTGACTTACCAGAGTCCATTCCTCCGCCTACTCCTGCGAGGCCCTCAGGATGCAGGATGTGCAAGACTTCCTCCTCCCATGCTGTGAATTCTGGGGGAGTAGGTGGGGGTCCGCCGCCAGTCTTCTGCACCGCAATGTTGTGCCTTGATACCATGGAACGCACCTTCCCCCGTAGGTCGTTCCAGCGCTTCCTTATGTCATCCCGATTGCGTGGATGCTGTCCCACCGCGTTGACCCTGTCCCCTATCCTTTGCCATAGCTCCATCTTCCTGGCAATTGTGGTGTGCTGCACCTGTGCCCCGAAGAGCTGGGGCTCTACACGGACTATTTCCTCCACCATGACCCTGAGTTCTGCGTCAGTGAACCTGGGGTGTCTTTGGGGTGCCATGGGGTGGTGTGGATGAGGTGTGGGGTGGCGTTTATGGTGATGAGTGTGGTGCGTGTGGTGGTGTGTGGTGTTTGGTGCGTGGAATCTGTGTGGGTGAGGGTGTAGTGTGCCTCTGTGTTGTGGGATTGTCAATTCTGTGCTCTCTCTCTAGCCTTCGTCAAGAATTTCAGGTCGTAGGGGTTTGTGGGTGATGTGGGTGTGTGTTTTATATTGTGTTGGGTGTGTGGGAGTGGTGTTAGTAAGTGTATCATGTGTGTGTGTTTCAAACTGACCAATGTGGCTGAGTTTTCTATGTGTGTGTGTATTTTGACCGTGGCGGTGTGTACCACCAATGGAATACCACGGTTGAAAGACCGCTGCGGGGATTTGTGGGTCGGAATGGAATGGGCATATTTCTGTTGGCGTGACGGTGGAGGTTTGGTCATCGCCATTTTTTCGCTGACCTTTGGTGTGGCGGACTTTTGTGGATGTTGGGTTTTTGGCGGTTTGCCAGTTGCGGGTCAGAATGACCGTGGCGGTTTACCGCGGCCGCGGCGGTGTTCTGGCGGTCTTCTGACCGGCGGTAAGCGCCTTTTACCGCCGAGGTCAGAATGACCCCTAAATCTCTTGAGATTACAATAGTGTTAGAAATGGGGTTTTTGGTTGGCAGTCAGGTTACCCTCTGTCCAAGCAAGAACCCTCACTCTAGTCAGGGTAAGTCACACACAATCCAAAATTAGCCTATGCCCACCCTCTGGTAGCTTGGCACGAGCAGTCAGGCTTAACTTAGAAGGCAATGTGTAAAGTATTTGTGCAATAAATCGTACAATACCACAATATAGCACCACAAAGATACACCACACAGTGTTTAGAAAAATATATAATATTTATCAGGATAATTGCAGGTCAAAACGAATAAAGTTGCAATGTGAAATTGTAGTGATATCACTGGAAAGTGATAAAAAATGTCTTAAGTCTTTAAAAAGCAAACAAAGGGGGTTATTACAACTTTGGAGGAGGTGTTAATCCGTCCCAAAAGAGATGGTAAAGTGACGGATATACCACCAGCCGTATTACGAGTTCCATAGGATATAATGGACTCGTAATACGGCTGGTGGTATATCCGTCACTTTACCGTCACTTTTGGGACGGATTAACACCACCTCCAAAGTTGTAATAACCCCCAAAGTCTCTTTCAAGCACAAAGTACCTGGTTTGGAGTGGAAAATCTCTGCAAAGGGCCGCAGAAGAAGAGATACGTGTAAAAATGGTGTGTGCGTCGATTTCTCCCCAGCACACATGTACTTGAGTCGTTATTTTTCAGGCGGGGAAGTCGTGCGTCGTTTTCCGGCGCGCGGACAGTCTCTTTCTGTGGGTCACGGGGATTACCAGATGTCCCGGGTCTGTGCGTGGATTCTCCTGCTTGTTTTCTGGCTGTGCGTTGTTCTGCGGGGCTGTGCGTCGGAGTTTCGCTCTCACAGCAAGCGTTGCGTCGATCAGCGTCGGTTTGCAGCGTTTTTCTCGCCGCGGAACAAGCTGTGCGTCGAAAATTTTGCCGCACGAAGCGTCCAAGTGAAAAAGAGAAGTCTTTTTGGTCCTGAGACTTCAGGGAACAGGAGGCAAGCTCTATCCAAGCCCTTGGAGAGCACTTTCGCAGCCAGACAAGAGTTCAGCAAGGCAGCAGGCCAACAGCAAGGCAGCAGTCCTTTGTAGAAAGCAGACAGGTGAGTCCTTTGAGCAGCCAGGCAGTTCTTCTTGGCAGGATGTAGTTTCTGGTTCAGGTTTCTTCTCCAGCAAGTGTCTGATGAGGTAGGGGAGAGGCCCTGTTTTATACCCAAATGTGCCTTTGAAGTGGGGAGACATCAAAGAGTGGCTAAGAAGTGCACCAGGTCCCCTTTCAGTTCAATCCTGTCTGCCAGGGTCCCAGTAGGGGGTGTGGCAGTCCTTTGTGTGAGAGCAGGCTCTCCACCCTCCCAGCCCAGGAAGACCTATTCAAAATGCAGATGTATGCAAGTGAGGCTGAGTACCCTGTGTTTGGGGTGTGTCTGAGTGAATGCACAAGGAGCTGTCAAACAAGCCCAGCCAGACGTGGATTGTAAGGCACAGAAAGATTTAAGTGCAAAGAAATGCTCACTTTCTAAAAGGGACATTTCTAGAATAGTAATATCAAATCCCACATCACCAGTCAGCAGGGTTTGGTATTACCATTCTGGCCATACTAAATATTACCTTCCTACTCCTTTCAGATCAGCAGCTACCACTTCAATACTGTATGAGGGCAGCCCCAATGTTAGCCTATGAAGGGAGCAGGTCTCACAGTAGGGCAGAAACGAATTTAGGGGTTTTACCCTACCAGGGCATGTAAACGACACAGGTACTTGCCCTGCCTTTCACCCACACAGCACCCTGCTTTAGGGGTTACCTAGGGCACACATTAAAGGTGACTTACATGTGCAGAAAGGGGAGGTTTAGGCTTGGCAAGTACTTTTAATTGCCAAGTCGCGTTACAGTGAAACTGCACACACAGGCCTTGCAATGGCAGGCCTGGGACAAGGTAAAGGGGCTACTTACGTGGGTTGCACAACCAGTGCTGCAGGCCCACTAGTAGCATTTAATCTACAGGCCCTAGGCACATATAGTGCACATTACTAGGGACTTGTAAGTAAATTAAATAGTCCAATCAGGTAGGATTCAAGGTTACCATGTTTAAAAAGGGAGAGAGCATATGCACTTTAGCACTGGTTAGCAGTGGTAAAGTGCGCAGAGTCTAAAAGCCAGCAAAACAGGGTCAAAAAAGTGGAGGGAGGCAGGCAAAAAGTTAGAGGTGACCACCCTAAGGCATGTCAAGTCTAACAAATAGCCATTGTGGATTAGGAATAAGCCCTGTGTAAGTTCTTCATGTGTGTTCAGGAAACAACACTTTTGAGTATAAGGGTCTTCAATCAATATGTAGAAGGCAAAAGAGAAGGGCAGCAGATACTGTACAAAAACTGACAAAGCCATCTGCCAATGTTACCCAATGTTAACTGTTGTTATATATGTGTAGGGGTTAAACTCTTTATTGTGAGCTGGTGCCTGACATATGCCCAAGTTGGGTAGCCTGTGCATATCAAAAACTGTACATGAAGTGTGAAAACATGTTACTTATTTACAGTTGTTGGCTTCATTTAGTAAGTATGTAAAAAATATTATTTAACTAAATATTCTTTATGTCTCCTACCATTACATATTTTCTATACTTTTCCTCTTCTTGGCCTGCATTGTCGGTCCTTCAATGTTACATATGTTATTTTATGTTAATTGACTTATGAAGCTCTCTTTTAGTTTTAAAATGACCTCATAAAAGTACTATAAGGCATAACATGACATGACACTGCAAGACCATACAATGTAAATACCAGGAGTCACTGGATAAGATCCCAGCTCCCTGGAGATTTATGAAGCTCTCATTCAGTTTCAAAGTGACCTCATAAAGGTACTATCAGACATAACATGACATGACACTGCAAGGCCATACAATGTACAAACCAGCAGTCATTGAATAGGATCACAGCTCCCTGGATATATACAATTTTGTGGCCACAGCATTTTCCAAATAATTTTAGATTTACTATACTTGGCACATAACCCACCATCTGCTACATATTTTTTGCGTTTCAACAACAACTATTTTGTTTCTATCTCAAATGCATCAAACGTTACTGAAAAAACACATGGAACTGCACATTGGATGACCTCTTGTGAATGTTAACTGGCCATGTTACATTTGCTTATTGCTGTCTTCAGATCTTAAACTTGCAATAACAAGATATAACATTTTCCCATACACTATTAATATGTGTTATAATGTCAAAATAGCAAAATAATAATGGAACAGAATGTGCCACATTGTGTTGCCTAGTATACCTTATTCTCGTCCTGTATTGCGACATATTTCAACCACCACGTCAACAGCGAATCCACTGTTGCCTTCGTCCAATGGAATATCCTCTCCCACCAAAATACTCCAGCAAAACATCTTTGTATTGCACTTGCAAGTAAATGACAACAGTTCGGCGAGTATTAACTGCCCCTTCTGTAGGAAATAGAAAGAAGCACCACAGCGGTAGGCAGCCAAAAGGCACAGCTGACTGTCTTCAGTATTGGCACCAAATAGCTCAGTTTTCCAAATACAATGGCAGCTTTTTAAAAGCAGTCAAAGACCAGAAATGTGGTGTACTGACTACACTCCGGTCATGGACACAGTTCTGAAAGAGGAGGATAATTACTACTTAAGAAACCACCTGCCTCAACACACCCCTTATCATGACTATCCTCCGATTTCCAAACCTCATATGAAAGGAGAACAGTACATTTCAATTTCTTGTTTGATCTATCTAGAATCAATCATAATGGTAATGTAGATGCATTCCTCTTTTTTTATTGATATTTTTATTGATTATAACAAACCACAGTCTATAGTACATATAAAGTTTCAGTATTTGACTTTTTATGGTCCACCTTGACACATTTATGTTGTGCTACAGAATAAAACACAATATATTAACCAATAAAAAAACAGTCACTGGTCTATTTGATTACTTCTAGTTTATCAATATATTGCATAAGCCCAAGGTCCCGCAGTCTCAATATGAGGTGACTATATGGTCTACATATTTCCAGCTCATTCTTCTCTGTTGGTGCGAGATTAGGACTGTGGCCTAGATAACTATTATTGAATTGTCTTTGAGTCCCCCACAAGCTAGCAATTGTGGTGTTCTTAAGTTTTGGTCCATTTTAGGAGTTTCTTTATCCAGGGTAAATTGTGTGGTGTTCAGTGATTTCCACAACTTGGCTGTGAAACTTTTAACCAGCAGAAGTGACACATCAATACATTCACCTTTTTTTTTTGTTCTAACCATTAAACCTGCTAAACATATCTAAGGAGTACAGACATGTTGGACTTGGCCTTCTCTGCAGGGTCACCCCTAGACTTTTTTACCTTCACCCCTCCTCTTTTCTGAACCTATTTGTGTCGGCTTTTTACGACTCTATGAACTTTACCAGTTCTAACCACTGCTCAGGTGCTAGTGCTCATGCCTTAGAGCATGCTAAAATTGTCCTATTCCTGATTGGAACATTTAATTTACTTGTAGGTCCCTAGTAAAGTGAAAGTGGTACAAAATGTACGCAGGGCCTATACATTAAATCTACTAGTGGCCCTGCAGTACATACTGTGCCACCCACTTACGTAGCCCTTTAAAACATGTCTCAGACCGGCTATTGTAGCCTGTGTGGAGTTGGAAAACTGTCAATTCAACCTGGCAAAATATTTTTTGGGCCAAGCCTAAAACTCCCTTTTTAATATATGTGTCACCCCTAAGGCAGTCCATAGACAACCCATAGGGCAGTATGCAGTGTATTGAAAAGGTTGGGCATGTACTTTTATGTTTTACATGTCCTGGTGGTGAACAACTCCTAAATGTGTTTTTCACTACTGTGAGGTCTACCTCATCCATAGGATAATATTACCTTATTGCATTTAATAAGTGATAACTTTTATTTGGGAAAAGGTATACATCTCATGTTAGGTCTCAAAAGAATTGTAATTTAAAATATGCTATGATGGTTAAGTCAGATTTTAAGTCGCAATTTTTAAAATGCCTCTTTTACAAAGTTGGCATTTTCTTGTTTTAGCCATGTGGGTCCTCAGAGCCTTTGTTTTCGGTCACATGACTGTGATCAAAGTGGCAGTTGGCCTTTGGGTATTTCTCTCAGACAATGAGGCAACAGGAGACTAGCTGTTGGCAGGAGGGACCGTCCTTCTAGGATGGGAGGGGCAGAGCTGTTCCCTACCCCACTTACATTTCAAAGAAGCTACCTAAGCACACTCACAAAGAGCT
Source organism: Pleurodeles waltl (assembly GCF_031143425.1). Lineage (NCBI taxonomy): Eukaryota > Metazoa > Chordata > Amphibia > Caudata > Salamandridae > Pleurodeles > Pleurodeles waltl. The sequence goes on from NC_090444.1 coordinate 639,016,805, forward strand.
TCACACTAGCCTTTTGTCACTCCAGACCCCTTGGAGCCTAGGCAAGGAAGAAGGAAATTCCAGAACCATATGTGGGACGGGACTCTAGATGTTTCTTTCACTTCAAAGCTGGAATCAGGTATAAAAATAGGACTCTCAGTTTCTCTCTTCAGTACACTACTGAACCTGTGGACATTATAGAGGCAGGGCTGCTTTGATCCCCAGAGGACTGCCTTGCTGCTTGAGGCCTGCCTTGTTCTTCAGAGGACTGCCCTGCTGCTACAAGAGGACTGCCGTGCTGCTTGAGGCCAGCCTTGTTTCCCTCAGGGCTGCCCTTCTGATTGAGGCCTGCTCTGTCCCCCAGAGAACTCCTGTGCTGCTTGAAGCCTGCCCTGCTCTTTGAGAAGGAAGACTGAACCTGCCCCCTTTATCCTAGGCTGACCTGAGTGACTTTAAGGGTCAGTTGGCTGACCTCCAGTTCTGAGCTACAGACACACAAAACCCTCCAGAGACCTCCCTGCAATTGCCCAGTTAACCTGCTGCAACTGGCCTGGCCTGGCCTAGACCTGCAACTGGATCTGTCTGCACCTGCAACTGGACCTGTCTGGGTCCTTATTGCCTCTGCTGGAGTTAGTCCCTGAACCCTAAAAGGTGTCTCTCTCCAGGTCCTAGACCCTTTTTGGCATCAGCTGAGTTTCTTTAGTGAATTCCTGAAGTTTTGAACTCTGCGTGTCGGACTTTGAGATGGTAACTTTATCAGAAGGACTAGCCTGAATCTGGCCCCTGTATTCAGCCTGCACTCCATTGCTGTCCGCCTGAGCTTGTGACTTTGACCTAGTCAGACACACCCAGATACCCCCAGTAAGTGCTTTCTGCTTTTTAGCACCATGTTTACTCAAACCTTTAAAGTTGCAGATTTCCAGTTCTACTGATTGGATTTTTTGTAGTTTTGGTCTCATTATATTTATTATATTTTACTCTAATTTTCTAAATTAGTGTGGGATATCTCTTGAATTGTGTCTTCACTTTATTGCTGTCTGTGTGCCACATAAATACTTAATACAGTGCCTATAAGTTAAGCATAACTGTTTTTGAGCCAAGCTGCTAGAGGGTTAAGCACAGGTTAATTTAGTAACCTTTGTGGTTTAGCCTGACAAGGATTGTGGGTATTGACTGAGGAGGGTTTTCACTCCCCTCATTCACAAACACAAATTCCTACAAGATGTTAGTTCTATTTGTGAGTGTTGTAACCTCATGTGATATAGTTGCCCAATATTCCACATTCATTGGATAAGAAAAAAGCATATACAAGTTTGCTTCTCCCATGCCACGTCTTCAACAAATATCAAGTACCCATGGCCCATTCTGTGCAGTCTTTGTGGACTCCAGTACATTTTGTTAGGATGTTATACTGATGTAATTTGAACCAGGCATTTCTAGAAACTTTGGCTTGGAAGCTAAGGGCTGCAGTTCACTCTGATTTGGAAACATCCCTCTCTATTTCTCTGTCCCATTCACCCATCAGTCAGTCTAACTCACTTAAGCCTTCCCTTGATATATTAAAGGAGCTGCCCTACTTGTATATCTGGGTGTGAGAAGTGGATTCAGAACAGCATGTATCGTTGTTCAGTTGTGTCACAGTTCCATGTCTGTAGGATTGTTCAGGTTAAACAGCCATAAGTCAAAATGGGTCTGATGGAACCTGCAATTTTGAATTAGGCTAACAAACATATGTAGTGACTCAGTACCAAATCGGTCGTCCCATGTGCATACACCCAACTTGGTCCACATTGTCTTGTTAACAACCTATGCTATTTCCCTGTACTTGGGGCAGTGCCACAATGGCAACCCAGATATGAATGCTGTCCTTGTCTTGGTTCACATAAAGCATCTCCTAGAGCAATGCGTTGGTGTTTTCATCGGTTGGGGATATCCCCAAGACCTGTCATGACCCTCAAGTAGTCTTTCTAGCAGTAAGGTAACAAAAATTATGTTCCTTCTGTTCAGCTGTGCAGACAAGTAATTGAATTTAAAATTCTAACGCTTAATCTCTCAGCAGTTTAACTTTCTAATTGTCACTGAAAGCATACATGGACTGGCAGCAGAATAACAGGTAGGTGGTAAAAAAACATATTTAAATCTTGGTAGGATCTCCATATTTGAAAACTCTATCCTACCCATCAGCAACAAGGGGATTTCTACCAAAACTCTATTGACTAATGAATAGGAGTCAGTACTTCGGGTAAATTCCAATCAATTGCTTCTGCATCAGTGTAATATATCTGTATTCCTACATTTTTTAAATATGTAGACTTCCATCTGAGCATCAAAATTGTTATCCTGTTTGGATCCGCTACATTATTATATCAGAGTCAGAGTGAGAACAGAGATCTCCTCCTGTGGTACTGTCTCAGCGAAGGGTTCCACAGCCAATGTGACAGACAGGCATGGATAGAGAACATCCCTGTTGGGTTCCTCTTCATGCCTGTTACAAGTTAGAAATAAACTTCTATGCTTAGATCTGAGCAGTGAGTTCAGAGTATGTCAAATTATTCTAAGAGTCTATTACACTCCCATATTCTTTAAGATGGTAAAGAGGAAGTCCCAGTTCAAAGTGTCACATGTTTTCCCAAATCTATTGAAATATTGGGCAGCAGGGCTTCTTCCACACAAGGTATGTGGAAGGTGAAATAAATTCTGTGTGTTTGACAATTACTTTTAAATAGTTTCAAAACTGGAATTATCTGGGAGCACCAAATGGGAAAAGATCTGGGTTATTCTGTTCAAAAGTATTTTACCCAAGACATTCAATGGTCCCTATGTGTCAAGTGCTGGTCTGTTGGGCGATGTGTGCAGAGTCTTCTTAGTTCACAGTAATGGTCACTTAGCTCCAGAGGCAGTATCAGATGCCAGATTTATGGGAAGTCTAGTACTCCTGCAGAAAATAGTCAATCAAGAAAGAGAAAAAATTAGACACCCGAAAAAACATTCAAGCTGACCGAAGATCAGAGAAATAGCAACAGGAACTGGAGAGGGCATAGAATCCACGAAGTCCAGTGAGCAAGCAATGATTGAGAAACTATTGCGGCATCACAGGACTTCAAAACAGAGGTCCTTAAATTGTGGAAAAAGGGACATGACATAATCCTAGAAAGGGTCCAGCCATCTTGTATTGGGACGAATGTTTTATAATAAAAGCTATGTCCTTTAAAGATATACATTAAACTAAGGCATAAGAATCCACATAAAATAGTCATTGACCAGCCTAACTCACAGTATTGTAAATCTTCCACAAGTGGTTTTAGCCTAAAGTTGATATCCGGAGGTACTAGACCCACTATAGTCTGCTTGGTCGGAAGCCGACATGTGCAAGGGAGTCTGCAGCAGCAGAGTTTTTGCTTAGCAGGGAAAAGGGAAAGGAAGTGCCGTTAAGAGTGATTGGTGGAAGTCAGCCATTCTCTTTAGCTTCTATATCCATTTACAACAATTTAGGACCTAGTAGTTAGCTTTGCCAGTCTCGGAGGTCAACTTGTGAGGAATTAGGGACATACACACCAACTATCATTATGAAGTCTTTTTCTAGGCTCCCCTCAACCTCCCTGAATCTACTATTGGGGTCCACTCACCCTCTAAACAGTGTAATGAAGATCACGAGGTTTATATAGAAGTACTCCCCTGTATATGAAGAATAAGAGTTTTTGCATATAACTGTGCAAGGAGTCCATCATTTATTGTAGATTTAGCACGTGCTAGACCTATAAAACAGATGTAATTTTTCCAGCATTAGTGGAGTGTCTACATGCTCTGATTGCGCCAGTAATGAACTCTTTAACTGTATTTCGGAAATATACCTCTCTATATTGTCACTGTCATGTACTTGAGAGTGTACTCTTATAATTGAGTATTGTAGTTATCAGATGAGGAGTTAATTTCTGTTTGGGAATTGCTTCTCCGTGAATGCCTTCTCGGGGTTTATCAGTCATTCAAGTGGCTTTATTACACTCAATGTGCAACTATTCCCAGTATTTAAATGATCTCATGAGTTCTAGCTCCTTTACGTAATCAGATCTCTTTCTTCATATTGGGGTCATCATTCATGAGTTGTCTGGTACCCCTGGGTGACCCAAGACTTTTGCCCAGGATAAAAGACAGGGCATGTGAGGGTTTTGATTTAATTGTGTGGGTGACTGACAGCTCACCAAAATAAGACCTGTCCCCTTATCAGTAGACCACGCCACTCCCATTTAACTTTCATGAAATGTCGGGTGCCTTTTACTGATATGTTGCTAAACTGCTTCAAGTCCTGTCCTGTTGGATAGCTGAGTAGGTTGAAGTGGGTCAAACCTTTCTAGGTTAAAAAAAAACCTAGACAGTTGTCCTTGGACCTCATGCTATATGTTATGCTACCCTTTTTTGGAATGTTGAAGCATTCATGAAACAGTTCGCACTTCAGTTCATACAAAGTACTTCTTCACAAATGTGGCCCAACCTTGCACCTCTTCACTTTAACAGATTTGTGTCTCCACCACTCTCAAAAAGGCCTTGCAGAAACTGTGTGATATTGATATTCCCAAAAGCCGACAGTAGCAGTCAGTAAGAAATACAGATCAAGTGCCCTTGTATAATGCGAGTACCAGCCAGGAAGGAACTGAATTTTTATTGTGCGAGCATAATCTTATGTAATTCATACAGTTCTATTTTGGTCGTCACGCGTTCTAACTTTATTTTTCGCCTACAAGAGAGTGTCTATAATATGCCCAATTATGCAAATAATACGCATATTTTGCATAATTTGCAATCAGAAAAAGTAACAGTAAACACAGTTCTTTATGTAAAAAGAACTAGCCCCACGTTAACAAACAATGAGCACCTCATGTGAAAGTTTCTGCTGGAGCATACAGTAAATACCCCAAGGCTAACAAAGCATGCTTTCTCTATATTGTTAATTTTCCATCTGAACTTTTCAAAGATATCTGTGGTGCTGCAGCATTCCCCGCACCCCTACTTCCAGCGCCACTGCATCAGATTTTGACCAAAAGCCAAAACAAGTGTTAGAAAAGTGACAAAACGAAGCAAAACATATGAAAATAGGTAAATAGGGAGAAAGCACAGACGAAAAAGAACGTCCAAGAGTGAGATAAAAGAAAGGAAGAGTAGGCTGGTATAAAAGGGCATTAAAAAGAATTATATAATTCTGTGAATCTTTCTACATAACATGCCACTCACATGTTCATTACCTTAGTGTTTTACGTACTCAAAGGCATGTTTACCAGTCTGCGGTCGAAATGATGACAATGCGTCCCAAGTTACTTATTCCAGCGCTTCGAAATTACAAGTATGTAGCAAGAAGCAGAATAGTTGGAACAGGACACTATTTACATTTATGAGTACATTTTCTCCTAATGTTAAACAACTGTTAAAGGTCGATTATGCTGCTTGTTTGCAGTAACTGAATGGACCCACTTCGGCTCTGAATTACGCCAGGTACACTTTCTTCTTTGACATTTCAAACGCCTGGGCACCGAGTATCATATCGGAAACCGTGGGACAGAAGGTGCTAATATGTTCCAACACTGTGGTCACTCTGTCCGATTACGAAGTGTGCAGGAACAGAAAAAGTTCGTGTTTACCTAGATATAACAAAATTCAGGCATTCATCTTCTCTAACGATCTGAATGACGCTGCCTGTTCTTATATTTTCTCGGTGTTAACAAGAGTCTCACTGAAAATCAACAGGCGAATTTTACGAGACGCTCAAAGGATATTTGGTAAGTCTTTTACAGATCCCATCTAGAGAAAAAAACGCAGAGAACAGTTGAACGTTCAAACTTCTGTCTTACCAAGCCTCCTCCCACAACAGCTATTCGTTGCTTCTGAACTTCAGCGGAATCCATGTCAGAAATCGTTATGAAACGGGCGGCACGGAGAGCTGTGCGTGCACCCTGAACGCTGCCTTCTGGAGACTGCCTTTAGTGTGCTGTGGCTGCGCGTCTAAGCCTCTAATCAGGTGCAGCGAGGGGAGGGTATACATTGGGGGGAGGCGAGGTGGAGAGGGAACCAGAGATGCATGTTTGATTAAGAGAATTGCTTGGGCACTAAGGGGCATATTTACAAGCCCCTTAGAGTCAAACAGGACCTCCCCCTGCACCGTATTTACAAAGCGGCACAATGGTACCATTGCGCCACTTTGTAAACCCTTGAGCCACATCATACCTGAGCCAGGTATAATGTATGCGCCACTTTGTAAACCCTTGAGCCACATTATACCTGAGCCAGGTATAATGTATGGAAGGGAGGACCTAAAAAATGGGGCAGTGAAATTTACAAGATTTCACTGCACATTCTAGCGTAATTTTTTCATGAAAACTGACATTTGTGCTATATCGTATGGGGCTCCCTGAGCTTTGCTGGACTAAAGCCATCATTTTTGGTGCTAGTCCAGCAAAGCGCCAATATGTTTGGCGCAGTTGTGCTAATGGACCCCATGGTGCGCTGTTTTGTAAATACAGAACTACCGTGATGCGTTGGGGGGACGCAGGGCAGCGCAAGGAAACTGACGCATCAGAGCCAATGGGCCAGTTCCTTGTAAATATGCCCCTAACTGTTCAATAAATTAAACAATGTGGTAAATAAAAAGCCCAAAGAAGCGCATGATGTCAGATTAAGTCGTCTTGCCTTGTTAACCAGGAGCAATGTAAAGGGTGGGGCTTGTGGGCCCAAATTTATAAGGGGAAAAACAAAACTAAAAGTATATGCATGTAAAGTGACCCTTATGATTTGGGGGCGTTTGGCAGATATGTGATCTGTTGCTTGCTATTGGAGTTCTGCCAATATATCCTGTGTTATGGGTACTCGCAAATATTTTCTCATTGGCCAAAAAGTTTGGTCTGTGGTGTGACAGAGGGCTGCATTGATGCCAGCAGTGCGGTGTTGGGTGCAGAGGCGGGGTGTGTTCTATCAGGGGCTTGGGGGGCAGTAAGGTGAGTGTAGGGCAAGCAAAGCATGTACATCTAGTTGCTAAATTACACAATGTGAAACCAGAAAACCTGTGCTTAATCCTAGCTTCCCTACTACACCAAACTGTGTGATCCTAGGCAATTGTTTCATTTCACTCTCGCCTTTTTTCTTCATTATCACATATGAGGACCTTCAAGTACATGACTTCAGAATGGATGCTGTACAAAACACTCTACTCTGTTTGATTTAAGAAAGAATGTCCCAGATTTACGACAAAGTGGCTCAACTCGGTGGTGCGCCAAAAATATCAGCGCTGCAGACTTTTGAAATGTAGTGATGCACCGTATTTACAGGAATATGGCGCACCCCTGGGTTTCCTCCCGCGCGGAATCCCTTCCTGCACATAAACAATCTACAATGGTGATTTGGCGCTTCTATTTGTGCTGCAAAATGCAGCACACATAGAAGTACCAAAGTGTCATTTTGGTGATTGTTCATGTGCAGGAAGGGACGCCTTCATTCTACATAGAAAGAGCAAAAAACGAGGAGAATTAAAAGTATTCCTCCTCATTGTGCCATGCTAACACTACCCCTGGGGTGGCATTAGTTTTTGGCGCTACGTCAGATCAACGCCTTCTTGCAAAATTGGGGCAGCATCAAAAGCAATGAGTGTTGCTATGGAACGCCCACAGCAACACCCATTGCACGCCCCTCTGACACAGAAAACGGTGTCAGAGGGGGCCATATTTACAAGGAGGCATTAGGCCACAAAAAGTGACTTAACGACTCCTTGTAACCATGATGTAGTGAAAAGCACCACTGGAGCGTCACTGAAAGTGACACTCCGGTGGTGCTAGGGTCTTGAAAATGTGGCCCTATATGTGTAGCAGGTGTAGTAGGAACCTAGACCACCCAAACAGTGCACATAACAACTAACTTGGGTCTTAGGTTCACTTTTGGCATTGTTGTCATGGTGCAGGTAACAATGAATGTTTGTAAATTTACATTTCAAAACTATCACTTTTAAAATAATAACTCTCAGTGCACTCTGAGACAATCTGATGTACTAAAATGGAAAGGTAGTGCATGTTAATTAAAGAAAATGTTTGAATTTTGAAGAAACTATCATATTTTAACACTTTTTCTGCACGATGTCTTTAAAAATGAAGGTGCTCCTAAAGTTAGGGGATGCCAGACTCATTGGTTACTTTCTTAACCTTTAAATAAAGGTTTGCCTGTTTTATTTCACATCTTTATACTGTTAGTGTTGGACCTGGCCCTTTTTGCAGGGTCATCCGCAAACATTTAGCCTTCTTCCTCCTATTTTTTCTGACCTCTTGGTGTTGGCTTTAGGACTCTGAGCTCTTATATCACTGCTGATCAGTGCTAAAGTGCAGGTGCGCTCCCTTCTAAACTTTGTATGATTGGCTTACACCTAATTGGCACATTTAATTTACCTGTAAGTCCCTTGTACAATGGTATCCCTATCCCCAGGGCCTGTAAATTAAATGCTTGAAGTGGACCTGCAGTACGAACAAGCATTTGCAATACAATGGGTCTCACGTTTGTTTGAGTTAGAGATATGAGCGTTATAAATCCTAACTGGACTTTTTTTGCCACATTCATTGAAAATGAAAAGTAAAACAGTGGACAGAAGCAAGCCGATTCAAAGCGCCAATGCTGCCATGAGTGTGAGCGCAGGACTTATTGCTCCCTGCCTGAATGTCTACAAGGGATCGCGGCTGGGATGAAAGGCAAACTGAAATGAGAGGAGGGGCCATCACACGTTGTAACAGGAGGAAGTGTGACGTAGTGTGAAGGCCAACAAAAATGTTCAATTAGTTAAAACGCCTGGGGAGGGAACTCAGCACACAAAGGAGGGACATTTCACAAAATGCACCAATAAAATTGCTGCATTTAAGACAAGCACAACAGAGAATTTATAGCAAGCGTGCAAGAGTGGGCATGGTTAAATGCCCACAGAGAGATTACAACAGGCTAGATCTTCCGTGCTCGACCCTAAAAAGAGAGGTTTAGGCCTGGCAAAAGTTTTTTTTTGCCAGGTCGAAATGGCAGTTTAAAACTGCACTGTAGGCTGCAGTGGCAGGCATGAGACATGTTTTAAAAGGCTACTTCAGTAAGTGGTGAAAAGAGTGCTGAAGGCCCACTAGTAGCTTAATTCACAGTCCATGTGTTTATGTAATATCATTCACTAGGGACTCACAATTAAATTAAATGTGACAGTTATATATAAGCTCATTTTACCATATTTGGGGGGGGGGGCACTGCCATGCAATATCACTAGAAATGCATAGTCAGCACTAGGATAGTTATCTCTCCCGCTAGAAAATGTCTAGTCCTTTGCAGCACTTTCCTGCAATGATGACTACCAAGGAAAACACAGATGAAAGAAAATCATTTTTTTTCCATTAAAAAAGTACAGAATATTGTCAATAGTAAGAGTACGAGGACAAATAAAAGCTCGGAATTTCTAAAAGTGAAAATGATTTGAAAAGCCTTGGTGGTTAATGCATTAATGTGGAGAAGGCACTGTATCACACAGAAGTCCAATCCTAAAGAAACTAGTGACTTTCGGATTGTGCATACACATCCCTCTCCAAACTGGAAGCCAAGGTAGACTTCCTAGAGAATGAAGCTAAGGCATTAAAGATTAATATCTTGTGGATGCCTTTCAATTTCTCTAATGCCCAGCAGGCTGATGTGCAGTGCTTTACAATGCATCAAATAGGTCTAAAAGGATACACAAATGAATGATGTGGAAGTCACTCGGATTCCTGCAAAAAGCCCTTCTGGTAAGTAGTCCATAATGGGTGTGTTAACAGCAGAGCTGAGAAACATCAACAACATGAGTTGGAGACCAAGTGATAAATAGGTGAAAAAGAGGAACAATGCCAAGGCAAGCCTAGAATTTACATATGAGGAGTCCTGAATGGACCATCAAGAAGGAGATTATAGCCATAACTATGTTACCTCCTTATGCGTTGGTGGCACTCTCAATGTAAGATCTATCCAAGTGCCCATGCAGTCAAATTAAAGTAATTGATTTAATCAAACACAATGTTTTCTTAAGATTTGGAGATATTTTTTAATAGAGAAGCATGGCAGTTCTTTAGCATATGGACGTCATTAAAAGAGTGCATGAGAACTTCTGACAAAAAAATATTGGACATCTTGTTTATCTGCACTGATAATGAATAGCAAATATAAACAGACAGAATCATGTCCAAAACTAAGATCACACCATTATCATTCACATACTGGACAAAAACAGGTAATGGCAACAGCATGTTTTTTTGATATGCAATCCCTAAGAGGCCTTCAGATAGATCCATCCTAATGAGCTTCATTGGGATAGTAATGCTTAAACGAAGATTACTTTTCCATAACATAAACTCAAGGGCATCAGAGTACTTGTTAAGGACATCCGCTCGTAGGTACGAAATAGAACAATTTTCATATTGTATGCTTGGATTAGTGATTACAACGAGCAGCTACATTGTGGCTCTTAAACTTATTCAAGCCACCCATGGTGGATCCAGCAGTTCTTTTTTATAGCCAACAAAGCTTTCAAATAGAACAGATTATCCAATGTATGGGTGAATTATTATGGAAGAAGTATTCAGTCATCACTTTCAGCTGTTAACCACCAAGAAATCACTGTTTGACCTCAGCCTTTCTTCCAAACTGCAAGATCATATGGTTTATCAAATTCATCTTTAACTTGTGGCATTCACAATAGGCTTGTCACCAGCACGCATGAAGTCCTAGCCAAGGATGGTTTAAATAACTATATCATCCACACAAGGTTAAGTTCAACAAGGGCATAACCCAGTTGTGCTGGTACTATAAGCGTCAGTTGCACTGATAGAAGCTGCAGTAGCAATTGTATTGGCACCAAAGGGTCAAGCAGTAGTTGGCACAGGCTTGCCAAGTATTTGTTTATGAGGATGACAGTGAGGATTAAAAATGGTCTAAGCCTTTGAAGTGTGTAGGGATGGGTGTTCGGAAGAGCCAAAAAGAATGAGGCGTATGGAAGGCAGGTAGTCAGATTAACCACACATGAGCACAAGTTGCCGGAAACTAAAATGTAAAAAAACACTCTTATTTAACTTCCTTACTGTTAGAATACATCTACAGGCTGTATTCGCTGATGTCACTTCTTGCTTCTTCTATAAAAGTTACAAAATGTCAAACAATCAAAAGCTTGCTACAAAAGCTAAACATTAGCTGCACGGCAAACGAAAAAAGTGTGGTTATAAAATTCAGTAGAATTTAATACTCTGATAACATACGTTGTTTTTATGATTACTTTCCATCCTCTTTAACGTGAAGGGAATTCCAATGGGAGGAAATAAAGTCTGATAATTTTACCCTACTGTGTGGTGATCTAAACCCCAAAACAGTAGGCAGTGGTGAAGACCTCAACACAAAAGTAACAGGAAAACCCGGCGTCTTTGCTTCGTTTGGCCTGCAGGCTTCTCTCTGACCTGAAAGATAACACAATCCCCTCCTATAGAGCTTGCATGGTTTGGCGGCATGGTGACAAGCGAGTGGGGCTGTAAAATATATCAGTCACGAAAACACCACAACAGAGTATACCGAGATAGAAAGCCATCAGTGAGTTAGAATAAAGTAAACGGTTATAAGTTTTGTTTTTGAAAATGATTGATTTCTCGTTTAAATCTATCCAAATCTGCACTACCCAGGCATCGCAATGCTGGTAATCATATGCCAGCGTCTTCCCACTTCTCGTAGCAATGGGTTTACCTGCCTTGCCCAGGGAACTGGAAACCAAACACAGCAGGATTACGTGCTTACCACGCCAGAAACCAGCTTTCAGTGTACACATATATAAGGAAGAAAATAAATTGAGATAGAATATTAAAATAATGCGATCAAAGAAGACGCAAGGGGTACTACGAGCCAGTCGGATGCCACCAACAGGAAGAGCCGCTGGACAAGCCTGACCTCTGACCTGGAGGCGGGATTTCCCCAGCCTCCGTCCAGTGTACCAAGAAGAATGAGTAACTCAAAAAAAAAGTTACTTTTCAACCAGAGGCCGATTTATGGTGAGTACTGCACAATAAGCAAAACAAGCATTTGGAATGCAATAGTCTTGTGTTTGCTCGAGTTAGAGCTTATAGCGTTGTAAATTACTGACTGGACTTTCATTGCCAGACAGACTGAAAATAACAAAAGTAAGAGAGCAAGGGTGAGCTGGCCCTGGAAAAGCCCCCCTCTGCTGTGGTTTATGTTTACAGAGGGAGCTGGTGGGGAGGAGGGACTGAACAAGCATCCACACTGTTGAGGTGAAACAGGCAAATGCCAATAAAAAGTCCCTTACAGAAGAGATAAGCAGGACATAGCGTAATTACACAGTACTTTGTTCTGCTCCCAAAGTGAAAAAAGGTAGGACAAAGAGCGAGAACTGACCACTAGCAAGCAAGGATATTTGAAGGACACTGCAACTAACAAATCAGAAGGCTGAAACTCACTCTATTGTATACTTTAGTATACAGCAGGCCGAACGCTAACGCTCAACCTAAAAATGAGGCAAACCCACTAACCCTTTGACCTGGGTAAATAAACAATAATAATAATACGTGGTCACTACAAGGGGCAAGTAAACCTAGGCTTCCATGGAAAAATATATTTAAGATAATATTCAATACATCCGGTCTTCTTGGATTAATTTATTTTTTAATTTCTGTTATCAACTCAATTAAGGTCATCGAAAAGCCTCAATGTATACTTATAGGTGCTCCTATATTTATAAACACAGTGAAAGTGAATATTGCGAACAAAGGTGATAGTGTTATGTACAATACATACAAAATATGTGGTTAAAAATCAATGTGAACTTAGAAAACATGTAATGTCAATCCACATTCAATTTATGTCGATGTTTTGACCCTGTATATAGATATGAATCAACAACGGGTCATCATGAGGACTGGGAATCATTCTCTATAGTGTAGCACCTATAAGATAATATTTAAACAACTAATTTAATCAGGGAACTTCATTCATAAAGAGCACTGTATCAATTATCGGGATAGGGGTAACAACTCACCCAATAGTTCAAATTCTAGATTGTCATTTCTTGATAGAGTCAGCTTCCTAATAGAGACATAGGGCCAGATGTAGCAAGGTCCGAATTTGCGATTCGGAAATTGAAAGTCGGTGCACCTCGCAATTTCTGTATCACAAATTTGGATGCAGAACGGTGTCTCAGAAAACCGTCTGCGACTCGCTACGGGGTCGCAAAGATCCACCACATTAATATTAATGAAGTGGGTCGCATTTTGCGACCCCATAGCGAGTCCCTGCACTCACAGGGATGGTGGCCTGCTGAAGTCAGCAGACCTCCATGTCTGTGACGGCTTTTTCAATAAAGCAGTTTTTTTTTTTTTAATTGCAGCCCGTTTTCCTTAAAGGAAAACGAGTTGCAAAATAAAAAAAATAACAAAACCATTTGGTTTCGTTTCATTGGACCACTGCCTGCTCTGAAAAAACCTTTTTGCCCACACTCACAAAGGGAAAGGGGTCCCATGGGGACCTTCCCTTTTGCGAATGAGTTACCACCAGTGTGACACTGGTGGTAACTGCGAATTGCTTTGCAACCGCATTCACGATCACAAAGCAATTCTGCATTGCGATGCGAGTCCCAAATAGGAAGGGAACACCCCTTCCTATTTGCGAGTCGCATTCACAATTTGCGAGTCGGTACCGACTCGCAAATTGTGAATGTGCATCACAGACGGCTGTTTGCATGGCGCAAACTTCGATTTTCGCAGTTTGCACCATGCAAACGGCTTCTTACATCTGGCCCATAAATACTGTAAATAATCAAAATGTATTAATCTAAAGTTGCAAAAGAAATGAATAAGCAAATAATGTACAGTGTAGAAGTGCCTACAATTTTAATGATTCTGCACAATACAGCTTATTCAATAAAGCCTCAAAATAGGCTCCTCATTCTTTATCTCCTCAATAAAAGAGTCCTGGCAATACTGGTGGATGATTTTCAATTTAAGGCTTCTAGAAAACATTAATCAAAGATATAGAATTTAAAATGCCGAAAAATACTGGCATTCAGGCCTTTAAATGAATACTATCACCAACTTACTTTATTTCAGAATACCATCACGCACAGAGGAGAAAATCAGATCACGACCTCCCATCTCCGTCGACCGGGAGCGGTTAAATAGAGTAAGGCTTATGTGTGCCTGCTCGCATCAACAGTTTCCCATCGAGTCCGCCTCTTAGCGGAACAACATTATTTCAAAGAACCGTACTCGGCAACAAACCGTCCCCTTTCTGGTCTGACAGAGCAAGCTTATATCAAACACCTGTGCACTTTCACTAAAATTTGAATTCAACGGTGTTTCCTTTCTAGTCCGCCTGTTGGCGGAACGTCATCATAGCTAATACATCCAATCCCCTTTCACTTCCCCAGGGGCATTTTTTCTTTCATTACGTGCTTCAACACAAGAGCAATCTATCGTAATTCACTATATCCGTATGTCGCTTACGACCATCAACCAGCTTCAACTCCATTAACCATTAACATGCCGTATTATCAATAGATGCTCTCCGCAATAATGTCAACTTCAATTGTTTATTGCACTATCATTAGAATAGAAAGGATTTATTTTCCGATCCGCCTATAATCGGAATCTATTCTTATTAAATATAAACAATCTCCTTTCTATTCCACGGGTAAGTTTTTTCTCTAATGTCCCAACAACAAAAACAATCTCTCATCATTCACGGCCTTCGTAGATCATGTACGCGAGGTCTGTTAAACAGCCTCAGCTCCATTAACCATTCCAATGCCGTCATGGTCACACCATGTATGATGGAGCAAAACCACCCGCAACCACCTTCGTGTACACTGGGTCGCTATCAAGAGGTCAGACCCTATGGCCAAACACAATTATATTTGCAAGTCTATTATGCCACAAATTTTACATATATAAATCCACATGATTCATATGTATGTACACAAGTCAGGGTGATCAAGCATATTGTCTAATATCAAGCTGCAATATATAACATCTATAAATGATGGAAATAGCTTAACAATTATAAAAAAGAGGCCTGCCTCCAATCCTCTAAAGTGTTCAATCCATCATTTATAGTTCCACATTTTTCCATCTAAAACAATTCTCGTTTGGTGAGGAGGTAATCCTTATCACCTCCCCTGGGGCCCAAATTGATTTGTGCAATAATTTGCCACTCCAGATCATCACTGTTATGCTGGAATGTTTCATAATGTTCTACTAATGGAGCTCCCACTGTTTTACATTTAATTCTTCTCTTATGCGTATGCTTTTTCCAATATACATGAGTTTACATGGGCACCAGATTACATAAATAACATCCTGTGTATTGCAATTTGTAAACACAGGTAAGGTGAACATGTTATCATTGTAGCAAAATTATGTTGTATTAAAGCTAAGTTTGCCACCCATAAGGAGCTCTGACAATTCTTACACAGGCCTGCAGCACAGTGTCCACATTTATAGTGTCCCACAACCGCTGGCAACCCCCATAGTGTGTTATCTTTCCTTTTTGGTGTCTGTGGTAGAAGTGCTCATGTCAGAATATCTTTTAAGTTCTTCCCTTTCTTGAAGGAAAATAATTGGGAATCCTGTCCATGAAGGTGATCTTTGATCAATTCCCAATATTGTAGATTTGTTTTTTTAATATCGTTGCTAGCTGGACTGAATGTAGTTACACAAGCTAGTCTATTCTGGTGGACCTGCAACACAGCTTGCTCCATCTACAGAATTAGCCTTTCAAACCTGTCTCAGGCCTGCTAGCGCAGGACTTATGTGCACAGTTTATTGCCACAGGGACCTGGCATCTCAATTTATTTGCCCGGCCTGGAACTCACCTTTTACTACATGTAAGTCATCCCTAAGGTAGGCCCTAGCTAGCCCTAGGGACAGGGTGCTAAGTATGTAGAAGGCAGGATATGTGCCTGGTGTATGGCCTGTCATGGTAGTGACAACCAGCCTATTTGGTTTATCACTGCTGTGAGTGCTGACTTGCTCATAGGATTGCATTGGAAATGCCCTCCACTATGTCTAGGGGGTATTGTCTGATCTATAAGGGGTAGCGTAGGCATGTTTGGTATCGTTGTAATGGTAGTGAGAAATGTTGTTTATTGGTGTAGGTGGATTTTTTATTACCATTCTAGAAATGCCACTTCTTGAAAGTGAGCATTTCTCTGTGCTTATGACTCTGGAGTTTTGCGGCTTGACTCCAATCCACTTCTGGGGCAGAGTGACCGCTGGCTTTGTGCATACTTTTCAGACAGCCAGTATTCAGAGAGGGTGGAGGTGTCACAGATGTGCACCTGCATATTGAATTGTTTTCCTGGGCTGAGAGAAGGAGAGGCAGGGCACACCTGGATTTGTAAGGGCTGTGCCCTGGCCTCACACAAAGGGCTTGTTTACCCCCAACTGATGTCTGGAGCCTGTGCTGGAGTAGAGAGAGGACACTACTAGAACCAGTTGAAACTGGTTGAAACCTCTCCTCATCCTCTTTCCCCATGCTAGAGACACTGATGGACTACTGAACTGGACACATAATGCTGCTGGAGAGACTTACCAGGAACCGCCTTGGACTGCTGCTGTTGTGCTGACCTGTGGCCTGCTGGGTCACTAAGAGGAACTGCCACTGACTGCAATCCCTTGTGCTGGCCTGTTTTCTTGGGCCCTACTGCCCTGTGCCCCCTTCTTCCATCTCCAGGGGCTGGGTGCTGAGGCCCCTGTTCCCCTGCAGCTTTCCTTGTCCCCCAGTGCTGGAGAGCCCTGCAACTGAGGACTCCCATGGTGTCGGGAAAGCACTCTGACGCCCTAAGCACAAGGAGGAGCACTTTATTGTTTGAGAAAGTTCGCAGAGAGCACTTTCTGTCTGCGTTTTTGAGCGCATGAGAAGCGCTCCTCCTTTGCATAGTGTGCAGCAACTAGGAAGCATCCCCATATCACGTGGATGTGCTCCACCCCTCCCTGACACCAGGAAGAGGGCAAAGAGCTCACCGGCAGCCTCTCAACCAGTGTGGATGAAGCGCACTTTCAGGTGCCCCCGGGTCAAGGATCGCTTTCAGGAGTGCCCCTGGGACACAAGAAGGCACCTGAGGCTCTGCCTGCCAGGCAGAGGTACCAGAGCAGTAGACGCGCGGTCTCCTAGGACGGAGTGGGCAGGAGCTGGCTGTGAGCACCTCATCACTAGGGGCTTTAGCCTCGACCAGGACCATTACATAGGGGAATCCAAGGAGGGTTTCCCCCACCAGCCTACGACAAGGTGACCCCTGTGAGAGGAGTGGGGTAACCTCCCGGAGGAGTAGTGCATTTGTGACAATTTCTTGGCATACCTGGTGATGTAGTGATAATATGATGTGTGCCTACCAAGAATGCTCCCCTGATATGAGCAGCTATATGGGTGATCCCAACGGCTTGACATTTTGGTGATATGTGTTATGACATGCATTGGGGAAGGTGCAGTCATGATGATGTCTTGACATGCTGGTGATATGTTTGCTGATATGTGCCACCATGATGGTGCATTTCTGACAATGTTCTGGCATTTTGGGGGTAATGTGTACTTACTAGGAGATGTGCATTTTTGGTAATGTGTTTACTGTGACGTGTATTGTTGGTGATGATGACGGCCTGACTACTGCTTATGTTGCAAGATAACCAGTAACCTATGTGTTGTATGTGACTACTGTTGGCTTTTGCAGAGTAGTAGTACTGTGTAATGTTCTGACAACTGCTTGAGTAGCAATGGATTACTAATATGTTGTGTTTGGTCTAATTATGTTGTGTACAATACAGTGTATTTTTATCTAACTTTGTGTTGTGTTTCCTTAGTGGTGGGGATAGTGTGTAACATGTGTTGTGTGTGTTGTGCAATCATTTTACTTATTGCCTCTGGGAGGGGCTTGACTGCTTGTGCCAAGCTACCAAGGGGGTGAGCAGGGGTTATCTTGGGTGTGTAACTCCCTCCCCTTGAGTACAGTGGGTGGGTTTTGCCTGGCTTAGGTACATACCCTAGCCAACCAGAAACCCAATTTCTAACAGTTAACATGTATCTAGTAAACAGCAGCTGAGCACTGCTGTTCACCAGGGGGGCCGCATGTAAAGGTCTGCATGCGCCTCGTGGGCAATATTTTGAGTATCAATGTCCTGAGGAGACATGTAAAAAAAAGGGAGATGTGCTGGGATGGAAATGTCCCTTGTATGGAATATGGGAGTGTAGCCTTGCACTGAGTGACCTAATGCACATGAAACTGGTATTCTTACTTTGTGCTGGGTTAGCATTTTGCTAATCTAGTGTGTGCACTGCAGCTCGGGCTTAGAACATGTTCTGTGACCTGGAAGGACACACCGAGTGTGCCCTATTTATTAACTTGTGACAACTGCCCAAATTCACTGTGGCTGACATAAAGTGGTGCTGGCAGCGGATTGTTGTTTTATAGATTAATAGTCCCGACCAGACCATTTTCTGTTCTAAGGGGGATTGAGGGCTAGAAGTCCCACTCATGTATAATGCATCTGAAATGTGACATCTAGACCCTTGCACAGACATTGCATGTGTATGGTAAGAGTATGTATGCATGTTGGATGTTCTATGTAGTGTACGTATGATGGCTGGGACCAACAAGGCCATTTTGGTTGGCCCCTGATTTAACATGGCACAAGATTGAGGTGGATAGAGCTTCCCCAGACAGTAGAAATGTTTTGAGACTACCCTGCAGCTGGAACTTGGAGATGCCAAAATATGACATTCTGCTGTGTATAGGGATTGGTAATAGGCTGTCAAGGTGTCTGAGATCATCTGTGATTGAGTATGGAAATTGTATTTGATGTGTGACTGTGAAACAAGGGTTGGTGCCTCCAATAGCTTACTTTTCAGTAAATAACATCACCAGTGTGTACTCTTTTTTGCTCCAAATCACACAAACTGACCTACAGATTACTGAAACATAGGGATAGCTTAGTGAATTCAAAAGTGTGCCTGTTGCTGCCTATATTCTCACATCCCCATTAGATGCCACAGACCTTGGAAACCTCATAGGAACCAAGAGTAGACAATTAGAGGTGGTGAGACGCTCAGCAGAAATCCATAGTTGGGAATATCAAACCCTGTATTGAAATTCCATTAGTGTGTGTAGTCTTTTTGTTTTGCTGTGACACTAATACAAGAACTGGGTTGGGAAGTGAATTATTGTGTATGTTGTTTGTGAATCTTTGCCCCCCCCCCACACTACCACCCTAAGAAGCCCGTGACTGCTTGCCCTGGCTATGCTGAGGATCAAGTGTGGAAGAAGTGTACTTGGCCCAGTTTTTAGAGTCATAGTTGGACAGACTCCAGAAAACCAAAGATAAACAACCCAAAAAACCACAGTTGTTGCCCAGTAGGTCTTGTATGCCCTGAGACCCTTTGGACGGGTTCCGACAGTATGGTTGTTCTGGGAAAGATGATGTGAACTTAGAGCAGTAGGTCTATAGTTCTGTTAGTGCATGCATGGTAGATGGGTTGTAAAGAGAGGCTGTGAAGAACCAAGGGTGCACTATTGTAAAGGTAAGAGGGATGGTTGACTGACAACATGAATCACAAGCAGCTGCTCCTAGAGAGACTCTGATCAACTGTTGCCCACAGAGCCCTTAGGCATTGGGAATCCAGAACCTGTGCACAGCTGCTGCAGTGCAAGACACTAAACCATCTTCATTTTTCAATATTCATCATAAAAAATGTCAATACAATTAGTGGAACAGTAAAAACAAATATCTCAAAAAAGGACAGACCCACCAAAATGAAGCATGAAACATAATAAAGAAGATCATCACTCTGCTGAACTGTAACAGAAAAATATAAATTCTGACCCCAAGACAAATCAATATGACCCAAACCTAGTTGACTGACAATTAAAACACATAAAGACAGCAAATGATCAAGAATTGAACTGAATTGATTTTGTCATTTATAAATTGCAACTGTTACTCCCATAGGAGCGTCCTGGTGCTGTAGCGAAGACAAGTGGTGGGTGAGAGCATAGAGACTGTAACGTTCCCAGTTGTGACGAGAAGAGGACATCCTACAGAATGTAGGGATAGCAGAGGGGATCAGAGATCCCGAAGACCCAGGTCTTAAGGCATATTCTAAATTTTTATTCTGAGTCAATGAACCTTAAGTAGCTTGGAAGAGAGTTCCACGCCTTAGTCCCAAGGGCCATGAATGATTTGCCTCCATCTGATTCTTAGTCTAAACTAGACTGGTTTGAGCACATTGGCCTGTGAGGATCTCAAGGTTCTACCTATAGAGTAGAGTGTGAACCTGCCAGAAAGATTTTGTTTGCCTGATCTCTTTGTATGCAATAAAGGTGAACACATTCTTTTTATAGAGTACTCTCTTGTGGATCAGCAGCCATTTAAATGCCTTTAAGGCAGCAGAGACGGAGGTTCCTATCAGTAATTTGAGAACTGCCCTTGCAGCGGCATGCTGTACTACTTGAAGTTTAGGTGCATGCTGTACTACTTGAAGTTAATCTATAACTTGTTTAGAAGATCCAGCATACAGACTGTTGCAGTAATCTGGCTTAGAGGTGCTTAATGCACTTGCTACTATTTTCCTAGATGTCAGGGGCAGAAGGTCAACAAACATTCTTTAAGGATTATATTAAGTTAAAGCAGGTCCCTGTGACTGCACGGGCATGGGGCCAGAATGACAGCAAATAATCAAACTTGATTCCCAAGTTTCTAACAACCTCCACCGGGTGGGGGAGGGGGAAGGGGACACCATCTGGCCACCAAATAGAGGGGATACAATCATTAGACTTGCCCATTAGCATGATCTTGGTTTTGTCTGTATTACATTTGAGGTGGTTGAATTGCATTTATTTAATGATGGCAGTTAAGCAGTTTTTTAAATTAATTTCTGATGCCAGAGATGGTTTATCAATGGATAAGATTAGGTGGGTATCGTCAGTGTAAGAAATGGTATCAAGATGTTATAAGGGAAATTAAAGCTGACATGTAAATGTTAAATAAAACCGGACTAAGGGTGGAGCCCTGTTGGACTCCAGTGGTAACCATGGTTTTGTTCGATGTAGAAGGGCCTAGATTTAACATCTGGTTCTGGACAGTGAGAAATTATTTTAGCCAGGAGTAAACAGACCCATAGATTCCACACTCTCTAATACAGTAGAGAAGAATTTCATGGGAGATGGTATTGAATGCTGCAGATAGGTCTAACAAGATCAGCACATGACTCTTTCCTTCATCCAATGTTAACAACTTTAAGGTGTCTGCAACTTCAAGCAGAGCAGATTCGGTTGAGTGTTTTGGAAAAAAGCCTAATTGAAGGGGATGAAGTACTTTAGCTGTTTCTATAGAAGTGGTTAATTGAGTGTTTATCTCCTTTTCAATTATTTTACTCAAGGCTGGCATCAGTGAGATTTGATGTAGATTGGATACGGTTGTGGAATTCACAAGAGGATTTTTCTTCAAAAGCCTAACCACAGCCACTTTCCAAACATCTGGAACCTCTGCAGTTACCAAAGAATTATTCAGGATTTTAATAATCACTGATTGCACAATGTCTACCAGCTTGTGGAGGACCCGGGGAGGGTTGGGGTCACTAGGCAAACCTGATTTGGAGGGCAAAATGTTCTGGTGGGACTGGGATAATTAAATTATCTGAAACATCACCAAAGTACCCATCTCATTCCTTAATGAATTATCTCTCCCTGAACTAACCAATGGGGGAGCTGATGTGATGAATTCTTTACAGATATTCTGTATCTTTTCGATGATGTAGGAGGAAATTTGATCACATAAAGCTTGTGATGGTGGAATCTGACTGTCCAATGCCTTAGGCTTAAGGAAATAGTTTGATATCTTGGAAATAAGCTTTTGGTCAGATTTGTCCGACTCTATTTGAGAGGAGAAGTATGTCCTTTTAGATATTTTGATTTGTTTATGCTAACCTTTCAATGCTGCCCTAAATTGAGCTAGATCCTCGGAGTTGCATGCCTTGCACCACTTCTTTTCAAGTTGCTTGCAAAGACGATGTTGATCTCTTAAGGTTGAGTTATACCTGGGAGTCGGGGTTGCAGTGTGGGCTTTTTTCTTGGACATAGTGGCTGAAGATAGACCGTTAGCTGCCTGGCATATCCATCTGTTGAAGGTTTCAACATTAGCAATGATTCACCCTATTGGAGTGGGGGATGATTTAAGGAGGGATTGTGAGAATATGAGGTCAGTAACCAACTTCCCCCACCTACAAATGGTAGGAGGAACCATAGGGGCATCTACAGGGATAAGTGAAAGGGATTAACAAATGGTCAGACCAACTCAGCTAAATAGGTCTTTTTACAGATAGGAGACAGTTATTAGTACAAATGCCATCAGGTGTATTGCCTCCCTCATGGGTAGGACATACAACCAAGTTAAGCAATCCTAAAAAGTTCAAAGTATCCAGAGAATTACTTGCCTCTGGATCCCCTGTACATTCTATATGGAAATTAAAATCTCCAAGAATGGTCAAATTTGAGTACCGGAGAACCAGTGAGGCCAGAGCTTCCCTGAGTGAAGCCAGGAACATAGGGCCCATGTCTGGGGACTGTTAGATTAGGGATCCATGAAAAGATTGAGTGGGGCTAACCCTAAAACAGAACCCTAGCCTTTCTGCTCCTACAAAGGGGCTAAGATTCAAGGGGCCATATTTATACTCTGTTTGCGCCGAATTTGTGTCAACATTTTTTACGCGAATTCTGCGCAGACCTAACACCATATTTATACTTTGACGCCCGACCCCGCGAACGTCAAAATTCAGCAGTGTGCGTCATTTTCTAGATGCGCGAAACCTCCTTGCGTTAATAACATGCAAGGTAGGCATTCCCGTAAAAAAAATTACTTTAAGGCATGTGCGCCTTATTTATACTCCCACCTCCATTTGGCACACAGGAGGGGGTGGGCCTTAAAAAATAGCGCACAGCCTGATTTGTGCCGTTTTTAAAGGCCTGGGTGAGGGCAGGCGCTAAGGGACCTGTGGGCTCATTTCCATGGTCTCTGACCATGGAAGCAGTCCACAGATGCCCTGCCCTGCCCCCAGGGACGCCCCCTGCCACCCTCCCCTACCCCTGGAGGACACCCATGGATGGGGGGACCCATCACAGGTAAGTACAGGTAAGTATTTTATTTTTTTAAGTGGCATAGGGGGGCCTAACTTGCCCCCCCTACATTCCACTGTGCCCAATGACCATGCCCAGTGGACAGAAGTCCCCTGGGCATGGCCATTGGACAGGAGGGCATGACTCCTGTCTTTCCTAATACAAGAGTCATTTCAATGGGGGTTGTGCGTCAAAAAATGGCGCAAGTCCGGTTAGAGCCATGATTTTTTACTCTAACCTGACTTGCACCATTTTTTGACGTACAACCTCCATTCTTCTCTATGCCTGCACTGCCCGGTTAGAGTCATTTTTTTTTTACTCTAACCAGGCCGCAGCGCTGGCTAATGTCAATCTATCAAGAAGGCACCCGCCTGGTGCATTTGGAATGGGCGGTAAATTTTTTTACGCAAACTAGCGCTGGCGCTGGTTTGCGGCAAAAAGTATAAATATGGACCAAGGTGTCCAAATAAAGTTTGTTTCTAAAATTAATGGTAAGCCCTCCTCCCTGATATCCGGACCTATCCTATCTAGAGATTGTATAGTCCGTAGGTAGTGCAATTGTAATATCCGGGTTGCTCCAATCTTTTAGCCAAGACTCAGCAATGGACAGAAAATCAAATTGTAACTCAGAAATTAGGTTGTGAATTTCATGGGGATGTTTACAAAGAGAGCCTGCAGCCTACACGATTTCTGGGCCAGAGGGAAGACTAGGGGTGAAGAATCGATAATTCCAAATTAAGCTTTACTTTTGACACAGGAAACAGGGCCCTCTATCTCATTTGAAGATATAGGCCATCATTACAACCCTGGCGGTCGGTGTTAAAGCGGCGGTAAAAAAAATGGAATCATGACCACGGCGGAAACCGCCAGCACATACAGCCACTTTAACACTCTGACCGCTACGACGGTAGCAACAAACACTGCGGCGGTAACCGCCAACAGTCAGGCGGAACACAAGGTCCACTGTATCACAAGAGGCCTATCCGCCACTTTTTCCGCGGCGGTACCAATGCCATCAAAAGCAAGACGGAAACAGTGTTCTGAAGGGAAATGACTCACCTCTCGACACTCAAGGAAGAACCAGGACACCATGGAGCCCGAGCTGCAGGTCTTCCCCATGCTGGTGTATCTGCTCATATACAAGGAGCACCAACGCCGACGCCGACGACCACAATGGTTACTGCACCTAGCACACAGGGGAGGGGGGAGGAAAAAGAGAAGAGCGTGACACACACGGAACACACAACACCCCCACCCCCATCATCACCCCCAACACCATACACACAAACACATGCAACAACATTACAAATACACCCTGTAACCCTCTGGAATAACGCAAGGACAAAAGGAATGGAGTCAAATGAGTGTAATATTAGAAATAGTTAGAAATACGTTCATAATTCAAAAGCAGTATTTACAATATATACAATATATACAAAAGGCAGGACAATGTCCACTCAAAATGTCCTTGGCCCACTGGGCCAAAACACATAGGCCAAGCCCACACTTGACTCCTGCCTCAATACGGAGAGAACACTGCAGGGGCATCAGGTTGAAAACACACAGGCATCTCAGGGGAGTGGGGAAGGGGGCGCACCTCAGCCGGAAGATGGCACAACGCCACTGCTCCTGGAGTGGGTTACATGTCCTCTGCGATGTCCTGGGGAGTGCAAAGCCACAGTCTCTCAAGTGGGTGGTTTAGCCACTGATTGGTCCTGGTATTGCAAGGCCACAGTCTCTCAAGTGGATGCCTTCTTCCACTGGTTCTGGAGGGGGCTTTGTGCCCAGTGTGCTTCATCCTGCCAAGGATAGGGTGAGTGGATGCCTTCTTCCACTGGTTCTGGAGGGGGCTTTGTGCCCAGTGATGCAGCACATGGGGTGTGCAAGGTCACAGTCACTCACCTGGGTGTCAGACCCATACCATTTTCTGTGGGCAGGATGCATGGCACACCATGGAGGCAGGACTACAGTCCATGCGCCGACGGGGACGGCTGTACAGTGTTTGCAGTGCCAGTGCAGGTGTCGGTGCTGCCAGTGGTGGGGGGAGGTTCCAGCCCTTCCCCTGCAGCCTCGGACGGCTGCCCACGGGGGCTGCTGCCAGTGGTGCTCCTTGCGGCGTTGCAGGTGGCGGTGCTTGTGGCAGTGCTTGCGACGGTGCAGGTGGCGGTGCTGGCCACGGTGCAGGTGGTGGTGCTGCCAGTGGTGGGGGGAGGCTTCAGCCCTTCCCCTACAGTCTCGGATGGCTGAAGTGCCCTGGCTCGTGTTCTGTGCCCCTTCTTGCCCTTGGCAGATGGTGGTGCCTACTTGCTTCTACCAGCTGGTGTCTTTGCCTTGGCCTTGCTGGCTGGTTGTGCCTCCTTTTCCTTGCTGGATGCTCTCCCCTTTTTGCCCTTTCCTGGTGGCGGAACCTTCTTGGCTTTGGCAGGTGTTGGTGGCACACTGGCTGGCCTGACGGGTGCCTCCTTAGAGCCTCTCAGAGCTGCACAAATGACAGCGGACGTGGACTTGGTGGCTGAGGGGCTGGGCTGGGTTCTGGCCACCCTAGCCCGAGGTGAAGGACTGGGGGGAGGGAAGAGGTCAAGGGTGGCGAGGAAAAGTTTCTTAGGGACACTGGGGTGGGAAGAGGGTGAAGGTTTGGGAGTGGAGGAAGAGGGAGTGGTTGTAGGAGGTGTAAGTCTGCTGTGTTTGGGTGCAGGTCCATGACCTGGATGCTGTTGTGAGATGGATGGCTGTTCGGTGGGTGTGTGCTTGCATTTGTGTACTATGGGAGGAGGGGTCACAGACACTGTGGGAGAGGACATCGGGTACGTGTGCATGGATGTGGGGGTGGTGACTGCCAGTGTGGGGAGGTAGTGATAGGCGTGCTGGTGATGGAGGTAGTGGATGAGGATGTAGTTCATGCAGGTGTGAGTGGAGACGCTACTGGGAGGGAGGTGGACAACGAGGAGGAGGGGGAACAGTGGAGGCAGTGGATGTTAGTGTGTTTGCATGGGGATGGTGCTGGTGTGAGTGCCTGTGAGATGAAGTGTGGTGCTTGTGTTTGCCTGAGCTACTTCTGTGTGTAGCTTTGGGTGAATGCTAGTCTGAAGGTGTGCTTGGGATAGGTTGGGGTTGAGGGGATTGGGACTGGGTAGAGGAAGTTGGAGGGGGGAGGCTGAAAACAGGGACAATGGCTGCCATCAGTGCGGAGGCCAGAGCCTGAAATGCTCTCTGTTGGGCTGCCATGCCAGAGTGAATACTCTCCAGGTATGAATTTGTTTGTTGCAAATGCCTCTCAACACCCTGGATGGCATACAGTGTGGTTGACTGCCCCACAGTGAGGGTTCTCAGGAGGTCAATAGCCTCTCACTGAGGGCAGCAGGGCTGACTGGGGCAGGGCCTGAGGTGCCTGAGGTGAAGGAGATGCCCACCCTCCTGGGTGAGTGGGTACAGAAAAAATGGTGAGGGGCTGCTCAGAGGGCGGTGCTGGTAGGGGAAGTGGCAGCTGTAGCTGTTGTTGGGTGGGCACAGAGGAGTCGGCCACCACAAGGGAGCTTCCATCAGAGGAGGAGTCGCTGTCTGTAGTGTCCCCTCTTGTCTCCGTCGTAGTGCTCCCCTCGCCCTCTGTCCCAATGGTGCACTCACCGTCGGTGGATTCGGCCTCCAGGCCCATGTGGGATGTAGCTTCCTCCGTTGCTGGTGAGTCTGCTCCTCCGCCAGATGATGCTAATGCACACATGGACAGGGTGACAAAACAAGAAGGGTGGGAGAGACAGAGGATACTCTTGGTCAATGCCAGCAACAACACTACTGTTGGCGTACACAACACACAGGGATCAGCCCTATGCACTAGGCCATGCACTACCAGTTACAAAGCTAGTCACAAGCCCATGGGGTACAGTGCCGAACGCCCTTGGCTGCACACCTGAAACCAATAGGACCTTGCCCAGTAGTAGATGCCCACTAACACTAATGGGGTTGGAGTGCTCCAGAGCCGGCCCAACAAGGGACCTAACCCTGCCAGTTCACCCTGGCCTAGGGGCACCCACAGCCCACATCCCCCACACAGGCACAACCTTAACACGCGCAAAGTAATGAATCAAAATCTGTACTCACCCCCTTGTGGCTCCTGTGATGCCTTTAAGATCCCATCCAACTCCAGATAGGCCACCTCCAGGATGCGGAACATCAGGGGGGTCAGGGTACGACGGGCACCCCTTAATCATTGGGAGGCCAGCCCTAGCTGGGCATCCACCGTCTTCCTTGCCCAGCGGCACAGGTCCTCCCACTGTTTGCAGCAGTGGGTGTTCCGCCTGTCAAAGACCCCAGGGTCCTCACCTCCTTGGCGATGGCATGCCAAATACCTTTTTTTTGATGGGCGCTGACCTGCTGGTAAATATGCATAGAAAAAAGGGATTAGTCATACCGTACATACTGATACACTCATGGCCCACAATATCTCTCCTATCCCCTTACACACAGACTTTGACCACCAAATATGCAGCACTCTGCCCAGGGCCCTTCAGCCCCCCCACACGAGTTTTACACACCGCAATCCACACATTCATGACCCACGCATCATGCTCACAGTGTACTCACCTGTTTGTCTGGAGGACCATAGAGTAAAGTATACTGAGTTAGGATCCACCAGTCTCCAACTCCTCTGAAGTGAAGGCGGGGAACCTTTCCCCAGACACTTGATCCATTGTTGCTTGCAGACAATTGTAGAAGTGTGGCACAGTGGTTAGAGCGGCAGACCCTGATGCAGAGATCTGCCCTGGGACTTGGGCTCAGTTCCCGTGGACCGGATAATTCTCGCCTCAGTGCCTAATCTAATTAATGGGTCCCACTCTGTAGCTCTGGGCAATAGCTTGCTTAATCTCCACAACAGCCCTGACAGCGCTTGGATGCCTGGCTTCACCCTGGGGGCTGCCCAGGAGTGGGTGCCTCACAGGGAAAAAGCCGGGAGGGGTTGTACAGTGCTTTGAGACCCTAACGGGTGAGTAGTGCGCCATACAAGTGCGAAGTTTACCTTTACACAGGTCACAGCAGCACTTGCAGTGTAGGTCCTCTCCTGTTGAAGGTCAGGTAGCAAGTGATTGAACATATAGAAAATGGCGGTCACGTCTGCAGTGGTGCGTACCGTCAGTGCCAGCGTACATCACCATTGGCTTCTGGAACCCATAGGGCCCAATGATAACGAATGTGAAATTGCGCTGCACTTATTGACCGCAACGCCGCACAACGCCAGCGGAATTACCTCATTTCCACTTATCTCTCCTCACAGGTCAGGCAGCCGCCATTTCAGGGGGGCACAGGCCATGGCACCTAACTACGTCACAGCAGAGATTGGCACACCAACTGACTTTCGTATTCACATACTGTTTCTGTATTTTCACATATGTGTGATTATGACCCTCTGCTCGCCGTTTTCCACCCTAGAGTTCAACCGCTGAGGATGAATAGGAGATGGAGACATCCCCCGTGTCCTGGCGACTATGGAGGACGGGCACATTATCCTTACCTATAGACTTGATAGGGCCACAATCCAAGAACTGTGTGCCCAATTGGAACCAGACCTGATTTCAGCTATCCGCCAGCCCACAGGTATCCCCCCTCTAGTGCAGGTCCTGTCAGTGCTCCATTTCCTGGCAAGTGGTTTCTTCCAAACAACAGTGGCCATGGCATCAGGGATGTCTCAGCCAATGTTCTCCAACGTGTTGAACAGAGTGTTGTCTGCCCTGCTGAAACACATGCGCAGCTATATCGTATTCCCCCAAGTCAGTGGTTCCCAAACATTTTCGACCCACGGCTCCCTTGATCTATTGGCCACTGGCTGCGGCTCCCCATTATGTTACTTTTTGTTGGCGGGTGGGGGATGTAAGCCTGGCCTAGGGAGTACATCCATTTTTCTCCCTGAAAAGAATTGGGATGACGCCAATTAAGGTATTGTAATTCTATATATAACTGTAAAAAATAAAAATGTAACAGTAGTTTAATTACAGCATGCATAGGGTTTTTTAGTAAGGGGAAAATATTGGTTGACGGTAACCCTAGTAAAATGGGCAGGTCTCATTTTTATGTAGTTATAACATAACTGTTTAAATATTGTGAAATGTAGAATCCCTTTAGTTGTGTTTAACCACCAGAGGGCGCTCAAGGACAAAATTAAAAAAGAGCTGCTACAACTGAGTAGTTTTATTTTGTACGAACTGGCCCAAGGGCTATAAATAGCTCAGTGGTTCCCAAACTGTGTGCGGCGCCCCTGGCTAGTTTTGATGGCGCACCAGCGAGCCGCGGCGCACAGATTGGGAACCACTGCCCCAAGTGGAGGATTTGGCCACAGTGAAGGCTGACTTTTATGCCCTGGGACATATCCCCAACATCATTAGTGTCATTGATGGTACACATGTAGCATTTATCCCCCCCAGAGAAGTGAACAAGTGTTGAGGAATAGAAAAAGCTTTCACCATCTGAATGTACAGATTGTGTGTTTGGCGGACCAGTACATCTCCCATGTCAACGCCAAGTATCCTGGCTCTGTGCATGATGCCTTTATCTTGAGGAATAGCAGCATTCAATATGTGATGTCTCAACTCCAGAGGCACAGGGTGTGGCTAATAGGTGAGCCCATGGTCCCCACCCAGTTGATGTAGTTATATGGGTGTGGGGTTGTCCCTAAGGGTGAGTGTGTGTCTAACAGGTATCCCTCGATATTTGCAGGTGACTCTGGTTACCCCAACCTCTCATGGCTACTGACCCCAGTGAGGATTACTAGGACAAGGGCAGAGGAATGTTACAATGAGGCACATGGGCGAACAAGGAGGATAATTGAAAGAAACTTTGGCCTCCTGAAGGCCAGGTTCAGGTGCCTCCATTTGACAGATGGATCCCTGTACTACTCACCCAAGAAGGTGTGCCAGATCATTGTTGCATTGGGAGTTACACAACCTGGCCTTGAGACGACAGGTGCCTTTTGTGCAGGAGGATGAGCCTAGAGATGGTCTTGTGCCAGCGGTGGAGCCTGTGGACAGTGACAAAGAGGAGGCATAGGAGGAAGATGTGGACAACAGAAGTTCACTCATTCAACAGTACTTCCAGTGAAACACAGGTAAGACACTGTAACTTCACTTTCCATTGCAGTTTTGTGTTAGACATTGGACATGGCAGCGTGATTTCCCTATGACTATGGGCACTTACTGTACCCTTTGGCATCTCTATTTTCAGATATCTGTGGCCCACTCTGGCTCCTGGTATGTTTACTGCTGCCCACTACAGGTCATACCTAGGTATATATAACTGTACATATGAATTGAAATGTTTACAGTTTGTTACACTAATACATATATCATTCAATTGACAGACTCCATCCTTGTATTTGATCCAAGGGTGTTTATTTAAGTGTTAAGAGGTGGAGGGGGGATATGCAATGGGCCGGGGAGATGGTGGAGGAATGTCCAGATAGAGTCCAGTCTCTTTGTATCACGGGTGCATTGTCCGAAGGGGCATAGGAAGGGGAGAAATGGCAGTTCAAGGTGGACAGGGTAACAGAGTGGGACACAAGGGTGACATTCAGGAGAGTCTTATTTCCTGGTGGGGGTCTTGGCAATGTTCTCTCGCTTCTGCCTGGATCGCAGGGACTGTTTGCGGGGTGGTTCTCCTTCTGCAGGGGGTGAGGTGCTAGTGGCCTGTTGGTCCTGTGGCGGGGCCTCCTGTCCACTAGAGCCGGCGGAGTTGGAGGGCTGATCTTCGGTGTGGCTAGTGTCAGGGGCCCGTTGCTGTGCCACTGCCTCCCTCATGGTGTTGGCCATGTCAGCCAGCACCCCTGCAATGGTGACCAGGGTGGTGTGGATGTGTTTGAGGTCCTTCCTGATTCCCAGGTACTGACCCTCCTGCAGACGCTGGGTCTCCTGCAACTTGTACAGTATCTGGTACAAGGTCTTCTGGAATGGTGGTATGCTCCCAGGATCCCGGCAAGTGCCTCGTGGAGAGTGGGTTCACTGGGCCTGTCCTCCCCCGTCGCACAACAGTCCTCACAGCTTCCCTGTTGTCCTGTGCCTCTGTCCCCTGAACCGTGTGCCCACTGACCCCAGGTCCCTGATCGTCTTGTGTTTGTGGGGTTGCCTGGGGTCCTTACAGTGGTGGAAACACTGCTGATTGACGTGTCCTGGGGACAGAGGGATGGCCCCGCTGGGTGGGTGCTGTGCTGGTGTTCCTTGAGGGGGGAGGCTCTGTGGTGGTTTGGGACTGTGGCAGGGTAACCGACTGTCCAGAGGTCCCTGATGGGCCAGGTTGGTCATCGTGATCCAGGCGTGCAAAGCTGCTGTCACTGTGGGACTCTTCTGTGGGGGGACTGGATGTTGGTGGCACCTCCTCTCCAGTGACGTTGAGTAGGGGTCCTGTAGGGATGTAAATGCAGTCTTATTGTATCTGCGTGTGCCATCTTGTGCATGGGTGTGTTTCCCTGTATGGTTGTGATTGCCCTGTCAGCTTTGCATTGTGTGAGTGGTGAATTTGTGGGTTAGGTGATTCTCTCTAATGTGCATGCTTTAGTGATGGGTGTCCATGCAGGTCTGTGATGGGTGTCCATGCATTGTTGTTGCATGCAGGGCTTGGTATTGGGATGGGTGGGTTGTGATAGTGGGGTATATGTGAGGTGGTGGAGTGATGGCGGTGAGGTTAGGGACAGGAGTTTGTGATGGCATGCAGGTTGGGTGAGGGATATAGCAGTAAAGATTTGGCCTACCAGATTCCAGTCCTCCTGCTACTCCTGTGAGGCCCTCAGGATGCATGATCGCCAGGACTTGCTCCTCCCATGTTGTTAGTAGTGGGGGAGGAGGTAGGGGTCGTCCGCCAGTCGTCTGTACGGCTACCTGGTGTCTTGCAACCATGGAACGCACCTTCCCTCGTGGGTTGTTCCACCTCTTCCTGATGTCATCCCTTGTTCTTGGGTGCTGTCCCATGGCGTTGACCCTGTCCACAACTCTCCGCCATAGCTCCATCTTCCTTGCAATGGACATCTGCTGCACCTGTGATCTGAATAGCTGTGGCTCTCCCTGGATGATTTCCTCTACCATGACCCTTAGCTCCTCCTCTGCGAACCTGGGGTGTCTTTGTGGTGCCTTGGGTGTAGTGTGAGTGGTATATGTGAGGGTGTGTTGGGTCAGGTGTTGGGGTGTGTGCTGTGAGGTGCGTGGATGGTGAATGCATGATGGTGTTATGTGGCTCAGATTCAGTGGGTGCTCCTGGCTTGTCTCTTTCTCAGTTGGCTATATTTTTTTCCGTTGTAAGGGGTTGTGGGTAATGTGGCTGTGTGTTTTATATTGGATTCGGTGTGTGGGTGTGGTGTGTGTATGTGTGTCAGGTGTGTGTATTTTGAATTGTCCAATGTGGTGTCGTTTTTTTAGTGTGTGTGCGGTGATTCGTGGGTCATGATGCTGTGGGCGTATTTCTGTTGGTGTAATGGTGTGGGTTTGGGTACTGCCAGGTTATCACTGACCTTTGGTCTGGTGGACTTGTGAGGGTGTCTGTATAGTGGCAGATTTCTCTGTGTGGGTCATAATACCTGTAATGGTATACCGTCGCGGTCACAGTATGTTGGCGGCCATTAGCACGGCGGTTGGCGGCATTTACTGCCAGGGTTGTAATGAGAGCCATAATGATGTCACAATGAGGAGTAGTTTTAAATGTTTTTACCTGGTAGAGAAGGGACAGCATGGCTGGTGCTGGTCGTGTGCCTAAAGCACGCCAGCGATGTGCCCACTGCACATGTCTGCTGCACATTCGCGTCATGGGGCAGGGCAAATACCAGCTCTGCCAGCACCCAGTAAAGAAAAAAAAAAAGACTAGAGCGCCCCAACCCAAAATGGCGGCTCTGAGGGAATCAGGAAGGAACCAGGAAGTCAAATATAAAATGCAAGTGCATAGCTGTCCAAGTACTTTAAAAACAATAAAAAATTATTTCATTGTGAGAACAATAGTCCCCCATCAATGATCAAATACAATCACAATTCCTAAGTTAAACTTCAGGGTGTCACAGATATTGAAACTCGCTACAGCGGAGGGCTCACCAATTAAAAAATTAGGCTTTCCGCTGTGCATCCGTATCATTGGGCAGCTCAAACAGCAGCTTTTCCAGAACCCAGTAAAGGAAAAAAAACAGTAGAGCACCCTAAACTCAAATGGCAACTCTGAGTGGAATCAGGAAGGGACCAAGAGGAGAAATATAAAATGCAAGTGCATGGCTGTCCAAGTACTTTTAAAACAATTAAAATGTATTTCAGTGTTAGAACGAAAGTCCCCTCATCAATGCCCACATACAGTCACAATTCCAAAATTAAACTTCAGGGTGTCACAGATATTGAAAATCGCTACAGTAGAGATTAACAGTCATGCATATAGTATATTCCTGAATCTCACAGGAATTCTTCTTTCTCTTTCACGCCTCTTTAAAAGGTTAGTTTTCTGTTATGCTTTAACAAAAACACCGTACTCTCTAGAAGCAAAACAATTTGTTACAGCATCCTCTCTTACTACCTAGGTTGCTACTGGCTATGTCATCCCTTTCTCACTCATTCTAATCATTCCCCACTCTATCTTCTGCAACCTTTGTCAATCTACCTACATTCCATTATTGATCAACCCAAATTCCTGCAATGGTGCCTTTACCTTCCAAGACCTGTGATGGCTCACAATGCTTGGATATTCTATTATGTACATAACGAGAATCCTTCACCCTGACCCAATCACCAGTGGCTACTTCTTAAATCCTTGTTACTTGCCCTTCACAAATAAAAGTTTCTCTTCATGACCTCCTTTTTCTTCCCTAAATTACTTCAAGTGTTAACTCATACATCCCATATTTCACTCCTGCACTCACAATCAATCCGACCTCTGATGCAGGTGGGACACAGATCAGAAAGGGCCTTCCTTCCCATTATCTCCTCAAAAGGAGAGACACCAGTAGCCCTCTGCAATGTTGTCCTAAGAATGGCAATCAAATCCTGCACTGCTTTTGTGACATTCTGACCACACCTCACTCTCATTGTATGCACACTACAATCACCCTGTTGCACCTCTCAACCAACCCATTAGTTAGGGGATGACACAAATCCATTGTTAGCTCTGTTATGTTTCTCTCCTTCAAATGCTGCCCCACCTTCAGTGAAGTAAATTGGACACTGTTTTGCATAGAAATCCTTCCAGGCAGATATTTCCTTGAAACAACTCATTAAAATATTCTAATTCCACCAGCTGATAAATTTGACTTTCATCCATTTTGTCAAATAGCCTTCAACAAATACTACATATCTATGCTTATCAAGTAACATATTGAAAAGTACCAAAACATTAACCCCATTATCTGCTACACTTTCTCTGCACGTTCCATAGGTTAAATAGATGGGCAGTTAGTTAACAAATGTTTATAGCTCATGACACAAACACTAGACCACCCCCACATAATCTTTAATTTCTCTATCCATTCTTGGCCACAAGAATGTTTTACTCTCAATGATCTCTTCATTATTGCCATACCAAATGACCTTTATGCACTTCCTCCAATAATTTTCCTCAGATAGTTCACTTGCTCACTTCTAGTAACATTGCAGCTCCTGGTCTAAGCTTTTCATTCTGGGCGTTCCCATATTTCTAAGAGTATCATCATTTTTTCTCTGCCTTGAGCAATTCCTTTGAACCTCACACCACACTGCATACATCCACAAAGGCTAACAGTCATGGTTACAACTCACCCCCTCTACTTGGAACCTTTTCAAATACTAAAGGGAATCTCAACAGGCAGTGTGCCATCTGGTTCTTCCCCCAATAACAAATTAAAATGCATAATTATAATCTAACTTGCATGCTTACCTTGAAAATCTAGGAATCCATTTATTATTTTGTTCCCACCTAAGATATCCACCAGTGTTTTATGACCAGGTTTTAAAACAAACCATTGCCCCCACACAAATACATGGAATTTCATGACTCTCCCCTACCTGACCCCGCACATACACAAATGCCAACATATCGTTCTCTAAAACAGAATAACTCCTCTCTGTCTGTCTCAGGCCAATCCAATGATGAATTCAGAACCTGTGTGTTAGGACTGCATCAAACCATGTGCACTAGCATTTACTGTTACTATTGCATTTGTAGTGGACAAATACGGTTGCAGTAGATGTGCCTGTCAAAAATTTTCATTTATCAGGTATTATTACATTGTGCATCTGTATGTGCACTATAAATGTGTTTGTGTTTGTGTTCAATCCATCAATTGACATTCATCACTGCTGTTACTTGCCTTTAAAAAAACACAAACAGGAGGACTTTGAAAATAAAAGAGCAACCCTCTAGAGATAGAAAGGAATTTTGTGTGTGTGTCCCTAAGAGATCACAAGGAATCACATGTGTGTATGTGTGCAGGTTTGTGTAAATATCCTTGTGGGGGCTTGAGTGTGAAAACACACTCACGCTTTCGAGACTTGATTGCACTGTGGGGACCTGAACCCAGGTCCAACAAGGCAATGTCTTCTAAATGATAACAAAAATACTTTAGGAACATTTGTATACATTTTTACGACTTTAAAAAAAATGCATTTGGGGACCTGTGCTTTATCAAGGGTGTTTATATTTTTGTTCAGCTCTGGCTCTGTAGTGAGGAAGTGGTAATGCAGTCTTGAACACACAGAATTAAAACACTGATTTTTCACCAGAAATGCACACTAACAGCAGAAAGGACAGCCAGTTGAAAGGGAAAGCTGCATAATTCTGTGTTATCCAAATATGTTTCTTGCAAATTAACCTTTTTTTCTCTAATTATTAAATTAAAACCTTATTTACATGAAGCTATTTAATTTAGACAATGATAGTGGTTTTATTATCATTGCTAAAACCAATTTTGGTCAGTTTTGATTCCCAGCATACTTCACTATTGCGGTTTGATCCTTATTTGTAATTAAAGAATTATGATGCACTGCACTGCGATACAATATAAATTGATCTGATCATTTTTTGCAAATAACCCAGAGGTAAAAAATCCTATTGTTACATTTTAAATATTGGATCTGGACTTCAGAGTCTTTATGTTACTTTGGCTTAGTTTACAGAACATGCACTATGGAATATGTTCTTTTAGATGAGGGCTAGAGAGAGAGCAACTAGTGTTGCACTACCCTAGGGCTACGTTCTCACAGACAATGAACTGAAGCAATGTTATGCCCACAGAATGGGGGTGTACACTTCTAACAGAAAAGGCATCTTCTTATAAAATTAATGAACTTCTTAGAAGATATTTTTAAATATCGCCATAGAATTTATTTTGAGTGATGTAAAGAGCAGAACAACATGCAGTTTGATATTAGTGCATGACAGATTTACTACTTTCAGTTCAAAATCACTTCACAATTCCAAGTTGCTCTTTCACTTAAGCTACAGCACAGCTTTGCATTAGGTCAGCGCATCCAAACATCTTTTCTCATGTGTATCATATAAACTATTTCTGATATTATTGTATGGTTGTAGCTGGTAACCTATTTTAAATAGTAAAAAAGGGAGGTCAACTGCACCAGTTGCTGGCAGAAAGTATAATGGAACTGCTTGTCTACATAGACCCCAA
This sequence comes from Pleurodeles waltl, assembly GCF_031143425.1. NCBI lineage: Eukaryota > Metazoa > Chordata > Amphibia > Caudata > Salamandridae > Pleurodeles > Pleurodeles waltl. Next base: position 639,053,545 of record NC_090444.1, read on the forward strand.
ATATAATCATAGACAACAATAAAATGTGGCTCATATTTTCAAAACCATTACTTTTCTTCACATTACCACAGCCTTGCAAACTGCAGTTTGTTGACACTGAGATGTAGGGAAGTGCAGAAGCTCGTATGGAAGCAGTGATCATTCTTCTGCTGGATCTGTTCAGAGTGCTGGGGGACAAAGGAGTTAGCATCAGATCCACATTTGCAATTCTGTGGAGCCCATTTGGATACATAAAGAGGACCAGGAATAGATGTTGAAGTTTAGAAGATTAATTCCAAATTAGTAACCACTCCAATGTATAAGCCTATCAAAATCAGATTATGAAGGTACAAAATCAGAATTGCAAGCTGAAAATGCTGAAACAAGTTCAATTTTTTCGGTATAAGGCATATAACGATTACAGTCACAGAAATGCAAAAGCTAAGGAATAACATTTGACATTTTATAAAAGAATTTAGATATGTTCTATGTAGTATGAATGAAAATAAGGACATCTAGCTAGGTTCTAGAATAAATAAGACTAGATTTGAGGGTCTCAAGGTAGTGCGATGTAGGTGTCATCATTGCAAAGATTCCAGTAGAAGACTTCAGAAAACTAAGAATCCAGTGTTAACATGAAGGTATGCACTGTGAGGACAAGAGCTCTAAGAGATCTGCACCTTTCAGAGTCTCAAATAATTCTGCTGTAGCTCTAACGGTTTAAACACTGAATTAATGTGGAAGGTTCCAGGAGCATCCATATCTTCTGAACACGTCATCAGTAACCCTATTATTTCTCTTTCTCATGGAGCGCACTTGCAACATGTAGTGATTCTTCCATAGCACGGAAGACTAACAAACAGGTCGACCTTGGTTCTCTTCTCAGATAGACAACATTAATAGTTGGCACACTAAATCATCCAATCTGTGCCAATGTCTTCTTGCTCAGCCTTTCTATCTCTAATACACAATACTCTTTTCATTAACTAAACAATCAAGAATATGCACCTTTAAAGAAAAATTATGTGAAGTAAAGAGAATACATTTCACACTTTAAAATGTAGGCCTGCTTATGCTAACGTAACAAGCCACATCTAGTATGCACTCTTAAATGCTCTGTTAGAAATACAAACATAATATCAGGATCAATGCAAAACATAAGCAGTAAATCATGAATACATGAGCATGGCTCTTTTAAACATAAGCAAAACTTTGAAATACAAGTATAAGTATGAATGAGAACTACAATTTCACGTTAGAACTCACACGTATAAATTGAAAACACTAATTTCTACAGTGAATGTACTTTTGATAATGTAGTTTGATGTTTCACTTTACATTAATGAGGTTAAGGCACACAGTATATTTGATGTCGGTTACATTGTTTGGTTACTTTTGCAATGTGTAGGGTACATCCAAAAATTACACGGTTCCAGGAGCAAAGCAATCTAACTTGAAAATAGACTCCTGCAGCAAACCTAGATCTCATATTTTGAAGAATACAGGATACCAGTGACTTAATTTGCATATCAAGAAAGCTTTTGATTCTATGCAGTGATGGTGCCTGATGTGTATGGAAAGGGTTTGTAGCAAGTGCACATTTGGTTCATTAATAATGTTTCTCTGTGTTCAGTCACTTACACATTGGCTATCTACAAGCTGTTTGACCTGTCTTGTACTGACATAAGTGTGCTTCTGACAAGAGTGGTATAAAGGGAGGATTAATTTTCTATTGTGCTTTTGGTAACTTTTATATGTTGAATAGTACAGTCCAAATCCGTTTGAAAATGAGGAAGACAAAGAAAAGAAACTGTGTCTTCAATCCTTTTTAAATTGTATTTACTAACTAATCACTTAGCTAGCTTTTCTAAATGAAATATTTTTGCATTTGGAAATGTGTCTAGATCCTTACGTTTTTCTATGATGAGGCTGAAGCAATACCAATAACATAATAAGGGCCACATGTACAAATCAGTGGCTGATAAATAATGGACTCAATTCGCAACTAGTATTTTTGTGACCAGTGTGGTAGTTTGTGAACTGTCTTTAAAAATTAATTGCACTGGGTCACTAGTCAACCTACCTCATGAATATCAATGAGTTAGTTCGCAAGTTGTGACCCACAGGGATTTTTTGCCATCACAGAGATAGTGGCCTGCTAGGGTAAGTAGACAACCATCTCTGTGATTGCATTTTAATCAAGAAAACATTTTTTTTTTAAATGGAGCCTGTTTCCTTAAAGGAAACAGGACGTCAATCAAAGAGAAAATGTTTCTCTTTGTTTGTTTGTTTAAGAGACAATGATCCTGTGGACTGTTGCTTCCTTTTAAACAAACTTTGTTTTTTTACAGCCACAAAGAGGCGGGGACCAAGGAACACTTTTACGAATGGGTTATCTACACATTTGCGCTAATGGTAAAATATAAATGTTTGCATGTATGTATGAATCGCCATAAATTTCCAAATACATTTAACAATTCGGTGTTTGGGAACATGACATGAGTGTCCTTCAATATGTAGTAAGGGCCCGAGGTTACAGCTTTCTGCTATATAATGTCTCAGATGCAAGCTTCCAGAACTTCTTTAAGTTTAAGGCCAACCACTTCATGGATTTACAAAGTCCTTCGATAGAGCAGTGGCTTCTAAATAGAGTTCCTCTGTGCTGTTAAGGCTGCTGGAATCCACTTTACACAGCTACATGTAAAACTGAGCAAAATATTAATATTCAGGGCCAAGTCTCATAGGATTAGGCAGGCGTGATCTATGGTTTGCACACAGTCATGGTTGGGGTGGTCAATGGCAAGATGAGGAGGGGGACACAGTTCCTTGATACATTCAGTGATAAGTTATAAGTTCAGTGATAACAGATACAATGCCAGAGTATTCCAATTAATTTAATTTCAGATGTGAATTGCTTTACCTATTGATTGAGTAAATTTTTTCAATGTGTATATTGCTTTTTTTAATAAAAGGAACAACTTCAATTTTCACAGTACATGGAATAAAATAGAACTGGGTGAGCAAATATCACCAGATGTCAAACAACTTGAGAGCTGCAAATGCCAAATTCTGTAATTCACAAAATGTAATGTCATACCCAAGGGGAATACTGAGTTTTTTTTCCTGTTTTGTGAATTTTCTACTATTTGCCTTCACTGCTACCTCCAGCATAAGTGGTAACATGTAATATGAGAGCCAGGGCCGGTGCCGTCCTGCTTTTAACCACACCACAACAAACAACAACAAAAATTAAATGTATGACTATTTTTGTAGAGGCGCTCATAATCGAATGACCCCGCGAACGTAGTGTGCTGTTCAAACTTGATTAATTGCAATATAATTGTGCAGTGCTCATATCCCAAATTTATACAGTGAACACACAATATGTTGCTCACAAGTAGCTAGTTATTAAAGTTCTATGAGTGAAATGGAACAAAATGATACAGTATTGTTTAAAAAGATTAGGGGGGTTATTCTAACTTTGGAGGAGTGTTAATCCGTCCCAAAAGTGACGGTAAAGTGACGGATATACCACCAGCCGTATTACGAGTTCCATAGGATATAATGGACTCGTAATACGGCTGGTGGTAAATCCGTCACTTTTCCGTCACTTTTGGGACGGATTAACACCTCCTCCAAAGTTAGAATAACCCCCTAAGATTTATTTTGTGATAAACGTGCAAATGTGGAAATGTTTTTTATATATCCAGTATCTGTTGCAGAAAACAGATGTCTAACTTGTTTTACACTTTCATTTATGTTCATGCAAAACACTGCCTTTCAGACACTACACCTTCCTTGAAATGTTAATTTGCTTGGAAGTGACTGGGTGAGGATGAGCTGTGAGCCCCAGTCACAGCAGGACGCACTTCCCTATAACAAAGAGCTAATGTCACCTTTTCTCACCTGTCCTGTGCTGCAGGACACAGCTTTTCTCCAACACAAGCACATAAGAAAGGAAGCTCGGCCATATCAACGTATGTTTAGCAGGGGCGTCTCTTCTGCTGGGGCGCAGGAGCAACGAAACAATAATAAACCATGGTTATTATCATTTTGTTGTGAAAGGGGCGGGGCATTGGGGATGACGGGGATGAGGGGAGTGCACTGTGCACTCCCCTCAGTGTGCATGTATATTTGGCCAGCTGTCTCAGGCCAGCCAAACACACATGCACACAGGTCTCTCTCCAGCCCGGCACTGTTTTGCCCGGCTGGAGAGAGCAGGCACAGGCTTGAAGTCTGCCTGGGAGTGCCCTGGCTGGGCGCTCCCAGACAATCCTAACGCTGTTCTGAGCAGTGATGACGCAGAAATGAAGGTTTTACATTTATTAGCGCATAAAACGTAGTGTTGCAATAATCAAGTGTGACTTTAACCGAACTAATAAAGATTGTACGGGGACAAATGTGCCCTCAGAGTAGTTCGCCAACATTTATAAGCGTGCTTTATATAACGTGATGTATTAGAATTGTACTAATCTGACATAACCGTAAACGTGTGCTATGATTTGCTTGTTTGAAATGTTTTAACTTAGCATAACTTTAGTGGAGGCTTCGGCCTAGTTGCCTTGTCTCACGGTTTAGATGCTCGTGTTTTTCTAATGTGCTAATGAAACGTGTATTCTTGCTTGAAGCTGTACTTTTCCAGTGAGATCGGTTCACATGCTTATCTTTAAGGTTTCGTGCCAGCCTGGCATCTTCTTCTTTGCTCCAAGGTCAATCTGCAGGTGCAGACAATGGAAGCTCTGAAAGTGAGTTAATTGGTAAAATATGTTGCAACTTACGTTCCCGACTCCAAGGATAATGTATGCCTAGGTAGAAGCTTGTGAATTGTTATTTTTGATTGGACAATTTGAAGCCAACCTATGAACCCTCCAATGAAAGACCCTACTGGATTTGAACTGTTGTTTATTTAAACCTGGTGCACAAGAAGAAAGCAGCCATTTGCCATTGGCCATTACCCATTGCACCCATTGAGGACATTGGACATTATTGCCCATTGCAGCCATTATGGCTCATCTTGCCGACCTCGTCATTTTGCCATCTTCTACGATGCCAATTGATGTTTGATGCTTTCTCTAATCGAGAGAAAGAGACTTTAAGTATTCTCGCCCTAGAGACTTTAACTTTGATTTGCCCTTTGCATAAAGTAGTAGTTTTGTCCTTTTATCTTGCCGCTGTGAGGCAATTGCCCCGTCCACCCTGCCCCTTTGTCCCCGTCCCATGCTGATCGAAACCGGTACCTGTGAGACGAAGACTTCCTTGAATGCTGATTGAATTTGGTAAATATGAAAGGAAAATGTACAATTGCATTGTGTTTCTTTTTAGGTAACCAACTGCTGATTTTGATAAGAGCCCTAGTTAGGAGTTTTTCCAAATTAATGTTGCTAAATTGTTTTTGCATGAAATCCCACATGCAGATGCTAATTTGAGGTTAGATGAGGATTCATTTGTTGCACGATGCAATTTGAGACCTTGTTATGCTGACTAATGTATGCAATTAGCCCATTACAGATTATAGTTTTAGTGGTTTGCGTTGCTATTATCGAATGTATTGTTATTCAAATGCTGCATAGATTGCATCTTTTTCGCCGTTATGGACAGCTATTAATGTTCATTTACATATATCATTTGGTGTTGAGACACATTTATATCGTGCTAGCTTTGTTAATATAGGTAAATAAATTCATTAACTTTGAATGAACTGGTGTGGTTATTCATGGCCGAAAGGTCATGGTTCGCCGAAATGTTTTCTGGATTAATTGTGAAGTGTTATGTTGATCAGGGCATTGCTTATGTTCGTTATTGATTATTGATTTGATTAAATTGACTAATCTTGGGTGAAGAGAGCCCCACTTGGTCAAAAGATTCATCGACCCAAGAGCGTCCAAATACAGGTAATTTATTAGGTCGGAACGCTCTATCAGCAGCGTCAGAATTGGCCCCAGGGCAGGCTGTGAGCCTGTGCCTGGAGGGATGAGGGAAAGAGGTGCTGCGTGGGGTAACAGAGCAAGTAAGTTTTTTTTTTTTTTCAAAAAACGTTATTAAATGTTTCCCCATCCCCTGCCGCACGCTGGAACGGCCCACCCATTCGGAGCGTAGCAAGACGCGACTGATCTATAACCTTCAGAGTCCATCCGAGTCTTTGAATCTCCTCTAATTTTTACCCTAGAAAGCAGATGTTTTTTGAAGCGTTGAGTCCTTGCTGCCATCAGCACCTTGAGGTCAAACTCTTGCAGGCGTGTATGGTAGCAAGACAGGGGATTATAGCTACACTGCTCATGGGCAACAGATGACGCATTTGCAAATATGATTATTTTTTTTTAAATAACACATAGAAATATATTCATATTGCAGGAGTGTAATTCAAAAACTGTCTACAACATTTAGAGTTGTGCATGATTATATCACTTCTTTGCAATAATAAGTTGTATGTAATTCAAAACAATTTGGCAGACAAGTTCCAGAAAAGTTATTTTGCAGAATTCCTGATGACAAAATCTGAAGCAACTAAAAAAAAACAGGAGCAAACATCACGGTGTAAAGGTTGAGAACATAGAGCAAAAAGCAAGTATGGTGAATGGTGATAAATCACTTGTGTAAATGAGCAGGCTGCATCTGACATTAGTTGTTTCAAATATTTGCATTCATGGTGTACAGAAACCTGAGGCTGAATCAGGAACAGGAGTCATGAGAAACTCACTTATGTGTCTCATTTTAAAGTAGTTTCACCCAGTACTTAGGGGCAGACTTATGAAAGGTGCAGCGCCACTTTTGTTGCGCCCCTTAGCGCCCCCCTAACGCCACCATGTGTACGCCGTATTTAAAATACAGCATACCATGGCAGTAGTCATGGGGACTATCATCATCATTTTTTACACTAGTCTGGCGCTTTGCAGGATTAGCGTAAAAAATGTTGACGCTAATCTTACAAAGCACCAAGAGGCCCATTGAAAACAATTTGAGCCTCCCTTTAACACCTGCTCTTAGCAGGTGTTAAAAATGGCAATAAAAATGACACAAAGAAATCTCTTAGCTTTTTACAGCTCCCCTCATCCCCCGGCGCTGGAACTCACCCCTTGCATACATTATGCCTGGCGCAAGCATTGCACCACTTTGAAAATATTGCGTGGCATTTTTGGCCTTCCAATGCCACATTAGCGTAAAAAAATGACACTAATGTGGCATTGGAATGGCACTAGGCCCTTTTAAATATGGACAATTGTGCCCATGAAATGGGCACAAAAAACAGACTAGAGTAGAGGTTTGGGGACTCTATATGGGTTCAGGCATGGGCAGATTCAGGGAGTCCCTGGGCGGGGTGGGATAAAAGATTTGAATCTAGGTCATGTGGTGTCTGGGGCTATGGGACACACCTCATTCTATAAGTGCTTTCGCAAGGTCGGATTGAGAAGGTATTATCACATCCCTCTCCTGTGCTACTTTTCCAGCATATCGCATTCCTTGCTGGGTCCCTTATCATAACTCCAAGGTCAAGCCATTAGGTTAGATTTTTTTATTTTTAACTTTGTATTTATAGGTATTGCTAAACCTCCATCAAGACACTATCCACAAATATAACAATGTAGTGTGGAAAAGTCACCATGGTCCTAACATGTAAAGGATGAACATGTATTTTTCTGCATAACATAGCTCTTCCTTGCTGATCATTTTACCTAATGTTTCTCTGATGCAAAGCCTGATTAGAAAAGCTTAGGGGCCTGATTTAAGAAAAGTGGTGCTGCACCCAGAGCAGCACCCTTTTTCTTACGCCCCTTAGTGCACCCCTAATGCCACCATGTGTGCGCCATATTTAAGATACGGTGCACCATGGCAGTAGTTAGAGGCACTAGTGTCAAAATCTTTGACATTAGTTCGGTGCTTTGCAAGATTAGCCTAAAAAAGGTTGATGCTAATCCTGCAAAGCCCATAGGAACCTATTGTAAACAATGGTGTGTCCCCTTTTAACCCCTTCGCTGCCAGGACATTTCACTCAGGTGCCAGGCCTCTTTTTGGCTATTTGGGGCAGTACGCCCTTAGGCCCTCATAACTTTTTGTCCACATAAGCTACCCACGCCAAATTTGCGTCCTTTTTTTCCAACATCCTAGGGATTCTAGAGGTTCCCAGAGTTTGTGGGTTCCCCTGAAGGACACCAAGAATTTTTTTTTTAAAAAAGGAAAAAAAGGGCTGCAGAACAAGGCTTGTGTTTTTTCCCCTGAAAATGGCATCAACAAAGGGTTTGCGATGCAATAATCACCATCTTCCCAGCTTTCAGGAACAGGTGGACTTGAATCAGAAAACACAATTTTTTCAACACAATTTTGGCATTTTACTGGTACATATCCCATTTTAATGATTTTTTGTGCTTTCAGCCTCCTTCCAGTTAATGACAGAAATGGGTGGGAAACCAATGCTGGATCCCGAAAAGCTAAACATTTCTGAAAAGTAGACAAAATTCGTAATTCAGCAAGGGGTTATTTGTGTAGATCCTACGAGGGTTTCCTACAGAACAGCTAAAATGAAAAAATATTGAAATCGAGGTGAAAAAACGTCCATTTTTCTTCATGTTTTACTCTGTAACTTTTTTCTGTGATGTCAGATTCTTGAAAGCAATATACCGTTACGTCTGCTGGACTCTTCTGGTTGCGGGAACATATAGGGCTTGTAGGTTCATCAAGAACCCTAGGTACCCAGAGCCAATCAATGAGCTGCACCTTGTAATGGGTTTTCATTCTATACCGTCTATGCAGCAATTCATTTGCTGAAATGTAAAGAGTGACAAATAGGTATGAAGAAAACCTTTGTATTTCCAAAATGGACATAAGATAAGGTGTTGAGAAGCAGTGGGTATTTGCACATCTCAGAATTCCGGGGTGCCTATACTAGCATGTGAATTACAGGCCATTTCTCAAATAGATGTCTTTTTTACATACTGTCTTACATTTGGAAGGAAAAAATTTAAAGAAACGCAAGGGGCAAACAATCTTGTTTTGCTATTCTGTGTTCCCACAAGTCTCCAGATAAATATGGTACCTCACTTGCGTGGGAAGGCCTAATGCTCATTTTTACATTGATATCTGATGTGTTTTTTGCAAAGTGCCTAGCTGTAGATATTTGCCTCTAACTCAGCCGGCTCCTAAGGAAACCTACCAAACCTACGCATTTTTTAAAACTAGACACCTAGGGGAATCCACGATGGGGGTGACTTGTGGGGGTCTCACCAGGTTCTGTTACTCAGTCTCCTGATAAAAATGGCCTTACTTGTGTGGGTAGGCCTGGTGTCCGGGACAGGAAATGCCCCAAAACACAATGTGGACACAACACATTTTCCCAAAGAAAACAGAGCTATTTTTTGCAAAGTGCCTAGCTGTGGATTTTGGCCTGTAGCTCAGACGGCACCGATGGAAGCCTACCAAAGCTATCCATTTTTGAAAACTGGACACCTAGGGGAATCCAAGATGGGGTGACTTGTGGGGCTCTCCCCAGGTTCTATTACGCAGAATCCTTGCAAACCTTAAAATTTGACCAATTTGCCTCTAACTCAGCCGGCTCCTAAGGAAACCTACCAAACCTATGCATTTTTTTAAACTAGACACAGAGGGGAATCCAAGATGGGGTGACTTTTGGGGCTCTCACCAGGTTCTGTTACCCAGAATCCATTTCAATCCTCAAAATGTGGCAATAAAAAAACTTTTTCCCCTGATTTCGGTGACAGAAAGTTCTGGAATCTGAGAGGAGCCACAAATATCCTTCCACCCAGCGTTCCCCCAAGTCTCCTGATAAAAATGTTACCTCAGTCGTGTGGGTAGGCATAGCGCCCGGGACAGGAAATGCCCCAAAACACAACGTGGACACATCACATTTTCCCAAAGAAAACAGAGTTGTTTTTTGCAAAGTGCCTAGCTGTGGATTTTAGCCTCTAGCTCAGACGGCACCGATGGAAGCCTACCAAAGCTATCCATTTTTGAAAACTGGACACCTAGGGGAATCCAAGATGGGGTGACTTGTGGGGCTCTTACCAGGTTCTGTTACCCAGAAACCTTTGCAAACCTCAAAATTTGGCAAAAAAAACACTTTTTCCTTTCATTTCGGTGACAGGAAGTTCTAGAACCTGAGAGGAGCCACAAATTTCCTTCCACTCAGCGTTCCCCCAAGTCTCCCGATAAAAATGGTACCTGACTGGTGTGGGTAGGCCTAGTGCCCGCAACAGGAAATGCCCTAAAACACAAAGTGGACACATCACATTTTCCCAAAGAAAACAGAGCTGTTTTTTGCAAAGTGCCTTGCTGTGTATTTTGGCCTCTAGCTCAGCCAGCACCTAGGGAAACATACCAAACCTACACATTTTTGAAAACTAGACACCTAGGGGAATCCAAGATGGGGTGACTTGTGGGGCTCTCCCCAGGTTCTATTACGCAGAATCCTTTGCAAACCTTAAGATTTGACCAAAAAACACTTTTTTTTCACATTTCGGTAACAGAAAGTTCTGGAATCTGGGAGGATTCACAAATCTCCTTCAACCCAGTGTTCCCCCAAGTCTCCCAATAGAAATGGTACCTCACTTGTGTGGATAGGCCTAGTGCTCGCAACAGGAAAATCCCCCAAAAACGATCTGGACACATCAAAATGATCAAATACAAAACTACCTGTTTTTGCCTTGGGGGGTGGGGGGGGCAGTGCACCTGCATTTTTGGTCTTGGGCTCAGCAGCCAACTAGGGAAACCTACCAAACTCAGACATTTCTGAAAACTAGACACCCGAGGGAGTCCAGGGAGGTGTGACTTGCGTGGATCCCCTATTGTTTTCTTACCCATAATCCTCAGCAAACCTCAAATTTCCTACCACCCAACGTTCCCCTCAGTCTCCCGTTAAAATGATACCTCACTTGTGCAGGTGGGCCAAGTCCCTGTGACAGGAAAGAGCCAAAAACATGTCGAAATTGAGGGGGAACCAAAGCAGGTCCAAATGGGCAGTTTGAAAAAAAAACATTTTTAGGCTGACAAGTGCAGCAGAATTTTTATCGCTATAGATGAGACAATGTTGGGTGGTAGGAATTTTGGGCATTCCTACAGATTCCGGAAGTTCCCACCCCAAAAACGTGTGGAAAAATGTGTGATTTCCAGCAAAGTTGGAGGTTTAAAGGGCATTGTGGGTAAGAAAATGGTGCGGGTGCGTGTGAAGCACACCACCCTGGAATCAACCAGATGTTTTGTTTTCAGATGTGTCTAGGTCTTGGGGATTTTTCTACATGGCAGCGTCCCAAAGTCAAAAAAGTGCAGCCCTCACCTTTCCAAGTTGGACGATTTTGAGAGTTACCAAGCTCTCATGGCCCAAATGTAAAATGAAAACCCAAAATAATCAAATGTCCTCTTGCTTGCCATGGGACAAGATGTTTTAATGTGAGGGGGGAGCTGAAAGACTGTTACCCCCTTCAGTTGGGGTGGGGACACAACCAGGCCGATACTGGTTCGTAGCCACCACCCCACTATTTTTTGTTTTTTTTATTCCCTTGCATCTAGTAGACTTTCAGCCCCCCTTGCATGTGGATCGGGGGTAATTGCACGTTCTGGAAGAAAATAGAAAGGGTGTTGAGTTTAGGAGAATTGGTGTTCAAAGTTTGGAGGTGTGTGTATGATCTTCCAAGAATCGCAAACGGTGCACTCCTGAGGGACTACACCCCTAACCCACAACTGATTGGCAACAGGCAAACAATATACAGAAGAGGCAATCATTAAATAATTAAATGTGTGCAGTTATTAAATGTCAAAATATCCATCAAAGTCAGTGTGAACAACCTTAGAAAGTTCCAATGACACCAAACTGAGTATCACAGAATAGTGTGAAGTTCATTTCAAAAGGAAAGAGGCGTCAGTAGTCTCCAGCGTGATTCATCAATCTTGAGATTTACTGTCTCTGTCCCATCTCTCGTTCTTCCAATGTGTAGATATACATGAATCCAATAAATCAAGCAGTCATCAAATTCACCAAGGAATCATGTACTTGATGTCTCCCTGATCAGACCCCACAGCCAACACATGTTTCGTCTTGGGACCACCCCATCGACTTCATCAGGGCTGAAATTTCACCAAATATAGACCACATAAGCAAGAACTGCCATCAAGTACTAAAAGAAATACTATACCCTTCACCATAATGAGGTGGGATTGAAGAATAAGGAAAAGAGTTGGTTAACATTTTTGAAATCTCCAATAGAGCCCATACCAGTAATAGTCACCCCACACCGTGAGCAACACACGATAATAATCCACCAATGAAAATCCAAGAGTGCCAAAAGTCATGCTTTAGTCAGACCCATATAAAAGGAAAAAGCTCTCCGATATCCTAGGGCATAATTATAATTTTACAGAATATTCCAACATCATTAAAAATCAAAAAGTATTAAAAGTGAGTGCCATGCATTAAATACCAGTGTGAAAGCCAAATTAACAATCCAAAATATTACCTGAGAAGCATACATGTCATGCCCCAATAGCTAGGTTTGCTAATTAACACATTTCATATCAGAATACATCGTCAACTCTCACTATTTGAACATTTGAGTATTAGAGACACCGCTCTGGCATCCAAGTATTGTGCCACAAATCTGTCAAATAATCAAAACCAACTTCCTACTAATGTCGCTGCAAACTGAGCAGTAACGCTAGTGTGCAGGCTCTGACACAGCAGAGTGAGTGTTCAAATACCAGGAATATTCAGAACTTTAGTCTTAAAGAGACTCATCTGAGTTATGTAAATGTAAAAAAGTGCTGCCGAAAGAAGCCGGAACATATAGCCTGGTCGCTAGTACGCTAACCAGTGTCATACCCGGAAGTGCCTCATTTATTCACTAAATGGACATAAAAAAGGACTTTAGAGATCCGTTGCTGAAGTCTCCAGCCTAAATTTAACGCACCCGGAAGTGCCTTCATCCCAACACGTTGTGAATAGGGCTGTTCAGCTCCGTCTCTATCACGGAGAGTTACAAATGTTTTTAACACTTTACTTGTCACAGAACCTAACTGCAATACAAATCCAAAGCATGGATCCTCCACCATTCCAAATTATTTTATCGCCTAAAAATACTTAAGAAACCAAATGTTTCAAATCGTGCCAAACCAAAATTACAGAAGCAACATTCCATATTACCCTAATGTATACCAGCAATATGATATTTTAAAGAAACTAATTATTCAGTTTTGTGCCAAACCAATATTTAAAGAAATCAACAAAGGACCAAAGTTGTCCCATTAACTGCCCACCATCTTAAGTGTAAAGAGATTGAAAATCCCTGCTATACTGTAATTAAGTGACCATTATCCAACTAAAATATTAGTTTTAGTAGTTGATAGTGTGTCTATGAGTACAAATCAATTTGGATGAAACACCAAACGCATAATTGAAGGTGCAAACAGCATCCTAATAATATATCAAATTAAACAGCCGTAAACATGTTAATAAACGACACACTAGAAAATAAAAATAATGTCAATATAGTGCATACACAGAGTATATGTCAAATTAGATAACAATAAAGCTGATGAAAAAATAGTAAATGTACTTGAAAAAGAATTGTTCAGACGATTAGCATCATAGTATATCTGGTTATACATAGTAAAAACTAAATTAAAAGAGAGATAGATACATAGACCCTGTCAAGGCATGTTACTGTTGTATACCCCCCTTATTTTTAGTGCATCTATATAATCTACATCCTAACCCTGTTGAAAGGGAAACTTTCATTATGAAGTTTACATTAAACCAGAGATCATCATCACCATCTAAGCTTAATCTCCCAGGAAGTATTCCAATTCACGATCAGTGTTGAGAACCTCCTCCACTGCTCAGAGGTGCAATAACCACAATGCCTCCTTTCTACGCAGGGCTAATTCCCTATTACCCCCTCTGGGATCTTTCAGTATATGTTTGAAACCAAAAAATTCAAAAGTTTTCCAGGTGCCCTCTGCCACACATGTCATTATATGTGCCACTAACGGACACCTAATGTCTTCGTGTAGCAGTGCTCTGGCATGTTCACTGATCCTTACTTCTAGCGGACGAATTGTACGCCCCACATAAAAGTGGTTGCATTTACAAGAAATAATGTAAACAACAAAAGATGTGTTACAATTCATGATAGACATAATCTTAAAGGTCTGTCCCATATTGTTGGTGAACTCCCTTTTTCCATGGCAGGCCCATCTGCACATTCCACAATGGCCACAACTAAAGAAGCCCATCCTATGGGTGGACAACTAATCATACCCCCTTTTTAATAACGGAAAACTGGGGCTGAGGATATTCTTCAAGGATCTACCTTTGCGATATGTAATCTCCGGTTTGTTGGTGATGAAACCCCTCAAAATGTCATCCTGCTGCAAAATGTGCCAGTGTTTATAAACAATCTTCCTCAACATTAGGGAAGTACTAATATAATCCGTGACTAGTCTCCCCTTATCCGTGTCTTTCTTGAGAACAGAACGTTCTCTGGGCTTAAGTGTATCTCTCCTAGGGATATGTCTAACTTTGTGTTGTGCTCTCTCTATAGTGCGCTTCTGGTAACCTCTCGGTTTGCACCTTATAAGAGTAGTTTTATAAGTCCTGGTGAGGTAAAAACAGCCAAATTTGTTTTCCCTCATTGTAGCGAATGACCTTCATAGGCTAGAATGGGGAGACTTTATTTTAATTTTAAAAGTCCCCTTAAAAGACAGATACAAAGAGTTTGGTATCAAATGAATTTTTATAATAAATCCCACAACTTCCAGTTGTGGGATTTAATATAACTTGTTCAGGTAAAGAGTTTTAAACTTTACCTGAAAAGTTGCCAATTTCAGCCCTGCCTTGTTTTTGCTGCTGTGCTCTGATTGGCCAGCCTCTGGCTGCCTGGCCAGGCTGCCTTGATGAGGTGTGAAGTGGCCTGGCTTCACACAAAGAAATGTGCCTGTGGGAGGGAATCTCCCCTCAGCAGATGGTGAGGCAGGAAGGGGGAGGGCTTCCAAACTGGTCTTCAAAGGCAGAGAAGGACATTTGGAGCAACCCAGCAACACACCCACATCCTGCAACCCCAGACAACTAGGTGCCCCCTGGATTAGATTAGGAGAGGGAAGGAGAGGGGTGTGTTTATGATTTTTAGCCACACCAGTGGGTGGGCTCAGCCAGATGTAACCTCCAAAAATCATTTTCAGCCATGATGGATTTTTGAAGAATGTTGCCTCCTGGGATTTATTTTTGCCACACTTCCCAGGAAGTGGTCATCACAGGGGGAAGGACCCTGCACCTGACTGGAGAATCAGGACCCACCTGTTTTTCACCCAGGAGCAAGGATTAAACTGGCAGACCT
Source organism: Pleurodeles waltl (assembly GCF_031143425.1). Classification (NCBI taxonomy): domain Eukaryota; kingdom Metazoa; phylum Chordata; class Amphibia; order Caudata; family Salamandridae; genus Pleurodeles; species Pleurodeles waltl. Next base: position 639,068,856 of record NC_090444.1, read on the forward strand.
GCACCTACACCTCAATTCCCCATCAGATTCCAACAAGGAAGAACCAAAGAAGAAGAAGGACTGTCCTGCTGGACCTCTGGCCTGCACCTGGAACCTGCACTCTGAAGGACCACACCAGCTGCACACTTGGGCTTCACCACAAGAAGGACTTTGCCTGGCTTCAACTGGTTCAAGGAGGGACTCCCTGTTTGCTACAGGTGAAAAATTGCTAACCAGAGTCCCCTGCACCAACTCCTGAAGAAATCAACCAGCTGACCACTGCCCAGTGGCCAAAAAGGAGTTTGCACCAGGTGCATTCTGGGAGTTGTAGTCCACACCCCCAAGGATCATCTCAGAGCTTCTGGACCCTTGGGGCGAGCTGTAGACCCCAAAAGAACCTTAAAAGAAAATATGGGAGAAGACCCAGAAGTTTGGAGAAGTTTGGAGAACTTTAAAAAAAAAGCTCCATAGAGGGACTGACCCGCCACTGCAACTATAGCCGGCTTGCCTCAACCGCGACCCAACCTGATTTGCGGGTTCGTCCCGGTGAAGAAAATCTCCAAAAAAGAGACTAAGGCCCATATTTATACTTCTTGACGCTAAACTGCGCTAACGCAGTTTAGCGTCAAAAAATTTTGCGCCGGCTAACGCCATTCTGAAGCACCATGCGGGCGCCGTATTTATTGAATGGCGTTAGCCGGCGCAAGCAGACCGGTGCTGCCTGGTGTGCGTGGAAAAAAACCACGTACACCAGGCAGCGCCGGCGTAGGGAAAAATGGCGCTAGGGCGTCTTAAAAATGGTGCAAGTCAGGTTGACGCAAAAAATCGCCTCCACCCGATTTGCGCCATTTTTAACGACGCCCAGACGCCATTTACATGACTCCTGTCTTAGTAAAGACAGGAGTCATGCCCCCTTGCCCAATGGCCATGCCCAGGGGACTTATGTCCCCTGGGCATGGTCATTGGGCATTGAGGCATGTAGGGGGGCACAAATCAGGCCCCCCTATGCCACAAAAAAATATAAAAAAAAAAAATATTTATACTTACCTGAACTTACCTGAATGTCCCTGGGGTGGGTCCCTCCATCCTTGGGTGTCCTCCTGGGGTGGGCAAGGGTGGCAGGGGGGGTCCCTGGGGGCATGGGAGGGCAGCTGTGGGCTAATTTTGAGCCCACAGGTCCCTTAACGCCTGCCCTGACCCAGGCGTTAAAAAGTGCCGCAAATGCGGGGTTTTTTTGCCCGCCAACTCCCGGGCGTGATTTTTGCCCAGGAGTATAAATACGACGCATTTGCGTCGCAGTCATTTTTTGGGACGGGAACGCCTACCTTGCATCTCATTAACGCAAGGAAGGCGTTCACGCTAAAAAATGACGCTCTTTACTCATACTTTGGCGCTAGACGCGTCTAGCGCCAAAGTATAAATATGGCGTTAGTTTTGCGCCGAATTTGCGTAAAAAAAAACGACACTAATTCGGCACAAACGGAGTATAAATATGCCCCTAAGTCCGAACGTCCAAAGTTGACCGAGACCTCCCAGCCAGCATATCCGAGGAGGGCTCCAAGGACGTTGGATCAAGATCCAGGTTTACCCCCGTCAAAGGATTTTCACCTCGAAAAAATGACTAAGTCCGAAGGTAAAAATCTCCACCGAGGATTCCTGCGAGGCGTATCCGGAGAAGGGTTCCAGGAGGTCGGACTGGACTGGCAGGTTCGTCCCACTGAAGAAAATCTTCAGAAATACGACTAAGTGCGAAGGTAAACTTTTGACCAAGGCCTCCCGCGGCTTGTAGCCGAGCCGGGCCCCATCGCGGTCGGCCTTAAACTTTGACTTTTCCCCAGTCGAGGTGCAACCAGATGACCCGATTGGCGCTTTTTGTTTCTAGGCACTAAAAAATAATAATTCTTTAAAAATTAATATCTCCGGTTCCCCTTATCCAGTTTAATATGTTTTTGTGTCATTTTAAAGATAAACATATAATCTATTTTTATAAATTGGTTTTGAATTTTTAAACTGTTTCCTGTGTTTTATTTAATTACTGTTTTGTGATATTTGAATGCTTTACACTCTGTCTCCTAAGTTAAGCCTTGTCGCTCGTTGCCAAGCTACCAAGGGTTGAGCTGGGTTTAATTTACTGAGACCTAACTGGACCTAAGTGGAGGTTGGTGGCCTATTGCTAAGTGTAGGTACTTACCTGCCCTTACCAATAACCCATTTTCAAACATTTTGGTGCGCAGTGGTGGGATCCTTTACTTGTGTTCAGTATCACATCACAGTTTTAAGTAAAACAAATTAAAAATCCTTTAAATTGCCCTAGTGCAAAAATTGTTTTTAATTTTTAATTTGGATTAATTTCAATTATTGATTTTTTGTGAGTTTTCTAAATTCTTGTTTCCAATTTTTGCATTTTTGCAAAAAGTATTTGTTGACACAAAACTAGGGAACCATGGAGCTTGATCTGGCTAGCCTACCCACACTGACAGTAGTCTAGCTTAGGGGGTTGTGTACTGAAAAAGGGTTGCCCGCAACCATTGACCTCAGGAAGCATGTCCTGATCAAATCCCTGACAGCATGGGCTGAGGCCCAAGAGGTAGACTCAGAGGAAGCTCCAGAGGAGGAAGAAGCAGGGGAGGATGCTAGCTCCAACCACTCAGGAGAGGGAGGGCATCTGAGCCTAAGTGAGGATGAGGATGACAGGTCCTCATTGCACACAGTTACTAGGGTCATACCCAAAGCTAGTTGGGGGAAGGTGGTCCCTTCAGGAGGAAGAAACCTGTCCCTCAGGGGAAGAGAGCTGGAGGCCCAGCTAGCATTTGTAGCTTTGGGGACAGAAAAGCTGGCCCTAGAAAAGAAAAAGTGGGCCAGGGAAGAGAAAAGAGATGGTGGCAGCGACAGAGAAGCTGAGGTGTCCATGGGTGGGGGGTTTTGACCCAGATTACCCAAGGGAGTGGTTCCTGCCTATGTAGAGGGGGATGATATGGACAAGTGGCTGGAGGCCTTTGAGAGGGCCCTCCAGATGAGGAGAGTCAGGTCTCAGTACTAGGGTTCACTTCTTTGGGAGTTGGTCCCCAACTCTGGGAGGGATAGGCTCCTAACCTTGAGGGTGGAGGAGGCAGATTCATACCCCAGTATGAAGAGATACTTTACTAAAAAGTTTGGTCTGACCCCAGAGCAGTATAGGCTCAAGTTTAGGGACACCCAAAAGACAAGCACCCAGTCCTTGGTGGACTTTGTGGACATCTCAGTTAAAGCACTAGAGGGCTGGATACAGGGCAACAAGGTAAGTACCTTTGAGGGGCTGTACAATTTGATTATGAGGGAGCACCTTCTAACCAATTGTGTCCAAGAGAAGCTCCGCCAGTATCTAGTTGACGCTAAGTTGACCAACCCCAGAGAGCTGGGGGAGGCAGCAGATGACTGGTTAAGAACTACAGTTAACCAGAAACCCCCAGGGGGTGATCAGAAAAAGGGAGGACATGGTTCTTCTCAGGGGAAAAACCAAGGGGAAGATGACAAAAAGCCCAAGGAGTCCTCCTAAGAGTTCTCAAAAACATCTCAGGGTGGGGGAGCCCCAAGCCATTCCACTTCTAAGGGGAAAGGGTATAAGGGGAAACATTATGATCCTGTTAAAGCAGTCAAGTTTCAGGAGCTTGCTAAGGCCAACAAGTGCTTTGAGTGTCATCACCCTGGACACAAAATAGGAGATGCTATCTGCTCCAAGAAGCCCCCAACTGCTGGGCAATCCCAGGGGATTGCTAGTGTAGGTTTGGGGGTGGAAGTTGGCCCAGGGCAGGGATCAGGGCACACAGAGGTCACCTTAGTATCCGTGGGTGGGGTGGACATTGCAACTATGGCCACCTTTCCTCCCAGCACGGAGAGGTATAGGCAGAGGCCTAAAGTCAATGGGACTGAGGTGGAAGCTCTGAGAGATACAGAAGCCAGTGCGACAATGGTCACAGAGAAGCTGGTTTCTCCAGAACAGGTGTTACCTGGTGTCTTCCACCAAGTAAGATATGCAGATAGCAGAACCCAACTCCATCCCATGGCCATGGTGAGCCTGGAATGGGGAGGTGTGACTGGCCCTAAGAAGGTAGCTGTAGCTCCTGCCCTCCCAGTAGAGTGTCTGCTGGGAAATGATCTTGAAGCATCTGAATGATCAGAGGTGGAGAGAAGAGTCCATGCACAGATGCTGGACATCCCTGAATGGGTGTGTGCTGCGACCAGATCACAGGCAGCACAACAGGGAAGTGCTGGTCACTTGGACCCTGGAACAATGGGCCAAGCCTCCAAGAAGAAGAGAAAGGGCACTGGGTCTGGCTTGCCAGCCCCTACAAGTACAGAGGATCAGGAGGAATCCAAACCCGAGGGGGAGGATCTGACCTCTGAGGTAGGGCTACTTCCCCTGCAAGGTCTGCCTGACTTGGCATAACTGCAAGGGGCAGGTGGGCCCACCAGAGAAGAGTTGTGTCAGGGACAAAGAGAGTGTCCCACTCTTGAGGGCCTAAGGCAGGCTGCTGCCAGGCAAGAACAAGGGGATACCAGTGGGACCCACAAGGTTTACTGGGAGGATAGAGTTCTCTACACTGAGGCAAGGGATCCCAAACCAGCGGCAACCAGGACAGTAGTGGTCCCCTAGAAGTATAGAGAATTCCTCCTTACTTTAAGCCAGGATATTCCCTTAGCTGGACATTTGGGACAGACCAAGACCTGGAACAGGCTGGTCAACCATTTTTATTGGCCCTAAATGTCAGAAAAAGTTTTGCAGCTCCTATGTTACCTGCCAAGCCAGTGGCAAGGCAGGGGGCAAGCCAAAGGCTCCCTTGATGCCACTGCCAGTGGTTGGTACTCCCTTTGAGAGGGTGGGGATTGACATTGTTGGTCCCCTAGACCCACCAACTGCCTCAGGTAACAGGTACACTTTGGTGGTTGTGGACCATGCCACCAGGTACCCTGAGGCAATACCCCTCTGGACAGTCACTGCTCCCACAGTGTCTAGGGCCCTACTTGGTGTGTTCACCAGAGTAGGATTCCCAAAGGAGGTGGTCTCAGATAGGGGCACAAATTTTATGTCTGCCTATCTGAAAGCCATGTGGGATGAGTGTGATGTTACTTATAAGTTCACCACCCCCAATCATCCACAGACCAATGGTCTGGTGGAAAGATTTATTAAGACCCTGAAGGGCATGATCCTGGGTTTGTCTGACAAACTCAGGAGGAGATGGGCTGTTTGTCTACAGAGAGGTGCCACAGAAGGGGGTTGGATTCAGCCCCTTTGAGTTACTGTTTGGTCACCCTGTAAGAGGCCCATTGTGCTTGGGGAGAGAGTCTTGGGAGAAGCCTCTCAAGGAGAATGTGCTAGATTATGTGTTGGGCCTGCGGGCACGCATGGCTGAGTACATGAAGAAGGCAAGCAGAAACCTGGAGGTCAGCCAAGAGCTCATGAAGCTCTGGCATGATCAGAAGGCTACCATGCCTGAGTATCACCCAGGACAGCTGGTGTGGGTTTTGGAACCCATGGCTCCTACAGCACGTCAGGACAAATGGACTCGGCCCTATCCAATTGTGGAGAAAAAGGGTGAGGTCACCTACTTGGTGGACCTTGGCGCCCCCAGGAATCCTCATAGGATCCTGCATGTTAACAGGTTGAAACCCCACCAGGACAGGGCAGACATGACCATGATGATGGTCATTGATGAAGGGAAGGAGGAGGAGAGCGAACCCCTGCCAGACCTCCTGTCCTCAAATGAGCAAGATGGGTCAGTGGAGGGAGTGGTACTCTCTCCCAAGTTGACAGACCAGCAACAAAAAGACTGCAGACAAGTTTTGGAGCAGTTTGCTAGTCTGTTCTCCCTGACCCCTGGACTCACCAATTGGTGTGTCCATGACATTGACACTGGTGACAGCTTACCTGTCAAAAATAAGCTGTACAGGCTGTCTGATCAGGCCAAGGCAAACATCAAAGCTGAAGTGGCTAAGATGTTGGAGCTCAAGGTAATTGAGCCCTCTGACATTCCTTGGTCCAGTCCAGTGGTACTGGTGCCCAAACCTAATCCCCAAGGTGGGAAGAAGAAATTGAGATTCTGTATGGACTACAGAGGTCTAAATGCAGTCACTACGACTGTTGCTCACCCCATACCTAGAGCTGATGAGCTCATTGATAGGTTGGGGGCTGCCAAATTCCTGAGCACATTTGATATGACCTCAGGATACTGGCAGATTGCCTTAAGTCCAGGAGCTAAGAAGAGGTCAGCATTTTCCACACTAGAAGGCCACTTTCAGTTCATGGTGAGGCCCTTTGGCCTGAAAAATGTACCTGCCACCTTCCAACGGTTGGTGAATAGAGTCCTGTCTGGGTTGCAATCTTTCATTGCAGCTTATTTGGATGATATAGATGTATTCAGTTCCACCTGGGAGGACCACCTGGTCCACCTGAAGTAAGTGCTTCAAGCAGGCCTGACTATCAAGGTCAGCAAGTGCCAGATAGGGCAAAGGTCAGTTGTGTACCTCGGCCATCTTGTTGGTGGAGGCCATGTACAACCTCTCCAGCCCAAGATCCAGACTATCCTGAATTGGGAGGCTCCTAAAACCCAGACCCAGGTCAGGGCCTTTCTTGGCCTGCCTGGGTACTAGAAGAGGTTTGTTCAGAATTATGGGACCATATTGGCCCCTCTGACTTAGCTTACCTCCAATAAACAACCAAATAAGGTAATTTGGACCCCAGAGTGTCAGAAAGCTTTTGACACCCTGAAACAGGCTATGGGGGTCATTCTGACCCTGGTGGTCATTGACCGCTAGGGCCAACAGGCTGGCGGTGCTTCCTGGCCAATTCTGACCGCGGTGGTAAAGCCGCGGTCAGAAAAGGGAAACCGGCGGTTTCCCGCCGGTTTTCCCCTGGCCAAAGGAATCCTCCATGGCGGCGCTGCAAGCAGCGCCGCTATGGGGATTCCGACCCCCTTCCCGCCAGCCTGTTCCTGGCGGTTTACACCGCCAGGAAGAGGCTGGCGGGAACAGGTGTTGTGGGGCCCCTGGGGGCCCCTGCACTGCCCATGCCGCTGGCATGGGCAGTGCAGGGGCCCCCTAACAGGGCCGCATTAAGATTTTGAGTGTCTGCTTGGCAGACACTGAAAATCGCGACGGGTGCAACTGCACCCGTCGCACCCCAGCAAATCCGCCGGCTCCATTCGGAGCCGGCTTCATCTTTGCTGGGGCTTTCCCGCTGGGAAAGTTAGAATGGTCCCCGCGGTCATTTGACCGCGGGGCGGTGTTTGGGCGGTCTCCGCCCGGCGGGCGGTGCCCGCCGCCCGCAGGGTCGGAATGACCCCCTATGTGTTCAGCACCAGTGTTACTGGCCCCTGACTATAGCAAGGAGTTTATAGTGCAAACAGATGCTTCAGAGGAAGGGATTGGGGCAGTGTTAGCAAAAGTTTATGAAGAGGGCCAAGATCAACCAGTTGCCTTCATCAGCAGGCAATTACTCCCCAGAGAGAAAAGATGGAGTGCCATTGAGAGGGAGGCCTTTGCCGTGGTCTGGTCCCTGAAGAAGTTGAGGCCATACTTGTTTGGCACTCACTTCTGTGTACAAATTGACCACAGACCTCTCAGATGGCTGATGCAAATGAGAGGGGAGAACCCAAAATTGTCAACCCCTTCTGTGCCCAGGACGTAATGGTTACGTCCTGAGGCACAGTGCTGCTGTGCCCAGGACGTAACCATTACGTCCTTGGCACACAGCCCAGAGGGAGCGCTAACGTTCCCTCTGTGGGGTTTCCCCCCACCCCCCCAAGGCAGGGATGGAAGGGGAAGCCCTTCCCCTTCCACCCCCGACCTCCCCCAGCCCCCCTGTGACATCAGTGCGCGATCTCACGCTGTTTGTCACAGGGCTTCCGATCGGAAGAGAAATGCTTTGCATTTCTCTTCCGATCACGTGGGGGAGGCAGAGAGAGGCTACAAAGGGAAGGAAAGTTATTTCCTTCCCTTTGAGGTCTCTCTCTGCGTTTTGGCAGCCGGATTGAAAGCAATCCGGCTGTCAAAACACCCACTAGACACCAGGGATTTAATTTTCAAAAAGGAAATTGGAATAAGGGAGCGAGTCCTTGGGCAAGGGTCGCTCCCAGGGGGGGCATTTTTTTCAAAGGCCTTTCCTGCCCCCCCTGGGGGCAGAAACCTCTAGGCACCAGGGATAATTTTTTTTGTTTGTTTTGTTTTTGTTTATTTTTTTGTTTTAGAGGTGGGGAGCGACCCCTTAGGCAAGGGTCGCTCCCATAGGGGGCAAATTATATTTAGGCCATTTCTGCCCCCCCCCTTGGGGGCAGATTGGCCTATTTTTATGAGGCCAATCTGCCCCCAAGGGGTACAGAAACTACTAGACATCAGGGATTTTTTTTTTTTTTTTTGTGAATTTCAAGTAAGGGGAGCAACCCCTTAGGCAAGGGTTGTTCCCCTGGGGGGGGGGAATTTATTTTAGGCCATTTCTGCCCCCCAGGGGGCAGATGAGCCTATTTTGATTAGGCCGACCTGCCCCCAAGGGGGGCAGAAACCACTAGGCACCGGGGATCTTTTTTTTGGCGCCGTCACGCAATGAGAGTGACCCCGTAGGCAAGGGTCACTCCCCAGAGGGGTTGTGGGGGCAAATTTATTTTAGGCCATTTCTGCCCCCCTCCGGGGCCGGCTGAGCTAGAGGCCAAAATCCACAGGTAGGCACTTTGCAAAAAAAAACTCTGTTTTCTGTGAAAAAATGTGATGTGTCCACGTTGTGTTTTGGGCCATGTCCTTTTGTGGGCGCTAGGCCCACCCACACAAGTGAGGTACCATTTTTATCGGGAGACTTGGGGGAACCCTGGGTGGAAGGACATTTGTTGCTCCTCTCAGATTCCAGAATTTCTGTGACCGAAATGAGAGGAAAAAGTGTTTTTTTGGCCAAATTTTGAGTTTTGCAAAGGATTCTGGGTAACAGAACCTGGTCAGAGCCCCACAAGTCACCCCATCTTAAATTCCCCTAGGTGTCTAGTTTTCAGAAATGTGCTGGTTTGCTAGGTGTCCCCAGGTGCCGGCTGAGCTAGAGGCCAAAATCTACAGGTAGGCACTGTTTTCTGTGAAATAATGTTATGTGTGCATGTTGTGTTTTGGGCCATTTCCTTTCGTGGGCGCTAGGCCTACCCACACAAGTGAGGTACCATTTTTATCAGGAGACTTGGGGGAACGCTGGGTGGAAAGAAATTTGTGGCTCCTCTCAGATTCCAGAACCTTCTGTCACCGAAATGTGAGGAAAATTTGTTTTTTTACCCAAATTTGGAGGTTTGCAAAGGATTCTGGGTAACAGAACCTGGTCAGAGCCTCACAAGTCACCCCATCTTGGATTCCCCTAGGTCTCTAGTTTTACAAAATTCACAGGTTTGGTAGGTTTCCCTAGGTGCCGGCTGAGCTAGAGACCAAAATCTACAGGTAGGCACTTTGCAAAAAACACCTCTGTTTTCTGTCAAAAAATGGGATGTGTCCACGTTGTGTTTTGGGGCATTTCCTGTCGCAGGCGCTAGGCCTACGCACACAAGTGAGGTATCATTTTTATCGGGAAACTTGGGGGAACGCTGGGTGGAAGGAAATTTGTGGCTCCTCTCAGATTCCAGAACTTTCTGTCACCGAAATGTGAGGAAATTGTGTTTTTTTACCCAAATTTTGAGGTTTGCAATGGATTCTGGGTAACAGAACCTGGTCAGAGCCCCACAAGTCACCCCATCTTGGATTCCCCTTGGTCTCTAGTTTTCACAAATGCACAGGTTTGGTAGGTTTCCCTTGGTACCGGCTGAGTTAGAGGCCAAAATCTACAGGTAGGCACTTTGGAAAAAACACCTCTGTTTTCTGTCAAAAAATGGGATGTGTCCACGTTGTGTTTTGGGGAATTTCCTGTCCTGGGCGCTAGGCCTACCCACACAAGTGAGGTATCATATTTATCGGGAGACTTGGGGGAACATAAAATAGCAAAACAAACGTTTTGCCCCTTCTCTTTCTCTATATTTTTTCATTCCAAATATAAGAGAGTGTGTAAAAAATAAGTCTATTTGAGAAATGCCCTATAATTCACATGCTATTATGGGCACCTCGGAATTCAGAGATGTGCAAATAACCACTGCTCCTGAACACCTTATCTTGTGCCCATTTTGGAAATACAAAGGTTTTCTTGATAGCTATTTTTTACTCTTTATATTTCAGCAAATGAATTGCTGTATACCCGGTATAGAATGAAAACCCACTGCAGGGTGCAGGTCATGTATTGGCTCTGTGTACCTAGAGTTCTTAATAAACCTACAAGCCCTATATATCCCCGCAACCAGATGAGTCCAGCAGACGTAACGGTATATTGCTTTAAAAAATCTGACATTGCAGGTAAAAGTTACAGAGTAAAACGTAGAGAAATTTTCAGTTGTTATTTTCTGGAGGAAACCCTTGTAGGATCTAAACAAATTACTCCTTGCTGAATTTAGAATTTTGTCTACTTTTCAGAAATGTTTCGGTTTCTGGGATCCAGCATTGGTTTCATGCCCATTTCTGTCAATGACTGGAAGGAGGCTGAAAGCACAAAAAATCGCAAAAATGAGGTATGTCCCAGTAAAATGCCAAAATTGTGTTGAAAAAATGGGTTTTCTGATTCAAGTCTGCCTGTTCCTGAAAGATGGGTAGTTGGTGATTTTATCACCGCAAACCCTTTGTTGATGCCATTTTCAGGGAAAAAACCACAAGCCTTTTTCTGCAGCCCCCTTTCGCCATTTTTTTGAAAAAAAATAAATTTTCACTGTATTTTAGCTAATTTCTTGGCCTTCTTCTGGGGAACCCACAAAGTCTGGGTACCTCTAGAATCCCTAGGATGTTGGAAAAAAAGGACGCAAATTTGGCGTGGGTAGCTTATGTGAACAAAAGGTTATGAGGCCCTAAGCGCGAACTGCCCCAAATAGCCCAAAAATGGCTCGTCACAGGTAGGGGAAAAGGCCTGGCAGCGAAGGGGTTACGGTGGTCCATTTCCCGACAGGGGATGGACTTCACAGTGGAGCACAGACCTGGGACTGCCCATGCCAATGCAGATGGCCTTTCCATGTTTTTCCACTTAGCTGTTTAGGACTACCAGGGTGTAGGTTACTACCCATCACCTTTCATCTGGGGGGGCAGTGTAGGAAAGGCCTCCTTTTTGCCCTGGTCACCCCCACTCTTTTTGGACAGGTACTGGTGGTTACTGACTCTTGGCTGTGCCCTGAGTACTGCTTACCAGTCCCAGGGCCAGTGCTCTGTGTAAAGTGGATATGCAAATTAGGCTAATTATAGTTGGCTACGTTAACCTACCTATAAGTCCCTAGTATATGGTAGGGCATGTAGGTTTAGGGACCACAGCATACGTAGTTCACCCATAGTTGCACTGCTGAGGTGCCAAGTGTCATTTTAAAGGCAAGCCTGCCTTGCTGGCTGCTTTTAAATTGAAGTTATATGCAAATTCGACTTTGGAACTAAAAGTAGTTATAAAGTCTGAAACAACCTTATTTTTACATATAAGTCACCCCTAAGGTGTGCCCTATGTGCCCCTAGGGCTGGGTGTCATGTAACTATAAGCAGGGACCTTATAAAAGTAGTTTTATAAGCCCTGGTGAGGTAAAAACAGCCAAATTAGTTTTCCCCTCATTGTAGCGAATGCCCTTCATAGGCTAGAATGGGGAGACTTTATTTTAATTTTGAAAGTCCCCTTAAAAGACAGATACAAAGAGTTTGGTATCAAATTAATTGTTATAATAAATCCCACAACTTCCAGTTGTGGGATTCAATATAACTTGTTCAGGTAAAGACTTTTAAACTTTACCTGAAAAGTTGCCTATTTCAGCCCTGCCTTGTTTTTGCTGGTGTGCTCTGATTGGCCAGCCTCTGGCAGCCTGGCCAGGCTTCCTTGATGAGGTGTGAAGTGGCCTGGCTTCACACAAAGAGATGTGCTTGTGGAAGGGAATCTCCCCTCAGCAGATGGTGAGGCAGGAAGGGGGAGGGCTGCCAAACTGGTCTTCAAAGGCAGAGAAGGACATTTGGAGCAACACACCCACATCCTGCAACCCCAGACAACTAGGTGCCCCCTGGATTAGATTAGGAGAGGGCAGGAGAGGGGTGTGTTTAAGATTTTTAGCCACACCAGTGGGTGGGCTCAGCCAGATGTAACCTCCAAAAATAATTTTCAGCCATGGTGGATTTTTGAAGAATGTTGCCTCCAGGGATTGATTTTTGCCACACTTCCCAGGAAGTGGTCATCACAGGGGGAAGGACCCTGCACCTGATTGGAGAATCAGGACCCCCCTGTTTTTCACCCAGGAGCAAGGATAAAACTGCCAGACCTGCATCCACACCTCAGTTCCCCATCAGATTCCAACAAGGAAGAACCAAAGGAGAAGAAGGATTACCCTGCCGGACCCCTGGCCTGCACCTGGAACCTGCACTCTGAAGGACTGCACCAGCGGCACACTTGGGCTTCACCACAAGAAGGACTTTGCCTGGCTTCAACTAGTTCAAGGAGGGAATCCCTGTTTGCTACAGGTGAAAAATTGCTAACCAGAGTCCCATGCACCAAGTCCTGGAGAAATCAACCAGCTGACCACTGCCCAGTGGCCAAAAAAGGAGTTTGCACCAGGTGCTTTCAGGGAGTTGCAGTCCACACCCCCAAGGATCATCTCAGAGCTTCTAGACCCTTGGGGTGAGCTGTGGACCCCAAAAGAAACTTAGAAGAGCATCTGGGAGAAGACCCAGAAGTTTGGAGAACTTTTGAAAAAAAGCTCCATAGAGGGACCGACCCGCCGCAGCAACTCTAGCCTGCTTGCCTCAACCGCGACCCAGCCTGATTTGCGGTTTCGTCCTGGTGAAGGAAATCTCCAAAAAAGAGACTAAGTCAGAACGTATAAAGTTGACCGGGACCTCCCAGCCAGCGCATCCGAGGAGGGCTCCAAGGACGTTGGATCAAGATCCAGGTTTACCCCGGTCAAAGGATTTTCACCTCTAAAAAACTACTAAATCTGAAGCTAAGAATCTCCACTGAGGATTCCCGTGCCGTGTATCCGGAGAAGGGTTCCAGGAGGTCGGATTGGACTGGCAGGTTCATCCCACTGAAGAAAATCTTCAGAAAAATGACTAAGTGCGAATGTAAACTTTTGACCGAGGCCTCCCGCGGCCTGTAGCCAAGCCGGGCTCCATCGCGGTCGGCCTTAAACTTTGACTTTGCCACGGACGAGGTGCAACCCGATGACCCGATTGGCGTGTTTTGTTTCTAGGTGCTAAAAAAACAATAATTCTTTGAAAATTCATATCTCCGGTTCCCCTTATCCGATTTTATTCATGTTTGTGTCATTTTAAAGATAAACATATAATCTATTTTTATAAATTGGTTTTGGATTTTTAAACTGTTTCCTGTGTTTTATTTACTTACTGTTTTGTGATATTTGAATGCTTTACACTCTGTCTCCTAAGTTAAGCTTTGTCGCTCGTTGCCAAGCTACCAAGGGTTGAGCTGGGTTTAATTTACTGAGACCTAACTGGACCTAAGTGGAGGTTGGTAGCCTATTGCTAAGTGTAGGTATTTACCTGCCCTTACCAATAACCCATTTTCCAACAGCCCCTTTAACAGGGGAACTCTTCCTTTGCATACATTACGCCTGGCACAGGCATAATGTAGGGCAAAGGGTTACAAAGTGGCATAATGCTTGCATTGCACCACTTTGTAAATTTGGTGCAGCAATTTTGGCCTGGTTGGACCACATTAGCGTAAAAAATTTAAAATGATGATAATGTGGTGCAAGGAGGTGTTAGGGACTCTTAAATCTTAAATCTGCACCTTAGTATCTGAGGATCAAAAAAAAACAAGAGCCCCTCTCTTTTTTCAAGTTCATGCTGGCAAACAACAATCTTTACTTCAGACCTTCCCCCACGGCACCCTGAGTTCTTCCAATCTGCTTCTTCCCTGAAGTGATCACAATGGAATATGTGCACATATAAAACCACAAAAAAAGACAGTAAGGTTGTCTGTGGCTCTCATAAATGTGAATAGGTCCAGGAGTTAATTTAGAGTTTGGTGGAACAGATGAATCCCTAAAAATTGGCAATTCATTGCCTTGCCAAACTGACGGGCTCCCCCGCATCCCATTTATTGTGCAGCCAAAAAAAATCCTCGCGCCCCTGGTCTGCCATTGTAGGTGGCCAAGGTAGAGAATTCATGACAGGAGATGAGCCAAGGGACTGTGTTTTGAACCAAAGGAAAAAAAAAAGTTCTCTTTGTTCTTTCTTCTGTCTCTCTTGCTCTTATATTTTCCCTCTAAATTCTGTTTCAGCAGCCCGTGCACTAATTCTTTCCTTTACACCACACTACCACATAATTCTCCAAACTCCCATGCGTGCAGCGGATGAGGAGCTGGCAGAATTGTTTTTTTTTTGTATTTTCATTCTGGAAATGCTACAGTTCTGTGCCACTGTACAGCCCTTCCTCTGGTGCAACCAGTGGGACTCAGGAAATGTTGTAAGAGTGTACAGAATGATGCAGGTGAGGCAGAAAGTACAGCTTCTTGGCTCAGCTTGTTTTTCTCTTAAGCTGCTCAGAGGACATCGAGCTGAGCCAGCGCCATTTATGGTTCCGGCTTTGGGAATTTATTTTTGAAAAACAAAACACTTTGAGTGAGGGACCAAAACTACATTGTACCAACTCCTCTACGTACTCTTCCTTCCACACCACCACAGCACAGGTGCTTGTTCTTAAAGTATTTGAGGTACCCACCATGCAGTGAGCATTTCTAAATATGACAGGCAGTCCTATGTCAGGAAATTGCACGCCCTAGCCTCTTCTGATATGGTTGGCTCCAAAACCTCATTATTAGAAGTGGATTGGTAATTTTATGACAAGACCGGAGGCTCCTATTATGCTTTCTTTTCCTGCTTTATTTTAAATAGCAGCCAAGAGGAAAAGCACCAATCCCAGAGGATTGCAAACAAGCAACCAATGGGATAACGAAACTAAGAACGTTGACCAATCAATGCAGTGCATCACATAAGGTATACCTATCCTGACTGCAGGCAGCCCTCTTTTCTTGCTGCTCGCAGTCAAGATAAGTATATCTTTCATTGCTCCTCATAATATTTGTCTTTACCTTATATATATATTATTTTCCATCTCTATTTATAAGCGTATTGTTCTATTTATTGTATTGTGTCCAGCGTGTATCTGTTTTGTTGAATTGTTTAGCGCGTAAACGCTTAATTTTCTTTCAGTCATTTCGGCTCGTGAGGCGCGCTGCGGTGAACGTTCTATCTTGAACGCCGGCTGACGCGACCTCCATTTGGCAGCAGGCTTCAGGAGGACTACATTCCTTTCATTCTGGAGAGCCGTGGGATAAAAGCTTTGAAAGCTTTTATTGATTTTTTCAGCTGGTTTCACTTCCTCTTTTCGCTCCGCTTTACAGACACAAGTCAAGAGCTTGAAAGCTCTTATTGACTTTCTATTAGACTCGCGTTGAAACATTAATCAGCCACAAGTTAAAGCTTGAAAGCTTTATTGATTTTTTCAGTTACCCTCCACCGGCATTTATTCTTTTCAAGGATTTCCCTGATTTTCTCTTGGTGAGTCACACTCCATTAATCTTTAAACTTGTTATTTACATTTAATCCTTTTAAATACAGTTTTAAATACCTTTTTTCTCTCACTCTCCATAGCTATGGATTTCTCAGATTATTTCAAATCTAATGAAGATTCTGAAGAAGATTTCTCCTATAATTTAAATAACTTCATTCAATCCTCTGTTAAAAAAGCAGTTTCTGCTTCTATGGATAAAATTTCCAAACAAATTCAGTGCACTATGTCCTCATGTTTATCCCAATCACAAAAGGCCCATTCTGCGGGGGAAAGCAGAAAGCGCAAAGCCCCGGAGGCTTCTCAAAGTCAGTCTAACGACTCGTCTGCGCTTATGGTTGGTGAGTCAAACTCACACGGGATAGAGGACAAAGTCCCTCAAAGGCCTCCCAGTTCGGAGGGGAATAAAAATTTGGGTCAAAAATGTAAAAGTAAGTCAAAAAATGTCCCCAAGACCCAAAAAATTGTGATTGAGGATATTAAAGATACCGACGACGATGCTGACTCTAATGTCTCCTCGTCAGACATTGAGGACGATAACTACTCTAATTTTTGGATCGGACCTCTCCCTAAAAAATCAAAATTAACTTCATCTAGCCAATCCCATGCCCCCCTCTTAGATTCTGACGGCAACCTCATGTTTGACCCTGGGCTAATCCACCATCCTAATTCTACAGAATGGGTTCCCTCCAATCATGTAGCAAAATATATTTTAGCTAAATTGCGACCTCCTCTAGACAAACAAGTTCGTTCAAGACTACGAGCTGAATGTCCCAGACCTTCTCTCCCGTTACACATTATCGATACCCCTGCCATAGACCGGTCCCTCCTAACATTCTTCTCCAACTTTGGCAAAGACCTACGCAAAGGGGTGGACAGAGCATGGGCTCTATGTCAAGATAAAGTACTGGATCTGGTCGGACCGTTATCCCGCATTTTTGATTTAGCTGAATCAGCTAGAACCAATGATGAGTCTATTGACCCAGAAGAACTCTCTCTCTGGATTCAGAGAGCTTTTTGCTTGTTGGGTAATGCCAACTCAGCCATGACGCATGAACGCCGTAAAGGTCTTCTGCTTAAACTGGACCCTAAACTTGCAAATTTGGCGCCTAAAGATCCAGGAGCTAAAGCCGATGGCTTACTGTTCTGGGACAATTTCATCAAGGAACTAAGTAAATATGTTACCACTTTTGCTTCAATTAACAAAGCCCAACAATCACTTAAAAAGGTTTTTAATTCTCGGGTTTTTGTCAGGGCCGGTAGAGGCAGAAGCCGCTCCACCGACCGCCCTTCCAGAAACCAAGGCTTCAGAGCATCATTTGCTCACCAGCAACAACAGCAACAAGACTTTCGTCCCCAGTTCTATCCCCAGCACTCCAGAGGATACAGAGGGAGGAGCCAACGCAGATCCTACAACAATTCAGGTAAACCTTCCTTCTGGCCATCCTTCTGTAGGGGGTCGTCAAAAATTGTTTCTCCACAAATGGATAGAGATTACCTCAGATCCCTGGGTACTCAACACAATCAAAGGTTATTTAATAGAATTTTACGAGATTCCCTATCAAAACTTCCCACTGCTCCCTCTCAAATTTTCAAAAGAATTGTCAGACTTAATCTCTGCAGAAATACAAGAGCTCCATCAAAAACAGGCTATTCAACCGGCATTTCCCCTTCCTTCAGGCTTCATAAGCCCACTGTTTTTAGTAATAAGAAAAAACAAGAAAATCAGACCTTTCATCAATCTCAGGCAACTCAATCACTTTGTTGTATACAGACACTTCAAGATGGAAACCATTCTCCATCTACGAGATTCCCTATTGCTCAACGACTGGATGGTCCGTCTAGATCGCCAAGACGCGTACCTAACAGTTCCAGTTCACTACTCTCACAGAAAGTTTCTTCAATTTCAATGGAATCTCAATACCTATCAATTTACTTGTCTTCCCTTCGGTCTCTCTTCAGCACCTTGGTGTTTCACCAAGCTAATGAAACCTATAGTAGCTCTTCTTCGATCTCAAGGTTTCAGATTAATAATATACTTAGACGATATTCTTCTAATGCATCAAGACATTTCTATTCTGAAGTCCCAACTCGCTTACACCATCTCTCTTCTTTCAGACCTAGGCTTTCTAGTAAATCAGCAGAAGTCAATTTTTACCCCTTCACAGGAGATGGAATTCTTAGGATTCCTGATCAATTCCCCTCAAGGTCTCCTTCAACTCCCGATCTCAAAAATAAAACACATCAAATCCGAGATAACCCTATCTTTACAGCAGACTTCTCTCTCCCTCAGGTCTCTTGCAAGAATTGTAGGTCTTCTTTCTTCTTCAATTCAAGCAATCTTTCCAGGTCCTCTTCACTATCGGGCTCTTCAGAGTTTAAAAATTCGTCATCTTCGCAAGGGTCTTGCTTATTCAGATTTCATCCCCCTCGATCTCGAATCCCGTACAGAACTCCAATGGTGGCTGGATCACCTCGAAGCCTGGAACGGCAGGACCATCTTTGCCTCAGTCCCAGATCTTGTGTTAGAATCCGATGCAAGCCTAACAGGTTGGGGCGCAAGGTGTGGTCACGTATCGACTGGAGGCACATGGTCTCGACAGGAGTCTTCATTGCACATCAATTATTTAGAGATGCTTGGAGGATCCTTTGCAATAAGGACTTTCACAAAAAACAAAGTTTCTTGTTCCGTACTTCTTCGTATGGACAATCTTACAGCGGTAAGATATATAAATCACCTTGGCGGTACTAAATCCAAACCACTAGCAGAACTAGCAAAAAGCTTTTGGGATTTCTGCCTTCACAGAAAAATTTCAGTTCAAGCAGAATACTTACCAGGTTCTCTCAACTCAGTATCAGATTGGTTTTCTCGTCACCTTTCAGATTACAGCGACTGGAAACTTCACTCTTCAGTTTTCAACTCTATCCATCACAAATGGGGTCCCTTCCACACAGACCTGTTTGCATCCCGTCTGAACACTCAACTACCTCGTTTCTTCAGCTGGAGACCAGACCCTCATGCGTTAGCGACCGATGCCTTTCTCCAACAGTGGCATCCTGCAACGCACTATGCATTCCCTCCGTTCATAATGATAAACAGAGTCCTCAATCATCTCCGATGACAAAAAGCCACTATAGTCTTAATAGTCCCGTTCTGGCAAGCTCAAGTATGGTTTCCCACTCTCCTGGAGTTAGCCGTCGACTTTCCCGTCCTGCTACCCTCCTTTCCCTCACTACTTCTCAATCCTCAAGGTCTTCCCCACGATCTCATTGTCAACAAAACCCTGTTTCTATCCGCTTGGAAAGTCTCAGGTCTTCATCGTCTTATCCAGGAATTTCACTCGAAGCTTCAGCTTATATCAACAGCTCCTGGGCTCCAGGCACTTCCAAAGCATACAAGTCAGCTTGGTCTATCTGGTCTAGCTGGTGTCTGGGAAAATCATGCGATCCCTTTTCAACAGATCTAACCTTAATAGCTAATTTCCTTGCCTCTCAGGCTAGCGCAGGCAAATCTTACAGAACCATTAATCTATATAGATCAGCATTGTCGCTACATCTTCCTCTTATAAACGGGAAATCAGTAGAAGAACATCCTATGATTTGTTGTCTATTAAAAGGAGTGAAATTTTCCAATCCATCAATTCCCAAATACTCCACCATATGGGACGTCAACCTAGTCCTTCAAATGTTTATCTCTTGGCAAGATAATGACTCCTTATCTCTGAAAATGCTTTCAGCCAAATTAACAATGTTGCTGTGTCTTGTCTCTATAAAACGTTTGTCAGATGTAAAAGCCTTAGATATCTCGGCTCGTCAATTCACTCCGTCTGGTATTCTGTTCAATGTGTCCCGTCGTACCAAAAACAATATTACCTCTGTGTTTTATCCCTTTTTTCCAAATCAACCAAAACTCTGCGTAGGAAACTGTTTAAAGGTTTATGAACAAAAAACGGCCGATCTTAGAACATCTTCTGATTCCCAACTGTTAATCTCCTTTAGGAAACCTTATAAACCGGTCTCTTCTCCTACCTTGGCTAGTTGGGTCAAATGGGTAATGTCTCTAGCGGGCATTGATACTTCAAAATTTGGCGCCCATTCTGCTAGAGGTGCCATGGCATCAAAAGCCTTTTGGGCTGGTTCAAGATTGGAGGATATTCTAAGATCGGCAGATTGGTCTAATGATTCTACTTTTCGTACATTTTATTGTAAACCTGTTAATTCAGCAACTTCTATTGTAATTGACATGCTTTAAACAAGCATAATAGGAGCCTCCGGTCTTGTCATAAAATGTAGATTTTCCAAGTAGTTTATGATGGAAAGTCTTAATTTTATTAAAGACACGGAGGCGAGTATTATCCCACCACTTATTGTATTAATCTTGTTATCTCCCTCCCTTTCTAGCCAATACCAACGCTTCAACATCCTCCTCAACTTAAGTCAGCGGATACCTTTCCTTCACGAGGATCTTGTTCACCACGTCTTTCACTAACCTCGGACCTGTACACTCCTAATTTGGACAGAATTCAAGACTTTTTTGCTCTAATTCTAGCAATATGTTTGATTTGTTGTATAGTACCTTTGTTTAAATCTGTTTCTTGACTGTCTCGCAACCGAAAAGAGGGCTGCCTGCAGTCAGGATAGGTATACCTTATGTGATGCACTGCATTGATTGGTCAACGTTCTTAGTTTCGTTATCCCATTGGTTGCTTGTTTGCAATCCTCTGGGATTGGTGCTTTTCCTCTTGGCTGCTATTTAAAATAAAGCAGGAAAAGAAAGCATAATACTCGCCTCCGTGTCTTTAATAAAATTAAGACTTTCCATCATAAACTACTTGGAAAATCTACATTCTAATGCAGTAGTATTGCACCGCAAATCATGACACTGCGGGTATAATTTTGAGTTATGAAATTACAGTTGGAATTATGAGTTCTTCCCTGCAGAATGTGGAATTACCGGGGGCAATCGTGCTGTACCACTGATTTTGTAGGTAATTCCTGCATTGTAGATCTTTTCCCAGGGACATATTTAGTCAGGCTTGACCTAGTGAATCTGTCTCTGAACCATCCAGAAGGTTTCGTAAAGGCTATAACACTGCCTTAGTCAGAAGATTCGGCCTGGAACTTCTCGTTCGCGCCAATTGAATCCCTAAAAACTCATATCCAGGGCCTACGTCTCCTGCTGTAAAGTGATTTTACACTGTAGGTAATTAAATGCAATGAACTGTGTCCGCTCAGGGAAAACGAAACCCCCGTTCCTCGGGCATTGACAAGGAAAGGCAATGGTTAAAACCGTATTCAACAGTGACGACATATACTGATTTTGAGGAACGCATGTATATCTTGGCACAACAGTTTATGAATGGAGTTGAAATATGCAAATAATCCACAGAAACCACATGATGGCGTTTGCTATTATGAACATCGGTTTGCTTGAAGCTTCTGTCATGAAGGTGTGCACTAGTCTCAGTACTGAAGCTAAGCATGATGCACGTGTACTATTAAATCTATGCATGAGGCATTTTCTCGCACATGTTTGGGAATATTGGACACTGCACACAAGGTACCAAGGCCCAAATTTAAGAGGGCCTAGCTCCTCCTTGCCCCACATTAGCATAATTTTTTATGACGCTAATGTGGCATTGCGCCACTTTGTAACCCCTTGCGCCACATTATGCCTGCGCCAGGCATAATGTATGCAAGGAGGCGTTCCCTGTTAGGGAGACTGCAAAAATGGCGCAGTGGAATCTATGACATTCCACTGCGCCATTTGTAGCGGCTATTTTTAAAAACGGGGCACATCATTATTTACCATGGGCACCCATGTACCTTGCAGGATTAGCTCCAAAATGTTTGGCGCTAATCCTGCAATGTACTACAACAGGGTCAAAAGTTTTGACTCTATTGTCCCCAACCTGCGCCATGGTGTGCCATGTGTTTAATACAGCGCA
Source organism: Pleurodeles waltl (assembly GCF_031143425.1). Lineage (NCBI taxonomy): Eukaryota > Metazoa > Chordata > Amphibia > Caudata > Salamandridae > Pleurodeles > Pleurodeles waltl. The sequence continues at coordinate 639,090,402 of NC_090444.1, forward strand.
CACCTGGTGCCATTAGGGTGGCACTGATGGGCACAAGAAAAGTGGTGCTGCTTATAATGCAGCGCCACTTTTCTTACATTTGGGCCTAAGAATCTCCTAATGTTTTGACAAAGGAAAAATGAAAGTAATAGTAAAACCAATGACTCAAATAGTATTTCCCCTTTATCTCCTATAAGGGCTGTTACAATCATACATATCAAAGTAGCACACTCATCAAATTCTTAAGGACGCCGTCTTTGCCATCAAAAAATTAGACAAATGTTTTTATCACAAAATTAAAGGCTCCTAACTGGCCTCCCTTTGGTTCAACCCAGAAATCAAACTGAAACCTAATTCTTCCCTCTGGGAACATAGGGCCTCATATTATATATTAAAGACATCAAACACACCGAAAATCCAATTACTTTTTTCCACACTATCCTCCAAATATAATCTCCATCCAATTGATTTCGATAAATTTTTGTCCCTCAAAGTCACCCTTAAGAATTAAAAAACAACTCACAAACTGATTGCCTAAACTTTCTCCAAAACTTATTCTCCAAAGACCACGAAGTTTCAATATTTATAATTTACAGAAAAAAATCCTTCCCTACACTCACAGAAGATATTCAAAATAAGTGGACTAAATCCTGTATTAATCACGATATTACTCCCGTAACATCTTGACAATGGCTTAAAATCTAGAAAAACATGCTGCAACATACAATATCACCTCCTATCCTAAAATGCAAGCTATGGACAACATATAGAGCATTTTGTACTCCGGAACATTTACACAAAAGAGGCCTTACATCTTCAGCAGCTTGTTGGCACTACCAACACCCCTTGGGTTATTTGGAACATCTCTTATTTTTCTGCAGTCCCACTACCCAATTCTGGCAAACTATTGAATGAACATTATGTAATACATTCAATATACAACTATCTTTAACAATTACAATAGTTGCATTAAGCATAAACGGCTCATCAAACCAAACTACAATATCTTCACTATCTACATGGGATTGTTTTCTCATAGATATCTTCATCACCATAGGCGTCAAAACAGTTCTAGCCAACTGGAAAAACTATAATAACATATCCTTCCATATGTTGTGGGCTTGGTTTGATTTGCCAGAAGCGCTGATAATAGCCTCAATAACCAAGTCTTTCAGCAAAAACTCATCTTGCCTTGTTTGGTCCAAACTCCATTTGTACCTGCAAAAGATTAACCCACCCTGATTCTTCATAAAAGATGCACTATACATGCTATCCCTTACCTTCTCCTCCCTTTATCTCATTCCTCCTTTCTTCCTCTCCTCTCCCTCTCTCTGCACAGGTTAGGTGAGCTATTTCCGTTATTATGGATAATTTAGGACATGTAATTATTATTCTTTTGCTCTTTGCTATTATGTTTCCCTTATGCTGTTTTTCACCAAAATCAATAAAACCGTATTGAAATAAAAAATAGTAAAACACAAAATGAAAGCAAATAAGAATGCACATAATTTGCATCTGTAAAACCTGGGGCCTCATTGAGTGAGAAAGTATTGATATTAGAAGATAAATTGTATCAAATTGTTGGACCTGGCCCTTTTACAGGGTCGTTCACCAGACTTTTTGCCTTTTTTCCTCCTTATTTTTCTGACCATTGTTGGCTGACGTTATGACTCTGAGCACTTTTTCACAGCTAATCAGTGCTAAAGTGCATGTGCTCTCCCTTGTAAATTGGTATGATTAGCTTATACCTAATTGGCATATTTAATTTACATATAAGTCCCTTGTAAAGTGGTATCCCTATACCCAGGGCCTGTAAATTAAATGCTACTAGTGGGCCTGCAGCGCTGTTTGCGCCACCCACTTAAATAGTCTTTCAAACCTATCTCATGCCTGTTAGCACAGGGCCTGTGTGCGCAGTTTTCTGCCACAGGGACCTGGCATCTAAATTTACTTGCTAGGTCCAGAACTCCCCCTTTACTACATGTAAATCACCCCTAAGGTACGCCCTAGCTAGCCCTATTGGCAGGGTGTCATGTATGTAGAAGGCAGGACATGTGCCTAGTAATGTGGCCTGTCCTGGTAGTGACAAACAGACTAACTAGGTGTCTCACTGCTGTGAGTGCTGCCTTCTCATAGGATTGCATTAGAAATGCCCTGCCTTATGTGTAAGCGGTATTGCCTGATTTTTGAGGGGTAGCGTAGGTATGTTTGGTATGATTGTAATGGCGGTAAGAAACACTGCTAAGTGGTGTAAGTATATTATATTTTTTATTACTATTACAGAAATGCCACTTCTAGAAAGTGAGCATTTCTCTGTGCTTATGACTCTGTTGTTTTGCAGCTTGACTCCAATCCACGTCTTGGCAGACTGACAGTTGGGCTTTGTGCATACTTTTCAGACAGCCTGTACACAGGGAGGGTGGACGTGTCACAGAGGTGCATCTATATTCTGAATAGTCTTCCTGGGCTGAGAGGAGGGAGATGTGGGATACACCTGCATTTATAAAGGCTGTGCCCTGGCCTCACACAATAGGGTCGTTTACCCCCCACTGATGTTTGGAGCCTGTGCTGGAGGAGAGAAGGGGCACTCCCAGAACCAGGAGTAACTGGATGAAACACCCTCTCCTCCTCATTGTGGAACACATTGTAAACTGAGTGCATGGGAAGCATACTTGGAACTGGACACAGGACGCTGTTGAATGGACTCACCAGGACCCACCTTGGACTGCTGCTGCTGTGCTGACCTGTGACCTGCCTGGTCACTAGGAGGAACTGCCATCATCTGCATCCCTTGTGCTGACCTGTTGTTGGGGCCTGATAGCCGTGTGTTCTCCCTCTTTCTGTCTCCAGGAGTAGGGTGCTGTGGCCCCTGACCACTGTACTTTCCAAAAGCACGAGGAGTGCTTCGTTTCTGCCTCTGCAGTGCCTGGAGAGCCCTTTTCTGCACCCCCGGCACTTCCAGAGCGCAGTTGCCGTGAAATAGTCTCACTGCTGCGACCCAGGCTAATAGACGTGCACTAAGCGCTTTGAAGAAGCGCTCCCTTGCTGCACAACTTCACTGCGTAGTCCAGGTGCTTCTACATTACGAGTGTGTCGCGCTCAACAAGTGCCCCCATGGCACCAACAATAGAAAGAAAGGAGCGAACGCACTCCAACCGTGCCCACGGGGCGAAGTGCATTCTAAGATGCGCCCCAGGGCACCAGCAGACACCTTCCTTGGAGCCTGCACACACAGCAGCCCGGGAAGGGCAGAAGAGCGGCTTGCACAACGTGTTGGGTGCGGCCGCCTCAGAGCAGGAGGGAAGCCTCATCAGAGGCCCCTGCTCCACTCTTCACTTAGGCAGCCGCACCAAGGATGAGGGCAGCTGCCTCCAATGTTGCAGGGCACGGGGACGGAAAGGGAGTTCCTTTCCCCCCGGCCACTGCCTTAGGGGCGCAAACTCTCCAGTAACTTTTTGCCATCTGTAGTTTGGTGGCCCCCGCAAGAGGGTCAGTGGTGACCCATGGGGGGCCCATCGAATGTGTCAGCACCTGATTTAGGCGCGGGCCCCAAGAGAGGACCCGACACTCAGCACCGGAGGGGTGCATACTGCCACACTCCCCCCAGAATCAACGCGTGGCCCCCGCTTTGCACCTAGGTGCACCGGGGGCCCCTCTAGTGACATTCGTGGCACAGGAAGTGCCATTTGCACCCTCAAAAACAGGTACTTGTTCACAAGTCTAACCTAATTAGTAGTTGCCTATACTGGACTAGCTAGGATTGTCATACAAACCTGTTTTTCTTTTGTATGATGACAAATATAAGTGTTGATCCTCCTTTTGTGGGCATGACATGCTGATATATGTTATTATGACTTGCCACAAGTTCTCTAATAATTCCTTTTATGGATATTTATGAGGTGTTCATGACAAGTACATATATTTCTTTATTGTAAATCCTGACTACTGCTTATGTTGCAGAATCCTGAGTACTTACGTGTTCTATTGTGACAACTGCTGATTCTTGCAGAGTATTAGTAACTTGTGTAACATTCTGACAACTGCTAAGGTAGCAGGGTATTAGTGATGTATAATGTTTGGTCTAATTATGTTTTGTGCAATACAGTTTATTTTTACATAGCTCAGTGTTGTGTTTACTTTGTGATGTACATATTGCGTCACATGTGTTGTGTGTGTTGTGCAAATGCTTTACACATTGCCTCCAGGTTAGGCCTGACTGATCGTGCCAAGCTACCAAGAGGGTGTGAGGGGGTTATCTTGGACGTGTAACTCCCTGGCCCTGACTAGAGTGGTTGGGTTCTGCCTGGCTTAGGTGCATACCCTAGCCAACCAGAAACCCCATTTCTAACACAAATTATAACTAGTTCAGAAAACGGGGGCAGGCAATAGGTAAATAATGCACGTCACTCTAACCCCCAAGTCCTTATGTGACTGAGTGGAAATAAAATTAGAAAATGAAGTTAGTCGAAAAATGTATGAAATTTGGATGATGTCACACAGTAACAGAAAAATGTTGGATGTATGCACGTTAGCAGATACCTGATTTTAACTAGTTCTCCAGCTGTAGGTAATGTATGACTGTGGGTGAAAAATTTCATGTAATACTGCCGCCAAAGATAAGAAACTCTACAGTGACCAATTCTTTGAGACAGCCCTCCCCATACTCAGGTAGAGTTGCGGGTGAGGGTCTGTTCTGACAGACTCTGTTGTCAGACTGTGGCTAAGAATGAGGTAAAAATATGCACTATTTCAAGTTCAGCATACAAAATAGGCCGGGAGCATGATTCTCCTAGCCCCATTCAGACCTGTTTCTCCCCCTGACACCAGCACTCACAGAGCAGCAATTAATTTAAGGGAGACCCCCTGCAGCTGTGGAGGGGGAGAACACATGGGAGTTTAGTTCTGATGTCTACACCCTCCCCAATTGAAGCCGTTTGCAGACGAGGTTAGCAACTAAAATTCTGGCTTATATTAAACTGTATTCTTGCAGTAATTACATCACATCAGTTTAAGCATGCTCTCACGTGGAAAACTAACATTTTCAGATCTACATTTCTTTATTATTTACTTTGCAATACGATTAAGAGTACTTTAGAGGCAGATGTCCAACAACAGAAATCAAGTGCACCTACTTATATCACTTAGGGGGTTATTACAACTTTGGAGGAGGTGTTAATCCGTACCAAAAGTGACTGTAAAATGACGGATATACCACCAGCCGTATTACGAGTTCTATCGGATATAATGGACTCGTAATACGGCTGGTGGTATATCCGTCACTTTACTGTCACTTTTGGGACGGATTAACACCTCCTCCAAAGTTGTAATAACCCCCTTAATTTGAAGACTACTTTCTGTTTTATAGCAATATATATTTATCATACTTGGCCCTCTTTCCACATATACAATGCTGTGACGCTGCAAGTTGCTAGTTAATGAAATTGAAATGTTAAATATTTGGCTTAAAATGGTAAAATGTTTAGCGAAGAGGTAATGGGCACAGCAGCGATCGGAATTTGACAAATCAGAATCAGTTGAACATTCACACGAATAGTAAAATTAATGATTTCTCAGAAATCTGAGTCTCTGTGTGTCTGTTACTTTGGACAGGATAATGTAAATTGCTTAATTTTGCACCTTGTCACCTGGATTGTAACTGAGGCGGTCATTCTGACCCTGGCGGTCATGGACCGCCAGGGCCGGGGACCGCGGGAGCACCGCCAGGCTGGCGGTGCTCCCAAGGGCATTCTGACCGCGGCGGTATGGCCGCGGTCAGAGACGGAAAACCGACGGTCTCCCACCGGTTTTCCGCTGCCCTGTGGAATCCTCCTGCGCCGCCATGGGGATTCTGACCCCCTCACCGCCATCCTCCCGTAAGAGGGCCCCTAAAAGATTTTTAGTGTCTGCCATGCAGACACTGAAAATCGCGACGGGTGCTACTGCACCCGTCGCACCCTTCCCACTCCGCCGGCTCCATTCGGAGCCGGCTTCCTCGTGGGAAGGGGTTTCCCGCTGGGCTGTCGGGCGGCCTTCTGGCGGTCGCCCGCCAGCCCAGCGGGAAACACAGAATAACCGCGGCGGTCTTCTGACCGCGCAGCGGTATTCTGGCGGCTCCCGCCGGCACCGCAGTTACCGCGGCCGGCAGAAGTCCGAATGACCCCCTGAGTGTTCTGCACTAAGCAAAAACATTTTGCAGTTTGAGCAAGTTGCTTTATCAGCACTCTTCACTATTAGTCTACAAATCCCTATCAATCCTGGTTTCTGCAATGCAGTCATCACAGGTCCTGCAAACATGTTTCTGAATAAAGTACCTCGTGTTCGAGAAGCTCCTGCTACAATTAGCGTGTTTTCAGTACAACGTCCTGCTGTTCTTGGAAATTATAGGTCTCTGCTTCACCGACCAGATGATAGAATTTCGGGGCATATTGATATAGAACTGGTGCAGCGTAGTGCTGCATCAAAATTGGCAGCACCCTGCTGCGTCAGTTCTGAAATGCAAGGATGCGCTGTATTTACAAAAATACGATGCACCCCTGGGTTTCCCCTAGTGCTGGCACTACATTTAGCTGCCAACGCAGGCATCCCTGCACCATAGTGCAAGGGTGCCTGCGTTGAAGGGAATAATTGTTTATGTGCAGGAAGGTGTCCCTTCCTGCACATAAACAATCTACAATGGCGATTTGGCACTCTGGGGGTCATTCCGACCCCGGCCGGGGATGCGGGAGCACCGCCAACAGGCTGGCGGTGCCCCGCAGGGCATTCTGACCGCAGTGGTTTGGCCGCGGTCAGACAAGGAAAACCGGCGGTCTCCCGGCGGTTTTCCGCTGCCCTGGGAATCCCCCAGCTGCGCCGCCATGGGGGATTCCGACCCCCTCACCGCCATCCTGTTCCTGTCGGCTCCGACCCCCAGGAACAGGATGACGGTGAGGGGTGTCGTGGGGCCCCTGGGGGCCCCTGCAGTGCCCATGCCAATGGCATGGGCACTTCAGGGGCCCCCGTAAGAGGGCCCCACTTTGTATTTCAGCCACTGCACCCGTCGAACATACCCACTCCGCCGGCTCCATTCGGAGCCGGCTTCCTCGTGGGGAGGGGTTTCCCGCTGGGCTGGCGGGCGGCCCTCTGCCGGTCGCCCGCCAGCCCAGCGGGAAAGCCAGAATGGCGGAGCGGCCATTTGGCGGCTCCCTCCAGGCGGGCGGCTCCCGCCGCCCGCCGGGCTCAGAATGAGCCCCTCTGTGTGCTGCAAAATGCTGCACACATAGAAGTAGCAAATTGTCATTATTGAATGATTGTTTATGTGCAGGAAGGGACACCTTCCTGCACATTAACAATCATTAACAGCCTTTTGCTCTTTCTATGTGTGCTGCAAGAAGCAAAAACGAGGAGAAATGAGAAGTGGCTTAGCGCTGCCTTGTAAATATGGCGCAGTGCACAGCGCCACCGAAGCATCGCTAAAAGTGATGCTCTGGTGGTGCTAGGGGCATGTAAATATGCCCCTTTGTTTTGCTGATCTGTTGCAGTCAGCCACTGTAGATGAGACAAGGGGAATTATGGACTGAGGTAGTTACTGATATCAAGACGGGGTAGACTTACATGGGAGGACATGGAAATCGACAGAGGTGAGAAGACACAGGCATACACAAACAGAGTGATGAATGGCGAACACAGGGACGCGGAGAAACACAGGGAAAATGACATGAGAAACGTGCATCAGACACAAGGGCATCAACTCATACAGGGAAACATATGAAAAAACAAACACAGGAAGACAGAAGGAAATCGAGACGTATGGACAGTGACATGGGAAGATGGAAATGGAGAAAAAAAGGAAGATAGGTACACATGGACATTGAAAGACATGTATATGGGAGACATAGGGAGAGCAGGAAAACACAATTGAGCAGTGAGAGATAATTGCAATGAGATAGGGTTACATTGAGTCCAGTAAAATTACACACAAACTTTGGGACATGAAGAAATGTGCACTGGTGTAGAGACACTGGAACACAGAGTCACAAATTCCAAGACGTGACCTTAGACCAGGGCAATGGTAGAGGGGAAGTACAGAGAGCTAGACAAAGATACATCACACTGGGACATTGGAACTTTGACAATAGTTCAGTCAAAAACTCTTAACAGAGTGAGAGTGGTACACTAGGAAGATTTATAGGTGCCTGATTCACTAAGTTAACTTTAACTTTTGTGTAATTCACACTTTTGAGTCAGTTTACTACTTGGCTTTTCACAAAGTTCGAGTGTAGTTACACTGTTATTTTTTGAATAGCCAAAAACATTAAACTTACTAAAAAGTGTGAATTATTAAAAAGTGTTTAGCTCCCTGGCCTTATAGTTTGGTGCAGACATGTGACACGAAAAATTTTATGAATAGCCAAAAAGTAGTGAACATAGTCAAAAGTTGAATTACTCAAAAGTGTAAGTTACCTTTGTGAATCAGATCCATACACTGGGGTGCAGAGACATGGGCATTAGGACACAATAGCATAAATATGGGCACTCTTTTTTGACACTGCAGCATAAAATAAACAACCCTCAGATGTCAACAGTATCTGTGCTTTCCAAATACCACTTAACGTAGCATAACATTCAATGATTCAAACTCATTGCTAATTAGTATTTGTTTAATCAACCCCAGTGAAATGTTGGTACTGTCCACAAAATACAGGAAATCCCACAGGGAAGTGGTTGTTGAGGCTGTCCCATTTAAAGTAGTTTGATTCTGCAAAGAAGTGTTGATAATGAACAACATAAGTGCAGGAGCTTTGCTGAGAAGTGTTGGTAATATGCAATAAATGTAGAGAAGCCCTCCTCCAACGTATTGGAAATGAGCAATAAAAGTATTGCACTACTGGCCAATCTTTGCACTGTCCATGAAAAGTACAGAATCACTTCTGAGAAGTGTTAGTAGAAAGACAGATAGATAATTCTTAAATTTTGCATTTATTTAAAATCATTATAATAAAAACCATTAGTGCACTTTTGCTTGTCAGTAATACATCAGTGATTACAAAGGCCAAAACGCCTGAAACCAAAATAAATTTAGAAATCACTGAAATACAAGAAATATAAAAAGTGCAAACATTTAAGAAGTAGATGGTAAAACAGTACATAAAACAAGGGTGCAATGTTTAGCCTTAGATCGAGTGCAAGACCAGCCCCATAAGTGTGCACAACGTCTCTAGGAGGGAAGGCCCTGAAGAGCTAACAAAGGTCCAGAGTCCAAATTAAAGTTCAATTACTAAACAGTGTCTCGATAAGTAGACCTTACAGGAGATCTAATAAATGATGGACTGGTCCCAAGAGCTGACAGAAAGCTTGTCAAGAAGGTACTTGTGCATGCATAAAACCTCTTAACGAGGCTCGGACTAAAGTGCAATTACTACACAGTTTCTTAGGAAACTAGCCTTACAAGAGGACCAGATGGGGGGGCGGTTAGTTGATAAGGAGAAGCTATTACAGTTGGACATTAAAAGATTGTGATTGCTTTAACAGTCTATTATAGTATGGCATCTGATGCACATGTAGATGATGCCCAAGGGGCTCTCAAGAACTTCAGAAATCGAGCTGCTAGATGCCCAAACTCACTTTTCAGGAATACTTCAACAGCTGCGTTACAAGTTCTAAAATGCTCTGAGGTGGTACAGATGGTTACAGACACAAGGGATGTGGATAATGATTCCTCCTGCTCTCCACAGAATTAACAGCGGCTGTCCTGATCATCAGAGTTTCTCCGGCCATACCAGTACGTTGGGGTCAACCCAAAACACAATCTCATTTGCTCTTGCTTTAGGGCCAGGCTAAATGGCAGGGAAAGATAAGTCAGCAGGGTCCCTGGCTCATAGAGTGCGGAGGCTCTACTGCGGTGGACCAATTTCTTGATGCCCTCGGCTTCCTGTTCCATCAAAATTGCTTCTGCTTGCTTAGTTATCAATCCAGAGGTTATTGATACTTGGAGACCACTTGACCATATCTCAAGGACATCAACCGTGTCCAGTGCATAGTTGAAATACTTGTTCCAGTTAGTCAAGGTTTCTTTTGTTGGTTCCCAAATTATACTTTTCGGCGTGTTTTCTTTCGTTTGTTTTGCATTCAAACAATATACTAAAAATGTTGCCTTAAGTGCCCAATGCTGACAGACCAAGCAGAAATCCTGATGAATTTGGGCATGTGCTGTGCAGTTGGGGAGGGAGAAGACTCTTTGGTAGTACATGGATTGGGCCCTATCTAGTTTGCCATTCTTTCTCTAAACATGATCGCACCATGCATTACTGTAGGAAGTAATATACAGCTCATCACCTTTAACTGTGGTCTAGATCAGGATTCACCAATGACTTCTGTAATTTGCGAAAGGCCCATTTCAGCGAGCTTGCAGCTGCCTGTTGCGCATGAGCAAATGTGTCCCTAAGGTGCAGCCATACTTCCAACTATATGTAAGTTTCCATGACTTCATAGTATCCAATAAATGTTTGAGAGCTTTCTGAAAAGTGTTTTCTTGTCAGTCCCAAACTGGAAAAAAATACATCCGGACCATCCGCTCTAAATAGGGTGGATGGTCAAATGCATCTAAATCAACAAATCGAACTCAGCCGGGCTATCAGTATAGGGTTTCCGCTGGTGCAACCTGCGCAAACACTGCAATGTGGAACATAAATGCCCACCCGAGACTAAATAGAGCAGATGGACCATCCTTTTTCATAGATACTCCCTCCACCACTCTTGTGGCGGAGTGCCCTGTCTGCCAAAATCTAAAGCAGTCCATTGTATTCCAGTCAACCTGCAAACCTACACATTTCTGCTCTACCAAATCAATGCTGCTAAACTAACTGCAAAATATTTTGCTTGCAGCTCATGGTGTAAAATGTGCTTTATACATGTGGTCAGTGGCAGTATGTGTAGTAGTAAGTCCCAATAGGATACCTCAGAAGTTTGGGTGTTTGTCTCAGAAATAATGTTTTTAATATGTCTGCCACAGGTCGCAAATGAATAAGACATCTTGTGAGGTTAATGTGTCTGTTGTAGCTGTGTATACCATACCCACTGTTGATATGCAAGACAGGATTTGATAAAATATAATACCACTCAGTAGTTAATAAAAGTAGAAATCAATTGTCAATAGCAAATGGATAATCTCCCATGTTTTTAGAGTTGCTTCAATTAATACACCAGATATTCCTCAACATTTTAATGCAAAAGTACAAACGGTATTTTGTTGTGGATCCAAAATGTTCATATAAGTTTACAGTTTTAAGGACAGCTGACAACTATTTTTACATATGATAGAATATTTCAGCCTACTGACTTTTTAAGACCATCTCAAGAGAATCTAAAGGTCAAAATCGTAACTCTCCCGCAAAACTATTTTCTTGACAATATACTGATTAACATTCTCTGTTCCTCATGCAGTAGTTTATGTCCATCAAGTACTCTCTTATTATTATCTTTCACTTCAGTTGATAATGCAGCCAAAAGCAATTTCTTATATACTCTTTCTTTTGGTTAATTGCAACAGCCAACATGGTCCTCCGCATCCTCATGGCTAAATTTCTGAACAACTGGGCCGACCTAATAGTTTAAATCCATTGAGGTTAATCAAAGGTATTGCTTTGATAGATAACAGTCATAACAGGTCTCTATTCAATAATGTTAAGTAGCTGGTGGAGAATTCAAAAGGATCTCACTATTATGCATAGTCTTCCTATAATATAAATATTGTCCTTGGTATGATAAACCTTCTTGATATGTTTAAATATAAGAAAACACAGGGCAGCATGATAAGCATCATAGATCTTCTTCATACCTCAATAAGACGCCTAATGAGGTTACTTCTTCTTCATCTGAGCTGTTGCTGTAATTACAGCCCTAGACAAAGCCAGCTTTCCCAAATGCTAGCTGTTTGACTGAGCATATGTTAGCTAATAAACAGGTCATGTTGGAGATTTTCGGAAAAAGACCTCCTGTTTGGCCAGCCAAATTGGCAGTAGTGGATCTGTTGAGCATGTGGAGGTAAGCAGCTGTGGGCCTGATTTTGATGTTTATCTCAACACTGATTTATTTGGTTTTGGTGGTTCCGTTAACTTTAAATTCGCTACAGATACTGTTTGATGGGGTGCTGGTTTCTGCTTTAGCATTGATATCAGCATCTAGTTGTGGAGTTGGTTCTGCTTCTGAACGTAGAAACTTGATGGAGTTAAGGCAGCAAATGTATCCAGCAAACAGGAAGGACATCCCTGGGTTCAAATTTTTAACATTACCACCCTGAGCTTTTTATGCCTAAATTAACAGATTCACCGGGACACTATCTGATACCATATTCAATGTAGTGAAGCTCTTCTCAGATGCAGCCTTCTGCCTCATCCCGCTTTAGGACTTTGACTTCCAGAAAAAAAGACTAAACCCAAAGGTGAAACCTCTGACCAGGTCAAACTTGGCTGTTGTTTCAGACTCACACTCCATTGCAGTCAGCCTTAAATTGCACCTAGGTTCTGGTCTACTAGTTGACCGCTGTAATTGCACCTAGGTTCTGGTCTACTCGTTGACCGCTGTTGATGCTTAACACTTTTTGGTGCTATTTTTATTTAAAATGAAAACAAATCATATCTCCAGTTTCCCTTATTGGATCTTTGTTGTTTTTGTGTCATTGTGCTCTATAGATTATTCTCTATTTTTCTATTTAGGAGTATGATTGTATTTTGTTATATTTTCAACTTTGTACCTGTTTTGGTATTTGTAAAGGCTTTCCACATTTTCTTAAGTCTGCTTTCTCCGTGCCATAGCTACCAGGGGTTGAGCTGAGATTTATATTATTATAAACCTTTACTAGTCCTAACAAAATAGTGCTATTATTACTTCTGGTGGGCTCTAATCCACCCCAACTAATAGTCAACTTTCTCACACTTGTGTGCATTTTGATCGCCAGAGTCTTCGGATGCAAAGCAAATACTTTTCTGGAGGGTGAAGGCCATAGTAAAGCAACAGCTACAGTTTTGCCACTCTCTTCTGCTATAAAAAAAGTTCCACTATTAGTACCAAAAGTTCCAGGGGTATGATCATCAGTTTGGTTGTTGGTAAATGCAGCATATGCTACCACAAACTGCATAGCCTACTGGCGCTTTTAGAGGCAATGGTAGGTAACTCTGTCCCCTTCTTCTGTGACTACTGCAAAGCCTCTTAGACTCACTTGTAAAACAGCATCATTAAAGTCCAGCCAGAGGTCCGTTGGCTGTGCTCTGTGCCTCTGCAAGGTGATAACCTCAGACTACTGGATCCTGCAAATTATTGCCAGGGGTTTTTTCTGCCATTGAAAAGGAAGTCCATTCTGTTCCTCCTTTACCTTCTGGCACTCCCCTACACAAAAATCTTGATCAATCAAAGAAGGGGTACATGTGTTGGTAAAGGGTAATTTGCTTGAAAGGACGGGGTTGGTAATATGTATACCTCTTGATCTTAAAGAATAGAACAAGTACAATTGTCAAAAGATTTCTCAAGCAGGCAAAGCTTACTGCAACAAATATTGCCTGCTCTCCGGGGTCAAGATTAGTTCATCTCAGTTGACATGTTAAATGCTTCTTTTGATATGTCAGAATATGCTCAGTCGGTGCTCTGTGCTATAGGAAGTATCTGCGATTCTCCATGGGTAGTCACCATTTCTGATTTGGAATTGTAATTCTACAATTAGGCCTGGGTGCAGCCTCTGAAGTACTTACATAAGTAACAGCACCTTTATCTACATTTTGATGATTGGTTGCTAAAAGTAAGGCTCGTATTTATACTTTTTTAGTGCCGCATTTACACCGCTTTTTGATGCAAAAACAGCACAAACTTACAAAATACAATTGTATTTTGCAAGTTTGCACTGCTTTTGCATCATAAAATGACACAAATGCAGTGCTAAAAAAGTATAAATATCGGCCTAAGTACAGACAACGATTTGTTAAACCTTGTTACACTTTTCAAGTAACTCTTTTGCATGAGTTGGGATTCTCTGTCAATTTCTAGAAATTTAATTTGATTCCATTGCAGAAGATTAATGTGATAGAATTAGTGCTGGGCATGAATTTCACGAAGGCTTATCCCCAAAGAAGAGATTTGCTGGCATTGTGACAATGGTGTCAATGTTTAAGAGAGTGAGAGCTCAATCAGCAAGAGCTATTTTGAGGTTTTTGGGTCTGATGCCTCTTTGTATTTTTATCGATACCCGGGTAGAAGAGATTCCAATTGCACCATCTGGAATTCTCTATGGATCCAATGGCAATGAAAATACCTCTGTGACTCAGAAGGGCACATAAGATTATTTTTCAAGACAGCTAAGATGGGAAATGATGCTTTTATCTGTCTGCTCCACTTGTATTTGTCATAGATAGTAAACCTTTCCCAGACCACAAGAGACCTAGGCCCATATTTATACTTTTTTAGCGCAGCATTTGCGTCGTTTTTTGACGCAAAATCTACGCAAACTTACAAAATGCAATTGTATTTTGTAAATTTGCACTGCTTTTGCGTGAAAAAATGACGCAAATGCGGCGCTAAGAAATTATAAATATGGGGCCTAATCTTGTAATTTAAATTAATGAGATCATCAAATATCTGGGAGCCAGTGTGTAAGGATCAGCCTCTAGCCAATTCTTGGGCAGCACTAACTATATCTTACATTTACTCTTACTCAGCTAAAAATAACTGTTTTAATCCATGAATGGATCACTTTCAACAGGGATAAAGTATACAAATCAGGATTAATCCCATCAGGAATTGGGTGTCTCTGGCATATGAGTAATATTTATTATTTAAGATCATGCTTTTTATTATATGAACCCGTTGTTTAAGATATTTATTGAGCAAACAGAGTGATAGCGGTGGCTCCAGAAAAACTCCACAATTGATAAGTGGTTTGTGTGTGTATGTTTTCCCCAGGTGTATCACTTTGAGTCTGTCACCCAGGAAAGAAGAAAGCGAGTGAGTGGCACGTTTGTTTTAGAACAGGTTGATGTTTTCGTTTTGGAGCTGATAACGCGTCCAAACCTTGATAGTTTACTCATAAGGGGACTCGTTTTAGGCCAATGAATCTTTTGACCCTGATTGGAGACTCCTTAGGACGAGATATCTCATTAGCATCTCAATTAATAGATCAATAACCTCATCAATATTCACGCTAACTAATCAATTCTGATTAATCAATAACATTTCATAAGAATCAAACAAACCATGACCCTTCAGCCATGAATAATCACGCAACTCTAGTAAGATATTTAGGGCCAGATGTAGCAAGATATGCTTTTGCGATTCTGAAATTGCGAGTCGGTGCGACTCGCAATTTCCGAGTCGCAAAAGCATATGCAGAATGGTGTCTCAGACACCTTCTGCGAATCACTATTGGGTCGCAAAGACCCACCTCATTAATATTAATGAGGTGGGTCGCATTTTGCGACCCCATAGCGATTCCCTTCACTCACAGTGATGGTGGCCTGCTGGAGACAGCAGACCTCCATGTCTGTGACTGCTTTTTAAATAAAGCAGTTTTTATTTTATTTTGCAGCCCATTTTCCTTAAAGGAAAACGAGTTGCAAAATGAAAAAAATACCGAAACCATTTGGTTTCGTTTTTTCAGTGTAGGCAGTGGTCCATTGGACCACTGCCTGCTCTGAAAAAACATTCTGGGCAACATTGACAAAGGGGAAGGGGTCCCATGGGGACCCCTTCCCTTTTGCGAATGGGTTACCACCAGTGTGACACTGGTGGTAACTGCGAATTGCTTTGTGGTTCACAAAGCAATTTAGCAGAGCGATGCGAGTCGCAAATAGGAAGGGAACACCCCTTCCTATTTGCGAGTCGCATTCACAATTTTCGAGTCGTTACCGACTCGCAAATTGTGAATGTGCATCGCAAGAGGCATTTTGCATGGCGCAAACTGCGATTTTCGCAGTTTGCACCATGCAAAATGCTTTCTACATCAGGCCCTTATTTCCTATTAGTTACAATCTAAAGTCATCATGTTTATTAGTCTCAATATCAATAAGCACATCAAAAGCACTATAATATGACAACTTGAATAAGACTTTATCAAAGCAAAGATGATGAACATCAAAACAAAGCACGACTTCAACATGAATCAACTTTAGCAGAGTAACATTAGTATATTATTCAACAAAGCAAGAATTCAGTCATTTGTCTATTTGCATCCGGTATTAGTGAACTCCTTAACTAACCACAAATTAGCATCAGCATGTTGGGCTTCATGCAAAACAATTTAGCAAAACAAATTTGGAAAACATCTAGCTATGGCCTCTATCAAAAGAGCAGTTGGTACCTAGAAAGAAAAGGCAAGCAGACAATTACAGTTTCATAATCAGATAGTTACCCCTCCGAATTGGGGAGCATACAGCTTCAGTCTTCATCCTCAGGACATTGGTCAATTCGCCATCAGCCAGGATAAACAGCAAAGTCTCAGTAAAGTGGGGCAAAAGCTCTTCCCTCTTAAGGAGGAAAAGTAAGTATCAGGCAAAGAGGACAAGGTGAGGATGGTTTAGAGTGAAAGACAAAAGTCTCTCAGAGTAACTTCTAGGGATGGCTAAGAACAGCTGAAGAACAATGGATGGTTTCTCCTTGGGTCACGTCATTATATCAAAATTGTCTAACAAGTCCCTAATTTCCCATTGGGCAATATTTGGTGCATAGTTATCTCTGTCCATAATCCACGATCACCTTACTAGAATTTTCACCTAAGACAATTCTCATGTAGTTTATTGGCTCCTGCATTTGACGTCTTCAGCGGGTAGAATGTCAGGTAAGAAAAGTTATACTCGTCGCTCCAGTCAGTAGTCCCGTTGTCTTTACCAGTTTAGGCGACCTTGTACCTGTAGCGAATTACACTTTTTTCATTCGGCAAGAATATCTCCTTGAGCAAGTCGGGTCTCATGAGAAATAATTTACTATGGTTACACACACATCTCTAGCTTTTGGAAAGTACAGCTTCATGTCCTTCAGTAAAACAGCACATTGCACGTTAGGAAAAACACATTTAATATGAGACCAGGCAGCTAGGCCCAGACCCTTGCTAACTAAAGCCTAGTGATTAATTTAGCAAAACTAATGCAATAATTCTTAATACCAATACAAAATCATACATTAATACATTAGTAATTAATCATTAGTCAGTTACATTAATCATTGTATACATCGGTGGCCACTCCCAGTGGGCACATTTCAAACGTGTGCATTACACTAACACATTTTCTATGCAGCTTTATTAGACATTATTATGCAAGCTTCTCACATTAATATTAATTTAAGAGGTATACTCCAACAATCCCTCCTCTGATGACCCTTGTCATCACACAAATCGTTTCCCCTTTCTACAATATCTTCATCTTCTTATTTCTTTCATCTCAATTTCTTTCTTCGGTTTTGCCTTTCCAAGTTTTGCTCTAAACAACTTTTCCCTTTTCTTTTCTTTTCTTCCCTCTTCGCATTATGTTTTGCCAATTTTGCTCTAATTCTTTTACTAATTTTGCATGACAACCATAGGCCAAATAAGCAAGCCAAAACAATCAATATTCCCTGTATTGTTTTTCCCAGTATCCCCTGCCAAATATTACTAAACCAGCTTCCCACTTTAGCAAATCTCTTTCTAACCGTTTCCCAAACCCCTGGTTCCTTCAATTCCTTCAGATCCGTACTATCTGTTGTTAGGTTAGTAAGCATGCTTCTAATCTCATTACTATTGTCAGGTATGTAGGCACAGCAGAATGTCGAAAGCAAGCCTGTTTTGAAGAGTCATAGCCCTTTCCGCAGCAAGTTCAGTATCCATCAGGAGTGTAGCTCCTGTTAAATTGTCAGCATGTTATCCACAATAGTAGACAACTTTAGAATCTTTATGGAATTTAAGATAACTCCCACTGAGGCAATTATTGCTCAAAATATGTCTCCTACTACACCAGCAGCAGTCTCTCTCCTCTGTCTAATACGATGTAATTCAGACAATTTCGGAAACCTCTTTAGATAATCTAATTGGTATATCTTTGGGAAAACTATCCCCAAATAACTTGGCCCATACCATCCCTTTGGAAGACGGTCATAAGCATTAAGTCCACAAATATAATAGATCCCAGGAATCGCTGGATCCTGTCCATTTAACATGAACATCCACTTCTCTGAAACAAAAACACATGCTTACATTCACTCGTTTCCACAAACACATTGTCATAATATGACTTTGGCCGCGTAATGCAAAGCTTACCTACATGTAGTGCATCTAAAGCTAATTTCCCTTGTTCCCTAACTGCACTATAACTCCAACTATTAATAAAAGATCGTTGCCTTAAGCCTTTCTCCAATTTCCCTTTCAAAGCCCTTCTTCTATCTTCAGTGTGATCTAGAACGCTTTTCTCTACAGGTGTAAGCAAGCATGTTAAGTTATTGCGATGTGCATAAGATGTACTAATCGTTAATGTTGCTTCAAAGAACGCCTTAACTCATTTTATGGCATAGTATTTAGCTACACTATTCAAATCTTCTATGATAGGCACATAAGAGAACACAAGGTCATGGTTAGAATAACAATATTCACAGGTTTAAGTACCACTCTTCGCTGATGACGGCCAAATAGCCAGAAACATGTGTCCGAAGATACGGCACTCGCCGCACCAACTTATGGTGAAAAACTTTCAAAACTCTATTCAAATTCGTGCTAATGACTGCATTTACCATGATGCCTTGGGGTCACAAATGCTGGAATGGAAGACAGGGTGCTCCCCATTTTGACTGTTGTAATTAAGGCTCCCGTGAGCCTCTGAGCTGACGAGCTCGGGTGAAGCACCTGTGCGCCTTCTTGAGTGGTACTTAAACCTGTGAATACTTTCAAGGCGGCATTTCAAGCAACCCCGCCAGCTACACGTTGCTCTTCGCTGATGACGGCCAAATAGCCAGAAACACGTGTCCGAAGATACGGCACTCGCCGCACCAACTTATGGTGAAAAACTTTCAAAACTCTATTCAAATTCGTGCTAATGACTGCATTTACCATGATGCCTTGGGGTCACAAATGCTGGAATGGAAGACAGGGTGCTCCCCATTTTGACTGTTGTAATTAAGGCTCCCGTGAGCCTCTGAGCTGACGAGCTCGGGTGAAGCACCTGTGCGCCTTCTTGAGTGGTACTTCAACTTGTGAATACTTTCAAGGCGGCATTTCAAGCAACCCCGCCAGCTACACGTTGCTCTTCGCTGATGACGGCCAAATAGCCAGAAATACGTGTCCGAAGATACGGCACTCGCTGCACCAACTTTTGGTGAAAAACTTTCAAAACTCTATTCAAATTCATGCTAATGACTGCATTTACCATGATGCCTTGGGTCACAAATGCTGGAATGGAAGACAGGGTGCTCCCCATTTTGACTGTTGTAATTAAGGCTCCCGTGAGCCTCTGAGCTGACGAGCTCGGGTGAAGCACCTGTACGCCTTCTTGAGTGGTACTTAAACCTGTGAATACGTTCAAGGCGGCATTTCAAGCAACCCCGCCAGCTACACGTTGCTCTTCGCTGATGACGGCCAAATAGCCAGAAACACGTGTCCGAAGATATGGCATTCGCCGCACCAACTTATGGTGAAAAACTTTCAAAACTCTATTCAAATTCGTGCTAATGACTGCATTTACCATGATGCCTTGGGGTCACAAATGCTGGAATGGAAGACAGGGTGCTCTCCATTTTGACTGTTGTAATTAAGGCTCCCGTGAGCCTCTGAGCTGACGAGCTCGGGTGAAGCACCTGTGCGCCTTCTTGAGTGGTACTTAAACCTGTGAATACTTTCAAGGCGGCATTTCAAGCAACCCCGCCAGCTACACGCTGCTCTTCGCTGATGACAGCCAAATAGCCAGAAACACGTGTCCGAAGATACGGCACTCGCCGCACCAACTTATGGTGAAAAACTTTCAAAACTCTATTCAAATTCATGCTAATGACTGCATTTACCATGATGCCTTGGGGTCACAAATGCTGGAATGGAAGACAGGGTGCTCCCCATTTTGACTGTTGTAATTAAGGCTCCCGTGAGCCTCTGAGCTGACGAGCTCGGGTGAAGCACCTGTGCGCCTTCTTGAGTGGTACTTAAACCTGTGAATACTTTCAAGGCGGCATTTTAAGCAACCCCGCCAGCTACACGTTGCTCTTCGCTGATGACGGCCAAATAGCCAGAAACACGTGTCCGAAGATACAGCACTCGCCGCACCAACTTATGGTGAAAAACTTTCAAAACTCTATTCAAATTCGTGCTAATGACTGCATTTACCATGATGCCTTGGGGTCACAAATGCTGGAATGGAAGACAGGGTGCTCCCCATTTTGACTGTTAGAATAAAAATACTGTATCTCTTCCTGGTTATAGAATTGGGTTAGTAGCAAACTACAACTTATCCTGTAAGTTAAAGGTAAACTATGGTAGGTAACCCCTTCTTGTACTGAAACAAGAATTTGTGTACACACATAACAAGCTTTCGCATCAATGGTATCAACATATTCACTCAGCAAGCGATAGAAAACATTAATAGATTGTTCCCCTCTTGTGTTAGTGCCTTCATGCAAATACTTAGTATCTTGCTCAAACCTCTCCCAGGGTGTTAGTGAAGCCGTCTCAGGAATTGTATCATTGTTAGTTTCATTCTCATCCACCAATCGCATTTCCACAAGCAAAGCTACAATGAATATCACACATACAACACCCAAAGCAACATCCAAATATTTACAACACCTACGTCCCCTAGTATCATCCCTAGTGTCAGTCATGATCTGTAAAGAATCAGAAAGTGAATTATTATTGGTTCTAATAAGAACTAACAGAGGATGGTTAAAAGCCTCCTTTTTTTTCTTCTTTTTTTCGGTAAGTTAAAGCAAGCAAACGTCTTTCTGCAGCAATAATTTACAGCTTTTTACATTCACTCCGAGGATCCTTGTCAATTTTGGTTAGCAGCTTGTCACAATCAGTTTTCGATAGTCAATTCAGGTTATCAGTGTCACATCCAATTATATTCCAGTCTCTTTTCTCAGCATTCTTTAGCTCAAAATTTGCGTTAATTCAGCCTCTTTTCTTTCTAGCTAAACTCAGGTACCATAGTATTGACCTAGAACTTCTCGATCAAAACAGAACGCCACAATCTCTTGTTGCCACTCAGCTGGCATTGCATATGCCCATTCATTACCTGAGTACCTTCTATTAGCTACCCTCTTTCTTTTCAACTTGCGATCGCCTTGCAACTCTCCCTCGCTCAGATCTTCTTTCCTTGTAGTATCAACTTCTTCCTCAATTATATCCTCGACAACCACCTTTCCCCTTGTCACTTGCGATTCTGGCCACTTAACTCCTTTCAGTGTCTCTTTGTTCTTTGATCTTCTTTGTGGCAGCTGGTCGCCCTCTTCTGACTCTATGGTGTTTTCTCTTGATGGACCTGCAATTCTCTCAGGGGGAGTCTGAACACTCTGACTCTCCTCCGCTTCAGCTCCTTCACCTTCTGGGTCTGTCAGGGGCTCTACTTTAATACCGTATCCGTCTGCTTCTAGGAGAACCTCTCTCTGGGTCAGTCCTCCTGGCGCCTCAGTTGAGATAGGCTCACCGTCACCCGTCTGGGTCTCGTTTGTTGTTTGAGTGACCAAGCCGTCCTCAACGGCCTCTCCTTCAGTCTCAGTTCCCCTTTGATTACTCTCCGGCCCTGAGACTTCCTTGTCTACAGCTGTTACTTTCGATAATTAAATTTCCTCATCAGTTGGACACGTCACCTTTTTTGTGTGACTGGCATGGATCCAGTTTGGAATTCATGCACATTTCACAGCAGTAGTAGTTGTCAGTATTACTTGATATGGCCCTTTCCAACGTGGCTCCAAACACGACTTCATCACGTGTTTCTTGATGACAACCCAGTCACCAGCTTTCAGGTTGTGACCTGGATCATTTATCAGTGGCAGTGTGATGGCCTCCACCTGGTGAGAGAAAGAGCGGACCACGTCAGCCGGACCCTTGCAGTAGTCCAACACCATATCATCCATGATATTCACAAGAGCATTTGCAGGCACTGCAGGCAGTCTCATAGCTCGGCCCATGAGAATTTCATGAGGAGACAGTCCTGTTTTCTTGTTGGGCGTATTTCTCATTGACATTAGCACTAAGGGCAATGCATCAGGCCATTTCAGATTTGTAGCTGCACACATCTTTGCCATTCTCGACTTCAGGGTACCATTCATCTGCTCCAATAATCCTGATGCTTCAGGGCGGTAACTACAATGCAACTTCAGTTCAATGCTGCACACAAGAGCTTAACCACCTTGTTGTTGAAGTGGCTTCCTCTATCTGATTCTAAAGAGATCGGAAACCCGAAACGTGGTATGTATTCCCTAAGCAGCAGATTTGCTACTGTGAGACTGTCATTTCTGCGTGTGGGGTAAGCTTCAATCCAGTGACTGAATGTGCACACAATCACCAACACGTACCTCAAACCTCCACATACAGGCATCTCAATAAAATCCAATTGCATTCTGCTGAATGGACCTCCTGCTCTCCCAATGTGGCTCAAATTTACCACTGTCCCTTTCCCCGCATTCATCTGCTGACAGATGATGCCCCGTGACAAATCACTTCTGCAGCTTGTCTGAACTTGGGGTTAAAATAGTCAATCTTGAACAACCTGATCATGGCATCTCTCCCAATATGTGCTTGACCATGGTAAAATCTTGCAAACTGTGACAGAAGACTGTTCGGCAAAACCATTTTCCCCTCGTCTGAAACCCACAAGTCATCTAGTCTTTGTACACATTGCATCTTAAGCCCGTGCGTTTCTCATCTCTGCTGGCACGTCCCTGAAACAATTTCAATTCTTCCAATGTGTCAACCACCCTTAATGCGTAACCTGTGCATGTCTCATTTTCTGTCTCAGGTAGCAATTCCCACTGATCCTTGAACGATATACAATTCAATGGGCAAAACCTTGCAACTTGATCCGCATATCCATTTCCTATTGAGACAAAGGGGGTCATTACAACACTGGCGGTCTTTGACCGCCAGGGCTGTTTTGACGGAAGCACCGCCAACAGGCTGGCGGTGCTTCCAGGGGAATTGCTGGGACCGGCAGTTTCCCGCCACTTTAGTCACGGCGGTTTCCCGCCACTTTAGTCCCGGCGGTTTAAATCCCCCAGGGTAGCGCTGCTTGCAGCGCTGCCCAGGGGATTACGAGTCCCCCTCCCGCCAGCCTTTTCATGGCGGTTTGAACCGCCATGAAAAGGCTGGCAAAAAGGGGAGTCGCGGGGCCCTGCCACGGCCCCATGCAGCTTTTCACTGTCTGCATAGCAGACAGTGAAAAGCGCGACGGGTGCAACTGCACCCGTCGCACAGACGCAACACCACCTGCTCCATTTGGAGCCGGCTCCCGAGTTGTGGCCGAGATCCCCGCTGGGCCGGCGGGCAGAAACCAGGTTTCTGCCCGCCGGCCCAGCAGGTATCTCAAAATAGACCCCACGGGAGTGCGGCTGCATATGCGGCTGCCCGGCGGTTCAACCTTGGCAGCAGGTAGAGTGATTTCACATGAGCGCTGCATTTCACCACGGCAATTTCAAGAGGTGACTGAATCGTGTGCAACAACTCCTTAATTCTTTCACCATTTTTCACTGGAGAACCAGAAGAGGTTAGGAAACCACTCTGTGACCATAGCTGGCCAAAATCATGGACAATTCCAAATCCGTATCTGCTATCAGTATAGATAGTTACCTTCAGTTTGTCAGCGGCATGGCATGCCCTAGTAAGAGCAACCAATTCAGCCACTTGAGCAGAATATACTCTCTCAAGCCAAGAGGCTTCCAAGATACCAGGGATTGTACACACAGCGTACCCGGCTCTCAGTACTCCTACTGAGTCCCTTAAACATGAACCATCAACAAAAATAATGTAGTCATTTTCTTCCAATTGGGTATCTTTAATGTCAGGTCTTGGTTTGGTGCACAGTTCTGTTACCTCAAGACAATCATGTTCTACCTCCTCAGCATCCTCAACTTCTGTATTCTCATTTGGAAGCAAAGTTGCCGGGTTTAACACAGTACATCTCTTCAGTGATACATTTGGTGACCCCAATATAATCGTTTCATGTTTCGTCAATCTGGCATTTGTCATGTGCTGAGTTTTGGTTGTGGTCAATAAAATCTCAACCGAATGTGGGACCATACCTGTTAAAGGGTGTCCCATCACTATGCCTTCACACTGTGTGAGGCTTCGACCAACTGCTGGAACTGCACGCAGACAACCTGGTAAGGCTGCTGCAACTGGGTCAGAAGTAGCTGAAAAATATGCGACTGGTTGGTTTGCACCTTCATGGACCTGAGTCAGAACAGACAAGGAACATGCATCACGTTCATGACAAAACAAGACAAAAGACTTCATGTAATCAGGCATACCTAAAGCTGGAGCCCTACACATACACTCCCTCAGCTCGATGAATGCCTTCATCTCCTTTTCGGACATAGTTAGGGTATCTGGGCCATCCTTAACCTCCTTAACCATCAGTCTCACCAAAGGCTTGGAGATGACTGAGAAATTCGGGATCCACTGGCGACAGTAGCCCACCATTTCCAGAAACATCCTAATATCCCTCCGGGTTGTCGGGGGACTCATCTGCAATATGGCGGTCACTCTCTCCTTGGATATTTTCCTCAACCCTATCTCAATTAGATGTCGTAAGTATTTCACCTCCTTCTGACAGTATTGCAGCTTCTTTGGGGACACCTTATGCCCATTCTTTCCCAAGTGGTTCAGTAAGGCAATAGTATCATCTCTTGTTTTGGATGCAAATAACAAATCATCAATGTACTGCACTAGAGTCGATTGAAAAGGCAATTCCAATGACTCAAAATCCTTTTTTAATATCTGATTGAAGATGAAAGGTGATTTTGAAAACCCTTCAGGAATTCAACACCAACTGTTGACCTTGTCCAAGAATTTGAAACTGAAAAGAAATTGGCTGTCCTCATGAAGAGGCACAGAAAAGAATGCTTGGGACAAATCAACTACCGTGAACCACTCCGCATCACATGGGACCTGGAACATGATCACAGCTGGATTTGGCACTATCGGGCAACACTTCACCACAATGTCATTGATCTTTCTCAGGTCTTGAATGATTCGAACCTTCCAACAGGGCTTTCTTAGTCCCATTATTGGTGAATTACATGGACTACTCATCACTTCCTTCAGCACCCCTTGCTTCACAAAGTCTGCAATTATCTGTGTTACCTGTATAAGGACTTCTTGAGCCATATGATACTGTGGTACCTGGGGGAACACAGCATTCGGCTTCACAATGACTTTGGCTTGTTCTACACCTTTTATCAGTCCCACTTCCTTTCCTGTAAAATTCAACACTTTCTCTGTAACTGTCCCCTGCATAACTGCTGGCAGATCAGTAAATGTGAACATTGGTAAGAAACTTATCAAAGGGTACTCTTCATCTGTGGTCTCCGTCTCGGGCTCTGAGATCTGACCATCATCCCCTTCATCATCACTGTTTGTCTGTACCTCAATGCCTTCATTGGAACAGGTGATAGAACACTTTGTTTTGCACAGTAAATCTCTTCCCAGTAGGGACATGGGACTTGAGTCACAAACCACAAATCTGTGCAATCCCTGCAAAGTACCAATCTCAACCTGAACTGGATCTGTAATCGGGTTAGTCAGGAGCTGGTTTGCCACTCCTACTACCTTTATTGTATGTCCCGAAAGTGGCAACTTCGGAACCTCTGCACTTCTGACTGTGGAGCGTGTAGCTCCTGTGTCAACCAGAAATGACACTTTGTGACCCATCACCTTCCCTTGCACATAAGATCCTCTCTGATCTACTTCTAGGGACGCTGCAAGTCTGCACTCCTCACTGTCTGAACTCTCATCTGACCATTCATCGTTTATTCCATTCTCACCACGCAATGGGAACTGTTGTACTGTGTTACTTTGACTCATTCCTTCACCTTTGACCTGTTGAGGAAGCATCACCTGTTGCTGTCCCATTGGTGCTAAGGGCAACTGCATTTGCTGTCTAGGTACCATTGGAAGCTGCTGTTGTACTTGCTGCATCTGCACTGGTTGCACATGTGGCATTTGCACTTGTTGCATGGGTTGGAGACCCTGCATCTGAACCATGTTATTCTGGAAGTTCGGATTTGAACCCCTCATTCTTGGTCCTTTAACATTTTGGAATGCATTGACAACATTGCTTTGTTGAACAAGCATGACACAGTAACACCTTTTTCATCCCCTGCACATCATTTTGAATTGCGACGGTATTCAAATCTGGACCACAGTTCACAAAACCTCCTCGACCTCTGCCTCTCACTTGCATCTGAAACATTCCATTTCCCTGTGCCTGCTACACCATCTGTTGGACTCCATTTCCCTGCATCCCTGCTTGCGCTGCCTTAATTTGCATCACCATCACTTTCTCCTTCAACTTTCTCTGCTTCAACTCAATTTCGTCACTACAGTATTTCACATACTGCAACACCTCGTCAATCGGCTTCGCTTGCCAACAGATCAAATGATTCTTAATCATCTGGCTAATCTCTGGTCTCAGTCCTTCAACAAACCTGAACACAAGGTGATTCATGTCCTTTGGCTCTATGACTTTTGTACCACTGTAATGCTTGAATGCCTTCAACAGCCTCTAATAGTAGGCGTGTATCGACTCTTTACCCTCTTGTGCAGTTCGATCAATCTTTTGACAATCAATGTTCTGCGGCGACACCTTCTGCTTCAAAAATTCCATCACCTTATAATAATATCTCATCACATCAGGAGACCGAGCTCCTGTAACCTTATCCCTTGCTGGTTCTGCAGCTGGCCAATCCACACTTCTCTTACACTCAAGCCATAAATCAGATGGGACTATAATCTCAAAAAGGGTATTCAGGTCTTCCCAAAGACATTTCGCAAGCTTCACAAACCTGTCGGTCTGCTGATACCACTCTATTGGCTTCTCCCTCAACCTGGGAAAATCATTTGTAAATGACAGAATGTCACCCCTTGACCATGGTGCATGGACAAGAACACCTCCTGCTGTCTCTCTCATTGGTAACATCTTTATTGGACCGGTGTCCGACCCTGGCTTTGCCTGCTGTGGCTCTAGGCAATCACTTTTCCTTTTCTCTCTTTTCTTTGCCCATCTAAGGCTCCCCAAACCTGGGCACTCTGCAGGATCTCCTTAGGGGGTGCCTTCATCCCAGTAGACCTCATGTGATCTAAATCCTTAGGCTCGAAGTCTATCCTCTTCGGTTGTTTCGTATTGTCTAAGTCTATGCCGTATTTTTCTGCTAGGTTTGCCAACCTCTGGTGCACTTTGCTCACTTCTTTGGTTATCTTTGGGCACAAGTACCTCAACTCCTCTTCAGTGTATGACTCTAGCCTGTTCACTCCCATGCTCCCTTCAACTAATTCAGCTGCTTCCATGCCCAATCTCACAAAATTCTGGTACTCTTCTCTTTCCGACCGCTCTGCTGTCGCAGGGGTAATCTGTGGTGAATTCAACTTGTCTAACCATTCATTCAGTTGTTGCGCTGTCAACCCTTGCAAAGAGATATTCCCAGCCTGCATCATTGGTGTTTGCGGTACATTCGCACTTGAGATCTGCGGAGTCAGCAGTCCCAAACCTGATTGTCTCATGGCATCTGGAGGAACCCCTATCGGACTGAAGTCTAACAGGGACCTAGATCTGTCAACTGTCTGTTCCACTGGTGTTAATCGTTGAGAGCTCCTTGCGAACCCTCCTCTTGTCATGTCTTTTGTCATTATTCCCTGATCACATACGCTAGGCTTGGCCTGCATATACAATGGTACTGGTGGACCGACTGTAATAGGTAAGGATATGGCGGCTGGTGCCTGCTTATTTCCCACAACCTGTGGAACATTAACTCCCATATTCTGATTCATTGTCTGTACCGTAGCCAACTGTGGCCCTGCGACCGAAGTGTAACTCGGAACCATCTTTTGCTGTGGCTGGGGCAGTAAAAGTGGAGTTGGCTCAATCTGTACTAATTTTGGCCTCGTTAATGCCTGATCTGATGGCACCATCAAGCTCGTAGTAGTTTCTAGTACTGGGACATCAGGGTAGAGTCTCTGAACCGGTGGTGGCTGCACCTGCATCTGCATCTCTGGGGCAGTAGACACACTGACACTATTCTGTACTCGAGCTGGCGTTGCAACAGTAGTTACCTGTACCATATTTGCTGTCCCCTGATTCTGAGTTGAATTGGTAGGACCTGCACTAGTACTCGGTCTATTATCATCTACGGCATATGGTGGTGGTCGATCATGTAACAACTGATTTAGGAACTCATCATCATCTGAGTCATGTGCATCTACCCAGGACTTTTTAGTCTCCTTCTCTTTTCTAGAGCCCTTGTCCGTCTTACAGTTGCCTTTACCCCCTTGCGTTTCAGCTTCTTGAGTTATAGCCGGAAACATTCTAACTCCATCTATTATCTCCCATCTCCACATCCTGTGCTCACTATCCCACCTAGCCTCCACTAGTGTCTTTTCTGCTTTCCTCATTCTCCTCTCAAATTTCTGCTGCCATTGTCGTATGGCCATCAGTTCCCAAATTGCTAATGCCTCAAACTGTGCTGGCCGCGGAGGGTGCTTTTGCTCATTTAACGCCTTCCGCAAATTCTCTAAGATCCCTATATTGAATGACCCCTTATCCGGAAATGCCAAACACCCGTCTTTCTCAGTTAATTTGCACCACTGTTTTAGCCAAAGACATGGCGCGACTCCCTTCTCTTCCGTTACGGCATAAGCCGGAGTATCCTCTGGCGGTGTAGGCTTTCCGACACTCGCGGTAATATACACATCTCCCCTCAAAGCGCTTCTTAGAGCCTTGAAAAACTTCAGTTTTGCGTCTTTTATTTTGCTAACAATTGAATCAGGAAGTGACTTTAATTCCCAAAACACTCTTCGTCTACCTTCTCAACCAATTGCCTCTCACGGACGGCTGCCAATCCGTGCGCGACCCTTCTCACTAACCGACCTATCCCAGCGCGGCTCCAATGATGTCACACTCACACACACTGCGGCTGACAAAGTCTTGCGGCTTGTCATCCTCACACTCGATTCACACAAAAACTAATGCAATATATTGCGAGCACTAACAAAACTCAAATTTGCCGGTTTACTACAGAAAGGGTAACACAATCGCTTCAGAACTTCACAGAGATTTCACTTGAAGCCTCAGGTGCTACTCTCTCCTTCTCAGATCCCGCATTCGCAAGCAAAATTTGACCCGCAAATTCTACTCTCGACTTGTCAATGGCTCTTCCTAGTGCACTTTAGAACTTACCAAATCTCCATCAAAGTTTTCATTCACTCACTTTGACTCAAACTCGACTCGTCAACCACGCCCAATTGACCCATTAAACCACGCAAACTACAACATAAACCAAGTGTCTCATACACTTATCAATATACTCCGGAGTCTTAGACCACGCAGGGTCCGTACATCACCAACAACCACGTGGACAATTTTTTAGCACAAAGCGCCATACTCACATGAAGTTTGCCAACTTCCCTACTCTCATACTGCGGAGTACGCACACTCCTCTAAAACATTACCTGGCCTAAAATTCTCATAATCCTCACAATTCACCTGCGGTATGCCTACGTCACCCACACTATCACTAGAACGCTGTGAACATACCCAACTCACTTCGGCAAGCTCTGAGATTCCGGGAAAGTCATTCGGGACTTAGGGGCACATAATTTCTCCAATTTGCATTATCTCACAAACAATTTCTAACCAATGGTCCCTCGTCCTAGGGCCCCAAAGGGCCAAAACCGTCCTCTACTACCAGAACTGATAACACGTCCAAACCTTGATAGTTTACTTATAAGGGGACTCGTTTTAGGCCAATGAATCTTTTGACCCTGATTGGAGACTCCTTAGAACGAGATATCTCATTAGCATCTCAATTAATAGATCAATAACCTCATCAATATTCACAATAACTAATCAATTCTGATTAATCAATAACATTTAATAAGAATCAAACAAACCATGACCCTTCAGCCATGAATAATCACGCAAATCTAGTAAGAGTTAAGATATTTATTTCCCATTAGTTACAATCTAAAGTCATCATGTTTATTAGTCTCAATATCAATAAGCACATCAAAAGCACTATAATATGACTCCTTGAATAAGACTTTATCAAAGCAAAGATGAACATCAGAACAAAGCACGACTTCAACATGAATCAACTTTAGCAGAGTAACATTAGTATATTATTGAACAAAGCAAGAATTCAGTAATTTGTCTATTTGCATCCGGAAATTAGTGAACGCCTTAACTAACCACAAATTCGCATCAGCATGTTGAGCTTAATGCAAAACAATTTAGCAACACAAATTTGAAAAACATCTAGCTATGGCCTCTATCAAAAGAGCAGTTGTTACCTAGAAAGAAAAGCCAAGCAGACAATTACAGTTTCATCATCAAATAGTTACCCCTCCGAATAGGGCAGCATACGGCTTCAGTCTTCGTCCTCAGGACATTGGTTGATTCGCCATCAGCCGGGATAAACAGCAAAGTCTCAGTAAAGTGGGGCAAAAGCTCTTCCCTCATAAGGAGGAAAAGTAAGTATCAGGCAAAGAGGAAAAGGTGAGGATGGTTTAGAGTAAAAGACAAAGGTTTTTCAGAGTAACAGCTAGGGATGGCTAAAAATGGCTGAAGAACAATAGATGGTTTCTCCTTGGGTCACGTCATTATATCAAAATTGTCTAACAAGCCCCTAATTTCCCATTGGGCAATATTTGGTGCATCGTTATCTATGTCCAATAATCCGTCGATCACCTTACTAGAATTTTCACCTAAGACAATTCTCATGTAGTTTATTGGCTCCTGTATTTGACGTCTTCAGCGGGTAGAATGTCAGGTAAGAAAAGTTACACTCGTCGCTCCAGTCAGTAGTACCATTGGGGGTCATTACGACCCTGGCGGCCGGCGGTAAGGTGGCGGTAACACCGCCAGCAATTATAACCGTGGCGGAATTGCCAGGGCCATACCGCCGGCCCCTCCAATATCCCGCCAGGATTCCGCCTGGCGGTCATAATCTCCAGGGCAGCGGTGAAAGGCTGGCGGTAAGGGGACTTTGGGTGCCCCTGGGGGCCCCTGCACTGCCCATGCACTTGGCATGGGCAGTGCAGGGGCCCACAGGCATAGCCCCGTCACGCATTTCACTGCCCGAATTTCGGGCAGTGAAATGCGCGGCGGGTGCTACTGCACCCGCTGCACATCAGCATTGCCGCTGGCTCTATTACGAGTCGGCAGCAATGTTGATGTGATATTTCCGCTGGGCCAGCGGACGGTAACAGTGTTACCGTCCGCTGGCCCAGCAGAAATGTCATATTAGGGAGCCAGGAATACCGCCGACAATGGCGGTATTCTGTCTCCCGCTGCCTCGGCGGTCTTTTTGCAAGACCGCTGAGGTCGTAATGACCCCCTTTGTCTTTACCAATTGAGGCGACCTTGTACCTGTTGCGAATTACACTGTTGCATTCGGCAAGAATGTCTCCTTGAGCAAGTCGGGTCTCACGAGAAATAATTTACTATGGTTACACACACATCTCTAGCTTCTGGAAAAGTACAGCTTCATGTCCTTCAGTAAAACAGCGCATTGCACGTTAGGAAAAACACATTTAATATGAGACCAGGCAGCTAGGCCCAGACTCTTGCTAAATAAGGCCTAGTGATTAATTTAGCAAACCTAATGCAATAATTCTTAATAACAATACAAAATCATACATTAATACATTAGTAATTCATCATTAGTCAGTTACATTAATTATCGTATACATTGCTGGCCACTCCCGTGGGCACATTTCAAACGTGCGCATTACACTAACACATTTTCTATGCAGCTTTATTAGACATTATTATGCAAGCTTCTCACATTAATATCAATTTAAAAGGCACACTCCAACAAAAGTGAAATACGTTATTTAGAAATGTTCTCAAAATGGGAGTCATGTTGTATCTTACTGATTAGGCAATACAACTTATTTCAGGGTTTCATATTTCGATGCTTCGCACAAACCATCACATTTAATCATCTTTATCTTATAAATTTAATTTTGAATATCTGAAGCCTCCCCCTTCCTTTTCTTCATAGTCTTTCTGATCATCCTATCATAACCCCCTTGGGAACCAAAGTGTGAAAATGTATAGTTCCCAGAGCTCAAAAACCAGCTTAGAAATGAATAACATGTTAAGTTACAAATTCGTAGTTGGTAAAGTCCCTAAAATGTTTTGGATGTTTTAATGCTTTTCTTACATTAGTTTGCACCAGAACTGGACCATGCATTGCGTCTCCATATGTAGAACTTCCACAATATCTAGTTCTGTGATCTGTTTCAAGATTTTCAGGGGAAGATAGATACTTCGAAGGGAACACATTCATTTTGTTGCTTGTAGAAGAATGTCATCATAATACAAATAAATAATATACATAGGCTGGCCCCCCTGTGTTTGTTCAGAGTGATTTGATCCCCATACTGGACCCTATATCGAAGAACAAGATGTAAATATATAATTTTACATATAATTAAGTTGATGGTCATGGATTGTAACTGTGCATGATGGTCAGTCCTACAAACTATGCCATACCCAACCAAGCTGTGTGCTCATTTACAATCTTTCTGTGGTGCAATGCTTCACATTATACTACAATGTGAGCAACTGCTAGAGCCTATTGGGGCTTGAGTTTCCCAATACAATTTTTACATGCACCACAACTCACACTTTCCTCTCAACCCAAACACTAAATGCAGAGGAGAGTAAATGGATGGTTCAAGTGCCTTGTTATATTAGTAGAATGCACATTTCCAAATGTATTTAGACTAAAAGGGCAAACCAGCAGGGTATTTTGTGATGTTAGGGGGTTTCTGATGATAATGGTTGAGAGTGAATATTTAAGTAAATGGATATGAAACATTTGCTAACAGGTTGTATGCATCCAGTGCATTAAAACATAAATCTTAAGACATCCATTTGAGCTATAAAGTAAATTGAGCTTTCGTTAATATATTAAGGCCCTCATTACAAGCCTGGCAGTCGGTGATAAAGCGGTGGTAATACCGCCAACAGGCTGGTGGTAAAAAAATTGGAATCATGACCACGGCGGAAACTGCCAACACATACAGCCACTTTAACAATCCGACCGCCACGGCGGTAGCAACAAACACCGCAGCGGTAACTGTCAACAGCCAGGCGGAAGACAATGTACCGCCCACTGCATTACAACACGCCCATCCGCCAGCTTTTCCGGGGCGGTACCAACGCCATCAAAAGCACGGCGGAAACAGAACACAGAAGGGAAACGACTCACCTCTCGACACTCAAGGAAGAACCAGGGAGCCATGGAGCTCGAACTGCAGGTGTCCCCCATGCTGGTGTATCTTCTCATACACCAGGAGCATGAACGCCGGCAAAGACGACCACGGTGAGAACTGCACCTAGCACACAGGGGAGGGGGGAGGAAAAAGAGAGTGACACACACACGCAACACGCAACACTCCCACCCCCATCCTCACCCCCAACACCATACATTCAAACATATGCAACAACATCACATATACACCCTGTAACCCTCAGGAATAACGCAAGGGCAAAAGGAATGGAGTAACATGAGTGTAATATTAGAAATTTTGAGAAATAAGTTCATAAAGGAATAAACAGTATGTACAATATATACAATATATGCAAAAGGAAGGACAATGCCCACTCCAAAACATCCATGGCCCACTGGACCAAAACACATAGGCCAAGGCCACACTTGACTCCTGCCTCAATACGGAGAGAACAGTGCAGGGGCCTCAGGTCCAAAACACACAGGCACCTCAGGGGGACGGTGAATGGGGGGGAACCTCAGCCAGAAGATGGTATAACGCTACTGGCCTGGAGGGGGCTCCATGCCCACGGCTTGGTCCCGGGGAGTGCAAGGCCACAGTCTCTCAAGTGGGTGGTTTGCCCACTGCTTGGTCCTGGGGAGTGCAAAGCCACAGTCTCTCAAGTGGGAGGTTTGCCCACTGCTTAGTCCTGGGGAGTGCAAGGCCACAGTCTCTCAAGTGGGTAGTTTGCCCACTGCTTGGTCCTGGGAAGTGCAAAGCCACAGTCTCTCTAGTGGGTGGTTTGCCCACTGCGTGCTCCTGGGGAGTGGAAGGCCACAGTCTCTCAAGTGAGTGCCAGTTTTCCACTGGTTCTGGAGGGGGTCTTGTGCCCAGTGTGCTTCATCCTTGCAAGGAGGGGCTGAGTGGATGGCTTCTTCCACTGGTTCTGGAGGGGGCATGGTGCCCAGTGTGCTTCATCCTGGCAAGGAGGGACTGAGTGGATGGCTTCTTCCACTGGTTCTGAAGGGGGCCTGGAGCCCAGTGTGCTTCATGCTGGATGGTGCAAGGTCACAGTCTCTCACCTGTTTGTCACACCGATAGGTGTTGCAGGATCCAGGATGCACTGCAGCCCATGTAGTCACCACTACACACTGCTCTCCGGCGGTGACGGCTGCTCAGTGGATGCCAGTTGCGCTGCAGGTGGCGGTGCAGGCAGTGGTGGTGGTAGCCTCCAGGTCATCCCCTGCAACCTCGGCGGCTGCCCACTGGGGCTGCTGCTGCTGGCAGTGGTGCTGCTGGCGGTGGGGCAGGTGGCGGTGCTGGCAGCAGTGCATGTGGCGGTGCTGGCCGTGATGCAGGTAGCAGTGCTGGCCGCAGTGGTGGTGGTGGCCTCCAGGCCTTCACCTGCAGCCTCGGACAGCTGAAGTGCCATGGCAGGTGTTCTGTGTCCCTTTCTACCCTTGCTTCTGCCAGCTGGAGTCTTTGTCTTGCCCTTGCAGGCTGGTTGTGCCTCCTTCCCCTTGCTGGCTGGTGTCCCCTTCTTGCCCTTGCCAGGTGGCGGACCCTTCTTGGCTTTGTCAGATGGTGCTGGCACACTGGCTGGGCGGACCGGTGCCTCCTTGGAGCCTCTCACAGCTGCAGAAAACACAGTGGCCGTGGATTGAGTGGCTGAGGTGCTGGGCTGGGTTCTGGCCACCCTGGCCCAAGGTGAAGGACGGGGGGAGGGGTAGGGCAGAGGTCAATGTTGTTGAGGAAAAGTTTCTTAGGGACACTGGGGTGGGAAGAGGGTGAAGGTTTGGGAGTGGAGGAAGAGGGAGTGGGTGTAGGAGGTGTCAGTCTGCTGTGTTTGGGTGCAGGTGCATGGGCTGGATGCTGTTGTGAGGTGGATGGCTGTTGGGTGTGTGTGTGCTTGCTTTTTTGTACTTTGGGAGGAGGGGTTACACACACAGTGGGAGAGGACACAGGGGACATGTGCATGGATGTGGGGGTGGTTACTGCCAGTGAGGGGTGTGTAGTGATAGGCGTGCTGGTGATGGAGGTAGTGGATGAGGATGTAGTGCATGCAGGTGTGAGTGGAGACGTTAGTGGGAGGGAGGTGGACAACAAGGAGGAGGGGGACACAGTGGAGGCAGTGGATGTTGGTGTGTCTATATGGGGGATGGTGCTTGTGTGAGTGCCTGTGAGATGAATTGTGGTGCTTGTTTTGCCTGAACCACTTCTGTGTGTTGATTTGGGTGATTGCTGGTCTGAAGTTGTGCTTGGGATAGGCTGGGCTTGAGGGGATTGGGACTGGACAGAGCAAGTTGGAGGGGGGAGGCTGGAGACAGTGACAATGGCTGCCATCAGTGCGGAGGCCAGAGCCTGGAATGCTCTCTGTTGGGCCGCAACGCCAGAGTGAATGCCCTCCAGGTAGGCATTTGTTTGTTGCAAATGCCTTTCGACACCCTGGATGGCATTCAGTATGGGTCACTGCCCAACAGTGAGGGATCTTAGGAGGTCAAAAGCCTCCTCACTGAGGGCATAAGGGCTGACTGGGGCAGGGCCTGAGGTGCCTGGGGCGAAGGAGATGCCCACCCTCCTGGGTGAGCGGGCACGGGAAACACGATGAGGGGCTGGTGGGAGGGCGGTGCTGGTACGGGGTGGTGGCTGTACCTGTTGTTGGGGTGGGCACAGAGGTGTCCGCCACCGCCAGGGAGCTTCCATCGAAGGAGGTGTCTCTGTCGGTAGTGTCCCCTCCTGTCTCCGTCGTGGTGCTCCCCTCGCCCTCCGTCCCACTGGTGCCCTCACCGTTGGTGGATTCGGCCTCCAGGCCCATGTGGGATGCAGCTCCCTCTGTTGCCGGTGCCTCTGCTCCCCGCCAGATGATGCTAATGCACACAAGGACAGGGTGACAAAACAAAGAGGGGGGAGACACAGAGGATACACTTGGTCAATGCTACAACACTACCATTGGCGTACACAACACACAGGGAACATCCCTATGCACTAGGCCGTGCACTACCAGTTACAATGCTAGTCACCAGCCCATGGGGTACAATACCTAACACCATTAGCTGCACACCTGAAACCCACAGGACCCTGCCCAGTAGTAGATGCTCACTAACACTATTGTGGTTGGAGTTCATCTGAGCTTGCCCGTCATTGAACATACCCTGCCATGTTCGCCCTGGCCTAGGGGCACCCACAGCCCACATCCCCCACCCAGGTAAAATCTGAATGCGCGCAAACTCATGATTCTGAATCTGTACTCACCCCCTTGTGGCTGCTGTGATGCCTTCAAGCACCCATCCAAATCCGGATGGGCCACTGCCAGGATGCGGAACATCAGGGGAGTCAGGGTACGACGGGCACCCCCTACTCGTTGGGAGGCCAGCCCCAGCTGGGCCTCCGCTGTGTTCCTTGCCCAGCGGCACAGGTCCTCCCACCGTTTGCAGCAATGGGTGCTCCGCCTGTCAAAGACCCCCAGGGTCCGCACCTTCTTGGCGATGGCACGCCAAATACCCTTTTTCTGATGGGCACTGACCTGCAGAAAAAATGCAGCAGAAAAGGGATTAGTCATACTGTCCGGACTGTCATACATTGACCACCATACATGCAGCGCTCTGCCCAGGACCCCTCAAACCCCACCCTACACGGGGCTTACACACAAAGCACTCCATACATTGATGGCCAACACATCATGCACACATTGTTCTCATCTGTTTGTCTGGAGGACCATAGAGTAAAGTGTACTGGGGTGGACCCCATCCACTAGTCTCTCCAACTCCTTGGAAGTGAAGGCAGGGGCCCTTTCCCCAGACACTCAAGCCATTGTCGCTTCCAGACACAGGTCACAGCAGCACTTGCAGTGTAGGTCCTCTCCTGTTGAAGGTCAGGTAGCAAGTGAGTGCACAGATAGAAAATGGTGGTCACGTCGGCGGCAGTGCGTACCTTCACCACCAGCGTACATCGCCATTGGCTCCTGGAACCCATAGGACCCAATGATAACCAATGCGATCGTGTGCGGCGGTCGTCGACCGCCGACCGCAGAGGTGCACAACACCAGCGGAATTACCTCATTTCCACTTGTCTCTCCTCACAGGTCAGGCAGCCGCCATTTCAGGGGGGCACAGGCCATGGCACTTAACTACATTACAGGAGACATTGGCACAGCAACTGAGTCATGAGTTCACATACTGTTTCTGTAAAGGAAGAAATGCATATTAATAATGACATATGTGTGAATATGACCTTCTGCTCACCGATTTTAACCCTAGAGTTCAACCAGTGAGGATGAATAGGAGATGGAGACATCCCCCCTTGTACAGACCCCTGGTGGACCTGGCGACAATTATCCTGACTCTCAGACTTGATAGGGCTACAATCCAAAAACTGTATGCCCAATTGGAGCCAGACCTGATTTCAGCTATCCACCACCCCACAGGTATCCCCCCTCTAGTGCAGGTGCTGTCAGTGCTCCATTTCCTGGCAAGCGGTTCCTTACAAGCAACAGTGGCCATGGCATCAGGGATGTGCTGACCAGAGTGTTGTCTGCCCTGCTGAAACACATGTGTAGCTACATCGCATTCCCCCCAGGTGGAGGATTTGTCCACAGTGAAGGCTGACTTCTATGCACTGGGACATATCCCCAACATCATTGGTGCTATTGATGGTACACATATTGACTCCCCCCCCCCAGAGAAATGAACAAGTGTTCAGAAATAGGAAAAGCTCTCCCTCTATGAATGTGCAGATGGTGTGTTTGGCGGACCAGTACATCTCCCATGTCAATGCCAAGTATCCTGGCTCTGTGCATGATGCCTTTATCTTGACGAATAGCAGCATTCCATATGTGCTGTCTCAACTCCAGAGGCACAGGGAGAGGCTAATAGGTGAGCCCATGATCCCCACCCAGTTGATGTAGGTATATCGGTGTGGGTTTGGCCCTAAGGGTGAGTGTGTGACTAACAGGTATCCCTTGAATATTTGCAGATGACTCTGGTTACCCCAACCTCTCATGGCTACTGACCCCAGTGAGGAATGCCAGGACAAGGGCAGAGGAACGTTACAATGAGGCACATGGGCGAACAAGGAGGATCATTGACAGAACCTTTGGCTTCCTGAAGGCCAGATTCCGGTGCCTCCATCTGACAGGTGGATCCCTGTACTACTCATTCATGAAGGTGTGCCAGTTCATCGTTGCATGTTGCACAAGCTAGCCTTGAGACGCCAGGTGCCTTTTATGCAGGAGGATGAGCCTGGGGATGGATGTGTGGCAGCGGTGGAGCCTGTGGATAGTGACGAAGAGGAGGAACAGGACAAAGATGTGGACAACAGAAGTACACTAATTCAACAGTACTTCCAGTGACACACAGGTACGACACAGTGACTTCACCTTCCATTGCAGTTTTGTGTTTGACATTGAACATGTCAGCCTGATTTCCCTATTTCTATGGCCACTTACTGTACCCTTCGGCATCTCTATTTTCAGATCTCTGTGCCCCACTCTGGCTCCTGGTGTGTTACATGCTGCGCACTGCAGGTCATACCTATGTAAATATTACAGTACATTTGAATTTCAATGTTTACAGTTTGTGAAACTAATACATTTGTCATAGAATTCACAGACTCCATACTTGAATTTGTTCCAAGGGTGTTTATTTAAATGCTAATAAGTGTAGAGGGTATTGCAATGAGCTGGGTTGCTGATGGAGGAAAGTCCAGGGTAGAGTCCAGTCTATTTGTATCACAGGTGCATTGTCCAAGGGGGCATAGGAAGTGTAGCAATGGCAGTTCAAGGTGGACAGGGTGACAGAGTGGGACAGAAGGGTGACTATCAGGAGAGTCTTATTTCCTGCGAGGGTTTGGCAATGTTCTCTGGCTTCTGCCTGGATTGCAGGGATCTTTTGCGGTGTGGTTCTCCTTCCGCAGGGGGTGGGGTGTTGGTGGCCTGTTGGTCCTGTGGCGGGCCTCCTGTCCACTAGCGCCGGTGGAGGGCTGTTCTTTGGTTTGGCTAGTGTCAGGGGCCCGTTGGTGTGCCACTGCCTCCCTCATGGTGTTGGCCATGTCTGCCAGCACCCCTGCAATGGTGACCAGGGTGGTGTGGATGTCCCTCAGGTCCTCCCTGATCCCCAGGTACTGTCCCTCCTGCAGCCACATGGTCTCCTGCAGCTTGGCCAGTATCTGGCCCATGGTCTCCTGGGAATGGTGTATGCTCCCAGGATGTTGGTGAGTGCCTCGTGGAGAGTTGTTTCCCTGGGCCTGTCCTCCCCCGTCGCCCAGCAGTGCTCCCAGCTTCCCTGGTGTCCTGTGCCTCTGTCCCCTGAACCATGTGCCCACTGCCACTGACCCCAGGTCCCTGATCGTCCTTTGTTTGTGGGGTTTCCTGGGGCCCCTGTAGTGGTGGACACACTGCTGATTGACGTGTCCTGGGGACAGAGGTATTGGCCCGCTGGGTGCGTGCTGTGCTGGTGTTTCCTGAGGAGGGAGGCTCTATGGTGGGTTGGGACTGTGGTTGGGTCACTGACTGTCCAGAGGTACCTGATGGGCCAGGTTGGTCATCCTGATCCAGGCGTGCAGAGCTGCTGTCATCACTGTGAGCCTCTTCGGAGGGGGACTGGATGTGGCTGGCACCTCCTCTCAGGTGACGTTGAGTGAGGGTCCTGTGGGGAAGTAAATGCAGTGTTATTGTATCTGCGTGTGCCATCTTGTGCATGGATATGCTTCCCTCTATGGTTGTTATTAGCAAGGCAGCTTTGGCTTGTGTGAGTTGTGCTTGGTTTGGCTAAGTTATTATCACTAGTGTGCATGCTGTGGTGATGGGTGTCCATGCAGGTCTGTGATGGGGGTCCATGCATTGTTGTTGCATGCAGAGCTTGGTTTCGGGATGGGTGGGTTGTGATGGTGGGGTATATGTGAGGTGGTGTGGTGAAGGGGGTGAGGGTAGGGGTTGTTGTTTGTGATGGCATGCAAGTAGGGTGGGGGATTAAGTAGTAAAAATGTGACTTACCAGAGTCCAGTCCTCCTGCTACTCCTGCCAGGCCCTCAGGATGCATGATCACCATGAATTGCTCGCTCCTCCCATGTTGTTAGTTGTGGGGGAGGAGATGGGGGTCCACCGCCAGTCCTCTGTACAGCTACCTGGTGTCTTGCAACCACAGAACGCACCTTCCCCCGTTGGTCGTTCCACCTCTTCCTGATGTCATCCCTTGTTTTGGGGTGCTGTCCCACGGCGTTGACCCTGTCCACGACTCTCCGCCATAGCTCCATCTTCCTTGCAATAGATGTCTGCTGCACCTGTGATACGAATAGCTGTGACTCTACCCGGATGATTTCCTCCACGATGGCCCTTAGCTCCTCCTCAGAGAACCTGGGTTGTCTTTGTGGTGCCATGGGTGTAGTGTGAGTGGTATGTGTGAGGGTGTGTGGGGTGATGTGTTGGGGTGTGTGCTGTGAGGTGCGTGGATGGTGGGGGGGTGATGGTGTTTTGTGGCTTAGATTCAGTGGATGCTCCTGGCTTGTCTCTCTCACTTGCCAATATGTTTGGGTCGTAAAGGGTTGTGGGTATTGGGGGTGTGTGTTTTATAGTGTTGTGGGTGTGGTGTGTGTATGTGTGTCAGGTGTGGGTAGTTTGAATTGTCCAATGTGGTGTTGTTTTGTTAGAGTGTGTCTATTTTGAGCGCGGCGGTATGTCCCACCAATGGTTTACCACGGTTGAATGTCCGCGGTGGTGATTTGTGGGTCATGATGCTGTGAGCATATTTCGGTTGGCTTAACGGTGTGGGTTTTGGTACCGCCAGTTTATCACTGGCCTTTGGGCTGGCAGACTTGTGTGGATGTCTGTATAGTGGCAGATTTCTATGTGTGGTTCATAATATCCATAGCGGTACACCGCTGCGGTCACGGTATGTTGGCGGCAGTCAGCATGGCGGTAAATGGCACTTACCGCCAACGTTGTGATGAGGGCCAAAATGTAGTACCAGCCTTGTGGTAATATTATACAGTTATTTCTGGCACCAGCTTGCATGGTGATTTGGAGAAGTGGTATCACATGTAAACTGATTTAATATCTGTAAATTGTTAAGTATTATGAATCACATCTCCTAGAAAGAAGATGGATGAATCCGTGGAGGTGGAACTGTGTCAATTATTGGCTAGACCCCGAAAATAGTTTCTGTGTTTAAAACCACTGTGTTTAGCAATGTGCATTTATTGTACCGTGTTGTAAAATAGATTTTAAATAACCAATTCAGGCAGAAAGAAACAAATTGCCAAGTGAACCCGTTCAATTTAATTAAGCCCAACAGCACCCAAAGTATTTGAGAATCATGATGGTACACAGTAGCCTTAGCACTTTTGCAGCACGCTAAATGCAACAGGAGTATTATCATCACTTTGTCAGCAACTGGCTGCTACACTGACTCTCTTTTGATTGATCAAAACATTTCCCTTTTCCAAATAAATCTATGCTCTCAACATCACCATCATAATTAGCCAAAAAAAACACCTTTGTTTGGCGGTATGCTCAGCAGAGCAACCAGCTATTGAAAGGATATTCATATTTTGAATATAGGGAAGTTTGGAACTCCTTATAGAAAAACATTACAAATGTGGTTACTGGTTGAACTCTAGTCAGGGTAAGGTACAGGCAGACTCTAAATTAACCTTTGCTCGTCCTCTGGTAGATTGGCAGAACACAGTCAGGCTTAACTTAGAGCAGTGTGGAAAGTATTTTTTGAACACTTCAAGCAGTAAAACAACGATAACATCACACACAAAAAATCCACACCATGTTAGAACAACAGATCACAATTTACTAAATACAACAAGACCAAAATGACAAAAATCCAATAAGTAGAACTGGAAATATTGAATTCAAAGTTTTAAGCAAAAATAGGGCAAAAAAACACTAGACCGGGACAAAGTCAAAAGTTCAGGCTGGCCGCAATGGAATGCCAGCTGGCTACAGAAGCCCAGTTAGGCCCTCTGAACCAAAATACCTTATGAATCCGTGTTAAAGATGCGTTGCACAGCCGAGGCGTTGCATCGGTTCAGAGATGCAGCACAGCTGCGGTGTGAGGTCCTGTTGTATCGATGTAGAGGATTGTGTTGACAGGGCTTGCAATGCCAAGGCTGGTGTCGACGATGTGTTGCACAGTCAAGATGATGAGCCAGTTCCGATGAGGGATGAAGCTGCGATGTATGGTTTTGTCATTGTCATCAAGGCTGCAGTCAATGAGAGATGTTAAGTGCTTGTGCCAGGAAAGCATTGCTCAGTGAGGTTCCAAAAGTGGTGCATCAAACTCAAGAAGTGTGATGCGGTAGCGATGCAGGTCTGTTGCAAGAGGTCTCATACATGCAGCAGCAGCAAAGCATTGGTTCTATGTGAGGATGCATGGCTCAGCTAAGGAGATGTGTCAGTTTTGCTCGGGATGTGTTGCTCAGCAGAGAGGATGTGTCGGTTCCACTGGCAAGCACCCTAAGACCAATTCCATAGGTCCAGGACTGGGGTGGCATCACTGGGGAGATTAGATTCACAACTGGCAGAGTCCAGGTGCAAAAGGAGGGTGGTTAGAAGTCTTTTATGTCCCTTAGACTTCAGATCAGGAGGTCAGCCAACTAGCCCTTGGAGCCACTCTGGCTTCTGGGGTCGAGTGATGCAGGTCCAGACCTTCTTACCAAGGCAAATGGCAGCAGGTCAGCATAGCAGAGCAGGATTCAAGTGGTGTAGCAGCCAGCAGAATGGTGTAGGAGGCTGGCCTGGTATGTGGTGGGTACCTATGGTACTTACACCTCATACCAGGTATCCCTTATTAGTGTAGTGTAGTCAGTGTCTAGAAGCCAGGCTCTCTAGAGGTAGCTGTGGATGAGCAGCCAAGGCTTATCTAGGAGACATGCAAAGCTCATGCAATACCACTGTAGCCACACTTAGTACTTACACACATGAAGGAAAACACTCAGGCCCTCATTCTGACCTTGGCGGGCGGCGGAGGCCGCCCGCCAAAGTCCCGCCGTCAGGTTACCGTTCCGCGGTCGAAAGACCGCAGCGGTAATTCTGACATTCCCGCTGGGCTGGCGGGCGGCCGCCTTCAGGCCGCCCGCCAGCCCAGCGGGAAAGAGGCTTCCACGATGAAGCCGGCTCGGAATCGAGCCGGCGGAGTGAAAGCTGTGCGACGGGT
This sequence comes from Pleurodeles waltl, assembly GCF_031143425.1. Taxonomy (NCBI): domain Eukaryota; kingdom Metazoa; phylum Chordata; class Amphibia; order Caudata; family Salamandridae; genus Pleurodeles; species Pleurodeles waltl. The sequence goes on from NC_090444.1 coordinate 639,133,932, forward strand.
GCAGTTGCACCCGTCGCGTATTTCACTGTCTGCGCAGCAGACAGTGAAATACATTTAGGGGCCCTCTTACGGGGGCCCCTGCAGTGCCCATGCCAGTGGCATGGGCACTGCAGGGGCCCCCAGGGGCCCCGCGACTCCCCCTACCGCCATCCGGTTCCCGGCGGGCGGACCGCCGGGAACTGGATGGCGGTAGGGGGGGTCGGAATCCCCTCGGCGGCGCAGCTAGCTGTGCCGCCTTGGAGGATTCCAATGGGCGGCGGTACACTGGCGGGTGACCGCCAGTGTTGCCGGTCCGACCGCGGCTTTACCGCCGCGGTCGGAATGCCCATTGGAGCACCGCCGGCCTGTCGGCGGTGCTCCCGCGGTCCTCCAACCCGGCGGTCATGGACCGCCAGGGTTGGAATGACCACCTCAGTGTTACAAAAATAAAGGTACTTTATTTTGGTGACACAAGTACCAAAAATACCATAGAGACTATACTCCTTTAGGAGGTAAGTAATACACAAATTATATAGCTAGTATGCAGAAATAGGCATAAAAACAGTTATAAAACAGCGCAATTAGTGAAAATCACAATAGTTGGAAATGGGCCTGGGGGAGCACGAACCATATACTACGAAAGTATAATGTGAAAGTCGGTCCTCCACCTAGGCAAGTGTAGTGTGTAGAGGGAAGCTGGGAGTACTAGAAAAGCTCAAAGGTAAGTACCACAACCCACCCCAGCGACCAGGAAAGCAGGAGTAAATCACAGTAACTTTCCCAGAACACACACAGAATCAAGAAGAAGAATTATGCAAAACCCAGAAGAGACTGCAAGACACCAACAGTGGATTCCTGGACAAGAAGACCTGTGGAAGAAGGGGACCCAGATCAAGAAGCACAGAAGAGTCCAGGAACGGCAGGAGGCCCTACCAACCCGGATGAAGGTGCAAAAGGTTAACCACCGGTAAAGAAGAAAAGTCAGCACTACACCCAAAAAGACGAAGTCGGGTTCCTGGAGGGTGCAAGTGATGTCCCATGCCGGATGGAGGATTGTAGTCAGGTTTGCATCGTCGGAGTCCGCCAACATGCCTTGGCACACGTAAAGCACATGGTTAGCAGAAAATAGCGCTGACAGGGACCAGGAAGGACCACGTGGACTCTACCCAGGAGGGGGAATCAGAGGGGGCCCTCAGCGACTCAGAGAACCCACAGAAGATCAGACAGTGCACACAGGACAGGAGTTGCAGAAGAGGTCCATGTAGCACTACAACAAAGGCTTCCATGCTACTGGAGAACAACTCAAGAAGCTGTGCATCACAGGATAGAGTGATGGGGTGGCACGTCAAGATGCATGAAGATCTTGGAGCAAGGATGCCAACAAACCTTGGCAGCTGCAAAAGACGCAGTGCAGGGGGGTACTGTCTTGCATGGGGAGGCAAGGTCTTACCTCTACCAAAGTTGGACAGTTGGAAGAGAGGACCGTCAGGACCACTGCACTCCACCACCCGTGATGCAGGATCCACGCAGCTCAGCAGGAGAGGGGATCCATGCAGCCGATCGTTGTTGCAGTCAGTGCCTGAAGAAGCAGGGGAGTGACTCCTTCACCCCAAGGGAGATTCCTTCTTCCTTCTGATGCAGGCTGAAGACGTGCTGTCCTCAGAGGATGCACAATTGGGGAAATGTTGCAGTTGCTGGAAGGAGCCGGAGATACAATGTTGCAGGAGGAGTCTTTCTTCTTTGTTGCAGCTTGTAGGGTCCTGAAGAGTGCAGATGCAGTTTTGTCGGTTGAAGTGGAGGATGCAGAGGATTCCTGCTGGAGTTTTACAATCCAAATCTGAGGAACCAACCAAAGGAAAGACCCTAAGTAGCCCTGAAAGGGGGATTGGTCACCTAACCAGGTAAGCACCTATCAGGGGAGGGCTCTGACATCGCCAGCTGGCACTGGCCACTCAGATGCTCCCAGAGTTCCCTGCCAACCTTGAATCCAAGATGGCAAAACCCAGGGACCCCCTGGAGGAGCTCTGAGCACCACTCCTGGGGTGGTGATGGACAGGGGAATGGTCATACCCCATTCCTTTGTCCAGTTTTGTGCCACAGCAGGGACTGGGGGTCTCTGAACCAGTGTAAAATGGTTTATGCAAGGAGGGCACTAAGGGCCAGATGTAGCAAACTTCCAAATTGCGACTTGCAATTTGCGAGTCCCAGCGACTCGCAAATTGCAACTCGCAATTTGGAATGCAGTACGGTGTCTCAGACACCGACTGCGACTCGCTATGGGGTCACAATGACCCACCTCATGAATATTCATGATGTGGGTCGCAAATTGCGGCCCCATAGCGAGTATAGGCACTCGCAAACATGGAGGCCTGCTGTCGTCAGCAGACCTCCATGTTCGTGACTGCTTTTAATAAAGCAGTTTTTTTTTTTTTAAGTGTAGCCCGTTTTCCTTAAAGGAAAACGAGCTGCACTTAAAAAAAAAAACGAAACCTTTAGTTTCAGTATTTTTTCAGGGCAGGGAGTGGTCCCTTGGACCACTCCCTGCCCTGAAAAAATATTTTTGGGTCCATTCACAAAGTGGAAGGGGTTCCATGGGGACCCCTTCAAATTTGCGGGTGGGTTACCATCCAGTTGAAGTGGATGGTAACTGCGACTCCATTTGCGACCGCGTACGCGGTCGCAAATGGAATTGCATCCCACTGCGAGTCGCAAATAGGAAGGGAACACCCCTTCCTATTTGCGAGTCGGAAATGCATTTTGCGAGTCGGTTCCGACTCGCAAAATGCATTTCTGCATAGGAAACTCCGGTTTGCGACTCGTAAACGGCAATTTTTGCCGTTTGCGAGTCGCAAACTGTTTCCTACATCTGGCCCTAAATGTGTACTTCAATGCAGTCCAGTGGCTTTGTGAGGCTACCCCCCCAAGGCTGTAACACCTATTTCCAAAGTGAGAGGGTTTAACACCCCTCTCCTAAAAAAAATCCTTTGTTCTGCCTTCCTCGTCTCGAGCTTCTCAAGCAACAGGAAGGCAGAAATCTGTCTGGGAGGTGGCAGCAGCTTGGGCTGCCTGGAAACCCTCAGAAGGCTGTAATGGCAATACTGGGGGTCCTCCAGGGAGCCCCCAAAGTGCTTGGAATCATACAACCAATGCTTGCAAAAGCCTTGGGGTATGATTCCAACATGTTTGATATCAAACATGCCTATGTTCAAAGTTACCATTATGTAGCTGGACATAGGCAGTAACCTATTTCCAGCACATGCGTAAAATGGCATCCCTGCACTCACGAAGTCCGGGAAAATGGGCCTGGAGTTTGTGGGGGCACCTCTGCTAGTGCAGGGGTGTCCTCACACACATGTACTTTGCAGCCTGCCCACTGGGCTGTAAGGCCTGCCATTCGGGTGACTTATAAGTTACCTGGTATAGTAAAAATAACAGTGAAAGGGCGCTTGCACCTTTTCACGCAGGCTGCAACGGCAGTCCTGCAGAAGCCTTTGCATGGGTTCCCTATGGGTGGCAAAACATATGCTGCAGCCCATAGGGATCCCCTCGAGCCCCAATGCCCTGGGTCCCTTGGTACCATATACTTATAATGGGGCACCAGTGTGCCTATTGTGGGTGAAATACTGTGACAACAGTAACCAACAACCTAATTTAAGGGAGAAAGCATAACTACTGGGGTCCTGGTTAGCAGGATCCCAGTAGACACAGTCAAACACACTGACAAACAGGCCAAAAGTGGGGGTACCAAGGCTAGAAAGAGGCTACTTTCCTACAAATGGCAGTCCTTTAAGAAGCACATCAGTCCTTCTTTCTGGCAGAGTATCTAGAGGTCCAGAAGTGTAATGAATTGGTAGTGTCTGAGGTCCAGTTCTTATACCCAGTGGTGCCTTTGAAGCAGGGGAGACTTCAAAGACATGCCTTTGAAGTGCACAGATGTCCTCTCTCCCTGTCCTGTTTCAGACTCACTACAGGGGGGTATGCAGCCCTTTGTACAGGAACAGGACGCAGCCCATTCCAGGTATATATGAGGCCACGGTCAGCTCCTTCCTCACATCCTGCCAGAATGGCCCATCAAGTCACACCTAAGATCCCATTGTGTGGGGCTGTCTAGGGGGAATACATTAGCCCAGTGCTGACCCATCCCAGGCATGTTATCTGATACAGGCAGGAAGCACTAAATAGCTAAAGTAAGAAAATGCCAACTTTCTAAAAGTGATATTTTCAGAATTGCAATTCATAATCCAACTTCACTATACGTTTGGACTTTAAATTGTGATTCCAGAGACACCAAACTTGAAAGAATTATCCCTTCCCGTTTGGAAAGTATCTCTATAATTTGCAATAAGGCAACTCTAATGTTATCCTATAGGAGTGATAGGCCTTGCAGTAGTGAAAAACGAATTTTAGAGTTATTCACTGTCGAGACGGGGCCACTCACCTGAAAAGCAGGATGTCTGCAGGGGTGATGGTATGACCCCCGACCTACTGGAACACCTCTCGGCACTTCCTGGTGGATACAGAAACCCTGGCAGGTGTCCCAAAAGGAAATGGGAAGTGGAAGAGAAAGAGACTAAACACTGCCACGTCTTGCCAGTCCAACCAGGCACCCTGTATCCTCGGGGGCAGGTCAGTGTTGACAGAGTGATAGTAGAGTTAGTGCACTCAACTGCCTTGAAACTGAATCTCTCCTTCTGATCTGGGCACGGGAGCGGTAGAAGAACACCGGGATGCTTCAGCACTTTTCTTGGATAATAAAAACTGTTACCACAATTACTAACACTGCATTACCAAAATCCCAAACTGAGTACCATAACAATAAGTACTGCGACACTAGTGTTGGCTTCACAGAGATTCACTGTTGCACACTACAATTAGAAAAAACAACAAGTGATGGACGGAATGCTGAACATTGTCAAACACTCACCCCCAGTCATAGATCTGGGTTTAATCCATCGTTCTTTTGCTCACCATGCCACCCCAGTTTGGACCCAGCCATATGCAAATCAGTCTTGACCCTGTTCCTCATGGGAACAGTCCAGACCGAACTGCCAAGCCAGGTCCTCACTGGACCGGAAACAAGCATCCTGGGACCGGTTTCGGGGTTTCACCCCTCATCAGCCAGGCTAGCTTGAATCCAGTGGCATGGGAAGCACGGGACCCACGTCTGGGCATACCCTTCCCACTTAGGGCGACAAAGCAAAAACAACAAGTGATGGACGGAATGCTGAACATTGTCAAACACTCACCCCCAGTCATAGATCTGGGTTTAATCCATCGTTCTTTTGCTCACCATGCCACCCCAGTTTGGACCCAGCCATATGCAAATCAGTCTTGACCCTGTTCCTCATGGGAACAGTCCAGACCGAACTGCCAAGCCAGGTCCTCACTGGACCGGAAACAAGCATCCTGGGACCGGTTTTGGGGTTTCACCCCTCATCAGCCAGGCTAGCTTGAATCCAGTGGCATGGGAAGCACGGGACCCACGTCTGGGCATACCCTTCCCACTTAGGGCGACAAAGCAAAAACAACAAGTGATGGACGGAATGCTGAACATTGTCAAACACTCACCCCCAGTCATAGATCTGGGTTTAATCCATCGTTCTTTTCCTCACCATGCCACCCCAGTTTGGACCCAGCCATATGCAAATCAGTCTTGACCCTGTTCCTCATGGGAACAGTCCAGACCGAACTGCCAAGCCAGGTCCTCACTGGACCGGAAACAAGCATCCTGGGACCGGTTTCGGGGTTTCACCCCTCATCAGCCAGGCTAGCTTGAATCCAGTGGCATGGGAAGCACGGGACCCACGTCTGGGCATACCCTTCCCACTTAGGGCGACAAAGCAAAAACAACAAGTGATGGACGGAATGCTGAACATTGTCAAACACTCACCCCCAGTCATAGATCTGGGTTTAATCCATCGTTCTTTTGCTCACCATGCCACCCCAGTTTGGACCCAGCCATATGCAAATCAGTCTTGACCCTGTTCCTCATGGGAACAGTCCAGACCGAACTGCCAAGCCAGGTCCTCACTGGACCGGAAACAAGCATCCTGGGACCGGTTTTGGGGTTTCACCCCTCATCAGCCAGGCTAGCTTGAATCCAGTGGCATGGGAAGCACGGGACCCACGTCTGGGCATACCCTTCCCACTTAGGGCGACAAAGCAAAAACAACAAGTGATGGACGGAATGCTGAACATTGTCAAACACTCACCCCCAGTCATAGATCTGGGTTTAATCCATCGTTCTTTTGCTCACCATGCCACCCCAGTTTGGACCCAGCCATATGCAAATCAGTCTTGAACCTGTTCCTCATGGCAACAGTCCAGACCGAACTGCCAAGCCAGGTCCTCACTGGACCGGAAACAAGCATCCTGGGACCGGTTTCGGGGTTTCACCCCTCATCAGCCAGGCTAGCTTGAATCCAGTGGCATGGGAAGCACGGGACCCACGTCTGGGCATACCCTTCCCACTTAGGGCGACAAAGCAAAAACAACAAGTGATGGACGGAATGCTGAACATTGTCAAACACTCACCCCCAGTCATAGATCTGGGTTTAATCCATCGTTCTTTTGCTCACCATGCCACCCCAGTTTGGACCCAGCCATATGCAAATCAGTCTTGACCCTGTTCCTCATGGGAACAGTCCAGACCGAACTGCCAAGCCAGGTCCTCACTGGACCGGAAACAAGCATCCTGGGACCGGTTTCGGGGTTTCACCCCTCATCAGCCAGGCTAGCTTGAATCCAGTGGCATGGGAAGCACGGGACCCACGTCTGGGCATACCCTTCCCACTTAGGGCGACAAAGCAAAAACAACAAGTGATGGACGGAATGCTGAACATTGTCAAACACTCACCCCCAGTCATAGATCTGGGTTTAATCCATCGTTCTTTTGCTCACCATGCCACCCCAGTTTGGACCCAGCCATATGCAAATCAGTCTTGACCCTGTTCCTCATGGGAACAGTCCAGACCGAACTGCCAAGCCAGGTCCTCACTGGACCGGAAACAAGCATCCTGGGACCGGTTTTGGGGTTTCACCCCTCATCAGCCAGGCTAGCTTGAATCCAGTGGCATGGGAAGCACGGGACCCACGTCTGGGCATACCCTTCCCACTTAGGGCGACAAAGCAAAAACAACAAGTGATGGACGGAATGCTGAACATTGTCAAACACTCACCCCCAGTCATAGATCTGGGTTTAATCCATCGTTCTTTTGCTCACCATGCCACCCCAGTTTGGACCCAGCCATATGCAAATCAGTCTTGACCCTGTTCCTCATGGCAACAGTCCAGACCGAACTGCCAAGCCAGGTCCTCACTGGACCGGAAACAAGCATCCTGGGACCGGTTTCGGGGTTTCACCCCTCATCAGCCAGGCTAGCTTGAATCCAGTGGCATGGGAAGCACGGGACCCACGTCTGGGCATACCCTTCCCACTTAGGGCGACAAAGCAAAAACAACAAGTGATGGACGGAATGCTGAACATTGTCAAACACTCACCCCCAGTCATAGATCTGGGTTTAATCCATCGTTCTTTTGCTCACCATGCCACCCCAGTTTGGACCCAGCCATATGCAAATCAGTCTTGACCCTGTTCCTCATGGGAACAGTCCAGACCGAACTGCCAAGCCAGGTCCTCACTGGACCGGAAACAAGCATCCTGGGACCGGTTTCGGGGTTTCACCCCTCATCAGCCAGGCTAGCTTGAATCCAGTGGCATGGGAAGCACGGGACCCACGTCTGGGCATACCCTTCCCACTTAGGGCGACAAAGCAAAAACAACAAGTGATGGACGGAATGCTGAACATTGTCAAACACTCACCCCCAGTCATAGATCTGGGTTTAATCCATTGTTCTTTTGCTCACCATGCCACCCCAGTTTGGACCCAGCCATATGCAAATCAGTCTTGACCCTGTTCCTCATGGCAACAGTCCAGACCGAACTGCCAAGCCAGGTCCTCACTGGACCGGAAACAAGCATCCTGGGACCGGTTTCGGGGTTTCACCCCTCATCAGCCAGGCTAGCTTGAATCCAGTGGCATGGGAAGCACGGGACCCACGTCTGGGCATACCCTTCCCACTTAGGGCGACAAAGCAAAAACAACAAGTGATGGACGGAATGCTGAACATTGTCAAACACTCACCCCCAGTCATAGATCTGGGTTTAATCCATCGTTCTTTTGCTCACCATGCCACCCCAGTTTGGACCCAGCCATATGCAAATCAGTCTTGACCCTGTTCCTCATGGGAACAGTCCAGACCGAACTGCCAAGCCAGGTCCTCACTGGACCGGAAACAAGCATCCTGGGACCGGTTTCGGGGTTTCACTACAATTAGAACTGTGGTTGCACTTATCATGCACAAGAAAGACAAATAAGGGCATTCATTATATCACGTATAACTTTCCTGCCTGCATACATAGGGTTAAACTAAAAGGAACAAAAACAATCCAAGAAATACAAATGTCCACTCTGGGTTTAAACAGTTAGGGTGGCATAGTTTGGTTTGGTTTCACTGTGTGTGTGAAAAACCCTTCAAAAGCAAATTCCTCAAACCTGAAACACAGGCATGAATGACACAATTTAAATCCAAGAGTTATGCTTTTAGAGAAAGAAAAGTCACATAAATGCTCTTTTAAAATTGCACTGTCACTTTTTGTAGTACTTGAGCTGAAGCAGATTTCCTGAAGCACATTTAGGCAAGTAAATACAATAATAGTGTAGAATGTTCAGAAATGCATTTCTCTCTTCAAGATAAGCACCCTGCCAAAATACGAGGTCTGAAATACACCAGCTGTTCTAGGAAAGCACAGCGCTCAAAGAACAAACTTCCTGAAGAATACTAGTCACTTAGCTGCAGTCTTTTCCGGAGTGCTGGAGGAATGCCTGGTGTCAGCTGGTACAGGAACGAAGAAAAGGATTGCCTCAAAAGGCCGGAATATGAGGCTTCTCAGCAGGGGCTGGACTGCCAAATCAGATGCTGAGATCAGGAAGCAAAACAAAGCCAAGCAGGGAGGCATGCTTCACTCTGCTATGCATAGCCAATCAGGAAAGCAGTTGAGTTTCCACATGTGGATGAGTCACCACACCCAATTAGAAGCACATGTCCACACCTGCTCACATTAGCAGACAAGCATTGGTAAAACAACCACTGATAAAACCAATTGTGTAACACAGCACATTATGTTTACTTAGAAACATGAAGGTTTAACCAAGAACATAGATATGATTTAACCCTAATACCTGGGGATGCTGACAGATAATGCAGGAGGCACCTTGGGGATTCCTGACATTCAGTGACAAGACATGTAAAGCTTTAAAATACCTGTCCTGCTTTTTAAATTCATTGCACACTGCCCCTGGACTGACCAGGCTTACCCTAGTGGTTACTTACATGCATTAAAAAGGAAGATTTGTGAATGGCAAAAGGGTTATTTTACCAGGTTGAAACAGCGATTCAAAACTGTACACACAGGCTCGGCAATGGTAGGCCTGAGAAATGAGTTAAGAGATACTTAAGTGAGTGGCACAATCAGTGCTGCAGGCTCACACATACCCTTTAGTTTACAGGCCCTGGGCACATGTAGTACACTTTACTAAATTAAATATGCTAATTGGAGACAAGCTAATACTACTGTGTTTAGAGCAGTGAACACAATCACTTTAGCACTGGTTAGCAGTAGGAAAGTCCACAGAGTCCCAAGGCCAACAAAAACGAATTTCAGCAAAAATAGGAGAAGGAAGGCAAAGGTCCAACAAGATTTATTTTTTGTCTTAAGCATTTATTAAACACGAGTCCTTATATGTTAGAAAAGTATGTTTTTTGGGGTGTGGGTGAGCCTAGGACAGTGGTTCTTAATGTGGGGTGCCACAAATCTTTAGAAATTAAATCATAAGATTAACAGCTTAGTAAAGTATATGTAGGCAAAAAAGCAAAATGTAAAATTTAACATTTTGAAATGTTTGATAAAGGTAACAGAATTTGAAATATAAGGCAAACAAATAGCCTAGTATCCTTAACTTGAGATGCGGGAGCAGTGCAAGGACAGGTACAGCAATCAGACATTGAGGGTGAGATGCACAAATGAGATTTAGTCACAAACTGTAATCATCATTATACATATATTTAAGATTATGTTACGTACAACATTTAAACATAGGAGACAATTTATGCAAAGTCAAGTTTTTATCCCAAATAAAACATTTAGGGCCTGATTTATATATTGGCGGAGAGGGTGCTCCATTGCCATGGCGACAGAGTTCCCTCCCCCTGCAATATAAAGGTCCGCCTGCCAAATTTTATTGTCGGAAGATCTTAAGTTTAACCATGGTGCAGGCCACTCTGTCTCCGCCGTGGCCAAACATCCCCAATGGCCCTGAGGAGGAAAGCTCATTAGAGAAATGGCTACATGTCTGTCCACCCAATTTAGATAGGCAGACATGTGGTCATTTTTTACTTTTCTTTACCACCAGGTAAAACCTAGCGGTAAAGAACAGTGAAATAATTCTAATACTCCTCTTGGGAGAAGCCTCCATGGTAAGGGGAGCATCCTTTTTTTAAATTTTTTTTATGGAATACTTTTTGCTGAAGGGCTGTAACCTTTAGACAGAACACAACCCTGCGGCAAGCAGTAAAATGCATTAACAGGAATCCCCCATGGCAGCGTTTCCTGTCATTGCCTTAATAAATGACCGCCTGCTTGGCAGTTATTTATACATTAGATGGATGGCATATCCACAATGGAGACAGAGTAATTTACTCTGTACCCATGATGGAATGGGGGCTGCCCTCCTAATTATAAACGGGTCATTAATCTTAATATACAGGCATTATCCATTTACAATTTGCAATTGTTTCAGCCACAATTTACACTTGTTCAACCAACACGTATTTTACTCTCCCCTCTAAAGGCGAGCAGGCCTAGGGCTTTTTCCGGGTTTTGGTGAATAAGTATCCTTAATGGATGGATACTCATGATCGCTATTCAGGTATATTGTAAAGAGCCATACATGAGTAGGCCATAGCACAGCATCTTAATATAATAAGGACTATTATTCAGAATTAATCCAAGGTGTCTAAACAGAGGACTTGCATGGAAAGGGCCAGACAAAATAATCATGTGTTGCATAAAAGAGCACTTCCCTCTTAAAGGAACTATTTTAACTTCCATTTAGTCCATAGCAAAAGAACTGGAGGTGGGAACTGTATGTAGCACGTCGAAGTCTGGGCAGAGCTGTTATGGACCTGGTACCTTCAGTGGGACAGTAGTCAGATACCGCTGTAGAGCTAAATAAGTGTATCATAGTCTGCACTTCTGAGTGGAAGGGACTAATAGGTGCAAATAGCCCTTGATTTTGGACAGAACAATAGTGTGTTGGTCTGATGCGGTCTGGGAAGTCAAAGGTCATCCAACTCTTCCTGGTGGCCTGCCCCAGTGGGATTTAAAATAACTATTACCATGATAGTGGCAATTTCTCTAGTAAACAAAATCCTTTGAACAAATCACTACCACTATGATTTAAAGGGTTTCAGTGAAATGATTCAGGAATATGCTATATTCCAGGTATTGGATATATATTTTAAAATCTCCACTGTCTACATATAGGAGGCCTAGTAGGCATAATTCACATTATTTTGCCTTTCACCTGTTCCAATTCTTTTTTCTCCAACCCAAGCAGCGTATTAAAGGGTCATATAAATGTATCTTGCAACACAGTATGTTTGGGCAAAAAGGTTGATCCTGACTTGATCTTTTTTCCTAACTAATTCATGATGCACTCTGGTATAGTATCTGGTCAATTTTCATAGGCCAGATTTTACACCACTAACGGGGCACACCTCTTGTGGGTAGCTAACCCGTGGCAGGGGCACAGTAAGCTGGTGAAGCTTGGGACAGCATAAACATCAAGACAGGAAATGAAGGGAGAGTTTCAGCTAAGTAGTGGATGCTGATAATCCATGATTTAAAATGAAAGTTAAGACAAGCAGCTAGAAGTATGGCTTACAGAAAGACGAGGGTCATTGTTGAGGAAGGCAGAGCATTCTTATTTTAAATGTAACACATTTGTCAACAGCAAGAGAAAACATTACTGTAATCTTACTTAATCATGTTCAATGAGCGTACGCCAGACTTAGTAGTAGGGAATGGGAGATATGGGGGCTTTTCTAATAGTGTGTAGTTGATATCTATCTGGAGTGGCTATCATAGAAATTAAGATGTAGGAATGACAGCGTATTTTAGTGTCAATTCATTCCCAGGGTTCATAGCATATAGAAATTTTCAAATTGGAAACACATGATTAGAGACAATGTAAATCACATGGAAATAGATGAACTCAATTTTATATGAATTGAGAATTAGTGATTTTACAGCATACAGTGTCTGATGGTGGTAGGGCAGTTTTAGACTTGACAATGGAGGCGAGGAGAGTGAGATGGGAAAATAAAGGAGATTTGAGAATATGTAAATTAAGCTAAAAAAAGGGAGATACTATCATAAAGAAAGAAGGTGCATAGCAAAATGTTTAGCTGGCCTAAAACTGGACCTAAAAATGAAAGCATACCATACTGAAAGAACGGTGTATGAGACCTGGGATAAGCATCACAAAACAGAGATGAAATCGTTAAGGATATAGAAGAAGAGAAAATGACCAAAATGATACACTGAAAAGTAAAAGTGGCACATGTATGGAAGTAATTGGTCAACAGTATCAAAGGCATCAGGCACATTAAGGAGGATAAGAATGACTGATAGATGGTTGTGTTTTGGTAAAGAGTTTGTCTTTTTGATCCTAGATTGCCAATTATTTGAAAAAAGACAGCAGGTTGACAGACAGAAGAATAGTTGGAGGAATGGTTATTGGTTTTGTCAAAATTGGTAGTAGAATGGCAGACTCAAACCATGGTAGGTAGATGCCAGTGTTACGCAACACTATGAAAAGTTTGAAAGAGTGAAAAGGATACCTTCATAAATGATAGAAGATATGAAGATTTGAGGACAAAAGGAATCAGAAGGGGCATGTGAATGATTAGCAGACTTTAGTAACTCATCTTATTTGGGAATGTGCTAGAAACTAAGTGAATATAGGTGGTTCACTCAGGAGAGAGGGGCGATGGTAGATAGGGAAGACATAAGTAGGGTGTTAAGAGTGTGCATAATTTACTTTGTTTTTCAGTGATGATTTTGTATCTAGTGGTAAGAACAATGACTGGATGGATTAGAACTACAATTTTGTGTGAGGTATGAACGATGTGATAAGGTGCTAGGAACAGTTTGTGCAGAGGCTCTATTCACATGGCTGCAGGCCGCCAAATAGTTAAAAGTACCCAATGTAAGAAGAAGACATGTGGTTAAAAGGACACACAGTTGCAGAACATCAATCATTGAATGTTAGCATTTCGAGATAACCACCTCTATCATGATTTTTAACAATATCATAGGTTACCACAATACATTCTTTTCTGGTGATTTACAAGTAATTGTAATTATTGTTCTTTGAGGATCCCTTTGCTATTTAGTGTATACAAAGATCTCCGAGGACTGTTAAGCCCATGTGCACAACTAATATTGGAGTCTGGAGGAGGAGCAACCCAATAATAAAGCATGCTATCTAAGTTGGTGGGTGAGAGTTTGCATCACTTTGTTTTTAAGAAACATTCTTGGTTAGTCCGTCCCATTGCGGGTAACTTTCATCATTGGAACCAAGTTAGACATCTAAAATGTTTTTTGATGAGCTTGATAGTAGTTTATGGGAGGATGATTTGTTTGGGCAGCCCAAACCTCTCATTCCGCCACTTGAATAGTTTATCGCTATATTCAGACACTATCATCTGTGGGGACTTGAACACAACCACCATAATGCACTATTGCTGTAGGGACCTGGGGATCACTATAATCACACACTATCTCTGTTGCGTCCTCAGCAGCACTATAATCTCATGCTATCTCTGTGGGGATCTGTGCATTACTGTAATCCCTAACTATCTCCCTGGGAACCTGGGCATCACTATAATCACACACTGTCTTTGTGGGGGCCTGGGCATCACCTTAATCACCCACTATCTCTGTGGGGACCAGGGCATCACTAGAATCGCACACTATCTCTGGGGACCTGGGCATCACTATAAATATAAACTATCTGAATTGGGCTCTTGGCATCACTATAATTACATACTATCTCTGTGGGGACCTGGGCATTGCTATATTCACACACTATCTCTGTGGGGACCTTTAAATCACTGTAATCACACACTATCTCTGCTGAGATTTTCAAACATGATTATCATCACATCTTATCTCTGGAGGAATAGAAAATTACTACAATCGCACACTAAGGCTCTCATTACGAGTTTTGCAGTCGATCGACCTCCAAATTTGTGGTGGTCGCACCCTCTGTGTGATGGCAGTGGCCTTCACTCCCTGAGGAGCCAAGGCCAATGGTGCTGCACTGTGTCTCCTAATGCAGAGGTTTCCACCGGTCAGCCCAATGGAAACATCATAATTGGGCCGGTGGGGAGACCGCCAGCTCTGGGATGGTCTTGCGCGGGACTGGCGGGCAGTCGGTTGGCCCACCAAACTTGTCATCAGGCCTTATGTCTTTGGGGACCTTGGCCTCACTATATTTACATGCTATCTGTCTGGTGACCTACGTATTACTATAAATACACACTGTCTCTGCAAGGATTTCAACATCATTATAACCACTCACTATCTCTAATGGGGCCAAGAACAGGACTATTGTCACACACTATCACTGAAGGTACAGAAATGCCCGCCCCTAACTCCCTGATGGCCAATCCTTGATGGGCTTGCTCATGTTGCAGGTAGCTTGTGATGCATAATATGTGCGACATTGGCTACATCTATTTTGGCTGTGAGGGGTGTTGATTGCCAAAGCTCTGTAAACGTTTTGAGAAGAATGGTAGAATCTGCCTTCCTTCCCTAGAAGAGCTTCAGACTTTGCTGTACTGTTTAGTCATAACTATGACTACACATTGTTCAGAGACTCCAAACTATGTGGTGACTCCTGCACAATGACAATAAAAGAATTCATGCACACATGCCTTAACATTCTGAACATTAAACGGGCACTTCACCAACACACTTTAAAGGTACCATGCCCAAACTCATCCTGTTGGCATCACCCACAATCCACTACAATATTCCAATACCAATCTCCAACCTACAAAGCACACCTTTTCATCAAGATCAATTAATTAAAGAAAAATTGACTTTTTGCTTCATTGAAAACATCCCCTTAGACATCCTCAAGAGGTACTCAAAATATCCTTCAGTCTAAACCTGCAATTCTTCCTTCAGCCTATATACGATTTCAGCATCACCCTCACTGTCTACAACACAAATCTGAAAACTATGTACAACTCATAAGTTTATTGAAGACACAACCCTCCAACCCTAAACTGTCCACAATCTAGTCTCCCCATGACCTCTCAGGGATCAAGCAAACCAAACACAGGAACAAAGGAGACAGACAAATATCATCCAGGGCCTGATGCTATTCAAAGCATTCAACTTTGCATGCAGATCCACCATCATCACACCTAAAGCCATCTTCTACAAGCCCACCATCAACTCAACATTTAATACAAGCAAAGTGTTCATTGAGGGTGTTTGAAGATGGGTTCTGCTCATCTTATCCACCCAGATTTTTCGCTTTTTGATCACCTAGTTTTAAACATTTTACAGTGGGGGAGCCTCATAACCTGTGACTCACCCACAGTAAACTCATGGCAAATGAAATGCATGTGTCTACCACCAGTGTCTGCCTTTTAAGATGGGGTGCTGCAAGTGTAAAAGGCACTTAGCTGGTTACGGTGAACATGTGTGCACATGAGTGTCCAAGCCATATGGCTATGTATGGGAGACTCCTGTCGTGCACAGCACAGGAATTACACCAGGTAGCCTAGTGCAGAAGGGACTCTGCATGATTGGGTATTGACCTTGGATAGGCCTTATAATGTTGGTGTACTCATATTGGAAAAGTCAGTGTGGTTTACTGCCTTGTCTGCAGTGATATTCCATTATATACATGTGGGGAAGGCTGCCTTAGAGTGTAGCTCTACTTCCCCTTTGTCTACAGACACCAGAGTCATACTGATGTACATCGTAACTTGTAGAAAAAGAACAATTCTACAAAGTCCAAAGAATGTACAGCTTATGAGTCATCCAGGAATGTCATTGTTCTCTGGCTCAGCTCAGGATCTGAGCCCAGGCATTTTGTCTTCCTGCTGGGCTGAGTTAATTACCTTTTACTGCAGCAGTGGAAACAAAGGTCTTGTTCCACAAAGGGAGCAATCAACAGTGCTTTAGTCAGTTCATGAAAAGTAAAGGTGTGGTGTGGACTATTTTTCATCAATAAGCCAGCTGTCACCCAGTGCCAGGAAGAGGGGCTTCCCAAGCCCACTAAACAAAGGAGGATGCCCAGACCTTTGGAGCCAAACCAGGAAGGAAGGGGCTCCTTTGAAGTTTTCCTGGGGAAGACCCTGGCAATGATGTCAGCCAGGGGTAAAGCTGAGACCCCCAGAGCAGGTGTGGCAAGTGACTCCTGTGTGATGCCAGTTTGAAATATCCCAGAAGGCTGTGCAGGGAGGTTGGGGGGGTGGGAGGTGATGTGATACATCAGGATAGGCCAGAGGTGCATCCCTGCTGGACACTCCTGCCCCCACATAAAAGGTCCTGTGCAGGGGAGAGAGCTCTCTCTTGGGTGTGCTTTTCAGCTGAACACTTGAACTGGAGGAAGCCGCCATGGGTAATTGGAAGGAAGAACTCCCTTATGACCATCTGGACTGAGGACTCTGACTCTAATTGACCCCAGGACCAGTGCGGTACTCCCCAGGACAAGGGAAGCTGGTCCCCTCACACCCCCTCCAAATTAGCTGGGGTAAAGACTGGCCTTCTGTATCAGGGAGGAGAGAGACCCAGAAGAAAAACAAAGAGGAACAAAGCGAAGAGCTGGTGCGGATAGCCAGTGAAACCAGCTTCCTGCAAAGTTTGTTGCCTTTGATGCTGGGAGGCCTAAAGAAAGTGCTCCTGGTGGCAAGGGCTCACCACCAGGGACAAAACAAGTCCAAAACCAAGAAAAATGACTCCCAATGAGGACCAAAATTTCAGCAGAAGAAGGATTTTGACCTTTGACCCCCAGTGCAAATCCAGAGCTCTGCTGCCTGTTCGATTTAGACCCCTGTGGTGAGAAGGGCTGGGGTTGCTGCAAGGAATCCTTTCAAAGCTGAAAAGGGGTGTGTGTGGAGCCCCCTCCCAGACAGCAGGAGACCTGGCACCCCCCCAATTCCCCTGCAGTGCTATTTATGGGGGGCTTGGACTCTATCCCAGTCCCCCGCAGCCAAGAAGGAAATGGTTG
The DNA here is from genome assembly GCF_031143425.1 of Pleurodeles waltl. Taxonomy (NCBI): domain Eukaryota; kingdom Metazoa; phylum Chordata; class Amphibia; order Caudata; family Salamandridae; genus Pleurodeles; species Pleurodeles waltl. The sequence continues at coordinate 639,151,289 of NC_090444.1, forward strand.
CACCAGCATGCCCCGCTAAGTAACCTTAATGGGGCCCAGGATCCCAACTCTGGGCACCTACTGCCAAACAGAGGGTGAGGAAGCACTGATGTGCTCTGCTGCGATAGCAGGAAGGGGCCCAGGACCCCATCCCTTGACCCCAGTGGTGAAGAGAGCAGGCTGCTGCTTTCCCCCCACATTGCCGGCCTGCTTCCAATGCCCATGTCTAGAGGGTGCGGGAGGTGAGACACACACAATGCGCCTACATGCAGGAGCAGTCAGGCCAGAAGAACTCTGCCGGCTCCGCAGCAGCACACTGGAGTGCTGCCAGTCTGGGGAGCCAGCGGGGACAGCCAGGGATGGGCCTCCTGACCTGTCCTTCATCGTGGGATCTTCACGTGAGGGAACAGCTTATCCTCCGCCCATAAGGATTTCCTGAGTCCCCGTCCTAGGTTGGGTGGGTGTTAGACCTGGCATCCTTGGCGTAGACTCCCCTGTCTTTTTGCCTCTGCTTCCTATGTGTTGACAGTGTGATGGACTTTGTTTTTGCTGTTTTTTGGTACTCTGGGCACTTTACCATTGCTGGCCAGTGCTAAAGTGCAAGTGCTCTCTGTGTAAATTGCATGCGTTATTGGCTTTTTCATGATCGGCATATTTGATTCACTAGTAAGTCCCTAGTAAAGTACAATAGCGGTGCCCAGGGCTTATAAATCAAATGCTACTAGTTGGCCTGCAGCGCTGATTGTGCCACCCATATGAGTAGCCCTGTAAACATGGCTCAGACCTGCCACTGCAGTGTCTGCATCTGCAGTTTTCAACTGCCAATTCGACCTGGCAAGTGTACCCACTTGCCATGCACAAATCTTCCCTTTTTGTACTTGTAAGGCACCCCTAAAGAAGGCACTAAGTAGACCCATGGACAGGGTTCAGTGTATGTTAAAGATAGGACATGTACAGATGTGTTTGACATGTCCTGACAATGAAATACTGCCAAATTCATTTTTCACAGTTGCAAGGCCGTCTCTCTCAGTTTAACATGGGGACTGCCTTTAAATATATTTTACATGCACTTTCCCCTTGGGAGCAGAAAGAGATGTGGAGTTTGGCATCTCCGAACTCACAATTTAAAAATACATCTTTTGGTAAAGTTGTTTTTTAGAATGTGTGTTTGAAAATGTCACTTTTAGAAAGTGGGCATTTTCTTTCTTAACCATTCTGTGCCTCTGCCTGCTTGTGTATTCCACATCTTGGTCATACTGACAGTTGGGCTGTTGTGAATTCCCTCTAGACAGTGACACCTGTATATCATGATGAGTTTCCTGGGCTAGAGTGTGAGGGAAGAGCTGACACTTACCCCTGAATGGGCTGTGCCTTTCCTCACAGAATGTAGTCCCCACCCCTGGTGTGTGTCTGGTTCCAGGCCTGGTCAAGGCAGGATCTTGGGAACAACAGACTTTCCTTTGAAGTTTGCCTACTTCAAAGGCAGAAAGGAGTAGAAGTACTGGACCCAAAACCCCAGATTTCTACATTACTTCTGGAACCAAGAGGAACCTCTGCCAAGGAGAAGAGCTGGATGAAGAGTTAGGCCCCTTTGCCTGTGACTGTGCTTTGCTGGGATAGCCTGCAGTTGCTGCTTCTGCATGAAAGAGAACAAAGACTGGACTTTGTGGTATTTTCCTGCTTGTGAAGTGTCTCCAAGGGCTTGGACTGAACTTGCCTCCTGTTTTGAAATCTCAGGGCCATCAAAGACTTTCTCTGTTAGCACCTGGATTCTCTGCTGAGAATCCTACCCTGCCATTTGGTATCCACTCCAGTCCCTGGGCCCTTGAAAGATGAAGCTGATGGAACCAAGGCAAAAATCCACACACAGGAGCTGTGCAGGGAAATATTCGACACACCACCTGCAACGCAGCTGTAAAAATGACACACCATCTGCATCGTGGCTGAGAAATCGACACACCACCTGCATCGCAGCTGGGAAATTGACGCATCACCTGCATTGCATCTGGAGAAACAATGCAACACCCGCTTGCAGCTGCTGAAATCAACACAAGACCCACACAGCACGGTTTCTCATCATCATGTGGCCATATTTTGCATGCATAGTCACTGGGTGTCAAAATTGACGTGAACCTGCCCAGACCCAAGGTGCCCGTCTGGAAATCGACACATTGCTCTCTTGTGGGAGAGAAAAACGATGCATCGCCTACCCGACCGGACAAGAAACGATGCACGGCCTCACTTGCGAGTACGAAATTGCCGCATTACTGACTTTTGCGACGTACGCTCAACTGTGTGGCTTTATTTTTTATGCAAACCAGGTACTTTGTGTAACATCAATGCATCCATTGTTTTCTATGGAGTAAGACTTTTAAATTTAAAAATTCATAACTTTACTTGTGTATGTTGAAATTTTGTCATTTTGGTCTTGTTTGATTTTGATAAATATTGACTATTTTTCTAAACTGGTGTGGTGTCCATTTTATAGTGTTGTCACTGCATTGCTGTGTGAGTTGGTACAAATACTTTACACGTTGCCTCTGAGATAAGCCTGACTGCTTGTGCCAAGCTACCAAGGGGGTGAGCAGGGGTTATCTTAAGTGTTCATATCTCCATTGCCCTGACTAGAGTGAGGGTCCCTGCTTGGACAGAGTGCATACTGACTGCCAACCAAAGACCCCATTTCTACATTGGTGATTAGCGGTTGGGATAGGACTTGTGTTCGACTTACAGTGATTGGTGTACACTACTGTTTTCGGTGCAGACCATTATGTGACCACATACTACTTGTTTTTGCTTTTTCTCTTTTTAGATTTTTTCTGCTACTTTTTTTTTTTTCTTGGGAACTTTCTGTCTATTTGGAACTCTTGCATTTTTACTGAATGTCACAAGCATGCCTCAATCTGGGGATGCACCAGCTGTTGCTACAAAAGCTGTGTTTGAATTGAAGCAACTGGAGGAGTATACAGTGGTTCAACTTGAGCAATTTTGTAAGGATCTTGCCTGCACAATCAAGAGCTCCACCACGAAGGAGAAGCTGCAAGAGGCGTTGAGGGCCTGGGTGGCAGCCAAGGAGGCAGGGTGGGCACACAGAGGAAGAAGATGAGAGGGAGGAGGTGCAGAGTGTTCATAATGATGTGTTGGGTAACCCTGTTCTTCCTGGGGGGAGGGTCTCCAGGGCAGGCAGTAGTGTTTCATCCAAAGAGCTGACCTCTGAGGAGTTGCAGGACATACAAGCAGAGAGGGTGCACTGATTTGTATTAGAAAAACTTAAAATGGAGACGGAGGAGAGAAGGTTGGCTATAGAAGAGCAAAAGATGCTCTTGGCTCATGAATTAAGTTTGAGGGCAGCTAGACCAAAGGAGTCAGTCCAGCAGAGATGGTGGGAGCAGCACCTCAGTGCAGCCTGAGAGAAGGGTACACATTCCAAAGGACTTAGTAAAAGGATTACAGGAGAAATGATGACATATACCTGTGGTTTAAGGGGTATGAGTCAGCTTTCCACATGAAAATGGTCCCTGAAGCACATTGGGGGGGTGTCTGTGGAAGCACTTTGAGGTAAAGGGGAGGGACACTCAGAAATTCTTAGGGGATCTAGATCCCACTTTGGAAGGGGTAAGAGTGATTACGCAATGTCATCAAGAAGCATTTCCATCAACGTATGTATGTTTGTAAATTGCTTCATAGTATTGAGTAGTATGTGTGTAACAAATGTGCTTTTTCCTTTTCCAAAAGAAAAGGCACAGACTGGACAATTATTTAGTGAATGTTATTATTGTGTATCAGTACATGGTGATTACTAGCCCACACCACCTCCCTTGAGCTTGGACTGCTCCACTTTGCTACCTGGAGAGAGTCAAGTGCTACAATGGAGTGTTTGGTTCCCTGTGGAGGACAGATGTGGAACCATTACTTGTGCAGGACACACACTTGATGACAAAGGACATAAAGCACTTTTAGAATAGACATCTAGATCTTCCAATCCCACCAGCAGTTGATAAATGTAACAACACCAATCACTTTTTCAGTGAGAGAGGATCAACAAAATCAAAGTCCCACATCAGCAACATGAGGTTCTCTCTCATTTCTCTATCCTCAAGTGGATGGTATGCTCACTAAATGAAGCATCATCCTGAACTCACTCAATGCTACCCCCTAGCGAGATAAAAGTCTACATTAATTCAACATCTCATTTCTGTAAGGAAGTCCTCTTATACCCCTCCTCAACAATGTCAACTCTTCCTGCAGTTCAGGAACTTTCGTTGGATGCCATTAAAACAGGACAGAGCATTTCACAGATGGAGAGACCAACTTTAGACCATGATCTCACTAAATTCCATCCTTTCACCTATCTACTCTTCATAGTAAAAATCAGCAAAACGTTGTCTCTTTCCAGTGACAGAAGAACGTCCTCCTGGAGAAAAAGAACCTGTCCATCCAAAAGCTGATTTCAGAACAAAAGTGCAAGCCCTGATCCTCTTTTACCTGAATGAAGCAACAGTCTTTTCACAACCTTCCAGTGATTCATTTGGCACTCCTAAAAGGAAACAAACATTCTTCAGCATATGTACGTTCCACCATATCACTTCAAAATTGAAAGAAGCTCACTTGTTTCCCCTTAGGTCTGTATCATCATATTGACCAACTCAATCACCTACAAGGTCATTGGAAACAACACTTGGCACCCCTTAACAAAAAATGACTACCTCAGGAGGATACAGCCACATTCGGAGCTGTGGCATCTCCTATCTGGAGAAAAATAAGTTTAAGAATGGAAAAACAAATGGGGGGCCTTCTCCATTAATGCATTCCTATGTTTGTATGGCATCCCTATCAACATCAGAATTGTTCCAATCCTCCTGCAGTTCTGAAAGAAACTGAAAATCTTCAAAGGCCATTTGTCTTTGCAAAGCGGAACTGCTGGCGCCTGCGGCAAAAAACATTCTGATTTGTATGTGGGTATCCTGCCTGCTGTTCAGTGATTTGACGTGTCCTATCTAGATTCATATTATAAAAGTATCATTACATACATACGTACATAGAAGATGTGGCAGTACTTTCTTTGAAGGGAAGCAATTGCCATGTGGAAGCCCAAATCTTAGATTCAAACTGATAGTACTTGTGACAGGTAAACATATCTAGTCAATCAATGCATCATTGGTGGAGGATGATCCTTTATCTATTTTCGGGTCAAAAGTCCCTGGTGTGGTGTTCATATGATACCCTCCTTTTCAGTTTAACATTCTGGCAGACTTAGTGAGTTTCCGGGTGTGGGAGGCATGACTCACAATTCTCTTGAGCAGTGTTCTACATGACTGTGATGTGTTGCTCAGTAACAAAGTGCTAGACTGTAGCTGATTGAGCTGTACATGAGAGACAATACCCTCTGTTTGATTACCACAAGCTGCAACAAATATGTTGTATGCCTTTCATATTTGTGACTTGCACTGAGGCCAGTGTACCTCTCCAGTCAGCTACACTCTAGTGTTCAAAATATTTTATTGAATTTCATGATAAGACAGTAGACCACCACAAAAAAGAGTACAGAAAAAAGTACATTGAAATTTAACAATATAACATTTGTATAATAATTATACCTAAACAATTACAATTGCAGTATGATAATAACTAAGGTTGAAACATAAAATAGGGGTAATCAATAAATATAATCTTTACCAGTATAGCATATGTGGAGATGGCCAATGATCACACAGGAAAGCGATGACAGTGAAATTATAAGTTTAATAATATAACTCCCCAGCCACCTCACATCACAGTCCTTGTCACCCTCAGATCTCCTCCAGCAGTCTCAGCTCTCCTCCTGGAATCCTGGTGGGAGAGCCCATTATGATAAGGGTCAGAGGGGACACCTGGGCCCGGGATGAACCAACACAGGAAATACAAGATACCACACATCCCCCTTTCATTACAGAAACAAGTTAGTTACCGATGATCACAGAGTAGGGAAAAGGGGTGAACAGGGGAAAGAACTAGAACTTAATTAAATCTAAAAGGAACATGTGACGCTTTTTAACCATATGTGTAATACATCAAATAACCACGGCTGTTAACATATAATGAGGAATGAAGGAAAACATACAATAGACACCCTGCACAAATCAGAGAATAATCTGAGGTTCTTTTTTAGTTACAGAAGTTCCCCCAACAGAATACCGCTACGCGGTCAGAAGACCGCCGCGGTTATTCTGTGTTTCCCGCTGGGCTGGCGGGCGACTGCCAGAAGGCCGCCCGCCAGCCCAGCGGGAAACCCCTTCCCACGAGGAAGCCGGCTCCGAATGGAGCCGGCGGAGTGGGAAGGGTGCGACGGGTGCAGTAGCACCCGTTGCGATTTTCAGTGTCTGCATGGCAGACACTGAAAATCTTTTAGGGGCCCTCTTACGGGGGCCCCTGCAGTGCCCATGCCATAGGCATGGGCTCTGCAGGGGCCCCCAGGGGCCCCACGACACCCCTCACCGCCATCCTGTTCCTGGCGGTCAAAACCGCCAGGAACAGGATGGCGGTGAGGGGGTCGGAATCCCCATGGCGGCGCAGCAAGCTGCGCCGCCATGGAGGATTCCTCAGGGCAGCGGAAAACCAGCGGGAGACCGCCGGTTTTCCGTTTCTGACCGCAGCCATACCGCCGCGGTCAGAATGCCCTTGGGAGCACCGCCAGCCTGTTGGCGGTGCTCCCGCGGTCGTTGACCCTGGCGGTCAATGACCGCCAGGGTCAGAATGACCCCCATAGTCCATTAAATATTTCGGTGGTCGAACGGGTCATGTTCGTACTCTACAGGGATATCTCCATGAGGTGTCTTCACTTTCACGCGGTGTTGACGAGGATTCCACAATTCCAAGTGGTTTGTTTTTGTTTGATCCTCCTCTACAGGCATTGTGGGTTGTATATCCAATTGAGGAAGGCTTGATTATAGCTATCCTCACTAGGTTCCATATTCTGCCATCATCAGTTTTCACAGCATTGGGGAACAATTTGACCACTCTCATTGCTCTTGTGAATTTCGAGTCCTTAGCGCTTCCCGTGGGAACCTTGACCTTTACCCAGTCACCTACCGAAACCTTATTGTCTTTTGTGTGATTATCTCTGTCATATTTCTCCTTTCTCCTCTCCTGTTTTCGGATTTCCTGCTGTCTCCATGGTTGTTTCGTGTTTATCGTGACCCATCCTTTTCCCCATTTCATCCATGATGGAAGCAGTTGTGAAAGGGGCTTTCTCCCTTTAAGTAGTTCAAAAGGTGTTTTCCGAGTGCTTTGGTGTGGAGTCAGGCAATATTCAATAATTCTTTTAGCTATTTCCATCTTCCAGTTGAGGGAATTTACTTTAGCAAGCTGAATGATCTCTTTTAAAGTTTTGTTAAGTCGTTCAACGGCTCCATTGGTCTCTGGGTGGTATAAAGCTGAACGACAATGTGTTATGCCATTCTCTTTCATGTATGTTTGCATTTCATTTGAGCAGAATTGGACACCATTGTCCGTTTGGATTGATGATGGTAATCCTTCTCTTGCAAATAGTTCACGTAAAAAATTTATGACACTACTGGAGCTGATGTCGGCTGTGATTTTTATTTCAGGCCATCTAGAGTACAAATCGATTACAACTATGATATATGGTGTGGCCTGTTCACCTTGTAGGGGCCCTATAATGTCTAGTGCCAGTTCATCCCAGGGGTGTTTTGGGAGTTTACGCAACTGCATTGGTGGTTTTCTTGTAATTAGAATTTTGTCACTCTCACTGCAGGGTACACACTCCCTTATGCATCTTTCAATTTGGATATCCATACCAGGCCACCAAAAGTCCATTCGTAGTCTCTCTTTGGTTTTTGACACACCAAAATGACCCTTGTGAGCTCTGTTTATAAGTTTCAGTCTTAGATTATTTGGGGGTATCAGTTTTGTACCTCTAAACAAGCAGTCATCATGTTCTGCTAATTCACTCCTCACACACCAAAATGCCTTCAGTTTGTCTTTGATTTGGGTTTTAGACGGCCATTTGCTGTTCAAGTACTGCCTGACCAAATTCAGATTCTCATCTTCTCTGAGGTTTGTTTTCCATTCTGCTTCTGTTATCACCCCTTCAGATATTACGCAGACATTCGAAAGCACAACATCTTCCTCCTCTGAAAGTTGTTTGTCATCCCCAACACTATCTGTGCTCGGAGGTAATCTGGATAGGCAGTCTGCTGCTTTGTTTTTTTACACCTGGGATGTAGTCAACTGTGAATGTGTACTCCTGCAGATTGATTATCCACTTCCTAATGCGACTTGATATAGCATCTAGACCTTTCTTCTCAAATATCTCCTTTAGCGGTTTGTGATCAGTTCTGACCTTGAATTCACTACCCCAAATGAAGTTTTTAAATTTTTGGAGGGCCCAATATACAGCCAATGCCTCTCTTTCTATCACCGAGTAGTTGGCTTTTGCTCCTCTCAATGATCTTGAGGCAAACGCTATGGTGACTTCTCCTTTACTATTAACTTGGGATAGGACAGCTCCCAGACCTTTTATGCTGGGCTCTGTGGTCACTATCACTTTCCTTCCTGGTATAAAGGCACTGAGGTTGGGTGCATTCCTGAGGCACTGCTTCACATCCTGGAATTCTTTATCACACAAGGAGTCCCACATAAATTCTGTTTTGGATTTCAAAAGTGATCTCATGTGGAATGTTCTTTCAGAGAAGTTAGAAATGAACTTACTGTAAAATTCCACCATCCCAAGAAATGATCGAAGTTCATCTTTGTTTGATGGAGTTGATAAATCTATTATTGATTTCACAAGATCTCCCTTCGGTTCGATCCCTTTGCCTGAAATTTTGGGGCATATTTATACTCCGTTTGTGCCGAATTAGCGTCGTTTTTTTCGACGCAAATTCGGCGCAAAACCAACGCCATATTTATACTTTGGTGTTAGACGCGTCTAGCGCCAAAGTATGAGGAAAGAGCGTCATTTTTTTGCGTGAACGCCTTCCTTGCGTTAATGAGATGCAAGGTAGGCGTTCCCGTCCAAAAAAATGACTGCGACACAAATGCGTCGTATTTATACTCCCGGGCAAAAATCACGCCCGGGAGTAGGCGGGGCAAAAAACCAGCATTTGCGCCTCTTTTTAACGCCTGGGTCAGGGCAGGCGTTAAGGGACCTGTGGGCTCAAAATGAGCCCACAGCTGCCCTCCCATGCCCCCAGGGACCCCCCCTGCCACCCTTGCCCACCCCAGGAGGACACCCAAGGATGGAGGGACCCATCCCAGGGACATTCAGGTAAGTTCAGGTAAGTATAATTATTATTTTTTTTTATATTTTCTTTTGGCATAGGGGGGCCTGATTTGTGCCCCCCTACATGCCTCAATGCCCAATGACCATGCCCAGGGGACATAAGTCGCCTGGGCATGGCCATTGGGCAAGAGGGCATGACTCCTGTCTTTACTAAGACAGGAGTCATGTAAATGGCGTCTGGGCGTCGTTAAAAATGGCGCAAATCGGGTGGAGGCGATTTTTTAGTGTCAACCTGACTTGCACCATTTTTAAGACGCCCTAACGCCATTTTCCCCCACGCCGGCGCTGCCTGGTGTACGTGGTTTTTTTCCACGCACACCAGGTAGCGCCGGTCTGCTAGCGCCGGCTAACGCCATTCAATAAATACGGCGCCCGCATGGCGCTTCAGAATGGCGTTAGCCGGCGCTAAACTTTTTGACGCTAAACTGCGTTAGCGCAGTTTAGCGTCAAAAAGTATAAATACGGGCCTTTGTGTCCTAGGTAGGATATCTCTGGACATGCAAATTGACATTTGTCCGCTCTCACTGTGAGGCCAAATTTCTTGAATCTTTTGAGGACTTGTTCAAACCTAACTTGATGTTCCATGTTGGTTGCTCCACAAACTAGCACATCATCTTTGTAGTAGAAAACGCCTGGAATACCTTTTAGGATTTCCGTCATAGCTCTTTGGAAGACCGAGGATGCTGAAATTAATCCAAAAGGCATAAGTTTGAATTTATATGCACCCATAGGTGTGATAAAAGAGGTTAGGTCTTGGGAATCTGGGTGTAATCTGACTTGGTAATATGCTGAGGCCAGATCTAGGGTTGAAAAGACCTTTGCTCCTTTTAGGGCGGTGAACATTTCTGCAATAGTAGGTAGGGGAAATCTGTCTACTACCACTTCCTTGTTTAGTGCACGCAGGTCCACATATAATCTCACTTTATTATCCGCTTTGCGAGCCACTACAATCGGAGCAAGCCACTCCGTTGCTTCAACAGGTTCAATGACATTTTGCTTACAAAGTTTCTCTAACTCATCCCTCACAGCATCTAGGATACTTATTGGTAGTCGACGGACTTTAGAAACAACTGCGATTGCATTCTGCTTCAGTTTTATTTTGTGAATGTATGTTTTGAGGCATCCCAGTTTCTCAGTGAAAACTTCTGGAAATGTATTTACAAAGTAATTTTCTTGTACTTCTTGGACTTTGATTTGAGGTGATGCATTAGGGTCCAAGATAACTCCTAAGTTTTTTTGAACAGGCCAGCTTAAAATGTTGTCACCCCTTTCTGCTGCATAGACTTTAGTTTGTGTTTCTGTTTCTTCATATTGAATAGTTCCCCAAAAGTATCCTCTCATGGCTATTGGCTGACCCCGATACCCGCCAGGTTGTATGTCCATTTCATACAATTTTACTTTGTTTGCAAAATTTCTACAAAACACAGAAATGATTGTTAGACGTGAACATGAATCAAACATTGCTTCAACCTCAGTGTTATCTATTTTTATGATGTCTTTGGGATTACCTTTGCCTGAATCGTTCACTTGCAACACAATTTCATCATAAACCTCAGAAACTTTGACAGTGTTATTTCTTTTATCATTTTTCTTATATCTACAACATGCAACAAAATGACCTTTCTTGCCACACCCTTTACATACTGCCCTCTATGCTGGGCACTCTTTCCAGTAGGCCATGTGACCTGTCATTCCGTATCTGAAACACTGTCCTCTAAACTCTTTATCAGGAGTATTTTGAGTTTCCTTCTTTTTCTCTTTCGCCACGTTTACTTCTGCTTTATTCTCAGATGTTGCACTTTTACTCTCAACTCTAAGTTCTTTTACACACGAAAGCATATGTTCTACCTGTTTTGATACTATTAATACCTCATTGAGGGGGGTCATCCTTGAGCCATTACTCCTCACGGACCCTCTCAATGTTGCATGTTAATAAGAACTGGTCACAAATGCGCTCTTCCAAGGTTGCACCAAATTTACAGGATGAAGCCAATCTCCTTAGCTCAGACACGAAGTCATCTATGCTCTCCCCCTCCGTCTGTGAGCGTTTGCCAAAATGATACCTCTCTAGAATTGTACTAATCCTGGGTAGGTAGTGTTTATCTAGCTTCTTTATACATATTTCATATGCATTCAAATTGTTTTCTTCCTCATCTGACAAACCTGGAAGGTGTTCTAAGACTTCCTGTCCTTCTTCTCCCAAACAGTGTGCTAGTAGTGCAACTTTTCTCTCAACATTTATATTAGGACCACACACTATAAGGTAGTTATTAAAAACCTTTTTCCACTTATTCCATGTCATTGATGGTTCCCCTGGGGTGTTTAAGAAGAATGGAGGTTGCGTCATGTTTTGCATGGTGGGAGACTATGTGGTTAGATGCTATTCGAGTTATGTGCTTGGTCAAATCCCTGTGTACTAAACTATTTGACACATATATGCACCTACAACCTCATATTTTAGCCACTTGTAGCTCTTCACTTGATTTTAAATATATATATTGATTACATTTATTTGCACTTCACATGAATATTCTATTATTAAATTCTGAAGTAATCAATACACACAGCATATGTAATTGTACTGTAATACATAAGGGTGCTTTCAATCTTATTATTTGTAATTTGAGTAATACAACTGTTGTTAACTATGCAAACATTTCTTTCCTTTGTATTCTGAATATTTCTAGTATGTGGATCACTGTATCTCTTTAGTGTCCACTGTTCTAATGTGTTTGATTCAGACACAGTGGTCTGCTGAAACCTCCTATGTTGTCTTCTTGCTGCCTGACACCTTTCAAGTTTGTCCACTAGATGGTGCTAATAACACATAAATTCTATTATGGAGAAATGGCAGCTGTATCTTGAGAAAAACGACTCGATGTCCCTTATTAAGGTTCAGTTCTATAAAATGTGACACATTTTTTAAATACAGCAGTTGTTTAAGTCATATTGGCATGAAGATTCCTTGAACTATTTGTTTCTTCCTTGGTTATACTTGCAAAGTGCGTGCGCTCTGCCTCAGCTGAGAGGAATTCCCTGAGGTGATATGAACATTCTAAATGAAACGCCCAGAGTGTGCTGCAGATTTATAGCTGTTGGCCTTTGTGGTGAATTCCCCGAGGCACAATTATTGATATAATTCGGACTTAAACCACTTTACACCTTTGATCTTTAGCTGGAGAGTTATTTCCACGATTTAGCTGCTAAATATAGAGACTTCCAGGCAACAAACAGTTGACATTCGTAGCCACTACACCTTTCCTCACACTCTGAGCTGGACAGAAATAGTAATGTCCCTTAATTAAATGTGGCAAGACTGCCTTAATGTTCCAGTGCGAGAGTGCTGGCTAAAAGGACAGATGGTCACTTGTGTCGTTACGCAAGCTTTCACATCCGATGACTTTACCTCTACACTGCAGGGTTACATTTAAATTTCACCATCCCTCGTGAAAAGTAAAAGACACTGCCTCACCGGAATCTGTCTCAGGACCACAGCGCTCAATTAATCCTTCTTCACAGTTCGTATGTGCTGTTCACAACTTGCCGTGTTGGGGCGTGTTCTCTTTTGCATCACAGGATCCCATCCTCGTCACCAGTGTGGAGATGGCCAATGATCACACAGGAAAGCGATGACAGTGAAATGATAAGTTTAATAATACAACGCCCCAGCCACCTCACATCACAGTCCTTGTCACCCTCAGATCTCCTCCAGCAGTCTCAGCTCTCCTCCTGGAATCCTGGTGGGAGAGCCCATTATGATAAGGGTCAGAGGGGACACCTGGGCCCGGGATGAACCAACACAGGAAATACAAGATACCACAGCATACTAGAGCTACTCACTATAAACATAAAGGGGGTGATTCTAACTTTGGCGGGCGGCGGAGGCCGCCCGCCAAAGTTCCCCCAACAGAATACCGCTACGCGGTCAGAAGACCGCCGCGGTTATTCTGTGTTTCCCGCTGGGCTGGCGGGCGACCGCCAGAAGGCCGCCCGCCAGCCCAGCGGGAAACCCCTTCCCACGAGGAAGCCGGCTCCGAATGGAGCCGGTGGAGTGGGAAGGGTGCGACGGGTGCAGTAGCACCCGTCGCGATTTTCAGTGTCTGCATGGCAGACACTGAAAATCTTTTAGGGGCCCTCTTACGGGCATGGGCACTGCAGGGGCCCCCAGGGGCCCCACGACACCCCTCACCGCCATCCTGTTCCTGGCGGTCAAAACCGCCAGGAACAGGATGGCGGTGAGGGGGTCGGAATCCCCCAAGCTGCGCCGCCATGGAGGATTCCTCAGGGCAGCGGAAAACCGGCGGGAGACCGCCGGTTTTCCGTTTCTGACAGAATGCCCTTGGGAGCACCGCCAGCCTGGGGGCGGTGCTCCCGCGGTCGTTGACCCAGAATGACCCCCAAAGTCTTTATGTAATGAATAATATGAAACATATTAATAGTACTTATTTATAAATATATTGTTATGTAATTATCAATGGGTTTCCAGAATGATTTATAAGCAGATGTAATTGTGAAAAAGACCCAACATAGACAGATCAGCTCCTTTTCTGGTAAAAATTATCCATGACCACCATGTACGGATTTATAATAATGAAGCGTTTATCCAACTGGCAGTAAATGATTTTAGAGCAGCAGATAGTAAGAAATCAAAGAGTTTGTTATTCGATTCAGACAGTTTTGTTGAAAGTAAAATCGATTTACAAATCAGCATATTATATGAAAGTTTATCTGAGAGATTAAACATTTTTGTAATAGCATCCTAAAACTCTTTACAAAACTTAGAAACAATAATACATTCAAAAAGCATATTTGTTTACAATCCTGAATATAAAAACAGTGCCTAGAATGAGGAGAATTTAATATTTTGCATTAATAGTTTTAACGGAGTCCATAAGCAATTAAATATTATGAAGGAATTAGTTTGGCATAGAGATACAGGAAACCAACCAGAAACTCAAGTCAGCCATATTTTCCTCCATACATCTTGAGAATTAGATATATCTAGTTCACTATTTTAAAACGAAGAGAGAAAATTAATATTATTCCGTACACAATTATTCAGTTTTTTTTATAATACATTGACATATCATGAGCTGAAGTTACTATTGTTTGAATGTAAATCTCTAAATCAGATATGTATTTCACAGGAAAATTGTTGGGAAATGAATCAAGGAATGATTTACATAAACATTTATATTTGAAAATATCCGATGGGGATTGGAAAAGGTTCTGTTGCAGTTCTTCAAAAGTTAAAAAAGTGTGTTATTATATATATCTTTTAAGTGAAAAATACTAGCTTTTACCCAAGATTACCAAAATGTTGTATTTTGATTTAGTTTAAACAATGGATTATACCATTAGGATATATTTAAGGCATGGGAAATAGACATTTGAAATAGATAATCTAAATCTTGTAATAATATTTTTGTAGATTTTAGTATTGTGGATCTTTTTATTAAAGTATTTTAAGTAGACATAGTCAGTAATATAAGAAACCAAAACGGTGATATCAAACTTTGTTCAATGAGAAGCCATGAAGGTGCATTATTAAAGTCCGTATGATTAAACATAAAGATGCTTTGTTTTAAAATAAACGCTTGATAATAATTAAAAAAGTCTGGTGCAATTTTTAATTTTGTATAGCTTATACGTGGTGGTTTATTATGCCAAATAAATGTAGATATACTTTTATCTAAATTTTTATGAAACTTAGGAGGGAGTTGAGTGGAAATCATGAAAAGGAGATAAAATATGTTTGGGGCAATAACCATTTAATAGAGTCAATTTTGCCCCACCATGATAAAGTAAAGTAAACCATTTAAGAAATTTGTCTTTGATATGATCAGTGGTACAATACATATTTAAAGGAAAAAAATCTGTGTTATTAGTGTTTAACGTATAACCTGAAATTTGGGAGTAAGTTTGAATTAGATTTAACCAAGGGGGAATGGAAGAAATAGGATTTCTGATATACAGTAAGACATCAGCATATGCTGAAGTTTTTATAGAAACATCATGAAAAGCAATGCATTTTATTCAGTACAATTTCTGATAGCAATGAGCAAAGGTTCCATAGAAAGGAGAAAAAGTAAAGGTGATAAGGGACAACCTTGGCAAGTGCTTCTAAAGAAGGAAATATTTGCTAACGACTTGCCCATTAATGAAAAGTCTTGTAGATGAACTTGAATGGACTGCTGAAATCATGCTAATAAAGGACTTGACAAAATTGAATGTTGATAGAATATAAAATAATATACTGCCAGTGTACTTTCTCAAACACTTTATGACATGATCTCAGCTGTGAGCAGGGCTAGTCATGCCTTAGCCATGCATTATTACCCCCCCCCCCTTTTAAAGTGACATCAGAGATGTTGTTATTTTCTTTTCATCAGTACCAGTTTGAATCATGGTATGCCTTTGAAATCTTGACTAACATGGCAACACAGTTATTAGCATAATACAATGTTTAAAGTAGATCTAGACCAATGCTAGCTGTCAAGATAACTTCTGAACACCTGGGCCTCACCGAGGTAATCCAGGAAGCACATGTCAACTGTCTACAACTACCTGGGCGTCACCCAGGTAATCAAGGAAGCACACGTCAACTGTTGACAACTGCAGGTTCTTTAATTGATCCTCCTAATGGTAAAAAGACAGTTGAGAAATGTGCAATTACAATAATGACTAACAAGTTCCTCTGTTTTCCCAATGTGTTTCCTTGCATCTGGTTCGGGTCGGCTATAAAAGCCAGCATTTCAGACGAAATCCTGCTTAGTCTTGTTTAACTTGGAAGCAACACTTACCCGTTTCCAGTTTTCAGCAGCCTTCCCTTTGCAATGGCAGTCCTCTCTTCACAGCGGCATACATACCTTCACAGCAACAGGCTTCTCCTCGCAGTGATGCGCTTCCTGAGTTCCTATCTAGTATTTCCAATCTTCTCTGCAGTCACCGCAGTACCTGTAAAAGGCGGACAGCGTGCAATTCATCTCACATCACGCTTTCTTGTGCTAGCAAAAAGACAAAAGTCATTCCAAATAAGGAAACATATGTTTTTCTGTTTAATTTGGGATCCTGATGAGCAATGAGTAATCAAACTTATCTGAAGCCAGAAATAATATTCAAATCAATCTTGTGACTGAAAAGACATTACAAAAAAGTTGTATTTCTTATAATAGCTGCACCTTCCTGGATCTTATTCTAAAGACTTTCGGGACAATTGAGAACTATAGTCTCATTGCCATTACATATTTGCATATGAACCTTGAATTCTTGAGACTTTTGAACTACTGAATCATTTGGAGTAGTTTTGTTGTGATTAAGCCAGTTATTTTCTCTCAGTGGAAATCCTTGTATATGATAATTCCAGTTCATGATAATTCCTGGATAATTCTTGAATCACAGCTGGGAATGTCTCTAGTTTGCAATCTTGGTTAATTAAAGGTATAGGGTGGTAATTTGAAACAATAGTGGGGTCTTTGTCAAAGCTTTCCATGAAGAATCCTGAAGTTGTGCCTGTAATACTATAATGAGTAAATTGTTTAAGTAAGTGAGGTTTTAGGTAAGGAGAACATTCTTTATAGAAATCAGCAGGTGTACCATCTGTTCCTGGTGACTTACCCAGTTTAAGAGATTTAATAGCTAAATTAATTTCTTCTACCGAAATTGGTACGTCCAATTTTCCCCTGACTGATTGGGTAAATTTGGGTAAACCACAAACTGCAAAACAAATCAGTATTAAGCATATCTGTAACTGAGGGAATATTGCATAGATTTGAATAGTATTTTAAAAATTCATTAACTATTTCATCATGACATAGGGGCTCATTCCGACCCTGGCGGTCCAAGACCGCCAGGGCCGGGGACCACGGAAGCACTGCCAACAAGCTGGCGGTGCTTCCCAGCCCATTCTACCGCCGCGGTCAGAAAAGGGAATCCGTCGGTTTCCCGCCGGATTTCCCCTGCATGGGCTGAATCTCCATGGCGGCGCAGATTCCGACCCCCTTCCCGCCATCCTGTTTCTGGCGGTTTTTACCACCAGGAACAGGATAGCGGGAACGGGTGTCGTGGGGCCCCTGGGGGCCCCTGCACTGCCCATGCCACTGGCATGGGCAGTGCAGGGGCCCCCTAACAGGGCCCCATAAGGATTTGCACTGTCTGCATTGCAGACAGTGAAAATCGCGACGGGTGCAACTGCACCCGTCGCACCCCTGCAACTCCGCCGGCTCCATTCGGAGCCGGCTTCATTGTTGCAGGGCCTTTCCCGCTGGGCCGGCGGGCGCTCTTTTGGCAGTTGCCCGCCGGCCCAGCGGGAAAGCCAGAATGGCATCCGCGGTCCTCTGACCGCGGAGCGGCCATTTGGCGGTGACTGCATGGTGGGCGCATAATGCCAGTTTACCATTTAAACCATGAATTGCATTAATCTGAATTTTATCTTCTTTATACAGAGATAATTTACCAAAAGTCGTCCAGATCTATTAGCGTTGAAATAAAATTTAGCCTTTTTATTTTAAATTTGTATGTCAGCTCTTTTGCTTACCAGACAATTTGATTCATATCGAAATTTCTGTAATTGTATTTTGTATTTGTTATCATTAGATGTAGAGAGGCATTCATGTTTTGCTATTTGTTAATCTAATTCTTTAAGTTTAGCTTTAAATATTTTATTATTATGTGCCATAATCGATATTGTTACTCTTCTGATATATGCCTTAAAGGCATCCCAACAATTTACAAGTGAAGTATATCCTTCTGGACTGAAACAGAAATAGTCATGTAGAGTTATTTTTGTCATTGAGGACAATATTTGTATTCATACGCCAGCAAAACTGAGATTGCTGAGTGGAGTTAAGTTGTAAAACCCGTGAAATAAGTGCATGGTCTGAAATATCTATACTGTGAATTATAGGATCAGAAATTGACTGGATGAATTGATGGGATATTAATAAATAATCTATTAGAGAGTATCAGTTATGAGGGTCTGAAAAAATGTAAACTGTTTCTACTTTGAGTGATGTAGACGTCAAATACCTACCAATTTGGTTGATTTAAAAAAAGATTTAAAAGTGAAAAAAGCTTTAGGTGGATGATATTTGGTTTGAGAACATCTGTCAAATAAATGGTCCCATATTAAGTTAAGGTCACCACCCATTATAAGTGGTACATCATATAATTTAATCACTTCATAAGTAAAGAGACACCAAAACATTGGATTGTCATTTATTGGACCATATATTAATTAGATGAAAAATGGTAGTATCTATTTACATTTTTGCTATAATATAACGACCATCTGTATCTGAACATTTGCTTAGTAATTGAATGTTTAGTTTTTTGCAAAAAGGATAGCAACACTGTTCTTTTTGTTAACTGCAGGAGATAAATAATATTACCAAACAATTTTTATTGATATATGATACAACAGTATCATGTATAGGTGTCTCTTGAAGTAGACAGATATCTGCGTTATGTCTTGCTAAATAATCTATAACTTTAGATCTTTTAACAGGGTGTCTTCAACCGTTAATATTAAAAGAAATAATTTTAATTGTATTAACATTATCTATATTCAGTAAAGAGAAAATACATTTTGTCCTTTCTATCTTCTGCTGTGGGGGCCTTGGAGCAATAAATCAATCATGTGAGGGTGAACTAGCACAACGTAACTGAATCAACGTGTTATCTGGAACCCCGGATGATCCCACTCCAGGTACGGGTGGCCATGCCCAGAACTTTGTTACTGCGGAAGCCCAAGTCCATAATGGGACTGGGGAAAAAGATGGTTTACTGAATCTGGGAGCTTCAGGGTCTGAGATAGTAGGTGAACCTGCTTCCCCAGCCCAGAAACGGAAAAAGAGAGATGGTCGTGGTCAGGATAGGGAGAGTGGGTTGCAATCTACTGTGAGGTTTAATCTGGGAAAGAAGTCTACAGAGGACTTGATTCACAGTAAATTTCAGTCATGCTTAGACTCTTTGGCCCAGATTCTGGTATGTGTCATGCAGCGCAGTGCAGCAACCAAAAAAGCTGCACTGCACTGCATGACAAGGAGAGAGCAGGATAGTGCCAAATTCACATAGAAATATCACTCCACTCCCCTCTCCCGTATTTAATCTGCTGTGCACCACACACACACCTTAGCACCATAGTGCTTGGGTGTGTGCGTGTCTAGCATAGGTTTTGTACAGGAAGGGTACCCTTCCTGTACAAAATACTATGCCTAGTCAAATGCAAATGCTTTTCCCACTTTGTATGCATGCTGTACAGTGCAGCACACATACAAAGTCAGAAAAGCAGGGAGAAATAAAAACTTCTCTGTTTGTGCCTACTTTTAAAAGGCATAAATTTTTGGTGCTAAATCCTTTCTTCTGATCTTTCAGAATAGGGTTTAGCATCAAAAAGTAAGGGTGGTAGCACTGGTACACCCATGTGCCACCCATGTAACACCCCCTTGATGCAAAGTAAAGCAAAGCAGCGTATTGCGCTGCTTTACGTTACTTTGCCACACAAACAAATGCAAATACCTATTTGCGTTGGTTTGTGAATGGCAAAAAAAGTTGTGCGTCGGTTCAGAGTTTAAAGAAAGCAATGCTAAACCAACGCTAAGCCTTTGAGAATCTGGGCCTTTATATTCTAGGTTTAAACTTTTAATTAAGAGATGGTTGGAAACCTTAATACTTTGTTGTAAAAATATTGAACAGGCTGTTTTGTATATTAATGGAGGATCATCTTTGGGAGCATTAGGGCCCTTGATAGGCACTTTGTCAATCCCCCAGAGGCTATTGTTCCAGATAACTCGAAGCAGGGTAGATATGAAGAGGCCCTGATCGGCATCAGAGGGAACTGTAAGCTGACCATTAACCCTAATACCATTGTCAATATTAACACTAATTTCCCTCCCTTAGGAATCATTTCAGAAGATCAGAGTGAAGTAGGTTGTAAACAGTCATATAAAGATTTGGAAGAGGGAGATCTTACCCGTGCTAGGCCGTCACAGTCCCAGGGGGAGCCTTTGTTAAAATGTAGTGCATCTGAATCACCTATTATCAATCTCCCCGCTGAAGCCACCCCGTACATGGTGGTTCTTGGTAACATTCTGCCTTTAGCTAATAATCATCATGAATCATTTGCAGAGTTGAAGAACAAGGTAGTGCATTTGTTTGGCTCTAATTTAAACATGGGCCCAGAAACAGTGGAAAATTTCAATATGGTGAGAAGAGTGAAATGACTGGGCAAGGGTTCTAAAGCCCTGAAGGGTGACTGCATAGTCGTGAATTTCAATAGGGTTCAAATGGTGGAACAGATGATTGCTTTGGCCCATTCCAGGAGAGATTGTTCATCCTCTAGCATTCACATTTTGCCCCAGGGATATTTTAATAGGCAGCTGCAAGGAAACCGTTTTCTTGGGAATGAAGATAGATTGGTGAAATCTAATAGTATTCTATTGTAGCCTCTTCTTTCCCAAGTGAATTGTTCCAATAGATTTGTGCCATTGAGCCAATTGGATGTCTTTGACTGACATGTACATCCAGCAGCAGATACTTTACCAGGGCAAGTGTTCCCTATTTGTTTAGCCTCTGACGATCACAGGGTGTTTGCTTTTCCTGATGAAATGGGGACAGACATATCAATGCTTAGCTGGAACATAGCAGGACTTTCTTCTAAGTTTAAGGAGCCTTTGATTAAGATATGTGAAGGGCTATCATCTGATCTGTCTTCAAGAGACCTGGGAGTGGGTCAATGTCTTCCATTTAGAAGGTAGTAAAACATATTGTACTCCTGCAATTCAGTCTACTACTGGCTGTGCCAAAGTGGGCATGATTATATTTGTATCTATTAATATAAATGGGAGGATCAGAGAGTTAGCGTAGACATTGGCTTCCTTACAAGCTCTTAAGATTGCAGTTAAGGGGTCCTTGAGTATGGTGTTACTAAATTGTTAGAATGCAACAACTTGGTCCCTGCCTGCTTCTTATATTCAAAGAATGTCCATATTTCTAGCCTCATTAGGATGCTAGCTGAGGGGGAGGTCATCAAATTTGTTGTTTGTTGGGGACTTTAGCAAATATCAATACGGGGTGGGGAACCTTGGTGGTTTGGATCCTGACAAGCAGGTTTTGACCAGTGACATTCTGTCGAAGTGTTGTCTAGCCCAAGGATTTCACCTGGAACACACCTGTGAAAGCATGGAGCTTATGGCATTGTTGAATGATTACAATTTTGTGCATGCTTGGGATATGCTTACGATACCTCAGGACGGGATTCTTGTCCCAACCTATAAAGGGAAAAACGGTTCTTCTATTTTAAATCATCCTTGTAGTGATCATAATCCTTTAGTATTGAGGATGAGGACTCCTGGGTCAGTATGAAGCAAGGTATAGTATCAGCAAGTGTCCCCCCAAATTCAGCTTCAGAATCAGAGAAGATGCATAGTGTGGTCACTAGTGGATTCTGACTCTTTTGTTGCATCCTTATTCCATAGTTGTCCTAACAATATGCCAGTTTGCCAAGAACCCTCTTCAACAGAGGAAGGCCTTTTTAGTGCTTTCTCCATTATTGCAGCTAAGGTCAAAGCTCTTCTTACTGTTGATATTATTAGATCATTAAACCAGTCTCCGAAATGGTTTGATTCCCCCTGCTCTAAGGCTTTGCGTAATCTGAAATTTTCTCTTAAAGAAGTACCCACGGATATGAATTGTGTGAGAACGTACTGGCTTATTTACAAAGAGGAGCTTGGAAGGAGGAAGGGGGATTCAAGGAGTAGGCTTAGGAGGATTTGGTACAATCCAGCACTATTAAAAACAGGGCATTTTTTGGGGAATTATTAACCAGCCCAGCTCTGCCCAGAACAATCCCCCTAATTTATGCCATCACATATTGGCCCAGGATTGGGAGGACCACTACAAGAAAATGTTTAATTGTTCTTCACAGGTCGCTCGAAATGTGGAGGCTGAGACGGAGCGTGCAAAGTCTAACTTGATCGATACTCTAGATGAAATGAAACAGGTTATGAAGGGCCTAACTAGGAACAAGACACCAGGCCCCGATGGCATCCCCCCAGACCTGCTTGTATCGTATATTGATGTATGGGCTTCTATGTTAACGTTGATGTAGTAAGGGTGGGTCCTCCGTCTTCCTAGTCTTTATCCACCATTGTTCCTGTTTTTACAAAAGGGGATAAGAGTAGGCTGGAGTGTTATAGGGCCATTTCTCTTATCGACTCAGTTGTAAAAGTCATGGGAAGGGTAATATTGGATAGGATGCATTCCTGGACAGAGGAAAATAATATAATATTGTGCTGCCAATATGGGTTTCAGCAGAGTAAGTAAACCACGGACCAGTGTCTGAATCTTTTTCAAGTAGCCAGAAAATACACCATTTCTCAGTCCCAGACCATGTATCTTGCATTTATGGACCTAACAGCCGCATTCCACTGGGTAAATAGGGATAAATTGTGGAAAATACTTTTGACTCAAATATTGTATGCTTTCTGTAGGACCTCTATTCAGAAACCCGTGCTGTGGTGAGATACTCAGCAGATCTGGCATGTTCTGAGAGCTTTAAGACAAATTGTGGAGTTAGACAGGGGTGCATTCTTGCTCCGTTCCTGTTTTGTTTATATTTGAATGCCTTGGAGAAGGCATTAGTGGACTCAAAGTCGAACTGTCCCCTAATTGGTTCTCACCCCCTGCTGGCACTGTTATACGCAGATGACGTAGTTCGGATAGCAAGAACCACAGTTGGCCTGCAGAAGTTATTGAGCACATTTGATAACTTTATGGGGGAGCTGCATCTATCAATAAATTTGTCAAAATCTTATATTATGGTGGTGGGTCCTAAGTCTTTAAAAGAAAAGCCTTTCTTTTTAAAAGGCTACCACTTAGTTAAAGTTGAGAGTTTCCCCTATCTAGCAGTCCAGTTTGATGCTAAATCAAATTGGAGGCCCCTGATAGAGGCAAGGAGACTGGATTGTAGAAAATCTGTAGGGGACCTTTTTAGTTTTGTAGGGAGTATAGACAGTTGTCCGTTAAAAGCCCTAGCGAAAGTTTATGAAGCCAAGAGTATCTCTAAGATTCTGTATGGGAGGGAACTATGGGGATATCTATCCCCTAGGGAATTACATACTTAGGAGAACCCATTTTTGAAAATGTTTCATGTGTGTTCCCCAATGTACTGCAAGGTTTGCGGTCCATGTGGAATTAGGGGTTAAGTACCTGAGCAACTCAATAGCATTGCGCCCATTGCTGTTTTGGATTAGGGTATGGTCTAAGGAGGAGTTAGTCTTAAACCGCCTAATAATACAAGATTGACGCCTTAAAAATCCCAGGGTTAAATTATTTGAAGGAATCTTTTGTGAAGTTGGGTTAAGAAGGGACTTTTCGTAACCCAGAAGGCATTGTTAAGAGTGATTTGAAGTGGGTTAAAGATTCCTTTAGGGAACAGTTATCATTACTCAGGGAAGAGGTCGAGCTGGTTAACCTTCTGTTCACCATCATGTCTTGATATCTAACATATAGTATATCATGCCGTATTTAACATTGGTGAGAAATAATAGGGATAGACGTTTACTAACTTGTCAAATGCTAAATTTGATGCATTTGTCTCTAGCTCTTCCCCGGGGATGTTACAATTTTCACCAACTGGGGCCATGCAGAAGTGATGGAAACTTGCCCCTAGACACTTTACATTTGATAATGGGTTGCAAGTATTATCAAGCCCCCAGGATTTGTTACATTCTTCCCCTTCTTCAAGGGTGTGGATTTACGCAGGCGAGCTCTGCACTTTTATATTCACAAATGTTGTCCGGGCCTGGGTGATATCTAATGTGTGGAAATTTTTAATTACTGCTTTGCCCTTCAGAGATACTTATGGATGAGGTTTCCTAACTCTACTGATTTTACATTCTTAAACTTTTGTCTTTATGTACAACAGCTATGATTATAAAACATTACCATGACATACAGTAGCCCCCTAGCAACAAGCTCCAGCAAAGTGGCTACAACATTTGCCACACCATGTGCATGCATGCTACATGAGCTGTCAACAGTGGGCCACATGAAAATCAGAATCACAGACAACTCCTATTGCATGGGTGAAGTTGTGCAAACACCGTGCCCAGTGAACAAGCAGGAGACCTTATCACTTTCAGTGGTTTGCCTCATGTAGCATTCCTCAGTTACCTGTTGTCATACAATAGTAGGGCAATGGCAAGTTTATTTACACAGATCCCAGACAAGGTCATACATACAGCTAATCTTCATACACCCAATACCACATCATTAAGAAATTATGGTTAAAAATCTTCCCATGTTGCTGACAGAAGTACAGTAGCCTGAAGAAGGTGACATGGAAACACCCATGTCACACTCTAAACAAATCAAAATGGTAACTTCACTATGTGTATTTTGTCCAAATGGAGTCATGGAGGTTGTATTAGCGTTTCTCAGATAGATAATACATCTTGCACGGAAACCTACACTGGAGACAACTTGTATGAAATGTCAGGGAGATATCTCTACAAAATCTACACTACAATGAATAAGCTAGCCCCAGGGATTACACCTCTCTTGAAGGGCACTCCTGACAATAACATTCTATGATTGCATCAGTAGAAGCCAATAGTCCTTTGAATGTTGGAGAGGCCCAGGGATTCTCAAGTACTTGTAGAAGGCCCTCAACATGTTGCCCAAGGGAAACCATATCACAGCCTCTTTTTGTCATGCAGACACAGATTCCCTTGCATGAATGGTTGTACACACCAACATATGATTCACTCATAACTGTAAGTGACTCCATGATGCATATCAACACTTAGGTAACAAACCTTCCCCATTTCACATGTGCTAAGCATATTCCTTGATGATTCCACATCAATGGCATGGAAATGTACATTGTGAGTAAAAACTGAAGTCCTACCTGTTCATTGCTACTGCAGTTGTACCTGCCAAATTACATTCAATTATGGGTGAGGTCATTTGTGAGCCACCAATCAATGGTGGCACACTCCTATCTGCGGCACCACATGCACAGTAGCCCCATCACATATGTCCAATTCCAAACACATGTAGGCATGCACACATATGTGAGGGAAATCAGACATCATCTCATTAAAACATGTACACCATGCATGCATCAGCAGTGAAAATGAGTTGGCAAAACTGAAAGGAACACATGATAACATGTAGGCACAAGTAATGATGGCAACAGTGATGTCACCAAAATCAAGTCAATGGACATTCGCCACTTACTAAGGGAAAGTATTGCTCTGTGACTGCACACAAGGAGCAAATATGCACAAACAGTAGTGAAGCACCAGCAATCATGACACACTGAAGAAAAGTGGCCCCAGGGGGAATGATACCAGTATACTCACTTGAGCACACACATGGCTGAGGACAGTGATCCATTATTTTATGTTGGTTGGGCTGTCTCACTGAAGAGTAGTGGACCGTTGTGCACAAATTACACTCACAACAACAAACACCATTACCTGATTGATCACTGTACTCAGCCATGTGTTGGCCCTGGAGAGTTAATTGGTTGTGAACTGTCATTGGGTGTGTCCTTGGTCACTGGGATAATAGGCAAGGTACATCAGCATGCACCAACTTCCACACCTACACAAACAATTACTCATTTTGGGTGTCACATATGGCCCATCCCTAAACTTCAGGGGGGGATGTCAGAACCTAGCACATCACCTTGGCAATGTTACAGTCATGAATATGCTTTGGCTGCAACCCCTTGTAGCTGCTGTGCTCCCCTCAAACACCTATAAAGTTTGGGGTAGGTCACCACCAGAATGCTGGCCATTAGGGGGTTCAGGCTCTGATGTACACCTTGTCCACGCTTTGAGGACACCCCCACCAAGAATCTGCAGGTCTGCAGGAAGTGGGGACGGTGCCACAGGTGCATGGCCACAGTAACTCTATTCCAGCATGGACTATGGGCCATATTTATACTTTTTGATGCACAACTGCGCCAACACAGTTGTGCGTCAAAAATGTCACCTCCGGCTAACGCCATTCCAACGCGCCATGCGTGCACCTTATTTATGGAATGATGTTAGCCGGCGCTGCGGACTGGTCTGAGTAAAAGAAAAAGACTCACACCAGGCAGCGCCGGAGTATGGGAAAATGGGGGTTGTGTGTCAAAAAATTGTGCAAGTCAGGTCTGAGGCTAAAATCAGGCCTCAAACCGGACTTGAGCTATTTGTTTTGATGCACAATCCCCATTGACATGACTCCAGTCTTAGCAAAGACAGGAGTCATGCCCCCTTGCCCAATGGCCATGCCCAGGGGACTTCTGTCCCCGGGCATGGTCATTGGGCATAGTGGCATGTAGGGGGGCCCAAATCAGGCCCCCCGTGCCACCTAAAAAAAATGTAAAAAAATACGTACCTGAATTTACCTCTACTTCCCTGGGATGGGTCCCCCCATCTATGGGTCTCCTCCAGGGGTTGGCGAGGGTGGAGGGGGGTCCATGTGGACAGGGGAGGGCACCTCTGGACTCCTTCCGAGCCCACAGATCCCTTGACGCCTGCCCTGACCCAGGCGTTAAAAAACGGCGCACATCAGGCTGTGTGCTGTTTTTTAAGGCCCACCCCCTCCTGTGCGTCAAAATGACGCTTGGGGATAAATAAGGCGCACAGGCCTTAAAGTCATTTTTTGTAAGTGAACGCCAACCTTGCATATCATTAACGCAAGGCAGTTTCCCGCTTCCAAAAAATGACGCACATGGTGGAGTTTTGACATCCGCGGGGTCAGGCGCCAAAGTATAAATATGGGACACGGTTTGCGCCAAATGTTTTGTCAACATTTTTGGTGCACATTCGGCACAAACAGAGTATAAATATGCCCCTATGTTCCATACTGGGAGATACATTTGACAGGCCCTGGTCTCTGCAGGCTGAGCATACAGAACCTACCTGACACTCACATTTCCATCACTTCCATGCGTGACAGTACATCATGTGGCCATCAACAATGTGGCTTGTGTGGCACTCTGAAGGGCACAGTGAGTCATTATCTGCTTCCATACACCAGTTTGGCAAGGCCAGATGTGGGCTGAATGATCTGTTGCACTATACACATTGCTTACAGGATCCTCAAATGCCTCAAACAGTATGCAGACACAGCTCATGGTGTCATACACATACTTGTCGTTTGACATTTACAACCATCGTATCAATTGATGTGTCATTGTATGGATGTAAAGTCTCCTTGCCTAGATACATGAATGCAATACAAGGGCGATCTAGACCTTAAAATACATCACACAACACAATGTTAAGGTGCAATACATAGAGTAATTTCCTCCACTACCTGCACCATGTACATCCCATTGATGCCACACAAAATGTGATAACTGGCACACAGGGGTACATTGTAGCCTGTGAGGAGGGAAAGGATAGTGTTGAACAGAGTCAAATGTGCCTACGAGGTTCTTACCTGCTCCTCTGGTGAGCCTTAGAGCTAACCATACAGAGGTAGGTGCCATTTTCCAACTGAGATGAGTATGCTGGGCTTTGGCTCCAAACAATTGTGGCTCTAATCCTATGATTTCATCCTCCATGACTCTCAACTCATCTTCTGAAAAATGGGGATTTTGGGGATGTGACATGGTGGAAAATTAAAGAGGGTGACAGGGACTTGGTTGTCAGGGAAAGTGCAATAGGAAGTGGATGGACAAAAGTGTGTGCAGGGTCTTAAATGGGATGGTGAAAAAAACAGGATACCTAATCTAGGGAAACATGAGAAAATAGTGGTTTGACTTCTTTGTAATCCAGTGGAGATGCAGACCATTCTGGTCTGTGAAGGGTGTGCTTTGCATGTGTGTCCACTGGGCCAATATGTGTCAGCTTAGTTGTTTTTGTATTCATCCAATAGGCACTTGTCTGTTGCATTGCTGAGCTTGGACCGTGCCAGTCGGCAGGCATTGCCCTGCAGACCACCAGGGGACTGCCATGACAACTGTGTGTTTGTAATAGGCTCTGTGGTTGGTCGAAATGCTGGTGGCGCTTGAGGTTGGACCGCCTATATAGCATACCGCTGCACCACTGGTGGTCTGCCTTTTTTGCTTGGCGGGAGGGGGTTCTGCCTGTAGATATTGTAATACAGCTTGCTAGAGACCGCCGGTAAAGCTGTCTTTTTCGGACCGCCAACATGGCGGTTTTGCCGTCCTACTGCTAAGCTCGCAATCGGGCCCTTAATCTGCCGTCAAATGAACTTTAAACAAAGGAAGTATACAGTTATACAAGAAAATCACCACTGTAGTAGCCTGTGCAGCAGCTAAAACAAGCTGTGGAAGTGATGAAAGCCTCAGCCGCACCCTTTCTTGCTTATGACTCTGCCCTCCTAATAGGAAGCTTCAGTAGCAGTGCACATGAAGGCTTGAGGAATGCTCCGGCTGGAACAATACCTTCCAAACAGCTTGTAGAGCCTCAAAATTGGATCCCTGAAGAAGCGCTTAACACAGACATGGATCAATGCCATAAAAAAGGTAATAAAACAGTCCGAATGTTTTAAAAAATTGTCGGTAAATGCAGGCATCTCGGGAGCATAGCAGGAGGTGGCCATCTTATTTCATGCGCTTGCACGACACCACTCAGCTACACTCTGCAACTGCATTGTGGAAACACCACAGGCTGGCTCACCATTCTCACCTGAGTGCTTGCATTGAGAAATGTCAAGCTAACAACTGGCCTGCACATACCTCTTTGGTTACCATGCCTCCACAACAACCCAAAAGGCTTTAGAGAAAAGAAAAATTACTGATATGATGCAAAGTGAGATAAATATCATTGAAATTCTTAGGTTACTAAATATGTTTGCTTACTATAAATAAAACTCTTACGTTTTAGAGAAGAAATAACACTGCTTGAACAATTTATTTATTGTGAGTGATAAATCTACAGCCTGAAGTGGTAACTCTACCCCCAGGCTGACATTCAAAAGTACACATTGACTGTTCTACCCACTGCCCCCTGAAGTCAAAACTTAAACTGCAGGCCTTTGCAGGGCCAGACTGGGACCCAAAAGCAGCCCTGGCAAATTTTGTCAGACCAATCCCAGTACTGAATGTAGCAAGCAAGAGCAGCAAGCGAGCCTGACCAAGTCAAGAGGGGTTTGGTTTGGGGTGGTGGAATTCTTACCCAAGAACTTTGAAAAAAAAAATGCAGTTATGGTGCATTTTACAACCTATTTTTCATAATTGAACCTTGTCCAGTCACTGAATGGTAGGATAGAGATTGGAGACAGGGCTAAATGGTTCCATGACTAAATAAGTCAGATGGTGATGAGTTAGCGGATTAATCAATTAAAAAATAGTTGACAATGAATAAAAACTTAGAAAAATTGTCTCAATGCACTCTGAACAAGGGTGGGTGCTCTAGTTTTCATTTTAGCTTGTATGCCAAAACATCACCATCCCCAAACATTACTATTATCAGTCATAATAAAACAAGCATAGTCTAGATGTATTTAAAACCATGCACTGATTTAGCACCTCACCCATTAAACAAAAAGTATTATGTCTTAATCTGAAACAGGAGAGAGAATAAGATAACCATATATTGGCTGAATTTCAATCAAACTTTGCATCAATCCTGGCTTCCACTTGACCACATTGTGTGATCCTATGAAATTACTTTTTTCACAGTGCCTCCTTTCCCCTCATCTTCACACCTTGAAATAAATCAGTTTGGTGACCCCGCTGCACAAAAACAAAAGAGTTGAATTTTTCTTCAACCATACTAATATCCTAGACTTCTCATAGGGGACAAAAGATAGGGGGGCATATTTACAAGGCCCCTGCAACACCATAACGATGCTAGAGCGTCACTTGTGATGCTCCGGCAGCACAGTGTGCCGGCACATATTTACGAGGCCGTGTAAAGCCACCTTTCGAGGCTTTTCATGGCCTTCTAAATATGGCTTGTTTCAGACATAACTCTGCGTGAAATGGGAGTTCCATGGATGTTGCTGTGGGTGTTCCCAGGCAACACCCATGGAAACTGACGTATTCCAGGATTTCCAAGCTTTCGTAAACCTGGGGTGGGGAGGACAACACCACTAATGATTGTTTATGTGCAAGAAGGTGCCCCTTCCTGCAGATAAACAATCATTCCTGCAACGCATGCACCCTTGCACCATAGTGCAAGCGTGCCTGTGTTGGCCCAAGGCAGCCAATTGTGCGCCAGGGCAGAGGAAAGTAAAGGGATGTGTCGCATTGCTGTAAATACATCACTGCACTTTGCTAGAGGCGCAGCGTTGTGCTGCAAGCATCTTTTTTTTGTAAATATGGGCAAGGGTTCCACTTAACGAATTAATAACATCGCTGTCAGGGTGGTGGTGTGGCCATGGTTGGATGATAAAAATATTGTTTCTAAAATACTGTGTGACATGAATATAGTGTCAAAAATGTTGCCCCTCGTTTTTACCTTGGCGGTCTTTTGACCGCCAGGGTTAATGTGGTGGTATTTCCACCAACAGGCTGGTGGTACATACCCATACATACATTATGAGTGTGGTGGTTGGCTGCAGCCAACCCGCCACTTCTCCACTCATACCGACGTGGTGGTATGAGCCGCTGGGCCGGAGATGTCAATCTCCGACCCGGCGGACCACAGAGTACCGCCAGCGGCATTATGAGCCGTCATACCACCATGGTTTCTGTGGAGTTAGCAATACCACGAAAACAATGGTGGTAGGGCTCCCCCACCCTCCCAACACTCACCTGACACCCCCTACATCCAAACACCTCCCTCCGTATAGCAGACAGTGCTCATTCTGAGGGTGCTGGCAGGGGGCCCCCCAGCACTAGCTTTCCACACGCCTTTTCAGGGCAGGGATCCCTTCATGAAAAGGCTGGCGGAAACAGGACTCTTGATCAGCGCAGCAGCACTGAACTAAGCACAGCCATGGCTGACCATGACTTCAACCGCTGCCACCCCACCGGGATTCATGATCCTGGCGGTGGCGACAGTCATCTGGTGGCCTAACCGCCAGGGTAGTAATCTAGCGGTTGGACTGCCAGGAGTGCGGTTCTCAGACCGCCAAACTCTTAATAGGGCCCTATATTTTCATTTTTCCCATTTAATTTTATTTATTTTTATGCTATATATATGTCATTGTGAATATGTTTATTAATTTTATGCGAGGTATTTAAATGTTTTTTTTAATTATCAGGAGTTAGAATGGTATATTTAACCCTTCAAAAAAGCAGCACTTTCCATGTGTTTGTTTACACTGATGTGGGAATAGTAAATGTAACCTCACCAAAGCCTAACACGTTCCCTACTGTTGACTAGATTGAAGTTGGAATAGTACATCTAACCACTTTAAAGTCTGACATTTTCCCTACTGTTGCTTTTGTTGGAATGACAATAGTAAATCTAACCCCTCCAACATGGCTAACATGGCTCAGTAGTACCTTTAGTCACTCCAAAGTCCAACATTTCCCTACTGTGCCTTATGGTGGAGTGTCAATAGTAAACCAACTCTTTTACAGTCTAACACTTTCCCAACTGTTGCTTAGACTGGAGTAAAAATAGTTAATTTAAGCCCCTCAACTTTCTCCACTGTTGCATAGATTTGAGTTGGAATAGTAAATCTAGCCCTTTCAAAGTCCAATACTTTATTTGATTTTGCTTACTTTGGAGTGGGAATAGTAAATTGAACCCTTCCAAAGTCCAGCACTGTCCCTACTGTTGTTTAGATTGGAGTAAGAATTGGAGTGGGAATAGTAAATATAGCACCCCCAAAGGTCAATATTTTCCCTCCTGTTGCTTGCATTGGAGCTGGAAAAGTTAATGTAACCACTCTAAAGTCCAACACCTTTCCTAATATTGCTTATATTGGAGTGGTGATAGTAAATGTATCCCCTCCAGGAGCCTAATATTTCCCTGATTTTGCTTTCATTGACATGGAAATAATAATTTTAACCCTTCCACAGTCCAACACTTTTCCTGCTTTTGCTTATGCTGGAGTGGGAATAGTAAATGTAGAACCTCTAGATCCAACACTTCCCTTACTTTTGCTTATACTAGAGTGGGAATAGTAAATCTAACCGTATTAAACTGCACCAAATTTTCAACTGTTGCTTAGACTGGATTGGGAATTGTAAATCTAACCCCTCCATAGTCCAACACTTTCCCTACGCTTGTTATATTGGAATGACAATAGTAAATCTAACCCTTCAAAGTCCACCTCTTTCCCTACTGTTGTTTAGATTGCAGTGGGAGTGATAAATATAGTTCATCCAAAGTTCAACACTTTTGGTACTGCTGGTTACATTGGAGTGGGAATAGTAATTCTACTCCTCCAAAGTCAAACATTTTCCCTGCGTTTGTTGGTGTTGGAGTGGGAATAGTAAATGTAACCCCTCTAAAGTAAACACTTCTTTTACTTTTCTCTAAGCTTCTGTGAAATCCAACACTTTTGCTAGTGTTGTTTATTTTCATTTTTGCTATTTTTTAATGCTTTGTATTTGTTCTTTAATGTTAATATTATTACTTGAAAAATATATTTTTGAAATAGTATCTTATTGATTTTATAGACTCAAACAAATACAGAAGCTTCACATTTCCCTCCCACCCTTTTCTCCCCTCCCTCCGCCAGTTGCCATGTTCATTCATCCGGTATACTGTTCCATCCTGTCTATACTTTGTCAAACCTCTTAGGGCATCCACTGATGTTATAGACTGAAAAATATATTTTATTGACATTCTGATTTTTTTATATAAATTTTATTTTTTCTTTAAGTGTGATATGTTTTTCTTCATATATGTTTGTCAATGTTAATGTTTAAATCATTTAAATATTACAATGTTTTCACATTATTTAAATATCTTCTTATTTGTCAAAATACATACATAATCATGTATATATTATTTATATATTGAATTTATAGTATTAATACTCTTATTGATAGAAAATTACATAGCATGTATTATTTCCATTAATTATTAAAGCTGTTTATTTACAAATACATATATATAAATATATATATATACCTAGTGGTGGTAATAGTTGCGATCATGTTTCCATAGAAAAAGTGAACAGCTGAACAAACAAATTTGCTGGTGATTCATGTTGCACATGGGAAGTTTCAGGGTGATCCGTCAACCTGGGGCTGAGAAAAAGGTGGGGGGGTCAAAAACATGCGTTTCCCATGTTAATTCCCGTAGGAGTTTTGAACACGACTACAGTCCAAACTGCTAGACGGAATTACACCAAATTTGCAGAAAGGTAGCTTTCGGTACGCAGATTATGCTTTTTGTTATTTAGTGTAAACCCATTCAGTAGTTTTTGAGATATTAAAGGGAAAATAAATTTGTATATCTAGGGCCACGGATCCTCACCAATGGCTTTGCGAATAATAGGAACTTGTGCAGAAGCTGCAGAGCTCTGATTGGCTGCCAAACCAGGAAGTGTTGGCAGCCATCTTAGGACTCGGCTTCAGCCAAGTCCCAGAAAAAAAGTAAAAATAAAGGAAAGGGGCCAGGGTAGGGACACCCTGACCCCTTAGGTATGGCGCTGAGGTCCCAGAGAGACACTGTCAGGGCAAAAAATACTTTAAAAAAACAAATGCTGCTAATTTGCAACAATGTTGCAAATGCCAGCAAAATGTTTTAAAAAAAACAAGAGGGGGCTCCCACACTTGTTTTTATGAAGACCCTAATTTGGTCAGGTCCAAGAGGCATGTTGAAATAAAGTAGGGGGGTGCATGGGGCCCCCCTCCTAGGGCATTTTGATGCCCCAAGGACTGTGACCTTCCCAGGGCTTTAATTATAATGAATGTAGGTGACCATGTGACCTCCCTTCAGCCTGGGGAGCGCCACCTCCCTGGGGCTTTAATCAAATATAATGTGGGGGCCACAAGGCCCTCCTGCAGCCCGGGGACTTCCACCTCCCAAGGGCTGAAATCAAATACAATGCAGGGGCTGCATGGCCCATCTCACATCCCTGGGGACCACCACCTCCTTGGGGCTGTAATCAAATACAATGCGGGGCTCATGGCCGCTCCTCAGCCCCGGGGACTACCACCTCCCCGGGGATGAGCTAAAATAATGAAGGGAGTCTGTCACATTAATTATAATGAATGCCTCTGGAAACCACCACCTCCCTGGGGCTATTTTGTATTGGAGGGGGGCTGCGTGCCCCCCCTCAAGGAGCCATAAATCCTGCTCCTGCCATGTCCTGGGGTGCCCACCCCGGTGACATGGCTGTTTGCTCTCACTTGGCAGGAGCTTTCACAGCTCACACTAAGTCAGAGCAAACACTCCAGTTTCTGCAAGTGAAAGCTGCCAAACACCTCTCACTTGCAGAAAGCAGAGTTTTCACCCGTTTCCCTGCATGCAAATATGCGTTCAGGGAAACAGTTGAAAACTGCTGCCACAAGCAGGGAGCTGCTACTTAAAGCAGCTCCCTGCTTGTGGGAGCAATGCTGGCTCCAGCAGGACACGGGTAGCCGACTATGACCGCAGGGGCCTTGAGGCTCCCCATGCAGTTCTGTCACTCTCTCTCTTCCATTCCATAATGGGATGGAAGAGAGAGATTGTTATTGCAATGGTCACTCCAGGCAATGACTTCAAAGGATGAAACTAGAAAGATGCCGGTGTTTTGGCTTATTTCCTAGAGTTTTGATTGTTAAACAGTCTTAGTGAGGGTACACTGAAGTCTTTTTCCACTCACAATTTGTAGTTTGGATGTCATAGCTAAGTCTGGATAGTGCACCACAAGGGGTCACCTCTGGCCTAGTGGTTAAGGTCCTAGACATGCATACTGAAGGTTAAGGGTTCCAGTCTAGGTGAGTCTATGTTCATTTCCTGCTTTAGGTTCTTTTCAACTATAAATATTTAAGTTACATACTGAAAGATGATCTCACTCTTTTTAATTGACAAAAACATTTTTCTTTTCAATTTGTCCGGAAATTTCTAATTCTAAGTAAGACATTCATCAAAGCCTAAATCGTTCTTTCGCTCAAACTCTCACTTTCTCTCTCTCGCTCCGTGTTGGGTGGTTAGGGGATTGGCAGTTGGATTAACATATAGTAATGAAAATTACTTTACGTTAAAAAAAAGCCATAGAAATTCACTGAAAAAAACAAAGGTCACAGGGATGTTATAGTTAGGAAATAGAATTTGAAAAACCATAGAAATGTACTTTAAAAAACAAAGGTTAAAGGGATGTTATAGTTAGGCTCACATTTTAAATGTACAAAACCATTGAAATGTACCTGTTAGAGTTATCTCAAGTAACTATAACTTGTGCCCTAAGGTAACAAGAACTCACACCCTCACCCATGCACTGCTAATTACCCCACAAATTACGGCACTCATGACATCTTTAATGACATCATTGATAACATCAACTTAATATTTGAAGTAAAATGTTTGACGAAAAACTGCTCATGGCGGGGACACAAGTAGAGTCTCAGCAATGCAATCTGGAGTTAACTGTAGGATTTTTCTTGGACAAGGGTCAGCTGGAGATCCTGACTTAAGATTCAAAAGGAGCTCCTTAGTTTTTTGCACCAAAATAGGAGGAAAGACAGCGAGCCAAGGGGGAATGGTAGAGGTGACCATTGCTTCTACTGGTAGATTGTTTTCAGAGTAAATGTTAAGGATTTTATCTCTGAAATAGGTGGCCAGTCTATCGCAGAACTCTTGTGAGGAGTCACTAAGGTCAAGAATTAAGGGCTGAGATAGTTCTTCAACTCCTTTAAATAGTTCTTTAAAGAAGTTTCCTGCCAGTCTTATTTTTTTCTGCAAGTTTGTATTGGTGTACAATGGCTTTATCAGAGGGATCTTGGTGCAATATCTATTTCTCCTCTTGTCTACGACAAATCTGATGAAGATTTTTAAGGTCATCTGTGTACCAGAGTGCTGAAGGTTTGGATCTGGTGCAGTGCTTAGATGTCAATGGTGCCACAATATCAAGGGCTGCTGCAATCCAATTCTGGAAGCCTTCAGCTGTAAAAATCAGGGTAGTTCCTGCAGAGATATGGGCAGTGTTAAGTGCCTGTTCACAGCCTCGAGGAGTGACTTTGCTCCAGTTTCTACTAAGACCTTCCTTAGGGTTGGATAATACCAAGCCCCCTGTCTTAGGCATCAGCAAAGAGTAGCTAACTTTAAAGCAGGATAACTTCATTAGGCGTAAGGGAGAGTGAATTGGAAAAAATGCCACCCAGGGTGTGTCCTTCTATACGAGTGGGGCTTTGACCACTTGAGTAAGCCAAAGTTCAACACAGTTTTGTTAGACCAAAAGTAGCTCTGGTACTTGGAACCAGGCTTTAAGTAAGTTAGAGCACAGACTAGGTGCGTGATAGGCTAAGCGTCCAGTGAATATGGGGTTTACTGCAAGTTTAAGTCTAAAAAAGACCACCTCAGCAGCCTCTAAAGTGTGCAACATAACTGATTCTAATTGAATAAATCTTTAAAAATAGTCACCAGGCTACCTCCTCTCTGGCCAAGATGGTCTTGCTAGGAAATAGCATAGCCAAGGGCTTTGCTGCTACAAGGTCAATGCCAAATCTTCTGATGCCCAAATTTCAGTGACAAAGAGGCAGCCAAGACAAAGAGATATGATAAGCCCATGAATTTCAATATTGTGTCTACTGAGAGAGAGCGCATTTAATAATGCAGATGGAATGTGAGGCCGAATGGTGGGGTTTATTTCCATTTCCTTGGATTCCCCCATTGTACAGAGGAGGTATAGGCTTCTACTGGCCGATTAAACTTAAAATGTCAGCAGGGACAATGAAAGTGTATTTCATTTGTTAAGTAAGACCTGCTGCATCCCATGTATTTACCTCCATGACGTATGGCGGGTGCACCGGGTGAACTATAAAGGCCAGCCTCGGAGGGGGCGTGGCAGAGGCAGTAGAGCTGTAAAAGGGAGGGTAAAGAAATATGGAACTGGAGTCCAGCCACTCCTACCTGCATGTGAAGGCTCCTCTTCACTGCAGCAATACTGGAACTAGAACAATTGTATGAAAAACAAAACGTAAAATTATTAAAATACCCTAAAAGTACCCAAAAGGTATTACAAGTATGGCTGGACTAATGGAGTCAGACAACTACACAAAATCAGGTCATGCACACATCGTACAAGGAAATGAAAGTGCCACCTTGTGAAGATCAGTAGAGAAACCTGACTAGCAGGGCTAACTAAGAGCGTGGGTGGGATCCTTTAAATAGCAGCACAGATTCACCATCATGTGAACTATAAAGGCCCTCCTCAGAGGGAGTGTGGCAGAGGAAGTAGAGCTGAAAAAGGGATGAAAAAGCAACACGGACCTTGTGCCCAGCCACTCCTACCATGCATGAAGGCTTCCCTTCACCATAGGAATACTGGAAAATAAAAACAAACTAAAACAATAGTGTGAAAAACAAAATATAAAATCATTAAAATACCCTAAAAGAACCCGAATGATACTACGTATGGCAGGATTATTGGAGACAGGCAACTCTACAATCAGTGTGTGTGCGCCATACAAGGAAATACAAGCTCCACTCTGAAATAAAAGCTCCACTCTGAAGATCAGTAGAGAACCCTAACCTGCAGGGCTAACTAAGAGCTTGGGTGGGAATCACCAAATTGCAGCGCGGATGCGTCAGCATGTGAACTATAAAGGCCAGCCCCAGAGGGGGAGTGGCAGAGGCACTGCCTCAGTACCGCAATTCTTCGCGATTGTAAAAAGCTTCTGTTAGGGTGTAAGACTTTCTTATTCAACCAACTGAAAGCAGCAGTTTATTTTGGGTTTTGTTTGTAGTGCTTTTGGCTGTACCGCAAGCATTGTACTTTGGCAGCTGCTTTTATTGTTCTTCGGCTCTTCTTTAGGACACTGATTTCTTTTTTTAAATGAATGGTTTTATTTGGCAGGATGCTTTGTTCTGCACAGTTGGGTGCCTTGTTTTTTTATATTGTTGGGCCTGTTGACCGGTAGTTAAAAAAAAATAGCAAGAGAAAAAATAAAGTTCTGTTCGGAACTGTTTTCATTGTCATTATAATAAAGAGCTGGTTACTATTTTAACATTTTCCCACACAGATACAGTAAATATTATATATGAAACAACAGTAAAGGAGAAGGCAAGTGAAAGGTAAGGAATATTATATAGGTACACAGAATTAAGGAGGGTATGTTGTATTTTTTAGATGTTTTACTACTAGGATGTTTCTTAAATAAGAGAATAAAGTTAGTTAAATATAATAAGAATATTTTCAGTACATACTATAAGTGGAACATATTTTATTTTGTTTTTCTCAGATATTCGTAACAATAAAGTCACACATATATATGCTATCAATATATGCTATCCTTGACCAGCTAAAAAGGTGCAGATATGCTTTATATTGTGGTCATTATGAAACACTAGGGAAAAACACAAATCAAATTGATTGTGGGAAAAAAACTGTTTAAATGCTGTGCTTGTTTAACTGTCACTTTTAATGAAAGCACCAACGCAAATAATACAAGTTAACTCAGTTTTGTACCTAAAGCAGTACATTTCTTCCAAAGTCATAGTGACATAGGCGGTCATTCTGACCTCGGCGGTAAAAGGCGCTTACCGCCGGTCAGAAAACCGCCATAACACCGCCGCGGCCGCGGTAAACCGCCACGGTCATTCTGACCCGCAACTTGCAAACCTCCAAAAACCCGACATCCACAAAAGTCCGCCATACTAAAGGTCAGCGAAAAGATGGCGATGACCAAACCTCCACCGTCACGCCAACAGAAATACGCCCACACTATCACGACACACGAATCCACGTGGCGGTCTTTCAAACGCGGTTTTCCATTGGCGGTACACACCGCTGCGGTCAAAATACACACACACATAGAAAACTCAGCCACATTGGTCATTTTGAAACACACACACCTGATACATATACTGACACCACTCCCACACACCCAACACAATATGAAACACACACCCACATCACCCACAAACCCCTACGACCCGAAATTATTGACGAAGGCTAGAGAGAGAGCACAGAATAGACAAACCCACAACACAGAGGCACACAACACCATCACCCACACAGAATCCACGCACCAAACACCACACACCACTACACGCACCACACTCATCACCACAAACGCCACCCCACACCTCATCCACACCACCCCATGGCACCCCAAAGGCACCCCAGGTTCAGTGACGCAGAACTCAGGGTAATGGTGGAGGAAATAGTCCGTGTCGAGCCCCAGCTCTTCGGGGCACAGGTGCAGCATACCACAATTGCCAGGAAGATGGAGCTATGGCAAAGGATAGTGGACAGGGTCAACGCGGTGGGACAGCATCCACGCAATCAGGATGACATAAGGAAGCGCTGGAATGACCTACGGGGGAAGGTGCGTTCCATGGTATCAAGGCACAACATTGCGGTGCAGAAGACTGGCGGCAGACCCCCAACTACTCCCCCAGAATTCACAGCATGGGAGGAGGAAGTCTTGCACATCCTGCATCCTGAGGGCCTCGCAGGAGTAGGCGGAGGAATGGACCCTGGTAAGTCAAATCTCCACTACTTCATTCCCCCCACCCCAACTGCATGCCAAATCATACCCCCACCCTCACCCCCACCCCCATCACACCAACTCCTTGCAAATGGCTCACCATCACAACCCACCCATCCCAACACCTAGCCCTGCATGCGACCACAAAGCATGGACACCCATCACCAAAGCATGCCCACTGCACACACACATCACCCCCACAAGCCACCCTCACAAAGCCCCCACAAGGGAATGCCTGCACTTGGGTACACGGACACCCACCCATCACACGAAATGCCACACACAGAAGCAATAACCATACCTTCATACCCCTGCAGGACCCGAACGCCACCACACCGCCACGGAGGGTACAGAGATGTCCATCCCACCCCCAGAAGAGGCCCCCAGCGATGACAGCAGCTCTGTCTCCCTGGAACCAGATGACCAGCCCGGCCCATCGGGGACCTCTGGACAGTCGGTTCCCCACAGACAGCCACAGGCTACACCAGACCCAACCCCCTCTGGGAACACCAGCACAGCTCCCACCCAGCGGGCCCATGCCTCTGTCTCCAGGACACGTCAATCAGCGGTGTGTCCACCACTACAGGGCGCCCAGGTTGACCCACCACCCCAACAACAACAGGGACCTGGGGGCAGTGGTAGTGGGCACACCGTCCAGGGGACAGAGGCCCGGGAACACAGGGGAACTGGGAGGGCTGCTGTGCGACAGGGGGGGGACAGGCCCAGGGAACCGATCTCCAAGAGGCCCTCTCCTCCATCATGGGAGCTTACCACCACTCCCAGGAGACGATGGCGACGGTACTGGCCAGGTTCCAGGAGATCCAGGCACTGCAGGAGGAACGGTACATGGGGTTCAGAGAGGCCCTCAACCAGATAGTCACCACATTGCGGGACCATGTGGCACCCCAAAGGGCCCCTGTCACTGGCCCAGGCCAGGAACAGCCTACCACCTCCGCCTGCGCTAGAGGACAGGAGGCCCCCACACAACAACAGGCCACCAGAACCCCACCTCCTGCAGAAGAAGAACCACCCCGCAAGCGGAACCTGAGATCTCACAAGAAGACAGAGTAGGATTGCAAGACCCCCGCCAGCATAAGATACCCCCTGATGTCATCCCACTGTCCCACATTGTCACCCTGTCCAACCTTTGACTGCCCCTGCTCCATCCTTCCACAGGCATATGGACAATGCACCTGTGCGTCTGAGAACTGGACTCTGCCATGGACATTACCCCACCCCCACCCATCACCGTTTTACTATCATGTACCTATATGTAGTACTTAAAATAAACCACTTATTGCACTTAAAATAACAGGAGTCTGCTTGTATTCTTAACAAATGTAATACACATAACGGTGCAATAATGTCCAGTTACTTTGTGATGACAACATACCAAGATCAATAAGCTTTAGTCCATGGGCAAACAAAGCAGAAGTCACGCAGTGGGTCATACAGCTCTGAAAAGGGAAGGGAAAGTCACAAATCAGTGAACAGGAACTGGGGGGAAACATAGACAGTAAAGACACATGAGGCCTTAAGTAAATGTAATATGGCGTGGGTGAATCTTACCTGTGTGCTACTGAAAATATTGTTGTATGACTGCATCCCTGTTGTCCGTGTCGTCCCCGTCGTCTTCCTCCTCTTCACTCCCCACAGGCTCCACAGCTGCTACAACACCACCTTCTGGACCATCCTCCTGCAGAAAAGGCACCTGGCGTCGCAAAGCAAGATTGTGAAGCATACAGCAGGCCACGATGATATGGCACACCTTCTTTGGTGAGTACATTAGGGATCCCCCTGTCATATGCAGGCACCTAAACCTGGCCTTCAGGACCCCGAAGGTCCTTTCTATGATCCTCCTAGT
This sequence comes from Pleurodeles waltl, assembly GCF_031143425.1. NCBI lineage: Eukaryota > Metazoa > Chordata > Amphibia > Caudata > Salamandridae > Pleurodeles > Pleurodeles waltl. The sequence goes on from NC_090444.1 coordinate 639,192,932, forward strand.
TCGCCCATGGGCCTCATTGTACCGTTCCTCTGCCCTGGTCCGGGGATTCCTCACTGGGGTCAGTAGCCACGACAGGATGGGGTAACCAGAGTCACCAATTAGCCACACACGGTGTCTCTGTAGCTGTTCCATCACATAAGGGATGCTGCTATTTCGCATGACATACGCGTCATGCACTGACCCAGGGAACTTGGCATTTACATGGGAGATGTACTGGTCAGCCAAACAGACCACCTGGACATTCATCGAATGATAACTTTTTCTGTTTCTGTACACCTGCTCACTTTCTTTGGGGGGAACCAAGGCCACATGGGTCCCATCAACGGCACCAATGATGTTGGGGATATGTCCAAGGGCATAGAAATCACCCTTCACTGTAGCCAATTCGCCCACCTCAGGGAAAATAATGTAGCTCCGCATGTATTTCATCAGGGCAGACAACACTCTGGACAAAACCTTTGAAAACATAGGCTGAGACATCCCAGATGACATGGCCACTGTTGTCTGAAAAGACCCACTTGCCAAAAAATGGAGTACTGACAGAACCTGCACCAGAGGGGGAATCCCTGTGGGTTGGCGGATGGGGGACATCAGGTCTGGCTCCAGCTGGGCACATAGTTCATGTATAGTTGCTCTGTCAAGCCGGTATATAAGTATGATATGTCGTTCTTCCATTGTCGACAGGTCCACCAGCGGTCGGTTCACAGGAGGATTCATCCTTCTCCTCGCAAGTCCCAGCGGATGGTGCCTAGGAAGGACAACATGGAGCACAGAGTCAAGCAACCCACAGGTACGTTCACACAGCTTGCACAGTACACGAATCGCTATGCATGGAAAGGCTTGTATGAGTGGCAATGCAAGGCCTAGGCCTGTGTGACGCAGTAAAAATGATGCCATGTGGGCCCTTGAAATGGCGGCTGTCTGACCTGTGAAGTGTGACAGTGGGATGTGAGGTCAATGCGCTGGCGTGGCAAACCGTGGCGGTAGGCGGTTGAAGACCGCGGTGCTAAGCCGCATTGGTTAACATTGAACCCTATGGGTTTCAGTAGCCAATGAGGATGTGCGCCGGCGGTCGCGGTACGCACCGCGGCGGTACGCACTGCCACGGGCGTGACCGCCATTTTCTATCTGAATAATCACTTGAGACCTGATCATCCACAGGAGAGGACCTATACTGCAAGTGCTGCTGTGACCTCGGTCTGGAAGATACAATGGCTGCTGTGACTAGGGAAAGGGCCCCTGCCTTCACTTCTGAAGAATTGGAGAAACTTGTTGATGGGGTCCTCCCCCAGTATGCGCTTCTCTACGGTCCTCCAGACCAACAGGTAAGTACACAGGGTGCACGTTGAATGGGCTATGCCTGTGTTGAGTGGGGTGTATGTAAGATGGTGGGGAGCGAATGAGGAGTGCAACGCACGAAAGATGAGAGCATGTGCCACATCGCAAGGTTGGGGGGGGGGCCACTCACATTGACCAGGCAGAAAAGTAATGAGATTCCCTTTACCACCCTGTACATGTCACATAGGTCAGCGCCCATCAGAAGATCGTGCCATCGCCAAGGACGTCCGGGCCCTGGGGGTCCACAACAGACGGGGCACCCACTGCCGAAAGAGGTGGGAGGACATCCGCCGCGGGACCAGAAAGACCGCCGAGTCTCTGCTGGGGATGGCCTCCCAACGTAGGAGGGGTGACAGCCGCCAATTGACCCCCCTGATGTCCCGGATCCTGGCGGTGGCCTACCCCGATTTGGATGGGCGCGTGAGGACATCACAGCAGATACAAGGGTGTGAGTATCAGCACATTCTGCTATCTTTGCGCGCAGTGAAGGTGTCTGGGTGGGGGAGGAGGGCTGTGGCTATCTCTAGGCCAGGGCGCATTCTGTAGGCTAGGCCCCTCCGTTAGGCATGGCCCTGTGCCCCCATCCCCCACGTCTGTAGGGTGCCAAGTACAGCTATCCATGGTCCGGCCTCACCCATGTGTGCATTTGTCGTCCATCGACCTGTAGGCCTAGTCACAATAACTGAGTAGTGTACCCCAATTGCGCAGCCTAGTGCAGGGGGCTTCTGTGTCTGTCCTCTCCGCCAACGGTGTTGCCAATGCATGCACTCAACCTGTCTTCATTTCTCCCCCCCCATTTTCTTTGTCTTCCTGTTCATGTGTGCATTAGCATCATCAGGCGGAGGAGAAGTGGCATCGGCGCACGAGGGAGCTGCATCTCACATGGCCCCAGAGGGCCATGCAACAGACTCCGAGTACACCAGTGAGACGGAGGGCGAGTGGAGCTCCACAACGGGGACCCGTGAAGACGTCAGCGACACCGACACGTCCTCGAAAGGGAGCTCCGGTGGCGGCAACATCCGTGCAAACCACCACAACAGGTACAGCCGCCACCCAGCGCACCAGCGCCGCCCTCCCAGCAGCCCCTCAGCCTTCGCTCCGTGCCCGCTCGCCCAGGAAGGCGGGCATCTACTTCGCCCCAGGCACCTCAGGCCCTGCCCCAGTTACCCCTGCTGCCCTCAGTGAGGAGGTCATTGACCTCCTCAGGACGCTCATTGTTGGGCAGTCTACCCTTTTGAATGCCATCCAGGGTGTAGAAAGGGAGGTGCATCGGAGCAATGCATACCTGGAGGGCATTCATTCGGGTCAGGCTGCCCATCAGCGATCGTTCAACGCTCTGGCCTCAGCACTTACGGCAGCCATTGTCCCTGTCTCCAGCCTCCCTCTTCAAACTCCCTCCACCCAGTCCCAGTCTCCTGTTCCTCTGCCTATCCCATCCACACCATCAGGCCAGCCTGCACACACCTCTACACCCAAGGGCAGCTCATCCAGACATAAGCACCACAGATCCCACAAGCATTCACCCAAGCAACATCCAGATGCAGACATGCCAACAGTCACTACCATCTCTGTGTCCCCCACCTCCTGATCTCCCTCCTCCCTCCCTGTGACGTCTCCACTCACACCTGCATGCACACCACCATCAGCCAGTACTTCCATCACCAGCACACCCTCCATTACAGTCCGCACACGTGCAGTCACCACCCCCACTGCCATTTACACGTCCCCTGTGTCCTCTCCCAGTGTGTCTGTCACCCCCTCTTCCAAACCACACAAATGCAGGCAGCCACCCACCCAACAGCCATCCACCTCACCACAGCCTCCGTCACAAGCACCTGCACCCAAAGACAGCACACTTGACTCTCCTACAACCACATCCTCTTCCTCCACTCCCATACCCACTACACCTACCCGTCCCTGTCCTTCCCAAGTGCAGTTCCTTTCCAACCTTGAGCTCGTTCCAATCACTGACCCACCCCCTCCATCTGGTAAGAGTAAGCACCTCAGCCACCACCAGCCCTGCATCTACTATGACCATAGTGCAGGGCTATTGGAGTCCACCAGCTCCTAGGGCAGGAACATCGGCCAGCAGCAAGGGGACAGCCAGCCCACCCCCTGGGAAGAGGACAAGGAAAACTAAGGGCCGGCGCGACAAGCCTGAGACGGCTGCCACCAAGGACAGTAGCCTTGCCCCGTCACCTGCCACATCATCAAAGGGAGGCAAGGCCACAGGGCTTTAGCGAAGGAGGGCAAGGGCAGCCGGGCGGAGAAGTCAGGCAGCAGGCGAGCTGCCCAGGAGGGCCCCACCAGCCCCATTCCGGTTGTGACGGACGACACCCATGGGCCCAGGACTCCATCACAGGAGGGCCCCACGACCACAACGTCAGATGGCGAGTGAGCGGGAAGTCTTGGCCAGGTCTGGCTCCCTAGAAACACAGGACAAGAACCGCTGAACAGGGGCCCGCTGTGACAAGAACTGCTGAACAGGGGCCCGCTGTGAGAAGAACCGCTGAACAGGGGCCCGCCGTGAGAAGAACCGCTGAACAGGGGCCCGCCGTGAGAAGCACCGGTGAACAGGGGCCCGCCGTGAGAAGAACCGCTGAACAGGGGCCCGCCGTGAGAAGCACCGCTGAACAGGAGCCCGCCGTGAGAAGAACCGCTGAACAGGGGCCCGCCGTGACAAGAACCACTGAACAGGGGCCTGCCGTGAGAAGCACCGCTGAACAGGGACCCGCCGTGAGAAGAACCGCTGAACAGGGGCCCGCCGTGAGAAGCACCGCTGAACAGGGGCCCGCCGTGACAAGAACCGCTGAACAGGGGCCCGCCGTGAGAAGCACCGCTGAACAGGGGCCCACAGAACCGCTGAACAGGGGCCCGCCGTGAGAAGCACCGCTGAACAAGGGCCCGCCGTGAGAAGAACCGCTGAACAGGGGCCCGCCGTGAGAAGCACCGCTGAACAGGGGCCCGCCGTGACAAGAACCGCTGAACAGGGGCCCGCCGTGAGAAGCACCGCTGAACAGGGGCCCGCCGTGACAAGAACCGCTGAACAGGGGCCCGCCGTCTCAAGCACCGCTCCGCTGGGCCCTTCCTGTCAAGCACCGCTCCGCTGGGCACCGCCGTCTCAAGCACCGCTCCGCTGGGCCCTTCCTGTCAAGCACCGCTCCGCTGGGCCCTTCCTGTCAAGCACCGCTCCGCTGGGCACCGCCGTCTCAAGCTCCGCTCCGCTGGCCACCGCCGTCTCAAGCACCGCTCCGCTGGGCCCTTCCTGTCAAGCACCGCTCCGCTGGGCCCTTCCTGTCAAGCACCGCTCCGCTGGCCACCGCCGTCTCAAGCACCGCTCCGCTGGGCCTTTCCTGTCAAGCACCGCTCCGCTGGGCCCTTCCTGTCAAGCACCGCTCTGCTGGGCACCGCCGTCTCAAGCACCGCTCCGCTGGGCCCTTCCTGTCAAGCACCGCTCCGCTGGGCCCTTCCTGTCGAGCACCGCTCCGCTGGGCCCTTCCTGTCAAGCACCGCTCCGCTGGGCACCGCCGTCTCAAGCACCGCTCCGCTGGGCCCTTCCTGTCAAGCACCGCTCCGCTGGCCACCGCCGTCTCAAGCACCGCTCCGCTGGGCCCTTCCTGTCAAGCACCGCTCCGCTGGGCACCGCCGTCTCAAGCACCGCTCCGCTGGGCCCTTCCTGTCAAGCACCGCTCCGCTGGGCCCTTCCTGTCAAGCACCGCTCCGCTGGCCACCGCCATCTCAAGCAACGCTCCGCTTGGTCCTTCCTGTCAAGCACCGCTCCGCTGGGCCCTTCCTGTCAAGCACCGCTCCGCTGGGCACCGCCGTCTCAAGCTCCGCTCCGCTGGGCCCTTCCTGTCGAGCACCGCTCCGCTGGGCCCTTCCTGTCAAGCACCGCTCCGCTGGCCACCGCCGTCTCAAGCACCGCTCCGCTGGGCCCTTCCTGTCAAGCACCGCTCCGCTGGGCACCGCCGTCTCAAGCACCGCTGCGCTGGGCCCTTCCTGTCAAGCACCGCTCCGCTGGGCACCGCCGTCTCAAGCACCGCTGGCCCATTGACAGTGCTGGTTCTGTGTCGAGCCGGGCTTCACGAAGCACTCTGGGCACCATGGCTCCTCCATTAACAGTGGAGTCGGTAATCCATCTGATGGACTGTGGCTTTGCACTCCCCAGGATGGCACAGTGGGCACGCCACCCACTGTAGAGACTTGTGAGACTGTGGCTTTGCACTCCCCAGGATGGCACAGTGGGCAACCCACCCACTGTAGAGACTTGTGAGACTGTGGCTTTGCACTCCCCAGGATGGCACAGTGGGCAACCCACCCACTCTAGAGACTTGTGAGACTGTGGCTTTGCACTCCCCAGGATGGCACAGTTGGCATGGATGCCCCTCATGGATCTGGCGTCGTGGACTCATGTGGCTGAGGTGCCCCCCCTTCCCTTCCCCCTGAGGTGCCTGTAGTTTTATCATCTGATGCCCCAGCAGTGTTCTCTCCAATGGTATCTGGTCTCGTGTGTGGGCTTTGCCCCTGTGTTTGTGCACATTGGCCCACAGACTATGGAACTTTGACAGAATGGGCAGGACTTATTGCCTATGTATATATTTTTAACTATGTTCATTCCTTATGTTGTATCTTTAATTTTGCATATTTCCCATGACTTCAATGGAGCTTTATTATACATATATTTTCAAGATCATTTTATTTGTGTCTTTGCATTATCCCGGTGGGTTTGGGGGGTGTCACTCTGACTTGTTGCTCTGCATTGGTGTGTAGGTATTTGGGGTGGGGGGGTGGGTGTATGGCGTATGTGTGTGCCCGTTAGCTTTCCTCCTCCCCCCTCCCCTGTGTTGTAGGTGCAGTACTCACCGTTGTCGTCTGCGCCGGCGTTCGTACTCGTGGTAGATGAGCAGGTAGACAATAGCTGGTAGGATGTTTAATTCGGGTTCCATGCTGTCCTCCGTCCTCGTGGAGTGTGTATAGGTTAACGTTTTCCCGTTCGTAGTCTGTTTCCGCCGTGTTTTTATCGGCGGGGCTCCCGCCCCGGAAAAGGTGGCGGATTGGTGAGTTGTGATAGGGTGGGCGGTACATTGTCTGCCGCCTGCCTGTTGGCGGTGACCGCTGCGCTGTTTGTCTGTCTCGCCGTGGCGGTCGGAGTGTTAAGGTGGCGGTCTGTATTGGCGGTTCCCGCCAGGGTCAGAATTCCATTTTTTTGACCGCCTGCCTGTTGGCGGGTTGGCCGCCGCTTTATCACCGACCGCCAGGGTTGGAATGACCCCCATAGTGACATATCTATTATGTACTACATTGAGCCCATATTCCTAATTTGTCTATGGTTGTACCTCAAATTTACATTTTAGAGTTAGAATAAGCAGGTAACAGTTGTGCAAATTGTTAGGCAATTTTTTATAAATGTTAGCTTAGAGTCATCAGATTCACTCCATCCCGTATTGTTCCTTAACTATGTTGTATATGGTCCTGAAATAGTGTTTTCTCCATGATGAAAAATAAGAGCAGTAGAACTAAAAGTGCATCCAGAAATTGAATTTGGTTAGCAATGAAATCAGTAATTAAGATATTAATTTTCATATTATTTGGAGCACGTCATTTAGACATAAATACTTATTTACCATATTCAACCTAACTGTCGACACAACTTTCAATAAATAGTTGGAACAAAAATTAGAGTGGTCAGTTTTAAAAAAAAAGAATCTTTATGTGCATGATTATATAAAATCTTAGCAAAGGGGAAGGGGTGAAAAGAAAGTAAGCAAATAAATGAACACATTAAAATACATAAAAAAAATCAACCCCACTAAATGTATAGACATGTATGTAACACTATGCATAGATTCTTAAAACTCTTATAATTATAAAATCCCTGAAAGGTGATATACAATCTGAATCCGCTATAAGTAATCCATTAACTATAAGGTGCTGGTGAAGAGGAAGTGAACAAAGTTGGATAAAGTCTTCATAATACATAATTCCATGGTATTAAAGTCATTGAAAGCACAATCCTGACTGGTCATCTTCAGCACACTGTACCTTCAACTTTACTACAACCTCTATGTTAAATCGTACCTGCACAGTCATACCTGGACGGTGCTTCCGACAGACCTTGCTTTAGATATTTAGCATTCATGGTTAGAAATTTCACCAGTTTACACTTTGTTTGTGGATCGGATGGATCAAACACTTTCATTACTGCTGGCTGACAGGAGCGGAACCCACTCATAAGAAATACTGGTCTCAACAGTTGACAACGAGCTTCCCTTAGGGCCGGGCAGATAGAAATCAAATGAACCATATCCTATGTCCCACCACCGAATAACCTGCATAGCGACTCACTGCCATTCTTCCATGCTGGTTGGTTCGCTAAGGATGGTAGGAGCCCTAACCATATAGCAAGCAGCTGGCGCTTTAGATATACCAGGTACGTTAGGATCAAATACTGTGCTGGCACTAATATGCTGTAGTTGTGTATAACCATCCATGCGTGTGACCGGCCTGCAAATGTATGCCTGTAGTCCAGCAAGGACTTCAACCTGCCTTCTCTTTTTAATGCAGGACAGAAAAGGGAGTAAGATGTATTGGAATCCCAAAATTGCACTGTTTGTGTCTCTTGGAGGGAACATTGCAAATATCCATTGTATACTGACTTTGCATCATTAGCCACAGAATTCTATAGTACAGCAAATAGTGGACTCATTTTATTTCCCCTAATTTTATATCAGGTCTTAATCGTTTTCTAACTAACTGCTGTTGTTTGAGACCGAATTCTAGTCTAACTTGTGAGGGGGAGGCTCGATGGGGAAGACAAAAAACTTGCCTGTATATTTTGATTTCTTGCTGGTCCAAAGTTAATGAGCCTTTCCATGTAGTATTGCACTGCCATAGGTTATGGCTGGTAAAAGTTTTGCAGACATGACAGTCAGTAAGGGTTTATACGAAGACCCGTTTATCTTCCTAGCCAGGGCACAGAAGGCAAATGTCAAGGCTTTGCATTTCTGTTTAATATGTTGTTTTTGCACTTCAAAGTTCAATTTGTTATCTATGTTCATGCCCAGGTATTTGTAGTGACTGATGTCCTCTAACAGTGTGTTGCCTAGTTTGAGTTTGACCACAGAACTAGAAGTGCACCACATTGACATAGTTTTAGACTTGCTGATGTTAATTTCCAATGTATTTGTTGCTGCAAAGCTGACCAGTATTGACTAGTCACTGGAGACCCACTTTTGTGTGACTCAGTAAAACTATATCATCTACATACGAGAGGTGCGACATAGGCGGGTTCCCAATTTCAGGGAGTGTGAGTTTATCGCATCTAGCTTTGGAGAATGGTCAGCCATTAAAAGATTAAACAAGTGCAGGGCTGAGACACACCCTTGTTTAAGGCCAATATTTGTTGGAATCATCCTCAAAAGTTTTGTGCCATTGGATAACTTTATCTGGACCCAGGTTTTGTCATAAAGCTTTTCTATGCTTCATAACGTTTTTTCGTGCAGGCCCCAGCTTTGCAACTTTTCCCAGAGAATGCGTCTGTCCACACGGTCAAAAGCACTTTTAAAATCTATAAAACATAGGTGTAGGTTTTTCCTTTGGTGCTTTGATTTTTTAGCAATGTCTCCTAATACTAGTATGGTTATCATAGTGCCACATTGATTCAAAGGAACTATGGGCCAGATGTAACAACAGAAACTTTTGCGACTTGCAACTTGCGAGTCAGACCGACTCGCAATTTGAAACTCGCAAAATTGTATGCAGAAAGGTGTCTCAGACACCTTCTGCGACTCGCTATGGGGTCGCAAAGACCCACCTTATGAATATTAATGAGGTGGGTCGCAATTTGCGACCCCATAGCGAGTCCCTGCACTCATAGGGATGGTGGCCTGCTGGAGACAGCAGACCTCCATGTGTGCAACTGCTTTTTTAATAAAGCAGCTTTTTTTCTTGAATTGCAGCACGTTTTCCTTAAAGGAAAACGAGTTGCAATTAAAAAAAACAATGAAACCATTTGGTTTCATTTTTTCAGAGTAGGCAGTGGTCCATTGGACCACTGCTTGCTCTGAAAAAATATTTTCAGCGACTTTCAGAAAGGGGAAGGGGTCCCATGGGGACCCCTTCCCGTTTGCGAATGAGTTACCACCCACTTCAAGTGGGTGTTAGCTGCGAATTGCTTTGCGACCGCTTTCGCTGTCACAAAGCAATTCTGCATCGCGGTGCGAGTCGCAAATAGGAAGGGAACACCCCTTCCTATTTGCGAGTCGGATTCACATTTTGCGAGTTGGTACTGACTCGCAAAATGTGAATCAGCATCGCGATGGCCGTTTTGCATGTCGCAAACTGCGTTTTTCGCAGTTTGCGACATGCAAAACGGTTCCCACATCTGGCCCTAAGTTGTTAGAATTAGACCAGTCAAGCAAATCATCTAAAATCAAAGAGGCAAAATACTTAGCTTCAGAATCAACTAGCGCGATCAGCCTGTAATTGGCCGGATTCGATCAGTCCACCCACCTTGAATATCGGGATGATGATGGACCCTCTCCAGCTGTCTGGTATGGTTCTACCTATTTCAGCTTCAGTGAAGAGGATTGCAAGTGGCGTGGACCAAAATTTCAGGTCTGCCCTGAATACCACCTGTGGTAAACCATTAGAGCCGGGCGCACCATCACTACCCCCTTTCTTAGTCACTACGGTTACTGCATCGGGGTCATAACCCATATAATTCTGTCTAGTGTTATAATCGCTTATTTGCATATTTGACTGCGAACTTGCATCAGATGACAATTCCTGTCTGGTGAACATGTTGGTCAAGTGGGCTACCCATTTTTCCTCAGGAATAGATGAATAGTTAATATCTCTTGATATCCTATTGATGCCATTAACCTTTACCTAAAAGGCCCTGGAATTAGATGGTTTTGAATAAAAAATTAGTTTTGACTAGAAACTGTCCTCCTTTTTGCGTTCAAGCCATATCTGAGATTTGTAATTTTTCCTTAAGCGCTCTATTCTTTCACACATGGTTATTGTAACATTCAGTATTTGATCTTTTTAAGCTCTTTTCGTAGGTTCCTTCTCCGCTTTAAAATTTTACCAACAAGCTTGACGTTCCTGACGACATTCGCATCAGCGCAGGTCATGGTGCGGTACTAAAGGAGGACAATCTAGTTAAAAAAGTGGACCACACTTCCATTTCCGAAGTGTGCAGAGATGTTATAGATAAATCCAGGGCTTTTGTCTTGGTAAGTATCTTGGGCAGTAAATTTGGAGACCAGGTCAGATGCCTTAGAGTGGTAGATCCCAGACAACCGAGATCTCCCAAGATTGGCGTCTGTCTTGGGGCATTCAGGTACAGTTCTATATGCTGGTATAAGTCGTCACTTTTGTTAGACTTTTCATTCTTGGCTTTGTCTCCCTCAACTTTTTGCCTCTGTTCCCCAGCTTGTTGATGTGTGCTGGACTCTTATTTTTCAGTTTTTGTTAATTTGGGCATTTTACCACTGCTAACCAGTGCTAAAGTGCAAGTGCTCCTTTACAAAATGTGTATGTAATTGGCTTATCCATGATTGGCATATTTGATTCACTAGTAAGTCCCTAGTAAAGTGCACTAGAGGTGCCGGGGCCTGTAAATCAAATGCTACTAGTGGGCCTGCAGCACTGATTTTGGCACCCACATAAGTAGCTCTGTAATCATGTCTCAGACCTGCCATTGCAGTGCGTGTTTGTTCAGATGGCGCTCGCCAGTCCTAAACCTTCCCTTTTCTTATATGTCAGACAACCATAAGGTAGGCCCCAGTTAGCTCGAAGGGTGCAGTGGATGGTTAAGGTAGGACATATAGGGGGTCATTCTGACCCTGGCGGTCATGGACCGCCGGGGCCAGGGTTGGCGGGAGCACCGCCAACATGCTGGCGGTGCCCCGCAGGGCATTCTGACCGCGGCGCTTTGGCCGCGGTCAGATGTGGAAAACCGGCGGTCTCCCGCCGGTTTTCTGCTGCCCAAATGAATCCTCCATGGCGGCGCAGCTCGCTGCGCCGCCATGGAGGATTCTGACACCCCATACCGCCATCCTGTTCCTGGCGGTTCGCCCCGTAAGAGGGCCCCAAAAAGAATTTCAGTGTCTGCTTTGCAGACACTGAAATTCGCGACGGGTGCAACTGCACCGGTCGCACCTTCCCACTCCGCCGGCTCAATTCTGAGCCGGCGTTCTCGTGGGAAGGTAGTTTTACACTGGGCTGGCGGGCGGCCTTTTGGCGGTCACCCACCAGCTCAGTGTAAAACACAGAATAGCCGCAGCGGTCTTCCGACCGCGGTGCGGTATTCTGGAGGGGGGAAGTCTGGCGCCCGCCAGACTTAGAATCACCCCCATAGTAATGTGTTTTACATGTTGTGACAGTGAAATATTGCTAAATTTGTTTTTCACTGTTGCAAGGCATGTCCCTCTCATAGGTTAACATGGGGGCTACCTTTAAATCTGATTAAAGTGTAGATTATCTTTGGAAGCGGATGGACATGTGGAGTTTGGGGTCTCTGAGCTCACAATTTAAAAATACATCTTTTAGTAAAGTTGATTTTAAGATTGTGTGTTTGAAAATGCCACTTTTAGAAAGTGAGCATTTTCTTGCCTACACCATTTCTGTGATTCTGCCTGTTTGTGGATTCCCTGTCTGGGTCAGTTTGACAGTTGGGCTGGTTGCACCTCACACTAGACAGTGATACAAAGGGAGCTGGGGTGTAGCCGGCATAGCCTGGTGAGCCATCTGTGCTAGGAGGGAGGGGAGGAGTGGTCACTCACTCCTGAAAGGACTGTGCCTGTCCTCACACAATGCAGTCTACAACCCCATGGTGAGTGTCCGGGGCCTGGGCAAGGCAGGATTTCAAATTCAAAAGAGACTTTACTTTGAAGTAGGCCTACTTCAAATGAGAAAATGGGTATAAGAAGGGCACCCAAAACCACAGACTTCAGAAAACTTCTGGAAACAAGAGGAATCTTTGCCTATTGAAGAGCTGAAGAGCTGAGGAAGAAGAGCTGCCCTGCCTGTGACTGTGCTTTGTGGAGCTATCCTGCAGTTGCTGCTTCTGCCAGAGTAAGAGGGCAAAGACTTGACTTTGTGTGCCGTCCATCTTGAGAAGAACTCTCTAAGGGCTTGATTTAGACCTTGCCTTATTTGTTTGAAGTCTCCAGGACAGCAAAGACTTCTCTCTGCCAGCACCTGGAGTCTCTGGAGAGACTCCTACTCTGCCCTGTGGTGCCCATCCAGTTCCTGGGATCCTGAAAGGAGAAGCTGGCAGCCTAAGAGGAGGAAATCCACGCACAGAGCGCTGTGTGGGGAAAAGATCGACGCAACTCAGATCTGTGGCTGAAAATCGATGTTCACCAGAAACGCGACCAAAAAATAGACGCACGGAGCTGGAGAAATGATGTGCAGCATCGCTGGCGGAGACTCGGAGATCGAAACCCGCGACGCATGGTTTTTTAATCATCGTGCGGCTGGATTTCTGATGCAAGTACCGCTGGGCATGTAAAAACAACGCAAGGCCTGCTCGGACCTGAGAGTGCTGACCAGATCGATGCATCGCTCTCCTGCGGAGAGAAGGAATGACAAGCCCGACCCGACAAAAGGAGAAACAACGCCACGTCTTGCTTGTGAGTTAAATTGTCGCAGTGCAAGCCCTTTTTGATGCACACTCGCCGGTGCGGGGTTATTTTTGACGCACCCAAGGTATATTTTCACGCTAACAGTGTTAGGGGGTCATTACAACCCTGGTGGACGGTGTTAAAGGTGCAGTAATACCGCAAACAGGCCTGTGGACAAAAAAAAGGAATCATGACCCTGGCGGAAACCGCCAACAAAGACAGCCACTTTAACACTCCGCCCGCCACGGCGGTACAGACAAGCAGCGCGGCGGTCACCGCCAACAGACAGGCAGAAGACAATGTACCGCCCATAGTATCACAACCTACCAATCCGCCACCTTTTCCGGGGCGGATTCACCGTGGATAAAAACACAGCGGAAACAGTTACTGCAATGGGAAAACGCTCACCTGAACACATCCCACGAGGAAGGAGGACTCCATGGAGCCCGAATTACAAATCCTACCGGCCCTTGTATTCCTACTCATCTACGAAGAGCAACGCCGGCGCCGCTGAAGACAACAGTGAGTACTGCACCTACGACATAGGGGAAGGGGGGAGGCAAAAGTTAGGGGGACAGACACGAAACACCCCCACCCCCACCCTTGCATATGACAACACACACACCAATGCATTCACAAAAATCACAGTAACAACCCACAACCCCCCCGGAAGAATGCAAAGACAAAATGAAATCAGTTCAAACATTGTAATGTAGCAATATACATGTCTCAAAAATATACAGATATATTATAAAATCATTCAAAAGTATACACAGTACGAGAAGTAGTGCAGATATGCACATTTCAATGTCCGTGCACCACTAGTCCAAAAATGCATGGGCGAGGCCCACAAAAGATACCTGTCCACAAACGGAGAGAACACTGCTGGGGCATCAGATAGAAATACTACAGGCACCTCAGGGGGAAGGGCAGGGGGGGGCACCTCAGCCGGATGAGTGCAAAGCCAGATCCACGACGGGGCTCCATGCCCATTGATGTATCCTGGGGAGTGCAAAGCCACAGTCTCTACAGTGGGTGGGTTGCCCACTGTACCATCCTGGGGAGTGCAAAGCCACAGTCTCTCAAGTCTCTACAGTGGGTGGTTTGCACACTGTACCATCCTGGGGAGTGCAAAGCCACAGTCTCTCAAGTCTCTACAGTGGGTGGGTTGCCCACTGTACCATCCTGGGGAGTGCAAAGCCACAGTCTCTCAAGTCTCTACAATGGGTGGCTTGCCCACTGTACCATCCTGGGGAGTGCAAAGCCACAGTCTCTCAAGTCTCTACAGTGGGTGGGTTGCCCACTGTTCCATCCTGGTGAGTGCAAAGCCACAATCTCTCAAGTCACTACAGTGGGTGGCTTGCCCAATGTACCATCCTGGGGAGTGCAAAGCCACAGTCTCTCAAGTCTCTACAGTGGGTGGGTTGCCCACTGTACCATCCTGGGGAGTGCAAAGCCACAGTCTCTCAAGTGGATAACAGTCTCCACTGGTTCTGGAGGGGGACTGGTGCCCTGAGTGCTTCATCCTGTGCAGGACAGACTGAGTGGATGCCTTTCTCCACTGCTTCTGGAGGGGGACTGGTGCCCTGAATGCTTCATCCTGTGCAGGACAGACTGAGTGGATGCAAGTCTCCACTGGTTCTGGAGGGGGACTGGTGCCCTGAGTGCTTCATCCTGTGCAGGACAAACTGAGTGGATGCAAGTCTCCAATGGTTCTGGAGGGGGACTGGTGCCCAGAGTGCTTCATCCTGTGCAGGACAGACTGAGTGGATGCCTTTCTCCACTGGTTCTGGAGGGGGTCTGGTGCCCTGAGTGCTTCATCTTGTGCAGGACAGACTGAGTGGATGCAAGTCTCCACTGGTTCTAGAGGGGGACTGGTGCCCTGAGTGCTTCATCCTGTGCAGGACAGACTGAGTGGATGCAAGTCTCCACTGGTTCTGCAGTGACGGTCCCAGTTGCGTCACTGCCCCTGCCGCTCATGGGCTAGCGGTGGTTGCCATGCCGATCTTTGCCCTGTTCAGCGGTGCTTTGCCATGGCGGTTCTGGACTGTTCAGCGGTGCTTGCCCTGTTCAGCGGTGCTTTGCCATGACGGTTCTGGACTGTTCAGCGGTGCTTGCCCTGTTCAGCGGTGCTTTGCCATGGCGGTTCTGGGCTGTTCAGCGGTGCTTGCCCTGTTCAGCGGTGCTTTGCCATGGCGGTTCTGGACTGTTCAGCCGTGCCTGCCCTGTTCAGCGGTGCTTTGCCATGGCGGTTCTGGGCTGTTCAGTGGTGCCCCTCCTGGGCACTGACTCTGGCGGTGGTCTCCGGACCAGTGACAATACTTGGGCCCTCCTGGGCACTGACTCCGGCGGTGGCAGGGGTCTCCTGACCAGTGACGATATTTGGGCCCTCCTGGGCAATGACTCCGGCGGTGGTCTCCTGACCAGTGACGATAGTTGGGCCCTCCTGGACACTGACTCCAGCGGTGGTCTCCTGACCAGTGACGATACTTGGGCCCTCCTGGGCACTGACTCCGGCGGTGGCAGGGGTCTCCTAACCAGTGACGATACTTGGGCCCTCCTGGGCAATGACTCCGGCGGTGGTCTCCTGACCAGTGACGATACTTGGGCTCTCCTGGGCACTGACTCTGGCGGTGGTCTCCGGACCAGTGCCGATACTTGGGCCCTCCTGGGCACTGACTCCGACGGTGGCAGGGGTCTCCTGACCAGTGACGATACTTGGGCCCTCCTGGGCAATGTCTCTGGCGGTGGTCTCCTGACCAGTGACGATACTTGGGCCCTCCTGGGCACTGACTTCGGCGGTGGTCTCCTGACCAGTGACGATACTTGGACCCTCCTGGGCACTGACTCCGGCGGTGGCGTTGGTCTCCTGACCAGTGACAATACTTGGGCCCTCCTGGGCACTGACTCCGGCAGTGGTCTCCTGACCAGTGACGATACTTGGGCCCTCCTGGGCAATGACTCTGGCGGTGGTGTCTGGACCAGTGATGACGGTGCTGGCGGTGGCGTCCCGACCGCCGTGAAGGATGCCGCCCTTCTCCGCCGTGAGGCTCACACCAGGCTGTGCAGACTTCCTCTGGCCCTTCCCCACCTTTGGAGGAGTCACAGCTGATTCTGCAATCCCCCTGGGACCCCTGTGAGTTGTTTTGCCTCCAGGAGTCTTCACAGGGTCCCGTTGGCCACTTTCCAATTTCAAAGCCTTTACAGGGGTTGGGCTGCCAGTGCCTTGGATCCAGGTCACACTGCCTGCCCTGGTGGCCAGTGCACTCCACACACCTTGAACAGGCACCACTGGTATTGGAGGCTTTTTGGCTGAGGTGCTAAGACAGGACTGATGAATTGGAGGGGGGGCAAAAAGGTCAACTTTACAAAGGGACAGTTTCTGACGAACACTGGGATGGCTAGTTGGATGGGGTCTGGGAGTGGAGGAAGAGGAGGTGGTTGTAGGAGGTGTCACTTTAGGTGTTTTGGGTGCAGGTGCAGGTACTGGAGGCTGTCGTGAGGTGGATGGATGTTGGGTTTGTGGGTGCCCGTGTTTGTGTACTTTGGGAGGGGGCGTCACAGACACACTGGGAGAGGACACAGGGGACGTGTAAATGGGAGTGGAGGTGGTGATTGCAGGTGAGCGGGGTGTGGTGCAAGGTGTTCTGTTGCGACTCCTGGTACCCGTAGATGTAGTGCATGCAGGTGAGAGTGTAGACGAGACTGGGAGGGAGGAGGCAGACAACGAGGAGGGGGCCACAGTGGAGGCAGTGGGTGTTGCTGTGTCTGCATTTGTGTGATGCTTGTGTGTGTGCCTGTGGGTTGTGTGGTGCCTATGTTTGCCTGAGCTTCCCTTGTGTGTTGACGTGTGTGCATGCTGGTCTGTAGGTGTGCTTGGGATGGGCTGGGGTACAGGGGATTGGGTCTGGGTGGAGAAGGTTGGAGGGGGGAGGCTAGACACTGGGACAATGGCTGCCATCAGTGCTGAGGCCAGAGATTGCAGGGTTCGCTGAAGGACAGCCTGACCAGAATGAATGCCCTCCAGGAATGCATTACCGTGTTGCAACTCCCTTTCTACACCCTGGATGGCATTCACAATGGTAAACTGCCCAACAGTGAGTGACCTGAGGAGGTCAATGGCCTCCTCACTGAGGGCAGCAGGGGTGACTGGGCAGGGCCTGAGGTGCCTGGGGCGAAGGTGATGCCCACCCTCCTGGGTGAGCGGGCACGGGGCGAACGCTGAGTGGCTGCATGGAGGGCGGTGCTGGTAGGGGAGGTGGCGGCTGTAGCTGTAGAAGTGGGGCGCACAGATGATGCCGCCACCACAAGGGAGCTCCCATCGGTGGACGAGTCCGTGTCGCTGCTTGGTGATCCGGTGGCCGATTGTGAAGCTCCCCTCGCCCTCCATCTCACTGGTGCATTCTGAATCCGTGGTGTGGCCCTCCATGGCCATGTGGGATGCAGCTCCCTCGTGCCCCGGTGCCACTGTACCTCCGCCTATTGATGCTGATGCACAAAAGAACAGGGAGAGCACGAAAAGGGGGGGAAGACAGAAGAAAGACAGGTTGAGTGCATGGCATACCGCTACCGTTGGCGGACAATACAGACACAGCAGCCCCCTGCACTACGCCGTGCTCCTTGCCTCTCTAGATGCAATTTCTGGGATCTGGCCTACATGGCTATGGTGGACATCTGCACACATGGATGCCACAGGGGCATCTATACCTGTACTTGGCACTCTACTGCGGTGGGGTAGAGTGCCACATGGCCTGCATTACGGAGGGGCCTAGCCTATGGAACTTGCCCTTGCCTAGGTACACCCACAGGCCTCCTCCCCCACCCAGACCCCTCCACTGCGCTCAAAGTCCGCAGAATGAGGTTGTACTCACCCCCTTGTGTCTGCTGTGATGCCCTCAATCACCCATCCAACTCAGGGTAGGCCACCGCCAGGATCCTGAACATCAGGGGGGTCATGGGGTGATGGGCACCCCTCCCACGTTGGGAGGCCATCCCCAGCTGAGCCTCCGCTGTCTTGTTGCTCCAGCAGCGAATGTCCTCCCATCTTTTCCGGCAGTGGGTGCCCGTCTCTGGTGGACCCCCAGGGTCCGGACGTCCTTGGCGATGACACGCCAAATGTCCTTCTTCTGGTGGGCGCTGACCTACATGACATGCACAAGGGAAGAAGCGAAGTCATTACCAACTGCACCGTCGATGTGAGTGGGCCCCCTCCCTACCCTAGCCATGCAGCAACCATTGTCACTTCCAGACCGAGGTCACAGCAGCACTTGCAGTGTAGGTCCTCTCCTGTCGAAGATCAGGTATCTAGTGATGGAACAGGTAGAAAATGGCGGTGACGTCCGCGGCGGTGACGTCCGCGGCGGTGCGTATCATCACCGGCGGCGCACTTGTTCATTGGCTCCTGGGACCCATAGGGGCCAATGTTAACCAATGCAGCATTGTGCCGCAGTCTACGACCGCCTACCGCGACGGTGTGCAACGGCAACGCAGTTACCCCACAATCCCATTGTCCCAGTTTAGAGGTCAGGCAGCCGCCATTTCAGGGGCCCACATGGCTTAATTTACTTCTGCGTCACACATAGCTAGGCCTACACTCAAAACACATACAGGAAGGGTTTTGTGTTTGGTGTCGTCTGCAGTGTAACTGTGGGTACATACCTGGAAAAAAATTGACTAGATCGTCGCTGTTGTCCTTCCTAGGCACCGTCAGCTGGGACATGTGAGGAGATGGCGGAATCCTCCGGTGTACCGACCGCTGGTGGACCTGTTGACAATGGAGGAGCGACATTTAATCGTCACCTACAGGTTTGACCGTGCCACTGTCCAGGAACTATGTACCCAGTTGGAGCCAGACCTGATGTCACCAATCCGCCATCCCACTGGAATCCCCCCTGACGTGCAGGTGCTGTCAGTGCTCCATTTCCTTGCAAGTGGCTCTTTTCAGACAACAGTGGCCATGGCATCAGGTATGTCCCAGCCTATGTTTTCAAACGTGCTGTCCAGAGTGTTGTCTGCCCTGCTGAAACACGTAAGGAGATACATCATTTTTCCTGAGGTGGAAGATTTGGCTACAGTGAAAGGTGACTTCTATGCCCTTGGACATATCCCCAACATCATAGGTGCTATTGATGGGACCCATGTAGCTCTGGTCCCCCCCCCCACAGGAGTGAACAGGTGTACAGGAACAGGAAGAGTTATCATTCTATGAATGTACAGATGGTATGTTTGGCCAACCAGTACATCTCCCAGGTTAATGCTATGTTCCCTAGCTCAGTGCATGACGCCTACATCCTGCGGAATAGCAGCATACCTGATATGATGGGTCAACTCCAGAGGCACCGTGTGTGGCTATTAGGGGACTCTGGTTACCCCAACCTGTCCTGGATATTGTCCCCAGTGAGGAATCCCAGGACCAGGGCAGAGGAACGCTACAATGAGGCCCATGGGCGGACTAGGAGGGTGATCGAACGCACCTTCGGCCTCCTTAAGGCCAGGTTCAGGTGCCTCCATATGACAGGTGGTTCCCTATTCTACTCACCGAAGAAGGTGTGCCAGATCATCATCGCCTGCTCGATGCTTCACAATCTTGCTTTGCGACACCAGGTGCCTTTTCTGCAGGAGGATGGTCCAGATGACGGTGTTGTGGCAGCTGTGGAGTCTGTGGAGCCTGTGGACAGTGATGAGGAGGATGCTGAGGAAGAAGACAACAACAACAGGGAGTCAGTCATACAGCAATATTTCCAGTGACACACAGGTGAGAACATTTTCATTTTTACCATTACATTCACTGTCACACGTCTTCCTCTATCCTGTGTGTAATTTCATGGGATTATTTGGTAACTGAGTTGTTTCTTTCCATTACGGTTTCACAGGTGTGGTTACCAACGTGTCATCTGCATGCATCCTTCAAGGACTTGTGATGTGTGACATTGGTATGTTGCCTTTACAACTAGAAACGCTTTTTGACACTATCATTGATAATACATTTTACCAAATCACAGACTGACTCCAGATTGTTTTGTGGTTCAAGGGTGTTTATTTAAGTGCTCAAAAATGGAGGGGGGTTGTAAATGGTGATGGGTGATGGTGGAGGAATGTCCATGGCAGATTCCAGTCTATTAGTCTCACAGGTGCACTGCCCATATGGGCATAGGAAGTGGAGCTGGAGCAGTTTAAGTATGGACAGGGTAACAAAGTGGGACAGTGGGAGGACAATCAGGGTGGTCTCATTTCCTGGCGGGGGTCTTGCCATCTTGCTCTGTCCTGTTCCTGGATCTCAAGGACTGCTTGCAGGGTGGTTGTCCGTCTGCAGGGGGTGAGGTGCTGGTGTGGTGGTCCTGTGGCGGGGCGTCCTGTCCACTAGCGCCGACGAAGGTGGTGGGCAGTTCATCGTCCATGCTAGTGTCAGGGGCCCCTTGGAGTGCCACGGTGTCCCTCAAGGTCTGCTGTATGTCCTTCAGCACCCCTACGATGGTGCCCAAGGCAGAGCTGATGATCCTGAGCTCTTCCCTGAACCCCAAATACTGGTCCTCCTGCAGGCGCTGGGTCTCCTGAAACTTGACCAAGACCGTCGCCATCGTCTCCTGGGAGTGGTGGTATGCTCCCATGATGGAGGAGAGGGCCTCATGGAGAGTGTGTTCCCTTGGCCTGTCCGCCCCCTGTCGCACAGCAGCCCTCCCAGTTCCCCTGTGTTCCTGTGCCTCCGTCCCCTGGACCGTGTGCCCACTACCACTTCCCCCAGGTCCCTGTTGCTGTTGGGGTGGTGGGTTCTCCTGGGTTCCCTGTAGTGGTGGACACACAGCTGATTGACCTGTCCTGGGTACGGAGGTTTGGGCCCGGTGGGTGGGTGCTGTACTGGTGTTACCAGAGTGTGGAAGGTCAGTGTTGGGCTGTGCCTGTCCAAGGGGAACCGACTGTCCCGAGGCCCACAATGGTCTGGGCTGGTCATCAGGCTCCAGTAGGGCAGAGCTGCTATCGTCACTGTGGGCCTCTTCTGTGGGTGGAGTGGAGATGTCTGGACCCCCCGGTGTGGTGACAGTCCTTCGTGATCCTGCAGGGGCATAAGTGCATGATTATTGCATGTGTGTGTCATGGTGTGCAATGGGTGGCTCACCGTGTACACCAGTGCAAGCATTCCTGTGGGGGGGCTTGTGTGATGATGGTTGGGGGGGTGTTCTGGGTATGTGCAGTGAGCATGCTTTAGTGATGGGTGACCATGCTTAGTTGTGTCATGCAGGGCTTGGTGTTGGGATGGGTGGTTTGTGTTATAAGTACATTAGTGAGGAGTTGGAGTGATAGGGGAGGGGGTTTGGGTGGGGGTGTGTGATAGCATGCAGGTAGGGTGGGGGATATGATAATTAAGATTTGACTTACCAGTGTCCATTCCTCCACCGACTCTTCCGAGGCCCTCTGGATGCATGATGGTCAAGACTTGCTCCTCCCATGTTGTTAGTTGTGGGGGAGGAGGTGGGAGTCCGCCGCCAGTCCGCTGTACCGCGATGTTGTGCCTGGAGACCGTTGAACGCACCCCGTAGGTCCTTCCACGTCTTCCTGATGTCCTCCCGATTTCTTGGGTGCTGTCCCACAGCGTTGACCCTGTCCACGATTCTGCGCCATAGCTCCATCTTCCTGGCTATGGATGTGTGCTGCACCTGAGAGCCAAATAGCTGTGGCTCTACCTGGACGATTTCCTCCACCATGACCCTGAGCTCCTCCTCGGAAAAGCGGGGGTGTCTTTGGCGTGACATGGGGTGGTGTGGGTGATGTGTGGGGCGGTGTGAGTGTTGATGTGTGTGGTGATGTGTAGTGGTGTGTGGTTTTTTGTGCGTGGATGTTGTGTGGGTGATGGTGTTGTGTGCCTCTGTGTGGTGGGGTTGTCTATGCTGTGCTGTCTCTCTGGCCTTCGTCAAATTTCTGGTCGTAGGGGTTTGTGGGTGATGTGGGTGTGTGTTTTATATTGTGTTGTGTGTGTGGGAGTGGTGTTTGTATGTGTATCAGGTGTGTATATTTTGAATTGTCCAATGTGGCGTGTTTTGGAGTTGTGTGTGTATTTTGAGCGCGGCGGTGTGTACCGCCAATGGAATACCACGGTTGAAAGACCGCCGTGTGGATTCGTGGGTCGCAATAGCAAGGGTGTGTTTCTGTTGGCATGGAGGTGGAGGATTTGTTTTCGCCAGTTTAACACTGACCTTTGGTGTGGCGGAGTTGTGTGGGTGTCTGAATTTCGGCGGTTTCCGAGATGTGTGTCATAATAGCTGTGGTGGAATTCCACGGCCGCGGCGGTGTATTGGCGTTCTTCTGCACGGCGGTAAGCGGCTTTTACCGCCAATGTTGTAATGACCCCCTTAGTGTGTGTTTAAAACTACTTAAAGACTCTTTCTGATTTTTAATTCATAACTTGACTTGTGTATTGTGGATTTTTGTTGGTTTGGTCTTGTTTTGTTTAGATAAATATTCTCTATTTTTCTTAAACTGTGTTGTGTCATTTTGTAGTGTTTTCCTTAAGTTACTGTATGTGTTGGTACAAATACTTTACACCTAGTACTCAGTAAGTTAAGCCTACTGCTCTGCGAAGCTATGAAGGGGGTAGGCAGGGATTAGCTGAAGGAGATTCTCTTTTACCCTGACTAGAGGGAGGGTCCTTGCTTGAACAGGGGGTAACCTGACTGTCGACCAAAGTCCCCATTTCTAACAACTTTGCAACGTGGTTTTGATTTTGAACTTTCTCAGCTGAGACCAAAAAGCAAGATTCACTCAGTGTAGTCTATTGTTGAGCCCACCTTTGAGCTATAATGGGTGTAATTTGGTGGTGTATCATCTATAGCTCTCCCATTTAGAACTCTCGTTCCCAAATGATCCAATGTGCCTACCAGTTTCCTGTCCATGTCATTCGAATGCTTCCCAGGTTGAGGGGCCTGCGGCAGAACTGACCATAAAGCATATTCGGTAGTAAGCTGCTCGTCATTATCTGGGGTATAAATTAAATTTGTATTAAAGTCACCAGTCACTAAAGTATCCCATGTTGGATAGGCATATCTTATTTCTGCAATCACGTGCAGTAGTTTCTTAAGGAGATATACTTTATGCATCTTCCATAGGTGGACATAAACATTGAATATGACAAGAGGTTCTGCTTGGCAGTTGTCTCCAGAATTAAGCTTGACGGCCTGCAGATCGTCAGTCGATAATGTTAATAGCTCCGTGGTTGCATGTATTGCAGTCGAGACATAGATTGCTAGGCCTCCACTAGGTCTTTCAAATTGATTTGGTTTCCTGGAACTGAAGTGATGTAACATGTAACCCCCTAGGTGCATAGAGTCGATTAGCCATGTTTTTTGCAATATAGCTGCCTTTAGTTGCCAGCACAAAGCCATCTGCGATGATGTCTTTGGCTCCAGCAACATTCTAAGACAGAATGTTTACGACCTTCTGCCATTATACGTTAACTACATTGTAGTTTTGAT
Organism: Pleurodeles waltl; assembly: GCF_031143425.1. Taxonomy (NCBI): domain Eukaryota; kingdom Metazoa; phylum Chordata; class Amphibia; order Caudata; family Salamandridae; genus Pleurodeles; species Pleurodeles waltl. The sequence goes on from NC_090444.1 coordinate 639,216,366, forward strand.
GTCAGTTGTTCCTAGGTGCATTCAGGGTAGCTGCAATCCATCTCCATTCTGTATAAGGGTCATCTAACCATTGCAGAGTTGAAGGGGCAGAGTTACAGACATGCTTTGCTATGATTTCATTCTTCTCGTGTGGCCTTGTCCAAGAGTCATTCACTTGTGTACCGAGAGGATCACAGTTCCTGTTGGATGCGGGAACAATTTGCTGTCTTCGTGCTGGTAGCCAATAGGGGGAAGGAGAAGCGTAATTTTTTTTAGCATCCATAATAAATGCTGGAATCTCCTGAGATCTTCAGGTGGTGAGCGTTTGTTCTGATGCTTAATTGTCAATGCTTGCTAGGAATTTCACCAATATTATATCAGTATATTCTATATTTTGAGGTAGTGGCAACTCAGCTAACAACCTCAAGATGTTTCCTCTGTTTAAAGTATCTTCTTGACATTGTGATATATAATGCAGGGTTGATGTGATTTGTCGAGATTCCCGACTATCCAGCAATTCAGTGTTGTGCTGAGGCTGATGGGCTCGTCCTATCATTGCGTGGGCAGTTGGTTTCCACAACAGTTTGGATTCTTGCTGTTCCGCATGTATGTCCCTAACAGGATGCCAAACTTGAATAATTAAATGGGACTTATATTGGATGTACAATGGAGAATTTCATTAATTCTGGATCGCTATATTTGTTAAAGAAAGACCCCGCTCTTTATTAATTGTAACAACCCTTGGCGGGCAGTTTGACTTTGGTAATGGCTCAAATATGTTTTGCTTACGGTGGATGTTCTGTTCACTGCAGCTTAAACATTTTAAGCCGGACGGCAATACACCAGTTTGTTGCACAAGCTTTGTTTGTACTGATCCATGATGTTTGTGTAATTGCAAAGTATTTCCCTGCAAAACGCCCATATTGACACCCACACATTCAGCTGTAAATGCAGAGAGTTTTTTGAGCCGCCGGCTTTAAGTGCAATGGGACAGCTGAATTTCCTGGCCATGACCTGATTCCTGATGCCTCAAACTGTTGGTTTCATTATTATTGTTGAGGGTATCTTTGGGGGGCTCTGTGTTGATGTTACAGGTCTAAACAGCTGCTCCTCCAACAACTTAGGCCTTCATTATTGCATTGGCGGTAAATCCCACTTACCGCCACGCTGACTGCCACCAACTTACCGCTGCTGCAGCGGATATCCGTTCACCGTATTATGACACACACACACCAATCCGTCAGTATTCAGCCACAGACGAAAATCCGCCACACCAAAGGTCAGTGATAAACTGGCGGTATCAAAACCCACACCGTTACGTCAACAGAAAAACACTCGTCACATTATGACCCAAGAATCATCACGGCGGACATTCAATGATGAATCATTGGTGGTACATACCGCTGCGTTTAAAATGGACACACACATAATAAAACAACACCACATTGGACAATTCAAACAACACACACCTGACACCCATACACACACCACACCCATGCACCCACACCACTATAAAACACACACACATATTACCCGCAACCTTTTATCATTCCAAACCATTGCCAGCAGAGAGACATCAAGACCACAGACACAACTAGAGCCACACACTATTCACACCTATATACCACTCACGCACCCCACATCACACACCCCAACACATTACCCAGCACACCCTCACCTACACACCGCACACAACACCCAAGGAACCACAAAGACACCCCTGTTTCACAGCGGAGGAGCTAAGGGTCATGGTGGAGGAAATTATCAGGGTAGAGCCACAGTTCATTGGAGCACAGGTGCAGCAGATATCAATAGCTAGGAAGATGGAGCTATGGCGGAAAATCATGGACAAGGTCAACACCGTGGGACAGCACCCAAGAACTAGGGATGACATCAGGAAGAGGTGGAATGACCTACGGGGGAAGGTAAGTTCCATTGCAGCAAGACACCAGCTCGCTGTACAGAAGACTGGCAGTGGACCCCCACCTGCTCCCCCACAACTAACAGCATGGGAGGAGCAAGTCTTTGCAATCCTGAGGGCCTGGCTGGAGTAGGAGGAGGACAGGACTCTGGTAAGTCAACTCTCTACTACTATCACCCCCCTACCTGCATGCCATCACATACCCTCACCCTCACTCCCATCATTCCTCCACTTCCCACACACCCCAACATCACATCTCACTCATCCCAATGTCAAGCCCTGCATGCTCTACCAATGCATGGATACCACTCACAGCCCTGCATGGGCACTCATCACTAAAGGATGCACACTATAGAGAAGTAATAATCCCACCACACACCAACGTACACAAGTGAAAGCTGAGAGGGCAAATACAACCAAAGAGGGCTAGCCACAGATGACAATATGTCAGACACAGAAACCATAACACATCATTTACATGCTCACAGGTACCCCAGCCAATGTCAGTGGAGAGGAGGTACCAGCAATATCCAGTCCCCCGACCTAAGAGGCCCACAGTGATGACAGCAACTCTGGTCTTCAGGATCTGGATGACCAACCTGGCCCATCAGGGACCTCTAGACAGCTGGTTACCCAGGCCCAGTCCCACACCACCACAGAGCCTCCCCCATCAGGAAACACCATGACAGCACCCACCCAGCTTACCCACACCTCCGTCCCCAGGACACGTCAATCAGCAGTGTGTCCACCTCTACAGGGACCCCAGGCCACACCTCATACCCAAGACAATCAGGGACCTGGGGTCAGTGACAGTGGGCAAATGGTTCAGGGGACAGAGGCACAGGCCAACAGGGAACCGATTCTCCAGGAGGCACTTGTAGAGATCCTGGGAGCCTATCAACATTCCCAGGACACGATGGGCCAGATCCTGGACAATGTGCACGAGAACAGGTGGCTGGAGGAGGGACAGTACCAGGGGATCAAGGAGGACTTGCAGGCCATCAACACCACCCTTATCTCCATAGTGTGCTGGCAGACATGGCCAATATAATGAGGGAGGCAGACACACAACAGCGGGCCCCTGCCACTAGCCAGACATCTGAAAATCCATCCACCTCCGCTATCGCTAAAGGACAGGAGGCCCTGCCAGAGGACTCACAGGCCACCAGCACCCCTCTCCCTGCAGAAGGAGAACCACCCCACAAACGTTCCCTGCGATCCAGACAGAAGCCAGATACACTTGCAAAGACCCCTGCCAGGAAATGAGACTCTCCTGATTGTGACCCTTGTGTCCCACTCAGTCACCCTGTACACCTTGAACTGCCATTGCTCCCCTTCCTATGTCCCCTTGGACAATACACCTATGCTACAAACAGACTGGAACAATACCGTGGACTTTCCTCCATCATCACCCCAGCCCAATGCACTTTCCCCTCTATATTTTAACACTTCAATAAACACCCCTTTGGAGTTTGGAGTATGTCATGTATATCAATTACATATTCATTGAAACAGGTACAAACATTGCAAATCAACTGTACAGAATATGAGCATAGATTAATGACCTGTAGCTGGCTGCAATGATCAAACCAGTAGTATATGTGAGGTCACCAATATCTGCAAAATTAATTGCCAGAGGGCACAGTAAGTGGGCATAGAGGTGGGAAATATCAGCATGCCAGTGCCACAGAAATTCAAACAAATGTAATTGAAATGTGAAGTAACACTGTCCTACCTGTGTGTCATTGAAAGTATTGTCTGATCACAGATGTTCTGTTGTCCTCATCCTCTGCCTCCTCATCCTCACTGACCACAAGGTCCACTGCTGGCACACGGGCATCTCCAGCCTCCTCTTCATCCAGCAGGAATGGGGCATGTCGTCTGAGGGCCAGGTTATGCAAAATGCAGCATGCCACCACTATCTGGCAGACCTTCTTCAGTGATTCGCACAGGGATCCACATTTCAGATGGAGGCACCAGAACCTGGCCTTCAGGAGGCCAAAGGTCCTTTCAGTTATCCTTCTGGTTCGCCCATGGACCTCATTATAACATTTTTCTGCCCTTGTCCTGGCATTCCGCACAGGGGTCAGCAGCCACAACACTTAGCCACACAGCATCCCATATTGCCCACACTGTACCCATATATCAACATCTACTGGGTGGGAACCAGGGCTCATCTATTAGCCACACCCTGTGCATCTGTAGTTGGGCCATCACATTTTGGATGCTGCTATTCCTCAGGACAAAGGTATAAATCACCAACCCAGGATACCTAGCATTGACGTGGGAGATGTACTGGTCTGCCAAGCACACCATCTGTACATTCGTAGAGTGGAAACTCTTCCGATTTCGGAATGCCTGTTCATTCTGGCGGGGGGGGACACATGCAATGTGTGTTCCATCAATCGTCCCAATTATGTTGGGGCTATGTCCCATTGCATAGAACTCGTCCTTCACTGTGGCCAAATCTTCAACCTGGGGAAAAACAATGTAGCTGCACATGTGTTTAATCAGGGCAGACAACCCTCTTGTCTGCACTATTGAGAACATTGGCTGTGACATTCCTGCTGCCAATCCCACTGTCACTTGGAAAGAACCAGTTGCCAGGAAATGGAGCACTGATAGAACTAGCACAAGAGAGGGGATCCCAGTGGGGTGATGGATAGCAGATATAAGGTCAGGCTCCAATTGGGCACACAGATCTGTGATTGTGGCCCTGTCAAGTCTTTAGGTGAGGATAATGTGCCTGTCCTCCTGTGTTGCCAAGTCCACCAGGGGTCTGTACACGGGGTATGTCTCCAGCTCCTATTCACTCACAGCAGTAGGAATCTAAGGGACAAAAGAGTGAGGAGCTGGTCACAAACTGAACAATGAAGCTACAGCAGAACTTTGCATCCTGTTAACTTGTAATGGGTCAGTGTGATTTGTCCAGTATGTCCTAATATCACCGGTGATGCAGCAACATTTTAGGGCCTGCCCCCCCCTCCTGAAATGGCGTCCACCTGTCCTGTGCGGAGGGACAGGTGGAAGTGAGGTAATACCGCTGACATCGTGCACCATTGCGGGGGGCGGTCAGGCACCGCCGTGCAACTCCTTCTTGGTTAACATTGGGCTCTGTGGGGTACAGTGGCCAATGGTGATCTAAAATGGTGGTGACGGTATGCACCGCCGCGGAGGTGACCGCCATTTTCTACCTGATTCCTCGTTGCTACCTGACCTTCCACAGGAGAGGACCTACACTACATGTGCTGCTGTGACCTGTGTCTGTAACCTACCATGGCCCGCGTGACTGGGGAAAGGGCCCCAGCCTTCACATTGGAGGAGTTGGAGAGACTAGTTGTTGGGGTCCTACCTCTGTACGGACTGCTGTATGGGCCGCAAGACCACCAGGTGAGTACACTGTGGGCATGTGGCATGAATGCATGGAGTGGTGTGTGTGAAGGCCTCATGTAAGAGGGGTGGGTGGATGTCCTCTGGGTGGCATACAGGTTGTGTGCTGGGCCATGTGTGTGTAAATGGTGATGGAAACAGGTATGGTAGGCCATAGGTTTAACAGGACTGTTTGGCTAAATCTATTTTCCTCTGTTTATTGCCTCTGCAGGTCAGCGCCCTTCAAAAGAAGGGTATATGGTGTGCCATTGCCAAGGAGGTGCGGACCCTAGGAGTATATGGCAGGCGGAGCACCCACTGTTGCAAATGGTGGGAGGACCTGAGACACTGGGCACAGAAGACGGTGGAGGCCAGCTAGGGATGGCCTCCCAACGAGGAAGGGGTGCCCGTCGAACCCTGCCCCCTCCGCATACTGGCGGTGTCCTATCCAGAGCTGGGTGGGCACTTGAGGGCATCACAGCAGCCACAAGGGGGCCAGTACAGTGCCCCTCATTACAACCTACATGTGGTAGGGTGGTATCCTGGTTGGGGATGTGTGTCAGTGGATGCCCATAGGCCAGGCCTGACATTGCAGCGTAGCATGACTAGGGTTCAGAAGGGAAAATCTTGCTACCTAGCTCTTAGGCATCCACTACTGGTCAGGGCTGCGTGGGTCCCAGGTGTGCTGGATTTGACAGTGTGTGCCCCTCCCCATGCCTTGGTGGCAAACTATTTCTCTGGTAGTGCTATGGTATATTGCGTAGGCCTGTTCCCTTTGTGTGTATGCCAATGGTGGTGTTGGTGCAGCCATTGACCAAGTGTATCCTTTGTCTCTTCCCGCCGTTTTTGTTTTGTCCTCCTGTCCTTATGTGAATTAGCATCATCTGGCAGAGGAGCAGAGGCATTGGGGATGGAGGAAGCTGCATCCCTCAGACCCAGGAGGCATAGTCCATTGATGGTGTGGGCACCAGTGGGACGGAGGGTGAGGGGAGCACCATGGCGGGAACTGGGGGCAACAGTTCTGACACAGATACCTCCTCCGATGGAAGCTCCCTGGTGGTGGTGGACACTTCTGTGACCACCCCAGCTATAGGTACAGCCGCCACTGCTGTACCAGCACCGCCCTCCCAGCAGCCCCTCATTGAGTTGCCTGTGCCCGCTCACCCAAGAGGGTGGGCATCTCCTTCACCCCAGGCACCTCAGGCCCTGCCCCAGTTAGCCCTGCTGCCCTGATTGAGGAGGCTATTGACCTCCTGAGATCCATCTCTGTGGGGCAGTCAACCATTGGGAATGCCATCCAGGGGCTGGCAGCCCAAATGCAACAATATAATGCATTCCTGGAGGGCATTCACACTGGATTGGCCCCAACAGAGATTGATTCAGTCTCTGGCCTCCTCTCTTATGGCAGCCATTGTCCCTGTTTCTACCCTCCCCCTCCAACGTCAACTGCCCAGTCCCATTCTCCTCAACCCCAACCCATCCCAAGCATGCACACAAGACAACACCCAAGAGTGTCACAGGCAAACACAAGCACCACACTTCATCCCACAGGCACTCACACAAACACCATTCAGTTGCAGACACAACAACAACCACTATTTCCACTGTCTCCCCCTCCCCCCTCCACAACCTCCCTCCCAGCCACGTCTACACTCACACCTGCATGCACTACATCATCATCCACTACCAGCATCACCACACCAATCAGAATACACACCTCACTGGCAGACACCTCCACAACAGCCATGCACACTTCCCCTGTGTCCTCTCCCACTGTGTCTGCCCACCTCCTAAAGTACACAAACGCAAGCACTCACACACTCAACAGCCATCCACCTCACAACAGCATACAGCCCATGCACCTGCACCCAAAAGAAGCAGATAAACACTTCCAACAACCACTCTCTTATCCTCCACTCCCATTCCTTCTCCATCTTCCCGCCCCAATGTCCCTAAAAAACTGTTCTTATCCACCATTGACCTCTTCCCTACCCCTCTCCCCCATCCTGCACATATGGGCAGGGTAGAAAGAACCCAGCCAAGCACCTCAGCCACACAGTCCACGGGCCCAGTCGTCACCACACCCACTTGTGGTGGAAAAGGATCCAGGCCACATGTCCTGAAGATGAAGGAGCCTGCACCAGGCAGCCTCAAGGGAAAGGAGCCTGCCCCAGCTGTCAGGAAGACCAAGGAGCCTGCACCAGCAGGCAAGAAGGGAAAGGATCTGCCCCAGCTGCCAGGAAGGCCAAGGAGTCTGCACCAGCAGGCAATAAGGAAAAGGAGCCTGCCCCAGCAGCCAGGAAGACCAAGGAGCCTGCACCAGCAGACAGGAAGACCAAGGGGCCTGGGGCAGGAACTGTGTTGGATCCCCCACCACCAACCATGGTTGTGCAGTCGTCAGAGGTTGCAGGGGATGGGCAGGAGCCTCCCCCCACCACCACTGTGTAGCCGTCTGAGGTTGCAGGGGATGGTCAGGTGCCTCTTCCCACCAGCAGCACCACCACCACTATGCAGCTGTCCGAGGTTGCAGGGGATGGGCAGGAGCCTCCCCCCACCAGCAGCACCACCACCACTGTGCAGTCGTCACCTTCGGCGGATGATATGTAATCCTGCCTTCATGGGCTGCTGTGCAGCCTGCCCCCTCCAAAGCCAGAGGGTATGACACTCACTTGAAAAACTGTGGCTCATCACTCCCCAGGATCAAGCACAGGGCATGTTGCCTCCTCCAGAACCAGTGGTGAAGACACCCACCTGAGAGACTGTGGCCCAATCACTCCCCAGGATCAAGCACAGGGTATGTTGCCCCCTCCAGAACCAGTGGGGAAGACACCCACCTGAGAGACTGTGTCACTCCCCAGGATCAAGCACAGGGCATGTTGCCCCCTCCATAATCATTGGGGAAGAAACCTCCCTGAGAGACTGTAGCCCAATCACTCCCCAGGATCAAGCACAGGGCATGTTGCCCCCTCAAGAACCAGTGGGGGCAACACTGAGAGACTGTGGCCCAATCACTCCCCAGGATCAAGCACAGAGTATATTGCCCCCTCTAGAACCTGTGGGTAAGACATCCACATGCCCATCAATCCCCAGGATCAAGCACAGGGCATGTTGCCCCCTTCAGAACCAGTGGGTAAGACATCCACATGCCCATCACTTCCCAGGATCAAGCACAGGGCATGTTGCCTCCTCCAGAACCAGTGGATAAGACATCCACCTGAGAGACTGTGGCCCAATCACTCCCCAGGATCAAGCAGAGGGTATGTTGCCCCCTCCAGAACCAGTGGGTTAGACACCCACATGCCTATCACTCCCCAGGATCAAGCACAGGGCATGTTGACCCCTCCAGAAACAGTGGGTTAGACACCCACATGGCCATCACTTCCCAGGATCAAGCACAGGGCATGTTGCCCCCTCCAGAACCAGTGGGGAAGACACCCACCTGAGAGACTGTGGCCCAATCTCCCCAGGATAAAGCACAGGGCATGTTGCCCCCTCCAGAACCAGTGGTCTTGTTTCATCTCCCAGCTGAGATGCCCCCCCTTCCCCTGTCCCCCTGAGGTGCCTGCCTGTTTACCAACTGATGCCCCTGCAGTGTTTTCTTCCATTTTGAAGCAGGTGACAGGTGTGGCTGTGGACTTTGACCTGTGGTCATGTGGCCTACGAACGTGGACTGGGCTGTGGCCCTTTTTCTGTACATATGTATATGTCTATTATCTTGCCTAACTTACTTTTCATACTGTGTTGATCTCATTACATTCACTTTTGCTAAATTGTTTTGTCCTTGCATTATTCAGCCAAGTTACGGGGTTAAATTGTTTTTATAATGCATCTGGTTGGGTGTATGGTGTGTGTGTGTGTGTGCGGGGTGTGTGTTGTGTGTGTGTTTGTCACTCTCGTTTTCCTCCCCCCCTCCCTTGTGTGCTAGGCGGCTGTACTCACCATCATCGTCTTCACCTGCGTTGGTGTTCATGGTGGAGCAGAGCGTAGAAGATCATTGGGAAGACATGAAGTTCTGGTTCCATGGCGGCGTGGTTGTTCCCTGTGTCACCAATGGTGAGTCATTTCCCTTCTGAGCTCAGTTTCCGCCAGGCTTTTGATGTCCTTGGTACCACCCCAGAAAAGGTGGCAGTTTGCAGGGTCATATTATGGTGGGCGGAACATTGAATTCCGCCTGGCTGTAGGTGGCTACCGCCGAGGTGGCTGTAGTTTCTGCCCCAGCGCTCAGTGTGGTACATTGGCTTCCTTTCGGAGATCTTTCCGCCATGGTCATAATTTGGCAGTAGTTACTGCCAGCCTGTTGGTGGTATTACTGCCACTTTATCACCGACCGCCAGGGTCGTAATGAGGGCCTTAGTTTCTGTATTTGGTATCTGGATTACTGCCACACTCGCTACTCATCCCTGCCTTTCCATATTTTTCAGTGGGAGCAGGCCCTCTGCACCGCATCCCTAATATCCAAGCTTGGTTGACTAGATGATTGTGGTTCTGTCGTCCTTTGTACTGCAGGTTTTGAGTGAGGGGGAGTCACAGTTTGTTGTAAATTGTCTGCCATCAACTGTATACAGCCATTTGTGGCCCTTATCGGTAGAGCCACTGAAAACAATGACACCTTGAAGGAGAGGGACTTTGAATCATCGGCTTAGATTGAGCTGTAAATATGGAATAACAAATACTACTACTGTCTTTACTACTGTTTTTTTTCTGGCCTTTCTAGCTCAATTGTTTGCCTTTTGGTTAAAGGCTTGGACGCAGCTAAATATGCTGATGAGTGGCTATGATCTATTGAACTGGAGCTTGGGCAAGTGGACAGTGTCATATATTAACTTTTTAAATTACATGAATTTATAATCCAGAATAGGAGGGGATGTAAATCTTTCAAATTCAGTGACTGTAGAGAAAGCATTCAAGCACTGGAAACATTCATGTTCCAAATAGTACCTTACACCAAAAGATCTATATGTGGCAAAGTCTCATTACCCATAATTTCAAGAATAGCTATACCAAATTCTTGTGCATCCTTCTGCTGTTTTAGAAAGAAGTGAACTGTTCCTGTACAAACATCAATAATATCTCTTATACCACTTGTAGACTGGCACAGTTTTTTTTTCGTATTGAGGTAGGGAATACAGATTAGTTACAGCCTTCCAAAAAGGTTGTATTTTGTAGAAGCAATTCTTTTACTATTGATAAATATAAAATTAAGTTAGTAATCACATTACTATAGCACCTGATACCATTTGTATTACTAAACTGAAAGCCAAATATTTCCAGTTGCTTTTCTTTTTTCTTTTCCTCACATGGTTCTGAATTCTGTAAAGGCTCATTGATTGTCAACGTTTCTTTCCTCTTCATATATATTGTAGGTTTAGACACAACTGGATATTCGCCAAGAGAAGGAGTACATATTCTTTGCAAACAATTGTATTAGCATACACAGGAAGTATCAGCATTAAGTTTTGTGTTATCAAATAAAGTCCTCCTAATGTTTTCACACGAGATAAAGCAACATATAACAGACACTCATTGAAAACAGTACAGCCAATGCTAATTAATGTGTAATCCAAGTTTACCTCTCAGGATTTGTGTATTGTTACAGCATAAGCTAAATATACTCAAAATTGTTCTCACCCAATATATCAGTCTTTTATCATTAAAAATCGTGCTGTTCCTCTTGAAATTTGTTTTGGTTCCTTAATGTCAAATGTAGCAATCAGAAATTCAATATCATCATTACTTCTATATTTAACAAAATGTAGCATATGTCCCATTAGTCCATTACAAGTGCATTTTCCACATCCAAATTTTGACCTACAATTTCACTATATTTTTTACGAAGAAATATGACTTCTTCTAATGCTGCAGTCCGTGATACCATTTTTTCCATGCTTAATAATTTTGTAGATAAGGATTTACTTATAGAAATATTTAATCCGTGAGTTTCAAAACAATCTTTACAAGGTAAATTTATATTTTTTCATTTTCCATAGAAAATATTTCCATATTTAAATCACAGCATTCTATTAGTGTTGTAGTTAAACAATGGGTAGGCTCTCCAAAATAAGAAAATCAATAACTTCTGCTTCAGATTTGAAATGTGGGAATAAACCAGATATAGTTCTTCTATGAAGCATATTTTTGCCTCGTCTGGTATAATCCCTAGCCTAATATGTTTTAATATTTTGCCATATTCCTCATCATTTGCTTGTCTCATATTCTGTGTAACTTCACTATTGAAGTAATGTAACCAAATATTAACATTACCTATACTTCCTAAAGAGTTTCTAGATTATTTTTATGTCACTGTTTTAAAAATTGTCTCCCCTTTTACAGAAGTTAGATGAAGTAGATCACCTAAAAAATCACAATTCCATCTAAACAGATTATCATAAGATTTCTTCAGTACTTATTTTATATGCAGGTGCATAAAAGCCATCCTTAATTTAGAAACCATACTAACTTTAACTATAAAGAAAATATGTAATTCTTTAAGAACTCAACGAAGTTACTGAGAGGTATCACAATCTGATTTTAAGTATTCTGGTTTGTTAACATGTTCCACTGGTAGAAGTAGTCGTTGATGTAATGTAATCCTTTTAATATTATATCCCACTAATACAGTTGGAGCAGTAACAACACATCATAAGTTGAAATCAGTAACTTTTTGAAGGTAAGCAGTTATAACTTTCATAAGGAAACTTTTACCTTATATATATTTTAATAGAGGCTGAAAATCTGAACATAAATCATGTTCATGTTTGCGGCCATGATCCACACTTGTTTGAATCTGTTGAAAGATTTCAAGTATTTAATTTTGATATAAGGTAATAAAAGTTCTCACCATTTTCATGCATATCACACATAGCACGATCTACCTCATTAGCAATATTTAGTTGTCCAAGCGGGTCTGCAGGTGTAATATTGAAAGGGTTATTTGTACTTGCAGTATTGGATAATATTACAGATTGTGTTTTTTTCCTCTAAAGTTTCTTGGTCCAAAATTTCAATATAAATCTGTACCTCTAGAACTCTGTTACAGTGATACATGTTTTATAGGCATAAAAAGCGTCCTTATATTATGTTCCACACAATTATTTTTCCTTTCACCCTGGTTTAAAAAAGCTATAACAGTGCAAAAAATAACATTTGTTATTAGCATTATTGCATTGTGTACATTTGCAGTGATTCATTAGTGCAGTTTTGGGATGCGTTTGTTCCATCAATATGAAATTTTCCAGTATTAACATCCTCAACAACATTATCACGCTCATTATGAGTTTGGCGGGCGGAAAAGGCCACCCGTCAAATTCCCGCAGTCTGGTTACAGCCAGTGCGGCCCCCTTCCCGCGGCCCCTATTAAGAGTTTCTCGCTTGGTCCGCTGGCGGAAACAGAGTTTCCACCCGATGGCCCAGTGGGAAACAGCCCACATTGACGCTGGCTCGTAATTGAGCCGGAGGCAATGTTGCAGACACGAGGGGCTGGCCATGGGGGCCCCTGCACTGCCCATGCCAAGTGCATTGTCAGTGCAGGGGCCCACATGGGGCCCCCTGGATCCCGTCTCCACCAGCCTTTACATGGCGGGGCAACCGCCATGTAAACGCCTGTGGAGAAGGGGCCTTAATCCCCAGGGCAGCACTGCTTGCAACGCTGCCCTAGTGGAGTGGGACCACCAACAACGCCAGGCTGTCGGGTAGCCGAAAAGTGGCGGTAACGGCACGTTATAATGTGGCTGCCGGACCCCCACATTGGTGGCGGTCTGACCGCCACCGCGGCCCTGGCAGTCTGTAGACAGCCAGGATCGTAATGAAGTCCTATATCTGTGTGTATCAAATTGAACTGCTCCATATAGTGATAAGTGTTCCAATAAAGTGTAGTAAGTATCCAACAAATTCGTTTTTACAATGTTTTGTTCTCTGGGTCAAAGTGAGCAGGATAAACAATTTCTGGCAATGTATTTAAAATTCTTCTTCAAGAGGAGGCTAATCCTAAACTGAACCATGTAATGGCATGAGATTTAGCATATGAACTTGAAGAGTTTAAAAGGTCATATGCCTCTCAACTGGTCACAACTGGTCATAGCATTTGAAGGTTAAATCGACATAGCCTTTTAGTCAAAGATTGCTCAGCAGATATCCCTTCCAATTCTTCCTTCTTATCTTTGTTTAGCTTTTGCAATATACAAAGTCACATAATGTCCTGAAGTAGTAAAATTAGCTGCAATAAATTGTATATCCATATTAGCATTCCACATATGTAGTATTAAAGGGTTGTAGTCATTGATCCACTATGATGTGTGTCTCCTTTTTAAATTGTATGTGTTTTAGGAGCGTTTCCTTTAACACCATGCCTAACAAAAGACAAGATTGTTGACTCTTCTTTTATTTAGAATTGGTCTAGGGAACCCAAAACGGCATATTGTGTACTATTTACTTTTGTTTTTAAACTTTCGTAACCAGTTCTACCCGCTTTTATGACTTTGAAATTTTATAGCAGTTTATTTTTTTCTTTGTTTGGGATGTCACAAGTAACATTACTCAATACAATTTTGAACAGATTCATCTGAATCATAGCCAAATTTTGGAGCAACTTTTGTCCATAACAGAATATGAATATGAGGTGCACCTCTTGCTTGGTGCTCTTTCCTCCAAAATAAATCAACAACCTCTCCTAGGGGATTTTTAATATTATCTGTTGAGATCTTGAGCATAGTTTGGAATTTGTGAATAAAAAATCTGCAAACATTTGCTGGATCTAAAAATCATAATTCACCAGGTGTCTTAAATGCAACATCTGTTAGATTAGTGTTAGCTTTAAGGAGGAAATTGTATCAATCATCCCATAGGTATTTAGCACAGCCCACACCAAAAAAGCAAGTAGGTAGTCCCAAATTCTTCAACATACATCTTAGCTCTCCATGTCTTCGGAACCAATATTCATTTGTACCTCACTGACACCCCATAATATTTATTTAGCTATATTTGAGGTTTTTGACATTGCTTTCCACTTTGTTTAGGAAATGTTTACCTGTAAAGTTATTAATTGTGTTCCAGTTTGAATCACATGTACAACAGCATAAGAGGTCCTGGATAGTTCACTTTCATATAATAGAATGAAAATATAATGGATGTTCTGTTTAAAACCTGAGTCCTCTGAATATAATCTTGTGGAGCGATATTCCGATGCAGGAATCTGAATAGGATGATCATCATATTGCCCTCCTTTTCCTGTTGGAAAATGGATAACATCTAGCCTTTAAAGTTTTTTCCCAGATAAATAACTGGATCTCCTGTAGCCTCTTTCATTTGATACAGTTCAAAGGCATCACCCATAATATTGTTAGAATGCAGTGAGTGTATGCTTTAGTGTTCATATATTTTTTCAGTGTTCTTTAATAGTTTTCTCAAACTGTCCAATGTCAGTATCATCTTGAAATTGCAGTTCAGTGATATCCACGAAGTCATTAATTTCCATATTTGTGTAGTGTATGTTATTTTGTTAAGGGTACAAAATAGCATCTTGTATTTTAGAAATGCTTTTTAATTTTTGTCAAATATTTTTTACCTTTTGTTTGCACTCCATTAGCTAATACAACTAATGTTTGTTCAATTTTGCACCGTATTCCCACAGTTTCAAGGTTTTTTGTAAAATCTAATGGCAGGAAAACAACCTCCTCTTTCAGTGCCTGGATTATTTCTTGCAGTTGAAATTTCCCAGATTTAGGTTTAATTCCAATAATAGTTTGAGATGGATTTAGAGTTTGAATTAATATTCCTTCCTATAAGTGTATATTTTGTAATTCTGCAGGTATGGGGTAAACCTCTAAATTGTTGTGAATTGCACATGAAGGCATAAAGTTGTGGTGCAGTTTTCTAAGGCAATAATAACATACGATTCGACAAGCATAAACATATCTGTTTTAGACAATCAGATAAATCGCATGTTTTTGCCAAAGTACTCTGGGGTCATTCTGAGTCTGGCGGGCGGCAGAGGCCGCCCGCCAGACTTCCCCCCTCCAAAATACCGCTCCGCGGTCGAAAGACCGCTGAGGGTATTTTGGCTTTTGCACTGGGCTGGCGGGCGACCGCCAAAAGGCCGCCCGCCAGCCCAGTGCAAAAGACCCTTCCCACGAGGACGCCGGCTCAGAATTGAGCTGGCGGAATGGCTGTCCTTCTAGTCTGCAAAGCAGACACTGAAATACAAAGTGGGGCCCTCTTACGGGGGCCCCTGCAGTGCCCATGCCATTGGCATGGGCACTGCAGGGGCCCCCAGGGGCCCCACGACAACCCATACCGCCATTCTGTTCCTGGCGGGAGAACCTCCAGGAACAGGATGGCGGTATGGGCTGTCAGAATCCCCATGGCGGCGCAGCGAGCTGCTCCACCATGGTGGATTCTAATGGGCAGCGGAAAACCGGCGGGAGACTGCCGGTTTTCCGCATCTGACCGCGGCCAAACCGCCGCGGTCAGAATGCCCTGCGGGGCACCGCCAGCCTGTTGGCGGTGCTCCCGCCGACCCTGGCCCCGGCGGTCCGTGACCGCCGGGGTCAGAATCACCCCCTCTGTCTTCTTCTTCAGTTTTTTTTTGTGGTAAATCAATATATTTAGTTTGTTTGGCATATTGTGTCTGTCTACAGCAGATGCATACTTTATTTGGAATTTTTAGAAATATTTTGGTTAAATTGAAAAATATCCAATTCCTAATCTTTGAAGTCCATAATTGTATTGTCCATAGTATTTTGTGAGTATACAATATTTGGACACACCAAAAGTTTTGATTCCCCACCCAAATATTGAGGAATAGTAGTACTAAATTCAACCCGGGCATCAGGTCGCGTTTAATGCCACTATTAATTTGCTACCTTACATGACCCAGTTTAGTAGTCCCATTCAGGAGTTAGCCAAGTTGGGATGCCAACCAGATATCCTGTGTTAGCCAATGGGGATTGTTAGACCGGTGAGCTCTTGACGTGGTTTCCCCCTGTACTTTTTGCTTCTGACCTCCTGTTTTTGATCCTGCACTCAATTTAGTTTTTGCTGGCTTTATGTCTCTGGCCACTTTACCACTGCTGACCAGTGCTAAAGTGCAATTGTTCCCTCCCTAAATTGTATTGGTGATTGGTTGCTCCATGATTGGCACATTTTATTTAGTAAAGTGCACTATGTGTGCCCAGGGCCTCTAAATCAAGTGCTACTAGTAAGCCTGCAGTACTGATTGTGCTACCCACATGAGTACCTCTGTAAACAAGTCTCAGACCTGCCTCTGCAGAGTCTGTGTGGGAAGTTTTTCAACTGCCAGTTCGACCTGCCATGCCCATACCTTCCCTTTTTCTACAAGCAAGTCTCCAGTAAGGTGAGCCCAAGGCAGTGCATTTAAAAGGTAGGACATGTACTAGTGTGTTTTACATGTCCTGATAGCAAAATACTGCTGAATTTGTTTTTCACTATTGCAAGGCCTATCTCTCCCACAGGGTAACATGGGGATTGCCTTAAAGGATCTTTTAATTGTACTTTCCCATTGGGAGCAGATGGAGATTTGGAGTTTGGAGTCTCTGAACTCACAATTTAAAAATACATGTTTTGGTAAAGTTGTATTTTAGATTGTAAGTTTGAAAATGACTCTTTTAGAAAGTGGGCATTTTCTTGCTTAACCATTCTGTTCCTCTGCCTGGCTGTGGAATACACGTCTGGATCAGACTGACAGTTGGGCTGTTTGGGAATTCACTCTAGACAGTCACACAAAGGGAGCTGAGGTGTGTACTGCATATCCTGATGAGTCTTTCTGGGCTAAAGTGGAGGGAGGAGCTGACACTTGCACCTGAGTAGGGCTGTCCCTGTCCTTACACAAAGCAGTCTCCAACTCCCTAGAGTGTGTCTGGGGCCAGGACAGGGAGAGGCAGTGTCTTGTGCAATACAAAGACTTTCCGTTGAAGTTTGCCTTCTTCAAAAGCAGAAATGAGTATAAGTATTGGACTGCTGACCCCACAACTTCAGAACCCTCCTGGACTGAGGATATTCTGCCAGAAAGAAGAGCTCGATGCTGTAGGAGGAACTTCCACTCTTCCTGTTGCTTTGCTGTGCTGGCCTGCTGCATACTGCTCCTGTCCTGGTAGTGAAAGGACTGGACTTTGCTTTCTACGTCCTGCTTTCCAAGGTTCTCCAAGAACTTGAACTGAGCTTGCCTCCTGTTGTGAAGTCTCAGGGACATCAAAGACTTCATCTGCAAGTGCCTGGTCTCTTCTGCTGAAGGTTCTGACCTGCTAATTGGTGCTGAATCCAGTCCCTGGGTCCGTAAAAGTGGAAGTTTTGTAACCTGAGTGAAACTCTACTGAACCGAGGCCGTTACGGCAGAAAAATCGAGATTGATGCAGCACCTATCTTGTGGCTGCAAAATCGATGCATCGCCTGCTTCAGTGCAGATCCATTTTTGACGTGCATCTGGACTTTTCACGCATCGTCCCTGGGTGTCATTTTCTTCATTGCTCTGCAACCAGGAATCAACGCATCGCTAGTCCGGTGGGAAAAAAATGCGTGATTCACCAGCCGGGTGGTAAAAGGATCGATGCATCACCAGCCTGGCAGGAAAAGAATCCAGGTTGAAAATAATAGACGCATTGCATGCTTTTCCTCCTTTGCGGCCCGCATCATCTTTGTATTGATGCATCCAACGTACTGTGTGTCGTAAAGATACAACCACTGATTTCTCAGGATTAGGATTGTTTAAAAAGTGATAACCTTATTTGTGTATGTTGGATCTTTGTTGTTTCGGTCTGGTTCTACTAAATAAATATTGCCTAGTTTTCTAAACTGGTGTTGAGCATTTTTGTGGTGTTTTTACTGGGTTACTGTGTGTGTGTACAAATACTTTACACATTGCCTGTGAGATAAGTCTGACTGCTTGTACCAAGCTACCAACGGGGTGAGCAGGGGTTATCTGAGCTGTGTATCTCCCTTACCCTAAGTAGTGTGAGGATCCCTTCCTGGACAAGGTGTCAACTGACTGCCAACTAGAGACCCCATTTCTAATAGGGTTACTAACTTTATCCATAGCAAAACAACAATTTGGAAGGGTTGCTGTTAAGACATATCAAAAATATATGTCTTACTTAACAAAATACAGTTCCATGCCATAGGGTTCTATAGGCCTTCCTTAGGGGAGATGTACGTACAGTGCTAGGAGAAGGGTGTCTTTGCTATTGGAGTGAATGGCAAAGACAAACTAGCAGTGAAAACACTGTCCTTCTAGTCTGCATTGGCAGGCTGGGGGGGGGGCATCCATTTTGTACCTTGTCAAAAACAGGTGGCACAAAACAGTGCAGCAGCCCTTAGTGCGATGTGTTTGGCTTTACACATATGCACAATTATTTTTTTATTTGGTGATGGGCTTATGGCAATACAAAATGTGGCTTGTTATTACCTCATGTTTTGTTTAAAACTTTCACTATCAGCATTGAGACAGCCCCAGACTCCGCAAGTCGAGAGGGGGCGACACACATGTTGGCTGTTTTCTTTTATACTACAATTCCTCATGGAGAAATTCCCAGAAAAAAATGAAAGAATAAAGAGTTATTTTCTGTCAGACCTGGACTTTCTGTCTACATTGGAATTCCAATTGACTGTCACTCAGCTCAGTCTGTTTTTTCTCCCATTGCAAAAATCACATTATAAAGAAATAAATTGATAAAGAGCTGTCATCATATACATACTGGACTCTGTAACAAGCAACAGCGGTCCCCTCCCCCCTCACTGCCCTGAAGCTCAGTGCTACTCACTGCATAAGAAGGAACGACTCAAATAAAGAAGCAAGAATTAGCAATGCCAATAGTTCTGGCTTTCAAGGAATGTTGGATGGTAATGTGAAGCATTACAAGTAGATAGCATGGGAATAGATATGTATTTGTGTGGAAGCAAAGCACAGTAGAACAATATTGGTGTAGGTTAAATGGTCAGGTGACACTTGCACTGTCAAATCAGACCTAAATTCCATGTAGGTTAATAGCTGCCCTCCTCCCATTTGGACGCTGGCTGAGGAACAAAACATAGATTATCTTGTTAACCAAGACACATTATTAGCTTTACAGTGTCATATGTGTGTCCCAAAAAGTTCAAGATCAGGCAGCTGGATAAATAAATGGATCACAGACGATTGGAGAGGAAACACTATTTTTGTGAAAGCACATAACTTCTGCCCACTCTAAAGATGTACTCCTCTCTCCCAAAATGTGGGCAGAGCCAGAGCTCCTCTCTAGTTGTTCTCAGATAATTGTCTGGCAACAGGTGTGCTATCAAGTCAGGGCTTAAAAAATGTTTTTTAAGCACACTTTAAAATCATTTGTTTTGCATTGTTTATTTGTAAGCGCTGGAGGCAGGAAACAAGGCTTCCACCAGCAGTGAAACCTGACCCTACTCTGCCAGTCCTCCTGGAAAAAGAGCAGTGCCCTGGAGCACCAGTCTGGGCCTGGGACTTTGACATTTCACAGAGGTTAGAGCAATGATTAGTGCTCTTTCAGGTATAGTGTGGTTAAATGAGCAGGTGGATAGGTCAATGCAACCTCACATCTTCAATAGTTACATACAAACTTTTCTCTCAAAAGCTTCGATTTCATCTTTGAAGGTCAGTCTTTACCTTAAAAAGGATCAGGTTCAAATTTATTGTGTGTTTGTAGCACACACTCAGGATACCGAGGCTGGACTGGCCATATAGAGAATCCAATGTTTCCCCGGAAGGGTGGGAGGCTGGTTTTGTCGCAGTGCAGCAGTTTTAAAAGCACTGCAGAGTTCCTTGTACATTCAACAGTTTTCAGGCAACAATAAAAGTGCCTAGACTTTGGTGATTAATGTACTTGCTGGAGAGAGATGGAGTTTTCTCTAGTGGCAGTTTTGACTCATCTAAGGTGGGGCAGAGGGTTAATATGCATCCTGCAAAGAACGTATACCATGCAGATTACAGAACAGTATTTTATGTGCATAGCTCAGTGGGCTACTGCTTTTGTAATTGAGAATCTCTTGTTACTGTGCAGTTTGTAAGGGCCAGATGTAGGTAAGTAAAATTTTGTGACTTGCAATTTGCGAGTATGACCGACTCGCAAATTGCAACTCGCAAAATCTTATGCAGAAAGGTGTCTCAGACACCTTCTGCGACTCGCTATGGGGTCGCAAAGACCCACCTCATGGATATTAATGAGGTGGGTCGCATTTTGAGACCCCATAGCGAGTCCATGCATTCACAGGGATGGTGGCCTGCTGAAGACAGCAGACCTCCATGTCTGTGACTGCTTTTTTAATAAAGCAGTTTTTTTTTTCTTTTTGCAGCCCGTTTTCCTCAAAGGACCACTGGCGTCTCTGAAAAAACATTTTTTTCGGCATTCACATGGGGACCCCTTCCCTTTTGCGAATGAGTTACCACCCACTTCAAGTGGGTGGTAACTGCGAGTTGGTTTGCGACCGCATTCGCGGTCACAAAGCAACTCAGCATGGCGATGCGGTCGCAAATAGGAAGGGAACACCCTTTCCCATTTGCGAGTCACATCCTCAAATTGCGAGTCGGTACCGACTCGCAATTTGAGGTTGTGCATCGCGATCGACCTTTTGCATGCCGCAAAACGGCGTTTTTCGCAGTTTGCGGCATACAAAAGTCTTCCTACATATGGCCCTAAGTTACAATCCTAATTTAGCACAGTGAGCTATAAACTGCCATCAAAGAGATGCATGCAAACTGCATGGTACGGATTAGAAAGTTATGTTTTTTCCCAGTCTTTGATTTCATTTTAGTCGTCAGGCTCGCTCGTTGTGTAACCCATGGGGGCTGGTGTGACAACACTTTCGACATCTGCTTTGGGTTCTCTGTCTGGCCCTGCAGAATATCCTGCGGTATTTGATTAGCTTATCCAAAGCGCGTTCCTCAAACATGGCCTCCTCCCTTTTGTGTTTGTGCAGCACGTTTGCTACAGTCTCACTGACTACACGATTATGAAAGCCCCTTTGCCATTTCATTTGTGACAGCACACAATGCAGAAATCTAAATCAAATAACGCTGCTGACCTTCAAGAAATCAGCGAGATGTTCTTTGTCAACAAAATCTCAAACTGACCTCCTCTCCGACCTTAGAAATCAATCTTGTTGATGTGGGTTTACTGTTCGGCGCGTTTGTCCCTGACAGTACTTTAGGGAGATTAAGCGGGCTAGACCAGGTGAAATTGCATGTATACAATTGTTTGTTTTATTTCTTTATTTAAAAAAACGTTTAACGGAGTGACTGCTGCCAGAACAAAACGAAAAAAATAACTCTGTAGGCAGTTGAGGTACATTCCTTTCCCAAAAAGATGAAAATCTTTCCGATGTTCATAATATGGAAAAGTGAGGTTCCCAAATTAGCTAAATGGGAATGTTCTCAAATCCGACGAAATACCCACATTTGTGGAAACCAAACAATAAAAGCAAAGTACAGTCTCCAGGCTCTGCGGCCGTAGTGTCACCAAACTGCTGCTTCTTTCAGGTCATTTCAAGTTCCTGGCTTAAGAAGTGGTTAAACACAGCACATATGACCTCCGCAAAGGTCACTATCAGCTCATTAGGTAAAAGGTTAGCCAAAACATGAATATGGGTTGTGCGGCAGAAATAGCCATTGTGAGATACATCCTAAATTGGTTCCTGGTCCCACGCACTACCACGCCCTCTGCTGCACCTTCGGACAGTATTTTCAGACGTAATGTCCTTATGATAAAAACAACATTGGCGATGCAGCACCAACTCAGCATGAGGTAGTATCCTGTCCGTCCAAAGAGCAACCCTGATAAAACCCCTAAAATCATCCCAACATGCTTGTACACAGAGAACGCAAAAAGCTCCACCATGGTCAGGTCTTTTGTTCACAGTCCCCAAATACAGTGCAAGTAAAATAGCCAACACCTCCAAGATGAGCCAGGCAAAAGCTGAACTGGCCTGCACCCCGAGATTCTCGGGCGAAAACCTGTTCTGTGTCCCTAGTGCAGGACCAGCCACGAGAACATACTTAATAAAAGCCATAACTGGAATATAGAGGTCGGGGGCATTTAGATCAAAGTGTGTCCTGTTGGTATTGCACTTCCCAGTCCTGGTGCATGTAGGGAAACACAAGCAGCCCCAGCTTCTTACCCACGTAGATGGTATCCACAGTAAAGTAGTATTTCAGCTTGCTCACTGGGATAAACCGATCGATGTTTTTGTCCATCATTTCCTTGCCCTGGACGACGAGGCTGCTGCACTATGCTAAGGCAAGGTTGGACATGGGATCTGAGAAGAAGGACCGCCCAGAATGGCTGGGCCCAGGCCTGCCACCCTGACTTACAAAACTGAAACTTGTGTCATCAAACAGCTGATGTGGATCCGCGTTGCAGGGTTCCGGGATCCGCAGCCGGGGACGGCTTCGAACTGCATGCTGTCAGAGAAGGGAAGGGGAAAATTAAGCACAACATAGTGTTTGTGATTATTTGAACGCACTTTGTAACAAAAAATGTATGCTCACAAGCTGTAGTATCTCTCAATTAATACAAACGCCAAATTGCTAGGTGTGCAAGGGCCCCTTCTGAAGATACCAGGCAAAGTTTGCTGGAAGTTTGCGGCATTTACCGTTACCCCAGGATGAAGTATTTTCCAGGTATGGTAAATGGCTCTAATTCTGAGTATTAAACTAGAAAATGAAGCATAACACGAGGGGTCCGGTTTTGTAACAACGAATTCTGCATATTTTGCCTTTTTCTGTGCCTTCCTCCACATAAATTTCAGCATGTTTCTCTTGTCGGAATTTATCAGGGAAAATGTACCATACTCAAGGGAGGACACACACCTCTCTCAGACCGTTGCTTTCATGACAGAAAAAAAGGAAAAACTTCAGGGCTAGCAGAAGGCCACTCCCACCATGGGCGTAGGAAGTGTGGGGGACGCAGGGGATATGTCCCCCCCAGATTTTGGAGTGGGGGGACACGGGGGACAAGGGTGGGGGGGGGGCGAGGGGACAGAAGAATTTTCCCTTCTCTTCTGTAATTCACAGGGCCATTAACACATGAAAGCGTAACCTATACTGGCCCTGAACGTGACCTGTGACCTTCTTCCAGGACACTTGCCCTCTGCCCTTTTGTTGTGCTGCAGCACACAAGGGATTCCTTCTCACCTTGCCATCATCAGCTGCCTGCAGTCTGCCCTTCTGAGAACAAAGGCAGATGAAAGAGGCCCTTTGTTGATTGCTGTCTGCATCCAGTCCCTCCTGAGCCCGACCCTTCCTGTCCCTTGAAGATCCAACCCTGAAGAAAGCAGCAAGATTTGAGGAGGTTAGGAGGTTTGGGTAATTTAATGAAGTATTTCCAAGTATCTCCCCTTCTTTTGAAATACAGTGTTGTGTTGCGGAGTATCTCCCTTATTAGGGTCGAGCCTGCGTTGCATGCACTCGCGCATGCATATCGCAGCGAGACGCTTTAGTATTTAGAAAAGGGCTCGGAGCCCTGTCAACTTCACATCAGTGTTTTTTATTGGGTCGTGGGCTTGCCTAATAAAATCTGCTTGCTTTCATTAGTCGAAGGCACGCATACGTCATGCCTTTTCTGGTGGATAGCCCTCCTCGAGCGCAGCGACCAAGTACAGAAAACATGCGAGGCTCGCTGTTTTCCATCGGGCTCGTGGACTTCTTTTTCTCTAATTTATGAGCGCGATCACGCTTGGCAGAAGTCGAGCGCTTTACATAGTTAATTGCACTTTTTCGAGATATGTACATAAATGCACTTTTGCCCGATAGGTGAAAAGTCGGGTTAGGAGTTTACAACACGATCAGCTCTAACATGAGCAAACGCGAGACCCGTTGCATTGTAAATGCTTGTTAAATAAATTATTGTTGAGTTACTGTGAAATATGAGCAGTGAAGGCTTTAGCGCACTGATGCAACAATGTTTGTTAGGGCCCCCGTTTCTGTTGCCTCTCTCTCACTCTCTTCTCTCCTCTGTCTCCAGCTTGCCTGCCCCAGTGCGAATTATTGTCCCCTAAGTTGACATCCTGCCCCCCCAACATTCGGGTCTCCTGTCTCTCCCTCAGCCATCCTGGCATTTGTGACAGCCCACTCTGAAGGCCAAGGGCTGTCTGTAAATCTCATTTCCTGCCAATGGCCTGTAGATGTGAAGCCAGCACTGTGGCAACTCACAGCCTTTACAGGACTTCACAGGCTGTGGTGGAACACAGCCTGACACTGCTGGATAGACAGCGGAGAGACCAGCACACAGCAAGGGTCCCATAAAGAACCAGTTGGCCTGAGAGATGGACAGGGCCAGGTAAGTCAGCAGGGCCAGCCGCACCGGGTGCTTACTTAGGATGGGGGCGCTGTGTTTGAGATATATTGTGGCTTTAAGAGCACCTGCTGGGTGTTCCTTGCCACCAACAGTTTTCAGGCAACAATAAAAATCTCAAGATAATTCCAGTGATTAATGGTCTTCCTGGAGAGAGATTGAAGTTTTGTCTAGTGGAAGTTTTGACTCATCATAGTGTACAGGGTTACTATGCCTGCTGCAAGAACATCTACATGCAAATCACAAAGTGCATATAATGTGAATATGTCAGTGGGTTACTGCTTTTGTCAGATGTAGGAAAGCACCCTCTTTTTGGCATGGTTACCCCCACTTTTTGCCTATTGTCAGTAAGTTTTGATTGTGTTCACTAGGATCCTGCTAATCAGGACCCCAGAGCTCTCTCCCATTAAATTTGGATGCTTGGACCACACACACACCCCACATTTGGCATACTGGTGCCCCTTATAAGTCCCTAGTATATGGTACCCAGGTACCCAGGGCATTGGGGGATCAGGGGTTCCCCATGGGCTGCTGCATGTATTACGTGTTATGCCACCCATAGGAGCCCATGTAAAATGTGTCTGCAGGCCTGCCATTGCAGCCTGCATGAAAAGGCGCATGCACCCTTTCACAGGTGGCAGAATAAAGGATTTCCTTTGGAAGAGGGAGGCAACACTCTCTCCCTTTGGAAATAGGTGTTACAAGGCTTGGGAGGGGTAGCCTCCCCAAGCTACTGGTATGCTCTGAAGGGCACATTTGGTGCCCTCCTTGCATAAACCAGTCTGTACCAGTTCAGGGACCTCAGCCTCTACTCTGGCATGAAACTGGACAATGGAAATGGGCGTAACCACTCCCCTGTCCATCACCACCCCAGGGCTGGTGCCCAGAGCTGCTCCAGGTGGCCACTTGATTCTGCCATCTTGAAACCAAGGTGGGCAGAAGCCTCTGGGAGCATCTGAGTGGCCAGGTAAGACAGGTTACGTCACAGCCCCCTCCTAGGTGGTCACCCTGCTAGGTGACCAATCCCCCTTTCTGGGCTATTTATGGTTTCCCTTTTGGGTGGGTCCCCCGATTCGATGTGCAAGATTCCAGCAGGACTCCTCTGCAACGTTTACTTTGACTTCTGGCCACTGGAACCGCAGCTGGACTTCACAGGAACCTACAATCTGCAGTTCCAGCGACAACTTTGCCCTGCAACATTGTTTCTCTGGCTCCTTCCAGCAACTACAGAATTTACCCGGCTGTGCTTCCTCTGAGGGCAGCAAGTCTTCAGTCTGCATGAGAAGAAAGAAGGAAAATTCCTTGGAGTGAAGGAGTCACTTACCTGCATCTGCAGGCACCAACTGCAACAACGATCTCCTCTCCTCCTGAGCTGGGTGGATCTTGCATCAGGGGTAGTAGTCTGGAGTGGTCTCCTTGGTCTGCTCTACCAGCTGTCCAACTTTGGGGCAGGTGGGTCCTTGCCTTCCAATGCAGGACAGTACCCCCATGCACCACGTCTCTTGCAGCTACCAAGGCTTGTTGGCCTCTCCTCCAACGGATCTTCATGCTCCGTGTAACCCCCAGCGCTCTTCTCTGTGAAGCACATCCCTCTACGTGCTTCGCCTGTGACATGGGACCTCTCTTCAGGTGTGCTGCGTGGGCCTCTCTGCAGCTCTTGGGCTCCTTGCCTGTGGGTCTTCTGTGGGGGATGCCTCTACTTCTCCAGACTCTGTGCCTTGCTGAGGGTCACCTGGGACTCCCCTCCTTGGGTTGAGTCCCCCTGGACCTTGCTGGTCCCCGGTAGCTAGACTTTTCTCCTACTGTGACATTTGCCATTGCTTGTTGGTGGGTTTTCCACACCACAGACTGACTGCACTTCTTCATCCGGCATGGGACGTTGACTGCATCACCTAGGAACGCTTCATCTGCTCCAGTGATGTATTGTTGACCATCTTCGTCACCCCGTCGACCAACTCCTGCATCCACAGACGGGTGGGTATTGCTCCTGGCACGACCGGATACTCCAACTGGACTTGGTCCCCTTCTTTTCCAGGTCTTCCTCTTCCAGGGTCCACGTCTGGTTTCTT
Organism: Pleurodeles waltl; assembly: GCF_031143425.1. Lineage (NCBI taxonomy): Eukaryota > Metazoa > Chordata > Amphibia > Caudata > Salamandridae > Pleurodeles > Pleurodeles waltl. Next base: position 639,243,005 of record NC_090444.1, read on the forward strand.
GCAGTCTTGTCTGCGTTTTGCAATATCCTTCTCTAAAGTCCTTTAGGTGGGTTGTGGAAAAAACAGTAACTTACCTCTTTCTCCTGGTCGCTGGAGTGCACTCTGGTACTTACCTTTGGGGTTTCCTAGTTCCTCCAGCTCCCCTCTACCGATTCCACTTCCTTGGGTGGGGACTCGACTTTCGCATTCCACTTTTTTAGTATATGGTCTGGTCCCCACGAGGCCTTCAGTATTGCCTATAGCTTTTTACTGTTTTCTATTGCTTTTTATGTCAATTTCTGATTGCTACTGTACATATAATAGTGTGGTACTTACATCTTATTGGAGTATTGCCTATCTAGTGTTTTAGTGTTTGTGTTACTGTAATAAGGAACCTTTATTTTCATAACATGTGTTTCTTTCATGTGTGTAAGTGCCGTGTGACTACAGTGGTATTGCGTGATCTTTGCATGTCTCCTAGATAAGTCTTGGCAGCTCATCCACAGCTACCTCTAGAGAGCCTGGCTTCTAGACACTGCCTACACTTCACTAATAACGGGATACCTGGATCTGGTATAAGGTGATAATAATACCATAGGTACTCACCACACACCAGACCAGCTTCCTACAACAGAGAGCTCCTTTTTCGTCCCCTGCAATTTATAAATTAAAACTAAATATATAACAGTGAGCAATTAACTAATCAAAGAGCTTCATGCAAACATCAAGGTATAGATTAGAGCGTCATGATTTCCCCTCACTTTTTCATTAACTTAATGTTGCAAAACAAGTTAATTTGAGTGCAAATCAATTCTTATTATTAAACCATGGTGTTATGTTTTAAATTCAGAGGTTGCGCTTCTCCAGATAAAGCACTCTTAAACTATACCTGCTACCAGTATGCATGACCTGTGACACCTACGCCTTGTAGTCCTCTCTTAGGTAACATTTCATATACACCTATTTACACACATATGATGGTTGTCTCTGCGTAATGTCTGTGTGATGTAAAGTGCTTTGACACCCTAGACTGGTATGAGGGCTGAATGATGGAACAACACATGCGTATATCATGCATGCCTTAACAACGTGGTCTCAACAACGACCGTGTCTTTACTACGCATGCGTTACAACAAATTTCGTTGTAAAAGCATGTTTGGTAAAGGAATATGCGTGGTAAATTCTCCCCGCCCTGCCCCCTTACACCTGATACCATACTCTTCCCTGCCCAAGCACTTAATACTGCCCCTGCCCTGAGCCCTAAACCCCCCCGCCCTGAGCCCTAAAAGTAACCCTGCCCTGTCCTAAAAACTACCCTGACCCCCACTCTGAATCCTAAAACCTACCCTGAACTGCCCTAAAAACGACCTTGATGCACCTGCCCCCACCCTGAACTGTAAAACCTACCCTGCTCTGTCCTAAATACATGACCCCCACCCTGTACCCTAAAACCTACCCCATACTGTCCTAAAAGCTACTTGTCCCCCACGCCTTCGTCCTGAACCCTAAAACCTACCCCACCCTGTCCTAAAATCTACCCCGACCCTACCCTCTCCTAAAAATGACCCCAACCTACCACCCTAAACCCAGCCACAACCCTACTTACCTCTCACTCCTCTAATTCTTCCTGTTCCACCCGGACAGCTAGACCGCTCTCTATGCTGTAACCACGCATATGCGTGGTAAAGACATGTGTGGTAAAGGCATGCATGCTAGACCCATATGTGGGGTAATGGCAGCGTGGTAAATGCAGTGCAGTGCATTGATTGCAGTGTAAGGGATATTTCCCGGTATGAGTGGTGCTATAAAACGAATGAAATGCATCTGAGAGAGACTGGTGATGGATAGTAGTGAGGAAATTTGTGGCGGAGGTGATCACTGAGGGGTGCAAACAAACAATGTCGCACAGGGCGCCACCAGCACTAAGGCCGGCCCTGTCAGACAGCACAGCAGTTCACTGGAAGGTGGCAGCACAGAGACTGCCACCTGACAGTCAGACAAGAACCTAGCAGCAATCATAGCCCTTACTGGCCTTTATAGGCAGGCGGGGGCCCAGACACTGACACAGCCTGACAAGAAAGAAAGCTCCCAGCAGGCAGCACAGTGCATGATAGGCAGCACAGGAATCGACAGGAAGCACTGCACCCAGCAGGCAGCACAGGCCTCTTAGGACTTCACGCAGGCAAACAGCAGCACAGAGCCTGTCGCTGTCTAACAGGCAGCAAAAAAAGGGCCCAGCAGACAGGGAAATGCAGGCCTCACAGGAGTTGACTGGAAGCGATCCCCGCTCCCCATCTTCCCATCTCCCCCCCACCCTCTCCCACAGCAACCCTTCTGGGTGCACACTTTCTGCAGGGGGCCCACCTCAAGGTTGTCCCTGTCCCCCCCTGAAATTTAGTGTCTCCTACGCCCCTGACTCCCACTACAAACGAAATTTACGGATTGACTAACCCAGCAAATTCCAGTATCTATGCATTAGAGTCTAGCCCACAGTCTGAAGAATATCACCAATGATCAGAACTTGGGTCACAGTAGACAAATCTCATTGTATATTCTCGTGATGCTCTTGTATGATTTCTCCTTCACTTCTTAAGAGGCACTTGCTTTTTTCAATAGGGGACGTAGTAAGAGACAAAACACACAGTCTTATGCCCTTAGTCTTGAGAAATTTGTTATTTTTTTACCCAACTGATGTGGTAGTATACATTCTTTGTACACTGAAGGCATAACAGGAAGTTAGTAGTTGAATACTTCTTCAAATTACTAGAGTTTTTGTACATCTCACTCAGATGAAGACATCCTTGATTGAGTCCCTTCTGCGCTTATTAGAGATATTATACCAGTAAACTTGTCAGGGTGGAAGTGGAGTGAAGTTGGTTTACTTCACCTGGATTCACATAAGGCAAAGTTTGTGAACTTCTCATGATCAAAGGCAAAAAAAAAATTCGGCCTGCTCTACCAAGGACATGATAGCATGTGGAAGGTCCATCCACTCTGACCACCCCCACAAAAAAAGGCCTGGGGGCCTCTGCCCACATCCAGATGAGGCATTTCCTTTGCATTTACATTCAGATTGCAATAAAGCTTCGTAGACATGCTGTACTTAACTCTACAAAATGTATTCAAAGGAGTAGCTTGGTATCACTCAGGGTCGACAGCTCCTCAAGCTTTTGATAGCATACAAATATAGTCAAATCAAAGGCATATTTGTTTGGCTTCAACAGGGCGCATAATTCTAAAGACCTTCACAACAGCTGGCATACAAGGTTACACGAGTAAAATTTCAAATGTTCCTGTGTGACTACAAACAAATAAATCAATTATTGCCATCGAAATCAGAAACCCTCTGCAGCGCGAAAATGTGCAGTGATTCATAAAGTGCTAGGCCATATATTTGTAAGGGCCTGTGTTGTAACTTTTCTTGTTGCCTGTTATTCATCCACCAGTGTACGGAAAAGATGAACATTCAAAACCGTGTTAGTCATATTCCTTAGTGTAGCGCTAGAGTAAAAACGCATTGCTCCTCCCACAACAGGAAGCTCAGAATAGGCGTCCTTTTCCCAGCCTTGTGTTAAATTGACAATCCCAAGATGGCAGGCAGCTGCCATTCCTATATACTGTTGAGTTTCAAAATAAAATCAGAGTGAAGGAAGGAGAATCAGTCACTACCTATACTCTCTAATTTGTTGAAGTAGGGAGCACTGGATGCACTTTACTTCGTATAATGCTATTCTATGCACTGGAGTTGTGTGTGGTTAGTGCATTTACTTTTAAGGGTTGGTTTGAAAGCACAGCTCTCACTAGCCCTTATATGATCACCAGAAAAATTATTTTAAGAAACAGTGCTTGGAAAGGGGATTTGGCTCCACCCACATTTTGATCTTCCTCTTTACCAACTTTTGATTGGACAGAAGTTGTGTAGGTCTAATGAAAAAGAGTGGTTGTATTTGTCATTCAAAAACAATTTGACTCAACACAGTAGGCCTGAGCTAGTCATGAAGACAAGCCAAAGACCAAGGCATGGTGGCACATCAAGACTGTTCTGTTTCCTGTGAAATGCTATGATAAAGGAGGTGCTATGATAAAGTGTCATTTACATAAAATGTACAAGTACAGGAAGGCCCAGAAAGGAGCACCCTGAGGATTTCATTAGTCTTCTTTCAAATGCACAGAAGGTAGTAAAACAATCAGCCAAATTCTAATGTAATAAAGAACACTTTGCAAAATGTTCTACAAGTGATTCCTCCAAAACTGCTAAGTATGCCTGATCCAAAAGGGGTAAGATGTTTCTAATCAGGATCAATAACGTTTCTCAATTATTAATAGAAGTCTAGATAAATGGAGTAAACTTTTTATGTTTAGTCGCTACTGGAGCCACCATGAATGCAATGACTAATGTGGAATTTGCAAACCTGCTCACATTTACAGCTAGTGAATGTGATAATAAAGGTATACGGCATGCATATACCTCTTTCCTGCAAAGCCTACTTTAGTACCATACTTTCTCTCTGGCAGGTGAGGCTTTGCGAAGCATGTTGCACTGCATTTATGGAGAATATCATTACAGATTGAAAAATACGTGGAAGCTGAAATTAAGCATGTACTCCAATAAACACCATTGAGCCTGTAATGAAGCCTACCCTTCAGGTTTTCTATATTCTACCTATCCCTACCAGGGAATATGGAGGACCCTTTTGCATCTGTATGGGCATGTAACTGTATGGGCATGCCGTCATTCTATGGGAACAACATTTGGCCCTTGAATACAGGCATTATGCACCATTAAAGGAGGTATGGTTCTTCTCCAGTCTGGACTAAAATAAGGATATCATAAGTTGGAGCTAGAAGAGTCATCACCTTAATGTAGCTGGTTTTGTTGTAAATAACTTGACTTTGCTGTCTTTTCAGCAGCTGAAGTATTTCAAGAGGACATATATAGGTGACTTAAAGTACCTTAACTGCCTAATCTACAAAAAGCTATCCTGGTATCTGGCGAGACATAATACAAGCATAATTATGCCATGATGAAGGTCTGTGACACCCTTGCTTCTTGCCACCCACACTGTCAGTACTTGCCCTGGAATCTCATGGGCTTAAGTTCTTCATCAAAGGTGTGAGGCCAGATCCAGAGAAAGTAGAAGTTCTCACAGGAATCACCTCCATCAAATGTGTCTACACTTTATTTATTTCTGTCCTCACTTTATTGCCTTTATGGCCAGTTTTTGTGCCAAATCGATCCCAGATTTTGCATCCATCAATGCCCTCTTGAGAGACTTTACCAGGAAGACAAAAGCATGTATGTAGTCTACAGATGTTAAAAAATCTTTGAAGCCACTAAGGCTTACTTTGCAGAAGTTTACATTTTTATTTTATTTCTCCTTACGAACAGAAGATGATGTGGATGTCAGCCCAAAAGGTTGAGCACCATCCTTCCCAGCCTGTTCAGAATTTTGAAGTACCCAAACAAAATACTCCTGCATGAGCCTAACAAAGTTTGAGAAGGCTTAGGTCCTAATTTAGATCTTTGCAGAGGGAAATACTCTTTCACAAACGTGACGGATGTCCCGTCCGCAATATTACGATCCCATTATATCCTATGGAGATCATAATACAGCGGACGGGATATACATCATGTTTGTGACAGAGTATTCCATCTGCCAAGCTCTAAATCAGGTCCTTAGTCAGAAGCATAAAATGATAGCCACATTGTGGTCTGGGCATGTCAGCACTTTCATTTGTTTCTCTATAAGAATGCTGTGAACTTTGCCACGGATCGTCAGGTACTTGTCACAATTTCCATAATCTCTAGAGAAAAACTACCACCATGGACTGGACAATCATCTCTAAGACTGTATATTCTAGGCAAGGACTACAACTCTGCTGACTTCTTTTTTCATATTCCCTCAAATACACAAATCGTAAAGGCTGCTCTAGGGCTATCAGCAAGAGAGATGTACCAAAAGCCACAGAAGAGGATCTCACACCAAATGCTGTGTATAAACTCTTCAGACCCAATGCTAAAGGGATGTTGATCCTATTAAGTTGGCTTATTGAAATAGCAAGCAGAAGGTATTGTTTCTTTCCCTGGATGAGTAAAGATCACCTTATATGTCTCCACTGTCACAAGGCACATGGGAAGCAGTAGTGGGCTTAATGTTTAGTCCTGATTCCAAAGGGGTAATACCTGCTGTTAGCCATGGATGAGTATTCCAGAATCCCTAAGGTCATGGATGTACTGAGCATCACTGCAGAGGTGCTCCTCTTTGTACTGAAAATATATTTTCAACATTTGGAATCCCTGAAGTTGCCAAATTAGACTAGGTCACCCTCCAATGGAACCAATTGTAGGGATGTCGCCGATTACAGTGGCTTCTCCATTGCAAGATTATGCTATACATTATAACTGTTAGCCAATTACATTTAGGATTGCTACATGGCAACCTTCATTTCATTTCCATTTGAATTTTAAAGCTGATAAAAACCTGCATGTATAGAGTTATTTGGCATTCACTGAGAGACCATTGTGACATTCTACACAGCACCACAAGAAAGTAATCGGCTGAGTTGTACTTAGGAAGAAAGAAAGATGTGCGGACGTCTAAGGCAATGCCTGGAACAACTCCATATTGTGAAGCGTTGCCCCAGTAGGATCTGTACAGGAACACAAAAACGGACAACCACACACACACAAAGGTAGATGTGTCAAACTTTCCCATCAGACCCAGTGGGATATGGTATGGCCAAGACCAGAGGCTTGCACAAGGATGACTCACCATTTGACCCTCAAACATATGTCAATACTGCTAACAGTCTGGAAAGATGGACACACAGCAACAAATACTTCTTCTAATTCTTTTTGTTTGTGCAATATTTCTTTGTTGCCTTTTATCATGTAAATCAAGGATGCCATAATATTTGAACAGTTAGAGTAAAAGTATCATGATCAAACATGGGAAATCACCTTCAATAGGCACAGAAAACAATACTTGCACAATTTGGATTATGTTTTATGGGTATCAGCCAGAATTACCACACTGGATCAGAATGAGTAGAGAATAAACCCATCAAATCTTAGCATCCTAGGCCAATGAATAAATCCAAGTGTAAGTTTGTCAACATACATATAGTGCCCATTATTAATAAACATTTCAAAACCTGATCCTTGCCTCACAACTATATATGCCAGTAAATAAATTAGCATTATATAGATCAAACCAGGTGTCTCCAACCAGTCAATTGTGAGCTACTGGTAGGTCGAAGACACCTTCAGAGTAGCTCACACCCTTCCATTTGTTTTAAAATAAGCACAGGGTCACATTTCCCTTTTCAAGTTAAGGGAAGTGTGTGTATTTATTTTACAAATTATCTTCAGGCTGCAGATAGCTGGGACTGATAATGAGCAGTGCTGGAGTCAGATTTCTGACCTGAGGTCACAAAGGTAAAGCACTGAAGCACTGAGGCCTTTACATCTTAACTAAAAGACCTTGTCTACTACTGTGAGAAAAATATTACGTTTCTGAATGCTTTTAAAGAGGAGAAACTTTCAATGAAGTGTTAAATTAATGATTAAGTTAACTTTTCATATTAATTTTTTCTCATTTCAAAGTGCTACCTTTACAAACAGAAGGCCTCCTGCTCCCAGTGACCAGTAGATAATGTGCTATATTTAAAGCTAAAAGTACAGTAATTTCTTTTAATTGGAGAAAGTTAAAGTGAAGAATAATATTTATATGAAATATTAAGTCAATTATGTCTTAATATTTTGTGACGCATGTTTCTTCACTCTATATTCCTCCCATTTAAATAAATGGTTGTATTATTTTGTTATAAATGTGGCACCCTGTCCTCAGGCCACTGGGTGCAAGATGCTTCATGTTTGTAAATGTCACACTTTGGAAGTGCGGAAAAGTGTTCCATGTTATAAATATGTTTGCAGAACATTATCATGCACTTTAAAATTCTCCCATAAAAATGGCTGTATGTTTATGTTATACATATAACAGTCCCGCATATGGGTAAAGGTATGTCCTGTGCCACAAGTACATATGACACAGGCTTACTTTCACCTATTCACATATATCCCATTCATAGGCGCACAAGACCACGTTCTCACTCGCACACATGCCAGCCCTGTCATAGCGCCCCTAGTCAAAAAGTATTTTGTTCAAACCATACTTCCTGGTGAACATTAGACTTAGTCAATTAACTGGGCGTGGAGTGTCTAGTACACTGTGAGAGTGCCTTATCATTCAGTAGCTCACAATGATTTTCACTGATCAGAAGTAGCTCTCATTACAGTAAAGGTTGGAGACCTCTGGATCAAACTATATTGAATATTACAGAATGATTAGCTGTTGTATGGTTCACAGCATTGCAATTTTACGAGAAAAGTAGGGGGAGAATAGGAACTAACTGGCAAAGGTGGAGGAAGAATTTCAATTATTGTAGCTGTAGGTGCTAAATAAATGGATTCCAAAACAACTAGAAAATATATTGTTATCCCAGCAGTCTGTACATGACACACTCCTGTCTTACCAGAGCCACTAACTCTTAGAGCCAATCATCATGTGTGGGAGAGTCTTGAAGCCACCAATGTCACAAAATAAACATCTTTTAGCTACAGCCAGTGCTGTGTTAACCACCTCTTCCAGCGGTTCATGATACTAGAGTTGTCCAGGAAGGCATGTTATATCACAAAGAATGAAGATAGAGTGAAGATGAGGCCATTCATGGCCATCATCATATTCCATATTGTTTTCTAGGGCCTATGCAGGAGTGGGCAGGACCATATCAGATGCACCCCCCACACCTCCAGTAGTTGTAACTTGGGCTTAGATTGTCTTGATGATATTTGTGAAGACTAGTGCCAGTCATGCAACAATTTGAAGAAATAAAGTTTTATCTTTGCTTCATGCAGACCCCTGTCATGAAGTTCCAGCAGGTTGGTGCTGTAGGAAAGTACCCCTTTTTTGTGGTTACCACCAGCTATTTGCCAATATTGATGCTGATGACTGAAAGTGTGCTGGGATCCTGCTATCCAGGCCCCAGAACCAGTGTTCATTCCCTAAAACTGTACCAGGTACCAGTGATACCAAGGGCTCTGTGACAGGGAGGGTCACTAAGTGATGCAGCATGTACTGTGCCACCCTAAGGGACCCCTCACCAAGCACATGCGCACTGCATTGCATTGTGTGTGCTGGTGGGGAGCAAATGGTAAAGTTCCTCTCAGGGTGCCATGCCCAGCAACCACTACCTGTGGCATAGGTAAGTCACCCCTTTAGCAGGACTTACAGCCCTTAGGCAGAGTGCACTATACCACGGGTGAGGCCATAGCTGCATGAGCAATATGTCCCTACAATGTCTAAGTCCATTCTTAGACATTGTAAGTGCAGTGTGGCCCTATTAAGTACAGGGGCTGGGAGTTTGCCATTACAACTCCACAGCTCCATGATGGCTTCACTGAAGACTGGCAAGTTTGATATCAAACTTCTCAGCACAAAAAACCCACACTAATGCCAGTGTCTGATTTACTGTACAATGCACCCAGAGGGCACCTTAGAGATGCCCCCTGGATTTTAACCAACCCTTTAGTGTAAGGCTGACCAGTCTGTGCCAACCTGTCACTAAAAGACAAGTTTCTGACCCCATGGGGTGAGAACCTTTGTGCTTTCTGGAATCAGAAACAAAACCTGCTCTGGGTGGTGGTGCTTCACACTCCCCACCTGCAGGAACTGCAACACTTGAAGGTGAGCCTCAAAGGCTCAGGCCTCCTGTTACAGTGCCCCATGGAACTCCATCCAATGGAGCTTCCTGCCCACCAGACGAGCCCCCACTTTTAGCGGAAAGTCCAGCAGGAAAATTAGGAAAAACAGGGAGGAGTGACCACTCCAACGAGGACCACCCCCTGAGGTGTCCAGAGCTGAAGTGACCCCCTTCATGAAAAACCTCCACCTTGGTGTGGAGGACAGGGACCAATAGGGTTAGGAATGTGTCCCCCTCCCCGAAGGGAGTGGGCACAGGAAGGGTGTAGCCACCCTCAGGGACAGTAGCCATTGGCTACCTCACTCCTACCCCTGTAACACCCCTAAATTTCAAATTTAAAGGCACCCCTGAACCTAGCTTACCAGATTTCTGGTGACCTCAAGAAGAAAAGAAGAAAAAAGCAAGAAGAAGGGCTGCTAAGCTGACCCCAGCAGAGAAGACTCCAGACACCAACTAACTTGTCCCCAGCCCTACCAGCATTCTGCAACTTCTAAAGCCTGGCTACAAAAAAGGCGACACATCCTGCAGGACTAGTGACCTCTACAAACCCCCAGAGGACTTCTTGCCCAGCAGAGGGCCAAGAACTCCTGAGGACAGTGGTCACCTAAACTCCCAAGGTAGGCCCTCAAAAGTCGCAGGTACTTACCTGCCAGCAGATCTGTTTCCGAGTGCCCCAGTCTCCATAGGATCCCATTCTAAATTCAACACCAAGTTTGACCTCTGCACCCGGTCTGCACAGTGTTGCTGGTGGTGCATGTTTGGGGTCATCTTGAACCTTAACCAGTGGACATCCTAACCCCCAGAGACTGGAACTGTAAGTCGAGTACTTACCTCAAAACTACACTAATACCCCCCCAACACTCCCCCAGTACTGTACTAAATAATGCAGTGTCAACTTTTGAAAGTGAAAAGTGTTAATTGCCTGTAAACAGTTTTATGTGCCAAACTCAAAGTACAAAGGATACCTTTGTTCGATACTTACTTGCAAATGTACATACCTGCAACAAGAACCTTTTGGTTCTAGAAATAAAGGCCCTCATTCTGACCCTGGCGGTCGGCGGAGAGACGGCGGTCGGACCGCGAACAGACCGGCGGTATTAAAAATGGCATTCTGACCGCGGCGGTCCCCGCCGCGACCGACCGCTACTTCTCCACTCCGACCGCCACGGCGGTCATGACCGCGGGGCTGGAGTTTGCGCACTCCGGCCCGGCGGTCGTCCCAAGACCGCCAAGGGTATTATGACCCTGCCTACCGCCGCGGTTTCTTGCGGGCGGGAACCGCCGTGCGAACCATGGCGGTAAGCACTATCGGGGCCAGGGAATTCCTTCCCTGGCACTGATAGGGGTCTCCCCCACCCCCCACTACCCACCCGAGTCCTCCCCCCACACCCTCCACCCCCCTGCCACCCCCCAGAGGTGGTACGAACCCCCTCCCCACCCCCACCCCGACATGCACATACACGCACCCCGACATGCACACACCCCCAACATGCACATATACACACCCCCTACACACACATACACAACGGGGACACATACCCGCACACATACATGCCGACATGCGCACCTGCCGAACAGCACACATTACCCATAGACACAGCAGCACCCCCCGCCCGCATACACGCACTCACACACCCCCTCTACACACTCACACGCACACCCCCATGCACGCCCACATCACACAACACCCCCCCACCCCCTCCCCTCACGGACGATCAACTTACCTTGTGCGTTGGTCCTCCGGGAGGCGACGGGAGCCATATGGACGTGACCGCCAACAGAAGACCGCCAACAGAAGACCGCCACACAGAAATGTGGGTCGTAATTCTGTGGGCGGTGTTCTACTGGCGTGGCGGTGGAGGTTGACCAGTCTCCACTTTCCCGCCGACCGCCAGTGTGGCTGCTGGCGGTTTTCCGGCGGAACGCTCCCAGCGGTCAGAATGCGCACAGCGGCACACCGCCGCGGTCGGCGGTCTTCACCGCGGCGGTAACTCAGCGGTCTTGCGAAAAGACCGCCAAGGTCAGAATGAGGGCCAAAGTAACAAAACACATTTTTCCTATATAAATACATTGGCCTGGAGTTAGTCATTGACTGTGTGCCTCATATCTTGACTGTGTATGTACAAATGCTTTGCACTACCCTCTGAGAAGCCTAACAGCTTGACCACACTATCACAAAAGAGAGCATTAGCAGTATCTACTTTAGCCTCTGTTAAGCCTTTGGGGATCCCTTGGTTTCTGTGCACACAATACCTCATTTTGGTATAGCATATACAGAGCCATCTTCCTACAGGTGCAGTCATTGCCTGTGTAGTATCTAGAGAGATTAGTTTGATCCATATTCTAAAGGGAATTTCTGGCTTGCCAATGAGTGTTACTGTCATTGTATGAATCAGTATAGCCACTTCTTCGTTCTGTATGAGGAGACCAATATGAAGAATACCTTCTCTACCCATGTTCTTTTCAGTTTGACTGCTGCTGGTTGTAACAAATGAGTTTCTTGTAACTGAACAATGTCACCTATTGGCATCATAGTTAAGTACTTTGTCCAATCTGAAGAAACCTGAAAAAACTAGTAGCCTTAAGTAAGAAAACAGAGATAGTTCTCATGATGGCATGTTGCGCTGAAGTGGTCAGTCATTAGTTGAAAGATTTCCAAGTTATGAGTCTGTATGGTATATTTTTAAGGATGTGTGGTGTCAGATCTAGAAACGATGGAGGTTGTTGTAGAGCTCTTCAAACTTTGTCTTGTCATGTATGAGCGCAAAGGAATGCCTGAGATTAATCATTGGAAGGCAGTAAATCAGTATGCAACTCAGATCGGTGACTGAAAGCAAACAATATGTTTTGCCGTGTTATTCCAGCAACAGTATTAAAGGTACATTCTTCAGTTTAGACCTTGATTTTCTATGGACTGTATGGTTCAACCTTTTGCCCTCCTGAGTCCAGAAGGGTTGAGTATGTGTGGAGTTGTAGTCAGCCAAGTGGCAACCTTGTTGCTGTTCGGGGTTCAGGTTTGGGCCGACATTTATCTCCAATGTACTCACAGGGATTCCCAAATCTATCGAAGATTCTTCCAATCAAAGAAGGAACCATTCCAGTTCTTCAGGTCTGTAGTATTATTTTGTTTCTCCCACCCATATCAACAGTAATAAACATTGTTGCAGGCACTAGCAACTGAATAGGACATTTTGTTCAGAGTAGATCATGATGCCAGAACCTTCTGGTGAAGAACATTAGTTTCATAGGAAAAATCAACAGAAATTGAGATTTCATAGTTTTCATGTTGATATGGGGCGTGTGCTTTGGTTTTGAGGATAATATTCCTGATTTATTGGTGGCAGAAGCACGCTATAACTGGGCATGCCGCATCAGTCTTATTTGGTGTAAACTCTGTGTTCTCTGAAATTTCAGTGGAGGACTGAAAACTACTTCAATGAATGTCAGTACACATACAGTTAGGAAGGATATAATTGTGCCACCTTCTTGGACATCAAACATTACAATGTTGTTTATCCTACTCCCGTTCTCCAGCTTGATCACTTTCCTTTGAGGGTTCCAGAGATCGAAGCCCCACCAAAATGTTGTCAGTAGTTGCTGTTCTAGTTTATCTAGGTTTCAGTCATGAACTTCCAGATTTACTTTAAGTAAGGGCAGTTCAGAATTCATGGATTTAATCTTCAGTCAACATCTCCACCTTATAGATTTTAGTTCTACCATCAGGGTATCCAGTGTGACTAAAGCCATAGGATTAGAAGGGTCTGCCTCTATGACATTTTGTTGCTGGCCAGGAATGGTTTCTAAAAATATTAGCTGGTGACAGGCTTTATTACCCAGTGCAAGAAATTACATACCATTAATAATCACAGTCCTTGCCAGAGTGAACCGCCAATGTGTGACCAAAGTCACTAAATAAACCTGTGCTTAATCCTCTCGTAATTTGTCACAAAGCAGTTGGGCTTACCTAAGATGCAATGTGTAAAGTCTTTATGTGGTACTCAAACAGTAATGAAGTAAAAACACAATGCAAGAAAAATCTCGGACATTTAGAACATTTTAATATATAAAATGACACCAAAACAACCCAATTCCAATAAGTAGAACTGGAGATGTGAAAAATAGCACCAAGAAGCACAAAGGGCCAACCACAGTTATTTGGTCACACTAGACTGGGTCAAAAGTTAAGGCTGACCACTATGGAGTGATGAGGTGCTGGTCGAATACAGGGATCAGGTTCTTCCCAGTGGAAAGTTCACCTTCGGACTTAGAAATGGAGAAAATTGGTTGTCGACAAGTCAACATTGGAGTAATCTTTAAGCTGGATCCAAAGTGGGACTCGAAGACAGCTGATTGCTAAACTTCAAGATCCTAATGCGGTCATCGACAAAGGTGGGAAAGCTCCAAGTGGGCAAAGTTTAAAGTTTATTCGTAGGGAGGCCTCAACATCAACAGTTTGTAGCTCGGTGTTGGTCCCACGGAAGCCCTTTAGGTTCAGACTTAAAACATTTTCTGAAGGTCAGATCATCTTCAGTGGGGCAACCCAGCAAAGTGAGGCCAACAGTGATTCTGCTGCTGCAAGATCAACTGTAATCTCAGTCTCTGGTTGTTCTCTGGGTAAAAAGTTGGCAAAAACTCTAACATCACCATGGGTCCAGGACTTAGGGGGCACCTCCTGGGGATCAGAACTTGCTCCAGCAGAGGCCAGGAGCACGGCAGGCACAGTTGGTATTGGTCAGCTGGGCAACTGCAGGGAAGGCCTCTGGAAGCTGGTTGTGTCACTGTAGCTCGAACAGGAAGTCAGCTTTGAGTCCCTTCTAGGCCCTGGCTTCAAGGCAAGAAGGCCCAGTCTTCCTTCAGGTTCTTCATACAGCAGAGTAGTCCTTCTGATTTTTTACAGTTTCAGGAGTATTCTCAGGAGGGCACTAGAGATACCACATTTATGCCCAGTGCCATCCTATGTGTGGGGAAGACTCCTGGCCACTCACTAACCAATGGGGTGAAAGTTTCCCCAGGGTGAGCCTACCCACTTTTGCAGCACTTGTGTGTTTTACTGTATGCAATCCACAGCTCACCAAAGGAGAGCCATCAGCAGTCTGGTGACACATGAGACTGACAGAATAGCCTCTATGGCTTAGGCAGGAAAATGGCAACTTTCTAGAAGTGGAATGTTCAAAATAATAATATAAAATTCAACTTGATCAATAGGTTGGATTTTAAATTACTATTAAAACGAGCCCTTCAACCATATTTCTAGCTGCTCCCAAAATGAAATCCAGTGTTTTCCTATGGGAGAGCCAGCCTTGCAACAATGACAACTACATTGGAGGCTTGTCACTGTTAGGGCATGTAAAACATTGTATGTACACATATATTATATTGAAACTATAGGTGATGGCACAACACATACCATGCTCAATAGTAAGAATGTAATTGTATCAATGAGTGGAGAGTGCTTGGATGTACAAGGAAGATTGTGGCTCTCAATATAAGTGATGTTATCATTTGCCATTTAACCTAAGCCGTAATGGCCTCTGCTGATGCCAGCAAATGGTGCTCAAGCATTTGTAGGCACCCTTGTTAATACAAATGAAAGCTCTCTAGGAATTCCAGCAAGGTGTGGCCCTTGTGGATTACTGCAGATCATGGAGTCGAATAGAGCGAACAAGGAGCTTCCTGCTATTTCAGCAGGGTCCGCAGCAAAACAGGAATATGTATTTTTGTATTTTGCATTTATTAAGACAAAGTACAGAGAGTAGGGATCCAACCAGCCCTGATGAAGTCCCTAGACTCTGAGGCTACTACTAGGTCTATGTTGACATATTTGGGAATGATTGAGATTTAATCTCTCATTTTTAATCCAACCTGCCTACTTTAATTCACCCTGTGTACCTTTTAATAAAGACAATTCCTTTGGGATTATGTGGAGATTTTTTTAACAGCAGGCTGGATCACACATATTTATCTTGAACACACGTGTTTTGAGACCGAGGCTGCCTTAGTAGTACTAATTTATCAGGGTGAGGTGGAAAAGTCAATGATGAAGCATGCCCCAAAAGCTTGGGTGAGGTTTATCAGGCTAACATCATCAATGTTCTCTTTGGGAGGTCCATGAAGGCATGAAAGTTAATTTGTCTCACTATTGCATATTTTGTGTGTGGTCTATATACAGCAAGGAGGATGTGTGACAGTGAAAAACCTCTTTCTAACTGTTGTACATTCCGCAGCAGAACCAGTACTCCTATGGCTCACAGGGATCAACCTCGCTATTCTCCTGTCACACAGGTCGGTGTTTCAACTTCACAGACAATTATTCCAATATCAGGAAATCGATATGGGTGGTGGGGTTCATTTTACAGTGCTGATTCCGGGACCTAACCTCAATTCTCAGGATCTTAGGAAAAAGGTGTGGACACTATATATAGAATTAGGCTGTTTAATCAAAAGGTGTGGATCCTGTAAGCAAGATTGAATGAAATAAAACAAAGGCACAAAGGAGCTTCTTTAAAAGGTGGCTGTCACAGGGGAAGCCAAGCTCTTAATTCCTACTGTTTGATCAATGAAGGCCCTTGTGAACTCTCATTGGCGTATGCAGGCACAAGCGTTAAATACCCATGTGAAGGGAATTCTGTCTGGATGTCAGCATTAGGGCAGTATGTGGTGGAACGCTGCCCAAATAATCTCTTAGTCAGGACCCAGCAGGGACTGTTAGGTGCAGTTGTTAGTTACCAATAAATCACATCTGGGAGGGTTTCCTAGTATGTGAAGTGCGGACAGCAATGCTTTAAGTGGGTTGGGTAAAAATTGACTTTGAAATGAGTCCCTATCGGACCTTCTACCCATGTCTTGAACTTTAACAGCAAACAGACACATTGATACCTCAACAATGATTGCAAAAACTGTTAATGTAATAAATGTCAGCAATGCAGACTTGGTTCCATTTCACATTTTACCTTATCTTTCACTCCCTAAAATTGTTTTTTTCCCCATTGTTTTGTTTCTGTAGTTTCTTGATGCAATATATGATAGTTGTAAAGTGTGGGGATTTAGGTGTACTATATGATATGGCTGTGGGGCCTTAGTGTGCAGTACACTCATAAATACCATTTTGGGTCCAGTCACACTTGTTTAATTAACCGTAAGCTCAACCTTGGGTAGCTGTGGTTGCAAGCAGGAAGGCTTAGCAAAGGAACTATGCGTAAAGCATTTAACAACACCAAACAATGAAATAAGAAAGCCACAGCACATGAAAGAAAGAAGACACCAATATATAAAAATAGATTATATTGTTATACATTTTTAGAGATCTTGATGAACAGAATACACAAAAGTGTTCAGGAGACACAGATTTTAGAAGATAATAGCACTTGTAAATGCAACTGCAAACTAGCATTGGTCAACAAAATCTTTGGAAAATTTTGAAAAGTTTGAAACTGTTAGTTTGGCTATGGCAGCTCGGGTTGGGCAACCAATTCTGGCAGGACAGAGTTCTAGGGAGTCAGACTGGATACTCTGGACAGTTACCTGGCCATTGGAGAATTTTTAAATGAAGATCCAAACTTTACTGGGCAACCTGAATACTCCAGTTGTGGTGTGGTCAACTGGGGTGCCATTTTGAGTGCTCGATGGTCCATGGGGGAAGTTGGGGAAACTTGGCCACAGAGAAAGGGGTCATTCGAAGTCCTCTACATTGCAGTTGCAGGCCAGCCGATGCTGGGCTACTGATCAGTGTGCACCACAGTTAGGGCAAATCAGTCTGCACCATGATTGGGATGAAATACTTAGGTGGGAGCTAGAGTTCCTTGGGTGTGACAATTCCAGACTTGGATAGCACTCACAGGTCAGGCAGATTAGGGTGCAACTTTTGGCTATTTGAGATTTGTTCTCTTGGGTGCCAGTGACTTATAGTGGCAATACTTCTGCGGTGGCTACAAACTTGTTGGTTTGGGCTTCTTCAGCTCTTGCATCCCTGGAGCTGTATCCAGGAGATCAGTCGACTGATCCTTTGAGTAAATAATGTAGGCTGGGTCTAGGAATCAACCTTTCCCTGAGCCAGAAACCTCAGGCACAGTCCAAACTTTGCTAGCCCAAAAGCAGCAGGTGCAGTCCTTCCAACGGTGCAGCGTCTCTTTGTGTGGGTCCAAGGACCAGAGGGCTACACGCTGACAGTACCACCCGTTTGAGGGTGAGTTTTCCCTCCTTGACTGTGTCTCCACTTTGTCTGCAAAAACAAAAGGCATCCTGCTCAGGGGTGTTGGTACTACTTCCCTCACAAATGCGTCTTCACCTTTGAAGCTCGCCTTTTGGGCCAACACCCTGAGTGGCCATCCTGGGAGAGGATGTGAACCCTCACTCAGCGGCAACTGCCTTTGGTCCTGGGCTGGGGGTCATTAACACTTCTCCCCAGGTGGTCAGTAAGCTGTCTGTGTGCCAGGGCCTTTGTGAGGTGGCTGAGCTATCTGGAGTACAAAGTGGCATTTTTTTTTTAGTTGCTAAACTTTAATTGTGGTATCAAATTGGGCCTGGGCATCAGGTAGGGTTTAATACCACACACAGAGAGGCACAAACAGTGCTGCAGCCCTGAGTGGACACTCTGCATTACATGTCCTGGGTACCCTGGGTACCATATACTAGGGACTTACGAGTAAGCCAGACCTTGCCAATTGAGTGTATTTAATTTGACTGCAATATATACAGGGTCAGAACATTGACACTGGGGTCTTGTCAGCAGGCCTCAGTGCACTCTCAGAGTTACAAAACATCAGCATAAATCCAAAAATATCAGGGTGAACATGCAAAAAAAGGCTTTTTTGTTTCATATCCCCCCAACCAGATGAAAGGTGATGAGCAACTAATCTTTAACCTGGTAATTCTCATCATCTAAGTGGAAGAACATGGAAAGGACATTTGCCTTGGCATGGTCAGTCCCAGGTCTGTGTTCCACTGTAAAGTCCATACGCTCTAGGAAAATGGACCACCTCAAAAACTTGGAGTTCTCCGCTCTCATTTGCATCGACCAAGCAACAGGTCTGTGGTCAGTTTAAACTGTGAAGTGATTCCAAACAAGTAGGGTGTTAGCTTCTTCAGAGACCAAACCACAGAAAAGACTTCCCTCTCAATAGCACTCCAACGCTGCTCTCTGGGGAGGAGTTGCCTACTGATAAAGGCAACTGTTTGATCTTGACCCTGGTCATTTAACAATGACAGACCTGCTCCAATCCCATGTCTTGAAGCATCAGTATGGACAACAAACTCTTTACTGATACCAGGTGCTTTTAGGACAGGTGCTGAGCACAGGGCTTCCGTAAAGGTATCAAAGGTCTTTTGACAGGAGTCAGTCAATCTGACTTACATGGACTGCTTTTTGGACGTTAATTCTGTTAAAGGTTGCACTATAGCACTATATCCTTTTATAATCCTCCTATAGTACCCAGTCAGACCTAAAAAGGCTCTGACTTGGGTCGGAGTCTTTGGAGCTTCCCAGGTCAGAACTGTCCAGATTTGGGGCTGGAGAGGTTGCACATGGCCTCCACCTTATTGGTGGCACAAGTACACTACATACCCTTACCCTTTCTGGCACTTAGTTGACTTGATAGTCAGCCCTGCATGTTGAAGGGCTTGAAGTGGACCAGGTGATCATTTCAACCAGCAAAATCATCCAGATATGCTCCAGTGAAACTTTCCAGACCTTGAACTGAGAGTGGCCTTCTGGGGTTCAAAAGGCAGACTTCTCCTTGTCTCCTGGTGAAGGCTATCTGCCAATACCCTGAAGTCAGGTCAAAGGTACTCAGATATTTTGCAGCCCCCAACTTGTCTATGAGCTAATCAGCTCTGGGTATGGGGTGAGCATCATTCGTGGTGACTGCATTTAGACTTCTCTAGTCCACACACCATCTAATTTCTGGATTTACTCCTTTTGGATTGATTTTGGGCCCCATAACTACTAGGCTAAGCAATGGACTACTATAGGGCTCAATCACCTTCAACACTAACATCTTAGCAACCTAAACTTTATTGCTAGCCTTGACTTGGTCTGGCAGTGTACATTTTACTTTTGACAGGTAAACTGTCACCTGTGTCCACATTAAGGGTATACCATGTTGTCAAACCTGGAGTCAAGAAAAACATCCCGCAAACTGCCCAATCAAGTTGCAACAGTCCTTCTGTTGCTCACTTGTCATAGTGGGAGAGAGAACTACTCCCTCCACTGAAAGACCTGTGACAATGGTTGACATCAAGTCTGGGGGAGGTTCCCCTTTCTTCCTCTTCTCCGCCATCTATCACCATGAGCATTTTGATATCTGCTGTGTCATGATGTAACTTGAGCCTATTCACATGTATCCCCCTCTAAAGGTTCCTTAGGGTACCTACGTCCACGGAGAGTGTGACTTCCCCCTTCTTCTCCAAGATTGGGTAAGGCCCGTCCATTTGTCTTGGAGGGCTCTGGGTGTCACAGGCTCTACCAATTGTCCAGTTTGGTAATCAACCATAGCAGACCTTTGTTCATACCAATGCTTGGCAAGCTCCTGTCTGGCCTCCATGTTTCTGCTTGCCTTTTTCATGTATTCTACCATCCAGGGGCAGAGGCCTAATACATAATCTAGGCTGCCTGTTTAGGGTCCTTAAGAGGTCTCTGACAACCTTCTCTGAGCAAACTTAAGGGACCCTTGACAGGGTGTCTAAAGAGTACTTCAAAGGGACTGAAACCTACTCCCTTCTGTGGAGCCTCCCTGTGGGCAAACAATAGGCATAGGAGAAGAACATCCCATTTTCTCCTGAGTTTTTCAGATAAACTCATAATCATGCCATTCATGGTCTTGTTAAATTTTTTCTTCAAAGCCATTAAGCCATTTCCTTGTGGATGGTAAGGTGTGGTGAAATTATAAAACACCCCACACACTTCCTATATTACTTTCAGACAGGCAAACATGAAGTTGGTGCCTCTATCTGAAATGACCACCTTAGGGAAGCCCACCCTGGAAAAATACCCAGTAGGGTTCTAGCTACTACAGGAGCAATAACTGTCCTGGGGGAAATTGCTTCAAGATATCTGGTGGCATGGTCCACAACCACCAGGATACACCTTTGCCCAGAGGCAGTAAGTGGGTCTAGGAGACCAACAATGTCAATCCCCACCTTCTCAAAGGGAGTCCCCACCATAGGAAGTGGTATTGGGGAGCCTTTGGCTTGCCACTTGCCTTGCCACTGGCCTGACAGGTGACACAGGAGTAACAAACCTCGTTCACGTTCTCAGACATTTGGGGCCAATAAAAGTGGTTGACCAACCTGTCACAGGTTTTGGTCTGCCCTAAGTTTCCAGCTTAGGGGATGTCATGGGCTACGTTAAGGAGGAATTCTTTGTACTGTTGGGGGACCACCATTCTCTAGACTGTCCCTGGTTTGGGGTCCCCTGCCTCACTGTACAGAATTCCCTCTTCCCCATATACCTCATGGGCACCACTCCTCCCTCTTGTTTGACAGCCAACTGTCTCAAACCCTCTTCTGTCAAGACAAGTCTTCTGTCCCAGGTTCAAGACCTCTCTGGATGGATCACATGCTCCTTGAAGCTCTGCCAAGTCAGACAAGTCTCTCATGGCAGCACGTTTCCCTTCATAAACGAGGCCCTCTCCCTGAGGGTTAGGCTTCTTCTGGTTCTGGTGAGGTTTGTAAGAAGCCTTCTTAGGCTTCCTGCACTTCCTCTTAGTACTAGGGATAGGGCCACTGTTTCAGGATCCACACTCCCTTGTGTTTCCCTTAAAGCCTTCTATGCTCTAGTAGAGACACAAACCCACTCAGGGAGCTCCCACGCTGCTGCATGAGTTCTTCTCTCCACCTCTGCCCAGGCAGAAGTTTCAAGGTCATTGCCCAATAGACACTCCACTGGGATGGCAGGAGACACAGCTACTTTCTTAGGGCCAGTAACCTCTCCCCACTCAAAGTCTACGACAGCTATGGGATAGGACTTTGTCACATTGTTAGAGTTGACTATCTCATGCAGCTCATTAGATAAGATCTGGCTTGGGGAAACCAGCTTGGCATTAACGATGGCTATTCTGGCACCTGTATCCCTCAAGGCCTGAACCTTCACCCTATTGATTTTTGGCCACTGCCTGTACTTTACCATTCTAGCAGGCCAGTGGGCCAAAGGTTCAACTTCCTCACCATCCAGGGAAACTAATGTAGCTTCAGTGTACCCCTTCCATTCCCTAGGGGCAACTTCCACCCCGATCTCTGTACTGCTATTGCCTTGGTAGTATCACCAGTGGGTGACTTTTTGGTCCATGCAGACCCATCCCTTTTGTGCCCTGGCAACTTACAGTCAAAGCACACCCCATCCTTTGAAAGGTCATAATTCTTCACCTAATGCCCTCCCCCCTCTGATTGAGATGTGGCTCTGGGCTCCCCCTCTTGAGCTTCTTTTGGGGAATCTTTGGTATTCTCTGACTTTTTAAACTTGCCCCCATCTTTGCCCTAAAGAGAGGCCTATCCTGACTTTTTGTGTTCACTACCTGGTTATGTTCTGGGCACTCTAGTGCGTACCCACTCATCAGCTATCTTCCCCAGCTCTCTAGCACTAGATAACTTGGAATTTACCAGATGCTGATGTAACTTTTCTGAGAAGTAATTGGTACGTATATGCTTTTTAACCATTAAATTGTACAGGCCCTCATTGGTATCTACCTTGTTACCCTTAATCCAGCTATCCAGTGACGTCGTAGAGGCATCTATAAAATGAACCCATGTCTGTGTTGTTCACTTTTGAGTGCTCCTAAACCTTTGTATGTACTCTTCTGGGGTAAGACCAAAGAGCTCAATGAGTGGCTCCTTTATGTGAGTGTGAAACTCTGCCACCTCATCCTCAAGTGTCAATAGCATATCTCTCCCTACAATTGGGATGAGTTTCCACAGTAAGGAGCCTGAATTGTGTGCACCCACCCTTCTCATCCTAAGAGCTCTCTCATAGGATGCCAGGCCCATGTCATGTCCCTCTACATATTCAGGCACAATTCCCTTGGGCATCCTGGAATCATGGGCACCCTCTGCAGTTACCTTCTGCCTCTTTAAAGCTGCCACCATGTTCTTGGGGTTTTATTCCCAGCTTGACCCTCTTCTCCTCCAGGATAAGGCTTCTCTCCTTCAGGGCCAGCTTCCTCTCCTGGATCTCCAAGAGATTAAGCTGGGCCACCAGGTTCCTTTTTCTCCTCACTACTGGGGATCTCCTTTCACTCCTAGATAGGGAGTTGTGCCCCTTCTTTAACCCCACTCTCGGGGTGTTTACTTCCTCCAGCTGAGCCTGGTTCCTTCTGGAATCCTCCCAGGCTCTTACGGCTTTCTCCAGCTCTACATTCTTAGCAGAAAGACCTGGAAAAATGTCTTCTCCTTCCACAGTGCTCTCAGTTCATTGATCCTAAATGTGGGCAAGGTGGCCAAGTCGACTCCCTGGTTTTATATCTTGGAAGGCTTTTTAACAAGAACTTTTTGCAACTTTGTAACTTTTTCTTCTTGAGAAGCAGGTGCCTTGTAACAGAGCTTGGCAGTGTCAGAAAAACATTTTGTCAATGTCGACTTGGAGATTTTCTTTCAGTAGTCACTGACTTATTAATTGCCTGGTTCAGCAAAACACAAGTTCATTATCTCACAACTAGGCACCAATGTGAGGATTTGGGTGTGCTATATGATATGGCTGTGGGGCCTTATCGTGCAGTACACTCAATTACCATCCTGGGTCCAGTCAGGCTCATTTACTTAACTTTCAGCTCAGCCCTGGGTAGCTGTGGCTACGAGTAGTAAGGCTTACGAAAGGAACTATGTATTAAGCATTTACCAGAACCAAACAACAAAATAAAAAGGTCACAACACATTAAAGAAAGAAGACACCAATTTATAAAAATAGATAATACTTTTAAGAATATTTAGAGACCTTGAACAAAATTCACCAGAGTGTTCCAGAGACACAGGCTTTAGAAGATATTATTACAGTGAAATGCCACTGCAAACAAACATTGGTCAATAAAAACTTTAGAAACTTTTGAAAAGTTTCAAACAGGTAGTCTGGCTACTCCAGCCCGGGTTGGGAAACCAGTTCTGGCAGGACTGAAGCCTAGAGAGCCAGAGTGGATACCTTGGACAGTTACCTGGCCACCAGAGCATTTTTAAAGCAAGATACAAACTTTACAGAAAAACCACCATAGACATCAACGGAGTGGTCCTGATGCTGAGGGATGCAGGCAAAGATGCTCAACGGATGCTCCGATTATGGTGCGTCAAACGGTGTATGTGTGTGTGTGGGTGCTCCTTAGCCCATGCATGAAGTGAGGCAAACTTGGCCACAGAGATCGGGGGTCCCTCCAAGTCCTCTGCACTGCAGTAGCAGGCCAGCCGATGTTGGGCTGCTGGTCAGTCTGTACCATGGCTGTGGCAAAATCCTTAGGTGGTGTCAGAGTCACCAGATCCTCGGGGTCTATGCACGTTCCCAACACGTCCACCAATGAACAGCTCCAAGACTCTGATAGATAAATCACAGAGACTGAGAGAGTTCAAGAGGGGAAGAGGGGATTGGGAAGGGAACAGCTGGGAAGGAGACCTGTAGTAAGAAAAAGGTTAGAACACACAATATGAAAATGATATCTCCTGAAATCAATACTAAACTATGATTCTAAGCCTAGTCACTCTGAAAACATGAACAATCTAAGAGTTAAGTTTAAAATGACTAAGTTTCAAGATGGCCGGATACCTGTAGGGAAATCAAGATGAATTAAACTTTCTTATTCAAGTTCTTTCCTTTACATGAGAATCAGAAAAAAACATTCTGACTATATTTTAAACCAGTCATATAAACCCTGTTTTGAGAATGTATACTAGGACCATACAATATTGCATCTAGAAACTTTGGCCTTCTGTGTACTCTTAAAATGTTTCAACACAAATTTGCGAATATTGCAGATATATATATATATATATAGTAAACACCATAAAAGGATTGTGCACCATGAATAACACAATATGGATTCAGGAAACAAATAAGATAACTTGTCAACTCGAATATTACATAATAAATATCTTAGAATAGTGGCATACAATAAACAACATGAATTAAACTCGAGGATAGAATCGTGCGTCTTGCCAATTCGAGTGTTACCATGTAAAATACCAAGAAATGGTAACATGCAATGAATATCGAAGTCAAATCCTCATTAATCGAATTGCGCGTCTTGCCGATTCGTAAAACACAATATAAATGTCAAGGAATAACAGCTCACAATAAATAACAAGATCAAAGTGCAATGAAACAAATCGCGCTTCTTTTGCCGATTCTTAAGCCACTATGTAAATGTCAAGAAATGGTAGCGCGCAATGAACAACAAAGTTAAATGCTCATGAAACAAGTTGTGCGTCTTGCCAACTCATAAAACATCATGTAAATGTCAAGAAATAGCAGCGCGCAATGGACAACAATGTCCAAACACCATAAAACGAATAGCGCATCTTGCCGATTCTTAAGCCACCACATAAATGTCAAGAAATGGCAGCGCATAATCAATAACAAAGTCAAACCTTTATGGAATAAACCGCACGTCCTGCCTATTTGCAAACCACCTTATAAATGTAAAAAAATTGCAGTGCGCAAGTAATCTGTTATTAATTTAAGAATTAAACCAAGAATATGAAAATTCTCAATAACTGTGTCGGGAAATGTCCAACCACCGTCTTACCGCCAGGAATAATGATCACCAATGAAGGATGAGGCCAGAAGACTGGAAGATCCAAATAGGCCGCCGGGACAGGAGCTCAGGAAGAAGCTGCTGCTCTGCATCAGGACCTCTGAATAGTGAGCACTGGGAGTTGGGCTGGCTCTCTTTTATAGAGTTTTGGCCCAGCCCAGAACCACACCCAGGCATATTGCAGGGAAAATCTCTGGAAGGCCCTGGAAAGGGGCCACACCCTAACACACTCTGAAAACCTGCAGCAATACATTGCAAAGGAAGAGTATTTGTAAACATATTAAAAATAAGTTTTCAGGATTGAACTCTGCAATGCAAAAGGTTAAACCACAACATATCAGCACAATGCATAAATTACGTTGTTTTGAGAGCGCTGTTTTTTTGCATTTTTGTCGCCAATAGAGCGCGTACTGCTCTGGTGTTGACAGGTGGGGGCTAGTGTGCCTTGGGTGCGACAAATCTGGACTTGGATAGCACTGCCATGTCAGGCAGACTCAGGTGCAACTTTTGGCTATCTCAGATTTGTCCTTTTGGGTGTCCGGCGACTGGTAGAAACACAATTTCTGCGGTGGCTACCAACTTGGCGATTTGGGCTTCTTGAGCTCTTGTGGTCCTGGAGGTCTTTCAAGGAGATGAGCCAACTGATCCTCGGAGTAAAGCTGTAGGTTTGGTCTGGGAATCAATTTTTCCCTAAGCCAGGAGCCACAGGCAAAGTCCTAACTTTGGTAGCCCATAGTGCAGCAGGTGCATTACTTCTGACAGTGCAGCCTCTCTTTCTACAGGTACAACGACATCTGGGCAGTCCTTCTTTGGTCCCTTCTCCGATTCCAGTGTGTTCTGAAGATCAAGGTTCAAGGGGTGCCATATCTATCCCTGCAAAGTTCCCTGATGGGACCAGGTGGTCACTAGCCAATTAACTATTGGCTCCCCTTTGACCTAGTGATGAAGTTCCTGTGACTTTTGCCATCTGGCTATCTCAGAGTGCAACAATCTTGCCCTTTCAAGATGGCACAACTCTTACTCGGTCGCCAGGAGCTTGGTAGCCTACCCTAGAGGTGTGGCTACCAGAGGGCTACACGCCCAATGTAGAACAGGTTTGGGGCAAGTTTTCCTTCATTGACCCTGTCTCCTCTTTGTCTACAGGAACAAAAGGCATTCTGCTCGGGAATGTTGGTGCTACTTCTCTCACAAAGGTAACTTCATCTTTGAAGCTTGCCTTTTGGTCACCCTGGGCAGCCATTCTGTCAGGCAGGTGACACCTCACTCTGCGACAACTGCATTTATTCATGAGCTGGAGAGTTGTTCCCATGTCTCCCTAGGTGGTCAGACTCTGTCTGTGTGGCAGGGCTTCTGTGAGGCCGCTAGGCAACTGTAGTACAGAGTTGCAGCTTTCTAAAAGTAGCTAACCTTTAATTGTGGTATTGAATTTGATCTAGGCATCAGGTCTGGTTTAATGCCATAATTAACTTGATACCTTACATGGCACAGTTAGATAGCCCCATTCAGGAGTTAGCCGGGTTGGGGGGCTAACCGGCAACCCTGTGTTAGCCCATGGGAATACTAACTTTATCCACATCAAAATGATAGTTTGGAAATGTTGCTGCTAAGACATTTTAAAAATATAGGCCCTTCTTAACATTATACAACTTCCTGTCATAGGGCTCTATGGGCTTTTCTTAGGGGAGACATTTAAATTGTTAAGGTATAGGGAGGCTTTGCCATTGGTGTGAATGGCAAAGTCAAACTGCCAGTGAAAACACTGTCCTTCCAGTCTGCAGTAGCAGGCTGAGAGCCATTTGGTACTTTGTCACACACAGGGCGTCACAAACAGTGGTGCAGCCCTGAGTAGACTCTCTCCCTTACATGCCTTGGGTTCCATATAGTAGGGACTTATGAGTAAATCAGCCCTTGCCAATTGGGTGCAACCAATTCAACAGGCAATTTGTATAGGGTCAGAACGCTGGCACTGGGGTCTGCTTAGCAGGCCTCAGTGCAATCTCTGAGTTGAAAAACCAGCAGCATCAGTCCAAAGATGTGGGGATAACCATGCAATAAAAGGCATTTCCTTACATATAGTGCATACTAGGAGTCGCCTTGATCTCTTTGGATGAATTCGAGTTGAGAGTGGGTGTTCATGATGGAGCACGATTCAGTTCACTGAACCTAAGCCTGAAGGCAGTGTGAGTTTCTAAAGGTGTTCAGAGTGCACGTATATCCAATCCTTGGCCTTTCTGCACAACACACAGAGCAGTGGTCACTAAATACCAAATGTATTTGTGGGAAAGTGTGTGAAAGAGGTACACAGCTTTTGAAATATGGTCAAAGCCGAAAGGAAAATAAGTTGCAGTGTTTACAGATGAATTGGTAGTTAGTGTGCTTGTGGGGCGGACAAAATGAAAGGAAATATGGGCAGAAGAAGAGAGTGAAAAGACAGTGCTAAAGGAAAAGGGTGAAGTGTGAGAAATGTAGGTAGAGATTTGAGAAAAATGTGTGAGGAAAAGAGTGTATGTGTTTAACAGAGTGGGAGACTCCAGATGAAAGTAGTGTAAACTTGAAAGTGGAAGTGATTTTCGCAGTCCCTTATTATCAGAATTGCAACATTGTTTAATTCTAATCATTCAGCACAAAAAACATTGTTGTTTCTCATTTGCTTCCTATAGCTAACAAGCATTGGCAAAGGCAATATGTCTGACTTATTTTACGCATAGAGCTTTTATTGTTTTATATTTCTTGTGGCAATAATGGAAAACTCAATGAGAGGCACCTAAATACTGGCAAGTGGCCCAATGCCTAAAGAATAGGATTTTAGTTGACATATTTTAAGCCACGTCTAGGAAATGATTCCTAGTTATGCTTCTTTGGTCAGGACCATTTTAAAGGCCCCACCCTACCTTTTTCATCTAATTTAAGGCATTGACAGGCAGATCCAGAGTGGTCAGTCACTCTCTAATTTAAAACGTTGTGCCAGTCGTGCAGGTCAGAATAAAATATTGTTACTAGTTGAGAATGAGGAGAGTCTCATTTATGTAATAAACATAATCCTTGTCAGGTGAACCTCCACAGTCACTAACTATACCTGGGCTTAGCCTTGTGTGGCACAAAAGTAGTCTGGGGATCCTGATTTCAAAGCAAGCAGGTCCAGTCTTTATTATTCAGAAAACAGGACAGTCCTTCTCCTTAACATTCCCCAGCTGTGATGAGAGGTTCTGAAGGTGTCATTTTTATACCCGGTGACAACCATTGTGTGGATGCAATCCCTAACCTAGTCCTAAACTAGTTTTGGCCAGTTCTTCCCCCTCCCCTGGGGTTGGCATGTGATCATTGGTATTGGCAGAAAGGTGCATTTGGTTATGGCAGAATAAGGGCAACTTATTTTCTAAAAGTTGAAATAGACAAAAAGTGATGGATTGAATGCTTGGATTAATACTCAGCTATTGGTAATTACTCAGGCCGCATCCCATTCCATCTTTGTTTTGCACACCAGTTTGGACCTAGCTATATGCAAATCAGTCTTGATCCTGCTCCAGTAGGAGCAGTCCAAACCAAACTGTCAAGCCAGATCCACTCTGAACTGAAATAGAAGCAAATCAGGACTGGATTTGCCCTTATTATAGACTCAGTAGCCAGGTACAGCTCAGTTCCAGTGACACAGTGTGCACGGGTCCCATGTCTGGCCATACCCATCCCACTTAGGCCGGCATACTAAAGTATACAAAAAGTGATGGATGGAACGCTTGAATTAATCTCAGTCACTGATAATTACATGGGCCACATCCCATTCCATTGTTATTTTGTACACCATGC
The DNA here is from genome assembly GCF_031143425.1 of Pleurodeles waltl. Taxonomy (NCBI): domain Eukaryota; kingdom Metazoa; phylum Chordata; class Amphibia; order Caudata; family Salamandridae; genus Pleurodeles; species Pleurodeles waltl. The sequence continues at coordinate 639,272,269 of NC_090444.1, forward strand.
CACCTCAGTTTGAACCCAACCATATGCAAATCAATCCTGACATTGTTTCAATTAGAACAATCCAGTCCAAACTGCCAAGCCAGGTTCTCCCTGAACTAGAACACAAGCAACCCAGGACCAGTTTTGCATTTATGATAGCCTCATCAGCTGGGTATGGGACTTTGCACTTTAAACACCACGCCTTGCACCATCATTCACACAAAAACACTTCAAACCACCTAGCTGGCTTACCAATTTCTACCTTAATAGCACATTCAGACCAAACTATACTCACACATGTCCTGTGACAGTGAATTTAAACTCAATTACCGGTACCACCATGCCATAGTATACCACACTTTGTAAACAGATAGCAGTCTGAGTACTTTGTTAACCATTGCTGTGGATAATGCACAGGACGATTCTGCAGCTGTGGTCATTCTTCACATAATTTAGATTTTGCTCTAGGGATCTCATTATCTCCTTTTTGGGTCGCATAATGGGCCATTTAGCATTCAAGTGCGTGTCCGCCCTGATCCCCTGCAAGGCATGTTTGCACTGGATCCGCTTATAGCTGCCTTTTGTTTCACCCTTTGCCCTGCGGACAGCCTGCAAATGATTCCTCCTCCCACGACCTCTCAGCTCTCTCACAGAAACATGCTGACAAATGTTACAGTGAATAGGTAAAACGGAAACATAGACTATATTATTATTTGTTTAAAGTTACAGACGGTAGAACTGTGTACGAATATGAAAAATGCCTATAAAGTCAAAGGCGTTTTTCCTATTTGCATTTTTGTGTGTAAAGTGCCAACATGTGTTCACAAACAGAAGACAGCTGAGTGTGATTGTAGTAGGTATTTGTTCGTATGTTTTTATGCTATAACACTTATAAGAGTTTTCTTTCTGTTAATTAGTTATTGTTTCCATTTTTATACGTTCCAAGTATATAGAAGTACAATGTTTACTTTTAATCTGCCAAACGCTCTGTAAGGTCATGTAGAACCTTGGCAGAGGTTCTAGATCCCACGGTTGGCACTAGCGATCTGGACATGAGGCTGTACGGATGCCAGTGCCTGCCGTGGACCTTCAATAAACACGTCGCTTGTCGCTTGAAGACTTACCGTAGAGCTTGGAGTCTATTTTCTATTGGAGTGCTTGGCTCACCATGCATTGCTACATTTTTGGTACCAGGAGTGGGGCATCTCCCTCTCGCCGAGGAAATAGTTTCAGGTTCACCGATCAGCACCTCTGGACGATCGTCTGCTGCCTTCGTTACTAATTTGTGTCAACTTTGAAGGTACTGTTCTGTTAATTTTGTTTTACGGGGGGAGTCTCTACTCTGCTGCGTCTCGAGCCGGATTGACCGTTGGAGGTGGCAGCGTCTATGCACGTCTCTGTGCTGACATGCGCTGCAGTTGCTTGGATACCCAGCTCACCACTGCCTACACGCGTCTTGCTGTTGCTAGGATGCTTCCAGCCATAGTTTCTCTCCGAGGATTTCTGTGCGCGTCTGTGTTGTCATGGTTACCGCACTACGCATCTGAGACGCGCATGCCATGCCGCATATGGTCGCTTAGCAACCCTACGAGTATTTTGCAGTTGTTTCCCCTACAGGAGTGCATTTCAACTCTACTTGTGAAGGATACAAGCTTCTGAGAGTTGTTCACTATGGCATCAAACCATATCGTCGTTCAACTGCCACCGTTCTTACAAAGAGCAGGAAAACCAGAAATTAAATGGAGCGAATGGCTGAGGATCTTTGAAAATTACTTAACCGCAATTGATGCCAATGACTATTCCCCAACGAGGAAGTTTGCGCTTTTGTTTAACCATCTTGGTGTAGCTGGACAACGAGTATTTGATAATCTGCCTCCCATCCCGTCACCCGCTGGGGACAGCGTGTGGAACGTCTACATTGAAGGGAAGGAAAGGATTAGAAAACAATACTCTGACGAGTCTAATGTGTTACTAGAAAGGTTCAATTTTGCAATGTGCAAACAAGCTGTAGATAAGTCTGTAGATGAATATGTGGCTAGCCTGCGTGTACTTGCTGCAAGGTGTGACTTTGGTAGTAATGTGGACTTTCATATTAGGGATCAATTTGTGTTTCACTGCTACTCTAAAAAAATCCAAGAATGACTGTTGGCGTGTCGCAACCCTTCCTTAGATGACACTATTAACTTAGATAAAGCTGTGGAGAGATCAATAGTTACATCAAGGGTGGTGTGTGAGCAGAGTGAACAAACAACAGTCAATCAGGTACTTGAAGACCCAGATATATGCTACATCAAGGACAGAGGTGTTAAGCAGAGCAGAAGTCATTTGTCATGTTTTCGTTGTGGTTCACACAACCATATTAGCACTAATCAATCTTGTCTGGCGTCGGGAAAAAAATGCTTAAAATGTCAGAAAGTTGGTCATTTTCAAGCTGTTTGCAAACAAACCAATCGCAACTACAAACCTACCCTCAGTGGTGTTAGAATGAAAGTTAACAATGTCTACACTCAGGATGAAGATTTGGTCCAAGAGTGCACAGAGAAGTTATCCAATGTAATATCAACGGTGGACGTCCCTATTAATGGCGTGAGTGTAGTTAGGATAATCAAGGGACCCATTTGTCAGGCAATTATTGACTCCAAGGTAGTTTCGGTCATGGCACGACGTTTAACAAGCTCTGGCCTGCAGGGATGGCCTTGGAATATGCTGACATCAATCCCAAGGCTATTGGGGATCATGATATTGATCTATTAGGGTATTTTACTACCACTTTGTCTATTTTAGGGAGGTGTATTGAGACCAAAATTTATGTAGCATTAAACAGTAGGGATATTGTTGGCTGGAGAGATCTAGCCAGTTTAGGTATTATACTTTGTCCTGGGTGTGACCCTCCCATAACATTGGGTGAGGTACCCAACAATCAATCTGATGAATCAAGGTTATCCTCCATCTCCACAGACGGCTTACAAGAGTCTTTCATAACAAAGTTTCCGACTGCATTTGCGAATAGAGTTGGTACAGTTAAAGGTTTTGAGCATTGTATCAGAGTCAAGGAGGGGGCTATTCCAGTTTTACATAAAGTCAGACCGGTACCCATTTCAGTGAGGGGACAACATTTTACCTCTACCAAAGTTGAAACCTTCATGAATGAGTTTAATGTCAACCATTCACGAGTAGCTTTGTATAGTCCTGCTTCAAACGGTTTAGTTGAAAGGGCAAACCGTCTCATAAAGGAGGTTAATCAAACAGCTTTAGCGATCAATCATAATGTAACTGATTTCCTGAGAAAGAAAGTTTGGGCATATACAAAAATCTCTTCTTGACAAATTAATTGATGATGGCATCATAGCTCCCACGGACTCCTCGGAATTGGTTTCACCTGTGGTTTTGACCAAGAAGTGAAATGGCGACCTGAGATTATGTGTGGACCCTAGATCACTAAATAAAAATATACTTGTGGACTGTCACCCCCTTCCTCACATTCAAGAACTAATTTCTAGTCTTGGTAATTCAAAATGTTTCTCTACAATGGATTTACACTCCGCTTATCACCAGATTGCACTCAGTCAGGATTCTCAGGAACTGACTACTTTTGTGACCCCTTTTGGTGCCTTTAAGTATCTTAGGCTTCCCTTTGGCTTAGCGTCTGCAGCAAGTGTATTTTAAAGAATGATGGATTCCCTGTTTGGACACTTGAGTAACTTATGTGCTTTTCAAGATGACATTTTAATACATACTGAAAGTATTGAAGAGCATAGACGGTTACTTGACAAAGTATTCTCCATTCTCAGTAGTCGTGGTATGACCATCATGTCAGAAAAGTGCAAATTCATGGTTAAGAATGTTGAATATTTGGGTCACACCATATCTGCAGAAGGTATTAAACCTAAACAAGGGAACTTAGAAGCAATTAAAGACTCTCCCTCTCCTGCTAACAAGGATGAGTTACATTTGTTTCTCGGTCTTTGCGAGTATTACTCAAGATTTGTCTGTGGTTATTAATTATTAGTGCAACCTCTCAGATCTTTACTAAAGAAAGGTAGCACATTTATTTGGGATGAGCAAGCCATGTAGGCCTTTGTTGCCACCAAATAACTTATTTTATCTGCCCCAGCCCTGAAACCTTTTTTACCTTCAGCAAAATATTTCATAACTGTAAATGCCAGCCTCGAAGGTCTGGGGGCGGTTTTAGGCCAATGGGTAGATGGTAAGGAACATACTGTTGCTTTTGCACCTAGAGCTCTCCCAGTAGCTGAAAGCAACTACAGCACTATTGAAAGAGAGGCCTTAGCCTGCGTTTGGGCAGTACAAAAGTTTAAGACGTATATATGGGGTACTTGTTGTGTTCTTTTTACTGATCACAAGCCTCTCTTGTTCCTAATGAGTGGTAATGGCTTGGGAAAAGCATCTGCCAGACTGGTATGATTACTTTCAAGGTTACAGGAGTATAATTTAGAGGTTAGGTATGTACCCGGTGGTAAAGATGTTCGAGCAGACTGTCTTTCACGCCTGCCGTTGCCATGTTCTTAGCCTATTTATGAGGATCAGGATACTGAGTGGGTAGCTGGGGTATTAGATGTGGTTCCTGCATCGGAAGGGTTATTTTCTGAACAAGATTGGGAGTCTGCCATGTTCAAAGATGTCTTGTTGTCAGAAGTGTTGTATCATGTTAAACATGTGTGGGCCAATAAAAAAAATATAAAGAAGAACTCAGCACTTATTGCCAGTTTGTCGCTGAGTTGTCCTGTGAAAACGGTGTTTGCATGAGGGGTCCTGTTTGTATTCCTCCTAGTCATCTCAGACCCATGTTAATCAGAGCTGCGCATGAGAGTCACCTTGGAATCTCAGCCACTTGCAGAAGACTGAAAGAGAAATATTGGTGGCCTAGTCTTGATAAACAAGTATCAGATTTTGTTGATAAGTGTTCCTCTTGTACTGTGTGTGATAAGCATTGGAAGTGCCAGACAAAACCTCTGTGTACCGTTCCGCTTCCAGACAAAACTTGGGAAAATGTTGCTGTTGATTTTTCAGGACCGTTCCACTTGTTACCTAGAAATATGAAGTACCTAATTGTCGCTATAGATTATTTCTCAAAGTGGATATACTATTCTTTTGTTGAAAATGCTGATGCTGAATCTGTTGTTTCATTTTTATCTCATCTTTTTCTTTAGAAGGTCCACCATCAATTATAGTCACCGATAATGGTGCACATTTTACCTCTACCAAAGTTGAAACCTTCATGAATGAGTTTAATGTCAACCATTCACGAGTAGCTTTGTATAGTCCTGCTTCAAACGGTTTAGTTGAAAGGGCAAACCGTCTCATAAAGGAGGTTATTCAAACAGCTTTAGCGATCAATCATAATGTAACTGATTTCCTGAGAAAGAAAGTTTGGGCATATACAAATACCCCACTCTCCACCACGGGGGTTTCTCCTTTTGTTCTGCTCAGAGGTACAGAATCCAGATCCAAATTAATTCAGTCCTGGATGGCTTCATTAGATAACAATGGCATAAATGTGGATCTAAATAAGTTAAAACACAGAGTTTACGAAAAACAGGCATCTCAGAAATATGATTATGATGCAAAAAAAGGTATACATGATGTTGCATTTAGTGTACAAGATTGGGTTTTGATTAAGAAACCGTACAAGGTGTCTAAAGGAGAATCTAGATTTTCTCTCCCTACAAAAGTGATTAAGATGTCCAAAACTTCTGTTCTCTTGGAAGGAAAAGGGTGGTGGAACAAGAACAGTCTTGTTCCCATTTCTAAAGAAGGAAAACCACGGCACATCCCAAGAGGTTATAATGTTCCAGTTTATTCCTCGTAATGTCATTAGATGAAACAATGGCCTGTGGCCCAAGGTGACATCTTGGAGCCAGAATCAAAAGATGACAACAAAGATCCTTTTCAAATGAACAGCAGCCCAAATAGACAACAGCCGACACGTGTTTCGTCTGGGTAGACTTTATCAAGGCTATAATGAAGATAAGTAGCTCAATGTTCCAAAGTACCAGAGACAAGTTGATGTCTTATGTTTAGAGAAAAAGGTCGAGTAAGAGAAGGCTTGAGGACCGTGGTAAGCCTCAAATAACTCAAAGCGTTTCCCTCCGCGTTGTGTTGACGGCGCTGCAAATGGTAATTGTTCCCATTTCTAATTTGCAAGCAGAAGTTTTTAGACGTACATACTTAGGAAGAGAAGACAGTTCCAGTTCTAGTATCATGTTTCTTGAGGATTCTTCAGCAGTACAAGCAGAGAATGGTGGGACCATAGAGAATGGAATTGACACTGCATTATTGGATTCAAAATCTATGAGCATGTGCAGCTATGGACCATCTTCCTTGGATATGGAACCTACACGCACACGTAGTCATAGACTGGTCAAGCTACCTACCAAGTTTGATGATTTTGTCTTGACTTAATTATCTTCCTCCTTTGTTTGTTTAAAGGAGGGAGGTGATGTCGGTTTTTGTTCGTATGTTTTTATGCTATAACATTTATAAGAGTTTTCTTTCTGTTAATTAGTTATTGTTTCCATTTTTATACATTCCAGGTATATAGAAGTACAACGTTTACTTTTAGTCTGCCAAACGCTCTGTAAGGCCATGTAGAACCTGGGCAGAGGTTCTAGATCCCACGGTTGGCACTTGCGATCTGGACGTGAGGCTGTACGGATGCCAGTGCCTGCCGAGGACCTGCAATAAACACGCCGCTTGTCGTTTGAAGACTTACCGTAGAGCTTGGAGTCTATTTTCTATTGGAGTGCTCAGCTCACCGTGCGTTGCTACAGTGATGTGAAAGTTCTAAGCTAGGGATGAATTAAAGACCAAGCATAAAAAACAGGCGACAAAAAATCCTTAAGTCTGTAAACATTTCTGATAATATCCCGCTGCAAACAAGCTGTCTACATAAAGCCTCATCAATTGTCTCTCTTGGTTTGGAAAGACATGCCAACATTTTTTACCCACAGGGAAAAAATAATGCATATTTTTGCACAAAGATGCAATTCGTATACGTCCAACCTTGTGCAGATGACAATGAAGTCAGAGGTTGTTCTGTTGGGTATAAATACTAATGAGAAAAAAACACAAAGTGACGTGTGCAGATCCTGTTAAATTATAATTGTAACTGAATTTGTATAGCACTTACTACCCTTGGCGAGGCGTCTAAGCGATTTTCAGCAAGTAGTATGTTACTCTGAAGCCTAAAAATGATTGGTGGAGGATTAGTATAGAGCAATATGAGTTAATTTGTGTGGTGTCTGTTAGTTGGATTGAATAGGATAATGGAGTGATAGTAGGGGGAAGAGTCTAGAAAGCTTTATTTTGGGAGATCATGTTAGTAAGATGAGGTTTGGGAAGAGTAAAAGGAGAGATGGAGAAGGGAAGAATCTCTAGAAATGGAGTAGGGAGATTGTACTATTAAAATTAGATTAGGGAAGAATTTAGAAAAGGTTGTTTAGGAGATCACAGTAGTAAAATGAGGTTTGGGGTTGTAGTGTGGTTAGTTTTACGTATCCTTTGCGCATTAGCTTCAGGCTTTAGGCCTTTGTGCACTTTGCCCTGGATGCATTTTATTCATTTGCTTGCAGCTTAGAGCCTTTGTGCACTTTGCTCTAAATGCTTTTTATTAGGCTTCGTACTGTTATTTTTCAAATAGCCTGTTCTACGGTCTTGTTTTTTATTTATATCACACTGTTTAGCCTACTTCAGCACTGGAGTTTTCCATAACACATTCCTGTTTACTCTGTGCTTCAGTCAAGGATACAGTCTGGTACATTGCCGATAGACGTGGTAGGAGTTTAGTCATTGGCATTCCTGCGTAGGGACATTTTGTGATCACGCTGACATGTTAGTTATAAAATCACTTCCTTGTCCCAATACACGCAAGAGGGAGATTCCGACCAGGGAACCACAACTAGACGCTGACTGCCTCGTTGCAGATGCTGAACCAAGATCACAGGCGTTTGCTCAGGTGTGAGGGCTGATGTCTCCACAGTGATTCAGAAAGGCAAGTTAGAAGCTTAACATGCTGTGCTTGAAATATATAAAGCAGAGGGAGAGTAGAAACTATTAGACACGATGATAGCTTTGTTCTTATGTTTTACTCTCCTGGTGACTATTTCAATCCTACTGTGTTGTATGGTTCTGGTTATTGCGGCTCACGCCTTATTATCTAAAATACAGTCGTTTTATTAAAACATTATATAAAACCTATACTGTCTTTGTCATTTACATATGAGATCATACTGTAAATGAGAGAGTTGGTTTGGATCTGAGTGACCACGACTTCCCTGAGAAGTTCCAAAGATGTCATGCGCTCGGCTGCCCAATCATCTCTTCCCCGTGGGAGAGATGAGGCACTGCTAGTTAGCCGGAGCAAAAACCGGATTTAGGGTGACAGAGTTCTTTACACGTGGGTCAGACTCAGTCCCCCACATCGTTATCGATCCTGCTGCCTAGAAATCCAGTAGTCTCATTTAGGATAATGAGAGCCCACGCGACATGGCGCCGCCAATGATTGGTCTGGCTCTAATTTTTAGGTCCGGCTGACTCTCTCGGTCTCATATATATTTTGACTCCTCAGTTCCGTAAGCGGAGACGTCCGTGGAGCTGAGGATTTCCGCCACCACGAGATAGGCATCCTATTACTTAGTGGTTGGTTGTTCAAGCTTGAACTTTGAAAGGAAAACGCAGAAATTGGTGTGCCTTCTCTGAACTAGTGCTGTTTTTACAAATGGCGAATCCTAATGTAGTGAATATAGCGCTCAATATGCGACAACCGCTCACAGGACACCTGATAGCACATGGACTGACGGTCCAAGGGGGTCCGGTCACTTTTGTGGTGGACGCCCATGCAGCCTATACAACAGAACTTTTTTATTCTTGGGTCGTATTTCCAGCAGTTGATGGGGGTACAAACACTTTTCACGAATACACTGTTGCGAATGTCCCTGGACAGTACAGGGCTTATGCATACTTAGAGATACCTTTATCTTATCAAGAACACCATAATTGGCTTGATGGCGCCCTCCCACACACAGTAGCACCGGTTAGGTTAGGTCCCTTAAGTAATGAAGGTCCTACCTGGCCTTTATTGGCTACTTACACACCATATCCTGCGGTTGCTAATCTGGTAGTGGCTGACGTGCGTCGTTTATATATGGATTTGGCAGCTATATTCAGAAGACTGGTTCAGTTTGTCATGCAGGCATTAAATACTAATGCAGCGCGTGCTGCTCCAGCGCACCCACAAGCAGTGGTTCCGGGTATTAATCCGGCCATTGTACACTCAGTTATGGGTAAGGTACCGGCTAAACGTGAGGAAACTCCATTTTGGCTGGAGCAAAAAATTAATACGCTGGAAGCAGTATTTCCCCATACTGGACCTTAGGATAAACATAGAATATTGACGATGTGTTTGCCGTATGGAATGGTTCCTCCGGTGGACCTTTGTAATACCTGGGGCATGGTGTTTGCCGCGCTCTACACTACGGCACACGGTACACCAACATTAGCTAATTTACCGGAAGTGCTTAAACAAATTCAAGATGAATATGGGGCTGCCCCCGCCTTAGATTTAGGCATGCAGTTGATGGGCAATTTTGCCGCTGTTTCTTCTATTATTTTGAGTAATCTCAAGGGAGAGGCAGTAGCACTAGCAGTGCGAATGCGTCTTCGGGACGTTCCGCAGATTAATCAAGAAAGGGAACTCCCGAGAATAATAGCAGAAACATATTCCAGTATTGGTCGCGATAGCCTAGGGGCTAGACCACAAAAACCCCAATTACAGGGTAAAAATAATAAAGACAATGCTAAACAACAGCAACCTGAGGGTACTAAAAAGCGCTGGGAAAAGAAACAGCAAACACCTAAGAAAGATGGGGGACAGTCTCCGCAACCGGAGACCCCGCAGAATAGGTATAATCTCAGGAATATGGATAATTTGAAGACGCCTGATATATATCAATATACTGATACACGCCAATCTCGTTCCTTTCAGGACTCCTCGGACAAGAGAAGTGAGAGAGGTGGGCGGTCAGAGCGGAGAACTGAGTACGTGAAACCAAGACAGGATTCACAACGCTCAACGGAGGTTTCTATTAAACAAGAAGAGAAACTACTGCAACAAAAACAACAATTTAAAAAGAAGAAAGTGGCAGCAGTCTCAGTTAGACATGACGCTCAAGAAGAGAGTTCTCTTGACGAACAAGACATGGGCGTTAGCACTGTTAGACAGCGCGGCAGAGGTCACAATATTTTGCCGGAGTCTTCTAGAGCATCTGGAGGTGAAAGCAACTGATGACTTCTTACAAGTCGAAACGGCGGATATGCGAGTCTCTGATCCAGATAGAGTATATAACGTGACTCTGCAATTAGAAGGGGACATTGACCGCATTGTACACGCCATCTTTTGGGACCATATGGTGAAATCATATGATGTTCTGCTGGCCGAACAAGATTGGCCACCTGACTTTGTTCGCGACTGTCCGGTTGGGGAAGAAGTTATTACTCCTTCCTTCTCACCACTTGTTCCGAGAGAACTAGCGGAGTCCTATAGTAAGATATGGGCTCTAGCACAGGCACCCGCTCTATATAGAAATAATGTGGGGTGGATAGACAATCACCTTATCATGTAATTCCAATAAAGGGCGAACCTCAGCCGCAGCCGCAGTATCCTATCAAATTTGAGGCAAGGGCATCGGTTAGGAATATTCTTACACAATTGGAGTACCAGGGTGTAATTGAGCCCTGTGTCTCGCCGATGAATAATCCCTTATTTCCGGTTGCTAAACCGGACCATTCATATAGGATAGTGGTGGATTACAGACATTTAAATGGACATACACGCACATATGCGATACAGAATTCACATAGCGCAGCGCTTATGAATAATGTAGTGCGTAAAAAATACAAAACAACATTAGATATCTCAAATGGATTTTTCTGCCAAAATATAGCGCCCGAAAGTCGGGACTATACCAGATTCAGTGCGTTTGGCTCTCAGAAAAATTTTTGTCGTTTGCCTCCGGGGTATAAGAATAGCCCAGGACTATTTTCGGCTTGTGTAACTGAAATTCTGCACGAGTTGGACCCTGAAGCGTTATCATATGTTGATGACATATATTTGACAGACGATGAGATTCTGCAACATCTAAGGCGTGTATCACGCATTGTTGTGGGGTTTGCTGAAATTGGCTATAAGTTTAATTTTAAGAAATCGAAGATTGCCTTCCTCAGCGTCATTTTCCTGGGATATGAGTTGTCGAGTGAGGGCAAGAGCTTAGCGCCACATTTTTGGGAGAAATGTGCTCAATTGCAGACTCCTAATACGGTTCGGAAGCTCCAGTCATTGTTGGGGTTTCTGAATTTTGGCAGAACTTACATTCCTGATTATGCTACACGTATAAAACCCTTATATGAGTTGATTCGTCCGAATTTTTCGAGTAGATTTTGGTCGATTGAGCATACACATATACTACGAGATTTGCAAACTGATTTCTTAGCAGTTCAACATTTACACACACAGGACAATAAAACACATTTAGGCCCTCATTCTGACCCTGGCGGTCGGCGGAGAGACGGCGGTCGGACCGCGAACAGACCGGCGGTATTAAAAATGGCATTCTGACCGCGGCGGTCCCCGCCGCGACCGACCGCCACTTCTCCACTCCGACCGCCACGGCGGTCATGACTGCCGGGCTGGAGTTTGCGCACTCCGGCCCGGCGGTCGTCCCAAGACCGCCAAGGGTATTATGACCCTGCCTACCGCCGCGGTTTCTTGCGGGCGGGAACCGCCGTGCGAACCATGGCGGTAAGCACTATCGGGGCCAGGGAATTCCTTCCCTGGCACTGATAGGGGTCTCCCTCACCCCCCACTACCCACCCAAGTCCTCCCCCCACACCCTCCACCCCCCTGCCACCCCCCAGAGGTGGTACGAACCCCCTCCCCACCCCCACCCCGACATGCACATACATTCACCCCGACATGCACACACCCCCAACATGCACATATACACACCCCCTACACACACATACACAACGGGGACACATACCCGCACACATACATGCAGACACGCGCACCTGCCGAACAGCACACATTACCCATAGACACAGCAGCACCCCCCGCCCGCATACACGCACTCACACACCCCCTCTACACACTCACACGCACACCCCCATGCACGCCCACATCACACAACACCCCCCCACCCCCTCCCCTCACGGACGATCAACTTACCTTGTGCATTGGTCCTCCGGGAGGCGACGGGAGCCATGGGGAGGTGACCGCCAACAGAAGACCGCCAACAGAAGACCGCCACACAGAAATGTGGGTCGTAATTCTGTGGGCGGTGTTCTGCTGGCGTGGCGGTGGAGGTTGACCAGTCTCCACTTTCCCGCCGACCGCCAGTGTGGCTGCTGGCGGTTTCCCGGCGGGACGCTCCCAGCGGTCAGAATGCGCACAGCGGCATACCGCCGCGGTCGGCGGTCTTCACCGCGGCGGTAACTCGGCGGTCTTGCGAAAAGACCGCCAAGGTCAGAATGAGGGCCTTAGTCATCAGGGTGACACCTGGGGCTGTTGGGTTTACATATGTCACCTTTAATGAGGGTGAGACAGTCCCGATAGCGTACAAGTCACACTTGTATTCTGCTGCAGATCCAAGGAGGGATAGAGGAGAGAAGAGTCTAGAAAGGGTTATTTTGGAGATCATAGTAGTTGAATGAGGTTTGGGATTAGTCAGAGAGTGGAGGCAGATGATATATTGAGAGAGGTATAGGGTGAGCCATAGAGTAGTGCATTGGATAGATTCAAAGTTTTCTTCTACAGTAGGAGTAAACTAATAAATATATAAATACATAAGTAGGTAGTGTGGGTATACACGTATAAGGAACAGAATATGCTGAGATTTAAAGTAGAACTCAAACTTTCAAGTGTTGCTGTACTTTAAGCTAATTTATTTGTAAATATAATTACTTTTTTGTTGAGAGGCAATGCATTCTGTGCTGATCTCAGTGCCCTCCAGAGGCAAAAGCCTGGATTTCCATCTGTCCTTTGGGAGAGAGGCGGTTTTATTAGGACAGGTATGCAGACTTCGAAACCTTTATTTACAAACATTTATCAAAAAAACCCGCCTCACCAATACAATAAAAATTCCTGCCTCCCCACCTTTAAGCCTCACCCGCTAAAATAAAAGGTCCCCCATCTATAATCCAAAAATTAATTTTTTGCCATCCCCTTCTTTCATTCGCTATCTTTCCAACTCCACCCAACCATTGCTCCCCTATCTTCCCACTGCAATGCCCACCCTGCAAGGTCCCAACCCTTTCGGCCTGCCTTGAGCTCCTCCCTTTCTGGCTCCAGGAAAACAACCTGACAAGGCATTTTGCTATCCCCTTTCACTCATATTACAGGGATACAAAATACTTTGGCTGTCGTTACAACAGACACAAATGGAAATTTGAAAACAAGAATTTGAGTAACACAGGGCTGTCGCCATAACAGTCACTAGTACCATCCCTTCATGGGTATGCCTTGGTCAAAGTTTATTTTATCGCTAGTAATTATAACTCAATCCCCATAAAAGACAGATGCACCCATCGTGCCTAAAAAAAAATTCACTCTTCCTTCCTTATTTCTGCATGTTCTATCCACCCTACCCCAGAGGGTTACAAAATCGTTGCATATCCCTATTCACTTACCTCCTAGTTTTCTCTACTGCTGACCCTCTGTGAGAAATAAGTCTCTTTCTAGCACGGTAACCCCCACTTTTGGCCTGTTTGTGAGTGTGTGTGTCAGTGTGTTTTTACTGTGTCACTGGGATCCTGCTAGCCAGGACCCCAGTGCCAATAGATAAAAACCTATATTTCATTGTGTTTTGCCTATCTCCCTGGGATCCTGATAGCCAAGACCCCAGTGCTCATGGTTTGTGGCCTAATATGTATGCCTGTGTAGAGCCTAACTGTGTCACTGAGGCTCAGATAATCAGAACCTCAGTGCTTATGCTCTTGCTGCTTTAAAATTTGTCACTGTAGGCCAGTGACTTCATTTACCAATTTCAATTGGCATACTGGACCCCCCCCCCTTATAAGTCCCTAGTATATGGTACCTAGTTACCCAAGCATTGGGGTTCCAGGAGATCCATATGGGCTGCAGCATTTCTTTTGCCACCCATAGGGAGCTCAGACAAACCCTTACAAAGGACTGCCATTGCAGCCTGCGTGAAGTAATGCACACACTATTTCACAGCCATTTTCACTGCACTTAAATAATTTATAAGTCACCTATATGTCTAACCTTCACTTGCTGAAGGTTAGGTACAAAGTTACTAAGTGCGAGGGCATCCTTGCACTATCAAAGGTGCCCCCACATAGTTCAGGGCCATTTTCCCGGACTTTGTGAGTGCGGGGATACCATTACATGCGTTCACTACATATAGGTCAATACCTATATGTAGCTTCACAATGGTAACTTTGAATATGGCCATGTAACGTGTAGGATCATGGAATTTTCCCCCATTCCAAATCTGGTACTGGGGAGCGAATTCCATGCATCCTGGGGGATCCTCCATGGACACCCAGTATTGCCAAACCAGCTCTCTGAGGCATGCACTGCAGCTACAGCTGCTGCCACCTCACAGACAGGGTTCTGCCCTCCTGGGGTCTGGGCAGCCCAGTCCCAGGAAGGCAGAACAAAGCATTTCCTTTTGAGAGCAGGGTGTTACACCCTCTCCCTTTGGAAATAGGTTCTACAGGCTGGGGAGGGGTAGCCCCCTCCAGCCTCTGGAAATGCTTTGAAGGGCACAGATGGTGCCCTCCTTGCATAAACCAGTCTACACCGGTTCAAGGACCCTTTTTCCTCTGCTCTGGCACGAAGCTGGACAAAGGAAAGGGGAGTCACAACTCCCTTGTCCATCACCACCCTAGGGGTAGTGCCCAGAGCTCTTCCAGTGTGTCCCAGACTTCAGCCATCTTGCTTTGCGAGGTGTGGGGGCACTCTGGAGGGCTATAGGTGGCAAGTGCCAGCAGGTGACATCAGGGACCCCTCCTGATAGGTCCATACCTGATAAGGTAGCCAATCCCCCTCTCAGGGATATTTTGGGTCTCTTCTGTGGGTTCTCTTCAGATTCTGCTTGCACGTTTCCTTCAGGAATCCTCTGCAACAACTTCAGACTCTTCTGACCTCGGATCAACCGCAGCCTGCCCCAAGAAACGCTGTAACTACAACAAAGAGTTTACAAGAGGCACTTTTCTTCAGCAACCTCAGCTCCATGTCAGCAACTGCAACAGTTTCAATGGTGTGCATGCTCTGGGCATTCCCTGTCTTCATCCTGCACCAGAAGGACCGGAGAAATCTCCTGTGGAGTGAGGGAGTCACTCCCCTGCTCCAAGCAGGCACCTTCCAAGATGACGACTGGTACCGTGGGACTCCTCTGACAGTGACAAGCGTGCTCCTAAGGACACAGAGGGTTGACATCATCGACATAGACTGTCCTGAGATCCTGCTGATGCAATTTGGAGGAGGTAAGACCTTGCCTTCCATGAGAGCGATAGTACCCTGTGTACTGCATCTTCTTCGCCTCCTGAGGCCTCTGTGCACTCTTTGCAAAATTCCTTTGTGCACAGCCTGGCCCAGGTCCCCAGCACTCCATCCTGCAATGCTCAACTCACTGAGTTGTTCTCCGGCGGCGTGGGACCTTCTTTTGTTGTGGTACATCAACTGTGTTTTGCACCTCCTTTTAATCCAGATCCTGTGACTCCTGGGGGTGCTGGCTGGTATCCTGAGGACTCTCTAACATGCTGAGAGCCCACTCTTCCTCCTCACATAGAGTTGAGGCCCCCAGGTCCCTCCTGGGTCCATCCAGCGCCATTTTGATGCAAAATGCACTTTTGTCATAGCCAAGGTTTGTTGGCACCTTCCAACACGAAATCTCATCTGCAACAATCTTCACGCCGTGGGACATCTTTTGCAT
This sequence comes from Pleurodeles waltl, assembly GCF_031143425.1. Taxonomy (NCBI): domain Eukaryota; kingdom Metazoa; phylum Chordata; class Amphibia; order Caudata; family Salamandridae; genus Pleurodeles; species Pleurodeles waltl. The sequence continues at coordinate 639,288,219 of NC_090444.1, forward strand.
CATGCAGGAACCCGCTGGCATCTTTCTAGGGTGCATATCTGCAGTCTTTGTCTAACCGTGGACTCTTCTTTTGCACCCTCTTTTGGGTTGGCAGGGGCTCCTGTCCTCCCTGGAACTTCTTTCGACTTCTGGACTTGGTCCCCTTCATTTGCAGGTCTTCAGGTCCAATAATCCAGCAGTTTTTCTTTGTCGACTTGGTTGGCTGCTGCAAAATCCCCAAAACGAGGTGTAGTGTGTCATAAGGAAGCTTGCAGTACTTTACTTATGCTTTTCTGGGCTCTGGGGTGGGGTAATTTACTTACCTTTACTGTATTCTTACTCTCCCAGTGATTCTGCACACACTGCACTTGTCTACGGGGGAATTTGTGATTCACATTCCACTTTTTTTAGTATATGGTTCGTGTTGCCCCTAGACCTATTTTCTCCCAATGCATTCTATAGGATTTCCTATTGTTTGCATTGTTCTATGACTATTTACTTGTCTAATTTTGGTGTTTAGTGTATACATTGTGTATAATACTTACCTCCAGAAGGAGTATTGTCTCTAAGATATTTTTGGTACTGTGTCACTCAAATAAATACCTTTATTTTTGGTAACACTGAGTATTGTCTTTACTTGTGTATAAGTACTGTGTAACTATTAGTGGTATTGCATGAGCTTTGCATGTCTCCTAGTTCAGCCTAAGCTGCTCTGCTATAGCTACCTCTATCAGCCTAAGCTGCTAGAACCCTACCACATTTCACTAATAAGGGATAACTGGACCTGGTATAAGTTGTAAGTACCCAAGGTACCCACTACAAACCAGGCCAGCCCCCTACACCCTCCCAGGGACAAACGCTGTCCAGAAGAAGTGAGTACCCGACCATGACCTCCCTATCAAACCCAGATCCCTTTTCTCCTCCTTCATTATACCCAATCCTGATTCTCTCACCAAGTCGTTATCCCACAATTGTACTATCAACATATTGGGACACGCTTGATCTGCAGTCAAATTTGATAAGCAAGGCAATAGCTGACCCCACCTCATATCCCCCACCACCCAACTCCACCACTGCAGATGAACATCATCAAAACAAAAACCCTGGTTTCTCCCCAAGGCCTCTTCTCTGTGTATTAGCCACCCACTTTATGAAGGAATGCCCCACAATCCAAATGGAGAAGGCCACCAGAGCCAGTCTTGCCACCCAACCTGTAAAATACAGGTGTTTAGTTTCAAACACCTCATCCTAATAAATCCATACTGATTCCAGTATCAGATTTATTATGACATGTACCTAGAGGGGACCTTAGAGGTACCCCCTGAAAATCTACTAGTGTCTTAGTGTGTTGATCAGCCTCCCCCACAGACACGTTTCTGACCCCCTGTATGTGAAAGTCTGCACTTCAGAGGCAAAAAACAATGCCTACTCTGGAGGAAGGTGTTATCACCTCCTCCGGCAGGATGGCTAGCAATTTAGCATATGTAGGATGGAGGTCTCTTCTGCCCTCTGATATGCGACCCTGGCTTATCCCAGACCTTGGGGACACCACCCCCTGCCCTGAGGCCCATTTGTCACCAGAGCAGGAGGGAAATTAGTTACTCAGGAGGGGTGTTTCACTTCTAGGCTAGTCACCCCTAAGGCGGCTACCTGAAGTGAACACTCAAGGAAGAGTTCCATTATCTTGTTTTGAGTGGAACTAGGAATACTGGATAGTGAAAATGCCCACTCTCCCGAGGAAGGTGTCATCTAGGGGGTGTAGTCACCCCAGGAATAAGTAACCCAATGACTATTACCCTACACTCCCCTAAACGCCCCTAAATTCAGTATTTAGCCCCCACTCTGACACCAGGACTTCAGAAGAAGAGCAGTCACGGCAAGAAACGAGGACTTCACCATCACTAGGAGCAAAACCCTGAGGGACTTCACAATAGATGAGCTCCACAACTAGAGTGGCCCTGCTGTGTTGTTATCTCTCCTCTGCAAGTTTACTGTGAACCTTGTGAACCACCACTAACTGACCAGTACCTCTGCACCCAAGCCCCCCAACTTGGGGACACAACTTCTGTCTTTGTCCCCTTGCCCCAGGCACCCCCTTGAGCCAAGCCCCATATTGGGTTCCACCAGTCTTATCCCCAAGTCCCCCCTTGCAGACCATGTTGTTTGACGGGTCCCTTTAAACCTTCCTGTTGTGGTGCTCAAGGCTACAAACTCCTCAAGCACCTCTGCACCCAAACGCACAAGGGCAGGTAACCCCGAACTGCTGGTAGTACTTGGGACATTAGCCCCCCAGCACCTTAAGTCCTAAGGGAGACCCCCAACAGTTTGTTAATAGCCCTATGCAGTGAATGCTTTTCTGATAGGTAACCCTTACCACGTTTGAGGCTCATGCCTCATATCTGCCAGTTGTGAACTTGCTTGTTCTTTCTTAAAAAGTCAATAAATAATCAAGTAAAAAAGCAAAACTTTGGTTGTTTTCTTTTTGCATGTAAATTACATAGTGTACCAGAAAATGTTATATTCATTTTCATTTTGCCTATTGCTGCTGGAATCTATCACTTTTTCTATAGTAGACAGTCTTCTCTTTTTCAGATCAAACTGTGCATCACTTTGAATCATCAAAACGCTCATTGGGATGAGCCTAACTGGAGGCAAATTTCCTGTCCCGCTTTAACAACAAATTGGACACACACTGAACAAAGTAGTAGTTTGGGAATAATCCTTTTCCACGTAAAAGGGAGGAGAATGGTTCTAGCCTTTAAGGCCATGATTTATACTTTTTGGTGCTAAACTTCACTAACGCAGTTTTTCACGAAAAAGTTTAGCACCAGCTTGCACCATTTCTGTGCACCAGTCGGGCACCATATCTATGGAATGGTGCAAGCCGGTGCAAAGTCTAGGCTAGCATTAAAAAAATGATGTTAGTCGGGTGGGGCTGGGGGTATGGAAGAAGAGAGTTTTGCACCAAAAAAAGACGTTAGGTAGGGTAGAGTAAAAAAAAACGACTCTAACCTGAGAGTCCTTTTCTGACGCAAAACCATCCATACCGCATGACTCCTGCCTAAGAAAAGGCAGGAGTCATGCCCGCCACCCCAGTGGCCAGCACAGGGGACAAGGGTCCCCTGGGCATGGACATTGGACCCTGTTCCATGTATGGGGGCCCATGTCAGGGCCCCCATGGCACTTTAAAAAACAAAATTAAATACCTACCTGTACTTACCTGGGATGGCGTCCCCCTTCCTCTGCAGTCCCTCTGGTGTGGGTGGGGGTGCCCCTGGGGCCTGGGGAGGGCACCTGTAGGTATATTCCATGGTGTTCCACCATGGAAATAGGCCCACAGGTCCACTAATGCCTACTCTGACCCAGGCGTTAACATTTTTTTTGACCCCTCCTCCCTCCCATGCACCATTTTAGCACTGGAGTATAAATATGGCGTTAAAGCCATAGAGTTATTTTTTGCACGGGAACGCCTACCTTGCATCTCATTAAGGCAAGGTAGGTTTCCATGTCCAAGAAATGACTTTAACTCCATAAATTTGGCACTAGACAGGTCTAGCGCCAAATTATAAATATGGAGTTAGTTGTGCACCGAAATAAAGTAAAACAAAATATGCTAATTCGGTGCAAACAGATTATAAATATGCCCCTAAATCTCTGGTGAAAAGGTCAGGTAAAGGTAACCAAATTTAAGTGAAGGTGACTTGGACCTTTCGAATTATAGAACACATTAATGCTTTGTGTTTAGTTTTCTATGAATGTACGCAAGTAGAAAGATTATGCGCTTGCCATAAGTGCCATTAGTTTATTGACCAACCTCGTGCTGTGTGTGCAAATATAATGGAGATAGGTGTCAGTGGTACTTGTGTAAAGAATAAAAGATGCATGGCTTTTATTGCCTTAAAGTGCAGTGGCTGAGAATGATCCATAGTATGGCCCAATAGCAGGGGGCATAGTTATTAGTAGTGCAGCAGGTGCAGTAGCACTGGGGACCAGGGGTCAGAGAGCCCACGTCACCCAATTAGTAGCTGCTCTTTACTTCAACACTAGGAGATAGTCGCATATTTCTGTGATTGCATTAGAGACCATGGTGCTCCAGCTACCCTACAGAGCAATGATCCTACATAAAGTTATATAATAAAGCTATATATAGTATGTTGGTTTATACTTGTAGCATCAACGTGTAATTTATTTTATTTTTTACCTCACTGGTTAAATGTTTTCACAACCCATAAATGGTGTGACACCATTACGTTTTGGAATATGCGTTCTTCGTCAAATATATTTGTGACCAATTACCATATTTATCGGCGTATAACACGCACCGGCGTATAACACGCACCTCATTTTAAGAGGAAATTTCAGAGAAAAAAACCCATTACATTTTATCGGCGTATAACACGCACACATCATTTGCCCCCTATTTTCAGGGAGAAAAAGTGTGTGTTATACGCCGATAAATACGGTAATGACATTTATGCAAGTGCACAACCCCTGTTGTCCACACCAGATCACTGAGGACTATAAGAAAAGCAAATATTCAAGTTCCACATAACAAAGCTTTTACCTATAAAATGAAAGACTTGCATGCATCATGTGTGCCTTTTAGATATTGTATACATAGCACATACAGTACAAAAGTAACTTATTTCTTATGCACTACACATTTGTTTTATAACACTGCTTGGCAAGATATATTTTGAAGATGCATACGTTTATTCTCAAACCCTCACCCTTCAACCACAATCGCTCTCAGGTTGCTTTAATCTTCAGTGCATTGAACCTCTGCAAGGAGTTTGCAGCTAGTTTGCATACAGATAGAGGGAATGTATTCTACACTATCTGCAGTATTCTTTTAGATCAATGCCATTGTGAGGATTACTGTACAATATATGGGGAGGTTGTGAGACCTTACTGTGTGGCTTGGGTTCAGTCAGGCTCGTTTGTAAAACCTCTTGCTCAACCCATGGCAGTTGTGACCTCTAAAAGCAAGGCTTAAACAAAGGAACTTGTGTAAAGCATGAAGAAGCACAAAACAAGAGTGCAAGAAAGCCACACAACACAAAAGAAATCTGACACCAATTTATAAAAATAGATTATATTTTTAAGAATTTGTAGACACCAAGATGAGCAAAATCCACCTGAGGATTCTGGAGATATAGCTTTTTAAGTAAAACGTAAATCTCATATTTTCAGTCCAAAGCGCAAATAAGCATAGGTAACTGTAAAGTTTGAAAACTTTTGAAAAGTTTAGAAGAGTTGTGCTTGGCTACTCTGGCCTGGACTGGGCGACCACTTCAGACATTGAGAAGGTCTGGGAGACCAATAGGAATACCTGAACAGTGGAGGGAGGAGCCAAGATGTGTGCCCAAAGAGGATGCACCTCACTGCAGCTGCGGCATTTGCTAGTATTGGGGCCACCCTCAGGCTCACAGGCGCTCGCGAAGGAATACTTGGAACCCATAGGTGTGCCCCCACTCAGGGGATAACACAAAGGAAGCAATGCATCCCCAATAGGAGTGTGCTGCCTGATGAAAACACAGCACGGGATGCCATTGTTATGGCCTGCCCTGCCGCAGGAGCTGTGGGAGGGCTGCGGCGTGGACCGCGGTAATAGCCGTCCCGCAGTACACTGCACCTTGGGGCCCCAGGAGGGGTTCCTGCAAGCATAGACAGAGCCACCAGCAGTCACCAGAGATCAATGCGGCACATCTGCAGGGTGCGGGGATGGCCTTGGAAAAAGTGAAGTGAGAGGTGCAGTCCACAGTCCTGGCTACTACTGAGAGATGCCATGCAAGGGGACTGAATCCAGGAGAGTTTTTTAGGCACTGCGGGGGAGGAGGGGGACGCTACCATCCACCCACACACACCTCAATACAATTGACTGCAAGGGGATGGCAGTCATGGTGATCCCTATTGGAGCGGGGCAGGTGCCATGTGATACATCAGTGGCTGGGCTTGAGGAGTACTGCACACGGAGCACCCCAGGGTGGCAGATGACCCCTCCACCAGGTAGAAAAATCCCCATTGGATGGGCTGGGATTATGAGGAGATCATCTCTGCATGCACATAGAAGTTGAAATGGCTGAGGTCTCAATGTTTCATGCTAGGGGGGGAATGAAGATATGCCTTCGCCAGGACTAACTGAACCGTAAAGGGGCTGCTGTTGAGCTCTTCTGGCAGAGGGCTGCCAAGTGAAGCAGAGGGGGCCTACATCTGGATGAGACTGACTACCAAAGAAAGTAACACCTCGCAGACCACACCTGACTGCTTGGCCTATTGCATAGAGCTCTGGGCTCAGCATTGACACCTGCCGCAGTGGTAGCCCCGGGGGTTCCACTTTTATTGCTGTACCAGGCGCAACACGTAATAATTCTTCCTTGCTCCTTGTGAGAATAGCGGTGGCCAGAATCACTCACCCCAGGCCCTGAACACATCAGTGACTCCCTGCCGGCTATGAATGCCACCAAAGTCCAAGGTGGGCACAGGCATGAACTCTAAGACCTGGTACCCAATTGAGGAAGGATTGGCTGAAATGGCACAGGGTGCAGCATCTAGCAGGGAGCTTACTATGAGGGACCCATCGCTCCACTCGACTATGGAATTTAAAAATCTAATTCTGGATGGCAACAAAGCCATCACAGAAAAAGATAGATGGGGTGACCATCACAGTGGCACTACTATGCTAAGACATGGACAAGATCACAGAGCGTGTGAAAGATCTGGGAAAAAGAACAGATGGAACAGATGAATTACAGGGGGCACACACTATCCAAGTGGCTGATCAGGAAAGGCGACTACAAACACAGTAGGACAGGTTGGCAGACTTGGATGTCAGATCAAGATGCAACAATGTCCATATACTTGGCCTGCTTGAAGGGAGAGAGACCACCCCAGTGGAACAGTTCCTACAAACCTGGCTTCCTATGGTGCTGCCCAGGTTGGAGGGTGATGGGAAGCTACCAGTGGACAGGGCTCATAGAACACCGGGCAGCGGACCCAAACAGGGGGCCCCATCATAAATGTTAATGGCTTGGATGCTACAATACAAAGACATGATGGGAATACTTGGGGTGGCACGACAGCAGGGCAATGTGGAGTATAAAGGCTACTGAATCTCTTTCTACCAAGAATACAGTGTGCCACCCAGAAGAGATGGAGGTGAAGCAGAAAGTAGGGGATTGAAGTCTGGACTATGAGCTGCTGCCGTCGGCACATCTGTAAGTGGATATACCAGGGAAGAGACACTTCTTTCACAAAGCAGAAGATGTTATTCAGTTCATTGAAAACATTGACATTGAGGAGAACCACATAACTATTGCATAGGTCCATGATTGCTGGGTGGGGGGAGCACCAATGCCATAATGTATGAGCCGGAAAGGGGGTGCTTTACAGCGGATTGAAAATGACATGCGAATCAGTGACAACTGGAGGGGCATACACATACAACACTGCTCTTTAGTGTGTGTGTGAGACCTAGGGGCATAACTACCACAGCACCCTGACACAGGGACCATGGTAACATCACACCAGGAAAGGAAAGTTTAATTGCAGTTAGGGGAGGTTAGGATGACATCATGTGTGTTGATTGTGGAGGCTGAGTTTGGAGGGGCCACACGGGAGTGGGAGCATCACGGGTAGTTGTTTTGTCAGGGGGGTATTTGTTTCAGATCATCAGACAGAGAGGCCTGGGGTACCTGTACCACAAGGATAAGCTGGCGTGACCGAGATGGGCATGCAATAGACACACACACAACACACATGAGGGTGATAGCGCTATCCTGGAATGTTAAGGAGATACAGAACACCATTAAGCATCAGAGAATTTAAACTTATGCGAAGAAATACCAAGCAAAGATAACACACCTGCTAACACAGAAACATGAGAAGCTACAAACTAAATGGGAGGTGGACTATGGTACTCTAGCTTGTTGAGTGGCGTACACTGAAGAGGCATGGGGTGGAGTTGCATACAGTGTAATAGAGTAGAGTTGACTGGCATAGAGTGGAGTTGTGTGCAGTGTAATAGAGCAGAGTGGAGTGGCACTGAGTGGAGTAGCATACAGTGAGGTGGCATATAATGGGGAAGTGTAGACTGGAGTGGCATACAGTGGCATGGGTAGAGTGTACTAGCATACAGTGGCATGGCATATATTGGATTGGGGCCCAACCGAATAGCATTGAATGAAGTGGTGTAGAGTGGAGTGCCGTGCATTCAGTGGAGTGGTGTACAGTGAAGTAACGTACTACAGTGGAGTTTTTTAGAGTAGAGTGGCTACAGTGGAATAAAGTAGAGTGGAGTGGCCTACAGTAGAATGGCAGATAGTAGACTAGCGTATAGTGAACTAGCATCCAGCGGAGTAGCATACAGTGGAGTGGCCTAAACTGGAGTCGCGCACGGTGGCATTGCATACAGTGTAATAGTGTAGAGTGGAGTCTTGTATATTGGAGAGGTGTAAAATGGAGTGGTGTAGAGTGGAATAGCATTTAGTAAAGTGGCCACAGTTGTATTGCATATGGATGTATGTGAAATTTAGCAGCAATGTAGATTATGGTGTGCAGAGTGACACAAAACAGCAAATTGTGCTGCCTTGTGTTTCTCCAGATTTACCATTCAATGCAGGGCCACACATGGTGACCTTGCATTAGTTTGTAAATCTGACTTAAGTATTGCATTGCTCATGCAACACCATAAGTGACGCAGGTGTACAGCAATCTAATAATACAGCTAGGCCTTAGATATATTTTGGGCCGTTGTATATCGCAATAACGTTGCCGTATACCATGGTACCTGACAATGACAGGCCAGTATATCATTTGATAATGGCTGTTTTTAGAGAATGAGAAGGCTGTGTTCAGTGTTAGGGACTTAGATATAAGTAAGTAATAGGTCCCTATCTATTACCAATTTATTTGAGTCATAATAGTTAGGGAAATATTATTATTATTATTATTATTATTATTATTGTTATTATTATTATTATTATTATTATTATTATTATTATTATTATTATTATTATTTATAATATATATTTGTTTATTATTATTATTATTATTATTATTATTATTCGAATTATCATTATAATATATTTTTTTAATGAGTATACAACCATGTACCGTGGAAGCTACACAAAACTTTGTGACACTTCGCAAAAGTACAGCGGTCAATGATATCACTATGTTTAAATGCCTTATAACTTACAAAAACTTACCCTTTTTAACAGCAGTACCCAAAAAGTATTATCTCTGCACTCTAATGTATAATCCTGCCAACATTCAGCTGTTTTCGTGCTACATCAAATACAATAGTTAATGGAGAATGCGTTGGTGGAAGGACACATTTTGAGACCCCCATTTTTCATTGCACTCCCTTAAGAATTTACCGCAACAATTTACTGTTATCTCAAAATGTAGAAAATGCTATAGGTCTGGAAAGTTTTCTGTTGAATTGCCTCAATCTTTGTAAAGTACAACTTGTCACCTGTACGGGTGCCAGGTGTTAGAAGAGGGTCTTCACTTGAAGAACCAGGTGTTGAGTCCTTTCCTGAATAGGTCAATGTAAGGGAGGTCTGGAGTGGATGGGGAGAGTGTTCCATGCCTTGGCGGTGAGGTGGGTGAAGGAGCGGCCTCCTGCGCAACAGCAGCGAGCAGAGGGTTCTGTGCGAGGTGCAGGTGTGTGGAGCGAAGGTTCCTGCTGGGGTTCTGGAAATGCAGACATTGGTTCAGGTAGGCAGGTTCCTGGTCATGGAGGGCTCTAAAGGCGTGGGTGAGGAGCTTGAAGTGGTATCTCTTCGGGACCAGGAGCCAGTGGAGCTCTTTCCGGTGCTGAGTTTGGGCTCTCTTGGGCAGGTTGAGAATCAGTCTGGCGGCTGCGTTCTGTATTGATTGGAGCCTTTGCCTGAGTTCAGTGGTGGCAACTGCATAGAGTGTGTTGCCGTAGTCAAGATGGCTGGTGATGAGGGCATGAGTCACTGTCTTTCTTGTGTTGATGGTGAGCCACTTGAAAAGTTTCTGGAGCATGCAAAACATGTGAAGCCAGGCTGAGGCGATAGAGTTGACCTGACATCTCATTTAGAGCTCACTGTCTAGGATGATGCCAAGGTTGAGGGCATGGTCTTTCAGTGTGGGAGTGGGGCCAAGCTCCGACAGCCACCAGGAGTCCTTTTCTTTCATTCATTTACTTTATTCGGTACATAAATACCATAAAAGACATCAAATAAATAAAACATACAAATTTCTTAATCATTAAAATTTCTAAAAACGTTATTAAGACATTTTCCGAATACCATGAGCAGCATGTATGAAATTTAACACAGCCTGAATTGTGTCCATATTTCCCAGATCGTGTAAATGGGAATAAGCAAGCTGGCTAGTTCTAATACTATTACACAAAAATAACGGGCGTAAAAACCTTTTTCTTGGAACAACATGTAAAGTGCAAAAAAGCATAAAATGTAATGTACTCTGAGGTGTCTTTCCATCGCAGAGACAAGGAGGGAGGTTCTTAAACCAGGTTCCACATACTGGAAATGCTACCAAGTAATGTAAAATATTTAAACGTAGCCTCGTGAGTAAAAACCTTTGTCGCTCATGATTAATAATGGTCAGATACAGCTTTGGTTGAAATTGCTGTGTCTCATACCTCAACCATAATCTCATTACACCAGATGCTGACTCCATGGCCTGATTTTTCTGCCAGAATATATCTTTAACCTTCTTAATGTCCTGTCTTGTTAGGGTGTCTGGTTTAAGAAAAAAATCCCCTAATCCTAGTGATAGGAGAAAGAGATAAACATATCTAAGCCAGGGTATATCCAGGGATCGTGACAAGAGGAGACAATCCTGTATCACCTTTCTACATAAATGCGCTTCTGGCTCAGTCCAGATTTTGACCCACAATATTACAGGTTGAAGTTTTATATAGCTAGATATGTATCTCAAGCCTACCTCTTTGTGACAGAACTTTACTGGAGTAGATTGAGGGACTGCTCATAACCTTCTTAAAAATTTATTTTTTATAGTCTGAAGTCCTGTACATTCTGCATACCCCCATACCCCGGCTCCAAATGTCGCAATAGAAAGACACTTAGAGGAGAAGACATTTATCATTTCCTTAAGAGGTTTATGTCGGAGTCTTTTCGCAAACCTAAAAACTGCTTCAATGGCTTTTTGGAATTGTATTGAGCGTATATTAACTAAAAATTTCAAATTAAAATCTACATCAATAGGAACCCCCAGATACGTAAAATGTGGGACCTTGAGTATCTCATGCCCGTCTAAAACTAATTTTTTTCATTTTTGCTAATTTGGGTCCGGTCTTCATCACAAATGACTTAGGTCCAGATGTAGCAAACCATTTGCGACTCGCAAACGGCGAAAATCGCCGTTTGCGAGTCGCAAACGTGGGTTTGCCATGCAGAAATGCATATTGCGAGTCGTTACCGACTCGCAATATGCATTTCCGACTCGCAAATAGGAAGGGGTGTTCCCTTCCTATTTGCGAGTCGCAGTGGGATGCAATACCATTTGCGACCGCGTACGCGGTCGCAAATGGCATCGCAGTTACCATCCACTTCAAGTGGATGGTAACCCACTCGCAAATTGGAAGGGGTCCCCATGGGACCCCTTCCAGTTTGTGACTGGACCCAAAAATATTTTTTCAGGGCAGGGTGTGGTCCAAGGTACCACTCCCTGCCCTGAAAAAATACCGAAACTAAAGGTTTCGTTTTTTTTTTTAAGTGCAGCTCGTTTTCCTGTAAGGAAAACGGGCTACACTTAAAAAAAAAAAAACTGCTTTATTTAAAAGCAGGTCACGAACATGGAGGTCTGCTGACGTTAGCAGGCCTCCATGTTAGCGAGTGCCTATACTCGCTATGGGGCCGCAATTTGCGACCCACCTCATGAATATTCATGAGGTGGGTCATTGCGACCCCATAGCGAGTCGCAGTCGGTGTCTGAGACACCGTACTGCATAGCAATTTGCGACTTGCAAATTGCGAGTCGCAGGGACTCGCAATTTGCAAGTCGCAAATTGCCGTTTTGCTACATCTGGCCCTTAGTTCTATTTATTTTAGGACCAAGGTTCCCCATAAAAGTATTAAAAGCATTTAATAATAGCTGGAGGCCATTTGCTGTCCTTGAGATGAGTACAGCATCGACCGCATACAGAAGTACAGGGATTGGAGAATTATTGATAACTGGGGAATCCTTCCCTGATTCGCAAAGAAATTTCTCTAGGCCGTTTATTTACAAGAGAAAAAGAAAAGGGGCAAGGACACATCCCTGTCTAACCCCCTTTAGTGAGGGAAATATCTCTGTCATTCATCCCTCCTGAGAATAACGGACCAAGCCTCTGTACAGGCATGAAGTTTACTAAGTAATATGACTATATCTTTATCCACGCCCATATCCAGCATTACCATCCACAGTTTCTCCCTATTGACTGTATCAAAGGCACAGGACAGATCCATGAATGCTAGATGTATGCAGCCTCTTTTAACTTTAGTATATTTCTGGACTATGAGAGTCAAGTTAAGAGTTTGTTCCACTGTGCCAACACCTGGGCGAAAGCCAAATTGTATTTCTGAGAGGGAGTGAGATTCAGTTGCCCATTCTTCTAGCTTATTTAGGATCACTCGACCTAAAATTTTGACTGAGCTATCCAATAAAGAAATTGGGCGATAACACAAAGGATCAGCCCTGTCTCCCTTCTTAAAAATCTGGACGATGATCGCCTCTTTCCAAGAATCTACTAGAGGGCCTGCCACAGCTGATCTCAGAACATTAGTAAGCAGTGGTCCCCAGAAATCTGGAAGTGCTTTATATAAATCAGCAGGAATTCTGTCTGGGCCAGGGGCTTTCTCAGGGGGGCAATCTTGAATGGCTTGTTTAACATCGTCCACACTTATAATATTACTAAAAGCCAGACTTAGCTGATCATTTCCTGCAAACTTCAGACACTTTAACATTTCTGGTTGAACATTTGTCTCTGTGGCAAAAGTTTTTTTTAAATAGTCCACCCAAGTTTTGGCTGGAATGACAGTATCCATGGGCGTCTCATGTTTGTCATTCGACAATAAAGAGTTAACCACACGCCAAAATGCAGTTGTATCTTTAATTTTACTTGCAACCATCAGTTCCTCCCACGCAGATTCACTTAGTTCAACTTTCCTTTTAGCAAGTGCTTCTTTGTAGTTTTTCCTAGCAATCTTAATTGCTTGTCGATCTTGAGGAGATGCATTGATTGTTTTCTTTAACTTACTTAAGGATGTGGTACATGCGTGATTAAACCATCTTGAGCCATGGGCTTTGTTAGTGCGTGAGGGCTGTAATTTCTACGCCATATACTTTGTCAGAGAGGAAAATGCATGGACGATTTCATGGGGGGCCCTATCTTCATCCAGGGATGTCATAACATCTGACCATTTATTCAGAAATAGATCTTTGAAAAAGGTATTACTATTTATCTTTCCCCATTTAATTGTGAGTCCTTTTTGGGATGAGAGCTTCATAGCAGAATGTTGCTTCCCTCTTCTTGAGTCGCTCGTCAAATCCAGGTTAATCACAATAGATAAGGGGTTATGGTCACCCTGAATTGTCCTGCAATAGAGGATAGTTCTCTGGAATAAATAATATAATCAATAACAGTATGAGTGTCCCCCCTTACAAATGTTGGTATCCCTCTAATAGCTGGTATGGAAAAAGAAGAGAATTTGCTGTTATCAAAGAATTAAGAGCATTCCCATATGGGGAGTGTTTAAAATGTTGAGTGGGATTATCATTTTTGTCCAAAAGTCCACAACAGTCCAAGAACTCTGGCTCTCACAGGTGGGCATTAAAATCACCAACCCAGACTATTCTTAGGTCCTTTTTACTAATAGTTGTTACCTTATGTATTAACGTCTCCAAACTACTAACCACACTTATATCAGAATTATCGAAAGTATTGTTATAATAGTTGATCAGTAGTATATCAAATGGCTCTGCTACTTTCAAAGAGAAAGCCAGAAAAAAAGGAGATGTGCCCACAACACGTGCTTCCATCCCTCCGGCCTCCACAGATAGAAAAGTAACCAGACCGCCCTTAGCTCTATCAGTGGAGGCCTTAGTTGCAGGAACACTATGGGGGTCATTACGACCCTGGCGGACGGTGTAAAAGGTGCGGTAATACTGCAAACAGGCCGACGGACAAAAAAAGGGAATCATGACCCTGGCGGAAACCGCCAACAAAGAAAGCCACTTTAACACACCGCCCGCCACGGCGGTACAGACAAGCAGCGCTGCGGTTATCACCAACAGACAGGCGGGAGACAATGTACCGCCCACACCATTACAATCCGCCACCTTTTCCGGGGCGGATTCACCGTGGATAAAAACACGGCGGATACAGCTTTTGCAATAGGAAAATGCTCACCTTCTACACATCTCACGAGGAACGACGACTCCATGAACCCGGAACTCCAAATACTACCTGCCCTTGTCTTTCTGCTCCTTTACGACCAACAGCGACGTAGGCGCAGAAGATTCCGGTGAGTACTGCATCTATGACACGGGGGAGGGGGAGGCAAAAGTTAGGGGGACACCCACCAAACACCCCCACCCTCGCATATCACAACATACACACCAATGCAGTCAAAAATATCACATTAACAACCCACAATCCCCCCGGAAGAATGCAAACACAAAGCGAATTTCGGTCAAACATTGTAATGTGCCAATATACATGTCATACACAAATATACAGATATATATCTCTAAATCACTCATAATTACATATACAATACAAAAAGTAGTGCAGATATGTACACAACAATGTCCGTGCACCAACAGTCCAAAAATGCATGGGCGAGGCCCACAATAGATACCTGACCAAAATCGGAGAGAACACTGCCGGGGCATCAGATAGAAACACTACAGGCACCTCAGGGGGAAGGGAAGGGGGGCACCTCAGCCACATGAATGCGAAGCCAGATCCACAATGGGGCTCCATGCCCACTCTGCCATCCTGGGGAGGGCAAAGCCACAGTCTCTCAAGTCTATACAGTGGGTGGTTGCCCACTGTGCCATCCTGGGGAGTGCAAAGCCACAGTCCTTCAAGTCTATACAGTGGGTGATTTGCCCACTGTGCCATCCCGGGGAGTGCAAAGCCACAGTCTCTCAAGTCGCTACAGTGGGTGGGTTGCCCACTGTGCCATTCTGGGGAGTGCAAAACCACAGTCTCTCAAGTCTATACAGTGGGTGGGTTGCCCACTGTGCCATCCTGGGGAGTGCAAAGCCACAGTCTCTCAAGTCAATACAGTGGGTGGGTTTCCCACTGTGCCATCCTGGGGAGTGCAAAGCCACAGTCTCTCAAGTCTATACAGTGGGTGGGTTGCCCACTGTGCCATCCTGGGGAGTGCAAAGCCACAGTCTCTCAAGTAGATGCAGGTCTCCACTGGTTCTGGGGGGGGACTGGTGCCCAGACTGGATGAGTCTCCCCGTGAAAGTTCCTGTCCTGTCACTGTCCCAGCTGCACATGGGATAAGGATGCCTGATGTGGCGGTCCATTCATTCCTACACAATGCATGCCCTGTTCAGCGGTTCTTTGCCATGGCGGTCTTTGCCCTGTTCAGCGGTGCTTTGCAATGGCGGTTCAGGACTGTTCAGCGGTGCTTTGCCATGGCGGGTCAGGACTGTTCAGCGGTGCTTTGCCATGGCGGTCTTTGCCCTGTTCAGCGGTGCTTTGCCATGGTGGTCTTTGCCCTGTTCAGCGGTGCTTTGCCATGGCGGTTCAGGACTGTTCAGCGGTGCTTTGCCATGGCGGTCTTTGCCCTGTTCAGCGGTGCTTTGCCACGGTGGTCTTTGCCCTGTTCAGCTGTGCTTTGACATGGCGGTCTTTGCCCTGTTCAGCGGTGCTTTGAAATGGCGGTTCTGATACGGACATTGGTGTGTGGCATGACGATCTCCACACTGGACATTGGCGTGTGGCATGACGATCTCTACACTGGACATTGGTGTGTGGCATGACGATCTCCACACTGGACATTGGTGTGTGGCATGACGATCTCCATACTGGACATTGGTGTGTGGCATGACGATCTCCACACTGGACATTGGTGTGTGGCATGACGATCTCCATACTGGACATAGGTGTGTGGCATGACGTTCCATCATTGGCCAGCGGGACTGTGGCATCCTGTCCCCTCCTGGGCTGTGACTCCGGCGGTGGTCTCCTGACCAGTAACGATACTTGTGCACTCCTGGGCTGTGACTCTGGCGGTGGTCTCTGGACCAGTGACGATACTTGGGCCCTCCTGGGCTGTGACTCCGGCGGTGGTCTCCTGACCAGTAACAATACTTGTGCCCTCCTGGGCTGTGACTCCGGCAGTGGTCTCTGGACCAGTGACGATACTTGGGCCCTCCTGGGCTGTGACTCCGGCGGTGGTCTCCTGACCAGTAACGATACTTGGGCCCTCCTGGGCTGTGACTCTGGCGGTGGTCTCCTGACCAGTAACGATACTTGTGCCCTCCTGGGCTGTGACTCTGGCGGTGGTCTCTGGACCAGTGACGATACTTGGGTCCTCCTGGGCTGTGACTCTGGCGGTGGTCTCTGGACCAGTGACGATACTTGGGCCCTCCTGGGCTGTGACTCTGGCGGTGGTCTCTGGACCAGTGACGATACTTGGGCCCTCCTGGGCTGTGACTCCGGCGGTGGTCTCTGGACCAGTGACGACGGTGCTGGCGGTTGTGTCTGGACCGCCGGAAAAGATGGCGCACTTCTCCTCCGTGACACTCACAACAGGCTGGGCAGACTTCCTCTGGACCTTCCCCACCTTTTTTGGAGTTACAGCTGACTCACCAATCACCTTCGATCCCATTTCACTTGTTGTCCCACCAGGAGTCTTGACACGGTCCCGTCGTCCACTCTCCAATTTCAGAGCCTTTACAGGGGGTGGGCTGCCAGTGCCTTGGCTCCGGGTCCTACTGCCTGCCCTAGTGGACGGTGCACTCCAAAAACCAGGAACACGCACCACTGGTACTGGAGGCTTTTTGGCTGAGGTGCTACGACAGGACTGATGAATTGGAGGGGGGGGGGGCAAAAAGGTCAATTTGACATAGGGACAGTTTCTGACGGGCACTGGGATGGGTAGAAGGAGGGGGTCTGGGAGTGGAGGAGGAGGAGGTGGTTGTAGGAGGTGTCACTTTAGGTGTTTTGGGTGCAGGTGCAGGTACTGGAGGCTGTCGTGAGGTGGATGGATGTTGGGTGAGTGATTGCCGGCGTTTGTGTACTTCGGGAGAGGGCGTCACAGACACACTGGGAGAGGACACAGGGGACATGTAAATGGCAGTGTAGGTGGTGAGTGCAGGTGAGCGGCTTGTGGTGCTGGGTGTCCTGGTGCGAGTCCTAGTGCCTGTAGATGTGGTGCGTGCAGGTGTGTGTGTAGACGAGACTGGGAGGGAGGAGGGAGAAGAGGAGGAGGGGGACACAGTGGAGACAGTGGATGTTGCTGTATCTGTATGGGTGTGATGCTTGTGTGAGTGCCTGTGGTGTGTGTGGTGCCTATGTTTGCTTGAGCTACTTGTGTGTGTTGACTTGTGTGCATGCTGGTCTGTAGGTGTGCTTGGGATAGGCTGGGGTACAGGGGATTGGGTCTGGGTGGAGGAAGTTGGAGGGGGGAGGCTAGACACAGGGACAATGCCTGCCATCAGTGCTGAGGCCAGAGATTGCAGGGTTCGCTGAAGGGCAGCCTGACCAGAATGAATGCCCTCCAGGAATGCATTACCGTGTTGCAACACCCTTTCTACACCCTGGATGGCATTCACAATGGTAGACTGCCCAACAGTGAGTGACCTGAGGAGGTCAATGGCCTCCTCACTGAGGGCAGCAGGGGTGACAGGGGCAGGGGCTGAGGTGCCTGGGGCGAAGGTGATGCCCACCCTCCTGGGTGAGCGGGCACGGGGCGAACGCTGAGGGGCTGCTGGGAGGGCGGTGCTGGTAGGGGAGGTGGCGGAGTGCCTGTAGAAGTGGGGCACACAGATGCTGCCGCCACCACAAGGGAGCTCCCATCGTCGGATGAGTCCGGGACGCTGGTTGCTGATCCGGTGGCCGACGTGAAGTTCCCCTCGCCCTCCATCCCACTGGTGCATTCAGAGTCTGTGGTGTGGCCCTCCATGGCCATGTGGGATGCAGCTCCCTCGTGCTCCGGTGCCACTGTACCTCCGCCTGATGATGCTGATGTACAAAAGGACAGGGAGAGCAGGAAAAGGGGGGGGGAGACAGAAGTAAGAGAGTTTTAGTGCATGGCATACCGCTACCGTTGGGGGACAAGACAGACGCAGCAGCCCCATGCATTACGCCGTGCTCCTGGCCTCTGCACATGCAATTTCTGGGATATGGCCTACATGGCAGTGGTGGAAATCTGCGCACGTAGATGCCACAGGGGCAACTATACCTCAACTTGCCACTCTTCTGAGGTGGGGTAGAGTGCCACATGGCCTACATTACATTACTGCCTACCTAACTCGCCTTGGCCTAGGGACACCCACAGCCCACCTCCCCCACCCAGACCCCTCCACTGCACGCAAAGTCCATAGAATGAGGTTGTACTCACCCCCTTGTGTCTGCTGTGATGTCCTTAAGCGCCCATCCAACACCGGGTAGGCCACCGCCAGGATCCGGAACATCAGGGGGGTCATGGTGCGACGGGCACCCCTCCCACGTTGGGAGGCCATCCCCAGCTGAGCCTCCGCCGTCTTCTTGCTGCAGCGGCGAATGTCCTCCCATCTCTTCCGGCAGTGGGTGCCCCGTCTCTGGTGGGCCCCCAGGGCCCGGACGTCCTTGGCGATGGCACGCCAAATGTCCCTCTTCTGGTGGGTGCTGACCTACATGACATGCACAAGGGAAGAGGAACAGTCATTACCAACTGCACCATCAATGTGAGTGTCCCCCTCCCTACTCTGACCATGCGGCCCATTTATTCCCATGCTTTACTGTAGTATGAACTCTGCCCCCTTCCCTCTTCCACCCAGCCCTGTCCACCCAGGCCTAGCCCATACAACGTGCTCCCTGTGTACTAACCTGTTGGTCTGGAGGACCGTAGAGTAGCATGTACTGGGGAGGACCTCATCCACAAGTTTCTCCAACTCCTGAGCAGTGAAGGCAGGGGCCCTTTCCCCAGACGCAGCAGCCATCGTCGCTTCCAGACCGAGGTCACAGCAGCACTAGCAGTGTAGGTCCTCTCCTGTCGAAGGTCAGGTATCCAGTGATTGAACAGATAGAAAATGGCGGTGACGTCCGCTGTGGTGCGCATCATCACCGCCGGCGCACCTGTTCATTGGCTCCTGGGACCCATAGGGTCCAATGTTAACCAATGCAGCATTGCGCCGCGGTCTACGGCCGCCTACCGCGACGGTGTGCAACGCCAGCGCTGTTACCCCACAATCCCATTGTCCCAGTTTAGAGGTCAGGCAGCCGCCATTTCAGGGGCCCACATGGATTCATTTTCAACTGCGTCACACATACCGAGGCCTACACTCAACACACATACAGGAAGGGTTTATTGTCTGGTGTAGTCTTGTGTGTGACTGTGGGTACATACCTGGAGGAATAGTGACTGTTTCTTCGCTGTTGTCCTTCCGAGGCACCGTCAGCTGGGACATATGAGAAGATGGCGGAATACTCCGGTGTACCGACCGCTGGTGGACCTGTTGACAATGGAAGAGAGACATTTAATCGTGACCTACAGGTTTGACTGTGCCACAATCCAGGAACTGTGTACCCAGTTGGAGCCAGACCTGATGTCACCAATCCGCCATCCGACTGGAATCCCGCCTGACGTGCAGGTGCTGTCAGTGCTCCATTTCCTTGCAAGTGGGTCTTTTCAGACAATAGTGGCCATGGCATCAGGGATGTCCCAGCCTATATTTCCAACGTCTTGTCCACAGTGTTGTCTGCCCTGCTAAAACACTTAAGGAGATACATCATTTTCCCTGAGGTGGAGGATTTGCCTACAGTGAAAGGTGACTTCTATGCCCTTGGACATATCCCCAACGTCATAGGTGCCATTGATGGGACCCATGCAGCTCTGGTCCCCCCCGCAGGAGTGAACAGGTGTACAGGAACAGGAAGAGTTATCATTCGATGAATGTTCAGATGGTCTATTTGGAAGACCATTACATCTCTCAGGTAAATGCTATGTTCCCTGGCTCTGTGCATGACGCCTACATCCTGCGGAATAGCAGCATCCCTGATATGATGGGTCAACTCCAGAGGCACTGTGAATGGCTATTGGGGGACTCTGGTTACCCCAACCTTTCCTGGCTATTGATCCCAGTGAGGAATCCCAGGACCAGGGCAGAGGAACGCTACAATGATGCCCATGGGCGGACTAGGAGGGTTATCGAACGCACCTTCGGCCTCCTTAAGGCCAGGTTCAGGTGCCTAGATATGACAGGTGTGTCCCTATTCTACTCACTGAAGAAGGTGTGCGACATCATCATCGCCTGCTCCATGCTCCATAATTTGGCATTGCGACGCCAGGTGCCTTTTCTGCAGGAGGATGATCCAGATGACGGTGTTGTTGCAGCTGTGGAGCCTGTGGAGCCTGTGGACAGTGATGAGGATGAAGCTTAGGAAGAAGAAAACGACAACAGGGAGTCAGTCATACAGCAATATTTCCAGTGAAACTCAGGTGAGTACATTTTCCGCTTTAACAGTACATTAACTTTCACACGTCTACCTCTATCCTGTACCGACATTTCACTCACTATTTTTTAACTGAGTTGGCCCCTTCCATTTCAGTTTCACAAATGTGGTAACCTACGTGTCAACTGCTTGCATCCTTGATGGGCTTGTGATGTGTGACATTGATATATTAGCCTTCCAATGGGTAACCCATTATGACACTGTCATTGATAATACAAAATTACAAATCATAGACTGACTCCAGTTTTTTTAGTGTTTCAAGGGTGTTTATGTAAGTGCTAAAAAATGAAGGGGGGTTGTAAAATGGTGATGGGTGATGGTGGAGGAATGTCCATGGCAGAGTCCAGTCTATTAGTCTCACATGTACATTGTACATCTGCCCATTGGAAGTGGAGCTGGGGCAGTTCCGATTTGGACAGGGTAACAAAGTGGGACAGAGGGGGGACAATCAGGGTGGTCTTATTTCCTGGCGGGGGTCTTGCCATCTTGCTCTGTCCTGTTCCTGGATCTCAGGGACCGCTTGTGTGGTGGTTGTCCGTCTGCAGGGGGTGGGGTGCTGGTGTGGTGGTCCTGTGGCGGGGCGTCCTGTCCACTAGCGCCGGCGGAGGTGGTGGGCAGTTCATCGTCCTGGCTAGTGTCAGGGGCCCCTTGGAGTGCCACGGTGTCCCTCAAGGTCTTTTGAATGTCCGTCAGCACCCCTACGATGGTGCCCAGGGCAGAGCCGATGGTCCTGAGCTCCTCCCTGAACCCCAAATACTGCTCCTCCTTCAGACGCAGGGTCTCCTGCAACTTGTCCAAGACCGTCGCCATTGTCTCCTGGGAGTGGTGGTATGCTCCCATGATGGAGGAGAGGGCCTCGTGGAGAGTTGGTTCCCTTGGCCTGTCCTCCCTCTGTCGCACAGCAGCCCTCCCAGTTCCCCGGTGTTCGTGTGCCTCCGTCCCCTGGACCATGTGACCACTACCACTGCCCCCAGGTCTCTGTTGTTGTTGGGGTGGTGGGTTAGCCTGGGTGCCCTGTAGTGGTGGACACACCGCTGATTGACCTGTCCTGGGTAGGGAGGTTTTGGCCCGCTGGGTGGGTGCTGTGCTGGTGTTACCAGAGGGTGTAAGCTCGGTGTTGGGCTGTGGCTGGGCAAGGGGAACCGACTGTCCTGAGGCCCACGATGGTCTGGGCTGGTCATCAAGATCCAGTAGGGCAGAGCTGCTGTCGTCACTGTGGGCCTCTTCTGGGGGTGGAGTGGTGTTGTCTGGACCCTCTGGTGTGGTGATGTTCCTTCGGGTTCCTGCGGGGGTATAAGTGCATGATTATTGCATGTGTGTGTTTCATGGTGTGCAATGGTTGGGTGTGCGTGAACCCCAGTGCAGGCATTCCTGTGTGGGGGCTTGTGTGGTGATGGTTGGGGGGTGTTCTGGGTATGTGCAGTGGGCATGCTTTAGTGAGGGGTGACCATGCTTACTTGTGTCATGCAGGGCTTGGTGTTCGGATGGGTGGTTTGTGTTATGGGTACATTAGTGAGGAGTTTGGGTGATAGAGAAGGGTGTGAGGGTGGGGGGGTGTGATAGCATGCAGGTAGGGTGGGGGATGTGATAGTTAAGACTTGACGTACCAGTGTCCGTTCCTCCAACGACTCCTTCGAGGCCCTCAGGATGCAAGATGGTCAAGACTTGCTCCTCCCATGTTGTTAGTTGAGGGGGAGGAAGTGGGGGTCCGCCGCCAGTGCGCTGTACTGCGATGTGGTGCCTGGATACCGTTGAACGCACCTTCCCCCGTAGGTCATTCCACCTCTTCCTGATGTCCTCCCTATTTCTTGGCTGCTGTCCCACTGCGTTGACCCTGTCCACTATTCTTTGCCATAGCTCCATCTTCCTGGCTATGGAGGTGTGCTGCACCTGTGAGCCAAATAGCTGTGGCTCTACCTGGAGGATTTCCTTCACCATGACCCTGAGCTCCTCCTCGGAGAAGCGGGGGTGTCTTTGGCGTGACATGGGGTGGTGTGTGTGATGTGTGGGGTGGTGTATGTGGTGATGAGTGTGGTGAGTGTAGTGGTATGTGGTGTTTTGTGCATGGATGTAGTGTGGGTGATGGTGTTGTGTGCCTCTGTGTGATGGGGTTGTCTATTCTGTGCTCTCTCTCTCGCCTTCTCTCTGAATTACTGGTTGTAGGGGTTTGTGGGTGATGTGGGTGATGTGGGTGATGTGGGTGTGTGTTTTATATTGTATTGGATGTGTGGGAGTGGTGTGTGTATGTGTATCAGGTGTGTGTATTTGGAATTGTCCAATGTGGTAGTGTTTTGTAGATGTGTGTGTATTTTGAGCGCAGCGGTGTGTACCGCCAATGGAATACCGCGGTTGAAAGACCGCCGCGTGGATTCGTGTGTCGTAATAGCATGGCCGTGTTTCTGTTGGCGTGGAGGTGGAGGATTTGTTTCTGCATGTTTATCGCTGACCTTTGGTGTGGCGGTATTATGTGGGTGTCTGAATTTCGGCGGATTCCGTGATGTGTGTCATAATAGCTGTGGCGGTCTACCGCCGCCGCGGCGGTGTATTGGCGGTCTTCTGCACGGCAGTAAGCGCCTTATACCGCCAATGTTGTAATGACCCCCTATATGTGGTATAGCCATTGATATGCGGGGATTCTGTGAGCCAGGTCTCCTGGCAGCAGATAAAAAGATTTTCCGTCACTAATTTTATCCAGTCAGGGTTTCCAATTTTTTATTTTAAACCTGCAACGTTCCAGGAGATAATCCCTAAAGTGTCATACCCTGTGTATCATGTATATCGGGGGCTCCCTTGGATTGCAAGAGGGACTGTGGCAATATATTTGTCTCCAGGGGGCCTTTCAGAGAAGGCTCGATTACTAATGGTCAGTCTAACTGCTCTATTGAGGTCAAAGGCTTATGCCTGTTAGATAATATCAAGACAGTGTCAGGGGAGTTAGAGGGACCAGGGTTGCTGAAATTCTGATTCCCAGAACAAGTTGGATCCAGGTAACATGGATTTAATGTCGGAAGAATAAACTTAGTCAGACTTTGTACTCTTATAGGCCCTGCAGGTGGTCTCATAATCGAAAGATGGTGGTACAAAGCATTGACAGTCCAGTGGCTCCTTAAGTTTATTATGATACAATCCCCAGGTGATGCTTTAGGAGATGGGCCAACCCAAGGAACCCTTCTTACAGTTAAAATGTCCTCATGGAAATCTACCAGCCCTCCAGAGTGCTTTCCTACCCAGTGAGTCACTTTATTTAGCAGTGACACATGGGACTCGGGATGAGTGTTTTCTAATATAGGGACATTTTCCAAGATTAAGATATAGGGGGCACATGCCAACGGAATCCTCGGGCAGGCTATTTGAGTTCTTGTTATCTCATGACCCATTAAGCCTTCCCTTTTGGTTATACCCCGCTGTGACTGTAGGTTTATAGAATCCTGGAATGCCTCTAAACTCAGTGGTTTTTGGATTGAATTCTGGGCAGGAGTCAACCTACAATTTTGGTGCTGGTGCTGGTGAACAGGCGGAGCTGGTAAGCAAAGTGGGACAGAGTGATTGTGATTGTTCTGAGTTTCTGCCCTCGATGGTATAGGGTTTATATTTATTATAAGTTCAACCTTCTGCTCAAGGGTGGCCACTCTCTCCAGAACTGACGAACACAGCTTTTTAATATCTCTAAGTTGATCTACAATCTGAGAGAAACAAGTTATGATTGGATCCAGATTTTTGCAATCTTTTAGTTGTTTCCCTGTAGTTTTTTTTTTTGAGGATTAGATAAACATTTCTTCTTGTTCTTCTTAGTTCCTAATAGGGGCTTTCCAAAGTTGTGCCTGTCTGCAGGAGATCCAACTAAATCTATGGGGGTTACTGCAATATGGGGGGGAATTACTTGCCTACTTTTTTTTTTAGGTGGACTCTCTGGAGTTGGGGGAGTTATTTGATCAATTTCTGTTATTACACAAGGGTTTCCTGTCTTAGTCTTGGTTAATGAAGGTATAGCAGGCAAAGTCCTTCCCTCTCTCCCACCCTTTCCTGCCTTCTCAAGAGATGACTCTAGAGTGGCTTCTACTCTCCTTATCTCCGTCTCAATAGCGCCCATGACTGAGGTGTCTCCTGGATGCATTCCCTTCCCCCATTATCTCCTTTACATTTTCCCATTGAGGCAGGCTAGTCCTTTATCCAAGAGAGGTGCGTTAGTCTCAATGCCCCAGACTAGGGAGGAGTAAAGCCGAGTCATGCTCCGGTCCTATCCTCTGTCTCAAGAAGAAATTGTCCAGCCACAGCCTTCTACCACACAGAACCCCCCTAAAATTGTAGCACAGTAGGCCTTGCTGTCACCTTGCGCATATTCGCATATATAAGTCAGCAGAGTACAGATGGCGGGCTAAGTTAAAAAATAAAATAAAATTAAAATACCCAAGTCACAGTTGGCGAAGACTTCACTCTGCTTTCCTTAAATTAGCATTTCTCCATAAAGCCAGGGCCACCAATAGAAAAAGAAAAACGAAAGGGAGGGGGCCCAGCACAGTCTTTTCCTGGCGATGACGGGTGAAGGAAGGGCCCGCCCTTGGCCCGGGCTTTGCCCGGACGCCGCCCGCACGCGTCCCGCGAGGCGGGAGTGCGATATTCAATTTAAAGGGCTCCTGCCCTCCTCCAAGACGTCACCGGCACCAGCAGAGCGCTTCCCGCGAGGCGGGAGCGCGATATTCAATTTAAAGGGCTCCTGCCCTCCTCCAAGATGTCCCCGGCACCAGCAGAGCGCTTCCCGCGAGGCGGGAGCGCGATATTCAATTTAAAGGGCTCCTGCCCTCCTCCAAGACGTCACCGGCACCAGCAGAACGCTTCCCCAGGAGTCATTCCAGAGGGCTGTGTTTTTGTCAAAGATGAAGAGGAGATGATGGTTATGTTGTGCGATCTGACTATGTCTGCGAGTGCAGTCACGTAGATGTTGAAGAGTGTGGGGCTGAGGGACGAGCCTTGGGGAACACCGCAGATGTTATTGTTGGCTTGGGATGTGAAGGGAGGAAGCTGGTCTTACTGATTGTGCTCTGTGAGCAAAGATGCCATCCATCTGAGCTTGTAATCAGTGAGTCCCATTTGGTGCAGGCGGTAGATGATTGTGTAATGGAAAACAGTATTGAAGGCGGCAGATAGGTTGAGGAGGAGGAGGGCACAGATTCTTCTTTGTCGAGTATGACTTGGGTGTCATCTGAGGCAGCCATCAGGGCTGTCTTGGTACTGTGGTTGCTTCTGAAACCTGATTGGGTCAAAGTCTAGTATGATGTTTCTTTCCAGGTGTTCAATGAGTTGCAGATTAATGGCCTTTTTCAGGACTTTGGCGGGGAAAGAGAGTGATGAGATGGGTCAGTAGTTTTGTAGTTTGTTGGGGTCTGCTGAGAGTTACTTGAGGAAGGGTCTGACCTCAGCGTGTTTCCAGGCATCAGCAAAGGTGACCATGGCCAGTGAAGCATTGATGGTGGTTGATCTCATCCCTTGGGAGGTTGAAGATTGGATGGAGCTCATAAGGGCAGTTGTGTCTGAATCGTTTAGTTGTTTCAAGGCATTGAGATGGTGGTCCGTAGTGGTGGTAAGATGGAGGTTGGGGGTGTTGGAGGGTTGGGGGTTGAAGTTCTTGTAGATGGTTGCTATTTTGATGTGTAAGGGGTCGGCGAGGGTGTCACAGAGCTTCTGTGATGCTGGAATTGCATTTTTGGTTGCTGCTGGGCAGGGAAACTCTGACAGTGGTGAAGAGTTCCTTGGATCGGTTGGTGCTAGTGTTGATCTGAAAGGTCAGGGCCTCCTTCCTTGCTGTTCTGATATATCGGTGGTAGATGTTTAGGGCTGATGTGAAGGCAGCTCTGTTGAGTTCCTCCTTGCTGGTGTGCCATCCTCTCTTGAGTTGTTTGCATCTGTGTTTGGTCCAGCTGAGTTCCGGGGTGTACCAAGTGACTTGCCTGGCTGGTCTGAGAGCCCTAGCTGGTTTGGTCAGAGCGACTTGTTCGCCATCATTGGTGATCCAGTCAATGAAGTTCTGTACTGCATGGTGCATGTTGGGGGGGGTGTGGTAGGGCTGGGTGGCAGTCAGCCCATTGTTGCTGGGAGACCTTGTTCCAGTTGTAGTAGGGTGCACTGTGGAGGTTGGGGAACATATGTACATCTTCGTATCTATCTCTGGTGTTAACACCACTTTTCCTCTAAAGAAGGTCTGGGGCCCTCAAGGTAGCCCACACATTGTTTTCTGGGTGTTTACAGAGCTTTCTGGCTACATTGTGTAGGAGGCTGGCCTGGTTTGTAGTGGGTACCTTGGGTACTTACACCTTATACCAGGTCCAGTTAACCATTATTAGTGAAGTAGTAGTATTCTAGCAGCTTAGGCTGATAGAGGCAGCTATAGCAGAGCAGCTTAGGCTGAACTAAGAGACATGCAAAGCTCCTGCAATACCACTTATAGTTACACAGTACTTATACACAAGTAAGGACAATACTGTTACCAAAAATAAAGGTAGTTTATTTGGGTGACACAGTACCAAAAATACCTTAGAGGCAATACTCCTTTTGGAGGTAAGTATTATACACAATATATACACTAGACACCAAAATAAGGCAAGTAATTCGACATATGATAGTGCAAACAATAGGAAATGCTATAGAATGCAATTGGAGAAAATAGGTCTGGGGCAACTCAAACCATATACTAAGAGAGTGTAATGGGAATCACAAATTCCCCCCTAGACAAGTGTAGTGTGTGCAGAATCACTCGGAGAGTGAGAATACAATAAAGGTAAGTAAATTACCCCACCCCAGAGCCCAGAAAAGCAGGAGTAAAGTACTGCAAGTTTCCATAGGACACACTACACCTTGTGATTGGAATTATTGCAATAACCAACCAAGTCTGCAAACAACAACTGCTGGATTCCTGGACCTGAAGACCTGCAAAAGAAGGGGCCCAAGTCCAGAAGTCGAAACGAAGACTACAGGAATGCACCCTAGGAAGATGCCAGCGGGTTCCTGCATGATGCAAAAGATGTCCCATGATGTGAAGATGGATTCAGATGTGATTTCGTGTTGGAAGTCGCCAACAGGCCTTGGTTACGACAAATGTGCATTTTGCATCAAAATGGTGCTGGTTAGACCCAGGAGGGACCTGGGGGCCTCAACTCTGGGAGAGGAGGAAGAGGGGGCTCACAGCACTTTAGAGAGCCCTCAGGATGCCAGACAGCTCCCACGGGAGTCCCAGGACACAGGGACAAAGGAGATGCAAAACGCAGTTGGTGCAGCACTACAAAGAAGGGTCCCATGCCGCCGGAGGTTAACTCAGCGAGTTGAGCGTTGAAGGATTGAGTGCTGGGGACCTCGGCCAGGCTGTGCATGAAGGAATTTTGCAAATAGTGCACAGACGCCTCAGGAGGGGAAGAAGACACGGTACACAGGGGTACTGTCGCTCTCAGGGAAGGCAAGGTCCTACCTCGTCAAAATTGTGTCAGCAGGACCTCAGGACAGTCGGAGTCGATGGGGTCCACCCTCTGTGTTTCTAGGAGCATGCTTGTCGCTGTGAGAGGCGTCCAGGAGTACTGGTCCTCGCCTTGGTAGGTGCCTGCGTGAGCAGGGGAGTGACTCCGTCACCCAACGGGAGATTTCTTCGGTCCTTCTGGTGCAGGATGAAGACAGGGAGTCCCCAGAGCGCGCAGACCGTGGAAACTGTTGCTGGTTGGAGCTGAAGTTGCAGACAAAAAGTATCCCTTGTGGATACTTTGTTGCTGTTACAGCGGTTCCTGGAGCAGGCTGCGGTTGATCTGAGGTCAGAGGATGAAATAGTAGTTGCAGAGGATTCCTGCTGGAAACTTGTAAGTAGAATCTTAAGAGTACACACAGGAGAGACCCTAAATAGCCCTGAGAGGGGGATTGGCTACCTCACCAGGTAAGGACCTATCAGGTGGGGTCTCTGATGTCACCTGCTGGCACTGGCCACTCAGAGCCCTCCAGAGTGCCCCCACACCTTGCAAAGCAAGATGCCTGAAGGCTGGGATACACTGGAGGTGCTCAGGGCACCACCTCTAGGGTGGTGACAGACAGTGGAGTGGTCACTCCCCTTTCCTTTGTCCAGTTTTGCACCAGAGCAGGGGAGAAGGGGTCCCTGAACCAGTGTAGGCTGGCTTATGCAAGGAGGGCACCCTCTGTGCCCTTCAACGCATTTCCAGAGGCTGGGGGAGGCTACCCCTCCCCAGCCTGCAACACCTATTTCCAAAGGGAGAGGGTATAACACCCTGCTCTCAGAGGTAATGCTTTGTTCTGCCTTCCTGGGACTGAGCTGCTCAGACCCCAGGAGGGCAGAACCCTGTCTGTGAGGTGGCAGCAGCTGTAGCTGCAGTGCAGTCCTCAGAGAGCTGGTTTGGCAGTACGGGGGGTCCATGGTGCAGCCCCCAGGATGCATGGAGTTTGTTCGCCAACACTAAATTTGGAATGGGGGGACAATTCCATGATCTTAGACACCTTACATGGCCATATTCGGAGTTACCATTGTGAAGCTACATATAGGTATTGACCAATATGTAGTGCATGCGTGTAATGGTGTACCCGCACTCACAAAGTCCAGGGAAATGGCCTTGAACTATGTGGGGGCACCTTTGCTCGAGCAAGGGTGCCCTCACACTTAGTAACTTTGCATCTAACCTTCAGCAAGTGAAGGTTAGACAAGTTACTAAAGTGCAGTGAAAATGGCTGTGAAATAACGTGTGCGTTATTTCACGCAGGCTGCAGTGGCAGTCCTGTAAAAGGGTTTGTCTGAGCTCCTTATGGGTGGCAAAAGAAATGCTGCAGCCCACAAGGATCTCCTGGAACCCCAATGCCCTGGGTACCTAGGTACCATATACCAGGGACTTATAAGGGGGGCCTAGTGTGCCAATTGAAATTGGTAAATGAAGTCACTAGCCTACAGTGACAAATTTAAAAGCAGAGAGAGCATAAGCACTGAGGTTCTGATTAGCAGAGCCTCAGTGACACAGTCAAGCACTATAGAGACACACGCATTAGGCCATAAACAATGACCACTGGGGTCCTGACCAGCAGGATCCCAGTGAGACAGGCAAAAACATACTGACATACAAGTAAAAATGGGGGTAACATGCCAGGAATGATGGTGCTTTCCTACACACAGTCCGCCACCTTATGGTTTGGGGTCCATTCGGAGGACCAAGTATGATAAATACCACCTGGGTCAAACATATTGGTATGACCGGACTACCCATCTACAAAATCCGAGACGGTAGTTCCAGGGAAGCACCCTCTGCAGGAACCTCGTTCCTAATCTGTGGAAACCTCTTTGTCAGATTCACCCTCCCCTTTGTCAGGGAACCCAGTATCTTGGTCAGGATTTGGTGTGGCTACGTCTTGATTTTCCCGACAAATGTCCTCCTTCCACTAAGGTGCATTTTTAACACGTGCGCACTCTTACGGAAGACTTCACCCAATCTATCAAAGCCTTCCCGATGCCTCCCGTCACATGGATCTTTTTTGTCCCAGAGGAAGAAAGCCCACTAGGAAATGCACCGAAATCTCTAGTTCCCTAGAAACCCCTAGAATCTGGGATGTTAACTTGTCTGTCTGGTCCTGCTGGGGTGCAAGAGCCTTAGAAATAAACTGTGACAGCACTTTGTCTACTTTTGCAGGAAGGCGTCGTCTATCAGGGAGCCATTCTTCTTCAGCCTCATAGTATGAGAAATATTGGTGATCCTTTAAGGACTGCATAATAGCTGAGAGTGAGAGCACTAAATAGAAAAACATCCCTAATGCAATATATATATGGAAACCCCTCGCAAGTGCTTTAATATGTAACTTGAAGTCTTGGTGAATTTACGCGAAATTACGACAAGGTAGCGTTATCAGCCAATCTGGCCATAAAAAAAGGTGCGCAGTAAAGTTTACCGCCAAAGCAGTGTCAATTTCAGAGAGGGCTGGATGAATGCCCTGAGGGAATCCCACATGGAAAACCTCAGCTGGGCTTCCCCAACATGCTTTGCAATCTCGGAAAAGTGCAAAAAGCTGCTCTGTCAGTCCAAAATGCACCTGACAGATTCCATCAAAGGCGCAAAACAGCTCCTGCTAAGAGACGAGCGTGTTATCAAATAAACACGCTCGGCCTGAAAAGCATACCACGTGTGCAAACTGCACAAATTTAGAGAAAACAGCACAATAATCAGAAAAAAGGGCACCAGTTAAATAAACTAGGGCATAGAAATTAAGAAAACGCAAATGACAAGTGATGAGCAGTGAAGAAAGACGAACAGGAAGGGACTATATATATATATATATATATATATATATATATATATATATATATGTGTGTGTATATATATATATATATATATATACATATATATATATATATATATATATATATATATATATGTGTGTGTATATATATATATATATACATATACATATATATATATATATATATATATATGTGTGTATATATATATATATATATATATACATATATATATATATATATATATATATATATATATATATATATACACAAGGGACTGTTATGTAATTAGACAGTGGTTGGTATGGATACCTATTCCCAGTGGTTCATGGGAAATGTAGTTAATGTTTTTTTATTTTATTTATGATATTCTTTGAAGCTCCTTCTTAATAAAGGGGAAGAAAGATACGCATATTCCTTGCCTCCGGTCCTGACATAATATGAAAGCCAAAAATTATTATTTTTTTCCTAGTGGCCAATTATCATGTCCTTCAAATAATAGTTTGTGTGGGTCACTGCTAGGGGAATGTCTCATTTTGTTGCACAGGGGTGCATAAAATAGATGTTTTTTGTTTGGCTTGTTGGGCCACTTTTATTTTGCGATCATGCAAACAAAACATATGCAAATTAAGATATATTATATTTGCCATGTATTTGTTTACAGGTTTGCATTAGCATGTGCCCATAAATGGGTCTTTCAGTTGTTCATGTAGAAAATCTGAAACATTACAGATGCAGTCTCATTTATTTTTTGGGCTTCCTTGCCACTTTTAGTTGTAGTTGGATTCTGCTACATATGAAGGTTAAAGTGAATAAAGAGCAATCATTGTTAAGAAAACGGAGGTTATTGTTTTTTTCCTAGTAGTCAATTATCATGTCTTCCAAATAGTAGTTCATGTGGGTCACTGCTAGGTCAATTGTTCATTTTGCTGCACAGTGGTTCATAAGAAAGAGGTTTTTTGTTTTGCTTGTGGAGCTACTTTGATTTTGTGAGCCAGCGAGCATTGTAAAGCAAACTTGTGTAGATTACAATATATTCTATTTGTTACATATTTGTTTATAGCATTCCATTAGCATGTGAAAATAAATGGGACTTTCAGTTGTTCATGTAGTAAATCTGAAACTTTACACTTGCAATACTACTTGCTTCTTTTAGTAGTATTGCGCTACGAGATATCACTAAATTGAAAAACCTTACAAATTAAAAAATACTTACCCTACTTACCTGCAGTACCCAGAAGAATTATCTGTGCACCCTATTATCGAATGCTGCCAAATTTCAGCAAAATCTGACTGACTGTTTTCGTGCTAAGCGAAATACAAAATTGTATGTAAAATGAGCTATATATCTATATAATTGTTTTTTAGTTAAAATGTTATATTACATTTACATCTAAGCATACAATTCATAAAATAATCAACGTTTTTAAAAATGCTAGTGAGTGTGGGATTTATTTTCGTTTAATTTAAAAATCTATATTTATTAAGTAAATGGAGATCTTCTCTATACTTAAGGAAATGACTGAGAAACCTGTTGCCTCTAGTCTTATAGAAGCTTCCAAAGAACACAGCAATAATTTAGCTTGCTTTTTTCGTAATAACATTTCTGAGATCCGGTCAACCTTTTCTAATGACTCATCTAAAGAGCCTAGAAAGTTATCTCAGACTGAACACCATCACTCCAGACCCTCTCTCTCAGTCATCCAACCGATGACAGGAGATCTACTTGGAAATTATTTGTTAAGAATAAAATCAGGATCTCCTTTGGATCCTGCTCCTCCAGCCGTTTTAGTTCAAGGTTTGAATGTTATACAACCGATTTTAGCTAATATTTTCAACAATTCTTTTATAGTTCGGAGTCTACCCCAAATTTGGAAACACGCTATTTTTAAACCTCAACTGAAAAAACCTAAGCTGAATGCATTTCTACTAAGCAATTATAGGCCTATTGCTCTTCTTCCTATAGCATCCAAACTAGCGGAAAAGCATGTTTGCAAACACATTTCTGGCTTCTTAGAAGAACATAAGCTCCTACATCCCACTCAGATAGGTTTTAGACCGCAACATAGTACGGAAACCGCCCTTTTGGCAGTGACAGAAGAAATTCGTCAACGACTAGATACTGGTGGCTATGCAGAAATTATTTTATCAGACTTAAGTGCAGCATTTGACACAGTCGATCATAAAATCCTTCTTCAAAGAATTACTCAAGTGGGATTCAAAGGTACTATTTTTAACTGCCTTTCTTCCTTCTTAGAAGGTGAGTCCTTTCAGGTTTTGGATAGGTCTTTTTTCTGATATCCATTCCTTTAGCTGTGGGATTCCTCAGGGCTCCTCTCTAAGCCCCACTCTTTTTAATACCTATATGTATTCCTTGGCTAAAATTGTGGAACCCTATGGTCTCTCTCTGATATCTTATGCTGATGATACCCAGCTGGTCTATTCTGGTAGCACAAGTGTAAACTCTGATTAAGAAGCGCTATCTTCCTGCCTTATAGACATCGCTACCTGGATGTTAGATAGTAAGCTCAAGCTAAATGATGAAAAAACTGAAGAAATGTTGGTTGGCAATTTTTCCCTGCTTAAATCTCCCATCACAATTCCAGAAGAATTGAAAAGACTTCCTCCCCCAAAGGAAACCATAAAAAGCCGAGGAGTATGGCTGGGCTCCCGTCTATCGATGGAACAGCATTAAAACAAAATTAGCGGCTTCTTGCTTCAATTTCAAATCCCTCCCCTTTCTTGCCAAAAGACTTATTGTTCAAGCCCTCATATTATTCCGCCTAGAGTATGGGTTCTCCTATCTGTGTATTAAGGAGACTGCAGATAGTGCAGAATGCGTCAGCCCGGCTACTTATGGCCATTCCCAGAATCGCATCGGCCAAACCAGCTTAGCCTCCCTCCATTGGCCACCTATCGAGCAAAGGATTAATTTTAAAGTTTTGTGTATGGTACATCGAGCTCTTTATAATAGGGGACCTTCTTTTATCAAGCGCATGATCACACCCTACAGCCCCCAGAGATCCCTTAGATCCTCATCTGCTCCTCTAATTAACACCTGCTGTGTTAAAAAAACAAGATGGGGAGGTAGGTCCTTCCCATTCAAAGCAGAGAATCCCCTCCCCCTGTCACTTTGAATGGACTATTCCAAACTCTCTTTTTGAGGTAAATTGAAGACTCTACTCTTTCCAGCATAAATTCTCACTGTGATGCCTTTGTTCTCCTTCAGTGCTGGGAGGCCTTCGGGTAGCCATGCGCTTGATAAATCTATTAAACTAAACTAAACTAAACTTAATGGTCTGGTAAATCAGTACCCTGAGGTGTCCTTTACAAGAACATGTATTTTACCATCTAGTCACAGGTTCAAACTGAGAGACAGGTCAGCTCAGCCGTTTATCCTTTCCATATCAATGAAAAGAGCACCACTGAGGTAGATAAAAGTGCGCATCTTAAATCTGACACCACTTTGACAGTGATCAAGCACTTTAAAAAACAGGCATTTTGTTTTCTATTACATTTTACTACCTTGTTAAGTTATTGGAGCCTTCACCTACGACACATTTGTGCCCTTCCTGCTTGTTGCCCATCTGTTAGACCTGGCATCCTTGGTGTGGTTTTTTCTCTTCTGACCTCCTGTTTTTCTTACTTCATTTTTGCTGGCTTTAGAATTCTGTGCACTTTACCACTGCTAACCAGTGCTAAAGTGCAGGAAATCTGTACTCTAAAACATGGTAATATTTTTTTATCCACAATAGGCTTATTCAATTGACTTGCAAATCCCAAATAAAGTGTACTACATGTGCCCAGTGCCTGTAAATTAAATGTTACTAGTGGGCCTGCAGAACTGATTGTGCCACCCACTACATAGTCCTTCAAACATCTCAGGTCTGCCACTGCAGACCTTGTGTGTGCATTTTTAAACTACCATTTCGACCTGGCAAGTGCACCCACTTGCCAGGCTCAAACCCTCCATTTTATTACATATAAGTCACTCCTAAAGTAGGCACTGGTTAGCCCCAAGGGCAGGGTGTAGTGTATTTAAAAAGTTGAGCATGTCCCTGTAGTGAAAAACTTTTTTTCACTACTGCAAGGCCTATCTCTCCCCCTTAGGTTAACATTGGGGTTAGCCTGGAGCAGTGGTGGCTCCTCCGCTATGCAGCAGCAACTGCAAACCTTCTACTACAAAACAATAATAACTGTGTTTATTATTGTTTTGTAGAAAAAGGGGTGGGGCATTGGGGATGACAGCCATGGAAGGGAGTCCACAGAGCACTCCCCTCAGTGCGCATGTGTGTTTACATGCGCACTGTGCTCTCTCCAGCCCGGCACTGTGTTGCTGGGCTGAATAGAGCAAGCACAGGCTCCCAGTCTGCCTGGGAGGGCCCTGGCTGGGAGCTCCTAGCCAATCCTAATGGTGCTCTGAGCAGCATTAGGATTGGTCGCAGGGCAGGCTGGGAGCCTGTGCCTGCAACCTGCAGGAGAGGAGCGGCATGGTGGTGGTGGGGTGGGGGCGACAGCGAGTGAAGGTAAGTATATTTTTTTAAATACAATTAATTCCTCCCTCTCCGCATGCACTGCTGCACCCTTTCAAAGCTCCAAAAGCCGCACCTGCCCTGGAGTAGCCTTTAAGTGTAACTTCCGATTGGGACAATATATAAATTTGGAGTTTGTGTCTCTGGACTTTAAAAATACAACTTATGGTGAAGTCAGATTTTAAATTATGTCTGAAAATGCCACTTTTCGAAATTTGGCATTTTCTTACTTTAACCATTTTGTGCCTCTGCCTGTCTCTGAATACATGTCTGGGGTGGGTGACAGAAGGGCTCTGTCCATTCCCTCTAGACAGCTACACACAAAGGGACCTGGTGTGTGACATTTATACCTGATAGCCCAATACCAGGTTGGTTGGCCTTCCTGGTTCAATGGGATGTAGGAGCTGACACTCACACCTGAGTAGAGCTGTGCCTGTCCCCACACAAAGAGCTGCATAACCCCCTGTAGAGTGTCTGTAGCCAGGGAAAGAAGGGCAGGGCCTTGTGGACTTCAACAGCCTCTCTTTGAAGTCTCCCCCACTTCAAAGGCTCAACTGTTTATAAGTATTGGGCCCCAAACCCCACCAAATTGTTACACTTCTGGATCTGAGGACATTCTGCCAGAAAGAAGGGCTGCTGTGCTGCCAGTATGGGCTGCCACTCTGCTAAACTGCTTTGCTGTGTTGGCTTGCTGCCTATTGCCTGGGAGTGGGAAGGACTGGGACTAACTCTCTATATCCTCACAAGAACCAAATGACTCCACGGACTTGCTGGGTTGCCTCATGTTCTGAAGTCTCAGGGCCATCAAAGACTTCCTCCTACTCTGCTGTAGCTGCTGGACTGTGCCAACTGTGAGTCCTGTCCTGCTGCGAAGAGGTGCAAACACAGTCCTGGGCCTTGCAAGGGGACTCTGCAGCTGTTTTCCTGCAAAAACTGATGCTCTGATTAGAGCTGCATCTTCCCTCGATGCCGACGCATTGCAGCGTGGCTCGACGACAATGCATCGCCTTTATCGCAAGGGTTCGATGCTGTACCTTGAGGACAGAGCATCAACAATTGTGTAGCTTGATGAAAATGCATCCCCAGGACTCCACAGATCAGAACCGACACATCGCCTTCACATCGCCTCCTTGACATCGACGTGACCCTCCATCCAAGGTACCTTTCAGTGGGCACTGCATGGGTCCTGGAGCCTGCCTACCCTCCATTGTGTTCAGCCTAAACTTTGGATTTGCCATTGTCTAGCGTGGCCTCAAGTAACCTTTAGTGCTATTGACTTCTAAGCACTATATTGCAGTTTAATCTTTAAAAATTTATATCCTAATTCTACTTATTGGATTTTTTGTCGTTTTAGTCTTGTTTTACTCTGATAAATATTCTCTATTTTTCTTAATTGGTGAAGTAGTCTTTTTGTGGATTTTCACTGTGTTACTGTAATTTAAATGTTGCACAAATACTTTACACATTGCTTCTTAAGGTAAATCGGACTACTCTGTGCCAGTCTACCAGAGGGTGAACACAGGTTGATTTAGGTTGTTTATCTGACTTACTCTGCTAGGTTTGTGGTCCCTACTTTGACCGGGTGCATTTCTTTGCCAACTGCAGACCTAGTTTGTAACTCCATCGAACCGAAAGTGTGAGCTTCTGCAGAACTGCTTCTGCAGTGAAGGGTCAGCATCTTCCGAGTGATAAAAGACTATCTGACTATCATGCATGTACAGTTTTTGTTGTTTGGAGAATTGATGCACCAGCCGTCTGCAAAATTCAAAGGGGCAGAAGATAACTATTTAAGCTCTCCATAGTGCTGCAAAGTCAATGACAGGTCTTGAGACACAGTTGCAGTGTGATTAAGAGTGCAGGGGCTGTAACACCAGTCATCACATGGCTTAGGGTGCATGACAATAGGTTGTTTTACAGGCATTCAGATATCAGTCGAAGTGTAACTGTGACACGAGGTCTGTCAGGCAGGAGACAAGTGATAAATCGCAATCAAACTGGCAGCAAAAGCTGGACTAGATAGCAGAGTGAGTGTGTAAATAAGACTTGTATGTTGTTGGTATGTGTGCATACGTATGTGTGTGTTTGCATGCGGAAGATCATGTGATGTGTTCTCCCTTCCTTGGTCTGTTGATGCCCACTCCTGTTATAATGTTGACCTTAACATAATGATGGTAGGTATTGTCATGCTGTGGGCAACCAATGAACTCTGATGGTGCCTTACTGCTAGCACTGGTATACTGGTGATATTTCTTGCCATACTATGAGCACACAAAGCCTGACAATCCCTCTAATGCGTATAAAACTGGCCATGATTGCTTGACACATGGGCATGCAAGGTAAACTATATCCATGTGTGCAGTAGTACTTGTCTGCATTTGATGAAAGTCACACACTCCTGTTTGGGCACCAAATATTCATTTACTGAAAATGAAAAAGCTGGTATTGAAGACAATGAATTCTCTTTTTTCATGTACTGTTTACCTTTTGTTTTTGTAAATCGAGATTTTTTCCAAAATAAAAAGCTTGCAGTTGATTACAAAATGTGTAAATGTTTGCTTAACATATTTACGGCTCCCTGTTTTCCATTTTTACTGATTGGTACAGACAAATACAGATAGAAAACATTGTGTTTCCTGACTGGATATATTTTTAAAAGCAGAAAAATACAAATGTGGCTTCTTTTGAGTGACTCTCCATGCTGAGATTAATGACGTTCAAGCCAGTAGCTGTATATATTGGCCGCATGGGAAGTTATAAACCTCAATGAGATTTGCTTAAATTACTGCATATCGCAACTTGTATTTGTGCTATTATGCTAATTTATTTTATTTTATTATTTTAAAATGTCTGGCTGCTTAATGTGCTGTAACCCAACACGAATCAAACTATGAGTGCACGTTTATCCATTAACTAAATGTGGAAACCTACAAGATA
The DNA here is from genome assembly GCF_031143425.1 of Pleurodeles waltl. Taxonomy (NCBI): domain Eukaryota; kingdom Metazoa; phylum Chordata; class Amphibia; order Caudata; family Salamandridae; genus Pleurodeles; species Pleurodeles waltl. The sequence continues at coordinate 639,326,602 of NC_090444.1, forward strand.
CCACCTCATCTGTTCAAAAACCCCAAAATCAATGTGGGTAAATACAAATAAGATGGGCAAAAAATAAAAATGGATAAATACTGACGGAAATGTTAAAAAAATATATCCCGCAAAACCGGGAGCTCTAATCATATTTTGAAAAGCTGATGATTCCAGTTGAAATGATTACATTTTCAAATAAGTATGCAGGTTAACTTGAACAAAGACACGAATTGCTTATGTTCGTGAGAGAGATAGACAAAGAGAGAGAACGAGAGAGCTGCATATATCAGTGTGTGTTGTATTGATAAATTACATCTTCTTCAGATTAATAAGTGTGGTAGCTGATGGATATTGGCACAGATTTGTGGAGATGTGTGCTGAGAATGATTGATCAGAGTGGGTTTTTTACATACATTTACAGGGGTGCAACTTCCAGTTGTGCAGAAGATGCAGTAGCCCCGGGGCCCCACTGCCTGAGGGGTTTGTTAAGCCATAATAATGCTGTATTTAATCCTTGAAACAGAAGACATTGGTCTATTTCTACCTTGCACTATGGCGCAAGACACACGGGCTACACTGCTGGAACTATAGGTGGTCACTGATTAGGTCCTGGCACATACATTTCATCCCTCAGCAGGGAGCTGGCACTAATGTCTAGCGGTTCCAAATAATTTGCCTACCAAGTTTGCGCCCCCCATAGAACAGATATTAAAACGTATCTATTGTGAACTGCGATCCTAGATCAAACATAATTTAAAACACACCATATGGCATATATTTTACTCTTGAGAGTCTTGAGACTAACTCCTGGTCTAACCTATATAGTTATCTTTTAATGTATCCAGTTTTCAGCTATGTTACTGGTCCACTGTATTTTGAAATGTGCAATTGGCAACAGTCTTTTAAAACAATCCTCAAGTAAAGCATCTCCAAATCCTCTGTAAAGGTTTATTTAAATTGTATCCCATTTTAATTTATTTCAGTATTCCAGTGTGGTTTGGGATATTCTATATGGCCCATAAAAATCCAAATGCCCTGGAAATCTGTCTTCATCTTACAGAGTTTTGACAAAGGTTACTGGCCCATTGCGGTTTATACACAACCCTGGACATTACTGTCCCCATGTATTCCTTAAAGGGACCAAACACCGCTCCGACAAAGATGCCGTTAAATGTAATTCAGTTTTCACAATGCAACAATTGGTACTCACTTTCACCCCTGGGGTGAACAACATAACAAATATTTTTTGAAATGCTTCAAAATATCACCGTTAGAACAGCACTTCTTCAAATGCAACCACATCTAACCTGCCCTCCTTCCCTGAACACTTCCTTGTCATTGCTGGAGTGTCGTGCCCCCCCCCAAAATATTTACTGCTGTCTACGGCCCTGGTGAGACTGCAGGCTCTTGGACAAGGGGCTTTTGGTAGTTAATTCAAGGCATGGTGGCTTTGGTTTCATGCATTGGAGAGTGATGCTTAATAATAGCTTATAATGTATGGTTGTTCTATTTAAAGTACAATGTTTTCACATGCACAATGCTTGCAATGCATGATCTACAAACGTTATGCTTTAACCGACTTGCTATTTATTACACATGACATGCAATATATTTAATTTTGGAACAGAAGCATAAGAGTTGAATGCTTTATGACATACCTTATTGGTGTTTCTTCTTCATACTTAGGAGAGTGCTGGAATAAGAGGTGTTGGTACTAGTTGGAGCTCTCGAACTACCAATCTGAGATTTTGCAGGTGTGTGGCAGTTTTCAATAAAGTTCTGAGGCAGCTGGTGAGACATCAGCCTTCCAGTCCAAATCTGGATTCCTCAGTAAGAGTTTGGAGTGTCTGATTAAAATACTGCAGCAACCAACGAAGCAATAAATGGAATATTAGAACACTGAAATGTTGAGAGCTGTACTGATGACAAAGGAGCAGCAGCGGCCTATATTACCTTGTATAGGCCTGCTACTCTGTAGGAAAGTACCATCTTGCCTGGCATGTTACCCCCATTTTTCACTGTATATATGTTGTTTTAGTTGTATGTGTCACTGGGACCCTGTTCTCCAGGGCCACAGTGCTCACAAGTGTGCCTGAATGTGTTACCTGTGTAGTGACTAACTGTCTCACTGAGGCTCTGCTAATCAGAACCTCAGTGGTTATGCTCTCTCATCTCTTTCAAATTGTCACTAACAGGCTAGTGACCAATTTTACCAATTTATATTGGTTTACTGGAACACCCTTATAATTCCCTAGTATATGGTACTGAGGTACCCAGGGTATTGGGGTTCCAGGAGATCCCTATGGGCTGCAGCATTTCTTTTGCCACCCATAGGGAGCTCTGACAATTCTTACACAGGCCTGCCACTGCAGCCTGAGTGAAATAACGTCCACGTTATTTCACAGCAATTTTACACTGCACTCTATGTCTAACCTTTACCTGGTAAAGGTTAGGTGCAAAGTTACTTAGTGTGAGGGCACCCTGGCACTAGCCAAGGTGCCCCCACATTGTTCAGGGCCAATTCCCCGGACTTTGTGAGTGCGGGGACACCATTACACACGTGCACTACATATAGGTCCCTACCTATATGTAGCTTCACAATGGTAACTCTGAATATGGCCATGTAACATTTCTATGATCATGGAATTGCCCCCTCTATGCCATCCTGGCATAGTTGGCACAATCCCATGATCCCAGTGGTCTGTAGCACAGACCCTGGTACTGCCAAACTGCCTTTCCTGGGGTTTCACTGCAGCTGCTGCTGCTGCCAACCCCTCAGACAGGTTTCTGCCCTCCTGGGGTCAAGCCAGGCTCGTCCCAGGATGGCAGAACAAAGGACTTCCTCTGAGAGAGGGTGTTACACCCTCTCCCTTTGGAAAATGGTGTGAAGGCAGGGGAGGAGTAGCCTCCCCCAGCCTCTGGAAATGCTTTCTTGGGCACAGATGTGCCCAATTCTGCATAAGCCAGTCTACACCGGTTCAGGGGACCCCTTAGCCCTGCTCTGGCGCGAAACTGGACAAAGGAAAAGGAAGTGACTACTCACCTGACCTGCACCTCCCCTGGGAGGTGTCCAGAGCTCCTCCAGTGTGCTCCAGACCTCTGACATCTTGGAAACAGAGGTGCTGCTGGCACACTGGACTGCTCTGAGTGGCCAGTGCCACCAGGTGACGTCAGAGACTCCTTCTGATAGGCTCCTTCAGGTGTTGCTAGCCTATCCTCTCTCCTAGGTAGCCAAACCCTCTTTTCTGGCTATTTAGGGTCTCTGTCTCTGGGGAAACTTTAGATAACAAATGCAAGAGCTCATCAGAGTTCCTCTGCATCTCTCTCTTCACCTTTGCCAAGGAATCGACTGCTGACCGCGCTGGAAGCCTGCAAAACTGCAACATAGTAGCAAAGACGACTACTGCAACTCTGTAACGCTGATCCTGCCGCCTTCTCGACTGTTTTCCTGGTGGTGCATGCTGTGGGGGTAGTCTGCCTCCTCTCTGCACTAGAAGCTCTGAAGAAATCTCCTGTGGGTCGACTGAATCTTCCCCCTGCAACCGCAGGCACCAAAAAGCTGCATTACCGGTCCCTTGGGTCTCCTCTCAGCACAACGAGCGAGGTCCCTCGAATCCAGCAACTCTGTCCAAGTGACTCCCACAGTCCAGTGACTCTTCAGTCCAAGTTTGGTGGAGGTAAGTCCTTGCCTCCCACGCCAGACTGCATTGCTGGGAACCGCGACTTTTGCAGCTACTCCGGCCCTTGTGCACTTCCGGCAGAAATCCTTTGTGCACAGCCAAGCCTGGGTCCACGGCACTCTAACCTGCATTGCACGACTTTCTAAGTTGGTCTCCGGCGATGTGGGACTCCTTTGTGTAACTGCGGGTGAGCACCATTTCATGCATCCTTTTAGTGCCTGTTTCTGGCACTTCCCTGGGTGCTACCGGCTGCTGAGAGGGCTCCTTGTCTTGCTCGACGTCCCCTCTCTCTTTTGACGCAATTTGCGACATTCTGGTCCCTCCTGGGCCATAGCAGCATCCAAAAACGCTTACCGCACGATTTGCAGCTAGCAAGGCTTGTTGGTGGTCTTTCAGCGGGAAAACACTTCTGCACAACTCTCCACGGCAAGAGGGATCCGTCCTCCAAAGGGGAAGTCTCTATCCCTTTTTGTTCCTGCAGAATCCTCAGCTTCTTCTGTCCAGTAGAAGCTTCTTTGCACCCACAGCTGGCATTTCCTGGGCATCTGCCCATCTCCGACTTGCTTGTGACTTTTGGACTTGGTCCCCTTGTTCCACAGGTACCCTTGACTGGAAATCCATCGTTGTTGCATTGCTGGTTTGTGTCTTTCCTGCAGAATTCCCCTATCACGACTTCTATGTCCTTTGGGGAACTTCAGTGCACTTTGCACTCACTTTTCAGGGTCTTGGGGTGGGCTATTTTTCTAACCCTCACTATTTTCTAATAGTCCCAGCAACCCTCTACAAGGTCACATCATAGGTTTGGGGTCCATTCGTGGTTCGCATTCCACTTTTGGAGTATATGGTTTGTGTTGCCCCTATCTCTATGTGTCCCCATTGCATCCTATTGTAACTATACATTGTTTGCACTGTTTTCTAAGACTATACTGCATATTTTTGGTATTGTGAACATATAACTTGTGTATATTTGCTATCCTCATACTGAGGGTACACTCTAAGATACTTTGGCATATTGTCATAAAAATAAAGTACCTTTATTTTTAGTATAACTGTGTATTGTGTTTTCTTATGATATTGTGCAAGTGACACTAAGTGGTACTGTAGGAGCTTCACTCGTCTCCTAGTTCAGCCTAAGCTGCTCTGCTAAGCTACCATTATCTATCAGCCTATGCTGCTAGACACCCTATACACTAATAAGGGATAACTGGGCCTGGTGCAAGGTGCAAGTACCCCTTGGTACTCACTACAAGCCAGTCCAGCCTCCTACATTGGTTGTGCAGCGGTGGGATAAGTGCTTTGGGACTACTTACCACTCTTGTCATTGTACTTTTCATAAGAGAAAAATATACAAAACAAGTTCAGTGTGTGTACACATAGCTAAAAAGTTTTGCATTGCCTCTTTTCACTCTTTTCTAAGTGCTGAAAAGTACTTCTAAACTTTCTAAAAAGTTCTAAAAAATTTAAAAAGTTTTTTCTGTCTTTCCAAAAAGTTCTGGAATCTTTTTTCTCTTTTTCTATCACTTCAACTCTCTCTAAAAATGTCTGGCACAGGCCAAAATGTTGACGTGTCTAAGATTGCATATGATCACCTTAGCTGGAAAGGAGCAAGGAGTCTCTGTGTAGAGAGAGGTTTGAGTGTAGGGAAGAATCCTTCCTTGGAATTGTTACTTAACATGCTTAGAGAACAAGATAAGGCTAAAAGTGCCCCATCTGTTGAAAAAGTAGCTAATGGTTCCCAATCTGATCCAGGGACTCCCACAGGAAAAGATTCAGGAAAGAAACTTCTTAGCCTGCCCATTACTAGACAGTCTAGCATAGTTGGTAATGATGAAGAGCCACACCATCCAAATAGTGTTGTCTCACATCATAGCAAGAGCATTTATTCTCACCACAGTAGAAGTGATGTTTCTGTCAGCCAAACTGCTAGGGTGCCCTCTGTAAGGGACAGGTCTCCTTCTGTTCATTCCCATCATACCTCTGTGTCTAGGAATGTCCCTCCCACCAACCCTGATGACAGATTGTTAGAAAGGGAACTCAATAAGTTGAGGGTGGAACAAACCAGACTGAAGCTTAAAAAGCAACAGCTGGATTTGGATAGACAGTCTTTAGAACTAGAGAAGGAAAGACAGAAGTTGGGTTTTGAAACCCATGGTGGCAGCAACAGTATTCCCCATAGTCATCCTGCAAAAGAGCATGATTCCAGGAATCTGCATAAGATAATTCCCCCTTATAAGGAGGGGGATGACATTAACAAGTGGTTTGCTGCACTTGAGAGGGCCTGTGTTGTACAGGATGTCCCTCAAAGGCAGTGGGCTGCTATCCTATGGCTATCATTTAGTGGAAAAGGTAGGGATAGGCTCCTTACTGTGAAAGAAAGTGATGCCAATAATTTTACAGTTCTTAAGAATGCACTCCTGGATGGTTATGGCTTAACCACTGAACAATACAGGATAAAGTTCAGAGAGACCAGAAAGGAGTCTTCACAAGACTGGGTTGATTTCATTGACCATTCAGTGAAGGCCTTGGAGGGGTGGTTACATGGCAGTAAAGTTACTGATTATGACAGCCTGTATAACTTGATCCTGAGAGAGCATATTCTTAATAATTGTGTGTCTGATTTGTTGCACCAGTACTTGGTGGACTCTGATCTGACCTCTCCCCAAGAATTGGGAAAGAAGGCAGACAAATGGGTCAGAACAAGGGTGAACAGAAAAGTTCATACAGAGGGTGACAAAGATGGCAAGAAGAAGGATGGTAAGTCTTCTGACAAGGGTGGGGGCAAATCTAAAAATGAGTCTTCATCAGGCCCACAAAAACACTCTGGTGGGGGTGGTGGGCCCAAATCCTCTTTTAATCAAAACAAAGAAAAGAAACCATGGTGCTATTTATGTAAAGTAAAAGGCCATTGGACAACAGATCCCAGTTGTCCAAAGAAAAGCACCAAGCCTCTTACCACTACAACCCCTACTGCTACACCTAGTGTCCCTACTAATAGCAGTGGTGGCGGGAGCAAACCTACTAATAGCCAATCCAAGGGAGTAGCTGGGCTCACTTTTGGTAAATTAGTTGGGGTTGGTTTTGTTAGGGAGACCACAGAGGCTGTGTTAGTCTCTGAGGGGGCTATTGATTTAGCCACCTTAGTTGCTTGTCGGTCCTAGTACAGCCTCTGCCTCTCTCTCTTTCCTCTGCCTCTCCAAAATATATGGATTGGGCAGGGGAAAGCAAAAGGTAGAGCCTGTGCAGCAGGACACATAGGTGTCTTACTCCCGTAGCTCACAGTGTCTCTGAAGCCTTCGAAGGAGGGAGGGAGGGGGGAAGGAATTCTGCTCAGCTCCTGGGTCTTCCAGGTTAGGCTAAAAGAGGAAAAAACTGTTTTGCCGAGCCCAGACAGAACCTGGGGCTGACTTCCACTGCCTTTCATAGCTATTTCTGTGAATGTTCAACGGCATTAACCATGGCCCTGTATGCAGTTGTTATCTGTTGAACATCCACAGCAACAGCTGTGAAACAAAGGCTTCACAACATTTGGGGTGGGGGGGTGGCGGTCAACTACCGCTGGCTACGAGAGGCCTATGTTTCTTTAATTAGGATATTCAACCCTCATTGGACAGAATGTTCTAACATTCTATAGCCCGCCACAGCAGGCTATACCTGCTATTAAAAGCTTGCTCCATTGTAAAAGACCCTTGCATTCATCTCAGGCGTTTAATGCTGGAGCAGGCCTATGGCGTAGCCCGCTAAGGTGGGCTGTAAGGCCATATTAAATTAACCACTGCCACATTCCAGGTTACTAATTTTTATCTAAGAAAAAAAGGGGGTACACTGTTCCAATCAAGAGGGAAAAGGAGGACCTAATTCTACAGGAGCGAGAACCCTCATGCATCACACTGGATGACTGGCTTCATCATTGGGAGGGCTCCTCGTTAGGTCGGTACTGAAATGCCTAACGGGCTCCCGAGCGGAGCTCTTAACCGTATTGCTCTAATAGTAGCAGATGGAATCAGATCATATAGATAAGGTACCTAAATTCAAGTACCTGAGCAAAGATGGAGAGAATGAAATAATAAAATTGGTTATCCATCAAAAAGTATTAATCATAGATTTAATCAGTGTTGATAAGATGGAGACCAAGATTAAAAACGAGATGGGAGCAAATGGGTGAGTAATAATGCTCACATACTCTCAACAAAAACACAAGAGGATTGAACCAATTATAGTGCCTCTAGTCATCAGGTCTACATGTTTCGCGTCTGGTGGTCCAGCTGGATCCATTGACGCTTCATCAGGACCAAAGAAAATGAACGACTTCTCCAAACTATAAATTAATGTGGACCCTAATAGGAAGAGAAATACAAAAAAATGTCACTTACTTTAGTCTACTTGCTATGTCAAATAAGGTCGCCCTAAAAAATCAAAATCAAAAGGCACATATAGAAATGTAGTCCAGGATAGAGTGCACTTATGAATATAGTGATTTAGTGCATAATTCGCGTGAAAGTGTGAATATATTGGGCTTGCCATCCCCGGTCTCAGGATAGAGCGCCTAGGAATCGCATGTCAGGAACTGGAACTGACATTCTATGTTTACGGTAGTCATAAGAAAAATAATGTTAACAGCAATATGTTACAATGATAATAAAAATGGTAACCTATATTAAAGTATCACATCCAGCCATCATATACATCTATGAGAGCTAACAAAAACATTATAGTGACAATTCTATCACTATACGGTGAGTTATCTGTCAGAATAAAACAATACTGTATACCCTAAAAAAATGTTTAGCAGTAACAACATTGTCCATTATGAGGGTAATAATGCCCCTCGTTGTAATGCCTAGATATAATGCCCAGTGGGGAGGTATGCTCTCAAATGGGCCTGGCTGTAATAAAACAAAGTACCAATTGGGTCAATGATAGGGGCACAAAAAAGTGTCATTGGATCATTTTAATGTGGATCCAGCAAACATATACACTGACGAAAATGCCAAGCTATGTCAAAAAATGGAGTAATATTCGCCGGCCGATCCATGTTAATTAAAGAAAAGTGGAGCAAACTTACATTTATATAGTGTCCGTAGTTCTGTAAACCTACCCTCCTGACAGCGTCCCCGATAGAAAGTGGCTGGGCGCTCGACAGAGTTTTAAATACGTGCAGCGAGAACCCGGAAATGAATACCGGCTCGCGCGCGTATAGACAGTACTAAAAATAGAAGACGGACTCAGTCTTCATTAAAGGGCCGGTGTCTATTATTCTCCTTGGTGTGCCAGAGCTGAGAGAAGGGAGAAAGCAGACTCGTAATATAAGAGTTTGCAGACTGTGTTGAAATGTGACCAATGTAAAATTTATGAAAAAATTATTTTTAATAGTGACAAAAATAAACTCTCTAACTAAATTAAGTTTATTTCTGTTTCATGTACAGCAGCTTTGCTGTGGGACCTAGTAGTAGTTTCTAATTAGAAACCATCCTCTCTAATCACCAGATCCCGTAGAATTCTATATATGACATGGAGGCGTGCATTATGCTTCTCTTTCTTTACTGACATAGAATACAGCAGCCAATCACATTAAATAAAACTTTAAACTACATATTCCAAGAGCATAAGCCCTCTTCTTTGTTCAATCACAAGGAACCTCCACTATATAGATTCCTGCACCAACAGCCTGGAACATCAAACAGTCTCCTGCAAGATGAACTGTGTCACTGGAGGTTGAACCATGAGGAACCGGAACTCCATATTTCACTCGTCAGGTTTGTCAGGTTCAAGTAGCTTTGCTGTCAGCACCTAAGGAATAGAAAATTGTAATAATACCAACATAATATCAAACAGGGAAGGTAAAATGTACAACTCAAGAACATACATATTGATGCCATTACATAGAAATCAGCTTTAACAACACAAAAGGATGATGGACGGAGTGCTGACAATGCAAACACTCACCCCCAGTTCTTTTGCTCACCATGCCACCCCAGTTTGGACCCAGCCATATGCAAATCAGTCTTGACCCTGTTCCTCATGGGAACAGTCCAGCCCGAACTGCCAGGCCAGGTCCCCCCTGGACCGGAAACAAGCATCCTGGGACCGGTTTCGGGGTTTCACCCCTCATCAGCCAGGCTAGCTTGATTCCAGTGGCACAGTGAGCAAGGGACCCACGTCTGGGCATACCCTTCCCACTTGGGGCAACTTTAACAACACAAAAGGATGATGGACGGAGTGCTGACAATGCAAACACTCACCCCCAGTCACAGATCTGGGTTTAATCCATCGTTCTTTTGCTCACCATGCCACCCCAGTTTGGACCCAGCCATATGCAAATCAGTCTTGACCCTGTTCCTCATGGGAACAGTCCAGCCCGAACTGCCAGATGGATTAAACCCAGATCTGTGACTGGGGGTGAATGTTTGATTGGTTCCGCATTCCGTCCATCCAGTTACGCTATCCCACAGCGTTTGTGTTTTGCTTTGCTTTTGCCGCCCTAAGTGCGCCGGGTATGCCCAGACGTGGGTCCCGGGCTCACTGTGCCACTGGATTCAAGCTAGCCTGGCTGATGAGGGGTGAAACCCCGAAACTGGTCCCAGGATGCTTGTTTCTGGTCCAGGGAGAACCTGGCCTGGCAGTTCGGGCTCGACTGTTCCCATGAGGAACAGGGTCAAGACTGATTTGCATATGGCTGGGTTCAAACTGGGGTGGCATGATGAGCAAAATAATGGATAGATTAAACCCAGATCTGTGACTGGGGGTGAATGTTTGATTGGTTCCGCATTCCGTCCATCCAGTTACGCTATCCCACAGCGTTTGTGTTTTGCTTTGCTATTACATAGAAATCAGACCATATAAAACACATATCACTCTGCATGGGTGGGAAAATCCTCACCTCTGCGTACTTAATAGAATCTAAAATTGTTGATGCAATAATTGCAACATTTTTAAATCTATGGCAGGACTGGAGGCTTCAGATTATGCTAGTTTAAAGTTGTTCTACCACTCTTGTTACAACATTCACAATTTGTTTATGATAAAATACTTTAAAAGTAGAATCAGAAGATCAATCTGCCACGGCCATAATATCTTCCAGTCAAGTGCCTGCTGATTCGGTCTTGGATGCCATTGCTCTTGCACAGAAAGGGCTCCAAAGAGACTGACATGTATATCAGCCTCTCCAAGCAACCGTTTGACACAAAAGACCAATGTCGCAGAGGAGACCAGGCAGAAAGGTGTTTGCAAAGAAATAAGCAATTGACCTCCTGTATATCACTAATATTTACAAGTACAATCCTCATATGCTTTTAAACATTTAACTACACACAATTTGTGATTATGAGGAAATGTAGGATAAGAAACACAACAAGGAGCAGTCTTTGTACATATGGAAATAGTAAAATAAACTTTGGAAGGTGTGAGCATTCTACCTGCAATATCCAGTGCTCTCACATCCAGTACCCGTCTGCAGGATATCAAACATAACAGGAGGGTCAATTTTGCTGATAATTGCTTGCAAGAAAGATCTTCATTAGAAGGCCAATTTCTGAGCATTTTTAAGACCACATTAACATCCCATAGCACTGAGTATTTAGGTTGAGGGGGATGTATCAATCTAATGCCTCGTAAAAGTCTTCAGACCCCAGGGTGTTTTCCAACTGGTTTACCATCAATATGAGGTTGACCTGCTGAGATGACTGATCTAAAATTATTCACTGTCCTGTAAGCTTGACTGGCCAAATCTAATAGGAAATTCACGATTACTTGAATTCCAGCCCCCAAGGTGCCACATTCCGTTCACCGCACCATTTAACCCAGCGTCATCAGGCTGTTTTGCACCATTTGTGAGTAAAGGGAGCCCAAGAGTGTGCGAGGAGGAACACTATATCCTCCGAAACTTCAGACATTTGGCAACATCTCCTGAAAGTCTCCATACCATGAGAAACAGAAGTCCCTGTGAAATCAGTGGATGAGGCCAACAAAATGGATCCAATAGTAAGGTCGGAAAGGAGCAGATAGGAGCCGGAAGGTCGCAAGACAATGTCATCGCCTCTGGAAACCAAAATGTGCCTTCCAACAGGGAGACACCATCACCACCTATGCTTTGTGTCATCTGATCTGTACCAAGACACTCTGAATAATTCAAAACGGAGGGAATGCATAAGGGATCCCCGAACAACCGAGATTGTAGAAAAGCATCCAAATTTGCAACCAGCGGATCCGGCTTCCAACTGAAGAAAGTCAGGAGCTAAGCATTCAGCCTCAAAGCAAAAATATCTCTCAGGCATGGCCCCCATTGTTGATTGATGGCCCGATAAATCCTGGGGTGCAACCTCCAGTTGCTGGAGTCACAAAGGAATCTGGAGTTGCACAGAATATGTTCCGCTAGTACAGAGATCTGGCATTCCAGGCAATAATGCCAAAAGTCCTTGGCTATTTCTGCTAGAAGCTGGGACTTTGTACCCCCTGGGGGATTTATGTAACAAACTGATGAGATGTTGTCAATTCTCAGGAGTATGCAACATTTCGCTGTGAAAAGGGGATAGAGACCTGAGTGCAAACGCCCCCACTAATCGTTCTAGACAATTGAAGCGCTATCGGAGTTCCTCCGGAGACCATTGGCCTCCACTCTCCACCAGACCGCAACGGGCTCCCCAGCCCCAACGACTGGCATCCAGTTCTATGATCACTTCTGGTTGCGATGCAAAAATGGTCTTGCCTTTCCATGCATCCATGTGATCCAACCACCAGGAAATCTCCGTTCTGGCCTCTTCAAAGAGCATTATCTGCTCGGAGTAGGCCAACCCCTTCCTAAGATGTAAAATCTTCAGCGTTTGAAATGCCCTGTAGTGTAGGGGTCCCGGAAAAATGGCATGAATAGAAGATGCTAGGAGTCCTACAAGGCGAGCCAAAATATTCAACGATATAGTCAGATGCACGGGCTCTCCTCAACTCTTTAGTGATAGACATTCCAGTTGGGAAGAGGAAGTTTCAGTTGTGCTTTGATCAAGTCTATCTGAAAACCTTAGAATTCTATGGTTTGAGAGGGACACAGACATGATTTTTTGTGGTTGATGATGAAACCTAGATCCTGAAGCAATTGAATTGCCCAAGAGAGATGAAGCATGACTAAGACCCTCATTACGACTTTGCCGGTCTTCCATAAAGACCAGCAAAGCCGCGGGGGCCAGGAGACCGCCATACCATTGGTACTATAGGATTTCCCCCACACTTTGAGCAGAAATCCAACAGTAGTTGTGCTGGCGGGTTAGGCCCTCTGACGGTTCTACCACTGGCCCCGCCTAGCCAGTAGGACACCGCCTGCCATATTATGGGCTGAGGACAGACCAAAAGGAAGGGCTGTAAATGAGTAATATGTCTGATTCCACTGAAACTGAAGGAACCATCAGTGAGGAGCAAAAATTGGAACTAACAGGTAGGCGTCTTTTAAATCGAGACACACCATCCAATCCCCTTCCAGTAAAAGATTTCTGAGCAAATGGATACCTTCCATCTTGAAAGCCACCACCTTTTTTCTGTACCAAGAATATTGTGCTGATAAGACCCTAGGGATGAGGAACTGTCTCTACTACAGCCGCTTTTTGAATCAGGACCTAAACTTTGTCGGTTATGAACCTGCTCTTGTTTAGGGAAAAAAGGAGAGGAGTTGGAGGAATTAATTGCTTCGGGAGGAGTAAAACACCAGGCAAAAACCTTGTATCGTCTGCAGCATCCTGTGTAATGGAAGGCCCGTGTCTACAAACAGACAAATCCTCCCCCCCCAGATTGACCTCTGAGTCTAGAATCAGTTTTACCTGTAAAGGTGGCATCCACTGCATTGGGACTTCTTTGATAGCCTCCTCTGTGGGTTCTGCCCCGTCCATTTCTGTATCTCATTGGGTAGAAGTTTGAGGATGAGGAATCTCTAGCTCTGGGAGCGACTTCTCTAGAGGTCTGCTGGAAGATCCTGCCTGGCATTCGACCTGTATAATGCCCAGCCCTGGCAAAAATGGCATGGTTGTTCTCCTTTTTGAATTATGTCTGAGCTTGTCTAAAGCTGAAAAGGTAGCCACGTACTTTCCAAGCTCCTTAACAAACTTGTCACAGAATAATAGCCAGTAGCAAAAGACCCTGCTTCTTTAGACGCTAGGTCCGCCAGTTTGGGGTCAATGCGTATGAGGAAAGATTTACGCAGTTCCACGGACATGGCGCAGTTGGCGTTTCCAAGCATACATATAGCGCGTTGAGCCAATCTGCAAACTCAAGAATTTCAGTCAGGGGACCAGATAAATTTAATAACTTGTCCTGACACCCGTGCCAGGCGTGATCTAGACCTTTTTTAGGATCCTTGGTGATTTTTTTCAAAAAGGTTACAATGATGGTGTCTAGCTCTGGCATGTCCCTCACTTTACCGAGGAGTGATGATCGAGGGCATTCCGATCACAGAGTATTACGAATGTTACATTCAAAGCTTTTGCCTGATTTCTCTTGGACATAGTGTGCGACTTCTACACAAGGAACCCACTCAGTGGATGGTGGATGGATAATATTTTCTGGTTCAAATAATAAATTGCGCCCAACCGATTCTGGTACCTCAGTAGAGGAGTGGTGAGCTTTGTGTTTCTCTTTTTGAGTTTGGGATTAATCATCGGATTTTCAGATTTTTCAGAATCTGTGGCCTGAACAGGGGTGTCCAATGAACAAGGGGTGGACTTACTCCCCGAAGGGCCTTGGAGGTCAGTTCCCTCATACTTGTGGTCTCTGAGCACAGAGGCAGCCACTTATGCCAGGATATCGACTGAAGACGAAGCCCCTGCTGATGATCTTGAATGGGATTCAGAGTTCTGAAAGGGCAATTGAGGAGGAAAGTTGACCTGTATGGAGCCTCCCATTAGTTCTCTGTTGCCAAATCTCACCAAAGACTGTGCAGCTGGCTTGAGGGCTTTGATTAATGCCCAGTTCATGGAATCTTGCACATGGCAGCCCAGTGCTTCCACCAGACGCTCTTCCATTTGGTATTCTTCTTGATTGCCTTGTAGATCCATCTGGAGATCCTCTTCATCAGCGTAGTATGTCAAAATAGTATGCTATGAGGAGAGGAAGAGGTTCAGGGGGTAGCCCCAAGCAGGAAAGTTAATGTATGTGTGATTTTTGGCTATTACACACAGAAACCAATTTTTTGATATGTTGGAAGTAGAGGGAGCACCTGCTTACACACTAGGCAGAGCCTTCAAATGTTATTGAGCCCGGTCGGGCCTTCTGGGGACCTTGCCAAGCCAGTGTCCAAATGTGTGTGGAGCTGACCGGAAAAAACAAAGGTATTGTCAGTCTGGCTCCAACGTGCATGCCCGAGCACCACAATAGAAAGAGGACGAGTCCTCTAGGGAAGCAAAACCTCCTGTTCCCGCTCTAACTCCACTGGTAATTAGAAGCAAATATGAGAGTGAATAGAAGTGATTGAGCCGTGGAATGTGGGAGTACTATGGCCAAAACGTAACACGTTAATTAATTACACTTAAACAAACTTTGTGCTATATTTATCTCAAGCTGCAGCAGCAAAGAAAGAGGAAAGATGATGTTGGCACAGACATATATATAGAGGAGGTGCCTTGTGATTGGACAAATAAGGGAGCTTATGATGTTGGGGTATGTAGCTTAAACCATTATTTGATGTGATTGGCTTCTGTGTTTTACATCTGTAAAGATAGAGAAGCATAATCCAAAGCCTCTGGTCCTGCCATAGAATCCTTTCTATTGCTGGGCAGTGGGCACAGTGGCAAGACCACCAAAAGGGGCTCATGGTCACTGCCCCGTCTTTTTGTCTACAACAACCATCATCCCTGTGACATCACACAATGATAAGGGTGAGTAGGGGTCTGAGGAGGGTAGTGGAGGTTGTCAGTTGAGACATCGAGTCCATGCCCCTTCTCCATGTGGCTCCTCACCTTCCGCCGGGGTTTGTCTTTCTTGCTGTGACACATGATTGTAACGTTTTCCTTTGAAAGGGCAACACTTATGCACAGTTAAATAGTGTTTAGCGAAAGGCAGTTCACTCTTGCAACGATTTAAATGGACACACCCAAAAACAAGTTACTGAAGTGAAATCTGCTGTTATTAAACCACAATGCGTTTTCATTCACCACTACCAAGAGGCTGAGGCAGCCCCATGCAGTACTGTAGTGCATGTGAACTCAATCAAGCCATGTGTAAGTAAGCGATCCTGACAAGGAAAGGGGCTACATCAAGGCAACAAGTTGCTGCACTATGAAGGGCAAGTTTGAAATGGTGTAAAGTGCATTGTGTGTACAGTACCTGGTCCCTGAGAGTGCCACACCAGGGTCCACAGTATTTGGTAGAATCACAACACCATACCAGACAATGCCAAAAAATGATGTCCTTTCGGAAAAAACAATCTGAAGAACAAAAATATAAATGCCTGACTTATCTCCTTGAAAGAGGCTGTAGCTAGGGAGCACAGTCACATTGAAAGTGTGCAGTTTCCTCTCCATGCAGGTTCGCTCCAGTTCCTTGGCAACTCCATGCTTCGGAATACCCATTTGACAGGCATCTCAGCCTCAGATGCTTTCCTTTCCAAAAGCTTTTTAGTTTATGGGAAATGGGCTGTTAGTTTTGTCAACGACTGTGTTAGGAACGTGAATGGGTAAGATGCAAACTTATTTCATACGGGTGCTGCCACCACCACTGTGAGGAAAATACTCTGCAGGTTCCAAACCTTTTGCTAAGAGCATACTGGCGTGCTTTCAGGGGTGACTTAATTGCATTCTGGTTCCCATTATAGAGGTGAGCTCTGGTAAACTCTGCCACGCAGGGGATGGTGGAGTTTTTAGTGCAGAGTGGTAAAACTCAGCGAACTGCTCCAGCGGAACAGAGTTTACCGCCCACACCTGTACCATATTGAGGAACGAGGGAGACAGTGATTTTCCTTCATAAGGTCATGGAACTCCAAGGTGACGTGCAGTATTCTTCTAATGTATGCCAGGGGTACTTTATTCCTTATAATAAATGGTTACATCATCACCCCACCCAACAACCACTTAAATCCTTAGTGTATTGGTCTTTCATATGAGGTAGGATGTTTGCTGTCATGAAGAATATGTAATGCAAAATTAAACACAGCAGGAGCAGTTCAATTTTTTTTACAAAAGATATTAGAATCAGTTTAATGTAAGTCAGATTTAAAAGACCGCTCTTTCTCAGAATGTGTGGAAACATTGATAGATCTTCTTTCTTCCTATAATTACCTAAAACATGTAAATAATAAACATGTTTTCATAAATATCTCCTTTCTGTTGATCACTGTTAATTAAAAAAAAAATCATAAAAAGGAAATGCCAGGTTTCCTTGATGTTTAACGTTATAAGGTTGCTTCCATTGGCCAGTGGCCACACTTGCTCCCCAAGGCATCTGTCGGCCTTTGGCCAACACTGGGGAGGGCTACAAAGGATCCTCCTGTGCTAGCACTGGAGGATTCCTTCTTGTTAACTAATGGGTGGGGTGATGCAGAATCGCTTCGGTGCCAGCCCCCACTTCGCCCTCCTGCCGATCTGTGACATCATCACAGATGCCACACTGGAGCAGCAGGAAGGAGCTACTAAGAGCTCTCTCCCACTCCACTGTGGAAAAAACGCTGAAAATTGTCTCCCCAGGTTTCAGGGATTTGTAAGGTGAGAATCTCCCCTTTCCAACAAGGCCCTCCTGAAACTGTTTCCTGTCTGTGGATCGTAGTTTTGCCGCGATTCACAATCACAAAACCATTAGACCACCAGGGATATTTGTTTGGAGCAGTCAGCCCTCATGGTAATGGCCCACCCCGAGGGACAGCTAAAAAATAAATGGTGGTTTTCCCTCGTGGGACTCAATCACGTCCCGAGGGGAATGTAAAAAACATGTTTTTTTCTTTTAAAATTAAAATTAAATTAAATTGACAACGGTTCAGCACTCCTTGCTTAGTGGCCGACCTCCTGTGGGCCCCAAAATTCTTTTTTTGAAATGTGTTGTTTCCCAGGGACCCATACATTTAATACAAACATTTAAGTAACAAGCCAGTAGGGGGTTGATCCTCAGCATTTGGGCAGACTCCCTTTGGGGGTAACATATATTTTTCAAATGTATGTTTTCTGTTTTCCCTGGGGGGCATATAGTGCCCTCAAGAGAATACACACATATATATATATGTATTGCAGCCCATTTTGAAGTACAGCTCTACGGTGTTCGGCTGAGGGAAAGGAATCGTGGACAGGGCGAAGGGAGTGAAGCCAATTGTTATATATATATCTATGGGTATGTGGCAGGGTGAAGTAATACGTGTATTTTTTGCTTTTTTAGTGTTTTTGAAGAACCTGCAGATTCACCAAAAAGGTAAGTTTTTATTTATTTAATGTTGCACACATCTCACAGGAGCACACACCCACAGACCAATTTAGAGCATTTTTCTGCCTTCTACCTAGGACAGTGTTTTAGAAGGAAGGTTTTAGCCAGTCAGCAGAGATGACATCTCAGTTTATGACTGCTGCCCAGGCCCTTAATCAGGGTATGGAAGACAGCTCGGAGGCAGGATCTGAGGCTAAAAATGAATATACCGAGACCGCGTGTGGGGGAGAGCAAAATCAAGCAGAATCTGGAAGTGATTTCCTTCTGACGACTTATCTTCTAGCAATTCTGAGTGACGTGAGAATGGCGGTCGTACTATCCCTTCACAAGCAAATTCTGTGCAGCAGAGCAACCGTAGCAGGTTAGACCAACCCAGAGAGCAGGTATGTGCGGCAGCAAGCACAGATGGATTGCTCTCTTGGGGCCTCCCAATGTATTTAAGCTGCAAATTCCACCTTTCACTAGTGACGCTGGACTTAAAGTTGATATAGCCAATTTTTTGCCAATTGACTATGGCCCTTATTATGACTTCGGCAGTCTTTTGCAAAGACCACCAAAGTCGCAGGCGCCAGAAGACCACCAGTGCTTGTGGTCTTGCGACCACCACATTACGAGTACTGAACAATTTCCTCCACAATTTGAGTGGAAATCCTCCAGTAGTCGTGCTGGCGGTTGGTGATGCACAGGCGGTTCCACCACCGTAACCGCCACGTCAAAAGGACTCCGCCCACCATATAACAAGCAGTAATATGGCATGGCGGTGTCCTGATGGCGGGGCGCTGCTGGATGTGGAAGCGCCTGTTCCCGTTCTCTTGCAGACGACCTCCTCCTTGACAAGTAAAGGTGATCGTCCGACAGAGGAGGGAGGAGGGAAGGTGGGGGGTGTTCTGTGTGCGTGTGTGAGTAGGTGTTGTCTGCGTGTCTGAATGTAAGTGTGTCTGCGTATGTGCATGCATGTATGAATGCATGTGTGTATGGGTGTTTAAATGTGTGCATGAATGCATGTGTGTATGGGTGTTTGAATGCATGTTTATGGGTGTTTGAATGAATGTATCAATGTGTGTCTATGGGTGCTTGAATGCATGTATGAATGTGTGTGTGTGTGTGTGTGGGTGTTTGAATGCTTATTTGAATGCGTGTGTGTTTGCGTGTTTGAATGTGTGTATGATTGTTGAAGTGAGTGCGTTGGAATGTTTGTGTGGATGCGTGTCTAGTGGTGCAACTGAATGAGTGTATGAATGCGTGTTGGTGAATGCGTGTATGTAAGTGTTGGTGAATGAGTGTATGCGGGGTGCATGTGGGAGTGTGTGCATGTATGTAAGTGTTGGTGAATGAGTGTATGCGGGGTGCATGTGGGTGTGTGTTTGTGTGTGCGTGTATGCTGGGAGGGTGGTAGGAGGGGGCTGCTGTCATGGAATGGTGGGCGGGGAGGTAGGTGCTGTCATGGAAGGGGGTGGGGGAGGTAGGTGCTGTCATGAAATGGGGGATGGGATGGGAGGGTATTGCAATTTCAGGCAGGGTTGAGGGAGTCATCTGTCGGTGACAGTAAAAAAGTTTCCTGTCACTGGTAGCCTTTCCGCCAAAGTTTTCATGGTGGTGCTACTGCCGCAGAAACTGTGGCGGAAAGGAGACTCGTGATACTGCCAGTGGTCTTCAGTGAACCGCCAGGTCGGAGATGCTGATCTCTGGCCCGGCGGTCCGACCACCCTGGCGATAGCAGCGAGGATGTGGCGGTTTATGAGATACCAAACCGCCACACTCGTAATGTGGCAGTCTTGACCACCAGACTCGTAATGAGGGCCAAAGTCCATCTCTTTTGGATGTTGACCTTCTTTAGCAAATTGTACAAGAAACAAATTTGCATGCCAAACAATCTCTGAGGCCTCATTCTAGAACACACCAATGGCCTCCAACTTCATTTGAAGAGTTTAAGATTTTTTTAGGGCTTACTCTCAAAACGGGGTTAGTGCACCAACCAACCTTGCAGTTCTACTAGTCTACTTGTATGGTTTGGGTAACCCCCATCTTCGCCATGTACATGAGCAGAGATTGCTTTTTGCTATTGCAGGAAGCAAGTGCTGCATTTTAATGACAATTCAGCTGCACTGATCCAGGATCATTCAGTGCATGATGGCTTGTTCCAAATTCGAGTTTTCATAAAACATTTGTCTGCCAGGTTTCCAGAGATTTATACCCCTGGAAAGAACGGAGTGACTGATGTTTCCTTGGTCCTGTGAAAAGGGTGGCTGCTGTTCTGGCAGTATATTGTGACCAAAAGAGCTTGTTGTGGCACCAGGTTATACATGCTTTGTGAGAGACCTCTATTATCTAAGTGTACAGCTTGAAAGTGTGTACAGGGAAGGACTAAACTGTAAACCCTGTAGGTTGCTCTCTCACGTTAGGAGTCACAGGAAAGATTGTATATAAGTTTGCATAGCCACTACTTTAAAAAGGTTTGAACCTTATGTGGACAACTTCCATACAAGAGTACAGCTGTTCACTTAGCTGTACAAAGCTGGCTCTGCGGCATGCAATATAGTTCCTTCTCACCACGAACAAAAGATTCCCGCAAGAGCTTGCTTGTAAAAGGCTACGACAAACCCAGAGAACTGCATTGTGTTCCAGTGAACTGCTCACAGACGAGTTCTCTAATAGGCTTGATGTGTACATGCTCACTATAGTTCATGATGAGAGCACTTCCTTCTTCATGGTTTTAAGTCAGATTGCCGAAGTTCACAAGCCCACCTGTATGATGGATTTCAAGTATGGGAGGAGTGGATAAGAATGACCAAGTTTTTCAGCCATACAATGCCAGTTATAAAACTCATGCTAGACCTGTCAGCCTTTGGGTGGTCTTCCCCCAAACATTTGGCCTGCTTGCCTCCATTTTTCTGGATTTTTGCTTCTGTTGGCCTTAGGACTCTGGGCACTTTACCCTGCTAACCAGCCCTAAAGTGCTTGGGCTCACTTCCCTAACCATGGTTTTATCAGCATATACATGATTGGCATATTTAATTTACATGTGAGTCCCTTGTAGAGTAGTATGCTACATACCCAGGACCTGTAAAGTAAATGCTACCAGTGTGGCTGCTGCATTTATTGGGCCACTGTTAGAAAGCAAACATTATTAACAAAAATTAATCACTAAAACACAATGTGAAATAACGTGTATTCAAAGGCCTAACTGAAAAACATGTGTTAGAAAAATAAACGTACAGATTTAAAAAGTGACTGACTGGGTGTCCACCACAACGTGTTTTATGTGAAAATAATAATGTCTAATGAAAATGTATTTTGTTTAATCATCATTAAATGTACTGGCATTAGTTAAAAGGCCCACGCTTTAGCATTTTTTAGAAGCATGATGTTTTAAAAGTTGCTGATTTCACTAAAATGTTTTACAAGCAGTTCATTAAACATCATGTGTGACTTGCACAGTGGAAATTTCTGTCCTACTTTTCTGCTCGTGTTGTACTTTCTTGAGATAGTAATTGTAACTTTTAACAATGAACTTTATTTTCTGAAAGAAAGCAATGTTAGTTAAATGTTGTGCTCAGTGCTGCTGTTTAAATAATTTATTGTTACACAGAAGCTGCCATCTAGAGAGGAGAATGAACACGACACTATCTTGGAATGGAGGTACATTTGAAGCATAGATGAAAGTTTATTGGTTGCGCACTAAACCACCTCATAGTCTTAGCCAATAGAGGGTTAGCTGGTAACGTTTTGGGACTTTCATTTAGCAAGCAGGTGAATTGTGAGGTATGTGAGAAATAGTGTTTTTACATACTCCATCGTAGTTTGATTAGGGAGTTTGCGTAATCCAAAGGGTGATTGTAGGGAAGTTGACATATGTCAATTGAATGTGGTGCTTTGTGCTAAAAAATTCCCCATGTGGTTGTTGATATACGGACCCTGTGTTGGTCTAAGTCTAAGAGTACTGTACAAGGGTAGGAGACACTTGGTTGTTGTTATAACCTGTTTCCCGTGTTTGGTCAATCGGGTGTGGTTGGCAAATAGTATTCCTAGAGTGTGTGTTAAGAGAGTGTCAGTTTTGACAGATACTTGGTGATTCCCGAGAGCTCAAGGAGGATCTGATATTAGTCAAGGGTGAAATTTGCAGGTCCGATTTTAATTGTGAATGAGAGAAAATCGGATGACTAGCTGTCAGAGATAAAAGCCGCAATCGAAATATCAGTAAAGCTTCTGAAGTGAGCCCCTACCTATAATAAGCAGACAAGTTGTTTTTTTGATTTTTCTTTGGTGCTCGCAATATTTTGCATTTCGTTTTTTGTGTGAATTGGGTTTAAAGGTCGAGTCCATGAGGCTTTGTCAGCCGCTGTGTGAGTGAGTGTGACCTCACTAGGTCTGTGCTGGGATTGGTTGGTTGGTAAAAAGGAGCCGTGAACAGATTGGTGGACAACCGTGAACAGCTATTGGTTGAAAGAAGCAAGCAAAAATGATTTTGGGATTGAATTATGTCTTGCTTTGAATTGAATTAGACGATTAGCCAATTAAAGGTAAAAATTAAAAAATTTTAAAGGTTACAGAGTGCAAGAAGAGTAGATGCTTTCATTCCAGTCATATTAGGAGAAATTGCCCCACCAGAAGGTACACATGCATACATAGTAATTGAAGAGAAAGGTCCCTTAGCATGTATTTTGTTAGAACAGTGGTGCAAAATAAGGGAAAAGGAAGGAAATTTAGTATTTTCTGCTCATGGAAGTTTTAGTTTGAGAATTTTGGAAAATTTGAGAAGAGTACTTTATGAATTAAAGCCCCCTCTGAGACCAGCACAACTTGAAGTGTTAGCTATCTCGGAGTTAGTAGCCAGACAACATGAGAAATTAAACTTTGAGAGGTGAATGAGAGAAGTTGAGAAAACTTCACAAGAAGGAAAATAGGATAATAAGCAGACATTTTTGAGAATGGAAACTTTACAGATTATTGGAATGCATCCTGCAATTGTGCAAGAGAAAGAGGACAGTGTCAGACCAAAGACTACGAAAAAGAATATAGATCCTGAAGAAACTTAGTCAAGTCAGATGAAGCCAGGAAATCAGATGATGATGAATTTAAAACACAATTATTGAGAAATCGTCCTCCACAATATGCAGCACAAGAGGCAAGTCCAGGTACTAGTTCTAGTCTAAATGCACCACCTCCAGTCGTGGTAACACAAAGTCAAGTACGGATTGTAACTAATGTTCCTACTATTACAGTTACATAGACTCCTGTGATTCAAACTGTAGCTCAGCCTGTAGTTTATTCTACAATTCCTGTTGTGTGTTCTGCACTGACTCTACACTTAATTTAGTGACTCAAGGGCAAGCCCGAACAATGCCAAGGTATACTCCAGTAGCAGTAACACAATCAAGTTCTTCAGTACTTACTGGTCAGAGTTCTGGAGTGATTTACTGGAAAAATCAGAATGCTCCATCAAGTCCAGAAGCATTAACAGTTTCTGTCACTATTGGTCCACTTGTTCCATTGTATGCCCAGGGAAATAATGAGGACAACATGCATCTGTTTAATACAAATGCAGAAATGGAGAAACTCAATGCTACTTCAGTAGTTATGTCTCCAATTAATCAAACATTTGATAGAACAGGTCCACTTATAGACTTAACTTATTTCAGGACTTCACAAAATTTGGAGAAGTCAAATTCAGATTCTAATAAACTTTTGATGACAACTGAGAGAGTAATGGGTCCGCCATCTAGGGCTCCATAATGTCTACCCAATGTGAATAATAATGTCTTGTTACAAGGCTTGACAACTCAACAGTTAACAGACTGGTTAGAAAAAATGACTGGAGTGAAAACAGTTGCTGAAGGGGGAAGAACAATGAATCTGGCAAGAATTTTTTTAGAATTAAATGAAATGATTAAGGGTACAATTGAATTAACTAGAATTGACTCATATAATGAAGATGAATTATGCTTCATGTGTAAAGTAGTCACAAACAGTGCAGGATTGGCACATCAAAAATGATCAGAACTTACAGAGACATTTGAAGTAGATATTGAGAAATCTAAGCCACTGAAAAGTAGCCACAGGTTAGAAACATGAGTTCACCTGGGATGAAAATTCATATTAAGGAAATAATCCAAAGTATTCAAACATTGAGAGCATTAGATAAATGGGAAGGCAGATTAGTAAAGAAAAGAGATCAGAAGAAAAGAGAGTCTGTTAATTTGAACTCTACTGACACACAGTAGACTGATAGTCCAGGCAAGATATTACCAATGAGAGACATTCCTGGAGGGAATTATGTTCACGACCCTTGGAGCAGAGGTGATATTTTGTCATTTACAATTGATTACCTGAGAGAGAGAGAAGCCAGTGGAATGGTACCAGCAGACAAATAGGTTTGTGAAACTCATAAATTGCCTGTGGGAGGATTTAAATACTCTTTGAAATGTTGACGGCCAACAAAAGAGCCTCCACTAGATCCGGTTACAGGTGTGCCATCTCCTGATGTAATGAAAAGCTATTACCAATTGATTGAATTTTTGAAAATGAGAATTTCCCCTAAAGCATTGATTGGCAGAGAATAGATAGGACAGTACAGGAAGCAAAAGATCAATACATGTATACTATGAAAGCTTGCTGCAGGCATTTAAACATTACAGTAGTACAGAAACAATAGAACCTAAAGACATGATTCATTTTGTGTTCAGATTTGTCGAAGGGTTGACAGCTGAAGTGGGTAACATGTTCAAGAGTCTTTTGATTTGCTGGCAACCAAAACTGGTTGATGAATTATTGCAGTTTGCTAAATACTGCAGTAAAGAGATCGAAATGAAACAGAAGAGATTGGAGGAAATGGTAGTGGTGATGCAGTTGAAAGCAGCACAATCAGGGATGCAGAGAATTTTTCCACAGCAACAAAGAAACATGCAAGTGATTCAAAATCTGGGACAGGCGAGAAGTGGAGGACGTGGTGGAAATGGAAATGGAAATGGTGTTGTCGCCATTGATTTAAATACTAATGTTAATTCAGGTGATTTGCAGACAAAGTGAAAGATTTTACCTTGTCACACTTGTAGGGGTTTCGGGCATTGGAAAGGAGAGTGTCCAATGATGTTGCAGGAAGGTGTTGTGCAGATGAATGAACCCAATCGTCTGTCAAAATTTAAGAGGACAGAGAATTCGGAATCCGTATTTAAATGTCCAGAATATGAATAATCAAATGTAGATTCTACAGCAAAAGCAAATTCACCAACAGTAGATGGAGGTGCCACATATTCAGGTAGCATAACAACAGCAAATTAATTTGCAAATGCAAATGATGCCCCAGCAGCAACAAATGCAAATACCTCACGCTCCAATGACACAGGAGCAGGTAGTGGTTCCTAAGCAGAACATAGGTCAAAGATTAAGTCAAAACAATCAGTTAATACAGAAATTCACATTACACAGTGAGGATGAATTGAGTGCTGAAAATGTGAGTGAGAGTTATGATGAAGAAAAATGTATGCTACAAGCTTCATTAGAGATGGATTAAAGGGGTCCTTATTTAAATGGAACAGTAATGTATCTGCAAGTCTCATTTTTGGTTTACACAGGAGCTATACACTTTACTGTCAGAACTGCAGAAGTTCCTAATGTTCCACTTTCTGGAAAAAACAGTGCAGGTTGTAGGAGTAGTGAATCAATCCTGACAAATCTGTGTACTGAACTGATTCCTGGTTAAATTGGTACTTTTGAAGGCTTGCATACATTTGTAGTCTGTGACTCAAGGCCAGTAGCCCTTTTGTGAAGAGGTCTGTTGTGTAAAACAAGATGTTCAATTACTTGTACAAATGATGAAATTGCCATTTAGTTAAAAAGTGATGAAGATAATGAATCATATATACCAATTGACTGTAATTCAGTTAATGAAAAATTCCCACTGGTTACTTTTTACCCTGCATTTACAGTACAGGATCTGCCAACTGATACATAAGGTACCATTACTTTGAAAGTTTGGGATATTTCTGGGAACAACATTGGTCTAATTAAAACAGTTGAACCAATCAAGGTCACAGTCAAAACTAATGCAGTTTTGCTGAAAACTCATCAGCATCATGTGGCATCAATTGAAGGAGTTACTCCTGTAATTGCAGATTTTGTTAAGGGAGTTTTGAAAGAAGTGCTGAGCAGGCCATCTAATTCACCTATTATGGGTTTGCTAAAACCAAGTGGGAAAATTCACATTGTTCAGGATTTGAGAAAAATTAATGAGATTGTGGTCAAATGCTGTCCATTGGTACCCAATCCAGCAGTGATTTTATTCCAAATTCCATGTGACGCAGAATGGTTCACAGTAGTGGACTTGTCACAAGCATTTTTCTCAGTGCCTCTACATGAGGATAGCCAGTTTCTTTTCTGTTTCAAATTCTGCAATCGTGTGTATTGTTGGTGTAGGATCCCACATGGCTTTTCAGAATCTGCATCAATATTTAATCAAGTGTTGAAAAAGAATTTGTAATCAATGGAAATGCATTTCCAATCAACATTGGTTTACTGTAAAAAAAAAAAGTGAAGTACTTGGGACATTAGATAGAGGAAGGTGCAAGGAAGGTGTCCAGAGAAAAGGTTACAGCTATTTCACAAATGAATCCTCCTGTTACTCAAAGATATGTCAGGCTGTTTTGGGGAATGGTGGGTTACTGTCACCAATGGATTCCCAATTTGTGCTGTTATTTCAAAGCCACTAAAGAGATTGACTCACAAAGATATCACTGATCCAGTCCCATTGGATGAAGCTTGTATGAAAGCTTTTACTGAGCTGAGAGAAAGTCTGTGCAGAGCACCATCTCTGGGAATGCCTGATTACACAAAATCATTTTCTTTGTTTTGCCATGAACATGATTGCTGTGCACTTTCTGTCCTAACACAGGTACATGGTGGCGTAAATTCCCAAAAACCAACAAGGCTGTGTTACCCCATACTAATTGTGTTGCTAAGGAAATCGATGACCTGATTGAAGAGGTGGAGCAGATCTTAAACAATAAGGAGAGAGTTCGACGGAAGGAGCCAAAAACCGGCACTCTCATTCCGTTCTTATCATTGAAACCACATACCACTCTTAATTCGCAAACTGCCACCCCTCCTTATCAGATGCCAACCTCCCAAGGCCCTAATAAAATCATCAGTTCTCCTACTATCTCTGCACCTTATCTCGAATCTGAAGCATTCAAATTCAATGCAACAAATTTTAAGCTTTAACCGCTTTTCCCCCCTGGCCCCCCAAGATCTGGATAATCCGCGACTAACTCCCATGATTTCACCACACACGGAGGGTGCTCCCTTGCAAGATGACTTGTTAGCACTGGTGTCTAGCCTCAAGAACGAAGTAGGCGAGTTGAAATCCTTACTGCTTGAAATTTCCTCCCTTCTTAAAAGCAAACATCTCCCCCCCACTCGTGAGCCTAAGCCAAACCCTGTGTTAATCAAACATCCGCTTGCTAAAGGCGTTTCGACAATTGGGCCCCTGCCACTGCCAGCAAGTGTAGCAGGCCCTATAGAAAGACAGTGTCTCCACAGCCAGCATAGGCCCCTTTCCGAAAGTAACACCTTTCTTCCTTCCAAGGTCCTTTTCCAATGGGACACCACAAAGGCTTTTTGCCGGAACTCATATCCAACTAATAACAACTACATATATATGTGTAATGTTCCATCTTTGTCTCCAAAGTCACGGGAGGGCAAAGTCTCACTTGTTAACAAGATCTCGCACTGGTTGAGACACGTCAGAGTTTGTGGTTCAATAATTCACGATAATATTCTATCCGCGAGCGAGTAACCTGGCAGCTGGGACTACATAAAACTTAATTTTAAAAATCCCCACTTGACAATAGGTCTTCTAGATATGGAAGCACGCAACACAAATAGGAAGGCTTCTGCTATCTTTCTTAGCGATAGCCGTCCTTTTGCCAACTACATGCAGCTGAATCCTTTTCCCAGAGCAGCCAATCTGGCTCCGAGCTGTTCTGCAGACAATCAAGTTTCCAGGCCACTAGGCTATCAGGCTTCCAAAGGCATACCACCTGACCCAGCTCCCACGACTAGCGCTAGTCCCGCTTTTAGTGGTCAAACAGCATGCAAACTGGATTTCCAGGAGGCCACTTCTGATATTGATTGACTATGGTGGTCATTACAACCCTGGCGGACGGTGTTAAAGATGCAGTAATACCGCAAACAGTCAGATGGACAAAAAAAGGGAATTATGACCTTGGCCGAAACCGCCAACAAAGACAGCCACTTTAACACACCGCCCGCCACGGCGGTACAGACAAGCAGCGCGGCGGTCACCGCCAACCGACAGGCGGGAGACAATGTACCGCCCACAGTATCACAATAGGCCAATCCACCACCTTTTCCGGGGCGGATTCACCGTGGATAGAAACACGGCGGAAACAGCTTTTGCTATGGGAAAATGCTCACCTTATACACATCCCACGAGGAACGACGACTCCATGGAGCCGGAACTCCAAATACTACCTGCCCTTGTCTTTCTGCTCCTTCATGACCAACAGCGACGTAGGCGCAGAAGATACCGGTGAGTACCGCACCTACGACACCGGGGAGGGGTGAGGCAAAAGTTAGGGGGACACCCACCAAACACCCCCACCCCCACCCTCGCATAGTACAACATACACACCAATGCAGTCACAAAAAGAACAGTAACAACCCACAATCCCCCCGGAAGAATGCAAAGACAATGCGAATTTCGGGCAAACATTATAATGTGCCAATATACATGTCATACAAAAATATACAAATATATGTATTCCAAAATCACTCTTATTTACATAAATTATCCGAGAAGTATTGCAGATATGTACACAACAATGTCCGTGCACAAACAGTCCAAAAATGCATGGGCGAGGCCCACAATAGATACCTGACCAAAATCCGAGAGAACACTGCCGGGACATCAGATAGAAACACTACAGGCACCTCAGCCAGGTGAATACAAAGCCAGATCCACGACGGGGCTCCATGCCCATTGATGTATCCTGGGGAGTGCAAAGCCACAGTCTCTCAAGTCTCTACAGTGGGTGGGTTGCCCACTGTTCAATCCTGGGGAGTGCAAAGCCACAGTCTCTCAAGTCTATACAGTGGGTGGCTTGCCCACTGTTCAATCCTGGGGAGTGCAAAGCCACAGTCTCTCAAGTCTCTACAGTGGGTGGCTTGCCCACTGTTCAATCCTGGGGAGTGCAAAGCCACAGTCTCTCAAGTCTATACAGTGGGTGGCTTGCCCACTGTACCATCCTGGGGAGTGCAAAGCCACAGTCTCTCAAGTTGATGCAGGTCCATACTGGTACTGGGGGGTGACTGGTGCCCAGACTGGATGAGTCTCCCCGTAAAAGGTAGTGTCCTGTCACTGTCCCAGCTGCACATGGGATAAGGATGCCTGATGTGGTGGGCCATTCATTCCTACCCGGTGCATTGCCCTTTTCAGCGGTGCTTTGCCATGGCGGTGTCTGGACTGTTCAGCGGTGCTTTGCCATGGCGGTTTTGGACTGTTCAGCGGTGCTTTGCCATGGCGGTCTCTGGACTGTTCAGCAGTGCTTTGACATGGCGGTCTTTGCCCTGTTCAGCAGTGCTTTGCCATGGCGGTCTTTGCCCTGTTCAGCGGTGCTTTGCCATGGCGGTTCTGGACTGTTCAGCGGTGCTTTGCCGTGGTGGTCTCTGGACTGTTCAGCGGTGCTTTGCCATGGCGGTTCTGGACTGTTCAGTGGTGCTTTGCCATGGCGGTCTTTGCCCTGTTCAGCGGTGCTTTGACATGGTGGTCTCTGGACTGTTCAGCGGTGCTTTGACATGGCGGTCTTTGCCCTGTTCAGCTGTGCTTTTCCATGGCGGTCTTTGCCCTGTTCAGCAGTGCTTTGCCATGGCGGTTCTGGACTGTTCAGCTGTGCTTTGCCATGGCGGTCTTTGCCCTGTTCAGCGGTGCTTTGCCATGGCGGTTCTGGACTGTTCTGCGGTGCTTTGCCATGGCGGTTTTTGCCCTGTTCAGCGGTGCTTTGCCATGGCGGTCTTTGCCCTGTTCAGCGGTGCTTTGCCATGGCGGTCTTTGCCCTGTTCAGCAGTGCTCTGCCATGGCGGTTATGGACTGTTCAGCTGTGCTTTGCCATGGCGGTTCTGGACTGTTCAGCGGTGCTTTGACATGGCGGTTCTGATACGGACATTGGTGTGTGGCATGACGATCTCCACACTAGACATTGGTGTGTGGCATGACGATCTCCATACTGGACATTGGTGTGTGGCATGACGTTCCATCATTGCCCAGCGGGGCTGTGGCATCCTGGCCCCGCCTGGGCTGTGACTCTGGTGGTGGTCTCTGGACCAGTGACGATACTTGGGCCCTCCTGGGCACTGACTCTGGCGGTGGGCTCTGGACCCGTTACGATACTTGGGACCTCCTGGGCACTGACTCTGACGGTGTGCTCTGGACCCATTACGATACTTGGGCCCTCCTGGGCACTGACTCTGGCGGTGGGCTCTGGACCAGTGACGACGGTGCTGGTGGTTGTGTCTGGACCGCCGGAAATGATGGCACACTTCATTCAGGCTGGGCAGACTTCCTCTGGACCTTCCCCACCTTTTTTGGAGTTACAGCTGACTCACCAATCGCCTTCGATCCCATTTCACTTGTTGTCCCACCAGGAGTCTTGACATGGTCCCGTCGTCCACTCTCCAATTTCGGAGCCTTTACAGGGGGTGGGCTGCCAGTGCCTTGGCTCCGGGTCCTACTGCCTGCCCTGGTGGACGGTGCACTCCAAAAACCTGGAACACGCACCACTGGTACTGGTGGCTTTATGGCTGAGGCGCTACAACGGGACTGATGAATTGGAGGGGGCAAAAAGGTCAATTTGACAGAGGGACAGTTTCTGATGAACACTGGGATGGGTAGCTGGAGGGGTCTGGGAGTGGAGGAAGAGAAGGTGGTTGTAGGAGGTGTCACTTTAGCTGTTTTGGGTGCAGGTGCAGGTACTGGAGGCTGTTGTGAGGTGGATGGATGTTGGGTGAGTGATTGCCGGCGTTTGGGTACTTTGGTAGGGGGCGTCACAGACACACTGGGAGAGGACACAGGGGATGTGTAAATGGCAGTGGAGGTGGTGAGTGCAGGTGAGCGGCGTGTGTTGCTGGGTGTCCTGGTGCGAGTCCTAGTGCCTGTAGATGTGGTGCATGCAGGTGTGTGTGTAGGCGAGACTGGGAGGGAGGAGGGAGAAGAGGAGGAGGGGGACACAGTGGAGACAGTGGATGTTGCTGTGTCTGTATTGGTGTGATGCTTCTGTGAGTGCCTGTGGGATGTGTGGTGCCTATGTTTGCCTGAGCTACTTTTGGGTGTTGACTTGTGTGCATGCTGGTCTGTAGGTGTGCTTGGGATGGGCTGGGGTACAGGGGATTGGGTCTGGGTGGAGGAAGTTGGAGGGGGGAGGCTGGACACAGGGACAATTGCTGCCATCAGTGCTGAGGCCAGAGATTGCAGGGTTCGCTAAAGGACAGCCTGACCAGAATGAATGCCCTCCTGGAATGCATTACTGTGTTGCAACACCCTTTCTACACCCTGGATGGCATTCACATTGGTAGACTGCCCAACAGTGAGTGACCTGAGGAGGTCAATGGCCTCCTCACTGAGGGCAGCAGGGGTGACTGGGGCAGGGCCTGAGGTGCCTGGGGCGAAGGTGATGCCCACCCTCCTGGGTGAGCGGGCACGGGGCGAACGCTGAGGGGCTGCTGGGAGGGCGGTGCTGGTAGGGGGGGTGGCGGCTGTACCTGTAGTAGTGGGGCGCACAGATGGTGCCGCCACCACAGGGGTGCTCACATCGGCGGACGAGTCTGTGTCGTTGGTTGGTGATCCGGTGTCCGACGTGAAGCTCCCCTCGCCCTCCGTCCCACTGGTGTATTCAGAGTCTGTGGTGTGGCTCTCCATGGCCATGTGGGATGCAGCTCCCTCATGCGCCAGTGCCACTGTACCTCCGCCTGTTGATGCTGATGTACAAAAGGACAGGAAGAGCAGGAAAATTGGGGGAGACAGAACAAAGAGAGTTTTAGTGCATGGCATACCGCTACCGTTGGCAGACAAGACAGACGCAGCAGCCCCATGCACAACGCCGCGCTCCTGCCCTCTGCACATGCAATTTCTGGGATATAGCATTGGTGGAAATCTGCGCACATGGATGCCACAGGGGCAACTATACCTCAACTTGATAATTTACTGAGGTGGGGTAGAGTGCCACATGGCCTACATTACGGAGGGGCCTTGCCTACCTAACTCGCCCTGGCCTAGGGACACCCAGAGCCCACCTCCCCCACCCAGACACCTCCACTGCACGCAAAGTCCGCAGAATGAGAGTGTACTCACCCCCTTGTGTCTCCTGTGATGTCCTTAAGCGCCCATCCAACTCCGGGTAGGCCACCGCCAGGATCCGGAACATCAGGGGGGTCATGGTATGACGGGCACCCCTCCCACATTGGGAGGCCATCCCCGGCTGAGCCTCCGCCGTCTTCTTGCTGCAGCGGCAAATGTCCTCCCATCTCTTACGGCAGTGGGTGCCCCATCTCTGGTGGGCCCCCAGGGTCCGGACCTCCTTGGCGATGGCACGCCAAATGTCCCTCTTCTGGTGGGCGCTAACCTACATGACATGCACAACGAAAGAGGAACAGTCATCACCAACTGCACCATCAATGTGAGTGGCCCTCTCCCTACTCTGACCATGTGGCCCATTTATTCCCATGCTTTACTGTAGTATGACTTCTGCCCCCTTCCCTCTTCCACCCAGCCCTGTCCACCCAGGCCTAGCCCCTACAACGTGCTCCCTGTATACTAACCTGTTGGTCTGGAGGACCGTGGAGTAGCATGTACTGGGGGAGGACCCCATCCACAAGTTTCTCCAACTCTTGTGCAGTGAAGGCAGGGGCCCTTTCCCCAGACGCAGCAGCCATCGTCGCTTCCAGAACGATGTCACAGCAGCACTAGCAGTGTAGGTCCTCTCCTGTCGAAGGTCAGGTATCTAGTGATTGAACAGACAGAAAATGGTGGTGAAGTCCGCGGCGGTGACGTCCGCGGGGGGGCGCATCATCACCGCCGGCGCACCTGTTCATTGGCTCCTGGGACCCATAGGGTCCAATGTTAACCAATGCAGCATTGCGCTGCAGTCTACGACCGCCTACCGCGACGGTGTGCAACGCCAGCGCTGTTACCCCACAATCCCATTGTCCCAGTTTAGAGGTCAGGCAGCCGCCATTTCAGGGGCCCACATGGATTAATTTTCAACTGCGTCACACATACTGAGGCCTACACTCAACACACATACAGGAAGGGTTTTGTGTCTGCTGTAGTCTTGTGTGTAACTGTGGGTACATACCTGGAGGAATAGTGACTCGTTCTTCGCTGTTGTCCTTCTTAGGCACCGTCAGCTGGGACAATTGAGAAGATGGCAGAATCCTCCGGTGTACCGACCGCTGGTGGACCTGCTGACAATGGAAGAGAGACATTTAATCGTGACCTACCGGTTTGACTGTACTACAATCCAGTAACTATGTACCCAGTTGGAGCCAGACCTGATGTCACCAATCCGCCATCCGACTGGAATCCCCCCTGACGTGCAGGTGCTGTCAGTGCTCCATTTTCTTGCAAGTGGGTCATTTCAAACAACAGTGGCCATGGCATCAGGGATGTCCCAGCCTATGTTTTCCAACGTGTTGTCCAGAGTGTTGTCTGCCCTGCTGAAACACGTAAGGAGATACATCATATTCCCTCAGGTGGAGTATTTGCCTACAGTGAAAGGTGACTTCTATGCCCTTGGACATATCCCCAACGTCATAGGTGCCATTGATGGGACCCATGTAGCTCTGGTCCCTCCCCCCGCAGGACTGAACAGGTGTACAGGAACAGGAAGAGTTATCATTCAATGAATGTCCAGATGGTCTGTTTGGCAGACCAGTACATCTCTCAGATAAATGCTATGTTCCCTGCTCAGTGCATGATGCCTACATCCTGCGGAATAGCAGCATCCCTGATATCATGGGTGAACTCCAGAGGCACCGTGTATGGCTATTGGGGGCCTCTGGTTACCCCAACCTTTCCTGGCTATTGACCCCAGTGAGGAATCCCAGGACCAGGGCAGAGGAACACTACAATGAGGCCCATGGGCGGACTAGGAGGGTTATCGAAAGCACCTTCGACCTCCTTAAGGCCAGGTTCCGGTGCCTCCATATGACAGGTGGGTCCCTATTCTACTCACCGAAGAAGGTGTGCGACATCATCATCGCCTGCTCCATGCTCCATAACTTGGCATTGCGACGCCAGGTGCCTTTTCTGCAGGAGGATGATCCAGATGACGGTGTTGTGGCAGCTGTGGAGTCTGTGGAGCCTGTGGACAGTGATGAGGATGAAGCTGAGGAAGACGAAAACGACAACAGGGAGTCAGTCATACAGCAATATTTCCAGTGACACACAGGTGAGAACATTTTCATTTTTACCATTACATTAACTTTCACACATCTACCTCTATCTTGTACCTACATTTTACTCACTATTTGTTAATTGAGTTGTACCCTTCCATTTCAGTTTCACAAGTGTGGTAACCTACGTGTCAACTGTTTGCATCCTTGAAGGGCTTGTGATGTGTGACATAGGTATGTTAGCCTTCCAATGGGTAACCCATTATGAAACTGTAATTTATAATACAGATTTACAAATCATAGTCTGACTCCATTTGTTTTTAGTGTTTCAAGGGTGTTTATTTAAGTGCTCAAAAAATGAAGGGGGGTTGTAAACCGGTGATGGGTGATGATGGAGGAATGTCCATGGCAGAGTCCAGTCTATTAGTCTCACAGGTACATTGCACATCTGGGCATTGGAAGTGGAGCTAGGTCAGTTCCTATTTGGACAGGGTAACAAAGTGGGACAGTGGGGGGACAATCAGGGTGGTCTTATTTCCTGGTGGGGGTCTTGCCATCTTGCTCTGTCCTGTTCCTGGATCTCAGGGCCCGCTTGCGTGGTGGTTGTCCGTCTGCAGGGGATGGGGTGCTGGTGTGTTGATCCTGTGGCGCGGCGTCCTGTCCACTAGCGCCGGCGCAGGTGGTGGGCATTTAATCGTCGTGGCTAGTGTCAGGGGCCCCTTGGAGTGCCACGGTGTCCCTCAAGGTCTTTTGAATGTCCGTCAGCACCCCTATGATGGTGCCCAGGGCGGAGCCGATGGTCCTGAGCTCCTCCCTGAACCCCAAATATTGTTCCTCCTGCAGACGCAGGGTCTCCTGCAACTTGTCCAGGACCGTGGCCATCGTCTCCTGGGAGTGGTGGTATGCTCCCATGATGGAGGAGAGGACCTCGTTGAGAGTTGGTTCCCTTGGCCTGTCCTCCCTCTGTCGCACAGAAGCCCTCCCAGTTCCCCTGTGTTCCTGTGCCTCTGTCCCCTGGACCGTGTGCCCACTACCACTGCCCCCAGGTCCCTGTTGTTGTTGGGGTGGTGGGTTTGCCTGGGTGCCCTGTAGTGGTGGACACACCGCTGATTGACCTGTCCTGGGTAGGGAGGTTTGGGCCCGCTGGGTGGGTGCTGTGCTGGTGTTACCAGAGGGTGTAAGCTCGGTGTTGGGCTGTGGCTGGGCAAGGGGAACCGACTGTCCTGAGGCCCACGATGGTCCGGCCTGGTCATCAAGATCCAGTGGGGCAGAGCTGCTGTCGTCACTGTGGGCCTCTTCTGGGGGTGGAGTGGTGTTGTCTGGACCCTCTGGTGTGGTGACTTTCCTTCGGGTTCCTGTCTGGTATAAGTACATGATTATTGCATGTGTGTGTTTCATGGAGTGCAATGGTTGGGTGTTCGTGAA
The DNA here is from genome assembly GCF_031143425.1 of Pleurodeles waltl. NCBI lineage: Eukaryota > Metazoa > Chordata > Amphibia > Caudata > Salamandridae > Pleurodeles > Pleurodeles waltl. The sequence continues at coordinate 639,362,463 of NC_090444.1, forward strand.
CCCCAGTGCAGGCATTCCTGTGTGGGGGCTTGTGTGCTTATGGTTGGGGGGTGTTGTGGGTCTGTGCAGTGGGCATGCTTTGGTGATGGGTGTCCATGCTTAGTTATGTCATGCAGGTCTTGGGGTTGGGATGGGTGGTTGGTGTCATGGGTAGATAGGTGAGGATTAGGGGTGGTAGGGGAGGGTGTGTGTGATATCATGCAGGTAGGGTGGGGGGTATGATGGTTAAGATTAGACTTACCAGTGTCCGTTCCTCGAACGACTCCTCCGAGGCCCTCAGGATGCAAGATGGACAAGACTTGCTCCTCCCATGTTGTTAGATGTGGGGGAGGAGGTGGGGGTCCGCCGCCAGTCCGCTGTACCGCGATGTGGTGCCTGGATACCGTGGAACGCACCTTCCCCCGTAGGTCGTTCCACCTCTTCCTGATGTCCTCCCTATTTCTTGGGTGCTGTCCCACAGCGTTGTCCCTGTCCACTATTCTTTGCCATAGCTCCATCTTCCTGGCTATGGATGTGTGCTGTACCTGTGAGCCAAATAGCTGTGGCTCTACCCGGATGATTTCCTCCACCATGACCCTGAGCTCCTCCTCAGAGAAGCGGGGATGTCTTTGGCGTGACATGGGGTGGTGTAGGTGATGTGTGGGGTGGTGTATGTGTTGATGAGTGTGGTGAGTGTAGTGGTATGTGGTGTTTTGTGCTTGGATGTTGCGTGGATGATGGTGTTGTGTGCCTCTGTGTGATAGGGTTGTCTGTTCTGTGCTGTCTCTCTGGCCTTCTCTCAGAATTTTTGGTCGTAGGGGTTTGTGGGTGATGTGGGTGATGTGGGTGTGTGTTTTATATAGTATTGAGTATGTGGGAGTGGTGTGTGTATGTGTGTCAGGTGTGTGTATTTCAAATTGTCCAATATGGCGGTGTTTTGGAGATGTGTGTGTATTTTGAGCGCGGCGGAGTGTACCACCAATGGAATACCATGGTTGAAAGACCGCTGCGTGGATTCGTGGGTCGTAATGGCATGGGCGTGTTTCTGTTGGCGTGGAGGTGGCGGATGTGTTTCCACCAGTTTCTCACTGACCTTTGGTGTGGCGGTATTGTGTGGGTGTCTGAATTTCTGCGGATTCCGTGATGTGTGTCATAATAGCTGTGGCGGTCTACCGCGGCCGCGGCGGTGTATTGGCGGTCTTCTGCACGGCGGTAAGCGCCTTATACCGCCAATGTTGTAATGACCCCCTATGTCTTTCCAACTCTTATATTACCATTTCCAGCCCAAACACACCAGCTACAGGTTCTCTACTTAATTTACCTAGCCCAGGTGCTGTGCCATCCCTGGAACTTCAATCTGACTTTACCAACAATTTTGCGAGCTCACCTCCGGTGGAGCGTACTGACAGCCATCCCTCAGATGACACTCTTAGGAAACTAAGCTGTCCCACTGCTCAGGCAACAGCAACATTTCTGTCCTGGAATGTGGCTGGCATCAATGGCAAACTTGCTGATACTGAGTGGGGGGCATATGTTGATAACTTTAATATCTGTATGTTCCACGAAACTTGGGCAATACATTGCTCGCATAGACAGAGGTTCAGTTCCTTTTTTAAACCAGCTAAGCCATCTTTAGCAGGTAGGGCAGTAGGGGGCTTATGTACCTGGGTAAAATCAACAGAGGTGGGAGGAACTAAGGAGGTATATGTAGATTCCCCTGATATCTTGGCCATTGCTATCCAACTAATTTCTGGCTCCCCTGTTCTTTGTATACTTATTTACAGTAGGCCGGGTCCTTCCAATCATCACTCAACCATTATTGAGCTTCTGAATACTTTAATCACAGACCTCCGTTTAAAATATCACATCATAATAGCAGGGGATTTTAATGTTCAACTCGATCTTAATTCAGACCTCATAGAGGTCATGCAGCCTGAAGGTAGCACATGGAATATTCCCCCCATCCCGTACAACAAAACTCATACAAACCTTGTGTTAGGGCTATGCAGACAATAGACCTTATTATACTCCATGGTCTCCGTCTTGGTAATGGCCGCTTCCCAGCTGATACTCCTGCCAGACCAACCTTTTTCAGGGGCTCATACAGCAATAAATTGGATTATATTCTTTTTGATTTAAGAGTTTGGCACCATGTATTAGATGTGGAAGTGGGCAATCCATATACCAGCGACCACGCCCCTCTTAAGATTACGTATAGGAGATCTCTTTTAGCAGGAGCCGCATTTTCTTCTGCTCCTTCTGGTGATATGGTGTTGTCTAGCAATAGGCGCACGGTAAGATGGGACTCCTTTCAGAGCTCAAATATGCTGCAAGATAAACTATGTGTTTTAATTTCTACCCACCAGCTATTCGACGATAGTCTTTTATTTGCCCCATCCAAAGTCACGTCCTTACACCTGGACCTCTTTGCAATCCTGAAAGAGCTGTTTTCTAAATGTGTTAGGCCATTGACTAATTTTTGTGCCCAACCTCGCAGCAAATGGTTCAACAAGAGATGTAGAGAGGCAAAAAATACCCTGGTCAATGTGTTAAGGACAAAAGACAGACCAGGAATCATTAATGCCAGGCGCCATTATGTCTCCATATGTAACAAGAGTAAACATGAGTATGAAGAGGGGCTTTGGAGCGAATTATCTGAGGCAGCTAGGGTCCATGACTCCAAACGGTTCTGGCTTCTGGTCTCTCATAGCGACCAGAACCGGGTACCTTATTTGGAATCCCATATTACTCCCAATGTCTGGCTCTCCCATTTTAAGGAACTGTATGCTTCACCATTGGCCTGTGATGCACCAAGTCTGGGAGAGCTGACGGCCCCTTATTTGTCTATGTCCCCCTTGTCTCCTTTCACATTGAATGAAACTGTGTTGGCCATTACTGCACAAAAACCAGCAAAGGCCCCAGGGTCGGATGGGATCCCTTCTGATATGTTTAAAGCGGACCAGAACATCTGGAGTCTGTATATTAATAGGCTTTCCAACGCCATTCTGACTACTAGATCCTACCCTGACTCATGGAAAGAGGCAATTACTGTGCCCATCTACAAGAAAGGAGAGAGTAATTTCCCGGGAAACTATAGACCCATCAGCCTCCTCGATAATCTCCCAAAAATATTTTGTTACCAACTGTTGAGCAGGTTGAAGAAATGGATAGTGGAAAATCAAATCCTAAGCCACCTCCAAGCGGGCTTCAGAGAAAAAGTTAGTACAATAGACCAGATTTTCCATTTTATTTCTATTAAATGGAAAGTTGTTGATGTGGATCAAGGCCATTTATTTGTAGCACATGTTGACCTAAAATCAGCTTTAGATTTAGTACCCCGCTACAAATTGTGGGAGGTCTTGACCAAACTGGGAATCCCCTGCCCTATCTTAAATATCATTCGAGATCTCTATACTTGAAATCATGCCAGAATTAGATGGGGTCGGCAAGGCGAATTAACTGAAGAATTTCCTACCGTTCGTGGTGTGAGACAAGGCTGTGTACTCGCCCCTACCTTATTCCTTTTATTTATAAATGCATGCATTCCCTATCTTATGGAGTGTTCCAACGATGCCCCAAAATAGGAGGACACCTTGCTGATATCCCAAACAGCCACAGGACTTTCAATCCTGCTTTCACGGTTCATGGATTTTTGTAATGACCATGGCCTCGAAATCAATTGACTTAAAACCAAATGCATGGTGTTTGGGGACAGAAAAGGCAGGATGCGGCAACCTATTTATTTAGAGGGTGCCGCGCTGGAAAGAGTTGGTGATTTCGAGTACCTAGGTCTGAAACTAGAAGTCTCACACAAGTGGCATTCCCATCTTCAGAAAGTAAACCTCCGCCTGAAACAACGGACGAGTGGCATTGTAAGATTTGCAGCCAGATCTCCTAGCTTTGCCATGACGCCCGCTATTGAAATCCACAAATCGCAAGCAAGGGGGGGGCCCTCTATGGACCTGAACTATGGGGCCATTGCAACTTAGACGATTTGACAAGGGTGGAAAACACTTTCTTAAGGTCGTTGTTAAGAGTTCCCCCTGGCACCCCAATGCTTCATATTCGAATGGATTTAAATTTGCCTCCCATTAGCCAGATCACTGCTCTTAGCCCTCTGTTGTACTGGATCCGCCTCTGGACACTAGATTCCCTTATTCCTTATAGATGCGGGCTAGTTAACATGATGGCGAATGGCACTAGTCTAAAAATCAAGTGATGTGCGTATATAGAACGGACCCTCGTACTACTTGGTTTGGGATCATATTGGAAGTATCCATCATCTATCCCAAAAAATGCATCATATATCCTGAAGGATGCGTTTTGGCTCAATGTCCAACTTTCACAACTATCTGCAGTCTTCTCATCATCTATGACTGGTAGCTTCCTAAAAGTCAAATGTCACTATGAATTCGAGCAATATATAGACATTGTACTCTCTCCACGTGCACGTGCATTGTATATCAGATTTAGGATAGGTTCTCTTCCCTTGCGCATCCTAACACACAAATGGACCAATACTAGCGGCACCTCTAAGATGTGCCTGATGGGCTGTGCCAGGGAAGAATCTATAACCCATGTCCTTTTCCAATGTCCTGCATACTATAAGCAGAGGGTCCGTTGGATTATTCCATTATGTAGGAAAATGGGCTTCAGGAATTGTCTACTGGCTCTGAGAGTTCTTAAATCGGATCCATCTGTTTTAGTGGCTTGTTGTCTGGCAAAATATTTAGATTCCATTTGGCACTGCAGATTGAACACGCTCAAAAAATTAGGGGAAAATCCAACAATAGTTGCTGGGAGTGGCCATTGACAAACTCACTTGTGAATCTCAATGTATGCATTTACAAATTTTATCACTTTTTTATTGTCTAACAAATTTTTCCTATATTCTTATACCTTTTAGGAATGTTTTATTCTTATTTTAGCTACTGTGTTTAGTTAGGTACTTTTGCATGATCCCATAATATGGCAAAACATTTTAGAGGAAAAATGTTTATGTTTAAAAGTTTTTTTAACGTAATTTAACATCTTATTTTTGAGGTTTTTGTCTTGTAAATTATGAATTTGTGATTTGTGGTGTGCTTTTATGGTATTTATTTGTACCGAAATAAAGCTAACGAATGAATGGACGATAAAGTTTGTCCTTCTAAGACACCTACTCTGTCAGGTCGCTGAAGGAAGTTTTCCTTTGAGGAGCCACAGCAAAATAATGGGACTATAACTAATTGAAATGAACATCATTGGAATAAGAATGAATATCCCCAGTAAATCAGAGGAACATATTTAGGCATCAAAGACAGAGAATAACAGAAACTTGCAGAGATGTTTTATCATTGGCTTTATTACAAATATTGTACGAAATAAGTTACTGAATAAATAGAATAATTATGATACCTTCATTCTTGTGGCTATTGATCAATCATTTCACAGTTCTACATTTATACTCATTTTACAGACAGGAGATGTGTGTGCACTGTTGAGGTTTCAGAACTGATTGGGGATGATTCTCTTTTGAATGTTATTTTCTGGCTGTACGTCAGACAGAGCCTTTGTGCTTGGTTATGGCTCTCAGTAGCAATAGTGCTAGCTCTAAGCAGGAGTATCCATAACAAGGTAATGGGAAGCATGAGATCTCAGCACCTGGCTGTCATCAGCCTTCCTGAACAGTCATCAAGCAGTGACAAAAGGACAAACCTGCTTAGAAACTTTGTCACATTTAACAAGCAAAACCTCTGAACTACCCCTCACTCCAATGTTGTCACTCAGAACTAATCAGCAGTAGTTTGCTAACAAGTACCTCACAGAATTTCTGCAGTTAGCCTTTTGTCCATCCTCATTGACTTCAGTGTCTGGGTCTCCACCCTCCATCCATAGGGGTGGATTCAGTACTCTTCCTCTGTCTAGGAAACTGTATTTACTTTCTAACACATAATGCAAAATGTATCCCAATGGGCAGGAACTAGACTTTCACAACATATGGAGACTTAGTGCTACATAGTTGCTACACATCTACTGCACATATTCGTACATGGAATGTCAACTCAAAGGAAATGGAGTCACACTTACTACTCTACCGGATCTTGAGACACATTGGTCCTCATTACAACATTGGTGGTAACTGCCGCCTACCACCACGTCGACGGCCGCCAACATACCCTCGCTGTGGCTACCAGCCGCCCACCCGCATTATGACCCTTGACGGAATTCCGCCAGAAGGCTGGCAGAATACCGCCGACGGTCATGGCAGAGGACAGCGGTAAGGTGGCACTGCTGTCAGAAGCAGCGCTACGTCAGCAAAACACCACCTACTGTATCATGAGCAATGATACGGCCTGGCGGTGTTTTTCTGGCGGACGCTGCTGCTCACAACAGCGCTGCATCCTGTCTCCAGCCGGAGGACCCCCTGCAAGCAGGTACAGGAGAGGGAGTGGGGGGGTTGTGTGTATGTGGGGGGTGTCTGTTTATGAATACATGCATGCGGATGTGAGACGCGTTGAATGAGTGCGTAAATGCCGAATGTGAGTGTACATGTATGTTGTGTGTTATGCATGCATGTGTGCGGCATAAGTATGTAGGTGTGTGTTGCATTGTGTGGGTATGTATGTGTGCATGCGTGGGTGGATGTGGGTATGTGTGTGTGTATGTGAATGCGCATGTGGGTGTGGAAATGTCCAGGGGGCAGGAGAGGGAGGGGGGATGGTGGGGAAGAACTCTGGGGAGGGGGCGGGGGAGACCCCTATCAGTGCCAGGGAAGGAATTCCCTGGCACTGATAGTGCCTGTCACCATGGTTTTCATGGCAGTACGCTTGCCACGAAAACCATGGCGGTAGACGGGGTCATAATCCTGAGGGTGGGATTGTGACGGATGCTGGGCTGAAGTCTCCAGCCCAGCGGCCATTACCACCCTTGGGGACGGAGTGGTACATTGGCGGTTTGGCTTGAGACAAACTGCCAATGTCATAATTTGGGAATAGGTACCACCAGCCTGTTGGCAGTACCTTTCCCCAAATTACCGCAGACCGCCAGGGTCGTAATGAGGGCCACTGTCTCTTTGCTCACCTTACAAATATTTCTGCCACATAAGTACCTCCACTGTATCTAGCTCTAAGAGTTTCAAAGACCATTCATCTGGTGCTGAAGCTTTCACTTCTGCTGTGGTTCCCTGTACAATGATAGTTGGCAATTAAGCCCTTTGATACTCAGAATCTAAGATGATCTACCTGGAGTCTCCCTCACCCCCTGTTCATCTCATCTAGATGTCTTATGATCCTGAGCTCCTTTTTGCTACCTACCACAGCTCTTTGACCCCCTTTGTTATCCATTAACCATTTTCGTTGACTTCATTCATCTGAGTTTCTCAAACCCTTTCTGGCATTCTTCACAAAGCACACTCCCCTTCATCCATCTAACTGTAGACCTTTCTGTCATGTTTTAATCCCTCTGCCCTCAGACGTTTGTGACAGCATCAAACAGCATCTGCTATCACTCAGAGGTCAGCGTGTAACAGTCATTTTATTCCTTTGCATTCTCTGATTTTTCAGGAAATACCTAACAGTTCTATATGTAGGCTAAAACAGGTAGAGGTTTCTGTAGGTTGACAGCATAAGACACAATGAATAAGGACCATTTTCTAAAGGTATATCTTAATACATGTGTCATAGAATCACAAAGACCCCCCCTCCTGGTCTTCTTCTTTCTCCTCCAGGTCCTTCTGTGCCTTGTGGTGTTGGTCCTACTCCTTCTGGTCCTTTTGCAAGTTCTCCTTTTCTGGGTTGTTGTGGCCGTCCAGATGCTCATCCTTGCCCTGCGTCAATTAGTTCTGGTTATCAAGGTACTTGTTTCCTGAATCTGACACTCCTGATTCTAGCCTTTCCAGACCCTTGTCTTCCTGGCCCTTCTCCTGACCTGGTACTACTGATCCTCACCCTGATCCTGTTGGCCTGCTGGGCCATTCTCCACCTATCCCTGTTGTCCTGGTTCTCCTAGATCTAGCAATCTTAGTCTTCCTAGTTTGGGTCATCATTCTTCCCCTGGCCTTGGTCCCTGTCTATGTGGCCCATCTGGTGGTGCATTCTATGATCCTGGTCTTTCTTATTTGGTTCTCCTGGGCTGGGCCTGATCATTTTGGTCCTGATAATGTCCCATTGCTTCTTGTGGCTCCGACTGTTCTGGTCCATTCTACTCTCGCCAGCCCGTTCCTGATACCCCATTGCCTGATCCTCCTGCTCCACCTTGCACTTGCAGATACTGGTCCTCTTGGCCCATTGGTTCTGATCTTTCAGCACACCCAGCCCTGTTACTGCATATTGTGATCCTTCTAGTCCACCTAATCCTCCTCAATCTGCACACTGGTCTTAGTGGCCCAAGTCTGCCTCCTCCTCTCCTGAATAGTTCTCCCAGTCCTCCTCCAATTTGTCATAGTACTCTTGGCATTGGTCCTCCTGCTCCTTGTTATCTTGGATATAATACTTAGTCCTGATGATCCTTGTGAAGACATCCTATTCTTAACCACCCAGCCTGGTCTTCATGGCTACTGTCATCCTGGCCCCCCACCTTGACCTGGTAATTATTTTCTTTCTTGTACTGGTCCTCCCTGTCCTGGTATACTGGGTCCTGATAATCTTGGGCTTCTGTGAATTGATCTTCCTTTTCCCCTTGGGTGTGGTCTCACTAGCCCTCCTTGCTCTGGTCCTCTTAGCTGTTGTCCTGTTGGGTCTGATTGCCTGACCATGTCCTTCTGATTCTCCAGGTTGTAGTCTCCTAGTTGCCCTCATTTTCAATCTAGTATGCTTAGCACTGACCTTCCCATTCCTGGTCTTCACTGGCAAAGTTCTCTTACTGGTTCTGTGCCTGCTAGATGTGTTTCTTTTGTTCCTAGTCCTCAATGTTTGGGTATTTATATTCCTAGTCCTTTTAGTTCTAGGCCTCATGGCCTTACATGCCCTCTTATCCTAGGTCTTTCTCTTCCTTCCTGACCCTTTTGACCGTAACCCATTTGAGCTGGTCATTCTAATCCACCTCACCCTGCTTATCCCATTCCTAGTACATTAATTCCCGGGCTTGCTGATCTCCTTGGTCCCCTCTGCCTCGCATGTCCATGTCCTCTTAGGCCTCACCCTCTTAGCTCTTGTCTGTCTTTTCTGCCTCATACTGATCCTCCTGCCTCTGTGTCTGGGACTCATGGGCCTTCTGGCATGGTGTGCAATGGTCTGGGTCCTTTTGGTCCTGGTTCAATTTGCCAGGACTTTCTGGTTCTCCTGGAAATCCAGATCCAATGCCCTGGCTCTTGTCCTTGTCTTTCTGCCTGTGGTCCTTCTGATATCTTTGGTACTGGTCCCCTCGTCTATCTTGCTTATTCTAGTCCTATTGCTATAATCCTTATACTAGTAAGCTTCCTAGCCATTGGGGAACAATTCCTGATCTTCCTACTCTTTTCCCCAGTGCTTCTTCACCCTCTTATTATGTCCTCCTTGATCTGGTCGCCCTGGGTCTGGACATCCTGCCCCTCATCTTCCCGGCCATCTTGTGCCTAGCGCTGTGTCCTGTGCTCCCCAAGGGTGTTGTCTTCCCAGTCAGGATGCTTCTGGTCATGATTCTTGGCCCTGTGACCTTGTCCTAGTTTTCCTCATCCTGAACCTCCTAGCCCTGGTACTACAGGTCCTAGTCCATCTAGCCTCTTGTGTCCTGCCGTCTTAGACTTTGTCCTCCTAGGTTGGGTTGTCTTGGTCCTTCGGGATCTCTCCCCTGTCACCTTAATTCTACAGTACTGCAACCATTGATCCTGGCTCTCTTGATCCAGGTCCTTGTCCCTCTGACCCTATTCATCTCTATCATGGTCTGCCTATTAATGAGCCTCCTGGGTCTGGCCTTCATCATCCATCTGACACTTGTTCCCCTGGTTCCCATGTTGTGGGTCACGATGGTTCATGTAGCCCTTGTCACCCTGGTTGAGGATCCCACCGAGTCTGACTATCATGGACCTTCTGATCCTAGCTCCACTGGGCCTCGGATTCCTAGCCCTTTATATTGCTCCTGGTCATTCTAATCTGTGGTATCTAGATCCTGCTACCTTTGGTCCTTTTTGGTTATGGCCTTCCTGGTACTGGATCAATTGCTTCTGGTTCTCCATGATCTGATCTCTGTGGTCTGGGAACTGCAGTCTCTGGTCCTTCTTTACGCTGTTTTCTTTTTTCCGGTCCTCTTTGGTCTGCTACCTAGGGCAGCTACTCCCGGCCTAGGTGCTTCTGTTAGGTGCTCTTAGGCCTTCTTAGCCCTCCTTGCTGTTTTGGTCTGGGACCTTCTTTTCCTTCTACCTTTGGTTGTTGTGTTCTTTCAGGCCCTTGTCCACTGGGTCCAGAACTCCCTGCTACACATCCTCATGGCCCTCCTGAACCTCCTCACTCTGGTCCCAGTCCTGTTTTTCCTTACACTGTTCCTCAGCATCAAATTGTTTATAGTCTATCTGGCATTGGTAACCCAGGCATGGTAGATTAGGCATCCATGGGCCTGATTCTTTGTGTCCTGTCCTTGTGGCTCTGATTATCCTAGCCATCCTGGTGGCCCACCTCCTAGCCCTTATTTTCCTACCTGTCATCATCCTCACATATTGGTCTTAATGTTCGTCCCCCAGCCCCCCTCCACACTGACTTTAGTCCAGTACTGTCTTCAAGTCTGTCACTCAGATTCCTATTATATTTACATTTTTGAGCTTCTAGATTATTTCTGTGGAGAAAACACCGTCAAGGAAAGAAATGAGGGCTCTGTGTAGAAAGAGCCTTGGCCACTTTAAACACTGCATAGCATGTTAAAAATCAAAGCTTACATTCTTAAAATACTCTGTGCAGATGGCTTATGTCAGTGTGGTCAAAAAGGCCACTTGTAACATGCATAGACAAGTATCTATGCCTCAAAGCCACTCTCCTGGTTTAATAGTATGAAAATGTGTGTTTATTCTCAAGTAGGAGAGCAAGCACAATCCTCCTTAAAAATGCAGGAATAAAAAACGTATGAAACATGCTTTAAAACCATACTCCGTATTATTTGCAGACAGCCAAATACCTCTAGTCTGCAGTGCAGATTATCTGTGTGCCATATTCTGAAGCTCTTGAAACAGACCTTTGATTCCTACATTTCTTATTTGAATATCAAAACAACATACATGTTTTTATTCAATATTGATTTTACATTTGTTTTCATCCATAAACAGCTTAGTTTAATTCCTGCACTTATGTTTGGATAAACTATTGTACATTTGTATATGCACTTATTTTCAAATGCTTCACTCTACTTGAACAAAACGTCAAAGGCAATATGAAAGGATCTTAAACCATTACCGTGGGAGATTGCCTTGCTGGAGATATGTTGCATATGGTCCTTTTCATTTAAATTTCTAGAATGCATTTCTTAACCAAACATAGGCAAGATCTCACAATTTCTAAAATGCCATTACCTACTTTCAATGAAAACTTTATTTGCTTCTTATGACTTCTCCCTTTAAAAACCATCGTCTTACATTTAGTTGTATTGAGAAAAGATGATTTGCATACTGTTGAAAAACTGTAATATATTTTTGTACAACCTTATGTGTGAGGTCAAAAATTACTATGTCATCTGCATATAATAAACACAGAATCATACGTTATCCTGTTTTCCGTACATCACCAATCCAAGTGCTTAGAGCCTGAGGAAAATCACATAAATATATATAAAGAAAACAATAAAGGTGCAAACATGCAACCCAGTTTAAGACAATCTGAGTATTATTTGAGATGAAAGGCCTAGGCCTCCCCCTTGAAGCACCTGGCACCATGTAGAGGTATGCAGAGCTATGATTAAATGTTAAATAGTCTCAATCATACATATATTTGATGGATTTTTTCTATAAAGCTTGTCTATTCATCAGGTCGAATGCCGTAATAAAATCTATAAAAGCAGAATATACAAATTGGCCTCGAGTGGAGACATATATTGAAGTGACTCATTGTAACATGGCTAAATTAGCCAGTTTACTACACTTTTTCCTCAAACCAGCTTGTTTTATGGGGATTATTTTACATTCTGTGACCCAGTCCTGCAGATGTTGGACAATGTTTTTAGCAAAGATTTTGCCTGCAGAATCAAGTAAGGATATCTGCCTGTAATTGTTTGTGGAGTACCATAAACACTTCTTATGAAGGGGAAACAATAATAATCCTAATTCAGGATTCTGGAATTAGACCAAGATAGTACCAAAAACGAAATACAGGTGTAAGAAAAATAGACTCAAGCGAAGCTTTCTTCCTTATCAAAGAAATTGCAATTTCATTGGATCTCATTGTCCCAGATGGTCTTACACCTTGATTAAAACATTAAGGGGCAGATTTATCATTAGTTGACGCAGCGTGATGCAGCAAGACGCACTGTTACGCTTCAGCAAATGGAGATAGCAGGAATGTGCCATGTATACCAATATCTGATATATTCCATCTCAATCAAGGCTGGCACACTTTGTGCTGCTTAGCACCAACACAGGCATCCTTGCGCCATGGTGAAAGGATGCCTGAGTTGCAGGTAGTTTGTTTTGTGCAGGAGGGTACACCTTCCTGCACAAAAACAACCCTTAGATGTCTTTTCCTAGCATTAGGTCTAAAAAAAAGTAAGCAGGAGAGCTCACTATCCTGAGCTAATTCTATCCTAAAAACATTCCTTGTTATGTGCCCCAACCCTAAGACGAATGTTCACTCAAAGCTCTGAATCTAAGCCTAATTATAAGTTTTGTTTTATGTTTGGTTAAAAAATAAAAGCATATGTTAAATACAGAAAATGAGTCAAGTAAACCAACTTTATATTTTTCGGTATTTATGTTTTATGTGTGTTTGCTTTGAATATGATAACAGAAAGCACTTCACTGGTCTGCATTACTGGAGTTGAGCTGATTGAGAGATACCAGGTGTAGGAAAGTACACTCCTTTTTATATGGTTACCCCCACTTTTTGCCTGCTATCAGTATGCTTTGACTGTTTTCACTGGGATCCTGCTAACCAGGACCCCAGTGATTAAGCTCTCTATCTCTAAATTTGGATGCTTAAGACTTTGCACACCCCACAATTGGCATACTGGTGCTCCCATAAAAGTCCCTACTATATGGTACTTAGGTACCCAGGGAATTGGGGCACCAGGGGTTCCCCATGGGCTGCAGCATGTACTGTGTCACCAATGGGAGCCCATGCAAAATGTGTCTGCAGGCCCGCCATTGCAGCCTGCGTGAAAAGGTGCATGCTCCCTTTCACCACAGGTCACTACACCAGGTTGCTGTAAGTCACCCTTTTGTTAGGCCCTCCTAGCCCAGAGGGTAGGGTGCAGGGGTCTGTGTGTGAGGGCATCCCTGCAGGAGTAGAGGTACCCCTACGAACTCCAGCTCCATTACACTGCACTTTATAAGTTTGGGGAAGCCATTTTACTTGTGTACTGGACCTGTGTCCAGCACCATAATGGTAACTGCGAACCTGGACATGTTTGGTATCAAACAAATCGGAACCATACCCCAATACTGTTGCCAGTATTGGTTGTATGATTCCATGCACTCTGAGGGCTCCTAAGAGGACTCCCAGCATTGCTCTTACCATCCTGCTGGGATTTTCCCCTCATACAGGTTTTTGCCCTCCTGCTGCTTGACCAGCTCAGGCAGAGGAAAGCAGAACAAAAGATTTCATGTGGGAGAGGGAGGTAACAACCTCTCCCTTGGAAATAGGTGTTCAAAAGGATTGGGAGTGGTAGCCTCCCCAAGCCACCGGTATGAACTGAAGGGCATATTTGGTGCCCTTCTTGCATAAACCAGTTTGCACCAGTCCAGGAACTCCTGGTCCCTGCTCTGGCGCAAAACTGGACAATTGAAAGAGGAGTGGCCACTCCCCTGTCCATCATCGCCCCGGGGTAGTGCACAGAGCTCCTCCAGGTGGCCACTTGATTCTGCCATCTTGAATCCAAAGTGGGCAGGGGCCCCTGGGAGCATGTGAGTGGCCAGGTCAGGCAGGTGATGTCTCAGATCCCTCCTGATAGGTGGCCATCTAGCAGGTGACCAAGCCCCCCTCCTGGGCTATTTAGGGCCTCCCTCTTGGGTGGCTCCTCAGATTCGATGTGCAAGGTTCCAGCAGGATTCCCTTGTATCATTCACTTCATCTTCTGGCCACCGGAACTGCAACTAGACTCTTCCTGTGACTCTCTGGACTGCTGAGGGTCACCCCGGACTCCCCTCCTTGGGTCAAATCAATTGGGCCTTGCTGGTCCTCTTCAGACTTGCAACTCGTCTTCTTCCTCTCTTCCACTTGCCAAGGCTTGTTGGTAGTTTTTCAGCACTACTGACCCACTGCAACCCGGCAGCCGAAGTGGGACACCATCTGCATCACTTCAAGGACTTCTCTTCTCCTGTGCTGCACAGCTGGGCTCCTGTCACCACTGGACATTCCATCACAAACTGGACTTGGTCACCTTCCTTTACAGATCCTCTTCTGCTAGAATCCACCTTTGGGTTCCTCCAGTCTTTTCTGTATCTTGCACAATCCTTTCTCATAGTCCTCCTGTTAGTTTTGGGGAAAACCAGGCACTTACTCTGCTCTCCGGGTCCCTGGGGGTCACTATGGTACTCACTTTTTGGGGTCCCTAGTTCCTCCAGCTCTACTCTAACGATTCCACATCCTTCGATGGGGGACTGTTTCTCGCATTCCACTCTCTTCGTATATGGTTTGGCCTTCCCATAGGGACTACTCCATTTTCTATTGCTTTTGCCAATACCTATTGCTTTTTATGCTCTTTACTGATTGATAATGTGTATATTATAGTGTGTTTACTTACCTCCAGTTGGGGGGCATTGCCTAATAGTATTCTAGTGTTTGTGTTACCATAATAAAGTACCTTTATTTTTGTAACACTGTGTGGTTCTTTCACGTGTGATAGTGCTGTGTGACTATAGTGGCATTGCATAAGCGTTGCATGTCTCCTAGATAAGCCTTGGCTGCTTGTCCACAGCTAACTCTGGAGAGCCCTGGCTTCATAGACACTGCCTACACTTCACTAATAGGGGATACCTGGACCTGAAGTAAGGTGATAACACCACAGGTGCTCAGCACACACCAGGCCAGCTTCCTACACCAGGGTTCCGTTTTATTTCACAAATAGCATGGGGCCAATATATGAAATGATATGGTAACTCTAAATAGATTACTATGGCCTGGCCCATCTGTATGCTAAGGGCTTGTCGTCTGAAATGGATCCAGTATTTCTAAGAAGATTTCCGGGTCAGCGTCATCATGAGCCTTGCTATTCTATTCCTCTGGATACTTCTTGCTGTCCATAGCCAGACTCTCTGTGTCAGAAACTATTTCCTAGCAACCTGGAGTACTTTGGATGTGAACCTGAAATATCTTACAAGTGGTGGCTAATATATGTCTGGCTCTTTTAAAGAACATTCCATAGCTCCTCCTAATTACGGAAATAATTACTACTGGTTTAAATGGTAAATATCTTATGATGCTAAACACTGAGGGTAATATGATTTCTACCAGAGATGTTGTATTGTTTATTGATCTTTACATGTTTGTCTAAGCCATTGTAAATTGGCCTGGTGGAGCAAATTTCTTATGCTTCTTCTGCAAATGCCTCATTTCTGAGGAGGGAAACTAATTAAAATTTGCAATACATAAACTGTAGCAGAAATGTGAACAAGTGAACTTCTACACATCTTTATCGAAAGGTTAAAGCTTCTTTACCTACAGCTTACAAAGGTGAGGGCATGATTTAGAGTTTTGCAGTTTGTTGACTACATTTCAATGGGATGGATATCTTGTCCACCTTTTTACAAGTGCCCTAGGATGCAGTGTGCTTGTAATAAGGTAGCTAGGATATCTTTCACATTTGCGACGGAGTACCAATCCCTCAAACTGTAAATTCGGTCCTTAGTTTCTAGAAAACCTCCAATTTCATATCACTCTAATATGGTGAAATGCTATTTGAAAACTGAACAGAAGTGTGTTTTTAAAAAAAGTGTCCATAGAAGTAATTTTGTTTGTCCTCTAACATATTTGTGCTTTTCTACTGTAGCTCCTTCATTTATGGCGCAGACAGCAGATAGTGGAGCTGCCGGCGGACTATTTCTGCATAAAGGAATTTATTTCTCAAGAAGGTTGGCTACTCCTGAACAAGTAGATTCTTTCGAGCACTTCCCAGTAAGGGACAGTGATGTATATTTATTCACTTATCCAAAGTCTGGTAAGGCCGAATCATTGAGTTTTCTTATTTCTACAAACATAACATTCATAGATTTTATTTATTTTAAAATATTTTTATTTTTTTCCATAGTACAAGTAGCTAAAACACTTACACAGTGGCTGTTCAGCCATAGTACAAATGCTCTATAGGTTCAGCAGCAGGTATTCTGACTCTGTTTCGAGGTGAATCTGAGGTTACAGTACAAAAGACAGCTTGTTCTCATATGTTTCCCGGGCACCATAGCCTCTCAGTTATAATGCAGTATATAGGGCGCCTCTCTTTTTCTCCCCTTGAACTCCATATCTTTTCTAATATTTTCAGAAGCTCTCATCCCTCTATTCTTTTCATGCACATAAGCCAGTTCATATCATTTTTGCATTCTTTTATCTTAGTTCGGGTGAAAGAGCCTAGCGTGGCTGTGCCACTATGGCTCTGAAATAAAAATGCGAAGGGTGGTCACTTTCTGGTGGTCACAATTTGGTGGTCAGATTCTGTATAACACGATGAATTGTTTTTATGTAATTACTGCACTACAAAGCATATGCATGGAGTGCACCATTGGATATAACATTTAAGTAAGGTTTCAAGTATATCTTTTGGAAACTAATGTTTCAAAAGTATTATTTTGCATAACCATTTCATACATTCTCACTTGTAATGCTTAGAATTCATTTAATCTGAAAGTATATTTGTGTTTTATTAACTTGGCTGGAGTGAAGGTCTAAACACATTTTTCTTTTCACAGTTAACTTTCAGTGTGGAGTTTGTTTTCTTAAATGTTTTCTCTCTGAGATGCAGGTATCAGGAGCTGAGATGGAGTTAAAAGAAGCTTATTGTGCATGAGAAATAAAAAAGCCTGAGATAAACTATGCAAAAAACAGAGGAGTATTCTGGTAGTTGGCAGCTGCAACCTTTTGCAGAGACCAAAGAGTATCAAGATAAGATGTGTGAAGTTTCTGAAAGTTGTAACTTCTAATTAAAAGTAATTGGAGGTTCAGTTCAGAAGTTTTGAGTGTTAAGTCATTGTCTTGAGAGACTGTGATTTAAACAAGGTATAGTTAGGGAGAGATCACACGTCTTTTTCCACCCTAAGAGCTGAAGGGACCCTTCAGATCTTATACTTTGATTTTATGTGGCTTCAAGCCACATGCACCTCTCTAAACAGAATATTCTAAAGAATATTTTTCAACTTTCTAAAATAGAGTAAGAATAGTTTAGGGTTTAGTTTAAATGGTTAGGCAGGAGAACTCGGTTCTGATGACTAAGAACCACATGCTTTTTCTGATTTTCTGTATTGTGGCAATCAAAATCTTTTATATGTGACTAAGTTGAATACTGTACAACACTTTTATTCTCCTTTGCTGATTTTATATATCTATATTATGGTTTTGAGACTCATTTATGTCACGTTGACTTTGAGTCTGTAATAAAGCCCCTATGAATCTCTGAATTGACTCTGATTATTATTATGTGGCATTTGGATTGCTCAAAAGTTTTTAAATGGTTTGATAACTGTTACTCTCTACTTCTCAGAACTGAGAAGAAAAGATTCATCTGACCCCAGAAATGGAGATAAGGGCCCGAGGCTGGATCAGGGGCATCCACATTTCACCTCATTACCATACTCTTCCAAAGTTCTGGTATGTCCTCTAAAACACACAACATTGGGTGCCAGAGATTTTTTTTTAAAGATTGAAATATGAGCTGAGGTAGTTCCCATGGGGATCCCCTGCCCCACAAATGTCAACTTTGTAGTTAACCCATTGGATTTAACATGGGGACATTGCCTTGGGTGGGCCATGGCTTTAAAGGTGACATGCATGGGACCCCCTCCTCAGAGCTCTATGCGACAGGAGGGGCTGATGTCACGGGCTTGTTCATGCACCATGGGATCAGGGACCCCATCTTTGGCCCTGAAGTAAGGTGCAGGGGAGCATCATTGCACTTCTAATGGAAGAGGAGGAGGGAGAGAACCATTCCACTCCCCTGAGAAAACCAGCTTGAGCAAAAGATCCCCATCACAAAAGGAAAGGGGCCCATGACCCCAATGGCCAGACCCCAATGGTGATCGTCTCACTCTTGCTCACTGTACATGTGCATGGGGAGAGCAGGGCAGCTACTACACACAAAGCACCCTGACCACTTGGAGCAAGCAGGGGAGAACTCAGTTGCTTCCTCTTGTGCTGGCAGAGATGGATGCCAGCTGAGCAGGAAGCTGGCAGGGGCAGCCAGGGGTAGGCTCTGATGCTGTCTCCAAAGTGGAATCATGTAGGGGTGCCCAGGTAGGTCCCTACACCCCAAAACAAAAAAGCAATAAAAAAAGGAAAACAGCTCCCTCAATCCTTCATCTAAGATGCTCCATAATGCCTCAGCAGAGGCTCATTTACATATTTGTTTTGCCTTGTGGAGGCCGCAGGATGGCAGGGGCACTGCAACCGTTAAACAAAATGATGGAGGGACTGCAGGAGTGCAGCAGTTTCCACCCATAAAGATTTTAAAAACTAACCCTATGTTTCTGGGGTCCTAAAATATATACCCCACAAGGGATTTTCATAATATTTAAAACACTCCTGAGCTTTTGTTTTAGGGTTGGGTGTGCAACACTCTTTAGGGGTGATTCCTGCATTGAATTTCATTTGAATAGAAGGTATATAAAAATGATGCAGATGCATGTTATGTTCATTCTGAATGCTTTTCCAAATTGTTGACATTGACAGTGATTGCTGAGCAGTGTTGAAATGCTTTATTGACAATAAGTATTACATTTGCACCTGGTATTATTGATTTTGCTGCTGGTTTTTAGCACGTGAATTTTTCATCTTTTAATGCGGGGACCCTTGACAAAGCCAAGAGGCCTGTTTTATTTAAACTGACCCCCTTTAAATTCGTGGAGGAGCACTGTGATTTTGTGGGTCATGACCCTGTAGGGGGTTAAATTACAGAATGTCATCTAAGGTATTTTTAATCTGCTTTATTTATATATTTGTCAATTAATGCCTAGTATTTTGCAGCATGTGTAATAAATTACCTTCTAATACTGCAACTCTTAAAACTCTGTGTTTACATGATAAAAACAAAATCTCAATATATTATATTCCTTCCGCATATATTCCCTCACTATATAATCATGCATTTCTATATCTATTACTATAGTATTTCTGTACAGGAGGAAAAAGAATACTCTCTCTAAAGCTTTACTCTGTCTCACCATCACCCTATACCTTTATCAATCTATCTTCTCTCTCCACTCTCTGACTCAACCCAAACCCATTCTACTACTATTCTCTCCATAACAATCCTTCCTAGACTCTCCCCTCTAGCCTTCCTGGCTCACCCCAAACCTAAATTTCCGCTGAAATTAAATCATACTTCCCTATACTGTACTCATATTCCCCTTTACTAATCCACCACTAATCCTTTTGGGTTCGGAGTAACGTGTTACTCACTGAAAAGTGCTTCAACGCCTTTTCAGGGGTAGTAAGTGCTATATAAATACAATTACATTCACTTTTTCTTTTTCTAAAAAAAGGCACTGACTGGACAATCATTTATTGAGTGTTAATATTGCATGCCAGGGAATGGTGATTACTTGCCCACACCACCTCCACTGAGTAGGCCCTGGACTGCTCTGCTTTGCTGCTCTGAGAGAGTCAAGCACTACAATGAGGTGCTTGGATCCCAATAAGGGGAAATTGCTGACCTATTACTTGTACAAGCTTAACACACTGCATAACTAATAACCCAATTTCCTATATCAGTGTTCAGTGTCGGTACGCATTGACAACATGTGATAAGTTCAGTTTTGCCATGCATTACCTTTGCATAAATGCCCAATTATCAGTGTGCAAGTTTGGAGAGGGGTTCAGAGGTTTGATTCTTTGATCTTCAGATGTTGGAAAGGAAGGCCTCTGCACACATTCGTCATGGAAAAATATTGATTGTTGGTTAATGGAATAACTGTTTATTATGACTAGTTTATATTTTTGAAATGATGGGATGACAGTGTCTGTTGAATCCCAGAACTGGGTGAAGGGTGGGACCTGCTCCTGGGAGTATAGGAGGTAATTAGGGGCTTCAGGAAATTCTTGTACTTGCCATTGGTAGTACAGATTTCTCATGAGGGAGCCCACAGTGAGTCATTCTTTTTTACAGTTTTCCCCACCATTGTTGCCGGCCAAAAACCACTGAATGTTGGGGCAAAATCCATTGCCACTTGTTACTGATGACTAAGTAGGAGTATCCATGAGCGATGGCTGTTTCGTCTTTAGATTCAGCTGGCAGTAGCGTGTGTTTCAAAATGTATTCTGCCCATTTTGTATACCTGGATTTTTTGCTTTTTTTTTACCACCAGTTTTGGACTTATTTACTGTTGGTGAGTCTCACTACATGGGTCCTACCCATTGTAATCACTTGGTAATTGAACTGTGTATATTACTGCCAGTGGCCGCCTTTTAAGATAAAGTCACTGCAATGCAGCAAATTAAGGGGCACTTAGCTAGTTACTTGTGAACGCATGTGCACATCTCATGGAGGCAATGTGTACAATATTTATGCACGCTTTAAACAGTAAAAATGCAACACAAGAAAAATCCCAGACCACTTTAGAAAAACAGAGTGAAATTAACTAAATTATTTGACAGCAAAAGGGCAAAAATCTAATTAGTATCCAATTAGTAGATGCTGAGATATGCAATTCTAAAGATTTAGGTGAAAAAGTTCTTAGAAGCTCAAAGCACCTACTTTGGTTATCTGGGCTGGATACAAGGGAGCAAGGTAGGCCAGCTGAACAAAGTACCTTAATTCCGGGTTACGGAGCACAGCAAGGTCCTGCAAGCAGGATGTGTTGTTCAGTAGTGAATACGATGGACTGAGGGCTGCCATGCGAGATCCTGCATTGGGATGCATCATGCAGCACAGCTCAGATCAGCTGTGGGGCTGCAGTGTGAGGTCCTGCGTTGAGATACATCTTACAGTGGCAGTTTCAAGGAGCTGCGGGGCTTCCATGCATGGTTCTGCATCGCACAGTGGTGTTTCCAAGGATCTGCGTGGCTATAATGCACGGGCCTACATTGAGATGTGTTGCAAAGCAGCAGTTCAGAGGAGCTGGCGCATGATGCGTCTCACTGCGTCGGTTCTGCAGGTGCTACAGCTGAACTGGCAGAGAAGCTTCAGGCCCACTTGCAAGGGTTCAGGACTGGGTTGGCACCATATAGGGACAAGACTCACAGCAGGCCCATTCCAGGCGCTGGGTTCAAGATGGTTGGAGCTTTTTCTGTTCCTGAGGCTTTGATCAGGAGCCATGCAAACAAACTCTTGGAGTCACTTGTGATCCTGGGTTCAAGATGCTGGTATAGTCCTTCTCATTCAGGCAGCAGGGCAGCAGAGTAGCAGGCCCTCTTGCAAAGCATCACAGCAGTACGTCTGAGTCTTCCACAGGTCCAGAGATGTACTGAAGAGTTGCTTCAGAGAGTCCAATTGTTGGGCCGTGGTGGACCGTGGCGCAAGCCAACCATTCGGCTCTGAACACGGTGTGCCCCTTCTGTTCTTTACTTCCTCGCACGTGGCCTCAAAGTGGGCATGAGGCCTTGGTGAGTCTTGGGGGCAGCGTACCATCAATATTAGCTGTGGGCATCTTCCCCATCACTTACCTGGTGCAGCCTGTCCTTTTCTTCTTTTTCTTCTTTTCTCTCTTCTTTCTCATTTTCCTCTTATTTTTATTTTTACATTTAGCAGCCATGTTCTTTCTCCCAGCATGCCTTTCTTTTTCCCTGCATGCCTTAGGACCCATTTTCAAAATGGCGTCTTTTCTTTATATGTTCCTATGATTCTTTCTCAATCCAATATGGTGACTTTCTTCTTCTTGTTAGTCATTTCCTGTTTTAGGGTATATAAGGTGAGTGATTCTTGTTCTCCTTGTGCTGCAACACTTCCTTTGGTGGTGATTTTCGCTCCTATTATTTTTCTCCAGTTTTTTACCTCACTTGTTCCAGCTTCTTCCAGTATTGTTTTTTCCTGTTGGAAGACTCACCCTTTTGCTTCTTTTTTGTTCCAGGGAGTTCCTGCTATAGAGGTTTTTCCCTTTAGGGTTTTTTCCTCTGGGACTCATTCTGGAGGGCACGGACTGCTTTTCAGCCTTCCTTCCTTGGCAGCACTTTGGCTACCAGAAAGGGCCCCCCTTACCTTGGTCAAGGCAGAACCTACAAGAATCAAGACCCCTCTACAGTTCCAGTGGGGCAAAGACATAAACAACGAGTAGCCCTGATACCAATATTTATACCTGGTGACCACTTTGAAGTTTCTAGAGGCATCCACCCCTTGACGTGCTTTCAGTTTCCTGTTTCCTGGCCCTGACTCAGCTTGTCTGGTGTCACAAAGGACTGGTGTAAAACTCTTTGTGAGTTTGCTCAGGTAGACCCTTTGTGATGTGCAAGTGTGGTAGGTGACAGCTCCTCTCACTCATCAAGTCAGAGGTGGCCCGTCCTACAAATATGTATTCACCCCTTGACTTATTATCTAGGAGCAATCCACAAAGACCAACCTCCAGCTGTTCTTGGTAATGTGCCGATGGTTACAGGCTTCAGGCAGTAAATGGCTAATAAAGGAAAATGTCAACTTTCTAAAAGTGGCATTTTCAGAATTGTGACTAAACTCTGACTTCACCATAAAAGAGGGTTTTAAATTACAACTCCACTTACTAAATTTAATAAGGGAACCCAGTGTTATCATATGAGAGGGGTAGACTTTACAATAGCAAAAAACAAATGTAGGAGTTTTTCAGTACCAGGACATGTAAAACTTAAACGTACGTGTACAACTTTTGTAATACATTGCACCCTGTCTCCTGGGCTGTCAAGGGCCTAACATGGGGATGACTTATATGTATTATAAATGAAGATTTTTGGCTTGTCAAAAGATTTATTTTGCCAGGTCGACATGTTAGTTTTAAACTGCACTCACAGGCTCCAACATGTAACCTTAAGGTTGACGACCTCTGACCTCTTCTGAGAAATGGAGTGTGTGGTTTTCGGCCAGGCAGAGTAAGGTCATACATTTGTAATGACCTAGGGTGGGTGCATACGTGGGGCACCCTCCCCTGAGCTCTGTGCGGCCCAAGGACCATATCTCACAGGCTGGTTCATGTAACAGGGGGCTTTGGAGCCCAACTCCATCCCCCTGAAACAAACTGAGGGGGAGCATTAGTGTGCCCTTCCCAAAGGGAGTGAAGGAGGCAGGAGCATGTAGCGCGCCTCTAACTCAGGGCAAGAACCTGTCAGCAAAAAATCAAAGGTGCTCAGGACCTCATCTCAGGGTGCCCAACTGTGATGGCCTCACTCATGTTCCCTGTGCGTGTGTCTGCGGGGAGGCTACTGCATACAGAGCACCCTGTCCACATTAAGCGGGAAGGGAAGAACTCAGCTGCCGGCTCTGGTGCCAGCACAGATAGAAGCTGATGAGCAGGGAGCCAGCAGGGTCAGTCAGGGTTGGGCTCGGAGTAATGCCCACAAAGTGGAAGCATGTTGAGGTACTGTGGTGCGTAGATCGAATGTGAAAGGTTGACATTCGCATTCGATCTACGAGACGGGGGTTCGGAAGGTGGCGGTTAGGAAGGAAAGGATCAGAATGAACGGAGCGGTTCCGACATTGCTCCTGTAAAGTCCCCGCATATTTTAGAATAAAATATTACCTGTTACTGCCGGTCTCCGTCTTTACAGTGGCGACGAGGCGGGCAGGAGCGATGTCGGAGGTGAGGATCGTGCTTTTATTTTCAGCGAATTTCTGGCTGCTGGTGTTTCCATAACTTGAGGGGCGGCGCATTAAGTACTTCTTGATGTCCTGTATTGGCAAGATTCCTGTTTCGGAAAAATATCTGCAAGTACGCCAGGAATTATGGGTTGGAGTGTGCCCAAATTACTCTAGAGAGTGAACAACACAGTTGAAGCAGCCATTTTGAAGTGGTTTGGAGATCTTTTCAATCTTTATTAAGGAACACGGTGATAGGCACACCTGTGTGCCTACAAATAGAAAATTGGCAGCCATCTTTAAGGAGTAGACTTCGTACCTGCAAATATTGTCTACAATTACAAGGAACTAGGCACGTTTAGTGTGCTATAAATACAATTACAAGGAATTTGGTACGTTTAATTTGGAATACGGTGATAGGCACACCTTGTGCTTATAATTACAAAAAGAACCTTTATCTATACATTTGACTTGTTGGATGTGCCGGAATTTATTGTGACTGGACTCTGTTTAAAAAAAAAAAAAATAATACAACTGCATTCAGTAATTATTGATATAGGACATTATTAATTACAGAATGTCTAGTATTCAACCTCCACCATTTTTTTTTAATGAACCAGGAGATCCGCCCATTCAGTGGGAATTGTGGTTGGATTTATTTGAGGCATATGTTGATGTGTTGGAAGAGGGCGAATGTTCACCTGATAGGCACCTGTCATTGCTTAAACATCGTTTGGGCGCTGTAGGGTTAAGGGAATTTAAAAATTTACCACCTGTAGATAATGTGCATGGGGTAGATGTGTATAAATGTGCTTTACAACAGTTACAGGATAGGTATGGCCGGAAAATAAATGTAGTTATGGAAAGATATACATTTTATTCCAGGGAACAGAAGGTTGATGAGTCTATTGACCAGTATATGGCAGTGTTAAGAGGCTTAGCGGTTACGTGTGCTTTTGACAATATGACATATGACCAAGTTTTAAGGGACCAATTATTAATGAAGACTAAATCTAAAAAAATACAGGAGAAACTTTGGTCTTCTGGGGAAATATCTTTAAAAACGGCTGTTGAAGTGGCGAGGAGCATTGAGATTACCGAAGATTGCAAACAAACTATGAGGAGGGAAGTTAAAGATTGTGACAACGTTTGTACCGTAAGCAAAGACAGGGATTGCAAGGATAAAAAGAAAAAAATGGTTTCCTGGTCTGGTAGTGGGGATAACAAGTCTGGCATGAATAACAATACTAGAGTGTGCTTTAGATGCGGCGCCAGTTCGCATTTTGCAAATTTTAATGGTTGTCCGGCGATTGGGAAAAATTGCAGTGCATGTAAAAAAAAGGGACATTTTGCACGCGTCTGCAGAAGTTTCGAGAAAAAAGTGAGTTGTGTTGTGGAGAATGTGGATGATGATGAGGTTGAGGGAGGAATTCAGAATTTGGTATTAAGTATTCAAGAGCGTAACATTAAGGGAAAAGAGCTTCAATTTCCGAAGTGTTATATAAATATTGACGGTGCACGACTGGAAGTTATGGTGGACTCGTGTGCGTGGTACACTATAATAGGCAAGTCTCTATTTAATCAGTTGTGGCCTGGAAGGAGTTTACAAAAAACAAAAAACAGTCCTTGCAGTTATTCTGGTCATAAAATTGCTATTGTAGGAAAAATACAGGCAGAAATCGAATATGCTGGAAAGAAGTGTTCAGGTGAAGTTCTTGTGGCAGAAGGAGGGGCAACTATTCTGGGTTGGCCACATATATGTCAATTGGGGTTGAGGGTGGACCCTAATGCTACTCCGCCAGTGTACATTGTGAGTATGGATACGTCACAGGATGATTTGTATCATGATATAAAGGGACTATTTCCCACCGTGTTTAGTGGTTGTTTGGGAAGTATGAAAAATTTTAGACATACAATTGTATTAAAGGAGAATGCTGTTCCCATAAGGCAGAAGTTGAGGAATGTTCCCTTGAATTATAGAGAAAAATTGAAGGAGATGTTAAAGGATTTGTGTGATAATGATATTATTGAACCCATTGAGTGCTCCGATTGGGTTTCTCCGATTGTAATTTCGGTAAAATCCAGTGGGGACCTCAGGTTGTGTGTTGACCTGCGGGCACTCAATGATGCAATTTGGATAGATACATTTCCTTTACCAAATTTGCAGGAATTGATGTCGTCTATTGGAGATGCTACTGTATTTTCAACCATCGACTTGGCAAGTGCGTATCACCAGATACATTTAAGTCCTGAGTCTAAACATTGTACAGCTTTTATTACACCGGAGGGGATGTTCCAGTACAAAAGGATGCCGTTTGGATTGGCTAGTGCGTCTGCAGTTTTTCAGAGGGAATTGTCCAAAATACTTTCGAATGTTAAGGGGGCAAAGGTATTCCAGGATGACATTTTAGTATATGGTCGCGACAGAAGTGAGCATGACCGGAACTTAAAAATAGTATTGCAAGCACTGAGTGACTATGGATTAACTGCTAAGGATCAAAAGTGCAAATTTGGAGAGAGCCACGTGGAATATTTAGGTCATATTATTTCTAAGGATGGTATTCGACCTAAGGTTAGTCACATCAAAGCTATTAGTGAGGCTCCAGAACCAAGGTGCAAGGAACAATTGTTATCATTTTTAGGCCTAGCAGAGTTTTATTCTCGCTTTGTGGAAAACTTTGCATCCAAGGTGGAGAACCTCCGTGCCTTGCTGAGGAAAAATGCGACGTTCTGCTGGACAGAGATACATTCCAAGGAGTTTTCGACTATAAAGAAAGAAATTGTCAATGCCTCTTGTCTCAAATCGTTTGATGAAACTGCTGAATGTATTATAGCAGTAGATGCTTCCGCATATGGTATTGGTGCGGTTTTGTCTCAGAAGAAGAAAGGAGACACATGGGTGGTTGCATATGCTTCTAGTACTCTGTCTCAAGCAGAGAGGAACTATTCTGTAATTGAGAAGGAGTTATTGGCCGCTACGTGGGCTGTGCAACGATTTAGGATGTACATATGGTGGCGCAAATTTAAAATTTGTACGGATCACAAACCTCTGATTAATATTTTGAGCGCGGGAGGGGGAAGGAACCTCACTCCTAGGTTGGCAAGGTTGGCTTCCAAATTACAAATGTATCACTTTGAGATTTTGCATCTTCCAGGGAAAAGTAATTGTGTAGCAGATGGGTTGTCTCGGTTACCACTATCGCATAGTAGTGCCGAGGAAATTGATGATGGAAAGTGTGATGTTGCGTTCACTTATAGGGATGCTATGTTTCTGCAAAATGGGAATGTGCATGACAATTTATCTGAATGCGTGTGGATGAGAGAAATGCAGAAGGATGAGGTTTTGTTGAAAGTGAAGGAGTTTATTTTGAGAGGATGGCCATCAGAACGTAGTTTACGAGGTGAGAGCAGTACATTTTGGAAGATTAAAGAGGAATTGTCTGTGTCGAATGATATTATATTAAGAGGTGATAAAATTGTGCCTCCCTGTGGTATGCGTGATACCATTGTTAAGTTGGGACATGAAGGTCATGGTGGCATGGCAAGTACCAGGAGGAAGATCAAAGAAGTTTTTTGGTGGCCGGGGTTAGATGGTATGGTAGATCGTTGGGTAAGAGAGTGTGGTAAGTGTGTACTGAGTGATAAGTCTGTGAAACCATTAGTGGTACCATTACAGTTGGTTGAGTTGCCTGATGGCCCGTGGCGCAAAGTTGCAATTGATTTTATGGGTCCGTTTGTTAACTTACCTGCTAAGGAAGGGTATGCGATTGTCCTAGTTGATTATTTTTCCAAATGGCCAGAGGTTCGTATGGTTGGCAATATAACTACTGATACTGTGATCCAATTCTTAAAAGATGTATTTGCGTGGGAAGGAATTCCTGAAACTATTGTTTCGGACAATGGTGTACAACTTACTTCTGTTAAGATGAGTTCCTTTTTGAAGAGCTGTGGGGTAAATCATGTGAGTGTGTCATTATACCATCCTGAAGGCAATGGTCAGGTTGAAAGGTTCAACAAGGTTATTAAGGACACTATACAATTAGCTTTAGAATCTAATTTGTCTTGGAAGGAGGCCATCCAAAATATGTTGTTATCATACAGAATTACGCCACATTCAGTCACTGGAAAAACACCTTTTGAGTTACTGAGGGGTCGGAAACCATCTTCTAAACTAATCCCTTGGTGGTTGATGAACAGAAGGCAAGGAAGTTTTGGTGGGGTAGACTTTAGCTCTGTGAGAAATCGGGTGCAAGAGTATCAAAACAAAGTTTTAAGCAAAATCAATAGTGGAAAAAATATGCCAAACTTGGCAGTTGGACAGTACGTACGTGTGAAGAATTTTGGGCTAATAAATAAAGGGAATGCGAGATGGTCACGCCCTGTGAAAGTGGTGAAGGTATTGAATGGTGCAGTTCAGCTTGAGGATGGAAGAGTACGTAATTTGCGGCATGTGAGTTTGTTTAAAGCAAGTAACATTCCCCAGGAATTTGGGTGTGAAGATTTTGATGAAGAGAGTGGATATTTGTGGGGATACGAGGATGCGCGGCCAGACAGAGGTGAAGGAGGCGGTGAATTCCGTGGTCTTGAATCTAGGAATCGGGAGGATGACGTGATACCTATTCGTAAAAGTTTGAGAGAAAGGAAATTACCAAGGCATTTCAATGAATTTGTGATGGGAAGTTAACTAAATGGGAATGCTTCCAATTCAATGTAAAAAATTAATTTCCTTTAGAGGTACATGTACTGTATTATGTATGTTCTCTTATATGTATTTTCCAAATTTTAAGTATGTTATTTGTTTTGTTGTTGTTGATAAGAGGGGAAGATGTGTGGTGCGTAGATCGAATGTGAAAGGTTGACATTCGCATTTGATCTACGAGACGGGGGTTCGGAAGGTGGCGGTTAGGAAGGAAAGGATCAGAATGAACAGAGCGGTTCCGACATTGCTCCTGTAAAGTCCCCGCATATTTTAGAATAAAATATTACCTGTTACTGCCGGTCTCCGTCTTTACAGGTACCTGGGTAGGACCGGGCACCCACAAAGAAAGAAAAAGGGAAGCAGCCCTCCAGAACAGCAGGAGAGCCACTAATAAGCTATTCTCTGCTCCTCCAGCTAGTGCCCCATAATGCCTCAGGAGAGGCTTATTGTCATAATTGTCTTGCCTTGTGGAGGCGTCTGGGTGGCAGGGGCACCACCAACATTAATAAGAAATTGTGGGGGGCTGCGGGAGTTCTGCAGTTTCCCCCATCAAAGTTTTAATAACTGACCTTATGTTTCTGATGTCCTAAAATGTATCCCCACCCCACCTCCTGCAACAGCATCATATTTAAAGCATTCCAAGGTTGTATCTCTTGTTCTTCTTCTGGGAGTACAGTTCTCACTGGGGCTGTTTTTTGTTTTCATTTTATATGACCTAAAGGTGTATAAAAAAGAAACAAATATATGCTAATTTTGAATGGTTTGTTAACCATTTATGTTATAAACGGTTATTGTTTAACAACATCCATATGCTTTATTGACAGTAATGATAGCATTTACACCTGATTATTATTAATTTTGGAGGTGGGTTTTAACATGTGATTTGCAATTTGATGAAATTTGACAAAGCCAAAGGGGCTGTTTTATTTGAAGTGATACCATACCCCTTTATATTGCAATGTGTTGTCTGGTATAGGTGGGGGGGGGATTGTGATTTTGAGAGTCATGACTCTTTCGGGGTCAAATAATATTGCTGAATGTCATATAAGGTATGATAAATATTATATATATATATATATATATATATATATATATATATATATATGAGTTAGTGTATAGTATGTAGTATTTAGTAGTGTGCATGTACTTTTCCTTTTTCCAAAGAGAACGCACTGACTGGACAATCATTTCTTGAGTGCTATTATTGCATGCCAGAAAATGGTGATTAGTACCCAACACAATCTCCTCGGAGAGGGGCTTGGACTGCTTGCTCTGCTTCGCTACCCTGACAGAGTCAAGAGCTGCAATGGGATCCTTGGTTCCCAGTATGGGGAAATTGCAGACCTATTACTTGCACAGGCCTCACACCCCGCTCTATTAGTAATCCATTTCCCTACAAAAAGGTATATGCAGCCTCTCTTAGTCAGTTGGCGAGTATTTTAGTCAGATGACAAGTATTTTGGCCAGTTTTTTGGTATCTGTGTTTAAGGGAGACGGGGCCGATATGAAGAGCATTCTTGCTTGGATTGCCCACGTTTATGAATAACTAACACTGCAGCCATACACACGTCGTATGATAGGCAGCCCTCTGCCTTCGCGTTTGAAAATACTGCTTGAGGATTTATAGTCAGTATGATTATCTTGTAATGCTCAATAAGCAGGTTAGTCTGCTGCAGGGCTCTTCCGATTGTAATCGTTCAATGGTGCCATTTCTGACTCAAGTTTCTCTCCGATATTGGAAGGGAGAGCAGGGATTTGCGCGATAAACATTTGTGTATCAGTTTCTCAAGGAGAGCCATGCAAGGCGCACATGGTTCAAAAATAATCTGTAAAGTTTTTTGCAATGTTGAGTTACCCCATCCACCAACTTTTGTAATTTCTTTTCTCTGAACATACTAATAGTTTTGCTGGTTTGTTTCCCAACTCATATAACTTTTTCTGTGTCTAGAAAACGATTGAGTGCATCATGTCCGGCTTGTAACTGGTATACTTGTCATTTGAGGTCCAGACAGTGGCCAACTTTATCATTATTTGTTTGCAGGTGCTGTCTTTTGAGCTCAAGGACACCAGAATTGGCTTGGTTAGCATCTGCTCATCCCTTTTTTTGAGTGTTGAGAACCAATCACATATTTGTCTAAATTATGTTCCTTTTAACATTAGTGGCACTAGCAAAGATTGATAAATGTGAGGATAAAGGAACAGTGGCATGTAAGTATATATTGACGTACACGTAAATCATGATTAGTGTAACTTATAACTAAAAAAATAATAGAAATAGGGGGCTGGTCCGATTTAATTTTTTATGATTTTTCTAAATTTGTTTGTTAAATTAGTCATAAATAGCTTTTAAGAAAAAATATTTTGCAATTATTCTTCAGCCATGTGAATGTTCTTTGAAATGAAAAGTGTTGGCTGGCTGATTTTGTTCGTGTAAATTTGGAAAAATAAAGAATTATAACATTGGAAGTTAATGGGTAGTGAACTATTTATTCCTTTGGAAATTCGTACCTCACCCAAAGGATATTGATTTGAGGATGGACATCTAAAAAAACTTGTAAGATTTGGTTAAGAGTCAGAATGCTTATCCCTATTGTGCATAGATATTTCCTGGATTTTTTATTTGAAAAACGTGGCATCTATAACGGCTGGATCCTGGGGATGTAGAACCTTCAAATAAATTATTGACTGGCACCAAAAGAAGTAGTGTGGTGAAATTTTCACAAGCTGTCAATAACTTGCAAAGGTTGTTATTTTACTAAGAAAATGTCTGACTTAAAACAGGCTAAGCTTGAATGGCTCTACACCATCATCTCCAACCACCTCACTCAAGACTCCAGACCACCCAAAAAGCCACTGCCATACCAATCCTAGATGTCCTCAGAAGCACCTACATCACTCCCTATCTCTCAGAACAACACTGGTTGCCCATCCAGAAACTATGCCAATGTAAGCTGCTTGTCCACGCCTAACAAGCCATCCACAATACCGGACCTGCGTACCTGACTGACCGACTTCAAATCTACCATCCAACCAGACAGTGACACTTAGCCTCACTTGCCCTCGCATGTGTCCCCCCATCTGCACAAGCAAGTCAGGAGGGTGCTCCTTCTCCTACATTGCTGCGAAGACCTCCAATGTTATGTCTCAAGAAATTAGTACTGCCCCTTTGATACTCAGCTTCAACAAAAAAACTCAAGAGCTGACTCTTCAACTCAGAGTTCCGCCCGACCTACATTCCTGCTCCAGCGTTTGGATTCCCTCACGTTTGATATGTTGCACCATACAAATTGACCTAACATAACATAATACAGGGAACGTTTTTAGTTAATTCTTAAAAAGGAAGCTGAGGTATTGGCACATACTATAACAAAAGATAGTGCTAGGTTGCATTAACTTTGTGCAGGATCCAATAAAGCAATACTCCTCTCAGTTTCTCAGTGTTCCCAGCAATAACCACATACAACAGATGTGCGAATCAGTGATACAAGTTGGGAAAGAGGAATAGAACAAGAGAGAAAACAGAGGCAGAGGACTGTACACTTGTCGCACGTCACTCATGGGGTCAAGGATGTCTGGATTGTGTAGTGGATTTCTGCAAAAATAAGCACTGTCTTAAGTAACTTGTCATTAGAATAATTGTAATTATGAATAGATAAACCTTAGCAATATTTCTGTATAACCACTCTCTATACTTCCTTAGGAAGCTAGAAATTCCTGAAAACTAAAGACAAGTAAACAAATATCTTGGAAGTGATAACGCGTCCAGCCCTTATAAATTACCTGTACCTGGACACGTTGGAGGTCGGTGAATCTTTTAACCGAGTCGGGCTCTCCTCATCCTCAATAGTCGAGTCACTCAGATCAATAATCAATAACTGTTGTAATCAATAATCAGTACTCAATTGATAGATCAATATAACACATCAGGAAATCAATAATGGTTGGTATTTCGGCGCACCATGACCTTTCAGTCATGAATAACCACACCAGTTTATTAGAAGTTAGTGAATTTATTTCCCTATATTAACAAAGCTAGCACGATATATATATGTCTCAAGACCAATTGATATATGTATATGAGCATTACTAGCTGTCCATAACGGCGGAAGAAACGCAATCTACGCAAAATCTGAATGATGATACACTCTGTTATAGCAATGCAAATCACCAATGTGACTAACTGTATTTGACTAATTGCATACATTCGGTCAGCATAACAAGATTTCAATTCTTCATGATACATTGAATGAATACCTCGACTAACCTCTAATTAGCATTGGCATGTGGGACTTCATGCAAAATGAATTTAGTCAACACAAATTTGGAAAACTTCTAGCTAGGATCCTATCAAAATAGCAGTTGGTACCTAAAAGGAAAAACACAATGCATAATACATTTATCCTTTCATATTTACCAAATACAATCAGCATTCAAGAAAAGTCTTCGTCCTTCAGGTACCGGTTGATCAGCATGGGGCAAATTTCAAAGGGGCAAAGTTAAGGGCAAACTTCCTTGCAGCGACAAGGAGAATGGGGCAAAGTTACTGCATAAGCAAGACAGGGGCAAATCAAAGTTAAAGTCTCTAGGGTGAGAATTCTTAAAGTCTCTTTCTCTCAGATAGAGAAAAGGGCATCAGGGTGTCGTCCAAAATGGAGTCTGGCATCAGGCTTCAAACTGGCATCGAGGAAAATGGCTGACTTCTCTTTGTCCGGTGGGTTTAAGTAAGAAACATTCCAAATCTTGCAGGGGCTTCCATTGGAGGGTTCATAGGTTGGCTTCAAATTGTCCAATGAAAAATTGTCTTTTACTAGAACTTATTTGTGCATACATTAGCCTTGGAGCCTTGGAACACAAGTTGTATCATGGTTTGCCAATTATTTTTGGTATCTGTACCTTCATTGTCCGCACCTGCAGAGACTGACCTTGTATCAAAGGGGATGAAACCAGCCTAGTACGAAACCTTGGAGATAAGTGTATTAGTCATCTCTGCTGGAAAAATACAACTTCAAGCAAGAATATATGTTTCATTAGTTCAAGAAAAAGCCACGCAGTTAGAATTTGAAACCAGGCAACTAGGCCAAAGCCTGTACTAAATTTAAGCTAAGCAAAACAGTTTTCAAGCAAGAAATCATGGTATACATTTGCAATTATGACGGATTACTACATTTTCAATACTTCATGATTAATAAAGCTCGTTTACAATGATGGCGAACTACCCCGAGGGCACATTTTCCCTTGTATATTATTTCTTTTACTAACATCACTCTATATTATATGTTTGATTATGCAATATATATGAATATATGTAGGACCCTCTTTTTCTGCGTCATCAATCCCTCCTCTGATGACTAATTATGTCATCACATCAAATCTACCCACAAATTTTATTCCATTAAAATTCTGTATAGTAATTTGGCACTTCGGTCAATTCCCTTTTTCTTTTAGTCCCTTTTGATTTTTCTCTATAAATTTCCACCATTTTGTTCTCTATTTTCTCCTCTCTTTTCCTTTTGTTCCTTGCTTTTAATATTTTAATAACTTTCCATATTCCCCAAGGACCTAATAAACAAATTAATATTATTAATATTCCCTTTACTATCTTTAGTAACAATCCGTTCCAAACGTTGCTGAGCCAATTTCCCACAGAAGCAAATCCCTTTCCAACCTTCTCCCAAACTCCGGGCTCTTTCAATTCCTTCAAATCTACGCTTTCCTTGGTTAAGTTCGTAAGCATTGTTCTAATTTTTCCACTACTGTCTGGTATATAGGTACAGCAGTGACGTGTACCAAGCATTTTGCAAACGCCACCATCCTTTGCTAAAAGAATGTCTAAGGCAAGCCGATTTTGAAGAGTCATAGCTCTTTCTGCAGCAAGTTCAGCATCCATCAGGATTATAGCTCCTGAAAACTTTGTCAGCATGTTATCCACAATAGTAGACAACTTTCGTATTTTAATTGAATTCAATATGACTCCTACTGAAGGAATCAATGCTCCAAATATATCTCCTACCACACCAGAAGCTGTCTCCCTCTTCTGGACACGATGTAATTCAGACAGCCTTGGAAATTTCTTTAAGTCATCTAGTTGGTAAACTTTTGGGAACACTATTCCCAAATAACACCTCCCATACCATCCTTTAGGAAGACGATAATAGGCGTTGAGTCCACAAATATAATATACTCCAGGAATAGCTGGGTCTTGTCCATTCAGCATGAACGTCCACTTAGGTTGAAACGCATACGTATGTTTGCATTCACTCGCTCCCACAAAAACTGTGTCATAATATGATTGAAATCTATGTATACAAAATCTTCCCACATGCAATGTATCTAAAGCTATTTTCCCTTGTGTCTTTATTGCAGCAAAAGCATAATTATCTACAGATGTCCTTTCGTGTAATTCCCTTTCTAATTTCTCCTTCATTTCATTCTTCCTGTCATCAGTGCGGTCTAAAAATTCTATTTCTACTGGTGAAAGCAAGCATGTAAGGTTCTCTCTATGTGCGTGAGCTGTGTGAAAAGGTGACATTGGTTCGAAGAATTCCCTCATTAATTTGGCAGACCAATCTCTAGCTACCTTACTTAGATGCCCTATTATGGGGACATATGCAAAAGTAACATCATAATTAGTATAGAAATAATGAATATCCTTTTGACCATAGAATCTAGACGCTATAATACTACATGTAATTCCATATGTAAGAGGCATGCTGTGATATGTTACCCCTTCCACCACTGAGGTAGGTATTTGTGTACACACATAACAATCTTTCGCATCCATGGTCTCAACATACTCACTCAGCAAGCGATAGAAAACGTTAGATGAAAGTTCCTTTTTATCATGCAAGTGCCTCTCGTCTTGTTTGAGTCTTTTCAGAGCTGTTAGTTCAGTAACGATAGTAGGTTTAGAAGTAGTGGCATAATTCATCTCTTTCTCATTCTTCCCATGCATTCCAAAGACTATTACTACTATGATTAGTATGCATGCTGTTAATAAACCTATACCCATTCATTTACAACACTTCATTTTACGCCCCTGTGTAGTGAAACTAGTCATAATCTGTATAGAATCAGAGAGTTGAAGACACCTTATCAAAGCGATTTTGCAGGTATTTACAAAGCTGAACGAGTTCAATGTTCACACAGTTTTCTTTAGCAGCTTAGGGGCTGATTCTAATTCTGGCTCAGAATTCCGCCCCCATAATACCGCTCCGCGGTCAGAAGACCGCGGAGGGTATTATGAGTTTTTCCCTGGGCTGGCGGGCGGTCTCCAAAAGACCGCCCGCCAGCCCAGGGAAAAACTCCCTTCCCACGAGGATGCCGGCTCGTAATCGAGCCGGCGGAGTGGGAAGGTGCGACGGGTGCAGTAGCACCCGTCGCGTATTTCAGTGTCTGCAAGGCAGACACTGAAATACCTTGCGGGGCCCTCTTACGGCATGGGCACGGCAGGGGCCCCCAGGGGCCCCGCGACCCCCCCTACCGCCATCCTGTTCATGGCGGCTTTCCCGCCATGAACAGGATGGCGGTAGGGGGGGTCAGAATCCTCATGGCTGCGGAGCGCGCTCCGCAGCCATGGAGGATTCAAACGAGCAGCGGAAAGTCGGCGGGAGACCGCTGACTTTCCGCTTCTGACCGCGGCTGAACCGCCGCGGTCAGAATGCTCGTTGGAGCACCGCCAGCCTGTTGGCGGTGCTCCCGTGGTCGGTGGCCCTGGCGGCCACCGGCCGCCAGGGTCAGAATGACCCCCTTAGTCTCTTATCGGTTAGCAGCGTTGTCTCAAGATCGGTTTCAAAGTCAATCAAGTTAGCAATGTCTTAGCCGGTTGTAAGTCAATCAGGTAGTCAATGTTTTTCAATCAACAGAGTCCATGATGTTTTTATTTCCAAAATGTAATTCTGCCTCCTCGTTCTCGAGACTGAGGGATACGAATTCGTCTGACCAATCGTTATTGGCTACATATGCCCATTCCGGACCGGAATACCTCCTGCTCGGTATCCTTTTTCTTTTCAATTTTGCATCTCTCTTTGATTCTTTCTCACTGGTACTTTCCTCTTTGGCCAAGTCCATTTCTTCACTTGGTGTCGGTATTACGACAGACACTTCCTTTCTTTTCTCTTTCACCTTTGGCCCTTCACTGTCGTTCGACGTTTCTCTTATTCTTAGTTTTACTGGTGAAATGCTTTGTCTTCGTTTTGCACTGGGTCCACTTGATGGACCTGCAACCTCTCCCGAAAGAGTTTGAACAGCTCCACTCTGTATTGTTTCGCCTTCTCCTTCTGGGAAGTCAATCAGGTTCTCCTGTTCTTTTTCTATATATCGTCTGCTTCTGGGAAAGCCCTCCTCTGATCAGGCTCTCCTGCTTCTTTGCCTGTTTCGAGCCCTTTGTCACCATTACTTTCTTCAGGTTCTTTGTCACTTTCAGCTGCTTCAGGCTCTTTGTCACCCTCAGCTGCTTCGTCGCTTTCTGAGGCTCCTCCTTGGTCTTCCCCAAGTGAGTCAGTTGCTTCGTCCTCAGAGAATATTTCTCCCTCCTCTATTTCTGCCTGTTCGCTTCTAGTTCTTTTTCGTTCTGTCTCAACGCCTGGCACTTTGTCGTCAGGTACTGGTAACTTCAGCGCTTCAACTTTCTCGTCTGTGGGACACAATACCCTCTTTGTGTGACTGGCGTGAATCCAGTTGGGAACTCCCGCACACTTCACAGCGGTGGTAGTCGTCAGAATCACTTGAAAAGGTCCTTTCCAACGGGGTTCCAAACACGATTTCCTCACGTGTTTCTTTATCACGACCCAGTCACCTGCTTTCAGGGCGTGTCCTGGACCTTGGATCGGTGGCAAGGTGGTTGCCTCCACCTGGTGAGAGAAAGAGCGAAGCACATCAGCTAGACCTTTGCAGTAGTCTAACACCATATCATCTGTAATATTCAAAAGCGCCTTTGCAGGGACTGCTGGAAGTCTCATAGCTCTGCCCATGAGGATCTCATGTGGGGACAGTCCAGTTTTCCTGTCAGGGGTGTTTCTCATTGACATTAGCACCAAAGGCAACGCGTCAGGCCATTTCAGATTTGTTGATGCGCATATTTTCGCCATTCTTGATTTCAATGTGCCATTCATTTGCTCTACCAGACCTGATGCTTCAGGGCGGTAGCTACAATGCAGCTTTTGCTCAATGTTCAGTGCTGCACAAAGCAATTTTATTACTTCATTATTGAAGTGACTTCCCCTATCTGATTCTAAAGAGATCGGGAATCCAAAACGTGGTATTAACTCTCTCAAGAGTAGTTTTGCAACTGTGAGACTGTCATTTCTGCGTGTAGGGTATGCTTCAATCCAGTGACTAAAAATGCACACAACCACCAACACATACTTCAAACCTCCATGCACAGGCATTTCAATGAAGTCCATTTGCATCCTGCTGAATGGACCCCCTGCTCTTCCAATATGACTCAAATTTACTACGGTTCCTTTCCCTGCGTTCATCTGTTGGCAAATGACGCAACGGTGGCAAACTGCTTCAGTAACTTGACGGAATTTGGGGTTAAACCAATCAGTTTTAAACAATCTAATCATGGCATCCCTCCCAAGATGAGCCTGTCCATGGTAAAATCTTGCTATCTGTGTCAAAAGACTGTTTGGAAGAACAAATTTCCCTTCACTTGAGACCCACAAATCATCCAGCCTCTTGACACATTGTGATTTGGTCCATGAGAGTTTCTCATCCTCACTAACATCATTCTGTAAGGATTTCAATTCGTCCATTGTATCTATGACCTTCAGAGCAAATACTTCGCTTTGTTCAAGCTCTGGTTCACTTATCAAATTCCATTCGTCCCTGAGCAATATACAGTTCAATGCGCAAAACCTTGCGACTTGATCCGCATATCCATTTCCCAGGGAAACATAGTCTTGTCCCTTCGAGTGTGCGCTGCATTTTACCACTGCTACTTCCCCTGGCAATTGAATGGCATGTAACAATTCTCTTATTCTTTCACCATTTTTCACTGGTGATCCTGAAGAGGTCATAAAGCCTCTCTGTGACCACAATTGTCCGAAATCATGCACTATTCCAAATCCGTACTGGCTGTCAGTGTAAATGGTAAATGGTAACTTTCATCAATGCAGAGAGTTGGCAAGCTCTAGTAAGGGCTACCAATTCTGCTACTTGTGCAGAGTAGACTCCTTGAAGCCAAGATGCTTCCAGAACACCTGTTACAGTACATACAGCATATCCTGCCTTCAATATTCCCAATGCATCTCTTAAACATGAACCATCAACAAAAATTATTTAATCGTTTTCTTCCAATCGGGTGTCTTTGATATCAGGTCTTGGTTTGGTGCAAAATTCAGTCACCTGAAGACAGTCGTGCTCGATGTCTTCAGCGTTCTCAATTTCGGCATTTTCAGTGGGGAACAGGGTTGCTGGATTCAACGTAGTGCACCTTTTCAGCTGCACATTAGGTGATCCCAGGATTATTGTCTCATACCTTGTGAGTCTAGCACCAGTCATGTGCTGTGTTCGGGAACGTGTCAAAAGTATCTCGACTGAGTGAGGGACCATGACTGTTAAAGGGTGTCCCATCACTATTCCTTCACTCTGAGTGAGGCTGATACCAACTGCTGCTACGGCACGCAAGCACCCTGGCAGTGCTGCTGCGACCGGATCCAAAGTAGCTGAAAAATATGCTACTGGTCTGTTTACTTTCTGGGTCAATTTCAGCAGAGGTTTTGCTAGAGTCGAGAAGTTGGGAATCCATTGGCGACAGTAGCTCACCATTCCCAAAAACTTCCTCACCTCCCTCCTCGTCTTTGGGGGACTCATTTGGAGTACACTTGTTATTCTTTCCTTCATTATTCTACGAGACCCTTTCTCTATTTGGTGGCCCAAATATTTCACTTTCTTTTGACAGAATTGTAACTTGGAAGGGGACACCTTATGTCCATTTCTTCCCAAATGGTTCAGTAGGGCAATGGTGTCAGTTGTGCAATCATTTTCTGTCTTGGACGCAATCAGTAAGTCGTCGATGTACTGTACTAGGGTTGACTCAAATGGCAACTCTAGCGTTTCCAAATCTTTCTTTAGGATCTGATTGAATATTGACGGTGACTCCGAAAACCCTTGAGGGATTCGACACCAACT
This sequence comes from Pleurodeles waltl, assembly GCF_031143425.1. Lineage (NCBI taxonomy): Eukaryota > Metazoa > Chordata > Amphibia > Caudata > Salamandridae > Pleurodeles > Pleurodeles waltl. The sequence goes on from NC_090444.1 coordinate 639,402,259, forward strand.
GTAAACTCTGTCTAGGAATTTGAAACAAAAAGGAAACTGGCTGTCTTCATGAAGAGGCACAGAAAAGAATGCTTGTGATAAGTCGATAACTGAGAACCATTCAGCATCACAGGGAATTTGGAACATTATCACAGCTGGATTCGGTACCACAGGACAGCATTTTACTATGATGTCATTTATTTGCCTCAAATCCTGAACAATTCGGACCTTTCCACTGGGTTTTATTAACCCCATTATCGGCGAATTACATGGACTGCTCAATACTTCTTTCAGTACTCCCTGTTTCACAAACTCATCAATGAGTTGGGCAACCTTTATGAGGGTATCCTGTGCCATGTGGTACTGTGGGGTCTGGGGGAAGGTTACATTGGGTTTTACAGTCACCTTCACTGGTTCCACTCCTTTCACCAGTCCCACCTCTTTCCCTGTCATGTCCCACACTTCCTTTCCGACTGTTTCTTGTAACTCAGCAGGAATGTCTGCCTCAGTGACCATTGGATAAAGGGTAATCAGGGGATACTCTTCATCAACAGTTTCCACTTCATCCCCTTCTACACTGTCCTCTTCTTCCCCATCGCTGCTCGTCTGAATTTTAATCCCATCATTCGAACACATAATTGAACATCCCAATTTGCACAATAGGTCTCTCCCTAACAGTGATATCGGGCTTGAATCACACACCACAAATTTGCCACTCCCACTACCTGTACTGTTCTTCCTGAAAGTGGCAAGTTTGGTACTTCAATGCTCCTAACAGTGGAACGTGTAGCTCCTGTGTCAACCAAGAATGAGACGCGATGACCCATAACTATTCCCTCCACATACGGACCCTTTTGATCAACTTCCAAAGATGCTGCAAGCACACAATTTCCCTCCTCATCTGAACTTTCACTCTCCCATACATCGTTTATTCCATTCTCGCTGTGTAATGGGAACTGGTGTACTGTGTCATTTTGACTCATTCCCTGACCCGCAACCTGTTGAGGAAGCATTGCTTGCTGCTGATTCATTGGTGCTAAGGGTATTTGCATTTGTGGATTAGGTACCATGGGAAACTGCTGTTGCATTGGCTGCAATTGTGTCATTTGCACACGGGGCATTTGCACCTGTTGCGGTTGCATGGGTTGTAAACCCTGCAGCTGGTTTATATTGTTTTGGAAATTTGGGTTTGGACCTCTCTGTTTTGGTCCTCTCATAGTCGGAAATGCATTGACATCATTGTTTTGCTGACCTACACCTTCCTGCACCATCATTGGGCACTTTCCGTTTCCAATGCCCGACGATTCCGCACGTGTGACATGGCATCACCTTCTTCATTGCCTGTATACCATTTGGAATCATAACGGTATTCAAATCAGGGCCATTATTCACAAAACCCCCTCGGCCTCTGCCTCTCATCTGCGGCTGAAACATAGCATTTCCCTGCTGCTGCTGCGGCATCTGTTGTTGAAAACCTTGTAAACCTGGTAAACCTGTCTGAGCTGCTCTGAGCTGCATCACCATCACCTTTTCCTTCAATCTTTTCTGTTTGGTCTCATTCTCATCACTGCAATATTTCGCATAATTCAACACTTCATCGATCGACTTTGACTGCCAACAAATCAAGTGTGACCTAATCATCTGGCTAATTTCGGGTCTCAGCCCTTCCACAAACCTGAACACAAAATGGAGCATGTCCTTTGGCTCAATCGTTTCCGTGCCACTGTAATTTTTAAACGCTTTCAACAACCTCTCATAATACGCGTGTATAGATTCTTTAACCTCTTGGGCGGTCCTGTCAATCCTTTGCCAATCCACATTTTTCGACGCAACCTTGGTTTTCAAGTGCTCGATCACCTTGTGGTACAAACTCATTACCGTGGGTAATGGCGCACCTGTGTCCCTATCTCTCTCTGGTTCACTCGTCGGCCAACCTACAGCCCTTTTACAATCTTCCCACAGATCTGCCGGGACCACAATCTCAAACAAAGTATTCAAGTCTTCCCAGAGACATTTCGCGAGTTTCACAAATCTATCTGTTTGTTGATACCACTCAATCGGCTTCTCTCTCAATTTGGGAAAATCATCAGTAAAGGATTGAATATCGCACCTGTGCCACGGTACGTGTACAAGTTTTCCCCCTGCTGTCTCTCTCATTGGTAACATAGTTATCAGATCGTCATTCTGTTGTTTTTTCTCATTCTTCTCTAGAGTATTTTCTTTCTTTTTATCCTTTTTCTTAACCCATCTGCTTTCCCATTTGTCTAAACATCTCCATACCTGTGCACTCTGCAGTATCTCTTTAAGGTGAGTTTTCATCCCTGCGGATCTCATGTGTTCAAAGTCTTTTGTGTCGAAATCTAACCTGTAACTTCTACTCAGGTGTTTAGTCTTACCTATATCAATCTCGTGTCTGTCTGCAATTTCTTGTAATTTCTTATGTATGCTGCTCACTTCTCTTGTAATCCTAGGGCACATGTATCTTAGTTCCTCCTCTGTGTATGATTCTAATCTGTTCAAACCCATTGTTCCCTCAACCAGTTCATCTGCCTCCATACCCAACCTTATCTTATTTAGGTATTCTTCTCCCTTCCCGCTAGATGCACTCTGTGGGGAGTTCAGGCTGTTGAACCATTGTGTCAGCTGTTGCGCGTTCAGTCCCATCAGTGTAGCGGTTACATCGACTGCCACTGACGGTTTCTGTAAGGTTTCAATCTGTGAAGTTAACGGTACTAATAGTGGTGGATGCGACCTTACTACGGTTGACGGGGCACAAATTGGAATAGGACTAAATTCCGTCAAGGACCCAGATCCATTTGGCAGTGCCGCTATCGGAGTTATCTCTGAAGTGGTTTCTATACATCTTCTCCCTGTCCCATTCTGTATCACTGATCCCTGGTCGCTTGTGCTTGAATTTGCCTGTATGTACAGTGGTACTGGTGGGCCTACAGTAATAGGTAGAGATATTGCGTCTGGATTCTGTCTGTTCCCCGAATTCGGTGGCATGTTAATCCCCACATTGTGGTTCATCATTGCTGACATACCTAACTGGCTTTCTATTACTCGCGCTTCTTGTGTCTGCTTTTGGGGCATCGAGAACTGTGTTGATTCCGCTTGAACCAATATCGGTCTCTGATAGTGTTGTCCTCCCTGTGCCGTTGAATCAGAAGTCATTCCTAAGTTATGCTCATTACAACAGTGCCCTCGAACCTGTGGCTGATAGTTATCAGCAGGTTCCAATGTAGGCACTTCTGGGTACATCCTTTCAATCAATCAATCAATCAATCAATCACAATATTTATAAAGCGCGCTATGTACCCGCCAGGGTTTCGAGGCGCTGGGGGGGGGGGGGGGGGCGTGGAGCGTTGCTGTTTAGCGGTCGAAGAGCCAGGTATTGAGGAGCCTTCTGAATGCGAGGAGGTCCTGGGTCTGGCGTAGAGGTGTGGGGAGAGAGTTCCAGGTCTTGGCGGCGAGGAAGGAGAAGGATCTGCCGCCGGAGGTCTTGCGCTGGATTCGGGGTACGATGGCGAGGGCGAGGTTGGCGGATCGGAGTTGACGAGTTGGAGTGTAGAAGTTAAGTCTGGTGTTGAGGTAGGAGGGTCCGGTGTTGTGAAGCGCCTTGTGAGCGTGGGTGAGGAGTTTGAAGGTGATCCTCTTGTCTACCGGGAGCCAGTGGAGTTCCTTCAGGTGAGGGGAGATGTGACATCGGCGGGGTATGTCGAGAATCAGTCGGGCGGAGGCATTTTGGATACGTTGGAGTCGTTTGATGTCTTTGGTTGGGATGCCTGTGTAGAGTGCGTTGCCGTAGTCAAGTCTGCTGCTGACGAGGGCCTGGGTCACCGTCTTTCTGGTTTCTGTTGGAATCCACTTGAAGATTCTGCGGAGCATTCGAAGGATGTTGAAACAGAAGGAGGAGACGGCGCTGACCTGTTTGGACATGGTGAGGGCGGAGTCCAGGATGAAGCCGAGGTTTCTTGGTCAGGGAGAGGACGAGCTGGGTGTCGTCGGCGTAGGAGATGATGCTGAGATGATGTTGGCGGGCCAGTTTAGCGAGGGGGGCCATGTAGACGTTGAACAACGTAGGGCTGAGGGAGGATCCTTGGGGGACGCCGCAGATGAGGTTGGTCGCTTTGGAGCGGAAAGGGGAGAGACGGACTCTCTGAGTTCTGTCGGAGAGGAAGGATGAGATCCAGTGGAGGGCTTTATCTTGGATGCCGGCTTCCTGGAGGCGGGTCAGTAGGGTGCGGTGGCAGACTGTGTCAAAGGCGGCTGATAGGTCGAGGAGGATGAGGGCTGAGGTTTCGCCGTTGTCCATTTGATGTCTGATGTCATCTGTGGCGGTGAGGAGAGCAGTCTCAGTGCTGTGGTTTCGTCTGAATCCGGATTGTGAGGGGTCCAGGATGGAGTTGTCTTCGAGGAAGTGGGTGAGTTGAGTGTTGACGATCTTCTCGATGACTTTAGCTGGAAAAGGGAGGAGAGAGATCGGACGGAAGTTTTTGAGATCGTTGGGGTCGGCTTTGGGTTTCTTGAGGAGGGGTTGGATTTCTGCGTGTTTCCAGCTGTCCGGGAAAGTGGCGGAGGTGAAGGAGAGGTTGATGATCTTGCGGAGTTCGGGGGCGATGGTGGCGTTGGCTGAGTTGAATACGTGATGAGGGCAAGGGTCCGTAGGGGAGCCTGAGTGGATGGTGTTCATGGTTGTTATGGTTTCTGCATCGTCCACGTGGGTCCAGGCGGTGAGGCGGCAGTCGTGGGAGGAGACGTCGGGGGTGGGGTCTGGCGGTGGACCGGTGTTGAAGCTGTCGTGGATGGTGGCGATTTTCTGGTGGAAGAAGGTGGAGAGGTCGTCGCAGAGTTTCTGGGAGGGCAGGATGTCGTTGGAGTTGGCTTTTGGGTTGGAGAGTTCCTTCACGATGCCGAAGAGTTCTTTGCAGTCGTGGGCGTTGTTGTTGATGCGTTCGGTGAAGTGGGCGCGCTTGGCGAGGCGGATCCGTTGGTGGTGTTCACGGTTGGCGTTTTTGAGGGTGGCGAGGTTGTCGGGTGTGCGTTCTTGAATCCATTTCTTTTTGAGCTTCTGGCAGATGCTTTTGGAGGTGGTTAGATCGTCTGTGAACCATGCTGGTTTTTTCTTTCCTTGGATTGCAGTGGGTTTCTTGAGTGGGGCAAGGGTGTTGGCGCAGTCGAGGATCCCTTGATGGAGATTGATGGCGGCTGTGCTCGGGTCGGTTGCGTCGGGTGGAGGGTTGTTGATGAGGGTGCTGGTCAGTTGGTCTTGGGTGACTTTGCCCCAGCGGCGGTGAGGAGGTAGCTGGATGCGGTGTTGCTCTGTGATTTTCTTATAGGTGAAATGGACGCAGTGATGGTCGGTCCAGTAGAGTACGGAGGTGTGGCTGAAAGAGATGTGGTTGCTTGAGGTGAAGAGGGGTCAAGGGTGTGTCCGGCGATGTGGGTGGGAGTGTTGACTAGCTGGTGGAGTCCGAGGTTGATGAGGTTGGAGGTCAGTGATGCGGTGTTGGCGTCGTTGGCGTTTTCCAGATGGTAGTTTAGATCTCCCAGGAGGATGTAATCCGTGGAGGCGAGGGCGTGGGTGCTTGCGAGGTCGGCGATGGTGTCGCTGAAGGGGGCTCTTGGTCCTGGAGGGCGGTATATGAGGGATCCTCTGAGGGTCGTGTTGGGGTCCGTGTGGATCTGGAAGTGGAGGTGTTCGGCTGTCTTGAGGGTGTCGTCCGAGTGGGTGTGGATTTTGAGGGTAGCTTTGTGAGCGATGGCTATTCCGCCTCCGATTCCGTTGGTTCGATCTCTTCTGATGATTTTGTAGCCGTCCGGTATGGCGATGGCGATGTCCGGAGCCGAGGAGTCGTTCCACCAGGTTTCGGTCAGGAAAGCCACGTCAGGTGCTGTGGTGTCGAGCATATCCCAGAGCTCAATGGCGTGTTTTCGTGCGGAGCGGGTGTTGATGAGGATGCAGTTCAGGTGGTTGGGGTTGAATATTTTAGTAGTTGGATTAGTCGTTCTGATGCAGGAGAAGTTGCAGGTGCGGCAGGAAAAAGGTCCTTTAGTGTGCTTCGGGGACGCCCGGAAGCATTCAGTGGAGGGGCCGGGGTTGAGAGCGCGGAGTTCGTCGGATGAGTAGCGGATGCGGGGGCGCGGGAGCCAGGGGGGGTGGCGCTGGGCGCGGTCCAGGCGCGGACGGGCGCAGACGGGCTTGCCTCTGGCGCGCCTCCGGCGCGCCAGCGGCACGCCCGCTGCGTGCGTGCGTGCGCTGCGCGGACGCGCAGCGCCAGCCATTAAGAAGGGAGGGGGGAGGGGGGAGGGAGGAGCAGCTGGGAGGCGGGAGGCGGGAGGGAGCGGCAAATGGGGGCGCGAGGGGGGCGGGGCCGCAGGGAGGCAGCGGCAGGGAACGGGGAGCGCACAAGGGGCAAAAACACTGAAAACGAGCAAAATACAAGCAGTTACAATAAGAAAAGCACACAATCAGAAATACAATAATGGCACAATACACGATCGGGGAGACAGCAATTCAGGGGGGCACAAAGGGGGCAGAAGCGCCGGCGGCGAGGCGCTGAAAAAGCGAAAAAGCCAAAAAACAACTTACAGGACGGCGGAAGCGGCACACGGGTCAAGTGAGCCCACTAGCCACCAGGGATGAGGCGCAGGAGGATGCCTGCGGGTGGAGGAGGGCCTTGAACACGCAAACGGCAGCGTGCTCGTGAGACAGAGGCAGAGGGCAGCAGGTTGGTGCTGCGGTCGTGGGGGGCGAGCTCAGGACCTGAAACAGGTCAGAGTTCGCTCACTCGCGACGCGCAGCGCCAGCCATTAAGAAGGGAGGGGGGAGGGAGGAGCAGCTGGGAGGCGGGAGGCGGGAGGGAGCGGCAAATGGGGGCACGAGGGGGGCGGGGCCGCAGGGAGGCAGCGGCAGGGAACGGGGAGCGCACAAGGGGCAAAAACACTGAAAACGAGCAAAATACAAGCAGTTACAATAAGAAAAGCACACAATCAGAAATACAATAATGGCACAATACACGATCAGGGAGACAGCAATTCAGGGGGGCACAAAGGGGGCAGAAGCGCCGGCGGCGAGGCGCTGAAAAAGCGAAAAAGCCAAAAAACAACTTACAGGACGGCGGAAGCGGCACACGGGTCAAGTGAGCCCACTAGCCACCAGGGATGAGGCGCAGGAGGATGCCTGCGGGTGGAGGAGGGCCTCGAACACGCAAACGGCAGCGTGCTCGTGAGACAGAGGCAGAGGGCAGCAGGTTGGTGCTGCAGTCGTGGGGGGCGAGCTCAGGACCTGAAACAGGTCAGAGTTTGCTCACTCGCGACGCGCAGCGCCAGCCATTAAGAAGGGAGGGGGGAGGGAGGAGCAGCTGGGAGGCGGGAGGCGGGAGGGAGCGGCAAATGGGGGCACGAGGGGGGCGGGCCGCAGGGAGGCAGCGGCAGGGAACGGGGAGCGCACAAGGGGCAAAAACACTGAAAACGAGCAAAATACAAGCAGTTACAATAAGAAAAGCACACAATCAGAAATACAATAATGGCACAATACACGATCAGGGAGACAGCAATTCAGGGGGGCACAAAGGGGGCAGAAGCGCCGCGGCGAGGCGCTGAAAAAGCGAAAAAGCCAAAAAACAACTTACAGGACGGCGGAAGCGGCACACGGGTCAAGTGAGCCCACTAGCCACCAGGGATGAGGCGCAGGAGGATGCCTGCGGGTGGAGGAGGGCCTCGAACACGCAAACGGCAGCGTGCTCGTGAGACAGAGGCAGAGGGCAGCAGGTTGGTGCTGCAGTCGTGGGGGGCGAGCTCAGGACCTGAAACAGGTCAGAGTTTGCTCACTCGCGACGCGCAGCGCCAGCCATTAAGAAGGGAGGGGGGAGGGAGGAGCAGCTGGGAGGCGGGAGGGAGCGGCAAATGGGGGCACGAGGGGGGCGGGCCGCAGGGAGGCAGCGGCAGGGAACGGGGAGCGCACAAGGGGCAAAAACACTGAAAACGAGCAAAATACAAGCAGTTACAATAAGAAAAGCACACAATCAGAAATACAATAATGGCACAATACACGATCAGGGAGACAGCAATTCAGGGGGGGCACAAAGGGGGCAGAAGCGCCGCGGCGAGGCGCTGAAAAAGCGAAAAAGCCAAAAAACAACTTACAGGACGGCGGAAGCGGCACACGGGTCAAGTGAGCCCACTAGCCACCAGGGATGAGGCGCAGGAGGATGCCTGCGGGTGGAGGAGGGCCTCGAACACGCAAACGGCAGCGTGCTCGTGAGACAGAGGCAGAGGGCAGCAGGTTGGTGCTGCAGTCGTGGGGGGCGAGCTCAGGACCTGAAACAGGTCAGAGTTTGCTCACTCGCGACGCGCAGCGCCAGCCATTAAGAAGGGAGGGGGGAGGGAGGAGCAGCTGGGAGGCGGGAGGGAGCGGCAAATGGGGGCGCGAGGGGGGCGGGCCGCAGGGAGGCAGCGGCAGGGAACGGGGAGCGCACAAGGGGCAAAAACACTGAAAACAAGCAAAATACAAGCAGTTACAATACGAAAAGCACACAATCAGAAATACAATAATGGCACAATACACGATCGGGGAGACAGCAATTCAGGGGGGCACAAAGGGGGCAGAAGCGCCGGCGGCGAGGCGCTGAAAAAGCGAAAAAGCCAAAAAACAACTTACAGGACGGCGGAAGCGGCACACGGGTCAAGTGAGCCCACTAGCCACCAGGGATGAGGCGCAGGAGGATGCCTGCGGGTGGAGGAGGGCCTCGAACACGCAAACGGCAGCGTGCTCGTGAGACAGAGGCAGAGGGCAGCAGGTTGGTGCTGCGGTCGTGGGGGGCGAGCTCAGGACCTGAAACAGGTCAGAGTTCGCTCACTCGCGACGCGACGCGCAGCGCCAGCCATTAAGAAGGGAGGGGGGAGGGAGGAGCAGCTGGGAGGCGGGAGGCGGGAGGGAGCGGCAAATGGGGGCGCGAGGGGGGCGGGGCCGCAGGGAGGCAGCGGCAGGGAACGGGGAGCGCACAAGGGGCAAAAACACTGAAAACGAGCAAAATACAAGCAGTTACAATAAGAAAAGGACACAATCAGAAATACAATAATGGCACAATACACGATCGGGGAGACAGCAATTCAGGGGGGCACAAAGGGGGCAGAAGCGCCGGCGGCGAGGCGCTGAAAAAGCGAAAAAGCCAAAAAACAACTTACAGGACGGCGGAAGCGGCACACGGGTCAAGTGAGCCCACTAGCCACCAGGGATGAGGCGCAGGAGGATGCCTGCGGGTGGAGGAGGGCCTCGAACACGCAAACGGCAGCGTGGTCGTGAGACAGAGGCAGAGGGCAGCAGGTTGGTGCTGCGGTCGTGGGGGGCGAGCTCAGGACCTGAAACAGGTCAGAGTTCGCTCACTCGCGACGCGCAGCGCCAGCCATTAAGAAGGGAGGGGGGAGGGAGGAGCAGCTGGGAGGCGGGAGGCGGGAGGGAGCGGCAAATGGGGGCGCGAAGGGGGCGGGGCCACAGGGAGGCAGCGGCAGGGAACGGGGAGCGCACAAGGGGCAAAAACACTGAAAACGAGCAAAATACAAGCAGTTACAATAAGAAAATCACACAATCAGAAATACAATAATGGCACAATACACGATCGGGGAGACAGCAATTCAGGGGGGCACAAAGGGGGCAGAAGCGCCGGCGGCGAGGCGCTGAAAAAGCGAAAAAGCCAAAAAACAACTTACAGGACGGCGGAAGCGGCACACGGGTCAAGTGAGCCCACTAGGCACCAGGGATGAGGCGCAGGAGGATGCCTGCGGGTGGAGGAGGGCCTCGAACACGCAAACGGCAGCGTGCTCGTGAGACAGAGGCAGAGGGCAGCAGGTTGGTGCTGCGGTCGTGGGGGGCGAGCTCAGGACCTGAAACAGGTCAGAGTTCGCTCACTCGCGACGCGCAGCGCCAGCCATTAAGAAGGGAGGGGGGAGGGAGGAGCAGCTGGCAGGCGGGAGGCGGGAGGGAGCGGCAAATGGGGGCGCGAAGGGGGCGGGGCCACAGGGAGGCAGCGGCAGGGAACGGGGAGCGCACAAGGGGCAAAAACACTGAAAACGAGCAAAATACAAGCAGTTACAATAAGAAAAGCACACAATCAGAAATACAATAATGGCACAATACACGATCGGGGAGACAGCAATTCAGGGGGGCACAAAGGGGGCAGAAGCGCCGGCGGCGAGGCGCTGAAAAAGCGAAAAAGCCAAAAAACAACTTACAGGACGGCGGAAGCGGCACACGGGTCAAGTGAGCCCACTAGGCACCAGGGATGAGGCGCAGGAGGATGCCTGCGGGTGGAGGAGGGCCTCGAACACGCAAACGGCAGCGTGCTCGTGAGACAGAGGCAGAGGGCAGCAGGTTGGTGCTGCGGTCGTGGGGGGCGAGCTCAGGACCTGTGGTATTTGTGGGAAAAAAGGCATATTGGGGCTGTTCGGTTTCTGAGATTTTCTCAAATTAGGTGTTACATTACCCTGTGTTGGTTCTGGAGGGGCAGTACTGATACTTGAGCCTTGTTCATTTTCCACATACGGTGGCGGGCGATCATTCAACAATTGTATAATGAACTCCTCATCGTCCGACTCGTCTCCCCTTTTTGAGTTTCTATTGCTTTCTCTATCTCTGGACTGACTCCTGTTTGTCTTTTGAGTGGCTTTCCTTCCTTCCATTTCCCCTTCATCAGTAATTGCTGGAAACAATTTAATCCCCTGCAATACGTCTGATCTCCAAACCTTTTGTGTGCTGTCCCATCTAGCATCTGCTAGTGTCTTTTCTACCTTTCTTATCCTAGTCTCGAACTTCTTTTGTTGTTGGTTTCTAGCTATCAGCTCCCAAATTGCTAGTGCCTCAAATTGTGCTGGTCTTGGAGGTACTTTCATGTCGTATAGCGCGAATCTCAAATTCTCTAAAACCCTCAGATTAAATGACCCGTGGATAGGGAACGCTACACTCCCATGTTTTTCCGTTAATTTGCACCATTGTTTTAACCATAAACATGGCGCTACACCCTTTTCTTCAATCACAATGTAAGCTGGTGTACCCTCAGGCGGTGTTTCTTCTCCTACGTTTGCTTTAATATAAGCGTCTCCCCTCATGGCACTCTTAAATGCTTTGAAAAATTTCATCTTTCCGTCTTTTATTTTTCTTAATATGTGTAATCAATAAGTGACTTTAATTCCCGGAATACTCTTCGCTTGCCTTTCCCCTTCCAATTGCGCTTCACGGACTCTATCCAATCCTTGCGCGACCCTTCTCACCAACCAACCTATCCCAGCGCGGCTCCTTGTGACGTCATACTCACACACTGCGGCTGACAAAGTCCCGCGGCTTGTCTTCTTTCACTCGTTCTTCACTCACAAACTAATTTTTGCAATATATCGCGAGCACTTAACCAAAATAATAAACAAATCTGTCGGTTTACTACAGGAAGGGTAACACAATCGCTTCAGAAACCTTAGGGATTTTTCACTAGCCTCGGCAGTTATTCCATCTTTCTCGGTTTCTCGGTTTCCCGCTTTCGCAAGCAAAATTTGACCCGCAAACTTTACTCTCAACTGATCAATGAACTATTCTAGTGCACTTTAGAATTCGTCAAATCTCAAAGTCGAAGTTTTCTTTCAGTCCGCAACATTCATACCGACTCGTTGACCACGCCTGATCAACCTATTAAACCGACCAGATTACAACATTAAACAAGTGTCTCATACACTTTTCAACATACTCCGGAGTCTCTTGACCTCGCAGGGCCCGTCTCAACATCAACAACCACGTGGACAATTTTTTTTCTGCTCAAAGCGCTACACACACGTGAAGTTCGACGACTTCCCTACTCTCACACCTTTGGAGTAACACTCCTCTAATATCTTTTAAGCCCCCTAAAATCCTCACAAACTTCTCAATTAATCTGCGGCGATAAGCTATGCAAGCGCAAAAACCCTAACTTCACTCATGCCGTCACTAGAAACGCCGAGACCATTCTCACACCTCCATGTCCTCCATTCGCAAGCTCCGAGATCCCGGGAAAGTCATTGGGGACTTAGGGCATCATCATCCCTCCAACTTATTTTATCAAAGAAAATTCTAACTTGACTCTGTCTATTGTTCGGATAGGGTCCCAAAGGGCAAAACCATCAATCTCTGCTACCATCTACTGATAACGCGTCCAGCCCTTATAAATTACCTGTACCTGGACACGTTGGAGGTCGGTGAATTTTTTAACCGAGTCGGGCTCTCCTCATCCTCAATAGTCGAGTCACTCAGATCAATAATCAATAACTGTTGTAATCAATAATCAGTACTCAATTGATAGATCAATATAACACATCAGGAAATCAATAATGGTTGGTATTTCGGCGCACCATGACCTTTCAGTCATGAATAACCACACCAGTTTATTAGAAGGTAGTGAATTTATTTCCCTATATTAACAAAGCTAGCACGATATATATATGTCTCAAGACCAATTAATATATGTATATGAACATTACCAGCTGTCCATAACGGCGGAAGAAACGCAATCTACGCAAAATCTGAATGATGATACACTCTGTTATAGCAATGCAAATCACCAATGTGACTAACTGTATTTGACTAATTGCATACATTCGGTCAGCATAACAAGATTTCAATTCTTCATGATACATTGAATGAATACCTCGACTAACCTCTAATTAGCATTGGCATGTGGGACTTCATGCAAAATGAATTTAGTCAACACAAATTTGGAAAACTTCTAGCTAGGATCCTATCAAAATAGCAGTTGGTACCTAAAAGGAAAAACACAATGCATAATACATTTATCCTTTCATATTTACCAAATACAATCAGCATTCAAGAAAAGTCTTCGTCCTTCAGGTACCGGTTGATCAGCATGGGGCAAATTTCAAAGGGGCAAAGTTAAGGGCAAACTTCCTTGCTGCGACAAGGAGAATGGGGCAAAGTTACTGCATAAGCAAGACAGGGGCAAATCAAAGTTAAAGTCTCTAGGGTGAGAATTCTTAAAGTCTCTTTCTCTCAGATAGAGAAAAGGGCATCAGGGTGTCGTCCAAAATGGAGTCTGGCATCAGGCTTCAAACTGGCATCGAGGAAAATTGCTGACTTCTCTTTGTCCGGTGGGTTTAAGTAAGAAACATTCCAAATCTTGCAGGGGCTTCCATTGGAGGGTTCATAGGTTGGCTTCAAATTGTCCAATGAAAAATTGTCTTTTACTAGAACTTATTTGTGCATACATTAGCCTTGGAGCCTTGGAACACAAGTTGTATCATGGTTTGCCAATTATTTTTGGTATCTGTACCTTCATTGTCCGCACCTGCAGAGACTGACCTTGTATCAGAGGAGATGAAACCAGCCTAGTACGAAACCTTGGAGATAAGTGTATTAGTCATCTCTGCTGGAAAAATACAACTTCAAGCAAGAATATATGTTTCATTAGTTCAAGAAAAAGCCACGCAGTTAGAATTTGAAACCAGGCAACTAGGCCAAAGCCTGTACTAAATTTAAGCTAAGCAAAACAGTTTTCAAGCAAGAAATCATGGCATACATTTGCAATTATGACGGATTACTACATTTTCAATACTTCATGATTAATAAAGCTCGTTTACAATGATGGCGAACTACCCCGAGGGCACATTTTCCCTTGTATATTATTTCTTTTACTAACATCACTCTATATTATATGTTTGATTATGCAATATATATGAATATATGTAGGACCCTCTTTTTCTGCGTCATCAGAAGCACACATGCACGAACATTTCTCCCGATGTTGAGAATAACTACCGTGAATCTTTTTCAGTTAAATCTCTTTAAAAGATAGGCATCGTTTCTACATGACATCCGTAGACCTCAAAAGAAAAGGAATGACACTTTCAGCTACTGTTAGTAACATAATCACTGTCTGGAAAACTAAAACCTTACACACAATTTTGGCAAAGATACATACATATGCAGTTGTCCTTTTTAGGATGAGGCCTGTTACTTCGTTGGTACTATTAGCAACACACACAACACCAATCATAGAAGTGCAGATAATCGCAGGCCAGTCTTAAACGTTCAAAAAAACATGCAAAATTGATATTCAACTATACACAACATGCCTGTAATCCAAAATGTCCATAGAAATATCCTTTAAGAAGCAATATTTCGAATACTTGGAATCCTGGACCAGAGTTATCACACTTTGATGCAGGACAATGCAGCAAGACAACTTGCTGTATTGTGTAAAATGGAGAGGGCAGGAATGCACCATATCTGTGAAGATATAGTGCATTCCTGCTCTCTACCTGTGCTGGTGCAGCCTTGCACCAACAGAGCCAGTCTGTGTTATGGTGCAAGTGTGCCTGCATTGCAGGCAGGATTTTGTTTGTGCAGAAAGGGGCATCTTCTTGCACTAAAGCAGTCCTTTGAGTCTTTTTTCTCTTTCTAAGTGTGCTGCAGAATGCAGCACATCTATGGTCTGATTTAGATCTTGGAGGAGGGGAACTACTCCATCACAAACATGACGGATATCCCGTCTACCATTCTACGATCCCATTATATCCTATGCGGATTGTAGTATGGTGGACAATATATCTGTCATGTTTGTGATGAGTATTCCATCGGCCAAGCTCTAAATCAGGCCCTTAGAAAGAGCAAACAATGAGGATAAATAACAATATTTCTCCTCATTGTGCCTCTGTCAGGAAGGTGTAGCATTTTGATGCATTCCCAGATTTACCAGTCTTGGTAAATCCAGTGGCGTAGCATGGGTTGTCAGCACCCGGGGCAAGGCAAGTAATTTGCGCCCCCTAACCCGTGGATTTTAGCACTCGAGTCTCTTCCAAGATGTTGCACCCGGTGCGGCCGCCCCCCCTGCACCCCCCACGCTACGCCACTGGGTAAATCTCGGAATATGACAAAATCCATGGGTGAATGCATGGGGACAGTGGCCCCATAGTACTGCCTCCTCTCACACACGACAGAATAAGTAGTAAGTAGTATCTCCAGCCCCAGTTACTGACAGAGAGTTAAAAAATGTAATCTCTGAACCAGACAATGAACACTCTCTAATAGTTATTTGACGGAAACATTTCTTAAATAAAAGGTACTTGTTTGAAAATCAGAGGCCTGGCTGCTCAATAAGGGTGGATATGTTCCAACAGAAAGGAATGATTACCTACCTGCATTTAAAAACAAGAATGGGCAAAGCCAGTAGTTTTAATGCCTGCAACAGAGCATGGTACAAGCAAGAAAAAAATGTATCCTTCACTGTAGAACATTTAAAAAAAAGAAATGCTTTGCATCTATAATTCATGGATGAGATAAACAATTAAGGGCCAGATTTATTATTATTACATTCACAAAAATGGTTGCAAATTGCATACAGACTTTGCGAAAATGGAACTGGATTTTGTAAACTAATTTATGTATCATAAAAAGATTGGAATTTTGGGAGCTCCACTGAAGTCAATGGAGTAGCTCTGGGCTTATAATGGCTGGTGTAAGTCTTCTGCTCCAACGTTCTAATGTTTGTCTCCCTGTTTCCCCCTTTTAAATTTAAAACATTCAACCCTCAGTGGTTGGAATGTTCTAATAGCCTTATTGCCCTTCTGCTTCATTCTATACTTGTTGTTAAAGCCCCTCTCCCACATTATAGTCCCTCGCCATCTCGGCTTCAGGGCCTTTACCAAACAGTATAACCCTCAGCAGTGGGCTTTAAGGCTATATTAGGTCAGTTCCCAAAATAATGAATCACATGGAGTTGCATAATGACTAGCCTACTTAATATTTATTAGACATGTTGCAATTTATGACTCCATGTATTTGGCTGCATTCACAGGGATGTGCCTAAAAGGAACAGCAGACCGCCATTCCTTTGATTGTGTTCCAAAATGGAAAAGTGTTTTTCAAAGCAGTCAGTCGGTAAAAGTGCAGCTTTAAATTAAAAAAAAATTCCATTTTGGAAAACTTCAGATGGAGCAAAAAGTGGCCTCCTGGACCACTGCCTGTTCTTCCTTTGTCTTGTCTCCTCAATTCCCAAAGGATGAGGGGTCCCAAGGAGACCCATCCCCCTTTCTGAATAACTGACCACCTCCTTTGTGGAGCTGATAACTAGTTAAGGGTTTGCCTCTAGAACTGCAGTCTCAAACTATTGATCTATTTAATACCTAATCACAGTTAGGAAGGAATGTCCCTTTCATGGTGATACCAAATGTTGATTCGATATGGCTCACAGAGCCAATTTCCTGATTGCAATTTGGATGTTGTACATTAAAATTTTATTTTTGCTGTTGGCAATCCAGTGGTTTTGCATAACACAAGGCTTGTGATCACAAAAGTGCTTACCATATCTAGCTCTAAGTGTGTGAGGGTAAGATGCCTTTCTAATGTAAAACAGTCCCTTATTAATTTCAGTGAGACTGAAAGGATAAGGCCAAACAGCCAATATAAAGAAAGTGATACAAAAAAGTGCCAATGGCCTGATTCAAGATGCAGTTGACAATACCTGAATATCTAGTTTCCTGAGCCAATGACATCAATGACTGAAGAAAGATGAACCAAAGCTCAATAAAGTATGTAGTAAATACAATAGGTTTGCCTTGAATGGTACAAGTACCATGCACATCAAACCTACATGTACTGACAAAACAAATAGGTGTGACTTAAAAAAAAAATAATAATAACAGTTTCTTCCATTACCAGCAATGTTGTGTTTGTGGCTGTGTTGAATGGTGAATGTGAGTTAAGTGTGGACGAATGAACAGATGAGTAAGTACATTGATATTTGATGTACTGGCACATTGTATGGATGGATGGATGGCGGGTGGGTGAGTGAACAACAGTGATGGGAGGGCAAACAAGTCCTCTGATAACAACAGGACACCATCTACATTTAGCGTCTTGGCAATGGACAATAAAGACCTCCATCTTGTCATAAGTCTCTGGTGTGTTATCCATGAGTAGGAAAGTGGAGTATTATGCAGTGAGGCTGTGTAAGTCTCTCTATGTAATACTCTTACAATACCCCAAAGCGGGTCCTTTGAATTGACACTAATAAATCTCTAGCTCTGTCATAGTAATCAGGCTTTACTAGAGGAACATGTGTTAAGCATTTCAGAGTACTAAGATGGATGATAAGTAAATGACACGTCTTGAAAGATATCTGACACCAATTAATAAATGTAGAGCAGATTTTTATATTATTTTTAGGCACCAAACTAAATCCAACTGGTACATATAACCGGAGTTATGTATTGTACAGTGAAAAATAAATGATTACTTTATAAGCTGTTAAACTTTACCATTGCGGTCAATGGGAAAAATCACTAGTGTCACTTGCAGGGTGAGTTAAGGGGAAATCACTTGAAGTTCGGACCAAGCTTCGACGGTCAGGCCAATTTTACCTGGCTTGTGTGGCGTGGGAGTAGAGGTGTCCTGGATGCAGGAGCTGTTGGTGCTAAAAAATCACACTCAGCCACTTGCAGATCGAGTTAGGGGGGGGACTACTGGGGGTTAAGCTTGTGTGGGCACCTGGACCAGGATTCACCAGAAAAAGCAACTCTACCTAGCTCAGGCATCTCGGATGTAGAGGTGTGCTTGACTATCCTTGTTGTTTAGCTTGAGCTGCAGGTGCTAGTTTTAACACTGGAACGGTGTGGGTGAGGAAACAGATACAAAAACGTGACAATGGAGCCACTGATTTGGTAGTTGAAGTTACAGGGGTGTTCCCTCGAGGGGTAGCATTAAACAAAGGGTCAGTAGCTAGAATGGCCACCAAAAAACTCGGCAGCAGCAAACACAGCACTTGGAGACTTCGGTGTCCTGGAGGCCAGGGTAAAGCTCTAGTCGACTGAAACTTGCTGGAGGTCAGGACTACATTTCCCAGTAGCCACTAGACAGTTTACTTTTGGGTGATCCTCCCTCGGCGGGCCTGATGATCCCATAACTCCTTGGATCTAGGAGTGCAGTTTCTACCTGCAGGCAACTAGTACCTATTGCCCAAGGGAGTTCTGGTGAGTCCTTTCGGTTGCAGAGGGGTTCCCCTTCCTTTTGGAACCAATCTCTGGTCCAGGAAGAGTCGTAGTCATGCACTTGCAGGGTGGGTGCCACAGGTGCATAGTTTTGGGCCCTTTTCATTGTGTCTCTCTGGAGAGGCAGATTCTGATCTCTTCTTTTTCCTTTGTCGCAATTCAGAGCAGATCTGAGGTTCTGGTGTCAGGGGTGCCCCTTAAATCTTAGATTTAGGGGTATTATGGGTGGTGGGAAAAGTGTCCAATCGAATGCTAGTCCCTGCAACTAATCCAACCCTGAGGCAACCACATCCGGGGGTGTGTGTCCCCTTTCCTACCCAGAACCCTCTATTTTGCCACTTTTCGAAAACCCGTCCTCAGCTGTGCAGACCATGTAGCCCACCCTAGAGGTGTGACTAACCCTTTTGTGGGTCTACGTCTCCTGACTACCTATTTGTCCAACCTGTCCAAGTGCAAATGTGCCTGGGGACAGAGGGATGGCTCTGTCCTCCTCTGGGGGACAACCTATTTGCATTTCAGAGGTGGTGTGCTCTTCGAAGCCCACCACCTTGATGTGCCACTTCACTAGCCTTCCTGCCAGGAAGAGAGGTGACACCTCCCACCCAGGCAGGCCTTTGTTTCTGACTCGTAGGAGTATTCACACCTCCTTGCAGGGGGGGCAGAATCCTGTTGTGGTGGCAACAGTTGCAGGCTGTCAGCCGGGGCAAAGGAAATGCTGGGGCAACCAGTTGGGCAACCTCGAAGGTAGCCACCTTGGTGCATGCTGCATAACATCTGACTTTAGATTCAAGTCAGGTATTATGAGACAAACTGTTTCAGACCAAACATGTCTACTTCGCATAGGCCATAAAGGGGCTGGTAGTCTCAGGGATGCCCAGGTGCCAACCTATGTTATCCTCTGGACTCCTGATCACTTATAGTAGACTTTAATTAAAAGGCTACTATAGGGACATATATGCTTGCACTTATATGTCAGTACCTTTAATATAATGTACCCTGCCTCCTGGGCTCTTGAGGCCTCCCTTATGGGTGACTGGCATATATTAAAGGCAGTGCCTTGACCTTGCCACACATGGTGTGGGCAATGATGAGTTCAAGCAGTTTACACTGCTCCTGCAGTCTGCAAACGCACGCCTGCTGCCATCTGTGTTTCCTGCGTCACTAAGAGTGGCACAATCTGTGCTTCAGGCTCTGTTGACCCCTTTCACATCCACACCATGGGTACCACTGGTACCATATACTAGAGACTTATAAGGCAGTTAAAATTGTTGCCAATTGGGAATACTAATTTAACCATGTCATATTTAGGGAGAGGCACAGGCACGGGGCCTGGTAATCATAGCCCATAGCTTTGGTGCAAAAACTGTAAGGGTGGCCATACACAAATGGCACTTTCATACACCATGTGATGACCTGCTCCTCATTGTTACATTTTGGTTGGCTACTCCTATTTTCTTTACCAAGGGACACAAGCCACAAGTTTCTTTTCTAGCGCTGTAATTTATTAAGGCATGTTAGTGAGTGCTAGGTTGTTTTCTATTTGGGGTCCCTGAAAAGTGGTGATCCTTTTAATTTGGGTGGCTTATTAAGCTCTGACGTTACTAAAGGTTGGTGGCACATGATTGTAGACATGGGGTGCAGACACTTTTTGCCCGTATCCGAGTGGACAAGCTGCTTAATAGCGGTCTCTGGCATATCCATGAAAGATGGGTCCAAAGATGGCATAGTTGGACCCTGCTTCCCTTCCTTGTGCGGCTGCTTAGGTTTCAAATGTTTATCTCCCCAGAGTGTTTTCTAAATGTAAGTGCATCTGGCTGGTTTCCAATATTCAGCCTAAAAGAAAGTGAAAAGGAGCATTTTGTCGTTCACTGGACTGAGTTAAACCAGTTGCAGCAAGCCAGGCTGTGTGACCTGGTTTGAGCAACACCAACATTAAGAAATGACTCAAAGGCAAGGCCAGCCTACTCACCTCTTACAGTGTATAGGAGCTCCCTGCTTCTTCCTGCATCCTAAGCTTGGCTGTGAGGCACAAGTAGCTGAGATCGATAAACAAAACCAGGAGGCAAGGGCACTGAGCTCATTATTTCTCACCAAACGCTTGAGACAGATTTTTCATTTGTCTGGTCAGTTGGGCGGAACCAACTCCCCCAACAACGGGCATAACCTGGACTACAGCAGATGCAGTGTCCACCTTTCAGCCTTAGGTCGCCGCACACCAATATAGAGGAGGTCATAAACCATAGAAGGGTTAGTGATGGTCTCTTTTCTATGAGAAACGACTATGCCTTTCATAAGAACCTGTATTTTCTCAGATTCGAACTAAGATTTCAGCGTCCGTAAATACTTGTGCTCTCATAGCTTGGTCTGATCAGCTCTTTATAATTTCTTGCCTCAGTTCATTATATTATATATTTAACTGGACCCTTTCTTCTATCATTTGATAATAAACTCATACTTTGCTAATGTTTTGTTAATATTTTTATGACTCATTTTAAAGGTTTGTTTTTATCGCAGATGTCCTTATTTGTATTTGCCTCATGTTTGTAATCCACCATGGTGACAGGATGGAGGGCCTGGAAGATAGAAGGTATGCATGTTTAAAAAGCTGGAAGGCAGGGAATGAGTTGTGGACGACATTGGCAGGCAAGGACACTAGATTAGCCAGGAGACTATTTAAAACTGATGTGCGCGCAGCCTAGAGAAGACACACTAAGGGATTAGCATTTGCATTTTATAGCCACTTTTCTGCTCCCACTTTCTCGAGTCTATTCTCACCACATTTCAAGATTTGCTTTGCATCTTCCTAAATGCCGTACTGTGGCTCTTTTGCATGGCAAATATAACCACGTCTTCTTTAAACTGCCACCAGAATGTTTATTCACTATGTTTATTTACTGAAAGTTTAAGTACCAAGAGCTTCACTGCGATTACATAACTAACCATGCAAAGCTCATCCTATCACCGAAGAACACGTTTCATTTAAGCAATCCTTACTATTTTACCTAGCGTTCGGAGTGCTAGATATCCTGAGCTCCAACTGCTGGGTCGTGAGTTAGTACTGCTGTCATTAGCAGAAGAGTAATAACCTATCAGTACTTACATTCAGGTGACTTCTGATACCCCTTTGAATTTAAATCAGCACCTTCAGTGACTTTAAAAGAGGCGTAAGCTTCTTCGTAGTAACTTAGCTGATCGCATCTATCTTGTCTCGGAACCTAGAAACATCCCGGAGAACGTGTTAATTAGTTGATTTTTGGTGACGCAGTGTCTCTATTTTCCATTCGTGTTTAATTACATGCCTTTAGATAACGTATAATCACCACTTACATATATACTCACATATATTTACATTTTTAGATTGACCGTAATGTGTGATTTTAACAATTACAGTTAATGAATGAAATGAAATGAAAATGTGACTTATAAAGCGCACTAGTACCCCTGGGTGTCTAGGTGCTAACCGCAAAGAAAGGTAACCTACCTGAGTATAGACACAAAGGGGAAAAAAGGAACTAGAAATGTAAAAGCGAGGTATTCAGGGTCCTCCTATAGGCAAGCAGGTCAGTCTTTCTTTTCAATTGGAGGTGAAGGGAGTTCCAAAGTCTGGATGTGCCACCACAAAGCTCCTTCCACCCCATTGGGATTTTTAAAGTTTTATCATGATAAAATTGGAGGCTGCAGCAGAGCGGAGCAGTCTTGGCGGGGAGTACCAGTAGAAACTTTGCTTGAGGTAGGTGGGACCAGTACTGTGGAGTGCCCTAAAGGCGATACACAGTGCCTTCAAATCTATGTGCTTCCTGGCTGGGAGCCAATGGAGATGGGTGAGCACAGAGAATCTGGATGTGTGCTTGAGAATGCCTAAGAGTAGGTGAGGAGCCCCGTTTTAAAGAATCTCAATTTTACTGAGGCACTTTTTAGGTCAAGCGCGCAAGCGCTCTGGTCTGTTATAATCTATCTGTGGGCTTGTAACCACACCCATCGCACGCACTTCACTTTCACTCGTTCGTGGGCTTGCCTTTCAAAAATCCTCTTTTATCATTGGTAAATGCTTTACGTTTGTCCATCCTTGGGGCGGATTTGTTACAGCCTTGGACGCCGACTCTGTTAAGTGGATAACTGCTCATTTGCTGATATTTTTGACTGCAAGTAAACTTTTTCCTTTTGTGTCTTTCCTTCTCATTCATGCTCATGGCAGCCATGGCGCTTTGAATTGGCTTGCTTATGTCAACTGTTTTACTTTTCATTTTCAATGTATGTGGCAAGAAAAGTCCAGTTAGGAATTTACAGCGCCAATAGCTCTAACTCGAGCAAACCCAAGACCCATTGCATTGCAAATGCTTGTTCCGGATGTTAACAAATAAAGCATTGCATAATCAATTTTTGAGAGGGTGAGGGCTGATATCACAGTTTTCTGTAGATTCCGCAGGTTATAGTGGGAAAATCTTTTTAAGACACTTCAGAGTATAAAAAGAAGCTGAGGTGATGGAGTTGACATGGCCCTCAAAAGACAGTTTATTGTTGAACCCTACACCAGAGTTCCTAACCTTCATAACTGGTGTAGGGTGAGCACCAAATTCCAGGGACCACCACAATTGAGACCAGAAGGAAGTATTCCTTCCAAAAAGGAGTACCTCAATTTTGCCAGAGTTTAGCTTCAAACAGTTATTGGACATTTATTTTCCAACCTGGAGCTTGCAATTGTGGAAGTGTGTAGCTGTGTCAGTGGGGTCACTGGCGATAGATACCACAATTTGGGTGTCATCAGCAAAGACACCACTGAGACCCAAACAATTTGATCCATTTAGTCAGTGGAGTTACGTAAATATTAAAAATAGTAGGACTTAAGGAGGATCTCTGGGGGCCCGCACAGGGTAAAAGGAAAGGGGATCGATTGCATTCTTCAAGAGCAACAAATTGTTCACAATCAGAGAGAAAAGATTTAAGAAGAATAAGGGCTCCTGCGTCAATGGTTTGTCTGATTTGCTCTGATTCTGCAATTAGAGCAAGCCCTGTGCTAGGATGGCTTCTGAAGCTAAACTGGGTAGGGTCAATATGACCCTGATTTTCAATAAAACGTATCAACTCAGTGTTGATGGCTTTCTGAGTGATTTGCATCCAGATTGGGCTTCTTAAGGAGAGGAAGGAATGAGGGTAACTTCTACTTTTTGTGGAAATAGCCAGGGTTGAACATTTGATTAAAGATACCCATAAGATAAGCAGGGATGATTTTAGGTACAAGGTGAACAATTTCTGGGGGGCAAGGATCCAACGGGGAGCCAGATGTAGTTTGGCTAGGTAAAGTTACGATTTGTGCTGGGGAAAGCAAAGAAAAGGTAGACAGAGTAGGAGAATCATCCTTCAGAACGAGCTGGGAACTGGTTAAATTATTCAAGGGGCCAGTGGAAAGCACAAATTCCGCAGGTTGGGCCTTAGTACGAAAGCATCCGTGGTTTATTGAGAAGAGGTGAATAACTGCCTTCAGCTTGTCTTGAAAGAAGGAGGCTAGTGAATCGCAAAAGGCTTGGCTGGTAATATTATTTTTGCTCTCGGGGAGTTTAGTCAGTTTTTTGAAAAGGCAAAAAGTTATTTTGAATATTTTTAAAGGATTCTGTCTTATGGGTGTAAAAACAAGATTTCTTCCTGAAAATCATTCCTTTATATGTTGCTATATGTTGCAAAAGAGCATTTGTAGATTTCTCTTTCAGTAGGGCCATATCATACGTTCATAAATTGCTAGAGAGTTTGTAGATTTCTCTTTCCATAGAGTCATAGTTGAGCTTCCATTTACTTTTCAGCCTGCACCAGGTCTTTTTCTCTAGTCTCACGCTTTCCGTGATCAAAGGTTCAGAGGGCATGGTTCTGGTGCTCTTGTGACTTTTTGGCAGTGCTAACTGATTTAAGGCGGAGTCAGTCCATTGATGGTAAGAGCTAGCTGCCAGATGGGGATCAATGGAGGCCACAGATGGAGTTTGGGCTAAAGTGTTTTTTAAAAAGGTCAGAGTTAATGGCATGACAGGGTCAAGAAGACCTCAAGGGCATGGGCAGCGAGGTGGTGGAAGAGTTCATAGCAAGTTTAAGATTGAACATGCTAGATGGTCTGAGAAGGGAGAGTTTGGAGGTGGGGATTGTGAGAAAAGATTCCTTTAAGAAGATGTCCAGCCATGTCAGTGGGTCCCTTGACAAGGTAAACTAATCCCAAGCTATCCATCAGATCAATGTGATGGGCTGAGTCATTGTTTAAGGCATTCTGTAGATGAAGATTGAAATTGTCATGTATCATAAAGTTGGCTGAATTTTGTGTCCAATAGTTGGCTGAGGTTTTTAATGGAAATTGTACAAGGTCCTGGAGGGCATATACAGGGAGTGCAGAATTATTAGGCAAGTTGTATTTTTGAGGATTAATTTTATTATTGAACAACAACCATGTTCTCAATGAACCCAAAAAACTCATTAATATCAAAGCTGAATATTTTTGGAAGTAGTTTTTAGTTTGTTTTTAGTTTTAGCTATGTTAGGGGGATATCTGTGTGTGCAGGTGACTATCACTGTGCATAATTATTAGGCAACTTAACAAAAAAAAATATATACCCATTTCAATTATTTATTATTACCAGTGAAACCAATATAACATCTCAACATTCACAAATATACATTTCTGACATTCAAAAACAAAACAAAAACAAATCAGTGACCAATATAGCCACCTTTCTTTGCAAGGACACTCAAAAGCCTGCCATCCATGGATTCTGTCAGTGTTTTGATCTGTTCACCATCAACATTGCGTGCAGCAGCAACCACAGCCTCCCAGACACTGTTCAGAGAGGTGTACTGTTTTCCCTCCTTGTAAATCTCACATTTGATGATGGACCACAGGTTCTCAATGGGGGTTCAGATCAGGTGAACAAGGAGGCCATGTCATTAGATTTCCTTCTTTTATACCCTTTCTTGCCAGCCACGCTGTGGAGTACTTGGACGCGTGTGATGGAGCATTGTCCTGCATGAAAATCATGTTTTTCTTGAAGGATGCAGACTTCTTCCTGTACCACTGCTTGAAGAAGGTGTCTTCCAGGAACTGGCAGTAGGACTGGGAGTTGAGCTTGACTCCATCCTCAACCCGAAAAGGCCCCACAAGCTCATCTTTGATGATACCAGCCCAAACCAGTACTCCACCTCCACCTTGCTGGCGTCTGAGTCGGACTGGAGCTCTCTGCCCTTTACCAATCCAGCCACGGGCCCATCCATCTGGCCCATCAAGACTCACTCTCATTTCATCAGTCCATAAAACCTTAGAAAAATCAGTCTTGAGATATTTCTTGGCCCAGTCTTGACGTTTCAGCTTGTGTGTCTTGTTCAGTGGTGGTCGTCTTTCAGCCTTTCTTACCTTGGCCATGTCTCTGAGTATTGCACACCTTGTGCTTTTGGGCACTCCAGTGATGTTGCAGCTCTGAAATATGGCCAAACTGGTGGCAAGTGGCATCGTGGCAGCTGCACGCTTGACTTTTCTCAGTTCATGGGCAGTTATTTTGCGCCTTGGTTTTTCCACACGCTTCTTGCGACCCTGTTGACTATTTTGAATGAAACGCTTGATTGTTCGATGATCACGCTTCAGAAGCTTTGCAATTTTAAGAGTGCTGCATCCCTCTGCAAGACATCTCACTATTTTTGACTTTTCTGAGCCTGTCAAGTCCTTCTTTTGACCCATTTTGCCAAAGGAAAGGAAGTTGCCTAATAATTATGCACACCTGATATAGGGTGTTGATGTCATTAGACCACACCCCTTCTCATTACAGAGATGCACATCACCTAATATGCTTAATTGGTAGTAGGCTTTCGAGCCTATACAGCTTGGAGTAAGACAACATGCATAAAGAGGATGATGTGGTCAAAATACTCATTTGCCTAATAATTCTGCACTCCTTGTATAAGTAGGCCATTGAATGAGTAACTCTTGGTTAGCTTGATTTTAAATTACATCGCTTAGATCTACCGGGATCCAGAGAGTCCTACAAATGAGGCTGCGATAGATGATGGGTAATCCACAGCTTCTTTTCCCCAGATGATCTAATCTGAGGAGTCAGTACCCTGCCGAGACTGCCAATGAGAGCTCTGGTCCAAAGGCTGCATCAGCCCAGGTCTCATTGATGAAGGTAATGTCTTGTGATGGGATTTGAGAAAGACTGCGAATTCCAGTGTGTGCTTGATGAGAGAGCGGGCATTTATAAGGGTACAGAGGGAGACTGTATTATTGGGTGGCTTATGACAGGTCTTAGTGGTCCTTGGGTGTTCAATTTTGATGTTAGATAAGAAAAGCTTACAGTAAGGACAAGTGAAGGAGTCTGAGAGACCCAATGGATTTAAAGTGGGGCTGTGGCAGCGCTTACCTATAGGATTCGGTTGTATGATGGACCAACGCATTTTTTACCCTGCAAATGTTTAGCAAGCATATGCATTTACCTTGCATGCCATTATCACACATTATTAGACTAACTAAGGTAAGTATATGTTTATATATGTTTAATTTTTATCCTTTTGGGGGGAGACCCCCCCAAACTCCCATACTTACCTTAAATGTTTGGTAAAGGTCTATACCTGGTAAAAACGGGTGTGCTAATAAAGGCATGGTAAAGGCACTGTAATGTAAAAAATGCAGTGTAAAGACTTTCCCATAGAATCATGCTGAATAGTTGGTCCTTTGAGTACAAGACAGGGGCTCCAGGCTGTGATGTGAAACAGGCAGAGTGGCTGGCGCTGAGCGTGGACCAGCGCAAACAGGCTTGCCTGAGGAGTGCCTTAGGCATGTTAAATCAAAAAATGAAATACAACTTGTAGAGCACACGGCTAGGCCATAGAGTATCCCTGCCCATGCAATCAGATTATCTACTCTTGTTGAAAAAGCCAGGTCTTCAGCCTTTTCTTGAACACTATAATGGCACTCACTGGGGGTAGCTCAAGAGTTTGTTTCATGTCAATGGTCTTACAAATTAGAAAGTCCATCCACCACTTACCAGCAGGCTGTTGGCTGACCTCAGGTTTCTAGGGGGGGCACAGAAATTGGTTCTAGCCCAAAGATAGCCTGCACCTCTATGGTATACTGCTTTGTGGACCAGAACTAGCATTTTGAAGCAAGGTTGTTTCTTTATTGGAAGCTAGTGAAGGGCACACAGGTGTAGGTACACGTGTTCTTGGAGGCAGAGTAAGGAGAACCATACTGTTTGTGATTCCCAAATGGGTTGCAAGGGACCTCCCTCATTAATATTCATGCGACAGATTGCAATTTGTGACCCATTTGGGAATGGCTGCACTCATAGGGATTATGGTCTGCTAGTCTCCCCTACCTTTTTGCCTCTGCTTCCCAGGTTGTTGATGTGTGCTGCACTCTGTTTTTGCTGTTTTTGATACTCTGGGCATCAAGACTTGCCCCTGGTTCACCACAGAACTTCAGTCTTCCAAACGAGAATGCTGAAAAATTGAGAAAGCCTGGCACCAAGAACCCTCAATGAGCAACTTCTCTGCCCTCAAAACAGCCATGCGCAAACACCACCAACACATCCGGACCACCAAACGGTCCTTCTACAAAGAACGCATAGACATCAACATGCACAACAGCAAGGAACTTTTTGCCATCATCAAAGAACTCACCAATCCCAAATCCTGCACCATCGACCCTCCACACTCCCAAGACCTCCGCAACTCCCTCTCCAACTACTTCCACCGCAAAATCGCAGACATACACGACAGCTTCACATCATCAGCACCCACCATCCCCACCACTGATACAACCAACACCACAACACCCTACCGCGCCAACCTACTGAACACCTGGACCCCCACCAACGACAAAGAAATTGGCAAAACCATGAGCTCCATCCACTCAGGCTCCCCAACAGACTCTTGCCCCCACCACATCTTCAACACGGCCAGCCAAATCATCTCTCCCCAGCTCCAGGCCATCATCAACAGTTCCTTTGACATTGCAACCTTCCTAGATATTTGGAAGCACACCAAAGTCAACGCTCGTCTCAAAAAACCCAAAACAGACCCTGAAGACCTCACAAACTACCGACCCATTTCTCTTCTCCCCTTCCCCGCAAAGGTCGTGGAGAAGATAGTAAACGTACAACTGTCTCCCTTCCTAGAAGACAACAACACACTTGACATCTCCCAGTCTGGATTCCGTAAGAACCACAGCACTGAGACCGCCCTCATCGCCTGCACAGATGACATCAGGACCAGATTGGACAAGGGCGAGACAGTCACCCCCATCCTCCTAGACCTCTCTGCAGCTTTTGACACTGTATGCCACCAAACCATCCGCGCTCACCTCCTTCCTCTCCGAAAGAACCCAAAGAGTTCGCCTCCCTCCTTTCCGGTCTACAGCCCACAAGATCATCTGTGGGGTCCCCCAAGGATCCTCCCTCAGCCCCACCCTCTTCAACATCTACATGGCTCCTCTTGCCAATGTCCTCCGCCCCCACGGCATCACCATCATTTCATACGCTGACGACACCCAGCTCATCTTCTCCCTCACTAGGAACCCAGCTACCGCCAAGAGTTACCTGCACGCCGGACTCCTCGCCATCGCCAACTGGATGACAGCAAGCCACCTCAAATTGAACTCAGACAAAACAGAGATCATCATTTTCGGCCCCAGCAAGGCAGCATGGAACGACTCCTGGTGGCCCACCACCCTCGGACCACACCCAACACCCACCACCCACGCACGCAACCTTGGCATCATACTGGACTCGTCTCTCTCCATGACCAAGCAAATCAACACCATATCATCCTTCTGCTTCAACACCCTTCGCATGCTACGCAAAACTTACAAATGGATTCCTTTAGAAACAAGAAGAACAGTCACCCATGCCCTCAGAAGCAGCAGACTGGACTACGGCAACGCCCTCTATGCAGGGACCACAGCCAAGCTCCAAAGAAAACTCCAGCGAATCCAGAACGCAGCCGTACCTCTCATCCTCAACCTCCCTCGCCACGAACACATATCCACCCACCTCAGATCCCTACACTAGCTGCCCATCAACAAAAGGATCATTTTCAAAATCCTATTCCACGTTCACAAAGCCCTCCACGACACTGGACCTGCTTACCTCAACGAAGGAGTCAACTTTACATACCAACTTGACAGTTCCGCTCTGCAGACCTCGCCCTCACCACAGTACCCCGTATCCAAGGCACCACCTCCGGCGGCAGATCCTTCTCCCACCTTGCCCCCAAGACCTGGAACTCCCTCCCCCACAAACCTACGCAAGACCCAGGACCTCCTAACCTTCAGAAAGCACCTAAAAACATGGCTTTTCGAGCAGTAACCGGCCACCCCCCCAGCGCCTTGAGACCCTATCGGGTGAGTAGCTCACTTAAGAAATTATTTGATTGATTGATTGATTACCACTGCTAACCAGTGCTAAAGTGCAGGTGCTCGTACGGAAAATGTATGTGTTATTGGCTTTCCCTAGTAAAGTGCAGTAGAAGTGCCCAGGGCCTGTAAATCAAATGTTACTAGTGGGCCTGAAGCTCTGGTTGTGCCACCCACATGAGTAGCTCTGTAAACATGGCTCAGACCTGCCACTGCTGTGTCTGTGTGTGCAGTTTAACCTGCCAATTCGACTTGGCAAGTGTACCATCTTGCCAGGCCTAAACCTTCCCTTTTAATACATGTAAGGCAGCCCTAAGGTAGGCCCTAGGTAGCCCCATGGGAAGGGTGCAGTGTATGTTAAAGATAGGTCATGTATTGATGTGTTTTACATGTCCTCACAGTGAAATACTGCCAAATTCGGTTTTCACTGTGCAAGGCCTATCTTTCACATAGGTTAACATGGGGCTGCCTTTAAATATTATTAAAGTGCAGGTTCCCTTTGAGAGCAGACAGAAATGTGGAGTTTAGGGTCTCTGAACTCACAATTTAAAAATACCTCTTTTTTTAGTGAAGTTGGTTTTTAGATTGTTAGTTTGAAAATGCCACTTTTAGAAAGTGGGCATTTTTCTTGCTTAAACCATTCTGTGACTCTGCCTGTTTGTGGATTCCCTGTCTGGGTCAGTTTGACAGTTGTGCTGTTTGTGCATCTCCTCTAGACAGTGACACAAAGGGCACCCAGAATGGGCTGTGCCTGCCCACACAATGCAGTCTTCAACCCCCTGGTGTGTGTCTGGAGCCTGGCCTGGGAAGGCAGGATCTTGTGCACAACAGAGACTTTTCTTTGAAGTTGAGCAACTTCAAAGGTAGAAAGGGGTATGAGTATTGGACCCAAAACCCCAAACTTTCAATCACTTCTGGAATCAAAAGGAACCGCTGCCAAGGAGAAGAGATGGAAAGCTGAAGATAAGTACTGCCCCGTCTGTGCTTTGTTGGGCTATCCTGCAGTTGCTGCTCCTGCCTGTGAAAGGGGACAAAGACTGGACTGTGCATTCCTGCTTGAGAGGTATCTCTAAGGGCTTGCCTCCTGTTTTGAAGCCTCAGGGACAGCAAAGGCTTCACCATCCAGTTATGAGTCTACATACTGTGGACTCTAGCTTGCCAGAGGGTGCCATTCCAGTCCCTGGGCCCCTGGAAGTGAATTCATGGAGAAAACCAGTTTAACATGCCAGATGATGCTGAGCCACTTCGCTAAGGACGCCACTGCATGGAAACCGTGATGCCACCTGCCCGAAGCCGCGGACCTTGCAGAAGCGCGAAGACCCCAACAACTCTGCAGGCCTCGCGCAGCTGCTGATCCTACACAACCTTGCTGAGATCGGAGAGTTGTAAGTCCGTCCATGACATCCAACGCCATCGCAGCACCTGCGGCCCTGTGACATCATTGCGACCCGTGCGGTCACCCCCAAAGCATCGTGATTTCGCCGGACTTCCTCTCTGCAGGAATCAAGGGACTGACACCTTGCGATTCTGTCACAACGCTGTTTAATACCGACTTGCAGCATTTCTGCCTCTAGGCACTATTTTTGTGTTTTAAATGCTAAGATCATATTTTTAATGGTGTATTGTGGATTTTTATCATATTTGGTCTTGTTTATTTAGATAAAATATTTCCTATTTTTCTAAACCTGTGTTGTCATTTTGTAGTGGTTCACTGTATTACTGTGTGTGTTGGTACAATTACTTTACACATTGCTTCTGAGTTAAGCCTGCCTGCTCGTGCCAGGCTACTAAGGGGGTGAGTGGGGTTAACTGAGTGTGATTCTCCTTTACCCTGACTAGAGTGAGGGTCCTTGCTTTGACAGGGGGCAACCTGGCTGCCAACCATAGACCCCATTCCTGACATTGGTGGCAGCAGTAGGATTGGACTTGTATTTGTATCTGACATACAGTGATTGAGTGTACTTTACTGTTTTCAGTGCAAACCATTACGTGACCACATACTATTTGTTTTTGCTTTTGCTCTTTTTGGACTTTTTTCCTACTTCCATATTTTTGGTGATCTTTCTTCAACTTATTATTGGGAACTCTTTTTCTGCCTTGGAATTTTGGACTTTTTATTTGCCATCATGTCTCAACCTGGAGATGCACCAGCTGGAGCTGTTTTTGAGTTAGGAAAACTGGAAAGTTAAACAGATGCTCAACTGAAACAGTTCAGTAAGGATCTTGATTGACCCACTAAGAGCTCTACCAGGAAGGAGAAGCTGCAAAATGCACTGAGGGCCTGGGTGGCTGCCAACGAGGCTGGGGAGCACACAGAGGAGGAGGAGGGGGGTGGGGAGGTACATAATATTCACAATAGTGTATTGAATGTACCAGTTATGCCTGAGAGGGAGGGTCTCCAGGGAAGGTAGCAGTTTGTCATCCAAGGGTCTGACTCCTGAAGATTTGCAGGACAGACAGGCAGAGAGGGGTCACCAGCCCCATTTCTAACAAATAGCATTGAAGTTACCTCATTACATTTTATAAGTGCAATTAACATTTGGAAATAGGTAATTAGTTCATGTTTAGTATCTCTGGAATACTAATTTAAAATCCTAATTTTATGGTGAAGTTGTATTTTACATTACAGTTTTGAAAATGCCACTATTAGAAAGTTGGCATTTTCGAGCATTAGCCATTTAGTGCGTACAGCCTGTCTCTGGTCACATGACTGGGTGCAGCTGCCAGTAAGGCTTTGTGTATTCCTCCTAGACAGCCATGCACAAGAGGGAGCTTAGGTGTGCCTGGAAGGGCCATCACTGGCATTATGGGAGGGAGGGGCTTGTCACAGCCTCTATTACTCATAAATAGGCTGTGTCCTGCCTCCACCAAAGGGCTGCATACCCCCTGAAGTTAGTCTGGAGCCAGTACAGGGAAGGCCGGATGCCCGGGGACTTCAAAGGGAAAGCTCTACAAGCTTCTCCTCCACTTCAGTGGCACAACCAGGTATGGGTATAAATACTGGACCTCAGACATCACCACTTCAATACACTTCTGCAACTGTGGCTATTCTGCCAGGAAGAAGGACTACTGTGCTGCTAAAAAGACTGCCGATCTGCTGGCTATTGCCTTGCTGTGCTGCTGCTTTGCTGACCTGTTGCCGGTTGGTACCTCTTTCCTGGGTGAGAAGGACTAGACCTACATTTCTTGAACCTAGAACCAAGAGTGGCTTCAAGAGCTAGCTAGCTGGCCTCCTAATCTGAAGCCTCAGTGACATAACAGTCTTTCAAAACGTTGCACTTGGGCTCTGTCATCTGTGAGCCTCCCATGCCAAGTGGTATATCACCCCAGTCCTGGACCTTTGGGGGGGGGCTTAAGGTGCTTCACCGGCCTATGTGGATCCAGCAGTACCAAAACATCTCATCTGTTGTGCAGCACAACCCGGAGGAGAACCAACCCATCGCCACTGCTGCATGGATTTAACCAACTGCAAAGATCAGCATCACCACCGCAGCCCGCATCACATTTGGAACTGCTGCTGTGGGACACATCCTCGGCACAGGCCAGCACATCTCTTTGACAGCAAACCGTACTAGTCAAGGTGATTTCCCGCTGGTGGAGATTTCACTTTGTGTGTCTGACAGGCACCAGTAAGGCATTAATCACTGATGCTCCTATAGTGATTATGAACTTTGAATTTTTCTCAATAGTAGAACAGATAAGGGATATCAATTTGTTTAAGTTTCAATAAATTGGGGCGTGGTCTGGCCACAGACGAAGATGGCCTCCTGAGAAGAGAGCTTCGCAGGACGGCAGGACTGGAGCCGGGTGGAGCGATGCGAGGGCCATGGACCTTTTTTGCCAATGACCAAGGAGTGAGCGGAGGACGCCGCTGAGGTGGGTATGAACCCCGAGGACGAAGCAGGTCTGTAGACCCATGAACCCGGGCACCAAAGAGTCATGGCCTTTGGCACCACCCCGGACCGCGGTCTCCCGCATTCAATGACCCCGGCACTGCCCTCAAAGGGGCCTGGAGAAGAGTCAGCACTGATTTATCTGGCTGTGGCCCCCTTCCCCCTCACCGGCCTGCTACTCTGCCGCTAATGCGTGGCCCACAGCGGTATTTGGAGCGGCACCCTCCCGTGCCTCCCGTGCAATCCACGCCTTTTTACCTGGTGCCGCC
Source organism: Pleurodeles waltl (assembly GCF_031143425.1). Taxonomy (NCBI): domain Eukaryota; kingdom Metazoa; phylum Chordata; class Amphibia; order Caudata; family Salamandridae; genus Pleurodeles; species Pleurodeles waltl. The sequence continues at coordinate 639,435,789 of NC_090444.1, forward strand.
CCAGAGTGCTGGAGGTGGGGTCGCGCCGGGAGCCACAATACTTTTGTGCCCGGTGGAGATCTGCAACGTAGAGAGACTGGAGGCTGGTCGTGCCTCCACCTGGGGCCTCACCCTCATCTTCCTTTGCTCGTCCTCCCCTCCCCCGCTTCCCTGAAACAACCGAGACAGGCCTGCCTGAGGAGGAGAGGGGCGGTGGCGGGTTGAGGGGACGACTCTTCTTCTTTCTTCCCCTTCCAGCACGGGGGGGCATCTACTCTAATCAGAGCCAGCACGACTGCCATAGGGGGCACCCCTACACACTATCAGCATTGCCCAAGGGAACTTGGCCGCATGGTCCCCATCGGAACGGGATATGGCATCCGGGGATAAGGGCTGAGAGTCATTATCAGGGCCAAAGTGGAGTCCTACTACCCCGGGCGGAGAATGGTTGGCCTACTGTGACGACACTCCCTTGTCTGACCTTCTGCCCTCCCCCATTTTCCACCTCGACCCTATTGGACGCCTTCCATCGCATATGACCCCCTGCCTTCCTCCCTCCACCCTCACTGAGTGCAACGGGCACAGAGGGGTGCAACAATAACAGCCAGGAATCAAACCACGACAGACTGGGCAGCAAGTGAGCCACGCCCCACGGGGTTCTCATGCCCCCGAGCACAGAGGAAAGAACTCCCTTTGCCGGCATACCCCCACTGAAGCAGATAGACAAATACTTTTCACCGGGTTGAAACCTATTTTTTCTCTGTGAGCACGGACTATGCTATGAGTTCCGCCTGAGATGTGACAACCACTAGTTGTCTGGCTGATAGGGCGGAGACCCTTCATTTCCTCTCCCCTTTATCTTGGTATGCAGATACTGCATTACTCTACCAGTGGAGGAGGCCTGCTTGCGTCTCTGGCTTTGTTCAACGACGCACTCAGGCTCATCATCGGGGCCAGAGATGCCAGGTGGCAGGTTGTCGGCCAAGAACCCAGCAAACTAGCGAGGCAGCTGCTCTTTTCTGATGCCTTACTTCACTCAGAGACATCATCCCCCGCCCTGGTAGCCCAACAGCCTGCCCGGACCCATACCATGTCGGACTCAGCTCAGGAGTCCACCATGGATCGTATCCTTCAGGAGATATCAGCGGTGGGTCGTAGGCTGGAGGGGATGGACAATGCAATGGCCTCATTAATGGCAGAAACAAAATCCATCCGTCTGGACATTGGAGGCTTCCAGTCCCGGGTGATGGGGCTGGAACAAAGGGTGACAATGGTGGAAGCCCAAGCTGCCACCTCCCAGGACTGGGACCAGGAACTCCTATACCTTCGCACAAAGCTGACTGACTTAGAAGACAGGAGCCGGAGAGATAATGTTCGATTCCTAGGGTCTCCTAAAGCAATCGAAGGTGAGGATATGCACTCGTTCTTGCCAGAGACGCTGCCCAAACTCACGGGCATAACCTTCGACCCTCCCCTGGAGTTCCAAAGGGCTCACAGGCTCGGTCCCAAGAGACCTGATGCGACCGTTCGCCCCCGCCTGATCATAGACTGCCTCCTCAGTCACATGCAAGCCCGACAGCTTATATAACGAGCACGCACACACGGGTCCTGTCAGATGGACTGCCAGGAGATCTGGATATCAGCTGACTTCTCCAAGGAAACCAGTGAGTGCAGGAGGGCTTTTTTGGCCCTCTGACCCAGGTTACGCCAGATGGAGGTGAAATATGGCCTGTTCGAACCGGTGAGAATGTGGGTTACGAAAAATGGTGTGTCCCAAGACTTCTACGATCCGCAGGACCTATGATCTTTCCTGGATGGCCTGCTACCTATGGACACATCTACCCTGATCCCACCTTGAGACTCACCTGTGATGGACCAGAATAAACTGCCTCAAGGCCCCGCCCCAGGAGGGTCGGGTTCAGACCGCCACCCTACAAACTCCCACCCCAGAGGACGAGACATGGAGTGACTTATGTCATGATGACAGAGGGCAGGTGCTACATGCGGTGGCACTCCACACACAAGTGGCGGACATGGACAAGTCTTGCTCCCCTCTGAATCCCCCTGTGGACACACCTTACTGTTCTCTGCTGGGCTACAGGATGGTACGGGGACTGAAGCTCCTGTCACCCCTGGACTTGGACCAACAGACACTTCTCTGCTCTGATGGTTGGATGAGTATTGATTCACTTTGCTGTATAATGATAATATGTAATTGTAATTGCAATTGTGCCGCAACGCTCTTTTTTGAGCCTCATAGATACACCAAATACATTTATAGGGTTGCCAAGTCCCAGTCGGGACAGTTGATACAATAGATCTTGTGTCCTCTGTGGTCTTGGCAACCCCTCAGTTCGTTAGTTAATCTGTCAGCCTATATTGCATTCATAATTGGTTGCTTGTTTCATTATTTGCCATCTACATGTACCTTAAGTGATTAAGTGATGTGTGATAATGTAGCAGTGCTTATCTGTTCGTGCTATGTACTTCTCCTTTGCATCCTCTCTATGCGCGTGCTTCGCTTCGCTCCGCCTCCCCTTCTCCACCAGGTGCGCATACATTGGTGTTGCCACCATGGTGGCCCTCGCCACTCCTTCCCTCCTTCTTCCCCCTACCCCCGGGAGGCCTGCTGGGCTCGCCGCGGCACTCTCCGAAACGCGAGCCCTTCCATGGCACCAAGTAGTACTGGCCCCTATCATAGACTATCATGTGGAATGACTCTGGTCCTATGGACCTGGGACGTTTACGTTCATGGGCGGGGATGGTTCCACACCGCGCTCCCCCTCCCGCGGCTGGGGTCCCGCTGGTCAGGCGTAGGGGCTCTTAGGGTTCAGACATAGACCTGCAGATTACAGTTTAGAACCTCTGGGGCTCTTATTTTGCTCCAACCTTTTCCTCCTCTTTTCCTTTCTCCTCTTTTCTCCACTTTTCTCCCCTATGCTGAGACTAGCTCTGCTATTACTGTTATATTAGCTTCTTCTCGTTTGCCTCCCCTCCTCTGTACTTTCTTTTCTTCTGTCCTTCCTTCTTTTTTCTCCCGCTCTTTTTTCCTTTCTCTTATTCTTTGTCTCCCACCCTCTTGTTTCCCTCCTTCCTGGTGTCTTCCTAAACCTCATCCCCTTCTTCCCTTCCACCTCTGTCCCCTCTCTATTCCTCTCTATTTCCCTCTCTCTTCTCGCTTTTCCTACTCCTCCATACTAACTCCACCTTTCCCCTCTCTTTTTGATGGCTGGAACCCCTTGGATACTATATCCCCTTCCTACCTCCCACTGCCTCGCATCTCCCCCCCCCACCCGTTACTTCTCTGGCTTTTTAGTGCAAAGGTCTCAATCCCCCCCTCCATCGCCCCCTCCATTTCCTACACACCACCTACCCTTGCCGCATCCTCTAGCCCTTCTTCATGCATGGGTACTCAGCCTCCTCCCCCACCCCTCTAATGGTTGTCTACTGAAACGTCCACGGTCTCACCCATTTCATTAAAAGGAAGAAAATACTCTCATACCTCAACACTAAGCGGGCTGACATCACTCTCCTCCAAGAGACCCACTTGAACAGAATTGAATCCAACAAAATACGGCGGGATTGGGTGGGGACAGTGTTGTCTAGTTGTAGCCCTCCCCCACAGGATGCTGAAGGGAATGTGTCAATAAAATGCGGTGTTGCGATTTTATTACGGAAAAGTCTACCTTTTACTATCACCAAATCATGGGTTGACCCAGAGGGACGATATGTACTCGCTAAACTGAAACTGGGGAACTCTTTGATTTGCGTGGGCTCTGTGTACGGTTCGAAGAGGCCATTTTTTCTCCGTCTCATCCGCCTCCTGACGGAGGTAGGGGCTACCCGATACATAATTGGGGGGGACTGGAACCTAGTTAGAGACACGGTATTAGATAGAACTGGACCTTTGGACATCATTAATAACAGAGACAGGGCCTTACAGTCTGACGTCATGCAAGATAACGGTCTTGTAGACACATCCGGCAGATAGGGAATATACCTTTTTATCCCTGGTCCACGGCACTCAATACTGACTGGATTATTTTCTTATCTCACATAGCATTGTGGCACTTGCGCAGGATGCTCGCATATTAGACTGAGGTCTGTCGGACCACTTCCCGTTCCTTTTAGCTATCAAGATGGGCCTGATGTCCCCCGGGCGCAAGCCATGGCGATTCGCTGTCCACCGCTACTGAACCCCTCAGGGGGAGGCGCAACTGCAGGCACACACATCCACCTACATCCGTGACAATGTCACCTCAGTGTCGTCCAAGAGGGTTATGGGCGGTGACGAAGACAACTATACGAGGTCACATGATGCATGATGCCGCGCTGGTGAATCAAGACAGGAAAGCATGACAAACAACCCTATAAACTGATATCAGGAAGCTGACGCAACAATATACAGACCACCCCTCCCTTTCCATCCGTAGACAACTGGAGAGAGCCTGAATGGCTTTGAATGAACTCTACCTCTCAGGCCGAATATGCGCTGCAACGCCTACGGGGCGACATTATGAGCAGGGGGAGAAGGCTGGATGTCTACTGGCAGCCCAGCTCCACCAGAGAGCGCCAACCCTGGCTATACCGGCCATTAAGGCGTGTACTGGGGAGATCCTCACACACTCTCAAGAGATAGTTGACGAATTTGAGACCTTTTACCGACACCTCTTTGCACCAGAATCACAGTCCTCTCCTACCCAGATAGAGGCTTTTCTTGACAACATTGCTCTCCCCTCGCTCTCTAAGGAGGGCCACGGATTGCTAGAGGGGGAGGTCACTCAGCAGGAGCTCTTGCAGGCTGTCTCCGATCTCCCCTATCATAAGTCGCCTGGAGAGGATAGATTTCCTGCAGTATTTTTCAAATGGGCGAGAGAAGAAGCACTAGATGTCCTTCATGAAGCGCTAACTGAGGCGTGCCAGAAGGACTCTTCAGGTGTATTCTCCAATAAGGCCATCATCGCTGTTATACCCAAACCTGGCCGAGACCCGTTGCTGTGTGACAGCTACCGACCCATATCTCCCTTGAACGGAGACATCAAGATTCTGGCCAGTATTCTGGCGAACCTCCTGCGTAAAGTCATACCGTCACTTATACACCAGATGCAGGTGGGGTTCGTACCGTGCCGCAACTCACGTAATCATCTCTGTACCCTCTGCCATACTCTCTGGAGGGTTCAGGCCATGCCGGAGGCTGCGCTAGCATTGTCCTTAGATGCAGAAAAGGCGTCTGACCGCATAGAATGGGCGTACCTATTTGCAGCATTGAAGAAATTTGGATTGGGTGACCAATTCATGTTCAAAGTCCAATTGCTGTATGAGCACCCTACGGCGCGGGTCAACTGCGGGGGCTTTCTTTTGGATCCCTTCCCCACCATAGAGGAACCCGACAGGGATGTCCTCTATCCCCCCTTTTGTTCCTCTTAGCGTTGGAGCTGCTGGCGGCTGCCATTCCCCCCTCCCTACTGATAGCAGGTCTTCCTCTGCCGATAGGCACTACCAAGCTCTATCTGTATGCTGACAACATCTTGTTGACACTAACCGACCTTGAACACTCCTTACCAGCCCTGATGGGGATTATAGATGGCTTTGCACCCCTCTCCGGATACCGGGTGAATTGGGACAAAAGCGAGGCTCTCCCACTTTCGCGGGTGATGACGAAAGCAGCACTCTTGGGCTTCCTGTTCCATTGGACCCCAAAGCACCTCAAATACCTAGGAGTTCTAGTCAAACGTGGCCTAGAACGTATGGCGGCAGACAATCTGGACCCCCTCATTGCACGTTTGCGACTGGACTTCGACAAATGGATGCAACTGGGCCTATCCATGTGGGGTAGGTTGCAGGTGGTACGGATGGTCACAGTGCCGCGATTCACCTATGTTCTGGGTCTTCTGCCCCTTCAGATACCTCTCACCATGTTGAGACTGATTGATGCTGCAATCAGATCCTATGTGAGGGGCCCCATGTGCCCGCGGATGGCGCCAGCCAAGCTAATAGCACCCAGATCCTACAGTGGAATGGGGCTCCCTCGGTGGAGCATTATGCCCTAGCTCTCCACCTGTCCCCACCAGCTGCAACCGTACCTGGACTCACAGAATTGCCGCTGTGAGTTCCGGTAGAGATGGCACTACTCTCCCATAATGGAGGCCTTGACGGTCTTCATCACATGACCCCCGCATCCTCTAGTGACTTGAATCCGATCTTGAAGGTGACACGTGTTGCATGGCAGAGAGCCCATCGTCTTCTGTTGATCCCCCTCTTCCTCCACACACAGGCCCCCTATATGGTACAATGACATTCTACGCATAAGTGGAAAGGCTTTTCACTAGCCAGAATGGAGGGAAGCTGGCATAGACCGCCTAGCACAGGTGCAGTAAGCTTAAACCCTTTGCCAGGTTACGGAAGTAATTCTGCCTTCATCCCAAACAAGAATGGAGATACCATCTCCTGTATTGTGTGCATCAACACACTGACACTATTCGATGGGGGCTGCAGCCCTCGCCCATAGTAGCTTACCTGAAGGCCTGGGGGAACACTGGCTGGCCTATACGAAGTCATCACAAGCCACCTATACTCACACCCTACACTAGACATCTTGCGCCTCCAATGTCAAACCCGCCTTCAGCAGGTTTTTGACGTGGAGGACTGGGCGGACATGGTGGACGCACTGGACAGAGGCACGCGAGAAGCCCGCTTAAAATTCTGTCTCTTCAAGGTACTACACAATTGGTACTGGACCCCGGCGAAACTACACAAGACCAGCCTCCTTCCACACGCAATATGCTGGCGTTACACAGAAACACACTGTGATCTGCTCCACATCCTCAGTGGCTGCCTATCGGTCCGACCTATGTAGACAGTTATAGAACACACCCTGACAGAATCCATGTCGTCCATGACAATTAATTTCCACCAATAATCTAAAACTTAATGTTGCCAAGACTGAAATCCTCAGCCCCATCACTATTTCACCATTTTGGAATCTCCCATTCTGGCCTGTCTCCACCATGAACAACTTAAGCATTACAATGTATCGTTCTCTCACTCGTTCAGACAAAATTGTCACAGTAGTGAAGTCCTGCTTTTATTCAGCTTCACTTTCTGAAGAATGTTCTTCATCTTTTTACTCTTCTTCAGAAGCGCCTGATGCTTAACACTTTTGCTTAATACCATGTAGACTTCTGCATTTCAGTTTATCTTGAACTACCTGCTTATCAGATCCTCAAATTGCAGTTAATCCAGACCTATGCTGCTAGGAGTGGTCTAGGATGTCTTCTTGGAACCCACAATTCTTCTGCTCTTGTTACTTTACATTGGCTCCTGGCAAAACAGCAGATTCTCCGTTACTTTCAAAATTCAATGGGTTTAGTTGGTAGAAACTGACAGAAGAGATCACTAAAGAAAAATCCAAATCTGTTAGTCATTATCCAAATTACCAAATTTCACCACAAAATGGTCAGAGGCTGGGCTTTCTCTGTTGCAGCTACTTCCCATAAGAAATGTGTACTTTTATGAAGAAATACTTTTAATAAGATTCTGGAAATTTCTGAAAACTTCCTGTTTCCTTCCTATGAGACAATGGTGGTGATTCTAACCCTGGCGGTCGGTGATAAAGCGGAGGCCAACCCGCCAACAGGCCGGCGGTCCAAAAAATGGTATTCTGACCCTGGCGGGAACCGCCAACAGAGACCGCCACATTAACACTCCGACCGCCACGGCGGTACAAACAAACAGCGCGGTGGTCACCGCCAACAGGCAGGCGGCAGACAATGTACCGCCCACCCTATCACAACTCACCAATCCGCCACCTTTTCCGGGGCGGGAGCACCGCCGATAAAAACACGGCGGAAACAGACTACGAACGGGAAAACGCTCACCTCGACGCACTCCACGAGGACGGAGGACAGCATGGAACCCGAATTGAACATCCTACCTGCTCTCGTCTACCTGCTCATCTACCACGAGTACGAACTCCGGCGCAGACGTCAACGGTGAGTACTGCACCTACGACACAGGGGAGAGGGGAGGAGGAAAGGTTACGGGCACACACATACGCGATACACCCACCCCCCAAATACCTACACACCAATGCAGAGCACCAAGTCACAGTGACAGCACCCAAACCCCCCTGAAAAATGCAAGGACATATTTTAATAGCGAAACAAAATTTATGTAAAAAATAGCCTCTGATAAGTCATGGTCAAATAACATAAAAAATTTAAAAATCAATTGAACATGTTGTGCAATCGAGAAACCGAGGCAATTAGTCCTGCACATTGAACGAAAGCCAAGTGTCCGTGGGCCAAAGTGTGTCAACACATGGGCAAAGCCCACACAGGAGACCTGAGTCCTTTGGAGAGAACACTGCAGGGGCATCTGATGACAAAACTACAGGCACCTCAGGGGGAAGGGAAGGGGGGTGCACCACAGCCACATGAGTCCACGACGCCAGATCCACGAAGGGGCCACCATGCCCACTGTACCATCCTGGGGAGTGCAAAGCCACAGTCTCTTAAGTCTCTACAGTGGGTGGATTGCCCACTGTGCCATCCTGGGGAGTGCAAAGCCACAGTCTCTCAATGTCTCTACAGTGGGTGGATTGCCCACTGTGCCATCCTGGGGAGAGCAAAGCCACAGTCTCTCAATGTCTCTACAGTGGGTGGATTGCCCACTGTGCCATCCTGGGGAGTGCAAAGCCACAGTCCATCAGGTGGATAACAGTCTCCACTGGTCAAGGAGGAGGCATGGTGGGCACAGTGAACCATGAACAGTAGCTCGACACAGATGCAGCACTGTCATTGTGCCAGTGGTGCTTCAGACAGCGGGCCCAGCGGAGCGGTGCTTGAGATGGCGGGGCCCAGCGGAGCGGTGCTTGACAGGAAGGGCCCAGCAGAGCGGTGCTTGAGACGGCGGGGCCCAGCGGAGCGGTGCTTGAGACGGCGGGGCCCAGCGGAGCGGTGCTTGACAGGAAGGGCCCAGCGGAGCGGTGCTTGAGACGGCGGGGCCCAGCGGAGCGGTGCTTGACAGGAAGGGCCCAGCGGAGCGGTGCTTGAGATGGCGGGGCCCTGTTCAGCGGTGCTTGAGACGGCGGGGCCCTGTTCAGCGGTGCTTGAGGCGGCGGGGCCCAGCGGAGCGGTGCTTGACAGGAAGGGCCCAGCAGAGTGGTGCTTGACAGGAAGGGCCCAGCGGAGCGGTGCTTGAGACGGCGGGGCCCAGCGGAGCGGTGCTTGACAGGAAGGGCCCAGCGGAGCGGTGCTTGAGACGGCGGGGCCCAGCGGAGCGGTGCTTGACAGGAAGGGCCCAGCGGAGCGGTGCTTGACAGGAAGGGCCCAGCGGAGCGGTGCTTGAGACGGCGGGCCCTGTTCAGCGGTGCTTGAGACGGCGGGGCCCAGCGGAGCGGTACTTGACAGGAAGGGCCCAGCGGAGCGGTGCTTGACAGGAAGGGCCCAGCGGAGCGGTGCTTGAGACGGCGGGGCCCAGCGGAGCGGTGCTTGACAGGAAGGGCCCAGCGGAGCGGTGCTTGAGACGGCGGGGCCCAGCGGAGCGGTGCTTGACAGGAAGGGCCCAGCGGAGCGGTGCTTGACAGGAAGGGCCCAGCGGAGCGGTGCTTGAGACGGCGGGGCCCTGTTCAGCGGTGCTTGAGGCGGCGGGGCCCTGTTCAGCGGTGCTTGAGACAGCGGGACCCAGCAGAGCGGTGCATGAGACGGCGGGGCCCAGCGGAGCGGTGCTTGAGATGGCGGGGCCCAGCGGAGCGGTGCTTGACAGGAAGGGCCCAGCGGAGCGGTGCTTGACAGGAAGGGCCCAGCGGAGCAGTGCTTGAGACGGCGGGGCCCTGTTCAGCGGTGCTTGAGACGGCGGGGCCCAGCAGAGCGGTGCTTGACAGGAAGGGCCCAGCGGAGCGGTGCTTGACAGGAAGGGCCCAGCGGAGCGGTGCTTGACAGGAAGGGCCCAGCGGAGCGGTGCTTGAGACGGCGGGGCCCAGCGGAGCGGTGCTTGACAGGAAGGGCCCAGCGGAGCGGTGCTTGACAGGAAGGGCCCAGCGGAGCGGTGCTTGAGACGGCGGGGCCCAGCGGAGCGGTGCTTGACAGGAAGGGCCCAGCGGAGCAGTGCTTGACAGGAAGGGCCCAGCGGAGCGGTGCTTGAGACGGCGGGGCCCTGTTCAGCGGTGCTTGAAGACGGCGGGGCCCTGTTCAGCGGTGCTTGAGATGGCGGGGCCCAGCGGAGCGGTGCTTGAGACGGCGGGGCCCAGCGGAGCAGTGCTTGAGACGGCGGGGCCCAGCAGAGCAGTGCTTGAGACGGCGGGGCCCAGCGGAGCGGTGCTTGACAGGAAGTGCCCAGCGGAGCGGTGCTTGACAGGAAGGGCCCAGCGGAGCGGTGCTTGAGACGGCGGGGCCCTGTTCAGCGGTGCTTGAGACGGCGGGGCCCAGCGGAGCGGTGCTTGACAGGAAGGGCCCAGCGGAGCGGTGCTTGACAGGAAGGGCCCAGCGGAGTGGTGCTTGACAGGAAGGGCCCAGCGGAGCGGTGCTTGAGACGGCGGGGCCCAGCGGAGCGGTGCTTGACAGGAAGGGCCCAGCGGAGCGGTGCTTGAGACGGCGGGGCCCTGTTCAGCGGTGCTTGAGACGGCGGGGTCCAGCGGAGCGGTGCTTGAGACGGCGGGGCCCAGCGGAGCGGTGCTTGAGACGGCGGGGCCCAGCGGAGCGGTGCTTGACAGGAAGGGCCCAGCGGAGCGGTGCTTGAGACGGCGGGGCCCAGCGGAGCGGTGCTTGACAGGAAGGTCCCAGCGGAGCGGTGCTTGACAGGAAGGGCCCAGCGGAGCGGTGCTTGAGACGGCGGGGCCCAGCGGAGCGGTGCTTGACAGGAAGGGCCCAGCGGAGCGGTGCTTGACAGGAAGGGCCCAGCAGAGCGGTGCTTGAGACGACGGGGCCCTGTTCAGCGGTGCTTGAGACGGCGGGGCCCAGCGGAGCGGAGCTTGACAGGAAGGGCCCAGCGGAGCGGTGCTTGAGACGGCGGGGCCCAGCGGAGCGGTGCTTGACAGGAAGGGCCCAGCGGAGCGGTGCTTGAGACGGCGGGGCCCTGTTCAGCGGTGCTTGAGACGTCGGGGCCCTGTTCAGCGGTGCTCTTCTGCACGGCGGGCCCTGTTCAGCAGTGCTCTTCTGCACGGCGGGGCCCTGTTCAGCGGTGCTCTTCTGCACGGCGGGGCACTGTTCAGCGGTGCTCTTCTGCACGGCGGGGCCCTGTTCAGCGGTGCTCTTCTGCACGGCGGGGCCCTGTTCAGCGGTGCTCTTCTGCACGGCGGGGCACTGTTCAGCGGTGCTCTTCTGCACGGCGGGGCCCTGTTCAGCGGTGCTCTTCTGCACGGCGGGGCCCTGTTCAGCGGTGCTCTTCTGCACGGCGGGGCCCTGTTCAGCGGTGCACTTCTGCACGGTGGGGCACTGTTCAGCGGTGCTCTTCTGCACGGCGGGGCACTGTTCAGCGGTGCTCTTCTGCACGGCGGGGCCCTGTTCAGCGGTGCTCTTCTGCACGGCGGGGCCCTGTTCAGCGGTGCTCTTCTGCACGGCGGGGCACTGTTCAGCGGTGCTTGTCCATTAAACAAAGGGAGCCATAGCTGGCCTGGACTCCCTGCTCAGTCGCCCTCCGACCGTGCAGTGGCAGGACCCTTCGGGGACGGAGTCCTGGGCCCTTTGGTGTCGTCCCTTACAGCCAGGATGGGGCTTGTGGGGCCCTCCTGCTCCGCGCTCCTGCTGGCTGACTTCTCCGCCCTGCTGCCCTTTCGCTCCTTAGAAGAGGCTCTCTGGCCCTTGCCTCCCCTGGATGTTGTGGCAGGTGAAGTGGCCGAACTTTGGTCCTTGGGGGTAGCCGTGTCAGTCCTCTCACGGCGGCCCTTGAGTTTTCGTGTTCTCTTGCCTGGGGGTGGGCTGGCTGTCTCCTTGCTGCTGATAGAAGTATCACTGCTGCCAAAGGGTGGACTCCAGTACCCATGCACCACAGTGGCACTCGAAGCTGGGCTGGTGGTGGCTGAGGTGCTCTTGGGACTCTTAGCAGATGGAGGGGGTGGGTCAGGGGAGGGAAAGAGGTTAAGATTAGAGAGGTAAACTTTTTTAGGACCAAGGTAAAGGGTGGGAGCAGTGGTGATGGGAGTGGAGGAAGAGGATGTGGTTGTAGGAGAGTCAGGTGTGCTGTGTTTGGGTGCAGGTGATTGTGACATAGGCTGTCGTGAGGTGGATGGCTGTTGGGTGGGTGGCTGCCTGCGTTTGTGTGTCTTGGAAGAGGGGGTGACAGACACAGTGGGAGAGGACACAGGGGACGTGTAGATGGCAGTGGGGGTGGTGACTGCACGTGTGCGGACTGTACTGGAGGGTGTGCTGGTGATGGAAGCACTGGCTGATGGTGGTGTGCATGCAGGTGTGAGTGGAGACGTCACAGGGTGGGAGGAGGGAGACGAGGAGGAGGGGGACACAGAGGTGGTAGTGACTGTTGCCATGTCTGCATCTGGGTGTTGTTTGGGTGACTGTTTGTGGGATCTGTGGTGCTTGTGTCTGGATGAGCTGCTCTTGGGTGTTGAGGTGTGTGCAGGCTGGTCTGATGGTGTGGATGGTATAGGCAGAGGAACAGGAGACAGAGACAGGGTGGAGGCAGTTAGAAGAGGGAGGCTGGAAACAGGGACAATGGCTGCCGTCAGTGCTGAGGCCAGAGCATTGAACGATCGTTGATGGGCAGCCTGACCCGAATGAATGCCCTCCAGGTAGGCATTGCTCCGATGCACCTCCCTTTCTACCCCCTGGATGGCATTCAAAAGGGTAGTCTGCCCAACAATGATGGTCTGAAGGAGGTCAATGACCTCCTCACTGAGGGCAGCAGGGGTACCTGGGGCAGGGCCTGAGGTGCCTGGGGCGAAGGAGATGCCCGCCTTCCTGGGCGAGCGGGCACGGAGTGTAGGCTGAGGGGCTGCTGGGAGGGCGGGGCTGGTGCGCTGGGTGGCGGCTGTACCTGTAGAGGCGGGGGGCCCGGATGTTGCCGCCACCGCTAGGGAGCTCCCAACCGAGGACGTGTCCGTGTCGCTGGTGTCACCACCGGTCCCCGTTGTGGTGCTCCCCTCGCCCTCCGGATCACTGGTGCCCTCGGTGTCTGTACCACGGCCCACCGGGGCCTTGTGACTTGCAGCTCCCTCGTGCTCCGATGCCAATTCTCCTCCGCCAGATGATGCTAATGCACACATGCACAAGAAGATAAAGAAAAAGGGTGGGGGGAGAAATAAAAACAGGTTGAGTGCATGCCTTGTCAACACCGTTGGCGGAGAGGACAGACACAGGAGCCTCATGCACTAAGCCACACATTCGGGGTCCACTACTCAGTACTTCTGACTAGGCCAACAGGTCTAGGGACAACAAACGCGCACATGGGTGATGCAGGACCATGGATATCTGTACTTGGCACCCTACAGAGGTGGGGGGCGGGGGCACAGGGCCATGTCTAAAGAAGAGGGCTACACTACAGAAAGCGCCCTGGCCTATTGTCACCCACAACCCTCCTCCCCCACCCAGACGCCTCCACTGCGCATAAAGATAGCTGAATGTGCTGATACTCACCCCCTTGTGTCTGCTGTGATGTCCTCAAGCGCCCATCCAAATCAGGGTAGGCCACCGCCAGGATCCGGGACATCAGGGGGGTCAGGGTACGACTGGCACCCCTCCTGGGTTGGGAGGCCATCCCCAGCAGTGACTCGGCGGTCTTCCTGGTTCCGCGGCGGATGTCCTCCCACCTCTTATGGCAGTGGGTGCCCCGTCTGATGTGGACCCCCAGGGCCCGGACTTCCTTGGCGATGGCACGCCAAATGACGACTTTCTGATGGGCGCTGACCTAATTGACATGTACAGGGTGAAATAGGAAATTGCATCATTTTTCTGCATGTTAGATGAGATTGCCCCCCTCTCCCCAAATTTGCCATGTGGCACATGCTCTCATCTGTCGTGCGTTGCACTCCTCATTCGCTCCCCACCCCACCAACTTACATCCAACCCACTCCACACAGGCATAGCCCATTCAATGTGAACTCATTGTATTTACCTGTTGGTCTGGAGGACCGTAGAGTAACGCATACTGGGGGAGGACCCCATCCACAAGTTTCAACAACTCTTCAGACGTGAAGGCAGGGGCCCTTTCCCCAGTCGCAGCAGCCATTGTCTCTTCCAGACCGAGGTCACAGCAGCACTTGCAGTATAGGTCCTCTCCTGTGGATGATCAGGTCTCGAGTGATTAATCATGTAGAAAATGGCGGTCACATCGTCATTGGCTCCTGAAACCCATAGGGTTCAATGTTAACCAATGCGGCTTCGTACAGCGGTCTTCGACCGCCTACCGCCACGGTGTGCCACGCCAGCGCATTGACCTCACATCCCATTGTCCCACTTCACAGGTCAGGCAGCCGCCATTTCAAGGGCCCACATGGCATAATTTATACTGCGTCACACAGGCCTAGGCCTTGCATTGCCACACATACACGCCTTTCAATACATAGATAAACGTGTGCTATGCGAGCTGTGGTGAACGTACCTGTGATTTACTTGACTCCATACTCCATGTTGTCCTTCCTAGGCACCGTCCGCTGGGACTTGCGAGGAGAAGGAGGAATCCTTGCGTGTACCGACCGCTGGTTGACCTGTCGACAATGGAAGAACGCCATATAATACTTCGATACCGACTTGACCGAGCCACTATACATGAACTGTGTGCCCAGCTGGAGCCAGACCTGATGTCCCCCATCCGCCAACCCACAGGGGTTCCCCCTCTAGTGCAGGTGCTGTCAGTCCTCCATTTTTTGGCAAGTGGCTCATTCCAGACAACAGTGGCCATGTCATCTGGAATGTCTCAGCCTATGTTTTCCAAGATTTTGTCCAGAGTGTTGTCTGCCCTGATGAAACACATGCGGAGCTACATTATTTTCCCTGAGGAGGGTGATTTGGCCACTGTGAAGGGTGATTTCTATGCCCTTGGACATATCCCCAACATCATTGGTGCCATTGATGGGACCCATGTGGCTTTAGTACCCCCAACAGACGATGAGCAGGTGTACAGGAACAGGAAAAATTACCATTCTATGAATGTGCAGGTGGTCTGTTTGGCTGACCAGTACATCTCCCATGTAAATGCCAAGTTCCCTGGGTCAGTGCATGACGCGTATGTTATGCGTAATAGCAGCATCCCTTATGTGATGGAACAGCTACAGAGACACCATGTGTGGCTAATAGGTGACTCTGGTTACCCCAACCTGCCTTGGCTATTGACCCCAGTGAGGAATCCCCGGACCAGGGCAGAGGAACGGTACAATGAGGCCCATGGGCGAACTAGGAGGGTCATAGAAAGAACCTTTGGGCTCCTGAAGGCCAGGTTTCGGTGCCTGCATATAACAGGTGGATCCCTGATGTACTCACCAAAGAAGGTGTGCCAGATCATCGTGGCCTGCTGTATGCTGCACAATCCTGCATTGCGACGCCAGGTGCCTTTCCTGCAGGAGGATGGTCCAGATGGTGGTGTTGTAGCAGCTGTGGAGCCTGTGGAGAGTGAAGAGGAGGAAGACGATGGGGACGACACGGACAACAGGGACACAGTTATCCAACAGTATTTTCAGTAGCACACAGGTAAGAATCACCCACGCCATTTAACATGTCCTGAAAGCCTCCTGCATCTTTACTTTGTGTATTTCCCCCCAGTTCTTTTTAACTTATGTTTGATTTTCCCTTCCCTTTTCAGTGCTGTATGACCCACTGCGTGACTTCTGCTTGGTTAGCCCATGGACTAATGCTTATTGAAATCGGTATGCTGTCTAAACAAATTGACTGTACATTATTGAACAGTAATGTGTTATACATTCGTAAATAATACAGGCTGACTCCTGAATGATTTCAGTGCAATGAGTGATTTATTTTTAGTGCTAGATATTGGTACATGATATTCAAACGGTGATGGGTGAGGGTGGTGTAATGTCCATGGCAGAGTCCAGTTCTCAGTTTCACAGGTGCATTGTCCATATACCTGTGGAAGGATGGAGCAGGGGCAGTTCAAGGTTGGACAGTGTGACAATGTGGGACAGTGGGATGACATCAGGGGGAAGCTTATGCTGGAGGGGGTCTTGGCATCCTACTCTGTCTTCCTGTGAGATCTCATATACCGCTTGCGGGGTGGTTGTTCTTCAGCAGGAGGTGGGGTTCTGGTGGCCTGTCGTTGTGGTGGGGCCTACTGTCCACTAGCGCCGGCGGAGGTGGTAGGCTGTTCCTGGTCCTGGCTAGTGACAGGGGCCCTTTGTGGTGCCACAGTGTCCCGCAATGTGGTTTCTATACGGTCGAGGGCCTGGACTATGGTCCCCATAGCGGTAACGATGTTAGTGAGTTCATTACTGAACCCCATGTAGCGTTCCTCCTGCTGTGCCTGGATCTCGGTGAACCTGGCCAGTACCGTCGCCATCGTCTCCTGGGAGTGGTGGTATGCTCCCATGATGGTGGTGAGGGCCTCTTGGAGAGTGGGTTCCCGTGGCCTGTCCTCCCCCCCCTGTCGCACAGCAGCCCTCCCAGTTGCCCTGTTTCCCCGGGCCTCTGTCCCCTGGACGGTGTGCCCACTACCACTGCCCCCAGGTCCCTGTTGTTGTTGGGGTGTTGGGTCAGCCTGGGTTCCCTGTAGTGGCAGACACACCGCTGATTGACGCGTCCTGGAGACAGAGGCATGGGCCCGCTGGGTGGGAGCTGTGCTGGTGTTCCCAGAGGGGGTTGGGTCTGCTGTGGCCTGTGTCTGTGTGTGGGGAACCGACTGTCCAGAGGTCCCCGATGGTCCGGGCTGGTCATCAGGTTCTAGGTCGACAGAGCTGCTGTCATCACTGGGGGCCTGTTCTGGGGGTGGGATGGACAAATCTGGACCCTCCTGGCCGGTGTGTTGGTGTTCGGGCCCTGCAGGGGTAAAAGAGTATGGTTATTGCTTTTGTGTGTGCCATGGCGTGCATTTTTTGTGTGCCCTTGTCACCCAGTGCTGGCCTTCCCTTGTGGGAGGTGTTGTGAGGGTGGTTGGGGGGGGGGTGTATGGGTATGTGCAATGGTCATGCATTGGTGATGGCTGTCTATGGTTTGTGTTGGCATTCAGGGTTTGGTGTTGGGTTGGGTGGGTTGTGCTGGTGAGACATTGGCAGGGAGGATGTGTGCTGGGGGTTTGAGATTGGGGGTGAGGGTTGGGGTGTGGGTTGGCATGCTGGTGGTTGGGGGGGGTTGAAGTAGTTGAGATTGGACTTACCAGAGTCCATTCCTCCGGGTACTCCAGCGAGGCCATCAGGATGCAGGATGTTTACTACCTCTTGCTCCCATGCTGTGAATTGGGGTGGAGTGGGTGGGGGTCCGCCGCCAGTCTTCTGCACAGCGATGTTGTGTCTTGAGACCATCGAGCGCACCTTCCCCCGTAGGCTGTTCCATCGCTTTCATATGTCTTCCCGATTTCTGGGATGCTGTCCCACAGCGTTGACCCTGTCTACGATCCTTTGCCATAGCTCTGCCTTCCTTGCTATGGTGGTGTGTTGCACCTGTGTGCCGAAGAGCTGGGGCTCTACCCTGATTATTTCCTCCACCATGACCCTGAGTTCTTGGTCCGAGAACCTGGGGTGTCTTTGGGGTGCCATGGTGTGGTGTGGATGAGGTGTGGGGTGATGTTTGTGGTGATGTGAGTGGTGGTGTGTGTTGATGTGTGCGTAGATGTGGTGTGGGTGATGATGTTGTGTTCCTGTGTGTGTTGTGCTTTGCGTTCCCTGTGCTCTCTCTCAGTGTATAGCGCCTTCTCTCAGATATTCGTGGTTGTAAGGGTTTGTGGGTGATGTGGTTGTGTATTTTATATTGTATTGGGTGTGTGGGAGTGTTGTTTGTATGTGTATCAGGTGTGTGTATTTCAAATTGTCCAATGTGGCTGTGTTTTGTAGAAGTGTGTGTATTTTGACCGCGGCGGTGTGTACCGCCAATGGAATACCGCGGTTGAAAGACCGCCGCGTGGATTCGTGGGTCAGAATGGCATGGGCGTGTTTGTGTTGGCGTGGCGGTGGAGGTTTGGTCATCTCCAGTTTATCGCTGACCGCTGATGAGGCGGCCTTCCGTGGATGTCGGGTTTTTGGAGGTTTCACAGTTTGTGGTCAGAATGACCGTGGCGGTTTACCGCGGTCGCGGCGGTAGCATGGCGGACTTATGACCGGCGGTAAGGGCATTTTACCGCCGAGGTCAGAATGACCCCCAATGTCTTCTTTTTAGTTTCTGTTCCCTGTTCATGTCTTTTTGATTGTGTCATTGAGAATTTCTCCTTAGAGCCAAAATCTCCAGTTTAGGTGAATGTTGCACTTAATAAATCCCAAAATGAACCTAGAACTCAATAAATTGCGATTGCTAAGCTTGATGGCTGTTGAGTGAGAGCTGCTGCGAGGTGCTGCAATTTGTGTTGTTGTCAACATCAGGACAGTGCACGCTCTACGGGTGACGTAATACAAAAAGCCAATCCTTATGTAACGTAATAATTCATGCATTATGTTTTGAGGTAGTATGTTAACCTTTTGCATTGCAGAGATTCATCTTGAAATGTCATTAATGCTGTTTGCAATGTATTGCTCATTTTCAAGACTTTGTTGGAGGATTACAGGGTGTGGTTAGGGTGTGGTCCCTATTCTGAGCCTTTCTAAAATCTTTTCCTACAGTCTGACTGGGTGTGGCATGTGGGCAGGGCCTGGGTCTATTTAAGGGACCATGTGGCACCACAAAGGGCCCCTGTCACTAGCCTGGACCAGGAACAGCCTACCACCTCCGCCGGCGCTAGTGGACAGGAGGCCCCCACACAACGACAGGCCACCAGAACCCCACCTCCTGCAGAAGAAGAACCACCCCGCAAGCGGAACCTGAGATCTCACAAGAAGACAGAGTAGGATGCCAAGACCCCCGCCAGCAAAGGATACCCCCTGATGTCATCCCACTGTCCCACATTGTCACCCTGTCCAACCTTGAACTGCCCCTGCTCCATCCTTCCACAGGCACATGGACAATGCACCTGTGAGACTGAGAACTGGACTCTGCCATGGACATTACTCCACCATCACCCATCACCGTTTTACAATCATGCAAAGAAGCAGCATTTTCCTGAGCCCCTGTTCCAGAGGCCTGTCTAGTATTTCCAGGCCCTGTCCTCATTTCCTTGGTGATCTTCAAGCAGGGCGGTAAGGCGGAGGTCGGGTTAAGCCCCCAACTCCGTTTTCAGAAATACTTGAGTTTTGGGCCTTTTGGTCAAATCGCGTGTGCAATGTTTTTCTTGGCATTTAACTCTTGCAGTTCAGATCGTCAGTGTGCGTGATCATACCTTGGCATTTAAACCTTGATGGTTGAATCAGCAGCAGTGTGCATGATTCTCTTGGCAATTAACCCTTGCAGTTCAGATCAGCAGAGTGTGCGATCATGTCTTGGCATTTAAATCTTGATGGTTGAATCAACAGCAGAGTGCGTGATTCATTCTTGGCATTTAACCCTTGAGTTTCAGATCGGCAGAGTGCACGATCATTTCTAGGCATTGAAATCTTGATGCACAGTTTGATGTTAAAGTGTATAACATTTTCTAAGTAATTGAATCCTGAAATTCAACACAGAGTGTGACCTTGCAGTATCATTCATGAGTCTATCGCAGTTTATTCCTGAAAACTAGTGTGTCCATTGATTCCTGTTATAATGTAGTTTCTATTCCAAGAAATAACTTGAGACAGTTCAAGGTTCAGAGCATAAGATGCTATTTTAACAACGCTCATATGAAAGCTTGTATAATCCTTCCAACCTAAAACCCCATCCCCCACTTGGCAATTCTTTAACTCTGTGCTATAATAGCTAGTAGAGTTTGGAGCTGCCAAGAGGTGGACATATTGGGAACAGGCACAAACCCAGAGGATCCGGTCTCCCTGACAGTTGTAAGCTGCCACACTGTTATTGGTCAGTCGGTGTGTGCCACACTGGGATTGGTCATAATTATGTCACAAGGTGCCACACTGTGAGTGGCCAGTTCAGTGGTGCTGCATTGCCACATATAGGGCGTAGAGTATTTTTTACAGGAAAATAATTACTTAGTGATGATGTGACAATTAATTTCTGTGAGAGTGAGGGGGCCCATTCAGGGGGCACACCTGCATATTACATGACAGCCAGTGTCAGTGTGCCTACATATATCTGGCTTAAACAATGGAATAGAATCACTGCAGTTTAAGGGTCCTTGCAGTTTCACCCATATGGTACTTTTATTCTGAGAATAATTGGGAATTTGAGGAGAGTGTTGTATGAGTGTTGTAGAAGATGGAATTCCGTTTATACCAGCTCAGTATAAAGCTTTGAAAGCATAGGAGTAAGTAACAGACGTAAAAGAGAAAGAGAAATATCAGATTAAAGCCAATAAAACAGATTGCAGTTGGATGGAAGCGTAATTGGATGCAGAACAGGTATGGAGGAAAGATATGATTGAGGGAGTTTGAATGTATTCATGCTCCCCAGTGGAGGAACAGGAGGAAAGAAAGCAAAAGTGTGGGTGGGGGGGTCTGACTGAAACAAAGTGTTGGACATGGCCCCCTCTGCAGTACTACCCCCAAATCTTTTACCATCATTCCACTTGTTTTCTGAACCCATTTATGTTGCCATTTCAGACTCAATTCACCATACCACAACTGACCAGTGCTAAAGTGCTTGTGTTCTCTCCCTTAGCATGGAAATATTGCCTTACAACCAATTGCCACATTTAATTTACTTATGCATCCCAAGTATAGTGGCACTACATGTACCCAGGTCCTATAAAATAAGTGCTACTGGTGAGCCTTAGTCCTGCCATTGCAGCCTGTGTGCAGTTTTAAACTGCCAATTCTGCTTTGTAAAATAACCATTTTGCCAAACCTAAACTTCATTTTTAATACATTCAAAACACCCCAAAGGTAGTCTCTAAACAGCCCTTTGAACAGATTTTCGTGCATTTAGAAAGTTGTACATGTACTTTTAAGTTTTGTTTTTCTTGGTGCCAAAAAACGCTTACATTCATTTATCACCATTGCAAGGCCTACCTTTACCTTAGGGTAATATTTGGTTATCTTATTACATTTAATAAGGGCTAACTTTTGATTGGGAACAGACTGAAATCTCCTGTTTTGGTCTCAAATAAATTGTATTTTAAAAATCTCTTTACTGGTAAAATCACATTTTGAGTCACTATTCTGAAAATGGCACTTGTAGAAAGTTGACATTTTCTTGTCCTTGCCATTTGATACCTTCTGTCTGCATCCTGGATCACATGACTGGGTATAGCTGGCCTTTGTGATTTCCTCCCACACAGTGACACAAAGGGAAATTAAGGGGGTCATTCTGACTCCCGCCGGGCGCGGTCACTGCGCGCCCGGCGGGAGCCGCCAAAATACCGTACCGCGGTCGGAAGACCGCGGCGGGTATTTTGAGTTTTCCCCTTGGCTGGCCGCCCGCCAGCCCAGGGGAAAACGACCTTCCCACCATGAAGCCGGCTCGTAATCGAGCCGGCGGAGTGGGAAGGTGCGACGGGTGCTACTGCACCCGTCGCGTATTTCACTGTCTGCTATGCAGACAGTGAAATACAAGCGGAGCCCTCTTACAGGGGCCCCTGCAGTGCCCATGCCATTGGCATGGGCACTGCAGGGGCCCCCAGGGGCCCCGCGACACCCCCTACCGCCATCCTGTTCCTGGCGGGCGAACCGCCAGGAACAGGATGGCGGTAGGGGGTGTCAGAATCCCCAAGGCGGCGCAGCATGCTGCGCCACCTTGGAGGATTCTGACGGGCAGCGGAAAACCGGCGGGAGACCGCCGGTTTTCCTGCACTGACCGCGGCCAAAGCGCCGCGGTCAGAATGCCCTAAGGGGCACCGCCAGGCTGTTGGCGGTGCTCCCGTGGTCGGTGGCCCTGGCGGCCACCGGCCGCCAGGGTCAGAATGACCCCCTAACGGGGTCATTCCAAGTCTGGCGGAGGCCGCCCGCCAGACTTCCCCCCTCCGAAATACCACTCCGCGGTCGAAAGACCGCGGAGGGTATTCTAAGTTTTTCCCTGGGCTGGCGGGCGGTCGCCAAAAGACCGCCCGCCAGCCCAGGGAAAAACTCCCTTCCCACGAGGATGCCGGCTCGTAATCGAGCCGGCGGAGTGGGAAGGTGCGACGGGTGCTGTTGCACCCGTCGCGTATTTCACTGTCTGCCAAGCAGACAGTGAAATACTTGTAGGGGCCCTCTTACGGGGGCCCCTGCAGTGCCCATGCCAGTGGCATGGGCACTGCAGGGGCCCCCAGGGGCCCCGCGACCCCCCCTACCACCATCCGGTTCCCGGCGGGCGGACCGCCGGGAACTGGATGGCGGTAGGGGGGGTCGGAATCCCCTCGGCGGCGCAGCTAGCTGCGCCGCCTTGGAGGATTCCAAAGGGCGGCGGTACACTGGCGGGAGACCGCCAGTGTTGCCGGTCTGACCGCGGCTTTACCGCCGCGGTCGGAATGCCCTTGGGAGCACCGCCGGCCTGTCAGCGGTGCTCCCGCGGTCCTCCAACCCGGCGGTCATTGACCGCCAGGGTTGGAATGACCCCCTAAGTGTTGTCAGGGTGGGTGGGGCAGAACTGTCCTCTGCCCCAATTGCATTTTTAAAGGGGCTGCCTCCTACACACTCACAAAGAATTTGACACCATACTTTTGTTACCCCAGACACCCTGGATACTTGCAGGGGAAGGAAGGAAATCCCAGAACCAGATTTTCCTCCACTTCAAAGGCAGGGACCAGGTGTAAATATTGAACCCTCAGACCAACTCCTCAGTACACTTCTGGATCTCTGGAAGACTTCAGAAGGACTGCCTTCTACTCCAGAGGACTTCTCTGCTCACTTAGGTTTGCCTTGTTTCCCAGAGGACTGCCCTGATGCTTCATGTCTGCCTTGATTCTCAGAGGACTGCCCATCTGCTTGATGCCTGCCTTGCTGCTTAAAGGAGAGGTGACCCTCTCCTTGAATCTGTGACTACCAGAGTGACTCAAAGTGTAATTTGGGAGAGCTACAGGGCACGAGAGAATCATAAACATCAGCCTCATCTGAACTGATTCAGCACGATCCACAAGTCTTCACCTCACCAGCTCCTGACTGCAAGCTCCATTGGAATGGATGCAGCTCATTGCATCTCGATAGAAGGCTCCACACTGCAGCCCCAGACTGGGGTCTGTGTGGCTTAAAGCAGCAGGAAGCATCTTGATGATGGACCTCGCATCACAGCTCCTGCTTGGCTGATTCATTCGCACCAACTCAGTATGCTGCATCTCAAAGCAGGGCTTCACTTTGCAGCTCCTATTCAATAGCTCCTGCGGCCCTGACGCAGTGCGGCCCAAGCTAACACAGACCTGGCATTCAAACCCAAGGACAAAAGGTACTATCTAAAGCGGACGTAACTCTGTCTTGTACTCGGCTCGTACTCCATCATGGTTGCCTGAACTTGTGACTTTGACCCAGTTCTGCGTGACCAGATAGCCTAAATTGGCGCTTTGTGCTTCTAGGCTCTATACTTACCTAAAATGTTGAAATTGCATAAATCCTGTTTTACTGATTGGATTTTTGTCATTCTAGTGTCATTTTCTGACCGTGGTTTGGGATTTTTCTTGTGCTGTGTTTTCACTTTATTGCTGTTTCTGTGCTGCATAACTACTTCACACATTGCCTCTAAGATATGCCTGACAGCTTTTGTGGGTTTAGTGCAGGTTAATTTAGTGAGTTTTGTGGTTCATAAGGATTGCGGTTGTTGATTAAGAACCACCTCAATCAAAACCCAGTTCCGCATATTGGTGTTCTGTGGTGGCATTCAGTACTTTTTCACGTGCATTGCCAATCAGCAATTTTGTGCAAACTAACATGAAACATAAATAATCTGATATTAGATTCAACCTCTTTCTAACTTCTCCTTTGTTCTTGATTTGGCTATTTTTTTACTTTTTCTAAATTTAAGTTTACCTCTCCTCCTTTTTGCTTACAATGGAGATGGAGCTGATCAACATGGATGACCTCAGCAAGGCAGAGCTGCAGAGGCTTTTCAGAGAGGGAGGTCTGGATGTGGGAAAGATTTCCACAAAGGTTGTCCTGCAGGTAGCCCTCCAAATGTATGAGATGGCGAAAAGAATGCAGTCCACCCCAGAGGAGCAAGAAGACAATGGTCCTGAGAAAAAGGAGGTAGACTTACAGGAAGAGAAGGAGGACCTGGCCACAAAACCTGAGTTGTAACACTTGATGCAGGATGAGGAAGACCATTTGTTTATAGGAGATAAGGCCCTTGCCAAGACAGGGAGCATTTTGTCTTTCTAAGCCTGTGTCCTAAGGAACTAGTGGACAAGAGGGCTTGGAGGGAGTGAATGTATACTATTAAAAAAACTTCAGTTATGCATATGGTGGAATCCCCAACAACATAGGGAACATTTTAGAAACAAATGTGTAATAAAGGGAGAGAAACTAAGAAAAAGGATAAGTAGCAAAAGAAGACACCTAAAGAAACAATGAGGTTACATGTAACGTACATGGTAGATGGGTTGGAGTGGGCACCGTGATTAAAGTCATCTGATCACAGCCCATCCTGTGGTCTCTTTGGGCCTTACAGTACCCTGCCTCCTCAGGGGGCAGCACCACTATTTGGTCAGATTCATCTGGGGTAATAGGGTGCGAGATACAGACCAAAGACATTGTTCCAACCCCTCTTCATAGGATTCCATAAATGCCAGGCCTAAGTCGATTGGGTAGTTGCATTCACCAAATACATCTGTAGTGGGCCTTAAATATCTCTGGACCTACTGGCTACTGACAAAGTAGAATAGTATAGTTCCATTTCAGCATTATAGTATACCTTGTCTTTTAGACACTTTGCCACTGTAGGAATTTTCTCCAGTCCGACACGCAGGCCACTTGGCACTTTTCCAAAAGCAAAGCAAAGGAGACAAAGCATCAGAAGTCCTTCCTCATTGCTACAATACATGCTAACAATGCCAATTTCAGGGATGGCTGTAGAGGCGTGTGAATCATGTACAAAATTCTGCGAAATACTTCATACCAGTGCTCCCCAATGCATGCCCAGCACCAGGGCAAGTGCATGCAATCTGTGGCTGGGGCTCTGCACCTGTGGCAGGAGGAGACTGGCATCCCCACACTAGTCACACTCAAAGAGGAATGATATATCTTAAGCAAATATTGAAATTGGATGAGGCGCATCAGAGGACAGTTCTCCCAACTGGCCACAGCAGTATGACCACTCCTTATCAGTAAGCCACACCCCTAGGTCAGCCTCCCATCACATTATAGCCTGCAGCTTAGCAACTAAGGTCTCTGTAATGTACAGTAGAGGATTGTGAAAAAGTGTCTGTGAGATGAATTGGCTATTAGTAGTCCCAGTGCCTTACTAACCTGGGGCTCCTGCTGAAAAGAGGGGGAGGTAGTTCTACATAGAGCTCAAAGCCCCAGGTACACAAAGATATCCACAATTGTACATGCATTGCAACCCTCCTCATCTAGGGTGTCAAGGAACACACCGTTCAGAAACGTCTCCTTCCTTGTGCTATCACCTACACTTGAAGTGTATGGAGTACCTCCTTCTCTTCAGTAAGTTGTACAAATGAGTAGGAGGACATGCTTTGAATTGGGCAGTACATTGTCTGATGGCACAGGTGCTGTTGTACACTTCACTGTGTTTATCTCTGTAGTGTTAGCTTTTGGGGATTAGCCTTTCATCGAGTGCAGTGGGTGCAGATGTGCCATGTCTCATTCCACCGCTACATGCTTCACATTGTGCTGAGGATGCAGCAAGAAATTGGAGAACTGTGCTGGTCTGCAGCTGTAATATAGTTCAAAATCAGGGGCTCCCAGCCCAACCTGTTCATGTGGTAGGGTGAGCACCTCCCAAACATTTCTAGATTGCTTTCAGGCCCATGCCTTATCATCAGAAATAGATAGATTCCGTGACAAGATGCTCAGGCCCCTAGCTGCATGCAATTGATGAATCACAAATGTCAATTTGTCTGGGGCCTGTGCACATAGTAATGGGGAACATAGGCAACCCGGCTGTGTGCTCCTACTGTCCACCAGGGGTGTTGGCAGGAGACAATTTAAATTAACCCTGGCAGTAGGCTCCAGGTAGGGGAGTTTAATCCAACACATGAACCCCAAAGGGAATCCCATTCTTGACAGGACAGCTAGGAGGAATGCCCAATCCAAGGAATCAAATGCCTTGGTCGTGCCTAGAAAGACCACTAAAGTGTTTAGGTACCGCTTAAGCTGAGTAGTACTGTGAAAAGAGCTAGAAAGTTGTGGGGTTTAGATCTCCCTGGGATAAAGCCTGCCTGGTCTGGTAAGACAAGGTTCGGAAGAAGCAATAGTATCTGGTTATCAAGCTCTTTAGCAAGTATTTTTACATCAACATTGAGAGGACATAGCGGGCAGTATGAGTCGCACCTCAAGCGGAGCCTACCTGACTTAAGTAGAATACTTAAAGGAGGGGTAATGGTAGCCCTTTGTGAGGACCTCATTGTACACCTGAAGCAGACATGGGCTTAATGCAGGTGAGTACTTTTTGTAAAGCTCTGAGAGGTGTCCATCTCCTTGCGGTGCCTTACAGTTAGGAATGCTTAGACTTCTGTGATCTCATCAAGAGTGAAGGGTTCTGCAAAGCACTTGCACTGGTGCCCCTCGAGCTATGCTAGTGAAGTATGATCATAATGCGCCAGGTATGTGTGGGGTCTCGAGTTGTAAGGATGGACAACTCGAAAATCTCCTCTGCCTCATACACGGCCTTCTGCGTCTCACTGTAAAGTTGGAGTATCTCCTGGTGTGCATGTTCTCGGCAAAGCAGGCAAGATAATGTCCTGCATGGGTGCTCCA
The DNA here is from genome assembly GCF_031143425.1 of Pleurodeles waltl. Taxonomy (NCBI): domain Eukaryota; kingdom Metazoa; phylum Chordata; class Amphibia; order Caudata; family Salamandridae; genus Pleurodeles; species Pleurodeles waltl. Next base: position 639,462,679 of record NC_090444.1, read on the forward strand.
CCTCACCATACATCCTAGCAGTTGTAAATGTGTGAAGATGTTTCATTTCTTGGTCTTGATCCTTATGTAATCGTCTAGTTTGGCTTGGATGCCAGCCATCATCTGAGTGGATGTTTGAATCTGTCCTTTCAACTCTAGGAGTGTGATTTCTGACTTCAGCAAGTCCAGGCAGTGTCTCTGAGCTTTACGGACCACGTGATGTTTAGCAGTACATACACCATGCAAGTAGGCCTTAAATCCCTGTGAGACAGTGTCAATCAAGTTAACCGAATTGTCACTCATACTAAAAAATGTATGATCTCTAGTCTGCATTTGTCACAGAATACAGTGACTAATAAAGCTGCAGGGGTCAGTCTCCATGTAAATTCACAGTGCTGAAAGAGGGACAGCTCGAGCTCTAGTTTGACTGGGTGTAAGCAGAGAATGAATGTCCGGGAAGGTGGCTGACTGCTTTCACTCATGTGCAGTTGTCGCTAGATTCAAGCCAATACTCTAATTGTGCCTAGGAGCCTTGGTAGAGTAAAGTAAAGTGCTGCATGTGTAATATGTGTAATAATCCCTCAGTCTGCATTCTCTCTAATAGGGTGTAGCAGCAGTGCTATGTGAGCGATTAGTAGTATTTGATCAGTCAAAATGTTTATTGAATACTAAATTGAAATCTTCCCCCCAAAGGATGGTATGAGGGGACAAAAGTGAACTTTTACCCCAAATCTGTGTGAGGAATTCCAAGTCATCGGTGTAGGGTCCCTAAGTGTTTATGAGAGTGAAAAGTTTATGATGTATCAGAGCCTTGATGATGACATAGCATTCCTAGGTATCAATGTTCTTGTGGAGCAGTCTAAAATGTGTCCTGCTTCTGACCAACAGCACCACTCGTCTTGCATAAGAGTAGGATGCCATTACCCTATAGATGTACCATTTGGCAATGGTAGGGGACTCTCCCTCAATCCCATGTGAGTCCCTGCAGTAATGCTATATTGACTTTGTGCTGACCAAAGTAAACTTGTATTTGCAGAGCCTTTTGGGGATTGTTGAGGCTGCGCACTTTTCAAGTCACTGGTGTGAGTGCTGGTCCACCTCTAGTCCATCTCTGTCCATGTGTCTGTATCGTGGTGATTGTTTATGTGGTGTTCTGGCCTATGCAACTTTAAAGCATCCTAGGGCCATGCCCCAATTTGGGGAAGGAGCTGTTTGATGTGCCTATGGGCTAATTGTGTATCTGTCATAGTTGCCCCCCAACAGCAGACAAGGACCTCTGCTAACCCTCCCTACTTCCCCTCACCCACACTAGCAATCCCCAACCTGCCAGTGGAACTCCCTCCCACTTCACCCACATGTAAGCGCCAATAGGCACCTGTAACCAGCTCAACCTGGTTAGTAACAGTATGTGGATCACCCAGAGGGAAACACAGAGTGCTGATCATCCATCAGCACCACCAAAGGAGGTTGGCACCCTCGGGGTGCTGTTGAAGAAAGAATTGCTTGTTGCTCTTAGTTAGTTATGGAACTGTTTATGAGACAACCATGCAATGGGTTGTTTTGGTAAACTTTCTTTCGCCAATCGTCCAGCATGCTGATCTTGTAGTCTCTTTCTTGTTGCACTTCAGTTCAAATGGATGCAGTCCATCATTGATGCAGCCAGCATAGTTCATAGGACCCCCCAATAATTGTTCAAGCAATTTGAAACATTCTTGATTCATGAATGGGGGAATGTCGGTGCCACATAAAAGACCCGTAGCGGATCTCTGCTTGGGTCACTGAGGTCTGAGAAGCTTCCCATGGTGTGGTTGCATTTATGATTCTACAGCACTAAAATTCTCCCGGGGGGAGGCTTTACAAACCGATAGGCCCCCTTGACTTCTGTAAGTAATGTCTTTAATAATTCATTGGTGCTCTGTGGTGTCAAAAACTGGTAGGGTTTATTCTGGTGAGTAACTTTGGGTCACGCCTGGTATAACATAGCATAGGTTATTCCTGCTTGCTGAAGTTTGAGCTTTAGGGGAAGGTATTCACGTCTGGTCTCCTGGACCACCCTAATAAAGTCTGAGTAGATGGAGATGGTGTTGCCATTGTGAGGCAGCAGCTGTTGATTCCGGTCCCGGCGGAGAGTCTCATCTGGTCCCTGAAGTTGAAGAGTCTTGCAGTGATCGGACACATTGGACAGTTTCTGCTATGTGACCAAGCTACTGAGTCACATATCATGGCCTCCTAGAAATCCACACACTGTCTGCACTGTGGGTCTGTCAGTTATACAATACGCCTGCACAGGACAAATATGACCTGTGTAAAGGTGACAACAGAGCTGTGCGACTAAGGGACATGTGATGAGTCTAAAACACACATTGACAATGATGCTAAATGTACATATGGACTAGATTAATGATTTACCTCTGAACCCATTTCTAATCTAGTCAAAGGAATGAGGCATTCAGGGCAGGTTTTGCCACCAGAGCCTCATATTGACCACATGAAAGTATCTGCTGGTGTACAGCAAGTTGATATAGTGCCACAGTAACTCTCCCACAGCCTAGGCAAGGTTCCATACTGCAAGATACATGTGACAGGCCCTGGTCTCTGCTGGCTGAGCTGACAGAACCTACATGACACTCCATTCCCATCACTTCCATGCATGACAGTATATCATGAAGCCAACAGTAATTTGTCATGTGGTGTGTGTGGCAACCTGAAGGGCTGAGTGATTCATGATATGCCTTCCACACAACAGTTTAGCAAGGGCAGATGTGGGTTGAAAGATTTGTGGCACTATACATATTGCTCACGACTCTTAACTGACTCATACAGCATGCATACATAGCTCATGGTGTTATGCACATACATTTTGACTGATGTGTACTGGTTGTCATGTCTGTCCATTCAGAAATGCCTTGTCACATGATATAATTGACATGCATCATATATGTTGTTGTGGGACACTGACTAATGTTAAAAATAATGCCTTGTTATCCATAGCTACCCAGGGAGAGTGAAGATGCAACAACCTCCTGTCTACCGTCCACTGCCAGAACTTCAGACCATGGTAGAATGCCACATCATACTGCTCTACCATCTGAATAGGCAAACAATAGTGGACGTATGTCATCAGTTGGAGCCAGATCTGATGTCAGCTATTAGTTTCCCACAGGGTCCTTCCAACATACAGTGGTCCTATCTGCTGGCATGTCCCATCCTAGGTTCAGTCTGGTGTTGAAGAATGTCCTCTCTGCAATGTTGAAATACCTGGACAGCTATAACTAGTTTCCCCGATGTGAGGATTTAGCCCATTTTATAGTTTTGCACACATCCCACATTTGGTGGGGCCATTGATGGCACACATGTTGGCTTGGCCCCACCTCAGGCCAATGAACAAATGTACTGCAACAGTAAGAACTTCCACTCCACCAACATGCCAGTTGTCTGTTTGGTGGATCTCTACGTTTCACGTGTGGCTGTTATTGGGGTTCAGCCCATGATTCCTTCATAATGCAGAGCAGCACTGTTAGGAAAGTACTCCTTTTGGCATGGTTACCCCCCATTTTTTGCCTGATATCTGATGCTAACTTGACTGAGTGTGTGATGGGATCCTGCTAACCAGGCCCCAGCACCTGCGTTCATTCCCTAAACTGTACTGTTGCTTCCACAATTGGCACACCTCTGGCACACAGCTAAGTTCCTTGTAAAAGGTACCAGTGGCCAGGGAGGGTCTCTAAGGGCTGCAGCATGCATTGTGCTGCCCTAAGGGGCCCCTCACTAAACACATACACACTGCCATTGCAGATTTTGTGTGTTGGTGGAGAGCAAAAGGTAAAATCTACATGGCATCCCTCTTTGGGTGCCATGCCCACACTGCCAGTGGCATAGGTAAGTCGTTTTCAAGCAGGCCTTACAGCCCTAAGGCAGGGTGTACTATACCACAGGTAAGGGTATAGCCCCTACAGTGTCTAAGTCCATTCTTAGACCCTGTCAGTGCAGCGTAGACATATTGAGTACATGGGCTGAGAGTTTTTCATTATGAACTCCACAGCTCCAAGATGCCTTCACTGAATGCTCAGAAGTTTGGTATCAAACTTCTCAGCTCAATAAACCCACACTGATGCCAGTGTTGGATTTATTATAAAATGCACACAGAGGGCATCTTAGAAATGCCTCCTAAAATTCACTCAAATCTCTAGTGTGTGACTGACCTGTCTATGCCAGCCTGCCACAACCAGATTTTGTGCTCTAAGGAGTCGGGGACAAAGTCTGCACTGGGTAGAGGTGCTTTGCACCTCCCAATGCAGGAACAGCAACACTTGGCGGTGAGCATCAAAGGCTCCTGCCTGTTGTTTTGTTGCCTCAGAGCAATGTCTGAGAGTGATCATCCATCAGCACCACCAAAGGAGGTTGGCACCCTCGGGGTGCTGTTGAAGAAAGAATTGCTTGTTGCTCTTAGTTAGTTATGGAACTGTTTATGAGACAACCATGCAATGGGTTGTTTTGGTAAACTTTCTTTCGCCAATCGTCCAGCATGCTGATCTTGTAGTCTCTTTCTTGTTGCACTTCAGTTCAAATGGATGCAGTCCATCATTGATGCAGCCAGCATAGTTCATAGGACCCCCCAATAATTGTTCAAGCAATTTGAAACATTCTTGATTCATGAATGGGGGAATGTCGGTGCCACATAAAAGACCCGTAGCGGATCTCTGCTTGGGTCACTGAGGTCTGAGAAGCTTCCCATGGTGTGGTTGCATTTATGATTCTACAGCACTAAAATTCTCCCGGGGGGAGGCTTTACAAACCGATAGGCCCCCTTGACTTCTGTAAGTAATGTCTTTAATAATTCATTGGTGCTCTGTGGTGTCAAAAACTGGTAGGGTTTATTCTGGTGAGTAACTTTGGGTCACGCCTGGTATAACATAGCATAGGTTATTCCTGCTTGCTGAAGTTTGAGCTTTAGGGGAAGGTATTCACGTCTGGTCTCCTGGACCACCCTAATAAAGTCTGAGTAGATGGAGATGGTGTTGCCATTGTGAGGCAGCAGCTGTTGATTCCGGTCCCGGCGGAGAGTCTCATCTGGACCCTCAGGGTCAGTAGCCATTGGCTACTGCCCTCTGACTCCTGTAATACCTCTACATCTAGTGTTTAGGGGCACCCCTGAACCTTGCTCTTCAGATTCCTGATGACCTGAAAAGAAGAAGAAGGATTGAAGCGCTACCAGCCTGTCTGCAGCTTCAAGAATCCTGCTCCAAAAAGGCGACACATCCTGTAGGACCAGAGACCTCTACAAACCCCTAGAGGACTGCCTGCCTACCCAAGGACCAAAAACCCCTGAGGACAACTGAACCTGTCCACAAAGAAACCTCCAAGAAGGGCTCCAGAACCATCCCGGATCCACGAGTCCTGCCCACTCTGCACCTGACACCCACAGCCTGTGTTCAGGTGGCCCACCAGTCTAGAGAAGGTCCCCGAGCGATTCTGACCTCAAGTCCACCCTAGTTTGACCCCTCCTGACTATCACGACAATGCCTGTAGCCTAAATCAAGAGTCCCCCCTGACTGTGACCGGCTCTAGTGAAGATTTCACAGCGCCTAAAGGTACCCATGTACCCACAGCCCCCCGGCATTGGGGAACCCATCCAATGACTCATTAACGTACATTGAGGTCCCTACTTACCTGTCAGCCATTGGTCTTCTTCAGCCAACTCCCTGGACCAAGCCTGCAGCCTCTTTGTGACCCTGATTGGGCCCCCGATGCTGTGTTTGTACCGTGCACCCAGCCGCCCCCTGTGCCGCTGGGGTGTGTGTTTGGAGCTGACTTGTGGTACCCTGGTGTTGATCTAAACCCCGCAGGTCAGTGGCTGAAGTTTTGGGTACTTACCTGCAAGCAGTTTCTTTCTAAGTGTCCCCAGCCTGCATAGGATTCCATTGGGTGCCCAACATCAAATTTGACCTCTGCACCCGGCCAGCCCCTTGTTGCTAGTGGTGCACACTTGGTGTCTTCCTAAACCTTGCCCCGTGGACACCCTAACCCCTGAAGACTGGGATTGTAGGTCGAGTACTTACCTGCAACTTGTGTTGTTACTTTTCCTCCCCAGGACTGCATTGTTTTTTATGAGAAATTGCACTGTCTACTTTTTAAATTGAAAAGCATTACTTACCTGAAACCTGTTTTGTTTGTAAATTCCAAACAAAGTGCATTTGAAACTTGAAAGTGATATATTTGTGAAACTTTGCTTACCAGCAACAAATATCCTTTTGGTTCTAGAAGTAAATTAACAATCTATTTTTTAGATACATAAACATTGGCTTGGAGTTAATCATTGAGTGTGTGCCTCATTTCTTGACTGTGTGTGGACAACAAATGCTTAGCACTACCCTCAGATAAGCCTAGCTGCTCGACCACACTACCACAAAAGAGAGCATTATTACTATCTACTTTAGTCTTGGTAAAGCCTCTGGGGATCCATTGGACACACTTTACTAAGGTATAGTATATACAGAGCCAACTTCCTACAAGCACCATACCCCAGCTGATGTAACAAATGTACCCAGAGATGGACTGGCTGGTTAGTAAGTCACTTCTGTCCTGTTTTTGTGTGTGCAATGTCTGGTGCTGCAATCTTGAAGTGAGTGAGTCATTTTTGCATGTATGTCCCATTCTTTAATAGGAAACTCCACATATCCAACCTGTCCTTGGTTTTTGATGCCACTAAGAAATCCAACTACGCCAGAGGAAGTCTGCTTCAATGAGGCCCATGGAAGAACAAGGCAGGTAGTGGAGTGGGTATTTGGTCTCCAGAAGGCCAGAATTTGGTGTCTTGACCGGACTGGTGGAGCCCTTCTCTTCTTACCCGGAAAAGTGTGTCAGATCACTTTGGCATGCTGCATGCTCCACAACATTGCCTTGCGGAGGGATTTCCTGTACATCCCAGAGGAGGGGGAGCCTGCAGTGCCACCAGGTGAGAATCCTGAAATGCCAAGAGAGGATGACAGTGGTGAAGAGGAAGGAGCTGTCTTGCGGGAAGATCCCATCAACAGCTACTTTTCATGACCGTAATATGTCATGTGATGTATTGATTGTGACTGTACAGTGAACTGTAGGTATGAGAATGTGTGGAGTTGAGTGTTTTTTCAACAACAAGGGAGCTGATACTTTGCAATATTCAGCCAAAGGCTGCTTGAAGAGTTTGTCTTTGTCATATCCACACCTTGATGATGTTTCTTTGTTTGTGTCACTTTCTTTGCAATGTAATGACATTTGTAGTAGCTTGCTATGTAATTTGTGCAATAGGTATGTTTTAAGTCTATTTGTTTTGTTTTTGTACAGCTACCTTCACCATGACATCCTCATGTGGACATTTCAGAGTTGTGACATTGGCAGGTATCTGATGCCGTTCTGACATGCAAAGTGAACATGGATTGTTCCAGGTAATGTAGGTCACAGATTTGGGGTGTATGAGACCTGTGCCAAGGCAGCTGGCACAGTGTTTGGGTGGAAGGTCAGAAGTGTACATTGGACTTGTTTTGTGTGCTGTGTTGGGCCAGTTGCATCAGGTGTGTCATGTGGGAATGAAATATGTAGTCATCGATTGTGAGCAAGTCATTCACCCTTCACATTGGCTAAACACTATTCTTGTACTACCAGTATGTAGTTGTTGATGTGTTTCATCATTGCAGGCGGCAGTGCCTGTGCCACAACACTGACATATGTTTGTGTCATACCACCAGATCCATGTCTTTGGATTATGATGGGCCTGTGATCAAGGAGTGTTGTACTGCCATGTCTGTGTCTTGGATTATGTGATGTTGGATTACTTTGGTGTGGTATGTGATAAGTCTCAAGCTGCTGACATCATCCACTTTAATGTTTGCCGATTCTGCAGAGCAATGTCTGACAGATCCCTCCCTTCTGTGGTTCTGGGGGTTGTACCTGGCATATGTACTTTGATTCAGTAATGAGTCACACATTGTTATGTAGCAGAGGTCCAGACATATAGACAGCCTATGTGCTGTACACTGGAATAAAATGTTTGGTGTGACCAGATACTTGTAATGATATGTTAGTGTGTAATGGGTGTATTCCTGAGCAGGACACTGTGTACCTATAACATATCCCTCCTTGTACACGTAATTTATGTCTTCGTCATATGGTTTACATGGTCTTAAATCTCTACATAGCAAAATGTTGAAATTAAGCAAGCAGACAATGAGTTTGTGATAGCTGAATTTATTACAGTGCTAATGCAGTAAATACAATTCTGACAGAAAGGAAGAAAAATAATAAAGTGAAGGTGTCAATCATGGTGAATGAAATTATTGAAATAGATGCCACACCATTGTGAGTCCAAACTCCAGAGTAGTACCCAATTGAAACTGCTGGTAGTTCAAGATCAGTCAGCAAGGTGAATGTGTGGCACACAAAGGAGTTCAGTTAGGAAGAGGTCACTTGCTAGATGTGGATGGTATCTTGCTATCCACACCTCTTGGATTCTTTGCCAGATGTACCCGCTTGCATGGAGTGGGAATCTGCTGCTACAGAGGCAAAGGTGTCTGGACCTTGTTCCTCTGGCAGGGCCTCCCTTATAGGGGCAGGCATCAATGAAGTTAGGCCTGGTGTTGATGCACCAAAGGAAGGGGTAGAGTGGTGTTGTAAAGCCCTGCTCAGGGTGGTGTTACTGTCCCTCATCACCCCTATTAAGGAGGCCATGTTGGTATTGTGAGCCTCCCACTGTTCATGCATTTCCCTGTCCAGGTCCCTCTGTAGCTATTTTATTTCCTGGAGTTCGCTTACTAGCTAGCCCATCATGCCTTGGGACTCCTGATAGACCCCAAGACATGGCTGATGGAGACTTAGCCATGAGCAGCACCACTGGCCTCACCCTGCTGTCTCACAGAATCCCTCCCACACACCCTACCCACATGAGCCTTTGCCCTGGCTACAGGGTGTCCTTTCCCAGTGGGTCTTGACCCTTATTGTCCAAAGTGCTGCGCTACAAATCAGGATCTAGGACTGGGGGCACGAGATGATAGACACTGTGCTCAGGACACAGGTTGTGGGGCGAATAGTGTCCTGTGATGTTGAGGAAACCGGGCTGGGAGATGTTGATGTGATCACATTGAGACTCACTGTTGATGTCTGACCAAGTTGCCCAGATGGGCCAGAACCGTCCTCCACGTCCAGATGTCCAGGAGTGTCTTTTTCACTGAGGGCTTCACCCAGGGGGGTAGTGGCAGTCTCTTCTGTGGCCTGTGTGCCTAGTGGCAGCTCGACCAGTTGATGTGAAAGATACAGTGTTACTGGTTGTATTGTCACATCTACCTCCAACATTTTAGTGTTACATTAAGCATAGACCTAGTACAAAGATATTTTGCAGTTTATCTCATTGTGGCAAGTAGCCATGATACTGGTTGTATTGACCTGACATTTATGAAGCATGCCAGTTTCATCTAAGTCAAGCAGCTGCTAAAATGTGCCGATCATTAGACCTTGAGAGGACGGCTTGAGAATGCCATCTTGCCACCAGCGCAGGTAAAACAGTGGCTCGGCAAGTTATGTCTTTGGGCATTTTGAGGCCTAGTTCATTTTTATGCAGGCAGACCCAGGAGTTTGTTGTATATGTGACTGGAGTCGTCACATGGTCAGTCCATTGTGAATGTGTCTATGGCAAATACCATTCTGGTGATGTATCTTGAGGCCTTTGGGATCATTGTTGTGCACACTGTATAAGCTGTCCTTCCTGCCCTCAATAGTTTCATCTTAGGTTAGCTGGTCAACACAGAGCTAGGTTGCCAGACACATCTCTGAGTTGAGCATGATCTGTATCGTTGTCCCTTCCAGGTGAGTAAACATCAATTTAGAGTCAGCAGGTAAGGGTATTTAGACAAGTGACCACTGTCCTTGTTGTTAGAGTTACTGAAACAATTCCTCCTGGGAATTTCAGTCATGTCACTCGCCATACTACACACATACTTGACAAATGGTATCCTCCCAGGTAAGTAAACTTAATTAAGAGTTCATAAACAGACAGACTTGGGCAAGTGAACATTGTTTTTGTTGTTGGAGTAAGAGACATAGGTCCTATTGGGCTTAGCATTCCGGTCTCCCCCTCTACTTTCCACCACCATACAAATGTTATCCTAGCATATGAGTAAACTTCATTTGAGGTTTAAGACACAGGGGTATTTGACATGACAATTCTGGGCTTGTGTTTGGAGTTGGAGAGAGATAGCCTACTGGCCTTAGCAGTCATGTCACTCCCTCTACTTCATACACTTGATAAATATCATCCCCCAGGTGAGTACACTTCATGTGTGAGTTACCAAACAGGAGTCTTTGGAAAAGAGGACTGGACAGGTGGTTGGAGTGACAGTAACTGAGCCTCCTGGAAGTTGTAGTCATGTAACTCTCTGTACTACAAACACTATACAAATATCACCCTCTGGTGTAGAGAAACATAGCCTCTTATGAGTTGCAGTCAGCTCACTCTCACTACTTCCCAATACTTGACACATGTTACCCCTCAGGTGAGTAAACTTAATTTGGGAAGTAACAAACAGTGGTCTTCAGACAAGAGAACACCGGGCTGGCGGTTGGAGTTCAGGACTAGTGCCTGCTGGGAGTTGCAGTCATGTCAGTCCCTGTACTACATACACACTATACGAAAATCATCCTCCCAGGTGAGTATACTTCAATAGAGAGTTGAGACACAGGGGTCTTTGGACAAGAAAACACTGTGCTGGTGTTTGGAGTTACAGAAACAGGATCTCCTGGGAGATGCAGTCACTTTCACTGTTCCCCAATCCTTGACAAATGTTATCCCCCCAGGTGAGTAAACTTAATTTGGGAATTGACAAACAGTGGTCTTTGGACAGGAGAACACTTTGCTAGTGTTTGGAGTTATAGGACTAGTTCCTGATGGGAGCTGCAGTCATGTCAGTCCCTGTACTACACACACTATACAAATATCATCCTCCCAGGTGAGTACACTTCAAAGAGAGTTGAGACTCAGGGGTCTGGTGTTTGGTGTTACAGAAACAGGGCCTCCTGGCATTAGCAGTCATGTCACTCTCTCTCTAGTACATATACTATACAAACATTATCTCCCCAAATGAGTACACTCCATATATGAGTTACCAAACAGGAGTCTTTGGAGAAGAGGACACTGGACTGGTGGTTGGAGGGACAGTAACAGAGCCTCCTGGGAGTTGAAGTCAAGCACCTTTGTGTACTACACACACTATACAAATGGTATCCTCCTAGGCAAGTACACTTTAATTGGGAATTAAGAGACATGGGTCCTTTGACAAGAGTACACTGTGCTGGAGTTTGGAGTTACAGATACAGGGCCTCCTGGGAGTTTCAGTCATGCCACTCTGTCCAGTACACACTATACAAACATTATCTCCTCAGGGGAGTACACTTCATGTGTGAGTTACCAAATAGGAGTCTTTGGAGTAGGGGACACCAGACTGGTGGTTGGAATGACCGTAAGAGAGCCTCCTGGGAGTTGCAGTCATGTAACTTCCTGTACTACACACACTATATAAATGGCATCATCCCAGGTGACTAGACTTCAATTGAGAGTTCACTAACAGATGTATTGTAGCATGTGACCACTGTGATAGGTATGTACCCTTAAACTGATATGTACAAAACTGGGGTATTTGCAAAAATGACCACTGGTCTGGTGTTTGGAGTTATAGAACAGTGCCTGCTGGGGGGGGGCGTGGCTAGCCGGCCAAGATGGCGGACACGAGCCGATAGAGCTCCGTGTCCTGGCTCCGACTTATCTGGCAATAAAATACATATGTGGGGCCAGTGACCACCTAATAACCAGTGGTCCGCTGTGCTGAGTCCCCCTGGACTGTCGGGCATCCGGATAGTGGTTTCGGTGCGCCCTGTCGCTCTGGAGTGGGGCACGCTCAGACGCCGGCGGCGGCCTACGTGGGTGAAACGCAGAGGCAAGATCCCATCAGACTGCGACGCTGCGGAAGACCTATAGTGGAGGCAGCACATGGCCCGACACTAGAAGCAGGAGCGGTCCGCGTGAAAGGTGGGTCGGTGCGGAGGCCGCTGTGGCCGAGTGCCCGGAGGCTGGGAGAGGGCGTGGGCACCGTCTGCGGCACCGCGGACATGGCAGAGGAGTGGAGGACCTATGCCTGACCACCTAAGACAGGCTGTGACACCTGGCGCGCGTTACTATAGAATTCTCTGACCGAATCTGGTGATCGGCCTTCTGGGCGCCCGGTGTGGTTCCCAGTGGTTGGGCCGCTTGTGCTGCTGCGCAGTGACATCTTGATGCGCATGCAAGCAGGCCCAGCCTAACCTTTGCAGCTGCGGTGGCACTGCACTCGACTAGCGGGTGAACTTAAAGGAGGTCTCACTGCTGCTCCCTGGACTGGTCGCAGCAGTTATATGAATCTGGGAGCTGGAAATATGCCCTAACAGAGCGCTAAGAGAGGAGATCAGTTAAATCAGCTGCACTGACGGAGTGGGAAAGGAGCACGTTTGGGCAGTCTCGCACTACAGCATAGCTGAGTCACGGGCTGCAACCACCAAAATAAGACGCCATCTGACCAGGCGGACTAGTATAGTTCCCGGACGATATTCCCTGGGTGGAAACTGCGAGGGGCTGTCCTGGGACGGAAGTAGTGATCTACAGCATCCCAGTTAACTTCGCAGACTGTAAGCATGGTGGGAGCTAGTCGCCTCCACTCTGGAACCGGTGCCAGGAACATGCAGGAGGCAGCAACACAAGACAGTCAAAAGTTGGACGCTGTCCTCGCGGCGGTGGAGCGTATCAGCGACTCCCTGGAGCAGGCCCGAACATCCCTAGAGGGCAAAATCGACACAGTGGCCAGCGAACTTGCTTTGCTACATGCTGACCACCGTAAATTAGCAGAAAAGACAGGTGCACTTGAGGCGCGAGTTGATGAGCTAGCGCCTTCCACATCCAGACTGGAGACCACTATGGCAGATGCAATAGCCCGCATAAGTGAATTGGAGCGGCGTGTCAAAGACACGGAAGGTTGTACCAGAAGAAACATCATACGAGTCATTGGACTACTGGAGGGAGTGGAGGGACGTGATGAGGTTGCATATTCCGAGACTTGGCTTCGGGGACTGGTGCCGGAGGGAACTCTGATGCCTTTCTTCTCAGTGGAACGTGCCCACAGGATCCCAACCAGAACACGACCACCAGGCAGCGGACCCCGTCCCTTTATACTTTGCTTACTCCATTATGCGGACCGGGACGCCATCGTTCGATCTGTTAGATCGTCTCCTTCGCCTCGGGTGGACAATGCGCAGGTTATGCTGTTTCCGGACTACACGCTGGTTGTACAGAGAGACCGTGCCTTCTACTTACCTTTAAAGCGCAAGCTCCGGGCTCTGAACCTTGCATACTCGCTTTTATTCCCAGCCAAGCTCCACATAATCTCAGGGAACAAATCCCACTTTTTCACCGCGCCAGAGGTGGCTTGGGAATAGCTGGAATCTACCGGCCTCACCAGCGGTCGAGACCCGGGGGGAGCCCGCCGGTGCTGAGGAGAAGACGCACCCGTGTGAGGCGAGATCGCAGGGCACAAGACACAACATCTGAGAGGGTAAAGCATGTCCCTGATTTGGAGCAAATCATCCGGGAATGCCGCGAGGCGTTGCAGTCGGCAGTGGCCATTAATACTTCCTCAGCTGCTTCGGAGGCAGAAACTGAAATCTCACAGTCCAATGGCGAGGGTCTTGCTACTCCAGACCAACCTTCCGGGGTGGCCTTGCCAGCGCACCTGGGGGTGACTCCCCAGACGGCAGACAAAATTTTCTAATAATTTCTTACACTATCCTTGCCATATAGATGACCTTCCAGGACTATAACTCATAATCCCTAGTTATATTGGTACCCAAGACATGGTCTGCTCATGGCTATCTCATGCACCAATGAACTGATGAACTGGAGTCGCTAGGCAGAATGGCAGGAAACCTATCCACAGGGGCGCATACATTTTATAGATGCCACTGCTGATCACATACATGTTTTTCCACTGGTCCCACACTTAAATCACTTATACATACCGGGGTCTGCAACCCATCACGCGCTCATCCCCAACTCGCTTGGCCTACCCCACGCTCCTACTAGTGGAGATTTACTATGCATAATTGTTTTGTTGCCCTTGAGGGTTGTTTAGTTTGGGCAGATACCGGTTGTCCCTCTGCTCTGATGGTATTTTGTTTGTTAGAGATGATATGGAGACCACGTTGTATTAGTCTGCCAAAGTGTCGGAACCGTACTAATTTGCACGTAGCTCAGCTTACACACATAGGGCCTCATTCCGACCCGGACGGGCGGCGGACGCCGCCCGCCGGGCGGAAACCGCCCAAACACCGCCCCGCGGTCAGAAGACCGCGGGGGGCATTTCAACTTTCCCGCTGGGCCGGCGGGCGATCTGCAAAAGATCGCCCGCCGGCCCAGCGGGAAAGCGCCTTCCACGAGGATGCCGGCTCCGAATGGAGCCGGCGGAGTGGAAGGTGTGCGACGGGTGCTGTGGCACCCGTCGCGCTTTTCAGTGTCTGCTAAGCAGACACTGAAAAGCAATGTGGGGCCCTGTTAGGGGGTCCCTGCAGTGCCCATGCCATTGGCATGGGCACTGCAGGGGCCCCCAGGGGCCCCACGACACCCGTTCCCGCCAGCCAGGTTCTGGCGGTGTAAACCGCCAGAACCAGGCTGGCGGGAAGGGGGTCGGAATCCCCATGGCGGCGCAGCTTGCTGCGCCGCCATGGAGGATTCCCATGGGCAGCGGGAAACCGGCGGGAGACCGCCGGTTTCCCGTTTCTGACCGCGGCGTTACCGCCGCGGTCAGAATGCCCATGAATGCACCGCCAGCCTGTTGGCGGTGCATTCGCTGCCCTCGGCCCTGGCGGATTCAATCCGCCAGGGTCAGAATGAGGGCCATAGTCAGTTGCTCTTACCACTGACAGCCGCCATGAATAATTACACCGCTCTCATGTGGAATGTGCGCGGCATATGTGCGCCAAAAAGAAGATACTCTATATACTCCTATCTTACAAGACACTCAGAAATAATCTGCTTACAGCGGCGATGGAGAGGGCAGTTATATGCAACAGGTTATTCCTCCTATGCTACAGGCGCTCTTATTTGGATTAAGCCAGGAACCCCTTTTGTAGCGGAAGCCCAAATTATTGATGATCAGGGGCGCTACGCGCTAGTGCAGGGGAGACTAGCAGGACAGGCTCTGGTACTGGGTTCAATATGTGCGCAAAACCTAGACCAGGCCTCCTTTCTCCACTCCCTATCCAAACAGCAATCGGGATGGAGTGACTACCCCTGGCTACTGGGAGGCAACTTTAATAGTGTACTGGATCTTGAATTGGACCGCTCCTTTCCCCTGCTGCCCGCGGCGCCCACTGCTGCACGTGCATTAAACACCTGGACTACATACTGGCACCTGTTAGATATATGGCGTCACCGCAACAACACAAACAGAATTTACTCATATTACTCCGTCCACACTCCTTACATGTACGCCTTGACAGAATATTATGCACACATAATTTATACACTGCAATGCTGGATTCTGATTACATGGGCTGTACACACTCAGATCGTAATCTGCAAATTGTGCGAATGGGCTGGGATATCTCTCCCTCCGACAGTACCTAACTGGAGACTCCGACCTGAGCTTCTAGAAGACAGCATTCAAAGCATCATTGAATGAGGCAATTCCCAGCTATTTTGCACACAACAAGGGTATGGCATCTTCCGGTCTGGTGGAGTGGGATGCTTTTAAGGTTTTTATTAGAGGCCACTGTATGGGAACGCAGTGGAGTCTGCAACGCTCAGTGGAACGCGATCTCACACGGTTGGAGTGCACCCTCCTACGCCCTGATCAGGAGAATACCTGAAGCCCCACGGGACAGGCACAACTATCATCAGCAAAGGCTGAGCATTTATCTCTTCTAGAGCGTCTACGTTGTTTGAATTATGCCACCCTTACAGCGCGCACGCACGCCTCTGCAGATAAGTCGGGCAGACTCTTGGCCTGGCTGACCAAATGTGAACGAGACCATGGCCCAATCACAGGGATACGTTCGGAGTCTGGTGTAATGCTCCATACGCCCTCAGAGATACACTCAGCGTTCACACAATACTATGGGGCCCTCTATGGTTCATCTGCATCACCAACTCAACAGTCCTGTGCAGACTTTCTCTCATCAATCACACTACCTCACCTGACGGAGGCTCAGCGGACCATGCTGGAAGAACCCTTAGAACTCTCCGAAATTCAGGCTAGCATCCACGAGCTGTCTGCAGGTAGAACTCCTGGTCCGGACGGCCTTCTCAACGATTTTTATAGGACTTTTTCCTCTGTCCTGGCACCTCACCTCCTCAGTATTCATGAGGAATCTATACAGGGAGGATCCCTGACGACATCGCAAATTGAAGTGATGTTGATTTCACTTCGCAAACCAGGCAAAGACCCACTGGAGCTTGGTTCCTATTGACCGCTAGCGATGCTTAATACAGACTATAAAATATTGGCCAAGACACTAGCGATGCGCCTGGAAACCATGGTGCCGGAACTTGTACACACTGACCAGAACAGTGTTGTTCCTTCCCGCGACACTTCCCACAACATCAGATGACTATTCCGTATTATGCACTATTCGAAACAAGACTGGCCACGGATGGGATGTCTTGTCCTTGACCTGGAAAAGGCCTTTGATTCACTGCAATGGCCATACCTTTTGAAACTCTGCAGCGGCTCGGTTTAGGACCTCGTTTTCTCCGCATGACTAAGTTATTGTACAGTAACCCTCAAATCTGGGTCAAGATAGGGGGGTGTATTTCGGAGTCACTTGGGGTACACAGGGGCACAAGACAAGGCTGCCCCCTATCTCTGTTGCTATTTCCCCTCGCCATGGAGCCTCTGGCGGCGATGCTACGTGAACGGGGTCCCAAGTGGAGCATTGCATTGGGAGATGGCCTACATACTGTATCACTATATGCTGACGATCTCTTACTGTATTTCGGGGATGTCACATGTGTTCGCACGGTAGTTGGGACAATACTACAACACATTGCTGAGCTCTCTGGACTACGGGTTAACTGGGCTAAATCCTGCCTCTTTTCCTTCGATCCCAATCTCCCGGACCCACTGTTGAGTATCTCTGGGATAGATGTTCCATGGCAACCACATACATTCTGATACTTAGGCATTCACATCTATCACCGAGAGAAGGATCTGTTTGATGGAAACCTGGGATGTGCGGTGACGTCCATTACATCCCAGATTGCTGTCTGGCAAACGCTGCCACTTTCGGTGGCAGGACGCATAGCACTCCTAAAAATGATCGTGCTACCACGACTATTATATTACTTTTCCAACCTCCCATATTATATACCAGCCAGTTTCTTTAGGGCACTGGAGCCCAAATTATGCGAATTCATCTGGAATAAGGGTCGCTGCAGATTCACGCTCAAACAACTTTATTTGCCATTAACACAAGGTGGTCTCTCAGCTCCTAATTTGGAGCATTATTATTTGGCGTCCCAACTCCAGTGGGTATCTAGATGCTGGCAGGACTTCATCTTCCCGACACAGCAACCATTACACGATCATGGTCTATCACGCGAGTGATGCATTTGTTCCACCCACTTACGCGTTCAATGGTGCCAGAGGAGCTCTTCCTCAGAGGGGCCTGCCACTGTTACCGCAGGTCTCTGCAGCTCAAGAAAGGAATAGTTCCATTCGCCCCATCTCTGGCTCTGTTGGGCACACCTCGCGGCTCAGGGGTCATGACTAGCGCGGAGCTGCGAACATGGCATGCCGTGAACCTGCACACACTGGGCAATGGGCAATCTATACCACGAGGGTGGGCTGATTGCGTTTACCACTCTGGCCACTGACACCGGTCTCCCAGTGGGACAATTTCTGCTATATAACTCGCTGCTATGGTGATTGTCGAGAGGGTGGGGAGACATGACAACGGCCCCCCCAACTCATTTTCTAATACAATATATACAGGTGATGGGACAGGGTAGACACCTGGTCAGGTGGTTCACAGAAGCATTCCGTGCCCATGTGACAAAGGAGCAAGTCAAGCTGCGCTGTGCTGGGAGAGGGACTCGGCCTTGACCTTCACAGACTCAAATTGGCAGTCAGCCCTCTCTAGCCACACTACTATTCCCTGGAACTCCAGATTCCAACTCATACAATTCTACATTATACACAGGGCATACCTTACGCCAGCTCGCATTAATAGATACTTTCTTCGCTGTGATGTAGGCTGCCCCCATTGCAAATATTTAGACCCAGATCTCCTGCATATGCTGTGGATTTGCCCCTCCTTACATAATTACTGGGAAGCAGTACTCACTAATTTGTCAGTGTGCACAGCGTGTACAATACCACATACATGGGAGACATGTGCACTGGGTTTATTTCCCAGAGGCCCGCACCACAGAGCCACTGCAAGATTTTTAGATTTGGGATTCATAACAGCTAAAAGGCTGAAATCTGCTGAGGTGCCCACTGCACTGGCTTGGAAACAAGCATTCCTCATCTGGGCGAGGGCTGAGGGAGTAGCACTGAGACAGGAGGACACACTTGGTTTACGTAAATATCCCCTGTCAGACAACTGGGAGACAATGTTGACCCACCTATAAGATCCAGAAACGGACTCTGACTGTACGGAGATGCTATAGTCTATCAGAGGACCCAGTGACTTATAGATCATCGAGACATTGCGAGAACAGGGTAAGGACTTCCCCATAATTGCTGCGCCATACCCATAAGCAACTAAATCAGAGAACTTTAGACACTACACACTTCGAGTTAATACACAGTCCAAAATGAATAGATGCATTCCCACAGCATCAAAGGGATGCCACATAAATGAAGGCACAGCCACACTATTATTAACATATTTGTAGTTAAGGTTCTCCACTGTTTGAAACTGTCACTGTTTACATATTAATATTAATATTGGATCAGCATTGATAAATACATATGTAAGCGTCCGTGCACTCAAATAGGATGGCAAAAGTAACGGAGAGATAGGACTACTGGTACACTGTGCTTCAGCAGGAAGATTCAAGTATCCTTCCTACAGAATGACTATACTGAGACCTACATAAATCCTACAAGAGGTGTTATGTGTTGCATAATATTGGGGTAGCGGCCAATCCCACCCTTTGCAAATGTGATATAGGTACCAATCGTTGCTACTGACACCCCCTGTTTTGCGATATATGTAACAGATGTAAATGTTTACTATGTGGACATTATCATTGGTATAAAATGTTTTGACATAACCGAAATAATAATAAAAAGATTAATGAAAAAAATAGAACAGTGCCTGCTGGGATTTGGAGTTATGTCAGTCCCTGTACTACACACACTATACAAAAGTGACTACACTTCCAATGTGAGTTGCACAATAGAGGTATTTGGAGAGGTGAACAATGGCTGGGTA
Organism: Pleurodeles waltl; assembly: GCF_031143425.1. Lineage (NCBI taxonomy): Eukaryota > Metazoa > Chordata > Amphibia > Caudata > Salamandridae > Pleurodeles > Pleurodeles waltl. The sequence continues at coordinate 639,482,143 of NC_090444.1, forward strand.
GTTAAGTAACAGTTAATGAGGCAAAAGGTGAGCTATGAGAATGCATGGCATAGCAATTAAGTGACATTTTTAGTGTTGTGGCTTACCAGATTCCACTACCCCAGATATTCCTGTCAAGCCCTCAGGATGCAGGATGGCCAATACCTTCTCCTCCCAGGGAAATAGATGTAATGGGGCACTGGGAGGGCCACTGCCAGTCTTCTTGGCCTGCAGCTGGTGCCTGGAGATGAGGGAATGGACCTTGCCCCTGATGCTGGGCCACCTCTTCCTAATGTCCTCCCTTTTGCGCAGGGTGGTGCCTACAGCATTGACTCTTGACAATCCTGTCTCACATTTCCATTGTCCTACTGAGCGGAGTAGGCAGGACTTGTGCTCCAAACAATCAACTCTTATGATTTCATCCACCATCACTCCTAGCTCATCTTCTGAGAAACGTGGATTTATTAAACATGCTATTGTAGAAAAAAAAAACAAATGGATGACAGTGACTTATTAAAGAGGGGAAGTGCAAAAGGGTGCGACTGGACAAAGGTTTGTGCAGGATGTTGTGTGGGATGGTGAAGAAAAGTGATACCTAGTATGATACCTAGTATGTGTACTGTGTGGTAAATAATTTGCTCTGGCTTGTGTGTGTTGCAGTGTAAATGCAAAGGACTGTTGTGTGTGAAGGGGTGTGTTTTATAGTGTCCTTTGAAGATGTTTCTAATGTGGCAATGTGTGTCAGCTGTGTTGTTGTCAAATTCATTCAATGGCATTTCCCGCCACACTCCCTATTGGATGCAGCGTTCCGCTATGACCTAGCAAAGGCGGTCAAAAAATACTTCCAAGTAAATATAGTCTTGGTCCCTAACTTTATTTCGGTGTTCCAAGTATATATCCGTGGGATCGCAAGAGCTAAGCAAGCAGGGGTCCTAAAATCAATACGTATTCGACTGGCCTTATCGGAGCAGGAGATAGCTCAGCTGGAGAGGGAACATTCGGCAACAGAAGAAAAGCAAGTACTGAGTCAGATTCATGAGAAACTAACAGAATTCAACAACATAGCTCTAAGCGAGGTCCAACACATGGGGAAGTATGCGTCAGCACACGTGTATGGGGAGGGGGAATGCGCTGGCGTGACACTAGCAGGTGTGATGTGCCCCAATAGACAGAGGGACCCAATCCTAGAGGTGCAGGGTGAAGACGGTATTCTCATCAAAGACCCAGTAAAAATAAATTGGTTCTGTGAATATTATACATCGCTATATACTGCTAAGATAACCCCAGATATAGATGCAATTGCAGATTACCTGACACAGATCACCATGCCCTGGCTTACAAATACTGACAGAGTAATAGCACGCTATAACCGGTGGAGGTATGTAGAGCCCTCAAGAATTTGGCTGAAGGGAAGGTCCAAGGCCCAGAAGGGCTTACGGTGTCCTTTTACAAGACTTATTGACTTGTTGATCCCACACTTAGATGACACTGTATGAGGAAATGGTGGGTGCCAAGGAAATGCCACCCTCCAGGAGGAAAGCCCTAATCATTACACTACTTAAACCAGGTAAATTCCCCGTACAGTGCTCTTCATATAGGCAATTATCTCTGATTAAAGTGGACACTAACATTTATGCAAAAATTTGGGCAGATATTCTGGCGACAGTGCTGCCTAGAGTAGTAAAGCCGGAGCAAGCAGGATTCAACCCCGGTCGCAGCCTGACGGCAAATCTGCGTACACTATTCGGTGCTAATCAGCACATAGACCTAAGGGTGAGTGCGAATACAGCCTTTCTCAATGCTGAAAAGACATCCGATTCAGTAGAATGGAGCTTTATGCTGGCAGTTCTGCGCCGCATAAGGGTGGGTGACATCTTTCCTTAACTGGTGCAAACACTTTATACAGCACCCATAGCCATAGTTAGGATCAATGGATCTATCTCCAAGGTTATACCCATCACTGGAGGCAGCAGACAGGGATGCCCATTATGGCCGCTGCTGTATGCATTGGTTGCAGAGCTGCTGGTGTGTGCATTGCATGAATACCATGAACACTGGGGTATTAGATTCCCAGGATATAAACTGATAATCTCTGTTTATGTAAACAATACCTTGCTGTATATACGTAATCCCAGATGTAACCTGGCACCCACACTCTGAGAGGTCACAAAATTTGCCACTCTCTCCGGCCTGTGGATTAACTGGGATAAATCTATAGCATTCCCTCTAACACAGGCCACAAACACAGTAAGCATGGATTTCCCCCTTAAGTGGGATACAGGGTCTGTATGCTACCTAGGAATTCAAATACACACAGACCCCCAGGTTGTTATAGTGGACAATTATGGCAAAACAATACAACAGCTGACAAAAAGTGTGGAGAGGTAGATCAGGCTGCCATTGTCACTTGTGGGACGTATAGCACTCATGAAGATGGTGATACTACCATTGTTTTATTCCTCTTCCAGAATATCCCTATCCTGCTGCTGAGGACAGTCTTCTCCACCTTGCAGACTCTTCTTATTAAGTTAGCTTGGGCTGGCAAGCAGCTCAGAGTACAGTGGCAGTTACTGACTCTGCCATATGAAGTGGGCGGACTCAATGCACGCGACCTGGAGATATACCATAGAGCAGCACACTCAATGTTCGCACATCACTGGATGCACGGATCCCCTGAGACTCTACATTTGCAATTAGAACAAGTCATGTAGGAGCCGCTCCCCATGCTGAGTAGGCTGTTTCAGCTCCCGGCCCGCAGGCATAGAACCTTTGACTCCCTAAATGCCACTACCCATGCATGGCAAAGCCTCATGGCTGGACAAGCACTCTCCCAGTTATATTCTCCTCATATACCACTCATATTGTACATGGTTCCGGCTGGGGCGAGACAACAACGCAGTTGTAACGCTTCATAAATTACACGTCAAGATGATGGGAGACTTCTTTAGTGGGAGCATGATGCGTACTTGGGCATTAATAAAACAATTAAAAACATCTTTGGTTAATCTCTCTCTTGTTCACCGTCATGTTTTGGAAGATATTGTCTTGGATGGAGGGTTGCAATCTCCTTTTAATAAACCAGATGGTTTTGTATTTGTTTTTTAGGATATTGTTCCCCACATGAAGGGCTTGGCCTGAAATGCATTGGGACAAGAGGGTGTATTGAATATTATGGCCTGAAGTTCAATCTTTTCTAAAGCAATGATGTTTTACTATATCTGTTTGAAAGAAGATGATGGTATCATGATCCAGGAATAATCATGATTTGTATCTGAGATTCAAACTGAAGAAATGGAGCACTGATTTGATCAACCGTAAATAATTTTTTGAGAAACTTTGAAGGACTTGTTAGCGACTTTCGTCACCATTTCACAGAGAGTGTATTTAGGGGACACCCCTCCCAAGCAGGAGGAATGCTGTCATACTATTTTGAGGTTACACTTGGTATCAGAGGGTGATACCCTAAGGCACCCTGATAAGTGTTTTGATTTAAGCAACAAGTAATAAGGATTATTTACACTGGCCACATTGTGGTGTGCAGCTGTCTACTCTTCGATACCAACTGAAAAACTGTTTCATGTGACAATTACATGAGCTAAAGAACTATTGGGTTGTGATTCTACCCTGACCAATTGCCAGTGGTGAGACAAATTGCAAGCAGTCCTTCCATCAAATTTTGTGTGTTTCATATTTGCAACAAAACATGAAATGGCACCTTATGTTGAACTGCTGCATTATTGATTTAGAAAGCTTTCTGAATGGCTTGCAATGCTTCATCAAACAAGACTGAAGATGTTAGATGCCTTTCTCCAGCCCAAAACAGAAAGATTATTTGGTGCACTCATTCCTAGTGTGGTGTAATGCAGGCTTAGGACCAAATTACAAGTGAGGTGGTCCAAGGACCACCAAAACCGCAGTGGCGTCCTACTGACGCACTCCTGGTAGTCCGACCTCCAGATTACGACCGTGACGGTAGGACCACCGCCAGGATCACGGATCCTGACGGGGTGGCTGCGGTCAGAGTCGTGGCCAGCCAAGATGGCACTAAGTTGAGCGCCACCATGCTGATCAGGAGTCCTCTTTCCATCATCCTTTTCATGGAGGAGTCCCCACCATTAAAAGGATGGCGAAAAACCAGTACTGGGGGCTACAAGGGGGCCTCTATTCTGCACATGGCATGGGCAGTACAGGGGACCCCCCTACCAGCACCCTTGGAATGCACCCTGTCTGCAGTGCAGACAGGGTGCATTCCAAGGGTGCTGTTGTGTGACAGCATTGGCCTCGGCTAGCTGAAATGTCGTAATACGATGTTTCCGCTGGTCAGCCCAGTGGAAACATCGTAATACAACTGGGGGGAGGCAGCTGGCATGACGGCAGCCTCCGAGGCTTTGGCGGTTGGCTGGCCTGACTGCCAAAGTCGTAATGAGGCCCTAAGTCTTGGCCACCATTTAGTTGAAAATCATCCCACAACTCTAAAGAATTGTATCAAAATGGCTGTCTATTTCTGTATGGTTCAAAAGTCTTATGAATGTGTGCACAAATCTTTGATATAAAGTCTGTTTAGTGATATAGACAACTTAGGAACAAAATAAAACAGAACTGGCACACTAAGTAGCAGAATTGTGGCTGATAGTAAGTACTGTGCTGTTTCAGTTGACCATGGCAAGCGGGAACTAATTTAATATTAGGTTGGCAGCTAAACACTAAGGCCCATATTTATACTTTTTTAGCGCCACATTTGCACCGCTTTTTGATGGAAAAATGGCGCAAACTTACAAAATACAATTGTATTTTGCAAGTTTACGCTGCTTTTGCGTCAAAAGAAGACACAAATGCGCCGCTAAAAAAAGTATAAATACAGGCCTAGGTGGAGGCTTTCAGTTACCTTGCCACCTTGAAATCAAACTGATTTACGTGTATACTTGGAGAAACATAATTATGTATTGGTAAAACGCAGAAACACATGATAGAGATGCTGCTAAATGATAATTGATTTTGAAATCTTGATTGGAAACGCAATCAATATTGGTTAAAAACAGAAATAAATAACCAACTTCTAGAGTCATAAACAGGTAAAATGTATACCTTTTAGTCCAGGGGTTGCAAGCATCAGTATAGAAGGAGTAAACACTACGAAAATCACATCTGAGTGGCGGCTCTGTTTACCCTCTTCTGACATCCTTCCTGCTCCTCTGTTACAGCCCACTGGGCCAGGGACCGATCTACCCCTTCCATCATCAGAGTCCCCCAGTCTGTGTGCAATTAAAACATTTAGTGCAAAATGATCAGCAAACACCGAATCAAGAGGCAGCAGAGCTACCAATTATTATTTTTGAATGGTATAACGTTCTGATATCAACCAACCTGTTTCTTTCCACCACCTCCTAGTTTAGTCCAAATTCAGCATTGTCGTGTCCAGCGTGCTACATACTTTAATTTCCAATCCTTCGCCTAACATAAAAAACATCTTTATAACTTCCTCTTTTGAACCCTTCCATCACATTTCTGTGAGGGTCCTGTAATCCTGGTCACCTAATTTTTGCAGCGTTTATGGTCGGAAAAAACAAGAAAATCCTCTAGTTCCAGTTTCTTCTCTCAAATTATTTCTGAAGTCCCTCTTTCAAGCTACTTTATTGAATTTGGAACCTACACAAATCCAAATGTCTGTCCATTTGCTTCTTAGACTTGCACAACAAAAGGCAATGGAACTTTTTGTGACACATCAGCTTAGTCTGGACTTGTCCAAAAGGTGTAGGCATAGAATTGTTTTTGATTTCCATAACTGTACATTAAGCTTCATTTTTAGACATTTGTACTGCATCCCCTAGAAAGTTTACTGAAGGAGCAGGGGGACATGCAGATCCCACACTACAACAAACTTGAAAATCCTGCTAACATCTCCTTTATTAAATGTGGTTACGTCTTTGAACTTTGCCAAGAATTCATATGAGATGACTGTCCCTTAAATGTAACGGAGTGCTAAAAAAAAACCTCTACGGGAGGTTTTAAGTCTTTAATAAGCTTCTGTTAGGCAGACCACATTTGCAAACATTCTAGGAGATTCACATAAAGATCATTTCGCTGAGACCTACTTCCCAAACCATGAGAGATTAGGAAAACAGTTTTCCTGCTATAACGAGACTTTCAATTTGCGAATTATACTCTTTTCGAATATTGTTAAGTGAATTCACGTGACTGTTCTTCTGCAGGCAGAGTCCAGACGGTATAGTTTGGTTAAAGTCTACTTCCTTTGGCTTCTTTTATAAAGATTTGGGTTTTAATATCCCAGAAGAAATGGTATCCACAATTGTAAAGATAAACCTTTTGAGGTTATTGTCTGATACTATTGATTATTTCTGAAAATATCCTGGTAATAAAACAACACTCTTTCATCATACATTTGTTGGTGTTTCATAGTACTCTAATTGACATAAATAACTCTTATCCCTATTTAATGGAAGTAGGTTTTATCAAACTTGAATGTAGGGTTGAGATAGTCCTGTCAGCATTTGCGCTTATGGCCTATAAGTGGCAGAAACCTCTTCAAGGAACGTGCTTAAATCGCTAAGCTTTATGCATAAAAAATAATACAGCATGAGTTTTGCATTAATTTGCTGTTGATGTGTTTAACATAGTTTATATTTCTTGCAGGTTATTTATGTCACTAGAAATCCTAAAGATAACTTGGTTTCATACTATCACTTTACGAACATGTTAAATCAACTTGCAGGGAAGCCTTCCCAAAAGCTGGAGGAATTATTTGAGAAATATCTAGCAGGAGAAGGTAATTTACGCTTGCTATATTTTCAAAGAATGATTAAGAAAAGGACAGCTTTTTCATAAGGAAGAAAACAAATTAAACATCTAGCCTTGTTTTATAGGCTGAGGATAATTTCAAATATATGTACACACTGGTCCTGAAAGAAAATGCAGTCTCTTTTACTTGATTTACATTTATTTATTTAATGTGAAAGCTGTATTTGGCATTGTACCTGACAGTTCTGTGATTCATGGCAAATTTTGTCACAACCTTGTGACTCAAGTTGTAAATATTTTAATTAGGTGCTATTGAGTAAACACTGCATTTCCAATTACTGTCAAGTTACTGTCCCAGCCCTCCACAGGTAATGTGCATTGAATCCTCAAGTCTTACTAAGACGCACTCTGCAGATCCAAATCAGTCCAGTCTATTTTTTCACTCACCAAAAATGCAGATGATGATTATTTGATAAGCTGCTAAAGCAATTGACCAAATATTCACCTGCTATTCACCTGCCTCCACCACCCCCTACTTCCTTGCTCTTTCTTCAGTGGTAGGAGGTTACAACAGCAGACATCTCCTACAAATGCTTTTATCACACATTTGTTTTTACAACACATGCATTTACCATGCATATGTATCTCTCTCTCTCTCTCTCCCTCTATATATATACATATATATATATATATATATATATATATCCAGAAAGATTCATCACACTCCAAGAAACCCCAATACAACTTCTTTATTAAGAACTTTTGCAACCACCAACGCGTTTCAACTCCTTGAGAGCCTTGCTCACAGTGAAAGAGTCCTTCTACTATGCCCCTTAAAATAGTACAAAGTCCGTCCTGCCTGTAATGAGGCATTCTGGAGATCGTAGTTACTTTAAACGCAGAACAAAAACATAACGGCAATATCACATCTAACACAAATCACAATGGTTTTATATTGAATGACTCATTTGTAAAACTAAACTGAAATAACTTTCAAAAAGTAGTTAGCTGTATGTTATGCTCAATGTCAAATCTTTCTGGATGTAAATATTAATTTAAGGGTGGTCTCCTTCGTCACCGGCAGTTGAGTGCGCTGCCAAGACTTTCTTCAGACCTATTGTTTTGAAATATATATACATATATACAGTATATATACATATATATATATATATATATATATATATATATATATATATATATATAGAGAGAGAGAGAGAGAGATAAATATAGAGATATACACATAAGGACCAAGTTTCTATGGAAAGTGCGTTTTTTGTTTTGCTAATAACTTTGGTGCTACTTGGCAAATCTTCATGACATTTTCCAAGAAAATACAACGCTCACATGAGATGCTGTCTGGAAAGTTTCAGGGTGATCTGCCTGGGGGGAAGGGGGTGTCACAAAACACTTTTTCACTTGAGATATCAGGGTGAGCTCGTGTAGCAAGACAGTTCTCAGACCAGGAAGTATGCAGCAGATGGTATGTACAAGTAGGACAGGCTGGTGGGCTTCAGGAGGTGTATTGCACTTTTTCAAGTGATTGGTATTGATCCAGGAAGGATCTTCGGCACTCTACCGTGGTGTTGGTGATCAGTAGTGCTTGGTAGAGTTCCTTCCAGGAACACTGCTGAGTGCACTTCCATTCTCAGACAGAGCAGATCTGACCTGGGAACAGAAACCCTAGAGATAACAAATCAATTGTTTGCAGTATTCTATAATCATATCACCATCAGTTAAACTGCAATGCCAGTTGTAGTTCATTGAGGCATTTCATTTGGGTTTCTGAGCTAATTGTGGCTGTCTTATTCTTGCATGTGGAGTTAGTGGGCTCTACCTTTCTTGACAACTCTGGCTGGTAAGAACGAAAAGGTATCTCATTGTATCTTTAGGACCTTGAAAATTTCCTGAACTAAGGAGGACTCAAAGAGGGTACCACAGTCACTAGCATGGCAGAGGAGTACCCCAAAATGTGGAATGAATCTCTCAGCAACTTCTTTGCAGCAGTTACAGCATCTGCACAAGGATAGGCTCTCCCCCCCAAGAAAAAAGAACACTTACACACAATTACAATGACAGGAATAAGAACTCTAAGGCATCGAAATAGAGTCCATTTGCAGATAGAAGAAGGGTCCCGAAGGATACAGGTGAGCAGGGGAATTGTTCTTGATCCCTTTCTCAATATGTTGAGGTTAGTAGGTGAATCAGAAGTGGCAGTTATTCTGGGTAGCAAAAGGAAAGAATGGTACATACCAGTAGGTCTTTTCAGCATGAATAATACCATCTCTTTAACATCGATCATGACATGATACAAACAAGCTAGGTTGGAGAGCAAGATTTAAGGGGCAACCACACTCCCAGTGCTGTCCCGCCACAGTCCATGAGGGTCTCTTTTACAGTTCTGTTTGATGCATGCTTGTTTCTCCAAATCATATTCTGCTTCCAGCAATGCAGACAAATTATTTAGACTAGACACAGGAAATACGTGTTTGTCATACGTACATAGATGCTTTACCAATGGGAGACAACACAGAATTTTAAGCTGATGGCCTACCAAAGAATTTCCCTATCATCTGATAAAAACTGGTGTGTGAAAAACTTTAAATCACTGTTCTAAATGGGAGAATGAGAGTATTTAATAAATTCTGCCGGTACACCCCGTTCTCCAAATGTGCATACATGAATAATAATTAAATGATCAAACATACATGCACGTTGTTCATAATTATGTACTCAACTACATAAATTTGATTCTAGAAAAGAGACACGCAGACCTATATGTGGATACTCATCTACATATATTTTATTAATATACAATTACATACTGAACAAATACAACAATGCGAGAGTCAGGATGGGGCCTGAGCCAAAGAAGGTACTTCAGTACGGAAGTGTGAGGGCAGTATCAAAACACCAGAGCCAAAAGCTGTTTCAGGACCACAGAGGTGGCTGGTATGTTCTTGCCAGACCCCGCAGCAGTCCAATTTGGTTATGTCTATACTGTCCTCTGAGACACTGTATTAACCCTATATGCGTGTGTGCCTCTCTATGGCTGCCCAAAGAGTCAACAGGTAGGAGGGAGATGCCGGCGGGCTGGGAAACAACAGTGGTCTTGTGTTGAGTAGTGTGCCAGGTCAGGATATGAACCAGGCAGCAATAGTGCATCTTATGGCCTGGTGGGCAGCAACGCATTCACACCCGGCCAGCAGCACAGAAAATCATGTAAATTTTGTTAAAACATGCAAGTCTTGCACCTTACAATGCCAGCAGCACTGAATACCAACTAATTTTGTTAAAACTTGCCAGCCTTTTGCCTTGCAATGCCTCTCAGTGCCCTACAGCCCCACAGCACATTATAATTCCCCACAGTGTTTATTAAAAATACTGAACAAACAGTTCTTTTTTTTAACACGCTCAGCAAACGGTGAGCAATGAACAGGGAGCAACACAGCCTCGGTGCTGACAGTGAATAGCCTTTGAGAGACCAATGTACTTCTCTGCACAGAACCTCGGCATGTGGCCTTCACTCCGAGGTTAGTGGACTGCGGTAAACCCCAGGCCCTGGGTTCAAGGCCTAGCTCCACAAGAGGGTGCCTGAAGGAGCAAAATCCTAAATTGGTGGCCTGACACCATTGTATGCATCATTTCACTCTTGAGTTTGTACAATGTTTCATGTATTGTTGAATGGGAGGAACTAATTACATAGCAAACTGCACAAAGAAATCACCCATTGAATTACTGATACTGAATTCCAATTGTGATTTGGGAAGCAAGACTGGCTTGACTGGCATATGACAGATGTTCTTGTGCCCCTTCCTATAATTCTGTGGCTTGCGGCAATAATCAGAGAAATTGTTCTCAGGGGAAGGTGAGGTGAGGTCCAGCTCAACACCTCCAAAAATATAAAAATTAAAGATAACGCCTGCAAGTAAAGTATAACTAAGGATTACCTGATATTTTGCAAGTGTATGACAAACACGGACTAGAACCCATTTCTGAAAGAGTCGGGTCCATGTGACAGGGAAAAGTGGCAAATTGGAATCTATTAACCAGTACTGGAAGTGTAATTCCAATACAGATATTAGGTTAAATACCATAATGGGAGAGAATGTGTCGCAGCATTACTTAACCAGGAGTGGATTGGAGGCATATTATCTGATTACCGGGACGGCCCATAAAGTTTGGTCCCTGTGCAGGTCTGAGGTCAGTACTCCAACTCTAGGTACCAGTTGCCCCCCCACCCCCGACCTATCAGCAGGAGGTAAATTGATTTAGATGAAAAAATGTGCTCATTACATTCTTTGACAATGCTTCAGTCATTTGGAATTGAAGATTATGTATGCAGCTTGTCACAACTAAAAGGCATGCTTTCAGTTGGAGGCTCAGGTGTGGTAAAGTTCAATTAAAAACAAAGGCTTATAAAGGCAAAAGATCATGCATCTAATTTAGAACTGGATTCTTGGCCAAGTGGGTAAATGTCTTATTCTGACAATGCAATAGCATCAATCTTTGCACAAACAATAGCCCCCATTTAGACCAATTTGAAATTTGCTACACCAATTTAATTGAGATAAAGGACCGGCCCACAGCATAGAGTCTATCTGGAGATTATAGTGACTTAAGCCACCATAAACATGTTTTGGAGAACATCTAATCTAACCGCTGGTTAGTAAACAAGCCCATATGGGCTAGATAAAGTACCCTGGAGGAATTACAACTTATTTTGCAATGATATCCTGTCTAATAAAAATACACCTGTGCCAAACTGATGTGAGAACTTGGAAAATTATTCATTCTCAAAATTCAGTGTCCACCTCGGATTCCCCACTAATTCCTTCTTCCAGGTATTGTGGCTGCTACAGGGGAATTCAGGCATACTGTCGGAATGTACTGAAATCTTCAAAATGAGATGCCAGTAAAGTGCAAGCAGTGGAATTGCAAAATTACTCTAATGCAGCAGTATGTTCAAAATGAGATTGTTCCCTCTGGCAGCAACACTTAACTTGATGTCATCACTGTTGACTATCACAGTTGATGCATTAACCTTCAGTTCCAAAAGTAGACATTCCAAAGGATGTTCTACTTAGAATAGCTCTACAGATCCAGGATTATGATGAAACCATCTCTAATTTGTCTGTATGTAACAAGAAACACAATAGTCAGTCAAACAACCTCAGCCACTGTTTCTGTTGCAAGATCATTGTCAAGCTTGGTGTGCTAACAAGTATAATGAACACAATGATCAACTCATGGAAAAGGACTGAACAGGATATGTTTGACATGCCTTTAGTTGACTGTAGCAGACCTGGAACCAATCTCCATCTCCAATTGGTAGATTGAAAGAGTCTGGTACAGTAAATGATCCAAGTAGAACTAATAGTGAACCACACCTATATCTGTCCTTTAGTGACTCACTTGTTGACCTACCAAATGGGGACAAGCTGGAGCCTGTTCTTACACGTCCTCTCCTGTCCAGTTCCTGCTGTTGTCCCGATATTCTGTGTTCTACAGAACATACAGCCACATAGCAGTGGCAGAACACATTCAATTGAAAACATAACACCCACCTACATCCATCCTTTAATAACTCAGCTATTGACATACCATATAGGGACAAGTAAATACTTTAAAATGAGCCTCTGGCAAAGACCGCTTTAAGTACACTTACAAGCTCCAGACCCAAAGGAATAAGGGGAGAAGCTTCAACTAAATGAGGTATGAATGATTGATCACTAAGTCTGAATGACTTCACCTGTAGATCAGTTACCCTCAGGTGTGTCTGGGAAAAACAAGGAAAGGATAAAAAAGCTAATGCAGAAGAATAATTCTAAGAATATGAGCATGCGCAACTTCTTCCTAAAGAAGGTTTCAATTATTTTGTAAGGTAAAGATTTGAACCATAAGGAGGGAAGTGTGAAACTGCCAAATCATTCACAGTTAGCGCTGAGCTAGCAAGACGTCTTTTCGAGCAAAAGGCAAAAGGTTAGTTGGGCTCTAAGAAACAATCTGATCAGCCAAGTGCCAGAAACTCGAGAATGGGAACAAACAATATTGTTCTTTTGAATCTTGATATCCTTGAAGACCAGGAAAGGGCATGTTATGAGGACTAACTAATCGAGAACAGACAAACAACATTTATATATTTCCTGTCATTGCAATCTATTGCTATCTTTTTCAGAATGATAGGAGTACTTCGTGGGAAAAGAGCAAGACCCAACTAATGTGTCTCCAGGGACTGAAGGAAAGACACGAATGGAGACTAATTAAACAGTTGGGATGGATAAGAGCATTACCAATCCATTAGCATCGCAATATAAGAATGACAGAGGCAGAAAGCACAGGTTTTTTTCATATGATCTTGATCATACAGTTGTAAATTCACTTCACAAGGCAGTACTCTATCAATGGATGCAGGTTTGATGCATACAACTGACATCAAAGCCAAAGCGCAAAAAAATGCACATCCGTCTAGAAAGAGAGATGGCAGAAGCCAGCAGAATATTCCAACATATCCAATGCAGCACTACAGTTAACAACATTGAGGGTATTGACCTGGCGTAAAAGATAGAGCACAGCTATTCCTCCCCTTTGTGCATACAGAACACCCATATTGCAAAGTTGCCAAATGTGAAGAATGGAACAACCATACCTATACTATAAAGTACCCAGAGTAACAAAAACCCATAGAGACAATATTACTATCTCAATCTCTTGCCATCGAAAGGTATGAATGATCTGCCTATTGACAAATAAGTCAACTGGCACTGCTTATTTCAACGTCGATGATTGGGGCTGACTTCCACTGTTGCTCGCTGCAAATGCGCCAAAACAAGAGCAATTGAGAAGTGTAATGAGGGGACCAACCAAGGATCCTAAGAATACTAAGGGGGTCATTATGACCCTGGTGGAAGGCGGAGAAGCAATGGTAAGACCGCCAACAGGCTGGCGGTCTTTTTTTTTATATTATGATCATAGCGGTTACCGCCATGGTCATCTGCCACTTCTCCGTTCCGCCCGCCGGGCTGGAGACCTGGGTCTCCAGCCCGGCGGCTGTCACTATACCGCCGGCGGTATTTTGACCCAGCTTACCGCCGTGGATTTCCTGCGGTTGGAACCGCCATGAAATCCATGCCGGTAAGCACTATCAGTGGCAGGGAATTCCTTCCCTGGCAGTGATAGGGGTCTCCCCCACCCCCCCACCCCCACCCCGACTCCCTCCCCTACACCCCCACCACCTCTGCCACCCCCCAAATGTGGCAGGACCCCCCTCCGCACCCCGACCCCCAACATAACATCATTCATGCACACACAACACACACGCAGGAACCACCAACACACAGACACACACCGACATACATGCTAACATCCACACACACAGTCAGACACGCACACCCAAATTCAAACGTACACGCACACATCCATACAGACATACCTTCAGACATACACGCACTCATTCCCAAACACACAACATCCCACAAGCATACATGCACTCACACACCCCCTCTACATACACACACGCACACCTCCACGCATGCACACAACACACAACAACCCCCGACCACCCTCCCCTCACGGACAATCGACTTACCTGGTCCGACGATCCTCCGGGAAGGGACGGAGCCATGGGGGCAGCTCCGCCGACACCACACCGTCAACAGAACACCGCCACGGCGAATCACAGGACGTGATTCGCTGGGTGGTGTTCTGTTGGCGTGGCGGTGGAGGTGGAGCAACCTCCACTTCCCCGCCTCCCGCCAGTATGGCTGTTGGCGGCTCTCCATCCGTAAAAGGACGGAGAGCTGCCAACGGTCATAATAGGCCGAGCGGCAAACCGCCACCACTTGCGGTCTTCCGCACGGCGGTCCCTCAGCCGTCTTGGAAAAAGACCACCGAGGTCGAAATGACCCCCTAAGAGTTTACTTTTCTGGAACATTGCCATGACAGTGAAATTAAGACCAACACCAGCACTACAACAACATTATTTGATTACAAGAAACCCGGTGTCCAAAACAAAATTTTGCTTACAAAATCACACTACATGAAAAAACCTGTAGTTAAATTGTCAGACAAAGGCTGCCTCTCGGGTGGGTGGGTGGATGGTTTTATTTCCGTTGGGTTGAGTCCTGCAAGGAGAGATTCAGATAGTCTACAATTATACACTAGCTATGGAATTAATCTCAAGTGGTGTCAACAGTCAATAAGTAGTTATTTTGTATAACATGTGTATTCATCCTGACTCGATGAACAAACAACTGACACAAAACGTGTTGTTGGAGCACATTCAGAAGCTTCCAGCAAAGAATCTGCATCCACAGCTCCTAATCCCGGATCTGGTGGATGAACTCTATAGTTACTGGAGAATTCCTAACATGGTTTCAACTCGAAGACCTTCTGGAAAAAGTAAGCAACATTTTTGAGAATCAGTTTCAATGGGCTACTAACCCCAGATATAACAACAATGCCAACACATTACTATGGCGGAAAACAGAATTTGTTAACCTTTTATCTTGTAACTTTGACTCTATTAAAGCAAATTATGTAAGTATAGTCCTGCAACCAGAGATCAATCATTGGCCTCAAATAATGGAAATTAACTAGGGACTCAATTATAATGAACTGCTGAAGACAATTGTTGAGGGCAATGATAATATCAGTTTTCAAAAACTGAGATGGAACTCATATTGCCATAAGAAGTACTAATACTGGAGAAGGTCCCAGGTTGAGATAGCTTTAGAACATTTCTTCCTTTTAAGGTCAGAAAATCATAAAACAAGAATTTGACTGGGAGCATATTCTTACATCACTAGTAGATTTGTGTGCTTATGATTCAAATCCTGCACCCAAAAATTCGGACTAGTCAGACAACTATCCCACAATTGCATGGTACACTCCCACTGTAAGAGCTATGAAGAAACAACATAATGGGCTTGTAAAGCATTTTCCATGGTTGCATACACCAACAGCCCATCATGAATTGATGCAGTTTACATAGTTAAGCACAAAAAATTAACATTCAAAATAAAGTGGTGCCCTTATCAGTCAGACAGTATTCCATTGTGCAGAGAGATTTTGTGGACTAATTCGCAATCTTGAACAATCAGCAACAGTACATAACTACACTGGCGCAGTAACATGGAGGACCAAACTGACTAAATTGTATTTCAGCCCTGTGGCCAACCAGGGTTCATAGTGGCCTCATCAGAACCTTGATCCCTCAGTATCTAAACAAGGGGCTGCCTTTACTGGTAGACATCACCAATATGGCAGTAATAGAGGAGGTGATACAGTGGGCTAGCTCTCTCACATTGGGATCACTGAGGAAGTAATTCTGGGGGCTTTTTCTTCCTCCAGAAGTAACAGTGTACAAGGCTCCAATTGTGTACTTGTTTCCTTCTTCAAATAATCTGAAAGCTGCAAGAGACCATTATTACAACACTTTAGCAGACCATGAATTTTGAGATAATTCCAGACTCCTGGAAGTGTTCGATTTGCACTCCATCCATGAAAAGGCAGCTCAAGTGATCCGAAAAGCTATAGAACTAATACAGTTTTAGATAGCATTGCTAAAATGTTTGCTCAACTGCTTCCAAAGAAGCTTGAGGACTGGGTTTCCGGGAACAGTATTTTAATACTGCAACAGACAGGGCTCAGAAAAGGATCTGTTGCAATGGACAACATCAAGGCGATCAACCTATTGGTGCACAAACCCATCAAAAGAGGAGCATCTCTATAGACCTGCTATTTGGACTTTTGTACCTCATTTGATTGGGTGAACAAAGCAAATACTTTGGGGGAAATAACACTCTTGCGGCATTCCACTAATACCGTTTATTGCAATCCAAACGTTTCATACTCACACATAGGTAAGAGATAGTTTGAAGCAGGGCTGTTTACTTGCACCCATGTTATTTAACCTTTATAAAGCAGACCTAATAACTTCTTTGATAAAGAAACAAATATTGTCTCCCAAATTAAGCACCACTCACATGCCTGCCCTTCAGTACGCTGACAATACAGTTCTGTTAGATTATACTCCAACTCACTTAAAATGAGTCTTGACATGTCTCCACCAATATAATGAACAAAACATTCTTAAGCTGAACCTAAAAAAATCAGTACACTCCAGTTTTGAAAAATCACTGGTGTCTGTTCATGGCGGATTGGTGGAAAAAAGATCTTACTGATGGAAGTTTACCTGTCTCTAGGGCAGTGCTTAATTTGTGCTTGTCATTTCCTGTGCAGAGCACCGGCACTTATCTTTCAGGGCCGGGGATTATTCTTCCGCCTCAAGCATTTGCTGCGAGAAAAAGACACATATGGGAAAGACGGAGGAAGAGAAAAACCAAAAAGTGTCACAAAGGGAGAAAGCAGAAAGCTGCAAGAGTGAGCTGAAGGGGCAGGGAGTGGCTTTAAAAGGATAGAAGAGCCCCGAAATGGCTTCAGGATTATGCTGCCTTAGTATTCTGTCCTCCCAAATTTAATTGCAGCAGTCGCATGTTTACGAGGAAGGCTTTGGGCACCAGCACGTTTTTATTTACAATTTAAGCACTGCTCTAGGGAAGTGGTAGGGTCAGGAATTAAATGACAAAGTTCAGCTCTGAGCTAACTGCAGAAACTACACTACAGCTTGCACAGTCCAACTGGCTGTTCTTTTTAGAGCCAGATTGACTCCTGGGTCCACTTATGGTTCATCAACATGTGGGGCTAAGCTAAACTCTGCGAATGAAAAAACCTATTCCACCATGATCCGTGCAGTCTTTGGCCTGTCAACTGCCATTTACAAATGGAATTCAGTCTGATGAATCTTGGCACTTTGGTATTTCTTCAGTTTCTGAAGTATTGCTTTAGGCTGAAGAATTCAGAAGTAGGAACTCTAAAAACAATAATCTGGAATGAATTAGGTGTGCCCTTAAATTGACATACCTCTAATAGAATTGCCAACTTGTACTGAATAATACATTAAATGGATCATATGGAGAAATGGGAAATTAGTCCACAATATAGTGCCTTCAAGGTTATTACCAGAAAAGCAGCAACAGTGATATTGTATTACAAAAAGATTGAGGAATTCACTAACTTGACATGTGGGCCACCTCTTTTATCAACCTATTTCTCACCGGCTGCCCAGCATTATATGGGAATGAAATTGAAACACTCATGTAGAATTAGGTATATGATGCTCAGGTTTCTTTTGGATCCACTAGCATCACTGAAATATGGACTACATTTATTAAGGATTCAGGATTTCAAATGCTGTAGAGGTTGCAATTTTTATTCTTAGTCGATGGAACACATTATTTGCATATTCTCACATGTGTCTAATGTGTGCAGACAATTTCTTAGAATGGGCATACACTCAATTGTAACAACATTAATAATGTGTCTGCAGGGCATTGACAGTCAACTGATCTATTGATTAATTAATTGAGGGATCCTGGCAGCTAAGTAACTAAATAAATATGACAACAAGAGGCATTCTGTGGAGTGTTTGAAAATAGTCACATCTAACTAAGAAGATAGTAAATTGATGTTAAGATGTCAAAAACCAGACCTAAGGCCTCTGACATATTGTTACTCAAAGAACCAACCAGGTTAACAGCCTTCTCTGTAACCAATGCAGTCTTACACTATTAAGCATAATCATTCCCATTAAGCAATTGTCTGGCATGAAATTCAATATTTACAAAATTACAATTCGCAAACCAATACACAACACTTCCTTAGAGGGGCTTACAAGGATTGTCACAGTGCAAAACTCCCACCCCCAGAGTTTATCAGAAGGGCTGATTCACACCTCACCCTTGCCTATTAGAGTTATCTGAGACACACCATATAATAAAAAACCTCCAGTATTTAATATAATATAATCTAATACTGATAAACCTTTTAGGGCCTTTTGATTTTGACAAATACTTTTCACAATAAATAAATGAGGCTTACTACCTTTGTCATAACAGACCATACCTATGAAATATGACATAAAATTTACTATGAAACCAGGAAGACTTATAGCCATAACCTTTGCCATTGGCTTGTCACAATAACTAAGTCAGGTCGACTGTATTGCACATAAATTGGCAGCTATCAGGAATAGGGTCATGCTGACAAAATACCATGCAATCCCTATAAAATGCTGATTATCACATTGCAAATCTTCAATCCGAAGTACTTGAGGAGGTAAATAACACCCAAATTCTTGCGTACTATGGTAATCTGTGATATTCCAGGTAAGAAAGTACACATGTACTGCCTTCAATGTAGTGTAATAAAAAGACACCTTGCACTGACCACCACTTCATAGAGGAGAGTCCTGGAGTTATCACCACCTGGAGCACTTAAAAGCTCCTTCATCATCCCGCAGCTCGGAGCTCTTGCACCGCCCACCACTTCAAGGGGCTACCTGTCCCAGACTGCTTTGGGCCTCAAGAGGAGGATGCCCCTGGAATCATTGCCACCTGAAACATTTAAAAGCACTTACTTCATCCTGTAGCATGGGATATTTGAACCGGCTGCTACTTAAAGGGACTACCTGTCTCAGACTATTTTGGGCTTTGGAGAAAGAGGGCCCTGGAATCATCACTACCAGGAATGCTTAAAAGCACCTTTTTTGTTCTCCAGGATAGGACATGTGCTGGCCAGGGGGAGGGCCCATCCTACTCTGTCAGAGTCTGGAAGAGGCTAGGCTGAGCCATCCTCTTGGCTGCAAGACTAAAGGTACTGTAATACTCTATCTGAAAACTTAGAGTAAACAGCTGCTGTGGCAGGAAAGAGGACTAGCTTGTTGCAGCTTTATGATCTATCTCAGTTCTGAGTGCCGCTCAAACTACACACACAATTAGAGGTCTGTGCTGTAAAAAAGCGATCAACACACAGCTCACCGAGTTAATTGAGACAAACCACATGCTAAATACCTCCCAACCTGGATTCAGGAGCAACCACAGCACTGAGACCGCACTTCTAGCAGCCTCGGATGACATCCGCACCCTATTGGACCACGGTGAAACAGAAGCCCTCATCCTCCTCGACCTCTCTGCCACTTTCAACACCATCTCCCACAGCACCTTGTGCATCAAATTACACAACGCGGGCATATGCGGCAAAGCCCTGGAGTGGATCTTCTCCTTTCTCACTGATTGAACCCAGAAAGTCAGCCTCTCACCTTTCACTTTGAAACTGACAGAAACCAGCTGTGGAGTACCCCAGTGCCCCTCTCCGAATCCCACCCTCTTTAATGTCTACATGACCCCGCTTGCCAATATCGTCAGACACCAGGGGCTCGTTATTGTCGCATACGCCAACGACACACAACTAATTCTCTCCCTGACCGACGAACCATTGACAGCCAAAAGCAACTTTCTCAATGGAATGAAGGCAGTCATCGACTGGATGAAAGACAGCTGCCTCCAGCTCAGCTCGGATAAGACATAGATCTTTATCCTTGGCCCCAGCCCCACCGCCTAAGATGACTCCTGGTGACCCACTGCCCTTATACTGCCCCATCTCCCACCGACTATGCATGCAACCTCAGCATCATTGTCAACTCCTCGCTTTACATGGCCTGCCAAGTCAACGCTGTTTCATCCCCATGCTTCCACACACTCTGCCTGCTCCGGAAGATTTTCAAGTGGATCCCCATCAGCACGAGTAGAACAGTCACCTATGCACTCACCAGCAGTAAATTTGACTACGGCAACGCACTCTATGCCAGCATCACCAAGAAACTCCAAACAAGATTCCAGAGAATACAGAACACCGCGGCCAGACTTATCCTGGAGCATTTTATTTTATCTCAAGTGTCACTCTGTTTTACCTCATTTTAGTTTAGTTTCCTTTTGGTCTTTTGAAAGTATTTATAGCGACCAACTTTCATTGGAATTTTTTTTTACCTTTGCTCTTTTTATATGGGAAAACTTAAAGATAACGAATCTGCCCAAGGAGTTTCTAAGCAAAGCAAGGAGATAAACAAGTCTAGAAACAATGTGCTTATTGAAATAGGCTTGTTGATTGAAAAGGTGGAATAAATCATAGGCAATAAAAAATTCCAGCAAGAGGCCTAGGGAGTGCCAAACAAGAAAACTGTACGTGCATTAAATACGCTCCCTTATTTATTTAAAAATAAAATGGTAGGGAATGTTGTAGCCAAGACAACAACTGATGTAGACGCTACTTTGCATTTAGCCATTGTCAACTCTGAATGCTTAGATCCACATCAAGGGCTCTCTTTAGAATCAACTACAGTCTGTAGTAATCGTTTTTTGCCTCTTGTAACCTCAGATGTAGCCCAAGGGTCCCCGTTGACCTAAAGCAAGACTGGTGACCAAAGAGCTCCAGTGTAGCCTCTTGCATCCTTCCCAGACATCAATTCAGAGCCAATGATGGAGTTGATGACAGATATTGCTGGCCTTAAGACTATTGCATTGCACCTTGCAGACATGGTGAAGCAATTTCTTGCAGTGATAGCTGAGGCTGATCCCAACAGAATAGGTCAATGTGGAAAAAATATCTCTGGCAACACTTAAACATTACTTAACTCATCTAGTAACAAGAGAGTGAGGTGACCTTAAGGGGGGCTAGTCACAGGCCAGTCCAGGGTGCTCTTATTAGTAGGGCCACCATGGCAGCTAAGACAACGAGAAAGGCTAATAACCTGGTGCTGTATAAATTAAAGGCTGGCTTCCAGTATGGACAGGCTGGTGAGGCCTTGCATTTGGCCTCTGTCTGACAGTGAAAATCTATATAGAACATTTCAGTCTACCCAAAATGCACGTCCAATAGCTACAAATTATCGCCTAGTTGACAACAAGAGGCCTGTCCCATATGTTTACAAAGGAGGCTCTGCTATAGTAGCCCAGATGTACATGGCCAGTGTACCCAAACTTTCTTCTCTAGCATGAGAATTCATTTAAAAGTAAGGTCATACACTGGATACGCCATGGCAGAGATTGTAGATCAGTGATCAGGGAAGATATTTCCAGTGCCTTAAAGATGTTCTGGTAATAATACTTAACATGACTGTATAGAACTGACCTTTGCTGATAGAAATCTAGATGACAGTTTAGTGCCTCTTGGAAAGAGGACTAGCTCCCCCCGAATGGCTCCACCATCTAATTTAAATCTCACTGGTTTGATAAACAACTAGTTAACCCCCATCCTATTTTGGATCTACAAAATACTCATGACTCTAGTTTAGGAGATGTTGATTGACTGTGAGAGCTTTCCTCTTTCACCTGCCATGTAAGCAATGGTAGTGAGAAGAGCCCATTCATGAGGGTAGGTACCACTTTGTTTATTATAACTAATTTGATTTTTTCCCCAGTACCCAGGAGCAGGGGCTCGCAGCCCCTACTTAGCTCACTGCAAAATACCCAGAAAACCAACACTTTTAACCTATAATGATCTTGCCCCTGCAGTCTTATACCTCACAAAGTATGCCTAAACCGGACAAGATTGACACGGTATCAACTGTTTCTTGAAATAGAGCAGTCTTAAGGTCTAAAGATGTGCTGCCGGACTGGAATACTTTCATTGAGGGGTTTGATATTTCTATCTTCCAGTAAACATGGAGCACTGAGCAAGGCTGGGTATATCAATTGGATTACGGCCAAGGCAAATTTTTGTGGCCGACCGTCTGGAGGATTCCCAAACATGGTCAGAATCTCACTAAACTGTAAATCTGACAGAGGCTTCTATTTGCAGATTCCTTACCTTAGAATTTCCCTCAGGTGTCAGACTGGATCGGGAGATTTTTCTTCCAGCAATACTCTTGCATGCATTGTTGACATGATGGTTGCCGTGATGACGTCTGTTAGTTTCTTCCCGTTACACATGCAGATCTGGAGAAGAGCTACCCTTAGTCATTTTTTGACTAGCTTTGAACTTTTTGTTGTTATTTTTTACTTTTTTGGTGTGTCGAGGAATGTCACAGAAGACTGGGTTCAAACCGCGTGACTCCTGTCACCGAATGATGTCTGTGATGGATCCCCACCTCAGGTGTTTGTGGTGTCTTGAGCGCGACCAAGACCCGAAGTCATGCTCCAAGTGCGGGCCATGAACCCGAAGGCTTTGAGGGAGTGGTCCCTGAAGCTCACGGTGGCCGGCACTTGACTCTGCATCATTCTCACTCTCGTAGGAGAGGAATGGCTCATGGATTCACCACCACTCTTTATCGTCCCATTCTAAATCTTAGGGCCATAAGATGAAGAAGTTGAAGAAGGCCAAACATTCTTCAGCTTGGTCCCATCGCTCTGCTGATGCGATGCGGGAGCAGTATCACTGCTCTAAACCTCCTTCCATGATTCCTACTTCTGAGTCAGCTCTGCTCCATCCCTGCCCAACTGAAGGAGTTTTACGAGGCCATGCTCCTCATCTTTGGGCAGACCGACCCCCCTGTGGTGCCTTTAGGGCCTTGGGGATCGGACAGGGGCCCCTCAGGTTCTGTGCTGGCGGCTTCCACTCCAGCCACTGAAGGCCCCTCTGGATCCATTGTCGGATGCGAGCCGACAGAGGTTGTGGCAACGCAACCTTCCCCGGCAAAGACGTCAATGCTCCAACTGCGGGTTGGGCCCACAATCGCCGGAATGGACTTCGATTGGGTCTTCTCACCCCAGGTTGGATTCTGACCCTTTTTATTATGGATACAAATATGGGGAAGGATTGGAGGGGACGCTGGACCCTTTGGAATACCAGCAAGGCAACCCTGACTGGGCACATGAATTGGGCACAGCTAGTGGCCTGGATACTTCTCCAGATGCTGGCATACTTTCTCCTCCTACCGTGGCGACATCGGAGGGAGTGTCTTACTTCATGGTGGTTAGTAGGGCGGCTGAGGTCCTTGGCCTTGAGCTTCCTTCTTTTGCAGCCAGGAATAACCTCCTGACAGAGGTGCTTCAGTCTAGGGCTTCCACTTCAGAATTTCTTCTTTTATTTAATGATCACTCACCGATGTCCTTCTGGGTACTTGGTCCAGACCCAGGACAGGGGCTACTGTAAAAAGGACAATCGCCTGCCGCCATTTACCCACCCCGAACAACCCTAAATTCCAGGCCCAACACCCCACCCTTGAGAGCCTTGTCATCCAGCCTTCTTCTTCCTCTGAAGCATTCCCCTCCGCTCCCTCAAATAGGGAATCAAAAAGACTGGATCAACTTGGGAAGAAAATGTTTTCTTCCTCCAGTCTGGCATTGCGGTCCATGAACACCGCATGTCTTTTGGGCCACTATACCCATTCATTGTGGGATACAGTTGTGTAGGTATTACCACAGGTCCTAGAGGGGGCCCGGGCCATCATCTCCCAAGCCATTGCTGATCGGAGGGATGCGGCTAAGTTCACAATTTATTGTGGACTGGACAAGACAGACTCACTATGTAGATCGGCTGCATCAATGGTGGCCTTGAGGCACCATGCGTGGTTGAAGGCATCTCATTTTTCGGGGATGTCCAACAATCTCTCATGGTCATGCCCTTCGATGGCACCTGTCTCTTTGGAGACAAAGCGGACTCAGCGCTCAGGAGGTTCAAGGAATCCCGGGCTACAGCTTGGTCCCTTGGCCTTGCGGCTGCCCCTTGCCAAACACAGTCTGCTTTTTGCCCCTTCCATGGTCACAGAAGGGGCTCCCTGTTGTATCCTTTCCTTGCCAGCCACTGCACAGGGCAGAATCCCACGGGCTCATGGGACCAGGGAACAGAGGTCTGCCCAGTCCACCCGTGCCGCAGCCTCCAAACCCTCTAAGTCCATTCCACCATCTCAGACCAGTTGGGGGCAGGATCTGCCACCGCCTGCCTCACTGGGAATCCCTCACGATGGACAGGAGGCAAATAGTCTGAAGGGGCTACTCCTTCCCCTTTGTGACTGCCCCTCCGGCCATGCCTCAATCTGATGGGCAGCTTATCAGAGGATCACCTGGCATTTTCTTACAAAGAAGTCACCGGCTCTCTTGGTCAAGCGAGCTGTAGAGAGGGTCCCTGCGCCAGAACTAGCTTGTGGTTGTTATTCCCGCTACTTTCTGGAGTCCAAAAAGGACAAGGGCCTATGTCTTATCCTAGATCTTTGGGCCTTCAATCTCTTCCTCAAGAAGGAGAAGTTCAAAATGCTCACTCTGGCTCAGGCCCTGTCTGCCTTGGATCCAGGAAACTGGATAGTAGCGTTGGGCTTGCAGGACGCTTACTTCCATATAACTGTCTTGCCGGCCCACAGGCGCTAATTGCGATTCGTGCTAGGTCACGAGCACTTTCAATTTACTGTGCTCCCCTTCGGCTTTATTAGCACCCCCTCGGGTGTTCACAAAAGTGGTGGCAGTGGTTGCAGCTCATCTGTGCAGGTTATGGGTTTCAGCCTTCCCCTACCTCAACAACTGGCTGTTGAAGGTGAACATGCCCCAGAAAGTTGTCTCTCACCTTCAGACTACGGCGAACCTTCTGCACTCGCTGGGGTTAATTATAAACATGGTGAAGTCACACCTAACTCCTCAGATGATCCCTTTTATCAGAGATGTTCTAAAGCAAGTCCGGAATATTCAGGCTATGATCTGATGTTTCTGCCTTTATCATGGATTTCGGTGAGAAAGATTCTGAGGCTGCTGGGCCTCATGGCCTCCTCCATCCTGCTGGTGACACATGCCAGATGGCATATGTGGGCTCTGCAGTGGGACCTAAAGTTCCAGTGGGTGCAGCATCAGGGAATCTCTCTGACATGGTCCAGATTTCAGAGGGAACTGCAAAAGACCTGCAGTGATGGTTTTCGAA
This sequence comes from Pleurodeles waltl, assembly GCF_031143425.1. Classification (NCBI taxonomy): domain Eukaryota; kingdom Metazoa; phylum Chordata; class Amphibia; order Caudata; family Salamandridae; genus Pleurodeles; species Pleurodeles waltl. The sequence goes on from NC_090444.1 coordinate 639,507,616, forward strand.
TCGCAATCGGGTCAACAGCAGATCCCTCTCCCTTCCCCAACCAGATCTTATAGTAGTAACAGATACATCACTTCTGGGATGGGGCAGCTGCATGGGAGAGGTGAAGATCAGAGTTCTCCAGTCTCCACATCAATCTTTTGGAGCTCCGGGCCATCAGGTTGCAATAAAAGCACTCCTTCCCTCTCTAAAAGGGAAAGTGGTGCAAGTGTTCATGGACAACACCACTGTCATGTGGTACTGCAACAGCAGGGAGGAGTGGGGTTGTGAACTCTTTGTCAAGAGGCTTTGCACCCCTGGATGAGGCTGGAACACCAGGGCATAATCCTGGTGCTTCATCATCTGGGGGGCTGTCTGAACACCAGAGCAGATGAACTCAGCTGTTGATGCATAGTCGATCCCGAATGGAATATCCATCTGGAGGTGGGGCAAGGCCCTTTCAGCAGTGGGGAGAGCCTTAGTTAGATCTGTTCACCTCCGCAGAGAACGCACAATGTCAACAGTGACGCTCTTCATCTTGAGTGGAGCCTTCTTTACGCCTTCCCGCCTATATCACTTCTGTCCAGAGTTCTGAAGAAGATCAAGAACAACTAGGCCCAAGTTATCCTTGTGGCTCTGGACTGGACACAAAGAGTATGGTATTCAGAGCTACTAGGCATGGCTACAGATCCTCCCATCAGACTACCCCTTCAGGAGAATCTTCTGTCGAAGCAGCAGTGGACGGTTCTCCATCTGAACCTGTCCAATCTTTGTCTTCTTTCGTGGAGATTGAGAGGCGCAGTTGACAGCTTTTGAACTTCCACTCGAAGTCTGTGATTCTTTACCGACCTGCCCATCCTCGCCTCACTGCGAACTAATTTCTAGGAACAGGGATTCCTTTTTCAGGGCCCTAGTTCTGGGACACCATTCTCAGTGTTCTTCATGGCTCCACGCTACTGCAAAAAGAAACTGACGTCAGCGTGCCGGGGTGGTGCCTGTTCCTCTCAGGTTAACAAAGGACGTTGAACTAGACAATAACAAAGGTAGTGTCAAATGGCACCACTTAGCAGCTACCCCCGATAATCTTCTTTCTGTGTGCCAAGATCTACTAAGTGCCACATCCAATCTGTGTGAATTATTGACTAATACTATCAACATAGGGGAAGCAACATGAACTTGTACTCACTCATCCTGTTTTGACCAGTTAGGTTTGTACTTTACTGCTCCTAGAACTCAAACAGCAAAAAATCCTTGCAGTAGCAATAACTGGTTTGTACTAGATTAACTAGATTGTAGATAGGCCAGAAGGCAGCTAGCAATGGCTATTAAATCAAAAGCGCTGGCTCAGAAAACAGCTTTGAGGAACCCTGTAAACAAGTCCAGCATAAGACAATGTGAGAATGGGATGAGAAGAGATGGTGTGGTTTATTGGAATGTTGCTTTGACAAAGAGCCCTGAAAATTCTGGTCCAAGGTGATGTTTGGAAACAAAGCATTAAACCACTGCCTGCTAACCATACTCTGCTGCTTGACTGGTTTAAACATTTCAAGGATGTATGTCCTGATGAATCCCAGATTCATTTGTGTGATCCCTTTTTACAGCACAATGTCCTTAAACAAGATGCAGGCCTTGAAGGTATCAGGTTACACCTTTCTCCATGATAAAGAAAACTTGTCTAAATACATCTTACCATTGACAAATGCATTTTCTAGGGGAGTAACTATTCCTAACTCCTGGAATGGGACTCAGTTTGTGGCAGTCTGTAAAAAGGGGTACAGGAGTATGCCTATAATCTATAGACCCATAACCTTAATTGATACCCTACCAAAGATGTTTTGCCATGTAGTTCTGTGAAAGATACATGAGTGGATTGAAGACAATAATATACTCTTCACTCTCCAAGCCAGACTTAGGAGAAAAACTAGCACAATTGACCAAGTCTTCAGGTTTATTATGTTGTACTGGAAAATTGTGTTGATTAGCAGAGGACACTTATATGTGGTCTTTGTCGATCTAAGGTCCGGTTTTGTATTGGTACCCAGACAAAAGCTGTTGCGGGTTGTACAGGAAATACCTTCAAACGTAATCCCTATTATAATTTGCCTCCATGAGAATCATTTTGCTAGGTAAATTTGGAGTGATCAGGGGCAACTTATAAACCCTACTCTTATCAACAAGGATGTTCGCCAGGGCTATGTCTTAGCCCCTATGCTGTTCTTCCTTTATTTGGATGACGTGGTATGCTTTCTATCTCTACATGCTAATGATGCACCGTCCTTGGCTGGAGTTGAAATTCCCACTCTATTTTTCTCAGATGACACATTATTAGTGTCTCAAACTCCTGGTGGACCTCAATGCCTACTAAATCATTTTGAGGAATTTTGTACTATGTGTGTGTTAGTAGGTAACCCAGTTAACCCAGCTAAAACCAGGTTTATGACAATCAATCAGCACAAAACCTATAAAAGGAGGATGATTATGGGAGGAGTAGCCCTAGAAAATGTAGATGCTGTTGACTATTTTCAAAATCTCATGGAATTTGCATGTTGACCAAAGCTCCATAAGTTTAAGCATGTTGTGGGTGCCTTTCGTAGAGAACACAGCACTCTGTACAAGCCAATTTCTATTGCCTCTATGGTGCCAAGCTCTGATGCTTCCATAACATAATAGACATAGCTAGAACCTAAAATAGATTCCTAAGATCCTTAGTTTCCCTCCTCTCTAGCACCCTATTATATCTGTTAAAACTTGATATGGGGAGGAAATTGATCACCAAAAAAGCAAGAATCAGACTAGTTCTGTATTGGAGGAAGCTGAGAGCCTCAACCGAATTAGCTCCCTATCCTGAAGCCTTTTAAGAGATAGTTAAGCAGGATAATTCCACAAAATAGACTGGCTTAATAGTGTCAACAAACTTCTGAGCTCTCTGGGTCTACAGGATTTTTGGGAAATTTCTTCCACTGAGTGTTTCCTGTCTAAAGGAATATTTTAAGAGGTATACAGGTCTGGGGAGTGCTGAATGGCACCCAGAATACAAGTAGGGTTACCCCTTCAACAGCATTTTCTGAATTAAAGACCATCTGCGCTTTGAACAGTGCCTGGACCTCATTACTGACTCATTAGACAGAAAATTATATCTCCCACTCAGATTTGGATCTTTGGCTCTTAATATGTTCACAGCTAAGTGGTCATCTTTAACTTCTCTATCCCCGTCATGTCCTGTTTGTAATACCTACAAGGAGTCTTTGGCTTACATCCTGTTTGTCTGTGCAGTCTACCCTCAAACAAGGCTCACTGTGATCAAACCAGCATGTATCCAGCTGGGCATACTGAACCTTGCTGTAGCCTTAAGAATATGAAGACCTGAACCTAGGTCACATGCTTTTGCAGTAGCTCAATTTCTGGGACAGATGTGGACTTTAAGGCGGAAAGCTTTGTTAGCCCAATCTCAAACTTAGGGCCATATTTACATATAGGCGGACTGGTTATTCTGTCGCAACATTGACAAATAACTTGTCTGCCAAATTCTAAATCCCATTAAATCCTATCGGATTTAGATTTTGGCAGATTGGTTATCTATCACTGTTGTAAAGGACTAACCTGTCCTCCAATATCTGAATCAGGCCCTTAGTAACTTAACTCATTACTTTCTTCCTGTATGGAAGGAATTAATGTTATCTCTGTGTATTTTTGGTGCTGATTTTCTACAGTGGTGCACAATTCTCATTGTTTACATAGCAGACCTATAAACAGTTTTTGTATAATGGTTAGGTTTTGTTAACCTCTGTAGTCTAGCTGCCCTAAGGGTTCCACCTGGGCTACAGAATTTATAGGTAGAATATATAGGTAGTTAGCTTGAACTCATTCGTGTCTGAGCCCCCAGAATTTAGTTAGTTAGTTAAATGCTATTATATCATGTACAGCTACCCACTCGTGGTTCCCCATGCTTTGTGCAACAGGTAGGTATAACTGGCTCAGGTGAATCAAAACAATCATGTCTTTAATCGTCTGTGAAAATTTGGTAGTGAGGTGCAAGATCTCAGGTGTTCTGGCAGAGAGTTCCAAAGCTTAGGGCCAATGAACGAAAAGGAACAACCTCCCATGCAAGTGAGTTTGATCTTAGAAACAGAGCGCAGGGAAAAGGTTGTAGGACCACAGATAGCGAGTAGATTGATATGGGTTTATAAGACCGTTAATGTGGTGAGGGGCGGTGCCTGCCCTGGCTTTAAAAACATAGCATAGAGCTTTGAAATGCACTTGTTTTCTACATCTAGCCAGTGGGTCTTGTGTCAGAAAGGAGTAGCAGATGCATATTTAGGCAATCAATAGATCAGCCTTGCAGCTGCATTCTGCAACTTCCTGCAGGCATCTCATTGAGGCTTTATCAGCCCCCTGGTATAAGATGTTGCCATAAGTCAGGCAAGATTGCATCAATGCTTGGATGACTGTTCTTTGGGTAGATGTAGGAAGCATCCAGATACATTTCTGAAGCCATTTCAGAGCTGCAAAGCAGATTCCAGAAACCTTTGTCATATGTTCCTTTATAGAGCGTTTATTGTCAATCAGGAAACCTAAGTTCTTGACTTTGGAAGCAGAGGTATGGATCTTCCCAAGCACCACCGGCCAATGCTGTGGCCCCAAGAGGCTTGATTTTTTTGAAAGGACCAGCATCTCCATTTTGTCACAATTCAATGTCAGTGAGCTGGTATTCATCCAGGAGGCTTCCTGAACCAGACAGGAACTCAGAAGAGCAAAGCAGTGACGCCGATAGGATGATAAAGAAAAGATTTGCATATCATCGGCGCAGGAAAACAGAGTAAGACCACAGCGCTCCAACAGCTGGGACAGAGGATGCTTATAGATAGTGAAAAGAGCAGGGCTTAGAGCTGATCCATGAGGAACTCCAGAGGTCACAGCATGACACATAGACAAAACTCCACCTGAGGTAGCCTGAAAGGTACTACCCCGCAGGAAGGAGGATAGCCAAACCAAGGCTTTCCTCTGGATCCCCTGTTGGATAAGTCTCCCTATAAGCAGGTTATGGTACATGGTTTTGAAGGCGGCACTGAGATCGAGTAAGATCAGCACTGCTGTCTTGCCCTTGTCTAGGAGCTGACTAAGATGTTCTGTGACTCCCAAAAGGGCGGTCTCAGTACTGCGTATTGCTCTGAACACTAATTGGAAGTCATGTATTATATTTTTTGACACTGAATAAAGACAGAAAGTTGTTTGGGGAATAATGGGGAGCAGGGAGGTAGGTCTGTAATTAGCCCAATTATCAGGATCTGGGTTAGATTTCTTCAGTAGAGGTAGAACTTAGGCATGCTTCCAAGTCTAGGGAATAAAGCCCTCCTGCAATGAACAATTAAGTAGTTTTACCAGGAGATGCAGGATATCTGGATCTAAGAGGCAGACCTTTTTGCGGGGGGGGGGTCTTTCAGGGAAATCGATCTTATCACTTCTGCCAAAGATTCAAATGTAGACAGGTTCAAAATATCCCACGAGACCAGAGTATGGCAGGTAGGACGAAGGGTGCTAGAGTGTGAAATTACTAATACAATTCTGTGATTATCTGAAGGAAAAATTTGCGTTTTAAAGTGCAATGCTGAAATGAAAATGAGGCCTTCACTGATAATAGACACAGATATTTTGAAAATGAAAATAAATCACTGTATTTTATGTTTTACTAATTGAGAGTAATAAAAAAACATTACATGTTCAGAAAATAAATAGTTTGAGTTTTATGAAATGTTGTACCTTGCACACTTTACTGTGTTTTTAAACAGGCCTATTTTAACCTAATAGACCGAAATAATGTGATGCTCTGAAAATGTTGATGGCAGTGGAAAGTTTGCTGTTCTTTCTGAAACATCCCGTGTGATGATCTAATGTCCGAGAGAAATGTTCTTGTGTTGTTACTTTTATAACGTTTTGCTTAATCCTTGAAAGATAATGTTCCACAAAAATGTCTTTCAGTAGTGTTTTGTAGCTTGAAACATTTGATCTCTGTATAGAAACTGGGGATGACAGTGGAAGAAGCTGAACCAATGAGTGAAAAAAATTAAAACAAAAATGCAACAGGAAGAAACGTGCATTCGTTTTATTAGTTCTGTCCTAACCACATCATAGACTGACCAATAATATAGTAGCTAGTTATTTTCTGTGGCTTTAATATAGCAATGTTCAGGTGATGTCAGTTCAGAGAGAGACTTATTTTCTTCCTTTCTGAAGTGAGATTTATTTTGGATGCAGTTACTGTGTGTGCTGTGTTCAGATGTGCTATTATTTCTGCTAGTGAAATAATGTGCTATGTGCCATTTACAGTTCAGATGCATTAAGGCCAAATATATCTGAACTGTTTCCCCATATGTCACTGTCCACTGAAGATGACCAGAAGATGCTTAACTGATGAAGATTTTGCTGCCTGCTGAACCTATTAAGGAGATGACAAGACCATGTCCACTCACCTGAATTCTAGGTTACGTGGGAGCGAAGAGAATAAAACCCTCACCCCTAAACACTATTCTCTTGTGTCTGGACTCAACATGGAATGAGCGAATTGTCTCTCTGCACGAAAGGGATAGGGAACAGGGATTTGGGAAGGGAAGAGAAACAAAACAGTGGTTCACAAAGGAGCGTCACAGTTGTTTTAAGAAAGTTTCCTCAGGGTTTGGTGCAGGAATTTCTAAGACCAAAAGCAAATCAAAAACAAAAGAACTACAAATATAACAGAGATTTCAGCAAAATAAAAATAAATATTATCATTCGATTGAGCAATCACTGAGTCTTTCAGCAAAATCATAACAATCATTAGCACTTGAATGCTCAACTATTAAACACACTTTTGTACCTCACAACAAAATCATTATAAAATCAAACTTAGGAATTTGTCTTTTGTTATTCATTTTCACACAATCGCTCCAAAAATCATCAGAATAAATGTCTAATTTTGCATAGATATTGAGCGATGCTTTCAGGAGTTCACAACGCTTAACTTCAATGCTGCCTTTCTCAAGCTGTCTTTGGAAAATAGTCCTGTCCCATGGGTTTCCCAGCATAAACGAATGCTTTTCATAATGCACCAAAAGATCACTAACCATGAGAAGGTTGAAAACAGGGGAACGAGAGGGGGATTACTCACAAACTGACTTCTCCTGGAATGTTTTTGGTTATTTGAGGGAGATGGAATACTGTTCATAAATGCTACAGCCACCGTCAAAGTAATGCGCTCCAGAGAGGGAAGCTCCGATGAAGCCTTGCACTGAAATGACGTCTCCAGAAAAGAATCACGGAAACTCCATCTGAACCGGGAACACCTGCGAGTGAAGGAAGGCTCGAAGCAAAGCACAGGAAACACCTTGGCAGTTCTATTTATAGACTGGAGATGAGTCATCAGACACATGCTGGTGATGAGTCATCAAACACTTCTGATGATTCATATGAAGGAATTCGATGTCTCCATAAACCACTTGGCACACAGTTCACAAATGGAACACTTGCTTTTATCAATCTAAACAAACATGCAATGTAGTTTTCCTCACAAGTGACAGGGAAGGGCTGTGCTGTAAACACTTCATGACATGTTTAATTGTTCTTTATACATGCTGATTCATTTTGTGAGGGTGCAGCAAGACGCATGCGTGTGTGAGTGCGAGTCCTAACAGGAGAGGTATAACATAATGTGCATTTGTATTTCTTGGTTTTCATGTTTTTCTCTTCTAGAAAGCCAACCACTATTTTTGCTAGCACCATAGATACATGTTTTCCAAATTAGTTTGTGCCTTCTCTTACTTTTTACATGAAGTGCAACATGCTTAATCCAATTAGGATAATAGAATGTTCACATTCTGAATGTGGCAGGGCAAAATAACTGATTGTGAATAATACATCTATGTTAACTCAATGTATTCAATCTCAACTGTGCACCTGATTTTGCTGTTATTCTGTATGGTGATTCTTGAGTGACTAATAATTCATATTCCATCAAAGCTGAGATTCTTTAGAAGGTTTGGTCAACCTGTGTTATTCATGCATCTTTATAATTTGGTTTTGTGCTTGATTTACTTGATCTTAGCATTGTTAATCTAAAGGGCTATAATTGTTTGAACATTACCAAACTGGTTTGGTGATTCATGGTCAAATAGGTCATGGTGTGTTTAAATTACTGACTCTAATGTTGATTAATGATGGTATTGTTGGGTTTGGTTTAGTGTTGACTTTGTTTTGTTCAGAGTCAAACACTCACACCTATCTGAGTCCAAAGGTTCATTCAACCTCATGAGGGTAGATGCTAGTTTACCCTTAAGTGTCCCCATTTAAATGAACTATCAAAACAAATATAAAGTAGGACGTGCCCACAAAAGTGACTAAGACCGAAATGTCCGAATCCAGAGGAGGCAGAATGATATCAGTCTTTGAAAGATCTCCACTTCCTCCTAGCAAAGATTTGTGAATTTCCTGCATTTTGCTCACAAAAAAGGATGACAGTTCCTCACATTGAGCCAGGGATAGTGAAGCTGCTGGGGCAGTCCTGCCAGGATCGGAAAGCTCACTAACTATTCTGAAAAGTATTCTAGGACAGCCCCCAGAAGTATGTTTAGTGGGGCTTCTCCAATAATGTGATTTATAAAATTATAAGTAAACATAGGGGGTCATTCTGACCGCGGCGGACGGCGGTCGCCGCCCGCCACGCGGTTCCCGCCGAAAGACCGCGGCGGTCATTCTGGCTTTCCCACTGGGCTGGCGGGCGACCGCCGAAAGTCCGCCCGCCAGCCCAGCGGGAAACACCCTTCCCACGAGGACGCCGGCTCAGAATTGAGCCGGCGGTGTGGGAAGGTGCGACGGGTGCAGTTGCACCCGTCGCGAATTTCAGTGTCTGCTAGGCAGACACTGAAATTCTTTTTGGGGCCCTCTTATGGGGGCCCCTGCAGTGCCCATGCCATTGGCATGGGCACTGCAGGGGCCCCCAGGGGCCCCGCGGCACCCCCTACCGCCATCCAGTTCCCGGCGGGAGAACCGCCAGGAACTGGATGGCGGTAGGGGGTGTCAGAATCCCCATGGCGGCGGAGGGCGCTCCGCCGCCATGGAGGATTCTCAAGGGCAGCGGAAAGTCGGCGGGACACCGCCGACTTTCCGTTTCTGGCCGCGGCTGAACCGCCACGGTCAGAATGCCCTGCGGTGCACCACCAGCCTGTTGGCGGTGCTACCGCCGACCTCCGCCATGGCGGTAATTACCGCCAGGGTCAGAATGACTCCCATAGTGCCTTATATACATGCTTGTTTCCTCTGGTAGTATTTTCTCAAAAGCTCTCCTAGTGTTTCTAATACGCTAATGACGGTAAGTTTTTATAACATTGTATTTTTCACTTTAGATATGGTCTGAGTTTGCACTTTAAATTTCATTAATCAGTCATATGGCATATCTCATGCAAATTAGCTTTTGTAAGATTTTATTAGAAATGGGACTACCCCTCACTTGTAATCCCTCATGCTATAGAAATAAGTTGAAATCTGCAATCTAGGTATTACATTTGATAACTTGCTTGAGAAAAGGGGACAAGACATGTAAACAAACTTAGGCCCTCATTATGAACACAGTGGTAAACACCATTGACCGCCATGGCAACAGTGAACAGAAGATAGCCATTGGCGGTGATCAGAAACCCGCCATATAATGAATCAAAAATCAGAATCCAACAAAAATCACCAGTCCACCAGTCTCCACCAGGACCTTGTTGGCAGAAATGCTGGACCTCCCACCCCGCCACCGCTGAGCACACCAACACCCCACCCTCCAAATAATGATGCACAAATCACCTTGGTGGTCAGTGGAAGCCGAACAACCATTGGCTGTGCAGACCACCACCAGTGGCAAGTGGACCCAACAGTAAGAAGTGCACACATTGGATAAGTTAGAAACCCACACACCTGACACACATCCACAACACTATAAAACACTCACAGACACACCCTAACAATCCTTTGCAACAAAAGTAGGCCAACGAAGACAGAGAACACCAGAAGCAGACACCGAACGCCACAATCCACGATTCTTACACCCAACCACACAAGAGCACCCTTACCTAGATCAACACCAGACACCATTCACGACACTCACCATGGCACCCCCCAAACACTCACGCTTCACAGAAAGGGGGCTAAGGACCATGGTGTGCAGCACACACCCATCGCTAGGAAGATGGAGCTATGGCAGACCATAGTTAACCGGGTCAATGCAGTGGGACACCATCCACGCACTAGGGATGACATTCGCAAGAGATGGAATGACCTGCGGAGAAAGGTCAGGGCCATGGCATCCAGGCACCACATTGCAGTCCAGAAGACTGGAGGAGGACCTCCACCAACACCACACAACTACACTGACTGAGAGGAAAAGGTACTGGTCATCCTGCACCCTGAGGGACTCACTGGAGGAATGGACTCGGTAAGTCATCTACAATTACCCCATATCCATCACACCTAGAACGCATGCACCACTACACCCCTCCAACTCCCACCAGGACCACTAGCCCACCCAGCCCACAGGCTCTGAATCCAATCCCCCTGCATGCCCACAAACCCACTAACAGGCCCACATCCCACCCTCTGTGCACAGCCACCCACCCCTGCAAGGAAACACAATGGCCTATAACACCCACAAAGCACCTCCTAATCCTAAGCTAAAAGCAATGCTAACCTCACCAAAGCATCCTACATTGCCCCAAAGTGTGTAAACTGCACAAACCCGCCCAGGCCTCTGCACCCCATTCGACCATGCTCATGTAACAGAAATGTCAATTTCCCCCAACAGGCACCACCACCCATGCCACCCTGACCGTCAGGACAAGGAGTGGCAGTGCCCCACAGGGAGACAGAGACACCTCACAGGACACTGGGGATGGAACCCTGATGATCAGGCTGGCCCCTCACACATTTCTGGGCTGTCACCGTCCAGCAGCCCTACCCAGGATACCACTGACACCCCTACCACCCAGCCACGAACATCAGCCCAGGGTACCTGTCCCCACACCAGTGTAACCAGGCCACAGACTGGTGGAACACAAGTTCAGAGGCCACAGTCACCCCCTACCAACAGGCAGGAAGACTATGGCCCCAGTACAAGTGGTACTGCCAGATCTGTGCAGGGGACACAGGCACAGGGGGCTAGGCCCAGTGGGAGGGCATCAGTGGCCCAGGGGGGAGGACACAGGATGGATGCTGCAGCCCAGGATGGGATTTCGGAGGTCCTGGGAGCATACCACCATACCCAGGACAGATTGGCCCAGATAGTATCCACCCTAGAGCAGAGTCAGAGGATGCAGCAAGCACACCACCAAGTGCCCATGGAGCAGTGGAAACTGCACAATGCCACAATGGCCAGCATAGCAGATGCGCTGCTGCAGCTTGTCCAAACACAGCCTGAGGCCCACACAGAACAGGAAGCCCCCACTACAGCACAGGATACAGACCGGACAACAAGAGCATCAGCATCAACTTCACATGTACTACCCTCTGAGGAAATACAGGGGACATCCATCTCATCCCCTACAGGCCAACAACAGGTGCCCAAACGGACCCTCAGGCCAAGATATGGGACAGCAATACCTGTAAAGAACAAGGCCCACTCTAAGAAGTAACTCTGCAAAAAACTGTCCACCAAGTGTCCCACTCAAACAACCCCCAAGCAGTGCAACAAATAATAAAAACTTATGTAAACATGGATGGACCTACCAATACTGACAACAATGCTGCCACCATGTTGCCATTTTGGATAACCACCATTGACCCACTCCCATCACTGTAATTGGCACATTTTTTTCTCTGCACCAAATAAAACACATTTTACACCTGTTACAATGTCCCCGGTAATTAAGTGTGAACAAAGTGAAGTATGGATGCAACTGGTTGATAACCTCTTTATTTGTACCTGAGTAGCATGAAAAACACCACTCGCCTTACATTTTGTTGTGCCTAAATATGTGTTAAAATAAAAATAATTGTAAGCTGTCCTATGCAGACCTTGTCACAGGTGCAATTAGTATAGATCAAACCCACCCAGATGACTAGGCACACTGATAGTATGATCAACAGACACCAATCTCATCCAATTGTCCCACATAGTTACTGGAAGTAGAGTTGTATCAGTTGGGTCCTGGAATTTACATCTTCCTTATCATCACCATCACTCTCATCCCCTCTCTCAGGAAGCTGGGCTGGACATACAGCACCCTCCTCCTCCAAGAGGGGGATAGTATTATTCACAGACACGTTGTGCAGCATGCTGCAGGCCACCACTATTCTACACATCTTTATAGCCCCAAAGGCCAGGGACCAGCCAGAGATCTGTAGACAATGGAATCTAGCCTTCAGGAGACCTATTGTGCGCCCTATCACCCTCCTAGTACGTCCATGGGCCTCATTGTAATTCCTCTCTGTATCTGTTCCAAAATTCCTCACTGGTGTCAGTAGCCAATGCAAGTTGGGATAGCCAGAATCACCTATAAAAGGTGCACAACACTACTTTAAATGACAAACCTCAGAGGCAGACAGCCTGTCTGTCTGCTAGGTGGCAATAAGTGACAGAAGCACCTACCTATGAGCCACCCTCTGTGCTCTTGTAGTTGTTTCATCTTGTGTGGCACACTATTGTTCCTCAGCACAAATGAATCATGGACTGAACCAGGGAACATGGCATTCACATGTGTGATGTACTGGTCTGCAATACACACCAATTGAATGTTCATGGAATGAAAGTTCTTCCTGTTTTTGTACACCTGTTCATTGACTCTTGGGGGGATGATAGGTATGTGGGTGACATTGATGGCACCTATCACATGGGGTATGTTGGCAAAGGCATAGAAGTCCAACTTGATGGCAGGGCGGTCAGTACTTTGGGGGAACCTCACATGGGACTGCAGGTGTCGTACAAATGCATTCAGGAATCGTGTCAGTGTAATGCTAAACATTGGCTGTGAAAAACCTGCACCCATGCCACTGTCACTTGAAATGAGCCCGTGGCAAGGAAATGGAGTGCAGAAAGCACCTGCACTTCAGTAGGGATGGCATGCTGATTACGATTTGCCAGAGTCAGTGCAGAATCCAGTAATGCACAAAGTTCAAGAATAGTTGCACGGGTGAGTCTGTAATTGATAATGATGTGACACTCCACCATGGTCCGCAAATCCACAAGTGATCTGTACACCGATGGAGCCCTTCCTCGCCACAAGGGTCTGTACATAGGTGGAATTGAAAACGTGCGAGGAACACACATATATTGGCACACATTGTCAGTCATTGAGCACTGCTGGAATGATTGTCGTTGACACAAATGCATAGTGTGTATGACCAACAGCAACTTGACCACAATGATAGATCAGAGCTTGTCTGGTGAGCGAATCTTAATTGTCACATTCCTATGGTTGTTTGGGGAACTATAGGGCCTGCATTGTGCAGATGTGATTTTTATAAATGCGTAGTTTTTGCCAAAATGTCTGCCCCATGTAATCCACTATTGTCATTGTGGAAGTGACCTCATACCGCTAGCAGTTGACTAAACAGCATAAGGCGGTGTTTACCGCCATGTGCAAATTCATTGGTTAACATGGATGTCAATGGAGAATCCTAGCGTATCATGATCGCCGCCAGTGGTGACAATGCACACCGCCGCGGTGCATACGTGAACTCGTCAGCTCAATTTCACTTGACTCCCTGATCTCGTGCAAGCAGGTACTCCACTGTGTGTACTGCTGTGTCCTGCCTCTGGTAATGGAAGTGACAAGTGTTGCAGGGGAAAGGGCCCCGGCCTTCACCCAAGAGGAATTGGAGAGGCTCGTGGACGGGGTCCTGCCCCTGTACGCCAAGCTCTACGGACAGCCAGAGGTACAGGTGAGTAGGTGGATTGGGGGGCCATGGACGTGTGTAATGGTTGGTGTTGGCTGCATACATGTGTGCACCTCTGACACTGGATGGGCCAGGGCTCCTGACATGCTGCATGTATATGTGCTGTTAGTCTGTACTGTCCGTCCCATAGTGGACTTTTGGCCAGCTATATATCATCTGACATCTGTGTTACATTTATGTGTGTCCCTTTTAGGTAAGTGCCCACCAGATGAGGGTACTTTGGCATGCCATCGCCAAGGAGGTGCGTACCCTGGGGGGTCTACAACCGGCAGAGCACCCACTGCAGGAAGAGGTGGGAGAACCTGCGGCACTGGGCGTGAAAAATCTGCGAGGCCCAGCTGGGGAAGTTCTCCCAACGGGGAAGGGGTGCCCGTCGGTCACTGACCCCCCTTATGCAACGCATCCTGGCGGTGGTGTACCCAGACCCGGATGGGCGCTTGAAGGCTGCACAGCAGTCACAAGGGGGTGAGTACACATACCATTTATTTGACCCTTGATGGATGTGTGTGTGTGTGCATTCAGATTTATGCTGGTTAGTTGCAGGGACTCTGACTGATGTCTATCTACATTATGGCCCCCGTGGGGAGTAGCGGTGTTTTGGTCAGGTGTACTACACCTCGGGTCCTTGAGTTATTTGGTGAATGGTGGTAGAGCAGGGTTCCAACCTCCTCTACCCCTTCCAGCACTACTAGTCTGTAATGGCAGTGCTCGGTGCTTCTGGATGCATGGCTTTAGATGGTGGCACAATCTGTGCTGCTGCCCTCAGGGGCCTACTCTTAGTACCCTATGCCATGGGTACCTAAGTGCCATTCTCTAGGGACTTATGGTGGCAGCTACAGCTAAAGGTGTAGACAATTGTGCCAATGCATCACAACAGTTTTAGGGAAAGATATCTGGTCCAGGGAACCTAGTTAACAGGGGCCCTGGGCACTAACAACTTTGACACTACATCAAATACCAGTCAAAAAGTGGGGGCTAACCATGACAAAAAAAGGCTTTTTCTCACAGTAACCAAGCCCACAACCTTGACAAATACAGTAATCTTTTAGATTCAATGAAACACAAATCACAAGTCATTCTTAACACTGGCTGACTTTAATGAATGCATTTCTCACTCAATTGGTTAGTCTTACTCCTTTGTTGTAATTTTTCACATTACGCATACTGGTTATAGATTTTTTTGATTTTTTAAAATGTTTTTTGAATGTTTTAACATACAATTACACATATTATAGTGCAGACCATTCATGGGTTTCCTCAAAGTGTGACTAGTAAAAACCTGTGTAGGACAGTTTAAGTGATGCACAGGTCAGGTTAAGTCTGGAGACCCATCGGGGCATGTCCATGGACTGTATCAGCAGTGTCAGCATAGTAAAGTCCACTGGATCCTCAGGAAACTCAGAGATACACTCTCGGACCCTGCTTCTCAACCTGGCATAGAGAAATTAATCTAATGGAGTCAGTCTGTGGGGTAATGTGATATGATCTGTAGATACAAATATCCCATGAATATACATTGACCTACATTATGACCCTGTCAGTGAGTGATAAAGTGGCTGTAATACCGCCAACAAGCTGTGAGAACTCCCATAGACAGGAAATGTACCACGTCAACCACCAGGGCGGAACCGCCACTCATCACGGCTGTAGCTGTCAATAGCTAGGCGGAAGACAAAGTACCAGCCACCATATTTTGACCCTTGAATCTGCCACGTTTTCTGAGGTGGTACCAACGCCATCAAAAGCCTTGGGGAAACGTATCACAGAAGAGCAAAGACTCACCTTCGGAGACACAGAGAAGAACAACTCCGCCATGGAACCGGAACTGCAAGTCTTCCCGATGCTCATCTACATCATGCTCCACCTGGAACACCAACGCCGATGAAGTCAATGACAGTGAGTACAGCCGCCTAGCACACAAGGGAGGGAGGGAGGAAAACAAAAGTGACACACACACGCACGACACACACCCGACACACACACACCATACACACAACCAGCTGCAGACGAAAAAAAATGGCACACGATACACAGTACAATAATGCAAAGACAACAAGAATGCAGTAATGAGAATGTATTGAACCAATATTAAATAAGCAAATTGTACGAGAAACAGATATGTACAAATGTACACAAAAGGCCACTGCCCAGTCCAATGTACTAAGGGCCCACATGGCCACAGGGCACAGTCCAAGGCCCAACTCGACTCCTGACTTCATCTAGATAGAACTCTGCAAGGGCATCAGTTTGGAAGTGGGCAGGCACCTCAGGAGGATGGGAGTTGGGGGCACCTCAGCCGAAGTTGGGAACAAGCCCACTGGTTCTGGAGGGGGCTCCATGCCCATTACTTTGTGCTGGGGAGTGCAAGGCTCTGGAGTG
Source organism: Pleurodeles waltl (assembly GCF_031143425.1). NCBI lineage: Eukaryota > Metazoa > Chordata > Amphibia > Caudata > Salamandridae > Pleurodeles > Pleurodeles waltl. The sequence goes on from NC_090444.1 coordinate 639,523,870, forward strand.
GGTGTCTTTACCACTGGTTCTGGAGGGGGTTCCATGCCCATTACTCTGTGCTGGGGAGTGCAAGGCCACAGTCTCTGGAGTGGGTGTCTTTCCCACTGGTTTTGGAGGGGGCTCCATGCCCATATCTCTGTGCTGGGGAGTGCAAGGCTACAGTCTCTGGAGTGGGTGTCTTTCCCACTGGTTCTGGAGGGGGCTCGATGCCCATTACTCTGTGCTGGGGAGTGCAAGGTCACAATCTCTCAGGTGGGAAACATGCCCACTGCTCCTGGAGGGGGCCCCTTGTACAGCAGTCCCTGTAGAGTGGCCTACATGGCTTCCGGTGGTGGTGATGGCTGCACTGTGTCATCTGGAGTTGAGGGCTGCACAGTGTCAGCAGGTGGAGGTGCCTCCTGGGCAGCCTCTGCTGGTTGTGAGTGCTGAACTGTGGTGGCAGGTGGATGTGCCTACTGGGCGATGGGAGGGATGCACTTCCTCAGCTGGCAGTGGGGGCCCTGTGACCACTGGTGGTGGTGGAGGTGTCATCCTGACAGCCTCCGCTGGAGTCGAGGGCTTCTTCCCCTTCCAGGCAGGAGGCGTGGGATTCTTACCCTTCCTGGCAGGGGTTGAGTGCTTCTTCTCCTTCATGGCAGGTTGTGTGTGTTCCGTAGCCTTTCAGGCAGGAGTCGAGGGCGTCTTCCCCTTCATGGCAGGAGGTGCAGCCTCCTTCCCCTTCATGGCAGGAGGTGTGGGATCCTTAACCTTCCTGGCTGGTAGAGTGGGATCCTTCAATGACTTGCTACCACGACTAGGTGAGTTACCTCACTCCCACCTGTCCCTACATACAGGACAGGCAGTCGCCATTTCATGGTGGTGGACACTGGTCATACCATCCTTAACTGTGTCACAGCCTAGATTAGCACATACCTCACCATTCACATAAATGAACTATGTACACTGAAGTTTTGGTTCCATTGTTCAAATTGTGACAGCCTACTCACTCTTGTGTCCCTTTGATACCTACTGCTGTGGATAAATAGGAGGAGGAGACATAGCCCCATGTACAGACCCCTTGTGGATTTGGCTACACTGGAGGACAGGCACATTATACTCACCTATAGACTGGACAGGGCCACAATCACTGAGCTGTGTGCATAATTGGACCCAGATCTGATATCTGCCATCTGTCATCCCACTGGGATACCCCCTCTTGTGCAAGTGCTATCACTGCTCCATTTCCTGGCAACTGGTTGTTACCAAGTGACAATGGGCTTGACAGCAGGAATGTCACAGCCAATGTTCCCAATCATGATGGCAAGACTTTTGTCTGCCCTGGTGAAACACATGTGCAGCTACATAGCTTTCCCCCAGGTGGAAGATTTGGCCAGAGTGAAGGACGGCCGAATGAACAGGTTTTCAGGAATCAAAAGAGTTTCCACTTACTGAATGTGGAAATGGTGTGCCTGGCGAACCAGTACATCTCTCATGTCAGTGCTAAGTATCCTGGGTCAGTGCATGGCGCCTTTGATCTGAGGAATAGCAGCATCCCAAATGTGATGGCCCAACTGCAGAGGCACAGAGTGTGGCTAATAGGTGAGTTATGGCCCCCTCCCACTGTATGTTAGTGTATGCCTTCAGGTGTCATCCCTATAGCATTGTGTGAGGCTAAATGTTGTCCCTCAATATTTGCAGGTGACTCTGGCTACCCAAACCTATTGCGGCGGCTGACCCCTGTGAGGAATGCCAGGACAGGGGCTGAGGAATGTTATGATGAGGCACATGGGTGAACCAGAAGGATCATCGAGAGGACCTTCGGCCTCCTGAAGACCAGGTTCCGGTGCCTCCATCTGACAGGTGGATCCCTGTGCTACTCACCCAGGAAGGTCTCCCAGATAGTAGTGGCATGCTGCATGTTGCACAACATGGCCCTCAGACGGCATGGAGCCTTTCTGCAGGAAGAAGAGACTGGAGATGCCCCTGTGGCAGCAGTAGATCCTGAGGACAGTGAGGATGAGGACAACAGAACATTAGTTATCCGTCAATACTTCCAGTGACACACAGGTGAGACAGTGCAACTGACCATTCCTCTGATTATTGATGTTTTTCTGTGTGGCTGTGGCATGATGGCATTAACTCCCTTTGCATCTCAAGTTATTGTCACCTATGGCTTGTCATGTTACAGATGTTGGTGATATAACAACTGTGTACTGATGTGCTGACTAGAGACAGCGACAGGTCATTATTTCTATGCTCTCACAGTGTTCAGATCATTTGCACTTGATGTGACTGTTTCCATAAATGCACATTTTCAAAACATAAAATACTAGTAGTCAAGTTGTGTTCAAGGGTATTTATTGTAGTGCTATGAAATTGAGGGAAAAGTGCAATAGAATGGGGTGATGATGGAGAAAGGTCCAGGATATTGTTCCAGTTTGATTGTAGCACAGGTCCAGTGTCCAAGGGGCCATAGGAAGGGGAGCAAACGCAGGCCAAAGTGGACAAGATGACTGGGTGGGACACAAGGGGAACAATCAGGAGAGTCAAATTTCCTGGAGGTGGTCTTGGCAGGTGTTGCTGGCTTCTGTCGGGGTCGCAGGGAACGTTTAAGGGGTGGTTCACCTTATGCAGGGGAGGGGTGCCGGTGGCCTTTGGGTCCTGTGGCGGGGCCTCCTGCACACTGGCTGCAGCAGAGGTGGAGGGCTCATCAATGGGCTGGCTAGTAGTAGGGGCCCGCTGCTGTGCTGTTGCCTCCCTCATGATGTTGGCCATGTCTGACAGCAGCCCTAGTGTTAATTGCCTGCAAGTCCTCCCTGATCCCCTGATACTGTCCCTCCTGCAGTCGCCTGTTTTCCTGCATGTTGTCAAGGATCTGGCCCATCGTGTCCTGAGATTGTTGGTAGGCTCCCAGGATCTCAGTGACAGCCTCATGGAGAGTCGGTTCCCTGGCCCTGTCCTCCCCCTTGCGCACAGTGGTCCTCCAAGTGTCCCTGTTGGCCTGTGCTTCTGTCCTCTCAATGGTGTGCTCACTCCCATTGACCCCAAGTCCCTGATTGTCTTGGGTATGAGGTGTGGCCTGGTACAGGTGGGCACACTGCTGATTGAAGTGTCCTGGGGACAGAGGTGGGGGGATGCTGGGTGGGTACTGTGGTGTTCGATACTGATGGGGGAAGCTCTGTGGGTGACTGGGATTGGGCTTGGGTGACCGACTGTCCAGTGGTCCTTGACGGACCAGGTTGTTGGTCCAGATCCAGAAGTCCAGAGTTACTGTCATCACTGGGGGCATCTTCTGTTGGGGGACTGATTTGTCATGGCCCCTCCTCTCCGCTGACATTGGCTTGGGCACCTGTGGGGTTTCAAGTGATGTATTATGCTTCATGTCTGTGACATATTGCATACCCCTGGCTTCCCCTCTATCGTTGGTGTTGCCCTGCCACCTTTTGCTTGGGTACGGTGATGTATTATGTGATTATTAGCTTCCCTATGCTGTGCATGCTTTGGTGATGGGTGTCCATGCAAGGCTGGGAGGGTTGTCCAAGCATTGGTATGGCATACAGGATTTGGCATTGGGGTTAGTTATCTGCATTGGTGCAGTGTGTGGGGTGGAGTGTGTAGGACGCTGTCCTGGCTTATAGTGGGTACCTTGTGGTACTTACACCTTGTGCCAGGTCCAGTTATCCCTTATTAGTAGAATAGAGGCGTTCTAGCAGCTTAGGGTGATAGAGGTAGCTATAGCAGAGCAGCTTATGCTGAACTAGGAGACATGCAAAACTTCTACTAAACCACTTTTATCACTTAGTACTATATCATAAGAAAACACAATACTCAGAGTTACTAAAAATAAAGGTACTTTATATTAGTGACAATATGCCAAAAGTATCTCAGAGGATATACTCCCTTAGGAGATAAGTAATATACACAAAATATACACACACAAACCAAATCAGGTAAGTAAACAGTTAGAAAAGTAGTGCAAACACTGTAGAACACAATAGAATACAATAGGAAAAAATAGGCCTAGGGGTAACACAAACCATATACTCCAAAAGTGGAATGCGAACCACGACTGGACCCCAGGCCTAGTGTAGTGTGTAGAGGGTTGATGGGAGTGTAAGAAAACACTAAGGGTGTCCAAGATACCCCACCCCAAGACCCTGAAAAGTAGGAGTAAAGTTACCCTACTGCCCCAGAAAGACAGTAAAGTCGAGATAAGGGATTCTGCAAGGACAACAACTGACTGCAAAGCACTGAAGATGGATTCCTGGACCTGAGGACCTGTAAAGGAAGGGGACCAAGTCCAAGAGTCACGCAAGTGTCCGGGGGGGGCAGGAGCCCACTAAACCCCAGATGAAGGTGCAAAAGGGCTGCCTCCGGGTGGAAAAAGCCAAAGATTCTGCAACAACGGAAGATGACAGGAACTTCTCCTTTTATCAGAATATGTCCCACAGCGTGCTGGAGGATGCAAAGTTGTTTCCACGCAGAAAGACCACAAACAAGCCTTGCTAGCTGCAAGAGTTGCAGTTAAAGGTTTTGGGTGCTGCCAGGGCCCAGGAAGGACCAAGAGGTCGCCCCTTGGAGGAGGAGACATAGGGGGCACTCACCGACACAGAGAGCCCATGCAGAAGCAGGCAGCACCCGCAGAAGCACGTGAACAGGCGTTCAGAAGATCTGAGCACAATGGTCAACTCAACACAGCAAAAGGGAGTCCCACAAATTCGGAGTCCAACTCAGCGAGTTGGGCAATGCAAGACGGAGTGCTGGGGACCTAGGCTAGGCTGTGCACAAAGGAAGTCTTGCACAAGTGCACAGAAGCCTTAGCAGCTATAGTTCACACAGTACACAGGATTACTGTCTGGCGTGGGGAGGAAAGGACTTACCTCCACCAAATTTGGACAGAAGGGCCACTGGACTGTCGGCGACACTTGGATCCAGCTCCTGTGGTCCAGGGGCCCCACTCGTCAGGATGAAAGGGGACCCAGAGGACCGGTGATGCAGAAGTTTAGTGCCTGCATTGGCAGGGGGAAGATTCCGTTGACCCACTGGAGATTTCATCTTGGCTTCCAGTGCAGGGTGAAGGCAGACAGCCCTCAGAGCATGCACCACCAGGAAAAAGTCGAGAAAGCCGGCAGGATGAGGCGCTACAATGGTGCTGGTAGTCTTCTTGCTACTTTGTTGTGGTTTTGTAGGTGTCCTGGAGCAGTCAGCGGTCGATCCTTGGCAGAAGTTGAAGAGGGAAGTGCAGAGGAACTCTGGTGAGCTCTTGCATTCGCTATCTGGTGAGATGCCCACAGGAGAGACCCTAAATAGCCCTCAAAGGAGGATTGGCTACAGAGAATGGTAAGCACCTATCAGGAGGGGTCTCTGACGTCACCTGCTGGAACTGGCCACGCAGAGCTGTCCATTGTGCCCTCACACCTCTTCATCCAAGATGTGAGAGGTCTGAGACACACTTGAGGAGCTCTGGACCCCTCCCCTGGGAGCTGCTGGTCAGGGGAGTGGTCACTCCCCTTTCCTTTGTCCAGTTTCACTCCAGAGCACGGCGGGGTAGACTGGCTTATGCATGGAGGGCACCATCTGTGCCCTTTAAAGCATTTCCAGAGGCCAGGAGAGGCTACTCCTCCCAGGCCCTTCACACCTATTTCCAAAGGGAGAGGGTGTAACACCCTCTCTCAGAGGAAATCCTTTGTTCTGCCTTCCTGGGACTGGGCTGCCCAGGCCCCAGGGGGGCAGAAACCTGTCTGAGGGTTGGCAGCAGCTGTAGCTGCAGAGAAAACCCCGGAAAGTTAGTTTGGAAGTACCCGGGCTCTATGCTGGAGACCCAGGGATGCATGGAAATGTCCCCCCAATACCATAATTGTAGTAGGTGACAATTCCATGATCCTAGACATGTTACATGGCCATGTTCGGAGTTACCATTGTGACGCTAGTGCCAGGGTGCCCACACACTAAGTAACTTTGCACCTAACCTTCACTGAGTGAGGGTTAGACATGTAGGTGACTTATAAGTTACTTAAGTGCAGTGTAAAATGGCTGTGAAATAACGTGGACGTTATTTCACTCAGGCTGCAGTGGCAGTCCTGTATCTGAGCTCCCTATGGGTGGCAAAAGAAATGCTGCAGCCCATAGGAATCTCCTGGAACCCCAATACCCTGGGTACCTAGGTACCATGTACTAGGGAATTATAAGTGTGTTCCAGTATGCCAATTGAAATTGGTAAAATTGGTCAATAGCCTATAGTGACAAATGTAAAAGCAGAGAGAGCATGAGCACTTAGGTTCTGATTAGCAGAGCCTCAGTGACACAGTTAGGCACTACACAGATATACACATTCAGGCCACAGACTATGAGCACTGGGGTCCTGGCTAGCAGGATCCCAGTGAGACAGGCAAAAACAAACTGTCATATGTGTAAAATTGGGGTAACATGCTAAGAAAGATGGTACTCTCCTACACAACCCCTCCCCCCAAACGAGGGAAAATAAGGCTAACCTTGCTCAGATATGTCTTCATTGTCTAAGTGGAAATATCTGGAGAGTCCATCTGCATTGGAGTGAGTACTCCCAGGTCTATGTTCCATTGTATAGTCCATTCCCTAGGGAGATGGACCACCTCAACAATTTAGGGTTTTCACCTTTCATTTCTTTAAGCCATAATAGAGGTTTGTGGTCTGTACGCTGTCTTCAGTGTCAACTGTGTGCTCACACCAGGTAGTTGTACCTGGAATTAGTGAGATAAGGTCAGAGAACTGATCAAGGAGATTTATGTAGATTTATGAGATTTACGCAGTAGTCCTTCTGCTCAGCAGTAAAGCAATCTGCAAATACAACTTCCTCCACTAAGCCATCAGCTTCAGTGGTGGAGAAGAGGTCATGGAAAGGGTCACTCTCTTCCTCCTGCCCCTCATCTGTGGCCATGAGCAGGGTTAAGTCAGCCCTGTCATAGTAAGGTTTAAGGCGATTGACATTAAGCACCCTAAGGGGGCTTCTGGCAGTGCCAGGTCCACCAAATAGGTGACCTCACCTTTCAACTCCACAATGAGATGAGGTCCACTCCATTTGTCCTGGAGTGCTCTTGGTGCCACAGGCTCCAATACCCACACCTTCTGTTCTGGTTGGTAATGAGTCAGGACAGCCTTCTGGTCATGCCATTGCTTTTGGAGCTCTTGCCTGGCCTGAAGTTTTTACTGGTGTTTTTCATGTACTCAGCCATCCTTGATCTGAGGCCAAGCACACAGTCCACAATGTCTTGTTTGGCAGCTTTTAAAGGTTGTTCCCAACCCTCCCTCACAAGAGCAAGGTGGCCTCTTACAGGGTGTCCAAAGAAGAGTTCAAAGGGGCTGAAGCCCACTCCTTTCTGGGGTACCTCCCTATAAGCAAAATGGAGGCATGGCAACAGGACATCCCAGCGCCTCCTGAGTTTTTCAGGGAGTCCCATGATCATGCCTTTGAGAGTTGTATTAAACCTCTCAATAAATCCATTTGTTTGTGGATGATGAGGAGTGATGAACTTGTAAGTAACACCACACTCCTTCAACATTGCTTTGAGATATGCAGACATGATGTTACTACCTCTGTCTGATACCACTTCCTTAGGGAAACCCACTCTGGAAAAGATTCCCAGGAGGGCTTTTACCACTGCAGGAGCTGTAGTGGTCCTTAAGGGTATAGCTTCAGGATACCTAGTGGCATGGTTGACTACTACTACGATGAATCTGGTTCCTGAAGGTGTTGGAGGGTCAAGGGGGCCAACAATGTCAACCCCTACCCTTTCAAAGGTCACCCCCAACCACTGGAAGTGGAATTAAGGGGGCCTTAGTTGTGCCACCTGTCTTGACACTGACTTGGTAGGTCACACATGAGCAACAGAACTCCATGGTGTCCTATGACATATGAGGCCAATGAAACAATGGAACAAGTCTGTCCCATGTTTTAATTTGGCCCAAATGCCCAGCCAAAGGAATGTCATGAGCCAAAGTCAGAAGAAACTCCCTATACTGCAAAGGGATGACCAATCTCCTGGCAGCTCCAGGTTTAGGGTCTCTTGACTCAGTATAGAGAAGGTTATCTTCCCAAAAGACTTTGTGGGTATCAGTGACATCCCCATTTTGCTGTTTGACAGCTTGCTGCCTTATACCCTCTAGTGTGGGGACAGGTCTGCTGTGCCACACTCAGCTCTTCCCTAGCAGGCCCCCCTACACCAAAAAGCTCAGCAGTGTCTGCTGCCAGCTCATCTGGTGTAGGTTCTGCACAGGGATAGGATTCCTCTTCCTCAAAAGGGAAATCTTCTGGTGAGGGATGGATAGTGGGCAAGGATTTACCCTTTCTACCCCTAGCTTTTGGGAGCACTTGGTCCATTTTTCCAGGATCCAAGCTTCCATGTCCTCCTTGCTTCTGGGCCTGAGCCCTTGTGAGAGCAAAGATATGCCCTGGAATGCCCAGCATTGCTGCATGAGCCTCCAACTCCACTTCAGCCCAAGCTGATGTTTCCAAATCATTTCCTAGCAAGCAGTCTACAGGTAAATCAGTGGCTAACACAACTTTCTTTGAGCCAATCATCCCCCCAATTGAGATTCACAACAGCCATGGGGTGGCTAAGAGTGTTGTTACGAGCATCACTCACTTGGTACTGCTGACCAAGTAGGTGTTGTTCAGGGGCAACCAGTTTCTCTATCACCATGGTGGCACTGGCTCCTGTGTCCCTGTAGGCCTCAACCTCAACACCATTTATAAGTGGTAGTTGCTTGTACTTACCCATATTAAGGGGACAAGCAACTAAGTTGGCAAAATTAATACCACCATCAGAGACTAAAACAACCTCTGTGGTCTCCCTAACTAGACCAACCCTCACTACATTACAAATGGTGAGCCCAGCTACACCCTTTGACTGGCTATTTGTAGTGTTCCCACCACCACTACTATTACTAGGGACACTAGTGGTCGCAGTTGGGGTTGTGGTGGTGGGAGCCTTGGTGTTTTTCTTTGGACAAGTGGAATCACTTGCTCAACGGCCTTTACTTTTACATAAATAACACCATGGCTTCTTTTGATTGTGTGAAGAGGATTTGGACCCACCTCACCCAGAGGATTTTTGTGCGCCTGATGAAGACTCTGAATTCTTTTTATCTTTGTCCACACCCTTGTCATGAGACTTCCCATCCTTCTTCTCGCCATCCTTGTCACCCCTTGTATGAGCTTTTCTGCTCACTCTTGTTCTGACCCATTTGTCTGCCTTCTTTCCCAATTCCCAGATCTGAGTCTACCAAGTACTGGTGCAACAAGTCAGATACACAATTATTCAAAATATGGTCTCTCAAAATTAGATTATACAGGCTTTCATAGTCAGTCACCTTACTGCCATGTAGCCATCCCTCCAAGGCCTTCACTGAACAGTCTACAAAGCCTGTCCAGTCTTGAGAGGACTCTTTTCTGGTTTATCTGAACTTTGGGCCAGATGTAGCAAAGACTTTGTGACTCGCAAACGGTGAAAATCGACGTTCGCGAGTCGCAAATGTGTCTTTGCTATGTAGAAATGCATTTTGCGAGTCAGCAACGACTCGCAAAATGCATTTCCGAGTCGCAAATAGGAAGGGGTGTTCCCTTCCTATTTGCGATTCGCAATGGTATGGAAATGTACTCGCAGTTACCATCCACTTGAAGTGGATGGTAACCCAGTCGCAAACGGGAAGGGGTCCCCAGGGGACCCCTTCCCCTTTGTGACTGGACCCAAAAAATTATTTTTCAGAGCAGGCAGCAGTCCAATGGACCACTACCTGCCCTGAAAAATACCGAAACAAAAGGTTTCGGTTTATTTTTCAAAGTGCAGCTCGTTTTCCTTTAAGGAAAACGGGTTGCACTTTGAAAAAAAAAACTGCTTTATTTAAAAGCAGTCACGGACATGGAGGTCTGCTGTTCCCAGCAGGCCTCCATCCCCGTGAGTGCCCTGTGTCGCTATGGGGTCGCAAATTGCGACCCACCTCATTAATATTAATGAGGTGGGTCTTTGCGACCCCATAGCGACTCGCAGAAGGTGTCTGAGACACCTTTCTGCATCCCAAATTGCGACTTGCAATTTGCGAGTCGCAGGGACTCGCAAACTGCAAGTCGCAATTTGGGACTTTTTCTACACCTGGCCTATTATCCTGTATTTTTCAGTGGTTAAGCCAAATCCATCAAAGAGTGCATCTTTCAAAACTTTGTAATTGATCACTCTCCCTGACAGTAAGGAGTCTGTCCCTACCGCTGCCAGTGAAAGATAGCCACAATATAGCAGCCCACTGCCTTTGAGGGACCAACTGTACCATATAGGCCCTCTGAAGTGCAGAAAACCACTTGTTTATGTTATCCCCCTCCTTGTAAGGGGGACAATCTCATACAGGTTTCTTGAATCTGTTTCTCTAACAGGATGACTATCAAGATTTCTGCTGTTGCTGCCACCTTGGGGAACTATCCCCAACTCCTATCTTCCTCTCTCTACATCTAAGGATTCCCTATCTGAGGCCATCTGCTGCTGTCTTAGCCTCAGTCTGGCCTCTTCCAACCTCAGCTTTCTAAGTTCCCTGTCTAGGATGTTATCCTCAGTGTGGGAGGTTTGGGAATTCTCTGACATAGAGGTAATGTGAGAATGGGCAGAAGTGGACCTTTCTCTAAGTACCTGAACCCTAGTGACCTGGCCTTTTGGAGAGAAAGGTGCCCTACTGGTGTGTGACCCCCTCCCACTACCAGCTTCACTAGGTGGCCTGACAAGTGAAAGGTCTTCGGAAGTACCCTCCCCAGAGATCTCAGGACCCTCCCCTGAATCTATCTGGGTACCCCCCTGCTGATCCTGGGTCTGACCAGTCTGACTCTGGTAACTTTCAAGGAGAAGGCTAAGAAGGAGATCCTTAGTAGGGTTCTTACCAATCCCCAAACTTCTTTCTATACAGATACCCCTCAAACTTTTAAAGTTTAGATTCTCATAAGTTGTCTTCACAACTTCCGGAGTGGCCTCTACCACAGACATGGTGAAAAGAAAGAGGTTAGGGGTGAGAGAAAAAGTTTAGAAAACTTTTAAAGAAAAGAGAAAAACGTTTTCAAACTTTTTAGAAACTTTTTAGGAAGTTTTTAGAGGGAAAGTAAGACTGTTAAGTTTACTTGTGAATATTTGTAAGTAGTTAGAATATGTTTTTTTTAATGAAAAGCACCAATGACAAAGTGATAAAGCAATTACAAGTACTTATCCCCCTGCTGCACCACCAATGTAGGAGGCTGGCCTGGCTTGTAGTGGGTACCAATGGTACTTACACTTTATGCCAGGTCCAGTTATCCCTTATTAGTAGAGTGTAGTAGTGTTCTAGCAGCTTAGGCTGTTAGAGGTAGCTATAGCAGAGCAGCCAAGGCTGAAATAGGAGACATGCAAAGCTCATGCAATACCACTTATATCACATAGGTAATATATAATAAGAAAGACAATACTCAGTGTTACTAAAAATAAAGGTACTTTATTTTAGTGACAATGTGCAAAAAATATCTCAGAGGACATACTCACTCAGGAGGTAAGTAACATACATAAAATAAACACAACTAACCAAATCAGGTAATTAAAGCAGTCAGAAAGTAGTGCAAACACCGTAGAATACAATAGGATGCAATAGGTCAAGGAGCAACACAAACCATATGCTGAGAAAGTGGAATGCGAACCACAAATGGATCCCTAGGCTAGTGTAGTGTGTAGAGGGTCGCTGGGAGCCTCTTTATGGATTCCCTGTCCGGGTCAGTTTGACAGCTGGGCTGTTTTCCCCTCTCTCTAGACAGTGACACAAAGGGAACTGGGGTTTAGCCTATCCTGATGAGCCATCTGGGCTGGGAGGGAGGGGAGGAGTGGCCACTTACACCTGAAAGGGTTGTGCCAGCCCTCACACAATGCAGTCCCCAACCCTCTGGTGTGTGTCTGGGGCCTGGCCTGGGCAAGGTACGATCTTGAAAACAACAGAGTCTGCTCTTTGGAGTGGAGAAGAGCACCCAAAACCCCTGAAAATTAGTTCACTTCTGGAATCAAGAGGAACCGCTGCCAAGGAGAAGAGCTGAGGAGAAGTGCTGCCCCTGCCTGTGACTGTACTTTGTTAGGCTATCCTTCAGTTGCTGCTTCTTACTGGAAAAGGGGACACAGGCTGGACTTTGTTGTGCATTCCTGCTTGAGAAGAATCTCCAAGGGCTAGAACTGAGCTAGCCTCCTATTGTTGAAGTCTCAGGGCCATCAAAGACTTCCCCTGCCAGCACCTGGACTCTCAGATGAGACTCCTGCCCTGCCAGGTGGTGCTCTAGTAAGTTCCTGGGCCCTTGAAAGGTGAAGTTAGCAGACAAGAACTGAAAATCCATGCACAGACCGTCGTACTGGGAAATTTTCTATGTACCTTCCATGATGTGACTGATAAATGACGTGCCGCAGGTTTTGCGGCTCAAATCAACGCTCCACCTGCATCGTGGCTGGAAGATCGATGCAACACGGCTGGGGAAACGATGCGCAACACCCACTAACGAAGGCTGATAATGACGCAAACACCACTCTGTGCAGTTTTGTGATACCGTGCAACCGGATTTTCAACGCTGGCTGGGGACAATCAACGCAAAGCCTCCCGGACCCGAGGTGCCTGTCCAGATTGACGTATTGCTCTTTTGCGGGAGAGAAGAAATGACGCACGCTGATCCGACCAGAGGAAGAGCAATGCATGGCCTTGCTTGCGAGTGAGAAATCGACGCATCGCTGGCCTTTTTCAATGCACACTTGCCCGAGCGGCTTTATTTTGACTCTACCCAGGTACTTTTGAGGGCTAACAGCGTTCTCACTGTTTTCTAAGGATAAACACTCTTATTCTTTTGCAAATTCATAACTCAACTTGTGTATGTTGGTTCTTTGTCATTTTGGTCTTTTCTTGTTTAGATACATATTACCTGTTTTTCTAAACCTGTGTTGTGTCATTTTGTAATGTTTGTACTGAGTTACTGTCTGTGTTGGAACAAATACTTTACACATTGCTTCTGAAGTTAAGCCTGCCTGCTTATGCCAAGCTACCAAGGGGGTGAGCAGGGGTTAACTTAGGGTGATTCTTGTTTACCCTGACTAGAGTGAGGGTCCTTGCTTGAACAGGGGTAACCTGACTGTCAACCAAAGACCCCATTTCTAACAAAGACAATGATTCATTAATTGATTGATTGAATACAAGCAAATGGCAGATTTAAAAGGCTATGTCCTCCTGTCTAATGGCAGCCATTGTCCCTGTTTCTACCCTCCAACTTCCACTGCCCAGTCCCATTCTCCTCAACCCCAATCTATCCCAGGCACACATACAGATGAACATGCACACAAGACAACACTCAAGAGTGTCACAGGCAAACACAAGCACCACATTTCATCCCACAGGCACTCACACAAACCCCATCCAGTTGCAGACACAACAACATCCATTATTTCCACTGTCTCCCCCTCTTACTCCTCCTCCTCCCACCTAGTTACGTCCACGCTCACACTTGCATGCACTAAATCATCATCCACTACCAGCATCATCACCACACCAAGCAGGACACACACCCCCTGTGTCCTCTCCCACTGTGTCTGTCCCCCCTCCTAAAGTTCACAAATGCAAGCACTCAGACACCCAACAGCCATCCACCTCACAACAGCATACAGCCCATGCACCTGCACCCAAATCCAGCAGACACCTCCAACAACCACTCCCTCATCCACCACTCCCATTCCTTCTCCCTCTTCCCACCCGAATGCCACTAAAAAACTGTTCCTATTCACCATTGACCTCTTCCCTCCCCTCCCCCCGCCCTGCATGTATGGCCAGGGTATCACAAACACAGCCAAGCACCTCAGCAACACAGTCCACGGGCGTAGTCCTAACCGCACCCACTTGTAGTGGAAAGGGATCCAGGCCACTTGTACTGAAGGGGAAGGAGCCTTCACCAGCCAGCCTGAAGGGGAAGAAGCCTGCCACAGCAGGCAAGAAGGGCACGGAGCCTGCACATGCCACCCAAAAGGCCAAGGAGCCTGCACCTGCCACTCGAAAGGCCAAGGAGCCTGCACCAGCAGGCAGGAAGGACAAGGAGCCCGTACCAGCAGGCAGGGAGGCCAAGGAGCCTGCACCAGCAGGCAGGGAGGCCAAGGAGCCTGCACCTGCCACCCAAAAGGCCAAGGAGCCTGCACCTGCCACTGGAAAGGCCAAGGAGCGTGCAGCAGCAGGCAGGAAGGGCAAGGGGCCTGTACCAGCAAGCAGGAAGCTCAAGGACCCTGGACCAGCAGCTGTGACAGAGCCCCCACCACCAACCATGGTTGTGAATCCATCTGAGGGTGCAGGGGATGTGCAGGAGCCTCCCCCTACCAGCAGCACCACCACTGTGCACCCGTCCGAGGGTGCAGGGGATGTGCAGGAGCCTCCCCCCACCAGCAGCACCACCACTGCGCAGCCGTCACTGCCGGCGGACACAATGTAATCCTGCCTCCATGGGCTGCTGTGTGGGATGCCACCTCCAGAACCAGTGGGCAAGACACCCACTCAACAGAATGTGGCCCATCACTGCCCCAGATTAGGCATAGGGCATGTTGCCCCCTCCAGAACCAGCAGGCAGTATACCCACTAGACAGACTGTGGCCCATCACTCCCCAGGATCAAGCACAGGGCAGGTTGCCCCCTCCAGAACCAGCGGGCAAGACACCTACTCAAGAGACTGTGACCCATCACTCCCCAGGATCAAGCACAGGGCATGTTGCCCCCTCCAGAACCAGCGGGCAAGACACCCACTCGAGAGCCTGTGGCCCATCACTCCCCAGGATCAAGCACAGGGCATGTTGCCCCCTCCAGAACCAGCGGGTAAGACACCCACTCAAGAGCCTGTGACCCATCACTCACCAGGATCAAGCACAGGCAGGTTGCCCCCTCCAGAACCAGCGGGCAAAAACCCTCTCGAGAGACTGTGGCCCATCACACCCTAGGATCAAGCACAGGGCAGGTTGCCCCTCCAGAACCAGTGGTCTTGTTTCATCTCCCGGCTGAGGTGCCCCCCCGTCCAGCTGAGGTGCCTGCCTATTTACCAACTGATGCCCCTGCAGTGTTCTCTCCATGTTGAAGCAGGTGACCTTGGACTTTGGCCTGTGTTCATGTGTCCCACTCAAATTGAGGACTGGGCTGTGTCCCTTTTTCTGTAAATGTGTATATATCTGTTATATTGCCTAACTTATTATTTCTACTGTGTTGATCTTATTACAAACACTTTGGCGAAATCTTTTTGTCCTTGCATTTCTCAAACGATTTAGGGGGTAACTTGTTTTCTTGGGCAGCATGTTGTGTAGTTGGGATGTGTGTATGGTGTGTGTGTTGCATTTGTGTTCGTGGTGGAGCAGAACGTAGAATATCATCGGGAGACTTGAAGTTCAGGTTCCATGGCGGTGTGGTTCTTCCCTGCGTCTCCAATGGTGAGTCCTTTCACTTCTGTGCAGTGTTTCCGCCAGACTTTTGATGTCGTTGGTACCGCCCTGGAAAAGGTGAGGGTTTGCAGGGTCATAATATGGTGGGCGGAACATTGACTTCCGCCTGGCTGTAGGCGGCTACCGCCGTGGTGCCTGTTGTTTCCGCCCTGGCGGTCTGTGTGGTACATTGGCTCTTTCGGAGATCTTTCCACCATGGTCATAATTTGGTGGTAGTTACAACCAGCCTGTTGGCGGTATTACCGCCACTTTATCACCAACCGCCAGGGTCGTAATGGGGGCCAATGTGTGGATGCAAGCGTTAGCAGGTGGAGTAGAAGGGGGAGTCTGCATTTAAATGTGTGTGTTTGTCTTCCCTCCGGTTTAGCAAGTGCATTAATTTTCTAGTTGTTGCCATGTTCATACTGCTGACTGTGGGATGCTAGCCAAATTGTAGTTTCCTTGTTGCAGTACTTTGGTGGCCATGGTAAGTCAGTGAAGGGATCCTGGGGGTGCCCCTTTCGGCAGCAGTCGCTGCTTCTTCAAAGGTATTTATAGTACAATTCTTCTCTTGCTTATGGTAGGCTACTCTGAAAATGGTTTTGCCCATTATAATTGGCCTCTAACACCCCCAGAAGGTTACTCATGAGCCCCATGACCCTATGTTTTGATGGAAGTAATGGGTGGATGCTGTTCTTAATATGACTATGACGGGTTTTTGGCTAATCACCAAGCATCTATTTTCCACAGCAGTGGGAAGCATGGAGAATCTCCTTGGAGGTGGAGCTCCACTGGAGAGTGGTTGGACATACCCTCTGCTTGAAGTTTGATAGTCACTATTCGACTGAGATCTGCATATGGGACAAAGAAATAATCAATGTGTGTCAACAAATTATGGACTCCAGAGAATAAAGTGTATACTCCCTGGATTGAGTTATAATGTTGCCAGTCATCGTAAATATCCACTGTTCTGGCCAAGGGAGCTACTGGGCTGCGACTGGGCAGTGTTCATAGGCGTGGCCCTGCTCTGTCTAAGGCTGTATGGGAGAAGCCATTGAAACCAACCCCCATGATCATGAGACCACCAGGTGCAGAAATTAGGGCATTACTGTGGTGAGAGAAGAATATATGTGTCAAACATGGAGGAGCATAGATGGAGCATAGCATTAAATGGGGTCCTCTGAGTGAGCCCACCATCAACATATAATTGTCCAGTCTGTCAGCCTTGCTGTGATCTATCTGTCAGGGTATGTGAGTGCTTAAGAAGATCGCTACTCCTCTGGATCATCTCTGGACTACTACATGGTAGACCTTGGTGAAAGCATATCTGTGTAGGCATGTATGGCCATTCCACAGCAAGTGTGCCTCTTAAAGCAAAAGTATGTTGGCCCCAAGCAGTTTTGTTCTCTTGGGGAGGGCACTGTGCTTAATCTTAGTCAGGAGGCCATTTACATTACAAGTAAGTAATTGTAAAGGACTTGTGTTATGCATTAGGACAATAGTGCATAGAAGTGGGGAAAATAATCAAATGTAAGACAGTGAAAGCGGCCTTGAGAAGTGTATCTGAGAAACACAACAACAGCCAACATTTAATCATTCTTTTCCCATACTTCGAACCATGAAGTACTTGTCAAACAAACAGGGATAATGTAGTATAACCAGATGGCAATAAGAGTGTCTCTACTGACTGGCTAACCATAAAAACTGAAAACCCCAAATAAGAGTGAGGGCGTGCATAGCGTATTTATCCAAGGTCAATTCCGATTCAGGTCTATAAGTAGAGAGCCTGGACAGTCGAGATAGAAATTGTGGAGACTGCCAATCTGACCACCATAGGGGAACATAGACAGGGGAGGGGCTAGAACAGGTGTGCAAGGCAGTCTGGCACATCTTCTTCTTCCTGGTTTAATCTGGTCACAGGGTAGCATCTAATTTCAAATCCAAGGTCAGAGAGCGTGCCCGTCATCCATTGGACGCACCTAGGATATGTTTTGCTGTTGCTAAAAGTCCACTTGCTCCCCGTCCATGGCTGACCCATTGGGTGAATGTGGAGTTCCATGCCTCCACCTCACCTCCTTCCCCATGGGTAAGAACCACCCCTGGGACATCATACGTTGTAGGCCATCCCGTACAGGTATTGCAATTTTCTACCAATGAAGGTCTGATTGAGAGGGCCGCTTCTCCATCTAATGCCACGCCAGCTTCAGAGATTTGAACTGGTGAATCACTTAAATCTTTGCTGAGAAGAGTAGCATATATTGAAGCTCCATTGCTCAGAGTTTCTGTTTTATGGAGTCAAATGCCTCCCCTTGTTTTTGCATCAGAGTGGTGTATTCAGGGAAGATCATAATGTTATGGGAGAAATATTTGATTCCTTTTTGGGTTCTAGTTGTGTTGAAGTTCATACCCTGAACTTGGTAGTTCAAGAATTGTGCAATAACGGGCCTTAGAAGGGCTCCAGGTGGCCCCAGTTCCCAATGAACACTGAGAGAACTCCTGTTTCGGGATAAGGGACCAGATTCACTGCAACATGAATTGAAATGGGTTATCCTGGTCCACCCCTTCCTGAAAAATCCACAAGCCAAAGATTGTCACTACAAGAGTGGCCCTCAGTGCCTTCAAAATGCTAGATCTTTGGCTTCCGTCGCAAGGCTGGTCACTGTGGATTTAAGCTCCTTCTGTGTGTCTTCCAGTTCAGATATCCATCCTTCTTCCTCAGGTACCCTCTTAACAGCATTGTGAATGTCTTGACAGATCAAGGAAATGTTAGACTGGACCTCCCCTATGTTTGTCTCAAGGGTTGCTTGGAACATTGCAGAATCCAAGCTGTGGAGGATGATTGAGCATCCTCCTGGGCCATAGCCATTGTGGGGCCAGTCATTTTAGGACCACAGGCCAATGGCGTGGTGTATTTATCAACTTTTCGCTGTTTGGAGGTGGCATGTGATTCTTTTTTGGACAAAGGTATTCACAGTAATTGCAAGCTGCTTCCTCCCCCAAAGGTATTTAGAATCTTGGTGTCCGCAAGCAGAGAAAAATGGGCACAGAGTACCTCAAAAGAGGTCCCAGCCTCCCAGCAAGGACCCACCGATTTACCCCAGTCAGCAGTATCACAGCAAAAATCAGAGAAAAGCAGATAGAATGCATTTCTTCCTTTACAGAAACAATATATGAATTCAAAAGTCAGTTGAAGTGCCAATGTCTGCTGTGACGCAGTTAGGTGCCATGGCCTGTGCCCCCCTGAAATGGCGGCTGCCTGACCTCTGAGGAGAGACAAGTGGGAATGAGGTCATTCTGCTGGCGTTGTGCGCCGTTGCGGTTGGCAGTCGATGACAGCCACGCAACTTCGCATTGGTTATCATTGGGCCCTATGGGTTCCAGGAGCCAATGGCGATGAATGCCGGCGGTGAGACTCTGCACCACTGCGGACGTGACCACCATTTCCTAACTGTTCAATCACTTGCTACTTGACCTTCAACAGGAGAGGACCTATACTGCAAGTGCTGCTGTGACCTGTGTCTGGATGCGACAATGGCCTGAGTGTCTGGGGAATGGGCCCCCGCCTTCACTTCGGAGGAGTTGGTGAGCCTGGTGGATGGGGTCTTACCCCAGTATACTTCACTCTATGGTCCTCCAGACAAACAGGTGAGTACACTGTGAGCATGATGCGTGGGACATGAATGTATGGAGTGCTGTGTGTGTAAGCCTTGTGTAGGGGTCCTAGAGTGCTGCATGTCTGGTGGTCAATGTCTGTGTGTAAGGGGATGGGAGGGATATTGTGGGACTTCAGTGTAACAGACCAGACGGTATTACTTATCCCTTTTTTCTATGGATATTTCCCTGCAGGTCAGCGTCCATCTGAAAAAGGGTATTTGGCGTGCCATGGCCAAGGTGGCGTGGACCCCGGGGGTCTTTGACAGGCGGAGCACCCACTGCCGCAAACGGTGGGAGGACCTGCGCCGCTGGCTAGGAAGACAGCAGAGAACCAGCTGGGGCTGGCCTCCCAATGAGGAAGGTATGCCCGTCGTATCCTGACCCCCCTGATGTTCTGCATCCTGGCGGTGGCCTATCCGGAGGTGGACGGGCACTTGAAGGCATCGCAGCAGCCACAAGGGGGTGAGTACAGAATCAGATTCATTACTTTGCACGCGTTAAGGTTGTACTTGGGTGGGGGATGTGAGCTGTGGGTGCCCCTAGGCCAGGACGAACTGGCAGAGTTAGGTCCCTTGTTGGTGAGGCTCTGAAGCACTCCAACCCCAATAGTGTTAGTGGGCATCTACTACTGGGCAGGGTCCTGCTGGTTTCAGGTGTGCAGCTGATGGCGTTAGGCAATGTACCCCATGGGCTGGTGACTAGCTTTGTAACTGGTAGTGTATGGCCTAGTGCATAGGGCTGATCCCTATGTGTTGTGTACGCCAACGGTAGTGTTGTTGCTGGCATTGACCAAGTACATCCCCCCTTTTTGGTTTTGTCACCCTGTCCTTGTGTGCATTAGCATCATCTGGCGGAGGAACAGAGGTACCGGCGACGGAGGGTGCTGCATCCCGCATGGGCCTGGAGGCCGAATCCACTGACGGTGAGGGCACCAGTGGGATGGAGGGCGAGGGGAGCACCATGATGGAGACAGGAGGTGACACTATAGACAGCAACTCCTCCTCCGATGGAAGCTCTCTGGCAGTGGCGGACACCTCTGTGCCCATCCTAACAACAGGTACAGCCGCCATCCCCGTACCAGCACCGCCCTCTCAGCAGCCCCTCAACGTGTTTCCCATGCCCGCTCATTCAGGAGGGTGGGCATCTCCTTCACTCCAGGCACCTCAGGCCCTGCCCCAGTCAGTCCTACTGCCCTCAGTGAGGAGGCTATTGACCTCCTAAGATCCCTCACTGTTGGACAGCCAACCATTCTGAATGCCATCCAGGGTGTCGACCGGCATTTGCAAAAGTCAAATGCATACCTGGAGGGCATTCACTTTGGCGTGGCAGTACAACAGAGAGTATTTCAGGCTCTGGCCTCAGTACTGATGACAGCCATTGTCCCTGTCTCCAGCCTCCCCCTCCAACTTCCTCTACCCAGTCCCAATCCCCTCAACCCCAACCTATTCCAAGTACACCTTCAGACCAGCATTCACCCAAATCAGCACACAGAAGTGGCTCAGGCAAACACAAGCACCACACATCAACCCACAGGCACTCACACAAGCACCATCCCCATGCATACACACCAACATCCACTGCCTCCACTGTGTTCCCTCCTCCTCCTCGTCCACCTCCCTCCCAGTAGCATCTCCACTCACACCTGCATGCACTACATCCTCACCCACTACCTCCATCACCCTCACGCCTATCAGTACATGCTCCTCACAGGCAGTCACCAACTCCCCATCCATGCACACGTCCCCTTGTCCTCTCCTACTGTGTTTGTGACCCCTCCTCCCAAAGTACACAAACGCAAGCACACATCCACCCAACAGCCATCCACCTCACAACAGCATCCAGCTCATGCACCTGCACCCAAACACAGCAGACTGACCCCTCCTAAACCACCCCCTCTTCCTCCACTCCCAAACCTTCACCCTCTTCCCGCCACAGTGTCCCCAAGAAGCTTTTCCTCGCCAACATTGACCTATGCCCTACCCCCCCATCTTTCACCTCGAGCTAGGGTGGCCCGAACCCAGCCCAGCATCTCAGCCACCAAGTCCACGTCCTATGTGGTTTCTGCAGCTCAGAGAAGCTCTAAGGAGATACCCGTCAGCCCAGCCAGTGTGCCACCAACACCTGCCAAGGACAAGAAGGTTCCGCCACCAGGAAAGGGCAAAAAGGGGAGAGCATCCAGCAGCGAGAAGGAGGCACAACCAGCCAGCAAGGCCAAGGCAAAGACTCCAGCTGGCAGAAGCAAGGAGGCACCACCATCTGCCAAGGGCACGAAGGGGCACAGAACACCAGCCAGGGCACTTCAGCCATCTGAGGCTGCAGGGGAAGGGCTGGAGCCTCCCCCGCACTGCCACCTGCACCATAGCCTGCAGCGCAGCCAGCACCGCAGACAGAAGCACCGCCACCAGCAGCAGCAGCCTCAGTGGGCAGCCGTCCAAGGCTGTAGGGGAAGGGCTGGAGCCTATCCCCCTCCACTGGCAGCACCACCACCTGCATCAGCACTGCAACTACTGTACAGCCGTCCCCGTCGGCGGATGGACTGTAGTCATGCATACATGGTGTGTCATGCATCCTGCCCACAGAAAATCGTGTGGATCTGACACCCAGGTGAGTGACTGTGACCTTGCACACTCCATGTGTTGCATCACTGGGCACCAATCCCCTTCCAGAACCAGTGGAAGAAGGCATCCACTCACCTTATTCTTGGCAGGATGAAGCACACTGGGCACCAAGCCCCCTCCCGAACCAGTGGAAGAAGGCATCCACTCACCCTACACTTGGCAGGACGAAACACACTGGGCACAAAGCCCCCTCGAGAACCAGTGGAAGAAGGCATCCACTCACCCTATTCTTGGCAGGATGAAGCACACTGGACACAAAGCCCCCTCCAGAACCAGTGTAAAAAGGCAACCACTCACCCTATCCTTTGCAGGATGAAGCACACTGGGCACAAAGCCCCCTCCAGAACCAGTGGAAGAAGGCACCCACTTGAGAGACTGTGGCTTTGCACTCCCCAGGACCAAGCAGTGGGAAAACCACCAACTAGAGGGACTGTGACTTTGCACTCCCCAGGACCAAGCAGTGTGCAAACCACCCAGTAGAGAGACTGTGGCTTTGCACTCCCCTGGAACAAACAGTGGGCAAACCACCCACTAGAGAGACTGTGGCTTTGCACTCCCCAGGACCAAGCAGTGGGCACACTACCCACTAGAGAGACTGTGGCCTTGCACTCCCCAGGACCAAGCAGTGGATAAACCACCCACTTGAGAGACTGTGGCTTTGCACTCCCCAGGACCAAGCAGTGGGCTAACCACCCACTAGAGAGACTGTGGCCTTGCACTCCCCATGACCAAGCACTGGGCAAACCACACACTTGAGAGAGTTGAGAGACTGTGGCTTTGCACGTGCCTGGACCAAGCAGTGGGCATGGAGCCCCCTCCAGGAGCAGTGGCATTGTACCATTTTCCAGCTGAGGTGCTCCCCCCTTCCACGTCCCCCTGAGGTGCCTTTGTGTTTTCGACCTGATGCCCCTGCAGTGTTCTCTCCATATTGAGACAGGAGTCAAGTGTGTGCTTGGCCTATGTGTTTTGGCCCAGTAGGCCACGGACATTTTGAGTGGACATTGTCCTGCCTTTTGTAAATATTGTATATTTTGTAAATACTGTTTTTGAATTATTAACATATTTCTAACTATTTCTAACATAACACTCATTTGACTCAATTCCTTTTGTCCTTGCGTTATTCCTGAGGGTTAGGGGGTGTATATGCAATGTTGTTGCATGTGTTTGTGTGTATGGTGTTGGGGGTGAGGGTGGGGCTGGGGGTGTTGCGTGTGTGTGTCACTCTCTTTTTTTCTCCCCCTTCCCCTATGTGCTAGGTGCAGTACTCACGGTGGTCGTTGTCGCTGCCGTTGGTACTATGAGCAGATACACCAGCAGGGGGAAGACATGCAGCTCGGGCTCCATGGCGTCCTGGTTCTTCCTTGAGTGTCGAGAGGTGAGTGGTTTCCCTTAAAAAGTACTGTTTCCGCTGTGCTTTTGATGGCATTGGTGCCACCCCGGAAAAGCTAGCGGATGGGCAGGTTGTAATGGGGTGGGCGGTACATTGTCTATCGCCTGGCTGTTGACGGTTACCACCGAGGTGTTTGTTGCTACCACCGTGGCGATTGGAGTGTTAAAGTGGCTGTATCTGTTGGTGGTTTCCGCCGTGGTCATGATTCAATTTTTGTCACCGCCGGCGTTTTGGCAGTATTACTGCCACTTTAACACCGACCACCAGGGTTGCAATGAGGGCCTATGCATGCTTTGTACCCACATATCTCTTACGTTAAAATCCTGTATAATTCACCATGATGGGGCTTGGATCATTGATCGTTCCTTGTCCTTACAACCATGGAGTGGCACACAGCAGGGGTGCCCACTGTCACCTTTGCTGCTCGCCCTTGTGGTTGAACCCCAATACTAGACATCCAGACCCATCATAATAGACACCCTAACTTCTTATGGTAATGCCTCAAGCTTCTGGATCAACTGGAGTAAGATGAAAATATTTCCTTTGAAACACACTGGACATAAATTGACATGGGAAGGTCAGGTTGGTTTAACTGTTACATATTCTTGTTTCTGCTAACTGTGGTACAAATAACTGATAGTGAAGCAGCTGCTAGAACAGCAAATGTCTCGTCCCTACTAGCAGCTATCCAGCAGGACATGCAGACATGGTCCTCTTTGCCCCTGTCCTTTTTTTCAGGAGTGTGGTGTTGCTCAAGATGTTAACTGTCACTAAAATCCTCTACTACTCCAGAACTACCTATTTTACCATGCAAGGATAGTCCTCTGTGCCTTCAACAGACTGCTCACTATGTTTTGTGAGGGCTATATAGAGTAGCTTAGGGCAAAATACTGTGAGTCAACCTACAACAGTAGATTGGTGATGATAGATGTGACCTCAAACTATGAGGCCTGCCTCCTTCTGGTTCTTGACGATTGGCTCTATGGTCCCATAGATCATCCTTCTCCTTCTTATAGGCTATAACATCTGCTACTGGGAGAGAAACTTACCTTACATCACCTATATGGAGAAAAATTGCCACGGCAAGTGCTGAGTGCCACACTCAGCAGACCACTCAGTCTTTCTCCCAAAATGGCCTTATTGAACATATTGAAAGACGAAGGGTTTATGCATTCCAGAAAAAACTATGAGAAAAGAGACACTGCTCTGCTGTGGCAGCAAGCTGACCCACCTAAGTTAGGAGGCGGGGTGAATGCAGCCCCTCCCCTAAAGCTCAATAGGGTCCCGGGGACCTCCACCTTACCGGGGCTTTATTTAGAAAATGGAGGGGGAGTGCGTGGATCCCCCTTCTCAGGCTCATTAGAGCCCCAGGAACCCCCACCTCCTAGGGGCCTTACTTGGAAAATTGAGGGTGGCCACATGGACCCCCTCCTCAGGCTTAACAGGGCTTAATTCAAACATTGTAGGGTGTTGTGTGGGCCCCCCTCCTGTGGCTCCTAAGAGCCCTAGAGACCACTACCTCCCCAGGGCTTAATTCAAAAATGGGTGCGGGTTGTGTGGATCCCCTTCTGTGGATCTTAAGTGCCTCGGGACCCACAACGTCCTTGGGGCAAAGCCAAGCATTTGAAAATGAACAGCCCCCTCCTGGAGTCATTAATGTCCGAGGGACCACCACCCCCCAGGGCCTGCTCCCTATCTCTCGAGGTGCCCAACCTCTGGAGATAGCAGTTTGCTTTTGCTTGGCAGGAGATTTGACAGCTCTCGCCAATCGAGAGGAAACAGTAACTCCGCTCCCAGCTTCCTGGAACAGGAGTTTTCATCTGCCCTAAGCCTCTCACCCTAAGGTAAATATAACTCATGCCCCTGCCATGCACAGTTTTCTCATCAATAATTTTCTTGCAAATGTTGCATTGATAATATCAATGATGCCATAGAAGGTGTCATCAATGTTGCAATATGTAGAGTAATTAGCTGTGCATGGTGAGGGCTCGAGTTATATTTACCTTAAGGTGCGAGGTAGTTATTTGGTTTAATCATAACTATAACTGCTGAATTTCCATGTTTTTTTTAAAGTAAATTCAGAACTTAACTGTAACGTCCCTGTAATGTTTAGTCTTTTCAGTTAATTTCTATTTTTTTTAGCACACATTTTAATATAACCAGTGTCTTGCATGGTCTTCTGCCGTGTAAAATTGAAGTTTAGGAGCAGGGCCTGGCCATTGACCAGGCCATGCAG
The DNA here is from genome assembly GCF_031143425.1 of Pleurodeles waltl. Lineage (NCBI taxonomy): Eukaryota > Metazoa > Chordata > Amphibia > Caudata > Salamandridae > Pleurodeles > Pleurodeles waltl. The sequence goes on from NC_090444.1 coordinate 639,549,181, forward strand.
CCAACCCTGCCACATGCTTCCACACCGAAGCTGCAGCAACCTATGGGCGTGCGCAGCATGGTATTGGATGCAGTGTTTTGTTTTTGTTTTTTTCGCACTGGATCCGCAGATCTTCCCTGAATTTACACGGGGCCATGCTGAGACCTCTGGCGGATCCATGGGCAGATCCGCAGATCTCCGAATTGGATGAAAAAAAAGAATTGACCAATTGTTTGCCCAGTGGGGGCCCCTGAGGGACCCATCTATGTGTCCTATCAGGTCAGGATACCTGTATCCTGACACCTTGTATGTTTTTGCACTCTTCTTTTCCCTCCTGCCAGCTGATGAAACAAACAAAATGGTGGCTGCAGCTTTTCTTTCAGGTAGCAGCCAACCAATCAGGGCCTTGCCCGGATCCACGACCCGCCAGAGGATCAGCGTGCCTATATATCTATATTTTGTAACCATAAATAACTCCAAATCTACTGAACGCATTTACATTAAGTCACAAAAAGCACAATCTGCGTACCAAGATCTAGCTTCCTGCCAGTCTTGGTGTAATTCCGTTCAGCGGTTCGGGCCATAGGTGTGTCTAAAGACCCTATAGGAAAATGCATGGGAAATATGCATTTTGGAACCCCTTTTTTATTGGTCCCCGCTTGAGGGATTACTTGGAAACTCTCTAATTGGCAGCTGTACTGCCTGTGTATTAGTTTTGAAAATTTGTTTAAGATTTGTCAAGCTGTGCCAAAGCATTTATCAAAACAAAAAATGCTTTTCCTATGGAAACTAGGTCCTAACTATAACTACCTACTTTCGACCACCAGTAATTTTAAATATATATATATATATATATATATTATATATATACACATTTATAGTTAGGTCAGAGTTTCCATGAAAGTGCTCTTCATTGCCTAGATTGTGCATGGAGAGTTTTGGTGTGATCGTTCAAGCAGGGGCCAAGAATCCTAAACATAAAATCCTCACGGATTTTCCATACACTTCTTTAGGCAGCACTATAGCAAAAACTGCTGAACTGAACTACACCAAATTTGGCAGAAAGCTAGATCTTGATCCACAGTTTGTTCTTTTTTTGTGAGTTGGTGTAAATACTTTTAGTCGTTTTTTAAAAGCTAAGGTACAAAAATATTTATATAGCTGGAAGGTTAGGTCCGATGGACTCCCAAGACAGTCTTGTGGAGTGCCAGTTTGAAAATGGAGTGTCCTGATTATCCCAGGGAGCTTTTTTCCCTTGGGCCAGTTTGCACCCACAAGAATCAGACTCTAGTGGGTCTCAATATTGCTGACATCAATTACAGGAGTCTGGAACTTAGTCCCCTATCCAGAAGTTAACAAACATATAATAATATAAGGATGGCAGGTGTCTTATCCAGGCGGCTGGTTGACACCTGTTCGGTATAAGTCAATAAGGACACTCAATGAAGGACCACACGCCAATTATGAATACAATTTAGCTTTGCTATAATTTCAGGTAAATGCAGGCATTTAGCACATTAACAATAGTGGAATAAGAATAGCAATGAAAAGCATCTATTCATATATATGTATTCTACAGAGAGTATCTATGTATACGAATGAGCAAAGAGTTCATTGACAGAGTAAGAATAGCAAATAAAAAAAAAGCATCTATTGATATGTATATATATAAGTTAACTACAAAGAGCATCTATGTATACATCTGAGTAAAGAGTTCATTGACAGATATAAACTTGGAATAACTGTATACCAACATGTGATACACTATGATGTCCAGGGAGCAGAATATTAACAAGTTGTATACCTCAGATAAGGTTTGATTTACTGCACACTAAAATGCATATTTCAATTACTGTGGCAGACTCACACTACGATGTTCAGTAAGGCAGAAAAAAACTATAAACGAGCTGAATTTTCTCAGATTATAAACACAGTGCAAGAATAATAATCAATCATAATAATAGAGCAGAGAAACAAAAAGCCTTTCATCCCTGGGTGGAACTTAACTTAGTCCACGAATGCTGGGAAGCCCTCTACCGCCCGCTTGGAACTCTCTCCCCCTCGAGCGTCACGGTCTTGAAACAGCAAAACAAGGAGGCAGCTCTGGGTCTGACGATGACAGTTTCATAACTCCATCTGCAAGCTTCAAAATTCCCTCACCCACCTTTCAGTGTTTAAATAACCTGAAGCTTGGATTCTACCCCTTTTCAGTACTTTCTAGCTATGTTATCAGTATATGTCTCTTGGCTGCCTTGCCATTCCCTGGCCATTGTTTTCATTCCATCTTTTACTGTGGTCTTGTTCTCAAGGTTGAGACTGACTCTCCTTCACAGCCTGTTTCTCACACATGCAGCTGCGAATAAGTTTATCTACGGAATGTCAAAAGAAAACAAGCTTGAAAGCGAACATCGTGAATTTCTTCCACGTTATTATGGCTTCGGCAGGCATCACGCTCATCTACACTGTTCAAGCTAATTAACCCTTCGCGTTACAATGTCTTCCGCACCTTTCCCTACACTGATCAGCAGGGTAGGGATAACCTGAGCCCCCTAGGCTCTGTGGGAGGAACATATGTTGCTCCTGCCTGGAGGGAGCAGCATAAATAGCTGCTCCCTCTGCGTGGGAGTAATATTAGCTTGTGTATCATTCAAGGGGCTGGCTGAGGCCATGGGGACCCTAATGCTCCCCCCATGGTCTCCAACGTTGTGCATAGTGGGTGCCCTCGGTGGGCACCTACTGTGCCTGGCATTGTAAAAGGCTTTTTTTCATTGTACAGCTAGGCTGACATAGCACTGTGCCAATCCTATGCATAAAGACTTTTCTGTGTAATTGGCAAAATACTTTGCCCCTTTCTAGCATAGTGTGGTTAGGACTGTGCTAATCCTATGCTTCAAAACTTTGCTAGAAAAACAGATATTTGAGGTGAACAATTTTAGAGTTTCGCTGGTGTTGTAGGGTGCTCTATACATGATCTGCTCTCCACCTGAACTTGGGAACTACCCAGAGTTCTCTGCTTATATATAAGAAAGATAAATTGGAATAATCTACTAATGGAACACCTAGTGACAGTGAGCTCAGCTCGGATCCTGGATCAAGTGCGGATGAATCCCATGGCCATAGGGGGATTTTCAGAAGGAACAACGACCGTTGCGCATGAATACGCAACAAGGGGGAGAGGCAGAACATAATGGGAAATCAGAAAAGGCAATGCAGGATGATGAGGGGCAAGAGGAAGAAGACGGGGTCAAAACAGAGGGCAGAAAGAAGGAATTCTGGGGGAATTGATTTGGTTGGTAGCCCTTCCCGGGTTGTGAATATTTAATCAATAGTCTTAACACCCAGTCAGGGGAGAATACTGAACATAGGTCTGACCTTTTGTCCCACCACAGCCCCGGACTTCACTAATATCAGGATAGAACTTTACAAATACTTCAGGAGGATGAAATTACATAAATACCATCTAACAAAACCCAAGGGAATGGTGTTGTAGAGGGACCTGGTGTAATTCTCTGCATTGACGTTAGCAGACATTCCTAGAATACTGGATATGTATGAGTTAGCGGGTATAGGTTCACATTCACGATTCAGAACTCTGCATTGTGATCTGTGAGTGCAGGAAGTGGATAAAAGGGTAACATGACCAGTGCAATTAGGGAGAGGGATGCCCCTGTATCTACATCCCAAAAGGAGACCCTTGGTGCAGTGGGATTTGTGACACATTGTACAGTGACTAATTGGTTGAAAGTTACATCGAAATTCTGTTCACAACTGCCACAGGCCAATAGGGTTGATATGCTCCATTAACTAGTGATTGATGAGTTGAATAACTTATGAAGAAAGTGGCCTGATAAACGGAGAGGAGTAAACAAAAGCAATTTTTTACAGAAGGATTGGAGAGACCTTACAGCATTAAAGAATAATCCCCTTCTAATAATTAAACCATGAAACAAAGGGGGCAATATTGTTCTTATGGACCGAGACCTATATTTGATGGACGCTAAGAGACAATTGAGTAATACACAGCATTTCAAATGCCTCACTCGGAGCCCGCCAAAGAAATGGAGATAGAATTTCATCTTAAATTAAAACATTGATATGAGCATGAGCTCCTAGAGTGGGATGATGTGAGAAAACACGGCTGATTGCAGAGGCCCCTACAGTTTTTTCCCCATTTTTCACTTTTTGCTGGAGTTTTCCTGACTCTGATGGTGCCGTGGGTACGGCTAACCAGTCCCATGGCCTGTGCTCTGTGTAAAATGAGTATGCAAATTAGACTAATTATAATTGGCTAGGTCGACCTACCTATAAGTCCCTACTATATGGTAGGGCATGTAGGTTTAGGGACCCAAGCATAGGTAGTGCACCCATAGGTGCACTGCCGAGATGCCTATGGTCATTTTAATGGCAGGCCTGCCTGCTGGCTGCTTTAAATTAAAGTTACATGCAAATTCGACTTTCAAATTAAAAGTACTTCCAAAGTCTTAAAGTACCTTATCTTTACATATAAGTCACCCCTAAGGTTTGCCCTCTGTGTCCCTAGGGTTGGGTACCATGTAACTATTAGCAGGGACCTTAAAAATAGTTTTATAAACCTTGGTGAGGTAAAACAGCCAGGTTTGTTTTTTTCCTCATTGTAGTACATAGCCTGGATTGGCTAGAATAGGGAGACTTTATTTTAATTTATAAAGTCCCCTTAAGTGACAGATACCTCAGATTTGGTATCAAAACAATTGCTATAATGAATCCCACAACTTACAATTGTTGGATTTAATATAACTTCTTCAGGTAAGTTGCCAACTTCAGCCCTGTAGAGCTCTGCTCTGATTGGCCAACCTCTGGCAGCCTTGCCAGGCTACCTTGATGAGGTGTGAAGTAGCCTGGGCTGAATACAAAGAGATGTGCCTGGGGGAGGAGAACTTCCCCCAGCGGATGGAGAGGGTGGAGGGCTGCCAAACTGGTTTTCAAAGGCTGGGAAGGGCATTTGGAGCAACCCAGCACCTCCCTCTCATATCCTGCAAACCCAGACAATTAGATGCCCCCCTGATTAGATTAGGAGAGTGCAGGAGATGGGTGTGTTTAAGATTTCTAGCCACACCAGTGGGTGGGCTCAGCCAGATGTAACCTTCAAATTTCAGTTTCAGCTGTGATGGATTTTCGATGAATGTTACTCCCTGTGACTTATTTTTGCCACACTTCCAGGAAGTGGTTATCACAGGGGGAAGGACCCTGCACCTGATTGGAGAACCAGGACCCCCCTGTTTTTCACACAGGAGCAAGGATAAATATGGCAGAGCTGCACCCACACCTCAGTTCCCTGCCAGATCCCAACAAGGAAGAATGTCAAAAGAAGAAGGACTGCCCTGCAGGACCCCTGACCTGCACCTGGACACTGCACTCTGGAGGACTGCACCAGCTTGTTTTAAACTTCCGTCCTGGGGACACTGCTCTGGAAGAATGGGACGGCAGATGTATTATGTTGGAGGCCTTAGCCAAGCCCCCATTACTGCTTGTGTTCAGTTCTCACTGGGAATTCTAATTAGATACACTGTTCCTATTTAGAGCCATGTGGCGACCTATGCTTTTTAAAGAGAGATTTCCATGCAGAAGATTTAAATGAAAAACGTACTACTAGCTAAGAGATTCTAAAGTGGTCAGTACATCTGTGCTCCAAAAACTATCACTCTTGCAACAAAATACCCTAGTGTCGTTCTCCAAGCTGTCGTTACGGCATGAACATAAAAACAAAATGCCAGTGTGCAAATTTGAAGAAGGCAAATATGTCCTAGCTAGATGGTCCGATGGATTATTTTATCTTGGAACTATCAAAAACGATTATGTGGGGATGAACTTTTTCCTTGCTTGGGGGGAGCCTGAACTACAAGCCCCAGACTTATTAGCAGCACTAGAGCCACCGGCTGCCATTTTTCATCTGGAGGTGCGGTGAAAATGACGTTGCAAACCCGCTCTATTGGACGAACTTTCTCCTTGCTTGGGGGGAGCCAGAACTACAAGCCCAAGTCCCCTTAGCAGCACTAGAGCCGCCGGCTGCCATTTTGCACCCGGAGGCGCAGTGAAAATGACGCTGCAATCCCACTCCGCAGGACAAACTTTCTCCTTGCTTGGGGGGAGCCTGAACTACAAGCCCCAGACTCCTTAGCACTAGAGCCACCAGCTGCCATTTTGCTCCCGGAGGCACGGTGAAAAGGACACTGCAGACCCGCTCAGCGGAAAGCAGGCAGGACGCACCCGAGCGCATGCCCGGGCCAAGAGCAGGCCCGTCTGCACTCATCAGAGCCCAGAGGAAGCTGGGCTGGGCATACCTTGTTGTTTTTTTTGTTTTTTTCCTTTTCTTTTTGGTCTGAGGATTTGTATAAATCCTGTCTAGATTAGTAAAGATTACTCAACATAGCAAGTACATTTTACATTTACAATAGGGAAAAGGAAGCAAAACCAAGCGGGGAATGGTATTAATATCAAAACCTTTAGTACTACTAATATGATCACTAACTATCCTACAGATGCAATGGGGAAACTTAACGAAGAGATTATTAATGCTGAAGCACGTTTAGTGGCAACCAAAAACATTCTACATGAGGCCACTATAGAAGTGAGTACTGAGGCTGTAGACTCGATTATTGAACTAGAATCTCCAAAGGAAAGTCTTTTTGGGTGGTCTCTAGGTCTTCTTTAGGCCCATTAGCACACACTGACACAATAGTAGAAATGTAACCTCTGAATAGCATAGATGACCCAACCTCTCTGCCACTGAAGACCAAGAGACGTAGACAGATAACTAAATCTAATTCCATTTCACCACCACAGCTTTCTAAGGGTGGTAAAATAACCACCGAAGTGCATGGAAGTTATACATTAGCTGCCCCATTGGGCCAGGATGGCCCACTATTAAAAAGTATGGAAACCTATTTTAAGAAATTACACACTAAAATAGACAATATAGAGTCCACAGTATTGCCAGAAATTAAGGAGATAAAAGAACGTATTAGTAAGATAGAAGTAAGTGTTAACTCAGTGATTAACACTAAAAACTTGGCCCCTGGCTGCGATATTACTCCAAATGAGAATCAAGTGGATATAGGCACAAGGAATAACACAATGACAGGAATGTGTACTCTAAAAGAAGAGGTATGGAATGCTGTTACCCTGCACAGAGGGAATTATCCCAACTTAGGGCACCTATTATTAATCAAGCAAAGATATTAAATGTAAACCATAAATAGCAGAGTGCGATTAGCGATAGAGCTGTAAAAGAGGCCTTACAACTACCTCCAGATGCAACTCCATATACAATCTTAAAATCGTTCCCAAATTTGGACCAAATATCGTTGAGATTTGGCCAGAAATACCTAATAAGCTAGTACATTGGATGTTGATGAATATATGTACCCCAGATATATTATTTCGTGAAATGTTATATGCAAGGCAAGTCCAGTGGGTCGGATATTTGTATAAAGAAGAGGGAGATTGTATATTGGTTAATTTTTGTGATCTTCGTTTTGTGGGTAATCTACTACTAGATTTAGAGAAAAGATATCGAACCTTCAAAAGTATGAGAAGGGAGATTATGGCTGTCCCTCTACGGTACTTCTGTAGAACTCTGAATATTCTAGGTGCAAGATGCACAGGAGTTACAAGGAAAGTACCTAGTAATCCGGATGGGCATGATAACAGTGTCTCAATCGATGTACCCCCTTGAGTAATATGGAGGATCTCGATTGACTGCAGGAGTATATGAATAGAATTGGGATACCTGCTGTTGATGAAATACTAATCACCACAATAGAGTCAAAACCCAATATTCTGAGCTATAACAGTCATACTGAGTCTGATGGGAGGTCCTTAGTAAGGGACTCAATTATTCTCATGTCTTGGAATATACCCACGGTAAGATCTAAACTGGCTAATAAGGAATGGCAGACTATAATACGTTTGTCACATATTATCTGCCTACAAGAGATATGGCATATGGTATGCTTCTATATTGAAGGATACTCTGCTTTCATTACACCAGCTTCCGCTCCATCTAGTGGGAGGGCCAAGGGAGGGTTAGCAATACTGATTTCAACATTAGTACTGTTCATATCGATTAAATCCTTCCTTAACTCCCTTTATTATCAGTTTCTATACTTCCGGATAAATGGCATCATAGGAACTGTATTAATCAATTATTCTAAAAATAATCTTTTTGTATGAATTGGTGTTGGATTTTTATTGTCTTTTGTGTTTTACTTATTTACTGTTTTGTGATTTTTAAATACTTTACACACTTGTCGCCTAAATTAAGCCTTGCCGCACGTTGCCAAGCTACCAAGGATTGAGCTGGATTTAATTTATTGAGACCTAACTGGACCTAAGTGGAGGTTAGTGGCCTATTGCTAAGTGTAGGTTCTTACCTGCCCTTACCAATAATCCATTTTCCAACATTTTGGGTGCGCAGTGGTGGGATCCAGTACTTGTGTTTAAAGTCACAATACAGTTTTAATTGAAATAGGTTAAAAATCCTCTAAATTGACCTAGAGCAAAAGTATTTTTGATTTTTCAAATTTGGACACTTTTTTTGATTATTTTGATGTTTCTAAATTTTTCTGATCAATTGGTGCCAACGTTTTTTTAAGTTAGACAAAATTTAAGGGAGACCATGGAGCATGATCTGCTAGCCTACTCACACTTACTGCAGCTGAGCTTAGGGTGTTGTGTAGGAAGAGGAGATTACCTGATAATAACAACCTTAGGAAGGTTATGATGGTGAAGTCCCTTGAAGCCTGGATAGTGCAGACAGAAAGACAGAGAAAGCTTCAGAGGTAGGAAGAGAGAGGGAGATGTCCTCTCTGACCTCCAGGAGGAGGAGGATGATTGCCTTACTGTAATCTCAGCAGCTAGGGCCCCATCCAGAGCTAGTGGGAGGGGACAGTCTGTGGCATCTGACCAAGAGGAAGCAGAACTGGACCTAAGGAAAAGGGAACTTGAGGCCCAGGTAGCCCTCACTGCTTTCGAGGCAGAGACATTGGAATTAGAGAAGGAGAAGGGGCAAGGATTGAACAGAGACCAGGAAAGTCAGGATAGCCACAGGAGAGGTCACCTCCAAACCTGTAGCCATAGTGCCCCTAGAGAGGGAGGGTATCCTTGACTGGTTTAGATGGGTAGTCAGTGCTGACCTCCCCCTGGATTGTATCCTGGGCAATGACCTCCCAGAGGCGAGTCTGGTCCCAGATGGGCTGGTCACTCAGGGCACCCCCAACCCAAAATCCTGGGGAGCTAGTCCCTACAGTTAGGAGACAGGGGTCCCCAAGAAAAGTAAAGAAGAAAAGGAAGGATAGGCCACTCTTAAAGAGCGTCCCAGAGAGCCAACAGCCTTCTGCCCCAATAGGGGGGAGCCCAGAGTTGGCCCTGTTGAGGCCTCACCTGACCCCAAGGAAGTCCTGAGTAGTCAGGCAGCTGTCCAGATACAGGGTGTTGCCCGTGCACCGATACAATGGAGAGTGTAAGGAGGGTGTCTGCCACTGGAGATGGCAGTCCCCAACTCTAAAGAGCCACAGGGGTGCCAGGGCCCCACAGTTGCCCCTAAAGCAGTTCACCCTCCTGTCAGGGGAGAGCATAGGGTATGGTTCTGGATGCTGACAGCTGTCAGTAGCCTCTTCTTGGTGCTGGCCTCCATGGCAACACTGTACTTGGCCTAGGAGGCAGACTTCAGGGCCAAAAGCATAGCAGGTCCCCTGACCCTGTTGGTCATGGTGGGGTTGCTCAAGTGTTGGGTGACCTCTTTGGGTAAGCTGGATATTGCCCTAGCAAAGTTAGGGATAGGGGCGGTGGGCACCTCACTACCCAAGATGGCAGAGAGAAGTTTCACTTTAAAATGGGTCCTTTCACTGTTGGGATGGGTTCACTACCCAGAGGGAGTGACCATGACAGGAGGAAGTAAAGCATAGTAGGCCCTGCAAAGGGACAGCCAGTTTCCTTCACTGTCTTTCTTGCCTGACAAGCCATGAAGACTCTCCCAGGGTTGGGCTGAGACTCCTGGGCTTGTTGGCTGGGGGGGCTTTTGTGAGAAAACAGGGCTGATTGCAAAGGCCCCCTAACTTGTTGCCCCCATTTTCTACTTTTTGCTGGTCATTCCTGACTCTGACGGTGCCCTGGGTACTTCTAACTAGTCCCAGGGCCTGTACTTTGAGTAAAATAAGTATGCAAATTAGGCTACTCCTAATTGGCTATGTCAACCTACTTAGAAGTCCCTAGCATATGGTAGGGCATGTAGATTTAGGGACCCCAGCATAAGTAATGCACCCATAGGTGCACTGCTGAGGTACCCAGGGGCATTTTAAAGGCAAGCCTGCCTTGATGGCTGCTTTTAAATTAAAGTTACATGCAAATTTGACTTTGGAATTAAAAGTACTTCCAAAGTCTTAAACTACCTTATTGTTACATTTAAGTCACCCCTAAGGTGTGCCACACGTGCCCCAATGGTTGGGTGGCATGTATCTGTAGGCAGGTACCTTATAAAAATTGTTTTATAAGCCCTGGTGAGGTAAAATAGCCACATTTGTTTTTCCCTCATTGTAGTGAATAGCCTCCATAGGCTAGAATGGGGAGACTTTATTTTTAATTTATAAAGTCCCTTAAGTGTCAGATGGTTCACGTTTGGTATCAAAATAATTGTTATAATAAGGCTACGACTTACAATTGTTCGATTTAATATAACGTGCTCAGGTAAAGATTTTTAAACTTTACCTAAAAAGTTGCCAGCTTCAGCCCTGTAGTGCTCTGCTCTGATTGGCCAGCCTCTGGCAGCCTGGCCAAGTTGCATTGATGAGGCGTGAAGTAGCCTTGGCTGAACACTAAGAGATGTGCCTAGGGGAGGAGAACTTCCCCCAGCAGATGGAGAAGCAGGAAGGGGGGCTGCCAAACTGGTCTTGAAAGTCAGGGAAGGACATTTGGAGCAACCCAGCATCTCCCTGCAAACCCAGACAATTAGTTGCCCCCCTGATTAGATTAGGAGAGGTCAGGAGAAGGGTGTGTTTTACATTTTTAGTCACACCAGTGAGTGGGCTCAGCCAGATGTAATCTCCAAAAATCAGTTTCAGTCATGATGGAATTTTAATGAATGTTGCTCCCTGGAACTGATTTTTGCCGTACTTCCCAGGAAGAAGTCAGCACAGGGGGAAGGATCCTGCATCTAATTGGAGAACCAAGACCCCCCCTGTTTGTCACCCAGGAGCATGGATAAATATGACAAAGCTGCACCCACACCTCAGGTTCCTGCCAGATCCCAACAAGGAAGAACGTAAGAAGAAGGACTGCCCTGCTGAACCCCTGACCTGCACCTGGACACTGCACTCTGAAGGACTGCACCAGCTGTACTCTTGGGCTTCACCACTAAAATGACTTTGTCTGTCTTCTACTGCTTCAAGAAGGGACTTCCTGTTTGCTACAGGTACAAAGGAGCTGCCCAGAATCCCCTGCATCAAGTCCTGCAAGCAGAGCCTAGCTGACCAGTGTACAGTGGCCATTTGAGGAGTAAGACCAGGTGCATTCTGGGAATTGTAGTCCCAGCTCCCAAGGGGCAAAGTAGAGCTTCTGGAACCTTGGAGCAAGTTGTGGACACTTCAAGGAACCAAATAGGACCTCTGGAAAAAGATCCAGAAATTTGGAGACGTTTGCAGCAACTCCATAAGTTGAAGAGGTGCATTGTGGATGTTGTAGACCCAGACCCCAAGAGGCAAATCAGAGCCTCTGTACCCTTGGCTGGTGCTGTGGACCACTTTCCTGAATAAAGAAAATTAAGTGTGACAGTGTTACCTCGTGGGTGACCTGAACTCTGGACTTTGTTCCTTTCTAGTATGACCGTTTACTAACCCTTTGAGCGCTAGGTGCTTCTCTGCACTAGAAAACATTAATTCTTTAACAATTCATGTCTCCGCTTCCCCTTATCTGATTTTAATAATTTCTGTGTCATTTTAAAGAATAAAAAATAATCTATTTGTATGAATTGGTGTTGGATTTTTATTGTCTTTTGTGTTTTACATATTTACTGTTTTGTGATTTTTAAATGCTTTACACATTTGTCTCCTAGTTAAGCCTTTTCGCTCGTTGGCAAGCTACCAAGGGTTGAGCTGGGTTTCATTTATTTAGACCTACCTAGACCTAAGTAGAGGTTAGTGCCTATTGCTAAGTGTAGGTACTTACTTGCCCTTACCAATAATCAATTTTCCAACTGTAGCAGGATGAATATCAATATTTGAGGGTAGAACATGCAACGATGTGCACTATTTTCTCCCTAAAATTCACAAAAATGTGAGAATGCCCCCTGGCAGAACTAAAATGAGTTCAATTGGGTCACTATTAGAAAATCCTTCAAGATATGTAGATCTACATCTTCAACATTACGGCCTTTCTTACAACCCTGGTGGTTGGTGATAAAGCAGCAGTAATACCGCCAACAGGCTGGTGGTAAAAAAAGAATGGAATTATGACCACGGCAGAAACTGCTCACACAGACAGTCACTTTAACACACCAACTGCTACGGCGGTAGCAACAAGCACTGCGGCAGTAACCGCCAACAGCCAGGTGGAAGACAATGTACCACCCACACTATTCCTATCTGCCACCTTTTCCGGGGCGGTATCAATGACATCAAAATCACGGCAGAAACAGTGCACAGAAGGGAAACAACTCACCCCTGGAGACTTAAGGAAGAACCATGCCACCATGGAGCCCGAGTTGCAGGTGTTCCCCATGCTCGTCTATCTCCTTCTTCACCATGAATACCAATGCCAGCGAAGATGACCAAGGTGAGTACTTCTGCCTTGCACACATGGGAGGGGGGGAGGAAAAAGAGAGTGACACGCACACACAACATCATGCAACACACCCAACACCATGCACACAAACAGATGCAGTAACATTACAAATCCACCCTGTACCCCTCAGGAATATTGCAAGGACAAAAGGAATTGATTAAAGTGAGTGTAATAAGATAAAATACAAGAAATACGTCCTTCAAAATCAAAACAGTATATACATATATACAAATGGAGGGATACTGCCCAGTCCACAATGTCCATGGGCCACAGGACCACATCACATAGGCCAAGGCCCCACTTGACTCCTGCAACAACACGGAGAGAACACTGCAGGGGGATCAGGTCGAAAATACACAGGCACCTCAGGGGGAAGGTGAATGGGGGGCACCTCAGCAGGAAGATTGAACAACACCACTTGTCCTGGAGGGGACTACATGCCCATCACAGTGGAGTGCAAAGCCACAGTCTCTCAAGTGGGTGGTCTGCCTACTGCTTGGTCCTGGGGAGTGCAAAGCCACACTTTCTCTGGTGGGTGGTCTGCCCAATGCTTGGTCCTTGGGAGTGCAAAGGCACAGCATCTCAAGTGGATGGCCTCTCCACTAGTTCTGGAGGGGGCATTGTGTCCAATGTGCTTCATCCTGGCAAGGAGGGAGTGAGTGGATGCCTTCTTCCACTTGTTCTGGAGGGGGCTTTATGCACAGTGTGCTTTATCCTGGCAAGGAGGGGGTGAGTGGATGCCTTCTGCCACTGGTTCTGGAGGAGGCTTTGTGCCCTGTGATGCAGCACATGGTGAGTGCAAGGTCAAAGTCTCTCACCTGGGTGTCACACCCACAGGATTTGCATGGGCCAGGATGCACTACAGCCCATGGAGGCAGGACTACACACTGCCCGCCGGCGGTGATGGCTGCTCAGTGTTGGCAGTGGCGGGGCTGATGTTGGGGATGCCCGCCCCCTGCAGCCTCGGACGGCTGTCCCCTGGGTCTGCTGGCGTGCCGGCACTGGTGGGGAGGCTCCTGCCCATCCCCTGCAGCCTCGGACGGCTGCCCAATCGGGCTGCTGGAGGAGCTGGCAGTGGTGTGGGGAGGCTCCTGCACATCCCCTGCAGCCTCGGACGGCTGCCCACTTGGGCTGCTGCTGCTGGCACTGCTGCAGGCAGTGATGCTGGTGGCGGGAATGCCTGTGGTGGGGGGAGGATCCAGCCCTTCCCTTGCAGCCTCAGATGGCTGAACCGCCATGGTTGGTGGTGGGGGCTCAGATTCAGTCCCTGCACCAGGCCTCCTGACCATCCTGCCTGCAGAGGCAGGCCCCTTGCCCTCTCCTTCCCAGCTTGTGGTGCCTCTTTGTCCTTCACCTTGGCAGCTGGTGGTGCTTCCTTGCCCTTGTCCTTCACAAGTTGTGGTGCTTCCTTGCCCTTGTCCTTCACAGCTGGTGGTGCCTCCTTGTCATTCCCTTTGGCAGCTGGTGCAGGCACACTGTCAGTGGTTATCGCTGGTTCTCTGGAGCCTCTCCCACCTGCAGAAGCTGCCGATACAACTGTGGCCGTGGACTTGGTCGCTGAGGTGCTAGCCTGGGTCCTGACCACCTTGGGCCGACGTAAAGGACGGGTAGGGAAGAGGTCAATGGTGGAGAGGAAAAGCTTCTTAGGGACACTGGGGTGGAAAAAGGGGGAAGGTCTGGGAGTGGAAGAAGAGGGAGTGGTTGTAGGAGGTGTCAGTCTGCTGTGTTTGGGTGCAGGTGCATGGGCTGGATGCTGTTGTGAGGTGGATGGCTGTTGAGTGTCTGAGTGCTTGCATTTGTGTACTTTGGGAGGAGGGGGCACAGACACAGTGGGAGAGGACACAGGAGACGTGTGCATGAATGTGGTGGTGGTGACTGCCAATGAGAGGTGTGTAGTGTTTGGCGTGATGGTGATGGAGGTAGTGGATGAGGATGTAGTGCATGCAGGTGTGAGTGGAGAAGCTACTGGGAGGGTGGTGGACGACGAGGAGTGGGGGATCACAGTGGAGGCAGTGGATGTTGGATGTGTCTGATTCTGGATGGTGTTTGTGTGAGTACCTGTGGGATGATGTGTGGTGCTTGTGTTTGCCTGAGCCACTCCTGTGTGTTGTATTGGGTGCATGCTGGTCTGAATGTGTGCTTGGGATAGGTTGGGGTTCAGGGGAATGGGACTGGGTAGAGGAAGTTGGAGGGGGGAGGCTAGAGACAGGGACAATGGCTGCCATCAGGGAGGAGGCCAGTCCCTGGATTGATCTCTGTTGGGCCGCCATGCCAGAGTGAATGCCCTCCAGGAATGCATTTGTTTGTTGCAAATGGCCTGCCCAACAGAGATGGATCGCAGGTGGTCAATAGCCTCCTCACTCAGGGCAGCAGGGCTAACTGGGGCAGGGCCTGAGGTGCTTGGGGCAAAGAAGATGCCCACTCTCCTGGGTGAGCGGGCACGGGAAACTTGCTGAGGGGCTACTGGGAGGGCAGTGCTGGTATGGGGGTGGCGGCTGTGCCTGTAGTTGGGGTGGGCACAGTGGTGCCCGCCACCAGCAGGGAGCTTCCATTGGAGGAGGTATCACTGTCAAAACTTTCCCCTTCTGTCTCCACCGTGATGCTCCCCCCGCCCTCCGTCCCACTGGTGCCCTCGCCGTCGGTGGATTCAGCCTCCTGGGCCATGTGGGTTGCAGCTCCCTCCGTCGCCGGTGCCTCTACTCCTCCACCAGATGATGCTAATGCACACAAGGACAGGGTAACAAAACAAAAAGGGGGGAGACAAAGGATACACTTGGTCAATGGCTGCACCAACACCACCGTTGGCGTACACAGCACACTCACACAGGGAACAGGCCTACACACTATGCAATGCACTACAAATAACAATGCTAGTCACCAGCCCTAGGACAGGCATACCTAAGGCCAATAGCAGCATACCTGAGACCCACAGACCCCTACCCACTAGTGGAGGCCTACTAGCTTGGTTGGAGGACTTTCACATCAGAACCCTTTCCAACATGGGACCTACCATGCAATGTCCTGCCTGGTCTAGGGGCACCCACAGGCCCACATCCCCCACCCGGAGACCACCCCACCACGCGCAATTTGCACATTTGGAAACTGTATTCACCCCCTTGTGGCTGCTGTGATGCCCTCAAGGACCCATCCAGCTCCGGATAGTCCACCGCCAGTATGTGGAACATCAGGGGGGTCAGGGTTCGACTGGGCACCCCTTCCTCATTGGGAGGCCACACCCAGCTGGGCCTCCTCCATCTTCTGTGCCCAGCGTCTCAGGTCATCCCACTGTTTGCAACAGTGGGTGCTCTGCCTGCTGCAGACACTCAGGGTCCACACCTTCTTGACGATGGCACACCAGATACCCTTTTTCTGATGGGCACTGACCTGCAGACAAATAAACATAGAAAAAGGTATCAGCCATACCGTCTGGCCACTTACAGTCATGGCCCACCATATTCCTCACATCCCCTTACGTACAGACATTGGCCACCATACATGCAGCACGCTGCCCAGGACCCCTCCACCCCACCCTTACACGATGCCCTCACACACCGCACTCGAATGCATTCATGCCCTATGCATCGTGCTCACAGTGTAGTCACCTGTTGGTCTGGAGGCCCATACAGCATTCGGTAATGGGGTAGGACCCCATCCACCAGTCTCTCAAACTCTGCAGCGGTGAAGGCAGGAGACCTTTCCCCAGTGACACGAGCCATGGTCGGTTCCAGACACAGGTCACAGCAGCACTTGCAGTGTAGGTCCTCTCCTGTTGAAGGTCAGGTAGCAAGTGAGAGAACAGATAGAAAATGGCAGTCACGTCTGCGGCGGTGCGTAGACATGTATGACTTTGAACGAAAACATATTCTTTCACCATCTAACCTGTTTGATAATAATATCCATCTATGGAAACGTTACATAGACAATATTCTGGTTATAAGGCAAGGCCCCTTATCGATAGCAGAAGACTTCACCACTTGGATAAACTCCCTCGATCCCTATTTGAGATTCACAGCCTCAATATCTTCCACCCAATTGCCTTTCTTGGACCTAATGATTACCATCGATATGGGTCTTTTAACGACTAGTACATACCAAAAACCTACCGATCGGAATAGCCTGCTCCAATATGAGAGTTACCACCCTAAGGCCTTGAGAGATAACTTACCTGTAGGACAGTTCCTAAGGCTAAGACGGAACTGTAGTTCCATACATGATTTTGAAAGGCAAGCAGATACCCTACAAACAAAACTCTATTAACGACACTATCCAACTAAAATAGTAAACCTGGCCCGAAAAAGAGCTAAAAATAATCATTGGGACTGTTTATTGGTAAAATAGGAGAAAACCCCTCAGACACGTATGACTTGTGTCACTACATTCACTCCTTTGTCTATCAATATAAAGAAACTGGTCAATAAACGTTGGTCGATTTTGGAGAGTGGAGGTATTGAAATTCAAAAACCACTTTACGCCTTTAAACGCACGTCGAACATTAAAGACATAGTGGTCCACACACGGCCACAGGCTCCTGATAATACACAAAGACAACAGACTTTATGTGATCTTCCCCCGGTTGTAGGACACCACCCTTGTGGTAATTGTAATGTCTGTCCTCTAACAAGACGAACTTTAACATTAGACCTAGACCCGATTGGTAGATGGCATTTAAGAAGACACACAAATTGCAACTCTAAGAACTGCATCTATATGATTACATGTCCCTGTGGTTTACGTTACGTTGGGATGACAACTCGTCCTGTCAAGATACAAATAAATGAACACAAAAGCAACATTAGGTGTAATTGTGTGACCACAAAACTTTGCGCTCACTTTTTGGATGCTCCACACACTCCCGAGGACCTTAGATGGGTGGTTTTGGAGGCCCCCAAGACCCTTCCTAATGGCCCCAACTCCCTTTTTAGAATAGAACAACGTTGGATTTTCAAATTAGGGACCTCAATAAGGGGCCTGAATGATGACATTCCGTGGGTTTCGCTTTCATTTTAATCACTGATCCCTTTAGCTGTTTTGGCAAAATGTTTTCCATTTGAGAAGTGGCTTTTTTCTGTGTATACAGTGTCATACACATTTAAAGAGACCTGATATCTCACATTTATCAGTACCATTCATTTTCCTCAATGTTCAGTAATTTGTAGCTTTGCAGAATTCTTGTTTTTCACAGAACTTTCACATTGGTTCTTTCTGTGCATACAGTGTTATACATAACTAAAGAAACCTGATATTTCAGCTTCACTCAGTACTTTTTATTAATTTTTACATTTTTGAGAAATACGGAGCTTTGAGATTTTTGTTACACAATTGTAGAATAAGACTCGTCACGCCTTCGGTTTGAATTTACTGGTGCTCCAGATAGACAGCGACCCTTTCATTAGGGTCGAGTCTGTCTTCACTGTCTACTCACGCGCGCACCGGCAGTTCTTCCGGGTCTTGCTATCGCATTTAATACCCGGGTGAACACTGAGTTGCCGCTTAATGGGGACGCGCGTCGGCAGGGTAGGTTCATTGGCCTACACCAGGACTACTGAAGTAAGTTTTTACCTCAGTCATGGGCGGACCGAGTAACTTGCGAGTGATATGGACGCTTTACTTGATGGTTCCCAGGTCCATTTACTGACGGGATCCCTTCGATATCCCTTAAACTTTACTTACCACGTTTGACATTTCCCCTTGCTGTCTTGAGTTATGTGGAGGGTAGGGCGAGTTCCTTGATATGGACTATACCTCTGTTTCAATTTGAGACGAAGTGTACTAATTTGTCTTACAGTTCTGTTTCCTGACTCTACCATGTCACAATTTATCATAACTATTTTAATTTCAGCCGGAATGAGTTGATGTTGATAAAGGCCAGTGAGCTATCTAAAATGGTTATCACTTAGTACTAACTTAATTGTTTTTTTATTTTACAATTACTATCTCTTAGAATGTCAGTTCCTTTGCCTGACATGCGATCCCTCTGAGCGCTATCCTAACATTGGGGATGGTAAGCAAAATGTTTGTTTTGTTTCCACATGAGTGTTGCACTTTAAGCACTTTTTGGTCACATTTGCACTATGTTTGGGATTGCATTATTATATCTGTTAACTATTGGTTAATCTCCTTATCTATTCAGGGCGACCTTTTTGACGTAGCATGACTAAACATAAGTAAGTGACTGTTTTTTACTTACGCCTAATAGGGTTCACATTAGCTTAGAGTTTGGAGAAGTTTTTTTCCTTTGGTCCTGATGAAGCGTCATTGGATCCGGCTGGACCACTCAGACGCGAAACATGTAGACCCACACCCTAGAGATACTACAAAGGATTTATTCTCTAGTACTTTTTTGAGAGTAGGTGACCTATAATTAATCACCCTTACTCCAATTTCTGTTTTTAGCCTTGGTCTCCATCGGTCTTACACTGATTAAACGTATGATTTCTTTGATCCGATGGATAACCAATTTTAGCACTATTGTTTCTCTCCACCTTTTGCTTGGGTACTTGCATTTGGGGTACCTTTTCTCGATTACCCTTATCTCAATTGCTACTATTTGAGCAAAACACGTTTAAGAGCCCCCCGTTGGGGAGCCCGTCAGGCATTGCAGCACCGGCTTGACGAGGAGCTTTCCCAATGATGAAGCTAGTCATCCAATGAGATGCATGAGGGTTCTCGCTCCTGTATAATAAGGCTCATTCTTTAGCTTTGGAACAGTGTACTTTTGTTTTGTTATACATCTTTATTGGGAGGCTGTACACTGGACCAGTAATCTCCCAGTCCCCCCCTCTCCGTTTATTTTCCTCCGTCACCGCCTGCATACATCACCATTGGCCACTGTAACCCATAGGGCCCATAGACAACCAAAGAGGAGTTGCACGGCGGGACTCAACTGCCTCCCATAACGGCGCACAACGTCAGCTGCATTACCTCATTTCCACATGTCCATCCACACAGGACCGGTGGATGCCATTTCAGGGGGGAGCAGGCCATGGCACCTAACTGCGTCACAGCACACATAGGCACCATTTGGGCCTATGCAACAACATACTGTTTCAGTCACAACATGCAATGCAGTGTACAGTTTGGAAATGTGGAATACTGACCAGATGCTCATCATTTTGCCTCCTATATTGCAACTGCTGCAGATAAATAGGAGATGGAGACATCCCCCCATGTACAGACCCCTGGTGGACTTGGTAACAATGGAGGACAGGCACATTATCCTCACCTACAGACTTGACAGGGCCACAATCTAAGAGCTGTGTTCCCAGTTGGAGCCAGACCTGATATCTGCTATCCGTCACCCAACTGGGATCCCCCCTCTTGTGCAGGTGCTATCTGTGCTCCATTTCTTGGCAGCTGGTTCTTTCCAAGTGACAGTGGGCTTGTCAGCAGGAATGACACAGCCAATGGTCTCAATAGTGCTAACAAGTGTGTTGTCTGCCCTGATGAAACACATGTGCAGCGTGGAGGATTTGGCCAGAGTGAAAGCTGGCTTCTATGCAATGGGACATATCCCCAACATTATTTGTGCAATTGATTGTACACATTTTGCCTTTGCCCCCCCTCCCCCGGAGAAATGAACAGGTGTTCAGAAATCGAAAGAGCTTTCACTCGATGAATGTTCAGATAGTGTGCCTGGCGGACAAGTACATCTCCCATGTCAATGCAAAGTATCCTGTCTCTGTGCATGATGCCTTTATCCTGAGGAATAGCAGCATCCCATATGTGATCGCTCAACTCCACAGGCAACGGGTGTGGCTAATAGGTGAGCCCATGGTTCCCACCCAGTATATGTTGGTGTATGGGTATGCGGTTGGCCCTAAGAGTTAGTGATTGGCTAACAGGTATCCCTTCATATTTGCAGGTGACTCTGGTTACCCCAACATCTCATGGCTACTGACCCCAGTGAGGAATCCCAGGATAAGGGCAGAGGAATGTTACAATGAGGCACATGGACGATCAAGAAGAATTATAGAGAGGACATTCGGCCTCCTGAAGGCCATGTTTCGGTGCCTCCATCTAACAGGTGGTTCCCTGTGCTACTCACCCAAGAAGGTCTGCCAGATCTTCGTGGCATGTTGTATGTTGCACAACCTTGCCTTATGTCACCAGGTGCCTTTTCTGCAGGAGGATGAGGTTGGAGATGGGCGTGTAGCAGCAGTGGACCCTGTGGGCAGTGACGAAGAGGAGGCAGAGGATGAGGACAACAGAACAGCAATCATACAACAGTATGACACACAGGTAAGACACTTTAACGTCACCTTCCATTGACAGTTTTGTGTTGGATATTGTCACTGGCAGGCTGATTTTCCCACTACTATGGCCACTTACTGTACCCTTTGGCATGTCTATTTTCAGATATCTGTGCCCCACTCTTGCTCCCAGTGTGTTGACTGCAGCCAACTACAGGCCGTACCTATGTAAACATTACTGTACAGTTGAATTGCAATGTTTACTGGTTGTTAAACAAATACATAGTTCAATCAATTGACAGACTCCATACTTGTATTTTTTACAAGGGTGTTTATTTATGTGCTAATAAGTGGAGGGGGTATTGCAATGGGCTGGGGTGGTGGTGGATGAGAGTCCAGGGTAAAATTCCACTCTATTTGTATCACAGGTACACTGCCCAAGGGGGCATAGGGAGTGGAGCAATGGCAGTTTAAGGTGCACAGGGTGACAGAGTGGGACACAAGGGGGGCATTCAGCAGAGTCTTATTTCCTGGCGGGGTCTTGGCAATATTCTCTGGCTTCTGCCTGGATCGCAGGGACCGTTTACGGGGTTGTTCTCCTTCTGCAAGGGGAGGGGTGCTGATGGCCTGTTGCTCCTGTGGCAGGGCCTCCTGTCCACTAGCGTCAGCAGAGGTGGAAGGCTGTTCATCGGTTTGGCTAGTGTCAGAGGCCCGTTGGTGTGCCACTGCCTCCCTCATGGTGTTGGCCATGTCTGCCAGCACCCCTGCAATGGTGACCAGGGTGGCGTGGATGTCCCTCAGGACCTCCCTGATCCCCAGGAACTCTCCCTCCTGCAGCCGCTGGGCCTTTTGCAACTTGGCCAGTATCTGGCCCATCGTCTCCTGGGAATGGTGGTATGCTCCCAGGATGTTGGTGAGTGCCTTGTGGAGAGTTGGTTCCCTGGGCCTGTCCTCCCCCTGTCACACAGCAGTCCTCCCAGCTTCCCTGTTGCCCTGTGCCTCTGTCCTATGAACTGTGTGCCCACTGCCACTGACCCCAGGTCCCTGATCGTCCTGTGTTTGTGGGGTGGCATGGGGTCCCTGTAGTGGTAGACACACTGCTTATTGATGTGTCCTGGGGACAGTGGTATGGGCCCACTGGGTGGGTGCTGTGCTGGTGTTTCCTGAGGGGGGAGGCTCTGTGGTGGTATGGGACTGTGCCTGGGTAACCGACTGTCCAGAGGTCCCTGATGGGCCAGGTTGGTCATCCTGATCCAGGCGTGCAGAGCTGCTGTCATCACTGTGGGCCTCTTCTGGGGGGGACTGGATGTTGCAGGCACCTCCTCTCCGGTGATGTTGTGCGGGGGACCTGTGGGGATGTAAATGCAGTGTTATTGTTTCTGCCTGTGCCATCTTGTGCATAGGTGTGTTGCCCTCTATGGTTGTTATTGCCCTAGCAGCTTAGGCTTGTGTGAGTGGTGATTTGGTGGGCTAGGTGATTGTCTCAAGTGTGCATGCTGTGGTGATGGGTTTCCATGCAGGTCTGTGATGGGTGTCCATGCATTGGTGTTGCATGTAGGGCTTGGTTGTGAGAGGGGTGGGTTGTGATGGTGGAGTGTGTGGGAGGTGGTGGAGTGATGGGAGGGAGGGTGAGGGTGGGGGTATTTGATGGAATGCAGATAGGGGGGTGAAAGTAGTAAATATTTAACTAACAGAGCCCATTCCTCCTGCTACTCCTGCCTGGCCCTCAGGATGTAGTATTGCTAAGACTTGCTCCTCCCATGTTGTTAATTGTGGGGGTCCACCGCCAGACCTCGGTAATGCTATCTGGTGTCTTGCTACCACGGTACGTACCTTCCCCCATAGGTCATTCCACCTCTTCCTGATGTCATCCCTTGTTCTTGGGTGCTGTCCCACGGCATTGACCCTGTCCACGATCCTCCGCTGTAGCTCTATCTTCCTAGCAAAGGATGTCTGCTGCACCTGTGATCTGAATAGCTGTGGCTCTACCCAAATGATTTCCTCCACCATGACCCTTAGCTCCTCCTCTGAGAGCAAGGGGTGTCTTTGTGGTGCCATGGGTGTAGTGTGTGTGGTGTGTTGAGGGTGTGTGGGGTGATGTGTTAGGGTGTGTGTTGTAAGGTACATGGATGGTGTATGGGTGAAGGGTTTTTTGTGAATCTGGTTCTGTGGGTGCTGTTGGTCTGTCTCTCTCAGTTGGCAATATCTTTGAGTTGTAAGGGGTGTGGGTAGTGTGGGTGTGTGTTTTATAGTGTTGTGGGTGTGGTGTGTGTATGTGTGTCAGGTGTGTGTAGTTTGAATTGTCCAATGTAGTATTGTTTTGTTAGGGTGTGTGTATTTTGAGCACGGTGGTATGTACCGCCAATGGTTTACCGTGGTTGAATGTCCCCTGTGGTGATTTGTGGGTCATAATGCTATAGGCGTAATTCTGTTGGCGTAACGGTGTGGGTTTGGACACCGCCAGTTGATCATTGACCTTTGGGCTGGTGGACTTGTGTGTGTGTCTGTATAGTGACAGATTGCTATGTGTGGGTCATAATATGGGTAGTGTTAAACCGCCGAGGTGTCAGTATGTTGGTGGCAGTCGGCATGGCGTTAAGGTGGACTTACCGCCAATGTCATAATGAAGGCCTATGTAATTGAATTGCCATCCTACCTGAGAGATTCAAATGACTTTTTTGAAAAGTTAGATCAGATCCCATGCAAGGATGAATATGTTACGGTGACACTGGATGTCGAATGTTTAAATACATCAATACATCATGAGCATGGGGTAAAGGCATGGAAGCATTTCCTCAGAAAAAGACCTATACAACAACTAGAACATGCACAGATGATCATTGACATGCTCCACTATTGTCTTACACACAATGTGTTTATATTTGAGAATAAGTATTATTTGCAACAACAGGGAACCACAATGGGCACCTCCTTCACCACTACTTATGTGAATTTATTTATGGGGTGGTGGGAGAAGGCGGGTGCCTGGGGTGATGACTATGATTACTATATGCGGAAGGTGGCATTGTGGATGTGCTTCATAGATGACTTATTTGTCTTATGGGAGGGGACTGAGATGAGTCTGCTGATTTCATTGAGAGACTGAATTGCAATCAGTACAATATTAAATTTACTAGTGCATGGAGTAAATCCCAGGGCAACTGCTTAGATGTTGTACTCAATGTGTTAGATGGGAAGTTGTGCACACACAGCGAGGAATTCAATATTACATGCAAATAGTGGGCATCCTGAGGTGCTGAAGTGGAGCAGTCAGATGCTAAGGAAAAGAAGAATTTTCTCCACGGATGATGAGTTTAGTTAGGAGATTGATACGATGGTAAAGAGATTTCTGACGAGGGGTTACCTACTAAGGGGTATATTTAGGAGCCCTTAGCACCATTCTAACACCACATTAGTATAATTATTTATAATAATGTGGCGTTAGAAGACCAAAAAAAACCACTCAATATTTACAAAGTGGCTCAGATCAGGCATTAAAAGCAGGCTTTCAGTGGTTACAATGGGCCTGTGGATTTTTTTGCAGCATTAGTGTCAACATTGTTGATGCTAATGCTGCAAAACACCGGACTAGCATCAAATATTCTGATGCTAGTCCCCTAACTTCCACTACGGTGTGCTCTATGTTAAATATGACACGCGCATGGTGGTGTTAGGGGGCACTAAGGAGCGCCAAAGAATGGGTGTTGCACTGTGTGCAGAACCACGTTTCTGCCATTTTCTCAAATATGCCCAAATGGGGCATATTTGTACTCTGTTTGCACTGAATTAGCGTCATTTTTGTTAACTCTAATTTGGTGCAAAACTAACTCCATATTTAGACTTTGGCGCTAGACCTGTCTAGTGCCAAATTTATGGAGTTAAAGTCATTTTTTGGTTGTGGAGACCTACTTTGCCTTAATGATATGCAAGGTAGGCATTCCCGTGCAAATAATTAGTCTATGGCCTTAACGCCATATTTATACTCCCGTGCAAAAATGGTCCACGGGAGGGAGGAGTGGTCAAAAAATGGGGCAAAGCTTGCTTTGCCCCATTTATTAACGCCTGGGTCAAGGCAGGTACTGGGGGACCTGTGGGCCTATTTCGATGGTGGAACCACATGGAATAAGTCCACAGGTGCCCTCCACAGGCCCCAGGGACACCTACACCAGAAGGACAGCGGAGGATGGGGGACCCCATCCTATGTAAGTACAGGTAAGTATTTCATTTTATTTTTTATAGTGCCATAGGGGGCCCTGAAATGGGCCCCCATACATGTCACAGGGTGCAATGACCCTGTCCAGGGGACCCTGGTCCTCTGTGCTGGCGATTGGGGTGGTGGGCATGACTCCTGTCTTTTCTAAGACAGGAGTCATGTGGTATGGATGGTTTTGTGTCAGAAAATGACTCTAGGCAGGTTAGAGTTTTTTTTTTTACTCTAACCTGCCTAATGTCATTTTGTGGTGCAAAACTCCCTTCTTCCATACCACCAGCCCCACCCAACTAACGTCATTTTTTATGACACTAGCCTACCCTTTGCACCGGCTTGCACCATTCCATATATGTGGTGCTGGGCTGGTGCACAGAAATGGTGCAAGCCGGTGCTAAACTTTTTGGTGCAAAACTGCTTTAGTACGGTTTTGCACCAAAAAGTAAAAATCAGGGCCAAAGTGTTTTAACTGATGCAAAATGTAGAGTGATGGAGAAAGAAAGAGATCAGGTGCTTTATGGACAAAAGGAGAGGTCAGGAAATGAACAGGACACTGTGAAACGCTTGTTTTTATCATACAGTGAGGCGGATTCTCAGATAAGAACTATAATACAAAGGAATTGGCATCTGCTCAGCAAGGATGAACAGTTTAGTGATATTAGTCAAATGGGCCCATGTGTTACCTCCAAAAGAACTAGGTCTATTGGTGACAAGTTAACAAGTAGTTATTTGGCCGCAATGGTGAGTGGAGGTTGGCTACAACAGAACATGAAAGGCTTCATTAAGTGCAACTCATAAAGCCTGTAAATAGGGTGTCAATCAAAAGGTGTTCCATACATTTGAGGACCACAAAGTTCTGATCAAGGAAAGGATTACCTGCAATACGGAATTTGTTGTTTATGTTTTGCAGTGTGGTTGTGTGAAACAATATGTTGGGAGCATGATCAACAGATTGAGGTTACCTATTCTACAACATATACATGCTATTAGACATGGTGACAGGAACCACCCAATGTCCTCCCTTTTTGAACAGTACCATGAACTTTCTTTAGTGAGTTTCCGATATTTTGGTATATGACATGTTAAGACTTACCCACTGGCTGGGAACAGAGAAAAGGAATTAAGGAGAGAGGAGTCACGTATGATCCTGATGCTAGGCACTAAGGTCATATTGGGCCACAATACTCATGCTGAGTTACATGTCTCCTTCAATTTCTTGTGATGATCCTCCATGTATAACTGGTGTTATCTGGCCTTGCCCATGGTGTTGTCCATATTTGGTGTTAAAGATGTAGGTGATTTTACCAACATACATTGGAAGAGGATGACTTTTTAACTATGATTGATACTACTTGGCCTGAGATACTTTATCAACTATCTCAGTTTAAATATGGAACTTGCATCTTTAACATATGGGCAGGGTTGACTATATATATTTTTAAATTTTTATCCAGTGTTTGTATATTCTTGGTGTTCCTGCTACCAGTTTTAAAGGCAGGCTTTATATCGTCTTTACTCATGATGATTGACTTATATGCTCCTTACATCGTAACATCTGGATACATCTTGTACTGTTTTCACAGTTTTGATGTATGATCAATAACACATTCATGTGCACTCCTACTAAAGTTGATAGATTTATATGCAATTTGCAGCTTAAAATCTTTGCATGGGTCATGTTGCTCAAATTGTCAACAGCTGACATGCTCTTTACTATATACTGGTGATGTCATACTAATGCTTCCCTGTGAAAGGTTTTATTAATCTCCAATTTTTTAATCTGTTGGTTTGCACTTAAACACCCTTGGATGCTCTCCATTTTAACATTTTTGCATGTTTTGCACTATCTTTGTTGCTGCTAGCTTAATACATGCTTTTTGGACATTTGGGATGTCTATTTGAACGGACTTGCACTTTGTTATGTCACTCCTTGATTACACTTTAACGTTTAGCTTGCGCGACTTGCACTTTATTACAATTGCATGTTTTGTACACTCCATATTGCTGCTAATTTGATGTATATCCCTTTGCACACTATTGATATTTATTTGAATTGATATGTAACTTGTGATGTTTGATTTGCATCTTGGTGTCATTCTCATTTATTAATAATCCAGCAGCATTTTGTATAACTTTTAATGAATGTCATATTATTTACAACATTCTTGAGGACTATGATGATTGACTTCTATGCACCTTAAATCTTACAATTTTTTTTTCTTTTTATCAATTATCCTGCATACTATGAATGTACACTGAGATTGTTGTTATTATTATTAATATTCATCTTAGTTTGTGTAAGGGATTTTTTCACTTTTCTTGTACTGACCGTGACAGGAAAATAGTGGACGAGATGGGCCATTTTTAAGCTAAGGAACCATTCTGTATATAGCAGTCTAGTGGGTGACACACTGAAAACCGAGGAAGGACTAAGGAATAAAGGATAGTCTGTCACCAGTTTTTCCGAGGCCCAATTGAAGGCATATCGCCAAAACGCATGAGCCATGTATTTGTTCTAGTGTTGCTACACCATGAATCAAATAAAGTTGTCTCCCTAACTGCTGCTGTACTTAATGCTTGTAAGGAGCCTATGGCGTGACACCGTATCACGGATAAGAAAGGGTCGATGAGGAGCTGCATATATAAATATATTTATATTTGTCAACAATGCTATGCTGCCCAACTCGTAAATCCTCCAGCCTCTTCTTTTCTGAAAAAGGCTCTAGGCACTCTGTGTGCGTGTGAAAGTCAAATATTTATTAAGATGCAATGGAAACAACAGAACGAGTTTCGGCGATAATGCCTTTCTCAACCTGTCTGCCCCTCCAGCTTGTCAGTTAATAAACCCTCTACCTTGGCGACTGCATCGTACACAGCATCAAGGACACAAACAAACTAACATACTCACACTTGTCTAGTGCACTTAAAACAAATCTCTTTGTAATATCCATTGTATACACAGTCTGCTGCAGAACTGAATTCACAGTAATCAGACATCTAATTAACTCGGTACTTCATTTATTATCCTAAACTCGTGTAACTTGCTCACATTACACTGTTAATTTTTCCACAATGTACACCATTATAATTATTTTTCATTCTCATAATTTTAAAAAAATACAGCACATGCTCAGCGGGCTCTAATGCCCAAGTCATAGAGCCACATGTTTGATTGTACAATTCAGTAGAATCTAATTACCACTTTACTATGGTGCCCATACATGTCAAATACTACACTATCATTTATAATTAATGTAAAAATTCTCCAAGTGTGATCAATCTCAACCTAACACTCCAGTGGGCCATGTATCGGTACATAAATAAACATAACAACATTCCAGTTCAAACCTACATACTTGTGCATAGAAAATTAATTTCTCTTTGGTTTAGCCTGCTGGTAAAGTAAGATATAATAGTATATATCGCTCTTCTTGAGTGTTGGATTGCCATCCTACAGCTCTAAAACACAAAGACAAAAGTAAAAACCAATAAAAACCACCATATCCTCAAACACAACAACATTCTATCTACATATTTTAAGCTGAGAGTTGCATTTTATATACATTCTCTAAATAGGCATATGGTTCTTTGTCAATTAAAGGTGCACGTGTAGTTCTTCCCCACAATTTAATCCATTAGGGTCTTTGCTGTATAGGGCAGGTATATATTTAGACTCCAATATTCGTAACTTTTTTCTCTGTTGCTACCTTTACTGTTTGCCGCTATTCCATCAATGACACTATATTTAAGATCTCTCACATCACTTCAATGGCCCTCTTTATAGTGTCTGGCAACTGGATATATTAGATTCACATTCTTAATTGCCCTCAGATGGTGTAAAATCCTTTTGTATACCTGAAGTGTGGTACTTCCTACATAAATCTTGGACAGCTGCAATTCACCTTTCTTTTTCATGTGAACTGTCCTTTGATTTTCCGAACAGTTCTTCCCCCTCTTTTGAGTTCTGTAATATTCTCTCCATTTTTGCAAGCATTACATTTGGCACATTTCTTAAAACCACCGCTCGATTTTAGCCAACTATTTTTGTTTCTCATGATGTCACTTGTCACTACATTGACTCTTAATGATGTACTTCTGTAAGCAATCTGTGGGTGTCTAGTGAGATCTACATCCAACACTGGATTGCTTCTCAACAAGTGCCAATGCCTTCTCAGAACTGCTCTCACCTCCATCTGTCCTGTGTTGTATGTCATAATACATCTATATTGTATCTTCTTGGAATGTTTTGTCCTATGTCCACCAAATAAAAAGGATTCCTGACTTCTCCCCGCTACCTTGCAACAGGCCTTTTCCAAAGTCTCATCCTTATAACCCCTGTTCTTTAACCCCTGGACCATATCTTCTTGCAACACTCCGAAGTCTATTTTGTCACTACATATCCTTCTCACTTTAAGGAGTTCACCATAGGGGATACTTTCCTTCAAAGGGGTAGGATGGAAACTGCTTGCATGTAAAATGCTTTGCCCTGCACTGGGTTTTCTGTACAGGTGGTCTCTAACCTGTTGTCCACCGCTTTAATTTTCACATCCAGAAACTCAGTCCCTTTTTCGTTTATATTGTTTGTAAAGCATAAAATGAAATCATTCTGATTTTTTCTTTTACAAATTGCAGAGCACTCTTTTTATTCCTTTTCCACAATACAAAGATATCATCTATGAACCGCAACCATAATATAATGTGTGTGTTCCAGACATCCAGAGGACAGCCATTAAGCATGTGCTCCTCCCGCCAGCCCATGTGAAGATTTGCATAGCTGGGGGGGAAGCAGGTGCCTATAGCAGTCCTCTGTTGCTGTTCATAGATGACATAGTTAAAGAAACTAAATATTGTGTTTAAGACAACACTCCATCATACTTACCAGCCTTCTACTGAACCTTATTGGTCTTGACCTCAAAAGGTATTCTGTGGCCCTTAATCCATCTGTATGTCTTATACTAGTGTACAATGTAGCTACACCGAGCATCATTACGAGCATGTTTACCTCCCAGCTGCTATCAAATACTCTCCTCAGGAAATCTGTCATGTCTTTTAAATAAGAAGGGAGGTTTTCACCAGTGGTCTCAGGAAATAGTCTATGTATCATGACACATTTTCAAACAGCTCTTCTTGGGCTGCAATGATGGGTCTAGTGGGTGCCTCCTGAGCAACCTTGTGTACTTAAATAGAAAACTGTCAATTTGGGACAATCTGTCTTAAGAAAACTACATTCAAAGCTTGGGCAAACTCCACTTCTACAGTTTTTACATATGCAAGATCTACTTTTTTAAAACACTAAACATTTTTCAAATGATTATAGTCTTCTGTCATATATGCATCCATAGACCACAAAACCACAGTACCCCCTTTATCTGCATTTCTCACTGCTATATTCTGATTATACCATATTTTGTAGACAGTATTAATGACCTCCAGGTTAGTCTTATTTTTCCTATTCTTGGTGTTTTTAGTCCCGAATATTTTAAGCTTTTTCGGAACCACTTTCACAAATTGGTCAATATTGTCATTACCACTAGCTGGTACCGTTTTAGATTTGGGCTTTAATGTTGAGCCCTCCTGTAAGGAAAAGGCTCCCTGTTGCAGTAATCCCCACTTTCTGCCTGATACTGATGCTGAATTGACTGAGAAGTATGCGGGACCCTGCTAACCAGGCCTCAGCACCAGAGTTTTTTCACCTAAAATGTACCATTGTTTCCACAATTGACACACCCCTGGCACACAGATAAGTCCCTTGTAAAAGATACCAGTGGTACCAAGGGCCCTGTGACCAGGGAATGTCTCTAGGGGCTGCAGCATGTTGTGCCACCCTAAGGGACCCCTCACCTAACACATGCACACTGCCATTGCAGATTGTGTGTGTTGGTGGGGAGAAAAAGCCAAAGTCAACATGGCACCCCCCTCAGGATGCCATGCACACAAAATACTGCCTGTGGAATAGGTAAGTCACCCTTCTAGCAGGCCTTACAGCCATAAGGCAGGGTGCACTATACCACAGGTGAGGGCATAGCTGCATGAGCAATATGCCCCTACAGTGTCTAAGTCTATTCTTAGACATTGTAAGTACAGTTGTGGCCACCTGGGTGGTATATGGTCTGGGAGTTTGTCAAAAACAAACACCACAGCTCCATAATGACTACACTGAATACTGGGAAGTTTGGTATCAAACTTCTCAGAATAATAAACCCACACTGATGCCAGTGTGGGATTTATTTAAAAAATGCACACAGAGGGCATCTTAGAGATGCCCCCTGTACTTTACCCAATTGTTCAGTGCAGGGCTGACTGGTCTGTGCCAGCCTACTGCTGAGAGATCAGTTTCTGACCCCGTGTGGTGAGGGCCTTTGTGCTCTCTGAGGACAGAAACAAAAGCCTGCTCTGGGTGGAGGTGCTTCACACCTCCTCCCTGCAGGAACTGTAACACCTAGTAGTGAGCCTCAAAGGCTCAGGCTTCGTGTTACAATACCCCAGGGCACTCCAGCTAGTGGAGATGCCCGCCCCCCTGGACACAGCCCCCACTGTTGGTGGCAAGTCCAGGGGAGATAATGAGAAAAGCAAGGAGGAGTCACCCACCAGTCAGGACAGCCCCTAAGGTGTCCTGAGCTGAGGTGACCCCTGCCTTTAGAAATCCTCCATCTTGATGTTGGAGGATTCCGGTAATAGAAATAGGGATGTGCCCCCCTCCCCTCAGGGAGGAGGCACAAAGAGGGTGTAGCCACCATCAAGGACAGTAGCCATTGGCTACTGCCCTCCCAGACCTAAACACACCCCTAAATTCAGTATTTAAGAGCTCTCCAGAACCTAGGAAACTAGATTCCTGCAACCTGAAGATGAAGAAGGACTGCTGACCTGAAGCCCTGCAGAGAAGACGGAGACGACGACTGCTTTGGCCCCAGCCCTACCGGCCTGTCTCCCCACTTCAAAAAAAACTGCAACAGCGACGCATCCAACAGGGACCAATGACCTCTGAAGCCTCAGAGGACTGTCATGCATCTAAAAGGACTAAGAAGCTCCTGAGAACAGCGGCCCTGTTCAACAAAATTGCAACTTTGCAACAAAGAAGCAACTTTTAAAGACCACGCGTTTCCCGCCGGAAGCGTGAGACTTTCCACTCTGCACCCGACGCCCCCGTCTCAACATGCGGAAAACCAACACCACAGGGAGGACTCCCCGGTGACTACAAGCCAGTGAGTAGCCAGAGTTGACCGCCCTGAACCCCCACTGCGACGCCTGCAGAGGAAATCCAGAGGCTCCCCCTGCCTGCTTGAAGGAACCCGACGCCTGGAAACTACACTGCACCTGCAGCCCCCAGGACCTAAAGGAACCGAACTCCAGTGCAGGAGCGACCCCCAGGCAACCCTCTGCCAAGCCCAGGTGGTGGCTACCCTGAGGAGCCCCCCCTGTGCCTGCCTGCATCGTTGAAGAGATCCCCGGGTCTCCCCATTGAGTCCTATTAAAAACCCAACGCCTCATTGCACTCTGCATCCGGCCGCCCCTGTGCAGCTGAGGGGGTACTTTCTGTGCCTACTTGTGTCCCCCCCGGTGCCCTACAAACGAAGACGCGGGTACTTACCTGCTGGCAGACTGGAACCAGGGCACCCCTATTTCCATTGAAGCCTATGTGTTTTGGGCACCATTTTGACCTCTGCACCTGACTGGCCCTGAGCTACTGGTGTGGTAACTTTGGGGTTGCCTTGAACCCCCAACGGTGGGCTACCTTGGACCCAACTTTGAACCGTGTAAGTGTTTTACTTACCTGTGAACTTAACATTTACTTACCTCCCCCAGGAACTGTTGACTTTTGCCCTGTGTTCACTTTTAAAATAGCTTATTGCCATTTTTGCCAAAACTGTACATGCTATTGCTATTGTGATAATTCAAAGTTCCTAATGTACCTGAGTGAAATACCTTTCATTTAAAGTATTGTTTGTAAATCTTGAACCTGTGGTTCTTAAAATAAACTAAGAAAATATATTTTTCTATATAAAAACCTATTGGCCTGGAATTGTCTTTGAGTGTGTGTTCCTCATTTATTGCCTGTGTGTGTACAACAAATGCTTAACACTACCCTCTGATAAGCCTACTGCTCGACCACTCTACCACAAAATAGAGCATTAGAATTATCTCTTTTTGCCACTGTCTTACCTCTAAGGGGAACCCTTGGACTCTGTGCACACTATTTCTTACTTTGAAATAGTATATGCAGAGCCAACTTCCCACACCTCCTCTTCAGACAACCACACTCATTCTCTTTCCAATCTTTCCATCTACAGTATCATATATTTAAATAGTGTCATTTATTTCCAATGCCATTAATTCTTGCATCACATATACATCATCTATCAATAAATTGCTCCATACAGTATTCTCGTCAACTACTACAGCCTGAGTTTTTTTTTTTTTACAGTCTTTTAACTTATTTAACTTTGCTAGTTTAAATTTCCTAGCAAATTTGAAAAGGTCATTCTGAGTCTGTACATAGTCAAACCCATTCGTTGCACAATAGGATAGCCCCAAGGAAAAGTTTTTCACATCAACTTCACTTAATTCCATTTCTAATAAATTGATGGCTGTATTATAAACAGTCAATATCTCCTGTTCCTCCTGGTCACTATTCCTAGATTCTCTTCTGACAATTATATTCCTTTGGCCACCTCTTCTGTTTTTCCTCTGACACTTCCTCTGTGTTTTCTTCCACTTTGCCAAGACCCGTCTTAAAAAATGTAGCTCATCCTGTAAAATGGCATGTGTAGCCATTCTGTTCTGTTCATCCAGATCTGTGTCAGAATTGGCGTCTGTGCTCTTCTTACTTGGTGCTGTTCTGGATCTCTCTACATTATTACCTGAAAGTATTGTCTCCTCAAGTTGTCAAACGTTTTATCAAAAGTATAACTTTTTCGCAAAAGTATAAATCTGTCCTGTCTCATAGTCTCTCTTATCTCTACTGAACTTCTGTGCCTTCTTTTCTTTAATTGCCTATTCAGCCACTTTCAGTCTCTACAACATTAATTTATTCAAAGATTCAATAATTTATTTATCTGCATTCTTCTCTATTCCGAAATTTCTCCACTTTTGTTGATAAGTTTCTCCCTTTCCAATTGTGCATATGTGATGCTATTAATTGTGTTTGACCAATGACTTTGTGTTTCACCACTGCTCATATTAGTTGCTCAATGTTCACCAGTAGCACATTGTATGTTTTGTTCAGCCTAGCCGCCTATTGGCTTTGACATGGCATTAGCCATTACATTTTGTATTCAGTTTAGCTGCCTATTGGCTTTGACATGGCATTAGCCATTACATTCTGTATTCTGCCTATTGGCTTTGACATGCTGTATTCAGTTTAGCTGCCTATTGGCTTTGACATGATATTAGACCTTACATTTTGTATTCAGCTCAGCTGCCTTTTGGCTTTGACATGACATTAGACATTACATTTGATATTTAGGTTAGCTGCCTATTGCCTTTAACGTTGAGTTAGACCTTGCAGTTGAGAATCCAAGCTGTATTTTTCCAAGCTATGTTTTTCCACAAGATGAACCAAGCTGTTTTCTTCACACCAGACTAGACCTGATAAGAGAGAGTAAATTTGGTGTTTTCCTTTCTGCTCAGGCTTGGGAAGAGGAGAAGTCTAGGAGATCTGGCCAGTCTCCAAAGACTTGCATAGTTTTCCCGAGTCTGAGAGGAGGGTGCCCGCTTTTGTAAGGATGACTCTGGGCTACAGTGAGTTAGATTTGAATCTGCTTGACTTCAGGCTGGAACTAGGCACCAGTTGCCAGTCTCCCGTGTGGGTAGATAATCTCTTTCTCGCAGTTGACCGGAGTCATCAACTTGCAGACCCCAGAAAGATGAAGCTGAAGATAGGTCCTAGTTGCTCATACGGTGATGAATTTTAATTTTTATGCTTTGCTAATATAATCTGCTGTGTACATTGCAACTGAGAAGTACTGTGATATATTTTGTTTTCATTGCTGCGACTACTTTTACTCTTTTGAACGTGTGCTTGAAGTCTATTAGTTCGTCTCTCAAGAACTTGTGGGTGGGGAAGAATTAACAACAATAAAGGTCTTCTTTGAACTCAGAAGTGCATTCCAGAGAGGTTCTGTAAGCTCCGTTAGGAGATAAGTAGGAAGGCAGAACATTTTGGTACCAGAAGTGGGGTCGAATTATAAATTTCTACGTGCACAATTTAAAAGTGTAATTGTTTTTTTGTTGTTTGGAGAATTACAGAAGCACGGCAGACCATGTGTGAAAATGCATGTGTAGTTAAACTGACTGATGGTGCTGTGAGAAACATGTTTTCTTGTGATAAAGCATATTTAGAAAATGTGCCTTTTGGAAGCAATGATGATCCTTTTGTTTTTGACAGAAGGGTTTGGATACTTTTATCTGCTTACAGAAAAATGCAGGAGAAATGTAGGCAGTTGGAACATGAAAATAAGAATTTACGTGAGCAAATTAGCCAGAATACATTAATGCAAGATAATGCTGAAAGTTATAAAACTGCTGTTTTAGAAGAATCTCTCTTTTCCCATTCCAGTAATGAGGGGGTTAAGACAGTTGTGAGCCAGTCTGAGCCTCCGTGTGAGCCAGGTTTTTTGGCAGTCGAAGTGCATTCCTTAACTGATAACACGGAGAACAGAGCTCAGAATGTGATTTACGTGGTACCATCGCAAAATGTGCAGTTACTGGCACAAGTAAAATGAAAGATTTTAGAGTTTCTTACTGTTTGCACTAAGCAAGAGACACCGAGTTTCATTTGCTTGTTTGATTTTTGGAAACAGACTAGCCCTCATCTGAGTGAAATCTTAACACTTTGGTATATGGCCACTAGGAAAAATTATATGCAGCTGCGCGCTTGTGATTTGGCAAATGAAATAATGCAGACTTTAGGTTTCTGCGCAGTGCAAGAGGGAAACACTGATTTACATGTAAATCAGGAACAGGGGAAGAAAAGAGTGCCCCTAGCTAGGATCATACACTGGATCTGGTACCTGCAAGACAGGGCTAGAGTACCACAGGTAAAAGAGTCACTAGTGAAATTGAGTGCACCATTTGAATTCGTGTCCCCTGAAGATAAAAAGCATGTTTGTTTGACTAATGATTCATTGACTGAAATGTTGTTTTCTAGCACAAGAGAAGGAACAGCGTTGTACAATGTGTGTCAGATTTTAAAGCAAGAGCTGCTTGAGATGTGGCATTTTTACACTGATTCTTGGTTCACTGCCAATGGTTTAGCCGTTTGGTTTTCCACATGGCTTGTACATAGCTGGTTCAATTGCCTTGCAGATGTTAAAGAGAAAAATTCAGAGTCTGAAGTGTTCACCCAGAATTCTGACTTAGTGGGGATGGCTAAGTGGGTGCACCAGAAATGTGAACAGCTGGGAGAAAAAGCCACTTACAGGTGGGCAGAGATGAGAGATATGCACATTCCCCTAGATTTGATAAAAACTGTGCAGCACGCACAAGAGCAGTCTGTCCCACAAGCAGTCACAGAGCAGTCGGGGAGAGGAAAGTTACCAGGACAGATATGGCAAATTGATCAGGTTTTTTGGTGGGAGTGATTGTTGCAGATTACCAAGGAGAAATCAAAATTATGCTAGCAACTAGAAAATAATCTGATTCATTCATACAAATTGGAGACAGAATGGCCCAACTTGTCAAAAGTGCAGTGAATGGAGGTTTGGTAAAGAATGAGTCTGCCCCAGCCCTTCTGACAGTGCAAGAAAAGGGAAGCTGTGGTGCAGCAGATAAAAACCTCAGTGCTGAGGTGTGGGTTGAAGCCCCAGATGACCGTCCAGAACCTGCAGAAATCATAACCAAGGGC
This sequence comes from Pleurodeles waltl, assembly GCF_031143425.1. Taxonomy (NCBI): domain Eukaryota; kingdom Metazoa; phylum Chordata; class Amphibia; order Caudata; family Salamandridae; genus Pleurodeles; species Pleurodeles waltl. Next base: position 639,586,211 of record NC_090444.1, read on the forward strand.
CCCAAAAACGTCCTGTTGATTATAAAACAGGGAAAGGTAGAGGAAGGGTACATTTCAAATGACAAATGTTATTTGCAAGAAAAGTCATACTTTTTTCTTTTGCAGATCCTACCACGTTTCGCCACTGTCCCTGAGTGTGCTGTGAGGTCCCCCTTCGGGTGTGTGCGTGTGGGGTCGGGGAAGGGACCGAACCCCCAACCTGAACCTGACTGAGTAAAGTGCAAGCACCATGGATCCATTTTGCGCAAATGGCGCCTTCAGTTCAAGTTCAACTTGGTTGATTACATTCTTCCACTGGAAATAAGCAACCTTAACAGTTAACTGTCTGTGTTTTTTCGTGTGGAACTCTGACTTTCACTTACTTTCCAGCAAACCTTTTAGGTGGACCGTGCACCTTTACATGAGTAGAACTCATGCTACATCAAATTGCTATTTTAGAGACACTATAATCTCATTCAGAGTATAAAAGTTTCAGTCTTTTCTGTGTAGATGTATCTGATGTGAAAGGTTATGAGATCTATATGTTAATCCACTTCCATTGCTTTACAGTGATTGCTTTGATCATTCAAATCTGATTTGCTGCTAATGTTTTTTTTTTGTGCTGATTTTTTTTAGTTTTTGTTTGAAACAAGTGATATGTGAAACAAAAATTCATTGATCATAGGGTAGAATGTGATGCTATTAATTGTGTTTGACCAATTACTTTGTGTTTCACCACTGCGCATATTGGTTGCTCAATGTTCACCAGTAGCACATTGTATGTTTTGTTCAGCCTAGCCACCTATTGGCTTTGACATGGCATTCGCCATTACATTTTGTGTTCAGTTTAGCTGCCTATTGGCTTTGACATGGCATTAGCTATTACATTCTGTATTCTGCCTATTGGCTTTGACATGCTGTGTTCAGTTTAGCTGCCTATTGGCTTTGACATGATATTAGACCTTACATTTTGTATTCAGCTCAGCTGCATATTTTGGTTTGGACATGACATTAGACATTACATTTGATATTTAGGTTAGCTGCCTATTGCCTTTAACGTGGAGTTAGACATTGCAGTTGAGAATCCAAGCTGTATTTTTCCAAGCTATGTTTTTCCACAAGATGAACCAAGCTGTTTTCTTCACACCAGACTAGACCTGATAAGAGAGAGTACATTTGGTGTTTTCCTTTCTGCTCAGGCTTGGGAAGAGGAGAAGTCTAGGAGATCTGGCCAGTCTCCAAAGGCTTGCATAGTTTTCCTGAGTCTGAGAGGAGGGGGCACGCTTTTGTAAGGATGACTCTGGGCTACAGTGAGTTAGATTCAAATCTGCTTGACTTCAGGCTGGAACTAGGCGCCAGTTGCCAGTCTCCCGTGTGGGTAGATAATCTCTTTCTCGCAGTTGACCGGAGTCATCAACTTGCAGACCCCAGAAAGATGAAGCTGAAGATAGGTCCTACTTGCTCATACGGTGATGAATTTTTATTTTTATGCTTTGCTAATATAATCTGCTGTGTACATTGCAACTGAGAAGTACTGTGATATATTTTGTTTTCTTGCTGCGACTACTTTGTGCTTGAAATCTATTAATTTGTCTCTCAAGAACTTGTGGGTGGGGAAGAATTAGCAACAATAAAGGTCTTCTTTGAACTCAGAAGTGCATTCCAGAGAGGTTCTGTAAGCTCCGATAGGAGATAAGTAGGAAGGCAGAACAGCATACTTGATAAGTATCTTCATCATCCCTTCAGATCCCTTCGTTTTATGATCCACCCATTCCGTAAACCGCTGGGTGCTCTCCCAACATCCAAGTATTTTTGTACTGATTCAATTTCCCACCATTTACTTTGTTCTGTCTTCTTTAGTTTCCCCAAGATCCTGAAAAGAGCATCTATATCCTTTGTGCCTACTTGTAAACTGCTTGCCCCATGTACTGCTCCACTCCTATTTATGTGTTCAAAAATTGCTGCTGCTCTTTGTTTTCTCAATAAGTATTCGTTTTCCTATCTCTCCCACACAGCGAGAGACAAAGTGCTGTCCTCCAAATGCCTGTAGTGCTACTTCACACGCTCCTCACTCCTGTGAGCATTTTATCCTTGCCCACTATATATATATGTATATATGTATGTATATATACATAACCTACTTGCGGTCGCCTGTAGGTAGTTATAGTTAGGACCATCCTTCCCTTGAAAAAGCATTTTTTGACTAGCCTATATCTTTGGACTGTTTGACAAATATTTATGAAATTTTCCCAAAAAGTGTTCCAGTGATTCTTGTACATGGGAAGTTTCAGGTTGATCTGTCAAGCGTGGGCCGAGAAAAATGGGGGTAAAAAAAAAATGTGTTTCACATTATAATTTCCATAGGAATTTTAGACACGGCTACAGCCCGAACTGCTGGACAGAATTACACCAATTATGGCAGGAAGGTAGCTCTTGGACCAGAAAGAGTTCCTTTTGTTATTTGGTGTAAATCCATTCAATAGTTTTTGAGACATTAAAAGAAAAATAAATATATATATATATATATATATATATATATATATATATATATATATATATATATAGAGGTGCAAACGATTTGCAAATAATAAAAAGCTTGTGCAGAGATCTGAAGAGCTCTGATTGGCTGCCAACACTTCAACCAGGAATTGTTGGCAGCAGTCATGGGAGTCGGCTTCAGCTGAGTCTCAGAAAATAAGATTAAAAAAAAATGGGGCCAGATTAGGGACATCCTGACCCCATAGGTCAGGTGCTGGGGTCCTAGAGGGACCTCGCAGGGCAAAAATCACTTAAAAAAAATATTTTGCTACAAATTCATGACAAATTTGCAGCAAAAATGTTTTTAAAAAGACAAGCCCGGTCTCTTGCCATTGTTTTACTAAAGCCCCCTAAAGGTCAGGTCACAGGGGGCAGGTTAAAAAAAAGGAGGGGGCACATGGGGCCCCCTCCTTTTATGCCCCGGGGACCACCAGCTGCCCAGGGATTAATACTTTTATATGCCATGGGGACCGTCACCTCCCCTTGGTCAAATTAATGATGTGCGTGGGGGGCGCTCAGCCCCTCCCAAAGCCCAGGGGACCACCACCTCTCCAGGGCAACTACAACATTGGAGAGGGCTGCACTGCCCCCTGTGAGGAGCCATAGATGGTTCTGGGGACCGCCACCCCCCCAGTGCCGGCTCCTGCTATGTCCTATGATAAAAGCAAACAAACTCCGCTTTCTGCAAGTGGGATCTATCTAACAGCTCCTGCTTGCAGAAAGCTAAGTTTTCATCTTAAGTCACTTCTGGCCTGCTGATAAAGCTATTGGACTGTCACTCATTAGATTGAAGGTTCAAGTCCTGGTAACTCATGCAGTGTGTCTGTTTATTTGCTAGTTTTTTGAATGGTAAACTTTATTAGTGATATAATATTTTTATGTCTTTTCCACAAACAAAATCTTTGGCATGAATGTCAAAGTTATGTATGGATGCTATACCCTAAGGAGTCATCTGTGGACTAGCGGGTAAGGTCGCTGACCCTCCCACTGAAGGCTGAGGGTTCCAGTCTTAGTGTGTCTCTGGTTGTTTGGCTAATTTAATTTATTTTCAATTTTAAACATTTAAGGTACATACTGAAAGGTGATTGCAAGCTTTCTACTTGATAATTCCATTTCTCTGTTCAAATAGATCATTTTAACTATATCATTTATTAAAGTTTAGAAAAACTCTCTCAGTGGTTACAGGGAGTTGGCTGCAATGCCAGGCCTTGTGGCTAACATCTGCTGTGCATGGCCGAAGGCTGAGGGCGGCAAGGGGTTATTTGGTGATAGGGGTTGGCTGCACTGTGCACAGCACATGGTTGAGTGGTGATAGCAGCAGGGCCTGCCACTGGCCAGGCCTTGTATCCAACCCCCGCTGCCATGTGGTGAACTCCGATACACAACCAAACCTGTACCGGGCGTGGCCCTGCGGGAGTTGGCCACAGGGCCTAGCCTGCTACTAGTTGCTGTGGCAAACCACCCTACCCCATGCTGCGCACAGCCCTGAGTAGAACTGTGAGTAGGTGCAAGGGGTCTGAGTCTGGATCACTTTTACCATCCAGAATGCAGTCTTCAGCATGCATCATGTCATATAGGTCAAAGGACCCATCTTCTGACCACAGGCTCATCTGTGGGGGCTAACCGCGCAGTTCAGTCTGCTAAACTGTCTACAAATAGAACAACAGAGTGCAAGCTATTTTCCCCTTCAGCAACGGTCTCACTTGGAATGAGGTCCACGCTGCACAAATTTGCTTGGGCACTCATCTGCTACGCTGGTCTATTGTAGAGTGTCACCCATCACCAACTTCACTGAATCCCATTCTAGGGTCTGGTTGGCCATAGGTACTTTGGAACTGTAACCGCTCAAGCTCTGTAGCTCAGTGTTTTCTACTTCTAGGGTGCACATCTCGCTCCCTTTCCCTTGCAACAGTAAGTTTAGGTAGTCTCCACACACCCCTGGTGTAATCTAAGTCAATAAGTGCTCTCTCTTGGATATCATAGGTAGGGAGACATAAATAGGAAGCTGGAGTTGTGTGCAGTGGACACCTACGGTGTTGGCACCTTATACCAGGTCGAGGCAACACTTATTAGTGAATGAAGACAGTGTCTAGTAACCCGAGCTCTCTAGAGGTATATGTGGATGAATAGCCAAGACTTATCTACGAGGAGTGTAAAGTACTTGCAATACCACAGTTGTCACACAGTAGCTTATCGCACCTGAAAGGAGCCACACAGTGTTACAAAAATAAAGGTACTTTATTACAGTAGCACTGAACTAGATTACTTATAGGCAGTCCCCCAACTGGAGGTAGGTACACACTATGGGCCTGATTCTAACTTTGGAGGACGGTGTTAAACCGTCCCAAAAGTGGCGGATATACCACCTACCGTATTACGAGTTCCATAGGATATAATGGACTCGTAATACGGTAGGTGGTATATCCGCCACTTTTGGGACGGTTTAACACCGTCCTCCAAAGTTAGAATCAGGCCCTATATATATATATTCACAGTAATAATTAGGAATTAGCATAGGAAACAACACGCTTTGGCCTAGAAACTATAGAAAATAGCAGGGGCTCTGAGGGAGGTCCAAACCATATACTAAAATAGTGGAATGTGAAGTGAAGTCTCCCACCCAAGGATATGGAGTTGTTAGAGGGGAGGGGGGAGAACACAGGACCCCAAAGATGTGAGTACCTGAGTGACCCCCAGCGACCAGGAGAGCAGAGGTAAGTACCTAGCCTTCCCAAGGATCAACAAGAGGACTTAGAAAAGGAACTTTGCAAGAACAGGACCAGACCAGAGGAACCCAAAGGTGGATTCTGGAAGAAGATGACCTGTAAAAGAAGGGGAACGAGTCCATTCCACAATGGAGTGTCCAGTCAGTCAGTCAGGGGCCACTACCCATCCTTCTGTGGATGAAGGTCGTTGGGTTGCAGTCAGTCAGTGGTCAGGAGGATCACCAACAAACTTTGGCAAACGAAAATTGGAGTACAAGAAGAGTTGCAAGACTGAAAAGGACCAGCAAGGTCCAGAGGACTCGACCCTTGGAGGGGAGTCCAGAATGACCCTCAGCAGTCGAAAGAGCTAACAGAAGCAGTAGCAGCCCCCACAGGCAGCCTACTGGCAGCAGGCATAGTAAGTTGCAGTGAGGTCCAATCAGCACACCTGGAGAGGAGTCCCATGTTGCTGGAGCAGCAAAGAGGGGACTGTCCTTCGAAGGCTGAAGTGGTGGAGGCTAGGGCTACTTGGGGCCTGACGATCCCTCAGTACAGGAGTCAACAAGCTTTATTTGCTGCAAGAGTCGCGGTGCACAGGGGTGCTGTCCTGCATGGAGAGGCAAGGGCTCACCATCTCCTAAAAAGGACAGAGGGCAGAGAGGGGACCACTTTGGATCACCACCTGTGTTGCAGGATCCATGCAGTTTCAGAGGAGAGCAGATCCACATAGCCAGATGTCATTGCTGTAGGGACCTGCGGATGCAGGGGAGTGACTTGCACACTCCAAGGGAGACCCCTTTTTGCTTCTTGGTGCTGCTGAAGTCTTGCCAACCCCTGAGAATGCAAAGCTGTGGAAATGTTGCAGTTGCTGGAAGGAGCCAGAGAAACAGTGTTGCAAAGCGTGGTTGTCTCGGGTTTTGCAGTCTTGTTGGTTCCTGGAGTGTCCGTTTGCGGTTCCTGTGGCCAGGAACAGAAGAAGTCGATGTAGAGGAGTCCTGGTGGAGTCTTGCATGTCAAATCTGGGACCCACCTACAAGGGAGTACCTAAATAGCCCTAAGAGGGGGTTTGGTCACTTTGCACAGTGACCACCTATCAGAGGGGGTCACTGATGTCAGCTGCCTGACCTGGCCACTCAGATGCTCGCAGGGGCCTCTGCACATCTTGGTTTCAAGATGGCAGAATCAAGTGACCACCTGGAGGAGCTCTGGGCACTACCTCTGGAGTGGTGATAGACATGGGAGTGGTCACTCCCCATTCCTTTGTCCCGTTTCTCACCAGAGCAGGGAATTGGGGTCCCTGGACTGGTGCAAACTGGTTTATGAAGGAGGGCACCAAATGTGCCCTTCAAAGTAAACTGATGGCTTGGAGAGGCTACCTTTCCTAGCCTTGTAAAACCTATTTCTAAGGAAATAGGTTGTTGCCTCTTTCTCCCACAGGAAATCCCAAACCTTCTGTGAGTCTGTCCTGTAAAGTCATCACCATACCCTTCTCTCCTTACTTCACTTTTCTCTTTCCTACTTTCACTGTGATAGTCAGTCCTGCACACTCTCTAGTGAGACAACCACGCCTCCTTCTCCTTCTGCCAAGGGGGCAAACTATCTTCAGTCCTTTTCTGCTCCTGCTCCCTTCCTTGAGATATTGGCTGTCATCTCATATCTGCAGTCCTTTGTACATAGTCACTACACCCTGCATTCCTTATGCCCCTTTGCTGTTGGTGGACACTATTCTCTAATTACTCTACCTGCAGTATCTCTTCTCTGAAATAACCGCGACATGGCTGATGAAATCTTTGGTTGGTCATCACTAGCCCCTGAAGCCCCTCTTGGGCTTTGATATGTGTGTGGTTACCTTTGCGGGTCACTGTCGGGAAGTGTGGTGGTGTTCCAATTTTCAGGGTTCTCAAACTTCTTGCAGCTGGACTAGTGGGTAGATGCTAGGCACTGTGGGTGCAGTGCTCATAGGGTCATAATGGGTGGGGGGACGGATGGGGTATGAGGGTATCTCCTTGTGAGAAGTCTTTTGACTTCTCACAAAATATTCTCCAGAAGGCGATGGTCACTTCCCTTTTCTTTAATTTGGCTCCTGCATATTTACTTCTGAGGTATGTGACAACATGTTCAATTATCCTGTTGTTAAACGTTCCTTCTTTTTGCCAAGGATATGTATGCTTTTGGGTGGCTTTAAAACACTAGATATACTTTTATAATGTCTTCTTGTTACTGGGTACTACCTTCTGCATATGTTCTAATGAGATCCTCATATTTGGGTGCATTTAATACTTTAACTTTTATCTATTCTGCTACCAGATTAAATAATATTGCACAAATCGTATAGTGATAGTATTTTGTCAATACAACACAAAATTCTATTCTAGGGATATAATCACATCTCTGATCTACTTTCAGTAAAGGCAAATAACAACCCCTGGCCTCTTTCCTCCATGCCTCAAAGGAGATACTTTTCAGACCATGTGTTTCAGAAACCATGGAAAGACTGCTGGACATTTGGTACAGCATTAGGAATTTGAATGTTTAGATTTTAATTGGAGGTAAAGTTTAGCAACACCAGCTTTTCAGCTGTCCCTCTGTGTCAAATGGAACATATCTCAGCACCTTCCGGGTTCAAAGTTCCCACATAGGCAACTTCCAACCCATTGTTCAGAATCACAGGTTAACTAGTTATGTGGGCACTTCGTTGATTGTGCAACACATTACACATTCCTCCACTATATGTATAAAAAGTTGCATGTGGTACTCTTCAGTTTCTTACTACCTTAAATCCAATATTTACACCACATTTACATAGTTAGCTTTACCAAGACAAACACAACATGAAACTATATTCTGAATCTGCGTTTATCATTGCCAAGAACACACTAAATCATAAACAAGGATTGTGATCTGCTTTGTCCTTACCTTAAAAAGACGGCAGTCCCTGGATCCTTTCTAACCTTTCCCCTTGCACAGAACTTCATCTTAAACATGTCTTCTGCTTGCCTCATCAAAGTAAGTGCATTGGTCTCTCGGCGAAGAGGGATAGGTGGTCTTCCGGTGACAGCTGTCAGGTGGGGGGCAAAGGAATCTCCTGGCTGACTCACCAACTGTTACAGGTTGGGAAAAGTGCTCCCAACTCTAAGAACCATGCAGCCTCATCTTGGCAAGCCTACAACAGTATTTAGTAACTGTTATGACATGGAGAAAAACATTACAGACTGCACCTCAGCCCGCTCAAGCTATCTCTTTGGTTTTTCTCAAATGCCTGTTCGTAGGCAGGCCTTTTTAAACAATTTAATATAATGCTTTATTACACATAGTAAATAATATGTTATTTGCAAGTTACACTTTCCTTTCATATCTTCTCCTTCTCAACATCCACAGTAATTTTAAATTACCCTAGTTTGTCCATGCAAATGTCAACTTATCATTAGTAAACTTGGAATCTACTACTTAAATCTAACAAAAACTGCATTTACAGAGCACATTACACTATTATCTAAGTGCTCAGTACTGGTCTATCCTATTTCTTACTGACTTCACCTGTCAATAAATAATCAAAAACAATTGCTTTCTTGACATCAGACTGGTGAAAGGCATAGAAGGCCCTAGCAGGGTTGCAACATGCGACCTCGATAGGCAATGCTTTTCTCCTTTAAGGCACAGATTCTGCAATCCCAATATGGAAGTAGTGTTGGCTTAAAATGCACATTTGTTTAAGTCCCAAATCAAGAGCCTCCAAACAAAAGTACATTTTCTCACAGTTTATCCAAAGACCTTAGAGGAGTGGTACATACTTTACAGTGACTACATTATGTAACAAAGCTAGAGTCTGCACAAAGTACACGTTACTTGTGCAGCAGACAAACACTTAGCACTTCCAGAGACCTATAAAATACAATGTGCAATAATGCAAGCATATTATATTTAGTCATCAAGAACACAAAAATACCTTTAAAACATTGCAAATGTGGATAAAATTGATATTTTACATAATAGTTTTTTTGGGGTATGGCCATCGTGTTGGAATTCTTTATGCAAGTCAGCTTTCCTTCCTGAAAGTCGCTTTTTGGAGAAAACAGGATTGTAAAGAGGTAGAAAAGAAACTGTTTCTATAAGGAGATGAAACACCTGTTGCAGACTTCAGTGGGTGCATATTTGTTACTTACGTGGAGAGCGGACTGGCATTCCAATAGAGGAGATGAGCACCCGATGACCTGTTATGGTCTACAAGCCTGTTTTCAGCAGAGGAAGAGTGTTTCTGAGCTTTGAGCACTGCAGAAGTGAGTACTGCAGAAGGTAATCGCTGAGTAGAAATTGAGGCAGAGGGTCAGTTGGAAGCTGCTTGTGAGAGGGGGCTGCAAGGGGAAGGGGGAGTGAGCATACCACGCTGAATCACTGTATCAATGTTCGATGTGTCTGACTGCCTGATTAGACATGCTAAGTGGTGTTCCACAGCCTGTTCTCCACACAACCCTGGCTGGACATGATCACAGAGCTGGAACAGGAAAGCTGACTGACACTCAATAAATCAGTCTCTTTGATCCAGGAGGCTACAGGAAAAGTATTGGAATTTGCACAACAATAGAGCTACTGGAGGTGTTCTGATTCCTGTGGCAAAATATTTAACTGTGGGAATTTTGTAGCAGTAACACATTTGCATTAGTTTAACCCCTGATGACTGCAGTGGCAGCCCATCTATTAAGGCAGCGGAGTGGAGCCCCTCTGCTGCCAGCGCCACTAAAGGTGAAAAATAAAATGGAAATAAAATTAAGTTATTACCATTTTATTTTTCTCTTTCACCAGCCCAAGCTGTGTTCGGGGATGGGGCCACTGCTGCTGACTGGCAGCAGGGGAGTGGTGCTCACTCCACCAGTTTACAGTTTGCATGTCACTTTGGTTGGCTGTCTGACGACGGCCAGCCTGCCATGCACAGTGTAAACCTCTCCACCCAGCTGCCTAAGACAGCTAGGTGGAGAGCAGGCACAGGCCTCTAAGACCTACGGGAGCATCGAGGGAGCCAGCTCCAGCCAATCCTGGTATTGCTCTCAGTCTGCTCACATTATCAGCAGGATGACAGCAGCATTCTGGTTGGTGTGGAGAACTGCTGCAGCTTGAATACCAGACCAGCGCTGAGGGACTGAAGCAGGGGGACTGGAGGCAAGCCAGAACATACAGTGGGTGAGTACATTTTTATTTTATTATACTTACCCCGCTGATGCACTGTAAGACTCGCATTGCATTCAGCCTCAACACCAGGGTTCTCAGTCATGGTTCATTATAAACTTTGTTTATAATGAGCCATGAGTGACAGCTTTGGCACTGACCAGGCATTGGTGGTCAGTGTTTGTCCCACCAATTAGTTAGGGTGCCACCCACCACTGGATGAGTGACTCTTGGCAATATTGTGTCGTAGTTTGGACTGCTGGTTTAAGGATGACAGTACTTATGTTTGTAGGTGACTATGCCTATCCTACAACAAGTCGCAGCTGTCGTCCCAACCCTTCCGGCTCACTAGCAGCACGTTACCGAAAACCCAAATAGTAAAATGTGATTTGTGGCAGCCTTTACGCATAGACACGAGAATAAGACATCTCAGGGAGTGTCGTGGTTAAACGGAGATTATCCCTTTCTCACAGATACATCATGTCTCATCCAAACACAGGCAATAACGAAGATGCAGTAAAGTTTCAATCGTTTTTATTTAACACAACTACAATCTGCGATAAGTTGCATGGGCTGCAATGATTTTTGTCACTTGATCTTGACGCCTTAATGCGATGGCACTTATAATGAAAATCATAACAAGTGGCCTAACTATAAACAAGGCAGCCAACTTAGAAGAATTAAATAATTAAATGGGCTAAGACAGAGCAAGCTAAGTAGGTTAAAAGTCATTAGGTGACAGGGGCACGAGTCTGCAAGCCAAAGGCTAAGCTAACTCCTGTTATCCCATTAAAACAATAGAGGATTCACTACAATTGTATGTCCAATATATGCCTTGATGGAGGGTACGCCACATTGCATTCACATTAAGCATTAAATTAACTAAAACAAACAAACGAGGCCCCTGCACAAGTGCATCTTGGGCTGGGTTGAAATGCTACCCTGCGTGATTGCCACTGGTTAGACTATTTACAAGCATTCATCCCATCACCTTTTGGGTGTTTGATTGCCAGCGGTATGCCTAGAAACCTGAAACTGGTACACCTTTCCAATCCTATGACTACCTATGTTTGTGAATTCCCAAAAGTAGTACATTTTCATCCATTCAAGGAGTTGTTCTGTAGGTGTGGATTTACTATTTTTTTTGTAAACTGGTCACTATAAATATTTAAGATCCTGATTCAACTAATAAGCAAGTTAAACATTCTTAGTGAAATGAGAACAACAATCAACGCTGACACCATCATAGCAGACCCGACTCAGGGAGCCCAGACCCCCCTAACAAACCAGGAATGTATGTGAGGGGTGTCACACCCCAAACATCACTGCTGAAGCAATGCCCCTGACCATCCCACCTGGGCTGTGTAGATCTCCCTAAGAACTCAACATGTAAAACAGAATGGCCTACAGTCCCTGTCCTGGGATCACTTATTTTATATGAATTTTCAATTTGTGCACTCTTCTTCATCTATGCTACAAAAAGCCTTACTAGTAAAGTTGTCAAATTGATCCATGTTTCTGGTCCTCGTCTTTTACAGATCAGTTTATAGACATACCTTTGTAGACAGTAACCAAAGGGCATGCTAAAGTAGGATTCACAATTCTCATCAATCGAAATTCTATGCGATTTTGAGATCCTCCCCTTTTTCCATCACAATTTACAGGGTATCTAGATTAATTTTTCTAAAAGTGAACATTTTAAAAGATTCTCCTTTCTTTTATTTAGCATATGTTCCTGCCAGACTCAACACAGCTTAGCATTAAACCAAATCTTTGATTTTATTGAAACCATTCAAGTTAATAGAAAGAAGTCAATATGCTCATAACAGGGGGTGTTAATTCTAAAGCCTTGTTTGCTACTTTGTCAGTTTGTAGGAATAAAGTGCTAGAAACGGCCTGGCATATACCCAGATCCTTGTTCCAAACTTCACAAAAAGCAAATCAACGAGGCTGAGTCATTCTGGAATATCTCAGAGGAATCAATGGGATAATAATAAATGACTGGGTGGCTCCTGATGTACCGGCTACCACAACTAGAAAGTAGTAAGGTATGTTTCAATTCTATTAAGAATATGGAGACAAGGGTTATGCTTTCCTTCTTTGCTTAAATTCCATCACATATTAAACGTCAGCCATAGAAACATAAAAAAATTACTTTTCCCTTGAACACCAGGAAAACGCAGAGTTCATAAATCCTTTCTCAATTTCAGCAGCCAGGTCCCAACATAGTCTTCTGTCACGGCTTTTTCTCCCTTTGCACAAATCACACTCCAGATTCATTCAAGCATCCTGTTTTGCATCATCATTCCCTGCAAAGAGAAGTTAAATCAATAAAAAGCCCAGAACTTCTTGAACAGTACAAGTAAGACACTGTGAGAATAAGCAGTGGACATGCAAAACATCCCCCTGAGGGCAATACTACCTTGAAACAAGTGGCAACAATAAGAGATGCAATAACAACTTTAGAAACAACTGATTAGAAATGCAAAACCCAAATTACTTAATCCAGAGTGGGTGGAAGTCTCAGTTCCTGAGGCGCTGGGTGGGATAATCCTTGTCTCCATGTCCTTAATAGAATTGAAACTTACCTTCACTTAAGCTAGGCAAATTTTAATTCTATGTCAAGACCGGGGGCAAGGTTTATGCTAGAACAAAGCTTACCTACTACCAAATGAGCTACATCTACAACCGGCTTGAAATAGAATCTCCTAAAAGTAGAGTCCAAGGACTAATCCGCAGCATGCATGAGGTCCTCCAAACGTGCGCCCAGACCGAATGCCTTGGAACCCATTGCTCCTCTGGTAGAATGTGCCACACATTTTGTGGTATCTATGCCAGCTTCTTGCATCACGCAATGGACCCAACAGGGTATATTCGGGGATGATACCGCATTGTATGATTTCCTTAATGCAATGAGGAGTTGTCTCTCCCCAGGAGGCCGAACCTCTTCAGTCTTCAGTCATCTGTTCATATGCCTTGAGACATTGTACGACACAGAGCTTGGGACTTTGAAAAAACAAAATAGGAGCTTGTGTGAGTGTTGCACTTAGTTCCTCTACTGACAGTGAAAACAACCCCATCTAGGGAGAACTCACGGGCTGTTATGTCTAGGGCATGCATGTCTGACACTCTCTTGCATGACACCAGGCAAAGTAACATCCCAAGCTTGGCTGAGAGTTCCTTTTGAGATAGAAACCGGTCAGGTTGCCATGACAAAAAAAGATTAAGGACTAAGTTTACGTCCGAAAGCATCGCATATCATGGCTCAGGTGGAAGGGAGAGCCGAATGCCCCAGAGCAGCCTACAAATAAAAGGATGTTCGCCCATTGGGGCACCATCCTCCGGGGCATGACCTGCTGAAATTGCAGAGCGGCAACGTTAATGGAGCGATAAACTAGCCCTTCTTGTACAAGATCTACCAAGAAGTTGAGCACCTGCACTACATTAGTGACCACGATATCCAAACCCTATCACAGACACCAACGTATCCATCTCATCTAGGCTACATGGTAACACCTGGAGGTAATGTCTGCCCAGGCCTTAGAGAGGAGGAACTTAGCATGGCATGGGAGCATCTAGCATAGCCGGTAATCAGCCACGCCTTCAGCACTAAAGATCCCTCTTCCACCAACCAGTGTGGTTCGAGCTCTGGATTCCTCAGAATGTGAAGAAAGTGGGAGTAGGATTGGAGAATCCCAGGAAAGTACCAGAAGAACCGGAAACCACACTTGAGACCTCCCAATGGGCGTTATCATGACCACCTCTGTCTACTGCTGGCAAAGCTGAGCCAATGCTCTGGTGATTGAGAAGGGGGGAAACACATAACCCTTCTCCTGATTGCAATCCTGCAGGAACCCATCCATCACCTCTGCCTGGGGGTCCGGCCTACAGCTGAAGAACTGAAGCAGCTGGTGATTGAGGCACAATGCAAACATATCGATCGAGAATGGGCCCCATTCACAAGCTGGAGTCCTGGAGGTGCCTGGAATGCCAGTATGCCGGTCTGCAACCTGGTTTACTCGATCCAGAAGGTATTCTGCCATAACTGAGACTTGGTTCTTCAGGCAGAAAGACCCAAACTCTTTTGTCATCTCTGCCAGTGCGCGAGACGTGGTACCCTTTACGTGGTTAATATGGCGCAGTGTGGACACATTGTCCATCTTCAGAAGGATTGAGGAGTGAATCCTGTCTTTCGACGAACATCAAACAGCAACTGACCCTGCCTGGAGTTCTAAACAGCTTATATGTAAATTCTGTTTGAGTGGTGACCAATTGCTACCCTTGGAAAACTCCCCACACCTTGAGCCCCAGCCTCTCCTGCTGGCATTCGATTCTAATACCAAATCCGGAGCAGAACCGAAGATTGCTTGTTCAACGCCTCCATGTGTGTTAGCCACCATTATATCTCCTCTCTGACCTTGGCAGACAGAAGAACTAACTGGGAATTTGTGAGACCCTTCCTGAGGTGGCATGCTTTTAGGCGCTGCAGAGCCCAGCAATAAAGAGGGCCCGGTAAAATTGCCTGCATCAACGAGGAGAGAAGACCCACCAAGCAGGCAACCTGTCTGAGGGAAGTATGAGATTTGGTAAAAGTTTGGCACAGTTCCTGCCTGTTCTTTGCCATCTTCTGAGATGGGAGACCCAGGGTCACTGACTGGGAATCAATGACGAAACCCAGAAAAGCTGCCGACTGGAACAGGGCAAGAAGAAACTTCTTCTCATTGATCACAAACCCCAGGTTCTGCAGGAGAGTGACCACCGTTTGAGTATGAGATGCCAGCCTCCTGTGGCACTGTGCCAGTAGGAGCATGTTGTGCAAGTAGACTATGAGGTGAATTCCATGAGCCCAGAGGAACTCTATTGCCGGCTTGAGGACCTTTGTGAAGCACCATAGTGCTGTTGAGAGTCCGAATGGAAGGTTAACAAACTCATAAGTCCGGGATCTCCACATGAACTGCAGAAAATTGCAATGAGGGGGAAACACCAGCACCGTCAGGTACGCATCCTTCATATCAGGCGCACCACCCAGTCAGATGGAAGTAAAACAACCCTGTGCAGATGGATGCCCTCCATCTTGAAGTGGCGGTACACCAGCCACTTGTTGAAGTCACAGAGATTGATAACAGGCCAGCGACCCCTGGCAGCCTTGTAGACAAAAAAAATATTGCTGATGAAACCCTTGGGATGTGCCTCCCAACTCCATATCGCTCCCTTCCGAAGGAGGGCTTGGACCTTCTCGTCTAGGAGCACTGCATCACGGGAGGAAAAAGAAATGGAGCGTGGCCGAGAAGCCTGATGGGAGGACCCATAAAATTTGATGTGGAATGCTTGCACAGTTTGCAAGACTCAGGCATCCGAAGTGATGGCCGCCCATGCTGAGAGAAAGAGCGCCAACCTGTCCTCCACCCTGATATGAGCTCAAGGACAGACACTTGCCGGTTCAAGCACTGCCGTATGACTGTCCCTTGGAACTTCCATGGCCACTGAAGCGTTGACCTTTCGTGAGGTAGAAATTGGAGAATCGTGGGATGGTCTGCTTTTGTCCATGATTGGACCCTTGTCCTCTGGAGTGTCGAGAGTAAGAGACTGTTAGACCTGACAGCCTTAGGGTGGTCATCTCCCAACTTTTTGCCTGCCTTCCTCCACTTTTCTGAAACTGTTTTTGCTGGTTTTAGGACTCTGCACACTTTACCACTGCTAACCAGTGCTAAAGTGCATATGCTCTCTCCCTTAAACATGGTAAATTGGTTCATTCCCAATTGGCATATTTGGTTTACTTGTAAGTCCCTAGTAAAGTGCACTGCCTGTAAATTAAATGCTTCTAGTGGGCCTGCAGCACTGATTGTGCCACCCACATAAGTAGCCCCTTAAACATGTCTCAGGCCTGCCATTGCAAGGCATGTGTGTGCAGTTTCACTGCCACTTCAACTTGGCATTTAAAAGTACTTGCCAAGCCTTAAACTTCCTTTTTTCTACATATAAGTCACCCCTAAGGTAGGCCTTTGGTAACCCTGTGTATTTTATATGTCCTGGTAGTGGATAACTCCTAAATTCATTTTCCACTACTGTGATGCCTGCTCCTTTAATTGGATAGCATTAGGGCTACCCTTATATACTGTTTGAGTGGTAGATTCTGATCTGAAAGGGGTAAATAGGTCATGTTTAGTATGGGCAGGATGGTAATAGAAAATCCTGCTTATTGGTGAGGTTGGATTGTATATTAATGTTTCAGAAATGTCACTTTTAGAAAGTGTGCATTTCTCTGCACTTAAAATCCATCTGTGCCTTACAGTCTGTCCCCAATCAATGTCTTGGCTGGGTAGGTTGACAGCTTCCTTGTCCATTTCACCCATAAAACCACAAACACAGGATACTCAGTCACACCTGCACTCATCTGCATGCTGAATGGGGCTTCCAGGGCTGGAAGAGTGGAGGGGCCTGACACTTACATGTCAAAAGCTAGTGGCCTGTCCTCACACAATAGACTGCCAAACCCCTACTGGGACCCCGGCAGACAGACCTGTACTGAAAGGGGACCTTGTGAACTTCAAAACCACTCTTTGAAGTCTCCCCCATTTCAAAGGCATTTTTGGGTATATAAACTGTGTCTCTGACCCCACCAAATCAGACACTTCTGGACTTGAACCTGCAACCTGTCAAGAGGAACTTCCTGGCTTCCCAAAGGACTCATCTGGGCTGCTTTGCTGTGAAGGACTGCTGCCTTGCTGGACTCTGACTTTGCTGAGGAGTGCTCTCCAAGGGCTTGGATTGAGCTTGCCTCCTGTTTTATGAAGTCTCAGGGCTAAAGAGTCTTTATCACTTGAAGAAACTCCTAGTGTGCCCAAAATCGATGCACAGCCTGGTGAAAACGTTGCACAGCTTGCCTTGCCATGAGAAAATCACTGCACAGCCGAACCAGAATGATGCACCCCAACTTCCAGAGAGAATATCTACGCAGCGCTTGTGTTACAACCGGAAATTCTACACATCGCCTACCGGATCAACGCAAGGCATGTGACTTTGTTCGGCATGCCCAGGATTTCCCCGCATCGTACCTGGGTGTCAAAAGATCCCTGCATCGCAGTGAGGAATCAAAACCGCGCCCAGAAATCAACACAAAGCCCTTTGAACTCAGACAAGACGAAGGTCCTCATCCTTGGGCCCACCCCCTCCGCCTGGGACGACTTATGGTGGGCAACCTCGCTGGGGACCCCACCAACACCAACTGACCACACACGCAACCTTGGCTTCATCCTCGACTCATCCCTCTCCATGTCAAAACAGGTCAACGCCATCTCCTCCTCCTGCAAGAACTCTCTCCACATGCTCCGCAGGATCTACAAGTGGATCCCAACTGAAACAAGAAAACAGTAACACAGACCCTCGTCAGCAGCAGGGTCGACTACGGCAACGTACTCTACACAGGTATCCCGTCCAAGCACCTGCAACGCCTCCAACGCATCCAAAACGCCTCCGCCCGACTTATCCTCGACATACCCTGCCGCAGCCACATCACCCCCCACCTGAGAGACTTGCACTGGCTCCTCGTCGACAAGAGGATCACCTTCAAGCTCCTCACCCATGCACACAAAGCACTCCACAGTACCGGACCAGTCTACCTGAACAACAGTCTCAGCTTCTACACCCCCACTCGGCAGCTCCGCTCTGCCGACCTCGCCCTCGCCTCCGTCCCCCACATCCATCGAAAAACTTCCAGCAGCAGATCCTTCTCCTACCTTGCTGCCAAGACCTGGAACACCCTCCAGACCGACCTAAGGAACACCCAAGAACCTGCTCACCTTCAGAAGACACCTCAAGACCTGGCTCTTCGAGCTGTAGCAGCACCCCCTCCTTACCCAGCGCCTTGAGACCCTTGCGGGTATGCAGTGCACTTTACAAGTTTAATGATTGATTGCAGCGTGGGAAGAGACAACACGAAGGCCCTCATTATGTTCTTGGCGGGCGGTTTCAGCAGCCTGCCAAGATCTCACCGCCGGGCGGCTGCCAATGCAGCCGCACTCCCGCCACGGTCATTATGAGATCCCCGCTGGGCCCAGCGGGGATGTCGGCTGCAACACAGGAAACGGCTCCAAATGGAGCCGGCGGTGTTGCAGCTGTGCAACGGGTGCAATTGCACCGTCGCGCACAGTGAAAAGCTGCATGGGGCCCTGTCAGGGGGCCCCGCAACTCCCCGTACAACCAGCCTTTTCCTGGCGGTTCAAACCGCCAGCAAAAGACTGGCAGTCGGGGACTCATAATCCCCTGGGCAGCGCTGCAAGCAGCGCTGCCCAGGCAGATTATCACCGCCGGGGCAAATGTGCCGGGAAACCGCCGACCCCGGTGGTGCGACCGCGGCACCTCCACCGCAGTCAAAATACCCTGGATTGCACCAGTCTTTGACCACCTGGGTTGTAATGACCCCCATAGTCTGTGCTGCGTCGGAAAATCTGATGCACACCTTATTTTTCTACACATATCGTCCACTGCGGTCTCCGTGCATGATCATTTTGATGCAAACCAGGTACTTTGTGCAAACAAGAGACAACTGTTGATTTTTAAGATCTAAGATGTATCAATTGCGATGGCAAAAATGCATTTTGGTATGTAGCAAGTCCAATTTGAGATTCGGTAACTTGTTTCCGAATCGCAAATTGGATTTGCGACTACATACTGATTCCATATTAGGATGGGGCGTGTCAAGGATGTCCATTCCTAATACCGAATCGCAGAGGTATGTATGATTGTTTTGTGACCATGAATGCGGTTGCAAAACAATCGCAATTACCACCTACTTCAAGGAGGTGGTAACCCATTTAAGGAAAATGGGCTGCATCTAAAAAAAAAAATAAAGATTGCTTTTTTGAAAAGCAATCACAGGCATGGTGGTCTGCTGAGCCCAGCAGGCCACCATCCGTGTGATTATAGCCATTCACAATGGCTCGCAAATTGCGACCTACCTCATGAATATTAATGAGGTAGGTCGATTTGCGAGCCCTTGCGAATGAGGAGAAATGGCCTAAAATAAATCCCCCCCCCCCAGGGGAGCGACCCTTGCCTGAGGGGTCGCTCCCCATCTGTAAAAAAATAAAGAAATCCCTGGTGTCTAGTGGTTTCTTCCCCCCTGGGGCAGATCGACCTAATTAAAATAGGCCAATCTGTCCCCAGAGGAGGCAGAAGTGAACTAATAAAAAATTGCCCCCAGGGGAGCAACCCTTGCTTAAGGGATCGCTACCTGTCATTCATAACATAATCCCTGGCATCTAGTGGCTTCATTAGCCTAATTAAAATAGGCCAATCTCTAAACAAATCAATGCATTTACATCTGGGCTGTCTGTCCTAGGCTGCCTGCCCTGCCTCGGTTTGAAGCACGAGATGGAAGCCAGGCAGTAAGTCAACTTTCTATACTGTGACGAACAACACAGGACTGATTACTCTGAAGCCCCTTATTTCCCTTTTGTTCTATGGCAGTATCCTTTATAGGCCAGTGACGCTTTTAGGCCCAGATTTATATTCTGCGCTGAATTTGGGTCATTTTTTTAATGCAAATTCAGCGCAAACCTAACTCCATATTTATACTTTGGTGCTAGACCATAGTCTGGTTAGAGCCATTTTTATGCCTGTAACCAGACTAGCGCCATCATTTGATGCACAACCTCCTTATCCCCCTACGCCTTCCCCACCTGGCTAGCGTCCTTTTTTCATGATGCTAGTCGGGCCTTACCGCCGGCTACTGTTATTCCATAAATATGACGCCCGGCCGGCATCTTGGAATTACGCTAGTTTTGCGTAAAAAAGTATAAATCTGGGCCTTAGTGTCATGATTTTGGAGGTCGGAGTCTTTATCCCTGTGTGAGGGCAGCCATCTGCCATTAACAGGCATAGATCCCACACTTTCCCCATTCATCACGCAATAGGAGTGGATGCAAGCACATGTGATTTAGTGCCTTATCTTCGGTATTGATAGCTGTGATAATGCTAACGTTGTGTTATTTTTATTGTACTGAGACTCCCTGTCATATTAACCTCCCCCATGTGACACTCCATGCCCTGGCTGCAGATCGCTGGCTCCTTTAAATTTGTTCCTCGTGAAACTGTTCCAAAAGACGAGTAGGGTTCTTGCTCCATTGCGAAATGGATCCAAATATCCGTGGCAAGGGGCGCAAACATGCCTACAGTAAAGGCATGTATTGGTTGTATGGTGTTAGAACTGGCCCTAGCTTCATGCCCTTAACATTAATGCCACAAACATGGATTGATATGCGAACAATGAATGTTAAAGTGTGTGTGATGTGTGTAAGTCATTAAGTTCCTCTTATTTCACATGTTTTAGTTAATGTTGCATTCCACAAGAGAGTTAGCTGTTTCATCATGCTGTGTTTATGTGCATTGTATTACTCATGCATAGTGCATGCTTTGACTCGTGCCAGGTGTTTATGAGGGGCTTTGATTGAGAACGTTTGTGCTAAGGCTGAAGGAAAAGCAAAGTGCCTGACAGTGGGTTGGTCTCCCTGTAGAGCAGATGTATTCCACTTGCAAATAAAATTCAGTGTAAATGTGTGTGAAGTGGTATGCAGAGCCCAACAATTTTTAGAAGGCAAAAGCAAATGAAATAAAGGCCCTCATTACGACCCTGGCGGTCAGCGGTAATTTGGGGAAAGGTACTGCCAACTGCCTGGCGGTACCTTTTCCCAAGTTATGACATTGGCGGTTTGGCTCAAGCCAAACCGCCAATGTACAACTCCCTCCGCCAGGGTGGTAACGGCCGGTGGGATGGAGACTTCGGTCTCCAGCCAGGCAGCCATCACAGTCCCACCCTCGGGATTATGACCCCGTCAACCGTCATGGTTTTCGTGGCAAGCGTACCGCCACGAAAACCATGGCGGTAGGCACTATCAGTGCCAGGGAATTCCTTCCCTGGCACATATCTCCCCCTCCCTCTCCTTCCCCCCGCACATTTACACACCACACGTGCACACATACACACTCATACACACACGCATACCCACATCCACCCACGCATGCACACACACATATCCACACACCGCAACACACACCAACATACATTGTCGCACACATGCATTCACAACACACAACATACACATACTCTCACATTCAATCATTCACACAGTCATTCAATGCGACTCACACCCGCATGCACGCATACAAAAACAGACACCCACCCCCCCCACACACACACACACACACACAACACCCCCTACACACACACACACGCCACCCCCCAACCCCTCTCCTGTCAGAGAACCTGACTTACCTGTTTGCAGGGGGTCCTCTGGCAGGAGGCAGGAGGTGGCGCTACTGCCAGCAGTAGCGTCCACCAGCAAAACACCGCCAGGCCGTATCATTGCTCATGATACGGTTGGCGGTGTTTTGCTGGTGTGGCGCTGCTCTTGACAGCAACACCACATTACCGCCATCCGCCGCCATGACCATCAATGGTATTCCGCCAGCCTTCTGGTGGAATTCCATCTACGGTCATAATGCGGGTGGGCAGCTGGTAGCCATGGCGACGGTATGTTGGCTGCCGTCGCCGTGTTGGTAGGCGGTCAATACCACCAATGTTGTAATGAGGGCCAAAGTGCTTAAATGTGAATGAGTGCAGTGTATGTTTGGGGTGGCAAAATGAGGGAGATGCAAATGAGTGCATTCGGTAGAGAGGGTAAAAAGGGTACTGAAGAGGAAAGAGAGGAGGCTGAAAATGTGCAGATTGATGAGATGTGAAGAGAAAAAGGGCATATACATCTAACGTAAAGCACACATAACTGAAGGCCATACTCCTTCTATAGGCCTCAATAATATGTAATTCACAGCTCACAATTTCAGAATTGAAACATTTCCAATGTGAATTATTTATAACTAATCATTGTTGTTAGTCATTTTTCTTAAACAGCTAACAACCATTGGCAACGCCAATAGTAATGACAGGTTTCAGGTTTATGTCAGTAGGTGTGTTATATTTCTGGATGCAATAACATCTCAGAGAGAAACCAAAATACAGGTTGGTTGGCATACTATTGGAACCACAGAAATGTATTTTACATGTTCCCTTTTACAGAGCCCCCACTTTTTTATCCCACTTAAAGATCTGTCTGCACATAGTTCTGTATGATTGATTACAGCCAGCAGCTGTGGGTGCTTCCTGATGCCTGGTTAGAGCATTTTCTTCCAAAGCTGATGCTGCATGCACTGCAAGACACTGGGCAAGCACACGGTTTAAAGGGCCTGAAATTGCTGTGCTGTACAATTTGTACATTAAAGTAACTTTGATGTACAAATGCAGAAGATATGGGGCAGTTTGTAATGTGTTTAGTATTTCAAGACTACATTCCCCCTGCTTATAACTGCTTATTGTAACTGCTGTTTTTTGCTCGTTTTCAGTGTTTTTGCCCCTTGTGCGCTCCCCGTTCCCTGCCGCTGCCTCCCTGCGGCCCGCCCCCCTCGCGCCCCCATTTGCCGCTCCCTCCCGCCTCCCGCCTCCCAGCTGCTCCTCCCTCACCCCTCCCTTCTTAATGGCTGGCGCTGCGCGTCGCGAGTGAGCGACCTCTGACCTGTTTCAGGTCCTGAGCTCGCCCCCCACGACCGCAGCACCAACCTGCTGCCTCCTGCCTCGGTCCCCTGACCACGCTGCTGTTTGCGTGTTCGAGGCCCTCCTCCACCCGCAGGCATCCTCCTGCGCCTCATCCCTGGGGTCTAGTGGGCTCTGACTAGCTTCACTTGACCCGTGTGCCGCTTTCCGCCGTCCCGTAAGTGTTTTTCGTTTTTCTCGCTTTTTTCAGCGCCTCGCCGCCGGCGCTTCTGCCCCCTTTGTGCCCCCCTGATTGCTGTCTCCCCGATCGTATATTGTGCCATTTTGTTTTTTCTGATTGTGTGCTTTTCTTATTGTAACTGCTGTTTTTTGCTCGTTTTCAGTGTTTTTGCCCCTTGTGCGCTCCCCGTTCCCTGCCGCTGCCTCCCTGCGGCCCCGCCCCCCTCGCGCCCCCATTTGCCGCTCCCTCCCGCCTCCCGCCTCCCAGCTGCTCCTCCCTCCCCCCTCCCTTCTTAATGGCTGGCGCTGCGCGTCGCGAGTGAGCGACCTCTGACCTGTTTCAGGTCCTGAGCTCGCCCCCCACGACCGCAGCACCAACCTGCTGCCTCCTGCCTTGGTCCCCTGACCACGCTGCTGTTTGCGTGTTCGAGGCCCTCCTCCACCCGCAGGCATCCTCCTGCGCCTCATCCCTGGGGTCTAGTGGGCTCTGACTAGCTTCACTTGACCCGTGTGCCGCTTTCCGCCGTCCCGTAAGTGTTTTTCGTTTTTCTCGCTTTTTTCAGCGCCTCGCCGCCGGCGCTTCTGCCCCCTTTGTGCCCCCCTGATTGCTGTCTCCCCGATCGTATATTGTGCCATTTTGTTTTTTCTGATTGTGTGCTTTTCTTATTGTAACTGCTGTTTTTTGCTCGTTTTCAGTGTTTTTGCCCCTTGTGCGCTCCCCGTTCCCTGCCGCTGCCTCCCTGCGGCCCCGCCCCCCTTGCGCCCCCATTTTCCGCTCCCTCCCGCCTCCCGCCTCCCAGCTGCTCCTCCCTCCCCCCTCCCTTCTTAATGGCTGGCGCTGCGCGTCCGCGCCGCTGGCGCGCCGGAGGCGCGCCAGAGGCAAGCCCGTCTGCGCCCGTCCGCGCCTGGACCGCGCCCAGCACCACACCCCCTGGCCCTTGCGCCCCCCGCATCCGCTACTCGATCAACGAACTCCGCGCCTTCAACCCCGGCCCCTCCACTGAATGTTACCGGGCATCCCCGAAGCACACTAAAGGACCTTTTTCCTGCCGTACCTGCAACTTCTCCTGCATCAGAACGACCAATCCAACTACGAAAACATCCAACCCCAACCACCTGAACTGCATCCTCATCAACACCCGCTCCGCACGGAAACACGCCATCGAGCTCTGGGATTTGCTCGACACCACTGCTCCTGACGTGGCTTTCCTGACCGAAACCTGGTGGAACGACTCCTCGTCTACGGACATCGCCATCGCCATACCGGACGGATACAAAATCACCAGACGAGATCGAACCAACGGAATCGGCGGCGGAATAGCCATCGCTCACAAAGCTACCCTCAAAATCCACACCCACTCGGACGACACCCTCAGGACAGCCGAACACCTCCACTTCCAGATCCACACGGACCCCAACACGACCCTCAGAGGAACCCTCATTTACCGCCCTCCAGGACCAAGACCCCCCTTCAACGACACCATCGCCGACCTTGCAAGCACCCACGCCCTCGCTTCCCCGGATTACATCCTCCTGGGAGATCTGAACTACCATCTGGAAAATGCCAACAACGTCAACACCGCGTCACTGACCTCCAACCTCCTCAACCTCGGTCTCCGCCAGCTAGTCAACACACCTACCCACATCGCCGGACACACCCTTGACCCCCTCTTCACCTCTAGCAACCACATTTCCTTCAGCCACACCTCCGAACTCCACTGGACTGACCATCACTGTGTCCATTTCACCTATAAGAAAACCACAGAGCAACACCGCATCCAGCTACCTCCCCACCGCCGCTGGGGCAAAATCACCCAAGAACAACTGACCAACACCCTCGTCAACAACCTTCCACCCGACGCAATCGACCCGAGCACAGCCGCCATCAACCTCCATCAATGGATCCTCGACTGCGCCAACACCCTTGCCCCTCTCAAGAAACCCACCACCACCCAAGGAAAGAGAAAACCAGCCTGGTTCACAGACGATCTCACCACCTCCAAAAGCAACTGCCAGAAACTCAAAAAGAAATGGATCCAAGAACGCACACCCGACAACCTCGCCGCCCTCAAAAACGCCAACCGCGAACACCACCAACGGATCCGCACCGCCAAGCGCGCCCACTTCACCGAACGCATCAACAACAACGCCCACGACTGCAAAGAACTCTTCGGCATCGTGAAGGAACTCTCCAACCCGAAAGCCAACTCCAACGACATCCCGCCCTCCCAGAAACTCTGCGACGACCTCTCCACCTTCTTCCACCAGAAAATCACCACCATCCACGACAGCTTCATCACCGGTCCACCGCCAGACCCCACCCCCGACGTCTCCTCCCGCGACTGCCGCCTCACCGCCTGGACCCACGTGGACGAGGCAGAAACCATAGCAACCATGAACACCATCCACTCAGGCTCCCCCACGGACCCCTGCCCCCATCATGTTTTCAACTCAGCAAACGCCACCATCGCCCCCGAACTCCGCAAGATCATCAACCTCTCCTTCACTTCTGCCACCTTCCCGGACAGCTGGAAACACGCAGAAATCCAACCCCTCCTCAAAAAACCCAAGGCTGACCCCAACGACCTCATAAACTTCCGTCCGATCTCTCTCCTCTCTTTTCCAGCGAAAGTCATCGAGAAGATCGTCAACACTCAGCTCACCCACTTCCTCGAAGACAATTCCATCCTGGACCCCTCACAATCCGGATTCAGACGAAACCACAGCACTGAGACCGCCCTCCTCGCCGCCACAGATGACATCAGACATCAAATGGACAACGGCGAAACCTCAGCCCTCATCCTCCTCGACCTATCAGCCGCTTTTGACACCGTCTGCCACCGCACCCTACTGACCCGCCTCCAGGAAGCCGGCATCCAAGATAAAGCCCTCCACTGGATCTCATCCTTCCTCTCCGACAGAACGCAGAGAGTCCGTCTCTCCCCTTTCCGCTCCAAAGCCACCAACCTCATCTGCAGCGTCCCCCAAGGATCCTCCCTCAGCCCCACGTTGTTCAACATCTACATGGCCCCCCTCGCTCAACTGGCCCGCCTACATCATCTCAGCATCATCTCCTACGCCGACGATACCCAGCTCGTCCTCTCCCTGACCAAAGACCCGCTCACCGCCAAAACAAACCTCCACGAGGGACTAAAATCCATCGCCGATTGGATGAACAACAGTCGCCTGAAACTCAACTCCGACAAGACGGAAGTCCTCATCCTCGGACGCACTCCCTCGGCCTGGAACGACTCATGGTGGCCCTCCGTCCTCGGACCCCCACCCAACCCTGCCAGCCACGCAAGAAACCTCGGCTTCATCCTGGACTCCGCCCTCACCATGTCCAAACAGGTCAGCGCCGTCTCCTCCTCCTGTTTCAACACCCTCCGAATGCTCCGCAGAATTTTCAAGTGGATTCCAACAGAAACCAGAAAGACGGTGACCCAGGCCCTCGTCAGCAGCAGACTTGACTACGGCAACGCACTCTACACAGGCATCCCAACCAAAGACATCAAACGCCTCCAACGTATCCAAAATGCCTCCGCCCGACTGATCCTCAACATACCCCGCCGAAGTCACATCTCCCCTCACCTAAAGGAACTCCACTGGCTCCCGGTAGACAAGAGGATCACCTTCAAACTCCTGACCCACGCTCACAATGCACTTCACAACACCGGACCCTCCTACCTCAACACCAGACTTCACTTCTACACCCCAACACGTCAACTCCGATCCGCCAACCTCGCCCTCGCCATCGTACCCCGAATCCAGCGCAAGACATCCGGCGGCAGATCCTTCTCCTTCCTCGCCGCCAAGACCTGGAACTCTCTCCCCACATCCCTTCGCCAGACCCAGGACCTCCTCGCATTCAGAAGGCTCCTCAAGACCTGGCTCTTCGACCGATAAACCAGCAGCGCTCCCCTCCCTCCCCCCCCCCCCCTCAGCGCCTCGAAACCCTGACGGGTACATAGCGCGCTTTATAAATACTATGATTGATTGATTGATTGATAACCCTTGCTTTATGTCAGGGAGACCGGATCCTCTGGGTTTGCACCTGTTCCCAATATGTCCACCTCTTGGCAGCTCCAAACTCTACTAGCTATTATATCACAGAGTTAAAGAATGGCCAAGTGGGGGATGGGGTTTTAGGTTGGGAACAGCGGGGAAGGAGAACTGTGGAAGCAAAAGTTAAGAACACAGTAGCAAAATTATTCACGTTGACCTTCATAAGCTTTGTACTTGATATTTATATACTGATAACATGAATGATCAAGAGCGTTCCTATAACATGACCTTATTTGCTCTGGGTACCTGGAAAATAAAGAAGGATTATGCAAACTTTCATATGAGCGTTTTTAGAATAACATCTTATGCTCTGAACCTTGAATTGTCTCAAGTTAATTCTTGGAATAGCAACTACCTTATAACAATAATAAATGAACACATTAGTTTTCAGGAATAAACTGCGATAGACTCATGAATGATACTGCAAGGTCATGAATTTCAAGATTACATTTTTTAGAAATTATTATACACTTTAATATCAAATTGTGCATTAAGATTTCAATGTCTAGAAATGATCGCACACTCTGCCAATCTGAAACACAAGGGTTAAATGTCAAGAATGAATCATACATTCTACTGCTGATTTAACCACCAGGATTTAAATGTCAAGATACGATCGCGCACTCTGCCGATCTGAAGCACAAGGGTTAAATGCCAAGAATGAATTGCGCACACTGCTGCTGATTTCACCATCAAGGTTTAAATGCCAAGATTCGATCGCGCACACTGCCGATCTGACCTACAAGGGCTAATTGCCAAGAATGCATCGCGCACACTGCTGCTGATTTCACCATCAAAGTTTAAATGGCAAGATTTGATCACGCACACTGCCGATCTGAGCTTCAGGGGTTAATTGGCAAGAATGAATCGTGCACACTGCTGCCGATTCAACCATTAAGGTTTGAATGCCAAAATACAACCGCGCACACTGCCAATCCGAACTGCAAGAGTTAAATGCCAGGAATGAATCGCGCACACTGCTGCCGATTCAAACATCAAAGTTTAAATGCCATGATTACGATCGCAGGTTCTGCCGATCGGAACTGCAATGGTTAAATGTCAGGAATGAATTGTGCACACTGTTGCTGATTCGAACATCAAAGTTTAAATGCCAAGATTACGATTGTGCGTTCAGCCGATCTGAACTGCAATGGTTAAATGCCAGGAATGAATCATGCACACTGTTGCCGATTCGAACATCAAAGCCCAAATGCCAAGATTACGATTGCGCACGCGATCAACCCAAAAGACTCAAAACTCGAATGTGCCTGATAGCGGAGTTGGGGGCTAACCCGACCTCTGTCTTATCGCCCTGCTGGAAGATCACCAGGATAATGAAGGCAGGGTCTGGAAAAGCCTAGGTAGGCGTTTGGCACAGGAGCTCAGGAAAATGCTGCTGCTCTGCACCGGGACTTCTAAATAGTGAGCACATGGAGCTGGGCTGGGTCCCTTAAATAGACCCAGGCCCCGCCCACGTGCCACACCCAGCCAGACTGCAGGAAAGGATTCTAGAAAGGCTCATAATAGGGACCACACCCTAACCACACCGTGTAATCCTGCAGCAAAGCCTTGAAAATGAGCAATTCATTGCAAACAGTATAAATGACGTTCCAAGATGAATCTCTGCAATGCAAAAGGATAACATACTGCATCAATACATAATGCATGAATTATTGCATTACATAAGGATTGGTCTTTTGTATTACGTTGCCCGTAGAACGCGCACTGTCCTGATGTTGACAGTACTCCCCTCTCCCGAACGCGCTCTAGGGCCTGGTTTGTCCGGTTTAGGTGATGAAAAACGCTGCACTAGTCGTGGAGCATGAATGTCAGATGTGGAGACCCATGAGTTGTCCTCTGGTCCGTAACCTTTCCAAGATATTAGATACCAGAGATTACGACCTCGAAATTTTGAATCCAGAACCTGTTTTACTTCGTATTCCAATTCTCCTTGTAGTAGAACCGGAGCTGGTTGAGAGCGGGCTTTTTGAACTGCTCTTTTCAGGAGAGAAGTATGAAACATTGGATTAACATGTAGTGATTTTGGTAGCTTCAGTTTATAGGTTCCTGGATTGATCTGCTAAAGAACTGTGTAAGGACCTACATATTTGGGATTAAACATATGTTTTTTTCTTGAAATCAATATGGCATGTGAAAAGCAACACTCTGGGGGTCATTCTGACCCTGGCGGTAATTACCGCCATGGCGGAGGTCGGCGGTAGCACCGCCAACAGGCTGGCGGTGCACCGCTGGGCATTCTGACCGCGGCGGTTCAGCCGCGGCCAGAAACGGAAAGTCGGCGGTGTACCGCCGACTTCCCGCTGCCCTTGAGAATCCTCCATGGCGGCGGAGCGCGCTCCGCCGCCATGGGGA
The DNA here is from genome assembly GCF_031143425.1 of Pleurodeles waltl. Classification (NCBI taxonomy): domain Eukaryota; kingdom Metazoa; phylum Chordata; class Amphibia; order Caudata; family Salamandridae; genus Pleurodeles; species Pleurodeles waltl. The sequence goes on from NC_090444.1 coordinate 639,615,794, forward strand.
TTCTGACACCCCCTACCGCCATCCGGTTCCTGGCGGATCTCCCGCCAGGAACAGGATGGCGGTAGGGGGTGCCGCAGGGGCCCCCGTAAGAGGGCCCCACGAAGAATTTCAGTGTCTGCTTTGCAGGCACTGAAATTCGCGACGGGTGCAACTGCACCCGTCGCACCTTCCCACTCCGCCGGCTCCATTCTGAGCCGGCGTCCTCGTGGGAAGGGTGTTTCCCGCTGGGCTGGCGGGCGGACTTTCGGCGGTCGCCCGCCGGCCCAGTGGGAAAGCCAGAATGACCACCGCGGTCTTTTGACGGGAACCGCTTGGCGGGCGGTGACCGCCGTCCGCCGCGGTCAGAATGACCCCCTCTGTCTCCTGGTAGATATTGTGGTCCTTCACAATGTTTTTTGTCATAATGTTTTTTATACGTTTGTTTTGCTTTATCTAGATGTTGTTGGATTTGTTTCTGGGTTTGATGGAGTTGTCGTATTTTTTCTGATACCGCTGGTGTAAGTGAACTTTCTTGTGGAATCGTGATTGGCGAGGTAGCAGGGCAGTAGCCAAATAGACCGAAAATGGGCGTTGCGCCAGTGGAAGTATGATACAAATTATTGTAGGCCAGTTCAGCTAACCAAAGTATTGATTTCCAAGAATGAAGTGCTTTCTCAGCAGAAGCACGCAGGTATTGTTTCAATGTTTGATTGAGTCTCTCAGTTTGGCCATCTGTTTGAGGATGATGACTGGTAGATAGTGTAGATGTAACTTGTAGTGTTTTGCATCAAGTCTTTCAGACGTTAGGGGCAAATTGTGACCCTCAATCGGATAGAATCACTTTTGGTAATCTGTGATAACGGACCACTAGATTCAAAAGTATTGTTGCCAATTCACTGGAGGTAGGTAATTTCCTGCAAGCAATGAAATGTGCCTATTTTATGAGACTATCTACCAGGGGAGACAGCTGAGAGGGCAGGAGCCCTTTAAACATTTCTTCGCGCTCCCGCTGCGCGGGGAACGCCAACTACCAGGGGAGACAGCTGAGAGGGCAGGAGCCCTTTAAACATTTCTTCGCGCTCCCGCTGCGCGGGGAACGCCAACTACCAGGGGAGACAGCTGAGAGGGCAGGAGCCCTTTAAACATTTCTTCGCGCTCCCGCTGCGCGGGGAACGCCAACTACCAGGGGAGACACCTGATAGGGCAGGAGCCCTTTAAACATTTCTTCGCGCTCCCGCTGCGCGGGGAACGCCAACTACCAGGGGAGACAGCTGAGAGGGCAGGAGCCCTTTAAACATTTCTTCGCGCTCCCGCTGCGCGGGGAACGCCAACTACCAGGGGAGACAGCTGAGAGGGCAGGAGCCCTTTAAACATTTCTTCGCGCTCCCGCTGCGCGGGGAACGCCAACTACCAGGGGAGACACCTGATAGGGCAGGAGCCCTTTAAACATTTCTTCGCGCTCCCGCTGCGCGGGGAACGCCAACTACCAGGGGAGACAGCTGAGAGGGCAGGAGCCCTTTAAACATTTCTTCGCGCTCCCGCTGCGCGGGGAACGCCAACTACCAGGGGAGACAGCTGAGAGGGCAGGAGCCCTTTAAACATTTCTTCGCGCTCCCGCTGCGCGGGGAACGCCAACTACCAGGGGAGACACCTGATAGGGCAGGAGCCCTTTAAAAATTTCTTCGCGCTCCCGCTGCGCGGGGAACGCCAACTACCAGGGGAGACACCTGATAGGGCAGGAGCCCTTTAAACATTTCTTCGCGCTCCCGCTGCGCGGGGAACGCCAACTACCAGGGGAGACAGCTGAGAGGGCAGGAGCCCTTTAAACATTTCTTCGCGCTCCCGCTGCGCGGGGAACGCCAACTACCAGGGGAGACAGCTGAGAGGGCAGGAGCCCTTTAAACATTTCTTCGCGCTCCCGCTGCGCGGGGAACGCCAACTACCAGGGGAGACACCTGATAGGGCAGGAGCCCTTTAAACATTTCTTCGCGCTCCCGCTGCGCGGGACGCGCGCGGGCGGCGCCCGGGCCAAGGGCGGGCCCGTCTTGCGCCCGTCATCGCCAGGAGGAGACTGGGCTGGGCCACCCCCCTAAAATTATGTTTTTTTTATATTTAGTTCTGGTATAGAGGCCTCTGTTGCTAGTGGTGTAATTTTCTATTACCTCCTATTTTATAGGGGCTTCCTTTCCTTACAACATCATTTGTACTTGATAGTAGGCTTTTTGGGGCTGGGCTATTTTCTTCTTATAATTGTGGTTGAAATTATCTACTTTACTAGGCCACCGGTCAGTCGACATGGGGAAGAGGAAGGCCGATGAGGTAGCAGTATCCCAATCTAGGGTTAAAAAACCCAAGAAACGTTCTGCCGGGAAAATGGAGGGATCTTCAACCACTAAACTACGGCAATTCAAAGCAATTGATTCACTGTTTGAAGAGGTTGAGGCTATATTGAGGAGTCCTTCCATTGTTGGTCCTTCTAGACCAGATACCACTCTTTCCAAAAAGATCCCAGATCTCTTCAAGAAAAAAACCCAGTCACATAGAATAGAGGTTAAAGCTGATTTACACCCTTTTCCTCAATCCCAGGGTGTAACCCCCTTACCTCCAGAAACCTCATCACCCTTGGTGGGGACAAATGGTCATCTAGCCGAAGAAGATGCACCCCATGTGAGGTGCGCGTCCCCTCCCCCTATTACCATTCCTTGTTCAAATAGGTTCTCGGTTTTGGCTTCAAATCCTGTAAGTCCTGGTCACTTACAGACCTTATGCGAAGAAGGTTCTGTTAAAAACTCTCTGGATGCAAAGATGGGCAACAATGAAGTTTCCCAGTTGGATATTATTTCTCTGAAATTAGATGATGTTAAAAGTCTATTGGTAACTTTGATGAACAAAATTGCTGGACTTCAGGGCCAAAAGTCTGGTTGTAACTGTAATGTGCCCTATAAGTCTGTCCCCTCGTCTGATCTTCTGATGGATTCCACAAAACCCAGTCCCCTCAGTTTAGGTAACAAAATGACATCTTCCTCTACACATAACACCGTTAGGTGTATTAATGATAATTCCCCAACATGTGGCAGGAATGGTAGGTTTGTTTCTCAATCCATGTCTTCCGCATATGAGCGAAAGTCTCAATCAGGTGTTAATAAGGGTGGATTAATTTTTGGACGGGGAGATATAGTTATTTCACGTCCAAAAACTTCTCAGTTTAATCCAGGAGGAACATCCTCGGTAGTAAGCTGCTGTGTTAGTCCCCGTCCTGCCACTAATCCTGATCATATGACATTATTGCAGACGCACGTCCCTAATCAAAGGTCCAGAAGGAGGAGGGAAGTCGCGACTATCTATTTAACTAGGGTACCAAAGCTACCTCAGGGTAACGGAGAGTCGAGTGATTCACTAATTAACAAAGTGATTCACTGGATTCGTTCACAGAGGAATTGCCGCTCTGTCATCCGGTCTGATATATGTGAGGCCCACAGACATAACCAGTTAGGGTCAGAATTTGATTACATCTCGATTCTCTTTAATGATTATAGTCTAGCTAAAGATCTCCTGGCCTTTGATGCACGGACACGCACACTATGTATTGGTAGGGTATCGAATCTTAGACTTAGCAGTCAGCCGCCAGGGGCCCCGCTATCCAGAGAATGTTGTACATCCGGAACTATAGCAGCTGGGGCTATTCCCTCCCCAGATAATTCTGTTACTTCTAAACATGAGAACCCTTCCCCCTCACTCTCTGAATTGGACTGACTGTCTGCCCCCTGTACAGTGCTTCCAAAAACAGTAAATGATGTGTGTCAATTTATAGGGACTTCGACTCCTGCCCTACCTATGAGAACAAAGTCAATATCTCCACCTCCTAAAATTAACATCATGTCCTGGAATGTAGCTGGAATCAAGCAAAAACTGGATGACCCGGAATGGGTAAGCCTTGTAAACAAACAAGATATCTGTCTCTTTCAGGAGACATGGACTAAAGAACAGTTATCCTTACAAGGCTTTACAACCTATTTCTCTGCTGCCCAACCTGCCTCTGGTGGATTCGGAAGACAGATAGGAGGTTTAATGATTTTACTGAACAATAAGTTAGAATGTGATCACTCTGTGATAAAGTTTAACTCCTTTGATCTGCTGGGTGTGCAACTTACATTCCGTCCTGGCTTCAAAATTATAGTTTTGAATACTTATGCTAGATCTGTTCCCCGTGGGTCTGATTCAATTGTTCTTTCCCAGTTGACGGACTACATAGACGCTTTGGACCCTTCAGTTTTTTTGATTATAGCAGGTGATTTTAATTGTTCTTTTGTGTTGGACAACTTCATTAGCAATCTGACTACTGAGGAGGACGAACATTGGGGTATTCCCCAATCTAAAGAAATGGTACTTTCGCCTGTTTCCTGTGTTGCATTCCAGATGTCTTCCCTTTGCCTGAACTATGGCCTGAGAGAATGCAATGGCCGCACTAAATCTGACTCAGAGCGAGCCATTACTTTCAAGCGAGGGCTTTCCTTTAGTACTATTGATTACATTCTTTTGGACATTAGGCTATGGTCAAGTTCACTTGATATGGAAATTTTACCTCGCTTGGATAGTGATCATAATCCTTTGTGTCTTGTATTGACTAATCAGGCATTTTTAAGAGTCCAGCACTTAAGGATTACTAATGTTCCATTCCCTCATTTGAACCATAGACGCTCTAGGGTCTGCTGGCCAAAGGTTGAATGTAACCCGTACTTAATTGGGGAAATTTATTCATCTTTTTTAAAACTCTTTGTAGATTATGAAGATCAAGAATCCTTGGATATTCCTATTATGGCGATCCACACTAAGATGGTCGATTCCCTTCAGGGTATCTTCTATAAGGAAACTTCCATTAAATTGAGACCCGCTGACACCCTTCGCAGGGACTGGTATAATCAGGACTGTGCGCAAGCAAGATCCACCTTAAAAGAGGCTGTTAAAAATTCTACGCATGCGGCTATTAAAGAGGCTCGTTGTAGGTATGCTAATGCCCTGAAGCGAGCCAAAAGAGACTGGGAGAATGAGACATGGCAGAAACTGCTTGCAGCAGTCCAAAGTAAAGATGATAGCTCTTTTTGGCGGTTGTTGACCTCCAGTTCGAAAAGGGGTAAGGACGATATTGGGTTGCATATACAGCCCGAAAGATGGGTGTCCTACTTTTCTGAAATCTATGCTTTGCCTGTACAGCAAGCTCTGGAGGACCCTGCACATGTCGAGTGTTGGGCTGCTAATAAGATCTCAACTGAGAGAATTGTTTTTACCTTAGCTGAAACCACAGCTGCTATTGATTCTCTGAGGCCAGCAAAAGCCCCTGGCCCGGATAAGATTCCAGGGGATTTGTTCAAATCAGAACCTAAGATATGGGCATGGTATATCAATTTGTTGTCTAATGCCATAGCAGCTGGCAGCCCTATTCCAGAGTCTTGGCACGGTGCTGAAATAATACCGATCTATAAAAAGGGTGATACAGGGTTGCCTGTAAATTATCGACCTATTAGCCTTATTGATATCCTTCAGAAGACGTTTGCCAAACAAGTCTTAGTGAGGCTTACTGACTGGATTCAAGACCAGCAAATTTTATCTCCTTTACAGGCTGGGTTTCGGCCCAAAACTAATACTATGGACCAAGTTTTCAGGGTGTCATTACTGTTCTGGAAGTATGTCACCTTATCTAAGCAAAAACTCTATGTGGCTTTCGTAGACTTAAGATATGCATTTGATCTTGTCCCAAGAGAGAAACTGTGGGAAGTATTGTACAAAATTGGTATCCCAGGGAACTTAGTGCATTTAATCCAAAGATTACATGAAAAAACATTTGCACAAGTAAGATGGGGCAATCAGGGGGAACTCACAGACAAAATAGACATCAAGAGAGGAGTGCGCCAGGGTTGCGTTCTTGCCCCAACGCTATTTACACTGTTCATCAATGAGGTGGTGCAAGTCGTGTCCAATTGTCAAAATGACGCCCCATCTTTGAATCACCATAAAATTCCAATTTTGTTATTTGCCGATGATTCTCTCTTGATCTCCAGAACCCCTATGGGCCTCCAGGTACTCATGGACAAGTTCAGTTCATTTTGCGGTGACTACGGTCTGGAACTTAACCATAGCAAAACTAAACTCATGACTTTGGGTTGTGGCCCCACCAAGAGATATTCAATATTTTACAATGGAACGCCCCTAGGTTTGGTAAACTCTATAGATTACTTGGGGGTGAGAATCAGCAACAATCTGCATTGGGGGGCCCAAATCGACAAAAGTTTGGCTCGCCTGGTACAGTCATCTGGAGCCATTCTTCGTTTTCATAAGTCTACTTCTGAGAGAGTGATTACTCCAATTATTAAAATTTATAGAGCAAAGGCACAAAGTGCTGCGGTCTATGGGGCAGAAATTTGGGGGTCCTCAAACACTGGCAGGCTTGCAGTGGGGGAAAACAATTTCGTGAGGTCTACTTTGGCCTGCCCTCGCAGTACCCCACTGCTGCCATTGTTCTGGGACCTTGACCTTCCACGCATCACAGATGTAGTTGCCCTACGACCTCTGCTTTTTTGGGTCCGTGTTTGGTCCACCCCTGAGTTATCTACATACAAGGAGTCTATCCAAGACATCTTGGATAGACCTAATGTACTCACCATTCCCTGGTTTAATCACATCTCTAAATGGTTTCACAAATTGGGTCTTAGTGAGCTATGGAGTCATCCAGAAAGTATAAGGAAGGAGCAGAAGAATCATTTGAAAACGGTATACTGGACTTACGTCAGGGAAAACTATCTGCTGTGCCTTACTCACGGCAGATTGACCTCACAATTTTTTGATTTTAAATGGTATCCGTCTTTTGAATCTTTTATGGATATAATTCTTGACCCATTAAGTAAGAGTTTATATATCCAGTTCAGATATGGTTGTCTGCCTCTCAAATCATATGGCAGTAAGTGGAGTGCAACTACAAGATCTGATTTATGTCCGAGCTGTACTCTTAATCCAGAATCCATTGTACATTTTATGTTTTTATGTCCTGCCTATTTGATTGCGCGTCGAAAGTGGTTACGGCCAGTGTGTAGGAATGTGGGGGTAAGACATTGTATTGTTGCCTTAAGAATTCTGATGAGGGAAAGTTCCCCCCCCTTGCCCTGTGCGGTTAGTAGGTACATTACAGCTGCCTGGCATGTACGTACTAATCACTTGGGGAAAGTTGCTGATGCGGAACTTACTTCCAAATAAGGACAACATGAAAAACTGACAATGGAATGTTTTAGTCATCAAATTTTAACCACACACCTAGACTGGAACAATACCCCATGATTGATTTAAATGACAGTCAGTAGGAGATTAGGTGTTTGGTTTTTATGTGTTTTAAGGCCGTAAAGGATGTTCTTTTTTATTCCTCTTATTTCCTTTTTAACATAATTTTTACTTATCTTTTATCTTTCTACCGGTGGTTGTTTTGCTTTTAGGGTTGAAAGTAACCAATAAAGCTATGTATGTACAAATATAACTGTGGGAGAAAACAATTTTGCGAGGGCTTTGATAGTGTGCCCCCGAAGTACACCACTGATCCCAATGTTTCTTGATTTGGGGCTAAACCAAGTAGCTGACTTAATTTCCCTATGACCTCTATTATATTGGATAAGGATTTGGACCACCCTGAATTGGATTTATACAAAGCATCATTGCTTGACCTGCTAAAGAGACCAAATGCAGCTATTATTCCTTGGATTAAATATGTGTCCAATTGGTTTTGTATCTTGGGGTTTGGAGATTATTGGGAGAATCCCCAAAAATTAGTGAAATCCCATAAAACTGCTTTGAAATCAGCTTACTGGTCCAATGTATGGAACAATTATATTTGTTGTAAAACTCATGGTCGATTATCTAATCTTTTTACTGATTTTAAGTGGTTTCCGCAGTTTGAATCCTATTAAGATATTATACTAGATCTACAGGGCAAAGGTTTATGTGCTAGATTCCGTTTTGGGTCCTTACCAATGTTGTCTTTAACTTGCAACTGGGGGCCAATCACTACTTCAGATATATGTCCGGCTTCTGGCGGTGCCCCGGAAACAGTTGAACATTTTATGTTTTTTTGCCCAACATATTTTTTTCCACAGTCAATATGGATTCGAAAAACCTGTAGGGAAATGGGGCTGGAAAATTGCAGTATAGCAATAAGGGTTTTAAAAAAGCCATAGATCAAATTAATTAATTTTAGCAGTCAGCAAGTTTTTAGTGGCAGCATGGCATATACGTGATCACCATTTCAATCAAGGACCCACGAAGCGTGCCCAGGCAGGATTTTAGATGAATACTCTGATATCACATGTATATATTTATTTATGTGTTTTTTTAATAAAATTATTAAATCATTGTACAGATTATAAAATGAGATGAAATTTTTCTTTTAATGTATGTGATGCTTTCATGGTTAATTGACCGAATAAAGCTTGACTTGAGACTATCTACCACCACAAGGATTACTGAACAACTGTCAGTCCTGTAATAAAGTCTAATGATATGTGTTCCCAAGGTCGGAGTGGAGTTGGGAGAGGATGCAACAGCCCTTTTGGTTTTGAATGACTTGTCTTGATGCGAGCACAAACTTTGCAGTTCTCTACCATTGCTTGACGTCTTTTGTCAAAGTAGGCCACCAAAAGTATTGTTGTATTAATGTAAGAGTCTTAGGAATGCCTGGATGACCTGCCATAGGTAAATGAAACACTAATTTGCGCAACTTGGTAGTTGGAACGAATAAGGATACATCATGAAAAGGTAGGCCTTGTTTGATTGATCTTTTGGGATCTGCTTGAGCCCATTTCTGCCATTTTTCAATGGTGAAAGAATTACGAATCTTTTCAAAAAATTCTTCCGTTTTGATGACACTTAGGATTTTGTCTGGAGCAATGACAGCTCGTGGGGGCTGGGTTGTGGGTAACATGGTAGAATCTTGTCTGGACAAGGCAACCGCTTTGCAATTGTCTTTACCGGGATGGAAGGTTACCACAAAATCAAACACAGCAAAAAACAGCATCCATCGTAATTGTCGAGGAGTCAAAAGTCTAGCTGAACTCATGAACTGGAGATTGCGATGATCTGTATATACTGTGATAGTATACTTGGCACCTAGCCAATAGTGTCTCCACTCTTTGAAGGCATCACGGATGGCTAGAAGCTCTTTCTCAGCAATGACATAGGCCCTCATTACAACCCAGGTGGTCGGTGTTCAAGCAGCGGTAACACCGCCAACAGACCGGCAGAAACAAAATGGAATTACGACCACGGTGGAAACCGCCAACATAGATAGCCACTTTAACACTCCGACAGCCACGGCGGAAGAAACAAACAGCGCGGCGGTCACCACCAACAGACAGGCGGAAGACAAAGTACCGCCCACCCTATCACAAGATGCCAATGTGCCACCTTTTCCGTGGCGGAAACAATGCGATCAAAAACACGGCAGAAAAAGTACACAGAAGGGGAAACCACTCACCTCTCCACACCCCACGAGGAACCAGGACGCCATGGAGCTAGAACTGCAGATCCTTCCGGCGATCGCCTTCCTGCTCCTCTATCAGGAGCTCCAGAGACAGCGGCAACGACCACGGTGAGTACTGCATCTACAACACAGGGGAGGGGGGAGGGAAAAGAGAGTCTAACACACACAACATGCAACACTCCCACCCTCACCCACAACACCAGACACACAAATATATGCTGCAAGATTACATATACACCCCCCCTTCAATAACGCAAGGACAAAAGGAATTGATTTGAACGATTGTAATCAATAAAAATTCAGTAGTCAAAACTATAAATACAGTATATACAATTATGTACACCAACTACACAAGTCCGGATAGTGCACAAATCATTGTCTGTGGACCACTTGGCCCAAAATGCATGGGCGAGGCCCACACTAGATACCTGACTCTAGTCATGCAAAACCTAGGAAGCAATGAACAGCTCAAACAGTCTTTGGAATTGGCCAATCAGATACTGCTTGTACTTTTGTTCCTGCCATGACCATTCCTTTTGGGGTAGGGATGACCCTTACAAATTAAACTGTGGTAACATGAAATTCATATTTGGTTAATTTGCAATATAGATGATGTTTTCGAAGAGCTGCGAGAATCTTCTTGACATGCTGCACATGTTTGACTTTGTTATCAGAATAGATTAGAATATCATTGATAGAGACTATTACAAATATATCTAGAAATTCTCTGAGGACATCATTTAAAAAGAATTGGAACGCTGCCGGTGCATTACAAAGTCCAAAGGGCATGACTGTGCATTCAAATAGACCATATCTAGTTTTAAAGGCAGTTTTTAATTTGTCGCCCTCTCTCATTCTAAGTGGTAAGCACCTCTTAGGTCTAGCTTGGTATGGATTTTTGCCTTTTTAACTTGATCTAACAAGACAGGAATCAAGGGTAAAGGGTATTTGTTTTTTACTGTGATTTTGTTCAATCCTCTGTAGTCTATACAGGTTCGAAGAACCCCATTAGCCTTTAGGACAAAAAAAGAGGAGATGCTGCAGGAGACTTGGAGGGGCTAATAAAGCCATTAGCTAGAAATTGGTCTAAGTATTTTCTTAGGTGTTGGTTTTCGTGGTCAGACAGGGCGCACACAAGACAACTAGGGAGTATAGCACCAGGAGTCAGGTGAATTTGACAGTCATATGGTCTGTGTGGTGGAAGGTTTCTGCTTCTTTTTTATCAAATACACCTAGGAAGGATGAATACTGCCTGGGTAGCGTTACATTTTTTTCAGCGGCTGTGGCTATGTGAGTTTTGTGAGGAACTGTGACTCTCGCTGTCTGGAGACATTTTCTTTACACGTGAGTGAAGAAAATATGATTTTTCTTTCTTGCCAGTCTATTACAGGGTTGTGGTAACTTAACCATGGCAACCCAAGGATGATCCCATACTGAGGAGCATAGATGACATCAAAGGTTAGTTTTTCTACGTGTTTGATATCTTGATTCCCCCCTTTACAGATCACAGACAAGGGGAGGGTCTGTAGGGTCCCTGGACCTCCAGCTAGGAGCTTTCTATCTGCAGCATGTACTATTTCTGGTGTTTTCTTCTTCTTGCATGGGATCCCCCATGTTTGAACCAATTGTGCATCGACGAAGTTGCCAGTGGTTCCGGGTTCTACTTAGGCTTTCTTTAGATAACTCTTCTTCTTTACTAGCACTTCTAGGTCTAACTTGAGATATCTTGACTGTGAAGGGTCCATGGTTACACCTAAGAGCAACCCATCTTTACACCTTGGGCATTCTAGTTTTCCTGCTCGATTTGTACATTAGCTACCACTTTCTTGGTGGGGATTTGTTTGCTTTTAGGTTTTACTGTACATTCTTTGACAAACTGGCCCTTTCTACCACAGTACAGACATTGTCCGTTCTTTCTACTTAGATCTTTCTCTTCTTTCGTCAAGGGCTGTCTGATGGTTCCAATTTCCAGTGGTTCATGATTATGTTCTTTCTGAACTCGTGATTCTCTGCGTTCATGAACACGGCAGGAATGTTTCTCAGTCTTTTTGTGTGTTCCTTGTCGTTCAGAAAGACGATGGTCTAGTCTTAAAACAAGATTTATCAAATCTTGACAATCCGTGGGTTGAGGATCGATCTGAGCAAGAATGTCTTTTAGCTCATCTTTGAGTCCTTGGTAGAACAGGGCTGCTTGCTTTTTTCAGGCCAGGATGTTTCTGCTATCAGCCGATTAAAGCTAGCCAAGTAAGAGACTGAGGCCCTCATTACAACCCTGGCGGTCGGTGTTAAAGCGGCGGTAATACTGCTAACAGGCCTGTGGAAAACAAATGGGATTACGACCGCGGCGGAAACCGCCAACACAGACAGGCACTTTAACACGGCGGTACAAACAAACAGCACAGCGGACACTGCCAACAGACAGGCGTGAGGCAATGTACCACCCACCCTATCACAACACGGCTATCTGCCACCTTTTCCGGGGCAGAACCAAGACGAATAAAAACACAATGGAAACAGTACACAGAAGGGAAAACACTCACCTCTCCACACCCCACGAGGAACCAGGACGCCATGGAGCCCGAACTGCAGATCCTGCCAGCGATGGTCTTTCTGCTCCTCTATCAGGAGCTCCAACGACGGCAGCGATGACCACAGTGAGTACTGCACCCACAACACAAGGGGGGGGAGGGAAAAGAGAGTGACACACACACCCAACACGCAACACCCCCAATCCCACCCGCACCCACAACACCATACAAACAAATACACGCTGCAACATTACATATACACCCCACACCCCCCCTTGAATAACGCAAGGACAAAAGGAAATGGTTTTCACAATTGTAATCAATAAAAATCCATTAGTCAAAAGTCAAAATCCAGTATATACAAATATGTACACCAACTACACAACTCCGGATAGTGCACCAATCATTGTCCATGGACCACTGGGCCCAAAATACATGGGCGAGGCCCACACATGATACCTGACTCCAAACAGAGAGAACACTGGAGGGGCATCACATGGAAAATATACAGGCACCTCAGGGGGAGGGGGCACCTCAGCCTGATGAACGCACAACGCCACTGCTCCACGAGGGGGCTCCATGCCCATTGATGCATCCTTGGGAGTGCAAAGCCACAGTCTCTCATGTCTCTCCAGTGGGTGGTTTGCCCACTGCTTTATCCTGGGGAGTACAAAGCCACAGTCTCTCAAGTCTCTCCAGTGGGTGGTTTGCCCACTGCTATATCCTGGGGAGTGCAAAGCCACATTCTATCATGTCTTGTCAGTGGGTGGATTGCCCACTGCTTTATCCTGGGGAGTGCAAAGCCACAGTCTCTCAAGTCTCTCCAGTGGGTGGTTTGCCCACTGCTTTATCTTAGGGAGTGAAAAGCCACAGTCTCTCAAGTCTCTCCAGTGGGTGGTTTGCCCACTGCTTTATCCTGGGGAGTGCAAAGCCACAGTCTCTCACGTCTCTTTAGTGGGTGGTTTGCCCACTGCTTTATCCTGGGGAGTGCAAAGCCACAGTCTCTCAAATCTTTTCATTGGGTGGTTTACCCACTGCTTTATCCTGGGGAGTGCAAATCCACAGCCTCTCAAGTGGATAACAGCCTTCACCGGTTTTGGAGGGGGCTTTCTGCCCAGCGTGCTTCATCCTGCCAAGGACTGAGGTAGTGGATGCCTTTCTCCACTGGTTCTGGAGGGGGCTTTGTGCCCAGAGTGCTTCATCCTGCCAAGGACTGAGGTAGTGGATGAGATACTCTACTGGTTCTGGAGGGGACTTTGTGCCCAGAGTGCTTCATCCTGCCAAGGACTGAGGTAGTGGATGCCTTTCTCCATTGGTTCTGGAGGGAGCTTTGTGCCCAGAGTGTTTCATCCTGCCAAGGACTGAGATAGTGGATGCCTTTCTCCACTGGTTCTGGAGTGGGCTTTGTGCCCAGAGTGCTTCATCCTGCCAAGGACTGAGGTAGTGGATGAGATACTCCACTGGTTCTGGAGGGGGCTTGGTGCCCAGAGTGCTTCATCCTGCCAAGGACTGAGGTACTGGATGCCTTTCTCCACTGGTTCTGGAGGGGGCCTGGTGCCCAGAGTGCTCCACATGCAGTGTGGCCAGTACAATTCCCTCACCTGGGTGTGTGTGCCACGAGATTGCCAAGGTATAGGTAGCATGATACGCCATGGAGGCAGCGACATACCCCACACTGCTGCAGCTTCGTGTTCCATATGCAGATGACAACTGTGATGACAGTGATGCTTCATGGAAGCTGCCCAGGATCCTGAAACTCACCACCAGCCTGGGACGACTGACCACTGGGGATGGTAGCCATGTCTGCGGTGTTGCCACTGGCTGAGGATGCCGCGGGGCCGCTGGCAGTGCTTGCGGCGGTGTCAGTCCTGGCAGTGCTGGCTGCGGGGTATGTGGCGTCGACGTGGACAGAAGGTGTGACACTGGTCCCTCAGTCAGTGCCACCATGCCCTCTCCTGACCTGCCCTTCAGTTTTTGGCCCTTCCGCACCCTGGATGGTGGCGCAGCTGTCTTGCCACTATCCCCTTTCGTTTTCCCTGACCCCTTGGTGGCAGGTGTTTTTGGCTTCTCCCTCTGGGATGTGGGCACCTTTTTCACCTTGGCAGGTGGCAGAATGTCCTTGTCCTCGCTCCGTGGCACACTGGCAGCCCTGATGGTTGGCGCACTCCATGACCCCGCAGTTGCTGGCACCACTGTGCCTGGGGATGTGGTGGCTGAGGTGCTGGGCTGGGACCTGGAAAGCCTGGCCCTAGGGGAAGGACGGGGGTGGGGAGGTGTAGGGAAGAGGTCAATATTAGCCAGGAAATGTTTTTTAGACACACTGGGATGGGTAGATGGAGGGTGTTTGGGAGTGGAGGTAGAGGTAGTGGTGTACGTCTGCTGAATTTTGGGTGAAGATGCATGGGCTGGAGGCTGTTGTGAGGTGGATGGCTGTTGGGTGGGTGTATGCCTGCGTTTATGTACTTTGGGAGGAGGGCTCACATTCACACTGGTAGAGGACACTGGGGATGTGTGAATGATAGTGGGGGTGGTGAGTGCACGTGTGCAGTGTATGGTGATGGGCGTGCTAGTGATGGAGGTAGTGGCTGAAGATGTAGTGCATGCAGGTGTGAGTGGAGATGAGACTGGGAGGGAGGAGGGAGACGTGGAGGAGGAGGACACAGTGGAGGCAGTGGATGTTGGTATGTGTGCATGGGTATGATGCTTGTGTGAGTGCCTGTGGGATGTGTGGTGCTTATGTTTGCCTGAACCACCCTTGTGGATTGAGGTGTGTGCATGCTGGTCTGATGGTGTGCTTGGGATATGCTGAGGTACAGGGGATTGGGTATGGGTGGAGGAAGTTGGAGGGTGGAGGGTGGACACAGGGACAATGGCTGTCATCAGTGCTGAGGCCAGAGCCTGGAATGCTCTCTGTTAGGCTGCCTGGCCAGAATGAATGTCTTCCAGGTATGCATTTGTTTGTTGCAAATGCCTCTCATCATCCTGGATGGCATTCAGAATGGTAGACTGCCCAACAGTGAGGGATCTCAGAAGGTCAATAGCCTCCTCACTGAGGGCAGCAGGGCTGACTGGGGCAGGGCCTGAGGTGTTTGGGACAAAGGAGATGTCCACCCTCCTGGGTGAGCTGGCACAGGACACATGCTGAGGGGCTGCTGGGAGGGCGGTGCTGGTAGGGGGGGTGGCGGCTGTACCTGTTGATGCGGGGCACAGAGGGGCCCACCAACGCAAGGGAGCTCCCATCAGAGGAGGAGTCACTGTCACTGCTGTCAGCTCCTGTCCCTGCTGTGGAGCTCCTCTCGCCCTCCGTCCCACTGGTGGCTTCACCGCCGGGGTACATCGTCATTGGCTTCTCTGAGCCATAGGTTCCAATGTGAACCAATGCATGATTGCGCCGCAGTCTTCGACCGCCTACTGCGACGGTGTACAATGCCAGCGCAGTTACCTCATATTCCCTTGTCCCACCTTACAGGTCAGGCAGCCGCCATTTCAGGGGGCCACATGGCATTAATATTAACTGTGTCACACCAATGTAGGCCCTGAATACACAAAGTAACAAGCACAGTGCAAATAACATGTTGTCATACCTCAGTGTTGGCTGACTCTCTGCTCGCTGTTCTCGTCCATAGGGCACATCTGCTTGGGCAGGTGATGAGATGGCAGCATCCTCCGGTGTACAGACCGCTGGTGGACGTAATAGTCACCTACAGACTTGATCGTGCAACAATCCTGAAGTCAGCTATCCGCCATCCCACAGGAATCCCCCCTCTAGTGCAGGTCCTGTCAGTACTCCATTTCCTGGCAAGTAGTTCCTTAAACAACAGTGGCCATTGCACTAGGGATGTCCCAGCCAATGTTCTCTAATGTGTTGTCCAGAGTGTTGTCTGCCCTGCTGAAACACATGCGCAGCATCGTGTTCCCTCAGGTGGAGGATTTGCCCACAATGAAAGGTGACTTCTATGCCCTGGGGCATATCCCCAACATCATAGGTGCCATTGTTGGTACACATGTGGCCTTGGTACCGCCCAGCAGGAGTCAACAGGTGTACAGAAACCGGAAGAGCTACCGTTCTATGAATGTGCAGATGGTGTGTTTGGCTGACCAGTACATCTCCCAGGTGAATGCCAAATTTCCTGGCTCAGTGCATGACGCTTACATTCTGAGGAATAGGAATAACAGCATCTCTTATGTTATGGGGCAACTCCAGAGGCACTGTGTGTGGCTAATAGGTGAGGACAAGGACCCTATACAGTGTGAATAGTTGTCTGGGCATGGGGTTTTCCCTACGGGTTAGTGTGTGTCTAACAGTTGTCTCTCGACATTTTAGGTGACTCTGGTTACCCCAACCTGTCATGGCTACTGACCCCAGTGAGAAATCCCAGGACAAGGGCAGAGGAACGCTACAATGAGGCACCTGGGCGAACTAGGAGAGTGACTGAACGCACCTTCGGCCTCCTGAAGGCCAGGTTCCGGTGCATCCATATGACAGGTGGTTCTCTCTACTACTCACCAAAGAAGGTGTGCCAGATCATCGTGGCCTGCTGTATGCTGCACAACCTGGCTTTGCGACGGCAGGTGCCTTTTCTGCAGGAGGATGGTCCAGCTGGTGGTCTTGTGGCAGCTGTGGAGCCTGTGGACAGTGAAGAAGAGGAGGCAGAAGAAGAGGATATCGACAACAGAAAGAACATAATCATACAATACTTCCAGTGAGACACAGGTAAGAAGATGTCACTGCCTCCCACATATTATACAGTTGTTGGAGCTAGCATAAGTCTGTCATTTACACTCAGTGTATGGACCCTGACTTGTCACTTTGCCTTTCAATTTCACAGATGTGGGTCCCACTTTGTGCCCTCTGCTATATTTCCTCCAGCCCTACAGCTGTGTTACATCGGTATGTGAACAATTCAATTGACATTGCTATATTCCATGGTTATTACAATTACACGTTTGTGAAAGCACAGACTGACTCCAGATTGTATTGTGATTGAAGTGTGTTTATTTCTGTGCAAATAAGTGGAGGGGGTTGTAAAATGGGCAGGGGTGATGGTGGAGGAATGTCCATGGCAGAGTCCAGCCCCTTGGTCTCTCAGGTGCATTGTCCAAAGGGGCATAGGAAGTGGAGCAATGGCAGTTTAAGGATGGACATGGTGACAAAGTGGGACAGAAGGGTGACATTCAAGGGGGGTCTTATTTTCTGGCGGGGGTCCTGGCAATGTTCTCTGTCTTGTTCCTGGATATCAGGGACCGTTTGCGGAATGGTTCTCCATCTGCAGAGGGTGGGGTGCTGGTATTGTGTTCCTGTGGCGGTGCCTCCTGTCCACTAGCGACGGTGGAGGTGGAGGGCTATTCATCGTCCAGGCTAGTGTCAGGGGCCCCTTGTTGTGCCACAGTGTCCCTCCTGGTGTTGACAAGGTCTTGCAGCACCCCTACAATGGTGACCAGGGTGTTGTTAATGGACTTCAGGTCCTCATTGATTCCCAGATAGTGTTCTTCCTGCAGCCGCTGGGTCTCCTGAAACTTGGCCAGTACCGTTGCCATCGTCTTCTGGGAATGATGGTAAGCTCCCATGATGTTGGAGAGGGCCTAGTGGAGAGTGGGTTCCCTGGGCCTGTCCTCCCCCTGTCGCACAGCAGTCCTCCCAGTTTCCCTGTTTTCCTGAGCCTCTGTCCCCTGAACCGTGTGCCCACTGCCACTGACCCCAGGTCCCTGATTTCCTTGGGTTGGTGGGTTTGCCTGGGTTCCCTGCAGTGGTGAACACACTGCTGATTGACGTGTCCTGGGGACAGCGGGATGGGGCCGCTGGGTGGGTGCTGTGCTGGTGTTTCCTAAAGGGGGGAGGCTCTGTGGTGGCATGTGCCAGTGTCAGGGGAACTGACTGTCCCGAGGTCCCTGATGGTCCGGGCTGGTCATCTTGATCCAGTTGTGCAGAGCTGCTGTCATCACTGTGGGTCTCTTCTGTGGGGGGACTGGACATGTCTGGTACCTCCTGTCCGGTGATGTTGGGTTGGGGTCCTGCAGGGGTGTAAAGGCATGATTGTTGCATCTGTGTGTGCCATCATGTGCAATGGGTGAGTGACCCTGTACTCCAGTGCTTGCATTTTTGCCTTGGTCCTTGTGTGATATTTGGTTTGGGGTCTGTGTGGGTATCTGTAGTGGACATGCTTTGGTGATGGGTGTCCATGCTTTGGTGTTGCATGCAGGGCTTGGTGTTGGGATGGGTGGGTTGTGATAGTAGGGCATATGTGAGGTGTTGGAGTGATGGGGTGAGGGTCAGGGTGGGGTATGTGATAGCATGCAGGTAGGGTGGGGGATATAATAGTAAAGCTTTGACTTACCAGAGTCCAGTCCTCCTGCTACTCCTGCGAGGCCCTCAGGATACAGTATTGCCAAGACCTGCTCCTCCCATGTTGTTAGTTGTGGGGGAGGAGGTGGGGGTCCACAGCCAGTCCTCTGTACAGCAATCTGGTGTCTGGATACCACGGAACGCACCTTCCCCCGTAGGTCATTACACCTCTTCCTGATGTCACCCCGTGTTCTGGGGTGCTGTCCCTCTACGTTAACCCTGTCGACGATTTTGCACCATAGCTCCATCTTCCTTGCAATGGAGGTGTGCTGCACCTGTGATCCGAATAGCTGTGGCTCTACCCGGACAATTTCCTCCACCATGACCCTGAGCTCTTCCTCAGAAAACCTGGATTGTCGTTGAGGTGCCATGATGTGGTGTGGGTGATGTGTGAGGTGGTGTCTGTTGTGATGTGTGAGGGGATGTGTTGGTGTGTGTCGTTTGAGGTGCGTGGATATTGTGTAAGTGATGGTGTTGTGTGTCTGTGGATACTGGTGTTGTTTATGGTGGTGTCTCTCTCTGGCGTGGCATCAGAATTCTGGTAGTAAGGGTTTGTGGGTGATTTGGGTGTTTGTTTTATATTGGATTGGGTGTGTGGGTTTGATATGTGTATGTGTATCAGGTGTGTGTACTTCGATTTGTCCAATGTGGTTGTGTTTTGTAAATGTGTGTGTATTTTGAGCGCGGTGGTGTGTGCCGCCAATGGAATACTGCGGTTGAAAGACCGCTGCGTGGATTCGTGGGTCGTGATACTGTGGACGTATTCCTTTTGGTGTGACGGTAGAGGTTTTGTTATCCCCAGTTTATCACTGACCTTTGGTGTGGCGGACTTGTGTGGGTGTCTGTATTACGGTGGATTCCGAGCTGTGGGTCGAGTAGCAGAATTCTGCGGCCGCAGTGGTATGTTGGCGGTCTTCTGCACGGTGGTAAGCGGCATTTACCACCAGGGTTGTAATGAGGGCCTAAGTCTTTATTGCCTTGTCGCAATTCTAAAAGTTCTCGGTCTGCGGATAAAGTGACTGTTCTTCGATCAAACACTCTTTCAAATTCTTGGACAATGTTTCTCCAATTATAAAGCAGGGGACTGTCTCACAAGAGGGATTGCCCAAGTGGCTGCATCTCCAGTCAAATAGCATAGCAGGAAGGCCACTCTGGATTGGGCATCAGGGAAGGTGTTTGGTTGACAGATGAAAAGCAATTCTACTTGAGTCAAAAAGGATTGTGCTTTCTGAGGATCACCTGAAAACCTTTCTGGAGGAGCCAAAGGAATAGCTGAGGGAACTGTGAGGGAAATGTTAGTTGGAGGATTTCCTCCTGAACCTTGAGAAAACCAACCTGCACCAAGAGGACCTTGCTCCATCTTTTCTACTCTGTCTTGCAACTGACTCACTCTCTCTGCTAGACTGGTTGCTAAATCTTTAGATGCTACTACATCTGATTGGAGCTGCGTAATTACTTTAACTAACTCATCTAATGTGGCCATATTGACAACCTAGCACAAACCAGTAGGATTAAAAATGTGTGGGCTCACTATTCTGTCAGGGAGACCGGATCCTCAGGGTTTGCGCCTGTTCCCAATATGTCCACCTCTTGGCAGCTCCAAACTCTACTAGCTATTATAACACAGAGTTAAAGAATGGCCAAGTGGGGGATGGGGTTTTAGGTTGGGAACAGCGGGGAAGGAGACCTGTGGAAGCAAAATTTAAGAACACAATAGCAAAATTATTCACGTTGACCTTCATAAACTTTGTTCCTGATATTTATATACTGTTAACATGAATGAACCTTGAATTGTCTCAAGTTATTTCTTGGAGTAGCAACTACCTTATAACAATAATAAATGAAGACATTAGTTTTCAGGAATAAACTGCGATAGACTCATGAATGATACTGCAAGGCCATACTCTGTCTTGACTTTCAAGATTCAATTGTTTAGAAATTATTATACACTTTAATATCAAACTGTGCATTAAGATTTCAATGTCTAGAAATAATCGCACACCCTGCCAATCTGAAACACAAGGGTTAAATGTCAAGAATGAATCATGCACTCTACTTCTGATTCAACCACCAGGATTTAAATGTCAAGATACGATCGCACACTCTGCCAATCTGAAACACAAGGGTTAAATGCCGGTCTGAGCTGCAAGGGTTAATTGCCAAGAATGAATCGTGCACACTGCTGCTGATTTCACCATCAAGGTTAAAATGCCAAGATTCGATCGCACACACTGCCGATCTGACCTGCAAGAGTTAAATTCCAGGAATGAATCGCGCACACTGCTGCTGATTCGCACATCAAAGTTTAAATGCCATGATTATGATCGCGCGTTTTGCCGATCTGAACTGCAATGGTTAAATGGCAGGAATGAATTGCGCACACTGTTGTCGATTTGAACATCAAAGTTTAAATGCCAAGATTACGATCGCGCGTTCTGCCGATCTGAACTGCAATGGTTAAATGCCAGGAATGAATTGCGCACAATATTGCCGATTTGAACATCAAAGTTTAAATGCCAAGATTACGATTGCACGTTCTGACGATCTGAACTGCAATGTTTAAATGCCAGGAATATATCACGCACACTGTTGCTGATTTGAACATCAAACCCCAAATGCTAAGATTATACGATCGCACACGCGATCAACCCAAAAGACTCAAAACTCGAATATGCCTGATAACGGAGTTGGGGGCCTAACCCGACCTCCGTCTTACCGCCCTGCTGGAAGATCACCAGGATAATGAAGCAGGGTCTGGAAAAGCCTAAGTAGGCCTTTGGCACAGGAGCTCAGGAAAATGCTGCTGCTCTGCACCGAGACCTCTGAATAGTGAGCACGTGGAGCTGGGCTGGGTCCCTTAAATAGACCCAGGCCCTGCCCATGTGCCACACCCAGCCAGACTGCAGGAAAGGATTCTAGAAAGGCTCAGAATAGGGACCACACCCTAACCACACCCTGTAATCCTGCAGCAAAGCCTTGAAAATGAGCAATACATTGCAAATAGTATAAATGACGTTTCAAGATGAATCTCTGCAATGCAAAAGGTTAACATACTACATCAACACATAATTCATGAATTATTACATTACTTAAGGATTGGCCTTTTGTATTACGTTGCCCGTAGAGCGCGCACTGTCCTGATGTTGACACTTTCTCACTTAATTAATTTGCTTTTAAATGCACCATTTGTCATTCTTTTTTTAATTCTTTCTTGGGAGGAGGACTCATCTTGGACCCCAAGTTTGTCCAGGAAGCTTGCTCCCTTCACTGGCAACATAAAAGTCATACCCAACTTTTACACGCCACCACTTTCAAATGTCACCATCCACCACTGCACCATAAACTAGCAAGGCTCCCACCGACTTTACTCATGGGCGACTGAGAAGGGAGCATAAACAATGGCCCTAAATGTTGGACCTCCACAGCTCACGCAAAGAGAAGGTAAAAAGGACAGAACAATGCCTGAGGCAGAACTGAGGGGGCTTTGAATGTGTGTGTGCAGACAAGCGACTGCAAGTTTGTGCATGCACAGTTTTCTGACATTGAATGTGGACTCCAGGGTCAATGGATGTATTTATATCTATGTGTGTTGGTGATTGACTTGAGGTAGTAAGGGTTGCGACTGAGTGCCGAAGGGTGTGGGTGTGAGAAGTGTGAATGTCTTCCATGTGTTAGTGTGATTTAACTTGTGAGTGCTTCTGTGGGAATCAGGAGATAGCATTTTTGATTTGTGAGTAAAAATGGGGAGATGTGTATGAGTGACCAAACATGTCACTGAGTGTGTAAGTAAAAGTATAGTTGAGTATGCATTGAGTGAGTGACTGTGACAGGCCTGTCTTTTTTTGTCAGCATTACCAAACCTCTCTGTGGGTGGGTGCATGATGAAGATGCACAAATTAGTGCAGCCCTACCATTGTTTCTTAAGGTCCATACAGACTAACAGCTCCCTTGTGCTGATTTTCAGCATTATTTTGTGTTGTAGGAGAAAGAGAAAAGCAGGAAAGTCAATGTTACACCTCCTGCAGAGGAAGTGAGCTACATAGAAGGCACATTTGTTTACACATTCCAAGCCTTAATGCAACTGAGTCATGTTTTCAAAACCAGTTTTGCTTGTGCTATTCTGTTAAATAAAGTAATTGTGCTATTTATAGTGGTGTCGTCTTAACTACTCATAAAATGTCTATAAAAATGTTGTTGTACTCAACTGCATTCACCAGAGCTCACTGTAACTGAGCGTCTATCACCCGATGGAACAGTTTGTCCCACTTCTGGAATGATACAATCATGTTTTGGTATCTTACTCTCTACCTCAAACATTCATCAAATTTCTCTCGTAATCCTTCTATGTTAAAGATATCTCACAAAACTTCAATTGCACTTGAATTGGCTTATTTGCTTATGGTTTCTTCAGTTGAGATTATTAGGTACCCACATACTACAATTACTACCTTAGTATTGCACCGATCTGTCCAGGCCTGGCCATCGAAACTCTTCACAAATTCTCCTTTTCAGTGCTTCAGACAGACTCTAGCTCCACAGCACTCCTCAAGATCCTACATATCCTCTGTCTCACCCAGCATGTCTCCAAATCCACCCAAGCTGCCAGACACACCCTCAACTTTATCTTCGCTACCTTCAAGTTCACCACCACTACAACCTTCACTCAGATCGATCACCCCATCAACCATTTCCAGATAAGCATTCCCCACCTCATAACACCCACCAACACCAGCAGGCAAGCCGCACCGAACAGCAGCACAGACGCAGACCGGGCGGACAGCCTACTCAAGGCCAGACCCATCCCCACTGGAGACATAACCACTGACACATACCAACTCAACAATTGGTTATCCAACTGGGCCAGCTCCCTGGAGCCCTTCCAACACAGCTACCACAAAAGAGACTGAAAGCAGGGTAACCGGTGCTCAGAAGAACTTGGAGTAACCAAAGGACACTGCAAACAATTAGAAAGGAAATGGAGAACCAGCCGAAAAGAGACCTATAAGGACATCGTCAGAGTCTCCCAAAGAATATACCGCTGCCAGATTAGGCCCAGTAGATTTCAGTGCTTGGCACTAGCACTTAAATCTCAACATTGGTACTTATGACAGATTGCCACATGGTAGCATTGTTTGTCTAAATTAGATTTGAACACAACAACAGTTGTTTATTAATTCAATAAACATTAAACTGTCTAATATCAGATTTCAGTGGGGTGTCTGCAGAATAAGCAAATGCTGAGAAGCATGCATTAAAGTGTTTCTGGGGTGCTAGTTTGCTGGTAGGGCAGATCAGCGTGCTGTGGAAGGGCTGACTGATTATAGGTAATACCTTCGTTGAGAGCCTGTTGTTGCATGTAAAATGGCAGTTCATGCATGAGAAGGCTCCTTGTATGGGGTATGGCGTGGCACCACAGGAGTGGGGGGGATGTGTGGCCAGTATTTGGCAATCACAGGAGGGCAGCAAAGTACCTCTGGGGAGCAGTCCAGCTAGGGTCCCTGGCACTAGGCATGGACCAGGTGCGGATGGGTTGGCCTTTGGCGCAACTAGCAGCACTCCGGCTGCATGTCCCCGGTGTGCGTCCACACTGCTCCCACCATTAAATAGGTCTTGGGAGACAGAGAGAGGCAAGAGAGAGTGAGTGAGAAGACAGCGGATGAGGAGCATAGAGGATGAGGTGGGTGCCTTGAGGCACAGAAGCCGGATCTGAAAGGGCCTTGCCCGTCGGAGGACTGGTCTAGGTAAGACAGGATTTTTATGAGTAATGTAAATTATAAAAAAACTACAGCAACTTTTTTGTTATGAAACTTATAGAATTAACACCATTATTCACAACTTCTAAGCACTATGCTAATTTTAGCACATTTGTAGTAAATTAACTCTAAGAGCCTATTTTGTCTTTCAAAGATGGTTTCCACTCGCATGCCTCTTTCCAGAACAAAAAGCAGGGACACTAGAATTATGAGATTGTGTGGCTGCTGCGATTTTTGCATAGTTATAGATTTGCATCATTTGCCACATACTCAATTATCTGAAGCATAATCTGCAGATTTTAACAAAAAAAAATTTTTCTAGCTCAGATGGTTCAAAAGTTGCACATCGGAAGGCCCTTTGTAAAAGTTGACTAGTCACATTTGTGTTGCTTATTGCTATATTTGTTTGTTTAAATGGTACTAATGAGGTGCAACCAATGCCCAGACAGTGTTAACAAGTTTAACAAGACAAAATAATTAAGTAATACTATAACAAACTATGTTGCGTTATTGTCAACATCAGGACAGTGCGCGCTCTACGGGCTACTAAAATGCAAAAACCCAGTCTTTATGCAAGAGCATTATTCATTCATTGTGTTTAAATGCAGTTTGTTAACCTTTTGCATTGCAGAGTTTTACCTTGAAACCACTATTAATGATGTTTGCAAATAATGTTCATTTGCAAGGTATTGCTGCAGGCTTACGGAGTGTATCAGGGTGTGGTCCCTTTCTAGGACCTTCTAGAAGCTTTCCCTGCAGCATGACTGGGTGTCGTTTGTGGGCTGGGCCAGACTCTATATAAGGGAGCCAACCCAGCTCCATGTGCTCACTATTCAGAGGTCCCGGTGCAGGGCAGCAACAATTTCCTGAGCTCCTGTTCCGGAGGCCTACCTTGACGTTCCATGCCTGCCCCGCATTATCTTGGTGATCCTTGAGCAGGGTGGTAAGACGGTGATTGGGCTGGCCCCCGAACCCATTCTAAAAGACTCTTGAGTTTTGGGCCTACTCGTGAAACTTTCAGAGAACACAAATCATTGCTCTGATCTAAATCTTGGTGTTCAGTTCGGCAACAGCTTGTGCGATCATTTCATGGCATTTGCATATTCTTGTTAGAATCGACAGTGAGCGCGATTCATTTACCGCAGGTCAATCTTGGTGTTCAGATCGGCAACAGCTTGCGCGATCATTTAATGGCATTTGCATATTCTTGTTAGAATCAGCAGTGAACTTGATTCATTTACCACATGTAAATCTTGGTGTTCAGATCAGCGAAAGCTTGAGCGATCATTTCATGGCATTTGCATATTCTTGTTAGAATCGGCAGTGTGTGGAATTCATTTACCGCATGTAAATCTTGGTGTTCAGATCAGCAATGGCTTGCGCGATCATTTCATGACATTTACATATTCTTGTTAGAATCGGCAGTGTGCGCGATTCATTTACTGCATGTAAAACTTGGTGTTCAGATCGGCAAAGGCTTGCACGATCATTTCATGGCATTTACATATTCTTGTTAGAATCGGCAGTGTGCGCAATTCATTTCCCGCATGTAAAACTTGGTATTCAGATCGGCAACACTGTGCGTGATCATTTCATGGCAAGTAGAAACTTTCATGTGGAATGTTTGTTGAAGTGCACACATTTATCCTGAGCCTATGGATTGCCTGTGAAGATGATAAATTCAAAATGTGACGTTCTATGGGCATAATAAGTCCCTAGTACAATTCCAATTGTTTTCCAGGGAATGTTTCAGATTGCCTTGTCCTCATGTTAAAAATGCAGTGTTTGTTCTGAAACAGTATTCTAGAAGGTTCTTATATTTCTAGACATTATGTGACATTTCATGAAAAGCTCATATGAAACATTGTATTAACTCATTCTTGATTTTTTCCAGGTACCTAGTTTTCTTGAGGCCTAGTTAGAGTCTAGTTCTAGGCCATTCATGTTCCTTCAGTCTAAGTGTTATTTCATGTTCAGAGTATCATTGAACCCTAGATTCAACAGAGTGTTATTTCATGTTCCGAGTATCATTGAACCCTAGATTCAACAGAGTGTTATTTCATGTTCCGAGCATCATTGAACCCTAGATTCAACAGAGTGTTATTTCATGTTCCGAGCATCATTGAACCCTAGATTCAACAGAGTGTTATTTCATGTTCTGAGTATCATTGAACCCTAGATTCAACAGGTTGCTATTTCATGTTCCGAGTATCATTAAACCCTAGATTCAACAGAGTTTTATTTCATGTTCCGAGCATCATTGAACCCTAGATTCAGCAAAGTGTTATTTCATGTTCCGAGTATCATTGAACCCTAGATTCAACAGTGTTATTTCATGTTCCGAGTATCATTAAACCCTAGATTCAACAGAGTGTTATTTCATGTTCCGAGCATCATTGAACCTTAGATTCAACAAAGTGTTATTTCATGTTCCGAGTATCATTGAGCCCTAGATTCAACAGTGTTATTTCATGTTCCGAGCATCATTGAACCCTAGATTCAACAGGGTGTTATTTCATGTTCCGAGTGTCATTGAACCCTAGATTCAACAGAGAGTTTTTATGAAACTCAATGTGATTATATCTTGATATTGTGTTGTTTAACCTTTTGCTTCCTACAGGTCTCCTTCCCAGCTGTTCCCTACCTATTGCCCCTTTCCCCCACTTGGACTCTCTCCGGCTCTGTGATATTTCTATCGGAGCATTGGAGATGTCTAGTGGTGGACATGCTGGGAACGTGAGCGGGCCCCGAGGATCTGGTCTCCCTGACTGAATAGTGAGCCCACATATTTATTTTCCTCCTGGTTTGTGTGTGTTCTCAGCATGACCACATTGGCGAGCTAGTCAAAGTGATCATGCAGCTCCAAGCAGAGGTAGTGTCATCAAAGGATATAGCAGCCAGCTTAGTTGAGAGAGTGAGTCAGTTGCAGGAAAGAGTGGGAAAGATGGAGCAAGGTCCTTTGGGTGCGGGTTGGCTTGGTCCTCCTCCTCAAGGTACAAGAGGTAATCCTCCAACTAACATTTCTCTCAACGTTCCCTCAGCCATTCCTCTGGCTCCTCCAGAACGGTTCTTAGGTGATCCTTTAAAAGCGCAATCCTTTTTGATGCAAGTAGAATTGCACTTTACCTGACCCTGATGCCCAATCCAGGGTGGCCTTCTTGCCATCTTATCTGACTTGAGACGCGGCCACCTGGGCAATTCCTCTTGTGTGTAAAGAGTTCTTTGCTCTATCACTGGAGAAATTTTGTTTGTGAGTTTGAACAAGTGTTTGATTGAAGAACAGTGACATTGTTGGCAGATCGTGAATTATTAGACTTGCGACAAGGTAACCAAGATCTAGTTTCCTACTTAGCTAATTTTAATCGGCTGGTAGCTGAGACATCCTGGCCTGTCGACCAAGTGCTATTCTTGCTATCTTATCTGACTGGAGAAGCGGCCACCTGGGCAATTCCTCTTGTGTGTAAACTGGAGACATTGTTTTCGTGAGTTTGAACGAGTGTTTGTTTGAAGAACAGTGACATTGTCGGCAGATCGTGAATTATTTGACTTGCGACAAGGTAACCAAGATCTAGTTTCCTACTTAGCTAATTTTAATCGGCTGGTAGCCGAGACATCCTGGCCTGAAGAAAAGCAAGCAGCCTTGTTCTACCAATGACTCAAGGACAAGTTAAAAGACATTCTTGCTCAGATAGACCCGCAGCCTACAGATTGTCAAGATCTAATAAACCTTGTTTTGAGACTGGATCATCGTCTTGCAGAACGAAGGGGAACACGCAAAAAAACTGAGAAATATTCCTGGCGTGTTCATGATCATGAAGAATCACAAGTTAAGAAAGAGAACAATGAGGAACCAATGGAAATTGGAACTATCAGGTGGTCCTTAACAAATGAAGAGAATGACCTATGCCGGAAAAAAGAGACAATGCTTGTATTGTGGCCAGGAAGGTCATTTTGTTAAAGAGTGTCCAGTAAAACCAAAGAGCAAATTGGCTGTTGCCAAAAAGTTTGTGACCAAAATAAATATTGAACAGGAAAAACTAAAATCCTCAGAGTGCAAGGAAGGGTAAGTCTTGGGAGTTACCACAGACCCTTCTCAGGAAGAGACACAACTGTTAAGAAAATCACGGAAATTTAAATTGGATCTAGAAATTCAACTAGAAGAACACACCTACCTAAGAGAAGCTTTAGTGGACTCAGGTGCTACTGAGAATTTCATGGACACTCAATTGGTGGAAGCATGGGGGATCCCGTGTGAGAAAAATAAAAACACTGGGGCTAGTAGAAACCGCAGATGGCCAGCTCCTAACTGGAGTTCCAGTGACTCTACAGACCCTGCCCTTGTCAATAATTTGTGATGGACAAACTCATGACACTAACCACGTCGAGTTGGCAACCTTTGATGTTATTCATGCTCCTCAGTATGGAATCACCCTCAGAATGCCCTGGTTGAGTTACCATAATCCTCAGATAGACTGGGAGGAGAGAAAGATAATATTCCAGTCATCTCTTTGTAAGACAAGATGTCTTAAAACTTTGAATGTTCTAAATCTGAGTGAATCTCAGTTAGCTATTGTCGCTACAAAGGAAATGACATTGCCTTCACAAAATGTATCATGTACTGGTGTGGAGGTGGCAAGGAAGAACAGAGAGGCCTTCTTGTGGTCCCCAGAAGCCGATAAGGCCTTTTCGGTTTCAAAGGAAGTATTTTCCAGTACTCCTATCTTGACTTGTTCAGAGGCTGAAAGTCTCATTATCACAGAAAGCTGTCTCCAGACATCCAGTGGTATAGATCCTCAACAAGCCCACATAGCCAAGGATGCTGAAAAAGAAGACTTTTCCACCGTCCCAGTCTTGACTCATCCCGATCTTGACCATCCAGTCATAGTAGAAGCAGGTGCTTCAGATAGAACGAGTGGTAGCATGTTATCGCAAAGCAATAAAGACAGACAAAAGCATGCAGAGCATCACAACAAGAAACACTGTGAAGGACTTCAATATAAAACAGGTGATAGAATATGGCTTTCTACACGACATATTGACTTCATGAAAAGACACATGTTGAGTCCCAAGTTCACAGGTCTTTACACCGTCTTTCAACAAGGTAACCCAATAACCTATAAACTGCAGCCCTCTTGGAAAAGTTACGGTCCTGAGAGTAACTCATATGTCTTCGCTTCTGACATTCATGCTCCACGATTAGTGTGGCATTTTCACCTCCTAAACCCAGCCAAATCAGGCCCTAGAGCACGTTTGGGAGAGGGGAGTACTGTCAACATCAGGACAGGGCGCCCTCTCCAGGTGACTAAAATGCAAAAACTCAGTCTTTATGCAAGAGCATAATTCATGCATTGTGTTTATATGCAGTTTGTTAACCTTTTGCATCGCAGATGTTTACCTTGAAACCACTATTAATGATGTTTGCAAATAATGTTCATTTGCAAGGTATTGCTGCAGGCTTACAGAGTGTATCAAGGTATGGTCCCTTTCTAGGACCTTCTAGAAGCTTTCCTTGCAACATGACTGGGTGTGGTTTGTGGGCTGGGCCAGACTCTATATAAGGGAGCCAGCTCAGCTCCATGTGCTCACTATTCAGAGGTCCCGGTGCAGAGCAGCAGCAATTTCCTGAGCTCCTGTTCCGGAGGCCTACCTTGACGTTCCAGTCCTGCCCTGCATTATCTTGATCCTTGAGCAGGGTGGTAAGACGTGTTCAGATCGGCAACAGTGTGCGCGTTCATTTCATGGCCAGTAAAAACTTTGATGTGTAATGTTTGTTGAAGTGCACACATTTATCCTGAGCCTAAGGATTTCCTGTGAAGATGATAAATTCAAAATGTGACGTTCTTTGGGCATATTAAGGGGGTCATTCCAACCCTGGCGGTCATGGACCGCCAGGGGGGAGTGACGCGGAAGCACTGCCAACAGGCTGGCGGTGCTTCCTGGGCTATTCTGACCGCGGCGGTAAAGCCGCGGTCAGAAAAGGGGAACCGGCGGTTTCCCGCCGGTTTACCCCTGGCCCAGGGAATCCTCCATGGCAGCGCTGCTTGCAGCGCCGCCATTGGGATTCCGACCCCCTTCCCGCCATCCTGTTCCTGGCGGTTTTTACCGCCAGGAACAGGATGACGGGAATGGGTGTCGTGGGGCCCCTGGGGACCCCTACACTGCCCATGCCACTGGCATGGGCAGTGCAGGGGCCCCCTAACAGGGCCCCATAAAGATTTTCAGTGTCTGCTTTGCAGACACTGAAAATCGCGACGGGTGCCACTGCACCCGTCACACCCCTGCAACTCCGCCGGCTCCATTCGGAGCCGGCTTCCTCGTTGCAGGGTCTTTCCCGCTGGGCCGGCGGGCAGCCTTTTGGCAGTCGCCCGCCGGCCCAGCGGGAAAGCCAGAATGCCCGCCGCGGTCTTTTGACCGCGGTGCGGTCATTCGGCGGTGACCGCCGCCCGCCGCGGTCAGAATGACCGCCTAAGTCTGTTGTACAATTCCAATTGTTTTCCAGGGACTGTTTCAGATTGTCTTGTCCTCATGTTAAAAATAAAAATGCAGTGTTTGTTCTGAAACAGCATTCTAGAAGGTTCTTGTATTTCTAGACATTATGTGACATTTCATGAAAAGCTCATATGAAACATTGTATTAACCCATTCTTGATTTTTTCCAGGTACCTAGATTTCTTGAGCCCTAGTTAGAGTCTAGTTCTAGGCCATTCATGTTCCTTCAGTCTAAGTGTTATTTCATGTTCCGAGTATCATTGAACCTTAGATTCAACAGAGTATTATTTCATGTTCTGAGAATCATTGAACCCTAGATTCAACAGAGTGTTATTTTATGTTCCGAGCATCATTGAACCCTAGATTCAACAAAGTGTTATTTCATGTTCTGAGTATCATTGAACCCTAGATTCAACAGAGTGTTATTTCATTTTCTGAGTATCATTGAACCCTAGATTCAACAGAGAGTTTTTATGAAACTCAATGTGATTATATCTTGATATTGTGTTGCTTAACCTTTTGCTTCCTACAGGTCTCCTTCCCAGCTGTTTCCTTCCTATTACCTATTCCCCTTTTCCCCCACTTGGACTCTCTCAGGCTCTGTGATATTTCTATCGTAGCTTTGGAGCTGTCTAGTGGTGGATATGTTGGGAACGTGGAGCAACATACAGTCTATTAAATCAAATATAAGGGGTGCTTATGCAGCGCATATGCTGAAGTATTTAAAAGTGCACTCATACTTGGTAATAAAGAAAAAGGAGGCTCATCAAAATGAAGTATGTGCCTAGGATCATACAGTTTGGGCAAGCAAAAAAGCCAGAATGATTCCAGGTTTTCTGGTTTTAAATTGTGAAGTTCAGCCACCAGCAGGGTTTCTCTGTGTCTCTCTCTTTATGTCCCACATACATAAACGTTCACTGTTTTGTCTTTCATTCTTCGCTCACGATGAGAAAAAAACATCAGAGAGATAGTAGACCCAACTGAGGGTCCCTAGACCCCCCAGCTACGAAGTCTAGAATGCTTTTATTTGGGGGTGCCATATCCAAGACAGTCCCCTAAAGGTACACCCCTGGATGCAAAATTCATGCTCTAGCATGATTTGGCAGAGCACACAAATGGGTCACACTGGTGTTTGGTACATGCAAGAAAGAAACATCTGCATGCAGAGATGGCACAGTTGAGACATTATTAGCAAATGAGGCAACCACATTGGTAAATAGAGGGCAATCACAAAAATAAAGTAGTGCCACACATTATATGTATCAGCCGATGTGAATAAGCCAAGAAGGAGTGTGTTTTGACAAAGGCTGGTTCTTGAGTCCAATTACTTAGTTATGGAAAATGCGGTATTCCACCCACCAGGAGATTTCTTAGGGGCAGAAGAGTTTGAAAACATAGGGGCATGTTTGAGAAAAGTGGTCCAGTGTCACTTTTCTTCCACCCCTTAGCGCCCCCCTAATGCCACCATTTGTGCGCTGTATTTAAAATACAGCGCACCAAGGCGGTGGTTATGGAACGAGCGTCAGAGTTTTTTATGCTAGTCCAGAGCTTTGCAGGATTAGTGTCAAAAATGTTGATGCTAATCCTGCAAAGCTCATTGAGGCCCTTTGTAATCAATGGTGTGCCTCCTTTTAACACCTTCTCTGAGCAGGAGTTAAAAGTGCTGAAAGAAATGACGCAAAGAAATCTGTTTGATTTCTTTGCTCCATGTTTTCAGTCCCCCTAATGGGGAACGCCCCTTTTGCATACTTCATGCCTGGCGCAGGCATAATATAGCGCAAAGGGTTACAAAGTGGCCCAATGCATGCATTGTGCCACTTTGTAAATATGGCGCAAGGATTTTGGCCTTGTTAGGCCACAATAGTGTGGAAAAAGTGACTCTAATGTGGTGCAAGGAGGCGATAGGGGCTCTTAAATATGCCCCATATTGTTTTGATAGATTTATACCAGTGTCTGAGGTCTATCCCTCGCTGAAGAGAGGGAGCCGCAAGCCAGCGTTTCTGTTAATTCCTGCTAGGCTCTCAGCCAGACAATCAATGTGAAACAGGTTAGTTACCAAGTGATAGATTATTATAGGGCGTGCAGAAATAAAAGAATATGGTTTTCATATGTCTCTCTGGATAAATCAAAAGAAAATGAGGCAAGCGAGAGGTACAAAGTAAGAAAAGACAAGACTCACCAGACCTCTCCTACTTCCACAGAAAGTAAAATAAGGCGTGAATTAAAAAAGGCAGTTAAATCTACTTGATGTAAGCAGTAATTTGCACGAAGGAACTAGGAGGTCTGCACAACAGGAATAGTCTAGCAGGTCAAAGTGCAGTTTTGTAATCGAGACCAAAGTTACGAAACTGCTCTTCTGCAGCTTTGTCATTTTTTGATGACTAATTGCTTTCAGGTGCACTGGCTCTGGATGCATATCAAAAGGGGTGGTGTCCCATCAGAGCTGAATGGCCTACAAAGCAGACCTTATATGTCGGCTACCTCCAGTTCTCTGCAGGTTGATAGAGTATCCTAGAGTTATGTTTCTCAGCTGTAGCCTCTCACAAAGGTCGCAGTCTCCATTGTGCTCTTTCCTAAGCTGCACTTTCCTGATGCCCCACCTCTCCAGTGACTGAACTGTGTGGGTGAGAGAGAACGTGTCACCTGTGAAGAGGGGTGAAGAAAGGATGAGTGTGACAAGGATCAGTCCTAAGAGATGGAGGTCTGGATGAGTGGATGAGAAGTGGTATTTAAGAGTGAGTTATGAAGTGATGAGAAGGGGACTTGAAGGGAATACCTGCAAACCCAAAATTCAGATTCATGCACATGAATGCAATAGAACTCTGTACACCCAAGCTGCAAGATAATGGTATTGCTTAGTCTTTTGAGGATTGCACGTTCAAAAATATTATTTGATACTGTTACACGTGTAAATAGTCTGCTTTACAAACATGTCAAATATCTTCACAATGTAATTCTGATACCTTGGCAGAAGTGCTAAAATAAACAATTGTCAGATACCTTGGTCCGACCAAACATTGTGCCTGACGTTGTGTATTACTAATACTTTAATTTTGTGTTAATTAGGCTAACTCCTCTTTCTTTCCCTACAGTGCACTCTAGCTCTTGGTTTGACCATGTTAAAGGCTGGTACAATCACAAGGATGAGTATAATATACTTTTTCTCCAGTATGAAGACATGGTTAAGGTTAGTCATCTAAATAATAAGCTAATCTAAATAATTTACAAATGCTTGCTAGTGGTCCATGTGGGATTTGTGCATATTCTCATTGTGAAGGATGCCTGCTACATGACATGATTCGGTTCTTATTACTTGTAAGTCATTCTAGTTTTCAACTACAGAACATGAGGGAAAACGTAAACACTGTTTCTAAACAATCTACCTAGGAGATGATCGCGAGGACTAAATATATAGGTGGATGCGAGTACCCGAGCAGCTCCCACGACACTCGTGCCAGGGATTTTTTTCCAAAGCAAGACAACTATTTCCCTATAGTGTCCTTGTCTTGCTAAAAAGCAACACAGTTAAAAGAACCAAAGGGGTAAACAAAGGCCCATTTGTATACTTTTTTAACGCCGCATTTGCGCCGCTTTTTGACGCAATTGTATTTTGTAATTTTGCGCCGCTTTTGCGTCAAAAAGCGGTACAAATGCGGCGCTAAAAAAGTATAAACATGGGCCAATTTTTTTTAAGACGACCTCTTGAGAATATAAGCAGTGTAACCATGCATTAACTAATTAGCACTGAAAATGTGAGGAAAATAAAATTGAGCTAAATGTAATTGGCAAAGGTCAATAGGAGCTAAAGCCTTCTTCATGAAAATTAAAGAAACTGTACAATGGTGAAAACTTCTCCAGACTCATGGTGGGATGACCTCAGACGGGTATTGGAGTTTTTGGCCAGTTGCATTACTTATTTTCATTTGATTTGTTGGAGCTCCAACTTTTATAGTAGCAGTGCCTGAGACTGTAGCCAACAAAGGCCCAGATTTAATAAAAGTGGCGCTTCATCACATGAAGCGACACTTTTCTTTTTTCTTACGCCCTATTGAGCCCCCCCCCCCCCAACACCACCATGTGTGCGCAGTATTAATGATACGGCTCACCATGGCGCACGTTAGGATCAATAGCGTCATCATTTCTGATGCTATTGTGGTACTTTGCAGGATTAGCTCCAAAAATGTTGGCGCTAATCCTGCAAAGTACATAGAGGCCCATTACGAATAATATTGTGCCTCAATTTGACACCTGCACTAAGAAGGCGTTAAAAATTAAGAGAAAAATGGTGCAGTTGAAGCCCATAGCTTCCACTGTCCAATTCTTCTTGTCCTCCTAATGGAGGAACGCCCCCCATGCATACATTATGCCTGGCGCAGGCATAATGTGGCACAAGAGTTTACAAAGTGGTGCAATGCGTGCATTGTACCACTTTGTAAATTTGGTGCAGCGTTTTTGCTTAAAAAATGACACTAATGTGGCACTAAGTGGCACTAGGCCGTTCTTAAGTTGGGTCAAAGTCTCCATGGAGTTTGGCAGCCTCAGTCACAGGTCCCACTGAAGAGTTTTGCGATATTAGAAAACACTCCAGGTGAATGCAAAGGTACATCTGGTGGCAAATTAGGGGCACATTTGATGTATTTCCTCAGTTAGTAGAACTGAGTGAACTTTAAAACTTGAATTGTAGGTGTTCCTGAATTTCTCTATGAGCTTTGAGTCACTTCACACAACCTTAGCTGCCTGAATCTGACAGACTCCCATTCTGAATTATTAATCTTGAGTGACTGTTCAGGGAAGTTTGGGGAAGTTCAGGTATGTTATGGCAAGTTTGGACATACTCGTAGATTCTTCATAAATACACATTTAAGTGTATAAGTCAAAGGGAGGAAATAGCACTGGAGACAAAAGAAGAAAGTTCAAGGCTGGAGGGATGATTAGCAAGAGAAAAAATAGTTCTCTGGATGGTGTCTAGATGAGAAAACACTCTTTAGATTCATGAGTCTGCTGTGGAGATCTGTGCATACCCAACTCATCACATAGGTTGCACATCATTTAATTATCTCGATATTGATCGAAGCGATTGAACTGAAGCATTTGGGTGCTTTCATTACACTTCATATGTTGGTGGCAGTCAGTGAAATCAATTATATATGATGACGCCTTTCATTCCTCTTAGATCGATAAAATGAGGTAAATTGATGTGTTTTATGTCTCAATTGGTAAAAATCCCTTTAAAAGAAATAGCTGCAAATTGGTCCATATTATGTCTGACACGGTTATGCACTCCCAATTTTTAAACAAGAATAGCTTCCATTCTAGGATTGGTAGACCCACATTTTTAATGGTAAATTAAACCACAAATTATAATACTATACTATATACTGCTGACTAAAATATAAGGGCGCAATTGAATATTGCATGCTCATTCAGATTTTTTTTATAGTTCAAGCCGTTGTTATTTCAATGAATTAGGGAACAGTCCTTTTCATCGTACAACTAGACAATTCCAGTGCAGATTGGGCTATACATTACCCTTGAAGGTATACCGAGTTGTAGAGTGGAGTGACACAGAGTACACTAGAGCATGGTAGCATGGAGTGGCATGGAGTCAAGTGGCACAGAGTGATGAGTGGAGTGGCATAGAGTTGAGGAATTGAGTGGAGTAGTGTGGCACAGGGTAGAGTGGAGTGAATTGGGGTGGAGTGGAATAGAGGGAGTTGGTTAGAGTGTCATAGAGTGGAGTGGTTTGTCATACATGGGCATAGACAGTACTGGAGTGTTTTAAAGTAAAAAAAAGACTTTATTACAGTTTTGTACAGTGGAGTGGCATAGAGTGTACCAGACTTTGTTAGATCGGAGGGGTGAAGTGTGTCGTAGATTGGAGTACACTGTTGTAGGGCAAAGTAGACTGCAGTGCAGTAGACTTGAGTGACAAACAGTTCACCATCGTGCAGTGTCATGTAGTAGAGTGTTGTTTCGTAGAGTATTGGGGCATAGAGTGCCATGGGGTAGAGATTTGTGACACACAGTGGGTTGGTGGACAGTGCGGTTGTGTAGAGTGAAGTGGCGTAAACTGGAATCATATAGACTGGAGAGGCATTAGGGGGAGTGTGGCCTAGCTTACAGTGGAATAGCATACAGTGGCGGGTGTATAGTGGAGTGGCGCAGAGTGGTGATGCATACAGTGGAACAGCACAGAGTAGAGTGGTGTAGACTGGAGATGCATACAGTGGAATTGCCTAAAGCTGAGTGGCATAGATTGCAGTGGCATACAGTGGAATTCCACAGAATGGAGTGGCTTAGAGTTGAGTAGTGTAGAACAGAGTGTTGTAAACTGGAATAGCGTAGACTGGAGTGGCATAGACTGGAGTGTTGCCTGGCGTACAGTGGAATACTATAAAGCAGAGTAGTGTATGGTGGGATGGCATAGAGGGGAGATATACTCATTGCAATATTGCAAAGTGAAGTGGGGTAGACTGGCTTTGCGTAGAGTGCAGTGGTATGCAGTTGACTACTGTAGAATGGAGAGGCATAGAGTGGAGCTGAGTGGAATGGCGCACAGTTGAATAATATATAGAGGAGTACCGTAGACTTGAGTGGGGTACAGTGGAGTGCTGTGTCTTATGGCATAGCGGAGTGGAGTGGCTTGGAGTGGAGTGGCCTGTTGTAGAATAGAGTGAGTGAAGTACAGTGGAGTGGCATAGAGATGAGCAGTGTATTTTAGAGCAGATTGGAGTACCATAGAGTTGGAGAGGGGTAGAGTGGAGTGGCATACAGTGGAGTGGCATACAGTGGAATATCATATGGTAGACTGGCGTAGAGGGGATCGGCTTAGGGTAAGTTGCTTGTAATGAATAAATTTGACTACTATTCTACAAAAAGATCTCCTGCAAAGAGTCCTCCAGCAGGGCTCGTCAGGCATTGCAGTGCCGGCCTGATGAGGGCATGGCCCATTGATGAAGCATGTCACCAATGGGTGTGTGAGGGCTATTGTTCCTGTAACATTGATGCATTAGGGGACCTCTCGGACTCCTGTTAAGTTGGTAGTACTGAGCCTACCTTCTAGGAACAGCATGTCTTGAGTGAGTCACAGTTAGGCATTGGGCGATTGACCTGCTGGACCATGTAATCCTCCCTATACAGATATCCCTGTATTTTCTTTGGTGGCATTGGATAGACCATCCAAATATGTCCTGGGTCTTGATGCCTAGTGCAGGCGATCTCTCCACTGCCTGTGATACTTAAAGCAACTGCAGGTTGAGAATCAGCCTTGCCATGCGACTCATAATGATATTCTCCCAAATGGCCAGGCATGCATTATTTGCAAGATGGGTACAAGGCCCCCCAATAAAGTTGAGGATATTACTTGAGGACCTCCTTGCCAATCAACCCAGTTTGTTCCAGGATGAAGTTGGGTACCCTCTTCCGTCATTTCTCAGCCCCTTTGTGGGCACTGGACTCAAATTCAGCAGCAAGATGGAGAGGAAATGTGATCCTCTGGAAGGGCATCTCAGTAATTCTGTTGTTCATGATTGGCACAGTACTGCACACACCCCATGGTGATCTACAGAGTGTAGCCCTAAATACTTTTTATAAGTGGAATGGTAAACAGGGCAACATAACTGGAGTCATGGGTAGCCCCTTTTAGCAATGGTACCCATCACTAAAACATATCATGCCCCACTTTGAAACAGTTTAGTTTAATTATAAATTATGTAAGTGTATATTTACAGGTGCACAGTGTAACTCTACAAACGTAACAAATGGGAGATGATGCTAGGTATGCAGATGGAAAATTTAATGTTTTTCAATATGGTATTAGGTAAGATGGCATGCTATTTTAATGTGTGTTGGCTGTGATGTGTTTTATTAATGTGTGTGTGTGCGTGTATGTGTTCTTGGGGCATGCAATGTGCCACAATAAGGGGGTCATTCTGACCTTGGCGGTCTTTTCGCAAGACCGCCGAGTTACCGCCGCGGTGAAGACCGCCGACCGCGGCGGTATGCCGCTGTGCGCATTCTGACCGCTGGGAGCGTTCCGCCGGAAAACCGCCAGCAGCCACACTGGCGGTCGGCGGGAAAGTGGAGACTGGTCAACCTCCACGCCAGCAGAACACCGCCCACAGAATTACGACCCACATTTCTGTGTGGCGGTCTTCTGTTGGCGGTCTTCTGTTGGCGGTCACCTCCCCATGGCTCCTGTCACCTCCCGGAGGACCAACGCACAAGGTAAGTTGATCGTCCGTGAGGGGAGGGGGTGGGGGGGTGTTGTGTGATGTGTGCGTGCATGGGGGTGTGCGTGTGAGTGTGTAGAGGGGGTGTGTGAGTGCGTGCATGCGGGCGGGGAGTGCTGCTGTGCCTATGGGCAATGTGTGTAGTTCGGCGGGTGCGCATGTCGGCATGCATGTGTGCGGGTATGTGTCCCCGTTGTGTATGTGTGTGTGTAGGGGGTGTGTATATGTGCATGTTGGGGGTGTGTGCATGTCGGGGGGCGTGTATGTGCATGTCGGGGTGGGGGTGGGGAGGGGGTTCGTACCACCTCTGGGGGGTGGCAGGGGGGTGGAGGGTGTGGGGGGAGGACTCGGGGGGGCAGTGGGGGGTGGGGGAGACCCCTATCAGTGCCAGGGAAGGAATTCCCTGGCCCCGATAGTGCCTACCGCCATGGTTTGCATGGCGGTTCCCGAACACCAGAAACCGCGGCGGTGAGCAGGGTCATGATACCGTTGGCGGTCTTGGGTCGACCGCCGGACCGGAGTGCGCAGACTCCAGCCCGTCGGTCATGACCGCCATGGCTGTCGGAGTGGGGAAGTGGCGGTCGGTCGCGGCGGTGACCGCCGCGGTCAGAATGCCATTTTTAATACCGCCGGTCTGTTCGCGGTCCGACCGCCGCCTCTCCGCCGACCGCCAAGGTCAGAATGAGGGCCTAAATGTCTTGTGTGTGTTTGTTTTGGGACATGCAGTGTATCATGATGTGTGACTGTGTAGAGCTCTGAGTAATATCAGTTGTCTTGAGTACTTTTAGAATCTATTAATAATGTTCATATGTGTACTTTTCTAAATATGTTCATCTGTTATGAACACACTTTCAGAATATGCTTTGTATGAGTGTCTACCAAGTGTAAAGATATTGGACAAATTATTTTTTCAAAATTTATTTTAGGTGTGCTTTGTATGGGCATCATCTGTAATGTGTATATTTATTTTTCATTTTTTATGATTACTTTACTTATCAGTAATCTTCATTATTTTGAAAACCCCGTTACTCCTACCAATACTTACTCACATGAGGTGTTCCATCTCTACCCAGGCCCACATGCATTAGCCAGAACCAATCAAAAGTATCAATGCAAAGAACCCACCCCCTTCCTAATCTCCAATCACCTCACTCCAACCTCATGGTAAAAAGGTATGGAGTCCAGAAAACCTCCTGTATGTCCCTAAGCCGAAGAACCAGGGGACATGCTGTGATCCAGGAAGGAACGGGGAGGGTGAGACATAAATATTGGTACAAGAAACAGTGTGTTCGGAGTAATGAAGATTACCAGTAGTAATACTTACTTGCATGAGGATATACCAAAGCAAAAACAGAATAACCTGATCTACTTGAAGAAAAATGCCAAAGACTCCTGGTTACTGCGGAAACAAAGTTATTGAAACCAGAAAGGTATCATACTGGAGATCACTGTGTTCACTTAGAAACAGCTACCAAATACACTAGAGCCGAAGCCCAAGGAATCATTCATATCCAACCTGTAATGTGAAACAAAGGTAGAGGGAAAAGCCCAAGTAGCCACCCAACAAATGTCCAAAATGCAAACACCTTAAGCCTCCCCCCAGGAACCCACCATGTACCTGGTGGACCCCCCTTGGACACGACCTAGCAGACATGCATGTTGTGAATCACAGGCCAGGGAAATCAAGGACCATAGCCACCAATTCAAAGTGGGCGTAGAAACCTTGAAACCATGATGAAAAACACCAAAGTTCCCAAACAAGCTCTCACACTGCAAAAGTCCATGGAGTGAGACAAATAGATCTTCACAGTCCGTAACATATCCAGCATATGCAAGGCATCCTCCCCTTCAGGAGCAGCATGCTCTGGAAAGAAAGAGGGCAAATGCATCTGTTGGTGCCGGTGACAAAAGGAAACTACTTTGGGAAAGAAACCAGGCTCTAACCCTAGCACAAGCCTGTCAGAAAACATCTGCAAATAAGGATGTAGTGAATCCTTGTTTGTTTTAATGGGATAACGGGAGTTAGCTTAGCTTTTGCTTGCAGACTCGTGCCCCCGTCACCTAATGACATTTAACCTACATAGCTTGCTCTGTCTTAGACCATTTATTTAAATAAATCTTTTAAAATGGCTGCCGTGTTTTTAGTTGGCCTCTTTTGTTTAGAGTTATGTTATCAGTGTCACCTCGCTAAGGCGTCAACTCATACAACAAAAACAAACAAACTATATCGGCCCACATTAGAAATGACCGTCCCAAGCATGAGGCATTATCTATTGTTTTGGAACAATCTACATCAGGGGTCCAAGTACATCTGTATAAATACATCACACTTTAGACAGATAATCAGAGTGATTCTGACCAGATACCATCGCCCTTATCGATGCTGTACATCACCTTGACGCTGACCCGGACTTCGTGTTCTGCTGAAGTCTGAGCTCGAGACCTCATTCAAGGTAACCAGGGTTGGGGGCTCCTTCCAGGGACAAGGCATTGGCAGATTAGGTTTAACATACCCAGCTCTCCTCTAGGTAGAAGGTTAGGCCTATTATGATAGGGTACACGGACATATGACACGCTTCATGTCTTCCTATGCTATTACAAGAGGGTGGGGGTCTTCATAATCATGACCCTTGTCTTTACAATTTTATCCCTTATACTGTTCATTATCCTGATCATTGCAGCCAATATGATTTACCGCGTTATGTTGAATAAAAACTATTGAAACATTACTGCATCTTTGTTATTGCCTGTGTTTGGTTGAGATATAATACTGTATATCTGTGAGAAAGGGGTAATCTCCATTTAACCACGACATTCCCTGAGATGTCATACTTCTGAGTCCATGCGTAAAGGCTGCCACAAATCACCTTCGACCGATCGGGTTGTTGGTGAGGTACTGCTAGTGAGCTCGAAGGGTTGGGGCTACAGTGGCAACTTGTTGTAGGACAGGCATAGTCACCTACAAACATAAGTACTGTCATCCCCATACCAGCAGTCTTGCCCAGGGCAAGAGTCCAATCTACGACATGGCGCCACCAACTATGGTGTTTAGACCCTAATTTACGGATACCCCGAATATCACTATCTCACAAACAACAGGTGCCCTAAGTACCATTATACGGAGACGTCAGTGATCTTTGGGAAGATCCTCCTCAGCTGAATAGAGAACACCTAATTAAGCTGTAGGTTGTTCAAGCTCAAACTGATAAAAGGACTTAATACACCCCACTTGGTGTTCCATCTCTTTACCGATTTATTCAATATGGCTAATGCCATAGACATTCCTGAAAATGCTAGACAGGCATTAACTTTACATCTAGTAGCGCATGGCTTAAGAGAAGACTTTCATAGTAGAAGCTAATGAAGCTTACCAAACAGAAACATTTTATTCCTTGGTCACCTTTCCTGAAGAAGACGCCAGGTAAACTGCCTTTCACACATATAGAATTGCTAATGTACCTCAACGATACCAAGCATACCAGTATCACGAAATACCGCTCACCTATCAGGAGCATCAGAACTGGTTTAAAGGCACCCTCCCACATGTGATACAGCAAGTTAGATTAGGTCCTTTGAGTAACGGCGGACCAACATGGCTCATGTTTGCAACATTCACACCGCACCCAGACATACAGAACATGCCAGTAGCAGATCTGCAAAACTTATACAACGTGATTGTAACATTATACAGAAGGCTGGTTCAGTTCATAATGCGGACCCTGAACACAATGCCAACGCGCCCAGCACCACCAGCACCTACTGGATACCAATTGGCTACTGGGATTAACCCACACACAGTACATTCTATTATGGATAAGGTACCCACAGATAGGGAGAAAATACCTTATTGGATAGCCCAGAAAACACATCAACAGGAAGCTGTGTTTCCCCATACGGGACCACAGGGGAAACATAGAATTCTGACAATGTGCTTGCCCTTTGGGATGGTTCCCTTAGTGGATAACTGTGCCACATGGGGCACAGTCTTCGCTGCAATATACACGTCCACACATGGTACCCTGACACTTGCCAATTTACCGGAAGTGTTAAAACAAATTCAGAATGAGCATGGGGCACCCCTGCGCTAGATTTGGGGATGAAATTGATGCGTAACTTTGACGCAGTATCCTCGATAATACTTAGTAATATTAAAGGGGAGGCAGTAGAACTGGCTATATGCCAGCGTCTCTGAGAAACTCCACATTTGGAACAAGAGAGACAGCTACCAAAAATTATTTCCGATACCTATACTAGTATAGGACGGGATGGTTTGGGAGCCAAGCCGAAGAAATTGGAAGTACACAGTACCACCCCTAAGGAAGGTACTAAACAGACGCAAGAAGGTTCAAAAAAGCGCTGGGAGAAGCCTAAACAATTTAAAGAGAGACAGAATAAGAGAGTAGATTCTCCACATCCAGAGAACTCCGAAAGGAGATATACTCTCAGAAATAGAGAGAATATTAGAACACCTGATAGATATACTGATTCACGTCCCTCTCGTTCCTTT
This sequence comes from Pleurodeles waltl, assembly GCF_031143425.1. Lineage (NCBI taxonomy): Eukaryota > Metazoa > Chordata > Amphibia > Caudata > Salamandridae > Pleurodeles > Pleurodeles waltl. The sequence continues at coordinate 639,659,137 of NC_090444.1, forward strand.
CAGGATGCTCCGGATAGGCGTAGCGAGAGAGGAGGCCGTCCTGACCAATGTCCAGACTACATGAAACAAAAGAAAGACTCACCACAGTCCACAGTAAAAAAAGAAGAACAGACTTTGCAAGAAAAGCCACAGTTTAAAAAGAAAAAGGTATCAGCATTATCGCTTAAAAATGCCAATACACTTGAGAACTTTGCTGAAGAACAAGACGTGGGCAGTAACACTGCTAGACAGCGCAGCAGAGGTCACGATATGTCGCCAGAGTCTGAAAGAACATCTGGATGCAACAGCAACCAGCGATTTTGTTACAGTTGAAATGGCGGAAGGGTGTGTACTCCCACCAGATAGACTTTATGACCTAAAGATCCAGATTGAGGGAGATGTAGAATTCACCATTGGTGTGATCTTTTTGGATGAACTTAATTGTGACATCCTATTAGCCGAAAGAGACTGGCCGCCTAAACACGTCTGTAAGCTCCCACATGGGAAAATGTCATTTTGCCTTGTTTCTCCAATATTGTTCCAGCAGCTAAAAAGGAAGCATATGCTCTCAGTTGGGCTCTAGCACAGGCACCTGCATTATACTGCAATCATGTAGGTTGGGACAGGGATTCCCCATGTCATGTAATACCTATTAGGTTCACACCCCGGTCTCAGCCTCAATATCCAGTTAAACATGAGGTGAAAGGTCCAGTGAGGGAGATCCTCACTCAGCTGGAATATCAGGGGGTAATTGAGCCCAGTGTCTCTGCAATGAATTACCCATTACTCCCAGTTGCGAAGCCAGATCATTCCTATAGAGTAGCCTTAGATTACAGACATTTAAACAGCCACACTCGCACATATGCTATACAAAACTCACATGGCACAGCACTAATAAATAACATAGTGCAGAAAAAATATAAAACAACGCTGGATATATCCAACAGGTTTTTCTGTCAGAATTCAGTGGAAGAAAGTAGGGACCTGAGTACATTCTCATTTGGCAAACAAAAACACTTTTGCAGATTACCCCAGGGCTATAAAAACAGCCCAGGACTGTTCTCAGCCCGAGTAAAGTCAATATTACTTGACGTTGATCATGAGGCGTTATCCTATGTGGATGACATTTACCTCACAGACGACGACCTGAACATTCACCTTGTATGGGTCGATCGCATAATTTTGGGGTTTGCAAAAGTCGGTTATAAATTCAATTTTAAGAAAAGTAAGATCGCCTTTCTCAGTGTACTGTTTCTGGAATATGAGCTACAAAACGAGGGAAAGAGCTTGGCCCCACACTTCCTGGAAAAATGTGCACAACCGCACCCACCGAATACGCTAAGGAAACTACAGTCACTGCTTGGTTTCTTTAATTTTGGCAGAACGTAAATTCCCGACTATGCACAACGCATTAAGCCGCTATATGACTTAATTCGCCCAGATTTCTCTAGCAGACACTGGACAAATTAACATACATGCATCCTTAGGGATTTGCAACAGGATATGCTAGAAGCTAAGCACTTACACACTCGCTACAACAAGAAAAATGTGGTCATCAGAATAATTGCTGGTGCCCTTGGGTTCACATATGTCACCTTCAATGAGGATGACACGGTGCCCGTAGCATATAAATCTCACCTATACTCGAATGCAGAGCATCGCTTTGCGCCTATGGAGAAAATTCTAACTGCAGTTCAGATAGCTGTCATAAAAGAAAGACCACTTGCACAGGGGAAACGCATCATTGTCGTTACCCCGGTGCCGGCACTGGAGGCAGTCACCAAAGCGAGCTTTCCTAACGCCAAAGCATTACATCCACGCTTGATTCAGTGGGCGACTTCTCTGACAGCTACTGATGTGGATTATATTTTTTATCCAAAACTTCAGACACAAGAACTTCTCCAACACGAACAAGAGTGCCCCGCTCCTTTACATATTTTGCCTTTGCACAACTATGATACTATCATTTATACTGATGGTTCAGCCCAACTGGCTTTAGGTACCAGACATCACTGCTCAGCCGCTTCTGCAGCCGTGAGTGGAGTGATGAAGGATGGAATTTTCCACCCTCACAATCCCAATACGCAGACCCTAGGAGACTGCACTGCTCAGTTGGCTGAACTTAAAGCCTTGATTTTAGCGCTAGAGAAGAGTGAGACAGGAAGACTGACTTTGATAGTCTGTGATTCATATTATTGCGTTCAGTCCTACAATGATTATCTTACTCAGTGGAAACTGAACGGGTTCAGAGATTCCAAAGGGAACACCATAAAACACAGAATACTGTGGGGGAGGGTGGCTGATCTTAAGGAGAAGCTACTGTGTGTCCATGTAGTACATACATTGGGCCACCAACGTGTAGGAGTACACGTTATCAGTAATACTTCAGCTGATGAAGCAGCCAAATCTGCAGTGGCTACGGCTTCTGGATTGGATAATGAAATTTTGACTGCCGTAAAAGCTTCAGCTGAGTGCAAGTCGCTCCGGAAAGGGTACCCTACAAACTATTCTTACCATATCAGTGCACAGAATGTTGCCCACACAACAATTCCTGGGGTTGGAGATCGGGTGATCCCTAATGAAGTCCAGAGGTTAGATCTAGTGAAAGCCTCTGCTCATGCTGTCGCCTCTGCTCATGCTGGTGTTTCGGCCATGATAATGCTCTTACAGAATCGCTTCTGGTGGCCTGGCCTATGATCAATCAATCAATCAAAAAATGTATTAAGCACGCTACTCACCTGGTAGGGTCTCAAGGTGCTGTGGGGGGGAGGAGAAAAAAGGGGGGATGCTGATTTACTGTTCAAAAAGCCATGTCTTGAGGTGTTTTCTGAAGGTCAGGTGGTTCTGGGTCTTGCGTAGGTTGGTGGGGAGGGAGTTCCAGGTCTTGGAGGCAAGGTAGGAGAAGGACCTCTGGAGGTGGTGCGAAGGATGCGGGGGACTGTGCCGAGGGTGAGGTCAGCCGAACGGAGGAGACGAGTGGGTGTGTGGAAGTTCACTCTTTCGTTGAGGTAGACTGGTCCACTGTTGTGGAGGGATTTGTGGGCGTGGATGAGGATTTTGAAAATGATCCTTTTGCTGATGGGTAGCCAGTGAAGGAGTGTGAGGTGGACGGAGATGTGTTTGTGGCGTGAGAGGTTCAGGATGAGCCGTGCAGCTGCATTCTGGATCCGCTGGAGTTTCTGTTGAAGCTTGACTGTGGTAACAGCGTAGAGGGCGTTTCCCGTAGTCTAGTCTGCTGCTGATGAGTGCATGGATGACGGTTTTCCTAGTATCTATGGGGATCCATTTGAAGGTCTTACGCAGCATGCGGAGGGTGCTGAAACAGGAGGAAGTTATGGAGTTGATTTGCTGGGGCATGGAGAGAGCGGAGTCTAAGATGATGCCGAGATTGCGTGGGTGGACGCTTTTGGGGGTGGTCCTAGGGCAGTGGGCCACCAGGAGTCATCCCATACTGTCCTGTTGGGGCCGAAGATGATGATTTCGGTTTTGTTAGAGTTGAGTTTGAGGTGGCTTGCTGTCATCCATTTGGCGGTGGCAAGGAGTCCGGCATGGAGGTTTGTCTTGCCGGTGGTGGGGTTCCTGGTGAGGGAGATGCCGAGCTGGGTGTCGTCTGCATAGGATATGATGGTGATTCCGTGGGGGCAGAGGATGTTGGCGAGCGGGCCATGTAAATGTTGAAGAGGGTAGGGCTGAGGGAGGATCCTTGGGGGACCCCGCAGACGATCTTGGTTGCTGGGGACTGGAAGGGAGGGAGGCAAACTTTCTGGGTTCTTTCGGCGAGGAAGGAGGCGAGCCAGTCCAGGGCCTTGTGTCGGATTCCTGTGTCGAAGAGGCGTGTTCGGAGGATTTGGTGGCAGACAGTGTTGAAGGCTGCGGAGAGGTCCAGGAGGATAAGCGCGACGGTCTCACCCTTGTCAACTCTGGTTCTGATGTCGTCAGTGCAGGTGATGAGGGCGGTCTCAGTGCTGTGGCTCTAGGAAGTGAGACAGGCGGGCATTCACTAGCTTCTCAGCGACCTTGGCAGGGAAGGGAAGAAGAGAAATGGGGCGGTAGTTCATGAGGTCATCCGGGTCTGGTTTGGGTTTTTTGAGGAGTGCGGTTAATTCGGTGTGCTTCCAGGAGTCTGGGAAGGGGGCGGTGTCAAAGGAGCTGTTGATTACGGAGCGGAGCTGGGTAGCGATGATTGCGCTGGCCCTGTTGAAGATGTGATGGGAGCAGGGGTCCGTGGGGGAGCCTGAGTGGATGGAGTTCATGGTTGTTTTGGTTTCTTCATCATTGGTAGGGGCCCAGGTGTACAGTTCTTTGGAGTGGGAGGGTGTTGTGTTGTAGGTCGTGTCAGTGGTGGTGATGGTGGGTGCAGGTGGTGTGAAGCTGTTGTGTATGTCTAGAATTGTGAGGTGCAAGTGGTTAGAGAGGGAGTTGCATAGGTTTTGTGTGTGAGTGGGGTCGATGTTGCAGGATTTAGGTATGGTGAGCTCTTTGATTATTGTAAAGAGTTCCTTGCTGTTATGTGAGTTACTATCTATGCGTTCTTTGTAGGAAGCCCTTTTGGTGGTTCTAATGAGTTGGTAATGTTTGCGTATGGTGGTTTTGAGGGTGGAGAAGTTGGTTATGGATGGTTCTTGTCGCCAAGCTTTCTCGGTCTTGCGGCATTCACACTTGGAGGCATGGAGTTCAGTGATGAACCAGGGGCGGTCTTGATGTTGCGGGTGGTGTTGTTACTTTTCAGGGGGTGAGAGAGTCTGCGCAGGTTGTAATCCATTGTGTGAGGTTGTGGGCGGCGATGTTGCGGTCATTGGTGAGGGGGGGAGTTTGTGAGAGCTTGACGTGCAGGTGTTCTGTGGGGATCTTGTCCCACATAGGGTAGGGTGTGGTGTGCTGTCAATAGTGGGTGGGGGGTTTCGTGAAGGAGAAGTGGACACAGTGGTGGTCAGTCCAGTAGAGTTCGGTGGTGTGTGTGAATGTTATGTGGTTGCTGGAGGTAAAAATTGCATCTAGCATGTGTCCTGCTGAGTGACTGGGTGAGGTGACCAGTTGTTTGAGTCCTAGGTTCGTGAGGTTGACTAGCAGGGTAGTGTTGTTGTGGTCGAGGGGTTTTTCCAGGTGGAAGTTGATGTCACCAAGGAGGATGTAGTCTATGGAGGTGAGGGCGTGGGGGCTGATGGTGTCAGCGATGACATGCAGACGGACAAAACAATACGTTCTCTGTTGTGACATCTGCCAGCAAATTAAGGGCTCCAACTTCAAACGCCCACCACAGACATACCTCTTAGTGTCCAACAGGCCACTACAATGTGTGTACCTCGACCATTGCGGTCCACTTCAACCTGATGGTGCATACAAATATATATTGGTCGCTGTAGATTCTTGTTCTAGATTCCTGTTGGTATGGCCACAGCGGTCGGCTGACGCTAGGACTGTTATAAAAGACTTGCAGATCTTTATCGGTACATATGCAGTTGCAGCATTCCATTCGGACCAGGGTCCTGTATTTGCCTCTAAGGCATTCAGGGACACCATGGGGACGATGGGTGTTGAACTCCATTATTCCTCACCATACCATCCAGAGGAAAATGTGGTCGTGGAGAGGCAGAATCGTGATCTAAAGCAGTCCTGAACAGCTTGAATATTAGGTTCTGGACGCAGCTGGCTACATCATCTATATGGGACCCAGAGAGCACTGAATAATCTGCCAAAGATGGTTCTGGTATGGTGGCAGCAGAAACACCTTTTGACATAAATGAACGTCTCACTGTCTTGCAGGAGCTTCAACAATTTTGAGATGAAAAATCATCTACCAGTGCTGCCACCTTAGGAATAAGGGATATTCCAACAACTTCCACTGGCTGGAATCCTAAAATAGGGGATCTGGTTCATGAAAAGATTGCTGTGAAGAAAGAATTTGGTCCATCCTACAGAGCACCAGTCTCAGTCTTGGGAATACAAGGAACAAGAACAGTAATATTACCACTGTTGCTAGGTTCCCGAGGAAACAGATTTGTTTCGATTGACAATGTCAAATTACACCATATGGCCGATCATGCACAGTAGACCCAGAGGTCCCTTGGGTGGTTCCCGATACCCTCTCATTACCCAACAGGACATTCCTCTTCAGAATAGAGTAACAAATGATACTCTGGACTATGTTATGATGGGCAATAATGCTAGGAGTCCCTCCTCGACCATGGGGAGGGCAGAAAATGAGCTACTACTAATTCCAGTTGACAATTCCGCAACAACTTCTAGCCAAGAGTTGGCCGTATTATACACCAATACAATGCGTACTGGTGGCACAATTTACCACCAGCCCCCACGAGAAGTCAACACATCTACAAGTACTGTACTTGCTCCTGTTTTTGCAGAGACTGGCTCTGGCTACTTTGTCGACATTGATGACTTTTCTTCAGACTCATCGACTCCTACGACTGATAATGATTCAAGGATGCGCAAGCTCTATCAATGGCTTAAAAATAACTACTTGATATATCCATGGAACTATGTTTGGTTCTGTTTGACATAAATTTCTTTATTTTTTTGGATTGGATTCGTGACTGTATTTTTCTTGCTTATAAATGGTCATTAAATCCCTGAACGCGCAAATATAACACCAATTGATGAAATTTTGACTCCACACCATTCCTCAAACATGGTCCGCAGAGTCTTATCCCCGGTGAACATTTCAGCGGTACCCATTACTGATGGGATTGTATGGGACAAAGTTCCATTTGAAATATATGGGCCTACTGAGGTCATTCAAATTCCATATGTATTCAAAATTTCAATGACAGATGTAATTACACCCAGTGTTGTTTCTGATGATTGGGATGTCCAGACAGTTGATAATATGTTAACTGAAACGAAGGACTAATCGATATTTGAAAGTGATAATGTACATGTAAATACAATGAATTATGGGGAAATGTTCTGCTACAACAATTGGGGACATTACCACCTGCACCGTGCAACTAGACACAGACCTGTTCTTAATTACATAAGACCTGTTCTTAATTACACACAATGGGAACATTGTTCAGCACCACCAGTGGGGAGTCCTAAAAGTTATTTGGACAAATTCACTTACTTTACTGGGCTTAGTACATGAAATTCCGAATCATATTTTTTTAAAAGTGCCTTGTTCAAAAATTAGAAAAACTTTGCTAACTAATACAAAGCTGATATATTCAGATGCCTTTGTTTCCCGTTTCACCATTGAAGGTTACGATCACTGGAAGGACAATATTGAGTTAAAGAGTGTATGGGAGACGCAGGATTGGCAAATACAGGGTAGGGAGGCCTTGTTTAGGGCATGCCTGATTCCTGAAAAAAATATTTTTTTAAATGACACTGTACAACAGACGTCCTGCCTTGGGTTAGCAAAAATAAAAGAAATGAACACGCCCAGTATCCCCACACGGGCTAAATTTAATGGTTGGCAATTCTTTTTGAATAACAACGAAGAAGAGCTAGATGCAAAGGTTCAGGCTGGTACCTATAATTCTTCACTTTCTCGTCCTGGTGGGTGGTTGGTATTGGCCAATAGACACCAATGGATGTCAGGCTCATTTTTTAAATACCTCAGTGGGTTTTAAGTGTGGGTAAACTGTGTCAACAATGGGTACAATCTAACACGTTAGCCGCAGTGAAAGAACACTTGAACACACTTTCTGAGAATATAGACTGGCAGAACTTCCTGTTAGGTCCTAAGAAAGAGAACTCGAAAAGATTTGTATATGTGATGTATAATGAGATATGGAAACTTTCTCAGATAGAAGCTGCTGCTCGCTTAAGGCAGATAGATAAGGAAAATTTTGAAAGAACTTTGGCGGTTGTCGATAACAGCATAAACACCCTGTCCAACAGAATTTATTTGCTTACAAATATACTGTCATCTACGATTGATATTGTTCAGTCAGACATGTCCAGTCTATACCATGGACAAAGTCAGCTGCGTTTGATCATGCAGCTTGGTTGGACATTACAAACATTGAAAAATGGCCGTGTTCCATGGCTGTACATTAACGGTAGTGAACGGTTCGCTGCTTTTAATTTCTCTGAGAAACAACAGACAATGGCTAAAAGGGAAGCGAGTTTCACCATGCTTCATATAGTAAAGTTGGAAAAATTGCCTTTCACGATAGCAGAGAGTCCTTCGACTGTTTGGCGTATACATGGCATTATTAATCTGCCCATATCCACTTTCGTTTTACACAGTGCTTGAAACATCTTGCCGTGGGCAGGTATGAGCATTTGGGTGATAGCTATATTAGGGAAGAGTGGGAGTTGCCTTTTGATTACAAATGTCTTAACGACGAAACAAAAGTCTTTCTTAGTGGCAGCGACTGTGAAACTACTGTTAGTCATTCTATGATCTGCAAGCAGGTGTCTCTTCACGACCACTTCAATGCGGGGGTCGTGAACTTGGCCTGTTTTCTTAAGGGTACTCCCATCTCTTTGATTCAACCAGCATTTCATGTACTTACCAATGGTAGTTATGTGGTGCTGAGCAATCAAAGCTGTTGCGGTATGCGACCGGGCATTGCCTACACAATTGCAGTCTCAAAGGTCGTTACGTGTTGTGTACATGCTTTATTCCCCCCATACAAGAGATAAAAGTATCAGAAATGTGACCTCACATTGATACCATTAATGTAAATTATGACAAGCTGAGTAGGCTAAAGACGCTACTGTTTCAGAAACCGGTCGCGTTGACATCCGCTAGAGAGACCTATGCACTCTAGATTGCGAGATCATCAGCTGAGATACAATCCCTATTAAATACCAACTTCCCCAAGCACTTTGGTGAGCTGGTATCCAGAATATTTAAAGCTTCAAGCACTACTGGGATTGTCCACTTCTTTAAGGCTGTCGGGTCTGGATTTGTATCCATCTTTCAGGCTGTCTTCAGAGTCATCCCATCAGCCATCCATTCCCTCTTTTCGAGTGTGTTTGGTGGCTTTCCTATAATTTTGGCATTATTTGGCGGAATACTGCTGCTATTTTTTCTGATTCGCAGTGGTTGTCTCTTTACAGCTACACGGAGCAATGGAGCAACTGCCACCAGCGCAGCTGTGCCGTGGACGCATGGTTCAGATCTTCGATGTTCCTTTGCTGGAGGAACTAGAGTGGAATTGGTCATTGTCATTTCGACCACTCCTCTGGGGCGTGCAGCCGTTCTTTCGCTGCGTTTGGTGCTTCTTTGAACATTTGCCAACAGTGTGTCTTGCCGTCTTGCCAGTGTCTCCTATGGACCCAGAACTGCTGATGTCCCCTATGAGGGTTCATACATGGTCGTGCTCCATGAGACTGAGGTTGATTCGCGAGGCCACTTATGATCATTCAGAGTTGGTTCTACTATCTATGGACAATGGCGCTGACGCAGGTGGACCCGCGCTTGAGTCTATTGTGCACTTTTGCTCCGTGTATCCATCCTTCCAAGTGATCGATCTCACATCAGACTTTTTCCAAGGTGACTTCCGAGCTGGTCTTCAAGATCATGATTAAAGTTCCATGCCATAATGATCTACTTTGGCCTGCTTTGCTTGTCATAGTTGACTTTAAGTCTCTGTAGTATGTTTTAAACATTTGATTTTAACTATGTTTTTAGCATTGGGTTTTATGATTTGCTTTTAGTTTAGAGCAGCTTTTTTAACTCTTTGGATTACCGCACCTTCGTTGGCGGCCAGTACTGTTGGCATACTTTTTACACAATGGGGAGTGTGTAGTGAATCCTCGTTTGTTTTAATGGGATAACAGGAGTTAGCTTAGCTTTCGCTTGCAGACTCGTGCCCCGTCACCTAGTGACTTTTAACCTACTTAGCTTGCTCTGTCTTAGACCACTTATTTAATTAAATCTTTTAAAATGGCTGCCATGCTTATAGTTGGCCTCTTTTGTTTAGAGTTATGTTATCAGTGTCACCTCGCTAAGGCGTCAACTCATACAACAAAGACAAACAAACTATATGAGCTCACATTAGAAATTACCGTCCCAAGCATGAGGCGTTATCTATTGTTTTGAAACAATCTATGTCAGGGGTCCAAGTAGATCTGTATAAATACATCACACTTTAGACAGATAACCAGAGGGATTCTGACCAGATACCATCGCTGCTATCGATGCTGTACGTCGCCTTGACGCTGACCTAGACTTCGTGTTCTGCTGAAGTCTGAGCTCGAGACCTCATTCAAAGTAACCAGGGTTGGGGGCTCCTTCCAGGGACATGGCAGATTAGGTTTAACATACCCAGCTCTCCTCAAGGTAGAAGGTTAGGCCTATTATGATAGGGCACATGGACATATGACAAGCTTCATATCTTCCTATGCTATTCCAAGATGGTGGGGGTCTTCATAATCATGACCCTCGTCTTTACAATTTTATCCCTTGTACTGTTAATTATCCTGATCATTGCAGCCAATATGATTTACCGCGTTTTGTTGAATAAAAACTATTGAGACATTACTGCATCTTTGTTATTGCCTGTGTTTGGTTGAGATATAATATATCTGTGAGAAAGGGGTAATCTCAGTTTAACCACGACATTCCCTGAGATGTCATACTTCTGAGTCCATGCGTAAAGGCTGCCACAAATCACCTTCGACCGTTCCGGTTGTTGGTGAGGTACTGCTAGTGAGCCGGAAGGGTTGGGGCTACAGTTGCGACTTGTTGCAGGATAGGCATAGTCACCTACAAACATAAGTAATGTCATCCCCAAACCAGCAGTCTTGCCCAGGGCAAGAGTCCAATCTACGGCAAGAAGGCCTAACATATAAAGACCCAGCTCACCCAATCTCCATGCAGAAGTTATGGCAACTAGGAAAAATACTTTTAAGGAAAGGAACTTCAAACTCGCACTTTCCAGTGGCTCAAAAGGAGAAGACTGTAAGGCCCTAAGCCCCAAAGGTAGATCCCAAGCAGGCGACTTCGAACTAGTATGAGGTTTCGACAAAGAAAAGCCCTTAAGAAGGCAAGAAAACCAAAGAAAGAAATTCAGGCACACCAAAAGGAGAGCAAGCTGCCCAATGGGAGTCCACTGTACCTGCAAAGTAGGAACCGCCAAGCATTTCTGGAAGCCGTCTTGCAGAAACTGAAGGACACTGGAGGATGGACAAGTGGTTAAACCCAGAGATTTATCCCTATACCTTTCGAAAAAAGAAGACCAATGATAATCATAAGCCTTCCTATTGGACCCTTTTCTAGACCGCCATAGGAGAGGAAAGACCCTGTAATTTGAAACCCCTAATTTCAAGAGCAATACTGTAAGACACATCCGCTGGAAAGTGTCTGAGGGAAGAATGGGGGCCCGAAGGGGACATGGGCTGTTCGGGAGGACCCATTCTAGTGCTACCAACATTAGCCTCAACAGAGGCAACCAACCCATTCAAGGCCAAAAGGGGATGACCAGAATGAGAAACACTTCTTCCCTCCACAGCCTGGCTAAACATTTGGGAATAAGAGGGAATGCAGGAATGGCATACAGAAGCACATAGGGCCAGGACTGGGATAGAGCATCCATTCCCCAACAACCTAAGTCCGGGGATCTTGAGAAGAACCTCGGGAGAAGGAAAATGCTTGTGGGGGCAACCAGGTCTACCTAAGAAGTCCCAAAAACGCTGGCAGAGCTGGACAGAAATAGCCAGACAGAATTTGTGGGATGAAGGAAAAATTCTGCTGTGTCTGTCTGTCCGTCCATTGTCCTTTCCTCGAAAATATGCAGCAGAAAGGGACAGCAGAGGAGATTCTGCCCAACTCACTACTTGGAATGCAAGGGAGGCCAGAGACAGAGACCCGGTTCCGGATTGCTTATTGATGTAGTACTTAGCGACAATGTTGTCTGCCCTCACCAGAACCAGTTGATTGTTGATCAAGGGAGAAAAATGGAACAGAGCCAGAGAAATTGCCTTCAACTCCCTCCAGTTTGAAGTGAGCCTGCTCTCCTGAGGTGATCACTGCCCCTGAATCGAGAGATTGTCGAAAGTCACACCCACCAAATCCTGCTTCCCTCTGTGGTAATGACTAGGAGAGGGAAAGAGGGATGCCGCTGGCCAAATTCTCGGGATCCAGCCAACACTGCATCAACTGCCATATCTGTGGTGAGACAGGCACTAGGTAATCCAGTGGATGGATGCCGGGTTTCCCTTGTGAAAGCAGATGGCATACCAGAGGTCCCAGGTGAAGCCGTACCAAAAATGCAACAAACATGCAGGCTGCCTGCAAGAAAAAGGAACACAAGTAAGACACCAAGCCATAAAGAGCAGAATGTGACCAAGAGTAAACCAGCATACACATACCATGTGACCCTGAAGGCGTAACCAGTCTCGAGTGGTCGCCACATCGCTCTGGTCCAGAGTCAGCAACAGCTCCTGCAAAGCCCGTGCCCTGACCGAAGGAAGACTGTCCATACCCACAGCTGATCTTGTGTGGGGGTAAGATGTGATTTCTCCAAATTTATAAGAAGGCCAAATCCTCCATAGTGCGACATACCAGCCCAATCTGAGACTGAAGAATCAACAGCACGGGATGATAGAGAAGCCATTCATCCAGGTAGGGATGAATCATCACCCCAAGACCATGAAGATAAGCAAGCAGGTGGGCCATGATCTTGGTGAACACCCTGGGAGAGGTAGCTAGTCCAAAGGGAAGGACCCTGAACTGCTAGTAAATGCCACATACACAAAAGCAAAGAAACTGTTGATGAGGCTGGGAAATGAGAATGTGCAGTTAAGCAGCCCTTAGGTCCAAGGAGCCCAACCATTTGCCTAGGTGGATAAGAGGGATAATCCTCTGCATAGTGTCCATCTTGAAATGAGGCTTCTTCAGGAAGTCATTTAGATGCATTAAATTGATTATGAGCCTGACCTTCCCCAGAAGCTTTGGAACCAGGAAAACTGGAGAAAAGAGCCCCTTCCCCAGCTGACTTGTCAGAACTGGTACCACAGCACGTTTCTGGACAAGGTCTGCAATCTTCTGAGAAAGAACTGGAAGGTCTGAAGAGGCAGAGAGAGACTCCAATGAACCCGACTGGGGAGGGTGACTGTCAAAATTGAGGGAATAGCCTTCTAATATGTTGGGCAATACCCAGGCATCTGAAATATGTTTTTGCCAAATTGGAAGGAAAAGGGAAAGACGACCTTCCACCGGAAGGGAGGAATAGTCAGGAACAATTGCCCCCTTTTGGCACAGGCAGAGGCTGAGACTTGGAGCACTGTCAAGCAGAGAAGGTGGAGTCCTGCTTAGAGCCCTGAAACCACATTGAAGGCCCTCAAGAATGTTTCCTACGTGGCACCTTCTGGGAGGGCTCAAATTTGTCCTGAAAATGAAAAAGTTGGGCATGCTTCTGATTTTGTAATGCCTTGTGTAGTATAGCCTTGAGATCATCTAAAAAAAGGAGGCTGCCAGTAAAGGGCATATACAACAAACGTGAATTGTGAGCAGAATCCACTTTCCAGTCTCTCAAATAAACGTGGTGACGAGCTGATACTGTAAAAGCCATGGCAGAAAAAAACAACTTCAAAACATCACAGGAAACATCCTCTAAAATCTTGGTTTGAGTCTCCATATTGGCATACATCGACGAACATTCAACCCCGTTCTGGATTGCCACAGTCAGGGACTGGAAGTCCTTAACTGAGGACTGAGATGCATAGACTGCATAAATTGTGGCATGGAGAGCCAAATTCAAACCTGAAAAGCATTTCTTCAAAGAAGCTTCCACTCTGCGATCAACAAAGTCAGGAAGAGGGACCTCATCAAATATAATAGAAGGACAGCCAGCCAAATGAGAAATCAGTGATCAAGTGAAGACAGAAACTCCACATTTTCCTTGTCCAGAGGATAGAGGTGAGTCAAGAACTTTGGCAAATCCACCTACTCAGGATCCTTCCATCTACATAGAAGAGGATCTAACACCTCATTGTAGGAGAGCGAGAATGACGCATTTGGAAAAGACTTTAACTAGGACCTGGGACCTGGGAAGCCATCCTCCACAAGGGTATTAAGATTGTCAGCCAAGTACCTGAAGACAGCCAAAAATATCTGACTTCAGAATGAATTTGGATCTTGGCATAGCTTCAGCAACCGGAGGATCATCTTCCTCGTCATACTCTGGAGAAGGCCATGAAGAGGGAGATGAGGGAGAAGACACCACCAATGAAGAAATAGGAACAGACTGCCAAGCAGCATTGAAACCTCCTTCTCAGGGGGAGCCAAAACACAGGACACAACCAACCAAGCCAGCACTGCAAGTAGGAAGTGTTTCTTATTGGGAAGCTGGGGCAGACTATAAAGGCAATCCTGAAACAGCAGGAACTGCGCATAAGGTCAGGAAAGCACGCTGTGCCAGCAGAACAAAGCTGCCAGACAGACGGAGCCTCCATGCACTGTGCGCACACCCAGGAAAGTACACAGAGCCAGGAAAAAGAATGAAGTGGCAAACCAGGAGCGGCCAAGTCCATCTGCCGCATATCCAGCAATGAAAGGAGGCTCATAGCACAGTACCCTGCATGTCACAAAGACGCGGGAAGACACGCCCCAGCCCGGGGCACAAGAAAAGCAGGTAAGCCCCTAGAGGGTTGTCAAACAAAAGTGCTAGAAACAAGGATGGCTCAGCCAACTTACAAACTAGAGATACAGCCAGGAATACAACTTCAACTCCAGGTACAGTGCCCAGCACATTAGTCGCTTCCAGTGTGCCAACCACAAAAGGGGAGCCAAGAAACCCATTCCCAAGAGGAGAGGGTTTTCGCATTTAGACTTCTGATTCGCTCTGGCTAAGGCACATGGGCCTGGGTAGAGGAGGAACACCTCATGTAAGTAAGTATTGATACGAGAAATAGAGTTGAGGAGGTACTATATTTAGGGTTTTTTAGGTGTAGATTTTTGTGCTAGTAGCTATTCACTGCTCGTTTTGATAATGTTGTGATTCCCTTGCAGAACCTGTATGTGGAATACATGGTGTGTGACTTACTACAAGGAATGGCTGAACTAGATTTTACAAAGTTTGGGTTGCAGTATATTTCAGAAGATGTGGTTGTAACTTTAGCCAGTTACAAGTGACTTACCTTTTTGTAGTTGGGCTTTTGTGTTTACATGTTCCTGCTTGTGCCTCCCCTTAAATTCCCCTTTTCTCTTTCCATTTTGCAGTGGATATTTCCACTTTCCAACCACTTCCCCTCCCCACTTCCTTAGTCACGCCAGAACGTACAACTACATGTGCGCAGTTCACATCTCTTTCTCCGTGGAGGTATGGTGTGGGCATAGATAGACCAACACCCATACCTGAGGATCAAATTGCATTTTTCACTATGTGAATCTGTACTAAATGCAGAGTCTGACTTGTCTATTGGGAAATCTAGCAGTGCCAGAATGGCTGGTCTGACTGGTCAGTGTGGGCCAGTTTATAGTTTTTATTTATTTTTTTACTTTTGTGGACCTGTGTTATGGCCCTTCTGGGCCGGTTTCCACAGCTGATTTCCCTAATATTACCACAAACATTACCTACAGCAACCACACATTCATGCAGTCTCCCAAACCCAGTGCAAAACACCATGGTGGTCATTACAACCCTGGCGGTCGGTGTTAAAGCAGCGGTAAGACCGCCAGCAGGCCGGCAGTAAAAAGTTTGCAATTACGACCGTGGTGGAAAGCCACTTTAACACTCCGACTGCCACGGATAAAAACACAGCAGAAACAGGAATCCCGAAGGGAAAACGCTCACCTCTACACACCCCACAAGGAACGAGGACGCCATGGACCCGGAACTCCAAATCTTCCCTGCAATAGTCTTCCTGCTCCTCTACCAGGAGCACGAACGGCGGCGGCGAAGACCACGGTGAGTACTGCACCTACAACACAGGGGAGGGGGGAGGAAAAAACAGGGACACACGCAACACCCCCACCCCCACCCTCACCCACTACAACACACACACTAATGCATATCAATACATCGCAGTTACACCCCCCAAGCCCCCCGGCAGAATGCAAAGACAATAGAAAATGAGTGTAACCATTGTAATATATTAAAAGCAAGTAGGAAGAAATATATATATATATATATATATATATATATATACACCATGTACGTAATATATACCAAGCATAGTAGTCCAGGTAGTGCACTAAACAAATCTGTGGAACACTGGGACCACATGGTATGGGCGAGGCCCACACAAGATCCCCGACCATGACGGAGAGAACACTGCAGGGGCATCAGAGAGCAACTAAACAGGCACCTCAGGGGGAGGGAAGGGGGGGCACCTCAGCCGCTTGAGTGCACAACGCCAAATCCACGAGGGGGCCACATGCCCACTGTTCAATCCTGGGGAGTGCAAAGCCACAGTCTCTCAAGTCTCTACAGCGGGTGGGTTGCCCACTGTTCAATCATGGGGAGTGCAAAGCCACAGTCTCTCAAATCTCTACAGTGGGTGGTTTGCCCACTGCTGCATCCTGCGGAGTGCAAAGCCACAGTCCCTCAAATCTCTACTGTGGGTGGTTTGCCCACTGCTTTATCCTGGGGAGTGCAAAGCCACAATCTCTCAAGTCTCTATAGTGGGTGGTTTGCCCACTGCCATATCCTGGGGAGTGCAAAGCCACAGTCTCTCAAGTCTCTACAGCGGGTGGGCTGCCCACTGCCATATCCTGGGGAGTGCAAAGCCACAGTCTCACAAGTGGATGACAGTCTCCACTGGGTCTGGAGGGGGCATGGTGCCCAGAGTGCTTCATCCTGCAAAGGATTGGGGTAGTGGATGCTTTTCTCCACTGGTTCTGGAGGGGGTTTGGTGCCCAGAGTGCTTCATCCTGCAAAGGAATGGGGTAGTGGATGCTTTTCTCCACTGGTTCTGGAGGGGGCTTGGTGCCCAGAGTGCATCATTCACCCCGTGAGGGACTCAGTTGCATCAGTGCCCTTGCCGCTCATGGGCCAGCGGTGCTTGAGACGGCGGTGCCCTGTTCAGCGATGCTTGAGATGGCTGTGCCCTGCGCAGCGGTGCTTGAGATGGCGGTGCCCTGTGCAGCGGTGCTTGAGATGGCAGTCTACATTGCAGGGTCTCAGCTGCTGGCGGTCCTTCATGGCCCAGCAGGGCTTTTGCTGGCGGTCCTTCATGGCCCAGCGGGGCTTTTGCTGGCAATACTTCAAGGCCCGGCGTGGCTAGTGCTGGCGGGGGCCTCCTGGGCAGGTGGGCTGGTGCTGGCGGTGGCCTCCTGGGCAGCTGGGCTGGAGCTGGCGGGGCCTCCTGGGCAGCTGGGCTGGTGCTGGCGGTGGGTTTCCTCGGCAGCTGGGCTGGTGCTGGCGGGGGCCTCCTGGGCAGTTGGGCTGGTGCTGGCAGTGGCCTCCTGGGCATCGGGGATGATGGCGGTCTTCTCCGCCGTGCTGCTCTTCCCAGACCTGCCGGGTTTCTTGTGGCCCTTCCCCACCTTGGAAGGTGTCACAGCTGACTCCACACTCCCATCGGGACCCCTGGGGGCGGCTTTGGTGGCTGGAGGCTTCCCCCTCTCCCGCCAGGCACTGGGCAACTTCTGATGCTTCACAGGTGGGGGACTGTCTGTGCTGTGGCTCCGTGCCACACTGGCTGCCCTGGTGGCCGGTGCACTCCAGATTCCGGTGACTACAGGCACCACTGGTCCCGGAGATTTTGTGGCAGAGGTGCTAGTTCGGGACCTATCAGACGGACGGGGTGGGGGAGGTGTGGGAAAGAGGTCAAGGTTGGACAGGAAAAGTTTTTTGGACACAATTGGACGGGTAGCTGGAGGGGGTTTGGGAGTGGAGGAAGAGCTGGTGGTTGTAGAAGGTGTACGTTTGGTGACTGTGGGTGAAGGTGCATGCGCTGGAGGCTGTCGTGAGGTGGATGGCTGTTGGGTGGTTGTGTGCCTGCGTTTGCGTGAATGGTAGTGGGGGTGGTGACTGCACGTGAGCGGGGTGTGGTGGTGGGTGTGCTGGAGAGGGACGTAGTGGCTGTAGAGGTAGTGCATGCAGGTGCGAGTGTAGACATGACTGGGAGGGAGGAGGGAGATGAGGAGGAGGGGGACACAGTGGAGGCAGTGGATGTTGTGTCTGCATGTGTGTGATGCTTGCATGAGTGCCTGTGGGATGTGTGGTGCTTATGTTTGCCTGAGCTTCCCTTGTGTGTTGACGTGTGTGCATGTTGGTCTGTAGGTGTGCTTGGGATAGGCTGAGGTACAGGGGATTGGGTCGGTGTAGGAGAAAGTTGGAAGGGGGAGGCTAGAGACGGGGACAATGGCGGCCATCAGTGCTGAGGCCAGAGTCTGAAAAGCTTTCTGAAGGGCCGCCTGACCAGAATGAATGCCCTCCAGGAATGCATTGGTTTGTTGCAACTGCCTCTCTACACCCTGGGTGGCATTCAAAATGGTAGACTTCCTAACAGTGAGGGACCTCAGGAGGTCAATGGACTCCTCACTGATGGCAGCAGGGGTGACTGGAGCAGGGCCTGAGGTGCCTGGGGCGAAGGTGATGCCCTCCCTCCTGGGTGAGCGGGCACGGGGCAAAGGCTGAGGGGCTGCTGGGAGGGCGGTGCTGGTAGGGGGGGAGGCGGCTGTACCTGTAGATGCGGGGGGCACAGATGTTGCCACCACCACAAGGGAGCTCCCAGCAGAGGATGAGTCCGTGTCGCTGGTGTCAGCTCCCGTCCCCGCCGTGAAGCTCCCCTCGCCCTCCGTCCCACTGGTGAACTCTGAGTCCGTAGTCTCGCCCTCCAGGGCCATGTGGGATGCAGCTCCCTCGTGCTCCGGTGCCACTGCTCCTCCGCATGATGATGCTAATGCACACAAGAACAGGGAGACCACAAAAAGGAGGGGGGAGACAGAAGAAAGACATGTTGAGTGCATGCATTACCACTACCGTTGGCGGACATGACAGACACAGAAGCCCCCTACACTACGCCGCGCTCTTGGGCTCCACTGTTCAATTCCTGGGAAATGGCCTACAAGGCTATAGACGACATCTGCACACATAGATGCCTTATGGAGGGGCCTTGCCTACGGAACTCGCCCTGGCCTGGGGAAACCCACAGCCCACCTCCCCCACCCAGACACCTCCACTGCGCGCATAGTCACCAGAATGAGAGTAAACTCACCCCCTTGTGGCTGCTGTGATGCCCTCAAGTGCCCATCCAACTCCAGGTAGGCCACCGCCAGGATCCTGAACATCAGGCGGGTCATGGTGCGACAGGCACCCCTCCCACATTGGGAGGCCATCCCCAGCTGAGCCTCCGCCATCTTCTTGCTCCAGCGGCGAATGTCCTCCCATGTTTTCCGGCAGTGGGTGCTCTGTCTGTGGTAGACCCCCAGGGTCCGGACTTCTTTGGCGATGGCACGCCAAATATCTTTTTTCTGGTGGTGTAGGAGGCTGGACTGGCTTGTAGTGGGTACCAAGAGGTACTTACACCTTGCACCAGGCCCAGGTATCCCTTATTAGTGTAGAGGGGTGTCTAGCAGCTTAGGCTGATAGAAAAGGTAGCTTAGCAGAGCAGTTTAGGCTGAACTAGGAGACGAGTGAAGCTCCTACAGTACCACTAGTGTCATATGCACAATATCATAAGAAAACACAATACACAGATATACTAAAAATAAAGGTACTTTATTTTTATGACAATATGCCAAAGTATCTCAGTGAGTACCCTCAGTATGAGGATAGCAAATATACACAAGATATATGTACACAATACCAAAATATGCAGTAATAGCAATAGAAAACAGTGCAAACAATGTATAGTCACAATAGAATGCAATGGGGGCACATAGGGATAGGGGCAACACAAACCATATACTCTAGAAGTGGAATGCGAACCACGAATGGACCCCAAACCTATGTGACCTTGTAGAGGGTCGCTGGGACTGTAAGGAAACAGTGAGGGTTAGAAAAATAGCCCACCCCAAGACCCTGAAAAGTGGGTGCAAAGTGCACCTAAGTTCCCCAAAGAGCACAGAAGTCGTGATAAGGGAATTCTGCAGGAAAGACCAACACCAGCAATGCAACAACAATGGATTTCCAGACGAGAGTACCTGTGGAACAAGGGGACCAAGTCCAAAAGTCACGATCAAGTCGGGAGTGGGCAGATGCCCAGGAAATTCCAGCTGTGGGTGCAAAGAAGCTGCCACCGGATGGTAGAAGCTGTGGATTCTGCAAGAACAACAAGAGCTAGAAACTTCCCCTTTGGAGGACGGATGTCCCACGTCGTGAAAAGTCGTGCAGAGGTGTTTGTGTGCAGGAAGACCACCAACAAGCCTTGCTAGCAACAAAGCTCGCGGTTAGGGTTTTGGGATGCTGCTGTGGTCCAGGAGGGACCAGGATGTCACCAATTGTGTGAGGGGACAGAGGGGGCGTCCAGCAAGACAAGGAGCCCACTCAGAAGCAAGCAGCACCCACAGAAGTGCCGGAACAGGCACTACGAAGTGTAGTGAACCGGAGCTCACCCGAAGTTACACAAGAGGGTCCCACGAAGCTGGAGGACAACTCAGGAGGTCGTGCAATGCAGGTTAGAGTGCTGGGGACCCAGGCTTGGCTGTGCACAAAGGAAATCCTGGAAGAGTGCACAGGAGCCGGAGTAGCTGCAAAACACCCGGTTCCCAGTAATAAAGTCTAGCGTGGGGAGGCAAGGACTTACCTCCACCAAACTTGGACTGAAGAGTCACTGGACTGTGGGAGTCACTTGGACAGAGTTGCTGAGTTCAAGGGACCTCGCTCGTCATGCTGAGAGGAGACCCAGAGGACTGGTGATGCAGTTCTTTGGTGCCTGCGGTTGCAGGGGGAAGATTCCGTCGACCCACGGGAGATTTCTTCGGAGCTTCTAGTGCAGAGAGGAGGCAGACTACCCCCACAGCATGCACCACCAGGAAAACAGTCGAGAAGGCGGCAGGATCAGCGTTACAAGGTCGCAGTAGTCGTCTTAGATACTTTGTTGCAGTTTTGCAGGCTTCCAGCGCAGTCAGCAGTCGATTCCTTGGCAGGAGGTGAAGAGAGAGATGCAGAGGAACTCTGATGAGCTCTTGCATTCGTTATCTAAGGAATTCCCCAAAGCAGAGACCCTAAATATCCAGAAAAGGAGGTTTTGCTACTTAGGAGAGAGGATAGGCTAGCAACACCTGAAGGAGCCTATCAAAAGGAGTCTCTGACGTCACCTGCTGGCACTGGCCACTCAGAGCAGTCCAGTGTGCCAGCAGCACCTCTGTTTCCAAGATGGCAGAGGTCTGGAGCACACTGGAGGAGCTCTGGGCACCTCCCAGGGGAGGTGCAGGTCAGGGGAGTGGTCACTCCCCTTTCCTTTGTCCAGTTTCGCGACAGAGCAGGGCTGAGGGATCCCTGAACCGGTGCAGACTGGCTTATGCAGAGATGGGCACCATCTGTGCCCATCAAAGCATTTCCAGAGGCTGGGGGAGGCTACTCCTCCCCAGCCCTGACACCTTTTTCCAAAGGGAGAGGGTGTAACACCCTCTCTCTGAGGAAGTCCTTTGTTCTGCCTTCCTGGGCCAAGCCTGGCTGGACCCCAGGAGGGTAGAAACCTGTCTGAGGCGTTGGCAGCAGCAGCAGCTGCAGTGAAACCCCGGGAAAGGTAGTTTGGCAGTACCCGGGTCTGAGCTAGAGACTCGGGGGATCATGGAATTGTCTCCCCAATGCCACAATGGCATTGGGGTGACAATTCCATGATCCTAGACATGTTACATGGCCATGTTCGGAGTTACCATTGTGACGCTTTACATAAGTCGTGACATATGTATAGTGCACATGTGTAATGGTGTCCCCGCACTCACAAAGTCTGGGGAATTTGCCCTGAACAATGTGGGGGCACCTTGGCTAGTGCCAGGGTGCCCACACACTAAGTAACTTAGCACCCAACCTTTACCAGGTAAAGGTTAGACATATAGGTGACTTATAAGTTACTTAAGTGCAGTGGTAAACGGCTGTGAAATAACGTGGACGTTATTTCACTCAGGCTGCACTGGCAGGCCTGTGTAAGAATTGTCAGGTCTCCCTATGGGTGGCACAAGAAATGCTGCAGCCCATAGGGATCTCCTGGAACCCCAATACCCTGGGTACCTCAGTACCATATACTAGGGAATTATAAGGGTGTTCCAGTATGCCAAAGTAAATTGGTGAAATTGGTCACTAGCCTGTTAGTGACAATTTGGAAAGAAATGAGAGAGCATAACCACTGAGGTTCTGAATGAGACAGTTAGTCATAACACAGGTAACACATACAGGGCACACTTATGAGAGCTGGGGCCCTGGCTGGCAGGGTCCCAGTGACACATACAACTAAAACAACATATATACAGTGAAATATGGGGGTAACATGCCAGGCAAGATGGTACTTTCCTACAGGTGGGCTCTGACCTACATGAAATGTACAGGGGAAAAAGAGAAGTTATTACCAGCTGCACCGTCAAAGTGATTGGCACCCATCCCCACCCTTGCCATGTGGCACACGCATTCACCGTCTTTCATGCACACAGCACTCTCCCCCCTTCCTTCTTACATCCAACCCTCTCCACACGGGCATAGCCGTCACCGCCGGCGTACATCGTCATTGGCTCCTGGGACCAATAGGGTACAATGTTAACCAATGCAGCATTGCGCTGCGGTCTTCGACGACCTACCGCGACGGTGTAGAACGCCAGCGCAGTTACCTCACATCCCATAGTACCACTTTACAGGTCAGGCAGCCGCCATTTCAGGGGCCCACATGGCTTAATTTCCAACTGTGTCACAGATACCTAGGCCTGGACTCAACACACATACAGGCCACCTTTTGTGTATGATTGGTGTTCTGGGTAAACTGTGGGTACGTACCTCTGAGTTGTTTGACTCTGTGCTCGCTGTTGTCCTTCATAGGCACCATCCGCTGGGACATGTGAGGAGATGGCAGCATCCTCCGGTGTACCGACCGTTGGTGGACCTGTCGACAATGGAGGACCGATATGTGATTATCACATACAGGCTTGACCGTGCCACAATCCAGGAACTGTGTACCGAGTTGGAGCCAGACCTGTTGTCAGCAATCCGCCATCCCACAGGAATCCCCCCTCAAGTGCAGGTGCTGTCAGTGCTCCATTTCCTGGCAAGTGGGCCATTTCAAACAACAGTGGCCATAGCATCAGGGATGTCCCAGCCTATGTTTTCCAACGTATTGTCCAGTGTTGTCTGCCATTCTGAAACACATGCAGAGCTACATCGTTTTCCCTCAGGTGGAGGATTTGCCTACAGTGAAAGGTGATTTCTATGCCCTGGGACACATCCCCAACATCATAGGTGCCATTGATGGGACCCATGTGGCTTTGGTCCCCCCCCACAGGAGTGAACAGGTGTACAGAAACCAGAAGAGTTATAATTCTATGAATGTACAGATGGTATGTTTGGCAGACCAGTACATCTCCCATGTGAATGCCAAGTTCCCTGGCTCAGTGCATGACGCCTACATCCTTCGGAATAGCAGCATCCCTTATGTGATGGGTCAACTCCAGAGGCACTGTGTGTGGCTATTAGGTGAGCACCTGGAGGCAAGTCAGTGGGAATGGTTGTCTGGGTCTGGGGATATCCCTCCAGGTTAGTGCATGTCTAACAGCTGTCCCTCACCATTTGCAGGTGACTCTGGTTACCCCAACCTGTCATGGCTACTGACCCCAGTAAGGAATCCCAGGACAAGGGCAGAGGAACGCTACAATGAGGCCCATGGGTGAACTAGGAGGGTGATCGAGCGGACCGTCAGCCTCCTGAAGACCAGGTCAGGTGCCTCCATATGACAGGTGGATCCCTATTCTACTCACCATAGAAGGTGTGCCAGATCATCGTGGCCTACTGTATGCTCCACAACTTGGCTTTGCGATGACAGGTGCCTTTTCTGCAGGAGGATGATCCAGATGGCGGTGTTGTTGCAGCTGTGGAGCCTGTGGACAGTGAAGACGAGGAAGCAGAGGAAGAAGACATGAACAACAGGGACTCAGTGATCCAGCAATATTTCCAGTGAGACACAGGTAAGACTACAGACCTGCCTACTACATGTACTTTAACACTACTACCTCTCTACTGTCTGTCGTTTTCACCCAGTGTATGGTCACTGAGTTGTCACTTTCCCTTACGATTTCACAGATGTGGGTCCCACTGTGTGACATCTGCTTAGATTCCTCATGGACTAGAGCTGTGTGACATAGCTATGTTGACATTATAATTGAAAGAGCATTTTGTCACTGTAATTGATAATACACTATTTTGAAATCACAGACAGACTCCAGATTGTTTTGTGCTTTAAGTGTGTTTATTTTAGTGCTCAATATTGGAGAGGGTAGTGAAATGGTGAGGGGTGATGGTGGAGAAATGTCCATGGCAGAGTCCAGTCTATTAGTCTCACAGGTGCATTGCCCAAATGGGCATAGGAAGTGGATCAGTTTAAGGATGGACAGGGTGACAAAGTGGGACAGTAGGATGACAATCAGGGTGGTCTCATTTCTTGGTGGAGGTCTTGGCATTGTGCTCTGTCTTTGTGTCGGATCTCAGGGACTGTTTGCTGGGTGGTTCTCCCTCTGCAGGGGGTGGGGTGCTGGTGTGGTGGTCCTGTGGCGGAGCGTCCTCTCCACTAGCGCCGACGGAGGTGGTGGGCAGTTCATCGTCCATGCTAGTTTCAGGGGCCCCTTGTAGTGCCACAATGTCCCTCCTGGTGTTGAGTACTTCCTTCAGCACCCCTACGATGGTGCCCAGGGTGGAGCTGATGGTTCGGAGTTCCTCCCTGAAGCCCAACTACTGTTCCTCCTGCAGGCTCTGGGTCTCCTGAAACTTGGCCAGTACCGTTGCCATTGTCTACTGGGAGTGGTGATAGGCTCCCATGATGGAGGAGAGGGCCTTGTGGAGAGTGGGTTCCCTTGCCCTGTCCGCCCCCTGCCCCCAGCCCTCCTAGTTCCCCTGTGTTCCTGGGCCTCCATCCCCTGGACCGTGTGCCCACTACCACTGCCCCCATGTCCCTGTTGTTGTTGGGGTGGTGGGTTATCCTGGGTTCCCTGTAGTGGTGGACACACAGCTGATTGACGTGTCCTGGAGACGGAGGTATGGGCCCGCTGGGTGGGTGCTGTGCTGGTGTTTCCAGAGGGGGAAAGGTCTGTGGTGGCCTGTGACTGGGAGAGGGGAACCGACTGCCCTGAGGTCCCCGATGGGCCGGGCTGGTCATCTAGATCCAGTTGGACAGAGGTGCTGTCATCACTGTGGGCCTCTTCTGTTGGTGGTGTGGACATGTGTGGACCCTACTGTCCGGTGACTTTGGGTAGGGGTCCTGCAGGGGTATAAAAGGATGGTTATTACATCTGTGTGTGTCATGGTGTGCAATGGGTGGGTGACCGTGTACCCCAGTGCTAGCATTCCTGTGTGGGACCTTGTGTGATGATGGTTTAGGGGGATGTATGGGTATGTGCAGTGGGCATGCTTTAGTGATGGGTGTCCATGCTTTGTTGTTGCATGCAGGGCTTGGTGTTGGGATGGGTGGTTTGTGATGTTGGGACATATGTGAGGAGTTGGGGTGCTGGGGGTGAGGGTGAGGGCGGGGGTATGTGATAGCATGCAGGTAGGGTGAGGGATGTTATAATTAAGATTGGTCTTACCAGAGTCCATTCCTCCAGCTACTCCTGCGAGGCCCTCAGGATGCAGAATAGCCAAGACTTGCTCCTCCCATGTTGTTAGTTGTGGGGGAGGAGGTGGGGGTCCTCCACCAGTCCGCTGTACCGCCCGGTGGTGTCTTGAGACCACGGAACGCACCTTCCCCCGTAGGTCATTCCAACTCTTCCTGATGTCCTCCCGATTTCTTGGGTGCTGTCCCACTGCGTTGACCCTGTCCACTATTCTTCGCCATAGCTCCATCTTCCTTGCAATTGAGGTGTGCTGCACCTGTGCTCCGAATAGCTGTGGCTCTACCCGGACGATTTCCTCCACCATGACCCTGAGCTCCTCCTCCGAGAACCTGGGTTGTCTTTGCCGTGCCATGGGGTGGTGTAGGTGATGTGTGTGGTGATAAGTGTGCTGATATGTAGTGGGGTGTTGTTTGAGATGCGTGGAAGTTCTGTGGGTGATGGTGTTGTGTGCCTGTGGATGCTGTTGTTCTTGCTGGTGGTGTCTCTCTCTGGCCTTCTTTTGGAATTTGTGGTCTTGGGGGTTTGTGGGTGATGTGCATGTGTGTTTTATATTGTAATGGGTGTGTGGGAGTGGTGTGTGTATGTGTATCAGGTGTGTGTATTTCAAATTCTCCAACGTGGTAGTGTTTTGTAAGAGTGTGTGTATTTTGAGCGCGGCGTTGTGTACCACCAATGGAATACCGCAGTTGAAAGACTACCGCGTGGATTCGTATGTCGTGATAGTGTGGGCTTATTTCTGTTGGAGTGACGGTGGAGGATTTGTTATCGCCAGTTTATCACTGACCTTTGGTGTGGCGGACTTGTGTGGGTTTCTGAATTTTGGCGGATTCCGAAATGTGTGTCATAATAGCTGTGGAGGAATTCCACGGCCACGGGGGGTGTTGGCGGTCTTCAGCACGGCGGTAAGCATCTTTTACCGCCAATGTTGTAATGACCGCCTAAGTCTTTACAAGTTCAAAACTGACCCAATTTTCAAACGTGAGCCACTTCTTTAGCTATGTGATTTGTTATTGGGAACCACTTTTTTTTTTTTTCCCAGTCTATTTTCTTTCCCAATCCAACCAAGAATAAAGGAGTATTGCACTACTTACTTGAAAATGCATTCGTGAATTGTCCCCCTCCTCATGTTTTCTCTGTTTCAAAATTATGTGTGGGTTATTAGCAAATACCCAAGCAGGGATACAGATTGAACACAACATTGGTTTCTGTAGAGCACTTGCGATGAAATTAAAGACCTGCCACATAATTGTGATTTTGCATGTGTGTTTTGTGGAAACAGCTTATTAGCAGACTTCCAAGAGTAATACAGGGAAATAATAGATGTTTGAGGGTGACATTTATAAATAATGACGTAAACTGAGCTCTGTTCCAATCAATGCAAATCCACTACTGATATAGTAATGAATCATTTTAGGATCTGCGAGGTGCTGTACTGAAGATATGCAAGTTTGTGGGAAAATCGTTGGATGATAAAACAGTTGACGCCATTGTGGAAAGAGCATCATTTAAGACCATGAAAACAGATCCGCTGGCAAATTGTGAGGACGTGGGGAAAGATGTGATACTCATGCCAAAAAAATTGACTTTCCTTCGCAAAGGTAATGTTATGAGTAACCGACATAACACGTTTAATGGCTGTTAAATTTTCAATAGAAGATCAATCTGGCATTTCACCGGTGGGCAACCCTTTAAGACGTTTGTACAGAACTATGATACTTTCTAGCTAGGTATGAGCTCAATAGGCATCTATACATAACCCCACAGGCGTCCCTTCTCCATTTTAATTTCAAATGAAGTGCCAGGACTATTCTGTGAATATTTGCAAACTTGTGATTTGTGGCATCTGATAGTTTACAAAAATCACTTGTTTTTTAAAACAAAATGCAACACAAAAAATAAGAGAAAATATTTAACTGCTCTAAGTGGCATGGAAAAAGAAAATCGGGAGAGAAGTTTTTTTTACATTTTCTTTAAATGTTTGCATCCCCTGGTGTCTAAGGAGGTGGCCACATCTCATCTTTGTAAGAAATGTGGAACAGGGATGAGATAGTGGAGTAATGAAGCTTATCAGTTGGTAATAGAGGGTATTATTTCAGTCAATAAATGGTAAATTCCAAGCGTTAGGGCACAAATGGCCACATCAATAGATTTGTGCAAATAACTGCCTCAGATTTGTCTAACATATATATATATATATATATATATATATATATATATATATATATATATATATATATCATTTTTTTCTTTACACAAAAAAAACAAAGGTTATAGGGACTTTATGGTTAGGTTCTGAATTTGCTCGCACAAAACCAGAGAAATCCAACAGTTATAGTTAGTTATTTCAAGTCACTATGACTCAAGGCCGAAGGTAACTATAACTCATGCCTCTGCCATTCACAGTTTTTTCATAAATACATTACTAATGTTTCTTTGATATTATTATTGACATTATAAAGTTGTCATGAGTGGTGTAATATCTGGGGTAATTAGCAGTGCAACTCTAATTGCTGAATTTCTATGGTTTTGTGTGAGTAAATTCAGAACCTAACTATAGCATTCCCGTAACCTATTGTTTTTTAAAGTAAATTTCTATGTTTTTTTAACAGAAAGTAATTTTTATTACTATATGTTAATCCAACCATCTCCACGCACGGCCTCCAGCGGCCACCCCCTATAACCACCTAATCCTGCACCATGAGTTGTTCTGTCTCTCTGGGTGTGATAGGGTGTCACTGTGTGTGAGAGTGGGTGTGAGAGTGTCTGGGTGTGAGAGTGGGTGTGAGAGGGTCTATGTGGGTGTGAGAGTGTCTGTCTCAGTGTGAGAGTTGGTATGAGAGGTTGTCTCTGAGTGAGAGAGTAGCTGTGCACTGAGCTCTGGTCAGCATCTGCTGCCCTCCCCAGCTCCTCTGGCTGCTGCCTCTGCCTCTTGCCTGGGATGAACTGAGAGTCTCCTGACTCTCATTTCGAGGCCCTCCTCCACCCTCAGGCACACCCATGCCCCTCATCCCTTGTGGTCTAATGGCCATCACAAGTAAGTATTTTCCTTTTCTTTTCTTCTCTCTGTCACTCTTTGTCTCTTGCATTTTCTGCCTTTTTCCTCTATCACCCCTCATTATTCCCTAGTGCTTTTTCCTTTCTCCCCTCTTCCTCTGCCCCCGCGAAGCACCTTTCCCACCCTCCCGCCTCCCAGCTGGCTGCTCCCCCCACCCCATCCCCTTCTTAATGGCGGCTGCATCACTTTGATAAGGCAACTGCACTTTCCTCCTGGTCAGCGTCTGATGCCCTCCCAGCTCCTCTAGCTGCTGCTGCCTCTGCCTCTTGCCTGGGACAAAATGAGAGTCTCCTGACTCTCAGTTCAAGGCCCTCCTCGACCCGCAGGCTCGTCCCTGCGCCTCATCCCTGGTGGTCTAGTGGCCATCACAATTAAATATTTCCTTTTCTTTTCTTCTCTCTGACGCTCTTTCACTCTTGCATTTTCTGTCTTTTTCCTCTATCACCCCTTGTTTTTCCCTAGTGCTTTTTCCTTTCTCCTCCCTTCCTCTGCCCCTTCCTGCCTCCCAGCTGACTGCAACTCCCGCCGCATCAAAGGCAAGCCAGTCTGCGCCCGTCTGCGCCTGGTCCTCGGCCAGCGCCAGGAACCCTGGATCTCTGTTAACCCACCCCCTGGACTGCCGCTGTTATGACTCTGAGACCCTCCTCCGCCGCAACACTGGACTTCTCAACAACTGCTGCACCATCTCCCCCAAAGAGACCCACGGACCGGAACTGCAACTTCAGGTCCAACCTCAACAAACCGAAGGTACTCCCCGCACACAAAGATAGCAACAACCTCCATAACTCCATCAACTGCCTGCTACTGAACATCCGCTCCCTCCACAAGCACGCCACCAAACTCTGGGCCCTGATCAACACCACCGGACCGGACTTTGCCTTCCTCACCGAGACCCGGACCAATCCCACCTCGGGTCCAGACATCGCTATCGCCATTCACAATGGTTACAGCATCCTAAGGGGGGACTGGCCCTCCCGCCCAGATCGAGGACACGCCATCGTACACAAGTCCTCACTACGTGTCAAGGCCGTCCAAGAGGATCTCTGCACCACCATGGAACACCTTCACTTCCTGGTCCTCTCCAACCACAACTTCGAGGCACCCTGGTGTACAGGTACCCGGCCTCCGCCCAGCTTTCACAGATGACGATGTAGACATCGCCACCCCCAGGCCCTGGCGTCAGTTGATTACCTCCTCCTCGGCGACCTGAACTTCCACCTTGAGGACCGCACCGACCCAAACACCGCCGCTCCACTAAACAACCTCACCACCCTTGGCCTCAGACGGCTGGTCTCCACACTCACACACATCGCAGGACACACACTGGACCCCATCTTCACCTCAAGCAACCGGATAACACTCAAGACCGTATCCTCCCCAGACTGGACTGACCACTGCTGCATACACTTCACAATCACCGCACCCAGCAGCCACACCCACACCTTTAGGACCCCTTACAGGAAATGGAACAAAATCACCAACAAGCATCTCACCTCCTCGCTCGCCAAATCCCTTCCTCCCCCTCTGACAACGCCAACACAGCAGTGCGCAAACTCAGCACATAGATTACCGAATGCGCTGACACTCTAGCCCCTCTCCGACTGACATCGGCCAAAAAGGTACCTAAGAAGGCCAGATGGTTTACCACCAATCTCCAAGAATCAAAGCATACCTGCAGTCACCCATGCCTTAGTCACAAGCAAGCTTGACTATGGAAAAGCCCTCTACGCTGGCACCTCAACTAGGAACATCAAAAAACTTCAACTCATTCAGAACGCCACCGCCAGACTCATTCTGGACCTCCCTCACCAAGAACACATCTCCCAACACCTGAGGACCCTCTACTGGCTACCGGTCGAGAAGCGAATTACCCTCAAGCTTCTCACCCACATGTACAAGGCCATACACAACGCAGGACCAGCCTTCCTCCACCACTCCATCTCCTTCCACACCTCCGCCAGATCCTTCCACTCTGCCAAGATGGTCTGGGTCCCTCGCATCCGCAAAACCACCGCCGGAGGATGATCTTTACCTACACTTCAGCAAAGAGCTGGAACAACCTCCCCCTGCACCTCAGACAAAGCCTGTTGCTAACCATCTTCAGGAAGAACCTCAAGATGTGGCTCTTCGGATGAGACCCCTTCCCTCCCCGCCCACGCCTTGAGACCCTCATGGGTAAGTAGCCACACTTTATAAATATTGATTGATTGATTGATTGTGAGTGTCTCTGTGGGTGGGTGTGTGAGTGTCTGTGTGGTCTGTGAGTGGGTGTGTGAGTGACTGAGTGGATCTGCGAGTGGGTGCATAAATGTCTGAGTGGGTCTGGGTGGGTGCATGAGTGTCTAAGTGGATCTGTGAGTGGGTGCATGAGTCTCTGAGTGTGTCTGTGAGTGAGTGCATGGGTTTCTGAGTGAGTCTGTGAGTGAGTGCATGAATCTCTGAGTGGTTCTGTGAGTGGGTGTATGAGCCTGAGTGGGTCTGTGAGTGGATGCATTAATGTCTGAGAAGGTCTGTGAGTGGGTGCATGAGTGTCTAAGTGGGTCTGTGAGTGGTTGCGTGAATGTCTGAGTGGGTCTGAATGGGTGCGTGAGCCTGTGAATGGGTCTGTGAGTGGGTGCATGAATGTCTGAGTGAGTGTCTGAGTGCATCTGTGCGTGGGTGTGTAAGTGTCTGTGTGGGTGTCAGTTGCTGTTTTGACTTGGCGACAAAGGAGCCTCACCTGCTCTTTTATCCAACCAGAGTCCATAGCTTTGCACAAAATATCTACCCAAATTGAGTTCTTTCTGCCTCCTTTTGTAAATGTCCAGTATGTTTTGTACACTACAGCTGTGCAATGGAGCACAAGGAAATGTCACCAGTGACCTTGTGTGTATTTAGGCAACATAATTATTCCTGTTGTCTCTCTGGAATTCTGTGACAACATGAATTCTCCTATAGAGTGGCCAACAAGACTGCAAAGGCGTAAATCTCCACCAAACCAGGGTTCTTGCTCTTATTTATATGACCTAAGTGCTTCTTTGTTTTGTGGAGCTGTCCTTGTATTCCTCAGCATCAAGAATGCTCTACCAGAATTGGCAAGAAATACACTGATGGCCCTTGAATAAGCTATCCATCATCCTGGTTTAATGCTCATTTCAGGCCCTGGGACCCCCTGCCCCCCTCCAATGCTGATTTTGGCCCTGTGGACCGCATCACCTGGGGTCCTGCCTTTATTTAATAAGGGGGGCGCATGGCCCCCCTCTCTGGGCCAATTTTGGCCCAGGAGACACCATTTCCCAGGACCCAGCCATGTCTCCTGGGTGCCCCCCATGGCACTCATTGTACAGTGAGACCACGGGGGAAGATTTAAGGCCACTGTGGTCCCAGCCATCTCCCCCGCAGGAGTTGACATTGTACTGCACACATGCAGCTCCCTATGTGCAAGAGCATTCATTTAATCTTTTTCCCTGCCTGCATGTCTGCGGGCAGGAAAAGAGATGAAACCTTCGCTTCTAGTGGCCAGGAGCACTTTTACAGGTCTCGCCCACTGTAACAGGAGTGTTTGTTCTGACTTGGCGAGAACTGTCAAAGCTTCCACCAAGTTAGAGCAAACAGCTGTGTCCCAGAGGTGGGCACCCCGGTATATAGCAGGGCCAGGCCCTGGGGGTTGGCAGTTCCAAGGGCCATGTATGTCTCCACAAGGGGGAGCTGTGCAACCTCCTCTAACATTTGCTTTAGTCCAGTGTAGGTGGTGGTCCCGGTGCTGCAGGTCCAACTTAGTGTTTTGCACTGGGGAGGTGGTGGTCTCCAGTGCTGCAAGGGGGAGGACAAAATTAAAGAAAAGGGTGGGAGACCACCCTTTAAAAAAAATAAAATCTCAAAAAAATCGGCTGATCCAACCATGAATTTTTCCGAGACTTTAAAAAAAGAAGGTTTTTTAGCCCTGGCGGGGTCCATGAGGAACCTTTTCACCAAGCCTAGGGGCCCAGAGGGACCCTACCTTGGCCCTTTTTGCTGTTTTTTCAACTTTGTGGGACTCAGCTGGAGCTGAGTCTCAAAATGGCTGCCAACACTTCCTTGTTCCTTGCGGGGGATGCACATGACCAGCTCAGTCCCAGGAAGACAGAACAATGCATTTCCTTTGGGAGGAGGGTGTTACACCCTCTCCCTTTGGAAATAGGTGTTACAGACTTGGGCGGGGTAGCCTCCTAGAGCCTCTGGAAATGCTGTGAAGGGCACAGATAGTGCCCTCCCTGCATAAGCCAGTCTACACCGGTTCAGGGACCCCCAGTCCCTGCTGTGGCGCGCAACTGGACAAAGGAAAGGGGAGTGACCACTCCCCTGTCCATCACCACCACCGCTGAGCTCCTCCAGTGTGTCCCTGGTGTTAGCCACCTTGGATTCCAAGGTGTGGGGATACTCTGGAGACCTCTGAGTGGACAGTACCAGCAGATGAAGTCAGAGACCTCTCCTGATAGATGCATACCAGGGTAGGTAGCCAATCCCCCTCTCAGGGCTAATTAGGGTCTCTCCTCTGGGTGTTTCCTCAGATTTGGTTTGCAAGATTCCTCCAGGACTCCTCTGCATCCCCAGCTTCAGCTTCTGACCGTCGGATCAACCGAAGACTGCTCCAGGAACCGCTGTAACTGCAACAAAGTACCCAGGGTGACTCCTGTGACCTGCAACTTCCGCTCCAGCCAGCATTTGCAACAGTTTCAAAGGTGTGAACGCTCTGAGGACTGCCTGACTTCACCCTGCACCAGAAGGACGGAAGGAATCTACTGTGCAGTGACAGAGTCACCTCCCTGCTTCTGCAAACACCCTTCTGTGATGATGACCGGTACTGTGGGAGTCCTCTCTTGATGACGAGTATGCTTCCTGGAACCCATGTGGTGGACCAGTGTGACCCAGACTGTCCTAAGGTCCAGCTGTCCAAATATGGTGGAAGTAAGAGCTTGCCTTCCTGTGCTGCAACAGTACCCCTGTGCACTGTGTCTCCTCCAGCTCCTTGGGCTTCCATGCACTTCTTCCAATAGTCCTTCATGCACAGTGTAGCCCAGGTCCCCAACACTCAATCCTGTGATGCACAACTTGGTGAGTTGTTCTCCAGCGGCGTGGGACCTTCCTTTGTAGTGCTGTGATGACTGCACTTTGCATCTTCTTTGTCCCTGTGTTGCCTGTGTGCTGCCTGATCTTCTGTGGGCTCTCTGAAGTGCTGAAAGCCCCCTCTGCCTCCTCAGTCCGAGTTGAGACCCCCAGGTCCCTCCTGGGTCCAGGCAGTTCCATTTTGATGTAAACCGCCTACTTGCGTGAACCAAGGCTTGTTGGCAGAATCCAGATACACAAACAGCCTACATCCAACAATTCGACGTGGGACATCACCTGCAGCAAGCAGGAACTCACAGCTATCTTCTTTGGTGCCCTTCTGTACTCTTCTTCCTACCGGAGAATCAATTTTTGCACCATCTTCTAGGGTGACAGGGGCTCCTGTCCTTCCTGGACTCTTTTTTGACTTCTGGACTTGGTCTCCTCTCTCCACAGGTCTTCAGGCCCAGGAATTCGCCATTTGTAGGTGGCAGTGTTACTTGGTTCTTGCAAAATCTCTTATCACAACTTGTAGTGTGTCCTGAGGAGATTTGCTGTACTTTAATCCTGCTTTCCTGGGCTCTGGGGTGGGGTACTTTACTTACCTTTGGTGTTTTCTTACACTCCCAGTGCCCCTCTACACAGTACATTTACCTAGGGGGGAATTTGTGATTTGCATTCCACTATTTTAGTATATGGTTTGTGTTGCCCGTAGGCCTATTGCAATCTATAGTATTTTCTACTTTTGCACTATTCTATGACTGTTTACTTACCTAATTTTGGTGTCTAGTATATATATTATGTATAATACTTACCTCCAGAAGGAGTATTGTCTCTAAGATATTTTTGGTACTGTGTCACCCAAATAAATACCTTTATTTTTGGTAATACTGAGTATTGTCTTTACTTGTGTATAAGTACTGTGTAACTATAAGTGGTATTTCATGAGCTTTGCATGTCTCCTTGTTCAGCTTAAGCTGCTTTGCTATAGCTACCTTTATCAGCCTAAGCTGCTAGAACACTACTACATTTCACTAATAAGGGATAACTGGACCTGCTATAAGGTGTAAGTACCAATTCTAAGAGACAACAGCATGTCTCCTATCTTATAAATAAGGAAAACAACATGAAAATGGTATATTCCTATAATGTAAAGAAGGAAATACCTTTATTATATATCAAAAAGACAGGCTTACAAATTCATAAAATAAGTAACATCCCTCCAAAGGCAAGTCAATAAATGGCAACACTAAATAGACACAAACACAACACATAAGACAACATTCACCCAACTATGTCAAGGACGAACACAAATGTATTGAAAATCACAATACCCCAAAAGAATAAGAAAATCTATCCAAGTAAACAATTTCTTCAAAAAATAATATACACAAAACTTCAATATACTACTCAAAGATGAAAAAAACATAAAGCATATCCTTTTGTTTATCTTTGGTGGTTATGTATAGTTAACTGTCTGACTCATTCGATGTTTGTTCCACCAATCTCGTTTTAATTCTCAGAATTGTATATCACATCCTAGAATCTCACTTTAATCTGCAAAGTTGTGTGTCACATCCTTGTCATTACACTCAACTTTCATATTCAGTCACCAATTAGTGTATCGGATCAATCTTCAAGATGTGTATCCAGTTCTCTTCTATTTAGTAGATTCCAAAACTCTTTTTTTCACAAAAAATATTTCTTAATTCTTAAGCTGACAATATGCCAAACTTTTGTACTCTGTCACCAACGCGCGTTTCGCAGGATCCCGAACTTCCAATATATACAATCTCTCAACCACTTTCCTCAGGGCTCGATTATAATAAGCACCAAAGGCACAGTAATACATCTAGTGTAAGAGGATAAAAAAATATACTTATATAATTATATCAATGTTTATGTAACAAATTGGTGTTGTCAAAATATTTTTCTCCCAGGATGTGGTGTAGCTAATATTGCAAGGAGGGGGGAGCAGCCTCTTGGGCAAGGCTTTTGCTCCCGCATGTTTTTCAGCTAAATCAATCTTTCTGCTTCCCTGGGGAGAAGATGGGGGCAATAGCCCTTGATAAGGTTATATCCTAAGTATTCAATATGCTCAGTTTAAAATGTGCATTTTTCTCAATTCAAACACAAGCCTGCTTTTCCCAGAATTTGCAACACGTTATTTGAGATGATCTAGTGTTTTTCAACTGTCTCACCCATGACCAAAATTGCATCTTGGGGTTCTTCCCAATCCCTATACTTCTTTCAATACAGAGACCCCTCAAACTTTTAAAGTTAAGATTTTCATATGTTGTTTTCACAACTCAAGTGGTAGCTTCCACAGAAGACATATTGAAAGAAAAAAGTTTAGGAAAGTGAGCAAAAAGTTAGTAGAAAAGCACAGCTAACTTTTTGGAGAAAAGAAGAGAACTTTTCAGAACTTTGTAAAACGTTTGCAAAGTTTAAAGAACTTTTAAGAAAGTTAGAAAAGGGTTTCTAGGTATATAGTATATATGCTCTAAGTATTGGAGCAAGATTTTCTTGTGAAAAGCACAGGTAACAAAGTGGTACAGAAATTGCAAGTACTTATCCCACCGCTGCACCACCAATGTAGGAGGCTGGCCTGGTTTGAAGTGGGTACCTTGGGTACTTACACCTTATGAAAATACACACAAAGGGGTCCCTGAAACTATAAGGAGAGAGAACCAGGGAAACGATTCTAAGAAACAAGAGCACCTCTCCTATCTTATAAATAAGGAAAAAAGCAAGATAATGGGATATTCCTATAATGTAAAGAAGGAAATACCTTTATTATATATAAAAAAGACAGGCTTACAAATTCATAAAATGATAAATAACATCCCTCCAAAGGCAAGTCAATAAATAGCAACACTACATAGACACAAACACAACACATAAGACAACATTCACCCAACTATGTCAAGGACGAACACAAATATATTGGAAATCACAATACCCCAAAACAATAAGAACAACTATCCAGGTAAATTATTTCTTCAAAAAATAATATACACAAAACTTCAATATACTACTCAAAGATGAAAAAAACACAAAGCAAATCCTTTTGTTTATCTTTGGTGGTTATGTGTAGTTAACTGTCTGACTCATTCGATGTTTGTTCCACCAATCTCGTTTTAATTCTCAGAATTGTATATCACATCCTAGAATATCTCTTTAATCTTCAAAGTTGTGTCACATCCTTTTCATTACACTCAACTTTGATATTCAGTCACCAATTAGAGTATCACATCAATCTTCAAGATGTGTATCCAGTTCTCTTCTATTTAGTAGATCCCAAAACTCTGTTTTTTTCGCCAAAAATATTTCTTAATTCTTAAGCTGACAATATGCCAAACTTTGGTACTCTGTCGCCAATGTGCGTTTCGGTGGATTCCGAACTTCCAGTATATACAATCTCTCAACCACCTTCCTCAGGGCTGGATTATAATAAGCACCAAAGGCACATTAATACATCTAGTGTAAGAGGATAAAAAAATATACTTATATAATTATATCGATGTCTATGTAACAAATTAGTGTTGTCAAAATATTTTTGTCCCAGCCAGTGGTAGCTAATATAGCAAAACAGTGGATGTCAATACCTATGCCAAGAAGGCTAAAACACCCAAAGAGAGTATAGCAGTGAAGTACTTCAAACTGAAACCATAACCTATGTAGTGAACATCAAAGAAAGAAATAAAATCATTATCACAGAACTATACAAATAAATAAAGGCTCCCTAAGAAATACAACGCCACCAAAGAAAAACATTTGAAAACATTTTTTGGTGGTCTTGATGTATAGACAACATTTTCTTTGTTTGGAGGGGAGAAAAAGAACAGCTGGAAGAATTCTTTATGTGGCTAAATCTATGTGATACGAATTTCAAATTCACCATGAAAAGTGACCGCCAGAAGGTGGAGTTTCTAGATGTTTGCATTATACGTAGGGATGGTAAACTTGCTGTATCAGTGTATGAGAAACCTACAGCAAGGAACACTCTCTTACATTATGACAGTTACCATCCTAGATGTCAGAGACAAGGCATTCCTTTCAGTCAGTTCTTGCAAATTAGAAGGAATTGTAGGGACATGAAGGAATTTTTGAAAGATTCTGAAGTACTGTCTAAAAAATTCCGCTTAAGTGGTTATCCCCCTAAAATGGTGAAGGACACACTGAAAAGAGATAAGTACTATGACCGTCAATCTATGTTTCAAAAGAATGCTAGAAAACCGAATGAAAGGTTGGTTTGTACAATTCGTCATTCAAATATAAATGACAAAATTAGGCGAATTATAAATTCACAATGGCACATCCTTAATGTAAGATCGGAGACTGAGCCTTTGGAGAAACTACTTTTTGCCTTAAAAAAGAACAAAAATTTGAGGAATCTTTTGGTCAAATCTAGAACAACTATTAGCAAGGACCCTCTGCAAAAGTCAATTTCAGGATTAGATCAGATTACCGGGAATCATAGGTGTGGTAACTGTGCAGCCTGTTGTGGTGCTATAATTTCCAACAGCATCACATGTAACAACAAGACGATTGATTTGAAAACTTTGTCAAATTGCAGATCTAAAAATGTCATTTATCAGATTTTTTGCCCAAGCAATTTGGGGTATGTCGGTGAAACAGCAAGAGAGTTTAGGACGAGGTATTATGAACATAGGTCGTCCCTGAAGACCCAGAAACAGAGTGCCCCACTAGTGACCCATTGGTCTGAGCATAAGCATAAGGAGGATATTAGATGGACAATCTTCGAGAAGATTGTCCCCAGAAGTGGCTGCGATGTAGATAAGGAAAGGAAGAAACGAGAGGTATTTTGGATCTTTTATCTGGACACATTTTGAAAAGGACTCAATGAAGAAATTCCATGGCAAAACACCTTATGAGTTTCATGTATCATTAGACCTGAGCTAGGAGTTAAAGCTTCTTTAGCTTTGGTTCTCCTATGTATACCCTACAATTTAGATATTTTGAGTGACTTAAAAGTATCTTTGTCAAACATTTCTACAGTTAGGAGAAGTAGCAACATTTTTATTTTTATTTTATTTCCTATATAGTAACGTTTTCTGGATTTAGGTTTTGTGTGTAGTTAGGTATATATATATATTTTTTATATTTTTTGGCTTTTGTTGGATGTCTTATAAGTTTAGGTTTTTTGTTTTCATTGTAGGATCACTGGTTAGTACATATTGCTCAGGTTTAAAACAACTTTTGGGTTTCTTTCTATATTTTTTCTTTATTGGTTTACACTTGCTAAAATGTCCGCCATGGTTGACAGATCTATGAGCCTCCCCTGAGGAATAGTCCTTTTTCTATGTTGAGTTCTTCCTGTAGCCTCGTTTCTAGTGCATTTAAAAAAGGACGCTTTCTCAGTACTGATCCCTTCTACGGGTCTGAGAACACTTAAAACTTGCGTGTAGCAGGAATTTGAACATCCGTCGCTTTTAAGGTAAGATGTTGAATAAATAAATGGATTTTTGGCTAAAGAGGAGCACGTAATGTTCTTATTAGAGAAGAGTCTGTGTCAACAAGGTCTGATGGTCTGGTTGTTTTTCAGCCAGTCATTCCGGTTTTTCGTGACTCAGGAGTTTTACTTTTTTACATATTTTTAACATACTGCAATTATTGCAATTTTCCATAAACAGCAATATAATCAGGACATGTTTCTATATTTTGCGCAGGAGACAAAACTTTCATCAATTTTAGGTCTATGAGACTTTTGGCCTTTATGATTCTTATGTTATTTTTTTTTGTTTCTGGCTTATAGAAACCTGGAATAAGAGATACAGAACTCACTATATAAGGGAGAGTCTTCAACTGGTACAGTTATTAATTGTTAATTTTTATTCTAATGAATGTTTTTCTTTTTATTAGGTGGCTTTGTATTTCTTTGGGAGACTTTATTTATTTGTATAGTTCTGTGGTAATGTTCTTATTTCTTTCTTTGATGTTCACTACAAAGGTTATGGTTTCCGTTTGACGTACTTCACTGTTATACTCTCTTTGGGTGTTTTAGCCATCTTGGCATAGGTATTCACATCCACTGTTTTGCTATATTTCCTACCACTGGGTGGGACAAAACATTTTTGACACCACTAATTTGTTATATAGACATCGATATAGTCATATAAGTATATTTTTTTATCCTCTTACACTAGATGTATTACTGTGCCTTTGGTGCTTATTATAATCTAGCCCTGAGGAAGGTGGTTGAGAGATTGTATATATTGGAAGTTCAGAATCCACCAAAACGTGCGTTGGCGACAGAGTACCAAAGTTTAGCAGAAATATTTTGGGTGAAAAAAGCTGAGTTTTGGGATCTACTAAATAGAAGAGAACTGGATACACATCTTGAAGATTGATGCGATACACTAATTGGTGACTGAATATCAAAGTTGAGTGTAATGACAAGGATGTGACACACAACTTTGAAGATTAAAGTGAGATTCTAGGATGTGATATACAATTATGAGAATTAAAATGAGATTGGTGGAACAAACATTGAATGAGTCAGACTGTTAACTATACATAACCACCAAAGATAAACAAAAGGATATGCTTTGTGTTTTTTTTATCTTTGAGTAATATATTGAAGTTTTGTGTATATTATTTTTTGAAGAAATTATTTGCTTGGATAGTTTTTCTTATTGTATTGGGGTATTGTGATTTTCAATATATTTGTGTTCGTCCTTGACATAGTTGGGTGAATGTTGTCTTATGTGTTGTGTTTGTGTCTATGTAGTGTTGCTATTTATTGACTTGCCTTTGGAGGGATGTTATTTATCATTTAATGAATTTGTAAGCCTGTCTTTTTGATAAATAATAAAGGTATTTCCTTCTTTACATTATAGGAATATCCCATTATCTTGCTTTTTTCCTTATTTATAAGATAGGAGAGGCGCTCTTGTTTCTTAGAATCGTTCCCTGGTTCTCTCTCCTAATAGTTTCAGGGACCCCTTTGTGTGTATTTTCATAAGGTGTGAGTACCCAAGGTACCCACTACAAACCAGGCCAGCCTCCTACATTGGTGGTGCAGCGGTAGGATAAGTACTTGCAATTGCTTTACCACTTTGTCACATGTGCTTTTCACAAGAAAAGCGTGCTCCAATACTTAGAGCATATATACTATATACCTAGAAACAATTTTCTAACTTTCTTAAAAGTTCTTTAAACTTTGCAGAAGTTTTACAAAGTTCTGAAAAGTTCTTTTCTTTTCTCTAAAAAGTTAGCTCTGCTATTCTACTAATGTTTTGCTCACTTTCCTAAACTTTTTTCTTTCAATATGTCTTCTGTAGAAGCTACCCCTAGAGTTGTGAAAACAACATATGAAAATCTTAACTTTAAAAGTTTGAGGGGTCTCTGTATTGCAAGAAGTATAGGGATTGGGAAGAACCCCAAGATGCAATTTTGGTCATGGGTGAGACAGTTGAAAAAAACTACATCATCTCAAATAACGTGTTGCAAATTCTGGGAAAAGCAGGCTTGTGTTTGAATTGAGAAAAATGCACATTTTTAACTGAGCATATTGAATACTTAGGATATACCTTATCAGGGGCTATTGCCCCCATCTTCTCCCCAGGTAAGCAGAAAGATTGATTTAGCTGAAAAACATGGGGGGGGGGGCAAAAGCATTGCCCAAGAGGCCGCTCCCCCCTCCCTGGTATCTTATAGTTGAATCCCTGCTTGGGGTTCGCTCTCCTGCCCCACATTCCCAAGAAGTGATCCACTAGAGAAGGGTACCACTGGAAAGGGGAGATTTTCTCCTTTCCAATGATACCTCTCCCGCCTACCTCGGTGCTCTGGAGGCTGAGATAGCACCCTGAGCACTGAGAAAGAGAAAGTTAAATCAGCTGATCAGCTCATTTCACTTTCGTTTTCACTGAAATGACGTCCGCAGGCCATGCACGATGGTGCAAGGGAGCCTCCATTGCAGGCAGATTTGTTTATGTGCACAATGGGACATGTTCCTGCAAAAAAAATCCTTAGAAAACATTTCCTCTTTCTGAGTGTGCTGCGGATTGCAGATATTTCTTCTCATTGCCCCTCAATCAGGATAGTGTAGCATTTTGACACATTCCCAGGTTTACAAGTCTTAGTAAATCAGGGAATGCTCCTAATTCCATGAGTGGGTGCATGGGTCACCAATGCTCCACCCATGGAGGGCCTCTCGAGGGTAGAATAATGCAAGGCAGAACATGCAAGGTGGTCTTGTGTTTCTTTGCATCTCTGCCTTAAGGGGTGTATTGCCCTTGCAACACCATGTGTGACACAAGTGCAGCGCAGTCCAATGATAAATCTGGCCCTCAATGTGTGCTCTTTTTGTCAGTGCACACCAATGCTTCATTTGAAGCTGCAGATTGTAACTACTAGATTCTGTCTGATGTACTTGTGCTGCTCCTGTGAATCAAGCTAAGGATACCAAATTTATTTTTTAGCCTTCAGTTTCAAATTACTTCACATTTAGAGAGCATATTGAAAATGTTAAGGTAACATTTTGCTTTTTATGAACATACTTTATTAATATCTAAAACAATGTTTTAAACAGTTGCGTACCCCCTGTGTATTTGTTGGGAACTACTAGTGATCCGTAGAGCACAGTTTAGGAACCGCTGAGCTCATATATGTCTTTAAGCAACTCTATTGTTGCGATCTGCAGTGCTCAAAAGCACAGCCAAGTTTCTACCACTTTAATCAAAGGAGATTTTAAAGGGCATCATCTTCAAATAATTCTGCATAGGTTGTTTGACTATCAATGTATCTCGTTCAAGTGTGATGGTGTCTTATCAAAGAACAAACCTTTTACCATGTTCTCTTTTTAATGTTTACTACAATGTTTGTTTAACATGTGAGCAGAGCAAAACAGAGGCAAGAATTTCTCAGCACCTTAACAGCCCAGAGGTTACAGTGAGAGCAATTATTCTACAGGTACAACACTGGAATAGTAATAATTTACAAACCACTTCAAAGACCAAAAAGGAGGGTGCAAGTTACAAAGATAAATAATAAAAACCTTACTCCACATTTCCCAGTCTTTAGAATCATGGATTTGGAAATCATTAAGGCTTTACTTGCCACTGCCTTTCAAAGAAGTCCACCAAAGTAACAGATGAAACATCATGATTACGCATGGTTTGCTAACTATGTATTCCTTAATAGCAAGAAAAATCTGGTACAAACTTATTTCCAGGATTTCAGTGATGCAGAACATTTGCATAGTATATGAGACTGCAATACGTTATCATAATTAATCTCCAACAGGCTGAGTTATTCGGTTAATTCAATGTAGAACTTTTCAGGAGTGTACAGTGTTTTCTATTCTGCATCCTTTTCCTCAATAAAAGCTCTGTCAAGTAAAGGAGTAATTTTAGACTTCTGTTAAGATTATTTTTTCAGGCTTCATCCTACACAAAATGTACCTAGTTCTTTCTTGTCAACCTTGTTTTTATTTTCTGGAGACTTAGCACATTGTTGTTCCAAATGTATTTGCACATCTAGGATGCGGATAACATGTCGATCAGAGCGGAGGTAAAAATAAACTAGCTATTTCATTATATAACTGTTGGGTGAGCTTGAAAATATAATTGATAACAAAATCTCACAATCGGTCAGATGTACTAATCATTTTAAGGGCTGCATGCAAACACTGCAAATGGTCCATTTAAGTGATTGCAGCTGTCAAAATGTTTTCACTATATACTAACCACATTTTATTCGTATGAAAATTGAAGGAGTCCTTCTCAAATACTGAAGGAGTATCTTGTACTACAATATTTTGCAACTGAATAGGATCCCAGAACATTGAAAATGTATTTAAACATCAATGTAGGAGAAGTTGTCCTCTTTGTGAATTTTTTTTAAAAGGTTTAACAATAGATAGTGGCCATGGGACCACTGCCAACTCTTAAACAAACATTCAAAAAGAAGGAAAACATTTTTTAAAGGTAGCGGCTATTTATCCAGCCACTGGGTAATCCAAGTAAACAATTTCTTCAAAAAATAATATACACAAAACTTCAATATACTACTCAAAGATGAAAAAAACACAAAGCATATCCTTTTGTTTATCTTTGGTGGTTATGTATAGTTAACTGTCTGACTCATTCGATGTTTGTTCCACCAATCTCGTTTTAATTCTCAGAATGTTATATCACATCCTAGAATCTCACTTTAATCTGCAAAATTGAGTGTCACATCCTTGTCATTACACTCAACTTTGATATTCAGTCACCAATTAGTGTATCGCATCAATCTTCAAG
This sequence comes from Pleurodeles waltl, assembly GCF_031143425.1. Classification (NCBI taxonomy): domain Eukaryota; kingdom Metazoa; phylum Chordata; class Amphibia; order Caudata; family Salamandridae; genus Pleurodeles; species Pleurodeles waltl. Next base: position 639,703,115 of record NC_090444.1, read on the forward strand.
ATGTGTATCCAGTTCTCTTCTATTTAGTGGATTCCAAAACTCTTTTTTTCACAAAAAATATTTCGTAATTCTTACGCTGACAATATGCCCAACTTTGGTACTCTGTCGCCAACGCGCGTTTCGGACGATCCTGAACTTCCAATATATACAATCTCTCAACCACTTTCCTCAGGGCTGGATTATAATAAGCACCAAAGGCACAGTAATACATCTAGTGTAAGAGGATAAAAAAATATACTTATATAATTATATCGATGTCTATGTAACAAATTAGTGTTGTCAAAATATTTTTGTCCCAGCCAGTGGTGTAGCTAATATAGCAAGGAGGGGGGAGCAGCCTCTTGGGCAAGGCTTTTGCTCCCCCCATGTTTTTCAGCTAAATCAATCTTTCTGCTTCCCTGGGGAGAAGATGGGGGCAATAGCCCCTGATAAGGTTATATCCTAAGTATTCAATATGCTCAGTTTAAAATGTGCATTTTTCTCAATTCAAACACAAGCCTGCTTTTCCCAGAATTTGCAACACGTTATTTGAGATGATCTAGTGTTTTTCAACTGTCTCACCCGTGACCAAAATTGCATCTTGGGGTTCTTCCCAATCCCTATACTTCTTTCAATACAGAGACCCCTCAAACTTTTAAAGTTAAGATTTTCATATGTTGTTTTCACAACTCTAGTGGTAACTTCCACAGAAGACATATTGAAAGAAAAAAGTTTAGGAAAGTGAGCAAAAAGTTAGTAGAAAAGCACAGCTAACTTTTTAGAGAAAAGAAGAGAACTTTTCAGAACTTGGTAAAACGTTTGCAAAGTTTAAAGAACTTTTAAGAAAGTTAGAAAAGGGTTTCTAGGTATATAGTATATATGCTCTAAGTATTGGAGCAAGATTTTCTTGTGAAAAGCACAGGTAACAAAGTGGTAAAGCAATTGCAAGTACTTATCCCACCGCTGCACCACCAATGTAGGAGGCTGGCCTGGTTTGAAGTGGGTACCTTGGGTACTTACACCTTATGAAAATACACACAAAGGAGTCCCTGAAACTATAAGGAGAGAGAACCAGGGAAACGATTCTAAGAAACAAGAGCACCTCTCCTATCTTATAAATAAGGAAAAAAGCAAGATAATGGGATATTCCTATAATGTAAAGAAGAAAATACCTTTATTATATATCAAAAAGACAGGCTTACAAATTCATAAAATGATAAATAACATCCCTCCAAAGACGAGTCAATAAATAGCAACACTACATAAACACAAACACAACACATAAGACAACATTCACCCAACTATGTAAAGGACGAACACAAATATATTGAAAATCACAATACCCCAAAACAATAAGAACAACTATCCAGGTAAATTATTTCTTCAAAAAATAATATACACAAAACTTCAATATACTACTCAAAGATGAAAAAAACACAAAGCAAATCCTTTTGTTTATCTTTGGTGGTTATGTGTAGTTAACTGTCTGACTCATTCGATGTTTGTTCCACCAATCTCGTTTTAATTCTCAGAATTGTATATCACATCCTAGAATCTCACTTTAATCTTCAAAGTTGTGTGTCACATCCTTGTCATTACACTCAACTTTGATATTCAGTCACCAATTAGTGTATTGCATCAATCTTCAAGATGTGTATCCAGTTCTCTTCTATTTAGTAGATCCCAAAACTCTGTTTTTTTGGCAAAAAATATTTCTTAATTCTTAAACTGACAATATGCCAAACTTTGGTACTCTGTCGCCAACGCGCGTTTCGGTGGATTCCGAACTTCCAGTATATACAAGCTCTCAACCACCTTCCTCAGGGCTGGATTATAATAAGCACCAAAGGCACATCAATACATCTAGTGTAAGAGGATACAAAAATATACTTATATAATTATATCGATGTCTATTTAACAAATTAGTGTTGTCAAAATATTTTTGTCCCAGCCAGTGGTAGCTAATATAGCAAAACAGTGGATGTCAATACCTATGCCAAGAAGGCTGAAACACCCAAAGAGAGTATAGCAGTGAAGTACTTCAAACCGAAACCATAACCTATGTAGTGAACATCAAAGAAAGAAAGAAAATCATTACCACAGAACTATACAAATAAATAAAGGCTCCCAAAGAAATACAACGCCACCAAAGAAAAACATTTGAAAACATTTTTTGGTGGTCTTGATATATAGACAACATTTTCTTTGTTTGGAGGGGAGAAAAAGAACAGCTGGAAAAATTCTTTATGTGGCTAAATCTACGTGATACGAATTTCAAATTCACCATGAAAAGTGACCGCCAGAAGGTGGAGTTTCTAGATGTTTGCATTATACATAGGGATAGTAAACTTGCTGTATCAGTGTATGTGAAACCTACAGCAAGGAACACTCTCTTACATTATGACAGTTACCATGCTAGATGTCAGAGACAAGGCATTCCTTTCAGTCAGTTCTTGCAAATTAGAAGGAATTGTAGGGACATGAAGGAATTTTTGAAAGATTCTGAAGTACTGTCTAAAAAATTTCTCTTAAGTGGTTATCCCCCTAAACTGGTGAAGGACACACTGAAAAGAGATAAGTACTATGACCGTCAATCTATGTTTCAAAAGAATGCTAGAAAACCGAATGAAAGGTTGATTTGTACCATTTGTCATTCAAATATAAATGACAAAATTAGGCGAATTATAAATTCACAATGGTACATCCTTAATGTAAGATCGGAGACTGAGCCTTTGGAGAAACCACTTTTTGCCTTAAAAAAGAACAACAATTTGAGGAATCTTTTGGTCAAATCTAGAACAACTATTAGCAAGGACCCTCTGCAAAAGTCAATTTCAGGATTAGATCAGATTACCGGGACTAATAGGTGTGGTAACTGTGCAGCCTGTTGAGGTGCTATAATTTCCAACAGCATCACATGTAACAACAAGACGATTGATTTGAAAACTTTGTCAAATTGCAGATCTAAAAATGTCATTTATCAGATTTTTGGCCCAAGCAATTTGGGGTATGTCGGTGAAACAGCAAGAGAGTTTAGGACGAGGTATTATGAACATAGGTTGTCCCTGAAGACCCAGAAACAGAGTGCCCCACTAGTGACCCATTGGTCTGAGCATAAGCATAAGGAGGATATTAGATGGACAATCTTCGAGAAGATTGTCCCCAGAAGTGGCTGCGATGTATATAAGGAAAGGAAGAAACAAGAGGTATTTTGGATCTTTTAAATGGACACATTTTGAAAAGGACTCAATGAAGAAATTCCATGGCAAAACACCTTATGAGTTTCATGTATCATTAGACCTGAGCTAGGAGTTATAGCTTCTTTAGCTTTGGTTCTCCTATGTATACCCTACAATTTAGATATTTTGAGTAACTTAAAAGTATCTTTGTCAAACATTTCTACAGTTAGGAGAAGTAGCAACATTTTTTTTAAATTTTATTTCCTATATAGTAACGTTTTCTGGATTTAGGTTTTGTGTGTAGTTAGGTATATATATATATTTTTGATATTTTTTGGCTTTTGTTGGATGTTTTATAAGTTTAGGTTTTTTGTTTTCATTGTAGGATCACTGGTTAGTACATATTACTCAGGTTTAAAACAACTTTTGGGTTTCTTTCTATATTTTTTCTTTATTGGTTTACACTTGCTAACATGTCTGCCATGGTTGACAGATTTATCAGCCTCCCCTGAGGAATAGTCCTTTTTCTATGTTGAGTTCTTCCTGTAGCCTCGTTTGTAGTGCATTTAAAAAAGGACGCTTTCTCAGAACTGATCCCTTCTACGGGTCTGAGAACACTTAAAACATGCGTGTAGAAGGAATTTGAACATCCGTCGCTTTTAAGGTAAGATGTTGAATAAATAAATGGATTTTTGGCTAAAGAGGAGCACGTAATGTTCTTATTAGCGAAGAGCCTGTGTCAACAAGGACTGACGGTCTGGTTGTTTTTCAGCCAGTCATTCCGGTTTTTCGTGACTCAGGAGTTTTACTTTTTTACATATTTCTAACATACTGCAATTATCGCAATTTTCCATAAACAGCAATATAATCAGGACATGTTTCTATATTTTGCACAGGAGACAAAACTTTCATCAATTTTAGGTCTATGAGACTTTTGGCCTTTTTGATTCTTATGTTATTTTTTTTTGTTTCTGGCTTATAGAAACCTGGAATAAGACATACAGAACTCACGATAGAAGGGATAGTTTTCAACTGGTATAGTTATTAATTGTTAGTTTTTATTCTAATGAATGTTTTTCTTTTTATTAGGTGGCTTTGTATATCTTTGGGAGACTTTATTTATTTGTATAGTTCTGTGGTAATGTTTTTATTTCTTTCTTTGATGTTCACTACATAGGTTATGGTTTCCGTTTGACGTACTTAACTGTTATACTCTCTTTGGGTGTTTTAGCCATCTTGGCATAGGTATTCACATCCACTGTTTTGCTATATTTCCTACCACTGGGTGGGACAAAACATTTTTGACAACACTAATTTGTTATATAGACATCGATATAGTCATATAAGTATATTTTTTTATCCTCTTACACTAGATGTATTACTGTGCCTTTGGTGCTTATTATAATCTAGCCCTGAGGAAGGTGGTTGAGAGATTGTATATATTGGAAGTTCAGAATCCACCAAAACACGCATTGGCGACAGAGTACCAAAGTTGAGCATATTGTTAGCTTAAGAATTCAGAAATATTTTGGGCGAAAAAAACTGAGTTTTGGGATCTACTAAATAGAAGAGAACTGGATACATATCTTGAAGATTGATGCGATACACTAATTGGTGACTGAATATCAAAGTTGAGTGTAATGACAAGGATGTGACACACAACTTTGAAGATTAAAGTGAGATTCTAGGATGTGATATACAATTATGAGAATTAAAATGAGAATGGTGGAACAAACATTGAATGAGTCAGACAGTTAACTGTACATAACCACCAAAGATAAACAAAAGGATATGCTTTGTGGTTTTTTTCATCTTTGAGTAGTATATTGAAGTTTTGTGTATATTATTTTTTGAAGAAATTATTTGCTTGGATAGTTTTTCTTATTGTTTTGGGGTATTGTGATTTTCAATATATTTGTGTTCGTCCTTGACATAGTTGGGTGAATGTTGTCTTATGTGTTGTGTTTGTGTCTATGTAGTGTTGCTATTTATTGACTTGCCTTTGGAGGGATGTTATTTATCATTTTTTGAATTTGTAAGCCTGTCTTTTTGATAAATAATAAAGGTATTTCCTTCTTTACATTATAGGAATATCCCATTATCTTGCTTTTTTCCTTATTTATAAGATAGGAGAGGCGCTCTTGTTTCTTAGATTCGTTCCCTGCTTCTCTCTCCTTATAGTTTCAAGGACCCCTTTGTGTGTATTTTCATAAGGTGTGAGTACCCAAGGTACCCACTACAAACCAGGACAGCCTCCTACATTGGTGGTGCAGCGGTGGGATAAGTACTTGCAATTGCTTTACCACTTTGTTACATGTGCTTTTCACAAGAAAAGCGTGCTCCAATACTTAGAGCATATATACTATATACCTAGAAACAATTTTCTAACTTTCTTAAAAGTTCTTTAAACTTTGCAAAAGTTTTACAAAGTTCTGAAAAGTTCTCTTCTTTTCTCTAAAAAGTTAGCTCTGCTATTCTACTAACGTTTTGCTCACTTTCCTAAACTTTTTCTTTTAATATGTCTTCTGTAGAAGCTACCCCTAGAGTTGTGAAAACAACATATGAAAATCTTAACTTTAAAAGTTTGAGGGGTCTCTGTATTGCAAGAAGTATAGGGATTGGGAAGAACCCCAAGATGCAATTTTGATCATGAGTGAGACAGTTGAAAAACACTACATCATCTCAAATAACATGTTGCAAATTCTGGGAAAAGTAGGCTTGTGTTTGAATTGAGAAAAATGCACATTTTTAACTGAGCATATTGAATACTTAGGATATATCTTATCAGGGGCTATTGCCCCCATCTTCTCCCCGGGGAAGCAGAAAGATTGATTTAGCTGAAAAACATGGGGGGAGCAAAAGCGTTGCCCAAGATGCTGCTCCCCCCTCCCTAGTATCTTATAGTTGAATCCCTGCTTGGAGTTCGCTCTCCTGCCCCAATTTCCCAAGAAGGGATCCACTAGAGAAGGGTACCACTGGAAAGGGGAGATTTTCTCCTTTCCAATGATACCTCTCCCGCTTACCTCGGTGCTCTGGAGAATGTGATAGCACCCTGTGCACTGAGAAAGAGAAAGTTAAATCAGCTGATCAGCTGATTTTACTTTAGTTTTCACTGAAATGACGTCCGCAGGACATGCACGATGGTGCAAGGGAACCTCCATTGCAGGCAGATTTGTTTATGTGCACAATGGGACATGTTCCTGCAAAACAAATCCTTAGAAAACGTTTCCTCTTTCTGAGTGTGCTGCGGATTGCAGATATTTCTTCTGATTGCCCCTCAATCAGGATAGTGTAGCATTTTGACACATTCCCAGGTTTACAAATCTTAGTAAATCAGGGAATGCTCGTAATTCCATGAGTGGGTGCATGGGTCACCAATCCACCCATGGAGGGCTTCTCCAGGGTAGAATAATGCAAGGCAGAACATGCAAGGTGATCTTGTGTTTCTTTGTATCTCTGCCTTAAGGGGTGTATTGCCCTTGCAACACCATGTGTGACACAAGTGCAGCGCAGTCCAATGATAAATCTGGCCCTCAATGTGTGCTCTTTTTGTCAGTGCACACCAATGCTTTATTTGAAGCTGCAGATTGTAACTACTAGATTCTGTCTGATGTACTTGTGCTGCTCCTGTGAATCAAGCTGAGGATACCAAATTTATTATTTAGCCTTCAGTTTCAAATTACTTCACATTTAAAGAGCATATTGAAAATTTTAAGGTAACATTTTGCTTTTTATGAACATACTTTATTAATATCTAACAATGTTTTAAACAGTTGTGTACCCCCTGTGTCTTTGTTGGGAACTACTAGTGATCCGTAGACCACAGTTTAGGAACCGCTGAGCTCATATATGTCTTGAAGCAACTCTATTGTTGCGATCTGCAGTGCTCAAAAGCACAGCCAAGTTTCTACCGCTCTTCTATTCCACTTTGATCGAAGGAGATTTTAAAGGGCATCATCTTCAAATAATTCTGCATAGGTTGTTTGACTATGAATGTATCTCGTTCAAGTGTGATGGTGTCTCATCAAAGAACAAACTTTTTACCATGTTCTCTTTTTAATGTTTACTACAATGTTTGTTTAACATGTGAGCAGATCAAAACAGAGGCAATAATTTCTCAGCACCTTAACAGCCCAGAGGTTACAGTGAGAGCAATTATTCTACAGGTACAACACTGGGAATAGTAATAATTTACAAACCACTTCAAAGACCAAAAAGGAGGGTGCAAGTTACAAAGATAAATAATAAAAACCTTACTCCACATTTCCCAGTCGTTAGAATCATGGATTTGGAAATCATTAAGGCTTTACTTGCCACTGCCTTTCAAAGAAGTCCACCAAAGTAACAGATGAAACATCATGATTATGCATGGTTTGCTAACTATGTATTCCTTAATAGCAAGGAAAATCTGGTACAAACTTATTTCCAGGATTTCAGTGATGCAGAACATTTGCATAGTATATGAGACTGCAATACGTTATCATAATTAATCTCCAACAGGCTGAGTTATTCGGTTAATTCAATGTAAAACTTTTCAGGAGTGTACAGTGTTTTCTATTCTGCATCCTTTTCCTCAATAAAAACTCTGTCAAGTAAAGGAGTAATTTTAGACTTCTGTTAAGAGAATTTTTTCAGGCTTCATCCTACACAAAATGTACCTAGTTCTTTTTTGTCAATCTTGTTTTTATTTTCTGGAGACTTAGCACATTGTTGTTCCAAATGTATTTGCACATCTAGGATGAGGATAACATCTCGATCAGAGCGGAGGTAAAAATCAACTAGCTATTTCATTATATAACTGTTGGGTGAGCTTGAAAATATAATTGATAACAAAATCTCACAATCGGTCAGATGTACTAATCATTTTAAGGGCTGCATGCAAACACTCCAAATGGTCCAATTAAGTGTTTGCAGCTGTCAAAATGTTTTCACTATATACTAACCACATTTTATTCGTATGAAAATTGAAGGAGTCCTTCTCAAATACTGAAGCAGTATCTTGTACTACAATATTTTGCAACTGAAATAGGATCCCAGAACATTGAAAATGTATTTAAACATCAATGGAGGAGAAGGTGTCCTCTTTGTGAATTTTTTAAAAAAAGTTTAACAATAGATAGTGGCCATGGGACCACTGCAAACTCTTAAACAAACATTCAAAAAGAAGGAAAACATTTTTTAAAGGTAGCGGCTATTTATCCAGCCACTGGGTAATCCAAGTGAACAATTTCTTCAAAAAATAATATACACAAACCTTCAATATACTACTCAAAGATAAAAAAAACACAAAGCATATCCTTTTGTTTATTTTGGTGATTATGTATAGTTAACTGTCTGACTCATTCGATGTTTGTTTCACCAATCTCATTTTAATTCTCAGAATTGTATATCACATCCTAGAATCTCACTTTAATCTGCAAAGTTGTGTGTCACATCCTTGTCATTACACTAAACTTTGATATTCAGTCACCAATTAGTGTATCTCATCATTCTTCAAGATGTGTATCCAGTTCTCTTCTATTTAGTGGATTCCAAAACTCTTTTTTTCACAAAAAATATTTCTTAATTCTTAAGCTGACAATATGCCCAACTTTGGTACTCTGTCGCCAACGCGCGTTTCGGAGGATCCTGAACTTCCAATATATACAATCTCTCAACCACTTTCCTCAGGGCTGGATTATAATAAGCACCAAAGGCACAGTAATACATCTAGTGTAAGAGGATAAAAAAATATACTTATATAATAATATCAATGTCTATGTAACAAATTAGTGTTGTCAAAATATTTTTGTCCCAGCCAGTGGTGTAGCTAATATAGCAAGGAGGGGGGAGCAGCCTCTTGGGCAAGGCTTTTGCTCCCCCCATGTTATTCAGCTAAATCAATCTTTCTGCTTCCCTGGGGAGAAGATGGGGGCAATAGCCCCTGATAAGGTTATATCCTAAGTATTCAATATGCTCAGTTTATAATGTGCATTTTTCTCAAATCAAACACAAGCCTGCTTTTCCCAGAATTTGCAACACGTTATTTGAGATGATCTAGTGTTTTTCAACTGTCTCACCCATGACCAAAATTGCATCTTGGGGTTCTTCCCAATCCCTATACTTCTTTCAATACAGAGACCCCTCAAACTATTAAAGTTAAGATTTTCATATGTTGTTTTCACAACTCTAGTGGAAGCTTCCACAGAAGACATATTGAAAGAAAAAAGTTTAGGAAAGTGAGCAAAAAGTTAGTAGAAAAGCACAGCTAACTTTTTAGAGAAAAGAAGAGAACTTTTCAGAACTTTGTAAAACGTTTGCAAAGTTTAAAGAACTTTTAAGAAAGTTAGAAAAGGGTTTCTAGGTATATAGTATATATGCTCTAAGTATTGGAGCAAGATTTTCTTGTGAAAAGCACAGGTAACAAAGTAGTAAAAAAATTGCAAGTACTTATCCCACCGCTGCACCACCAATGTAGGAGGCTGGCTTGGTTTGTAGTGGGTACCTTGGGTACTCACACCTTATGAAAATACACACAAAGGGGTCCCTGAAACTATAAGGAGAGAGAACCAGGGAACGATTCTAAGAAACAAGAGCGCCTCTCCTATCTTATAAATAAGGAAAAAAGCAAGATAATGGGATATTCCTATAATGTAAAGAAGGAAATACCTTTATTATTTATCAAAAAGACAGGCTTACAAATTCATAAAATGATCAATCACATCCCTCCAAAGGCAAGTCAATAAATAGCAACACTACATAGACACAAACACAACACATAAGACAACATTCACCCAACTATGTAAAGGACGAACACAAATATATTGAAAATCACAATACCCTAAAACAATAAGAACAACTATCCAGGTAAATTATTTCTTCAAAAAATAATATACACAAAACTTCAATATACTACTCAAAGATGAAAAAAACACAAAGCAAATCCTTTTGTTTATCTTTGGTGGTTATGTGTAGTTAACTGTCTGACTCATTCGATGTTTGTTCCACCAATCTCGTTTTAATTCTCAGAATTGTATTTCACATCCTAGAATCTCACTTTAATCTTCAAAGTTGTGTGTCACATCCTTGTCATTACACTCAACTTTGATATTCAGTCACCAATTAGTGTATCACATCAATCTTCAAGATGTGTATCCAGTTCTCTTCTATTTAGTAGATCCCAAAACTCTGTTTTTTTCGCCAAACATATTTCTTAATTCTTAAGCTGACAATATGCCAAACTTTGGTACTCTGTCGCCAACGCGCATTTCGGTGTATTCCGAACTTCCAGTATATACAATCTCTCAACCACCTTCCTCAGGGCTGGATTATAATAAACACCAAAGGCACATTAATACATCTAGTGTAAGAGGATACAAAAATATACTTATATAATTATATCGATGTCAATGTAACAAATTAGTGTTGTCAAAATATTTTTGTCCCAGCCAGTGGTAGCTAATATAGCAAAACAGTGGATGTCAATACCTATGCCAAGAAGGCTAAAACACCCAAAGAGAGTATAGCAGTGAAGTACTTCAAACCGAAACCATAACCTATGTAGTGAACATCAAAGAAATAAATAAAATCATTACCACAGAACTATACAAATAAATAAAGGCTCCCAAAGAAATACAACGCCACCAAAGAAAAACATTTGAAAACATTTTTTGGTGGTCTTGATATATAGACGATATTTTCTTTGTTTGGAGGGGAGAAAAAGAACAGCTGGAAGAATTCTTTATGTGGCTAAATCTATGTGATACGAATTTCAAATTCACCATGAAAAGTGACCGCCAGAAGGTGGAGTTTCTATATGTTTGCATTATACATAGGGATAGTAAACTTGCTGTATCAGTGTATGTGAAACCTACAGCAAGGAACACTCTCTTACATTATGACAGTTACCATCCTAGATGTCAGAGACAAGGCATTCCTTTCAGTCAGTTCTTGCAAATTAGAAGGAATTGTAGGGACATGAAGGAATTTTTGAAACATTCTGAAGTACTGTCTAAAAAATTCCTCTTAAGTGGTTATCCCCCTAAACTGGTGAAGGACACACTGAAAAGAGATAAGTACTATGACTGTCAATCTATGTTTCAAAAGAATGCTAGAAAACCGAATCAAAGGTTGGTTTGTACCATTTGTCATTCAAATATAAATGACAAAATTAGGCGAATTATAAATTCACAATTGCACATCCTTAATGTAAGATCGGAGACTGAGCCTTTGGAGAAACCACTTTTTGGCTTAAAAAAAGAACAACAATTTGAGGAATCTTTTGGTCAAATCTAGAACAACTATTAGCAAGGACCCTCTGCAAAAGTCAATTTCAGGATTAGATCAGATTACCGGGAATCATAGGTGTGGTAACTGTGCAGCCTGTTGTGGTGCTATAATTTCCAACAGCATCACATGTAACAACAAGACGATTGATTTGAAAACTTTGTCAAATTGCAGATCTAAAAATGTCATTTATCAGATTTTTTGCCCAAGCAATTTGGGGTATGTCGGTGAAACAGCAAGAGAGTTTAGGACGAGGTATTATGAACATAGGTCGTCCCTGAAGACCCAGAAACAGAGTGCCCCACTAGTGACCCATTGGTCTGAGCATAAGCATAAGGAGGATATTAGATGGACAATCTTCGAGAAGATTGTCCCCAGAAGTGGCTGCGATGTAGATAAGGAAAGGAAGAAACGAGAGGTATTTTGGATCTTTTATCTGGACACATTTTGAAAAGGACTCAATGAAGAAATTCCATGGCAAAACACCTTATGAGTTTCATGTATCATTAGACCTGAGCTAGGAGTTAAAGCTTCTTTAGCTTTGGTTCTCCTATGTATACCCTACAATTTAGATATTTTGAGTGACTTAAAAGTATCTTTGTCAAACATTTCTACAGTTAGGAGAAGTAGCAACATTTTTATTTTTATTTTATTTCCTATATAGTAACGTTTTCTGGATTTAGGTTTTGTGTGTAGTTAGGTATATATATATATATTTTTGATATTTTTTGGCTTTTGTTGGATGTCTTATAAGTTTAGGTTTTTTGTTTTCATTGTAGGATCACTGGTTAGTACATATTACTCAGGTTTAAAACAACATTTGGGTTTCTTTCTATATTTTTTCTTTATTGGTTTACACTTGCTAAAATGTCCGCCATGGTTGACAGATTTATGAGCCTCCCCTGAGGAATAGTCCTTTTTCTATGTTGAGTTCTTCCTGTAGCCTCGTTTGTAGTGCATTTAAAAAAGGACGCTTTCTCTGAACTGATCCCTTCTACGGGTCTGAGAACACTTAAAACATGCGTGTAGAAGGAATTTGAACATCCGTCGCTTTTAAGGTAAGATGTTGAATAAATAAATGGATTTTTGGCTAAAGAGGAGCACGTAATGTTCTTATTAGCGAAGAGTCTGTGTCAACAAGGACTGACGGTCTGGTTGTTTTTCAGCCAGTCATTCCGGTTTTTCGTGACTCAGGAGTTTTACTTTTTTACATATTTCTTACATACTGCAATTATCGCAATTTTCCATAAACAGCAATATAATCAGGACATGTTTCTATATTTTGCGCAGGAGACAAAACTTTCATCAATTTTAGGTCTATGAGACTTTTGGCCTTTTTGATTCTTATGTTATTTTTTTTGTTTCTGGCTTATAGAAACCTGGAATAAGACATACAGAACTCACTATATAAGGGAGAGTTTTCAACTGGTACAGTTATTAATTGTTAATTTTTATTCTAATGAATGTTTTTCTTTTTATTAGGTGGCTTTGTATTTCTTTGGGAGACTTTATTTATTTGTATAGTTCTGTGGTAATGTTTTTATTTCTTTCTTTGATGTTCACTACATAGGTTATGGTTTCCGTTTGACGTACTTCACTGTTATACTCTCTTTGGGTGTTTTAGCCATCTTGGCATAGGTATTCACATCCACTGTTTTGCTATATTTCCTACCACTGGGTGGGACAAAACATTTTTGACAGCACTAATTTGTTATATAGACATCAATATAGTCATATAAGTATATTTTTTTATCCTCTTACACTAGATGTATTACTGTGCCTTTGGTGCTTATTATAATCTAGCCCTGAGGAAGGTGGTTGAGAGATTGTATATATTGGAAGTTCAGAATCCACCAAAACGCGCATTGGCGACAGAGTACCAAAGTTGAGCATATTGTCAGCTTAAGAATTCAGAAATATTTTGGCCGAAAAAAACTGAGTTGTGGGATCTACTAAATAGAAGAGAACTGGATACACATCTTGAAGATTGATGCGAGACACTAATTGGTGACTGAATATCAAAGTTGAGTGTAATGACAAGGATGTGACACACAACTTTGAAGATTAAAGTGAGATTCTAGGATGTGATATACAATTATGAGAATTAAAATGAGATTGGTGGAACAAACATTGAATGAGTCAGACAGTTAACTATACATAACCACCAAAGATAAACAAAAGGATATGCTTTGTGTTTTTTTCATCTTTGAGTAGTAAATTGAAGTTTTGTGTATATTATTTTTCGAAGAAATTATTTGTTGGATAGTTTTTCTTATTGTTTTGGGGTATTGTGATTTTCAATATATTTGTGTTCGTCCTTGACATAGTTGGGTGAATGTTGTCTTATGTGTTGTGTTTGTGTCTATGTAGTGTTGCTATTTATTGACTTGCCTTTGGAGGGATGTTATTTACCATTTTTTGAATTTGTAAGCCTGTCTTTTTGATAAATAATAAAGGTATTTCCTTCTTTACATTATAGGAATATCCCATTATCTTGCTTTTTTCCTTATTTATAAGATAGGAGAGGCGCTCTTGTTTCTTAGAATCGTTCCCTGGTTCACTCTCCTTATAGTTTCAGGGACCCCTTTGTGTGTATTTTCATAAGGTGTGAGTACCCAAGGTACCCACTACAAACCAAGCCAGCCTCCTACATTGGTGGTGCAGCGGTGGGATAAGTACTTGCAATTGCTTTACCACTTTGTTACATCTGCTTTTCACAAGAAAAGCGTGCTCCAATACTTAGAGCATATATACTATATACCTAGAAACAATTTTCTAACTTTCTTAAAAGTTCTTTAAACTTTGCAAAAGCTTTACAAATTCTGAAAAGTTCTCTTCTTTTCTCTAAAAAATTAGCTCTGCTATTCTACTAACGTTTTGCTCACTTTCCTAAACTTTTTTCTTTCAATATGTCTTCTGTAGAAGCTACCCTTAGAGTTGTGAAAACAACATATGAAAATCTTAACTTTAAAAGTTTGAGGGGTCTCTGTATTGCAAGACGTATAGGGATTGGGAAGAACCCCAAGATGCAATTTTGATCATGGGTGAGACAGTTGAAAAACACTACATCATCTCAAATAACGTGTTGCAAATTCGGGAAAAGCAGGCTTGTGTTTGAATTGAGAAAAATGCACATTTTTAACTGAGCATATTGAATACTTAGGATATACCTTATCAGGGGCTATTGCCCCCATCTTCTCCCAGGGGAAGCAGAAAGATTGATTTAGCTGAAAATCATGGGTGGGGGGACAAAAGCGTTGCCCAAGAGGCCGCTCCCCCCTCCCTGGTATCTTATAGTTGAATCCCTGCTTGGAGTTCGCTCTCCTGCCCCAATTTCCCAAGAAGGGATCCACTAGAGAAGGATACCACTGGAAAGGGGAGATTTTCTCCTTTCCAATGATACCTCTCCGCCTACCTCGGTGCTCTGGAGGCTGAGATAGCACCCTGAGCACTGAGAAAGAGAAAGTTAAATCAGCTGATCAGCTCATTTTACTTTAGTTTTCACTGAAATGACGTCCGCAGGCCATGCACGATGGTGCAAGGGAGCCTCCATTGCAGGCAGATTTGTTTATGTGCACAATGGGACATGTTCCTGCAAAAAAAATCCTTAGAAAACGTTTCCTCTTTCTGAGTGTGCTGCGGATTGCAGATATTTCTTCTCATTGCCCCTCAATCAGGATAGTGTAGCATTTTGACACATTCCCAGGTTTACAAATCTTAGTAAATCAGGGAATGCTCCTAATTCCATGAGTGGGTGCATGGGTCACCAATGCTCCACCCATGGAGGGCCTCTCCAGGGTAGAATAATGCAAGGCAGAACATGCAAGGTGGTCTTGTGTTTCTTTGTATCTCTGCCTTAAGGGGTGTATTGCCCTTGCAACACCATGTGTGACACAAGTGCAGCGCAGTCCAATGATAAATCTGGCCCTCAATGTGTGCTCTTTTTGTCAGTGCACACCAATGCTTTATTTGAAGCTGCAGATTGTAACTACTAGATTCTGTCTGATGTACTTGTGCTGCTCCTGTGAATCAAGCTGAGGATACCAAATTTATTATTTAGCCTTCAGTTTCAAATTACTTCACATTTAGAGAGCATATTGAAAATTTTAAGGTAGCATTTTGCTTTTTATGAACATACTTTATTAATATCTAACAATGTTTTAAACAGTTGCATACCCCCTGTGTCTTTGTTGGGAACTACTAGTGATCCGTAGACCACAGTTTAGGAACCGCTGAGCTCATATATGTCTTGAAGCAACTCTATTGTTGCGATCTGCAGTGCTCAAAAGCACAGCCAAGTTTCTACCGCTCTTCTATTCCACTTTGATCGAAGGAGATTTTAAAGGGCATCGTCTTCAAATAATTCTGCATAGGTTGTTTGACTATCAATGTATCTCGTTCAAGTGTGATGGTGTCTCATCAAAGAACAAACCTTTTACCATGTTCTCTTTTTAATGTTTACTACAATGTTTGTTTAACATGTGAGCAGAGCAAAACAGAGGCAAGAATTTCTCAGCACCTTAACAGCCCAGAGGTTACAGTGAGAGCAATTATTCTACAGGTACAACACTGGGAATAGTAATAATTTACAAACCACTTCAAAGACCAAAAAGGAGGGTGCAAGTTACAAAGATAAATAATACAAACCTTACTCCACATTTCCCAGTCTTTAGAATCATGGATTTGGAAATCATTAAGGCTTTACTTGCCACTGCCTTTCAAAGAAGTCCACCAAAGTAACAGATGAAACATCATGATTATGCATGGTTTGCTAACTATGTATTCCTTAATAGCAAGGAAAATCTGGTACAAACTTATTTCCAGGATTTCAGTGATGCAGAACATTTGCATAGTATATGAGACTGCAATACGTTATCATAATTAATCTCCAACAGGCTGAGTTATTCGGTTAATTCAATGTAGAACTTTTCAGGAGTGTACAGTGTTTTCTATTCTGCATCCTTTTCCTCAATAAAAACTCTGTCAAGTAAAGGAGTAATTTTAGACTTCTGTTAAGATGATTTTTTCAGGCTTCATCCTACACAAAATGTACCTAGTTCTTTTTTGTCAATCTTGTTTTTATTTTCTGGAGACTTAGCACATTGTTGTTCCAAATGTATTTGCACATCTAGGATGAGGATAACATGTCGATCAGAGCGGAGGTAAAAATAAACTAGCTATTTCATTATATAACTGTTGGGTGAGCTTGAAAATATAATTGATAACAAAATCTCACAATCGGTCAGATGTACTAATCATTTTAAGGGCTGCATGCAAACACTCCAAATGATCCAATTAAGTGTTTGCAGCTGTCAAAATGTTTTCACTATATACTAACCACATTTTATTCGTATGAAAATTGAAGGAGTCCTTCTCAAATACTGAAGCAGTATCTTGTACTACAATATTTTGCAACTGAAATAGGATCCAAGAACATTGAAAATGTATTTAAACATCAATGGAGGAGAATGTGTCCTCTTAGTGAATTTAAAAAAAAAAGTTTAACAGTAGATAGTGGCCATGGGACCACTGCCAACTCTTAAACAAACATTCAAAAAGAAGGAAAACATTTTTTAAAGGTAGCAGCTATTTATCCAGCCACTGGGTAAATAGTGAATTTTTGCTGCTATTTCTACAGCTGCTAACTTGTAAGAAAACAATGATGACTCTCAAGGGATCAATAAACATATATCAGTTGGACCAATAAAACATCAATTATTATTGTCCTAATATAATAATGTCTTTATTTTCATCAATTTAAACATCACACTCTATGCAATATTCACTAATCACAACTCTAAATTCATCTTATGAGTTATTCCCTTAACACCATCTATAGTCTCTACTCCAGGACATGGTTCGTCAGCTATCGGACACTTATAATTTGCAGCATGGGAATCCTCCCCTGTTTCTCCTGCATCTTCTTCGGGTTCAGCCTCGTCTGTTTCTTCTCCTTCTTCGGTGTCCTCCTGGTTGTCTCCTGATTAAGATGAGAATGATCTGGGGTTTCCGACTGGTGCCTTTGCAAAGGGGAAGTATATTCTGAAGGAGAATTTAGTCATATTTGTTGTCCAATATCCAGCTACCTGTGGATTTGGACTAGCCTTGCACTAGTTGGGAATGGTTCTGGCAGTTTTAGCGTCCTTCCGTTCCCAAGCTTCCTGTTATCCCTGCTGTTAAAACCTTGCTGCATCGCGAATGGAGGGATCCTGATAGAGTCTCTGTTCCTCGCTTCATGTGCTGCCTTTATCCTTTGTCCCAAGGCGAGACTTTGTACCTCAAATTCTCACTTTGGATCCTTTGACTTCTATCCTTACGGGTAAACCTTCCTTAGTTTCAGAAGAGGTTAATTTGACTGATCCCGTTGATAAGAAGGTTGAGGCTGCTCTCAAGAGACCTCACGCTGGATTCAGTCTCTCCTTACGTTCTGAGATCTATGGGGTCTATACATCCCAGTACGTGGTCAAGGATTTTCAGTAGCTCTCCTCTGCTATTCAGGATGGTGAGGGCTTCTCTGATTTTCTGTTCCGTATGGAGATTCAAGCAAAGATTCTTTATGATGTTGCCTTTGACTCTCTTCAAGCTTCTGCAATGGGCACTGCTGGTTCTGTTTCTGCAGGGGTCATCTCCATCTCAGGGTCTGGAGGTTTGATTCATCCCAGAATAATTGTTTGTTGCACATGCCCTCTGGGGGTTCTAAACTCTTTGGGGATAAACTGGAGGAGGTCCTCAGGAAGTCCTTTAAAGGTTCAACCTTTCTGTCAGAAGCCTAAAGTCTGGGATGGCGGTAAGAGACGTGGGGATCAAATTTTGAAATGCCAACCTGATTCCCAACTTGTCCGCTCCTGGTTCGAGAGTGGTGGTCCTCCTTCAGGGGGTGCCTCTCATCAGTCTGGTGGTAAGGGGGATCTGAAACATCCTTCCTGACTGGGCTGCTCCTCCGTTTCTCTAGTTAGGGTCCGCCTGGCTCAGTTTTTTCCTGTTTGGGCTAGTTTCATCATGGACGCGTGGGTTCTTCAGGTGGTTTTTCAGGGTGTTTGTCTAGACATTTCTCCAGAGTTTCCAGATCCTCACTTCCTGCAGGCAGCAAAGCCTTGGGATCTCGTGAAAAGGTTGGCCCTAGCCGATGGTGTCACCTCCCTGGTCCTGAAACGTGCCCTTCCTGAGATTCCTCCTCGGGAGAGTGGGTGCGGTTGTTATTCCTATGTCTTCATGGTCAGATAGGTCACAGGGGATTTTTGTCTGATCATCGAAATGTAGTTACTTAACTGCTGTGTCCTAACCCTGCATTTACAGATGCCCAATTTGTGTCAGGTGATTACTTTGGTCTCTCCGGGGGATTTCCTGACAAAAATTGATCTTCAGGATGCATATCTGCATGTTATGGTGGCTCCTGTCTCTCACAAGTTCCAGAGGTTTGTAGTGGGCTCCCAACATTGGCAGTTCGGGGTACCTCCATTTAGGCTCAAGTGCTCCCACAGGATTTTCACCAAGGTTCTGACCCCGTTGTTGGGTCTCCTGCATTCCAGGGGTGTCTTGGTCCACCCATATCTCAATGACATTCTGATCCATGCACCCTCCCTGGACAGATCTCTGGCGGACATGGCCAAGGTGTCCCTTTTGGAGAGTTTTGGATTCCTGATCCATCACTCTAAGTACCACCTGACTCCCTCTCTGCAACTGGAGTATATTGGTGCCTTTGTTGATCCGGAACAGGGAATAGTGTCCCTTCTTGCCTCCAGGTGAGCT
Organism: Pleurodeles waltl; assembly: GCF_031143425.1. Taxonomy (NCBI): domain Eukaryota; kingdom Metazoa; phylum Chordata; class Amphibia; order Caudata; family Salamandridae; genus Pleurodeles; species Pleurodeles waltl. Next base: position 639,722,287 of record NC_090444.1, read on the forward strand.
TGGCTACGTCAATCTCTTCAGAGCCTCCTGTAAGTTCAAAATGCTTCTGCTAGAGAACAGCTGCATCTTCAGGGTCTGATGATAAGATGGGGCATGTTTTCCAGTGTTTCTCTCCATTCCTTGCCACAGTCTTGCTTGTCCCTGTTGTCGGATGCTACTTTGTTTTCTTCTTTCTTTCAGGCAGCGACTTTGGATATAGTGCAATGAGCAAGCCTCTACTTGGGGCCAGTGGGGCACCATATCCTGCTTCACTGGACTTTGGCCAGCGGCAACTACGAGGCTCTTATTCCTGTTTCCACACCAATTCGCCAAGATCTCCTCTGGTGGTTGCCTCTTCCTTCCCTGGACCTTGGTTTTCCTCTTCAGTCTCTGACTCCTTTGGTCCTCAATACTGATGGTAGCAGCCAGGGCTAGGGGGCGATCTTGGGCGGACCTCACTGCTCACGGCCTCTGGTCCGTGGAGGAGGCTTCAATGTCTTCCAATTGGAGGGACCTTTGAGGGGTCTGGAATGCCCTCCAGGTCTTTGCTTCCCCTCTTTGGGATCTCTTGGTGGTGGTCAGAGTGGACAACCGAGTGGCGATGTCATACATCAATCACCAGTTCGGTACCAGGTCCTCCTCCCTCAATCTCCTTGCCCACATCATCTCCTGGGCAGAGTTCCATTTCCTCGGGTTGCAGGCCATTCACATTTAGGGGGTGCTGAATTGTCAGGCCGATCTCCTTAGTCGGGTGTTCCCGTCCTCCCTGGAGTTTGTTCAGGTTCCTTTGGAGTTTTCCCAGATTTGTAGTCGGTGGGGTGTTCCAACAGTGGATCTCTTTGCTACCCCCCTGAATGCCAAGTTTCCCCTCTTCTTCACCTGACTCCTCACTATGGGTGTGCTGGGGACTGATACCCAGACCAGTCATTGGCTTCGGGGTCTTCTTTATGCCTTTTCCTTGATTTCCCTGATCGAGCGGTTCCTGTCTCGCCTGTTCCGGGATGTGTCGGAGGTGGTTGTGGTCCTTCCTTTTTGGCCTCAGAGACCTTGGTTCCCTCTTCTCTGTCTCCTGGCGGAGGAGCCAAAATGGTGTCTTCTCCTCTGTCCATCCCTCTATTTCCTCTGCGAACTCTGGCACCTTTGTGTTTCACGTTCTGGAGGGTGAGATGGAGGGCCTCTTGAAAAAGGATCTTTCTTTGCAGGAGAAATTGTTCTCCCTGTCCTGCCTCCGGAGGCCTTGGTCTCTGACCCTTCCTTGTCTCTTTTGGATGTTGTCCATGCATTGAAGATCAATTTGGCTAGGTCTTCCGAGTTTCGTCTCTCTGACAACCGTTTTGTTAGCTTTGGGCCTGTTCAAAAGGGCAGACAGCCTTCTTCTTCCACCTTGTCCCATTGGATTTGGTCTGTTATCTTTTCGGCTTACCAGGCTGTGAGAAAGTAGCCTCTTCTAGAATGGTTAACCCCATTTTTGCCCTGTTTGTGAGTGTTTGTCAGTGTGTTTTTACTGTCTCACTGGGATCCTGCTAGCCAGGACCCCAGTGCTCATAGTTTGTGGCCTCTGTGTTTGTTGTCACTATGCTTAACTGTGTCACTGAAGTTCTGCTAACCAGAACTCCAGTGCTTATGCCCTCTCCACATACCAAATTTGTCACCATAGTTTAATGACTCCAGATTCCAATTCTAATTGGCACACTGGACCCCCCCCCCCTTATAAGTCCCTAGTATACGGTACCTAGGTACCCAGGGCATTGGGGTTCCAGGAGATCCTTATGCAGTGCAGCATTTCTTTACCACCCATAAAGAGCTCAGACAAACCTTTCTTCAGGACTGCCACTGCAGCCTGAGTGAAATAGTGCACACACTATTTCACAGCCATTTTCACTGAACTTAAGTAACTTATAAGTCACTTATATGTCTAACCTTAATTTACTGAAGGCTAGGTGCAAAGTTACTATGTGTGAGGGCACCCTAGCACTAGCAAAGTTGCCCCCATGTTGCCAAGGCCAATTCCTCAGACTTTGTGAGTGCAGGGATACCATTACACGTGTGCACTACATATATGTCAATACCTATATGTAGCTTCACAGTGGTAACCCCAAATATGGCCATGTGAGGTGTCTAAGAACATGGAATGGTCCCCCATTCAAAATATGGTAATGGGGGCTAATCCCATGCACCCTGGGGGATCCACCATGGATCCCCAGTACGGCCAAAACAGCTCTCTGAGGTTTCCACTGCAGCACCAGCTGCTGCCACCTAACAGACAGGTTTATGCCCTCCTGGGGACTGACCAGCTCAGTCCCAGGAAGACAGAACAATGCATTTCCTTTGGGAGGAGGGTGTTACACCCTCTCCCTTTGGAAATAGGTGTTATAGACTTGGGTGGGGTAGCCTCCTAGAGCCTCTGGAAATGCTGTGAAGGGCACAGATGGTGCCCTCCCTGTATAAGCCAGTCTACACCGGTTCAGTGACCCCCAGTCCCTGCTGTGGCGCGCAACTGGACAAAGAAAAGGGGAGCGACCACTCCCCTGTCCATCACCACCCCAGGGGTGGTGCCCAGAGCTCCTCCAGTGTGTCCCTGGTGTTAGCCAACTTGGATTCCAAGGTGTAGGGACTCTCTGGAGACCTCTGAGTGGCCAGTACCAGCAGGTGATGTCAGAGACCCCTCCTGATAGATGCATACATGGATAGGTAGCCAATCCCCCTCTCAGGGCTATTTAGGCTCTCTCCTCTGGGTGTTTCCTCAGATTCGGTTAGCAAGATTCCTCCAGGACTCCTCTGCATCCCCAGCTTCAGCTTCTGACCGTCGGATCAACCGCAGACTGCTCCAGGAACCGCTGTAACTGCAACAAAATATCCAGGGTGAGTCCTGTGACCTGCAACTTCATCTCCAGCCACCATTTGCAACAGTTTCCAAGGTGTGAATGCTCTGAGGACTGCCTGTCTTCACCCTGCACCAGAAGAACGGAAGGAATCTACTGTGTAGTGACAGAGTCACTTCCCTGCTTCTACAAGCACCTTTCTGTGATGATGACCGGTACTGTGGGAGTCCTCTCTTGATGACGAGCATGCTTCCTGGAACACATGTGGTGGACCAGCGTGACCCAGACTGTCCTAAGGTCCAGCTGTCCAAATATGGTGGAAGTAAGAGCTTGCCTCCCTGTGCTGCGACAGTACCCCTGTGCACTGTGTCTCCTCCAGCTCCTTGGGCTTCCATGCACTTCTTCCAATAGTCCTTCATGCGCAGTGTAGCCCAGGTCCCCAACACTCGATCCTGTGATGCACAACTTGGTGAGTTGTTCTCCAGTGGCGTGGGACCTTCCTTTGTAGTGCTGTGATGACTGCACGTTGCATCTTCTTTGTCCCTGTGTTGCCTGCATGCTGCCTGATCTTCTGTGGGCTCTCTGAAGTGCTGAGAGCCCCCTCTGCCTCCTCAGTCTGAGTTGAGACCCCCAGGTCCCTCCTGGGTCCAGGCAGTTCCATTTTTACATAAACCGCCTACTTGCATGAACCAAGGCTTGTTGGCAGAATCCAGCTACACAAACAGCCTACATCCAACAACTCGACGTGGGACATCACCTGCACCAAGCAGGAGCTCGCAGCTATCTTCTTTGGTGCCCTTCTGTACTCTTCTTCCTACCGGAGAATCCACTTTTGCACCATCTTCTAGGGTGACAGGGGCTCCTGTCCTTCCTGGAGTCTTCTTTGACTTCTGGACTTCGTCTCCTCTCTCCACAGGTCTTCAGGCCCAGGAATTCGCCATTTGTTGGTGGCAGTCTTACTTGGTTCTTGCAAAATCTCTTATCACGACTTGTAGTGTGTCCTGAGGACATTTGCTGTACTTTAATCCTGCTTTCCTGGGCTCTGGGGTGGGGTACTTTACTTACCTTTGGTGTTTTCTTACACTCCCAGTGCCCCTCTACACAGTACATTTACCTAGGGGGGAATTTGTGATTTGCATTCGACTATTTTAGTATATGTTTGTGTTGCCCCTAGGCCTATTGCAATCTATAGTATTTTCTACTTTTGCATTATTCTATGACTGTTTACTTACCTAATTTTGGTGTCTAGTATATATATTGTGTATAATACTTACCTCCAGAAGGAGTATTGTCTCTAAGATATTTTTGGTACTGTGTCACCCAAATAAATACCTTTATTTTAGGTAACACTGAGTATTGTCTTTACTTGTGTATCAGTACTGTGTAACTATAAGTGGTATTGTATGAGCTTTGCATGTCTCCTAGTTCAGCTTAAGCTGCTTTGCTATAGCTACCTCTATCAGCCTAAGCTGCTAGAACACTACTACATTTCACTAATAAGGGATAACTGGACCTGCTATAAGGTGTAAGTACTAATTCTAAGAAACAAGAGCACCACTCCTATCTTATAAATAAGGAAAACAACAAGATAATGGGATATTCCTATAATGTAAAGAAGGAAATACCTTTATTATATATCAAAAAGACAGGCTTACAAATTCAGAAAATGAGTAACATCCCTCCAAAGGCAAATCAATAAATAGCAACACTAAATAGACACAAACACAACACATAAGACAACATTCACCCACCTATGTCAAGGACGAACACAAATGTATTGAAAATCACAACACCCCAAAACAATAAGAAAAACTATCCAAGTAAATAATTTCTTCAAAAAATAATATACACAAAACTTCAATATACTACTCCAGGATGAAAAAAACACAAAGCATATCCTTTTGTTTATCTTTGGTGGTTATATATCGTTTACTGTCTGACTCATTCGATGTTTGGTCCAGCAATCTCGTTTTAATTCTCAGGATTGTATATCACATCCTAGAATCTCACTTTAATCTTCAAAGTTGTGTGTCACATCCTTGTCATTACACTCAACTTTGATATTCAGTCACCAATTAGTGTATCGCATCAATCTTCAAGATGTGTATCCAGTTCTCTTCTATTTAGTAGATCCCAAAACTCTGTTTTTTTCGCCAAACATATTTCTTAATTCTTAAGCTGACAATATGCCAAACTTTGGTACTCTGTCGCCAACGCGCATTTCGGTGGATTCCGAACTTCCAGTATATACAATCTCTCAACCACCTTCCTCAGGGCTGGATTATAATAAGCACCAAAGGCACATTAATACATCTAGTGTAAGAGGATTCAAAAATATACTTAAATAATTATATCGATGTCAATGTAACAAATTAGTGTTGTCAAAATATTTTTGTCCCAGCCAGTGGTAGCTAATATAGCAAAACAGTGGATGTCAATACCTATGCCAAGAAGGCTAAAACACCCAAAGAGAGTATAGCAGTGAAGTACTTCAAACCAAAACCATAACCTATGTAGTGAACATCAAAGAAATAAATAAAATCATTACCACAGAACTATACAAATAAATAAAGGCTCACAAAGAAATACAACGCCACCAAAGAAAAACATTTGAAAACATTTTTTTGGTGGTCTTGATATATAGACGACATTTTCTTTGTTTGGAGGGGAGAAAAAGAACAGCTGGAAGAATTCTTTATGTGGCTAAATCTATGTGATACGAATTTCAAATTCACCATGAAAAGTGACCGCCAGAAGGTGGAGTTTCTAGATGTTTGCATTATACATAGGGATAGTAAACTTGCTGTATCAGTGTATGTGAAACCTACAGCAAGGAACACTCTCTTACATTATGACAGTTACCATCATAGATGTCAGAGACAAGGCATTCCTTTCAGTCAGTTCTTGCAAATTAGAAGGAATTGTAGGGACATGAAGGAATTTTTGAAACATTCTGAAGTACTGTCTAAAAAATTCCTCTTAAGTGGTTATCCCCCTAAACTGGTGAAGGACACACTGAAAAGAGATAAGTACTATGACCGTCAATCTATGTTTCAAAAGAATGCTAGAAAAACGAATGAAAGGTTGGTTTGTACCATTTGTCATTCAAATATAAATGACAAAATTAGGCGAATTATAAATTCACAATGGCACATCCTTAATGTAAGATCGGAGACTGAGCCTTTGGAGAAACCACTTTTTGCCTTAAAAAAGAACAACAATTTGAGGAATCTTTTGGTCAAATCTAGAACAACTATTAGCAAGGACCCTCTGCAAAAGTCAATTTCAGGATTAGATCAGATTACCGGGAATCATAGGTGTGGTAACTGTGCAGCCTGTTGTGGTGCTATAATTTCCAACAGCATCACATGTAACAACAAGACGATTGATTTGAAAACTTTGTCAAATTGCAGATCTAAAAATTTCATTTATCAGATTTTTTGCCCAAGCAATTTAGGGTATGTCGGTGAAACAGCAAGAGAGTTTAGGACGAGGTATTATGAACATAGGTCATCCCTGAAGACCCAGAAACAGAGTGCCCCACTAGTGACCCATTGGTCTGAGCATAAGCATAAGGAGGATATTAGATGGACAATCTTCAAAAAGATTGTCCCCATAAGTGGCTGCGATGTATATAAGGAAAGGAAGAAACGAGAGGTATTTTGGATCTTTTAAATGAACACATTTTGAAAAGGACTCAATGAAGAAATTCCATGGCAAAACACCTTATGAGTTTCATGTATCATTAGACCTGAGATAGGAGTTATAGCTTCTTTAGCTTTGGTTCTCCTATGTATACCCTACAATTTAGATATTTTGAGTAACTTAAAAGTATCTTTGTCAAACATTTCTACAGTTAGGAGAAGTAGCAACATTTTTTTAATTATTTTATTTCCTATATAGTAACGTTTTATGGATTTAGGTTTTGTGTGTAGTTAGGTATATATATATATATTTTTTATATTTTTTGGCTTTTGTTGGATGTCTTATAAGTTTAGGTTTTTTGTTTTCATTGTAGGATCACTGGTTAGTACATATTACTCAGGTTTAAAACAACGTTTGGGTTTCTTTCTATATTTTTTCTTTATTGGTTTACACTTGCTAAAATGTCTGCCATGGTTGACAGATTTATGAGCCTCCCCTGAGGAATAGTCCTTTTTCTATGTTGAGTTCTTCCTGTAGCCTCGTTTGTAGTGCATTTAAAAAAGGACGCTTTCTCTGAACTGATCAATTCTACGGGTCTGAGAACACTTAAAACATGCGTGTAGAAGGAATTTGAACATCCGTCGCTTTTAAGGTAAGATGTTGAATAAATAAATGGATTTTTGGCTAAAGAGGAGCACGTAATGTTCTTATTAGCGAAGAGTCTGTGTCAACAAGGACTGACGGTCTGGTTGTTTTTCAGCCAGTCATTCCGGTTTTCGTGACTCAGGAGTTTTACTTTTTTACATATTTCTAACATACTGCAATTATCGCAATTTTCCATAAACAGCAATATAATCAGGACATGTTTCTATATTTTGCGCAGGAGACAAAACTTTCATCAATTTTAGGTCTATGAGACTTTTGGCCTTTTTGATTCTTATGTTATTGTTTTTTGTTTCTGGCTTATAGAAACCTGGAATAAGACATACAGAACTCACTATATAAGGGAGAGTTTTCAACTGGTACAGTTATTAATTGTTAATTTGTATTCTAATGAATGTTTTTCTTTTTATTAGGTGGCTTTGTATTTCTTTGGGAGACTTTATTTATTTGTATAGTTCAGTGGTAATGTTTTTATTTCTTTCTTTGATGTTCACTACATAGGTTATGGTTTCCGTTTGACGTACTTCACTGTTATACTCTCTTTGGGTGTTTTAGCCATCTTGGCATAGGTATTCACATCCACTGTTTTGCTATATTTCCTACCACTGGGTGGGACAAAACATTATTGACAACACTAATTTGTTATATAGACATCGATATAGTCATATAAGTATATTTTTTTATACTCTTACACTACATGTATTACTGTGCCTTTGGTGCTTATTATAATCTAGCCCTGAGGAAGGTGGTTGAGAGAATGTGGGGCATATTTATACTCCGTTTGCGACGAATTTGCGTCTTTTTTTTCGACGCAAATTTGACGCAAAACTAACTCCATATTTATACTTTGGCGTTAGACGCGTCTAGCGCCAAAGTTCATGGAGTTAGCGTCATTTTTGGGCGTGAACACCTTCCTTGCGTTAATGAGATGCAAGGTAGGCGTTCCCGTCTAAAAAAATGACTCCCAGGCATGTGCGTGGTATTTATACTCCCAGGCAAAAATGACGCCCGGGAGTGGGCGGGGCAAAAAAACCCGCATTTGCGCCTCTTTTTAACGCCTGGGTCAGGGCAGGCGTTAAGGGACCTGTGGGCTCAGAATGAGCCCAGAGGTGCCCTCTCTTGCCCCCAGGGACACCCCCTGCAACCCTTGCCCACCCCAGGAGGACACCCAAGGATGGAGGGACCCACCCCAGGGACATTAAGGTAAGTTCAGGTAAGTATTTTTTTTTTAATTATTTTGTGGCATAGGGGGGCCTGAATTGTGCCCCCCTACATGCCACTATGCCCAATGACCATGCCCAGGGGACATAAGTCCCCTGGGCATGGCCATTGGGCAAGGGGGCATGACTCCTGTCTTTGCTTAGACAGGAGTCATGTTAATGGGGGTTGGGCGTCGTAAAAAAATGGCGCAAATCGGGTTAAGGCGATTTTTTTGCCTCAGCCTGACTTGCCCCATTTTTGGACGCCCATACTCCATTTTTCCCCTACGCCGGCGCTGCCTGGTGTACATCGTTTTTTTTCACGCACACCAGGCAGCGCCGGTCGGCTAACGCCGGCTAACGCCATTCAATAAATACGGCACCCGCATGGCGCCTCAGAATGGCGTTAGACAGCGCTAAAATTTTTTACGCAAAACTGCGTTAGCGCAGTTTTGCGTCAAAAAGTATAAATATGGCCCTGTGTATATTGGAAGTTCAGAATCCACCAAAACGCGCATTGGTGACAGAGTACCAAAGTTGAGCATATTGTCAGCTTAAGAATTCAGAAATATTTTGGGCGAAAAAAACTGAATTTTGGGATCTACTGAATATCAAAGTTGAGTGTAATGACGAGGATGTGACACACAACTTTGAAGATTAAAGTGAGATTTTAGGATGTGATATACAATTATGAGAATTAAAATGAGATTGGTGGAACAAACATTGAATGAGTCAGTCAGTTAACTATACATAACCACCAAAGATAAACAAAAGGATATGCTTTGTGTTTTTTTCATCTTAGAGTAGTATATTGAAGTTTTGTGTATATTATTTTTTGAAGAAATTATTTGCTTGGATAGTTTTTCTTATTGTTTTGGGGTATTGTGATTTTCAATATATTTGTGTTCGTCCTTGACATAGTTGGGTGAATGTTGTCTTATGTGTTGTGTTTGTGTCTATGTAGTGGTGCTATTTATTGACTTGCCTTTGGAGGGATGTTATTTATCATTTTTTGAATTTGTAAGCCTGTCTTTTTGATAAATAATAAAGGTATTTCCTTCTTTACATTATAGGAATATCCCATTATCTTGCTTTTTTCCTTATTTATAAGATAGGAGAGGCGCTCTTGTTTCTTAGAATCGTTCCCTGGTTCTCTCTCCTTATAGTTTCAGGGACCCCTTTGTGTGTATTTTCATAAGGTGTGAGTACCCAAGGTACCCACTACAAACCAAGCCAGCCTCCTACATTGGTGGTGCAGCGGTGGGATAAGTACTTGCAATTGCTTTACCACTTTGTTACATGTGCTTTTCACAAGAAAAGCGTGCTCCAATACTTAGAGCATATATACTATATACCTAGAAACAATTTTCTAACTTTCTTAAAAGTTCTTTAAACTTTGCAAAAGTTTTACAAAGTTCTGAAAAGTTCTCTTTTTTTCTCTAAAAAATTAGCTCTGCTATTCTACTAACGGTTTGCTCACTTTCCTAAACTTTTTTCTTTCAATATGTCTTCTGTAGAAGCTACCCCTAGAGTTGTGAAAACAACATATGAAAATCTTAACTTTAAAAGTTGGAGGGGTCTCTGTATTGCAAGAAGTATAGGGATTGGGAAGAACCCCAAGAAGCAATTTTGATCATGGGTGAGACAGTTGAAAAACACTACATCATCTCAAATAACGTGTTGCAAATTCTGGGAAAAGCAGGCTTGTGTTTGAATTGAGAAAAATGCACATTTTTAACTGAGCATATTGAATACTTAGGATATACCTTATCAGGGGCTATTGCCCCCATCTTCTCCCCGGGGAAGCAGAAAGATTGATTTAGCTGAAAATCATGGAGGGGGGGGCAAAAGCGTTGCCCAAGAGGAAGCTCCCCCCTCCCTGGTATCTTATAGTTGAATCCCTGCTTGGAGTTCGCTCTCCTGCCCCAATTTCCCAAGAAGGGATCCACTAGAGAAGGGTACCACTGGAAAGAGGAGATTTTCTCCTTTCCAATGATACCTCTCCCGCATACCTCGGTGCTCTGGAGGCTGAGATAGCACCCTGAGCACTGAGAAAGAGAAAGTTAAATCAGCTGATCAGCTCATTTTACTTTAGTTTTCACTGAAATGACGTCCGCAGGCCATGCACGATGGTGCAAGGGAGCCTCCATTGCAGGCAGATTTGTTTATGTGCACAATGGGACATGTTCCTGCAAAAAAAATCCTTAGAAAACGTTTCCTCCTTCTGAGTGTGCTGCGGATTGCAGATATTTCTTCTCATTGCCCCTCAATCAGGATAGTGTAGCATTTTGACACATTCCCAGGTTTACAAATCTTAGTAAATCAGGGAATGCTCCTAATTCCATGAGTGGGTGCATGGATCACCAATGCTCCACCCATGGAGGGCCTCTCCAGGGTAGAATAATGCAAGGCAGAACATGCAAGGTGGTCTTGTGTTTCTTTGTATCTCTGCCTTAAGGGGTGTATTGCCCTTGCAACACCATGTGTGACACTAGTGCAGCACAGTCCAATGATAAATCTGGCCCTCAATGTGTGCTCTTTTTGTCAGTGCACACCAATGCTTTATTTGAAGCTGCAGATTGTAACTACTAGATTCTGTCTGATGTACTTGTGCTGCTCCTGTGAATCAAGCTGAGGATACCAAATTTATTATTTAGCCTTCAGTTTCAAATTACTTCACATTTAGAGAGCATATTGAAAATTTTAAGGTAACATTTTGCTTTTTATGAACATACTTTATTAATATCTAACAGTGTTTTAAACAGTTGCGTACCCCCTGTGTCTTTGTTGGGAACTACTAGTGATCCGTAGACCACAGTTTAGGAACCGCTGAGCTCATATATGTCTTGAAGCAACTCTATTGTTGCGATCTGCAGTGCTCAAAAGCACAGCCAAGTTTCTACCGCCCTTCTATTCCACTTTGATCGAAGGAGATTTTAAAGGGCATCATCTTCAAATAATTCTGCATAGGTTGTTTGACTATCAATGTATCTCGTTCAAGTGTGATGGTGTCTCATCAAAGAACAAACCTTTTACCATGTTCTCTTTTTAATGTTTACTACAATGTTTGTTTAACATGTGAGCAGAGCAAAACAGAGGCAAGAATTTCTCAGCACCTTAACAGCCCAGAGGTTACAGTGAGAGCAATTATTCTACAGGTACAACACTGGGAATAGTAATAATTTACAAACCACTTCAAAGACCAAAAAGGAGGGTGCAAGTTACAAAGATAAATAATACAAACCTTACTCCACATTTCCCAGTCTTTAGAATCATGGATTTGGAAATCATTAAGGCTTTACTTGCCACTGCCTTTCAAAGAAGTCCACCAAAGTAACAGATGAAACATCATGATTATGCATGGTTTGCTAACTATGTATTCCTTAATAGCAAGGAAAATCTGGTACAAACTTATTTCCAGGATTTCAGTGATGCAGAACATTTGCATAGTATATGAGACTGCAATACGTTATCATAATTAATCTCCAACAGGCTGAGTTATTCGGTTAATTCAATGTAGAACTTTTCAGGAGTGTACAGTGTTTTCTATTCTGCATCCTTTTCCTCACTAAAAACTCTGTCAAGTAAATGAGTAATTTTAGACTTCTGTTAAGATGATTTTTTCAGGCTTCATCCTACACAAAATGTACCTAGTTATTTTTTGTCAATCTTGTTTTTATTTTCTGGAGACTTAGCACATTGTTGTTCCAAATGTATTTGCACATCTAGGATGAGGATAACATGTCGATCAGAGCGGAGGTAAAAATAAACTAGCTATTTCATTATATAACTGTTGGGTGAGCTTGAAAATATAATTGATAACAAAATCTCACAATCGGTCAGATGTACTAATCATTTTAAGGGCTGCATGCAAACACTCCAAATGGTCCAATTAAGTGTTTGCAGCTGTCAAAATGTTTTCACTATATACTAACCACATTTTATTCGTATGAAAATTAAAGGAGTCCTTCTCAAATACTGAAGCAGTATCTTGTACTACAATATTTTGCAACTGAAATAGGATCCCAGAACATTGAAAATGTATTTAAACATCAATGGAGGAGAATGTGTCCTCTTAGTGAATTTTTTTTAAAAAGTTTAACAATAGATAGTGGCCATGGGACCACTGCCAACTCTTAAACAAACATTCAAAAAGAAGGAAAACATCTTTTAAAGGTAGCAGCTATTTATCCAGCCACTGGGTAAATAGTGAATTTTTGCAGCTATTTCTACAGCTGCTAACTCGTAAGAAAACAATGATAACTCTCAAGGGATCAATAAACATATATCAGTTGGACCAATAAAACATCAATTATTATTGTCCTAATATAATAATGTCTTTATTTTCATCAATTTAAACATCACACTCTATGCAATATTCACTAATCACAACTCTAAATTCATCTTATGAGTTATTCCCTTAACACCATCTATAGTCTCTACTCCAGGACATGGTTCGTCAGCTATCGGACACTTATAATTTGCAGCATGGGAATCCTCCCCTGTTTCTCCTGCATCTTCTTCGGGTTCAGCCTCGTCTGTTTCTTCTCCTTCTTCGGTGTCCTCCTGGTTGTCTCCTGATTAAGATGAGAATGATCTGGGGTTTCCGACTGGTGCCTTTGCAAAGGGGAAGTATATTCTGAAGGAGAATTTAGTCATATTTGTTGTCCAATATCCAGCTACCTGTGGATTTGGACTAGCCTTGCACTAGTTGGGAATGGTTCTGGCAGTTTCAGCGTCCTTCCATTCCCAAGCTTCCTGTTATCCCTGCTGTTAAAACCTTGCTGCAACGTGAATGGAGGGATCCTGATAGAGTCTCTGTTCCTCGCTTCATGTGCTGCCTTTATCCTTTGTCCCAAGGGGAGACTTTGTACCTCAAATTCTCACTTTGGATCCTTTGACTTCTATCCTTACGGGTAAACCTTCCTTAGTTTCAGAAGAGGTTAATTTGACTGATCCCGTTGATAAGAAAGTTGAGGCTGCTCTCAAGAGACCTCACGCTGGACTCAGTCTCTCCTTACGTTCTGAGATCTATGGGGTCTATACATCCCAGTACCTGGTCAAGGATTTTCAGTGGCTCTCCTCTGCTATTCAGGATGGTGAGGGCTTCTCTGATTTTCTGTTCCGTATGGAGATTCAAGCAAAGATTCTTTATGATGTTGCCTTTGACTCTCTTCAAGCTTCTGCAATGGGCACTGCTGGTTCTGTTTCTGCTGGGGTCATCTCCATCTCAGGGTCTGGAGGTTTGATTCATCCCAGAATAATTGTTTGTTGCACATGCCCTCTGGGGGTTCTAAACTCTTTGGGGATAAACTGGAGGAGGTCCTCAGGAAGTCCTTTAAAGGTTCAACCTTTCTGTCAGAAGCCTAAAGTCTGGGATGGCAGTAAGAGACGTGGGGATCAGTTTTTGAAATGCCAACCTGATTCCCAGCTTGTCCGCTCCTGGTTCGAGTGTGGTGGTCCTCCTTCAGGGGGTGCCTCTCATCAGTCTGGTGGTAAGGGGGATCTGAAACATCCTTCCTGACTGGGCTGCTCCTCCATTTCTCTAGTTAGGGTCCGCCTGGCTCAGTTTTTTCCTGTTTGGGCTAGTTTCATCATGGACGCCTGGGTTCTTCAGGTGGTTTTCCAGGGTGTTTGTCTGGACATTTCTCCAGAGTTTCCAGATCCTCACTTCCTGCAGGCATCAAAGCCTTGGGATCTGGTGAAAAGGTTGGCCCTAGCCGATGGTGTCACCTCCCTGGTCCTGAAACGTGCCCTTCCTAAGATTCCTCCTCGGGAGAGTGGGTGCGGTTGCTATTCTTCTATGTCTTCATGGTCAGATAGGTCACAGGGGATTTTTGTCTGATCATCGACCTGTAGTTTCTGAATTGCTTTGTCCTGACCCTGCATTTTCAGCTTCCCACTTAGTGTCAGGTGATTCCGTTGGTCTCTCCGGGGGATTTCCTGACAAAGATTGATCTTCAGGATGCCTATCTGCATGTTAGGGTGGCTCCTGTCTCTCAGAAGTTCCGGAGGTTTGCAGTGGGCTCCCAACATTGGCAGTTCGGGGTACCTCCATTTAGGCTCAAGTACTCCCGCAGGATTTTCACCAAGGTTCTGGCCCCGGTGTTGGGTCTCCTTCATTCCAGGGGTGTCTTGGTCCACCCGAATCTCAATGACATTCTGATCCATGCACCCTCCCTGGACAGATCTCTGGCGGACATGGCCACGGTGTCCCTTTTGGAGAGTTTCGGATTCCTGATCCATCACTCTAAGTCCCACCTGACCCCCTCTCTGCAACTGGAGTATATTGGTGTCTTTGTTGATACGGAACAGGGAATAGTGTCCCTTCTTGCCTACAGGTGAGCTTGGCTACGTCAATCTCTTCAGAGCCTCCTGTAGGTTCAAAATGCTTCTGCTAGAGAATGGCTGCATCTTCAGGGTCTGATGATAAGATAGGGCTGTGTTTTCCAGTGTTTCTCCCCATTCCTTGCCACAGTCTTGCTTGTCCCTGTTGTTGGATGCTACTTTGTTTTCTTCTTTCTTTCAGGCAGCGACTTTGGATATATTGCCGTGAGCCCGCCTCTACTTGGGCCCAGTGGGGCACCATATTCTGCTTCACTGGACTTTGGCCAGCCGCAACTACGAGGCTCTTATTCCTGTTTCCGCTCCAGTTTGCCAAGATCTCCTCTGGTGGTTGCCTCTTCCTTCCCTGAACCGTGGTTTTCCTCTTCAGTCTCCGACTCCTTTGGTTCTCAATACTGATGGTAGCAGCCAGGGCTAGGGGGCGGTCTTGGGGGGACCTCACTGCTCACGGCCTCTGGTCCGTGGAGGAGGTTTCAATGGCTTCCAATTGGAGGGACCTTTGAGGGGTCTGGAATGCCCTTCAGGTATTTGCTTCCCCTCTTTGGGATTTCTTGGTGGTGATCAGAGTGGACAACCAAGTGGCAATGTCATACATCAATCACCAGTTCGGCACCGGGTCCTCCTCCCTCAATCTCCTTGCCCACATCATCTCCTGGGCAGAGTTCCATCTCCTCGGGTTGCAGGCCATTCACATTCAGGGGGTGCTGAATGGGCAGGCGGATCTCCTTAGTCGGGTGTTCCCGTCCTCCCTGGAGTTTGTTCAGGTTCCTTTGGAGTTTTCCCAGATTTGTAGTCGGTGGGGTGTTCCAACAGTGGATCTCTTTGCTACCCCCCTGAATGCCAAGTTTCCCCTCTTCTTCATCTGACTCCTCACTATGGGTGTGCTGGGGACTGATACCCTGACCAGGTATTGGCTTCGGGGTCTTCTTTATGCCTTTTCCTTGATTTCCCTGATCGAGCGGTTCCTGTCTCACCTGCTCCAGGATGTGGCGGAGGTGGTTGTGGGCCTTCCTTTTTGGCCTCAGAGACCTTGGTTCCCTCTTCTCTGTCTCCTGGCGGAGGAGCCAAAATGGTGTCTTCTCCTCTGTCCATCCCTCTATTTCCTCTGCGAACTCTGGCACGTTTGTGTTTCACGTTCTGGAGGGTGAGATGGAGGGCCTCTTGAAACAGGATCTTTCTTTGCAGGAGAAATTGTTCTCCCTGTCCTGCCTCCGGATGCCTTGGTCTCTGACCCTTCCTTTATCTTTTGGATGTTGTCCACGCATTGAAGATCAATTTGGCTAGGTCTTCCGAGTTTCGTCTCTCTGACAACCGTTTTGTTAACTTTGGGCCTGTTCAAAAAGGGCAGACAGCCTTCTTCTTCCACCTTGTCCCATTGGATGTGGTCTGTTATCTTTTCGGCTTACCAGGCTGTGAGAAAGTAGCCTCTTTCTAGCATGGTTAACCCATTTTTGGCCTGTTTGTGAGTGTTTGTCAGTGTGTTTTTACTGTCTCACTAGGATCCTGCTAGCCAGGACCCCAGTGCTCATAGTTTGTGGCCTCTGTGTGTGTTGTCACTATGCTTAACTGTGTCACTGAAGTTCTGCTAACCAGAACTCCAGTGCTTATGCCCTCTCTACATACCAAATTTGTCACCATAGTTTAATGACTCCAGATTCCAATTCTAATTGGCACACTGGACCCCCCCCTTGTAAGTCCCTAGTATACGGTACCTAGGTACCTAGGGCATTGGGGTTCCAGGAGATCCTTATGCACTGCAGCATTTCTTTACCACCCATAAAGAGCTCAGACAAACCTTTCTTCCGGACTGCCACTGCAGCCTGAGTGAAATAGTGCACACACTATTTCACAGCCATTTTCACTGAACTTAAGTAACTTATAAGTCACTTATATGTCTAACCTTAATTTACTGAAGGCTAGGTGCAAAGTTAGTATGTGTGATGGCACTCTTGCACTAGCAAAAGTTGCCCCCATGTTGCCCAAGGCCAATTCCTCAGACTTTGTGAGTGCAGGGATACCATCACACACATGCACTACATATATGTCAATACATATATGTAGCTTCACAATGGTAACCCCAAATATGGCTGTGTGAGGTGTATAAGAACATGGAATGGTCCCACATTCCAAATATGGTAATGGGGGCTAATCCCATGCACCCTGGTGGCTCCACCAAGGATCCCCAGTACTGCCAAACCAGCTCTCTGAGGTTTCCACTGCAGCACCAGCTGCTGCCACCTCACAGACAGGTTTATGCCCTCCTGGGGACTGACCAGCTCAGTCCTAGTAAGACAGAACAATGCATTTCCTTTGGGAAGAGGGTGTTACACCCTCTCCCTTTGGAAATAGGTGTTACAGACTTGGGCGGGTTACCCTCCTAGAGCCTCTGGAAATGCTGTGAAGGGCACAGATGGTGCCTTCCCTGCATAAGCCAGTCTACACCGGTTCAGGGACCCCCAGTCCCTGCTGTGGCGCGCAACTGGACAAAGGAAAGGGGAGTGACCACTCCCCTGTCCATCACCACCCCAGGGGTGGTGCCCAGAGCTCCTCCAGTGTGTCCCTGGTGTTAGCCACCTTGGATTCCAAGGTGTGGGGACACTCTGGAGACCTCTGAGTGGCCAGTACCAGCATGTGACATCAGAGACCCCTCCTGATAGATGCATACCTGGGTAGGTAGCCAATCCCCCTCTCAGGGCTATTTAGGGTCTCTCTTCTGGGTGTTTCCTCAGATTCGGTTTGCAAGATTCCTCCAGGACTCCTCTGCATCCCCAGCTTCAGCTTCTGACCGTCAGATCAACCGCAGACTACTCTAGGAACCGCTGTAACTGCAACAAAGTATCCAGGGTGAGTCCTGTGACCTGCAACTTCAGCTCCAGCCAGCATTTGCAACAGTTTCCAAGGTGTGAACGCTCTGAGGACTGCCTGTCTTCACCCTGCACCAGAAGAACGGAAGGAATCTACTGTGTAGTGACAGAGTCACTTCCCTGCTTCTGCAAGCACCCTTCTGTGATGATGACCGTTACTGTGGAAGTCCTTTCTTGATGACGAGCATGCTTCCTGGAACACAGGTGGTGGACCAGTGTGACCCAGAGTGTCCTAAGGTCCAGCTGCCCAAATATGGTGGAAGTAAGAGCTTGCCTCCCTGTGCTGCAACAGTACCCCTGTGCACTGTGTCTCCTCCAGCTCCTTGGGCTTCCAGGCACTTCTTTCAATAGTCCTTCATGCACAGTGTAGCCCAGATCTCCAACACTCGATCCTGTGACGCACAACTTGGTGAGTTGTTCTCCAGCGGCGTGGAACCTTCCTTTGTAGTGCTGTGATGACTGAACTTTGCATCTTCTTTGTCCCTGTGTTGCCTGCATGCTGCCTGATCTTCTGTGGGCTCTCTGAAGTGCTGAGAGCCCCCTCTGCCTCCTCAGTCCGAGTTGAGACCACCAGGTCCCTCCTGGGTCCAAGCAGTTCCATTTTGATGTAAACCGCCTACTTGCGTGAACCAAGGCTTGTTGGCAGAATCCAGCTACACAAACAGCCTACATCCAACAACTCAACGTGGGACATCACCTGCACCAAGAAGGAACTCGCAGCTATCTTCATTCGTGCCCTTCTGTACTCTTCTTCTTACCGGAGAATCCACTTTTGCACCATCTTCTAGGGTGACAGGGGCTCCTGTCCTTCCTGGACTCTTCTTTGACTTCTGGATTTGGTCTCCTCTCTCCACAGGTATTCAGGCCCAGGAATTCGCCATTTGTTGCTTGCAGTCTTACTTGGTTCTTGCAAAATCTCTTATCACGACTTGTAGTGTGTCCTGAGGAAATTTGCTGTACTTTAATCCTGCTTTCCTGGGCTCTGGGGTGGGGTACTTTACTTACCTTTGGTGTTTTCTTACACTCCCAGTGCCCCTCTACACACTACATTTACCTAGGGGGGAATACGTGATTCGCATTCCGCTATTTTAGTATATGGTTTGTGATGCCCCTAGGCCTATTGCAATCTATAGTATTTTCTACTTTTGCGCTATTCTATGACTGTTTGTTTACCTAATTTTAGTGTCTAGTATATATATTGTGTATAATACTTACCTCAAGAAAGAGTATTGTCTCTAAGATATTTTTGGTACTGTGTCACCCAAATAAATACCTTTATTTTTGGTAACACTGAGTATTGTCTTTACTTGTGTATACTATAAGTGGTATTGCATGAGCTTTGCATGTCTCCTAGTTCAGCCTAAGCTGCTTTGCTATAGCTACCTCTATCAGCCTAAGCGGCTAGAGCACTACTACATTTCACTAATAAAGGATAACTGGACCTGGTATAAGGTGTAAGTACTAATTCTAAGAAACAAGAGCACCTCTCCTATCTTATAAATAAGGAAAACAACAAGATAATGGGATATTCCTTTAATGTAAAGAAGGAAATACCTTTATTATATATCAAAAAGACAGGCTTACAAATTCATAAAATAAGTAACATCCCTCCAAAGGCAAGTCAATAAATAGCAACACTAAATAGACACAAACACAACACATAAGGCAACATTCACCCAACTATGTCAAGGACGAACACAAATGTATTGAAAATCACAATACCCCAAAAGAATAAGAAAATCTATCCAAGCAAATAATTTCTTCAAAAAATAATATACACAAAACTTCAATATACTACTCAAAGATGAAAAAAACTCAAAGCATATCCTTTTATTTATCTTTGGTGGTTATGTATAGTTAACTGTCTGACTCATTCGATGTTTGTTCCACCAATCTCGTTTTAATTCTCAGAATTGTATATCACATCCTAGAATCTCACTTTAATCTTCAAAGTTGTGTGTCACATCCTTGTCATTACACTCAACTTTGATATACAGTCACCAATTAGTGTACCGCATCGGTGGATTCAGAACTGCCAATATATACAATCTCTCAACCACCTTTCTAAGGGCTGGATTATAATAAGCACCAAAGGCACAGTCATACATCTAGTGTAAGAGGATAAAAAAAATATACTTATATAATTATATCGATGTCTATGTAACAAATTTGTGTTGTCAAAATATTTTTGTCCCAGCCAGCGGTAGCTAATATAGCAAAACAGTGGATGTCAATACCTATGCCAAGATGGCTAAAACACCCAAAGAGAGTATAGCAGTGAAGTACGTCAAACCGAAACCATAACCTATGTAGTGAACATCAAAGAAAGAAATAAAAACATTACCACAGAACTATACAAATAAATAAAGGCGCCCAAAGAAATACAACGCCACCAAATAAAAACATTGAAAACCATTTTTTGGTGGTCTTGATATATAGACAACATTTTCTTTGTTCGGAGAGGAGAAAAAGAACAGCTGGAAGAATTCTTTATGTGGCTAAATCTATGTGTACAAATTTGAAATTCACCATGAAAAGTGACCGCCAGAAGATTGAGTTTCTAGATGTTTGCATTATACATAGGGATAGTAAACTTGCTGTATCAGTGTATGTGAAAACTACAGCAAGGAACACTCTCTTACATTATGACAGTTACCATCCTAGATGTCAGAGACAAGGCATTCCTTTCAGTCAGTTCTTACGAATTAGAAGGAATTGTAGGGACATGAAGGAATGTTTGAAACATTCTGAAGAAATGTCTAAAAATTCCCCCTAAACTGGTGAAGGACTCACAGAAAAGAAATAAGTATTATGACCGTCAATCTATGTTTCAAAAGAATGCTAGAAAACCGAATGAAAGGTTGGTTTGTACCATTCGTCATTCAAATATAAATGGCAAAATTAGACGAATTATAAATTCACAATGGCACATCCTTAATGTAAGATCGGAGACTGAGCCTTTGGAGAAACCACTTTTTACCTTAAAAAAGAACAACAATTTGAGGAATCTTTTGGTCAAATCTAGAACAACTATTAGCAAGGACCCTCTGCAAAAGTCAATTTCAGGATTAGATCAGATTACCGGGAATCCTAGGTGTGGTAACTGTGCAGCCTGTTGTGGTGTTATAGTTTCCAACAGCATCACATGTAACAACAAGACGATTGATTTGAAAACTTTGTCAAATTGCATATCCAAAAATGTCATTTATCAGATTTTTTGCCCATGCAATTTGTGGTACGTCGGTGAAACAGCAAGAGAGTTTAGGACGTGGTATTATGAACATAGGTCGTCCTTGAAGACCCAAAAACAGAATGCCCCACTAGTGACCCATTGAGCTGAGCATAAGCATAAGGAGGAGGATATTAGATGGACAGTCTTCGAGAAGATTGTCCCCAAAAGTGGCTGCGATGTACATAAGGAAAGGAAGAAACAAGAGGTATTTTGGATCTTTTATCTGGACACATTTTGTAAAGGACTCAATGAAGAAATTCCATGGCAAAACACCTTATGAGTTTCATGTATCATTAGACCTGAGCTAGGAGATATAGCTTCTTTAGCTTTGGTTCTCCTATGTATACCCTACAATTTAGATATTTTGAGTAACTTAAAAGTATTTTTGACAAACATTTCTACAGTTAGGAGAAGTAGCAAAAAAACTGTTTTATGTTCTTTTTTATATAGTAAAGTTTTTTGGATTTAGGTTTTCTGTGTAGTTAGGTATATATATATATTTGATATTTAGTAGATATTACTCAGGTTTAAGACAATTTTTTTTTTTTTTTCTATATCTTTTCTATTATTTGTTTACACTTGCTAAAATGTCTGCCATGGTTGACAGATGTATGAGCCTCCCCAGAGGAATAGTCCCTTTTCTATGTTGATTTCTTCCTGTAGCCTCGTTTGCAGTGCATTTAAAAAAGGACGCTTTCTCAGAACTGAGCCCTTCTACGGGTCTGAGAACGCTTAAAACATGCGTGTAGCAGGAATTTGAACATCCGTCGCTTTTAAGGTAAGATGTTCCCTAAATAAATGGATGTTTAGCTAAAGAGGAGCACGTAATGTTATTATTAGCGAAGAGTCTGTGTCAACAAGGAGTGAAAGTCTAGTTGTTTTTCAGCCAGTCATTCCGGTTTTTCTTGACTCAGGAGTTTTAATTTTTTACATATTTAGAACATACTGCAATTATCGCAATTTTCCATAAACAGCAATATAATCAGGACATGTTTCTATATTGCGCAGGAGAATGAATGTTTTTCTTTTTATTAGGTGGCTTTGTATTTCTTTGGGAGACTTTATTTATTTGTATAGTTCTGTTGTAATGTTTTTATTTCTTTCTTTGATGTTCACTACTTAGGTTATGGTTTCTGTTTGACGTACTTCACTGCTATACCCTATTTGGGTGTTTTAGCCATCTTGGCATAGGTTTTCACATCCACTGTTTTGCTATATTAGCTACCACTGGCTGGGACAAAAAAACTTTGACAACACTAATTTGTTACGTAGACATTGATATAGTTATATAAGTATATTTTTTATCCTCTTACACTAGATGTATTACTGTGCCTTTGGTGCTTATTATAATCCAGCCCTGTGGAAGGTGGTTGAGAGATTGTGTATATTAGAAGTTCGGAATCCACCGAAACGTGCGTTGGCGACAGAGTACCAAAGTTGAGCATATTGTCAGTTTAAGAATTAAGAAATATTTTTGGTGAAAAAAACAGAGTTTTGGGATCTATAGAAGAGAACTGGATACACATCTTGAAGATTGATGCAATACACTAATTGGTGACTGAATATCAAAGTTGAGTGTAATGACTAGGATGTGACACACATCTTTGAAGATTAAAGTGAGATTCTAGGATGTGATATACAATTATGAGAATTAAAACGAGATTGGTGGAACAAACATCGAATGAGTCAGATAGTTAACTATACATAACCACCAAAGATAAACAAAAGGATATGCTTTATGTTTTTTTCATCTTTGAGTAGTATATTGAAGTTTTGTGTATATTATTTTTTGAAGAAATTATTTACTTGGATAGTTTTTCTTATTGTTTTGGGGTATTGCGATTTTCAATATATTTGTGTTCGTCATTGACATAGTTGGGTGAATGTTGTCTTATGTGTTGTGTTTGTGTCTATGTAGTGTTGCTATTTATTGACTTGCCTTTGGAGGGATGTTATTTACCATTTTATGCATTTGTAAGCCTGTCTTTTTGATATATAATAAAGGTATTTCCTTCTTGACATTATAGGAATATCCCATTATCTTGCTTTTTTCCCTTATTTATAAGATAG
Organism: Pleurodeles waltl; assembly: GCF_031143425.1. Taxonomy (NCBI): domain Eukaryota; kingdom Metazoa; phylum Chordata; class Amphibia; order Caudata; family Salamandridae; genus Pleurodeles; species Pleurodeles waltl. The sequence continues at coordinate 639,745,106 of NC_090444.1, forward strand.
GAGAGGTGCTCTTGTTTCTTAGAATCGTTTCCCTGGTTCGCTCTCCTTATAGTTTCAGGGACCCCTTTGTGTGTATTTTCATAAGGTGTAAGTACCCAAGGTACCCACTACAAACCAGGCCAGCCTCCTACATTGATGATGCAGCGGTGGGATAAGTACTTGCAATTGCTTTACCACTTTGTTACCTGTGCTTTTCACAAGAAAAGCTTGCTCCAATACTTAGAGCATATATACTATATACCTAGAAACAATTTTCTAACTTTCTTAAAAGTTCTTTAAACTTTGCAAAAGTTTTACAAAGTTCTGAAAAGTTCTCTTTTTTTCTCTAAAAAGTTAGCTCTGCTATTCTACTAACTTTTTGCTCACTTTCCTAAACTTTTTTCTTTCAATATGTCTTCTGTAGAAGCTACCCCTAGAGTTGTGAAAACAACATATGAAAATCTTAACTTTAAAAGTTTGAGGGGCCTCTGTATTGAAAGAAGTATAGGGATTGGGAAGAACCCCATTATGGAGTTCCTCTTAAATCTTCTCCTTCAGGATGACCAGGGACTCAGCACTGGTCCAGATGAGACAGGGGAAGAGGTAGAGGATGACTCCAACCAGGAGTGCTCAGAGGAGCAAGATGACAATCCTGGGGAGGGTCCTTCCACACACCTATCTGTCAACAAGCTCCCTAGTATAACTGGTAGTGGGAAGGGTTCACACTCAAGTAGGGCTCCCTTCACCCCTAGAGGCCAAGTCACTAGAGTGGCCCCTTTTAGAGATAGGTCTGCCTCTGCACACTCTCATATTACCTCTGTTTCAGAGGCTTCACATACTTCTAACCCTGTGGACCAGTCCTTAGATAGGGAACTCAGAATGCTGAGGTTAGAGGAGGCCAGACTGAAGCTTTTGCAGCAGCAGATGACCTTAGACAGGGAATCTCTGGCTGTGGAGAAAGAGAGGCATGGTTTGGGGTTAGTTCTCCATGGTGGAAGTAGCAGTTTTAGGAATACAAATATTAGGGAACCCTCATTTGATTCTAGGAATCTGCACAAAGTTGTCCCTCTTTACAAGAATGGTGATGACATGAACAAGTGGTTTACTGCACTTGAGAGGTCCTGTAAAGGTCAGAGGGTCCCTCATGTACAGTGGGCTGCTATCCTTTGGTTATCCTTCTCTGGCAAAGGTAGAGACAGACTTCTTATTGTCAGAGAGGATGATGCAGATAATTACCAAATTCTTAAGAATGCACTCTTGGATGGTCTGGGCTTAACCACTGAACAGTATAGACTTAAGTTCAGAGAGACCAGAAAGGAGTCATCACAGGACTGGACAGACTGTGTAGACTGTTCTGTAAAGGCCCCAGAAGGTTGGTTACATGGAAGTAAGGTGACTGATTATGAAAGCCTATATAACTTAATTCTGAGAGAACATAGTTTGAATAGTTGTGTGCCTGACTTGTTACATCAGTATCTTATGGACTAAGATCTGACCTCGTCCCAAGAATTGGGAAAGAAGGCAGACAAATGTGTCAGAACAATGGTGAACAGAAAAGCTCATACGTGGGGTGACAAGGATGGCAAGAAGAAATATGGTGAAAAATCTCAGGACAAGAATGGGGATAAAAGTAAACACAAAATCCTTCTTCAGGTCCAAAACACTCATCTGTGGGTGGGAATAAAACCTTTTCATCTTCTTCAAACTCTTCACACAATCATAAAAAGCCTTGGTGTTATGTGTGTAGAAATAAAGGCAATTGGCCAGGGGATTTGTCTTGCACAGGTAAAGCCCCTGAGTCTGCCACCGCTAAGACATCAGACTAAAGTGCCCCTAGCAGTAGTGGTAATACTGGTGGGACTACTGGCAATAGTCAAGCTAAGGGTGTAGTTGGGTTCACTTTTGGGACCATAATAGAAACTGGGGTAGACAGTCCCAAGACAGTTTCTGTCACACCTGGTGGCATTGGCCTTGCAACCTTGGCTGCTTGTCCCCTTAACATGGAGAAGTACAGGCAGTCAATCTTAATAAATGGTGTTGAGGCTCAGGCCTACAGGGACACAGGTGCCAGTATCACTTTGGTGACTGAAAACCTGGTGTCACCTGCACAACACCTCCTTGGACAGAAGTACCAAGTTACTGATGTCAATGACTCCACTCACTCTCTCCTCTTAGCTGTAGTTCAACTTAGTTGGGGTGGAGTAACTGGCCCTAATTAGGTGGTAGTATCACCTAGCTTACCTGTAGATTGTCTCTTAGGGAATGACCTAGAGGCCTCAGGTTGGGATGAGGTAGAGTTTATGACCCATGGGTCCATGCTGGATATCCCTGAGGAATTGCTTCCTCTCCTTTCTGGTGAAATGAAAAAGCAAAGGAGAGAAAAAGGCCTGAAAACTCAGGATCCCTCTCCACCAACAGGTAAAAAGGGTATCAAAGTATCCCTTCCCCACCCTGCCTCTAAGGATACGATTCCTGTGGTGGGAGAAACCTCTCCTGGGGTGGAAACTGTACCAAAGGAGCCCTCAGCTACCACAGCTGGACTCCCAGAAGTAAAAGTACCTCTCTGTGGAATTACTAATCCAGATGTGCAAAAGTGCACCATCTTAGTAAATGGAGCAACCCTCCAGCCCTCTCAGAGAAACAACTGTAGTGCAGCAGCCCTGTCCTGGTGTGGAGCTTATAGGACAGCAGCCCTGCCCTGCTCTAACTCAAGAGAAACAGCAACCCTATTCTCTCTTACAGCCATATGGACAAGTTTTTGCCCAGCTATGGCTTTATTGAGACAGCATCCCTGTCTAGCATTTCCTGCATTTGACATAGGCCCAGTGGACCAATCCCACTGCCCAACTTTAAAACATACTCAAAGGAACTCTGAGAATTTACGCTCACACTGTTGGTTAGGTAAAAATCTCCAAACAGGGCGGTTTACATCCCAACAGGGAAGTAACCATAGAGTGAATGATAAAGGGAGTAACCACTCTATTGCAGATCTACTCTCCACTTATCACGGCTTAGACAATAAAGTCTCAACTGGCTATGGTAACCTTATTGTCCTTCGTTTGGGGGGTTGTGTGAGAAAGTAGCCTCTTTCTAGCATGGTTACTCCCAGTTTTGGCCCGTTTGTGAGTGTGTGTCAGTGTGTTTTTACTGTGTCACTGGGATCCTGCTAGCCAGGACCCCAGTGCTCATAGATAAAAACCTATATGTCAGTATGTTTTTGCCTGTCTCACTGGGATCCTGGTGGTCAGGACCCCAGTGCTTATAATTTATGGCCTAATGTGTATGCCTGTGTAGTACCTAACTGTGTCACTTAGGCTCTGCTAACCAGAACCTAAGTGCTTAAGCTCTCTATGCTTTTAAAATTGTCACTGTAGGCCAGTGACTACATTTACCAATTTCTATTGGCATACTGGACCCCCCCTTATAAGTCCCTAGTATATGGTACCTAGGTACCCAGGGCATTGGGATTCCAGGAGATTCATATGGGCTGTAGCATTTCTTATGCCACCCATAGGGAGCTCAGACAAACTCTTGCACAGGCCTGCTATTCCAGCCTGCGTGAAATAATCCACGTTATTTCACCACCATTTTCACAGCACTTAAGTAACGTATAAGTAATCTATGGGGGTCATTACAATATTGGTGGTAAAAACCGCTTACTGCCGTGCAGAAGACCGCCAATACACCGCCGCGGCCGCGGAATTCCGGCACAGCTATTATGACACACATCTCGGAATCCGCCGAAATTCAGACACCCACACAACTCCGCCACACCAAAGGTCAGTGATAAACTGGCGAAAACAAATCCTCCACCTCCACGCCAACAGAAACACGCCCATGCTATTACAACCCACGAATCCACGCGGCGGTCTTTCAACTGCGGTATTCCATTGGCGGTACACACCGCCGCGCTCAAAATACACACACATCTCCAAAACACCGCCACATTGGACAATTCCAAATACACACACCTGATACACATACACACACCACTCCCACACACCCAATACAATATAAAACACACACCCACATCACCTACAAACCCCTACGACCACAATTCACGGACGAAGGGCAGAGAGACAGCACAGCAAAGACAACCCCACAATACAGAGGCACACAACACCATCACCCACACAACATCCACGCACAAAACACCACACACCACTACACATCACCACACACATCAACACTCACACCGCCCCACACATCACACACACCACCCCATGCACGCCAAAGACACTCCCGCTTTTCCGAGGAGGAGCTCCGGGTCATGGTGGAGGAAATTGTCCGGGTAGAGCCACAGCTATTTGGCTCACAGGTGCAGCACACATCCATAGCCAGGAAGATGTAGCTAAGGCGCAGAATAGTCAACAGGGTCAACGCTGTGGGACAGCACCCAAGAAATCGGGAGGACATCAGGAAGAGGTGGAACGACCTACGGGGGAAGGTGCGTTCAACGGTCTCCAGGCACAACATCGCGGTTCAGCGGACTGGCGGCAGACCCCCACAACTAACAACATGGGAGGAGCAAGTCTTGACCATCATGCATCCAGAGGGCCTCGGAGGAGTCGGTGGAGGATGGGACCCTGGTAAGTCAAATCTTAACTATCATATCCCCCACCCTACCTGCATGCTATCACACACCCCCACCCTCACACCCTCCCCTATCACCCCTAATACTCACTAATGTATTCATAAAACAAACTACACATCCCAACACCAAGCCCTGCATGACACAACTAAGCATGGACACCTATCACCTAAGCATGCCCACTGCACATATCCAGAACAACCCCCTAACCATCATCACACAATCCCCCACACAGGAATGCTTGCACTGGGGTACACAGACACCCACCCATTGCACACCATCACACACACACATGCAATAATCATGCTCTTATGCCCCTGCAGGAACACGAAGGACCGTCACCACACCAGAGGGTCCAGACAACACCACTCCACCCCCAGAAGAGGCCCACAGTGACGATAGCAGCTCTGCCCTACTGGAGCCTGGTGACCAGCCCGGACCATCGTGGGCCTCAGGACAGTCGGTTCCCCTTGCACAGGCACAGCCCAACACTGACCTTCCACCCTCTGGTAACACCAGCACAGCACCCACCCAGTGGGCCCAAACCTCCGTACCCAGGACAGGTCAATCAGCGGTGTGTCCACCACTACAGGGAACCCAGGGTAACCCACCACCCCAACAACAACAGGGACCTGGGGGCAGTGGTAGTGGGCACACAGTCCAGGTGACGGAGGCACAGGAACACAGGGGAACTGGGAGGGCTGCTGTGCGACAGGGGGCAGACAGGCCAAGGGAACCCACTCTCCACGAGGCCCTCACCTCCATCATGGGAGCATACCACCACTCCCAGGAGACGATGGCGACGGTCCTGGTCAAGTTTCAGGAGACCCAGCGCCTGCAGGAGGACCAGTATTTGGGGTTCAGGGAGGAGCTCAGGACCATCAGCTCCACCTTGGGCACCATCGTAGGGGTGCTGACGGACATACAGCAGACCCTGAGGGACACTGTGGCCCTCCAAGGGGCCCCTGACACTAGCCAGGACGATGAACTGCCCACCACCTCCGCCAGCGCTAGTGGACAGGACGCCCCGCCACAGGACCACCACACCAGCACCCCACCCCCTGCAGACGGACAACCACCATGCAAGCGGTCCCTGTGAGCCAGGAACAGGACAGAGCAAGATGGCAAGACCCCCACCAGGAAATGAGACCACCCTGACTGTCCCCCCACTGTCCCACTTTGTTACCCTGTCCATACTTGAACTGCCCCAGCGCCACTTCCTATGCCCATATGGGCAGTGCACCTGTGAGACTAATAGACTGGACTCTGCCATGGACATTCCTCCGCCATCACCCCTCACCATTTTACAACCCCCTCCCATTTCTGAGCACTTCAATAAACACCCTTGAAACACAAAACAATCTGGAGTCAGTCTATGATTTGTTAAAATGTAATATCTATGACAGTGTCAAAGTGCGTTGTGAGATGAAAAGGCAACATACCAATGTCACACATCAAAAGTACTTGAAGGATGCAAGTAGATGACACACGTTGGTAACCACACCTGTGAAACCGTAATGGAAAGAAACAACTCAATTACCATACAATCCCAATAAATTACACACAGGATAGAGGAAGACGTGTGACAGTGAATGTAATGGTAAAAATGAAAATGTTCTCACCTGTGTGTCACTGTAAATATTGCTGTATGACTGACTCCCTGTTGTCGTTGTCTTCTTCCTCAGCTTCCTCCTCATCACTGTCCACAGGCTCCACAGGCTCCACAGCTGGCACAACACCGTCATCTGGACCATCCTCCTGCAGAAAAGGCACCTGGCGTCGCAAAGCCAAATTATGAAGCATCGAGCAGGCGATGATGATCTGGCACACCTTCTTCGGTGAATAGAATAGGGGACCACCTGTCATATGGAGGCACCTGAACCTGGCCTTAAGGAGGCCGAAGGTGCGTTCGATCACCCTCCTAGTACGCCCATGGGCCTCATTGTAGCGTTCCTCTGCCCTGGTCCTGGGATTCCTCACTGGGGTCAATAGCCAGGAAAGGTTGGGGTAACCAGAGTTCCCTAATAGCCATACACGGTGCCTCTGGAGTTGACCCATCATATCAGGGATGCTGCTATTCCGCAGGATGTAGGCGTCATGCACCGAGCTAGGGAACATAGCATTAACCTGGGAGATGTACTGGTCTGCCAAACAGACCATCTGTACATTCATGGAATGATAACTCTTCCTGTTCCTGTACACCTGTTCACTCCTGTGGGGGGGGACCAGAGATACATGGGTGCCATCAATGGCACCTATGACGTTGGGGATATGTCCAAGGGCATAGAAGTCACCTTTAACTGTAGGCAAATCTTCCACCTCAGGGAAAATTATGTATCTCCTTACGTGTTTCAGCAGGGCAGACAACACTCTGGACAAGACGTTGGAAAACATAGGCTGGGACATCCCTGATGCCATGGCCACTGTTGTCTGAAAAGACCCACTTACAAGGAAATGGAGCACTGACAGCACCTGCATGTCAGGGAGGATTCCAGTGGGATGGCGGATTGGTGACATCAGGTCTGGCTCCAACTGGGTACATAGTTCCTGGATTGTGGCACGGTCAAACCTGTAGGTGACGATTACATGTCGCTCTTCGATTGTCAACAGGTCCACCAGCGGTCAGTACACCGGAGGATTCCGCCATCTTCTCACATGTCCCAGCTGACGGCGCCTACGAAGGACAACAGCGACGATAAAGTCAATTTTCCTCCAGGTATGTACCCACAGTTACACAGAAGACTACACCAAACACAAAACCCTTCCTGTATGTGTGTTGAGTGTAGGCCTAGCTATGTGTGACGCAGAAGTAAATGAAGCCATGTGGGCCCCTGAAATGGCGGCTGCCTGACCTCTAAACTGGGACAATGGGATTGTGGGGTACCTGCGCTGGCGTTGCACACCGTCGCGGTAGGCAGTCGTAGACCGCGGCGCAATGCTGCATTGGTTAACATAGGACCCTATGGGTCCCAGGAGCCAATGAACAGGTGCGCCGGCGGTGATGATACGCACCGCCGCAGACGTCACCGCCGCGGACATCACCGCCATTTTCACTAGATACCTGACCTTCGACAGGAGAGGACCTACACTGCACGTGCTGCTGTGACCTCGGTCTGGAAGCGACGATGGCTGCTGCGTCTGGGGAAAGGGCCCCTGCCTTCACTGCTTAGGAGTTGGAGAAACTTGTAGACGGGGTCCTCCCCCAGTACACGCTACTCTACGGTCCTCCAGACCAACAGGTTAGTACACAGGGAGCACGTTGTATGGGCTAGGCCTGGGTGGAAAGGGCTGGTTGTAAGAGGGAAGGGTGCAGAGTTCAGGGAACATTAATGCATGTGAATGAATGGGCCACATGGCTAGAGTAGGGAGAGGGCCACTCACATCGACGGTGCAGTTGGTAATGACTTTTCGTCTTCCCTTGTGCATGTCATGTAGGTCACCGCCCACCAGAAGAGGGACATTTGGCGTGCCATCGCCAAGGACGTCCGGACCCTGGGGGCCCACCAGAGACAGGGCACCCACTGCCGGAAAAGATGGGAGGACATTCGCCGCTGCAGCAAGAAGACGGCGGAGGCTCAGCTGGGGATGGCCTCCCAAGGTGGGAGGGGTGTCTGTCGCACCATGACCCCCCTGATGTTCCGGATCCTGGTGGTGGCCTACCCTGAGTTGGATGGGCGCTTGAGGGCATCACAGCAGACACAAGGGGGTGAGTACAACATCATTCTGCGGACTTTGCGTCATTAGAGGGGTCTGGTTGGGGGAGGAGGGCTGTGGGTGTACCTAGGCCAGCCAGAAATACGTTGACTACGCCCCTCTGTAATGCAGCCCATGTGACACTCTACACCCACGCAGTAGAGAGACAAGTACAGGTATATATGCCCCTGTGGCATCCATGTGTGCAGATGTCCACCATAGCCATGTAGGCCAGATCCCAAGAATTGCATATGCAGAGGCCAGGAGCACGGCGTAGTGCAGGGGGCTGCTGTGTCTGTCTTGTCCGCCAACGGTATCGGTATGCCATGCACTCAACCTGTTCTTTTTCTGTCTTCCCCCCCCCACCTTTTTGTGCTCTCCCTGTTCTTTTGTGCATCAGCATCATCTGGCGGAGGTACAGTGGCACCGGAGCACGAGGGAGCTGCATCCCACATGGCCATGGAGGGCCACACCACGGACTCAGAATGCACCAGTGGGACGGAGGGCGAGGGGAGCTTCACGTCGGCCACCGGATCACCAACCAGCGACACGGACTCGTCCGCCGATGAGAGCTCTCTTGTGGTGGCGGCACAATCTGTGCGCCCCACTTCTACAGGTACAGCCGCCACCTCCCCTACCAGCACTGCCCTCCCAGCAGCCCCTCAGCGTTCGCCCCGTGCCCGCTCACCCAGGAGGGTGGGCATCACCTTCAGGCCCTGCCCCAGTCACCCCTGCTGCCCTCAGTGAGGAGGCCATTGACCTCCTCAGGTCACTCACTGTTGGGCAGTCTACCATTGTGAATGCCATCCAGGGTGTAGAAAGGGAGTTGCAACAGGGTAATGCATTCCTGGAGGGCATTCTTTCTGGTCAGGCTGTCCTTCAGCGAACCCTGCAATCTCTGGCCTCAGCACTGATGGCAGCCATTGTCCCTGTGTCTAGCCTCCCCCCTCCAACCTCCTCCACCCAGACCCAGTCCCCTGCACCCCAGCCCATCCCAAGCACACCTACAGACCAGCATGCACACAAGTGAACACACACAAGTAGCTCAAGCAAACATAGGCACCACACAACCCACAGGCACTCACGCAAGCCTCACCCACATACAGACACAGCAACATCCACTGCCTCCACTGTGTCCCCCCTCCTCCTCTTCTGCCTCCTCCCTCCCAGTCTCGTCTAAACACACACCTGCATGCACTACATCTACAGGCACCAGGAATCGCAACAGAACACCCAGCACCACTTCCCGCTCACCTGCACTCACCACCTCCACTGCCATTTACACGTCCCCTGTGTCCTCTCCCAGTGTGTCTGTGACGCCCCCTCCCAAAGTACACAAACGCGGGCACCCACACACCCAACATCCATCCACCTCACGACAGCCTCCAGTACCTGCACCTGCACCCAAAACACCTAAAGTGACACCTCCTACAACCACCTCCTCTTCCTCCACTCCCAGGCCCCCTCCAACTACCCATCCCAGTGTTCGTCAGAAACTGTCCCTCTGTAAAGTTGACCTTTTTGCCCCCACCCCCCCTCCAATTCATCAGTCCCGTCGTAGCGCCTCAGCCAAAAAGCCTCCAATACCAGTGGTGCCTGTTCAAGGTGTGTGGAGTGCACCGGCCACCAGGGCAGGCAATATGACCCGGAGCCAAGGCACTGGCAGCCCACCCCCTGTAAAGGCTCTGAAATTGGAAAGTGGACGACGGACCGTGTGAAGACTCCTGGAGGGGAAACAACTCACGGGGGTCCCAAGGGGATTGGAGAGTCAGCTGTGACTCCACCAAAGGTGGGGAAGGGCCAGAGTTAGTCTGCCCAGCCTGTTCTGAGTATCACGGCGGAGAAGGGCGGCATCATTCCCGGCGGTCAAGACGCCACCGCCAGCACCGTCGTCACTGGTCCGGAGACCACCGCCAGAGTCATTGCCCAGGAGGGCCCAAGTATCGCCACTGGTCAGGAGACCACCGCCACCGCCGGATTCAGTGCCCAGGAGGGCCCAAGTATCGTCACTGGTCAGGAGACCACCGCCGGAGTCATTGCCCAGGAGGGCCCAAGTATCGTCACTGGTCAGGAGACCACCGCCACAGCCGGATTAATTGCCCAGGAGGGCCCAAGTATCGTCACTGGTCAGGAGACCACCGTCGGAGTCATTGCCCAGGAGGGCCCAAGTATCGTCACTGGTCAGGAGACCACCGCCACCGCCGGAGTCAGTGCCTAGGAGGGCCCAAGTATCGTCACTGGTCAGGAGACCACCGCCGGAGTCATTGCCCAGGAGGGCCCAAGTATCATCACTGGTCAGGAGACCACCGCTGGAGTCATTGCCCAGGAGGGCCCAAGTATCGTCACTGGTCAGGAGACCACCGCCACCGCCGGAGTCAGTGCCCAGGAGGGCCCCGGCTGCCACAGCACAGGTGGGCTATGAGGGAACGTCATGCCACACACCAATGCCCAGTCTAGGGAACGTCATGCCACACACCAATGCCCAGTCTAGGTAACTTCATGCCACACACCAATGCCCGTTCCAAAACCGCCATGGTAAAGCACCGCTGAACAGTCCAGAACCGCCATGGCAAAGCACTGCTGAACAGTCCAGAGACCGCCATGGCAAAGCACCACTGAACAGTCCAGAGACGGCCATGGCAAAGCACCGCTGAACAGTCCAGAGACCGCCATGGGAAAGCACCGCTGAACAGGGCATGCACTGCTGAACAGGGCAAGCACTGCTGAACAGTCCAGAACCGCCATGGCAAAGCACCGCTGAACAGTGCAGAGACCACCATGACAAAGCACCGCTGAACAGGGCATGCACCGCTGAACAGGGCAAGCACCGCTTAACAGTCCAGAACCACCATGGCAAAGCACCGCTGAACAGTCCAGACACCGCCATGGCAAAGCAACGCTGAACAGTCCAGAGACCGCCATGGCAGAGCACCGCTGAACAGTCCAGAACCGCCATGGCAAAGCACCACTGAACAGTCCAGAGACCGCCATGGCACAGCACCGCTGAACAGGGCATGCACCGTGTAAGAATGAAAAGACCGGCACATCAAGCATCGTTAACCAATGTGCAGCTGGGACAGTTTCGGGACAGGAACTTTCACGGGGAGACTAATCCAGTCTGGGCACCAGTCCCCCTTCAGAGCCAGTGGCGGCTGTTATCTACTTGTGAAATTGTGGCTTTGCACTCCCCAGGATGGAACAGTGGGCAAGCCACCCACTGTAGAGACTTGAGAGACTGTGGCTTTGCACTCCCCAGGATGGAACAGTGGGCAACCCACCCACTGTAGAGACTTCAGAGACTGTGGCTTTGCACTCCCCAGGATGGAACAGTGGGCAACCCACCCACTGTAGAGACTTGAGAGACTGTGACTTTGCACTCCCCAGGATGTAACAGTGGGCAAGCCACCCACTGTAGAGACTTGAGAGACTGTGGCTTTGCGCTCCCCAGGATGGAAAAGTGGGCAACCCACCCACTGTAGAGACTTGAGAGACTGTGGCTTTTCACTCCCCAGGATACATCAATGGGCATGGAGCCCCGTCGTGGATCTGGCTTTGCACTCATCCGGCTGAGGTGCCCCCCCTTCCCTTCCCCCTGAGGTGCCTGTAGTATTTCGATCTGATGCCCCGGCAGTGTTCTCTCTGATTGTGGACAGGTATCTACTGTGGGCCTCGCCCATGCATTTTTGGACTAGTGGTGCACGGACATTGATATGTGCATATCTGCACTACTTCTCGTAATGTATATATTTCTGGCTGATTTGATTATATATCTGTATATTTTTGACAGACATGTATATTGCTACATTACAATGTTTGAACTGATTTCGCTTTGTCTTTGCATTCTTCCGGGGGGATTGTGGGTTGTTACTGTGATTTTTATGGATGCATTGGTGTGTATGTTGTAATATGCGAGGGTGGGGGTGGGGGTGTTTCGTGTGTGTCCCCCTAACTTTTGCATCCCTTCCCCCCCATGTCGTAGGTGCAGTACTCACTGTTGTCTTCGGCCGCGCCGGTGTTGGTCTTCGTAGATGAGTAGGAATACAAGGGCCGGTAGAATGTGTAATTCGGGCTCCATGGAGTCCTCGTTCCTCGTGGGATGTGTTCAGGTGAGCGTTTTCCCATTGCAGTAACTGTTTCCGCTGTGTTTTTATCCACGGTGAATCCGCCCCGGAAAAGGTGGCGGATTGGCCTGTTGTAATACTGTGGGCCCGTACATTGTCTTCCGCCTGGCTGTTGGCGGTGACCGCTGCGCTGCTTGTCTTTTCCTGCCGTGGCGGGCAGTGTGTTAAAGTGGCTGTCTTTTTTGGCGGTTTCCGCCAGGGTCATAATTCCCTTTTTTTGTCCGCCGGACTGATTGCGGTATTGCCGCACCTTTAACACCGTCCGCCAGGGTTGTAATGACCCCCTATATGTCTAACCTTCACTTGCTGAAGGTTAGGTGCAAAGTTACTAAGTGTGAGGGCACCCTTGCATTAGCAAAGGTGCCCCCACATAGTTTAGGGCCATTTCCCCGGACCTTGTGAGTGAGGGGACACCATTACACATGTGCACTACATATAGGTCAATACCTATATGTAGCTTCACAATGGTAACTCCGAATTTGGCCATGTAACATGTCTAAGATCATGGAATTGTCCCCCCATTCCAAATGTGGTAGTGGGGTGCCAATTTCATGCATCCTGGGGGCTCCAACATGAACCCCCGGTACTGCCAAACCAGCTCTCTGAGGCTTGCACTGCAGCTACAGCTGCTGCCACCTCACAGACAGGGTTCTGCCCTCCTGGGGTCTGGGCAGCCCAGTCCCAGGAAGGCAGAACAAAGCATTTCCTCTGCGAACAGGGTGATACACCCTCTCCCTTTGGAAATAGATGTTACATGCTGGGGAGGGGTAGCCTCCCCAGCCTCTGGAAATGCTTTGAAGGGCACAGATGGTGCCCTCGCCATAAACCAGTCTACACCGGTTCAGGGACCCCTTCTCCCCTGCTCTGGTGTGAAACTGGACAAAAGAAAGGGGAGTGACCAGTCCCCTGTCCATCATCACCCAGGGGTTGTGCCCAGAGCTCCTCTAGTGTGTCCCAGACTTCAGCGATCTTGCTTTGCAAGGTGTGGGGGCACTCTGGAGGCCTCTGAGTGGCCAGTGCCAGCAGGTGACATTAAAGACCCCTCCTGATAGGTCCTTAGCTGATAAGGTAGCCAGTCCCCCTCTCAGGGCTATTTAGGGTCTCTCCTGTGGGTTCTTTTCAGATTCTGCTTGTAAGTTTCCTTCAGAAATCCTCTGCAACAACTTCAGACTCTTCTGACCTCGGATCAAACGCAGCCTGCTCCTAGAAACGCTGTAACTGCAACAAAGTGTATACAAGAGACACTTTTCTTCAGCAACCTCAGCTCCAAGTCAGCAACTGCAACAGTTTCCACAGTGTGTACACTCTGGCGACTCCCTGTCTTCATCCTGCACCAGAAGGACCGAAGAAATCTCCTGTGGAGTGACGGAGTCACTCCCTTGCTCCAAGCAGGCACCTTCCAAGACGACGACCAGTACCCTGGGACTACTCTCACAGCAACCAGCATGCTCCTAAGGGCACAGAGGGTGGACATCATTGACACAGACTATTCTGAGGTCCTGCTGATGCAATTTGGAGGACGTAAGACCTTGCCTTCCCTGAAAGCGATGGTACCCCTTTTTTCTGTGTCTTTTTTGCCTCCTGAGGCCTCTGTGCACTCTTTTCAAAATTCCTTCATGCACAGCCTCGCCCAGGTCCCCAGCACTCAATCCTCCAATGCTCAACTCGCTGAGTTGTTCTCCGGCGGTGTGGGACTTCTTTTGTTGTGCTGTATCAACTGTGTTTTGCACCTCCTTTGAACCCTCCTGCAACTCCTGGGGGTGCTGACTGGCATTCCGAGGGCTCTGTAAAGTGCTGAGAGCCCCCTCTTCCCCCTCACAGAGAGTTGAGGCCCCCAGGTCCCACCTGGGTCCATCCAGAGCTATTTTGATGCAAAATGCACTTTTGTAGTAACCAAGGCTAGTTGTCGCTTTCCAACACAAAATCTCATCTGCAACAATCTTCACGCCGTGGGACATCTTTTGCATCATGCAGAAACCCGCTGGAATCTTCCTAGGGTGCATTCCTTGCATCTTCAACTAACTGGGGACTCTTCTTTTGCACCCTCTTCTGGGTTGGCAGGGGCTCCTGTCCTTCCTGGAAATTCTTTCGACTTCTGGACTTGGTACCCTTCCTTTGCAGGTCTTCAGGTCCAATAATCCAACAATTCTTCTTTGCAGACTTGGTTGGCTGCTGCAAAATCCCCAAAACAAGGTGTAGTGTGTCCTAAGGAAACTTGCAGTACTTTACTCCTGCTTTTCTGGGCTCTAGGGTGTGGTAATTTACTTACCTTTACTGTATTCTTACTCTCCCAGTGATTCTGCACACACTATACTTGTCTAGGGGGGAATTTGTGATTCACTTTCTTAGTATATGGTTTTTGTTGCCCCTAGACCTATTTTCTCCCATTGCATTCTATAGGATTTCCTACTGTTTGCATTGTTCTATGACTATTTAATTGTCCAATTTTGGAGTCTAGTGTATATATTGTGTATAATACTTACCTCCAGAAGAAGTATTGTCTCTAAGATATTTTTGGTACTGTGCCACCCAAATAAATACCTGTTTTTTTGGTAACACTGAGTATTGTCTTTACTTGTGTATAAGTACTGTGTAACTATAAGTGGTATTGCAGGAGCTTTGCAGGTCTCCTAGTTCAGCCTAAGCCGCTCTGCTATAGCTACCTCTATCAGCCTAAGCTGCTAGAACACTACTACATTTCACTAATAGGGGATAACTGGACCTGGTATAAGGTGTAAGTACCCAAGGTACCCACTACACTCCAGGCCAGCCTCTTACAGTTACTAGTGCTTTTCACAAGAAAAGTGTACTCCAATACTTAAAGCTATATACAATTGTGACTAGCAGTCATTTTTCACTTTCTAAAAAGTTCTTTCAAACTTTCTAAAAGTTTTCAAAAGTTCTGAAAAGTTTTTATTTTCTCTAAAAAGTTAGGCCGAGTAGTTTGATAACTTTTTACTCCTCTCCCTAACCTCTTTCTTTCACTGTGTCTGTTTTAAGGCTACCCCCAGGGTTGCGAAGACCACTTATGAAAGCTTGAATTTCCAAAGTCTGAGCTGTCTCTGCTTAGAAAGAAGTTTATGGATTGGGAAGAACCCTAACAAGGAATTTCTCTTGAATCTCCTCTTGCAAGATGGCCAGGAACATCCAACTGGTCAGGTACAGTCAGAAGGGGAGGTAGAGGGAGATTCCACCCAGGTAGATTCAGGGGAGCATTCTGAAGATCCAGGGGAGGGTCCTTCCAGAGATCTTTCCATAAACATGCCTCCCAGTGTAGCTGGTACTGGGAAGGGGTCACACACAGGTAGGGCACCCTCCACACCTAGAGGCCAGGTCACTAAAGTAACTCACGTTAGGGAAAGGTCTTCCTCTGCTCATTCCCATGTCACTTCGGTATCAGAAGTGTCCCACACATCCAACCTTGAGGATTAGTCCCTAGATAGAGAACTCAGAAAGCTAAGGTTGGAGGAGGCCAGGCTGAGGTTACAGAACAACAGTTGGCCTTAGACAGGGAATCCCTGGCTTTGGAAAGGGAAAGACAGGGGTTGGAGTTAGTTCCCCATGGGAACAGCAGCAGCAGTAGTTTCAGAAACTCCAGTGTTTGAAAACACACATTTGATTCCAGAAACTTGCACAAGGCTGTTCCCCCTTACAAAGATGTGGATGACATTTACAAGTGGTTTGCTGCACTTGAGAGGTCCTGTAAAGTTCAGAGGGTGCCTCAGACACAGTGGGCTGATATCCTGTGGTTGTCTTTCACTGGCAAAGGGAGAGACAGACTCCATATTGTCAGAGAAGATGACTCAGGCAACTACCATGTTCGGAAAAGTGCACTCTTAGATGGATTAGGCTTAACCACTGAACAATATAGAATCAAGTTCAGATAAACCAGAAAAGAGTCTTCACAGGATTGGATAGATTTTGTAGACTGTTCAGTGAATGCCTTATAATGTTGGTTGAATGGCTTATACAATCTGATTCTGAGAGAGCATATTCTTAACAATTGTGTGTCTGATTTGTTGTACCAATATCTTGTGGACTCAGATCTGACCTCTCCACAAGAATTGGGAAAGAAGGCAGACAAATAGGTCAGAACAAGAGTTAGCAGAAAAGCTCATACAGGTGGTGTCAGGGACAGCAAAAAGAAAAATGCTGAAAAATCTCCGGACAAGCATGGCGATAGAAGTAAGCACGAAGATAATTCTTCCTGTCCGCAACATTCCTCTGGTGGAGAGGATAAATCATCTTCCTCCTCTTCTCACTCTGCACATAATAACAAGCCTTGCTGCTATGTGTGCAGAGGTAAAGGCCATAGACCAGGGGATAAGTCCTTCCCAGGTAAAGCCCCTGATCCTACCACCATTAAGCTCAAGTGCCCTTAGCAGAAGTGGTAATAGTGGTGGGACTACCGGCAAACGTCAAACAAAGGGTGTAGTTGGGTTCACTTTTGGGTCCATCATAGAAACTGGGGTAGACACTCCCAACACAGTTTCTGTCACACCTGGTGGCATTGGCCTTGCTACCTTGGCTGCTTGTCCCTTTAACATGGACAAGTACAAGCAGTCAATTGTGATAAATGTTGTTGAGGCCCAGGCCTACAGGGACACAGGTGCCAGTATCAGTTTGGTGACTGAAAGCTTGGTGTCACCTGCACAACACCTCCTTGGATAGAAGTATCAGGTTACTGATGTCAACAACTCCACTCAGTCTCTCCCCTTAGCTGTAGTGCAACTTAGTTGGGGTGGAATTCCTAGCCCAAAGCAGGTGTTGGTATCACCAAACTTACCTGTAGACTGTCTCTTAGGGAATGACCTGGAGGCCTCAGGTTGGGCTGAGGTAGAGTTTAGGACCCATGCATCCATGCTGGGTATCCCTGAGAAATTGCTTCCTCTCATTTCAGATGAAATGAAAAAGCAAAGGAGAAAAAAAGCCCTGAAATATCAGGATCCCTCTCTACCAACAGGTATAAAGGGTATCAAAGTATCCATTCCCCACCTCACCACTAAGGATACCATTCCTATGGTGGGAGAAACTTCTCCTGGGGTGGAACCTGTCCCAAGGGAGCCCTCATCTATCACAGCTGGACTCCCAGAGGTAAAAGTACCTATCTGTGGAACCACTAAACAAGATGTGCAAAATTTTACTGTTTTAGTAAATGTGGAGCAACCTTCCAGCCCTTCCAGAAAAACTTTAGTGGCATTGTCTTCCTTACGACAGCAACACTGTCTTGACATAGGCCCAGTGGACCAATCCCACTGCCCAACAATAAAACTTACAATTAGAAACTCTGAGAACTTACACTTGCACTGTTGTCTAGGCAAAAATCTCCAAACCGAGCGGTTTATATCCCCACAGGGAAGTAACCATAGAGTGGATGATAAAGGGAGTAAACACTCTATTGCAGATCTACTCTCCACTTATCATCACTCATATAATAAAGTCTCAACTGGGCAAGGTTAGCCATATTGTCCTTTGTTGGGGGGGGTATGTGAGAAAGTATCCTCTTTCTAGCATGTTATCCCCATTTTTGGCCTGTTTGTGAGTGTTTGTCAGTGTGTTTTTACTGTCTCACTGGGATCCAGTGCTTATGCTCTGTCTACTTACCAAATTTGTCACTATAGTTTAGTGACTCCATATCCCAATTCTAATTGGCACACTGGACCCCCCTTATAAGTCCCCAGTATATGGTACCTAGGTGCCCAGGTCATTGGGGTTCCAGGAGATCCTTATGGGCTGCAGCATTTCATTTGCCACCCATAAGGAGCTCAGACAAACCTTTCTTCAGGACTGCCACTGCAACCTGAGTGAAAGAGTGCACACACTATTTCACAGCCGTTGTCACTGCACTTAACTAACTTATAAGTTACCTATATGTCTAACCTTCTTTTACTGAAGGCTAGGTGCAAAGGTACTGTGTGTGAGGGCACCCTTGCACTAGCAAAGGTGTCCCCACTTTGCCCAGGGCCAATTACTCAGACTTCGTGAGTGAGGGGATACCATTACACGCGTGCACTACATATATGTCAATACATATATATAGCTTCACAATGGTAACATCAAATATGGCCATGTGAAGTGTCTAAGATCATGGAATTGTCCCCCCATTCAAAATCTGGTATTGGGGGCCCATCCTATGCACCCTGGGGGCTCTACCATGGCCCCCCAGTACTGCCAAACCAGCTCTCTGAGGTTTCCACTGCAGCCCCAGCTACTGCCACCTCACAGACAGGCTTCTGCCCTCCTGGGGCTTTAGCAGCTCAATCCCAGGAAGGCAGAACAATGCATTTACTTTGGTGTTACACCCTTTCCCTTTGGACATAGGTGTTACAGGCTTGGGAGGGGTAGCCTCCTAGAGCCTCTGGAAAAGCTTTGAAGGGCACAGATGGTGCCCTCCATGCATAAGCCAGTCTACACTGGTTCAGGGACCCCCAGTCCCTGCTCTGGTGCGAAACTGGACAAAGAAAAGGGGAATTACCACTCCCCTGTCCATCACCACCCCAGGGGTTGTGCCCAGAGCTCCTCTTGTTTGTCCCTGGCTTTAGCCATCTTGGATTCCAAGGTGTGAGGACACTCTGGAGACCTCTAAGTGACCGGTGCCAGCAGGTAATTTCAGAGACCCCTCCTGATAGGTGCATACCTGGGTAGGTAGCCAATCCCCCTCTCAGGGCTATTTAGGGTTGTGAACTACAACTTCAGCTCCAGCCAGCATTTGCAACAGTTTCCAAGGTGTGCACGCTCTGAGGACTGCCTGTCTTCATCCTGCACCAGAAGAACCGAAGGAATCTCCTCTGGAGTGGCAGAGTCACTTTCCTGCTTCTGCAGGCACCCTTCTGCAATGATGACTGGTACTCTGGGACTCCTCTCCTGGTGACAAGCGTGCTCCCTG
The DNA here is from genome assembly GCF_031143425.1 of Pleurodeles waltl. Taxonomy (NCBI): domain Eukaryota; kingdom Metazoa; phylum Chordata; class Amphibia; order Caudata; family Salamandridae; genus Pleurodeles; species Pleurodeles waltl. The sequence continues at coordinate 639,764,376 of NC_090444.1, forward strand.
GAACACAGGTGGTGGACTGACGTGACCTAGACTGTCCTAAAGTCCAGCTGTCCAAATTTGGTTGAGGTAAGAGCTTGACTCACTGTGCTGCAACAGTAAGCCTGTGCACCATGTCTTCTCCAGCTCCTTGGACTTCTGTGCACTTCTTCCAAGAATCCTTCATGCACAGTGTAGCCCAGGTCCCCAGCACTCCAACCTGCGATGCACAACTCAGTGAGTTGTTCTCCGGCGGCATGGGACCTTCCTTTATAGTGCTGCGACGACCTCATTTTGCATCTTCTTTGTCCCTGTGTTCTGGGACTCCTGTGGGTGCTGCCTGGTCTTCTGTGGGCTATCTGAAGTGCTGAGAGCCCCCTCTGTCTCCTCAGTCCAAGTTGAGATCCCCAGGTCCCTCCTGGATCCAGGCAGATCCATTTTGACGCAAACCGAGTACTATCATGAACCAAGGCTTGTTGACAGAATCCAGCAAACAGCCTGCATCCAACAACTCGACGTGGGACATCACCAGCACCAAACAGGAACCCACAGCCATCTTCTTTGGTGCGCTCCTGTACTCTTCTTCTAACCGGATAATCCACTTTTGCACCATCTTCTAGGTTGGCAGGGGCTCCTGTCCTTCCTGGACTCTTCTTCAACTTCTGGACTTGGTCTCCTCTCTCCACAGGTCTTCAAGTCCAGGAATCCATCGTTTGTTGCTTGCAGTCTTGCTTGGTTCTTGCAAAATCTCTTATCCTGACTTGTAGTGTGTCCTGAGGAAACTTGCTGTACTTTGCTCCTGCTTTACTGGGCTCTAGGTTGGGGTACTTTACTTACCTTTGGTGTTTTCTTATACTCCCAGCACCCCTCTACACACTACAATTGCCTAGTGGAAATACTTGATTCACATTCCACTATTGTAGTATATGGTTTGTGTTGACCCTAGGCCCGTTGCAATCTATGGTATTTTCTACTGTGTGCACTATTCTATGACTGTTTACTGACCTGATTTTAGTTACTAGTGTCTATATTGTGTATAATACTTACTTCCAGAAGGAGTATTGCCTCTAAGATATTTTTGGTCTTGTGTCATTAAAATAAAGTACATTTATTTTTGGTAACACTGATCATTGTCTTTTATTGTGCATAAGTATTGTGTAACTATAGTGGTATTGCAGGAGTTTTGCATGTCTCCTAGTTCAGCCTAAGCTATTATACTACAGCTACCTCTAGACAGCCTAAGCTGCTAGAACACTGCAAGATTTCACTAATAAGAGCTTACTGCACCTGGTATAAGGTGTAAGTACCTTATGTGCCCATTCCAAACCAGGCCAGCCTCCTACACAGGCCCTTGGCCGGGAGGTTCAGGGTGGGGTTAAGGCCCATTCCACACAAGCTATGGCTGCTTCCTGGGCTGAATGGCCGCAGGTTCACTTCTGGGATATTTGTAAGGATGCCACCTAGTCCTTTCTTTCTACTTTCATTACCAAGAATTGTCCTTTGGCTCCGAGCTCCTGGTTGCCGCTGCTTCCTCCTCCTGAAGAGGCTCCTTGGATATGGAATGTTCATATCAATGGCTTGTGGTCTGCTGTGTGCCAGGGTCTCTGTTTTTTGTGGCTCATTAAAATTTGCACTGCACTGATTGTGTTCCTTCTTGTTCTTTCGTGTGGCTGCTGAAAGTGGTCTTGCTTGGGCATTCCTCCTTCGTTTGGGATGGAACGAGGAAGGCGATGAGGAGGTAATGCTCGGATTACTTACTGGTAAACTTCATTACTCTGATTCTTCCTTCCTCATCCCATTCCGTACATTCCTCCCTCCTTGTACTTTCATTCCTTCATCTGCCGGTGTTGTGGTGATTGGTGATACACAGATAGTTCCGGGAGAGAAGAAGGGCTATATGCTCCTTGTCATTCTTCTCTTTCACAGAAAGGGAAGAAGTAACTTTCTAGACGTGACGTGCGGAGTGAATAAGGCATGTCACTCTATTCGTTTGGAATGGGTTGAGGAAGGAAGAGTCGGAGTAATGAAGATTACTGGTAAGTGATCCGAGTATTAAATGGGAACGTAATGTAGAAACATGGAAAACGGACCATATAGATTGTTAACTGGAGCCCTATTATGTTGGTGGTGATACAATGAAATTGTATTTAAGACCTCAGGTTCATGTCTGTTAATTCAAGGGCAAACCTCATTGCTAGATAATAATAAAAAAAATTCTAGCTAATGCTTCAAGAATTTTAAATTCTATAAAGGACATAGAGGCGAGGATTACGCTTCTCCTTCTTTGCTATTTGTTGTAAAAAATACATAGCACCCAATCACAACAGACTTTAATAAAACTACATTTCCCAATAACACAACGTCATGTCCTCTGCACCAATGACGGTCTTCACCATATATATATATATACATAAATATATATATAAATATATATATATATATAAATATACTTCTCTGGTGCCATTTTCTTCCTCTTTCTTTGCCCAATGACGTGGCTTGAACTTGAGTCTTCACACATATGTGCATAGGCTTTAAGTGGATCCACTGCTTGAATCAACCGAACTTGAAGGCCATGAATTCAAAGGGTGACCAACAGGGTCTGGATATGCCAAAGTAGAGAAATAAGCATCTCTTCATTCATTCTTTTGTTCTGAATCTGGCATAAGATAGAAGAGGACCTAATAATATCTAAGAGTCTGACACATAGTTCATCATTATTAACTTTCACAATTTGGGAGGGAAAAAATCATCAACATACTTATCATCTATGTTATTACATAAATCTGTAATATGATGAAACAGATAAATGATTGGGTTAGATAATCCTTGCCTCCGTGTCCTTAATAGAATTTTAAAATTCTTTACACGTTAGCTATAAAAAATGTTATTCTCTGTCAGGATCAGGGCCTTCTGATTATGCTTGTTTTTTAAGCTGACATATAACTAACACTGCAATACCTAGAATTTGTTTATAATAACAAATTTTAAATGTGGAATCGGTGGACCAGTCTGCTGCTTTCATAATGTCCTGTAGCTGAGAACCTAAGTTGAAGGACTGAGAAGCCATGGCTCCTCTCACTGAGCGTCCACCAAATATGAACGTGTCTATGCCTGCTTCTGCAAGAATCCATTTTACCCAGTGAGCTAATGTGGCGGAAGACACTGGGTGAAAAGGGTTCTGAAGGGCAATCAGTAGTTGCCCAACATTATACTGCCAAAACTCTCTAGTGCGGTCCTCATATTCTTTTAGGCAATATACAACACACAGTTTGTGATTCTCTGGAAAACTAGTATAGGTGATTTGTTTAGAGAATGTCTTTGTGTGAGTCAAGATGGAAAACGTGACCCCTTCCGGGGAAAAGGCTCAACCCGAAAGGTCAAGGGCCTTGACGTCTGACACTCTCCTACCAGGATACCAGACATAATAAGAGTTAACTTGGCAGAAAGCTGTTTCCTAGATAAATCAGCGTTGCATGGCCAACGTTGCAAGAATTTTAGAATGCTGTCAACATCCTACAAATTTGAATATCTGGGAACGGGAAGATTGGAGAGGCGGATACCAGAGGATGTTCCCTTATGGGCTTACCTTCTATAAAACTATGACCTGCCGAAATAGCAGAGCGATAATTGTTGACTGAACAATAACAAAGTCCACTGGAAGCCCTCTCAGCTAAGAAATTGAAGACAAACATAATGGGTGTCCCCAGAGGATCCACACCCTGTGGGTCGCACAAACCCAGCCACTTTCACCATGCTGAGCAGTACCTCTTGTGAGTGGATTCAGACCAATGTGTAGAGATGAAGTAATAGCTTGGTCTGAAAGGTTCGGCACAAACATTTCATCTGGCAATGCGTCAAGCCAGAAGCTGAAGCTTGCCCTCCTGAAGAAGGGGATGCCTGTGACCCATCGGGTCTGTCAATAGGTCCGGCACAGATGGTATCACCACCGGACAATCCTGAGACATTTCTAAAAGAATAAGGAACCAGGGTTGAACTCTCCAAAGCGGAGTGATCAAAATCAGTTCCGCTTGTTGACGGAGCGCTTGAACTGTCACCCTCAGAATCATGAGGAACGGGGGAAAGGCTTAGTGCAGGTGACTGTTCCATTGCTGAAGGAAGGCATCAGTGGAGCTAGCTAGGGGGATCGGTCTGCACGAGAAGAACCAAGGCAGTTGATGAGACAGGCGTGATGCAAACAGATCTGTGTGACACAGTCCCCAGCGGGCCTGAAGAGCTCAGAATACTGAGTGGAAAATCCTCCATTCGCTGGAACCTCTGAGATATCTTGAGTTTCAATCTGCCACCACATTCCATTGGCTGAGGAGATATTCTGCAGTCACTGAAATGCAATGTTGGAGGCAGAGGCGGCAAAAGTTCTTTGCAACCTCTGTCATGATTCGGGAACGTGTTCCCCCTAATTTGTTGATATAGTGGATGCGTTAACTCTTCAAGGGGGACTTCATATCCCATATTGCTCTTTGGCCCAGGGAGGTGGCCATTTCCTGCCACAGCTGCTCCCACTTGCCACACCAACGACCCCTATAAAGCACTAGGGAGCACTTCACAGTGCCAGACATGCCCGGGCCAATGGTGAGCCCATCCACGTCCGTTGGAGCCTGAAGGAGGCTGGGATGGACCACCCTCCTAACATTTACCATCAAGTAGGCCTTGCTGGTGTTTTTCTTTTCTTTTTTGTTGTATCCTCTTACAGGTTGTTCTATTGCTCTAACTGACCATCAAGCACTTATCTACTAATCACAGCCCTTTTGATAGGTAAAAGAAAAGCAACTGAGGGTGGGGCAGGGGTGGTGCTAAAAAACAAACGGAAAAGGCAAAAGCATACAGCTAGCAATTGTGTTATGAATAAAATTGACAACCTTTTGGGCGAACATGAAGACATTGTAACCTCTTCCCCAGATAGTGACTCCAATGAAGCCGAGCACGAGCGCTCCCCAGTTAGGAAGGGGGCGTGTCACAAGAAAATTCTGATATGTTAAAAAAATGTGGGCAACAGGTTACAGCTGCCACAGGGCAGGGAGAGGGTAGGAATGTCATCAACTACGTTCCCTCATTACCAGTGAATGAGCCATCACTCGATGTTAGTGACACTCTTCAATGTACCAACGGCTTCAGCCCCTTAATCAGTATTTCAGATCCACACAACGATCCTGATTTAAGTATCATGGTGGGTGGGACAGTAGATGAAAACATGAACTCAGCTCAATCCAATTCACAGTACATCTAATGCATACAAGATCTAAAGAGTGAGGTGTCAGAACTTAAATCTATGGTTAATTCTTTAATCTCAATAGTCAAGCAGTTAATTCCTTTAGATGCCACAACCATTATGAATCGTATGTGTAGTCCAATGCCTAAGCCCTCTGGTGCCCCAGTGAAGTTGCCCAAATTGCCTGTGACTAGTTGTAATAATAGTCATATTTGTGTGTCCTGCCCTTCTGTCTCTGGCCCAGCACCCTGTGCTGACCAACCTTTAGCAGGTGTCAAGACAAGGAAGTCTTATCAGCCTTCACCGCATAACAGCTTAGGCATAGGCAAGGTATCTGGGGTCCATTGTCAAGTCTCCAAGTCTACGAATGACACTGTTCCAAATTGTGCTGTACAGCCTGTTACTGCCCAGCCCCAATTTAACAACACTGTTCTAATGGTTAATGTCCCTAAACTACACCCACTGGCCCAGAAAGAAGGAGGAGATTCTGTTAGAAACAAGGCGATCCACTGGATTTGCCATGTGAGAGGTTGCTATTCTGTGATACGTGAGGATATAATTGATGCAGTCAGAAGGCCTGATCCAGACACACGCTATGATATGTTAAAGTTGACATTTAGGTATGGGAGCATTGTGGATAATCTGGTGGCCCTAGACGCAAGGACAAGTGCTCCATGCCAATCTTGTATTCAGTTCAAATTCTTCAGGCTCCCTGCGTACCATGGGGCCAGGCCTACCCATTATTCAGCGGGTAACCTATCTGTTCTCAGTGAGAACAATTGACTTGAAGTACCACCCAAAACCCTTGTTGAATTACACTTTGACTCATATGAAACAACTGTCTCTGGTCTGGTTGCAGCTTCTGACATTGACACCACAAGTACTCATGCTCCTCTTCTTGACAGACTCAATCAGACTACCCAGGACCTATTGCTCAATTGTTATAACATCGCACTCTCATTCCCCTATGAACCCTACCTGTTAATCCAGGATCAGGCAGCTAAGTGTGAAAACACTACATCTGTGGTCAGGTCAGCTCCCCTACATAGATTCCACCAGTCAACCCAGGACCTACTGGGCAATCATTATAGTGACGTTCCTCCCCTCCACCAATTCCACCTGCCAAACCAAAGTCTGGTAGCTAATCCTGCAAATATCACATATGTGAACAGGACAGTTCCCCAAAACAATGGGGTGCAATATGTTTCTTGGAATGTGGCAGGTTTGAAATCTGTCCTCCCCCTTCTGTAGTTTACCTCCTTTATCAAGGAACATGACCTATGTCTTCTCCAGGAGACATGGTCGATTGATCCATTGTTTCAGACTGGTTACTTACTTAAATTTTTATATTCTTGCTCTTCTCTGTACCAGAGGTAGGCCTTCTGGTGGCTTAACTATTTGGGCCAGAACATCATGAAATTGATGCATATCACAGCTATCCATTGATTCCCCTGACCTATTAGGTCTTCGTCTATCGTTTGGGACAAACGCAGCTGTGATCATTTTTAACAATACACGTTCGTGCGAGTACCGGACTGCTCACCGCTTCGCTTCTTACTGGTTACTTTTCAGGCTTATCAGGGCCTCCCCAATCTTCATTACCAAACAAGCTTCTTACCTACGCACCTGTAGCTGCTTGGCGCAGCCATTCTAATTACAGTTCTGTACCATCCAACTCAGCCCAATTTATTAAGTACAGAGATACTTCGCCACTATACGCCACCACTTACCTACTCAAAAACCAACGGCCCCAGCCTTGATAAAGTCACCTGTGTGACAAAACACGTGTTGGCTGTATCTCCACGATGATCTAATGCGTTCTAAGCATCTACAAATAAAGACACCATCTACAAACCGGATTTGAGACTCATTTCAACACAATTCTTCTCCGAACCTACAGAACCACACCAGCAATATCTTTGCTTGTTTCATTGTTGGACATTACTCTCTGTGTGCTGTGGCCGTTTTGTCCCATTTTTAACATCTACACTAGAGGATTCGGGGGGCCGGGCCACCGAAACCCTTTGTGTCCTGGAGACATTTCTGCAGAACTGTCCCCGCCATTATAAAATCATTGTGGCAGGTGATTTCAATGTCACGTTTGAACCTCTCGACTGGGATGATCTTGGGTTTACTCAAGAGGAGGATCGGGCATGGTCATTCCCGGCTTGGACATTCCGCCCATCAAAAGGTGGTCACAAGTTGCTGTTCAGACAAAGTCATTGACTATTGAATTTGGGCTCAGGGCACTCAATGGCAGGACTAAATCTGATACTAAGGTTTGCCATACTTATAACAAGGTCAACCACACTAGCAGAATTGACTATTGCCTAGTCGACATAAGATTGTAGCCCCTAGTCATCGATATGATGGTTATTGTGAGATCTGAGAGCCACCATAACCCAGTCTCAGTCCATATGTTTCTCCGTGCAATCATGTTCATGAATAATACCCCAGCAACAGCACCCGTGGGAATTGGCTTGGCTAATGACAAACGTCTCCTGAAGTGGAATAAGGTTCTGGCTTGACCAGATATTATTAATGCTGCTAATGATGTTTTAGAGACCTCTTTGATGTGTTTAGAGGTGGGTCTCGCAATCCCCAACAAGCAAATACGTTTAACTCACTCCTCATGCTTTGAGGGCATTGCAGCCCATGTTTCAGTAGATATAGTCTCTGGTGGCAAGAGGTCTTAGGGCAGGAATCGCTGGTTCAATAATGAATGTCAGTCAGCAAACAAGCGTGTAATCCAAGTCATTAAGTCTAAGGATGTAAATGCCATTCGCTCAGCTAGGAAGTTTTATAAATTAGCCGTTTGCAAAGCCAAGCATGAGCGAGATGACAAGTGGTGGGCTGCACTTAATGACGCTGCATGTGATTGGAAATGTAGTGAGTTTTGGTCCCTGGCAGCACGCGGCCCTGAAAATAGCACATTGAATATTACAACGAACATTGCTCCAAAGGACTGGGTAGACCCTTTTAGCAGGTTGTACTCTCCTGATCATGATAGTATGGCACCTAAACATAAGGTCTCTTGTTCAATTACTATCCCAAACCCTACCCCTCCAGTATCACAATTGTTTTCCCATGGGGACATAGTATATTCATTAGGTACTCTAAAGCGCGGCAGGGCGCCAGGTTCTGCTGATGCCCTATTCTTAACTGATATTGAAGTCTGGTCACAATATATTACTATCATATCAAATGCAATAACAACTGGGGCACCAATCCCTGAGTCCTGGAAGGGTGCTATTGTAGTCCTGATTTTTTAAAAGGGTGATAGAGTCCTGCCCTATAATTATAGGCCAATTCGCCTATTAGACTGTGTGCAGAAAGTGTTGTGTCACTGCCTTCTGGGCAAGATTAAAGATTGGATGGCCAAACGTGAAATTCTTAGTCCACTACAGGCTGGCTTTCATAAAAAGATATCCACTCAGGTTCTTGCTTCTATATTGGAAGACTGTCTTCATTGGCAAAGGGAATTTGTATGTCGCTTTTGTGGACTTGAAATTCGTGTTTGATCTAGTGCCTCGTAATAAGCTGTAGGAAGTTCTATCTCCGATGGCAATCCCTGCGCATATTCTTGCTTTATTAATTCGGCTTCATGAGGATAATTATGCACGTGTTATGCACGTCTTAGGTGGGATGACAAGGGGCAGCTAACTGACAGAATACATGTGTCAAGGGGAGTACATCAAGAGTGTGTCCTTGCTCCCACCTTGTTCTCTTTATATATTAACAATATTGTTTCCTCTTTACTCAGAGTGGAGGCTGATGCACCTTCAATAGGCACACACAAAATTCTGGTCCTGCTCTTTCCAGATGATACAGTCCTGATATCTAAGACCCCAAGCGGATTACGAAAACTCCTCACCTGCTTTGAGGAATTTTGTTCCACACTGGGACCTGAAATCAATGCTTCCAAAACAAAATTAATGATGCGTAATCCTCACAGATCCTTCAAAGGAAAGTTGATGCTCGAAAGTACCCCACTTGAAAAGGTGAAGACATTTAGGGGGTCATTCTGACTTTGGCGGGCGGCGGATGCCGCCCGCCAAAGTTCCCCCGGCGAAAGACCGCTCCACGGTCAAAAGACCGTGGGGGTCATTTCGACTTTCCCGCTGGGCCGGCGGGCGACCGCCAAAAGATCGCCCGCCTGTCCAGCGGGAAAGGCCCTGCAACAATGAAGCCGGCTCCGAATGGAGCCGGCGGAGTTGCAGGGGTGCGACGGGTGCAGTTGCACCCGTCGTGATTTTCACTGTCTGCAATGCAGACAGTGAAAATCCTTGTGGGGCCCAATGACACCCGTTCCCGCCATCCTGTTCCTGGCAGTAAAAACCGCCAGAAACAGGATGGCGGGAAGGGGGTCGGAATCTCCATGGCGGTGCTGAGATTCAGCCCAAGCAGGGGTATTCCGGCGGGAAACCGCGTATCCCCTTTTCTGACCGCAGCTTTACCGCCGCGGTCAGAATGGGCTTGGAAGCACCACCAGCCTGTTGGCGGTGCTTCCGTGGTCGTCGACCCTGGCGGTCGATGACCGCCAGGGTCAGAATGCCCCCCTTAGTTACCTGGGCCTAATGTTGACAGAGAAAATGTCTTTGAAACCACATATTGCAAAGCAGGCATTAAAACTAAAGCAAATTACAGGGGTTTTAATAAAGGATTTCAATCTCTCATACACTAAGCCAATACGCCCGGCACTCCAGATTTATGAAGCTAAGGCTGTGAGCTCGGCTCTTTATGGGGCTGAACTATGGGGTTATGCCAAAGCTCAAGAGCTAACAATCTCTGAAAATTAATCTTGTGTGCCCCCAGCCGAGCACTCTACTGCTTCTCCTTTTCAAGGACCTAGGCATGAAGCGCATTGGCTACAAGGCTTGCCTATGTCCTCTCTTGTATTAGTGGAGTCTTTGGACCACCCCAGAGCTTGCCTCCTATACTGCAGTCCTGCAGGTCATTTTAGAATCTGACCGCTCTCATAGTATCCCTCGGCTCAGACACATCAAATAGTAAGTTTATTCGCTTGGGCTTAATGAACTCTGGAATTCTCCAACCATTGCCTTCTTTCTGTCACAAATCAACCTAAAAAAACAGTATTGAAAGATGGAAGACTCTGAGGAACTGGGGGTAGCACTTCACTCTACACTATCATGTGAATTTGCTGACCTAAAGGAGATCTGCAAATACGAGGCCTTCTGGGACATAATCACACTGCCTAGAGAAAGGAAATTGTACTTTCAGTTTTACATAGGTATCTTGCCAGTAAGATCACTTACCAGTCGCTGGTCACCTGAGGGAACAATTACTTGCCCATCTTGTAAATCACCTATTGAAAATCTCCCACATGTGTTATTTGTTTGCCCTGCCTATGCCGCCCCTCGTAGGAAATGGGTGGTCCCTGCTTGTAGATTGTTGGGAGTCCGCAAGTCCAATGTAGCCCTTCAAATTCTTATATCAGATACTCGTTCTACTCTGGTGATCGCTGTTGCCAAGTTCCTTGGGGCAAGTTGGATTCTTAGAGAAATTTCTTTATCTGTCTGTTAGTTTTAGTAACAATGTATCAAAATCGCTCTTGAAGAGCACTTAGGTTTTATTATTTTTTGTATTTACTTATCTATATGTATTTTACATATTTTATATATTTACTGTGTATTTATTTGTTGCTGCTATGTGCTTTTATTGCCCTTGTGGCCGAATTAAAGTTCTTTGATGATGGTGATATAGCGGACCCCTGAGATGTTGTCCAACTGCAGCAGGATGCAGCACTTGGAGAGGGGTGCTAGTGTCTGAATTGCTGAAGAACTGGCCAAGATCTCTAAGCAGTTGATGTTCAACTGGGATTCCTCTTGGGACCCCCAACCCCCGGTGGAGATGTCGCTGCACCTGGTGCCCCAGCCCAAACGACTGGCGTCTGATTCTAGAATGACATCCGGTTGAGAACCGAAGGCAGCTCTGCCGTTCCATGCTGACATGTGATCTAGCCATCACTGAAGCTCTGCCTTTGTCTCGGGATTGAGAGAAACGGGTTTGGAGCACTCTATGCCTCTCTGTAGATGTTGTATTTTCAAGCGTTGAATCGCTCTGTAGTGTAGAAGAGCTGGGAAGATTACTTGAATCGAGGATGCCAGGAGGCCTACAATCCTGGCTAAGGTCCTGAGGGAAAAGTGGTCTTTGTTTAGGACAGACTAGATTTCTTTTTGGACCATTTTCAGCTTTTTTGGTGGAAGGGACCGAAGGGAGGAAATGGAGCTGGTCTGGATACTTAGAAACTCTATGCAGTGGGAGGGAGAAAGGACCAATTTATTTATGTTGATAATGAAGCCTACGTCCTGTAAGAGCTGGATTTTCCAATTTAGATGAGTCCTTTGAGTATGACACTCTTGTGTCATTATGAGAATGGCATCTAAATAAAATATGAGACAGACACCCTTGGAGCGTCTTTACTACTGGGTGCATGATTTTGGTGAAACACCATGGGGCAGAAGATAGGCGGAAAGGGAGGACTTTGAAACGGAACCACTGGTCCTGCCATTGGAATTGGGGAAATTTTCAGTGAGGTTGCCAAATTGGAATCAAGAGGTACACGTCTTTCAAGTCCAGACGGATCATCTAATAGATCTCTCAAAGTATATCCCTCAAAAGATGGGATGCCTCCATCTTGAAATGGCGGTAGAGAATCCAACTATTGAAATCCTTTACATTTATTACAAGGCGAGAGCCTCCTCCTTTTTTTGTTACTATGGAAATATTGCTGCAGAAACCCGAGGGTTCCGGTAGGCAGGGACATATTGCATCTTTCAGAAGAAGCTGGTCTATCTCTTGTTGGATTGAGGCTTGATCTGACTGGGAAAAATAGAGAGGGGGAGGGAATAGTGTTTGTCGGGGAATGCTGAAGAATTCTAGATTGAAACCCACTACTGTCTCCAAGACCCAAGGATCTCAGGTCAGGAGAGACCAATTAGCCAGGAAGAACTGTGTACTGCCCCCCAAGATTAAAGATGTTCCAGAGTTATAGCCAGTGTGGGCTCGGAAAGAGCCTCTGTTGAAACAAGGTTGTTCACCTCGATGTCTGGCTAGATAGAAGGGTCTCTGCCTTTGATAGAGTAGCCACGACCTTAGGTTGAGATGGCAGGGAGGGGGCTATGGGAGGCAAAGTGGCCGGGCGTCCGCCCTCTGAAACAACCGGCATTGGGGAAAAGGCGTTGGTTCAGTACTTTGTGTATGAAACTCTGGGCCTTATCCAAAATTGTGAACGTGTGGATAAACTTGCCCACGTCTTTCACAAACTTGTCACCGAAAAGCATACCATTAACCAAAGGTACAGGTTCTGCATTGGCCAGTTCAGGGAGTTTGGTATCAATGTGCATGAGCACAGAGCGTCTGCGCTCCACAGATAACGTGCAGTTTGTGTTGCCTAAAAGTCATAAAGCACTTTGGGCCCAGCCTGCCAAAATGTCAGAGTCGACAGGGGTGTCTCATTGCTTGGTTGTTATAGCCTTATTCAGAATTCTACACAAGGGTCCAGAAACATCAAGAAGTTTATCCTGGCAGGCCTTCTAGGATCTATCAATCCCTTTCTTGGGATCTTGGAGAAGCGTTTGAAGAAGGTAACAAGGTTTGTGTCTTTGTGTGGGACGTCTGGGCGTGGACATTCAGAATAAAGCCTATTTATGACCTCTTGGTCAAAAGCCTTATGTAATCTATTGTGGGCATACTCAGATACAGGGGGAAGTGGTGACCAGTTGGAAGAACGGGGATGGGCAATGTTATCTGGATCAAATTCTAGAGTGGACTCTTGAAGATGTGAGATGTTTGAAGGGGAGGAGGGTTGGCCGTGTGAACTGTCCTTGTGAGGTTTAGGAGCTCAGTATGAGTCAGCATTATCAGAATCTGAATTGTTGGAGCCAGAAGCCCCCGAGTTGTTGTCTTGATGGGGACCGTCAGGGGAAGTGGTGCCGGTGGACGCTTTGGGGTTAGAGTAGGCGTGACCTGAAGCAAAGGCCTCGGATATACGTGCTATGGTCATTGCGTGGGGCCAATTAGAGGACTGAGAGACTTCGTCTCCTTGTCGGTAAAGTGGAGGGGGAGTAGGGCCAGCATCATAGAGGGGTACAGAGAGGGTGTAGGCGCTATAGGTTGTAGTAGGACTGCCAGTGCGGACAATGTCACCTGCTGAAAGCAAATCTTCGTCATCTTGAGGAAGATTTTCATGTAAGTCATTTTGGGCCATGGTACCTGTAAGTTAACTGGTTGTTGTTGTGAGAAGAGGCCCCTTTTTGCATGGTTAGCCCACCACTTTTTGCCTGATGTTGACGTGGCCTAGAAAATGTACTGCCCAGGGCCCCTGCTAATCAGGTTCCCTGGGCCAGAGCTCTTTCCCTAAAACTGTTTTGATGCTTGGCACAATTGGATACACTCTTAAGTATCCCTGTAAGTCCCTAGTAAATGGGTACATCTGTACCCAGCGCATGGGGTATTAAGGCACTGATTGTGCCACCCTCCAGAAACACCCAGCACTGCCATTGCAGACTGAGGGGGTCATTACAACCCTGGCGGTCCAAGACCGCCAGGGCTGTTTCGACAGAAGCACCGCCAACAGGCTGGCGGTGCTTCCTGGGATATTACGACCGCAGCGGTAGCGCCGCGGTCGCACCGCCAGGGCCGGTGGTTTCCTGCCATTTTAGCCCCGGCGGTGATAATCCGCCAGGGCAGCGCTGCAAGCAGCGCTGCCCTGGGGATTATGACACCCATACCGCCAGCCTGTTTCTGGCGGTTTGCACCGCCAGGAAAAGGCTGGCGGTAAGGGGTGTCCTGGGGCCCCTGGGGGCCTCTGCACCCCCCATGCCACTGGCATGGGCAATGCTGGGGCCACCTAACAGGGCCCCGGCCAGCTTTTCACTGTCTGCATAGCAGACAATGAAAAGCGCGACGAGTGCAACTGCACCCGTCGCACGGCCGCAACACCGCCGGCTCCATTAGGAGCCGGCTCCTATGTTGCGGCCTCATCCCCGCCGGCCCAGCGGGAATGTCATAATGGGGGCCGCGTGATTGCGGCCGCATTGGCGGCTGCACAGCGGTTACTGCCTGGCGGGCGGTAAGGTCGTAATGACCCCCTGAGTGTCCTGGGGCAAATCTAAAAAAGTCTAATTCGACATTGCACATTCCCTGTGTGCCCTGTCCACCCTACACTCAAATGTTATGGGAAAGTCACCCCTCTGGCAGGCGTTTCAGCCCTAAGGCAGGATGCACCATAGTGTATGTCAGGGCATAGATGCATGAGCAATATGCCCCCACTGTGTCCTTGCCAAACCTGGGACATAGTGAGAGAACAGAGCAGCCATTTTAAATGCATGTAGTGGACAATGGTCAAACACGACTTCCCTAGTTGTTTGATGGCTACTCTGGACCCTGGGTTGTTTGGTATCAAACAACTTAGAATGATAAATCCAAACTGGTACCAGTATTGGATTTATCCCTAAATGTATCCATGGGTCACCTTAGAGGCGCCCCCTGCAAAAGCTAAACTAACTGGCATGGTTGCTGACTGGTTCCATCCAGCCTGACACCTCCAGACAAGCCAATACACAAACCTTGGGAGAGAGCCCATGCTCTCTGGTTTGTGAAACAATGCCCTTATGGGGTGGAGGAGCTAACACCCCCTCCCTCAGGAATGTGCAACACGCTGGCTTCAAACAGCCACTGCCCTTGAAACTCGAGCCCCCAGGCCTGCTGCATTGCAAACCACCACTTTTGTTGGGAGCCTAGGTGGGAAACCAAACAAAGGGCAGGAGGAGTGGCCTCACTGAGCATGCACCACCCCCAAGGCCTTGCATGCAAAGTGGATCCTCCATTTCATTTTACTCTATGTTGGATGGCCGGAAAATAGCCATTGAGATTTAGGGAAGTGACACTTCCTACAGGAAGTGGTCACTGTAGTGGGTGTAGCCACCCAAGGATAAGTGTCCCATTGGACACTAGCAGGTTCCCCCTAAAACACCCACTAACTTCAGTATTTAGTGAGTGTAGGAAAGTACCACCTTGCCTGGCATGTCACCCCAATTTTTACATGTATGTCAGTTTGTTTTTGCTGGTCTCACTGGCATCCTGCCAGCCAGGACCCCAGTGCTCATAGTTGTGGCCTGAATGTGTGTCCCTGTGTAGTGACTAACTGTGTCACTGAGGCTCTGCTAATCAGAACCTCAGTGCTCATGCTCTCTCTGCCTTTACAATTGTCACTATAGGCTACTGACCATTTTCACCAATTCTAATTGCCACACTGGAACACCCTTACAATTCCTTAGTATATGGTACCTAGGTACCCACGGTATTGGGGTTCCAGGAGATCCCTATGGGCTGCATTATTTCTTTTGCCACCCATTGGGAGCTCAGACAAATCTTACACAGGACTGCCACTGCAGCCTGAGTGAAATAATGTCCACATTATTTCACAGCCATTTTACACTGCACTTAAGTAACTTATAAGTCACCTATATGTCTAACCCTCACTTAGTGAAGGTTAGGTGCAAAGTTACTAAGTGTGAGGGCACCTTGGCACTAGCCAAGGTGCCCTCACATAGTTCAGGGCAATTTCCCGAGACTTTGTGAGTCCAGGGACACCATTACACGCGTACACTGCATATAGGTCAATACCTATGTGGAGCCTCACAATGGTAACTCCGAATATGCCATGTAACATGTCTAAGATCATGGAATTATCCCCCCATGCCAAATCTGGTATTGGGGTACCAATCCCATGCATCCCCGGGGTTAAACTATGGACCCCGTGTACTGCCAAACCAGCTCTCTGGGGTTTTCTCTGCAGCTATCGCTGCTTCCAACCCACAGACAGGCTTCTGCCCTCCTGGGGTCTGGGCAGCCCAATCCCAGGAAGGCAGAACAAAGAATTTCCTCTGAGAGAGGGTGTTACACCCTCTCCCTTTGGAAATAGGTGTTAAGGACTGGGGAGGAGTAGCCTCCCCCAGCCTCTGGAAATGCTTTGAAGGGCACAGATGGTACACTCCTTGCGTAAGCCAGTCTACAGCGGTTCAGGGAACTAACAGTCCCTGCTCTGGTGCAAAACTGGACAAATAAAAGGGGAGTGACTACTCCCCTGTCCATCACCTCCCCAGGGGTGGTACCCAGAGCTCCTCCAGTGTGTCCCAGACCTCTGTCATCTTGAATCCAGAGGTGTGAGGGCACAATGGAGGCCTCTGAGTGGCCAGTGCCAGCAGGTGATGTCAGAGACCCCTCCTGATAGGTGCTTACCTGACTAGGTGGCCAATCCTCCTCTGAGAGCTATTTAGAGTCTCTCCTGTGGGCTTTTCCTCAAATAACGACATGCAAGAATTCACCAGAGTTCCTCTGCATCTCCCTCTTCAACTTCTGCCAAGGATCGACCGCTGACTGCTCCAGGACACCTGCAAAACTGCAACAAAATAGCAAAAAGACTACCAGCAACATTGTAGCGCCTAATCCTGACGGCTTTCTCGACTGTTTCCTGGTGGTGCATGCTCTGACGGCTGTCTGCCTTCACCCTGCACTGGAAGCCAAGAAGAAATCTCCTGTTGGTTAACGGAGTCTTCCCCTGCTAACACAGGCACCAAACTTCAGCTTCACTGGTCCTCTGGGTCCCCTCCCATCGTGACGAGCGTGGTCCCTGGAACACAGTTGGTGGATCCAAGTGACGCTGACAGTCCTGTGGTCCAATTTGGCAGAGGTAAGTCCTTGCTTCCCCTCGCCAGACAGTAATCCTGTGTACTGTGTGAACTGCAGCTGCTGGGGCTTCTGTACACTTTTGCAAGGAAGAATTTGTTCACAGCAATCTGTCCTGCATTGCTCAACTCGCTGAATTGCCCACCGGCTTCATGGGACCCTAATTTGTAGTGTTGAGATGGCCGCCGTGCTCAGTTTTCTTGAACCCATGTTCAAGTACTTCTGCAGGAGCTGCTTTCTTGTGCATGGGCTCTCTGTGTTGCTGAGGGCCCCCTCTGTCTCTTCTTCCAAGTGGCGACATACTGGTCCTTCCTGGGCCCGGACAGCACCCTTTTTCTTCAACTGCGATGTTTGCATCTAGCGCGGTCTTTCTTCAAAGAAACAACTCTGCATCCTCCAGCATTCTGGTGGGACATCTTCTGTGCAAAGGAGAAGTTCCTGGCACCTTGTGTTGTTGCCGAATCTTCAGCTTCTTCCACCCAAAGGCAGCCATTTTGAACCTTCATCCGGGGTTTAGTGGGCTCCTGCCCCCCTGGACACTTTTGTGACTCTTGGACTTGGTCCCCTTCCTTTACAGGTCCTCAGGTCCAGGAATCCATCTTCAGTGCTTTGCAGTCAGTTGTGGTCTTTGCAGAATCTCCTATCACGACCTTAGTGTGTTTCTGGGGAAGTAGGATCAATTTACTCCTACTTTTCAGGGTCTTGGGGTGGGGTATCTTGGACACCCTTATTGTTTTCTTACACTCCCAGCGACCCTCTATACACTACACTAGGCCAGGGGTCCCTACGTGGTTCACATTCCACTTTCATAGTATATGGTTTGTGTTGCTCTTAGGCCTATTGCATCCTATTGTATTCTACAGTGTTGGCACTACTTTTCTAACTGTTTACTTACCTGATTTTGGTTTGTATGTATATTTTGTGTATTTTACTTACCTCCTAAGGGAGTATATCCTCTGAGATATTTTTGGCACATTGTCACTTAAATAAAGTACCTTTATTTTTAGTAACTCTGAGTATCGTGTTTCTTATGATATAGTGCTATGTGGTATAAGTGGTATAGTAGGAGCTTTGCATGTCTCCTAGTTCAGCCTAAGCTGCTATGCTATAGCTTCCTCTGTCAGCCTCAGCTGCTAGAACACTACTAATCTACTAATAGGGGATAACTGGACATGGCACAAGGTGTAAGTACATCAGGTACCCACTATAAGCCAGGCCAGACTCCTACATTGGTGGTGCAGCGGTGGGATAAGTGCTTGTAACTGCTTTACCACTTTGTCATTGGTGCTTTTCAGAAGAAAAACATATTCCAAATACTTAAAAATATACATAGTTAACCTAAACAGTTTAACTCTCTTTCTAAAAACTTTCTAAACATTTTTTAAAAACTTTCTAAAAAGTTTTACAAAGTTTTGAAAAGTTTTGAAAAGTTTTGAAAAGTTTGAAAAAATGTTCTCTTTTCTTTAAAAGTTCTAAAAACGTTTTAATCTCTATCTTAAACTCTTTCTTACAACTATGTCTGCAGTAGAGCTCACTCCCACAGTTGTTCAGGCAACCTATGGTAGTTTAAACTTTAAAAGTTTGAGGGGTCTCTGCTTAGAAAGAGGTTTAAGCATTGGTAAGAACCCAACCAAAGATCTTTTCCTTAGACTTCTCCTAGAAATTGACCAGAACCAGTCTGGCCCATCCCAGGATCAGGAGGTAGAGGAGGAGGGTACCCAGTGAGAATCAGATGAGGGCCCTGAGGACTCTGGGGAGGGTTCCTCCAAGGACTTCCCAGCTGACAAACCACCTAGTGACACTGGTAGAGGGAGGGGGTCACACACTAGTAGGGCACCTTTCACTCCAAAAGGCCAGGTAACTAGGGTTCAGGTAGTTAGAGACAGGTCCAATTCTGCACATTCCCATATTTCCTCTGTGTCAGAATTCCGAAGCCTCCCACCCTGTGGACAACACCATAGAGAGGGAACTCAGAAAGCTGAGTTTGGAAGAGGCCAGACTGAAGCTGAGACAGCAGCAGTTGGCCTTAGACAGGGAATCTCTAGATGTAGAGAGGGAAAGACAGAAGTTTGGGTTAGTTCCCCATGGTGGCAGCATCAGTGTTCTTGATAGTAATCCTGTATCAGAACAAGATTCGAGGAAGCTATACAAGATTGTCCCCCTTACAAGGTGGAGGATGACATCAACCAGTGGTTTGCTGCACTTGAGAGGGGCTGTATGGTACAGTTGGTCCCTCAAAGGCACTGGGCTGCTATATTGTGGTTATCATTCACTGGAAAGGGTAGGGATAGGCTCTTTACTGTCAGAGAAAGTGATACCAATAACTACAAAGTTTTGAAGGATGCACTCTTATATAGATTTGGCTTAACCACTGAACAATACCGGAAAAAGTTCAGAGATACCAGAAAAGAGCCCTATCAAGACTGGACAGACTTTGTAGACTGTTCAGTGAAGGCCTTGACGGGATGGTTACATGGCAGTAAGGTGACTGACTATGAAAGTCTATATAATCTAATCCTGAGAGAGCATATTTTAAATAATTGTGTGTCTGACTTGTTGCATCAGTACTTCTTAGACTCAGATCTGACCTCTCCCCAAGAATTGGGAAAGAAGGCAGACAAATGGGTCAGAACAAGAGTGAACAGAAAAGTTCATACAAGTGGTGACAAGGATGACAGGAAGAAGGATGGTATGTCTTATGACAAGGGTGGGGACAAAGATAAAAAGCATTCTGAGTCTTCATCAGGCCCACAAAAATCCTCTGGGGGTGGTGGGTCCATATCGTCTTCCAACAATCAAAAGCCATGGTGTCATTTATGTAAAAGTAAAGGCCACTGGGCAAGTGATTCCACCTGCCCAAAGAAAAACACCAAGGCTCCCACTACCACAATCCCAACTGCGTCCTCTAGTGCCCCTAGTAATAGCAGTGGTGGTGGGAAGTCTAATACAAATAGCCAATCAAAGGGTGTAGCTGTGCTCACCATTGGTAATGTAGTTGGGGTTGGTCTTGTTAGGGAGACCACAGAGGCTGTTTTAGTCACTGATGGTGGTATTGACGTTGTCACCTTGCTTGCTTGTCCCCTTAATATGAGTAAGTACAATCAACTTCCCCTAATAAATGGTGTTGAGGTTGAGGCCTACAGAGATACAGGAGCCAGTGTCACTATGGTGATTGAGAAACTGGTTCACCCTGATCAACACCTACTTGGTCAGCAGTACCAAGTGACTGATGCTCATAACAACACTCTTAGCCACCCCATGGCTGTTGTGACTCTCAACTAGGGGGGGGTTAATGGTCCAAAGAAAGGTGTGGTAGCCACTGATTTACCTATAGACTGCTTACTAGGCAATGATTTGGAGACATCAGCTTGGGCTGAAGTGCAACTGGAGGCGCATGCAGCAATGCTGGGCATTCCTGGGCATATCCTTGCTTTGACAAGGGCTCAGGCCCAGAAGCAAAGAGGACAGGGAAGCTTGGATCCTGCAACAATGGACTAAGTGCTCCCAAAAGCTAGAGGTAGAAAGGGTAAATCCTTGCCCACTATCCCTCCCTCTCCAGAAGATTCCCCTATTGAAAAGAGGAATCGTCTCCCTGTGCAGAACCTACACCAGATGAGCTGGCAGCAGACACTGCTGAGCTTTTGGGTGCAGGGGGGCCTGCTAGGGAAGAGCTGAGTGTTGCACAGCAAACCTGTCCCACACTAGAGGGTTTAAGACAGCAAGCTGTCAAACAGCAGAATGGGCATGTCAGTGAAAGCCATAAGGTGTACTGGGAAGACAACCTCCTTTATACTGATTCAAGGGACCCTAAACCTGGAGCTGCCAGGAGATTGGTAATCCCTTTGCAGTATAGAGTTTCTTCTAACCTTGGCACATGACATTCCTTTGGGTGGGCATTTGGGCCAGAGTAAAACTTGGGGCAGACTTGTTCCATTGTTTCACTGGCCTCACATGTCAGAAGCCACTAAGGAGTTTTGTCGCTCCTGTGTGACCTACCAAGCCAGTGGAAAGACTGGTGGCACACCTAAGGCCCCCTTAATTCCACTCCCAGTGGTAGGGGTGCCCTTTGAAAGGGTAGGGGTTGACATAGTTGGCCCCCTTGAATCTCCAACAGCTTCAGGCAATAGATTTATCCTTGTGGTAGTGGACCATGCCACTAGGTATCCTGAAGCAATTCCATTAAGGACCACTATATCTCCTGCAGTGGCAAAGGCCCTCCTGGGGATATTTTCCAAAGTGGGCTTCCCTAAGGAAGTGATGTCAGACAGAGGTAGTAACTTCATGTCTGCATACCTCAAAGCTATGTGGAAGGAGTGTGGTGTAACTTATAAGTTCACTACTCCTTATCATCCACAGACAAATGGTCTGGTTGAGAGGTTTAATAAAACTCTCAAAGGTATGACTATGGGACTCCCTGAAAAACTCAGAAGGAGATGGGATGTCCTATTGCCATGCCTCCCTTTTGCTTATAGGGAGGTACCCCAAAAAGGAGTGGGCTTTAGCCCCTTTGAACTCCTCTTTGGGCACCCTGTAAGAGGTCCCCTTGCTCTTGTGAAGGAGGGTTGGGAACAACCTTTAAAAGCTCCAAAGCAAGACACTGTGGACGATGTACTTGGCCTAAGATCCAGAATGTCTGAGTACATGAAGAAGGCCAGTGAAAACCTTCAGGCCAGCCAAGAGCTCCAAAAGCAATGGCATGGCCAGAAGGCTGTCCTGACCCAGTACCACCCAGGACAGAAGGTGTGGGTATTGGAGCCTGTGGCCCCAAGAGCACTCCAGGACAAATGGAGTGGACCCCATCTCATTGTTGAAAAGAAGGGTGATGTTACCTATTTGGTAGACCTGGGCACTGCCAGGAGTCCGCTTAGGGTGCTCCATGTCAATCGCCTAAAACCCTACTATGACAGGGCTGACTTGACCCTGCTCATAGCCACTGACATGGGGCAGGAAGAAGAGTGACCCTCTCTCTGACCTCTTCTCACCACTGAAGCTGATGGCTTAGCGGAGGGAGTGGTGCTTGTAGATTGACGTACTGCTGAGCAGAAGGACAACTGTGTTACTCTCCTAGGCCAATTCTCTGACCTCTTCTCACTGATACCAGGTACAACTACCTGGTGTGAGCACACAATCAATACAGGAGACAGTTTACCTGTAAAAAGTAAGATTTATAGGCAGCCTGACCATGTCAGGGACTGCATAAAACAAGAGGTTCAGAAAATGTTGGACTTAGGAGTAATGGAGCCTTCAGAAAGCCCTTGGGCTAGCCCAGTGGTGCTTGTCCCAAAACCTCACACTAAAGATGGTAAAAAAGAAATTAGGTTATGTCTTGACTACAGAGGTCTCAATCAAGTAACCAAAACTCATGCTCACCCTATACCCAGGTCAGATGAGCTTATAGATACATTGGCTTCTGCCAAGTATCTAAGCACTTCTGTTTTAACTGCAGGGTATTGGCACATTAAATTATCAGTAGATGCTAAACCTAAAACTGCATTTTCCACCATTGGAGGGTACTATCAGTTCACTGTAGAGCCCTTTGGTTTGAAGAATGCACCTGCCACTTTTCAGAGGTTGGTGAACACAGTCCTGCAAGGTTTGGAAGCTTTTAGTGCAGCATATCTAGATGATATAGCTGTCTTTAGCTCCACCTGGGATGAGCACCTGGTCCACCTATGGAAAGTTTTGGAGGCCCTGCAAAAGGCAGGCCTCACTATCAAAGTTTCAAAGTGCCAGATAGGGCAGGGGAAAGTGGTTTATCTGGGCCACCTGGTAGGTGGTGAACAGATTGCACCACTGCAGGGGAAGATCCAAACCATTATGGAATGGACCACCCCCCTACAACTCAAACCCAAGTGAGCGCCTTCCTAGGCCTCACAGGGTACTATAGGAGGTTTATTAAGAATTGTCGCTCCATTGCAGCCCCTCTTAATGATCTCACTAGTAACAAAATGCCTAAAAAGGTATTGTGGACAGCTAGCTGTCAGAAAGCTTTTGATGAGCTCAAACAGGCCACGTGCTCTGCACCTGTCCTAAAAAGGCCTTGCTACTCCAAAAAGTTCATAGTCCAGACTGATGCTTCTGAATTTGGGGTTGGGACAGTGCTATCACAGCTTAACACTGAGGGCCAGGATCAACCTGTTGCTTTTATCAGCAGGAGGTTGACCCCTAGAGAAAAGTGTTGGTCTGCCATAGAGAGGGAGGCCTTTGCTGTGGTCTGGACCCTGAAGAAGTTGAGGCCATACCTGTTTGGTACTCACTTCATTGTTCAGACAGACCATAAACCTCTACTATGGCTTAAACAAATGAAAGGTGAAAACCCTAAATTGTTGAGGTGGTCCATCTCCCTACAGGGGATGGACTATACAGTGGAACATAGATCTGGGAGTACCCATTCCAATGCAGATGGACTCTCCAGATATTTCCACTTAGACAATGAAGACTCATCTGGGCAAGGTTACCATTATTGTCCCTCGTATGGGGGGGGTTGTGTAGGAAAGTACCATCTTGCCTGGCATGTTACCTCCATTTTTAATTGTGTGTCAGTTTGTTTTTGCCTGTCTCAGTGGGATCCTGCTAGCCAGGACCCCAGTGCTCATAGTTTGTGGCCTGAATGTGTTCCCTGTGTGGTGCCTAACTGTGTTGCTGAGACTCTGCTAACCAAAATCTCAGTGCTTATGCTCTCTCTGCTTTTAAAATTGTCACTGCAGGCTAGTGACCATTTTTACCAATTCTGATTGGCACACTGGAACACCCTTATAATTCCCTGGTATATGGTACCTAGGTACCCAGGGGATTGGGGCTCCGGGAGATCCCTATGGGCTGCAGCATTTCTTTTGCCGCCCATAGGGAACACTGACTATTCTTACACAGGACTGCCACTGCAGCCTGACTGAAACAACGTCCATGTTATTTCACAGCCATTTTACACTGCACTTAAGTAACTTATAAGTCACCTTTATGTCTAACCCTAACTTAGTGAAGGTTAGGTGCAAAGTTACTAAGAGTGAGGGCACCCTGGCACTAGCCAAGGTGCCACCACATAGTTCAGGGCAATTTCCCCAGATTTGTGAGTGCGGGGACACCATTACACGTGTGTACTACATATAGGTCAATACCTACGTGTAGCTTCACAATGGTAACTCCAAAT
The DNA here is from genome assembly GCF_031143425.1 of Pleurodeles waltl. Lineage (NCBI taxonomy): Eukaryota > Metazoa > Chordata > Amphibia > Caudata > Salamandridae > Pleurodeles > Pleurodeles waltl. The sequence goes on from NC_090444.1 coordinate 639,788,438, forward strand.
ATGGCCATGTAACATGTCTAAGATCATGGAATTGTCCCCCCATGTCAAATTTGGTATTGGATTGCCAATCCCATGCATCCCCGGGGTTCCAGCATGGACCCCGGGTACTGCCAAACTGGCTCTCTGGGGTTTTCACTGCAGCTACTGCTGCTGCCAACCCACAGACAGGCTTCTGCCCTCCTGGGGTCTGGGCCGCCCAGTCCAATGAAGGCAGAACAAAGCATTTCCTCTGAGAGAAGGTGTTACACCCTCTCCCTTTGGAAATGTGTGTAAAGGGCTGGGAAGGAGTAGCCTCCCCCAGCCTCTGGAAATGCTTTGAAGGGCACAGATGGTGCCCTCCTTGCGTAAGCCAGTCTACACCGGTTCAGGGATCCCCCAGCTCCTGCTGTGGTGCGAAACTGGACAAAGGAAAGGGGAGTGATCACTGTTCATCACCACCCCAGGGGTGGTGCCCAGAGCTCCTCCAGTGTGTCCCAAACCTCTGCCATCTTGAATGCAGAGGTATGAGGGCACAATGGAGGCCTCTGAGTGGCCAGTGCCAGCAGATGACGTCAGAGACCCCTCCTGATAGGTGCTTACCTCTCTAGGTAGCCAATCCTCCTCTGAGGGCTATTTAGGGTCTCTCCTGTGGGTTTCTCTTCAGATAACGAATGCAAGAGCTCACCAGAGTTCCTCTGCATCTCCCTCTTTGACTTCTGCCAAGGATCGACTGCTGACTGCTCCAGGACGCCTGCAAAACTGCAACAAAGTAGCAAGAAGACTACCAGCGACATTGTAGCGCCTAATCCTGCCGGCTTTCTCGACTGTTTCCTGGTGGTGCATGCTCTGAGGGCTGGCTGCCTTCACCCTGCACTGGAAGCCAAGAAGAAATTTCCCGTGGGTTGACGGAGTCTTCCTCCTGCTACCGCAGGCACCAAACTTCTGCTCTGGGTCCCCTCTCATCGTGACGAGCATGGTTCCTGGAACACAGGAGCTGGATCCAAGTGACCCCGACAGTCCAGTGGTCCTCCTGTCCAAATTTGGTGGAGGTAAGTCCTTGCTTTCCCACACCAAACAGTAATCCTGTGTACTGCGTGAACTGCAGCTGCTAGGGCTTCTGTGCATTCTTGCAAGTATTCCTTTGTGCACAGCACATCCCAGGTCCCCGCACTCCGTCCTGCATTGCCCAACTTGCTGAGTTGATCTCCGGCTCCGTGGGACCCTCCTTTGTAGTGTTGAGATGACCGCTGTGCTCAGATTTCTTGAACCCCTGTTCAAGTGCTTCAACGGGTGCTGTCTGCTTCTGCATGGGCTCTTTGTGTTTCTGCATGCCCCCTATGTCTCCTCATCCAAGTGGCGACCTCCTGGTCCTTCCTGGGCCTCGGGCAGCACTCTTTTTCTTCAACTGCGATGTTTGCAGCTAGCAAGGCTTGTTTGCTGTCTTTCTGCGTGGAAACATCTCTGCATCCTCCAGCACACTGTGGGACATCTTCTGTGCAAAGGAGAAGTTCCTGGCATCTTTTGTTGTTACAAAATCTTCAGCTTCTTCCACCCTGAGGCAGCCATTTTGCACCTTCATCCGGGGTTTAGTGGGCTCCTCCCCCCTGGACACTTTCATGACTCTTGGACTTGGTCCCCTTCCTTTACAGGTCCTCAGGTCCAGGAATCCGTCTTCAGTGCTTTGCAGTCAGTTGTTGTCTTTGCAGAATCTCCTATCACGACTTTAGTCTCTTTCTGGGGAAGTTGAGTAACTTTACTCCTACTTTTCAGGGTCTTGGGGTGGGATATCTTGGACACCCTTAGTGTTTTTTTACACTCCCAGCGACCCTCTACACACTACATTAGGCCTGGGGTCCCTTCGTGGTTCACATTCCACGTTCAGAGTATATGGTTTGTGTTGCCCCTATGCCTATTGCATCCTATTGTATTCTACAGTATTTGCACTACTTTTCTAACTGTTTACTTAACTTGATTTTGGTTTGTGTGTATATTTTGTGTATTTTACTTACCTCCTGAGGGAGTATATCCTCTGTGATATTTTTGGCACGTTGTCACTAAAATAAAGTATTTATTTTTAGTACCTCTGAGTATTGTGATTCCTATTATATAGTACCTATATGACATAGGTGGTATAGTAGGAGCTTTGCATGTCTCCTAGATCAGCCTAACCTGCTCTGCTATAGCTATCTCTATCAGCCTAAGAGGCTAGAACATTACTAATCTACTAATAAGGGATAACTGGACCTGGCACAAGGTGTAAGTACCACTAGGTTCCCACTATAAGCCAGGCCAGCCTCCTACATTTATGGTACCTAGGTACCCAGGGCATTGGGGTTCCAGGGGATCCCTATGGGCTGTAACATTTATTTTGCCACCCAAAGTGTGCCCAATTAAAGGCTTCTACAGGACTGCCATTGCAGCCTGTGTGAAATGGTGCATGCACCCTTTCACTGCCATTTACACAGCACCGGTTCACATATAAGTCACTCATATGTCAGGCCTTCCAAACCTGAAGGTTAGGTGCAGAGCACCTGTGTGTGAGGGCACCCCTGTACTAGCAGAGGTGCCCCACATCATCCAGGACCATTTTCTCAGACTTCGTGAGGGCAGGGATGCCATTTTACGTGTGCACTGGACATAGATCACTACCTATGTCCAGCTTCACAATGGTAACTCCCAATATGGCCATGTTTGGTATCAAACATGTTGGAATCATACTCCAATGCTTTTGAAAGCATTGGTTGTATTTTGACTCCATGCTCTCTGGGGGCTCCTTAGAGGACCCCCAGTACTGCCATTATAGCCTTCTGAGGTTTTCCAGGCATCCTTAGCAGCTGCCACCACACAGACAGGTTTCTGCCCTCCTGTTGCTCAAGCAGCTCGAGCCCACAAAGGCATTTCCCTTGGGGGAGGTGGGTTACACCCGCTCCCTTTGGAAATAGGTGTTACAGGCATGGGAGGGGTAGCCTCCCAGAGCCTCTGGAAATGCTTTGAAGGGCGCAGATGGTGCTCTCCTTTCATAATCCAGTGTACACTGGTTCAGGGACCCCCAGTCCCTGCTCTGGTGCAAAACTGGACAAAGGAAAGGGTAGTGATCACTCCCCTGTCCATCACTACCCCAGGGATGGTGTTCAGAGCTCCTCCAGAGTGTCCCTGGGTTTTGCCATCTTGGACTCCAAGTTGACAGTGCACTCTAGGAGAATCTGAGTGGCCAGTGCCAGCAGGTGACATCAGAGCCCTCCCCTGATAGGTGCTTACCTGTATAGCTGATCAATCCCCCTTTCAGGTCTACTTAGGGTCTCTCTCTTGGTTGGTTCTTCAGATTCGGATTGCCAGACTCCAGCAGGAATCATCTGCATCCTTTACTTCACCTTCTTACCGAAGAAACTGCATCTGGACCCTCCAGGAACTCTACAAACTGCAACAAAGAAGCAAAGATGACTGTTGCAACATTGTATCTTCTGCCCCTGCCAGCAACTGCAACTGTTTCCAGGTTGTGCATCCTCCGAGGACTGCCTATCTGCACCAAAAGAATGAAGTAATCTCCCTTGAAGTGAAGGAGTCACTTCCCTGCTTCAATAGGCACCCCTCTGCAGCGACGACCGGTGGCTTGGGTCCCCTCTCCTAATGAAGTGCGTCGATCCAGCATCACAGGTGGTGGACTGAAGTGGTCCTGACGGTCCTGACGTCCTACTGTCCAACTTTGGTGGAGGTAAGATCTTGCCTCCCCACAGAAGACAGTACCCCTTGCACTGTGTGTTTTGCAGTTGCCAAGTCTTGTTGCTATCCTTCCACAAAGTTCTTCATGCACCGCGCAGCTCTGGCCCCCAGCACTCTATCCTGTGACGCACAGCTTCCTGCGTGGTTCTCCGGCAGCGTGGGATCCCTTTGTGTAGTGCAGCATGGGCCTACTTTTGCTCCTTCTTTGTCCCCGTGCTATGGGCTGCCTGTGCACACTGCCTGGTCTTCTGAGGGCTCTCTGAGTTGTTGAGATTCCCCTCTGACTCCTGCTCCAGGGTAGAGTACACCTGGTCCCTCCTGGTCCCGGGCAGCATCATTTTCCACTAACCGCAAGCTTTGCGTGTGCTAACCCTTGTTGGCGGAATCCAGCGACGCAAACCAGACTGCATTCATCCATCCGGTGTGGGACATCTTCTGCACCAACCACAAACCTGCTTCTGTCTTCTTGGGTGCAACACTGACTGTTGTTCCTCACTGGTGGCTCTTCTTTTGCAACTTCATCCGGGTTAGCAGGGGCTCCTGTTCTCTCTGGACTCTTCAGTGCTTCTTGGACTTGGTCCCCTTCTTCCACAGGTCTACATGACCAGGAACCAATCGTTGGTGTCTTGCAGTCTCTTCTGGTTCTTGCATAATCTTCGTTCTTGTGTTCTTGTGTGTTCTAGGAAAGTTACTGTGATTTACTCCTGCTTTCCTGTGCTCTGGGGTGGGTTCTATTACTTACCTTTCGTGTTTTCTAATACTCCCAGTGCCCCTGTACACATTACACTTGCCTAGATGGGCAACCGACTTTCGTATTCCACTATTTTAATATATGGTTTGTGTTTCCCCTAGGCCCATTTCTAACTATTGTACTTTTCATTATTTGCACTGTTTTCTAACTGTCTTTACAGCTATTTCTGCATACTAGTGTATATAATGTGTGTATTAGTTACCTCGTAACTGAGTATAGTCTCTATGGTATTTTTGGTATTTGTGTAACCAAAATAAAGTATCTTTATTTTTGTAACACTGAGGCCCTCATTATGATAATGGCGGTATATGCCGCCTACTGCCACGGCAATGACCACCAAAAGTCAGTTGGCTTGGTTACCTACAGTCCGCCATATTATGACCGTAACCGGAATTCTGTCAGAAGGCTGGTGGAATTCCAGCTACGGTCATGGTGCGGACAGCGGTAAGGTGGCGCTGCTGCCAGCAGCAGCGCCACGCCAGAAGAACGCCGCCGACCGAATCATGACCCATGATACGGGCTGGCGGTGTTCCGCTGATGGACTCTGCTGCTGGCAGCAGCACCGCGTACCGTCTCCTGCCGGAAGACCCCCATCATACAGGAAGTTGGGTGTTCTGACAGGAGAGGGGGGTGTTATGTGTGTGTTGGGGGGTTTGTGTGTGTCTGTGTGCCCGCGTGTGGGGCGTGTGTGTGATGTGTGTGCACATGAATGAATGTGAGTGTGAGAGTATGTTGTGATGTGTGAATGCTTGTGTGCTTGTATGTATGTCTGTGTGTGGGTGTGTGTGTGCATGGATGTATGCATGCATGGGTGAATGTGGGTATGGATGTGTGTATACGTGTGTTTTTGCCGTATGTGTGTTTATGTTGGGGGGGATGGAAGGGGGAGGGCGAGGGTGGGGGAGAACACGGGGGAGAGGGAGGGGGCGGGGGAGACCCCTATCAGTGACAGGGAAAGAATTCGATGGCACTAATAGTGCCTACCCCCATGGTTTTCATGGCGGAACAAGAGCCACGGAAACCATGGCGGTGGGCGGGGTCATATTGCCGTGGGCGGCATGGCGATCAGTGTGTTACATTGGCGGTTTGGCTTTTGCCAAACCGCCAATGTCATAATATGGCACCGACCGCCAAGGTCTGAATGAGGGCCTGAGTATTTTCTTTCATGTGTGTGAGTACTGTGTGACTACAGTGGTATTGCATGAGCGTTGCATGTCTCCTAGTTAGGCCTTGGCTGCTCATCCGCACTACCCCTAGAGAGCCTGGCTTCTAGACACTGACTACATTTCACTAATAAGGGATAACTGGACCTGGTATAAGGTGAAAGTACCTTTGGTACCCACCACAAACCAGGCCAGCCTCCTACAAGTAATTGTTCCAATGATAGGCTACATCAGCATCCGGTAGACCTAGGTCCACTTTCCCTTCAAGAATCGGGGAGGAGGGCAGACCACTGGGTCAAAACAAGTGTTACCAAAACTACCACTGGTAGGGAAAACCAAAAGGAAGATGCCAAAAATCCCCCCCAAGGGAAAGATCGGAGCCAGGGTAAAAACGAAGGGTCTTCTCAAGGCTTCCAAAAATGTGCACAGGAGGGTGGGCCCAGAGACTCCTCATAGTCCAGGGGAGGGTACAAAGGGAAACACTTTGACCCTAACAAGGCTTGGTGTCATGATTTTAAGAAAAAAGGGGTATCAAACCAGAGACTCTGGCTTTAAAAACAAGAAAAATGTCTCTAGTCAACCTGCAGTAAATACAGTTGCCAATCTCCAGATGGGGCCAGAGTTGCAGCCAGACCATGCCAGTGTCCCCACAGAGGAAACATTAGTCACAGGGGGTGAGGTAGATGTATCCTGTGCTGCCTGGCTAAGTAACATTAAAAAATACGGGCAGCACCCTGTGGTTAAGGGGGAGAAAACAGAAGTTTTGAGGGATACAGGGGCTAGCATCACCATAGTGTCTCAGCACCTAGCCCCCTCAACTCAGTTCCTGGTAGGGAAGTCTTATCCTGTCACCAATGCTGACAATGAGACTAAGGGCCAGATGTAGGTAGGAAAAAATTTGCGAGTCGGAAATTGCGATTCAATGCGAATCGCAATTTCCGACTCGCAAAATGGGATCCAAGAAAAAAAGTGACACCAATTTGCGACTCGCAAATGATGTTGCACCGCAGTTTGCGAGTTCGCTTTTAGCGAGGTCGCTTTTTGCGACTTTGCTAAAAGCAAACTAGCAATTTGCTATTCGGATGTTGCAAATTGCGACTGGCCCACAAATTGCATGCAGTTGCAGCATAACAGTTGGAAAAACACTTCCTGGCTCTTGCTGATGACATCAGAACCAGGAAGTCATCAAATACACCTGGGAGGAGGGAGGACCACACCCGACCACACCCTTTTCAAACTGCTGTGCAACAACCAGGAGAGAGGAGCTGCTGCTACCATGGAGGACACAGGCAGTGCAGGGAGGAAAAGAAAACTCAAGTTTTCTGAGAAAGAACTTGAGGTGCTAACTGAAGAATGCTTCCAGCACCATGACCAACTTTTTGGTAAGGCAGCCCTGAGTGTCCCAGACACTGAGAAGAAGAAGATCTGGCTGCAAATCCAGGACCGGATCAATGCCATTGGGGTGAGCCACCGAACCCTGGATGAAATTAAAAAAAGGTGGTACAACCTGCGCTCCAGCACAAAGGAGAGGGTGGCAGAGCGGCTCAGGGAAATGAGGGGCACAGGAGGAGGCCTATCCACCATCCCACCACCCACAGCCATGGAAGAATTGGTGGAGCAGACCCTGGAGCCTGAGGCCATTTCAGGAATTGGAGCAGTGGACATCCAAAAGTGAGTACCATGAAATACGCATTCACACCTACAAATGCAGTATCCACACTCTCCCAGTACACTGCAGCAGGCACAACCAGACTAGCTCCATTCCAGACTAGCAACCACTAGAATGGTGCATTATGGGCAATGTAGTACAGTAGTCAGCATATAGGCAAATGTTTATTATGAGGCATACAACAGATGTGAGAAACTGACATTGTGTTCCCTATGTTCCACAGGCCTCCCACACTACACACCCAGCAGCCACACCATCCAGGAAGGAGACAACAGGCCACAGGCAGTGCAGGAGGCTGCAGCAGATATTCCAGGGCCCAGCAGGAAACTACCACAGTCCCCTCCAGAAAAAAGTGCAGGACTTGGAGGAAGAACACACGACCCCTGGCCCCAGCCCCACAGTAAGACGTCCAGAGCCAGCAGCACAACCACGTCGCAGACGCAGATGCCAAGTTCAGGCGGTGCCCCAGGAGGAGATAGGGGAGGCAGCAATGTCTGTAGTCGAAGCATCCCTCCTTACCGGTCAGCGCCTGCAAACAAGACAATTGCGGTTGATATCAGGTGCTTTGCACAGACTTGAAAATAACATGACCCATGGCCTGGCTGATGTGAACTCGCAGTTCACAAGACTCAATGACAATGTGAGCAAACTCACCCAGTCCATCTGCCAACTAGTGACGGAACTGGTGGCTGATAGATGCAGCGCAAGGCGCAGGGAGCGCCACCTAGTCACACGCTTTGACATGGCAGCTTCCATTGGGTGTCTTGCAACGAACACTACTGGCCTGTCAAGACGGACCGTGAGTCTGCAGGTCGAACTTGGTCACTTTTCTGGTGATGTGGCACAGGGACTAGACCGCATCAGCCATGCAGTGGACATGTTGGAAGCCAGGCAGGTGGCAAGGGGCACAGGTGAGATCCCTCAGGACAGTGAGGAGGGGTCCACTATCAGCAGTGTGTCTGCAAGTGACTCACGTGTACTGAGGAGTGGAAGTGCACGACAGGGGTCAGCAGACCCACCTGGGATGAGCTATGCTGGGCGAACAAGGAGGAGGGTGTAGGCCATAAGACAGCATGACTCATGAGGCACATGAAGTAAATGTGTCCTCATCAAAATTGGACATGTGCAGCCCCTTACGGACAGAATTATTCTTTCAACATTTGGTTCACAAATAAAAAGGTTTTGTTTGTTCCACTACAAAACTGGGCTCTGTTAGTGTGACGTCAGTGAGTGTGGTGACAGTTGCCACGTACCTGCCAAAGTATTTGGTTGCAATGTGGTCCCGTCTCTGTCTGCCTTGATTTGCAATGCTTCTATCCCCAGGCTGGCGATGTGGTAGCTCTTGCTCCTCATCCTCCGAATCTGTGTCTTCAGGGGTGAGATGTAGCCCACGTCTGGTGGCAATGTTGTGTAGGATTGCGCATGCGCCAACGATCTTGAATGCTGTTACCGGGGCATACTGGAGCGCACCTCCACTTCTGTGGAGGCATCGGAATCTTGCCTTTAACAGTCCAAAGGTCCTCTCAATGACAGTTCTGGTCCGCCGATGTGCACTGTTATATCGCCTCTCATTCTCATTGCCAGGTGTTAGGTACAGGGTAAGTATCCATGGTCTTAGCGCATATGCACTGTCACCTGTTTGGCCCAAATAAGCAATGTTAGCAGGGCATGAATAGTTTCTACAGTGACCTGTGCGTATGGCTTCAGGGTGTAGTCAGCAATACCTAATAGATATCCGTCTCCAAACTCCCCACGTTCTAGGCGTTGGTGTGTCCCACTGTGCCTGAAAATGTATGAGTCATGTGTACTCCCTGGAAATTTGGCTACATTGTCAGTGATGACATTATGGGCGTCACATACCACCTGGATGTTCAGTGAGTGGGTACATTTCCTATTGCGGAACACATATTCCAGATTTGCAGGAGGGCAGATTTGTATATGTGTCCCGTCCACACACCCTATTACATGAGGGAAGTTGGCAATTCTGTAGAAGTCCAACTTGGTGCAGTTAATTTCTTCCTCATTCCTGAGTAGGTATATGTATCTGGACATGTGTGTGAGTATGGCATCTAGGAAACATCTGAAGAATCGTGAGAGTGCACTTTGGGATACCACACCGGCCACTGCAATGACCCCCTGATAGTTACCCGAGGCCAAGAGGTGCAGTGAGCATAGCACTTGCACATGCGTGGGGATGGCGCTGCTGCGCATAGTCTGGCGTTGAAGCTGCGGATTGAGTAGTTCAATTAATTCTAATATTGCTGCACTGCTGAGTCTGTATTTGTCATAAATCTCCTCCTCAGTTTGTTGGAAAAGTGTCTGCCTGGTTCTGTATATCCTCTCCTGTCTCTGGCTCCTCCTCCTCCTCTGCTGGGCAGCGTGGACTCTCCTCCTCCTTGCTATCACATATAGTTCAGCCATTTTGAGTAACCCAGATGCCTTCTGGGTCTCCGTTTATACTTTGGTTCTGGTTACCACCTGCTCTGACTTAGTGGTAATTTGGGTGTACAAAAAGGGCTTTTTGCGACTAGTCGCAATTTGCGAGTGGCTTTTGCATGTGGTTTGCGACTCGCAAATTGCGACTTCCTATTTGCAGGTCGCAAAATCAGGCCGCTATTTTTGCGAGTCGGTAACGACTCACATCGCAATTTGCACTTCGTAAATGGGATTTTTGCATCCCATTTCCGATTTTGCGGTGTCGCAGATTGTGAATCGGGCCATTTGCGACTCGCAAACTGTTGCTACATCTGGCCCTAAGTTCCATTCCATGGCTATGGTAAACTTTGAAAGGGGGAGGAGTGACAGGGCAGAAAGAAGTAGTTGTGTTCTCATCCATCCCTGTAGATTGCCTGCTTACAAAGTGACCTGGAGCAATTCCACTGGGCTGAGGTAGAGCTAAAGACACATTCAGCAATGCTAGGCATCCTGAGTGGGCATGTGTCAAGACTAAGGCACAGAGCAGACTTCAGAGAGAAAAAGGAGAGCTGGATCCTGAAATAGTGGACCAGCATCCGAAGAGAAAAGGCAAGAGGACTGGGGGACCAGCTTCCAAACAGATCTAAAAACAGGACCCCTCTTTTCAGGAGGGGGAGTCACCCACATTACAAGGAAATGAGCTTGAGGAGCTTTGGCCTTACCACCCAGAGCTATTGGGGCCAGGGGGTTCCTCTAGGGAGGATCTATAACAGGGACAAAGAGAGTGCCCCACACTTGAAGGCCTGAGACAGCAAGCAGCTGAGGAGGAGCTAGGAAATATCAGTGGTACCCACAGAGTCTACTGGGAGGAGGGAGTCTTGTACACTGAGGCCAGAGCTCAAGCCTGGTGCAACCAGGAGGGTGGTAGTACCACAGAAGTTCAGGGACTTCCTTCTTACTTTAGCCCATGACATTCCCCTAGCAGGGCACCTGGGCCAGGATAAAACATGGAGTAGGTTGGTTAACCTCTTCTACTAGCCAAGAATGTTACAAAAAATGAAGGATTTTTGTCAGTCCTGTCCCTTCTGCCAAGCCAGAGGTAAGGCAGGTGGGCACTTAAAGGCCCCCTTGATGCCACTACCTGTGGTTGGGGTGGCGTTTGAAAGGGTAGGGATTGACATTGTTGGCCCCCTTGACCCTCAGACAGCATCAGCGATAGATATATCCTACTGGTAGTGGATCATGCCACTAGATACCTTGAGGCCATTCCCCTTAGGACAATAACTGCACCTGCAGTTGCAAAAGCCCACCAGAGTTGTGTTCCCTAAGGAGATAGTATTAGACAGAGGGTCAAACTTTATGTCTGCATGATTAAAACAGATGTGGCAGGAATGTGGAGTGACTTATAAGTTCACTACCCCATACCATCCACAAACAAATGGGTTGGTTGAAAGGTTTAACCAAGCCCTGAAAGGCATGATTGGAGGACTCTCTATAAAGATCAGAAGGAGATGGGATGTCCTACTTCATTTCCTGCTGTTTTCCTACAGGGAAGTGCCACAGAAAGGAGTGGGTTTTTTACCCTTTGAACTTTTGTTTGGGCACCCCATTAGGCAACCACTGAGTAAGGGAAGGCTTAGAGAGACCTCTCAAAGAGCCCAAACAAGACATTGTGGACTATATGCATAGTCTATGTCGAAGGATGGCTGAGTACATGTTGAAAGCCAGCAAAACTTTTCAGGGCAGCTAAGAGCTTCAAAAGCTTCTGTATGGGTAAAAAGCTGCTATGGTGGAGTTTCAACAAGGGCAGAAAGTTTGGGTGTTGGAGCCTGTTGCTCCATGGGCAATCCAGGACAAATGGTATGTGCCCTATCCCATTCTTGAAAAGAAAGGGGAGGTCATTCATCTAGTAGATCTACACAGTTGCAAAAATCCCAAACGAATTATACATGTCAACCGCCTAAAACCCTATTATGATAGGGGTGATGTGCCCATGCTAATGGTCACAGATGAGGGACAGGAGGATGAGAGTGAGCCTCTCCCTGATCTCCTCTCCAGCAACCCCAAAGATGGATCTGTGGATGGGGTAGTCTTTTCAGACACCCTCTCAGAACAATAGCAGACGGATTGCAGGAAAGTCCTCAACCAGTATGCTGAGTTATTTTCTCTGACCCCTGGGAATACAAACTGGTGTACACATGATGTGGACACTGGTGATAGCCTGCCTGTCAAAAACAAAATCTACAGACAGTCTGACCATGTTGGAGATAGCATAAGAGCAGAAGTAAAGAAAATGTTGGATTTGGGTGTCATTCAACCCTCAGCGAGCCCCTGGGCCAGCTCACTCTAAGGGTGACAAGAAAGAAATGAGGTTTTGTGTGGACTACAGGGACCTCAACTTAGTAACCAAGACAGATGTACACCCAATCCCAAGAGCTGGTGAGCATGTGGGCAGCCAAATATCTGAGTACTTTTGATTTAACATCAAGGTACTGGCAGACTGGTCTGACCGCAGGAGCAAAAGAGAGGTCAGTACCTTCGACTGCTAATGGGCATTATCAGTTCACTGTTATTCCCTTTGGATTGAAGACCTGCCACCTTCCAAAGGTTGGTGAACCAAGTTCTTGCTGGACTGGAGACTTTTAGTGCAGCTTATTTAGATGATATAGCTGCTTACAATTCCACCTGGCAGGGTCACCTGATCCACCTTGGAAAGGACCCTAGTCTCTGCAAAAGGCAGGCCTCACTATCAAGGCCAGTAAGTGCCAGATAGGGCAGGGAAAAGTAGTTTACCTAGGCCACCTCGTTGGTGGAGGCCAAGTACAACCTCTCCAACCCAAGATTCAGACTATTCTGGTTTGGGAAGCTCCCACACCCCAAACTCAGGTCAGGGCATTCCTTAGCCTGACTGGATATTACAGGAGGTTTGTGAAGGATTATGGCACAATTGTGCCCCCCTCACAGAACATACCTCCAAGAAGATGCCCAAGAGAAGTTCAACTGGACAGTGAGTTGTCAAAAGTCCTTTGACACTCTGAAAGAAGCTATGTACATTTCTCCAGCTATGCAAGCATCAGAGAATTCATAGTCCAAACTGATGCATCTGAAATAGGGATAGGAGCAATCCTTTACCAAAAGAAAGATGAAGGACATGACCAGCCAGTTGCCCTTATTAGCCAAAAGCTACTCCCTAGGGAACAAAAATGGAGTTCCATAGCGAGGGAAGCCTTTGCTGTAGTTTGGGCCCTGAAGAAGTTGGGGCCATACCTGTTTCGCTCTCACTTCACTGTTCAGACTGACCACAGGCCTCTCAGATGGCTACAGCAAATGAAAGATGAGAATCTCAAACTGCTTAGATTTCCCTAAAGGGGATGGAGTTTAAAGTGGAACACAGACCAGGGACTGCCCATGCCAATGCTGATGGCCTCTCCAGGTTCTTCCACTTAGAAGATGAAGACTCACTAGGGAAAGGGTAGTCTCATCCTCATTTGTTTGGGGGGGTGGAGTAGTGTGAAAGGAGGCCTCTTTTTGCATTGTTAGCCTCCCACTTTTTGCTTGATGTTGATGTGGCCTAGAAATGGTAGTGCCCAGGGCCCCTGCTAATCAGGTTCCCAGGGCCAGAGCTCTTTCCCTAAAACTGTTCTGATGCTTGCCACAATTAGATACACGCTTAAGTATCCCTGTAAGTCCCTAGTAAATGGGTACAGCTGTACCCCAGCCATGGGGTATTACGGGTAGGCCCCGGAGGGCAGCAGCACTGATTTTCTCACCCTCTAGGGCCTTGCCTCCAGAAACACCCAGCACTGCCATTGCAGGTTGAGTGTCCTGGGGCACACCTCAATCAATTCACAAATTATTTTATTTGGCATAGCCATTAAAAGTGTAAAAACAATAAAATGTACAATTTTTTTCTATTACATACTACATTCACATACAGAATTCTTAAATCATTCTAAGTCTTAATAACCAGCTCTACTTACATAGATCATTAATGTAAGGTTCAGGTTCCTATAATTTCATAAAGTGCAGTGTGCCAACCAGTTTATCCCACATACAATTCTGATTAGACTCAAGTCCTTACAATCTCATAAAGTGCAGTTTCCGATTTAAAATGCACCGCATTTTATCATATTTCATTAAGGCGAGGCAAAATTTTCTAAAATACCATTGTCCAATATAATTAAAAAGTAGTCAATTATAATAAAAAAACTCTTCATTCCTCTTTGCTTCCTACAAAATTCAAATTCTTACAATTTCATAAAGGGCAACGTGCCAACCGGATTTATCCCACATACAATTCTGATTAGACTCAGGTCCTTACAATCTCCTAAAGTGCAATTTCCGATATAAAATCCGTATAATCTCATAAAGTGCAATTTCCGATATAATGTACTCTACATTTAAATTCTTGACTCATTATAACTTGGCACAATTTTCTAAAATACCATCAACCAGTTATAGTATTTAAAACTCTTCATTTCTGTTTACTTCCTACATCATACCGGAGCCTATAATTCCAGTTAAAACACCTCTTAGGCTATTTAAAAATAGGCCCAATGCACACGTTACATTTAAAAATCTCATATCAATGAGTAACCTAAATGCTTGGTCCTGATTAATAATATTATATTCCTCAAAAATTGGTTGTAAAAACTTATTACGCACTTCTAAAAAACAGTAACAATCCAAAAGTAGGTGTTGCATAGTATATTTCTGTTTGTAAGCCACATGTACATAGACCCTGGGTATCCTTAAGGAATGCTTTTACCTTGGGATCTCCATAGTCTGGATTCAGCCCAATTCGGAACTGTACCACTGAGTTTCTTAATCTTGGGTTAGGTTTAGCCTCTACATAGGGAACGTTTTCCAGATTCCTCCATCCGACAACCATAGCCTGAGTTGATATTTTGCTCTCTAAGTACTTCAGGTCTAGTTCTCTTGCTCTTTCCTTCACTATTCTTCATAGATTAGATTTCTGAATTTGTGCACCACACCACTGGTTGCCGGGTAAGCCTTAGAGGACACAAATCTCTTTTAACCGTCCTGTCATTTGTAGCGCCCAATGTAACTCGCTTGTTGTTATTTCTTTTTTACACAATCTTGCAATCTTACAGTTCCCTTCATCTCTTATACTTAACCAGAACTTCAGTGTTGCTTGTAGTCCCAGGTAAGTCCTTGCCATCATTTGACATTCTGCTCTTATAGCTTGTAGCATACTTGAAGGGGGCAGTGAGAGCATACGCTTTACGCAAATGCTTTCTTCTGTCCGCCAGTTTAATTTCTCAGAAAATTTTAGAACTTCCACTCCATATGAGAACTGGGGACGTACCATAGCCTTAAAGGCAGAAATAACATGCTGGAAAGACGGACCCCCACATTTATTATTGGATTGTTTTAATCCCCAAACTGATGATAGAGCTTTCTTTTTTAGGGCTTCGGTATGGACTTTCCATCTCAAGTGTGAGTCAAACCATATGCCTAAGTATTTATATTCTTTTACCTTCTCTATTTTTTCTCCTCCTAACTAGTAGATAAATGCACTTTTCTCTTTCCCTATAAACATTATTTTCATTTTCTCCATATTAACTACCATTTTCTTCTTTTGACAATAGGAGTAAAATACCTCCAATTTCCTTTGTAGCCCTAACTCTGTCATATCCATTATCACTAGATCGTCAGCATTTAATAAACAGGAAACATGTACACCATCCATTTTTGGGCTTAAGCCTTTGGTTTCCCGTAACAACCCTGGCAGGTCTGACAGAAATAATGAGAATAATATTGGGGCCAACACGCAACCTTGGCAAAAGCCATTCTTTATGGGGATCCTTTTTGAAAGTGAGCCGCACATATTTAAATTACTTGGGCCCAATTTTGTGAATGCAGACCCTGAAGGAGTGATAATAAATCCAAACCAATCCCTATCTGGTTTAGCATATCCCATAGTAATTTCCTATCTACCAAGTCAAATGCGGCACGAAAATCAACAAAGCAGCAAAATAGGCTGCTACGCATTTCCACTGATTTTTTTGCTAATGCCCACAGACTAAAGCAGTGGTCGATTGTCAAAAGCCCTTCTTTAAAGCCGCCTTGTTCTACTGGTATCAAATCATTATCATCTGCCCATTCCTTGATTAACCCCAGCAATAGCTTTGTGAATACCTTTTCACCTACATCTAATAGGCTTATCAGCCGATAATTTTTTGTTTGAGTTGGATCCTCCTTTTTGTGAATTGGTCTTATCATGGCACCCTTCCAATTCTCTGGGAAACGGCCATGATCCAAAATGTTACAAAACGTAACATAGAGAAATTTAGTCCACCAATCAATATTCTTTTTTATTATTATTGCTGGGAGATTTCTGGGCCTGCTGCTTTAGTTAATTTTAATGCTGCAATAGTTTCTTTTATTTTTTGTTGGGCGAAAGCAAATCTCATGTTCTCGCCAAGCTTCCTAATGATACCATAACCTTCTTCATCATCGGTACCTTTATATATTGAGGACAAATATTTATACCAGTCTTCTTCTCCGCCCAGACACTGCATAGTTCCTACCTTTTTTCCCTCCCTTACCAGCTGCCAAAAGCCCCTAATATTCCGTGTTCTTATCACCTCAATCATTGTAACCAACTTTTTATTGGCATATTCTTGTTTCTTCTGTCTTATCAATATTTTATAGCCCTGTTTTGCTTGACGGAGCATCACTTCCGTATCAACGGAGGGTCTTAGCTTATATTCCCTTTCTAATTTTCGCATCATTTGTTCTTTCCACCTACATTCCCAATTAAACCATGCTTTGCTATTGTTTGTCTTATATGGTTCACCATTTAACTTTCCCTCTTGCGATATTTTTAAGTTAGTTTTTAAGTAGTTAACCATTAACGCAATCCCCTTATTGTATCGTTTCAATATATCTTCTGGATCTTCTTCCATACTAAGCATTGGATAGTTTACTTTTAGATTATTAAGTACTTCAAGACTACTTTCTGTAAGTCGAGTCGTTATCCTACGGGGATACTCAACTAACACTGTCAATGCCTTTTCTCTTTCTTTTTGGGTTTTACCAGCTGATCGCATTGCTAAACGGAGTGGCCAGTGATCACTGCCCTCTATATGCTTAACTTCAAAATCTAGCACTTCTCCAAAGAACCAGGTGTTTACAAAATCATAATCAATAGGTCATTCCTGCTTGCCTATTCGAAAAGTATTTTTTGACGGACGATCCATCTTCATACGCCCATTTAGACAAAACATGCATAGAGATCCTAAAGTTCTTACTAAGGACAAGTCGCGGGCAGAACTTTCGACATTGGGAAAGATTCTACTAGGGATTTGTGCAGCTGCCAATAGCTCCTTATATAGATTGTCACTACTGTTAGGGTTAAGCTTATGATTAAAATCTCCCAGCATTAAAATCAAGTATCCTGCTTTACCAGTACATAGGAGCACACCTAAAAAAGACCGATTCGACATGGCACACTCCCTATGTGCCCTGTCCACCCTACAATGCATATGTTTTGGGTAAGTCACCTATTAGAAATGGGGTCCTTGGTTGGCAGTCAGGTTACCACCAATGTTCCCTATAATTTTTCTTTCTCATGTGCGGCAATAGAATGTTGGCGGGTGCACTTTTCTTGCTTGTGTGTGCCACTGAGTGATACGATGTGCAACAAGGCAAGGCGACCAGCTACCACTTAAAGGTACATAAGGATTACTTTTAATTTAAGGTTGCTTCTTCGTCACTGAGTGGTTTAGGCACTGAATAAGTCATACATGCACCCTGTCACCCATCCCTGCACTTGTGCATCCATAAATCATTGATTTATCTTGCATTCACCAACTTCCGCAACCACAATACAACACATACACAAGTTCAGCCACATATGGAATATAAATTGAAATAATAAACGTAGAAAAAATAAAATATGCTTTTGCCTAAAAATAGCAGACATGCTTGTATTAACAAAATTAAACAAAACAGCAGGTGTACGTCTTGGAATGGTATTGTACATATCTGTGGACACCCTGCAATGGCATTGTTCATTGATCCATATTTATCATAGTGTTGCTTCCCCTTGCACAATATAAGGGGGCGCAAGGGCAACGCAGCACTAATGCCAGATTGTTCAAGCCATACAAGGCCAGCTTGCATGGCCCTGCATGGCTTGATACATCTGGAGTAACGCAAGGCAGCACAAATCGCTGCTTGCTTTATTTTGCCCCAGGGAGGTGTTCCTCTCTGAAAAATATGCTGAGTCACACTTCCTGTTTTGGGGAGAGGTAGAGGCTGTTTGGCTAAGTGAGTCACTGTATTACACTGCCTAAGACCCCCACAGCAGAAAGCTTTATTTTCACTCGCTGATTTCATTAATCACTCAAACACTTCTGCACTAATTCACTTAGCTTCTTATTCTCTCACTTATTCACTGACACCTTCATTTTCTCAGTCACCGCTTCAAAATCTTGGTCTTCATTTGCTCACTTACTCACTTCATGCTTCACTCACTCACTTGCTTATTCACTCGTTTGTAAACTCTCACTCACCAAATCACTCATGTGCTCAGTCACTTACTCATTTGCTCACTCACCTCACTTACATGCATAATTGCATTACCTCACAGTCACTTACTGACATCCATTCTCTTTTACTTGCTTTCCCGCTCACTTACTTGCTACTCACCCGTTAATTGATTTTTTTGTTTGTTTATTCGCTTACTAATTTGCACACTTGCGATAAATCACTTATTTCTTCATTCATATACTCATTCCCACATTCAGTTGCTCACTAACTCACTCCCTCAATTACTTGGACACTCACTCCTCATTCATTAACCCATTCAGTCACTGCTTCACTTATCTACTGACTCGCTTTGACAGTCAGATGCTCATTCAAAAACCCACAAATCCATTCACTCGCCCATTCACTCATACATTCACTATTTCTTGTTATTTTTACCACTCATGCACTTTTTAACTTGCATACACTCTGATTCATTCATCCATTCATTCAAATAATGTTACTTTATAACATATCGACTCAGACAAGTATGTGTGTGCAGCCAAAATAGTGACTCCAGGAGGTGCACAGAGAAATAGAAATTAAAAGTGGAGGAGTCACAGGTCTGTGGACTTGGCAGACTGGACTTGGGCTACAGGAAAAGCTTTGGAAATTCTCTCCAGCTGTTTCATGCTTGCCCTGCAGGCATTCACACGTCCTCCATTAGCATATCTAAAGACAAAAATGTGTCTTTAAAAATGCATTTGGAAGCGCAGCGTCACCACCATCAGCAACACTTCAATCTCTCAAGTGAAGCATTTAATGAATGTAGCAGTTCTTCGGAGTGCGTGTTGATTGTAGGTGTCTGTGCGGGGAAACCTAGACATGCGCGCCCGCACAGGCGCGCAGTTTAGAGAGAACTATGGTTACCACCTGTCCAAGCAAGGACCATCACTCTAGTCAAGGTAAGTCACACACAATCCAAATTATCCTGTGCCCATCCTCTGGTAGCTTGGCACTCAGCAGTCATGCTTAACTTAGAAGGCAATGTGTAAAGTATTTGTGCAATACATCATGCAATAACACAGTAGAACACCACACAAATACACCACACAGTGTCTAGAAAAAAATATATTATTTATCTGATAAGATGCAGGTCAAAACGATTAAGATGCACTGAGTATATCTTAAAAATATCACTGTAAAAATGATATACAGTGTCCTGGGGGCCTCAACTCTATGTGAAGAGGAGGCTCTAAGCACTTTAGAGAGCCCTCAGGATGCCAGGCAACACTTACGGGAGTCCCAGGACATGGGGACAAAGGAGGTGAAAAACGCAATAGATGCAGCACAACAAAGGAAGGTCCCACGCCGCTGGAGAACAACTCAGCGATTTGAGTGTCGCAGGATGGAGTGCTGGGGACCTTGGATATGCTGTGCATGAAGGAATTTTGCAAATAGTCCACAGAGGCCTCAGGAAGAGAAGAAGACGCAGTACACATCGCTCTCAGGGAAGGCAAGTGCTTACCTTCTCCAAATTGCATCAGCAGGACCTCAGGACAGTCTATGTTGAGGGGGTCTAACCTCTGTGTCCTTAGGAGCATGGTCGTCGCTGTGAGAGGAGCCCAAAGGTACCGGTCGTCATCTTGGAAGGTTACTGCTGGAGCAGGTGAGTAACCCCGTCACCCCACGGGAGATTTCTTCGGCCCTTCTGGTGCAGGATGAACACAGGGAGTCCCCAGAGCGTGCACACCATGGAAACTGTTGCAGTTGCTGGCTGGAGCTGAAGTTGCAGAGGAAAAGTATCCCTTGTGGATACTTTATTGCTGTTACAGCTGTTCCTGTAGCAGGCTGCAGCTGATCCGAGGTCAGAGGATGAAGTAATAGTTGCCGAGGATTCCTGAAGGAAACTTGCAAGCAGAATCTGAAGAGAACCCACAGGAGAGACCCTAAATAGCCCTCCGTGGGGGATTGGCTACCTTATCAGGTATGGACCTATCAGGAGGGGTCTCTGACATCACCAGCTGGCACTGGCCACCCAGAGCCCTCCAGAGTGCCCCCACACGTTGCAAAGCAAGATGGCTGTAGTCTGGGACACGCTGGAGGAGCTCTGGGCACCACCCCTGGGGTGGTGATGGACAGGGGAGTGGTCACTCCCCTTTCCTTTGTCCAGTTTTACGCCAGAGCAGGGGACAAGGGGTCCCTGAACCGGTGCAGACTGGTTTATGCAAGGAAGGCACCATCTGTGCCCTTCAAAGCATTTCCAGAGGCTGGAGGAGGCTACCCCTCCCCAGCCTTTATCACCTACTTCCAAAGGGAGAGGGTGTAACATCCTGCTGTCAGAGGAAATGCTTTGTTCTGCCTTCCTGGGGCTGGGCTGCCCAGACCCCAGGAGGGCAGAACCCTGCCTGTGAGGTGGCAGCAGCTGTAGTTGCAGTGCAAGCCTCAGAGAGCTGGTTTGGCAGTACTGGGGGTCCATGGTGGAGCCCCCAGGATGCATGGAATTGGCTTCCCAATACCAGATTTGGAATGGGGGACAATTCCATGATCTTAGACATGTTACATGGCCAGATTCAGAGTTACCATTGTGAAGCTACATATAGGTATTGACCTATATGTAGTGCACACGTGTAACGGTGTCCCTGCACTCACAAAGTCCCAGGAAATGGCCCTGAACTGTGTGGGGGCACCTTTGCTAATGCAAGGGTGCCCTCACACTTACTAACTTTGCACCTAACCTTCAGGAAGTGAAGGTTAGACATATAGGTGACTTATAAGTTACTTAAGTGCAGGGAAAATGGCTGTGAAATAATGTGTGCGTTGGTTCACGCAGCCTGCAATGGCAGGCCTGTGCAGGGCTTTGTCTGAGCTCCCTATGGGTACAAAAGAAATGCTGCAGCCCATGTGGATCTCCTGGAACCCCAATGCCCTGGGTACCTAGGTACCATATACTCAGGACTTATAAGGGGGGTCCAGTGTGCCAATTTAAATTGGTAAATGAAGTCACTATCCTACAGTGACAAATTTAAAAGTAGAGAGAGCATAAGCACTGAGGTTCTGGTTAGCAGAGCCTCAGTGACACAGTCAAGCACTATACAGACACACACATCAGGCCATAAACTATGAGCACTGAGGTCCTGAGCAGCAGGATCCCAATGAGACGGGCAAAAATATACTGGCATACAGGTAAAAATGGGGGTAACATGCCAAGGAAGATGGTACTTTCCTACACTTTCTGATCTCAGCGAGGCACCTCTATCTATACTCTCTGGGGCCACTGAACTGACCTATGGGGAACACTTCTCATCTGAGGACCCCATCTGTAAAACTCCTAATTTTAATTTGCTCACAGATGCATACAGTACCACCATGGCCAACAAAGTGATGTGGCCCGTTCCACCCCTTGGATCTGACTTCTGTCCCCAACCTAGGGAAGACTCTGTCCACAAGGACAGTAACCACAGGATACCACTGACAGGTATCAGTGTCAGGAGCCAGGCCCCAGACCATTCACTGCTAAGTGAAGGCCCTGAGTGGGGCTTTTGGATGAGCTCCTCCTCTAACTCGGAGGCTGGTAGGGAGCTCCCACGGGCCTCCTGAGGTATCTCAGAATGGAAGGCAGTAGCCCCAGGGGTCTTGCACCCCTTCTCCATTCTACCTCCCACCAGTTCAGGGGTGGCACCCTGACACTGGTCACTCAGCCCAGGGTCTGTACACTAAGGCTGAACCGGGGACAAGGGTGAGTCCTTCCTCACCTTACCCCTCCCTCTGGACTTCCGTGCCCTCCTCTGAGGAGTGGTACTGCCAGAAAACTGAACTGTCAGGGCACCCTTATGAGGCACCCCTCTCAGCTCAACTGACACTGGGGAACTTCCATCTGGGGACGGTCTCTCGGTACAGACTAGGTTACCCTGCTTGGGTCCCTTATGGGAACAGTCCAAGCAATGGGGCTGGGAATAGGATTTCCTGGGCCTCTGCCCACCTCCACCTCTCCTCCTACCTTTAGAAGGGACATGGGTCCCTCTCCCCCCTTACCATTATGGGCCCTATCTGGGCCACTGTGTACCTCCCCCCACTCTGTTGTGGGGAACCTAAACCACTCTCCTTAGGATCACTCCCAAATGCCTTTTCAGACACTCTGGTACTCACTCAGAGGTCTGTCTCCTTTGCAAGTTCCCTGGGGTCAGAGAACTTATAATCAACCAAGTGCTGGCGTAGCTCTGAGAAACAGTGACTGAACATGTGCTCTTTGGTCATCATATTGTACAGCCCCTCAAAAGTGTTTACCATACTACCCTTCACCCAGCCATCCAGTGCCTTACAAAAGGGTCCTACAAAATCCCGCCATGACTGGTGCCCCTGAATCTCAACCTGCACTCCTCTGGGGTGAAGCCATACCTCTTGACAAGGGTCTCCTTCATGGTTGGATAACTCAATTGGTCTCTCCCATCTAGGGCCAGAAGGGCATCCCTCCCATTACCAGGTATATGCCCCATGGGACAGCCCCCCAATCCTCCTTACAGATCCTGTGCACTACTAGGGTGGCCTCATACACAACAAGCCTCTTTTCTATGCCCTCCCTCTCTGAAGCCAGGTACCAAATCTCTGGGAACTTTGTCCTCTTTCTCAGCACTGGGCATTGTAGTTTTGCTGCACCACTGGACTCTACTTGCTGTGCTTTTAAGTCCAGTTCCTTCAGGCTCAGTTCATGAGCAATCTTTCTTTCTGCCAAAGCCCTCTCAGCCTCAGCTCTTCTCTCCTCTGCCAGGGCTTTGTCAGCCTCAGCTCTTCTCTCCTCTGCAGCCAGTTGAGCTAGCTGCAGCCTTATGTCCCTCTCAGCCTGTCTGTCCCTTAGCTCCTCATGGGACAGGGCACAGGAGGAGACACTGCCTCCCACATATGATCCAGTAGGGGACTCACTCTCTGTGGGTTCCCTTTTCTCCTCTGGAGCCACTGCTAAGTAATTTTTCTCCTCCTCCTCAACATCCTTCTCAGGGCCATCACCTCATTGGTCTTTGGCTGCCTGTTCCTCTTTTCAGCTTGCTTCCTCAAAGTCTACAAAGGCATCCAGCAGTTCCTGTTTAGTGTATCTCTTTGACACAGTCAGGCCCCTCTCTCTTCAGAGCTCCATCAGCTCAGCCTTGGTGAGGGATTCAATGGGGACTATATGTGACTCGTCGTAGTCTTCTGTGAATCTGGAATCCATTTCACAAAGTTCCAAGTTTACGAATGAGAGGTAGGATTCAAATTTGAAAAAAAAAAATCACCAAATGGAGAGAAAAAAAGAGCAGAAAAAACCCAACTCATTATGACCTTAAACTGTGGGTAGGTAGTAAACACTTAGGGCCAGATGTAGCAAAACGTTTGCGACTTGCAAACGGCGAAAAACGCCGCTTGCGAGTCGCAAAAGCCTCAACGGAATGCAGAAATGCATTTTGCGAGTCGGATCCGACTCACAAAATGCATTTCCAACTCGTAAATAGGAAGGGGTGTTCCCTTCCTATTTGCGACTCGCAATGCTATGCAATTCCATTTGCGACCGCGAAAGCGGTCACAAATGGACTCGCAGTTACCATCCACTTGAAGTGGATGGTAACCCACTCGCAACCAGGAAGGGGTCCCTGTGACTGGACATGAAAATATTTTTTCAGAGCAGGCAGTGGTCCAAGGGACCACTACCTGCCCTGAAAAACTCCGAAACAAAATGTTTCGTTTTGTTTTCAAAGTGCAGCTCATTTTCCTTTAAGGAAAACGGGCTACACTTTGAAAAAAAAAGACTGCTTTATTTAAAAGCGGTCACGGACATGGTGGTCTGCTGTCTCCAGCAGGCCACCATCCACCTGAGTGCCAGACTTAATATTAATGAGGTGGGTCTGTGCGACCCCATAGCGAGTCGCAGAAGGTGTCTGAGACACGTTTCTGCATTCCAAATTGCAAGTTGCAATTTGCTAGTCGCTGGGACTCGCAAATTGCAAGTCGCAATTTGGGGTTTTGCTACATCTGGCCCTTAGCTATTGTATGTCATTGCAGAACTTCAGGTCCTATCCTCACCACTGATCACCAATGTTAAAAATGGGATCTTTGGTTGGCAGCCAGGATACCCCTTGTCCCAGCAAGGACCCTCACTCTAGTCAGGGTAAGTCACACACAATCCAAATTATGCTGTGCCCACCACCTGGTAGCTTGGCACTGAGCAGTCAGGTTTAACTTGGAAGGCAATGTGTAAAGTATTTGTGCAATAAATCATGCAATAACACAGTAGAACACCACGAAAATACACCATGCAGTGTTTAGAAAAATATATAATATTTATCTCATAAGATGCAGGTCAAAACGATTAAGATGCAATAAATATATGTTGAAAATATCACTATAAAAATTATATAAAGTGTCTTTAGTCTTTTAAAAGCAAAAAATGTCCCTTTCACTCACAAAGTACCTGATTTGAGTTCAAAATCTCCGCAAAGAACCGCAGAGGAGGAGATGCGTGGAAAACAGGGAGGTGTGCGTCGATTTCTCGGGCCGCACACAGTGATAGGTCATTTCGGTTTTATGCAAGGACAGCTTTGCGTCGATTTCCGGTGCTCGGTCGTGGATCCTCTTCAGGTTGCAGGGTTTTCGGACGTCCCGGGGATGATGTGTGGATTTCCGGCGCTGACAGGACGAAGTCACAGGGGCTGAGTCGATCCAGTCGGCGTTGTGCGGAAATTTCTACAGCACGGCAGGCACTGCGTATATTCCTCTCTGGAAGTTGGGCTGTGTCGTTCTGGCTCGGCTATGCTTGATCCAGTGGGCCGTGCGTCGAATTTCCGGTCGCTTCGCTGGCGCTGCATCAATCTCCTTGTTGCGAAGTCAGGCTGCGTTGTTCCGGTTCGGCATGCAGTGAATTTTTCACTGCAATGCAGGCTGTGCGTCGTTTCTAGCAGGCTGTGCATCGATTTTCGCCACACAAGGAGTCCTTCTCGTAGAGATGAAGTCTTTTTGGTCCTGAGATTTCATGGAAAAGGAGGCAAGCTCTATCCAAGCCCTTGGAGAGCACTTCTCACCACAGCCAGAGAGCAGCAAGGCAGCAGGGCAACAGGAAGGCAGCAGTCCTTCACAGAAAGCAGTCAGGTGAGTCCTTTGGGCAGCCAGGCAGTTCTTATTGGCAGGATGCAGGTTCTGGTTCAGGTTCTCTTCTCCAGGAAGTGTCTTTTTCAGAAGTGTCTGAGTTGGTAGGGGCAGAGGCCCTGTTTAAATTCCCAAATGTGCCTTTGAAGTGGGGGAGACTTCAAAGAGTGACTTAGAAGTGCACAAGGTCCCCTCTCACTTCCATCCTGTCTGCCAGGGTCCCAGTAGTGGGTGTGGCAATCCTTTGTGTGAGGGCAGGCCACTGCTCTTTGACATATAAGTGTCAAGCCCTCCACCCTCCGAGCCCAGGAAGACCCATTCAAAATGCAGATGTATGCAAGAGAGGCTGCGTATCCTGTGTTTGGGGTGTGTCTGAGTGAATGCACAAGGGAGCTGTCAACTGAACCTAGCCAGACGTGGATTGGAAGGCACAGAAGGATTTAAGTGAGAATACTCACTTTCTAAAAGTAGCATTTCTAAATAGTATATTGTAGGAGGCTGGCCTGGCTTGTAGTGGGTACCAAGGGGTACTTACACTCTGTATCAGGTCCAGTTATCCCTTATTAGTGTAAAAGAGTGTTTCTAGCAGCTCAGGCTGATAGAAGGTAGCTATAGCAGAGCAGCTTAGGCTGAACTAGGAGACATGCAAAGCTCCTACTATACCACTGGTGTCATATGCACAATATCATAAGAAAACACATTACAAAGATATACTAAAAATAAAGGTACTTTATTTTTATGACAATATGCCAAAAGTATCTCAGTGAGTACCCTCACTATGAGGATGCCAAATATACACAAGATATATGTACACAATACCAAAAATATGCAGTAATAGCAAAAGGAAGAAATGCAAGCAATGTAAAGTTACAGTAGATTGCAATAGGAGCACATAGGTATAGGGGCAACACAAACCATGTACTCTAGAAGTGGAATGCAAACCACGAATGGACCCCAAACCTATGTGAGCTTGTAGAGGGTCACTGGGACTGTAAGAAAACAGTGAGGGTTAGAAAAATAGCCCACCCCAAGACCCTGAAAAGTAGGTGTAAAGTGCACCTATATTCCCCAGAGAGCACATAAATCGTGGTAGGGGAATTCTGCAAGGAAGACCAACACCAGCAATGCAACCAAAGTGGATTTCCAGACGAGAGTACCTGTGGAACAAGGGGACCAAGTCCAAGAGTTGTGACAAAGTCGAGATTGGGCAGATGCCCAGGAAATGCCATCTGAGGGTGCAAAGAAGCTGCCACGGGATGGAAGAAACTGTGGATTCTGCAAGAACGAAGAGGACTAGGAACTTCCCCTTTGGAGGATGGATGTCCCACGTGGTGAAGAAGCTTGCAGAGGTGTTCCCACGCAGAAAGACCGCAAACAAGCCTTGCTAGTTGCAAGGGTCACGGTTAGAGTTTTTGGATGCTGCTGTGGCCCAGGAGGGGCCAGGATGTCGCCACTTGGATGAGGAGACAGAGGGGGCACCCAGCAAGTCAGGGAGCCCTCACAGAAGCAGGCAGCACCCGCAGAAGTGCCAGAACAGGCACTACGAAGAGGAGTGAACTGGAACTCACCCGAAGACACAAATGGGAGTCCCACGACCCCGGAGGACAACTCAGGAGGTTGTGCACTGCAGGTTAGAGTGTCGAGGACCCAGGCTTGGCTGTGCATGCAGGAAATCCTGAAAGAGTGCACAGGAGCCGGAGCAGCTGCAAATCACGCGGTACCCAGCAATGCAGTCTAGCGTAGGGAGGCAAGGACTTACCTCCACCAAACTTGGACTGAAGTGTCACTGGACTGTTAGAGTCACTTGTACAGAGTTGCTGAGTTCCAGGGACCACGCTCGTCATGCTGAGAGGGGACCCAGAGGACCGGTGATGCAGTCTTTTGTTGCCTGCAGTTGCAGGGGGAAGATTCCGTCGACCCACGGGAGATTTCTTCAGAGCTCCTGGTGCAAGAGGAGGCAGGCTACCCCCAGAGCATGCACCACCAGGAAACAGGCGAGAAAGCGGCAGAATCAGTGATACAAGGTTGCAGTAGTCGTCTTTGCTACTTTGTTGCGGTTTTGCAGGCGTCCTGAGCAGTCAGCGGTCGATCCTTTGGCAGAAGGTGAAGATAGAGATGCAGAGGAACTCTGATGAGCTCTTGCATTCGTTATCTAAAGAATTCCCCAAAGCAGAGACCCTAAATAGCCAGAAAAGGAGGTTTGGCTACCTAGGAAGGAGGATAGGCTAGCAACACAGGTAAGAGCCTATCAGAAGGAGTCTCTGACGTCACCTGCTGGCACTGGCCACTCAGAGCAGTCCAGTGTGCCAGCAGCACCTCTGTTTCCAAGATGGCAGAGGTCTGGAGCACACTGGAGGAGCTCTGGGCACCTCCCCTGGGAGGTGCAGGTCAGGGGAGTGGTCACTACCCTTTCCTTTGTCCAGTTTCGCGCCAGAGCAGGGCTGGGGGATCCCTGAACCGGTGAAGACTGGCTTATGCAGACATGGCACCACTACTCCTCCCCAGCCCTGACACCTTTTTATCCAAAGGGAGAGGGTGTAACACCCTCTCTCTGAGGAAGTCCTTTGTTCTGCCTTCCTGGGCCAAGCCTGGCTGGACCCCAGGAGGGCAGAAACCTGTCTGAGGGGTTGGCAGCAGCAGCAGCGAAACCCCGGGAAAGGCAGTTTGGCAGTACCCAGGTCTGTGCTAGAGACTCAGGGGATCATGGAATTGTCTCCCAAATGCCAGAATGGCAATTCCATGATCTTAGACATGTTACATGGCCATGTTCGGAGTTACCATTGTGACGCTATACATAGGTAGTGACCTATGTATAGTGCACGCGTGTAATGGTGTCCCCGCACTCACAAAGTCCGGGGAATTTGCCCTGAACGATGTGGGGGCACCTTGGCTAGTGCCAGGGTGCCCACACACTAAGTAACTTAGCACCCAACCTTTACCAGGTAAAGGTTAGACATATAGGTGACTTATAAGTTACTTAAGTGCAGTAGTAAATGGCTGTGAAATAACGTGGACGTTATTTCACTCAGGCTGCAGTGGCAGGCCTGTGTAAGAATTGTCAGGGCTCCCTATGGGTGGCAAAAGAAGTGCTGCAGCCCATAGGGATCTCCTGGAACCCCAATACCCTGGGTACCTCAGTACCATATACTAGGGAATTATAAGGGTGTTCCAGTATGCCAACGTGAATTGGTGAAATTGGTCACTAGCCTGTTAGTGACAATTTAGAAAGTAGAGAGAGCATGACCACTGAGGTTCTGGTTAGCAGAGCCTCAGTGAGACAGTTAGTCATCACACAGGGAACAAATACAGGGCACACTTATGAGCACTGGGGCCCTGGCTGGCAGGGTCCCAGTGACACATACACTAAAACAACATATATACAGTGAAATATGGGGGTAACATGCCAGGCAAGATGGTACTTTCCTACACCCCCCCCCAAACGAAGGACAATAAGACTAGCCATGACCTGATGAGTCTTCATTGTCTAAGTGGAAATATCTGGAGAGTCCATCTGCATTGGAGTGGGTACTCCCAGGTCTATGTTCCACTGTATAGTCCATTCCCTGTAGAGATATGGACCACCTCAACAATTTAGGGTTTTCACCTTTCATTTGTTTTAGCCAAAGTAGAGGTTTGTGGTCTGTCTGAACAATGAAGTGAGTGCCAACAGGTATGGCCTCAACTTCTTCAGTGCCCAGACCACAGCAAAGGCCTCCCTCTCTATGGCAGACCAACGCTTTTCTCTAGGGGTCAACCTCCTGCTGATAAAAGCAACCGGTTGATCCTGGCCCTCAGAATTGAGTTGTGATAAGACTGCCCCTACCCCTAATTCAGATGCATCAGTTTGGACAATTAATTTTTTGGAATAACCTGGGCTTTTTAGGACAGGTGCAGAGCACATGGCCTTTTTCAGCTCCTCAAAAGCTTTCTGACAGCTAGCTGTCCACAATACCTTTTTAGGCATTTTCTTAGATGTGAGGTCATTAAGAGGGGCTGCAGTGGAGCCATAGTTCTTTATGAACCTCCTGTAATACCCAGTGAGGCCTAAGAAGGCTCTCACCTGGGTCTGAGTTGTAGGGGGAACCCAATCTATGATAGTTTGGATTTTCCCCTGAAGTGGTGCAATCTGTTCTCCTCCTACCAGGTGTCCCAGATAATCCACTTTCCCCTGCCCTATCTGGCACTTTGAAGCCTTGATAGTGAGGCCTGCCTTTTGCAGGGCCTCCAAAACTTTCCACAAGTGGACCAGGTGATCATCCCAGGTGGAGCTAAAGACAGCTATATCATCTAGATATGCTGCACTAAAAGCCTCCAACTCTTGCAGGACTGTATTCACCAGCCTCTGAAAAGTGGCAGGTGCATTTTTCAAACCAAAGGGCATTACTGTGAATTGGTAGTGCCCTCCAATAGTCGAAAATGCAGTTTTTGCTTTAGCATCCTCTGATAACTTGATCTGCCAATACCTGCAGTCAAATCAAAGGTGCTTAGATACTTGGCAGATGCCAGTGTATCTATTAGCTCATCTGCCCTGGGTATAGGGTGAGCATCAGTTTTAGTTACCTGCTTGAGACCTCTGTAATCTACACAAAACCTAATTTCCCTTTTCCCATCTTTGGAATGAGTCTTTGGTACAAGTACCACAGGAGAGGCCCATGGACTTTCAGAGTGCTCAACCACTCCCAGTTCAAGCATTTTCTGAACTTCTTATTTTATGCAGTCTCCGACATGGTCAGGCTGCCTATAGATCTTACTTTTGACAGGCATGCTGTCTCCAGTATCTATAGTGTGTTCACACCAAGAAGTGGTGCCTGCCACAGTAGAAAAGAGTTCAGAAAACTGACCCAGGAGATTTATGCAGTGGTTTTTCTGCACAGCAGTAAGACAATCTGCGAAAACTACTCCTTCCACTAGAGCATCTTGTTTTGTGGAAGAGAAGAGATCAGGGAGAGGATCACTCTCTTCTTCCTGTCCTTCATCTGTTGCCATGAGCAGGGTGAGATCAGCCCTGTCATAGTAGGGTTTCAGGCGATTGACATGGAGCACCCTAAGGGGACTCCTGGCAGTGCCCAAGTCAACCAAGTAGGTGACTTCTCCCTTCTTTTCAACAATAATGTGGGGTTCACTCCATTTGTCTTGGAGTGCTCTTGGGGCCACAGGCTCCAAGACCCACACCTTCTGTCCTGGTTGGTACTGAATCAGAACAGCCTTCTGGTCATGCCATTGCTTTTGGAGCTCTTGGCTGGCCTGAAGGTTTTTGCTGGCCTTTTTCATATACTCAGCCATTCTGGATCTTAGGCCAAGTACATAGTCCACTATGTCTTGCTTAGGAGCTTTTAAAGGTTGTTCCCAACCCTCCTTTACAAGTGTTAGAGGACCTCTCACAGGGTGTCCAAATAGGAGATCAAAGGGGCTGAAGCCCACTCCTTTTTGGGGTACCTCCCTGTAAGCAAAAAGGAGACAAGGTAACAGGACATCCCATCTCCTCCTGAGTTTTTCAGGGAGTCCCATTATCATTCCTTTGAGAGTTTTATTAAACCTCTCTACCAGTCCATTTGTTTGTGGATGATAAGGTGTGGTGAATTTGTATGTTACACCACATTCCTTCCACATGGCCTTCAGGTATGCAGACATAAAGTTGCTACCCCTGTCTGATACCACCTCTTTTGGGAAACACACCCTGGAAAAGATTCCCAGGAGGGCCTTTGCCACTGCATGAGCTGTAGTGGTCCTTAGAGAATTGCTTCAGGATCTCTTGTGGCATGGTCCACTACCACCAAGATAAACCTATTGCCTGAAGCAGTAGGAGGGTCAAGGGGGCCAACTATGTCAACCCGTACCCTTTCAAAGGGAACCCCAACCACAGGCAGTGGAATATGGGGAGTCTTTGGGGTGCCACCAGTCTTGCCACTGGCTTGACAGGTGACACAGGACTTACAAAAATCTTTTGTGTCCTCTGACATTCTAGGCCAATGAAACAGGGGGACAAGCCTTTCCCATGTTTTCATCTGTCCCAAATGTCCAGCCAAGGGAATGTCGTGGGCTAGAGTTAGGAGGAACTCTCTGTATTGCAGGGGAATAACCAATCTCCTGGCAGCTCCAGGTTTTGGGTCCCTTGCCTCTGTATACAAGAGGTTGTCCTCCCAGTAAACTCTGTGTGAGTCACTGACATCCCCATTTTGCTGTTTGACAGCTTGCTGTCTTAGACCCTCTATGTGGGACAGGTTTGCTGTGCCACACTCAGCTCCTCCCTGGCAGGCCCCCCTCCACCCAAAAGCTCAGCAGTGTCTGCTTCCAGCTCCTTTGGTGAAGGTTCTGCACAGGGGGGGAAATTCTTCTTCCTCAGAAGTAGAATCATCTGTAGAGGGAGGGATAGTAGGTATTGATTTACCTTTACTAACCCTAGCTTCAGGGAGCACTTGGTCCATTGTTCCAGGATCCAAGCCACCCTGTCCTTTTTGCTTTTTGGCCTGAGTCCTTGTCAAAGCAAAAATATGCCCAGGAATGCCCAGCATTGCTGCATGAGCCTCCAACTCCACTTCTGCCCAAGCTGATGTCTCTAAATCGTTCCCTAGTAGACAGTCTACAGGTAAATCTGAGGCAACCACAACTTTCTTTGGACCAGTAACCTCCCCCCCCCCCCCAGTTGAGATTTACAACAGCCATGGGGTGGCTAAGAGTGTTGTTATGAGCATCAGTCACTTGGTACTGGTGACCAAGTAGGTGTTGTTCAGGGTGTACCAGTTTCTCTATTACCATAGTAACACTGGCACCTGTGTCCCTGTAGGCCTGAACCTCAACACCGTTTATTAGGGGAAGTTGTTTGTACTTATCCATATTAAGGGGACAAGCAACCAAGGTGGCCAAATCAATGGCACCTTTAGAGACTAACACAGCCTCTGTGGTCTCCCTAACAAGACCAACCCCAACTAAATTACCAAAACTGAGCCCAGCTACTCCCTTGGATTGGCTATTAGTAGGTTTGCTCCCACCACCACTGCTATTACTAGGGGCACTAGGTGTAGCAGTTGGGGTTGTGGTAGTGGGAGGCTTGGTGCTTTTCTTTGGACAACTGGGATCAGTTGTCCAATGGCCTTTTACTGTACATAAATACCACCATGGTTTCTTTTCTTGATTAGAAGAGGATTTGGGCCCACCACCCCCACCAGAGTGTTTATGTGGGCCTGATGAAGACTCCTTTTTAGATTTGTCCCCACCCTTGTCTGAAGACTTACCATCCTTCTTCTTGCCATCCTTGTCACCCCCCTGTATGAACTTTTCTGTTCACTCTTGTTCTGACCCATTTATCTGCCTTCTTTCCCAATTCTTGGGGAGAGGTCAGATCTGAGTCCACTAGATATTGGTGTAACAAATCAGACACACAGTTATTCAGAATATGATCTCTCAGGATCAGATTATACAGGCTTTCATAGTCAGAAACTTTACTGCCATGTAACCACCCCTCCAAGGCCTTCACTGAATGGTCAACAAAGTCTACCCAGTCTTGTGAAGACTCTTTTCTGGTTTCTCTGAACTTAATCCTGTATTGTTCAGTGGTTAACCATAATCCATCCAAGAGTGCATTCTTCAAAACTGTAAAATTATTGGCATCACTTTCCTTCACAGTAAGGAGCCTATCCCTACCCTTTCCACTGAAAGATAGCCATAGGATAGCAGCCTACTGCCTTTGAGGGACCCCCTGTACAACACAGGCCCTCTCAAGTGCAGCAAACCACTTGTTAATGTCATCCCCCTCCTTGTAAGGGGGAACTATCTTATGCAGATTCCTAGAATCATGCTCTTTCACAGGATTATTTTCTGTAATACTGCTGCTGCCACCATGGGGTCCTAACCCCAACCTCTGTCTTTCTTTTTCTAAGTCTAAAGATTCCCTGTCTAGAGACAGCTATTGCTGTTTAAGTTTCAGCCTGGACTCTTCCACTCTCAATCTATTGAGCTCCTTTTCTAACATTCTGTCATCAGGGTGGGTGGGTTGGGCATGCTTTGACACAGAAGAATGGTGTGAATGAACAGAGGGAGAATTGTCCCTAACAGTTGGCACCCTAACAACCTGGCCTGCAGGAATGGTATCCCTACTGTGATGAGAGCTCACATTAGTACCAGTTATGCTAGGTGGTCTGCTAAGGGGCAGGTTGGGAAGATTACCATCTGACACTCTTACTGGGGGTGCCCCAGAGTCAGAGTGTGAACCATCTCCTAACTTCTCAACTGATGTGCCAGCTAAGGCCTTATCATTTTCAATGAGCATGTTATTCAACAATTCTCTAGAGGGATTCTTCTCTACCCCTAAACCTCTATCAATGCAGAGACTCCTCAACACTTTCCAGCTAAGGTTATCATAAGCAGAGCTGACCAGATCAAGAGTAGGACCTGTACCAGACATGATAGAAGAAAGGTTTAGGGACAGAAAAAGAGAGAAAACGTTTCAGGACTTTTAAAGAAACAGAAAAAAAAACTTTTTCAACTTTTTAGAAACTTTTTGAAAGTTTTGAGGTACTTTTCAGCACTTAGCAAATAGAGTAAGAGAAGAAAAGCAAAACTTTTTGGTTAGGTGTACATACACTGAACTTGTTTTGTTTATTATTCTCTTATGAAAAGTACAAAATGAGAAAGTGGTAAGTAGTTACAAGTACTTATCCCACCGCTGCACAACCACTGTAGGAGGCTAGCCTGGCTTGTAGTGGGTACCAAGGGGTACTTACACTCTGTACCAGGTCCAGTTATCCCTTATTAGTGTAGAAGAGGTGTTTCTAGCAGCTCAGGCTGATAGAAGGTAGCTATAGCAGAGCAGCTTAGGCTGAACTAGGAGACATGCAAAGCTCCTACTATACCACTGGTGTCATATGCACAATGTCATAAGAAAACACAATACACAGATATACTAAAAATAAAGGTACTTTATTTTTATGACAATATGCCAAAAGTATCTCAGTGAGTACCCTCACTATGAGGATGCCAAATATACACAAGATATATGTACACAATACCAAAAATATGCAGTAATAGCAAAAGGAAGTAATGCAAGCAATGTAAAGTTACAGTAGATTGCAATAGGAGCACATAGGTATGGGGGCAACACAAACCATATAGTCTAGAAGTGGAATGCAAACCACGAATGGACCCCAAACCTATGTGAGCTTGTAGATGGTCGCTGGGACTGTAAGAAAACAGTGAGGCTTAGAAAAATAGCCCACCCCAAGACCCTGAAAAGTAGGTGTAAAGTGCACCTATATTCCCCAGAGAGCACAGAAGTCGTGGTAGGGGAATTCTGCAAGGAAGACCAACACCAGCAATGCAACCAAAGTGGATTTCCGGACGAGAGTACCTGTGGAACAAGGGGACCAAGTCCAAGAGTTGCAACAAAGACGAGATTGGGCAGATGCCCAGGAAATGCCAGCTGAGGGTGCAAAGAAGCTGCCACTGGATGGTAGAAACTGTGGATTCTGCAAGAACGAAGAGGACTAGGAACTTCCCCTTTGGAGGATGGATGTCCCACATCGTGAAGAAGCTTGCAGAAGTGTTCCCACACAGAAAGACCGCAAACAAGCCGTGCTAGCTGCAAGGGTCGCGGTTAGAGTTTTTGGATGCTGCTGTGGCCCAGGAGGGACCAGGATGTCGCTACATGGATGAGGAGACAGAGGGGGCACCCAGCAAGTCAGGGAGCCCTCACAGAAGCAGGCAGCACCCGCAGAAGTGCCGGAACAGGCACTACGAAGAGGAGTGAACTGGAGCTTACCCGAAGACACAAAAGGGAGTCCCACGACGCCGGAGGACAACTCAGGAGGTTGTGCACTGCAGGTTAGAGTGTCAGGGACCAAGGCTTGGCTGTGCACACAGGAAATCCTGGAAGAGTGCACAGGAGCCGGAGCAGCTGCAAATCACGCGGTACCCAGCAATGCAGTCTAGCGTGGGGAGGCAAGGACTTACCTCCACCAAACTTGGACTGAAGAGTCACTGGACTGTGGGAGTCACTTGGACAGAGTTGCTGAGTTCCAGGGACCACGCTCGTCGTTCTGAGAGGGGACCCAGATGACCGGTGATGCAGTCTTTTGTTGCCTGCGGTTGCAGGGGGAAGATTCCGTCGACCCACGGGAGATTTCTTCAGAGCTCCTGGTGCAAGAAGGAGGCAGGCTACCCCCAGAGCATGCACCACCAGGAAACAGGCGAGAAAGTGGCAGGATCAGCGATACAAGGTTGCAGTAGTCGTCTTTGCTACTTTGTTGCGGTTTTGCAGGCGTTCTGAGCAGTCAGCGGTCGATCCTTTGGCAGAAGGTGAAGAGAGAGATGTAGAGGAGCTCTTGCATTCGTTATCTAAAGAATTCCCCAAAGCAGAGACCCTAAATAGCCAGAAAAGGAGGTTTGGCTATCTAGGAAGGAGGATAGGCTAGCAACACAGGTAAGAGCCTATCAGAAGGAGTCTCTGACGTCACCTGCTGGCACTGGCCACTCAGAGCAGTCCAGTGCACCAGCAGCACCTCTGTCTCCAAGATGGCAGAGGTCTGGAGCACACTGGAGGAGCTCTGGGCACCTCCCCTGGGAGGTGCAGGTCAGGGGAGTGGTCACTCCCCTTTCCTTTGTCCAGTTTCGCACCAGAGCAGGGCTGGGGGATCTCTGAACCGGTGTAGACTGGCTTATGCAGAGATGGGCACCATCTGTGCCCATCAAAGCATTTCCAGAGGCTGGGGGACGCTACTCCTCCCCAGCCCTGACAACTTTTTCCAAAGGGAGAGGG
The DNA here is from genome assembly GCF_031143425.1 of Pleurodeles waltl. Taxonomy (NCBI): domain Eukaryota; kingdom Metazoa; phylum Chordata; class Amphibia; order Caudata; family Salamandridae; genus Pleurodeles; species Pleurodeles waltl. The sequence goes on from NC_090444.1 coordinate 639,824,491, forward strand.
TGTAACACTCTCTTTCTGAGGAAGTCTTTTGTTCTACCTTCCAAGCCTGGCTGGACCCCAGGAGGGCAGAAACGTGTCTGAGGGGTTGGCAGCAGCAGCAGCTGCAGTGAAACCCCAGGAAAGGCAGTTTGGCAGTACCCGGGTCTGTGCTAGAGACTTAGGGGATCATGGAATTGTCTCCCCAATGCCAGAATGTCATTGGGGTGACAATTCCATGATCTTAGACATGTTACATGGCCATGTTCGGAGTTACCATTGTGAGGCTATACATAGGTAGTGACCTATGTATAGTGCACGCGTGTAATGGTATCCCCGCACTCACAAAGTCCGGGGAATTTGCCCTGAACGATGTGGGGGCACCTTGGCCTGTGCCAGGGTGCCCACACACTAAGTAACTTAGCACCCAACCTTTACCAGGTAAAGGTTAGACATATAGGTGACTTATAAGTTACTTAAGTGCAGTGGTAAATGGCGGTGAAATAACGTGGACGTTATTTCACTCAGGCTGCAGTGGCAGGCCTGTGTAAGAATTGTCAGAGCTCCCTATGGGTGGCGAAAGAAATGCTGCAGCCCATAGGGATCTCCTGGAATCCCAATACCCTGGGTACCTCAGTACCATATACTAGGGAATTATAAGGGTGTTCCAGTATGCCAGTGTGAATTAGTGAAATTGGTCACTAGCCTGACAGAGCATAACCACTGAGGTTCTGGTTAGCAGAGCCTCAGTGAGACAGTTAGTCATCACACAGGGAACACATACAGGGCACACTTATGAGCACTGGGGCCCTGGCTGGCAGGGTCCCAGTGACATATACACTAAAACAACATATATACAGTGAAATATGGGGGTAACAGGCAAGATGGTACTTTCCTACATATATAAAATCCAAATTCACCATTAAGCAGGATTTTGTATAACCATTCTGGCCATACTAAATATGACCTGTCTACTCCTTTCAGATCAGGATCCAGCACTCAAACAGTATATGAGGGTAGCCCCAATGCTATCCTATGACAGGAGCAGGCCTCACAGCAGAGTTAAAACGAATTTAGGAGTTTCACACTACCAGGACATATAGAACACACATGTTCCTGTCCTGCCGTTTACCTACATAGCTGCCTAGGGTGGCAGTGAAACTGCACAAACAGGCACTGCAGAGGCAGGCCTGAGCCATGGTTAGGGAGCTACTTATGTGGGTGGCACAACCAGTGCTTCAGCCCACTAGTAGCATTTAATGTACAGGTCCTGGGCACATGTAGTGTACTTGACTAGGGACTTACAAGTGAATTAAATAAGCCAATTGGGTATGAGCCAATGTCACCATGTTTTAAGGAGAGAGCATATGCACTTTAGCACTGATTAGCAGTGGTAAAGTGCGCAGAATCCTAAAGCCAGCAAAAATGAGGTCAGAAAAAGAGAGGGAGGAAGGCAGAAAGTCTAGGGGTGACCCTGCAGAGAGGCCATTTCCAACAAAAAGTCTGAAGTATGTTTATAAACTCTGGTCTTGAGTTATTCTTTGAGTGTGTGTGGTGCATGATTGACATTATGGGTGTAGCAAATGCTTAGCACATCTCCTGGATTAGCCTAACTGCTCAACCAACTACCAGAACAATTGGAGCATTAGGTTATCTGATTTTTACCCTTTGAAACCAACGTGTGGTTGGCTGGACCCCGTGGATAGTGTACCTAGTTTGGTACATGACATACAGGGCCAGCCTCTTGCAGTTGTCAAGAAAAAAACAGTCATTCGGGGACAGCCCAGTATAAATAGGTTACTTCTTGGGGTTACAATGAGGAATAAGTGTGTGAACTTATTCTTATCTGAACTACAAAGTATTGCAGACTAATGAGGATATGGGCTCCTCAGGATAAACCTGTGATTGTCTAAACTTGCCCTGGCTTAGGGTTTAAGGGAGAGGTTTTCAAAGGCTGTCCAACTGAGCATTCAGTACGAAGCTTCTCAGAGTGCAGCAGGTTCTCTCTTGCCGAGTCAAAGCGTGGAGCTTGCATCTCGGTACTTGCTGGGGACCTGCCTGCTACGTAAGGAGATGCACACAGGGCAAGCTAAAAATGGGACTGAAGAGTCCTCGTGCTAGCGCACGTCGCCTCCCACCCTAGGCAACCCCGCCGGGTGCTGGTAGTGACTTGACAAGCTTATCGCTCATAGCGCTGGAATGAAATACACACAATAGTTTAATCAGAATAGTACGACAAAAATGAAGGCACTTATCTTTTGCTGTATCAGCAAAGAAAGAGGAAGAAAATGGAGCCAGAGAAAAATATATATATATATGGCCAGGACCATCATTGGCACAGAGGATGTTGTGTTATTGGTAAAGTTAGTTTTATTAAAGTCTGTTGTGATTGGCTGCTATGTATTTTTTACAATTAACAGCAAAGAAGGAGAAGCAGAATCCAAAGCATCCGGTCCTGACATAGAATTGGTCCAAATATCTTAAGGTAATCTCATCCATATAGAAAAGTAAATTAAGTGAAATATGAGCGGGGCACCATGGACCATTGTATTAAGATATACATGTAAGGAGTAAATACATAATCAGTTCTTCATGAGCGTTACTAGTGGCTATATTGTACTAGTAGATAAATATGAGCCCCAAAGCCGATCAGAATAAGAAGAGAGCTGTGTGCATGCATATATATAGTGAGTAAAGAAGTAGTTCCACACAGTAAGTGAGGCAAAAATAGTTATCACCCAAAGTCAGACGGAGAATACTTATGTTTCAAAAATCTCTAAGTTCAATAGTGCATAATGAAGTCAGGTCTTATTCATGTCAGTAGGGTTATGTCAGGGAGACCGGATCCTCAAGGTTTGCACCTGTTCCCAATATGTCCACCTCTTGGCAGCTCCAAACTTCACTAGCTATCATAGCACAGAGTTAAAGAATGGCCAAGTGGGGGATGGGGTTTTAGGTTGGGAACAGCGGGGAAGGAGACCTGTGAAAGCAAGAGGTAGGAACACAATAGCAAGATTATTCACATTGACTTTCATAAACTTTGTTCCAAATATTTATATACTGATAACATGAATGATCAAGAGCTTTTCTATAACATGACCTTATTAGCTCTGGGTACCTGGAAAATAAAGAAGGATTATGCAAACTTTCAAATGAGCATTTTTAGAATAACATCTTATGCTCTGAACATTGAACTTTCTCAAGTTAGTTCTTGGAATAGCAACTACGTTATAACAAGAATCAATGAACATATTAGTTTTCATGAATGAACTGCAATAGACTCATGAATGATAATGCAAGGACACACTCTGTTTTGAGTTTCAGGATTCAATTGCCTAGAAATTATTATACACTTTAATACCAAACTGTGCATCAAGCTTTCAATGTCTAGAAATAATCGCGCACTCTGCTGATCTGAAACACAAGGGATAAATGCCAAGAATGAATCACGCACACTGCTGCTGATTAAACCATCATGATTCAAATGTCTAGAAGCGATTGTGCACTCTGCCGATCTGAACTGCAAGGGTTAAATACCAAGAATGAATCGCGCACACTGCTGCGGATTCAACCATCAACGTTTAAATGCCAAGGTATGATCGCGCACTCTGCCGATCTGAGCTGCAAAGGTTAATTGCCAAAGAATGAATCGCGCACACTGTTGCCGATTCAACCATCAAGGTTTAAATGCCAAGATAAGATCGCACACTCTGCCGATCTGAGTTGCAAAGGTTAATTGCCAAGAATGAATCGCACACACTGTTGCCGATTCAACCATCAAGGTTTAAATGCCAAGATACGATTGCGCACTCTGCCGATCTGAGTTGCAAGGGTTAATTGACAAGAATGAATTGTGCACACTGTTGCCGATTCAACCATCAAGGTTTTAATACCAGGGAATTATCGCACACTCTGCCGATCTGAATTGCAAGAGTTAAATGCCAAGAAAACAATCGCACAAGCGATTAGCCAAAAGGCCCAAAACTCGAATATTTCTGAAAACGGAGTCGGGGGCCTAACCCGACCTCCGCCTTACCGCCCTGCTTGAGGATCACCAAGATAACGAGGACAGGGCCTGGAAAAGCCCAGGTAGGCCTCCGGAACAGGAGCTCAGGAAAATGCTGCTGCTCTGCACCGGGACCTCTGAATAGTGAGCACGTGGAGCTGGGCTGGGTCCCTTAAATAGACCCAGGCCCCGCCCACATGCCACACCCAGCCAGACTGCAGGAAAGGATTCTAGAAGGGCTCGGAATAGGGACCACACCCTGAAATCCTGCAGCAAAACCTTGAAAATGAACAATACATTGCAAACAGCATTAATGATGTTTCAAGATAAATCTCTGCAATGCAAAAGGTTAACATACTGCATCAACACACAATTCATTAATTATTACATTGCATAAGGATTGGCTTTTTGCATTACGTCGCCCGTAGAGTGCGCACTGTCCTGATGTTGACAGATTATTTATTTGTTGACTAATTAATCAATATCTACAGTAGTAGAAAGATGGAATATACATGACATAAAAAGTAGGAACCAATATATAATGACAATGCCGTTAATGTTGTCCATTTTCATGCATGTGTGACAGCTGCATTAGACATTAGTCTGTACGGAAAACATGTAATTCCCTATCCATGTTCAGTCCCTTATCCACGGCCTGCAATTTAATGATCCATTTTGTTTCCATTCTTCTGAGAATCAAAGTTCTATCGCCATCTCTGGAACCCATCTCTGCCACCGCAATGCCATGGAAACTAATATTAACCCCTACGGTGCCCTGGACGAAGTAATCTCGTCCAAGGCACCGGTTCCCGGGTGCCTTGGATGAGATCACCTCGTCCTGCACCCGGGAACTGGGGGGAGCGCTAGCGCCCCCCCATGTACTCACCACCCACCCCCCCAAGGCAGGGATGGAAGGGGAAGCCCTTACCCTTCCACCCCCGACCCCCCCCCCTGTGAAGTCAGCGCGCATCGCGCGTGACAATCACAGAGGGCCTCCTCCCATCACGCTGGAAGCTCAGTTTCCAGCGCGATCGAAAGAGAAATGCAAAGCATTTCTCTTTGGATCACGTGGGGTAGGCCCAGAGAGGCTTCAAAGGGAAGGAAAGGAATTTCCTTCACTTTGAAGTCTCTCTGAGCATTTCAAAAGCCAGATTGCTTGCAATACGGCATTTGAAACGCCCACTGGACACCAGGGATTTTCTTTTTTTGTGTGAAATTGCCATGAGGGAAATTGTATTTAGACCATTTCTGCCCCCCTTGGGGGCAGATTGGCCGATTTTCGGTCAATCTGCCCCCAAGGGAGCAGAAACCACTAGGCACCGGGGATTTTTTTTTTTACCAATGTCACGCAAGGGTCGCGACCCCGTAGGCAAGGGTCGCTCCCGGGGAGGGGTTGGGGGGGCAAATTTATTTTAGGCCATTTCTGCCCCCCCCTGGGGCCGGCTGAGCTAGAGGCAAAAATCCACAGGTAGGCACTTCGCAAAAAACACCTCTGTTTTCTTTAAAAAAATGTGATGTGTCCACGTTGTGTTTTGGGGCATTTCCTGTCACGGGCGCTACGCCTACCCACACAAGAAGAGGTATCATTTTTATCAGGAGACTTGGGGGAACGTTGGGTGGAAGGAAATTTGTGTCTCCTCTCAGATTCTAGAACTTTCTGTACCAAAATGTGAGGAAAATGTGTTTTTTTAGCCAAATTTTGAGGTTTGCAAAGGATTCTGGGTAACAGAACCTGGTCACAGCCCCACAAGTCACCCCATCTTGGATTCCCCTAGGTCTCTAGTTTTAAAAAATGCACAGGTTTTGGTACATTTCCCTAGGTGCCGGCTGAGCTAGAGGCCAAAATCTACAGGTAGGCACTTTGCAAAAAACACCTCTGTTTTCTGTCAAAAATTGCGATGTGTCCATGTTGTGTTTTGGGGCATTTCCTGTCACGGGCGCTAGGCCTACCCACACAAGTGAGGTATCATTCTTATCGGGAGACTTGGGGGAACGCTGGGTGGAAGAACATTTGTGGCTTCTGTCAGATTCCAGAACTTTCTGTCAGGAAAATGTGTTTTTTTAGCCAAATTTTGAGGTTTGCAAAGGATTCTGGGTAACAGAACCTGGTCAGAGTCCCATAAGTCACCCCATCTTGGATTCCCCTAGGTCTCTAGTTTTCACAAATGCACAGGTTTGGTAGGTTTCCCTAGGTGCCAGCTGAGCTAGAGGCCAAAATCTACATGTAGGCACTTTGCAAAAAACACCTCTCTTTTCTTTAAAAAAATGTGATGTGTCCAAGTTGTGTTTTGGGGCATTTCCTGTCGCGGGCGCTATGCCTACCCACACAAGTGAGGTATCATTTTTATCGGGAGACTTGGGGGAACACAGAATAGCAAAACAAGTGTTATTGCCCCTTGTCTTTCTCTACATTTTTTCCTTCCAAATATAAGAGAGTGTGTAAAAAAGACGTCTATTTGAGAAATGCCCTGTAATTCACATGCTAGTATGGTCACCCCGGAATTCAGAGATGTGAAAATAACCACTGCTCCTCAATACCTTATCTTGTGCCCATTTTGGAAATACAAAGGTTTTCTTGATAGCTATTTTTCACTCTTTATATTTCAGCAAATGAATTGCTGTATACCCGGTACAGAATGAAAACGCACTGCAGGGTGCAGCTCATTTATTGGCTCTGGGTACCTAGGGTTCTTGATGAACCTACAAGCCCCATATATCCCCGCAACCAGAACAGTCCAGCAGACGTAACGGTATATTGCTATAAAAAATCTGACATTGCAGGAAAAAGTTAGAGTAAAACGTAGAGAAAATTGCAGTTTTTTTCACCTCAATTTCAATATTTTTCTTTTTCACTTGTTATTTTCTGTAGGAAACCCTTGTAGGATCTACACAAATGACCCCTTGTTGAATTCAGAATTTTGTTTACTTTCCAGAACTATTTAGGTTTCTGGGATCCAGCATGGGTTTCACGCCCATTTCTGTCACTGACTGGAAGGAGGCTGAAAGCACAAAAAATCGTAAAAATGGGCTTTGTCTCAGTAAAATGCCAAATTTGTGTTGAAGAATTGGGTTTTCTGATTCAAGTCTGCCTGTTCCTGAAAGCTGGGAAGCTGGTGATTTTAGCACCGCAAACCCTTTGTTGATGCCATTTTCAGAGAAAAAAACACAAGCCTTCTTCTGCAGCCACTTTGTCCAATTTTTTTTAAAAAAATGATTTTTTCACTGTATTTTGGCTGATTTCTTGGCCTCCTTCAGGGGAACCCACAAAGTCTGGGTACCTCTAGTATCCCTAGGATGTTGGAAAAAAAGGACGCAAATTTGACTTTGCTAGCTTTTGTGGACAAAAAGTTATGAGGGCCTAAGCGCGAACTGCCCCAAATAGCCAAAAAAAGGCTTAGCACAGGAGGGGGAAAAGGCCTGGCAGCGAAGGGGTTACTATTTCAGAGCCCACATTGCGCATGTTATAGTGGACAGCAAAAGGGTAATTGCCGTTATTATTCCTAACGGCCCTAATATGTTCCTGTATTCTCTCTTTTAGAGGCCTTACAGTGCTGCCCACATAAATCTGCTGGCATTGGCATATAATACTATACATTACAAACTTAGTATTAACACTATCCCCTTATGCACCATCACTGCCTCTTCTTGGTACCCCCAGGGGCGCCACCCCCACAACAGCAGTGGAGCTAGCAATGTGGCATGCTACCGGGATACACACTCTAGACGACCTGTACTGAGAAGGCATACTTCTCACATACGCCTTACTGATGGATAACAAAGTGCTCCCCAAGTCAACTTTTACTATACAACTCATTAATAACCTCAATAAGTGATCACTGGGGGGGCGATATGAAAACTGAACCTACTACGCATCTCCTCATACATTACATACACATACTGGGCGCCGGCTGTTACCTCATTCGCTGGTTTGTAGATTTACTACATACTCATACTGCCCCACTTTACGCCAGAGATGGGAATCTGACCTAAATAGGCCCTGTTCTGGAGTTGGTCGCACTGCTAGAGTGCCCAAAACGTGTTCTCCAAAACGCCCACTTTAAATTGATACAATTTTATACTATACACAGGACATACCTTAGCCCGGCCAATATTTCTTAATACTTTCACCGAACGGATGCCACCTGCCCTCGATGCCAGCATGTGGAAGCAGACTTACTCTACATGTTATGGCAATGCCTGAGATTACAGACCTACTGGCAGGGAGTAGCGTTCTCCCTATAGAAGTGCACCGAACGTCCAGACCTACACACCTGGGAAACCTGCCTATTGGGTTTATACCGTAGGCTGAAAGCGCAGAAAGCCTTTATCCAGTTCCTAGACCTGGGCTTCATAGTAGCCAAGAGCCTCATAACATGGCACTGGAAATCACCTGAACCCCCTGCACTACAAGCTTGGTATGCATCTTTACTTACATGGGACCAGGTAGAAAGCGTGGCTTTACATGGGGAGGATCCCTGTGATGTCATCCTCTCTGATTTTGCCACTGCCACTAACCCAGATGCCCCAGCACATAATCAACTGCTCCTCACTGCGACTACGCAAGGCTAAACACCAAATTAAACATGAGCCAATCCACTCTCTTCACAACACATCTTAACCCATGCATTGAGATCGCTCCTCAGATAATGTTTAACCAACGAATATCAAATATGTACAGACATATTCCACCTAGTATGGCTAGACAACGGCAACTTTCATTGCATATCTTTGGTTTTCTTTATGTACATAATGTTGAATTAAACTGTTCTGTTTTGCTCTAACTGAAATTAATGTATTAGAAGTATCACCTTGCAGCAGATCATGCCAACAACCATATGTATGTTGTGGCCACTGTGGCGACATACCATGTACCAATCATTAACAAGATAAACCTGTATTTTCTTCTTCGTTTAATAACCGCAATAATGTAACAAAGCTAAAGGTGTTTCCAACAAAAAATAAAAAATAAAGAAAATCAATAAAACAGATTTAAACAAAAAAAATAGATTACAATCTTATTATTGCAATTGAGGACGTTGTGGATTAAATACTTTTGTGTAGTATTGTTTTAAAAAAAAGTTGTTTTACGTGCGGCATATGTGCATGTATTGCAGTTAGCACATTTGAAAAAACCTTTAGGGTGTGATGTAAGACAATTAGTGTCTGCTATGTCGGGTTGCTTCGGGGTATAGATAGACATAGTGGGTCCTTAAGTGTCTTGCCTCTGCTGTGTGTGATATGTGGTTGTTCTGATGGGTGTTTGCTTAACATACCATCCAATTTCAACAAGTGCCAATGTTTACTCGAATTCTGTGAACATTATGGCTCTGTAGGGCGTATCCAGTAATCAATGTCAACCTGTTCTCTGAAGGTTTCTTACATGTCTGGTATGCAAGAAGGGATGCGCAGGTGGTACGGATAATCCTTCTCCTAGCTTTAGATAGTACATCTTCACTATACCCCCCTATTTCGAAACCAATTCTCCAGTAAAGTAAATCAATTCAAAAACATGTGACGATTGCTGTAGCTTCCCCTAAGACGTGCCATCTCCTGAAGAGATGCCAATTGTCAAGCTGGAGGAAAGCTCTGAGCGTGCAAGACGCTATCCTGTTGTTTTCGAAGTATAAGATAACATCCAGGAATTCAATTTGCCTGGAATCAATATGCTCTGTAAATTTAAGATTACAGTCATTTTGATTTAAATGTATAAATAACTCCTGAGACAAGATGTATCACCTGTCCAGATAACAAATATATTGTCTTTGTAGTGACCCTAGGACTTTCCAATTTCATGGGAACAAAAACATGTTTTAATTGAATTTGAATTGACTGAATTGAGTGCTGTGGTACTATTATTGAGAAATCATATATTTATATATATATAGGAATAAAAGACACAAAGAATACGAAGCTCAGATATATTTTATTCATTGGCTTTATTAAAAATAATGTAAGAACTAATATACTGAATAAACAGAAACATTTTGTTACCTCCATTCTTGTACATGAGGATCAATCATTTCACAGTTCTACTTTTATACTCATTTTCCGGGCAGGAGATGTGGATCCGCTGTTGAGGTTTCAGAACTGATTGAGGGTGATTCTCTTTCTAATGTTATTTTTTGGCTGTAGCTCAGACACAGCCTTTGTGCTAGGTGATGGCTCTCATAGCAGTAGCAATAGTGCTGGCTCCAAGCAGGAGTATCCATAACAATTACTCATGAGATCTCAGCAGCTGACTGTCATCATTCTTCCTGAGCAGTCATAAAACACAGACAAAGGAGCAACCATGCTTAGAAACTTTGCCCCAGATTTAAGAGGGCCTAGCGCCATCTAATGACACAGTAGCGTCATTTTTTTAATGCTAAAGTGGCGTTGGATGACCAAAAACAAAGCACCATATTTACATAGTGGCACAATGCATGCATTGCGCCACTTTGTAACCCCTTGTGCCACATTATAGCTGCACCGGGTATAATGTATGCAAGGGGGACTAAAAAATGGTGCAAAGAAATCTAAAAGATTTCTTTGCGTCATTTTTCCCGGCAGTTTTAACGCCTTCTCAAAGCAAGCATTAAAAGAGGGCAGATTATTGGTTACAATGGGCCCCTATGTACTGTTCAAGGTGGCGGTAACCCTGAACAGTACATCAATAGCATCAAAATGTCTGATGTTATTGCCCCCTACAGTGCATCATGGTTGAGCCATATTTTAAATATGGTGCACGCATGGTGGTGGTAGGGGGGCACTAAGGGGCACAAGGAAAGTGGCACTGCACTGGGTGCAGTGCCACTTTTCCTAAATCTGCCTTTTTGTCTCCTTTTACAAGAGAATGTTCTGACCTACCCCTCACTTCTAACATCTACCCTATGTAATCAATCAGAACTAATCAGCAGCAGTTTGCTGACAAGGACCTAACAAAAGCTCTGCAGGTAGTGTTTTATCCATCCTCCCTCACTTCAATGTCTGGGGTTCCACCCTCCATTCACAGGGATGCAGTCAATACACTTCCACTGTCTACAAAGCTGTATCTACTCTCCATCACATTATGCAAAATGGACCCAAATGGGTCATGAAATTAGATTTATCACACATGGGGTCCTACTACCACATATTTGCTACATATCCACTGCACATTCTCTCATATGAAATATCAACTCAAAGGACTTGGAATCATACTGCCTACTCTACTGGTTTTTACATTCATTGCCTCTTTGCTGGCCCTACAGCTATTTCTGACTCGAAGTATCTCCAACACTCTTCATTAAGCGCTTAAAGGTTCACAGACCACTCAATTGGCTATAACTGCTGACTTTTGTGACAGCATCAGACAGCATCTGCTATCATTCAGAGGTCCGACTGTAACAGTCCTACCTTTTTAGCCCTTTGCATGCTCTGATTTTTCTGCAAATACCTATCAGTTCAATATGTGAGCTAAAACAGGAAAAGGTTTTTGGGGATTGAGGGCATCGGGATCATGCATAAGAACCATTTTGTAAAGGGATATCCTAATACATGTAGCATAGAATCACATAGGTGTCCTCCTATTCCCAGTCTTCTTCCCTCCAGGTCCTTCTGTGCCTTCTGGTGTTGCTCCTCCTCCTTCTGGTCCTGTTCCAAGTCCTCCTTTTCTGGGTTTTGTGTGGTCCTTCGGATCCTCATCCTGGTGTCACATGGTTTGCATGCAGTTGCCATTTCAGATTCAGCACCTTAAAGTTGACATCTCCTTTATCCTTTCATTAGTGACCTTTGCCACACATTAGTGCTTTAATGTGCTGTATGTGCATCTCAGATAGGCACTGACGCCTTGTAGTCTGAACAATTAGTTCCAGGGTCGCACATTTGAGAACACAATGTCACTTGTTTGCTTTCTTGGTGTGCTCATTAGGAGACAACTTATTTCAGCCATATGAATAAGCTGCTCATTGTCTCTCTCACGGTGTGATGAGCGCGATTTTATTATATTAACAGCTGCTGTGCTTTTATTCAGGGAGAGGAGCACTTTTTGTGCTGGGACTATCACGTAACCTCTACGAACTGTGACTGAGACGCAGCCCTGCTGATTCCGACCTGCATCCTGCCAAGGAGGATAACTTATTTCGGCTTCCAGACACCGAACACCAAGGTATGAGGTTTAGACCATCCCAAATTACCATGATTGAATTATTTATATTGTTTACTATTCTAACAAGGAGAGGATGTGGTGTAACAGCCCAAGCTGCTGACTTTGGAGCTGAGCGAACCAGGATCGAATCTTGGCATCTGCTCAACATCCTGTGATTCTGGGCAAATCACATAGGACCTGATTACGAGTATGGTGGTCGGACCACCAGACCTCCAAGGTGGCAGTCCCAAAAAAAACGCTGAGTCAACAGTCTGCCGTATTCCAATGATACAGCTGGCCCAGTAGCAGTGTTCTTGATGGTAGTGGACCAGTGGGGAACGCGGTCAGCAATACAAAGTATATTTTTACATTTGTGTTGATGCAGGTGTGTACATTTTGACCAAAAGGTTCACATATGCATGACACGTGTAAAAATACTTTGTACATGTACCATTCCATTGCTCGAGACCAGGCCATATATGCCCAGTCCAGTCAATGGCAGAAAAATGCAAAAGGTACTTATCTGTATTTTTTGGGGGGGTTTTGGGGTGAAGTTGCTGCTGTGAAGGGGGGCCCTGGAAAAGGGGCCAAGGTCAGAGACTAAGGGGAAAAGAAAGAAAAGGGGGAACTAGCACCCCAATTCCTTCGATTCCACCATGTCGAAGGTGGCGGTCTCCCCGCCACAGTCAGCTCGACGAATAAGCACATCGTAATGTGGATTGGGTCCCCTTGTTTATACCGTCATCTGTCAGCTGCTTTCACCCAGCTGCCGTCAACGCAGTCAGTAGATGGCTGGCTGTGTTGGAGGGGCTCTGGCGGTCTTTAGTTCAGCAAACCACCAACATCTTAATTCATCTGGCAGACTGCCTAGTTGGTGGTCGGGTTTTCTACGCCGCTGTGACGTCGATGATAAGACTGCCACACTCGTAATCAGGCCCTTAATTTCCTCATGGCTGATCAACGCATTGAGACCCTCATGGGTGATATGCCATGCTTTACAAATTCTGGATTTATTTATTTGGATTTATTTAACAATGCTGATTACTGTGTAATTTTTCACCTTTCTAATAATCGCAGCACATGCTTTTTATATAAGGTACTTGTTTGATCTGGCACTTCTGGTCCTAGTATTTCTTGACCCTTGTACTCCTGGCCCTGCTCTTGACCCTTCTTTGTATAAGCTCTTCCTGGGCTTTCTTATCCTGGTACTACTGATGATCACTCTGATCCTGTTAGTCTGCTGGGTCCTCCTCCACATATCCCTGCTGTTCTAGTTCACCTAGATCTAGCAATACAATTCTTCATGATTTGGCTCATCCTTTTTTTCTAGGCCTGGGTCCCTGTCTTCGTGGCCCACCTGGTACTGCTGCCACAGGTCCTGATCTTCCTTTCTAGGTTCACATGGGCTGGTTCTGTTCATTTTGATCTTGGTCTGGTCCCATTTGTTCTTGTAGCTCTGACTGTTCTGGTCAACTTGATTATAGTCAGCCTTGTCCTGATACCCCACTTCCTGATCCTCCTGCTCCACTTGGTACCAATAGCGACTGGGCTGGTGGTGGTGGATTTTAAAAGTGGTGAGGCAGAAATCTTCAACCCAAATGTAACTTGCCAGCAAGCACAGTGAGCATGCCCGATAATGAAAAAAAAGAGGTACTGGGGAGAGGAGGGGCAGGGTTCCCTGCAAGAAGATTATAAAAAATTTGATTTAAATGGTGGATTTTACAACATACATTTACTACTTTTTATTTTAATCAAAAGTTACTACAAAGGGGGATTTTGGAGCTCCAAGTAACATTAGCAGACCAAACAATGTTGCAAGCATTAAATTTGTGTTTGCAAAATGATCTATAACCCCGAAGGACATCTACCACCTGCCAAAATAGGCACCCCAATCAATCTATCAGAGTTTGTAAAGCATAACTACTCACCCGTAGGGGCCTCAAGGCACTAAGTGCTTTGTACCTTTAACACACCTCTTTACGTTATTGCTTGACCAAGGCAAAAACAGGAGGTGACAGCAAAATTGGTTAATACTGAAAAAAGGATGCTGAAATATTTAAAGTATAACATTTTTGTAACATAAATATACACTCAAAGAAGATCCATATATCACAAGTCGAGGAACAAATCAGTGCAATTCTGACCAACATTCTGGGGAAAATAACAGATATAAGAAAAGGTACTGTTGTGCTTTATAAAGTGTTTTAAATGTTTCAATGAAATCATTTTTTAACAAATTATGTTTAATATTAAATAGAAAAGTAAATTGTATACCATAAATTTAAAATAAAAACATACATAATGTATCATGCACAAAAAAGGGGAGAAAATATTGCACATCAATTTAACATACAATAGAAAAGATGTAAACTTTAATGCGGCATAAACAAAAAAAAACAAAAAAAAAACTTGCAATAAATTAATAATTAAAACATAGACACAAATATGTTAAAGTGACAGCATGGCTTCTAATGTACCCCCTAATCTTTAAATTCAAAGCAATGTTTTTAAATAAGATGCATCTATTAAAAGAAATTAATTTTCAAGCAGCCTCAACAAATCAAAAAAAAATATATCACATACAGTTAAACCTACAAAAACCCATATGAAGGAAAAAAGAAAATTGAAAAAAATCCTTCTAATGTAGAAAGATCATACCATAGCAACGGAATTTGGTTTCTAAAGAATGAGATCTGGAATGGTGAAAAATGTTTCATTCTGATTTAGCTGTAAAGAACGAAAACAGGGCTATGGGATGCCAATCATGTTCACTTCTCGTAAAGGAATTTAGCAATCCTGGAGCATATTCACAAGGATGTGGTGCAGGGCAGCACAGCAAGCAACCTTGCTGTGCTGCTCTGCACTACATGGAAGGGCAGAAATGCACCATATTTGCAAGTGACAGCACATTTCTGTCCTTTCCTTCTGTGCTGGTGCACAAATTGCTGCTTAGCACCAATGCAGGCAACCTTTCATCATGGTGCAAGGGTGCCTGCATTGTCAACAGGATTTTTTTTGTGCAGGAAGGGGCACTTTCCTACACAAAAACAATCCTGAAAGGCATTTTCCTCTTTCTATGTGTGAGGCAGAATGAGAAACATAAATAGAAATAGAAATAGGAATAGAAATAGAAAGAGGAAACAAGGTGACAAAGATATTTCTCATCACTGTGCCTGCTCTGGAGAGGGGTACAGTTTTAACGCATTCCCAGGTTTACAAATTCTTGTAAATCTTGGAATGCATCAACCCCCCACCCATGGCAACACCCATGGTACGCCTTCCTGAGGCAGTGTTAGGCAACGCAGCAACTTGCACTGCATTGCCTTACACCATGTCTTCAAGTCCATGAAAAGCCAGGCAAAGTGGCTTTGCGTGGCCTTGTAGATATGAGCTTGCTTTATGCCCTGCTGGTGAATCACAAAAAGTGACACACCGGCGGCAAACAGAGCTTGTCAATATGCCCCATATCTACAAGGCCATGAAAAGCCATGAAAGCGGCTTTGCATAGCCTTGTAGATGTGGGCCTGCACTATGCATTACTGGTGCATCACAAAAAGAAGTGCTCCAGTGACGAACAGGTTTTATAAATATGCCCCCCCTGTCTTTAGGAATGTCAAACTTCTCTAAAGTGCATTTGTTAAAATCTGGTATCCTGCTGATAAGTTCCTTTTTTATTGAGAACATGGTCAATGCATTTAGGCAATTCTGGATCATGGTGTTCCTTATGAAAGTTTTTATTCTCTTCAGAGTTGAAAATCACTCCTCAGACTCTGCTGTTGTCATGGGTGTTGTGATTATCAGTGGATGCCCTGTCATTGGTGATATCGCTGACAAAATCTGCTGTGGCTATTTGAACATATAAACCATCTATTGGGCGCTTTTGTAGTTGGCTGTACAATATATCCACATAGGGCATTATGTTGTGAAATAGGAAGAAAAGAAATGAAGAAAAGAAACTTCCTGTGTTCCAGTGTTGTGATAAATCTGTTAGCTTCAAGTATAGCTACAGATTCAAAATGATTGCTAAGTTCGATGGTCCTAAAGCATTTTGTAAAGTCTTCTTTTTAGTCATAGATCATATTGACAGTTCAAATGTGGAGGTTCCAGTGAGCTGGGGCACATTTTGGGAGTCTTATAGCTACAATATCCTGGAGAACTTTAGGCCCATATTTATACTCTGTTTGCGCCTGATTGGTGTCATTTTTTTAATGCAAATTCGGCACAAACTTAGCTCCATATTTATACTTTGGCGCTAGACCCGTCTAGCGCCTAAGTTATGGAGTTTGAGTCATTTTTTGTATGTGAAAACCTACCTTGCGCTAATGACATGCAAGGTAGGCGTTCCCGTGCAAAAAAAATTACTCTAAAGCATGTGCGCCTTATTTATCCTCCAGTGTCAAAATGACGCACAGGAGGAGACGGGCCTTAAAACAAAGCACCCAGCCGGATTTGTGCCGTTTATTAACGCCTGGGTCAGGGCAGGCGTTAAGGGACCTGTGGGCTCATTTCCATGGACTCTGACCATGGATGCAGTCCACAGGTGCCCTTCCCTGCACCCAGGAACACCCCCGCCACCCTCGCCCACCCCTGGAGGACACCCATGGATGGGGGACCCATCCATGGTGAGTGCAGGTAAGTGGAGGTAAGTGCAGGTAAGTATATTTTATTATTTTATTAAGTGGCATGGGGAGCCTAACATGGGCCCCCCTACATGCCACTGTGCCCAATGCCATGCCCAGGGGACAGAAGTCCCCTGGGCATGGCCATTGGGCAGGGGGGCATGACTCCTGTCTTTGCTAAGACAAGAGCAATTTCCATGGGGGTTGTGTGTCAAACAATTATGCTAGTCAGGTTAGAGCCAATATTTTTGACTCTAACTTGACTTTCACCATTCATTGGCGAACAACCCCCAGTCTTCCCTTCGCCTCCGCTGCCCGGTTACCGTCATTTATTTTGACGCTAACCAGGCTGCAGCGTCAGCTAACGTCATTCCATAAATAAGGCACCCAACCGGCGCGTTGGAATGGCGTTAGCCGGCGGTAAACCTTTTTACACAAATCTGGGCTAGCGCTGATTTGCGTCAAAAAGTATAAATATGGGCCTTGGTTCTTTATGGAGACCTTGTACAAAATGCTAGAAAACCTCCCACAATAGCAAATACAGTTTTGACTTTGAGATCCTTGATACTGCTTGCTTCATAATCAAAATTAGTTGATGTGCATAGCAATGCGCATAATGCATATTGGGGTATACATAGCTAGCTTTTTCCTGGACTCCTCCATACGCTCAACTCATGACACTAACACTATAATAGCTTTGAGAATTATGTTTGTTTTTATCATTGGGCTCTGGGAAATCATTATTATGTTCTTGAAGCAAAGCTGTAGCAATTGTATCTACACATGAATCTTTAAGATGAGGAAAACACTAAAACATCTCAACAGCATTATTATTACCATAAACTGAAAATTAAAACAGATTGAGTCTGAGTTGGGTACATCGGCTAGCAACAAATTCTATATTTCTTAACTGCTGTATTATGGAATCTCTTGTTACTTCCAGCATACAGCCCCATTGCTCATTCTGGATGGTTTGGTAAGTGTCTTTAAACATTTTTGCTGGTTTCAAATGATTGTTTATTGCACTGTCCAAGCTGGCAACAAACTCCCCAAGACCTTGAAGGATTCCTTTGTTTGAAGAGCCTTCCTGCTCATAATGGATAAGCAATGCTAATTCAAGGCACCACAAAAAACCACACAATCAATTAATTTAGACAAAATATATCTCTTTTTATCAACTTCAAGGTTTTGTTTTCTTATTCCAGTACAACAGCTTGCATCAAACTGAGCAGCAATAGTCAGTCTTCTACACATGGCAAGCTTTATAGAGCTATCCAGATGTGATTTACATACTGCATGCTTCTTTATTTTTTCTGATAGGTGTTTTAAATCTGTAATTCCTGTTTTGGCCATGGTGCTTTACCATTAAAGCAGGGAAAGCAGAACAGTGATTTTTTTAGGTGCGCTGGCAGTAAGCCACATGTTATTTGTATGCCAAATGGACTTGAAGTTTCTAGTGTAATCTTTTCCCTGGCCGTTTGCAGGCTGTTCACGTTTAATGCAAGGTTAATCAGGTCCTAAATCTTTTATCTGTATCTTCTCCTCTTCTTTCTATGTCAAAAGAAGCATGAGGAGCAGCTGGTCAACTGTGTTTATTTTGTATAAAAATAAGCTCGGGATTTAAGTGGTGTGAGTAGCACGGGGCTCCGAATCTTGTAGTGTGGCTAGCTTTGCTGACTGTCCTTGGCATCAATGGCCTCTGTCGATAAGTTAAAATGAGATTCAAGTTTTGACACTAGATGACAGTGCATAAGCGAAAAAGAGTTGCACATTTTCAGACTAGATGATATTGCAGATAACAAACTGTAGTGACCAATGAAAAATTAAGAAACCTATCATCCGAGGATCATGGTATTGCAAAATGTGCTGAATGCCGATAGCTTATTTCGAAAGGCTTCCAACTATGTCAGACAGTGCTTTACAGAAAGGGTATTTAAGTACTGCAAGTTACAACAGTTAGGTCCATCCTTATATCACATGCATGTTAAAGAAGTGTATGATGAATAGAAAGACAATTAGGGCATGCTAGTAGATGATGACAAGTTGGAAGCATTCACTGGAACAACACTCTTACAACATCTGCCACCCCAAATGTAAAGGTGACATTTTAGACCAGGTTTCTGCTGCTCCTGCCATCAAGAGAAGCCTTCTTTTTTAAAAGGAATTAACCCTTACTTCACACCAACATAAGGCTCACAATCTCAGATCCGTGGTTGACACAAACAAAAGCCAGCCGGGAGGGAAACCTATTAGAGAAGAGGTCAACTAGTAAAACATAACTTCAAACAGTGCCTTAGATAGCTCTGGAAGATTAGAATTCCTCCAGTGAACTGTGTGTGCTTGGCATTGAGAGAATAAAATCCCTGAAGCACAAGGTGTTGTATTCCCACCCAATTAACCAGGTAGTGGGCAGCTGTTGATGCCCCTCTTCCTCCCATCAAAGTGTCTAAACTTCCTTTAATAATGCATCCCAGGTCTCCAATATAGAAATAATGCAGAAAAAGCATTTACCTAATGCCTAGATATGGTTAAACAAGTTGTCCGTTCTCTACCTTCAACCAGGCAGCTCAAGACTGGCATCAGATAGCAAATGTGCAGATGCATAGCACCTCAAGTCTTGACAGTTAATTAACTAGTACATTTAGTGTAAATCAGAGTTATCCAACCTTTTCCATAATAAGAGTTACTTACGTTCGATAACAATCATCCTGTGCCACTATGAAATATGACCAGGACTGTAATAGAGGCCACATAAGACAAGATTACATTAGTGGTCAGTGGTGCAAGATCACCAGAAGTGATGACCTTGGTGCCTCAGCAGTAATGTTAGAACACATACTTTATCAATTTGGAATGCCTCAGAATGGGTAGCACATAACAGCCATTGTTGCAATGCCGCCTGTGGCTCTAAAGTAATGACATCAGAAATAAACTTCCCCAGTGCAGCACAGTTCAGCATTTGAATATCAGCTTAAATATATTTTGGAAATTCAACCATTTTTCTCTAAACATCTGTTTATACATTCTGGAAATAGTCATTTTTTTCAGGTTATGCATAGTGCAAAAGCTTCTAACTTAATAGACTGGGCTGCACAGAGGAAAGCTACTTACTGGTAGCTGGAGAGCAACCAATACCTCACGAGCTAGTCACTGGAAAAGCCTGGTGCAACTATTGTACCTCACAGCTTAATGTTGGTCAGCCCCCAACGTTTTGCCTGCCTCCTCCACTTTCCTGACACTGTTTTTGCTGGTTTTAGGACACTGCACACTTTATAACTGCTAACCAGTGCTAAAGTGCATATGCTCACTCCATTAAACATAGTAACATTGGATTCATCCCCAACTGGCATATTTGATTTACTTATAAGTCCATAGTAAAGTGCTCTACATGTGCCCAGGGCCTTAAATTAAATGCTACTAGTGGGCCTGCAGCAGTGATTAGTAAGTAGCCCCTTAACCATGTCTCAGGCCTGCCATTGCAAGGTCTGTGTGTGCAGTTTCCCTCACACAATGGACTGCTAAACCCCCTACTGAGACCCTTACAGACAGGACTGAACTGAAAGGAGAACTTGTGCACTTCAAAACCACTCTTTGAAGTCTCCCCCACTTCAAAGGCATTTTGGGTATATAAACCGGGTCTCTGACCCCACCAAACCAGACACTTCTGGACCTGCACCCTGTCAGAGGAGCTGCCTGGCTGCCCAAAGGACTCATCTGGACTGCTTTGCTGAGAAGGACTGCTGCCTTGCTGTTGCCCTGCTGCCCTGCTGGCCTCTGACTTTGCTGAAGAAGGACTCTGCCTTCCCTAAAAGTGCTCTCCAAGGGCTTGGATTGAGCTTGCCTCTTGTTTTCTTAAATCTTAGGGCCAAAAAGACTTCATCTTTACAGGAAACTCCTTGTGCATCGAAAATCGACGCACCACCTGCTGAAATCGATGCGAAGCCTGCATTGCGACCAAGAAATCGCCGCACAGCTGACCAGACCGATGCAGCCCCGACTTTATGACTGGAAATTCGACACAGAACCTGCATTGCGATGGACAATTCGACACATCACCTACCTGGACAACACAGCACCCGTGCCTTCTTCCAGCACATCTTGGATTTTCCCAGCATCGTCCCTGAGCATCAAATTATCCCTGCACCGCAGTGAGGAACCAAGACTGTGCGCCAAAAAACAACACAGACCCCTTGCAGCATGGAAAGAAACAACGCATCATCTGTGTTGTGCCTGAAAATTCAACACAACACCCTATTTTTCCATGCACCTCCTCCTCTGCGGTCTCCGTGGATCGTTATTTTTGATGCATACCAGGTACTGTGTTTAGCAAAGAGACAACTGTTTATTTCTAAGGATTAAGACTTTTTGAAACCTTTTAAAAGTGATATTTCAACTTGTGCTTATTGGATCTTTGTTGTTTTGACCTTATTTATTCAGATAAATATTATCTATTTTTCTAAACCTGTGTGCTGTATTTTTGTGGTGTTTTCACTATGTTACCGTATGATTTATTGCACAAATACCTTACACATTGCCTTCTAAGTTAAGCCTGACTGCTCAGTGCCAAGCTACCAGAGGGGGGGCACAGGATAATTTGGATTTTGTTGTGACTTACTATCTCTGGGATTGTGGTTCCTACTTGGGCAAGGGTATATAATTCTGCCAACTACAGGCCCCATTTCTAACAAGGCAGAACTTAGTTTTGGCAAACAAACAATGATATCAGAATCTGGACACAGGCTGCCAGACTTGAATGAAAATGGCTCACTTCAATGGGGCAGGAGGATGCCAAGAAACCATCATAAGTTGTATTAACTTCTGAACACTAATGACACCATGTGAAACACACCAGTCCTTTTGGTAGACAAACAAGGAAATCAGAATTTGGACTTGGGATGCCATGCTTGACTGAAAATGGCATTTTAACAGGGGCAGAAGGGTGCAATGAAACTAATACAGGTTCTACCACCACCCCCACTGCCCTAGAATCTTAAGGCCATCATGTGAAACACAAGAGGCATTTTCGCAGATATAAACAAGGAGATGAGAATTTGGAAGTAGGAGGCCAGGCTTGACTGGAAATGTCTTGCTTCAAAAGTGAAGGACACAATAACACCATCGAAGGTTTATTAACTCCTGAACCCTAATGACACCCTCTGACACTCATTAGGACTTTGGCAGATATAAACAAGATCATGATATGGGCTGCCAAGCGTGGCCGAAAATGGCTCACTTCAAAGAGGCAAACCATCAAATGGTTTTACCAGTACACATCTGGTCTTTAATGTGCCCCCTACACACAGTCAAAGGTGCCAAATACAGAATGCTGACAAAACCCATGTAGGCAATGTACAGAGTTTATAGTCTCACTTCAGGAGTATGACAAGAATTTGGATAAAAATAGTCAGTTGTAAATGATCATGGAAAGTCACTTGCCCAGTGTCACATAGTGAGTCAAAGTGAGAGAATAAGCTATTTCAATATGATAAGTACCAAAAGCAAAGACCTGCAGTCTGCAGAGAATGGGTTTGATTCCCAGAATGGGACATCTTTCATGTTGCTAAAAGAAGTTCCATTCGATTTGAGGGATGACATCTGCCATTGTACTGGGAGATAGTATATGCTTGGTGGTGAGCGTCATCCCAGACCAACCTGCTTGTTTCAACATGCACACACCATAAGTACAGGTAAAAAAGCACACCATACAAGTCAGAGTTAAGTGGGGACAGAAATTGGTGAGACTGGATGTGGTCAAAGTTCCAAGCACATGGACTCCAAAACAGGTTCAGGCAAGGCACACTCCGTGCATGATTTTCATGATTTCATTATAACCACTGTGAGAAAGTAGCCTCTTTCTAGCATGGTTACCCCCACTTTTTGCCTGTTTGTGAGTGTGTGTCAGTGTGTTTTTACTATGTCACTGGGATCCTGCTAGCCAGGACCCCAGTGCTCATAGTGAAAACCCTATATGTCAGTGTGTTTGCCTGTCTCACTGGGACCCTGTTAGCCAGGAACCCAGTGCTCATAGTTTGTGGCCTACTATGTGTGTTGTCAGTAGTGTTTAACTGTGTCACTGACGCTCTGATAACCAGAACCTCAGTGTTTATGCTCTCTCTGCTTTTATTTGTCACTATAGGCTAGTGACTTCTTTAACAACTTCAATTGGTAGACTGACCCCCCCTATAAGTCCCTAATATATGGTACCTAGGTACCCAGGGCATTAGGGTTTCAGGAGATCCTTATGGGCTGCAGCATTTCTTTTGCCACCCATAAGGAGCTCAGACAAACCCTTTCACAGGACTGCCACTGCAGCCTGTGTGAAATAGTGCACCAACTATTTCACAGCCATTTTCACTGCATTTAAGTAACTTATAAGTCACCTATATGTCTAACCTTCATTTACTGAAGGCTAGGTGCAAAGTTACTAAGTGTGTGGGCACCCTTTCACTAGCAAAGGTGCCCCCACGCAGTCTAGGGTGAATTCCATGGACTTTGTGAGTGTGGAGACGCCGCAATGGTAACCCCGAATATGGCCATGTAAGGTGTCTAAGATCATGGAATTGTCCCCCCATTCGAAACTTGATATTGGGGAGCCAATTCCATGCATCCTGGGGGCTCCACCATGGACCCCCAGTACTGCCAAACCAGCTCTCTGAGGCTTGCAATGCAGCCACAGCTGCTGCCACCTCTCAGACAGGGTTCTGCCCTCCTGGGGTCTGAACAGCTCAGTCCCAGGAATGCAGAACAAAGCATTTCCTTTGAGAAGAGGGTGTTACACCCTCTCCCTTTGGAAATAGGTGTTACAGGCTGGGGAGGGGTAGCCTCCCCCAGGCTCTGGAAATGCTTTAAAGGGCAGAGAAGGTGCCCTCCTAGCATAAGCCAGTCTACTCCGGTTCAGGGACCCCCCAGTCCCTGCTCTGGTGCAGAACTGGACAAAGGAAAGAGGAGTGACCACTCCCCTGTCCATCACCACCCCAGGGGTGGTACCCAGATCTCCTCCAGTGTGTCCCAGACTGCAGCCATCTTGTTTTCCAAGGTGTGGGGACACTCTGGATGCCTCTGAGTGGCCAGTGCCAGCAGGTGACGTCAGAGACCCGTCCTGATAGGTCCATACCTGATAAGGTAACCAATCCCCCTCTCAGGGCTATTTAGGGTCTCTCCTGTGAGTTTCTCTTCAGATTCTGTTTGCAAGTTTCCATCAGGAATACTCTGCAACTACTACATCATCCTCTGACCTCTGATCATCCGCAGACTGCTCCAGGAACCGCTGTAACAGCAACAAAGTATGCAGAAGGACTACTTTTCCTCTGCAACTTCAACTCCAGCCAGCAACTGCAACAGTTTCCATGGTGTGCACGCTCTGGGGACTTCCTGTCTTCACCCTGCACCAGAAGGACCGAAGAAATCACCTTTGTAGTGATGGAGTTACTCCCCTGCTCCTGCAGGCACCTTCTAAGATGACAACCGGTTCTCTTGGACTCCTCTCTTAGTGATGAGCGTGCTCCTTGGAACACAGGTGGTGGACCCCTTCGACACAGACTGTCCTAAGGTCCTGCTGTCCAAATGTGGAGGAGGTAAGAGCTTGCCTTCCCCAATTTTCCCCCTCCTGAGGCCTCTGTGCACTATTTGCAAGAATCCTTCATGCACAGTCTGGCCCAGATCCCCAGCACTTTATCATGCAACATTCAACTCGCTGAGTTGTCCTCCAGCGGCGTGGGAGCTTCTTTTGTAGTGCTGCAACAACCACAATTTACACCTTCTTTGTCCCCGTGTCCTGGGACCTTCGTGGGTGCTGCCTGGTCATCTGTGGGTTCCCTCCAGTGTTGGGAGCCCCCTCTGCCTCCTCAGTCCAAGTTGAGGCCCCCAGGTCCCTACTGGGTCCAGGCAGTGCCACTTTGACGCAATCTGCCGACTTTGCTTGAACCAAGGCTTGTTAGACGAATCCAGCGCCGAAACTCACCTGCATCCAACATCTCCACGTGGGACATCCATTGCATCATGCAGTAACCCGCAGCCATCTTCCCCTGGTGCATTTCTGCAGTCTTCGTCCAACCGGGGACCCTTTTTTTGCACCCTCTTCTAGGTTGGCAGGGGTTACTATCCTTCCTGGAAGCTTCTTTGACTTCTGGACTTGGTTTCTCTTTGCAGATCTTCAGGTCCAGGAATCCAACATTTGTTGTTTGCAGTCTTGCTTGGTTCTTGCAATAACTCTAATCACAACTTGTAGTGTGTCCTAAGGAAACTTGCAATACTTCACTCTGACTTTCCTGGGCTCTGGGGTGGGGTATTTTACTCACCTTTGTGCTTCTCTTACTCTCCCAGCGATTCTCTACACACTACACTTTCTAGGGGGAAATTTGTGATTAGCATTCCACTTTCTTAGAATATGGTTTGTGTTGCCCCTAGACCTATTTGCTCCCATTGCATTCTATAGTATTTCCTATTGTTTGCCCTATCCTATGTCTAATTACTTACCTTATTTTGGTGTCTAGTGTATATATTGTGTATCATACTGTAGGAAAGTACCATCTTGCCTGGCATGTTACCCCCATTTTTCACTGTATATATGTTGTTTTAGTTGTATGTGTCACTGGGACCCTGCCAGCCAGGGCCCCAGTGCTCATAAGTGTGCCTGAATGTGTTACCTGTGTGGTGCCTAACTGTCTCACTGAGGCTCTGCTATCCAGAACCTCAGTGGTTATGCTCTCTCATTTCTTTCAAAATTGTCACTAACAGGCTAGTGACCAATTTTACCAATTCACATTGGCATACTGGAACACCCTTATAATTCCCTAGTATATGGTACTGAGGTACCCAGGGTATTGGGGTTCCAGGAGATCCCTATGGGCTGCAGCATTTCTTTTGCCACCCATAGGGAGCTCTGACAATTCTTACACAGGCCTGCCACTGCAGCCTGAGTGAAATAATGCACACATTATTTCACAGCCATTTTCACTGCACTTAAGTAACTTATAAGTCACCTATATGTCTAACCTTTACCTGGTAAAGGTTGGGTGCTAAGTTACTTAGTGTGTGGGCACCCTGGCACTAGCCAAGGTGCCCCCACATCGTTCAGGGCAAATTCCCCGGACTTTGTGAGTGCGGGGACACCATTACACGCGTGCACTACACATAGGTCAATACCTATGTGTAGCTTCACAATGGTAACTCCGAATATGGCCATGTAACATGTCTAAGATCATGGAATTGCCCCCTCTATGCCATCCTGGCATTGTTGGCACAATCCCATGATCCCACGGGTCTGTAGCTCAGACCCGGGTACTGCCAAACTGCCTTTTCAGGGGTTTCACTGCAGCTGCTGCCAACCCCTCAGATAGGTTTCTGCCCTCCTGGGGTCCAGCCAGGCTTGGCCCAGGATGGCAGAACAAAGGACTTCCTCAGAGAGAGGGTGTTACACCCTCTCCCTTTGGAAAAAGGTGTTAAGGCAGGGGAGGAGTAGCCTCCCCAAGCCTCTGGAAATGCTTTCATGGGCACAGATGGTGCCCATTTCTGCATAAGCCAGTCTACACCGGTTCAGGGACCCCTCAGCCCTGCTCTGGCGCGAAACTGGACAAAGGAAAGGGGAGTGACCACTCCCCTGACCTGCACCTCTCCTGGGAGGTGCCCAGAGCTCCTCCAGTGTGCTCCAGACCTCTGCCATCTTGGAAACAGAGGTGCTGCTGGCACACTGGACTCCTCTGAGTGGCCAGGGCCAGCAGGTGACGTCAGAGACTCCTTCTGATAGGCTCCTTCAGGAGTTGCTAGCCTATCCTCTCTCCTAAGTAGCCAAACCCTCTTTTCTGCTTTGGGGAATTCCTTAGATAACGAATGCAAGAGCTCATCGGAGTTCCTCTGCATCTCCCTCTTCACCTTCTGCCAAGGAATCAACTGCTGACCGCGCTGAAAGCCTGCAAAACTGCAACAAAGTAGCAAAGACGACTACTGCAATTCTGTAACGCTGATCCTGCCGCCTTCTCGACTGTTTTCCTGGTGGTGCATGCTGTGGGGGTAGTCTGTCTCCTCTCTGCACTAGAAGCTCCGAAGAAATCTCCCGTGGGTCGACGGACTCTTCCCCCTGCTACCACAGGCACCAAAGAACTGCATCACCGGTACCCTGCATCTCCTCTCAGCACGATGAGCGAGGTCCCTTGAATCCAGCAACTCTGTCCAAGTGACTCCCACAGTCCAGTGACTCTTCAGTCCAAGTTTGGTGGAGGTAAGTCCTTGCCTCCCCACGCCAGACTGCATTGCTGAGAACCGCGTCTTTTGCAGCTACTCCGGCCTCTGTGCACTTCCGGTGGAAATCCTTTGTGCACAGCTAAGCCTGGGTCCATGGCACTCTAACCTGCATTGCACGACTTTCTAAGTTGTCCTCCGGCGGAGTGGGACTCCTTTGTGCAACCTCAGGTGAGCACCGTTTCACTCCTCTTCGTAGTGCCTGTTCCAGCACTTCTGCAGGGGCTGCCTGCTTCTGAGAGGGCTCCTTATCTTGGTCGATGCCCCCTCTGTCCCCAGACACAATTGGCGACATCCTGGTCCCTCCTGGGCCACAGCAGCAACTAAAAACCCTAACCGCACGATTTGCAGCAAGCAAGGCTTTTTGGTAGTCTTTCGGCGGGAAAACACTTTTGCACGACTCTTCACGACGTGGGACATCCATCCTCCAAAGAGGAAGTTTCTAGCCCTTGTCGTTCCTGCAGAATCCTCAGCTTCTACTGCCTAGTAGCAGCTTCTTTGCACCCACAGCTGGCATTTCCTGGGCATCTGCCCATCTCCGACTTGCTTGTGACTTTTGGACTTGGTCCCCTTGTTCCACAGGTACCCTCGGCTGGAAATCCATCGTTGTTGCATTGCTGGTTTGTGTCTTTCCTGCAGAATTCCCCTATCACGACTTCTGTGCTCTTTGGGGAACTTTAGTGCACTTTGCACTCACTTTTCAGGGTCTTGGGGTGGGCTATTTTTCTAACCCTCACTGTTTTCTTACAGTCCCAGCGACCCTCTACAAGGTCACATAGGTTTGGGGTCCATTCGTGGTTCGCATTCCACTTTTGGAGTATATAGTTTGTGTTGCCCCTATCCCTATGTGTCCCCATTGCATCCTATTGTAACTATACATCGTTTGCACTGTTTTCTAAGACTATACTGCATATTTTTGGTATTGTGTACATATATCTTGTGTATATTTGCTATCCTCATACTGAGGGTACTCACTGAGATACTTTGGCATATTGTCATAAAAATAAAGTACCTTTATTTTTAGTATATCTGTGTATTGTGTTTTCTTATGATATTGTGCAAGTGACACTAGTGGTACTGTAGGAGCTTCACTAATCTCCTAGTTCAGCCTAAGCTGCTCTGCTAAGCTACCATTATCTATCAGCCTAAGCTGCTAGACACCCTATACACTAATAAGGGGTACCTGGGCCTGGTGCAAGGTGTAAGTACCCCTTGGTACTCACTACAAGCCAGTCCAGCCTCCTACAAATACTTACCTCCAGAAGGAGTATTGACTTTAAGATATTTTTGGCCTTGTGTCACCCAAATAAGCTACCTTTATTTTTGGTAACAATGAGTATTGTCTTTACTTGTGTATACGTACTGTGTAACTATAAGTGGTTTTGCAGGAGCTTTGCATGTCTCCTAGTTCAGCCTAAGCTACTCTGCTATAGCTACCTCTATCAGCCTAAGCTGCTAGAACACCACTACATTTTACTAATAAGGGATAACTGGACCTTGTGTGAGGTGTACGTACCCAAGGTACCCACTACAAACCAGGCCAGCCTCCTATAACCACTGACAAGATAAATTACTTTCATTGAAAATTAATGTGATCTGCATGTTTACATGTTGGGCTTTGCAGCATAAACATTAACCTTCGCTGCTACTTTATGATGAGCCCGAACTGTAACCAGACAAAACACAGATCTCTCTCCAGCAAGTAATCAACCACCAAAAGCATTGTGCCATTATTATTATCGCCGAAAAACTGCTGGTCACTCCCAAGACTTCTCTTGTTTCTCCTAAGCTATGTGGTCTGTCCTCCACTCCGGTCCTCTTTGACCAACCTCTGCTGCTCCAGCACTCTAATGGTATGCGATGGATGCTCCCCTCATCACTGGTGTGGAATATGCTCTGTCTTTCCTCTTAGAGCTAGTAGAAATATTGACACAAAAATGACTTGTCTTTCACAATTTTCTTCTGGCCACAGTATATATCAAGACAGTGAGCCCACTTTATCCACTGACTGTCTGACACTTCCAGTGATGGCATTTTGCATAATCAAATATACACAAGCACCTGAAAAGGAGTGCACTTTAGTGAGAAGGCTGGTATATTTGGCTTTTTGACTGCTTTTTAGGGGCAAGCGCAAAGCGCTTCGTCCCCTGTAGTAATCTCTCTTTCGGCTTCCAACCACACCCATGTCACGTCAGTCACTTTCATTGGTTTGTGGGCTTGCCTTTTAAAATCCACTTGCTTTCATTTGTGAAAGGCATGCATACGTCATGCCTTTTCCGGTGTTTAGCCCACCTACACAGCACCGGTAAACTACTAAAAACATACGAGGCTCGATGTTTTCAGCATGGTTTCCAGACTACTTTATCTGTTACTTTCCACGCAGCGCTAGTTTTTTCCATTTTTAAATTCAGCACGATCGCATACATAGTGCGAATGCCCTGCATTTTTTTCTTTTATTTTGTGTGGGAAGAAAAGTCCGGTTTGGAATTTACAAAGCTAATAGCTGTAACTCAAGCAAATGCGAGACCCGTTGCATTAAAAATGCTTGTTAAAATATGTTTGCAAGTTGTTATGTATATTTCTTATGTTTGTACATCATTTAAAAACAAAAAAACATGGCAATGAAAATCCGTTGGCTTTATCAATGTTAGCTTCCCTTAAGTTCACATGGAAACATTTGTGTGATACGCTGTCATCGAAGATTGTGGTGTGTTTCTACAGACAGGCCTACATAACCAATGTGATGCAGTTTTGCCACAGTGTTTAGCATTCAAAGCCTAAGATTGTCTTTTTACCAGCATCTGCAGCTAGACCTCCTTAATTGAGTTTGTGTTTCCGGGTCCGCAATGTTTATTTATCTGCACTATAAATAATTTTCACCTTAAAGAAATAAAAATCAAATCTTCACTTCAGGTTACACAATATTGAATTATCTTCCTTGTTATAATAATTGATGAGATGGTATGTATCATATCTATAATATGACCTAAATCAGTGGTTCCCAATCTGTGGTCCGGGGACCCCTGGGGGTCCGCGAAGCCTTCTCAGGGGGTCCGCGACTGCTTAGAAAATTAAATATATTAAGAAATATTGACAAATTAGGTCCCAAACTTCCAGAAATGACTCATTGGGGGGTCCCCGGATTCCAATGATGATTCAGTGGGGGTCCTTGGGTTCAATTAATGATAAAGTGGGGGTCCACAGAAGTCAAAAGGTTGGGAACCACTGACCTAAATCACCAATTGCACTTACATGGCAGTATGACAGCTCGCCAGGTCCAGTGCTACAAAACTGAAAAGAAAAGAGATGCCTGTCATAGACTTTCTATATGTGTCCCCTGACCATTTATGCTAAAACTACAACGTGCAACTCAATAAACTGACATCAGGATTTTTTTTTTATTGCAGACCTTATAACCTTCCACGAGTGAGATTCACACACTCTGAATGCTAGCAGCCAAAGGAGCTTATCTGAACCTATACACAAACAGCAAGGAGTCTCACAGACCAAGTATGCTTCCATAGATGTCTGTCACATATCCTAGCCATTGACAAGGTGCCCCTCACAGACCTTAAAAACCGATATCCATAGGCGCCTCTTAAAGTCCATGTACCATGAAAATCAGATGTATAGTTCACAGTCACACTGGCCCGCTAATGTGCCTCTCAGTGACCTAACACACGGATACCCTGAGGTAGATCGCACAGTTCTTATACACTGACAACTAGAGGTGTGTGTCATGCTTATATTTTTTTCATTCGGGGAAAGAAAGTAGTATATGTGCCTGAAGACATTGCTTGAGAAAAGGTAGATACAAAATGTATTTTTGATTTTACCACTGATCTACATTTCCATATGGTATTTCTAAACATTACAACACGTCTACAGAGGGCTGGAACCACAACAGCTCGAATATCAGTGAAAGTTAATTTCAAGAGACAAAAAGGGACTTATTTATATCCAATGGAAAAAAAAACAATTCAAAATGACACCCACAAAACATGCAACAATAGAAAACTTGATGCATAGATCCTCTACAACAAGCTGCTTCAATATTCCACATTAGGTAACATTTTCAATTGTAACATTTTCAATTGTGAATAATTACCAGACATCCTGTCTGTACTTCATCAAAGACAATCGCTTCACTGCCTGATAGCCAATTTCATGCGGAAACAGGGGCAGCTCCTTCGCAATGGCGTAGGAGGGTCGCCCCCTGGCTAAATCAGGAGCTGAAAAATAAAATTATATCTCTTTATTGCTTTATCTTTTAGCTGTTGGCTCAGCCAACAGCATGTGAAGGGAGAGGTGGACTCGGCCAGGGGAGGTGGGAAGGAGAGGAGGAAAGAGTGCATCTAAGTGCACATGTGTGTATTGCCGGCTGTCTTAGGCCAGCCGAAAACACATGCGCACTTAGGTTTCTCCAACCCGGCTGTGTTGAACAGCCGGGCTGGAGAAACTGCACAGCCCCCAGGGCAGTGTCTGAGCAGCAGTCCAAGCCGCTCAGACCACACCTGATGCTGGTTTCATGCTAGGTTTACCATGAAAACAGCACCAGATTGCTGGAGAGCC
This sequence comes from Pleurodeles waltl, assembly GCF_031143425.1. Taxonomy (NCBI): domain Eukaryota; kingdom Metazoa; phylum Chordata; class Amphibia; order Caudata; family Salamandridae; genus Pleurodeles; species Pleurodeles waltl. Next base: position 639,856,004 of record NC_090444.1, read on the forward strand.
TGTGCTGGTGTCCCAGTGAAAGTTGGGACACCAGAAAAAGAGGAGCAAGGCAGCAGGTGGTGGCAGCGACAGGAAGACGTACGTTTTTTTTATAATATTTTTTTCATTTGAAAGTCCCTTGGTCACGCTCCTGTATTTCATCTAAAAACACACTTGAGCAGCCAATTATGCTTTTTCTTCAGTAGCATGCATAGTAAGGATACCGTGGGACCTTTGAAAGCAAGGAAAATGGACTCTCTGTTGGATTTTGGGGCAATAATTATTAGGGATAAATGGCTCTGAGCCTGGTGCCACAGCACCTGCTGCACTGCTCCTGCCTTTGAGGTTATTTCTGAGATGGGGCATGTCCCACAATTTGATCATGCTCATTAGCAAATTCTACCAGGAGACTTGGGCAGTGAACATATTCAATAAGACCCCCCCCAATTCTGTTAATGTGTCACTCACTAAGGTACCAATTTTGATTGATTTTCTGTCTGTAAATAGGACATAATTGCATCACAATCTGTGGATTGTTCATAATTTTACCTGAAATGTATGGAAAGGTGTGCTTCTATTTTTTTCGACAGTTCATTTCTTTCTGACTTACTTTTAAGTGGTTTATGGGTTTCCAACTCAAAATCATTGTTACATAAGGAGTTTGTTTAAAAACTGATAAAAAGTGTTAATTTTAGCACCAGCGTATGATGGTATTTAAAAAAAAATAAAAAAAATATTTTCATTGTATAAAACATTTAAAAAAGTAGTTTTATTGATATTATTTTAAAATGTGCATTTGCTATACTTATCTTGATTTGACATAAGCATATTGAGCTTAGCAACGGTAATGCAGTTTGGAGCCCTGAATTATGGGGCTTGTAATGTTGATTACCTATATGAATCAAGCACTGGTGATATAGGAAGGTCAGTGTGCATATGGCCCCTTTCTTCCCCACAACCAGAGTTTAGTGCCATTCACACCACCCTAAACCTGACACTTCCTGACAAAGTGACAATAAATAAACAATAAACATGAATCAAGATAAGGGTATACCCTGCTGGGCGCTACAGGAGTCTAATGATCCTTTTGTGCACAGACAGACTACTGGTGCTTGAGACTGCCTTCATGTGTTGCTTCACAACACACAGTCTGACAGTAACAAACTAGAAGTAAACGTGGCACATTAAAAGCAATAATCTGAAGTTTGAAGAACCAATTTTTTTATGAACTATCAAAAAATGCATGACAAAAAACAAAGCAGTGCTTTGGGCAAACATCCAATAACTGTTTTCAATGCATCACCATTATAGCAGTGGTGTAGCAAGTGAATCTTTGGTACTGGTGCAAGCAAAGAAAAAGAGCCATGCATCCAGTATTTTTAAAGAAAAGCCAGGCAGAATTTTAGTGCAATGAGTCCATCAACCCTGGACTCTGGAATAAAACCACCTGCCGCACTATTGGTAGCTATGTGTGCCTGCACTCTTCTACCTTGCTACGCTTAGTTGTTTTTTCTCTCTCCCTCTTTCAGAGCTTAATACACCCTGATTCTTTCACTCCACTGATGTATTTTGCCATCTCTTTTCCTGAACTGTTCTCTTCTTACATTCTGTTTCTCTATGTAGCACACTTCCTCAACCACTTATGCTCATGCACCAGGCCGCTTTTGAAGCGCTGGCACATTTTGCTTTGCAGTACATGCTAAGGCCGAAATGGAGATGCAATGGCTTCTTTTCTAGTGAAAGGTAAATTACCTTTAGTTGGTAAGAATTGTTGCCTGGAAGACTGCTAATGTATTTTGTTAGGGTCAAAAGCGATAAGCCACAAAAGCAGTTGAGAAATTTTTTAGGTCTTGGCTCTAGGCAGCAATTGCACTGTCTCGAAGTGACATGTTGTATATATTTTATGGGATTCAGCCTGCTCACAGGCTTCCGATTTGCTGACTCTATCGTTGCTCTCATATGCTTCCTACCCATTTGTCCATGGCCTGAATGCGTCACACTTCTTCTTGTGTTTAGACCAATTACTAGTATACATCCACAGGTCACATTAAAGCATCTGTTTTTGGAATTACTTTTTTAAATGATTTTGAGTGCTTCTAGTGCCGTTTCTTTAAACAGTCCTGTAAACCTTGTCCTTATCTCGTCACAATTGCTGTGCATTCAAAGATCAAGGTAAAATGTAAGGCCAGTTTGCCGAAGGCCCTGTACACTTTTCGTTCTCTTACTTCAAAGCAAGAGGATTTGCGGGTCATCAACATTGTTTCTATTATTTGTCCTACGTATCCTGGCTTTGTGAGGCAATCCCACCATCTTTCACCAGTTGCTCCAATCATTATAGTACCTGATTCATTACTTAAGCTACTGAACCTTCTATTAAATGGTACGTAGGGAAGTGCTTGTGCAGAGGCTGACACGTTACAGTAGTATTAGTCACACATAAAGAAAGTGTAAAAAGGCATGTCTTACATTTTACCAATTTGTTTACTGTTCGGAGAACATGCAAAATTATATTTTGTTTAATTTCAAATAAATGTTTCAATGGAATCCTCCTGTTGGAAATGACCTTTTCTGCAGAGTCATCCTCAGACTTTTTGCCTTCCTCCTCATCATTTTCTTACCTTGTTTTTGCTGGCTTTAAGACTCTGAGCACTTTAACACTGCTAACTGTGCTAAAGTGCATGTGTTCTCTGCTTAAAAATACTAACATTAGTGTGTTCACATTTGGCATATTTAATTTATTTGTAAATCCCTGGTAAAGTGCACCATATATGTCTAGGGCCCGTAAACTACATTCTGTAGTGAGTCTGTAGCATTTTATGCCACCCAATACAATAGCCTTTCAAACATGTCTCAGGCCTGCCACAGCAGAACCTGTGTTTTAAATTGCCATTTCGACCTAGAAAGTGCTCCCTCTTGCCAGGACCAAACATTCCTTTTTATTACCTGTGTCATTCCTAAGGTAGGCTCTAGTTAGCCCCAAGGGCAAGGTGCAGTGTATTTAAAAAGTTGGACATGTACTTTTAAGCTTAACATGTCCTGCTAGTGAAAAGCTATTACATTTGTTTTTCACTACTGCAAGGTCTAGCTCTCCCACAGGTTAACACTGGAGCTACTTTAAAGCAGCCTTTAAGTGTAACTGCCAATTGGGAAAATATAGAAATTTGGAGTTTGGTGTTTCTGGACTCACAATTTAAAATCACAACTTATGGTGAAGTCACATTTTAAATTGTAAGTCTGACAATGCCACTTTTTTAAAGTTGACATTTTCTTACTTTAACCATTCTGTGCATCTGCCTGTCTGGGGTTGGTGACAGCTGTGCCTACACATCTGGGGTTGGTGACATCTGGGCTTTGTGCATTCTCACTAGACAGTCACATACAATGGGATCGTAGGTGTGACTTAATAAGCTTTAATGGGCTATTAACTGGCTTGATGGGAGGGCGGAGATTAGCACTGCCTCACTTACACCTGAATAGGGCTTTGCCTCCCCCAACACAAAGAGCTGCATAACCCCCTGTAGAGTGTCTGGAGCCAAGGAAGAAAGGGCAGGGACCTTGTGATCTTCCAAGGCCTCTTTGAAGTCTCCCCCACTTCAAAGGAATATCTGGGTATAAGTACTGGATCCAACTACCACCCCCCCAAATCAGAACTCTATTAGAACCAAGGACACTTTGCCAGGAAGAATGACTGTTGTGCTGCCAAAAGGGACTGCCACTCTACAAATGCATTGCTATGTTGAACTACTGCTTGCTATGTGCTGTGCTGTAGGAGGGACTGCCACTTTGCTATTTGCTTTGCTGTGTTGGCCTAATGCCTGCTGCTTCTTGCCTGCAGTGAGAAGGACTGGACTTGCTCTCTACATCCTTGACCCAAAGATTCTCCTATGGCTTGCTGGCTTACCCCATGTTCTCCTGCGGTCTAAGGGACATCAAAGACTGCCTGCAACTCTTCTGGTGCTGCTGGACTCTGCCACCTGTGAGTCCTATTCTTGCCTCAGGTGCCCTCTCCAGTCCTGGGCCTCATAAGTGAGTTCTGCAGCTCATTTCTCCAAACTGACGCATTTCCTTGAGTGTAGAAGAAATTCTGATGCATTGCTTCCTCAACGGCGATGCAGAGGCTGTTCAGAGACAATAAATGCACACTCTGTGTGGCCTGACAACGCTTTATGTTGGTCGACGATGACACATTGCATTCACTTCAGTGGAGCCCGACGACAACACAGTGACCCGACTGGGTGGAAAATACTGATGCACCAAGCCCTTGAAATTGACACTTTGCTCCATCAAAGGTACTGTTTCAACAGACCCTGCGTGGATTCTATAGCCAGCCTAAGCTTCATCTCGGTTGGCCTGGATTTTGGATTTGCACCGGTCCCTACAATCTCAAGTAACTTTCTGGGCTCCAAGTCTATTCAAGGTAGTGTTGATTGCAGTCTGCCTGAGGCCTGAACCTGGAGTGACGACTGCTCTGCAAAGTATCTGCACTACTCACTCACTTTATCCTCCTGTCAGCAGCTGGCGAAAAGAGAGCAGATGAGGGAGGGTGAGTAATTCTGTCAGGTGGCTTCAATCTCCAAAAGGTATAAGCTTGCTTGTGGTGGTACTTTGAATTCATCTCCTTGTCTGGTAGCAGGAAGTAGAGACTAAGGATTAGTACTGGCCTTAGCCTATGAAGGCAGTAATCTGCAAGAAGATGATGGGGCAGAAAACTTGTTGTTTCAGCCTTTTTAACTGGTTCCTTCCTCCCCGTGGACCCAGGATCTGTTTGGCTGTCTGCTGGGACAGGACAGCAGGACTGGCAGACACAAGTCACTGACAGGGACACAGCAAATCTGAGGCGTGATGGCTGCCTGCTGCCCTCTAAACTGCAAAATAGAAAAATATGGTGCCTTCATATCACCACAGCAGCCTCTCCCTCATCATAACTGGAACCTCCAACAATGGACTGGACTGGAAATCCATGCTTAGCTGCTTCCATAACCTAGAAGGAACCTGCAGGACTGATGCCTCCCCTATTCCCCAGTCCTCCTATCATACAGCATTTGGTGGGTGCCAGCAAGGGGGCAGAGGTGAATTCCACATCATTTCCTACCTTATCCCCATTAGTCTGCCCTGCCCTAACTCTTTAGCTTAATAGTGATCATCCAGTTTTGCCCTTGACCATTCAAATTACCGCTCCAAATGAAAATCCAGTAAAAGAGATCACACGCTCAAGAGTGTCATCACTGCCCTGGTTTATCCCTGCAGGGCAAGGAAGACCTCACCCAGCCCCACAAATGTGCAGGAGGCTTGACCTTAATTCCACCCCTCAACCCCCACCCCAAAAAAACACAGATTCCAATACCTTTGTCACTGATCAGCAACCATGATTTATTTCAAGCTGCTCAGTCCATCTCATTTGTTTATTTGTCCCCCAGGGAGGGTGGAAGGGAGCACCCATCACTCTCTTTAATACAAACCACCCATGCTTGGTACTTTAAGTGCTGGTCTCCTTGGCCCCTTGGTTCTGATTCTTCAGTACATCTAGCCCTGTTCCTGCTTATTGTGATCCTTCTAGTCCACCTAATCCACCTCCAATCAGGTCCCTAGTCTTAATGCCCTAGTCCACCTCCTCCTGCCCTGAATAGTTCTCCCAGTCCTCCTCCAATCTTGTCAACTTGATTCTGCCACTTAGTCCTGACCATCCTTGTAGAGGTCATCCTGTTCTTAGCCACTCAGCTTGGTCTTCTTGGCTACTGTCATCCTGGCCCTCCTTGTCCTGGTACTTCTTTTCTTTCTTGTCTTGGTCCTCCTTGTCCTGGTATACTGGGTCCTGATACTGTTGGGAATATGTGAATTTATTTTTCCCCTTGGCTGTGATCCCAATAGCCCTCCTTGCCCTGGTCATCATAAAAAAGTTTTAGAACTTTTCAGCACTTAGTAGAAAGTGTAAGAGGAGAAAAGCAAAACTTTTTGGTTAGGTGTACATACACTGAACTTGTTTTGTATTTTATTCTCTTATAAAAAGTACACAATGACAAAGTGGTAAGTAGTTAAAAGTACTTATCCCACCGCTGCACAACCAATGTAGGAGGCTGGCCTGGCTTGTAGTGGGTTCCAGAGGTACTTACACTTTGTGCCAGGTCCAGTTATCCCTTATTAGTGTAGAAGAGGTGTTTCTAGCAGTTTAGGCTGATAGAAGGTAGCTATGGCAAAGCAGTTTAGGCTGAACTAGGAGACATGTAAAGCTCCTACTATACCACTGGTGTCATATGCACAATATCATGAGAAAACACAATACACAGAAGTACTAAAAATAAAGGTACTTTATTTTTATGACAATATGCCAAAAGTATCTCAGTGAGTACCCTCAGTATGAGGATAAGAAATATACGCAAGATATATGTACACAAACCAAAATTATGCAGATAATAGCAAAAGGAAGTAATGCAAGTAATGTAAAGTTACAGTAAATTGCAATAGGAGCACATAGGTATAGGGGCAGCACAAACCATATACTCCAAAAGTGGAATGCGAACCACGAATGGACCCCAAACCTATGTGAGCTTTTAGAGGGTCGCTGGGACTGTAAGAAAACAGTGAGGGTTCGAAAAATAGCCCACACCAAGACCCTGAAAGGTAGGTGTAAAGTGCACTTACTACCCCCAGAGAGCATAGAAGTCGTGATAGGGGGATTCTGCAGGAAGAACAAACACCAGCAATGCAACAACAGTAGATTTCCGGACTTGAGTACCTGTAAGACAAGGTGACCAAGTCCAAGAGTCGCAACAGTGTCAAGAGTGGGCAGGAGCCCAAGAAATGCCAGCTGAGGGTGCAAGGAAGCTGCCACCTGTTGGAAGAAGCTTGGTGTTCTGCAAGAACGAAGAGGACTAGGAACTTCCCCTTTGGAGGATGGATGTCCCACGTCGTGAAGAGGCTTGCACAGGTGTTCCCACGCAGAAAGACCGCAAACAAGCCTTGCTAGTTAGGGTTTTTGGATGCTGCTGTGGCCCAGGAGGGACCAGGATGTTGCCACTGGGATGAGGAGACAGAGGGGGCGCCCAGCAAGTCAGGGAGCCCTCACAGAAGCAGGCAGCACCTGCAGAAGTACCTGAACAGGCACTTAGAAGAAAAGTGAACCGGAGTCCCCCCGAAGTCACAAAAGGGAGTGCCACGACACCGGAGGACAACTCAGAAGGTTGTGCACTGCAGGTTAGAGTGTCGGGGACCCAGGCTTGGCTGTTCACAAAGAAAATCCTGGAAGAGTGCACAAGAGCCGGAGCAGCTGCAAATCACGCGGTACCCAGCAATGCAGTCTAGCGTGGGGAGGCAAGGACTTACCTCCACCAAACTTGGACTGAAGAGTCACTGGACTGTGGGAGTCACTTGGACAGAGTTGCTGAGTTCCAGGGACCATGCTCGTCGTGCTGAGAGGGGACCCAGAGGACTGGTGATGCAGTCTTTTGTTGCCTGCGGTTGCAGGGGGAAGATTCCGTTGACCCAAAGGAGATTTCTTCAGAGCTCCTGGTGCAGAGAGGAGGCCGGCTACCCCCAGAGCATGCACCACCTGGAAACAGTTGAGAAAGCCAGCAGGATGAAGTGATACAAGGTTGCTAGTAGTGGTCTTGCTATTTTGTTGCGGTTTTGCAGGCGTCCTGAGCAGTCAGCGGTCGATCCTTTGGCAGAAGGTGAAGAGGGAGATGCAGAGGAAATCTGGTGAGCTCTTGCATTTGTTATCTGGTGAGATCCCCAAAGCAGTGACCCTAAATAGCCAGAAAAGGAGGTTTGGCTACCTAGGAAGGAGGATTGGCTACCAAGAGAGGTAAGAGCCTATCACAAGGAGCCTCTGACGTCACCTGCTGGCACTGGCCACTCAGAGCAGTCCAGTGTGCCACAAACACCTCTGTTTCCAAGATGGCAGAGGTCTGGGACACACTGGAGGAGCTCTGGGCACCTCCCATGGGAGGTGCAGGTCAGGGGAGTGGTCACTCCCCTTTCCTTTGTCCAGTTTCATGCCAGAGTAGGGCTGGGGGATCCCTGAACCGGTGTAGACTGTCTTATGCAGAGATGGGCACCATCTGTGCCCATCAAAGCATTTCCAGAGGCTGGGGGAGGCTACTCCTCCCCAGCCTTCACACCTATTTCCAAAGGGAGAGGGTGTTACACCCTCTCTCAGAGGAAGTCCTTTGTTCTGCCTTCCTGGGCCAGGGCTGCTTGGACCCCAGGAGGGCAGAAACATGTCTGAGGGGTTGGCAGCAGCAGCAGCTGCAGTGGAGACCCCAGAAAGGCAGTTTGGCTGTACCCGGGATCTGTGCTAGAGACCCGGGGGATCATGGAATTGTCCCCCCAATGCCACAATGGCATTGGGGGGACAATCCCATGATCTTAGACATGTTACATGGCCATGGAGTTACCATTGTGACGCTGTACATAGGTAGTGACCTATGTACAGTGCACACATGTAATGGTGTCCCCACACTCACAAAGTCCGTGGAATTTGCCCTGAACGATGTGGGGGCACCTTGGCTAGTGCCAGGGTGCCCACACACTAAGTAACTTTGCACCCAACCTTCACCAGGTGAAGGTTAGAGATATAGGTGACTTATAAGTTACTTAAGTGCAGTGGTAAATGGCTGTGAAATAACGTGGACGTTGTTTCACTCAGGCTGCACTGGCAGGCCTGTGTAAGAATTGTCAGAGCTCCCTATGGGTAGAAAAAGAAATGCTGCAGCCCATAGGGATCTCCTGGAACCCCAATACCCTGGGAACCTCAGTACCATATAGTAGGGAATTATATGGTTGTGCCAGTATGCCAATGTGAGTTGGTAAATTTAGTCATTAGCCTGTTAGTGACAAATCTGGAAAGCAGAGAGAGCATAACCACTGAGGTTCTGGTTAGCAGAGCCTCAGTGAGACAGTTAGGCATCACACAGGGAACACATACAGGGCACATACTTATGTGTCACTGGGGCCCTGCCTGGCAGGGTCCCAGTGACACATAGACTAAAACAACATTTATACAGTGAAATATGGGGGTATCATGCCAGGCAAGATGGTACTTTCCTACACTTATCACACAGGGGTCTCAAGCCACTAGCTGGGGGACATGGGTTAGTCAAAGAGCCTGGTGTTGAGGTCCTTCCTGAACTGAACTAGCCATGTGAACTGCCTGAGGTGGAGCAGCATCGTGTTCCAGGTCTGCGCAGTGAGGTAGAAGGATCTTCCTCCAGCCGCGCTCTTCTGGATCATGGGGATGGTAGTGAGAGCCAGTTGCACTGAGCAGAGTTGCCTGGAGGAAGTGTAGAAGGAGAGGTGGTGGTTGAGGTAGGCAGGTCCAATGTTGTGGATGGTTTTGTATGTGTGAGTCAGGAGTTTAATGGTGATGCGTTTGTTGACAGAGAACCAATGTAGATCTAGCAGGTGGGCAGAGATGCGGCTGTGGTGGAGAATGTTCAGGATCAGTCTGGCCACGGCGTTCTGTATTCTCTGGAGTCTTAATTGGAGTTTTTTGTTGATTCTGACATAGAGTGCATTGCCATAGTCGAGTTTACTGCTGACGAGTGCCTGGGTGACTGTTCTTTTTGCGTTGATGGGGATCCACTTGATGATCTTCCGGAGCAGGCGAAGGGTGTGGAAGCATGATGAGGAGAAGGAGTTGACTTGGTGGGCAATAGACAGTGATGGGTCAAGAATGATGCTGAGGTTGCGGGCATGGTTAGTCGGAGGTGGGGCTGTTCTGAGGCTACTGGGACACCAGGAGTCATGCCAGGCAGAAGTGGCTGGGCCCAGGATGAGGATCCCCATTGTTGCCGAGTTGAGCTTATGGCAGCTGTCCCTCAGCGACTGCCTTCATTCCATTGTAAAAATGATTTTTGGCTGTTGATGATTCATCTGTGAGGGAGAGAATGAGCTGTGTGTCATTGGCATATGAGACACTGTTGAGCCCGTGTTGTCTGATGATCTCGGCGAGCGGGATCATGCAGCTGTTGAAGAGGGTGGGGCTCAGGGAGGAGCCCCGGGGAACTCCACATGTGGTTTCTGTCTGGTTTTCTTCTAATCTGCCTTTATCTGGTTCTGGTCCTCCTGGGTCTGGTTCTTCTGGTATCTTTGGTACAGGTCCCTTCATCCATCTTGCTTGTTCTGGTACTAGTGGGCATAATCCTTATGCTACAAATCTTCTTTGTCTTTAAAGAACTGGTCTTGATCCCATTGCTCTTCGTCCCAGTACTTCTATACCCACTTATCATGTCCTCTTTACTCTGGTCATCCTGAGCTTGGCCATTCTGTCCCTCATCTTCCTAGCCATCTTATGCCTAGCCCTGTGTCCTGCACCCCCAGGATGTTGTCAATCCATTCTGGATGCTCATGTCCTGATTCTCCTTTGCCCTGTTCACGCTGGTTCTCCTGTTCCTGGTACTGACCATTCTGATCATCTTTGCCCTGATCTTCCTAGCCCCAAGTCCTTCATTTCCTGGTCATTTTAAAATGCATCATTATGGCTCCCACTGCTGGTATCGTTGGTCTCATATCCCTGGCACTTCTGGCCATGGTTGCACTATTCTTGTTTTTCATAGTTCCTGTCCTTCTAGAGATGGTGTGCCATAGGCCCTTAACCTCTTGGTATTGGTCCTTATAGTTTGGTTTCTACTGGGCCTAGATTTCATGGACCATATCCACCTACCATTAGTCTCCTTGGTCCTGGTCCTCCTGGCTCTTCATGTCCAATTGCACTTGCTACAAACCATTGCATTTTGACTATGTTGGCCCTTGTTGGTTCTCCCAGTCTAGGCCCACCTGGCTATGTTTGTTTCTATCCCTCTTGGCCCTGTCACCGTGTCCTTATTCTCCTCACCCTAAACATTCCCAGCTACAGGGTGCTGGTCCATCTAGCCTCTTGTGTTTTGGCACGCTTAGACTTTGTCCTCCTCGTTTGGGATGTCCTGGTCCTCCTAGATGTGTTCCTTGTTCTCTTAATCATTCAGGTACTGCAACAATTGATCTGGGCCCTCTTGATCCACGTCCTCCAGAGACTGGTCATTTTGCTCCTGGTTTCCTGATTCGCCTCTTCCACCTTTTTCTTGTCCATCTAACTATATTCCCCTTTATCATGATCCTGGGTCTGGTCTTCCTCATCCCTCTGACAATGGTTTCCCTTGTTCCCATGTTGCAGGTCATCATGGTTCATGTAGTCCTTGTCACCCTGGCTTAGGATCCCACTGAGTCTGTCCCTCACCGACCTTCGGATCCTGGTCCCACTAGGCTTAGACTTCATAGTCTTTTATATTCCTCCTGGTCATTCTAATCTGGGGTATTAAGGTCCTGCCAGCCTTGGTTCTTTCTGGCAGTGGGCTTCCCAGTCCTGGTTCAATTGCTTTTGGTTCACCTTGATCTGATCTCTATGGTCTTGGCCCTCCTGTCTCTGGTCTTTCTTTACAGTGATCTCTTCATAATGGTCCTCTTTTGTCTGTATGCCTAGGTCGGCTACTCCTGGTCCGGGTGTCTCTGGTCCTGGACGGTGCTCTAAGGCTCTCTTAGCCCTCCTTGTTTTTATAATCCAGGACCTTCTGTTTCTTCTACCTTTGGTTGTTTTGTTTCTTCAGGCCCCTGTACACTGGTTCCAGACCGCGTGTTCCATGTCCTCCTAGCTCTCCTGAGCCTCCTTGTCCTAGAGCCAGTCCTATTTTTTATTGTCCTGTTCCTCAACGTCAATTTGTTTATGGTCCCTCTGACATTGGTAACCCCGGCCCTCAAAGATTAGGTATCTCTGGGACTGATTCTTTTTGTCCTGTCTTCGTCTCTCTGGTCGTCCTAACCCTCCTGTTGGTCCACTCCCTAACCCTTATTCTCCTCCCTGTTATCATCTCCTCCTAGTGTTCTTACTTTCCTTCACCACATCCATCCTCAATGAATTTAGTCAGGCACAGCCTTCAAGTCTGTCACTGAGATTTTTATTTTATGCTTTTTCTGGGCTTCTAGATTTATTTTGAGGAGCCAGCACTTTCAAGGAAACAAATGAGGACTTAGTAGAGACAGAGCCTTGTCCACTTAAAACACTGCTTAGTATGTTCAAAATCAAAACTATAATTCCCAAGATGCATTGTGCAGGTGCTATGTCAGGTTAGCTGAAGGGGCCACTCATGACATGGGACCAATAGGCACATCTGCTTGAAACCCGCTCAGCTTGGTGAATAATATGAAAACATGTGTTTATTCTCAAGCGGCAGAGTGAACACCTCCCCTGAATTACACAGATGCATCATTCACCTATTTCCTGCTTTCACTTCCCCATTTCACAGAAACCCCATTACTATGCCTCGCTCAATTTACCTCCTGCAAATGTCCCAAAGCCCTTTGTCCCCAAGCATCAATTGCCCACCTATCCTTCCTTCTGAGGCCCAGATACAACCTTTATGTCTTCCTTCTCTGTTTGTTGCCCCTTGTTGACTGTTGCTGTGTTCCCAGATAAGAAAGACAAGGCAATCAAACTGAACATTAAAATAACAGATGTTTGTATTTAATATTGATTTGACAGTTTTTCCATCTATAAACAACCTATTTCATGCACCAAGATTTGTACAAACTATTGTACATTTGTATATGCACTTACTTTCAAATGAACAAGGCGTTTGCATACTGTTGAAGACAAGTCAAATGTTTTTGTAAACAATTATGAGTGAAAACAGCAATATTACCTTCATATAATGGACAGGGAATCATTTGATCCCCTATTTTTGGTACATCACCCTTGCAATTGCTTACAGCCTGGGGCAAATCATACATTTATTTTAAGAAACCAATAAGGGAGCCAACATGCAACCCTATTTAAGACCATTTTGAGTATTATTTCAAGACAGAAGGCTTAGATCTTCCCCTCGAAATGCCTGGCACCATGTAGAGGTATGCAGAGCTATGAATAAACATAATAAAGTCCCAGGCATACCTAATTTCACAGTTTTTCCCATAAAGTTTGTCTATTTACCAGGTTGAATGTCATCATAAAATCTATAGAAGCAGAATATGCAAACTGGCCTTGAGTGGAGACATATCTTTCAGTGACTATTTGTAATATGGCTAAATTATCTAGGGAACTACAGTTTTTCCTGAAACCAGCTAGGGGATTATCTTCCATTCTGTTACCCATTCCTGCAGATGTTCAAGAATACTTTTAGCACATATTTAGCCATAAGAATCAAGTAATGCTATCTGCCTGTAACTGCTCAGGGAGTTTCATGAGCCTGTCTTATGAAGGGAAACAACAATACTCCCAGACCAAGAATTTGGATTAGACCATGATGGTAACAAAAAGTAATTATGAGTGTAAGAAAAATAGAAGAAAGTGGAGCGTTCTTATTTATCATAGAAAACAGGATCTCATTGGGTCCTATTGCCACCAATTATCTTGCACCTTGAATAAAACATTAAGGGGCAGATGTTGTTATGCCATTAATTGTGTTTCACCACTGCGCATATTAGTTGTTCAATGTTCACCAGTAGCACATTACATGTTGTATTCCGTTTAGCTGCCTATTGGCTTTAACATGGCATTAGACATTACATTCTGTATTCAGTTTAGCTGCCTATTGGCTTTAACTTGGCATTAGACATTACATTTTGTATTCAGTTTAGCTGCCTATTGGCTTTAACGTGGCATTAGACATTACATTCTGTATTCAGTTTAGCTGCCTATTGGCTTTAACGTGGCATTAGACATTACATTTGTATTCAGTTTAGCTGCCTATTGGCTTTAACGTGGAGTTCGACATTGCAGTTGAGACACTGCAGATGAGCTGTGTTTTTCGTATTACGAATTCTCACCGAGCCCTAGCGTGATAAGAGAGTGTGTTTACCTCTCTATCCAGCCTGGGAACGAGTAAGCTTGGAGACTTGGCCACTCTCTAGCTTGTTCTTTTCCGGCTGTGATTGGAGGAAAGGGCCTGTGAGCAGGCTTTTTACGGTGTCCCTGGGCAGCAGCAAGGGGGAATTTTCCATGACTTCAGTCAGGAGCGGAAGTCAGCTGCCTGACCTCCCGTTTGGGTGGAAAATCTCTTTCTCGCAGTTGAACAGGAGTCATCAACTTGCAGGCATGAGAAGGATGATGAGCAGTGATAGGCCCTACGGTGATGAATTTTGACTTTTATTCTTTGCTTTGAAGTTATGCTATAATATAATCACATGTATTTGCTGTGTACATTGCAATTGAGAAGTACTTTGATATATTTTCCTTTCATTGCTGTGACTACTTTTAAACGTGTGCTTCCAACCTACTAATCTCATCTCTCAGGAACCTTGTGGTGAAGTAATAATAATAAATGTCTTCTTTAAACTAAGAAGTGCATTCCAGAGAAGTTTTGTCAGCTCGGTCATAAGATAAGGAAAGCAAAACAGATGTATCATTATTTGATACAGTGCAACACAGTAGGGCAACTTGCTGCATCAAATAGAGAGCAGGAATGCATCATGCGTATTAACCAATATCTGGTGCATTCATGCGCTATCACTGCTGGCGTACTTTGGGCTAATAGTGCCAACACAGGCACCCTTACATCATGGTGCAAGGATGCCTACGTTGTAAGTAGGATTGTTTTAGTGCAAGAAGGCACCATTCCTGTACAAAAACAATCCTTAGAGGTGTTTCCCTCTTTTTTAAGTATGCTGCGGAAAGATGGAAAAACCTAGCAGAAATAAAGATATTTCTGCTTGTTGCGCCTCTGTCAGGAAGGTGTCAAATTTGGTTGCATTCCCAGGTTTACCTGTCTGGGAATTCGCTGAAATACATGTGTGGATGCATGGGAACACCCAATCGTCACCCAAGTAACACCTTCCCAGTGCAGAGTAACGCATGGTAGTGACTTGCACTGCCTTGTATTAATCCAGATCACCAGAGAACTCATGGTCACACAAGGTGTCCTTGCATGGTTTGATAAATCTGATTTCAGGATTGTATTGCCCTTCCATCACCCTACATGACACAAAGGCAACACAATACGTTGATAAATTAGACTTCAGATTACACGATTCCTGCATTGTAGCTGCAGCAATTGTTGATATGCTTCTATCAATACAGTGACAAATTTGTACTGGCTTATTCCTTACCTGATGTGATACCCCGGTGGGGACTGCAGCGGGACCAGTCAAGAGAGAACTGTTATGGTTATTTTCTGCTTAATGTGTGGACCCGGATATACGTTATTACATTCTGTCAATGTGATGCACCAGATAACTGTGATTAAAAAATATATTAAAAAATACTTTGATAAATCTAGGCTTCAATTTGTTTTGTTGAAGGTATGTTAGAAACAAGCTTATTCGCTGCAGGGGGAGTACCAAGTACAAATGCAGAATCAGAGTCAGCAGGGTTAAGAGCATATAATTCAGTTACATAATTAATCCAGCCCTCTTCCTTGATTGGGATAGGCATTGATCTTACCCTATTACCCCAACCATCCACAACAATCATCCACATTTTTTCATGTTGTTAATTCCCACTGCCTCTTGAAATGCCATCCATCTCTGTTCAGTGTTCAGTCTCGCTTTTCTTCTTTTAAAAAGAATAACTATTTTCTTCCTTTCAGCAGAAAGCAGAGAAACTGTCTTCAGACCAACCTATTAATCTCCCTATCTAGAAAGAGTTTAAGGGAAGACAACTTCCTTGGTTGCTTTATAGTACCTGGACATTCTGGCTTGCCTAAAAACAACTTCATATGTCACTGAAATTGAGTGAGAGGGTCCTGTTGTAAAACTTGTGAATCAAAAATAATGGTTTTAAGCTCAATTTATGCAGGTATCCAGTACGTTCTCCAATCAGTCCTTTTTAATTTTACATTTTCCCCCTTAATATTCAATGGGCAAACTCTTACTAACAAAAGCCGATACAAAAGTAGAGTATCGATGACTTATTAAATAAATTCCAAGTTCATCCTCAATAGGCCAGTATAGGAACAATCCCTTGAAGCTTTAAGAATAACATTTGTCATGGAACAAAACAGTTGATTATGGAGTGACCAAAGCCCAATTGAGTTTTTGTCAGTTGTTCCTTTCCACTTTCAACCAAAAGAAACACTCACTAAGCAGGTTGCTCTCTTTACTGGTATTTATTTTAACTAGGAGTGTGTGTAGGACATCTACTAACATAGGGGCTTAAGGTACTGTAGCCAGATACAGCTGGGAATAATGTCTAAATAAAGGTGGACATCACTGAAAGTTGTAGCAATATAACTTTGTGAAAGTGTAGAAACGTATTAATAAATAAATAAAACAAGTACAAGTATACAGTAAAGTTAAAAGTAGGACTTTTATGTTACACATTTGCGCGAGAACAGCCTGTATAGGAGGTTGACCTAAAGTACAATGGTTCACATGGATTTTTATACTTTTGATACGTCTTGTATAAATAACAGCCAATCGGGCATCACACAGAGTTGGATCTTTCCAAACATTTATCCAAAACATTTATCCAATCATTAATCAACAACATATGTTTAGCTATATTTGGATATAATTTTATGGCTTATGAAATATTCTGCAACCAAAGCAATTCGGCAGTGCACTCATAGTTTCAGGTCTTCCTTTATTTTTCAAGGTCTTGGGTCATTGCAAGCTCAGCACATGTCATCCAGCCTTAAAAGTTTCTGCTATCTCCTTATTAAGTGTCACAAAATGAAACCTGAAATGAGATGGCTTCCACATTCTATCCTCTGACACTTAATAATGTCATTTAATCATTCTCAGTGGCCATCACTGATTTTTCTCCCTGCTCAATGGTAGGTTCTGCTGAATTAAATTAATTTCTACATATTGTCCTGCTGACTGCAGGGCCTACAAATAAATGAACCCCTTCACTGCAAGACCTTGTCCCCACAGTACTGAGCCTTTTTTGGCTATTTTGGGTAGTGTGCACTCAGGGCTCCATACCTTTTTTCAAGATAAGTTATCCACTCCAAATCGGTGTCCTTTTTTCCAACATCCTGGGTAACCTAAAGATACCCATGGTTTGTGGATTCCCCTGTAGAGGACCGAGAAAATAGGCAAAATATAGCAAAATTTTGATTTTTTTTTTAACAAAGCAGGGAAATAGTGCTACAGATAAAAGTGTCTGGTTTTTTTCCCCTAAAAATGGCATCCAGGAACAGTTTACTGTATAAATGTTACCATCTTCCTAGCTTTTAGGAACATGCAGATCTGAATCAAAAAACCTAATTTGGCACCGCAGTTTTGGCATTTTTCTAAGAGGTAGCCCATTTTCCTCTATTTTTGTGCTCTCAATCTACTTCTGGTTTGTACCCATATGTGATTCACAAAAGCTATACATTTCTGAAACCTGGACAAAATTCCAAATTTAGCAAGGGGCCATATGTGTAGATCCCTCAATGTTTTCCCAAGGAAAATAACTGTTGAAATTAAAAAATATTGAAAATGAGTAGAAAAAGAGGGCATTTGTGACAACATTTTCATTCGTAACATTATGTCATGCTAACAGATTCGCAAAAGGAGTATACCATTACATCCCCTAGACTGCTCTGTTAGACCCCTCTGGTTGCGGGGATACATAGGGTTTGTAGGTTCTCCAAGAACACAAGATACAAGGAGAAAACAACTGAGCTGCACCATACAATGGGTTTTTATTGAGTACAGAGTATAGACCAATTCTTATAGATAAATAGGCAGAGTGAAAAACAGGTATCAAGAAAACCTATATATTTCTGAAATGGGCTCAAGATATAGAGTTTAGAAGCAGTCTTATTTCTACATTTCTTAATTTGTGGGTACCCGTACTAGCGTACAATCTGGAGGGTATTTTTCATAATGTCATCTTTGTTATACACTGGCCTTTATTTGAAAGGCACAAATGTAGCGAAATCCAACAGGTAATAATAAATGTTCTACTACTCTCTGCTCTCACAAGTCTCCTGATAAAAATGGTACCTCACTTGTGTGGGTAGACCTAGTGTCCGCAACAGGAATTGGCTTAAAACACAACATGGACGCAGCACATTTTTCCACCCAAAAATGACCCTCTTTTTCCAATGTGAGTAGCTCTAGATTTTGGACCCTAGCTTAGCTGGCACCTAGAGTAACCTAGCCAATCTGTACTTTTTTGAAAACTAGACACCTTGGCCCAGATTCTCAAAGATTTAGTGTTGGTTTAGAGTTGCTTTTTTAATGCTAAACCGCTGCTGAACTTTTTTTGCCATTCACAAACCAACGTAAATAGGTATGCTTTGCGTTACTTTGCGTCACTTTGCATCACTTTGCGTCAATGGGTCGTTACATGGGTGGTACATGGGCCTAACCATGCAACAACCCATGCTTTTTGACGCTAAACCCTATTATGAAACATCAAAAGAAAGGGTTTTGTGCCAAAAATGAATGCCTTTGAAAAGCATGCCCGAAACCAAGAAATGTTTTCTTTTCTCCCTGCTTTTCAGACTTTGCATGTGTGCTGCACTGTACAGCACACAAACAAGTGGGAAAAACATTTGTACACGTCTAGGCATAGTATTTTGTACAGGAAGGGTACCCTTCCTGTACAAACCCCATGCTAGACTGACGCACACACCCTAGCGCTATGCCGCTAAGGTGTGTGTGTGGTGCACCGCAGCTGAAATTAGCCCTGGCACTAGGGAGAGGGGAGGAGAGTGCCATTTCCATGAGAATATGGTGCTCTCCTGCTCTCTCCTTGTCACACAGCGAAGTATTTTTTAGCTGCTGCGTTGTGTTGGGTGACAGAATCTGGGCCCTAGGGTTATCCAGGGTGGCCTGACTTGCTTGGCTCACACCACTTTTTGTTACCCAGAATCCCTTGCAAACCTCAAACTTCGGCTAAAAAACACATTTTCCTCAAATTCCTGTGATGGAAATTTCTAGAATCTCTGGGGAGCCACAAACTTCCTTCCACCTGGCATTCCCCCAAATGTTCTGACCCAGTGACCGTAACAGGAAACGGTCCAAAACGCAACATGGACGCAGGATATTTTTCCCCCCTATGCTGACCAGATTTTGAACCCTAGCTCAGCTAGCACTTAGAGAAACCTAGCCAACCTGTACATGTTTGAAAACTAGAGACTTACAAGCGACCTAGTGGGGGGCCAGATCCTTGTTTAATGCTGCCCAAACCCACTTGGCAAGAGATCCTACTACCCAGCAGTAACAGCACCAGGAGGTGCTGTAACATCACTGGAGGGGGCGGTCTGCCCAGAACCAATGTGCATAAAGTGCGATCAGGCTCTTCCACGACGCGAGCTAGTGAGGGAGGCCAGACCCTTGCTTACGCTGCCCAAATCCCCATGGCACAGGACCATACTGCCCAGCAGCAACAGCACCAGGAGGTGTTACAACGTCACTGGAGGGGGGCCAACAAGGACCAAAACGCACAAAGGGTGACCAGGCTCTCCCGTGGAGCAGGACTTACAAGCAACCCAGTAAGGGGGCACCAGACTCTTGCCTAACGCTGCTCAAACCCTCTCTGCCCAGCAAAAACAGTGCTAGGAGGTGCTGTAACATCACAGGAGGGTGCAGTGCCTTCCAGGATCCACATGCACAAAGTGCAACCAGGCTCTCCTGTAGCACGGGACGTCCCCTCAATGCTCCCAGTCGTTCCACAATCAAATCCCAGGCCAAGGTCAGGCCAGTCCACTGCCAGACAAAGCTGGGCTGGGTCACCACTCTTGGCCACTGGACAAATTATAGTACTTTTCTGACTTTATCCAACCTTATTCATTTGACTATGGTCCTTCTTCTTGGTGTTTATTAGTCATTCATCTGTATTTCCCTAAATTTAAGATTCACTAAGGGCTACTGCACTGCTTTCAACTTTATTGCTATTGTGAGGCTCTGATTACTTCAACTGGATTAGCTTAGTCAGGGCCGGGTAAGCATATTGCACAACTTAATTTAACCCCCTTTGATTATCTTATCTTTGTCTCTTTACTGTGTTCTTTCTTGGCTTTATAATTTGTATCTAATATAATTAGTATTTCAAACTCAGGCAGGCCATGGGTAAGTGCAAAGTGACAGAGCAAGCTATAGGTCCACAGACTAACTCCATATCAACTAAAAAGTATAGTAACTGCACATTGAGTGAGATCGATCTCTTGATGGAAGAGTTTGAATCTTTCATCGGCAACAATGATCCCTCTAAGGGGCTCTCGAGGAAAATGCACTAAAATAGCCCAAACACGGAACTTATACTCTACCCAAAATGTTAAAAAAGAAACCCCAGGACCATAACCCCCGCTAAGGAAACCCCTTGGTAAAAAAAACATTATTGACATCTAATACTATATCTCTCATCTAACCAGTTCCACCAAATAAAAGCCCTCTAGGGCCCGCAATAATCTGCAGTAATACTGCTAGAAATGGGGTCTTTGGTTGGCAGTCAAGTTACCCCCTGTCCAAGCAAGGACCCTCACACTAGTCAGGGTTAGTCACACACAATCCAAATTATCCTGTGCCCACCCTCTGGTGGCTTGGCACTCAGCAGTCAAGCTTAACTTAGAAGGCAATGTGTAAAGTATTTGTGCAATAAATCATGCACAGTAGAACACCACAAAGATACACCACACAGTGTTTACTAAAATATATATTTATCTGGTAAGATGTAGGTCAAAAATGATCAAGATGCAATAAGTATATGTTGCAAATCAGTGTACAAATGATACAAAGTGTCTTTAGTCTCTTAAAAAGCAACAAGTGTCTCTTGCAAGCACAAAGTACCTGGTATGCGTTCAAATTCTCTGCAAGAGTCCACAGAGGAGGAGATGCGTGGAAAACTGGGAGGTGTGCTCGATTTTTCTGGTACACACAGGCGATGCGTTGTTTATTTTTCATGTAGAGAAGGCTTTGCTTCGATTTCTGGCATGCGGACTTGGATCCTTTTCGGGTTGCGGGGTTTTCGGATGCCCCGGGGCCGATGCGTTGAAATCCGGTGCTTGCAGGATGAAGTCACAGGAGCTGCGCTGATCCGTTGGATGATGCGTGGAAATTTCTGTTGCACGGCAGGTACTGCGACGATTCCTCGTCGGGCTGCATCATTCTGGGTCGGCTTTGCATTGATCCAGTGGCCTGTGCGTTGAAGTTCCGGTCGCAACGCTGGTGCTGCATCCATCTCCTCATCGGGAAGTCGGGCTGCGTCATTCCTGTTCGGTGTGCAGTGAATTTTTCACCGCGGTGCAGGCTATGCGTCGTTTCTTGCAGGCTGTGCATCGATTTTCACAGCACAAGGAGCTCTTTTGCAGAGATGAAGTCTTTTTGGTCCTGAGACTTCAAGGAACAGGAGGCAAGCTCTATCCAAGCCCTTGGAGAACACTTCTCAGCACAGCCAGAGAGCAGCAAGGCAACAGGGCAACAGCAAGGCAGCAGTCCCTCTCAGAAAAGCAGTCCAGGTGAGTCTTTTGGGCAGCCAGGCAGTTCTTCTTGGCAGGTTGCAGGTTCTGGTTCAGGGTTTTTTCTCCAGGAAGTCTCTGAGTTGGTAGGGTCAGAGACCCTGCTCAAATACCCAAATGTGCCTTTGAAGTGGGGGGGACTTCAAAGAGTGGCTTAGAAGTGCACAAGGACCCCTTTCAGTTCCACCCTGTCTGCCAGGGTCCCAGTAGGGGGCATGGCAGTCCTTTGTGTGAGGGCAGGCTACTGTCCTTTGACATGGAAGTGTCAGGCCCTCCACCTTCCCAGCCCAGGAAGACCCATTCAATATGCCGATGTATGCAAGTGTGATTGAGCATCCTGTGTTTGGGGTTATCTGAGTTAATGCACAAGGGAGCGGTCAACTAAACCTAGCCAAACATGGATTGTAAGGCACAGAAGGATTTAAGTGCAGAGAAACGCTCACTTTCTAGAAGTGGCATTTCTAAAATAGTAATATTAAAACCAACTTCAACAGCCAGCAGGATTTTGTATTACCATTCTGGCCATATTAAATATGACCTTGTTACTCCTTTCAGATCAGAAGTTACCACTCAAACAGTATATGAGGGTAGCCCTAATGTTAGCCTATGAAAGGAGCAGGCTTCACAGCTCTGTAAAATGAATTTATGAGTTCTACACTACCAGGACATGTAAACTACACAGGTACATGTCCTGCCTTTTGTCTACACACGACCTACCTTAGGGGTTACCTAGGGCCCACTTAAGGGATGACTTATATGTAGAAAAAGGGGAGTTTGTAGGCTTCACAAGTCCTTTTAAATACAAGTCGAATTGGTAGTGAAACTGCACACACAGGCCTTGCAATGGCAGGCCTGAGACATGGTTAAGGGGCTACTTAAGTGGGTGGCACAATCAGTGCTGCAGGCCCACTAATAGCGTTAAATTGACAGGCCCTGGGCACATATAGTGCTCTCTACTAGGGACTTATAAGTAAATTAAGTAAGCCAAGTGGGTATGATCCAGTGTCACCATGTTTTAAGGGAGAGAGCATATGCTCTTTAGCACTGGTTAGCAGTGGTAAAGTGTGCAGAGTCCGAAAACTAGCAAAAAATGTATTCAAAAAGTGGGGGGAGGCAAGCAAAAAGTTAGGGGTGACCATCCTAGGCTGTCAGGTCTAACAAATATGCTTCCAGCCCTTGCAAGTTCTCTCCTCTAGGTCCGGAAACGCTGACGACCCTGGGATCCCCTCTGAACTTACTAGCCAGGGGATGACTACAGGGCTGGTAGAAGCAACCTCTGCTTATTGCCAAGAATCTCCTAGCTCTAAAGAAAGAAAGACGAGGGAGGGGAATTGAAGGCTATAATTAAGTCTCCAGCGTTCCATTTAAACTGATTGTTACATTTAAATACAAACGGAAAACTATTTTTTCCTTTTTCCTTTGTCTCTTTTTATAAATTAGAAACGAGAAAATAACGACAAGTTGCCTTGCCTTGTCCCCCTTCCTTATCTACACCACTATAGCCTGCTTAAGACAAGCTTCTCGTATTGCACATCAGAACGTGTTGCAAGTTAAGGGGAGGGATGCTGTAAGAAGTGGGTTTAAAGCAGCAGTGTCCATTCTAGAATGCAAGGGGTTAATATGTGCATTAGCAGTCCATCTAATTGATAGAAAGCTGTAGGTACCATCGGGCCGGGCCTTCTTGGGTTAGCGCTAGTAAGATAGCCTTTGAATACCAATCACATCTCTGGTGGCAAGGCAGAGGCCTGTTGACAGGAAGCGGTGTGTTCGGCGGCTGTTGGCAGGCATTGGGGAATTAAAAACGAACATATCACCAGTGTACACACATGATGCTGACCCCATTTAAAGAAAACATGAAATTCTTTAACTTTTTGCATTCGTTTTAATTCTAATCTTCCTCAGTATGTTGTGCTCGATCTTTGAACATCAAGAAGAGTTAGAGCGGGTTGCAGGAAACATTGAGGGAGAAATTGTAACACACTGGGTTTTTGGTGCCATCATAATACCAGATACTTCGAGTATATTGCCAAAAGAGAGACTACATCCCCCAGTACCTTCTCCTATAACTCACTACTTAAGTACCTGCTTGACGTGCACCGCATGTCTGTACAATAAATGCACACTTTTTGCTTAACTAGAACGTTCTGTTTCTCAGTGTTTTCAATTTTGTTTGGTAACTTTTTAAGTGTTTGCTGTCTTCCTGTATGTATTTCATTTATTTTATAACACCTTTCTTGCCAGCACAGGTGTTGGAGCACTTCACATCACACACATACACAGAGGCCATGAATCACTCGTGTGTAAATTAGTGTATAGAAATGTTAGATAAGAAAAAGGTTTTAGGTGCAGGATTCACATGTCATCCACACTAGTAGGTATTTTTTAAGAGTACTTTGTTTGAGAAACACAAACTCAGGATTCAGAACATAACACAGTGGTTAGGGTTTACTTTATTATTAACAGTTTATTTCTACCCAAACAACCCCTTTGTAGCAAAAATAGGATAACCAGAGACTGACAGAAAATACAGATGAATGCATTGTGTTTACTTATTTTGGCATATATATAGATATATTTAAACCTATAACAAACAAGTGGAAGTGTGCATTGACTATTTAAATAAATGCAAAAAAATACTAACTGAAGCGTCTTCTTTTGCTTACAACAAAAATAAATGAGGATAAATGCAGATAAAATGAACAAGGAACAAAAAATAAATATGGATAAATATAAACGGAAATGGTAAAAAAAATACCATAAAACCGGGAGCACTAGCTATGATTACACAGATCATGGCTGCAATGAAGCACCTGACACAGGTAGTGTTAGATCTGAAAAAGGGAGGGGCTTGGGATTACCTCAAATAGAACAACTTTACCAAATGATGTAAAAAGGTATAATCTTTCATATACAGGACTAGGGGCCAGATGTAGCAAAGGGTTTTTCCCATTCTGTGTCAATGGGAAAATGTGTTCATACATATGGCCCCAGATCCCAGGTTAGATCATATTGCTAGGTAATAGGACTATGCCACTTCTAGATTAGGTTCAGCCTCTGTTCCATCCTTGTTCTCGCCCAAATTTACATAACCCACAGAAATTTAGAGGCAACCTCTATAGTGGTGTTGCTCAGTCTAGCTGAGGCTCCAACTTCCCACTGCCTAATAATAGCAGGGGATTTGCTGACAAGTCATTGCTTGTTAAACCTGAGCATGTATCTCATGTGAACAGGAATTCTGCTATCAATATTTCGGGAACTAACACAGTCAACCAAATCAGATCCACCTGATAGATGTTCCTAAACTCCCTCCCTCCCTCATACAGTTATGAAGGCGAGGATTCCTTGATTAACAAGGCAATCCACTGGATCAGCCATGTAAGAGGGTGCAGATCTGTAATCAAAGAAGACATAACTTGAACCAGAATATATCCTGTCCAAGTTCCAGATCCTGACTTTACTGTATTGGCATTCATTGACAGGAAAATAGCAGATTGCATGGTAGTCGTGGACAGTGGGACATGCCAGCCAAATGGTTCATTCATTCAATTCAAATACCCTGATGAGACACACTTCAGAGGGACTCAGAATTTAGGTCTTATTCCACCTAAATGTTCTTGTGCAGATGTACACCTGCCAACATTAAGTTCAAGACCAAATTGTCCCACTGATGAATGTGGATTGACTAATGAGAGCGAATACATCTCCTTCTGTACCTCAACCCATGAGGCCCTTACAACTCCCTTTCACTAGCTTAACCGCAGCCGAAATGATTTGCATGGAATCCAGTTCACTGAAAAATTATGCAAGACGACATCTAACAGTAGTTTCCTTGAATATGTCAGGTATAAAATCTAAACTACAACTACCTGATTGGAATGACTTCATTGAAGGATTTGACATTTGTCTATTCCAGGATACCTGGAGTCTAGAACCCATGTTTAGGGCCTGTTACATTAATTACTGGAATCCAGCTAAGACGAAGCACTGCAGTAGACCTTATGGAGGTCAGCTAATATGGCTTAGAACTTCATTAGACTGTTCATCACACAAGTTGGTAATTGACTCCCCGGATATCCTGGGAATCCGTATTAGCTTCAGTGGGGGATTAATGATTGATGTTTACAATCTATATGCTATAAGGGTGATAGGTGGCAAAATGTCTGAAACACTTAACATTTTGGAAAGACACTGGGAAACCACCAAAAATGCCCATAAGGTTGTAATAGCTGGGGACTTTAACATCACATTTAAGTCTCTAGATTGTAATGGCATCGAACTATCGCTGGAGGAGGAGGAGCCTTGGGGTATTCCTCATCTCAAACTGCCTCCTATAAAAAGGTGGACTCAAGCCGCTATCCAGCTGAACTCCCTAACATTAGAATATGGACTACTGGGAGAACAAAATATGACAACAGAGGTGCTTTCACCTATAACAAGCCCCAACCACAAGAGTTGTATCAACTATATAACCATTGATTTAAGGCTCTGGCACAAGGAGATCAATATGGCAGCCATCTCAAGACTCGAGAGCGACCACAACACCATCTGCCTTTATTTTTCTCCTCTGTGGTACAAGACACCAGTTTTCATTTTGTCTCACATCGTAGCGGGCACCTCCAACAAACAAACAATAAGCACACTCTCAAATGGCAACAGGTCGTAGCCTGATATGATATTGTGTCTATCATTAATCCTGATCTTACATACACCACTCTAAATCTTAACTCTATACTTTCAAAAAATACAAATATCGAAACGGCAAGCAGCATCCATACACGCTTCTTCAACCAAATTGCAATCCCCTTTTTAGTACCCCCATCCCACAAAGAGCAATCAAGCCTCCATTTGGTTTAATAAGTTAATAAGGACTGCAGGCAGGCAAAAAGGCAGGTAAGGATAGGCAGTTGATCCAAAATCCCGGAGCTGATAAAAGTGATTCGGAGGATCTCCAAGGACACTCAGCGGAAGGCAAAAAGAGACGGGACGATTGTAGATGACGGGATATGCATAAATCATGTGCCAATAAAGATTACTTTAAGTTCTGGCCACTTGTGGCTTGGGGAGACTGTGGGACCACTCAACAACCATCCAATCATGTATCCCTGAATGTGTGGCTTGAACATTTTCAGAGCTTATATTCTGCAAGTCTACTGGACTTTGCCAACAGCTTAAATATATTAGAACACAACACTTATCAAGATGCCCTTGCATTTGACCTGACTGACGTTGGACTGGCCCTTAATGCCATTACACATGGCAAAGCTCTGGGACCTGACAGTATTCCAGGTGACATCTTCCTTAGTGACAGGTGTAACTAGACTAAGTATATGCCAGCGCCATCAACTGCAATTGCGAAGGGTGCATCAATTCCAAACTCCTGAAAGGGGGCCGAGGTAGTGCTTATATACAAAAAGAGAGGTAAATGCTTGCCCATAAACTAAAGGCCGAAAAACCTAATAGACACCATCCAAAAAGTGTTTTGCTGGCTGGTCATGGGTTCAGTCCATGATTGGAGTGTGGGGAATAACATACTCTCGATGATGTAGGCTGGTTTCAGAATGAAAACAAGCACCATATACTAGGTTTTTCGATTTCTGATAATTTGCTGGAAGACAGAGCAAATCAGCGGAGGCCAACCTTCTGAGGCCTTTGTCGATCTGAAATCCTCCTTTTACTTAGTCCCCCAAAATAAACTGTGGCTTGTGTTTAAGGATATGGGCATGCCAATAAACATTATAACCATGTCTGTGTGGTTACACAAGAGCAACCATGCCTGTGTACGATGGGGAGGCCAGGGCCAGCTCACAGACCCCATCCTGATTAAGAAGGGAGTTAGGTAGGTGTGTGTCTTAGTCCCCATTCTCTTTTCATTATATCTATACGATGTTGTGCAGCTTCTGTCATCTTGCCAACACGAAACTCCCAGTATTGCAGGCCTGAGAACACCTATCCTACTCTTTGCTGATGACACGCTGCTAGTCTTGCAGACTCCAAGTGGTTTTCAGCATTTATTAAACAGATTTGATGAATTCTGCTCACTGTGAGGACTGGCAGTAAACACCTCTAAACGAAGTTGATGACCATTAATCATCATACATCTTTCAAAGGGAAGATGTTCCGAGGAGGCTGTGAAATTGAGAAAGTAGAAGCCTTTGACTATTTGGGTATTAGGTTAGCACCCAGGCTCTCAAGGAAACTACTTATAGATAGAGCATGCACTCAAACACATGCAAATTGTGGGCACCCTACTAAATGAACACTGCACATCATTAACCAAACCTATCTCTCTGGCGCTACAACTTTATGACACCAAACAGTGGGAACAGCTCTCTATGGGGCAGAGCTATGAGGTTTCCAAAATACAGTTGCTCTAGCCAAAAACGAAAATGCTTCAGATGAGTCTAGTTAGGCTTTTGGCAAGCACCCCAATGTATCCTGTGAATCTTGATATGGAGAAGGGGACTGAAGCAGACAAAGCAACAATTAGATCAATTTTGTTTTGGAGGAGGCTGATAGCCACACCAGAGCCAGTCTCATATGCTAAAACCGTTTAAGAACTCATGGAGCTGGATAGATTTCACAAAATTGTGTGGCTCAAAAGCATTAAAAAATTGATGTGCATGCTGGGGTTACTTGATCTGTCAGACTGCTCCCCAGCTATCAGACTCCTCTCCAAGGAGAACATCAAGGAGATATACTGGCACAGGGTCGGACAGATTTCAGCTAACAACATAACTAGGGGTTCACTGACCTTAAACTTTACTATGTTTAAGTTCTGCAGCACTTTTGAACCATATCTTGATTTCATTACATATCCCACTGACAGGAAGCTTTACATTCAGTTTAAGTTTGGAACCTTACTCCTCGTCACATTTACAGCTAAATGATCATTCTTCACCGCACCACTTTTGACATTTCCAGCCACTAACATCTCCAAAGGATGTATTGCATGTCTTGTTTGCCTGTCCTGTCTATGTATGTTTAAGGCCATCCTGGTTTAAACCAGTCTGTTCACAGATAGGCACTATCAGACATGCTGAAGCCCTTAGGATCTTAAGGACAGACCCCAACCCACTCTTTACCTGCGCAGTAGCCACATTTCTGGGAAAGGCATGGCCACTGAGATGCAAAGTTATAGCATCATCTCTCTAACACCTAGTGCACATGCAGCCATATTAAGATTCAAGGAAGGAACAGACTCTGCCATTATGTTCAATATACCAATCAAACCATGGTGATGAACATTCTCACCATTCATGCTTTTTGTAGGATGGGAATGAGTTTTGTTTCAGGCCTGTTCCTTTGTTTGTCCTATGTTTGAACGCTGACCTCAGGCCATAGTCTAGGGACCAACAGCATAGGAATAGTTGGCTATTATAAAACCTGTGTTACTCAGTTGCTCCATTAAATGTAAAAGGCGGACAAAACAGCATCCAGCTCTTTTAACTACTTCTTTGGAAATGTTTTATACTTGTATGGCGTCTTGACATTGCACTCTTAAATGCATTGGCTATTATTGGTGTTAGTACACTAAGATGTGCACTTTACATCTTGCACCTTGCACTTTGCATTACCATCTGTACCATTCTGCAAGAGAGACGCATTGTTACCAATTTAAAATATTAGAATTACATTTCGCACTTGCCACCTGAAACAGAAAAGAATGTTTACATTCCTATGACCTTTCGAGTTTTAATGAATTGTACTGCACATTGTTATTTTTAGCTACTGTATTTTAATTGTTCTTTATTGTCTTTTGAAACATTTATGGCTAAAACTGCCAAAATAAAGTTTGAATGATGATGAAAAACTAGACATCTAATGGTATCAAGGACGGACTGACTTGTGTGGCTCACACCAAGTTTTGTTTCCCAGAATCCCTTGCAAACTTCAAACTTTAACTAAAAAAGCAAAATTTCCTCACATTTCTGTGATGTAAAGTTCTAGAATGTGTGGGGATCCACAAACGTCCTTCCACTAGGCATTCCCCCAAGTCTCCTGATACAAATAGTACCTCAGTTGTGTGGCTGAGCCTAGTGCCTGACCCAGAACAAATCAAACCAAAGTGAAGGAGGGCCCTTTGCTGAGACTCCTATTAATGTTAGTTTGATCACTTCCTGTCGTGGGCACTAGACCCAGCCACAAAAGTGTGGGAGCATTTATACTGGGACAAGTGGTAAAACGCTGTTTATTTTTGGAATTTTGGGGTTTCCTTCTGATTCTGGAAGAATATGGCACAGATATTCAAGGAAAATGTATGATTTTAGTCACATATTGATGTTTGCAGGGCATTGTCAGTAAGAAAACTTGGAATCCACAAGAGGCACACTATCCTGTACCCTATTGGATGTATCGTTTAAAAAACTATCCAGAATTGGTAGGGTTTCCCTACAGACAATCTACACCCTGGCAGAGAAACACAGAAAAGACAAGAGTAACTTCACAACCATCTTTTCCTCAAGTACACATAATACTGGTTGGATTTAGCATTAGTGAAGGTTCAAAATGTAATACTTTATTAACAAGAGATTTCAGAAAAATTAAATACGCTGTTAATAATTGAAAGGTGAAAAAACTGAACCGATGGCTCACAGCTCGTGAGCTGTAAAGCAGCGGCAAGGCACTGACCACTTTATAGGCCATTTGTACACCTTTCCTGTGGGACACTCATAAGACCATTCACCCCACCAGCCATGGGCTGTAGGAAAGTACCGTCTTGCCTGGCATGTTACCCACATTTTTACTTGTGTGTCTGTTTGTTTTTGCCTGTGTCACTGGGATCCTGCTTGCCAGGACCCCAGTACTCATAGTTTGTGGCCTATATGTGTTCCCTGTGTGGTGCCTAACTGTATCACTGAGGCTCTGCTAACCAGAACCTCAGTGTTTATGCTCTCTCTGCTTTTTAAATTGTCACTACAGGCTAGTGACCATTTACACCAATTCTGATTGGCACACTAGAGCACCCTTATAATTCCCTAGCATATGCTACCCAGGTACCCAGGGTATTGGGATTCCAGGAGATCCCTATGGGCTGCAGCATTTCTTTTGCCACCCATAGGGAGCTCAGACAATTCTTACACAGGACTGCCACTGCAGCCTGAGTGAAATAACGTTCACGTTATTTCACAGCAATTTTACACTGCACTTAAGTAACTTATAAGTCACCTTTATGTCTAACCCTCACTTAGTGAAGGTTAGGTGCAAAGTTACTAAGTAAAGTTGCCCCCACATTGTTCAGGTCAATTTCCTTGGACTTTGTGAGTGCGGGACACCATTACACGCGTGAACTACATATAGGTCAATACCTATATGTAGCTTCACAATGGTAACTCCGAACATGGCCATGTAACATGTCTAAGATCATGGAATTGTCCCCCCAAGCCAAATCTGGTTTTGGGGTGCCAATACCATGCACCCCGGGGCTCCAGCATGGACTCTGGGGACTGCCAATCTAACTCTCTGGGGTTTTCTCTGCAGCTACCGTTTGAACTGATAACGCATCCCGACCTTGATAATTTACTTACAAGGGGACTCGTTTTCAGGCCAATGAATCTTTTGACCCTGATTGGGGACTTCCCTGAACGAGATATCTGTATAACATTTGCAACCAATAGATCAATAACCTCATCAATATTCACAATAACTAGTCAATCTACTCATTCGATAATGTTTAATAAGGATCAACAAGCCATGACCTTTCAGCCATGAATAAACATGCAAATCTAGTAAGTTTAGGATATTTATTCCCTATTAATTACAATCTTATGTCATCATATTTATTAGTCTCAAAATCAATAAGCATATCAAAAGCACCATAATATGGCAACTAGAATAAGACTTTATCAAAGCAAAGATCATGAACATCAGAACAAAACACAACTTCAACATTGATCGGCTTTAGGAAAGTATCATTAGTACATTATTCAACAACAAGAACTCAGTCATTTGTCTATTTGCATTCAATATTAGTGAACTCCTTAACTAAACACAGATTAGCATCAGCATGTTGGGCTTTATGCAAAACAATTTAGCAACACAAATTTAGAAAACATCTAACTATGGCCTCTATCAAAAGAGCAGTTGGTACCTAGAAAGTAAAGGCAAACAGACAATTACAATTCATCATCCGATAGTTACCCATCCCATTAGGGCAGCATTCAGAGTCAGGTTTCGTCCTCAGGACATCAGTCGCTTCGCCATGAGCCAGGAATAAACAGATAAGTTCAGCAGGGCATAGCTAAGAAAAGGGGCTCTTCCCTCATAAAAAGGAGAAGCAAGTATCTGACAAAGAGGGATAAGGTGAGGATGTTTTTAAGAATAAGACAAGTCTCTCAGCATAACAGAGTAATGGCAAAAGTAGAAGTCCAGTAATGGCTGATTTCTTCTTGGGTCACATCATTATATTGAGTTCTCTTAACAAGTCTTGAATTCCCCATTGGTTCGATTTTGGTGCATCATTATCTCTGTCCAATAATCCGGCGGTCACCTTAATAGAATTTTCACCTAAAACAGTTCTCACACAGTTAATTGGCTTCTGTGATTTACGTCTTCAATGGGTAAAATGGCAGGTAGGAAAAGTTACATACTAAGGCCCATATTTATCCTTTTTTAGCGCCACATTTGCGTCATTTTTTGACGCAAAATCGGAGCAAACTTACAAAATACAATTGTATTTTGTACGTTTGCACCGCTTTTGCGTCAAAAAGCGGCGCAAATGCGGCGTTAAAGTATAAATATGGGCCTAAGTTTCAGTCAGTAGCTCCATTGTCTTCTCCCTAGTCTAGACGACCTTATACCTGTTGCAAATTACACTATTGCATTCAGCAAGAATGTCCCCTTGAGCAAGTCGGGTCCCATGGGAAAAAATTTACTACGGTTACACACACATCTCTAGCTTCTGGAAAAGTACAGCTTCATGTCCTTCAGTAAAACAGCACATTGCACGTTTAGAAAAACACACTATTAATGTGAGACCAGGCAGCTAGGCCCAGGTCCTTGCTAACTAAGGCCTAGTGATTAATTTAGCAATCCTATTTCGTAATTCTTAATACCAATACAAAATCATACATTAATACATTAGTAATTCATTATTATTCAGTTACATTAATCACCGAATACATTGGTGGCCACTTCCCGTGGGCACATTTCAATCACGAACATTAGCATTACACATTTTTTATGCGATTTCATTAAACATTATATTGCAAGCTTTCATGTTAATATTGATTATAAAAGTTACACTCCAACAATGCCAACCCCCAGACAGGTTTCTACCCTCCTGGGGTCTGGGCAGCCCAGTCCCAGGAAGGCAGAACAAAGGATTTCCTCTGAGAGAGAGTGTTACACCCTCTCCCTTTGAAAATAAGTGTTAAGGGCCTGAGAGGAGTAGCCGCTCCTGGCCTCTGAGAATGCTTGGAGGGCACAGATGGTGCCCTCCTTGCATAAACCAGTCTACACCGGTTCAGGGATTCCCCAGACCCTGCTCTGGCGTGCAACTGGACAAAAGAAAGGGGAGTGACCACTCCCCTGTCCATCTCCGCCTCAGGGGTGGTGCCCAGAGCTCCTCCAGTGTGTCCCAGACCTCTGCGATCTTGAATGCAGAGGTGTGAGGGCACAATGGAGGCCTCTGAGTGGCCAGTGCCAGCAGGTGATGTCAGAGACCCCTCCTGATAGGCTCTTACCTGGTTAGGTAGCTAATCCTCCTCTGAGGGCAATTTGGGGTATCTCCTGTGGGTTCCTTTTCAGATAACGAATGAAAGAGCTCACCAGAGCTCCTCTGCATCTCCCTCTTCGACT
This sequence comes from Pleurodeles waltl, assembly GCF_031143425.1. Classification (NCBI taxonomy): domain Eukaryota; kingdom Metazoa; phylum Chordata; class Amphibia; order Caudata; family Salamandridae; genus Pleurodeles; species Pleurodeles waltl. Next base: position 639,889,138 of record NC_090444.1, read on the forward strand.
TCTGCCAAGGATCGACCGCTGACTGCTCCAGGATGCCTGCAAAATTGCAACAAAGTAGCAAGAAGACTACCAGCAACATTGTAGCGCCTAATCCTGCCGGCTTTCTCGACTGTTTCCTGGTGGTGCATGCTCTGAGGGCTGTCTGCCTTCACCCTGCACTGGATGCCAAGAAGAAATATCCTGTGGGTCGACGGAATCTTCCTCCTGCTGATGCAGGCACCAAACTTCTGCATCACCGGTCCTCTGGGTCCCCTCTCATGTTGATGAGCGTGGTCTCTGGAACACAGGAGCTGAACCCAAGTGACCCCGGCAGTCCAGTGGTCCTTCTGTCCAAATTTGGTGGAGGTAAGTCCTTTCCTCTCCACACCAGACAGTAATCCTGTATACTACCTGATCTGCAGCTGCTAGGGCTTCTGTGTACTTTTACAAGGATTCCTTTGTGCACAGCACAGCCCAGGTCCCCAGCACTCTGTCCTGCATTGCTCAACTCACTGAGTTGACCACCGGCTTCGTGGGACCCTCTTTTGTTGTGTTGAGATGACCACTGTGCTCACATTTCGTGAATGCCTGTGTTCAAGTGCTTCTCTGGGTGCTGCCTGCTTCTTCATGGGCGCTCTCTATTGCTGAGCACCCCCTCTGTCTCCTCCTCCAAGAGGCGACCTCCTGGTCCTTTCTGGGACCTGGCAGCACCCAAAACTTTCAATCGCAACTCTTGCAGCTAGCAAGGCGTGTTTGCAGTCTTTCTGCATGGAAACAACTCTGCATCCTCCAGCACGTTGTGGGACATCTTCTGACCACAGAAGAAGTTCCTGCCACCTTCTGTTGTTGCAGAATCTTTGGCTTCTTCCACCCGGAGGCAGCCCTTTTGCACCTTCATCCGGGGTTTAGGGGGCTCCTGCCCCCCTGGACACTTGCGTGACTCTTGGACTTGGTCCCCTTCCTTTAGAGGTCCTCAGGTCCAGGAATCCATCTTCATTGCTTTGCAGTCAGTTGTTGCCTTTGCAGAATCCCCTATCTCGACTTTACTTTCTTTCTGGGGTAGTAGGGTAGCTTGACTCCTACTTTTCAGGGTCTTGGGGAGGGGTATCTTGGACAACCTTAGTGTTTTCTTACACTCCCAGCGACCCTCTACACAGTACACTAGGCCTGGGGTCCATTCGTGGTTCGCATTCCACTTTTGGAGTATATGGTTTGTGTTGCCCCTAGGCCTATTGCATCCTATTGTGTTCTATAGTGTTTGCACTATTTTCTAACTGTTTACTTACCTGATTTTGGTTTGTGTGTATATTACATACCTTCTAAGGGAGTATATCCTCTGAGATACTTTTGGCATATTGTCACTAAAATAAAGTACCTTTATTTTTAGTAACTCTGAGTATTGTGTTTCTTATGATACAGTGCTATATGATATAAGCAGTATAGTAGGAGCTTTGCATGTCTCCTAGTTCAGCCTAAGCTGCTCTGCTATAGCTACCCCTATCAGCCTGAACTGCTAGAACACTACTAATAAGGGATAAATGGAACTGGCACAAGGTGTAAGTACCACAAGGTACCCACTATAGGCCATGCCAGCCTCCTACATGGGCCCAGCACATTACAAAACTCACATCAATGGACAGCGCCATTCAAAGGCCCATCACTTTCATACGCCCACATGACTGACACAGCAATAATACTTGCTGGTTGCTGATGGAGTTTGTTTACTGGCATTTGGCTAACAGCGTGTGTAGTGACTAGCAGCTGCAAGCCAAGTGCCAGTCCACGCACAGACAGCCAAGCACCAGTCCATGCACACCACCAGCTAAGCGCCAGTCCATGCACACAACTAGCCAAGCGCCAGTCCATGCACACAACTAGCCAAGCGCCAGTCCATGCACATGGCATTCAAATTTTTTTAACAAAAAGAAAGCACAAACAAATTGGAGGTTTGTGTAAACCTGTACGTACAAACACAATAGATCTAACTAAATCCATCACACTAATGCCAACTGTAAAATCTGAACAAAAAATATAAAACAATACAGACCAGTCAGTTTACTTTTATGCTCACGGTTGCTTCCTATAACTCTGTTGCATGTGGTACAATTTAAAACATAGCCCAGGATTAGGACACTATGGGCAGTACATATGACTCTCCTTCCGCACGCCTCTTCTGACACAGACTCTACATTTCCTACTGGGAAAGGTTTTTTTTGGTGTGGGAGGAATGTAATCAGGAAAGTGGTGATCTTTCAATCCAACCACAACTTCTACCACTTAAACTCTAGGAACACTTACCTGTTCCACTACAGCAAGGCTGCCTATTACAGACCGCTGAAACTGAACAAAGGTCATCTTTGAATCCGGTGAACAATCCATGAATACAACAAAAGCATTGAAGATTGCTAAATGGAATAAATGGATAGCCAACTCCTTATACCAATGTAAGCCTTTCCAACAGCAGTGTAAGGCTCCAACCTTTGATCTACTCTATTGACACCAATTTTGTGCTTATTGTAGTCTAAAATGCATACAAGTTTGTTCTCTTCAGCAACTGACCCCAAACAGTAATTGACATCTTTACTGTCTGAAAATTTCAGAGCTAAAAGTTCATCAGTGCACAACACACTACACTGTCCCCTTTTTGAATACAAACTCTTTAAGGTACTCGTGACGGTTATAGTGGATTGTGCCACATACAACAGTGTCCACTATGAACAATTGCTTGAACAACTTCACACCCACCAGTGTAGAAGGTATCTACATATAAATGGTGACCTTTACTAAGAAGTCCTCTACCAAGTTCCTAAACAATTTTCTCTCTAACCACGAAAATGGATGGACAACCAGGGAGATCAATAGTGGAATCCCTACCAGTGTACACCCTGAAATTATAGACATACCCAGTACTACTCTTAGACAGTATATACATCCTAATTCTGTAATGTGCCCTCTTGCTAGGAATGTACTGCCTAAAAACTAAATGGCCCTTGAATAGGACCAAAGACTCATCCACTGTTATTTCTTTCCCTGGAACATAGATCTCTGAAAATCAATCTACAAAGTGATCAAGGACAGGCTGGATCTTAAAAAGATAGTCATGATCAGGGTGATCTTGTGGCAATGCAGACGCATTATCAACAAAATGCAGCATCAGAAGCAGAAGCAAATACCAATCCCGACTCATGGTTGCAGGAAATATAGCCATTTCCATCAAGGGAATAGTAGACCAACATCCAGACAACAATGGCTTCCTTATCAAGCCCATCAAAAAAGCTAAACCCAGGAGCTTCTTCAACTCATCTAGAGTTATGGGAGTCTGCCGGCTAGCTCTAGAATGAGGCTTAAGTCTGTCACTCAAATACTGTTCAGCATACAAATTAGTCTGTTCAACAATCTCATACAAAAATACATAAACAACTGAAAGAAATTTAAAGACAAAACGTTTTCACTATTTACTCTACACCCTGAGACCCCAGTAAAGGCAGGCAACACAGGCTGCACCATGTTTGGGGACAACCCAGAGTTCAGCACTTCCAATGGGAAGCCTTTCAGCCCCAGGCTTCAATTCAGATGCCTCTTGCTGCACTATCAGCATACCAGTCTTCTCCTTTGAAAGGGGCACTTCCACTGCTCTGAGAGTAGCTTTATTGACAGATGTTTCTTCTCAGACAGAAAATTCACTACCAGAATCTTGGACTTCCTCCTCTGCCTCAGATGCAGGGTCAGTCTCATAATTATGGTCAGAGGGAAAATTGAAAAGCATATCAACAGCCTGTTGAACTGTAATACTGTTGCTAGCCATAATTCTTACTAATAAGAGGAACTTGACAAATAAGTCAACAATAACCAACAAAGTGTACAATAAGTAATAAACAAAGTGTGGCTTTATCAAACGGAAAGTAAAATTGCTGGTAATCTAGAAGGAAAAGGCTATCAATACAAGGCATACAAAGACCTGTGTACTTAAAAACGATACACTCCCTTGCCAGAGACAGCTAGACTCACCAGCATCTACTCTGCACAAACAAAGCAAGCACCAGCGATCGCCCACTAGAAAGGAAAAACAAAACAAATTACACACAGGACAACACAATACACATTGTGCACAAATCCAAAGAGATATTCACACACAATAAAACAGAAGCTAAATATGCTGCTATTATTACACCATTTACAAAAAACACATTTTTCAGGGAAATGATACTCATTCAAAGTGAGCAATAATACGAAAAACGTTTTCTTACATGACGCATGCAACTACACAAACTGCAGATTTACCAGTGCCGAAACCACAAGCAGGAGTCACAGCAAAGAAAATCAAAAGCTTTCCACTATAATAAAAAGGATTATTAACATTGCAATCACAAATGCAAGTGATGACAAGAAATAAAACAGTTAACATTATAAAATGCTGCGTCTGCCCATCACCACCCAAATGCCAGCCACACACATCACCAGCCAGAAGACAGTCAACACACAACGTCAGCCAGAAGCCAGTCGGCATACAGCACCAGCAAAATCCCCAGCACAGCACTAGTCTACATACACCTGCAGGCAAGCACCAGTCCACACACAAAGTTAGGCAAGCCCCAGTCTACACACACCATCAACCAAGCGCAAGTCCACACACACACTGCCAGCCAAATGCCAGTACATACAGACTGTCAGCTGAACTCTAGTTCACACACATAGAAACATTCCCCGGTGTCTAGTGGTCATAAAAATATCAGCATTTTGCCCCCAAGGGCGGAAACTGCCAAAATATGTACCCAAAGACCTCAGGGGACACTCTTCGAATTGCACTAATTGTGCAAAATCCCTGGTGTCTAGTGCTTTCCATACCCCTAAGAGGGCAGATCAGCCTAAAATGGCTGATATGCCCTCTGGAGAGGTGGCATAATGCAAAAAATGCCCCCTTAGGGGAACGGCCCTTGCCCAAGGGGACTCTCCCGCAACAAAACAATCCCTGGTAGTCTCGCCCAGCGGGCGTATCGGCCTGAAAACGTCTGATTGGTCGATTTGGGGGGGGAGCAGAATGCAGAAAAAAGCCCCCCAAAGGAAGCAGCCCTTTTCTAAGGGGTCACTTCACCAACAACAACAAAATCCCTGGTAATCTAGTGGACTTCCACTCCCCCCACAGAAGCCCCAAAAGGAGTGACCCTTGCCCAAGGGGTCATTCCCTGTAATCAAATTCATGCCACAATAGTCCATGGTGATTCAGTGGGTTTCAGGCTTCCTGGAGCAGATCAGCTGAATAAAATGGATGATCTAGCCTCCAGGTAGGTGGAAACATAGATAGATATTATGCCCACATTGGCAGCGACCCTTGCCCAAGGGGTCACTCCGCCAACACAAAAAAAGTCCCTGGTAGTCCAGTGGTAAGATTCCTGCTCCAAGTTCGCGGCCCTCACCATTATCGTGGAGCAGGAATCCACTCTGAACAGGCACGCGGGGAAGGAAAAACTCTTTCGCTTTCCCGCTGTGTCTGTTTCTACCCCCACCAACCCCCCACCTTCCCCCCACCCCCAGAGAGGGTCTGTGGCACTTGGTTCTGCACAAGAAAGTACGCTCAGAATTTTTGCTTTTTAGAAGACCGGGTTGTGGCCCACCCACAGTAATTGCATGACATACTACCACCAGTGTCTACCTTTTAAGATAAGGCCGCTGTGATGCAGCAAGGGGAGGCAGCACTTGGCTGGTATCACATGAACATGTGTGCACCTGTTTGTGGTCTGCAAGTGGGAGACTACTGTCATGTGCAGCACAGTAACAGCCCAAAGGTAGCTTGGCCCAGTAGGGACTCTGCAGGGATAGGTATTCACCTGGGATAGGCCTCCTTGAGGCAGTGTACACTATTGGGGAAAGTCAGTGTGCTTTACTGTTTTAACTATAGTGACACTCCATTAACACATAGGGAGGAAACTGCCTCAGTGTTTAGTTCCCTTTGTCCTTGGCCTACGGAGACCACTGACATCTTGAACTTGAGTGTAACCTGTGAAAGAAAATCAAATTTGTAACTTCCAAAATAATGTCTGTACATCTTGTGGGTCACTCAGAGTTTATATGTTTTCCTGGCCCAGCACAGGTGTTGTCACAATACTGTGTCCAGCAATTATATTTTCTCAGGCAGCAGGAACAAATGCCACTCTCACACAAAAGGAGCAATTAGCACTACTTCTCCTAGCTCCTGAGGATGAAATAAGTGGGGCAGGATGACCTGTATCAAACACCCAGCTGTTACACTGCATTAGAGATGGGCCTGCCATAGCCCACTGAACAAAGGAGCATGGTCAGACAAGTGAAGCAGAACCACTGGGGAGGCTGCCTTTGAATATCTAGGAGCACATTTACAAAAAAGTGGAGTAGGGCAGTTCCCCACCTTCCTGCACAAAAACAAGCCATGCAGGCATATTCTTTTTTCTGTATTTACTACAGAATACAGCACACATGGAAAGAGGAAAAACAAGGAGAGATAAAGATATATCTCCTTGTTATCCCTCCCCTGGGGACATGTATAGTTTTAAGGCATTCCAGGTTTACAGAACCATGTAAATCTGGCAATGAGTCAGAACCCATGGGTGTTGCATGGGAAAATCCACCACAATGTCCATGTAACTCCCCTATGAAACAGACTAAGGCAATGCAGCGACTTGTGCTGCCTTGCCTTACTCCATATCAACAAAGCAATTGAAAGCCACACAAAGTGGCTTTGCGTGGCCTCGTAGGTATGGGTCTTCGCTACGCTCCACAGTAGCATCATAAAGGGATGCTCCGACGGAACATAGGTCTTAGAGTGCAATACCCAGGCAGTGATGTCAGCAAGGTGTAGAGCTGAGATACCAGGAGCTGATGTGACCAGTAGCTCCTTGATAATGCCATTTTGGATTGTCCCAACATGCTGTCCAGGAGGGTTGGGACAGGGGTGGAGAGGTGATTGGTTAGGGGTGCCTGGCTTCTGGAACCGTCCTCGTCCCTTTATAAACGCTTGTTTAAGGGGGAGACTCTTTTGTTTGCCTGTGGATTTTTCAACTACTGTGCTGCTGGATCCTGGGCCTGCCATGGAGAACTGGAAGGAGGAACCCACTGAGCCCTACTTAGGACCCAGCACTTTGTCCAGTTGACTCCAGAAGCAGTGGGTTCCCCAATGGCGATTGAGGCTGGCCCTCTTACTCTCCCTGAGGAGCAGTAGGGGGAAGCCCTGGACTTTAATGCACCCACCAACTAAGCTACAAAGAAGAACTGGTGCAGCCACACCAGGTTGATAGAGCTTGCTGTGAGGAGTAAAATGAGTCCAGGATTGGCCAAATTGACTCAACGGGGCCAGAGTTATGACATGCTAAAGTTTAGCAACCTTTGATGGGTTTTCCTTCCCTCTGAGAATGTGGGGTTCTGCTGCCATTTAATAAATTCCCCTGAGGTGGACCACATCCTCGGAGATGGTGCAAGAAAGCTTAGAAGTGCTCTGTTGGGGCGACGTGTGTGAGGCCATTTCCCAGGGCAGGCTCCTAAAAGAGGGGCAGGGACCCCATCCCCAGACCCCCAGAATGTCAGACAGCAGAAGGGGCTGAGGACCCCATCGTTGGGCCCCAGGAAGGCAGCAGAAGGCTGTCCCAACCTTGCACTTCTGCCTGCTGGAGCGGGCAGATAAGAAGAAAGCCTGCTGGCTCCCGTGGCAGAATGCAGTTGAGCTGCCGGCGCAGGGAGCCAGTGTGGCAGGCGGAGGTGGGCACCCCATGCTACCGTCCAAAAAAAGGCAAGCTCTGGTTTGCCCAGCAGTGCCCTGGCTCCCCACCAAAAAAAGTGAAAAATATTATGGGAGGGTGTGTACAAAGGGGAAAAGCAACAATAAAATTACTGCAACTCTCCTTGGCTCAGTAGGAGAGGTGATAGTATGATATTCACTGCTCTGTGGAAACTTTCTCCACAATGCTTTGCAGGGTATTACTTTTGAAACACAATTTCAACTGTAATTCAGTCTGTATTGGTCCTGGGACAAATGGACCACCATCAAAACATTCAGCATGATGTGTTCTTGCTTTGCAGGTCATCTTCCGGGTCCTCACCCTATTTTCCTTGGGATCCCAAAACTATAATCTTTCCCTCTGTTTAAGACATTTTAAGCTACTCTATGGTTGGAGCTTTTTTTCTGCATTTGGGAGTATTTTGCCTCTAGAGTCTTTGTGTATAGTAACATGTTAAAAACCCTGAATGTATGTAATGCATTGTTCTTGTGATTGACCATTAAAGTCTAATGCCATGTATATGAAAGACTGCACAAACACACATTTTATTTCTGATAAATGTTTTATTGGGGTTTCAAGAGGCGTGTGTAAGGAAATGCCTCCTTGGCATGGTTGCCCCCTGACTTTTTGCCTTTGCTGATGCTATGTTTACAATTGAAAGTGTGCTGAGGCCTGCTAACCAGGCCCCAGCACCAGTGTTCTTTCCCTAACCTGTACTTTTGTATCCACAATTGACAGACCCTGGCATCCAGATAAGTCCCTTGTAACTGGTACTTCTAGTACCAAGGGCCCTGATGCCAAGGAAGGTCTCTAAGGGCTGCAGCATGTCTTATGCCACCCTGGAGACCTCTCACTCAGCACAGACACACTGCTTGCCAGCTTGTGTGTGCTAGTGAGAACAAAACGAGTAAGTCGACATGGCACTCCCCTCAGGGTGCCATGCCAGCCTCTCACTGCCTATGCAGTATAGGTAAGACACCCCTCTAGCAGGCCTTACAGCCCTAAGGCAGGGTGCACTATACCATAGGTGAGGGTACCAGTGCATGAGCATGGTACCCCTACAGTGTCTAAACAAAACCTTAGACATTGTAAGTGCAGGGTAGCCATAAGAGTATATGGTCTGGGAGTCTGTCAAACATGAACTCCACAGCACCATAATGGCTACACTGAAAACTGGGAAGTTTGGTATCAAACTTCTCAGCACAATAAATGCACACTGATGCCAGTGTACATTTTATTGCAAAATACACCCCAGAGGGCACCTTAGAGGTGCCCCCTGAAACTTAACCGACTGTCTGTGTAGGCTGACTAGTTCCAGCAGCCTGCCACACTAGAGACATGTTGTTGGCCCCATGGGGAGAGTGCCTTTGTCACTCTGAGGCCAGTAACAAAGCCTGCACTGGGTGGAGATGCTAACACCTCCCCCAGGCAGGAGCTGTAACACCTGGCGGTGAGCCTCAAAGGCTCACCCCTTTGTCACAGCCCAGCAGGGCACTCCAGCTTAGTGGAGTTGCCCGCCCGCTCCGGCCACGGCCCCCACTTTTGGCGGCAAGGCTGGAGGGAACAAAGAAAGCACAAGGAGGAGTCACTGACCAGTCAGGACAGCCCCTAAGGTGTCCTGAGCTGAGGTGACTCTGACTTTTAGAAATCCTCCATCTTGCAGATGGAGGATTCCCCCAATAGGGTTAGGATGGTGACCCCCACCCCTTGGGAGGAGGCACAAAGAGGGTGTACCCACCCTCAGGGCTAGTAGCCATTGGCTACTAACCCCCCAGACCTAAACACGCCCTTAAATTTAGTATTTAAGGGCTACCCTGAACCCTAGAAAATTAGATTCCTGCAAACTACAAGAAGAAGGACTGCCTAGCTGAAAACCCCTGCAGAGGAAGACCAGAAGACAACAACTGCCTTGGCTCCAGAAACTCACCGGCCTGTCTCCTGCCTTCCAAAGAACTCTGCTCCAGCGACGCTTTCCAAAGGGACCAGCGACCTCGGAATCCTCTGAGGACTGCCCTGCTTCGACGACGACCAGAAACTCCCGAGGACAGCGGACCTGCTCCAAAAAGACTGCAACTTTGTTTCAAGGAGCAGCTTTAAAGACCCCTGCAACTCCCCGCAAGAAGCGTGAGACTTGCAACACTGCACCCGGCGACCCCGACTCGGCTGGTGGAGAACCAACACCTCAGGGAGGACCCCCGGACTACTCTCCGACTGTGAGTACCAAAACCTGTCCCCCCTGAACCCCCACAGCGCCGCCTGCAGAGGGAATCCCGAGGCTTCCCCTGACCGCGACTCTCTGAAACCTAAGTCCCGACGCCTGGAAAAGACCCTGCACCCGCAGCCCCCAGGACCTGAAGGACCGGACTTCCACTGGAGAAGTGACCCCCAGGAGTCCCTCTCCCTTGCCCAAGTGGAGGTTTCCCCGAGGAAGCCCCCCCTTGCCTGCCTGCAGCGCTGAAGAGATCCGTTGATCTCTCATAGACTAACATTGCAAACCCGACGCTTGTTTCTACACTGCACCCGGCCGCCCCCGCGCTGCTGAGGGTGAAATTTCTGTGTGGGCTTGTGTCCCCCCCGGTGCCCTACAAAACCCCCCTGGTCTGCCCTCCGAAGACGCGGGTACTTACCTGCAAGCAGACCGGAACCGGGGCACCCCCTTCTCTCCATTCTAGCCTATGCGTTTTGGGCACCACTTTGAACTCTGCACCTGACCGGCCCTGAGCTGCTGGTGTGGTGACTTTGGGGTTGCTCTGAACCCCCAACGGTGGGCTACCTTGGACCAAGAACTGAACCCTGTAAGTGTCTTACTTACCTGGTAAAACTAACAAAAACTTACCTCCCCCAGGAACTGTGAAAATTGCACTGTGTCCACTTTTGAAATAGCTATTTGTGAATAACTTGAAAAGTATACATGCAATTGAAATGATTCAAAGTTCCTAATGTACTTACCTGCAATACCTTTCAAACAAGATATTACATGTTAAATTTGAACCTGTGGTTCTTAAAATAAACTAAGAAAAGATATTTTTCTATAACAAAACCTATTGGCTGGATTTGTCTCTGAGTGTGTGTACCTCATTTATTGTCTATGTGTATGTACAACAAATGCTTAACACTACTCCTTGGATAAGCCTACTGCTCGACCACACTACCACAAAATAGAGCATTAGTATTATCTCTTTACCACTATTTTACCTCTAAGGGGAACCCTTGGACTCTGTGCATGCTATTCCTTACTTTGAAATAGCACATACAGAGCCAACTTCCTACAGCGTGCATATGATTTATTGGTACCTTATTATCACCATTATGACAATACTTCAGGAACAAGTAATATCTTGTGATTACATAGTAATTGTTCAAACTCACTTGGTATGCTTGGGGACCCCTCCAAGGGGGTCAACAGTAATTAAACAATGTCAGCTACGGTATGTTCCACCTGCCAATGTATATTTGTAAATCGTTGCATAGTATATAGTAGCATGTGTGTAATACATGTACTTCTTTTTCTAAAGATAAAGTACTGACTGAAAAATAATTTATTTAGTGTTACTATTGTATGCCACTGATTGGTGATTACTAGCCACACCACGTCCCTTGAGTAGGCCTTGGACTACTCCACCTCACTACCCTCTGAGAGGCAAGCGCTACAATGGGGTGTTTGGTTCCCACTGAGAACAACTGAGGAATTATCACTTATGCTAGCCAAACAACTAATAAACCAATTTCCAACCGGGACTTACCCGATGCATGTCCTCTCCCTAGATGCGCTGGAAGCAAATGTCTTCCAGCGCTGCGCTGGCTGCATTTGATGATGTTGGTGCAAGCACATCATCAGATGGCTGACGGCGGGGTTGGGGGTGGCAGCGGAAGTGCCTCCGCTGTCATGCCTGGTGGAGGGTTTAGAGTGGCAGCCCACTGTGGGAAAGCCAGTGCTTCCCCTGTGGGTCGATGCGAGGAGAGAACTGTTCCATCCTCAGCACACGCCCACTGTGGCGGAGGACAGAACTGTTCTGTCTTCAGCACATAAATGGTTAAGAAATATACTGGGGTATGGAATAAGGGAAAACACTCAACAATTTGTGCTAAATCACTTTGTTAATCTCAGTTTCCTTTCTGGTAATTGGTTGGTATGTATTGTGACCATAACAAAGGATAAGTAACAGCTGCCATATCATCTCCCCCTCAGGGCGGATGAAAGTAAGTTGACTTTCTACTTATGGTATACTATGCTTAATATACGTGGTTCCTACTTAAGCTATGTTAGAGCACAGCGTGATAAGCTTTAATCCGCCCTTCAGGAGTCCCACCTGGGAATACATTATCCCCCATACCTGAGCAAGGAAGCCTGTTGTTTAGAGAGACACCATCCACATGTATGCCAGGGAACTTGTAGTCTCAGCAAGCAATTGTAGCAAAGTGAATCAGCATGTGGTCATGGTCATTTGGCTGGAATCTCCCTTTAACGTGCATGGGACAGAGAAGTGTTTTTATAATAAAACAGCTGATGTTCTGAGAAAATGTCCCCATGTAATGATGTGTATGTTCCTGTGAATGTCGGAGATGCAGTGTACCAGTTTGCTGGCAACTCTATCTGGCTGCATCCTTGAGGAAAACACAAATTGAAAAGAATGTCTTGCTAGAAACTCAATGCTTTCCAAGGCCAAAGATAAAGAAAATAAAACAGCAACACGAATGTGGCCTATGCTGAAGTAATAAAAATGAAGCAGAATAAAATGTAACTGGGGTAAAGGGCCCAAGAGGCAGGCCCAGATGCTAAAATAACATGCCTAAAGACGTTACTAAAATGGCTATACAGCTACTCCCTTGTATCCAGCTACATCCGGAGAAGACTCTGTACTGTGCCCAAACTTCACCATTGAATACATGTCAGTCTATCCTTACGGGTGCTATTTTCTATATATAATTATGTTGGCCAGTCAAAGGCTCAGACAGAAACGCATTGCCATATTTGTTTGAATAGCACTATGCACTTTTGTACGATACAAGAAATAAGAAAATAAATAACCTTTTGAGTTGATGGATGGTGCCGGCGTCATTCCTGCCATGAGAAGCTGGTAAATATTGCCTCTCTAATGCTGTGTAATGACTTTTGTCTAAATATATATATATATATATATATATATGTATTTCAAAAGGGTTGCCCTCAAAGGTGAAGACGCACTCACGGCAAGCGTTTTTTATTTCAAAAGTGACTTGTCATCAAGAATTCCTCAGTTCTTGCCTAACGCGTTTCGGGCTACAGCAGCCCTTGTTCACAGGTATCCAAAGCAGAAATGTGCACTGTTGTGCTTTCACTGAGCCTTAAATCGCATGCTAATTGATAAAATTCGCCTCCGGTAAAACCTTCCATCAACCAATACTGCATGCTGGGATTTCGAGTCCAGTAGCACTCAATATTACCCTCCTGTGGGTGTGCACACTTTATGCTTCTCTGTAATTTATGATGTATAAACCTCCAGTGGGCCTCTTGATGGCAGCAGTCATTAATTAATTACCAAATTCTTGCCGTTCCGCATACCGGTGCAGTCACTCTGTGCAGACCCACTTAACATTTCTGTGGCGGTGCAGTCTCCCTGGCTGGGCTGCCGTGTAACATGAATTTCAAAAGGGTTGCCCTCAAAGGTGAAGACGCACTCACGGCAAGCGTTTTTTATTTCAAAAGTGACTTGTCATCAAGAATTCCTCAGTTCTTGCCTAACGCGTTTTGGGCTACAGCAGCCCTTGTTCACAGGCATCCAAAGCAGAAATGTGCACAGTTGTGCTTTCACTGAGCCTTAAATCGCATGCTAATTGATAAAATTCGCCTCCGGTGAAACCTTCCATCAACCAATACTGCATGCTGGGATTTCGAGTCCAGTAGCACTCAATATTACCCTCCTGTGGGTGTGCACACTTTATGCTTCTCTGTAATTTATGATGTAAAAACCTCCAGTGGGCCTCTTGATGGCAGCAGTCATTAATTAATTACCAAATTCTTGCCGTTCCGCATACCGGTGCAGTCACTCTGTGCAGACCAACTTAATATTTCTGTGGCGGTGCAGTCTCCTCGGCTGGGCTGCCATGTAACATGTATTTCAAAAGGGTTGCCCTCAAAGGTGAAGACGCACTCACGGCAAGCGTTTTGGATGCCTGTGAACAAGGGCTGCTGTAGCCCGAAACGCGTTAGGCAAGAACTGAGGAATTCTTGATGACAAGTCACTTTTGAAATAAAAAACGCTTGCCGTGAGTGCGTCTTCACCTTTGAGGGCAACCCTTTTGAAATACATATATATATATATATATATATATATATATATATATATATATATATATATATATATATATATATAGATATATATATTATACCTACTGGCAGCTGCCAGTAGGTAGTTATAGTAAGGACCATATAATAGTGGCCACAATACAAATTTCTATAAATCCTATTGTTAATTTTGAACTTTGCAGAACCATTAACCTGTAAATCTAATAATCTAAAATCAAGAAATGGGCCTGGATGGTTGAAATCATCTATGAGAAAATAGGCCGGGATGATTAATGAAAATGTGGCATTCATGATATTTGGAATTATGAAATACCAAAAATGTGTTTTTTTTTAAAGTATTGTACTGAATATAGATATATGAAGTTGGAATTAAAAATGAGTATGACTATGTAAACAATTTTTTTATTTAATTTTGATGTAGTAAAAGGAAAAGTGATTTACACCTGGATGTCTAAAATATGTTTTGATTACTTATGTTTCTTTGAAATTGTACGCATTCAATGGAAGTACATTTATGGTTATACAAAGTACCAAATTAACAATAGGATTTATAGAAATTTGTATTGTGTGCTTCACTATTATATTGTTCTAATATTTACTGGTCTGGGATTCTGGTTTCCAGTTTACACATCCTGGCAACAGATGTGTTTAAGTGTTAGACCACCATATGTGTTAACAACATGATCCAACAGTTTTGAGGGATGTGCTGCTGAGTGAGTCACTGTTGCCTTTATTTTGTTGACAGTTAGGATCATGCTTCCCTAGGAAAAGCGTTTTTTGAATTGCCTATATCTTTGGCGCCGTTTGGCAAATCTTAATTAAATTTTCACAAAAAATGTGTGGTGATGATTCTTGTTGCGCGTGGAATGTTTCGGGGTGATCCGTCAAGCGGGGGCCGAGAAAAAGGTGGCTCAAAAAACATTGCATTTCCTATGTTAATTTCCATTGGATTCTTTAGAAACGACTACAGGCTGAACCACTGGATGTAATTACACCAAATTTGCAGAAAGCTAGCTGTCGGTAGGCAGATTACACTTTTGCTTATTTTGAGTAAATCCATTCAGCAGTTTTTGAGAAATTTAAATTTGAATATCTATGGCCGCAAAGTATTTGCAAACAAAGACGAGCTTGTGCAGTGACATGCACAGCTCTGCTTGGCTACCAACACTTGATACCAGGAAGTTTTGACAGCCATCTTGGGATTCACTCAGCTTGAGCCAGTCCCAGAAAAAACTAAAAATAATATAAAAGGGGCCAGGATAGGGACACCCTGACCCGTTAGCACTGGTTGGGTGGAGAACAAAAAAAAAACGTTTTAATTATTTTTTGCCGCACGTTTGCAAGATTTGTGGCAAAAAATTAAGAAAAAAAAGTGTGGGCTCCCCCGCTTGTGTTTTTTTATTAGGCCACTGGGTAGGCCAGGTCTTGAAGGCATTAAAGATTTTGTGCGGCAGGGCCTTCCAGACCTCCCCTACCAGCTCTGGGGACCACCACCCCCCCGGAGCTTTCATTTTTTTTTTATATGCGGGGGGCCCTGGTGCCCCCACTGCTCTAGGGACCACCACCTCCCCAAAGCTTACATTTTTATCTATGGGAGGCCCATGACCCCTGCGCCCCAGGGGAAACCACCCCGAGGCTTCTATTGTATCATACACGGGGACCACCACCCACTGGGAAAAAGTGTAAAAAAAAGAGAGGGTGTCCTTATGGAACCCGTCGGGACCACCACCCCCGGGGCTATGTCCTGTGGGAGGGGGGCCACTGATGGCACTTGGAACAGCCACCCCCATTGACGGCTCCTGCTATGTCCCAGGGTGCCCAACCCCAGCCACAGCAAACACTTTGGTTTTCGACAGCAGGACCTTGAAAGCAGGTCAGCACTGTCAAAACCTGAAGTTTCTTCTCTGTCCCCTGCAAGAGTGCAGGGGACAGAGATTAAATTATTAATCAAGCACGGAGGTGCTCTCAAAACAGCTCCATGCCTGTTGAAGCAAAGGCACTGCAAGGGAAGCCTTAAGGCTTCCCCCACGGTGCCAGATAGCCCTTACAAGGTTTTTGATTATTTTTTTATAGTAAATAAATAATATGAAAGCCCATAAAGTGAAAAAAGAAACCCCCATAGCTTGGTGTGAAGGTTGCAGACTTTTAACGCTATGCTATGGGGGTTTGAGTCCAGCTTGTCTCATTTCCATTTTTTAAAAAAAATTATTATATTTTTAAAACAACAAATATATATATTTTTTTTTATTGGAGACAAATAACTAATTCTAAGTATATCAGACATCAAACTCCATCTCTCTCCCTCTCACTTTCTTTCCCTATCTCTACCTCTCTTTAAATTAATTCTACCACTCACAGACCCACTCAGACACTCATGCACCCACTCACAGACCCACTCAGACTCTCACATAGCCACTCACAGACCCACTCAGACCCTCATGCACTCACTCACAGCCCTAGTCAGACTCCCATGCTCCCACTCAGACCCACTCAGACAGTTACGCACTCACTCAAACACCCACTCAGACTGTGACACACCCACTCACACACCCACTGACATCCTGATGCACCCACTCACAGACCCGCGCACGTACTGTCGCACCCAGTAAAACACTGATGTACACACTCTCAAACCCAGACAGACACTCTGACTGCCATCCTTACCCCCAGATACAGCCTCACAACTATTTTCACACCCACAGAGGCCACGGCTAACTTCCACAGTGTATGCACAAAGTGCAGAGCACAACTTCGGATTGAGTGGTTAGGGCTGCAGGCCCGCCCTTGCGGGCAACCCCCACTTCACACTGAGAAGGCAGTGCACAGTGCAAGGTTGGGGATTATAGGGGGTTGGCCTCAGGGCCGGGTCGCAGGCAGTGGTTGGATTCAGGTATAGCAATTGAAATTACTATACGTTAAAGAAAACTTAAAGGGCCAGGTCGTAGACAGTGGTTGGATTCAGGTATAGCAATTAAAATTACAATACTGTTAAAAAATTCACTGAAAAAAACAAAGGTTTCAGGGACATTATAGTTAGGTTCTGAATTTACTTGTACAAAACCATAGAAACCACAGAAATTGAGCAGCTAAAGTTAGAGTTCTTTCAGGTAATTAAAACTTGCACCGTACAGTAACTATATCTCGCGCCTTTGCCATGTACAGCTAATTACTCATTTTGTTGGCCTTTGAACTGTGCACTTTACCACTGCTAAACAGTGCTAAAGAGTTTGTGCTCTCTCCCTAAAACATGATTTAATTGGTGTGTACCAAATTGCATATTCAATTTGCTTATAATTTCCTAGTAAAGTGAACTACGTGTGTCCAGGGCCTGAAAATTAAATTAAATGCTACTAGTGAGTCTACAATACTGAGTGTGCCACCCACGTAAGCAGCCCCTTAACCATGTCTCAGGCCTGTCATAGCAGAGCCTGTGTGCGCAGTTTTAAACAGCCATGTCAACCCAGCAAGATTAACCCTCTGCTCAAACCTTCCTTTTTTTAATGCACATAAATCACCCCTAGGATAGGCCCTGGACAGCCCAGAGGGCAGGGTGCAATGTATTTAAAAAAGTAGGACATGTACTTTTAAGTTTCACCTGATGTTGAAAAACTCTTACATTCCTTTTTAGGTACTACAAGGCCTGCCTCTCCCTTAGGATAACGTTAGAATTGCCTTATTACATTTTTATAAATGCAACTTACAATTATGAAGAGCTAGACTTTTCAATTTTGGTGTGTCTGGAATCCTAATTTAAAATCCTAACTTATGGTGAAGTCGGAATTTAAATTACAGTTCTGAAAATACCACTTTCAGAAAGTTAGCATGTTCTTATTTTAGCCATTTGGTGCCTGCTGCCTGTCTCTGATCATTTGTCTGGGGTCCGTGACAGTTGGGCTTTGTGCATTCCCTCTAGTCAGCCAAACACAATGGGATCTTAGGTGTGACTTGATGGGCCTCAATGGGCCATTAACTGACTTGATGGCCGGTGGAGCTGAGCTCTATATACCCCATGGAGTGAGTCTAGAGCCAGCACAGGAAGGGAGGACCTCTGTGCTCTTCAAAGCCCGGTCGTTAAAGTCTCCCCACCTCAAAGACACCACTGGGCATAAGTACTGGACCTCTGACACCATCAATTTCAGTACACTTCTGGACCTGTGGATAACCTGCCAGGAAGAAGGACTGCTGTGCTGCTAAAGGATTGCCACTGTCCTGGACTGCTGCTCTAAAAGAACTGCTTTCTTGCTTTGCTGACCTGCTGCCTCTTTACCTGGGTGAAAAAGACTGGACCCACATTTCTTAAACCCAGAACCCAGAGTGATGCCAAGGGCCAGCTGACTGTTCTCCTGAATTAAGTCACAGGGACATAAGAGACTTCCACCTCCTCTACCCTTGCACCTGGACTCTGCCATCTGTGAGTCTGCTCTGCCAAGTGGTGCCACCCCTTGGGCCTAAGGTGCTTGCTGCAGTGGAAACACTCACTTGCACCTTCGTGTGGGTCAGAACTGGTGCATGGCCACCTTTGCGTGGGTCGGAACCAGTGCATCACCACCTTTACGTGGGTCAGAACCAGTGCATCGCCCACACTCTGTGGATTTGAGTCAGCGCCTGGCCATCAGGACCATCACATTTCAGAGCCGACACACCGCTGCTGTTGCATGAATAAATTTGAAGCATCTTTGCTACTGTGTAGGAGTAACAATGTACAGCCTTCGCTGCAGACATTGACGCAGGTGCATTGTTTCAGTCTGCACCCCACATTTCATCTTCATCGTGGAAGCAACCAGGATTAAGGTACTTTTGCTTAGCGGGCCTCACTGGATCTCTGTAGCCAGCCACGCCCCATCACGGTTAGCCTGAACTTTTGACTTTGCTCTGTGGTGGTGCAACCAAATATCCCTGTTTGGCGTGGCTGGCTTCTAAGCGCTATTGCAGTTTATTCTTTAAAAAAAATCTAATCTCAAGTACTACTAATTGGATTTTGTTGTTCTGGTCTTGTTTTATTTATTGAATCAAGCTCTATTTTTCTAACCAGGTGTGGTATCTTTTTCTGTGGTGTTTTCACTGTGTTACTGTATGAAGAGTTGCAAAATACTTTGCAAACTGCCTCTTAAGTTAAGCTAACTGCTTTATGCAAAGCCACCAGAGGGCGAGTACAGGTGTGTTTGTGACTTACCCTGACTAGGATTGTGGTTCGTGCTTGGACAGGGTGCATACCACTGCCATCCAGAAACCTAACTTCTAAAAGATGCCCATTGGACACTGTGCCAAACTCCCCTAAATCCAGGATTTAAGGTGCTCCCGTGACACCAGATCCTCTGATCACCTGGAATAAAGAAGAGAAAAGAAGGACTGTGTCTGTGCTTCACCTGGACTGCAAAAAAGAGCATCTACACTAGTCACTGCACCCTGCGACATAAAGAGGCTCCATAACTTTGTCTCAAGGACAGATGTATTCCCTCTGAAAGTGCCAAGACAAACTAGAATCTCCAAGGACTAGTTGAGCTGTTGAGCTAGTCTCCTGTTGACAGCCTCAGGCACATCAAAGTACTGTTTTTGATTGAGGGCACTGCCTACTCCCCACACCTTAGTGTCCCATATCCCACAGAACATAATCCTGTAAACATCTACGTGCTGCACTTCTGCAATTGTAACCTTTAACTTCCCCTACAGCCTATCATTGCTTCTAGTAACATCTAAGTTAACTTCCCGTAGCATAACCTTTAGCTTCTTGCCTTGCCCAGGTGTGAG
This sequence comes from Pleurodeles waltl, assembly GCF_031143425.1. Classification (NCBI taxonomy): domain Eukaryota; kingdom Metazoa; phylum Chordata; class Amphibia; order Caudata; family Salamandridae; genus Pleurodeles; species Pleurodeles waltl. The sequence continues at coordinate 639,908,896 of NC_090444.1, forward strand.
CTTGTCCACACCCTCCCTTTGAGCCTGGTTTGCCACTGGCAACAACAATAAAAAGTAGCTGCATGTGTACCTGTAGGGCTACACATCCAGCGGTCTCCTGGACTACTCCACTCCCCCACTAAACCCGTGGGGCACACTTACATGTGATCGACTGCCCCCCAAAACCCCATTAGAGCGCTGCTAATGATGTATCATTATATTTAAAGTTAATTGGTTCTGGTTACAAGCAGAGGCTTATTCGTGCAGGATCTCACACCTCGTCTTCATCTCGAGTTCTTGTTGTGACTACACCTCTGTACAATGATGTTGTTTTTTGATTGCTGCTTTCATTATTTAAAAATGTCAGCACATCAAACAGTACGTTTGAGGGGTCTCCAAACAGTACAGATTAGGCCATCTTGTCTAATCTCCTAATAGCACTGAAGGCAGACCTGCAAATAACTTAACATCTGGCAGCTGTAATTGTGGGACTCTAACAATACATGTTTTTGGTCGCAATACATGGGGTGGGGCTATATCTTTTAACTACCTCTGTTTTGTGAACATTATGATGTTCTGTGTATTGAACCAGTTCTCCAGCCCATGAAGTCAGTCTACTTGCAGCCACACCAGCAGAACACATACCTGGATGGGAAATTGTGTCACCTCCACAGGATCACACAGACTGTCAGCAGGCAATGAGTAGTCAAACTAACACAAAGCTAAAAAGTCTTGCTTATTCACCAACATTTCATCCTTCACAAGTGGTAATCAATTTTTAACAATTCAGAGTGCTATCTCAATACAATTTGTTTTAACTCAAATTTGTGAAAGAAGTCGTTAGTGAATTATTGTCTTGCATATATGGTTTACTTTCATGATCAGTTTAGAGCACTGAGTTGCTGAAAAAGGGTTTCTGGTTAAATAGTTGTGTGTAGCTAGAATCCAACTGGGTGCAAACTGTAGACCCTACTGGTTACCAGGATGTGGCATAACAGCCAGAGCTGCAGACTTTGGAGTTAAGGAAGCCGGTTCAAGTATCAGAGTCAGCTCAACATGCTGTGATTCTGTCCAAATCACTTACAGGCATATTTATGACCGGGTTTTCATTCCTCTTTCAGCACGCAATGTGATGCAAGAGCATTGCAAACCTCATGTCAGATTTTTTAAGCCATGCAATGGCACCTTGCATGGCTCTGGGTGGCTCCAAAAATCTGGAGTAGCGGAACGTAGGAGAAATTACTACATTGCGTTACTCTGCCTTAGCAAGCTATTCCATGGGCATTGCAAGGGTTTTCCCATGCACCTCCCATGGTTTTTGATGCATTCCCAGATTTACAAGAACTATTAAACCCAGGAATGTGTAAAAATCTTATACCTTCCCAGGGGAGGAGTAATGAGTCGAAATATCTCTTATTCTCATTTTGCAGCACACATAGAAAGAAGAATATGCCTTCTACGATTGTGTTCCTTTCTGCGCAAAAACAATTCTGCATGCAAGGCAGACACCCTTGCATCATGGTGTGCACCTGCACAGGGGAAAGGACAGGAATGGACTGCATTGCCTTAAATACAATCCTGAATTTTCCAAATGACGCAGTGCAGCAAGGTAACTTGCTGCACTGCGCAGCGCCACCTCTTCCTAAATGTGCCTCTAAATCTTTTAATCAGCCATTGGCTAACCTTACTGTAAGTGAAATATTCTGACCTTTATGAAGAAGTACAAAGTACCATGACATTGTGCACTTTTGAAAGCAAAAATGAACATTTGATTTTCATAACTGCATCCAACAATAACGCCACTCCACTCTACACCAATCCACTTTATGTCACTCCTCTCTACTCCCCTTCTCTCCACTATGCACTGCTCCACTCTAAGGGCCATATGTACAAAGCCATTTAGCATTTCTTAACAGACGAATCGCTATTTCAGGCTGTTAAGAAACGCTTAATGAGTCACAGGGACATAAGAGACTTCCACCTCCTTTACCCTTGCACCTGGACTCTGCCATCTGTGAGTCTGCTCTGCCAAGTGGTGCCACCCCTTGGGCCTAAGGTGCTTGCTGCAGTGGAAACACTCACTTGCACCTTCGTGTGGGTCAGAACTGGTGCATGGCCACCTTTGCGTGGGTCGGAACCAGTGCATCACCGCCTTTACGTGGGTCACAACCAGTGCATCGCCCACACTCTGTGGATTTGAGTCAGCGCCTGGCCATCAGGACCATCACATTTCAGAGCCGACACACCGCTGCTGTTGCATGAATAAATTTGAAGCATCTTTGCACTGTGTAGGAGTACCAATGTACAGCCTTTGCTGCAGACATTGACGCAGGTGCATTGTTTCAGTCTGCACCCCACATTTCATCTTCATCGTGGAAGCAACCAGGATTAAGGTACTTTTGCTTAGCGGGCCTCACTGGATCTCTGTAGCCAGCCACGCCCCATCACGGTTAGCCTGAACTTTTGACTTTGCTCTGTGGTGGTGCAACCAAATATCCCTGTTTGGCGTGGCTGGCTTCTAAGCGCTATTGCAGTTTATTCTTTTTAAAAAATCTAATCTCAAGTACTACTAATTGGATTTTGTTGTTCTGGTCTTGTTTTATTTATTGAATCAAGCTCTATTTTTCTAACCAGGTGTGGTATCTTTTTCTGTGGTGTTTTCACTGTGTTACTGTATGAAGAGTTGCAAAATACTTTGCAAACTGCCTCTTAAGTTAAGCTAACTGCTTTATGCAAAGCCACCAGAGGGCGAGTACAGGTGTGTTTGTGACTTACCCTGACTAGGATTGTGGTTCGTGCTTGGACAGGGTGCATACCACTGCCATCCAGAAACCTAACTTCTAAAAGATGCCCATTGGACACTGTGCCAAACTCCCCTAAATCCAGGATTTAAGGTGCTCCCGTGACACCAGATCCTCTGATCACCTGGAATAAAGAAGAGAAAAGAAGGACTGTGTCTGTGCTTCACCTGGACTGCAAAAAAGAGCATCTACACTAGTCACTGCACCCTGCGACATAAAGAGGCTCCATAACTTTGTCTCAAGGACAGATGTATTCCCTCTGAAAGTGCCAAGACAAACTAGAATCTCCAAGGACTAGTTGAGCTGTTGAGCTAGTCTCCTGTTGACAGCCTCAGGCACATCAAAGTACTGTTTTTGATTGAGGGCACTGCCTACTCCCCACACCTTAGTGTCCCATATCCCACAGAACATAATCCTGTAAACATCTACGTGCTGCACTTCTGCAATTGTAACCTTTAACTTCCCCTACAGCCTATCATTGCTTCTAGTAACATCTAAGTTAACTTCCCGTAGCATAACCTTTAGCTTCTTGCCTTGCCCAGGTGTGAGCTTGTCCACACCCTCCCTTTGAGCCTGGTTTGCCACTGGCAACAACAATAAAAAGTAGCTGCATGTGTACCTGTAGGGCTACACATCCAGCGGTCTCCTGGACTACTCCACTCCCCCACTAAACCCGTGGGGCACACTTACATGTGATCGACTGCCCCCCAAAACCCCATTAGAGCGCTGCTAATGATGTATCATTATATTTAAAGTTAATTGGTTCTGGTTACAAGCAGAGGCTTATTCGTGCAGGATCTCACACCTCGTCTTCATCTCGAGTTCTTGTTGTGACTACACCTCTGTACAATGATGTTGTTTTTTGATTGCTGCTTTCATTATTTAAAAATGTCAGCACATCAAACAGTACGTTTGAGGGGTCTCCAAACAGTACAGATTAGGCCATCTTGTCTAATCTCCTAATAGCACTGAAGGCAGACCTGCAAATAACTTAACATCTGGCAGCTGTAATTGTGGGACTCTAACAATACATGTTTTTGGTCGCAATACATGGGGTGGGGCTATATCTTTTAACTACCTCTGTTTTGTGAACATTATGATGTTCTGTGTATTGAACCAGTTCTCCAGCCCATGAAGTCAGTCTACTTGCAGCCACACCAGCAGAACACATACCTGGATGGGAAATTGTGTCACCTCCACAGGATCACACAGACTGTCAGCAGGCAATGAGTAGTCAAACTAACACAAAGCTGAAAAGTCTTGCTTATTCACCAACATTTCATCCTTCACAAGTGGTAATCAATTTTTAACAATTCAGAGTGCTATCTCAATACAATTTGTTTTAACTCAAATTTGTGAAAGAAGTCCTTAGTGAATTATTGTCTTGCATATATGGTTTACTTTCATGATCAGTTTAGAGCACTGAGTTGCTGAAAAAGGGTTTCTGGTTAAATAGTTGTGTGTAGCTAGAATCCAACTGGGTGCAAACTGTAGACCCTACTGGTTACCAGGATGTGGCATAACAGCCAGAGCTGCAGACTTTGGAGCTAAGGAAGCCGGTTCAAGTATCGGAGTCAGCTCAACATACTGTGATTCTGTCCAAATCACTTACAGGCATATTTATGACCGGGTTTTCATTCCTCTTTCAGCACGCAATGTGATGCAAGAGCATTGCAAACCTCATGTCAGATTTTTTAAGCCATGCAATGGCACCTTGCATGGCTCTGGGTGGCTCCAAAAATCTGGAGTAGCGGAACGTAGGAGAAATTACCACATTGCGTTACTCTGCCTTAGCATGCTATTCCATGGGCATTGCAAGGGTTTTCCCATGCACCTCCCATGGTTTTTGATGCATTCCCAGATTTACAAGAACTATTAAACCCAGGAATGTGTAAAAATCTTATACCTTCCCAGGGGAGGAGTAATGAGTCGAAATATCTCTTATTCTCATTTTGCAGCACACATAGAAAGAAGAATATGCCTTCTACGATTGTGTTCCTTTCTGCGCAAAAACAATTCTGCATGCAAGGCAGACACCCTTGCATCATGGTGTGCACCTGCACAGGGGAAAGGACAGGAATGCACTGCATTGCCTTAAATACAATCCTGAATTTTCCAAATGACGCAGTGCAGCAAGGTAACTTGCTGCACTGCGCAGCGCCACCTCTTCATAAATGTGCCTCTAAATCTTTTAATCAGCCATTGGCTAACCTTACTGTAAGTGAAATATTCTGACCTTTATGAAGAAGTACAAAGTACCATGACATTGTGCACTTTTGAAAGCAAAAATGAACATTTGATTTTCATAACTGCATCCAACAATAACGCCACTCCACTCTACACCAATCCACTTTATGTCACTCCTCTCTACTCCCCTTCTCTCCACTATGCACTGCTCCACTCTAAGGGCCATATGTACAAAGCCATTTAGCATTTCTTAACAGACGAATCGCTATTTCAGGCTGTTAAGAAACGCTTAATGAGCTTTTCAGATGTGAAGCACCCTTCAGGGAATCGCAAATTGTGATTTCTACCCAGTAAATATGGGAGCTCCACTGGTGGAGCAGACTTTTTTTTACCCACCCATAGATATATGTCACGTTTGTAATGGAGTAACCCATCCCCCAAACTCTAAATCTATTTCTCATAGCCTCATTTACACCAAACTGGTGCATCAATCACAATGCACCAGTTTGCTCGAGCCACCCTGAGCCCCCCCCCCATGACACCATGGTAGCACTGTATTTACAATACAGCACACCATGGTGCTCATTAGAACAGCTGCATCAGAAATACTGATGCAGTTGTGGCACTTTGCTGGACTAGCAGCAAACATTTTGACACTAGTCCAGCAAAGCTCAGGCAGGCCCATTTAAAACAGCCCAGCGTCACATTAGCTCCTGCCCTTGAGCAGGCATTAAAAAAATTACACTAGAACGATGCAGTGAAATCTTGTAAATTTCACTGCGCCATTCCTGCAGGTCTCCTAAGCAGGGAATCACCTCCATTGCATACATTATACCTAGTGCAGTTATAATGTGGTGCAAGGGTCTACAAACTGGTGCAATGGTACCATTGACCAGTTTGTAAAATGGCGCGGGGTTGGGGACTGTTCTGGGCCACTGTAGCATCAAAAACATGACGCTATGACGGTGAAAGGGCTTTTAAATGAGCCCGTTCGTTTTTTTAAAGCCTCCTCATTAAGATAATTCTTTGATGGTGATATTCTATTTGAAAGCTGATCAAAGGTGTGCTCTTTTAAAATTTTCATGGAAGTAATTTTGTTTGTACTCTTTAACATATCTTTTGCTCTTGTATTGCAGCTCCTTCAATTATGGATCAGGCCAAAGATAAGGGAGCTGTTGAGGGACTATTTCTGCATAGAGGAATTCTTTTGTCAAAAAGCTTCACAACACCTGAATATATAGATTCCCTTGAGCACTTTCCAGTAAGGGACAGTGATGTCTATTTATTCACTTATCCAAAGTCTGGTAAGAATGAATCACTTAATTTTTTGATTTCTACAAGCATAATATTTACATTTTTTATTTTTTTATTTTAAAATATTTTTTATTGGTTTTGATGATAGAATATTACAATAACGAATACTTACACAGCTGCTGTTCATCCATGAAACAAATGGTATATTGGTTCAGCAGCGGTCTTTGTTACTCTCTGTTTCTAGGTGAATCCGAGGTTACAGTACCAAAGAAAATGTATTCTCATCTCTTTCCCAGGCACCATATCCTCTCAGGTAGAATGCGGTATATATCACACCCCTATGTTTCTCCCCTTGAACTCCACATCTTTTCAAATATTTTCGGGGCAATCCCCCATATACTTTTCACACACATATACCAGTTCATATCTTTTTTGCATTATTTTATCATAGGTGGGACATCCGCATGACTCATTTGACCTCACTATCATTCCCTACCAAAGATCTGCTATGTTTGCCAAAACACAACATATTGGGTCCCACGGGATTTTTATTTTTAACTATTAGAATATGAGCTGAGATTGCTCCTATAGGGTTCCGCCCCCTAAATATCAACTTTGAAGTTAACTTATTGGATTTAACATGGGGACATTATCCGGGGTGGGCCAGGGCCTTAGGGTCGGTGCAAGCTCATACATTTTTAATGAGCTCGGGAGGGAACAGGCATGGGGTGCCCACCCCAAAGCTCTATGTGACAGGGGGCCCAATCTCTCTGGCTAGTTCTTGCACCAAAAGGCCAGGGAACTCATCTCTGGCCCTTGAATCAAGCTGAAGGGGAGCACCATTGCACCCCCCAATGAAAGAGGAGGCGGTGGGAGGACCATAGTGCTCCCCAGAGAAAGCCAATCTGGGTCAGGAGCCCCACATCACAACAGGAAAGGCACCTATGACCCCCTCTCCGGGACCGGAACTACAATGGCCTCACTCATGCTCAGTGTGTCTGTGTATGGAGGGAGCAGTGCAGGCATCATGCACAAAATACCCTGTCAACATGGAGGGGGAAGGGAAGAACTCAATTGCTGGTTCCTGCGGTGCAGAGTTGGATGTCAGCTGAATGTCAGCTGGATGCAAAGCTGGCAGGGGCAGCCAGATCTGGGCTTGTGTGCTGCCCCTGAAATGGAAGCATGTAGGGGTTCATAGGTGGGAGCGGGCACACTCAAAGAAAAAAACTAAATGGAAATGGCTCTCATGAGAGCCAGTAACACAACATTCACAACTCTTCCAACTGAAATCCCTCATAGTGACTCAGGAGAGGCTCATTTACATATTTTTCTTGTCTTGTGGAGACCCCAGAATGGCAGGGGCACTACCAATGTTAATAAAATTATGAGGGGCTACAGGAGTGAAGCAGTCCCCCCCAGAAGGTTTTAAAAAACATAACCTATGTTTCTGAGGGGTCCTAAAATATATACCCAACAAACAAAAAGGGTTTTTTATCATATTTAAAGCACTCCTAAGATTGGAGCTTTTGGTTTCCAGTTGGGTGTGTAGCACCCTTTAGGAGTTGTCTCTAGAACTGCGTTTTATTTGACTTGAAGGTGTATAGGAGTGATGCATATGTATATTATGTTTGTTCCGAATGCTTTATATATTTATGTTGACAGTGATTGCTCAGCATTGTTGAAATGCTTTATTGATAATAATTGTTGGGGCATCAAATAAGATTACAGAATGTCATCAAATTAATTTTTGATCTGCCTTATGTATATATTTGTCAATTACTGCCTAGTATTTTATAATGGGTGTAGTAAATGTACTTTTCCTTTTTCTAAAGAAAAGGCACTGACTAGACAGTGATGGTTCAAGTGTTAGTAACTCACCTCCCCTGAGTAGGCCTTGGACTGCTCCGCTTCACTGCCCAGAGTGAGTCAAGCACTACAATGATGTGCTTGGTTCCCAGTAGGAGAAATTGAGGACCCATTAATTTTGCAGGCCTCACACCCTGCACAACTAATAACCCAATGTTCTACATTGGTGTTCACCACTCGTAAGCATTCATAACATTTCTTTCATTCAAGAAAAACTTTGTTTGACCAATTTACATGTCCATAAAAGCATAAATACCATACATAAATCAAAAGTTAATAAATAGTTTAAAACATCTAAACTACAGATCTTTAGCAAACAAAAATACATAACATTTCATTAATGAAATAGCAGCAACAATAAGGCCCAAAACTGCATTACATATCACAGCAATTATATGACAAATTACGTAACATTCAGTTACAACACATAAGTCATTCTGAAGGCAATAGTTGCAACAATATAGCTCAGGACAGCAGTGCAGATTTCGATAGAGGAAAGGCTTTGCGGGTAGAATAGACACTCTTTATATAATATAAACTGATTATTCATGATCAAAGATCGCACAAAGCGCAATCTAAAAGTATCAGACAGGGTGCAAAAAAGCATAACGAGTGGAGTGGATTGTGCAGTAACATCATCACAAGGGTAGCATGGGAGGGCTTAATACCCAGCATCTCTTGACGGAAAGGCCACTTGGAGATGGATTGTATTCAATCTTAACCTGGTAAAGTAAAGTCTATGCTGCGAGTTTAATATCCTCAACAAGTAAGGTTCTATCCCTAAGGTTGTGGAAATTTATATGTACCTTACTTCATCAAATATTATTCAAATGTTATTGATACCATTTGATAGGTTTGTTTTGCCACACATTACCTATGTATTAATGCCCAACTATCAGAGTGTAAGGCTCTGAGAGTGGTTCAGAGGTTTGGTTTTGTGATTTCCAGATGTGGGAAAGGAGAGCCTCCGCACACATTCGTCATGTGAAAATATTGATTGCTGGTTAATGGATCGGCTGTGTTTATCATGACTGGTTTACATTTTCGAAATTATGTGATGATAGGGTGGGCTTTACCAACAGTGTTCCCATTAGAGTGTTCCAGGCTGTAGTGTCTGTTGAATCCCAACACTACACATTAGGCCTGTATGAGGAGGGTTCTTCTCTATAGGTTTAGGGACTACAAGAGGTGTTTAGTCCATTGATTTGGGTGAAGGTGTGAGCCCTGCTTCTAGGGGTGTAGGAGGTGACTGGAGGTTCCAGGAAATTCTTGTCCTTGCCATGGATAGTGCAGATTTCCCATGAGGGAGCCCACTGTGAATCATTCATATTTACAGTTCTTCCCTGCCATTGACATAAGAGTACCCATGAACAATGGCTATTTCTTCTCTAGATTCAGCTGGCAATGGCTTGTGTTACAAAGTGGGTTCTGCCCATTTGGTACACAAGGATCTTTTGCTTTTTCTGGCTACCCATTTCTGAAATTTTTACTGTGGGTGAGTCTCACTATATTTGTCTCCACCCATGGTAATCATTTGGTAAACGCACAGTGGATGTGTACTGCCAGTGGCCTCCTTTTAAACTAAGGGTGCTGCAATGAAGCAAAATGAAGGGGCACTTGACTGATTACACATGAACACATGTGAACACGCCTGTGCACACATGTGCGGGCTGTGCATTTGAGACTAATGTGATGTTCAGACTGCTAACTGTGCACAGGTAGACTGGTGCAGGAGGACTCTGTAGGATTAGACATCGGATTGGGGTAGGCCGTATAACAGTAGTGGGCACTGAAGTGAAGTCAGTATGATTTACTGTTTTATCTGCAGTGACACTTTATTATATATAAACTGGGGAAATCCACCTTAGAATACAGTTTCACCTTTTGTCTACAAATTCCAACAAGATATCAAAATGGGGTGAAAGATGATCTCCAAGATTGATTATATAGCTCCCATGTACACTTTATGAGTCTTCCAGAATATTTGTAGTTCTCTGGCTGAGCTCAGGATCAGAGCCCAGGCCTTTTGTCACTCTGCTGATCAGGGTAATTACACTGCTCCCCGGCAGAGGGAACAAAGAAGTCCCCAAAGAAAAGGAGAAATTTACAGCACTTCTCTCAGCTCCTGATGAGAAAGGGGTGATGAAGAAAATACACATCTGTTAATTAGCTGTCACACTGTACCAGGGATGGGCACAACCCAGGACCACTGAACAAAGGAGGAAGCTCATACAACTGGAGCCAAAACAGGTAAAACTCTTTGGTAGGAAAAAGTCATGGGAGTCATGTCAGCAAAGGGCGGAGTTAAGGTTTCCCTAGGAGATCTGACTAGTGACTTCTGGACAGCGCCATCTTGGACTGTCCCAGAATGCTGTGCAGGATGGTTGGGACAGGGGTGGAAAGATGGTGTCCTAGCATTGGCCAGAGGTGCCTGGCTTCTAGAACCAACAAATTCCCCTTAAGAAATAGGGTTAGTGATTGAGGGGGATGAAACCCTACTCAAGCAGCAACCACAATTCATTTCAGGGTGAAACATAAGCAAACTCCAAAATAGCCTGCGCTCAACTCCTCTGTAGCTTGGCACAAAGGCAGTCTGGCTTAACTTAGAGGCAATGTGTAAAGTAATTATGTAGCGCTTCAAACAGTACTAATTTGAAAACACAACAGAAGAAAATCCCACACCAGTTCAGAAATGTAGAGTTACCTAAATCATATGACAACGATTTTAAAGATTTAGGTGAAACTGTTCTTAGAAGCACAGTGCACTGACTGTATTTGGGCCAGGTACAGGAAGCAAGTCAGACCCGCTGAGCAAAAGAAGTTAAATCTGGGTTGCGGAGTGTTGTGAGGTCCTCCACTGAGGGGCTGCGATGCAAGATCCTGCTTCAGTATGCATCATGCAGCATGGTTCTGATGAGCTGGGGGGCTGCAATGCAAGGTTCTGTGTCGAGATACATCGCAGTGTAGTGGTTCAGAGAAGCTGCGGGGTGATGGGTCATACTTCTTTGGGTCTGTGGGTAATGCAGCTGGGCTGGCAGAGCAACTTCAGGCCCACTGCCAAAACTCACAGCAGGCAGAGTCCAGGTCCTGAGTTCAAGATGGGTGGAGCCTTTTCTGTCTCTGCAGCTCTGATCAGGAGGACAGCTACCTAACTCTTGGAATCACTGTAGTAGTCCTGAGTTCAAAATGCGGGTCCAGTCAGGCAGGAGGGCAACAGAATAGCAGTCTTTCTTGCAAAGCAGCACAGCAGTTCTTCTGAATTCTCCAGAAGTGTACAGAAGAGTTGGTTCAGAAGGTCCAATATTTATACCCGGAGCCCACTTTAAAGCAGGAGAAGGTTTCTAGAGGCTTTAACTTCCAGAAGTGCTTTCAATTTCCTGTCTCCCTGCCCCAGATTGTCTGGTGCCATAACAACTACTTTTTAAATACACTGCATCTTGCCTTCTGGGCTCTGTATGGTCTAAACTAGGGGTGACTTATATGTATTAAAACAGAAGGTTTAGGCATGGAAAAAGGTTTATTTTGCCAGGTTGACATGTCAGTTTGAAACTGCACACAGAGTCTGCAATGGCAAATATTTAAAGGGCTACTTAAGTGAGTGTCTAAATAAGTGCTGCAGGCCCACCAATAGCATTTTAATTTACAGGCCCTAAGTACACATAGTACCACTCTGCTAGAGGCATAGAAGTAAACTAAATATTCTAATTGGGTGTGCACCAGTTTGACCATATTTAAGGAAGAGAGCATAAGCACTTTAGCAATGGTTAGTAGTGTTAAAGTGCACAGAGTCCTAGGATGGATGGATGGATGGCTGAAGAACAGTGATGGGAGGGCAAACAAACCATCTTATACCAACAGGACAGCATCCAATTATAGTAGCTTGGCCATAGCCAATGAAGCACTCATTTCCATCTCTTCAAAAGTCTCTAGTGCAGTGTCCATGTGATGACCTGCTCCTAATTATTACATTCTGGTTGACTAGGCATGTTTTCTTCAGCAAGGGACAAAAGCCGGAAGTTTCTTGAAAAGCGTTGTATTTGATTAAGACATGTGAGTGAGTGCTAAGCTGTTTTGTATTTGGGGTCCCTGCAAAGTGTTAATGCTTTTAATGTGCGTGGCTCATCAAGCTGTGACGTTACTAAAGGTGGGTTGCAGTTGATTGTAGAAGTGGGGTACAAAAACTTTGTGTCTGTATCTCAGTAGACAAACTGCTTAATGGTTCTCTCTAGTAAATCCATGTAAGCCAGCATAATTGGACCCTCTCTTTCCCCCCTTACTAAATGTGTCACCTGTATGAGAGTTGAATATCTCCTTGTATATAGAACTCTTAAATTTATAGGGTTTTCTATGGAGTCAGCATGCTGCCTCCACTCCCTGTGCTGCTCCTTAGATGTCAAACTTTTATCTCACCAAAATGTTTTGTACATCTAAGTGCATCTGTCTGGCTTCCAATAGTTGTCCTAAAGGAAGGAGAAAAGGAGCTTTTTTGTTGTTCACTGAACTGAGCTAAACCAGTTGCAGCAATCCAGCCTGTGTGTCCTGGTTTGAGCAACATCTACATAAAGAAATGATTGAAAGGCAATGCCAGCTCACTCACCTCTTACAGTGAAGAGGAGCTGCCTGCTTCACCCCTGCATCCTGTGCTTGGCTGTGAAGCACAAATGGCTGAGATCGATAGACAAACCCAGGAGGCAAGGGAACTGTGCTTATTATTTCCCACAAAACGTTTGAGATAAATTTTGAATTTGTCTGGTCATTTGGGTGAAATCAGCTCCCCCCAACAATGGGCATAACCTGGCCTACAGCAGATGCAATGTCCACCTTTCAGAAGTCTTAGGTCTCTGCACACCACATCTGAGTCATAAGAACCTGTATTTTCTTAGATCTGAACTAAGAAGTTCAGCTTCCCTAAAAACGTGTGCTTTTATACATTTGTCAGATTAGCTCTTTACAATTTATTTTCTCAGTTGATCATATTATATAGTTACCTGTTTTTGCCTCTTATTTGTGGTCTGCCCTGGTGGCAGGATGGGAGGCCTGGGAGCTGGTATTCACGTTTAAGTTTTAAAGAGTGCTGGAAGGCAGGAAATCAAGGGTGAATGACTATTGAAAACGGATGTTCGCACAATTTAGAGAGGACACACTTAGGGATTAGCATTTGCATTTTAGACCCATGTTTTCTGCTCCCACTTCCTCGTGTCCATGCTCAGGATTCCCAAATGCTGTACTGTGGCTCTTTTGGATGGCAAAAATAACGATGTCTTATTTAACCCTGTGCGTGCTGATGATGGAATGGTTCCATCATCAGCAGCAGTGGGCATGTGCTGAGGATGGAACCATTCTGTCCTCGCACTCGCCCATGGGGGAAGAGCTGGCGCCAAGCCCTTGGGTAGTTCACTTTCATCCCCCCACAGGTAATGGCAGAGAAAGCACTTCCGTTGCCACTACGACCCCTTCCCCCTCAGTGATCCGATGATGTCATCAAAAGCGACCCAACGCTTCCAGTGTGCATCAGAGGAGGTAAGTTTGTCCTGCCAGGGATGGGGTTTCCACAATGCACAGAGGTATTGGGGGAGACAAAGGAGTTTTTCCTCTGCCCTGATGTTTCTCTACAGGCATTCCTGCTGCACAATCGCATGTGTTCACAATCATGCAGCAGGAATGCCACCACTAGCACCAAGGATTTTTTTGTATTATTAGTTGAGCGGGCCCTTGGGCAAGGACAGCTCTGAAACAAATGGGCATTGGATTCGCCATTTTCTGCTCCCCAGGGGCTAGACTGGAAGTACTCAGAGGCCCATCTGCCCCCGGGGGGGGCAGAAAACCCACTAGTGCCAGGAATTATTTTGGATTATATTTGGGGACGGCCTTTGGGCAAGCGTCCTATTTGGAAGCTCATCAGCCCCAGGGGGAAAAAACCCACTAGCACCATGGAGTGTTTTATATTACGTTTGGCGGTGGCTCCTTGAGTAAGAGTTGTCCCAATTGGGGGGGGGGGGGGTAAATGTTTTTATTTACCTTTGGAAGTTTTTCTTTTTGCCGGGTGGAAGATTGGCCATAGCGTAAGGCCCATCTGCCCCAATGGGGCAGAACACTACTAGACACCAGGGAAAGATTTTGTGTGTTTCTAGAGTTCAGTTGGCGGTGTCTGTGGACTAGCGTTTGGCTGGCAGCGTGTCAGGACTGGCATTTAGGTAGTTACATAGCGTTTTAATGATAACTGTTTTATTTCTTGTAATTTGCATTTTGTGATTGTAATGTTTTATTTCTCCTTTTTATTCTAATGTAAAGCTTTTCATTTCCGTTGCTGTGATTCCTGCGTACAGCTTTGTCACTGGTAGATCTGCAGTTTGTGTAGTCACATGTGTTCGGTAAGAAAATGTTTTTGTACTATTTACTCTAAATGAGTATCATTTCCCTGAAAGAATGTGGTTTTTGTAAATGGTGTAATATTAGCATAATTTGTGTGTGACATTCTCCTTGCATTCGTGCATGAGGTGTATTGTGTTGTGAGTGTTTGTTTTTTGTTTTTCCTTTCTAGTTTGATATTGTTGGTGCTTGCTGTGCCTGTGCAGAATAGGTGCTGGTGAGACCAGCTGCATCTGCAAGTGAGTGTGATTGTTTATGAGTATGTAGGACTTTTTGATGAAGCCACACTTTGGTTACTACTTATTTTACACAGTGTTGGTTGTTGTTGACTTATTTGTCAAGTTACTCTTATTAGTAAGGATTATGGCTAGCCACAAGATGACGGCTCAGCATGGTGTTGTCATGCTTTTTGAATCTTCATCTGACCATGATTATGAGACTGACTATGCTTCTGAGGCAGAGGAGTAAGTGCAAGATTTGAGCAGTGAATTGTCCGAGAGGAATCATCTGATGACGAAGTCACTCTCAGTGCGGAGGAAGGGCCTCTTTTAAAGAAGGACACTGATGTGCCAATAGTGCAGAAAGAGGCATCTCGATTGCAGCCTGGGGCTGCAAGTCTTCCTATTGGAAGATCTGAAATCTGGGTTGTCCCAAACATGGTGCAGCCGGCATTGCCTGTCTTTGCTGGTGTTGTAGGGTGTACAGTGAATACTGGAAATGTTTTGCCTATCAATTTCTTTCAGTTGTTTATGGACGCTGTATTTTTGGATATGATTGTTGAGCAGACTCCTTTGTATGCTGAACAGTATTTGAGGGGCAACGGTGTCAGATGTAAGCCCCAATCTAGAGTTACCCGGTGGAATCCCACTAATCTGGATGAGTTGAAGAAGTTCCTGGGCTTAGCTTTTGTTGACGGGCTTGATAAGGAAGCTTTCAATGTCTTAATATTGTTCTACTATTCCCTTGATGGTAACAGCTATATTTCCTTCAACCATGAGTCGTGATCAGTATTTGCTTCTGCTTCTGTTGCTGCATTTTGTTGATAATGCTTCAGCATTGCCACAAGATCACCATGATTGTGACCATCTTTTTAAAATTCACCCTGTCCTTGATCTCTTGGTAGATCGACTTTCAGAGATCTATGTTCCAGGTAAAGAAATAGCTGTGGATGAGTCTTTGGTCCTGCTCAAGGGCTGTTTGGTTTATTTGTAGTACATTCCTAGCAAGAGGGCACATTATGGAATTAATATGTATGTGCTGTCTAAGAGTAATACTGGCTATGTTTATAATGTATGGTGTACACTGGGAGGGATTCAACTATTTGACTCCCCCTGGTTGTCCATCCATTTTCATGGTTAGTGAGAAAATTGTTTAGGAACATATTAGAGGACGTTTTTAACAGAGGTCACAATTTATATGTAGGTAACTTCTACACTGGTGTGCAATTGTTCAGGGAATTGCTCAAAGTGGACACTATTGCATGTGGCCCAATCCGCTCTAACCATAAAGGGTACCTGAAAGAGTTTGTATTCAAAAAGCTTCAGAGGGGACAGTACAGTGCCTTGCGTAGTGATTGACTTCTAGCTGGGAAATTTTCATGCAGGAGAGATGTCCACATGCTGACAACAATTCATGATGAAAGTACTTCACTTGTGACTGTTTGGAGTCAGGTTGCTGAAGTGTACATTTTAGACTACAATAAGCACATGAGAGGTGTTGATAGAGTAGATCAGAGGTTGGAGCTTTACAATGTTCTTTGTAAGGCTTGCAATGGTATGGGAAGTTGGCTATCCATTTGTTTCATTTAGCAAACTTCAATGCTTTTGTTGTATTCATGGATTGTTGTCCAGATTCAATGACATTTGTTCATTTTCAGCAGTCTGTGATAAGTAGCGCTGTTGAAGCGGAACAGGCAAGTGTTCCTAGAGTCGGAGTAGTGGAGGATGTGACTAGATTAAAAGATCACCACTTTCCTGATTACATTCCTCCCATACCAAAAACAACCTTTCTTAGTAGGAGATGTAGAGTCTGTGTCCGAAAAGGCATGAGTAAGGAGAGTTGTATTTACTGCCCTGAGGGTCCTTCTAATCCTGGACTATGTGTGCCCACATGTTTTAAATAGTACCACAAGCAATAGAGGTATTGGGTGCAACTATGACCATAAAAGTGAGCTGAATGGTCAATATTGTTTCAAATTTTTATTCAGATTTCACGGTTGGCAATAGTGTGATGGATTAAGTTAGAGCTGCTGTTTTTGTAGGTTAAGTTTTGCACCTACTTCTGATTGCTTCTTTTTCTTTTTTTGTTAAAAAATTGTGATGGCGATATACATGGACAGGCACTTGGCTGGTGGTATGCATGGACTGGCGCTTGGCTGGTGGCATGCGTGGACTGGTGCTTGGCTGGCACTGTGCACAGACTGGCACTTGGCTGGCAGTGTGCGTGGACTGGTGGTGGCTGGAAGGGTGTGTGAGCTGGCATTTGGCTGGTGGTGTGTGAGTACTGACTTGCTGCTGATCACTACACACACTGCTAGCAAAACACCAGTCAGAAAACTCCATCTGCCGCCAGCCGGTGTCATTGCTGTCTCAGTCATGTGGGCATATGAAAGTGATGGGTCCTTGAATGGTGCTGTCTATTGTTGTGAGTGTTGTAATGTGCTGGACCCACAGCTGGTGGTGTGAATGGTCTTGTGTGTGTCACGTATGAAAGGAGTGTGGATGTCCTATAGAGAGGTTGGTGCCTTGTCATTTTTTTGACCTTCAAATTATTAACTGTGCATTTCAGTTTTCTGAAATATCTTGTTAATAAAAGTTTATATATTGAACCATCACTCATCCTCGTGCCAAATCCAACCAGTGTGTGTGTACTTGACCAATATATGTTTGTGCAGTAGTAATTGTCTTTTTGGTCTTTTTCTGCCATGGTGTACATTGTATCTACATGGTCTCTAATTGTGAATGTTGTAATGTGCTGGGCCTGCAGCTGGCAATGTGAATGGTGTTGTGTTTGTCACATATGAAAACAGTGTGAACTGCCTGGAAGGTGGTTGGTGCCTTGTCCCGACTTTACAGCTCACAAGCTGTGAGTCATTGGTTCAGTTTTTTACCTTTCAATTATCAACAGTGCATTTAATTTTTGTGATATCTCTTGTTAATAACATTTTGTATTTTGAACCATCACTCACCCTCGTGCCAAATCCAACCAGTATGTATGTGTAAAAAGAATGGTGGGTATTCAGAAGACCTTTTTATTGCACTTCTCTTCTCAGTTGGGAATTCAACTCATGAAAAATAAAACCTGCTCCACTGTCATCAGGCATTGCAGCACACCCCTGATACTCTAGGTGTCTTGAGTGGGACTCCAATGATGAAGGATGCCACCAACTAGGTTGATGGCTGAGGGGTCTTTTTAACAAAATCAAAGAGCATTTTTTTCACAATTTGAGTGTTTGGTACATCACAGAAGTACAAGACTTGGTAGCATGCTCACTTCTTGTCTAGGGAAAATCTACCAACTCCAGCTATGTTCAAAAACAAAACACCTAGGGGAGTACAGGGTGGTGTGCTTCTGATGGATCCCAACAAGTTTTTTTTTACCAACACTGACTAAAAGCACACATTTTCCTTGCATTTCTGTGCCACCCAAAATGAGATATCATTTTTACCAGAAGACCGAGGGAAACACTGAGTAGTAGGTAATTTGTTGCTGCCCTCAGATTCCAGAACTTTCCACCACAGAAATGTGAGGAAAAAGTATTTCGTAAACACATTTTGAGGTTTTCAAGGGATTCTGGGTAATAGAAACTGGAGCGAGCCATGTCATGAATTCCCCTACGTGTGTAGTTTTAAAAAATGTACATGTTTGCTAGATTTCCCTAGGTGTCGGCTGAGCTAGAGCCCAAAATCCACAGCTAGGCACATTGCAAAAAAACAGTCAGATTTCAGTGGAAAAATGTGATGTGTCCGTGTTGCGTTGTGAGTGGCGGGCACAACCTACACAACTCAGGTACCATTTTTTATTGGGAGACTTAGGGGAATGTTGGATGGATGAAAGAAATGTTATGTCTCCCCTCAGATTCCAGAACTTTGTATTACAGAAATGAAAAGAAAATGTTTTTTTAGACAAATTTTTAGGTTGGCAAGTGATTTTGGGTAGACAAATGTGGTAAGAGCCACACAAGTCACCCATCCTCAATTCCCCTGGATGTCTAGTTTCCAAAAATATACAGGTTTGCTAGGTTTTCCTGTGTGCCGGCTGAGCTACAGCACAAAATCCACAGCTAATCACATTGCAAAAAACCTGTCAGTTTTCAGTGGAAAAATGTAATGTGTACACATTGCGTTTTGGGCTGTTTCCTGTGATGTGTTAGACACATTTTGAGGTTTGCCAGGGATTCTGGATAACAGAACCTGGTGAGAACCACAAAAGTCTGGTTTTAAAAAATGCACTTTTGCTAATTTTCCCTAGGTGCCGCATCAGCGAGGGCACAAACTCCCCAGCTAGGCACGTGGAAAAAACAAGTGGAAAAATGTGCTGTGTCTATGTTGCGTTTTGGGCGGACACCTGTTGTGGACAATATTCCTACCCCCACAAGTGAGGTACCATTTTTATTAGGAGACCTGGGGGAGTGCTGGGTGTAAGGAAGTTTGTGGCTTCCTCAGATTCCAGAACTTTCTATCACTGAAATATGAGGAAAATGTGTTTTCTTAGACACATTTTGGGGTTTGCAGGGATTCTGGGTAACTAAAGCTAGTGAGAGCGACACAAGTCACCCGACCTTAGATTCCCCTTGGTGTCTAGTTTTAAAAAATGTACAGGTTTGCCAGATTTCCCAAGTTGCCGCCTGAGCTAGGACACAAAATCCACAGCTAGGCACATTACAAAATACTAATCAGTTTTAAGTAGAAAAATGTGATGTGTCTCATTGCATTGTGGACTGTTATCTGTTGCGGGCAATAGACATACCCACACAAGTGAGGTACCATTTTTATCAGGAGACCTGGGGGAATGCTGTGTGAAAGAACGTTTGTGGCTTCCCTCAGATTGAGGAACTTTCCATCACAGAAATGTGAGGAAACTCTGTTTTTTTAGACAATTTTTCAGGTTTGCAAGGGATTCTGGGTAACAGAACATGGTGAGAGCCACACAAGTCACCCTATCCAGGCTTCCCCTAGGTGTCTAATTCAAAAAAATTTAAAGGTTTCCATAGGAGCCGGCTGTGCTAGGGCCCCAAATCCACAGCTGGAAACGCTGCAAAAAATGAGTCACTTTTCAGTGGAAAAATTTGATGTGTCCACATTGCATTTTGGGCCATTTCCTGCCACTGGCACTAGGCCTATCCACACAAGTGAGGTACCATTTTTATCTGGAGACTTGAGGGAACACAGAATAGCAGACCAGGTGTTATTACCATTTTTCCTTCCAAATGTAAGACTGTGTGTAAAAAAGAAGTCATTTTGAGAAATGCCCTTGAATCACATGCTACTATTGGTAATCTGTACCCCCAAATTCATAGATGTGCGAATAACCACTGCTTCTAAACTCCATATCTCAATCCCATTTCAGGAAACAGCCCTTTCTATGCGGCTGGAGCAATGCGTAGCGTAGCCATGTAAGCGTTACTACGCTTTCATAAACCATGCATGTGCCTGAACCACGCAAATGTGTGGTTAAGGCACCATGCATATGTGTGGTTGAGGAACACAACAGGAACAGCCGGTAGAGGCACGTGGTGGCCGGGTAAGTGGGGCTGGGGCGGGGGTAGGAGATGGTGGGGTGGGTTTTAGAGTTCAGGGCAGGGGGTTAGGGGTAGTTTTTAGGACAGGGTGAAGTAGGTTTTAGGGTTTAGGGTGGGGCGAAGGGTTGGGGTATTTTTTAGGACAGGGTGGGATAGGATTTAGGGTTCAGGGCAGGGGCTGGGGGCAGGGTAGTTTTTAGGAGAGGGTGGGTAGTTTTTAGGACAGGGAGGGGTAGGTGTAAGGGTTTAGGGTGGGGGCAGGGGGTTGGGGTAGTTTTTAGGGTAGGTTGGGATAGTTTTTAGGACAGGGTACGTTTTAGGGTGGGGGTCAGGGTAGTTTTCAGGACAGGGTGGTGTAGGTTTTACTGTTCTGGGCTGGGGTCAGGGTAGTTTTTAGGACAGGGTCTAATAGTTTTTAGGACAGAGTAGGTTTTACGGTTTAGGGCAGGGGGTCAGGGTAGTTTTTAGGACAGGGTGGAGTAGGTTTTATGGTTCAGGGCAGGGGGTCAGGTTTGCTTTTAGGACAGAGTGGGGTAGTTTTTAGGACAGGATAGGTTTCAGGGTTTAGGGAGGAGGATTGGGGTAGTTTTTAGGACAGAGTACGTTTTAGGCTTCAGATTGGGGGGGTCGGGTAGTTTTTAGAACTGGGCAAGGTAGGTTTTAAGGTTCAAGGATGGGACGAGGGGTCGAGGTAGTTTTTAGGACAGGGTGGGTTAGTTTTTAGGACAGGGTGGTGTAGGTTTTAGGGTTTAGGGTGGGGGCTAGCTAGGAGGTCGGGGGTTGTATCACACAACCACACATAACCTTACCACATATACCTTTACCAAGCATGCTTTTACAACAAAATTAGTTGTAAAGGCATGCATGGTAAAGCATGCGTGTTATGCATAAAGTATTTTGGGTTGAATCCCGTTTTGAAAGTTGATACGGGATTCAACCCAAAATACTTTATGTTACCAGACAATGTGTGACAATAGGGGTACTCCCCCTACTAGTGATTAATGAGGACTTTCCCTGACAATTGCAGGGTAAGTAAAAATAAATAAATTAAATAGAATTATGAGAAGAATTATAGTGACCTTGCTATGCTCCTGCTTTGCTACCTAGTGGCCTTCCCTGGGTGAGAACAACTGGACCTACATCTCTAGAACCCAGAGTGACTCCAAGGGCTAGTTGGCTGGCTCCCTGATATTAAACCTCAGGAACATAAAAGGCTTCCAAAAATCTTCCAGCTGGACTCTGCTATCTGTGAGTCTAACCAGGCAAGTGGTGCCACTCTATTCCTGGACCCTTGGAAGTGGACTCAATGTGCTTTGCCTGCTTCTGTGGATCCAGCAGAACCGTTGGATCTCCTCTGCTATGCGGCTCAACAAGGAGCAAAACTGACCCATCTCCGCTGCTGTGTGGATTGGATCCATCGTAAAGACCTGCATTGCAGCCGCAGCCTGCAGTGTATATAGAACCGCCGCTGTGCAACGCATCCTTGAGCCAGGCTTCCGCATCTCTCATCAGTGGCGACCTCAGCACTGATGCTGGACTCCTCATCACAGCCTTAGTGCTCCCCAGAACTGATGCATTTCCCTGACTACAAGACACATCCCCAATGCCGATTCAAGGTCGCAAGCCCCCATTAACAGGATCTTTAACATTGAAGCACCAGGACCTCATACCGCAGTCTCCACACATGTCGGAATCAACGCATCACCTCCGCTGCATGATGCATCTTCCAAGCAGATCCTTGCAATGCTCCCTAAATCAGGACTGAAGGTACTTTGTTCAGTGGATCTAACTGGGTCCCTGTAGCTGTCCTGCAGTTCATTGTGGTCAGCCGCAACTTGTAACATTGCTCTGATCTGCCGTGACCAGATGCCCAAAGCTGGTTCTCTATGCCTGTTGTTGCATTGCTGTCCATGTGGATTTTGGTGAATTTGTGTGCTTTGTTGTGTGGTGTCCATATTGAGTCCGGAAGGGCTCTGTGTTGTAGGGAGAGTTGAGATGTTGTTGTGTGTATATTGCTAATGCTTATAAGGAGAAACGTACTCCCTGCAATAGATGAAGTTGGTTATCAGACTCATCCAAGTCTAAGATCCAATGATAAACATTGAGGGCCTTGTTTACGAGGTTTTGGAGCAGGGCAGCTCCACAAGGATTCCTGATGTGCTGCCCTGCATTAAAAAAAAGAGGGCAGGAATGGGCTGTATCCATGAGATACGGTACATTCCTGTCCTTTCCCCCTGCATTGGTGCATAATGGACTGCCATGAGCTAATGTAGGCACTCATGCACCATGGCACCTTCCTACACAAAAACAATTAACAGAGGCATTTTCCTTCTTCTATGTGTGCTGGAAAATGCAGCACAAATTGGAAGAGGAAATAACAAGGAGAAATAATGTTATTTCTCCTCATTGGACCTCCCTAACGCCTCCCCTGGGAGGCGTAGGCTTTTGACGCATTCCCAGGTTTACACCATGTTGTAAATCTGGGAGTGTGTCAAATGCTATGGGTGTTGCATGGAAAAAGGCACTGTAATGCTAAGGCACGCCTCCTTATCACAGTGACTTGCATCGCATTGCCTCATTCTATATCTACAGGGTGGCATTATGTGGCCTTGTAAATATGGCGCTGCAGTGTGCTCCACAGGAGCATCAAAAAAGTGACACTCCAGTGGTGGACTGGGCTTGTAAATAAGTAGATTGAGTGTAACTAGTCTGTTAAGGTTTGTAGACCATTAAGCGCTATCAGCCACACAAAAGTTAGGGACTCAATAAACATATGTTGTGAGGGTGTATTAATTAAGATTAGTGTTTGGTTAATTCTTTTGTGCAGAGGAGCAAGCCGCAGTAGTCAGGGTGAATTCCTGCTGGTCGAAATTTCACTTTGTGTGTGTGATAGCACCAGTAAGGCATTAATCCCCAAGGCTAATATGGTGATAATGAACTTTGACCTTTTCTCTTTAGCAGTGCAGGCAAGAGTTATCATTTTGTTTGAGCTTCAATAATTTGCTATTGCTAAGCTGATCGCTGTTGAGTGAGTGCTGCCGCGAGGTGCTGCAAGTTGCAATGTAGGCTGCCACACTGGGTTTGGTTGGTTGGTGCGCGTGTGCCACACTGGAATTGGTCATTATATCAGAGGGTAGCATGCTGTGAGTGACCAGTTCAGTGGTGCTGGCTTGAAAATTAAATGTTTTTATTTTTGTGCTTTGCTTTGTAATTTGCTGATAATTGAGGTTTATTGACTTTGTGTTGTTCTGCATGTCCGGGTAAGATTATGGGGCATATTTATACTGTGTTTGCGCCAAATGTGCATAAAATGTTTTGGTGCACATTCAGCGCAAACCTTACCCCGTATTTATACTATGACGCCCGACCCAGCGGACGTCAAAATTCCTCTGTGTGTGTCATTTTTTGGATGCGCGAAACCGCCTTGCATTAATGACATGCAAGGTAGGCGTTCCCACCCAAAAAATTACTTTAAGGCCTGTGCGCATTATTTATACTCCAGCGTCATTTTGAGGAGGGGGCGGGCCTTAAAAAATGGCGCACAGCCTGATGTGCGCCATTTTTTAATGCCTGGGTCAGGGCAGGCATTAAGGGACCTGTGGGCTCACTTCCATGGTCTCTGACCATGGAAGCAGCCCAGAGTTGCCCTTCGCTGCCCCCAGTGACACCCCCTGCCACCCTCGCCCACCCCTGGAGGACACCCATGGATGGGGGCCCATCCCAGGTAAGTTGAGGTAAGTATTATTTTTTATTTGGGCCCCCTTACATGCCTCTGTGCCCAATGGCCATAACCGGGGGACAAAAGTCCCCTAGGCATGGCCATTGGGCAAGGGGGCATGACACCTGTCTTTGCTAAGACAGGAGTAATTTCAATGGGGGTTGTGCATCAAAAAATGGCGCAAGTCCGGTTTGAGCCATGATTTTTTACTCAAACCTGACTTGCACCATTTTTTGACGCAGAAACCCCCATTTTCCCTTACGCTGGCGCTGCCTGGTGTGAGTCATTTTTTTTTACTCTGACCAGTCCGCAGCTGCGTCAATCTTTAAATAAGGCGCCCGCATGGCGTGTAGGAATGGAGTTAGCCGGCGGTACATTTTTTTATGCAAACCGGCGCTGGTTTGCATCAAAAAGTATAAATATGGGCCTATGTTTTTTCAAGAAAAGTCTTACTTAGTGATGATGTGAAATTACCTGCCAGTGAGAGCAAAGAGGCCCATTCAGTGAGCACAGCCCACATATTAGATGACAACCAATGTCAGTTCACCCACATATATCTGGATTAAACAATGGAATGAGATCACCACAATATAAGGGTCCTTGCAGTTTCCCCCATATGGGACTTTTAATCTTAGAATAATCAATCATTTGAGGAGAGTGATGTATGAGAGTTGTATGAGATTCAATTTCACTTAGACCAGCTCAATATGTGGTTTTGAAGGCATGGCTTGGAAATGAGTAGCACATATGAAAGACAACAAGAAACATCAGACTAAAGCTAAAAAGACAGTTTGTGTTTGGATGGAAGTGAAATTAGATGCAGAGCAGGCATGGAGGGCAGATGTGATTGAGGGAGTCAGACTGTACCACATGCTGCCCAGCTGGAGGACAGAGGCAAAGAAAGCATGAGAGAGGGTTTGGACTGAAACAAAGTTCTGGACTTGGCCCTCTCTGCGGGGTAACCCCCAAGCTTTTTGCATCCATCCATGCTGTTATATGAACCCTTCCAGTTGGTATTTAGGGCTTGGCACACTCTACCAGTGCTAAAGTGTGTGTGCTCTCTCCTTAAACATGGTAAAATTAGCTTACACCCAATTGGTGCATTTAGCTTACTTTATAACTCCCAAGTAATGTGGAACTGCATGTATCCAGGGCCTGCAAATTAAACGCTACTGGAGGGCCTGCGAGATTTATTGTGCCAACCACTTGAGTAGCCCTTCAAAACATGTCTCAGACCTGCCATTGCATCCTGTGTGTTGTTGTAAACTGTAGTGCAGTTAGAAAGTTGCACATGCACTTTTAAGTTTTATATTTCCCATAGGATAACTTTAACCTAACACATTTAACAAAGACTAACTTTTGTTTGGGAACAGGTAGAAATCTTTAGTCTGGTGTTAAATAAATTGTAATTTAAAAAACCCTTTAATGGTATTTTCTTGTCCTTACTATTTCATGCCTTCAGTCTGTATCCTGGATAACATGACCAGGTGTAGTTGGCAGTTGACCTTTGTGTATTCATTCCACAGAGCGAGACAAAGGGGGATTCGGTGTTGTCAGAATGAACTATACATTGAGAATGGGAGGAGCAAAGCTATCACCTGTCCCAATTACATATCAAACGGCCTGCCTCCCACACACTCACAAATATTCTGGCATCTGACTATTGTTGCCCCAGACACCCTGGAGGTTGGGCAGGAGCAAGGAAGGAAATCTCAGAACTAGATGAGGGAGGAGGTCCATAAGTTTTTCCCACTTCACATGCAGCAACCATGTATATGTATTGAATCCTCAGACCAACTCTTCAGTACACTCCTGGATCTCTTGAAGTCTTCAGAAGGACTGCCTTATCCTCCAGAGCACTACCCTGCTGCTAGAGGTGTGCCTTGTTTCTCAGAGGACTACCCTGATGCTTGATGTATGCCTTGTTTCTCAGAGGACTACCCTGCTGCTTGAGGCCTGCCTTGCTGCTTGAAGGCATGAGGCCCTCTTTTTGAACCCAGGACAACCAGAGTGACTCCAACGTTCAGTTGGGTTACCTTCTGTTTTGAGATACAGGGCCACAACAAACTCATAACCATCAGCCTTATGGGAACCGATGCAGTGTGATGCATCTCAATTCACGTCGTCACCTTGTAAGCCTCAGACTGCAAGCTCCATTGGAACCGATGCAGCTCCATGCATCTCAAAGCAAGGCATTGCTTTGCAACGTTAGCTTGGCGAGTCTTTGGCTCAATACAATGGGACCCATCTCGACACCAGACCTCGCAACGCAGCTCCTGCTCGGCTGCTTCATTGGCACCAACCCAGTGTATGCATCTCATCTCCTATTAAATTACTCCAAAGGCCTTGACGCAGCATGTCCCAAGCTAATTCGGACTTCGCATCTCAACCCCACGGACACAAAGTACTATCTTCAGCAGACAGAACTAAGGGCCAGATGCAGGAAACACTTTGCGACTCGCAAACGGCAAAATTAGCAGTTTGCGACTCGCAAATGCGTGTTTCCTATGCAGAAATGCATTTTGCGAGTCGGGAAAATGCATTTCCGAATCGCAAATAGGAAGGGGTGTTCCCTTCCTATTTGCGATTCGCAGTGGTATGCAATACCATTTGCGACCGCATATGCAGTCGCAAATGGTGTCACAGTTACCATCCACTTGAAGTGGATGGTAACCCACTCGCAAATTGGAAGGGGTCCCCATGGGACCCCTTCCCCTTTGTGAATGGACCACAAATTATTTTTTCAGGGCAGGTAGTGGTCCAAGGGACCACTACCTGCCCTGAAAAAATACCGAAACTAAAGGTTTCAGATTTTTTTTTAAGTGCAGCTCGTGTTCCTTTAAGGAAAACGGGCTACACTTAAAAAAAAAAAACTGCTTTATTTAAAAGCAGTCACGAACATGGAGGTCTGCTGACTACAGCAGGCCTCCATGTTTGCGAGTGCCCATAGTCGCTATGGGGCTGCAATTTGTGACCCACCTCATTAATATTAATGAGGTGGGTCTTCGTGACCCCATAGCGACTCGCAGACGGTGTCTGAGACACCGTTCTGCATACCAATTTGCGAGTTGCAAATTGCAAGTCGGAAGGACTCGCAATTTGCAACTCGCAAATTGGAGTTTTGCTACATCTGGCCCTTAGTCTTGTACGCTCCCTAGCAGTTGGCCCGAACTTGTTACTTTGATCTGTTCCAGTGCGACCAGATAACCGTAACTGGCACTCTGTGTTTCAAGGTGATATACTTACCTAAAACTTTGAAACTGCAGAGCTCAAGTTCTACTGATTGGATTTTTGTCATTCTAGTTTTATAGTTTTCTTTTATGTATTAAATTGCACTAGTTTTTTCTAAATTGGTTTGGGATTTTTCTTGTGTTGTATTTCCAATTTGTTATTATTTGTTGTGTGCCGCATAAACAGTTTGTACATTGCCTCTAAGTTAAGCTTGACTGCTTTTATGCCTAGCTCCCAGAGGGTTAAGCACAGGTTAATTTACTGAGTTTTGTGGTTCATCCTGACATGGGCCATACAGTACCCTCCTTCCCCAAGGAGCAGCAGTACCACCTGTATTTGGTCAGATTCAGTCATGCCAATAGACTGCAAGTAACAGATCATTGGACCAACTCATCTTCCAAGGGTTCCATCAATACCAGGCCAAATCGATTATGTAGTTATATTCACCAAGTACATCTGTAATGAGTCCCAACTATCTCTGGGCGTCCTGGCCACTGGAAATGTAGAATAGTATAGTTCCAGTTTAACATTACTGTATACTGTGTCTTTTAGCCACCTTTCCGCTGTAGGAACTTTCTCCCTCCCCCAAATGCAGGCCATTTGGCACTTTGCCAAAAGCAAAGCAAGGGAGACAAAGAGCCACAAGTCCTTCCCCCATTGCTGCAGTGCATCCTAACAGTGCCTTTTTTAGGGATTGCTGTAGGGGGCGTGTCAATCATGTCCAAAATCCAGAGAAACTCTTCTTCCCAGTACTCCCCTGTGCATGCACAGCATCGTGACACGAGCATAAAGTCTACGGCTGCGGCTTTGCATCTGTGGCAGGAGGAGTCTAGCCCCTTCCCCCAGCCACACTCGGAGGGATATGATATATAATTCATGCAAATACTTAAAGTGGATGAGGTGCAGCCTGCCATTATAGGCCCTACACACTCAGTCACACTCAGAGGTATATGATATAATTGATGCAAATATTTAAAGTGGATGAGGCACAGTCTGCCATTAGGGAGTAGTTCTTCCAACTGGCCATAGCAGCATAGCTATCCTTTATCTGTGAGATGCACCCCCAATTCAGCCTGCCATCATAATCTGGCCTGCAGCTTAGTAAACGGGACCTCTGTTTGTACTGAGCAGTAGAGGGTCATGACCAAGTATCTGTGAGATGAATTGGTTGTTAGTAGTCCCAGTGCTTTGCAAGACTGGGGCTCCAGCAGAAAGAAGGAGGGAGTAGTTCTGCATAGAGCATGGAGCCTGTACTTTAGTACACAAAAGTATCTATTGCTGAACAAGCCTCCCTGCCCACCCCCCCGGGCGGTCAAGGGACACACTGTTTCTGAAAATGTCTCCTATCTTGTGTGCTCCCCCCACTTGGCGTCTACAGAGTACCTGCTTCTCTTTGGTAAGTTGTACAAATTGGTAGGGGGACAGGGGTTGAATTGAGCAGTACAGTATCTGATGGTGCAGGCACTGTTGGATCCTATGCCATGCCCTCACAGGACAGTTCATGGTGTTTATCTCTGTATGGTTAGCTTTGTGGGGCTGGCCTGCCATTGAGTGCAGTGGGTGTGCAGTGTCTTGCCCCTTTGCTCATGCATCATATAGCGCTGATAATGCAACCAGAAATGTGTGAACTGCACCTACACACAGCTATAATACAGTTCAAAATCGAGGGCACCCAGCCTGTCCTGTTTAAATGGTTGGGTGAGCACCGCCCAACAAATTCTGAGTTGCTTTCCGTCCCACGCCAGGGTTGTCATCAGGGATCTAAGGGCCAGATGTATCATGCTTTTTTGGTATGTATGAATCCCAATTTGCGATTCGGTAACTTGTTACCGAATCGCAAATTGGAATTGTGACTACATACCGATTTGGTACTAGGAAGAGGCTTGTCAAGGGCATTCCTTCTAATACCGAATCGCAGAGGTATGTAGGAATGTTTTGTGACAGAAATGCGGTCGCAAAACATTCACATTTTACCACCTACTTCAAGTAGGTGAAAACCCATTTGCAAATGGGAAGGGGTCCCCAAGGGGTCCTCTTTGTGAATGCATGCAAAAACGTTTTTTAAGGGGCCACTGCCTACTCTTAAAAAATGAAAAGAATTCTTTTCATTTTTCTTTTTTAAACGCATCCCGTTTTCCTTGAAGGAAAACGGAATGCATTTAAAAAAAGATTGATTATTTTAAAGCAATCACAGACATGGTGGTCTGCTGAGCCCAGTAGGCCACCATCCCTGTGATTGTAGCCATTCACAATGTGTCGCAAATTGTGACCTACCTCATGAATGTTAATGAGGAAGATCGATTTGTGAGCCATTGGGAATCGCTAAATTTAACTCCTTGAGTTTGATACATTCAAATGGCAATTAACTAATTGCGATTTGCAAAAAATCGCAATTAGATAATCGTTGTTGTGAAAATTGATGCATCTGGCCCTAAGTGTTTAAAAAATGCTTGTACCAGTATTATGAGAACATTATAGAAGAGGCATAGGAATTTGGGTAGTACTACAATTTTTATTATAGCAAGCCTGCCAGGCAGTGACAGTGTATTTTCCATTTATTGATGTTCTTCTTCAGTTTAGAAATCACAATACCATAATTCTCCATGGCCCTTGTTGCCACGCCCCTACTGATCCAAATTCCAAGATATTTAGCTTATCGTATATCTCTCATAGTTGCACTTCC
Source organism: Pleurodeles waltl (assembly GCF_031143425.1). Taxonomy (NCBI): domain Eukaryota; kingdom Metazoa; phylum Chordata; class Amphibia; order Caudata; family Salamandridae; genus Pleurodeles; species Pleurodeles waltl. The sequence goes on from NC_090444.1 coordinate 639,938,724, forward strand.
CTCAACCTAAACAAAGAGCTTAAAAACCCTCCTTACCTACTCACACCCACACTATGAGTCCCCAAACTGCCAGTGAAACTCCTTCCCACTTCACCCACATATAAGCACCAACAAGCACCCATGACCAGCTCATCCAGGGTAGTAACAGAATGGGAATCACCCAGAGGTAAGCATAGCGTGCTGGTCATACAGCACCATCATCAAAGGAGGTTGATGTCTGCGCTGGCTGTTGAAGAAGGAATTCCTTGTTGCCCTCTAGTAGTTATGGAATTGTCTATGTGACCACCATGCAGTGGACTCTTTGGCAAGGGTCCAGTATGCTGGTCTGATAGTCTCATGCTTGTTGCACATCATTTCAAATAGATACAGTCCATCACTGATGCAGCAAGAACAGTACCCGATGAGAAATATAGGGGGGTCCATTCCCAGGCCACCTCAAAAACCATTCCTGCAATTTGAATCATGCTTGATATAGGGGTGGTAGAATGTTTGTGCCACATAATACCCCCATAGTGGATCTCTGATTGGGTCATTGAGGTCATAGCAGATCCCCGTGTATGGTTGCATTTATAATTTCACATCACTCAGATTCTCCCAGGGGGAGGTTTTGCCACCAGATAGGTCCTCTTTGACTTCTTAAGTAAAGCCTTTAAAAACCCATTGGCGCTCTGCGGTGTCCACAATAGGTAGGGTTTATTTTGGTGAGTAACTTTGAATCACACTGGTTATAACATAGCATAGAGGACTCCTGCTTGGTAGAGTTTGAGCTTTACGGGCAGAAAATTATGTCTGGACTCCTGGGCCACTCGAGTAAGGTCAGGGTAGAGGGAGATGGTGTTGCCATCAGACAACAGCGGCTGTTGCTTACAGGCCTGCCGGAGAGTCTCATCCTGGTCCCTGAAGTGGAAAGGTCTTGCAATGAAAGGGCACGGAGATGCCCCTGGCAGTGGCCTGGGCCCCAGCAACCTATGAGCTGTCTCCACTGAGAACAGAGGTGAGAAGTCATTTGGGCCGAAGAAACTCTTTAGTAGGTTTTCATTGTAGAATTACATTGGGCAGGTGTTGGTGGATTTTGACATTCCCACTAGGCACAGGTTATTTAATCTCGGTCGGGCCTCCAGGTCTTCGTTCTTATCCTGTATAACTTCAAGACTTTGAAAACTATAATGGTGGTGCACCACCGGAATAACAGTAGTTTAAAAAAAAAGTCCAATTCTCCTAAGGTAAGGATGAGACAAATCTTCTTTTATTGTTATTATTGTTTCTTTCCAATTCCAAAGCGTATTTTCACAAAGATCTTGTTACAGCATTGTAATGACAGAATGACAGCCAACGCGTTTCGCCCTTTAGCATAGGGTTTCTTCAGGGCTGTAACATAACATAAGACAATAATAAGAGGTAAAAAATAATAAAAAGAGGGCAAAAGTACATGATATACCAAAAACACCCTAATACGTAAATACACATAAAACAATATCACAACACAAGACATGTAAATACGAAAACAGAAATATATGCAAAGGTAAATGACAGTAAGTCAAATAAAGTTAAATGAGGAAAAAAGTGATACACGGAAAATATGATATAACGCAGGGAACTGGCATGGAAGTAGAATCGAACCCAAGATGTGAAAAATCAGTCAAAGAGTATTTGAAATAGGTAAGAGTGTAAGGTGCTACGAAAGAATAACGTTTAGCCCAGTGTGTGGGTCAAGGTAGTGCTCAAAACATGTATATATGTAGTGACAAATATAAAAAAGACAAGCATACCAATATAATGTCCAGTCGGTCAGATATGGCATATTCTTAAGAACATATATCTAATATGCCTAATAGAAAAGAAAAAAAGGGGGGGAGGGAGGAAGAGAAGAAGAGAAAGTAATAAGGGCCATATGTACTTGATGTCATAAAAACCGTGATAAAGTAATGAGTCTTGGTCAAAAGAAACCCAAAAGGTTATTTTACTTATGACATACATGTTAGCAAAGTAACTGTTGTGATTGTCACAATGTAGTAGTTGTCAGGCAAACAATAAAACCAAAAGGCAAAGAAGTCAAAAATACTGACAACATAAGTATCTACAAAAAATACAGGTGAAAGGAGATCATACCAAAGTTCGTTCGGACTCCCAACACTGCAATATCCATGGCCAAAGTTCCAGTAGAGGGCGAAATGTATGGATAGTAGTCCGGCGTTCCCGCGCCGGTCCCAGTTCTTCGTCTATCTCAGTCAGTCAGATGCAAAACACGTCTAGTTAAAACGCGTGATAACCCGGATGTCCGGGGAGGGCAGGCAATGGGTGTAAACATAGAAAGTGGACTGACTAATAGCGGCCATCTTAGGAAGTGTTAAAACATGTGTTGCTAGTGTTGTAGAGTGAAGAAAATATATTGCAACAAGTGTAGACATAGAAAATGGACTAGGAAGATGCGCCCATCTTAACCACTTCGCTGCCAGGCCTTTTCCCCCTCCTGTGCCAGGCCTTTTTTTGCCTATTTGGGGCAGTTCGCGCTTAGGCCCTCATAACTTTTTGTCCACATAAGCTAACCAAGCCAAATTTGCGTCCTTTTTTTCCAACATCCTAGCGATTCTAAAGGTACCCAGACTTTGTGGGTTCCCCTGAAGGAGGCCAAGAAATTGGCCAAAATACAGTGAAAATTTCGTTTTTTTCAAAAAAATTGGAAAAAGGGGCTGCAGAAGAAGGCTTGTGGTTTTTCCCCTGAAAATGGCATCAACAAAGGGTTTGCGGTGCTAAACTCAGCAGCTTCCCAGCTTTCAGGAACAGGCAGACTTGAATCCGAAAACCCAATTTTTCAACACAATTTTGGCATTTTACTGGGGCATACCCCATTTGTGCAATTTTTTGTGCTTTCAGCCTCCTTCCAGTCAGTGACCGGAATGGTCATGAAACCAATGCTGGATCCCAGAAACCTAAACATTTCTGAAAAGTAGACAAAATTCTGAATTCAGCAAGGGGTCATTTGTGTAGATCCTACAAGGGTTTCCTACAGAAAATAACAGCTGAAAAAGAAAAATATTGAAATTGAGGTGAAAAAAACATCAATTTTTCTCTACTTTTTACTCTGTAACTTTTCCCTGCAATGTCAGATTATCGAAAGCAATATACTGTTACGTCTGCTGGACTCCTCTGGTTGCGGGGATATATGGGGTTTGTAGGTTCATCAAGAACCCGAGGAACCCAGAGCCAATAAATGAGCTGCACCCTGCAGTGCGTTTTCATTCTATACCGGGTATACAGTAATTCATTTGCTGAAATATAAGGAGTAAAAAATAGCTATCAAGAAAACCTTTGCATTTCCAAAAAGGGCACAAGATAAGGTGTTGAGGAGCAGTGGTTATTTGCACATCTCTGAATTCCGGGGTGACCATAGTAGCACGTGAATTACATGGAATTTCTCAAATAGATGTCTTTTTTACACACACCCCTATATTTGGAAGGAATAAATGTAGAGAAAGACAAGGGGCAATAACACTTGTTTTGCTATTCTATGTTCCCCCAAGTCTCCCGATAAAAATGATACCTCACTTGTTTGGGTAGGCCTAGCGCCCGCGACAGGATATGCCCCAAAACACAACGTGGACACATCACAGAAAACAGAGCTGTTTTTAGCAAAGTGACTACCTGTAGATTTTGGCCTCTAGCTCAGCCGGCACCTAGGGAAACCTACCAAACCTGTGCATTTCTGAAAACTAGAGACCTAGGGGAATCCAAGGAGGGGTGACTTGTGTGGCTCGGACCAGGTTCTGTTACCCAGAATCCTTTGCAAACCTCAAAATTTGGCTAAAAAAACACATGTTCCTCACATTTCTGTGGCAGAAAGTTCTGGAATCTGAGAGGAGCGACAAATTTCCTTCCACCCAGCATTCCCCCACGTCTCCCGATAAAAATGATACCTCACTTGTGTGGGTAGGCCTAGCGCCCGCGACAGGATATGCCCCAAAACACAACCTGGACACTTCACAGAAAACAGAGCTGTTTTTAGCATAGTGACTACCTGTAGATTTTGGCCTCTAGCTCAGCCGCCACCTAGGGAAACCTACCAAACCTGTGCATTTCTGAAAACTAGAGACCTAGGGGAATCCAAGGAGGGGTGACTTGTGTGGCTCGGACCAGGTTCGGTTACCCAGAATCCTTTGCAAACCTCAAAATTTGGCTAAAAAAACACATGTTCCTCACATTTCTGTGGCAGAAAGTTCTGGAATCTGAGAGGAGCCACAAATTTCCTTCCACCTAGCGTTCCCCCACGTATCCCGATAAAAATGATACCTCACTTGTGTGGGTAGGCCTAGCGCCCGCGACAGGATATGCCCCAAAACACAACGTGGACATATCACAGAAAACAGAGCTGTTTTTAGCAAAGTGACTACCTGTAGATTTTGGCCTCTAGCTCAGCCGCCACCTAGGGAAACCTACCAAACATGTGCATTTCTGAAAACTAGAGACCTAGGGGGATCCAAGGAGGGGTGACATGCGGGGCTCGGACCAGGTTCTGTTACCCAGAATCCTTTGCAAACCTCAAAATTTGGCTAAAAAAACACATGTTCCTCACATTTCTGTGGCAGAAAGTTCTGGAATCTGAGAGGAGCCACAAATTTCCTTCCACCCAGCGTTCCCCCACGTCTCCCGATAAAAATGATACCTCACTTGTGTGGGTAGGCCTAGCGCCCGCGACAGGATATGCCCCAAAACACAACGTGGACATATCACAGAAAACAGAGCTGTTTTTAGCAAAGTGACTACCTGTAGATTTTGGCCTCTAGCTCAGCCGCCCACTAGGGAAACCTACCAAACCTATGCGTTTCTGAAAACTAGAGACCTAGGGGAATCCAAGGAGGGGTGACTTGTGTGGCTCGGACGAGGTTCTGTTACCCAGAATCCTTTGCAAACCTCAAAATTTGGCTAAAAAAACACATGTTCCTCACATTTCTGTGGCAGAAAGTTCTGGAATCTGAGAGGAGCTACAAATTTCCTTCCACCCAGTGTTCCCCCAAGTCTCCCGATAAAAATGATACCTCACTTGCGTGGGTAGGCCTAGCGCCGGCGACAGGAAACACCCCAAAGCGCAACGTGGACACATCCTAAATTTTGGAAAAAAACAGAGGTGTTTTTTGCGAAGTGCCTACCTGTAGATTTTGGCCTCTAGCTCAGCCGGCACCTAGGGAAACCTACCAAACCTGTGCATTTCTGAAAACTAGAGACCTAGGGGAATCCAAGGAGGGGTGACTTGCGGGGCTCGGACCAGGTTCTGTTACCCAGAATCCTTTGCAAACCTCAAAATTTGGCTAAAAAAACACATGTTCCTCACATTTCTGTGGCAGAAAGTTCTGGAATCTGAGAGGAGCAACAAATTTCCTTCCACCCAGCATTCCCCCACGTCTCCCGATAAAAATGATACCTCACTTGTGTGGGTAGGCCTAGCGCCCGCGACAGGATATGCCCCAAAACACAACCTGGACACATCACAGAAAACAGAGCTGTTTTTAGCATAGTGACTACCTGTAGATTTTGGCCTCTAGCTCAGCCGCCACCTAGGGAAACCTACTAAACCTGTGCATTTCTGAAAACTAGAGACCTAGGGGAATCCAAGGAGGGGTGACTTGTGTGGCTCGGACCAGGTTCGGTTACCCAGAATCCTTTGCAAACCTCAAAATTTGGCTAAAAAAACACATGTTCCTCACATTTCTGTGGCAGAAAGTTCTGGAATCTGAGAGGAGCCACAAATTTCCTTCCACCTAGCGTTCCCCCACGTATCCCGATAAAAATGATACCTCACTTGTGTGGGTAGGCCTAGCGCCCGCGACAGGATATGCCCCAAAACACAACGTGGACATATCACAGAAAACAGAGCTGTTTTTAGCAAAGTGACTACCTGTAGATTTTGGCCTCTAGCTCAGCCGCCACCTAGGGAAACCTACCAAACATGTGCATTTCTGAAAACTAGAGACCTAGGGGGATCCAAGGAGGGGTGACTTGCGGGGCTCGGACCAGGTTCTGTTACCCAGAATCCTTTGCAAACCTCAAAATTTGGCTAAAAAAACACATGTTCCTCACATTTCTGTGGCAGAAAGTTCTGGAATCTGAGAGGAGCCACAAATTTCCTTCCACCCAGCGTTCCCCCACGTCTCCCGATAAAAATGATACCTCACTTGTGTGGGTAGGCCTAGCGCCCGCGACAGGATATGCCCCAAAACACAACGTGGACATATCACAGAAAACAGAGCTGTTTTTAGCAAAGTGACTACCTGTAGATTTTGGCCTCTAGCTCAGCCGCCACCTAGGGAAACCTACCAAACCTATGCATTTCTGAAAACTAGAGACCTAGGGGAATCCAAGGAGGGGTGACTTGTGTGGCTCGGACGAGGTTCTGTTACCCAGAATCCTTTGCAAACCTCAAAATTTGGCTAAAAAAACACATGTTCCTCACATTTCTGTGGCAGAAAGTTCTGGAATCTGAGAGGAGCTACAAATTTCCTTCCACCCAGTGTTCCCCCAAGTCTCCCGATAAAAATGATACCTCACTTGCGTGGGTAGGCCTAGCGCCGGCGACAGGAAACACCCCAAAGCGCAACGTGTACACATCCTAAATTTTGGAAAAAAACAGAGGTGTTTTTTGCGAAGTGCCTACCTGTAGATTTTGGCCTCTAGCTCAGCCGGCACCTAGGGAAACCTACCAAACCTGTGCATTTCTGAAAACTAGAGACCTAGGGGAATCCAAGGAGGGGTGACTTGCGGGGCTCGGACCAGGTTCTGTTACCCAGAATCCTTTGCAAACCTCAAAATTTGGCTAAAAAAACACATGTTCCTCACATTTCTGTGGCAGAAAGTTCTGGAATCTGAGAGGAGCTACAAATTTCCTTCCACCCAGCGTTCCCCCACGTCTCCCGATAAAAATGATACCTCACTTGTGTGGGTAGGCCTAGCGCCCGCGACAGGATATGCCCCAAAACACAACGTGGACATATCACAGAAAACAGAGCTGTTTTTAGCAAAGTGACTACCTGTAGATTTTGGCCTCTAGCTCAGCCGCCACCTAGGGAAACCTACCAAACCTGTGCATTTCTGAAAACTAGAGACCTAGGGGGATCCAAGGAGGGGTGACTTGCGGGGCTCGGACCAGGTTCTGTTACCCAGAATCCTTTGCAAACCTCAAAATTTGGCTAAAAAAACACATGTTCCTCACATTTCTGTGGCAGAAAGTTCTGGAATCTGAGAGGAGCTACAAATTTCCTTCCACCCAGCGTTCCCCCACGTCTCCCGATAAAAATGATACCTCACTTGTGTGGGTAGGCCTAGCGCCCGCGACAGGATATGCCCCAAAACACAACGTGGACATATCACAGAAAACAGAGCTGTTTTTAGCAAAGTGACTACCTGTAGATTTTGGCCTCTAGCTCAGCCGCCACCTAGGGAAACCTACCAAACCTGTGCATTTCTGAAAACTAGAGACCTAGGGGGATCCAAGGAGGGGTGACTTGCAGGGCTCGGACCAGGTTCTGTTACCCAGAATCCTTTGCAAACCTCAAAATTTGGCTAAAAAAACACATGTTCCTCACATTTCTGTGGCAGAAAGTTCTGGAATCTGAGAGGAGCCACAAATTTCCTTCCACCCAGCGTTCCCCCACGTCTCCCGATAAAAATGATACCTCACTTGTGTGGGTAGGCCTAGCGCCCGCGACAGGATATGACCCAAAACACAACGTGGGCATATCACAGAAAACAGAGCTGTTTTTAGCAAAGTGACTACCTGTAGATTTTGGCCTCTAGCTCAGCCGCCACCTAGGGAAACCTACCAAACCTGTGCATTTCTGAAAACTAGAGACCTAGGGGGATCCAAGGAGGGGTGACTTGCGGGGCTCGGACCAGGTTCTGTTACCCAGAATCCTTTGCAAACCTCAAAATTTGGCTAAAAAAACACATGTCCCTCACATTTCTGTGGCAGAAAGTTCTGGAATCTGAGAGGAGCTACAAATTTCCTTCCACCCAGCGTTCCCCCAAGTCTCCCGATAAAAATGATACCTCACTTGCGTGGGTAGGCCTAGCGCCGGCGACAGGAAACACCCCAAAGCGCAACGTGGACACATCCTAAATTTTGGAAAAAAACAGAGGTGTTTTTTGCGAAGTGCCTACCTGTAGATTTTGGCCTCTAGCTCAGCCGCCACCTAGGGAAACCTACCAAACCTGTGCATTTCTGAAAACTAGAGACCTAGGGGAATCCAAGGAGGGGTGACTTGCGGGGCTCGGACCAGGTTCTGTTACCCAGAATCCTTTGCAAACCTCAAAATTTGGCTAAAATAACACATGTTCCTCACATTTCTGTGGCAGAAAGTTCTGGAATCTGAGAGGAGCTACAAATTTCCTTCCACCCAGCGTTCCCCCACGTCTCCCGATAAAAATGATACCTCACTTGTGTGGGTAGGCCTAGCGCCCGCGACAGGATATGCCCCAAAACACAACGTTGACATATCACAGAAAACAGAGCTGTTTTTAGCAAAGTGACTACCTGTAGATTTTGGCCTCTAGCTCAGCCGCCACCTAGGGAAACCTACCAAACCTGTGCATTTCTGAAAACTAGAGACCTAGGGGGATCCAAGGAGGGGTGACTTGCGGGGCTCGGACCAGGTTCTGTTACCCAGAATCCTTTGCAAACCTCAAAATTTGGCTAAAAAAACACATGTTCCTCACATTTCTGTGGTAGAAAGTTCTGGAATCTGAGAGGAGCTACAAATTTCCTTCCACCCAGCGTTCCCCCAAGTCTCCCAATAAAAATGATACCTCACTTGCGTGGGTAGGCCTAGCGCCGGCGACAGGAAACACCCCAAAGCGCAACGTGGACACATCCTAAATTTTGGAAAAAAACAGAGGTGTTTTTTGCGAAGTGCCTACCTGTAGATTTTGGCCTCTAGCTCAGCCGCCACCTAGGGAAACCTACCAAACCTGTGCATTTCTGAAAACTAGAGACCTAGGGGAATCCAAGGAGGGGTGACTTGCGGGGCTCGGACCAGGTTCTGTTACCCAGAATCCTTTGCAAATCTCAAAATTTGGCTAAAATAACACATGTTCCTCACATTTCTGTGGCAGAAAGTTCTGGAATCTGAGAGGAGCTACAAATTTCCTTCCACCCAGCGTTCCCCCACGTCTCCCGATAAAAATGATACCTCACTTGTGTGGGTAGGCCTAGCGCCCGCGACAGGATATGCCCCAAAACACAACGTGGACATATCACAGAAAACAGAGCTGTTTTTAGCAAAGTGACTACCTGTAGATTTTGGCCTCTAGCTCAGCCGCCACCTAGGGAAACCTACCAAACCTGTGCATTTCTGAAAACTAGAGACCTAGGGGGATCCAAGGAGGGGTGACTTGCGGGGCTCGGACCAGGTTCTGTTACCCAGAATCCTTTGCAAACCTCAAAATTTTGCTAAAAAAACACATGTTCCTCACATTTCTGTGGCAGAAAGTTCTGGAATCTGAGAGGAGCCACAAATTTCCTTCCACCCAGCGTTCCCCCACGTCTCCCGATAAAAATGATACCTCACTTGTGTGGGTAGGCCTAGCGCCCGCGACAGGATATGCCCCAAAACACAACGTGGACATATCACAGAAAACAGAGCTGTTTTTAGCAAAGTGACTACCTGTAGATTTTGGCCTCTAGCTCAGCCGCCACCTAGGGAAACCTACCAAACCTGTGCCTTTCTGAAAACTAGAGACCTAGGGGGATCCAAGGAGGGGTGACTTGCGGGGCTCGGACCAGGTTCTGTTACCCAGAATCCTTTGCAAACCTCAAAATTTGGCTAAAAAATCACATGTTCCTCACATTTCTGTGGCAGAAAGTTCTGGAATCTGAGAGGAGCTACAAATTTCCTTCCACCCAGCGTTCCCCCAAGTCTCCCGATAAAAATGATACCTCACTTGCGTGGGTAGGCCTAGCGCCTGCGGCAGGAAACACCCCAAAGCGCAACGTGGACACATCCACAATTTTGGGAGAAAACAGTGCCTACCTGCGGATTTTGGCCTGTAGCTCACCCGGCGCCTAGGGAAACTTACCAAACCAGTGCATTTCTGAAAACTAGAGACCTAGGGGAATCCAAGGAGGGGTGACTTGCGGGGCTCGGACCAGGTTCTGTTACCCAGAATCCTTTGCAAACCTCAAAATTTGGCTAAAAAAACACATGTTCCTCACATTTCTGTGGCAGAAAGTTCTGGAATCTGATAGGAGCCACAAATTTCCTTCCACCCAGCGTTCCCCCAAGTCTCCCGATAAAAATGATACCTCACTTGTGTGGGTGGCCCAGGTGCCTGCAACATAATAAGGCCCAAAACCTGAAGGGATAGAAGGGATAGCACAGCAAGTTTATAAGGGCATATTCTTTTATACATCTTTAGACGGACTCTGCTTTGGGGACCCACATAAGTGAGGTGTCATTTTACTTGGGAGACTGAGGGGAAAACTGGGGAGTAGGAATTTTGTGCTGGAGCGGTGATCCTACTAAGAAAAATCAGGAAAATATGCTTTTTTATGCAAATTGTGAGGTTTACAGAGGAGTCTGGGTAAGAAAATGTTGGGGGAGCCACACAAGCCACACCTCCCTAGACTCCTTGGGGTGCCTAGTTTTAAAAAGTTTCTGGGTTTTGTAGGTTTCCCTACATGACGGCCGCACCCAGGACCAAAAACATAGGTGGGCCCTCCCCCCCAAACACAGGTATTTTTGGAATATATCACTTTGATGTGTGCACATACGTCCGTGATGTGCCAAACACTAAAATTGTGAAAAGAAACACACTTAGGTTATGTGAAGAAGACCCCTCACCCACCAACCAAGTTGGTGGCATGCTTCATCATCGGGGTCCCACCTGAGGCACCTAGCGTGTCTCAAGTGTGCTGCGACGCCTGATTACAGCGGAGCAGGTTTTGTCATTTGTACCACACATACTGGTTGGATTTGGCACGAGGGTGAGTGATGGTTCAGTAGATCAAATTTTATTAACAAGAGATTTCACAAAAGTGAAATGCACTGGTAATAACTGAAAGGCCAAAAAACTGAACCAATGACTCACAGCTCGTGAGCTGTAAAGCCACGACAAGGCACCAACCGCTTTACAGTCCATTCACACACCTTTCATACATGACATGCACTAGACCATTCACGCCGCCAGCCACGGGCCCAGCACATTACAAGACTCGCATCCACAGACAGCGCCAGTCAAGGGCCCATCACTTTCATACGCCCACATGCCTGATACAGCAATCACACCAGCTGATGAGTGTGTGGACTGGCGTTTGGCCGGCACTGCCAGCCAAGCGCCACCCCACCCACACCACCAGCCAAGCGCCACCCCACACACTCCGCCAGCCCAGCGCCACCCCACACACACCGCCAGCCCAGCGCCACCCCACACACACCGCCAGCCAAGCGCCACCCCACACACACCGCCAGCCAAGCGCCACCCCACACACACCGCCAGCCAAGCGCCACCACACCCACGCCGCCAGCCAAGCGCCACTCTACACATGCCATCCCCTTTTTTTTGTTTTTAAACAACAAAGAAACCACTAATCATAAATTAGTACAAAACTACAAACACAAAAGCTCTAACTGAATACATGACTAATGCCAACCGTAAAACCGAACATATAAAAATATAAAACACCAGTTTACGCTCACGGAATTTCCCAATAATTCTTCTGTGTGTGGTAGCTCCTGAAACAGCCACCCACACACAGCCCAGGCTTTGAAGGACAATCAGGGCAGTACATCCTAGTCTCCTTACTGATACCTCTTCGAGCACAGACTCTACATCTCTTAGCAGGAAAGTTTTTTTTGGCCGTGGGAGGAATGTGCTCAGCAAAGTGACGATCTTTCAATCTAGCCACATCCTCCACCACTGCTTCTCTAGGAACTCTTGCCTGTTCCAGCACAACAAGGCTAGCTATGATAGACTCCTGAAATTTCACAAATGTCATCCTTGACTCTGGAGAACTATCCTTAAACACAACAAAAGCATTAAAAGTTGCCAAGTGGAACAAGTGAAGCGCTAATTTCTTATACCACACATAAGACTTACGAGCAGCAGTGTAAGGTTCTAACCTCTGATCTACTCTATCAACACCACCCATGTGCTTATTATAGTCTAAGATGCACACAGGTTTGCGCACTTCGGCAACCTGACCCCAAACAGCCACAGGTGAAGTACTCTCATCATGGATGGTGCTTAGCATGTATACATCCCTCTTGTCTACAAATTTCAGAGCTAGCAGCTCATCATTCCGCAAGGCACTGCACTGTCCCTTCTCAAGTTTTTTACAGACAAGCTCTTTTGGATAGCCTTTCCGATTAGAGCGGATTGTGCCACAAGCAACAGTGTCCACTCTGAACAACTCCTTGAACAACCGAACTCCAGTGTAGAAGTTATCTACATATAAATGGTGACCTTTGTTAAACAGTCGTCTACCAAGTTCCCACACAATTTTCTCACTAACTCCAAAAGTGGGAGGACAACCAGGGGGGTCAATATTGGAATCCCTACCAGTGTAGACCCGGAAATTATAAACATATCCTGTACTACTTTCTGACAGCATATACAATTTAATTCCATACCGTGCCCTCTTGCTAGGAATGTACTGCCTAAAAACCAAACGACCCTTGAACAGGACCAAAGACTCATCTACAGATATTTCTTTCCCTGGAACATAGATCTCTGAAAACCGATCTACCAAATGATCAAGGACAGGTCTAATCTTAAAAAGACGGTCAGAATCAGGATGATCTCGTGGCAAGGCTAAAGCATTATCTACAAAATGCAACATCCGAAGAAGAAGCTCATACCGGTTACGACTCATGATGGCAGGAAATATAGCAGTTGCCATCAAGGGACTAGTAGACCAATATGAAGACAGCGACGGCTTCCTTATCAGCCCCATCAAAAAAGTTAAACCCAAGAACTTTTTCAACTCTTCCAGATTTGTGGGAATCCACCGGCTAGCTCTAGAGTGTGGCCTAAGTCTGGCAGCGTTGTCCCTCAAAAACTGCTCTGCATACAAATTAGTCTGCTCAACAATCTCTTCCAAAAATATATCGTCCATAAACAACTCAAAAAAGTTGACGGGCAAAAAGTTTTCCGTATTAACTCGACACCCTGGAAAACCAGTAAACGCAGGCAACTGTGGCTGCTCCATGTTTGGTGCAACCCATGCGTCAGGTCTTCCAATGGGAAGCCTTTCAGCCGCTGGCTCCTGCACCATTGGCACATCACTGTCCTCCTCTAAAACAGGCCCTTCATCAGCACTGAGAGTGGCTTCATCATCAGATGATTCATCTCTGACAGAAAATTCACTTCCAGAATCCTGCACTTCCTCCTCCGCCTCAGATGCAGAGTCAGTCTCATATTCATGGTCAGAAGATGACTCAAAAAGCACACTAACAACCTGCTGAGCGGTCATCCTACGGCTGGCCATGATCCTTCCTACTAAAATTAACTGGACAAATACACCACCAACAACCAGCACTGTGTAAGATAAGTAACAAAGTATAGGTTTATCACTAAGAATTATAAACTCAAAAACTATACTGCTCACTTGCCTGAAAAAGCTTGACTCACCAGCAACTACTCTGCACAGCCACAGCAATCACCAACGATATCCCACTAAAAAGAGAAAAAAAAAAGCAAATTAGACATAAGACAACACAATAATCATTGTGCATAACTCTAAGGACAATTTCACACACAATCCTGCATTCAGTACACCACCTACAAACATGTCATTCATGCATTGCAACAATACTCACTTGGAGTAAATTTATTTACTTACCTAAAACATGCAACTACGCAAACCGCAGGACAACTACTGCCAAAACTGCAACAAGCCACAGCAAAGTCAGCAAAAGCTTTGAACTAAAACAAAAAGGAGAAAAACTGTTATTATCATAAAAGTAAATACTTCGCCAGTTGAGAAACACTCCGCCACTAACCATTTTTTCATTTTCCCGTGTCTAGTCTTCTCTGCTTGGGGGAAGATGGGCCTAAAAAAAAAATAGGCCAATCTACCCCCAAGGGGAGGGGGCAGAAATCACCCAGATTACATTGCACCCTTTGGGGGGGGGCGACCCTTGCCCAAGGTGCCACACCCCCACACAAAGCACACACACACATACATAGTATCCCTGGCGCTATGGGGATTCTGCCCCCCTTGGGGACAGAAAGGCCTAAAAAATAGGCATATCTGCCCCCTAGGGGGGCAGAACTGCCCAAAAACACATGTGGGCCCCTGGGGGCGACCCTTGCCCAAGGGGCCACCCCCCAACACAAAAAATAAAAATCAACAATAAAATCCCTGGTGTCTAGTGGCTTTCTGCCCCCCTTGGGGGCAGATCGGGCTAAAAATAGGGCCAATCTGCCCCCAAGGGGGGCAGAAACGACAATAAATACATTGCGCCCCTGGGGGGAGCGACCCTTGCCCAAGGGACCACCCCCCAACACAAAGCACACATACATACATACTATTTCTGGCGCTATTGGGATTCTGCCCCCCTTGGGGGCAGAAAGGCCTAAAAAAAATAGGCCTCTCTGCCCCCAAGGGGGGCAGAACTGCCCAAAAATACATGGGGGCCCCTGGGGGCGACCCTTGCCCAAGGGGCCGCCCCCCAACACAAAAAATACACATCAACAATAAAATCCCTGGTGTCTAGTGGCTTTCTGCCCCCCTTGGGGGCAGATCGGCCTAAAAATAGGGCCAATCTGCCCCCAAGGGGGGCAGAAACGACAATAAATACATTGCGCCCCTGGGGGGAGCGACCCTTGCCCAAGGGGCCACCCCCCAACACAAAGCACACATACATACATACTATTTCTGGCGCTATTGGGATTCTGCCCCCCTTGGGGGCAGAAAGGCCTAAAAAAAATAGGCCTCTCTGCCCCCAAGGGGGGCAGAACTGCCCAAAAATACATGAGGGCCCCTGGGGGCGACCCTTGCCCAAGGGGCCGCCCCCCAACACAAAAAATACACATCAACAATAAAATCCCTGGTGTCTAGTGGCTTTCTGCCCCCCTTGGGGGCAGATCGGCCTAAAAATAGGGCCAATCTGCCCCCAGGGGGGGCAGAAACGACGTAAAATACATTTGCCCCCAAAGGGGAGCGACCCTTGCCCAAGGGGCCGCCCCCCAACACAAAAAATACAAATCAACAATAAAGTCCCTGGTGTCTAGTGGCTTTCTGCCCCCCTTGGGGGCAGATCGGCCTAAAAATAGGGCCAATCTGCCCCCAGGGGGGGCAGAAACGACGTAAAATACATGTGCCCCCAAAGGGGAGCGACCCTTGCCCAAGGGGCCGCCCCCCAACACAAAAAATACACAGCAACAATAAAATCCCTTTTGTCTAGTGGCTTTCTGCCCCCCTTGGGGGCAGATCGGCCTAAAAATAGGGCCAATCTGCCCCCAGGGGGGGCAGAAACGACGTAAAAAGCATGTGCCCCCAAAGGGGAGCGACCCTTGCCCAAGGGGTCGCTCCCCTACACTAATATTCACTCACACACACACACATACAGAAATCCCTGGTGTCTAGTGGGCATTCCTGCTGCCCGATCGCATCGCGATCGGGCAGCAGGAATGCTCAAAGAGACATCGAGGGAAAGGAAAACCCTTTCCTTTCCCTCGATGCATCTCTGAGAGCACCCCCACCCCGCACGAAGGTGAAAAACTCACCTTCTCCCTTAGACACGCTGGAAGCAAATGGCTTCCAGCGCGTCATTCCCCGTTTCCACGAAATCAGCGCGCGATCATTCTGGTATTACAAAGACGAAGTGAATATCACAAGGTAAAAATAGAAGATGGACTAGCACAAAGTGACCATCTTAAAAGTAATAAGAGGAACGTTACTAGTGTTATAGAATATAAATAAGTAACACAAGAGGAAAAATAGAGAGGACAGCAAAGAAAGGGAGGGGGGAAGGAGGGGCGGGGAGCAATCAAATATCTACATACAGAGGTGCTCAGTATCCCACAGAATCCAAAAAAATTGAGAAGAGCAGGCTTATTTAACAATTGCTGAATTAACAATTCGAATGTACTGATCACACAGAATATTTTTTTTACAAATCATTAATCATATGTAAAGAGTGTCAATGAAAGACGTTATTAATAACAAAAATTGAAATCACCTATAGGAGAATACCGTAATTGGTAACCCCATTACTAAATAGTGTTGTTGATTTAAACCAAGTTACATTGAGCAGCAATATGCAAAGTCCCCGACATAATAGGAAACAATATACAAAAAGAAGTACTGTAGTCACATAGTCATAACAAAAGCCATACCTTAAATACACAATTCGGGCTGCAAAAGAGGTAAGAACATGGCACATTATTATAAGAAATAGGGAAATTCATTATCAGTATTGTGGCCTAGTTCGACTGCTCGTAGGCGGAAGATCCAAGCTGCCTCCCTTTGACGCAAAGTTCCCTATTGCCTCCTCTTGAATGGGGAGGAATGTGGTCTATTCCTTGAAACCAAATATGTGTATCATTTGGGTGAACCAATGCGATATGAGAATTAAGTGGATATCTGCTATCGTTATTCTTGATGGCACGTAAATGTTCCTGTATCCTTAATTTTAAAGATCGTATAGTGCTTACCACATAAATCTTATTACATACACATCCTAGGACATAAATCACAGATTTTGTATTACAATTAATAAACTGCTTGATAGTGTATGTCATAGCGGTGTTTTAACACAATTGTTTGGACCTATCCAAGCCATGAGCACAGATATTACATTTGTGACATGTGAAAAAGCCCATTGGTTTCGAGGAGAGCCAAGTGGTTGTATTTGTGACTGATACATAGCTGGGGCATAGTTGATCCTTAAGTGTTGTACCCCTACAATAGGTAATCTTAGGTGTTCTAGATACAAGTCCTTTGAGTCCTGGAACATCAATCAACAAATGCCAGTGGCGTTTTAAAATCTTAAAAATATCTCGGCTGAAGATTGAATATCGGGTCACAAAGGACAGCTGTTCCGTGCCTTTCTTTTTATCCCTGTGGGATTTTCCAGTCAGAGTTTCTTTCCTAGAGATTCCCTTGATACATTTTTCCACTTTGGACAGGATCTTATCATCGTATCCTCTTTTAATGAATCTCTGTTTGACATGTTGAATTTGTGTAAAACATTTGTCATTAGTACTGCAATTCCGTCTCACTCGCACCATCTTGCCGAAGGGAATATTCTGGATCACAGATTGTGGATGAGCGCTCATAGCATGAAGGAGAATATTACAAGCTGTAGACTTCCTGAATAAGACACTGTATACAGTCAAGTTCTATGAAGAATCTAATGTCAAGGAAGTCAATAGTATCCTTACTATAGTGTAAAATCAATTTGACATTGTATAGATTATTGTTAAGTAAAGCATAGTACATAGTTGTTCAATTGTCCAATTCCAAAATACGATAATATCATCTATGTACCTCCCCCAGAAGACAATGAATTCCGTCCATTGGGAAGCATTTTTCCCTCAAGCGTGTATCTTCTCATATCAGCCCATAAACAAACATGCATATGATGGGGCAAATTTTGAACCCATTGCGGTCCCTTGTATTTGTTGAAACCACTGCGTGTTGTGCAAAAAGTAATTTTTAGACAAAATGATATCAATCATCTCTACTAGCATCTGATTATGTGCATAGCGATCAGTAGATCGAGTATTCAAAAAAGAGGTGATCGCTTCAATACCAAAGGGTTTTTGGATACAGGTATATAGGCTGTTCACATCCATAGTAACGAACAGAAGATCATCAGACCAAGGGAAGTCATCACATTTATTCATAATATCTTTACTATCCTGTATAAAGGAAGGTAAATTGCTAACAAATTTTTGTAGAAAGGAATCAATGTATTCTGAGAGTTTCTCAGTTGGAGAATCAATACCGAATATAATAGGTCGCCCTGGGGGGAAGTCACCCCCTTTATGTATTATCGGTAAAATATATATACAGGGATATCTCTGGTTTTTAACAACAAGATATGTGTATTCATCATCAGAGAGCAGACCAGATTCGTGCCATCCCCAAAGTTTGTGATTAATGTAATCCGTCAATTCACCAATGGGATTGATTTTAAGGTTTTTGTAACACGAGGTATCAGCCAGTTGTCTATTTTGACATTCCCACTAGGCACAGGTTATTTCATCTCAGCCGGGCCTCCAGGTCTTCGTTCTTATCCTGTATAACTTCAAGACTTTCGCCATGCATGCCAGGGTCTTGTGGGTTTTCACCTGATCGTTATCTCTAGTGGAGATCAAAGTACAGCAGCAATGGTGGCAGTGATACCCTAGTGCCAACTGGAAGTGGGGAGATCCACATCCCCAGGTCCTGGTACCTAACTTTGGGCCTGATTTAGAGTTTGGTGGATGGAGTTACTCCATCACAAACATGACGGATATACAGTCTTCTATATTTCAATTCCAGTATAGTCTATGGAGATCATAATACAATGGACGGGATATATGTCACATTTGTAACGGAGTAACCTGTCCACTAAACTCTAAATCAGGCCCTTTTTAAATAAGTGTTTTTGGACCATGAGGTTGCCTAGAGATGCACAGGGCCTTGAGGAGGATTGGTGAGTCAGTCTCTGAAAGCACATTTTCAGGGAACGTAAGGATGCCTTGTTAGCCCTAGGGAAAGGGAACAGGATGAGGTATCCATCTTTAAAAATACTCTTACCAGGAGGTATGGTCTCATACCTGAGAATTACAGGCAGATGTTTAGGGACAGTCCCTATAGTTCTAGGTGGGTTTTGTAGATCACTTTTGCACGGCAATGGATGGTTGGGTGAAGGGCAATAATGTGGATGACTAGAAGGGGCTGCATAATCGGATTGCCAGGGAGTGCATGTACAGCCATTGTTTAAAAGAACTGTGCCAACACCTGGTGGATAGTAAGCTCACTGTCCCAAGGGAGATTGTTAAGAAGGCAGACCACTGGCTCAGCACAAGGGTTCACAAGAAGGTATCTGGGTGTGGCACCAAGAAGGGTGGTTGAAGTTCCCCCCAGCAGAGTGAGGGGGAGGTCCGAGGTGACACAGACAATTCCTATAGTAGGGTAGGGAACATTGAGGATGTTCTGGTAGACAGCGTCCCATTTCCAACCCTGCTGCTTTGACCGTTCTTAGTTAAGACACAAGCAGAGGGATTCTGTCACAATAAACCACCCACTCATGGGATCTCTAGAGGGGTAGCCACTGTGGCCGTGGGGGGAGTAGACCCCAGTGCAGGTTTGTAGAAGATACCCTGATCTCACTGTTTTAGGAGATAGACTCAGATGGTAGACTTAAGATCCTTGTCTTTTTCATCAGATCATATGAATGGGATCCCTCTTAGTGCTGTGAGGGATACTGGTGCCAGCCAAACCATGGTGGTGGAAAGGTTGGTTTCCCCAGATCAGTACACTGGACAGGTGTATAGGGTGAGTCAAGCCCTTGGGCATGGTTTTGTCTGCCCTGTGGCTTTGGTATCCCTAAATTGGGGTGGAGAAGTGGCCCTGAGGAGGTCATAGTTGGTCCCCAGCTGCACATTGATTGCAGTTGAAGAAATGAGTTACCACCAGTGTTAGAAGTGCGAGGAGGGGCGGCCTGCCCAGGGTGCCATAATAGCTCTGGTTTCTGGGGGAGCTACTCCCACAGGGAGAGAATAAAGGTCCAGATAGAGGGACAGGAAGTGGAAACAGTCCACCGCGAAAGGAACTGTAGATCGTGGGTTGCCTGCTCTGAGAACAGAGCCCCCAAGAATACTCCTCAGTGGGAAGGCCACTTCTGACTTATAAGTGCCCCCACTGTCACTGAGACAGGGGGCTGGTGACCTGCACTATATGGACCCCTACATTAAACAGACAGAATCTATCGCCCTTGAATCAAGTGGTGGTTCCCCTTGGAAGCCTTGGCTTGCCAGCCAACCTATTCAGCCTCCGGGTACAGACCCTGGGCTGAGTGGGCAATTTCAGGCTACCAACCCTGTGCTCTTGGGTAGGAGAATAGAGGTAGGGTGCCTAACACCCGAGGCCGTTGCCCGCCACTTTGAGAAACCTTGCAGGTCAGAGAACCCTCAAGAGCAGTTATGGAACTCCATGCCAGTCCTAAGGCTGGAAGTGAGGCCTGCCCAAGGCCTCTGCTTGGAGTCTCTACCAAGCAGTGGATGGTCTGGCGTCTGGCTCCTGACACTGAAAGCTGACAGTAACCTCCGTTTTTTGCTGTCCTTATGGGCAGAGTTTTCATTGAGTTGGGGCTAAAAACCTAACCCGCAGCCAGACTCTTTTTGGACTTCCCTCACCAAGAATACATCTCCCAACACCTGAGGACCCTCCACTGGCTACCGGTCGAGAAGTGAATCACATTCAAGCTTTTCACCCACACGTACAATACCATACACAATACAGGACCAGCCTACCTAAACCACTGCGTCCCCTTCCACACCCTGCCAGATCCCCCCGCTCTGCCTAGATGGCCCTGGCCACCGTCCCTCGCATCTGCAAAACCACCGCCAGAGGATGATCTTTCACCTACGCTGCAGCAAAGAGCTGGAACAACTTCCCCCTGCACCTCAGACAAAGCCCGTCGCTCACCATCTTCAGGAAGAACCTCAAGACGTGGCTCTTGGGTTGAGGCCCCTCCCCTCCACCCCCAGCGCCTTGAGACCCTCACAGGTGAGTAGCCACTCTTTACAAACATTGATTGCTTGATTGATTGAATCCAAGGGGCTCAATGGACCACATCACCTTGTTGGCCATGATGGTACTCTCCGCCTACTTTGATCCATCTGTGATCAAGTTTAGGTTAGGTGCTTCACAGACAGGTTCCCCATTGGTCAGTCCAATGGCTCAGGAGAGAGTTGACAGAGGGATTCAAGGCCTCTGCAGTAGAGGGCTGCTGTCCAGGTTTTATCACCTAAGAAGGGAAGCCCATCAATGTACTGATTAGTCTACCCTGTTTTTGGCTGGAGGGGGGTCATGAAGACTTGGTCCCCTCTACAGGATCACCCAAACATTTTGCCTTCACCTCTATTGGTTTTCTGAATTTGTTTTGTTTGTTTTTAGTACTCTGTGATATGACCTTATTGGCACATTTAATTTACTTGTAATTCTAAAGTGGAGTGGTACTACATGTACCAAGGGCCTGTAAATTAAACGCTACGAGTGGGCCAGCAGCCCTGATAGTGCTACCCACTTAAGTAGCCCTGCAAAACATAGCCCAGGCCTGCCATTGCTCCTGTGTGCACTTTTAAATTGCCAATTCAACTTGCAAAAATATCTCTTTAGCAAAACCTAAATCTTTCTTTTTGATACATATAAGTGCCACTCCCCCCACCAAGGTAGGCCTTAAACAGCCCTTAGGGCTTTGTCAACTGTTATGACTGACATGCTCAGTTTCAAATTAATCATAATTTTAAACCCTCTTTAATGGTGAAGCTGGATTTTAAGTCACAATTCTGAAAATGTCACTCTTAGAAAGTTTGCATTTTCTTGTCCTAACTATCTGGTGCCTGAAGTCTATACCCTGGGTCACATGAGAGAATGTAGTTGACAATTGGCCTTTGTGCATTCCTTCCTGACAGTGTGACAAAGGGGGCCTAGATTTAGTCACAATGGGCCATCCTGCCAGGATGGAAGGGGCTGATCTGTACCCTGCCCAATTACATTTCAAAGGGGCTGTCTCTATCACATTCACAAAGACTTTGACACAAGCCTACTGTTACCATACTCCCCTCTCCATACTCCTTCCCCAGCTGGGGCAGGGGAAGGAAGGAGATTCCAGAACCAGAAGTACAGAAGTTTCTCCCACTTCAAAGGCAGGCAGCAGCTCTAAATACTGGACCCTCAGACCACCTTTTCAGTTCACTCCTGGGCTTGTTGAAGACTTACGAAGGACTGCTTTGTGCTCCAGAGGACTCCCCTGCAGCTTAAGGATTGCCTTGCTATTTGAAGGGGAGAGGACCCTCTCCTTGAACTCAGGACTACCAAAGTGACTCCAAGGGTCAGTTGGATGACCTCCTGTTCTGGGTTACAGGGATACAACAAGCTCCAGCCCAGCAGCCTCATCGGAACCAATGAGGCACGATGCATCTTGATTCAAGACTTTTCCTCACAGACTCCTAACCGGCAGCTCCATCGGAACCACTGCAGCTTTACGCAAGGCTCCACACTACAGCCCCAGACTGGTGACTCATTGGCTTGAAGCAGGGCAATGCATCTCAATGCTGGAAATGACATCACAGCTCCTGCTCAGTGGCATCATCCGCACCAATCCAGAGCAATATATCTTGATGCAGCACCTTGCATCACTGCTTCTGTTCGACAACTTCAGGGACCTCGTCGTGGCACAAGCCAACATGGACCTCGCATCTTGACTCAAAAGTCATAAGGTACTATCTTCAGTGGACAGAATTTAGTCCTGTACTCGGTCCATGCTCCATCACGTTCAGCCTGAACTTGTTACTTTGACCAGGTCAAACACGACCAGATTACGGAAATTGGCGCTTTGGGCTTCTAGGTGCTATACTTACCTAAAACCTTTAAATTGCATCCCTCCAACTCTGTTGTTTTTTGTCATTCTAGTGTCATCTTTATATTACATTTTACTCAATTTTTTCTACATTAGTTTTGGATTTCTCTTATGTTATGTTTTCACTTTATTGCTGTCGATCAGTCAAATAGTATTTATCCAGATTATTGAGAGCCATAAAAGCACATGATAAAAACAACTGCAAAAACAAAATGGCCACACCCATGACAATCATGTGATGCCGTTTGTGTGTGATTTTAAACCCAAAAATGTACTTAGTGTTGCGCTTGGCATAAAACACACCACAAATGGGCGTGACAGGGAACTCTGCCCACTGGCAGAACTCCCCGTAGCAAAACTTGACACTTATTATAGACTCAAAACATAGGGGCATATTTACAAGGATCTTGCACTCCCGTTGCATCAACTTCTTTGTTGCTCCAGCAGCGTTATTGTATCTTCCATATTTACAAGGTGACGCATTTGCCCCGATGCGACACTTTTTTGAGGCCTGCTTCAGGAAAACCTGCGTGGGAATCAGCTGCGTCATGCAGATTTTAATGCATGCAGATTGGGCCTTCCATCAGAATAACCCACTTACTACTGATGCAGTGGTATCTACAATTCTCTCATTGTGTGATGCTTCTTCAAGATGCATCTCCAAAGCCTGAGATGCATCAGAATTCTTATGCGTCCATAACCCAGGCATAGGAACTGACGTAGTGGCTTTGTAACAAGAATCTGACCATCTGAATCCACTTTACACACTGGAATATGTCTGTATTTCACATCCCCACTAGTTGTAGAAAGGTTTGTACATGTGACAATCATGTTGTATGATGCCTTGACCAAGCTGGGACCATGTCACCTATGATATTATCATCCACTGCAACAAAGCAATATGACGTTGTGTACTACTTGTAAGGGACAGGCAAGGTTTGTCACTTCTCCATGGTGAAAGAAGTCCCAAAGACCACGCCAGCGTACTCCAGAGGACAACAGATAAGTACACGCATACGTTGGTAATACATTTATTACAACTTTACATTACGCCATATACTTGGATTCACTTATATGATACTGTCACACATGCTCAGGTATTCACATACACGTAAGTAGACTGTGCCCACTGTAATGTGACACATACCACACTGCTTACACTACATCAAGGACCAATGTGAGATTGCACAAGGTGCTATTCCACCATTTTACAGTTTTTCACATTGATCCTAATACATTAGGCTACTTGCGTCAATTAGAACTGACGCATCACCTCTAATTTTTTATGCATTAGTGAAGTTGTGTTAGTTGGGAGGCCAACTACAGCAAAGCACCACCTTTGAGGCTGATGCGTTGCAGCAAAGTTCCCACTGATGTGTCAGTATTTCTGTTGCATCTGTGGGGCCTTGCAGCATGGTGCCTTGTATTTCTAACAAGACGCATCCATGGCATCATAGCCTGTTTTGACACAGCGCAACACAGCGATGCATCAATACTTTTAAATGAGTCCCAGAAGTGTTTATTTACAATGACCTTGATCCACTGTTGCATCATTTTTTTGACACATCGGTGACACATTCTTTTCTCCATATTGCCCCATATTTACAAAACAATGCATTAGGCCCAGTGCATCTGTTTTTTTCCTGCATCAAAAAATACCTGCGCTGGAACCGGCTGTGCCAGACAGTTTACCATGTATGCAAGGTAGGTGTTCCCTTGTAAAAACCCACTTAGAACTGATGCAGTAATACTTACAAGTATTTCAGTGTGTGACCCATCTTTGAGATGCGTCACACTATGCATGGAATGCATCAAAATTCCTTCGTCTTTTCAACCCAGATGTAGGAACTGATTCTTTGACTGTGTAAGTGACTGTGTAACAGGAATCTGACCATCTGATGTCACTTTACACACTAGAATATGTCTGAATTTAACATTCCATCTACTAGTAGTACGTCTACACATGTGACATTCATGTTGTAGTACTCCCTCAACCAACCTGGGACCATGGTACCTATGATATAATCATCCACTGCAAAAAGGCAATGTGAATGTGTGTACTTCTTGTAAGGGACAGGCCAGGATTGTCACTTTGTCACAATTTATAACCAGTAAAAGTCACAACCTAAAAATGTTTAATTAAATTGTAGCTGATGTTTTTGCTTCAATGTGAATTTACCTGGAAAAGACAAAAGACAAGAGGTGCTTGATAAAACAGGAATGGTTTATTTAATAATCATTACGGCCAGCAGAACTGTTACAGAAACAGGGTCTGAGGACTGTCTCAGAGTATAATTGATCCGCTTGGGTTTTATATATTGCTCTGGGTATCATAAAACAAAAACAGCATTCCTTTTTTGGGTAAAGAATGTAAGCAGTTGTCTTGGAGTTGTAAATAAGGCCCTGGATAAACAATGCAGGTGGGCCTTGACCTCGCATGGACACAATGAGGGCCAGTGTGTAATGTGCCCAGATGTCCAGCATGAGGGGTACGTGATCGCAGCGTGTTACTGTGAATGATGTTCTGGTTGGCTGAGTGTTCCTAACTTCACATGACGTGACTTTATGGTGTTTTGGGAGTGTGCACATCCCTCCATCCATGTGTGCTTTATTGGGGCCAATCTCCTGAGACCATTGTGGTGTTGCTGCCCCATCTGTGGAATTGATCTGAGTTTCCTGTTGACATGTTTTTGGCTGCCGGCTACGTGCTGCCCCTCCTGTGATCTTTCAATCAGTAAACTCAGGCCTAGGTCTGAGAGCCTACCTGACCACGTATTTCTGAGTTGGGGTTGATGGAGAATTAATATTGGGTGAATTCGATAATAGTGATGAGATTTAATTTTTATATGTGAACGTATCATGGTGCACATTAACATCGACTTTTCCAATATTAAGGTTTCCTCCTCTAGTTGAAATTTCAAATAGACTATCTAACCCATACCTTGTCAGTAACATTATTGGGTTTTTTTTTTTTTTCAGTCTTGACTATTACAACTTCCCTTGTTACTTGTATTCTACCCAACTTGAGGACTGCATTTTTAGAGGAGGAAATCCCCACTTGTAGGAAATGACACAAAACCAATAGTATGAAAACGGGCAACTGTGATGTGCACAGACCAGTCAGCCACCAGGGGAGCCAGGAGAACCAGTTTGTGAACCACTCCTGCTCAGGGGCACCTCCCTCCTAACACATGTCTTTTTGTAAATGGTGCTATGATTGTATGGCAAGAGTCACAATCCCATTATCCATGTCATTACCTGGTATGAACATGCAGCAGGAGGCTCCAATCTTGGTACACACCCCTCCCTCCTTTGCGGTCACTAATCCCAACAGATATCGATGTAGCATTACCATGAGACGGATGGCTATCAGTTCTTCCTTGTTTGAATCAAGGCCGAGCTTAGTGCTGTTCATCATCTTGGGCATTTTCCACCTAGTTATTTGTAACAAGTGGGCGTTCTCTTTCATATGAACAGTGAAGAAGGGTATGGATCCTCCCACTAATATTAGTGCATCTAGGAGCAGTCTGAATTCTTTTGGAATGCCCTTGTACTAAGCCCAGCCAAAATAATCAGCAGTTTTTTTTTTCTAGAGCCTTATGCAACAGAGTCGTCTTCTTCTTTAGTTGGGGTAGGTACAACTCTGAAAGATCTTCTCTGGGAATGACTAGTGTCAGGGTGTGTATATGGTGATGAGGGAGCAAAGGCCATGACATCTGTGGATGTGCTGAGTGTAGGCAAACGTGCTGCATTGCAAATAAGTGTCCATCAGCATGGAGGTGCTTGTCAGGAATATGCAGGAGTGTGCCACAGTTTTCATTTGTTCCCAGCACAATTGTTCCTTTAGTTCTAAAACACGAGGAATACAGTGTGAATATCCGTACAATTAGGGGTTGCCCCTTCTCTTCTATCCATGTATATCAATTGATCTCAGTATCCCAGATTTTATGACATAGGGAATTTATGCTGTTATTCAACCCTCCCCTACGAGACTCATTTCCATTTGTGTCATTAAGGTGGCTGGCACTACACTGGATCACCATGTCTAGGGAACATTTGTTATTAAAGAAGATAGTACCAGATACCTTAAGGGCCACCCTGGTACCACAGATGGAAGCAGGAGCAGACATGTTTGTGCATCGGTTTGGTGGTTTTGCTACCTTTAAGAATCTCTTTTCTGGAAAGTCTTAGTGCCAAGCAGTATCCTCCCCTATGATGCCCCTCTGTGCACCCTATCTAGGTCCATTTGAACGTCGCTAGGATTAGTGAAAAGGTACAGTGCTAAGGGATTGGTCGTGTTTCAGGTCAAATTCACCACTACTCTATGGGCCTCTACTCTGTTGGGTTGCATCTTGGCCCTAATCCTACATAGGTATAGGTGGAGAAGGCATTTTCCTTTTGAAGGGGCCACCTCTTGGGACTAGTATATCCCATCTGTGCCTCCTACATGCAGTATCAGTGTACAGCTGTAAGATGACCCGGCTGATGTCTTGGAACCAACGGAGGCCATGTGCTGATACCATGTATTGTGTGAGAGGGCGCTGTTTTCAGTGCAGTGTAATTATACGTGACATGGGAGAGGTCCCTCCACAAGCGCTGTGGCAGTTTCTGGATGGACCTCATTAGATTAGACAGTTCTTTGGCAATAATTTGATGCAGCAGTACTCATGGTAAATGGGGGGTATACAAATGTGCAACAATGCAAAACCCATAGAACATTGAAGGTCTTGAGATGAATCCAGGGGAGATGTCTGTAGTCCTCTGGTGATGGGGGTTTCTTATTATTAACAGTTTAAAAAAAGGTTTGTGGTGCAGTTTGTAGTCATTGATCCTGTTGGGAGTATTGATGCGGCTGCTAAAAAAGTGATGGTCCACTGTAAAGGTGTTGCACTTGGAGACTCGATTGCAGACCTGTTGGATAAAAGCTCGGTTTGGTTTGTTATTTTAGAAAACATTGCATCCTTGCATGTGTTGTTGACAATTATTTCTTTAAGGGTTCCTGTGCTTTTCTTTTGGGGGGGATGTTTCTTCTACTCTTTATTCACACAATTTTAGTGAGGCACCTGATGGTGGCTTCACTCAGGGTATCTATTTTGAAAAAGTGGGTTATTGTTCATGGATACATTAATTTTTATGAGCTGTTGGGCGTCCCCCTCTCTCCGTGATTGACTGGTGGCACTGCGGTAAAGCATTTTTTACGGGGTGATCTTGTGAGCATTTGGGTGATTACAGTTATTAACTAGCACTCTGTGGGTGTCGGCAGCACTCCAATATCCTAGTGTGTTCATGGAGGTGTTATCGGTGTGGGCGGTGTCCTTCGACCTACACGTGCATGAAGGGGAGGCGTATCACAACTTAATATTGTTTGGAGAATGCAGTGTGCACTGTGTTCATGTGTATACCCCTCTAGTCCTGGCATGTGGCGTGCAACGTGATCCTCCCTAGTAGCACCAGGTGTCTTGACTTTATCCTTGCTGTAGAGGCATGTTTTGGGCTAGCTTTGGGCTTCTATTTATTGGACTTTGGGTGCTTCCCTAGATTTTTTTCATGGTCTGTTATCTTCAACTATGATGAACCGGAGGGGGACGGAGAGTTGTTCTGCGGCCCCCATGTGCCTCTGAAATTGCAGTGTCCAAGATTTGTGATTATTGCTCCCTCCAGACGGTGTGTATAAGGTTTTGTGTGTTGGCTGATTGACGGGCCTGATACGGGGTGAGCATATATCTGCGATCTAATCTGCTAGGAGTTACCAGTGCTTACCAGTGCTAAAGTGCATATGCTCTCTCCCTTTAAACATGGTAACATTGGATCACACCCAATCGGGCTATTTAATTTACTTATAAGTCCCTAGTAGAGTGCACTATATGTGCCCAGGGCCTGTACATTAAAAGCTGCTAGTGGACCTGCAGCACTGATTGTGCCACCCACTTCAGTAGCCCCTTAACCTTGTCTCATTCCTGTCATTGCAAGGCCAGTGTGTGCAGTTTCACTGCCAATTTGACTTGGCATTTAAAAGTACTTGCCAAGCCTACAAGTCCCCTTTTTCTACACGTAAGTCACCCCTAAGGTGTGCCCTAGGTAACCCCCAGAGCAGGGGGTTGTGTAGGTAAAAGGCAGGACATGTACCTGTGTAGTTTACATGTCCTGGTAGTGTAAAACTCCTAAATTTGTGTTTACACTACTGTGAGGCCTGCTCCCTTCACAGGCTAACATTGGGGCTGCCTCATATATTGTTTGAGTGGTAGCTGCTGATCTGAAAGGAGTAGGAAGGTCATATTTAATATGGCCAGAATGGTAATACAAAATCCTGCTGACTGGTGAAGTTGGATTTAATATTACTCTTTTAGAAATGTCACTTTTAGAAACTGAGCATTTCTCTGCACTTACATTTTTCTGTGCCTTACAATCCACGTCTGGCTGGATTTAGTTGACAGCTCCTTGTGCATTCACTCAGACACACCCCAAACACAGGATACTCAGCCTCACTTGCATAGATCTGCATTTTGAATGGGTCTTCCTGGGCTGGGAGGGCGGAGGGCCTGCTCTCACACAAAGGACTGCCACACCCTCTACTAGGACCCTGGCAGACAGGATTGAAATGAAAGGGGACCTGGTGTACTTCTAAGCCACTCTTTGAAGTCTCCCCCACTTCAAATGCACATTTGGGTATAAAAACAGGGCCTCTGCCCTACCACCTCGGACACTTCCTGGAGAAGAAACCTGAATCAGAACTTGCACCCTGACAAGAATAACTGCTGGCTGCCTAAAGGACTCACCTGACTGTTTTCTGAAGAGGACTGTTGCCTTGCTCTTTCCCTGCTGTCTTGCTGCTCTCTTGCCCTGCTTCAGAAGTGCTATCCAAGGGCTTGGATAGAGCTTGCCCTCTGTTCCCTGAAGTCTCAGGACCATCTTTCAACTGGACTCCTTCTGTGGCGAAAAATTTGACGCACAGCTTGCTTTGCAGTGAAAAATTCTCTGCACACCGATCCGGAAAGACGCCGCTCCACCCCGCAAGGAAAAGATGGACGCGACGCCTGCGGTGCGACCGGAACTTCGATGCACGGCCTGCCTGGACAATGCCGCCCGACTTCCAGAGAGGAAATCGATGCAACGCCTGCCGTGAGGGAGAAAATTCCACACACAGCCCACCGGAACGACGCGCAGCCGGATAACAAGCCCAAGATTCCACGCACAGACCCCGGATCATCTGGTAATCTCGCGACCCACAGAGGAGACTGTCCGCGCGCCAGAAATCGACGCAACGTCTTCCCCGCGTGGAAAATAACGACGCAAGTCCATGTGTGAAGGGGAGAAACCGACGCACACACCATTTTTCCACGCATCTCCTCCTCTGTGGCCCTCTGCGGAGATTTTCCACTCCAAACCAGGTACTTTTTGCTTGAAAGAGAATTTGTTTGCTTTTTAAAGACTTAAGACACTTTATATCACTTTTCAATGATATCGCTATAATTTCATATTGCACCTTTTGTCGTTTTTGTCCTGCAAATACCCAGATAAATATTATATATTTTTTTTAACACTGTGTGGTGAATTTTTGTGGTGCTATATTGTGTTATTATATGATTTATTGCACAAATACTTTACACATCGCCTTCTAAGTTAAGCCTGACTGCTCAGTGCCAAGCTACCAGAGGGTGGGCACAGGATAATTTGGATTGTGTGCTACTTACCCTGACTAGAGTGAGGGTCCTTGCTTGGACAGGGGGTAACCTGACTGCCAGCCAAAGACCCCATTTCTAAAAATATGGCTCTGTAAAAAATTAGCGTTTTTTTACCTAGGGACAAAAGTAAATAGACATAACAATCAGTAACATCATCTTATACCTTGTCTCAGTATGGCTCAGCAAGCTGTGACAGTCTTCGTCATTTGGACATCAGTCCATCAGCAAGGCATCAGAATTCAGCATTCAAGTTCAGAACAGAACGGTCTCAAGAACAGAAATACAGAATGTTGCTTCTAGGCAACAAAGTAAAGGAAAGTTAAGGATGTCTTCACTCGGGACGGTCAAGAAAATAATGGCAAAGTGGCCTCACCTCTCGGTGCAGTCTGGCTAAATTAGATTTCCTAAAACTACTTCCCATGTTGCTATTTGTCAAAGAATCATAAGTTTACATTTAGTCTGATGAAAGTAGAACCCCAAATCTAAGATTTTACTAGTACAAGGTTCACATGTCGATGATTGGCTCCTCTTCTCCTGTTCCCGTCGTTGTGCTTGTCAGGTATCAATATTGTATCAGATTATACTCCAGTCAGTGCACCCATTGTCTTCTCCTGGGAAGGTCTTCTTTACACACACTAAGTTATACAATGTATCCCTAGCTAGTACTGCATATTCTAGCAAGCAGTTCTCATGAGAAAGAATTTCAGCTACTAGCATTTGGTCAACGCAGTGGAAAATCATAATTTAATTTTCTAAGTAGCCATTTTAATTCGCCTTAGCAATGCAGCTTGACATGAGGCTGTGCAACTAGGCCCAAGACCTCGCTAAATTAAGACCTACAATTAATAAAGCAATTACATGATACATAAACTTTAATATGACATACCACTACCTTAATCCAAACATAAACTCAACATTTTACATTAAAAAGCTGTTAATAAGTACACTTCGAGAACATTGACGATCACTCAAGTATGCACAATGTCAAATGCATGTATTATTTTTCTATTTTAACTAATTTTCCATGCAAATTCAACACTCAGAATACATGAATAGTCATTAGTAAAATTCAGCGTTAACAATACCAAAGGAGCAAAGGGCAGCACATTTTCACCTATTACAATATTCAAAATATACACATAGATAATGAGACATACTGGCATAGTACATTAATGGTATAGATATATTTCTTGCCTCATGTTGACTATATTAGCTGCTTCTCAGTTTACCAAAGTAATAGTAACATATTAAATATATAGGCTAACAAAAGACGTGATACACTAGGAAACAACTAAGGCAATAATTTAAACAAGGTAGGGTATGACAGTATATTTATCATAAAAAAGAACCTTATCCTGCTAAAGAAAGTAGTAAGAATTTAGACATAAAAGTACATATGCTGTGGACATGTCTGTAAAACAGTGTCACTTATTTTGACATCATTAGGCCTCATAAAAAAGGGCTGCATTGCAAAACCTATCTATTATTCCAAACCTGTGTATTATTCCAAGTTGATCAAGACCATTTACTGTGAAAAAAAGCATTATCTGATGTATGATGAATCCCAATTAAAATTTCCATTTACCATTTTAAATGATGGCTATATTTACTATGCACTACTAAATAATAGGCAGGGCTCCCGGTTTTATGGCATTTATTTTTTGGACATTTCCGTCTGTATTTATCCATATTTATTTTTTGCTAATTTTATCTGTATTTTTCCATATTATTTTTTTGCAAATTTTATCTGTATTAATCCATATGTATTTTCAGTTTTCTGAAAAAATTAAGTTGAATCTGGTATATTTTTACATTTATTTAACTGATAAATATGCACTAATGCTTGAATGTCTGCCAGGTTTCAGTAATATGAACACCTGCAAAAGATAAATCAATGCATTTACATGAACATATCCAAATTTCAGTATCAACCTTACACAGTATCCACTGCTGTTTAAACCTCTTTACTAAAATTAATTTATTTGTTTAACCCCCTTACCTATCAATCCACATAGATACTGGCCTGTCAATCAAGGCAGAGAGTATTTAGGGGCATATTTGTGAGCCCCTAGCACCACCTTGTGCCATATTTGCGGCAGTTATTCAGACGCAAATGTGGTGTTAAGGTGGCATTTTCCACACACCAAATTTACAAAGTGGTGTAATGCTTGCATTGCATCACTTTGTGAACCCTTGCACCACAATATGCTTGTGCCAGGCATAATGTATGCAATGGGGGGGCATTCACCCGTTAGGGGGGCTGAAAAAATGGGGCAAGGAAATCTATGGCAAAGTAGTGGAAAGCAAAGTGTGCTTCCATTATTTATACTGGCCCCCTATGTGCCCAGCAGGAGTAGGGCCAACATTTTGGCGCTACTCCTGCAGAGTACATCAATAGCGTCACACAGAATGATGCTATTGCCCCCTACCCTATACCATGGTGTGCCATATTTTAAATACGGAGCAAACATGGTGGCCGTAGGGGGGGTGCTAAGGGGGGCAGGTAAAGTGGCGCTGCACTCTCCATAATCTGCCCCTTAGAGTCACTCAAAGTAAAAGCAGATAACAGGGAGTCTTAATCATGGACAAAGATAGTTGCAGCTCTGTGCAAGCTCACCTACTAGACTGGTGCCCTGCCCAGTTGATATATATATATATATATATATATATATATATATATATATATATATATATATGTATATATATATATGTATATATATACATAAGCAATGAAAAGTTCTGTAGAGAGCCTATAACATGTAATCGTGGAATAACCATCACATGTATCACCAAATAAAAAGGTTTCCCAACATATACATCATAAGAAAATTTATTTGCATTACTTGATATTCCTTAGGTATCAAGTTATTCAAAACCAGTTTTATACACAATATAAAAGGTTAAACAATCCTAAGTACATCAATAGACACCAATTCTTTATGCTCAGAATATAAATGGTCATT
Organism: Pleurodeles waltl; assembly: GCF_031143425.1. Classification (NCBI taxonomy): domain Eukaryota; kingdom Metazoa; phylum Chordata; class Amphibia; order Caudata; family Salamandridae; genus Pleurodeles; species Pleurodeles waltl. The sequence continues at coordinate 639,971,934 of NC_090444.1, forward strand.
CTGTTTCATACATAAGATGTACATGGACATTCCTAAGAGCATCAGTGAAACTTCACATATATTCATAGGAGCATCAATAGACACCAGTTACAGTTCATAGATTTCAATCAAAAAGCGCAACTTCATCCAACACGTGTTTTGTAGCAATATGTGCCGCTTCCTCAGGGCTGAAATTATACAGAAGATCACTTAATGGAGATTCAGAAAACTGTTAAGAGGTTGGAAGCGAGGGACTTTCCTATGAAGATTTTGACACAATCCGCAAGAAAAGCCACAAGAGTATCGCTGGAAGGACTACTGAACAATTCTCATAAAAAAATAGGTCGGGTTACTCAACAACAAGTGAGATTCATCACAAAATTTTGTGTAAAAAATGGAGCAATATACAACATGCTTCATAACTGTTGTGATGTATTAAGATTGGATAAAGAATTGAAAGATCCCACTGATCATTCTCAGAAAGGCTGAAACATTGAAAAATATTTTAAGTCCCACTGACACCGATAAATATGATCCAAGTAGAGTGTCCATCTGGATGAAACAGAAACCAGAAGGATGTTATCATTGTCAGAATTGTTTGTTGTAAATTGTTTCGAGATAAAATCAGTGAGTTTGAAAATGTTGATAAGAGTAAGAAATTTAGAATTAAGTCTTATATTAATTGAAAACACAAATATTTGTGTTTATTTGATTATTTGTGTATGCAACAAACAGTATGTTGGTTCAACTATACGACCACTGAAGGAGAGGATTAAAGAACATTGAATGTATTAAGAAAATATGATGAAAAATTGCAGTTGGAGACACATTTCAAGGAATGTCATTCGGTTAGTGACTGCTCTAAACTTGGAGTCATTGGTATAGATCACATTAGAGCACATCACAGGGGACGGGGTGGTGACAGAGTACAACAACCTCAATTAAAAGAAACGTGTTGGATTGAAACTCTAAGATCTTTTGAGGTGGATCTTAACTTGGATAGGGAACTTGATACCACCCTTTACGATGAGGTAGAGTAAGATGTAAGATGCGTTTGTATCAGGAAAAGGGGTTGATGCACGGTGGATAGAATTTGGCTATGGAGGATGTGTATAAAACGAATGCTGTTTCTTTCTGAAACTACTGTTAAATGGAAAGGGAGGAGTCAGGTGAGAACTAAATGTTAACTGGGTTGTTAGTGTACTGAAGTATGGCTACTGATCGGGGAATATACATATGTGTCAGAGCTTAACCTTACTGGGTCCTGTAGAAGACTTTGATTTAACCCATGAAAAGGTTTACATAAGTAGTATTTGAAAATTTATATTGTGTGAACTTTGGAGTAGGAGTATGGCTAGCGCAAAGGCCAGGGCAGTCTGCGACCCAGCCCACGTTGTTGGTAGTTTGGGTCCCGTGTTGGACTAAGACTTCATTTAAACTATGGTTATTTTAATTTTAAGTTGATCTTTATTAGTTTGTTAAAATATATGGTATTCCTAAGGTTTAGCATGTGGTAGATCAAATAAGATCTGTGCACTCATGAATTTCCTTCTTTTTATGTGCAAGTGTTACTCACATAATGCAAATAAAGGTGCTTGCGTCACAGATGAGGAAATAGATTATGTACTTATGGAAGTAGGACGGAAGAAATCTGATAGCTTACCAAGCCAGGAACAAATCCATCATAGGTGGGGGTTTGGTTCCAACTAGAGACAGTTCATTAATATTAGTTTGATAATTTTCTGTTAACAGAGTTTTATTTTAATTTGTGATTTTAGTGCTGTGGCTGGGAATGTTCTTTGGACATGTTGCCTGTAAGCTGTAAAGTAATTTCATTAAGTTAGAGGTATTAATTGGAAATATCTTGGTTGGGAGGGTCAATGAATGAAGAACCTGTTCCGGGTCTTGGGGAAAAACTGGTAAGTGTAAACTTCAAATTAATTAATTAATTTGAGAGTAAAGGTTGTGCCTTAATTTAGGATATTTTTAAACAAGGGCCAATCCATAGTATTGGTGATTTTGGTGTTTGAATACAGGTGAACGGCAACGTGAGGACTGAAAGTATGTTTTGGGGATAGGCACAGAGTTTGGTAGATATTTGCTTTGTAGTTTGGTGGTTTCATTGTAACTGTGTGATCAGGTGTTAATAAGTATTTGGGATATGAAAACCAGCATTGGGTTTGGTCTGTTTTCTAAAACGATTTTGATATTTTTCATTCAGGAGAAAACACAGATATTAATTTTTAATATGATAATGTGGGACTTGTGTGGATTGTTAGTTTTGTAAGTGAGTGATAAAAAGGTGCCTTGAATGAGGTAATGTAAATCTATCTAGGATGTGTATGGGCCATTGGAATGGAGAGGGATTATTCTGTGGAAATTTGGACGTTAAATATCAACTCCTTTTTTGTTTTAATTTTTGTTGTATAATGAAGTCGCTTGAAAAATTGGAGCAGTTGACATTGTGATGGGGACCCTTTTGTGCTAGACCAAAGGGATACAGCACGCACAGAGCATTTATAAGTAGGTGTATGAATCAGGATTTGACCGATGTCATTGTGGAAGATGAGAATGAATAAGACTGATGTGACTGCCACCAATGAGAGTTGTGATAAATGGGTAAAGTAGTATGACAGAATATTAAGGAAATTGCCTTGGTGTGACACTATGTTCAGGGGAATGGCTTCAGTGAGATGATGTGGGAAGCAAGAACGGGTGAAACTGGCACTTGTAGGCTAGGAAGAGTCAAGATTTGGAACTGATGTTTTCTAGTAGATGGTTTTGTTTTGCAGACATTATTCAGAATGCTGAGTTTTTTTGTTTTCTCTAATGGACACAATACTGTTTGTAAAAAGATTCAGGATTGATGTTTATAGAAGTATTGGTTGAATGGAAGCTATAGAGCAGCTAATTTTGTGCATATGACACACATTGGCAAGTGCGTGGGTTTTTACAATTCCACTCAGAGAACTTAGGACATATAGTATGGGTCCTATCAATATTGGGATCACCAGTGGAGTTGACTAGCCAGATGACTGTGGGGGGATCTCATTGGACTTGGAAAATGTAAAAGAAAAATAGAATTGAATCATAGAACATTACCCAAGTGGCATTTGGGAATTGGAGGGTGGTAGTAGATTGAAAGTCCCTGAAAGGTGGAATGGGGACGAGTGCAATTCTAATTTGGACGGTGTCTAAGAGGATTCTGTCATGATATTTAAAGGCAAAATAGTGATGAGAGTATTCAGGGAGTAGGTGTCTTATATTATGTACCACTATGAATCTCTGGCAACGTGAGTACGGATACTCTGGAGGGGAATGCATAATAAAAATAAAAATACATCGAAGGAAAATCTAGCAATATCGCAGTGATATGACATTTGTGATATTGAAATTGATATCCTTTTGGTTAAATCCATTTAATGTGCAGAGGGTCTGATTTTGAATTTGTTGGATGGGATGACTTGTCCACCGAACTTCCGAAGGGGAGGCTGCTGCCATATTGCTACCTCCACGCCTGGCCCATTACAACTTTCCCACTGGGCTGACAGGCGGAAACCAAGGTTTCTGCCTATCAGCCCAGTGAGAAAGTGGCAGCAGCATTGTTGCTAGCTCGTAATTGAGCTAGCGGCAATGCTGCCGCCCACAGGGTGCACCAGCACCCGTGCAATGCTCACTGTCTCCACAGCATACAGTGATCTTTGCGAGGGTTCCTGGCATGGGGACCCCTGCACTGCCTATGCCAGGTGCATGGGCAGTGCACGGGCACCCCTTTGGCCCTCTGCACCTGTTCTCCAACAGCCTTTTCATGGCAGTGAAAACTGCCATGAAAAGGCTGGCGGAGAACCAGTCGTAATCAACAGGGCGACACTGTGTCCAGCGCCGCCCTGGCTGATTCTGACCTCCACCACCGTCAGCCTGTCGGGATAGTAGATTCCGGCAGAGATGGCAGTAGGTTGGTGGGGCTGCTCACCAACCTCGTAATGTGGCGATCGGACTGCCACAACTGCGGTAGTCCAACAGCCACCGTGAGTGAGGCGGTCCGAGAACTGCCACACTCGTAATTAGGCCCTTAGACTGACTCCAATATTTTGTTTTCTTTGTATAATTAAAGCCCTGAAGAAGTGGCACATATTTCCACAAAAGACGTGTTGGCTGAAATTGCACATTTTGAATGAAATCTATTAACGGTTACTGGAGTTTATTGATGCTATTAGGAATTTGTGTGTAGTCCATTGATGCTCTTAGGAATATCCATCCATACTTTGTGTATGAAACTGAATCACCATTTAAATTCTGTGCACAAAGAATTGGTGTCTATAGGTGTACTTACAATTATTTAACCTTTTATAGTTTGTATAAAACTGAGTAACATGATACTTGACATAAGAATCCAAATAAATTTTCTTCCAATGTATATGTGGGGAAACCTTTTTGATTTGGTAATAAATGTGATGAATATTCTAAGATTACATGTTATATGCGCCCTACGGAATTTTGTAATTGCTTACATTTACTATGCAACTATCCATGGAAACATATGTAAACCAATCTAAGGCTGCACAACACGTATGTAGACAAGCAAGGACATCACAGCTGAAAATAAGACAAATGTATGTGTGAGTCTTAAAGTTGGAGTCACACCCACTACTTAAATAGTAATTACTCATAGCTCATAACATGATCTAAAGTTGGAAACATTGCATACATACTGAGTGTAATCTCATATAGCTGATATTAATCTCCATAATTATTTATAATACTAATCTGAAATGTAAATATCAATATTAGTATAACGATGTGCTGTTTGACTTACAGTCTGTAAAATATATAAGATGAACCACATATGTTGAACATCCATGTTTAAAGCATTGATCAACAATATCTAAGACATTTCTGCTTAAGAGTACAATAAATGTTTATGAAATTGCCAACATACATTATGGACATAGCTAGTCATGTAGAAGTCACAAAAAAGCAATTATTTGAATGGTGGTTTATTCTCATTTCTGGTGACCAAGGCAATGGTTTGTTGCCATGGATGATGACCCCATATCAACCCCCACACAGACGGACAGAAAAAATATAATTCTGCTCTGAGCAAAACTGGAAAGCAGTGGAGCGCATGTTTGGGTTCCTAAAGGCCCACTTTAGATGCCTAGGTCAACCAATTGGCAGACTGCTGTACTCACCACTAACGGTTTGCAAGTTCACATTAGTTTGTGCAGTATTGCACAACAAATGCCTTAAGGCAAATGGCCCATGCAAGTATGACTGTGCAATCCCACCTGAACATGATGAAGATAATGAGTCAAAAGCAGATATTGAGCATACAATGGCAGATTGTGTCAGACGTGACCAAATAGTAGTCCATTTCTTTCTTAATATTTGCTAAATCATTTATCACTGATTTTTGACATGTGAGCTGTAGCAATAAATAATTTCTCACACCTCAAAAGATCTTCATGTTCGTATTTTTTCAAATGTGTTAAAAATAATGTGAACCTAGTCAATGTGACAGTCACCAAAAGGCGTATCACACAGAAATGTGACATACCAAGGTATTTTGTACCAACAATATCTGGAACTTCTGATTTAGGTATTTGTGACATCAGATTCACTATCAACAAAAACAGATTTCAATGTCCATATTTAAAAGCCCACATTAGTACATGAGCCTCGAGTAATAAATTATTACAAATACTTAATGAGTTCAAAATATAATCCCATCACATGCGCTTGAGTGTTAAGCTGTCAATGCTTCACCATACCGGCCATTGCCATAATTTAACTTCTTGCTGCTGAATGAAGGTACAATGACTTAAATGTTGTCAAAGGGTTACATCTGCCCACATCAAGTCCCCATGTGGTCTATCAACAACAACAACAACAACAACACAGCTTTATTCGATCATTTGACCATGAAAGCAACATAAAACGAAGCAAGCAAGGATACACAAATAAATAATCATTTTTGATAAAATACAGCAATTTGCACATCAATAAATTAATTGATATTGTTAAAAAGGCATTAAAACATTAACAGTAAAAGCTCGAATTCCACATAAAACTCTAAAAAAAGATAATAACATTAGGTTGCTTTTTGGAAATAGCAACGTATATGCCAGGCTGTCACTAAATATTTGCTCACTGGAACAATTACATCAGCTGAATTATGACTTTTTAGCACCCGTAGGGCCAGGGAACAGCTCTTAAATCCCATAGCCCTGCAAGCAAGCAGGGCATATATCCGGGAGACCAATCGGCCCCCACCTGTGGATCAATGACATCAGAGGCAAGGAGCCGAAGCGAAACCTTGCATATAGGCTTTTGCCGCGCAGATATGGTATAATATCCAAATAGGCTTCGAATTTTGGAGTCCATTTAAAATCAATAAAAAGGTTGGTTAAACGACCATGAGATTTGCAGGTTACATTGTTATCCCTAACATAAGACCTATAAGTTAACTTTTAAACGTTTTTGTGCCGTCTCTCTAGTTTGTGGGGATTTTCCCAATAATCACCCAAGCCCAACAGGCGGAACCAATGGGACACATGGCGTATCCATGGGAGAGTATTGGCATTTTGGCATTTTAATAGATCAAGTAATGAGATCTTGTATATATCTAGTTCAGGGGTAGTCCATAACCTGATCCAGTACAGAAGAGGTCTTAAAGCAGCTAAATCTGCTGCTCGTCTTAACCCCAAATCCAAAAATATTGGGAGCAGGGGTGTGGAGCGTGGACACGCTATCAAGGCCCACGCAAAATTGTTTTCTCCCACTGAGATCTTATTACAGTTGGAGAAACCCCATACCTCCGCTCCATACAGGGCTGCACTTTGCACCTTAGGAATATAAATCTTTAATGCAGGTGAAACAGCTTTGGCAAAGGAGCCCTGATAAAAGCGCAGTATGGACGAAGCTCTGTATTGTAACAACCCTGCGCTTTTTGTGATCTGTTCTTCCCATGATAATTTGCTAGTTAACCTGACTCCCAAATAGTCTATAGAACTAACTTCCTTCAGGAAAACACCATCGATGTGAATAGAACATCTTTTACTAGGTCCTTTAGATAACACCATAAGTTTTGTTTCATTAATGTTAACCTCCAACCCATGATCACGACAAAATGAATAAAATTGATCAACAAGGATTTGCAACCACATCGGTGTCTTGGAAATGAGGATCGAATCATCTGCGAAGAGCAGAATAGGGATTTTTTGTGAATTCAGGGAGGGAGCGTCATTCTGGCATACGGACTCTGCCTTCACTACTTCATTGTTGAATAGAGTGAATAGTAAGGGGGCTAGCACACAACCTTGGCGAACTCCCCTCCTGATTGGCATCTGTTCCATCAATTTGCCTTGTTCGCCCCACCTCACTTGGGCATAGGTATTTTCATGTAGTCGTTTCAGCAGGAGTAATAGATCCTCTGGAACTCCCAATCTGCCCAGCACTTCCCACAGTTTAGCTCTTGGAACCAGATCAAAAGCGGATCACAGATCTATAAATACCACATATAAACATTGCTTGGCAATAAGGACATATTTCCAGTACAATAAAGCCAGTTGAAAGACCTGGTCTACTGTGCTAGTTTTAGTACGGAACCCGGCCTGAAGTTGAGAAAGAATTTGGCGCTCCTCAACCCAGCTAGTTAGCCTCTGCAGAATTTGTTTAGCAAAAATCTTTTGCAAGTTATCTATAAGGCTAATTGGCCCTTTAGTTGGCTGGAAGGTTAGCATTTCCTTTTTTATAAATAGGTATAATTTCAGCCCCCTTCCATGTACCCGGGATTTGTCCCCCTGCAGCTATACTATTTGATATGGCATTAATATACCAGGACCAGATGTTTGCTTCAGATTTATAGAGATCTCCAGGAAATTTGTCAGGTCCGAGTTCCCAGAAGCGCTTGTTATCCTTCTCTCTGGAAGCGTTTAATAATTCCTGCCACAGGGAATCCTCCCACTGCTTTTTTGCATTAGACACAGTTTCTTTGTATAGAGTCCTAGCTTGTTTAATCTCCCCCTGGGAACAAGACATTACTACTGTTTTGAGCCCAGACTTAGCCTTTGAACACCTCTCGTCAAACCATCCCTTACGGGCCACTTTTCCTTCACAAGGCTTTAACTGCCTTGCTTGGTAAAAAAAAAAAACGTAGCTGAATAGGCATATTATCATGAATTTCAAGAATCAGGATGTTTCCCCCAATCTGCTCTTCATACTCGGCCAGGTTGTTTAAAAAAATGTGATATATTGCTCTAATGTGGTATGGATTAGACATCACTTTTGTCCAAGTAATCTTAGTAAATTTATTGTTCCAACATGGTGGCGGGATTACTGTAACATGATTATTATGTGTTCTCCTGAACATTTCTCCGGAAAGGGTGAGAAGCAGGGGAAAATGGTCGCTAGCACTTCTCACTACTACTTTCATGTCTTCCAAATGGGGCCACAACCTAACATCGACTAAGAAATAATCTATAGTGCTTATAGAGTTGCCCCTTTTGAACGTTGGTGCAATGTTCATATCGGATAGCGCCCTACCATTACAGGCCCTAAGGCCACGTTTTAACCATAGTAAAGCTAATTGCGTGGCCACCTGAGATTTTTTACCGGGCCGAGTGGTAGATAGTTGCGGAATCCCCCACAACTCGTCCTCTTCGTCAGTTAGGTCACTAATAAGGGTGGAGGGTTCAAAGATACAATTAAAATCTCCAGCTACAATTAAAAAAGTCGAGGGGTGAAGACTTTCCACAAATTCAGACAAAATGGCCAAGGTATGGGACTCAGAGCTGCATGAGACCGATCGCATATAAACATTAACAATAACAATTGATAAAGTTTTTTTAAACGTGATACATATAGCTTTTATATCCACAGAATCAATTTCCAAAAGCTTGTAGTCACACTGCAGGTTCTTGTTTACAAGTAATAAGAACCCACCTTTCGCCCGGCCTAACCACTTCTCTGGAGGTATAGCAGGAACACTAAATGAAAGAAATCCATCTATAATAGTGGCCTCCTCTACCCAAGTCTCCTGAAAGAGACAAACATCTATATCTTTAATAAAAAAGGCCTATTCGCTATCATCTAGTTTCTTTGCCAACCGAGCAATGTTCCAGGACATAAGTTCTAGTGTGCATTTGCCTTTGTTTATCATCACAGTTGAGCAACCAACATCCCTTAGGCCCAGGGCATTGTTACAAATGTCGAGTGTTGGTACTTTATTGTTCCCCATTGAGTTGGAGACCTTGGAGCAGGCCTTCACGTGAGTCACTGTTTCAGTAGTCAGTCATACAAAATCAGGCAACGGCCCAAGATCGGTAGCTGCCTTGCATACAGCACCTCCACAGGAACTGGTTGGGCCATCTGGTCCATCCGGTCCCTGATCTGGACCGTGATTGTATGGGTTTAACATAAGCCTTATCCCCCCCATAGTTGTTACTCTGTTCAAGTGGGTGCGATTGTCAAAATCCATTAGTTGAGTCACCATAGTCTCATCTTCAAAATGGATAGTAATTATATCAAAGTTAGTCCCTGTGGTGCTGTTCCTCTCGGCCGATGTTATATCTGAACGAATGACAGAAAGGCAACTCCGTCGGGAGCGTATCCAGTGTGTGACTTTGTTGATCAAGGAGGCTTGGTTCTCGACTGACCCCGGTAATAATTTTGGAACATTAGTCAAATAGATTTTATTTGTACCGTAACTTGTACACAAATCCTGTTCTTTACTATCTGTATTATCAATGTTGTTACAGGGGGAATTGCTGTTATAGAAGGTTTTATATGGCCTGTTAAAAGGTTGTATAGAATTATCCCCTTGGACAGTTTCTCTACCACTAGTTGGATTGACTGCCCAGTTCCCTTCACAGTCCCGGTTTCTGGGTGCATTTTCAACACTCCCTTTGGGCCTATCTTGGTTAGAGTTGCAGCAGTTGCCTTCCCTCCCTTGTGGAATTCTCCCCCCTCTGACGGGGAGACAAGAATTAACCCTAGGCTCAGCCCCCTTGTTTGGGGCAGAGGAGGGGGATACTTTTTTCCCCCTAACCTCTCCACAAACCCTACAGATCCCTTCGCAAGCACAGTTATCCACATACTGGTGCACAGGATTACTCTTCAGGAGATCTAACAATGCTAGAACCAGACCCTTGACTTCGTCAACTCTCTGGAGAACTTTAACCAGACTGTCCCTGCAAGATGCTGTTTCATTACCTTCCGAATCGGGCTGGGAGGTCGATGGAATAACACTAGGGTTAGATATTCCAACTACAGGCTTGATCGCACTCACGGGAACAGGCAGGTCCTCTATTACCAGCAGTGGTTCAAAGCGATTAGTACACAATAAATTTGGAACCACTTTGATCACCGGACTCAGCGGAAGGAAAGACAGGGTATTTGGTACATATGGGGAACCCCCCTGGGATACTGGGGGACTTTCTGTGCTAAAAATGGATTTCAGAGTGGGCTCCCTACTATTTTGTGGGGCCCCATCCCCAACAACCTCTGTTGTTACATCTGGAGGAATCCTCTTCCCCCTTTTTTTAAATATCTCTGAGATTTTCCTATCCTTGGGGTGGCCTTTCCTTGGATTATTTATCCCCGTGGTTTGTGTACCTAGCATAGACTCAACTTCTCTAACTAGGAGGTCAATTTCATCAAGTGGATTTAGCTTCAGGGATCTATTTGGACGATTTTTCGCTATTTATGTTCCCTTAGTTTGCACTGGTAGATCTATAGCCTTCCTTTTCCCCATAATAAAAGAACACTTGTGTAGTCAATAAATACAAATACAAGAGAGAGAGGAAAAAGAAAAAAGAAATGACTCTCTTATTTGTATGTTGAATGTCCTGCTGGAATAACTGGTCCTGCCTGCCAAGCCTTTCCAGAAAAAAGCAGCGTCCCACTCTTCAATTAGATACTTGTTTAAATAGGGCCCACCGGGTAAAGCCATTACTGACAAAAAAGAGCTTTCAAAGGGGCCTGTTGATAATGCAGCTGAAATGATGAATTCAGATTAGGCTATGTAGTTCTCTTGAGTGACAACTAGGCTCTTTGCTACAGACGAAAGAGGGGGTGCCCAGCCCAGCCTCCTCCGGGCTCTGACGGGCACAGGACGGGCCCGCCCTTGGCCCGGGCTTCGCCCGGGCGCCACCCGCGTGCGTCCCGCGAAGCGGGAGCACAAGCAGGAATTTAAAGGGCTCCTGTCCTTAAGAGTTGCAGGCACTGGAGTCCTCGGCCCCCCGGGTGACGTAAATGCGCTTCCCGCGAGGCGGGAGCGCAAGCAGGAATTTAAAGGGCTCCTGCCCTTGAGAGTTGCTGGCACTGGAGTCCTCGGCCCCCCGGGTGACGTAAATGTGCTTCCCGGTCTATCAAAACTATGGCCCTCACTGCGACCCTGGCGGTCGGTGATAAAGTGGCAGTAATACCGCCAACAGGCTGGCGGTAACTACCGCCAAATTCTGACCATGGCAGAAAGATCTCCGAAAGACAGCCAATGTACAACACTGACTGCCAGGGCAGAAACAACAGGCACCACAGCGGTAGCCACCTACAGCCAGGCGGAAGTCAATGTTCCGCCCACCATATTAAGACCCTGCAAACCGCCTCCTTTTCCGGGGTGGTACCAACGACATCAAAACGACATCAAAAGCCTGGCGAAAACTGAGCTCAGAAAGGAAAGGACTAACCTTTGGAGACACAGGGAAAAACCACGCCGCCATGGAACCCGAACTGCATGTAATTCCGATGATATTCTATGTTCTGCTCCACCACGAATACCAACGCCAGCAAAGACGACGATGGAGAGTACAGCCGCCTAGCACACAAAGGAGGGTGGGAGGAAAACGACAGTTACACATACACACAACACACACACCCCACACACACACACACACACAATCAGATGCACAAGAAAAACAATTTAGCCCTCTATATCGGCTGAATAATGCAAGGACAAAATGATTTTGCCAAAGTGTTTGTAATAAGATCAACACAGTAGAAATAATGTTAGACAATGTAACCGATATATACAAATTTACAGGAAAAGGGACACAGCCCAGTCCTCAATTTGCGTGGACCACATGGCCACAGGCCAAAGTCCAAGGCCCCATTTGTCACCTGCTTCAACACAGAGAGAACACTGCAGAGGCATCAGTTGGTAAATATCCAGGCACCTCAAGGGGCCGGGGGGCACCTCAACCGGGAGGTGAAACAAGACCACTGGTTCTGGATGGGGCAACATGCCCTGTGCTCCATCGTGGGTAGTGATGGGCCAGAGTCTCTCAGGTGGGTGTCTTGCCCACTGGTTTTGGAGGGGGTAGGCCTCACAGCAGCCCATGGAGGCAGGATTACATAGCATCTACCGGCAGTTACGGCTGCACAGTGGTAGTGCTGAGGGTGGGGGGAGACTCCTGCACATCCCCTGCACCTCCGGACAGATTCACAGTGGTGGTGCTGTTGCTGGGGGTAGGCTCCTGCACATCCCCTGCACCCTCGAACGGATGCACAGTGGTGGTGCTTCTGGTGGGTGCACAGTGGTGATGCTGCTGGTGGGGGGATGCTCCTGCATATACCGTGCACCCTCGGACAGATGCACTGTGTTGGTGCTGATGGTGGGGGAGGCTCCTGCACATCCGCTGCACCCTCGGACAGATGCACAACCATGGTTGGTGGTGGGAGCTCCGTCACAGTTTCTGGTCCAGGCTCCTTGCCCTTCCTGCGTGCTGGTGCAGGCTCCTTGCCCTTCTTGCCTGATGGTGCAGGCTCCTTGGTCTTCCTGTCTGCTGGTGCAGGCTCCTTGCCCTTTCTGCATGCTGGTGCAGGCTCCTTGCCCTTCTTGCCTGATGGTGTAGGCTCCTTGGTCTTCCTGTCTGCTGGTGCAGGCTCCTTGCCCTTCTTGCCTGCTGGGGAAGGCACCTTCCCCTTTAGACTGGCTGGTACAGGCGCCTTCTCCTTCAATACATGTGGCCTGGATCCCTTTCCACCACGAGTGGGTGCGGTTAGGATGGGGCCCTTGGACTGTGTGGCTGAGGTGCTTGGTTGAGTTTGTGATACCCTGGCCATGTGTACAGGACGGGGGGAGGGGTAGGGGATAGGTCAATGGTGGAGGAGAAAATGGTCTTAGGGACATTTAGGCGGGAAGAGGGAGAAGGAATGGAAGTGGAGGATGAGGGAGTGATTTTTGGAGGTGTCTGTCTGCTCGATTTGGGTGCAGGTGCATGGGCTGTATGCTGTTGTGAGGTGGATAGCTGTTGGGTGTCTGAGTGCTTGTGTTTGTGGGGGGACAGACACAGTGGGAGAAGATACAGGGGACATGTGCACGGATGTTGTGAAGGTATCTGCCAGTGAGGTGTGTGTTCTGCTTGGTGTGGTGATGATGCTGGTAGTGGATGCTGATGTAGTGCATGCAGGTGTGAGTGTGGACGTTGCTGGGAGGGAGGAGGTGGAGGGGGAGGAGGGGGAGACAGTGGAAATAGTGGATGTTGTTATGTCTGCAACTGGATGTTTTTTTTGTGGGTGCCTGTGGGATGAAGTGTGGTGCTTGTGTTTGCCTGTGACACTCCTGGGTGTTGTCTTGGTTGCATGCTCATCTGTAAGTATGGCTAGGGTAGGTTGGGGTTGAAGGGAATGGGACTGGGCAGTGGAAGTTGGAGGGGGGAATGTAGAAACAGGGACAATGGCTGCCATAAGTCTATGGTTGGATTTGCCCTTCCAGCTTTCACTTGTGTATGTTAGTGTATGGTGGGATAGTTAATTCTCTGTGGTGTGCATGCTTTAGTGATGAGTGTCCATGCAGGGCTGTGAGGGGTGTCCATGTTTTGGTACAGCATGCAGGACTTGGCATTGGGATGAGTGGGTTGTGATGGTGGGGTGTGTGGGATGTAGTTGAGTGATGTGGGTGAGGATGATGGTGAGGGTCTGTGATGGCATGCAGGTACGGGGGTGATAATAGTAGAGCGTTGACTTACCAGAGTCCAGTCCTCCTCCTCCGGCCAGGCCCTCAGGATGCACTATTGCCAAGACTTGCTCCTCCCATGCTGTGAGTTGTGGGGAAGAAGGCAAGGGTCTACCACCAGTCCTCTGTACAGCGAGCTGGTGTCTTGCTACAAAGGAATGTACCTTCCCTCGTAGGTCGTTCCACCTCTTCCTGGTGCTGGCCCACATGTTGACCCTGTCCACGATTCTCCGCCATGGCTCCACCTTCCTAGCTATAGATATCTGCTGCACCTGTGCTCCAAATTGCTGTGGCTCTACCCAGACGATTTCCTCCACCATGACCCTTAACTCCTCCTCTGCGAAACGGGAGTGTCTTTGTGGTGCGCTGGGTGCTGTGTGATGTGTTTTGGTGAGTGTATGTTGGGAAATATGTTGGGGTGTGTGATGTAGAGTGCGTGAGTGGTATATAGGTGTGAATAGTGTGTGGCTCTAGTTGTGTTAGTGATCTTGGTGTCTCTCTGCTGGCAATGGTTTGTAATCGTAAAGGGTTGTGGGTAATGTGGGTGTGTGTTTTAAAGTGGTGTGGGTGTGTGGGTGTGGTGTGTGTATGGGTGTCAGGTGTGTGTTGTTTGAATTGTCCAATGTAGTGTTGTTTTGTATGTGGGTGTCCATTGTGAGCGTGGCGATATGTACCGCCAATGGTTTTCCACCGTTGAATGTCCGCTGCAGTGATTCATGGGTCATAATGTGGTGGGCATTGTTCTGTTGGCGTAACAGTGTGGGTTTTGATACTGCCAGTTTATCACTGACCTTTGGTCTGGCGGATTTGTGTATGTGACTGAATACTGATGGATTGGTGTGTGTGTTTCATGATATGGTGAACGGATATCCGTCGCAGCCGTCATCGTGGCTGTAAGTGGGATTTACCACCAATGTCATAATGAGGGCCTATGTCACTTATATAAAATTATGTCTCAATCAGATTGTGATATGCAGCAATCAACTGCGTACTCTAGCGATGGGAACATATATGTTAGATGAGAAGGATTATTACCCAGTGGGTAATCAGCTGTGTATGAATCCATCCGTACATGAACATGGTGAAGGAAACCATGCAATGGATCCCACACTAATATATGACGGCAATGTATAGTGTGATGTTAACACTATTGCTGGAGTACTCATCACATTTACAGACAAAACAAAAAGTACCACTACAACTATAACTTCACAAGCATCCACCTGTGGATTCTGATCCATCACCATATTTACATATTTTGGTAGACCATGGAATGCTTACTAGTTGTATGACTCCTCACCAGAGCTGCATGGCAGACAAAATATCGCATTGTATCATCCTTCTTACCACTTTTGAAGTATGCTGCATTCAGCAGCACGCTTATAAAAGGCAACATGCTTCAGAGGATTGTGTATATGCCTTCCGGCACAAAACAAAACCTGTCTGCAAGGCAAAACACCCTTGCAACATGATGGAAGGGTGCCTGTGTTGCTGCAAGGTAGTCAAAAGTGTGCCATATCTAGGAAAGGAAAGGTATGCTACTTATAGGGATGAATATGGAGCATTTCGCTCCTTCCCCCTTGACACACTGCAGGCTGGCATGGAGGTTAGCTGTGTTGTGTTGCATGAAATCTTGATATTATTGGCTGTTTGTGTGCGTTACAATGCAGGGTCTCATGAACATCTGCAATATCACCTCCAGATATATAGATAATAATTTGTAACATACTTACTGAACTATATTAGTGAAAAACACTATTACATATTATTAGCTTATTCTATGTGATGGTTAATAGGGCATTAACACATCAGTTGCATGGCCCCTTGCATTGTTGTACTAGGCCCACAGCGTGGCCATTGCATTGCACCATATATGCTAATGGTGGGCATTGGATAGTGCATCATAGGCCACTGTGCAGGAAACATATGAGTTGGGTGAGACTTTGAGTATGTGTAGAAGGCCAACTGCATGGCCCTTTGCATTGTTGTAATAGGCCCACTGCATGGCCCCGTGAGTTGCAACGTATGTGCTACTGAGTGCATATTTGCGTTGCACTATATAGGCCACTGTATAGGAAACATATGAATTGGCTAGGCCTTTCCATTTGTGTAGAAGGCACATGGAGTTACCAATTGCGTTGTTTTAATAGGCTCACTGTGCGGCCTTTTGCATTGAACCATATGTGCTACTGTGTGGCTACTTGTGTTGCACTATATAGGCCACTGCATAAGAAACATATGTTACATGGCTATTTGCATTGCGCTACATGGGCCACTGAGCAGGAAACATGTTTTGTGCAGCTATTTCCTTTGTGCAATATTTGGCCACTACAGTAGGTTGTGTGGCTGTTAGAATTGTGCTGTATAGCCCAATGTGTAGGAAAC
Organism: Pleurodeles waltl; assembly: GCF_031143425.1. Lineage (NCBI taxonomy): Eukaryota > Metazoa > Chordata > Amphibia > Caudata > Salamandridae > Pleurodeles > Pleurodeles waltl. The sequence goes on from NC_090444.1 coordinate 639,988,252, forward strand.
AGATGAGTTGCATGGCTATTAGTGTTGCGCTAAATGGCCCACTGCATAGGAAACAAATTGGTTGCATGGCTATTAGCTTTGCGCTATATAGGCATATGATAAAAAATATCAAATTTCTATAATTCATAAGAAAATAATTATTAAAAAACAATACATTATGAGTACAAATATAGAAAATACAAAAATATCAACAACACAAATATGCATAGTAGGTATTATACTTTAAAGTAATCAAATAGCATTGATGAGAAAAAAACGACATCATGAAAAATATTTCTTATCTGTTTTTAATTACATTTTCTATTGCATTTGAAATTAACGTTTAACTTTTCAACAATATCAAAAAACAATAAAAAGATACCCCAATTTTAAGATAAAATTCAACATTAAGTAGAAATACATTATTTGAAATGAAATAATAAACAAGCATTTTCAAAATGTTTCGTAAATATAAAACATTACGTATTGTTTCAATTAAAATATTTTGGAAATAAAACAATATTAATTTACTATACTGTCTCAAAGTCTACAATAACATTTTTTTTTAAATTAACAATAAAGAACTCAAAGGTTTCTTAATATAACATGAATACCATGAACGTTTGCTAATCTAGAGCCAGTTGCACAAACATTGGGAGAAGTGCATATATTTGGGAGGGTGAGACTCTCCAGTCTAATTCTACCACTACAGATATTATGGAATTTACTATTCTAACTCAATTCACAAAAACATTGCTGAAAGTGCCTCTATTGGTGGGGGCAGATTTACTGTTCTAGCTTGAGTCCCACAAACATTGGGGAAAGTTCATTTATTTGGTGGTTCGTGCCAGGGTCCCTTTCACTACTTTAAGTCCAGTCCTACAAACAGAGGGGGAAATGATATATATATTTGAGGAGCTGAGATTTACTAATACAACAGCATTCCAACAAACATTGGTAAAGCGCATATTTTTTTGGGACCAAGTGGGTGATATTTGTTGTTCCCTGACCGAAAACCTCACAATGGCCAAGAAGAACTTCCAAGATGGGATGGAAGCAGTCACCACCTGGATGAAGAAGAGCTCCCTTAAGCTAAACTCCAACAAAATCGTGATCCTCATCCTGGGATTCTCCTCAGACTGGGACAACTCCTGTTGGCCCTCCACACTTGGCAGCCACCCCATCCCTACAGACCATACATGCAACATCGCCGTCGGACTCAACTCATCACTCACCATGATAAGACAGGTCAAATCTGTCGTCGCCACCTGTTTCCACACCCTCAAACTTCTCCAAAAGATCTTCAGAAAGATCCCAAGTGACTGTTGCAAGATCGTAACACATGCCCTGATCACAAGCAGACTTGACTGCGGCAACAGCCTCTATGTCGAAACCACCAAGAAGAACCTGAGCAAGCTACAACAAATCCAGAAAGTCTCCACCAGACTCATCCTGAACAACCCCGCCGAGAATACATCACAGGACACCTGAGGGATCTCCATTGACTCCTCATCGAGAAGAGGATCAACTTCAAGCTCCTCGTACACGCTTACAAGGCCCTCCACAACCTTGGACCCAGCTATCTCAACCACTGCATCACCTTTTACTCCCCTGCTAGATCTCTCCACTCCTCCCAGCAGTCGCTCACCACCATACCCCACAAAAGGAAGTCCCTGGCTGGAAGGAGATTTTTCATCTCCCTTGTGCCAAAATGCTGGAACACTGTGCCTCTCCACCTCAGGCAGTCACCATCACTACCTCAATTCAGGAAGGACCTCAAGACCTGGCTCTTCAACTGGATCTTGAGGACCTAACCCACAGCACCTTGAGACCCTACGGGTGAGTAGAGTGCTTTACAAATGCAAATGGAATTGAATTGAATTGAATTGAATTGCTCCAACCTCACAAAACAAGGGAAAATTCATTATTTCATAACATCATATTTTATATTGTCATTCCAGTTTAACCATCATTGCAGATCATGCATATATTTGAAGGTTCAAGTTTACTACTTTAACTCTACCTTTTTCAAATTAAAAAACAAAAGACCTGATTATGACTTTAGGTGTAATATACCGCTCCGATAGATATTGATACCATGGGGTATGTATTGTGTCAGGTGTGACAAATAGCACCTATTATGAGTTATTCAGGAATAACATCTGAATTTTGGGCTTTAGCACACCAAAATCTGCAAAATACAGTCAAAACTGTATGTTTCTACCCCTTTAAATTTTGGCCGGTTTGACCGGCTGAAATTTAATGAAGGGTGAATTGTTTAAGACATCCGATAGTTACTGAATGTAAATACCTTCAAACTCATAATTCAGACCAATGCATAAACAGGGGTTTACACAGATTACACATACGTAGGAATATAATAAGTAACTCAAAATCAAGGCCATGATGTGTTAAAGTAACACAAATCAATAGAAAATTAAAAGTATGTCTTATACTTTAAATGAATTACAACATTAATAAATTATAAATATTCTATACTCAAAAAACAATGTGTTCTTATTTTTATATTGTGAGGAGGAGTCCCTGGAACACCCTTTCATACCTGAAGTGATTCCCTGGATGTCTGCTGACTGCTGCTGCAGACAATGGAACACCTTTGGGGGAAAATAGGAACCACGGGTAAAGCAAGGTGGAAACCCGGCACCCTCGAAACTAACAAAGTACCCCTGTACCTTTGGACAGGTAGGTTGAGCCTCAACAGTCAAGGACCAATCAGAGCCTCTTGGAGGAGGAGAAAAGAACACAGAGGATTGGTGAGAGTGGAACGCAGGAAACACTGCAAAGTCCTAGGAGGAAGGTACTTCTAGCTGACCAGAGGGAGAGCCACCAGGCGCAGCCGGACTAAAGGAGGATGGCGCCACCAACTCCAAAGAGACCTAGGAGACCTAAATGGAGGAATGGTGGACGCCTTAAAGGATGCTGAAGTGCCTGCCGCAACTCAGGAGAGTAGCGGCACTGTGGGTCAGTGAAGCAAGGAGGGTGCATGATGGGAATTTACAGTGGGGGTTCTGCACCTTAAAAATCCCCACTCTACATTCTCCATAGTTATTGTATTTGGGTGTTGATGCCTTGAATGAAAAGAGGGCATTTCAAGTCAGCTGCAGTGTGAGGGGAACACACCAAGCCTGGATTGTTTGGCCACAGTGAAAGAGACTGTTTTCTTGGTTCTGTTTTCCCATGGGCCAAGGGTAAAGCAGGTTACTGTGAACAGTCACAAAGTATAAAACTACTGGTGGTCGATGTATTTCCCATGAGCACATGAGTAATAGAAACAACATAATGCTTCACCAGGGTGATAAAGAGGAGGGTCACGGTTACCTTTAAGAGAAAAGAGTTTATAACTCTCATGCATGAAGGACTCTGCAATGAACGAGAATGGAGGTGTTCATATTTAAAGTTGATGCATGGCCACCTTATTGACCTCCATGCAAGTCACTATTTAAGGATGTGGTCATGGTCTATAACTAAAGAAATGTCAGCATACAATCTCATACTTTCAGCTCTTCCTTTCCCAAGACTCCTGGTGGCAAAATCCTGAGAGAGAATACCTAAAAGGGTAAAAAAAGAAACCGTATTACAGTTACTGCCCAAAGAAGGACAACCACATCATCATCCCAGCCCATCCAAAACCCTAAACACCCTGTATAGTTTGCCTGTAAAGCCAATAAAACTCCAAACTTCAGAAACCTACACAGCCTCCACGTCCTTCTATCCTCCCAGCCTCCTACACATATTATGACAATATATTTTCAAAATATTTTAAATTAACTCTTCTAATGTTTCAGAAATACATTAAAAAAATGTATAAATGGATACCCATAAAAATGCTATTTATAATAATATTTTATCATTCAAAATAACGTATTTGTATATTTTTTTATAACAAAATAGTAAGCAAGCATTTTAAAAAATGTTCCACAAATATAATAAAGAATGATTATTTTTTTATTCAAAAACAAATGTCAAATACATCTTTATTATTTTAAGCATTATCAGAAATTCTCTGATCATTGTACAAAATGGAACTCCTAGATATCTTAATACAGTATAGCATGAATAATATTAACATTAATATTTTAACTTCAGTCCCATGAACATTGCATATATTTAGGGGGTGTTATTTACTAGTCTAACTCCAGCTAAATACCTATGGGAAAAAGTGTATATATTTGGCAGGGAGCAGATTTAATATTTTAACTCCAATCCCACAGACAATCCTGAAAAGTATAAACATCTGAAGTGGGTAGATTTACTATTCTAACTCAAATCTTGCAACCAGATTATATTTAGGCATACAGTGGTGGTCACATTTACTATTCTAAGTTCATGTGCACAAACAATGGGGAATGTGTATACAGGGAGTGCAGAATTATTAGGCAAATGAGTATTTTGACCACATCATCCTCTTTATGCATGTTGTCTTACTCCAAGCTGTATAGGCTCGAAAGCCTACTACCAATTAAGCATATTAGGTGATGTGCATCTCTGTAATGAGAAGGGGTGTGGTCTAATGACATCAACACCCTATATCAGGTGTGCATAATTATTAGGCAACTTCCTTTTCTTTGGCAAAATGGGTCAAAAGAAGGACTTGACAGGCTCAGAAAAGTCAAAAATAGTGAGATATCTTGCAGAGGGATGGAGCACTCTTAAAATTGCAAAGCTTCTGAAGCGTGATCATCGAACAATCAAGCGTTTCTTTCAAAATAGTCAACAGGGTCGCAAGAAGCGTGTGGAAAAACCAAGGCGCAAAATAACTGCCCATGAACTGAGAAAAGTCAAGCGTGCAGCTGCCACGATGCCACTTGCCACCAGTTTGGCCATATTTCAGAGCTGCAACATCACTGGAGTGCCCAAAAGCACAAGGTGTGCAATACTCAGAGACATGGCCAAGGTAAGAAAGGCTGAAAGACGACCACCACTGAACAAGACACACAAGCTGAAACGTCAAGACTGGGCCAAGAAATATCTCAAGACTGATTTTTCTAAGGTTTTATGGACTGATGAAATGAGAGTGAGTCTTGATGGGCCAGATGGATGGGCCCGTGGCTGGATTGGTAAAGGGCAGAGAGCTCCAGTCCGACTCAGACGCCAGCACGGTGGAGGTGGAGTACTGGTTTGGGCTGGTATCATCAAAGATGAGCTTGTGGGGCCTTTTCGGGTTGATGATGAAGTCAAGCTCAACTCCCAGTCCTACTGCCAGTTCCTGGAAGACACCTTCTTCAAGCAGTGGTACAGGAAGAAGTCTGCATCCTTCAAGAAAAACATGATTTTCATGCAGGACAATGCTCCATCACACGCGTCCAAGTACTCCACAGTGTGGCTGGCAAGAAAGGGTATAAAAGAAGGAAATCTAATGACATGGCCTCCTTGTTCACCTGATCTGAACCCCATTGAGAACCTGTGGTCCATCATCAAATGTGAGATTTACAAGGAGGGAAAACAGTACACCTCTCTGAACAGTGTCTGGGAGGCTGTGGTTGCTGCTGCACGCAATGTTGATGGTGAACAGATCAAAACACTGACAGAATCCATGGATGGCAGGCTTTTGAGTGTCCTTGCAAAGAAAGGTGGCTATGTTGGTCACTGATTTGTTTTTGTTTTGTTTTTGAATGTCAGAAATGTATATTTGTGAATGTTGAGATGTTATATTGGTTTCACTGGTAATGATAAATAATTGAAATGGGTATATATTTGTTTTTTGTTAAGTTGCCTAATAATTATGCACAGTAATAGTCACCTGCACACACAGATATCCCCCTAACATAGCTAAAACTAAAAACAAACTAAAAACTACTTCCAAAAATATTCAGCTTTGATATTAATGAGTTTTTTGGGTTCATTGAGAACATGGTTGTTGTTCAATAATAAAATTAATCCTCAAAAATACAACTTGCCTAATAATTCCGCACTCCCTGTATATGTGAGGGAGTGAAATGTTCTAACTCTAGTTCAACAAACATTGACAAAAATGGATATATTGATGTGAGATTTGATATTCTAACCCCATCCCAACTAATATTAGGGACAGTCGGTAAATTTGGGAAGGTCACATTTAATATTGTAACTCCAGTCCCACCATCACTGATGAAAATTCATCTATTTGGAGGTTCAGATTTTTTTATGTACTCCAGGTTAAGGGGGTGATTGGGGTAAGATTCACCATTGCAAATGCAGCACCACTAAAGTCAGAGAAAGTACATATTTTTGAGGGAATTAAACCAACTATTCTAACTCCAGTCCATCAAACATTGGAGGAAATGTATATAAGCCAGTATCATATTTACTATTCCCCACTTCATCAAACATAGAGGAAAGTGTGTGTCTTTTTGGCGGGGTGCAGGCTTATGTTTCTAAATCTACCCAATAAACATTGGGTAAATCGCCTATTTTTGTGGATTGGAAGTTCTAATTACCATTGTCACTTTAATTCTACAAGCACTGGAGAAAATACATTTTGGGGTGGGGACAGATTTACTTTTATAACTAGAGTATGGTTCAATTTAGTCTCCTAACTCTAAACAAACATATTTCAAGTTCCAACTACTACCTTTGTAACTGCAGAAACTTTAATGCACGCTAGAATTACTATGGCTGCTGACAACAGACTTGCCCCAATGGATCCTCGTAAAAGGATTTAAAATGTATTCCAATTTCTGGGCTTTAAAATAATCCTGTTCTGGTATTGTTCATCACCACCTCCCTGAGCTGAGAGTGTGTAATTTGCTCTCCTGTTGACTGCTATGGGTTCATAGCCATTTCTCAGTCCCCCTCTCTGGTATCGAACCCTGATTCCCATGGTCACCTTCGTAGGCACAGAAATTGGTTGACAGGATAGACATCCAGATGCATCATCACCATCTTGGGGATGTGTGATTGGTCTGAAGTTATCTGGAGTCACCAAAGCAGTCAGGCAAGCCCGGAGTAATCTTGGTCTTGCACGCTTCCCAGGGGGTCAGTGCTCGTAGGCATGTATTAGTTCTAGATTTACCTATTATCTAAGTGCCATTTATTTTCACTATAACAACTTTGTGTTCTTACACACTGTTAGAAATTGAGTTTCTGGTTGTCAGAGGTCTGCACCCTGTCCAAGCTGGGACACAATCCTAGTCAGGGTAAGTCAGGGTAAGTCAGATACACACTAAAACATAACCTGTGCCCACCCTCTGGTAGCTTGGTACAGAGCAGTTAACGTTATCTAAAGAGGCAATGTGTAAATTATTTACACAGTAACACAATGAAACACCTCAAATGACTCCACACCAAGTTAGAAAAATAGACAATAATTTTATAAATAAATCAAGACCAAAATAAAAAAAATGAAATGAGTAGACGTTGAGTTATGAATTTGTAAAGAATAAAAAGAGTTCCAATGCTTAAAAGCACAAAAAAGTGCCACTGGGGTTCAATTGGTCGCATTGGAGTGGGACAAAATCAATAGTTCAGGATGATTGCGATGGAGCGCAGGTCGGGTACAAGACCCATGCACACCCGTGGTGAGCAGAGTACCTTCATCCTGGTCATGACAGTGAGATGCAGAGCACAGCCGAGCAATGCCTTGAGCGTTGTGTTGATGCCGGGGCCACAGTCGAGGTGATGCATGGATTTTCTTCATACATTGGTGGTGATGTGTCGGGTCCTATGACAGGGAGTCAAGTCAAGAGGTGCTGGTTCCAAAGGTGATGCACTAGGTTTCTTCATGCAATCTCTCTGAGCTGCTGAAACAGCAATGCATGACCCTGAGCTTTGAACGCTTGATGGCAATGCATTGGTTCTGAGAGTGATACGCCAGTCTAACTCCTGCCACAGAGTTGATGCACTGGTTCTGGTCCAAGCAGACTGGAGATGCATCAATATCTCTGGTACACGTATCTGGGTGGACTACAGAGGTAGAGACTTTGATATCCCTGAGTCTCAAGCAATAGGAGGCAGGTCAACAAGCTCTTAAAGATCACTTGGGGTGCATAGCAGAGTCCACCTCTCTCTCAGGAGGGTCAGGGAGCAGCAGGGCAGCACAGCACACAATCAGTCTTTCCAGGTCAGCAGTCCAGCAGTCCAGCAGAGTAACAGTCCTTGCTGTAGCACAGCAGTTCTTCTAAAAGAATCCAGTTGTAGGTCCTGAAATATCTGATTTGGTGGGGTTAGAGACCCAGTACTTATACCCAGTTGTGTCTTTGAAGTGGGGGTGACTTCAAAAAAGGATTTATGGAGTGCAAAGAGGCCCTTTTATCCCAGCCCTTGCTCCAGTCTATCAGTAGGGGGTAATCGTCCCTTTGTGTCGAGACAGCCAGTGTCTAATCAGGTGTAAACATCAGCCCCCCTCTTCCCTTCCTGCCCACGAAGGGCTATCAGAATGCAGATGAGTGCTCAGATACACCTATCATTCCTGTGTTTGTGCTGTCTGGAGGGAATGCACAAAGTGTAGCTGTCACCCACACCAGACATGTATTGGAGACAGGCTGCAGGCACCGAGAGCTGTACAAGCACTTTCTAAAAAATTAATGTTAAATCCGACATTACCAGAAAATAGGACTTATCATTACAATTACATTGATATGCAATGTAATATAGCTACTCCTTCTCAATCAAGAAGTGCAGCTTAAAAGTGTAATAAGGAATTTCCAATGTTAACCTATGAGCGGAGTAGGCCTCACAATAGTCAAACATGATTTTAAGTGTTTTTCACTACTAGGATATGCAAAACTTAAACGTATATGCTCTACCTGTTACTTATACAGCATACTGCCCCATGGGCTACCTAGGGCCTACCTTAGCGGTGACTTATGTGTCATAAAAGGGGAGTTTAAGGCTTGGCAAAGGGTTATAAATTCCACCTTGAAGTGGCAGTAAACCGGCACACACAGGCTGTGCAGTGGCAGTCCAGAGATGTGTTTAAAAGGCTAGTTGTGTGGGTAGCACAAGCAGTGCTGCAGGTCCACTAGTAGCATTTAATTTTCAGGCCCTGGGCATTTGGTATACCACTTTACAAGGGTGTTAGGAAAGTACCATCTTGCCTGGCATGTTACCCCCATTTTTACTTGTGTGTCAGTTTGTTTTTGCCTGTCTCACTGGGATCCTGATAGCCAGGACCCCATTGCTCATAGTTTGTGGCCTGAATGTGTTCCCTGTGTGGTGCCTAGCTGTGTCACTGAGGGTCTGCTAACCAGAACCTCAGTGCTTATGCTCTCTCTGTCTTTCAAATTGTCACTGCAGGCTAGTGACCATTTTTCCCAATTTTGATTGGCACACTGGAACACCCTTATAATTCCCTAGTATATGGTACATCGGTACACAGGGTACTGGGGTTCCAGGAGATCCCTATGGACTGCAGTATTTCTTTTGCCACCCATAGGGAGCTCAGACAATTCTTACACAGGACTGCCACTGCAGCCTGAGTGAAATAACGTCCAAGTTATTTCACAGCCATTTTACACTTCACTTAAGTAACTTATAAGTCACCTATATGTCTAACCCTCACTTAGTGAAGGTTAGGTGCAAAGTCACTAAGTGTAAACGCACCCTGGCACTAGCCAAGGTGCCCCCACATAGTTCAGGGCAATTTCCCCGGACTTTGTGAGTGCGGGGAAATCATTACACGTGTGCACTACATATAGGTCAATACCTATATGTAGCATCACAATGGTAATTCCGAATATGGTCATGTAACATGTCTAAGATCATGGAATTGTCCCCCCCATGCCAAATCTGGTATTGGGGTGCCAATCCCATGCATCCCCGGGGTTCCAGCACGGACCCCGGGTACTGCCAAACTAGCTCTCTGGGGTTTTCACTGCAGCTACCGCTGCTGCCAACCCATAGACAGGCTTCTGCCCTCCTGGGGTCTGGGCAGCCCAGTTCCAGGAAGGCAGAACAAAGGATTTCCTCTGAGAGAGGGTTTTACACCCTCCCCCTTTGGAAATAGGTGTTAAGGGCCTGAGAGGAGTAGCCTCTCCTGGCCGCTGGGAATGCTTTGAAGAGCACAGATGGTGCCCTCCTTGCATAAACCAGTCTACACCAGTTCAGGGATCCCCCAGTTCCTGCTCCGGAGTGAAACTGGACAAAGGAAAGGGGAGTGACCACTCCCCTGTCCATCACCACCCCAGGGGTGGTGCCCAGAGCTCCTCCAGTGTGTCCCAGACCTCTGCCATCTTGAATGCAGAGGTATGAGGGCACAATGGAGGCCTCTGAGTGGGCAGTACCAGCAGGTGATGTCAGAGACCCATCCTGATAGGTGCTTACCTGACTAGGTGGCCAATCCTCCTCTGAGGGCTATTTAGGGTCTCTCCTGCTGGTTTCACGTCAGATAACGAATGCAAGAGCTCACTAGAGTTCCTCTGCATCTTCCTCTTTGACTTCTGCCAAGGATCGACCGCTGACTGCTCCAGGACGCCTGCAAAACCGCAACAAAGTAGCAAGAAGACTACCAGCAACATTGAGCGCCTAATCCTGCCGGCTTTCTCGACTGTTTCCTGGTGGTGTATGCTCTGAGGGCTGTCTGCCTTCACCCTTCACTGGAAGCCAAGAAGAAATCTCCAGTGGGTCGACGGAATCTTCCCCCTGCTACCGCAGGCACTAGATTTCTGCTTCACTGGTCCTCTGGGTCCCCTCTCACCTTGACGAGCATGGTCCCTGGAACACAGGAGCTAGATCCAAGTGACCCCGGCAGTCCAGTGGTCCATCTGTCCAAATTTGGTGGAGGTAAGTCCTTGCCTCTTCACACCAGACAGTAATCCTGTGTACTGCATGAACTGCAGCTGCTAGAGCTTCTGTGTACTTTTACAAGGAATCCTTCGTGCACAGTACAGCCCAGGTCCCCAGCACTCTGTTCTGCATTGCTCAACACGTTGAGTTGAACACCGGCTTCGTGGGACCCTCCTTTGTAGTGTTGAGACGACCGCCATGCTCAGTTTCCTTGAACCTGTGTTCAAGTATTTCTGCGGGTGCTGCCTGCTTCTGCATGGGCTCTTTGTGTTGCTGAGCGCCCCCTCTGTCTCCTCATCCAATGGGTGTCCTCCTGGTCCTTCCTGGGCCCGCCCCGCACCCATTTTCTTTGACCGCCACCTTTGCAGCTAGCAATTCTTGTTTATGGTCTTTCTGCGTGGAAATAACTCTGCATCCCCCAGCACGCCGTGGGACATCTTCTGTGCAAAGGAGAAGTTCCTGGCATCTTCCGTTGTTGCAGAATCTTCAGCTTCTTCCACCCAGAGGCAGTCATTTTGCACCTTCATCCCGGGTTTAGTGGGCTCCTGCCCCCCCGGACACTTTCATGACTCTTAGACTTGGTTCCCTTCCTTTGCAGGTCCTCAGGTCCTGGAATCCGTCTTCAGTGCTTTGCAGTCTGTTGCGGTCTTTGCAGAATCTCCTATCACGTCTTTAGTGTGTTTCTTGGGAAGTAGGGTAACTTTAATCCTACTTTTCAGGGTCTTGGGGTGGGGTATCTTGGACACCCTTAGTGTTTTCCTACACTCCCAGCAACCCTCTACACACTACACTAGGCCTGGGGTCCCTAAGTGGTTGGCATTCCACTTTTTTAGTACATGGTTTGTGTTGCCTCTGGGCCTATTGCATCCTATTGTATTCTACAGTGTTTGCACTACTTTTTTAACTGTTTATTTACCTGATTTTGGTTTGTGTGTATATTTTGTGTATTTTACTTACCTCCTAAGGGAGTATATCCTCTGAGTTATTTTTGGCACATTGTCACTAAAATAAAGTACCTTTATTTTTAGTAACTCTGAGTATTGTGATTCTTATGATATAGTGCTATATGATATAAGCGGTATAGTAGGAGCTTTGCATGTCTCCTAGTTCAGCCTAATCTGCTCTGCTATAGCTACTTCTATCAGCCTAAGCTGCTAGAACACTTCTAATCTACTAATAAGGGATAACTGGACCTGGCACAAGGTGTAAGTACCATGAGGTATCCACTATAAGCCAGGCCAGCCTCCTGCATTGGTGGTGCAGCGGTGGGATAAGTACTTATAACTGCTTTACCACTTTGTCATTGGTGCTTTTCATAAGAAAAACCTATACTAAATACTTCAGAATATACACAGTTAACCTAAACAGTTTAACTTTCTTTCTTTAAACTTTCTAAAAAGTTTCTGAAAAGTTTTCAAAAGTTGTTCTCTTTTCTCTAAAAGTTTCTAAAAAAATGTATTTCTGTCCTAAACCCTTTCTAACAATCATGTCTGCAGTAGAACTTACTCCCACAGTTGTCTAGGCAACCTATGGTAGTTTAAACTTTAAACGTTTGAGGGATCTCTGCATAGAAAGAGGTTTAAGCATTGGTAAGAACCCTACCAAAGATCTTCTCCTTAGCCTTCTCCTAGAAAGTGACCAGAACCAGTCTGGCCCATCCCAGATCAGGAGGTAAAGGAGGGGGGTACCCAGCAAGAGTCAGAGGAGTCCCCTGAGGATGCTGGGGAGGGTTCATCCAAAGACCTGCCAGCTGACAGGCCAGCTAGTGACACTGGTAGTGGGAGGGGGTCACACATTAGTAGGACACCTTTCACTCCTAAAGGCCATGTTATTAGAGTCCAGCCAGTTAGAGACAGGTCACACTCTGCCAATTCCCACATTTCTTCTGTGTCTCAGAATTCCCAAGCCTCCCACCCTGAGGATAACACTATGGAAAGGGAACTCAGAAAGCTGAAGTTGGAAGAGGCCAGGCTGAAGGTAAGACAGCAGCAACTGGCCTTAGACAGTGAATCTCTAGATGTAGAGAGGGAAAGGCAGAGGTTAGTGTTAGTTCCCCATGGTGGCAGCAGCAGTGTTTTTGATAGCAATCCTGTGAGAGAACAAGATTCTAGAAACCTGCATAAGATAGCCCCCCCCTTACAAGGAGGGGGATGACATTAACAAGTGGTTGGCTGCACTTGAGTGGGCTTGTATGGTACAGTTGGTCCCTCAAAGGCAGTGGGCTACTAGCTTGTGGCTATCTTTCACTGGTAAGGATAGGGATAGGCTCCTTACTGTCAGAGAAACTGATGCTAATAATTACAAAGTTTTGAAGGATGCACTCTTGGATGGATTTGGCTTAACCACTGACAATACAGGATTAAGTTCAGAGACACCAGAAAAGAGTCCTCTCAAGACTGGACAGACTTTGTAGACTGTTCAGTGAAGGCCTTGGAAGGTTGGTTACATGGCAATAAGGTGACTGACTATGAAAGCCTGTATAATCTAATCCTAAGAGAACAACTTTTGAACAATTTTGTGATTGATTTGTTGCATTAGTACTTGGTAGACTCAGATCTGACCTCTCCCCAAGAATTCGGAAAGAAGGCAGACAAATGGGTCAGAACAAGAGTGAGCAGAAAAGTTCATACAGGGGGTGACAAGGATGGCAAGAAGAAGGATGGTAAGTCTTCTGACAAGGGTGGGGACAAGGATAAAAAACATTCTGTGTCCTCATCAGGCCCACAAAAATCCTCTGGGGTGGTGGGTCCAAATCATCTTCCCACAATCAAAAGAAGCCATGGTGTTATTTATGTAAGAGTAAAGGCCATTGGGCAAGTGATTCCACTTGTCCAAAGAAAAACACAAAGGCTCCCACTACTACAACCCCAACTGCAACCTCTAGTGCCCCTAGTAATGGCAGTGGTGGTGGGAAGCCTACTACAAATAGCCAATCTAAGGGTGTAGCTGGGCTCACCATTGGTAGTGTAGTTGGGGTTGGTCTTGTTAGGGAGACCACAGAGGCTGCTTTGGTCTCTGATGGTGGTATTGACTTTGCCACCTTGGTTGCTTGTCCCCTTAATATGGGTAAGTACAAGCAACTTCCCCTAATAAATTGTGTTGAGGTTGAGGCCCACAGAGAAACAGGAGCCAGCGTCACTATGGTGATTGAGAAACTGGTTCACCCTGATCAACACCTATTTGCTCAGCAGTACCAAGTGACTGATGCTCATAACAACACTCTTAGCCACCCTATGGCTGTTGTGAATCTCAACTGGGGGGGGGGGTACTGATCCAAAGAAAGTTGTGGTAGCCACTGATTTACCTGTAGATTGCTTACTAGGCAATGATTTGGAGAGATCAGGTTGGGCTGAAGTGGAGTTGGATGCTCATACAGCAATGCTGGGCATTCCGGGGCATAACTTTGCTTTAACAAGGGCTCAGGCCAAAAAGCAAAGAGGACAGGGAAACTTGGAACAAAGGACCAAGTGCCCCTAAAAAGCTAGGGGTAGAAAGGGTAAATCCTTGTCCACTATCCCTCCCTCTCCAGAAGATTCCCCTTTTGAGGAAGAGGACTGGGACAGACCTGTTCCATTGTTTCACTGGCCTCACATGTCAGAGGACACTAAAGAGTTTTGTCACTCTTGTGTGACCTGCCAAGCCAGTGGCAAGACTGGTGGCACATCTAAGGCTCCCTTAATTCCACTCCCAGTGGTTGGGGTGCCCTTTGAAAGGGTAGGGGATGACATGGCTGGCCCCCTTGACCCTCCAACAGCTTCAGGCAATAGGTTTATCCTTGTGGTAGTGGACCATGCCAATAGGTATCCTGAAGCAATTTCCTTAAGGACCACTACAGCTCCTGCAGTGGCAAAGGCCCTCATGGGAATCTTTTACAGGGTGGGCTTCCCTAAGGAAGTGGTGTCAGACAGAGGTAGTAACTTCATGTCTGCATACCTCAAAGCTATGTGGAAGGAGTGTGGTGTAACTTATAAGTTTACTACTCATTATCATCCACAGGCACATGGTCTGGTTGAGAGGTTTAATAAAACTCTCAAAGGAATGATTATGAAACTCTGTGAAAAACTCAGAAGGAGCTGGGATGTCCTGTTGCCATGCCTCCTTTTTTGCTTACAGGATAGTACCTCAAAAAGGAGTGGGCTTTAGCACCTTGAACTCCTCTTTGGTCACCCTGTAAGAGGACCCCTTGCACTTGTGAAGGAGGGTTGGAACAACCTTTAAAAGCTCCAAAGCAAGACATTGTGGACTATGTACTTGGCCTAAGATCCAGAATGGCTGAGCACATGAAAAAGGCCAGTAAAAACTTTCAGACCAGCCAAGAGCTCCAAAATCAATGGCATGCCCAGAAGGCTGACCTGACCCAGTACCACCCAGGACAGAAGGTGTGGGTATTGGAGCCTGTGGCCCCAAGAGCACTCCAGGACAAATGGAGCGGACCCCATCTCATTGTTGAAAAGTAGGGTGAGGTTACCTATTTGGTAGACCTGGGCACTGCCAGGAGTCCCCTTAAGGTGATCCATGTCAACCGCCTAAAACCCTACTATGACAGGGCTGACTTAGCCCTGCTCATGGCAACTGATGAAGGACAGGTAGAAGAGAGTGACCCTCTCCCTGATCTCTTCTCCACCACTGAAGGTGATGGCTTAGTGGAGGGAGTGGTGCTTGCAGATTACCTTACTGCTGAGCAGAAGGACAACTGCATTAATTTACTAGGCCAATTTTCTGACTTCTTCTCACTGATACCAGGTACCACTACCTGGATTGAGCGCACAACCAACACTGGAGACAATTTACCTATCTAAAGTAAGATTTATAGGCAGCCTGACCATGTCAGAGATTGCATAAAACAAGAGGTACAGAAAATGCTGGACTTAGGAGTGATTGAGCCTTCAGAAAGCCCATGGGCTAGCCCAGTGGTGCATGTCCCAAAACCTCACAGTAAAGATGGTGAAAGAGAAATTAGGTTTTGTGTTGACTACAGAGGTCTCAATCAAGTAATGAAAACTGATGCTCACTCTATACCCATGGCAGATAAGCTAATAGATACACTGGCTTCTGCCAAGTATCTAAGCACTTTTGATTTAACTGCAGGGTATTGGCAGATAAAATTATCAGAAGATGCTAAACCTAAAACTGCATTTTCCACCATTGGAGGGCATTACCAGTTCACTGTTTTAGGAAAGTACCATCTTGCCTGGCATGTTACCCCCATATTTCACTGTATATATGTTGTTTTAGTCTATGTGTCACTGGGACCCTGCCAGACGGGACCCCAGTGCTCATAAGTATGTGCCCTGTATGTGTTCCCTGTGTGATGCCTAACTGTCTCACTGAGGCTCTGCTAACCAGAACCTCAGTGGTTATGCTCTCTCTGCTTTCCAAATTTGTCAATAACAGGCTAGTGACTAAATTTACCAATTCACATTGGCATACTGGTACACCCATATAATTCCCTAGTATATGGTACTGAGGTACCCAGGGTATTGGGGTTCCAGGAGATCCCTATGGGCTGCAGCATTTCTTTTGCCACCCATTGGGAGCTCTGACAATTCTTACACAGGCCTGCCAGTGCAGCCTGCGTGAAATAACGTCCACGTTATTTCACAGCCATTTGCCACTGCACTTAAGTAACTTATAAGTCACCTATATGTCTAACCTTCACCTGGTGAAGGTTGGGTGCAAAGTTACTTAGTGTGTGGGCACCCTGGCACTAGCCAAGGTGCCCCGACACCGTTCAGGACAAATTCCCCAGACTTTGTGGGTGCTGGGACACCATTACAAGCGTGCACTGTACATAGGTCACTACCTATGTACAGAGTCACAATGGTAACACCGAACATGGCCATGTAACATGTCTAAGATCATGGAATTGTCACCCCAATGCCGTTCTGGCATTGGGGGAGCAATTTCACGACCCCCCGGGTCTCTAGCACAGAACCCTGGTACTGCCAAACTGCCTTTCTGGGGGCTCCACTGCAGCTGCTGCTGCTGCCAACCCCTCAGACAGGTTTCTGCCCTCCTGGGGTCCAGGCAGCCCTGTCCCAGGAAGGCAGAACAAAGAACTTCCTCTGAGAGAGGGTGTAACACCCTCTCCCTTTGGAAATAGGTGTGAGGGCTGGGAGGAGTAGCCTCCCCCAGCCTCTGGAAATGCTTTGATGGGCACAGATGGTGCCCATCTCTGCATAAGACAGTCTACACCGGTTCAGGGATCCCCCAGCCCTGCTCTGGCGCGAAACTGGACAAAGGAAAGGGGAGTGACCACTCCCCTGACCAGCACCTTCCAGGGAAAGTGCCCAGAGCTCCTCCAGTGTGTCCCAGACCTCTGCCATCTTGGAAACAGAGGTGTTTGTGGCATACTGGACTGCTCTGAGTGGCCAGTGCCAGCAGGTGACGTCAGAGGCTCCTTCTGATAGGCTCTTACCTCTCTTGGTAGCCAATCCTCCTTCCTCGGTAGCCAAACCTCCTTTTCTGGCTATTTAGGGTCTCTGCTTTGGGGAATTCTTCAGATAACGAATGCAAGAGCTCATCAGAGTTCCTCTACATCTCCCTCTTCATCTTCTGCCAAAGGATCGACCGCTGACTGCTCGGGACGCCTGCAAAACTGCAACAAAGTAGCAAGACGACTACTAGCAACCTTGTATCGCTTTATCCTGCCGGCTTTCTTGACTGTTTCCAGATGGTGCATGCTCTGGGGGTAGCCTGCCTCCTCTCTGCACCAGGAGCTCTGAAGAAATCTCCCGTGGGTCGATGGAATCTTCCCCCTGCAACCGCAGGCACCAATAGACTGCATCACTGGTCCTCTGGGTCCCCTCTCAGCACAACGAGCATGGTCCCTGGAACTCAGCAACTCTGTCCAAGTGAGTCCCACAATCCAGTGACTCTTTAGTCCAAGTTTGGTGGAGGTAAGTCCTTGCCTTCCCACGCTAGACTGCATTGCTGGGTACCGCATGATTTGCAGCTGCTCCGGCTCCTGTGCACTCTTCCAGGATTTCCTTCATGCACAGCCAAGCCTGGGTCCCTGACACTCCTTCCTGCAGTGCACAACCTTCTGAGTTGTCCTCCGGTGTAGTGGGACTCCCTTTTGTGACTTCACGTGGACTCCGGTTCACTCTTCTTCCAAGTGCCTGTTCAAGTACTTCTGCGGTTGCTGACTGCTTCTCTGAGGGCTCCTAGACTTGCTGGGTGTCCCCTCTGTCTTCTCCTCCAAGTGGCAACATCCTGGTCCCTCCTGGGCCACAGCAGCACCCAAAAACCCCAACCGCGACCCTTGCAGCTAGCAAGGCTTGTTGCAGTCTTTCTGTGTGGGAACACCTCTGCAAGCGTCAAGGCGACATGGGACATCCTTCCTCCAAAGGGGAAGTTCCTAGTCCTCTTCTTTCTTGCAGCACTCCAAGCTTCTTCCAACAGGTGGCAGCTTCCTTGCACCCTCAGCTGGCCTTTCCTGGGCTCCTGCCCACTCTCGACACTGTCGCGACTATTGGACTTGGTCTCCTTGTCTTACAGGTACTCAGGTCTGGAAATCCACTGTTGTTGCATTGCTGGTGTTTGTTCTTCCTCCAGAATCCCCCTATCACGACTCTGGGGGTAGTAGGTGCACTTTACACCTACCTTACAGGGTCTTGGGGTGGGCTATTTTTCTAACCCTCACTGTTTTCTTACAGTCCCAGCGACCCTCTACAAGCTCACATAGGTTTGGGGTCCATTCGTGGTTCGCATTCCACTTTTGGAGTATATGGTTTGTGTTGCCCCTATACCTATGTGCTCCTATTGAAATATACTGTAATTTTACACTGCTTGCATTACTTTTCTTGCTATTACCTGCATAATTTTGGTTTGTGTACATATATCTTGTGTATATAATGTATCCTCATAATGTAAGATACTTTTGGCATCTTGTCATAAAAATAAAGTACCTTTATTTTTAGTACTTCTGTGTAGTGTGTTCTCTTATGATATTGTGCATATGGCACCAGTGGTATAGTAGGAGCTTTACATGTCTCCTAGTTCAGCCTAAGCTGCTTTGCCATAGCTACCTTCTATCAGCCTAAGCTGCTAGAAACACCTCTTCTACAGTAATAAGGGATAACTGGACCTGGCACAAGGTGTAAGTACCTCTGGTACCCACTACAAGCCAGGCCAGCCTCCTACATTGGTTGTGCAGCGGTGGGATAAGTACTTGTAACTACTTACCACTTTGTCATTGTGTACTTTTCATAAGAGAGTAATATACAAAACAGTTCAGTGTATGTACACCTAACCAAAAAGTTTTGCTTTTCTCCTCTTAAACTTTTTTCAAAGATCTGAAAAGTTTACTAAAACTTCTAAAGTTCCCAAAAAGTTAGAACAAGTTTTTTTCTCTGTTCTCTAAAAAATTCTGAAACTTTTTCTTCCTTCTCACTATTTCTAAACCTTTTACTATCATGTCTGTAGAAGACTCTACTTTTAAAATGGTCAATACTACTTATGACAATTTAAATTACAAGAGCCTGAGGAGTCTCTGCTTAGATAGAGATTTAGTGCTAGGAAAGAACCCTACAAAAGAGTTTCTATTTAACATGCTTATTGTGAGTGATGAGTCCCAAGCAGTCACTTCAAATGAGAGGTTAATAGAAGGTTCCCATTCTGACTCAGGGGATCTCCTTGAGGGAGGTGGGGAGGGTTCTATACAAGATCTGCCCCCTAGCAGGACACCTAGTAATGTTGGTAGTAATGGAGGTTCCCATCATAGTAGGGGAGGCTTTATTCCTGGAGGCCAAGTTATTAGGGTTCAGTCAGTTAGGGACAGATCCCCCTCTGTTGTTTCCAATTTATCTTCTGTGCCCAAGCATTCCCAACCCACCCACCCTGAAGACAACATGTTAGAAAGGGAACTCAAAAAGCTGAGAGTTGAAGTGACCAGACTGAAGCTTAAACAGCAACAGCTGGCCTTAGATAGGGAATCCTTAGACCTGGAGAAGGAGAGACAGAGATTAGGGTTAGGACCCCATGGTGGCAGCAACAGCAGTATTCCTGATAGTAATCCTGTTAGAGAGCATGATTCCAGGAATGTGCACAAGATAGTCCCCCCTTACAAGGAGGGGGATGACATTAACAAGTGGTTTGCTGCACTTGAGAGGGCCTGTAAGGTACAGGGGGTCCCTCAAAGGCAGTGGGCTGCTATATTGTGGCTATCTTTCACTGGAAAGGGTATGGATATGCTCCTTCCTTACTGTTAGAGAAAGTGATGCTAACAATTTTGCAGTTTTGAAGGATGCACTCTTTGATGGATTTGGCTTAACCACTGAACAATACAGGATTAAGTTCAGAGACACCAGAAAAGAGTCCTCACAAGACTGGACAGACTTTGTTGACTGTTCAGTGAAGGCCTTGGAACGGTGGTTACATGGCAGTAAAGTTGCTGACTATGAAAGCCTGTATAATCTTATTCTGAGAGAGCATATTCTAAATAACTGTGTATCTGACTTGTTACACCAATATCTAGTGGACTCAGATCTGACCTCTCCCCAAGAATTGGGAAAGAAGGCAGACAAATGGGTCAGAACAAGTGTGAACAGAAATTGTTCATACAGGGGGTGACAAGGATGGCAAGAAGAAAGATGGTAAGTCTTCTGACAAGGGTGGGGACAAAAGTAAAACTGAGTCTTCATCAGGCCCACAAAAATCCTCTGGTGGGGGTGGTGGGTCCAAATTCTCTTCCAATAATCAAGTTTAAAAGCCTTGGTGTTATTTGTGTAAAGTCAAAGGCCATTGGACAACTGATGCCAGTTGTCCAAAGAAAAACACCAAACCTCCCACTACCACAACCCCTACTGCAAATTCTAGTGCCCCTAGTAATAGCAGTGGTAGTGGGAGCAAACCTACTAATAGCCAATCCAAGGGAGTAGCTGGGCTCACTTTTGGTAATTTAGTTGGGGTTGGTCTTGTTAGGGAGACCACAGGGGCTGTGTCAGTCTCTGAAGGTGCCATTGACTTGGCCACCTTGGTTGCTTGTCCCCTTAATATGGATAAGTACAAGCAACTTCCCCATATAAATGGTGTTGAGGTTCAGGCCTACAGGGACACAGGTGCCAGTGTTACCATGGTGATAGAGAAACTGGTGCACCCTGAACAACACCTACTTGGTCAGCAGTACCAAGTGACAGACGCTCATAACAACACTATTAGCCACCCCATGGCTGTTGTGAATCTCAACTGGGGGGTTACTGGTCCAAAGAAAGTTGTGGTTGCCTCAAATTTACCTGTAGACTGTCTACTAGGGAATGATTTAGAGACATCAGCTTGGGCAGAAGTGGAGTCGGAGGCTCATGCAGCAATGCTGGGCATTCCTGGGCATATTTTTGCTTTGACAAGGGCTCAGGCCAAAAAGCAAAAAAGACAGGGTAACTTGGATCCTGGAACAATGGACAAAGTGCTCCCTAAAGCTAGGGGTAGGAAGGGTAAATCCCTACCCACTATCCCTCCCTCTACAGATGATTCTCCTTCTGAGGAAGAAGAATTTCCTCCCTGTGCAGAACCTTCACCAGATGAGCTGGCAGCAGACACTGCTGAGCTTTTGGGTGGAGGGGGGCCTGCCAGGGAAGAGCTGAGTGTGGCACAGCAAACCTGTCCCACATTAGAGGGTCTCAGACAGCAAGCTGTCAAGCAGCAAAATGGGGGATGTCAGTGACTCACATAGAGTTTACTGGGAGGACAACCTCTTGTACACAGAGGCAAGGGACCCAAAACCTGGAGCAGCCAGGAGATTGGTCATTACCCTGCAGTACAGAGAGTTCCTCCTAACTTTTGCACATGACATTCCTTTGGCTGGGCATTTGGGCCAGATCAAAACATGGGGAAGGCTTGTCCCCCTGTTTCATTGGCCTAGGATGTCAGTGGACACTAAAGATTTTTGCAAGTCTTGTGTGACCTGCCAAGCCAGTGGCAGGACTGGTGGCACTCCAAAGGCTCCCCTTATTCCACTACCTGTGGTTGGGGTTCCCTTTGAAGGGTTAGGGGTTGACATAGTTGGCCCTCTTGACCCTCCTACTGCTTCAGGCAATAGGTTTATCTTGGTGGTTGTGGACCATGCCACAAGATACCCTGAAGCAATTCCTCTAAGGACCACTACAGCTCCTGCAGTGGCAAATGCTCTCCTGGGAATCTTTTCCATGGTGGGTTTCACAAAATAGGTTGTATCAGACAGGGGTAGCAACTTTATGTCTGCATACTTTAAAGCTATGTGGAAGGAATGTGGTGTAACCTACAAATTCACCACTCCTTATCATCCACAGACTAATGGACTGGTAGAGAGGTTTAATAAAACTCTCAAAGGAATGATAATGAGACTCCCTGAAAAACTCAGGAGGAGATGGGATGTCCTTTTACCTTGCCTCCGTTTTGCTTACAGGGAGGTACCCCAGAAAGGAGTGGGCTTCAGCCCCTTTGAACTCCTCTTTGGACACCCTGTAAGAGGTCCACTAACACTTGTGAAGGAGGGTTGGGAACAACCTTTAAAAGCTCCCAAACAGGAAATAGTGGACTATGTACTTGGCATAAGATCCAGAATGGCCGAGTACATGAAAAAGGCCAATAAAAACCTTCAAGCCAGCCAAGAGCTCAAGAAGCAATGGCATGACCAGAAGGCTGTCCTGACCCAGTACCACCCAGGACAGAAGGTCTGGGTATTGGAGCCTGTGGCTCCAAGAGCACTCCAGGACAAATGGAGTGAACCCCATCTAATTGTTGAGAAAAAGGGTGAGGTTACCTATCTGGTAGACCTGGGCACTGCCAGGAGTCCCCTTAGGGTGATTCATGTCAACCGCCTAAAACCCTACTATGACAGGGCTGATCTCACCCTGCTCATGGAAACAGATGAAGGACAGGAAGAAGAGAGTGACCCTCTCTCTGATCTCTTTTCCTCCACTGAAGAGGATGCTTTAGTGGAGGGAGTAGTGTTAGCAGATTGTCTGACTGCAGAACAGAAAGACAACTGCATAAATCTCCTTGGACAATTTTCTGAACTCTTTTCAACTGTGCCAGGCACCATATCTTGGTGTGAACACACAATTGATACTGGAGACAGCATGCCTGTCAAAAGTAAAATCTATAGGCAGCCTGACCATGTCAGGGACTGCATAAAACAAGAGGTTCAGAAAATGCTTGATCTAGGAGTGGTTGAACCTTCTGAAAGCCCATCGGGGAGTCCTTTGGTGCTTGTACCCAAACTTCACTCAAAAGATGGAAAAAGGGAGATGAGGTTTTGTGTAGACTACAGAGGTCTCAATCAGGTAACAAAAACCGATGCTCACCCTATACCCAGGGCAGATGAGCTCATAGATACACTGGCATCTGTCAAGTATCTAAGCACCTTTGATTTGACTGCAGGGTATTGGCAGATCAAATTGGCTGAGGATGCTAAACCTAAAACTGCATTTTCAACTATAGGAGGGCACTACCAATTTACAGTGATGGCCTTTGGTTTGAAGAATGCACCTGCCACTTTTCAGAGGTTGGTGAACACAGACCTGCAAGGGATGGAGGCTTTTAGTGCAGCATATCTTGATGATATAGCTGTCTTTAGCTCCACCTGGGATGAGCACCTGGTCAACCTTTGGAAAGTTTTGGAGGCCCTGTAAAAGGCAGGCCTCACTATCAAGGCCTCAAAGTGCCAGATAGGGCAGGGAAAGGTGGTTTATCTGGGACACCTGGTAGGTGGAGAACAGATTGCACCACTTCAGGGGAAAATCCAAACTATCATAGATTGGGTCCCCCCTACAACTCAGACCCAGGTGAGAGCCTTCTTAGGCCTCACTGGGTATTACAGGAGATTCATTAAAAACTATGGCTCCATAGCAGCCCCTCTTAATGATCTCACTAGTAAGAAGATGCCTAAAAAGGTATTGTGGACAGCTAGCTGTCAGAAAGCTTTTGAGGAGCTCAAACAGGCCATGTGCTCTGCACCTGTCCTAAAAAGCCCATGTTGCTCCAAGAAATTAATTGTTCAAACTGATGCATCTGAATTAGGGGTAGGGGCAGTCTTATCACAACTGAATTCTGAGGGCCAGGATCAACCAGTTGCTTTTATCAGCAGAAGGTTGACTCCTAGAGAAAAGGGTTGGTCTGCCATAGAGAGGGAGGCCTTTGCTGTGGTCTGGGCACTGACAAAGTTGAGGCCATACCTGTTTGGCACTCACTTTTTTGTTCAGACAGACCACAAACCTCTACTTTAGCTAAAACAAATGAAAGGTGAAAATTCTAAATTGTTGAGGTGGTCCATATCTCTAAAGGGAATGGACTATACAGTGGAACATAGACCTGGGAGTACCCACTCCAATGCAGATGGACTCTCCAGATATTTCCACTTAGACAATGAAGACTCATTAGGTCATGGCTAGTCTTATTGTCCTTCGTTTGGGGGGGGTTGTGTAGGAAAGTACCATCTTGCCTGGCATGTTACCCCCATATTTCACTGTATATATGTTGTTTTAGTCTATGTGTCACTGGGACCCTGCCAGGCAGGGCCCCAGTGCTCATAAGTATGTGCCCTGTATGTGTTCCCTGTGTGATGCCTAACTGTCTCACTGAGGCTCTGCTAACCAGAACCTCAGTGGTTATGCTCTCTCTGCTTTCCAAATTTGTCACTAACAGGCTAGTGACTAAATTTACCAATTCACATTGGCATACTGGTACACCCATATAATTCCCTAGTATATGGTACTGGGGTACCCAGGGTATTGGGGTTCCAGGAGATACCTATGGGCTGCAGCATTTCTTTTGACACCCATAGGGAGCTCTGACAATTCTTACACAGGCCTGCCAGTGCAGCCTGCGTGAAATAACATCCACGTTATTTCACAGCCATTTACCTCTGCACTTAAGTAACTTCTAAGTCACCTATATGTCTAACCTTCACCTGGTGAAGGTTGGGTGCAAAGTTATTTAGTGTGTGGGCACCCTGGCACTAGCCAAGGTGCCCCCACATTGTTCAGGGCAAATTCCCCGGACTTTGTGAGTGCGGGGACACCATTACACGTGTGCACTGTACATAGGTCCCTACCTATGTACAGCGTCACAATGGTAACTCTGAACTTGGTCATGTAACATGTCTAAGATCATGGAATTGTCACCCCAATGCCATTCTGGCATTGGGGGGACAATTCCATGATCCACGGGTCTCTAGCACAGAACCCGGGTACTGCCAAATTGCCTTTCCAGGGTCTCCACTGCAGCTGCTGCTGCTGTCAACCCCTCAGACAGGTTTCTGCCCTCCTGGGGTCCAGGCAGCCATGGCCCAGGAAGGCAGAACAAAGAACTTCATCTGAGAGAGGGTGTAACACCCTCTCCCTTTGGAAATAGGTGTGAGGGCTGGGAGGAGTAGCCTCCCCCGGCCTCTGGAAATCCTTTGATGGGCACAGATGGTGCCCATCTCTGCATAAGCCAGTCTACACTGGTTCAGGGATCACCCAGCCCTGCTCTGGTGTGAAACTGGACAAAGAAAAGGGGAGTGACCACTCCCCTGACCTGCACCTCCCAGGGGAGGTGCCCAGAGCTCCTCCAGTGTGTCCCAGACCTCTGACATCTTGGAAACAGAGGTTTTTGTGGCATACTGGACTGCTCTGAGTGGCCAGTGCCAGCAGGTGACTTCAGAGGCTCCTTCTGATAGGCTCTTACCTCTCTTGGTAGCCAATCCTTCTTCCTCTGTAGCCAAACCTCCTTTTCTGGCTATTTAGGGTCTCTGCTTTGGGGAATTCTTCAGATAACGAATGCAAGAGCTCATCAGAGTTCCTCTGTATCTCCCTCTTCACCTCCTGCCAAAGGATCAACCGCTGACTGCTCAGGACGCCTGCAAAACCGCAACAAAGTAGCAAGACGACTACTAGCAACCTTGTATCCCTTCATGCTGCTGGCTTTCTCGACTGTTTCCAGGTGGTGCATGCTCTGGGGGTAGCCTTCCTCCTCTCTGCATCAGGAGCTCTGAAGAAATCTCCTGTGGGTCGACGGAATCTTCCCCCTGCAACCGCAGGCACCAAAAGACTGCATCACTGGTCCTATGGGTCCCCTCTCAGCACGACGAGCGTGGTCCCTGGAACTCAGCACCTCTGTCCAAGTGACTCCTACATTCCATTAACTCTTCAGTCCAAGTTTGGTAGAGGTAAGTCCTTGCCTCCCCACTTTAGACTGCATTGCTGGGTACCGTGTGATTTGCAGCTGCTCCGGCTCCTGTGCACTCTTCCAGGATTTCCTTCATGCACAGCCAAGCCTGGGTCCCCAACACTCCTTCCTGCAGTGCACAACCTTCTGAGTTGTCCTCCGGCGTCATGGGACTCCCTTTTGTGACTTCGCGTGGACTCCGGTTCACTCTTCTTCCAAGTGCCTGTTCAGGTACTTCTGCGGGTGCTGCCTGCTTCTGTGGGGGCTCCCTGACTTGCTGGGTGCCCCCTCTGTCTCCTCCTCCAAGTGGCAACATCCTGGTCCCTCGTGGGCCACAGCAGCACCCAAAAACTCCTACCGCGACCCTTGCAGCTAGCAAGGCGTGTTTGTGGTCTTTCTGCGTGAGAACACCTCTGCAAGCTTCATCGCGACGTGGGACATCTGTCCTCCAAAGGGGAAGTTCCTAGTCCTCTTCTTTCTTGCAGAACTCCAAGCTTCTTCCAACAGGTGGCAGCTTCCTTGCACCCTCAGCTGGCATTTCCTGGGCTCCTGTCCACTCTGACGACTATTGGACTTGGTCCCCTTGTCTTACAGGTACTCAGGTCGAGAAATCCACTGTTGTTGCATTGCTGGTGTTTGTTCTTCGTGCAGAATCCCCCTATCACGACTTCAGTGCTCTCTGGGGGTAGTAGGTGCACTTTAAACCTACCTTAAAGGGTCTTGGGGTGGGCTGTTTTGCTAACCCTCACTGTTTTCTTACAGTCCCAGTGACTCTCTACAAGCTCATATAGGTTTGGGGTCCATTTGTGGTTCGCATTCCACTTTTAGAGTATATGGTTTGTGTTGTCCCTATACCTATGTGCTCCTATTACAATCTACTGTAATTTTACACTGCTTGCATTACTTTTCTTGCTATTACCTGCAAAAGTTTGGTTTGTGTACATATATCTTGTGTATATAACTTATCCTCATACTGAGGGTACTCACTGAGATACTTTTGGCATATTGTCATAAAAATAAAGTACCTTTATTTTTAGTACTTCTGTGTATTGTGTTCTCTTATGATATTGTGCATATGACACCAGTGGTATAGTAAGAGCTTTACATGTCTCCTAGTTCAGCATAAGCTGCTAGAAAAACCTCTTCTACACTAATAATGGATAACTGGACCTGGCACAAGGTGTAAGTACCTCTGGTAACCACTACAAGCCAGGCCAGCCTCCTTCAACTGTTATGCCCTTTGATTTGAAGAATGCACCTGCCACTTTTCAGAGGTTGGTGAACACAGTCCTGCAAGGGTTGGAAGCTTTTAGTGCAGCATATCTAGATGATATAGCTGTCTTTAGCTCCACCTGGGATGAGCACCTGGTCCACCTATGGAACGTTTTGGAGGCCATGCAAAAGGCAGTCCTCACTATCAAGGTTTCAAATTGCCAGATTGGGCAGAAGAAAGTGGTTTATCTGGGCCACCTGGTAGGTGAGGAACAGATTGCACCACTGCTGGGGAAGATCCAGACCATTATGGAATGGGATCCCCCTAAACTCAATCCCAGGTGAGAGCCTTCTTAGGCCTCACAGGGTACTATAGGAGGTTAATTAAGAACTATGGCTCCATTGCAGCTCCTCTTGACCTCACTAGTAAGAAGATGCCTAAAAAGGTATTGTGGACAGCCAGCTGTCAAAAGGCTTTTAATGAGCTCAAACAGGCCATGTGCTCTGCAGCTGTCCTAAAAAGCCCTTGTTACTCCAAGAAGTTCATATTCTAGACTGATGCTTCTGAATTAGGGGTGGGGGCAGTGCTATCACAGCTTAACACTGAGGGCTAGGATCAACCTGTTGCTTTTATCAACAGGAGGTTGACCCCTAAAGAAAAGCATTGGTCTGCCATAGAGAGGGAGGCCTTTGCTGTGGTCTGGGCACTGAAAAAGTTGTGATCATACCTGTTTGGTACTCACTTTATTGTTCAGACAGACCACAAACCTCTATTATGGCTTAAACAAATGAAAGGTGAAAACCCTAAATTGTTGAGGTGGTCCATCTCCCTACAGGGAATTGACTATACAGTAGAACATAGACCTCAGAGTACCCACTCCAATGCAGATGGACTCTCCTGATATTTCCACTTAGACAATGAAGACTCATCTGGACAACGTTAGCCTTATTGTCCCTCGTTTGGGGGGGGTTGAGTAGGAAAGTACCATCTTGCCTGGCATGTTACCCCCATTTTTACTTGTGTGTCAGTTTGTTTTTACCTGTCTCACTGGGATCCTGCTAGCCAGGACCCCAGTGCTCATAGTTTGTGGCATGAATGTGTTCCCTGTGTGGTGCCTAACTGTGTCACTGAGGCTCTGCTAACCAGAACCTCAGTGCTTATACTCTCTCTGTCTTTAAAATTGTCACTGCAGGCTAGTGACCATTTTTACCAATTCTGATTGGCACACTGGAACACCCTCATAATTCCCTAGTATATGGTACCTAGATACCCAGGGTATTGGGGTTCCAGGAGATCCCTATGGGCTGCAGCATTTCTTTTGCCACCCGTAGGGAGATCAGACAATTCTTACACAGGACTGCCACTGCAGCCTGAGTGTAATAACGTCCACGTTATTTCACACCCATTTTACACTGCACTTAAGTAACTTATAAGTCACCTATATGTCTAACCCTCACTTAGTAACTTTGCACCTAACCTTCACTAAGTGTGAGGGCACCCTGGCACTAGCCAAGGTGTCCCCACATAGTTCAGGGCAATTTCCCGGACTTTGTGAGTGCGGGGAAACCATTACACGCGTGTACTACATTTAGGTCAATACCTATATGTAGCTTCACAATGGTAACTCCGAATATGGCCATGTAACATGTCAAAGATCATGGAATTGTCCCCCATGCCAAATCTGGTATTGGGGTGCCAATCCCATGCATCCCCGGGGCTCCAGCATGACCCCGGGTACTGCCAAACTAGCTCTCTGGGGTTTTCACTGCAGCTACCGCTGCTGCCAACCTACAGACAGGCTTCTGCCCTCCTGGGGTCTCGGCAGCCCAGTCCCAGGATGGAAGAACAAAGGATTTCCTCTGATAGAGGGTGTTGCACCCTCCCCCTTTGGAAATAGGTGTTAAGGGCCTGAGAGGAGTAGCCTCTCCTGGCCTCTGGGAATGCTTTGAAGGGCACAGATGGTGCCCTCCTTGCATAAACCAGTCTACACCGGTTTAGGGATCCCCCAGCCCCTGCTCTGGTGCGAAACTGGAAAAGGGAAAGAGTGGTGATTGACACTCCCCTGTCCATCACCACCCCAGGGGTGGTGCCCAGAGCTCCTCCAGTGTGTCCCAGACTCTGCCATCTTGAAGGCAGAGGTGTGAGGGCACAATGGAGGCCTCTGAGTGGCCAGTGCCAGCAGGCGACGTTAGAGACCCCACCTGATAGGTGCTTACCTGACTAGGTGGCCAATCCCCCTCTGAGGGCTATTTAGTGTCTCTCCTGTGGCTTTCCTTGTTAGACAACGAATGCAAGAGCTCACCAGAGTTCCTCTGCATCTCCCTCTTCGACTTCTGCCAAGAATCAATCACTGACCGCTCCAGGACGCCTGCAAAACCGCAACAAAGTAGCAAGAAGACTACCAGCAACATTGTAGCGCCTAATCCTGACAGCATTCTCAACTGTTTCCTGGTGGTGCATGCTCTGAGGGCTGTCTGCCTTCACCCTGCACTGGAAGCCAAGAAGAAATCTCCAGTGGGTCAACGGACTCTTCCCTCTGCTAACGCAGGCACCAGACTTCTGCTTCACCGGTCCTCTGGGTCCCCTCTCATCATGACGAGCATGGTCCCTGGAACACAGGAGCTGGATCCAAGTGACCCCGACAGTCCAGTGGTCCATCTGTCCAAATTTGGTGGAGTTAAGTCCTTGCCTCTTCACGCGTGAACTGCAGCTGCTAGGGCTTCTGTGCACTTTTGCAAGGAGTCCTTTGTGCACAGCACAGTCCACGTCCCCAGCCCTCCGTCCTTCATTGCTCAACTCGCTGAGTTGATCACCGGCTTCGTGGGACCCTCCTTTGTAGTGTTGAGATGACTGCCATGCTCAGTTTTCTTGAACCCATGTTCAAGTGCTTCTGCAGGTGCTGCCTGCTTCTGCATGGGCTCTGTGTGTTGCTGAGTGCCCCCTCTGTCTCCTCCTCCAAGGGGCAACCTCCTGGTCCTTCCTGGGCCCGGGCAGCAACCATTTTCTTCAACCGTGACCTTTGCAGCTAGCAAGGATTATTTGTTGTCATTCTGCATGGAAACAACTCTGCATCCTCCAGCACGCCGTGGGACATCTTTTGTGCAAAGAAGAAGTTCCTAGCATCTTCCGTTGTTGCAGAATTTTCAGCTTCTTGCACCCGGAGGCAGCCATTTTGCACCTTCATCCGGGGTTTAGTGGGATCCTGCCCCCGGACACTTTTGTGACTCCTGAACTTGGTCCCCTTCCTTTGCAGGTCCTCATGTCCAGGAATCCATCTTCAGTGCTTTGCAGTCTGTTGTGGTCTTTGCAGAATCTCCTATCACGACTTTAGTGTGTTTCTGGGGAAGTAGGTTAACTTTACTCCTACTTTTCAGGGTCTTGGGGTGGGATATCTTGGACACCCTTAGTGTTTTCTTACACTCCCAGCGACCCTCTACACACTACACTAGGCCTGGGGTCCCTAAGTGGTTCGCATTCCACTTTTTTAGTATATGGTTTAGTTGCCCCTAGACCTATTGCATCCTATTGTATTCTACAGTATTTGCACTACTTTTCTAACTGTATACTTACCTGATTTTGGTTTGTGGGTATATTTTATGTATTTTACTTATCTCCTAAGGGAGTATATCCTCTGAGATATTTTTTGCACATTGTCACTAAAATAAAGCATCTTTATATTTAATAACTCTGAGTATTGTGATTCTTTTGATATAGTGCTATATGATATAAGTGGTATAGTAGGAGCTTTGCATGTCTCCTAGTTCAGCCTAAGCTGCTCTGCTATAGCTACCTCTATCAGCCTAAGCTACTAGAACACTTCTAATCTACTAATAATTGATAATTGGACCTGACACAAGGTGTAAGTACCCTCAGGTACCCACTATAAGCCAGGCCAGCCTCCTACAAAGGGACTTACAAGTTAATTAAATATGCCAACTGTGTATATACCAATGTTCCCATTCTTAGGGGAGAAGAACATGCACTTTAGCACTGGTCAGCAGTGGTAAAGTGCTCAGAGTCCCAAGGCCAAAAAAAAAGAATCAGCAAACGCATAAGACAAATAGGCAAAACGTTTGCGGGGAACCACTCTAAGTCTGACAGGTCTAAAACACATGCATTGCTTAACCTTTGAGAGAAGCATATGTTACTGGAAGGATCAACTAGGAAGCTGCACCTGCTGGACAGAATGAGGAGTCTTGTGCCCATCTCAGTCTGACCGGACACCACTGAGGAACCTCTGCATATATACAGATGGATGGGTGGAGAGGGCAGTAACACATGCACTGGTGAGCTCGGTCTGCTTCTCAACAACCGAAGGGAAGGGTGGGTCAGGAGAAAACCTAAGCGACTTGCTGCAGAAATGGGCTTTGGTAGAAAAGGGCAACAGTGCACCTCTCGGGCCCGAGACCACACAGAGGCATCCAAGACTACCACCACCCAACCCAGTGCACTCTGGTCAGACCACTGGGGAGGCACAAGCTGCCAGGCTGCTTGGTCTTCTCCCGATTGGGTAGCCTCCACAAAAGAGAAAACCTCTAGTTGGACAGTTAGGTGTGGTGGAAGCTGTTTAATTGAAACAACAGCTGAGGTTGACAAGCAGTCCATCCTAAACAGACTGAATATGCCCAATTACAGTATACTGTGCTGCATAAACTGTCCTCTAGCAGGCTGCCCTGCACAGCGATGTCAGCATCATGTCTATCACTGCTCTTCAGGAAGGGAGGCTCAAATGTAGGGCCTGAAAAGTTCATGGACCCAGGCTCCCATGGGGGCGAAACAGGCCAGCTGGAACCTCCCAGCACCTGGGGAGTACAGCCGGGCAACAAAGAGTTCCTGAGTACCCTGTCCCTACTAATCTGGAGGAAGGCCACCCGTCTTTCTTGTAATCCATGCAAGTAACAGAGAAGGACATTTAAGCACATTTGTGCAACCTCTTGGAGCCCTGGCTGGGTTTGAAGAGTCAAACGAGCCTTCATTGGGAGTTCAGAGCAGCCCGGTCATCTGTGTGTGTCACTCAGTTCTATGGCATGCGCAAGCAGATGGCTGGGCTTGAAGGGTAGTTAACTAGTTGCCCCATGTTTTATGAATTATTTAAACAGGGTTGTCTGAGCAAAGCTGGGCCTCAGGCAAAGGGACTTAGATGGAGGGGCTCACTTAGCTCTGACTGAGAGCTCAGACATACCTTTTCACCAAAGCAAAGAAGGGGAGCCCTTTGAGGACCAGCTGAACCCATTCCTGGGCACTTTGCCAGAAAAAGTACTCTCTTTCTTGGTATGGTTACCACCCTTTTCTGTCTGTCAGTGTGTTTGACTCTGTTCACTGGGATCCTGCTAACCAGGACCTCTCCCAAAACTCTGTATTTCATCCCACAATTGGCATCCTGGAGCCCCATGTAAGCCCCAAGTATATGGTACCGAGATACCCAGGGTGTTGGGGTTCCAGCAGTTATTCTGCCACCCATGGGGAGCCCATGTTAAGGGGTCTGGGGGCCTGCCATTGCCGTCTGTGTGAATGGGGTGCATATACCCGTTTTCACTACAGGTCACAGCACCATGTCACTATAAGTCACCACTAAGGTAGGCCCTTTCACCCCAGAGGGCAGGGTGCAGGTACCTGTGTGTGAAGGCACCCATGCATTAGCAGAGGTGCCCCCACAATCTCCAGACTCACTTTTCCTGACTTTGTGAGTGCGGGGATGCCATTTTACGTGTGTACTGGACATGGCTACATAATGGTAACTCCGAACCTAGGCATCTTTGGTATCAAACATGTTGGAATCATACCCCAATAATTTTGCAAGTATTGGTTGTATGAGTCCATGCACTCTAGGGTTTCTCAGGAGACCCCCAGCATTGCTCCTACAGCCTTCTGAGGTTTTCCAGACAGCCCAAGCTGCTGCCACCTCACAAACAGGTGTATGCCCTTCTGTTGCGTGAGCAGCTCGAGCCCAGGAAGGCAGAACAAAGGATTTCCTTTGGGAGAGAAGTGATACCCCCTCTCACATTTGGAAACATGTGTTACATGGCTTGGGAGGGGTAGCCTTCCCAAGCCTCCTTTGGTGCCCTTCATGCATAGACCAGTCTACACCAGTTCAGGGACCCCCCAGTCCCTGGTCTGGTGTGAACCTGGACAATGGAAAGGGGAGTGACCACTCCCCTATCCATCATTACCCCAGGGGTGGTGCCCAGAGCTCCTCTAGAGGACCCCTGGGTTTTGCCATCTTCGATTTGAGGTTTACAGGGAACTCTGGGAGCATCTGAGTGGTCACATCAGGCAGGTGATGTCGGAGACCCCTCCTGATAGGTGGTCACCCAGCTAGGAAACCAATCCCCCTTTCACGGCTGTTTAGGGTCTCTCTTTTGAGTGGTTCCTCAGATTTGGCTTGCAAGATTCCAGCAGGATTCCTCTGCAACCTCCACTTCAACTTCTGACCGAAGAAACTGCATCCGGACTCTCCAGGACCCTACAATCTGCAACAAAGAAGAAGACTTCGCCTGCAACATTGTTTCCATGGCTCCTTCCAGGTTCTGCAACATATCCCCAGTCGTGCATCCTCTGAGGACAGCCTGTAGGAGTCTGGCCTGGCTTGTAGTGGGTACCAGAGGTACTTACACCTTGTACCAGGTCCAGTTATCCCTTATTAGTGATGAAGAGGTGTTTATAGCAGCTAAGGCTGATAGAAGGTAGCTATAGCAAAGCCGCTTAGGCTGAACTAGGAGACATGTAAAGCTCCTACTATACCACTGGTGTCATATGCACAATATCGTAAGAAAACACAATACACAGATATACTAAAAATAAAGGTACTTTATTTTTATGACAATATGCCAAAAGTATCTCAGTGAGTACCGTCAGTATGAGGATGAGAAATATACACAAGATATATGTACACAATACCAAAATTATGCAGTAATAGCAAAAGGAAGTAATGCAAGCAGTGTAAAGTTACAATAGATTGCAATAGGAGCACATAGGTATAGGGGCAACACAAACCATATACTCCAAAAGTGGAATGCGAACCACGAATGGAGCCCAAACCTATGTGAGCTTGTAGAGGGTCGCTGGGATTTTAAGAAAACAGTGATGGTTAGAAAAATAGCCCACCCCAAGACCCTGTAAGGTAGGTGTTAAGTGCACCTACATCCCCCAGAGAGCACAGAAGTCGTGATAGGGGGATTCTGCAAGGAAAACCAACACCAGCAATGCAACAACAGTGGATTTCTGGACCTGAGTACCTGTAAGACAAGGGGACCAAGTCCAAGAGTCGCAACAGTGTTGAGAGTGGGCAGGAGCCTAGGAAATGCCAGCTGAGGGTGCAAGGAAGCTGCCACCGGATTGAAGAAGCTTGGTGTTTTGCAAGAACGAAGAGGACTAGGAACTTACCCTTTGGAGGACAGATATCCCACGTCGCGATGAAGCTTGCAGATGTGTTCCCATGCAGAAAGACTGCAAACAAGCCTTGCTAGCTGCAAGGGTCGCGGTTAGGATTTTGGATGCTGCTGTGGCCCAGGAGGGACCAGGATGTCGCCACTTGGACGAGGAGACAGAGAGGACGCCCAGCAAGTCAGGGAGCCCTCAGAGAAGCAGGCAGCACCTGCAGAAGTACTGGAACAGGCACTTAGAAGAGGAGTGAACCAGAGCCCACCCAAAGTTACAAAAGGGAGTCCCACAACACCGGAGGACAACTCAGAAGGTTGTGCAGTGCAGGTTAGAGTGTCGGCGACCCAGGCTTGGCTGTGCACGAAGGAAATCCTGGAAGAGTGCACAGGAGGCGGAGCAGCTGCAAATCACATGGTACCCAGCAATGCAGTCTAGCGTGGGGAGGCAAGGACTTACCTCCACCAAACTTGGACTGAAGAGTCACTGGACTGTGGGAGTCACTTGGACAGAGTTGGTGAGTTCCAGGGACCACGCTCGTCATGAAGAGATGGGACCCAGAGGACCGGTGATGCAGTCTTTTGTTGCCTGCGGTTGCAGGGGGAAGATTCCGTCGACCCACAGGAGATTTCTTCAGAGCTTCTGGTGCAGAGAGGAGGCAGACTACCCCCAGAGCATGCACCACCTGGAAACAGTCAAGAAAGCCGGCAGGATGAAGTGATACAAGGTTGCTAGTAGTCGTCTTGCTACTTTGTTGCGGTTTTGCAGGCGTCCTGAGCAGTCAGCGGTCCATCCTTTGGCAGAAGGTGAAGAGGGAGATGCAGAGGAACTCTTGTGAGCTCTTGCATTCGTTATCTGAAGAATTCCCCAAAGCAGAGACCCTAAATAGCTAGAAAAGGAGGTTTGGCTACCTAGTAAGGAGGATTGGCTACTAAGAGAGGTAAGAGCCTATCAGAAGGAGTCCCTGACGTCACCTGCTGGCACTGGCCACTCAGAGCAATCCAGTGTGCCAGCAACACTTTTGTTTCCAAGATGGCAGAGGTCTGGGGCACACTGGAGGAGCTCTGGGCACCTCCCCTGGGAGGTGCAGGTCAGGGGAGTGGTCACTCCCCTTTCCTTTGTCCAGTTTCGCACCAGAGCAGGGCTGGGGGATCCCTAAACCGGTGTAGACTGGCTTATGCAGAGATGGGCAGCATCTGTGCCCATCAAAGCATTTCCAGAGGCTGGGGGAGGCTACTCCTCCCCAGCCATCACACCTATTTCCAAAGGGAGAGGGTGTCACACCCTCTCTCAGAGGAAATCCTTTGTTCTGCCTTCCTGGGACAGGGCTGCCTGGACCCCAGGAGGGCAGAAACCTGTCTGAGGGGTTGGCAACAGCTGCAGTGGAGACCCCGGAAAGGCAGTTTGGCAGTACCCGGGTTCTGTGCTAGAGACCCGGGGGATCATGGAATTATCTCCCCAATGCCAGAATGGCACAATTCCATGATCTGAGACATGTTACATGGCCATGTTCGGAGTTACCATTGTGACGCTATACATAGGTAGTGACCTATGTATAGTGCACGCCAGTAATGGTGTCCCCGCACTCACAAAGTCCGGGGAAGTTGCCCTGAACAAGGTGGGGGCACCTTGGCTAGTGCCAGGGTGCCCACACACTATGTAACCTTGCACCCAACCTTCACCAGGTGAAGGTTAGAAATATAGGTGACTTATAAGTTACTTAAGTGCAGTGGTAAATGGCTGTGAAATAACGTGGACGTTATTTCACTCAGGCTGCACTGGCAGGCCTGTGTAAGAATCGTCAGATCTCCCTATGGGTGTCAAAAGAAATGCTGCAGCCCATAGGGATCTCCTAGAACCCCAATACCTTGGGTACCTCAGTACCATATACTAGGGAATTATATGGGTGTACCAGTATGCCAATGTGAATTAGTGAAATTGGTCACTAGCCTGTTAGTGACAATTTGGAAAGCAGAGAGAGCATAACCACTGAGGTTCTGGTTAGCAGAGCCTCAGTGAGACAGTTAGACATCACACAGGGAACACATACATATAGGCCACAAACTTATGAGCACTGGGGTCCTGGCTAGCAGGGTCCCAGTGACACATAACAAACATACTGAAAACATAGGGTTTTCACTATGAGCACTGGGCCCTGGCTAGCAGGATCCCAGTGAGACAGTGAAAACACTCTGACATATACTCACAAACAGGCCAAAAGTGGGGGTAACAAGGCTAGAAAGAGGCTACTTTCTCACACAGCCCATCTTCAGTCTGCACAGGAAAGACGAAGGAATCTCTCTTGGGGTGAAGGAGTCACTCCCCTGCATCTGAGGGCACTTACAGGAGCGACGACCGATGGCGTGGATGCCCTCTCCTGTAGAGCTGTGTGGATCCTGCATCATGGGTGGTGGTCAGATGTGGTCCAGTCAGTCCTCTCTACCAGCTATCCCATTTGAGTGGAGGTAAACCCTTGCCTTCCCACGCAGGGCAGTACCCCCGTGCACTGCGTCCTTTACAGCTGCCAAGGCTTGTTGACACTTCTTCCAAGGGGTCTTCAGGCATCGTGTAGCTCTAGCCCCAGCACCCCTTCCTGTGACGCACAGCTCCCTGAGTGACTCTCCTG
The DNA here is from genome assembly GCF_031143425.1 of Pleurodeles waltl. Classification (NCBI taxonomy): domain Eukaryota; kingdom Metazoa; phylum Chordata; class Amphibia; order Caudata; family Salamandridae; genus Pleurodeles; species Pleurodeles waltl. Next base: position 640,025,295 of record NC_090444.1, read on the forward strand.
CGGTGTGGGGCTCTTTTTCTTAGTGCTGCTTGGGCTCCATTTGCATCTTCTGTGTCCCCATCCCGTGGGACTCCTGTGAGTGCTGCCTGTGTTTCTGTGGGCACTCTGTTGTGCTGAAGGCCCCTTCTATCTCTCCCTCCTGGGTTGAGTCCTCCTGGGCCTTGCTGGTCCCCGGCAGCACCACTTTCTGCCAATTGGGAGTTTTGCCTGTGCCAATTCTTGTTTGTGGAATCCAAACACGCAAACCTGACTTTAATCTTTTTTCCGGTGTGGGACATTACCTGCATCCTCCAGGAACTCAACTCTGACTCCAGGGCTGCAGTGCTGACTCTTCTTCACCATCAACCAACTCCTGCTATGCTATCCTCAGCTTGGTGGGTAGGGTCTCATATATATATATATATAGGGAGTATTGTCTCTATGGTAATTTTGGTGTTGTGTTACCATAATAAAGTATGTTTATTTTTGTAACATTGAGTGTCTTCTTTCATGTGTGTAAGTGCTGTGTGACTACAGTGGCATTGCATGAGCTTTACATGTCTCATAGATACGCCTTGGCTGCTCATCCACAGCTACCTCTAGACAGCCTGGCTTCTAGGAACTGCCTACACTACACTAATAGGGGATACCTGAACCCGGTATAAGGTGTAAGGGCCATATTTATACTTTTTGGCGCAAAACTGCGTTAACGCAGTTTTGCGTCAAAATAATTTGCGCCGGCTAACGCCATTCTGAAGCGCCATGCGGGCGCCGTATTTAATCAATTACGTTAGCCGGCGTTAGCCGCCGGCGCTGCCTGGTGTGCGTGGAAAAAAACGACGTACACCAGGCAGCGCTGGCGTAGGGGGATATGGAGCTTGGGCGTCAAAAAGTGGGGCAAGTCAGGCTGAGGCAAATTTTTCGCCTCAACCCGATTTGCGTCATTTTTATTTCACTCCCAACCCCCATTGAAATGACTCCTGTCTTAGCAAAGACAGGAGTCATGCCCCCTTGCCCAATGGCCATGCCCAGGGGACTTCTGTCCCCTGGGCATGGTCATTGGGCATAGTGGCATGTAGGGGGGCACAAATCAGGCCCCCCTATGCCACCCAAAAAAAAAAAAAATAATACCTACCTGAACTTACCTTAAGTTTCCAGGGACGGGTCCCTCCATCCTTGGGTGTCCTCCTGGGGTGGGCAAGGGTGACAGGGGGTGACCCTGGGGGCATGGGGGGGCACCTCTGGGCTCCTTCAGAGCCCACAGGTCCCTTAACGCCTGCCTTTTCCAGGCGCAAAAAAACGGCACAAAAGCAGCCGTATGTCATTTTTTTTGACCCGCCCACTCCCGGGCGTGAATTTTGCCCGGGAGTGTAAATACGGCGCACATGCCTCGGAGTAAATTTTTTAGACGGGAACGCCTACCTTGCATCTCATTAACGCAAATTAGGTGTCCACGCTAAAAAATGACGCAAACTCCATGGACTTTGGCGCTAGACGCGTCTAACGCCAAAGTATAAATATGGAGTTAGTTTTGCGTCGGAATTGCGTAAAAAAAAACGACGCAATTCCGGCGCAAACAGAGTATAAATATGCCCCTAAGTGCCTTATGCACCCACCACACACCAGGCCTACACCCCTTCTCTAAAAATCATTTGTTTCTGTGTGGAGCAGAGCAAGCACCCCATTACTTTGCCTTGGACTGACATTATCTAGTGTCCCTGACATATTGTCCTTAGCTAGCAAGTTTCCTTACAGATTGTGAGTCCTACCAACTAAATTCTTGCCAATAGGTTTAGTAAGATCAAGAAAGTCAAGTAGTTGCTTACAGCCTACTAGAATGTCCTGTGATTTAAGAGATTGATTCATGAAAGAAAGTTGAATTTTATGTGCTGAATATTATTCCTGTGGTTGGCTGACCCTTCTATGTTACATTTTTATTTCATTTGTAACCCTGACCCTCACCTGATGCCAGCCATTGACCTACGGGATGAAAACTAATTTCTGCAAATTCTGTTAGAAACAGAAAGACATAATAGTCATTCAAGAGTGGTGTTGTTAAGGGAAAGTTTTCTGAAGTTTGTAACTAAGGGAATCTGTGCTGAGACAAACTTTTCTCCGACAACAATTTCCACAAAGTATGAATTGACGTCTGGTAATTCATTGCCACCATTTAGAGGGGGTGTAACTCTGCCCTTCTTAATTCTTAGTGACTTCAAGAACCAGTTGCCACAACTTACGCTCAGTATTGGCTTATCACAAACGTTTGGGTTTTTAAGTAACTAGCCCAATGAATCTCAGCACTTCTGTGATTTTTTGGTCAAGCCACCCTGAATCTAAAGATAAGATTTCAGTGACACCTAAGACTTATTAGGCCATGTCTGATGTACAGATCGAGGATAATCTTACTTTTTTTTAGTCATATGTTATTGCATTTCTCAAAACATTGATGTGTTACAGTGCAAAATGTATCCGATTGCAAGTAATTGTTACATCAGTCTACAAAAGTAATTATGTATTATTACAAGTGGATATACAATGTTCAGTGACAGAGCAAAAATAAAATGTAGTAATATGTCACAGTAATCGACACATGATACTTTAAATGAAGGAACATCTACATCTATCAACTCTCCCCCCACAACATTTACACCATGATGAACCCACAAACATCATGCAACCAGTTTCTTGACATTTATGTGGTAACATCACGTGTTTTGAGGATCAGAGAGTGTAGTGTCAAGCGACATTAGTTAGTATCAAGGGAACTCAAGGGGCTGATACACATTAGAATGTGAAAATCTGAAAGAGAGCACCCTGCCTCACACTCCAGCATGCAGTCAGCCCCAGTGCATCATGGTAAATGCGGTCAAAGTTCATTTTTGTTATCCATAAAGTAAACTGTAGTTTTTTACCTTAGTAGGTGCAGCAAGTGCTGTAAATCTCTGGACACGTGTTTCTGGGTTCAGCCCTTCATCAGCAGAGAGCAGCTTTGTCTGTGGGGTTGCTGGAAATGCTGCCAAAAGTCCTCTCAGGTTTATGTACCACTCACTGGTATGCAGGTGCTCAACCAGAGCTCGTCAGCTCGTTGACTCAAGGAAGCCTTCTTAAACAGGAAAACCAGAAAGGGAGCACCCTGCCTCACACTCTAGCATGCCTCACACTCCAGAGTGTAGTGTCAAGTGATATTAGTTAGTATCAAGGGAACTCAAGGGGCTGATACACATTAGAATGTGGTTGAGGGAAGTATTTATTGCTTTAGTCATCGTCTGTCATTTGGCCTGTGAACTGTTCTAAAAAAGTGTCCCACACCGTTGATATAGGAGGCTTGCAAAGACCCTTGTATTCCTGCCTCTGGAGTGGCAAGATCTTGGCTGACCCCCATTTATTTACTTCCTCACGTCAGCTCAGTATAAGGGGTGGCATTGGCAACCGTGTGATTTGCCATTTGGCAAGGAGTAGTGCTAAATCCATAAGATGTGATTCAGTCCTAGACGTCTTGGGTCTGTGGTATGGTCCCAGTATGTAGTGTTGTGCAGTATTCCAATGACTGGTGCCTGTTAGGGTCCTGAGTGAGCTACATACTACTTCCGAGTAAAAGAACGGGGAGGAGCAAGTCCACATCACATGCAATAGGTCTGCCTCATCAGAGTGACTTCTGGGGCAGGAAGATGAGCCCGCAGGAAGATTTTATGTAAGTTGGACAGCGTTAGATATGCTCTGTGTAATATTTTAAACTGGATAAATGTAAACCCTGTGTTAGGTGGTATTATGCTAGGATAATCCAGAAGGAATTGCTTTTCCTCACTATTAAATGCCCAGCCAAGATCCGCCTCCCACCAGTCTCTCAGTGAAGTCAGGCTTACTTGTAAGTGGGCACGCATGCCCTTGTATAGCCACCGAACCTCGTGCCTATCTCGTAAACAGCCAGTGCATGGGTATCCGGTTCCTTCCCCTTCTGTGACCAGTGGCAGCATTTGTCGTGTAGGATAGTAGCCTGTGTAAAGAAAAGAGGTCCGGGGAGCTCGTGTAATTGAATAAAATCTCTATGTGACAAAAGTGTCCCGTTATCAAATAAATCACTCATGATAGAGACACCCATGTCTGCCCAGGGTATCAGTTTGGTAGATGTGAGAGTACCCAGTGTGGTGGGTAAACCATAAAGAGGGCTATCTGGGAAGTAGGGATTTTTGGTGCATGTGAACTTGAGGGCAGTGTTCCAGTATCAGTGTGCAAGAGCATTGTTTAGGAGCAGTGGCAAGTTAGAAGGTTTTGTGTGCCTGGGCAGTATTGACTCATATAAGATTCCAGTGAGCATTATAGATGGTGAGTATCCTATCTCCTGTAAATGAAGGCCAGGGTAACAGTATAACAACCTCTGTAATTGAGCTGCACTGCAATAAGAATGGAAATTAGGGGTTCCCAGCCCGCCACTCTGTTGGCAGTTGCAGTTTTGGAAAACCAGTGCAGCGACATCTGTGCCCCACATAAGATCAATCAGTAGAGAGTCTAAAGTTAGAAAGATCAATGGTGGAATGATTATAGGTAAATTCACAATGTAATATATCAATTTAGGGAGCGTTACCATCTTAGAAACCAGTCTGTCACCAAAAGGGGCAGAGTGATCCAAAACTTCATCTGGGCTCTTAGTGCAGAAATGGCTTGATACAGATTCCCTTTGAGCAGATGTGTGTGTTCTGTAGATCTGTATGCCTAGATATCTAAATGTGTTGTGGGCCAAAAGTATTGCGTACTGTGTCCTGTTGTCCTGGAAGGAAAATGCATGTGATTTGGCACGGTTGACTCTTAGGCCAGAAAAATCACCAAAGGTCATTTGTAACAATGTAGCAGCAAGTATGAGGTTCATCCCAAACTCACGCATGTATATGATCATGTCTTCTGCATATAGTGATACTGCATGTGATTGAGGTCCATATAGGATAACCCAGTTTGCATGCTCCTGCCTGAATGCTTGGGCCAGGGGCTCCATCGCCAGCACACACAGGCAGGGGGACAATGGACAACCCTGCGGCATGCCTCAGGATATCAGGTGTTGTGAGGAGATGTGCATGCCTGTCTTGGCCAGTGCCATTGGGCTAGTGTAGAGTACCCTGATTTAGAGTATTAAGTATAAGAGGGATGTTACATTTCTGCAGTACCAAGAACATATAATCCCATTCTAGGGAATCAAATGCCTGTTGGAGGTTCAGGGAGAGTCACCCCGCATTAGGGAAGATGTCCCTTGCTTCCTCCATGACCTGGTATAGGAACCGAATGTTCAATGAGTTGCTTCAGCGTGGCGGGAAACCACATTGATCAACATGGATTAAATCTAGGAGTAAAGGGAGCAGCCTTTGGGCCAACAGTTTACTAAGTAGTTTATTTTTGATGGTCAATAACGAGAGTGGCCTATATGTGGAGAGGTCATTCAGGACCCAATTGGGTTTAAGCAGAGAGGTAACTAGGGCTTAACAGGTTGTGGGGGGTGAAAATTGTAGAGTTTCTCTGAACAGGTAATTAGACATGTGACAAACATTGAATAAAATTTGATGGGCAAACCATTTATACTTGGTATTTTGTGATGAGCAATCCCCCCAATGGCCTGGTGCAGTTCTTCCAGTCAAGGGTGCTCCCATGGATGTATGTGCTGCCTCGGAATTCTGGGGGAGTCACAAGTCGCTCACAAATCTATCCCTCTGCTCAGGTGGGGTGGTAGGTCTTGCCCTGTAGTGATTGGCAGAGTAAGAGCAGAAGGTGTTGTTAATGTCTAATTATGGATTGGAGGATGTCCCCAAATATGAAGTGATGGATAAAATAGGCATGGGTGAAAGCGATGGTTGGATTATGCGGTTCAAGGAGTGTGCAGGCTTTATCGGCTTCAGAATGCAACTTCTGTGTATGTTTTGTAATCAAGAAGCCTCAGTAGCTCTGGAGTGTCTGCGTGCTGAGTCCTAGTGTCTTGTAGAGCTTTTTTTGTGTGTTTGAGCACGTACAGCCTCTTGTTCAAGGGTCCCTGATCGGGTGTTGTTAGAAGTGGCATTCTTGGTTGGCTAGGGTAGGCACCTCAGACAGGCATGGACCACCATGCTTGTCAAGGCAAGGGAGCTACACACCTAAGATAACCCCTGCTCACGCCCTTGGTAGCTTGGCAGAAGCAGTCAGGCTTATCCCAGAGATAATGTATAGAGCATTTGCACAACACACACAACACTAGTGATACAATAAATACGCCACAATGAAAACACCACAACAAGTTATACGAAAATAAAAATAAACTGTATTGCATAAAACATCATTAGACCAAAAACGACATGTATCAGTAATACCCTGCTACACAAGCAATTGTCAGAACATCACATAGGTTACTAGTACTCTGCAAAAACAAGCAGTACTCAGGTAAATACATAGGTTACTAGTACCCTCAACAAAAGCAGTAGTCAGGTCATTATTATCACCAAAAATAAAGGCACGTAGCATGAAACATCCCCCAAAGGCAGATCAGCATTTTCAATAATATAAATGCACATCTCATGAAAAAAATTCTTAAGGGCATATGTCATATACAAACATTACCCTCCCAATGCCTGCAATGCCACAACCTGGAATATGTATGTCGCCCCAACATGGCAAGCACAACATATAAAGTGAATCACGTTATGAAGAGAATAACATAGATGCAATAAGGGAAGAAACACTGTCATGAAGGCCAAAACATCATCAGGACTGTCCAAAGAGAAACATTTCTATATTATATGTGTCCTCAGGCACACTCCACTCCCTGCATAGAAGGTAGACCCTGAAACTATGCATCTCACCACCCAACATGGCAAGCACGACATGTAGCAAGAATCAGGTCTTAAAAATACCTTCCCCATGAAAGTTGTAGCGCCTCAGTGCTCCTTCTACTTTTGTCATATACTGTAACTGAAGCACACCCTGCCCAGGAAAAGGAGCTCCGGTGCTCCTATTATCCAAGGTGCAGTATTTTACCTCCACCTGGAACGGGGGCCTCTGTCGTAGATCCCTCTTGTCCCGCTACAACAAAAGAGCCCAGAATGCCTTCAGGAGGATTTGGAGGTCCATAGGACCACTACCTGCTCTAAAAAAATATTTTCAGGGCCATTCACAAAGTTGCGAATGGGTTACCACCAGTGTGACACTGGTGGTAACTGCAAATTGCTTTGCGACCGCGTTCGCGGTCACAAAGCAATTCTGCATCGCGAAGGGGTGTTCACCTTCCTATTTGCAATTCGCATTCCCATTTTGCGAGTCGGTAACCAGGTTACCGTCTCGCAAAATGGGAATGAGCATCGTGATGTGCTTTTTGCATGTCGCAAACAGTGAAATTCGCTGTTTGCGCCATGCAAAAAGTTACATACATCTGGCCCTAAAAGAATAAAGAACATTGATCATATAAGACTTTCAGATGTGTTGGGAACATTAAGGCATACTTAGGGTCCTCAGTGAGCAACTGCCGCTTGACCGCTTAGAAGGATGCATGCCGCCTCTGCACCTCAACCATGTAATCACAAAAAAGAGACACTGGACATTGTCCACAGCTATAGGTGCTATTTCCCTGGCTTTTTGGATAAATGGCTCTGGTGTCTGTAGTTACGTATCCTTGCTATTAAGTGACATGGTGGTAGCCCTGAGGAGGGTGCCAAGTTCGCACTCTGTGGGCACATTCAACTGTGGACAGAGATGACAGACCCTGGGGAGCAACCACCCTCTAAAACCACTGTTCAATGAATAATGTTGGATTGGTGCCCTCCATGCCTTCCGGCATTCCAACAATGCGCATGGTACTGCAGTGTGCACAACCCTGTGCCTCCTCTGTGTTCTCATGAACGGCTGCAAGTTGCTTTTGCTACTTTAGCTACTGAAGTAGCATGTGAGGTCTGCTGAGGGACCAGTTCTGAAAGCCTAGTTTCTGTTGTTTTCATCGTGTCGGATACTTTGTGATGGTATTTGTGCAAGATTCCATGGTCTGCTGTCAAATTGTCAATTTGATGTTCAATGGCAGACCTGCAATCTCGTATTTCCTGAAGGATCATCCACATTTTATTTATTGGAGGTGCCATGTTTGTGGATGGAATGCAGTCCTCTAGTATGTGCGTATGGGAACCATCTGAGTGATTTCTCTGGGAGGGTCCCCGGTTCTGCTGGGAAGATTACCATGTAGTTTGGTGTACTCCATGACAGTGCAACGAGGAGCAGCACTGGGAATACCGTGCCAGGATCATCAGGGACATGCAAATGTAGCCAGTGCAGTGGAGCAGGAAGGAGACACAGGAGAGTCTGCCTCAGTTGTGGTCAGGAGAGCTAGATCCCAGCCCCACCCACGTAAGAGGTCTAGAGCCACACCACTGATGGACCCAGCAGCACTAGGACAGGACACAACATTCGCCCACTCAGGCCCACAGTCACAGGGGATCTAGGCCTGGCCGGAGGTCACGTCGGTCCCAGCGGTCCCAGCAGGCCAGAGCCAGGCCCAGCTCAATGGTGTAGATGGCTCAGTTCAGCTTGTACAATCTGCTTATGGCTCTAAACTGCGTGTTCAGCAAGGTGTAGAGACTAGGATGTGAGTACACGGGGGAGGAAATATGGGGAATTCACCAGTCAGGAACCCAACATATAGTTTTTAGGGCATTACTCTTGTGTAGGGGTGCTGTCTCATCAATGTTGCAGTGCGACTGGGGCCCCCTGGGAAGCAAGGAGCACAGATCCAGTTATAGTGGAAGCCCAATGAAGCAGGGGCAAAGCAGGTCTAAGGTGTACACATCTTCTATTGTCTTACAGGTTCAAGTCAGTGTGAAAAGTAGGATCAGGAGGCCCCTCAGCCCACATTTGGCAAAGGGTTCAATGAATATTGTCCACCCCTTCTCAGGTAAAGAGCTGTGCACCGTGTTCCACAACAACCGCAAGCGCTATAAGGGCACTCACTGTCTTTTGACCCCGAATCCCAGTGCCATCAGTGCTCACAAAAGGGCTTCAATAGGCAGCAGTGAAAATGTGTTCTCCCGGGGAGGTGCAGGAGACAATAATAGGGGCTCCAATGAGCAGCATTTCAAAGCAGGAAGCCTCCGTGGCCCTGCTTTTCTTCCCATCCCACTGTGTAAGAGATTATAGGCAGGGTACCACTACAGATCTAGTGACAGGCATGGAGAACAGTGTCGCATGCCCAATGGCCCCAGGGCCCACCATAGAAGGATGAATATGGCAGGCAGGAGGCGGGTGCTCAAGGATTACTCCACGGGCTCTTGCAGTCCCTGGGGAGCAACTGGCTGCAACCATCTGCCCATGCTGCAACTGCTGCCCCTTTCTGGGTCAACCAGAAGGCAAGATGGAGTGATTTAGGCACCGAGATGCAGCCGAGCAGGACTGCGCTTTTCATGTCAGATAATCGAGAAAAGCCCACAACTGCCACAGCAGGCCGGGCCAGCATCAGGCACCTCGGCTGAGCTGCTGCTGGATCAGCAATGCCCCAACCCAATGCACTGCCTCTCTCTGTGCAGGATGAATGACGGATGCCACAAGATTCCTGGGCACTGGGTAGGAGCATCAGAGAACCATGTCTGCCATCTTTGGCAGCTGGGAAACCCCCCTACCCTTGAGGATTAACCTGTCTTTAAAAAAATCAGGTGTATACTCAGAGAAAGTCACTGAATTGAACTCTGTATATGAAGAACTGTATGCATCAAAGAGAAAAATAGTGGACTTATATGATGACTATGGGGGTCATTCTGACCCCGGGCGGCGGCGGTAGCCGCCGGCCTGGCTGGGACCGCCAGAAGACCGTACCGCGGTCAAAAGACCGCGGCGGTCATTCTGGGTTTCCCACAGGGCTGGCGGGCGACCGCCAAAAGGCAGCCCGCCAGCCCAGTGGGAAACACCCTTCCACGATGAAGCCGGCTCCGAATGGAGCCGGCGGAGTGGAAGGTGTGCGACGGGTGCAGTAGCACCCGTCGCGAATTTCAGTGTCTGCTGAGCAGACACTGAAATTCAAAGTGGGGCCCTCTTATGGGGGCCCCTGCAGTGCCCATGCCATTGGCATGGGCACTGCAGGGGCCCCCAGGGGCCCCACGACACCCCTCACCGCCATCCTGTTCCTGGCGGTCGAAACCGCCAGGAACAGGATGGCGGTGAGGGGGTCGGAATCCCCATGGCGGCGCAGCAAGCTGCGCCGCCATGGAGGATTCCCATGGGCAGCGGAAAGTCGGCGGTACACCGACGACTTTCCGTTTCTGGCTGCGGCTGTACCGCCACGGTCAGAATGCCCAAAGGAGCACCGCCAGCCTGTTGGCGGTGCTCCCGCGGACCCCGGCCCTGGCGGTTTTTACCGCCAGGGTCGGAATGACCCCCTATGTATGTTTGCACTAACAAAATGATGCCAAATGATATGTCTTCTTACACTGATCCCTGTGTCAATAAACCAAACGTTCTGTCCCTTAAAGAGGTGTTAAGACTTTAACTGAATCGCTTAATTAGAGGAATTTGGGGGTCATTCCGACGGGGCCGGGGTCGGCGGGAGCACCGCCAACAGGCTGGCGGTGCTCCGCAGGGCATTCTGACCGCGGCGGTATGGCCACGGTCAGAACAGGAAAACCGGTGGTGTCCCGCCGGTTTTCCGCTGCCCTGAGGAATCCCCCATGGCGGCGCAGCTTGCTGCGCCGCCATGGGGGATTCCGACCCCCTCACCGCCATCCTGTTCCTGGCGGTTCCGACCGCCAGGAACAGGATGGCGGTGAGGGGTGTCGTGGGGCCCCCGTAAGAGGGCCCCACTTTGAATTTCAGTGTCTGCTTAGCAGACACTGAAATTCGCGACGGGTGCTACTGCACCCGTCGCACCCTTCCCACTCTGCCGGCTCCATTCGGAGCCGGCTTCCTCGTGGGAAGGGGTTTCCCGCTGGGCTGGCGGGCGGCCTTCTGGCGGTCGCCCGCCAGCCCAGCGGGAAAGCCAGAATGGCCTCCGCGGTCTTTCGACCGCGGAGCGGCCATATGGCGGTTCCCGCCAGGCGGGCGGCGACCGCCACCCGCCGGCCTCAGAATGAGGCCCTTAGTCTTTAAAACCGAAAGCAGAGCTTGCGGACCAATATACCTGTAGGAGGCTGGCCTGGCTTATAGTGGGTACGTTGGGGTACTTCCACCTTGTGCCAGGTCCAGTTATCCCTTATTAGTAGAATAGAGGTGTTCTAGCAGCTCAGGCTGATAGAGTTAGCTATAGCAGAGCAGCTTAGGCTGAACTAGGAGACATGCAAAGCTCCTACTATACCACTTATATCATATAGCACTACATCATAAGAAAACACAATAATCAGAGTTACTAAAAATAAAGGTACTTTATTTTAGTGACAATATGCCAAAAGTATCTCAGAGGATATACTCCATTAGGAGGTAAGTAATGTACACAAAATATATGGACACAAACCAAAATCAGGTAAGTAACAGTTAGAAAAGTAGTGCAAATTGTAGAACCCAATAGAATGCAATAGGGAGAAATAGGCCTAGGGACAACACAAACCATATACTCCAAAAGTCGAATGCAAACCACAAATGGGCCCTGGGCCTAGTGTAGTGTGTAGAGGGTCGCTGGGAGTGAAAGAAAACACTAAGGGTGTCCAAGATACCCAACCCCAAGACCCTGAAAAGTAGGAGTAAAATTACCCTACTATCCCAGAAAGACAGTAAAGTTGAGATAGGGGATTCTGCAAGGACAACAACTGACTGCAAAACACTGAAGACGGATTCCTGGACCTGAGGACCTGTAAAGGAAGGGAACCAAGTCCAAGAGTCACGCAAGTGTTCAGGGGGGGCAGGAGCCCACTAAACCCCGGATGAAGGTGCAAAAGGGCTGCCTCCAGGTGGAAGAAGCCAAAGATTCTGCAACAACAGAAGGTGCCAGGAACTTCTCCTTTGGTCAGAAGATGTCCCACGGCGTGCTGGAAGGATGCAGAGTTGTTTCCATGCAGAAGGACCACAAACAAGCCTTGCTAGCTACAAGAGTCGCGATTGAGGATTTTTGGGTGCTGCTAGGGCCCAGGAAAGACCAGGAGGTCGCCCCTTGGAGGAGGAGATGGAGGGGGAGCTCAGCAACACACAGAGCCCACGCAGAAGCAGGCAGCACCCGCAGAAGCACCTGAATAGGCACTTAGAAGATCTGAGGACAACGGTCAACTCAGAGCAACAAAAGAGGGTCCCACTACGTCTGAGTCCAACTCAGCGAGTTGGGCAATGCAGGACGGAGTGCTGGGGACCTGGGCTAGGCTGTGCACAAAGGAAGTCTTGCAAAAGTGCACAGAAGCCCGAGCAGCTGCAGTTCACCTAGTACACAGGATTACTGTCTGGCGTGAGGAGGCAAGGACTTACCTCCACCTAATTTGGATAGAAGGGCCACTGGACTGTCAAAGACACTTAGATCCAGCTCCTGTGACCACGCTCGTCAGGATGAGAGGGGACCCAGACGACTGGTGATGCAGAAGTTTGGTGCCTGCGTTAGCAGGGGGAATATTCCGTCGACCCACGGGAGATTTCTTCTTGGCTTCCAGTGCAGGGTGAAGGCAGACAGCCCTCAGAGCATGCACCACCAGGAAACAGTCGAGAAGGCTAGCAGAATGAGGCACTACAATGTTGCTGGTAGTCTTCTTGCTACTTTGTTGCAGTTATGCAGGCGTCCTGGAGCAGTCAGCAGTCGATCCTTGGCAGAAGTCGAAGAGGGAAGTGCAGAGGAACTCTGGCGATCTCTTGTATTCGTTACCTGGTGAGATACCCACAAGAGAGACCCTAAATAGCCCACAGAGGAGGATTGGCTACTGAGAAGGGTAAGCACCTATCAGGAGGGGTCTCTGACATCACCTGCTGGCACTGGCCACTCAAAGTTGTCCATTGTGCCCTCACTCCTCTCCATCCAAGATGGCAGAGGTCTGGGACACATTGGAGGAGTTTTGGGCACCTCCCTGGGAGCTGCTGGTCAGGAGAGTGGTCACTCCCCTTTCCTTTGTCCAGTTTCACGCCAGAACCAGTGTAGACTGGCTTATGCAAGGAGGGCACCATCTGTGCCCTTCAAAGCATTTCCAGAGGCCAGGAGAGGCTACTCCTCCCAGGCCCTTCACACCTATTTCCAAAGGGAGAGGGTGTAACACCCTCTCTCAGAGTAAATCCTTTGTTCTGCCTTCCTGGGACCAGGCTGCTTAGGCCCCAGGGGTGTAGAAACCTGTCTGAGAGGTTGGCAGCAGCAGTAGCTGCAGTGGAGAGCCCGGAAAGTTAGTTTGGCGTTGCCCGGGCTCTATGCTGGAGACCCGGGGATGCATGGAATTGTCCCCCCAATACCAGAATGGTATTGGGGGGACAATTCCATGATCCCAGACATGTTACATGGCCATGTTCGGAGTTACCATTGTGACGCTACATATAGGTAGTGACCTATATGTAGTGCACACATGTAATGGTGTCCCCGCACTCACAAAGTCCGGGGAATTTGCCCTGAACAATGTGGGGGTACCTTGGCTAGTGCCAGGGTGCCCACACACTAAGTAACTTTGCACCGAACCTTCACCAAGTGAGGGTTAGACATATAGGTGACTTATAAGTTGCTTAAGTGCTGTGTAAAATGGCTGTGAAATAACTTGGACATTTTGTTCACTCAGGCTGCAGTGGCAGTCCTGTGTAAGAATTGTCTGAGCTCCCTATGGGTGGCAAAAGAAATGCTGCAGCCCATAGGGATCTCCTGGAACCCCAATAGCCTGGGGAATACAAGGGAATTGTAAGGATGTTCCAGTGTGCCAATGAGAATTGGTAAAATTAGTCACTAGCCTGCAGTGACAATTTTAAAAGCAGAGAGAGCATAAACACTGAGGGTCTGGTTAGCAGAGCCTCAGTGATACAGTTAGGCACCACAGAGGGAACACATACAGGGCATACTTTATGAGCACTGGGGTCCTGACTAGCAGTATCCCAGTGACACATAGGCAAAAACAAACTACATACAGTAAAAATGGGGGTACCATGCCAGGCAAGATGGTACTTTCCTACAATGCCCACCAGTTGAAGATTAATTTGAAACTATTCTTTCTTCTCTGCTCCAGAAGTTAAGAAGGCTTTGTGTGACTCGTGTTCCATCTATGCAGATATAAAGTTGGTATCCTGTTTCAGAGCCATAAATGCTGCTGATGTAAAAGATCACATCATTATAGTCTTCTCCACAGTCTCGTATGTAATGGTGGAAGCGAATTTGCATGAAAAGACTGTGCCTAAGTCCATTTCTGAATCTTGCCCCACATTTCATGTTAGCAGGAGTGAAAGCTTTTTGGACAGTTCAGTAGTTGAGCACAAGGATTTGTGTATATTATCCAAGGCTGAAGAAATCATTCAGTAAATTGTCCTTATTTCTGTCCCTGTGCCTCTCACTGATCATGACACTGCAAAAAACATACAATCTAACATTGAGCTTCAAGTCCTGCTGATCTGTACTGTAGTTGGTGTCACACTGGTTGAAACTGTGGCAAATGAAAAATTGATCCTCGCCTAACAATCAAAGTTGTTTCTATCAAATCTATCCACAATGACCAGGATACGTTATACACAAGTTCACTGCCAACTACAAGACACCTGCACTGATTCCTGACAAGGATGATTTACATGTACGAGCCTGTGACAGCGCTGACCATATAGACTTTTCTGTCAAGGAACAGCCTGGCACACTAGTGATAGATGCACAAATACCATGGAAATTTGAAGAAATATGTGTCCAACACTCAAAGTTAGCCTTACCTTGGATTCTAGAAGAGGTCTGTGTTTCCATCAGAGAAAAATCTTTTGCATCACCTTTTGCTTCCAATCCCTTTGCTCAGAGGAAGCCCCTCATGGATTTTTTTTCAAGGGAATCCATGTGATGGGTATAGGGAAACAGGCTCTTTTGCAGGTTCCCCCCAACTTCTGCCACATTTTGGAATGTTTTCTGCTGGTTTTGAGAGTGCACTGAGGCCTGCTGTCCCGACCTCAGTGAGGCTGTTCTTTCCCTTTACAAAATGATATGTCAAATTGGGTGTAGCCAAGTGGCATGTGCTGAATTACTTATAAGTCCCTAGTATATACTACCCAGGTACCCAGGGCTTGTAAGGCTGGCTGTCCATACAAGAGCTACCACTCTGGGTGTGACAATATGAAAACATGACTTTCAGCTGCCACTGAAGACTGATGAGGCTGTGCATTCATTGCACACACAACATTGCCATTACCATTAATGTCAAAGTGCATTAAGGCCCTCATTACAACCCTGGCGGTCGGTGATTAAGTGGCAGTAATACCGCCAACAGACTGGCAATAAATACCGCCAAATTATGACCATGGCGGAAAGAGCTCAGACAGACAGACACTTTACCACACCGACCGCCAGGGCGGAATCAAGAGGCACCAAGGCGGTAGCCGCCAACAGCCAGCCAGCAAGTCATTGTTCTGCCCACTGTATTATGACGGCCAATCCGCCACATTTTCTGGGGCGGTACCAACGACATCTAAAACTTGGCAGAAACGATGCACAAAAGGTAAAAAAGACTCACCTTTGGAGACTCAAGGAAGAACCACGCCACTATGGAGCCTGAACTGCAGATATTCCCAATGCTTTTCTATGTCCCGCTCCACCGCGAACACCAAACACGGCGAGGACGATCATGGTGAGTACAGCCGCCTAGCACACAGGGGAGGGGGGAGGAAAAAGAGAGTGACACACACACGCCACACGCAACAACCCCACCTCCAACACCATACACACAAGCAGATGCAGTAACATAACATTTTTACCCAGTACCCCTCAGGAATAATGCAAGGACCACAGGTAAATCTAAAAGTGAGTGTAATAATATTAAACAGTGGAAATACGAAAATTCTATCTAAATATATATATATATATATATATATATATATATATATATATATATATATATATATATGTAAAAACAAGGGACACTGCCCAGTCCTCAATGTGTGTGGGCCACAGGGCCACATTACAAAGTCCAAGGCCCCACTTCCTGCAACAACACGGAGAGAACACTGCAGGGGCATCAGTTAAAAAATAGGCAGGCACCTCAGGGGAACGGGGGCACCTCAGCCGGCAGATGGAACAACACCACTGGTCCTGGAGGGGGCAACATGCCCTGTGCTTGGTCCTGGGAAGTGCAAGGCCACAGTCTCTCAAGTGGGTGACTTGCCCACTGGTTCTGGAGAGGGCAACATGCCCATTGCTCTGTCCTGGGGAGTGCAAGGCCACAGTGTCTCAAGTGGGTGACTTGCCCACTGGTTCTGGAGGGGGCAACATGCCCATTGCTCTGTCCTGGGGAGTGCAAGGCCACAGTCTCTCAAGTGGGTGGATACCTCACTTGCTCTGGAGGGGGCAACATGCCCATTGCTCTGTCTTGGGAAGTGAAAGGCCACAGTCTTTCAAGTGGGTGAATACCCCACTGGCTCTGGAAGGGGCAACATGTTCTGTGCTTGGTCCTGGGGAGTGCAAGGCCACAGTCTCTCAAGTGGGTGTCTTGCCCACTGGTTCTGGAGGGGGCAACACGCCCATTGTTCTGTCCTGGGAAGTGCAAGGCCACAGTCTCTCAAGTGGGTGAATACCCCACTGGCTCTGGAGGGGGCAACATGCCCTGTGCTTGGTCCCGGGAAGTGCAAGGCCACAGTCTTCAAGTGGGTGTCTTGCCCACTGGTTCTGGATGGGGCAACATGCCCATTGCTCTGTCCTGGGGAGTGCAAGCCCACAGTCACTCAAGTGGGTGACTTGCCCACTGGCTCTGGAGGGGGCAACATGCCCTCTGCTTGGTCCTGGGGAGTACAAGGCCACAGTCTCTCAAGTGGGTGTCTTCACCACTGGCTCTGGAGGGGACATAGTGCCCTGTGATCTTTATCCTGGAGAGGATGGGGTGAGTGGGTGCCATACCCACTGGTTGTGGCGGGGGAATAGTGCCCTGTGATCTTCCTCCTGGAGAGGATGGGGTGAGTGGGGGCCATACCAACTGGTTCTGGAGAGGGCATCGAGCCCTGTGATGCACATCTTGGGGACTGCAAGGTCACTGGGGGTCATTCTGACCCTGGCGGTCGGTGATAAAGCGGCGGCCAACCCGCAAACAGGCTGGCGGTCCAAAATATGGAATTCTGACCCTGGCGGGAACCGCCAACAGAGCCCGCCACTTTAACACTCCGACCGCCACAGCGGGACACACAAACAGCGCAGCGGTCACCGCCAACAGGCAGGCGGCAGACAATGTACCGCCCACCCTATCACAACTCACCAATCCGCCACCTTTTCCGGGGCGGGAGCACCGCCGATAAAAACACGGCGGAAACAGTCTACGAACGGGAAAACGCTCACCTCTATCCACTCCACGAGGACGGAGGACAGCATGGAGCCCGAATTGAACATCCTACCTGCTCTCGTCTACCTGCTCATCTACCACGAGTACGAACTCCGGCGCAGACGACAACGGTGAGTACCGCACCTACGACACAGGGGAGGGGGGGAGGAGGAAGGGTTACGGGCACACACATACGCAATACACCCACCCCCCAACTATCTACACACCAATGCAGAGCACAAAGTCAAAGTGACCCCACCCAAACCCCCCGGAATAATGAAAAAATATAATTAAAGTGTGAAACCAAATTTATGTATAAAATAGGTTCATTGAAGTCATGGTAACATAGGAAAATGAATAAAACAAATTCAAGTTTAAACATTGCGTAACCGATAAATAGAGGCAATAAGTCCAGCACAGTCACTGAAATTTCAACTGTCCGTGGGCCAAAGTGTATCAACACATGGGCAAAGCCCACACAGGAGACCTGAGTCCGTTGGAGAGAACACTGCAGGGGCATCAGATGATAAAACTACAGGCACCTCGGGGGGAATGGAAGGGGGGGCACCACAGCCACATGAGTCCACGACGCCAGATCCAAGAAGGGGCCACCATGCCCACTGTTCAATCCTGGGGAGTGCAAAGCCACAGTCTCTCAAGTCTCTACAGTGGGTGGCTTGCCCACTGTCATATCCTGGGGAGTGCAAAGCCACAGTCTATCAAGTGGATAACAGTCTCCACAGGTAATGGAGGAGGCAGGGTGGCCCGAGTGCAGCGTGAACAGTAGCTCGACACAGAACCGGCACTGTCATTGGGCCAGCGGTGCTTGAGACGGCGGGGCCCAGCGGAGCGGTGCTTGAGACGGCGGGGCCCAGCGGAGCGGTGCTTGAGACGGCGGGGCCCAGCGGAGCGGTGCTTGAGACGGCGGGCCCAGCGGAGCGGTGCTTGAGAAGAAGGGCCCAGCAGAGCGGTGCTTGAGACGGCGGGGCCCAGCGGAGCGGTGCTTGAGACGGCGGGGCCCAGCGGAGCGGTGCTTGAGAAGAAGGGCCCAGCGGAGCGGTGCTTGAGACGGCGGGGCCCAGCGGAGCGGTGCTTGAGACGGCGGGGCCCAGCGGAGCGGTGCTTGAGAAGAAGGGCCCAGCGGAGCGGTGCTTGAGACGGAGGGGCCCAGCGGAGCGGTGCTTGAGACGGCGGGGCCCAGCGGAGCGGTGCTTGAGACGGCGGGGCCCAGCGGAGCGGTGCTTGACAGGAAGGGCCCAGCGGAGCGGTGCTTGAGATGCGGGGCCCAGCGGGGCGGTGCTTGAGACGGCGGGGCCCAGCAGAGCGGTGCTTGAGATGTGGGGCCCAGCGGAGCGGTGCTTGAGACGGCGGGGCCCAGCGGAGCGGTGCTTGAGACGGCGGGGCCCAGCGGAGCAGTGCTTGAGAAGAAGGGCCCAGCGGAGTGGTGCTTGAGACGGCGGGGCCCAGCGGAGCGGTGCTTGAGACGGCGGGGCCCAGCGGAGCGGTGCTTGAGACGGCGGGGCCCAGCGGAGCGGTGCTTGAGAAGAAGGGCCCAGCGGAGCGGTGCTTGAGACGGCGGGGCCCAGCGGAGCGGTGCTTGAGAAGAAGGGCCCAGCGGAGCTGTGCTTGAGACGGCGGGGCCCAGCGGAGCGGTGCTTGAGATGGCGGGGCCCAGCGGAGCGGTGCTTGAGACGGCGGGGCCCAGCGGAGCGGTGCTTGAGAAGAAGGGCCCAGCGGAGCGGTGCTTGAGACGGCGGGGCCCAGCGGAGCGGTGCTTGAGACGGCGGGGCCCAGCGGAGCGGTGCTTGAGAAGAAGGGCCCAGCGGAGCGTTGCTTGAGACGGCGGGGCCCAGCGGAGCGGTGCTTGACAGGAAGGTCCCAGCGGAGCGGTGCTTGAGAAGAAGGGCCCAGCGGGGCGGTGCTTGAGACGGCGGGGCCCAGCGGAGCGGTGCTTGACAGGAAGGGCCCAGCGGAGCGGTGCTTGAGAAGAAGGGCCCAGCGGGGCGGTGCTTGAGACGGCGGGGCCCAGCGGAGCGGTGCTTGACAGGAAGGGCCCAGCGGAGCGATGCTTGAGAAGAAGGGCCCAGCGGGGCGGTGCTTGAAACGGCGGGGCCCAGCGGAGCGGTGCTTGACAGGAAGGGCCCAGCGGAGCGGTGCTTGAGATGAAGGACCCCTGTTCAGCGGTGCTCCTCCCGGCAGGGCCCTGTTCAGCGGTGCTCCTCCCGGCGGGGCCCTGTTCAGCAGTGCCTTTCTGGACGGTGGGGCCCTGTTCAGCGGTGCCTTTCTGGACGGCGGGGCCCTGTTCAGCGGTGCCTTTCTGCACGGTGGGGCCCTGTTCAGCGGTGCCTTTCGGGACGGCGGGCCCTCTTCAGCGGTGCCTTTCTGGACGGCGGGGCCCTGTTCAGCGGTGCCTTTCTGCACGGCGGGGCCCTATTCAGCGGTGCCTTTCGGGACGGCGGGCCCTCTTCAGCGGTGCTTGTTCTGTAAGTCAAGGGAGGCAGACCTGGCCACGACTCCCTGCTCAGTCGCCCTCCGACCGTGCAGTTGCTGGACCCTTCGGTGACGGTGTCCTGGGCCCTTGGGTGTCCTCCCTCACACCCGGGATGGGGCTTGTGGGGCCCTCCTGGTCCTCGCTCCTGCTGCCTGACTTCTCCGCCCTGCTGCCCTTGCCCTCCTTCGATGTGGCTCTCTGGGCCTTGCCTCCCCTGGATGTTGTGGCAGGTGAAGTGGCAGAACTTTGGTCCTTGGGGGCAGCCGTGTCAGTCTTCTTGCGGCGGCCCCTTACTTTACGGGTCCTCTTTCCAGGGGGGGCTGGCTGTCCCCTTGCTGCTGACCGATGTATTACTGCTGGCAAAGGGGGGACTCCAAAATCCATGCACTACGGTGACCCTTGAAGCCGGGCTGGTGGTGGCTGAGGCGCTCTTGGGACTCTTAGCAGATGGAGGGGGGGGTCAGGTGAGGGAAAGAGGTCAAGAGTGGAGAGGTAAACTTTTTTAGGACCAAGGTAAAGGGTAGGTGTAGTGGTTATGGGAGTGGAGGAAGAGGAGGTGGTTGTAGGAGAGTCAGGTGTGCTGTCCTTGGGTGAAGGTGCATGGGCTAGAGGCTGTCGTGAGGTGGTTGGCTGTTGGGTGGGTGGCTGCCTGCGTTTGTGTGTCTTGGAAGAGGGGGTGACAGACACAGTGGGAGAGGACACAGGGGACGTGTAAATGGCAGTGGGGGTGGTGACTGCACGTGTGCGGACTGTACTGGAGGGTGTGCTGGTGATGGAAGTACTGGCTGTTGGTGGTGTGCATGCAGGTGTGAGTAGAGACGTCACAGGGAGGGAGGAGGGAGACGAGGAGGTGGGGGACACAGAGGTGGTAGTGGCTGTTGGCATGTCTGCATCTGGGTGTTGCTTGGGTGAATGTTTGTGTGATCTGTGGTGCTTATGTCTGGATGAGCTGCCCTTGGGTGTTGAGGTGTGTGCAGGCTGGTCTGATGGTGTGGGTGGGATAGGCAGAGGAACAGGAGACAGAGACAGGCTGGAGGCAGTTAGAAGAGGGAGGCTGGAAACAGGGACAATGGCTGCCGTCAGTGCTGAGGCCAGAGCATTGAACGATCGTTGATGGGCAGCCTGACCCGAATGAATGCCCTCCAGGTATGCATTGCTACGATGCACCTCCCTCTCTACACCCTGGATGGCATTCAAAAGGGTAGACTGCCCAACAATGATAGTCTATAGGAGGTCAATGACCTCCTCACTGAGGGCAGCAGGGGTAACAGGGGCAGGGCCTGAGGTGCCTGGGGCGAAGGAGGCGCCCGCCTTCTTGGGCGAGCGGGCACGGAGCGAAGGCTGAGGGGCTGCTGGGAGGGCGGAGCTGGTGCGCTGGGTGGCGGCTGTACCTGTAGAGGCGGGGGGCACGGATGTTGCCGCCACCGCTAGGGAGCTCCCATCCGAGGACGTGTCGGTGTCGCTGGTGTCACCACGGGTCCCCGTTGTGAAGCTCCCCTCGCCCTCCGTATCACTGGTGGCCTCGGTGTCTGTGCCATGGCCCACCGGGGCCTTGTGAGTTGCAGCTCCCTCGTGCTCCGGTGCCAATTCTCCTCCGCCTGATGATGCTAATGCACACATGCACAAGAAGATAAAGAAAAAGGGTGGGGGGAGAAATAAAAACAGGTTGAGTGCATGCATTGTCAACACCGTTGGCGGAGAGGACAGACACAGGAGCCTCATGCACTAAGCCGCGCAATCGGGGTACACTACTCAGTACTTGTGACTAGGCCAACAGCTCAAGGGACAACAAACGCGCACATGGGTGATGCAGGACCATGGATAGCTGTACTTGTCACCCTACAGAGGTGGGGGGCGGGGGCACAGGGACATTCCCCCACCCAGGCACCTCCACTGCGCGTAAAGATAGCTGAATGTGCTGGTACTCACCCCCTTGTGTCTGCTGTGATGTCCTCACGTGCCCATCCAAATCGGGGTAGGCCACCGCCAGGATCCGGGACATCAGGGGGGTCAGGGTACGACTGGCACCCCTCCTAGGTTGGGAGGCCATCCCCAGCAGTGACTCAGCGGTCTTCCTGGTCCCGCGGCGGATGTCCTCCCACCTCTTGCGGCAGTGGGTGCCCCGTCTGTTGTGGACCCCCAGGTTCCGGACTTCCTTGGCGATGGCACGCCAAATGTCAACTTTCTGATGGGCGCTGACCTATTTGACATGTACAGGGTGGAATTGGAAATATCATCAATTTTCCGCATGATAGATGCGATTGGCCCCCCCTCCCCAACCTTGCCATGTGGCACATGCTCTCATCTGTCATGCCTTGCACTCGTCATTGTCTCCCCACCCCACCATCTAATATCCACCCCACTCAACACAGGCATAGCCCATTCAACGTGCACACAGTGTACTTACCTGTTGGTCTGGAGGACCGTAGAGTCGCGCATACTGGGGCAGGACCCCATCCAAAAGTTTCTCCAACTCTTCTGTAGTGAAGGCAGGGGCCCTTTCCCCAGTCGCAGCAGCCATTGTCTCTTCCAGACCGAGTTCACAGCAGCACTTGCAGTATAGGTCCTCTCCTGTGGATGATCAGGTCTCGAGTGATTAACCAGATAGAAAATGGCGGTCACGCCCGCGGCGGTGCGTACCGCCGCGGTGCGTACCGCGACCGCCGGCGCACCTAGTCATTGGCTCGTGAAACCCATAGGGTTCGATGTTAACCAATGCGGCTTGGCGCCGCGGTCTTCGACCGCCTACCGCCACGGTGTGTCACGCCAGCGCATTGACCTCACATCCCACTGTCACACTTCTCAGGTCAGGCAGCTGCCATTTCAAGGGCCGACATAGCTTAATTTCTACAGCGTCACACAGGCCTAGGCCTTGCATTGCCACTCATACAAGCCATTCAATGCATTGAGAATCGTGTACTGTGCAAGCTGTAGTTACGTACCTGTGGGTTGCTTGACTCTGTACTCCATGTTGTCCTTCCTAGGCACCGTCCGCTGGGACTTGCGAGGAGAAGGATGAATCCTCCCGTGTACCGACCGCTGGTGGACCTGTCGACAATGGAGGAACGTCATATAATACTTCGATACCGACTTGACCGAGTCACTATACATGAACTGTGTGCCCAGCTGGAGCCAGCACTGATGTCCCCCATCCGCCAACCCACTGGAATTCCCCCTCTGGTGCAGGTTCTGTCAGTCCTCCATTTTTTGGCAAGTGGGTCTTTTCAGACAACAGTGGCCATGTCATCAGGGATGTCTCAGCCTATGTTTTCTAAGATTTTGTCCAGAGTGTTGTCTGCCCTGACGAAATACATGCGGAGCTACATTATTTTCCCTGAGGAGGGTGATTTGGCCACTGTGAAGGGTGACTTCTGTGCCCTTGGACATATCCCCAACATCATTGGTGCCATTGATGGGACCCATGTGGCCTTAGTACCTCCAAAAGACGATGAGCAGGTGTACAGAAACAGGAAAAGTTACCATTCAATGAATGTGCAGGTGGTCTGTTTGGCTGACCAGTACATCTCCCATGTCAATGCCAAGTTCCCTGGGTCAGTGCATGACGCGTATGTTATGCGAAATAGCAGCATCCCCTATGTGATGGAACAGCTACAGAGACAACGTGTGTGGCTAATAGGTGACTCTGGTTACCCCAACCTGCCGTGGCTACTGACCCCAGTGAGGAATCCCCGGACCAGGGCAGAGGAACTGTACAATAAGGCCCATGGGCGATCTAGGAGGATCATAGAAAGTACCTTCGGCCTCCTGAAGGCCAGGTTTAGGTGCCTGCATATGACAGGGGGATCCCTAATGTACTCACCAAAGAAGGTGTGCCAGATCATCGTGGCCTGCTGTATGCTTCACAATCTTGCATTGCGACGCCAGGTGCCTTTCCTGCAGGAGGATGGTCCAGATGGTGGTGTTGTAGCAGCTGTGGAGCCTGTGGAGAGTGAAGAGGAGGAAGACGACGGGGACGACACGGACAACAGGGACACAGTCATACAACAGTATTTTCAGTAGCACACAGGTAAGAATCCCCCACGCCATTTTACATTTACTTCTGGCCTCCTGCATCTCTACTTTCTGTGTTTCCCCCCAGTTCCTTTCAACTGAATTGTGACTTTCCCTTCCCTTTTCAGAGCTGTATGACCCACTGCGTGACTTCTGGTTTGTTCGCCCATGGAGTAAAGCACATTGACATTGGTATGTTGTCATCACAATGTAACTGAACATTTTTGAACCGTTATGTGTAATACATTTGTTAAGAATACAAGCAGACTCCTGAGTGTTTTAAGTGCAATTAGTGATTTATTTAAAGTGCTACATATGGGTCCATGATAGTAAAACGGTGATGGGTGGGGGTTGAGTGATGTCCATGGCAGAGTCCAGTTCTCGGTCGCACAGGTGCATTGTCCATATGCCTGTGGAAGGATGGAGCAGGGGCAGTTCAAGGTTGGACAGGGTGACAATGTGGGACAGTGGAATGACATCCGGGGGTATCTTGTGCTGGCGGGGGTCTTGGCATCCTACTCTGTCTTCCTTTGTGATCTCAGGTTCCTCTTGCGGGGTGGTTGATCTTCAGCAGGAGGTGGGGTTCTGGTGGTCCGTCGTTGTGTGGGGGCCTCCTGTCCACTAGCGCCGGCGGACGTGGTAGGCTGTTCCTGGTCCAGGCTGGTGACAGGGGCCCTTTGGGGTGCCACATGGTCCCGCAATGTGGTGACTATTAGGTTCAGGGCCAGGACGATGTTCCTGAGCTCCTCTCTGTACCCCATGTACCGTTCCTCCTGCTGTGCCTGGACCTCCTGGAACCTGGCCAGTACCGTCGCCATCGTCTCCTGGGAGCGGTGGTATGCTCCCATGATGGTGGTGAGGGCCTCTTGGAGAGTCGGTTCCCGGGGCCTGTCCTCTCCCCCCTGTCGCACTGCAGCCCTCCCAGTTGCCCTGTTTCCCCGGGCCTCTGTCCCCTGGACGGTGTGCCCACTACCACTGCCCCCAGGTCCCTGTTGTTGTTGGGGTGTTGGGTCAGCCTGGGTGCCCTGTAGTGGCGGACACACCGCTGATTGACCTGTCCTGGAGACAGAGGCATGTGCCCGCTGGGTGGGAGCTGTGCTGATATTCCCAGAGGGGGTTAGGTCTGTTGTGGCCTGTGTCTGTGTGTGGGGAACCGACTGTCCAGAGGTCCCCGATGGTCCGGGCTGGTCATCAGGTTCTAGGTCGACAGAGCTGCTGTCCTCACTGGGGGCCTGTTCTGGGGGTGGGATGGAAATATCTGGACCCTTCTGGCCGGTGTGTTGGCGTTCGGGCCCTGCAGGGGTGAAAGAGTATGGTTATTGCTTCTGTGTGTTCCATGGCTTGCGATTTGTGGGTGCTCTTGTCCCCCAGTGCTGGCATTCCCTTGTGGCAGGAGTTGTGAGTGTGGTTTGTGGGAGGGATGGGTATGTGCAGTGGTCATGCATAGGTGATGGGTGTCAATGGTTTGTGTTGGCATTCAGGGTTTGGTTTTGGGTTGGGTGGGTTGTGCTGGTGAGACATTGGCAGGGAGGAAGTGTGCTGGGGGGTTGGGGGTGAGGGTGGGGGTGTGGGTTGGCATGCTGGTGATTGGGGGGGGAGTAGTTGAGACTAGACTTACCAGAGTCCATTCCTCCGCCTACTCCAGCGAGGCCCGCAGGATGCAGGATGTTCAAGACCTCTTGCTCCCATGCTGTGAATTCGGGAGGAGTAGTGGTGGTCCGCCGCCAGTCTTCTGCACAGCGATGTTGTGTCTTGAGACCATCGACCGTACCTTCCCCCGTAGGTCGTTCCAGCGCTTTCGGATGTCTTCCCGGTTTCTGGGATGCTGTCCCACAGCATTGACCCTGTCGACGATCCTTTGCCATAGCTCCGCCTTCCTGGCTATTGTGGTGTGTTGCACCTGTGTGCCGAAGAGCTGGGGCTCTACCCTTATTATTTCCTCCACCATGACCCTGAGTTCTTGGTCCGAAAACCTGGGGTGTCTTTGGGGTGCCATGGGGTGGTGTGGATGAGGTGTGGAGTGGTGTTTGTGGTGATGTGAGTGGTGGTGTGTGGTGATGTGTGCGTAGATGTGGTGTGGTTGATGATGTTGGGTTCCTGTGTGTGTTGGTGTTTTCGATTGCTGTGCTCTCTCTCTCTCTCTCTCTATCGCCTTCTCTCCGATTTCCTACTAGTGGGGGTTTGTGGGTGATGTGGGTGTGTGTTTTATAGTTGCTTGGATGTGTGGGAGTGGTCTTTGTATGTGTATCAGGTGTGTGTATTTCAAATTGTCCAATGTGCCTGTGTTTTGGAGCTGGGTGTGTATTTTGACCGCGGCGGTGTGTACCGCCAATGGAATACCGCGGTTGAATGACCGCCGCGTGGATTCGTGGGTCATAATGGCATGGGCGTGTTTGTGTTGGCGTGGCGGTGGAGGTTTGGTCATCTCCAGTTTATTGCTGCCCGCTGATGAGGCGGCCTTCCGTGGATGTCTGGTTTTTGGCGGCTTGGCAGTTGTGGGTCAGAATGACCCTGGCGGTTTACCGCGGCCGCGGCGGTAGAATGGCGGTCTTCTGACCGGCGGTAAGAGCCTTTTACCGCCGAGGTCAGAATGACCCCCACTGTCTCTTAGGTGGGTGTCATGTGTCATACCCACAGGATTTGCAGGGGGTAGGCCATCCAACAGCCCATGGAGGCAGGACTACAGACTGTCCGCCGGCGGTGACGGCTGCTCAGTGGTGGTACTGCTGCTGCTGCTGGTGGGGGAGGCTCTTGCCCATCCCCTGCAACCTCAGACTGCTGTCCACTGATGCTGGTGATGCTGGTGGTGGTGCTGCTGGTGGTGGTGGTGGGGGGAGGCTTCTGTCCATCCCCTGCAGCCTCGAATGGCTGCACCACCATGGTTGGTGCTGGGGGCTCCGAGTGAGTCCCAGCACCAGACCCCTTGCCCTTCCTGGCAGCAGCTGGGATTCCTCCTTCTCCCTCCTGGCAGCAGCTGGGGGTGGCACCTTGCCTTTCCTGGCAGCAGCTGGGGTGGCACCTTGACTTTTCTGGCAGCAGCTGGAGGTGGCACCTTGACCTTCATTGCAGCAGCTGGAGAGGGCTCCTTGCCCTTCCTGGCAGCACCACGGACAGCACCCTTTCCGTGTGGCTGGCTGGTGGCCTGGATCCTTTATCACCATGAGTTGCTGTGGACACTACTGGGCCCGTGGAATGGGTGGCTGAGGTGTTTGTCAGGGTTTTGCACACCGTGGCCAGGAGGGGGTTAGGAAAGAGGTCAATGGTTGAGAGGAAAAGCTGCTTAGGGTCATTGCGGTGGAAAGAGGGAGAAGGTCTGGGAGTGGAGGAAGTGGGAGTGGTTGTAGGAGGTGTCTGTCTGCTGTGTTTGGGTGCAGGTGCATGGGCTGGATGCTGCTGTGAGGTGGATGGCTGTTGGGTGTCTGAGTGCTTGCGTTTGGGTACTTTGGGAGAGGGGTGACAGACACAGTGGGAGAGGACACAGGGGACGTGTGCATGGATGTTGGGGTGGTGGCTGCCAGTAAGGTGTGTGTTCTGATAGGTGTGCTGGTGCTTGAGGTAGTGGATGAGGATGTAGAGCATGCAGGTGTAAGTGTAGATGCAACTGGGAGGGAGGTGAAGGACGAGGAGGAAGGGGCCACAGTGAAGGCAGTGGATGTTGGTATGTCTGCATCTGGATGGTGTTTGTGTGAGTGCTTGTGGGATGATGTGTGGTGCTTGTGTTTGCCATGTCCACTCTTGTGTGTTGACCTGTGTGCATGCTTGTCTGCCTGTGTGCTTGGGATAGGTTGGGGTTGAGAGGAATGGGATTGGGCAGAGGAAGCTGGAGGGTGGAAACAGGGACAATGGCTGCCATCAGAGAGGAGGCCAGAGCCTGGATTGATCTCTGTTTGGCTGCCAAGCCAATGTGAATGCCCTCCAGAAGTGCATTGGTCTGTTGCATTTGGGCTGCCAGCCCCTGGATGGCATTCACAATGGTTGAGTGCCCAACAGAGATGGCTCTCAGGAGGTCAATAGCCTCCTCACACAGGGTAGCAGGGCTCACTGGGGCAGGGCCTGAGGTGCCTGGGGTGAAGGAGATACCCAACCTCCTGGGTGAGCAGGCACGGGCAACTCGCTGAGGGGCTGCTGGGAGGGCAGTGCTGGTACAGCAGGTGGTGGCTGTACCTGAAGCTGGGGTGGGCACAGAGGTGTCCACCACCACCAGGGAGCTTCCATCGAAGGAGGTGTCCGTGTCCGAACTGTCTCCTCCAGTCTCTGCCGTGGTGCTCCCCTCGCCCTCTGTATCACTGGTGACCTCAGCGTCGGTGGACTCTGCCTCCTGGGTCATGTGTGATGCAGTTCCCTCCGTCGCTGGTGCCCCTGCTCTACAGCCAGATGATGCTCATGCACATAAGGACAGGGTGACAAAACAAAAAGGGGAGAAGAGACAAAGGATACACTTGGTCAATGGCTACACTAACACCACCATTGGTGCACATGCAACCCATATACACAGGGAACAGCCCTACCCACTATGCAATGCACTAGCAGTAACAATGCTAGTCAGCAGGGCATGGGAAGGGACACATACCGCCAGCTGCAGCATACCTGGGACCAACACAGCCCTGCCCAGTGGTGGATGCCCACTAGCTAGGTTGGAGGAATTTCCCATCAGATCCATGCCCAACATGGGACATACTCTGCAATGTCAGGTCTGGTCTAGGGACACCCACAGACACACATGCCCCACCCCAATACCACCCCACCAGGCGTAAATTGTAATGATGGGAACTGTACTCACCCCCTTGAGGCTGCTGTGATGCCCTCAAGCACCCATCTAGCTCTGAATAGGCCACCGCCAGTATGCGGGCCATCAGGGAGGTCAGGGTTCGATGGGCACTCCTTCCTCGTTGGGTGGCCATCCCCAGCTGGGACTCCGCTGTCTTCAGTGCCCAGCGTCTCAGGTCCTCCCACCGTTTCCGACAGTGGGTGCTCCGTCTGCCGTAGACCCCAGGGTTGCACGTCCTTGGAGATGGCACGCCACATACCCTTCTTTTGATGGTCGCAGAGCTGCATAGGAAATATACACAGGGAAAGGTATTAGGTAGACAGTACTGCCTGTTACACTCATGGCCCACCATAGCCCTTCCCATCCCCTTTCGCACAGACATGGCCCAGCATACATGCTACACGCTGCCCAGGCCCCATCCACCAGCCCCCCCACACGAGGCCTTCACACACAGCACTCCATGCATTCATGCCCCATGCATCGTTCTCACAGTGTACTCACCTGTTGGTCTGGAGGCCCATACAGCATTCCATACTGGGGTAAGACCCCATCCACTAGTCTCTCCAACTCCGCTGAGCTGAAGGCAGGGGCCCTTTCTCCAGTCACACAGGCCATGGTAGGTTCCAGACACAGGTCGCAGCAGCACATGCAGTGTAGGTCCTCTCCTGTTGAAGGTCAGGTAGCAAGTGAGGAATCAGATAGAAAATGGCAGTGCCATCCATAGCGGTGCATACCGTCACCGCCGGCATACATCACCATTGGCCACTGTACCCCATAGGGCCCAATTTTCTCCAATGAGGCGCTGCACGGCGGATCCCGACCGCCTCCCGCAACGGCGCACAATGTCAGCGGAATTACATCACTTCGACCTGTCCCTCCATACAGGACAAGCGGCCGCCATTTCAGGGGGGGTCAGAGCATGGAACATAACTGTGTCACAGATTACAATTGTACATACAAGACATATGCCATGCATACATTTAAAGTTCACATCATGCATTGAACTGTAGTGGCTACAGTGTACATGTTATGACCGGCTCCTCACTCTTTTGTCCCTTAGACTGAAATTGCTGAGGATGAATAGGAGAAGGAGACATCCCCCATGTACAGACCCCTGGTGGACTTGGCAACAATGGAGGACAGGCACATTTTTTTCACCTATAGACTTGATAGGGCCACTATCATGGAGCTGTGTGCCTAATTGGAGCCTGACCTGATATCTGCTATCCGTCACCCCACTGGCATCCCCCCTCTTGTGCAAGTGCTATCTGTGCTCCATTTCTTGGCAACTGGTTCTTTTCAAGTGACAGTGGGCTTGGCAGCAGGAATGTCACAGCCAATATTCTCAATTGTGCTGTCAAGAGTGTTGGGTGCCCTGATTAAACACATGTGCAGCTACATTGTTTTGCCCCAGGTGGAGGATTTGCCCAGAGCGAAGGCAGACTTCTATGCAACATAACTGGGGGGACTCATGGATCACATTTTGCATTTGTCCCCCCCCCCCGGCAAAATGAATAGGTCTTCAGAAATCTAAAATGTTTTCACTCAATGAATGTGCAGATGGTATGTTTGGCGGACCAAGACATCTCCCACGTCAATGCTAAGTATCCTGGGTCGGTGCATGATGCCTTTATCCTTGTTATGTTGCTACCGATGGGTTTGTTTGGTTAGGGGTAATCTACACGAGCCGCTGGTATGCGGTCGCGTAGAAACCCCTCTCAATGTTTTGTTTTGGTTGGTTGGTTTCTGACGTCATGGAGCCTCGTAATAAAGGTTCTAGTGCTTGCGCTAGAACGGCAGTTCCCTACAGATTTTGAAAGCGTGTTGCGTGTTTATTTATCGCTCTCCTGACGCCGATCTCCTCACACAATTACCTGCCAGCAGTGTTAAGAACTTAACAAAGTGGCGACGAGACCGGGAGACGGCCCTCACACCCCAATCATTGCCAGTTTATTTATTTTTCTCCTCTCACCTCAAGTGGTTTGCGGTGCTGGTGTGACAAGCGGGTGTGCGGCACAACGTATATTGGTGATCTGGCTGATTAACATCGTCCGATGCGTTGGTTGAGCAGGAACTCCGGCGGTGAGTCTCCCAAAGCGGTAGACTCGGTAGAAGCACGGGCATCGGCCGTGTTCTGAATCGCTGAATGGCAGAAGGAGCTGGCGTGCGTTCAACTCCAGTCAGGAAGACGTCGTTTGTTCTTGTGGCTGCACTCACACCAGTTAGTGGAGCATGAGGAGAATCGTCATTAAAAAAAAAAAAGAAGAAAGAGGAAGAAGAAAACAACCACGCCCCCGTCAGGAGATTATAGGAAAACACGTGGGGGAGCGCTATTTAAGAAATACAGGCAGAGGCTGCAGCCTCTGGACTCTGGGTGAGTGACAGGAGCAGGGAGAAGACACAATATTGAGGCAGTGCATACTGCTATGACACTAAAGAAAGGTAGTGCAGATGAGGAGATTGAAACATAAACCTATCTTAAAGGTTTTCGTGGGGTGGCAGTAGCACTGCACATTTGCTGGGTGGACAAATAACTAGGTGCCTGCGCAGACAACACAGAATACTTGGGACACCTTAGATTATTGAGTGGACGTCAACGCTAGTTGCAAGTGGCCCCTATTGGCAAGCACACCCTGTCAGCACATGAATTCGTTCCCGGCGTTGGAACCATTCCTAATAGATGGTCCTCCATCAGCACATGCTGCCAAATGGAGAACATGGGTGGAGCGTTTGGAGAACTATTTTGAGGCAGCAGCAATACACCCTGAAAGAAGAAGGCCGATGCTTTTACATCTGGGAGGGCCTGCGGTTCACAAGGTTAGCAAATCGGGGGTAGAAGATGGTCCCCCATTCACATATCAAACTATGAAACGTGCAATCACAGCATATTTCGAGCCATTGGCGAATCCAGACTATGAGCGTTTCCTTCTTAGGCAAGCCAGGCAACTTCCAGAAGAGTCTGTTGATGTCTTATATGCCCGACTCCGGGAGTTAGCGAGCACATGTACATTACCTGATACGGCTGATGAGATCCGTGCGCAGTTTATTCAAGGCTGTCACTCTACCAAGCTGAGGGAACATATCTTACAAGTCCCAGGCATGTCAATTGTGGACATACTTACAATGGGGCGCTCCAAGGAACTGTCGCGTGTGAGAGCGGCACATATGGAGTCAGCACTTGTAAAGCCTATAAAGACAGAACCTGTGAATGCAGTGGTGGCGGCGTCACCTATAAAGAAAAAAGAAAAAAATAAATCTGAGGGAGGGGGTCGCACCTGCTACATGTGTGGAGGAGCGTATCCGCACCAAGGAAAATGTCCAGCAATGGGGAAGCAATGTACAAATTGTCAACGTCTCAACCACTTTGCGAAAGTCTGCAGGTCAGCCAAGAAGCCTAAGTCAGGGGGACGGAAAATGATACATGAAGCTCAAACCATCCAACAACAGAATGAGGTTCTAGACATGGATGATGATGACGAACCGGAAGGCACAGTGTATATTATTCACACCACTCAACCAGGCAATGGTCGGGCGAAGAGAATTCCGAGGTGCACTGTGAAAATTGATAGTCATCAAGTGCCTGCCCTCATTGACACTGGGGCCTCGATAAACATACTGGCACAGTCGGTATTCCGGCAGCTTCCAACTCGTCCCCAACTTCGGCCCACCACCGTGCAGGTATATGCATTTGGGTCGGCAACTCCAATTCCTCTGGCGGGTGTGTTCACGACAGACATTGTACATGAGGACACTGCCACCAGAGCAAAGGTGTATGTCACGAAAACTGGAACAGGGATGTTACTGAGCTGTCGCACGGCCGAGAAACTGGAACTAGTCACTTTTGCTTTCAGTGTTCATGTGGGTGCCGTAGAAAGTCTGGAAGGAGAATAGGCAGACATCTTCCAAGGCATTGGTTGTTTGAAGAAACAACAAGTGAAACTACACATCGACAAAACGATTGAACCTGTATCCCTGAAACATCGACGTATAGCATTTCATCTGAGGCCAAAGGTGGAAGAGGAATTGGCCAAATTAGAAAAAGCTGGCATTATTGAAAAAGTTGAGGGGCCGACACCATGGGTGTCACCCATAGTCGTCACTCGAAAGCCAAAACAACCAGGTGAGGTGCGAATATGCGTGGATATGAGGTTGCCGAATATGGCCATTCGGAGGGAGCGGCACCTCACACCAACGGTGGATGACATTGTGGCAGAGGTAAGTGGGTCACGGTGGTTCTCTAAGATGGACCTTCGGGCCGGATATCACCAACTGTTGCTTGCTCCTGAATCAAGGGCCATAACCACATTTTCAACTCATGTGGGGCTGAGGTGGTACAAGCGTCTCAGTTTTGGCATTGCCAGTGCCGCAGAAGTGTTTCAGGACACGATTCGTGGTGTGTTAGCTGGGCTCGAAGGGGTCATCAACGTGAGTGATGATATTCTTGTGCATGCCCCCACTGTGGAAGGGCATCTCAAGAGACTCCGCGCTACCTTCCACAGACTTAGACAAAACGGACTAACGCTACACAGGGAGAAATGCGAATTCCTGAAACAAGATATTGCATTCTTTGGCTATCATTTCTCGACACAAGGGGTCCGGGCTGATCCAGGAAAAGTGGCTGACATACAGTTGGCACGTCCTCCTACCTCCGTCACAGGTGTTCGCAGTTTTTTAGGAATGGTGACCTACTGCGGAAGATTTATTCCTAATCTGACATCTCTCACGGCGCCGTTAAGAGAACTCATGAAAACTCACACTCCGTGGGAGTGGACGGCTCGCCAGGATGAGGCTTTTCAAGCGACTAAACGGGCGTTGTCGGCAGACGCCACGTTGGTGTATTTTGACTCTTCTAAAGACACTGAGATATCTGTGGATGCCAGTCCCGTAGGTCTGGGAGCAGTTTTATCTCAAAAAGGAGCAGATGGTGAATGGGCCCCGGTAGCCTATGCGAGTAGAGCTTTGACAACCACAGAACAACGCTACTCACACATAGAAAAAGAAGCGCTGGCGGTCCATTGGGGCTCTCGTCATTTTCATTTGTATATCTACGGCCATCCGTTCACAGTAAATACTGATCACAAGCCTTTGATACCCCTGTTCAACAAGTCCACATCCCAACCCCCACCCAGGATAGAAAAGTGGATCCTCCAGCTCCAGGAATATCAATTTGTGGTGCTGTATCGGCCAGGGGCCCAAAACCCGGCAGATTATCTGTCTAGACACACCAGACCCCTCACTACTCAGGAGGAAAAGGAATCGGAGGATGTGGAAGAGTATGTAAGATTGGTGGTGGAACGGTCAAGACCACGTCCCATCTCAGTCCAGGAAATCCAAAAGGCCACCCAAGCAGACGAAGTGGTGCAGTTAGCCATATCGTGTGTTCGTGATGGAAAGTGGCATTTACTAAAACAAGACATGGGCCGTAGAACGACAGAAACCAAAGTAACTTTGTCTTCCCTGCACAATATTCGCCAAGAGTTGGTGGTGTCACCGGAAGAGTGCTTACTGCAAGGTCATCGTTTGGTAATTCCTGAAGCATTGCAGCAACGAACGATTGATTTAGCTCCCATCTCCCATCAGGGGATTGTAAAGACCAAAGCGAGACTGAGAAGTAAAGTACGGTTTCCTGGCATGGATGCCAGGGTAGAACAGACGATTCAACATTGCCACACATGTCAAGTCCTCAGACCTGCTGATTTGCCCGCTCCGATCATAACAGAGCCAATTCCCCCCACTCCATGGCATCGAGTGAGTGTGGATTTAGGCAGTCTTCCTGATGGGCGCCATATGTTGGTTGCCATAGACGATTTCTCCAAATACCCAGAGGCAGAGGTCCTGACCTCTACCACTACTGATCGAGTTGTTCCATGTTTGGAAAAAATCATGGCCACCCATGGCATATTCAAAGAGCTGAGAACAGATAATGGCCCCCCTTTTTCGAGCAATGAGTTTGCAGAATATCTAGCGTCACATGATATTTATCATCGAAAAATCACCCCTCGCTGGCCCCAAGCTAATGGGGAAGTTGAACGATTTATGAGAACATTAAATAAAGTGCTGAGAATTGCAGTTTCTCAGGAAAAGAATGTGGAATGTGCTCTGTTTGAGTTTTTAAGGGATTACCGCCTGACTCCCCATGGCACCACTGGCACTATTCCCAGCGAAGTGTGTCGTGTACAGGGTGTGAGAGATACGTTGCCCCAAGTGAATACCTCGAGTGGGTTTCATGATCAAGTCTCTAGTCATTTGCGAAGTCGTCAAGTGCTGAATGATCGGATGTCTGAGAAGAGGCGAGCCCGGGTGCGACGTTTGAAAGTGGGAGACCGGGTGTTAGTAAAAAATAGACATGCAGGAGGCAAGTTCAAGCTCCCATTTGAAGCTAGCCCTTGGACAGTTGTGAATGTGAAAGGCACGATGGTCACTGCCCAACGAGAGAAGGAGATGGTGACTAGGAATGTATCTTTCTTTAAACCCTATTATTTGCCCATACATGATTCTCTGGAGCCACTTTTGGGTACACCTATTATCCTGCCGAAGGAATGTATGAATCAGAGTTCTCCAGCACAGGACAGGCTCCCTGCTGAGGACCTGTGTTTGCCCCTGGATGAGACTGAATCATCAGATGATGTTGTCGTTACAGAGAAGCCTACTAGCAAGTCTTTAGACAGTTTGTCCCTGACTGGCACTGTGCTGAGAAGAGGCAGGGATAGATATACTTTGCGTTCCCGAATATCAGCTCCTGTTAAAATGAAAGACTATGGGGGTCATTCCGACCCTGGCGGTAAAATCCGCCAGGGCCGGGGACCGCGGATGCACCGCCAACAGGCTGGCGGTGCATCCCTGGGCATTCTGACCACAGCGGTACAGCTGCGGTCAGAAACGGGAAACCGGCGGTGTACCGCCGGTTCCCCGCTGCCCTGGGGAATCCTCCACGGTGGCGCAGCTTGCTGCGCCGCCATGGGGATTCCGACCCCCTTACCGCCATCCTGTTCCTGGTGGTTTTGGCCGCCAGGAACAGGATGGCGGTAAGGGGTGTCGTGGGGCCCCTGGGGGCCACTGCAGTGCCCATGCCAATGGCATGGGCACTGCGGGGGCCCCCTAACAGGGCCCATGCCAATGGCATGGGCACTGCAGGGGGCCCCTAACAGGGCCCCACCAAGATTTTCAGTGTCTGCCATGCAGACACTGAAAATCGCGACGGGTGCAACTGCACCCGTCGCACCCTTTCCACTCCGCCGGCTCCATTCGGAGCCGGCATCCTCGTGGAAGGGGGTTTCCCGCTGGGCTGGCGGGCGGCCTTCTGGCGGTCGCCCGCCAGCCCAGCGGGAAAATCAGAATTACTGCGGCGGTCTTTTGACCGCGCAGCGGTATTCTGACGGCGGTACTTTGGCGGGCGGCCTCTGCCGCCCGCCAAAGTCAGAATGACCCCCTATGTGTGCAATTAGAGTATTCAGGAATTTTTGAAATGCATGCAGTGTTTTTTTTGTTTGTCAATTTGTTATTTTCATTATGAGTGAAGGAGGAATGTTATGTTGCTACCGATGGGTTTGTTTGGTTAGGGGTAATCTACACGAGCCGCTGGTATGCGGTCACGTAGAAACCCCTCTCAATGTTTTGTTTTGGTTGGTTGGTTTCTGACGTCATGGAGCCTCGTAATAAAGGTTCTAGTGCTCGCGCTAGAACGGCAGTTCCCTACAGATTTTGAAAGTATGTTGCGTGTTTATTTATCGCTCTCCTGATGCCGATCTCCTCACACAATTACCTGCCAGCAGTGTTAAGAACTTAACAATCCTGAGGAATAGCAGAATCCCGAATGTGATGGCCCAACTACAGAGGCACCGTGTGCGGCTAATAGGTGAGCCCTGGTTCCCACCCAGTGGATGATGATATATGGGTATGGTGTGGGCCATAAGGAATAGTGGGGGTGATTCTAAGCTTGGCGGGCGGCGGGAGCCGCCCACCAAGCGGGAACCGCCAGAAGACAGTACCGCAGTCAAAAGACCGCGGCGGTCATTCTGGGTGTCCCACTGGGCTGGCGGGCGACCGCCAAAAGGCCGCCCGCCAGCCCAGCGGGAAACACCCTTCCACGAGGAAGCCGGCTCCGAATGGAGCCGGCGGAGTGGAAGGGGTGCGACGGGTGCAGTAGCACCCGTCGCGAATTTCAGTGTCTGCTAAACAGACACTGAAATTCTAAGTGGGGCCCTGTTAGGGGGCCCCTGCAGTGCCCATGCCGTTGGCATGGGCACTGCAGGGGCCCCCAGGGGCCCCACGACACCCGTTCCCGCCAGCCTGGTTCTGGCGGTCAAAACCGCCAGAACCAGGCTGGCGGGAAGGGGGTCAGAATCCCCATGGCGGCGCTGCCTGCAGCGCCGCCATGGAGGATTCTGCAGCCCAGGGGAAAACCGGCGGGAAACCGCTGGTTTCCCTTTTCTGACCGCAGCTTTACCGCCGCGGTCAGAATGGGCCTGGATGCACCGCCAGCCTGTTGGCGGTGCATCCGTGGTCCCCTACCCTGGCGGTCTCGGACCGCCAGGGTAGGACTGACCCCCAGTGTGTGGCTAACAGTGTTTATTGCAGTGCTATGAAGAAAATGGAGAAGTGCAATGGGCTGGGGTGTTGATGGAGGAAAGTACAGGGTATAGTTCCAGTCTATTTGTAGCACAGGTGAATTGTCCAAGGGGGCATAGGAAGGGGAGCAATGGCAGTTCAAGGTGGACAGGGTGACAGAGTAGGACACAGGGGTGACAATCAGGAGAGTCTCATTTCCTGGTGGGGCTTCTTAGCAATAGTCTCTGGCTTCTGCATGGATTGCAGGGAATGCTTTTGGGGTGGTTCTCCTTCTGCAGGGGGGGGGTGATGGTGGGCTGTTGGTCCTGTGGAGGGGCCTCCTGTCCACTAGCGGCAGCAGAGGTAGAGGGCTGTTCAGTAGTCTGGTTAGTGACAAGGGCCCGCTGGTGTGACACTGCCTCCCTCATAATGTTGGCCATGTCTGCCAGCAAACCAAGTAGAACAGAGGGCCCCTAAATCAATAAAGAGAGAGATCAAGGATAATCTACCTAAAGTATAACAACATCTCTCTCTTGCATTATGTCATATGCAGAAAACGAGAAAGGGAAATCATAAGCAATAATACTATCAAACATCAATAATATTTATTCATAACGAACACAAGAATACCATACTTTTTATCAAAAATAGAAATCTTTACTATATACAAACACCCCCTCTGAACAAGAAACAAGCCAACATAGGACCCAGACACAAAGGAGAACATACCATGAACAGAGACAACATAAACCACACACGTGAACACAGACAATGTCAAAAAACCAATCTCAAGATAAGACAGAAAAGTCCAAAAAACAGATAAACCCCACCAAACAATTTCACCATTTATCAAATAACTAACATTTCACAAATTATAACAACACACAAAATTAAATATGAATTCATAGAGATGTTGCATCAATTTTTGATAACTTATATATGAGAAAACAATTCTCTCTCTCTCTCATTTGTCATGATGCATTTAAAAATAGGTTCCAAGATGTAATTCCTTCTATCAAATGCCCATTGAATTAATAAAATTTTTTTTTTTTCCAAAAATCATCACATATCTTTTCTGATTCAGAATTGTCTCATCCAATTTGGCACAACAAAAGTCACTGACGCGCGTTTCGGTGGACATACACCAACAATGTATTAAAATCAATTGACTCCACCTTCCTCAGGGCGTTCAAAATTCTATGAAACATGGGGCCTCCTTCGTCATATGATATCTAATACAAATAAATATACATGT
Organism: Pleurodeles waltl; assembly: GCF_031143425.1. NCBI lineage: Eukaryota > Metazoa > Chordata > Amphibia > Caudata > Salamandridae > Pleurodeles > Pleurodeles waltl. Next base: position 640,063,688 of record NC_090444.1, read on the forward strand.
CTGCCAGCACCCCTGCAATGGAGACCAGGGTGGTGTTAATGGCCTTCAAGTCCTCCCTGATCCCCTGGTACTGTCCCTCCTGTAGCTGCCTGTTCTCCTGCACATTGTCCAGGATCTGGCCCAGCGTATCCTGGGAATGCTGGTATGCTCCCAATACTCCCAGGATCTCGGTGAGTGCCTCCTGGAGAGTCAGTTCCCTGGGCCTGTCCTCCCCCTGGAGCACAGCAGTCCTCCCATCTTCCTTGTTGTCCTGTGCCTCTGTCCTCTGAACCATGTGCCCACTGCCACTGACCCCAGGTTCCTGATTGTCTTGGGTTTGTGGTGTGCCCTGGGGTCTCTGTAGTGGTGGAAACACTGCTGATTGACATGTCCTGGGGACAGAGGTATGGGCACGCTGGGTGGGTGCTGTGGTGGTGTTTCCTGAGGGGGGAGGCTCTGTGGTGATGTGTGACTGTGGCTGGATAACCGACTGTCCGGAGGTCCCTTATACGCCAGGATGGACATCCAGATCCATGCAAGCAGAGTCACTGTCATCACTGTGGGCCTCTTCTGTTGGGGGACTGGATGTTACTGGTACCTCTTCTCCGGTGACATTGGCTGGGATACCTGTGAGGATGTAAATGCAGTGTTATTGTTTCTGTGTTTGACATATTGTGCATGGATGGGTTGCCCTCTATGGTTGTTTTTGCCCTGACTGCTTTCACTTGTGTATGTTAGTGTTTGGTGGGATGACTAGTTATCTCTAGTGTGCATGCTTTAGTGATAGGTGTCCATGCAGGGCTGTGCGTGGTGTCCATGCAGGGCTTGGCATTGGGATGAGTGAGATGTGATGGTAGGGGTGTATGAGGTGGTGGAGTGATGGGAGTGATGAGAGTGAGGTTGGGGGTATGTGATGGAATGCAGGTAGGGGGATGATAAAAATAGAGAGTTGACTTACCAGAGTCCAGTCCTCCTGCTACTCCTGCCAGGCTCTCAGGATGCATGAGTGCCAAGACTTGCTCCTCCAATGTTGTTAGTTGTGAGGGAGGAGGTGGGGGTCCACCGCCAGTCCTCTGTACAGCGAGTTGGTGTCTTGCTGCAATGGAATGCGCCTTCCCCCATAGGTCATTTCACCTCTTCCTGATGACATCCCTTGTTCTGGAGTACTGCCCCTTGGCATTGACCCTGTCCACGATCCTCCGCCATAGCTCCATCTCCCCATCAATGGATAATTTCTGCACCTGAGCTCCAAATAGCTGTGGCTCTACCCGGATGATTTCCTCCACCATGACCCTTATCTTCTCCTCAGAGAATGTGGGGTGTTGTTGTGGTGCTATGGGTGTTGTGTAAGTAGTGTGGGTGAGGGTGTGTAGGGTGATGTGTTGGGGTGTGTGTTGTGAGGTGCGTGTGTGGTGTATAGGTGATGGTGGTATGTGGCTCTGGTTATGTGAGTGGTCTTGCTGTCTCTCTCTGGTGGCAATTGTTTGTATTCGTAAAGGGTTGTGGGTAGTGTGGGTGTGTGTTTTATAGTGGTGTGGGTGTGGTGTGTGTATGGGTGTCAGGTGTGTGTAGTTTGAATTGTCCAATGTGGTGTTGTTTTGTTAGTGTGTGTGTATTTTGAGCGCGGCGGTATGTGTACCACCAATGGTTTACCGCCATTGAATGTCTGCCATGGTGATTCGTGGGTCGCAATGTGGTGGGCGTTGTTCTGTTGGCGCACCGGTGTGGGTTTTGATACTGCCAGTTTATAACTGACTTTTGGTGTGGCAGATTTGTGTGTGTGGCTGAATAGTGACGGATTGGTGTGTGTGTGTCATAATATGGTGAACAGATATCTGCCACAGGGGCGGTATGTTGGCGGCAGTCAGCATGGTGGTAAGTTAGATTTACCGCCAATGTCATAATGAGGGCCTAAGTTCCTTAATTATATATCTAAGGGCCTGATTACAACTTTGGAGGAGGTGTTAATCTGTCCCAAAAGTGACGGTAAAGTGACGGATATACCACCAGCCGTATTACGAGTCCATTATATCCTATGGAACTCGTAATACGGCTGGTGGTAAATCCGTCACATTTGGGACGGATTACCACCTCCTCCAAAGTTGGAATAACCCCCAAAGTCTCCGTTAAGGCAATCCTATGTAGCCCATGGCAAGGAGCTATATATTGTTAAGAGAGAATTATATTTTATGATATGTTTCAACAACAAAACTGTAAAGTGGTGATGTTTGCTGAGGACAATTAAGTAGCCTTATTAGGTAATCACAGGATTAACAGTTGGCACTTCAATGCATGCCACTGCTGACAGAGGCTAACTGACTATGGGCCTGCCAAGAGGGAACCGCCAGAAGACCGTACCGCGGTCAAAAGACCGCGGCGGTCATTCTGGGTTTCCCACTGGGCTGGCGGGCAACCGCCAAAAGTCCGCCCGCCAGCCCAGTGGGAAACACCCTTCCCACGAGGAAGCCGGCTCCGAATGGAGCCGGCGGAGTGGGAAGGTGCGACGGGAGCAGTTGCCCCCGTCGCGAATTTCAGTGTCTGCAAAGCAGACACTGAAATTCTTTGTGGGGCCCTCTTACGGGGGCCCCTGCAGTGCCCATGCCATTGGCATGGGCACTGCAGGGGCCCCCAGGGGCCCCACGACACCCCATACCGCCATCCTCTTCCTGGCGGGCGACCCGCCAGGAACAGGATGGCAGTATGGGGTGTCAGAATCCCCATGGCGGCGCAGCAAGCTGCGCCGCCACGGTGGATTCCCATGGGCAGCGGAAAGTCGGCGGTACACCGCCGGCTTTCCGCTTCTGCCCGCAGCTGTACCGCCGCTGTCAGAATGCCCGGCGGAGCACCGCCAGCCTGTTGGCGGTGCTACCGCCGACCCCGGCCCTGGCGGTATTTACCGCCAGGGTCGGAATGACCCCCTATGGGCCTTGACGGAGGGGTTTTCTCCATCACAAATGTGACGGATATCCCATCCGCCCAATTACGACCTCCATTGAATATAATGAGATCATAATACAGCGGACGGAATATCCGCTACATTTGTGATGGAGGAAACACCTCCGTCAAGGTTGTAATAAGGCCCTATGTCATGTAGGGTATCAAATTATAGGGGACATTAAAGGTGACTCGATAGTACAGTCAGCAGTTATGTCAAATTCAATGCTGACAACCTCTGCAAAAGTTGCCATTCTTTGACCTAGCTGCTCCAGTGTCTTTACAGGGGCACTGGGAATTATGACGAGTATCTGCCTGCCTGGCAGGATGTGTAAAGGACTCCCAGCACAGGAGCAAAGGCTGTTGCTGCACTGGTAGGTGTGACCTCCTCCTACAGGGAGGGCTGCAAATGGTTTTAGCCCACAAGCTAGGCATCAAAGGTGATGCTACCTTTGGAGGGCTGCTTTGACAACACCCCTTCGCCGGAAGCCTTTTGTTTCACCCACACTAGGAAGAGCCAGTGCCAAGGAATGAAAAACCAGTTTTAGAACCAGTGTGTGACATTGGCAGGCAGCCCTTGGCAGCCACACCCTTGACAGTGGGCTACCACAATCCTTGCACTCAGAAAAGGCTTCAGTCATCTTGGTTGTGGCATGCAACTTGCACTCTGTGATAGCCAGATGCCACACATCACTGGAATTTTGTCATCAGGTAGGAGGGGAGCTACTAGCCCATTGGCTATTGACCGCCTTCAGCCCTTGGGGTACTTTATTGGATATAATGGGCACCCCTGGCACCTTCGTTTTCATTACTCACTTGATTTGGAACAAGGCAGAGAAGAAAAGCATCTTTGCAACTGTTGAAAGCGTACAAAGCGAGGCTGTGACTTCGAAGCAACTGCACCTGCTGCACTTTGGGCTAGCTGAGTTTATATACTGTTCTGTGTGCCTTGCTCTGAGAAAAGTTAATCCCCAGTCTCAATCTGAAGCAGAAACTTCAAGGGTAAGTTGGCTGCCCCCCCCAGTGGGGACATTAAGGGGCGTATTTATACTCTGTCTGCGCCAAATGTGCGTCAAACATTTTGACGCACATTTGGCGCAAACCGTGCACTATATTTATACTATGACGCCCTACCCTGCAAACACCAAAGTTCCTCCATGTGTGTATGTTAGTGTATGGTGGGATGACTAGTTATCTCTAGTGTGCATGCTTTAGTAATAGGTGTGCATGCAGAGCTGTGCGTGGTGTCCATGCATTGGTGGTGCATGCAGGGCTTGGCATTGGGATGAGGGAGATGTGATGGTAGGGGGTGTGTGAGGTGGTGGAGTGATGGGAGTGATGGGAGTGAGGTTGGGGGTCTGTGATGGCATGCAGGTAGTGGGATGATAAAAATAGAGAGTTGACTTACAAGAGTCCAGTCCTCCTGCTACGTCAAAGTCCCTCCATGTGAGTCATTTTCTGGATGCGGGAAACTGCCTTGCGTTAATGACATGCAAGGTAGGCATTCCCGCCCAACAATTTACTTTAAGGCCTGTGCGCCTTATTTATACTCCTGCGCCATTATGACGCGCAGGAGGGGGCAGGCCTTAAAAAACAGCGCACAGCCTGATGTACGCCGGTTTTTAACGCCTGGTCAGGGCAGGGGTTAAGGGGCCTGTGGGCTCACTTCCATGGTCTCTGACCATGGAAGCAGTCCAGAGGTGCCCTTCCCTGTCCCCAAGGATATCCCCTGCCACCCTCTACCACCCTTGGAGGACACCCATGGATGGGGGGACCCATCCCAGGTAAGTAGAGGTAAGTATATTTTTTATTTTTTTTTAAGTGGCATGGGGGCCTCACTTGGGCCCACCTACATGCCACTGTGCCCGTTGGCCATGCCCAGGGGACAGAAGTCTCCTGGGCATGGCCATTGGGCATGGAGGCATGACTCCTGTCTTTGCTAAGGCAGGGAGTCATTTCAATGGGGGTTGTGTGTCAAAAAATGACGCAAGTCCGGTTAGAGCCATGATTTTTTACTCTAACCTGACTTGCACCAGTTTTTGACGCACAACCCCCATTTTTCCCTATGCCGGCACTGCCTGGTTTGAGTCATTTTTTTTACTCTGACCAGCCCGCAGTGCCGGCTAATGTCAATATTTAAATAAGGTGCCCGTCTGGCACGTAGGAATGGCGTTAGCTGGCGGTACATTTTTTGACGCAAACCAGCGCCGGCGCTGGTTTGCGTCAAAAAGTATAAATATGGGCCTAAAACTCTAGTAACCACAGCAGCGGTTTGGCTACTACTGGAGCTGGGCACTTTGACAGACAATTTGGAAATAGCCAAAAGGTGCACTCCAGTTTGCTGGACCCGTGGATGTTGGTTGCATTTATATTCAGTTGTCCTAAGGAACACTAATCCCCACTAAAGGTTTGCACTGTGACCGCTGTGTTGCAAGAATGAAAGATCTGCATCAGCAACCCTTTGACCTCTGCATAGAGAACTTCGTGGGACCCTAAGACCAGTGACCACAGTCACCCCACTCGCCTGTTGACCACGTGGACTGCACAGTATCTGGAGCATCCATTGAGCATTTTTAAAACTGCATCCGCCAGAATCAGGAACAGTCCATAAAAGTCAATGGCGGGTGTCCTGTAAAGTTTGGAACTTGCTCTAAAAATGCGCTTGTGGCCAGGTAACTGTCCAAAGAATTTCTTAGGCCTCCTAGATCTCCAGCCTGTCTGATTGGGTCACCCAAGTTTGGTCGGAGTAGCTGAACTCAATGTTAAAAACTTCAAACATTCACAAAACTTTGGCTTGCCAGTGTGTGTTTGCGGTTGTTTTATTTTTTAAGTACTTTACAAATTCATATATCTAGAACCCTCTGGATTTTAGTCATCAAGGACTCTAAAAATTCATTAAAATATGCTCTATGTGTTTAAATTGTGTATAAATTGTTGTTGTGTCTCTTTCTTTTTGGTGCTGTTAAATACTTTACACATTGTTCCTTTGCTAAGCTTCGCTGCTCTGTGCCATAGCTGCAAAAAGGGTTGAGCTGAAGGTAAAGTGAATAATTCTGACTAGACCCAAGAAAATAAATCAGAATGTACAATACAAAAGGGCCCCAACTTTCTAATATAGTACACCCGTTTTCTTACAATGGGGAAGTGAGTACCCAGAAGGTAGCTGTAATCATTCTCAACAACAACCTGGTAACTTAGAAGTTCTTCACTCTGAATTGTGTGAACTAGCCATCATGACTACACTCCCTCTAATGGCTGTAACCTTTCTGAAACACACTCCTGGCACTGCAAGTACACCAGTAACTCGACTTGAAAACAACCTGTGTGTGAATCCTTTTGTCACCCTGACCTCAGTGTATGGTTTCAATGATAGTAGAAATATATATGAAAAGGCTCCACATGTCATCAAGGACATTACTGACTTTTGGTATTTTGAAAAGAAGAGAGTCCAGGTTAATCAACATCTTCTATGTTTGTGTTTCTTCGGATACTCTCTTGTTTATACTTAACCCCTTCTCTAGAAATATTTTGTCCCTGCATAGAACTAGGACCCCATTACCTTGTCTTGTTCTGACATTAGCTAGTGTCCCTGACGTGTCGTCCCGAACTAGCTAGATTCTTGACAACTGGGGCATGGCAGAGCTTTTTCACCCTTCAAGCAAGAGAACCCTCCCCAGCCTGTGTGACCCTGTCTTGGGCTCTTACTGACCCAACGAGCTGGAGAGAGGGACCAGGGCCAGAGGCTTCTTTCTCCTGGGCCAGCTGCAGCTCTGCCGTAGGGTCCAGTCAGAGACTCTTAATCCAGCGAAGCAGAGAAGTCCTACCTGTGCCATTGGGACCTTGCTCTGGGCACTTTGCTTCATGGCACTCTGGAAAGGGAGACCAGGAAAGAGGGTTCCAGCCCCAGGCCAACCAGAGTTTTGAGTCTGGGCCCAGGCAGAGATTCTACACCCAGTACTCACTGGGCTTGTGGGACCCTGTCTTGTGCTCTAAATTACACTGTGTGCCGAGAATAGAGAAAAAGGGACATAGGCTTCACCCCCATGGCCAGCTAGAGTTGGGGCCTGGTCAGAGCATTTCCACCCGGCAAAGCAGGGGAGCCCTTCCAGGGCCTTTGGGACCCTGGGGCTCTGAGTGGCCTGAGAATGGAGCCCAGGGACCTAGACTACCCTAGGCCAGCTGTACACTTAACCCAGGGCCCAAGTGGAGCTTTTTAACCCAGCCATATAGGCGAGAACTCCTGAGATGGTGTGACCTCATCCTGTGAACTTTGATGCATGAATGGGCAAAGAATGAAGCCCAGAACCTGGGGCCTCCACCCTAGGGCGAGCTAGAGCTCTGTCATAGGTTTCTGATTTGGCCAAGCAAGGGAGCCCTCCTCAGACCTGTGGGACCCCGCTCTGGACTGTAAGTAACACAGCAGATTAGCAGACTAGAGAATGGACCTAGAGACCGAGGCTTCCACTCATGGGTCACCAGGATCTCTGAACCTATGGTTTGGTTAGAGTCTATTAACCCAACCTAATTTGGAAGCCTTATCTGGATGGCAGAACCCTGTCTTGTGCATTTTGAGACACCGTGGGCTGGAGAATGGAGGCCAGGGCTGTGGCTTACACCCCCGGACCAGCTGGAGCTCTGAACTGGGGCCTAGTTAGACCTTCTTAACCCAAGCAAGGGAGCCCTCCTTGGGCCTGTGGGACCTCAACTTGGGCACTTTGATACATGGTGGGCTAGAGAATGGACCCCAGAGATGAAGGCTTCCACTGGAGGGCCGGCCAGAGCTCTTACACAGGGCCTGGTCAGGGTTTTTTCACTTGGTCAAGCAGAGGAGCTTTCCTCTAGCCTGCAGGATCCAGTCATGGGCCTTAAGTGACATGGTGAGCTGGAGAGGAGAGCCCAGGGCCACAGGCTTCTATCCCACAGGCCACTGGACCTCTGACCAGGCATCCAGTCAGAGCTTCTTAATACAGCCAAGCAGGTGAGACTTCCCAGTACCTGCAGGACTACATCTTGTGCCGTTTGTTACACAATGTCCTGTGAAAAGGAGTTCAGGGTGGGGGGCTTCCACCCTCAGGTAGACCGGCCATTGACCAAGGGCCCCGTCAGAAATTCTAAACCTGGACAAGCAGAGGAGCCCTCCCTGGGCTGCAGGTCTCCAGTGTGTGCTTTAAGTGACATGGTGAGGTGCAGAATGGCCCCAAGATCGAGGTTTAAACCCATCAGAGCTTCTTTACCCAGCCAAGCAAGATAGCCCACACTTTGCATGCGTGAACCCATTCCAGAGACTTTGCAAAATTGGCTCGCCAGAACATTAAGCCCAGGAAAGGGGCTTCTACCCTTGGGCTAACTAAAGCCCTGACCCATGGCCCCTCAGAGGTTTTTCACCCACCCAGGCAGAAAAGCCATGCCCTTGGTCTGCAGGACATCTTCCCGGGCACTTTGAGACACAGCAGACTGATGCATGTACCCAAGCCTGTAGGTTCTCATCCATGGCCAGTCAGAACTGTCGTAGTTTGACTCTTGCTTGTTTGTAGGCGACTATGCCAGTCCTATAACAAGTCGTAACTGTCATCCCAACCCACCCAGCACACGTCGTACCTCACCAAAAACCCAAGCAATATAAGGTGATTCGTGGCAGCCTTTACGCATGGACTCTAGATTGCGACATCTCAAGGAGTGTTGTGGTTAAACGGAAATTACCCCTTTCTCACATGAACAAATAATATCTCAATCATACACAAGCAATAAAAGAGATGCAGTAAAGTTTCAATAGGTTTTATTTAACAAAACTGCAATCTACGATAAGTTGCATGGGCTGCAATGATAAGGATAAAGAATAATGCAAGAAGCAGAATTGTAAACTCAAGAGTCATTAATACAAATCTTGCAATAACATGAAATGACATGAGATATTTAATATGTCCTAACACCCTAGCATGATGAACCTAATCTCTAACCTAAAGAGAGCTAGGTGTGTTAAACCTAATCTGCCAATGCCATATCCATAAGAAGAGACCCTCAAACCCTCATTATCTTGGAATGAAGTCTCTAGCTAAGACTCCGTAGGAACACGAAGACTGGGCCAGCGTCAAGGCGATGTGCAGCATGGATAGCGTCAATGGCACCGGGTAGGAATCCCTCTGACAATCTGTCTAAGGGCCTCGTTGCCGCCCGCCAAGTTGTAACTGCCGTGCGCCCGCCAATGCGGCCGCACTTCCGTGGTGCCCATTATGACATTTCCGCTGGGCCGGCGGGCGGAAACAGAGTTTCCGCCCGCCGGCCCAGTGGGGATGTGGGCTGCAACATGCGAGCCAGCTCCAAAAGGAGCCGGCGGTGTTGCGCCCGTGCGACGGGTGCAGTTGCACCCATCACGCTTTTGACTGTCTGCTTTGCAGACAGTGAAAAGCTGTGTGGGGCTGTGCCAGGGGGCTCTGCGACTCCCCTTTCCGCCAGCCTTTCCATGGCGGGACTCGTAATCCCCTGGGCAGCGCTGCAAGCAGCGTTGCCCTGGAGGATTAAAACCGCCGGGACCAATGTGGCGGAAATCCGCCAGTCCCGGCGGTGCAACTGCGGCGCTTCCGCTGCGGTCATAATATGCAAGTTTGTCCCGCCAGCCTGTTGGCGGTACAACCTCCAAAACAGACCACCAGGGTTGTAATGAGGGCCTATTTGAGGTGCATTTATACAGCTCTGCTCAGACTCCTGACGTAGGTCTGTTCCCAAACAATAGATAACAAGACATGCTTGGGGCAGCAATTACATAAACAATTCCTCGAAAGCCCAAAGTGGGAAAATACCTAATGTGAATACCTACATCTTATCTATCTACTGGCGCTGATAGTGATGCCTTAGCAGAGTGGCACTGAATGCACGAAACTAAAACATTGTCCTAACTAAAAACAATGCAGCCATCTTAGAAAATATAATTAAATAATTGCCCTAATACAGAGCAAACTAAATAGCATAAAAGTCACTAGGTGACAGGGGCACAGGCCTGGAAGCCAGAAGGCTAAGCTAACTCCTGTTTCCCACTTAAAACAAGATAGGATTCACTACACCCTTCCCATTGCCGAAACAAATATGATACCAAAGGATGATGCCACCGAAGGCAAATTAATCCAAGCTAAAATGCTCTGGAGTAGAAAGATAAAATCATAAAAACTAGCAATTTTTTTTATTCAAAAACGTGTTAAAAAACAGCTAAAAACATACAAAGAGACATTGGGGGTGATTCTAACCCTGGCGGTCGGTGTTAAAGCGGCGGCCAACCCGCCAACAGGCTGGCGGTAAAAAATATGGAATTCTGACCCTGGCGGGAACCGCCAACACAGACAGCCACTTTAACACTCCGCCCGCCACGGCGGTACAAACAAACAGCGCGGCGGTCACCGCCAACAGCCAGGCGGCAGACAATGTACCGCCCACCCTATCACAACTCACCAATCCGCCACCTTTTCCGGGGCGGGAGCACCGCCGATAAAAACACGGCGGAAACAGACTACGAACGGGAAAACGCTCACCACTATGCACTCCAGGAGGAAGGAGGACAGCATGGAACCCGAATTAAACATCCTACCTGCTCTCGTCTACCTTCTCATCTACCACGAGTACGAAGTCCGGCGCAGACGACAACGGTGAGTACTGCACCTGCGACACACGGGAGGGGGGAGGACGAAAGGTTACGGGCACACACATATGCGACCCCCACCCCCCCCAACTATGTACACACCAATGCAGAGCAACAAGTCACAGTGACACCACCCAAACACCCCTGAAAAATGCTAGGACATAATCAAATTTGGAATAAATATTTATGTACCAAAAAGCTCCTGAAAATTATCGTACAACCATGAAAGATATTCACAAGAAAACAAATGACATACACATCAGTGTATAACTGAAGTAACAAGTCCTGCACATCCTACGAATTCATCATGTCCGTGGGCCAAAGTTTTGAGAAACAAGGGCAAAGCCCACACAGGAGACCTGAGTCCTTTGGAGAGAACACTGCAGGGGCATCAGATGTAAAAACTACAGGCACCTCAGGGGGAAGGGGGGGCACCACAGCCACATGAGTCCACGACGCCAGATCCACGAGGAGCCACCATGCCCACTGTACCATCCTGGGGAGTGCAAAGCCACAGTCTCTCAATGTCTCTACAGTGGGTGGGCTGCCCACTGTACCATCCTGGGGAGTGCAAAGCCACAGTCTCTCAATGTCTCTACAGTGGGTGGGCTGCCCACTGTACCATCCTGGGGAGTGCAAAGCCACAGTCTCTCAATGTCTCTACAGTGGGTGGGCTGCCCACTGTACCATCCTGGGGAGTGCAAAGCCACAGTCCATCAGGTGGATGACAGTCTCCACTGGTCAAGGAGGAGGCATGGTGGGCACAGTGAACCATAAACAGTGATTGAGACGGCGGTGCCCAGCGGAGCGGTGCTTGACAGGAAGGGCCCAGCGGAGCGGTGCTTGAGACGGCGGGGCCCAGCGGAGCGGTGCTTGAGATGAAGGGCCCAGCGGAGCGGTGCTTGAGACGGCGGGGCCCAGCGGAGCGGTGCTTGAGATGAAGGGCCCAGCGGAGCGGTGCTTGAGACGGCGGGGCCCAGCGGAGCGGTGCTTGACAGGAAGGGCCCAGCGGAGCGGTGCTTAACAGAAGGGCCCAGCGGAGCGGTGCTTGAGATGAAGGGCCCAGCGGAGCGGTGCTTGAGACGGCGGGGCCCAGCGGAGCGGTGCTTGAGAAGAAGGGCCCAGCGGAGCGGTGCTTGAGATGAAGGGCCCAGCGGAGCGGTGCTTGACAGGAAGGGCCCAGCGGAGCGGTGCTTGACAGGAAGGGCCCAGCGGAGCGGTGCTTGAGATGAAGGGCCCAGCGGAGCGGTGCTTGACAGGAAGGGCCCAGCGGAGCGGTGCTTGAGACGGCGGGGCCCAGCGGAGCGGTGCTTGAGATGAAGGGCCCAGCAGAGCGGTGCTTGAGATGAAGGGCCCAGCGGAGCGGTGCTTGACAGGAAGGGCCCAGCAGAGCGGTGCTTGACAGGAAGGGCCCAGCGGAGCGGTGCTTGAGACGGCGGGGCCCAGCGGAGCGGTGCTTGAGACGGCGGGGCCCAGCGGAGTGGTGCTTGAGAAGAAGGGCCCAGCGGAGCGGTGCTTGAGACGGCGGGGCCCAGCGGAGCGGTGCTTGAGATGAAGGGCCCAGCGGAGCGGTGCTTGACAGGAAGGGCCCAGCGGAGCGGTGCTTGACAGGAAGGGCCCAGCGGAGCGGTGCTTGAGACGGCAGGGCCCAGCGGAGCGGTGCTTGACAAGAAGGGCCCAGCGGAGCGGTGCTTGACAGGAAGGGCCCAGCGGAGCGGTGCTTGAGACGGCGGGGCCCAGCGGAGCGGTGCTTGAGATGAAGGGCCCAGCGGAGCGGTGCTTGACAGGAAGGGCCCAGCGGAGCGGTGCTTGAGACGGCGGGGCCCTCTTCAGCGGTGCTCTTCTGCACCGCGGGCCCTGTTCAGCGGTGCTCTTCTCCACGGCGGGCCCTGTTCAGCGGTGCTCTTCTCCACGGCGGGCCCTGTTCAGCGGTGCTCTTCTGCACCGCGGGCCCTGTTCAGCGGTGCTCCTCTCCACGGCGGGCCCTGTTCAGCGGTGCTCTTCTCCACGGCGGGCCCTGTTCAGCAGTGCCTATCTTCACGGCGGGGCCCTGTTCAGCGGTGCTCTTCTCCACGGCGGGCCCTGTTCAGCGGTGCTCTTCTGCACCGCGGGCCCTGTTCAGCGGTGCTCTTCTCCACGGCGGGCCCTGTTCAGCGGTGCTCTTCTCCACGGCGGGCCCTGTTCAGCGGTGCCTATCTTCATGGCGGGCCCTGTTCAGCGGTGTTCTTCTCCACGGCGGGCCCTGTTCAGCGGTGCTCTTCTCCACGGTGGGCCCTGTTCAGCGGTGCTCTTCTGCACCGCGGACCCTGTTCAGCGGTGCCTATCTTCACGGCGGGCCCTGTTCAGCGGTGCTCTTCTCCACGGCGGGCCCTGTTCAGCGGTGCTCTTCTCCACGGCGGGCCCTGTTCAGCAGTGCTCTTCTCCACGGCGGGCCCTGTTCAGCGGTGCACTTCTGCACCGCGGGCCCTGTTCAGCGGTGCCTATCTTCACGGCGGGGCCCTGTTCAGCGGTGCTCTTCTCCACGGCGGGCCCTGTTCAGCGGTGCCTATCTTCACGGCGGGCCCTGTTCAGCAGTGCTCTTCTCCACGGCGGGCCCTGTTCAGCGGTGCTCTTCTCCACAGCGGGCCCTGTTCAGCGGTGCTCATCCAGCAGGTCAAGGGAGCCAGACCTGGCCTGGACTCCCTGCTCAGTCGCCCTCGGACCGTGACGTTTCTGGACCCTTCGGGGACGGACTCCTGGCCTCCTTAGTGTCCTCCTTCCCAGCTGGGATGTGACATGTGGGGTCCACCTTCTCCGCGCTCCTGCTGCCCTTCCGCTCCTTTGATGGGGCTCTCGGGCCCTTGCCTCCCCTAGATGATGTGGGTGGTGAAGTGGCCGCACATTGCTCCTTGGGGGCAGCCCTGTCGGTCCTCGCACGGCGGCCCTTGTTTTTGCGGGTCCTCTTGCCGGGGGGGGGCTGGTCGTGTCCTTGCTGCTGATCGATGTGTCACTGCTGGCAAAGGGTGGGCTCCAGAACCCATGCACAACAGTGACACCCGAAGCTGGGCTGGTGGTGGCTGCGGTGCTCTTGGGACTCTTTGCAGATGGAGGGGGGAGCTCATCGGAGGGAAAGAGGTCAAGATTAGCCAGGAAAAGTTTTTTAGGGCCAAGGTAAAGGGTAGGAGAAGTGGAGATGGAAGTGGAGGAAGAGGAGGTGGTTGTAGGAGAGTCAGGTGTGCTGTCATTGGGTGAAGGTGCTGTAGGCTGTCGTGAGGTGGATGTCTGTTGGGTGGGTGGCTGCCTGCGTTTGTGTGTCTTGGAAGAGGGGGTGACAGACACAGAGGGAGAGGACACAGGGGACGTGTAAATGGCAGTGGGGGTGGTGACTGCACGAGTGTGGACTGTACTGGAGGGTGAGGTGGTGATGGAAGCACTGGCTGATGTTGGGGTGCATGCAGGTGTGAGTGTAGACGTCACAGGGAGGGAGGAGGGAGACGAGGAGGAGGGGGACACAGAGGTGGTTGTGACTGTTGGAATGCCTGCATCTGGGTGTTGCTTGGGTGAGTGTTTGTGGGATCTGTGGTGCTTGTGTTTGGATGAGCTGCTCTTGGGTGTTGAGGTGTGTGCAGGCTGGTCTGATGGTGTGGATGGGATAGACTGAGGAACAGGAGACAGAGAAAGGCTGGAGGCAGTAAGAAGAGGGAGGCTGGAAACAGGGACAATGGCTGCCGTCAGTGCTGAGGCCAGAGCAGTGAACGCTCGTTGATGGGCAGCCTGACCCGAATGAATGCCCTCCAGGTACGCATTGCTCTGTTGCACCTCCCTTTGCACACCCTGGATGGCATTCAAAAGGGTCGTCTGCCCAACAATGAGCGTCCTTACCAGGTCAATGAGCTCCGCACTGAGGGTAGCAGGGGCAACAGGGGCAGGGGCTGAGGTGCCTGGGGCGAAGGAGACGCGCACCTTCCTGGGCGAACGGGCACGGAGCGAAGACAGAGGTGCTGCTGGGAGGTCGGGGCTGGTGCGCTGGGTGACGGCTGTACCTGTAGAGGCGGGGGGCACGGATGTTGCCGCCACCGCTAGGGAGCTCCCATCCGAGGACGTGTCGCTGTCGCTGCTCTCACCAGCGGTCCCCGTCGTGGTGCTCCCCTCGCCCTCCGGATCACTGGTGCCCTCGGTGTCTGTTCCTGGGCCCACCGGGGCCTTGTGTCCTGCAGCTCCCTCGTGCTCCGATGCCGACTTCCTTGGCGATGGCACGCCAAATCTCGATCTTCTGATGGGCGCTTACCTATTTGACATGTACAGGGTGGAAAGGAGGAAATCATCAATGACCTGCATGTTAGATGTGATTGGCCCCCCCCACCAACTTTGCCATATGGCACATGCTCTCATCTGTCGGGCGTTGCACTCCTCATTCGCCCCCCACCCCACCAACTTACATCCACCCCAATCCACACAGGCATAGCCCATTCCATGTGCACCCGGTGTACTCACTTGTTGGTCTGGAGGACCGTAGAGTAGCGCATACTGGGGGAGGACCCCATCCACGAGCTTCTCCAACTCTTCAGACGTGAAGGCAGGGGCCCTTTCCCCAGTCGCAGCAGCCATTGTATCTTCCAGACCGAGGTCACAGCAGCACTTGCAGTATAGGTCCTCTCCTGTGGATGATCAGGTCTCGAGTGATTAATCAGATAGAAAATGGCGGTCACGCCCGCGGCGGTGCGTACCGCGGCGGTGCGTACCGCGACCGCCGGCGCACATCGTCATAGGCTCCTGAAACCCATAGGGTTCAATGTTAACCAATGCGGCTTTGCGCCGCGGTCTTCGACCGCCTACCGCCACGGTGTGCCCCGCCAGCGCATTGACCTCACATCCCATTGTCCCACTTCACAGGTCAGGCAGCCGCCATTTCAAGGGCCTACATGGCTTAATTTTGACTGCGACACACAGGCCTAGGCCTTGCATTGCCACACATACACGCCTTTCAACCCATTGCCATTCTTTAACTGTGCAAGCTGTCTGTACGTACCTGTGGTTTGCCTGACTCTGTGCTCCATGTTGTCCTTCCTAGGCACCGTCCGCTGGGACTTGCGAGGAGAAGGACGAATCCTCGCGTGTACCGACCGCTGGTGGACCTGTCGACAATGGAAGAACGCCATATAATACTTCGATACAGACTTGACCGTGCCACTATCCATGAACTGTGTGCCCAGCTGGAGCCAGCCCTGATGTCCCCCATCCGCCAACCCACAGGGATTCCCCCTCTGGTGCAGGTTTTGTCAGTCCTCCATTTTTTGGCAACTGGGTCATTCCAGACCACAGTGGCCATGTCATCTGGAATGTCTCAGCCTATGTTTTCAAAGATTTTGAGCAGAGTGTTGTCTGCCCTGATGAAACTCATGCGGAGCTACATCATTTTCCCAGAGGAGGGTGACTTGCCTACAGTGAAGGGTGATTTCTATGCCCTGGGACATATCCCCAACATCATTGGTGCCATTGATGGGACCCATGTGGCTTTGGTACCCCCAAAAGACGATGAGCAGGTGTACAGAAACAGAAAAAGTTATCATTCGATGAATGTCCAGGTGGTCTGTTTGTCTGACCAGTACATCTCCCATGTAAATGCCAAGTTCCCAGGGTCAGTGCATGACGCGTATGTGATGCGAAATAGCAGCATCCCCTATGTGATGGAGCAGCTACAGAGACAACGTGTGTGGCTAATAGGTGACTCTGGTTACCCCAACCTGCCTTGGCTACTGACCCCAGTGAGGAATCCCCGGACCAGGGCAGAGGAACGGTACAATGAGGCCCATGGGCGAACTCGGAGGATCATCGAAAGGACCTTTGGCCTCCTGAAGGCCAGGTTTAAGTGCCTGCATATGACTCGGGGATCCCTGATGTACTCACCAAAGAAGGTGTGCCACATCATCGTGGCCTGCTGTATGCTTCACAATCTGGCATTGCGACGTCAGGTTCCTTTCCTGCAGGAGGATGGTGCAGATGGTGGTGTTGAAGCAGCTGTGGAGCCTGCGGAGAGTGAAGAGGAGGAAGACTCAGAGGACGACACAGACAACAGGGACAGAGTAATAGAACAGTATTTCCAGTAGCACACAGGTAATAATCACCCATGCCATTTTACATTTCCTGAAAGCCTCCTGTATCTCAACTTTGTCGATTTCCCCCCAGACCTATAAACATGATGTTTGATTTTCCCTTCCCTTTTCTGTGCTGTATGAGCCACTGCGTGACCTCGGCTTGGTTGGCCCATGGACTAATGCTAAGTTACCTCGGTATGTGTAATTCACAATGTTAATAATACGTAATTGATATGTAATGTGTCATACATTTGTAAATAAGACAGGCTGAGTCCTGATTGATTTCAGTGCAATGTGTGATTTATTATTAGTGCATAGATATCGGTACATGATAGTGAAACAGTGATGGGTGGGGGTGGAGTAATGTCCATGGCGGAGTCCAGTTCTCAGTCTCACAGGTGCATTGTCCATATGCCTGTGGCAGGATGGAGCAGGGGCAGTTCAAGGTTTGACATGGTGGCAATGTGGAACAGTGGGAGGACTTCAGGGGGTATGTGATGCTGGCGGGGGACTTGACATCCTACTCTGTCTTTTTTTTTGATCTCAGGCTCCTTTTGCGGGCGGTTGTTGTTCAGCAGGAGGTGGGGTTCTGGTGGGCTGTCGTTGTGGTGGTGCCTCCTGTCCACTAGCGCCGGCGGAGGTGGTAGGCTGTTCCTGGCTAGTGACAGGGGCCCTGTGTGATGCCACATGGTCCCGAAACGTGTCCTCTATACGGTTCAGGGCCTGGACTATGCTCCCCATAGCGGTTGAGATGTTGCTGAGTTGGTTGCTGAACCCCATGTAGCGTTGCTCCTGCTGTGCCTGGATCTCCTGGAACCTGGCCAGTACCGTCGCCATCGTCTCTTGTGAGTGGTGGTAGGCTGCCATGATGGTGGTGAGGGCCTCTTGGAGAGTGGGTTCCCTGGGCCTCTCCTCCCCCCCCTGTCGCACAGCAGCCCTCCGAGTTGCCCTGTTTCCCTGGGCCTCTGTCCCCTGGACGGTGTGCCCACTCCCACTGCCCCCAGGTCCCTGTTGTTGTTGGGTTGGTGGGTTACCCTGGGGGCCCTGTAGTGGTAGACACACCGCTGCTTGACCTGTCCTAGAGACAGAGGCATGGGCCCGCTGGGTGGGAGCTGTGCTGTTGTTCCCAGAGGGGGTTGGGTCTGCAGTGGCCTGTGTCTGGGTGAGGGGAACCGACTGCCCAGAGGTCCCCGATGGTCCGGGCTGGTCGTCAGGTTCCAGGTCGACAGAGCTGCTGTCATCACTAGGGGCCTGTTCCGGGGGTGGGATGGACATTTCTGGTCCCTCCTGACCGGTGTGTTGTCGTTCGGGTCCTGCATGGGGTAAGAGGGTATGGTTATTGTTTCTGTGTGTGCATTAGCTTGCGTTTTATGGGTGCCCTTGTCCCCCAGTGCTGGCATTCCCTTGGGGGAGGTGTTGTGAGGGTGTTTTGTGGGGGGGGGATGGGTATGTGCAGTGGTCATGCTTAGGTGATGGGTGTCCATAGTTTGGGGGTGGCATGCAGGGGTTGGTGTTGGGTGGGTTGTGCTGGGGAGACATTCCCAGGGAGGATGTGTGCTGGGGGGTTGGGGGTGAGGGTGGGGGTTAGCATGCTGGGGGGGGGGTGAAGTGGTTGGCCTTGTACTTACCAGAGTCCATTCCTCCGTGTACTCCAGCGAGGCCATCAGGATGCAGGATGTTTAGTACCTCTTGCTCCCATGTTGTGAATTCGGGTGGAGTGGGTGGGGGTCCCCCGCCAGTCTTCTGGACTGCGATGTTGTGTCGCGAGACCATCGAGCGCACCTTCCCCCGAAGGTCGTTCCATCGTTTGCGGATGTCCTCTCGATTTCTGGGATGCTGTCCCACCGCGTTGACCCTGTCCACGATCCGCTGCCAGAGCTCCGCCTTCCTTGCTATGGTGGTGTGCTGGACCTGTGAGCCGAAGAGCTGGGGTTCCACTCTTATGATCTCCTCCACCATGACCCGGAGTTCTTGGTCCGAAAAGCGTGGGTGCCTTTGTGGTGCCATGGGGTGGTGTGTATGAGGTGTGGGGTGGTGTATGTGATGATGTGTGTGTTGGTGTGTGGTGCTTTGTGCTTCTATGTGGTGTGTGTGATGTTGTGGTGTGCCTCTGTGTGTCTGGCTCTCTATTCTCTGATGTGTCTCTCTCTCCTTCGTCTCTGGTTTTTGTTGGTAGGGGTTTGTGGGTGATGTGGGTGTGTGTTTTATATGGTATTGGATGTGTGGGAGTGGTGTGTGTATGTGTTTCAGGTGTGTGCCTTTCAAATTGTCCAATGTGGTAGGGGTTTGTAAAGGTGTGTGTATTTTGACTGCGGCGGTGTGTACCGCCAATGGAATACCGCGGTTGAATGACCGCCGCGTCGATTTGCGGGTCATAATGGGATGGGCGTATTTCTGTTGGCGTGGCGGTGGAGGTTTGGTCTTCTCCAGTTTACCGCTGGCCGCTG
Organism: Pleurodeles waltl; assembly: GCF_031143425.1. Classification (NCBI taxonomy): domain Eukaryota; kingdom Metazoa; phylum Chordata; class Amphibia; order Caudata; family Salamandridae; genus Pleurodeles; species Pleurodeles waltl. Next base: position 640,082,749 of record NC_090444.1, read on the forward strand.
ATGTGGCGGACTGCAGTGGAGGGCGGATTTTCGGAGGTTTTGCAGTTGTGGGTCAGAATGTCCGTGGCGGCTGACCGCAGCCACGGCGGTATTGTGGCGGCCTTCTGACCGGCGGTAATCGGCTTTTACCACCGAGGTCAGAATGACCCCCATAGGCCCTCAGGCTGTTTTGGAGGTTGTACCGCCAAAAGGCTGGCGGTACAAACTCACATATGCCGACCGCGGCGGAAGCGCTGTGGTTGCACCGCCGGGACCAGCAGTTTTCTGCCGCGGTGGTCCCGGAGGTTTTAATCCTCTAGGGCAGCACTGCTTGCAGCGCTGCCCAGGGGATTACAAGTCCCCTTCCCACCAGGCATGGGCAGTGCAGGGGCCCCCTGGCACAGCCCCACACTACTTTTCACTGTCTGCACAGCAGACAGTGAAAAGCGCAACGGGTGCAACTGCACTCGTCGCCCTGCCGCAACATCACCGGCTTCATTTGGAGGCGGCTCCCATGTTGTGGCCCACCGCCGGCCCAGCGGGGATGTCATAATGGGCACCGCAGGAGTGCGGCCGCATTGGATCTCATTACAACCCTGCCGGTTGGTGTTAAAGTGGCGGTAACACCACCAACAGGCTGGCGGTAAAAAAAATGGGATCACGACCACGGCGGAAACCACAAACATAGACAGCCACTTTACCACTCCGACCGCCAGGGCGGTAGCAACAAACACTGCGGCGGTCACCACTAACAGAAAGGCAGAAGACAATGTACCGCCCACTACATTATGAGAGGCCAGTCCGCCACCTTTTCCGGGGCGGTACCAACAACATTAAAAGCACTGCAGAAACAGTACACTGAAGGGGAACCACTCACCTTTCGACACTCAATGAAGAACCAGGATGCCATGGAGCCCGAGCTGCAGGTCTTCCCCATGTTGGTGTATCTACTAATACACAAGGAAATAGAAAGAAGGCGGCGGCGACGACGGTGAGTACTGCACCTAGCACACAGGGGGTGGGGGAGGTGAAAGAGAGTGACACACACATGTGACACGCAACACCCCCACCCTCCACCCTCACCCACAATACACACAAATACATACATCATCATTACAGATACAGCCTGTTACCCCCTGGAATTATATTATATTATTTTGGAACATGCAGATATAGCAAATGAATTCAAAGAAATCAGTATATACAAATGTTTACATCATGTACAGAAGGCCGTACACTGTCCCTTGTAAAAATCTCCGTGGACCAGTGGGCCAAAACATCATGGGCCAAGCCCACACTTGACTCCTGCCTCAAAATGGAGAAAACACTGCAGGGGCATCAGGTTGAAAAACACAGGCACCTCAGAGGGGAGGGGAGCACCTCAGCCAGAAGATGATATTACGCCACTGCTCCTCGAGGGGCTAACATGCCCACAGCGATGTCCTGGGGAGTGCAAAGCCACAGTCTCTCAAGTCTCTCAAGTCTCTCAAGTCTCTCAAGTCTCTCAAGTCTCTCAAGTGGGTGGGTTGCCCACTGCTTGGTCCTGGCGAGTGCAAAGCCACAGTCGATCAAATGGGTGGGTTGTCCACTGCTTGGTCCTGGGAGTGCAAAGCCACAGTTTCTCAAGTAGGTGGTTGGCTCACTGCTTGGTCCTGGGGAGTGCAAAGCCACAGTTTCTCTAGTGGGTGGTTTGCCCACTGCTTGGTCCTGGGGAGTGCAAAGCCACAGTCTCTCTAGTGAGTGGTTTGCCCACTGCTTGGTCCTGAGGAGTGCAGAGCCACAGTCTCTCAAGTGGGTGGTTTGCCCACTGCTTGGTCCTGGGGAGTGCAAAGCCACAGTCTCTTTAGTGGGTGGTTTGCCCTCTGCTTGGTCCTGGGGAGTGCAAAGCCACAGTCTCTCAAGTGGGTGGCTTGCCCACTGCTTGGTCCTGGGAGTGCAAAACCACAGTCTCTCAAGTAGGTGGTTTGCTCACTGCTTGGTCCTGGGGAGTGCAAAGCCACAGTCTCTCTAGTGGGTGGTTTGCCCACTGCTTGGTCCTGGGGAGTGCAAAGCCACAGTCTCTCTAGTGGGTGGTTTGTCCACTCCGTGGTCCTGGGGAGTGAAAAGCCACAGTCTCTCTAGTAGGTGGTTTGCCCACTGCTTGGTCCTGGGGAGTGCAAAGCAACAGTCTCTCAAGTGGATGGCTTCTCCACTGGTTCTTGAGGGGGCTTTGTGCCCAGTGTGCTTCATCCTGCCAAGGATTGGGTGACTGGATGCATCTCTCCACTGGTTCTGGAGGGGGCCTTGTGCCCAGTGATGCTGCACCTGGGGTGGGGCAGTTCCAATTCCCTCACCAGGGTGTCTGAGGCACGAGATGTGTAGGGAACAGGTAGGCAGAGACACACTCCGTCCTGCAGCGACTTAGGCTGCAAACTGCTGGTAATGCCAGTGCTGGTGGTGGTGCCTCATGTGGTGTGTGCAGGGTCCAGGACATCCCCTGCAGCCTCGGACGGCTGTCCACTGGGGATGCTGCTGATGTCCGATGTAGTGGCACCGGCTGGGCACGTGGCGGTGCATATGGCGGTGCAGGTGGCGGTGGCTGCGGGGGAGATGCTGCCGGAGCTGCCCGTGGTGCAGGTGTCTGTAGTTGTGGAGGGAGACACCAGGCCATCTCCAGCAGTCTCGGACAGCTGACCACTGGGGAGGATGCTGGTGACTGTTGTATAGCAGCGGCGGTGCAGGGGGTAGTGCAGGTGGTGGTGCAGGTGGTGGTGCAGGTGACGGTCATTGCGGTGGTGCTTACTGTGGTACAGGTTGCTGGGCTGTCAAGAGAAATGGTGCTCACCAGTCCCACACCAGGAGGCTCCATGCCCTGAGGTGACTTTCCCTTGCTTTTGTGTCCCGTCCCCACCTTGGTAGTCACTGCTGGGACCTTGGCACTGTTGGCAGGTGGCGGAATCGGGTGGTCCTTAGCATCGGTTGGTGGCACACTGGCAGGCCTGACGGGTGCCCCCCTTCGATCCTCTCAGACTTGCAGGGAACACAACAGACGCCGATTTTGTGGCTGAGGTTGCTGGCCTGGGATCTAGACATCCTGGCCCTTGGGGAAGGACGGGGGGCGAGGTGTAGGGAATAAGTCAACGTTAGCCAGGAAAAGGCTGGAACAGGAAGATGGAGAGGGTGTGGGAGTGGAGGAAGAGGTAGTGGTTGTAGGAGGTGTACGTCTGCTGAGTTTGGGTGAAGGTGCATGGGCTGGAGGCTGTTGTGAGGTGGAGGGCTGTTGAGTGGGTGTGTGCCTGTGTTTGTGTACTTTGGGAGAGGGCTCACAGACACACTGGGAGAGGACACAGGGGACTTGTGCATGGTTGTGGGGGTGGTGAGTGCTCGTGAGGGGTGTGTTGTGATGGGCGTTCTGGTGATGGAGGCAGTGGCTGATGATGTAGTGCATGCAGGTGTGGGTGGAGACGCTAATGGGAGGGAGGTGGACGAAGAGGCAGAGGGGGACACAAAGAGGGAGAGGATGTTGGTATGTGTGCATAGGTATGGTGCTTGTGTGAGTGCCTGTGTGATGATGTGTGGTTCTTATGTTTTCCTGCTTATGTTTTCCTGAGCCACTTTTGTGTGTTGATGTGTGTGCATGCTGGTCTGAAGGTGTGCTTGGGATAGGCTGAGGTAGAGGGAATTGGGTCTGGGCAGTGGAAGTTGGTGGGGGAGGCTGGACACAGGGACAATGGCTGCCATCAGTGCTGAGGCCAGAGCCTGAAATGCCCTCTGTTGGGCCGCCACGCCAGAATGAATGCCCTCCAGGTATGCAGTTGCTTGTTGCAAATGCCTCTTGACACCCTAGATGGCATTCAGAATGGTTGACTGCCCAACAGCGAGGGATCTCAGGAGGTCAATAGCCTCCTCACTGAGGGCAGCAGGGCTGACTGGGGCAGGGCCTGAGGTGCCAGGTGCAAAGGAGATGCCCACCCTCCTGGGTGAGCAGGCATGGGAAACACACTAAGGGGCTGCTGGGAGGGCAGTGCTGGTGGGGGTGTGTGGCTGCTGTACCTGTTGTTGGGGTGGGCACAGAGGTGTCCACCACCGCCTGGGAGCTTCCATCAGAGGAGGAGTCACTGTCACTGGTATTCTCTCCTGTCCCCATCGTGGAGCTCCCCTCGCCCTCCGTCTCACTGGTGCCTTCACCCTCAGTGGATTCACCCTCATGGGCCAAGTGGAATGCATCTCCCTCCATCACCGGTGCCTCTGCTCCTCCGCCAGATGATGCTAATGCTCACAAGGACAGGGTGACAAAACAAGAAGGGGGGATAGACAAAGGATACACATGGTCAATGCCAGCAACACCACTACCGTTGGCATACACAACACACACTGAGCTGCCCTATGCACTAGGCCAGGCCCAAACATTTACAAAGTCAGTCACCAGCCCATGGGGTACAATGCCTAACGCCAGCACCTGCACACCTGTCACCCACAGGACCCTGCCCAGTAGTAGTTGGCCACTAGTAACATTGGGGTAGGGGTGCTTCAGAGCCTGCAAACAAGGGACCTACCCTGGCATGATCGCCCTGGCCTAGGGCCACCCACATCCCACATCCCCCACCCCGCTAGCTCCTAAAGTGCACAAAGTCAGGATTCAGAATCTGTACTCATCCCCTTGTGGCTGCTGTGATGCCCTCAAGCGCCCATCCAACTCCGGATAGGCCACGGCCAGGATGCGGAACATCATGGTCATGGTGCGACTGGCACCCCTTACACGTTGGGAGGCCAGCCCCAGCTAGGCCTCCGCCGTCTTCTTGGTTCAGAGGCGCAGGTCCTCCCATATCTTGCGGCAGTGGGTGCTCCGCCTGTGATAGACCACCAGGGTCAGCACCTCCTTGGTGATGGCACGCCAAATACCCTTCTTCTGGTGGGCGCTGACCTAGAGGGATAAGACACCGGAAAATGTATTTACTCACCCCTCCGGACCGTCATACTCAGTGCCGACCAGTTCCCTCCCATACCCTGACGCACATACAATGACCACCTCTCATGCAACATTCCGGCCAGGACGCCTTAACACCCCCCAACATGTGGTTTACATCCACACCACTCCAAAGAGGCATTGCCCACACATCATTCTCACAGTGTACTCACCTGTTTGTCTGGAGGACTGTAGAGTAATGTGTACTGGGGGAGGACCCCATCCACCAGTTTCTCCAACTCCTCCGCAGCGAAGGCAGGGGCTCTTTCCCCACACTCTAGCCATTGTCGCTTCCAGTCTCAGGTCACAGCAGCACTTGCAGTGTAGGTCCTCTCCTATTGATGGTCAGGTAGCAAGTGAGTGAATAGGTAGAAAATGGCGGTGACATCCGCGGCAGTGCGTACCGTCACTGCTGGCGTACATCGCCAGGGCTCCTGATAGCCATAGGGCCCAATGCTAACCAATGCGGAGTTGCACAGCAGTCTTCGACCACCTACAGCAACGCTACACAATGCCAGCACAGTTACCTCATTTCTCCTTGTCCCTCCTCACAGGTCAGGCAGACGCCATTTCAGGGGGGCACATGGCATGGCACCTAACTGCATCACAGTACATATTGGCACATATAATGACTCTAGATTACACACACTGTGTGACATTAATGCAAACACAGTTGTGCTATCTATGTGGGAAATGACCTTCTGCTCACCGTTCTGCTCCATACGCTACAACCACTGAGGCAGTATATGAGATGGCGGCATCCTCCAGTGTACAGACCCCTGGTGGACCTGTCGACAATAGAGGACAAACACATTATAATCACATACAGACTTGATAATGCCACAATCCAAGAACTGGGTGCCCAACTGGAGCCAGACACAATGTCAGCTATCCGCCACCCCACCGGAATCCCCTCTCTGGTGCAGGTCCTGTCAGTGGTCCATTTCCTGGCAAGTGGCTCCTATCAAACTACAGTGGCCATGGCGTCAGGGATGTCTCAGCCAATGTTCTCTAACGTGTTGACCAGAGTGTTATCTGCCCTGCTGAAACACATGCGCAGCTACATCGTGTTCCCCCAGGTGGAGGATTTGGCCACAGTGAAAGCTGACTTCTATGCTCCCTGGGACATATCCCCAACATCATTGGTACCATTGATGGTACACATGTGGCATTTGTCTCCCCCTCACAGAAATGAACAGGTCTACAGGAATAGAAAAAGCTATCATTCGATGAATCCCAAATATCCTGGCTGTGTGCATGACGCCTATATCTTGAAAAATAACAGCATCCCTTATGTGATGGCCCAACTCCAGAGACACCGGGTGTGACTAATAGGTGAGGCCAAGGTCCCCACACAGTATATGTAGGTGTCTGGGTATGGGGTTGTCCATAAGGGTTAGTGTGTGTCTCACAATTGTACCTCGATATTTACAGGTGACTCTGGTTACCCCAACCTGTCATGGCTACTGACCCCAGAGAGGAACCCGAGGACAAGGGCAGAGGAATGTTACAATGAGGTACAGGGGCGAACATGCAGGATAATTGAGCGGACCTTCGGCCTCCTGAAGGCCAGGTTCCAGTGCCTCTATCTGACAGGTGGATCCCTGTACTACTCACCCAAGAAGGTGTGCCAGATCATCGTGGCATGCTGTATATTGCACAACCTGGCATTGAGACGCCAGGTACCTTTCCTGCTGGAGGATGAGCCTGGTGATGGTCGTGTGGCAGCGGTTGAGCCTGTGGACAGTGAGGAAGAGGAGGCAGATGAAGAAGATGTGGACAACAGAACAAACATTATCCAGCAGTACTTCCAGTGACACACAGGTAAGAGACTGTAACTCCACTTCACATTTCAGTATACTTTAGGACATTGTACATGGCAGCCTATTACCCTCTGTGTATGGCCACTGACTGTTCCCTTTGGGTTTCCTTTTTTCAGATCTGTGTACCCCATTCTGGCTTCTGCTATGTGTACTACTGCGCACCAACTGTCATACATTGGTATGATTCAATGAACATGGACGTTGCAATGCTTTGAGAATGTTGTAAGAATGCATCTTTCCAATCATTACACTGACTCAAGTATGGTTTATAGTTCAATGGTGTTTATTTTTTGTGCTAAATAGTTTGGGGGTACGTGCAAGGGGCTGGGGTGATGGCAGAGGTAGGTCCATGCTAGAGTCCAGTCTCTTGGTATCACAGGTGCATTGTCCAATGGGGCATACGAATGGGAGTAATGGCAGTTCAAGGTGGACAGGGTGACATAGTGGGACAGAAAGGTGACAATCAGGAGAGTCCTATTTCCTGGTGGGGGTCTTGGCAATGTTCTCTGTCTTCTGCCTGGATCGCAGGGACCGTTTGCGTGGTGGTTCTCCTACTGCAGGGGGTGAGGTGCTGGTGGCCTGTTGGTCCTGTGGCGGGGCCTCCTGTCCACTAGGGCCGGCGGAGGTGGAAGGTTGTTCCTCGGTTTGGCTAGTGTCAGGTGCCCTTTGTTGTGCCACTGCCTCCCTCATGGTCTTTCCCATGTGTTGGAAAGTGGGTTACTGGCAGTAGTCACTATGAACCTACCACTGGCACTAAGGCCACTAACCAAATACAGGTTCAGTACCGATCCCAGTAAATTAGCCCCTTGCTCAACCCCTGGTAGCTATAACCGAGCAGGCAGGCCTAACTTAGGAGACAAGAGTGTAAAGCATTCTTAAACACCAATACAGTAAATAAGTGAGATACAACACACAATAAAAATCCCACACCAATTTATAAAAATATGTTATATTTTTATGAGTAAATAGACACCAAAACGACAAAAATCCAATGTAGGGAACCAGAGATATGAATTTTAAAAGAATAAACATTTTCTAGCGCTTAGAAACACAAAGGGGGTCATTCTGACCCTGGCGGTCCATGACCGCCATGGCGGAGGGCGGCGGAAGCACCGCCAACAGGCTGGTGGTGCTTCCTTGGCGATTCTGACCGCGGCGGTAAAGCCGCGGTCAGAAAAGGGGAGCCGGCGGTTTCCCGCCGGTTTCCCGCTGGCCCAGGGAATCCGCCATGGCGGCGCTGCTTGCAGCACCGCCATGGGGATTCCGACCGCCTTCCCGCCAGCCTGTTTCTGGCGGTGTCCACCGCCAGAACCAGGATGGCGGGAACGGGTGCGGTGGGGCCCCTGGGGGCCCCTGCACTGCCCATGCCACTGGCATGGGCAGTGCAGGGGCCCCCTAACAGGGCCCCATAAAGATTTTCACTGTCTGCTTTGCAGACAGTGAAAATCGCGACGGGTGCCACTGCACCCGTCGCACCCCTGCAACTCCGCCGGCTCCATTCCGAGCCGGCCTCATTGTTGAAGGGGCTTTCCCGCTGGGCCGGCCGGCGGTCTTCTGGCGGTCGCCCGCCGGCCCAGCGGGAATGCCGGAATGGCCGCCGCGGTCTTTTGACCACGGAGCGGTCTTTCAGCGGGAACCGCTTGGCGGGCGGCGACCGCCGACCGCCGCGGTCAGAATGATCCCCAAAGTGCCAACTTTACCAAAATTCTCCAAACTTCGGGAGGTGTTTCCTGAAGTCTTCCTTGCAGGTACAAAAGGTCCAAAACACAAGTTAAAAGTCCACTGGATGCAATCCAGGCTGGGGACTTTTGCTGGGGATGATGCAGGTGAAGCTCTGTTAACCTGTAGCTGCAAGGAGTCCACTCCTGAGTCCTTCTTGAAGCAAGGCACTGTCCCCAGGGCTGCAGTACCAGATTGTGCAGCAGGCGCAGTTCACTGCAGGCCAAGGGTGCAGATCCAGATTCCAGCAGGGCAGTCTTTCTTTCTCTTGTAGTTTCAGGCAGCAGATCTGAGAGGCTATGCACCTCTCACATATTTATTCCCAGCTCCTGGGCATCAGGAAGGGGGGCGCCCAACCAATAGAATGCAGACTGACGCACAGATGCATGACCACTTCCTGCAAAGTGTGGCATATTCCTGTCCCAGAAAGCACAATTTTTCCAAAATCCATGATGTCTGAAACTAAGAGCTGACTAAACCATCCTCCAGTGTGGCTCATTTCCATTTCCATACCTCTCCTCCTTCTAACATCTGCAAATTCCTTCCTTAAGCCTAGTATCTGGCTGAGGGGTCCAGCAGGTGGGGGTTAGGTGATCTGGCATTCTCTCCTGTCTTGCTCTCATTTGAGTTTGTATGTTTTATTACCCCTCCCCCTGCTCATGCATTCCTGTGTAGCCCCCGAGCTGCCCTACACCAGATATGCTCTCCCCTGGACAGCCACTTATCACTTAATCAATCAGCTCTGCTAATCCTGTTAGCACTGACCAATCAGAGGGGACAGTCAGAAGGCTGGATTTTGGCTTACAGAAAGAAAAGCCTTATAACTTATTTTCTGTACAAGTTGTGATAAATTCACCAATGTCCAATTGCTGGATTTATCAAAACAAATCTTTTAAGTCCTTGAACTACTTTTCTGCGCTTTTCCTTACTATTTTTACCATGAAAATACCATATAGCAATGATAGCTTATGAAGGCAAGTATCTATATTGGGGGAAAATGAAATGATCAGTTTTCCCTTACCTGGGTTTATAAAACTTCTTTTATAAGACCCCTGATTATGGTTACATAACCCCCGCCACCGGGATACATAGGGGAGATCCTGGGGGTACCTCATATGTGAAAATAAGGTAGATCATCACATTTAAAGTGCCCAAAGCACCAAAGTCGAATTGGGACACCATTTACATGTAAATGCAGTCTGCAGAGTCAGGCTGCATTTTAAAATGATAGAAAACCTTCAGCAGTGCCCACATGCAAAGGGCAGCAATTCTGCTGGGTCTCTACTTCCATGCCCTATTATGCATGAGGGTCTTACAGGTAGTTGGCACCCATTTGCCACATTGTTTACTAGGGACCTGCAGGGGCTGTCATGCAAATGGTAGGAATGTAACTTTTAAAAACAGGCTGCAAGGCAGGTCTGCATTTAAAAGGACAGGAAGCACACAGCAGTGCACACACATGCAAGTGCAGAAATTCTGCTGGGCCTCTAATCTCCATGCCCTATTATATAGGGGCTTATAGGCAGATTGTACACTTTTGCCCATTATATACTAGGGACTTACAGGGTCTGTCAGGACAATCGAAAGGGTACCCTAATACCTAGTGTACTCTACTACAAGTGTGTGTTTTAACATAGCACTGGCCTGGGTCTGGCTAACAGAGTCCAGGGCACAGTCAGAGTCAGTTATCATCAGCACCAGTCAGCAACAAAAAAATGGAGATGAACAGGACAAAAAGATGACTTTGCAACACCATGTCAGCCAGCACCCCTGCTACGGTGACCAGGATGGTGTAGATTTTTGTGAGGTCCTCCCTGATCCCCAGGTACTGTCCATCCTGCAGCCACTGGGTCTCCTGCAACTTGGCCAGTACCGTGCCCATGGTCTCCTGGGAATGGTGGTATTCTCCTATGATGTTTGAGAGTGCCTCGTGGAGGGTTGGTTCCCTGGGCCTGTCCTCCCCCTGTTGCACAGCTGTCCTCCCAGTTCCCCTGTTTTCCTGTGCCTCTGTCCCCTGAACCGTGTGCCCACTGCCACTGCCCCCAGGTCCCTGATGTTCTTGGGGTGGTGGGTTTGCCTGGGTTCCCTGTAGTGGTGTACACACTGCTGCTTGACGTGTCCTGGGGACAGAGGGATAGGCCTGCTGGGTGGGTGCTGTGCTGGTGTTTCCTGAGGAGGAGGCTCTGTGGTGGCTTGTGCCAGTGTCAGGGGAACTGACTGTCCCGAGGTCCCAGATGGGCCGGGCTGGTCATCTTGATCCAGTTGGACAGAGCTGCTGTCGTCACTGTGGGCCACTTCTGTGGGGGGAGTGGACATGTCTGGAACCTCCTGTCCGGTAACGTTGGGTAGGGGTCCTGCAGGGATGTAAAAGCATGATTATTGCATCTGTGTGTGCCCTCGTGTGCAATGGGTGAGTAACCCTGTACTCCAGTGCTTGCATTCTTGTCTAGGACCTTGTGTGATAATTGGTTTGGGGTCTGTCTTTCTCAATTTTGGTAGTAAGGGTTTGTGGGTGATGTGGGTGTGCGTTTTATATTGGATTGGGTGTGTGGGAGTGGTATGTGTATATGTTTCAGGTGTGTGTATTTCGATTTGGCCAATGTGGTTGTGTTTTGTAAATGTGTGTGCATTTTGAGCGCTGTGGTGTGTACCGCCAATGGAATACCGCAGTTGAAAGACCGCCGCGTAGATTCGTTGGTCGTGATAGTGTGGGCGGATACCTGTTGGCGTGAAGGTGTTTGTTTTGTTATTGCCAGTTTATCACTGACCTTTGGAGTGGCGGACTTGTGTGGGTGTCTGGATTTTGGCGGATTCCGAGCTGTGGGTCGTAATAGCTGTAGCGGAATTCCACCGCTGCAGCATTGCGTTGGCAGTCTTCTGCACGGCGGTACGCGGGATTTACCGCCAATGTTGTAATGAGGGCCATAGTTATCTAAAATTGCACTATTACACTCATTTTAATCCATTCCTTTTGTCCTTGCATTATTCATGAGGGTTACGGGTGTGTATGTAATGTTATTGCATCTGTTTGTGTGTATGTTGTTGGGGGTGAGGGTAGGGGTGGGGGTGTTGCGTGTATGTGTCACTCACTTTTTCCTCCCCCTCTCCCTTGTGTGCTAGCTGCAGTACTCACTGTGGTGTTCTTCACCGGCGTTCGTGTTCCTGGTGTATGAGAAGGTACACCAGCAGTGGGAAAAAATGCACCTCGGGCTCCATGGCATCGTGGTCCTTCCTTGAGTGTCGAGAGGAGAGTTGTTTCCCTTTAGTGCTCTGTTTCCCCGTGCTTTTGATGGTGTTGGTACCGCCCCAGAAAAGCTGGCGGATTGGCGTTTTGTAATGCTGTGGGTGGTACATTGTCTTCCGCCTAGCTGTTGGTGGTTACCACCACGGTGTTTGTTGCTACCACCGTGGCGGTAGGTGTGTTAAAGTGGCTGTTTGTGTTGGCAGTTTCCGCAGTGGTCATAATTCAATTTTTTTTACCACCAGCCTGTTGGCGGTGTTACTGCCGATTTATCACCGACCGCCAGGGTTGTATTGAGGGCCTAAACCTGCTGGCGAATGTCGCAACAAAGGACATATTGCTTTGTCTTTTTGTACAGGCCTGGCCACTAGAAGCGTTTCTGTAAAAATGTTACTGTGTCAGAAATACCAGCATATGCAGAAGCGACACCCTCATGCGCTGCTTTATCAGATCTAATCTCTGGTCTTGATTGGGGATCACTCGATCTCCAACCCCAGGAAATGTTGCATAGGCAACTTTCTGTGCACTGATTTGGTGAGAGTATTTTGTAGGGCATGCTTTTGGAAGAGGCTTGCCTTCAGCTGAAGCTTTCATGGCAGTCGGAATGTCATTATCCAGTCTCGTCTGAGAAGGAGTCACTGCAGCCACAGAAGCCGTAGCTACTGCAGATTTGGCTGCTTCATCAGCCAAAGTATTGCCGATAATGTGTACTCCTACACGTTGGTGGCCCAATGTATGTACTACTTGTACACATGGTAGATTATCCTTGAGATCAGCCACCCTCCCCTACAGAGTTCTGTGTTTTATGGTGTTCCCTTTGGAGTCTCTAAACTTGTTTAGTTGCCAATGATTAAGGTAATCATTGTAGGACTGGATGCAGTAGTGTGATTCACAGACAATCAAAATGAGGAAACGTGGCTCTGTGTGTTCTACTGCTAAGATAAGGGCTTTCAGTTCAGCCATCTAAGCTGTGCAGTCCCCTAGGGTTTGCGTGAAGGTATTGTGAGGGTGAAATACACCATCCTTCATCACTCTGGTCATGGTTGTACAAGCGGCTGAGTATTGATGCTTGGTACCTACAGCTGGTTGTGCTGAACCATCCGTGTAAATGACAGCATGGTATCTGTCAAGTGAGGGGTACTCCTGTTTGTACTAGAGAAATTCTTGTGTCTTAAGTTTTGGATCAAAGATATAATCTACATCGGTGACAGTCAGGGAGGTTGCCCACTGAATCCAGCATGGATGTAATGCTTTATTGTTAGGAACGCTTGCTTTGGTGACTGCCTCTACGGCTGCCACTAGGGTAATAACAATGATGCGTTTTCATTGGGCAAGTGGCCACTCCTTAATGACAGCCATCTGAACTGCAGTTAAAAAAAAATCTGTGGGTGCACAACGTTGTTCTGCATTGGAGTATAAATGTGATTTATATAATTTGGGCACCGTGTCACCCTTTAAGGTGACATAAGTGAACGCAATGGCACCAGCAATTATTCTACTGACCAAATTTGTTTTGTTGTCATGGATGTGCAAGTGTTTTGCTTCTAGCATGTCCTGTTGCAATTCCCTAAGGATGCGTGTGTATTCAACTGTCCAGTGTCTGCTAGAAACACTAAGGCATATTGTCATAAAGTGGCTTGATACGTTGTGCATAGTCTGGGATATATGTTCTGCCAAAGTTAAAGAAACCAAGTAAAGACTGCAGTTTCTTGATTGTATTTGGTGGTTGGAGTTAAGCACATTTTTCTAGAAAGTGCGTGGCCAGGCTCTTGCCCTCGTTTGATAGCTCGTATCACAGGAAGAATATGCTGAGAAAAGCTATTTTAGTTTTCCTAAAATTAAATTTGTAACCAAGGGCTGCTAATCCGAGAATGACCCGATTGACCCTGACAAGATGAATGTTGAGGTCGTCAACTGTGAGACAGATGTCATCCATGTAAGACAACGCCTCTGGATCAATATCATGTAATATTGATGTTACACGGGCTGAGAACAGTCCTGGGCTGTTCTTGTAGACTTGGGACAAAGAGCAGAAGCATTTTTGTCAGCCAAATGAGAATGCACGCAGGTCCCGACTTTCATGTGCTAAGTTCTGGCAGAAAAAACTGTTGGAAATATCCAATGTTGTTTTGTATTTTTTGTGCACTATGTTATTAATTAGTGCTGTTCTATGTGCATTTTGTATAGCGTATGTGCACATGTTACTGTTTAATAATCTAAGACTATTCTGTATAAACGGGCTGGTTTTGCAATGGGGAATAACTGTTTATTCATTACAGTGACACAGGGCTCAATTACTCCCTGGTACTCAAGCCGAGTGAGGATCTCCCTCACTGGAGCTTTTGCTTCATATTTAACAGGATATTGTGGCTGAGGTTGAGGTGTAGACCTGATAGGTATAACATGGCAAGGATAATCCGTGTACCAACCTTCATGATTGACAGTACAACTCAGGTGCCTGAGCTAAAGCCCAATTAACAGCGTAGGCTTGTTTTACCGCTTCTGGAACAAGATCAGAGAAAGAAGGCAAAATTACATCTTCACCATGTGGGTGCTGATGGACATGCTCGGGTGACAAGTCCCTCTCAGCCAGCAGGATGTCACAACTAAGTTCATCCCTGAATATCACACCAATGGTGTGCTCTATCTCCCCCTCACATTGGATATTTAAATCATAAACGATGCGGGTGGGAGTACGCGCCCGTGCTCAGTCTAAACTGCAATGTAATTGCTAGTTATTGTCGCATCCAGATGATCTTTCCGGCTCCAGCAACATATTGTGACTTCTACTGTGCTGTCTAACAGTGTCACTGCCCACTTCCCTTTTAATGTTACTGAGTATGATTGAGGAGACTGCGTCAAAGTTACACATTAATTTCATCCCCAGACCTAGGGCTAGAGCAGCCCCGTGCTCATTCTGAATTTGTCTTAACACTTCCGGTAAAATGGCAAGTGCCAGGGTACCATGTGTGATAGTGTATATTGCAGTGAAGACTGTACCCCATGTGGCGCAATCATCCACCAGGTGAACCACCCTGAAGGGCAAGCACATTGTGAGAATTCTATGTTTTCCTGTGGTCCCGTATGGGGAAACACAGCTTCCAGCTGATTTGTTTCTGGGCTATCCAGAACAGGATTTTCTCTCGTTCTGTGGGCACTTTACCCATGATAGAATGTACTGTTTGTGGATTAATCCCAGTAGTAGTCAACTGGTATCCAGCAGGTGCTGGTGGTACTGAACACACTGACTTACTAGCTCAATGTATAAATTGCGCAGATCAGCTGCCTGCATGTTTTGTATACCCGGGTGAGGTGTGTATGTGGCAGACATAGGTCATGTTGGTCCTTCATTACCTGAGGGTCCTAATCTAACGGGTTGTATAACATGTGGTAGGGCGCCATTATACCAGTTTTGATGTTCTTGATCAGTAATCAGTATTTAAAGATACTGGTACGCTTGGTACTGTTGAGGTACGTTTGCAATTCTGTATGTGTGGAATGTGAATTATCTTTGGTCTTCCTTAGGAGAGGTGACCCAAGAGTAGAATGTTTCTGTTTGGTAAGCTTCACTAGCTTCTACTATGAATGTGACATCCCCACACTCGTCTGTTAAGCCATGCACTACTAGGTGCAGTGTTAATGCCTGACTACCATTCTCAGGAATGTCTATAGTGTTAGCCATATTGTATAATGGGTAAAGAGACGAAATACCAGCTGGAGAGAAAAAGTCCTTTAAATAGTTTGAGCTCGAACAACCTACAGCCTAATTAGGTGCTCCCTGTTCTGCTGAGACATTCCACAAGACCGTGAACGTCTCTGTATAATGGTACTTAGAGTACCTGTTGTATGTGAGACAGTGATAGTCAGGGTATGTGTAAATTAGTGCCTAAACACCATCATTGGTGGCGCCATGTCATGGTTTAACTCTTGCTCTAGGCAAGACTGCTGGGTTAAGGGTGACAGTACTTATGTTTGTAGGTGACTATGCCAGTCCTGCAACAAGTCACAACTGTCGTCCCAATCCTCCCAGCTCACATGCAGTACCTCACCAAAAACCCAACCAGTAAAAGGTGATTTGTGGAAACCTTTACACATGGACTCAAGAATGCGACATCTCAGGAAATGTTGTGGTTAAACCTCGGGCCTGGATGGCCAAGACCCAGCCCAGCACCTCAGCCACCCAGTCCACGGCCACTGTGGTTTCTGCAGAAACTGCAGGTGTGAGAGGCTCCAAGGAGTCACCCATCAGTCCAGCCAGTGTGCCAGCACCACCTGCCAAGGCCAAGAACAGTCTGCCACCTAGCAGGGGCAAGAAGGGGACACCAGGCAGCAAGGGGAAGAAAACACTACCAAGGACAAGGAAAAAGACACCAGCTGGAAGAAGCAAGCAGTCCCCACCATCTGCCAAGGGCAGGAAGGGGCATACAACACCAGCCATGGCACTTCAGCCGTCCGAGGCTGCAGGTGAAGGTCTGGAGGCTACGACCACCACTGCCAGCAACGCCATCTGCACCACATCCAGCACCGCCACCTGCACCGTGGCCAGCACCGCCACATGCACCACTGCCAGCAGCAGCAGACCCAGTGGGCAGCCGTCTGAGGCTGAAGGTGAAGGCCTGGTGGCTACCACCAACACTGCCAGCACCGCCACCACGGCCAGCACCGCCACCTGCACCGCGGCAGGACCCTCACATGCACCGCCGCCAGCAGCACCACTGCCAGCAGCAGCAGCCCCAGTAGGCAGCCGTCTGAGGCTGCAGGTGAAGGCCTGGAGGCTACCACCACCACTGCCATCACCGCCACCTGCAGCGCAACTGCCATCCACTGAGCAGCCGTCACCACCGGCAAGCAGTGTTTAGTGGTGACTACTTGGGCTGCAGTGCGTCTTGGCCCCTGCAACACCTGTTGGTGTGACACACAGGTGAGAGACTGTGAACTTGCCCCATCCAGGATAAAGCACACTGGGGACAAGGCCCCCTCCAGAACCAGTGGAAGAAGGCATCCACTCAGCCCCTCCTTGCCAGGATGAAGCACACTGGGCACAAGGCCCCCTCCAGAACCAGTGGAAGAAGGCATCCAATTGAGAGAATGTGGCTTTGCATTCTCCAGGACCAAGCAGTGGGCAAACCACTCACTTGAGAGACTGTGGCTTTGCACTCCCCAGGACCAAGCAGTGGGGAAACCACCTACTTGAGAGACTGTGGCTTTGCACTCCCCAGGACCAAGCAGTGGGCAAGCTACCCACTTGAGAGACTGTGGCTTTGCACTCCCCACGACCAAGCAGTGGGCATGGAGCCCCCTCCAGGCCAGTGGCTTTGTACCATCTTCCGGCTGAGGTGCCCCCCCAGTCCCCGTCCCCCTGAGTTGCCTGTATGTTTTCGACCTGATGCCCCTACAGTGTTCTCTCCTTATTGAGGCAGGAGACAAGTGTGGCCTTGGCCTATGTGTTATGGCCCAGTGGGCCATGGACATTTTGGAGTGGGCATTGTCCCTCCTTTTGTATATATTATATATATTGTACATCCTGTTTATTGTTTAAAGACATAGGTGGTCATTACAACCCTGGCGGACGGTGTTAAAGCGGCGTTAAGACCGGCAACAGGCCGGCAGTAAAAAATTAGCAATTACGACCGTGGCAGAAACCGCCAACAAAGACAGCCACTTTAACACTCCCACTGCCACGGCGCTACAAACAAATAGTGCGGCGGTCACCGCCAACAGACAGGCAGAAGACAATGTACCGCCCATACTATTACAACCCACCAATGCGCCACCTTTTCTGGGGCGGATTCACAGCGGATAAAAACACAGCGGAAACAGGAATTCCAAAGGGAAAACGCTCACCTCTATACACCCCAGGAGGAACGAGGACACCATGGACCCGGAACTCCAAATTCTCCCTGATCCTCTACCAGGAGCACGAACGCCAGCGCCGAAGACCACGGTGAGTACTGCACCTACGACACAGGGGAGGGGGGAGGGAAAAAACAGGGACACACACACGCAACACCCCCATACCCACCCTCACCCACTACAACACACACACTAATGCATATTGCTACATCACAGTTACTCCCCCACCCCCCGGAAGAATGCAAAGACAATAGAAAATGAGTGTAACCATTGTAATATATTAAAATCAAGTAGCCAAAAATATATATATACACCATTTACAAAATATATTGGGCAGGGCCTGAGGTGCCAGGTGCAAAGGAGATGCCCACCCTCCTGGGTGAGCAGGCATGGGAAACACACTAAGGGGCTGCTGGGAGGGCAGTGCTGGTGGGGGTGTGTGGCTGCTGTACCTGTTGTTGGGGTGGGCACAGAGGTGTCCACCACCGCCTGGAAGCTTCCATCAGAGGAGGAGTCACTGTCACTGGTATTCTCTCCTGTCCCCATCGTGGAGCTCCCCTCGCCCTCCGTCTCACTGGTGCCTTCACCCTCAGTGGATTCACCCTCATGGGCCAAGTGGAATGCATCTCCCTCCATCACCGGTGCCTCTGCTCCTCCGCCAGATGATGCTAATGCTCACAAGGACAGGGTGACAAAACAAGAAGGGGGGATAGACAAAGGATACACATGGTCAATGCCAGCAACACCACTACCGTTGGCATACACAACACACACTGAGCTGCCCTATGCACTAGGCCAGGCCCAAACATTTACAAAGTCAGTCACCAGCCCATGGGGTACAATGCCTAACGCCAGCACCTGCACACCTGACACCCACAGGACCCTGCCCAGTAGTAGTTGGCCACTAGTAACATTGGGGTAGGGGTGCTTCAGAGCCTGCAAACAAGGGACCTACCCTGGCATGATCGCCCTGGCCTAGGGCCACCCACATCCCACATCCCCCACCCCGCTAGCTCCTAAAGTGCACAAAGTCAGGATTCAGAATCTGTACTCATCCCCTTGTGGCTGCTGTGATGCCCTCAAGCGCCCATCCAACTCCGGATAGGCCACGGCCAGGATGCGGAACATCATGGTCATGGTGCGACTGGCACCCCTTACACGTTGGGAGGCCAGCCCCAGCTAGGCCTCCGCCGTCTTCTTGGTTCAGAGGCGCAGGTCCTCCCATATCTTGCGGCAGTGGGTGCTCCGCCTGTGATAGACCACCAGGGTCAGCACCTCCTTGGTGATGGCACGCCAAATACCCTTCTTCTGGTGGGCGCTGACCTAGAGGGATAAGACACCGGAAAATGTATTTACTCACCCCTCCGGACCGTCATACTCAGTGCCGACCAGTTCCCTCCCATACCCTGACGCACATACAATGACCACCTCTCATGCAACATTCCGGCCAGGACGCCTTAACACCCCCCAACATGTGGTTTACATCCACACCACTCCAAAGAGGCATTGCCCACACATCATTCTCACAGTGTACTCACCTGTTTGTCTGGAGGACTGTAGAGTAATGTGTACTGGGGGAGGACCCCATCCACCAGTTTCTCCAACTCCTCCGCAGCGAAGGCAGGGGCTCTTTCCCCACACACTCTAGCCATTGTCGCTTCCAGTCTCAGGTCACAGCAGCACTTGCAGTGTAGGTCCTCTCCTATTGATGGTCAGGTAGCAAGTGAGTGAATAGGTAGAAAATGGCGGTGACATCCGCGGCAGTGCGTACCGTCACTGCTGGCGTACATCGCCAGGGCTCCTGATAGCCATAGGGCCCAATGCTAACCAATGCGGAGTTGCACGGCAGTCTTCGACCACCTACAGCAACGCTGCACAATGCCAGCACAGTTACCTCATTTCTCCTTGTCCCTCCTCACAGGTCAGGCAGACGCCATTTCAGGGGGGCACATGGCATGGCACCTAACTGCATCACAGTACATATTGGCACATATAATGACTCTAGATTACACACACTGCTTCTGTGACATTAATGCAAACACAGTTGTGCTATCTATGTGGGAAATGACCTTCTGCTCACCGTTCTGCTCCATACGCTACAACCACTGAGGCAGTATATGAGATGGCGGCATCCTCCAGTGTACAGACCCCTGGTGGACCTGTCGACAATAGAGGACAAACACATTATAATCACATACAGACTTGATAATGCCACAATCCAAGAACTGGGTGCCCAACTGGAGCCAGACACAATGTCAGCTATCCGCCACCCCACCGGAATCCCCTCTCTGGTGCAGGTCCTTTCAGTGGTCCATTTCCTGGCAAGTGGCTCCTATCAAACTACAGTGGCCATGGCGTCAGGGATGTCTCAGCCAATGTTCTCTAACGTGTTGACCAGAGTGTTATCTGCCCTGCTGAAACACATGCGCAGCTACATCGTGTTCCCCCAGGTGGAGGATTTGGCCACAGTGAAAGCTGACTTCTATGCTCCCTGGGACATATCCCCAACATCATTGGTACCATTGATGGTACACATGTGGCATTTGTCTCCCCCTCACAGAAATGAACAGGTCTACAGGAATAGAAAAAGCTATCATTCGATGAATCCCAAATATCCTGGCTGTGTGCATGACGCCTATATCTTGAAAAATAACAGCATCCCTTATGTGATGGCCCAACTCCAGAGACACCGGGTGTGACTAATAGGTGAGGCCAAGGTCCCCACACAGTATATGTAGGTGTCTGGGTATGGGGTTGTCCATAAGGGTTAGTGTGTGTCTCACAATTGTACCTCGATATTTACAGGTGACTCTGGTTACCCCAACCTGTCATGGCTACTGACCCCAGAGAGGAACCCGAGGACAAGGGCAGAGGAACGTTACAATGAGGTACAGGGGCGAACATGCAGGATAATTGAGCGGACCTTCGGCCTCCTGAAGGCCAGGTTCCAGTGCCTCTATCTGACAGGTGGATCCCTGTACTACTCACCCAAGAAGGTGTGCCAGATCATCGTGGCATGCTGTATATTGCACAACCTGGCATTGAGACGCCAGGTACCTTTCCTGCTGGAGGATGAGCCTGGTGATGGTCGTGTGGCAGCGGTTGAGCCTGTGGACAGTGAGGAAGAGGAGGCAGATGAAGAAGATGTGGACAACAGAACAAACATTATCCAGCAGTACTTCCAGTGACACACAGGTAAGAGACTGTAACTCCACTTCACATTTCAGTATACTTTAGGACATTGTACATGGCAGCCTATTACCCTCTGTGTATGGCCACTGACTGTTCCCTTTGGGTTTCCTTTTTTCAGATCTGTGTACCCCATTCTGGCTTCTGCTATGTGTACTACTGCGCACCAACTGTCATACATTGGTATGATTCAATGAACATGGACGTTGCAATGCTTTGAGAATGTTGTAAGAATGCATCTTTCCAATCATTACACTGACTCAAGTATGGTTTATAGTTCAATGGTGTTTATTTTTTGTGCTAAATAGTTTGGGGGTACGTGCAAGGGGCTGGGGTGATGGCAGAGGTAGGTCCATGCTAGAGTCCAGTCTCTTGGTATCACAGGTGCATTGTCCAATGGGGCATACGAATGGGAGTAATGGCAGTTCAAGGTGGACAGGGTGACATAGTGGGACAGAAAGGTGACAATCAGGAGAGTCCTATTTCCTGGTGGGGGTCTTGGCAATGTTCTCTGTCTTCTGCCTGGATCGCAGGGACCGTTTGCGTGGTGGTTCTCCTACTGCAGGGGGTGAGGTGCTGGTGGCCTGTTGGTCCTGTGGCGGGGCCTCCTGTCCACTAGGGCCGGCGGAGGTGGAAGGTTGTTCCTCGGTTTGGCTAGTGTCAGGTGCCCTTTGTTGTGCCACTGCCTCCCTCATGGTCTTTCCCATGTGTTGGAAAGTGGGTTACTGGCAGTAGTCACTATGAACCTACCACTGGCACTAAGGCCACTAACCAAATACAGGTTCAGTACCGATCCCAGTAAATTAGCCCCTTGCTCAACCCCTGGTAGCTATAACCGAGCAGGCAGGCCTAACTTAGGAGACAAGAGTGTAAAGCATTCATAAACACCAATACAGTAAATAAGTGAGATACAACACACAATAAAAATCCCACACCAATTTATAAAAATATGTTATATTTTTATGAGTAAATAGACACCAAAACGACAAAAATCCAATGTAGGGAACCAGAGATATGAATTTTAAAAGAATAAACATTTTCTAGCGCTTAGAAACACAAAGGGGGTCATTCTGACCCTGGCGGTCCATGACCGCCATGGCGGAGGGCGGCGGAAGCACCGCCAACAGGCTGGTGGTGCTTCCTTGGCGATTCTGACCGCGGCGGTAAAGCCGCGGTCAGAAAAGGGGAGCCGGCGGTTTCCCGCCGGTTTCCCGCTGGCCCAGGGAATCCGCCATGGCGGCGCTGCTTGCAGCACCGCCATGGGGATTCCGACCGCCTTCCCGCCAGCCTGTTTCTGGCGGTGTCCACCGCCAGAACCAGGATGGCGGGAACGGGTGCGGTGGGGCCCCTGGGGGCCCTTGCACTGCCCATGCCACTGGCATGGGCAGTGCAGGGGCCCCCTAACAGGGCCCCACAAAGATTTTCACTGTCTGCTTTGCAGACAGTGAAAATCGCGACGGGTGCCACTGCACCCGTCGCACCCCTGCAACTCCGCCGGCTCCATTCCGAGCCGGCCTCATTGTTGAAGGGGCTTTCCCGCTGGGCCGGCCGGCGGTCTTCTGGCGGTCGCCCGCCGGCCCAGCGGGAATGCCGGAATGGCCGCCGCGGTCTTTCAGCGGGAACCGCTTGGCGGGCGGCGACCGCCGACCGCCGCGGTCAGAATGACCCCCAAAGTGCCAACTTTACCAAAATTCTCCAAACTTCGGGAGGTGTTTCCTGAAGTCTTCCTTGCAGGTACAAAAGGTCCAAAACACAAGTTAAAAGTCCACTGGATGCAATCCAGGCTGGGGACTTTTGCTGGGGATGATGCAGGTGAAGCTCTGTTAACCTGTAGCTGCAAGGAGTCCACTCCTGAGTCCTTCTTGAAGCAAGGCACTGTCCCCAGGGCTGTAGTACCAGATTGTGCAGCAGGCGCAGTTCACTGCAGGCCAAGGGTGCAGATTCAGATTCCAGCAGGGCAGTCTTTCTTTCTCTTGTAGTTTCAGGCAGCAGATCTGAGAGGCTATGCACCTCTCACATATTTATTCCTAGCTCCTGGGCATCAGGAAGGGGGGCGCCCAACCAATAGAATGCAGACTGACGCACAGATGCATGACCACTTCCTGCAAAGTGTGGCATATTCCTGTCCCAGAAAGCACAATTTTTCCAAAATCCATGATGTCTGAAACCAAGAGCTGACTAAACCATCCTCCAGTGTGGCTCATTTCCATTTCCATACCTCTCCTCCTTCT
The DNA here is from genome assembly GCF_031143425.1 of Pleurodeles waltl. NCBI lineage: Eukaryota > Metazoa > Chordata > Amphibia > Caudata > Salamandridae > Pleurodeles > Pleurodeles waltl. Next base: position 640,105,729 of record NC_090444.1, read on the forward strand.
AACATCTGCAAATTCCTTCCTTAAGCCTAGTATCTGGCTGAGGGGTCCAGCAGGTGGGGGTTAGGTGATCTGGCATTCTCTCCTGTCTTGCTCTCATTTGAGTTTGTATGTTTTATTACCCCTCCCCCTGCTCATGCATTCCTGTGTAGCCCCCGAGCTGCCCCACACCAGATATGCTCTCCCCTGGACAGCCACTTATCACTTAATCAATCAGCTCTGCTAATCCTGTTAGCACTGACCAATCAGAGGGGACAGTCAGAAGGCTGGATTTTGGCTTACAGAAAGAAAAGCCTTATAACTTATTTTCTGTACAAGTTGTGATAAATTCACCAATGTCCAATTGCTGGATTTATCAAAACAAATCTTTTAAGTCCTTGAACTACTTTTCTGCGCTTTTCCTTACTATTTTTACCATGAAAATACCATATAGCAATGATAGCTTATGAAGGCAAGTATCTATATTGGGGGAAAATGAAATGATCAGTTTTCCCTTACCTGGGTTTATAAAACTTCTTTTATAAGACCCCTGATTATGGTTACATAACCCCCGCCACCGGGATACATAGGGGAGATCCTGGGGGTACCTCATATGTGAAAATAATGTAGATCATCACATTTAAAGTGCCCAAAGCACCAAAGTCGAATTGGGACACCATTTCCATGTAAATGCAGTCTGCAGAGTCAGGCTGCATTTTAAAATGATAGAAAACCTTCAGCAGTGCCCACATGCAAAGGGCAGCAATTCTGCTGGGTCTCTACTTCCATGCCCTATTATGCATGAGGGTCTTACAGGTAGTTGGCACCCATTTGCCACATTGTTTACTAGGGACCTGCAGGGGCTGTCATGCAAATGGTAGGAATGTAACTTTTAAAAACAGGCTGCAAGGCAGGTCTGCATTTAAAAGGACAGGAAGCACACAGCAGTGCACACACATGCAAGTGGAGAAATTCTGCTGGGCCTCTAATCTCCATGCCCTATTATATAGGGGCTTATAGGCAGATTGTACACTTTTGCCCATTATATACTAGGGACTTACAGGGTCTGTCAGGACAATCGAAAGGGTACCCTAATACCTAGTGTACTCTACTACAAGTGTGTGTTTTAACATAGCACTGGCCTGGGTCTGGCTAACAGAGTCCAGGGCACAGTCAGAGTCAGTTATCATCAGCACCAGTCAGCAACAAAAAAATGGAGATGAACAGGACAAAAAGATGACTTTGCAACACCATGTCAGCCAGCACCCCTGCTACGGTGACCAGGATGGTGTAGATTTTTGTGAGGTCCTCCCTGATCCCCAGGTACTGTCCATCCTGCAGCCACTGGGTCTCCTGCAACTTGGCCAGTACCGTGCCCATGGTCTCCTGGGAATGGTGGTATTCTCCTATGATGTTTGAGAGTGCCTCGTGGAGGGTTGGTTCCCTGGGCCTGTCCTCCCCCTGTCGCACAGCTGTCCTCCCAGTTCCCCTGTTTTCCTGTGCCTCTGTCCCCTGAACCGTGTGCCCACTGCCACTGCCCCCAGGTCCCTGATGTTCTTGGGGTGGTGGGTTTGCCTGGGTTCCCTGTAGTGGTGTACACACTGCTGCTTGACGTGTCCTGGGGACAGAGGGATAGGCCTGCTGGGTGGGTGCTGTGCTGGTGTTTCCTGAGGAGGAGGCTCTGTGGTGGCTTGTGCCAGTGTCAGGGGAACTGACTGTCCCGAGGTCCCAGATGGGCCGGGCTGGTCATCTTGATCCAGTTGGACAGAGCTGCTGTCGTCACTGTGGGCCACTTCTGTGGGGGGAGTGGACATGTCTGGAACCTCCTGTCCGGTAACGTTGGGTAGGGGTCCTGCAGGGATGTAAAAGCATGATTATTGCATCTGTGTGTGCCCTCGTGTGCAATGGGTGAGTGACCCTGTACTCCAGTGCTTGCATTCTTGTCTAGGACCTTGTGTGATAATTGGTTTGGGGTCTGTCTTTCTCAATTTTGGTAGTAAGGGTTTGTGGGTGATGTGGGTGTGCGTTTTATATTGGATTGGGTGTGTGGGAGTGGTATGTGTATATGTTTCAGGTGTGTGTATTTCGATTTGGCCAAAGTGGTTGTGTTTTGTAAATGTGTGTGCATTTTGAGCGCTGTGGTGTGTACCGCCAATGGAATACCGCAGTTGAAAGACCGCCGCGTAGATTCGTTGGTCGTGATAGTGTGGGCGGATACCTGTTGGCGTGAAGGTGTTTGTTTTGTTATTGCCAGTTTATCACTGACCTTTGGAGTGGCGGACTTGTGTGGGTGTCTGGATTTTGGCAGATTCCGAGCTGTGGGTCGTAATAGCTGTAGCGGAATTCCACCGCTGCAGCATTGCGTTGGCAGTCTTCTGCACGGCGGTACGCGGGATTTACCGCCAATGTTGTAATGAGGGCCATAGTTATCTAAAATTGCACTATTACACTCATTTTAATCCATTCCTTTTGTCCTTGCATTATTCATGAGGGTTACGGGTGTGTATGTAATGTTATTGCATCTGTTTGTGTGTATGTTGTTGGGGGTGAGGGTAGGGGTGGGGGTGTTGCGTGTATGTGTCACTCACTTTTTCCTCCCCCTCTCCCTTGTGTGCTAGCTGCAGTACTCACTGTGGTGTTCTTCACCGGCGTTCGTGTTCCTGGTGTATGAGAAGGTACACCAGCAGTGGGAAAAAATGCACCTCGGGCTCCATGGCATCGTGGTCCTTCCTTGAGTGTCGAGAGGTGAGTTGTTTCCCTTTAGTGCTCTGTTTCCCCGTGCTTTTGATGGTGTTGGTACCGCCCCAGAAAAGCTGGCGGATTGGCGTTTTGTAATGCTGTGGGTGGTACATTGTCTTCCGCCTAGCTGTTGGTGGTTACCACCACGGTGTTTGTTGCTACCACCGTGGCGGTAGGTGTGTTAAAGTGGCTGTTTGTGTTGGCAGTTTCCGCAGTGGTCATAATTCAATTTTTTTTACCACCAGCCTGTTGGCGGTGTTACTGCCGATTTATCACCGACCGCCAGGGTTGTATTGAGGGCCTAAACCTGCTGGCGAATGTCGCAACAAAGGACATATTGCTTTGTCTTTTTGTACAGGCCTGGCCACTAGAAGCGTTTCTGTAAAAAATTTACTGTGTCAGAAATACCAGCATATGCAGAAGCGACACCCTCATGCGCTGCTTTATCAGATCTAATCTCTGGTCTTGATTGGGGATCACTCGATCTCCAACCCCAGGAAATGTTGCATAGGCAACTTTCTGTGCACTGATTTGGTGAGAGTATTTTGTAGGGCATGCTTTTGGAAGAGGCTTGCCTTCAGCTGAAGCTTTCATGGCAGTCGGAATGTCATTATCCAGTCTCGTCTGAGAAGGAGTCACTGCAGCCACAGAAGCCGTAGCTACTGCAGATTTGGCTGCTTCATCAGCCAAAGTATTGCCGATAATGTGTACTCCTACACGTTGGTGGCCCAATGTATGTACTACTTGTACACATGGTAGATTATCCTTGAGATCAGCCACCCTCCCCTACAGAGTTCTGTGTTTTATGGTGTTCCCTTTGGAGTCTCTAAACTTGTTTAGTTGCCAATGATTAAGGTAATCATTGTAGGACTGGATGCAGTAGTGTGATTCACAGACAATCAAAATGAGGAAACGTGGCTCTGTGTGTTCTACTGCTAAGATAAGGGCTTTCAGTTCAGCCATCTAAGCTGTGCAGTCCCCTAGGGTTTGCGTGAAGGTATTGTGAGGGTGAAATACACCATCCTTCATCACTCTGGTCATGGTTGTACAAGCGGCTGAGTATTGATGCTTGGTACCTACAGCTGGTTGTGCTGAACCATCCGTGTAAATGACAGCATGGTATCTGTCAAGTGAGGGGTACTCCTGTTTGTACTAGAGAAATTCTTGTGTCTTAAGTTTTGGATCAAAGATATAATCTACATCGGTGACAGTCAGGGAGGTTGCCCACTGAATCCAGCATGGATGTAATGCTTTATTGTTAGGAACGCTTGCTTTGGTGACTGCCTCTACGGCTGCCACTAGGGTAATAACAATGATGCGTTTTCATTGGGCAAGTGGCCACTCCTTAATGACAGCCATCTGAACTGCAGTTAAAAAAAAATCTGTGGGTGCACAACGTTGTTCTGCATTGGAGTATAAATGTGATTTATATAATTTGGGCACCGTGTCACCCTTTAAGGTGACATAAGTGAACGCAATGGCACCAGCAATTATTCTACTGACCAAATTTGTTTTGTTGTCATGGATGTGCAAGTGTTTTGCTTCTAGCATGTCCTGTTGCAATTCCCTAAGGATGCGTGTGTATTCAACTGCCCAGTGTCTGCTAGAAACACTAAGGCATATTGTCATAAAGTGGCTTGATACATTGTGCATAGTCTGGGATATATGTTCTGCCAAAGTTAAAGAAACCAAGTAAAGACTGCAGTTTCTTGATTGTATTTGGTGGTTGGAGTTAAGCACATTTTTCTAGAAAGTGCGTGGCCAGGCTCTTGCCCTCGTTTGATAGCTCGTATCACAGGAAGAATATGCTGAGAAAAGCTATTTTAGTTTTCCTAAAATTAAATTTGTAACCAAGGGCTGCTAATCCGAGAATGACCCGATTGACCCTGACAAGATGAATGTTGAGGTCGTCAACTGTGAGACAGATGTCATCCATGTAAGACAACGCCTCTGGATCAATATCATGTAATATTGATGTTACACGGGCTGAGAACAGTCCTGGGCTGTTCTTGTAGACTTGGGACAAAGAGCAGAAGCATTTTTGTCAGCCAAATGAGAATGCACGCAGGTCCCGACTTTCATGTGCTAAGTTCTGGCAGAAAAAACTGTTGGAAATATCCAATGTTGTTTTGTATTTTTTGTGCACTATGTTATTAATTAGAGCTGTTCTATGTGCATTTTGTATAGCGTATGTGCACATGTTACTGTTTAATAATCTAAGACTATTCTGTATAAACGGGCTGGTTTTGCAATGGGGAATAACTGTTTATTCATTACAGTGACACAGGGCTCAATTACTCCCTGGTACTCAAGCCGAGTGAGGATCTCCCTCACTGGAGCTTTTGCTTCATATTTAACAGGATATTGTGGCTGAGGTTGAGGTGTAGACCTGATAGGTATAACATGGCAAGGATAATCCGTGTACCAACCTTCATGATTGACAGTACAACTCAGGTGCCTGAGCTAAAGCCCAATTAACAGCGTAGGCTTGTTTTACCGCTTCTGGAACAAGATCAGAGAAAGAAGGCAAAATTACATCTTCACCATGTGGGTGCTGATGGACATGCTCGGGTGACAAGTCCCTCTCAGCCAGCAGGATGTCACAACTAAGTTCATCCCTGAATATCACACCAATGGTGTGCTCTATCTCCCCCTCACATTGGATATTTAAATCATAAACGATGCGGGTGGGAGTACGCGCCCGTGCTCAGTCTAAACTGCAATGTAATTGCTAGTTATTGTCGCATCCAGATGATCTTTCCGGCTCCAGCAACATATTGTGACTTCTACTGTGCTGTCTAACAGTGTCACTGCCCACTTCCCTTTTAATGTTACTGAGTATGATTGAGGAGACTGCGTCAAAGTTACACATTAATTTCATCCCCAGACCTAGGGCTAGAGCAGCCCCGTGCTCATTCTGAATTTGTCTTAACACTTCCGGTAAAATGGCAAGTGCCAGGGTACCATGTGTGATAGTGTATATTGCAGTGAAGACTGTACCCCATGTGGCGCAATCATCCACCAGGTGAACCACCCTGAAGGGCAAGCACATTGTGAGAATTCTATGTTTTCCTGTGGTCCCGTATGGGGAAACACAGCTTCCAGCTGATTTGTTTCTGGGCTATCCAGAACAGGATTTTCTCTCGTTCTGTGGGCACTTTACCCATGATAGAATGTACTGTTTGTGGATTAATCCCAGTAGTAGTCAACTGGTATCCAGCAGGTGCTGGTGGTACTGAACACACTGACTTACTAGCTCAATGTATAAATTGCGCAGATCAGCTGCCTGCATGTTTTGTATACCCGGGTGAGGTGTGTATGTGGCAGACATAGGTCATGTTGGTCCTTCATTACCTGAGGGTCCTAATCTAACGGGTTGTATAACATGTGGTAGGGCGCCATTATACCAGTTTTGATGTTCTTGATCAGTAATCAGTATTTAAAGATACTGGTACGCTTGGTACTGTTGAGGTACGTTTGCAATTCTGTATGTGTGGAATGTGAATTATCTTTGGTCTTCCTTAGGAGAGGTGACCCAAGAGTAGAATGTTTCTGTTTGGTAAGCTTCACTAGCTTCTACTATGAATGTGACATCCCCACACTCGTCTGTTAAGCCATGCACTACTAGGTGCAGTGTTAATGCCTGACTACCATTCTCAGGAATGTCTATAGTGTTAGCCATATTGTGTAATGGGTAAAGAGACGAAATACCAGCTGGAGAGAAAAAGTCCTTTAAATAGTTTGAGCTCGAACAACCTACAGCCTAATTAGGTGCTCCCTGTTCTGCTGAGACATTCCACAAGACCGTGAACGTCTCTGTATAATGGTACTTAGAGTACCTGTTGTATGTGAGACAGTGATAGTCAGGGTATGTGTAAATTAGTGCCTAAACACCATCATTGGTGGCGCCATGTCATGGTTTAACTCTTGCTCTAGGCAAGACTGCTGGGTTAAGGGTGACAGTACTTATGTTTGTAGGTGACTATGCCAGTCCTGCAACAAGTCACAACTGTCGTCCCAATCCTCCCAGCTCACATGCAGTACCTCACCAAAAACCCAACCAGTAAAAGGTGATTTGTGGAAACCTTTACACATGGACTCAAGAATGCGACATCTCAGGAAATGTTGTGGTTAAACCTCGGGCCTGGATGGCCAAGACCCAGCCCAGCACCTCAGCCACCCAGTCCACGGCCACTGTGGTTTCTGCAGAAACTGCAGGTGTGAGAGGCTCCAAGGAGTCACCCATCAGTCCAGCCAGTGTGCCAGCACCACCTGCCAAGGCCAGGAACAGTCTGCCACCTAGCAGGGGCAAGAAGGGGACACCAGGCAGCAAGGGGAAGAAAACACTACCAAGGACAAGGAAAAAGACACCAGCTGGAAGAAGCAAGCAGTCCCCACCATCTGCCAAGGGCAGGAAGGGGCACACAACACCAGCCATGGCACTTCAGCCGTCCGAGGCTGCAGGTGAAGGTCTGGAGGCTACGACCACCACTGCCAGCAACGCCATCTGCACCACATCCAGCACCGCCACCTGCACTGTGGCCAGCACCGCCACATGCACCACTGCCAGCAGCAGCAGACCCAGTGGGCAGCCGTCTGAGGCTGAAGGTGAAGGCCTGGTGGCTACCACCAACACTGCCAGCACCGCCACCGCGGCCAGCACCGCCACCTGCACCGCAGCAGGACCCTCACATGCACCGCCGCCAGCAGCACCACTGCCAGCAGCAGCAGCCCCAGTAGGCAGCCGTCTGAGGCTGCAGGTGAAGGCCTGGAGGCTACCACCACCACTGCCATCACCGCCACCTGCAGCGCAACTGCCATCCACTGAGCAGCCGTCACCACCGGCAAGCAGTGTTTAGTGGTGACTACTTGGGCTGCAGTGCGTCTTGGCCCCTGCAACACCTGTTGGTGTGACACACAGGTGAGAGACTGTGAACTTGCCCCATCCAGGATAAAGCACACTGGGGACAAGGCCCCCTCCAGAACCAGTGGAAGAAGGCATCCACTCAGCCACTCCTTGCCAGGATGAAGCACACTGGGCACAAGGCCCCCTCCAGAACCAGTGGAAGAAGGCATCCAATTGAGAGAATGTGGCTTTGCATTCTCCAGGACCAAGCAGTGGGCAAACACTCACTTGAGAGACTGTGGCTTTGCACTCCCCAGGACCAAGCAGTGGGGAAACCACCTACTTGAGAGACTGTGGCTTTGCACTCCCCAGGACCAAGCAGTGGGCAAGCTACCCACTTGAGAGACTGTGGCTTTGCACTCCCCACGACCAAGCAGTGGGCATGAAGCCCCCTCCAGGCCAGTGGCTTTGTACCATCTTCCGGCTGAGGTGCCCCCCCAGTCCCCGTCCCCCTGAGTTGCCTGTATGTTTTCGACCTGATGCCCCTACAGTGTTCTCTCCTTATTGAGGCAGGAGTCAAGTGTGGCCTTGGCCTATGTGTTATGGCCCAGTGGGCCATGGACATTTTGGAGTGGGCATTGTCCCCCCTTTTGTATATATTGTATATATTGTACATCCTGTTTATTGTTTAAAGACATAGGTGGTCATTACAACCCTGGCGGACGGTGTTAAAGCGGCGTTAAGACCGGCAACAGGCCGGCAGTAAAAAATTAGCAATTACGACCGTGGCAGAAACCGCCAACAAAGACAGCCACTTTAACACTCCCACTGCCACGGCGCTACAAACAAATAGTGCGGCGGTCACCGCCAACAGACAGGCAGAAGACAATGTACCGCCCATACTATTACAACCCACCAATGCGCCACCTTTTCTGGGGCGGATTCACAGCGGATAAAAACACAGCGGAAACAGGAATTCCAAAGGGAAAACGCTCACCTCTATACACCCCAGGAGGAACGAGGACACCATGGACCCGGAACTCCAAATTCTCCCTGATCCTCTACCAGGAGCACGAACGCCAGCGCCGAAGACCACGGTGAGTACTGCACCTACGACACAGGGGAGGGGGGAGGGAAAAAACAGGGACACACACACGCAACACCCCCATACCCACCCTCACACACCACAACACACACACTAATGCATATTGCTACATCACAGTTACTCCCCCACCCCCCGGAAGAATGCAAAGACAATAGAAAATGAGTGTAACCATTGTAATATATTAAAATCAAGTAGCCAAAAATATATATATACACCATTTACAAAATATATTGGGCAGGGCCTGAGGTGCCAGGTGCAAAGGAGATGCCCACCCTCCTGGGTGAGCAGGCATGGGAAACACACTAAGGGGCTGCTGGGAGGGCAGTGCTGGTGGGGGTGTGTGGCTGCTGTACCTGTTGTTGGGGTGGGCACAGAGGTGTCCACCACCGCCTGGGAGCTTCCATCAGAGGAGGAGTCACTGTCACTGGTATTCTCTCCTGTCCCCATCGTGGAGCTCCCCTCGCCCTCCGTCTCACTGGTGCCTTCACCCTCAGTGGATTCACCCTCATGGGCCAAGTGGAATGCATCTCCCTCCATCACCGGTGCCTCTGCTCCTCCGCCAGATGATGCTAATGCTCACAAGGACAGGGTGACAAAACAAGAAGGGGGGATAGACAAAGGATACACATGGTCAATGCCAGCAACACCACTACCGTTGGCATACACAACACACACTGAGCTGCCCTATGCACTAGGCCAGGCCCAAACATTTACAAAGTCAGTCACCAGCCCATGGGGTACAATGCCTAACGCCAGCACCTGCACACCTGACACCCACAGGACCCTGCCCAGTAGTAGTTGGCCACTAGTAACATTGGGGTAGGGGTGCTTCAGAGCCTGCAAACAAGGGACCTACCCTGGCATGATCGCCCTGGCCTAGGGCCACCCACATCCCACATCCCCCACCCCGCTAGCTCCTAAAGTGCACAAAGTCAGGATTCAGAATCTGTACTCATCCCCTTGTGGCTGCTGTGATGCCCTCAAGCGCCCATCCAACTCCGGATAGGCCACGGCCAGGATGCGGAACATCATGGTCATGGTGCGACTGGCACCCCTTACACGTTGGGAGGCCAGCCCCAGCTAGGCCTCCGCCGTCTTCTTGGTTCAGAGGCGCAGGTCCTCCCATATCTTGCGGCAGTGGGTGCTCCGCCTGTGATAGACCACCAGGGTCAGCACCTCCTTGGTGATGGCACGCCAAATACCCTTCTTCTGGTGGGCGCTGACCTAGAGGGATAAGACACCGGAAAATGTATTTACTCACCCCTCCGGACCGTCATACTCAGTGCCGACCAGTTCCCTCCCATACCCTGACGCACATACAATGACCACCTCTCATGCAACATTCCGGCCAGGACGCCTTAACACCCCCCAACATGTGGTTTACATCCACACCACTCCAAAGAGGCATTGCCCACACATCATTCTCACAGTGTTCTCACCTGTTTGTCTGGAGGACTGTAGAGTAATGTGTACTGGGGGAGGACCCCATCCACCAGTTTCTCCAACTCCTCCGCAGCGAAGGCAGGGGCTCTTTCCCCACACACTCTAGCCATTGTCGCTTCCAGTCTCAGGTCACAGCAGCACTTGCAGTGTAGGTCCTCTCCTATTGATGGTCAGGTAGCAAGTGAGTGAATAGGTAGAAAATGGCGGTGACATCCGCGGCAGTGCGTACCGTCACTGCTGGCGTACATCGCCAGGGCTCCTGATAGCCATAGGGCCCAATGCTAACCAATGCGGAGTTGCACGGCAGTCTTCGACCACCTACAGCAACGCTGCACAATGCCAGCACAGTTACCTCATTTCTCCTTGTCCCTCCTCACAGGTCAGGCAGACGCCATTTCAGGGGGGCACATGGCATGGCACCTAACTGCATCACAGTACATATTGGCACATATAATGACTCTAGATTACACACACTGCTTCTGTGACATTAATGCAAACACAGTTGTGCTATCTATGTGGGAAATGACCTTCTGCTCACCGTTCTGCTCCATACGCTACAACCACTGAGGCAGTATATGAGATGGCGGCATCCTCCAGTGTACAGACCCCTGGTGGACCTGTCGACAATAGAGGACAAACACATTATAATCACATACAGACTTGATAATGCCACAATCCAAGAACTGGGTGCCCAACTGGAGCCAGACACAATGTCAGCTATCCGCCACCCCACCGGAATCCCCTCTCTGGTGCAGGTCCTGTCAGTGGTCCATTTCCTGGCAAGTGGCTCCTATCAAACTACAGTGGCCATGGCGTCAGGGATGTCTCAGCCAATGTTCTCTAACGTGTTGACCAGAGTGTTATCTGCCCTGCTGAAACACATGCGCAGCTACATCGTGTTCCCCCAGGTGGAGGATTTGGCCACAGTGAAAGCTGACTTCTATGCTCCCTGGGACATATCCCCAACATCATTGGTACCATTGATGGTACACATGTGGCATTTGTCTCCCCCTCACAGAAATGAACAGGTCTACAGGAATAGAAAAAGCTATCATTCGATGAATCCCAAATATCCTGGCTGTGTGCATGACGCCTATATCTTGAAAAATAACAGCATCCCTTATGTGATGGCCCAACTCCAGAGACACCGGGTGTGACTAATAGGTGAGGCCAAGGTCCCCACACAGTATATGTAGGTGTCTGGGTATGGGGTTGTCCATAAGGGTTAGTGTGTGTCTCACAATTGTACCTCGATATTTACAGGTGACTCTGGTTACCCCAACCTGTCATGGCTACTGACCCCAGAGAGGAACCCGAGGACAAGGGCAGAGGAACGTTACAATGAGGTACAGGGGCGAACATGCAGGATAATTGAGCGGACCTTCGGCCTCCTGAAGGCCAGGTTCCAGTGCCTCTATCTGACAGGTGGATCCCTGTACTACTCACCCAAGAAGGTGTGCCAGATCATCGTGGCATGCTGTATATTGCACAACCTGGCATTGAGACGCCAGGTACCTTTCCTGCTGGAGGATGAGCCTGGTGATGGTCGTGTGGCAGCGGTTGAGCCTGTGGACAGTGAGGAAGAGGAGGCAGATGAAGAAGATGTGGACAACAGAACAAACATTATCCAGCAGTACTTCCAGTGACACACAGGTAAGAGACTGTAACTCCACTTCACATTTCAGTATACTTTAGGACATTGTACATGGCAGCCTATTACCCTCTGTGTATGGCCACTGACTGTTCCCTTTGGGTTTCCTTTTTTCAGATCTGTGTACCCCATTCTGGCTTCTGCTATGTGTACTACTGCGCACCAACTGTCATACATTGGTATGATTCAATGAACATGGACGTTGCAATGCTTTGAGAATGTTGTAAGAATGCATCTTTCCAATCATTACACTGACTCAAGTATGGTTTATAGTTCAATGGTGTTTATTTTTTGTGCTAAATAGTTTGGGGGTACGTGCAAGGGGCTGGGGTGATGGCAGAGGTAGGTCCATGCTAGAGTCCAGTCTCTTGGTATCACAGGTGCATTGTCCAATGGGGCATACGAATGGGAGTAATGGCAGTTCAAGGTGGACAGGGTGACATAGTGGGACAGAAAGGTGACAATCAGGAGAGTCCTATTTCCTGGTGGGGGTCTTGGCAATGTTCTCTGTCTTCTGCCTGGATCGCAGGGACCGTTTGCGTGGTGGTTCTCCTACTGCAGGGGGTGAGGTGCTGGTGGCCTGTTGGTCCTGTGGCGGGGCCTCCTGTCCACTAGGGCCGGCGGAGGTGGAAGGTTGTTCCTCGGTTTGGCTAGTGTCAGGTGCCCTTTGTTGTGCCACTGCCTCCCTCATGGTCTTTCCCATGTGTTGGAAAGTGGGTTACTGGCAGTAGTCACTATGAACCTACCACTGGCACTAAGGCCACTAACCAAATACAGGTTCAGTACCGATCCCAGTAAATTAGCCCCTTGCTCAACCCCTGGTAGCTATAACCGAGCAGGCAGGCCTAACTTAGGAGACAAGAGTGTAAAGCATTCATAAACACCAATACAGTAAATAAGTGAGATACAACACACAATAAAAATCCCACACCAATTTATAAAAATATGTTATATTTTTATGAGTAAATAGACACCAAAACGACAAAAATCCAATGTAGGGAACCAGAGATATGAATTTTAAAAGAATAAACATTTTCTAGCGCTTAGAAACACAAAGGGGGTCATTCTGACCCTGGCGGTCCATGACCGCCATGGCGGAGGGCGGCGGAAGCACCGCCAACAGGCTGGTGGTGCTTCCTTGGCGATTCTGACCGCGGCGGTAAAGCCGCGGTCAGAAAAGGGGAGCCAGCGGTTTCCCGCCGGTTTCCCGCTGGCCCAGGGAATCCGCCATGGCGGCGCTGCTTGCAGCACCGCCATGGGGATTCCGACCGCCTTCCCGCCAGCCTGTTTCTGGCGGTGTCCACCGCCAGAACCAGGATGGCGGGAACGGGTGCGGTGGGGCCCCAGGGGGCCCCTGCACTGCCCATGCCACTGGCATGGGCAGTGCAGGGGCCCCCTAACAGGGCCCCACAAAGATTTTCACTGTCTGCTTTGCAGACAGTGAAAATCGCGACGGGTGCCACTGCACCCGTTGCACCCCTGCAACTCCGCCGGCTCCATTCCGAGCCGGCCTCATTGTTGAAGGGGCTTTCCCGCTGGGCCGGCCGGCGGTCTTCTGGCGGTCGCCCGCCGGCCCAGCGGGAATGCCGGAATGGCCGCCGCGGTCTTTTGACCGCGGAGCGGTCTTTCAGCGGGAACCGCTTGGCGGGCGGCGACCGCCGACCGCCGCGGTCAGAATGACCCCCAAAGTGCCAACTTTACCAAAATTCTCCAAACTTCGGGAGGTGTTTCCTGAAGTCTTCCTTGCAGGTACAAAAGGTCCAAAACACAAGTTAAAAGTCCACTGGATGCAATCCAGGCTGGGGACTTTTGCTGGGGATGATGCAGGTGAAGCTCTGTTAACCTGTAGCTGCAAGGAGTCCACTCCTGAGTCCTTCTTGAAGCAAGGCACTGTCCCCAGGGCTGTAGTACCAGATTGTGCAGCAGGCGCAGTTCACTGCAGGCCAAGGGTGCAGATCCAGATTCCAGCAGGGCAGTCTTTCTTTCTCTTGTAGTTTCAGGCAGCAGATCTGAGAGGCTATGCACCTCTCACATATTTATTCCCAGCTCCTGGGCATCAGGAAGGGGGGCGCCCAACCAATAGAATGCAGACTGACGCACAGATGCATGACCACTTCCTGCAAAGTGTGGCATATTCCTGTCCCAGAAAGCACAATTTTTCCAAAATCCATGATGTCTGAAACTAAGAGCTGACTAAACCATCCTCCAGTGTGGCTCATTTCCATTTCCATACCTCTCCTCCTTCTAACATCTGCAAATTCCTTCCTTAAGCCTAGTATCTGGCTGAGGGGTCCAGCAGGTGGGGGTTAGGTGATCTGGCATTCTCTCCTGTCTTGCTCTCATTTGAGTTTGTATGTTTTATTACCCCTCCCCCTGCTCATGCATTCCTGTGTAGCCCCCGAGCTGCCCTACACCAGATATGCTCTCCCCTGGACAGCCACTTATCACTTAATCAATCAGCTCTGCTAATCCTGTTAGCACTGACCAATCAGAGGGGACAGTCAGAAGGCTGGATTTTGGCTTACAGAAAGAAAAGCCTTATAACTTATTTTCTGTACAAGTTGTGATAAATTCACCAATGTCCAATTGCTGGATTTATCAAAACAAATCTTTTAAGTCCTTGAACTACTTTTCTGCGCTTTTCCTTACTATTTTTACCATGAAAATACCATATAGCAATGATAGCTTATGAAGGCAAGTATCTATATTGGGGGAAAATGAAAAGATCAGTTTTCCCTTACCTGGGTTTATAAAACTTCTTTTATAAGACCCCTGATTATGGTTACATAACCCCCGCCAGCGGGATACATAGGGGAGATCCTGGGGGTACCTCATATGTGAAAATAAGGTAGATCATCACATTTAAAGTGCCCAAAGCACCAAAGTCGAATTGGGACACCATTTCCATGTAAATGCAGTCTGCAGAGTCAGGCTGCATTTTAAAATGATAGAAAACCTTCAGCAGTGCCCACATGCAAAGGGCAGCAATTCTGCTGGGTCTCTACTTCCATGCCCTATTATGCATGAGGGTCTTACAGGTAGTTGGCACCCATTTGCCACATTGTTTACTAGGGACCTGCAGGGGCTGTCATGCAAATGGTAGGAATGTAACTTTTAAAAACAGGCTGCAAGGCAGGTCTGCATTTAAAAGGACAGGAAGCACACAGCAGTGCACACACATGCAAGTGGAGAAATTCTGCTGGGCCTCTAATCTCCATGCCCTATTATATAGGGGCTTATAGGCAGATTGTACACTTTTGCCCATTATATACTAGGGACTTACAGGGTCTGTCAGGACAATCGAAAGGGTACCCTAATACCTAGTGTACTCTACTACAAGTGTGTGTTTTAACATAGCACTGGCCTGGGTCTGGCTAACAGAGTCCAGGGCACAGTCAGAGTCAGTTATCATCAGCACCAGTCAGCAACAAAAAAATGGAGATGAACAGGACAAAAAGATGACTTTGCAACACCATGTCAGCCAGCACCCCTGCTACGGTGACCAGGATGGTGTAGATTTTTGTGAGGTCCTCCCTGATCCCCAGGTACTGTCCATCCTGCAGCCACTGGGTCTCCTGCAACTTGGCCAGTACCGTGCCCATGGTCTCCTGGGAATGGTGGTATTCTCCTATGATGTTTGAGAGTGCCTCGTGGAGGGTTGGTTCCCTGGGCCTGTCCTCCCCCTGTCGCACAGCTGTCCTCCCAGTTCCCCTGTTTTCCTGTGCCTCTGTCCCCTGAACCGTGTGCCCACTGCCACTGCCCCCAGGTCCCTGATGTTCTTGGGGTGGTGGGTTTGCCTGGGTTCCCTGTAGTGGTGTACACACTGCTGCTTGACGTGTCCTGGGGACAGAGGGATAGGCCTGCTGGGTGGGTGCTGTGCTGGTGTTTCCTGAGGAGGAGGCTCTGTGGTGGCTTGTGCCAGTGTCAGGGGAACTGACTGTCCCGAGGTCCCAGATGGGCCGGGCTGGTCATCTTGATCCAGTTGGACAGAGCTGCTGTCGTCACTGTGGGCCACTTCTGTGGGGGGAGTGGACATGTCTGGAACCTCCTGTCCGGTAACGTTGGGTAGGGGTCCTGCAGGGATGTAAAAGCATGATTATTGCATCTGTGTGTGCCCTCGTGTGCAATGGGTGAGTGACCCTGTACTCCAGTGCTTGCATTCTTGTCTAGGACCTTGTGTGATAATTGGTTTGGGGTCTGTCTTTCTCAATTTTGGTAGTAAGGGTTTGTGGGTGATGTGGGTGTGCGTTTTATATTGGATTGGGTGTGTGGGAGTGGTATGTGTATATGTTTCAGGTGTGTGTATTTCGATTTGGCCAATGTGGTTGTGTTTTGTAAATGAGTGTGCATTTTGAGCGCTGTGGTGTGTACCGCCAATGGAATACCGCAGTTGAAAGACCGCCGCGTAGATTCGTTGGTCGTGATAGTGTGGGCGGATACCTGTTGGCGTGAAGGTGTTTGTTTTGTTATTGCCAGTTTATCACTGACCTTTGGAGTGGCGGACTTGTGTGGGTGTCTGGATTTTGGCGGATTCCGAGCTGTGGGTCGTAATAGCTGTAGCGGAATTCCACTGCTGCAGCATTGCGTTGGCAGTCTTCTGCACGGCGGTACGCGGGATTTACCGCCAATGTTGTAATGAGGGCCATAGTTATCTAAAATTGCACTATTACACTCATTTTAATCCATTCCTTTTGTCCTTGCATTATTCATGAGGGTTACGGGTGTGTATGTAATGTTATTGCATCTGTTTGTGTGTATGTTGTTGGGGGTGAGGGTAGGGGTGGGGGTGTTGCGTGTATGTGTCACTCACTTTTTCCTCCCCCTCTCCCTTGTGTGCTAGCTGCAGTACTCACTGTGGTGTTCTTCACCGGTGTTCGTGTTCCTGGTGTATGAGAAGGTACACCAGCAGTGGGAAAAAATGCACCTCGGGCTCCATGGCATCGTGGTCCTTCCTTGAGTGTCGAGCAGTGAGTTGTTTCCCTTTAGTGCTCTGTTTCCCCGTGCTTTTGATGGTGTTGTTACCGCCCCAGAAAAGCTGGCGGATTGGCGTTTTGTAATGCTGTGGGTGGTACATTGTCTTCCGCCTAGCTGTTGGTGGTTACCACCACGGTGTTTGTTGCTACCACCGTGGCGGTAGGTGTGTTAAAGTGGCTGTTTGTGTTGGCAGTTTCCGCAGTGGTCATAATTCAAATTTTTTTACCACCAGCCTGTTGGCGGTGTTACTGCCGATTTATCACCGACCGCCAGGGTTGTATTGAGGGCCTAAACCTGCTGGCGAAAGTCGCAACAAAGGACATATTGCTTTGTCTTTTTGTACAGGCCAGGCCACTAGAAGCGTTTCTGTAAAAAATTTACTGTGTCAGAAATACCAGCATATGCAGAAGCGACACCCTCATGCGCTGCTTTATCAGATCTAATCTCTGGTCTTGATTGGGGATCACTCGATCTCCAACCCCAGGAAATGTTGCATAGGCAACTTTCTGTGCACTGATTTGGTGAGAGTATTTTGTAGGGCATGCTTTTGGAAGAGGCTTGCCTTCAGCTGAAGCTTTCATGGCAGTCGGAATGTCATTATCCAGTCTCGTCTGAGAAGGAGTCACTGCAGCCACAGAAGCCGTAGCTACTGCAGATTTGGCTGCTTCATCAGCCAAAGTATTGCCGATAATGTGTACTCCTACACGTTGGTGGCCCAATGTATGTACTACTTGTACACATGGTAGATTATCCTTGAGATCAGCCACCCTCCCCTACAGAGTTCTGTGTTTTATGGTGTTCCCTTTGGAGTCTCTAAACTTGTTTAGTTGCCAATGATTAAGGTAATCATTGTAGGACTGGATGCAGTAGTATGATTCACAGACAATCAAAATGAGGAAACGTGGCTCTGTGTGTTCTACTGCTAAGATAAGGGCTTTCAGTTCAGCCATCTAAGCTGTGCAGTCCCCTAGGGTTTGCGTGAAGGTATTGTGAGGGTGAAATACACCATCCTTCATCACTCTGGTCATGGTTGTACAAGCGGCTGAGTATTGATGCTTGGTACCTACAGCTGGTTGTGCTGAACCATCCGTGTAAATGACAGCATGGTATCTGTCAAGTGAGGGGTACTCCTGTTTGTACTAGAGAAATTCTTGTGTCTTAAGTTTTGGATCAAAGATATAATCTACATCGGTGACAGTCAGGGAGGTTGCCCACTGAATCCAGCATGGATGTAATGCTTTATTGTTAGGAACGCTTGCTTTGGTGACTGCCTCTACGGCTGCCACTAGGGTAATAACAATGATGCGTTTTCATTGGGCAAGTGGCCACTCCTTAATGACAGCCATCTGAACTGCAGTTAAAAAAAAATCTGTGGGTGCACAACGTTGTTCTGCATTGGAGTATAAATGTGATTTATATAATTTGGGCACCGTGTCACCCTTTAAGGTGACATAAGTGAACGCAATGGCACCAGCAATTATTCTACTGACCAAATTTGTTTTGTTGTCATGGATGTGCAAGTGTTTTGCTTCTAGCATGTCCTGTTGCAATTCCCTAAGGATGCGTGTGTATTCAACTGTCCAGTGTCTGCTAGAAACACTAAGGCATATTGTCATAAAGTGGCTTGATACGTTGTGCATAGTCTGGGATATATGTTCTGCCAAAGTTAAAGAAACCAAGTAAAGACTGCAGTTTCTTGATTGTATTTGGTGGTTGGAGTTAAGCACATTTTTCTAGAAAGTGCGTGGCCAGGCTCTTGCCCTCGTTTGATAGCTCGTATCACAGGAAGAATATGCTGAGAAAAGCTATTTTAGTTTTCCTAAAATTAAATTTGTAACCAAGGGCTGCTAATCCGAGAATGACCCGATTGACCCTGACAAGATGAATGTTGAGGTCGTCAACTGTGAGACAGATGTCATCCATGTAAGACAACGCCTCTGGATCAATATCATGTAATATTGATGTTACACGGGCTGAGAACAGTCCTGGGCTGTTCTTGTAGACTTGGGACAAAGAGCAGAAGCATTTTTGTCAGCCAAATGAGAATGCACGCAGGTCCCGACTTTCATGTGCTAAGTTCTGGCAGAAAAAACTGTTGGAAATATCCAATGTTGTTTTGTATTTTTTGTGCACTATGTTATTAATTAGAGCTGTTCTATGTGCATTTTGTATAGCGTATGTGCACATGTTACTGTTTAATAATCTAAGACTATTCTGTATAAACGGGCTGGTTTTGCAATGGGGAATAACTGTTTATTCATTACAGTGACACAGGGCTCAATTACTCCCTGGTACTCAAGCCGAGTGAGGATCTCCCTCACTGGAGCTTTTGCTTCATATTTAACAGGATATTGTGGCTGAGGTTGAGGTGTAGACCTGATAGGTATAACATGGCAAGGATAATCCGTGTACCAACCTTCATGATTGACAGTACAACTCAGGTGCCTGAGCTAAAGCCCAATTAACAGCGTAGGCTTGTTTTACCGCTTCTGGAACAAGATCAGAGAAAGAAGGCAAAATTACATCTTCACCATGTGGGTGCTGATGGACATGCTCGGGTGACAAGTCCCTCTCAGCCAGCAGGATGTCACAACTAAGTTCATCCCTGAATATCACACCAATGGTGTGCTCTATCTCCCCCTCACATTGGATATTTAAATCATAAACGATGCGGGTGGGAGTACGCGCCCGTGCTCAGTCTAAACTGCAATGTAATTGCTAGTTATTGTCGCATCCAGATGATCTTTCCGGCTCCAGCAACATATTGTGACTTCTACTGTGCTGTCTAACAGTGTCACTGCCCACTTCCCTTTTAATGTTACTGAGTATGATTGAGGAGACTGCGTCAAAGTTACACATTAATTTCATCCCCAGACCTAGGGCTAGAGCAGCCCCGTGCTCATTCTGAATTTGTCTTAACACTTCCGGTAAAATGGCAAGTGCCAGGGTACCATGTGTGATAGTGTATATTGCAGTGAAGACTGTACCCCATGTGGCGCAATCATCCACCAGGTGAACCACCCTGAAGGGCAAGCACATTGTGAGAATTCTATGTTTTCCTGTGGTCCCGTATGGGGAAACACAGCTTCCAGCTGATTTGTTTCTGGGCTATCCAGAACAGGATTTTCTCTCGTTCTGTGGGCACTTTACCCATGATAGAATGTACTGTTTGTGGATTAATCCCAGTAGTAGTCAACTGGTATCCAGCAGGTGCTGGTGGTACTGAACACACTGACTTACTAGCTCAATGTATAAATTGCGCAGATCAGCTGCCTGCATGTTTTGTATACCCGGGTGAGGTGTGTATGTGGCAGACATAGGTCATGTTGGTCCTTCATTACCTGAGGGTCCTAATCTAACGGGTTGTATAACATGTGGTAGGGCGCCATTATACCAGTTTTGATGTTCTTGATCAGTAATCAGTATTTAAAGATACTGGTACGCTTGGTACTGTTGAGGTACGTTTGCAATTCTGTATGTGTGGAATGTGAATTATCTTTGGTCTTCCTTAGGAGAGGTGACCCAAGAGTAGAATGTTTCTGTTTGGTAAGCTTCACTAGCTTCTACTATGAATGTGACATCCCCACACTCGTCTGTTAAGCCATGCACTACTAGGTGCAGTGTTAATGCCTGACTACCATTCTCAGGAATGTCTATAGTGTTAGCCATATTGTGTAATGGGTAAAGAGACGAAATACCAGCTGGAGAGAAAAAGTCCTTTAAATAGTTTGAGCTCGAACAACCTACAGCCTAATTAGGTGCTCCCTGTTCTGCTGAGACATTCCACAAGACCGAGAACGTCTCTGTATAATGGTACTTAGAGTACCTGTTGTATGTGAGACAGTGATAGTCAGGGTATGTGTAAATTAGTGCCTAAACACCATCATTGGTGGCGCCATGTCATGGTTTAACTCTTGCTCTAGGCAAGACTGCTGGGTTAAGGGTGACAGTACTTATGTTTGTAGGTGACTATGCCAGTCCTGCAACAAGTCACAACTGTCGTCCCAATCCTCCCAGCTCACATGCAGTACCTCACCAAAAACCCAACCAGTAAAAGGTGATTTGTGGAAACCTTTACACATGGACTCAAGAATGCGACATCTCAGGAAATGTTGTGGTTAAACCTCGGGCCTGGAAGGCCAAGACCCAGCCCAGCACCTCAGCCACCCAGTCCACGGCCACTGTGGTTTCTGCAGAAACTGCAGGTGTGAGAGGCTCCAAGGAGTCACCCATCAGTCCAGCCAGTGTGCCAGCACCACCTGTCAAGGCCAAGAACAGTCTGCCACCTAGCAGGGGCAAGAAGGGGACACCAGGCAGCAAGGGGAAGAAAACACTACCAGCAAGCAATGACAAGGAAAAAGACACCAGCTGGAAGAAGCAAGCAGTCCCCACCATCTGCCAAGGGCAGGAAGGGGCACACAACACCAGCCATGGCACTTCAGCCGTCCGAGGCTGCAGGTGAAGGTCTGGAGGCTACGACCACCACTGCCAGCAACGCCATCTGCACCACATCCAGCACCGCCACCTGCACCGTGGCCAGCACCGCCACATGCACCACTGCCAGCAGCAGCAGACCCAGTGGGCAGCCGTCTGAGGCTGAAGGTGAAGGCCTGGTGGCTACCACCAACACTGCCAGCACCGCCACCGCGGCCAGCACCGCCACCTGCACCGCGGCAGGACCCTCACATGCACCGCCGCCAGCAGCACCACTGCCAGCAGCAGCAGCCCCAGTAGGCAGCCGTCTGAGGCTGCAGGTGAAGGCCTGGAGGCTACCACCACCACTGCCATCACCGCCACCTGCAGCGCAACTGCCATCCACTGAGCAGCCGTCACCACCGGCAAGCAGTGTTTAGTGGTGACTACTTGGGCTGCAGTGCGTCTTGGCCCCTGCAACACCTGTTGGTGTGACACACAGGTGAGAGACTGTGAACTTGCCCCATCCAGGATAAAGCACACTGGGGACAAGGCCCCCTCCAGAACCAGTGGAAGAAGGCATCCACTCAGCCCCTCCTTGCCAGGATGAAGCACACTGGGCACAAGGCCCCCTCCAGAACCAGTGGAAGAAGGCATCCAATTGAGAGAATGTGGCTTTGCATTCTCCAGGACCAAGCAGTGGGCAAACCACTCACTTGAGAGACTGTGGCTTTGCACTCCCCAGGACCAAGCAGTGGGGAAACCACCTACTTGAGAGACTGTGGCTTTGCACTCCCCAGGACCAAGCAGTGGGCAAGCTACCCACTTGAGAGACTGTGGCTTTGCACTCCCCACGACCAAGCAGTGGGCATGGAGCCCCCTCCAGGCCAGTGGCTTTGTACCATCTTCCGGCTGAGGTGCCCCCCCAGTCCCCGTCCCCCTGAGTTGCCTGTATGTTTTCGACCTGATGCCCCTACAGTGTTCTCTCCTTATTGAGGCAGGAGTCAAGTGTGGCCTTGGCCTATGTGTTATGGCCCAGTGGGCCATGGACATTTTGGAGTGGGCATTGTCCCTCCTTTTGTATATATTGTATATATTGTACATCCTGTTTATTGTTTAAAGACATAGGTGGTCATTACAACCCTGGCGGACGGTGTTAAAGCGGCGTTCAGACCGGCAACAGGCCGGCAGTAAAAAATTTGCAATTACGACCGTGGCAGAAACCGCCAACAAAGACAGCCACTTTAACACTCCGACTGCCACGGCGCTACAAACAAATAGTGCGGCGGTCACCGCCAACAGACAGGCAGAAGACAATGTACCGCCCATACTATTACAACCCACCAATGCGCCACCTTTTCTGGGGCGGATTCACAGCGGATAAAAACACAGCGGAAACAGGAATTCCAAAGGGAAAACGCTCACCTCTATGCACCCCAGGAGGAACGAGGACACCATGGACCCGGAACTCCAAATTCTCCCTGATCCTCTACCAGGAGCACGAACGCCAGCGCCGAAGACCACGGTGAGTACTGCACCTACGACACAGGGGAGGGGGGAGGGAAAAAACAGGGACACACACACGCAACACCCCCATACCCACCCTCACCCACTACAACACACACACTAATGCATATTGCTACATCACAGTTACTCCCCCACCCCCCGGAAGAATGCAAAGACAATAGAAAATGAGTGTAACCATTGTAATATATTAAAATCAAGTAGCCAAAAATATATATATACACCATTTACAAAATATATACCAAGCATAGTAGTCCAGGTAGTGTCCAATTAAGTCCATGGAACACTGGGCCCACACGGTATTGGCGAGGCCCACACAAGATCCCCGACCATGATGGAGAGAACACTGCAGGGGCATCAGAGAGCAACAAAACAGGCATCTCAGGGGGAGGGAAAGGAGGGCACCTCAGCCGGTTGAGTGCACGACACCAAATCCACGAGGTGTCCACATGCCCATTGTACAATCCTGGGGAGTGCAAAACCACAGTCTCTCAAGTCTCTACAGTGGGTGGGTTGCCCACAGTTCCATCCTGGGGAGTGCAAAGCCACAGTCTCTCAAGTCTCTACAGTGGGTGGCTTGCCCACTGTTCCATCCTGGAGAGTGCAAAGCCACAGTCTCTCAAGTCTCACAAGTGGGTGGATT
Source organism: Pleurodeles waltl (assembly GCF_031143425.1). Classification (NCBI taxonomy): domain Eukaryota; kingdom Metazoa; phylum Chordata; class Amphibia; order Caudata; family Salamandridae; genus Pleurodeles; species Pleurodeles waltl. The sequence goes on from NC_090444.1 coordinate 640,129,043, forward strand.
GCCCACTGTTCCATTCTGGGGAGTGAAAAGCCCCAGTCTATCAAGTCTCTACAGTGGGTGGCTTGCCCACTGTTCCATCCTGGGGAGTGCAAAGCCACAGTCTCCCAAGTCTCTACAGTGGGTGGCTTGCCCACTGTTCCATCCTGGGGAGTGCAAAGCCACAGTCTCTCAAGTCTCACCAGTGGGTGGATTGTCCACTGTTCCATCCTGGGGAGTGCAACGCCACAGTCTCTCAAGTATCTACAGTGGGTGGCTTGCCCACTGTTCCATCCTGGGGAGTGCAAAGCCACAGTCTCTCAAGTGGATAACAGTCTCCACTGGTTCTGGAGGGGGCATTGTGCCCAGAGTGCTTCAACCTGCTAAGGACAGAGATAGTGGATGGATCGCTCCACTGGTTCTGGAGGGGCATGGTGCCCAGAGTGCTTCATTCTGCACGTGACGGACTCAGTAGCGTCAGTGCCCTCGTCGCTCATGGGCGGTGCATGAGACGGCGGGGCCCTGTTCAGCGGTGCTTGAGACGGCGGTGCCCTGTTCAGCGGTGCTTGATACGGCGGTGCCCTGTTCAGCGGTGCTTGAGGCAGAGGTGCCCTGTTCAGCGGTGCTTGAGGCGGCGGTGCCCTGTTTAGCGGTGCTTGAGGCGGCGGTGCCCTGTTCAGCGGTGCTTTTGGCGGCGGTGCCCTGTTCAGCGGTGCTTCAGACAGCGATGCCTTGTTCAGCGGTGCTTGAGGCGCAGGGCCCTGTTCAGCGGTGCTTGAGGCGGCGGTCTCCATTGCAGTGACTCAGCTGCTGGCGGACCTTCGTGGCCCAGCGGGGCTTTTGCTGGCGGTCCTTAATGGCCCAGCGGGCTTTTGCTGGCGGTCCTTCATGGCCCAGCGGGGCTTTTGCTGGCAGTCCTTCATGGCCCAGCGGGGCTTGTGCTGGCGGTGGCCTCCTGGGCAGCTGGGCTTGTGCTGGCGGTGGCCTCCTGGGCAGCTGGGCTGGTGCTGGCGGTGGCCTTCTGGGCAGCTGGGCTTGTGCTGGCGGTGGCCTCCTGGGCAGCTGGGCTGGTGCTGGCAGTGGCCTCCAGGGCAGCTGGGCTGGTGCTGGCCTCCTGGGCAGCAGGGCTTGTGCGGGCGGTGGCCTCCTGGGCAGCTGGGCTGGTGCTGGCGGTGGCCTCCTGGGCAGGTGGGCTTGTGCTGGCGGTAGCCTACTGGGCAGCTGGGATGCTGGCGCTCTTCTCCGCCGTGCTGCTCTTCCCAGACTTGCTGACCTTCTTGTGCCCCTTCCCCTCCTTGGAAGGTGTCGCAGCTGACTCCAAACTCCCACCTGTACCCCTAAGAGCGGCTTTGGTGGCTGGAGTCTTTCCCCTCTCCCGCCGGGCACTGCCCAACTTCTAATGCTTCACAGGTGGGGGACTGTCTGTGCTGTGGCTCCGTGCCACACTGGCTGCCCTGGTGGCCGGTGCACTCCATATTCCGGTGACTACAGGCACCACTGGCCCCGGAGATGTTGTGGCTGAGGTGCTAGTTCGGGACCTATGAGATGGACGGGGTGGAGGAGGTGTGGGAAAGAGGTCAAGGATGGACAGGAAAAGTTTTTTCGACACACTGGGATGGGTAGCTGGAGGGGGTTTGGGAGTGGAGGAAGAGGTTGTGGTTGTAGGAGGTGTTCGTTTGCTGACTTTGGGTGAAGGAGCATGCACTGGAGGCTGTCGCGAGGTGGATGGCTGTTGGGTGGGTGTGTGCCTGCGTTTGTGTATCTTCGGAGGGGGCGTCACAGACACACTGGGACAGGACACAGGGGACATGTGAATGGTAGTGGGGGTGGTGACTGCACGTGAGCGGGGTGTGGTGGTGGGTGTGCTGGAGAGGGATGTAGTGGCTGTAGAGGTAGTGCATGCAGGTGTGAGTGTAGACGAGACAGGGAGGGAAGAGGGAGACGAGGAGGAGGGGGACACAGTGGAGGCAGTGGATGTTACTATGTCTGCATGTGTGTGATGCTTGCGTGAGTGCCTGTGGGATGTGTGGTGCTTATGTTTGCCTGAGCTTCCCTTGTGTGTTGACGTGTGTGCATGCTGGTCTGTAGGTGTGCTTGGGATAGGCTGAGGTACAGGGGATTGGGTCGGGGTGGAGGAAGTTGGAGGGGGAGGCTAGACACAGGGACAATGGCTGCCATCAGTGCTGAGGCCTGAGTCTGAAAAGCTCTCTGAAAGGCCACCTGACCAGAAAGAATGCCCTCCAGGAATGCATTTGTTTGTTGCAACTGCCTTTCTACACCCTGGATGGCATTCAAAATGGTAGACTGCCCAACAGTGAGGGACCTGAGGAGGTCAATGGCCTCCTCACTGAGGGCAGCAGGGGTGACTGGGGCAGGGCCTGAGGTGCCTGGGGCGAAGGTGATGCCCACCATTCCGGGTGAGCGGGCATGGGGCGAAGGCTGAGGGGCTGCTGGGAGGGCGGTGCTGGAAGGGGGGTGGCGGCTGTACCTGTAGATGGGGGTGGCACAGATGTTGCTGCCATCACAAGGGAGCTCCCATCATAGGACGAGTCCGTGTCACTGGTCTCAGCTCCTGTCCCCGCCGTGGAGCTCCCCTCGCCCTCCGTCCCACTGGTGAAGTCCGATTCCGTAGTGTGGCCCTCCATGGCCATGTGGGATGCAGCCCCCTGGTGCTCCGGTGCCACCGCTCCTCCGCCTGATGATGCTAATGCACACAAGAACAGGGAGACCACAAAAAGGGGGGGACGACAGAAGAAAGACATGTTGAGTGCATGCATTACCGCTACCGTTGGCGGACACGACAGACACAGAAGCCCCCTGCACTACGCTGCGCTCTTGGGCTCCACTGTTCAATTCCTGGGAAATGGCCTACAAGGCTATGGACGACATCTGCGCACATAGATGACACAGGGGCATGACTAGGTTTACTTGGCACTCTACAGAGGTGGGCTGGGGTGCCACATGGCCTGCCTTACGGAGGGACTTTGCCTACGGAACTCACCCTGGCCTAGGGAAACCCACAGCCCACCTCCCCCACCCAGACCCATCCACTGCGCGCAAAGTCAGCAGAATGCGAGTGTACTCACCCCCTTGTGGCTGCTGTGATGCCCTCAAGCTCCCATCCAACTCCGGGTACGCCACCGCCAGGATCCTGAAAAGCAGGGGGGTCATGGTGCGACGGGCACTCCTCCCACGTTGGGAGGCCATCCCCAGCTGAGCCTCCGCCGTCTTCTTGATCCAGCGGCGAATGTCCTCCCATCTTTTCCGGCAGTGGGTGCTCTGTCTGTGGTAGACCCCCAGGGTCTGGACGTCCTTGGCGATGGCACTCCAAATATGTTTTTTCTGGTGGGCGCTGACCTACATGATTTGTACACGGGGAAGAGAAAGTTATTACCAACTGCACCGTCAAAGCGATTTGCCCCCTTCCCTACCCTTGCCATGTGGCACATGCACTCACCGTTGTTTCATGCACGCCGCACTCTCCCCCCTTCCTTCTTACATCCAACCCTCTCCACACAGGCATAGCCCATACATCATGCTCCCAGTGTACTTACCTGTTGGTCTGTAGGACCGTAGAGTAGCGTGTACTGGGGGAGGACCCCGTCCACGAGTTTCTCCAACTCCTCCGATATGAAGGCAGGGACCCTTTCCCCAGACACTCGAGCCATTGTCTCTTCCAGACCGAGGTCACAGCAGCACTTGCAGTGTAGGTCCTCTCCTGTCGAAGATCAGGTATCGAGTGATTGTACAGATAGAAAATGGCGGTCACGTCCGCGGCGGTGCGTACCGTCACCGCCGGCGTACATTGTCATTGGCTCCTGGGACCCATAGGGTCCAATGTTAACCAATGCAGCATTGCGCCGCGGTCTTCGACCGCTTACCGCGACGGTGTACAAAGCCAGCGCAGTTACCTCACATCCCATTGCCCCACTTTAGAGGTCAGGCAGCCGCCATTTCAGGGGCCCACATGGCTTCATTTTCAACTGCTTCACACTTACCTAGGCCTAGACTCAACACTCATACAGGCCACTTTTTGATTATGAATGGTGTTCTGTGTAAGCTGTGGGTACGTACCTCTGAGTTGTTTGACTCTGTGCTCGCTGTTGTCCTTCATAGGCACCGTCCGCTGGGACATGTGAGGAGATGGCGGCATCCTCCGGTGTACAGACCGTTGGTGGACCTGTCGACAATGGAGGAAAGACATGTGATAATCACAACCAAGGCTTGAGCGTGCCACAATCCAGGAACTGCGTACCCAGTTGGAGCCAGACCTGATGTCAGCTATCCGCCATCCCACAGGAATCCCCCCTCAAGTGCAGGTGCTGTCAGTGCTCCATTTCCTTGCAAGTGGGTCATTTCAAACAACAGTGGCCATAGCATCAGGGATGTCCCAGCCTATGTTCTCCAACGTGTTGTCCAGAGAGTTGTCTGCCCTGCTGAAACACATGCAGAGCTACATCGTTTTCCCTCAGATGGAGGATTTTCCTACAGTGAAAGGTGATTTCTATGCCCTGGGACATCTCCCCAACATCATAGGTGCCATTGATGGGATACATGTGGCTTTGGTACCCCCCCCCGACAGGAGTGAATAGGTGTACAGAAACCGGAAGAGTTATAATTCGATGAATGTACAGATGGTATGTTTGGCAGACCAGTACATCTCCCATGTGAATGCCATGTTCCTTGGCTCAGTGCATGACGCTTACATCCTGCGGAATAGCAGCATCCCTTATGTGATGGGTCAACTCCAGAGGCACCGTGTGTGGCTATTAGGTGAGCACCTGGAAGCCAGTCAGTGGGAATGGTTGTCTGGGTCTGGGGATATCCCTCCAGGTTAGTGTGTGTCTAACAGTTGTCCCTCGCCATTTGCAGGTGACTCTGGTTACCCCAACCTGTCATGGCTACTGACCCCAGTGAGGAATCCCAGTACAAGGGCAGAGGAACGCTACAATGAGGCCCATGGGTGAACTAGGAGGGTGATCGAGCGGACCTTCGGCCTCCTGAAGGCCAGGTTCAGGTGCCTCCATATGACAGGTGGTTTCCTATTCTACTCACCAAAGAAGGTGTGCCAGATCATCATGGCCTGCTGTATGCTTCACAACTTGGCTTTGCGACGACAGGTGCCTTTTCTGCAGGAGGATGGTCCAGATGGCGGTGTTGTTGCAGCTGTGGAGCCTGTGGACAGTGAAGACGAGGAAGCAGAGTTAGAAGACATGGACAACAGGGACTCAGTGATCCAACAATATTTCCAGTGAGACATGGGTAAGAATACAAACCTGCCTACTACATGTACTTAAACACTACTACCTCTCTACTGTCTGTCGTTTTCACCCAGTGTATTGTCACTGAGTTGTCACTTTCCCTTACGATTTCACAGATGTGGGTCCCACTGTGTGACATCTGCTTTGATTCCTCATGGACTAGAGCTGTGTGACATAGGTATGTTGCCCTTACCAATGAAAAAGCTTTTTGCCACAGTTATTGCTAATACAGTATTCCGAAGTCACAGACAGACTCCAGATTGTTTTGTGCTTTAAGGGTGTTTATTTAAGTGCTCAATATTGGAAGGGGTTGTAAAATGGTGAGGGGTGATGGCGGAGGAATGTCCATGGCAGAGTCCAGTCTATTAGTCTCACTGGTGTATTGCCCAAATGGGCATAGGAAGTGGAGCTGGGGCAGTTTAAGGATAGACAGGGTGACAAAGTGGGACAGTAGGATGACAATCAGGGTGGTCTCATTTCTTGGCGGGGGTATTGGCATCATTCTCTGTCTTTGTCCTGGATCTCAGGGACCATTTGCAAGATGGATCTCCATCTGCAGGGGGTGGGGTGCTGGTGTGGTGGTCCTATGGCGGTGCCTCCTGTCCACTAGCCCGGTGGAGGTGGTGGGCAGTTCATTGTCCAGGCTAGTGTCAGGGGCACCTTGTAGTGCCACAGTGTCCCTCCTGGTGTTGAGTACTTCCTTCAGCACCCCTACGATGGTGCCAAGGGTGGAATTGATGGTTCTGAGTTCCTCTCTGAAGCCCATATACTTTTCCTCCTGCAGGCGCTGGGTCTCCTTAAACTTGGCCAGTACCGTTGCTATCGTCTCCTGGGAGTGGTGGTAGGCTCCCATGATGGAGGAGAGGGCCTCGTGGAGAGTGGGTTCCCTGGGCCTGTCCGCTCCCTGTTGCACAGCAGCCCTCCCAGTTCCCCTGTGTTCCTGGGCCTCCGTCCCCTGGACCGTGTGCCTGCTACCACTGCCCCCAGGTCCCTGTTGTTGTTGGGGTGGTGGGTTAGCCTGGGTTCCCTGTAGTGCTGGACACACTGCTGATTGACGTGTCCTGGGGACGGAGTTATGGGCCCACTGGGTGGGTGCTGTGCTGGTGTTTCCAGAGGGGGGAAGCTCTGTAGTGGCCTGTGACTGGGTGTGGGGAACCGACTGTCCCGAGGTCCCCGATGGGCCGGGCTGGTCATCTAGTTCCAGTTGGACAGAGGTGCTGTCATCACTGTGGGCCTCTTCTGTAGGTGGTGTGGACATGTGTGGACCCTCCTGTCCGGTGACGTTGGGTAGGGGTCCTGCAGGGGTATAAAAGCATGATTATTGCATCTGTGTGTGTCAAGGTGTGCAATGGGTGGGTGACCGTGTACCCCAGTGCTAGCATTCCTGTGTGGGACCTTGTGTGATGATGGTTTAGGGGGGTGTATGGGTATGTGCAGTGGGCATGCTTTAGTGATGGGTGTCCATGCTTTTTTGTTGCATGCAGGGCTTGGTGTTAGGATGTCTGGTTTGTGATGTTGGGACATTTGTGAGGAGTTAGAGTGATGGGGTTGAGGGTGGGGATATGTGGTGGCATGCAGCTAGGGCGGAGGATGTAATAGTTAAGATTTGACTTAACAGAGTCCATTCCTCTACCTACTTGACGCCCTCAGGATGCAGAATCGCCAAGACCTGCTCCTCCCATGTTGTTAGTTGAGGGGGAGGAGGTGGGGGTCCGCAGCCAGTCCGCTGAACCACCAGGTGGTGTCTGGAGACCACGGAACGCACCTTCCCCCGTAGGTCGTTCCACCTCTTCCTGATGTCCTCCCGATTTCTTGGGTGCTGTCCCACTGCGTTTACCCTGTCCACTATTCTTCACCAAAGCTTCATCTTCCTTGCAATTGAGCTGTGCTGCACCTGTGAGCCGGACGATTTCCTCCACCATGACCCTGAGCTCATCCTCCGAGAACCTGGGGTGTCTTTGCCGTGCCATGGGGTGGTGTAGGTGATTTTTGGGGTGATGTGTGGGGTGATAAGTGTGCAGATATGTAGTGGGGTGTTGTGTGAGGTGCGTGGAAGTTATGTGGGTGATGGTGTTGTGTGCCTGTGGATGCTAGTGTTGTTGATGGTGGTGTCTCTCTCTGGCTTTCGTTCGTGAATTGTGGTCGTAAGGGTTTGTGGGTGATGTGGGTGTGTGTTTAATATACTGTAGTATTGGGTGTGTGGGAGTGGTGTGTGTATCAGGTGTGTGTATTTCGAATTGTCCAATGTTGTAGTGTTTTGTATATGTGTGTGTATTTTGAGCGCGGCGGTGTGTACCGCCAATGGAATACCGCGGTTGAAAGACCGCTGTGTGGGTTCATGGGTCTTGATAGTGTGGGCGTTTTTCTGTTGGCGTGACGGTGGAGGATTTGTTTTTGCCAGATTATCACTGACCTTCGGTGTGGCGGACTTGTGTGGGTGTCTGAATTTTGGCGGATTCCGAGCTGTAGGTCATAATAGCTGTGGCGGAATTCCGCAGCTGTGGCGGTGTGTTGGCGGTCTTCTGCACGGCGGTAAGCCCCTTTTACCACCAATGTTGTAATGAGGGCCATAGTTATCTAATATTGCACTATTACACTCATTTTCATCCATTCCTTTTGTCCTTGCGTTATTCCTGAGGGTTAAGGGGTGTTTATGCAATGTTGTTGCATCTGTTTGTGTGTATGGTGTTGGGGGTGAGGGTAGGGGTGGGGGTGTTGCGTGTTGCGTGTATGTGTCACTCTCTTTTTCCTCCCCCCCTCCCTTGTGTGCTAGGTGCAGTACTCACCGTGGTCTTCTTCGCCGGCGTTCGTGTTCCTGGTGTATGAGAAGGTAGACCAGCAGTGGGAAAAAGTGCACCTCGGGCTCCATGGCGCCGTGGTTCTTTCTTGAGTGTCGCGAGTCGTTTTCCTTCAGTGTTCTGTTTCCACTGTGCTTTTGATGGTGTTGGTACCGCCCCAGAAAAGCTGGCTGATTGGCGTATTGTAATGCTGTGGGTGGTACATTGTCTTCCACCTGGCTGTTGGTGGTTGCCGCCACAGTGTTTGTTGCTACCGCCATGGCGGTGGGTGTGTTAAAGTGGCTGTTTGTGTTGGCGATTTCCGCCGTGGTCATGATTCCATTTTTTTTGCCACTGGCCTATTGGCGGTGTTACCGCCGATTTATCACCGACCGCCAGGGTTGTATTGAGGGCCTAAATCTGCTGGCAAATGTCGCAACAAAGGACATATTGCTTTGTCTGTTTTTACAGGCTTGGCCACTAGAAGCGTTTCTGTAAGAGTGTTACTGTGGCAGCAATACCAGCATATGCAGAAGCGACAACCTCATGCGATCCTTTTATCAGATCTAATCTCTGGTCTTGATTGGGGATCACTCGATCTCCAACCCCAGAAAATGTTGCATAGGCAACTTTCTGTGCACTGATGTGGTAAGAGTATTTTGTAGGTCATGCTTTTGGAAGAGGCTTGCCTTCAGCTGAAGCTTTCATGGCAGTCAGAATTTCATTATCCAGTCTCGTCTGAGAATGAGTCACTGCAGCCACAGAAGCCATAGCTACTGCTGATTTGGCTGCTTCATCAGTCAAAGTATTGCTGATAATGTGTACTCCTACACGTTGGTGGCCCAATGTATGTACTACTTGTACACAAGGTAGATTATCCTTGAGATCAGCCACCCACCCCTACAGAGTTCTGTGTTTTATGGTGTTCCCTTTGGAGTCTCTAAACCTGTTCAGTTGCCAATGATTAAGGTAATCATTGTAGGACTAGATGCAGTAGTATGAGTCACAGACAATCAAAATGAGGAAACCTGTCTCTGTGTGTTCTACCGCTAAGATAAGGGCTTTCAACACAGCCATTTAAGTTGTGCAGTCCCCTAGGGTTTGTGTGAAGGTATTGTGAGGGTGGAATACACCATCCTTCATCACTCCGGTCATGGCTGTACAAGCGGCTGAGTATTGATGCTTGGTACCTACAGCTGGTTGTGCTGAACCATTCGTGTAAATGACAGCATGGTATCTGTCAAGTGAGGGGTACTCCTGTTCGTACTGGAGAAATTCTTGTGTCTTAAGTTTTGGATCAAAGATATAGGGGGTTATTCTAACTTTGAAGGAGTGTTAATCCGCCCCAAAAGTGACGGTAAAGTGACGGATATACCACCAGCCGTATTACGAGTTCCATAGGATATAATGGACTCGTAATACTGCTGGTGGTAAATCCGTCACTTTTCCGTCACTTTTGGGACGGATTAACACCTCCTCCAAAGTTAGAATAACCCCCATAATCTGCATCGGTGGCAGTCAGGGAGGTTGCCCACTGAGTCCAGAGTGGATGTAATGCTTTAGCGTTAGGAACGCTTGCTTTGGAGACTGCCTCTACGGCTGCCACTGGGGTAACAACAATGATGCATTTTCATTGGGCAGGTGGCCACTCCTTAATGACAGCCATCTGAACTGCAGTTAAAAGATATTCTGTGGGTGCAAAATGTTGTTCTGCTTTGGAGTATAAATGTGATTTATATAATTTGGGCACTGTGTCACCCTCGTTAAAAGTGACATAAGTGAACGCAATGACACCAGCAATTATTCTGATGACCAAATTAGTTTTCTTGTCATGGATGTGCAAGTGTTTTGCTTCTAGCATGTCCTGTTGCAATTCCCTATGGATGTGTGTGTGTTCAACTGTCCAGTGTCTGGTAGAAACATCAAGGCATATTGTCATAAAGTGGCTTGATACGTTGTGCATAGTCGGGGATATATGTTCTGCCAAATTTAAAGAAACCAAGAAAAGACTGCAGTTTCTTGATTGTGTTTGGTGGTTGGAGTTAAGCACATTTTCTAGAAAGAGCGGGCCAGGCTCTTGCCCTCGTTTGATAGCTCATATCCCAGGAATAATATGCTGAGAAAGGATATTTTAGTTTTCCTAAAATTAAATTTGTAACCAAGGGCTGCGAATCCTAGAATGACCCTATTGACCCTGACAAGATGAATGTTGAGGTCATCATCTGTGAGATAGATGTCATCATTGTAAGACAATTCCTCTGGACCAATATCATGTAATATTGATGTTATATGGGCTGAGAACAGCCCTGGGCGGTTCTTCTACACTTGGGACAAAGAGCAGAAGCATTTCTTCAGCCAAATGAGAATGCACGCAGGTCCCGACTTTCATGTGCTAAGTTCTGGCAGAAAAAACTGTTGGAAATATCCAATGTTGTCTTGTATTTTTTGTGCACTATGTTATTAATTAGCGCTGTTCTATGTCAATTTTGTATAGCGTATGTGCGTGAGTTACTGTTTAATAATCTAAGACCATTCTGTATAAATGGGCTGGTTTTGCAACGGGGAATAACTGGTTATTCATTACAGAGACACAGGGCTCAATTACTCCCTGGTACTTAAGCTGAGTGAGGATCTCCCTCACTGGAGCTTTTGCTTCATATTTAACAGGATATTGTGGCCGAGGCTGGGGTGTAGACCTGATAGGTATAACATGGCAAGGATAATCCTTGTCCCAACCTACATGATTGCAGTACAACTCAGGTGCCTGAGCTAAAGCCCAATTGACAGTGTAGGCTTGTTTTACCACTTCTGGAACAAGATCAGAGAAAGAAGGCAAAATTACATCTTCCCCATGTGGGTGCTGGCGGATGTGCTCGGGGGAACAGTCCCTGTCGGCCAGCAGGATGTCACAACTAAGTTCATCCCAGAATATCACACCAATGGTGCGCTCTATCTCCCCCTCAATTTGGAGATTTAAATCATAAACCCTGCGGGTGGGAGTACGCGCCCGTCCTCAGTCTAAACAGCAATGTAATTGCTAGTTACTGTCACATCCAGATGACCTTTCAGGCTCCTGCAACATATTGTGACTTCTGCTGTGCTGTCTAACAGTGTCACTGCCCGCATATTGTTCTTCAGCAATGTTCTCAAGTGTAAGGGCATTTTTAATTGACAGTGCTGCCACCTTTTTCTTTTCAAACTGTGGCTTTTGTTGTGGGGACTTGTCATAAGACTGTGGTGAGTCTTTCTTCTGTTTCACATAGTCAGGACATTGGTCTGACTGGCTCACTATCGCGCAACATGTATCCGGTGCGTCCTGAAAGGAACAAGAAGGACGTAAATGAGTATATCTGTCAGGATTTTATATTTTCTCTATTTCTGAGAGTATATTTCCTGTCGGAGTTCTCTGGGTGTGGAGAATCAGCTCTCTGATTTCATCTGTCTTTTTTAAATTGCTTTTGTTTATCCCAGCACTTTTTAGAACCCGCCTGTCCTTGTTTAGTAAGTTCCTTAAGGGTGGTACTCTGTATTTCAAGCTTTTTTGGCTTGGCTCCCAAACTATCCTGTCCTATACTGGTATAGGTGTCAGAAATTATTTTCGGTAGTTGTTGCTACTGGTCCAAATGTGGAATCTCTCAGAGGCGCTGTTGTATATCTAGTGCTACCACTTCCCTTTTAATGTTACTGAGTATGATTGAGGAGACTGCGTCAAAGTTACGCATTCATTTCATCCCCAGACCTAGGGCTGGAGCAGCCCCGTGCTCATTCTGAATTTGTTTTAACACTTCTGGTAAAATGGCAAGTGCCGGGGTACCATGTGTGATAGTCTATATTGCAGTGAAGACTGTACCCCATGTGTTGCAATCATCCACCAGGTGAACCATCCCGAAGGGCAAGCACATTGTGAGAATTCTATGTTTTCCTGTGGTCCCGTGTGGGGAAACACAGCTTCCAGCTGATTTGTTTCTGGGCTATCCAGAACAGGATTTTCTCTCGTTCTGTGGGCACTTTACCCATGATAGAATGTACTGTTTGTGGATTAATCCCAGTAGTAGTCAACTGGTATCCAGCAGGTGCTGGTGGTACTGAACCCACTGATGTAGTGTTCAGAGTTCGCATTACAAATTGAACAAGTCATCTATATAGTGTTACTAGCTCAATGTATAAATTGCGCAGATCAGCTGCCTGCATGTTTTGTATACCCGGGTGAGGTGTATATGTGGCAAACATAGGCCACGTTTGTCCTTCGTTACCTAGGGGTCCTCATCTAACGGGTTGTATTACATGTGGTAGGGCGCCATTAAACCAGTTTTGATGTTCTTGATCAGTAATCGGTATTTAAAGATACTGGTACGCTTGGTACCGTTGAGGTACGTTTGCAATTCTGTATGTGTGGAATGTGAATTATCTTTGGTCTTCCTCAGGAAAGGTGACCCAAGAGTAGAATGTTTCTGTTTGGTGAGCTTCACTAGCTTCTACTATGAATGTGACATCCCCACCCTCGTCTGTTAAGCCATGCACTACTAGGTGCAGTGTTAATGCCTGACTACCATTCTCAAGAATGTCTATAGTGTTAGCCATATTGTGTAATGGGTAAAGAGACGAAATACCAGCTGGAGAGAAAAAGTCCTTTAAATAGTTTGAGCTTGAACAACCTACAGCCTAATTTGGTGCTCCCTGTTCTGCTAAGATATTCCCCAAGACCATGAACGTCTCTGTATATTGGTACTTAAAGTACCTGTTGTATGTGAGACAGTGATACTCAGGGTATGTGCTAATTAGTGCCTAAACACCATAATTGGTGGTGCCATGTCATAGTTTAACTCTTGCTCTAGGCAAGACTGCTGGGTTAAGGATGATAGTACTTATGATTGTAGGTGACTATGCCAGTCCTACAACAAGTCACAACTGTCGTCCCAACCCTCCCAGCTCACATGCAGTACCTCACCAAAAATCCAACCAGTAAAAGGTGATTTGTGGAAGCCTTTACACATGGACTCAAGAATGCAACATCTCAGAAAGTGTTGTGGTTAAACGGAGATTACCCCTTTCTCACATGAACAACATGTCTCAATCAAACACAGGCAATAAAATAGATGCAGTAAAGTTTCAATAGGTTTAATTTAACAAAACTGCAATCTACAATAAGTTGCATGGGCCTCAACAATAAGGATAATGAATAATGAATAATGCAAGAAACAGAAAGAAACAGAATTGTGAACACAAGAATTATTAATACAAAGATCCCCACCATCCTGCAATAAGATGGAATGACATGAGATATGTAATATGTCCTAATGCCTTATCACAATGAACCTAATCTCTAACCTAAAGAGAGTTAGGTTTGTTAAACTTAATCTGCCAGTGCCATGTCCCTAGGAAGAGCCCCCCCAACCCTTGTTACCTTGAAATGAGATCTCTAGCTCAGACTCCGTAGAGACACGAAGACTGGGTCTGCGACAAGGCGACATGGCACATGGATAGAGTTGATGACATCTGGTAGGAATCTCCCTGACTATCTGCCTATGTGAGGTGAATTTATACAGGTCAGCTCAGACTCCTGACGTAGCTCTGTTCCCAAACAATAGATAACAAGAGGTGCTTGGGGGCAGCAATTACATAAACAATGCCTTGAAAGCCCAAAGTAGGAAAGTACCTAATGTGAATACCTACATCTTATCTATCTATTGGCGCTGAAAGTGAAGCCTTAGAAGAGTGGCACTGATAGCACAACACTAAAACTTTGTCCTAACTAAAAACAATGCAGCCATCTTAGAAAATATAATTAAATAATTGCACTAAAACAGAGCAAGCTAAGTAGGGTAAAAATCACCAGGTGACGGGGTCTGCAAGCCAGAAGGCTAATCTAACTCCTGTTTCCCGTTTAAAACAAGATAGGATTCACTACAGAACCAGACCCAGAGCCCAGTCAGCCTGGTGAAGCATGGGAGTCCTCTCCAGGAACTCTGTGAAATTGCAGTCCAGCACACGGATCCCATGAGGGCTCCACTTGAGCTCTAGCCTGGGGCACAGCCAGAGCTTTTCACGCCACCAAGAGCATAGACTGGCCACCTGGGCTGCCAGGACCTTTATATCATCCAGGGGAAGCACCTGTAAGTAACCTACACCCTTGTCCTGTTACTATAGAAGAGGTCTAATAACCATTCCAGGGCTTGAAAAATCCACTTGACCACTTGCATTGGCAAGTCTTATTTGATCAGGTCAACCTATACTCGTTGACACTGAACAGGTGTTTTCCTTTCAGTTGAAAAGTGGAGGGACAATAAGTCAATAATGAGTTCAAAAGTCAGATTTTTCTAACAATTAATTTTCCTTCTGATTGCAGAGTTCCAGGACTTTGTAAGATGAACTGTGTGACCTGCTGCTTAGAATGTAAAATAAAAGGATATAGGGTGTCAGGTTTTTCCTAACACACAACATTTAAATGACTAAGTCAACTGTGCAAGCATTTCAAAATATATTTCAGTAGTTGTGAAAGCCCATTTTTTATATTTCTGTGTGATGAAAAAATATTTTAATAGGATGAAAACAAATCAGAATACTTTACATGTTGATGTGCAAAGGATATGTTCTCTGAAACCCAATTTTCACAGATTGTTAATACACCATATAGTTTTATCAGTGAAGCTGAATGTTGTGGAGGGGTTTTTGTTCATTTCTTGTAAAGTTAGTGTGTGTAGATGACAATATGTTACCACATCATGGTTTAGTAATATATTTATTAAAATTGAGTGTTTAAACAAACTGAGAAACACTTCTGCCCGATAGCAGTGTTGTTAGTAAACTAAAAGAAGTCCTAGGTTATGTGGGCTAGACCTAATGGGTATGTGGGCTAGATTCTTGTGATGCATGCAGCAAACTTTAGTCTACATAATCAAACAAAAGAGTTTTTTTGTAGTGCAGAAATGCTGAGCTCACATTTTTGAAGGTGCAATCAAACGTGAGAATTAAGAAGGCGACTCTGTAAACTATTTGCCTAGGATCAGACAATTTGAGACCCGTTTACGGGTCAGGAACATTACAGTTAGGTCGAGTAGATTAGTTACGTTACTCAACCTGCAGGTCTAGTAAAATTGTTATGATTTTTCGAGCCCTGCATTCTTTTAATCCATGCACACAAAGCGACAAAAAAGGGACATTCAAGAGACATTTAAGAGAATATATACAGTCTCCTGGAGCCCTGACTGGGCTTGAAACCTCAAAAGAGCCCTCTTTGGGACTTCTAGGGCAGCTCAGAATTATGAACACTAAGCCAACACCAGAAATGATGTCTTGTTTATTTACTCTAAGTACAAAGCATCATCAGTGACATTGGCATGGAATATTTTGCACCACTTTGCACCACCTATGTCGGTGTGGTAAATGTCTCGGGCATAATTTCACAAATCCCTTATTATCATTTCATACAGCCCTAGACACAAAGGCCTCATTCCCAAGCCCTTTGCACCGTTGTTGTATCATTTATTTTTTTTATTCAGCAGTGGCGCTAGTACTGCACTACACTGCTACATATTTATAAACTGACACATTGGGCCCTGCGTCACATTATTCCTGTGCAAGGTAGGATGTATGTAGGGTAGGCATTCCCATGGAAATAGCCATGTAGAATTTACCCAGTGAAATTCAAAACTTTTCACTGCATCACTCGACAACTTTACTGCATCAAAATTTTACTTCCTGCTCAGACCAGACGTAAAATTGATGCAGGGCTTTTTCTAATGGAACTCTCCTCTCATTGCTGAAGTTGTGTTAATTTTTAACAACACAACTCCTGCAATGCGTCACTTTAGTGTCAACAGATGCATCAGAATCTCTGTGAAAACATGCACCATGGAGCTCTGTATTGTACATACAGCACACCCATGGCGTTGTTAGGGGATGTGTGGGAGGTGCAAGAAATCTGATGCATCAATGACTATGCATCCGTTTCTTATAAATGAGACCCGAAGAGTTTTCCTGCTCCATTCTGAGTAGTGTGAAAGCAAAAATATATACATGGCTGTAAAATATCGGCAAAAGGAGACAGGGATGCTGAGCAGCGTGACATGCAGAGATCGAAATACCTCTTACAACATTCTACAACATTAGGGGGCTACCTACATACAGGGGGACCTCAAGTGGGTTTATCCCAATTTTTAAGTTTAAGCACTTCTATACACATTCTTCTTACAGTTAGGATAACTCATGACAATGTACATGGATTTACCCAAACATAACTAGTAGTCCTCTTGTGAAGGTGCCAACATAAAAACTGTAGAAGAAAATTAGCTGTCACCTACTGTCAATCAAATCATGGCCTGATGATGTGGACAGTAGTAGCTTGTGATACAAAATAACAAATGTCGGTGTATCCTTATTCCCAATAATGTCCAGAAATCTTTCCACATGTAGCACACCTGTCAAGAGACCTACGACACCAGCATTCTGCACAGGAAAACATATCAGGTCGGCGAAAATTATTAAATGAGGAGCAAAATGTCACATGGCAATCTTGTTAGAGAAATATTACCTTACAGCAATCATTAGACCAAGTGGCAACGAACACTTTTGGCCCTGTGGTTTTTGCTTCATCCCAGTGCCCTGAAATTAAAAGTGGAAAAACATTAGCATAGGTGTTCACTGGTTTAAGCTGTATTGGGGAGTTTTTTAAACAGCTCCCTTTAAAGGAGTTCCGAAGACTACAAAAGCACCACAAACAAGGGTTCTCTGAGTTGATAAGCAAACTGTACTCTGACTTTGCCACCAGGAGGCCAACTGAGGCCTTAGCTGTGCTTCATAAAATCTGGAGCATGATATGAGGCAACCTAACAACACAAAGCGTAAGGTATCATGACCTAACACAACTTAACAACACGTCATGAGTAACACTTCTACTAATAATATACTAGAGATCATTCATAACGCAAAATCAAATTGCTAGCATCGCTATCCGCTTAATGTATGATGGTGCATTGTTTCCTTTTGTTCTTAAAACTTCTGGATAATCAACTCATCTAGTTACATTACTTTTCCCTTGAAACTGTAGTATGTGATGACGTTGTGCTCTATACTGCTTCTGGAAAATAAATATTACATATTCCAAATTAATCTTACAGGGACTATATGGATGGAACAGATTTTAAGTTTGATTTATTATGAAGGGTATCTTAATAAAACAGAAACCACCGAAACGATCAACCGTGTTCCCGGTCTTGAAAATAATGTGAGAAAAGTGAATTTTGAGCAGCGACCATCGCCTCGTCTTTTTGGATCGCATCTACCATATTATTTGACTCCGAGAGGTCTGAAAGAGAAAAAGGCAAAGGTATGAAACAAGGAGTGTGCATAAAACCTGGTACTGTTTTAACACCGCTTGTAGAAAATATGATGTTGTGTTTGCTTTTGAAGGCGGCATCCCTTTTGAATAATTGTTTATATTGGTTCAGTCTCTTTAGTATTGGTATTATGACCTTGCTGAAGAGGGCTTTAAATCTTGAGTGGGAGAGCTAACACATTCCCAGGATCAATGTGGGATTTTAATTCAGCTTGTTGCCCTGCTGTGATCAACCTGATAAAGATCAGAAAATCCCACTGGTAACACTTTCCTATATGTAATGCAAATGAATCAGGGAGGATACTTTATAAAATTCAAATGTTAAAATCAAAACATTCTATTGCTTGAATAAATCGAAAAAAAATGTATTATATCATATATTTTATCATACATACAATTGCACATCAATCATTAAAGTACACATTTTACAAGTAAAGTGATTTGCAGATCCCACATCCTGAAGGCTTGATAGGAATCCCTTGTAGAGTGGAGTCTGGTAAGTTAAACCTATGTATGTCTCACTAATCACAAATGGATTTCTTGCCCATAGCTTAGCTGTTCAGAATGTTTCTAGAACTTATCTAAACATAAATTTAGAAATTTAATTTTCCAAAATACCTTGGGACATATTTAGGAGCCCCTAGCCCCATTCCAATGCCACATTAGACGGCCAAAAATGCCACGCCATATTTACAAAGTGGCGCAATGCATGCATTGTGCATCACTTTGTAACCCTTTGCGCTACATTATGCCTGCGCCAAGCATAATATATGCAAAGAGGGCATTCTCCTATTGGGGCAGCGGCAAAATATGGCACAAGGAAATCAAAGAGATTCCCTTGCAACATTTTTTTGCCACTTTTAACACCTGCTCAGGGCAGGCGTTAAACGGAGGCTTCCATTGGTTACATTGGGCCTCTGGGTGCTTTGCAGGATAAGCATCAGAATTTTTTACAATAATACTAATCCTGCAAAGTGCCAGACTAGCATCAAAAATTCTAAAGCAAGTCCCCTAAATACCACCATGGTGCACCGCATTTTAAATATGGCACACACATGGTGGTGTTAGGGGAGGCAAACTCACTGAACTGGTCAGTGAACAGTTCTGCCACCTCGTAGCTCCACCGGCAAGTGAAGCCCTTCCCTCCCTGAACTCTGACCTCTGTCAGAAGTTCGAGGCCCTCTTCCACCCACAGGCTTCTGCCTGCGCCTCATCCCTGGTGTATAGTGGGAGAGCTCTGCTCTTCTGCTAGGCTGTCCTCTGCATCTTTTCTCTTTTTTCCTCTTTTTGTCCTCTTTTTATTCTTTTTGTGCTGTTCCTTTTGTGCCTTTCGCTTTCTGTGCTTTTTCCCTCTCTTCCTAATTTTTTCCCCTCACTCTGCTCTATCTCTCTCATCACTCTCGCTGTCCCCCCTCTCTCACTCCCCGCCACTGCTGCCCCTGCAGCCCCACCCCCTCCTCTCTCTTGCACTCCATCCCTGCTGATGCGGCCCACCCCCTTTTTTAGCATCATTTCCTGCTCCCGCCTCTCAGCTGTCCTCTCCCCCCCCACTTATTATTGGCCGCTGGCGCACCAAAGGTGTACCTAAGGCAAGCTCGTCTGTGTCAGGAATCCCCAAGGTGCCGCCTGCATTATCTGTCAGCATCCCCAGAGATTAGGGTTAAATCATATCTCTGTTCTTGATAAACCTTCATGTTTCTAAGTAAACATAATGTGCTGTATTACACAATTGGTTTTATCAGTGCTTGTTTTATCAATGCTTGTTTGCTAATGCGAGCAGGTGAGATCAACCCCTTCCTCAAGAAACCCTCAGCAGACCCCACCTCAAAAACTTCAGACCCATCTCCCTACTTCCATTTCCTGTGAAAGTCATTGAAAAAGCAGAGAAACTCAAGGAACAATTGGTTCCCCCCTTATGCAGGCCCCCAGGCCCCTCCACAGAATATGCCACCCTGGGTTTGGCCCTCCCCTTACGGGCCACCCAACCAGTTCCAACCCCCAATGTATCCTGCACCACCAGTCACCTGGGCTTACCCTAATGCTCCTTTTTTGAGCAAAAGGCCCTGGATAAGGAAGGGGAAGGAAAAAGGGAGTGATCTGGAATTTAGGAGAGGTACAACCAGACAACGAGACCCCCAGCACAAGCAAGATGTAAGCAATAGATCTACTACTGTCATTAACCTGAGCCCTAAGATTCTGAAAGATAATGAGCTAAAAGCACTAGAGAAGGGTCTGGGTTTCGTCCCCACTCCTAAGCTGGACATTTTCAAGTTGAGAATTGAGATGGCTGACTTTTTCCGAAAGATAAGACAAAAAACGTTCTTCCTGAACCATCCCAACCCACCATCGGGCAGGACAGGAACACAGGTTTACATCCCAAATCTAAGTTCACCCCCCTGTGTCAACAAATGCCACCCAAAGTACTGGCTTTAGAGAAATCAGTTAACCAATAAATAGACAATCTGCAAACAGACCAGAGTGAGGTTTTCCACAACATCAGTACGCATGAAATAGCAGCCCTAAATGACCTGATTAATGACTCCTCACTCGTTGTGAAACCAGCCGACAAGGGAGGTTCCATAGTCATAATTCCAAAAGTCATGTATGAGGAGGAATGCTTACGCTTACTATGAAACATCCATCACTACAAGAAACTGTCCAAGGACCCTACATCAGAAATAAAAGAAGAGATAACCTTTCTAACCAGGAAGGGCCTAGAAAATGGCTGGATAACCAAACATGAGGGAGCTTTTCTTAACCCCTTAGCTGCTGGGCCTTTCCCCCCCCAGTGCTGAGCCCTTTTTTGGCTATTTGGGGTAGTTCGCGCTTAGGGCTTCATAACTTTTTGTCCACATAAGCTAACCACGCCAAATTTGCGTCCTTTTTTCCCAACATCCTAGGGATTCTAATGGTACCCAGAGTTTGTGGTTTCCCCTGGAGGAGACCAAGAAAATAGCCAAAATACAGTGAAAATTTTGTTTTTTCCAAAAAAATGGGAAAAAAGGGCTGCCGAAGAAGGCTTGTGGTTTTTTCCCTGAAAATGCCATCAACAAAGGGTTTCTGGTGCTGAAATCACTAGCTTCCCACCTTTCAGGAACAGGCAGACTTGAATCAGAAAACCACATTTTTCAACACAAATTTGGCATTTTACTGGGACATACCCCATTTTTACTATATTTGGTGCTTTCAGCCTCCTTCCAGTTAGTGACAGGAATGGGTGTGAAACCAATGCTGGATCCCGGAATGCTAAACATTTCTGAAAACTAGACAAAATTCTGAATTCAGAAAGGGGTCATTTGTGTAGATCCTACAAAGTTTTCCTACAGAAAATAATAGCTGAAATAAAAAAATATTGAAATTGAGCTGAAAACAACAGCCATTTTTCTTTATGTTTTACTCTGTAACTTTTTCCTGCGATGTCAGATTTCTGAAAGCAATATACCGTTTTGTCTGCTGGACTCTTCTGGTTGCGGGGATATAAAGGGCTTGTAGGTTCATCAAGAACCCTAGGTACCCAGAGCCAATAAATGAGCTGCACCCTGCAGTTGGTTTTCATTCTATACTGGGTATACAGCAATTGATTTGTTGAAATATGAAGAGTGAAAAAGAGGTATCAAGAAAACCTTTGCATTTCCAAAATGGGATCAAGATAAGGTTTTGAGGAGCAGTGGTTATTTGCACATCGCTGAATTCCGAGGTGCCCATACTAGCATGTGAATTGCAGGGCATTTCTCAAATAGACGTCTTTTTTACACACTCTCTTATATTTGGAAGGAAAAAACGTAGAGAAAGATAAGGGGCAATAACACTTGTTTTACTATTCTATGTTCCCCCAAGTCTCCCGATAAAAATGATACCTCACTTGTGTGGGTAGGCCTAGTGCCCGCGACAGGAAATGGCCCAAAACACAACATGGACACATCCTAATTTTTTTATAGAAAACAGAGCTGTTTTTTTCAAAGTGCATACCTGTAGATTTTGGCCTCTAGCTCAGCCGGCACCTAAGGAAACCTACCAAACCTGTGCATTTCTGAAAACTAGAGACCTAGGGGAATCCAAGGAGGGGTGACTTGTGGGGCTCGGACCAGGTTCTGTTACCCAAAATCCTTTGCAAACCTCATAATTTGGCTAAAAAAACACATGTTCCTCACATTTCTGTGGCAGAAAGTTCTGGAATCTGAGAGAAGCCACAAATTTCCTTCCACCCAGCGTTCCCCCAAGTCTCCCGATAAAAATGATACCTCACTTGTGTGGGTAGGCCTAGCGCCCGTGACAGGAAACGCCCCAACGCGCAACGTGGACACATACAAATTTTTGGAAGAAAACAGAGGTGTTTTTTGCGAAGTGCCTACCTGTAGATTTTGGCCTCTAGCTCAGCCGGCACCTAGGGAAACCTACCAAACCTGTGCATTTCTGAAAACTAGAGACCTAGGGGAATCCAAGGAGGGGTGACTTGCGGGGCTCGGACCAGGTTCTGTTACCCAGAATCCTTTGCAAACCTCAAAAAGTGGCTAAAAAAACAAGTTTTCCTCACATTTCGGTGACAGAAAGTTCTGGAATCTGAGAGGAGCCACAAATTTCCTTCCACCCAGCGTTCCCCCAAGTCTCCCGATAAAAATGATACCTCACTTGTGTGGGTAGGCCTAGCGCTCGCGACAGGAAACGCCCCAAAGCGCAACGTGGACACATACACATTTTTTGAAGAAAACAGAGGTGTTTTTTGCAAAGTGCCTACCTGTAGATTTTGGCCTCTAGCTCAGCCGGCACCTAGGGAAACCTACCAAACCTGTGAATTTCTGAAAACTAGAGACCTAGGGGAATCCAAGGAGGGGTGACTTGCGGGGCTCGGACCAGGTTCTGTTACCCAGAATCCTTTGCAAACCTCAAAAAGTGGCTAAAAAAACAAGTTTTCCTAACATTTCGGTGACAGAAAGTTCTGGAATCTGAGAGGAGCCACAAATTTCCTTCCACCCAGCATTCCCCCAAGTCTCCCGATAAAAATGATACCTCACTTGTGTGGGTAGGCCTAGCGCTCGCGACAGGAAACGCCCCAAAGCGCAACGTGGACACATCCAAATTTTTTGAAAAAAACAGAGGTGTTTTTTGCAAAGTGCCTACCTGTAGATTTTGGCCTCTAGCTCAGCCGGCACCTAGGGAAACCTACCAAACCTGTGCATTTCTGAAAACTAGAGACCTAGGGGAATCCAAGGAGGGGTGACTTGCGGGGTTCGGACCAGGTTCTGTTACCCAGAATCCTTCGCAAACCTCAAAAAGTGGCTAAAAAAACAAGTTTTCCTCACATTTCGGTGACAGAAAGTTCTGGAATCTGAGAGGAGCCACAAATTTCCTTCCACGCAGCATTCCCCCAAGTCTCCCGATAAAAATGATACCTCACTTGTGTGGGTAGGCCTAGCGCCCGCGTCAGGAAACGCCCCATAGAGCAACGTGGACACATACAAATTTTTGGAAGAAAACAGAGGTGTTTGTTGCGAAGTGCCTACCTGTAGATTTTGGCCTCTAGCTCAGCCGGCACCTAGGGAAACCTACCAAACCTGTGCATTTCTGAAAACTAGAGACCTAGGGGAATCCAAGGAGGGGTAACTTGCGGGGCTCGGACCAGGTTCTGTTACCCAGAATCCTTTGCAAACCTCAAAAAGAAGCTAAAAAAACAAGTTTTCCTCACATTTCGGTGACAGAAAGTTCTGGAATCTGAGAGGAGCCACAAATGTCCTTCCACCCAGCGTTCCCCCAAATCTCCCGATGAAAATGATACCTCACTTGTGTGGGTAGGCCTAGCGCCCGCGACAGGAAACGCCCCAAAGCGCAACGTGGACACATACAAATTTTTGGAAGAAAACAGAGGTGTTTTTTGCGAAGTGCCTACCTGTAGATTTTGGCCTCTAGCTCAGCCGGCACCTAGGGAAACCTACCAAACCTGTGCATTTCTGAAAACTAGAGACCTAGGGGATTCCAAGGAGGGGTGAATTGCGGGGCTCGGGCCAGGTTCTGTTACCCAGAATCCTTTGCAAACCTCAAAAAGAGGCTAAAAAAACAAGTTTTCCTCATATTTCGGTGACAGAAAGTTCTGGAATCTGAGAGGAGCCACAAACTTCCTTCCACCCAGCATTTCCCCAAGTCTCCCGATAAAAATGATACCTCACTTGTGTGGGTAGGCCTAGCGCCCGCGACAGGAAACGCCCCAAAGCGCAACGTGGACACATACAAATTTTTGGAAGAAAACAGAGGTGTTTTTTGCGAAGTGCCTACCTGTAGATTTTGGCCTCTAGCTCAGCCGGCACCTAGGGAAACCTACCAAACCTGTGCATTTCTGCAAACTAGAGACCTAGGGGAATCCAAGGAGGGGTGACTTGCGGGGCTCGGACCAGGTTCTGTTACCCAGAATCCTTTGCAAACCTCAAAAAGTGGCTAAAAAAACAAGTTTTCCTCACATTTCGGTGACAGAAAGTTCTGGAATCTGAGAGGAGCCACAAATTTCCTTCCACCCAGCGTTCCCCCAAGTCTCCCGATGAAAATGATACCTCACTTGTGTGGGTAGGCCTAGCGCCCGCGACAGGAAACGCCCCAAAGCGCAACGTGGACACACACAAATTTTTGGAAGAAAACAGAGGTGTTTTTTGCGAAGTGCCTACCTGTAGATTTTGGCCTCTAGCTCAGCCGGCACCTAGGGAAAACTACCAAACCTGTGCATTTCTGAAAACTAGAGACCTAGGGGAATCCAAGGAGGGGTGACTTGCGGGGCTCGGACCAGGTTCTGTTACCCAAAATCCTTTGCAAACCTCAAAAAGAGGCTAAAAAAACAAGTTTTCCTCACATTTCGGTGACAGAAAGTTCTGGAATCTGAGAGGAGCCACAAACTTCCTTCCACCCAGCGTTCCCCCAAGTCTCCCGATAAAAATGATACCTCACTTGTGTGGGTAGGCCTAGCGCCCGCGACAGGAAACGCCCCAAAGCGCAACGTGGACACACACAAATTTTTGGAAGAAAACAGAGGTGTTTTTTGCGAAGTGCCTACCTATAGATTTTGGCCTCTAGCTCAGCCGGCACCTAGGGAAACCTACCAAACCTGTGCATTTCTGAAAACTAGAGACCTAGGGGAATCCAAGGAGGGGTGACTTGCGGGGCTCGGACCAGGTTATGTTACCCAGAATCCTTTGCAAACCTCAAAAAGAGGCTAAAAAAACAAGTTTTCCTCACATTTCGGTGACAGAAAGTTCTGGAATCTGAGAGGAGCCACAAACTTCCTTCCACCCAGCATTTCCCCAAGTCTCCCGATAAAAATGATACCTCACTTGTGTGGGTAGGCCTAGCGCCCGCGACAGGAAACGCCCCAAAGCGCAACGTGGACACATACAAATTTTTGGAAGAAAACAGAGGTGTTTTTTGCGAAGTGCCTACCTGTAGATTTTGGCCTCTAGCTCAGCCAGCACCTAGGGAAACCTACCAAACCTGTGCATTTCTGAAAACTAGAGACCTAGGGGATTCCAAGGAGGGGTGAATTGCGGGGCTCGGGCCAGGTTCTGTTACCCAGAATCCTTTGCAAACCTCAAAAAGAGGCTAAAAAAACAAGTTTTCCTCATATTTCGGTGACAGAAAGTTCTGGAATCTGAGAGGAGCCACAAACTTCCTTCCACCCAGCATTTCCCCAAGTCTCCCGATAAAAATTATACCTCACTTGTGTGGGTAGGCCTAGCGCCCGCGACAGGAAACGCCCCAAAGCGCAACGTGGACACATACAAATTTTTGGAAGAAAACAGAGGTGTTTTTGGCGAAGTGCCTACCTGTAGATTTTGGCCTCTAGCTCAGCCGGCACCTAGGGAAACCTACCAAACCTGTGCATTTCTGCAAACTAGAGACCTAGGGGAATCCAAGGAGGGGTGACTTGCGGGGCTCGGACCAGGTTCTGTTACCCAGAATCCTTTGCAAACCTCAAAAAGTGGCTAAAAAAACAAGTTTTCCTCACATTTCGGTGACAGAAAGTTCTGGAATCTGAGAGGAGCCACAAATTTCCTTCCACCCAGCGTTCCCCCAAGTCTCCCGATGAAAATGATACCTCACTTGTGTGGGTAGGCCTAGCGCCCGCGACAGGAAACGCCCCAAAGCGCAACGTGGACACACACAAATTTTTGGAAGAAAACAGAGGTGTTTTTTGCGAAGTGCCTACCTGTAGATTTTGGCCTCTAGCTCAGCCGGCACCTAGGGAAAACTACCAAACCTGTGCATTTCTGAAAACTAGAGACCTAGGGGAATCCAAGGAGGGGTGACTTGCGGGGCTCGGACCAGGTTCTGTTACCCAAAATCCTTTGCAAACCTCAAAAAGAGGCTAAAAAAACAAGTTTTCCTCACATTTCGGTGACAGAAAGTTCTGGAATCTGAGAGGAGCCACAAACTTCCTTCCACCCAGCGTTCCCCCAAGTCTCCCGATAAAAATGATACCTCACTTGTGTGGGTAGGCCTAGCGCCCGCGACAGGAAACGCCCCAAAGCGCAACGTGGACACACACAAATTTTTGGAAGAAAACAGAGGTGTTTTTTGCGAAGTGCCTACCTATAGATTTTGGCCTCTAGCTCAGCCGGCACCTAGGGAAACCTACCAAACCTGTGCATTTCTGAAAACTAGAGACCTAGGGGAATCCAAGGAGGGGTGACTTGCGGGGCTCGGACCAGGTTATGTTACCCAGAATCCTTTGCAAACCTCAAAAAGAGGCTAAAAAAACAAGTTTTCCTCACATTTCGGTGACAGAAAGTTCTGGAATCTGAGAGGAGCCACAAACTTCCTTCCACCCAGCATTTCCCCAAGTCTCCCGATAAAAATGATACCTCACTTGTGTGGGTAGGCCTAGCGCCCGCGACAGGAAACGCCCCAAAGCGCAACGTGGACACATACAAATTTTTGGAAGAAAACAGAGGTGTTTTTTGCGAAGTGCCTACCTGTAGATTTTGGCCTCTAGCTCAGCCAGCACCTAGGGAAACCTACCAAACCTGTGCATTTCTGAAAACTAGAGACCTAGGGGATTCCAAGGAGGGGTGAATTGCGGGGCTCGGGCCAGGTTCTGTTACCCAGAATCCTTTGCAAACCTCAAAAAGAGGCTAAAAAAACAAGTTTTCCTCATATTTCGGTGACAGAAAGTTCTGGAATCTGAGAGGAGCCACAAACTTCCTTCCACCCAGCATTTCCCCAAGTCTCCCGATAAAAATTATACCTCACTTGTGTGGGTAGGCCTAGCGCCCGCGACAGGAAACGCCCCAAAGCGCAACGTGGACACATACAAATTTTTGGAAGAAAACAGAGGTGTTTTTGGCGAAGTGCCTACCTGTAGATTTTGGCCTCTAGCTCAGCCGGCACCTAGGGAAACCTACCAAACCTGTGCATTTCTGCAAACTAGAGACCTAGGGGAATCCAAGGAGGGGTGACTTGCGGGGCTCGGACCAGGTTCTGTTACCCAGAATCCTTTGCAAACCTCAAAAAGTGGCTAAAAAAACAAGTTTTCCTCACATTTCGGTGACAGAAAGTTCTGGAATCTGAGAGGAGCCACAAATTTCCTTCCACCCAGCGTTCCCCCAAGTCTCCCGATGAAAATGATACCTCACTTGTGTGGGTAGGCCTAGCGCCCGCGACAGGAAACGCCCCAAAGCGCAACGTGGACACACACAAATTTTTGGAAGAAAACAGAGGTGTTTTTTGCGAAGTGCCTACCTGTAGATTTTGGCCTCTAGCTCAGCCGGCACCTAGGGAAAACTACCAAACCTGTGCATTTCTGAAAACTAGAGACCTAGGGGAATCCGAGGAGGGGTGACTTGCGGGGCTCGGACCAGGTTCTGTTACCCAGAATCCTTTGCAAACCTCAAAAAGAGGCTAAAAAAACAAGTTTTCCTCACATTTCGGTGACAGAAAGTTCTGGAATCTGAGAGGAGCCACAAACTTCCTTCCACCCAGCATTTCCCCAAGTCTCCCGATAAAAATGATACCTCACTTGTGTGGGTAGGCCTAGCGCCCGCGACAGGAAAAGCCCCAAAGCGCAACGTGGACACACACAAATTTTTGGAAGAAAACTGAGGTGTTTTTTGCGAAGTGCCTACCTGTAGATTTTGGCCTCTAGCTCAGCCGGCACCTAGGGAAACCTACCAAACCTGTGCATTTCTGCAAACTAGAGACCTAGGGGAATCCAAGGAGGGGTGACTTGCGGGGCTCGGACCAGGTTCTGTTACCCAGAATCCTTTGCAAACCTCAAAAAGTGGCTAAAAAAACAAGTTTTCCTCACATTTCGGTGACAGAAAGTTCTGGAATCTGAGAGGAGCCACAAATTTCCTTCCACCCAGCGTTCCCCCAAGTCTCCCGATGAAAATGATACCTCACTTGTGTGGGTAGGCCTAGCGCCCGCGACAGAAAACGCCCCAAAGCGCAACGTGGACACACACACATTTTTGGAAGAAAACAGAGGTGTTTTTTGCGAAGTGCCTACCTGTAGATTTTGGCCTCTAGCTCAGCCGGCACCTAGGGAAACCTACCAAACCTGTGCATTTCTGAAAACTAGAGACCTAGGGGATTCCAAGGAGGGGTGACTTGCGGGGCTCGGACCAGGTTCTGTTACCCAGAATCCTTTGCAAACCTCAAAAAGAGGCTAAAAAAACAAGTTTTCCTCACATTTCGGTGACAGAAAGTTCTGGAATCTGAGAGGAGCCACAAACTTCCTTCCACCCAGCATTTCCCTAAGTCTCCCGATAAAAATGATACCTCACTTGTGTGGGTAGGCCTAGCGCCCGCGACAGGAAACGCCCCAAAGCGCAACGTGGACACACACAAATTTTTGGAAGAAAACAGAGGTGTTTTTTGCGAAGTGCCTACCTGTAGATTTTGGCCTCTAGCTCAGCCGGCACCTAGGGAAACCTACCAAACCTGTGCATTTCTGCAAACTAGAGACCTAGGGGAATCCAAGGAGGGGTGACTTGCGGGGCTTCGACCAGGTTCTGTTACCCAGAATCCTTTGCAAACCTCAAAAAGTGGCTAAAAAAACAAGTTTTCCTCACATTTCGGTGACAGAAAGTTCTGGAATCTGAGAGGAGCCACAAATTTCCTTCCACCCAGCGTTCCCCCAAGTCTCCCGATGAAAATGATACCTCACTTGTGTGGGTAGGCCTAGCGCCCGCGACAGGAAACGCCCCAAAGCGCAACGTGGACACACACAAATTTTTGGAAGAAAACAGAGGTGTTTTTTGCGAAGTGCCTACCTGTAGATTTTGGCCTCTAGCTCAGCCGGCACCTAGGGAAAACTACCAAACCTGTGCATTTCTGAAAACTAGAGACCTAGGGGAATCCAAGGAGGGGTGACTTGCGGGGCTCGGACCAGGTTCTGTTACCCAGAATCCTTTGCAAACCTCAAAAAGAGGCTAAAAAAACAAGTTTTCCTCACATTTCGGTGACAGAAAGTTCTGGAATCTGAGAGGAGCCACAAACTTCCTTCCACCCAGCGTTCCCCCAAGTCTCCCGATAAAAATGATACCTCACTTGTGTGGGTAGGCCTAGCGCCCGCGACAGGAAACGCCCCAAAGCGCAACGTGGACACACACAAATTTTTGGAAGAAAACAGAGGTGTTTTTTGCGAAGTGCCTACCTGTAGATTTTGGCCTCTAGCTCAGCCGGCACCTAGTGAAACCTACCAAACCTGTGCATTTCTGCAAACTAGAGACCTAGGGGAATCCAAGGAGGGGTGACTTGCGGGGCTCGGACCAGGTTCTGTTACCCAGAATCCTTTGCAAACCTCAAAAAGAGGCTAAAAAAACAAGTTTTCCTCACATTTCGGTGACAGAAAGTTCTGGAATCTGAGAGGAGCCACAAACTTCCTTCCACCCAGCGTTCCCCCAAGTCTCCCGATAAAAATGATACCTCACTTGTGTGGGTAGGCCTAGCGCCCACGACAGGAAACGCCCCAAAGCGCAACGTGGACACATACAAATTTTTGGAAGAAAACAGAGGTGTTTTTTGCGAAGTGCCTACCTGTAGATTTTGGCCTCTAGCTCAGCCGGCACCTAGGGAAACCTACCAAACCTGTGCATTTCTGAAAACTAGAGACCTAGGGGATTCCAAGGAGGGGTGACTTGCGGGGCTCGGACCAGGTTCTGTTACCCAGAATCCTTTGCAAACCTCAAAAAGTGGCTAAAAAAAACAAGTTTTCCTCACATTTCGGTGACAGAAAGTTCTGGAATCTGAGAGGAGCCACAAATTTCCTTCCACCCAGCGTTCCCCCAAGTCTCCCGATGAAAATGATACCTCACTTGTGTGGGTAGGCCTAGCGCCCGCGACAGGAAACGCCCCAAAGCGCAACGTGGACACACACAAATTTTTGGAAGAAAACAGAGGTGTTTTTTGCGAAGTGCCTACCTGTAGATTTTGGCCTCTAGCTCAGCCGGCACCTAGGGAAAACTACCAAACCTGTGCATTTCTGAAAACTAGAGACCTAGGGGAATCCGAGGAGGGGTGACTTGCGGGGCTCGGACCAGGTTCTGTTACCCAGAATCCTTTGCAAACCTCAAAAAGAGGCTAAAAAAACAAGTTTTCCTCACATTTCGGTGACAGAAAGTTCTGGAATCTGAGAGGAGCCACAAACTTCCTTCCACCCAGCATTTCCCCAAGTCTCCCGATAAAAATGATACCTCACTTGTGTGGGTAGGCCTAGCGCCCGCGACAGGAAACGCCCCAAAGCGCAACGTGGACACACACAAATTTTTGGAAGAAAACAGAGGTGTTTTTTGCGAAGTGCCTACCTGTAGATTTTGGCCTCTAGCTCAGCCGGCACCTAGGGAAACCCACCAAACCTGTGCATTTCTGCAAACTAGAGACCTAGGGGAATCCAAGGAGGGGTGACTTGCGGGGCTCGGACCAGGTTCTGTTACCCAGAATCCTTTGCAAACCTCAAAAAGTGGCTAAAAAAACAAGTTTTCCTCACATTTCGGTGACAGAAAGTTCTGGAATCTGAGAGGAGCCACAAATTTCCTTCCACCCAGCGTTCCCCCAAGTCTCCCGATGAAAATGATACCTCACTTGTGTGGGTAGGCCTAGCGCCCGCGACAGGAAACGCCCCAAAGCGCAACGTGGACACACACACATTTTTGGAAGAAAACAGAGGTGTTTTTTGCGAAGTGCCTACCTGTAGATTTTGGCCTCTAGCTCAGCCGGCACCTAGGGAAACCTACCAAACCTGTGCATTTCTGAAAACTAGAGACCTAGGGGATTCCAAGGAGGGGTGACTTGCGGGGCTCGGACCAGGTTCTGTTACCCAGAATCCTTTGCAAACCTCAAAAAGAGGCTAAAAAAACAAGTTTTCCTCACATTTCGGTGACAGAAAGTTCTGGAATCTGAGAGGAGCCACAAACTTCCTTCCACCCAGCATTTCCCCAAGTCTCCCGATAAAAATGATACCTCACTTGTGTGGGTAGGCCTAGCGCCCGCGACAGGAAACGCCCCAAAGCGCAACGTGGACACACACAAATTTTTGGAAGAAAACAGAGGTGTTTTTTGCGAAGTGCCTACCTGTAGATTTTGGCCTCTAGCTCAGCCGGCACCTAGGGAAACCTACCAAACCTGTGCATTTCTGCAAACTAGAGACCTAGGGGAATCCAAGGAGGGGTGACTTGCGGGGCTCGGACCAGGTTCTGTTACCCAGAATCCTTTGCAAACCTCAAAAAGTGGCTAAAAAAACAAGTTTTCCTCACATTTCGGTGACAGAAAGTTCTGGAATCTGAGAGGAGCCACAAACTTCCTTCCACCCAGCGTTCCCCCAAGTCTCCCGATAAAAATGATACCTCACTTGTGTGGGTAGGCCTAGCGCCCGCGACAGGAAACGCCCCAAAGCGCAACGTGGACACACACAAATTTTTGGAAGAAAACAGAGGTGTTTTTTTTGCGAAGTGCCTACCTGTAGATTTTGGCCTCTAGCTCAGCCGGCACCTAGTGAAACCTACCAAACCTGTGCATTTCTGCAAACTAGAGACCTAGGGGAATCCAAGGAGGGGTGACTTGCGGGGCTCGGACCAGGTTCTGTTACCCAGAATCCTTTGCAAACCTCAAAAAGAGGCTAGAAAAACAAGTTTTCCTCACATTTCGGTGACAGAAAGTTCTGGAATCTGAGAGGAGCCACAAACTTCCTTCCACCCAGCATTTCCCCAAGTCTCCCGATAAAAATGATACCTCACTTGTGTGGGTAGGCCTAGCGCCCACGACAGGAAACGCCCCAAAGCGCAACGTGGACACATACAAATTTTTGGAAGAAAACAGAGGTGTTTTTTGCGAAGTGCCTACCTGTAGATTTTGGCCTCTAGCTCAGCCGGCACCTAGGGAAACCTACCAAACCTGTGCATTTCTGAAAACTAGAGACCTAGGGGATTCCAAGGAGGGGTGACTTGCGGGGCTCGGACCAGGTTATGTTACCCAGAATCCTTTGCAAACCTCAAAAAGAGGCTAAAAAAACAAGTTTTCCTCACATTTCGGTGACAGAAAGTTCTGGAATCTGAGAGGAGCCACAAACTTCCTTCCACCCAGCGTTCCCCCAAGTCTCCCGATAAAAATGATACCTCACTTGTGTGGGTAGGCCTAGCGCCCACGACAGGAAACGCCCCAAAGCGCAACGTGGACACATACACATTTTTGGAAGAAAACAGAGGTGTTTTTTGCGAAGTGCCTACCTGTAGATTTTGGCCTCTAGCTCAGCCGGCACCTAGGGAAACCTACCAAACCTGTGCATTTCTGAAAACTAGAGACCTAGGGGATTCCAAGGAGGGGTGACTTGCGGGGCTCGGACCAGGTTCTGTTACCCAGAATCCTTTGCAAACCTCAAAAAGAGGCTAAAAAAACAAGTTTTCCTCACATTTCGGTGACAGAAAGTTCTGGAATCTGAGAGGAGCCACAAACTTCCTTCCACCCAGCATTTCCCCAAGTCTCCCGATAAAAATGATACCTCACTTGTGTGGGTAGGCCTAGCGCCCGCGACAGGAAACGCCCCAAAGCGCAACGTGGACACACACAAATTTTTGGAAGAAAACAGAGGTGTTTTTTGCGAAGTGCCTACCTGTAGATTTTGGCCTCTAGCTCAGCCGGCACCTAGGGAAACCTACCAAACCTGTGCATTTCTGAAAACTAGAGACCTAGGGGATTCCAAGGAGGGGTGAATTGCGGGGCTCGGGCCAGGTTCTGTTACCCAGAATCCTTTGCAAACCTCAAAAAGAGGCTAAAAAAACAAGTTTTCCTCATATTTCGGTGACAGAAAGTTCTGGAATCTGAGAGGAGCCACAAACTTCCTTCCACCCAGCATTTCCCCAAGTCTCCCGATAAAAATGATACCTCACTTGTGTGGGTAGGCCTAGCGCCCGCGACAGGAAACGCCCCAAAGCGCAACGTGGACACATACAAATTTTTGGAAGAAAACAGAGGTGTTTTTTGCGAAGTGCCTACCTGTAGATTTTGGCCTCTAGCTCAGCCGGCACCTAGGGAAACCTACCAAACCTGTGCATTTCTGCAAACTAGAGACCTAGGGGAATCCAAGGAGGGGTGACTTGCGGGGCTCGGACCAGGTTCTGTTACCCAGAATCCTTTGCAAACCTCAAAAAGTGGCTAAAAAAACAAGTTTTCCTCACATTTCGGTGACAGAAAGTTCTGGAATCTGAGAGGAGCCACAAATTTCCTTCCACCCAGCGTTCCCCCAAGTCTCCCGATGAAAATGATACCTCACTTGTGTGGGTAGGCCTAGCGCCCGCGACATGAAACGCCCCAAAGCGCAACGTGGACACACACACATTTTTGGAAGAAAACAGAGGTGTTTTTTGCGAAGTGCCTACCTGTAGATTTTGGCCTCTAGCTCAGCCGGCACCTAGGGAAACCTACCAAACCTGTGCATTTCTGAAAACTAGAGACCTAGGGGATTCCAAGGAGGGGTGACTTGCGGGGCTCGGACCAGGTTCTGTTACCCAGAATCCTTTGCAAACCTCAAAAAGAGGCTAAAAAAACAAGTTTTCCTCACATTTCGGTGACAGAAAGTTCTGGAATCTGAGAGGAGCCACAAACTTCCTTCCACCCAGCATTTCCCCAAGTCTCCCGATAAAAATGATACCTCACTTGTGTGGGTAGGCCTAGCGCCCGCGACAGGAAACGCCCCAAAGCGCAACGTGGACACACACAAATTTTTGGAAGAAAACAGAGGTGTCTTTTGCGAAGTGCCTACCTGTAGATTTTGGCCTCTAGCTCAGCCGGCACCTAGGGAAACCTACCAAACCTGTGCATTTCTGCAAACTAGAGACCTAGGGGAATCCAAGGAGGGGTGACTTGCAGGGCTCGGACCAGGTTCTGTTACCCAGAATCCTTTGCAAACCTCAAAAAGTGGCTAAAAAAACAAGTTTTCCTCACATTTCGGTGACAGAAATTTCTGGAATATGAGAGGAGCCACAAATTTCCTTCCACCCAGCGTTCCCCCAAGTCTCCCGATGAAAATGATACCTCACTTGTGTGGGTAGGCCTAGCGCCCGCGACAGGAAACGCCCCAAAGCGCAACGTGGACACACACACATTTTTGGAAGAAAACAGAGGTGTTTTTTGCGAAGTGCCTACCTGTAGATTTTGGCCTCTAGCTCAGCCGGCACCGAGGGAAACCTACCAAACCTGTGCATTTCTGAAAACTAGAGACCTAGGGGAATCCAAGGAGGGGTGACTTGCGGGGCTCGGACCAGGTTCTGTTACCCCGAATCCTTTGCAAACCTCAAAAAGAGGCTAAAAAAACAAGTTTTCCTCACATTTCGGTGACAGAAAGTTCTGGAATCTGAAAGGAGCCACAAACTTCCTTCCACCCAGCGTTCCCCCAAGTCTCCCGATAAAAATGATACCTCACTTGTGTGGGTAGGCCTAGCGCCCGCGACAGGAAACGCCCCAAAGCGCAACGTGGACACACACAAATTTTTGGAAGAAAACAGAGGTGTTTTTTGCAAAGTGCCTACCTGTAGATTTTGGCCTCTAGCTCAGCCGGCACCTAGGGAAACCTACCAAACCTGTGCATTTCTGCAAACTAGAGACCTAGGGGAATCCAAGGAGGGGTGACTTGCGGGGCTCGGACCAGGTTCTGTTACCCCGAATCCTTTGCAAACCTCAAAAAGAGGCTAAAAAAACAAGTTTTCCTCACATTTCGGTGACAGAAAGTTCTGGAATCTGAGAGGAGCCACAAACTTCCTTCCACCCAGCGTTCCCCCAAGTCTCCCGATAAAAATGATACCTCACTTGTGTGGGTAGGCCTAGCGCCCACGACAGGAAACGCCCCAAAGCGCAACGTGGACACATACAAATTTTTGGAAGAAAACAGAGGTGTTTTTTGCGAAGTGCCTACCTGTAGATTTTGGCCTCTAGCTCAGCCGGCATTTAGGGAAACCTACCAAACCTGTGCATTTCTGAAAACTAGAGACCTAGGGGATTCCAAGGAGGGGTGACTTGCGGGGCTCGGACCAGGTTCTGTTACCCAGAATCCTTTGCAAACCTCAAAAAGAGGCTAAAAAAACAAGTTTTCCTCACATTTCGGTGACAGAAAGTTCTGGAATCTGAGAGGAGCCACAAACTTCCTTCCACCCAGCATTTCCCCAAGTCTCCCGATAAAAATGATACCTCACTTGTGTGGGTAGGCCTAGCGCCCGCGACAAGAAACGCCCCAAAACGCAACGTGGACACATACACATTTTTGGAAGAAAACAGAGGTGTTTTTTGCGAAGTGCCTACCTGTAGATTTTGGCCTCTAGCTCAGCCGGCACCTAGGGAAACCTACCAAACCTGTGCATTTCTGAAAACTAGAGACCTAGGGGATTCCAAGGAGGGGTGACTTGCGGGGCTTGGACCAGGTTCTGTTACCCAGAATCCTTTGCAAACCTCAAAAAGTGGCTAAAAAAACAAGTTTTCCTCACATTTCGGTGACAGAAAGTTCTGGAATCTGAGAGGAGCCACAAACTTCCTTCCACCCAGCGTTCCCCCAAGTCTCCCGATAAAAATGATACCTCACTTGTGTGGGTAGGCCTAGCGCCCACGACAGGAAACGCCCCAAAGCGCAACGTGGACACATACAAATTTTTGGAAGAAAACAGAGGTGTTTTTTGCGAAGTGCCTACCTGTAGATTTTGGCCTCTAGCTCAGCCGGCACCTAGTGAAACCTACCAAACCTGTGCATTTCTGCAAACTAGAGACCTAGGGGAATCCAAGGAGGGGTGACTTGCGGGGCTCGGACCAGGTTCTGTTACCCAGAATCCTTTGCAAACCTCAAAAAGAGGCTAAAAAAACAAGTTTTCCTCACATTTCGGTGACAGAAAGTTCTGGAATCTGAGAGGAGCCACAAACTTCCTTCCACCCAGCGTTCCCCCAAGTCTCCCGATAAAAATGATACCTCACTTGTGTGGGTAGGCCTAGCGCCCACGACAGGAAACGCCCCAAAGCGCAACGTGGACACATACAAATTTTTGGAAGAAAACAGAGGTGTTTTTTGCGAAGTGCCTACCTGTAGATTTTGGCCTCTAGCTCAGCCGGCACCTAAGGAAACCTACCAAACCTGTGCATTTCTGAAAACTAGAGACCTAGGGGATTCCAAGGAGGGGTGACTTGCGGGGCTCGGACCAGGTTCTGTTACCCAGAATCCTTTGCAAACCTCAAAAAGTGGCTAAAAAAACAAGTTTTCCTCACATTTCGGTGACAGAAAGTTCTGGAATCTGAGAGGAGCCACAAATTTCCTTCCACCCAGCGTTCCCCCAAGTCTCCCGATGAAAATGATACCTCACTTGTGTGGGTAGGCCTAGCGCCCGCGACAGGAAACGCCCCAAAGCGCAACGTGGACACACACAAATTTTTGGAAGAAAACAGAGGTGTTTTTTGCGAAGTGCCTACCTGTAGATTTTGGCCTCTAGCTCAGCCGGCACCTAGGGAAAACTACCAAACCTGTGCATTTCTGAAAACTAGAGACCTAGGGGAATCCGAGGAGGGGTGACTTGCGGGGCTCGGACCAGGTTCTGTTACCCAGAATCCTTTGCAAACCTCAAAAAGAGGCTAAAAAAACAAGTTTTCCTCACATTTCGGTGACAGAAAGTTCTGGAATCTGAGAGGAGCCACAAACTTCCTTCCACCCAGCATTTCCCCAAGTCTCCCGATAAAAATGATACCTCACTTGTGTGGGTAGGCCTAGCGCCCGCGACAGGAAATGCCCCAAAGCGCAACGTGGACACACACAAATTTTTGGAAGAAAACAGAGGTGTTTTTTGCGAAGTGCCTACCTGTAGATTTTGGCCTCTAGCTCAGCCGGCACCTAGGGAAACCTACCAAACCTGTGCATTTCTGCAAACTAGAGACCTAGGGGAATCCAAGGAGGGGTGACTTGCGGGGCTCGGACCAGGTTCTGTTACCCAGAATCCTTTGCAAACCTCAAAAAGTGGCTTAAAAAACAAGTTTTCCTCACATTTCGGTGACAGAAAGTTCTGGAATCTGAGAGGAGCCACAAATTTCCTTCCACCCAGCGTTCCCCCAAGTCTCCCGATGAAAATGATACCTCACTTGTGTGGGTAGGCCTAGCGCCCGCGACAGGAAACGCCCCAAAGCGCAACGTGGACACACACACATTTTTGGAAGAAAACAGAGGTGTTTTTTGCGAAGTGCCTACCTGTAGATTTTGGCCTCTAGCTCAGCCGGCACCTAGGGAAACCTACCAAACCTGTGCATTTCTGAAAACTAGAGACCTAGGGGATTCCAAGGAGGGGTGACTTGCGGGGCTCGGACCAGGTTCTGTTACCCAGAATCCTTTGCAAACCTCAAAAAGAGGCTAAAAAAACAAGTTTTCCTCACATTTCGGTGACAGAAAGTTCTGGAATCTGAGAGGAGCCACAAACTTCCTTCCACCCAGCATTTCCCCAAGTCTCCCGATAAAAATGATACCCCACTTGTGTGGGTAGGCCTAGCGCCCGCGACAGGAAACGCCCCAAAGCGCAACGTGGACACACACAAATTTTTGGAAGAAAACAGAGGTGTTTTTTGCGAAGTGCCTACCTGTAGATTTTGGCCTCTAGCTCAGCCGGCACCTAGGGAAACCTACCAAACCTGTGCATTTCTGCAAACTAGAGACCTAGGGGAATCCAAGGAGGGGTGACTTGCGGGGCTCGGACCAGGTTCTGTTACCCAGAATCCTTTGCAAACCTCAAAAAGTGGCTAAAAAAACAAGTTTTCCTCACATTTCGGTGACAGAAAGTTCTGGAATCTGAGAGGAGCCACAAATTTCCTTCCACCCAGCGTTCCCCCAAGTCTCCCGATGAAAATGATACCTCACTTGTGTGGGTAGGCCTAGCGCCCGCGACAGGAAACGCCCCAAAGCGCAACGTGGACACACACAAATTTTTGGAAGAAAACAGAGGTGTTTTTTGCGAAGTGCCTACCTGTAGATTTTGGCCTCTAGCTCAGCCGGCACCTAGGGAAAACTACCAAACCTGTGCATTTCTGAAAACTAGAGACCTAGGGGAATCCAAGGAGGGGTGACTTGCGGGGCTCGGACCAGGTTCTGTTACCCAGAATCCTTTGCAAACCTCAAAAAGAGGCTAAAAAAACAAGTTTTCCTCACATTTCGGTGACAGAAAGTTCTGGAATCTGAGAGGAGCCACAAACTTCCTTCCACCCAGCGTTCCCCCAAGTCTCCCGATAAAAATGATACCTCACTTGTGTGGGTAGGCCTAGCGCCCGCGACAGGAAACGCCCCAAAGCGCAACGTGGACACACACAAATTTTTGGAAGAAAACAGAGGTGTTTTTTGCGAAGTGCCTACCTGTAGATTTTGGCCTCTAGCTCAGCCGGCACCTAGTGAAACCTACCAAACCTGTGCATTTCTGCAAACTAGAGACCTAGGGGAATCCAAGGAGGG
Source organism: Pleurodeles waltl (assembly GCF_031143425.1). Lineage (NCBI taxonomy): Eukaryota > Metazoa > Chordata > Amphibia > Caudata > Salamandridae > Pleurodeles > Pleurodeles waltl. The sequence continues at coordinate 640,167,311 of NC_090444.1, forward strand.
GTGACTTGCGGGGCTCGGACCAGGTTCTGTTACCCAGAATCCTTTGCAAACCTCAAAAAGAGGCTAAAAAAACAAGTTTTCCTCACATTTCGGTGACAGAAAGTTCTGGAATCTGAGAGGAGCCACAAACTTCCTTCCACCCAGCGTTCCCCCAAGTCTCCCGATAAAAATGATACCTCACTTGTGTGGGTAGGCCTAGCGCCCACGACAGGAAACGCCCCAAAGCGCAACGTGGACACATACAAATTTTTGGAAGAAAACAGAGGTGTTTTTTGCGAAGTGCCTACCTGTAGATTTTGGCCTCTAGCTCAGCCGGCACCTAGGGAAACCTACCAAACCTGTGCATTTCTGAAAACTAGAGACCTAGGGGATTCCAAGGAGGGGTGACTTGCGGGGCTCGGACCAGGTTCTGTTACCCAGAATCCTTTGCAAACCTCAAAAAGAGGCTAGAAAAACAAGTTTTCCTCACATTTCGGTGACAGAAAGTTCTGGAATCTGAGAGGAGCCACAAACTTCCTTCCACCCAGCATTTCCCCAAGTCTCCCGATAAAAATGATACCTCACTTGTGTGGGTAGGCCTAGCGCCCACGACAGGAAACGCCCCAAAGCGCAACGTGGACACATACAAATTTTTGGAAGAAAACAGAGGTGTTTTTTGCGAAGTGCCTACCTGTAGATTTTGGCCTCTAGCTCAGCCGGCACCTAGGGAAACCTACCAAACCTGTGCATTTCTGAAAACTAGAGACCTAGGGGATTCCAAGGAGGGGTGACTTGCGGGGCTCGGACCAGGTTATGTTACCCAGAATCCTTTGCAAACCTCAAAAAGAGGCTAAAAAAACAAGTTTTCCTCACATTTCGGTGACAGAAAGTTCTGGAATCTGAGAGGAGCCACAAACTTCCTTCCACCCAGCGTTCCCCCAAGTCTCCCGATAAAAATGATACCTCACTTGTGTGGGTAGGCCTAGCGCCCACGACAGGAAACGCCCCAAAGCGCAACGTGGACACATACACATTTTTGGAAGAAAACAGAGGTGTTTTTTGCGAAGTGCCTACCTGTAGATTTTGGCCTCTAGCTCAGCCGGCACCTAGGGAAACCTACCAAACCTGTGCATTTCTGAAAACTAGAGACCTAGGGGATTCCAAGGAGGGGTGACTTGCGGGGCTCGGACCAGGTTCTGTTACCCAGAATCCTTTGCAAACCTCAAAAAGAGGCTAAAAAAACAAGTTTTCCTCACATTTCGGTGACAGAAAGTTCTGGAATCTGAGAGGAGCCACAAACTTCCTTCCACCCAGCATTTCCCCAAGTCTCCCGATAAAAATGATACCTCACTTGTGTGGGTAGGCCTAGCGCCCGCGACAGGAAACGCCCCAAAGCGCAACGTGGACACACACAAATTTTTGGAAGAAAACAGAGGTGTTTTTTGCGAAGTGCCTACCTGTAGATTTTGGCCTCTAGCTCAGCCGGCACCTAGGGAAACCTACCAAACCTGTGCATTTCTGAAAACTAGAGACCTAGGGGATTCCAAGGAGGGGTGAATTGCGGGGCTCGGGCCAGGTTCTGTTACCCAGAATCCTTTGCAAACCTCAAAAAGAGGCTAAAAAAACAAGTTTTCCTCATATTTCGGTGACAGAAAGTTCTGGAATCTGAGAGGAGCCACAAACTTCCTTCCACCCAGCATTTCCCCAAGTCTCCCGATAAAAATGATACCTCACTTGTGTGGGTAGGCCTAGCGCCCGCGACAGGAAACGCCCCAAAGCGCAACGTGGACACATACAAATTTTTGGAAGAAAACAGAGGTGTTTTTTGCGAAGTGCCTACCTGTAGATTTTGGCCTCTAGCTCAGCCGGCACCTAGGGAAACCTACCAAACCTGTGCATTTCTGCAAACTAGAGACCTAGGGGAATCCAAGGAGGGGTGACTTGCGGGGCTCGGACCAGGTTCTGTTACCCAGAATCCTTTGCAAACCTCAAAAAGTGGCTAAAAAAACAAGTTTTCCTCACATTTCGGTGACAGAAAGTTCTGGAATCTGAGAGGAGCCACAAATTTCCTTCCACCCAGCGTTCCCCCAAGTCTCCCGATGAAAATGATACCTCTCTTGTGTGGGTAGGCCTAGCGCCCGCGACAGGAAACGCCCCAAAGCGCAACGTGGACACACACACATTTTTGGAAGAAAACAGAGGTGTTTTTTGCGAAGTGCCTACCTGTAGATTTTGGCCTCTAGCTCAGCCGGCACCTAGGGAAACCTACCAAACCTGTGCATTTCTGAAAACTAGAGACCTAGGGGATTCCAAGGAGGGGTGACTTGCGGGGCTCGGACCAGGTTCTGTTACCCAGAATCCTTTGCAAACCTCAAAAAGAGGCTAAAAAAACAAGTTTTCCTCACATTTCGGTGACAGAAAGTTCTGGAATCTGAGAGGAGCCACAAACTTCCTTCCACCCAGCATTTCCCCAAGTCTCCCGATAAAAATGATACCTCACTTGTGTGGGTAGGCCTAGCGCCCGCGACAGGAAACGCCCCAAAGCGCAACGTGGACACACACAAATTTTTGGAAGAAAACAGAGGTGTCTTTTGCGAAGTGCCTACCTGTAGATTTTGGCCTCTAGCTCAGCCGGCACCTAGGGAAACCTACCAAACCTGTGCATTTCTGCAAACTAGAGACCTAGGGGAATCCAAGGAGGGGTGACTTGCAGGGCTCGGACCAGGTTCTGTTACCCAGAATCCTTTGCAAACCTCAAAAAGTGGCTAAAAAAACAAGTTTTCCTCACATTTCGGTGACAGAAATTTCTGGAATATGAGAGGAGCCACAAATTTCCTTCCACCCAGCGTTCCCCCAAGTCTCCCGATGAAAATGATACCTCACTTGTGTGGGTAGGCCTAGCGCCCGCGACAGGAAACGCCCCAAAGCGCAACGTGGACACACACACATTTTTGGAAGAAAACAGAGGTGTTTTTTGCGAAGTGCCTACCTGTAGATTTTGGCCTCTAGCTCAGCCGGCACCTAGGGAAACCTACCAAACCTGTGCATTTCTGAAAACTAGAGACCTAGGGGAATCCAAGGAGGGGTGACTTGCGGGGCTCGGACCAGGTTCTGTTACCCCGAATCCTTTGCAAACCTCAAAAAGAGGCTAAAAAAACAAGTTTTCCTCACATTTCGGTGACAGAAAGTTCTGGAATCTGAAAGGAGCCACAAACTTCCTTCCACCCAGCGTTCCCCCAAGTCTCCCGATAAAAATGATACCTCACTTGTGTGGGTAGGCCTAGCGCCCGCGACAGGAAACGCCCCAAAGCGCAACGTGGACACACACAAATTTTTGGAAGAAAACAGAGGTGTTTTTTGCGAAGTGCCTACCTGTAGATTTTGGCCTCTAGCTCAGCCGGCACCTAGGGAAACCTACCAAACCTGTGCATTTCTGCAAACTAGAGACCTAGGGGAATCCAAGGAGGGGTGACTTGCGGGGCTCGGACCAGGTTCTGTTACCCCGAATCCTTTGCAAACCTCAAAAAGAGGCTAAAAAAACAAGTTTTCCTCACATTTCGGTGACAGAAAGTTCTGGAATCTGAGAGGAGCCACAAACTTCCTTCCACCCAGCGTTCCCCCAAGTCTCCCGATAAAAATGATACCTCACTTGTGTGGGTAGGCCTAGCGCCCACGACAGGAAACGCCCCAAAGCGCAACGTGGACACATACAAATTTTTGGAAGAAAACAGAGGTGTTTTTTGCGAAGTGCCTACCTGTAGATTTTGGCCTCTAGCTCAGCCGGCATTTAGGGAAACCTACCAAACCTGTGCATTTCTGAAAACTAGAGACCTAGGGGATTCCAAGGAGGGGTGACTTGCGGGGCTCGGACCAGGTTCTGTTACCCAGAATCCTTTGCAAACCTCAAAAAGAGGCTAAAAAAACAAGTTTTCCTCACATTTCGGTGACAGAAAGTTCTGGAATCTGAGAGGAGCCACAAACTTCCTTCCACCCAGCATTTCCCCAAGTCTCCCGATAAAAATGATACCTCACTTGTGTGGGTAGGCCTAGCGCCCGCGACAAGAAACGCCCCAAAACGCAACGTGGACACATACACATTTTTGGAAGAAAACAGAGGTGTTTTTTGCGAAGTGCCTACCTGTAGATTTTGGCCTCTAGCTCAGCCGGCACCTAGGGAAACCTACCAAACCTGTGCATTTCTGAAAACTAGAGACCTAGGGGATTCCAAGGAGGGGTGACTTGCGGGGCTTGGACCAGGTTCTGTTACCCAGAATCCTTTGCAAACCTCAAAAAGTGGCTAAAAAAACAAGTTTTCCTCACATTTCGGTGACAGAAAGTTCTGGAATCTGAGAGGAGCCACAAATTTCCTTCCACCCAGCGTTCCCCCAAGTCTCCCGATAAAAATGATATCTCACTTGTGTGGGTAGGCCTAGCGCCCGCAACAGGAATGGATCACACAAGGGTCAATGGTAGTCATTGCTTGAGGTCTACTGTTAACCCTGGAGTGATTCATTCCTGAAGCATGCACTAGGCGCAGGCTCACAAGCGGGGTTGTGTTTTTATCAGGACAAGTGGGGAAACACTGGGTGGTAGGAATTTTGAGGATCCCTGCAGATCCCTGGACTTCTGCTCATTGAAATGCAAGGAAATGTGTTTTTTAAGCACATAATGTAATTTCAAGGGGATTCTGGGTGAAGGAAAACTGGTGAGAGCCATGCAAGTCCTGCACCCTTGGACTCCCCTGGTACTAGTTTGTTAAAGTTAACCCACCACTCACACTGGTTGGTTTTAGCACCACCAGAAATTATGGTTTCAAAGCATGATTACTTATCAAAGTATCTGAATATTGAAACCAAGCCTTCTGAAGGTGGGCCATAAAGCTGCGTCCAGGCACCAACCTCTTTATGGTCCATTCACACGCCATTCACGCACAACAAACAACCCTTTCATATCGCCAGCCACGGGCCCAATCCAATCAATCACTCCACTCACATTAACTTACCGCTGCCAGACAAGGGCCCATCACATTCAGACGCCACAGAACGGAATAAGTTTGACTACATTTTACCACCTGTCAAGTAACTGCCTCCTTCTTCCTTAACATTAAAAAAAATGCATGCGTAACAAACCTTTACTAATGACTCCTGTGACAGCCACCTGAGGCTCAGGAAGACATGTTTTTCATGCGCCTTTAACGCAATCTCTGCGCTAAATCCAACTCCTTCCAGTTTGTGGATGCAAGTTGGGGGTGTCCGAGTATGCCGTACAAAGCGATTCCTCGAACTGAGTGTGCATATCTACCTTTGAAACTAAGGGAGACATGCTGGGGATTTCTCATGCTGTTACCTAAAGAGAAGGTCATAGGCTACCTGCCTCCTTCTTCCTTAACATTACCAAATGCATGCGTAACAAACCTTTACTAATGACTCGTGTGACAGCCACCTGAGGCTCAGGAAGACATGTTTTTCATGCACCTTTAACGCACTCTCTGCGCTAAATCCAACTCCTTCCAGTTTGTGGATGCAAGTTGGGGGTGTCCGAGTATGCCGTACAAAGCGATTCCTCGAACTGAGTGAGCATATCTACCTTTGAAACTAAGGGAGACATGCTGGGGAGTTCTCATGATGTTCCCTAAAGAGAAGGTCATAGGCTATGGAAAAGGGTAGTGTTTGGTACATAGGGGAGTCCATGAGAACGTAGCATATGTCCCAGCCAACATTATGTGCAGTGATGTGACTATAATGCACTTATACAGCAAACTGAACATCTACTAAGTTCTGATGGAGGATGAACATGAAAAGCAGGTCAAACACTGACCTATACAAGTCATTCTCCTTCACTGCTGGGATGGCACCAATGGGTTTGAATCCATAGGTGTAGATGATGTACATCTGTACTACCTTTACTATCTGCCTTCTACCTGTGCAATAACCATGTGAAGGCACTCCTACCATAAGCTTTCCTTACCCATCCATGTCTCTGTTCTCATCAGAGTCCTGTCTAATCCTGTATAATAGCCAAGTGAACCTATACTAGTTTGTGGAAGCAAGTTGGGGGCTTCCAAGTATGCCCTACAAAGTGATTCCTCGAACTGAGAGAGCATATCTACTTTTGAAAGTAAGGTAGACATGCAGGTGAAGAAAGGGTACTCCATGGCAATGTGGCATATGTTCTGTCCACTAGTATATGCAGTAGGGAGAAGAAAATGCATGTTAATTGAACAGAACACCGACCACGCCAAAAGGAAGTCCATGATGAAGTAAAATTCTGTGGCTCCTTGCCTAACGAAGCAGTGGCCCATGGACGTTCGGTATCCATGCACTGCCACTGAAAGGATTACCCAACAGCAGCTCAACCTCAGTCGATTTCCCAGAACTTTGCTTTAGTATGATACAACGTAAAGCAAGTAGGGATACAGAGGCCTGGTTGTGATGGACACTGGGGACAGTAATACCGACTCTCCTGCCGCTTTCCATGCTTTGAGCACACTTTACAGCGACGACATGGACGATCCTTTTTGGGTGTTTTAGGTATGCGATCAGCAAAGTGTCGCTCCTGCAGCCTTGCCACATCCTCCAGAACATATGAGGTGGAGGCTGCTGCTTCTTCTGTAACAGCAGTGAGGCTTTCAATTACAGACAACTGGAAGTCAAGGAAAGTCATGAGTCTTCCTGTTGTTGTCTGACGGTAAACAACATACGCATTATATGTTGCCATCTGAATCAGGTGGGTGAACAGTTTCTTGTACCAAGTGCGAGTTTTACGACACGCATTGTATGGTTGAAGAACCTGGTCGTTCTTGACCACTCCACCCATGTACTTATTGTAATTGAGTATACAGATGGGCTTGTGAACTTCGGCCATCTGACCCCAAACCGTGATGGGAGAAGTGCTCTCATCATGAATTGTAGTGAGCACGTATACATCACGTCTATCTAGGAACTTGACTGCGAGCAGTTCGTTAGAACGCAATGCAGTACTCTGTGATTTCTGGAGCTTCTTGCAAACAAGCTCCCGCGGGAATCCTTTGCGGTTACAACGAACTGTACCGCAGGCCACAGTGCCAGCTTTGTAGAGCTCACTGAACAGCTCTACTCCTGTATAGAAATTGTCCACATAAAGGTTATAACCTTTGTGAAGAAGTGGCTGGACAAGTTCCCATACAATCTTACCTGTGACCCCTAACACAGGAGGGCAACCTACAGGGTTTAGGGTAGAATCCTTCCCTGCATACACTCTCAGGCTGTACACATAGCCAGTAGAGCTCTCACACAGCATGTACAGCTTTATGCCATAGCGAGCTCTTTTGCTCGCAATGTACTGTCTGAAAAGCAGCCGTCCTTTGTACAGGATCAAGGACTCATCGACTGCTATATTCTTTCCAGGAGTATATATCTCTGGAAACCTGGCAGACAAATGTTCCACGACAGGCCGAATTTTGAACAACCTGTCATGATCTGGATGGTCCCGGGGCAATGCAGCAGAATTGTCATTGAAATGCAGCATGCGCTGCAGTAGCAAAAAACGATCTCTGCTCATGTATGGTGCGAAGATGGGAGTTACCCAAACCGTGCGAGTCGTCCAGTAGGACTGCAAGGTGGGTTTCTGTACTAACCCCATTTTGAGCATAAGGCCCAAAAATATCTTCAACTCCGCCAGCGAAGTGGGAGTCCACTGGCGTGCCCTAGAACGGGGCCCTAGAGTGCCTCCGCGCTCCCTCAGAAATTGGTCTGCACGCAAATTTGTTTGCTGCACAACTTTCTGAAGAAAGTCAACATCCAAAAACAGATAGACTGGCAAAAAGTTAGCTGTATCGACTTTACATCCAGCGTCACCAGTAAAAGGTGGAATTTGGGGCTGAACCAAACAGGGGGGCTGCCAAGAGAGCACTCTCTCTATGCTTGCGGCAGCAAGCACGTGCTCTCTGGGTTCGGCTAACCCAATGTGGTCCCGCTGCCCCGAATGTGCTTGCGAAGGGACAGCACGGATGTCGTCATTGTCTCCTTCAGACTCACTGGAAGAGGTGTCGTCAGATGGGACTCCGCCGACTGAAAAATCACTCCCAGAATCTGCCCCATTGTCCTCTCCCTCAGATGCTGTCTCAGTGTCTGCTGTCTCAGTCTCTGAGCCTACATCAGAACTGTCCTCCATAACCCGAGCTAGGGCTTGATCAGCAGTCATCCAACGAGACGCCATCTCTGCAACTGGCTAAACTGTCCCTCTAAATTACTAGCCTACGTAGAAGGCAGATAGTCACAAAATTGCTTGTGGGTATGTTTGTTGTGTACAACAGGAAATGTCGTCACCTTACCTTCGCTTCTTCTCCAATTCTGCAGATTCTCTGAAAACACTGAAAAAAACAAAAAAAGAATGTATTACTTCACCTTACCACACACCCTGTGCAACAGTCATTTTTGGTGCTCTGCCTCCCATTACCTCCTCTTCTAATTCCCTCAGTACTACCCAGCAAAAGTGCCACTCATATCTCCATAGTCCACCTGGCATTACATTAGTTTTAAAGCGCAGGTAACGCTTGCCTTTACTAATCCACTCAGCTACTTTATGGCAACTGCCACTACAGAAAAGACATGCATGCATGCATATATATATATATATATATATATATATATATATATATTGTGTGAACAAGATTCTCACCCCACTACACGAGGTTCAAATTGACATCTTTTATTGCAAGCAACAGCCACGTACGCGTTTCGACTCTCAAGGATTCTTGATCTCAGTAAATGAGTCCCTCTTTTCTTTCATTGTTTATACTTGCGATAAAACATGTCAATTTGAACCTCGTGGAGTGCGGTGAGATTCTTGTTCACAAAATATTTTCGAGGTTGCTCTCCTCCATCACTGAGCACCGGCAGTGGAGTGCACTGCGCAACAGTCTTTTTAACCAATTTGTGTTGCATATATATATATATATATATATATATATATATATATATATATATATATATATATATGTATATATATATATATATATATGTATATATATATATATATATATATATATATAAGTTTAGAAACAAAGTGGTTGAAGGGTTGCTGGGCGGCACACTCCACTGCCGGTGCCCAGTGACAGAGAAGACCAATCTAGAAATTATCTAATGCCGAAAAATGTCACCGCACTCCACGAAGTACAAATAAAAGTGTATTTTATTGCAGTCAATAACCACCAACGTGTTTCAACTCACCAAGGAGTCTTGATCACGGTCCTCGTGGAGTGCGGTGAAATTGTTCACCATTATAAAACAACACACACAAGAATAACAAGCATTTACAATGTAATGGGTCTCGCATCTGCTCGAGTTAGAGCTATTAGCGTTATAAACTCCTAACCCAACTTTTCTTGCCACATAAATTGATTATTGAAAGTTAAACTCTTTCACATAAGAGAGCCGATTCACAGCGCCACGGCCACCATGAGCATCATGTGAAGAGTTACACAAAAGGAAAAGAAGTTCGCTCGCAGTTAAACGTAACTGCATAAGTGCACTTAGCCTTGTACCAGGGGCGATGGCCAAGGCGGTAACAAAACCTCCCCAAGGAGGGACAAAGGTAAATCATTTTCCAATGTCATCAAAGGATTTTTGAAGGGCAAGCCCACGAACGAGTGGTAGTGATGGGCGTGAGGTGGGCGTTGTTAGAAGCCCAGATACACACCAACAAGTCAGAAAAGCAGCACATGGACGCTGCAATGCTTGTCCTGAAAAAAAAAAAATATATATATATATATATATATATATATATATATATATATATGTGTATATATATCTTTATATATCTATATATATATGTGTATACATATATACACATATATATGAGAGAGAGAGAGAGAAAGAAAACACGACACTCATGTCACAAACCTTTTTTTTATACATGTGTGCTTGCCCTTGCCAAAGCACACATGTATAAAAAAAATTTGGCCCCATTGATGGTCACCCTAAGGTTACCCTGGGGGGGGGGGCAATTGGCCCCCCCAGGCAAAACTACATGTTTTTTTCCCCCCCCCCTGGGGTCGGCCCGTGTTCCAAGGGCCGACCCCGCCATTATTATTTTTTTTTTCGTTTTTATTTTTATTTTGGGGGGCGCGATCGCCCCCAAAACTGTGTACTATATTAAATATTGCCCCCGGGGGGGGGGCGGCCCGTTTACGAGGGGGCCGACCCCCCCAAAGAAGATCCCTTGTGCCTAGGGGCGTTTCCTGGCCGTGGATCGCAGCCGCGCTGCGATCCACGGCCAGGAAACGGTGCCAGGGAGGCATCGATGGAAAGGGGAGAGCCTCCCCTTTCCATCGATGCCTCCCTGGCATCTGGGGAGGCCGTTTTGGCCTTTTTTTCCCCACCGGAAAAAGAGAGAACGCTTACCTGCTTCTCTCCTTCTCTGGTGGGGAAAAACTGTGACGTCAGCGCGCCTCGCTGACGTCATAAGGGGGCGGGAGGGGGGTGGGATGGAGACGCGGAAGCTCTTCCGCGTCTCCAAACGTAAAAAAAAAAAAAAAAAAATCCTCCGGTGCAATGCACCGGAGGATTTTTAACCCCCTCCCTGGTGTCGGCCACTGGTCGTGACCCGCACCAGGGAGGGTGTGTGGGCGTCGGCCAGTGGCCGACGCCCGCACCAAAGGGGTTAATCAAGCAGATCCCAAAACTCCTTACTTCTATATTTTGCCAAAGATTCATAAGAACAAGCATCCACCACCAGGCAGATCGATAGTATCTGGTATTGGATCCATTCTGGAACCCCTATCACAGTTCTGCGATTGGCTCCTCCAACCATATGTGAGAAGGATCCCTACTTACCTTAAAGACACAAAAGGTATTTTGATACTACTAAACAACTTAGAGTTTGAGAAAGATCAGGAACAACTGATTACCCTGGACGTTGAATCTCTTTACACTAACATCCCACAGGAAGCAACTTTAGAAGTCATCAGCAATCTGCTCAAAGATAGTACTTGGGATTCCATCACACCTCAAGAATTTGTCTTGGACCTCGCCCATCTGGCACTAACCAGAAACTTCTTTGAATTCAACAAAAACTTTTATCTACAGATACAAGTTACCACAATGGGGAGCACATTTGCACCTAGTTACATGGACCATTTCGAAAAAGAAATGGTTCTGACAGATGACAATACATTTTTTGATAACATCAAGTTATGGAAAAGATACATCGATGATATTTTTCTCATCTGGAAGGGTACAAAGGAGGAAGACATCACCTTTGTTACATAGCTTAATGCGCTAAATCCCTTTTTAAAATGTACGTCCACCATGGGGAACCCGGCCATTTCGTTTCTTGACCTTCTCATAACTGAGAAAGAATGGCCTCCTTAAAACCGAGGTATACTATAAGCCAATTGACAGGAATAACCTACTGCAATTCAGTAGTTTCCACCCACGTTCCCTGAAAGAGAACCTACCAGTGTGTCAGATCTTACGTCTACAAAGTAATTGCACAGAGCTCACTGATTATAAGAAACATGCCAAAAAGCTCAATGACAAACTACAAGCTAGAGGATGCCCAGCATACCTTTTGAGGAGAGCCAAAAAACGTGCCTGTTGTAGCAACAGAGACACATTACTACAACCCACTATCAGAACCAATAAGGAAGACACTTTGATTTGTGTTACCACCTTTAACCCTGCATCCAATACGATAAAAAAGATAATTAACAAGGACTAGAAAATTCTAACCTCAGGAGGACTACCCTTCCAACGGCCCCTGAATGCCTTCAAAAGAGCAAAGAGTATCTGGGACATTTTTTACATACTCGACCACGGGATACCCCCGCAAAAAAACAGACAGGGCACCTTATGGGATCTACCACCCCCAAGAGGACATTTGCCTTCTGGCAACTGCAGCGTCTGCCAGTTCACCAAGAAGACCCTTGCGGTGGCGTTGGGTTTGCAAACACCTAGGGAGCTGAAGCATCTCTCCAACTGTAACAGTAAGAATGTTATCTATATGATAACATGTCTGTGCGGTCTGAGATATATCGAGATGACTACCAGAAGACTACCAGAAGAGTAGGCACACAAATATGCGAACACAGGAGCACAATCCGCTGCAAAAGAGATGCCACAAGACTGACTGAACATTATGTCACCTGCAACCACCACCCCAACGATTTGGAATGGGTGGTCTTAGATCAACTCAAACTCTCAGCAATGAACTTAAAATAGAAGTTACTGTTCTATGAACAGAGATGGATATGGAGACTACATACCGACATGAATGGACTCAATGACAACATTCAGTGGTCCATACTGGGCTAACTCCCCTACCTTGTGTCCTTCTGCATATCTCCCCCTTATAGTGCACCTACACCTTACCCCATAGTAAACCTGATGGGTTAATAACATATTCTATGTGCCCTCTGCAGTATCATCTTCTCTTTTTTCCTCCTTTCTTCCTTTCTTCTTTTTCTTTTTCTGTCTTCTATCTTCCCTTTTTCTTCCTCCATCCCCTCTCTTGCACCTCCTTCTTCAACCTACCCCTCCCTATTCCCCTCTTGTGCCCCTCTTTTTCACTCCCACCCCCTACAAATCCTCCCCCCACCGCTCCCTCTTCCTCTTCCTTTCTCTCTCCCTTTTTTTTCCTCTTACTTCAGTGCGCCGTTCCTGCATACTTCTCTCCCAGGGAGACTCCATTTCCCGTCTTCCCTGAGAGTCCTTCGATGTGCCGCGGTCCCCGCGATGCGTCATCATTGTGCGTTTGACCGCATACTTCATCCCAAGTCACGGCGGCATGTCATCTCCGCACGCCCGCCTCTGCTTTCAGACACGAGTTGCGGGAGCGCCTCTGATGTTTGAAACATGCCGACTTTCCGGCGCACCAATTTCTATGTGCCTAATTAACTCCTAAACATCCTTTTTAAGCACTGGGGGTTCACCCACCTCTGAACTCGAGCGGCTGGGCTCCGGGCACTAGGTACACTATCCGGTAATCCCTTTGGAGTGGTAAGTGGCAAAAAAGCTTTGGCAACATTCTGTGTTTCGTTCTAAGCATTTCTTTAAAAACGGAGGCAAGCTCTTCCTACCAGGCATTCTCTTCCTTGCCTTTATTTAGACATCTAGTTACCTTCTGGGGCTCTTCCCTATGCCTACCACCACTACTTTAATCTGTAGATTTCGCAAGTTCTCTCTCCTCTTTTGTTATTTTCTAATCTCCTAACAGAGTGTGACTACAAGGGATACCCTCCCTCCAGCATCTCCCAGACCAGAGGCAAACCGCCTTTTTCCTCGGGATAAGTCCCCTATTGCATGTTTGCGTGTGTATCTATGTTTTTACACTGCACTTTTTACCACCCTGTGTGGTGTGCTGTGTGCTGTGTTTTGTGTCACTTGTTCACCTTTCCCATTATAAATTTCTATTTTATCCATCCTACAGACCTACCTACGTATGAACAATCAGTTCAGGTAGGCTTACTACTCTACCTTTCATCACCCACGGAGCATGCTATATAGCATCCAGCCCTAAGGGATCCATGACCCTGACGAATGCCCCTGACCTTTCAGCATGTAGCGAGGGCAGAAACATGTTGGGCCCCGTTTTTTGGACTCTGTGAGTCATTAAAATTCAACTGAGTCCCAATCAAAATTTTGACCTTACCTACATGCACCTCTATTAAAATACCCAACTAATCGTAATAGGTGACCTGTATGGTAATTTTATTCCCACCTCATCTATATCCAGTCAGATTTATTTCAGCACTCCCTCTGTCGTTCCTTTAACAACAAGGTTGAGTCCGCCCAGGTAGTACTATCTTACCTGGGTGGGGCTAGGTGGTCAAATGATGAAGCAAGACACTATTATGTGTGTGAGACCACCTAGTCCGTGAAAGGAACTCCTTCTTGTAGACATAGCCACTACCATAGACACCTTCTGCACACATCCTCTTATATGTATTACGCGCTAAGTCAGCACCACTAATCGAGGGTCCACTTATCCAGTTTTACCCTCATGTGATCACCCCACACTTCCAGCGGTATTTGGATGTGCTTATTTCTTTCAGGAGAATGTGTGGGGTTGTATTACTTCCACCACTCTCTTTTGTGTCTTAATAATTGAAAAAGCAGTCAACAGCCAACTCACCAGGTTTATAGAAGACCACAACATCCTCGACATCTCCCAATCTGGATTCAGGTCAAACCGCAGCACCGAAACAGCCCTTCTGGCCGCAACAGAAGACATCGGCTCCCTACTGGACAAGGAAGAGACGGCAGCACTCATCCTATTAGACCTCTTGATGGCTTTCGACACAGTCTCCCATCACACCCTAATAAGAAGACTCCACGAAGCCAGCATCAGAGACAAGGCCCTCAACTGTATCCAATCCTTCCTCTCCGGTAGAATGCAACGAGTGAAACTTGCCACCTTCCTCACAGATCCCACACCCACCACCTCTGGAGAGCCCCAGGGATTCTCCCTCAGTCCCACATTGTTCAAGGTCTATATGGCCACACTAGCCACCCTCGTCAGAAGCTATGGAATAAACATTATCTCCTACGCCAACGACACCCAACTCATTCTCTCCCTCTCCAATGAACCCGACAAGGCTAGATATAACTTCCACAAAGGCATGGAAGCACTCGCCAACTGGATGAGAAACAGCTGCCTTACACTCGACACAAACAAGACAGAATTACTCATCATGGACCCTAAACCCAACGCGTGGAGTGACTCCTGGTGGCCACCCACCCTAAGAAATCCACCCAACCCCGCCAGCCAAGTCTGCAACCTCGGAATCATCCTGGACCCTGACCTCAGCATGAACCATCAAATCAACTCAGTCACCTCCACCTGTTTTCTCACCCTCTGCCTCATACGCAAGACCTTCAAATGGATCCCCCGCAAACATAGAAAGACCGTCATGCATGCCCTCATCACCAGCAGACTGGACTACAGCAACACACTCTGCATCGGAATCAACAAAAAACTCACCCGCAAATTGCAAAACATCCAGAACGCCTCTGCAAGACTGATCTTTGACCTACCCCTACACTTCCACATCTTGCAACACCTACGTACACTGCACTGGCTCCCCATAGAGAAAAGAATCACTTACATGATTCTCACCCATGCACACAAAGCCCTCCACAACAACGGACCAGCCTACCTGAACCAGCAACTCAACTTCCACATACCCCACAGGGCCCTTTGCTCAGCCCAGCTCTCTCTCACAGAAGTACCCTGCATCAGGAAAATCAGATCAGGAGGACGCTCATTCGCCTGCCTCACAGCCACCGCCTGGAACACCCTACCGATCCACATCAGACTAACCACCTTCCTCCTCGCTTCACAAAGGAACTGAAGACATGGCTTTTCTAAACCACCTCTCTGGTACACGCTACATTTCCCCCACCCGACTGCCTTGAGACCCTAACGGGTGAGTAGTTGCGCTTTACAAGCACTGATTGATTGATTGAAGGGGTGCAAGAAAAATGGCGCTGCACTATGTGCAGTGCCACTTTTTTTTAAATATGTCCCCTTGTGTTATCCAAATCAGTAACATCATGGTTGTTACAATCTATTTAATAATGACAGATATGTATTATTAGAGTGTGTGTTGTTCTCCATGGAAAACGCCTTGCATTTACCTAGTCATCTGCTGTGTCTCAATGTAGGTGTTGTACTTCAAAAAACAGGTTCCAAATTCCATCCATCTGCACACAAAAGTATAGTGCTTGTAACTGGTATTTTACCCTACATGATACAGAAACATATGTACATATTGTAAATGTGTGTATAATTGTCAATGTACTAATTTATATAGGTATGTGTTACTCACTTTTTCACAAGTATTGGCAATTTTGTTTACAAATGACTACATCGACCATGATGCCCTGCTTTTGTCTCTGCAAAACAATAGTGCAACATGATGTTGCTTAACCTCCCTTTACGTCTACATATGACTAAAAGTCAAAGCTTTATCTTGTTGTCATTATCCATTTCATAGTACGTATCAAAATTTCATCTGCTGTGTTGATCCAGTAAGTTGTCACCTTCTTGTTACTCCACTTGATCTACTTGCTTGCATAAATCATAGTTTGTATCTTCAAAGGTTTCCTTTCATGTTTTGTGGCATGCTAATTGTAAGTACTGTTGATACACAATTTCCTTTTGCAGTGTTCATATGATGATCAATGCCATTAAATCCAATAAGTTGTACCATGGTTTGTTTTCAAGGATGCCAGGCCTGTTTGCTAAATGTCATACATTTTCTAAATAACATTTTGCATTTCAGGACATCTCTCCATCTTTTGTACTGAAGAATGCCTCTGTGTACATTAACCTGCATGAGTAAAAAGTGAAAAATCATAGATAGGACTAAACATCCCATTAGTCATAAAGTTTTCTTTTTTTTAGGTTGTGCTATCTGTAGCTGAAGACAGATTTGATGTATAATACAAACCTTTAAGGCTTTTTTTATTAAATTAATATTAGGAGCAATACCCAGGGCCACTGGACCACTGTCTGCAACCAAAGACACCTCCGCTCCAGGCCAGGATCAAGCCTTCAGAAAGCACATCACTCCTACAAGTCTGGATAATGAGAAGATGCCTGGTCCGTTTGGTTTGTCTGGGCAGACAAACCCCAGTGAGTCACACTTGGCTCACACCTATACCTCCCACACCAGCTGCCTCAAAAACTTAGCCTGTAGATAACTCTACTTCCTGTGTCCAGAGGAACACAACTCCCACCTTGTTCCCCCAGCCCTGACTACTGTTGAGCAACCACCACCACGTCCAAATGTACCAGGACTCAGTGGGATGGGTTTCAGTGCCTCAAGGACACAGGGTAGTGGGGGTAGGTGTTGTGGAAGGGAATCAGAGGGACAGAAAAGTGAGGCCACTGTTCTCATTGTCACCCAGACCACAATTGACTGAATGTTGAGAGCAATACAACAGTGCAAAGACATCATGGACCAAGTCCTAACAGAGATCTGGGACCTTAAGCAGTTGGAGAGGGAGCACATTATTGAGCTGCAGAATCACAACTCCAGTTTGTGCTCATTCACTGGGGTAATATTTGACATTATACTATCTACCTCAGTCTGTGGTCCTTCAGCATCAAGACAAAATATACCTTCTTCAGCCACAGACAGGGATACCCTGTCACAACAGGTAACTGATCCACCCACCCCAGTCCCTGTTCCTCTGTCTTCCCCACCCCCTCCACCAGCAGAAGATGGCAAAACCTCCAACAGAACTGCCAAGAGACGCCAAACCTAGTTTCCTCCAGTATGTGTCTCACTCTATGAGCTATTTCCTGGACACATTTACCTTTTTTGAGGAGAAATGTATTTTGTACATTGGACTCCATACAATTTACGCTTAGTGCCCTAGACTGAAGGAATAAATTGATAGATTAAAGTCTTATCAAGCCATTGTACATTCGTAAACTTGGATTAAAGCAAATGATACTCAAGTCATCTTGTAATTACCAACAAATCAGGCCCTCTAAGGTCCAAGTTGTGACATTTGCAGGAGTATGGTGCTGTTACGTATTGCAAAGGAATCGTGTGTTGACCCAGGAAAACGGGCACTCAAACTTGAGATGTATACATCCAGTAAGCCACAACTTGCACATTGAAGTTCTTCTGATTGGAATAGACCTGTTCCCTGGTGTGTGGTGGCCCCAAAGCAATATGTGTGTGCCATCAGTTACTCCAGCCACATGTGATAGGCCACCAAAATCATACAATTCTCCCTTCACATTGAGCCAAATCCTGAGCTCTTGGAAACTGGATGAAGCTGTTGATGTGTCTCATCATTGAAGCAAGGACTTCTTGTAACACACCACTGATAGTTTGTTTTTTTAATCTGACAGGGAGGCCCTGCCACAACAAGAAACTGATCCTCCCACCCCAGTCCATGCACCTCTGCCCCTCCCTCAACCCCTCTGGAAGGGACATTCATCCGGACCACCAGGAGAGGATGACAAGACCTCCACTGCCACCTCCAAAAGATGCTGAACCTTAGTTTATCCATTGTGTGTCTATCATTCACTCTGTGGACTATTTTGTGGATACATTTACCTTTTTTTAAGGAGAGATTCTGGGTTGAACATTGAACTTCAATTTGTGCTCAGCAAATATAGTTTCATCCACCATGATGGACTTTCGTTTTTTATTCATGCTCTTTTTCATTCTGGTTTCAAAGATATTGCATTCATTATTTTGTTCAAAATAAATGCACATACAACAAAATCAAAGACTGGTGTGGTATTTACACCATAATTTTTTTAATCTGTCAAACAATATGACACTGAAACTAATAAGATATACCAACTTAGTATTGTGTTTCCAGTGTAAAAAAGATGGAAAAAGAAACAATAAAATCTGAATGTATTGGTGTCATACATTTGTAGGTAACAATTTTGTGACATAATCAAATATGCTTTTCACAAACCATGCAGAATCCAAACAGTCTGTGCGATTTAGAAGTTGACAATCCAGAATCTTGATACCATGGTAAAAAGGGGATATTTCATGAAATAATATTAAGTAGGTAAACTATTAGTAGACACATCAACAGTTTCCTACACAGAACATAAATTGAAGATTTATCCAATGTGAAGGAAGACCAGTGTGCTATGCCTTGACATACACATGCGGTTAGAGCAAGGTAAGCAGCACATATTGCCGTGGTCGCAAAATCCAACAGAAAACAGGTCTGATACAATTTCAAGATCTTACATTCAACCACATTACAAGTTGTCTCCGTACAAGATCTGTCCATCCAAAGTAGTTGTCTGTTCCAGGATCAACCATACTCCCTTTGTACTTTCCACCAGCAACATATCATTGCAAATGTCACAACTTTGAAATGTCCAAATGAAGATGAAATGGTGAAAGACCCTAAAGCAGAATAACAAGGGAAATGAATGATTTCACATATAAAATTTGACTCAAAGGATAAGTTAGGAGGACACACATACTTAGCACAAGCAAAGGTAATCTCTATCCATAAACACAGTAGCCAATGTAGGGGAACACTAATCCACAAACATCATTGCCTTGGACTTTCCTGAACTGACCATTCCTACCAAATAACCATCGCAGACGGATATGTTCAGTATGTCACAAGTTGTTCTGGCATTGGATGTCACGCTATGTGAGGGTACACTTGCACCCAGGTGTAGAAGTGGTCAATAACATCTTGACATATAACAATTCCTTCCTCTTCATAACTGACATCTTCATTGGGCATTTCAACATCCTCCCATGGAGGCTGTTCACAGTCTCCATCCTCTGCAAGGATTGGGATGTTCCATCACATGGCGATGTTGTTCAGCATGCAGCAAACCGTGATTTGGCACACCTTATCGGGTGAGTAGAGGAGGACTCCACAGAACTTGTCCAGACACCTAAATCTGGCATTAAGGAGCCTAAAAGCCTGCTCCACTGGTCATCTGTGTTCTTCCATGAACCTCATTGAAGCAGACTTCACCAGGCGTTGTTGGATTCCATGGCAGTGCCAACAATCATGGTCAGTTAGGATACGCTGAGTCTCCTACGTGGACGCAATAAACTGATAGATTAAAATCAGACCAAGTCATTGTACATTCCTGAACTAGGATTAAAGCAAATGATCCTCAAGTCCTGTTGTACTTACCAACAAGCCAGGTCCTCTCATGTCCAAGTTGTGACTTTGGCAGGGGTATGGTGCTGTTCTATAGTACAAAGCAATCATATGTTGACCCAGGAAAGCAGGCACACATACTTCATATGCATAAATCCGGTAAGCACACAGCATTTTGACTTAATGGAAGTTCTTTTGATTGTGGTAGGCCTATTCCCTGGTGTGTGGTGGCACCAAGGCAATATGTGTGCCATCAATTGCTCCAATCACATTTGGAAGCCACCCAAATCCTAAATTTCTCCCTTCATATTGGCAAAATCCCAACCTCTCGGAAACTGGTTGAAGTTGTTGATGTGTCTCATCAATGACACAAGGACTTCTTGTAACACACCACAGAAGGTTGGCTGTGACATGCCTCTAGATACTGCCATAGTGGACTGAAAAGAGCCAGTGGCCACAAAATGACGTACTGCCCTTAGTTTCACTGCTGGTGTTATTGCTGTTGTATTCTTTTTGTGAAACAGGAGATCAGGCTCCAGGTGCTGACACAAATCCAGTATAATTTGCCTATTTAATCTGAACTTTTTTATTATGTCCCCTGCCTCCATGGTGACAAGGTCTCGAAATGGTTCACATGTCTTCAAGTAAAGAAAACAAACTACTAATTAAAATTGTCCCTTAAGACTTTAACAATCAACACACATCTCATGTCTTGGTTTGAATAGGGATCTTGTTGTGTCATATATGTTCCAATCATTTTAAACATTTTTGCTTCTACAAATCTATGTTTATTTACATATCTGACATTGTTTTACAAATAATGTGTGAATAATACATTTGGAAATGTCTCATTTGCACATTATTGTTTTTCTCTTTTTTTTACAATTACCGTTATTGGAAGTATAACATACGCTTCAGCACTATTGATGTCAAACATAGGGACGGTTCACTTTTTTATGTGTCATATTTTGCCAAAAACAGTGTTACACATCTCATGTCCTAAAATGGCAGGTGCCTGATTTTCCCATCAGGACATTGGCTATCCGCTGGCCATCAGTGGGAGTTGACCGCCTAGTAGGTGGACTCTTCACTACGGACACCGGCATAGGGTAATATGTGTGACGGCGATGCTCAAAAGCCAAATGCTGCAGAGCAGGTATGAAGTGTACTTGTACATTGCATCTGGAAATTTCTTTACTTGCCTCTAACACTGCAGCCAACAACACCTGTTCAACTTTTGCTGCTGTCATTGATATCTGGGAGCCAGGATGCCAGACAAAGTAAGTGACAGAGTCCTAACTTCTCCCTGGAGAAGGCGGATATTCTCACCCAGGAGATTCTGTCCCTGTACAGCCAGTTGTACGGGAACCGTGAGGAACAGGTACATGTAGAAGTAGGAAAGGTAACTTGTTCCTCCTTTGTACACAGGCTAATTTGTCTCTTTTTGTTCATGAGTGAAGTGTTGTTATTGAAGTGTAGTGAACTGATTGATTTAGCTGGGCACATAATGTTGTTTGACAATGCTAGAAATGTCTGTACATTTAAATAAAAAGTAACCTGAAAGTATACACACAACTTTCAGTGTGTTACTCACCATTTCAGATTTCATTAGGCAAACTGCAGGCCCCTTACGTCCAGTGGTCAGTAGATACTGTACCACTAGTATAAGTGAAAACATACAGCCCATGTTAAAATGAGTGAAGTGTAAAGTGCAAGAAGAATCTGCAAAGTTGTGGAGCTGTCTGATGCTGTTCTGTCAAGTGAAATTGCATCCCATGATTAGAAATAAGTATCTATATGTTTCAAACATGCCATGGTGTCACATAAGCAGAAAGGTATTTCCTGTGCTGCACATCTAAATGATACAGGCTCTCAGTCATCCATACATGTATGTCTCATTACTACACACACTTAGTCATACATCACCCAACACCATGCTTTCACTGACACATAGCAGCCCTCCCTTACTGCCCTTAGTCACTGTACGTGGCGTGTACCATATTATCTGGCTCTTTTAAGATTAGGTATGAAGCCAACGTAGCTGTGCATAGGGCTATGTGCAAATAATGTATAGGTTATTTGTCCTTTAGGGTCTTACAATAATTTGGACTAATCAGGAGTGGCTCCCACTAAAGGAAAGGTTTCCTAGCCCTGGTCTAGATGATGTTTGTGGCCTGAATTGGTAACATGAGGAGACAGAAAGTGCTAAGCATAGTCAGCATATCACTGCCAATTAGTATTTCCTAGCATATTTAAAATGTTTGAAATAATTTTGTACTGACTGGTTTGGGAATGTATGTGAGAGATGGAAGTTGAGGGCCCAATAGCAGCATCAAGGGGTGAGTTATTGAATGTATGACAGTTGACACACATCCAACACAAATGAGAATTTCTGGAGGTGTAAGACAGTGTTGGATGCTGTGTTTGGTGTATAGTGTTGTGCTAAAGATTTTCATTGGCTTCCTCATCACAAGCAAAGTACTTCTTTGAGCAGACACATGTCTGCATTTGAAAAAGGGATACCTGTGTTTTCTCTATGTTGAGAGGGACATTTGTATCAAACATTCCCCATTTGAGTATTGGATCAGGTATGATGCACCATCAGAAATGTAAGTAGATAATGTAGGGTCTATTACTGCTGATATGACATAGTATGCACTCATGACACAGTTGTTCAATGACAATATGTTCATGAGCATCTGCTCCCAAAGGACTGGAAACGTGTACAGTGGCATCAATCCTTATCTGAAATAGGTTAGAAATATGTTTCAACAGCAAGATTCATGTCAGTTCTTGTGGACAGTAGCAGATTGTCATGAAGCCTTAGTCCTTCCCAAATGTAATTGTAATCCAGTCTGTGTCAACCAACATGGATTCATATGCCAAACTATTGACTGAAACAGACACGAAGGTGTCCACATTGGTGACAGAGTTACACATACCCCAAATTACAAATACATTTCCTTGGGTATGTCCAGACGAGAAATCAATGATGGTGATTAAAGTGATACCTAAAATGACATTTGTAGATGGAAAGTTACATCACATAAATGTTGGAGTATCCCATCTTGATAAGTCAATATCAGACCCAAAACATGACCCTTTTGGGAATGTGGATATGTTTTTGCTCCATACTGAAGTGGGTTAAGAGTGTGTACAGGACTATATATTTACTCATGCTTTTTAAGCCATTTGTCATGCAGAGCATTAAAAGTGGATGAAAGACAAAAGGCATGCATGATATGGGAACTAGCATGGGGGATTTCTAGACTGTGAGCAAATGGTTTGTGGAATTCTTCCCTACATGCATGAGGTACTAATGATAAAAAAGTTATGTTTGAGGGCCTTGAAGCTGGTTTAATATGTAGACTTGGAAAATGTTTTGTGAGCAATGTTCATGTTCCGTTGTATTTACACAGATACACTCAAACTGCTGTATCTGTGTTTTCAGCATCATCTGGGCTATGCAAAGATGATAGCGGCCACATCAGCGGGGAACAAGCTGGGCACTTTGGTACCGGTGCAGACACCACTGACACTGAGGGATCCAGTGCCACAGAGCTTATTGGCACGGAGGCCACCAGTGACTCAACATCATCTTTGGAGGCCTCCACAGAAGACAAATCCCTACAGCTGGTGGAGCTTACTGCAAAATTCCACCTGCACCATTGCCCGCCACCCACATTTCCATCTCTACCCTCCTTCTTGCTCCTACCCCAGTTGGCCATAGCAGCCCCCTAAAAAGGGGTGGCATCGCCTTTGCTGCAGGCATCTCCCCCTGCCCCTGTCTCCCAGTCTGCGCTCAATGAGGAGGCCATTGACCTATTGCAGACTATTTCTGTAGGCCAGACTGCACTACAGAATGCCATTCAGGGACTTAGTGGGCAGATGGCACAGGTGCTAGCTTATCTTGTTGTCATTCACAGTGTCATGTCTGGCCCACAGAGGTCATTCCAGGGTCTGGCCTCCTTAGTGATCAAAGCCCCCCCACACATTCAAACCCTCTTCACAAACTCCCACCCCTTCCTCATCCCAAATCCCTCTTCCCAGCCCTATCCAAAGCAGACTCACACATTTGCATGCACCCACTCAAACACACACAAGCAGCACATTCACACACAAACAGAGCAAGAAAAACAGACACACACACAATATACAGACACCATACCTCCCACAACCACAAACATACCCACAGACACCACATCCGCCACAACACAAACACCCACTAATACCACACCTGCAGATCCGAAACCCACCATTACACAAACATTCACACCCACAACGGCCACACCTGCAGATTAACACCCACCACAACACCAACATACATACCCACCACACACACATGCACCAGCACATCCCCAGGTACCACAACCACACTCAGCACCTCCACAGCACAACCATCCACACACACACATATATTGTACATCACACACACACCACTGTACACAAACGCCCACACTCACTCATACAACATACACCCAGTAAGAGACACAAACCAACACATAGACCACATACACCAGAAACCATAGGCGATGGCATCATTAACAGACACATGCATATCAGACACTAGCACTCCCTCTACCTCCCAACCCAAACTCCCTGCCAACCACCCAACCCATTTTCTTATGGATGACCTTTTCGCTCTGGCCGTGACTTCAACATCCCAAATCCTCCCTGCCAAATGTCTTTCTACCCTTTCCACACCCAAACCCACCTCCTCCACACCCAAAACCACCCTTCTCAAACTTAAATCCACCCCTCACAAACGTCTTTGTACTCCTTCCACTCCAAACCCACTCCTTCCACATCTAAACCCACCCCTTCCAAACCCATACCCACCCCTCCCAAATCCAAATCCACCCCTCCTAAAACCAAACCCACACCTCCCAAATCCAAACACACCCCTCCTCAAACCAAACCCACACCCACCCCTCTCAAACCCAAACCCGACCATCCCAAAATTAAAGACCTCCCCACAAAGTGAGATCATTGAGGTGCCTGCTCTCTGCCAAATAGATGCCCCTTCCTGAGGAGGTTGTACCTGGCAGTGAAATTAGTAGACAAGTTCAGCGCCTGAAGCCCACGTGTCCACTTGTGGACAATTTGGACACTCTTTGTTGGTATGAAAAATAATACACTGAGAGAAGTAGCTCACGTGATATTAAAATGTATTTAATTTTTAAACCATTTGTTCTGACCTTGTTTTTGGATTGTTACTAATTGTTTGCTGATGATTTTATTACTGCTAAAATGAGTGCCATGCACTTACTCTCATTTGTGACAATGACCAGCACAGTTTTTATTTTTTAGATATTTTCATATTGCATTTGTGATGGACATGCTAATTTTGGTGAAAGCATTCATCATGTTACTGGACACTTACACCAAAAATTATATATGTTTCTATTTTTATGACTTGAGAATGCACATGTGTTTATTTCTATAATATAGACATATGCATTACACAGGAAAACTGACATTTTAAAGTTAAATAACATATAAAGTTTGTCAAAATTGCAGAAACCAAGGGGACATGTGACCTTCATACATCTCTGACATGTTTGCAGTTTAGAAGTAACATTGGTTATACATTCTACGTACATCCACTTGTACATTTTGTGGTGTGATTTCTACATTATCATGGATTTGGGTAGTTCCCATTTGGTATACTGTTTATGTATATGATATGATAGTTTAGAGAATAATTTTGCACACACCTGTATGGACACATTTTGCGGTGGGATTGATGTGACTTTTTGTGTCCATTGCCACAAATGCAGTTAGTACCAGATTTGTGTGTGTTTCTGATATATCGAGTTGTGTTTTTAAACATTTTTATAACTACAACTTTACAGACATATGTGTTGTGCATCATTGTACTATTGCTTACAAGTATTTATTAAACATGCACAAGTCCTGTGCTACAGTACCCCAACAATTCTGAGGATGACAGGTAATACAGTGACTTACCTTCTATTTCGGTGACGAAGGGAGTTGATTTTTGTCCTGGTCCAGGAGCAGCAGTAACAGCAGGACTTGAAGGGGTGGCTCCTCCGACTATGAAGGACGCCCCCAGGCCAGCAGCAGCTGCAAAACTTGAAAAATAAAACAATAATAAACTACGTTCATTATTGTTTTATTGTTGTAGGGGGCGGGCCATGGGGGATGGCAGCTATGGAGGGGGAGTGTGTGTGTCAGGACAGGACGGCCAAACCAACATGCGCACTGAGCTGTCTTCAACCTGAGCTGTGATGCCGGCTTGGAGACAGCAGGCACAGGCTCACAGTCTTGATGTACAAGAACAAGAATTTAGCTACTTAAGCAATACAATGTATTGTTCTTGTACTTCACGTATATTTCCCTGGACGGGCTACTGATTATACCAGGGACCCTCAATACTTTCTCTCCTTACAGGCTCCCAGTCTGCCTGGGAGCGCAAATATAGGGCGCTCAGGCCAATTCTGATGTGGCTGTCAGGCTGCCAGAAGCATAAGAGCAGTGTTAGGATTATACGCAGAGCAGGCTGAGAGCCTGTGCCTGCAGTGAAAAGTGGATCCTGAGGATTCGATGCGATGCGGCAATACAGGTAAGTTTTTGCTTTTTTGTGTTGTTCCGTGTAATCCCCGTCCCCCACCCCTCTTTGTCCCGATACCAGCCGCAACTGAAGACTTGTATGACTGGGTTCATGGTGGCAGGATATGTGAAAACTCGAAAAATGTGAGTTTCATCCTTTTATCTCTTCCAATCCGACAACTCAGGTGTGGAGTTTTAGCTGCCACAGTTGCATCGGCAGGAAGACACATTTTGATTGGCTCGGTGGTACAACTGGTTAGAGTCCCATCACCAGACGCTTTTGTCTATGGCTCTGTCGAAGCAAGTGGTGATTCATTGCTGTGGCGGCGATTCGGCTGTGGTCTTTCTTCTGTGGACTCATCAACATCTAAATAGAGCTCACAGAATGCCTAGTAGGAGGATGGGAAATCTGACAGAAAATCAATGGCAGACCATTACTGCCAAGATCTAAGTTTCAGAATTTTGCCGCGATTTCATATCAGACAGGTGATTTTCGGTCTCTAATAAATTTCTGTGTGGCAGACCACATTTGCAAAAGTCCTAGGAGGTTCTCAAACCTCATAAACAATATTTGGCTGAGCCCTACTCCCCAGACTAAAAGAAATTAGGAAAACTGTTTTCTGCTGGAACTAGACTTTCAATTTTCGAATTATACTCTTTTGGAATATTGTTAAGGGAATTCACTTGCCTGTTCTGTAGACAAAATGCTAATGCTGGGTGTAAAATAAATTGTTTGGTTAAAATCTACTTCCTTTGGCTTCTTGTAAACAAAATTGGGTTTTGATATTCCAAAGCAGAAATGTTTATACACAGTTGTAAAAATACACTTTTTGAGTATCTTGTCTACTACTATTGATTAATTCTGTAAATACCCTGGTAATAAAATAACTCTCTTTCAACATGCAGTTGTTGGTATTTCATAGCACTCTAACTGACAGAAGTTACTGTTAACCTTATTCAATGGAAGTAGTTTTATCAAACTTGAATGTAGATTTGAGACTAGTCCTGCCATCATTTGCGGATGTGGCCTGTAAGTGACAGAAACCTCTGCACACACGTACTTAAATCAGGTTGGGCCTGATTTACAAGGATAAACTTATACTTTGGTGTAAGTGTACGATTGTTTGCTATTCACAAAGGGATTTAGGCGTAGTATTTTTACGAATGCGGAGTCCTAATGATACAACTCATATATTCCTTTGTCAAAAGCAAACATCATAAACTTACACAGAAGTGTAAGTTTACCGTTGTGAATCAGGCCCTAAGATTTCTGTAATTGAAAAAATACAACATGCGTTTTGAATTAAATCGTCTTTGATATGTTTAACATTGTTTACATTTCTTGGCTTGCAGGTTATTTATGTCATTAGAAATCCGAAAGATAATTTGGTTTCATACTATCACTTTGAGTGTATGCTTAATCAACTTGCAGAAGAGCCTATCGAAAAGCTGGAGGAATTCTTTGAGAACTACCTGGCAGGAAAAGGTAATTTAGCATGCTCTATATTCAAAGAATGAGTGAGAAAAGGATATCTTTTTCATAATGAAGACAACGAGTTAAAAATCAAGCCTTGTTTTAAAGGTTGACGATAATTTCAAGTAAATGTACACACTGATTCTGAAAGAGACTGAAGCCTCTTTTATTTGATTTACAATTATTTATTTAGTGTGATGGCTGGATTTTGCATTTTATCAGACACTTGGCAAATGTATTTACTACTTTGTTACTTAAGCTGTAAATATTCTAAATAGGCGTTATTGAGTAAACAGCTGCATTGCCTATCACTGTCAAAGTTACATGTTCCCCGCACCCCCCACATGTGCACTAGAGCCTCAGTTTTTACTAAGACATACTCTTCAGATCTGGACCAGGCCGGACTATGGGTCATATTTAAATTAAACTGGCGCATCAATGCTGATGCTCCAGTTTTCATGCGCTGCTTCTGCCCCACCTAATGACACCATGGGTATGCCATATTTACAATACGGCACATCATGGCAGTCGTTAGACCAATAGCATCAACATTTTTGACGCTATTGTGGTGCTTTGCTGCACTAGTGTAAAAAATGTTGGCACTAGTGCAGCAAAGTGTAAGGAGGCCCATAGGTTTCTATGGGTGTGCCATTTTAACATCTGCTTTGAGCAGACATAAAAAATGACGTCAAAAATGGCTCAGTGAAATCATGTAGATTTCACTATGCCATTTTTGTGGTCCTTCTAGAGCTGGAACGCCCCCCTTTGCATATATTATGGCTGGCGCTGGCAGAATGTGGCGCAAGGGGGTGCAAAATGGCGCAATGTGAGCATTGCACCACTTTGTAAATAGGGTGCTGCAAAAATGCCTTCCTAACACCACATTAGCATAAAAAATGACACTAATGTGACAGAGGAAGGTGCTAGGGGCTTGTAAATATGCCCCTATAATTTTCACTTAATGAAAGATGCAGAGGATGGTTATTTGATACGCTGCCAAAGCAATTTACCAAATATTCACCTGCCTCCAGAATCCCCTACTTCCTTGCTTTTCCTTCGAGAGTTGAAACCACTGTAAAGAATTGCCCGATAGTGCAAAACAGCTGAGCTTCATCCCTACTTTGCATGGCTCCCCTGCTGCCCATCTTGGGTGGAGATCAGGCTATGCCCCGGTCTGGCTCCTCATCACCCTGATCAGAGGCCAGGGAATTCTGGGTGGCACCCTAAGATCTTATTACCCTGCCACAGAATTGTCCCTCCCTCTGGTATGGTAAAGATTTGCGATTAGTCAATATGTTGCACTACATATGCCTGTGCAGCAAGCCCCCTCTGAAATGGCTGAAAGAAAATGAATGTCTTCATGCCTACTAAAAGTCTAAAACATGTTTATTAAAGGAAACATATAAAAAATAGGCACTCAGTGAGACATTCTCCTCGCCAGGTTAATGAGTATGGAATTCTAACTTATCCCCACTATTCATCACCTTAAATGCATTCTCGACCCATTGAGAGCAATGAAGGAGATAAATATGACAGAAACTGGAACTCAGAGAGTGGGAGTCTCAGCAGGCTCTGAGGTTTCTCTTAAGTAGGATTTAGAGGACCTTGGAAATATACTGATAATATACATTTCCCTAATGTTGCACTAGATTTGTGAAAGCAGGAGATGTGCAGTAAAGATGGATAGCCAGGTCCATGGAGGGACACCAAAGTGGGTTTCTAGACTTTCACCTCAGAAGGAGTCACAAGGTTGGCAAGGGGTGACTTGTAGTCAAACAGGTGTAGGCAACCAATTCTTCACTTGAGACATCAGGGTCGGATGGTGTAGCAAAACTGGTACCGGAATAGGAAGTATGCAGGAGATGTGATGTACAGTTTGGACAACCTAATGAGCTTCAGGAGGCGGGGTGCACTCTTTCATTGTGCACTGTGGTGTTTGTGATCAGTAGGGCCTGGTAGAGTCCCTTGTAGCAACACTGCCAAGTGCACTTCCTTTTTCAGGCAGAGTAGTTCGGACCTTAGAATGGACACTCTAGAGAAAACAAATCAGGTGTTTGCGTTACTATAAAACCATATCATCATATAATTGAAAAAAAAACAATGCCAAGGGTATAGTATTGGGTCATCGCATCTGGGTGTCTGAGCACATTGTGGCTATATTATTTTTGCATGTGATAACGCGCCTGGTCCTTAGTAAGTAAACTTACAAGGGGACGCGTATAGGTCCATGAACCTTTTGAATCGCATGGAGTATCCTAGTCATGCAGTGACCACTGAAATGGTAGCTAACATCAATAATCAAAGAACATTCTAAATAAAACAGCCCAAATCCATAATAGTTAAGAATAACCACTACTCAAGAAGAAGTTAATCAATTTTATTCCCTCATGATTACAATTCTAATCATCTGTTAATTCAATCTTCATTGAACAATCTTTATTAGTTCATTTATAAGCAAACTTGATTCTTAACATATATGACAATGCAGAACAATAAACTCTAATACTAGCATTAATAAAGTAATTCAGCAATTAAGTTTGTCAGTCATTTGTCACTGTCAATGTCACTCCAAACAGCCTACCTAGCCAAGAACCCCTGGTTCCTTCAATTCCTTCAAATCCAATCCTTGTTTGAATTAGTTAAATTAGTAAGTAAGGCCCTCATTATGACCCTGGCGGTGTTGCACCGCCAGGGCCAACGGGGGCGGGAGCACCGCCGACAGGCCGGCGGTGCTCCCTTGGGCATTCTGACCGCGGCGCTTTGGCCGCGGTCAGAAATGGAAAACCGGCGGTCTCCCGCCGGTTTTCCGTTGCCCATTTGAATCCCCCATGGCGGCGCAGCTCGCTGCGCCGCCATGGGGGATTCTGACACCCCCTACCGCCATCCTGTTCCTGGCGGTTCGCCCGCCAGGAACAGGATGGCGGTAGGGGGTGTTGCGGGGCCCCTGGGGGCCCCTGCAGTGCCCATGCCAATGGCATGGGTACTGCAGGGGCCCCCGTAAGAGGGCCCTGCTAGTATTTCACTGTCTGCATAGCAGACAGTGAAATACGCGACGGGTGCAGTAGCACCCGTCGCACCTTCCCACTCCGCCGGCTCGATTACGAGCCGGCTTCATGGTGGGAAGGTCGTTTTCCCCTGGGCTGGCGGGCGGCCTTTCGGCCTTTACAGACTCCGCCATCTTTCGCCAAATTTATGTCTAAAGCAAGCCTATTTTGAAGTGCCATAGCTCTATCCGCAGCCAATTCAGTATTTAATAGGCGTATTGCCCCTATAAAGTTTGTCAGCATGTTATCCACAATAGTAGACAAGTTTCGTATCTTAATTGCATTCAGAATAACTCCTGCAGAAGGAATTACTGCACCAAAAATATCTCCCACAATTGCAGAAGAGGTTTCCGTCCTCTGTCACTCATGATGTAATTCAGTCAATTTCGGTATTTTCTTCAGATCATCTATCTGATAAATTTTAGGGAAAACTATTCCCAAATAGCATGCCCCATACCATCCTCTAGGAAGACGGTAATAAGCATTGTCAACAAATCTAGTAGATCCCAGGAATCACAGGGCCCTGACCATTCAGCATAAAAGTGAATTTACTCTCAAACAAGAACACATGCCTACATTCACTTGTTCCCACAAATAAAGTGTCAGTGCATGATTTCGGCCTATATATACAAAGCTTCCCTACATGTAATGCATCTAGAGCCAATTTCCCTTGTGTTTTAATAGCAGTATAAGCATAATCATTCTTATAAGTCCTTTTCTCCAATCCTTTCTCTAACTTCTCCTTCAATGCTTTCCTTCTGTTATCAGTATGCCCTATAAAGCTCTTTTCCAATGAGGTTAGTAAGCAAGTTAGATTGTTGCAGTGTGCATAAGCAGTACCAAAGGTTAGTGTTGGTTAAAAGAATCCTCTTACTAATACTATATCATGCTTTTTAGCTACCTTACTCAGATCTCTAATAATAGGAACAAATGAAAACACCATATTATAGTTAGAACCACTAAAAGTATTGTATGTACTCTTGGTTATAGAATCTTGTTAGTAGCAGACTACAGCTTATACCATATGTTAATGGCAGACTATGGTACGTAACCCCTTCTTCTACAGAGGATGCAATTTGTGTACAAACAAGACACTTCCTTGCATTCATCATCTCAACATACTCACTCAACAAGCGATAGAACACATTTGAAGAAAGCCCTCCATGTGCATTAGTATAATCATGCAAGTATTTTTCATCTAACTTAAACCTCTCTTAAGCTGTTAGTGTAGTAGTCTCAGGAACAGAAGCAAAAGCAGCCTCTTTCATTTCATGAACATGAATATTGTTTTCGTTGCTTCTATATTTTACCTTACACGATTTATCTGCTCTTCACCTTTGGATGCATTTTGAGGGGTGTTCAAACTATCTAGCCACTCACTCAATTGCTGAGCTTACAATCCCTGTAATGAAATATTACTCGCATTTAGCACTATTAGCTGTTGCACCACTGCACCTGAAGCATGCGGTGTCAAATGTTTCAGGCTCTGACTCCCATTCGGGCCATTCACTGCATCTGAAAGTGCCACAAGTAGACTAAGATCCATTAAAGGTCTAGATCCATTAAAAGTCTGTCTTGTAGACGACATCATCTGCACAGGATCACTCGCACCTCTCCTCACAAGACTCTGTGACATTTCATTCTGTTCTTCTACATCCGATTTCTTTTGCGCAAATAAGGGTACCGTCAGACCAACAGTAATTGGTAGTGATATTGCATCTGGAGCTTCCCTAACACTCACACCTTGTGGAAATGTTACCCCCAGTGCCTGATTCATAACCGGTGTAATATCTGACTGTAATCCTGTCATTGGGGTAAACTTTGGCAAACCCAGCACCTGTGCTAAAGAAAATAGCATTGGTGTCGGATCTGTTTGGACCAGCACTGGCTTCGGAAGCACTTGCTCCCTAGGCACCATTATATTTGGAGCTGTCTCAAGAACTGGTATCTCTGGTTAAATTTTCTGCACTGAAGGTGTATGAATCTGCGCTTGGACCACAGTAGTAGTCCCTGCATTAGGTGTAGTCTGCACTACCCCCGGTATCTGTCCTCCGTCTGACTGTACTGCTCCCTTAGCCCCCTGTGCTTGTGCCGAAGCAGCAGTAGTAACACTAGTGCCTGGACCCCCTGCATAAGTCATTAAAGGTGGAGGTCGAACTTTCAACAGCTGTTAAAAAAAATGAGATCCTCAACATCTGAGTCTTCATCGTCTATATAGGACTTTCTCTTTTTCATTTTCCCTGTACTTTCATCCTTTTTAGCACTATCTTCCTTCTCTGCCTCACCTCCCTCCGTAATGGCAGGAAACAACTTGACATCTTGTAATGTCACTGGTCTCCATTTCTTTTGCTCCCAAGCCCATCCAGCTTCAGCTAAAGATTTCTCTACTCACTTCATCCTCTTTTTGAACTTAATTTCTTGCTATTGTCTGGCTACCAGCTCCCAAACCGCTAAAGCCTCAAACTGTGCTGGTCTCAGTAGCGGCTTCATGTCATACAATGCCATTTGCAATTGATCCAAAATTCTCAAATTAAATGTTTCATGCTCCGGAAACACTAACGGAAACACTAACGGCCCTTGCTTTTTAGTTAACTTACACCATTGCTTCATCCACAAACATGGTGCTACACCTCGCTCCTCCATCACAATATAAGCCGGAGTATTTTCCGGTGGGGTCGTCTCCCCCACTGACACTTTAATGTAAGTATCAACCTTCATCGCACTCTTAAACGCCTTGAAAAATTTAATTTTTCTGTTTTGTTTACTTCGATTCAATAAGGAAATGACTTTTACTCCCAAGATTCCCTTCGCCCGTTTGCTCCACCAATTGCCTCTTGCGGACGGCTGCCAATCCGCTCGCGACTCTTCTCTCTAACCAACCTATCCCAGCACGGCGCACTCTGGCGTCACACCCACACACAGCGGCTGACAAAGTCTTGCGGCTCGTCCTCCTTCTTCAACTCACACAACTAATGCAAATTATTGCGAGCACCTTTAACCAAATAATAACTAAACAAACCTGCCGGTTTACTACAGGAAGGGACACGATCGCTTCAGAGACCTTACGGATTTTCACTAATGGCTCTTTTGCTCATGTAGTTATTCCTCTTTCTCAGTCTCCCACATCCACAAGCAAAATTCGACCCGCGAATTTTACTCGCAACTGATCTATGGGTAGGCCCTGGTGCACATAGAGCTCGCCAAATCTCAGTCGAAATTTATTTTACTCAATTATCACACACCCTGACTCGTTGATCACGCCTGATCAACCTACTAAACCAGACAGATTACAACATATAACCAAGTGTCCCCTATACTTGTCATTATACTCCGGAGACTTAGACCACGCAGGGTCCATTAATCATCAACAATCACGTGGATAATTTGTTAGCACAAAGCGCTACACACATGTGAAGTTCGACGAATTCCCTACTCTCATACTATGGAGTATGCACACTCCTATTAACCTCAACTGGAGTACGCAGACCCCTACTTTACCTCACATACATCACAATTCACCTGCGATTTGCTTAAGCCTGTGCAAGCGCGACCTACCACTTTCACACTATCACAAGACATGCCGAGAACAAACCCAACTTTACTAACAGGATCCAGGATCTGGGAAAGTCATTTCTGGGCTTAAGGGGACATCTTTGCTGCAATTGCCACAATTGCTATTTCAGAAAACAAAATTCAAACCTCATAAAAATCCGAACAATTAACCCTAAACTTACACTACCACCATAACCAACAATCACCACATAACTAGTTCCCCAAGGAAACTAACCATTAAGCTGCTACCAAAAACTGATAGCACGCCTCGACCTTAGTAAGTAAACTTACAAGGGCACGCGTATAGGTCGATGAACCTTTTGAATCGCATGGAGTATCTTAGTCATGCAGTGACTACTGAAATGGTAGCTAACATCAATAATCAAACAACATTCTAAATCAGTGGTTTCCAACCTTTTGATTTATGTGGACCCCCATTTTAACATTAATGGAACCCAGGGACCCCCACTGAATCATCATTGGAATCCGGGAACACCCGTCTGAGTCATTACTGGAAGATGGGGGCCTAATTTGGCCATATTTGTTAATATTCATTAATTTTCTAAGCAGTCGCGGACCCCCTGAGAAGGCATCGCGGACCCCTAGGGGTCCCCGGACCACAGGTTGGGAACCACTGTTCTAAATAAAACAGCCCAAATCCATAACAGTTAAGAATAGTTAAGAATAACCACTACTCAAAAAGAAGTTAATCAATTGTATTTCCTATTGATTACAATTATAGCATATGTTAATTCAATCTTCATTGAACAATCTTTATTAGTTCATTTATAAGCAAACATGATTCTTAACATATACGACAATGCAGAACCATAAACTCTAAAACTAGCATTAATAAAGTAATTGAGCAATTAAGTTTGTCAGTCATTTGTCACTGTCAATGTCACTCCTAATAGCCTACCTAACCAAGATTATCATCAGTATGTGGGTCTTCATGTGAGAACAATTTGGAAAAAATATTAATTTTGGAAAAATCTACCTAAAAGAGAATATCAGTAAACAGCGCAGTTGATACCTAGAAGGAAAGGCACAAAATAGTCAGTCACATTTTCATAGCTACCTATCCAGGATGGATCAGAAACAAGTCAGTCTTCGTCTTCAGGTCATCAAGCTGTCAGCTACGGATCAGGCTCACAGAGTATGAACCCAATATCAGCACCTAGGACAGCGTCTCCTGATGTCATCAATATCTTCCCAAATTCGCCTAAATTCTGAAGTCCTAGTCCTTAGCCCTTTGCCATGACTTTTTATTAGGGTCTCCCAGTCCATCCAGGCAGGGGAGTAGGAATATTGGGGGGACTACTCTCCCAGTTGTCATGTTGCCATTTCCCCTACCAAAGAATGACACAGATCAGTGAGGGTGCAAATCCTTTATTCCTTTCTTTCTTCTCATCCCCACATGTCTGTCCTCCAATGCTGCTGGGCCAGTAGTGTCCAATTGTGTGCGGAGCCCCGCCTCAGTCCCCAGTGACCATATGTGCACCTGGTGTGTGTGGTCCTAGTGCTCAGGCCGACATCTACCCCCTTGTTGACAAAATATGCCCGTTCTCCACAGTCACCTTTGCTTGGCATCTTCTAAGCTCTCCTTCGGCCACTAATGCATGGAGATGCAGTCACGAGTGAGAGAGGGAGATAGAGAGAGAGAGAGAGAGAGAGAGAGAGAGAGCCTCCACAGTTATTCTTTGAGTCAGTCCTCTTAGTTCTTTAATCAGTCTTTTGAGCTTCCTGCTCACTCTCATTGAGTGGGAGCTCTCCTTTCCATTGTCCAGTTCTTCTCCTGTGTCTTCGGCCCAGAGGGGGCCCACTCTCGGTCTTTCTCATCTGATATTATGAACTCTCTGAAGTGAGAACTGTTCCTGGTTGTTGAGTAAGATCCTGCCGCTGCCGTAATCATCATCCTTTTGATGTTGGTTATCTTGACAGGTTATCTTGAGAGGTTGGGTCAAGAAAGGGTTGTCAGAATTTTGTATTTGTTGTTGGCGTACAATGACCAGGTCTCTCAGTTTTAGGTCAGAAGACATGGTATCATGCATAAGCTTGTCATTTCATTTTCCTCTTGGCCTCCTGGTCATGTGTGACAATGTCACTGTGATCTGATGGAGCCTTGGGTTCAAGTTGAGGCAGACCGGTCATGTATGCCCTCCCTAGTACTAGTTCTGATGCCCGATGGACAGCCTTCTTTATGTTACTCATGAACCTACCTACCATGCCATTTGCTTGTGGCCACAGTGGTGTTATTTTACTGTGATGTCTTCCCGTACATGTCATGAATCTATAAAACTCTTCTCCTGAGAATAGGGGTCCATTGTATGTCTTATTTGTCAATGGTGTGCCCCAAGCTGCAAAAATGTCATCCAGAATTGGTAATGTGTCAGTGGCTGATGTTGATAACACCTAGCGCACTATGGGAAAGCAAAAATATTAATTGATGATGACCAACAAATAGCCACTGTTGTCCAAAGGCCCATGGATGTCTGCAGCCAGTGTTGTCCATATGTGCTCAGGAAGGTCAGAAATGCATAGCCGTTCTGGCTTGGGTGATCTGTTCATTATCTGACAGAAATGGCAGTTTGTGACCATGTCTTCTACCAGATGATCAAGTCCCGGGAACCATACTGTCTCTCAGCATTTTTTTGTTGCCACCATGCTTTCGTGAGATTGATGTGCCATGCTGACTCTGTTTTTGAACTGTCTTCGGTATGACTACCCTGGTGCGTCATAGCAGTGCCCCTTGTTCTGTTTCTGATAGTTCCTCCTGTATCTGTTTGAATGTATTTCTTTGTCTCTGACTCCTTCATCTACTGAGCTGCTGTTCGTCATGTCTCAACCTCTGTTGTTGCTGAGTGTTTTGAATGTTTGCAGGATGATGTCAGCAATTATCTTTCGTGTGCCAGTTTTTCCAACGTTATTGAGGTGGGTGTGTTTTGTTGCAGCACAAAGTTGATGTATTCCTTGCCCATGTAGGATGTCTCTGTTGTCTGTGGTAAGGGATGTTGCGGCATGTAATCGGCAAGGCTGTACTCCTTCCCTGGTTTGTGCACTATTTTGAAGTCGTAGTCCATCAGGCGTATTCCCTGCCTTTAAATGCGCAGTGGAATTTTTGCATTGGGGTTGCTGTAGATTGTGACCAGTACCTGGTGGTCTGTCACAATGGTGAATAGTTTCCTGTAGATGAACATGTGGTAGTGCTTGCATGCCCAGACCATCGCTAGGCTTTCTTTCTCTGGTTAGGAGTATGCACGCTCTACTTTCAAAAGGCTCCTGCTTGCATATGCAACAATGTATTTGGTGAGTCTCTTCCGAGCTTGTATTGTGTGCGAATGGTCCTAACCCCGCTGAGCTGGTGTCTAGGTGAGCTCTGTGCATAGGGACACATCAAAATATAAGAGTTGGTCCATAGCTGCGATGGCCTTTCGAATGTATTTGAATGCCTTGTCACAGTTCAGGGTCCAGCGAAATGGCTGCCCTTGTTTGGTCAGTTCACAAAGTGGGGTGCTCACCGTGGCAAAATCTTTGATGTAACAAGCACAGTAGCTTGCCAAACCCAGAAATGACCTCACTTTTGCTACATCGACTGGAAGCTGTGTTTTGCAGAGTGTTCCTACCTTGCTGTGGTCTGGCCGCATCCCTTTCTGGGAGATGTGTCCAAAGAAAACAAGTTCTCTCTTTCTCAGCTCCTATTTTTCTTCATTAAGTGTCAGGCCAGTTGTTTCCAACTGCTTGCATACCTCCCGCAGTGCCAAGTTGTGTTCATCATCTGTGCAACCAAATACTAGGATGTCATCACTGTAATTTAGACATTTCTTTACAGGCCGAATCACTCATCTCACCATCTGCTGAAACATTTCTGCTGCTGAAGACACCCCAAAGCTTAAATGTTTGTAACAAAATAGCCCTAGGTGAGTGGAAAATGTGGTGATGTAGCAGGACTGTGGGTCTAGTTCCAGCTGGTAGTAGCCCTTGAATAGGTTGTGCTTAGAGAATACATGGGCCCCAGTTAGGAAGCTGATCATGTCATTTAGGCGAGGGCATGGGTGTTGTTCTCTTTCAATGACTGTGTTCAGGAGGTGCATGTCGACGCAGATTTGGATTTTCTGCGTGTTCGTCTTTGGCATAGCCATGATGGAGGACATCCATTGAGTTGGTCTTTTCCGCAGGCTAGATGATTTCTTGTGCTACAACTCTTTAGTTCTTCCTCTACCTGCGGCTGCAGGTGCACAGGGACTCTGGTGATTTTGAGCCACTGGTTTGATCGCTTCATGGTGTGAAGGGTGGCTTGCGTGTCCTTCAGGCTTCCAAGCCATTTGAGGGTTGGAGGGTGTTCTCGTAGGATATTGTGACACTCAGCAATGTGATACATCACTGCTAGGAGGCCCATCACTTGCGCAGTGACATTGCTGAGCAGACACGGCACTGGAACGTCTCCCTGTAGGACATGTACCTCTTCTCTCACAGATGTGTTATTATAAGTGAGCATCTCAGTGAATTTCCCCACATTTACTATGGGGTGTTTTGCACCTCATGTAAAAACATTAATAGTGGAAGGCAACAGTGGACGCTTCTGTTTAATTTTTTCATACTCCGATGCACACAAGATGTTGCATGTGGCTCCACTGTCAAGTACAAAATGTGTTGTGTGACTCCCAACTTGCACAATCTACTGTTGCTGTCATCTTTATTTGCCGATTGTCAACTAGTTGAACATGTTCTTGGGATGAGGCATCTTTCATAAGAAATAGATGTTAAATTGCTTCCCATGCATTGGCAGCATCTGAGTAAGTGGAAGAACTGCGGTTGCGTGTTTCCATGTGTCACGCGTGATGACTCATGGTCAGCAGTTCACCCCCTCTATGCCTTGATGTGTCCAACCATGCAGATGCTTGCAAAGTGTTTATTCCGGTTGCATTTCTGGCATTTGTGTTGCATGGCCTGAAGGCACCGAGGTGCGGGTATTCTAGGTTGCAGAGATAGTACATCCTTTTTTGTTTTTCCTTTAGGGGTAGAGGTAGTTTGTCATGTCTGCTGTGGCTGCCGGCCATGCGGTGAGACTGTTCCATCGTTCGTACTTTCCAGTTTTCCCTCTGTATGGCATGCAATGTGGCTGTGGCTTCTGACGTTGCCATGGTCAGTATTTTGTCCAGCATGTATTTCTCTTTAAGTATTTTCCTGCAGAATCCAGTCAAGTGGCATCCTTCTATGATGCGCAGCCTGATGGCTGCCTCATTGTCGAATTTGTCAAAACTGCAGTAGGTGACTAGTTTGCGCAGTTGAGTCGCAGAGTCGTTAAGTGATTCATCTGCTCTTTGGCATGCTGTGTTGAACCTGTAGCGTTTGAAGTCGACATTGTACTTGGGGTTGAAACTTCACAAGTAGGTCTTCAAAGTCATCCCCTACCAAATTTAGAAACAGGTTCCCTGTCTGTTCATCTGTGTGATTTTTGCAAGTGGCGCGCAGGTAGCATTCAAACTGCCTGATCCATTTTTCTCAATGAGCTCCCTTCATTTAAGGGTAAGAAAGGCCAAACGGCAGAGGGAGCCTGAAAATTGCACTTGGAATTGTGCCTTCATTGTGTTCGTCCGTCATGGTCATTGAGACTGCTCCTATTGCGGCTACAATTTTAAACTGCATGCTGGTGATGCACAGCTGCTGTCACCATTGCTATTTGTTTGCCAGGAGTCTCACATCTGCTGATCTTGTTTATTCAATGTTTGTGGACACACTGTGTTATTGCAGTGTGTTTTTACATTTTTCATGCATATCCTGCGTTTATTTGGCCACTGGCTGGTTGTTACTGCTGGCTATGAGTGCATTTTCTTAGGTGTGCTGCATCTTTACAATGGCAGCTATAGTAATTTCTTTTGTGTGCCTGGCTTCAACATGGCTGCAACAGTTTCTAGGGAGCTCATTCATTCATGCGCCTCACTTAAGAGATGGCTGCCATTGAGGTCATGTTATCGCGAGATCGCACATACATTGGGAAAGACGCAGGAGGTTTAATGAGGCAGGTGACAGTCTTGCGGTGCCTGCCGCTGATTTCCTCAGTAATGAATGTGGCTAGAGGCATTCAAGGTCGGGGTGATGTCCGGAAACAAAGGAGCACCTCTTGGCTTTACTCTGATGCAGGGAGTGAGTCGTGGTGTGCGAATCCCACCTTGGTCGCCAGTTGTCATCTTGCTGTTGCCCCCACCAAAGAACCACACAGGAGACGGGTGAGGGTGTAAATTCTTTATTATTTTCTTCTAAGCCCCACACACCGGCTAATGGCAGGCACATCTGTCCTCCGCTACTGCTGGGCCAGTACTGCCTAATTGTGTGTGGAGCCCTGCCTATGTCCCCAGTGACCGGAAGCGGTGTCCAGTGACCACAGGTACGCCTGGTGTGCGTGTGGTTCTAGTGCCCTGTGCTGACATCTTTTGGAGACAGTACTTCTGGTCACAGGGGACTAGTGCGGGCTCCACACACAACTGGGCACTACTGACCCTGCAGCAAGTGAGGACAGATATGCCAGTCATCGGCCAAGGTGTGTGGCCGTGAAGAAAAGAAAGGAATAAAGAGTTTGCACCCTCTCTGGTCTCCTGTGTTGTTCTTTGGTGGGGGAAACGGCGACACAACACCGTCGGGATCCCTTTTACAGTTTTGGTGGATGTATGGCATGCTTGTGTCTCCACATCATATTCCCCTTCTAGCAATGCAGACATTTATTTGAGAATAGTACAAGGAAATACCTCAGTTTTTAATACGTCAATAGAGGCTTTACAATTGGGAGACAATGCTGCTCTTTTAGCTGCTAGCCGTCCAGTGCATTTCCCTGGGACACTTCATCTGATATAGATTGGTGTGTGAAAAACTTTACAATCACTGTTTAAAACTTAAGACATTCTACATGTGCATCCCATTCTCCACATTGTACATATATGTAATAATTTTGATAAGGTCAAACACACATGCATGTTGGTCATAATTATGCATAGGTTGTTGTACTTGTTTTAAAATAAAATATATTGTTAAACCCTCATGGGTACTTTCCTGTAAGTGTATTTACATACACAGACATACATGTATTGTCATACAAAGGAGCACAGACCCATACACAGATACTCATCTACACATATGTTCAATATACAATGACATACTGAACAGACGCAACAATGTCAGATGCAGGGTGGGGCCTGAGCTAAATCAGGTACCTCTGTGCAGAGGTCTGAGAACCCACCAAAACACCGGAGCCAAGAGCAGTTCAGGGGACTGCAGAGGCGACTGCTATGCTTGTGCCAGACCCTGCAGCAATCCATTTTAGTGACCTCTGTAGTGTTCCCTAGACACTGTGATGAACCCGGCATTCGTGTGCGCCTCGCAAAGGCTGCTGAGGAGTTCAGAGATAGGAGGGAGTCACAGGTGGACTAGAGACCGCAATGGTCTTGCACAGTAGTGGCTCGCTGCGCAGTGAAGAGATGGGGCACCATCTTATTAGATTAAAATAAAAAATAAAAACCTGCCTTGCTTCCTCGCCGCGCTGCTGCTCCTTCCTCTTGGTCACAGGAGGCACATGCTCCCAGCCTGCCCTGCAGCCAATCCTCATGCTGCATTAAAGCACCATTAGGATTGGCTGGAGTACCCTAGCTGGGTCCACCCAGGTAAAGTGGGAACTTGTGCCTACTCTCTCCAGCCCGGCAACACAGTGCGCATGTCTTGGGCCTGCCAAACACACTTGCGCACTGAGAGGGAGTGCTGTGCACTCCCCCTCGTCATCCCCAATGCCCTGCCCTTTTAACAACAAAACAATAATAAATATAGTTTACTATCGTTTCGTTGTTAAAGGTTTGCAGCAGCTGCTGCTGGCAGGGAGTTGACACTCCACCGCCACAGTGGAGGAGCCGCTGCTGGTCTTGCAGTGAGAAGTGTGCTAGCTCAGCAAAGGGACAGTGGAGGAACCAAGCAGTGCCAGGGCAGCCTGTTGCCTAGTTGAGCGGCGATCTGTTAACGGCCAGCCAGCAGCACTGAAAACCAGCTAAATGTATTAAACCATGCTAGTGGCAATGAAAACCAACTAAATGTTGTTAAAACTTGGCAGTCGTTTGCCTTGCAATGCCTTTCAATACCTCACAGTGCCCTACTGCCCCACAGCACCTTATAATTCCTCACAGTGCTTTTTAAAACTACTGAACAAAACAGTTATTTTTGAGAGGTCACTGTACTTCTCCACATAGAACTGCCAGCCTGTCACGTTCACTCCGAGCTTAGAGGCCTGTTCTAGCCCAAGGCCCTGGGTTCCAGGCCCAGCACCTCAAGAGGGTGGCTGGCAAAGCAAAATCCTGAGTCGGCAGGCTGACGCTTTTATATGCTCTGTTTCACTCCCCCTAAGGACAGCCTCAAGCACAGCCGGCCTCTCTTTCCTCTTTTGCCTTCTCAAGGGAGTCCAATAGTCAGCACAGGCTAGTTAAAGCTAAAGTTCTCACTGTAAGGATCTTCACTATTTAGTTTGTAGAATGTTTCATGTATTCATGCTGGAAGAAGAACTTATTGCATAGCAAACTGCACAAAAACATCACCTATTGAATTCTCACTCTGAGCTGGGAAGCAAGACTGGCTTGACTAGCATATGACAGATGTGCTTGTTCCCCTTCCCATAATCACTAGCCTCCCAGTAATTCTGTGACTAGTGGCAATAATTAAAGCCAGTGTTCTCAGGGAAAGGTGAGGTGGCATCCAACTCAACATCTGAATAAATATAAAATTTCAAGACAACGTCTGCGTGTAAAGTACAACTGAGAACATAGTATATTGAATTATACAACAAACACGGGCTAGATGCCATTTCCAAAAGAGCTGGATCCATGAGACCAGGAAAAGTGGAAAATTGGAATCTATGAAATCGTATTGGAAGTGTAATTCTAGTATGGATCTCAGATTACATACCATTGTTAGAAATTGGGTCTCTATTTGGCAGGGGTATGCACCCACTCCAAATGGGGACCATCACTCTAGTCAGGGTAATAGAGATCCACACTGAAAGATAACCTGTGCTCACCCTCTG
Source organism: Pleurodeles waltl (assembly GCF_031143425.1). Lineage (NCBI taxonomy): Eukaryota > Metazoa > Chordata > Amphibia > Caudata > Salamandridae > Pleurodeles > Pleurodeles waltl. The sequence goes on from NC_090444.1 coordinate 640,210,589, forward strand.
GTAGCTTGGCACAGAGCAGTCATGCTTATCTAAAGAGACAATGAGGCATATTTACAAACCCCTGCGTCATGTATAATGTATGCAAAGGGGTGTTCCCACGCAGGGAGGCCCGAAATAAAGGTGCAGTAAAACGTACAAGATTTCACTGCACCATCTTTTCCATCATTTTTAATGCCTGCTTAGAGCAGGCGTTTAAAAGATGCACCTATTTTAATCAATGGGCCTCCCTGTGCTTTGCAGCACTAGTGTAAAAAGTTTTGATGCTAGTGCAGTAAAGTCCACAATAGCGTCAAAACTTTTGATGCTATTGTCCCAACGACTGCCATGGCACGCTGTCTTGTAAATATGTCACAACCATGATGTTATTAGGTGGGGTAGGGGCAATGCAAGAAAAGTGGTGAATCGGGACCGATACACCACTTTCTTGTAAATATGCCCCAATGTGTAAAGTATTTGTGCAACACACACACACAAAGCAACACAAAGGAAACACAACAAAACGACTCCAGACTGGTTTAGAAAAATAGACTATATTTTATAAATAAATCAAGACCAAAACGACAAAAATCCAATTAGTAGAAGTCAACATATGTATTTTTAAATAATAAAAAGAGTTCTAGCGCTGAGAAGCGATAAGCGCCAATAGGGGGTTATCTGGTCATGCTGGACAAGGACAAAGTCAAGAGTTCAGGCCACCTGTGATGGATCGCAGTCCAGCTACAGGACACATGAAGGGCCCTTTGAGCCAAGTAACTTAATCCCTGTCGCAGTCACAAGATGAGTTGAATAGCCTCACGCAAGACTGGAAATGCATCAGTTCCAAAGTGCCGGTGCTGCGATGCATCGGTTCCGAAGCTGATGGGCCAGGTTTCTCCACATAGTGAAGTGATGCTTCGATCTTCTTTCAGCAATGGTGGCAATGCGGTGGTTCCGATGTGATGTCAATGTGTTTGTACTGAACCCAATGCACCTGGTTTCTGCATGCAGTGAAGGGATACATCTATCTTCCTTCAGCAGTGGAGGCGATGCAATGGTTCTGATGTGGTGATGATGCGATGGTGAAGCACTGATTCCAAAGGCCCAACGTTCTTCTGACAGAATCTAGTTGTAGGCCCAAAAGTGTCTCATTTGTTGGGGACAGAGACCCAGTGAGAATACCCAGTTGTGCCTTCAAAGTGAGAGTGACTTCAAAGAAGGGTCTTTGAAGTGCACAAAGGTCTTCTCTTGCCAGCCCTGGCTCCAGACTGTCAGTAGGGGGTAATCAGACCTTGTGTGTGGGGAATGTCATTGCCTATTCAGGTGTAAGTGTCAATTCCTCCCTCCCTTCCTGCTCAGGATGCAGATGAGTGCTCAGACACACCTAACCTTCCTCTGTTGTGGCTGTCTAGAAGGAATGTACAAAGTACAGCACCCTGTCTTAAAGGCTACCTATGGCCAAATTTAAGGGTGACTTATATGTAATAAAAAGGGAGTTTTAAGGCTTAGCAAGGGTTTTACATGCCAAGTCGATTTGGCAGTAAAACTGCACACACAGGCTTTGCAGTGGCAGGCCTGAGACATTTAAAGGGCTACTTATTTGGGTGGCACAATCAGTGCTGCAGGCCCACTAGTAGAATTTAATTTACAGGCCCTGGATATATGTCATACCAATTAACAAGGGACTTACAAGTAAATTAAATATTAAAATTGGGTATACACTAATGTACCATGTTTAGAGGAGAGCACATACACTTTAGTACTGGTCAGCAGTGGTAAGGTGCTCAGAGTCCGAAGACCAACATAAAGAATCAGCAAAAATATAGGGCAAGTGGGGTCTTTGGTTGGCAGTCCGGTTACCCCCTGTCCAAGCAAGGACCCTCACTCTAGTCAGGGTAAAGGAGAATCACCCTCAGTTAACCCCGCTCACCCCCTTGGTAGCTTGGCACAAGCAGGCAGGCTTAACTTCAGAGTCTAGGTGTAAAATATTTCTACCAACACACACAGTAACTCAGTGAAAACACTACAAAATGACATGATACAAGTTTAGAACAATAGGAAATATTTATCTGAAAAAAACAAGACCAAAATCACAAAAATCCAACATACACAAGTCAAATTATTAATTGAAAAGCAAAAAGAGTCTCAAATCCTTGAGAAAACTGTTAAACCACTGTTAGCGTTCAAAAGTACCGGGGTAGCAACAAAATAACGCACACTAGCGAGTATACATCAAAAAAGGTAAGCAGTGTGTTGATTTCTCACCCGCAAAAGAGACCGTGCCTCGTATCTCCTTCTCCGGTCAGGTCCGCGTGTGTCGTTTTTCCTCCCCGCAGGGGAGCCATGCGTCGATCCGGGCAGAACTCTTGTCCAGGCAGGCGTTGCGTTTTTTTCCGTTCCCAGCAAGGTTTGCATCGTAAATCCTGCCAGACGGTATCAGCAAAACAACGCAATGTTGGTTGAGATGTTAACAGCCTCCGTCAGCGGGTGTTGCACATTGTTCTTTCAGCTAAGTTTGTCGATTTTCCAGCGGCAATGCCGGTGGAGCATTGATTTCTGCTGTGAAGCCAGCAGCGTGTCGTTTTTCAGCCATGTTTTGGAAGGCGCGTCAATATTTTCCCCGCACAGCGGTCTGTGCATGGAGTTTCAGTCTTGGTCTCTCAGCTTCACCTTCCAACGCTCCAGGAACTGGATCGGGCACCACTTCGCAGGGCAGGAGTCTCAGCAGAGAATCCAGGTGCTGGCCGGAGAAGTCTTTGATCGCCCTGAGACTTTAAGAACAGGAGGCAAGCTCAGGACAAGCCCTTGGAGATTTCTTCTCAATCAGGAAGGTACACAAAGGTCAGTCTTTGTCCCCTGGCACAGGCAGAAGCAGCAACTGAAGGATAGCTCCACAGAGCTCAGTCTCAGGCTGGGCAACACTTCTCCTCTGGGAAATGGCCCTGAACTATGTGGGGGCACCTTGGCTAGTGCCAGGGTGCCTTCACACTTAGTAACTGTGCATCTAACCTTCACAAAGTGATGGTTACACATATAGGTGACTTATAAGTTACTTAAGTGCAGTGTAAAATGTCTGTGAAATAACGTGGACGTTATTTCAAGCAGGCTGCAGTGGCAGTCCTGTGTAAGAGTTGTCTGAGCTCCCTATGGGTGGCAAAAGAAATGCTGCAGCCCATAGGGATCTCCTGGAACCCCAATACCCTGGGTACCTAGGTACAATATACTAGGGAATTATAAGGGCGTTCCAGTGTGCCAATCAGAATTGGTGAAAATAGTCACTAGCCTGTAGTGACAATTTTAAAGACAGAGAGAGCATAAACACTGAGGTTCTGGTTAGCAGAGCCTCAGTGATACAGTTAGGCACCACACAGGGAACCAATTCAGGCCACAAACTATGAACCCTGGGGTCCTGGCTACCAGGATCCCAGTGAGACAGGCAAAACCAAACTGACACACAAGTAGAAATGGGGGTAAAGTGCCAAACAAGATGGTACTTTCCTACACACACCCAGAGTCCAAAATTGCCAGGGTGCTTGTTGAAGCAGTCCTGCACAATTCTCCCACAAGTGCAGGGATGTTAACCTGCAACTGGTCTTCCAACCTGGGGTCTGTACCTTCAGGTTGGACCAGGGGTGAGGCTTTTCTCTCCCTGCCCTTCCTTGTGGAGTCCTGCACCCCCTACTGGGAGTGTCCCCCCAAAAGACAACTGTTAACAGTAGCCCCACCCTCCAGGTCAGGGGGGACACCCTGCACCTGGCCTTCCAATCTAGGGTCTGTACCCTTAGATTGAACAGTGGTCAGGGATGAGTCACTCCCTCCCCTGCCCCTACTTCTAGGGTCCTGCACCCCCACCTTCTCCCCAGGGAGAGTAGCCATAGAAATCACACCAGGGGGGGTGAGTGGGCAAACCGCCCCTTCCTTCAGGTCAGGGTCTACCCCTGCACCTGATCCTCCAGTCCAGGGTCTGTAACCTCAGACTGGACCACTGCCTGGTAACCCAGGACTTCCTTGGGGGCACATCTACCCCCCATCAGGTCAGAGTTTAACCCCTCAACCTGACCATCCAACCCAGAGTCACCACCCTGAGGTTGAACCATTGCCTGGCACACCAGGACTTCCTGGGGGCATACTTTCCCCCCACAAGGGACACACTATTCCCAAGGGCCAAACAAGAGTCTGGCTGGCGCAGGTCTTTTGACCCCTGCCCATCTGGAAAAGTCTGGATTCCCCCAACCCAGAAATGGTCTCACCAAGGTCATTCCTGGGGGGCTCTGCTCTCAGAGCTGACCCCTGACCTTCCAGGTTCTCTACTGGGGTCTGCAACCCCCTCTCAACCCTCTGTCTGGACTGCTGCAACCCCTCACTAGGAGTGGTCCTGACAGGCACCGGAACTAGTGGGACACTGGCTACAGCCCCCCCCCCCAAGTTCTCCTGACACTGTTGGGTCTCCTTCAGCAGATGGTCCTATGGTACAGGCTAGGCTACCCTACTGGTGTTCCCTCATGGAACCTTCCAGGACCTGGAACTGGCTCTCGGGCACCCTGGGCATCAGCCCAACTCCATTCCCTCTCCTCTGAGACTGGACATGGGATCCCTCACCCATCCCACTACACTGGGAACTACCTAAGACACTGCAATCCTTCTCTACCTCACCTGGTTGGGAAATACCTAGACCGCTCCCCTCAGGAGCACTCCCAAGACTATCTGGTACTCAGCCAGACGTTTTCCTCCAGTGTAAGTTCCGTGGGGTCAGAAAACTCACACTCCACCTGGTGTTGGCGTGGCTCTGGAAAATAAGGACTAGACATATGCTCTACAGCAAATACATCATTGAACCCCTCATATGAATTAACCAAACTACCCTTCACCCAACCATCCAGTGACTCAGCCTTGGAAAAGTACCCCACATCTACCTCCTGAAACTGGTGAGACATAACCTGACTGTCCCTGACATTCAACCCACACTCTTCTGGGATGTCTCCACACTCCATAACCAGGACCTCTACCTGGGAGGAACCCCACTCCCTGTCACTCTCACCTAGAGCCATTAGAGTGTCTCACCCACCAGTAGGAATATGACTCCCCATGCAGGTTCCCCAATCTACCACAGGGACCCTGTGCATTACTGGAGCTAACTTGTACCCCTGAACCTCCTGGTGTGTGTCAACTCCCTCCTTCAAGTCTGGCACAGGTCTCTGGGCATATGCACTTCTTCATCTGCACTGAGTTTAGAATTGTTGCTGCCACCATCTGAACTGGACACAGCCCTCATGGTTTACAGCTTTAGCTCTTCACAGCTTGGCTCTTGAGCTGCAACCCTTTTGTTTTCCAGGGCCAAAGCTCTCTCCACCTCAGCCTCTCAACCTCTTCATCTAAGTCTCTCAGCCATCCCTTTTGAGATAAGAGCCCCTTCATATCTTTCTGTTCTCCACTCAGGGCCACTGCCCTCTTCCTCCTCGGAGTAGTCCTCCTCCTCAGAACGATCTGGTATGGCTGCTTCCCAGCATTTCATTTCATCCTGAAACAGGGCTGTCTTAAAGACCCACCTCAGGGACCTTCTCTTCACAGCCAGCCCTGTTTCCTTGCAGAAAACTTTTAGCTCCCTCAATGTGTAATATTCCAGGTGCCAGAAGTTGACTTCTATTCTGCAAAGGCCTCACAACCAAAAACCAGAGTCCAAAAATATCAACAGTATATTCAGGAGGATACCAGAGAACACAAAGAAAAAGCTGTATGTGGTCACGTAATGGTCTGCCATGAAAACAGTAGTGTACGCTTAATCACTGTATGTCAAGTACAAATACAAGTCCAATCCCAACCGCTGATCACCAATGTTAGAAATGGAGTCTTTGGTTGGCAGTCAGGTTAACCTCTGTCCAAGCAAGGACCCTTACTCTAGTCAGGGTGAAGGAAAATCACCCTCAGTTAACCCATGCTCACCCTCTTGGTAGCTTGGCACAAGCAGGCAGGCTTAACTTCAGGGTCTAGGTGTAAAGTATTTGTACCAACACACACAGTAGCACAGTGAAAACACCACAAAATGATACAACACAGGTTTAGAAAAATAGGAAATATTGATCTAAACAAAACAAAACCAAAACAACAAAAAACCAACATACACAAGTTAAGTTATTAATTAAAAAGCAAAGAGAGTCTCAAATCCTTGAGAAAACAGGTAAAACACTGTTAGCATGGAAAAGTACCTGGGTAGTGCTGAAATAACACACACGGGCCAGTGGGTGTCAAAAAATGTAAGCAGTGCGTCGCTTTCTCACCCGCAAGCGAGACCATGCGTCGTGTTTCCTTCTCCGGTCGGGCCGGTGTGTGTCGTTTTTCCTCCCCGCACGGGAGCGATGCGTCGATCCGGGGAGCACTTGGGTCCAGGAAGGCGTTGCATTGTTTTTCCACGCCCAGCAAGGTTTGTACCGAAAACCCTGCCGCACAGTATCAGCAAAACCGAGCAATGTGGGTTGCGACATTAACAGCCTCCATCAGTGGCGGTTGCGTGTCTTCCTTCCAGCTACGTGAGTTGTTTTTCCAGCTGCGATGCCTGAGGAGCGTCGATTTCTACCGCGAAGCCAGAGGTGCGTTGTTTTTTCAGCCACCGGCTTGGATTTTCAGTCTTGGTCTGCCAACTTCACCTTCCAAGCCCCCAGGAACTGGATAGGGTGCCACTTGGCAGGGCAGGAGTATCAGCAGAGAATCCAGGTGCTGGCAGAAGAAGTCTTTGATGGCCCTGAGACTTCAACAACAGGAGGCAAGCTCAGGACAAGCCCTTGGAGATTTCTCCACAAGCAGGAAGGCACACAAAGCCCAGTCTTTGTCCCCTGGCACAGGCAGATCTACACCAGCTGAATAGCTCCACAAAGCACAGTCTCAGGCAGGGCAGCACTTCTCCTCAGCTCTTCAGCTCTTCTCCAAGGAGAGGTTCCCCTTGATGTCCTGAAGTGATCTAAAGTCTGTGGTTTTGGGTGCCCTGCTTATACCCATTTTTGTATTTGAAGTAGGCCTACTTCAAAGGAAAGTCTCCCTTGTTTGTGAAATCCTGCTGTTCCTAGGCCTGGCCCTAGACACACACCAGGGGATTGGAGACTGCATTGTGTGAGGGCAGGTACAGCCCTTTTAGGTGTAATTGATCACTTCTGCTCTCCATCCTAGCACAGATGGCTCATCAGGATATGCAGACTACACCCAGCAACCTTTGTGTCACTATCTAGAGAGAGGTGCAAACAGCCCAACTGTCAAACTGATCCAGACAGGGAATCCACAAACAGGCAGAGTCACAGAATGGTTTAAGCAACAAAATGCCCACTTTCTAAAAGTGGCATTTTCAAACACACAATCTTAAAACCAACTTTACTAAAAGATGTATTTTTAAATTGTGAGCTCTGAGACCCCAAACTCCATATGTCTATCTGCTCCCAAAGGGAATCTACGCTTTAATCATTTTTAAAGGTAGCCCCCATGTTAACCTATAAGAGAGATAGGTCTTGCAACAGAGAAAAACGAATTTGCCAGTATTTCACTGCCAGGCCATATAAAACTTATTAGTATATGTCCTACCTTAGTAAATGTAATACACTGCACCCTGCCCATGGGGCTACCTGGGGCCTACCTTAGGTGTGTCTTATATGTAGGAAAAGGGAAGGTTTAGGCCTGGCAAGTAGGTACACTTGGCAAGTCGAATTGGCAGTTTAAAACGGCAAACACAGACACTGCAGTGGCAGGTCTGAGCCATGTTTTCAGGACTACTAATGTGGGTGGCACAACCAGTGCTGGAGGCCCACTAGTAGCATTTGCTTTACAGGTCCTGGGCACCTCTAGTGCACTTTACTAGGGACTTACCAGTAAATCAAATATGTCAATCATGGATATACAATCAACAATACAATTTACGCAGAGCGCATATGTACTTTAGCACTGGTTAGCAGTGGTAAAGTGCTCAGAGTTCAAAAGCCAACACCAACAGGTCAGAAAAAATAGGAGGCAGGAGGCAATAAGATTGGGGATGACCCTGGATAAGCAAAAAAAAGTCCAACAGCAGGTAGTGAAAAGCTTGGAGGAAGACCACCCTTAGGTTGGCAGGTCTAACAACCGTAATGAAAAAAAAAGAGGTCATAGCATAACTGAACTGGGAGGGGACTGTCAAATACCATCTGAATACCGGTATGATCCATGCAGTTTGGTTCCTGTGCAGGTCTATGGACAGTATTTCAACATTGGATGCCTGTTTCCCCTCTACCCCACCTCTCACTTATCCAGCAGATCTAGATGAAAAGATTTGCTCATTAAACCCTTTGACAACACCTCAGTCATTGGGAATTGAAGCTTCCCTTTGCATCTTGTCACAACCAAAAGGTATGCATTAAAAGGGAGTCTCAGTGTGGTACAAGATCATGCATCTGATGTTGACCTAGAACCCTCGGCAAGTGTGCACACATTTTATTCTGACAATGCCATCAATCTTTGTACAAACAATGTCGCCATTTTGACCAATTTGAAAATTGCTACACCCATTTAATTGAGATAGAGGACCAATCCAGAGCATTTCCAGAGATTATAACGCTTTGAGCCACCATAAACATTTTTGGGACAGTCATGAGCATCTAATCCATCCACTGGTATGAGCCCAACCCCATATGGGCTAGATAAACCATCCTGTGCGAACTACAACAACATTATCTACAATGATATCTTGTCTAATAAAAATACATCCACATCAAACTGATCTTGGAACTTGGAAAATTATTAATTCTCAAAATGTAATAGCCACCACTGATTTCTAATTCCTTCTTCCAACCATTGTGGCTGCTACATGGGAATTCAAAGGTACTAAAAGAATTACTGAAGAAACATAATGAAATATTTGTTTCCGAAGGTCAAAACTAGATGCTAATAAATGTACCAGCAATGGAAATGCAAAATGATTCTAATGAAACAGAAGTTGGTCCAAGGCGAGATTGTATCCTTTCGCAGCACCACTTCACTTAATATCATTGCTGTTGACTCCTCACAGATCTTCTACTTCAAATCATTCTATAGCTAGAACATTATGACAACATCTCCATTTTACTATCTGTTACAAGAAAGACAATAATCAGTCAAGCAACCACAATCACTTTTTCTGTTGCAAGATCATCAGCAAGCTTAGTATGCTACCAAGTGTAATGAACACAATGATCAGCTCATGGAAACGGATTGAACAGGATATGTTTGAGCATGCCTGTGGTCAACTGTGGCAGACCTGGAACGAAACTCTATACCTAAATGGTAGTACAAAACGTTTGCGACAGTAAATCATCCAAGTAGAACAAATAGTAAGCCACACCTATAGCCATCTTCTAATGATTCACTTATTGACCTATCAAATGGGGACATGCAAATTCTGCAACATGAGCCTCGCCTACATCCATCCTTTAATAACTCAGTTATTGACCTACCTCTATAAACATACATGCAAAAACGTTCACTTGAGCCCCCAGCAAAGACTGCTTTAAATGCAACTGCCAAGCTCAACCTCAAAATGGATGGGGGAGGACAAGCTTCAAGTTGATAAGATATCAAGCCCTAGTTGCTTCACCCGTAGACCAGCTACCCTCAGGTGTGTCCAGGAAAAACAAGAAAAGGCTAAAACAGCTAATGAAGAAAAACAATTCTACGAATATGAGCTCTGTCAACTTCTTCCTAATGAAGGATTCCATTAGTTTGGCAGGTCAATATTTGAACCATGAGAAGAGAAGTGCAAAACTGCCAAATAGCCTACAGTTAGTTGCGAGCCGGCAAGCTCATTCAGAGCAAAAGACAAAAGATAAACTGAGCTGTAAGCAATAATCCAATCATCGGCCACCTGCCAGAAACTCAAGAATACTAAGTACCGAAGGGGTCTACCCACTTAACCCTACTAGACCTGGTAATAAACAGTAATATGTAAAACATCTGGTCAACTAGTAGGAAAAAATACAAGCATCAATCACATTCAATGAAGCAATGAATCTGTCATTGAGCATGCAATTTAATTGCTCTTTAGTCTAATCATCTTTGTAATTTCCCCCAAAAAAAGACAAACAATCCAATTATTATATACACAAGAAAAAATGAGCACAATCAAATGATTTTGTTTGCACAACACATACATTAAACACTTAACCGTAAACATTAAATGTCAATCATTGGTCCAACATTCCTCTCCTTATTCCGGAAACCACGTGGTACTCACTGACAACTATACGGAGAATCCACATGTAAGAGATGGTTGCTTAATCCCTCACAGTCCTAAAAAACATCCTTATTTTCATCCCTTTCCGGTCACACAACACCCCCCTTTCCGGTCAGAGAACCCGACTTACCTGCTTGCAGGGGGTAGTACGGCTGGAGACGGTCTACAGCTCATGATACAGTCGGTGGTGTTTTGCTGGTGTGGCAGTGCTGCTGTCAGCAGGGCCGCCTTACCATCGTCCGACCGCCGGCAGTGTTCCACCAGCATTCTGGATGAAGACCGTCGGTGGTCAAAATACGTGTAGACGGCTGGTAGCCACGGCTGCAGTATGTTGGCGGCCGTGGCGGTAGGCGGTAGGCGGTAGGCGGTCAATACCGCCAATGTTGGAATGAGGGCCTTAGCCTCTTGCCATGGAAAGATATGAAGAATGTGCTAGTGGAAAAATCAGCCAGCTCCCACCACTTATCTCAACATCCATGCCTGGGAGTGACTTCCCCACTGTTTGTAAGAAACCTAGGGCCATATTTATGACCCGGTTTTCGTCACATTCGCACCCCGCAACAAGGTACATGCACAACGTAAACCTTAACTGAGATGTATGAAGTTACACAAGGTCGCTTTGTGTGGCCATGAGAGGCTCCATAAATCTGGAGTAATGCAGCGCAGCACAAGTCACTGCATTGCCTTACGCTGACTAGGGAGGCATCCTATAGGTGTTTCATGGGTGTTCATCTTCTTCCTTTTTCCAAACGTTTTTCAAAATTTCTTCCCCTTCGTTTTTGCTATGAGAAATGTGTACCCTCCTTTCTTCTAACACCGTAATAAGTGTCTTCCCTAAGGGTCACCTTAAACAAGTCAAATTTTTTTCATATGCTCTAACAGTGTCACTAGACATTGTTGATCGAAAATTATACCAAGCTGTGTCCATTTCTTTTGCCTGTGGATGAGGATTCATGCTCCCCCCTTAAGGGAAATTTGTGAATAAATCATATCATTGTTAGAATATTAATATTCAAAGCATCCTTGCCTATATACTAAACTAAGTAAAATACTAGATGTGATTGCATATGACAAAGATATGTGATGGTAATTCACTTCCACTGCAGCTGATGAGGGCAAGTGTGCACAAACACAACAAATATTTTGACGCAAAAGTGGCACAAACTTACAAAATACAATTGTATTTTGTAAGTTTGCGCCGCTTTTGCAGCAAAAAGCGGCACAAATGCAGCCCCCAAAAAGTATAAATATGGACATGAGTTAGTTATAGGGCCAACACCTCAGTCTTATTTTTTAGTCTAAAAGGTTTTTTTTAGCACTACCTGTCTCTTAAACACTGGTGGTATCTGAATGAAGTGAGAGGTGTAATTCGCTTGGACCACTATGCGTGGCACAGATGGTACGATAAGCCCCTGGATGTGAAACAGGGTGCAATTCAGACATTGGGAAATTTGTTGACCTTGGAGATTAGGTGTAGCTTGTGCTTGGCCAAGGAGAGCCTGTAGTTGTTGAGTTGTTCCTTTTTCTTAGTGTAAATTGTTTCTATCTCTGTCCCCAAGACAATATTGACAGACTATTGGGCTCACTTGGGGACAGATGTATCAAAGATCCGTTTTGCATTTCTTAACTAGCGAATTTTGAGAAATCACTATTTAAGAAATGCAAAATGGGATGTATGAAGTTTGCAATTCAGTAATAACGATTTTTTTAAATTTGCAACCGCTATTACTGAATCGCAATTAGAGAATGCGACTCCATTCATCCCTATGACCCTGTAGGGCCATAGGTGCCAATGGTTTGCATTTCCCAATTTGTGAATTCCAGTTAGGAATTCACAAATTAGGTAATGCAAACCCCAGGGTGCTGGGGGCCTAAGGCCCCCTCTGATGTACCCCAAAAAAATATTTGCGGACATGTGAAGCACACACATGCCCTAGGGGCATGTGTGCTCTATTTTAAAAATTGCACACGCTTACCACCAAACTTGAGTTTGTGGCGTTTGCATTTCCTAAATGCCCAATTTGCATTTAGGAAATGCTTGATAGATGTGCTTTGGAAATCACAAATAGGAATTCCCTTTTTGCGATTTCCTATTTAGAGAGTCACAATTTGCGATTCTCTAAATTGGGTCGCAATTTAAAGGAATCGCTATTTTTATGATTCCTTAAAATTCCACTGCGAATGCCTTTCATACATTGTGAAAGGCATTTTTGCATACTAACACAAAAAATTGTAATACATCTGGCCCTTGGTCCTGTGTACTGCGCAGAGCCTCCCCTCAGCATCGGGCAGCATGCGCTATGAGGTGGGCAAAGGTTTTTTTTTTTTTTGTTTTTTTTTTTTTAGACAAAGTCATAATTTTTTATCTGTCATTCTTTCCTCTCTTTTCTCGTTATTTCCATTGTGGCTTTCAATTAATGCATTAAGTGTGGTGCTCATAAACTGTTGCAACTACATTTTATGTTGAAATGCTATGTCTCGTTAAGTGTTTTAATGTGAGTATAAAGAAGTCACTAACTTTTTCTCAAAAATATTTATTCCATGTCTGCTAATCCACTTGTAAACAGTTTTACAGTGTTTTAAATTAACCACTGCACTTTCTTTCAGGTTGTGACCCTTCATATGCATTGCTTTATGTATTATGAAAAGTCTGTTTGATGCACCTCTATCTAAAGTTGAGCTCTTAGCTCATAGTTGTTGCCAGCATAATACTGTGTACATATTTACCCACAGTCAAAGAAGAATTTAGGATTATTTAAAACTTAAGAAAGTTAGAACTGTACCAGTCCCCTAAAAAAGTTCCCACCCCATCATGGAGTCACTGTTAAGCCTCATGCAAACTAGATTCCCCACACATGCTAAAAAGCTAGATACATACTGCCGTAAATGGCACACACATACCAAAGCACATGCATTCCCCTGACCAGAGGGGGGAACCTTCAACACCAACACAATAGGGCACATGAGGACACTCATCCAGACCAAATTTGTAGGGTGAAAGAAGGCTAAGAGAGAAACACTGTTAGAGCTATGGGCCATCTTTTAGGTGACCTGAACTGCAACAACCCAGAACGCACAAGCAAGGTTTCCACACCTTCCCCGTCATACATAGGTACGGAGGTGCTCTCTCTGATGTCTGCCATCCCAGCCATTCCTGCACTAGGTTACACTAATCCACCGGTTGTGGGGCCTGGAGGGCACCCTGCCAGGCAGTAGGCCACTACTGAGGGGACACCGGTCCCAGCCCAGGTTGGCGTTACAGTTCCCCCAAGCTCAACAGCCTGTCTGCCATGCCCCAGCAGTCCAGGGACCATGCACTCCAAACCGTCTGGTAGAATGCTCTCAGGTGATTGGGAGGTTCACAGCATCTTGGCCATTGACACCACCAGTGGAGGGGAGCAAAAAGTTCCCAGCCTTCCAGGGTCCGACATCAGGGAGGGAGCCACAGTGTACACTTCCCTCAAGTATGCCTAGGTAGCAGAATAAATGACAGAAAGTGAGCTTGCAGGTACATTAAATGTAAATTGTAAAATTCCCACCAAGGAGAAGTGCGCACATTACTGAGTGAAGGATGAAGCCCAGCTGGGAGTTAGAAGAAAGGAGTGGGTTGAGGTGAGAAAGAGAAAGAGCTCTTTCCTGGGAAGCACAAAAGGAGAACAGAACTGTGCACGCTCCCCTAGGGGAGAGTGGAGCTAGGCCCCATTCAAAGAGTAGTCTTAATTAGAACTAGAAGGGAAGCCCCAAACCTCACCTGAACGTCAACATAGGAGAGGGGCCGACCAAGAAATAAAGGATCAGAGTAGCCTAGCCCAAACCCAATTAAGGCACAGAAGCAGTAAAATGGCACCTTTACACACGCACAAGGAGAGCAGCGACAAAGACCTCCGACACTCTTCCCAAACGTGCTGGTCAGACAAACTGACCCCTAGAAAGATAGTATCTATAAAAGAAGGCAAGGTCTTTGCGCAACCATTTTGCCACCTGCTGGCCCATTGGCCCGAAAGGGAGAGTCAGTTTGATAAACCCTGGCTGGAGGAGGGATTCTTTGAACCAGAGGACATGGCCGTTATGAAACACTGCGTCCGGCGTAGGGGGGGAGATTCCAAATGGAACATCCTCTACATGCAGGAATGCCTGAGAAAGTGGGAGCGCTACATTGAGTAAAAATCTGCTGAGCTGCTCTGAGCTCAAATATGCCCATTGTTACATAAGGGCATGTCAGTGACCATCTATGTGCCATGGGCGCAGATGGACAAAGATGGGGTCAGGACCAAACTTCCCCCATGGATGGAAGTGGCAGGAAAATGGATCTCATGTTTTGAGTAAAGCACAGTGAAAATAAGCTTAGCAATAGGTGATGTCAAGAGTTAGAGCAGACTAACGAAGTGTTTCGCCAAGCCCGCTTCTCAACAGTCATGCGAACTAAAACTGAGCAAGACATGGGCACATTCAAATCATCCAGACACCACATATGGTCAGCTCTAAAGGAAACGTACCCTGACTGCCCAGATGTAGGAGGATTTATGGTGGAGAGTATGAAGCCTGGGGAAACCATGACTGATTTTCTAGGTAGAATGAGGAAATTAAAGGGACAATAGACAGGACAGCCATGGACCGACATGGGCCCCCAGGTTACATTCTTTTCCAACATCCTCAAAAGGGGTAGCCCACCGAAATACAGAGTGGACTGACCAGCGTAGTAGAATTAGACACCAAACCTTGGCAGGAAATCCAGGCCCACATATCACATCATTATAGAAAGAAACAGGAAAAGGACATGGAAAATTAGGAGCTAACCCAGAGAGCAAAGCTGGTCCAACATCAATCAAAAAAGATCACCCTTGAGGGGGCTACATTGGCCACAAGTGTGCAAATGGCACCAGTCTTGAAGGGAACTGCACCTCAGGACCCCAAATGGTTTTCACCCAGTCCTAACGGCAGAGATCAGGGAGGCTGGCAGCCAGCAGACTTCAGAGAGTACTACTATATCTCAGAATGAACCACATGGCTGACCGATGCTGCTTAAAGGGGTATCATGAACAGAGAGGGATAAGCCTAGGCCAGTCCCTGCAAAATCCCTGCAAAATCCTCATCCACAAAATCAAGCCCAGGCCAACCCAAATGTATCCTACATTCATCCCAGCAAGGACCTGGGCCACAGTCACTGCAGGGAGGGCTGACAGTCTGGGAAGGCAATGCCTTTACACAGTCACCAAACACAATTACGCAGTATATTCAAACTCCCAATGAGGTTACATTCACCTCGTACTCGCTCCAAAACTCTTTTCAACAATAAAGACCAGTGACACAATATTAGGAAAAAACTCACACCTTTACATGCATTTGGGAAAAACTTGGAGCTGCTGTACGTTGTGTCAATAGGGAACCCGCACTAGAATCTGCCATTTGGGTGTCTACAGGGGCCTAGGCCCCACTCTGCTGCTGGTCCCCCAGTGTGGGGTTGGCTGGCCACGCTCCATGGGCAGAGGGGTCTGATGAGGGGCAGGGAGGCCCCCGACCAGTGCATAAAAACAAACCCCCACGTCCCCCATCCAAGTGTAAATTGGGACGGGTCCTGATTACTAAGTCGAAAGGATCCCATTCTTCAACAACAGGCCTCCAGCTAGTGGAGGCCTACCTTTTCAGTTCCAAAATGAAGTGATGTTCCAATGTCAGGAGTCAGTTTCCCCGCACCATTGGGATTATAAAGACCGCTTAAATCTCAATAACACAAGCACAAATCCAACAGACTATGAAGCAATAACATGGCACCAGGTCAGCAGGAAAATTCAATCAGTGTCCCAGCTCATTACTGTATCGGGCAAATCTGGAAGAGTCCTGATCAGACCCCTGATTTCTATCATAGCAAATGCTCTGCCTCCTCCTCTATCCAAAAGGATTCAGAATGTTCAAAGTCTGCTTGTCATGTCATGCCCCCCAAAATACCTGTAAGATATCTGTACTGACTTCACTAACTCTGTAAATAAAAAAGTGTGTCGAGAATTTAAAAAGTTCTCACAGCTATCATATGTCATTGTGGCAATCGTTATTTCCTACCTGTAATTCAATGTGATTTCTTCTTTCAAAAGTCAAAAGTCCAATCTGCAAAGCTGCAGTAATATCTACAATAAAACCACATCTCTGTAAGACTAGAATATTCATTCACACAATACCCCAACTCAAGAAAACCCCCTTTCAATTCCTTAAGTAACCTTACTTTACCAATGTCATCATGAACGCTTTATAATTGATTTAGAGTTCAGTCATTCCGCCAATTTCCAAGTACAGACATGCCTTATCTAAAAACAAATAGTAAGAAAAACCCCTGGGTTAGTACACTGCAAAGGTTAGTATATAACAATTTAAACAGATCCCCAAAACAAAGCTAAACTTACATTGGTAAGATAAGTATTCACAGTAATCAAAAGCAGATACTGTGGCGAGTATGCGCCAGATCAGGGTGTGCCATATTGGTGCCATCTTTGAGTGTCTTTTTATAAACAAAGTGAATAGTAAAAACTGACTATTCTGTCTGGACGCCATAACATTGACAAAGAACTCCACAGTATGAGATATCTTGCCTCCAACTTGAAACATCTATCCGTAATAGTAACACCATGTGAAAATACTACTCTCCATCGATTGAGTCATTTACACTCTGCTAACTGTAATCCATAAGGTACAAAACCTTATTTTAGTCATAAGTGAATGCTTTAAAAAGTGAGTAGTCATGCACCATCTATGAGATTCTAAAACTATGATATCTAACCATCATTACGACAATGGCGTATGAGCACTATTTTTAATTTTCTTTATAATAACAAAGTAAAGCATCAAGATGGGCTCTTGTATATAGACACCATGTTTTAGAAAGAAGGCACCATCTTAAATCTCACATTTTTGTGATCCGATGCATAAATATTAGTCAGAAACAATGATCTGGAAAGACAAGTTATTCCCTATAGGAATGCAATGCATTTGAGGGATCCAGAAAACTGTTATGTCTTGCCACCATCACGACAAAATTTAGAAGTAGCAAACAGACTGATATATTAAAAATACCTATCCATAATGTTTCCTTAATGCTGTACTTCAGTTAAAACATCATAATCCCTTCCCCAATAAGGGAAGTTAAGTCAATGTGTTCCAAGTAAATATTCATCATATGACCACAAGGTATATGCCTACTAATGAGATGAAAAGTCCCTACTGTATGTAAATCTAAACATTAATTCTGTGATGGGGTGGCGATCATGCTAATGCCACATTATAAATATATGAGTGCATACAATCAGTCTCCTATAAAATGAAAAACTGCACTACACAGTCATATGTATATATATATATATATATATATATATATATATATATATATACACAAAACTCCTGATAGGATGGTCATAGTATCGACATCAGGATACATATATCTGTGCGCATTCTTATTACTTCATTCTCCCAGGAGGTGCTGTAATTCATGGTCTGTTTTTAGGCCATTATCAACTACCCACAGTCTCATTAGGCTATAATGGCTCTAACGTTCAATTCTCTAAGGCTCTATTTCCATCTTGTGGTTCTTGTGGGTCCCTCCTCACATGTTCTATTCCAAAAAAACTGAAACATGTGCCGAACATTCAGTGGTGTGAACCGCTATTGGATATGTTATATCACATGATTTCATGTGATATAAGATATGCTTCCCTCATGACCTCATATGTTGTCCTGTTCTGTCTCCTATGGCTCTAACAGTGTTTCCAAAATAGATAAGATCACCTTTACACACAATAATACAGACCACAAATTTAGTATTGTAGTTGATGTTAGATCTTATTATCTTATTTCATACTCTTGTGTATCACCATTCCTAAATACTTTAGCTGTGTCCAATGCCCAGCTGCACACCCCACAATGTCCACATTTATAAAATCCTAACGTGTGCTGTGCTAAAGAGTCACTCCTAGACTGCCACATGAGATAACCTCTGCTCAATAAGTTCCTCAGCAATTTGTTCTTTCTGATTGTGATATCTGGTCTATTAGATATGAAATTAAGTAGCATTTTGTGTTGTTTGTGAGATATGCCAGTGTTTCTGAAGGCATTTGTGAAATCTGTGTGTCATCCAACAGTTATCTGTAATCAACCTTAGTCTTCTAGACTTTTCTTTATCACACGTTGTCTCATTTAGTCTACTTTCTCTACTGATCTGCATAGCCCTATTCTTGGATCTTCTAACCTCAAATTTGTCATAATCACTGTGTAAAAATCTCATCTCCATATCATGTAAGCACTTGAAAAAATCTTGTATGTTGCTGCAGTTACGTTTAGCTCACAACATTTCCCCGTAGAGTATCGCATTAATCTGGCACCTGATACGTGCGCTGGAAGCATGTAAAACTGAGTTGCATGAAGTTGTCTTTCATGAAGGTCTACTTTGTATTTTATTATCTATCCTTGGTATAAAGTCCCACATCTAGGAACACACCCTTCTCTGCACTACACTCATAAGTAAACCAATTATTAAAATCATTATCTTTTAGATATTCACAAAAGTCCTCAAGTTATGCTACACTACCTGTCCATATCATAAAGCAATTGTTTATATGGCGACCTCAATACAAGACGTACTTAATCCATTTTGCCTCATGTGGGCTCCAGATCTGCTCCTCCTCCACCCACCCCATAAAGAGGTTCACATAGAGAGGAGAGAATCAAGAACCCATTGTGGTCCCTTGTAGCTGCCTGTACCACTTATTCTTAAAAAGAAACACATTATTATTCAGAATCTGCTCTGTCATCTCTAGAAACATGTTTGTATGTTCCCATAAACTGGTAGATCTACTATTCCAAGTATGTCATAATGCATTCACTCCCATGTTATGTCATATACTCATATATAGTGACACAATATCAAGTGTCACCATCAGCATTACAGGCTCCCATGTAATGTCAAGCAATAAATTTAGTATATTTTTAGTGGCCCGTATATGGGAAGGTACATTTCTAACATGTACCTACAAAAATACATCATCATATTCTGATAATCATTCAGTTGGTCCCTGTATGTTCACAATTGGCTGCCTTCCTGGTGGAAATGGCAGGTTTTTATGTGACTTTGGGAGAGTGTATAGACATGGGTATCTGGGCCGGTCCATACGCAAGTATGAATGTTCATCTTCATTTAGCAATTATCATGCAGCTTTTATAATGATCTATTGATCGTTCTTGCTAGTTCAAATATAGGATTCCTTGACACCCTTTTATAACATGTCACATCTTTTAATTGGGAGTTAAATTCTTGTTCATAATCATAACAGTTCATGACCACAATGTTTCCTCCCTTGTCAGCTTCTCTTATTGGCAATTTCTCATTTTCAGATAAAGACTTAAGTGCAGCTAATTCTCCGGGACTTAGATTACTCCTACCCCTGCCTTCATGCACCCAGACCTCCTCACTCAATCTATCTAGATCCCTACAGACTACTTTATGAAACATATCTATGTTGTTGCCACTTGTAAATTGTGGAGTCCAACATGATTTGTTCTTAGGACCACTCATTATGCTAAGATATGTTTGTATATTCAGCTCACACAGGACTTCAGCTGCAGTAACCAGATCCTCCTTTTGATCTGAATAGATGGCAATGTTACTGTATCATGAATAGCTTGTTGACTTATCAAAGATATAACCTAAAGTTTATTACTCATATCTTTTTGTACTAGATGGTTATATATTTTTGAAAAGATTAAGGCGGTCATTCTGACCCTGGCGGTTGAAAACCGCCAGGGCAGAGTGCCGCGGAAGCACTGCCAACAGGCTGGCGGTGCTTCATGGGCAATTCTGACCGCGGCGGTAAAGCCGCGGTCAGAAAAGGGCAACCGGTGGTTTCCCGCCGGTTTACCCCTGCCCCAAAGAATCCTCCATGGCGGCGCTGCTCGCAGCACCGCCATGGGGATTCCGACTCCCTTCCCGCCATCCTGGAACAGGATGGCGGGAACGGGTGTCGTGGGGCCCCTGGGGGCCCCTGCACTGCCCATGCCAAAGGCATGGGCAGTGCAGGGGCCCCCTAACAGGGCCCCATAATGATTTTCAGTGTCTGCCTAGCAGACACTGAAAATCGCGACGGGTGCCACTGCACCCGTCGCACACCAGCAACTCCGCTGGCTCCATTCGGAGCCGGCTTAATCGTTGCTGGGGCTTTCCCGCTGGGCGGGCGGGCGGCCTTTTGGCGGTCGCCCGCCCGCCCAGCGGGAAAGTCAGAATGACCGCCGCGGTCATTTGACCGCGGTGCGGTCTTCTGGCGGTCTCCGCCCGGCGGGCGGTGCCCGCCGCCCGCTGGGGCCGGAATGACCCCCTAAGACCTGACATTTATGATAATCCACTTCAGCCCTTTTCAACTTCCTAGCCTTCCACTCCTTTATATCTTCCTGTTGTTTCTTCAATCTATCATTCAAGATATCATAATTTCCCCTGGCAGGTTCCGGCAAATGTAACTCTTCGATTTCATTTTCTAACACCTGGATCTCAATTAGCAACTTAGCAACCTTTCTATCAGCATTCTCAATTAAAATCCTTATTAAGTTAATTGAACTAGATGTCAGTTACTTTTCGCAAATTGATGACTAAGGGGGTTATTCTAACTTTGGAGGAGGTGTTAATCCGTCCCAAAAGTGACGGAAAGTGACGGATTTACCACCAGCTGTATTATGAGTCCATTATATCCTATGGAACTCGTAATACGGCTGGTGGTATATCCGTCACTTTACCGTCACTTTTGGGACGATTTAACACTCCTCCAAAGTTAGAATAACCCCCTAAGTCTTCATCCAGATCATAATATGTTGGTATTATTTGAGATCTGAGTCTCCTTGGTATCCTGTTGAGCTTTATGTACTGCTTACGTGTAGTCCCATCCCACCATTTCAACAATTCATTCTTTTTCAACCTCTCAAGTCTAATACATTTTTCTTGTAGTCCTTTTCTATGATGTCTCCCACTACTCACTGCCTGACCCACTGTAGTCCCTGTATTCAGGTTCCTAAATAGCTCTTCCGCTATCTTATCTTGATCCATTAAATTACTCATTGTGTCTTACTCCTCTAATATGTGTTGTTAAGGAGGCAACACACCTATAGCATAATCACTTACGGTTGGTGAGTTTTGGATTAAGGAATGACCAGAATCACAGTGCTCAAAAGGGCGGATACCTACCCCACATCCTCTTGAAAAACCAACAAGGTTTAAATACACATGCCCACGGCCTCAAGCACACACCCAACTAGATATACTTGCTTGAAAATAATTGCTCCAATCGTCGTGTTTCAGTCCTGAAAATGAGTGTGGATTTATTTTTCTTTATATCTCAGGTTACCTAATACATGTTTCCTCGTACTCATGACTTCAACAGGGCTAAAATTTAAGCACAACAACCTCTATTTAACACAGGCTATATGTTATATCCACTGAGTCACCATATTCCCATGTTAAAATCAAACATGCAATTCAAGATGTAAAGGAGCAGTGGGAATATTGTGAAAGTCATGCACAGTCCTGGAAATACCATATTGTTTATATACTTCCTTTACTTGAAGACAACTCTAGTATTTAGTCCATATATTGCGAGACAAACTGATGTATACATAAACGAATTGTATATGCTGTGTTTTGTGTCATGTACAAAATTCCCACTCTACCACAAAGTGTGTTGTTGAATTGCCTACGCTCAGCTCGTCCCCAGATGGTGGGGTCTCTGCTCTCTCATGACCATACACACCCTGACCTTGGTTATCCATGGAGAAGACCTGTCCGAGTTGTTCCAACATCTACTACAGAAGAAAACAACTCTGTTGCATCAGGCTTGAGAGAAAAGAACTGCTGATTATTTTGGCTGAGCTCAGTACAAGGATATTCTGGAAGAATTCAGACTATTCACCAACACTCAAGTTAATGCGGTAGTGTCCATGCCCTTCTTCGCCCTACAGACAAAAGCAAACGCCCTCTGGCTGCAGATAACCAGGTGGAAAATGCTGAAAATGGTCAACAATATTGAGTTTGGTCTAAACGCTATCAAGGAAGAACTGAAAGCCACCTGCCTCACCGTAATGCAACATCGGTGTTGGATATGGCCCTCGCTATAGGGTCACCCCCCCCACTTTTTGCCTTCCTCCTCCTACTTTTTGATGGACTCTAGCTTGTTGGCCTCATGACTGTGCACTTTACCACTACTAACCAGTGCTCACTCCCCTAAACATGGTTTGATCAGCATATACCTGATTGGCATATTTAATTTACATGTCAGTCCCTTGTAAAGTGGTTACCTTATACCCAGTGTCTGTAAATTAAATTCTACTAGTGGGCCTACAGCACGTATTCTGCCACCCACTTAAGTAGCACCTTAAAAATTGGCCCAAGCCTGCCATTGCAGCCTGAATGCGTCGACTTGGCATTTAAAACCCCTTGCCAGGCCTTAAACTCCCCTTTTATTACATATAAGCACACCCCTAAGGTAGGCCCTAGGTTGCCCATATGGGAGAGTGTTATATAATTAAAAAGTAGGACATGTATGTTTTAGTTTTATATGTCCTAGTAGTGAAGACGTCCCAAATTTGTTTTCTCACTACTGAGAGGCCGATACCTCCCATAAGGTAACATTGGAGATTCCTTATTAAAATTAATATGTTGTAATTCCTAAACCAGAGGTGGAAGATGTATCATGTTTGGTACCTATGAACTTGCGATGATAAATCATCTTTAATGATAAAGTCAGATTTATCATTACAAGTTTGAAAATGTAACTTTAAAAAAGTTGGCATTTTCCTTCCCTTAGCCCTCTGTGCCTGTAACCTGCCTCAGGTCACATGACTGGGTGTAACTGACAGCTGGGTCTTTGAGAATTCATCTCAGACAGTCACACAATAGGGGGATTAGCAGAGCTAGAATGGGCCATTAAGTGACTTGATGGGTGGGCGGAGCTAAGCACAGCCCCACTTGCAACTGAATATGTTGGGCTCTGCCACCATACAGTAAGCTTAATGCACAGGTTCAATTAGGGAGTTTTTGTGTTGCACCCTGCAAGGGATTGCAGCTGTTGCATGACTAAGGCTCACACCCCAGTCAACCAACAACCTAATTTCTCACAATCGGTATGTGTTGGACTTGAAGACCGCAATGGGGGGCGCTAAGATTGGCGCATCCTTTTGTCCGTTTATACCTGGTGACGACCTGGACAATGGGACACTGACTTTTGCCATCCAAGTGCTGCATCTTCAAGTTAACATGAAGAAGAAGGGGGGGGGCTTGAGCAGGACTAGTTGTTTGATTGGTTTTCCTGGCTCCCCTGGTGGGTGACCAAGCTGTGCATGTAATTGTGCCAATTCTCATTCATGTGCTGTTTTTGCGTGGAGTCCTACAAATGGGGGTTTCCTGCTGTAAAAATGCAGTTCTCAAATTAGGTAGAATGCAAGTAACTAGTGAAATAGTAGTGGACACAATAGAAACACATCAAACCTCAAACAATGTGACAGTCATGAAATATGGGGTGGTTAAAGTAGTTGAAAATTCAATTAGAGCGGGGACGTTAATATGCATTAAAACAATGTCAATGTACTTCATGATATGTGCCAGCATAACAATGAACTTGCATCACTGTTGTTGAATCCACTCAACATGATCTTCTCATCAACTCAGAGTCGGAAAACTCTGTGATCTAGGTCTGAAGTAACTGATTGACAGATCACAGGTGGGGTGACACATAGCCCATAGACAAATGCGCAAACATGAAAAACTCATACTGATTCCCCAGATAGGCAGCAACACCACAAAGGTCCTAGGAGATTGACCTCCCCCCCATTAAAACACATTTGGCTGGAGGGCAACGCCTTCCCAAAACATCATACAAGTCAGATGCCACATGAAGTTAGGAACACTCAGCCAAGCAGAACACAACACACATGCAACATGTAATGATCATGCACTTCCCGTGCTGGACATGTTGACATGTTACCTACAGGCCCACATTTTGTCCACGCAAGTTCAAGACCCACCTGAGCACTTTATCAGATGGTCAGATTTACAGCTCCACGACTAGGCCTAGATTCCCTTCCACAAAGAATGTATAGAATTGTTCTATAACTCTGTACTGCACTCTCCAGGTTGCTGCGCTTAATTAAACTGACTGTTCCTGCCTTCCAAATGCCTCTTGTCTTTCATTTCTTTAAGTTAAATCCACATTCGATCAACAGTGGTGCTCTCGGACACACTAGATTTGATTTCACGTGATTCAGATGACTCAGATATCTTTTTCTGTAAAGTCCCAAACTTATGGATTCACATTTTCTTTTAAATCAGGAGGCAAGCCCTCTCCTATTCTTACTAGACATACTACACCTGTTTCTTGTAGGGCCATTTTAAATTCAACATCATCATCATGTGTTTGGAACTCAACACCATCCGATGTACAGTAAATTGTGAAATTTAACTGACACAATAAATCTCTTCTTAATAGATTTACGGGACTTGAAACACAAACAACAAATTGATGGTTTTCTTCAAATAAAGCTATTTTTACAGGGACTTTCTTTGAAAATGGGGTTGTTATCTGTTTTGTTTGTAACTCCTACAACTTGGATATTCTTTCCTGAGAGGATTAGGTCTAGGACTTCGACTATTTTAACAGTTGATCTGGTACCTCAAGTGTTAATCAGTAATAATGCAAGGCTGCCATTCATCTCACCTTCTATGAATGGACTGCTCTAGTCTACCTCTAAGACTGCACCAAGCACATAGGTGGTCATTACAACCCTGGCTGACTGTGTTAAAGCTGCGGTAATACCGCAAACAGGCCAGCGGACTAAAAAAGGGAATTATGACCCTGGCGGAAACCGCCAACAAAGGCAGCCACTTTAACACACCGCCCGCCATGGCGGTACAGACAAGCAGCGCAGCGGTTACCGCCAACAGATAGGCGGCAGACAATGTACCGCCCACGCTATTACAACCCGCCATTCCGCCACCTTTTCCGGGGTGGATTCACCGTGGATAAAAACACAGCGGAAACAGTTTCTGCAATGGGAAAACGCTCACCTTAGCACATCCCACGAGGAAGGAGGACACCATGGAGCCGGAATTACAAATCCTACCTGCCCTTATTTTTCTTCTCCTTCACGACCAACAGCTACGTAGGCACAGAAGATACCGGTGAGTACTGCATCTACGACATGGGGGAGGCAAAAGTCAGGGGGACACCCACCAAACACCCCCACCCCCACCCTCGCATTATACAACATACACACCAATGCAGTCACAAAAATCACAGTAACAACCCACAATCCCCCCGGAAGAATGCAAAGACAATGCAAAATTCGGGCAAACATTGTAATGTGCCAATATACATGTCATACAAAATATGCAGATAAATATCTCAAAATCACTCTTATTTACACATACAATCCGAGAAGTAGTGCAGATATGTACACAACAATGTCTGTGCACCAACAGTCTAAAAAAGCATGGGCGAGGCCCACAATAGATACCTGACCAAAATCGGCGAGAACACTGCCGGGGCATCAGATAGAAACACTACAGGCACCTCAGGGGGAAGGGAAGGGGGTCACCTCAGCCAGAGGAATGAGAAGCCAGATTCACGACGGGGCTCCATGCCCATTGATGTATCCTGGGGAGTGCCAAGCCACAGTCTCTCAAGTCTCTACACTGGGTGGGTTGCCCACTGTACCATCCTGGGGAGTGCAAAGCCACAGTGTCTCAAGTCTCTACAGTGGGTGGCTTGCCCACTGTGCCATCCTGGGGAGTGCAAAGCCACAGTCTCTCAAGTCTCTACAGTGGGTGGCTTGCCCACTGTACCATCCTGGGGAGTGCAAAGCCACAGTCTCTCAAGTAGATGCAGGTCTCCACTGGTTCTGGAGGGGGACTGGTGCCCAGACTGGATGAGTCTCCCCGTGAAAGTACCTGTCCTGTGACTGTCCCAGCTGCACATGGGATAAGGATGCCTGATGTGGCGGTCCATTCAGTCCTACACGGTGCACGCCCTGTTCAGCGGTGCTTTGCCATGGCGGTCTTTGCCCTGTTCAGAGGTGCTTTGCCATGGCGGTCTTTGCCCTGTTCAGCTGTGCTTTGCCATGGCGGTCTTTGCCCTGTTCAGCGGTGCTTGCCTTTGCTCTGTCTGACCTGTTCAGCGGTGCTTTGCCATGGCGGTCTTTGACCTGTTCAGGGGTGCTTGCCTTTGCTCTGTCTGACCTGTTCAGCGGTGCTTTGCCATGGCGGTCTTTGCCCTGTTCAGCGGTGCTTTGCCATGGCGGTCTTTGCCCTGTTCAGCGGTGCTTGCCTTTGCTCTGTCTGACCTGTTCAGCGGTGCTTTGCCATGGCGGTCTTTGCCCTGTTCAGCGGTGCTTGCCTTTGCTCTGTCTGACCTGTTCAGCGGTGCTTTGCCATGGCGGTCTTTGACCTGTTCAGCGGTGCTTGCCTTTGCTCTGTCTTACCTGTTCAGCTGTGCTTTGCCATGGTGGTCTTTGCCCTGTTCAGCGGTGCTTTGCCATGGAGGTCTTTGCCCTGTTCAGCGGTGCTTGCCTTTGCTCTGTCTGACCTTTTCAGCAGTGCTTTGCCATGTTGGTTCTGATACGGACATTGGTGTGTGGCATGACGTTCTCTACACTGTGCATTGGTGTGTGGCATGACGATCTCTACGCTGGGCATTGGTGTGTGGCATGACGCTCTCTACACTGGCCATTGGTGTGTGGCATGACGATCTCTACACTGGGCATTGGTGTCTGGCATGACGTTCCATCATTGCCCAGCGGGGCTGTGGCATCCTGGCCCCTCATGGGCTGTGACTCCGGCGGTGGTTTCTGGACCAGTGACGATACTTGTGCCCTCCTGGGCTGTGACTCCGGCGGTGGTCTCCTGACCAGTGACGATACTTGTGCCCTCCTGGGCTGTGACTCCGGCGGTGGTCTCTGGACCAGTGACGATACTTGGGCCCTCCTGGGCTGTGACTCCGGCGGTGGTCTCCTGACCAGTGACGATACTTGTGCCCTCATGGGCTGTGACCCCGGCGGTGGTCTCTGGACCAGTGACAATACTTGTGCCCTCCTGGGCTGTGACTCCGGCGGTGGACTCCTGACCAGTGACGGTACTTGTGCCCTCCTGGGCTGTGACTCTGGCAGCGGTCTCTGGACCAGTGACGACGGTGCTGCCGGTTGTGTCTAGACCGTCGGTAATGATGGCGCACTTCTCCGCCGTGACACTCACAACAGGCTGGGCAGACTTCCTCTGGACCTTCCCCACCTTTGTTGGAGTTACAGCTGACTCACCAATCCCCTTCGATCCCATGTCACTTGTTGTCCCACCAGGAGTCTTAAGACAGTCCCGTCGTCCACTCTCCAATCTTAGAGCATTTACAGGGGGTGGGCTGCCAGTGCCTTGGCTCCGGGTCCTACTGCCTGCCCTGGTGGCCGGTGCACTCCAAAAACCTGGAACGCGCACCACTGGTACTGGAGGATTTTTGGATGAGGCGCTACGATGGGACTGATGAATTGGAGGGGTTGGGGTGGGGGCAAAAAGGTCAATTTGACATAGGGACAGTTTCTGACGGACACTGGGATGGGTAGCTGGAGGGGGTCTGGGAGTGGAGGAAGAGGCGGTGGTTGTAGGAGGTGTCACTTTAGGTGTTTTGGATGCAGGTGCAGGTACTGGAGGCTGTCGTGAGGTGGATGGATGTTGGGTGAGTGATTGCCGGTGTTTGTGTACTTTGGGAGGGGGCGTCACAGACACACTGGGAGAGGACACAGGGGACGTGTAAATGGCAGTGGAGGTGGTGAGTGCAGGTGAGCGTCTTGTGGTGCTGGGTGTCCTGGTGCGAGTCCTAGTGCCTGTAGATGTGGTGCATGCAGGTGTGTGTGTAGACGACACTGGGAGGGAGGAGGGAGAAGAGGAGGAGAGGGACACAATGGAGACAGTGGATGTTGCTGTGTCTGTATGTGGGTGAGGCTTGCATGAGTGTCTGTGGTGTGTGTGGTGCCTATGTTTGCTTGAGCTACTTGTGTGTGCTGACTTGTGTGCATGCTGGTCTGTAGGTGTGCTTGGGATAGGCTGGGGTACAGGAGATTGGGTCTGGGTGGAGGAAGTTGGAGTGGGGAGGCTAGACACAGGGACAATGGCTGCCATCAGTTCTGAGGCCAGAGATTGCAGGGTTCGCTGAAGGACAGCCTGACCAGAATGAATGCCCTCCAGGAATGCATTACCGTGTTGCAACTCCCTTTCTACACCCTGGATGGCATTCACAATGGTAGACTGCCCAACAGTGAGTGACCTGAGGAGGTCAATGGCCTCCTCACTGAGGGCAGCAGAGGTGACTGGGGCAGGGCCTGAGGTGCCTGGGGCGAAGATGATGCCTACCCTCCTGGGTGAGCGGGCACGGGGCGAACGCTGAGGGGCTGCTGGGAGGGTGGTGCTGGTAGGGGAGGTGGCGGCTGTACCTGTAGAAGTGGGGCACACTGATGGTGCCGCCACCACAGGGGAGCTCCCATCGGCGGACGAGTCCGTGTCGCTGGTTGGTGATCCGGTGGCCGACGTGAAGCTCCCCTCGCCCTCCGTCCCACTGGTGCATTCAGAGTCTGTGGTGTGGCCCTCCATGGCCATGTGGGATGCAGCTCCCTCGTGCTCCGGTGCCACTGTACCTCTGCCTGATGATGCTGATGTACAAAAGGACAGGTAGAGCAGGAAAAGGGGGGGAGACAGAACAAAGAGAGTTTTAGTGCATGGCATGCCGCTACCGTTGGCGGACAAGACAGACGCATCAGCCCCCTGCATTACGCCGTGCTCCTGACCTCTGCACATACAATTTCTGGGATATGGCCTACATGTCAATGGTGGACATCTGCGGACATGGATGCCACAGGGGCAACTATACCTCAACTTGGTACTCTGCTGAGGTGGGGTTGAGTGCCACATGGCCTACATTACGGAGGGGCCTTGCCTACCTAACTCGCCCTGGCCTAGGGACACCCACAGCCCACCTCCCCCACCCAGACCCCTCCACTGCACGCAAAGTCTGCAGAATGAGGTTGTACTCACCCCCTTGTGTCTGCTGTGATGTCCTCAAGCACCCATCCAACTCCGGGTAGGCCACCGCCAGGATCCGGACCATCAGGGGGGTCATGGTGCGACGGGCACCCCTCCCACGTTGGGAGGCCATCCCCAGCTGAGCCTCCGCCGTCTTCTTGCTGCAGCGGCGAATGTCCTCCCATCTCTTACGGCAGTGGGTGCCCCGTCTCTGGTGGGCCCCCTTGGCAATGGCACGGCAAATGTCCCTGTTCTGGTGGGCGCTGACCTACATGACATGCACAAGGAAAGAGGAACAGTCATTACCAACTGCACCGTCAATGTGAGTGGCCCCCTCCCTACTCTGTCCATGTGGCCCATTCATTCCCATGCATTAATGTTCTATGAACTCTGGCCCCTTCCCTCTTCCGCCCAACCCTCTCCACCCAGGCCTAGCCCATACAACGTGCTCCCTGTGTACTAACCTGTTGGTCTGGAGGACCGTAGAGTAGCATGTACTGGGGGAGGACCCCATCCACAAGTTTCTCCAACTCCTGTGCAGTGAAGGCAGGGGCCCTTTCCCCAGACGCAGCAGCCATTGTCGCTTCCAGACCGAGGTCACAGCAGCACTAGCAGTGTAGGTCCTCTCCTGTCGAAGGTCAGGTATCTAGTGATTGAACAGATAGAAAATGGCGGTGACGTCCGCGGCGGTGATGTCGGCGGCGGGGCGCATCATCACCGCCGGCGCACCTGTTCATTGGCTCCTGGGACCCATAGGGTCCAATGTTAACCAATGCAGCATTGCGCCGCGGTCTACGACCGCCTACCGCGACGGTGTGCAACGCCAGCGCAGTTACCCCACAATCCCATTGTCCCAGTTTAGAGGTCAGGCAGCACCATTTCAGGGGCCCACATGGCTTCATTTACTACTGCGTCACACATAGCTAGGCCTATACTCAACACACACACAGGAAGGGTTTATTGTCTGGTGTAGTCTTGTGTGTAACTGTGGGTACATACCTGGAGGAATAGTGACTGGTTCTTCGCTGTTGTCCTTCTTAGGCACCGTCAGCTGGGACAGATGAGAAGATAGCGGAATCCTCCGGTGTACCGACCGCTGGTGGACCTGTTGACAATGGAAGAGAGACATTTAATTGTGACCTACAGGTTTGACCGTGCCACAATCCAGGAACTATGTACCCAGTTGGAGCCAGACCTTATGTCACCAATCCGCCATGCGACTGGAATCCCCCCTGACGTGCAGGTGCTGTCAGTGCTCCATTTCCTTGCAAGTGGCTCTTTTCAGACAACAGTGGCCATGGCATCAGGGATGTCCCAGCCTATGTTTTCCAACGTGCTGTCCAGAGTGTTGTCTGCCCTGTTGAGACACGTAAGGAGATACATCTTATTCCCTCAGGTGGAAGATTTGTCTACAGTGAAAGGTGACTTCTATGCCCTTGGACATATCCCCAACGTCATAGGTGCCATTGATGGGACCCATGTAGCTCTGGTCCCCCCCCACAGAAGTGAACAGGTGTACAGGAACAGGAAGAGTTATCAATCGATGAATGTACAGATGGTCTGTTTGGCAGACCAGTACATCTCCCAGGTAAATGCTATGTTCCCTAGCTCTGTGCATGACGCCTACATCCTGCGGAATAGCAGCATCCATGATATGATGGGTCAACTCCAGAGGCACCGTGTATGGCTATTGGGGGACTCTGGTTACCCCAACCTTTCCTGGCTATTGACCCCAGTGAGGAATCCCAGGATCAGGGCAGAGGAACGGTACAATGAGGCCCATGGGTGGACTAGGAGGGTGATCGAGCGCACCTTCGGCCTTCTTAAGGCCAGGTTCAGGTGCCTCCATATGACAGGTGGATCCCTATTCTACTCACCGAAGAAGGTGTGCGACATCATCATGGCCTGCTCCATGCTCCATAATTTGGCATTGCGACGCCAAGTGCCTTTTCTGCAGGAGGATGATCCAGATGACGGTGTTGTGGCAGCTGTGGAGCCTGTGGACAGTGATGAGGAGGAAGCTGAGGAAGACGAAAACGACAACAGGGATTCAGTCATACAGCAAGATTTCCAGTGACAAACAGGTGAGAACATTTTCATTTTTACCATTACATTAACTTTCACACATCTACCTCTATCCTGTACCGACATTTCACTCACTAGTTGTTAACTGAGTTGTCCCCTTCCATTTCAGTTTCACAAATGTGGTAACCTACGTGTCAACTGTTTGCATCCTTGAAGGGCTTGTGATGTGTGACATTGGTATGTTAGCCTTCCAATGGGTAACCCATTATGAAACTGTAATTGATAATACAGATTTACAAATCATAGACTGACTCCATTTGTTTTTAGTGTTTTAAGGGTGTTTATTTAAGTGCAAACAAATGAAGGGGGGTTGTAAAAAGGTGATGGGTGACGGTGGAGGAATGTCCATGGCAGAGTCCAGTCTATTAGTCTCACAGGTACATTGCACATCTGGCCATTGGAAGTGGAGCTGGGTCAGTTCCGATTTGGGCAGGGTAACAAAAGTGGGACAGTGGGGGGACATTCAGGGTGGTCTTATTTCCTGGCGGGGGTCTTGCCATCTTGCTCTGTCCTGTTCCTGGATCTCAGGGCCCGCTTGCGTGGTGGTTGTCCGTTTGCAGGGGATGGGGTGCTGGTAACCCACCCACTGTAGAGACTTGTGAGACTGTGGCTTTGCACTCCCCAGGATGGTACAGTGGGCAACCCACCCACTATAGAGACTTGAGAGACTGTGGCTTTGCACTCCCCAGGATACATCAATAGGCATGGAGCCCCGTCGTGGATCTGGCTTTGCATTCATGTGGCTGAGGTGCCCCCCCTTCCCTTCCCCCTGAGGTGCCTGTAGTGTTTCTATCTGATGCCCCGGCAGTGTTCTCTCTGATTTTGGTCAGGTATCTATTGTGGGCTTCGCCAATGCATTTTTGGACTGTTTGTGCACGGACATTGTTGTGTACATATCTGCACTACTTCTCGGATTGTATATGTAAATATGAGTGATTTTGGAATACATATATTTGTATATTTTTGTATGACATGTATAGTGGCACATTACAACGTTTGCCTGAATTTGGCTTTGTGTTTTCATTCTTCCGGGGGGATTGTGGGTTGTTACTGTGATTTTTGTGACTGCATTGATGTGTATGTTGTAATATGCGACGGTGGGGGTGTTTGGTGGGTGTCCCCCTAACTTTTGCCTCCCCCCGTGTTGTAGATGCAGTACTCACCGGTATCTTCTGCGCCTATGTCGCTGTTGGTCGTGAAGGAGCAGAAAGACAAGGGCAGGTAGTATTTGGAGTTCCGGCTCCATGGAGTCGTCGTTCCTCGTGGGATGTGTAGAAGGTGAGCGTTTTCCCATAGCAAAAGCCGTTTCCGCCGTGTTTTTATCCATGGTGAATCCGCCCCGGAAAAGGTGGCGGATTGGCCTGTCATAATAGTGTGGGCGGTACATTGTCTCCCGCCTGTCTGTTGGCGGTGACCGCCGCGCTGCTTGTCTGTACCGCAGTGGCGGGCGGTGTGTTAAAGTGGCTGTCTTTGTTGGCGGTTTCCGCCAGGGTCATAATTCCCTTTTTTTGTCCATCGGCCTGTTTGCGGTATTACCGCATCTTTAACACCGTCCTCCAGGGTTGTAATGACCACCTATATTTGATAGTGAGCAAATCCTGTTGGACAGTGTATTCATGCCGTTGTCGACAACAGCTAATGTTTTTTCAAAATTTTCCTTATCTAGTTGCCTTAAACGCGCAGCAGCCTCAATTTGGGAAAGTTTCCAAATTTCATTGTACATAGCATATAAAAACCTTTTTGAGCGCTGTTTTCTAGGACCCAGCAGAAAATCCTGCAAGTCTATATTTTCAGAAAGAGTGTTCAGGTGTTTCTTAACTGTGGCTAACGTGTTCGTTTGCACCCATTGTTGCCACAGCTTACCCACACTGTATGTCGTAACTATACCTGTATGTTGACCCGATATAAAGCGAGGGTCTGGCCTGTTAATTGAAAAAAAACCTTGAAGAGTTCAAAAAACGCCTTTGACACTCATTAGTGTCTGTGGGCCATACCAACCACCCGCCATGACTGGAAAGTGAAGAATGATAAGTACCAGCCTTAAACATTGCATCTAGCCTTTCCTGTGATATTAGCCAATCTTTAAACCTTGCCAGAGTAGGGATACTGGGCGTGTTCAGATCTTTAATTTTTGCTAACCCCAGACAGGATGTCTGCTCAATAGTGTCATTTAAGAAAATCATTTGCACAGGGATCAGGCATGCTCGAAATAAAGCCTCCCTACCCTGTATTTGCCAATCTTGTGTTCCCCATACACTTTTCAAGTCAATAGTGCTCTTCCAGTATTCGTAACCCTCAATCGAGAGCCGGAAAACAAAGGGATCTGAATAAATCAGTTTTGTATCTGTTAGCAAAATTTTCCTAATTTGTGCCGGAGGTATTTTAAAATAATACGACTCTGCTTTTCTTGTATCATGCCCAGAAAAGTATGTAAATTTATCGCTATAATACTTTGGACTCCCCACCAGTGGTGTAGAACAGTGTTCCCACTGTGTGTAGTTCAATGCTGGCCTGTATCTAGTGGCACAGTGTAAGTAGTGATGTCCCCTATTGTTATAGCAGAACATTTCCCCATAATTCATTGTATAATCATATACATCCTCACTTTCAAAAGCTGAATAGTCCTTCATTTCAGTTAGCATGGAATCAACTGTTTGGACATCCCAATCATCAGAGAAAACATCAGGTGTAATTACATCAGTCATTGAAATTTTGAACACGTATGGTATTTGAATAATTTCTGTAGGCCCGTATATATCGAATGGAACTTTGTCCCACACAATCCCATCAGTAATCGGTATTGCCGTAATATTTACACGGGACAAATCCCTACGGACCTTATGTGACGAATGATGTGGTGTTAAAACTTCATCAACAGGCTCCACTGAGGAGCGATCAGCAATATAGTGACCATTTATGAGCAAAAAGAAAACAGTCACAAAACCAATCCATAAAAATAATACAATAAATGTCAAACAGAACCACAAGTAGTTCCATAGGTATATCAAATAGTTATTTTTAAGCCATCGATACAGCTTACTACTTTTTGAAACATTGTCAATCACAGTAGAGGATGAATCCGAAGAAAAATCATCAATGTCAATGAACTAGCCAGAGGTAGTCTCTGCAAACACAGGAGCTGGTGTATTCTGATCCACTGCACGTGGAGGCTCTTGGTAGACAACGTCATCCGTCGGTGAAGTGTTCATGTAAAATCTTGAACCGGGGTGGTCCCTGAAGATGAGACTAGAACCAACAAAAGTTCATTTTCCGCCCTCCCCATGGTCGAGGAAGTGTCCGGAACAGCAGTTGACATTGTTGCATAGGCTGTAGTAGTGATGTTCATCCTACTATGTAGATGGATGTCCTGTTGGGTAGTGAGAGGGGATCGGGTACCACCCAAGGGACCTCCTGGTCTACTGTGAAGGATCGGCCACATGGTGTAATTTTATGTCATCAATGGAGATGAATCTGTTTGTCTTAGAACCAGAGAGTGGTGGTAAGATGACAGTCCTGGTGCCTTGTATCCCCAAGACTGGTACAGGTGCTCTGTATGATGGACCGAACTCCTTCTTCACAGTGATCTTGTCACAAACCAGATCCCCAACTTTAGGAATTCAGCCAGTTGAAGTTTTCGCCAATTTCCTTATTCCTAAGGTGGCAGCACTTGCAGATGATTTATCATCACGAAATTGTTGAAGCTCCTGTAAAACAGTGAGACGGTCTTTTATGTCAAATGGTGTTTCTGCTGCCACCATACCAGGGGCATCAAGATCTGGGACATACATAGGTATCCCAAAGAGAACCTCATATGGAGAACGTCCCCCCAAGGACCGTCTTGGCAGATTATTCAGTGCTCTCTGGACCCCATATAGGTGGTGTAACCAACTGCGGCCTGAACCTAATACTTGAGCTGTTAAGGACTGCTTTAGATGACGATTACGCCTCTCCACGACCGAATTTCCCTCGGGATGGTAGGGTGAGGAGTAATGGAGTTCAACACCCATCGTCCCCATGGTGTCCCTGAATGCCTTAGAGGCAAATGCAGGGCCCTGGTCCGAATGGAATGCTGCAACTGCATATGTACCGATAAAGATCAGCAAATCTTTTATAACAGTCCGGGCGTCAGCCGACCGCTGTGGCCATACCCACAGGAATCTAGAACAGGAATCCACAGCCACTATAATTTATTTGTATGCACCATCAGGCTGCAAGGGACCACAGTGGTCTAGGTACACACACTGAAGTGGCTTGTCGGACACTAAGAGGGATGTCTGCGGTGGGCGTTTGATATTAGAGCCCTTGATCGGCTGGCAAATGTCACAGCAAAGGACATACTGCTTTGTTCATCTGCATAGACCAGGCCACCAGTAGCGTTGCTGTAGAATTGTTATCGTGGCCTGTATACCAGCATGTGCAGAAGCGACACCCTCATGCGCTGCTGTAATCAGATCTAATCTCTGGTCTTCATTAGGGATCACTCGATCTCCAACACCAGGAATCGTTGTATAAGCAACATTCTGTGCACTGATAGGGTAAGTATAGTTTGTAGGGTATCCTTTCGGAAGGGGCTTGCCTGCAGCCGAAGCTTTAACGGCAATCAGTATTTCATTATCCAATCTCGTCTGAGAACGAGTCACTGCAGCCACAGAAGCCGTAGATACTGATGCTTTGGCCGCCTCATCAGCCAATGTATTACCGGCAACGTGTACTCCTACACGTTGGTGTCCTAATGTATGGACTACCTGGACACACAGTAGCTTATCCTTATGATCAGCCACCCTCCCCCACAATGTTTTGTGTTTAATGGTGTTCCCTTTTGAATCTCTAAACCTGTTCAGTTTCCAATGATTGAGATATTCATTGTATGACTGGACGCAGTAATATGAGTCACAGACTATCAAAGTCTGGCTTCCTGTCTCAGTATGTTCGAGCGCTAAAATAAGAGCTTTAAGCTCAGCCAACTGTGCCGTGCAGTCCCCTAAGGTTTGCGTGTAGGTATTGTGAGGGTGGAAAACTCCATCTTCCATCACTCCGCTCACGGCTGCGCAAGCTGCCGAGTATTGATGTTTAGTACCTACAGCCGGTTGTGCTGAACCGTCAGTATATATGATAGTATGGTAGCTGTCTACTGGCAATATTTTAGAGGAGCGGGGTACTCTTGTTCATACTGGAGAAATTCTTGTGTTTGAAGTCTTGGATCAAATATATAATCGACATCAGAGACGTTGCCCATTGAATCCAACGTGGATGTAATGCCTTAGCATTAGGAATGCTCGCTTTAGTGACAGCCTCTAAGGCCGGCACCGGGGAGACAACAATAATATGTTTCCCCTGGGCAAGTGGCCTCTCTTTTATGACGGCCATCTGAACTGCTGTCAGAATCTTTTCTGTAGGTGCAAAACGTTGTTCAGCATTTGAGTATAAATGTGATTTATATGCTATCGGTATCGTGTCATCTTCATTAAAGGTGACATAAGTAAATCCTTTGGCACCAGCAATTATTCTGATGACCAAATTCTTTTTATTGTCATGTGTGTGTAAGTGTTTAGCTTCTAGCATGTCCTGTTGCATGTCCCTAAGGATGTGCGTGTGTTCAATTGTCCAGTGTCTGCTAGAAAATTTGGGCTGAACTAGGTCATACAGTGGTGCATTCAGCATAATCTGGAATGTATGTTCTGCCAAAATTGAAGAAACCCAGTAATGACTGCAATTTCTTAAGTGTGTTCGGAGGCTGTAGTTGAGCACATTTCTCTAGAAAGTGCGGTGCCAGGCTCTTCCCTTCGCTTGATAGCTCATATCCCAGGAATAACACACTAAGAAAGGCTATCTTGCTTTTCTTAAAATTGAATTTGTAACCGAGGTCTGCAAATCCCAAAATGATCCGATCGACCCTCCCAAGATGAATGTCAAGGACGTCATCTGTGAGATATATGTCATCCACATAGGACAATGCCTCGGAATCAATATCATGTAATATTGATGTTACACGGGCTGAAAACAGGCCCAGGCTATTTATAGCCTTGAGGTAAACGGCAAAAGCGTTCTGAGAGCCAAATGAAAATGCACTTAGGTCCCGACTTTCCTGAGATAAATTCTGGCAGAAGAACCCATTAGATATGTCTAATGTTGTTTTATATTTTTTACACACTATGGGCCAGATGTAGCAAAGAACCAATTTGCGACTTGCAAATTGCGAGTCCCTGCGACTCGCAATTTGCAAGTCGCAAATTGGTATGCAGTACTGTGTCTCAGACACCGACTGCGACTCGCTATGGGGTCGCAATGACCCACCTCATTAATATTTATGAGGTGGATCGCAAATTGCGGCCCCATAGCGAGTATAGGCACTCGCAAACATGGAGGCCTGCTGTCGTCAGCAGACCTCCATGTTCGTGACTGCTTTAAATAAAGCAGTTTTTTTTTTTTTAAGTGTAGCCCGTTTTCCTTAATGGAAAACGAGCTGCACTTAAAAAAAGAAACGAAACCTTTAGTTTCGTTTTTTTTTCAGGGCAGGTAGTGGTCCCATGGACCACTACCTACCCTGAAAAAATATTTTTGGGTCCATTCACAAAGTGGAAGGGGTCCCATGGGGACCCCTTCCAATTTGCAAGTGGGTTACCATCCACTTGAAGTGGATGGTAACTGCGACACCATTTGCGACCGCGTACGCGGTCGCAAATGGTATTGCATACCACTCAGAATCGCAAATAGGAAGGGAACACCCCTTCCTATTTGCGATTCTGAAATGCATATTGCGAGTCGGTACCGACTAGCAATATGCATTTCTGCATTGGGAAACGCGTTTAGCGAGTCGCAAATGGCAATTTTTGCCGTTTGCGACTCGCTAAACGTTTCCTGCATCTGGCCCTATATTGTTTATCAGTGCTGTGCTGTGTGAATTTTGTATAGCATACGTGCGTATATGACTATTTAAGTGTCTATAATCAACTACAATTCTATATGAATTATCTGGCTTTGCAACGGGGAATAACGGATTATTCATTGCAGATGTACAGGGCTCAATTACTCCCTGGTACTCAAGTTGTGATAGAATCTCCTTTACCAGAGCTTTCGCTTCATGTTTAACAGGGTATTGCGGCTGCTGTTGGAGTGTAGACCTAACAGGAATAATATGACAAGGAGACTCCTTGTCCCAACCTACATGATTGCGGTATTGTGCAGGTGCCTGCGCTAAAGCCCATTCAGCAGCATAGGCTTCTTTTGCTGCTTCTGGAACAAGATCGAAGAAATAAGGCAAAATGACATCTTCCCCATGCGGGAGCTTGCAGACGTGTTCAGGTGGCCAGTCTCTTTCGGCCAATAGGATATCACTAGTAAGTTCATCCCAAAATATCACACTAAAAGTGCGTTCCACGTCTCCCTCTATCTGAATTTTTAAGTCATAAACCCTATCGGGACTGAAGAACGCGGCCATCCGCTGTTTCAACCGCAATGTAATCGCTAGTTGCTGTCGCATCCAGATGATCTTTCAGACTCTGGCGACATATCGTGACCTCTGCCGCGCTGTCTAACAGAGTCACTGCCCACCTCTTGTTCCTCAACAGCGTTCTCAATATTACTGGCATTTTTAACTGTCCGTGCTGCCACCTTCTTCTTTTTAAACTGTGGCTTTTTCTGAGGAGTCTTTTCTTCTTTTTTAATGGTAGACTGTTGTGAGTCTTTCTTTTCTTTCACGTATTCCGGACGTCGATCTTGACGGCCCCCTCTGTCGCTACATCTATCCGGTGCGTCCTGAAAGGAACGAGAGGGACGTGAATCAGTATATCTGTCTGGAGTTTTAATGTTCTCCCTATTTCTGAGATTATATCTCCTTTTGGAGTTCTCCGGGTGTGGGGAATCAGCTCTCTTATTTCTTCTTTCTTTGAAATCTTTTTGTTTGTCCCAGTGCTTCTTAGAGCCCTCATGTGCCTGCTTTGTACCCTCCTTATCGGTGGTACCTTGTAACTCCAATTTTTTAGGTTTGGCTCCCAAACTATCCCGTCCTATATTAGTATAGGTATCGGAAATTATTTTCGGTAGCTGTCTCTCCTGTTCCTGGTTTGGAGTTTCCCGGAGACGCTGGCGAATTGCCAGTGCTACTGCTTCCCCTTTAATATTACTCAGTATAATTGATGATACGGCGTCAAAGTTACGCATCAATTTCATCCCCAAATCCAGGGCTGGTACAGCCCCATGCTCATTTTGTATTTGTTTTAACACTTCCGGTAAATTGGCAAGTGTCGGGGTACCATGTGGCACAGTCATCCACCGAGGGAACCATCCCAAAAGGCAAGCACATAGTGAGCAATCTATGTTTTTCCTGTGGTCCCGTATGGGGAAACACAGCTTCCAGCTGATTCGTTTTCTGGGCGATCCAGAACGGTATTTTTTCCCGTTCCGTGGGAACTTTACCCATAATAGTATGCACTGTTTGTGGATTAATCCCAGTAGCCAATTGATAACCACCAGCTACTGGCGGTCCTTGACGCGCTGGTGTTGTGTTCAATGTTCGCATTACGAACTGTACTAATCGTCTATACAATGCCACTAATTCATTATATAAAACTCGTAAATCTGCTATCGGCATATTCTGTATTCCTGGGTGAGGTGTGTATGTGGCGAACATAGGCCAGGTAGGTCCATCATTACTTAAGAGACCTAACCTCACTCTTCGTAGTACATGTCGGTGGGCACCTTCGAACCAGTTCTGATGCTCCTGGTAGGTGAGTGATATTTCATGATACTGGTATGCTTGGTACCATAAAGGTACATTTGCAATTTCATATGTGTGGAATGTTTTTGTTCTTTGGTCAACCTCAGGAAAGGTGACCCAACAGTAAACTGTTTCTGTTTGGTATGCTTCAGTAGCTTCTATA
Source organism: Pleurodeles waltl (assembly GCF_031143425.1). Lineage (NCBI taxonomy): Eukaryota > Metazoa > Chordata > Amphibia > Caudata > Salamandridae > Pleurodeles > Pleurodeles waltl. The sequence goes on from NC_090444.1 coordinate 640,250,814, forward strand.
ATCAGAGTAACATCCCCGCCCTCATCTGTAGGGCCATGCATTAATAAATGTTGCGTCAGTGCATGTCTAGCATTTTCAGGAATGTCTATGGCATCAGCCATATTTGTTTAGAGAAATGGAACACCAGAAATGGGAAGTATATTCCTTTTATGAGTTCGAGCTCGAACAACCTACAGTTTAATTAGGTGTTACCTTTTCAGCTGAGGAGGATTCTCCCAAAGACCACGGACGTCTCCGTATAATGGTACTTAGGGTACCTGTTGTCTGTGAGACAGTGATAGTCAGGGTATCCGTAAATTAGTGCCTAAACACCATTGTTGGTGGCGCCATGTCGTAGTTTGGACTCTTGCTCTGAGCAAGACTGCTGGTTTAGGGATGACAGTACTTTTGTTTGTAGGCGACTACGTCTTTCCTACAACAAGTCGCAACTGTTGTCCCAAACTTACTGGCTCACTAGCAGCACCTCACCAGAAACACAATAGTAAAAGGTGATTTATGGCAGCCGTTTACGCATGGACTCGAAAATAAGATATCTCAGGGAGTGTCGTGGTTAAACGGAGATTACCCTTTTCTCACAGATATATTATGTCTCATTCAAACACAGGCAATGACACAGATGCAGTAAAGTTACAATAGTTTTTATTTAACATAACTGCAATTTGCGATAAATTGCATGGGCTACAATGATTAGGATAATGAATAAAGCAAGAAATAGTATTGTGAAGACGAGAGTTACTATTACAAAGACCCCCACCATCTTGCAATACATAAAAAAGATATATGAGATGTATTATGCCCTAATACCCTAATGTGAAAAGGCCTAACCTCCTACCTAAAGGAGAGCTGGGTTTGTTAAACCTAATCTGCCAATGCCATGTCCATGAGAGGAGCCCCCAACCCTCGTTACCTTGGAATGAGGTCTCTATCTCAGACTCCGCAGGGACACGAAGACTGGGTCAGCGTCAAGACGACTGCAGCATCGGTATCAGCGATGGTGGCACTGCCCTCTGCTTGGAATCCCTCTGATTATCTGTCTAAAGTGTGATGTATTTATACAGATCTACAGGGTCCCCTGACGTAGGTGTGTTCCTAAACAATAGATAACAGACATGCTTGGGACGGCAATTAATATCAACAATCCCTTGAAAGTATAGTGGCCTAACTATAAACAAGGCAGCCATCTTAGAAGAAATAAATAATTAAATGGGCTAAGACAGAGCAAGCTAAGTAGGTTAAAAGTCACTAGGTGACGGGGGCACGAGTCTACAAGCCAGAGGCTAAGCTAACTCCTGTTATCCCATTAAAATGAACTAGGATTCACTACAGTTTCACTAACATCAATCAATATTAGTACATTCACAACTACTTATTACAGTCCCTATCTTAATTGTGCAATCAACAGTACTGCATGATCTGCACCACAGACCTATTAGCAGATAATTACAACAGTGTATTATACACCTATAAAATATTTCTTCAGCCAGAATTTTAGACTACTTCTGAGTAATGATGGGCGGAACTTGCAAATTCTGCAGAGTTATATAAAAACTCAGTGAAATTCTGCAGAGATTTATGATCAAGTGGAATTCAGCATGTGGTGTTGCTTGCACTGATATTTAGCACCGGACACTTGTTCCCCGCTGTACAATCAGCACAAACTGCACCACTAGGAGCACCAGAGGGTAATGCTTCTTTCTGCTGCTGAGCAGATTATCTACTTAAACAGCAGCTTTTTTCAACACGAACACTCGCAACTTGCTGCGACAGCCACGTTGAGAAATCTCAGCACTCGTGTTGAGAAATCTAGGCCCGTATTTATACTTTTTTTGTGCCGCATTTGCACCATTTTTTTACGCAAAAGTGGCGCAAACTTACTAAATAATAATGCATTTTGTAAGTTTGAACAGCTTTTGCATAACAAAAAGGCACAAATGCGGCACAAAAAAAGTATAAATATGGGCCCTAGTGCTAAAAAATCACACTAGGGGACACAAATTCTCACTCACCAACTTAATGTTGGTGAGCCACATGTGCGAAAAAAGCTCAGATATGAGGTAGTTGATACAGTTTTGCCAGAACTCCACGTGCCTAGTAGAATGCAGAGTGGAAAAAACTGTGAACTCCACTGGAAGAGCAGAATTTTTCACACAATCCCTACTTCTGAATCCAATAACCACTTCAACGTCTTCACAATGTACACTTAAGCATCACCAATTCATTTAACACACATACTCCAAAATGTGAACAAATATCAATAATAAAAATCATTGTGACACATAACCCTATTGATACTCACACCACCAATACTCCAACCGCCTTCAAAAGCACACTCCATCAATCTTCAAAATTTGGGCTTATGACTATGGGACAAGGGCATTTCCCTAAACTAGGATAACAAATTTACAGCTCCTCTGTCTCATAGCATAAACCATCCCTTTGAGTACAAGGGTTTTATTCTTTAAAATCTTTTTAGTAATTTATCTTTATTATAGTACAATGATCAGTTTATTAATCTCGAGTCATTAGAATTTTGTTTTCAATAATCAATAAGTAATCAATACATTGTAATACAAGCATTAAGCTTGTTCTACAAAGGAAAGAATCCCTATTCTAAAAATGAGAAGGAAAAGGTATCAGTTTCAGAAACACATAAATGGTTCTGATTTCGAGAGAGATCAAGCGTAAATCATAAAGCTTAAGCATCAGAAATCAGCTTAATAATTCAAACAATAATTCAATAAAAGCTGAATTTCTCATAAAGAGAAGTTCTAGAAAGTCAGTAGAGTCTGTAGCTTGTAAAGCACAAGCAGGAAATATGGACAAAGGCCCTTGATCTCCATCTCTAGCTCTCTATTCTAAGAGCACACACTATTATAAAAATACACAATTCAGAGTTGTAACTTGCTGCTTCTTCTTTCTTCAGGTGGGGAATGAGCTTTTGATGTGCCCACGGGAACATGCTCACACCCTGTCTTCTGTCAGGAACATAATAAACTTCAGACAGCAGCTTCTAAGTCTGCAAATATGTTTTATCATGTACCTATTCTATCTAGCTTCTTGTCAGATATTGAATTCCTGGTTGTCAGTGGTATTGTACCCTGTCCAAGCAGAAAGCACAATCCTAGTCAGGATAAGTCACAAACTCACCCTAAATTAACCTGTGCTCACTCGCTGGTAGCTGGGCACAGACCAGTCACACTTAACTTAAGAGGCAATGTGTAAGTATTTGTGCAACACTTCAAACAGTAAAACAGTGAAAACACCACACACAAACTATACCACACCTTCCTAGAGAAATAAAGTTAAATTTAATAAATAAAACAAGACCAAAACAACAATGTAGAACTTGAGTTATGATTTTTTAAAGAATAAACTATAGACACGCATTTAGAAGCAAAAATTGCCAGCTGGGGTTATCTGGTGGTGTCGGATCAGGACAAAGTCAAAAGTTCAGGCTGACCGCAATGGTGCGCAGGTCGGGCTTGGACCACTGAGAAGTACCTGGGTTGCATCATTGAAGATGAGGTGCGGGGTGCATGCATGTTGCTGTAGTGTCAGCAGTCCACACAGCTAGGGCGATGTGCGGGTTCAAGCCGTAAAACAATGTTGATGTGTTGTTGGTGGTCCAGATGACAAGGCAATGACTGTTTCTGAGCCACACAGTGGCAATGCGTCGGTGTTGATCCTCGCAATGGCAGAAAAGTGTCTGCAGTGGATTTGTGCCAGTTCCGGGCTTGTTGTTGATAGTGATGCATGGATTCTGCTGGAACAGCACTTTAAACCCACTCCAAGGGCTCAGGACTGGGTTGGCACTACTTGGCAGGGCAGACTCAGACTGGCTGAAGGCTAAAGCAGATAGGTTGAAAGCATTTTATGTCCCTGAGCTTTCAATCTGGAGGCCAGCCCACTGGCCCTTGGAATCACTCTGAGTTTTGGGTTTTAAATGATATGGATCCAGTTTTCCTAACCCATGCAAGGAGGGCAGCAAGAGGCAACAAATCAGTGCTTCCAGAGCAGAAGTACAGCAGAGTGGAAGTCCTTCAGCAACAGAGCAGTCCTTCCTCCTGGCAGAGTATCCACAGGTTCAGAAGTGCATTGAAGTGGTAGGGTCTGAGGTCCAGTGTTTATACCCAATAGTGCCTTTGAAGAGGGGTGACCTCAAAGCAGGGTCTTTGATGTGCACAGAGGTCCTCCCTTCCTACCCTTGCTCCAGACTCACTATAGGGGAGAGTGCAGCCCTTTGTGTGGGGAAAAGACACAGCTTATTTAGGTGTACTTGTGAGGCTGTGGCCAGCTCCTCCCTCTCAGCCTCTCAGAATGGCCCATCAGGGCTCATCAAGTCACACCTAAGCTTCTATTGTATGTGACTGTCTAGGGGGAATATACAAAGTCCAGCTGTCACGCGACCCAGACATGCAATCAGAGACAGGCACACAGGGCTAAAAGCAGGAAAATGTCAACTTTCTAAAACTGGCATTTTCAAAAATGTAATAATAAATTGGACTTTGCCATTAAAGACAATTTATCATTACAATTCCATAGGTTACCAAATATGACAGACCCACCCCCTCTCTATTTGGAATTGCAGCTCATTAAGTGGAATAAGGAATCCCAAATGTTATCCTATGAGAGGGGTATGCCTCACAGCAGTGAAAAATGAACTTGGGAGTTTTTCACTACTAGGAAATGTGAAAATTAAACAGTACACGCCCTACATTTTACTCACACAGCACCCTGCCCTTTGGGATACCTTGGGTCGACCTTAGGGGTGACCTGTATTTAATAAAAGGGGAGTTTAAGGCATGGCAAGGAGTTGTGAGTGCCAAGTTAACAAGGCAGTGTAACAATGAATTCAGGCTGTAATGGCAGGCCTGTAACAGGTTTTAGAGTTAGGTGGGTGGCACAATAATTGCTGCAGGCTCACTTATAGCATTTAATTTACAGGCCCTGGGTATATGGTATACCATTGTACAAGGGGCTTACAAGTAAATTTAATATGCTAAATGAGTATAAACCAATTTGACCATGATTTAGGGAGAGAACACAAGCACTTTAGTCATGCTTAACTGGAACTAATGCCAACAAAAATGAATTCTGCCAAAAGTGGAGTGAAAGAGGCAAAAGGTTTTGGAGGGCCATTTCCAACACTTCTCATGACTCATCCTTCCATTTAAGTACGCATCCATGTGTGTGAACATTCATATCTTTAACTATACTAAATAGCAAGTCTATTCATTAGCTAACAATGACCTTTCTAAAATATGTGTATAGGATCAAGATCAAGCCTTTAGCAGATTTCTGAATTCTACAATTCTTTTAGTTTAGTTTACTATAGTATGGCAGTATCTTCATGTTCAGGCCTAGCATGTTTAAGTATGGCTGTCTACAAATGTTTTGCATTAACACACATTTAAACATTATTAGCTTTCAATGTTATTTTTTCATAATTCAAAGGCAGCACAAGTGATCCTAAAAATTATAGAACTATTATACTCTTGGATAGCATTGCTAAAATATTTGCTTGACTGCTAATAGAGAAGCTTGTGAACTGGGTTTCCAGGAATAATATTTTAGCACTGCAACAGATAGGGATCAGAAAAGGATGTGCAACAGTGACCAACATCATGTCAATCAATCCATTGGCACACAAAGTCCTCAAGAATGGAGCAGCTCTCTACACCTGCTATTTGGACTTTAGTATCTCTTTTGATTGGGTGAACAAACCAACACTTTGCTGGAAATTATCTTCTTAGGGCATTGCACCAATATTGCTTAGTGAAATCCCTATGTTTCATTCTGGCACATGGGTAAGGGTAAATATATGTTCAGGCAGCAATGTCACCTGAAAAACCTATTCCAAGAGATGGTTTGAAGCAGGGATGTGTACTTACGCCCATATTATTTAACCTTTATACAGCTAACCTAATATCTTCTTCAGTGATGGAACGAATAGTATAACCTAAATTAGACACCACTCACATCCCTGCCCTTCAATACACTGATTATACAGTGCTGTTAGATGATACTCCAACTGGATTACAATGAGTCTTGTCTCCATCAATATGATGAACAAAACAATCTTAAGATGAACCTGAAATCAAAACAATATAGTCTAGTTTGGCAAAATAACTGGCCCCTATTCTTGGAGAATTTGTGGGAAAAATGATCTCCCTGACAGAAGCTTACCTGTATCTAGGGATGTAGTAGGATCAGAAACTAAAGCACTCAGGTAGAATTAGGTACATTAGACTCAGGTTGTGTTTTTTGGTCCCACTAGCATCATTGAAGTGTGTCTACATTTATTATGGTCTGAGACTTTCAATTGCTTTAGAGAATTCAGTTTTTGTTCTGAGTCACGAGAGCCCATAATATGCCAACACATTCTTAATCTGCACAGGAAATGTCTTTTCCCCTGTTTTCTTAGACTGGTCATACACGCAATTGAAATTGCATTAATGCCATGTCTGCAGTGCATTGACAATCAACTAATCTGTTGATTAATTAATTGATGGATCTGGCAGCTAAGGACCTGAATAAATGTGACAACAGGAGGCATTCTGTTTGGAAACAGTTACATCTAACTAAGTGGATAATAAGTTGGCATCAGGGGGGAAAAATCCAGACCTATGGTTTAGGAAGTTGGCCTGGTGTGTGGTGGGTACCTAAGGTACTTACACCTTATACCAGGTACAGGTATCCCCTATTAGTGAAAAGTAGGCAGTGTAAAGAATCCAGGCTCTCTAGAGGTAGCTGTGGATGAGCAGCCAAGGCTTTTCTAGGAGACATGCAAAGCGCATGCAATACCACTGTAGTAAAACAGCACTTACAAACATGAAAGAATACACTCAGTGTTACAAAAATAAATGTACAGCAGCAACATTACTATAGAGGCAGTACTCCCTTAGGAAGTAAGTAATACACAAGTTACACAAGTTATATACACAAGTTGTCGGAAATAGGCATAAGAATAGTTAGAAAACAGTGCAAATAGTGTAAAACACAATAGAGAGCAGTAGACAAAGGGGAGCACAAACCATATACTAAAAAATGGAATGCGAGAGTGCCACTCCCACCGAGGTGAGTGGAGTTTGTAGGGGGTTGCTGGAGGTACCAGGAAAGCACAAAGGTAAGTACCACAACACTCCCCAGCAACCAGGAAAGCAGGAGGAAATACTAGAATTTCCACAGAACACCCACTTAGAAGAAAAGAAGAGAAATGCAAAACCCAGAGATGACTGCAGGAAACCAGTGGTGGATTCCTGGAGAGGAAAACCTGTGGAAAAAGAGGACCAAGTCCAGAAGACACAGCATAGTCCAGTGGGGGGCAGGAGCCCCTACCCACCAAGCTGAGGATTGCAGGAGTTGGTCTATGGTGAGAAAGAAGAGTCAGCACTGAAAATCTGGAGTCAGAGTTGAGTTCCTGGAGGATGCATGTGATGTCCCACGCTAGAAGGAAGATTGCAGTCAGGTTTGCGTGTCCGGATTCCACCAACAAGCCTTGGCACAGACAAAACTCATGGATAGCGGAAAGTGGTGCTGCCAGGGACCAGCAAAGCCCGGGAGGACTCAAACCCAGGAGGGAGGAGTCAGAGGAGACCCTCAGCGTTTCTGAGAGCCCACAGAAGCACATGCAGCACACACAGAGGTCCCACAGGATGGGGATGCAAAAGGTGCAAATGGAGCCCAAGCAGCACTACGAAAAGGGGTCCCACGCTGCAAGAGAGTCACTCAGGGAGCTCTGCATCAGAGAAAGGAGTGTTTGGGGGCTAGAGCTACAAGAAGACTGAAGACCCCTTGGAAGAAGTGCCAACAAGCCTTGGCAGCTGCAAATGATGTGGTGCATAGGGGTACTGTCTTTTGGGGAAGGCAACAGCTTACCTCCACCAAAGTTGGGCAGCTTGTAGAGAGGACTGTCTGGACCACTTCTGACCACCACCCGTGTTGCAGGATCCAAGCAGCTCAGCAGGAGAGGGGATCCTTGCAGCCGGTCTTCTTTGCAGTTGGTGCCTGCAGATGTGACTCCTTCACTCCAAGGGATATTCCTTCTTCTTTCCTGTGCAGATTGAAGATGGGCTGTCCTTAGAGGATGCACGACCGGGGAAATGTTGCAGAAGCTGGAAGAAGTCAGAGAAACAATATTGTAGGTAAAGTCTTCATCTTTGTTGTAGATTGTCAGGTCCTGGAGAGTCCAGATGCAGTTTCTTTGGTCAGAAGTTGAAGTAAGGGATGCAGAGGAATCCTGCTGGAATCTTGCAAGCCAAATCTGAGGAACCTCTTAAAGGGGAGACCCTAAACAGCCCGAAAAGGGGGATTGGTTACCTAGCTGGAAGACCACCTATCAGGAGGCGGCACTGACGTCACCTGCCTGGCCTTGCCACTCAGATGGTCCCAGAGTTCCCTGACAATCTTGGATTCAAGATGGCAGAACCCAGGGACCCTCTGGAGGAGCTCTGGTCACCACCCCTGGGGTAGTGTTGGACAGGAAAGTCGCCACTCCCCTTTCCATTGTTCACTTTCTTGACAAAACAGGGACAGGAGGTACCTGAACTGGGGTAGATTGGTTTATGCATGGTGGGCACCAAATGTGCCCTTCAAAGCATACCAGTGTTTCAGGGAGGCTACCCCTCCTAAGCCTTTAATACCTATTTCCAAAGGGAGAGGGTGTAACACCCCTCTCCCAAAGGAAATCCTTTGTTCCTGGGCTTGAGCTACTCAAGCAATGGGAGGGCAGAAACCTGCCTGTGAGGTGGCAGCAGCTGGGGCTGCCTGGAAAACCTCAGAAGCCTGTAGGAGCAATTCTGGGGGTCCTTGAAGGAGCCCCCAAAGTGCATGGAATCATACAACCAATAGTTGCAAAAGTATTGGGGTATGATTCCAGCATGTTTGATACCAAACACGCCTAGGTTCGGAGTTACCATTATGTAGCTGCACATGGGTAGTGACCTATGTCTAGTACACGTGTAAAATTGTGTCCCCGCACAAAGTCCATTAAAGTGGGTCTGGAGTTTGTAGGGGTACCTCTGCTAGTGCAGAGGTACCCTCACACATGGGTACATGCACCCTGCCCTCTGGGCTGAGAGGGCCTACCATCGGGGTGACTTATAGTGACCTGGTACAGTGAGCTATAGCACAAACTGGTGCAAGCACCCGGTTCAGGCAGACTGCAATAGCAGGCCTGCAGAACCCTTTGCACGGGCTCCCTATGGGTGGCAGAATAACTGCTGCAGCCCATAGGGATCCCCTGGAACCCCAATGCCCTGGGTACCTAGGTACCATATACTAGGGGCTTACACGGGGGTACCAGTATGGAAATTGTGGGATGAAATGTTACCAGCAACCAAATTTAAAGAGGGAGCATAATCACTGGAGTCCTGGTCAGCAGGATCCCAGTGGACACAGTCATACACACTTACAAACAGGCAAAAAGTGAGGTTAAGCAAGCTAGAAAGAGGCTACTTTCCTACATATGGTCTCTGGCATAATTTTACTCAAATAACTAATCAGACTAACAGCCTTCTCTGTAACTAACTCACTCTTACAGAATTGAGCATAATCTTTCCCACAAACCAATCATCAGGCATAAAATTAAATATTCACAATATTACAATCTGCATAACTATACATTTCCTTTGGGGCCCTTACAAGGATTTCACAGTGCATATCTGCTACCCCACATTTGTCAGCAGGGATGAATTGACACTCCAACCCTTGCCTACTAGGGTTATCTGTGACTCACCATATAGTAAAAAACCTAGACTATAACACAGTATAATCCTAATACACCCTTAAAGACCTTTTGGGTTTACCAAATGCTTTTTCATGATAATTATATGGGACATATTACCTTTGTCTTAACAGACCATACCTATGAAATCTGACATAATATTTAGCAATTAACCAGTCATGCATTATAACCATAGCCTTTGTCATTGCTTTGTCACAATAACCAGATCAGGCCTACTTTATTGCACATACGCTAGCAGCCAACAGCAATTGAGTCATAAATTATAAATATGTTCAGAAATATGGTTGACAAAACAATATGCCACCACTATCAAATGTGGATTATCATATTGCAAAACTTCCATCCTAAGTGTTTGTCTAAGGAGATAAAAAAAACACCCAAATTCTTACCTACTATGGTAATCTGTGAAATTTCATGTTAGAAAATACCTTCAACACAGTGTAATAAAATACACTCTTAAATGTCTCTTGGCTCTAAGAAATGCTTTCTGCAATAAGTAAGCTCTACTGCCATTTTTATACATTTTCAAAAACCTTTCAGACCTGTGGTAACTGCAAAAAAATGTTGAATATATTGGACCTTAAGCCTTCATCACTAGCTTTCTTCGGCCACACAGCCATAAACGTGCATGTGTACAAAATGAACGTTGGCAAAACAATGTACAGCACCTCTGAGAATGGGCTACCATGGATTATCACACTGTAAATGTATATTCCAAGGGGGATATTTATGGCCCAGTTGTGTCACACTTGCAATACGTAACATGGTGCATGGGTGACGCAACTCTTACAGAAGATTTATGAAGCCACGTAAGGCCAACTTAAGATGGCCTTGTGAGGCTTCATAAATCTGGAGTAACGCAACACAGCACAAATTGCTGAGTTGCATAACTCTGCCCTGGAAAGGCAATTCATAAGTGTTGTATGGGTGTTCCCATGCAACTCCATGGATTTTGATGCATTCCCTGATTTACCTGGACTGGCCAACCTGGGATTGTGGCAAAATGCTACACCTTCCCAGGTGGTTTAACGAAGAGAAACATATTTACTCCTCCTTGTTACTTCCTCTTTCTGTGTGTTTTGCATTCTGCAGCACACACAGAAAGAGGAACATGACTCAGGGGATTGTTTTTGTGCAGGAAGGGGCAACTTTCTGCACAAAAACAATCATGTGTGCAACGCAAGCACTCTTACACCATGGTGCAAGGGTGCTTGCGTTGGTGCTAAGAAGTCAAAAAGGCACAAGAGCAGGGGCAAAGTCAGGAATGCTGTTTTGACTTAAATACATCACATTCCTGCCCTTTCCATGTCATGCAGTATAGTGCAACAAGGCGACTTGCTGTGCTTCACAGAGTGACTTGGCCATAAGTATGGCCCATGTTTTTTCAGAGGGGGTAATACAGTAATCTTTAAGATTCCATGTAACACAAGCTCTAAACTCTAAAGCCTTTGTCACAGTGTCGGTACAACCCACCCTCAAACACCTGTGAACTATAATAAATACAATTTTCACTAAATTGGTCAGTCTTACTTCTTGTCATTTTTCACATTAAACATACTGATTATAGGCATTTGCTGTGTTGTGGGCTAGGCCAGTGGAGTTATGCGGGCACAGGAGGATAGGAGCAAATTAAAAGACAGGTTAACTAAATTATGTGACAAGAAAAAGCACACAACACAGGACATTCTGTGCTGATAGTACTTTGTTATTTTGTCATTCTTACACGTCAACACAGTCTGGGCAAAGGTTTCATATTAGTACCAGCTTATCAGACAAATTCAGTAATAAAGGTGACCAGTCAACCTTTTTGGAGGGCCTTCCACTGCACAGCAACATTAGTTGCTGAGTTTTTAGTAACTCTTAGTCCATTTGAGCTAGAAACTATTTCTCCTGTTAAAATCTGCAGATTACGAAGCAGACAATGGATTTTGTGTCAAATGTGTCAAATCCATAAATATAAAAAAAAAAAACACCACAGATGCAAAATTGCATAAGTCCATTGTCCCTGGTTACAGGTATTTAGAATGTTCATACACCAAGATTTCTTCGCACTAAGGTCGCGTATAAATGCTGCAATAAAAGCTGATGAATTATGATGGAAACAGAAACGTTTTCAGTTGCTTCTGAATCATGTCATAGAGGATTCTGCTTGAATAGAAAGAGGTAATGAACTCCTCATTTTTTGCAGCAGCGACATAAAAGGCACAGTCTCCAATAGAAGGCTTTCCTGTTCTTGGGATATATTAGACCTGGCATCCTTGGTGTTGGCTCTCCTGTCTTTTTGCCTCTGCTTCCTATATTTTGACTGTGTGCTGGACTCTGTTTTTGCTGGTTTTGGTACTTTGGGCACTTTACCACTGCTGACCAGTGCTAATGTGCAAGTGCTCACTGTATAAATTGTATTGGTGATTACTTTATCCATGATCGGCATATTTGATTTACTACTAATTCCCTAGTAAAGTGCACTATGTGCGCTCAGGGCCTGTAAGTCAAATGCTACTAGTGGGCCTGCAGCACTGAATGAACCACCCACACGAGTAGCCCTGAAAACACGTCTCAGACATGAAACTGCAGTGTGTGAAGTTCTAAACAGCCAATTCGACCTGGCAAGTGTACCCACTTGCCAGGTCGAAATCTTCCCTTTTTAGACATGTTAGGAACCCCTAAGTTAGGTCCTAGGTAGACCCATGGGCAGGGTACAGTGTATGTTAAAGGTAGGGTATGTACTGATGTGTTTTTCATGTCCTAACGGTGAAATACTGCCAAATTCAGTTTTCACTGTTGCAAGGCATATCTCCCTCATAGGTTAATATGGGGGCTGCCGTTAAATATCATTAAAATGCAGTTTCCCTTTGGGAGCAGATGGAGATCTGGAGTTCGGGGTCTCTGAACTTACAATTTAAAAATACATCTTTTGGTAAAGGTGTTGTTTTAGATTGTGAGTTTGAAAATGCCACTTTTAGAAAGTGGGTGTTTTCTTGCTTAAACCATTCTGTGACTCTGCTTCCTTGTGTATTCCCTGTCTGGGTCAGACTGACAGTTGGGCTGTTTGTGAATCTCTACTAGACAGTGACACAAAGGGAGCTGGGGTGTTGCCTGCATACCCTGAAGGGCCATCTGGGCTAGATTGGAGGGAGGAGTAGTCACTTACACCTGAATGGGCTGAGCCTGCCCTCATACAATGCAGTCTCCAACTCCCTCGTGTGTGTTTGGTGCCAGGCCTGGGCAAGGCCGGATTTTGTGAGCAACGGAGACTTTCCTTTGAAGTTTGCCAACTTCAAAGGCAGAAAGGGGTATAAGTAGTGGAACCATACCCCCAGACTTTAGATTACTTCTGGACTCAAGAGGAACCTCTGCCAAGGAGAAGAGCTGAAGAACTGGAGAAGGAGTACTGCCCCTTTGTCTGTGACTGTGCTTTGCTGGGTTGGCCTGCAGTTGCTGCTTCTGCCTGAAAGAGGAAAAAGACTGGACTTTGAGGTATATTCCTGCTTGTAGTGTAGTGTCTCCAAGGGTTTGGACTGAGCTTACCTCCTGTTTTGAAGTCTCAGGGCCATTCAAAGAGTTCCTCTGCCAGCACCTGGACTCTCTGCTGAGACTCCTACCCTGCCAGGTGGGGCCCTATCCAGTCCGTGGGCCCTTAAAAGGTGGAGCTAGTGGAACTATAGTGGAAATCCACGCACAGGAGCCGTGCGGGGAAAATGTTTATGCACCACGTGCAACGTGACTGTAAAAATGATGCACCACCTGCATCACAGCAGAAATCGTCGCACCACCTGCATCGTGCCTGGGAAATCGGTGCATCATCTGCATTGCGGCTGGAGAAACTATGCAACACCCGCTTGCGGCTGCTAAAATCAATGCAAACCCCATGCAGCACGGAATGCCGTCCTCGTACCGCCGTATTTTGCAAGCTGCATCACTGGGCGTCAAAATTGGCATCAAACTGCCCGGACCCGAGGTACCTGTCCGGAAATCGATGCATCACTCTCTTGCAGGAAAGAAAAACAATGCATTGCCTGCCCAAACAAAGAAGAAATGACGCACTGCCTCACTTGCGAGTATGGAATCGACACATTGCTGACTTTTCCGATGCATGCTCGCCCATGCAGCTTTATTTTTGCTGCAAACCAGGTACTTTGTGTAAAAATAATGCATCCATTGTTTTCCAGGGAGTTAGACTCTTTCACTTTAAAAATGCATAACTTTACTTGTGCTTGTTGGATTTTTTTCAATTTGGTCTTGTTTGATTCAGATAAATATTGGCTATTTTTCAATACTGGTGTGGTGTCCATTTTGTAGCGTTTTCACTGTATTACTGTATGATTTGTTACAAATACTTTACACATTGCCTGTGAGATACGCCTAACTGCTTTTGCCACGCTATTAAGGAGGTGAGCAGGGGTTATCTTAAGTGTGTATCTCAATTGCCCTGACTATAGTGAGGGTCCCTGCTTGGACAGAGTGAAAATTGACTGCCAACCACAGACCCCATTTCTAACAGAACAGTTAGCAAAAATAGACTTTGAACTCTTACATCACAAAAGAGTTTGAGCCATTCATATTTTTCAGCTATTAAATCAGGGGGCTGTTGATCAATGGTCTGTGCTAGCTTTGAAAGAAATCCATTTCATACAGAGAACCAGTGAAGCTGTCTCAGAATGGGGGATATGTGTTGACATTTAGGAGTGCAGCAAACTAAACATCTTGCAGCGTTTTGAATCAGTTGAAGATGGTGTATAGATCACAGAGGGATTGCCAGGAGAATGGCATTGCTGTAGTCTATATGAGACTACATGATGGCACACTACTCCTTGAGAGTCCTAGATTTTTTACCAATTGCCAGAAGATCTACCTTCAAACTGCTTTGCATTACTCACAAAGCGATACATGACATAGGTCTTCTTTTTATCAGGAGGAAAATCCCAAAAAACAACAAAGTATCCTCCATTATAGACTGGCACCCTGCCTCAAAATACCAGCATACAAGAAGAAAACAATGGATGGAACATTTTTCTTTGTCCATGCAGCTAAACTAAGGAATTTGTTACCCCCAAACATAAGATACATTGACAACCATTTCAGGTTCTGAGGATTAATCAAGAGTTGGCTCTTTACTACATACCCATGTTACTCACAACACAGCAACACAGCACTGTACAACAGCAGTAGGTACAAGACATTAAAACTGTAAATTTACGGGGTGTGGTCAAGGTACCAAAAAAGGCAGGTGTGTTCTAGAAGCACTCCAACACCAGCCCACAATATGCAGTATTATCCTCCTGCCAAGGGTTATCACCTCCAGTCCCCGGTGTGCTGCCTATTCCGGGGGTGTTGCACTGGATGGCAGACAGATCTCATAGCACTCGCTGCTGGTAATGAGGTAGCCACATGGACGCTAAGCCTGAGGCAGCCTACCTGAGTGGTGGTGGAGGTGGGTGTGGCCAAGATTAACACCACTGCTTCCTTTGGGACATATTTACAAGAAAGTAGTGCATCATAGCTGATGCGCCACTTATCTTGCACCCCCCTACATGCACATAACAACACCATGGTTGTGCACATTTACTATACGGTGCACCTTGCTGGTCATTAGCACAATAGCATAAACATTTTTAAATGCTATTGTGGCACTTTGCTGCACTAGCATCAAAAATGTTGACACTAGTGCAGCAAAGCGCAGGGAGGCCCATTGAATATAATGAGTGCATCATTTTAATGCCTACTCTGACCAGGCATTAAAAATGATGGAAGAAATGGTACAGTGAAATGTTGAAAATTTCATTGTGCCATTTTTTCGGGCCTCCCTTTGCCTGAACGCCCCCTTGCACACATTATGCCTGACACAGGCATATTGTGGCACAAGGGGTTACAAAGTGACGCAATGCAAGCATTGTGCCACTTTGTAAATATGGTGTGGCAGAAAAGCCAACTTAGCATAAAAAAAGATGACACTATGGCCACGCTAAGGTGCCACAAGGGACTTGTAATTATACCCCTTTGTAAGTTGGGCAATACTCCAAAGCGACCCTTGGGGCTGGAGGGCCATTTTTCTGTGGCAAAGCCTGAGGAGAACAAGTTGCTCATGCTGCCAGTACGCTGTGACCACTGGCAGTGTGTGGACTTGCAACCTGAGTGCTGGTCATATTGGTGAGACCATTTTGGACTCCATTCAAGGCCGTACTCCAACGGACCTTGTCCCAGTGATCATGTGGACCTTGGAGATTCCCCGGCACCACAAGACCTCTGAGGCTCCGGATATGATGGCATGCTTGAAAATGGAGAGCACCATGAACCAGGAAAAACAGCTGATTTTCAGGCCTTCACATTTCTGGGCATATCCCCCACAAGGAGGCCTATGGTGTGGGCTGCCCTGAAGGATGAGTGTGCTGCCTGTGACCCTCTCTGCAATATACACCCTTTGTTGGAGTTGACCTCTTGGTGCCCCATTGAGGAGCATCTGCATAGAAGTGCTGCATCCTGGTGAGTTTTGGAGCAACAGGGCCTCGCTGGCCTCTGACAGGGACCCAGTCATCTCTGTGGGCCCTCCTCTGAATTTGAGCTGTGTGCTTGTCCCTCAAGGGCCAAGTAGCGTAAGGCCTGGTAAACCAATGATCACTAGCCATCTGTTGGGGGTCCTTTCTTGGATCTTTGCTGTGAAGCTGCTGCCAGCGGCAAATTGGAGGGGGGAGCAGCTTGGGGCTTGGGTCCTCTTCTGAGATACACTGTGCCCTGTAATGGTCTGCTAAAGGACACCCAGATTCCCAAAACTTGCAGGGGAGGATGCTGCTTGCAACTGCCACAAATGCCTCAGACAAAAGAAAAATCACACTCCTCCTCCAAAACAATGAAAAATTGATGAATACACTGTGCTGTTGGTCTCGGGCCTAAATGACTGATCCCACAATGACAAGGACTCTAGAGGATGCACAACAGTCCTTTACATCCTAAGATACTGGAGGCTATACAAGACTCCAAAGCGGCCCTTGAGTCAAAGATAGGTGAGGTCCAATCTAATGTTTCCTTGATCTGCCAAGACCTTTGCAACTCTATTGAGAGGGTAACCGAGGCAAAAGGACATATATCTGAACTGGAGGTCACAGAGAAGGATCTTAAATCCACTGTGACCCTCCTTGTGATGGAATCTAAAGATCTAGCTCTTCGAAGATGCTGATGGCCACTTTCCTAGAAACAATCTTCAGTTTGTGAGTCTGAGAAAGGAGCAGAGGTGGATAACCATGTTTGTCTCCTGTTGGAGTGGCTCTGGCCCCTTATCCCAAGATAGGAGTTCTCTCTGTGTATTGTTCTTGAACAAGTTCATTGGGCATCGGGCCATGCCCTCTGCCTAGAGCTCCTCCTAGGATCATTAATGGACAATTCCTCAACTACCAATATCGGGGTCTGATCTTGCACACAACCAGAACTGAAAATGAAATCAAATATATTTCACATAACATCATGATCTTCACTGATTACAGCAGACTGTTCCAAAAACAAGGAAAGACATTAGACTGCGTTAAACAGAAAGTCTGAGCAATGAGACTTCATTTAATGCTACTCTTCCCAGCAAAGCTTAAAGTGTTTCACCAGTTGAAATCTTACTGTTTGAAAGTTTCTGGATCAAGCGTGGCATTGGGTGGAGAAGTGGCTCTCTTATCAGACCATCAATGGCAGAAAACTACATCACTGGAATGAGATGACACATGATGCACAGTTGGCCGGGGGTGTTTCTCGCCCATGGGGGAGGAGGCAAAGAAGGGGCAATAGCCCTCCAGGTTACCCAGGGAGACAGCCACCGACAGGGAGCAAGTGGACTTGATAGTAATCATATCGTAGGTGCATTAGTGGGGGTGCTGACACACTGTCCACCTTCTGACTTGGATTTAGAGGCTGCACTATAACCTGAGTGAACTAGCAATAGGGAGACCTGCCGGACTACCTGGGACACCTGGTGTGCCCTGGATAGGTTCCCAGGTAAGGGTCATACTGGGAGTCACCACAATTTCTTTCTTGACTGCCCTGGCTCTCTACTTATGGGCCACAATCAAATCTGATCTTGGATATATATGTGTTAGATATGGGGTCTTTGGTTGGCAGTCAGGTTCCCCCTGTCCAAGCAAGGATCCTCACTCTAGTCAGGGTAAAGGAGTATCATCCTCAGTTAACCCCCGCTCACCCCCTTTGTAGCTTGGCACAAGCAGGCAGGCTTAACTTCAGAATCTAGGTGTAAAGTATTTGAACCAATACACACAGTAACTCAGTGAAAACACTACAAAATGACTCAACACAGGTTTACAAATATAAAAATACTTAACTAAACAAAACAAGATCAAAACGACAAAAATCCAACATACACAAGTCAAGTTATTAATTTTAAAAGCAAAAGAGTCTTAAATCCTTTAGTAAACAGTAAAAACAGTGTTTGGCATTGAAAAGTACCTGTGTAGCGTCAAAATAACACGCACGGGCGAGTGTGCATTGAAAAATGTTATCGATGCGTCGATTTCTCACCCGCAAGCGAGACCGTGCGTCGTTTCTCCTTCTCCTGTTGGGTCGGCATGCATCGTTTTTCCTCTCCGCGGGACAGTAATGCGTTGATCTGGGTAAGCACTTGAGTCCAGGCAGGCGTTGTGTTGTTTTTACGCTCCCAGCAAGGTTTGCGTCAAAAATCCTGCTGTCAGGTATCAGCAAAACCACGCTGTGTGGGTTGCGACGTTATCAGCCTCCATTAGCAGGTGTTGCCCGTCGTTTCTCCAGCTGCGTGTGTCGATCTTCCAGCCGTGAAGCCGGTGGCCCATCCTTTTTCAGCTGCGTTTTGGAAGGTGGGTCGATATTTTCCCGCATGGCGGTCTGTGCGTGGATTTTCAGTCTTGGCCTGCAGTTTCACCTTCCAAGGCCCCAGGACTGGATAGGGCACCACTTGGCAGGGCAGGAGTCTCAGCAGAGAGTCCAGGTGCTGGCAGGAGAAGTCTTTGATGGCCCTGAGACTTCAACAACAGGATGCAAGCTCAGGACAAGCCCTTGGACATTTCTTCACAAACATGAATGCACAACAAAGTCCAGTCTTTGTCCCCTTGCACAGGCAGAAGCAGCAACTGCAGGATAGCTCCACAAAGCACAGTCACCGGCAGGGCAGAACTTCTCAGCTCTTCAGCTCTTCTCCAGGCAGATGTTCCTCTTGATGTCCAGTAGTGATCTAAAGTCTGTGGTTTTGGGTGCTCCTCTTATACCAATTTTGGCCTTTAAAGTAGGCTTACTTCAAAGGAGTCTCTCTTGTTTGTGAAATCCTGTCTTGCCCAGGCCAGACCCCAGACACACACCAGGGGGTTGGAGACTGCATTGTATGAGGGCAGGCACAGCCCTTTCAGGTGCAAGTGACCACTCCTCCCCTCCCTCTTAGCACAGATGGCTCATGAGTATTTGCAGGCTACACCCCATCTCCCTTTGTGTCACTGACTAGAGCAGGGGTCTTCAAACTGAGGGGCGGGCACCCCTAGGGGGCCTAAAGTGATCCCAGGGGGTCGCCAGGCTCTGACCAGAAGAAGCATTATAGGAATAACAGGGCTTTGTTTTGAGCAGAAACATGTTATTGCATTTTTAAAAAGGTAACAGTACTTAACTGCAATGTTTAAATAAGTCTGCACATATTTAAACATTGTCAGCTTTAAAAAATGATTGTGAAAAATTCTGGGGGGGGGCTCAATAGTTTTTATTTTTCAACTGGGGGGCACAGCATTAAAGAGTTTGGAGACCACTAGTCTAGAGAGAGGTGCAAACAGCCCACTGTCAAACTGACCCAGATAGGGAATCCACAAACAGGCAGAGTCACAGAATGGCTTAAGCAAGAAAATGCCCACTTTCTGAAAGTGGCTTTTTCAAACGCACAATCTTAAAAACAACCTTACTAAAATATGTTTTTTTAAATTGTAAGCTCAGAGACCCCAAACTCCACATGTCTATCTGCTCCCAAAGGGGATCTACACATTAATCATTTTTAATGGTGGCCCTCATGTTAACCTAGAGAGAGATAGGCTTCACAACAGTGAACACCGAATTTAGCAGTAGTTCACTGTCAGGACATATAAAACACATTAGTATACCTTAAACATACACTGCACTCTGCCCATGGGGCTACCTAGGGCCTACCTTACAGGTGTCTTACATGTAAGAAAAGGGAAGGTTTAGGCCTGGCAAGTGGGTACACTTGCCAAGTCGAATTGGCAGTTAAATTCTGCAAACGCAGACACTGCAGTGGCAAGTCTGAACTATGTTTACAGGGCTACTAATGTCTGTGGCACAACCAGTGTTGCAGGTCAACTAGTAGCATTTGATTTACAGGCCCTGGGCACCTCTAGTGCACTGTACCAGGGACTTACCAGTAAATCAAATATGCCAATCATGGAAATCCAATTACACATACATTTTACATAGGAGCACTTGTACTTTAGCACTGGATAGCAGTGGTAAAGTGCCCCAAGTAACAAAAGCATCAAAAACAGAGTCCAGCACACATCAACAACCTGGGAAACAGAGGCAAAAAGTTAGGGGAGACCACGCCAAGGATGCCAAGTCTAACAATATGCCATGCCCGCCATTACTGTAAGTTGGAGTTCTCAGTTTTTTAGGTTTAGCCAGACAGCAGAGACACTCTCATTGTGGTCTTTTTGTGGGCCATTATCCCTGGTTGTTCAACAGGTACTTCATGGTTTCAAGTATGGGGATGGGATGGTTAAATGTTGGTTGGTGTTATGTTTCTCATACACACTTCTCAAAGCTGCTATCACTGTCTTACATTTCATCACTTACACTATTTCTGTGCATTATCATCCCAATACAGAGCACAGTGGATCCTTTAGGAAGCCTTACTTTGAATGTAAACAGCCTCCTAACTAAGATTAAGCACAGTGTCGTCCTCAAGAGAGCAAAACTGATTGGGGCAGATATACTTTTACTTTAGGAGACATACTTGCGGGGAAATTACTTCAGGAGCCTACACAGATGTGATTTCACCAGAGTCTACCTGGCAGGATTCCATGGAGGATCCAGAGGAGTACCAAACCTCATTAACACTCACACACACATACATCTCCAGATAGATCACGTCAAGGCTGACAAACTGGGCCATTATATTTGGATGATGGACACACTTAGAGGATCCGATTTAACACTGTGCTCCATCTACGCCCTTCCCACTGTGACACAGTCCTTTCTCTCTCACCTTAGTTCTGTCCTAATATCCACACCTGGGGCTCCCCTGATAATGGGGATATTAATGGTTTGTCCCATGCAACCTTACACAGAGCAGGGCCACCTCTATAAACACTGGCCACTCGCACCCCACTGCCTTCTATCGCCAGGATCCTGGGTCTTTGTGATGCCTGGTGACAATATAACCTGATACTCTGGGATACACTTTTTCTCTAAAGTCTATAATTCACCGTCGCGCCTTGATTTCTTTGATATGTTATTTTAGACGGATTTGATATAGCCCTAGTGAATCACTCCCGAAGGAGTATCTCGGCGCTCTGAGCAGTTCTAGGTAGGAGAGTAATTCAAAATAGGCAGGTCTTTAAATGTTTTTAAAGTTGTTGACGTTTGAGCAGGAACGGATATGAAAAGGACGATTGCTCTAGTGATGAGAAGCATGATAGGAAAACGACCAACTGCCATATTTAGTCGTATGGATACCGTGGGGACATAAGAGTAGTTGATCCTTAGATCTGAGGTTCCTACTGGGTCAGTAAGAAAGACTTTTCTCATGAAGATAAAGTGGATCTATGCCAAAGATTTGTGAATGAGACAAAGAAACATAAACAGTAAGTTTCACAGGAAGCCAGTGAAGGTGTCTCAGCGTAGGCTCTGAAGGAGAACCGAAAGGGAATTTGCAGACCAGACATGCAGCGGTGTCCTTAGAGAGAAGCGACTCATTAGCAGCAACTAAGAGGGCATTCCCACAATCAAGGCAATTCACAATGAGTGCTTGAATAAGAGTTCTACTACAGCTTATTGGTAGCCACTGAACCACTTTTTTGAACATGCGCCACAAGTCCCATATACTTGTCTCAGTCTGGTTGTGACTGTTAAATTTCATGCACGGGGTCTGTCAGACCACACTCCAGTGGAGCTACACCTTCATGGAGATTGTTCACATCTCCCGCTGTGGAAAATACATACTTGGTGGTTGGCCCAAAAACCCTTCATAGACACGTTGAGAACAGTATCCACCTGTTACTTTTAACACAATACAAGCACCCTGGGCTCATCTGGAACCTTGTGGAGGGCCTAGGGGGCAGTGATATGAGGTGAAATCATTTCTAAAGTAGCCTGCCGTAAGCAAGAGAAGATATACACCATAGCTATGCTCGGAAAAGCACACCATTATCCCATCACAAACTTACCATGACACCCAAGAGCTGTTACAAATTAAATTAGATGTGGCAAAGAAAATGTGTCAAGTCTCCTAAAGCCAGGAGAATGAACATGGCAACACAACTAGAAAATTGCTACATTGGCTAAGCTAAATGCACACATATTCATAAGCTGACCCTCCCCTTCCATCTGCTAATACTTGCAACTTTCTTGCATCCAGACATTCTCTACGTCTAACACCAAGCCAGCGCACTACGTTAGATGAGCCATTAACCACTGTTAAGGTGGTAGAGGCCATTTCCCAGCTGTTGGCAACCAAATCCACAGGCCCCTGTGGCCCCCCATTCAGTTCTTTAGGTGTATATCCTCACCCAGCCCCTGTTGAACTTATATGTGGAGGCCAGAACCTCTTGCCCCCGCACCTGCACCCTTGAGAAATCCCATGTGATGGCTACTCTAAAGGCTGGCAACCAGCCCACCTATGTGCCTCTTAAAGGCCAATCTGCCTGATAAATAGTAAAACCAAAATGCTGGTCAAAATCCTGGCCACACAACTAACATCTGTAATTTTGGATTTAGTACATTTAGTCCAGAGCGGTTTTATGCCACATTGTTCTAGTAGCTATAATATATGTAGCCTCCATAATGCACTCGATAGCCAGACGCATATGACGCCTACCTAACATGGTCCTGTCATTTTTGCCCTTTTAGAACACTTGGGATTTTGACCCACATCTCTCTCATGTTCAAATCCTGCATAATTCACTGTGGGCCCGAGTTAGATGGGGTTTCATTCTTTTCTCATCCTTAAAACTATAGGGAGGCACTTGCCGTGCCTTCTGTCAGCTCTGCTGTTCACCCTTGCAGTTAAAGCCCTATCACATCGACTCAAACTAGACAACCGTTTGACAGAATTTAAATTTTCAAATACCTATGAAGATAGGGTTTTGCTCTACACGGATGATCTCCTGTTTTATCTGAGCAAACCCCAGAAGTCCAGCCCCATCATAATGGACATCCTAACTTCTGTGGGTAATGTCTCCAGCTTGCTGGTCAACTTGTGCAAGAAAAAATGATTTCCATTAGAACACATGGGATAGACATTGATATGGGCATGTCAGGTAGACTTAACTGTTACATATTCTGGCTTGCTCAGCCAGAACGTACAAATCACTAACAGTGAGGCAACTGCTAGAATAGTGAATGTCTTGTCCCTACTAGCAGCTATCTGACACGACACACAGAAATCTTCCTCTTTGCTTCTGACCTTATTGGGGCGTGTAACATTGCTCAATATGGTGACTGTTCCTAAAATCCTATATCTACTCAAGAACTATCCATTTTACCTCATAAGGACGGTCTTCTGTACCTTCAACAGACTACTCACCACCTTCATGTGCTGAGGAGGGTCACATAGAGTGGCTTTCACCAAATGCTGTAAGAAAATGTATGGTGGTGGGTTTGGCGATGAACAATGTAACCTCCTACCATGAGGCCTGCCATCTTCTAGTTCTTAGCAAATGGCTGTGTGGCCCCACAGATGATTCTGCTGATAAGCTGCAGCAACTCTTACTGGGAGGGACGAAGTGCCTCAAGCTATACCTTTAGCTGCTGTGATGTTTTTAAGACTTTGGCAGACCTCTCTGCGGCATGTGTAATGAGAGGGGTAGAAAATCCTCTGTGTGGCATGGTACCTGCCTAACTCTGGTCACCCATCTTGGACGGATTAAGGGGGTGAGACTCCTTCTGCATCTCCACCCCTCTTTACATAGTTAACTCTAGAGGGATGAAGTCCTTTTGGTACCTCCAGGCAGAGTCCCAGCTAGAGAACTCACAATTTTCATCACTAGCTGCAGCTGAGGCACACGCTCGGCTACTACCTTCCGGACATCACTGTAGTTCCCGATCACAACCGACTCCCAACATCCTGTCTGCCAATTCTGCACTACATCTCTATCATATATGAAACATTGGTCATCTGCACCCCAGGCACCTTCTTGGACCTGAAGCACAAGAGGGAACAGGATTTGGACCCACTTGGTGACTTTGAATGGACACTGGCATGCATGGCACCACCACAATCCACTATTTCAGTGTGCTTTAAGCTGATCCAATTTAATTACCTGCGTCAAATCTACCTGATCCCACACAGACTTTGGCGCATTACCAGAAGCACTATGCCTGAAGCCTCTGTGAAAGCAACCTCTTTCGTGTTATGTGGAATTTTAGCACACTACTGGGATTCTATACAGCAAGTGCTGAGTGCCGCACTAGGCAGACTGCTCAATCTTGCTTCCAAAAGGCCTGAAGGAACATACTGGAAGATGAAGGATTTATGCATGCTGAAAAAAATGTTAAACAGAATAGAGACATTTATTATCAGTGGCTGTAATCTAATCCGCCTCTGGACTCTGCTTGGAGAGTTTATATAGATTATGCTATTTCTGAGAAAAACAATTTATGTAGCCAGAGGATGTTCAATGATACATGCAAGAGTATGGGACAGTTGGATCGAGTACGGGGGGATTTGGTACAATATGGTTGCCTATGAAAATTTCTCAATGTCAGCACATTTAACAGGTTTATTTAGCACACTGCTATTTGGGATGAACAATAACCCATAACGATAGTGATAGCATGGTACAATACATCTTGATTAGACTTGAAATGTGTCTTTGGTCTATACTGAGCAGATGTTGTTGTTTCTATTTATTTAAATCAAATAAATAGAAATAAAAAAAAACAATGGATACATATATGTATGTATGTATATGTATGTGTATGTATATATATATATATATATATATATATATATATATATATATATATATATATATATACATGAAAGAAAAGATGTCCTGATCTGCGTGTTATGGTGCACTTAATTCTCCGGTGGTGCTGGTTTGAGGCAGGACAACCATATTTTCAGAAAACAATATTCTCTTTCTGTTTTAGCAAGAGAA
Organism: Pleurodeles waltl; assembly: GCF_031143425.1. NCBI lineage: Eukaryota > Metazoa > Chordata > Amphibia > Caudata > Salamandridae > Pleurodeles > Pleurodeles waltl. Next base: position 640,275,888 of record NC_090444.1, read on the forward strand.
AACCGCACTCTGTCGTTGTGCCAAAAATACCTTAACTTTTAATACATTAGTGAGATCATAAACAAACAAACAGGAATCCCCTGACGCGTTTCGGTCTCACCGGACCTTGTTCACAGGTGTTTCCTGTGTGCTAATTTCGGCGCTTTAGATAAAGTACTCCAAAGTAACAGAAAAAATATACTCAAGTTACACCACTTATCAAGGGTTACTCCATAACATCACTAAATATATACACTTTAACAAAGAAAAATTAAACGTTTTTCTATATACATATTTACCAAATTGTAACAGTGTTTTAACTACAATCCAAGGTGTTTTTCACTAAGTTCCACATTGCATTCTGGTATATGTAGTTTATAGCATTTCATTGAATCAAATTATTTTTAAATATATGTCATAAAATCTTGTTTCAGCGACTAATGGAGACTTCAAAACAATTTCTGAGGTGTGTTAACAAAATATAGGGGCCCTCATTAGTTTTTAATTTATATTCACATTGGATTCATATTCATGTATTGCATGTTACCTACAATAGCACAATCCCCAAAGTTTCTTTTAAACAAGGCCCTCACTAAATTCTGCACCTCTGATGTAAGAAAATTAATGTTTGGGTATTATTCCTTCAGTCAATTTATATTGATAGCGCCAAAATTGTATGTCTATCTGACAAATGACAACGGGAAAGAAAGCATCTTCTCAATTGGTGGAAATGACATAAAATAAATGAATGGCAACATCTTATGAGCTATGACAACCCTTATAGGTGTACAAATAACTCCTCATCCTGATTTAAACCTAGCGGGGTGAGAGATCGGATATCAAGTATATGTCTGGATTCTAGTTGACGCAATTTCTTTTCTCTGTCACCACCACGTTCTGATTTTAGTACCTGATCAATTACATAGAATGTCATGAGTTCCCACTTGCTATCATGTTTCTGTTCCATATGTCTCGCTGTTGCATAGCTCCAATCTATATTGATAGTTGCTCGAATATGTTTTAAAATTTGCTTTTTAGTCTCACATATGGTACTGCCAACATATTTCAACCCACAAGGACATTCAATCACATATACTGTGAATCGACTTTTACAGTTCAAGTGCTTACGTATCACTCTCTCCATGCCAGTATTTGTTGAGTACTCTTTCTTATTCACCCCAATTTTACATGCCTTACAGCTGCTGCACTTCCAAAAGCCAGTTTTCTGTAACCAGTTTGCTTTTGTAGTTTGGAAATGGCTGTGCGTTAATTTATCCCTTAAGTTTGCTGTTCTTCTGAAAGTCATTAATAGGTATTGTCCCATGATTTTCCCCACTATTGGGTCCATTTGTAAAATTGCCCAGTGGTTTTCCAAAATTTTACGAACTTGTGTGGCACTCTGTGAGTATGTTGTTATGAACCTCAGCTGTTGTTGTTTGGCATGTTTAATGACTTGGTTTCCTCCATGAATTAATTGTTCTCTTGATGATTGTTTCACACGTTTCTGTGCCAGAGCTAAACACTTTTTCGGATATTGTCTTGCCAGGAATCTCTCCTCCGCTAATTTCAAGTGCTTCTCACACTCTTTCGGCTCTGAGCAGATTTTCTTTATTCGTAGAAATTCACCATAGGGAATGTTCCACTTTGTTCGTGGTGGGTGAAAACTGTTAGCATGTAATATGGAGTTCGTAGCTGTTATTTTCCTGTGCAATGAAGTCTGAATTGTCCCCTCTTTAACATAAATTTCTGTATCTAGAAATGTCACACGTGTCGCACTGAGGTCGTAGGTGAAATTAAGTTTGGCTACATTAGAGTTCAAGATCTTAAAGTATTCATCAAATTCTGACTCAGTACCATCCCAGATGAGAAAAAGGTCATCAATAAACCTCAGCCAAGTCACTACTTTTTGTTGGTAAATCTCGTTTTCTTCTGCCCAAGCTATTCGTTGTTCAAACCATCCCATCGTCAGATTCGCAAAATTGGGAGAAAAAGAAAAACCCATTGCCGTGCCCTTAATTTGCAGATACAGTTGTTGGTTAAACAAGAAATAATTATTCGTAAGACAAATGTTAATCATTTCCAGAAGCATCTCATTGTGTTGATAAAAACGTATATTCCTTTGGTTGAGAAAGAATTTGCATGCCTGGATTCCTATTTGATGTTCAATGTTCGTGTAAAGCGAAACTACATCCATTGTTACTAATTTATAGGTGTCCTGCCAAGGTATCCCTTCCAATTGTAACAGTAAGTCTCCTGTATCACGTAAATAGGAGTTCAAATTTCTTGCCAAGGGTGCTAGAAAGAAATCTATGTATTCTGACATAGGTTCTAATAGAGATGCTTTGGCTGATATTATAGGTCTACCTGGTGGCTGTTGCAAATTTTTATGAATTTTAGGGAGGAAGTATATTGTTGGAGTTACAGGATGTTCCACTAACAAAAATTTTGCCTCTACTTGATCAATGAGGCCTTGATCTTCCCACCTTAAGATACACAAATTTATCTCCTCCTTCAGTTTTATTACTGGGTTCCCAGTAGCATGTGCATAACAGGTTTTATCCGGCAATTGCCGCATCGCTTCTTTCACATAATCCTGTTTATTTTGTATTACAATGTTTCCACCTTTGTCCGCGGGTTTGATTTCAACCATTGTTTCCATCTGAAGTCTGTGCAGCGCTTGTTTCTCTGGTATGGTTAAGTTCTCCTCTTTCTTATTCCAATTCTTTTTATAAAGCTCATGAATGACCATCTCCGCAAATAAATCTATTTTATTCCCTGCTGGTAGTGCTGGGTAAAACTTGGAAGGTGGTCTTTTATCTGTCAGGCCCGCCCCAAGAGGTTTAACTATTTCAGTAACTTCCAATGGTTTGTTTCCCAGATCTAAATTCACCAGAGTCATCAACGTCTCTTTATCTCCCACAGTAAGGTCATACTCCTGTGTTGGTGGATCATTTTTCTCTTTCATTTAAGTTTCCGCAAAGGTTTTGGCAAGTTTGATTTTGCGTATATACTTATAAAAGTCTATGCGTGTTTGTACTAAATCCAAATCTGTAGACAGAATTGTAGCCCCTTTTTTAAGACAGATTCCTCCGATTGGGACATTTCCCTGGTGGAAAGGTTAATAATATTTAGCTCTTGAAAATTGCCGCTGTTTGAGCCCTGGTTTTTCTTTCTCTTCCCTCTTTGTCCCCTTCGTGTGGGTTTATTCCTTTTGCGCCTCGTCCTCTTCCTCTCCCTCTTGTTTTGACTTGCTGATCTTTGGATTGTTGTTGGAGGGCGAGGCGCATCTCGTTTAACAAAGTTAATTTTACTCCCTGTGTATTTGTTGAGGTTGATTCTCCTTCACTGGATTCATTATCAGTTGACCTTGATTCATTACTTGATTTATCCGATTTTTCAATTTGGGATACATCTATTTGTTCCTTCAACTTTGCATATTGAAATCTCCTTGCAAAGGGGAAAATTCTCCCCTCTTCATAGTCACTTTTGTCCCTTTGAAATTTAGTTTGTTTGCGTGTTTTCACAGTCTCCTCATGTTGTTGAATTTTTGAAGCCATTTCACTCCTGATTTTACTTTCTTCTTCAGTTAATTTTATGCCCGCAATTTCTTGTTCTAAAGCCTTCAATTCAATCTGAATTTTATTCAATGCTATTTCCACATGTTTGATTAATATCAAAACTAATCCCTTTGATGAATCCAAGATATGTGCACCCCATTCTTCCAACAGTGCACTGCTTGCATCTTGGTGACTGGGCATGATACCAATTTGCAGGCCTCTTGGGATTCTGTTCACTTCAACATATTTCTTCAGGGTAAAAAGTTCCCACCATTTATTAATCTCTTTGCGTGATAGTTTCTCCCATTCACGTAATTTCATCTTCACACCACCATGATTCTGCGCCACTCCACTACTTTTGCTATTCAAGTTTGAGCTACTTGTCGCCTCATTAAAAATCTCTGCAGCTGTTGCAGTTCGTATAGCTTCTCTTTCCTCCATTGAGCATAAAAAAACTCTATTTTGCTTGTAGATCCCACTAATGTACTTCACTTTTCAATTTAAATCCTGTGCACACACGACCACCCCTTTGGACAACAGCAATGGATTCTCGTTACCATGTGTGTTTGTCGGGGTTCCCTTTTAAACCATCAAAGAATAAAGAAAAGCAAGAGAAGCCGCTTTTGCACCTACATGTCTGTTGTTTTGACTGTTGAAATTGCACAGATACCAATCTCTCCTTTCCGTAACTTAAGACGGCAATTAAAGTTTCAACAATTTACTGAGTTTCAATATGCTCAGAATTCCCTCAGGACTTCTCACACTGCAAACAGCACTTCGCATTCCTTTATATTCTTCAGTTTTCACAAAAGACAAGCCCTATATATATATACATATATATGTATGCACACACACACACACACACACACACACAAAACCTACTGGTGGTCATTCGGCAGTAGGTAGTTATAGTTAGGACCTAGTTTCCTTAAGAAAACTGTTTTTTGTTTTGCCAATAACTTTGCCATCACTTGACGAATTTTCATGAAATTTTCCAAAGTCAAACGACAGTTGATTCAGCTGCTGACTTGAGTGTTTTAGGGGTGATCCATCAAGAGGGAACCAAGAAAACGGGATGGTCCCAAACACGTTTTCCTTTTGCATTTTACCATAGAGTTTTTAGACACACCTATAGCCCGAACCGCTGAACGGAATTACACCACATTTGGCAGGAAGCTAGATCCTGGTGTGCAGATTGTGCTTTTTCTGACTGGTGTAAATCCGTTTGTTAGTTTCTAAGATATTAAAGGTTAAAAATATATAGATCTAGGAATGCAGAGAATCCGCTGATCCAACTGGCCCTGTGCTGATATTTGATTGGCTGCCAACACTTCAACAAAGAATTGTTGGCAGCCATTTTGAGGCTCGGCTTCAGCAGAGTCCCAAAGGCTGTGTGCATTGGTGGTTCGATTAACGTATAGTAAGTAAAATTACTTTACGTTATGGGCATTATAATTAGGCAACAGAAATTAAAAACACATCGAAATGTACAAAAAAAACCAAAGGTTGCAAGCACGGTATAGTTAGGCTCACAATTTAAGCAAAGTGCAGACATGTCAAGTGTTGATAGCAATAATAGCGTGCACCCAGTTTGAAAACCTGCTAATCCGAATAGGACTGTGCCAATTATGCTATTGTATGCGATGGTCTCAATCCATTTAATGCAAACTAAAACAAGCAGGATGCTCTGGGTGCCTACCGTATTCGGTCAGGAGTTAAAAGGAATGTATCAGTCTATGCCATCTGTACGGTCTTGTCTCCTAGAGCTGTCAGCGGGGTCCTCCTCAAGCACCATTTTTAGGAGGTCTAGTAATTGTAGTTTTACCTCTATCCCTATGAATGGATCAGAACGTGATCTGACTACCAAATTAGTCCTCGCCACTTATGGGAGGGTCACTGTACTACTTAATGGTCTGTTATGGCTCACAGTGTTAATTTGGTGTGTTCATCCATTAAGATTTATATAATTTAAACGTTAATCCTCCCTATTTGTACAAGTAGTTTTTGCATTTAATATGCTCTATTGAAGAAAAAGTGATTATTCTAAAAGAGCACATGGTACCATTTAATATTCACCTGACAAACGTACATTTACCATTTAAAGCATAATGAGTTTAGAGACTCATTACTTGGGATCTTCCGGATCACTGGATATTTATTTCACTCTCACAGGGTTTTATGTGTACAAATTATTTTGTGTGGAAATGTGTAACAAGAACTAGATGACGATTACATCTTTCTTCTGTAAACACTGTAGTATGATTTCACGTTAAGTATCGTATTTGTGATGGATTAGTCTTAAGACAGTAAAGCCACCACACAAAATGATAATAGAAAAATAGAGCTTAAGTTAATAAACAAAACAAATCGACAAAACTCCGATAAGTAGAAGTTGAGATGTGAATTTGTAAAGAATATCTGCAAATATAGGGTTTAAATGCAAAAAGTGCCAATGGGGCTATCTGGTCGCGATAGACTGGGGCAAAGTCAAGAGTTCAGGTCAGATGCAATGGAGTGCAGGTAAGCTCCAGGACCTACACAGGGCCTGCTGATCAAAAGTATACCTTAATCGTTGTCACAGCATGAGAAGCATCATCGATCCCAACGTGTGAGGGTGCTGTGCCAGATTTCTCAACGCAACTGCTGTGATACGTCAGTTCTGTGATCGAAGCCCAGTTCCAAGTGTGGTGGTTCCAGAGGGGATGGGCCGTGTTGGTGCACACAGGAGGGCGATGTGTCGACCTTCTCCAAACAGCGGCACAATGCATTGGTTCCGAAGCAGTGGTTCTGAAGTTGATGTGACAATTTTTAATGTGATGCACCAGTCCGGGCAGGGGTGATGCTTCGATGCTGATCTCTCAGCAGCAGCAATGTGTCTGCATTGATGGAGATGCATCAGTTCCGATCATCGCAACAGCATTGATGCACAGGTTTGGGCAGTTGCAGGACTTTATACCTACTTTCAAGGGCCTAGGTCTGGATTTGGCACTACTTGGCAGGGCAGGACATACAGTAAGCAAAGCCCAGGTGCTTAGGTGATGTGCTGGAAGTTTTTTGTGTCCCTGAGACTTCTAAAGAAGAGGATACAAGCTAGCAAGAATTTGAAGTCACTTTGGTTTCTGGTTGGAGAGATTCAGGTCCAGTATTTCTCACTGCCAGGCAAGGGGGCAGCAAGCAGCCAGTCAGCACAGCAGAACAGATGTCCACCCGAGTCCAGCAAAGTGGCAGTCCTTTCAGCAGCACAGCAGTCCTTCCTGGCAAAGTATCCACAGGTCCAGAAGTGTACTGAGTTGGTGGGGTCTGGGGTCCAGTTCTTATACCCAGTGGTTCCTTTGAAGTGGGGGAGACTTTGAAGGAGGCCTTTTAAGTGAACAGAGTTCCTGCCCTGGCTCCCGGCACACTATAGGGGTTTATGCAGTTCTTTGTGTGGGCTCCGGATACAGCCTATTCAGGTCTAAGTGTCAGCTCCTCCCTTCCATTCTGCCTAAGATGGGCCATCAGGGTGCTGAGTTCCCTTTGTGTGTGGCTGTCTGGAGGAAATGCACAAAAGCCCAGCTGATGTGTATTCAAAGACAGGCAGAATGCACCGGATGGTTATAGTAAGAAATTGCCAACTTTCTAAAAGTAGTATCAAACAACAATGTTGCAATGGGTATCATTAGGAAAGAATAAATTTAGAAAGAAAATCAATCATGCAAATAAGATAAAAAGTGCATAGTCCCAACGTTTGGTTAGATGCAGATATATTATCAACAGAGGCATAACAATATGCTTCCAGAGTTATAATGCACCAACAACCATGCCTATTAAGTGCGTCCTAAGTGCAAGGTGAACACATTGTGTTCATGAGGTATATATATTAAATGGTGCAAGTGAACTTGTGAAAAGAAGTGACACAGCATATTGGAAATGATTTACAAAAATGTTATGCATGAATTATTTATATACAGTAACAATAATAACATCATAGCATAAATTACGGATCCAAATTTAGATGCTACATGTTGATGGCTTTTCAACCTTCGTGACTAGAGGTCATCATCAGGGAAGGAGAGACACACAAGGAAAGGTTGCGGCCTGAAAGGAAAGATGTAAATAAAGGATTTAACCCTAAATAATAAAACCTAATTAAACTAATGTCTGATAGTGTAAGGGGACATATATTAGGTTCCTGCAATCAATCCAAGGCACCTTAAGAAAAGGAGAGAGAAGAAGGGCTAATATTATCCACCACTCATATTACTCGGATATAAGAAACATGCAATTATTTTATTGTGTAAGAATCGACTGATGTAGGGGAGATCAGCTAATAGACATATGGGTTTCAGAATATATCAGTGCTACTGTTCAACAGTGGGGATGGAGGAATTCCTGGTCTCCACTGGGTTAATGAATAATTACCTAAGGGTAAATTAAAATAGCAATCACCAATTGTCCAGCACACGCCTACTACTTCAAAAAAACATGCATCTTCAAAACCACGTTGTCACTAACCTCTTTGGTTAATTGGGATGTAGCCCTTAAACCGTGGGGAATAGCTGCACATGTTTACATTGGCCAGTAAAACATATCAGGCCTGTATTCTAATGCAACAAACATGAAGGCAAATCCAATTCTTTCGCCAACAGTGCCCGTGATTCAATCTGCCACAAAAAGAAAGGCACAAGAGTCACGCTATATTGTGCATGACATGTTGTAGGAAAGTACCATCTTGCCTGGCATGTTACCCTCATTGTTACTGTATATATGTTTGTTTTTGCCTGTGTCACTTGGATCCTGATAAAGTGTGCCCTGTATGTGTTCCCTGTATGGTGCCTAACTGTATCACTGAGGCTCTACTAACCAGAACCTCAGTGTTTATGTTCTCTCTGCTTTTAAAATTGTCACTGCAGGCTAGTGACTAATTTGACCAATTCTGATTGGCACACTGGAACACCCTTATAATTCCCTAGTATGTGGTACCTAGGTACCCAGGGTATTGGGGTTCCACGAGATCCCTATGGGCTGCAGCATCTCTTTTGCCACCCATAGGGAGCTCAGACAATTCTTGCACAGAACTGCCACTGCAGCCTGAGGGAAATAACGTCCACGTTATTTCACAGCCATTTTACACTGCACTTAAATAACTTATAAGTCACCTATATGTCTAACCCTCACTTAGTGAAGGTTAGGTGCAAAGTTACTTAGTGTGAGGGCACCCTGGCACTAGCCAAGGTGCACCCCATTGTTCAGGGCAATTTCCCAGGATTTTGTGAGTGCGGGGACACCATTACACATGTGCACTACATATAGGTCAATACCTATATGTGGCGTCACCATGGTAACTCCAAACATGGCCGTGCAACATGTCTAGGATCATGGAATTGTCCCCCCAATACCATTCTGGTATTGGGGGGACAATTCCATGCATCCCCGGGTCTCCAGCATAGAGCCCGGGTACTGCCAAACTAACTTTCCGCAGTTTTCTCTGCAGCTACAGCTGCTGCCAACCCTCAGACAGGTTCCTGCCCCCCTGGGTCTGGGCATCCCAGTCCCAGGAAGACACAACAAAGGATTTCCTCAGAGAAAGGGTGTTACACCCTCTCCCTTTGGAAATAGGTGTGAAGGGCCTGGGAAGAGTAGCCTCTCCTGGCCTCTGGAAATGCTTTGAAGGGCACAGATGGTGCCCTCCTTGCATTAGCCAGTCTACACCGGTTCAGGGATCCCCCCAGCCCGGCTCTGGCGTGAAACTGGACAAAGGAAAGGGGAATGACCACTCCTCTGACCAGCACCTCCAAGGGGAGGTGCCCAGAGCTCCTCCAGTGTGTCCCAGACCTCTACCATCTTGGATGCAGTGGTGTGAGGGCACAATGGACAGCTCTGAGTGGCCAGTGCCAGAGGATGATGTCAGAGACCCCTGATACATGCTTACCTTTCTCTGTAGCCAATCCTCCTCTAAAGGCTATTTAGGGTCTCTCCTGTGGGTATCTCACCAGATAACGAATGCAAGAGCTCACCAGAGTTCCTCTGCACTTCCCTCTTTGACGTCTGCCAAGGATCGACCGCTGACTGCTCCAGGACGCCTGCAAAACCGCAACAAAGTAGCAAGATGACTACCAGCAACATTGTAGCACCTCATCCTGCCGGCATTCTCAACTGTTTCCTGGTGGTGCATGCTCTGAGGGCTGTCTGCCTTCACCCTGCACTGGAAGCCAAGAAGAAATCTCCTGTGGGTCAACGGAATCTTCCCCCTGCCAACGCAGGCACCAAACTTCTGCATCATCAGTCTTCTGGGTCCCATATCATCTTGACGAGCGTGGTCCCTGGAACACAGGAGCTGGATCCAAGTGTCCCTGACAGTCCAGTGGCCGTTCTGTAGAATTTGTTGGAGGTAAGTCCTTGCCTACCCACGCCAGACAGAAATCCTGTGTACTGCGTGAATTGCAGCTGCTAGTGCTTCTGTGCATTCTTGCAAGACTTCCTTCGTGCACAGCAGAGCCCGAGCACTTCGTTCTGCATTGCCCAACTCGCTGAGTTGGAATCCAACTTCGTGGGACCCCCTTTTGTTGTGCTGAGTAGAACATCGTGCTCAGATCTTCTGAATGCCTGTTCAGGTGCTTCTGCGGATGCTGCCTGCTTCTGCGTGGGCTCTCCGTGTTGCTGAGCGCCCCCTCTGTCTCCTCCTCCAAGGGGCGACCTCCTGGTCCTTCCTGGGCCTGGCAGCACCCAAAACCTTCAACTGCGACTCTTGCAGCTAGCAATGCTTGTTTGCGGTCTTTCTGCATGGAAACAACTCTGCATCCTCCAGCAAGCCGTGGGACATCTTCTGACCAAAGGAGAAGTGCCTGGCACCTTCCGTTGTTGCTGAATCTTTGGCTTCTTCCACCCAGAGGCAGCCCTCTTGCCCCTTCGTCCAGGGTTTAGTGGGCTCCTGCCCCCATGGACACTTGCGCGATTCTTGGACTTGTCCCCTTCCTTTACAGGTCCTCAGGTCCATGAATGTGCTAGAGACCCGGAGTATCATGGAATTGTCCCCCCAATACCAGAATGGTATTGTGGTGACAATTCCATGATCTTAGACATTTTTCATGGCCATGTTCGGAGTTACCATTGTGACGCTACACATAGGTAGTTACCTATGTGTAGTGCACGCGTGTAATGGTGTCCCTGCACTCACAAAGTCCGGGGAATTTGCCCTGAACAATGTGGGGGCACTTTGGCTAGTGCCAGGGTGCCCACACACTAAATAACTTGGCACCTAACCTTCACCAAGTGAGGGTTAGACATATAGGTGACTTATAAATTACTTATGTGCAGTGAAAAATGGCTGTGAAATAACGTGGACGTTATTTCACTCAGGCTGCAGCGGCAGTCCTGTATAAGAATTGTCTGAGCTCCCTATGGGTGGCAAAAGAAATGCTGCAGCCTATAGAGATCACCTGGAACCCCAATACCCTGGGTACCTAGGTGCCATATACAAGGGAATTATAAGGGTGTTCCAGTGTGCCAATGAAAATTGGTGCAGATAGTCACTAGCCTGTAGTGACAATTGTGAAAAGCAGAGAGAGCATAAACACTGAGGTTCTGGTTAGCAGAGCCTCAGTGATACAGTTAGGCACCACACAGGAAACACTTACAAGGCATACATTATGAGCACTGGGGTCCTGCCTGGCAGGATCCCAGTGACACATGGGCAAAAACAAACAAACATACAGTGAAAATGGGGCTAACATGCCAGGCAAGTTGGTACTTTCCTACAAACCACCACCCCCCCAAATGAAGGACAATAAGGCTAACTTTGCCCAGATGAGTCTTCATTGTCGAAGTGGAAATATCTGGAGAGTCCATCTGCATTGGAGTGGGTACTCCCAGGTCTATGTTCCACTGTATAGTCCATTCCCTGGAGGGATATGGACCACCTCAACAATTTTGGGTTTTCACCTTTCATTTGTTTTAGCCAAAGTAGAGGTTTGTGGTCTGTCTGAATAATAAAGTGAGTACCAAACAAGTATGGTCTCAGCTTTTTCAGTGCCCAGACCACAGCAAAGGCCTCCCTCTCTATGGCAGACCAACACTTTTATCTAGGGGTCAACCTTCGGCTGATAAAAGCAACTGGTTGATCCTGGCCCTCAGTTGTGATAGTACTGCCCCAACCCCTAATTCAGATGCATCAGTTTGAACAATGAATTTCTTGGAGTAACAAGGGCTTTTTAGGACAGGTGCAGAGCACATGGCCTGTTTTAGCTCCTCAAAAGCTTTGTGACAGCTAGCAGTCCACAATACCTTCTTAGGCATCTTCTTGCTAGTGAGATCCTTAAGAGGGGCTGCAATGGAGCCATAATTCTTTATGAATCTCCTATAGTACCCTGTGAGGCATAAAAAGGCTCTCACCTGGGTGTGAGTTGTAGGGGTAACCCAATCCATGATAGTTTGGATTTTCCCCTGTAGTGGTGCAATCTGTTCTCCACCTCCAGGTGGTCCAGATAAACCACTTTCCCCTTCCCTATCCGGCACTTTGAGGCCTTGATAGCAAGGCCTGCCTTTTGCAGGGCCTCCAAAAACTTTCCATAGGTGGACCAGGTGATCATCCCAGGTTGAGCTAAAGACAGCAATATCATCTAGATATGCTGCACTGAAAGCTTCCAACCCTTGCAGGACTGTGTTCACCAACCTCTGAAAAGTGGCAGGTGCATTTTTCAAACCGAAGGGCATTGCTGTGAATTTGTAGTGCCCTCCAATGGTAGAAAATGCAGTCTTGGGTTTAGCATCTTCTGATAATCTAATCTGCCAATACCCTGCAGTTAGATCAAAAGTGCTTAGATACTTGACAGAAGCCAGTGTATCTATGAGCTCATCTGCCCTGGGTATAGGGTGAGCATCTGTCTTGATTACTTGATTGAGCCCTCTATAATCTATACAAAACCTCATCTCTCTCTTTCCATCTTTGGTGTTAGGTTTTGGTACAAGCACAACTGGGCTAGCCCAGGGGCTTTCAGATGGCTCAATCACATCCAAGTCCAACATTTTCTGCACCTCTTGTTTAATGCAGTACCTGACATGGTCAGCCTGCCTATAAATTTTACTTTTGACAGGCAGGCTGTCTCCAGTATCAATTGTATGTTCACACCAGGCAGTTGTACCTTGTAGAAGTGAAAAGAGGTCTGAAAACTGACTTTAGAGATTGATACAGTTGTCTTTCTGTTCTGCAGTAAGACAATCTGCTAAGACTACTCCAGCCATCAGCTTCAGTGGTGGAGAAGAGATCAGGAAGAGGGTCACTCTCTTCTTCCTGTCCCTCATCTGTTGCCATGAGCAGGATGAGGTTAGCCCTGTCATAGTAGGGTTTTAGTCGGTTAACATGAATCACCCTAAGGGGACTCCTGGCAGTGCCCAGGTCTACCAAATAGGTAACCTCACCCTTCTTTTCAACAATTAGATGGGGTCCACTCCATTTGTCCTGGAGTGTTCTTGGGGCCACAGGCTCCGATACCCACACCTTCTGTCCTGGGTGGTACTGAGTCAGGACAGCCTTCTGGTCATGCCATTGCTTTTGCAGCTCCTGGCTGACCTGAAGGTTTTTACTGGCCTTTTTCATATACTCAGCCATTCTGGATCTTAGACCAAGTACATAGTCCACTATGTCCTGTTTAGGAGCTTTTAAAGGTTGTTCCCAACCCTCCTTCACAAGAGCAAGTGGACCTCTTACAGGGTGCCCAAAGAGGAGTTCGAAGGGGCTGAAGCCTACTCCTTTTTGGGGTACCTCCCTGTAAGCAAAAAGGAGGCAAGGTAACAGGACATCCCATCTCCTTCTGAGTTTTTCAGGGAGTCCCATTATCATACCTTTGAAAGTTTTATTAAACCTTTCAACCAGACCATTTGTTTGTGGATGGTAAGGGGTGGTGAACTTGTAGGTTACACCACACTCCTTCCACATTGATTTTAGGTATGCAGACATGAAGTTGCTACCTCTGTCTGACACCACCTCCTTAGGAAACCCCACTATGGAAAAGATTCCCAGGAGGGCCGTGCCACTACAGGAGCTGTAGTGGTCCTTCAGGGGATGGCTTCAGGGTATCTTGTGGCATGGTCCACTACCACCAAGATAAATCTATTGCCTCAAGCTGTTGGAGGGTCAAGGGGGCCAACTATGCCAACCCCTACCCTTTCATAGGGCACCCCAACCACTGGAAATGGAATTAGAGGGGCCTTTAGAGGGCCACCAGTCTTGCCACTGGTGTGGTAGATCACACAAGAGCGACAAAACTCTTTTGTGTCCTCTGACATATGAGGCCAGTGAAACAAGGGGACAAGTCTTTCCCAAGTTTTCGTCTGGCCCAAATGCCCAGCCAAAGGAATGCCATGTGCCAGGGTGAGAAGAAACTCTCTGTACTGCAAGGGAATGACCAATTTCCTGGCAGCTCCAGGTTTAGGGTCCCTTGACTCTCTGTATAAGAGGTTATCTTCCCAATACACCCAATGGCTATCACTGACATCCCCATTCTGTTGTTTGACAGCTTGCTGTCTCAAACCCTCTAATGTGGGACAGGTTTTGCTCTTCCCTGGCAGGCCCCCCTGCACCTAAAAGCTCAGCAGTGTCTGCTGCCAGCTCCTCTGGTGCAGGTTCTGCACAGGGAGAGGATTCCTCTTCCTCAAAAGGGGAATCATCTGTAGAGGGAGGGATAGTGGGCAGGGATTTATCCTTTCTACCCCTAGTTTTTGGGAGCACTTGGTCCATTGTTCCAGGGTCCAAGTTTCCCTGTCCTTTTTGCTTCTTGGCCTGAGCCCTTGTTAAAGCAAAAATATGCCCACGAATGCCCAGCATTGCTGCATGAGCCTCCAACTCCACTTCTGCCCGAGCTGATGTTTCCAAATCATTGCCCAGTAAGCAATCTACAGGTAATTCAGTGGCTACCACAACTTTCTTTGGACCAGTAATCTCCCCCAGTTGAGATTCACAACAGCCATGGGGTGGCTAAGAGTGTTGTTATGAGCATCAGTCACTTGGTACTGCTGACCAAGTTGATTAGGGTGGACCAGTTTTTCTATCACCATAGTTACACTGGCTCCTGTGTCCCTGTAGGCCTCAACCTCAACACCATTGATTGGGGTAGTTGCTTGTACTTACCCATATTAAGGGGACAAGCAACCAAGGTGGCAAAGTCAATGCCACCATACGAGACTAAAACAGCCTCTGTGGTCTCCCTAACAAGACCAACCCTAACTACATTGCCAATAGTGAGCCCAGCTACACCATTGGATTGGCTCTTTGTAGTAGTTTTCCCACCACCACTGCTATTACTAGGGACACTAGAGGTTGCATTTGGGGTTGTGGTGGTGGGAGGTTTTGTGTTTTTCTTTGGACAAGTGGAATCACTTGCCCAACGGCCCTTTACTTTACATAAATAACACCAAGGCTTTTTTCTGATTGTTTGAAGAGGATTTGAACCCACCACCCCCAGAGGCTTTTTGTGGGCCTGATGAAGACTCAGACTGTTTACTTTTGTCCCCACCCTTGTCAGAAGACTTACCATCCTTCTTCTTGCCATCCTTGTCACCCCCTGTATGAACTTTTCCGTTAACTCTTGTTCTGACCCATTTGTCTGCTTTCTTTCCCAATTCTTGGGGAGAGGTCAGATCTGAGTCTACCAAGTACTGGTGCAACAAATCAGACACACAATTGTTAAGAATATGCTCTCTCAGGATCAGATTATACAGGCTTTCATAGTCAGAAACTCTACTGCCATGTAACCAACCCTCCAAGGCCTTCACTGAACAGTCAACAAAATCAGTCCAGTCTTGGGAGAACTCTTTTCTGGTGTCTCTGAACTTAATCCTGTATTGTTCAGTAGTTAAGCCAAATCCATCCAAGAGTGCATCCTTCAAAACTTTGTAATTATTGGCATCACTTTCTCTGACAGTAAGGAGCCTATCCCTACCCTTTCCAGTTAAATATAGCCACAAGATAGCAGTCCACTGCCTTTGAGGGACCAAGTGTACCATACAGGCCCTCTCAAGTGCAGCAAACCACTTATTAATGTCATCCCCCTCCTTGTAAGGGGGGACTATCTTATGCAGATTCCTGGGATCTTGCTCCCTAACAGGATTGCTATCAGAAATACTGCTGCTGCCACCATGGGGACCTAACCCCATTCTCTGTCTTTCCCTCTCTATGTCTATGGACTCCCTGTCTAAGGCCAGCTGCTGCTGTTTAAGCTTCAGTCTGGTCTCTTCCAACCTCAGCTTTCTGAGTTCCCTTTCCATTAAGTTATCCTCAGGGTGGGAGGCTTGGGAATGTTTGGACACAGAGGAGATTTGGAAATTGGCAGAGAGAGACCTGTCCCTAACTGGCTGGATCCTAGTAACCTGGCCTCTATGAGTGAAAGATGCCTTACTGATGTGTGACCCTCTAACACTACCAGTGTCACTAGGTGGCCTGCTAGGGGGCATGACTTTGTAAGAACCCTCCCCAGCATCTTCAGGTAACTCCTCTGAGTCTGACTGGGAAGCCTCCCCTTTTTCTACCCTATCCTGAGATAGGCCAGACTGGTTCTGGTCATCCTGTAAGAACAGGTTAAAGAGAAACTCTTTTGTTGGATTCTTACCGATGCTTAAACTTCTATCCAGGCAGAGACCCCTCAAACTCTTGTAGTTTAAACTTTCATAAGTTGCCTGAACAACTTTGGAAGTAGCCTCTACTGCAGACATGATAGAAAAAGGTTTAAGACAGAGAGAGAAAAAGTTTTAAAACTTTTGAAAGTACAGAGAAAAAAACTTTTTCAAACTTTTGGAAAATGTTTAAAAGTTTTCAGAACTTTTCAGAAACTTAGCAAAAAGTTTTAGAGCAGAAAAGTAAACTGTTTTGGTTAAATGTACATATACTGAACTATTTGGTATATGATTTTCCTATGAAAAGCACCAAATGACAAAGTGGTAAAGCAGTTACAAGTACTTATCCCACCGCTGCACCACCAAAATGGGAGGCTGGCCTGGCTTATAGTGGGTACCTTGCGGTACTTACACCTTGTGCCAGGTCCAGTTATCCCTTATTAGTAGAATAGAGGTGTCTTAGCAGCTTAGGCTGATAGAGGTAGCTATAGCAGAGCAGCTTAGGCTGAACTAGGAGACATGCAACACTCCTACTATACCACTTATATCATATAGCACAATACCATAAGAAAACACAATACTCAGAGTTACTAAAAATAAAGGTACTTTATTTTAGTGACAATATGCCAAAAGTATCTCAGAGGATACCCTCACTTAGGAGTTAAGTAATATACACAAATGATATGTACACAAACCCAAAACAGGTAAGTAACAGTAAGAAAAGTAGTACAAACAATGTAGAATCACAATAGGATGCAATAGGTAGACATAGGCCTAGGGGCAACACAAACCATATACTCCAAAAGTGGAATGCGAATCACAAATGGACCCCAGGCTTATGGGAAGTTGTAGAGGGTCGCTGGGACTGTGAGAAAATAGTAAGGGTGTCCAAAATACCCCACCCCAAGACCCTAAAAAGTAGGAGTAAAGTTACCCTACTACCCCAGAAAGACAGAATAGTCTTGATAGGGGATTCTGCAAGAACCACAAGCACCAGCAAAACACTGAAGACGGATTCCTGGACCTGAGGACCTGTAAAGGAAGGGGACCAAGTCCAAGAGTCACAAAGTGTCCGGGGGGGCAGGAGCCCACTAAACCCCGGATGAAGGTGCAAAAGGGCTGCCTCTGGGTGAAAGAAGCCAAAGATTCTGCAACAACGAAAAGGACTAGGAACTTCTCCTTTGGATGGAAGATGTCTCACGACGTGCTGGAGGTTGCAGAAGTGTTTCTGGGCAGAAATACCGCAAACAAGCCTTGCTAGCTGCAATTAGTCGCGATTGAGGATTTTGGGTGCTGCTGGTGACCAGGAAGAACCAGGATATCGCCCCCTTGGAGGAGGACACAGAGGGGGCACTCAGAAACTCATAGAGCCCCCGCAGAAGCAGTCAGCACCCGCAGAAGTACCAGAGCAGGCACTTAGAAGATCTGAGGACAGCGGTCAACTCAGAGTTACAAAGGAGAGTCCCACGACGTCGGATTTCAACTCAGCGAGTTGGGCAATGCAGGACGGAGTGCTGGGGACCCAGGCTAGGCTGCGCATAAAGGAATTCTTGGAAAAGTGCACAGAAGCCGGTGTAGCTGCAGATCACGCAGTACACAGGATTACTGTCTGGCGTGGGGAGGTAAGGACTTACCTCCACCAAATTTGGACAGAAGGGCCACTGGAATGTGGGAGACACTTGGACCCAGCTCCTGTGTTCCAGGGGCCATGCTCGTCAGGATGAGAGGGGACCCAGAGGTCAGGTGATGCAGAAGTTTGGTGCCTGTTAGCAGGGGGAAGATTCCGGCCACCCACAGGAGATTTCTTCTTGGCTTCCAGTGCAGGGTGAAGGCAGACAGCCCTCAGAGCATGCACCACCAGGAAACAGTTGAGAAAGCCGGCAGGATGAGGCGCTACAGTGTTGCTGGTAGTCTTCTTGCTCCTTTGTTGCGGTTTTGAAGGCATCCTGGAGCAGTCAGCGGTCGATCCTTGGCAGAAGTCGAAGAGGGAAGTGCAGAGGAACTCTGGTGAGCTCTTGCATTCGTTATCTGAGGAATAGGAGGCTTGGCTACTGAAAGAGGTAAGCACCTATCAGGAGGGGTCCCTGATGCCACCTGCTGGCACTGGCCACTCAGAGTAGTCCATTGTGCCCCAACACCTCTGAATCCAAGATGGCAGAGGTCTGGGACACACTGGAGGAGCTCTGGGCACCTCCCCTTTCCTTTGTCCAGTTTCGTGCCAGAGCAGGGCTGGGGGATCCCTGAACTGGTGTACACTGGCTAATGCAGAGATGGGCACCATCTGTGCCCATCAAAGCATTTCCAGAGGCTGGGGGAGGCTACTCCTCCCCAGCCCTTCATACCTATTTCCAAAGGGAGAGGGTGTAACACCCTTTCTCAGAGGAAATCCTTTGTTCTGCCTTCCTCGGACTGGGCTGTCCAGACCCCAGGGGGGCAGAAACCTGTCTGAGGGGTGGACAGCAGCTGCAGTGGAAACGCCGGAAAGGCAGTTTGGCAGTACCCGGGTTCTGTGCTAGAGACCAGGGGGATCATGGAATTGTCCCCCGAATACCAGAATGGTATTTGGGGGACAATTCCATGATCTTAGACATGTTACATGGCCATGTTCGGAGTTACCATTGTGACGCTACACATAGGTAGTGACCTATGTGTAGAGCACGCGTGTAATGGTGTCCCCGCACTCACAAAGTCCAGGGAATTTGCCCTGAACAATGTGGGGGCACCTTGGCTAGTGCCAGGGTGCCCACACACTAAATAACTTGGCACCTAACCTTCACCAAGTGAGGGTTAGACATATAGGTGACTTATAAGTTACTTATGTGCAGTGAAAAATGGCTGTGAAATAACGTGGATGTTATTTCACTCTGGCTGCAGTGGCAGTCCTGTGTAAGAATTGTCTGAGCTCCCTATGGGTGGCAAAAGAAATGCTGCAGCCCATAGGGATCTCCTGGAACCCCAATACCCTGGGTACCTAGGTACCATATACAAGGGAATTATAAGGGTGTTCCAGTGTGCCAATGAAAATTGGTGAAGATAGTCACTAGCCTGTAGTGACAATTGTGAAAAGCAGAGAGAGCATAAACACTGAGGTTCTGGTTAGCAGGGCCTCAGTGATACAGTTAGGCACCACAGAGGGAACACATACAGGGCATACATTATGAGCACTGGGGTCCTGCCTGGCAGGATCCCAGTGACACATGGGCAAAAACAAACATACATACAGTGAAAATGGGGGTAACATGCCAGGGAAGATGGTACTTTCCTACAGTTTGTGTTGCCCCTAGGCCTATTTTCTCCTATTGCATTCTATTGTGTTCTACAGTGTTTGCACTACTTTTCTAACTGTTTACATACGTGATTTTGGTTGTGTGGGTATATTTTGTGTATATTACTTACCTCCTAAGGGAGTCTATCCTCTGAGATACTTTTGGCATATTGTCACTAAAATAAAGTACCTTTATTTTTAGTAACTCTGAGTATTGTGTTTTCTTGTGATATAGTGCTATATGATACAAGTGGTATAGTAAGAGCTTTGCATGTCTTCTAGTTCAGCCTAAGCTGCTCTGCTATAGCTACCTCTATCCACCTAAGCTGCTAGAACACCTCTATTCTACTAATAAGGGATAACTGGACCTGGCACAAGGTGTAAGTACCACAAGGTACCCACCATAAACCAGGCCAGCCTTCTACACATGTCAACAATAAAACAAGACAGACAAGAAAACATTGCCTAACGGACACTCATCTAGGGTCCTGGAGAAGTCATGCTGCTCATGTTGGTGCCTCCAAGGTGAATCAGGGATCATGCACCAGGCGGAAACTGACTTCATTTAAAAGGGGTGGGAATTGCACTGTATGCTAGACCACTGACAATTAAAACCGCAGTAGTCTGTGTGGGTCCCCTGGGTTACTGGGTACAGAAGACACTTCTTGGAAGGAAGGACAAGCTCATATAAGACCTATCCCAACTAGGGCATACACTCTAATGATCATTTCAATCACATGACACACGTGTTAAATCTCAAAAACGGTGGTAAAAAGTGACAAACATAAAAAATATGCAAATTACTATACATGTAGCACTCCAGGGGGAAGATGCACAGAAAAGCATTACAAAGTACATTTATCATGGGTTTTCAAAGAGGACCAGGTGTTTCCGCAATGTCTATGGATGGAAAAAAAAATGATATACAGCCAGTTCAAGTCAAAACCATGTTATTCCACTCCTCCAAAGTATTTAAGCCATTGTCAACAAAATAGCCTCATAGGAGCAGCTGTGAAAGATCACCTCCATGTCTTCGAAGTGTAGGTTGGTCAATCACCTGCCATGTAAAGTCATTTTCAGTATGGTTCAAGGTACTGAAGCAGGCAACCTATGGGGCATTCTCTACTTGACACCTTGTTTTCCTTTTGTGCTGAATGATCTGCGTCATGACCATCTGGGTTGTTTGCCCAATATAGATTAGGCAACATGGACCGAGCATAGTGTATATATAACATTTGTGGATCGACAATTGCTCTGTTGTTGCAGAGGATATGTATTAGTACTTGATTGAAACATTTTGGTGTTTATTGTATGTGCACATATTGTACTATTTTAGCATTTAAAGTGGCTGACTACAGGTGGTAGCCCCAAGATGCTGTTAGCAATTAGTTGGTTTTGGTTTTTGGTGTTAACGTAATGGCATGGTATAAGTGATCCCTTAGGTTACTCCTTCTTTTGTATGAGAATATTAGTGGGTCTTAGAAAATAGTCTGGCTACATAAAATTCTGTAATTGTTCTTGATTATTCAGCTGACCTTATTATTGGCAGATCAGAAGGAAGATACAAAAGGCATCTGTTTATAATTGTTCTAGTTTTGGGTGTGAGAAGTCTTTCTCTAGGGCAATACCATGCCCATTTGAGTGTGCATGAAACCAAGCATCTCAGTTAACCATGGGCCACCAGTTTTTCTTTAAGTTCTTTAAGTATTGCTGCCTCTCTGAAGTAATCATCTTTCCACCTATAGTTTCTGTGAATATGCAGTAATTGACCATTGGGTAAACCACCCCTTGACCCATTGGATGGTTCCTGGTGTAAAGATGCAAAGTATTGTGCTCCGTTGGTTTCCCAAATAGGTATGTGCCTATTGGGCCTTCCTGGATTTGCAAAAAAAATCCACAAGTGAGAGATCATTTTTCTTAGCCTCAAAAGTAAATTTGGGATGTGGTTGGATGGTGTTAAGCCAGTTGGTAAAGAGCCTGGGGGAATTCCCCTGACTCCTCCAGATGAGCAGAATATCATCTATGTATCATCACCAGAAAGAAATCTGGTTATGATAAGGGTTGATATGTGAAAGTATGGTGTACTTCTCCAAGTTGTCAGCATATAAATTTACACAATTGGGCACAAACCATGCGCCCATAGAGACTCCTTTCTTCTGAAAATAAAATGTGTCTATAAATAAGAAATAGTTGTATTGTAAGGCTGTTTGTAACAATTCCAGTATAAAGTCGGTAGGACTGCGTGTGGGTTGTGGTCTAGTATCTAATAGCTCACATATAATCTGCATGCCTTCCACTTGTGGCACGTTAGTATATAGAGACTCAATGCCTAGACACACTAGTAGTTCCAAAGTAGGGTCAAAGTCTCTATCTTTGATTTGGCAGATCAGGTCCACCTTATGCTGTTACACTCAGTCCCCAAACCACTGTGTGTCACTCCAATCTACACCACTCCATAGTACGCCACGCCACTGTTTGCTTCCACCGTACACTATTACACTCTACACCACTCTGCTATACAACAATCCACTATATGCTATTACACTGTACATAACTCCACTCTATGCTATTACACTGTATGTAGCTCCACTCTACACCTCTTCAGAGTATGCCACTCCACTGTATGCCACTCCACTATATACTGCCCCACTCTATGCCACTCCAGCATATGCCAATCCACTCTACCCACTCCATTCTACGCTATTCCATTGGATGCCACTCCACTGTACACCCTCCACTGTATGCTATTACACTCCAAACCATTCCAGTGTACACCACTTCACTGTACACCACAGCACTTTATGCTATGCTACTATATGCTATTCCAGTCTATGCCACTCAACTGTACACCACTCCACTCTATGCTATTTCACTGTATGCCATTCTATATACTTCTTCACTCTATGCCACTCCAGTGTACACCACTTCACTTTATGGCACGGCATTCTAAAATTGTCTATTGGACACCACTCCAGGCCACTCCTCTATATGCTATTTCACTCCACCCAACTTTACTGTACACTACTCGAGTCTGCACCCCTCCACTATACGCCACTCCACTCTACACGTTCTACTGTATACACTATACCACTCCCCTGTACTCCAGCCTATACTATTCCACTGTACACCATTAGAATCTTTGCCCCTCTACTGAATGGTATTCCACTCTATCCCACTCCACTGTAAGCCACTCAATGCCATTGTACTCTATAACACTCCACTCTACAAAAATCAACTAGACTGTAGAGCGACCCTTGACCCTGCTCTCAGGCAGGTAGCTCCCCTGCACTTTTTGCCTGTCTGCGCTGCTCCAGGATTTTCGTTTCTCCCTGCTGTTTTTCATTTTCTCCCTGCCGCTGCGTCCCTGCGGCCCGCCCCCTGCCTCTGCTCTATACCTCCATTTTCCCCGCCACTGTGTCCCTGCAGCCCCCCTCCCTCTGCTTGATTTTTCTGATTCCCCTCGCTGCGTCCCTGCAGCCCTGCCCCCGCTCACCCATTCGCTGCCCCGCTCCCACCTCCCAGCTGCCCCTCCCTCCCACCGCCCCTTATATGGCAGCCGCTGCACGGCCGCGCCTAAGGCAAGCCCGTCTGCGTCCATCTGCGCCCATCCGCAACCGGACCACACCCCGATCCAGGACCTCCGGTCCCCAAGACCGCCACGGCAACCAATGCCACTACACCGCCAGTGATGAAGCAGAAAAAGAAAGACTAACAAATATTCATATATCATGTAACAAAATCGTATAAGGTAGTGTGATTTTAGCAAAGAAAAATAATGTACGTGGGAAAATGTGCCCACGAGGTAGTTCGCCATTATTATAAACAAGCTTAATTAATCATGAAGAATCGATGAATGTAGTAATCCGTCATAATTGCAAATGTATTCTATGATTGTCTTGTTGAAACTGTTATATGCTTAGCTTAAATTTAGCAGAAGCTTTGGCCTAGTTTGCCTGGTCTCAAATTTAACTGCGTGGTTTTCACTTGTATTAACAAAGACACATTTTTACTTTAAGGTTGTATTTTTCCAGTAGAAATGACTAATACACTTATCTCAAGGTTTCGTGCTAGGCTAGTTTCATCCCCTTTGAAGCAAGGTCAGCTTCTGCAGGTGCAGACAATTAAAGCTCTGATATAGAATTAATTGGCAAACTTTGTTGCAACTTTTGTTCCAAGGCTCCAAGGACACCTTAAGCATAAATGGTTACTAAGATAAAGACACTATTCATTGGTCAAAAGGAAGCCACCCTATGAACCCTCCAATGGAAGACCCTGAAGAATTTGGAACGTTTCTTACTTAAACCCACCGGACAAAGAGAAGTCAGCCATTTTTCCTTGATGCCATTTTGAACCCTGATTCAAGACGCCATTTCAAAATGACACCTTGAGGCCTTTTCTCTGTCGCAGAGAAAGAGATTTTAAGAATTCTCACCCTAGAGACTTTAACTTTGATTTTGCCCTGTCTTGCCCATGCAGTAACCTTTGCCCCATTTTCCTTGCTGCGGCAAGGAAACTTGCTTTAACTTTGCCCCTTTCAAATCTGCCCCATGCTGATCGAATCGGTACCTGAAGGACGAAGAATTTTCCTTGAATGCTGATTGTATTTGGTAAATATGAAAGGATAATTGTATTATGCATTGTGTTTTCCTTCTTAGGTACCAACTGCTTATTTTGATAGGGCCCAAGCTAGAAGTTTTCTAAATTTGTGTTGACTAAATTAGTTTTGCATGAAGCCCCACATGCCAATGCTAATTAGAGGTTAGTTGAGGTATTCATCTGATGCACCATGCTAAATTGAAATCTTGTTATGCTGACCGATGTATGCAATTAGTCAAATTCAGTTACTTATATTAGTGATTTGCATTGCTGTAACCGAGTGCATTATAATCCAGATTTTGCGTAGATTGCGTTTCTTCCGTTGCTATGGACAGCTAGTAATGTTCGTATATGTATATCATTTGATTTTGAGACTTACTTATATCGTGCTAGCTTTGTTAATATAGGGAAATAAATTCATTAACTTTTAATAAACTGGTGTGGTTATTCATGATTGAAAGGTCATGGTGAGTAAAAATACTGATTAATTGAGTATTGGGTCTTGATAATAATGGTTATTGATTATTGATTCGAGTGATCTGACTATTCTTGGATGAGATGAACCCAACTCGGTTAAAAGGTTCACCGACCTCCGGCGTGTCCAAGTATAAGAAATTTATAAAGACTGGACGCACTATCAGTAGATGGTAGCAGAGATTGATGGTTTCGCCCTTTGGGACCCCATCCGAACAATAGACGGATTTAAGTTAGAATTTTCTTTGATAAAACAAGTTGTAGAGATGATGATGCCCTAAATCCCCAATGACTTTCCCGGAATCTCGGAGCTTGCGAATGGAGGAAATGGAGGTGTGAGAATGTTTTCGGCGTTTCTAGTGACAGTATGAGTGAAGTTAGGGTTTTGCGCTTGCACAGCTTATGCCGAAGATGAATTGTGAAGTTTTTGAGGATTTTAGGAGGTTACGAACTCCAATAAAAATTTTAGAGGAGTGATACTCCAAAGTGCGAGAGTAGGGAAGTCGTCGAACTTCACATGTGTGTAGCGCTTTGTGCAGGAAAAATTGTCCACGTGGTTGTTGATGTTGAGACGGGCCCTGCGAGGTCAAGAGACTCCGGATTATGTTGAAAAATGTATGAGACACTTGATTGATGTTGTAATTTGTTCAGTTTAAATAGGTTGATCGGGCGTGGTCAACGAGTCATTATGAATATTGAGGAATGAAAGAAAACTTTCGACTTTGAGATTTGAGGAATTCTAAGGCACGCTAGAATAGTTCATTGATCAGTTGAGAGTGAAGTTTGCGGGTCAAATTTTGCTTGCGAAAGTGGGAAACCAAGAAAGATGGAATAACTGCTGAGGCTAGTGAAAAATCCCTAAGGTTTCTGAAGCGATTGTATTACCCTTCCTGTAGTAAACCAACAGATTTGTTTTTTTCTTTTTGGTTAGTGCTCGCGATATATTGCAGAAATTAGTTTTGAGTGAAGCTGAATGAAGGAGGACAAGCCGCAAGACTTTGTCAGCCGCAGTGTGTGGGTGTGACGTCATTAGGAGCCGCGCTGGGTTAGGTTGGTTGGTGAGAAGGGTCGCGCACGGATTGGATGCAGTCCGTGAAGCGCAATTGGTGGGGAAAGGCAAGCGAAGAGTATTCCGGGATTTAAAGTCACTTATTGATTACATTTAAGAAAATAAAAGACAGAAAGATGACATTTTTCAATGCACTTAAGAGTGCCTTGAGGGGAGATGTATATATTAAAGTAAATATAGGAGAAGAAACACCGCCTGAGGGCACACCAGCTTACATCGTGATTGAAGAAAAGGGTGTCGCGCCATGTCTTTGGTTAAAGCAATGGTGTAAATTAACAGAAAAGCATGGAAGTGTAGCGTTCCCTATCCATGGGTCGTTTAACCTAAGAGTTTTGGAGAATCTAAGATCCGTGCTATACGACATGAAAGTACTTCCAAGACCAGCACAGTTTGAAGCATTAGCAATTTGGGAGCAAATGGCTAGGAGACAGCTACAAAAGAAATTTGAGACAAGAGTGAGAAAAGTAGAAAAGACACTAGCGGATGCTAGATGGGATAGTACTCAAAAGGTTTGGAGATCAGATGTATTGCAGGGAATTAAATTGTTTCCAGCAATTACTGATGAAGCAGAGACAGAAGGAAGGAAAGCTACCTATAAAACAAACAGGAGTCAGTCCAGAGATAGAGAAAACAATAGAGAATCGAAAAGGTCAGACGAATCAGATGAAGAGGAGTTCATTTTGCTATTGCTAAATGACCGCCCGCCACCATATGTGGAAAGAGAAAATGGCACAAGCACTAGCACTGCCCCTCCAGAATCACTACAGGGTACTGTAACACCGAATTTGAGAATATTGCAGAGGCAAAGTAGTCCCGACATGCCTTTTACACCACAAATACCACAAGTTCAGAGAATATATCCTGACATGGTGAAATTGAAACCTGTCAATGATTATCAGCCACAGGTTCAGAGGGGCTATTGTGATGAGCATAATCTGGAAATGACTTCTAGTTTAATGGTGCAGGGAGGACAGAATTATCAAAGACCGACATTGATTCAAGCCGAATCAACGCAAATTTTGATGCCTCAAAAGCAGATGCAAGAAGTGCCGAGGTACACTCAAATAGCAGAAAGCCAGTTAGACATGCCAGCAATGATGAACCATAATGTGGGAATTAACATGCCACAGAATTCAGGGAACAGACAGAATCCGGACGCAATATCTTTGCCTATCATTGTAGGTCCGCCAGTGCCATTGTATATACAGGCAAAGCCAAATGTATGCGACCAAGGGGTAATGACACAAAATGAGACAGGGAGGAGATGTATAGAAAATACCCCAGAAACAACTCCGGTAGGAACACTGCCAAATAGATCTGGGTCCTTGTTGGAATTCAGTCCAATTCCAGCTTGTGCTCCGTCAACTGTGGTAAGGTCAGGTCCACCACTAATAGTACTGCTGACTTCAAAAACAGAAATGTTACAGAAACCATCAGTAGCAGTAGACGTAAGTGCCACATTAATGGGACTGAATGCACAACAGTTAACACAATGGTTGAACAGCCTGAACTCTCCACAGAGTACACCCAGCGGGAAATGAGAAGAATATTTGAATAGAATAAGACTGGGCATGGAAGCAGACGAACTAGTAGAGGGAACGATGGGTCTGAACAGGTTAGAATCATACACAGAGGAAGAGCTGAGATACATGTGCCCTAGAATTACAAGAGAAGTAAGCAGCATACATAAGAAGTTACAAGAAATCGCAGACAGAAACAAAGTCGACATAGGTAAAACCAAACACTTGAGCAGAAGTTACAGGTTAGACTTTGAGACAAAAGATTTTGAACACATGAGATCTGCAGGAATGAAAACACACCTTAAAGAGATACTGCAAAGCGCGCAGGTTTGGAGATGTTTAGACAAATGGGAGAGCAGGTGGGAAAAAGGACAAGAAGAAAGAAAGCACCCCAGACCGGAATGAGAAAGTACAACAGAATGATGCTCTGATAACCATGTTACCAATGAGAGAAACAGCAGGGGGAAAGCTTGTCCATGTACCATGGCACAGGTGTGATATTCAATCCTTTACGGATGACTTCCCTAAATTAAGAGAGAAACCGATCGAATGGTATCAACAAACAGATAGATTTGTGAAACTCGCAAAATGTCTTGGGGAAGACCTCAATACTTTATTTGAAATTTTAGTTCCGGCAGATTTGTGGGAAGATTGTAAAAGGGCTGTAGGTTGGCCAACAAGTGAACCAGAAAGAGATAGGGACACAGGTGCACCATCGCCTACGGTAATGAGTTTATACCATAAGGTGATTGAGCATTTGAAAACAAAAGTTGCGTCGAAAAATGTAGATTGGCAGAGAATTGACAGAACAGCACAAGAAGTTAAAGAGTCGATACATGCATACAATGAGAGATTGTTGAAAGCATTTAAAAATGACAGTGGTACGGAAACGACTGAGGCAAAGGACATGCTCCATTTTGTGTTTAGATTTGTGGAAGGATTGAGACCCGAAATCAGTCAGATGATTAAAATGCATTTGATTTGTTGGCAGTCAAAATCGATCAATGAAGTGTTGAACTATGCAAAATACTGCAGTGATGAGATTGAGACAAAACAGAAAAGGTTGAAGGAAAAAGTGATGGTGATGCAGATTAGAGCAGCTCAGACAGGTTTACAAGGCTTGCAAGGTTTGCAAGGTTTCCAACAACAGTTGCCAAAGCAGCAACAGCAGGGAAATGCTAAGTTTCAGCCACAGATGAGAGGTAGAGGCCAAGGAGGTTTTGTGAATAATGGTCCTGATTTAAATACTGGTGTGATTCCAAATGGTATACAGGCAATGAAGAAGGTGATGTCATGTCACACGTGCGGAATCGTCGGGCATTGGAAACGGGAGTGCCCAATGTTGGTGCAGGAAGGTGTAGGTCAGCAAAACAATGATGTCAATTCATTTCAGAATACGAGAGGACCGAAATTGAGAGGTCCAAATCCAAATTTCCAAAATAATGTAAATCAGATGCAGGGTCTACAACCCATACAATCACAGCAGGTGCAAATGCCCCGTGTACAAATGGCACAGTTGCAGCCAATGCAACAGCAGTTTCCTATGGTACCTTATCAGCAAATGCAAATACCCTTAGCACCAATGAATCAGCAACAAGTAAGGCTTCCTCAACAGGTCACGGGTCAAGAAATGAATCAAAATGACACAGTACACCAGTTCCCGTTACACAGTGAGAATGGAATAAACGATGACTGGGAGAGCGAAAGTTCAGATGAGGAGGGAAATTGTATGCGTGCAGCATCTTTGGAAGTTGATCAAAAGGGACCGTATGTGGAAGGAAGAGTTATGGGTCACAGCGTTTCACTCTTGGTTGACACAGGAGCTACACTCTCTACAGTCAGAAGTATCGAAGTAACAAATTTGCCACTTTCAGGGAGAACAGTTCAAGTAGTGGGAGTAGCAAATAGCTATCTGACAAACCCAATCACAGATCCAGTGCAAGTCAGAATTGGTAACTATCAAGGGTCACATACATTTGTGGTGTGTGACTCAAGTCGGATATCCCTATTAAGGAAAGATTTATTGTGCAAATTGGGATGCTCGATTATGTGCTCAAATGACGGACTTAAAATTGAGACAAACAGTGATGAGGAAGAAGAGGACAGTTTAGGAGGGGACGAAGTGGAAACTGTTGATGAAGAGTATCCCCTGATTACTCTTTATCCAATGCTGACTGAAGCAGATATTCCTGCTGAGTTACAGCAAACAGTTGAAAAAGAAGTGTGGGATATGACAGGGAAAGAGGTAGGATTGGTTAAAGGAGCAGAACCAGTGAAAGTGACGATAAAACCCAATGTAATTTTCCTCAGACACCACAATACCATATGTCACAAGACACTCTCATGAAAGTCGCCCAACTCATTGACGAGTTTGTGAAACAGGATGTACTGAAAGAAGTACTAAGTAGTTCATGTAATTCACCAATCAAGGGGCTAATAAAACCGAGTGGAAAGGTATGAATTGTTCAAGATTTGAGAAAAATAAATGACATAATAGTCAAATGTTGTCCCGTAGTACCAAATCCAGCTGTGATAATGTTTCAGATTCCCTGTGATGCAGACTGGTTCTCAGTCATCGACTTCTCACAAGCATTCTTTTCTGTGCCTCTTCATGAGGACAGCCAATTTCTCTTTTGCTTCAAGTTCCTGGACAGAGTCTACAGTTGGTGTCGAATTCCTCAAGGGTTTTCGGAGTCACCATCAATTTTCAATCAGATTCTAAAGAAAGATTTGGAATCATTGGAATTACCATTTGAATCAACCTTAGTACAGTATATTGACGATTTACTGATCGCATCCAAGACAGAAAATGACTGTACGGTTGACACTATTGCCCTATTGAACCATTTGGGAAGGAATGGACAAAAAAGGGGTCATTCCAACCCTGGCGGTCGGTGGTAAAGCGGCGGCTAACCCGCCAACAGGCTGGCGGTAAAAAAAATGGAATTCCGACCCTGGCGGAAACCGCCAACAGAGACCGCCACTTCAACACACCGCCCGCCACGGCGGGACAAACAAACAGCGCGGTGGTCACCGCCAACAGACAGGCAGGAGTCAATGTACCACCCACCCTATCACAACACACCAATCCGCCACCTTTTCCGGGGCGATAGCCCCGCTGATAAAAACACGGCGGAAACAGCCATTTCGAACGGAAAACGCTCACCTCCATACACCCCACGAGGAATCTGGACAGCATGGAACCCGAACTCCACATCCTCCCAGGGATTGTCTTCCTGCTCCTCTACCAGGAGCACGAACGCCGGCGCAGAAGACAACGGTGAGTACTGCACCTACGACACAGGGGAGGGGGGAGGCAAAAAATTACAGGGACACACATACGAGACACAGCCACCCCCACCCTCACCCACTACAACACACATATCAATGCATAGCAACAACTCAGAGTGACACCCCCCAACCCCCCCGGAAAATGCAAAGACAAAAGGAAATGATTCGAAACATTGGAATATATTGTATCACTGGCTTAAAAATATATCACACATCTAAAACCATTATATACATGAATTTTAAAGTCCGATAATTGTAGCAGGCATTGTCCGTGGACCACTGGGCCCAAATCACATGGGCAAAGCCCACACAGGATACCTGACTCCAACGGAGGGAACACTGCAGGGGCATCAGATAGCAAAACTACAGGCACCTCAGGGGGAAGGGA
This sequence comes from Pleurodeles waltl, assembly GCF_031143425.1. Lineage (NCBI taxonomy): Eukaryota > Metazoa > Chordata > Amphibia > Caudata > Salamandridae > Pleurodeles > Pleurodeles waltl. The sequence continues at coordinate 640,306,612 of NC_090444.1, forward strand.
AGGGGGGGCACCTCAGCCAGATGAGTCCACGACGCCAGATCCACGAGGGGCCTCCATGGCCACTGTTACATCCTGGGGAGTGCAAAGCCACAGTCTCTCAAGTCTCTACAGTGGGTGGGTTGCCCACTGTGCCATCCTGGGGAGTGCAAAGCCACAGTCTCTCAAGTCTCTACAGTGGGTGGGTTGCCCACTGTTACATCCTGGGGAGTGCAAAGCCACAGTCTCTCAAGTGGATAACAGTCTCCACTGGTTCTGGAGGGGGACTGGTGCCCAGAGTGCTTCGTGCAGCCCTGCCCAACACAGATGCGGGCCTGCCCCTTCTGCCAATGGGCCAGCGGTGCTTGAGACGGCGGTGCCCTGTTCAGCGGTGCTTGAGACGGCGGTGCCCTGTTCAGCGGTGCTTGAGATGACGGTGCCCTGTTCAGCGGTGCTTGAGACGGCGGTGCCCTGTTCAGCGGTGCTTGAGATGAAGGGCCCAGTGCAGCGGTGATTGAGAGGAAGGGTCCAGTTCAGCGGTGCTTGAGACGGCGGTGCCCTGTTCAGCGGTGCTTGAGAGAAAGGGCCCAGTTCAGCGGTGCTTGAGACGGCGGTGCACTGTTCAGAGGTGCTTGAGAGGAAGGGCCCAGTGCAGTGGTGCTTGAGAGGAAGGGTCCTGTTCAGCGGTGCTTGAGATGGCGTGCCCAGTTCAGCGGTGCTTGAGACGGCGGTGCCCAGTTCAGCGGTGCTTGAGACGGCGGTGCCCTGTTCAGCGGTGCCTGAGACGGCGGTGTCCAGTTGAGCGTGCTTGAGACGGCGGTGCCCTGTTCAGCGGTGCTTGAGAGAAAGGGCCCAGTTCAGCAGTGCTTGAGACGGCGGTGCCCTGGTCAGCGGTGCTTGAGAGGAAGGGCCCAGTGCAGCAGTGCTTGAGAGGAAGGGCCCTGTTCAGCGGTGCTTGAGAGAAAGGGCCCTGTTCAGCGGTGCATCGGATGAGTGTCCAGGTCAGCAGATCCGGCCATGGCATGGAGGTCATTCGCCACCTGACCTGTGGCTGCCGGTGCCTTCCTGCCCACCTGGGATGGGGCTTGCGGGGCCCTCCTGGGCTGCAGTACCGGGCCTGTGGGTGTCCTCCTGCCCACCTGGGATAGGGCTGTTGGGGCCCTCCTGGGCTGCAGTACCGGGCCTGTGGGTGTCCTCCTGCCCACCTGGGATGGGGCTGGCGGGGCCCTCCTGGCCAGCTGGCCTGCTGGCGGACTTGTCGGGCGTGCTGCCCTTCCCACCCTTCCCTGGTCGCCTGTGGCCCTTCCCCACCTTTGGCGGTGTGCCAGGTGGCACCAGACTTCCTGCCGGAGCCATGGTAGGGATTTTGGTCCCTGGTGTCTTGGGCCTCGCGCGCCGGGCACTGGCAATCTTCGGATGCTTTACCGGGGGTGGGCTGGCCGTGCCTTGGCTCCTTACTGAACTGGCTGCCCTTGAGGGTGGGGGACTCCACAGTCCATGGCAAACAGTCTTTACAGGTCCCGCTTTTGTGGTGGCTGAGGTGCTGACTGGAGTCCTATGGGATGGACGGGGTGGGGGAGTTGTTGGAAAGAGGTCAAGTTTGGAAAGGAAAAGCAATTTAGGAAGAGAGGGACGGGTAGGTGTAGTGGGTATGGGAGTGGAGGAAGAGGTTGTGGTTGTAGGAGTTTTCAGTCTGGTGTCTTTGGGTGCAGGTGCTTGGGCTGGATGCTGTCGTGAGGTGGATGGCTGTTGGGTGGGTGGCTGCCTGCGTTTGTGTAGCTTGGAAGAGGGGGTCACAGACACAATGGGAGAGGACACAGGGGACGTGTAAATGGTAGTGGGGGTGGTGACTGCACGTGTGCGGGTGTTCTGGTGGGTGTGCTGGTGATGGGCGTAGTGGCTGAAGATGTTATGCATGCAGGTGTGAGTGGAGACGTGACAGGGAGGGAGGAGGGAGACGAGGAGGAGGGGGACACAGTGGAGGCAGTGGGTGTTGGTATGTCTGCATGTGGATGTTGCTTGTGTGATGTGTGGTGCTTATGTGTGGATGAGCTTCCCTTGGGTGTTGAGGTGTGTGCAGGCTGGTCTGATGGTGTGTCTGGGATAGGCAGAGGTACAGGGGATTGGGTATGGGTGGAGGAAGTTGGAGGGGGGAGGCTAGAGACAGGGACAATTGCTGCCATCAGTGCTGAGGCCAGAGTGTTGAACGATGGCTGATGGGCAGCCTGACCAGAATGAATGCCCTCCAGGTATGCATTACTCTGGTGCACCTCCCTTTCTACACCCTGGATGGCATTCAAAAGGGTAGACTGCCCAACAATGATCGTCCTCAGGAGGTCAATGACCTCTTCACTGAGGGCAGCAGGGGTGACTGGGGCAGGGCCTGAGATGCCTGGGGCGAAGGAGATGCCCACCTTCCTGGGTGAGCGGGCACGGGGCAAACGCTGAGGGGCTGCTGGGAGGGCGGTGCTGGTGCGCTGGGTGGCGGCTGTACCTGTTGTTGCGGGGGGCACGGATGTTGCCGCCACCACAAGGGAGCTCCCTTCAGAGGACGAGTCACTGTCACTAATGTCCGCACGAGTCCCCGCTGTGGAGCTCCCCTCGCCCTCCGTCCCACTGGTGTATTCGGACTCCGTTGCATGGCCCTCCAGGGCCATGTGCGATGCAGCTCCCTCGTGCTCCGATGCCACTTCTCCTCCGCCTGATGATGCTAATGCACACATGAACAGGAAGACCACAAAAAAGGGGGGGGGGAGAAATAAAGACATGTTGAGTGCATGCATTGGCGACACCGTTGGCGGAGAGGACAGACACAGAAGCCCCCTGCACTACGCCGCGCACTTGGGGTCGACTACGCAATCCGTGGGACATGGCCTACAAGCCTATGGACGTCAACTGCACACATAGATGACACAGGGCCATGGATACCTGTACTTGGCACCCTACAGAGGTGGGGGGCGGGGGCACAGGGCCATGCCTTACGGAGGGGCCTAGCCTACAGAAATCGCCCTGGCCTAGGGATACCCACAGCCCTCCTCCCCCACCCAGACACCTCCACTGCGCGCAAAGTCACCAGGATTGGAGTGTACTCACCCCCTTCTGTCTGCTGTGATGTCCTCACGCGCCCATCCAAATCGGGGTGGGCCACCACCAGGATCTGGGACATCAGGGGGGTCAAAGTACGACTGGCACCCCTCCCACGTTGGGAGGCCAGCCCCAGCTGAGCCTCTGCTGTCTTCCTGCTCCAGCGTCGGATGTCCTCCCATCTCTTCCGGCAGTGGGTGCCCCGTCTGTTGTGGACCCCCAGGGTCCGGACGCCCTTGGCGATGGCACGCCAAATGTCGATTTTCTGGTGGGCGCTGACCTATGTGACATGTACAGGGAGAGAAGTATAATCATCACCTTCTGCATGCTCCATGTGAGTGGCCCCCCATCCCCACCCTTGCCATGTGGCACCTGCTCTCATCTGTCGTTTGATGCATGCCTCAATCGCTCCCCTCCCCACCATCTTTCATCCACCCCACTCAACACAGGCATTGCCCACAAAGCATGGTCCCAGTGTACTTACCTGTTGGTCTGGAGGACCGTAGAGTAGCGCATACTGGGGGGGACCCCATCCACGAGTTTCTCCAAGTCCTCCGCAGTGAAGGCAGGGGTCCTTTCCCCAGTCGCATGAGCCATTGTATCTTCCAGACCGAGGTCACAGCAGCACTTGCAGTGTAGGTCCTCTCCTGTCGAAGATCAGGTATCGAGTGATTAAGCAGATAGAAAATGGCGGTCACGCCCGCGGCGGTGCGTACCGCGGCGGTGCGTACCGCGACCGCCGGCGCACATCGTCATTGGCTCCTGAAACCCATAGGGTTCAATGTTAACCAATGCTGCTTTGCGCCGCGGTCTTCGACCGCCTACCACCACGGTGTGCCACGCCAGCGCATTGACCTCACATCCCATTGTCTCACTTCACAGGTCAGGCAGCCGCCATTTCAAGGGCCCACATGGCTTAATTTCTACTGCGTCACACACACCTAGGCCTTGCATCGACACTCATACAAGCCATACAATGCATTGGGAATCGTGTTATGTGCAAGCTGTGGGAACGTACCTGTGGGTTGATTGACTCTGTGCTCGTTGTTGTCCTTCATAGGCACCGTCCGCTGGGACATGCGAGGAGATGGATGAATCTTCCTGTGTACAGACCGCTGGTGGACCTGTCGACAATGGAGGAAAGACATGTCATACTGACATACAGGCTTGACCGAGCCAACATACAGGAACTGTGTGCCCAGCTGGAGGCTGACCTGATGTCACCCATCCACCAACCCACAGGGATCCCCCCTCTAGTGCAGGTTCTGTCAGTACTCCATTTCTTTGCAAGTGGGTCATTTCAAACAACAGTGGCCATATCATCAGGGATGTCCCATTCCATGTTTTCCAAAGTGTTGTCCAGAGTGTTGTCTGCCCTGCTCAAACACATGCGGAGCTACATCGTGTTCCCTGAGGTGGGGGATTTGCCTACAGTGAAGGGTGATTTCTATGCCCTTGGACATATTCCCAACATCATTGGTGCCATTGATGGGACACATGTTGCTAAGGTCCCTCCCAGCAGGAGTGAACAGGTGTACAGGAACAGGAAGAGTTATCATTCCATGAATGTCCAGATGGTCTGTTTGGCTGACCAGTACATCTCCCATGTTAATGCCAAGTTCCCTGGGTCAGTGCATGACGCGTACATCATGCGGAATAGCAGCATCCCTTACGTGATGGGTCAACTCCAGAGGCACCGTGTGTGGCTAATTGGTGACTCTGGTTACCCCAACCTGTCCTGGCTACTGACCCCAGTGAGGAATCCCAGGACAAGGGCAGAGGAACGGTACAATGAGGCACATGGGCGGACTAGGAGGGTGATCGAGCGGACCTTCGGCTTCCTGAAGGCCAGGTTCAGGTGCCTCCATATGACAGGTGGATCCCTAATGTACTGACCAAAGAAGGTGTGCCAGATCATCGTGGCCTGCTGTATCCCTCACAACCTGGCTTTGCGACGCCAGGTGCCTTTTCTGCAGGAGGATGGTCCAGATGGTGGTGTTGTAGCAGCTGTGAAGCCTGTGGAGAGTGAAGAGGAGGAAGGCGAAGAGGACGACATAGAGAACAGGAACACAGTAATACAGCAGTATTTCCAATGACACACAGGTAAGAATCCACACCGGCATATTACATTTACTTAAAGACTGCTACCTCTCTACTGTCTGACCTTTTCCCCCAGTGTATGGTAACTGTGTTGTGACTTTCCCTTCCGATTTCAGAGATGTGGGCCCCAGTGCGTGACATCTGCTTTGTTTCCCCATGGACTACAGCTGTGTGACAGTGGTATGTTGGCATCACAATGTAAATAAACATTTTGGCACGGTCATGTCTAATACATTTGTTCAAAATCACAGCCAGACTCCAGATTGTTTTGTGCAATAACTGTGTTTATTACAGTGCTCTAAATTGGTGGGTGGTTGCAAATCGGTGAGGGGTGATGGTGGAGGATTTTCCATGGCAGAGTCCAGACTATCAGTATCACAGGTGCATTGTCCAAATGCCTGTGGAAAGTGGTGCAGGGGCAGTTTAAGGTTGGACAGGGTGTCAATGTGGGACAGTGGGATGACAATCAGGGAGGTATCCTTTCCTGGCGGGAGTCTTGGCATCTTACTCTGTCTTCTTCCTGGATCTCAGGGCCCGCTTGCGGGGTGGTTCTCCTTCTGCAGGGGGTGGGGTTTTGGTGGCCTGTTGGTCTTGTGTGGGGGCCTCCTGTCCACTAGCGCCGGCGGAGGTGGTAGGCAGTTCTTGGTCCATGCTAGTGACAGGGGCCCTTTGTGGTGCCACAGAGTCCCGCAATGTAGTGACTACCTGATTCAGAGCCACTACGATGGTGCCCATGGCAGAACTGATGTTTCTTAGTTCCTCCCTGAACCCCATATACTGTTCCTCCTGCAGAAGCTGGATCTCCTGAAACCTGGCCAGGACCGTCGCCATCGTCTCCTGGGAGTGGTGGTAGGCTCCCATGATGGAGGTGAGGGCCTCGTAGAGAGTGGGTTCCCTGGGCCTGTCCCCCTCCTGTAGCACAGCAGCCCTCCCAGTTCCCCTGTTTCCCTGGGCCTCTGTCCCCTGGACCGTGTGCCCACTACCACTGCCCCCAGGTCCCTGTTGTTGTTGGGGTGGTGGGTTAGCCTGGGTGCCCTGTAGTGGTGGACACATCGCTGATTGACGTGTCCTGGGGACAGAGGTATGGGCCCGCTGGGTGGGTGCTGTGCTGGTTTTCCCAGAGGGGGGAAGGTCTGCTGTGGCCTGTGGCTGTCTGAGGGGAACCGACTGTCCCGCGGTCCCCGATGGGGCGGGCTGGTCATCTAGATCCAGGTCGACAGATGTGCTGTCATCACTGTGGGCCTCTTCTGGGGGTGGAGTGGACATTTGTGGACACTCCTGCGCGGTGACGTGGCGTTCGGGTCCTGCAGGGGTATAAAAGTATGGTTATTGCTTCTGTGTGTGCCATAGCGTGCAATGGGTGGGTGCCCGTGTACCCCAGTGCTGGCATTCCCTTGTGGGGGCTGTTGTGACAGTGGTTTGGGGGGGGGATGGGTATGTGCAGTGGGCATACTTTGGTGATGGGTGTCCATGCTTTGTGGACGCATGCAGGGCTTGGGGTTGGGATGGGTGGGTTGTGATGGTGAGACATTTGCAAGGAGTAGGTGTGATGGGGGTGAGGGTGGGGGTATGAGTTGGCATGCTGGTGGGGTGGGGGGGATGAAGTAGTGAAGATTTCACTTACCAGAGTCCTTTCCTCCAGATACTCCTGTGTGGCCCTCAGGATGCAGGATCGCCAAGACCTGCTCCTCCCATGTTGTATTTTCTGGGGGAGGAGGTGGGGGTCCGCCGCCAGTCCGCTGCACCGCGATGTTGTGCCTGGATACCATGGAACGCACCTTCCCCGTAGGTCGTTCCACCGCTTCCTGATGTCGTCCCGATTTCTTGGGTGCTGTCCCACAGCGTTGACCCTGTCCACTATTCTTTGCCATAGCTCCATCTTCCTGGCAATGGTGGTGTGCTGCACCTGTGTCCCGAAGAGCTGTGGCTCTACCCGTACAATTTCCTCCACCATGACCCTGAGTTCAGCCTCCGAAAACCTGGGGTGTCTTTGCGGTGCCATGGGGTGGTGTGGGTGATGTGTGGGGTGGATTGTGTGGTGCTAAGTGTGGTGATTTGTATTGTTGTGTTGTGTGAAGTGCGTGCTAATATTGCTGGGTGACAGTGAATTGGGCGTCTGGGTGCTCAGATCTCTTTTCTCTGTGCGTGTTCACCAGTCTCTAGGAGTGGGGGTTTGTGGGTGATGTGGGTGTGTGTTTTATATTGTGTTGGGTGTGTGGGAGTGTTGTTTGTATGTGTATCAGGTGTGTGTATTTTGAATTGTCCAATGTGGCTGTGTTTTGGAGGTGTGTGTGTATTTTGAGCGCGGCGGTGTGTACCGCCAATGGAATACCGCGGTTGAAAGACCGCCGCGTGGATTCGTGGGTTGTGATGGCATGGGCGTATTTCTGTTGGCGTGGCGGTGGAGGTTTGGTCATCGCCAGTTTCTCGCTGACCTTTGGTGTGGCGGACTTTTGTGGATGTCTGTATTTTGGGGGTTTGCCTGTTGTGGGTCAGAATGACCGTGGCGGTTTACCGCGACCGCTGCGGTGTTATGGCGGTCTTCTGCACAGCGGTAAGCGCCTTTTACCGCCGAGGTTGGAATGACCCCCAAAGTGTCTCCTTCAAAATTACAATTCTGCTAGAAGAAAGTGAAATATTTGGGTCACCAAATAGAGAAAGGGTCGAGAAGAATCATGAAAGAAAGAATAACAAGTGTGCTTCAAATGAGTCCACCCAAGACAAGAAAAGAGGTAAGAAAGTTTTTGGGAATGGTGAGCTATTGTCGCCAATGGATTCCCAATTTCTCAGCTCTAGCCAAACCTTTACTGAAACTGACAAAGAAAGATGCGCTGGATGAAATAGTGTTGAAAAGAGATGAAATGGATGCTTTTATTGAATTAAAGGAATGCATGTGCAGAGCTCCAGCTTTAGGTATGCCTGATTACACAAAGCCGTTCACATTGTTTTGTCATGAACGTGATGCATGTTCCTTGTCTGTCTTGACTCAAGCCCATGGTGGCATAAACAGACCAGTAGCATATTTTTCAGCTACTTTGGATCCAGTCGCAGCAGCCTTACCAGGATGCTTGCGTGCTGTAGCAGCAGTTGGTATAAGCCTAAATCAGAGTGAAGGAATAGTGATGGGACATCCTTTAACAGTCATGGTCCCTCACTCAATCGAAATACTTTTGACACGTTCCCGAACACAGCACATCACCGGTGCTAGGCTTACAAGGTACGAGACAATAATTTTGGGATCACCCAATGTGCAGCTGAAAAGGTGCACTACGTTGAATCCAGAAACCTTGTTTCCCAGTGAAAATTTCGAAATTGAGAACACCGAAGACATCGAGCAAGACTGTCTTCAGGTGACTGAATTGTGTACAAAACTGAGACCTGATATCAAAGACACCCGATTGGAAGAAAATTATCAAATTATTTTTGTTGATGGTTCATATTTAAGAGATGCACTAGGAATATTGAAAGCAGGATATGCTGTATGTACAATAACAGGTGTTCTGGAAGCCTCTTGGCTTCAAGGAGTTTACTCTGCACATGTAGCGGAACTAGTAGCCCTTACTAGAGCTTGCCAACTATCCGCATTAATGAAAGTCACCATTTACACTGACAGTCAGTACGGATTTGGAATAGTGCATGATTTTGGACAATTGTGGTCACAGAGAGGCTTCATGACCTCTTCAGGATCACCAGTGAAAAATGGTGAAAGAATAAGAGAATTGTTACATGCCATCCAGTTACCAGGAGAAGTAGCAGTGGTAAAATGCAGTGCACACTCAAAATCACAAGACTTTGTTTCTTTGGGAAATGGATATGCAGATCAAGTCGCAAGGTTTTGCGCATTGAATTGTATATTGCTCAGAGACGAATGGAACTTGAACCAAATGAATCCTTTGCTCTAAAAATTGTAGATACAATCAAAGAATTGAAATTCCTACAAAATAATGTCAGTAAGGATGAGAAACTCTCATGGAGCAAACTACAATGCATAAAGAAACCAGATGATTTGTGGGTTTCAAGTGAAGGGAGATTGGTTCTGCCAGACAGTCTTTTAACACAATTAGCCAGGTTGTATCATGGACAGGCCCACCTTGGAAGGGATGCCATGATTAGATTATTCAAAATTGATTGGTTTAATCCCAAATTCCGTCAAGTTGCTGAAACAGTTTGCCATAGTTGCGTCATTTGCCAACAAATGAACGCAGAGAAGGGAACAGTAGTAAATTTGAGCCACATTGATAGAGCAGGTGGGCCATTCAGCAGGATACAAATGGATTTCATTGAGATGCCTATGCATGCAGGCTTGAAGTATGTGTTGGTGATTGTGTGTATTTTTAGTCACTGGATTCAAGCATACCCTACACGCAGAGATGACAGTCTCACAGTCGCAAAACTACTCTTGAGGGAACTAATACCACGTTTCGGATTCCCGATCTCTTTAGAATCAGAGAGGGGAAGTCACTTCAATAACGAAGTAATCAAATTACTGTGTGCAGCACTGAACATTGAACAAAAATTGCATTGTAGCTACCGCCCTGAAGCATCAGGACTAGTGGAACAAATGAATGGCACATTGAAATCGAGGATGGCGAAAATATGCGCATCCACAAACTTGAAATGGCCTGATGCGTTGCCTTTGGTGTTAATGTCAATGAAAAACACACCTGATAGAGAAACTGGACTATCGCCGCATGAAATCCTCATGGGCAGAGCCATGAGACTTCCAGCAGTTCCTGCAAATGCTCTTGTAAATATTACTGATGATATGGTATTGGACTACTGCAAAGTTCTGGCTGATGTGGTCCGCTCTTTTTCTCACCAGGTGGAGGCAACCACCTTGCCACCGATCCAAGGTCCAGGACACGCGCTGAAAGCAGGTGACTGGGTCGTGATAAAGAAGCACGTGAGGAAGTCGTGTCTGGAACCCCGTTGGAAAGGACCTTTTCAAGTGATTCTGACAACTACCACCGCTGTGAAGTGTGCAGGAGTTCCCAACTGGATTCACGCCAGTCACAGAAAAAGGGTGACGTGTCCCACAGAAGAGGAAATTGAAGCACTGAAGTTACCAGCAACTGACAGGAAAGTACCAAGCATTGAGACAGAACAAAGAGAGCCTGAGAGCGAACAAGCCGAAATCAAGACAGAAGAAACATTTTCTGAGGAAGACGCAGTCGATCCTTTTGAGGACAACAGAGAAGAAGCCTCAGGAAGCGACAAAGATCCTGAAGGTGACAAAGATCTTGTCACAAGTGAAGAAGCAGGAGAGCCTAATAAGAGGAGGGCTTTCCCAGAAGCAGACGATACAGGAAAAGAAGGAGAAAACCTGATTGACCTCCTAGGGGAAGGAGACAAGACAGAACAGAGTGAAATCATTCAAGTTCTTCCAGAACCAGTTGCAGGTCCATCAGGTGAAAGCAGCATGAAACGAAGACAGAGCATATCGCCAGTGAAGTCAAAGACTAAAGAATCATTCAAAGAAAATGAAGGGCCAAAGTTGAAGGAGAAAAGAAAAGAAGTGTCTATCGTAATAACAACACCGAGTGAAGAAAAAGATACAGCCAAAGAGCAAGACATAAGCGAGAGATAATCAAAAGGAGATGCAAAATTGAAAAGGAAAAGAATACTGAGTAGAAGATATTCTGGTCCAGAGTGGGCATACACAGCCACTAATGATTGGTCAGATGAATTTCTATCTCTCAGTCTTGAAAACGAAGAAGCAGGACGTCACTTTGGTACTTGAAAAGTGAAATTTCATGAACATTACCGAATAAGACATTGACAACCTGATTGACTTTTGAACCGGATAAGACATTGATAACTTGATTGACTTTGAAACCAATTTTGAGACAAAGCTGCTAAACCGATAAGAGACTAAGGGCCAGATGTAGCAAAGGGTTTTTCCCATTCTGTGCCAATGGGAAAATGTGTTCGTACATATGGCCCCTAAGCTGCTAAAGAAAACCGTGTGAAAATTGAACTCGTTCAGCTTTATATATATCTGCAAATTTGATTTGATAAAGTGTCTTCAACTTTCTGATTCTATATAGATCATGTCAGGCGGTACTACAAAAGGACACAAAATGAAATGTTGTAAATACATGTGTATAGGTCTAATAACTGCATGTGTACTAATAATTATAGCAATAGTTTTTGAAATGCATGGAAAGAATGAAAGAGACGCGAATGATGCTTCTACTTCTAAAACTCCTACTGAATTAACTCCTTTGCAGAAACTCGAACAAGACGAGAAATATTTGCATGACAAGAAAGAGCTTTCTTCTAACGTCTTCTATCGCTTGCTGACTGAGTATGTTGAGACAATGGATGCGAAAGATTGTTATGTGTGCACACAAATACCTACCTCAGTAATAGAAGGAGTGACATATCATAGCATGCCTCTTACGTATGGAATTTCATGTAGTTTGTTACTAACCAGATTCTATAACCAGGAGAATATTCAATACTTTTATTCCAATCATGATGTTGTATTTCCATATGTCCCCATAATTGAATATTTGAGTAAAACAGCAAGAGATAATTATATTAAATTAATTAGAGGTTTCTTTGAACCATTATTGCCTTTTCCTGTAGTCCACGCTCATAGAGACAACCTTACATGCCTACTTTCACCTGTAGAGAAAAGCTTTTTAGAACACACTGAAGATAGGAGAAAAATGGTAAAGGAGAAATTAGGAAGGGAACTACACAAAAGGACATCTGTAGATAACTATGCTTTTGCCGCAATAAAGACACAAGGGAAATTAGCTTTAGATGCATTACATATAGGGAAACTTTGCATATATAGACCTAAATCATATTATGACACAATCTTTGTGGGAATGATTGAATGTAAACATACGTTTTCGTTTCAGGCTAAGTGGACGTTCATGCTGAATGGACAAGACCCAGTTATTCCAGGGGTATATTATATTTGTGGACTTAATACCTATTATCGTCTTCCTAAAGGATGGTATGGGATGTGTTATTTGGGAATAGTATTTCCAAAGATTAACAACTGGATGACTTAAAGAAATTTCCAAAGCTGTCTGAATCACATTGCATTCAGAAAAGGGAGACAGCTTCTGGTGTGGTAGGAGATATATTTGGAGCGATGATTCCTTCAGCAGGAGTCATATTGAATTCAATTAAAATACGAAAGTTGTCAACTATTGTGGATAACATGCTGACAAAATTCTCAGGAGCCATAATCTTGATTGATGCCGAACTTGCTGCAGAAAGAGCTATGACTCTTCAAAACCGGCTTGCTTTAGATATTCTTTTAGCAAAGAATGGAGGCGTTTGCAAAATGCTTAGTTGTTCTTACATTCTGACCAACAGTGGGCAAATCAGGAAAATGCTTACAAATTTAACTAACGAGAGTGCAGATTTGAAAGAATTGAAGGAACCAGGAGTATGGGAAAAGGTTGGAAAAGGATTTGCGTCTGTGGGAAATTGGCTCAGCAACGGTTGGAACAGAATATCACTGAAAATAGTAAAAGGAATATTAATAATATTAATTTGTTTATTAGGTATTTGGGGAATATGTGAAGCTATTAAAACATTGAAATCAAGAAGCAAGAGGAGAAGAGAAGTTAAAGAACAATATAAAATAGTAGAAATATACAGAGAAAAATCAAAGGGAACAAAAAGGAAGAGGGAATTGACTGAAGTGCCAAATTACAGAATTTTAATGAGATAAAATTTGTGATGGAAGATTTGATGTGATGACATAATTAGTCATCAGAGGAGGGATTGATGAAGCAGAAAAAAAAAGACTAACAAATATTCATATATCATGTAACAAAATCATATAAGGTAGTGTGATTTTAGCAAAGAAAATAATGTAGGTGGGAAAATGTGCCCACGAGATAGTTTGCCATTATTATAAATGAGCTTAATTAATCATGAAGAATCATTAAATGTAGTAATCCGTCATAATTGCAAATGTATTCTATGATTTTCTTGTTGAAACTGTTATATGCTTAGCTTACATTTAGCAGAGGCTTTGGCCTAGTTTGCCTGGTCTCAAATTTAACTGCGTGGTTTTCACTTGTATAAACAAAGACACATTTTTACTTTAAGGTTGTATTTTTCCAGTAGAAATGAATAATACACTTATCTCAAGGTTTCTTGCTAGGCTAGTTTCATCCCTTTTGAAGCAAGGTCAGCTTCTGCAGGTGCAGACAATAAAAGCTCTGATATAGAATTAATTGGCAAACTTTGTTGCAACTTGTGTTCCAAGGCTCCAAGGACATCTTATGCATAAATGAGTACTAAGAGAAAGACACTATTCATTGGTCAAAAGGAAGCCACCCTATGAACCCTCCAATGGAAGACCCTGAAGAATTTGGAACGTTTCTTACTGAAACCCACCGGACAAAGAGAAGTCAGCCATTTTTCCTTGATGCCATTTTGAAGCCTGATTCAAGATGCCATTTTTAAATGACACCCTGATGCCTTTTCTCTGTCGCAGAGAAAGAGACTTTAAGAATTCTCACCCTAGAGACTTTAACTTTAATTTTGCCCCGTCTTACCCATGCAGTAACTTTTGCCCCATTTTCCTTGCTGCCGCAAGGAAACTTGCTTTAACTTTGCCCCTTTGAAATCTGCCCCATGCTGATCGAACGGTACCTGAAGGACGAAGAATTTTCCTTGAATGCTGATTGTATTTGGTAAATATGAAAGGATAATTGTATTATGCATTGTGTTTTCCTTCTTAGGTACCAACTGTTTATTTTGATAGGGCCCAAGCTAGAAGTTTTCTAAATTTGTGTTGACTAAATTCGTTTTGCATGAAGCCCCACATGCCAATGCTAATTAGAGGTTAGTTGAGGTATTCATCTGATGCACCATGCTAATTTGAAATCTTGTTATGCTGACCGATGTATGCAATTAGTCAAATTCAGTTACTTATATTAGTGATTTGCATTGCTGTAACCAAGTGCATTATAATCCAGATTTTGCGTAGATTGTGTTTCTTCCGTCGCTATGGACAGCTAGTAATGTTCGTATATGTATATCACTTGATTTTGAGACTTACTTATATCGTGCTAGCTTTGTTAATATAGGGAAATAAATTCATTAACTTTTAATAAACTGGTGTGGTTATTCATGACTGAAAGGTCATGTTGCGTCAAAATACTGATTATTATTTATTCCTAATGTGTTGTTTGATCTATTAATTGAGTATTGGGTATTGATAATAATGGTTATTAATTATTGATTCGAGTGATCCGACTATTCTTGGATGAGGAGAACCCAACTCGGTTAAAAGGTTCACGGACCTCCGGCATGTCCAAGTATAAGAAATTTATAAAGACTGGATGTGCTATCACCAGCACCCTCCTTGCACTCAACACCTGACGATCACATGCCTGCTTCCTGGCCTCCCCTAAGCACACCCAGGGACCCTTCACCTGCCAGACCTGCAGCTTCACCAGCCTCCAAACCGCCAACCCACCCACTGAGTCAGACCACAACTACTTTCGATGCATCCTACTAAACACCCCCTCCACACGCAAACACGCCGTCAAACTCTGGGACCGGCTAGACACCTCCACCCCGGACGTCGCCTTCCTGACGGAGACCTGGATGAACGCCTCCTCTGCCCCGGACATCGCCATAGCCATTCCGGATGACTACAAGATCATCCGCATGGATCGCACCAACGGAGTCGGAGGCGGAATCGCCATAGTCCACAAGAACACCATCAGGGTCACGACATGTACTGAAGACACCCTCAGCACCGCCGAACACTTGCACTTCCAGATCCACACCAACCCCAACACACCCCAACACCACCCTCAGAGTAACTCTCATCTGCAGACCCCCCGGACCACAGCCTCAGTTCTGCGACTCCATCGCCGACCTCATCAGCAGGCATTCCCTAGCCTCTGCCGACTACATTCTCCTCGGTGACCTGAACTTTCACCTGGAGAACAACAACAACTCCAACTCCACCACCCTAATCGACAACCTCGCCACCCTCGGACTCAGGCAACTTGTCACTGCACCAACACAGTCTGCCGGCCACAACGTGGGACCCTGTCTTCTCGGCTACCCCAACGTCACCTTCAGCCATACCACCAAACTTCAATGGACTGACCACTGCTGCATCCACTTCACCTTCCGGAAATCCAACACAACACCCAACAGATCTCCTGCCGCAACTGGAGCAAGGTCAGACAAGACTAGCTGAACACCAGCCTCGCCCGAAACCACCCACCAAACCCACCAATCCCGACCTCGCAGCCTGCAACCTCTGGCGCTGGATCGATGACTGCGCCGACACTCTTGCCCTGCTCAATAAACCCTCCACCAGAGGCACCAACAAGAGACCCAGCTGGTTCAACTCGGACCTTCGAACCTCCAAGCAAACCTGCCGGAAACTGGAGAGAAAATGGCTCCATGAACAGACACCGGACAACCATGCTGCCTTCAAGAACGCCATCCGCAAACACCATCACCTCATCAGATCTGCCAAGAAAACCTCTTTCAAAGACCGCCTTGACAACAACGCACACAACAGCAAGGAGATCTTTAACATTGTGAAGGAACTCTCCAACCCCAGCTCAAACAAAATCCTACCATCACAAGACCTCTGCAACCCCCTCGCCACCTTCTTCCACCACAAGATCACAGACATCCATGATAGCTTCAACAGCCAGACCACCCTGTCAACCACCAACTGCTCAGATTCTCCACCCACCTTCAACTACGACCCCCTGCTCATCTGGGCAAACGTGAATGTAGATGACACAATCAAAACCATGAGCACTATCCACTCTGGATCACCGTCAGACCCATGCCTGCATCACATCTTTAACAAAGCAAGCACCACCATCGCACCCCACCTCCGCAAAGTCATTAACATCTCCTTCGAGACCGCGACCCACCCCGAGAGCTGGAAGCATGCTGAGATCAATCCCCTACTCAAGAAACCCCTGGTGGACCCGAGAGACCTCAAGAATTTCCGTCCCATCTCCATGCTCCCATTCCCAGCCAAGGCCGTTGAGAAGATCGTCAACAGACAACTGACCCACTCCTAGAAGAAAACAACATCCTGGACCCATCCCATTCAGGGTTCCGCAGCAACCACAGTACCGAAACTGCCCTCTTTGCCACCACCGATGACATCAGGGCCCTGCTTGACAACGGCAAAACAGCGGCCCTCATCCTCCTGGACCTCTCTGCCACCTTCAACACCGTCTGCCACCGCAGCCTACGCACATGCCTTCACAACGCAGGGATCTGGGACAAAGCTCTGGAGTGGACCACCTCCTTCCTCTCCGGCAGAACCCAGAGCGTCCACCTCCCCCTTTCTGATCCGAAGCCTCCAAGATCATCTGCGGTGTCCCCCAAGGATGGTCCCTCAGTCCTACACTATTCAACGTCTACATGGCCCCGCTCACCCACGTCACCCAGCTACACAACCTCAACATCACCCAACTGATTCTCTCCCTCACCAAGGACCCCCTCACCGCCAAATCCAAACTTCACGAAGGAATGAAGGCCGCCGCTGAATGGATGAGGAGCAGCAAACTGATGTTGAACTCAGGTAAGACGAAAGTCCTCATCCTCGGCACCAATCCCTCAGCCTGGGATGACTCCTGGTAGCCGACCACTCTGGGAGCAGCCCCGACACCCAACCCCCACACACGCAACCTGGGCGTCATCCTCGACTCAACACTCTCCATGACCAAGTAAGTCAGCGCCGTCTCCTCATCCTGCTTCAACACCCTCCGTATGCTCCGCAAAATCTACAGTTGGATCCCCACAGATACAAGAAGAACAGTCACCCAGGCCCTTGTCAGCAGTAAACTTGACTACGAAAACGCCCTCCACGCAGGAGCCCCGGCCAAACTCCTCAAACGACTGCAACGCATACAAAACCCCTCCGCAAGCCTGATTCTCGATGCACCCCACCACAGCCACATCACTCCCCACCGGAGAGACCTACACTGGCTCCCCGTCAACAAAAGGATAACCTTCAAGCTCCTCACCCACGCGCACAAGGCGCTCCACAACACCAGTCCAGCCTCCCTCAACAGACGACTCACCTTCTACACCCTGTCCTACCAACTCCGCTCAGCCGACCTCATTCTCGCCACCATCCCCCGCATCTGAAGAGCAACCACCGGAGGCAGATCCTTCTCCCTCCTTGCCGCCAAGAGCTGGAACTCCCTCCCTTTGCTCCTACGACAGACAGAAAACCTGCTGACTTTCAGGAAGCGCCTCAAAACCTGGCTATTCGAGCAGTAGCAGCACCCTCCTCCCCTCAGTGCCTTGAAACTCTTACGGGTGGGTAGTGCACTCTACAAATACATTGATTGATTGATTGATATGCCATTCTACTCTACTGTAGTCTATATCACTTTCCAATATTGTATGACACCCCACTACACTTCTGTACAACACGGTACTCCAGCTTATTACATTTTATTTGACTGTATGCTACAGTCCACTCCACTGCACTCCAAGCCACTATAGTCTATGGCACAGCACTCCACTCCACCCTATGACACTTTAAACCACTCTACACTTCCACAATCCAATGTACTTCACTTCACTACTCAACTGTACTGTTTCCCACTCTACACCACTGTACTATAATCCATTCTATGCCTCTCCACTGTCTGACACTCTACTCCATTGTGTGCAACTTTACTCTACAACACTTTACTACACTCTAGGCCACTCTACTCCACTCTATGCCCATCCTCTCTAAGCCACTGTACTACACTGTGTGATACTCAACAGCATGCCACTCAACTTCTCTTTATGATACACCAATCCACTATATGACATAACACTCCACTTGATGATACTCTACTTCACCCTACTCCACTATAAAATACTCTACTCCACTCTGACAGTCTATGACACACTGCTCTACTGTTTGACATGTCATTCCCCTCTACAACTTGCTGCTCCAGTCCATGATACTTGACTGCACTATATGAGACACCATACAAGTGCACTATATAACACTGTACAATACATTACTACACTCTACTCTACTCCACTTGATTTAGTAACACTGTGTGATACTCAACAGCATGCCACTCAACTTCTCTTTATGATACACCAATCCACTATATGACATAACACTTCACTCTATGACACTCACCTCCACTGTACTCTATAACATTCCACTTGATGATACTCTACTTCACCCTACTCCACTATAAAATACTCTACTCCACTCTGACAGTCTATGACACACTGCTCTACTGTTTGACATGTCATTCCACTCTACAATTTTTTGCTCCAGTCCATGATACTTGACTGCACTATATGAGACACCATACAAGTGCACTATATAACACTGTACAATACATTACTACACTCTACTCTACTCCACTTGATTCCAATCTACAATACTCAAGTCTATGACAATAGACTTTACGACACTCTATTCAAATGTACTGTAAAACGTTCAACATAACTCTCCACTTGCGACACTACACAACGTGATACACAGTTTTTTACAATTTTTTTTTAAAAAGCATAGAAATTCAATTAAAAAACCAAAGGTTAAAACTCAGTTATAGTTAGGAAAACCAAGTTTAAACTATAAAAATGCAAAAGTTATACTTGTAACTTTTATTTACAATGTATCCACCACCTTCAAATTATTATAAGTAGTGGATCTCATTACACACTCTTTTCAGCTCCCTAACTAGACAACACTATCATGCACTAAAGTAATTATTACTTGTGCCCCCACATTCATAGTTTTCTCATCAACAATTTTATAGCAAATGTTGCAGGAATATCAGTGATATCGTAGAAGATGTTATGAATTTTGTAATATGTGGGGTAATTAGCAGTGCATGGTGAGAGCGTGAGTTATAGTTACCTTCAGGGCACAATTTATAGTTACTCGAAATAACTAACTATAACTGTTGAATTTCTATGTTTTTTGTGAGTAAAATCTGAACCTTACTATAACGTCCTTAACATCTAGTTAATTAGTTAAATGGATCTCAGAAGTTTTAGCTTTGATCTGTTTATTATGGAAAGTTATAACAAGGGGTTTGACCTATTTATTGTGAAATTAAGATATTAAAGCAAATAGGCATTAAAGGGTGGATTAGTATAAGCAGTGAAGCCAGTAGACAGGCATTCTATCACATGGAATATCAGCGATAAAAGGGGTAGACAAAGGTTTGGTGGTGGGCGCCCCATATGACAAATACTAAAGATAGAAGATTTACACTAGGATAATCCTTGTTAGGCCCTTTTTGGGTAATGTCTTACCACCTGTAATTCACTGCACATTCATAATTCTAACACTGTTTACTTAATGCTGCCTTGTTGGAAAGTTTATGAGTATGAGTTGGTTATGGTAACATGCTGGCGATAAAGTCCTATGTGCCTAACTTATTAATTAGGATAAGTGATGTCCAGTACCCTACAGCTGATCTGTTTATTATGAAAAGTTACAACTAAGTAAGGCTTGACTTACTTATTGTGAAATGGAAATGTTAAAGGCAATAGGTGTTTAATGATTAACTGTTGTTCCACTGTGTCAAAACCTAAATACAGATATTTTGTTACATGGAATATCACAGATTACCATAGTAGGTGAAGGCCTTGGTGGTGGTTGCCCCCGCTGACACATCCTTTAGGTAGAAGATTTGCACTGTTAGTATTCCTATTGGGTCCTATAACACGAAATGCATGTTTTGCCAGCTGTAATGTTTTTACATTTTTACAGTTTTATGACTGTGTGACTGGTGGTTACCTTATGGAAAAGCTTATACTTAAATATGCAGGCTTGATTTTGTTATGGTGCAAAACCAATTTTAAAGGATGTATACCTGAATGCTTACTTGAGAATTTTTTTGTAGATGCCATAGGGTCTTTAATTCCCTCGCAGGGAGTGAAGAAGTCCTTTCAACTATGTCTCCCTCATATCATCTTGAGGGCTAATCAATTTGGAGCCCCCAGTCCCAGCGGCCTCCCACAGGCACTGTTCAAACAGGATCCTCTTTTTTGGGCCAATCATTTTGCCCACCTGTTTGAGCACTGCCTCCTGACCTCAACAATTCCTGAGTTCTGGCGTGGTGCCATCCTTCATCCTCCATATAAAAGTGGTTCAAGGTCAGACCCCGCCAATTTTAGGATGATAGCCCTGCTGGACAACGAGGCTAAGTTGTATGCTAGCCTCTTGTTGCAGGATCTTCATGCCTGGGCTGAATCAAAGTCTTTAATTCCCATTGTCCAAACAGGGTTTTCTGCTGGCTCGGACATTTCGACTCATTTATTAGCACTTTCTATTCTGATCGACAGGGCGATTTAGTCAGGTTTGATGTTGAATTGTTATTTTGTGGATTGTTATTTTGTGGATTGGATCCCCCGAAGTGCCCTGTGGGTTAAACTACAAAACTGGGGCATCTCTCAGGTACTCCTAGGTGTTAATATAGAACTCCATACAAATACCTGGGTCCGTATTAAGCTTGGTGATGGGTGCTCTATTTCTAGAAAAATTCCCACCACCTATGGTGTGAAACAGGGCTGTGTGCTTGCTCCCCTTCTTTTTAATCTGTTTATTTCAGATATGTCAACATCTCTTGATGCTGTTAACTCTCATCCCCCCAAGATTGTCAGCTTTAGGCTTAGTCATCTGCTTTATGCCGATGATCTTGCATTATTTAGTTACACCAAGATTGGCCTTCAACGGCTGTTTAACCAACTTGCATCTTATACTTCTGTGAATCAATTGGAAGTTAATTTGCTTAAAACAAAAGTAGTTTCCTTTGGAAGGAAAAAACATTTGGGCTCTAGTTGGTATTATGAAAGCTGTAAACTTGTTTCAGACCAGTCTTACAAATACTTAGGGGTACACTTTGATTCCAGGGGCAGTTTGTTAAACATAAGAAGGAAATTGAACTCAAACCTGTGGCAGTGCAGGTAGCCTTCTCCAAATTATATAAAGTTTTAAAGGGGCCGATCCTTCTTCCCCTAATGGAAGTTATGAGAGCAAAGATTATCCCCTCACTGGCCTACGGTCAAGAAATTTCGTTGGGCAAAGGTTCTTGCCTATTAAATAGGCTGGTTAATAAAATCTATAAGAGAGTCTTTCACGTCCCGCGTCTTGCTTCACCCCTGCAGGTACGGTTGGAATTTGGGCTTCCGGATTTGGTGGCAGTTGATGCTGGTGCTTTTCTGAAGCTTTGTTATAAGCTGCGTCAGGCTACAGATGGTCACCTGTAGGCAGTCTTGTGGCAAGAAATTAGTGAGTCAAAATAAAAGGGTACTTATTCTCATTTCTTGGTTGAATGTAAACAGCGATTAGGTGCTGGTGATCTTTGGCCAAGTAATCCCCCCTATTCTCTGTTTAAACTAGATATAAAAAGGTCTATTCAACTGTATTCGTTTCACTCAGATTGTTTCCTCCAACGAAAGCATGCCTGGGCAGTAATTGAATCCCTTAAGACAGGTATGTCTTTTAGCTTTCTTTCCTGCTCCTATAGGTTTTGGTTGAAAAAAAGCCCTTATGGCCTTAAGGATGGGCCACTGGGGCATTTTAAAACATCTACCCCAATGGCAGCTATCACCCAAGGATGGTGTGACATGCAAAGGATGTAGTAATGCGAACTAAACTATTGATGACGGGGTTTGTCTGTGCCCAGCTTTACTAAAGGAGTGTCGATTTCTGCTTCGGAGTAAATGGAACGAACTGGGAATTTGCTCCGGTCGACAGGCTATCATCCAGTCTTTGGACCCAGCCAACTGAATGTTAAATGTGTTATTGATTAAATTTATTAAAATTGTACTATCAAAATTCAATAGCACTGCGAGCAATGGATGAGCATCATCAGAATTTTTTCCACGCTCTTGCCATACTGCCCGTTATTGGTCAGGTTGGGGAGTTCCAACGGTATATGTTGGTATTTAGAGTAATCACTATTTAATGCACCATGGGCCAGATGTAGCAAGGGTTTTGCGCCTCACAAACGGCGAATATCGCCGTTTGCGAGGCGCAAAAGCCTCTACGCGATGCAGAAACGCATTTTGCGAGTCGGAACCGACTCGCAAAATGCGTTTCCGTCTCGCAAATAGGAAGGGGTGTTCCCTTCCTATTTGCGACTCGCACGCGATGCAAGTTCATTTGCGACCGCGAAAGTGGTCGCAAATAAACTCGCAGTTACCATCCACTTGAAGTGGATGGTAACCCATTCGCAAACGGGAATGGGACCCCTTGCCCTTTGTGAATGATCACAAAAATAATTTTTCAGAGCAGGTAGTGGACCACTGCCTGCTCTGAAAAAAACCAAAACAAAAGGTTTTTGTTTTTTTTTCTAAGTGCAGCTCGTTTTCCTTTAAGGAAAACGGGCTGCAGATAGAAAAAAAAAAATGCTTTATTGCAAAAGCAGTCACGGACATGGAGGTCTGCTGTCTCCAGCAGGCCACCATCCCCGTGAGTGCCCATACTCGCAATGGGGTCGCAAACTGTGACCCACCTCATTAATATTAATGAGGTGGGTCTTTGCGACCCCATTGCGAGTCGCAGAAGGTGTCTGAGACACCTTTCTGCATGGCAAACTGCGAGTTGCAATTTGCGAGTCGCAATTTGCTTTGTTCCTACATCTGGCCCAATGTGCTTTAGGGCTTGTGCCGCATGTATTTTTCATTTTATGTATTATGTGGGGTTCTGGGCTTGATGGTTCGTTTTATCTTTATATTTCAGGATTGTTTTACATTTCCAGGCAGGAATGTCCTCTTTTAATATGTCATGCGTGTTTAAATCAAGGCGGGTGTTTTTAGCAGGAATTCAGTTTTGATTGTATTGTATTTTCGACTGCTTTTTTGCTTTTTTGTTTATTTGTATTGGATTTTATTATCTCCATAATAAAACTATTCATTTACACTATGACACTTGTTAAAGTGTGTAAATGGGTATTTTGTTACGTAGAATTTCACAAATTACCTTAGTAGATAAAGGTGTTTATTGTTGATTACACCCTGTGACAAACCCTGTAGGTAGTAAATTGTTACTGTGATAAACCCTGATAGACCCAATTATGAGAGCCTGGCAGTGTTTGTAGTTTGCCAGTCTCTGTTGCAAAAACAAATATAGAGACAAATACATGGAAAAATACATACATGCGTAAACTTGGCTACATAGAGTGCTATGGATAAGCCTTCATATGCCATTGGTCTGTTCCAGTGTCATTAATATTGTTTCTGCCCATGCCAGAAGACAGCATTGGACCATGAATTAACCTAGTTAGCCACTGACTGTGTTGCCCTCTGGGTGACAGCAATTTGCCTGCTCACATGTGCACATCTGCCTAGAATGAGGGTGCTTTACAGCAAGGGCTAATGAATAATTCCTTTTGTTTTCCATTTTCTCCCTTTCTTGGTAGCCTTTTATTTATGTATTTCATTTTCAGAGAGCATCCTACAACTCCTTAGAAATGGAAGAGATGTGGCCTAAAGGCTAGAGGTGCTGACTTTGGAACTGGAGCACCAGGTTGGGGTCTGGAGTCTGCTCAACGTCCTGTGATTCTGGTCACATCTCTTAATACCCCTGTGCCTTAAAAAACAAGCATGGCAAAGCAAGAATTCCTGGCTACTTTATAAGTCAAAGTGCTACTTCTTTGATTGCCAAGTTTGTGTCTGTATGATTTTGTAAGAAGGTGAATGTAAGAATGATGCAGAGTATAGAGGAGGTGAATAGGACTGAGTGGGGACCCATCATGACTGAGTGACTATTGGGAACACTTTCCTCCAGAGATGTCCTTTGGGGCACCAGTTGTCCACTAAATAAGTGGACCCACTTCTAAGAAAGGTTATTATGGTAGTGTACGATGTATGTGTGTGGCGTGATATGAATGATTAAATAAATAGCCAGTCACCCTTTGCCAAAAGGTTATTAATAGGGACATACTAATCCTGATGAAAGCCACTTGATTGGGGTATGTGGCAGAAACAAATTAATCACACTTAGCGCAAAGAGGGATAGTAACTCCAACTAGCCTGTTTACCTCTGTTTTTAACCTTGCCAGACAGACCTATGAATAAATACTGATTTCAGCACCATGTAGGCAGTTTGCATCCTACACCCTTTTTCCTTATAAAGTGCTCCCTTGTAAGGAACAAGGTCACATCATACATGTATGATGTGACCCTCAGAGAGTCAAGAAGAACTCAGATGTCACTGGATAACATTCAGTGAGTGAGAGTTCCTTTAAGGAAATGGTATTTCCCCTATATCCAGTGGTCCCACCCTAAATGACTCAAGGTTAACTCTCTCTTGATTGTGAGAATGTAAGAATGATTCAACAGTTGAATTTATGAGGGAATGCACTGATGTAGGCTGAACTACTGCCTACTCCAATGCTATGTTTTTGAGTATTGTTGGTGGTATGATCCGTGCAGCATTTGTTTGGCTGAAATACTGTTGAAATACTGTTAAGTAAGTGCACATGCCTACTTAATAGCATCTGTGAGCTTCATAGTTTCCTGGAAAAACCCACCACTTGCCACTATGTAGAGACATGGGTTTCATGGCTCTGGTACAATAGCATACCCCACTATAATATGTTCTTTGTTTCCAAAGAAAGCCCTAGAAAGTGCTGGAGAGCTGACTGCATGTGTGGCTCTTAAACACCAAGGCCCTTATTTATGAAGCCTTTGTGTTATCCAAGCGTCAAGCAAGTTGACGCAAGAACACCACAAAGGTTTCAGTAATATTTACAAAGCTACGCAAGGCCAGATTTGCATGGCCTCATGTGGCTTTGCAAAGAAATGTAATGTAAGGCAGCTGCTTGCCCTGGATTACAGGCCTTATTTATGAAAGGGTTGCATCGCTGTTGTACCACACAAAGGGCTGCATGCTTGGCGCAACTATTAAGTGAGATTTATCAAGCCACACAAGGCCACCTTGCATGGCCCTGAGTGGCTTGATAAATCTGGAGTAACACAATGCAGCAGAAATCACTGCATCATGTTAAGCTGCCCCAGGGTGGCATTCCATGGGTGGCGTGTAGTGTTTCCACACAACAACCATGGATTTTGATGCATTCCTAGATTTACCAAAATTGGTAGACCTGGGACTGGCCAAAACTGCTAAGCTTCCCCAGGTGCAGCGTAACAAGGAGCAACATATTTATTTCACCTCGTTTTTTAAATGCCTCAGGATTGTTTTTGTACAGAAGGTTTCTACTTCCTACACAAAAACGATCCTGTTCATGACGCAGGCACACTTGCACCGCAGTGCAATGGTGCCTGCTTTGGCACTAGGTGTCTGGTAGGGTTGCAATAATTTCCCAAAGACAGCAGTATGTTGTTGTAGAAGGAGCCCTTTATTTCACTTCATCCACCAGTGTTCATCAACACTCAACAATCACCACCATTTGAAGATAAATATTCTCTGTCCCCCACATCACAAGAGAGAGAGTTGTAACACAGAACTCAACTTCTCCCTCCTGATAAACAGTGAATGCCCCTATACTAATCCCACACTTCTCCCCCCAATATAAACAATGAATCCCCAACCTAACACAAAAACTGTAACCTTCCCTGACATACAAAGTTACTTGATTAGGAGACTGTACATGCAACAATAAATCTAAATATACAGATACTTCGCTATTCTTCCAGTTTCTTATTAATAATTTAAATAGTGAGGCCATTTGCATATCCTCTCACTCTTCCTGCTATTTCCTTCTTGTTCAGACCATCTCTGCTCATCTGGTCTCTTGTCTGCAGACCAATCACTTACAGTTTTTTCACAATCAGGTCTACTACGGGCTTTTACTACCAGATGCAAATTCCAAATTCTACTGTCATCAGTTTTATTGCCATTTTGAAACAATTTGGCGCCCTGTTTCTCCTTTGTAAATTTAGAATCCAACTGGTGCTTTAATTCTTACCCAATCACCAGACTGAATTTTCAGATTTTTTAACACATTTATGTACACCAAAATAGTTCTTTCTGCCATGTGGGAGTTTCAGTTCTCTCTCTTCCTCTCTATTCACTAACATCATTAAACTTTACACCTTTGTCTAGTGACATCCAACCCAGATTGTATTAACAGACGTTCCTTTATACGGCTCAAATGGTGTTTTACTAATAGTTTCATGTGGTAACAACCTGTAAGCTGTGATCCTTTCTTGCAACACCCTTTTCCAGAATAGATTGTTTACTCTTGCTAATTACACATTTTCTTTCAAGGTTTTGTTTCCCCTCTCAATTGCACCATTGGTCTCAGGACAATACAAAGAGCTTTTTCCATGACATATGCCACAATCCTTCA
The DNA here is from genome assembly GCF_031143425.1 of Pleurodeles waltl. Lineage (NCBI taxonomy): Eukaryota > Metazoa > Chordata > Amphibia > Caudata > Salamandridae > Pleurodeles > Pleurodeles waltl. The sequence goes on from NC_090444.1 coordinate 640,333,044, forward strand.
TGTAGTTTTCCATTTCTTGTGAGCAGAATTATGGACCATTGTCTGACAAAATAAAGTGAGGATAACTCTACCATTTAAATACTTCCTCCATATGAAATTTGATCACATGATATGAGGCAATATCATGCACACAAATCACTTCAATCCATCGCAAATAAGGTGTGTGATGCTCACCATGGAGAGGACCCTCAATATATTTTTGCTACCTCCTCATAGGTATTTTGGTAGTTCCCTACATACAATAGGAATATGTCTAATTTTTGGCACTTTGTCACTCATATTACACTGTCCACAAACCTTTACTGCATGTCCCACTGTTATATCTATTCCAGGCCACAAGAAATCTTGATGTAGGCATTGTTTCATTTTGGCTATGCCCATATGGCCTTCATATGATGTGGAACAAATTTAGTAGTGCCATTAATTACTGCCAATTCTTCTTTGAATATAGAACACGGTTCTATAGCAGAATCCTTTACAATTCCAGCTTACCACTCACCTTCTCTCTTGCCCCCAAAGTAACCTCACACATATTTGCTTCTTTTTCCAGAAAATCATCTAAAGTATCCTACAAATCTTGTAAATTTTCTGTGTCAACTAAGAGTGATAAGCAATCAGTTGCTTTTTTTGATGCCTGGTATATACTCAACCATGAAGTCATACTCTTGAAGAGAAATTACCCACCTTCATTCTAGAAGAAATTGAATTCAGACATTTCTTTTGAAAACATTTTTTTAAGGGTTTATGGTCTGATCTTACCTTAAAATAGGTTCCCCAAATCAGATTTCTGAATTACCCTAATGCTCAAAAGGTTGCAAAAGCCTCATTTTCAATAGCAGAGAATTAAACTCAGCACCTTTCAAGCATTGAGAGTCACACTAATCAATTGTTCAGTACCCTTTCTTCTCTGCACAATAACCACACCAATTCCTTTACTATTGGCATCTGTGATCATACAGGTTTCTTCACCCAGAACAAATGCCTGCAAATTGTGTACATTTTTAAGATCTTTTTTCAACTGATTCAACTCTTTTTGACATTCTTCATGTCAAATGTTATCCACTTGTTTCCCTAGTGAATCTTAGAGATGAACTGTGTTGTCCGCAAACACTTTGATGAATTTACTATACTATTTCACCATTCCAAGAAAAGACACTAGTTATTGTTTGGAACAGGTTTTTTCACACACAGAATTGTTTAACTAGCTCCCTTTTCACTGGTATCCCTTTCACAGAGATGTGATATCCTAAATTGTAGACTTCACTTACATAAAACTTGCATTAGTCTTTTCTCAACGTGAGACCTGCTTTTAATAACCTTTTGTTTGTCAAAAAATCAACAAATCATCCTGATAGCAACATATTCCTTATATCCCTTTTAGTACCATAGACATTACTTTTTGAAACAGTGAGGCAGCCAAGATTAAACCAAACGGCATCCTAAGAAACTCATAGGCCTCCATAGGCCCACATAGGATTAATGAATGCAGTTGCGTCTTGTGATGATTTATGCAATTTAACTTGATTGCAGGCTGATGCTGAATCAAGTGTTGTAAATTGTTAGAAATGGGGTCTCTAATAGGCAGTCAGTTTGCACCCTGCCATAGCAGGGACCCTCACTCTAGTCAGGAATTAGGAGATACCCAGCTCAGATAACCCCTACTCACCCACTTGGTAGCCTGGCATGAGCAGTCAGGCTTATCTCAGACGCAATGTGTAAAGTATTTGTACCAACACATGCAGTAACACAGTGAATACAATACAAAATGGACACAACACCAGTTTAGAAAAATAGCTAATATATATATATATATAAATCAAACAAGACCGGAATGACAAAAATCCAACATACGCAAGCAAAGTTATGATTATTTAAAGATTAAACTTCAATATAACGCTTAGAAACACAGATGCTTCGAAACAGTGATATCACAGCATCGTATCACAGTCGTTCCCAACAATCCAATGCCAATGGTGCAGGTCACGAAGCCAAAAGGACCCCGAGGCAGAGTACCTTGTGCGAATGAGGAAACAAGCTGGTGCATGGAGTCGGGGATCGAGGTGTTGCTGGATCCTGTGTGGTGTTGGTTCCACTGCTGCAGAGCCGAGGAGCAGAAGTGTCGCTGCAATGTGTCGGGTCCTAGCTGCAGAGCAGTGGAGATGAGGCGTTGTTGGTTCCTTACACTTCTGGTAGGGTCGATGCCCGGCAGTCAAGACACAGGGGGCGACCATAGGAAGTCTTTGATGGCCCTGAGACTTAAGAACAGGGGGCAAGCTCAGTCCAAGCCAAGGTTGACACACAAGCATATCTCATTATTGGATTTTTTGGTCACTACTATAGGGGACAACCAGTCTGTGCTTCCACCAGTTTGGTCACCCCCAACGCAACTAGTTGTGTAATTAACCGCCCTACTCCTTCTTGTATGTTAAACAGAATTTTCCTCACCTCGGCAACCACAGGTTTTGCACCAAGTTTAAATTTTTATGTGATGCTTGTAACCCAACAGGCATCCCAATTCATGAGAAAATAATTTGGCAACCCTCACTTCGTAATCACTCTTGCCTTTATCTATCTCCTGCACCTGAACTTGTGGAACCCCATTGGGATTGAGTGTAATCCGCAAAAGTCTCTGATATGGTCAATAAATAACTCATCCCCTTAGCTCAGCACATATATCTTTGCCTCTACAAAACTCCCCTTGCATTCCACACATGCAAAAAAATAGCCATACATTTTAAATGGTGAACCACCATACCCAGATGGTTTCACATTCATCTTGCACATTGTTAGCTTCCCTTTGAATTTTTTTCAAAACGTTCCATTGAAAACATGAGGAGATGAGAGCACAAATCAAATGTAATCATGACGTTGATATTTTAAGTTCGCACCCATTCAGAGGAATGATAGTTTTTGCACTCATTCACTTAAAAAACAATTTCTTTTATCTCTTGTTTTTGTTTTTTCTTGTTCTTTCTATTGCATCAATTTGAAAGGATACCTTTTTCCCACAAGCATTGCACAAAACATTAAGAGAGTCATTACGACCAGGGGTAATGTGGCGTCCGTACCGCCAACAGGCTGGCGGTACGGAGACCCGTATTACGACCGCGGCGGTAGCGCTACGGTCGCACCGCCGGGGCCGGCGGTTTCCCGCGGTTTTAGCCCCGGCGGTGATAATCCGCCAGGGCAGCGCTGCAAGTAGTGCTGCCCTGGGGATTATGACTCCTCTACCGCCAGCCTGTTTCTGGCAGTTTGCACCACCAGGAAGAGGCTGGCGGTAAGGGGAGTCCTGGGGCCCCTGGGGGCGCCTGCACTGCCCATGCCACTGGCATTGGCAGTGCAGGGTCCCCCTAACAGGGCCCCATGCAGCTTTTCACTGTCTGCATAGCAGACAGTGAAAAGCACGATGGGTGCTACTGCACCCGTCGCACAGCCGCAACACCACCGGCTCCATTAGGAGGCGGCTCCTATGTTGCGGCCTCATCCCTGCTGGGCCGGCGGGCGTAAACTAGGTTTGCGCCCGCTGGCCCAGCGGGGATGTTGTAATGGGGTCCGCGGGAGTGCAGCCGCATTGGCGGCCGCAAGGTGGTTACCGCTTGGCAGGCGGCTACTTGTAATGACCCCCTAAGTGCTGAGTATATTGAAGCATTAGCCTTGTCTCCAGACCTCCCACACCTGAAGCATGTTCCCTGAAAATAATTTCTAACCTTTGACTCAATCATGATTTCCTTACTTACATTAGCATTTGCTTTATGTTTAACTTGACATGCAATTTCTTCCACCTCATCTGTACAAACACTTTGCTTGTTCTCCCACACACTTGACTATGTGTTTAACACAGTTTGCTATTAGAATAACTTTCTCCAATGGTGGTTTGTCTTTTAACTAAAGCTCTTCCCTTATCCCATCATTGTAACATTTGAAAAACAAATTGGTCTCTAATCGTCTCCTCCTAAACCACAAAATTTGCAACTTGAAGCTAGCTTTTTGAGGCTTGTCACAAAATCCTTTTCCTTACTCTCTGATCCTAAAACAGTGCCTCTCCATCATTGTGCTGACCGTTAGTAACCAATGAAATCCGGGCCTTGAGGAAAAGGTGTAGACAGATTTGTTGGTCCTATATAAACGTCTCTACGGATAGGAAATAGGTTGATTTGTAGAAAACTGCCTTACAAGAAAACAGTAAAGTTTTTTGGTAGCTTATATTTAAGTTTCTGGGAATTACCAAAAAGAACTCTGCAATACTCAGTCTTGCAAAAGGAATGGATAAATTATTTCTTGGAACTGTATGGGCCAAACCCAGTATTGCCAAAGCAGGTGGAGTCTTCAGTCATTATGCCTTCAGTCCAGCAAACTCAGCGTGCGACAGCTCCCAGTGCTAAGCTGATTGAATAATACATGAGGAAAGCATGTCCCTCAGCAACAGTGGGTCTCGATAAGTTTCCTATCAAAGTGCTACAAAATGACCCAGAATAATGGAGCAAGTTCCTTTATCCACTTTTTCCTACTGCTACAACACAGGAAGTATCCAAGGCTCTTGGTCCGGCAGCATAGTGTTTCCTCTTCACAAAAAGGGTTCCCGGTCATTTCCCAGTAACTATCATCAAATTGCTCTTCTTGATGCTACAGGGAAAATGTAGCCACAAATGTTCTGGACCATCTCAAGGATTGGGCCTTTTCTAGGGGTGTGATACCAACAGTTCAGGTGGTTTTCGGTGCAAATACTCAGTAGCAGACAACATCACTGTATTACAAACTGTACCACATACAGTAAGTATGTGGTGAATAAATCACAAGTGGTTTATTGTGTGTTTGTTGACTTCTCTATCATATTTGATAGGGTCGATAGACCTACACTTTGGAGGAAGTTAGAGAGCCTGGGAATCCCCTGTAGTCTACTGCGGCTCACATTCGCACTTCATACATCTAAGTGGTGTAGAGTTCTAATGGAGGAGAAAAAGAGTGGACTCCAAACATTTCTACACATAATGGCATTAAGCAGGCATGTATTTTAGCCATGTTAGAAATGGGGTCTTTGGTTGGCAGTCAGGTTAGCCCCTGTCCAAGCAAGGACGCTCACTCTGGTCAGGGTAAGTCACACACAATCCAAATTATCCTGTGTCCACTCTCTGGTAACTTGGCACTGAGCAGTCAGGCTTAACTTAGAAGGCAATGTGTAAAGCATTTGTGCAGTAAATCATACAATAACACCATATAGCACCATTAAAATACACCACACAGTGTTTAGAAAAATATATAATATTTATCTGGGTATTTGCAGGTCAAAACGATTAAAATGCAATGAGCAAATGTTGAGATAACACTGAAAAGAGATATAAAGGCCCTCATTATGACATTGGCGGTAAAAGCCGCTTACCACTGTGCAGAAGACACCACACCGCCGCGGCCGTGGAATTCTGCCACAGCTATTATGACCCACAGTTCGGAATCTGCCAAAATTCAGACACCCACACAAGTCCGCCGCACCAAAGGTCAGTGATAAACTGGCGAAAACAAAACCTCCACCGTCACGCCAACAGAAATACGCCCACACTATCACGACACACGAATCCACGCAGCGGTCTTTCAACTGCGGTATTCCATTGGCGGTACACTCCGCTGCGCTCAAAATACACACACTCTCACAAAACACAGCCACATTGGACAATTCCAAATACACACATCTGATACACATACACACACCACTCCCACACACTCAATACACTATAAAATACACACCCACATCACCCACAAACCCTTACGACCACAAATCACGAACGAAAGCAGCCAGAGAGAGACACCACCATCAACAACACTAGCATCCACAGGCACACAACACCATCACCCACATAACTTCCACGCACCTCACACAACACCGCACTACATATCAGTACACTTATCACCCCACACACCACCCCACACATCACCTACACCACCCCATGGCACGGCAAAGACACCCCAGGTTCTCAGAGGAGGAACCAAGGGTCATGGTGGAGGAAATCGTCTGGGTAGAACCACAGCTATTCGGATCACAGGTGCAGCACACCTCCATTGCAAGGAAGATGGAGCTATGGCGAAGAATAGTGGACAGGGTCAATCCAGTGGGAGAACACCCAAGAAATCGGGAGGACATCAGGAAGAGGTGGAATGACCTAAGGGGGAAGGTGCGTTCCGTGGTCTCCAGACACCACCTGGCGGTTCAGTGGACTGGCGGCGGACCCCCACCTCCTTCCCCACAACTAACAACATGGGAGGAGCAGGTCTTGGCGATTCTGCATCCTGAGGGCCTCATAGGAGTAGGTGGAGGAATGGACTCTGGTAAGTCAAAGCTTTACTATTACATCCCCCACCCTACTTGCATGCCAGCACATACCCCCACCCTCACACTCACCTCCATCACTCCTACTCCTCACAAATGTCCCACTATCACAAACCACATATCCCAACACCAAGCTCTGCATGCAACACCAAAGCATGGACACCCATCACTAAAGCATGCCCACTGCACATACCCATACACCTCCCTAAACCATCATCACACAAGGTCCCACACAGGAATGCTAGCACTGGGGTACACGGTCACCCACCCATTGCACACCTTGACACACACAGATGCAATAATCATGCCTTTATACGCCTGCAGGACGCCTACACAACGTCACTGGACAGGAGGGTCCACACATGTCCACACCACCAACAGCAGAGGCCCACAGTGATGACAGCACCTCTGTCCAACTGGATCTAGATGACCAGCCCGGTCCATCTGGGACCTCGGGACAGTCGGTTCCCCACACCCAGTCACAGGCCACTACAGAGCTTCCCCCCTCTGGAAACACCAGCACAGCACGCACCCAGCGGGCCCATATCTTCGTACCCAGGACATGTCAATCAGCAGTGTGTCCACCACTAAAGGGAACCCAGGCTAACCCACCATCCCAACAACAACAGGGACCTGGGGGCAGTGGTAGTGGGCACACGGTCCAGGGGACGGAGGCCCAGGAACACAGGAGAACTGGGAGGGTTGCTGTGCGACAGGGAGCGGACAGGCCCAGGCAGACGTCCTGCCTTTTGCCAACACAGCACCCTGCCCTATGGGTTACCTAGGGCCTACCTTAGGGGTGTCTTATATGTAAGAAAAGGGGAGTTTTAGGCTTGGCAAGTACTTTTAAATGCCAAGTTGTATTTGGCAGTGAAACTGCACATACAGACCTTGCAATGGCAGGCCTGAGACAAGGTTAAGGGACTACTTATGTGGGTGGCACAATCAGTGCTGCAGGCCCACTAGTAGCATTTAATTTACAGGCCCTGGGCACCTATAGTGCACTCTACTAGGGAGTTATAAGTAAATTAAATAGTCCAGTTGGGTATGATCCAATGTTACCATGTTTAAACGGAGAGAGTATATGCACTTTAGCACTGGTTAGCAGTGGTAAAGTGCGCTGAGTCTTAAAACCAGCAAAACATTATCTAGAAAGTGGAGGGAGGCAGGCCAAAAGTTAGGGGTGACCACCCTAAGACTGTCAGGTCTAACAAGCCATTTTTATTTTTTCCCTTTTTCTTAGTGACTTACCAGTTTGTTTTTCCAAGCTAGGAATTATTTACCAAAAATAGCTTCTCAAAATGTACATGTTTTAATGTATGCTGATGATGTGCCCATTCTTGATTTAGCTCTTATTAGTCTTCAGCATAATATTAACATGCTATTTAATTATTCAAAGGAAAACTTCCTGAAAGTAAAGATATCCAAAACCGAGGTGGTACCATTTAGAGGGAGGAAACGGTACTGTCCCTACAACTGGAGACTGGGAGGAAGGCCAGTTGAAGTGGTTGAAATGTATATTTATTTAGAGAGGGTGTTCTCACAGACTCTAGAATGTAGATCACATTTTTCCCACATAGGGCTTAAGGCTTCTGCCTATGTAGGTGCTTTAAAAAGATTTTAGTCATACTCTGAAAGACACACTTTAAAATCCTCCTTGATATTTATCAGGTCAAGATACTTTCCATCCTCTTGTATGCACTTGAATATATTACAGTTAACAAATGGTCAATCCTAAACATGTTGGAAGGTAGTCTTCTTTGTAAGTTTACATCCTTGAGCTAAGCCACTCCTGTACAGGCATTATGCCTAGAGTTTTCGATGCCCACTGCCCATTCTAGATCTCTGGTAAATGTCACCAGGTGGACCTATAACCTCTTACATGCGACTGAAGAGAATTCTTGAGAGAATAAACCTTTTGGGGAGATAGAAGATTATATACCTTCAACAGCAATCTTGTGATTGCGCTAGAAAAATCATGGTCACCAGTGCATCTGAAGTTGTTTTTGAAAAATTCAATACCCAGGCTAAGTTTTACACTGGACACATAGCATTGCTCCTGGTTGGCAATGTATAGGTCCCTCACAAATAACTTTGTATATCAAAGTCCTCCAATGTATCTGCGGTTCACACTAGAACATAGTATGAGGTGGTGTATTTCCATGCTACGCTTAGGCACATTACCATAACAATTGTTACTGGACTCTAGAAGAATTCTACAGATAAGGTAGGAGTGTGTGACCTTTGCCGGGTGGGGGTGTGGGGGGATCATTCAAGACATTCTGCATGTTTTATATCTGCCCTTGTAGGAAAGTGTTAGAGGTGAGGAATAATTTTATAAAACCTTTGTGTTTTAATTATGGTGTGTCCAACACAGATGATCTGTTAGCTCTAGTAAGGTCCCCTCCAGATTAATTTGTGTGTAATATATTGTATAATTTTGTTTAAAACGTTTTTATCATTGTGCTAATTAAAGGCATTTGTACTGCTGGTCATGTCTTTGAATTTTTTCTCTTTTTTGTGATATTTATGTTCTTGTGTAGTGTTGACCTCTGTCGAGGTCTAAATCAATGATAAACTTGAGGTAAGTATTGACGATCCAGTTTAGGAACACACATTTCATATTCATTTACAGATCTTTGATCAACTGCACTCAATTCTGGGAATGCTTCTAAAACCTCTTATCCTTGTGCCCCCAAACAGCGCAACAGAAGGGAATATTTATGTTCTGTACTTCTGTAAGTGCCACATATCATGGCATATTTGGCAAACATCTTCTTCCATTTCTGCCACTTTATTGGTGGTTCCCCTGGACTACCTAGAAACAATGGTGGTGCTATGTTGTTCTTCATGGTCAAATTGGAAACCCAGGAGATTTACCAACCATTCTTCCTTCTCTAGTGTGCCTGCCACCATTTTGATAGGTCCAATGTGGCGTGTCTGTCACCGCTTCAATCGATAAGTTTGGTACCTCAATTTTCTAAAGAAGAAAGGTATACCTATCACTGTTTATATAGGCAAGGTTCATTGTGTGCCTGTCACCGTTCCAATAAGTCAGTCACTTCAAACTGTATGAGTCTATCACCATTTAAATAGAACAGGAATATGACTTACTCTTCCAGAGAGTCAGTTTGAAACGTCTTGACTAACCAAACTGGAGTCCAGTCCAATATCTCAAAATTGTCCCTGATTGTGACCATGCAATGTGATGAGACATAGATCTGTAGGAGAATGAGCTTGTCTTGAAGCAACTCCACTTGTCTGATTTCTATGCAGTCCAGCTTCATCTCTCAAATTGGCCACAGAGCGTGACCATGCAATGCCATGCAACATATTTCCATGGGAGAATGAGCTTGTTTTGAAGCAAGGCAATTTTCTTTAAGGGGAGTCGGGCACAGGTTTCCACTGACGTCAATGAAATGTGGAGTGCATTTCACTTCTCATTGGGTTTCTGGGCCTCTCCTGAACACTCTCATAACAGACTTCCCACTGGAGACCTGGTGAGTACAGGTCAAATTTTGGGCACAGTCATCCTCTAACATAAACACTTGCTCTGCAGTGATGTTGAGGTGAAGGGGCAGTATAGTGTGTGACACATCCCATCCTCATCGCCAAATGCCAGGTACGGTCAAAAGAACTTCATAAAGACAGAAATGTATTGCTGTAGCAGGAGCCCTTTATTTTACCTCAACCACCAATGGTCACCAACGCTCAGCTGCTACTGCCATTTGAAGCTAAACATTCTCTCTCTCCCACATCACAAGAGAAAGAGTTCTAACATAGAACGTAACAGCCTCAAACTAGGCAGCACATTGTATTCCAGCACTGGAAAAAGGCAGGAATGCGCCAAATGCAGTGATTGATAAGCAAAATCTCAGTTGAGTGAGGGACCATAACAGTTAAGTGAAGTCCCATCACTATGTTTTCACTTCGCGTTAGGTTTGCACTCACGCTGCCACAGATTTTAGGCAACCAGGCAGTCCTGCAGTGATGGAATCAAGAGTTATTGTGAAATATGCCATAGGCTTCTTTGCTTCACCATCCAATTAAGTAAGCACTGAGAGAGCTCAGCCCTCCCTCTCACTCCAAAACAATGTAAAATTCTTTGAATAATCAGGCATTCCTAGAGACGGGGCATGGCAGAGACTTTCTCTCAGCTCTAGTAATGTTTTCATGCATTCGTTGTCCATTGGAGTCAGATTAGGTACATCTCTGTGTGTCAGCCTCAGTAAAGGCTTTGCCACATACAAAATGTTGGGTATCCTCTGTCTATAGTAGCCAAACATTCCTAAAAACATTCTGACTTCTCTTTGCAGTTTTGGAGGACCCACTCTTAAAATGGCATCAGCACTTTCATACTACACTTTCTTTGTTCCTTTTTCAATTATGTGTCCCAAATATTGGACTTCTTTCTGACAGCAGTGCAATTTGCTCTGGAACACTTTATGTCAATTTGTAACTTAGGGCCAGATGTAGCAAATCGGCAATTTGCGACTTGCAAATTGCGAGTCCCTGCGACTCGCAATTTGCAAGTCGCAAATTGCTATGCAGTACGGTGTCTCAGACACCGACTGCGACTCGCTATGGGGTCGCAATGACCCACCTCATGAATATTCATGAGGTGGGTCGCAAATTGCGGCCCCATAGCGAGTATAGGCACTCGCTAACATGGAGGCCTGCTGACATCAGCAGACCTCCATGTTCGTGACCTGCTTTTAAATAAAGCAGTTTTTTTTTTTTAAGTGTAGCCCGTTTTCCTTAAAGGAAAACGAGCTGCACTTAAAAAAAAAAACGAAACCTTTAGTTTCGGTGTTTTTTCAGGGCAGGGAGTGGTCCCTTGGACCACTCCCTGCCCTGAAAAAATATTTTTGGGTCCATTCACAAAGTGGAAGGGGTCCCATGGGGACCCCTTCCAATTTGCGAGTGGGTTAGCATCCACTTGAAGTGGATGGTAACTGCGACTCCATTTGCGACCGCGTACGCGGTCGCAAATGGAATTGCATCCCACTGCGAGTCGCAAATAGGAAGGGAACACCCCTTCCTATTTGCGAGTCGGAAATGCATTTTGCGAGTCTGAGCCGACTCGCAAAATGCATTTCTGAATAGCAAAGTGGCTTTTGCGCCTCGCAAACGGCGATTTTCGCCGTTTGCGAGGCGCAAACACTTTGCTACATCTGGCCCTAAGTGTTTTAACAAAGCAATGGTGTCTTGTTTACAGGAGTATTTAATGCTTGATGCAACAAGTAGATCATCAATGTACTGCACAATGACTGACTTGCATGACATGTTTAATGTCTTCAAATCGGATTGAAAATTGAAGAACTGTCAGTATCCCCTGTGTGACTCAACACCATGCTATGGCCTTCCCTAAAAACACAAAATGGGAACTGTCCCTCCCCATGCAGTGGAATGGAGAAGAAAGCCTGACGAAGGACTCCAACTGTTCACCATTCAGCTCTACATGGAATTTGGTAAGAAAAATGAGTCTCGATTTGGTACCACAGAACAGAATGGGATTACAGTGTGTTTAACCCTTCATAAATCCCGCTATTCCTAAATTTTCCATTAGGTTTCTCTAACCCCTTATTGGTGAGTTGCATGGACTCCCAGTGATCTCCTTCAGGATTCACGTTTGCAGCATATCCTTAATTATTGGGGTTATTCCTGCTAATACTTCTGGAACTATATGATAAGGTATTGTTCTGGGGGAAATGGTATTAGGTTTGATTATAAGTTAGACTGGTTCTCCGCCTTTAATTAGTCCAGTATCTTTCCCTGTAAAATCCCACACATCTGCATAAACTGTTTCTCTTAGGGATGAGGGCAGTTGCACTACTGTCCTCATTGGGTATAATCCTTCTGCATCTTGTTGAGTTAATTCAAACTCTACATTCTCATCATGTATCTGGAACTCAACCCCATTCAGAGTACAATAAATTGTGCAATTTAACGTGCACAATAAGACCCTTTATAACAGATTTACAGGACTTAAATCATATACAACAAACTGACAATTCTCTTCAAATTAACCTATTTTTACAGGGACTTCTTTTGAAACAGGATTTATAAAAGCTTATTTCAAACACCTACCACTTGGATTTTCTTTCCCGAGAGGGACAGGTTTGGGACTTCCGCTACTCTAACAGTGGAACAGGTAGCACCACTGTCAATCAGGAATGACACTTGATGGACATTTACCTCATCCTTCTACAAATGGTCCACTTGGGTCTTCCTCTAGGAATGCGCCAAGAACAAAATCTGCCTCCCCTTTCAGGCAGTTTAATTGTGACATGTCTGAGTCCAAGCTTTCATCACTAAACAAAGGAAACTGATGAACTGCATTTTGATTCTGTACCTGACACAAGCTTGTATTAACTTGGGGCATTTGACTTTGAATCAGGTCAGGGTTACTAGTACTCTGTTGAATCAGAGGAGGTTGTAGAACTGGCATAATTTGAACTTGGTTTGATGCTGGCACCAACTTCTTCTGTGCAGGCTCATTTTGCCTTTGCATTTGACTTCCTCCCTGCATCTGATTATTATTTATCCTATCTGGATTAAGCCTGCACTTGTGCTTCCATTGGCCGACCTTGTTACAGAAGTGGCAAGGAGTCATTTTCTTCAACATTGCTACATCAACTCCTGTACTCGGATCCACCGAAATCCCTCAACCTCTGCCCTGTGAGGTGACCATAGCACCTTGCACACCTGGCATTCCAACTAGAAACCCAATTCATTGCATCTCATTCAGAAAACCCCCACCTTGCATTATAATGCCATTTTCTGCAATGATGGATTCTGAAAACCTGAGATTTCTTTGTCTGTGCCAGCATAAACATTCCCTCTAGCTCTCTCTGCTTCATCTCTTATTCATCCCTAGAGTACTTAGCATACTTTAAAATATCATCCAACAACTTTGTCTGCCAACAAATCACATTCTGCTGTATATGCTGACTAATTTCTGGTCTCAAGCTGTCAAATTGTGAAATAAAGAAACCCATATCATTTTGCTTGAGATGTGTTTGACTTGTATGCTGCTGAAAAGCTTTCAACAATCTCTCCTAATACTCAAGCACAGAATCCTTAACCTCTTGCTGTATTCTATTCATTCTTTGGAGGAACTCTGCCTTTCAGGAAAGTAATAACCTCATTATATTGTCTCATCACAGTTGGTTACGGCACACAAGTTCAAGTATCTCTTGGCGATTCTGTACCTGGCCAACAAATAGCTATTTTACACTAAGACCACAAATCACTCTGAACCACAATGTCAAAGAATGTATTCAACTCAGTCCACAACACTTTTGAAATCTCTACAAACCTTTCAATGTGTGTGTACCACTGCATGGGACTTTCCATTAATTTTGAAAAATTGTCCATAAATGATGCAATGTCTCCCCTACCCTAGGGCATATGTACATACGCTCCACTTGGTATTCCTTGCACATAAGTCAATATTTCTTCATCATCTGGGGGACCTGAAGGTGGCTTTTTCTTTAATTCAGTTGCCTTTGTCGGTCTCTTTTTCTTTTCATGTTTATTTGCCCATTTACTTTCTAATTTCCCAAACACACCCCATCTGTAAACACATTTTACCAATTCAGTAAGGTGCATTCACATTCCTGAGGAATGTATCATTTTAGTTAATTCATCATCTATTTCTATCATAAACTTTTCTGAAATGGAACACTTTTGGTAAAATAGACTTCATATTTGATAGCCAATTCAGTTGATTTCTCATGTATTGCTGTAGCTTGTCTTGTAATTTCTTTGCACAAATAAATTAATTATTTTTCTTGGTATAAATATACACGTTCTAGTTCAAAGCATCCCCTAATTATCTCTTCCAATTCTACTTCTAGAATATCCAGTTGTTTTTCTGCTAGTACCTGGCCTCTATCACCCTCTACCCCCCTCTGTTTTAGCAATCTCTCTTACAGCCTCATTATGTTCTGGTGTCACAAATGCACCCTTGCATATATTTGTTCCATCTTGCATTGGTTGTGTCATAAAGAAAACTCTCCCTCCTTCTCTTAATGACTGAATTGTACATGGTGATGTCCATACAATAATCTGCAAATGTTATGAAATCGGAATGAATCCAGTCACTGTTGCTCTGTCAGAAGCTCCTTGAAACACCTCATTTGTGGCAATAGAAATGCATACCTCTACTTTGTTGTTATGTTACAACCCTAGCAACAGTTGCTGATATGGTTACAGTAGGAGAAATAACATCTATAGGTATCACCGTCTGTACAACAGGCTGTGTCATAACAGACTACACTGCAGCAGAGTGACTTGCAGCTGGCTATGTTGTCTGCACTGTTCTTTCAATTTGATATACTTTTGGGTCGACTGGAGCTGTAGCTATCTTTGTCATTCCACTAGTACTTGTTCCCGCTGCATCCATCCCAGGTCACACATAGGGTGATAGACGTACAGATAATAATTAATCTAAAATGTCATCACCTGAATAAGTATCAGTATCTGATTTGATCTCATTTTTTACCTCTGATTTCCCTTTACCTTTTTCTTTTGTTGGCTGTTCAGTCTGCTCAATATTTTCACTTGTGATTGCCGGAAATAGTCAAGCTCCCTCATCTACATTTTTGTCTCCACCTTTGTTGTTGATCACTCCAAATTGTATCTGCATAATTTCTCATACCTCTTTTTGTATGTCTTTGATATCTCTATCTGTCTGTCTTCTCCTAAGCATCTAGCACTTCAAACTATGTGGGACTAGGAGGAGACTTCATGTTGCAATTGGTTTCTCCTAATCTGTCAACAATTCATAAATGAAATGGACCCCATCTAGAAAAACTCAATAAAACATCCTTTTCAGTGATCTTGCACCATTAACAAAGCCATGCACAAGTATGTAACATTTCCACAAACATCATGTGATAGGCAGGCATACCTTCAGTAGGTGTCTCTACGCCCTCCCAAACAGAAATAGTCACATCATCCCTCATTAAAGGTGTAATAGCTTTGAAAAAGTTCAGAGTTCCAAATCAAATCAACAATTGGCAAATAGGAAAATGCAATTCTTCCATATTTTGATTTTGTTCCACATATGTCTAATTACCCGATCTCAGTGTGTCTCCGAAAACCAATCAACCAATCACTACATGTTTCTTAAGTCAATTCAACTAATTACAGTGCAGCATTTCACACCAAACTACTAATATCACCGCAGCACATAATGACGCAACAACCTGCTCCTTGAAGCAGCTTGCCTTCTTTCTCCATATTCTTTCAAAGCTTCAATTCTACTATTGTAAGCAACCTAAAACAACAGCCTTTATCTGCTTCATCTAGAAAAAACAATAGAACTAATCAAAAATTGCAATATTTAGGTTTTTACACCTTCTGACTTTTTCAACCAAAAGATTTTCAAAGAACACCAATAAATTCTCAACCAGCGGGAAATCACCTGATCAATGCAGTGTCACCTTTGCACATTAGGTTCCACTAACACTGATGTATTATATTAATATTAGTACAATCACAACAAATTGTTACTGTCCCTGTCTCAAAGTGCAGTTGACGACGTCTCATGACCTGCACCCCAAATCAATTAGTAGACAAGAATACCATAAATCAACTCTTATTTATCTCTTCTACAAAAGTGCAAAAGTATAATCAATTAATAAACACAATTATATAAGCTTCACTAATACATTTAGCACACATACTCCACAATACAATACTCAATTTTCAGCAATCAATTTTTGGTGCTACCCTATTGATACTCACCCCTCCAAACTGCAACCGCCTCAGAAAACCAATCTCTGTCAATCTTCAGATTCAGGCTTTGAACACTGAGACACAAACATGTATCTGTCGCAAGCACTTTTTAATCTTTGCAGTTTCTCTCCTCTAATACGTCACCATCTGCTACCAACTTCCTGGAACATAACGTTCCTGCATCCACCTGGGCCCAAGTGGTGTTATTTTTCTTTGTAGTCATCAGAAAAGAAACCGCACCCCAGATAACATATCAACATTCAAAATACCATTCTCTCTTTGTATTGGAGTCTGTAATGAGAGCTTTGATCTTATTTTAATCCTTTATTTTCTTCAAACATTAGCAAATCATTACAATGATAGAACAATTACAGAAAATAGCATGAAGCATGTTCCAAAAATCTATCCCCGCTCGTAGGCTAAGGAAAGGAGAATTTTATATGAACCCAAGAAGAGCTCTGACCTTATTCGTTCTTAGAGTGAATCTAACAGTATCAGGAAAGAGTCTAAGTCAGAATGTATCTAGTTAAGTGCTCTAAAGAAAGGCTGCAATACTAGCAAACTCAAGAGAGTCACAATGGGAAAAGCTCACAGCGAAAGGGGAAGCCGCCAATGGAGGTGAAAGGAGCTCTCTGTATCTAGTCAAGGAACACATAGTTATACAATGTCAAATTGAAACAATCTAAAAGTCTTATGGAGATAACTTCTGGTCTCAGCCAAGTGGATGTGAATATCTTTGTGAGGACATGTCATTTTCCACTGTTGTTTCACGTCTAGATCATTTTATTATTTAACATGTTTCATTTTCATTTAAATGCTTATTCTACTGTTTTCTCCCTCAAAATGATTTTATGAAGGAAAAACAAGTCAAGGTAAGTACATCACATTTTATAATGAAGTCAGTCCCTTTCCCATGTGCTTTTTATAACAAGCCTATTCATAAGTAAGCAACTTTAGAAGATGAATCTAATAGTTTAGTTGCTTTCATAGGTCAAATGGATAGAGAGGTATACATGTGCATTCCTCCTAATCATTCTAATGTGTGAATAAAGCATTTGCATCATAAAAAAGGATATACTCATGTCCATGACACAGGTCAAGACTTTAACAAAGAAGGCAAAGAGAAAAACACGAGGGAATAAAAATGTCATGCACACCAGTAGATTGTATTTAATGTGTGTTTCAGTGCAAGCTTCAAATGCAGGTCATGCTAAATACAGCATTATTTTCAAGTCCTAAAATATCCTGTTCTGGTTAAAAATTAGTACATTCAGGTTTAGTCAAAAACACTCTCACAACTGAAAGAGGAAAATGCCCCTAAGAATTGTTTTGTGCACGAAGGTCTTCCTTCCTGCACAAATACAATCCTGCCTGTAAGGGAGGCACCTCTGAACTATGTAGGTATGGAGCATATCGGCTTTCTCAGTTTCACACAACGCAGCCAACACAGCAACTTTGCTTGCTGCTCTGTGTTGCGTAAAAGCTCATTCAATGTACCCTTGAATCATCTTCCAAAACAGGCTATTGAATGTTAGGTTGTCAGCAAATCATCCTGCTTTCACTCTGAAATTAACCTCCAAATAAAAGTGCCTGACGAATTTGGCATGTTGTAGTCACACAAAGCACATGTGGATTAGAAAATGAGCTTTGGAGACCATGCATGTCCTTTTCTTCTTCGGATGTGGTTGTAACTGAGGATCTCCTGACCAGTAACCTGGAGAGACAAAGACGCTGAGCCATTATGTTTCTCTATTCTGTGGTCGGAAAACTAGTTTGCATTTGGTTGTTATTAATTAGCTTATGCGTTTAAAGGCTCTGCTCCCGGTCAGATGGATGAACAATTCCTGCAAATGAAAACTCCCTGCTAAAAACTGTTAACATAGAGAAAAATGCGTTATCTCTCAAGTTTGATATGCAGTTATGAATTTTTGCCAGATGCCACGCTTAGCATATCAGAGTCGTCGACAGCAGGTAAAATTAAATAATCCTCTGCCCAAAAATAAATCTGTTTTATTGCCCTGGTTCGGTCTAATCTCAGCAGTTTATACTTTTCAAATCGCAGGATATGCATTAAATCATTGCACCTGGCAGTGTGTATTATTTGTTTAACACTCAAGTGCAACTTTCACATGTGACTATGACTTTCTTTTCATAAATGCAATAAATGATACAAGGCAGTTAGACCACACAGACCCTGTTACCTTGTCAGAAACTAGTTTGTACTGTCAAAGGTGCATTTTAAGCCTCTTACAAGGTGAATATTTCCCAGAAAATGAACACGAATTATTCAGGGGCGGCTCCTCCATAAGGGCGCAGCATCGCCCCCGCCAACAGCAGTAGCTGCAAACCTTTTCCCAAAACACAATCATAAACTGTGTTTATGATCCTGTTTTGTAGAAAGGGGCGGGTCCATGGGGTGCACTGAAGGGGAGTGCACAGCACTCCCTCTCAGAGCGCATGTGTGTTTGGCTGGCTGTCTCGGCCGCCCAAACACACAATGCGCACAGGGCTCTCTCCAGCCCAGCAACACAGTTGCTGGGCTGGAGAGAGCCTACACAAGCTCCCAGTCTGCCTGGGAGCGCCCTGGGTGGGTGCTCCCAGCCAATCCTGATGCTGCATTGAGCAGCATCAGGATTGGCCGCAGGGCAGGCTGGGAGCCTGTGACTGCAGCCATGAGGAGACGGAGCAGAGCAGATGGAGCGGAGTGCGGCGGAGGAGGTAAGTGGTTTTTTTTTTCATTATTATTTTTTATTTTATTTAATTATCTCTCCCCCGCACGCATGCTGCCCCTCCCCTTCTGTTAAGTGCAAGGTGCGACTGGAAATAATTATAAAAAAATAACTCATTTTCCCATTAGATTTATACTTTAATTTGTTTGAGAGCCTGAGCTGATTAAGTGAAATGCAATACTAGAACTGCTTTTTTTTGCTAAAATAATCTGCGCCTATTCGCTACATGTCACTCACCAGCTTGATACATTTGGAGTTGCAGACCTCGTGGGTTCTGTCTACTGGTGTCTTATCTCAAAAGGGAAGGTGACCTTAAGGAGGGGGGGCACACATCTCTCTAGATCTGGCCTAACGTCTACAGCTGAGATTTTGGAACTGGTGCATGGGCAATGCTCAGGAAATTGTATGGTGCTGTCTTCCATAAAGCTGCCACAGTAGATTTGTTAAATGAAGCAAGTGATTTCATAGCGGCCAAGTTTTTTTTTTTGTTTATGTGTGACATTTCCATGTTTCTGACTATGACAACCGCCAAAATTTAGCCCCGACATGATTCTGGTGAAACATCCGGATTGAAAACAGGAAGAGTACAAATACCTGAGAGTCATTATTGATAAAAATGGCTCCTTTTCTGCCCAGAAAGAAGCTAGTAAAAGAAAAGGCTTGCCCGTGGCTGTCACATTAAAAGCAACCTCAAAAAGAAAATGGCAGGGCCTGTTCTGTCACCCTGTCTTCACTTAGTGCAAGCAAAGCTCATACTGATGATCACATATGGGGGTGAGATATTCAGGGTCAGGAATGCCAGAGTCTTGGACAACATAACGGTTCATATAGAATCATTTTCTCACTCCCGTGCTTCACCTTGCCAGTACAGATTTGACTGGAGTTCGTGTTGTTAAACGGACTCTGGTCAGACAGGGAGCCTACCTAATATGCTGGAACAAAATCAGGGATGAGGAGCCCAATACACTCTCATGGAAGGAGCTGAAGGATAGGGATGTGTCACCGGCCGGGCGATTCTCCTGGAATCTTTAGCACCTACTGGGCTCACACAGCTTTGGAGTGGAGTCTACCACTCATCAGGTCTTAAAAAAAAATTGTCTGCAAATCATTGAAAATCTGTTCGCTTGCCAATGAGAAGTCCTCATTTTAGTGCAGGGCCCACAGATGGATAGCATTACATAACTACAAGGCCCTTGCACCAGTAAAATAATTCAACACCAGGTTTCCAGATATGGTTAAGGAGCAGTTTCTATGGTACTGGCTGGAGCTGCTGACCGTAAAATCTCATCTCCCCCCTTGGCTACTGGAGGGTTTACCTGACACATTCTGTTTATGTGGCTTGGGGGAAGGTGATTTGCTCCACTTACTCTGCTCCTGCAAAGCATTGATGGAGGAAAGGAGACAGAAGGTAAAAGCCCCGTTCAATCAAAGGGGCATACGCATGCAGAGGCAGGCGGTGCTGGCCTGCCTTGACCCAAGGGATCCCCAGCTGAACTGCTGATTTGTTAAATTTATGCTGAAGGTGGGAAAAAATGCTGCCTCATCACATAGTGAACTGCCCCTCTATGCAAATGCCTGCCATGACTCCAGAATGAGTGGAATGACAATTTTCATAGGGACAGCCTTGCTGAGGTTAATGATGAGTACAGTTTTGCTGTGACTGAGAGGGAAGGTTGCTAGGCATTGGTTACCGTGGAAGGGTGATCACAACAGGCCTGCATCTCCTTCATGCCCTGCTGGCCCCTGGGGTACTTAGTCCTATTTTGCACCTTGCACTTTACCACAGGAGTCAGTTTGGTCCTCGCCTTTTTAATACCTGGAACAGGCTCCTCCTTGACAGGAATGCTCAATGATGGCGATCCATCCTTAATTATTTGCTGTGGGGCATGCCTGCACATCAGAGTTTTCCTAAAGTTTTTTAATATGTGTTCTTTTCTTCTTATATAACATGTATTGGGGTTCGCTTGTTTATGAATGGGTTTTAGCTAGTCCAATTATAACTGTTATTGCGATTTGCCTGCTTATGCATGCATTTTAACCAGTTTAATTAATTTTTGGATGTTATTTCTAACTATAGCAAAACTTGTATTTTGTGCGTTGTTATTTTATTGCAAAGGTTTCAAGTAACTATGCAATTAATACAAATCAGTCGATCAATCAATCATATTTCTAGCCTGTTTATGTGTGACAATTCAATACCTTATGTGTGACACAATGAGTGACAATTTGTGAGTGAAATAAAGATGATGCCCATGTAAGGGCCTATTTCCCTTTTAAAATATGACACCCTGTAACCATTAATTTACAGACAGATGACAGTGAGAGTCTCAACTCCCTTTTAGCACCTCTGCAATAGTCTAAGCACTGACCTTTTAATACAAGAAGACAGACCTTTGGTCCTATCTCTGCAGCACAGATCTGTAATTGGCAGATGGACTAGGAAGTCATCTATCTGTTATACAGTTGTGGGCAAGGGCCCTTCCCCTTATCAGGCAAGTGCCAATCATTACCTCCATACCTGTTCATTGGGCGCTACTAAACCTCCTTGGAGAGCTACCTTTTTACTGTAGGAGTACAGATTTGGGAAGGGACTTGGATGAGGATTGTCTTCATCTTTCCAGAAACAACAGAGAAGATATAGCAATCATCAGAGATGGTATTAGAGATGCCAAGATGTGCTGATAACCTCCAAGGACACCTCCAACAAGACATACAAAAAACCCCAATAGAAACAGGACAGATACCACACGACAACAACTAGGCCACATTGCTGATAAGGGGATGTGTGGCATATACAACATATTCATTCAGTGATGTATTTATTGCCAATTGCTTTGGGACTTTTCTGCTATTGATATAATGAGAACATTCCAACTACAAGAACCATATTGCAAATCACCCTTTACTAAAAAGTCATGACTGGCCAAATTAATTAATTTGCATCTGGGAACCCATGGAAGGCATAGGACGGTGACAGACAGTGAATGACTGTCACAACCTGGCCAAAATAAACAGACAATGCCAGTTCACAAATACATGGCCCTGTAGGTGGCTTTGCTCAATAGCATTATGATGCAGGATCTGCCCTTGAGCCTGGGCATATAGAAGTGTAGCTCCACAGGAGAGCTTGGAATGAAGGTTGCAGTGGGTCAGGTGATCCAGCCTTGCCCGCCCCGTGCAGACACTATACAACTCAAATTAACTCAGAAATCCTCACTCTACTTAACAAGGAAACATAGCCCTATCCCATGTGTTAGACCTATTAGCTTTTGGGTGGTCTTCCCCCAACATTTTGCCTTCCTTCTCCACTTTTTCTAACCTCCTTTTTGCTAGTATTAGGAATCTGTGCACTGTACCACTGCTAACCAGTGCTAAAGTGTTTGTGCTGTCTCCTCTAAACATGGTAATATTGGCTCATCCCCAGTTTACACATTTAATTTACCTATAAGTCCCTAGTACAGTGCACTACATGTGCCCGGGGCCTTTTAAATAAATGCTACTAATAGCCCTGCAGCACTAATTGTGGCACCCATTTAGTAACCCTTTAAACATGTCTCAAGCCTGCCATTGCAGATCCTTTGTGTGCAGATTGGAATTGTCATGTCACCCTGACAAAATAAGCCTTTTGCAAGGTCCAAACCTTCCCTTTTTATGCACATAAGTCACCCCTTGAGTATGCCATGGACATCCCACCGGGCAGGGTGCAATGTATTTAAAAGGCAGGACATTGACTTTTACATTTTCCTAGTAGTGAAATTCACTACTGCAAGGCCTAACTCTCCCAAAGGATAACAATGGGTTTTACCTTATTACATTTTCTAATTATGATCTCCAACTGGGAAGAGATAAACTCTTCAAGTCTGGTGTCTCTGGAATCCTATGTTAAAATCCTAACTTATGCCAAAATCAGATTTTAAATTACAATTCTGAAAATGTTGCTGTTAAAAAGTTGTCATTTTCTTGCCATTTGGTGTCTGCAGCCTGTCTCTGGTCACATGACTGGGTTTATTTGGCAGTTGGGCATTGTGTATGCCACTACAGCCACACACAATGGGAGCTTAGGTGTGATTTGATGGGCCATCCTTGGCAGAATAAAAGGGAGAAGGTGGGCACAGCCTGACTTACACCTGAATAGGATGACCCCTGTCCCCAAAGGGCTGCATACCCCCTTGTAGTTGGCCTGGAAGATAAGGGCATATGTGCACTTCAAAGGCATGTCTTTAGAAGTCTTCCACCCTTCAAAGGCACAACTGGGTATAAGTACTAGACCTCAGACACCACCACCTCAGTACACAATTCTGAACAAGTGGATACTCTGCCAGGAAGAAGGACTAGTGTGCTGCTATAAGATCTGCCACTTTGCTGGACTGCTACTTTTCTGGACTCCTGCTCTGCTGACCTGCTGACCTCTTGCCTGTGTGAGAAGGACTGGAACTGCACCACTTGACCCTAGAACCCAAAGTGACTCCAAGGGATGGTTGGCTTGGCTTCTGATCTAAAACTTCAGGAACATAACAGGCTTCCAACACCTTGCATCTGCACCTGGATGCTGCCATCTGTGACTCTGTCCTGCCATGTGGTGCTACCCCAGTTCTGGACTCTTGGAAGTGTGACTAAGTTTCTTGCCAGCGGAACTGATGCCTTCTCCTTGCTGAGCGATGCATCACCAAGCAGAACCAATGCATCTTCTTGGCTGAGTGATACATCCTGTAGCAGAACTTAGGCATCGCTGCTGCTGTCTGGATTGGACCCGTCACAAAAGACTCAGATTGTAGCAGCTACCAGCATCTTGGGACCTATGTATCACCTTCTGAACCTCCACTTTGTGATGCTTTCCCCAGCACAATTCCTCACATTTTTCACTGATGGCAACCTTGCTGACAAAACTCTGCATCAGTTTCACCAATCATCAGAGCCGACGCTTTGCCTTAACCCCTTCTGTGCCCAGGACGTAATGGTTACGTCCTGAGACACAGTGCTGCTGTGCCCAGGACGTAACCATTACGTCCTGTGCACAGAGCCCAGAGGGAGCGCTCTCGCTCCCTCTGTGGGGTTCCCCCCCACCCCCCCAAGTCAGGGATGGAAGGGGAAGCCCTTCCCCTCCCACCCCTGACCCCCCAACCCCCCCTGTGACGTCAGCGCGTGAGCGCGCGCTGATTAGTCACAGGGTCTCCCCAATCGCGCTGGAAGCAGAGCTTCCAGCGCGATTGAAAGAGAAGTGCTTTTGCAATTCTTTTTCAATCCCATGGGGGAGGCCCCGAGAGGCTTCAAAGGGAAGGAAATGTATTTCCTTCCCTTTGAAGTCTCTCACAGGTTTCAAAAGCCGGATTGCTTGCAATCCGGCTTTTGAAACCCCACTAGACACCAGGGATTTTTTTTTTTTTCAGTGAAATTGGCAAAAGGGAGCGACCCCTTGGGCAAGGGTCGCTCCCGGGGGGGCATTTTTTTAGGAAGGCCTTTTCTGCCCCCCCTGGGGGCAGATTGGCCTATTATTAGGCCGATCTGCCCCCGGGGGGGGGGCAGAAACCTCTAGGCACCAGGGACCTTTTTTTTTTTTTTTTTTTGATTATTTCTTTTTTTTTTAGGTGGGGAGCGATCCCTTAGGCAAGGGTCGCTCCCCTACGGGGCAATATATATTTAGGCCATTTCTGCCCCCCTTGGGGGCAGATTGGCCTATTTTGATGAGGCCAATCTGCCCCCAAGGGGGGCAGAAACCATTAGACACCAGGGAGTTTGTTTTCGCGCGCGAATTTCACGCAACGGGAGCGACCCCTTTGGCAAGGGTCGCTCCCCGGGGGGGCATATTTTTGGGAAGGCCTTTTCTGCCCCCCCTGGGGACAGATCAGCCTATTATTAGGCCGATCTGCCCCCAGGGGGGGCAGAAACCTCTAGGCACCAGGGATCTTTTTTTTTTTTTTTTTTTGTGATGATTTCTTTTTTTTTTTGGTGGGGAGCGATCCCTTAGGCAAGGGTCGCTCCCCTAGGGGGCAAATTATATTTAGGCCATTTCTGCCCCCCTTGGGGGCAGATTGGCCTATTTTGATGAGGCCAATCTGCCAATCTGAATTTCACGCAAGGGGAGCGACCCCTTAGGCAAGGGTCACTCCCTGGGGGGGGGGATTATTTTAGGCCATTTCTGCCCCCCTGGGGGGGGTAGATCAGCCTATTTTGATTCGGCTGATCTGCCCCCAAGGGGGGCAGAAACCACTAGGCACCAGGGATTTTTTTGTTTTTCTGTTTTACAGATGGGGAGCGACCCCCTTGGACAAGGGTCGCTCCCCTGGGGGGCAAATTGTGTTTAGACCATTTCTGCCCCCCTTGGGGGCAGATTGGTCGATTTTAGGTCAATCTGCCCCAAGGGGGCAGAAATCACTAGGCACCGGGGATTTGTTTTTTGGCGCCAATGTCACGCAGGGGGAGCGACCCCGTAGGCAAGGGTCGCTCCGGGGGGGGGGAACGGGGGGGTGTTCAGGGGGCAAATTTATTTTAGGCCATTTCTGCCCCCCCTGGGGGCAGATCGGCCTATTATTAGGCCGATCTGCCCCCAGGAGGGGCAGAAACCTCTTGTTGCCAGGGCAAATTTTTTTTAGTGTTTTTTTTTTAGTTTGTTTGTTTTTTTAGAGATGGGGAGCGACCCATCAGACAAGGGTCGCTCCCCTGGGGGGCAAACTGTGTTTAGGCCATTTCTGCCCCCCCCTGGGGGCAGATCGGCCTATTATTAGGCCGATCTGCCCCCAGGGCGGGCAGAAACCTCTTGTTGCCAGAGCAAATTTTTTTTTTGTGTTTTTTTTTTGTTTGTTTGTTTTTTTTTTTGAGATGGGGAGCGACCCATCAAGCAAGGGTCTCTTCCCTGGGGGGCAAATTGTGTTTAGACCATTTCTGCCCCCCTTGGGGGCAGATTGGTCGATTTTAGGTCAATCTGCCCCAAGGGGGCAGAAACCACTAGGCACCGGGGATTTGTTTTTTGGCGCCAATGTCACGCAGGGGGAGCGACCCCGTAGGCAAGGGTCGCTCCGGGGGGGGGGGGTGTTCGGGGGGCAAATTTATTTTAGGCCATTTCTGCCCCCCCTGGGGGCAGATCGGCCTATTATTAGGCCGATCTGCCCCCAGGGGGGGCAGAAACCTCTTGTTGCCAGGGCAAATGTTTTTTTTGTGTTTTTTTTTGTTTGTTTGGTTTTTTTTTAGAGATGGGGAGCGACCCATCAGGCAAGGGTCGCTCCCCTGGGGGGAAAATTGTGTTTAGACCATTTCTGCCCCCCTTGGGGGCAGTTTGGTCGATTTTAGGTCAATCTGCCCCAAGGGGGCAGAAACCACTAGGCACCGGGGATTTGTTTTTTGGCGCCAATGTCACGCAGGGGGAGCGACCCCGTAGGCAAGGGTCGCTCCGGGGGGGGGGAACGGGGGGGTGTTTGGGGGGCAAATTTATTTTAGGCCATTTCTGCCCCCCCTGGGGGCAGATCGGCCTATTATTAGGCCGATCTGCCCCCAGGGGGGGCAGAAACCTCTTGTTGCCAGGGCAATTTTTTTTTTTTGTGTTTTTTTTTGTTTGTTTGGTTTTTTTTAGAGATGGGGAGCGACCCATCAGGCAAGGGTCGCTCCCCTGGGGGGCAAACTGTGTTTAGACCATTTCTGCCCCCCTTGGGGGCAGATTGGTCGATTTTAGGTCAATCTGCAACCACTAGGCACCGGGGATTCGTTTTTTGGCGCCAATGTCACGCAGGGGGAGCGACCTAGTAGGCAAGGGTCGCTCCGAGGTGGGGGGGTGGGGGGGGTTTGGGGGGGCAAATTTATTTTAGGCCATTTCTGCCCCCCCCTGGGGGCAGATCGGCCTATTATTAGGCCGATCTGCCCCCAGGGGGGGCAGAAACCTCTAGGCGCAAGGGCAAATGTTTTTTTGTTTTTTTTTGTTTTTTGTTTGTTTGTTTTTTTAGAGATGGGGAGCGACCCATCAGACAAGGGTCGCTTCCCTGGGGGCAAACTGTATTTAGAGCATTTCTGCCCCCTTTGGGGGCAGATTGGTCGATTTTAGGTCAATCTGCCCCCAAGGGGGCAGAAACCACTAGGCACCGGGGATTTGTTTTTTGGCGCCAATGTCACGCAGGGGGAGCGACCCCGTAGGCAAGGGTCGCTCCGGGGGGGGGGAACGGGGGGGTGTTCAGGGGGCAAATTTATTTTAGGCCATTTCTGCCCCCCCTGGGGGCAGATCGGCCTATTATTAGGCCGATCTGCCCCCAGGAGGGGCAGAAACCTCTTGTTGCCAGGGCAAATTTTTTTTAGTGTTTTTTTTTTAGTTTGTTTGTTTTTTTAGAGATGGGGAGCGACCCATCAGACAAGGGTCGCTCCCCTGGGGGGCAAACTGTGTTTAGGCCATTTCTGCCCCCCCCTGGGGGCAGATCGGCCTATTATTAGGCCGATCTGCCCCCAGGGCGGGCAGAAACCTCTTGTTGCCAGAGCAAATTTTTTTTTTGTGTTTTTTTTTTGTTTGTTTTTTTTTTTTTTGAGATGGGGAGCGACCCATCAAGCAAGGGTCTCTTCCCTGGGGGGCAAATTGTGTTTAGACCATTTCTGCCCCCCTTGGGGGCAGATTGGTCGATTTTAGGTCAATCTGCCCCAAGGGGGCAGAAACCACTAGGCACCGGGGATTTGTTTTTTGGCGCCAATGTCACGCAGGGGGAGCGACCCCGTAGGCAAGGGTCGCTCCGGGGGGGGGGGGGTGTTCGGGGG
This sequence comes from Pleurodeles waltl, assembly GCF_031143425.1. Classification (NCBI taxonomy): domain Eukaryota; kingdom Metazoa; phylum Chordata; class Amphibia; order Caudata; family Salamandridae; genus Pleurodeles; species Pleurodeles waltl. Next base: position 640,360,563 of record NC_090444.1, read on the forward strand.
GCAAATTTATTTTAGGCCATTTCTGCCCCCCCTGGGGGCAGATCGGCCTATTATTAGGCCGATCTGCCCCCAGGGGGGGCAGAAACCTCTTGTTGCCAGGGCAAATGTTTTTTTTGTGTTTTTTTTTTGTTTGTTTGGTTTTTTTTAGAGATGGGGAGCGACCCATCAGGCAAGGGTCGCTCCCCTGGGGGGAAAATTGTGTTTAGACCATTTCTGCCCCCCTTGGGGGCAGTTTGGTCGATTTTAGGTCAATCTGCCCCAAGGGGGCAGAAACCACTAGGCACCGGGGATTTGTTTTTTGGCGCCAATGTCACGCAGGGGGAGCGACCCCGTAGGCAAGGGTCGCTCCGGGGGGGGGGAACGGGGGGGTGTTTGGGGGGCAAATTTATTTTAGGCCATTTCTGCCCCCCCTGGGGGCAGATCGGCCTATTATTAGGCCGATCTGCCCCCAGGGGGGGCAGAAACCTCTTGTTGCCAGGGCAATTTTTTTTTTTGTGTTTTTTTTTGTTTGTTTGGTTTTTTTTAGAGATGGGGAGCGACCCATCAGGCAAGGGTCGCTCCCCTGGGGGGCAAACTGTGTTTAGACCATTTCTGCCCCCCTTGGGGGCAGATTGGTCGATTTTAGGTCAATCTGCAACCACTAGGCACCGGGGATTCGTTTTTTGGCGCCAATGTCACGCAGGGGGAGCGACCTAGTAGGCAAGGGTCGCTCCGAGGTGGGGGGGTGGGGGGGGTTTGGGGGGGCAAATTTATTTTAGGCCATTTCTGCCCCCCCCTGGGGGCAGATCGGCCTATTATTAGGCCGATCTGCCCCCAGGGGGGGCAGAAACCTCTAGGCGCAAGGGCAAATGTTTTTTTGTTTTTTTTTTGTTTTTTGTTTGTTTGTTTTTTTAGAGATGGGGAGCGACCCATCAGACAAGGGTCGCTTCCCTGGGGGCAAACTGTATTTAGAGCATTTCTGCCCCCTTTGGGGGCAGATTGGTCGATTTTAGGTCAATCTGCCCCCAAGGGGGCAGAAACCACTAGGCACCGGGAATTTGTTTTTTGGCGCCAATGTCACGCAGGGGTAGCGACCCCGTAGGCAAGGGTCGAACCTGGGCGGGGGGGGGGTTTGGGGGGGTGGGGGGTCAAATTTATTTTAGGGCATTTCCCCCCCCCCGGGGCCAGCTGAGCTAGAGGCCAAAATCCACATGTAGGCACTTTGCAAAAAACACCTCTATTTTCTGTGAAAAAATATGTTGTGTCCACGTTGTGTTTTGGGCCATTTCCTTTCGTGGGCGCTAGGCCTACCCACACAAGTGAGGTACCATTTTTATGGAGAGACTTAGGGGAACGCTGGGTGGAAGGCAATTTGTGGCTCGTCTCAGATTCCAGAACTTTCTGTCACCGAAATGAGAGGAAAAAGTGTTTTTTGGCTAGATTTTGATGTTTGCAAAGGATTCTGGGTAACAGAACCTGGTCAGAGCCCCGCAAATCACCCCATCTTGGATTCCCCTAGGTCTCTAGTTTTCAAAAATGCGCTGGTTTGCTAGGTTTCCCCAGGTGCCGGCTGAGCTAGAGGCCAAAATCCACACGTAGGCACTGTTTTCTATGAAAAAATGTGATGTGTCCACGTTGTGTTTTGGGCCATTTCCTGTCGCGAGCGCTAGGCCTACCCACACAAGTGAGGTATCATTTTTATCGGGAGACGTGGGGGAACGCTGGGTGGAAGGAAATTTGTGGCTCCTCTCAGATTCCAGAACTTTCTGCCACAGAAATGTGAGGAACATGTGTTTTTTTAGCCAAATGTTGAGGTTTGCAAAGGATTCTGGGTAACAGAACCTGGTCCGAGCCACACAAATCACCCCATCTTGGATTCCCCTAGGTCTCTAGTTTTCAGAAATGCACAGGTTTGGTAGGTTTCCCTAGGTGGCGGCTGAGCTACAGGCCAAAATCTACAGGTAGGCACTTTGCAAAAAACACCTCTGTTTTCCTTCAAAAATTTGGTTGTCTCCACGTTGCGCTTTGGGGCGTTTCCTGTCGTGGGCGCTAGGCCTACCCACACAAGTGAGGTATCATTTTTATCGGGAGACGTGGGGGAACGCTGGGTGGAAGGAAATTTGTGGCTCCTCTCAGATTCCAGAACTTTCTGCCACAGAAATGTGAGGAACATGTGTTTTTTTAGCCAAATTTTGAGGTTTGCAAAGGATTCTGGGTAACAGAACCTGGTCCCAGCCACACAAGTCACCCCATCTTGGATTCCCCTAGGTCTCTAGTTTTCAGAAATGCACAGGTTTGGTAGGTTTCCCTAGGTGGCGGCTGAGCTACAGGCCAAAATCCACAGGTAGGCACTTTGCTAAAAACAGGTCTGTTTTCTGTGATGTGTCCACGTTGCGCTTTGGGGCGTTTCCTGTCGCAGGCGCTAGGCCTACCCACACAAGTGATGTATCATTTTTATCGGGAGACGCGGGGGAACGCTGGGTGGAAGGAAATTTGTGGCTCCGCTCAGATTCCAGAACTTTCTGCCACAGAAATGTGAGGAACATGTGTTTTTTTAGCCACATTTTGAGGTTTGCAAAGGATTCTGGGTAACAGAACCTGGTCCCAGCCACACAAGTCACCCCATCTTGGATTCCCCTAGGTCTCTAGTTTTCAGAAATGCCCAGGTTTGGTAGGTTTCCCTAGGTGGCGGCTGAGCTACAGGCCAAAATCTACAGGTAGGCACTTTGCTAAAAACAGGTCTGTTTTCTGCGATGTGTCCACGTTGTGTTTTGGGGCGTATCCTGTCGCGGGCGCTAGGCCTACCCACACAAGTGAGGTATCATTTTTATCGGGAGACTTGGGGGAACATAGAATAGCAAAACAAGTGTTATTGCCCCTTGTCTTTCTCTACATTTTTCCCTTGCAAATGTAAGACAGTGTGTAAAAAAGACATCTATTTGAGAAATGCCCTGTAATTCACATGCTAGTATGGGCACCCTGGAATTCAGAGATGTGCAAATAACCACTGCTTCTCAACACCTTATCTTGTGCCCATTTTGGAAATACAAAGGTTTTCTTGATAGCTATTTTTGACTCTTTATATTTCAGCAAATGAATTGCTGTATACCCGGCATAGAATGAAAACCCACTGCAGGGTGCAGGTCATTTATTGGCTCTGGGTACCTAGAGTTCTTGATGAACCTACAAGCCCTATATATCCCCGCAACCAGAAGAGTCCAGCAGACGTAATGGTATATTGCTTTCGAAAATCTGACATTGCAGGAAAAAATTACAGAGTAAAACTTAGAGAAAAATTGATGTTTTTTTCACCTCAATTTCAATATTTTTCTTTTTCAGTTGTTATTTTCTGTAGGAAACCCTTGTAGGATCTACACAAATTACCCCTTGCTGAATTCAGAATTTTGTCTACTTTCAGAAATGTTGCGGTTTCTGGGATTCAGCATTGGTTTCATGCCCATTTCTGTCACTGACTGGAAGGAGGCTGAAAGCACAAAAAATCGTAAAAATGGGGTATGTCCCAGTAAAATGCCAAAATTGTGTTGAAAAATTGGGTTTTCTGATTCAAGTCTGCTTGTTCCTGAAAGCTGGGAGGCTGGTGATTTTATCACCGCAAACCCTTTGTTGATGCCCTTTTCAGGGAAAAAACAACAAGCCTTCTTCTGCAGCCCATTTTTCAAATTTTTAAAAAAAAATGAAATTTTCACTGTTTTTTGGCGAATTGCTTGGCCTCCTTCTGGGGAACCCACAAAGTCTGGGTACCTCTAGAATCCCTAGGATGTTGGAAAAAAAGGACGCAAATTTGGCGTGGGTAGCTTACGTGAACAAAAAGTTATGAGGGCCTAAGCGCGAACTGCTACAAATAGCCAAAAAAAGGCTCGGCACAGGAGGGGGAAAAGGCCTGGCAGCGAAGGGGTTAACTGTGCAAGGCATCCCTGACACAAGCCTTCGCACCGCAAACCTCGTCAACAGGATCCTTGGCATTGACCCAACAGGACCTCACACCACAGCCTCGCCGCATCTCGGAAACAAAGCATGGCCTTGTTTGTTAAACGCATCTTTGACATGGATCCACACAACGGTCTGCAAAACAGGATTAAAGGTACTTTTGTTCAGCAGTCCTAACTGGGCACCCATAAGCAGCCCGTGATCCACCACAGTCGGCCTGATTTTCTAAGTTTGTCCCGGTCCGGCATAACCAGATATCCCCAGTAGCACTTGGTGCTTCTTGCCACTATCTTCACTTACATCTTTGAAATTCAATATCTCCGTGTCTACTAATTGGCTTTTTGTTGTTTTCGTCTTGCTTTATTTATTAAACTAAGCTCTATTTTTCTAACCTGGTGTGGAATCTATTTGTGTGATATTTGCAATGTTTTACTGTTTGAAGTGTTGCACAAGCCTGACTGCTCTGTGCCAAGCTACCAGAGGGCGAGCACAGGTTAATTTGGGGTATGCTTGTGCCTTACCCTTATCAGGATTGTGGTTGCTGCTTGATCTGGGCTTACACCACAGTCAACCAACAACTCAATTTCTAACTCCTTTTAGCTACAACTTTAAATTTTAAAGAGACTAACCTACTCCTCAGGACAGCAACAATTTGCCACCCTATGCACGCTTCACTCCATGCCTACCTTACACTAAGACACCATCATGTAGAATAGCGAAGAACAATGTAGTGACTCCCACACAGCTGGTGATTCGATTGTACCGTGTGTAGGGTAGTGAAGAATAAAGCAGTAGTCTGTCTATAGACCAAAGCATACCTACATACACATAAGCTACCAGAAGAATTGCTAATTACTTTAATTTGCTTTTGCAAAACATTTGACACACAAGCAACAAGTCTATACAGACGTACAGAATACATAGATATTAATAATCTAATAAGGATGCTGTACCTCGTATACATGAATTTAAAAGCAATTGGCTAGGGAGTACATATTAATCCACACGTTTATAGTTTGTAGAATGTGGGTATGCCTCCTGTCAATTAATTAATCATTTCTTCACATTCAAATAATTTGACACCATTGGATTCAAAACTTTCAGGTAGATCTTTGTAATGCAAGATTGTCAGGTGTGACACAGCCAACCCTGGCATTTTAGCCAAAAGCATGTTGCATTATGTGAGTCACAGTTTAATTCTAACAGTGGCTCAAGATGGTTAAGAAGCCTTGACTAAAGTGTCGGACACAACGTGGTGGCCCACGTGGCGACTATCCCCAAGGTTTATGCACATGCCTTTATATCATTTTAGGGACACAATCTCCAGCAAATAACGGGTGTCCGGAGAGCAGTGCGCAAAGTCTTATCACACGTAGTTGCTGCATTTATGACAAAGGGAGCCAAAGAAACCTGTGAAGTTGGGAAAAATCTCCAAGTTTTGAAAATTAACTTTACAACCTATGTGTGAAAACAGAAGGTATTGTCATTTTCATATCAGGTAAAAGCTTCTCGGCTGTAGTCTGTTCTTGAGAAAACAGATTCCCACATCCAAGATACATTAATTCGTTTATGTGCCTGCTGTAGACATCACTGCGTAAGTTGTGAGTCACATGTAGGAATATCAAACAGGCTTAATCGTTATTCCAAAGCAATCACTTTATGTGACTGTTGGCGCAGCTGCAAATGATACTTCTTCTGTAAGTAGTAGGAATTCATGTTTACATTGTGCTGCTAACATTTACAAATGCCCAGTAAAATTAGCACCCAAAACTCTTGAATACATAGGGCTAATAAACACCAGGGGGCCAATGACAAAATACACAACAAAAATACTAGGAACGGGTAAATATTTTAAAATTCATACCATAACTCATTTAGACTGTCTGACTCCTATTTTTAAATCAAAATGACCAGTTTCGCCTTCTTTGCGCTCAGCCTCCAAAACATTCTTGAAATGTTTAAATAACCTGGTTCCATTTGTAAAGTCTTAAGGCCAGATGTATCAAGAATGCCTTTTGCAAATCGGAAATAGCGAATCGCTATTTCTGGTTTGCAAAATGCAATGTATCAAATTTGCGATTCGGTAATAGCAATTTCTTAAAAATCGCAAATGCTATTACCGAATCGCAAATTGCGATACAGCCCCCATTCGCATCTATGGGCCTGTCGGCCCATATTTGCAAATATTTTGCATGTCCCAAATTGCGAATTCCTAACTGGAATTCGCAATTTTGGGAAATGCAAAGTCCAGGGTGCTGGGGGCCTAAGGCCCCCTCTGCTGCACCCCATTTTTTTTTTTAACAACATGTAAGGTGCACACATGCCAAAAGGGCATGTGTGCTTTACATGTACATTTTAAAAATGCATTTTTAAAATTTGCACTTGGTTACAACCAAGTTCAACTTGGTGGTAATAGTGATTCCTTAATGCCCAATTCGCATTAAGGAATTGCTTCATACATGTGCTTTAGAATCGCACATAAGGATTCCTTATTTGCAATTTCTTATTTAGAGAGTCGCAATTTGCGACTCTCTAAACAAGGTCGCAAATTTAAGCAATCGCTATTTTAGAGATTCCTTAAAATTGCATTCAGAATGCCTTTGATACATTGTGAAAGGGCTTTTTGCATTTGCAAATGGGCATTCGCACAGTTTGCGAATGTAAAAAGCTTTGATACATCTGGCCCTCAATGCGAGCGCCGCTCCCAGATCTTAAATGCCAGACTGCTTCTTAATTTGGGATGTGACTTAACAATCACGCAGTGCCAGTTCTGAAGCTTTTCCCAGGGACACCATAAGGATTTTGGGTGCCCTGAGGCAAAAATATTTAGGGGCCCCTTTCAGAACAGTTTTGAATTAATGATTCAATTTCAGATCTTTCACACCCTCTTTCGCCAGGTCACTGACAGCGCACGGACAAACTCTCCAAGTTCTTCATGTGTTTACATCTAATATTCAGGGATAGTGATATATGTTTTCAATATTGTCACAAAGCAGCAGTTCGCTAATAATACTTCAAATAATCTCTGCAACACTGGCTCATTTCTCATATCAGAGGTCCTGTTTTGATCTAAAAGAAACTTTTTATGGTTTTTGCAAGAAACTGTGATGAAAACAGGCACTTTTGCATGTTTCCTCAAACTTTTAGTCCTATTTTGGACTGTTATTTGCTGGTATTCGACTTTGAGAGTGCCATGGGGCCTGCTGTCCACCTCAGTGACAGTGTTCTTTCCCTTTACAAAGTGGTATGTTTAATTTGGTGTTCCCAATTGGCATGTGCTAAGTCCCTAGAATATGGCACCCAGGTACCAAGGGCATATAAGGCATGCTGTGCACACAAGAGCTGCAGCACTGGGTGTGGCACACTGTGTGTGACAATGTGAAAATATGACTTTCAGCTGCCATTGCAGATTGAAGAGGCTCTGTGTGCACTGCACACACAACTTTGCCATTACCATTAATGTCAAAGTGCATTAAGTCCCTCAACAATATATATCTAAGTTTCCTGTAAGACAGGCCCATGTAGCTCTAAGGCAAGGAGCTGTATATTGTTAAGACAGACATATTCGCCGAGGACAGTTAGGCACTCCAACGCATGTAACTCCTGACAGAGGCTACCTAACTATGTCATGTAAGGTATCGAATTAAAGGGGACATTTAATGTGACTCAATAGTGCAGTCAGCATTTATGGCAAATTTAATGTGAGCAACATTTGCATAAGCTGCCATTCTTTGACCCAGCTGCTCCTGTGTCTTTGCAGAGGCACTGTGGATTAGGACAGGTTTCTGCCTCCTGGGGAGATGTATAAATGACTTCCAAGTCAGGAACAAAGGATGTTGCCACACTGGTAGATGTAACCCTCTCCCACAGGATGGGCTGCAAAGGATGTTAGTCCACAAGGCAGGCATCTAAGGTAATGCCGCCTTTGAAGGGCCACCGGACAACATTCCCGTGCAGGAAGCCTTTTGTTTCCACCAGACAAGGTAGAGTCAGTGCCAAGGAAGGGAAAACCAGTTTAAGAACCAGTTTCCCATTGGTGTGCAGCCCTTGGTAGCCACACCCCAGAGAGTGGGCCACCACGATCCTTACACTCAGGAGAGACTTCAACCTTGTTGGTTATTGCATGCAAATTGCACTATGGAATAGCCAGATGCCACACATCACCAGAACGTGATCAACAGATAGGAGGGAAGCCACTAACCCATTGGCAAGTAACTGCATTCACCCCTCAAGCACTTTACTGGGATATAATGGGCACCCCTGGCACCTGAGATATCAGTACTCGCTGGATTTGGAACATGGACAAGAAGAAGACCGCTTTGCACCCATTGGAAGCGCACAAGAAGAGGCTGCAACGTAGGAGCAACTGCACCTACTGCACTTTGGACTAGCTGAGTTTGGACCCTGTTGTGCATGCCTGGCTCGGGAAAAAGTATATTCCCAGCCCTAATCTGAAGCAGAGTCTCCAAAGGTCTGTTGGCTGGCCCTCCAGAACCTGGAAGAGCCCAAATTGGAACTCCGATAGCCACCGCCGTAGTTGGACCACTACCAGATGCCAGGCACTTCAACAGACAATTTGGAGATATCCAAAAGCTGCACCCAAGCCTGCTGGACCAGTGAGTGTTGGTTGTATCCAGATTCATCCACATCAAGGGTCACAAGCCCCCACTACAGGCTTGCACATTGACCTCTGTGTAGCAAAAGTGAGAGGCCTGCATCAGCAGCCCTTTTATCCCTCCATAGAGGACTTTGTGGGACTCTGAGATCCATGATCAGAGTCACCCCCACTCACCTATGGACTGAAGACTCGGCCGTTGTTCACCCTCATGGAGTGCACAACATATGGAGGTTCCATTGAGCATCTTTGAGCCTGCATCCCTCAGCATCAGGACCACTGCATAGAGGTCAATAGTAGTTTCCAGTAAAGTTTGGAGCACACTCTAAAAACGCTCTTGTGGCCAGGTAACTGTCCAAAGAATTATTTTAGGCCTCCTAGATCTCCATCCTGTAGGATTTGGTCACTCAAGTCAGGACAGAGTAGCCAAACTCATCATTAAAAACTATTACAAACTTTTCAAAAGTTTCCTCAGTTTTGACTTACCAATTCTTGTTGTGGTCCATGTCTTTATTTTTAAATGCTTTAAAAATTCAGATCTCCAGAAGCCTCCAGTGGATTTTAGTCATCAAGGACTATGCTCTACTTTTTGAAATTCTTGTGTCTCTTTTTTGTTTGGTGACATTCTTATTCTGTTGTTTGGTGCTGTTAAATGCCGTACACATTGTTTCTTTGCGAAGCCTTGCTGCTCTGTGCCATAGATAGCAAGGGGTTGAGCTGAAGGTTAAGTAAATAACTCTGACTGGACCCAAGGAGATACATGTGAGTCTACTGCATGATAAGGCCCCAAACTAAACAGCAGTACACCCATTTTCTTACAGAAACATAAACACATTTCTCTGCAAAATGTCTGCAATAGACTCTCACACATCACCCACGTTAAGAATAAATTAAGGGAAAGGGTATTTAACACAATCCATTTAAGAATTAATCAAGGCCGTCATGGCAAGACTATCTGCAGAACACAGCTGGCTCTATCAGGGGCCCCCTGAAAAGGCTGTGGCCCTGGGTCAGAGCTCACTGTGCCCATGCCTTGGAACGAGTCTGGGCTTTCCCCGTCCGGCCTGCATCACACTAAGGTTCTGACACATCCTGCCCCATTATGTCCATAACTGCTAAGATTTTGACTTTCACTATGTGTGACATTTCTGCGTTTTGGGTGTTCTGAAGCGTGACATTTCAGTGTCACATGTGGCACTTCATTCTGAGTGAAACAAAGCAGTTATGTTCATGTAGTTACATAAATATCAGAAAAAGTTCATTTTGTGCAACACAAAGGCCTAGAAACTGCACTAAAACAATCCAGAATGCAAAGTAACTTTGACCATAACACTGAGGCTCGTTGAAAGTCACAAAAGTCACAGGGCCATTTAGCAGGTCTGTAATGAGCTTATTACCCCCCCCTTGAAATCTCCTTATCATACACAGTCATTTTAAATTTCTCTAAATTTTGTCTATGCCAACATCAGTTTCTTATTAGCAAAACTTGGAAAGTGTTACTTTAATCTAAATGAAGTGAACAAAACGTTTTTGAACAGCACATTGCATTATTGTCTAAGGGCCATATTTATACTTTTTGACGAAAAACTGCACCAACGCAGTTTTGCGTCAAAATGTTTAACGCCAGCTAACGCCATTTATACTTTGGCGCACCGTGGCGCAAACCACAGGTTAGAGTCATTTGTTTTTTACTCTAACCATTGAGCCATGTCTTAAAGCAAAATTACGTTCACGTGGAGAAAATGACTCTAATCCGCTTTACGACGTCGCAAACCGGATACGTGCCATTTTTCCCCGCAATAGCATCAAAAAGTGGCGCAAATGCAGCAAACAGTGCTAAGGAGCCCCAAAATGGATCCCAGAAGCCGGGAGAGACTCCAAGGAGACCCCAATCGACCAGGAACCAGCCAGGAGGACCCAGACAAGAACCCAGAGAGGGAGAAGAAGAAAAGGAAGTGTTGTTTCAGTGCAGAGGAGCAGGAAATACTGGTCAGAGAGGTGAGGGAACACCAGCATCAACCTTTTGTCACCTCAAAATTGCCAATTTGGAGGAGAGAGGCAATTTGGCAACAAATTGTTGACAAGATAAACAGTGTGGCAGAGGTACGGAGAACAGTCACTGACTGCAAGAAACGCTGGCATGACTGCAAGAGCAGGACCATGGTAAAAATGGCAAGGAACAGGAAGGCAGCACTGCAGACTGGAGGTGGGAGTCCAGCACCGCAGAAGGCCCTGGACCAGATGGAGAAGATTGTGGCAGCCGTCATCCCAGAGGAGAATTCAAGGACAGGACAGCGCAGACTACCAGGAAACAACACAGATGCAGGGTAAGTTGCACAGGGGACAAAAATGCCTAAATGTTAACTGCAAGCAGGGGGAGGTACATACCTACTACACAATGCATGTCAGCCACGGAAATCAGGCAGTGGAAAGAGCAAAGGGGCACGGCACGGGTGCATGGGCTGTGCAGGTCAAACCAGGGGCACAGCACAACACTACAATAACAACCTTTGCATGGGGGTACGCCGCCATGCCAAGGCTGTTGGAAAGGCAACGCCAGTCCAGGAGAGTAGGGTAGAAGGTAAAACTGGCCTGTTGTCACAGGACAGCTGGTATTGTCACAACATGAACTAGGGCTCAATTTCCAGCCTCAGGCCATATCCGCAAGTGGCATGTACCATTGACAACAGTTGCCAATACCACCTGTGCTGTGTGTGCTGGTCAAGCAGCAAATGGCAGTTAGGTGCCCATGGATCAAACACACCCAAAAAAGAGGGTTCAGGATGACAACGTTATCAATCCCCTTTAATTACTACCAAAGTGTAAATCCTGTCAAATGCTCATGTTTATTGGCACAATAAACATCAGGTATTGTTAATTACATTATGAAGTACACAGCAGTAATGTCATACCCATGCTGCCTATTCCGGGGTCCACCCCGTGCCTGTGTTAAAATAGCTGCGATGCCAACTTGCAACATCCCAACTGCCATACTGCTAAGACAACAGCATTGAGGGGGAGGACCTATGTGTCTAGCTAGTTAAACACACCCGTACAGTCATAAGAGGAAATGGAACACTGCCAGGCCCATCAGTGCAATGCAATGTAGCACACATTCGCAAACATCAACATGACACACTACCAATGCTGACACCTGTATCATGCCATGCCAATGCTATATGCAGTATGTGCTTGGTCTCTGCAACGTATAGGTGTATGTGAAATATCAGAGACTGGGTCAGTCCCATATTGTTAAGTGTGATGCAAGTGGCATCAGAACACCCACAGCCATTGCAAGGCCTCATCATGCTAATGGAAGTAGAGGGAGGGTTGAGAAGGACAAGAAGGTGGCAACACACCATTTGGACAGAACCTACACCTAGAGGATGTGACGCAGACAATTCCCCAAACTGGTCACACTACATGTGACATGCAGGTGGGGCATAGGCCTGTGAGAATGCTAATATTAATGACAGGAACAGTGAACAGGAACCAATATTACAATGTCTCACTAATAGCAAGTCAGTGACGTCACATTACAACTGCCACAACACAGACACACTAATTGTACAATATCTCATTGCAGAGGACGATGGCTCTCCTGTGGAAATGCCTGTCCTGGACTTCCCTGATGACATGGATGACTAGCTGACAATCATTAGCCAGCAAACCCTCCAAGATGTCCTTGGAACACTCCAGACCCCACCTTCAGTCACATGGAGGAGCACAGATGCAGCAGCCATCACAGAGGACCCATCCATCAACCCAATAGTACGACCTGCCAGCTCCAACCCAGCTGAGGACTCTGATGACACTGGTACCACCTTTGAGTGGACAGTAGTGGGAGTACCGCAGGAGCTGGCCAAGGAGGTGCGGGTGGGGATGCAAAATATGGCAGCCAGCCTTTAGGGGATGCACATGTACGTGATGTCATCTGCAGAACAGTCAGCATCCATGTAAGTGCAACAATCCCTACTGCAATGACTACAACAATGTGTGAGGGATTTTACCACAGCTGTTAGGGAATTGCCACAACACCTGGCATCCCAAACCTTTCACTGCGTGCACGAATGCAATCATGACCCCATCACAGCCGACCTGGCTGCCTACCACAGCGATGTAGCTGCTATGCTCAAGAACCAGCAGCTCCTCCTTGCTGCAGTAATGCTCTTAATAGCCCCACAGTTGGCAGCTACTGGGAATTCTGACTCCACGTCTTCAAACACTGAAGTGTGTGTTGCCCCTTCAAACCCACCACCACCAAGGGCAGAGGAGACGACACACACATCAGAAGATGAAGACGTGGAACAGATCACCTTCACCCGTAGGAGTACCCGGTAGCACCAGTCCATGCCACATGGGCACTGATTTCCTAGGTCCTGTACTTGTTAACATGCCAGTCTTGCTACAGTTGGTAACATGCACTGTTCTCCAGCACACTGTTTACCTTACCACTATGCACTGCAATTGTCTCTCACCACCTCATTGGGAATTCATGTTCCTCTGCACTGAATGACACTTCACCACAGATGATCAACAACATGTCCCTCACCATTACACGTTTGTTGCGTCACAATAGAAGGCATCACACTAATGGACTTACAATCCTGGACTATGGCAGCACTTTAAAATCAATGGCATTTACACAACCACTTTGTCTCTGTGTAATGTGACACATCAAATGTGTAGGAGATGTGTGATGTATGTAACATGTCAATGGCCACTGAATGTCAATACAACAGTGTAGAAATAATGTGGGCTGATAACTATGCACAGGGGTCTGGATTTTATCATCATCTGTGCTTCCTTAGGCTTATATCTGAAGTTAAAAGATCACAAACAGTATAATGCTGTGTAGAACTGAATATGTCAGGTCTAAAGTATGTACAAGATGAAACTCAATGTGGTCCACATTCCCTTCAAGACAATCATTATGTATGTGACATCTGACTCTAAACTTTAATCACACACATACACCATACAGCAGGAATGGATGTGTGTGAGTGTATGGACAATTATGTAACCTGGGAGTACAATGTAAGAAATGATAGGTGTGAGTTATGTATACAGAACTTCATAAGATTATGACACATGAACATCAGGCTGCAGGCAGACGTCCCACAGTGCCTAAGATTCCAACACAGGACTCAAACGATTACAGGTTTAATATCACACCAACCTTTACAACACATTGGGAACCATAGTTACCTTGACTGGTGGGTGCAATGGATGGGAAATGCATAGAGAAGTAGCTTTGTTGTAGCTGCCAATGTGACAGTTTATTTGGAAGTGGGAATAACAATGTCAAGAATGGGATTTGGATGCAGGATGGAACACAAATGCAAATACTAAATTGACACTGTACACTCATGCAAAGGCCCTGATCCCCAATCATATGACACATACTGTAAAGGAGTACATAACACATTATTATAAAAGTATGAAAGGAAACGTAAACTATGGGAAACACCTAAACTAACCTAACCTATCTTACTATACATTACCCACAACTGGCCCTAACTACCCTAAGCTAAACTTACTTACCACATTTAACTAAACACTTTAAACATCAACCCCCCAGCCCCTTTATATGAAGGGATCTATGTCGGACAACATATACTAACCTAAACACATACTAACTTATCCTAAACAAATATATATATTTTTGTATTTTGTATTTTATATTTTTTATTTTTTTATTTTATACACATAAACCCCAACATCGTCCCCACCCACCCAAAAAAAAACATGTAATAATATAACACCCACCACCCCAACCCACTTATACTAACTAAACTAACAGCCTACTCTAACCTAACACTAAGCCCCCTAAACCCACTAAAGAAAAGAACGAGGAAAGAGGAGGGAGGGGAGGGAATTATGGGTGAGGATCAAAAAGTCATCATACCTTGCAATGAGTCCAACACACAGGAGTCAATCACATAACACCTGCATACACAACACAGGACAAACATATTAACACTAACTGGATATGTCTGGGTCCACAAATCGAGCCACTTCACCACTGTGTAGGGGGCTGGTCAACCTGTAAAACATGGAAGGGTGATATGTGCTCAATGTCTGCTCACTGTACAAAACATGGAACAACAAATCACTGTATGTGACATTTTATATGATAGAGCTGCACATCAGGCATGTAGACACCCCAACAGACATGCTACTGCAAACATGCATTGACACTGTCACTCCAGTGAGTGATAGACACACATATGCACACATGCACTGTCACTAACAATCATGTGGTGCCAAACATGATTTCTCAATTTTGTGCTTAATTCATTCCAGAGGGTACTCCATTTCATCATTTGTAATTGGGAGACACATGCAATGCCACATTCCTGGTGTGACTTGTGCATCAAGTGACAATGAGTAACTGTGTGATGCTCATGTGGGTTGATTTGCGTTCAAGAATGATTGTGCTTTCGGTGGTTCATTATATGTGTACCAGTGTTGTTTGTAGATTACATATGCCACACTGGCAGTGTACCCAAAGCCGTATATGGCACCTATGACAACACGATGGCAGGGATCTTGTGTGTTACCTGATGACAATGTTACGCTAAACATGGATTGGCCACTTTTCTGAATAAGAACAACAAAAAGATGTATGCTAACAGTGTCTAATTTGATCATCCTTGACAGAATGCCTGGGTAAAGGTGTTGTCATTGCACATGAAATGTGTTACTCTGGGCCCTGTGTCCCTATATCAGGTATTGTAAATCACACTTTGCCAGATTCGTTAACTTTGAATTGCCAGATTGGGTGATCAGTGGTAGTACAACCAAACTGATACTGTCCGCTAATTAAAACATGTGTTAGCAAATGTCCTACTTCTGCAATCTTGATGAGGTAGGTCTCTATTTGAAAGCACCTTGGTAATGGCGGCACTCAAAGGAATGCTGGCCTGCTGATCTTAGCATACCAACATATCTGTGACAGCCTTCATACTGAGAAGTTGATAATTGTACATAAGCTGCACTATTTCAGCAGGGGTGTACCAAAAGTAAAATAACAACCTATTTCATCACTTAAATGGTATAATGGAAGCAGTCAGTGGTCCCTTGCACATCATTCTAATTAATGGTTTGTGACCGAGCATTCACAAAGAGCAGGGATCCCAGGATGAGCCTTTCGCTTTACAAAATAGTTTGGCTATAAAATGATACAGATGGTAACTGCACTAGCTCAGTACCAGCAATTGCGCCCAAGCCAAAAATGTTGTTGGGCCCTGTTACTCAATGATAGGATTTCAACACCTACTCCGAAAAGCCTCAAGATGAACCTGTTTTGTGCTACGGCAATCTGGTAGCATCCTGGCACATTTGGGTTTGGCCATGTGAAAGATTTTCTGTCCAGACGTAAACACACAGAAACAATTAACTTTAGGCCAGATGTGTAATTGTTTGTGTTGCACTTGCTTCATTTGTTTACGCTACAGCTATGGAAATTAGCAAAATAAATTTGATTGTAGCAAGTGTGCTATACTTTGCATCCAGAAATAAGGCAAATGCAGCACAAACAAAGTAGAAATATAGGTCTAAGATATTAGCAGAGGTTAAGAAGAGCTTTGTACTTATGGCCATGAATACTGTTCAAACATGGTTTAAAAAAACTGGGGACTTCATTGGTTCCTTGTATTAGCATGTGAAATACATCCCATTCCTGGTACACTCACAGCCCCCGATTCATAATTTTGTTTGTGCTGCATTACCATCATCTATTGATGCAAAAGCGGCACTAATTTTCAAGATAAATTTGTAACTGCGCAGCTTTTGTGTCAACAAATGACGGTAATGCGTTGCAAAAGTTGTATAAATCAGGGCCACAGTTTGTTCAACTTGCATTCCACATGTCCACAAACATTGCATGCAGCATGTCACAAAATCTGCTACTGTCACTCCAGAGCATTGAACTGTACACATTAGTCAAATTTCTACTCACCAACAGGGTCACCAATCACCACACCCAGGTGGTCCAGCAGGTCCTGCTCTCGGGCCACCAGGTCAGCCCAGCGATGCTTCAGCTGGTGGTCATTGCGCTGGCTGTTGAATATGTGCCACAGGTGGAACAGCACCTTTGCCCACCTGAAGCTTCCTGCCTCCGTGGGATACCTCTGTATCACCCGGCCCCCAGCCTCCAACATCAGGGGGAGGAAGTGGCACACCAGCCACAAAAATGCCCCTAGCTCCTCCTCACTCATTCGCCCCAGACATAGCCTTCCCAACATATCAACAAAAATTGGAGAGAATAGGGTAAAGAGGGAAAAACAGGGAAAGGAGGTAGGTAAAGGAAACTTAATTAACCCACAGACAGCCCAAAAATACCCCAACTAACAATACTTACAACAGACTCCCAACAGTACAAAGACATATCTAATTACAATAAATGACAAAAGAACACTTACACAGATTACCACAGACACTTACAAAACACCAAAATACAATATCAATAGCACACAGGAGACAAATTCACAATATTTACAGAGACAACTCAAGACACAGCCACACAGTCCAGAATAATCACAGACTGCAAAGTGAAATTAAAAGTACACCCACTGTACCATTTCTGTAAACAGGATACCCTATTGCATCCCTTCCTGTCTCAATTGCGGGCTGTTTTTTTGTCTTGCGTGTAATTTTATGATGCATACAGGGTTTGCGTCAATATTTTCTGACGCATATGCATGAAAATTCCCCCGCATTCAAGGATTAATACATTTTAAATGGATAACCGCTTTCCTGGTGTACAGTGCTGGAATTAACGCTAGGGACCAATTGATGTTTAATGTGTGTGAGCGTCATTTTTTAAAGCATATGCATTGTCTGTCTTAAACTGTGTTTGTGTGATTTTAAAATGTTTTACATACATGCAGCCTATAACTATACAAAGATAGGATGGTATGACCTGCAGTGTGTGTTCTAATGTTTGGACACATGTGGCAGACCATACTACTGCTGCACATAATACTCAAGCTGTTGTGCAGGATTAGCTCTTTTAACTGACACAACAGCAACACAAACTTTGGAAATAAATTAGGTATTTTCTAGTTTGAGCAGGTGTTGCATCAATAGAAGACAGCAAGGCTACGCATCTAAACAAATAGACTCATGGCCTGTATGTTTATGTCTGTGAATAGGCTGTTCAAATTTTTATTGTGCCTCTGTGGGAATGTCACGAAACAATTTGGCGTAATGTGCATGTATGAATGTGTTTTAAATGTGTATAACAATCAGATGCAATTCATTGACGTACATCAGTCATGATGTGTGTTTGTTATATCTGTTGCGTCTTATGCTGTGTGTACTTCCTTGACTTTGGGGACAAAACATTTCCCATGACTAACTATACACAGGATAGATCGAGGACGGTTGATAATGGCTATGTCAGATATGTTACCCCGCAATGTTGGATACCACATCATGGTCACTTGTGTGTATACTACCCATGAGTCAATCATTTGAACATGCTAGGTAGGTACAGTGTTTGTGACACAGTCTCAAATCCAATCCTAAAATTGTTATCTACATCACAATTTGAGTCATGTAAATGACCTATGTTTCTCCTGTGGCTGTGGAGGACCAGCAGACCATGCTGCATGTGTTCACATATTTCAAGTGGTTCATTGCACAAAGATGTCCAGTTCAAGTGTGTGGCCATGTGTACCCTGTGTCAGTATTGGCCTCCATGTTGTCACAGTTACGTGCAGGTCTAGTCATGGGTCTGTGGAGCCAACCCTTGAATTAACAGAGTATCCTTCAAAGCAGATTTCACCAAAAGCCAAATATCAACTAATGACACACATGGGGATAGTCCAGCTATGGCACTGCAGAGCTTTTAGAAGGCTGACGATAGAACAAACTTGGTGTGCTCAAATACGTTATGGATCAGTAATAGGAAACAGGCAGGTTTCATCACAACATTGTACACAGGGTGGGCTCTAAACTTCCCACTGCAACAGGGAACATCAGTGCCTCTGTGCTGATTAATCTCACAGCTAGTCACCACTCAAGCCCCATCAAAAGGTGGCGGCATAAGTGAATCTGTGTCTGGACCATCAGGGCACAAACATGTTTTGTCCTTACATACACAATAGCAACCCTTGTTTGTTGTGCTGGAGGCACCATACCAAATCCATGCATACAGCCATAGCACACTGTCACTGTTTGGCACTAGTGAATACATGCAAAACCAGACAAGGGATGGGGGCTGGATTAGGCCATTTGAATACATGTCCCAGACCAGAATACAATAAGTAAACTGATTAAACTATACTATACATTTGAGGATTCATCATAGACTTACCAGACACAATACCCCAGGAGGAAAGAAAGGGCATGGAAAGCAACTACAAGACAAATGTAGCCACAGGGAACCTCTATGGTTAACGCAAAGACTGGAACCAGTCTGGCTAACAGGATGCAGGCTCTGTCAGGAACAAACATGAACAAGGCAAATACACAGTGTGCAGACTCTGACTGGGACAAGCAGGAACAACAGTGTGGGAACAAAAACAGTATCTGCTGTGGTCTGCACTGTTACACAATCCCTCAAGGGCTCTGGTACACAATTGATGTGTACGCCAATGCACAAGAAGATTCAGAAAATGGCAGCTTCTAAGCAGTTCCAGGCAGCAGCAAGGGCAGGGCAGGTCCAAATGGCTGGCCTTCATGGACGTGCTCACAGGTGTGTGCAGTTTCAGTCTCTCACAAGTCCTGGAGTTGACAATCAAGTTCAAAGGGCCAACTGGACCTTTCACATGGGAAGCAATGGACAGCTGATTACACGTCTTACCGACTACCAGGCAGTGCTTTATCGGACCTGATGTCCATGCAGACTGATGAACTATGACTATGGCATGCCATACTGAAGAGGGAAGCACACAGGAGTCAGAAT
The DNA here is from genome assembly GCF_031143425.1 of Pleurodeles waltl. NCBI lineage: Eukaryota > Metazoa > Chordata > Amphibia > Caudata > Salamandridae > Pleurodeles > Pleurodeles waltl. The sequence continues at coordinate 640,380,020 of NC_090444.1, forward strand.
CGGAGTCTGGGTGAGTGTGGATGAAGATTCTCAGGGTACAGATAGTCCATTTACAGCGCCCCCTAGAGAAGGGTGGGGAGAGACTTAAAACATGGCAGTGGCAGGACTTATTACCTGGATGGACTGCGGAGGGCATGTCTTGTGAGCAACGCTTGTCATACCTGGGGCACTTTTGCTATCCATTTTCAGGTTTGATGCACTTCTTGTCACACATGCTTCTTGCAAAGATAGCTGATGTCACACTTACTGCTGTCAAGTGTCTGGTCATACATTCCTGTTACAAATGCAATTGCACATCCACTGTCTCATGTATGAAGCACTTTTTAACCTTCTGATTGATGGTGTCTTAGTTGGGTGTCATATGCTGCAATGGACCATGTTGGCAACATGGATGTGTCTCATAGCTGTGGTCCTCTGATATTGCCCTTCAAATGTGAAATAGACAGGATATATGTCATTAACACTGTGTGTGATGTTTGCTGCACATTCATACCCATCAAATGTGATGTGGCTTTTTCAGTATGCAAATTTGTATTTCTGCAATGCTCCATGAGGAAAAACTCTGATTATGATTCCTAGAGATCGTGTGATGCATAAATAATTACCCAGAGCATGATTGAGTGATGAAGTGAGGTGTTTAATTACATATGATAACAAAGTGGTGATGGTGACTATAGTTTTGTATGATGTGTTGTCTCCAACGCATTCCTGCAGCTGTGTTTGGATGTTCCCCCTCATTTTCAAGGACAGCATCCTCCTCTTCAGGCATTTGTTGATCCGGTTCATAGAAGGGAATGTTCCTCCTCACACAAATATTGTGCAGGATGGCACAGGTCAGAATGATCTTGCAGACCATTTCAGGGGAATAAAGGAGGCTGCCTCCAGTGATGTCCAGGCACCGGAATCTGGGCTTCAGGATGCCAAAAGTCGCTCAACTATGGTGCGTGTCGTACGATGTGCCTCATTATAGGCATACTCTGCTGCTGTGCTTGGGTTGGCAATTGGGGTCATGATCCATGGCTGGATCCTTTAACCCTGATCAGCTGAAAGAGAAAATGAGGGTAAGTATTTGGTTGTAGGTTGCACCGTGATTGTCACTTTGCATGGCAGTTGTTATCTTGTGTCGTCTGTGACTCATCTGTTTTTGTGGTATTGTGTGGGATCCTAGGCTTCTGTGATGTTCTTTCTGCATTGGGTTGTTTGACTATCAAAACAGGTGTTTGGCTGGTTGACATGATATCAGTGGTATATTTTTAAACTTGCTGTTCAGTGTGTATCTCCCATGCGTTACGTAATGTGAAAGAAGTGTCCATGTGCCTTCACTGGAGGTGACATGATACTTCCACACACACAGTCGATTCCACTGTGGTGGTAACATGGTTGCACTATATGGCCTGAACATCCCATCCAATATGACATATATATTTGCAGGTGAAATGCAACAGTGAGGCCCTTTGATTTGGCTAGGTGTGCACAACACATCTCCATAAGTTGGCAGCACTGAAGTGTTCACAATTGACAATGCACAATTATCCCATGTGTGAGAAGTTCTATGCAAACCTATTTTTGTGCCCTCACCGAGTTGGCTCATGTGCAAACGTGTACCTACACTACTGAACTTGCTCCAGGTAAGCTGGCTAACTTGGTTGTGGGGATGAAGGATTTAGTGTAGGAAGGTCCATCTGCCTGTACATCTGTTAAGTATAAATTGGTCCCGTGTGGCTCTAGAGTGGCATCTCTTGTTATTTGCATCTCTCATTTGTCCATAGGTGTGCATGCCATTCGGTCAGGATATCAAACATGACTACTAGTGTCACAACTCAGTGTCTTCCTGGCCACATGTCAATGTAGTGGTGTATGTGTTGGGTGTCCTATGGGGTTGCTGTGCTGTGTGTAAATTACTAGGTTTCTGTACTTACCAACAAGTAGGCCATTGCCATATCGTCCATTCTGGAAGTGCCGATTGATGGTGCTGTGGCGGAAGATGAATGAATCATGTACACTCCCAGGATACTTTGCCATGATGTTGGTGAACAATCCCTGGCGATCCACAATGGCCTGCACATTGATGGAGTGTGTGTGCTTCCTGTTGTGGTGTAGGTGCTCAGTTGCAGCAGGTGGCACAATCCGGACATGTGTGCAGTCATTGGCATCAAGCATGTGCGGGAACCCATGAATTTGATAAAACCCCTGCTGTGTGTTGGGGAAGCTGATGTGGCGGGGGATGAGAGATGATGGCATCAAGTACCTTGGGATGGAAGGCAGAGAATGAGGGCTGTGAGATCCCGGCAACCAGGGCACCAGTGGTTTGAAAAGAGCCACTTGCTAGCATGTGCAGGACAGCTAGCAGCTTGGTCTCCGGTGGAATGATGTGGGGTGTCTGCAAGCTGGCTGCCAACTGTGGCTCAATGTGGCGCAGCAGCTGCTGTATGTCTTGCCAGTTTAGTCTGTACCTCTGGATGATGTCATGTTCCATGAGGCCCTGAAGGGTTGTCCTGGTCCTGTTAGCCTCTCCTGCCTTCTGTGTTGCCTTTGGGGTCCATGTCGGTGTGGTGGTAGCTGCTGCTGTTGCTCCTGTGCTCTGCGTCTTCGTGCATGCTGCATGAGTATCACCTCAATGTCTTCCTTTTTGAGCAATGATGTTGCTTGTGTGAGTGTTCCTTAAGTAGTGGTGTGATTGCCCCATTTTAACGCCTGCCTTGACCCAGGCATTAACATTTGGCACAAATTGGGATTTGCACCATTTTCCGGCTCCGCCTACCAGACGTGTGCCATTTTTGTGCGGTTGGATAAATATGGGGCACAGGTGTTTCAGTCATTCTTTGGACGGGAACGCCTACCTTGCATCTCCTTGACGCAAGGTGGTTTCATGCATCCAGAAAATGGCACACACTAGGATATTTTGATGTTAGACGGGTCTAGCGTCAAAGTATAAATATGGTGTTAAGTTTGCATCCGATTAGCGTTAAAAAAAAGTGACACTAATCCGGCGCAAAGGGAGTGTAAATATGGGCCTAAGTGCTCAGGGCTGGGCCATTCAATTTCTCAGTGACTTCACATGTCAATACATAATCAAAAACACTTGCTTTCTTGACCTCAGACGGATGAAAGGCATAGAAGCCCCTAGCAGGGTTGCAGCATGTGACCTAGATGGACAATGCTTTTCTCTTTAAATGCACAGATTTTGCAGTCCCAGCATTCAAGCTGTGTGGGCTTAAAATGCAGATTTGTTTGAGTCCCACATATACAGCCTTTGAAAACAAGCGAATGCTCTCACAGTTGATCGTAAAGAGGTTAGAGCAACGGTACATACTTCATAGTGACTATAGTGTGCTAACAAAGCTAGAGTCTGCACAGGGCACACATTACTTTTGCCGCAAAAAAAAACTTAGACCCAGAGTTAAGAGGGCCTAGTGCCAACCATCGCCACATTAGCATCAATATTTTTTACGCTAATGTGGCAATAGCGTGGCAAAAACGCTGCGCTATATTTTTTAAGTGGCGCAATGCTTTTATTGGGCCATTTTGTAAACCCTTGCGCTACATGATGCCTGCCCCAAGCATAATGTATGCAAGGGGGACGTTCGCCCATTAGGGGCCTGCCAAAATGGCACTGTGGAATCTATAAGATTCCACTGGGCCATTTTTTGCAGCATTTTTTACTTCTGCAAAGAGCAGGCGTTAAGAGGAGGCACACCATTATTTTTAATGGGCCTCCATGTACTCTGCACTATTAGCGCCAATATTTTTTGTGCTAATCCTGCAAAGTACAATAGCGTCAAAAATTAAGACACTAGTGCCCCTAACCTGCGCCGTGGTGCTCCATATGTTAAATATGGCACACACATGGTGGCATTAGGGGGTGCAATGGACCACAAGAAAAGTTGTGCTTCATTACATGAAGCGCCACTTTTCTTAAATCTGGGCCTTAGGGTCATATTTACAACTAACTGGTGCAGCGCCAAAATCAGCAGCGTCGCACTGTGCCAGTTTTGAAGTGCAGGGATGTACTTTATTCGAAAGAATACAGTAAACCCCTGCATTTCTCCCTTTTCTGGTGCTAAATTTAGCTACCAACGAAGGCATCTTTGCCCCAGAGTGCAAAGGTGTCTGCATTGAGAGGATTGATTGTTTATGTGCAGGAAGGTGTTCCTTCCTGCACATAAGCAATCTGCATTGGTGATTTGGCACTTCTATGTGTGCTGTATAATGTAGCATACATAGAATCCCAAAAATCGTTTGTGAATGATTATATGCATGAAGGGAGACCTTCCTGCACATCAACAATCATTCATGGCAGTTTTGCTCTTTCTCTGTGTGCTGCAGAATGCAGCATACATAGAAAAAGCAAAAACAAGGAGAAATGAAAGCATTTCCCCTTGCTACGCCATGCTAACGCCACCATTGGGATGACATTAGTTTTTGGCGATGCCACAGATTTACAGATTCTTGTAAATCTGGGGCAGCATCAAAAGCAATGGGTGTTTTGATGGAACACCCACAGCAACACTCATTGCACACCACTCTGTCGCAGAAATCTGGGGGAGCATATTTACAAGGTGGCGTTAAGCCACAAATAATGGCTTAGCGCCCCCTTGTAAATATGCGTAATGCACAACGCCACTGGAGGGTCACAAAAGTGATGCTCAGGTGGCGCTATGGGACTTGTAAATATGCCCATCAGCACTTCCAATTCCCCATAAAACATGATGTGCAATAATACAAGCATATTTTTTTATAGCTGTGGAGAATACAAAATGTTCAGGGATTGAGGGAAGAAGTGAAGGTAAGGTGACTGTCATCTACTGTTGAACACATCTCATACACACACTGGCAATTTTCTCACCATATTTGCCCTTACGTATGCTAGTGTTTTAGATGGACAATTTAGACAGTAGCAGAGATGGCTTCTCGTTTGATGACTGTTGCTGTAGCCGTAACTTGGGTTATAGTGGACAGCTCTGAAGCTGGATCAGAGACTGAGACAGCAGATACTGAGACAGCATCTGAGGGAAAGGACAATGAAGCATAATCAGAAAGTGATTTTTCAGTCAGTAGAGTCCCATCTGACAACACTTCTTCCAGTGATTCTGAGGGAGACGATGAGGACAGTCGTGCTGTCCCTTTGCAAGTACAGTCTGTGCAGTAGGACAACAGCGGGTTAGCCCAACCCAGAGAGCAGGTGCATGCTGCAGCAAGCACAGACAGAGTGTGGTTTGGTAGCCCCCCAATTTAGTTCAGCCCCAAACTCCACCTTTTACTGGTGACGCTGGATGTAAAGTCAATACAGCTAACTTTGTCAGTCGACTATGTCCTTCTTTTTGGATGTTGACTTCCTTCAGAAAATTGTGCAGCAGACAAACTTGTGTGCAGGACATTTTCTAAGGGACCATGGAGGCACTCTAGATCCCCATTCTAGGGTGCAGCAGGGAACTCCCACTTCGCTGGCGGAGTTGAAGATCATTTTGAGCCTTATGCTCAAAATGGGATTAGTGCAGAAACTCACCTTGCAGTCCTGCTGGATGACTTCCAAGGTTTGGGTAAGCCCCATCTTCGCACAAGGCTGCAACAGGGAAGGGCCCGAATGGTACTGTGGAGACATCAAAATTATCTATCACAAAACAAACTGGTTTTGTGAGGCAGGCACCTGCGTTTTGGGTCCTGGGCTCTGCGGTCCTTTAAGGAAACCTACCAAACCCAGACATTTCTGAAAACTAGACAACTGGGGGAGTACATGGAGGTGTGGCTTGTGTGGATTCCCTAAAGCTTTCTTAACCAGAATACCTTGCACAGGTGAAACGTTGAATAAAAACTCTATTTTACCTTGCATTTCTGTCACGCAAACTACAGGAATATGCAGGGAGCCACAAAATTCCTACCACCCAGCATTTCCCCACTTGTCCTGATAAAAACACTACCCAACTTCTGTGCCTGTACCTAGTGCCTGCATCAGGAATGGATCACCCCAGGGTCAACAGTAGCCCTCATGTAAGCACTACCATTGACTGTTGTGTGATAAATTCCTGTCACGAGCACTAACCCCAGGCTCACCAGTGGGGTAGCGTTTTTATTGGGACAATTTGGGAAATGCTGGGTGGTAAGCAGTTTGTGGATCCCTGCATATTCCTGTAGTTTATGGCACAGAAATTCAAAGGAAAATAGTACTTTTATTCAGCGTTTTATCTTTGCAGGGCATTCTGGGGAAAAATAATTTGGTGAATTCTCACAAGGGATACCTACCTGGACTCCCCTTGATTTCTACTTTTCAGACATGTCTGGGTTTGATAGCTTTCCCTAAACAGTTCCTGATCCCAGGACTAATTAGTACACTCACCTTAGATATCAATATCGCTACAATACATTTTGGGACCTTCCCTGTCGTGGGCACCAGGCTTACCCACACAAGTGAGGTATCATTTTTATCAGGAGACTTAGGGGAATGCTGGGTGGAAGGAGGTTTGTGGCTCCCCTCAGATTCCAGAACTTTGTATCGCTGAAATGTGAAGAAATTGTGTTTGTTCAGACAAATTGTGAGATTTTCATAGGATTCTGGGTGACAAAATCTGGTGAGAGCCCCTCAAGTCACCCCATTCTGGATTCCCCTAGGTGTCTTGTTTTTAAAAATGTGGGGGTTTGGTAGATTTCCCTATGTGCCGGCTGAGCTAGAGCCCAAAATCCACAGCTAGGCACTTTGCAAAAAACCTGTCAGTTTTCATTGGAAAAAGGTGATGTGTCCACGTAGTGTTTTGGGGCGTTTCCTGTTGTGGGCATTAGGTTTACCCACACAAGTGAGGTACCATTTTTATCGGGAGACTTGTAGGAACAAAGAATAGAAGAACCAGTGTTATTATCAATTGTCTTTCTTTACATTTGTGTCTTCCAAATATAAGATGATGTATAAGAAAGAAGTCATTTTGAGAAATGCCCTGTAATTCACATGCTAGTATGGGTACCTCATAATTCAAAGATATGCAAATAACCACTGCTTGTAAACTCCATATCTTGTGCCCATTTCAGAAATACATAGGTTTCCTTGGTACCTATGTTTCACTCTATATTTTGCCAAATGAATTGCTGTATACAAGGTATTCAATGAAAACCCATTATAAGGTGCAGCTCATTCACTGGCTCTGGGTACCTTGGGTTGTTGATGAACCTACAAGCCGTATGTATCCCCGCAACCAGAAGGGTCCGGCTGAAGAAACAGTATATTGCTTTCAAAAATCTTGCTAGCTGGAAAAAGTTACAGAAATGGCTGTTTTTTCAACTCAATTCCAATGTTTCTTTTATTTCAACTGTTACTTTCTGTAGGAAAACCATGAAGGTTCTTGCAAATGACCCCTTGCTCATTTCAGAATGTTGTCTTCTTTTCAGAAATGTTTAGCTGTCTGGAATCCACCACTGGTTTCACACGCATTTCTGTCACTAACTGGAAGGAGGCTGAAAGCACAAAAATAGTAAAAATGGAGTATGTGCCAGGGAAATGCAAAAACTGTGTTTGGTTTTCTGATTCAAGCCTGTCTGTTCCTAAAAGCTGAGAAGATGGTGATTTTAGCACTGCAAACCCTTCATTGATCTTATTTGCAGTGGAAAAAAACAGATGTTTTCTTTTTTTTTTCCAATTTTACCAAAAAAAACACATTTTAGCTGTATTTTGACTAATTTCTGGGTCTCCTCTAGGAGAACCCACAAACTGTGGGTGCCTTTAGAATCCCCAGGATGTTGGAAAAAAAGGACGCAAATTTGGTGTGGATAGATTATGTGGACAAAATGCTATGGAGGCCTAAGTGTGTTACAAATTTTCCTCGACAAGTTACATTTTATGATTTATGAGTAGTACTGTAAGCAGATGATGTGGTTTTATTTGATCTTACACCAATAGGTTTACAAAGACATTTAAAGCTTTGAATGAATATGCAAGAAAAAAACACTTTAAAATTGAATATATCTTAAACTAATCATTTTATCAAGTGACTGAGCCTGAGTCGTAAATAGATGGGGGTGCTCAGGCAAATTAATAGGGCAGGCCAAGTGATGGGTCTGGCTTGGCTTCAGGAGTCCATGAACATGTTAAACCACTAAATCCAGAACATGTTTGGCATGTAAATGGTGCATGCAAATAATGTAAAGATATATCATCTTTTCAAAACAGTGTAATTCTTTAACATGCAGAACCGTTCCACCTTAGAACATCAGATTATATCACTGCATAGACCAGGGGTCTCCAACCTTTTCTATAGTTAGAGCTACTTTACATCATTGAAACCTTTCCTGAGCCAATGCCCACTGTAAGGATACAAAAAGTATACACAACTTAAACACCGTGACTCGAGTACCCCCAATTGTGCTCCAGTGAGCATTACAGCATTGTTGCAAAAGCCATATCACAAAAGGGAAGACATTACCAAAAAAGAAAGGAAGAAAAGGAAAGGCGCATATGAAAGAAAATTATAGAATTAGAAATGAGTGAAGAAAGAAAAATTAAGAAAGTAGTGGGAAAATAGAAATAAAGCAAGAAAGAAAAAGTAAGCAGCATAAAAAGGAAGGACGAAAGAAAGGAATAAAGAAATAAGTCAAAATGATCAAGAAAGAAGTAAAAAAAGAAAGAAAGAGGCAGAAAAAGAGAAAGAAAGGAATGAAGACAAGAACAAACAAAACTGAGTGACTAAAATGTGAGGAAGAAGAAAAGAAAACAAATAATAATAAGTGAAGAAAGATGGAATGAGGAAGAAAATGAAAGTAGAAACACTGAAACCAGGAATAAAGACAATGAGATATGTAGAGAAAGAAAGGTAGAGAGAAAAACAATGACAAGAAAAAGAAAGGAAGAAAAAGAGCGGAATGGCAGAAGGAAAGAAGCAAAAAACAGAAGACAGAAAGAAAGAGAAAGACGAGAAAGCAAGAAAGAGGGGAGAAAATGTGAATCAAGATGGAAAAAAGTATAGAAAGATTAAAGGACGGGGAGGTGAGTAAGAAAAAAGAAAAAGGAAAACGTAGAATAAGAGAGAGATATAAGGAACATTTGAGAAGCAGGTACTCTGCACTATGAGCTTCCCAGACACCACAGTAAGGGGTGCACAATGTTTCAAAGTGCTGCCTTTGCAAAAGGGCAGCTGCATATTTTCAAACAAGCTGATAGGCAATGAAGTGTGAGCAACTGAGAGCGAGGCAGTGAGCTACTCGTAGCTTGCAATCAACCGGTTGCAGACCCCTGGCATAGATGGACATTTATTGACAGTGATAACTTTTAGAAACATTCATGGCTTAGTGACCTAGAGGCAAGTCAGTAGTCATGCAACCCTAAATGTGACTTAGATTCTTATTAGAGTTGGAGCAACATGGTAGTCTAACAAATCAAATATAAGGGGTGTATATACAGTGTACCTCATGAAGTACTTAAAAGTGAGCTCATATGTGATAATAAAGAAAAAGGAGGCTCGCCAAAATAAAATATGTGCCTAGGATTATACAATTTAGACACGCAGGAAAGCAAGAATTAATGCCAGGTTATCTGGCTTCACATTTTGAAATTCACCCACTGGAATGGGTGTCCCAGGATCTCTCTCTTTCTCTCACTCAATTACATAAAGGTTTATTGTTTTGTCTTTCATTCTTCGCTCATGGTGAGAAAAATCATCAGAGAAATAGCAGACCCAACTCAAAGCCCCCACACCCAACTACCAAGCCTAGAATGCACTTATTTGGAGGTGACACACCCCAAACACCCCCTTGAAGCTACGCTACTGGATGCAAAATGCATGCTCTATCATGATTTGGCTGAGCACTTAAATGGGTCACACTGGTGTTGGGCACATGAAAGAAAGAAATATTTGCATGCAGAGATGATACAGTTGAGACATTATTAGCAAATGAGGCAATCACATTGGCGAATATGAGGCAACAACAAAAAAATATAGTGGTGACACACATTACATGGACAGGCAGATGTCAATAAGCCAAAAAGGAGTGTGCTTTGACAATGACTACATCATGGTTCCAATCAGTTAGGGTAAACGAGATATTCCACCCACCAGTAGATTACTTCAGGGCTGAAGAATTTAAAAACTATTGTTTTGATATGTTTTTACTAATGTCTGAAGTTTAACCTTCGCTGAAGAGCGGGAGCCAAGCCAATATTGCTGATATTGATAAACTCTGCTTTCTGCTAAGTCCCTTTGGGCATTCCAAGAACAATTAAAACCTACATATGCCCAAATGAGCCACATTGACAAGTCCGGGTTAAAGACATAAGGAATTTTACCTTGCCAAAGATATGCTCCTGGATTACTGAGAACATGGAAAATGTCAGTTTTGGGAAATTTTGTAAAAAAAAATAAAATTGATATTTCTTCTAGGCTCTCAGCCAGCCAATCAACGTAAAACATACCCAGTGATAGATTATTTTAGGGTGTACAGATTCTAAAAGAATATGGATTTCTTTTGTCTCTCTGGTTGAATTAAAAGAAATTGATGGAAGACAGGTACAAAGTAAGAGAAGACCAGACTCAACAGAGCTCCCTTACTTCTACAGGAAGTAAAATAAGGAATGAATTAAAAAAGGCAATAGAATTTACAGGACATAAGGAGTAATTTGCAGGTATGTGCTATGAGGTCTGCACAGCAGGAATAGTCTAGCAGGTCAAACTACAGTTTTTGAATCAGCACCAAAGTTGTGAAACTGCTCTTCTGCAAATTTGACTTTTTTTATGACTAATTGCGTTCAGGTGAACTGGCTCTGGGTTTCTGTGAGAAGTGGTGATATCATACCAGAGCTGTCCCCGCTACCAAAGCAGACCTTGCATGTCAGCTGCCTCCAGTTCTCTGCATGGTGTTAAAGTATCCCCTAGTCAGGTTTGTGAACTGTAGCCACTCACAATGGTCACAGTCTCCATTGTGCTCTTTCCTCAGCTGCACTCTCCTGAGGTCACCGCTTCTCTAGTGACTGAGCTGTGTAGGTGAGGAAGCATGTGTCATCTTGAAGAGGAGTGAAGAAAGGATGAGTGTGACAAGGCTCGGTCCTAAGAGATGGAGGTCTGTGTGAGTGGATGAGAAGTGGTATTTAAGAGTGAGTTATGAAGTAATGAGAAGGAGAGGTGAAGGGAAGGGAATACCCGCAAACCCAAAATTCAGATTCATGCACATGAATGCATTAGAACTCTGAACACCCAAGCTGCATGGCAATGGTACTGCATGTTCAAAAAATATATACGATTTGATATTGTTACACGTGTAGGTTGTCTGCTTTAAAAACATGTCAAATCTCTTCAAAATGTAAAGAAATTCTGATATCTAGGCACAAGTGCTAAAGTAAACAATTGACCAGACATTGTACATGACGTTGTGTATGGCTAAATACTTTCATTTTGTATTAATTCAACTAACTCCTCTTTGTTTCACAACAGTGCACTCTAGCTCCTGGTTTGACCATGTTAAAGGCTGGTACACTCACAAGGATGAGTACAATATACTTTTCCTCCAATATGAAGACATGGTTAAGGTTAGTCATCTAAATAATAATAAGATAATCTAAATAATGTACAAATGTTTGCTACTGGTCCAAGTGTGATTTGTGCGTATGCTCATTGTGCAAGATGCTTGCTACATAATATGATTCGGTTCTTATTACTTGTATGTCATTCTAGTTTTGATGAACACTGTATCTAAACAATCTACCCAGGAGTTGATCGTGAGGACTGAATAGATAGGTGTATGTGAGTACCCGAGCAGCTCCCACGACACTCGTGCCAGGGACTTTTTCCAAGTAAAGCTAGTGGTTTCCCTATAGTGTCCTTGTCTTGCACTTTAGGAGAACAGACTGAGCTAAATATCAGCAATGTTAAAAGCAACACAGTTGAAAGAACCGAAGGACTAAACAAAGTTTATAAGGAGACCTCCGCAGAATGTAAGAAGTGTAACCATGCACTAACTGATTAGCACTGAAAATGTGAGAAAAATAAAATTGAGATAAACTGATTAAATGTATTGTTTTGAATACAAATCGGTGTAATTGTTAAAGGTCAATAGGAGCCGAAGCCTTTATCATGAAAATTGTGGAAACTGTCCTGACTCATGGGTGGATGGCCTCAGATGTGTACTGGGGATTTGGCATGGTGGCATTAGTTACTTTCATTTGCTTTCTTGGGGCTCAATCTTTTAAAGTAGCAGTCACCTCAGACTGTATCCAACAAAGGACCTGATTTAGAGTTTGGGGGATGGGGTTACTCCATCACAAACGTGATGGATATCCCATCCTCCGTATTAAAATCCATTATTTCCTATGGGAATTGTAATATTGCGGACAGGATATCTTCTGTGTTTGTGACAGAGTAACCCATCTGCCAAACTCTAAATCAGACCCTTAGTCTCCATGGAATCTGGCACTCTCAGTCACAGGTCCCACTGAAGAGTTTTGAGATATCAGAAAATACACCAAGTGAATGCAAAGGTACACCTGGTGGCAAATTCAGTGAGCACTGGATGGATTTCCTCAGTTAGTAGATCTGGGTGAACTTTAAAACTTGAGTTGTAGGGGTTCCTGAATTTCTCCATGAGCTTTGGATCACTTCACATAACCTTTGCTGTCTGAATCTGACAGACTCCCATTCTGAATTATTAATCTTGAGTGAATGTTAAGGGAAGTTTGGAGAAGTTTAGGTATGTTCTGGCAGGTTTGGATATACTCAAAGATTCTTCATAAATACACTCAAGTATATAAGTCAAAGTGAGGAAATGGCACAGGAGCCAAAAAGGAGAGGTTAAGGCTGCATGGGTGTCCGGATTTTTGTTGGACTTGTTCTGATACGCCAGGCACTTACTTACACTCTTTTTCCCAATGCTCAGCTATTGCTTCTTTTGGGCAGAAAATTTGTAATAAAATTGCACAGCTATGCAATGTCAATTTTCCTTTTGACATTATCAATATCTTTTTGGGAAGTTCCTCTCCTATTTGGATTAGCGCCCGTAAAGTGGGCCGTTTTGTGGATTTGCTCATTGCTTTAGCATTACAAGTTATCACGTCAAACTGGAAGGATGCTACTAAGATCACTTTTAATGGATGGTGGAACTTACTTTGTCATCATCGCAGATTAGACAGAGTATCTGCCATTTCTACGAAACAACTTCTTCAAAAAGACTAATTTTGGTCACCTCTCACGACTTATTTATGTCTCCCACCATCTCAATTTCATAACAACACTTTTGTCTTCCAGCCGCCATGAAACTACATTTTTAGTATATGTTTAAGATACTATTTATTGATTCTTTTTAGTGTTTGACGTTATATGATAATCACTGGTTCTGGTCATGTATTTTCATTTTTCGTCTATTCATATCTCTCTTTTTCTTTTTCTTCTTTATATATATTCTTCATTCTCATTTCTCTTTTCTGCATCTATCCTATATCTTCTTTTTCTTTTCCTGGCAAAAAAAAACACAAATTGCAAGTCTAGAAGTGGTTCACTTTTTTTTGCTCATTATTCAGTATTTATAGCTAGTAATCTATTTATGCATTATCCTTTAACTCTGTATATATTACTTTTTCCCGTATTACTTTTGGGAATAAGGTTGATTATTTTCTGAAAGTTATTGTTCCTTTTTGTTCATACTTTCATATAATAAAGCATTCGTAAACTAAAAAAAAAGGCTGCTTGGGTGATTAGCAAGAGCAAAAAGAGTAATCTGCATGGTATCTTGATGGAAAAGCGCTCTTTATATTCATAAACCTTCTGTGGAGATCTGTGTGTAACCAACATATCACATGGGTTAACTCATCATTTAATTATCTGGAAATTGATCAAATAAACTGAACTGAAATAAGAATTTGGGTACTTTCATGACACTTCATATGTTGCCTTAGAGTCAATAAAATCTATCATATATGATGAGGCTTTCATTCTTCTTAGGTCGATACAATGAGGTCCATTGAGGTGTTTTATGTCTCAATTTGTGAATTCCTCTCTAAAAAGAAAAAGCTGCAAATTGGTTCCATGTTGTGTCTGCATCATTCAGCTAGTCCCAATTTTTAAACAAGAATAATTTCCATTCTAGGAATGATAGGGTCAAATATTTAATGGCAAATTAAACCACACGTTATAATACCATGTACTGTTGACTAAAAAGCCAGGGCACAATTGAACTTTGCAAGCTCATTCAGATTCACAAGACTTGCTTAGGATTCAGTGCCACTGTTCTGAGTTGTCTCTCATCCCTGAACAGCTTCAAACCGTTAGTAAGAATGGGTGCTTCTTGGTCTGACCCTGAAGCATTCACATGCAGGATCCCACATACCTATATTTTGGCTCAGCGTTGTTCTGGTGTTACATGTAGCTGCTGAGAGTCAGGATAGAGTCTAGCTTTAACTGCACATTGCCACCTTTACTGACGTGATTACTCAAAAATTGTCTCACATACATTTAACAATGGATGTCATCAAACATCTTCAACTTAAACCCTGAAAACTACGAATTCATTCTCAATGCCTGTGAACAAGAAATGGACAGATATAAAACAACTTCAGAGAAAGAAGTTTGTTTTCATTCGTACCTTCCTATGAAAACACACATCAAGCCCATGCTGATTTCGACCAGAGCTGTGCTCTTTGCCTTTAAAAACGGTAACCTTTTCTTAAACAGATTTGTGTTGTAGTTTAAGCCGTTGTTATTTCAATGAATTAGGGAAATGTCCTTTTCATCATACAACCAGTTAACTTCAGTGCAGACTGGGCTACATATTACCATTGGAGGCAAGAACTAAGTTCATCATTGCCTGGCTCATTTTCAAAGCCCTTAGACTTCAGCAATGATTACACTTACCGTCTACACGAAATGTACCTAGATGATACAATACCTCTGAAGTTCTACGAATGGAAAAAAAGCCATATCCGACTATGTGGAAACAACATTGTTTTTGAGCGCTACTCCATCACTAGAATTCACTCCATGTGACTCGGACATGCCCAAAAGGTTGTTCCATTCTAGAAAATTTCAGAAAACTCTGTTATTCAAATTTAATCTCCTGTACCTACTCACTAATATGATAAAGGACAACCTCACCTCTCAATTTGGGTTACCCTGCGCTCAAATTCCTTCACACGTACCTTCCTTTGTTTGCTTTTTTTTTATGCACCAAATATTTTGAATCTGAAATTATCGTTTGGTTCCTATTTTCAAATGCATATTTCTGAGATTGTGGTCTCATGTTTAATTCAGAGTAGACTTCGGCTTAAAACAAAGGCTACAAGAACATATAAACACCAACAATGAATACTAAGCATTGAGAAGCCAATAGGTCTCTTCTATGCAAGGGCTATTGGCTTTGCTAATGTTTTATAGTCATGCTGTACACCAGCATGGCTTCTGTTCAGCATGGCTGAAAGTTGGTGACGAAGAGGAGAGTAGTGTGGAGTCGAGTGGAGTGGCGTGGAGTAGCATGGAGTGGAGTGATGGGTTGTGGGGTGTCACGGAGTGGACTGTCATAGAGTGGGCTGTCAAAGAGAGAAGGGTTGTGGAGTAGAGTAGAGCGGTGTGGAGTGCTATAGAGGGTCGTAGATTAGAGTGTTGTGGAGTGGAAGATTATAGAGTGGAGGATCGTAGGGAGGAGGGTCATAGTAGGGAGGGCCATAGAGCGTCAGGACGTTGAGTACAGCAGAATGACGTAGAGTGGTATTGAGTAGAGTAGAGTATGGTGTTGTATAGGGGCGTAGAGTGGAGTAGACGAGGGGGGCGTAGTTGAGTGTCATAGAGTGAAGTGTCTTAGTGTTGAGTGTTGTGGAGTGTCGTAGTGTTTTAGGGTGTAGTGGAGTAGAATGTTGTGGAGTGCTGTAGAGCGTCATAGAGTAGAGTGGAGGATTGCAGAGTGGAGGGTCATAGCCTGTCATGGAGTATAGAAGGGTGGCACAGAGTGGAGAAGAGTGTGGAAGAGTAGGGTGGCATAGAGTGGCCTATATTGGAGTAGAGCGGGGTAGTGTAGAGTGGAGTAGAGTAGAGTAGGGTGGCACAGAGTAGAGTACAGTGGCATAGAGTAGGGTGTAATAGAGCAGTGTAGAGTAGAGTGTCTTAGAGTCGATGGGCTCCTGCCCTTTCTGCAAAGAGCAGGGAGGTGAGAGGCTAGCACACCTCACCTCTAAAAGGCTAGGGCACACTGACCAATTATTTGTTCAGGTCATGGGAGATGAATAACCCAGTGCTGTTGGAAATGCCCTTTCTGCAGGGTCACTCCCAAACTTTTTGCCTTCCTCCTTCTCTTTTGCTGACCTAATTTTTGCTGGTTTTAGGACTTTGCGCATTTTACCACTGCTAATCAGTGCTAAAGTGCATATGCTCTCTCCTTAAAACATGGTGACATTGGCTCATACCCAATTGGCTTATTTAATTTACTTTTAAGTCCCTAGTCAAGGGCACTATATGTGCCCAGGGCCTGTAAATTAAATGCTACAAGTGGGCTGCAGCACTGGTTGTGCCACCCACATACGTAGCCCTCTAACCATGTCTCAGGCCTGCCATTGCAGGGCCTGTGTGTGCAGTTTCACTGCCACTTTGACTTGGCATTTAAAAGTAATTGCCAAGCCTTAAACTCCCCTTTTTCTAGCGAGGAGACGAGTGGGAATGTGGAAGTTCACTCTTTCGTTGAGGTAGGCTGGTCAAGTGTTGTGGAGGGATTTGTGGGCGTGGATGAGGACTTTGAAAATGATCCTTTTGCTGATGGGTAGCCAGTGAAGGGACCTGAGGTGGGCGGAGATGTGTTCATGGCATGGGAGGTTCAGGGTGAGACATGCGGCTGGGTTCTGGATCCGCTGGAGTTTCTGCTGAAGCTTGACTGTGGTACCAGCGTAGAAGGCGTTTCCGCAGTCTAGTCTGCTGCTGATGAGTGCATGGGGGATGGTCTTCCTGGTTTCTATGGGGATCCATTTGAAGGTCTTTTGCAGGATGCGGAGGGTGTTGAAGCAGGAGGAAGTTATAGAGTTGATATGCTGGGCCATGGGGAGAGATGAGTCTACGATGATGCCGAGATTGCATGCGTGGGTGGAGGGTGTTGGGGGTGGTCCTAGGGCGGTGCTCCACCAGGAGTCGTCCCATACTGTCTTGTTGGGGCAGAAGATGATGATTTCGGTTTTGTTGGAGTTGAGTTTGAGGTGGCTTGCTCTCATCCATTTGGCGGTATCAAGGAGTCCGACGTAGAGGTTTGTCTTGGCGGTGGTGGGGTTCCTGGTGAGGGAAGGGAGATGATGTGCTGAGTGTTGTCTGCGTAAGATATGATGGTGATTCCATGAGGGGGGAGGATGTTGGCGAGCGGGGCCATGTAAATGTTGAAGAAGGTAGGGCTGAGGGAGGACCCTGCAGATGATCTTGGTTGCTAGGGACTGGAAGGAAGGAAGGTGAACTTTCTGGGTTCTTTCTGCGAGGAAGGAGGCGAGCCAGTCCGGGGCCTTGTGTCAGATTCCTGCGTCGAAGAGGCATGTTCGGAGGATTTGGTGGCAAACAGTGTCGAAGGCTGCGGAGAGGACCAGGAGGATTAGTGCGACGGTCTCGCCCTTGTCAACTCTGGTTCTGATGTCGTCAGTGCAGGCAATGAGGGCGGTCTCAGTGCTGAGATTCTTGCAGAATCCAGACTGGGAGGCGTCAAGTGTGTTGTTTTCCTCTAGTAAGTGAGACAGGTGGGCTATCACTAACTTCTCAGTGATCTTGGCAGGGAAGGGGAGAAGAGAAATGGGGCGGTAGTTTGTGAGGTCATCCGGGTCTGGTTTGGGTTTTTTGAGGAGTGCGGTTACTTCGGTGTTCTTCCAGGAGTCTGGGAAGGTGGCGGCGTCGAAGAGCTGTTGATTACGGAGCGAAGCTGGGGAACGATGATTGTGCTGGCCTTGTTGAAGATGTGGTGGGGGCAGGGGTCTGTGGGGGAGCCTAAGTGAATGGAGTTCATGGTTTTTTCGGTTTCTTCATCATTGGTAGGGGCCCAGGTGTGCAGTTGGTTGGAGTGGGGGGTGTGGTGGTGTTGGTCGTGTCACTGGTGGTGAGAAGCTGTTGTGTATGTCTAAAATTTTGAGGTGAAAGTGGTTGGAGTGAGAGTTGCAAAGGTTTTGTGTGTGAGTGGGGTCGATGTTGCAGGATTTGGGTTTGGTGAGCTCTTTGATGATGGTAAAGAGTTCCTTGCTGTTATGTGAGTTACTATCTATGCGTTCTTTGTAGTAAGCCCTTTTGGTGGTTCGGATGAGTTGGTGATGTTTGCGTATGGTGGTTTTGAGGGTGGAGAAGTTGATCATGGAGGGTTCTTGGCGCCAAGCTTTCTCGGTTTTGCGGCATTCACGCTTGGAGTTCAGTGGTGAACCAGGGGGCGGTATTGATGTTGCAGGTGGTGTTGTTTCTTTTCAGAGGGGCGAGTGAGTCTGCGCAGGTTGTAATCCATTGTGTGAGGTTGTGGGCAGCGATGTTGGGGTCGTTGGTGGGGGGATTTTGTGCGAGCTTGGCGTTCAGGTGTTCTGTGGGGATCTTGTCCCACATACGGTAGGGTGTGGTGTGCTGTTGGTAGTGGGTGGGGAGCTTCGTGAAGGAGAAGTGGACGCAGTGGTGCTCGGTCCAGTGGAGTTCGGTGGTGTGTGTGAATTTTATGTGGTTGCTGGAGGTAAAAATTGCATCTAGCGTGTGTCCTGCTGAGTGAGTGGGTGAGGTGACCAGTTATTTGAGTCCTAGGTTCGTGAGGTTGTCTAGCAGGGTTGTGAGTTGTGATCGTGGGGGTTCTCCAGATTGAAGTTGATGTAACCAAGGAGGATGTAGTCTGTGGAGGTAAGGGTTGTGGGGGCTGATGGTGTCAGTGATGGCGTCACAGAAAGGGGGGCGGGGTCCTGGTGGTCTGTAAATGAGGGTTCCTCTGAGGGTGGTGTTGGCGTTTATGTGAATTAAAAAGTGTAGGTGTTCTGCGCTGTCTATGGTGTTGTGGGTGTTGGTGGTGATCTTGATGGTGCTTTTATGTATAATGGCGATGCCTCCTCCCGGTTTGTTTAGACAGTCTCTACAAGAGATTTTGTAGCCTTCTGGGATGTCTATGGCTATGTCGGGTTCAGATGAGGGGTTCATCCAAGTTTCCGTGAGGAAGGCGATGTCAGGGGAGTGTGTTGTGATCAGGTCCCAGAGCTCGATGCTTTGCTTGTGTATGGAGTGGGTGTTTAGGAGTATGCAGTTAAGGTGGTTGCAGGGGCTGTTGTTGTTGTGGTGCGTGTTGGTGTTGTTGTGGATTGTGTTAGTGTTGCTGTGGAGCGTGTTAGTGTTGTTGTGGGGCGTGTTAGTGTTGTTGTGGGGTGTGTTAGAGTTGGTGTGGAGCATGTTGGTGTTGGTGTTTGTGGGGGTGCAGGAGAAACGACATGCATGACATTTGAAGGGTCCATGTGTGTGCTTGGGCGCAGGAGGCGTGCTGTCCTGGGTTGAGGGCGTGTAGTTTAGTGGAGGAGTAATGCTGCCTTGGGGGGTTGGGGCAGCCAGGGCCAGGGGGACTGGGTGCTGGGCGCGGTCTAGGCACACATGGGCGCAGACAGGCTTGCCTCTGGTGCGCCAGCGGAGTGGCCGCGCAGCAGCCGCCATTAAGAAGGGGAGGTGGGAGGGAGGAGCAGCTGGGAGGTGGGAGGGAAGGGACCAATGGATGTGAGAGGAGGGCGGGGACGCAGGGAACGCAGCAGCAGGGACCAGAAGACCGGCGAGAGACGGCTGAGATGGGCGAGCACACAAAAGGGCAGAAAAAACGAAACGGGCTACAAAAGTGGCACAAAGGCAAATATTAGCAATACAGAAAACGAAAAAATGATATTGAAAAACAAAATAACGAAATGCAACAGTCAGAGCACAACAACACAATATGCCTACCCAAAAGGCACCAGGGATGAGGCGCAGGCGCGTGCCTGCAGTTGGTGGAGGACATTGATCTCTAAATCCTGGCGGCAGACGGGGATCAGGGGCACGGAGGTGGCTGGTGGAGCCAAGTGACAACTCAGGGTCCATATACTGGGTGTAAGTGACAGACAGATGATAGGTAGAACAAGTGTATCAGATGTAGCAGGCTGTGATGTCTTCTTACCTGTGTCTCACTGGAAGTACTGATGAATAACCGTATTTCTGTTGTCGATATCCTCTTCCTCAGCTTCCTCGTCTTCACTGTCCAAAGGCTCCACAGCTGCCACAACACCTCCTTCAGGACCATCCTCCTGCAGAAAAGGCACCTGTCGTCGCAAAGCCAAGTTGTGCAGCATACAGCAGGCCACGATAATCTGGCAGACCTTCTTTGGTGAGTAGAATAGGGAACCACCTGTCATATGGAGGCACCGGAACCTAGCCTTCAGGAGGCCGAAGGTCCTCTCTATAACCCTCCTAGTTCGCCCATGTGCTTCATTGTAGCGTTCCTCTGCCCTTGTTCTGGGATTGCTCACTGGGGTCAGTAGCCATGACAGGTTGGGGTAGCCAGAGTCACCTGCAAATGTCGAGGGACAACTGTTAGACACACACTAACCCTTCAGGACAACCCCAGACCCAGACACCTAGCCACACTGTATAGGGCCCATGTACTCACCTAATAGCCACACACGGTGCCTCTGGAGTTGCCCCATCACATAAGCGATGCTGCTATTCCTCAGAATGTAAGATCCATGCACTGAGCCAGGAAACCTGTTCACTCCTGCGGCTGGGGACCAAGGCCACATGTGCCACATCAATGGCACCTATGATGTTAGAGATATGTCCCAGGGCATAGAAGTCACCTTTCACTGTAGGCAAATCCTCCACCTGAGGGAAAACGATGTAGCTGCACATGTCCAGAGTTTTGTCTGCCCTGCTGAAACACAGCACATTAGAGAACATTGGATGGGACATCCCTGATGCAATGGCTACTGTAGTTTGAAAAGACCCACTTGCCAGGAAATGGAGTACTGACAGGACCTGCACTAGAGGGTGGATTCATGTGGGATGGCAGATAGCTGACATCAGGTCTGGCTCCAACTGGGCACACAGTTCCTGGATTGTGGCATGGTCCAGTCTGTATGTGACAATGACATGTCGCTCTTCCATTGTTGACAGGTCCACCAGCGGTCTGTACACCGGAGGATGCCGCCATCTCCTCACCTGCCCCAGCGGACGTGCTCTATGGAGGAGAACAGCGAGCAGAGGCGCAGCCAACACCGAGGTACGAAAACTCAATCCGCTATGTGCCTGTCTCTGTGTGTATGGAAGGCCTAGATATGTGTGACGCATTTTAAAATAATGCCATGTGGCCCCCTGAAATGGCAGCTGCCTGACCTGTAATGTGGGACAAGGGGATATGAGGTAACTGCGCTGGCATTGTACACCGTCGTGGTAGGTGGTCGAAGACCGTGGCGCAATCCTGCATTGTTTAACATTGGGCCCTATGGGTCCCAGGAGCCAATGACGATGTACGCCGGCGGTGACGGTACGCACCGCCGCGGACGTGATCGCCATTTTCTCTCTGTACACTCACTTGATAGCTGATCTTCGACAGGAGAGGACCTCCACTGCAAGTGCTGCTGTGACCTCAGTCTGGAAGAGACTTCACCATGGAGGAGTTGGAGAAACTAGTGGATGGGGTCCTCCCCCAGTACACGCTACTCTACGGTCCTCCAGACAAACAGGTAAGTACACTGTGTGCATGCTGTAATGGCAATGCCTGTGTGGAGTGGTGTGGATGGAAGATAGGGGGGGGGAATGAGGTGTGCATGAATTGACGGTGAGTGCATGTGCGTCATGGCAAGGGTAGGGATGCGAGCCAATGAGTGTGACGGTCCGGACGGTTATATCTTCTCCTTTTCCCCTGTACTATTCCTGTAGGTCAGCGCCTACTAGAAGGATATTTGGCGTGCCATTGCCAAGAAAGTCCGGACCCTGGGGGTCCACCACAGACGGAGCACTCACTGCCGGTAAAGATGGGCGGACATTTGCCGCTGGAGCAAGAAGAGGGCGGAGGCCCAGCTGGGGATGACCTCCCAATGTGGGAGGGGTGCCTGTCGCACCATGACCCCCCTGATGTTCTGGATCCTGGCGGTGGCCTATCCGGAGTTGGATGGGTGTTTGAGGGCATCACAGCAGCCACAAGGGGGTGAGTACACTCTCATTCAGCTGATTCAGTGCACTTTGGAGGTGTCTGGGTAGGGGAGGTGGGCTGTGGGGTCCCCTAGGCCAGGGCGAGTTTTGTAAGCAAGGTCCCTTCGTAAGGCAGGCCATGTGGCACCCCACCCCACCAGTGTTCTGAGCCAACTACACCTAGTCAGGCTCCTGTGACTTCCAGGTGTTCAGCAATCGGGCATAGGCCTTGTAGCCCATGTTCCTGTGATTAATTAGGCAACTCTAAGTGCATGGTGTAGTGCAGAGGGCTTCTGTGTCTGTAGTGTCCGCCAAAGGTTTCGGTATTGCATGCACTGAACATGTCTTTCTTCTGTCTTTCCCCCCCCCCCTTTTTGTGGTCTCCCTGATCTTGTGTGCAATAGCATCATCAGGCGGAGGAGCAGTGGCACCGGAGCAGAAGGGAGCTGCATCCCACATGGCCCTGGAGGGCGAGACAACGGACTCTGAAGTCACCAGTGGGACAGAGGGCGAGGGTAGCTCCACGGCGGGGACAGGAGCTGAGAACAGCGACACGGACTCCTCCTCTGATGAGAGCTACCTTGCGGTGGCGGGCCCCTCTGTGCCCCCGCATCTACAGGTACAGCCGCCACCCCCCCTACCAGCACCACCCTCCCATCAGCCCCTCAGTATGTGCCCCGTGGCCGCTCACCCAGGAGGGTGGGCATCTCCTTCGCCCCAGGCACCTCAGCCCCTGCCCCTGTCAGCCCTGCTGCCCTCAGTGAGGAGGCCATTGACCTCCTCAGATCCCTCACTGTTGGGCAGTCTACCATTCTGAATGCCATCCAGGGTGTAGAGAGGCAGTTGCAACAGACTAATGCATACCTGGAGGGCATTCATTCTGGTCAGACAGCCCAACAGCGAGCTTTTCAGACTCTGGCCTCAGCACTGATGGCAGCCATTGTCCCTGTGTCCAGCCTCCCCCCTCCAACTTCGTCCACCCAGCTCCAATCCCCAGTACCTCAGCCTATCCCAAGCACACCCTCAGACGAGCATGCACACACCTCAACACACAAGGGAAGCTCTGGCAAACATAAGCACCACACATCCCACAGGCACTCACACAAGCATCATACCCAAGCAGACATACCAACATCCACTGCCTCCACTGTGTCCCCCTCTTCCTCATCTCCCTCCTCCTTCCCTGTCACGTCTACACTCACACCTGCATGCACTACATCTTCAGCCACTACGTCCAGCACACCCATCACCACACACCTCTCACGTGCAATCACCAACCCCACTTACAGTCACACATCCCCTGTGTTCTCTCCCAGTGTGTCTGTGAGCCTACCTCCCAAACTACACAAATGCAGCCACACACCCACCCAACAGCCATCCACCTCACGACAGCCTCCAGCCCATGCACCTTCACCCAAAGTCAGCAAACGCACACCTCCTACAATCACTACCTCTTCCTCCACTCCCATACCCCCTCCATCTACCCGTCCCAGTGTGTCTAAAAAACCTTTCCTGTCCAACCTTGACCTCTTCCCCTCACCTCCCCCACCCCTTCCATCCCCTAGGGCACGCCTTTCAAGGTCCCAACCCAGCACCTCAGCCACCACATCAGCGGTAACAGTGGTGGCAGCAGTAACTGTCTTCTGGAGTGCACCAAGCAGCAGGGCAGCCAGTGTGCAAAGGAGCAAGACCACGGACAGTCCCCCACCTCAGAAGCATAAGAAGTTGGCCACTGCCCAAAGGGAGAAGGGTACAACACCTGCCACCAAGGCCTCTCCCTGGACTACAGTTGGGAGTGGGAAGACAGCTGTGCCAACATCCAAGGTGGGGACACAGAAAGAAAGGCAAGTCCCCGCAAACCTGCATGGTGGGCAAGACCGCCACCAGCACCGCTGCCCAGGACACCGCCACCACCAGCACCGCTGCCAAGGACAACACCAGCACCGCTGCCTAGGACACCCACCAGCACCGCAGGCCAATGAGCGCCACAAGCCCCGCTACTACTTAGGCCGCCACGAGCAGGATGAAGCACTCTGGGCACAAAGCCCCCTCCAGAACCCGTGGAGAAAGGCATCCACAACCTCTGTCCTTGGCAGGATGAAGCACTACGGGGCACAAAGCCCCCTCCAGAACCAGTGAGAAAGGCATCCACTACCTCTGCCCTTGGCAGGATGAAGCACTCTGGGCACAAAGCCTCCTCCAGAACCAGTGGAGAAAGGCATCCACTACCTCTGTCCTTGGCAGGATGAAGCACTCTGGGCACAAAGCCCCCTCCAGAACCAATGGAGACTGTAATCTACTTGAGAGACTGTGGCTTTGCACTCCCCAGGATAAAGCAGTGGGCAAACCACCCACTGGAGAGACTTGTGAGACTGTGGCGTTGCACTCCCCAGGATGCAGCAGTGGGCAAACCACCCACTGTAAAGACTTGAGAGACTGTGGCTTTGCACTCCCCAGGATAAAGCAGTGGGCATACCACCCACTGGAGAGACTTGAGAGACTGTGGCTTTGCACTCCCCAGGATAAAGCAGTGGGCAAACCACCCACTGGAGAGACTTGAGAGACTGTGGCTTTGCACTCCCCAGGATAAAGCAGTGGGCAAACCACCCTCTGGAGAGACTTGAGAGACTGTGGCTTTGCACTCCCTAGGATAAAGCAGTGCGCAAACCACCCACTGTAAAGACTTGTGAGACTGTGGCTTTGCAATCCCCAGGATAAAGCAGTGGGCAAAGCACCCATTGGAAAGACTTGAGAAACTGTGGCTTTGAACTCCCCAGGATACATCACTGGGCATGGAGCCCCCTCGTGGATCTGGCGTCGTGCACTCATCCGGCTGAGGTGCCCCCCCTTCCCTTCCCCCTGAGGTGCCTGTTGTATTTCTATCTGATGCCCCAGCAGTGTTCTCTCCGTTTTGATCGGGTATCTTGTGTGGGCTTCGCCGATGCATTTTGGGTCCAGTGGTCCACGGACTATGTAGGTGCAGTACATGGACTTGAAATCTTGATGTGTATAGTTGTAAATAGTGTATATATATTTATGGGTACTGTATTTGAATTGATTACAATCATTACAATCATTTACTTTTGTCTTTGCATTCTTGGTTGGGGGTGTTACTGTAATGTATCTACATGTATTTGTGTATGGGTTGTAGTGGGTGAGGGTGGGGGTGGGGGTGTTGCGTGTTGCATGGGTGTGTCACTCTCTTTTCCCTCCCCCCTCCCCTTTGTCGTAGGTGCAGTACTCACTGTGGTCTTCTCTGCCGGCGTTCGTGCTCCTGGTAGAGGAGCAGGAAGACAAAGGCAGGTAGTATATGGAGTTCGGGCGCCATGGTGTCCTGGTTCCTCGTGGGTTGTGTAGAGGTGAGCTTTTTCCCTTCCAAGTCCTGGGTCCGCTGTGTTTTTGTTTCCGGAGAATCCACCCCGGAAAAGGTGGCGGATTGGCCTGATGTAATACTGTGGGTGGTACATTGTCTTCCGCCTGTCTGTTGGCGGTGACCGCCATGCTGTTTGTTTGTACCGCCCTGGCGGTCGGAGTGTTAAAGTGGCTGTCTATGTTGGCGGTTTACACCATGGCCGTGATTCAAAAAATTTTGGCGCCGGCCTGTTGGCAGATTTACCGCCGCTTTAACACCGACCGCCAGGGTTGTAATGACCACCAATATGCCTACCACTAGGCACCAGGGGTGAGGCCTGCAGGTGGTGGAGGGCCTCGATCTCTAAATCCTGGCAGCAAACGGGGATCAGGGTCACAGAGTTGGCTGGTGCAGCCAAGTGGACTCCTGGCCAGAACCAGGTCAGGGAGTAACCAGGTCATATTTAGTATGGCCAGAATGGTAATAGAAAACCCTGCTTATTGGTGAAGTTGGATTTAATATTACTATTCTAGAAATGCCACTTTTAGAAAGTGAGCATCTCTCTACACTCAAATCCTTCTGTGCCTTCTAATCCACGTCTGGCTAGGTTAGATGACAGCTTCCTTGTGCATCTCACTCAGACAACCTCAAACACAGGATGCTCAGTCACACCTGCACACATCTGAATACTGAATGGGTTTTCCTGGGCTGGGAGAGTGGAGGGCTTGACACTTACATTTCAAAGGACAGTGGCCTGCCCTCACACAATGGACTGCCACACCCTCTACTGGGACCCTGGCAGACAGGATGGAATTGAAAGGGCATCTTGTGCACTTCTACGCCCCACTCTTTGAAGTCTACCCCACTTCAAAGGCACATTTGGGTATTTAAAAAGGGCCTCTGACCCTACCAACTCAGACACTTCTGGACAAGATACCACTGGTGAAGAAACTCTGAACCAGAACCTGAAACCTGCCAAAGGGAACTGCCTGGCTGCCCAAGGGACTCACCTGACTGCTTTTCTGCAAAGGACTTCTGCCCTGCTGTTGCCCTGCTGCCTTGCTGCCCTCTGGCTTGCTGAGAAGTGCTCTCCAAGGGCTTGGATAGAGCTTGCCTCCTGTTCCCTGAAGTCTCAGGGACAAAAAGACTCCATCCTGCAAAGAACTCCTGGTGCGGCAAGGAAATTATTGCACACCGAACCAGAACGACGCAGCCTGGCTCCCCGGGTGGAGATCGCCGCAGTGCCAGGATTGTGACCGGAACTTCGACGCGTGGCCCACTGAGTCAACGCATAGCTGAGCCAGAACGATGCAGTCCGACTTCCTGCAAGAAGAAGCGATGCAGCACATGCATTGCGACAGAAATGTCCCCGCATCGCCCACCGGATTGACGCAGCTCCTGTGACTTCGTCCTGCTTGCCCAGGATTTCTCTGCATCGTCCCCGGAGCGACCAAATACCCCGCAACCTGAAGAGGATCCAAGTCTGTGTGCTGGAAATTGATGCAAGGCCCTTGCTGTGTGGAAAAATCTTGACGCATCATCTGTGTGTGCCCGGAGAAACCGACGCACACCTCCCTGTTTTCCACGCATCTTCTCCTCTGCGGCCCCTTGTGGATAATTTAGACACAACCCAGGTACCTTGTACTTGCAAGAGACACTTATTGCTTTTAAGAACTTAAGACTCTTTATCATTCTCTACAGTGATATTTCAACCTGTACTTATCAAATCTTGATCGTTTTGTCCTTATTGTATCCAGATAAATATTCTATATTTTTCTAAACCTGTGTGGTGTATTTCTGTGGTGTTTATACTGTGTTATTACATGATTTATTGCACAAATACTTTACACATTGCCTTCTAAGTGAAGCCTGACTGCTCAGTGCCATGCTACCAGAGGGTGGGCACAGAATCATTTGGATCGTGTGTGACTCACTCTGACTAGAGAGATTGTGCTTGCTTGGACGGGGGTAACCTGACTGCCAACCAAAGACCCCATTTCTAACAAGGGCCCTTTAGCTTGGCAACATTCCTGAGCACATGATGGGCATCAGAACTGGTCAGGAAGAGGGGAACAGTTTCTCTTTGCGTCAACCCCCACTCCCTGGCCCACCTTGTGGGTATTTTTAGTTTGTGTACCAGACCACTATAATGCCTTTTGAGCTTGGTCTCCATTGGGGAAAGGCTTATAACTGCGGCCCATCATGGAGGTCCTGGTCTCATTTTGCTACTAATGGCCAGCTTTAGCTACCAGGAACCATGTCTTCAGGCCTTCTGGCCTCTAACGGGACCGTCTTGTAGGATGCTGATTTGAAGGGCTCTCGGTGCCAGCCCCATGCTCTGCCTTTGTCCCTGGTGCTTGTTCCCTGTCTGCAAGGAGGCCAAATTGCACTCCTCAGGCCCAGTGGTCCCATGGCTGTCTTGCAGGGCACTTGTGTATTACCTGACTCAATGGTTGCCTTCCTAATGGCAATCACCAACTGTAGGACCATTCCACAGAAGTCTCTGGGTAATCATCAGGGTCCCCTAGTAGGTTCAGTCTCCGAACTGCTCATCATGGTACATAAGGGGGCCAGAGCCACTTGCTCTAGAGAGACTCATTCTAACTCTATGGGTAGGCTGGAGTCAAAGTCTTTCAGTCCATTTTTGCAGTGACATCAGATGGCTTCTAATACCAACTGGGCATTCTTTTACTGTCATCACTCCCAGGACCAGTGATTTCTCATCCTTTCTGCCTTGTGCAGGTCTTTTTTTAAGTGAGGGTGGAACATTCTAGAAGCCAAGAACCATTGGCCAATCCCGGGGTGCCTCACCATCACTCCACCACTGTCCCAACAATCCTGCACAGCATTCTGTGATATTCCAATATGGCGACTTCAAGAGCTTCTGTGAGGGCCTCATCTATGCCCCTAGCTGAAACATCTGCCTGCTACTTTCCCACCAAAACTTCAAAGGAGAGTGCCTTCTGTGTTTGGTTCCAGATATCTGGCCTTCCTCTCTTGTTAATGTGGGTCTTGGCTGTCTCAGCCCATGTGCAGTGTGACAAGCTAATTAACAGATGTAGATTTCCTCCTCATCCCCTCCTTTGCCAGGAACTGGGTCAAGCACTGTGAATGGCTCTATTATGTGGGGAGGTGTTGGACCTGGCCCTCTCTGCAGGGGATCATCGTCAAACGCTTTGACATTTAACCACCTGTTTTCTGAACCCATGTTTGTTGGCTTTTAGGACTGTGCACTCTACCAATGTTAGCCAGTGCTAAAGTGCTAGTACTCGCTCCTTCAAACCTGGTGAAATTAGCTTCCACCCAATTGCCACATTTACTTCACTTGTAAGCCCCCAGTAGAGTGGTATTACATGTAATCAGGGTCTGTAAAGTAAGTGCATCTAGTGGGTCTACAGCACTTATTGTGCTGCCCACAGTAACCCCTTAAACATTTCTCAGGCCTGCATTTGCAGCCCGTATGTGCAGTTTAAACTGCCATTTTAACCTTGCAAGGCCCAAACCTCCCTTTTTAATACAAATAATCACCCCTAGGGAAGGACCTACACAGCTCAGAGGGCAGGGTGCAGTGTAGTTTGGACTATATGTATTGTGGACATATACATTTAAGTTTTACATGTCCTGGTAGAACTCCTAAATTCAATTTTCACTACTGTGAGGCACACCTTCTCCATAGGATAACATTGGGTTCCCGTATTACATTTAATAAGTGATAACTTCAATTAGGAGAAGATGGGCATGCCAAGTTTGGTGCCTACAGACTTAGAATAAAAACCCTCTTTAATGGTAACGTCAGATTTTAAGTCACAATTCTGAAACTGCCATATTTAGAAAGTTGCCATTTTCTTTTTCTAACTATTTGGCTCCTACAGCCTGTATTCTGAGTCACATACTAGGTGTAGCTTGCAGTTGGTATTTGTACTGCTCCAAGACAGGGAGACAAAGGGGGGATAAATGTTTCCAGGGTGGGCCATCTCTGAATTGATAAGGGGAAGGAGCTGTCACCTACCACACTTACACACACAAAGGCTCTTCCTGAGCACACGCACAAAGGTTTTGCAATTAGACTTTTGTGACCCCAGACAAGCTGGGGCCAGGCCAGGGAGGCAGGACATTTTAAGCATTTCTGGAGGTGGAAGTCTCTAGAAGCTTCCCCTACTTCAAAGAGGGCACCTGGTATAAATATTGGACGATCAGACTCACCTTTTCAGTAGACATCTAGACCTGTGGAAGTCTCACAAGGACTACTGTGCTGTACTGCAAGACAGACTGCTACTCTGCTGCCTCAATGCGCTGCTCCCCTGATGCCTGACTAATAAGGACTGGTCCTTCATCTTGAACCCAGGACCACCAGAGTAACTCCAAGGGCTAGTTGGCTGGCCTACTGATCAGAGCATCAGGGACAGAAAAGGCTCCAACCACCTTGAACCTAGCACTTGCACTCTGCCTGCTGTGAGCCCTACCCTCAAGTGGTGCTGCCCCAACCTTAGTCCCTTGAAAGTGGGCCTGAAGGTGCTGTGCTGGCCCAGCTGTGGTCTTGTGCGTGGAACCAACACAACACAAGGCATTACCTTACAGCCACATCAGAGCTGATGTATCCCAGATGCAGGACCTTGCATCGTAGCCAGCAACCTCCTTGGAACTGCCACTGCATGATGCATCCTCAGCAGAGGCATTCGAATCACAAGCCTCTTATCAACAGCATTCTTGATGATGACACATAACTCCATATCGCAACCCTCTAGCTTCCTCAGAACCTCCACGGGGAGACACATCCTCAACACAGGATCTCGCAACACTCCACAAACCATGATTTAGAGCGCTTTGTTCAGCAGGTCTAACTTAGCCCCTGAATCCAGCCCACATTAAATCATGGTTGATCTGAATTTGTGAATATTGTCCCAGTCTTGCGCGATGAGATTACCACAGTTGGCACTTTGTACTTCCAGTTACTGTTATAACTTAAATATTTTAAACGTCATATCTCCAGTTTTACTTATTTGATTGCTGCCCTTTTGATCTCAATTTCTTTTTTCAACTTTACTCTTGTTTTAATTGGTGTGGGATTTTCCGGCATTTGCACTTTACACATTGCCTCTAAGTTAAGCCTGACTGCATTTGTGCCAAGCTACCAGAGGGTTGTGCACAGGTTAATTTGGGGTTTGTTTGTGTTGCACCCTCACAAGAATTGGAATTGCTGCTTGAGTAGGGTTTCACCCTCTTTAGCCAGTCACTGAATTTCTCAGCGGAGGCCTTTAATCCTCCTATTGAAGAGCAGAGTAATTAATTTGGCCTAGTGGTGGCAGGTGGCAAAGCCCTGGAATCTGATTATAAGTGAATGGGGGAAATATGGCAAAATATCAGTAGTTTATTTTGTGTTATGGACAGTAGATCTATACTCTGTGTGCATATTTACCCCTAGATTGATACCTTGCTGGATCATGTAGATCCAAGTTTACTTAAGTGAAGATTTCACCTATAATGTGTGATACTATTTAAACACCACATGCCTTCATAAGCACTACACTATGAATGCCCACTCACATTATGAGGTCTACCTTAGAGCAGTACCAGTCCCTGAAGTATCCCTTCTGTGACAGCCTACCTGTGCGCAGATTCTGAGCTGTGAAAGATGGGAGTCTCTTGAGTGTAACCCACATACGTGCATGTGCTCACTTGTTCATCTGCAACCAATCCTGAGTCACAGCCTTAGCTGCGCAATAGCCACCTTAACTTAAAATGTAGATACAGATGGTTAGCACTCTCGGACCATTTACCATGAATTTGAGTGAGACTCAGGTGGTGAGACTCACTTACTGTAAAAGTTCACAAACTGAGTAGTCAAATGCAGAAAATTCAAGGGTATTAAATAGACAGAACACATGTGCTATCCGTTTGCTACATATGCTCCACCAGCTGCAACTAGGGATAGAAGCTTACCATTGCTCATTGGTACTTTTGCCTAGTCAGCAGCAACATGTGTCAATGGGGTCTGACCAGACACATCATTTACCAGCTGCCCACCACCACAGATATCTTAAGCTGTTCTTGCTGCATTAGAAATGCCTACTTTATGATCTATTAGCACACCTTGCCCGCATTGAACCTAGATTGGACTAAGAACCCTTCTGGTTATTTTGGATGTATCCACAACACTAAGCACTTACATGGCCTGAGCAGGTCTTGAGCCACTCTTGCCATAGGTCATGCAACTCTAAGCCTACCACACTCTACTTGGAAAGGTGTCAGTGTAATAAGATCAATGCCATCAAAACGTACAGGTCTGAACCCTGTCCCTTGCGTCACTGCTTGATCTCTTTCTGGATAATACATACCCCAGTACCCTCACACATCAAGCTCTCTAAACCCTATAGGTGCAGACACAAGCCTCTTGCAGGACCTTTGAACTTCAACCACAGCACTTAGGCATGAGTCTATAACTGCCACCTCCCTTGCAGAATGACTACTTTTCTTAGGAAGACAGCTCACTCAAAACTGAGTATTTCCCTGGCAGAGATTCACCTGGGAACCCAGGCCCATCTGTCCTTCCTGAGAACAAGGTCCATGCACCCCCACTGTGGACTCAAGTACGACCTGGTAAACTGTAAGTGCCACTTAACACTGTGCACTCCATGCCATACCCACGCCCACCTCAAGCCACTTCCCAGTGATCAAGCAGTAAAGCTGGAGACCAATGAGGGACCTTAATGATCCCCCTGTAAAATCTGACAGGTCACTCTGTAGGCACACACTTCTGCTTTCCACCACACTCTCCAGAGGGGCTGCCACCACCTGCTTACTTCTTGCTTTAAAAACCAGGACTTGCTGGGGACATCAGGACCACGCCTCAAAACTCGTAGTTTCCTGATTGTAAGTGGGAAGGATTTACAGAAGCTGAAGTGGCTCCTCTAAAGGACTGCTTTAGCTGCCAGGGATGAGTTCAATTTAGGTGACATTGTGCCTCCTTCATACAATGTTTTTACCATGCATATCACATGACTTATAGCATGTAAAATCATAGCATTCATACCAGCGCTTATGACATCACCAAAAACATAATTTCTGATAACATAGTGCATGGTAGAGTGGTGAGTTATAGTTAATGTACTGTGGCAAGTGAGGTGACGAGACTGTGTACGGAGGTGCACGACAAAGTAAATTGAAGTGGTGTTTAAATTATAAATTAAATTTATAACTGGTGGTGCATAAATTCTAAATATAAGTTATTACCTATAGCTTTAAGAATGTCTAATGTTTGTATAGTTTAAGTGGGGTTTGTATAGAAATAATACATTTGTTAACCATAACGTATCCATAAGCCTTTGGCTTTTTTCCAGCAAATTTTATTATTTCACTTTTCAAATTGTACAGTCATTATTTTGGGTGTTCTACAGTAAAGTGCAGAGTGCATACAGTGATGTGTCAGAGGAAAGTGTTGTGGAGTAGAGTGGAGTACAGTGGAATGGTGTAGTGTATAGTGGAGTAAACTGCCAGGCAGTGGAGTGGCGCCTTGTAGAGTAGGGGGGGTGAAGTGCAGTAGAGTGGAGTGGGTAAGTGTAGAGTCGAGTAAAGTGCCATAAATTGGAGCGGTGTCTCAGAGTACAGTAGAGTTCTGTGTCTTAAAGTGTTGTCAATTTTCATAGACTGGAGTAGGGTGTTGTACAGTGGAGTCTAGCGGGATGGAGTGGAGTACAGATTTGTACAGTGGAGTGTACAAGTATAAAGTGGAGTAGAGGTTCGCACAGTGACAGTATAGTATAGTTTTGTAGAGTGGAGCTGCATAATGTGGAGGAAAGTGTTGACTGGAGTGAGGAAAGTGGCATAGAGTGGGGTAGTGAGTATCATAGAGTGGAGTAGAGTCAAGTGGTTTCACATAGGATAGATTGGATTAAAGTGAGGGTGGAGTGTCATACAGCGGCATAAATTGTCGTAGAGTGTAATCGAGTGGAGTGACCTAACATGGAGTAAATAAAGTCAATCAATCAATCAGTTTTTGTAAAGCACGGCTACTCACCCATGAGGGTCACAACACGCTGGGGGGGGAGGGGTCTCATCCAAAGAGCCATGTCTTGAGGTTCTTCCGTTGCGGGCATTGTCTGAGGTGCAGGGGGAGCTGTTTTCTGCAATTGAGGTGAAGGATCGTCCTCCAGCTGAGGTTTTGTGGATGCGAGGGATTGTGGCCAGGGCCATCTGGGTGGAGCAGAGGGATCTGGTGGGAGTGTGGAAGGAGACACGGTGGTTCAGGTAGGCTGGCCCTGCGTTGTGTATGGCCTTGTACATGTGGGTGAGTAGCTTGAAGGTGATTCGCTTCTTGACCGGTAGCCAGTAGAGGGTCCTCAGGTGTTGGGAGATGTGTTCTTGGTGAGGAAGATCCAGAATGAGTCTGGAGGTGGTGTTATGGATGAGTTGTAGTTTTTGATGTTTCTAGTTGAGGCACCGGTGTAGACCAGGTTGCCATAGATGAGCTTGCTTGTGACTAAGGCATGGGTGATTGTTCTGTGACAGTCTGCTGGGATCCATCTGAGAATCCTCTGAAGTTTGCAGAGTGTGTGCCAGCAGGAGGAGGCAACTGAGTTTACCTGGTTGATCATGGATAGGGAGGAGTCAAGGATGATTCCTAGGTTGTGGGCGTGCTCAGTCAGTGCAGGAGGGGAGCCGAGGGATGGAGGTCACCAGGAATCATCCCAAGCTGAGGTGGCGTTTCCGAAGATGATGAGCTCAGTTTTCTAGGAGTTGAGCTTGAGGCAGCTTTGTCTCATCCAGGTGGCAATGGCTTCCATTCCTGAGTGGAAGTTCCTTTTGGTTGTGTCCGGGTGTTCGGTGAGGGAAATTATGAGTTGTGTGCCATCGGCATATGACACGATGTTCATACCGTGGCTTCTGACGATGGCAGCGAGAGGGACCATGTATACGTTGAACAGTGTGGGACTCAGTGAGGATCCTTGGGTGACTCTGCAGTTGACTCCTGTAGCTCTGGAAGTGAAGGGCAGAATTCTTACCCTCTGCATCCTCCCAGAGAGGAAGGAGTGGATCCATTCCAGGGCTCTTCCGTGGATTACTATGTCGTGGAGTCTGGTGTGCAGAGTGCTGCGGGAGACAGTGTTGAAAGCTGCTGAGAGGCACAGGAGTATGAGTGCTGCAGTGTGGCCGCTAAGAGTAATCTGATGTCATTGGTGGCTGCTAGCAGGGCTGTCTCGTGCTGTGGTTGCTGCGGAAGCCGGACTGAGATCTGTCCAGGGAGTTGGATCTGTGAACTCATTGATGACTGAGAAGAGTTCCTTAGAGTTGTGTGCGGAGGAGTTGATGCGCTCCCGGAGTGCGTTCTTCCTTGCGTTCTTGATTTTTCAGAGGTTGCGGCTCTGAATGAGGCGAGGTCTTCGCTGGTTTGGCTGTTTCTCCGTGTTTTCCTCTAGTCGTCTGCGGGTACGCTTTGATTCTTGGCGTTCGGTGGTGAACCAGCTGGCTTTCTTAGGTACACGTTTGGCTGATGTCAGCCGGAGGGGGGCTAGAGTTGGCATGATCGGAGGGAGGAGGGAGGGATTTGGTGAGCGATGAGGTGAGTTGCTCATTGGTGATTTCATTCCATTTCCTGTGGG
Source organism: Pleurodeles waltl (assembly GCF_031143425.1). Taxonomy (NCBI): domain Eukaryota; kingdom Metazoa; phylum Chordata; class Amphibia; order Caudata; family Salamandridae; genus Pleurodeles; species Pleurodeles waltl. The sequence continues at coordinate 640,415,032 of NC_090444.1, forward strand.
GGTCCTGGGGGTGCGGCTGCTGGGTGCCGGGATTGTGAGCTGTATGCAGCAGTGGTTGTCCAGTCTGGGGTGGAGATGGTCTTGATGATGATTCTGTTGCTTGAGGTGAAGATGGGGTCCAGTGTGTGTCCTGCAATGTAGATGTGTGGAGAGACCAGCTGTATGAGGCCCAGGGTGGTGAGGTTGTCAAGAAGATTGTTGGTGTTTGGATCGGTGCCATCCTCGATGTGGAAATTCAGGTCACCGAGGAAGAGGTAGTCGTCTGACGCCAGGGCCTGCGGGGTAACGATGTCTACAACGTCGTCTGTGAAAGCTGGGCAGGGGTGGGTAACCTGTACACCAGGGTGCCACAGATGGAGGAGTTGTGGTTGGAGTGGACCAGGAAGTGAAGGTGTTCCATGGTGGTCCATTGTTCTTCTGGGATGGCCTTGACACGTGATGAGCACTTGTGTACAATGGTGAGTCCTCCACCTGGAAGGGAGGGCCAGTCCCTCCTTAGGATGCTGTATTCATCGGGAATGGCGATGTCTGGTCCCGAGGTGGGGTTGGTCCAGGTCTCGGTAAGGAAGGCGATGTCCGGTGGGGCTGTGTTGATCAAATCCCAGAGTTCGGTGGCGTGTTTGTGGAGGGAGCGGATGTTCATGAGCAAGCAGTTGATGGGGTTGTGGAGTTTGTTGGTATCTTTGTGTGTGGAGAGTACCTTCAGCTTGATGAGGCTGGTGCTGAAGTTGCAGTTCCTGCAGGTGAAAGGTCCGTGGGTGTCCTTGGGGAAAATGATGTAGCAGTTGCTGAGACGTCCAGTGTTGAGACGTCTCGGGTCTCAGAGTCATAACGGATGGAGGCCAGGAGGTGGTTTAATGGAGATCCAGGGTTCCTTGTGCTGAGCGCAGTCCGGGCGCGCACAGGCGCAGATGGGTTTGCATTTGGCACGCTTTCGGTGCGCCAGCGGCGTGGCTACACTATGGCCACCATTAAGAAGGGGAGGGGGCGGGGGAGCGGTAAGGTGGGAGGGTGCTTCATAGGTGGAGGGGGCACAGGAAAGGAGGGGATAAAGGAAAATAAAAGGAAAACAGAGTAAAAAAAAGGAGAAAAAGCAAGAGGGAAAGAGCGACAGAGAGAAATACTTACTTGTGATGGCCACTAGACCACCAGGGATGAGGCACAGGGAGGAGCCTGTGAGTGGAGAAGGGCCTTGAACTGAGAGTCAGGAGAAACTCAGTTCATCCCAGGCAAAAGGCAGAGGCGGCAGCAGCAGCAGCCAGAGGAGCTGGGGAGGGCAGCAGACGCTGACCAGTAGGTTACAGCGGCTGCCCTCTCACAGCTCTGCGGCTGCCACTAAGAAGGGGAGGAGGCGGTGAGAGCGGTCAACTGGGAGGCAGGAGGGCAGGAAAGGTGCTTTGCGGGCAGAGGAAATGAGGGGAGAAAGGAAAATAAAAGGAAAAGCAAGTGAAAAAAGGCAGAAAAAGCAAGAGTGAAAGAGCGACAGAGAGAAATACTTACTTGTGATGGCCACTAGACCACCGGGGATGAGGCACAGGGACTAGCCTGCAGGTGGAGGAGGGCCTCAAACTGAGAGTCAGAAGACTCTCAGTTCGTCCCAGGCAAAAGGCAGAGGCGACAGCAGCATCAGCCAGAGGAGCTGGGGAGGGCAGAAGACTCTGACCAGGAGGTCATAGAGTGGAGTGCTGTGTCATACTGTACAGTGCCAAGGTGTGGAATAGAGTGCAGTGGAGTAGCATAGAGTGTGGTAAAGTTCATAGAGTGGCGTGCCTTATCATACACTAGAGTGGTGTTGCATGGCATGTCATAGAGTGTCGGAAACCGTTGTACAGTGCAGAACAGTGGAGTGGCATAGAGTGGAGTATGGTGTTGTAGAATGGAGTGACATACAGTACACTCAAGTGTGTGACAGTGTGGTAAAGTGGAGTGGAGTGACAGTGTTGCCAAGTGGAGTGGCATAGAGTGGCATTGAGTGGAGTGGTGTAAAGTGGTTAATGGAGTGGGGTACAGTACACTGGAGTAGTGTGTCAGAGTAGAATGGAATAAATTTGGGATAGTGGCGTAGAGTGTCGAACAGTGGAGTATTGTGCTGTACAGTGGCATAGAGTGTACTAGGCTGTTATAAAGTGACATGGACTGGAGTATTATGTTGTACACTGAAGTGGCGTGGAGTAGAGTTTGTTATACTGAAGGGGCTTTGAGTGTCATAGAGACAGTGCTGTAGAGCAGAGTACAATGCAGTGGCCTTAAGTGTTGTGGTGTACAGTGAAGTGGAGTACTGTATCATGGGGCAGAGTGTAGTGACGCACCACACAGAGTGTTGGTGTAGAGTGGAGTGGCATACAGTGGAATAGTGCAGATTGTAGTGCTGTGGAGTGGTGTGTCGTAGAGTGTTGGAAATTGGAGTAGAGTGGAGTGGCATACAATGGAGTAGTGGAGTACAAAAGATTAGAGTGGACTAGTGTGTCATAGAGTATAGTGCAATAAAGTGGGTTGTAGTGCCACACAAGGAGTTGTGTAGTATGCCCCAGAGTAGTGTGTACAGTAGAATAGAGTGTTGTACATGACATGGAGTAGAGTAGACTGTTGTACAGTGGACTGTCGGGCATAGAGCATAGTAGATTGTCGTAAAGTGGCACTGGAGTGTAGTAGAGTACTATAGATGGAGTTGTGTCGAGTGGAGTACAGTATCATGTAGTGGAGAGGCAGAGTGGAATGGCATAGAGTGGAATAGGGTGGGGTAAAGTGTCATACAGTGGAGTTGAGTGAATCGGCATAGCATTTAGTGGGGTTGTACCGCAGAGTGCTATGGAGTGTAGTAGAGTGGAGTGGGGTGGCATAGCATAGCGTGTAGTAAAGTGTCATAGAGTGGAGTGGTGTGTCGGACAGTGGAATAATGTGCTGTGTTGCAGAGTGTTGGAAAAAGTATTTGAGTGGAGTGGAGTAGAGTGGATTGGTGCACCCGTTTGTAGAGTGGAGTGAAACAGGGGACACTAGAGCATGGTAGAGTGGAGTAACAAATAGTGCTGTTGAGTGGAGTAGTGTGTCATAGGGTAGAGTGGAGTAAACTGGGATGGAACGGCATAGAGGGAGTTGTGTATAGTGCTGTGGAGTGGAGTGTCAAACAGTGGCATAGACTGTACTAGAGTGTTGTAAAGTGAAACATACTGCACTACAGTGTTGTACAATGGAGTGGCATAGAGTGTAGTAGACTTTGTTAGACTGGAGGAGCATAGTGTTTCATAGATTGGAGTACACTGTTGTTGAGCAGAGTAGACTGCAGCACCATAGACTTAAGTGGCATACAGTGCAATGCTGTACAATATTGTATTGTAGAGTGCTGTGTTATATAGTATTGTGGCATAGAGTGCCATGGGGTAGAGTGTTGTGGCATACAATGTCTTGGTGGAGAGTGGAGTGGTGCAGAATGGAGTGATGTAAACTGGAATAGGGTAGACTGGAGTGGCGTAGAATAGAATGTGGCCTTCCGTACATTGGAATAGCGTACAGTGGAGTAGTGTATAATGGAGTAGCACAGATTGGAGATGCTTACAGTGGAACAGCGCAGAGTAAAGTGGCATAGAATGGAGTTGCATACAATGGAATACTATAGAATGGAGTGGCATAGAATGGAGTAGTGCAGAGTGGAGTAGTGTAAACTGTAATAGTGTAGGCTGGAGTGGCATAAAGTGGAGTGTAGCCTGGTGTACAGTGGAATATCATACAGTGGAGTGGCATATAGGGGGTTATTACAACTTTGGAGGAGGTGTTAATCCGTCCCAAAAGTGATGGTAAAGTGACGGATATACCACCAGCCGTATTACGAGTCCATTATATCCTATGGAACTTGTAATACGGCTGGTGGTATATCCATCACATTTGGGACGGATTAACACCTCCTCCAAAGTTGTAATAACCCCCTTAGTGGATTGACATAGAGTATAGCTTTATAAAGTGGAATAGCGCAGAGTGGAATGGCGTAGACTGAAGTTGCGTACAGTGGAATAGCATAGTGGTGTAGAGTGCAGTGGCATACAGTGGAATTCTGTAGAATGGAGTGGAATAGAGTGGAGCTGCATATAGTGGAGTGGTGTACAGCTCAATAATGTACAGAGGAGTAGCATAGACTAGAGTGAGGTACAGTGGAGTCGTGTGTCATAGAGAAGAGTGAAGTGGCGTGGAGTGGCGTATTGTAGAATAGAGTGATTGGAGTACAGTGGAGTGGCGTAGAGATGAGTAGTGTGTTGCAGAGTAGAGTGGAGTGTCAGAGTACAAAAGCATGATGTGGAACGGCATAGAGTGGAGTGCTGTAGAGTACAGTGGCATACACTGGATAGGCGTATGTTGGAGTGCCTAAGAAAGGAGTGATGTAGAGTGGAATGGCATACAATACGATAGTGTAGAGTGGAGTGGCATAGAGTGGAGTGACATACACTGGAGTGGCAAAAGAGTGGAGTAGCGTACAATGGAGTGTCATAAGGTGAAATAGCATAGAATAGAACATCGTAGAGTGGAGTAGCATACAGTTAAATGGGGTAGAATAGAGTGGTATACAGTAGAGCGCCATTGAGTGTAGTGAATTGTCGTAGATTGGAGTGACTTGTCATAGAGTGGAGTGTTGTGCCATGCAGTGAAGTGGAGTGGTGTGTCGTACAGTGGAGTGTTGTGTCATACAGTGGAGTAGAGTGGCAAGTTGTGTCATAGATTCTAGTGTAGTGAGACGTGGTGTGAAAATGGCTGAATGGATGTACATAACATGTTCCGGGAAGGTAGACTATGGTGTGCAGAGTAACGCCAGGCAGCGACTTGCACTGCCTTGTGTTTGTCCAGATTTACCAAGCATTACAGGGTGACCCATGGTGGCCTGGTGTTACTTGGTAAGTCTGACTTTAGTATTGCATTGCCCTTGCAACACCATGCATGCATAAAGGTAACACTATACAATGATAAATCTGTCCCTTTGTGATATATTGTGCCACTGTATACTGCAGTACATGGCAATGACAAGGCAGTAAATAAGACAAATCTCTGTTGTCCGCCTCCACCCTATGAAGGCAAAATGAACACTAGCCACACCACACATGAACTTGCTAGGTTTACATCACAAGAAAACAAAAGCGAATCTTCCAAAAATTGTGGATGACAACAGGCAATCAAGTTAAGGTCAGACTAAGATCGATAAGTATCAGAGGACTATCAATTAGTACATGGGCCAGAAGCAAAGCAGACTGGCTGAAACTTAGGATATCTATTCCCAGAATGCAACCACTTAGAACTAGATTACTCCTATGAAGACCTAGAAAATGATCACATACATGTGACCTCTGACTCCATGGTTTTATATACAGAAGGGGCAGACACCCAATAGTTTGTGTTCAGATCTTTTCAAGAGACATATGCTACTTGGCCACTGGCTCACATGAGAAATAAACACCTGTAGCACCTACTTTTCTGCTGCATGATTGCACAAATACCTTTGTCTTAAAATGGGAATATTTTACAACTTTAACGTAATGTGCAGTCCAATTCTGTCCAAGAACCCTGAGGACATTAAATACACCAACAGGCATGATCACCAGGAAAGCGCACAATAAAAGCAGGATTTTGAAAAAGGAAATAGTGTGTATAGCAAAATGTATTTTAAAACAATGTGCAATGGATTTGGGGATCGGTGGTAGGTGTTCAATGAAAACTGCTTCCGGAGAAATGGTTATCTGAATATAATGGCTTCTGAGACCAAGGAGGGATGATACATTTCATGGGGAGTTATGGGGAGGCGAGCAAACAAATATAAATGTAAGGAAGTCAGGGAAATTTATATTTTTAAATTTGTAAAGGGGAAAGCTATGTAAACAAAAGACAAACATGAAAATTGAAAGTCCCAGCAAACTTCTAAAACTCTAAATTCAAAGTGAATTAAAAGCAAAAATCCAGAATTGTCCAAGTCAATCCCCAACCCTGGTAAGGTCTCCTCATTGACCTCTCATGTTGGAGGCACGACCTCTTACCCACTCTCCATGCCAGAGGTGATGGTTCTCTCTACTTCCTCCTTGGCTGCACCGTGGGAATGTTGGTTGGCAGGGCAGGACCTACCATCACCTGAGTACTGGGATGTGTGGGTGAGTTGAAGGGGCAGTGGTGGTGGATAAATAGAGGCTGATAATAACCGCAAGTGGGAAGGACTGGGTTGGACAGTGAGAGTACAGGGTCGAAGTACAAGAAAACAACAAGAAAGTAAGCTTACTGTAATGGGTTGCATGGGCATTTTATTGAGTCTTGAGTGCACCAACAAACTTTTGACGGACATACTCAAGGCCCTGTAAGATGTCCTGCTGCCCAACCACCTCCCCACTTAATGGCCCCCTGGAGTTTCGTCTAGACAAATGTGTGAGACTAGGGAGGGAAAACCTCTGAAGGCTCAGGAGTGTTGGGGTGAAACATACCCTCACCTGCTGTTGTTCTGGGTTGGCACACTGTGAGATAAGGGGCGATGGAAAAGGTAGCCTCAGGCATCAGTGTTTGTGGGACATTGTGGATTGTCCTTGGGTGGTCCTCAGGCCCTGGTGGTGAAAGTGCCAGTCCTTCGGGCACCAGAGCTTCTTCCTCCTGTACAAAAGGAGCCTTGTTATTACATTCTTCCTGGCATGTGTGTCAAGGGTGACCACCGCCTCTTCTGTGCTGTCACAGCACCCTCCACCCGGTCTTTTTTTTATGTGACTGTGTCTACTTTCGGGTGAACACACACTAATGATCACAGGAGTCGTCTTCTGTGTTTGTTGGGGGGGTCTTCTCCCATGTCCACCCTTGCAGATGTAATTTGTAAACTCTCTACCTCAGGTCATCCTCTCTGCCTTGGTCATGGCTGCTGGTTCCAGAGGAATAGGGAGCGAGAGAAAGACTCATGCATGCATGTGTTTTGCTAATTCTTGTGCATCATAAATCCCATTGGTCCCTTCAACACTTTCCACTCCCTTGCAGCAGCAAATTTTCACATGCCCCATTGCCCAGTACATGCCTTTGGCCAGCAACAGAACATAATTATGCCCAAAATGACATGGTGGCACTGTTCTAATCAAGACATGCTAAAACAAGTTTCCTCTGTGACAAAATGTCAGGGTAAAGCACATAAATGTAAAAAAATAGACTCAATACTACCGCTACCAATATTCTTCATGCTTGAGGTCCAGGTACATGGCCTGTAGGACTCACCTCTACAGCAGAGTCAGCTCAGGATGCATGGAGGGACATTGAGTAGACCATCCAACTATGTCCTAGGTGATGATGCCCAGTGTAGGAGATCCTCACACTGCCTGCGATATTTAAAGCCAGTGAAGGTTTAATCCACAATTCCATGCAACCCATAGTGATATCCTTCCAAATGGCCAGGCATGCATTATTTGCTTAATGGGAATAAGGCCTACCAATAAAGCTGAGGATATTGCTTGAGGACCTCGTCGCCAGTCAACCCAGTTTCTTCCAGGATGAAGTTTGAACCCGCTAACCTCATTTCTAAACCCCTTTGGGGGCACTGGATTCAAATTGAGCAGCAAGATGGAGAGGAAATGTGATCTCCTGCAAGGACATCTCAGTAATTCTGCACTTATGCTATGTTGCTTTCTGTTTCTTATGATAGGCGTAGTACTCCACCAACACCACAGTGTTCTACAGAGTGTAGGCCTAAATACTTTCCATAAGTGGAATGGTGAACAGGGCAACATGCCTGGAGTCATGAGTGGCACCTTAGCAATGGTACTCTTCTCTAAAACGTATCATGGTGCACTACAGTTTAGTTTAATTCTCTGGCATTTAGGTGTATATTTACATATGTGCAGTATACATCTACAAGTATAACAAATGTGAGATAATGCTGGGTATGCTGATGGAAAACGTAATGTTAGAACTTTGTTTTTCAATATTGTGTTAGGTAAAATGGCATGCTGTTTCAATATGTGATGGCTGTGTTGTGCTGTGTTTTATTTGTGTTTGTGTGTTTGTTTCTGTATATATGTGTTCTTGGGCCATGTAATGTGTAACAATAAATACCATTGTGTGTTACATGTGTTGTGGGACATAGAGTGTGTCATGATGTGTGACTGTGTGTAGAGTTACGGGTAATGTCAGTTGTCTTGAGTGAGAATTTTTATAATCTATTAATTATGCTTGTATGCATACTTTTCCAGCATGTAATGCTCATATGCATACTTTCTAAGCATGTCCATCTGTTATGAATACATTTTCAGATTATGATTTGTACTAATGTCTACCAAGTGAAAAGATATTAGACAAATTCTTTTTTTTAAACGTACTTTTAACCCCTTCGCTGCCAGGCCTTTTCCCCCTCAGGTGCCAAGTCTTTTTTTGGCTATTTGGGGCAGTTCGTGCTTAGGCCTGCATAACTTTTTGCCCACATAAGCTAACCATGCCAAATTTGCGTCCTTTTTTTCCAACATCCTAGGGATTCTAGAGGTACCCAGACTTTGTGGATTCCCCCGAAGGAAACCAAGAAATTAGCCAAAATACAGCAAAAATTTTGTTGTTTTTTTTTAAATGGGAAGAAGGGCTGCAGAAGGCGGCTTGTGATTTTTTTCCCTGAAAACAGCATCAACAAAGGGTTTGTGGTGCTAAAATCACCATCTTTACAGCTTTCAGGAACAGGCAGACTTGAATCAGAAAACCACATTTTTCAACACAATTTTGGCATTTTACTGGGACATACCCCAATTTTACAGTTTTTGTGCTTTCAGCCTCCTTCCAGTTAGTGACAGAAATATGTATGAAACCAATGCTGGATCCCAGAAAGTTAAACATTTTTAAAAAGTAGACAGAATTCTGAATTCAGCAAGGGGTAATTTGTGTAGATCCTACAAGGTTTTTGCTGCCGAAAATAACAGCTGGAATAAAAAAATATTGAAATTGAGGTAAAAAAACAGCCACTTTTCTCCACATTTTACTCTGTAACTTTTTCCTGCGATGACAGATTTTTGAAAGCAACATACCATTACGTCTGCTAGACTCTTATGGTTGGGAGGATGTATAGAGCTTGTAGGTTCATCAAGTACCCTAGGTACCCAGAGCCAATAAATGAGCTGCACCTTGCAATGGGTTTTCATTCTGTACTGGGTATACAGCCATTCATTTGCTGAAATATAAAGAGTGAAAAATAGGTATCAAGGAAACCTTTGTATTTCCAAAATGGGCACAAGATAAGGTGTTGAGAAGCAGTGGTTATTTGCACATCTGTGAATTCCGGGGTGCCCATACTAGCAGGTGAATTAAAGGGCATTTCTCAAATAGACGTCTTTTTTACACAATGGGGGTGATTCTGACCCTGACGGTCGGTGATAAAGCGGCGGCCAACCCGCCAACAGGCTGGCGGTCCGAAAAATGGAATTCTGACCCTGGCGGGAACCGCCAACAGAGACCGCCAACTTAACACTCCGACCGCCACGGCGGGACAAACAAACAGCGCGGCGGTCACCGCCAACAGGCAGGCGGCAGACAATGTACCGCCCACCCTATCACAACTCACCAATCCGCCACCTTTTCCGGGGCGGGAGCACCGCCGATAAAAACACGGCGGAAACAGACTACAAACGGGAAAACGCTCACCTCCACGCACTCCACGAGGACGGAGGACAGCATGGAACCCGAATTGAACATCATACCTGCTCTCGTCTACCTGCTCATCTACCACGAGTATGAACTGAGCCGCAGACGTCAACGGTGAGTACTGCGCCTACGACACACGGGAGGGGGGGAGGAGGAAAGGTTACGGGCACACACATATGCGACCCCCCCCCCCAAGATGTACACACCAATGCAGAGCAACAAGTCACAGTGACACCACCCAAACACCCGTAAAAAATACAATCACATAACCAAATTGAGAATAAATATTTATGAACAAAATAGTCTCAGAAAAGTATTATCATCCATCAAAATGTTCTTCTGATAAACAAATTATTTACACAGCAGTGTATAACTGAAGCAAGTAGTCCTGCACATCTTACGAATCCATCATGTCCGTGGGCCAAAGTGTAGCGAAACAAGGGCAAAGCCCACACAGGAGACCTGAGTCCTTTGGAGAGAACACTGCAGGGGCATCTGGTGACAAAACTACAGGCACCTCAGGGGGAAGGGAAGGGGGGGGCACCACAGCCACATGAGTCCACGACGCCAGATCCACGAGGGGCCCACCATGGCCACTGTGCCATCCTGGGGAGTGCAAAGCCACAGTCTCTCAAGTCTCTACAGTGGGTGGCTTGCCCACTGTGCCATCCTGGGGAGTGCAAAGCCACAGTCTCTCAAGTCTCTACAGTGGGTGGCTTGCCCACTGTGCCATCCTGGGGAGTGCAAAGCCACAGTCCATCAGGTGGATAAATGTCCCCACTGGACAAGGAGGATGCATGGTGGGCACAGTGAACCCTGAACAGTGCCTGACAGGAAAGGCCCAGCGGAGCAGTGCTTGAGACGGCGGGGCCCAGCGGAACGGTGCTTGAGACGAAGGGGCCCAGCGGAGCGGTGCTTGACAGGAAGGGCCCAGCGGAGCGGTGCTTGAGACGGCGGGGCCCAGCGGAGCGGTGCTTGACAGGAAAGGCCCAGCGGAGCGGTGCTTGAGACGGCGGGGCCCAGCGGAGCGGTGCTTGACAGGAAAGGCCCAGCGGAGCGGTGCTTGACAGGAAAGGCCCAGCGGAGCGGTGCTTGAGACGGCGGGGCCCAGCGGAGCGGTGCTTGACAGGAAGGGCCCAGCGGAGCGGTGCTTGAGACGGCGGGGCCCAGCGGAGCGGTGCTTGACAGGAAAGGCCCAGCGGAGCGGTGCTTGAGACGGCGGGGCCCAGCGGAGCGGTGCTTGACAGGAAGGGCCCAGCGGAGCGGTGCCTGACAGGAAGGGCCCAGTGGAGCGGTGCTTGAGACGGCGGGGCCCAGCGGAGCGGTGCTTGAGACGGCGGGGCCCAGCGGAGCGGTGCTTGACAGGAAGGGCCCAGCGGAGCGGTGCTTGAGAAGGCGGGGCCCAGCGGAGCGGTGCTTGACAGGAAAGGCCCAGCGGAGCGGTGCTTGAGACGGCGGGGCCCAGCGGAGCGGTGCTTGACAGGAAAGGCCCAGCGGAGCGGTGCTTGAGACGGCGGGGCCCAGCGGAGAGGTGCTTGACAGGAAAGGCCCAGCGGAGCGGTGCTTGAGACGGCGGGGCCCAGCGGAGCGGTGCTTGACAGGAAGGGCCCAGCGGAGCGGTGCCTGACAGGAAGGGCCCAGCGGAGCGGTGCCTGACAGGAAGGGCCCAGCGGAGCGGTGCTTGAGACGGCGGGGCCCAGCGGAGCGGTGCTTGACAGGAAGGGCCCAGCGGAGCGGTGCTTGAGACGGCGGGGCCCAGCGGAGCGGTGCTTGACAGGAAGGGCCCAGCGGAGCGGTGCTTGAGACGGCGGGGCCCAGCGGAGCGGTGCTTGACAGGAAAGGCCCAGCGGAGCGGTGCTTGAGACGGCAGGGCCCAGCGGAGCGGTGCTTGACAGGAAGGGCCCAGCAGAGCGGTGCCTGACAGGAAGGGCCCAGCGGAGCGGTGCTTGAGACGGCGGGGCCCAGCGGAGCGGTGCTTGACAGGAAGGGCCCAGCGGAGTGGTGCTTGAGACGGCGGGGCCCAGCGGAGCGGTGCTTGACAGGAAGGGCCCAGCGGAGCGGTGCTTGAGACGGCGGGGCCCAGCGGAGCGGTGCTTGACAGGAAAGGCCCAGCGGAGCGGTGCTTGAGACGGCGGGGCCCAGCGGAGCGGTGCTTGACAGGAAAGGCCCAGCGGAGCGGTGCTTGAGACGGCGGGGCCCAGCGGAGCGGTGCTTTACAGGAAAGGCCCAGCGGAGCGGTGCTTGAGACGGCGGGGCCCAGTGGAGCGGTGCTTGACAGGAAGGGCCCAGCGGAGCGGTGCCTGACAGGAAGGGCCCAGCGGAGCGGTGCTTGAGACGGCGGGGCCCAGCGGAGCGGTGCTTGAGACGGCGGGCCCTCTTCAGCGCTGCTCTTCTGCACGGCGGGGCCCTGTTCAGCGGTGCTCTTCTGCATGGCGGGGCCCTCTTCAGCGGTGCTTGTCTTCACGGCGGGGCCCTCTTCAGCGGTGCTTGTCTTCACGGCGGGGCCCTCTTCAGCGGTGCTCTTCTGCACGGCGGGGCCCTCTTCAGCGGTGCTTGTCTTCACGGCGGGGCCCTCTTCAGCGGTGCTTGTCTTCACGGCGGGGCCCTCTTCAGCGGTGCTTGTCTTCACGGCGGGGCCCTCTTCAGTGGTGCTCTTCTGCACGGCGGGGCCCTCTTCAGCGGTGCTCGTCTTCACGGCGGGGTCCTCTTCAGCGGTGCTTGTCTTCACGGCGGGGCCCTCTTCAGCGGTGCTTGTCTTCACGGCGGGGCCCTGTTCAGCGGTGCTCTTCTGCACGGCGGGGCCCTCTTCAGCGGTGCTTGTCTTCACGGCAGGGCCCTGTTCAGCGGTGCTTGACTTCACGGCGGGGCCCTCTTCAGCGGTGCTTGTCTTCACGGCGGGGCCCTGTTCAGCGGTGCTTGTCTTCACGGCGGGGCCCTCTTCAGCGGTGCTTGTCTTCACGGCGGGGCCCTCTTCAGCGGTGCTCTTCTGCACGGCGGGGCCCTGTTCAGCAGTGCTTGTCTTCACGGCGGGGCCCTCTTCAGCGGTGCTTGTCTTCACGGAGGGGCCCTCTTCAGCGGTGCTCTTCTGCACGGCGGGGCCCCTTTCAGCGGTGCTCTTCCAGTCAGTGTAGGGAGTCAGACCTGGCCTGGACAACCTGCTCACTCGCCCTCCGAACGTGCAGTGTCAGGCCCCTTCGGAGACGGAGTCCTGGGCCCCCTGGGTCCTTGCAGCCGGGATGGGGCGTGTGGGGCCCTCCTGCTCTGCGCTCCTGCTGGCTGGCCTCTCCGCCCTGCTGCCCTTCCGCTCCTTAGATGGGGCTCTCGGGCCCTTGCCTCCCCTGGCTGTTGTGGCAGGTGAAGTGGCCTGAGTCACCTCCTTGGGGGCAGCCGTCTCAGTCCGCTCATGGCGGCCCTTCACTTTCCGGGTCCTCTTGCCTGGGGGGGGGCTGCCAGTCCCCTTGCTGCTCAGTGAAGTGTCACTGCCGCCAAAGGGTGGACTCCATATTCCATGCACCACTTGTACCTTGGAAGCTGGGCTGGTGGTGGCTGAGGTGCCTTTGGGACTTTTCCCAGATGGAGGGGGTGGGTCAGGGGAGGGAAAGAGGTCAACATTTGTGAGGTAATATTTCTTTGGACCAGGGTAAAGGGTAGGAGTAGTGGAGATAGAAGTGGAGGAAGAGGATGTGGTTGTAGGAGAGTCAGGTGTGCTGTCCTTGGGTGCAGGTGACTGAGACGTAGGCTGTCGTGAGGTGGTTGGCTGTTGTTTGGGTGTCTGCCTGCGTTTATGTGTCTTGGAAGAGGGGGTGACAGACACAGTGGGAGAGCACACAGGGGACGTGTACATGGCAGTGGGGGTGGTGACTGCACGTGTGAGGACTGTAGTGGAGGGTGTGCTGGTGATGGAAGAACTGGCTGATGTTGGTGTGCATGCAGGTGTGAGTGTAGACGTCACAGGGAGGGAGGAGGGAGACGAGGAGGAGGGGGACACAGAGGTGGCAGTGACTGTTGGTATGTCTGCAACTGGGTGTTGCTTGGGTGAATGCTTGTGTGTTCTGTGGTGCTTATGTTTGGATGAGCCTTGGGTGTTGAGGTGTGTGCAGGCTGGTCAGATGGTGTGGATGGGATAGGCTGAGGAACAGGAGACAGAGAAAGGCTGGAGGCAGTTAGAAGAGGGAGACTGGAGACAGGGACAATGGCTGCCGTCAGTGCTGAGGCCAGAGAAGTGAAAGCTCGTTGATGGGAAGCCTGACCCAAATGAATGCCCTCCAGGTAGGCATTGCTCTGTTGCACCTCCCTTTGCACCCCCTGGATGGCATTCAAAAGGGTAGTCTGCCCAACAATGAGTGTCCTCACGAGGTCAATGAGCTCCGCACTGAGGGCAGCAGGGGTAACAGAGGCAGGGGCTGAGGTGCCTGGGGCGAAGGAGACGCGCGCCTTCCTGGGCGAACGGGCACGGAGCGAAGTCTGAGGGGCTGCTGAGAGGGCGGTGCTGGTGCGCTGGGTGGCGGCTGTACCTGTTGTTGCTGGGGGCACAGATGTTGCCGCCCCCGCTAGGGAGCTCCCAAACGAGGATGTGTCCGTGTCGCTGGTGTCTCCACCGGCCCCCGTTGTGGTGCTCCCCTCGCCCTCCGGATCACTGGTGCCCTCGGTGTCTGTGTCAGTGCCCACCGGGGCCTGGTGACCTGCAGCTCCCTCGTGCTCCGACGCCAATTCTCCTCCGCCTGATGATGCTAATGCACAAGAAACAAAGAATAAGGGTGGGGGGAGAAAGAAAACAAAGTTGAGTGCATGCCTTGTCAATAGCCTTGGCGGAGAGGACAGACACAGGTGCCTCATGCACTAAGCCGCGAACTTGGGGTAGACTACTCTGTACTTCTGACTAGGCCAACAGGTCTAGGGACAACAGACGCGCTCATGGGTGATGTTGGACCATGGATAGCTGCACTTGGCACCCTACAGAGGTGGTGGGCGGGGGTACAGGGCCATGTCTAAGGGAGGGGACTACACTACAGAAAGCGCCCTGGCCTACTGTCACCCACAGCCCTCCTCCCCCACCCAGACGCCTCCACTGCGCGTATAGATAGGAGAATGTGCTGATACTCACCCCCTTGTGTCTGCTGTGATGTCCTCAAGCGTCCATCCAAATCAGGGTAGGCCACCGCCAGGATCCGGGACATCAGGGGGGTCAGGGTACGACTGGCACCCCTCCTAGGTCGGGAGGCCATCCCCAGCAGTGACTCGGCGGTCTTTCAGGTTCCGCGGCGGATGTCCTCCCACCTCTTCCGACAGTGGGTGCCCCGTCTGGTGTAGACCCCCAGGGCCTGGACTTCCTTGGCGATGGCACGCCAAATATCGATTTTCTGATGGGCGCTCACCTGTTTGACATGTACAGGGTGGGAAAGAGAAAACGTCACATTTCTGCATGTTTGGAGTACATGCCCCCCCTCCCCACCCTTGCCATGTGGGCCATACTCTCATCAGTCGTGCGTTGCATTCCTCATTTTCTCCCCACCCCACCAACTGACAGCCACCCCACTCCACACAGGCATTACCCATTCAATGTGCACTCAGTGTACTCACCTGTTGGTCTGGAGGACCGTAGAGTAGCGCATACTGGGGGAGGACCCCGTCCACGAGTTTCTCCAACTCTTCAGACGTGAAGGCAGGGGCCCTTTCCCCATTCGCAGCAGCCATTGTCACTTCCAGACCGAGTTCACAGCAGCACTTGCAGTATAGGTCCTCTCCTGTGGATGATCAGGTCTCGAGTGATTAATCAGATAGAAAATGGCGGTCACGCCCGCGGCGGTGCGTACCGCGACCGCCGGCGCACATCGTC
This sequence comes from Pleurodeles waltl, assembly GCF_031143425.1. Classification (NCBI taxonomy): domain Eukaryota; kingdom Metazoa; phylum Chordata; class Amphibia; order Caudata; family Salamandridae; genus Pleurodeles; species Pleurodeles waltl. Next base: position 640,430,477 of record NC_090444.1, read on the forward strand.
ATTGGCTCCTGAATCCCATAGGGTTCAATGTTAACCAATGCGACTTCGTACAGCGGTCTTCGACCGCCTACCGCCACGGTGTGCCACGCCAGCGCATTGACCTCACATCCCATTGTCCCAGTTTAGAGGTCAGGCAGCCGCCATTTCAAGGGCCCACATGGCTTAAATTCTACTGCGTCACACAGGCCTAGGCCTTGCATTTGCACACATACAAACATAGCAGTCAAAACATTTTCGTGTACTGTGCAAGCTGTGTTGTACGTACCTGTGAGTTGATTGACTCAGTGCTCCATGTTGTCCTTCCTAGGCACCGTCCGCAGGGACTTGCGAGGAGAAGGAGGAATCCTCCCGTGTACTGGCCGCTGGTTGACCTGTCGACAATGGAAGAACGCCATATAATACTCCGATACCGACTTGACCGAGCCACTATACATGAACTGTGTGCCCAGCTGGAGCCAGACCTGATTTCACCCATCCGCCAACCCACAGGGATTCCCCCTCTAGTGCAGGTTCTATCAGTCCTCCATTTCTTTGCAAGTGGCTCATTCCAGACAACAGTGGCCATGTCATCTGGAATGTCTCAGCATATGTTTTCAAAGATTCTGTCCAGAGTGTTGTCTGCCCTGATGAAACTCATGAGGAGCTACATCATATTCCCAGAAGAGGGTGATTTGGCCACAGTGAAGGGTGATTTCTATGCCCTTGGACATATCCCCAACATCATTGGTGCCATTGATGGGACCCATGTGGCATTAGTACCCCCAAATGACGATGAACAGGTGTACAGAAATCGGAAAAATTACCATTCTATGAATGTGCAGGTTGTCTGTTTGGCAGACCAGTACATCTCCCATGTAAATGCCAAGTTCCCTGGGTCAGTGCATGACGCGTATGTTATGCGTAATAGCAGCGTCCCCTATGTGATGGAACAGCTACAGAGACAGCGTGTGTGGCTAATCGGTGACTCTGGTTACCCCAACCTGCCGTGGCTATTGACCCCAGTGAGGAATCCCAGGACCAGGGCAGAGGAACGGTACAATGAGGCCCATGGGCGTACTAGGAGGGTCATTGAAAGGACCTTCGGCCTCCTGAAGGCCAGGTTTAGGTGCCTGCATATGACAGGTGGATCCCTAATGTACTCACCAAAGAAGGTGTGCCACATCATCGTGGCCTGCGGTATGCTTCACAACCTGGCTTTGCGACGCCAGGTGCCTTTCCTGCAGGAGGATGGTCCAGATGGTGGTGTCGTAGAAGCCATGGAGCCTGTGGAGAGTGAAGAGGAGGAAGACGACGGTGAGGAAACAGACAACAGGGAAGCTGTCATACAACAGTATTTTCAGTAGCACACAGGTAAGATTCAGCCACGCCATTTCCCAGTTACTTAGAGCCTCATGCATCTCAACTTTATGTATTTCCCCCCAGCTCTTTTAAATAACATATTCTTTTTCCCTTCCCTTCTCAGTGCTTAATGACTCATAGCCCAACTTCTGCTTGGTTTGGCCATGTACTACAGCGTATTGACATTGGTATGTTGTCATCACTAACTGACATCACATATTGTGAACTGTTATGTGTTGTACGATTTTTTGAGAATACAGCATGACTCAAAACGGTTTTCTGTGCAATAATTGTTTTATTTTGTGTGCTCAGATAATGGTACATTATATGATGACGGTGATGGGTGGGGGTGGAGTGATGTCCATGGCAGAGTCCAGTTCTCAGTCTGACAGGTCTATTGTCCATATGCCTGTGGAAGGACGGAGCAGGGGCTGTTTGAGTTTGGACAGAGTGGCAATGTGGGACAGTGGGATGACTTCTGGGGGTATCTCATGCTGGCGGTGGTCTTGGCATCCTACTCTGGGTTTTTTGGGGGTCTTAGGCTCCTCTTGCCGGGTGGTTGTTCTTCAGCAGGAGGTGGGGTTCTTGTGGCCTGTCGTTGTGTGTGGGCCTCCTGTCCACTAGCGCCGGCGGAGATGGTAGGCTGTTCCTGGCTAGTGACAGTGGCCCTGTGTGGTGCCACATGGTCCCGCAACGTGTCTTCTATCCTGTTGAGGACCTGGACCATGCTCCCCATGGCGGTAGCGATGGTGGTGAGTTGGTTGCTGAACCCCTTGTAGCGTTCTTCCTGCTGTGCCTGTATCTCGGTGAACCTGGCCAGTACCGTCGCCATCGTCTCTTGGGAGTGGTGGTATGCTCCCATGATGGTAGTGAGGGCCTCTTGGAGAGTGGGTTCCCTGGGCCTCTCCTCCCCCCCCTGTCGCACGGCAGCCCTCCGAGTTGCCCTGTTTGCCTGGGCCTCTGTCCCCTGGACGGTGTGCCCACTACCACTGCCCCCAGGTCCCTGTTGTTGTTGGGGTGTTGGGTTAGCCTGGGTGCCCTGTAGTGGCAGACACACCGCTGCTGGACCTGTCCTAGAGACAGAGGCATGGGCCCGCTGGGTGGGAGCTGTGCTGTTGTTCCCAGGGGGGTTTGGGTCTGCTGTGGCCTGTGTCTGTGTTTGGGGAACCCACTGCCCAGAGGTCCCGATGGTCCGGGCTGGTCATCAGGTTCCAGGTCGCCAGAGCTGCTGTCCTCACTGGGGGCCTGTTCCGGGGGTGGGATGCACATTTGAGGACCCTCCTGACCGGTGTGTTGGCGTTCGGGTCCTGCATGGGGTGAGAGAGTATGGTTATTGTTTCTGTGTGTGAAAAATGCGTGCGAATTATGGGTGCCCTTGTCCCCCAGTGCAGGCATTCCCTTGTGGGTGGTGTTGTGAGGGTGGTTTGTGGGGGGGATGGGTATGTGCAGTGGTCATGCTTAGGTAATGGGTGTCCAATGTTTGTGGTGGCATGCAAGGGTTGGTGAGGGGTTGGGTGGGTTGTGCTAGGGATACATTCTCAGGGATGATGTGTGATGGTGGGTTAGGGGTGAGGGTGGGGGTGTGGGTTGGCATGCTGGTGGGGTGGGGGGGATGAAGTATATGAGATAGGACTTACCAGAGTCCATTCCTCCGTGTACTCCAGCGAGGCCCTCAGGATGCAGGATGTTTAATACTTCTTGCTCCCATGATGTGAATTCTGGTGGGGTGGGTGGGGGTCCTCCGCCAGTCTTCTGCACCGCGATGTTGTGTCGCGACACCATCGAGCGCACCTTCCCCCGTAGGTCGTTCCATCGTTTGCGGATGTCGTCCCTATTTCTGGGATGCTGTCCCACCGCGTTGACCCTGTCCACGATCCGCTGCCATAGCTCTGCCTTCCTTGCTATGGTGGTGTGCTGCACCTGCGAGCCGAAGAGCTGGGGTTCCACTCTTAGGATTTCCTCCACCATCACCCTGAGTTCTTGGTCCGTGAAGCGTGGGTGTCTTTGTGGTGCCATGGGGTGGTGTGGATGAGGTGTGGGGTGGTGTATGTGGTGATGTGTGTGTTGGTGTGTGGTGCTTTGTGCTACTATGTGGTGTGTGTGATGTTGTAGTGTGCCTCTGTGTGTCTGGCTCTCTATTCTCTGATGTGTCTCTCTCTCCTTCGTCTCGGATTTTTGGTCGTAGGGGTTTGGGGGTGATGTGGGTGTGTGTTTTATATTGTATTGGATGTGTGGGAGTGTTGTTTGTATGTGTATCAGGTGTGTGTATTTCAAATTGTCCAATGTGGTAGTGTTTTGTAAAGGTGTGGGTATTTTGACCGCGGCGGTGTGTACCGCCAATAGACTACCGCGTTTGAAAGACCGCCGCGTGGATTTGTGGATCGTAATGGCATGGGAGTATTTCTGTTGGCGTGGCGGTGGAGGTTTGGTCATCTCCAGTTTATCGCGGGCCGCTGATGTGGCGGACTGCAATGGCGGTCGGATTTTTGGATGTTTGGCAGTTGTGTGTCAGAATGACCGTGGCGGCTGACCGCGGCCGCGGCGGTATTGTGGCGGTCTTCTGACCGGCGGTAAGCGGCTTTTACCGCCGAGGTCAGAATGACCCCCAATGTCTTACATTTGGACGGAACAAATGTAGAGAAAGGCAGGAGGCAATAACACTTTTGCTATTCTGTGTTTCCCCAAGTCTCCCGAAAAAAATGGTACCTCACTTGTGTGGGTAGGCCTAGCTCCTGTGACAGGAAATGCCCCAAAAACACAACTTAGACACATCACATTTTCCAAAAGAAAACAGAGCTGTTTTTTGGAAAGTGCCTAGCTGTGGATTTTGGCCTCTAGCTCAGCTGGCACCTAAGGAAAACTACCAAACCTGTGCATTTTTTAAAAGTAGACAACTAGGGGAATCCAAAATGCGGTGACTTGCAGGGCCCTCACCAGGTTCTGTTACCTAGAATCCTGTTTAAACCTCAAATATTGTCCCCAAAAAATGCTTTTTCCTCACATTTGGGTGACAGAAAGTTCTGGAATCTGAGAGGAGCCACAAATTTCCTTCCACCCAGTGTTCCCCCAAGTCTCCTGATAAAATTGGCACCTCACTTGTGTGGGTAGGCCTAGAGCCCGCGACAGGAAACGCCCCAAACACAACTTAGACACATCACATTTTCCAAAGAAAACAGAGCTGTTTTTTAGAGAGTGCCTAGCTGTGGATTTTGGCCTCTAGTTCAGCCGGCACTTAAGGAAACCTACCAAACCTGTGTATTTTCGAAAACTAGACACCTAGGGGAATCTAAGATGGGGTGACTTGTGGGGCTCTCACCAGGTTCTGTTACCCGGAATCCTTTGCAAACCTCAAAATCTGGCCAAAAAATACTTTTTACTCACATTTCGGTGACACAAAGTTCTGGAATCTGAGAGGAGCCACAAATTTCCTTCCACCCAGCATTCCCCCAAGTCTCCAGATAAAAACGGTACCTTACTTGCGTGGGTAGGCCTAGCGCCCATGACAGGAAATGCCCCAAAACACTATGGGGGTTATTCTAACTTTGGAGGAGGTGTTAATCCGTCCCAAAAGTGACGGAAAAGTGACGGATTTACCACCAGCCGTATTACGAGTCCATTATATCCTATGGAACTCGTAATACGGCTGGTGGTATATCCGTCACTTTACCGTCACTTTTGGGACGGATTAACACTCCTCCAAAGTTAGAATAACCCCCTATGTGGACACATCAAAATTATCAAATACAAAACTGTTTTTGCGGAGGCACCTGCGTTTTTTCTTCCTGGGCTCAGCAGCCATTTAGGGAAACCTACCAAACCCAAACATTTCTGAAAATTAGACACCCGAGGGAGTCCAGGGAGGTGTGAATTGCGTTGATCCCACAGTGTTTTCTTACCCAAAATCCTTTGCAAACCTCAAAATTTGGCTATAAAAAACACTTTTTCCTCACATTTCGGTGACAGAAAGTTCTGGGACCTGAGAGGAGCCACAAATTTTCTTACACCCAGCCTTCCCCCAAGTCTCCTGATAAAAATTATACCTCACTTGTGTGGGTGGCCCTGGTGCCCGCAACAGAAAAAGACCAAAAACCTGTAGAGATTGAGGAGATAGCACAGCAAGTTGATAAGCACATATTTTTCTTTTATACGTCTTTAGGCTGACTCTGCTTTGGGGACCCACACAGGTGAGGTATCATTTTACTTGGGAGACTGAGGGAAACGCTGGGTGGTAGGAACTTTGTGCAGGAGCAGTGATCCTACAAAGAAAAGTGAGGAAAATATGCTTTTTAAGCAAATGTTGAGGTTTGCAGAGGAGTCTGGGCAAGAGAAAGGGGATCCAAGCAAACCACACCTCCCTGGACTCCTTGGGGTGTCTAGTTTTAAAAAAAGTCTGGGTTTGGTAGGTTTCCATAGATGAAGGACGCACCCAGGACCAACAACATAGGTGTCCCCCGAAAACACAGGTAGTTTTGCAATAGATCATTTTGATGTGTCCATGTACTTCTGTGATGTTCCAAACACTAACATTGTGAAAAGAAACACACTTAGGTAATGTTAGAAAGACCCCTCACCCACCAACCAAGTTGGTGGCACGCTTCATCATTGAGGTCCCACCCGAGACACCTAGCGTATCATGGGTGTGCTGCGACGCCTGACTACAGCAGAGCAGGTTTTGTCATTTTTACCACACATACTGGTTGGATTTGGCACAAGGGTGAGTGATGGTTCGTAGATCAAATGTTATTAACGAGAGATTTCACAAAAGTGAAATGCACTGTTAATAACTGAGAGGGCAAATAACTGAACCAATGACTCACAGCTTGTGAGCTGTAAAGCTGTGTCAAGGCACCAACTGCTTTACAGTTCATTCACACACCTTTCATACATGACACGCACAAGACCATTCACGCCGCCAGCCACGGGCCCCGCACATTACAACACTCGCAGCAAAAGACAGCGCCATTCAAGGGCCCATCACTTTCATAAGCCCACATGCTTGATACAGCAATCACACCAGCTGATGGGAGTGTGTAGACTGGCGATTGGCTGGCATGGCCAGCCAAGTGCCAATCCACGCACTCCGCCAGCCAAGGGCCTTCTAACACACAACGCCAGCCAAGCGCCACCCCACGCACACTGCCAGCCAAGCGCCATCCCACACACAGCCAGCCAAGCGCCACCCCACACACACTACCAGCCAAGTGCCACCTCACACACACCACCAGCTAAGCGCCACCCTACGCACACCGCCAGCCAAGCACCACCCTACGCACACCACCAGTCAAGCGCCACCTCACGCACACCGCCAGCCAAGCGCCAGTCCATGCACAACATCACTTATTTTTGTTTTTAAACAACAAAGAAACCACTAATTATTATGAATAGGTACAAAACTACAAACACAAAAGCTCTAACTGAATACATGACAGTAATGCCAACCGTGAAACAGAACATATAAAAATATAAAACAGCAGTTTACGCTCACGGTATTTCCCAATAATTCTTCTGTGTGTGGTAGCTCCTGAATCAGCCACCCACACACAGCCCAGGCTTTGAAGAACAATCAGGGCAGTACATCCTAATCTGCTCCCTGATACCTCTTTGAGCACAGATTCTACATCTCTTAGCAGGAAAGTTTTTTTGGGCCGTGAGAGGAATGTGCTCAGCATAGTGACGATCTTTCAATTTAGCCACATCCTCCACCACTGCATCTCTGGGAACTCTTGCCTGTTCCAGCACAACAAGGCTCGCTATGATAGACTCCTGAAATTTCACAAATGTCATCCTTAACTCTGGAGAACTATCCTTGAACACAACAAAAGCATTAAAAGTTGCCAAGTGGAACAGGTGAACCGCTAATTTCTTATACCAAACATAAGCCTTACGAGCAGCAGTGTAAGGTTCCAACCTCTGATCTACTCTATCAACACCACCCATGTGCTTACTGTACTCTAAAATGCTCACAGGTTTGTGCACTTCAGCAACTTGACCCCAAAGAGCCACAGGTGAAGTACTCTCATGATGGATGGTAGTTAGCATGTAAACATCACTCCTGTCTACAAATTTCAGCTCATCATTCCGCAAGCCACTGTACTGTTCCTTCTCAAGTTTTTTTACAGACAAGCTCTCTTGGATAACCTTTCCGATTAGAGCAAATTGTGCCACAAGCAACAGTGTCCACTATGGACAATTCCTTGAAGATCTAAACTCCACTGTAGAAGTTATCTGCATATAAACGGTGACCTTTGCTAAACAGTTGTCTACCAAGTTTCCACACAATTTTCTCACTAACTCCAAAAGTGGGCAGACAACCATGAGGGTCAATACTGGAATCCCTACCAGCGTAGACCCAGAAATTATAAACATATCCTGTACTACTTTCTGACAGCATATACAATTTAATTCCATACCGTGCCCTCTTGCTAGGAATGTTCTGCCTAAAAACCAAACAACCCTTGAACAGGATCAAAGACTCATCTAGAGATATTTCTTTGCCTGGAACATAGATCTCTGAAAACCGATTTACCAAATGATGAAGGACAGGTCTAATCTTAATAAGACGGTCAGAATTAGGGTGATTTTATGGCAAGGCTAAAGCATTATCTACAAAATGCAACATCTGAAGAAGAAGCTCATACCGGTTACGACTCATGATTGCAGGAAATATAGCAGTTGCCACCAAGAGACTAGTAGACCAATATGAAGACAGTGATGGCTTCCTTCTCAGCCCCATCAAAAATGGTAAACCCAAGAACTTTTTCAACTCTTCCAGATTTGTGGGAATCCACCAGCTAGCTCTAGAGTGTGGCCTAAGTCTGGCAGCGTTGTCCCTCAAATACTGCTCTGCATACAAATTAGTCTGCTCAACAATCTCTTCTCAAAATATATCATTCATAAGCAACTCAAAGAAGTTGACAGGCAAAAGGTTTTCCATATTAATTTGACACCCTGGAAAACCTGTAAACACAGGCAACTGTGGCCGCTCCATGTTTGGTGCAACCCACGTCAGGCCTTCCAATGATAACCCTTTCAGCCACTGGCTGCTGCACCATTAGCACATCAGTGTCCTCCTCTAAAACAGGCGCTTCATCAGCACTGAGAGTGGCTGCATCATCAGATGATTCCTCTCTGAGAGAAAATTCACTTCTAGAATCTTGTACTTCCTCCTTTGCCTCAGATGCAGAGTCAGTCTCATAATCATGGTCAGAAGACAACTCAAAAAGCACACCAACAACCTGCTGAGCGGTCATCCTACGGCTAGCCATGATCCATCCTACAAAAAGTAACTGGACAAATGCACCACCAACAACCAGCACTGCGTAAGATAAGTAATAAACAAAGTGTAGCTTTATCACCAAGAGTCAAAAACTCAAAAACTATACTGCTCACATGCCTGAAAAAGCTTGACTCACCAGCAACTACTCTGCACAGCCACAGCAATCACCAATGATATCCCACTAAAAAGAAAAAAGAAAAGCAAATTAGACATAAGACGACACAAATATCATTGTGCATAAATTTAAGGACAATTTCACACACAATCCTGCATTCAGTACACCACCTACAAACATGTAATTCTTGCATGGCAACAATACTCCTCTGGAGTAAATTTATTTACTTACCTAAAACATGCAACTACACAAACCGCAGGATAACTGCTGCCAAAACCGCAAAAAGCCGCAGCAAAGGAAGCAAAAGCTTTGAACTAGAACAAAAAGGAGAAATAAACTGTTATAATCACAAATGCAAATACTTTGCCAGTTGAAAAAACACCTCGCCACCAAACATTTATAAATTTTCCCTGGTGTCTGGTGTTCTCTGTTCGGGGGCAGATGGGCCTAAACAAAATAGGCGAATCTGCCCCCAAGGGCTACGGAACTGCCCAATAGTGCTTTTTGCCCCTTGGGGGAAGCCCTTGCTCAAGGGGGTGCCCCCAACACACAAAAAAACAAAGAAAGAAAAGAAAATCCCTGGCATCTTTATGGTTTCTGCCTCCCCTGAGGGCAGAGGGGCATAAAAAAATAGACCAACCTGCCCCCAAGGGGGGCAGAAATGGCAGAGATTATATTGCCCCCGTTGGGGGGTGACCCTTTCCCAAGGGGGCACCCCCCACACAAAGCACACACATACACACACATGATCCCAGGCACTAAGTGGGATAAAAATAAAAGGCTGATCTGCCCCCAAGGGGGGCAGAAACGGTGATATATATATATTGGCACCCCAAAGGGATCGCTCCCCCATACTGTAAAAGCACACACACACATATATTAATTCCCTGGTGTCTAGTGGGCATTCCTGCTGCCCGATCGCATTGTGATCGGGCAGCAGGAATGCTGTAAGAGACATCAAGGGAAAGGAAAACCCTTTCCTTTCCCCCAATGCCTCTTTTTTGTGCAATCCCCAGAGGAAAAACTTACCTCATTGCCTGAAGACGCGCTGGAAGCAAATGGCTTCCGGTGCGTCTGGCACCCTCTTAGGGTGTCAGCGTGCAATCGCGTGCTGACGTCATTAGGGGGTGGGGGTGGAAGGGGAAGTGATTCCCCTTCCAACCCTGACCTGGGGGGGGGTGGCTCTCGGGGGCAGCGCTAGCGCTAGCGCTTCCTCCGAGGGCCGGTCCCAGGACGTAATGGTTACATCCGTGGCGCCTCAGCGCTGCAGCCACGGACGTAACCATTATGTCCATGGCAGGGATGGGGTTAATGTGCTTTGCATGGGCATCTGTAATGTGTATATTTATTTTTCATTTTTTAATATCATATTTAGTGTTTTTATAGGTGTACATTTTTGCGCTAGTTGTTATTCATCCCTTACCTTTTTTGATTGATTTTTATGTGATTTCCTTGCAGAACCTGTAAGCGGCATGCATAGTGTGTGACTTACTACAAGACTTGGCCGTAGTAGATTTGACCAAGTTTGGGATGTAATACTGTTGGAGTAGGTGTGGTTGTAGCTTTAGCCAGTAACAACTGACTTAACCTTTTTGCAGTTGGGTTTTTGTATCTGCATTTTCCTCCCTGTCCCCATCCTTAATTTCCCCTTTCTTCTTTACATTTTGCAGTAGATATTTCTAACTTTCGAGCCACCACCACTACCCACTTCCTTAGTCACGCCTAGAACATACAACTTCATGTGCATAGTTCAACTCTCTTTCTCATGGGAAAATTCCCCACAAAAGGTGTAAGACCAGTGTAGGCATAGACGGATGCCCGTACAGGGGTTACATTTTTAACTAAGTCAATTTGTACTTAACGCAGAGTCTAACTGGTCTTTTGAGAAATCTAGCAGTGGCAGAATACCTGGTCTGACTGACGAGGGTGGGCCTTGTTTTTTGCAGTTTGTGGTCCTGTTTTATGACCGTGGTGGGCCACAACTGAATTCCCTGACGTTACTACAAACACTGCCTATAGCAAGCACAAATGCATACAGTCTCCCAAATCCAGAGAAAATCAGCATGTCTTTTCAAGTTCGTAACCACCCCAATTCTCCAATGTGGGCCACTTCTTTAGCTATGTGATTTGCTATTGGTACCATTTTTATTTTGATTTCCGAGTCTATTTTGTGTCTCAGTCCAACCCAGATTAAAGAAATACTACTCCACTTACTCTAAAAAGCCTTTGTGAATTGTCACCTTCTCCGTGTTTTCTGTGTTTCAAAAGTATGCCTGAGTTATTAGCAGTTTACGCTTTGTGATCAGGGGCAATTTAGGGCGGTGGGACCGGTGCAGCTGCACCTGGCACTAACTTTAGTAGGGGGGCTGGGTTTAAAAATAACTTACGGGTTTAAAAGCGTGTGAACTTCATGAAGTTCCTTGTGCGTCCAGCAGTTTTCAAGGCAACAATAAAAATGTCAAAGTAACTTTGGTGATAAATGTGCGGACTGGTGAGAAATTTTATTTTTGTCTAGTGTCAGTTTTGACTCATCAGAAAGTAGGGCCCAGGGTTAATGTGTCTTCTGCAAAGAACATGTACCATGCAGATCACAGATATGAGTGAGTTAACTGTGTAGTGCTATAAAAAATGAAATGTATGTCAGTGTGGGGCTATGGAGAGATGAGGGGCACTGTTGGAGCGTGGTAGTGAGATAATTAGCGGAGAAGGAGGTCATGGAGGAGGGCAAAAATAGACAGTAGGACTGGGCACCATCAGCGCTAAAGCCGGTCCTTGCTGGGAGATACAGATTGCTGTTTCTGAATACAGCACTGGTTTCTGTGGAGCACTTGCGATACAGATTAAAGACCTGCCACTTAATCTGATTTTGCAAGTGTGTTTTGCGGAAGCAGTTTATTAGCAGACTCCTAAAAGTAATACTGGGAAGCAACAGATGTTTGAGGGTGCAATTTATAAAAAAATGAATAAACTGAACTATTTTCCACCCATGCAAATCCACTACTGATATAGTAATGAATCATTTTAGGATCTGCGAGGTGCTGTACTGAAGATATGCAATTTTGTGGGAAAATCTCTGAGTGATGAAACGGTTGACGCCATTGTGGAAAGAGCATCATTTAAGAACATGAAAACAGATCCGTTGGCAAATTGTGAAGACTTGGGAGAAGATCTGTTGCACAGCCCGAAAAAAATGACTTTCCTTCGCAAAGGTAATGCTTTCAATAACCAACTAACAAGCTGGATGGTTGTTAATCATTCAATAGAAGATCAACCTGGCACTTGACAGGTGGACAACCCTTGATGAGCTTTGTGCAGAGCCGTTACTTTGTAGCTAATTTTCAGCTTAATAGGCACCTGTACATATAATCACAGGCACCCCTTCTCCATTTTTCTTTCAAATGAAGTGCCAGGACCATTCTGTAGATATTTGCAAACTTGTAATTTGGGCCATCTGTTGGACAGTTTACAAAAATTAATTGCTGTTTAAAACAAAATGCAAAACAAACATAAGAGAAAATATTGGATTGTTCTAAGTGGCATCGAAAATGTGAATCAAGCGAAAAAAGTTTATTTTTTTTAATTTTCTTTAAATGACTAGATTCCCTTGAGTTTAAGGAGGTGGCCACATCTCATCTCTTTGAAAGACGATGGACAAGGAAGAGATACTGGTGTAATGAAAATTATCAGTAGAAAACTCTACATGACGAGTATGCGAGTTATAGTTACCTTAGGGCACAAGTTATAGTTACTTGAGCTATCTATAATGATAACTGGTGAATTTCTATAGTTGTATGAGTAAATTCAGAACCTAACTATAACGTCCCTGTAACCTTTGTTTCTTTCTTTAAATTTCTATGGTTTTTTAACGTAAAATAATGTTTATTACTATACGATATTCCACCCCCGCAGAGCATGGCCTTTGGCGCAGGCAGGCCACAGGGCGTGTCTCTGTCAGTGGATCTGTGAGTGGGCATGTGAGTGTCTGAGCAGGTCTGAAAGTGGGTGCGGGTGTCTATGAGTTGGTCTAAGTGGGTGTCTGAGTGGGTGTGTGAGTGGGCGCATGAGTCTCTGAGTGCATGTATGAATGAATGAATTAGCGTATGAATGAGTCTGTGAATGCTTTTTTAATTTTTTTTTCATATTCAAGAATATCCTTGAATATTCGAGGATATATGAGAATATTCATGAATATCCCGCATGGTAATGAAAAATCATTTTAAGCCCACAATTTGACCCTAAAACACCCCTACATAACATCCCCGGGGTCAGGGTAGTTATAGTTAGACTGTTTCTATAGAAGAAGCGTTGTTTGACTTGCCTATATCTTTGGCACCACTTAACGAATCTTCACAAAAGTTTCCTAAAAGATTCAACAGTCACGTCAGCTACTGTCTGGAAAGTTTTGGGGGTGATCTATCAAACAGGGTCTGAGAAGAAGGGGGGGCAAAAAAGGTGTGTTTCCAATGTTAATTCATATAGAGATTTTGAACAGGTCTACAGACGGAACCACTGGACGGAATTACACCAAATTCGACAGAAATGTAGCTCTTGGTCCAGAAAGCGCCCTTTTTGTTATTTGGTGTAAATCTATTCAGTAGTTTTTGAGTTATTAAAGAAAATCCAAATTTATATATATATATATATACAGGGAAGTGAAGGCTCCACAAATCCTCCCAATCTTGTGCTGAGATCTGATTAGCTGCACTTCAATAAGGAAGGGATGGCAGCCATGTTGGGGCTCAGCTTCAGCTTAGTCCCAGACAAACATGTAAAAAATAAGAAAAGGTGCCAGGGTAGGGACATCTTGACCCCTTATCTCTGGTGCAGAGTAAAAAAGCACTTTATTTTTTTAAGTTTAGGTGGCTATCGTTTTGGATCTGGCCAAAAATCCCCCCCCAAAAAACACATGCACAGGCTCCTGTGCTTGTTTCACTAAAGCCCCCAGGTGAGCCTGGTTCTGGGGTCATTTAAAATTTGAATGCTTCCAACACAGCCCCGGGGACCTCCACCTCCCCGGGGCCAAGTTTAAATCCAATATGGGGTGGCCACCCAGCTCCACTGGATCCCGTTGACTATCACCTCCCTGGGGCATATATTTCTGTGTAGGGGGACTGCATTCCCCCCGCAGCCCTGGGGACTGCCACCTCCCCAGGGCCTTCAATAAATACAGTGCAAAGGGTGTGGCCCCCCTGCAGCCCCAGGGACTGCCACCTGCCTGTGGCTACAATAGAAGAGTGAAGGGGTCCATTTGGAACCCCTGAGCCAGGGGAACACCACCTCCCTGGGACAATGCTCTTTGGAGGGGGTCCACTTGGCCTCCCTCAAGTAGCCAATGATGACCTTGGGATCACCTCCACCCAGGGCCGGCTCCTGCTATGTCCCGTGGTACCCACCCCGTGACATAGCTGTTTGCTTTTGCTTGGTGGGAGCTGACGGTTCCCACCATACAAAAGCAAACAAAATCTGCTCTTTGACTACAGGAGCTGTCAAACAGCTCCTGCTGGTAGACAGCGGAGTAGTCATCTGTTTTCCTGCACGCAAAAATGTGTGCATGGAAACAGATGAAAACAGTGCTTCCACAAGTAGGGAGCTGCCATTTAAAGCAGTCCCCTGCTTCTGGGAGCTATGCCGGCTCCCACAGGATGCAGGGAGCCGGCTAGGACCGTGGGGGCCTTGAAGCTCCCATGCGGTCCTGTCACTCTCTCTTTCTCTCTCTCTCTTTCATACCATAATGGGATGGAAGAGAGAGAGAGAGAGATTGTCATTCCAACAGTCTCTTCATGCAATGAGTTCAAAGAGTAAGAGTATCAAGATGTTTGGTACAAATGTTATATTTACATTTAGATGCAGACGTGAACAGAGTCACTTCTGGGCTAGTGATCAAGGTCTTGAACTGTCACTCAGTAGGCTGAAGGTTCAAATCATAGTATGACTTGGCAGTGTGTTTGTTTATTTACTAGTGTTTTGACTGTAAAAATTTCCTAGTGTTGGAACATTCACGTTTCTTTCCAATCACATGTGTGGGTTGACTGTAATAGGTATGTTTGGAAGCATCACAGTAAGGAGTCAGCTATGGCCTAAAGGTTAATGTCATAGACCCTCGCACTGGAAGTTGAGGATTCATTTCAGGTGTCTCCCTGGGCATTTTTCTTCTTTCCTTTCTTTTAAACTTCAAAAGTTTAAGGTTCATACTGAAAGGTGATCTCACTCTTTTTAATTGACAAATACATTTTTCTTTTCAATTTGTCTATGAATATCTAATTGTAAGAATTTAATTCATCAAAGCTTAAAAAACTCTCTCTCTCTCTCCCCCTCACTCTCTTTCTCTCGCTCAACTTCTCTTTTTAATCTCTTTCTCCCACTTGCACACCCACTCAGCCCCTTATGCACCCACTCACAGCCCCACTCAGACACTCACGCACCCACTCAGACTCTCACACACCTACTCACAGACTCACTGAAACCCTCACGCACCAACGTACAGACCTACACAAGCACTGACTCACCCACTATGACACTGATGCACCCACTGTCACACCTAGAAAGACACTCTCACAACCACTCCTAAATCCAGATATACCCTCTCACACCTATTTTCACACCCAGAGAGATAGGCTGCGGGCAAATCCCGCCACATACAGCCAAAGCCTGAACGCAGCATGGGGTTGGGTGGTTAGGGGGTTTGGCCGCAGGCCAGTCCTTGCAGGCAAACTCTGCCACACATGGACGAAGGACGTGTTCAGTGTGAGGTTGGGTAGTTATAGGGTGTTGGCCGCACCTGTTATAGTTAGAGTTATCACAAATAACTATAACAGGTGCTCTAAGGTAACTATAACTCACGCTCTTGCCATGCACTGCTAATTACCCCACAAATTATGGCACTCATGACATCTTTGATAACATCATTGATAATACCAATGTAAAGTTTACAGTAAAGAAAAACTGTGCATGGTGGGGGCGCAAGTTATAGTTACTTGAGAGAACTCTAACTATAACAGGTGAATTTCTATGGTTTTGTATGTTTAAAATGTGTGCCTAACTATAGCATCCTTGTAACCTTTGATATTTTAAGTGAATTTCTATGTTTTCTTAACCCCCAGGGTGCCTGGTATGAGCTGGTGTCGTCCTCGGCCACGGTTCCTGTGTGCTGAGGACGACACCAGCTCGTCCTGCACCCGGCTCACGGCCCCCCATGGGCCTCCCACCCACACCCCCCATCAGGGATGAAAGGAGAATTGCTTCCTCTTCCACCCCGACCCTCCCTAGTGACATCTGATGACATCAGCACGCAATTGTGTGCTGGCCTCATCAGGGGTCACCTCCCATTGCGCTGGAAACTTAGCTTCCAGCGCGATCGGAAGAGAAATGCAAAGCATTTCTCTTCCAATCGGGAGGTGGGGGCAGGCAGAGGCATGAAAGGGAAAAAAAGGCCTTTCCTTTCCTTTCATGTCTCTATGAGTATTTCTGCAGCCCGATTGTGAAGCAACTGGGTTGCAGAAATGCCCACTAGACACCAGGAATTAAAAAAATATATATATTTACACATAAGGGGAGCGACCCCTTGGGCAAGAGTCGCTCCCCAGGAGGGTAATTTTTTTAAGGCCTTTTCTGTCCCCCCGGGGGCAGATCGGCCTATTGTAATTAGGCCAATCTGCCCCCAAGGGAGGCAGAAACCATTAGACGCCAGGATTTTTTTTTATGTCTGTTACACGCAAGGGGAGCAACCCCTTAGGCAAGGGTCGCTCCCCTGAGGGGCAAATTTATTTTAGGGCATTTATGCCCCCCTTTGGGGCAGATCAGCCTATTTTTACTAGGTCGATCGGCCCCCAAAGGAGGCAGAAAGCACTAGGCACCAGAGATTTTGTTTTTTGCGCCAATTCCATGCAAGGGGAGCGATCCCCTAGGCAAGGGTCTCTCCCCTAGGGGGCAAATTTATTTTAGGCCATTTATGCCCCCCTTTCAGGGCAGATCAGCCTATTTTTATTAGGCCGATCTGCCCCCTAGGGGGACAGAAAACACTAGGCACCAGGGATTATTTTTTTTTACATTTTTTTTTACAGATGGGGAGTGAATCCCTTAGGCAAGGGTCGCTCCCCTGGTGTCAGAGTCACCAGATCCTCGGGGTTTGCGCACGTTCCCAACACGTCCTCTAATGAACAGCTCCAAGACTCTGATAGACAATTCACAGAGACTGTGAGAGTTCAAGAGGGGAAGAGGGGATTAGGAAGGGTACTGCTGGGAAGGAGACCTTTAATGGGAAAAAACCGCCAGAAACAGGCTGGCGGGAAGGGGGTCGGAAGCAGCGCCGCCATGGAGGACTCTCCCAGCCGGGGGAAATCCGGCGGGAAACCCGGCTGGGCGATAGCAAGGGAAGCACCGCCAGACTGTTGGCGGTGCTTCCGTGGTCGTCGATGACCGCCAGGGTCAGAATGACCCCCTAGGTCTAGAAGTCGAAAGAAGTTCCAGGAAGGACAGGAGCCCCTGCCAACCCAGAAGAGGGTGCAAAAGAAGAATTCACGGTTAGTCAAAGACTGCAAGAATGCAACCTAGGAAGATGCCAGCGGGTTTCTGCATGATGCAAAAGATGTCCCATGGTGTGAAGATCGTTGCAGATGAGATTTTGTGTTGGAAGTCATTAACAAGCCTTGGCTACGACAAAAATGCATTTTGCATCAAAATGGTGCTGGATGGACCCAGGAGGGACCTGGGGGCCTCAACTATTTGTGATGAGGAAGAGGGGCCTCTCAGCACTTTAGAGAGTCCTCAGGATGCCAGTCAGGAGCCCTTTCAGTCCCAGGGCACGGGGACAAAGAGGTGCAAAACGCAGTTAATGCACCACAACTAAAAAGAAGGTCCCACAGCACCGGAGAACTCAGCGAGTTGAGCATCACAGGATGGAGTGCTGGGGACCTGGGCCAGGCTGTGCATGAAGAAATTTTCCAAATAGTGCTCAGAGGCCTCAGGAAGTGAAGAAGACGCAGTACGCAGGGGTACTGTTGTTCTCATGGAAGGCAAGGTCTTACCTCCTCCAAGTTGCGTCAGCAGGAGCTCAGGACAGTCTATGTATAGGACGTCCACCCTCAGTGTCCTTAGGAGCACGCTCGTCGCTGTGAGAGGCGTAAAAGGGTACCAGTCATCGTCATGGAAGGTGCCTGCTTGGAGCAGGGGAGTGACTCTGTCACTCCACGGGTGATTTCTTCGGCCCTTCTTGTGCAGGATGAAGACAGGGAGTCCCCAGAGCATGCACACCATGGAAACTGTTGCAGTTGCTGACTTGGAGCTGAGGTTGCTGAATAAAAGTGTGTCTTGTAGACACTTTGTTGCAGTTACAGCGTTTCTTGGAGCAGGCTGCGGGGTTGATCTGAGGTCAGAGGAGTCTGAAGTTGTTGCAGAGGATTCCTGAAGGAAACCTGCAAGAAATATCTGAAGAGAACCCACAGGAGAGACCCTAAATAGCCCTGAGAGGGGGATTGGCTACCTTATCAGGAAAGGAGCTATCAGGAGGGGTCTCGAACGTCACCTGCTGGCACTGGCCACTCAGAGGCCTCCAGAGTGCCCCCACACCTTGCAAAGCAAGATGGCTGAAGTCTGGGACACACTGGAGGAGCTCTGGACACCACCCTTAGGGTGGCGATGGACAGGGGAGTCGTCACTCCCCTTTCCTTTGTCCCGTTTCATGCCAGAGCAGGGGAGAAGGGGTCCCTGAACTGGTGTAGGGTGGTTTATGCAAGGAGGGCACCATCTGTGCCCTTCTGAGCATTTGCAGAGGCTGGGGGAGGCTACCTATCCCCAGACTGTAACATCTATTTCCAAAGGGAGAGGGAGTAACACCCTGCTCTCAGAGGAAATGCTTTGTTCTGCCTTCCTGGGACTGGGCTGCCCTGACCCCAGGAGGGCAGAACCCTGTCTGTGAGGTGGCAGCAGCTGTAGCTGCAGTGCAAGCCTCAGATAGCTGGTTTGGCAGTACTGGGGGTCCATGGCAGAGCCCCCAGGATGCACGGAATTGGCTCCCCAATACCAGATTTAGAATGGGGGACCATTCCATGATACATGGCCATATTCGGAGTTACCATTGTGAAGCTACATATAGGTATTGACCTATATGTAGTGCACGCGTTTAATGGCATCCCCGCACTCACAAAGTCCGGGGAAATGGCCCTGAACTATGTGGGGGCACCTTTGCTAATGCAAGGGTGCCCTCACACTTAGTAAATTTGCACCTAGCCTTCAGCAAGTGCAGGTTAGACATATAGGTGACTTATAAGTTACTTAAATGCAGTGAAAATGGGTGTGAAATAGTGTGTGCACTATTTCACGCAGGCTGCAGTGGAAGTCCTGTGTAAGGGTTTGTCTGAGCTCCCTACGGGTGGCAAAAGAAATGCTGCAGCCCATATTGCTCTCCTGGAACCCCAATGCTCTGGGTACCTAGGTACCATATACTAGGGACTTATGAGGGGGGTGCAGTGTGCCAATTGAAAATGGTAAATGAAGTCACTGGCCTACAGTGACAAATTTAAAAGCAGAGAGAGCATAATCACTGAGGTTCTGACAAGCAAAGCCTCAGTGACACAGTTAGGCACTACACAGTCATACACATTAGGCCATAAATTATGAGCACTGGGGTCCTGACCAGCAGCATCCCAGTGAGACAGGCAAAAACATACTGACATACATGTGAAAAATGGGGGTAACATGCCAAGGAAGATGGTACTTTCCTACACAACCCCCCCCCCAAACAAGGGACAATAAGGCTAACCTTGCCCGATGAGTCTTCATTGTCTAAGTGGAAATATCTGGAGAGTACATCTGCATTGGAGTGGGTACTCCCAGATCTATGTTCCACTGTATAGTCCATCCCCTGTAGGGAAATGGACCACCTCAACAATTTAGGGTTTTCACCTTTCATTTGTTTAAACCATAATAGAGGTTTGTGGTCTGTTTGAACAATAAAGTGAGTCCCAAACAAGTAGGATCCCAGCTTTTTCAGTGCCCAGACCACAGCAAAGGCCTCCCTGTCTATGGCAGACCAACGCTTTTCTCTAGGGGTCAACATCCTACTGATCAAAGCAGCAGGTTGAACCTGGCCCTCTGAGTTAAGTTGTGATAGTACAGCCCCTAACTCAGAAGCATCTGTTTGGACAATGAATTATTTGGAGTAGTTTGGACTCTTCAAGAACGGTGCAGAGCACATTGCCTTCTTAAGCTCATCAAAAACCTTTTGACAGCTAGCTGTCCACAATACCTTTTTAGACATTTTCATGCTGATAAGGTCATTAAGAGGTGCTGCAATGGAGCCATAATTCTTAATGAACCTCCTGTAATACCCAGTGAGACCTAAGAAGGTTTTGACCTGGGTCTGAGTTGTAGGGGGAGCCCATTCCATAATGGTCTGAATCTTCCCCTGAAGTGGTGCAATCTGTTCCCCACCTACCAGGTGGCCCAGATAAACCACTTTGCCCTGCCCTATCTGGCACTTTGAAGCCTTGATAGTTAGGCCTGCCTTTTGCAGGGCCTCCAAATTTTTCCAGAGGGGGACCAGGTGATCATCCCAGGTGGAGCTGAAGACAGCAATATCGTCCAAATATGCTGCACTAAAAGCTTCCAAACCTTGGAGGACTGTATTCACCAGCCTCTGAAAAGTGGCAGGTGTCGCGGTTCTCAACGGTCTTACCCTCGCAGCGGAGAGGCGTAGGGGAACGGTCCTTGTTCCAACGGGTTCTGCTCTGGCCGAGGTAGGGGCGACCCCTTCCGGTAGCCACGGTGCTGTTTGGTATGAGCGAACCACTACAGTCCGTGCCCTCCAGAAGGAGTCCCAGAGGAAAAACCCCAGTAGGGTAAAAAACCTCCACAGGAACTCCCTGAAACGAAAAGGAGGACACCAGGGTATTAGGACCGCAGTTCAGGAAGGCAGGAAAACAAAGCAATCAGGAACAGACAGGATTCGCAGAAGGATATCAAATAGGAGCGTGACTATCACCAAGGAGTGTTGCAACGCAATGAACAGGCAGATGGAATCCCCTTAAATACCCCTGGACAGGAAACAGGAAACAGGAAGTAGAACACCACCATCTTGGATTGGGGAAAAGAAAACAGTAATGAATTAGGTATGTGTGTTAAACAATGCATGCTGGGTAGAGAGGAAGTGGTAAGCATGCTGGGAAGAGAAAAAAGGCAAGTATAAAGAACCCCCAGTGTAAGGGTTCGGTTTGTCCTAGGAACATCGGTAAGTGGTGGTGGGCAGGTGAATACATGCAAGAAAAATAAATGTTAAGCGCATAATGCGCTGTGTGCGGCCATGCCTGAAACCCCCTCGGGGTTTCAGGCTCTGCCGCGTCTGCCTTTAAGGCAGAACTTGAAAAAGGGGGAGCGGCGAGCGCCGTGACCCCCAGACCGGCTCCCTGGAGCCTTCATGGCCCTCGCCGGAGCCGCGGCGACCCCCGCGACCTGGGTGTCTGCCTCGGCGTCTACCGCGGCCCGGGCGCCGGCCGCGGCAAAATTAACGTGCTGCGCCGCGGCAACCTGAGCCCGAGGCCACGGCGAGCGCCGCGGTGTAACAGTATGCCCCCTCCCCGAGGCCCCGGGTTTGTGAGGGAAGAGCCGAAAAAAGCGGCGGATTAAAAGAGGAGCATGGACTGAAGAGGCATCCTCCCAGGAACACTCACTCAAAGGGTATCCCTTCCAATGAATAAGGTATTGGAGGCGCCCATGGAAAAATCGAGAGTCACAGACCTCCTGCACTTCGTATTCAGGCACATTGTCAACCAACAAAGGAGGGGGACAGGGCAACTGCCTATGAAAGAGATCAGGACGGTAAGGTTTCAGTTGCGAGACATGGAATACTGGGTGGATCTTCCATGTCCGAGGTAGGCGAAGACGCATGGACACTGGGTTGATCTTCTTGAGAATGAGAAAGGGACCATAAAAGCGGGGCTTGAATTTGTTTTGGGTGAGTCGGAGAGGTAGGAATCTAGAGGAGAGCCAGACCTTATCATGGACTTGATATAGAGGAGCCGCACAGCGTCTCCTATCTGCTATTGTCTTCATGCGGGACTTGGCGGACACAAGGTTAGAATGGATAATTCGCTGTATACCCCGTAGCTGTCGAACGAAAGAGGAGATGGCGGGAAGGTTGGAGTTGTCTCTCAGGGGAGTTGGGAAGGCCCTGGGATGGAAACCATAGGAGCCATAGAAAGGAGAGACTTTAGAGGCACTGTGTAGAGAGTTATTATAGGAGAATTCGGCAAGCGGTAAGTAGGGAGCCCAATTACTTTGTGTAGCGTTACAGAAGCTACGTAAGTACTGCTCGAGACCCTGATTGAGTCGTTCTGTTTGTCCATTGGTTTGAGGGTGGAACCCGGATGACAAGGCCACCTGGATCCCCAAGATCTTGCAGAATTGGTTCCAGAAACGGGAGATATATTGGGGACCTCTGTCTGATATAAAAACTTGGGGTAGCCCATGTAGCCTGAAAATTTCTTGAGTAAAGACCTGACTTAACTCCTTTGCCGTGGGTAACTTTCTCAAGGCCGTGAAGTGGGCCATCTTGGTGAAGGAGTCCACAGTTACCATTATGACGTGGTTTCCCATTGAGGAAGGTAAGGCGCACATAAAATCGGTGGATATGGTAAGCCATGGGCCTCGGGGAACAGGTAATGGGCGGAGTAAGCCCACAGGTCTGGTTCGGGGTGTCTTGGCTTGAGCACATGTAGGACAGGATAACACATATGCCTCAGTGTCAGCCTTGAGAGTTGGCCACCAGAAAGAGCGAAGCAAAAGATCTTGAGTCGCTTTCACTCCTCGATGACCCGCAATAGGAGAATCATAGCACATGTGTAAGGCTTCGATTTGCACTGTTTTAGTGGGTAAAAACAGGGCCTTATCATGATAATAGTAGTCATGATCTATGTGCAGCTGTGGACGTAACCTCTTTAGTTCTGTTTCGTGTAGACGGGCATATTCAGACTTAACTTGATCTAAAAAGGTCTGTGCTACCCCTATGATTTTATTGTTGTCGAATAACTTTTGAACCGCGGAATCACCGCACCCAGGATAACGTCGGGACAGGGCATCCGCCAGGATGTTCTGAGAACCAGGGATGTAGGTGATATAGAAATCATACTGGCTGAAGAAGAAGGCCCATCGAGCTTGCCGGCTATTTTGGCACTGGAAATTTCTTAAACACTGTAGATTTCTATGATCGGTCCGGGCTTCGAAGGGCTCCTTTGATCCCATCAAAAAGTGTCTCCATTCAGTGCACGCGACCTTTAAGGCGAGTAATTCGCGTTCTAGCACGGAATAGTTTCGCTCAGAATCAGATAGAATGTGGGATAGATAGAATACAGGGTGTTCTAGGTCATCATCGTCTTGTCTTTGTAACAAGGCAGCCCCAATGGCTCTTTCTGAGGCGTCTGTGACAACAATGAATTGTTTGCTAGTGTCTGGGTGTCGAAGAATAGGGGCTTGACTAAAGGCTTTCTTTAAGTCCTGAAAAGCTGACTCAGCGCCTCGTGTCCAACAAAAACCTTTCTTCAGGTGTTCCTTTTTGAGGGTTTGAGTAATGAAGCTGGTTCTCTGGGCAAAGTCTGCTATGAACTGCCGGTAGAAGTTGGCTAGTCCCAGAAAACATTGAGTCTCCTTGATGGAAGAAGGAGATGGCCAGTTCAATATAGCCTGTACTTTGTCTGAGTCCATGGCAATTCCGGTTTGGTCTATACAGTATCCCAAATATTTCACTTCTATCTGATCAAATTCGCATTTTTCAGGCTTACAGAACAAATTATGTTGTCGGAGTCTTTCTAAGACTTGGCGGACGTGTTTGGAATGTTCCTCTGGATGAACCGAATAAATTAGGATATCGTCAAGATACACTACCACTGTTTGTTGCAAAAGATCAGAAAAGATAGAATCCATGAATCTTTGAAAGATGGACGGGGCATTAGTGAGTCCGAAGGGCATTACTCTATATTCGTAGTGACCAAAAGGTGTTCTAAAGGCGGTCTTCCACTCATCACCTTCTCTGACTCTTAGCAGATGATAGGCTCCTCGGAGATCCAGCTTAGTGAACCTCTTGGCTCCTCTGACTGCTTCTAAGATGTCTTTGATGAGGGGTAGCGGATACCGGTCTTTGATAGTGATCCTGTTTAACCCTCTGAAGTCGATACAGGGACGCAGGTCTTTGGTTTTCTTTGGTACAAAGAAAAGAGGAGCCCCGGCGGGTGAAGAGGAGGGAGTTATTAACCCACTTTGTAGATTCTCATCTAAGTACTCCTTCAGAATTTGTTTCTCTGGTTCGGTGAGGGAGTACATCCGCCCAAAAGGAACTACAGTGTCTGGCTCTAAAGAAATGGCACAGTCGTATTCTCTGTGGGGTGGCAATTCAGGTCTTTCTGGCTTCTGGAATACATCGATATAGTCCTGATACTGTCTGGGAACTCCCTGTAGAACATTAATGGATCCTCCCACCTGGGCAGGTGCTGTTGAGAGACTTTTTGGGGACCAATAATCCCCGGCCGGATAGCAATGGTGTTGACAAAAATGGGAGGATAACGAAATGGTTTTTGTTTTCCAGTTGATGTAAGGATTGTGCCGTGTAAGCCATGGAATTCCCAGGATCATGACATGGTGTGGTGATGAGATTAAGTCAAACGAGAGAATTTCCTGATGTTTACCGAACTGTAAACAGAAAGTAGGGGTGGTGTATTGTACCGGTCCAGAGGCCAAGAGTGACCCATCAACAGTATGTACCTGTTCTGGTATTTCTTTGGGTATTTGTGTTATTTGTTGTTCTTTGGCCCAGGTTTCATCTAAATATAGGCCACTGGCTCCGCAATCCAATAAAGCCAAAGTTCTTGCTTCACGGCCATCAGTTAAATGGAGGGTAACTGGTAAGAGAAAAAGAGCAGTTCCTTCCTCCCTGGAAGAGCAAATAGAAGGTATATCACGATATCCCGCCCTCACCCTTCTTACTGGGGACGGGAGTTGGCGTTTCCCAAGGGCTTGGTTGGACGAATGGGGCAGGCGCGAATTAGGTGACCAGCTGCACCACAATATAGGCAAAGCCCCTTCCTTCGTCTATGTTCCCTTTCGCTGGCGGATAGAGGTCCGCGAGCTGTGTCAATCTGCATGGGCTCTTCCTCGGTATTCCCTTTGGATTCAGGGCGGGCTTCCTCGGAACGATGGGCGAAGGGACGAGATGGTACTGAGTGAAAAGGCAAACGACTCTTCTTTTTCTCCATTCGTCATTCATTTAACCGATACTCTATAGTTAGTGCTTGGTCCATCAACCCTTTGAGGTTTTCTATCCTGGCAGAATGTACTAGTTCATCTTTGATGTCCTCTCTTAGACCTCTACGGAAGAGTGTCACCAAGGTACGTTCCACCCAGGTTGTTTCTGCAGCTAATTGTCTGGAACGGGTGATGTATTGTAATACATCCTGACTCCCTTGTTGGACTTCGCAAAGAGCCTCTTCTGCTGACGCCTCGAGTCCAGGGCGTTCAAACATCTGTTTAAAAGTAGTGATAAAGGTGGAATAATTAGATAGACAGGGATCGTTTCTGGTTACTAGAGGTGTGGCCCAGGCCAAGGCTGGTCCTGATAAGGCACTAATCAAATACCCCACCTTGGTCTTATCTTGTACAAATTGCGAGGGGCGAAAGGCAAAGTACACCGTTAAGGCATCCAGGAATTCTTTTAATATGGTGGGATCCCCGGAAAATCGAGGTGTAGAGGCGGCTACTGCAGGGACATCTGTGGTCCTGGAGGCAAAGGCTTGTCGATAAACAGTATTCTCAGTACGTAATTGCTGGAGTTCTTGAGCCTGTTGTTGTATCGTCGCCAGTAGGTCCTGGTTAGTAGGTTCCGTGTTTACCACTGGGTTATCCATAGTTCCGGACTGCAACAGGAATTGTGGGCGTTGCAATCTGTCGCGGTTCTCAACGGTCTTACCCTCGCAGCGGAGAGGCGTAGGGGAACGGTCCTTGTTCCGACGGGTTCTGCTCTGGCCGAGGTAGGGGCGACCCCTTCCGGTAGCCACGGTGCTGTTTGGTATGAGCGAACCACTACAGTCCGTGCCCTCCAGAAGGAGTCCCAGAGGAAAAACCCCAGTAGGGTAAAAAACCTCCACAGGAACTCCCTGAAACGAAAAGGAGGACACCAGGGTATTAGGACCGCAGTTCAGGAAGGCAGGAAAACAAAGCAATCAGGAACAGACAGGATTCGCAGAAGGATATCAAATAGGAGCGTGACTATCACCAAGGAGTGTTGCAACGCAATGAACAGGCAGTTGGAATCCCCTTAAATACCCCTG
This sequence comes from Pleurodeles waltl, assembly GCF_031143425.1. Classification (NCBI taxonomy): domain Eukaryota; kingdom Metazoa; phylum Chordata; class Amphibia; order Caudata; family Salamandridae; genus Pleurodeles; species Pleurodeles waltl. Next base: position 640,456,512 of record NC_090444.1, read on the forward strand.
GACAGGAAACAGGAAACAGGAAGTAGAACACCGCCATCTTGGATTGGGGAAAAGAAAACAGTAATGAATTAGGTATGTGTGTTAAACAATGCATGCTGGGTAGAGAGGAAGTGGTAAGCATGCTGGGAAGAGAAAAAAGGCAAGTATAAAGAACCCCCAGTGTAAGGGTTCGGTTTGTCCTAGGAACATCGGTAAGTGGTGGTGGGCAGGTGAATACATGCAAGAAAAATAAATGTTAAGCGCATAATGCGCTGTGTGCGGCCATGCCTGAAACCCCCTCGGGGTTTCAGGCTCTGCCGCGTCTGCCTTTAAGGCAGAACTTGAAAAAGGGGGAGCGGCGAGCGCCGTGACCCCCAGACCGGCTCCCTGGAGCCTTCATGGCCCTCGCCGGAGCCGCGGCGACCCCCGCGACCTGGGTGTCTGCCTCGGCGTCTACCGCGGCCCGGGCGTCGGCCGCGGCAAAATTAACGTGCCACGCCGCGGCAACCTGAGCCCGCGGCCGCGGCGAGTGCCGCGGTGTAACAGCAGGTGCATTTTTCAAACCAAAGGGCATCACTGTGAAGTGATAATGCCCTCCTATGGTAGAAAATGCAGTTTTTGCTTTAGCATCTTCTGACATTTTGATCTGCCAATACCCTGCAGTCAAGGCAAAAGTGATTAGATACTTGGCAGATGCCAGTGTATCTATTAGCTCATCTGCCCTGGGTATAGGGTGAGCATCTGTTTTGGTTACTGTACTGAGATCCCTTTAGTCCACACAAAACCAAATTTCTCTCTTTCCTTCTTTGTTATGAGGTTTGGGGACAAGCACCACTAGGCTACCCCAGGGGCTATCAGAAGGCTCAATAACTCCAAGATCTAACATTGTTTGAACTTCAGCTTTTATGCAATCTCTGACATGGTCAGGTTGCCTGTAAATTTTACTTTTGACAGCAAAACTGTCTCCAATGTCAATTGTATGTTCACACCGAGTAGTTGCACCAGGTGTGAGTGAGAAGAGTTCAGAAAACTGATCAAGGAGATTTTTACAGTCTTCATTGTGCTCAGCAGTCTGCCAGAACCATCAGTTTCAGTGGTGGAGAAGAGATCAGGGAGAGGGTCACTCTCTTATTCCTGTCCCTCATCTGTAGCCATGAGCAGGGTTAAATCAGCCCTGTCATAGTAAGGCTTTAGGCGATTGACATGAAGCACCCTAAGGGGACTTCTGGCAGTGCCCAGGTCTACCAGATAGGTGACTTTGCCTTTTTTCTCTACAATTAGATGAGGTCCACTCCATTTGTCCTGGAATGCTCTTGGGACCACAGGCTCCAAAACCCACTCCTTCTGTCCTGGGTGGTACTCTGTTAGGACAGCCTTCTGGTCAAACCATTGCTTTTGGAGCTCCTGGCTGGCCTGAACGTTTTTGCTGGCCTTTTCCATGTACTCAGCCATTCTACTTCTCAGTCCAAGTACATAATCCACTATGTCTTGTTTTGGAGCTTTTCAAGGTTGTTCCGAACCCTCCTTAACAAGAGCAAGGGGACCCCTAACAGGGTGAGCAAAGAGAAGTTCAAAGGGGCTGTAACCCACTCCTTTTTGGGGTACCTCCCTGTAGGCGAAAAGGAGGCATGGTAATAGGACATACCATCTCCTTCTGAGTTTTCAGAGAGTCCCATAATCATAACTTTGAGACCAGTAACATCTCAACCAGTCCATTTGTTCGTGGATGATAAGGGGTGATGAACTGGTAGGTAACACCACATTCCTTCCACATTGCTTTTAGGTATGCAGACATGAAGTTACTACCTCTGTCTGACCCCACTTCCTTAGGGAAGCCAACCCTGGAAAAGATTCCTAGCAGGGCCTTTGCCACTGCAGGAGCTGTAGTGGTCCTTAAGAGGACAGCTTCTGGGTACCTTGTGGCATGGTATAAACCTATTGCCAGAAGCTGTTGGAGTGTCAAGGGGGCCAACAATATCAACCCTTACCCTTTCAAAGAGTACCCCAACCACTGGTAGTGGCATTCATTAAGGGAGCCTTTGGGGTGCCACCAGTCTTTCCACTGGCTTGGGAGGTGACACAGGAGCGACAAAACTCCTTAGTGTCTTCTGACACATGTGGCCAGTGAAAATGTGGAACAAGTCTGTCCCATGTTTTACTCTGGCCTAAATGCCCACCTGATGAGTTGTCATGGGCCAGAGTTAGGAGGAATTCCCTGTACTGAAGAGGGATGACCAGTCTCCTGGTGGCACCAGTTTTAGGGTCCCTTGTTTCAGTATAAAGGAGATTATTCTTCCAGTAAACTCTGTATGTGTCAGTGACATCACCATTTTGCTGCTTGACAGCTTGCTGTCTGAGGCCCTCCAATGTGGGACAGGTTTGCTGTGCCACACTCCGCTCTTCCCTGGCAGCCCCCATGCACCCAAAAGCTCAGCTGTACCAGTTTCCAGCTCCTCTGGTGTATGTTCTGCACAGGGAGAGAATTCCTCTTCCTCAATAGGGGAATCATCTGTGGAGGGAGGGATAGTGGACAAGGGTTTGCCCTTCCTACCCCTAGTTTTTGGGAGCACTTGGTCCATTATTCCAGGATCCAAGTTTCCTTGTCCTCTTTGCTTCTTGGCCTGAGCCCTGAGAAGAGCAAAGATGTGCCCTGGAATGCCCAGAATTGCTGCATGGGCCTCCAACTCCACTTCAGTGCAAGCTGAAGTCTCCATATCATTGCCTAGCAGACATTCTACAGGTAAATCAGTGGCTACCACAACTTTCTTTGGACCAGTAACCCCTCCCTCTCCCAGTTGAGATTCACAACAGCCATGGGGTGGCTTACAGTGTTGCTATGGGCGTTTGTCACTTAGTATTGGTGACCAGGTAGGTGTTCCTCAGGGGCAAGCAGTTTGTCCATCACCATGGTGAAAATGGCACCTGTGTCTCTGTAGGCCTCAACCTGAACACCATTAATCAGGGGTAGTTGCTGGTACTTATTAATATTAAGAGGATAAGCAACTAAAGTGGCTAGGCCAATGCCACCATCAGAGACTAAAACAGCCTCAGGGATCTCCCTAACTAGACCAACCCCAACCACATTAGTAACGGTGAGCCCAGCAACACCTACACCCTTTGACTGGCTATTAGTAGTGTTTTTCCCACCACCACTGCTATTACTAGGGGCACTAGTGGTTGTAGTTGGTTTTGTGCTGGTGGGATGTTTGGTGTTTCTTTTTGGACAATGAGGAACAGTTGCCCATTGGCCTTTGACTTTACACATATAGTACCACGGTTTCTAATCTTTGTGAGAAGAGGATTTGGAACCACCCACCCCCAAAGGATTTTTGTTGGCCTGATGAAGACTTTGATGATTTTTTTCCCCACCCTTGTCATGGTCCCTGTAGGAAAGTACCATCTTATCTGGCATGTTACCCCCATTTTACTGTATGGATGTTTGTTTTTGCCTATGTGTCACTGGGATCCTGCTAGTCAGGACCCCAGTGCTCATAATGTATGCCCACTATGTGTTCCCTGTGTGGTGCCTAACTGTATCACTGAGGCTCTGCTAACCAGAACCTCAGTGTTTATGCTCTCTCTGCTTTTCACAATTGTCACTGCAGGCTAGTGACTAATTTTACCAATTCTCATTGACACAGTGGAACACCCTTATAATTCCCTTGTATATGGTACCTAGGCACCCAGGGTATTCGGGTTCCAGGAGATCCCTATGGGCTATAGCATTTCTTTTGCCACCCATAGGGAGCTCAGACAATTCTTACACAGGACTGCCACTGCACCCTGAGTGAAGTAACGTCCACGTTATTTCACAGCCATTTTTCACTGCACATAAGTAACTTATAAGTCACCTATATGTCTAACCCTCAATTGGTGAAGGTTAGGTGCCACGTTACTTAGTGTGTGGGCACCCTGGCACTAGCCAAGGTGCCCCCACATTGTTCAGGGCAAATTCCCCAGACTTTGTGAGTGCGGGGACACCATTACACGCGTGCACTACATATAGGTCAATACCTATATGTGGCATCACCATGGTAACTTCGAACATGGCCATGTAACATGTCTAGGATCATGGAATTGTCCCCCCCAATACCATTCTGGTATTGGGGGGACAATTCCATGCATCCCCGGGTCTCTAGCACAGAACCTGGGTACTGCCAAACTTGCTTTCCTGGATCTCCACTGCAGCTACTGCTGCTGCCAACCCCTCAGACAGGTTTCTGTCCCCCTGGGGCCTGGGCAGCCCGCTCCTAGGAAGGCAGAACAAAGAACGTCCTCTGAGAGAGGGTGTTACACCCTCTCCCTTTGGAAATAGGTGTGAAGGGCTGGGGAGGAGTAGCCTCCCCCAGCCTCTGGAAATGCTTTGATGGGCACAGATGGTGCCCTCTCTGCATCAGCCAGTCTACACCGGTTTAGGGATCCCCCAGCCCTGCTCTTGCGCGAAACTGGACAAAGGAAAGGGGAGTGACCACTCCCCTGACCAGCACCTCCCAGGGGAGGTGCCCAGAGCTCCTCCAGTGTGTCCCAGACCTCTGCCATCTTGCTTCTCCATGGGCTCTCCGTGTTGCTGAGTGCCCCCTCTGTCTCCTCCTCCAAGGGATGACCTCCTGGTCCTTCCTGGGCCCTGGCAGCACCCAAACTCCTCAACGCGACTCTTGCAGCTAGCAAAGCTTGTTTGCAGTCTTTCTGTGTGGAAACAACTCTGCATCCTCCAGCACGCCGTGGGACATCTTCTGACTAAAGGAGAAGTTCCTGGCACCTTCCGTTGTTGCAGAATCTTTGGCTTCTTCCACCCAGAGGCAGCCCTTTTGCACCTTCATCTGGGGTTTAGTGGGCTCCTGCCCCCCCAGACACTTGCGTGACTCTTGGACTTGGTCCCCTTCCTTTACAGGTCTTCAGGTCCAGGAATCCGTCATCAGTGCTTTGCAGTCAGCTGTTGTCCTTGCAGAATCCCCTATCTCGACCTTTCTGTCTTTCTTGGGTAGTAGGGTAACTTTACTCCTACTTTTCAGGGTCTTGGGGTGGGGTATCATGGACACCATTAGTGTTTTCTTACACTCCCAGCGACCCTCTACACACTACACTAGGCCTGGGATCCATTCGTGGTTCGCATTCCACTTTTGGAGTATATGGTTTGTGTTGCCCCTAGGCCTATTTCTCCCTATTGCATTCTATTGTGTTCTACATTCTTTGCACTACTTTTCTAACTGTTACTTACCTGATTTTGGTTTGTGTGTGTATATTTTGTGTATATTACTTACCTCCTAAGGGAGTATTTCCTCTGAGATACTTTTGGCATATTGTCACTAAAATAAAGTACCTTTATTTTTAGTAACCCTGAGTATTGTGTTTTCTTATGATACAGTGCTAAGTGATATAAGTGGTATAGTAGGAGCTTTGCATGTCTCCTAGTTCAGCCTAAACTGCTCTGCATATAGCTACCTCTATCAGCCTAAGCTGCTAGAACACCTCTAACCTACTAATAAGGGATAACTGGACCTGGCACAAGGTGTAAGTACCACAAGGTACACACTATAAGCCAGGCCAGCCTCCTACATCCCCTCAGATTTCAGAACTTTGCAGCACCGAGATTTGAGGAAAAAGTGTTCCTTGCCAAATTTTGAGGTTTGCTGAAGATTCTCGGTAACAGAACCTGGTGAGGGCATCAGAAGTTACCCCATCGTGGCTTCCCCTAGGTATCCACTTTTCAGAAATGTCCAGGTTTGCTAGGTTTTCCTGGGTGCCGGATGAGCTAGATGCCAAAATCCACAGTTAGGCACTTTGCAAAAAACAGATTAGTTTTCATTGAGAAAATGTGATGTGTCCATATTGTGTTTTGGGGCATTTCCTGTTGCGGGCACTAGGACTACCCACACAAGTGAGGTACCATTTTTATTGGGAGACTTGGGGGAATGCTGGGTGGAAGGAAATTTGTGGATCCTCTCATATTTCAGAACTTTCTATCACCAAAATGTGAGGAAAAAGGTTTTTTTGTGCCGAATTTCACAACTAGGCACTTTCCAAAAAACACATCAGATTTCAAGGTAAAAATGTGATGTGTCCATGTTGCGTTTCCTGTCACGGGCATTAGGCCTACCCATGCAAGTGAGGTACCGTGTTTATCCAGAGACTTAGGGGAAAAAATAATAGAAGAACAAGTGTTACTGCCCCTTGTCTTTCTCTACATTTTTTCCTTCCAACTGTAAGACAGTGTGTAAAAAAGATGTCTATTTGAGAAATGCCCTGTAATTCACATGCTAGTATGAGTACCCCAGAATTCAGAGATGGGCAAATAACCAGTGCTTCTCAACACCTTATCTTGTGCCCATTTTGGAAATACAAAGGTTTCTTTGATACCTATTTTTCACTCTTTATATTTCACCAAATGATTTACTGTATACCTGGTATACAATGAAAACACAATGCAAGGAGCAGCTCCTTTATTGGCTCTGGGTACCTAGGGTTTTTGATGAACCCACAAGTCCTATATATCCCCTCAACCAGAAGAGTCCAGCAGATGTAACGGTATTTTGGTTATGAAAACCTGACTTGGCAGGAAAAAGTTACAGAGTAAAACATGGAGATAAATGGTTGTTTTATTCACCTCAATTTCAATATTTTTTTATTTCAGCTGTTATTTTCTGTAGGAAAACCTTGTAGGATCTACGCAAATGTCCTCCAGCATTGGTTTCACACCCATTTCTGTCACTAACTGGAAGGAGGCTAAAAGCACCTAAAATAGTAAAAATGGGGTATGTCCCAGTAAAATGCCAAAAGTGTGTTGAAAAATGTGGTTCTCTGATTCAAGTCTGCCTGTTCCTGAAAGCTGGGAAGATGGTGATTTTAGCACCGCAAACCCTTTGTTGATGCAGTTTTCAGGGAAATAACCACAAGCCTTCTTCTGCAGCCCTTTTTTCACATTTGTTTGGGGGAAAAAACAACATTTTTGCTGTATTTTGGCTAATTTCTTGGTCTCCTCCAGAGGAACCCACAAACTCTGGGTACCTCTAGAATCCCTAGGATGTTGGAAAAAGAGGACGCAAATTTGGCGTGGGTGGCTTATGTGGACAAAAAGTTATGAGGGCCTAAGCGCGAACTGGCCCAAATAGCCAAAAAAGGCCTGTCACCTGAAGGGGAAAAGGCCTGGCAGCGAAGGGGTTAAAATCTATTTCCGAACTGTAACCTCCCTCTAACCTTTTTTCATATATATATATATATATATATATATATATATACACCAAAACAAACAATTGTGAACAATTGAAAATCCGTTGCACTCTAGGAGAATTATTCACTTTATTGTGATTTACTACAACACCAAAGTGAATAATTCTCCTGGAGTGCAACGTATTTACAATTGTTCACAATTATTTGTCTTGGCAAATGAACAAGGGAAGGTCCGTCCCTTACGTGTGCACCAGCCTTAGAAGCGCGCCGCAATTAGGACCGCTTTGTTGGACGATATATATATATATATATACATATACACATATATAATAATCAGACACCCACAAAAACAGTAAAAAACAGTCTCACAGTGACACACCCAGACATACACTCTCAGTCAGTCACACACCCAGACAGACGCTCTCACCCCCACTCTCACACCCAAACACTCTCACACCCACTGAAACAGTCAGACAAACACTCTCATAGTTACTCACATACCCAGACACTCTTACACCCAATCTCACACCCACATACTCTCACACCCACTAACACCCAGACAGACACTCCCACTCAAGGACAATCACTCTCACACACACTCATACACCCACCGAATCAGTAAGACACTCTCACAGTCACTCACACACCCACGCAGACACTCTCACACCCACTCACACACCCAGACACCCTCACACCCACTCACACACCAAGATACACATTCTCAAACCCACTCTCGCACCCAGACACTCTCACACTTACTCTCACATCCAGAAAGACACTTTCACACCCACTTTCACACAGTCTCACACCCACTCACACACCCAGACACTCTCACACCCGTTCTCACACCCAGACACTCACACGCCCACTGAAACAGGAAGGCAAACACTCTCACAGTCACTCACATGCCCAGACACTCTTGCACCCACTCACACACCCTGACACTCTCACAACCAGACACTCACACCCACTTTCAAACCCAGACAATCTCACATCCACTGAAACAGTAAGACAAACACTGTCACAGTCACTCACACACCCAGACACTTTCACACCCACTCTCACACACTGACACTCTCGCACCCAATCTCACACCCAGACACTCACACCTACTCTCACATGCACTCTCTCACCTACTCCCACATCCAGACACACTCTCACACCCACAGAAACACTCTCACATCCAGACAGACACTATCACACCCAGACAGACACTCACACACCCACTCTCACATCCAGACACTCACACACCCATTCACACACCCAGAAACTGTCACATGCACACTCACATCCAGACACTCTCACACCCAGATAACACTGTCACACCCAGTCTTACACCCACTCTCACACCCACTCTTACACCCAGACATTCTCACACCCTCTGACACAGTAAGACAAATACTCTCACAGTCACTCGCACACCCAGACACACACCCACGCACTTTCACACTCACTCACACATCCAGACAGGCACTCTCACACCGAGACAGTGTCACACCCAATCTCATACCTACTTCATACCCAGACAGACTCTCTCACACCCAGAAACACTCACTCCAACAGTAAGAAAAATACTCCCACAGTCACACACACACCCCCACTCTCACACCCAGACATTCTCACACCTGGATACCACTGTCACACCCACTCTCACACCCAGACACTCGCAAACCCACTGAAACAGTAAGACAAACACTCTAAGTCACTCACACACGCAGACACACTTACACCCACTCACACACCGAAAAACTCTCACACCCACTCACACACCCAGCCAGGCGCTCTCACATCTACTTCATACCCAGACAGACTCTCTCACACCCACTCTCACACCAAGACACATTCACTTCAACAGTAAGACAAACACTCCCACAGTATCACACACACACACACACACACACACACTCACACACCCAGACACTCTCATACCCAGTCTAGGAGGCTGGCCTGGTGTGTAGTGGGTACCCAAGGTACTTACACCTTATACCAGGTCCAGTTAACCCTTATTAGTGAACTTTAGGCTAGCAGCTAAGGCTGTCTAGAAGTAGCTGTAGCAGAGGAGCCAAGGCTGAAATGGGAGACATGCAAAGCTCTTGTAATACCACTATAGTCACACACTACTTATACACAATAAAAGACAATACTCAGTGTTACCAAAAATAAAGGTACTTTATTTTAGTGACACAAGGCCAAAAATATCTTAGAGGCAATACTCCTCCTGGAGGTAAGTATTATACACAATATATACAATAGTTACCAAAATCAGGTAAGTAAACAGTCATAGAATAGTGCAAACAGTGAAAAACACAATAGATTGCAATGGGCCAAGGGGCAACACAAACCATAAATGAAAATAGTGGAATGCAAAAGCCGGATTCCCCCCTAGGCAAGCGTAGTGTGTAGAGGTGCGCTGGGAGTGTAAGAAAACACCAAAGGTAAGTACAGTACCCCAGCCCAGAACCCAGGGAAACAGGAGTAAAGTACAGCAAGTTTCCTCAGACAACACTACAAGTCGTGGTGAAGGATTATGCCAGAACCAAGCAAGACTGCAATCAACCAATGATGGATTCCTGGACCTGAAGACCTGTGGAGAGAGGAGACAATGCCAGAAGTCGATGAAGAGTCCAGGAAGAACAGGAGCCCCTGCCCACCTGGAAGAAGGTGCAAAAGTGGATTCTCCGGTTGGAAGAAAAGTACAGAAATGCACCAAAGAAGATAGCTGCGAGTTCCTGCTTGGTGCAGGAGATGTCCTTCATTGAGTCATTGGATGCAGGCTGTTTGCGTTGCTGGATTCCGCCAACAAGCCTTGATTCACGCAAGAATGCGTTTTGCGTCAAGTAGGAGCTGCCTGGCCCCAGGAGGGACCTGGGGGTCTCAACTCAGACTGAGGAGACAGAGGAGGCTCTCAGCACTTCAGAGAGCCCCCAGAAGACCAGGCAGCACCCACGGAAGTCCCAGTACACGGGGACAAAGGAGTTGCAAAGTGCGGTCATCGCAGCACTACACAAAAGGATCCCACACTGCCGGAGAACAACTCAGGGAGCTGTGCATTGCAGGATAGAGTACTGGAGATCTGGGCTACACTGTGCACGAATAACTTTTGGAAGATGTGCTCAGAAGCCCAAGGAGCTGCAGAGGACGTGACGCACAGAGGTACTCTCTAGCACGGGTAGGCAAGCCCTTACCTCCACAAAATTTGGACAGCTGGACCTTTGGCCAGTCAGGACCACTTCTGTCCTTCACCTGTGTTCCCGGTATCATGCTCGTCGACAGGAGAGGAGTCCCATAGTACCGGTCGATGTTGCAGAGAGGTGCCTGCTGAAGCAGGGAAGTGACTCCATCCCTCCATGGGAGATTCCTTCAGTTCTTCTTGTGCAGGGTGAAGACAGGCAGTCCTCAGAGCGTCCACAACCTGGAAACTGTTGCAGTTGCTGGCTGGAGCTGAAGTTGCAGGTCACAGTAGCCTTCCTGGATACTTTGTTGCAGTTACAGTGGTTCCTGGAGCAGTCTGCGGTTGATATGACGGTCAGAAGCTGAAGCTGAAGCAGAGGATGCAGAGGAGTCCTGGTGGAGTCTTGCAAACCAAATCTGAGGAAACACCCAGAGGAGAGACCCTAAATAACCTGAGAGGGGGATTGGCTACCTACCCAGGTATGCACCTATCAGGAGGGGTCTCTGATGTCATCTGCTGGCACTAGCCACTCTGATGCTCCCAGAGGGTCCCCAAACCTTGGAATCCAAGATGGCTAACGCCAGGGACACTCTGGAGGAGCTCTGGGTGCCACCCCGTGGAGTGGGGATGCACAGGGGAGTGGTCACTCCCCTTTCCTTTGTCCAGTTTCATGCCACAGCAGGGACTGGGGTCCCTGAACCGGTGTAGACTGGATTATGCAAGGAGGGCACTGTTTGTGCCCTTCAGAGTATTTCCAGAGGCTCTGGGAGGATACCCACCCCATCCCTGTAACACCAATTTCCAACGGGAGAGGGTGTAACACCCCTCTCCTAAAGGAAATGCTTTGTTCTGCCTTCCTGGGATTGAGCTGCTCAATCCCCAGGAGGGCAGAAACCTGTCTGTGAGGTGGCAGCATCTGGGGCTGCAGTGGAACCCTCAGAGAGCTGGTTTAGCAGTACTGGGGGTCCATGGTAGAGCCCCCAGGGTGCATGGAATTGGCCCCTCAATACCAGATTTGGATTGGAGGGTTCAATTTCACAGTTTTAGACACCTCACATGGCCAGATTTGGAGTTACCATTGTGAAACTACATATATGTATTGACACATATGAGGTGCACGCTTATAATGGTGTCCCCGTACTCAGGAAGTCCGGGGAATTGGCCCTGCACAATCTGGGGGCACCTTTGCTAGTGCAAGCGTGCCCTCACACACAGTAACTTTGCACCTAGCCTTCAGTAACTGAAGGTTAGACCGATAAGTGACTTATAGGTTACCTGGTGCAGTGAAAATGGCTATGAAATAGTGTGTACACTATTTCACTGAGGCAGCAGTGGCAGTCCTGAAGGAGTGCTTGTATGAGCTCCTTATGGGTGGCAACAGAAATTCGGCAGCCCATAAGGATCTCCTGGAACCCCAATGCCCTGGGTACCTAGGTACCATATACTAGGGACTTATAAGGGGGGTCCAGTGTGCCAATTAGAATTGGTATATGGAGTCACTAAACTATAGTGACAAATTTGGTAAACAGAGAGAGCATAAGCACTGGAGTTCTGGTTAGCAGAACTCCAGTTGCACAGTCAAGCATACTGACAACACACATAGGCCACATTATGAGCACTGGGGTCCTGGCTAGCAGGATCCCAGTGAGACAGTAAAAACACACTGACAAATAGGTTTTTAAACTATGAACACTGGGGTCCTGGCTAGCAGGATCCCAGTGAGACAGTAAAAACACACTGACAAACAGGCCAACAATGGGGGGTAACCATGCTAGAAAGAGGCTACTTTCTCACGCCCAAGCATTCTCACACCCACTCTTACATGCCAACAGACACTCTCACACCCACTCTCACACCCAGGCAGATACACTCACACCCACTCTCACATTCAGACAGACACTTTCACACCCAAACACTTTCACACCAATTTTTATGTGCACACAGATAGTCTTACACCCACTCTTATACCCAGAAAGTCACTATCATAGCCACTTTTACAACCAGGCAGACAGCCTCAGACCCACTCTCACACCCAGACAGACACTCTCACGCCCACTCCCACACCACTATAAAGACACCCTCATATCCAGAGATACACTTTCACACCCATTCACATCCAAAAACTTTCACATCTGCTGTCATACCTAGACAGATGCTCTCACACCCACTCTCACATCCAGACACCCTAACACCCACACTCACAGCCAGACACTCTCACACCCAGAAAGACACTCTCACAACCAATCTCACACACAGACCCTCTCACACCCAGTTTCACACCCACTCAAACACCTAACCCTAACACTCATACAAACACTCTCATATCCACTCACATCCAAACACTCACATAGAGACAGACACTCTCACACCCACTCTCATACCCAGAGAGACACTATCACACCCACTCTCACACCCAGACACTCTCACACCCAATTTTACATCCCACTCTCAAACCTAGAGAGACAGTCTCATACCCACTGTCATAATCAGACAGATACTCTCACACCCAGACAGATGCTGACACCAACTCTCACATTCAGACACTCTCACACCCAGAGAGATGCTGTCACAGTTACTCTCACACCCCGAGAGACACTCTCACAACCAATCTCACACAGAGGCACACTTTCTCACCCAGTTTCATACCGACACACTCTCACACCTAGATAGGCACTATCACACCCACTCTCACACCCAGAGAGATACTCACACCCACTCTCATATCCAGACACACTCACACCCAGATAGATGCTCACACCAACTCTCACATCCAGACAGACAATCTCACAAATAATCTCACACAGAGGCACACCCTCTCACACTCAGTTTCACACCCACACTAATGTTCTCACACCCGCTCTTACACCTAGACACTCTCCCTCCCACTCTCTGATCCAGATACTCTCACACCCACTGTCACACACAGATGCTCTTATAGCTATTCTGACATCCAGACACTCACACCCATGTTTACATCTAGAGAGACACTCTCACACCCAGAGACACTTCACAACCAATCTCACATACAGACACACTCTCTCACACTCAGTCTCACATCCACACAGACACTCTAATACCCACTCTCACACCAAAACAAATGCTCTCACACCCACGTTCACATCAAGACAGACACTCTCACACCCACTCACACACACTCTCACAAACAGACATACACTCTCACTCCCTCTCTCATACCCAGAGAGACACAGTCACACCCACTTTCACACCCAGAGACACCCTCTCACACCCACTCTTACACCTGCAGAGACATGCTCACACCCACTCACACATGCAGACACACACTCTCACACCCAGGGACACTCTCAAATCCACTCACATCCAGACACACTCTCACATCCACTCTCACACCCATACACACAGTTTCACACCAATTTTGTTGAATCTGTAAAGTGGTCCTGGGGCTAAAATGTACTCTGGAATGCATATCAAGGAGTTAAGGTAAAAGTCCTCTGACCCCAGTGGCTTGATAAAAAGGTGTCATAAAAATAAATAATGGGTGTAAGATTTTTTTAAAAATGTTTTATTTCATATTTTCGAGATCTGTGGATGGATCTGCTAATCTGAATGATATTTACAAAGTAGGGATAAACAAAATAAAAAATTGTACCTATGGTAAAAATGGTTGGTTCTACAAAGAGTCTTTGTGATTATAGTGTGTAGTTGATTACTCATATAAAACAGGATGCAGGCTTTCAGGTTCTGCAGGAACACCCTGTTGCCTTTCTCTGTCAGGTGAACTCCACCATATCTATATACACCATCCATATCAGACCATAAATTATTGTCGTATATGGAGCCCATATTATGGTTTCTGAGGAATGCAGAAACACTTTATTAACATGGTTCCTGCATGTGTCTGTCTGTTGACAGAATTCACTTGACCACTTCTACTTCTACCTTTGGCAAATGTTTAAAAAAAAACATAGGCAGCATGTGGGAAAAGTGTCATTAAGTTTCTAAAGGTATCTTTTATAGGAATTTTTAAGCCTATCCCAGTAACTGTGCACTGTGGTGGCAATAACCTAAGCACAATCATAAGGTCTGGATTCTGGCAATCCTTAATGATTTCAACCGAAGGGAGCAATTGATGCCACTTTAACCTTCTCTGGCCAACCCAAGTAACATCCACATTAGGCAAACCCAGGTCCCCGTCAATGGCAGTCTTTCTTTCACTCTCTCTAGCCCAAAACACAAAGCTGTGTCCCACAATCCACACTGAGCATTTTGGATTGAACTGCAATAACTCTAAGGACAAGGCTGCAGTTGAGTGAGGGAGTTTTGAATAGAAATGCAGTTGAACATGGAGGCTACTAGTTAGAATTTGAAAGGACACTTTTCATTGGTTGTTCTGAATATGTTGGTGCATAAAGGTAGGTAGTGTTTTTTTGAGAAAAGAAAATAAATGTTGGTAGACTTGGCATCCTTGGCGTAGTCTCCCCTAACCTTTTGCCTCTGTTCGCCAGGTTGTTGATGTGTGCTGGACTCTGTTTTTGCTGTTTCTGTTACTCTGGGCACTGCTATCCAGTGCTAAAGTGCAAGTGTTCCTATGTAAAAAGTATGTGTAATTGGCTTTCCATGATTAGCATATTTGATTTACTATTAAGTCCCCAGTAGAGTGCACTAGAGGTACCCAGGGCCTGTAAATCAAATACTACTAGTGGGCCTGCAGCACTGATTGTGCCACCCACATATGTGGCTCTGTAAATCTGTTTCAGACCTGCCACTGTAGTGTCTGTGTGTGCAGTCTTGCACTTACAATTCGACTTGGCAAGTGTACACACTTGCCAAACCTAAACCTTCCCTTTTTATGCATGTAAGGCACCCCTAAGGTAGGCACTAGGTAGCCCCATGGGGAGGGTGCAGTGTATGTTAAAGGTGGGAAATGTACTTTTGTGTTTTACATGTTGTGACAGTGATATACTGGTTTTCACTGTTGCAAGGCCTAGCTCTCTCATAGGTTAACATGGGGTCTGCCTTTAAATGTTATTACAGCGCGGATTCCCTTTGGGAGCAGATAGAAATATGGGGTTTAGGGTCTCTGAGCTCACAATTAAAAAATACATCTTTTAGTAAAGTGGGTTTTTAGATGGTGTGTTTGAAAATGCCACTTTTAGAAAGTAGCCATTTTCTTGCTTAAACCATTGTGTGACTCTGCCTGTTTGTGGATTCCCTGTCTGGGTCAGTTTGACAGTTGGGCTGTTTGCACTTCATAGGCAACAGGTTCATCCTGGTCTTGGTGGACCATGCCACCTGGTACCCAGAAGCCATTCCTCTGAGATCAATCACTTCCCCTGTGGTGATTCGTTCATTGATGGGGGGGTTTACCCGCTTGGGGTTCCCCAAGGAAGTGGTATCTGATAGGGGTACCAACTTCATATCTACTTATATGAAGTCTCTATGGAAGGACTATAAGCCACCGTATAAGTTCACAACTCCTTAGCACTCTCAAAGCAATGGTCTGGTTGAGAGCTTCAACTGCCCCTTAAAAAGCCATGATCATGGGTCTGTCAGAGCCCTTGAGGTGGAAGTGGGACGTCCTCTTGCTATGCCTTCTGTTTGCCTACAGGGAGGTGTCTCAAGAAGGGCTTGGATTTAGTGCTTTTGAATTACTGTATGGCCACCCTGTCAGGGGACCTTTGAGTCTGGTGAAGGAGTACTTAAGCTACATGCTGTAGCTAAATACATCCTGGGAAGGTTTACTGGGGGTTTTCTCTAAGTACTCCTTCACCAGACTCAAAGGTCCCCTGACAGGGTGGCCATACAGTAATTCAAAAGCACTAAATCCAAGCCCTTCTTGAGACACCTCCCTGTAGGCAAACAGAAGGCATAGCAAGAGGACGTCCCACTTCCACCTCAAGGGCTCTGACAGACTCATGATCATGGCTTTTTAAGCACTCACTTTTAAGCACTGCTTCAGAGCTCTCTCACAAGATTACCTGGAAGCAAGTCAGGAAGACATGAAAAGGGTGGTGTGACCAGAATGTCACTCTCGTCGAGCTTCAGCCTGGACAAAAAGCGTGGGTAATAGTGCCAGTGGAGCCTAGGGTGCTCCAAGACAAGTGGACTGGGCCATTTGAGGTGGTAGAGCGTAAGAGCGAAGTCACCTAAGTGGGGACTTGCGGACTCCCAGGAACGCCTCAAGGGTCCTACATGTGAATTGTCTCAAGCCACACTTTGAGCAGACTGAAATGTCTAAGCTTTTATCAATAGATCATGGGGTGGAGGAAGAGAGTGAGCCTCTTCCTGACCTCATGTCTGCTGGAGAAAAAGATGGGTCTGTGGAAGGAGTGAACCTCTCCCTCTCCCTGACCTCAGAATAACAGAGGGACTGTCACCAGGTATTGTGTCAGTTTTCCTCCCTCTTCTCCTTGAGCCCGGAGGTCACACACAATTCTTACAATGGGGCTGATAACGTCAGGGCTAGGATAAAAAATGAGGTGTCTAAGGTGTTAACCCTAGGGGTAATTGAGTTTTCTAGCAGTCCTTGGGTTAGCTCTGTGGTCTTGGTCCCAAAGGCTTCTGCTCCTGGTGCCACCCCAGAACTTCGGTTCTGTGTGGACTACCAGGGTCTCAATGCAGTCACTAAAACTGACGTGCAACCCATCCCGGAGCTAATGAGCTCATCGATCGGTCAGGAGCTGCCAAATACCCCAGCGCATTTGATTTGATGTCTAGGTATTTGCAGATTGCCCTAACTTAGGGGGCCAAGGAGAGGTCAGCATTTTCCACCCTGGATTGACACTTCCAGTTTAAAGTGATGCCATTTGGGATGAAAAATGCCCCTTCCACATTCCAGAGGTTGGTCAACCAGGTGTTGGCTGGGCTGGATGACTTCAGCGCAGCACACCTGGACGACACTGCAGTGTTCAGTTCCACCTGGGAAGAACACTTGCAGCACCTCTGCAGAGTGTTGGAGGCCCTGCAGAAGGCAGGCCTCACTATTAAGGCCTGTAAGTGCCAAATAAGACAGGGTTCTGTGATGTATTTTGGACACCAGGTAGGGAGTACCCAGGTGGCACCCCTAGAGCCAAAAATGTACACCATTCTGGATTGTGAGCCTCCCAAGACCCAGAGTGAGGTGAGAGACTTTTTAGGCCTCACTGGCTATTGCAGGAGGTTTGTAAACGGATATGGCATCATTGTTGCCCCCTTGAATGACTGGACTTCCAAGAAGAACCCAAAGGCGGCGGCTTGGTCAGAGGCTTGCTGTGAGAAAGTAACCTCTTTCTAGCATGGTTACCCCAATTGTGGCCTGTTTGTGAGTATGTGTCAGTGTGCTTTTACTGTGTCACTGGGATCCTGACAGCCAGGACCCCAGTGCTCATAGTGAAAAACCTATATGTCAGTGTGTTTTGCCTGCCTCACTGGGATTCTGCTAGCCAGTGCCCCAGTGCTCATAGTTTATGGCCTAGTGTGTATGTTGTCAGTAGTGCTTAACTGTGTCACTGAGGCTCTGCTAATCAGAACCTCAGTGCTCCTGCTCTCTCTGCTTTTAAATTTCTCACTATAGGCTAGTGACCTCATTTACCAATTTCAATTGGCACACTGGACCCCCCTTATAAGTCCCTAGTATATGGTACCTAGGTACACAGGGCATTGGGATTCCAGGAGATCCTTATGGGCTGCAGCATTTCTTTTGCCACCCATAAGGAGCTCAGACAAACCCTTTCACAAGACTGTCAATGCAGCCTACATGAAATAGTGTACACATTATTTCATAGCCATTTTCACTTCATTTAAGTAACTTATAAGTCACCTATATGTCTGACCTTCACTTGCTGAAGGTTAGGTGCAAAGTTACTAAGTGTGAGGGCACCCTTGCACTAAATCCAAGCCCTTCTTGAGACACCTCCCTGTAGGCAAACAGAAGGCATAGCAAGAGGACGTCCCACTTCCACCTCAAGGGCTCTGACAGGCCCATGATCATGGCTTTTTAAGCACTCACTTTTAAGCACTGCTTCAGAGCTCTCTCACAAGATTACCTGGAAGCAAGTCAGGAAGACATGAAAAGGGTGGTGTGACCAGAATGTCACTCTCGTCGAGCTTCAGCCTGGACAAAAAGCGTGGGTAATAGTGCCAGTGGAGCCTAGGGTGCTCCAAGACAAGTGGACTGGGCCATTTGAGGTGGTAGAGCGTAAGAGCGAAGTCACCTAAGTGGGGGACTTGCGGACTCCCAGGAACGCCTCAAGGGTCCTACATGTGAATTGTCTCAAGCCACACTTTGAGCAGACTGAAATGTCTAAGCTTTTATCAACAGATCATGGGGTGGAGGAAGAGAGTGAGCCTCTTCCTGACTGTTGGACTTTTGCTTATGCAGGGTCATCCCCAGACTTTTTTGCCTCCTGCCTCCTATATTTTTCTGACATGTTGCTGTTGGCTTTTCAACTCTGAGCACTTTACCACTGCTAACCAGTGCTAAAGTGCATATGCTCTCCTGTTTAAATTGTATGTAAGTGGTTTATCCATGATTGGCATATTTGATTTACTAGTAAGTCCCTAGTAAGGTGCACTAGAGGTGCCAGGGCCTGTAAATCAAATGCTACTAGTGGGCCTGCAGCACTGGTTGTGCCACCCACATAAGTAGCTCTGTAATCATGTCTCAGACCTGCCACTGCAGTGTCTGTATGTGTATTTTTACACTGTAAATTCGACTTGACAAGTGTACCCACTTGCCAGGCCTAAACCTTCCCTTTCCTTACATGTAAGGCACCCCTAAGGTATGCCCTAGGTAGCCCCAAGGGCAGGGTGCAGTGTATGGATAAGGTAGGACATATAGTAATGTGGTTTATATGTCCTGACAGTGAAATACTGCCAATTTCGTTTTCACTGTTGCAAGGTCTGTCTCTCTCTCATAGGATAATATGGGGGCTACCTTTAAATATGATTAAAGTGTAGATTCCCCTAGAGAGTAGATGGACATGTGGAGTTTGGGATCCCTGAACTCACAATTTAAAAATACATCTTTTAGTAAAGTTGATTTTAAGATTGTGAGGTTGGAAATGCCACTTTTAGAAAGTGAGCATTTTCTTGCTTAAACCATTCTGTGACTCTGCCTTGTTTGTGGATTCCCTGTCTGGGTCAGTTTGACAGTTGGGTTGTTTTTCACCTCACACCAGACAGTGACACAAAGGGAGCTGGGGTGTGATCTGCATTTCCTGATTAGCCATCTCTGCTAGGAGGGAGGGGTGGAGTGGTCACTCTCATCTGAAAGGACTGTGCCTGCCTCTGACAATGCTGTCTCCAGCCCCCTGGTGTGTGTCTGAGGCCTTGCCTGGGCAAGGCAGGATTTCACAAGAAGGTGTGAGTCCCCTTTGAAGAAAGGTGACTTCAAAGACTAAAATGGGTATAAGAAGGGCACCCAAACTTACAAACTTTAGAAACACTTCTGGAATCAAGGGGAACCTCTGCCTGGAGAAGAGCTGATCGCTGAGGAACAAGTGCTGCCCTGCCTGTGACTGTGCTTTGTGGAGCTTTCCTGCAGTGCTGCTTCTGCCAGAGTAAGAGGGCAAAGACTGGACTTTGTGTGCCTTCCATCTTGAAGAAGAAATCTCCAAGGGCTTGATGTAGAGCTTGCCTCCTGTTGTTGAAGTCTCAGGGATAGCAAAGACTTCTTCCTGCCAGCACCTGGAGTCTCTGGAGAGACCCCTACTCTGCTCTGTGGTGCCCTTCCAGTTCCTGGGACCCTGAAAGGAGAGGCTGGCAGCCCAAGGACAAAAATACACGCACCGAGCGCCGTGCGGAGAAAAGATCGACGCGAATCCGATCGCGGCTGAGAAAACGACGCGACGCCGGCTCCGCAGCTGAGAAACGACGCCGCAGGAAACGCGACCGGAGAATCGACGCCCGGAGCAGGAGAAACGACGCGCAGCATCGCTGACGAAGGCTGAGAGATCGCAACCTGCGCCGCGGGACTTTCGGACCGGCGCGTGGCTGGCTGTTTCGACGCGCGTCGCCGTGCCGAGTTGTTTTCGACGCATATAACCGTGCAGGGTTATTTTCGACGCGCACCGCCCGTGCGGGGTTATTTTTGACGCAAACCAGGTACATTTACACGCTAGCAGCGCTAGTGTGTTGTTACAACTACCTAAAGACTCTTTTTATTTTAAACCTTTTAAAAATCATAACTTGACTTGTGTATGTTGGATTTTTGTCGTTTTGGTCTTGTTTGGTCTAGATAAATATTTCCTATTTTTCTAAACTGGTGTTGTGTCATTTTGTAGTGTTTTCATTAAGTTACTGTGTTTGTTGGTACAAATACTTTACGCCCAGCACTCTGAGGTTAAGCCTACTGCTCTGCCAAGCTACCAAGGGGGTAAGCAGGGGTTAGCTGAGGGTGATTCTCTTTTATCCTAACTAGAGTGAGGGTCCTTGCT
This sequence comes from Pleurodeles waltl, assembly GCF_031143425.1. Lineage (NCBI taxonomy): Eukaryota > Metazoa > Chordata > Amphibia > Caudata > Salamandridae > Pleurodeles > Pleurodeles waltl. The sequence continues at coordinate 640,477,224 of NC_090444.1, forward strand.
TGAACAGGGGGTAACCTGACTGTCAACCAAAGACCCCATTTCTAACATTGGTGACCAGCGGTCGGGATTTGGACTTGTATTTGTACTTGACATACAGTAATTAAGTGTACACTACTGTTTTGATCTCAGACCACTACGTGACCACATACTACTTGTCTTGTGATTCTGCTTTTTGTTCTCTGATGTCCTCCTGGAAGTATTGATAATATTTTTGGACTTTGTTTTTTGGTTGTGAAGCCTTTGCAGAAATGGAAGTCAATTTCTGGCACCTATCTATGTATAAAAAGTGGCAGCTTAAAGCATTCTGCATGGAAAGGGGACTGGCTGTGAACAAGGAATCCAGAAGGGAGGATCTTGAGTCAGCCCTGTTTCAGGATGAATTGAAACGTTGTCAGGCAACACCACCAAATGAGTCTGAGGAGGATAACTACTCTGAGGAGGAGGATTACTCCAAAGAGGAGGGCAGTGGCCCTGAGGAGGGAACAGAAAGAGATGATAGGCTCCTAGCTCGAATCCGGAGTCTGGAAGAGTTTAAGAGGGCCGAGGAGAAGAGAGCCTTAGCCCTGGCAGAAAGGAGGAGGGACTTAGAGATTAAAAAAATGATTTATGCTTACGAGCTTAAATTGAAAGAGCTGGAAGTCATGAGGGCTGAGTCCAGCTGGAATGGTGGCAGCAACAATTGTATATCCAGTGATGCTGCAGAAGTACACATGCCCAGAGAGGTGGTGCCCTACTTGAAGGAGGGAGTTAACACACGCCAGGAGGTTCAGGGGTATGAGGTAGCTCCAGTGATGCACAGGGTCCCTGAGGTGGATTGGGGAACTGGCATGGGGAGTCATATTCCTACTGGTGGGAGGGACACTCTACTGACTCTAGTTGAGAGTGACAGGGAGAGGGGTTCCCCCCAGGTAGAAGTCCTGGTTATGGAGTGTGAAGACATCCCAGAAGAGTGTGGGTTGAGTGTCAGGGACAGTCAGGTACTGTCTCACCAGTCTCAGGAGGGTGATGTGGGGTGCTTTTTCAAAGCAGAGTCACTGGATGGTTGGGTGAAGGGTACTTTGGTTAATTCATGTGAGGGGCTGAGTGATGTAATTGCTGGAGAGCATATGTCTAGTCCTTATTTTCCAGAGCTATGCCAACACCAGGTGGAGTGTGAGTTCTCTGACCCCAGGGAGCTTACAATGGAGGCAGACTTCTGGGTGAGTACCAGAGAGTCTGAAGAGGCATTCGGGGGTGCTCCTGAGAGGAGTGGTCTAGGTAGTTCCCAACCAGGTGAGGTAGGGAAGGATTGTAGTGTCCCAGGTAGGTCCCAGTGTAGTGGGATGGGTGAGGGACCCCATGTCCAGTCTCAGAGGAGAGGGAATGGGGATGGGTTGAGGCCCAAGGTGCCCGAGATCCGGTCCCAGGTCCTGGAGGGTTCCCTGCGGGAACCCCAGGAGGGGAGCCTAGCCTGTACCATAGGGCCATCTGTTGAGGGAGACCCCACAGTGTCAGGAGAACTTGGGGGGGCGGCTGTAGCCAGCGTCCCACCAGTTCTGGTGTCTGGCAGTACCACTCCTAGTGAGGGGTTGCAGAAGTCCAGACAGAGGGTTGAGAGGGGGTTGCGGACCCCAGTGGAGAACCTGGAGGGTCAGGGGTCAGCTCTGAGTGCAGAGCCCCCCAGGAATGACCTTGGTGAGACCATTTCTGGGCTGGGGGGAATCCAGACTCTGTCAGATGGGCAGAGGTCAGGAGACCTGCGCCAGCCAGACTCTTGTATGGCCCTTGGGGAAAGTGTTTCCCTTGTGGGGGGTAGGTGTGCCCCCCAGGAAGTCCTGGTGCGCCAGGCAATGATTCAACCGCAGGATGGTGACTCTGGGTTGGATGATCAGGTTCAGGGGGTAAACTCTGACCTGATGGGGGGTAAATGTGCTCCCAAGGAAGTCCTGGTGTGCCAGGCAGTGGTTCAACCGCAGGGTAGTGACTCTGGGTTGGATTGCCAGATTCAGGGGGTAAGCTCTGATCTGGTAGGGGGTAGGTGTGCTCCCCTGGAAGTCCTGGTGTGCCAGGCAATGGTTCAACCGCAGGGTGGTGACTCTGGGTCGAATGATCAGGTTCAGGGGGTAAACTCTGACCTGATGGGGGGTAAATGTGCTCCCAAGGAAGTCCTGGTGTGCCAGGCAGTGGTTCAACCGCAGGGTGGTGACCCTGGGTTGGATGACCAGGTTCAGAGGGTAAACTCTGACCTGGTAGGGGGTAGGTATGCCCCCCAGGAAGTCCTGGGTTGCCAGGCAGTGATCCAGTCTGTGGGTACAGACCCTGGATTGGGAGGCCAGGTTAAGGGTGTCCCCCCTGACCTGGAGGAAGGGGCTACTGCTAACAGTACCCCTACCATGTTGTCTTCTGGGGGGGCCGCCCCTAGTTGGGTGGTTCAGGACCCCAGAAGAGAGGGCAGGGGGAGGGAAGCCTCACCCCTGGCCCTGGTCCAACCTGAAGGTACAGACCCCAGGTTGGAGGATCAGTTGCAGGTTAACATCCCTGCACTGATGGAAGAATTGTGCAGGACTGCTTCTACAAGCACCCTGACAGTTTTGGACTCTGGGGGTGCCGCTTCTGCAGGGAGGGTACAGAGCCCAAGAGGGGAGGACCAGGGTCAGGTTGTCATCCCTGACCTGGTGGAAGAGAGAGTGGTCAAAGGGTGCCAGGCACCTGGGGCTACCGCCCCCCACTCTCCACAGTCACAGTGGTTAGAGAGGCCTGAGGTCGGGCTCTCATCCCTGACAGTTGTCTGGGGCCACTGTGGCTTGCTGTCCTGGTGGACAGAGTTGCCCCTGGGGGGGGGAGGACGAGAGTCACACCCCGGGGGTGGAGTGGGCAACACCACTGTGTTGGCCCTGGTGGTACTATCTGCCCATTGCAATACATCTGTGAGCAAAGTAAAGTTAGGTGTTGCACAGATGGTGTCTGTAGATGTGGAGAAGGGTTCCCCATGGGTTAGCTTAGTGGGCCCTGAGAGTATGGACAGAGGGATCCAACTGGAGTCAGGAAGGCGTAGAACGGGAACATGCCCCTGCTGTTGTGGGCCTGGGTCCCTGTTCTATCGCCCCAATCAGGGAAGTACATCAAGGTATTGATTGTTCTCCCCTGGCTTTAGGCTGGTAGGGGGTCGTGTTGGACTTTTGCTTATGCAGGGTCATCCCCAGACTTTTTTGCCTCCTGCCTCCTATATTTTTCTGACATGTTGCTGTTGGCTTTTCAACTCTGAGCACTTTACCACTGCTAACCAGTGCTAAAGTGCATATGCTCTCCTGTTTAAATTGTATGTAAGTGGTTTATCCATGATTGGCATATTTGATTTACTAGTAAGTCCCTAGTAAGGTGCACTAGAGGTGCCAGGGCCTGTAAATCAAATGCTACTAGTGGGCCTGCAGCACTGGTTGTGCCACCCACATAAGTAGCTCTGTAATCATGTCTCAGACCTGCCACTGCAGTGTCTGTATGTGTATTTTTACACTGTAAATTCGACTTGACAAGTGTACCCACTTGCCAGGCCTAAACCTTCCCTTTCCTTACATGTAAGGCACCCCTAAGGTATGCCCTAGGTAGCCCCAAGGGCAGGGTGCAGTGTATGGATAAGGTAGGACATATAGTAATGTGGTTTATATGTCCTGACAGTGAAATACTGCCAATTTCGTTTTCACTGTTGCAAGGTCTGTCTCTCTCTCATAGGATAATATGGGGGCTACCTTTAAATATGATTAAAGTGTAGATTCCCCTAGAGAGTAGATGGACATGTGGAGTTTGGGATCCCTGAACTCACAATTTAAAAATACATCTTTTAGTAAAGTTGATTTTAAGATTGTGAGGTTGGAAATGCCACTTTTAGAAAGTGAGCATTTTCTTGCTTAAACCATTCTGTGACTCTGCCTTGTTTGTGGATTCCCTGTCTGGGTCAGTTTGACAGTTGGGTTGTTTTTCACCTCACACCAGACAGTGACACAAAGGGAGCTGGGGTGTGATCTGCATTTCCTGATTAGCCATCTCTGCTAGGAGGGAGGGGTGGAGTGGTCACTCTCATCTGAAAGGACTGTGCCTGCCTCTGACAATGCTGTCTCCAGCCCCCTGGTGTGTGTCTGAGGCCTTGCCTGGGCAAGGCAGGATTTCACAAGAAGGTGTGAGTCCCCTTTGAAGAAAGGTGACTTCAAAGACTAAAATGGGTATAAGAAGGGCACCCAAACTTACAAACTTTAGAAACACTTCTGGAATCAAGGGGAACCTCTGCCTGGAGAAGAGCTGATCGCTGAGGAACAAGTGCTGCCCTGCCTGTGACTGTGCTTTGTGGAGCTTTCCTGCAGTGCTGCTTCTGCCAGAGTAAGAGGGCAAAGACTGGACTTTGTGTGCCTTCCATCTTGAAGAAGAAATCTCCAAGGGCTTGATGTAGAGCTTGCCTCCTGTTGTTGAAGTCTCAGGGATAGCAAAGACTTCTTCCTGCCAGCACCTGGAGTCTCTGGAGAGACCCCTACTCTGCTCTGTGGTGCCCTTCCAGTTCCTGGGACCCTGAAAGGAGAGGCTGGCAGCCCAAGGACAAAAATACACGCACCGAGCGCCGTGCGGAGAAAAGATCGACGCGAATCCGATCGCGGCTGAGAAAACGACGCGACGCCGGCTCCGCAGCTGAGAAACGACGCCGCAGGAAACGCGACCGGAGAATCGACGCCCGGAGCAGGAGAAACGACGCGCAGCATCGCTGACGAAGGCTGAGAGATCGCAACCTGCGCCGCGGGACTTTCGGACCGGCGCGTGGCTGGCTGTTTCGACGCGCGTCGCCGTGCCGAGTTGTTTTCGACGCATATAACCGTGCAGGGTTATTTTCGACGCGCACCGCCCGTGCGGGGTTATTTTTGACGCAAACCAGGTACATTTACACGCTAGCAGCGCTAGTGTGTTGTTACAACTACCTAAAGACTCTTTTTATTTTAAACCTTTTAAAAATCATAACTTGACTTGTGTATGTTGGATTTTTGTCGTTTTGGTCTTGTTTGGTCTAGATAAATATTTCCTATTTTTCTAAACTGGTGTTGTGTCATTTTGTAGTGTTTTCATTAAGTTACTGTGTGTGTTGGTACAAATACTTTACGCCCAGCACTCTGAGGTTAAGCCTACTGCTCTGCCAAGCTACCAAGGGGGTAAGCAGGGGTTAGCTGAGGGTGATTCTCTTTTATCCTAACTAGAGTGAGGGTCCTTGCTTGAACAGGGGGTAACCTGACTGTCAACCAAAGACCCCATTTCTAACACTGACCTCATGTCTGCTGGAGAAAAAGATGGGTCTGTGGAAGGAGTGAACCTCTCCCTCTCCCTGACCTCCGAATAACAGAGGGACTGTCACCAGGTATTGTGTCAGTTTTCCTCCCTGTTCTCCTCAGTGCTCCTGCTCTCTCTGCTTTTAAATTTCTCACTATAGGCTAGTGACCTCATTTACCAATTTCAATTGGCACACTGGACCCCCCTTATAAGTCCCTAGTATATGGTACCTAGGTACACAGGGCATTGGGATTCCAGGAGATCCTTATGGGCTGCAGCATTTCTTTTGCCACCCATAAGGAGCTCAGACAAACCCTTTCACAAGACTGTCAATGCAGCCTACATGAAATAGTGTACACATTATTTCATAGCCATTTTCACTTCATTTAAGTAACTTATAAGTCACCTATATGTCTGACCTTCACTTGCTGAAGGTTAGGTGCAAAGTTACTAAGTGTGAGGGCACCCTTGCACTAGCAAAGGTGCCCTCACATAGTTCAGGGCCATTTCCTGGGACTTTGTGAGTGCGGGGATGCCATTTCACGTGTGTACTACATATAGGTCAATACCTACATGTATCTTCACAATGGTAACTCCGAATATGGCCATGTAAGGTGTCTAAGATCATGGAATTGTCCCCCCATTCCAAATCCGGTATTGGGGAGCCAATTCCATGCATCCTGGGGGCTCCACCATGGACCCCCAGTACTGCCAAACCAGCTTTCTGAGGCTTGCAATGCAGCTACAGCCACTGCCACCTCACAGACAAAGTTCTGCCCTCCGGGGTCTGAGCAGGTCAGTCCCAGGAAGGCAGAACAAAGCATTTCCATTAGGAGCAGGGTGTTACACCCTCTCCCTTTGGAAATAGGTGTTACGGGTGGGGGAGGAGTAGCCTCCCCCAGCCTCTGGAAATGCTTTGAAGGGCACAGATGGTTCCCTCCTTGCATAAGCCAGTGTACACCGGTTCAGGGACCCCTTGTCCCTGCTCTGGGGCAAAACTGGACAAAGGAAAGTGGAGTGACCACTCCCCTGTCCATCACCACCCCAGGGGTGGTGCCTAGAGCTCATCCAGTGTGTCCCAGACTTCAGCCATCTTGCTTTGCAAGGTGTGGGGCACTCTGGAGGCCTTCGAGTGGTTAGTGCCGGCAGGTGACGTCAGAGACCCCTCCTAATAGGTCCTTACCTGATAAGGGTCCCAATCTCCCTCTCAGGGTTATTTAGGGTCTCTCCAGAGGGTTCTCTTCAGATTCTACTTGCAAGTTTCCAGCAGGAATCCACTGCAACTACTACTTCATCCTCTGACCTCGGATCAACCCCAGCTTGCTCCAGGAACCGCTGTAACAGCAACAAAGTATCCACAAGGGATACTTTTCCTCTGCAACTTCAGCTTCAGCCAGCAACTGCAACAGTTTCCATGGTGTGCACGCTCTGAGGACTCCCTGTCTTCACCCTGCACCAGAAGGACCGAAGAAATCTCCTGTGGGGTGACGGAGTCACTCCCCTGCTGAAGCAGGCACCTTCTAGGTTGAGGACCGTTCTCTTGGACTCCTCTCCTGGTGACGAGCGTGCTCTTTGGAACACAGAGGGTGGACCCCATCGACACAGACTGTCCTGAGGTCCTGCTGTCGCAATTTGGAGGAGGTAAGACCTTGCTTTCCCCAGAACGACAGTACCCTTGTGCACCATATCTTCTTCACCTCCTGAGGCCTCTGTGCACTATTTGCAAAATTCCTTCGTGCACAACCTGGCCCAGGTCCCCAGCACTCTATCCTGTGACGCTCAACTTGCTGAGTTGATCTCCGGCGGCGTGGGACCTTTCTTTGTAGTGCTGCACCATCTGCATTTTGCACCTCCTTTGTCCCCGTGTCCTGGGACTCCTGTGGGTGCTATCTGGTGTCCTGAGGGCTCTCTGAAGTGCTGAGAGACCCCTCTTCCTCCTCACACAGAGTTGCGGCCCCCAGGTTCCTCCTGGGTCCAGATAGTGCCTACTTGAAGCAAAGCATGACTTTGCCAGAACCAAGGCTTGTTGGAGGAATCCAGTGCCAAAACTCACCTCCATCCAACTTCACTACGTGGGACATCATTTGCATCATGCAGGAACCCGCTGGCATCTTCCTGGGGTGCATTTCTGCAGTCTTCATCCAACCGGGACTCTTCTTTTGCACCCTCTTCTGGGTTGGCAGGGGCTCCTGTCCTTCCTGGAACTTCTTTCGACTTCTGGACTTGGTCTCCTTCCTTTGCAGGTCTTCAGGTCCAGGAATCCACCATTTGTTGTTTGCAGACTTGGTTGGTTCTTGAAATAACTCTAATCACAACTTGTAGTGTGTTCCAAGGAATCTTGCAGTACTTTACTCCTGGCTTTCTGGGCTCTGGGGTGGGGTAATTTACTTAACTTTACTGTACTCTTACTCTCCCAGAGATTCTGCACACACTACACTTGTCTAGGGGGAAATTTGTGATTTGCATTCCACTTTCTTAGTATATGGTTTGTGTTGCTCCTAGACCTATTTTCTCCCATTGCATTTTATAGCCTTTCCTAGTATTTGCACTATCCTATGTCTAATTACTTACCTTATTTTGGTGTCTAGTGTATATATTGTGTATAATACTTACCTCCAGAAGGTGTATTGCCTCTAAGATATTTTTGGTACTGTGTCACCCAAATAAATTACCTTTATTGTTGGTAACACTGAGTATTGTCTTTACTTGTGTATAAGTACTGTGTAACTATAAGTGGTATTGCAGGAGCTTTGCATGTCTTCTAGTTCAGCCTAAACTGCTCTGCTATAGCTATCTCTATCAGCCTAAGGTGCTATAACACTACTACATTTCACTAATAAGGGATAACTGGACCTGGTGTAAGTACCCAAGGTACCCACTACAAACCAGGCCAGCCTCCTACACTTGCCAGACCACTTTTGATGCCCTAAAGGCTGCCATGTGCACAGCACCTGTGCTGAAGGTACCTGACTACCCCAAGGAGTTTGTTGTGCAAACAGATGCCTTAGAGCATGGTTTAGGAGCAGTGCTCTCAGGCGTAGATCAACCTGTAGCCTTCATTAGTAGGAGATTACTTCCCAGAGAATGTAGGTGGAATGCAATAGAGCATGAAGCTTTTGCTGTAGTCTGGGCGCTGAAGAAGCTAAGACCTTACTTGCATGGGACTCACTTACAGGTTCAGGCTGACCACAGGCCCCTCAGATGGTTAATGCAGATGAGGGGTGAGAATCCAAAATTGTTGAGGTGGACCATTTCCCTACAGGGATGGACTTTACTGTGGAACACCGCCCTGGTGCATAACATGCAATGCTGATGGTCTGTCCAGATTCTTCCGCCTTAGTGATGAGATCTCCCATGAAGTTGGGTAGTTGCTCCCCGCTTTCATCTGGGAGGACACATGTTAGACTTGGCATCCTTGATGTGGTCTACCCTAACTTTTTGCCTCTGTTCCCTAGGTTGTTAATGTGTACTGGAGTCTGTTTTTTTCTGTTTTTGATACTCTGGGCACTTTACCACGACTATCCAGTGCTAATGTCAAGTGTTCCTATGTAAAATATATGTGTAATTGGCTTACCATGATTGGCATATTTGATTTACTAGTAAGTCCATAGTACAGTGCACTAGAGGTGCCCAGTGGTCCGTAAATCAAATGCTACTAGTGGACCTGCAGCACTGTTTGTGCCATCCACACAAGTAGCCCTGTAAACCTGTCTCAGACCTACCACTGCAGTGTCTGTGTGTGCAGTCTTGCACTGCCAATTCGACTTGGCAAGTGCACACACTTGCCAGGCCTAAACCTTCCCTTTTTATACATGTAAGGCACCCCTAAGGTAGGCCCTAGGTAGCCTCATAGGCAGGGTGCAGTGTATGTTAAAGGTGAGACATATACATATGTGTTTTACATGTCCTGACAGTGAAATACTGCCAAATTTGTTTTTCACTGTTGCAAGGCCTATCTCTCTCATATGTTATCATGGGGGCTGCCTTTAAATGTTATTAAAGTGCAGAGTTCCTTTGGGAGCAGATAGAAATGTGAAGGTTAGGGTCTCTGAGCTCACAATGTAAAAATTAATCTTTTAATGAAGTTGGTTTTTAGATTGTGTTTTAAAATGCCACTTTTAGAAAGTAGGCATTTACTTGCTTAAACCATTCTGTGACTCTGCCTGTTTGTGGATTCCCTGTCTGGGTCAGTTTGACAGTTGGGCTGTTTTCACCTCTCTCTAGAAAGTGCCACAAAGGGGGCTGGGGTGTAGCCCGCATATCCTGATGAGCCATCTGTGCTGGAAGTGAGGGGAGGAGTGGTTACTCACACCTGAATGGGCTGTGCCTGCCCTCACACAATGCAGTCTCCAACCCCCTGGTGTGTGTCTGGGGCCTGGCCTGGGCAAGGCAGGATCTCACAAACAAAAGAAACTTTCCTTTGAAGTAAGCCTACTTCAAAGGCCATAATGGGTATAAGAAGAGCACCCAAACCCCTGAAAATTATATCACTTCTGGAAAACCCAAAACCCAAGACTTTAGATTACTTCAAGGATTCAAGAGGAACCTCTACATGGAGAAGAGCTGAGGAGAAGAGCTGCCCTGGCCTGTGACAGTGCTGTGTTGGGCTATCCTGCAGTTTCTGCTTCTGCCTGTGCATGGGGACACTTTGCACTTTGTTACGTTCCTGCTTGAGAAGTGACTCCAAGGGCTTGGAGTAGAGATTACCTCCTGTTTTGAAGCCTCAGGGACATCAAAGCCTTTACCAACCAGACCTGAGTCTACTTGCTGTGTACTTTTGCTTGCCAGAGGGTGCCATTCCGTTCCTGTACCCCTGGAAGGGAATCTCTGGAGAAAAATCAGTCTGGACAACAGCGTGCAATTTCGCAAAGGATGCCGTTGCCCGGAACAGCGACGCCGCTTGCCTGAGGCCGTGGATCTCGCTGAGTGCGACAAGTCCGACAACCCTGTGAGCTGACGCCGCTACCCCAGAACTGCAACGCTGCCTGCCCCGAGGCCATGGACCTCGTAGAAGTCAAATGACCCTGTAGGTCTCATGTTGCTGCAGCTGCTGATCCCGCCCAACTTCGCTGACACCAGAGTGTCATAAGTCCAACATCTATAAAGATCCAACGTCATCGCAGCGCCAGCGGCCCTGTGACCTCATCGCGACCCTGTGAGGTTGTCCCGCAGTACAATGACTTTGCCGGACTTCACATCTGCTGGAACCAAGGGACCGACTTCGCATCTGACACTGCTTTACCACCGCCGCATTATAGTGAGGACCCGACGCCACTGCATGATGCCGCTGTCCTTCTGCACCGTGGCACCGGAATCGTCGCCGCATTGGACCCTACGAAGCCGCTCTCCCCGACTCCGTGCACCGGCCTGTTTTCTGTTTGTTTCTTAAGGTACTTTACCTGGGGTGTCGAACGTCTCTGTAAACGGCACCATTATTGTCGCATTGTGGGAAACGACTCAGATACGCCGCCGCATAATACCAACATTCAGTAGTTGTGCCTCAAGGCACTGTTTTCCTGCTTTTAAGTGCTAAATTCATATTTTAACTGTATATTGTGGATTTTTGTCATATTTGGTCATGTTTATTTAGATAAAATAATAACTATTTTTCTAAACCTGTGTTGTGTCATTTTGTAGTGGTTCACTGTATTACTGTGTAGGTCTGTACAAATACTTAATACATTGTCTCTGAGGTAAGCCTGCCTGCTCGTGCCAAGCTACCAAGGAGGTCAGCTGGGGTTAACTGAGTATGATTCTCCTTTACCCTGACTAGAGTGAGGGTCCTTGCTTGGACAGGGGGTAACCTGACTGCCAACCAAAGACCCCATTTCTAACAGATGTTGAATTGGGTTTTGATTAGAAAAACTGTTGTTCTTTGGGATATGTGCATTATTTGAAAAATGTAACCACACCTGCTATTTTGTTCTTTACAAGTGAGCATGGTGCTTGGAAAAACTGTTATGAGCTTGTGACCTACTGCTCCTACAGAATGTTGCAAAGTACGTTACCATGGTAGCAGAGCTACCGGAGGATTGGGGGGGGGATACAAAAAACTAGACTGTGACTTTGTAGTTGCAATTCTACTGAGAAAAAAATATTTTAAAAGTGTTTTCATGTGAATAAAGTGTTTTATTGAAAGAGGGATATATATGGCAGTATTTGACAATATATTGAGAAAATGAAATTCGTACTCTTGTGTGGATCCGTAGATTGACCTGTGGATTTACACAGTGGGGGGGGGCACACTGAGCACCACAGAGGATCTGTAGATCCAGCAAAACGCAATATAGAATTGGGCTATCTATTGAGGAGTATTGGAAAGAGTTAGGTGTAAGATCCAATCAACAGATGTATAGCAAAACATAAATATGAAAGAGAGATTCTGATTTGCTTCGTGATTGAGTAGGTTGTTATTGATGGTTGCCTTGCATGGGAGTGGTGTACCATCCTTCTGCTTGGTTTTTGTGCTTTTTTTGTGAGAAGGAATTCTAACTGATACTGAGAGACAGCTATACAGAACAACAAACATACTTAACAGTGTGTAGTATAATGTATTTTAATGTAAAATGTGTTACTAGAGGAATAATTGTATATACGATGAATGTGAGTAAGTAGTATGTTCATAACAACTAAAAAAGAATACAAATAATAGGTGTCTGATAACAATAAGGAAAGGTAGAATAATCAGCAAAGAAAGATGACAGTTCCCTTTTAGCACATATATCTCAACCCTTAGGTAGGCTATAGGTTGGCCACAGAGCAGAGTAGTTTGTTATGAAGAGGTGAAACATGTTCTTCTCAGTTTAACTGAGTTACATATAGCCTTGCACGGCCTTATGCCCACATATATATGGACTCTGACATGCATACTGCAACTCATATTCCTATTAACAGGATAGAGCCACTGACACAGCCATTTAAACAATTAAAGGGCTGCTTATACATTCATGCATACAACCAGACAGCAGTTATGTTTACAATAGTATTGAAGGCAGTTGCACACACAGTTACATACCCCTCTAGTCACCATATTTACTTAAACATCTGGTAGCACACCCATAGAGGTACTGATATAGTCAGTCAGATATGTAGCCAAATACTGACACAAGCTACTCACGCATCAACACGAGTAGTCCTTTAAATAGAGCTCAGGCCTTCTACTGCACAACCTGGGTGTGAGGTTTTATTGTCCGCTCAACTTGCTATTAGAAAAGCTGCTTCACAGTCCTTAAACTGTCCTGTTACCACACAAAACTGAGCACTGAGCTAGGCTGTAGGTAGATCATAGAGCAGTTTTCTTTCAGGTTAAAACATGAAACATGTCCTTCTTAGTGTCACTGAGTTAGATGGCCACTTGCAGATTCCTATGCTCACTTATATATGCAGTGTCCCAACCATACTGCAACTTATATACCTATTAGGAAAAGGAAAGAATAACTGACACAGCCAGTCAGACACTGAGAGAGCTACTTATACATTCATCCACACACCCAGGCAGCAGTTATGTTTTCTAACTAGAGTTGGAACCAGTTGTGCACGCAGTTACATATCCCAGTACTTACTATATTTACTTAAATATCTGGTGGGATATTCATAGAGGAACTGAGACAGTCAGTCTGATATGAAGACAAATACTGGCAGAAACTACTCACCTATCCAGACAAGTGCAACTTTAAACATGGGTGAGGCCTACTGCTGCAGACTATGTGCCCTTTTATTATCAGCTCAAGTTCCAATTAGAAAGGCTGCTTGAGAATACTCAAACTATCCTTTTACTACAGAAAACTGAGCATTAAGCTAGTCTGTAGGTAGGTGATAGAGCAGGGTGCTTTGTGGTTAAAATATTAAACATGTCTTTCTAAGTTTCACTGAGTTAAAGTATCGCTTGCAGACTCCTAGGCTCACTTATATATACAGTGTCCAGGCCATACTGCTACACATATAACTATTAACAAAAGGAGAGAGCCATGGTCACAGCCACGCTCAAACTTTGAGAGGGCTGCTTATAGATTCATATGACACACCCAGACACAGTTATGTTTCCCATAATATGGGAGTCTGTTGCACACACAGTTACATACCCCTGTACTCGCCATATTTACTTAAATATTTGGTCGGACACTCATAGAGGTACTGATACAGTAAGTCAGATATGTGGATAAATACTGACACAACCTACTCACCTATCCAGACAAGTGCTACTTTATACATGGGTGAGGCCTACTGCTGCAGACTCACTATGCACTTTTATTGTCAGCTTGTCTTTCCATTAGAAAGGCTGCTTGAGAATCCTCAAATTATCCTTTGACTACAGACGATTGAGCACTCAGGAAGTCTGTAGGTAGATGGCAGAGCAGGGTGGTTTGTGCTTAAAGCATTAAACATATCCTTCTAAGTTTCACTGAGTTATAGATGCGCTGGCAGACTCCAATGCTCACCTATAAATGCAGTGTGGATGCTATACTGCTACACATATAGCAATTAATACTTATAGAAGTACTGATACACTCAGTCAGATATGTAGCCAAATACTAAAAAAAACTACTCAAACATGCAGACAAGTTTAAATATGGCTTAGGCCTACTACTGCACAATCTGGTTGTGCAGTTTTACTGCCAGCTCGACTTACCATTAGAAAGGCTGCTTGTCAATCCTTAAACTGTTTTACTACTGAAAGTTGAGTACTCAGCTAGGCTGTAGGTAGGCCATAGAGCAGGGTGCTTTGAAGTTAAAAGATTAAACATGTCCTTCTAAGTTTCACTGAGTTAGATGTGCACTTGCAGACTCCCATGCTCATTTATATATGCAGTGTACCAACCATACTGTAACTTATATACCCATTAACAAAAAGATAGAGGAACTGACACAGCCAGTCAGACACTGGGAGAGCAGCTTTTACATTCATCCACACACCCAGACAGCAGTTATTTTTCCAATAGTATGGGAGTCAGTTGCACATACAGTTACATACCCTTGTACTCACAATATTTACTTAAACATTTGATGGGACACTCATAGAGATAATGATACTGTAAATCAGATATGTAGATAAATACTAACACCACCTACTCACCTATCCAGACAAGTACTACTTTAAACATGGGTGAGGCCTACTGCTGCAGTCTCTGAGTGTGCACTTTTACGGTCAGCTTGAGTTCTCATTAGGAAGGCTGCTTGAGAATCCTCAAATGATCCTTTTACTACAGATAATTGAGCACTTGGGTAGTCTGTAGGTAGATGGTAGAGCAGAGTGGCTTGCACCTAAAACATTACACACATCCTTCTAAGTTTCACTGAGTTACAGATGCACTTACAGACTCCTATGCTCACTTATATATGCAGGATGGAGGCTATACTGCTGCTCATATAGGTATTAACAAAAGGACAGAGCCACTGACACAGCCACTCAGACACTGAGATGGCTGCCTCTAGATTCATACACACACCCAGACAGCAGTTATGTTTCCAGCAGTATTGCAGCCAGTTGCACACTCAGTTACATATCCCTGTACTTACCATAGTTACATAAATATCTGGTAGTATACTCATAGAGGTGCTGATACAGTCAGTCATGTATGTAGACACATACTGACACAACCTACTCACCTATCCAGACAAGTACTACTTTAGACAAGGGTGAGGGCTACTGCTGCAGACTGTGTATACTTTTAAGGTCAAAACGAGTTCCCATTAGAAAGGCTGCTTGAGAATCCTCAAATGATCCTTTTACTTCAGAAAACTGAGCACTCAGCTAGTCTGTAGGTAGGTGAGTTAGATGTGCACTTGCAGACTCCTGTGCTCAGTGTCCAGGCCATACTCAGTGTCCATGTCATACTGCTACTCATATACCTATTAACAAAAGAGGAGAGTCACTGACACAGCCACTCAGACAGTGAGAGGTCTGCTTATAGATTCATTTACACACCCAGACAGTTGTTTCTAATAGTATTGGGGTTAGTTGCACACACAGTTACATACCCCTGTACTAACCATATTTACTTTGACATTTGGGGGCAGATTTAAGGAAAGTGGCACTGCACCCGGGGCAGCGCCACTTTCCTTGCACCCCTTACCGCCACCATGTATAAGGTGTATCTAAAATATGGCACACCAGGGGGCAGGGTAGGGGGCAATTGCATCAAAATTTTTGATGCTATTGATGTACTGTTCAGGGTTGACACCAACATTTTTGCTCTAACCCTGAACAGTTCATAGGGGCCCATTGTAAACAATGGTGCACCCCCTTTTGACACCTGCTTCAAGCACTCAAGAAGAGGCACAAGAATTCTTGATGGTCCTACTTGGTATCTTAGAAAAAGAGATGGTACCTATTGATGAGCTATTTGTTACTCATGGCAGCACAACTGTCAACATTTTTCATTTTCTTCAAACAGAGAAATCAATTCAGAACAATTTATCTACTTAACTGTAGCAGACTGTAAAACTATCTTTTTTGAGAAATTTTTAAAGATGCATCATCGAGCAACACCTGCACAAAACTTAAGTCAGATCTTCTATCAACTTTGAACGTAAGAAGAACTGGCAAGTATATCATCTTAATACTACAGTGATGCAATGCAGATGTAACTAAACTAGAAACTCAAATTACAAATTTTAAAGCTAGACAAATCTCTATTTCTGGTAAAAAATAAACCTGTAAAGCCATTATTTTTCATGAAGGAGTCAATCTTACATCTGGACACTACACCATCTACTTAAAAAATACAGCTTGATGGACAGAGTGTAATGATAGCAACCTTACATTTAAGCAGAGATTACCCTATAAACTACCAAATTCTTACCTTCTCTTTCTTGAACCAAAATTCTAAGGAGGATTACTGCTGAAGAAATGGAATAGTACACTCCTGGGTCTTCTAAAACAACAAGTTAAGACATGATACAGCCTTCCAAGGGTGATGTTTCATAATGGATTCTAAATCTTGAAATGTACTTACTCTTGCAAGAAAATGAGATATAGCACTAAATAAAAACACAGATTACAAACTACAAACCAGGACAAAGACATACTGAAGAGAAAAAGAAATAATGCTAAACTTATGTTTGAAGAAAACCTGGAGAAATATAAAAAAAAATTACACAATGGATATACTCTCCTCCTGTTTAATGATTGAGCAGATATAATGACATTATATCACCTTCCAAGGGGGATGTCTTTATATATCTTTTCACCTACCACTATCATTCATATACATTAATTGTAATATAAAACTATAATATACATTATATTATTTAACAAGTATAGGTAAAACAGGTAAATATTTGTAGTGAGCGTGATGCATAGTTATGTTAATTTGGAATAACATGATTTGTATGTATGTTGTTTTTTTTTTTTACAATCTAAATTGTTGTTTTTCCCTCCCACTGTTCAAGAATGAGTATATATACACCCTTCATTTGTAGTGGAAAAATATGGAAGCTGATAACAGTGAAGGAAGAGACTACAACATCATTAAACAACATGTATAGTTGCTATACAACTATATCAATTTCTTGTCCTTTATTTTTAACAATAGCATTTTTATTACAGAGTATGAACCTTTAATAGAGATATTTATAATATGAAATTTTAACTTACATTTGTTTTCTTTCTCTCTCCACAGTTTAAAGTACATACACTGACACACCCAGACACACAGTGATTCATACACTAACACAGCCAGGCACACAGTGATTCATACATTAACACAGCCAGGCATACACTGATACACACTGCTACACCCAGACACACACTGATACGTGAACTGACAGATCCACATACACACGCTTGCATCCACTAACACACCCAGTCACACACTGATGCATAGGATTATACACTCAGGCACACACTTATGCAAAGACCAACACACCCAGCCACACACTGATAGAGACACTAACATACACAGGCGCACACTGATGCATACATTAACACACCCAGACAGACACTCATGCAAACACTGATACACCCAAGCACACATTGATGCATACACTAACACATTCACAAACTGACACATACAGTTACACACCCAGGCACACACTCATTTATACACTGACACACCATGGCATACACTGGCACATCCAGGCATGAACTATTGCATACACTGATACACCCAGATACACATTCATGCAAATACAGATACACCCAAACACACATTTATGCATATACTAACACACTCAGACATACACTGATGCATGCAGCAACACACCCAGGCACACGCTCATTTATACACTGACACACCCTGGCATACTGGCACGCATACACTGACACAACCCCTGGCACAAACTCATGCATACACTGACACACCCAGACATACACTCACGCAAACACTGATACACCCAAGCACATATAGATGCTTACACTAACACATACAGTCTCACACCCAGGCACACACTCATGCATACACTGACACACCCAGGCACACCCTTATTTATACACTGACACACCCGGGCATACAGACGTGCATACTCTAATACCCAGGCAAACACTCAGGCATACACTGACACACCCAGACACACACTCATGCAAACACTGATACACCTAAGCACACATTGAAGCATACACTAACACACTCAGGCACACACTGATGCATCCAGGCATACACTTATTATTTATACATAAATACAATCATATAGTCAATACTGTACACAGAGACATACACAGGCACACAATAATGAGATGGACACAGCTCTTCATAGAAAATATGGCGGTTCTAACAATAACTTCGTTTAAAAACAAATTCAGAACCAATGTGTTTTTTGGGGAGGGCACTATGTAGAATGCAAAACCTGCAAACGACCAAACTGCACTCAAAAAATTACATACTGTTAAAGATTAGTGTTTTGAAATACTATAATGAAAAGAAAAAAAAAATCAACAGTAATGACTTTTCACCTTCTCCAACATGGTTATAATGTCATCATTTCTTCTAACAAAAAAGTTATTGGTATTTGCCACAGTACCTAACCATGTCTTTTAGTTCACTGCAAGTTTTTGGAATTGTAATCTGAGCAGGTGTTTGTCCCAGGCCAGATGTTGATGGACCAGGATCAGCTGCAGTGGTGGCTCTCTCCATCACCATCCTCTAATATGCATGTTGATGGCTGCTCTTCACGTGTTTCCACATCGATGATGTGCCATAACTATATTTCTTAAGAGTGCCTCTGGAAAGCTGTTTCCCACACAGCTTACCTTGTATATATCTAGCACACATCCTCTTCTCTCATGATGGCACACTAAACCAGACCCAAACATCACTCTTTTTTCTAGGTGAAGACCCCTTTTCATGTACATTATCTAGTCTGGTGCCTGAGAAACAGCTGGAACATTGGCTTCTGGCATTATTTCTGTACAGCTAAATGTTTTGCACATTTCTCTACCAACATATAATATAAATGTGCCAGTATTGGATGTGGCATTTTGAAAAGTTGGATATGGTTTATATTAACCAAGAGAAAGACAGATTTTGTATTTGATACTGAGGGACTCCGTGGATTCCGCCGCACTCAGTGGATTCGCTGAGTGTTAAAACAACTCATTTGTGCACAAGAATTAAACAGAATCATTTATAAAGTTTGGAACATGTCCAGCCATATGGTATAGTTTAATTTAGAGGCTCCCATATACATAAAATCATTTTTTAACAGTTTGGGGAATCCGTGGCTCAGAATCCCTGGACTTGTTTACATCACGTGATAGGAACAAAAATGAGAATTCAACCATCTTACAATCTGCGGTTCCGAGGAGGATCCGCAGATTTGAAAAAAAAAAAATAATAATAATAATAATAATACAGTAATTATTATAGTTATGTGTAAATGTTATCAATTGTGTATTATTGTTTTACCAATTTAATTTCTTTTCTTTCTTTGCATTTTGCCCTCATTCTCCGTACTTTGCTTTCCATCTTTTTCCTCTATTAAGTGTATTATGTCCTTCCCTTTCTCAAATTTTCACTGCTTTCTCCTTGCTTGGATGAACTAACATATCATAATTAACATTAGTTTATGTTAAAAATCCCTAGAAATTCACTAAAACACAAAGGTTACAGGGACGTTATAGTTAGGAAATAGAATTTTTTTAAAAGATAGAAATTCACTGAAAAAAACAAAGGTTACAGGGACCTTATAGTTAGGTACTGAAGTTACTTGAACAGAACCATAGAAATTCAGCAGTTATAATTAACAGTCCTAGCTACAACTTAGGTCCCGCAATGCACTGCTTGTGACCTCAATTATTACATCACTGATGACATGATCAGTGACATCACTGATGACAACCCAAATGAGATCACTGATGACATAATCCAGTCTAAGTGTATAAACATTTTTTACTAGAGATAAAGGTAAATATCAAGGTACTGCATGAGTTAAATTAGTAGTCTTACAGTTAGAAAATAGAATTTAAGAAACCGTAGAAAGACACTGAAAAAAACAAAGGTTACAGGGAGCTCAAAAACGACTGAACGGATTCACACCAAATAAAAGGGTTGCTTTCTGGACCAAGAGCTACCTTTCTGTCAAATTTGGTGTAGTTCAGTCTAATGGTTTGGGTGCTATGCCTAATCAAAATCCCTATCGTAAAATGCATGGGGAAAAAGTGTCTTGGGACCCCCCTTTTTCTTCGCTCCCACTTGACGGATCACCCCGAAACTTTCCAGACAGACACTGAAGTGATTGGCGTATTTTCCTGGAACATTTTGTGAAGACTCATCAAATGGCACCAAAGTTATTAGCAAAACAAAAAACATTTTTTTCCATGGAAACTAGGTCCTAACTATAACTACCTAGTGGCAACTGCCATTAGGTTATTCATATATATATATATATATATATATATATATATATATATATATATATATCTATATATATATATAAGAAAGAAGACAACACTAGGAAAATGTTGCCTAGTGAAGACGCACACTCAGGAATTTGCAAACTAATAGTATTTATTCACACAACACGTTTCGGCTGTCTAGCAGCCTTGTTCACGTGTATAGTTCCAACATTGTAAACCAGATTTAAATACACATCTACATATAAACAAAGAAACAGGACTGCATATATTATACAGATAGAAATAGAAATAGAAACAGGACTACATTATTTTAGATATTCAAATAATAGTACTTGGTAATAGCATCCATGGAAAACAGGAGCAGTAAAGGATAAATAGTAAGAGATGAAACAACCTTGTTCTCCATATATAAATACATAAATACATAAATACATAAATAAATACATAAATATCTATCCATCTATAAAACAATAATACTAATGAATATTAGATATTCAATAATAAACATTTATCCATTTATAAAATTCATCAATGACATCTTACTGCGGTATATCCTCAAATCATAATTGTATTAGATGATACTAATTAGTTAAACCATAAATAGGTATAAAATATCAATATAAATATAAATACGGCTCATATATAAATATATATATTTTCTGTCTAAAACAATTCACTATTTAATACAATCTTATTTTTTACATATATTTAATATAATACAGAGACCTGTATTCGATCTTTCTCCTACTTACAACGAACTAATTTATCTTTTTCATAACCTGATTCTACCACAGTATCGATACTATATATCTATCTTCATATCATAAAGGGACACAAACCCTTTATCTCCCCCTGTTCCAATTCATAATGCCAAAACATAATCAGTACTGATTCTCTATAGCTCCTGTCAATATCACCCAAGATTGATTATAAGATAGAATCAGGAATCCATCCGGACCCATCCATTCTAAGAAAGACATTGAAGTGATAAAAATGAATAAAATTCAATCTATGCAGTATAATCATTGGTAGAGGAAGCATTCAAACCAAACTGGCAATACTAAAATACAGTTAAGAGATTACATTTCTTATATCCTAATCAATTTTCCAACTTAATCATCAAACAAGTGAGTATTCAGCTCCTCCCCAATGTTCAAACCCCCAGGTGTCTTAGTTTCTAAATCTAAAATATATTTGGATTCTTTTGTGCGTAAAGTCAACTCTCTATTCCCCCCTCTATGATGTACTGGCACGTGTTCAATACCAAAATAAGACAATAAGGTAACATCAGAATTATGAAAATCCTGAAAATGTCTAGCTACTGGGTAGTGAGGATCTTTCAATTTGATAGCACGCATATGTTCAAGAATAAGTTTTTTCACTATGTGTTTTGTACTTCCCACATACCACAGCTGACAAGGGCATTCCAATACATAGATGGTAAATGGAGTACTACATGTTATGAACTGTTTGATTTGTCTGTTCATCCCTGGCTTTCTTGTAGAATACTCCTTTCTACTTGCACTATTTCGACAGGCTTTACAATGACCACAGGGAAAGAATCCTTGTAAATTATGTTCCTTAACATGAGAAATAAGAGAGACATCATTTGATCTCAACATATCGTGAAGGTTACGACCTCTTCTATAGGTGATCGAAGGCCATTTTTGAATTTCTTTGCCAATAATCGGATCACTCTTCAAAATTTTCCATTGTTTAGAAATAATCTTCTTAATCTGGGTAGTGTCCTCATTGTAGGTTAAGATCAATCTGATGTCATCATTATTTTCATTTACCTCTTTAACCTTATTATCAAAGAGAGTATGGATTCTTTCAACCTTTTTGATTTTCTCAGTAGCCATTTTGATTACCCAATTCGGGTAACCTCTTTGTCTAAACCTAGCAACCATGTCTTTCTGTTCTCTTTCAAATGCCTCATCTGTATTGCTTATTCGTTTAGCCCTCAGTAGTTCTCCATACGGGATACTCCATTTTAGTTTGTCTGGATGTCCACTCGTGGCATGCAATAAGCTGTTTCCTGCTGTAGTTTTTCGGAAAAGTTCAGTATGGATCATCTTATCTCTAATCATGAATTTAGTATCCAAAAATTCAATAGACGAATGACTTATATTATATGTTAGTCTAATATTATAATCATTGTCATTGAGTTTCTTGATAAAATGTTTGGCCTCATTCTCAGAGCCTTTCCAAATTATGAACAAGTCATCAATATATCTAAGCCACAATGTGACCTGATTAATCTCAGAATATTTCTCTTCATCTTTGAAAATGCCTTCTTCCCACAGGCCTAAGAACAGGCAAGCAAAACTGGGAGCAAAGCAAGTTCCCATTGCGGTCCCCAGAACTTGTTTATACAGCTGAATATCAAATAAAAAAATATTGTTTGTCAAGCAGTATGTTATCATCTCGAGGATCATATCTGTATGTGCTAAGTATCGTAAAGACCTTGTATGTAGGAAATGTCTGCACGCTTTGACACCCATCTCATGATCAATGATGGTATATAATGAATTAACATCTAGGGATATAAGTAGAAAGTCGTTCTCCCAAACAATGCCTTCTAGTTTGCCTAAAAAATCTTTAGTATCTTGCACATAAGAGGGTAAACTCATAACAAAATCCCTCAGAAAGAAATCCACATATTTGGATACGTTTTTCAAAGCATTACCACAAGAGGATACTATTGGTCTTCCCGGAGGATTAACTGTGTTTTTATGTATTTTGGGGAGAATATAGAAGATCGGTAATTTAGGAAAGTCATTTTTCAGGAAGCAGTATTCTTCCCATAGTAATAGGCCTTTATCTTTCCATTCTGCCAAAAGCTGCCATATTCCTAGAATACTATTAGTATATACTTCTTTGCTCACGACTTTATAATATTGTTTATTGCTCAATTGTCGCATAACTTCATCAATATATCTTTGTCACTTCCAAAGGATTATATTACCTCCCTTATCTGCTGGACAGATCATAGTATCATCGTCTTCTGCCAATCGTCTAATACAGTAGTCTCATTTTGGTTATGTGTCATATTGGTGTTACTTCTAGGTTTGAACCATGTTCGATGTCGAAAATGTAAAAGATCCTGAACTGCCATATCATAAAAGGTATCAATACTATTGTGGTTCATATTCGGAAAAAATGTCGACTTAGGTTTGAAGCCAGACGAAATTGCATGATCGTAAACAACACCCAATTCATCTAAAGTGTGATATAAATTATTTTCTTTATTCTGTATACTCTGTTCCTGTTCTAACTCATGAAGGGTTATCAAGGTATCTGCATCATTGATAATTAGGCCATGTTCATCAATATCATGACTTATAGATGGTTCTACACTAATGGCAGTATTCCCTTTCAATTTAAACCATTTTTTTAGTTTCAATTTTCTGATAAACTTGAACAGATCAATACGAGTTTCAGCATAATTAAATCGTGTAGTTGGACAGAAGGAGAGACCTAAACAAAGTGTTTTCTTATCATCCTCAGTTAGAAGATGTTCTGATAAATTAATAATCGTCTTATTTATCGTTTCAGTATCCATTACACTACTACATTGGAGCCGTTCGTTGATGTTGCACCTCGCTCCAAATTTTGATCTCTTCTTATTGCGGTTTCTAATTCTCTCTCTCCTCTTCTGACTCCGGCTCGTCTTCCCCTTCGACCTGTTGGTCTGCCTCTGTAGATCTGTCCCTCTCCTTTCTGTTTGTATGATACCTGCCTGCCGCGCCTTAACAGGCGGTATTCGTCTAAAAAAGTGGCCGGTTTACTGGTAATTTCAACATTAGAAACTTCACTATCTGTTGAACTCAAAGAGTCAGATTCCCGGACACTATCATGTTCACTTTCAGAGGTTGAAGGCTGAACCACAGGCATAGAAGAATTTGAGCCTGATCTATACAAGTGATCGTATTTCCTACTAAATGTTAGGATCCTTCCGCTTTCATAGTCACCTATATCCCTATGAAGTTTTTGTTGTTTTTTAATCTTTATATCATCTTCATATTTCTTCAATTTCACTTTCATAGATTCAAGAAAACGTGAAATGATTTATTTTTATTATCCTAACTTACTGGCAAAATCCTCTTTTGTTTTCTTAATATCAGTTAACAAGGTTTCTCTATCACGCCATGTGTATTTGACCAAAATTTCCAGCATATGTTTAGAGCTAACGGCCGAGTTATCCGCCCATTCTTTCAACATTTCAGAATTGGGTGACTCATATACAGGTGTAATAAAGATTCTTAGTCCTCTCGGGACCATACCTTGATCAATATAATTCTGCAGTGACGTGGCTTCCCACCATTTAGATATTTCCTGTTTACACAATTTTTCCAATTTATGTAGTAGTGTATTTAAATCACTATTACCCCCCATATCATTCACAGACAAATGTCCTCTCATAGCAGTTTTAGCAAATAACGCCTGAGCAGCCATTTTTCTCTCATTGTCGATGTCATCATCCATAATGTTGATAATAGTACACATCCAAATATACAAAAAATAATAAAAAAACGATATCACTAAACTACTATATTCCAATACCAATTGCATCAAATATACACTATACAAAATATACAAAATTGCAAAAAACCCCGGGCAAAATGCCCAGTTCCCCTTGCCGTAACTCGTTAGGTAAAAGAATATATATCTTTTTATTTATTATAATTATTCTCTTTTACCCTCTTGGAAGTCCATTCTTCCCATTCTAGACAGTACACCATTTGTATCAAAAAGGACCCATGAAAGGTACAACTAAGGTGGTCAACAGGTATACATCCGTAAAAAATTGCGCCAGAATAACAGGTTTCGCTGATCACAACTCGCTGCTAGCATATAACATAATTATGATATTTGGTGTCCAAGTCACCTATATATTAATCCATAGAAAAACTTGAATAGTACCATATACGCTAATTATCATCGAAAGCAACCTGCTCTCCGTAATGTCCCTCCGAATCTCCGATCCTGGGCAAAAGCCCAATTCAACCAAAATGGAAAATGTTCGAAGATATGGAAAGTGGATACAATGTCTCACCGTTCTTTTACTTTGTACAGGACCGCAACTGGCTGCTTTTCTCAAAGTTCTGGCTTATTTTCTCAAGATGCTGCTCACGAAGTTGTCCAGAAATGAAAAAAATGAAAAAATAAATATGAAAAAATAAATATGAAAAAATAAATTAAAAATGAGTCCCGGGATACTCCTGAATTGGTGCCGTTCCAGAAAGCCGAAGCCTTGCCCCCACTCTCGGTCCCTGGGACCGGCGGCTGACAAATACCCGTACCGCACCCAGTAGAGCTGGATCACAGCCGTCCGGTAACCTCCAGCACCCCTCGCGGCTCCATTTTGTTCAAAGTCGAAACCAAATTCAAGGGGGCGGACAATAACCTCTTTAGAAATCACCAGACTGATCCACAGCGCACTCGTAAACCCAGCCGGCAGTCCAAACAAACCAACTGCTCTCGAGATTGCGCTCTTCCGGTGACCCACTTCACGTAATTCCAATATTCAAATATCTAAGAACTCCGTAGCTGTATAGAATGCGGTTTTGATGAACACAATCGGTCTCGGAAGGCCAAATATCACGGAAAGTCTCGGAAGGCCAAATATCACAGGTACCACTTCACGGATTCCAAAAATACACCAAATGGGCAAGTCATCCGGAACGGATGTAAACGAGAAATCGGCCGGTCTGGTGGAACCCAAAACGAACTGCACAAAAACAAAACGCTCACTATCGGGTTCCTGAAGACCCGTGAGGAGTGGTGCGTCGAGAACCGGCAGAGCACTCCGTTTTTTTTAAAACATAAGAAAGAAGACAACACTAGGAAAATGTTGCCTAGTGAAGACGCACACTCAGGAATTTGCAAACTAATAGTATTTATTCACACAACGCGTTTCAGCTGTCTAGCAGCCTTGTTCACGTGTATAGTTCCAACATTGTAAACCAGATTTAAATACACATCTACATATAAACAAAGAAACAGGACTGCATATACTATACAGATAGAAATAGAAATAGAAACAGGACTACATTATTTTAGATATTCAAATAATAGTACTTGGTAATAGCATCCATGGAAAACAGGAGCAGTAAAGGATAAATAGTAAGAGATGAACCAACCTTGTTCTCCATATATAAATACATAACTACATAAATACCTAAATAAATACATAAATATCTATCCATCTATAAAACAATACTACTAATGAATATTAGATATTCAATAATAAACATTTATCCATTTATAAAATTCATCAATGACATCTTACTGCGGTATATCCTCAAATCATAATTGTATTAGATGATACTAATTAGTTAAACCATAAATAGGTATAAAATATCAATAGAAATATAAATACGGCTCATATATAAATATATATATTTTCTGTCTAAAACAATTCACTATTTAATACAATCTTATTTTTTACATATATATAATATAATACAGAGACCTGTATTCGATCTTTCTCCTACTTACAACAAACTAATTTATCTTTTTCATAACCTGATTCTACCACAGTATCAATACTATATATCTATCTTCATATCATAAAGGGACACAAACCCTTTATCTCCCCCTGTTCCAATTCATAATACCAAAACATAATCAGTACTGATTCTCTATAGCTCCTGTCAATATCACCCAAGATTGATTATAAGATAGAATCAGTAATCCATCCGGACCCATCCATTCTAAGAAAGACATAGAAGTGATAAAAATGAATAAAATTCAATCTATGAAGTATAATCATTGGTAGAGGAAGCATTCAAACCAAACTGGCAATACTAAAATACAGTTAAGAGATTAAATTTCTTATATCCTAATCAATTTTCCAACTTAATCATCAAACAAGTGAGTATTCAGCTCCTCCCCAATGTTCAAACCCCCAGGTGTCTTAGTTTCTAAATCTAAAATATATTTGGATTCTTTTGTGCGTAAAGTCAACTCTCTATTCCCCCCTCTATGGTGTACTGGCACGTGTTCAATACCAAAATAAGACAATAAGGTAACATCAGAATTATGAAAATCCTGAAAATGTCTAGCTACTGGGTAGTGAGGATCTTTCAATTTGATAGCACGCATATGTTCGAGAATACGTTTTTTCACTATGTGTTTTGTACTTCCCACATACCACAGCTGACAAGGGCATTCCAATACATAGATGGTAAATGGAGTACTACATGTTATGAACTGTTTGATTTGTCTGTTCATCCCTGGCTTTCTTGTAGAATACTCCTTTCTACTTGCACTATTTCGACAGGCTTTACAATGACCACAGGGAAAGAATCCTTGTAAATTATGTTCCTTAACATGAGAAATAAGAGAGACATCATTTGATCTCAACATATCGTGAAGGTTACGACCTCTTCTATAGGTGATCGAAGGCCATTTTTGAATTTCTTTGCCAATAATCGGATCACTCTTCAAAATTTTCCATTGTTTAGAAATAATCTTCTTAATCTGGGTAGTGTCCTCATTGTAGGTTAAGATCAATCTGATGTCATCATTATTTTCATTTACCTCTTTAACCTTATTATCATAGAGAGTATGGATTCTTTCAATCTTTTTGATTTTCTCAGTAGCCATTTTGATTACCCAATTCGGGTAACCTCTTTGTCTAAACCTAGCAACCATGACTTTCTGTTCTTCTGGCGCAATTGTTTACGGATGTATACCTGTTGACCACCTTAGTTGTACCTTTCATGGGTCCTTTTTGATACAAATGGTGTACTGTCTAGAATGGGAAGAATGGACTTCCAAGAGGGTAAAAGAGAATAATTATAATAAATAAAAAGATATATATTCTTTTACCTAACGAGTTACGGCAAGGGGAACTGGGCATTTTGCCCGGGGGTTTTTGCAATTTTGTATATTTTGTATAGTGTATATTTGATGCAATTGGTATTGGAATATAGTAGTTTAGTGATATAGTTTTTTATTATTTTTTGTATATTTGGATGTGTACTATTATCAACATTATGGATGATGACATCGACAATGAGAGAAAAATGGCTGCTCAGGCGTTATTTGCTAAAACTGCTATGAGAGGACATTTGTCTGTGAATGATATGGGGGGTAATAGTGATTTAAATACACTACTACATAAATTGGAAAAATTGTGTAAACAGGAAATATCTAAATGGTGGGAAGCCACGTCACTGCAGAATTATATTGATCAAGGTATGGTCCCGAGAGGACTAAGAATCTTTATTACACCTGTATATGAGTCACCCAATTCTGAAATGTTGAAAGAATGGGCGGATAACTCGGCCGTTAGCTCTAAACATATGCTGGAAATTTTGGTCAAATACGCATGGCGTGATAGAGAAATCTTGTTAACTGATATTAAGAAAATAAAAGAGGATCTTGGCAGTAAGTTAGGAAAAGAAAAAGAAATCATTTCACGTTTTCTTGAATCTATGAAAGTGAAATTGAAGAAATATGAAGATGATATAAAGAATTAAAAAACAACAAAAACTTCATAGGGATATAGGTGACTATGAAAGCGGAAGGATCCTAACATTTAGTAGGAAATACGATCACTTGTATAGATCAGGCTCAAATTCTTCTATGCCTGTGGTTCAGCCTTCAACCTCTGAAAGTGAACATGATAGTGTCCGGGAATCTGACTCTTTGAGTTCAACAGATAGTGAAGTTTCTAATGTTGAAATTACCAGTAAACCGGCCACTTTTTTAGACGAATACCGCCTTTTAAGGCGCGGCAGGCAGGTATCATACAAACAGAAAGGAGAGGGACAGAACTACAGAGGCAGACCAACAGGTCGAAGGGGAAGACGAGCCGGAGTCAGAAGAGGAGAGAGAGAATTAGAAACCGCAATAAGAAGAGATCAAAATTTGGAGCGAGGTGCAACATCAACGAACAGCTCCAATGTAGTAGTGTAATGGATACTGAAACGATAAATAAGACGATTATTAATTTATCAGATCATCTTCTAACTGAGGATGATAAGAAAACACTTTGTTTAGGTCTCTCCTTCTGTCCAACTACACGATTGAATTATGCTGAAACTCGTATTGATCTGTTCAAGTTTATCAGAAAATTGAAACTAAAAAAATGGTTTAAATTGAAAGGGAATACTGCCATTAGTGTAGAACCATCTATAAGTCATGATATTGATGAACATGGCCTAAATATCAGTGATGTAGATACCTTGATAACCCTTCATGAGTTAGAACAGGAACAGAGTATACAGAATAAAGAAAAGAATTTATATCACACTTTAGATGAATTGGGTGTTGTTTACGATCATGCAATTTCGTCTGGCTTCAAACCTAAGTCGACATTTTTTCCAAATATGAACCACAATAGTATTGATACCTTTTATGATATGGCAGTTCAGGATCTTTTACATTTTCGACATCGAACATGGTTCAAACCTAGAAGTAACACCAATAGGACACATAACCAAAATGAGACTACTGTATTAGACGATTGGCAGAAGACGATGATACTATGATCTGTCCAGCAGATAAGGGAGGTAATATAATCCTTTGGAAGTGACAAAGATATATTGATGAAGTTATGCGACAATTGAGCAATTAACAATATTATAAAGTCGTGAGCAAAGAAGTATATACTAATAGTATTCTAGGAATATGGCAGCTTTTGGCAGAATGGAAAGATAAAGGCCTATTACTATGGGAAGAATACTGCTTCCTGAAAAAGGACTTTCCTAAATTACTGATCTTCTATATTCTCCCCAAAATACATAAAAACACAGTTAATCCTCCGGGAAGACCAATAGTATCCTCTTGTGGTAATGCTTTGGAAAACGTATCCAAATATGTGGATTTCTTTCTGAGGGATTTTGTTATGAGTTTACCCTCTTATGTGCAAGATACTAAAGATTTTTTAGGCAAACTAGAAGGCATTGTTTGGGAGAACGACTTTCTACTTATATCCCTAGATGTTAATTCATTATATACCATCATTGATCATGAGATGGGTGTCAAAGCGTGCAGACATTTCCTACATACAAGGTCTTTACGATACTTAGCACATACAGATATGATCCTCGAGATGATAACATACTGCTTGACAAACAATATTTTTTTATTTGATGGTCAGCTGTATAAACAAGTTCTGGGGACTGCAATGGGAACTTGCTTTGCTCCCAGTTTTGCTTGCCTGTTCTTAGGCCTGTGGGAAGAAGGCATTTTCAAAGATGAAGAGAAACATTCTGAGATTAATCAGGTCACATTGTGGCTTAGATATATCGATGACTTGTTCATAATTTGGAAAGGCTCTGAGAATGAGGCCAAACATTTTATCAAGAAACTCAATGACAATGATTATAATATTAGACTAACATATAATATAAGTCATTCTTCTATTGAATTTTTGGATACTAAAGTCATGATTAGAGATAAGATGATCCATACTGAACTTTTCTGAAAAACTACAGCAGGAAACAGCTTATTGCATGCCACGAGTGGACATCCAGACAAACTAAAATGGAGTATCCCGTATGGAGAACTACTGAGGGCTAAACGAATAAGCAATACAGATGAGGCATTTGAAAGAGAACAGAAAGACATGGTTGCTAGGTTTAGACAAAGAGGTTACCCGAATTGGGTAATCAAAATGGCTACTGAGAAAATCAAAAAGGTTGAAAGAATCCATACTCTTTTTGATAATAAGGTTAAAGAGGTAAATGAAAATAATGATGACATCAGATTGATCTTAACCTACAATGAGGACACTACCCAGATTAAGAAGATTATTTCTAAACAATGGAAAATTTTGAAGAGTGATCCGATTATTGGCAAAGAAATTCAAAAATGGCCTTCGATCACCTATAGAAGAGGTCGTAACCTTCACGATATGTTGAGATCAAATGATGTCTCTCTTATTTCTCATGTTAAGGAACATAATTTACAAGGATTCTTTCCCTGTGGTCATTGTAAAGCCTGTCGAAATAGTGCAAGTAGAAAGGAGTATTCTACAAGAAAGCCAGGGATGAACAGACAAATCAAACAGTTCATAACATGTAGTACTCCATTTACCATCTATGTATTGGAATGCCCTTGTCAGCTGTGGTATGTGGGAAGTACAAAACACATAGTGAAAAAACGTATTCTCGAACATATGCGTGCTATCAAATTGAAAGATCCTCACTACCCAGTAGCTAGACATTTTCAGGATTTTCATAATTCTGATGTTACCTTATTGTCTTATTTTGGTATTGAACACCTGCCAGTACATCATAGAGGGGGGAATAGAGAGTTGACTTTACGCACAAAAGAATCCAAATATATTTTAGATTTAGAAACTAAGACACCTGGGGGTTTGAACATTGGGGAGGAGCTGAATACTCACTTGTTTGTTGATTAAGTTGGAAAATTTATTAGGATATAAGAAATGTAATCTCTTAACTGTATTTTAGTATTGGCAGTTTGGTTTGAATGCTTCCTCTACCAATGATTATACTGCATAGATTGAATTTTATTCATTTTCATCACTTCTATGTCTTTCTTAGAATGGATGGGTCCGGATGGATACCTGTTTCTATCTTATAATCAATCTTGGGTGATATTGACAGGAGCTATAGAGAATCAGTACTGATTATGTTTTGGCATTATGAATTGGAACAGGGGGAGATAAAGGGTTTGTGTCCCTTTATGATATGAAGATAGATATATAGTATCAATACTGTGGTAGAATCAGGTTATGAAAAAGATAAATTAGTTCGTTGTAAGTAGGAGAAAGATCGAATACAGGTCTCTGTATTATATTATATATATGTAAAAAATAAGATTGTATTAAATAGTGAATTGTTTTAGACAGAAAATATATATATTTATATATGAGCCGTATTTATATTTATATTGATATTTTATACCTATTTATGGTTTAACTAAGTAGTATCATCTAATACAATTATGATTTGAGGATATACCGCAGTAAGATGTCATTGATGAATTTTATAAATGGATAAATGTTTATTATTGAATATCTAATATTCATTAGTATTATTGTTTTATAGATGGATAGATATTTATGTATTTATTTAGGTATTTATGTATTTATGTATTTATATATGGAGAACAAGGTTGTTTCATCTCTTACTATTTATCCTTTACTGCTCCTGTTTTCCATGGATGCTATTACCAAGTACTATTATTTGAATATCTAAAATAATGTAGTCCTGTTTCTATTTCTATTTCTATCTGTATAGTATATGCAGTCCTGTTTCTTTGTTTATATGTAGATGTGTATTTAAATCTGGTTTACAATGTTGGAACTATACACGTGAACAAGACTGCTAGACAGCCGAAACGCGTTGTGTGAATAAATACTATTAGTTTGCAAATTCCTGAGTGTGCGTCTTCACTATGCAACATTTTCCTAGTGTTGTCTTCTTTCTTATGTTTTAAAAAAAACGGAGTGCTCTGCCGGTTCTCGACGCACCACCCCTCACGGGTCTTCAGGAACCCGATAGTGAGCGTTTAGTTTTTGTGCATATATATATATATATATATATAAAATAGCATTAAAACCGATAGAAATTCATTGAAAATAAACAAGGGTTACAGAGACATTTTAGTTAGGCTCAGATTACACTCCTACAAAACCACCTGAAATCCAGCATTTGTAGTTAGAGTTATTTCAAGCAATTATAGCTTGTTGCCTAGGGTAACTATAACTTACACTCCCATCATGCAGTTTTCTCTTTAATAATTTGACTTCTAATGTTTCATTGATATTTGTATTCACATTATAAAAGTTGTCATGAGTGCTGTTATATCATGGGTAATTCCAGTGCATTGCAAGGTCACGAGTTATAGTTCCTTAGGCCACAAGTCTGGGCTTTCCAATGCTATT
Source organism: Pleurodeles waltl (assembly GCF_031143425.1). Taxonomy (NCBI): domain Eukaryota; kingdom Metazoa; phylum Chordata; class Amphibia; order Caudata; family Salamandridae; genus Pleurodeles; species Pleurodeles waltl. The sequence goes on from NC_090444.1 coordinate 640,510,169, forward strand.
GGGACACAATAAGTGTACAATTTTGTGTTGTCTGCACAATGCTGAGCAGATTGTAAATTGCTTTTTCCTCTGGTACAACATTAAGGGCCTGATTTGGAACTCTGAGGACGGGTTACTCCATCACAATGGTGATGGATATCGCGTCCACTAAAATCTAAATTTCATTCTATCCTATGGGATTTTGATTTCGGTGGATGGGATGTCCGTCACTGTTATGAAGGGGTAACCCATACACTGAGTTCTAGATCAGGCCCTAAATCTCCCACACACGCATGTTTTCAGGGTGATCAGGGAATTGAGGTGGCTTATCCAAGTTTCAGATATACCCTGCTTGCGCACTCTCACCTGCTACAGCGCTGTGCCCAATGAAAATCCACATATATATTCTTAATCATAAAATATGAAGAGAAGTCCAGGTTCGGGGTCATTCATTTTGGGTCCCTCATCCTTCTTAAATCATAATACCCTAGTGCACACAATGTGTACTGTAACAATGCATTTTTCTCAAGATTGTTTCCAAACATCTTCACAACTTAACATCAGCTAGCAAGTGAAACACTTTCTTACTTCCCTCTCTGCCCTCAGAGAACAGTGTGTATCTATGCAACAATTGATTTGCACTGCCCCATTTGTACGGGTGTATCTGCGTTCTGTATTTTAGGGTCAGGTGTACAATGCTTATTAGCAATTGCAAATGGACCGATTCACAGAATCGGGCTGTTTGTGACTGTTAAAAAGCTCTTTGGTATGTACAAAGGCCCTATTTGCAATATGGTAACCTATTACAGAAACATAAATATGGTTTGCGGGTCAGTATCACAAAGTAGAGTCTTTAGGGTATCCCTTCCTAATACATAATTGCACTGGTATGGGTAAATGTTTTGCAACCGATATGCAGTCGCTAAACATTGCATTTTACAGCCTAGTTCAAGTAGGTGGTAACCCGTTGTAGGAGGCTGGCCTGGCTTGTAGTGGGTACCAGAGGTACTTACACCTTGTGCCTGGTTCAGTTATCACTAATTAGTGTAGAAGAGGTGTTTCTAGCAGCTTAGGCTGATAGAAAGTAGCTATGGCAAAGCAGCTTAGGCCGAACTAGGAGACATGTAAAGCTCCTACTATACCACTGGTGTCATATGCACAATATCATAAGAAAACACAATACACAGAAGTACTAAATATAAAGGTACTTTATTTTTATGACAATATGCCAAAAGTATCTCAGTGAGTACCCTCAGTATGAGGATAAGATATATACACAAGATATATGTACACAAACCAAAATTATGCAGGTTATAGCAAGAAAAGTAATGCAAGCAAAGTCAAGTTACAGTAGATTGCAATAGGAGCACATAGGTATGGGGGCAACACAAACCATATACTCCAAAAGTGGAATGCGAACCACGAATGGACCCCAAACCTATGTGAGCTTGTAGAGGGTCGCTGGGACTGTAAGAAAACAGTGAGGGTTAGAAAAATAGCCCACCGCAAGACCCTGAAAGGTAGGTGTAAAGTGCACCTACTACCCCCAGAGAGCACAGAAGTCGTGATAGGGGGATTCTGCAGAAAGAACAAACACCAGCAATGCAAAAACAGTGGATTTCCGGACCTGAGTACCTGTAAGACAAGGGGACCAAGTCCAATAGTCGTGACAGTGTAGAGAGTGGGCAGGAGCCCAGGAAATGCCAGCTGAGGGTGCAAGGAAGCTGCCACCCGTTTGAAGAAGCTTGGAGTTCTGCAAGAAAGAAGAGGACTAGGAACTTCCCTTTTGGAGGATGGATGTCCTACGTCGCTATAAAACTTGCAGAGGTGTTCCCACGCAGAAAGACTGCAAGCAAGCCTTGATAGCAGCAAGGGTCGCGGTAGAGGTTTTTGGGTGCTGCTGTGGCCCAGGAGGGACCAGGATGTCGCCACTTGGAGGAGGAGACAGAGGGGGCGCCCATCAGGTCAGGGAGCCCTCACAGAAGCAGGCAGCACCCGCAGAAGTACCTGAACAGGCACTTCGACGAAAAGTGAACCGGAGTCTACCTGAAGTCACAAAAGGGAGTCCCACGACGTCGGAGGACAACTCAGAAGGTCGTGCACTGCAGGTTAGAGTGTCGGGGCCAGGATTAGCTGTGCATGAAGGAAATCCTGGAAGAGTGCACAGGAGCTGGAGCTACTGCAAATCACGCTGTACCCAGCAATGCAGACTAGCGTGGGGAGGCAAGGACTTACCTCCACCAAACTTGGAATGAAGAGTCACTGGACTGTGGGAGTCACTTGGACAGAGTAGCTGAGTTCCAGGGACCACGCTCGTCGTGCTGAGAGGTGACCCAGAGGACCAGTGATGCAGTCTTTTGGTGCCTGCGGTTGCAGGGGGAAGATTCCGTCGACCCACGGGAGATTTCTTCAGAGCTCCTGGTGCAGAGAGGAGGCAGGCTACCCCCAGAGCATGCACCACCTGGAAACAGTCGAGAAAGCTGGCAGGATGAAGCGATACAAAGTTGCTACTAGTCGTCTTGCTACTTTGTTGCAGTTTTGCAGGCTTCCTGAGCGGTCAGCGGTCGATCCTTTGGCAGAAGGTGAAGAGGGAGATGCAGAAGAACTCTTGTGAGCTCTTGCATTCGTTATCTGGTGAGATCCCCAAAGCAGAGACCCTAAATAGCCAGAAAAGGAAGTTTGGCTACCTAGGAAGGAGGATTGGCTGCCAAGAGAGGTAAGCGCCTATCAGAAGGAGCCTCTGACGTCACTTGCTGGCACTGGCCACTCAGAGCAGTCCAGTGTGCCACAAACACCTCCGTTTCCAAGATGGCAGAGGTCTGGGACACACTGGAGGGGCTCTGGGCACCTCCCCTGGGAGGTGCAGGTCAGGGGAGTGGTCACTCCCCTTTCCTTTGTCCAGTTTCACGCCAGAGCAGGGCTGGGGGATCCCTGAACCGGTGTAGACTGGCTTATGCAGAGATGGGCACCATCTGTGCTCATCAAAGCATTTCCAGAGGCTGGGGGACGCTACTCCTCCCCAGCCCTCACACCTATTTCCAAAGGGAGAGGGTGTTACACCCTCTCTCAGAGGAGGTCCTTTGTTCTGCCTTCCTGGGCCAGGGCTGCGTGGACCCCAGGAGGGCAGAAACCTGTCTGAGGGGTTGGCAGCAGCAGCAGCTGCAGTGGAGACCCCGGAAAGGCAGTTTGGCAGTACCCGGGTTCTGTGCTAGAGACCCGGGGGATCACAGAATTGTCCCCCCAATGCCAGAACGGCATTGGGGTGACAATTCCATGATCTTAGACATGTTACATGGCCATGTTCGGAGTTACCATTGTGAAGCTGCACATAGGTCACTACCTATGTACAGTGCACGCCTGTAATGGTGTCCCCGCACTCACAAAGTCTGGGGAATTTGCCCTGAATGATGTGGGGGTACTTTGGCTAGTGCCAGGGGGCCCACACACAAAGTAACTTTGCACCCAACCTTCACTAGGTGAAGGTTAGACATATAGGTGACTTATAAGTTATTTAAGTGCAGTGGTAAATGGCTGTGAAATAACGTGGACGTTATTTCACTCAGGCTGCACTGGCAGGCCTGTGTAAGAATTGTCAGAGCTCCCTATGGGTGGCAAAAGAAATGCTGCAGCCCATAGGGATCTCCTGGAACCCCAATACCCTGGGTACCTCAGTACCATATACTAGGGAATTATATGGGTGTACCAGTATGCCAATGTGAATTGATAAATTTAGTTACTAGCCTGTTAGTGACAAATTTGGAAAGCAGAGAGAGCATAACCACTGAGGTTCTGGTTAGCAGAGCCTCAGTGAGTCAGTTAGGCATCACACAGGGAACACATACAGGGCACATACATATGAGCACTGGGGCCCTGCCTGGCAGGGTCCCAGTGACACATAGACTAAAACAACATATATACAGTGAAATATGGGGGTAACATGCCAGGCAAGATGGTACTTTCCTACACCCGTTCACAAATGGGAAGGGGTCCCTGGGGACTCCTTTTCCTTTGATAATGAACGTAAAAATAATTTTTAACAGTAAGCAGTGGTCCCATGTACTACTTCCTACTTTTAAGAAATAAAAAAACTTTAATTTTTCTTTTTGAAACTCATCCCATTTTTAAGTACCCCAGAATGCCACCATCCTTGTGATTTTAGCCATTCCCATTGGGTTGAAAACCGAGACCTACCTCATGAATATTAATGAGGTAGGTCTATTTGCGACCCACTGGAAATTGCAAAAAGCGTGAAAGAGCTCCTGTACATATGTGTTTGTGATTACCAAATAGTGAATTGCAAAAATTCACTATTTGGTAATCGCCAACACTAACTTTTGTACATTTGGCCCGAAGACACCTACTCATTTTCTCAGTAGGTGCACATTTTATGAGGCTTCAAACAGAGAATACAGCCCAATAACACTAAGATTGATTTTTCCATTTTTTAGTTTGTACACTGTACATTTTCATCATGACAACTGCTGTGATAAATTCAAATGTGCTTCTTACAGATGAACAGCATATTATTCATCTGGTTATGCACATTTTATGACATTTCTAACTCAGAAAAAGGTAAAACACTGTGAATGTTTCCATATTTTCAGATTAAAACATCTTGAACTCGATAAATCTGATGAAAATGTGATCTGCGTACCTGTTGATTAGGCAGATCTGTAAACTAAGCGCAAACACATTTCATGAGAAGGCTGAGTATATCAAATTTGAGTATGTCTCCAGGTGTCACATAATTTAAATATTTAATCAAAATGTACGATTCTAAGATTTGCCATTTTTTGTAAATCTGGAAGTGTATGTCATCCACTACTGAATGTCATACCGACTCAGGAACCTGGTTCTCTTATTTTTGTGAATTGTATGGCTCTCGGTTGGAGTTTTATGATACTTCCACAGATTATGCACTGTGCCAGCCCGAAATGCCGCCCTTCACCCTGAAAGAAACAGAGATGGCAATTTGCGCTCAAAGATCTGGTAGGGCCCCTGGCCAAGATGGTATTACCTCGGATCTGTACAAATCAGACCTACCTGTGTGGGCCCGATATATCAACAGGGTATCAAACACTGCCATGGCATCTCGATCCTATCCGGTTTCGTGGAAGATGGCGATTATTGTCCCCGTTCATAAAAAAGGAGACAAGAGCTCCCCTGGGAATTATAGGCCTATTAGTCTATTAGACAACTTGCTGAATTTTTTTTCGGACCAGTTGCTAACTAGATTAAAACAATGGATAACGAAAAATCAGGTCTTAAGCCATCTTCAGGCAGGATTTAGGGACAAGATCAGCACCATCGATCAGATCTTCCGATTTACCATCATTAAGTGGAAGACCGTAGATGCAGACAAAGGCCACTTATTTGTGGCCTTTGTTGATTTGAAATCTGCGTTTGACCTTGTCCCGCGTGCCAAGCTTTGGGAGGTATTTAGTACCACCGGTGTTCCGGGTTCCATGATTAACATCATGAAGGATCTTTATTCTGATAACTGTGCTAAAGTCCGCTGGGGTGCTATTGGCGATCTGACTCCTGCTTTTCCAACTGCACGGGGTGTGAGGCAAGGCTGTGTCTTGGCGCCCACCTCATTTCTCTTGTTTATTAATGCCTGTTTGCCATACCTCTTAGACTGTCAAAGTGATGCCCCTAGCCTGGGCGGGCAGAAGATTCCCTGTCTTCTGTTTGCAGATGATACCCAGATGATACCCTATTGTTATCACGTACTGCCATGGGCCTTTCTAGGCTGCTCTCCAGATTTCTGGAGTTTTGCACTGATCATGGGTTATCAATTAATTCAGCAAAAAGAAAATACATGGTTTTTGGAGATATTAGGCAAAAAATGAAGAGGCCTGTGTATTTAGATGGTGTCCCCTTGGAAAGGGTGGGTACCTTTGATTACTTAGGCATTAAAGTGGAAGATTCACATCTTTGGCATGCCCAACGCCAAAAATCTTTATTATGCCTGAAGCAGAGCGCGGGTGGAATTGTCAGATTTGCCTCTAGTTCTCCAAAATTTGCAATATCCCTTGCACTGGATATATACAAAGCTCAAGCTAGGGGGGCCGCCTTATATGGAGCTGAACTTTGGGGCCATTGTAATTTGGCGAATCTGGCTATGGCGGAAAATCAGTTTCTAAAAATGATGCTAAAGGTTCCATCGAGTACCCCATCCTTGCCCATTCGCCTGGACCTAAATCTTTTTTCAATTTCACAGATTGCTGCCCTAAGGCCCCTGCTGTTTTGAATTCGGTTGTGGACAACAGATGCCCTAACCCCTTTTCGGTGTGGCCTTCTCAACGTGGTGGGCCGCGATTCTAGTATTAAAACTAAATGGTGTGTCTTTGTTGAACAATCTTTCTCTCGGCTTGGCTTAGGGTCCTATTGGCATGATCCTATTTCTATTCCTAAAAATGCTGCACAGCTGTTAAAGGATGCTTTTTGGCATAATGTTCAGGTTGGACAATTTGTTAGTTCTATTCCATTGTCTATGTCCGACAATTTTTTACTTGTTAAATGCCATTACGAATTTGAGCCCTTTTTGGACGCAAAGTTATCTCCATTTGCTCGTGCCCTTTTTATTAGGTTTAGGATCGGGTCTCTCCCTCTGTGCTGTTTTACGTATAAATGGTCCAGCTCAACTAATAGATCTAAACATTGCCCGATGGGTTGTAAAAGTGAAGAAACTGTTTCACACGTTTTCTTCCACTGTCAAGCGTATCATAAACAAAGAGCACTTTGGCTCATCCCGCTTTGCAAACAATTAGGGGTTAGATCCTCTCTCCACGCTGAGAGAATTTTAAAATGCGACCAGTCCGTCCAGATAGCTTTACCAGTGGCAAGATTTCTTGAGTCAATCTGGCAGGTGAGATTAGCAATTTTAAGGAACAAAACTGTGTAGTTATTGTTTAGTTTTACTTATGTATATTTACTTAACTTGGATGTATGATTGTAGTCTTTGTTGTACAGGACATAGACTTTGGTTCGGTTTATTATGGATTATTTACAGATCTATGGAACTGATCCCTCATTTTATGTTGTGAGAATTTTAAAATGAGATTCATCCACCCAGATAGTTTTATTATTGGTAAAAAATTTTTTTATTATTCTGACATTTGAGATTAGCAATTTTAAGGAGTAAGATTGGGGAACTAATTTTTAGACTTATTTATGTATATTTATCAAATTGGATGCGTGATTGCTCCTTAGGATATAGATATTGGTGTATTATATTTTTAACCAGCGCTGATTCATGGAAACAGTTTCCTTATTGAGTACAGCCTTTCATTATATTAAGTGATGTTTATCTGGCTGTTTATTTTTTGTTTGTTTTTAAACTTGTTTTGTCCTTTTTAACTGTGTTTTTATTTTACTTTTTTAGTACCCCCCTGCTTCTAAGAAGCTCTATTTCTCTTTGTCGTGTATTGTACTTTAATGGTTTGTTTTTTACTTACTGAAATAAAGTTAAATGAATTAAATGAAAGTGTATAGTAAAAAATATGTTGAACAAAAATAACAATTTGTTTTATTTGTCCCAAACCTTTTATTTTTTTTATGTTAACTTCAACTACACAAAAGAATGACACACAAAACGTAGGGAATTCCCACCTTAGGAAATAAACACAAAGGCTATTAACTAATGATCAACTAAAGACCAAGCCAATAAACCTGAAAAACCCGTAGCTGTAACATACCTAAAAATCCCAATGGATATCAGGCAAAATATTTATAAAAAGGTTTAGCATTAGATAATTGTGCTCTACATTATCATATATTAGGAAGAGCTGATTGCCATTCGCACCTTGATACTTATACCTTGGTACAAACCACTAGATTTATTTCTCCATTAACTTTGCTCTTCCCATGGCTCTCAGCGGCTCTTTTCAACATCATGTCAACCAGGAAGTACCAAAAAATTCACCCAGCACCTCCCAGTACCATTATGAAGATTGATGCACCAATCGTCAAACAGAAGGCGCTCTGCTCATGTGGATATCAGCTGAAAGTTTATTCTGGATCTAACATTATTGTAACAAGTTGTATTGTTTCTTGACAGTTCGAAACAGTTTCATCATCAAAAAATACATGTTAATCAAACAATTATTAGAAACATCAAAAGCACAACACAACGATTTACAAGATTAAAACAGCATGAAACAGGATTAAATATCATTAAAAAGTTCCAGCACAAAAGTTAATTAAGAGCTCATTAAAAGGAATTCATGAAAGAGTTCATCAAGGTCTTAACAATGATCACTCAGGGACTTGCTTTTATACAGTAGCTACTAATTTGTGTGTTAGTAACCATGCTATGTACAAAAGTACAAAACCTCCACCACCACGATCAAGGAAGTATCACTTTGACATATTCTGTAGGCTTCTCCTCGATCTAGTAGACTGAGGGATCTACACAGGGAGACTATCCATTTAGCATAAAATGGACAGAAGAGCAGCAAGTGCTCATCAGTTTCTGGGGTATTTTTTTTTTTTACAAGAAACCATGATTAGACCCCTGATTCGTCTTCCCCAGTGGATGGTGAAAGCTGCTACTGAAGTGTCCCATAACTGAACTGGAGGTACATCAAACATGCATGTACTGGTCAGATGAAATTCAAGAACCTATCAGATTTACTTACAAATTTAGGGAGTAAAAAGATGCTTGGTAAAATACCTGTAGAAGTTAGTTACTCCCGGTGACTGATAGCTTTCTGTTGGACCCGTTTTTTTTTTTTTTATTTAAGCGCATCACTTCGGCAGATGGAGCAAGGCTCTTCTCAGCATTTTTCCAGGCCCAGCTCGATCCAGGCACTTTTAATCAATCCCAGCCATTGATTTTGCCCACTGCATTTCCATTCAGAACATCTGGCAAGCACTCCCTGAAATGGGACAATACTTAGGTGCTCCAGATGCAAATCCAAGACAGCCGGGGTCTTCACGCTGTCAGTGTTATTTTGTGAATACAAAGGTCCAGTCGAAATGGGATCAATACCATCCCTTTCCCCAGACTAACAAGAGCTCTGAGAAAGTTGTTCTTCGCTATGCTCAAGGAGTTGGTGTTTCAGTTGCTCCATAGTTCTACACCATATAGTGCTGCCCCCTGCCCCCCCCCCCCCCTCAGCTTGGGCCTTATAGATTTCAACTGCTGGAAGTATAGGGGTCCAATTGACTTTTTTGGCAAATTTATTTATGGCCCCAGCTCTATTCTTGACTACTATAGGGCTCTTTAAGATATGTTGGTCCCAGGATCCAGTTTCTGCTAGCCTGATACCCAGATAGTCAAACTCCTGAACGTTTTAAAACATTTTGGATACCACCTTAACGAACCCTCTTAATTGCCTCTCTTGCAGTAGGTCAGGTATTTGGTTTTAGAGGTGTTGATTTCAAGCCCGAAATCTCCACAAAACTAATTGAATCCATCAATCATGTTTTGCAGGTCCCTTCTAGTTTTGGACAATAAAAGAGTGTTGTCCGCAAAAAAGAGCGCAAGGATTTTTTCCCGGTTGAGGGTAGGGGAATCTATGAAACCATTCTTTAAGTAGGAAACACAGTTATTTATGTATAAAAGACAGGGAGATGGGCAAGGGCACACCTTGGTCTACCAGGAAAGCCACAGTTAATTCTCAGTTCTTGCCGCACCTAACTTTAGTCTAGTTCCCCTCGTGGAGAAGACAAATTAAGTGCAAAAGGTTTGGAGGGGTCCCATCCTGTGGAGCATCTCCCACATCTTCCCTCTGGGCACCAGGTCAATCACGGAGCAGCAGTTGATAGATGCCATAAAAAGCTCTCCCTTGGCCAGGTCCACTGTCTACCATTTAACAAGGAGAAAACCAAAAACCTCGTTGACTGTGCTAGTCCTGGGCCTGAATCCTCCTTGCAAGCCCAAGAGGATGTGGTTTTCCTCACACCAATCCAACAGCTACTCAAGCACCTGCTTGCAAAAAATCTTTTGCAGATTATCTATTAAACTCATTGGTCAGTAGTTGGAAGCTATACAGGGATTCCCCTTTTAAAAATTGGTACATTCTGCACCCTCCCCCAAGATATTGGAATTGCCCCTTCCATTGAGATCGGATTTAAAACCACATTGTTTTAGGATGCCTAAACTGCAATATCCAATATTAAAAAATCTACAGGAATCTCGTCAAGACCTGGCCCTATTCCAAGCTTAAACAACACCACAGCACGCTCAGTTTCCTCCAGTAAGAAAACTACTGAGGGGAGGTTAGGATCCGTCAAATGGGAGTGGCCTCGAAACAGAAGGGAGACCTCAGTGACATTAAATGAAGAACATAATCTCCCAAAATTATCAACCCATCCACAGGGCAGGATTGATTTGTTGAAGGTTTAGCTGATCTCCGATTGCCCACGCTAACCAGAGATCAGAATTTCTTCTGGTCATCGGGTGTAGCTGCATCCAAGAGGTCAGACTAAATACCATCTTCCCAGATTGCTTTGGCTTCTCTTAGAGTAGCCCAGCAAACAACCCTACTTTCCTTAATGACTTGCGTAACCCCCACTTCCCTTTATAGCTTTTAGCAGGAAACCCTTCACCTTTTTTTAGGGGCTGATGAATCACCCATTTGAAGGCACTGGTTTTAGTGCCTCAATGTTTCCTTAGTAAGTAGGTCCCTTGTTAAGAATAATTTGTTATTCCCCAGTTTGTGAAATACTAGCCATATGGGTAACAAGGATTGAATATAAGGCTTGATTCCCTCGGGTGAGGAGTCCACTAATTCCCATTTGTCATTCCTCCAGTTATTTGTGGCTACAAATTGCTTCTGGGCTCATTCTGCATCCTCTAGACCATTGATTCTTTCACTCTGAGTAACAGGGGATTATGGTCGCTCTGCTTACGTTCTACGTGCCATCACGTCTTTCAGTTTGCTCCATACTCTTAATCAATCGTACTATAGTACATCATTCATCTGAATGTTGGTGCGAGTGTTTTATCAGCGGGTGATAGTCCATTGCAGGCCCGAATTCCGTGCGTCCAGGTGAGTTCCACAACCTAGAGTGCTGCTCTAGAGAGATTCCATTTTACTAAAGTGAGCAAGATTCACAACACGCTGAGCTAAATCCTCAAGACTTTACAAGTCACAGGCCAACCCACTTTGTTCAAATGAGAAGTTACGGTCCCCTGCCATGAGAACATGGTTGGTGCTTGAATAATCGATTAGTACTCAATTCAGTAATTGGAGGGTTTGGCTACAGCTCCTGTTACAGATGTTAATTATCAGGAGTGGTTGGAAGATTGGGTGGGAAATAATTAACCCTCGGACATCAGGGGAAGCCACAAGGAGAGTTGTGACAGAGTAAGATATGGTAGAACATACCAGAGATAATAGGCCACCAGAGAGGCTTGCATCGCAAGATTTAATAGCTACAATACTATAGCTTTTGTATCTGCACCTATTCACTTTGTCTATTGCCAATGTCTCCTGGAATAAACACATGATGTGGCCATCGATTAAAGTGCCCCAGTCGGGATCACGTAGCTTGCCCCTCCTACCTGCAATATGCCAACTCTTTAGGGTCGCATGCGGGGTGGAGAGGTACCTATGGCATCCGTATGAAGGCACTCAAGTGTGTTCAATCAATCAATCAATCAATCTGATGTTTGTATAGCGTGGCTTATCACCTGGGGGGTCTCAAGGCGCTGGTCGGGGGACGCAGATCAGTCAAAGAGCCAGGTCTTGAGGGCCTTCCCGAAGTAAGCCAGGAAGGGGGACTGACTACCTGAGGTGAAGTGGCAGCGTGCACCAGGTCTGCACGGTGAGGTAGGAGAAGGATCTTCCTCCAGACGTGTTCTAATGAATCCTAGGGGTAGTGGTGAAGGCCAGTTGAGCAGAGACAGTTGCCTGGGGGTGCATAGAAGGCGGGGAGGTGGTTGAGGTAGGCAGGTCAAGTGTTGTGTAGGGCCTTGAAAGAATTTGTCAGGAGTTTGAAAGTGATGCGTTTGTTAATGGGGAGCCAGTGGAGGTCTCTCAGGTAGGCGGAGATGTAGCTATGGCGGGGGATGTCCAGGATGAGTCTGGCCGCGGCGTTCTGTATTCTCTAGAGTCTTGTTTGGAGTTTCTTGTAATACGGACATAGAATGCGTTGCCGTAGTCGAGTATGCTGCAGACAAATGCATGGGTGACTGTTCTTCTTGTGTCAATGGTAATCCACTTGAAAATATTCCTGAGCAGGCGAAGTTTGTCGAAGCACGAGGATGAGACGGCATTGACTTGGTGGGCCATAGACAGGTTGGCAGGGGGGCAGTGGTCATGGTGACGTTTAGCAGTCTTGGTGAAGGAAAGATGGACGCAGTGGTTGTTCAGAGGTGGGTGAGAAGATTTTTCCGGTGGAGAAGACAGGGGTGAGAGTGTGTCCTGCTGAGTGTGTGGGGAGGTTGACCAGTTGTTTGAGCCCAAGGGTGGTGCAGTTCTTCATGATGCATGAGGTGTTTATGTCACTGCTGTTGTGGAGGTGAAGGTTGAACTTGCCGAGGAAGATGTGGTCCATTGAGGAGAGGGCATGGGGATCCGTTGAGGTTGGCCAGGTTGCTGAAAAGGGGTCTGGGACTGAGGGGGGTCTGTAGATGAGGGTACCACAGAGGGTGGTGTTTGGATTGGTCTGAATCTGAAAGTGTAGGTGTTTGGTGTTGAGGGTTTGGACATTGACGCTGATCTTGAGGAAGGGTATGTTTTTGTGGGCAGTGGCGATGTCCATGGCAGAGGTGGTGGTTATCCAGGTCTCCATGAAGAAGGCAATGTTGGGGACAATGGAGTTGTCAGGGTGCTGGGATTGTATCGTAGGATGGCATGGTCCAGAAGCAGCCGCAGTGCAGTGGCTGCAATTAGGCAGGGGAGGGAGGGGGAGGTGTGAAATGCAGCACTAAGAGGGGTCAGGGCCGCAGGGGCGAGCAGAGACAGGGGAGCGAGGGGAAGCGGCAAAAGGAGGCATAGGTGGAAAAGCGAATGAAAAGGAGTGACAAAGGAGAGAAAAGTGGAAAAAGGTACAGGCAGACAAAAAGTTAGGAAAGGCAGAAAAGTGGCAAAGAGAACTAGGCCACCAGGGATGTGGCACAGACGGGAGCCGCAGGGTAGTGGATGGCCTCGAACACAGAGCCGGGCAGGCTCAGAGTGCGCAGAGGGCAGCAGCAGTAACAGGTGGTGCTGTGCGGTAGAGCGACACAGACACTGACCAAAAGATCAGTGAGAGTGTGTCGGGGAGCTGATATCTGTTATCTATGCACAAGTTAACCAGTGGGCCTGAATCACCAGGAGTGAATCCTAACTCATGATCTGGAAGCACAGGGCTATTTGTGCCTGGGGTAAGACTATTAGTGGGGCCATAAGGGCTAGTTATCCTGTAACTACTGTAAACCATCTGGTTGTTAAAAACTCAGTCAACCTTAGTAAGTGGAGAGGAATTTCTGTTAGGGCAGGGGGAACCCAATGGCTAATACTTGCTCCTAATGTACACCTTTGCTGACCTGATGGGGCTAAAGAGGAAACCCACATCTGTCCCTCAAGTGACAGCAGAAGTAGCCCAAGGACAAAAGACAGATGTTGGATGCTTCCAGTTTTTAATACATACAATTGTTAAAGAGGTTGTGGGCAATGGTTGGGTGCCTAAAGTTTACAACAATATAATTACCCGTAAAAAACTTAGGCAGATGCCCTACCCAATCTACCTTCCTAACCATCAGTATGTGATGAGCATCTGAATAGGACAACCTAACATGAGTACAGAACAAGTGAAGAGTCTTGTTTTTTAGGTGGGAAAAAGATTCTTCAGAGCCATTTGCTAAACAAGGCCTAAATAGATAGTATGGTAACATATGGATAAGCATCAGGTAGCAAGTTCAATGATGTAGGCTTATGTCCTAGTGTTTGACCACTGTTTAGGCAAGACAACCCTCCCACTCCTCCACCACCCGCCTCGGCCCCTTCAGTTAGCCCCAAAAAGAAGCAATCTGCTCCATCTGGCTCACAAGTGGTCAGGCTATTTTTTACTAGCAGGTACTCGAACTGTGGGCTGTAACTGTGGTCTCGCCGGGACACCACTAGTAAACAAAGGCTGGAGGCTAGTAGACTTGCTAGCAGGGGACATAGAGCAGGGTTCGGACACCTGGTGCTTAGTAGTTATTAGGCCATTACGTTTCCAGATCTCTAATTGCTAGAAAACACAAGCGCTGGTAAATGGGCCCTAACTTGTCAATCACAACTGAAATAAATTTGTGACAAAGGCCCTGTAGTCCCTCACGTGTCTTGGCCTTTTCCCCAGCTTCGGGGGCACCCTCTGCCGCCTATATTGGAGCACACACAGTCTTAGATTTGGTGTTAACAGCTAACCTTTTCCTTTTGCCTGCTGCTCCCTTAGGTGCCTTGAAACGCGAGGGTGCAGTGAAGGATGTAGCGTCTGCACTTGGGCCCCTTCTGGCCCTTTTGATGGAGCTGGAGGATCACACAAAACAATTGGGCACTCCCCCATGCTCAAGTTGGTATTGGGTGCTGAGGTGGTCAGGGGTATGTTAGCCGCTGATGGTGTCCTGGGTGCACAAGGGGACAGAGTGAGAGTGCGGGGATAAGAGCGATAGCGTTCAGTGAACTCAGATTCCATACTGATTGCCCCCACTACCCTCTGCAGGAACCCGTCAAGAGTGAAACTGGGAGCTCTCAAGTTGCAGGTACAAATGATTGAAGGAAAGAAACGAAAGTAAGGAAAATACAAACAGTACCGGCACTGTTGCAAATTTAAGGGGGAGGGGGTGGCCCAGCACAGCCTCTTCTGTGGATGATGTAATGGAGCTTTATAGCGCTGCAGCTGGAAATTGCAGGCAGCCCTCCACCTCGACGGGTCTCCTGGATTCTGGGACAGCAAGTCCCTGAAGCTGCCACTGAGAGACAAACATGCATCAGTCAGCTGAACCTGCGCCGCAGATGATTTAATGGTACTTTATAGCGCTGCGGCTGGAAACTGCAGGAGGTCCCTCCTCCTGCACAGGACTCCTGGATTATGGGACACTGAGTCCCTGAGATGTCACCAATGGGAGACAAACACACACCAGTCAGCAGGGCCCGCACTGCGGGTGATGTAATGGCGCTTTATAGCACTGCAGTGGTAATCTTCAGCCAGCCCCTCATCCTCCACAGGGCTCCTGGAGTATGGGACAGCGAGTGCCTGAAGCCGTCACCACTGAGAGACAACCAGCTAGCAGAAACTCGTGCCACACTCACAACCAGGCAGGCGGGCGGAAGGAACAATAGCAGCCTCATGGCCGAAGCCCAGGCCAGGACATGCTCCAGTCAGCAATCGTCTGTGGTATTCGTTCCTGGGCTCCTGAAGTTCCGTGGAGGTTAGGCCGCAAGCCCACTATAAACAAGAGACGCTGACACCTGGTTATTATTTTGAACAGTGGTATAATGAGTCAAATTACAGTCAAACCCAGAGCGTAGTTCCCAAACTATGAAGGTTTATTAGCAAATTAGTCAACGTTACATGCTTTATTCACTTAGTACATCAATTGTCAGGGAGCATAATATTCAATATAGTAAATAAATTTAACAGCATAAAACAGATAGATGGCAGCATAAATCAGAAAAAGGTACTAATAGCAAAACAGAGGAAATATCAGTTCCATAAAGGAACTTCCCTAAACTAAATAAGGCACCTAATGATGGCAAGCAGGAATCCTAAGGAAAGGGTGTCAGTCAGAAGTCAACCAGATAAAGGTTCAGGGCAAATAAATCGTACGCTAGGTCAATAACTAAAAAGATAGGGTCTAATATAGCAGGGCTAGGGAAAGGTCTTCCCCATGTAAAGTTGAGGCAGGCTCTCCTAACAACTATTCTAAGATACACAATTAAATACATTGCATTTTGTCCAGAGCTTATTCATGCCACCTCCTCTGAACTGGGACCTTTCAGGTTGTGCTATCTCTTTGTAATAGGTAAACCCCCTTTGTTCCCAACATTGAACAAAGACACACACAGCTATGATCCATACATTATGGTATAGGAGGTGCTTTCTCATCCCTATGCATGGTGTAAATCACAACAGACCTCCAGTTAAAATGATCTATTCAAACATTTCTAAAAGCAACCAATGAGATACTCTTCTAATTAAGCTTGTTATCTTGCTTCTGCAGCAAGAATAAAAATGTGAAAGCGCATTTCAAAATTAATGGTATGTTTAACAGTGAAAAGGCATTTAAGTAGATGAGGCCTATTCCCAGTTAGGTCAGTGTTAAGCATGCACATTTGGTTATACGTGAATATGCTATGAGCTAATAATTATACTTCAGTTGGACAAAGTGTGGCTTTTTGTCCATTTATTGGCAACACATTAACATACAAAGTACCATATGATTGCAAAGGTCGCGCGTCGGAGCAGAGGAAGTCGGCTGAGGATTCCCTGGTGCCTGGGGGCGGGGCAGTGAGCCCTTTAACTTGAAACTAAACGCGCCCGCTTCGCGGGTCGCGCGTCGGAGCAGAGGAAGTCAGCTGAGGATTCCCTGGTGCCTGGGGGCGGGGCAGTGAGCCCTTTAACTTGAAACTAAACGCGCCCGCTTCGCGGGACGCGCCCGGGCGAAGCCCGGGCCAAGGGCGGGCCCGTCCTTTGCCCGTCAGTGCCCGGAAGAGGCTGGGCTGGGCCACCCCTCTTGGTTTTCTCTTCCAAATTCTTTGTTTACGTATCTCACAAGAGTGTAGACCTTCCCCGTCTTCGTTAGGCCTACGTACCCATGTACATGTGAGCAAGTGACTGGAGGAACCCAGGACGAAGCCCGGATAAAGGGCGGACAGTTTGTGACAAGGTTTCTGGTTTGTACAGGCTGCTGACTTTTGTGACCTGTAGACCTGTATACCCGTACATATCACATTTTGTCTTCAAGCAGCCCTTATCATCTTATTATTTGTATGTAATTAGGGAAAGCCTTATTCGATTTTAAAGTGATAATTTGTGACTGTTAAGCATGTCAAAGCAAAAAGTCCCCCCTATACCCCAGACATTGGATAATTATTTAGTGAAGATTGTTAGTAAAATTAACTGTGAGAGGAGACAATCCCTAGGGCTTAGCAGCCCCCCCCCATTATCTAGTGTGCAACTTTCACCTGCTCCATTGGCTCTGGATGACAGTAGTAGTGTCTGCACTAATTCCGGTGTTCCTGATAGGGAAATGATTATGCAGAATACTTCTACCTTAGTCGATCTAGAGGTTTCTACTGATCCCATAGTGCAACATCCACCCACCCCACTACCTAGAGTGGTTAGAGCATGTAGAAAGACCCAGACTAAACGTGGGGGTGTTCGGCCCGCAAAAAAAAGATTAGTCAGCCCCCTCAAGAATCCAGATAAGGAGGAGGATAATACGGCAAATATTGACGACGTTAAACTAGATGCAGAAAAAACAAAAAACTTAGTAAGTATTATTGACTTAAAGATTAAGGGTATTGTCAAACCTCTTATGGTAAAAATTGATCAGCTAACCGCGGAGGTTAATAGATTAGGCGATCTCCTCAAAAAAACACTGGTGGAAGCAGATAGTGTGTCAGCCCCCATAACAATAAACAATCATGATACTCAGGTTGCTCTTCCCGGTGATGATACAGGTTTAGATATTAGTAGGAGTGTTGTACAGAACTACCCGACACCACAGTCCTTAGCCTGCAGTGATAGCCAGGATGTTTTAATACCTGATAGAAAAGAGGATTGGATTGAGGTAAGGCGAAGGCGCGCCATTAATCTCCCTCCTGACTGCGCACCATATGTGGTAGTTTTAGCTAATGTTCCCCCTGTTGCAAAGGGGAATTATCAGGAAACCCACGAGTCTTTAAAAAATAAAACCGTTTCCTGTATGCACAGGCATTGTGGATTCCCAACTGAACTCTCAGGTCAAGTTCTGACTACCAGAAGGGTAAATTGGATAGGGAGCTCTAAGAAAAGTTTTAGTGGTGACTGTGTCATTATAAACTTTAAACACCCTCAACATGCTGCCACTGTATTACTAAGAGCTGCCTCATTACCAATTACTGATAATAATGTGTGTGCCCGCTCGCTTGCTTTCTTTTACAGCCATCATAATAATGCCCCCTATGGGAGTAGAGGAAGTAGATTATGCCCTGTTACACACAGGCTATACCCTGATATTTCAATGCAAAACCGGTTTCAACCCCTAAGTTCTCTGGATGCAATTGATTGACTTAATGAGGGAGGGCAGTTCTTACCCCAGGTGATTATTACTCCCTGTGTGGATATCGGTATAGACAATACCATGGCCCAAGAAATGCCCAACAACACAGAAATTGAATTGGCGGTGGATATAAGGGCACCGCCCGATTGTGGGGACATAAGCAATTCAAACCAGAATGCGAGTTGGGGACGAAACAATGGTGTGGGGCATGATAGTAATTGTGTTAGGGGTAAGGATACTATTACTATTGTTTGTTGGAATGTGGCAGGGCTGAAATCGAAGGAGAGGGATCCGGGATGGTTAACGTTTGTTAATGCCCATGACATTTTATGTCTTCAAGAAACATGGTGTAAAGATGAAGTTAACTATGAGGGATTCGTTTCTTACAATTTACCGGCGTTGGGAGGTGGTATAGGTAGAGCGAAAGGCGGTCTCCTTATACTTGTAACGATCTGTCGTCCTATTGTGGTTAAAAAGTATATACCTGTAGGGGACCTTGTGCAGATCCTCTGGCTTGTGGATGACAAAGATCATAATGTTTTATTGATTAACTATTATAATAACATCTTTGATGTTACCCGGGTTAAAGTAGTAACAGATTTAGCCGCCGCTGTCGAAAATCTATGTCTGGAACAGAATGTTGTATTTGACTTCATCTGGGTAGGGGACTTCAATACTACTTTGTGCAATTTGTCTACACAAAGGGTTTGTGAGGTTACTAACAGTGCCGGCTGGGATGTCCCGCATTTTGGACATAACAGTTATGGGGAAGCACTGCACAAGTTCATGGGCTGCTATGACCTGGAAATAGTGGAGTGCTGTACAGATGTTAATGGTTTACCCATTCCCACTTTTAAAAATTGGCACACCAGCTCGGTCATTGATCATGTGATCACATCTTCTAATATTAGTTCTTACTGTGATCCACCAAGAATTGAAGTAACTACCCTAAGTGACCACAACCGTATTATTCTGGACACTACCCTTTGGGCCGGTAGTTCGGTGGATGTGGGAATTATTATTTCTAATGTAGAACCACATAGGACTAATGGTGTAAGGCTAAGATGGATTGGTGAAAGAGCCGATGATTTAACTAGCTCCATAATTAATGAGAGCCTGCTGGACATTGCTTCTATTTTAAAAAATACTTCTGACTCTGAGAGGGTTTTATATTGTTTTAACCAAATTAATAAAGCTATTGACGCCAAGTTTACCAGTCGCAATAGTAGGCAAAGTAGGAACGGACCAAGATGGTTTAATCACCTTTGCACCTCCGCACTAACTGGCCTCAAGCAGGCTTTAGCAGCGAGGCACAGGGACATAAAACTGGTAAATAAATTAAGAATGGAATATAAATGTGCGCTCAAACAGAGGAAGGGTGAACTGCAGCAACAGGCTTGGGATTCCCTCAACCAAGCTGCTGAACTATCAAATTGTACATTATTTTGGGCCACGGTCAACTCGCCTTTTCTAAGGGATGAAAAAACACCACAGTTGACTTCTAATGTTTCTAGCGAGGGTTGGATTGCACATTTTTCCAGCATTTTTGACTCTGATAAAGTCAATGATCCTAGTCCCAATAAGTGGCCTACTCTGCCTTTGGATATATCCGTTAGTGAGGTCAAATATGGTATATGGGCTAGCAAAGGAGGGAAAGCTCAGGGCCCGGACGGGGTACCTATAGACGTTTATAAAGCTGCGCCAGATGTCTGGGGCCCCCTTTTAACCATTGTTTTTAATGTTGCTGCGTGTGCCGAGGCCCCTGTAACTTGGGGTGAATCAATCATTGTGCCAATTCATAAGAAGGGAAGTAGATCTGACGCTAAGAATTACCGCCCGATCTCTCTCCTTGACTCTTCAGTCAAGGTTATGAGTAGAGTAATGTTAGTAAGATTAGAGGAATGGGCTGAGCAGGATAGCATACTGGCTGATAGCCAGTATGGTTTTAGGAAGGGACGAGGTACGCTCGACCAGTGCATCAATCTTGATCTACTGATCGGGAAGTATACTGAAGCGAAACCCGGTTCCCTGTATCTTTGTTTTGCTGACCTGAGCAGCGCATTCGATATGGTAGATCATTCCATTTTATGGCCAACTCTGTTAAATTTAGGAGCCCCAGAAGGCATAATCTTTTTCCTCGCTAGGTTATACGAGAAATGGAAAACCAATGTACGTTTTGGAACCAGAGGAGAATGTACTCCAAAAATCTGTGTTACACGAGGAATTAGACAGGGTTGTGTTTTGGCGCCTCTTTTATTTATTTTATTTATTAATGGAATTGATGATATTTTAAAAAAGGTTAATGCTGATGCTCCCCAGATCAACGGTGTTCCGGTGCCGGTGTTACTATATGCCGACGACGCTGTTTTACTCTCTCGAACACCTGTCGGATTACAACGACTAATGGATAGTTTTTCCTCCTTTGTTAAAGATAGAAAACTAGTAATTAATAAGGGAAAAACGCATACCATGACCTGCGGAGCTAAAGCTAAAACGTTAAATGCCTTTTTTATAGACGGTGAAAAGGTGCAACAGGTGGATACATTTTGTTACCTAGGTATTACCTTCTCTAACGACAGGAAATGGAACAATGAATTTAATAACATCCGGAATAAAATGGCAAAAAATGCTTATGGTATTTATAGATTTGCTGCAAAAGTTGGGGATCGTCGAACCAGGGATATGCTCAAGATTTACCAAGCTAGATGTGTGACTATTGCCCTGTATGGGGCAGGAGTATGGGGTTATAGCTGTACCTACAACTTACAGTTGGAGGAAAATATGTTTTTAAAAAAGCTCCTGTTTTTGCCCATCTCTGCCTCAACTGAATTAAGCCATCGCGAATTAGCCATTAATTATTTAACTGATCTGATATCACTTAGACCATTGATGATCTGGCGGTCTTTTTGGCTTGGCGATGAGAAGCTACTTAACAGAACTATTGTTGAGGATTGCTTACGTTTGGATAAATATCGAGATATTCCCTGGGTTAAATATGTTGTTATCTGTTTTTCAGACATTTTTTATCTGAATATTTTAAATAATCCTAGTGCAGCAACCACGATCTCCAAATCAGAAATGAAAAGTATATTCCTAACTTATGCAGAAAGGAAACGAGCAACCATAGCCGGATCATTGTCCTCCGTCATTTTTTATAATAGATACAATCTAATGGAGGGTTTTCCATCTTACCTAACTATGGTGACTAGGAATTCACATAAATTTGTGCTAACCAGACTAAGATTTGGGATGGCACATTGTTTAGTAGCCCATCCAAACATTAAGAAACACCCGATTGGGCCATGTAGGTGCGATAATGTATCTACACAGAGCACTGTGCACCTTCTGCTGTTCTGTAAACTGTATACATGTTTTCGTATAGTATTTTTGAAACCTTTGTTTGTTAAATACGGAACACGTACGGTTAAACATGCCATGGCTTTAATTTTTAATCTGCAATCGGCAGATATTTGTTTTTACACTGCCACCTTTTTAAATCAGTGCATCAATTCCAGGAAAAGTATGAGTTTTTAATGTATTTTATATTCATTTTATATATTTATGAATGATCATATGTATTACTCAATGAGCCATTAACTATAATTAATAACTGTTAGTTTTAATTGCAATGTCTTTGTAAATACGTACTGTTGTCTTTTTTTTTTTTTTCTTCTTTGTTCATGCTTTTATGGTCATTTGTATGTGCCGAATAAAGCTTTATGAATTGAATTGAATTGAATTGAAATTGAATTGATTAGCAAAGGTTATAGTTCATTAAAATTTTGCTACACCAAGATCTTGTGGACTCTTTGAGACTAAGATCTCCCAATAGCTATAAATCTGTCAGAGCTCAGCATAGTCTCCGAACCTGTGACTGATTTCCACACCTCTGTATTCTTCCATTTTTTTTTTACTTTGATCTTGTAAGTGGTAAAACTGGCTAAGAAAACCCAAGCTTTCAAACTCTTATTGGAATATCTTCCAATTGTATTTATGAAGTAAGGCCTGATTTATACTTTTGGTGCAAAACTGCACTAACGCAGTTTTGCACCAAAAAGTTTAGCACAGGCTTGCACTATTTCTGTGCACCAGCCGGGCACCATATTTATTGAATTGTGCAAGCTGGTGCAAAGGGTAGGCTGGAGTAAAAAAAAAAAAAAAAAAAAAAAGACGTTAGTCGGGTGGGGCTGGCGGGATGGAAGAAGGGGGTATGGCACCAAAAAATGACATTAGGCAGGTTAGGGTAAAAAAAACAAATTACTCTAACCTGCCTAAAGTCATTTTCTGACGCAAAAGCATCCATTCCACAGTCATGCCCACCACCCCAATGGCAAGCACAGAGGACCAGGGTCCCCTGGGCATGTCCATTGCACCCAGTGCCATGTAGGGGGCCCATTTCAGGGCCCCAATAGAACTTTAAAAAAAAAAATACTTACCTGTACTTACCTGGGATGGGATTCCTCATCCTCTGCTGTACCTCTGGTGTGGGTTGTGGTGTCCCTGGGGTCTGAGGAGGGAACCTGTGGGCTTATTCCATGGCGTTCCACCATCGAAATAGGCCCACATGTCCCCTAACGCATGCCTTGACCCAGGCGATAGAAATTGGTGCAAAGCAAGCTTTGCACCATTTTTTGACCCCTCCTTCCTCCGTGTATGATTTTAGCACTGGGGATAAATATGGCGCTAAGGCCATAGAGTCATTTATTACACAGGAACGCCTACTTTGCATCTCATTGACACAAAGTAGGTTTCCATGTCCAAAAAATGACTTTAACTCCATAAATTTGGAGCTAGATGGGTCTAGCGCCAAAGTATAAGTATGGAGTTAGTTTTGCACTGAACTTGCATTAAAAAAATGACGCAAATTCAGTGCAAAAAAGTATAAATATGCCCCTAAGTTATTCTATCCCTCTTACACAATTAACACTGCACTTCTAAATGGCATAGTTATTGTGAGAAGGTAGCCTCTTTCTAGCCTTGTTACCCCCACTTTTGGCCTGTTTGTGAGTGTATGTCAGGGTGTTTGTCACTGTTTTCACTGTCTCACTGGGATCCTGATAGCCAGGCCTCAGTGCTCATAGTGAAAACACTATGTTTTCAGTATGTTTGTTATGTGTCACTGGGATCCTGCTGGTCAGGACCCCAGTGCTCATAAGTTTGTGGCCTATATGTATGTGTCACTGGGACCCTGTCACACAGGGCCCCAGTGCTCATAGGTGTGCATGTATATGTTCCCTGTGTGGTGCCTAACTGTCTCACTGAGGCTCTGCTAACCAGAACCTCAGTGGTTATGCTCTCTCATTACTTTCAAATTGTCACTAACAGGCTAGTGACCATTTTTACCAATTTACATTGGCTTACTGGAACACCCTTGTAATTCCCTAGTATATGGTACTGAGGTACCCAGGGTATTGGGGTTCCAGGAGATCCCTATGGGCTGCAGCATTTCTTTTGCCACCCATAGGGAGCTCTGACAATTCTTACACAGGCCTGCCACTGCAGCCTGAGTGAAATAACGTCCACGTTATTTCACAGCCATTTTACACTGCACTTAAGTAACTTATAAGTCACCTATATGTCTAACCTTTACCTGGTAAAGGTTAGGTGCAAAGTTACTTAGTGTGAGGGCACCCTGGCACTAGCCAAGATGCCCCCACATTGTTCAGAGCCAATTCCCTGAACTTTGTGAGTGCGGGGACACCATTACACACGTGCACTACATATAGGTCACTACCTATATGTAGCTTCACAATGGTAACTCCGAATATGGCCATGTAACATGTCTATGATCATGGAATTGCCCCCTCTATGCCATCCTGGCATAGTTGGCACAATCCCATGATCCCAGTGGTCTGTAGCACAGACCCTGGTACTGCCAAACTGCCCTTCCTGGGGTTTCACTGCAGCTGCTGATGCTGCCAACCCCTCAGACAGGCATCTGCCCTCCTGGGGTCCAGCCAGGCCTGGCCCAGGATGGCAGAACAAAGAACTTCCTCTGAGAGAGGGTGTGACACCCTCTCCCTTTGGAAAATGGTGTGAAGGCAGGGGAGGAGTAGCCTCCCCCAGCCTCTGGAAATGCTTTCTTGGGCACAGATGTGCCCAATTCTGCATAAGCCAGTCTACACCGGTTCAGGGACCCCTTAGCCCCTGCTCTGGCGCGAAACTGGACAAAGGAAAGGGGAGTGACCACTCCCCTGACCTGCACCTCCCCTGGGAGGTGTCCAGAGCTCCTCCAGTGTGCTCCAGACCTCTGCCATCTTGGAAACAGAGGTGCTGCTGGCACACTGGACTGCTCTGAGTGGCCAGTGCCACCAGGTGACGTCAGAGACTCCTGCTGATAGGCTCCTTCAGGTGTTAGTAGCCTATCCTCTCTCCTAAGTAGCCAAACCCTCTTTTCTGGCTATTTAGGGTCTCTGTCTCTGGGGAAACTTTAGATAACGAATGCAAGAGCTCATCCGAGTTCCTCTGCATCTCCCTCTTCACCTTCTGATAAGGAAACGACCGCTGACCGCGCTGGAAGCCTGCAAACCTGCAACATAGGAGCAAAGACGACTACTGCAACTCTGTAACGCTGATCCTGCCGCCTTCTCGACTGTTTTCCTGCTTGTGCATGCTGTGGGGGTAGCCTGCCTCCTCTCTGCACCAGAAGCTCCGAAGAAATCTCCCGTGGGTCGACGGAATCTTCCCCCTGCAACCGCAGGCACCAAAAAGCTGCATTACCGGTCCCTTGGGTCTCCTCTCAGCACGACGAGCGAGGTCCCTCGAATCCAGCGACTCTGTCCAAGTGACCCCCACAGTCCAGTGACTCTTCAGTCCAAGTTTGGTGGACGTAAGTCCTTGCCTCACCTCGCTGGGCTGCATTGCTGGGAACCGCGACTTTGCAGCTACTCCGGCCCCTGTGCACTTCCGGCGGAAATCCTTTGTGCACAGCCAAGCCTGGGTCCACGGCACTCTAACCTGCATTGCACGACTTTCTAAGTTGGTCTCCGGCGACGTGGGACTCCTTTGTGCAACTTCGGCGAGCACTGTTTCACGCATCCTTGTAGTGCCTGTTTCTGGCACTTTTCTGGGTGCTACCTGCTTCAGTGAGGGTTCTTTGTCTTGCTCCACGTCCCCTCTATCTTCAGGTCCAATTTGCGACCTCCTGGTCCCTCCTGGGCCCCAGCAGCATCCAAAAACGCCAAACACACAATTTGCGACTATCAAGGCTTGTTGGCGTCCTTTCGGCGGGAAAACACTTCTGCACGACTCTCCAAGGCGAGAGAAATCCGTCCACCAAAGGGGAAGTCTCTAGCCTTTTTTGTTCCTGCAGAAACCTCAGCTTCTTCCATCCTGTCGAAGCTTCTTTGCACCCACAGCTGGCATTTCCTGGGCATCTGCCCATCTCCGACTTGCTTGTGACTTTTGGACTTGGTCCCCTTGTTCCACAGGTACCCTAGATTGGAAATCCACAGTTGTTGCATTGCTGGTTTGTGTCTTTCCTGCATTATTCCTCTAACACAACTACTTTGTCCTTAGGGGAACTTTAGTGCACTTTGCACTCACTTTTCAGGGTCTTGGGGAGGGTTATTTTTCTAACTCTCACTATTTTCTAATAGTCCCAGCGACCCTCTACAAGGTCACATAGGTTTGGGGTCCATTTGTGGTTCGCATTCCACTTTTGGAGTATATGGTTTGTGTTGCCCCTATCCCTATGTTTCCCCATTGCATCCTATTGTAACTATACATTGTTTGCACTGTTTTCTAAGACTATACTGCATATTTTTGCTATTGTGTATATATATCTTGTGTATATTTCCTATCCTCTCACTGAGGGTACACTCTAAGATACTTTGGCATATTGTCATAAAAATAAAGTACCTTTATTTTTAGTATAACTGTGTATTGTGTTTTCTTATGATATTGTGCATATGACACTAAGTGGTACTGTAGTAGCTTCACACGTCTCCTAGTTCAGCCTAAGCTGCTCTGCTAAGCTACCATTATCTATCAGCCTAAGCTGCTAGACACCCTATACACTAATAAGGGATAACTGGGCCTGGTGCAAGGTGCAAGTACCCCTTGGTACTCACTACAAGCCAGTCCAGCCTCCTACATTGGTTGTGCAGTGGTGGGATAAGTGCTTGAGACTACTTACCACTCTTGTCATTGTACTTTTCATAAGAGAAAAATATACAAAACAAGGTCAGTGTATATACACATAGCCAAAAAGTTTTGCATTTCCTCTTTTCACTCTTTTCTAAGTGCTGAAAAGTACTCCTAAACTTTCAAAAAGTTCTTAAAAGTTTAAAAAGTTTTTTTTCTGTCTTTCCAAAAAGTTCTGAAAACTTTTTTCTCTTTTTCTATCACTTTAACTCTCTCTAAAAAATGTCTGGCACAGGCCAAAGTGTTGATCTGTCCAAACTTGCATATGACAACCTTAGCTGGAAAAGAGCAAGGAGTCTCTGTATAGAGAGAGGTTTGAGTGTAGGGAAGAATCCTTCCTTGGAACTGTTAGTTAACATGCTTAGAGAACAGGATAAGGCCATAGGTGCCCCATCTGTTGAAAAAGTACCTAATAGTTCTCAATCTGATTCAGGGACTCCCCCAGGAAAAGATTCAGGAAAGAAACTTCCTAGCCTGCCCATTACTAGACAGTCTAGCATAGATGGTAATGATGATGAGCCACACCATAGAAATAGTGTTGTCTCACATCATAGCAAAAGCATTTATTCTCACCATACTGGTAGTAATGTTTCTGTTAACCAAGCTGTTAGGGTGGCTTCTGTAAGGGACAGGTCTCCTTCTGTTCATTCCCATCATAGCTCTGTTTCTAGGAATGTCCCTCCCACCAACCCTGATGACAGAATGTTAGAGAGGGAACTCAATAAGTTGAGGGTGGAACAAACCAGACTGAAGCTTAAAAAGCAACAGCTGGATTTGGATAGACAGTCTTTTGAATTAGAGAAGGAAAGACAGAAGTTGGGTTTAGAAACCCATGGTGGCAGCAGCAGTATTCCCCATAGTCATCCTGCAAAAGAGCATGATTCCAGGAATCTGCACAAGATAGTTCCCCCTTATAAGGAGGGGGATGACATTAACAAGTGGTTTGCTGCACTTGAGAGGGCCTGTGTTGTACAGGATGTCCCTCAAAGGCAGTGGGCTGCTATCCTATGGCTATCATTTAGTGGAAAAGGTAGGGATAGGCTCCTTACTGTGAAAGAAAGTGATGCCAATAATTTTAAAGTTCTTAAGAATGCACTCCTGGATGGTTATGGCTTAACCACTGAACAGTACAGGATAAAGTTCAGAGAGACCAAAAAGGAGTCTTCACAAGACTGGGTTGATTTCATTGACCATTCAGTGAAGGCCTTGGAGGGGTGGTTACATGGCAGTAAAGTTACTGATTATGAAAGCCTGTATAACACAATCCTGAGAGAGCATATACTTAATAATTGTGTGTCTGATTTGTTGCACCAGTACCTGGTAGACTCTGATCTGACCTCTCCCCAAGAATTGGGAAAGAAGGCAGACAAATGGGTCAGAACAAGAGTGAACAGAAAAGTTCATACAGGGGGTGACAAAGATGGCAATAAGAAGAAAGATGGTGAAAAATCTCAAGATAAGCATGGGGATAAGGGTAAAACCAAAGATCCCACTTCAAATCTTAAACACTCTTCAGAGGGTGGGGATAAAACAAATTCTTCCTCTTCTTCCCAACCTGCACACATTAAAAAGCCTTGGTGCTTTGTGTGTAAAAACAGAGGCCATAGGCCAGGGGATAAGTCCTGTCCAGGTAAACCCCCTGAGCCTACCACCACTAATACATCAAGCTCTAGTGCCCCTAGCAGTAGTGGTACTAGTGGTGGGACTGCTGGCAACAGTCAAGCAAAGGGTGTAGTTGGGTTCACTTATGGGTCCATAGTGGAAACTGATGTAATCAGTCCCAAGACAGTTTCTGTCACACCTAGTGGCATTGGCCTTGCCACACTGGCTGCTTGTCCCCTTACAATGGATAAGTACAGGCAGACAGTTTCAATAAATGGTGTTGAGGCCTTGGCCTACAGGGACACAGGTGCCAGTTTCACTTTGGTGACTGAAAACCTGTGCCTCCTGAACAACACATCATTGGACAACAGTATAAGATTATTGATGTCCATAACTCCACTAAGTTTCTTCCCTTAGCTATAATTCAGTTTAGTTGGGGTGGAGTTACTGGCCCTAAGCAGGTGGTGGTATCACCTAGCTTACCGGTAGACTGTCTCTTAGGTAATGACCTAGAGGCCTCAGGTTGGGCTGATGTAGAGTTTTATGCCCATGCAGCCATTCTGGGCATCCCTGAGGAATTGTTCCCTCTCATTTCAAGTGAAATGAAAAAGCAAAGGAGAGAAAGCCTGAAAAGTCAGGATCCCTCTCCATCAACAGGTAAAAAGGGTATCACAGTATCCCCTAACCACCCTACCATTCAGGATACCATTCCTGTGGTGGGAGAAACCTCTCCTGGGGTGGCACCTGTTCCAAGGGAATCATCAGCTGGCAAAGCTGGACTCCCTGAGGTGGAAGTACCTCTCTGTGGGATAACTAACATTGGTGAGAAAAACAGCACCATTTTAGTTAACATGGAGCATCCCTCCAACCCTCCCAGAGAAACTTTAGTGCAGAAACCCTGCACTACCTCACAACACTTAGGACAGCATCCCTGCCCTAGTGTGGAGCTCATAGGACAGCATCTCTGCCCTGCTCCAACTCAAGAGAAACAGCATCCCTGTTCTCTCTTCCAGCCAGATGGACAAAGTTTTTGCCCAGCTATGGCTTTTCTGAGACAGCATCCCTGTCTGGCATTTCCATCACTACAAATAGGTTCAGTGGACAATTCCCACTGCTCTAAACTAAAACTTACTGATAGAAACTCTGAAAATACATCTTCACATTGTTGCTTAGCTAAACAACTTCAAACAGGGTGGTTTACATCCCCACAGGGAAGTAACCATATAGTGGATGATAAAGGGAGTAACCAGTCTATTGCAGAGCTACTCTCTACTTATCACCACTTAGACAATAAAGTCTCAACTGGCCAAGGTTAGCCTTATTGTCCTTCGTTTGGGGGGGGGTTGTGTGAGAAGGTAGCCTCTTTCTAGCCTTGTTACCCCCACTTTTGGCCTGTTTGTGAGTGTATGTCAGGGTGTTTGTCACTGTTTTCACTGTCTCACTGGGATCCTGATAGCCAGGCCTCAGTGCTCATAGTGAAAACACTATGTTTTCAGTATGTTTGTTATGTGTCACTGGGATCCTGCTGGTCAGGACCCCAGTGCTCATAAGTTTGTGGCCTATATGTATGTGTCACTGGGACCCTGTCACACAGGGCCCCAGTGCTCATAGGTGTGCATGTATATGTTCCCTGTGTGGTGCCTAACTGTCTCACTGAGGCTCTGCTAACCAGAACCTCAGTGGTTATGCTCTCTCATTACTTTCAAATTGTCACTAACAGGCTAGTGACCATTTTTACCAATTTACATTGGCTTACTGGAACACCCTTATAATTCCCTAGTATATGGTACTGAGGTACCCAGGGTATTGGGGTTCCAGGAGATCCCTATGGGCTGCAGCATTTCTTTTGCCACCCATAGGGAGCTCTGACAATTCTTACACAGGCCTGCCACTGCAGCCTGAGTGAAATAACGTCCACGTTATTTCACAGCCATTTTACACTGCACTTAAGTAACTTATAAGTCACCTATATGTCTAACCTTTACCTGGTAAAGGTTAGGTGCAAAGTTACTTAGTGTGAGGGCACCCTGGCACTAGCCAAGATGCCCCCACATTGTTCAGAGCCAATTCCCTGAACTTTGTGAGTGCGGGTACACCATTACACGCGTGCACTACATATAGGTCACTACCTATATGTAGCTTCACAATGGTAACTCCGAATATGGCCATGTAACATGTCTATGATCATGGAATTGCCCCCTCTATGCCATCCTGGCATAGTTGGCACAATCCCATGATCCCAGTGGTCTGTAGCACAG
Organism: Pleurodeles waltl; assembly: GCF_031143425.1. Classification (NCBI taxonomy): domain Eukaryota; kingdom Metazoa; phylum Chordata; class Amphibia; order Caudata; family Salamandridae; genus Pleurodeles; species Pleurodeles waltl. Next base: position 640,540,337 of record NC_090444.1, read on the forward strand.
ACCCTGGTACTGCCAAACTGCCCTTCCTGGGGTTTCACTGCAGCTGCTGCTGCTGCCAACCCCTCAGACAGGCATCTGCCCTCCTGGGGTCCAGCCAGGCCTGGCCCAGGATGGCAGAACAAAGAACTTCCTCTGAGAGAGGGTGTGACACCCTCTCCCTTTGGAAAATGGTGTGAAGGCAGGGGAGGAGTAGCCTCCCCCACCCTCTGGAAATGCTTTCTTGGGCACAGATGTGCCCAATTCTGCATAAGCCAGTCTACACCAGTTCAGGGACCCCTTAGCCCCTGCTCTGGCGCGAAACTGGACAAAGGAAAGGGGAGTGACCACTCCCCTGACCTGCACCTCCCCTGGGAGGTGTCCAGAGCTCCTCCAGTGTGCTCCAGACCTCTGCCATCTTGGAAACAGAGGTGCTGCTGGCACACTGGACTGCTCTGAGTGGCGAGTGCCACCAGGTGACGTCAGAGACTCCTGCTGATAGGCTCCTTCAGGTGTTAGTAGCCTATCCTCTCTCCTAAGTAGCCAAACCCTCTTTTCTGGCTATTTAGGGTCTCTGTCTCTGGGGAAACTTTAGATAACGAATGCAAGAGCTCATCCGAGTTCCTCTGCATCTCCCTCTTCACCTTCTGATAAGGAAACGACCGCTGACCGCGCTGGAAGCCTGCAAACCTGCAACATAGTAGCAAAGACGACTACTGCAACTCTGTAACGCTGATCCTGCCGCCTTCTCGACGGTTTTCCTGCTTGTGCATGCTGTGGGGGTAGCCTGCCTCCTCTCTGCACCAGAAGCTCCGAAGAAATCTCCCGTGGGTCGACGGAATCTTCCCCCTGCAACCGCAGGCACCAAAAAGCTGCATTACCGGTCCCTTGGGTCTCCTCTCAGCACAACGAGCGAGGTCCCTCGAATCCAGCGACTCTGTCCAAGTGACCCCCACAGTCCAGTGACTCTTCAGTCCAAGTTTGGTGGAGGTAAGTCCTTGCCTCACCTCGCTGGGCTGCATTGCTGGGAACCGCGACTTTGCAGCTACTCCGGCCCCTGTGCACTTCCGGCGGAAATCCTTTGTGCACAGCCAAGCCTGGGTCCACGGCACTCTAACCTGCATTGCACGACTTTCTAAGTTGGTCTCCGGCGACGTGGGACTCCTTTGTGCAACTTCGGCAAGCACCATTTCACGCATCCTTGTAGTGCCTGTTTCTGGCACTTCTCCGGGTGCTACCTGCTTTGGTGAGGGCTCTTTGTCTTGCTCGACGTCCCCTCTCTCTTCAGGTCCAATTTGCGACCTCCTGGTCCCTCCTGGGCCCCAGCAGCGTCCAAAAACGCCAAACACACGATTTGCGCCTAGCAAGGCTTGTTGGCGTCCTTTTGGCGGGAAAACACTTCTGTACGACTCTCCAAGGCGAGTGGGATCCGTCCACCAAAGGGGAAGTCTCTAGCCTTTTTCGTTCCTGCAGAAACCTCAGCTTCTTCCATCCAGTTGAAGCTTTTTTGCACCCACAGCTGGCATTTCCTGGGCATCTGCCCATCTCCGACTTGCTTGTGACTTTTGGACTTGGTCCCCTTGTTCCACAGGTATCCTAGATTGGAAATCCACAGTTGTTGCATTGCTGGTTTGTGTCTTTCCTGCATTATTCCTCTAACACGACTACTTTGTCCTTAGGGGAACTTTAGTGCACTTTGCACTCACTTTTCAGGGTCTTGGGGAGGGTTATTTTTCTAACTCTCACTATTTTCTAATAGTCCCAGCGACCCTCTACAAGGTCACATAGGTTTGGGGTCCATTTGTGGTTCGCATTCCACTTTTGGAGTATATGGTTTGTGTTGCCCCTATCCCTATGTTTCCCCATTGCATCCTATTGTAACTATACATTGTTTGCACTGTTTTCTAAGACTATACTGCATATTTTTGCTATTGTGTATATATATCTTGTGTATATTTCCTATCCTCTCACTGAGGGTACACTCTAAGATACTTTGGCATATTGTCATAAAAATAAAGTACCTTTATTTTTAGTATAACTGTGTATTGTGTTTTCTTATGATATTGTGCATATGACACTAAGTGGTACTGTAGTAGCTTCACACGTCTCCTAGTTCAGCCTAAGCTGCTCTGCTAAGCTACCATTATCTATCAGCCTAAGCTGCTAGACACCCTATACACTAATAAGGGATAACTGGGCCTGGTGCAAGGTGCAAGTACCCCTTGGTACTCACTACAAGCCAGTCCAGCCTCCTACATTGGTTGTGCAGTGGTGGGATAAGTGCTTGAGACTACTTACCACTCTTGTCATTGTACTTTTCATAAGAGAAAAATATACAAAACAAGGTCAGTGTATATACACATAGCCAAAAAGTTTTGCATTTCCTCTTTTCACTCTTTTCTAAGTGCTGAAAAGTACTCCTAAACTTTCAAAAAGTTCTTAAAAGTTTAAAAAGTTTTTTTTCTGTCTTTCTAAAAAGTTCTGAAAACTTTTTTCTCTTTTTCTATCACTTTAACTCTCTCTAAAAAATGTCTGGCACAGGCCAAAGTGTTGATCTGTCCAAACTTGCATATGACAACCTTAGCTGGAAAAGAGCAAGGAGTCTCTGTATAGAGAGAGGTTTGAGTGTAGGGAAGAATCCTTCCTTGGAACTGTTAGTTAACATGCTTAGAGAACAGGATAAGGCCATAGGTGCCCCATCTGTTGAAAAAGTACCTAATAGTTCTCAATCTGATTCAGGGACTCCCCCAGGAAAAGATTCAGGAAAGAAACTTCCTAGCCTGCCCATTACTAGACAGTCTAGCATAGATGGTAATGATGATGAGCCACACCATAGAAATAGTGTTGTCTCACATCATAGCAAAAGCATTTATTCTCACCATACTGGTAGTAATGTTTCTGTTAACCAAGCTGTTAGGGTGGCTTCTGTAAGGGACAGGTCTCCTTCTGTTCATTCCCATCATAGCTCTGTTTCTAGGAATGTCCCTCCCACCAACCCTGATGACAGAATGTTAGAGAGGGAACTCAATAAGTTGAGGGTGGAACAAACCAGACTGAAGCTTAAAAAGCAACAGCTGGATTTGGATAGACAGTCTTTTGAATTAGAGAAGGAAAGACAGAAGTTGGGTTTAGAAACCCATGGTGGCAGCAGCAGTATTCCCCATAGTCATCCTGCAAAAGAGCATGATTCCAGGAATCTGCACAAGATAGTTCCCCCTTATAAGGAGGGGGATGACATTAACAAGTGGTTTGCTGCACTTGAGAGGGCCTGTGTTGTACAGGATGTCCCTCAAAGGCAGTGGGCTGCTATCCTATGGCTATCATTTAGTGGAAAAGGTAGGGATAGGCTCCTTACTGTGAAAGAAAGTGATGCCAATAATTTTAAAGTTCTTAAGAATGCACTCCTGGATGGTTATGGCTTAACCACTGAACAGTACAGGATAAAGTTCAGAGAGACCAAAAAGGAGTCTTCACAAGACTGGGTTGATTTCATTGACCATTCAGTGAAGGCCTTGGAGGGGTGGTTACATGGCAGTAAAGTTACTGATTATGAAAGCCTGTATAACACAATCCTGAGAGAGCATATACTTAATAATTGTGTGTCTGATTTGTTGCACCAGTACCTGGTAGACTCTGATCTGACCTCTCCCCAAGAATTGGGAAAGAAGGCAGACAAATGGGTCAGAACAAGAGTGAACAGAAAAGTTCATACAGGGGGTGACAAAGATGGCAATAAGAAGAAAGATGGTGAAAAATCTCAAGATAAGCATGGGGATAAGGGTAAAACCAAAGATCCCACTTCAAATCTTAAACACTCTTCAGAGGGTGGGGATAAAACAAATTCTTCCTCTTCTTCCCAACCTGCACACATTAAAAAGCCTTGGTGCTTTGTGTGTAAAAACAGAGGCCATAGGCCAGGGGATAAGTCCTGTCCAGGTAAACCCCCTGAGCCTACCACCACTAATACATCAAGCTCTAGTGCCCCTAGCAGTAGTGGTACTAGTGGTGGGACTGCTGGCAACAGTCAAGCAAAGGGTGTAGTTGGGTTCACTTATGGGTCCATAGTGGAAACTGATGTAATCAGTCCCAAGACAGTTTCTGTCACACCTAGTGGCATTGGCCTTGCCACACTGGCTGCTTGTCCCCTTACAATGGATAAGTACAGGCAGACAGTTTCAATAAATGGTGTTGAGGCCTTGGCCTACAGGGACACAGGTGCCAGTTTCACTTTGGTGACTGAAAACCTGTGCCTCCTGAACAACACATCATTGGACAACAGTATAAGATTATTGATGTCCATAACTCCACTAAGTTTCTTCCCTTAGCTATAATTCAGTTTAGTTGGGGTGGAGTTACTGGCCCTAAGCAGGTGGTGGTATCACCTAGCTTACCGGTAGACTGTCTCTTAGGTAATGACCTAGAGGCCTCAGGTTGGGCTGATGTAGAGTTTTATGCCCATGCAGCCATGCTGGGCATCCCTGAGGAATTGTTCCCTCTCATTTCAAGTGAAATGAAAAAGCAAAGGAGAGAAAGCCTGAAAAGTCAGGATCCCTCTCCATCAACAGGTAAAAAGGGTATCACAGTATCCCCTAACCACCCTACCATTCAGGATACCATTCCTGTGGTGGGAGAAACCTCTCCTGGGGTGGCACCTGTTCCAAGGGAATCATCAGCTGGCAAAGCTGGACTCCCTGAGGTGGAAGTACCTCTCTGTGGGATAACTAACATTGGTGAGAAAAACAGCACCATTTTAGTTAACATGGAGCATCCCTCCAACCCTCCCAGAGAAACTTTAGTGCAGAAACCCTGCACTACCTCACAACACTTAGGACAGCATCCCTGCCCTAGTGTGGAGCTCATAGGACAGCATCCCTGCCCTGCTCCAACTCAAGAGAAACAGCATCCCTGTTCTCTCTTCCAGCCAGATGGACAAAGTTTTTGCCCAGCTATGGCTTTTCTGAGACAGCATCCCTGTCTGGCATTTCCATCACTACAAATAGGTTCAGTGGACAATTCCCACTGCTCTAAACTAAAACTTACTGATAGAAACTCTGAAAATACATCTTCACATTGTTGCTTAGCTAAACAACTTCAAACAGGGTGGTTTACATCCCCACAGGGAAGTAACCATATAGTGGATGATAAAGGGAGTAACCAGTCTATTGCAGAGCTACTCTCTACTTATCACCACTTAGACAATAAAGTCTCAACTGGCCAAGGTTAGCCTTATTGTCCTTCGTTTGGGGGGGGGTTGTGTGAGAAGGTAGCCTCTTTCTAGCCTTGTTACCCCCACTTTTGGCCTGTTTGTGAGTGTATGTCAGGGTGTTTGTCACTGTTTTCACTGTCTCACTGGGATCCTGATAGCCAGGCCTCAGTGCTCATAGTGAAAACACTATGGCCCTCATTCTGACCCTGGCGGTCGGTGATAAAGCGGCGGCCAAGCCGCCAACAGGCCGGCGGTCTAAAATATGCAATTCTGACCCTGGCGGGAACCGCCAACACAGGCCGCCAACTTAACACTCCGACCGGCACAGCGGTACAAACAAACAGCGCGGCGGTTCCCGCCAACAGCCCGGCGGCAGACAAAGTACCGCCCACCCTATTACGACCCACCAATCTGCCACCTTTTCCGGGGCGGGAGCACCGCCGATAAGAACACGGCGGAAACAGACTACGAACGGGAAAACGCTCACCTCTACGCACTCCACGCGAGATTCCGGCAGTATGGAGCCAGAGTTGCAGGTCATCCCCGCACTCCTATTCCTGCTCATATACCAGGAGCACGCCCGGCGGCGCGGAAGACATCGGTGAGTACGGCACCTACGACACAGGGGAGGGAAAAGATTACCGGCACACACCCACCCACCCACACCCACTACAACACACACATCAATGCATTCCCACAGATCACTGTCACAACCCACAAACCACCCCCCTCCGAAATAATGCAAAGACCAAAAGAAGAGATCATAAACGGGCAGATATATTGAAATATGTACACCATTAATCCCAATAAATAAATAAACTATGTACAAAATATATACAGCTACTAAATGTAGTCCAACCACTGTCCGTGGATCACAGGGGTCCTGTGCAAAGGGGCAAGGCCCAGTCCCACGACAAGAACTCCACGGAGAGAACACTGCAGGGGCATCAGAAAGAAAATAGGACAGGCACCTCAGGGGGAAGGGAAGGGGGGGCACCTCAGCCACTTGAGTACACGACGCCAGATCCACGAGGGGACTCCATGACCACTGGCCCATCCTGGGGAGAGCAAAGCCACAGTCCAAACAGTCCATACAGTGGGTGGCCTGCCCACTGGGCCATCCTGGGGAGAGCAAAGCCACAGTCCATACAGTCCATACAGTGGGTGGCCTGCCCACTGGGCCATCCTGGGGAGAGCAAAGCCACAGTCCATACAGTCCATACAGTGGGTGGCCTGCCCACTGGGCCATCCTGGGGAGAGCAAAGCCACAGTCCATACAGTCCATACAGTGGGTGGCCTGCCCACTGGGCCATCCTGGGGAGAGCAAAGCCACAGTCCATACAGTCCATACAGTGGGTGGCCTGCCCACTGGGCCATCCTGGGGAGAGCAAAGCTACAGTCCATACAGTCCATACAGTGGGTGGCCTGCCCACTGGGCCATCCTGGGGAGAGCAAAGCCACAGTCCATACAGTCCATACAGTGGGTGGCCTGCCCACTGGGCCATCCTGGGGAGAGCAAAGCCACAGTCCATACAGTCCATACAGTGGGTGGCCTGCCCACTGGGCCATCCTGGGGAGAGCAAAGCCACAGTCCAAACAGTCCATAACAGACCCCACTGCCACTGGAGGAGGCAAGTTGGCCAGAGGACATCCTGCAGCCCTGCCCGAGATAGATCCTGCCCTGCCACGTCTGCCAAAGGGCCAGCGGTTCTTGCCCTGAAGGGCCCAGTTCAGCGGTTCTTGAGACGGCGGGGCCCAGTTCAGCGGTTCTTGAGACGGCGGGCCCAGTTCAGCGCTCCTTGCCTTGAAGGGCCCAGTTCAGCGGTTCTTGAGACGGCGGGGCCCAGTTCAGCGGTTCTTGAGACGGCGGGGCCCAGTTCAGCGCTTCTTGAGACGGCGGGGCCCAGTTCAGCGGTTCTTGAGACAGCGGGGCCCAGTTCAGCGGTTCTTGAGACGGCGGGGCCCAGTTCAGCGCTTCTTGAGACGGCGGGGCCCAGTTCAGCGCTTCTTGCCTTGAAGGGCCCAGTTCAGCGGTTCTTGAGACGGCGGGGCCCAGTTCAGCGCTTCTTGCCTTGAAGGGCCCAGTTCAGCGGTTCTTGAGACGGCGGGGCCCAGTTCAGCGGTTCTTGAGACGGCGGGGCCCAGTTCAGCGCTTCTTGCCTTGAAGGGCCCAGTTCAGCGCTTCTTGAGACGGCGGGGCCCAGTTCAGCGCTTCTTGCCTTGAAGGGCCCAGTTCAGCGGTTCTTGAGACGGCGGGGCCCAGTTCAGCGGTTCTTGAGACGGCTGGGCCCAGTTCAGCGCTTCTTGCCTTGAAGGGCCCAGTTCAGCGGTTCTTGAGACGGCGGGGCCCAGTTCAGCGCTTCTTGCCTTGAAGGGCCCAGTTCAGCGGTTCTTGAGATGGCGGGGCCCAGTTCAGCGGTTCTTGAGACGGCGGCCGGTCTATGGCCAACTGCTAATTGCCTGGTGGTGCCCTCCTGGGCAGCGGGGATGGTGCTCCTTCACTGCCCACCTGGGCTGTGGGTGGTGGGGCCCTCCTGGCCAGCTGGGCTGGGTCCTCCCTGGGCAGCGGCTATGGGGGTGGTGGGCTCTCCCGGGGCAGCTGTGCCGGTTCCTCCCGGGGCAGCGGCTATGGGGGTTGTGGGCTCCTCCTGGGCAGCAGGCCTGCTGCCTGACCTCTCCGACTTGCTGCCCTTGCCCTCCTTAGTCGTGGGCCTGTGGCCCTTTCCTCCCTTTGGAGCTGTGGCTGGTGACTGTCTCTGGGTGGTGTCCGGGGGGGATGTAGAAGGCGGGCTCCTGCGGCGACCCTTCCGCCTTCTGCTCCTCTTCCCAGGGGGTGGGCTGGCTGTCCCCTTGCTGCTGGGCGAAGATCCAGACATGCGGGCTGGCGGGCTCCAATACCCCTGCACCCTTATCAAGGGGGCTGCAGGGCTGGTGGTGGCTGAGGTGCTCTTCTTACCCCGACGAGAAGGAGGGGGGGCTCAGGGTCAGGAAAGAAGTTAGTAGTGGCGAGGAAGAGCTTCTTGGGACAATGGAGAGTGGTAGGTACAGTGGGAATGGGAGTGGAGGGAGAGGATGTGGTTGTAGGTGAGTCACGTTTGCTGTCTTTGGGTGCAGGTGCAGGAGGGATAGGCTGTCGTGAGGTGGATGGCTGTTGGGTGGGTGGGTGGCTGCGTTTGTGTGGTGTGGAAGAGGGGGTGACAGACACAGTGGGAGAGGACACAGGGGACGTGTAAATGGCAGTGGGGGTGGTGACTGCACGTGTGCGGACTGGAGTGGAGGGTGTGCTGGTGATGGAAACATTGGCTGATGGTGAGGTGAATGGAGGTGTGAGTGTAGACGTCACAGGGAGGGAGGAGGGAGACGAGGAGGTGGGGGTCACAGAGGTGGTAGTGACTGTTGGCATGTCTGCATCGGAATGTTGCGTGTGTGAATGTCTGCGTGATCTGTGGTGCTTATGTTTGGATGAGCTTCTCTTGGGTGTTGAGGTGTGTGCAGGCTGGTCTGATGGTGTGGGTGGGACAGGCAGAGGAACAGGAGACTGGGAGGAGGGAGTTAGTAGAGGCAGGCAGGAGACAGGGACAATGGCTGCCGTCAGTGCTGAGGCCAGAGCCTGGAACGATCGCTGATGGGCAGCCTGACCCGAATGAATGCCCTCCAGGTACGCATTGCTGCGATGAACCTCCCTCTCCACCCCCTGGATGGCATTCAAAAGGGTAGTCTGCCCAACAATGAGCGTTCGGAGGAGGTCAATGACCTCCTCACTGAGGGCAGCGGGGGTAACAGGGGCAGGGCCTGAGGTGCCTGGGGCGAAGGAGATGCCCGGCTTCCTGGCAGAGCGGGCATGGGGCGAACGCTGAGGGGCTGCTGGGAGGGCGGAGATGGTGCGCTGGGTGGCGGCTGTACCTGTAATGGCGGGGGGCACGGATGGTGCCACCCCCGCAAGGGAGCCCCCTTCCGAGGACGTGTCCGTGTCGCTGCAGGGTCCAGTCGTCCCCGTCGTGGAGCTCCCCTCGCCCTCCGTCTCACTGGTCCAGTCTGACTCTGTGGCATGGCCCTCCTGGGCCATGTGAGATGCAGCTCCCTCCTGCCCCGATGCCACTTCTCCTCCGCCTGATGATGCTGATGCACACAAGCACAGAAAGACAAACAAAAAGGGGGGGGGAGAGAGAAATAAAGGGATATTGAGTACATGGATCTCCGGTATAGTTAGAGGACATGACAGACACAGATGCCCCCTGCACTAAGTTGCGCACTTGGGGTACGCTACGCATTCCGTGGAACATGCCCTACACGCCTAGAGTTGACAACTGCACCCATGGATGACACGGCCCAGGGATGGCTGTACTGACAAACTACTGAGGGTGGTGGCTGGGGACACAGGGGCTTACGGGGGTGCCCAGCCTACAGATATCGCCCTGGCCTAGGGGGACCCCCAGCCCTCCTCCCCCACCCAGACACCTCCACTGCGCGACAACAGAGTAGATAATGCTTGTACTCACCCCCTTGTGTCTGCTGTGCTGCCCTCACGCGCCCATCCAATTCAGGGTAGGCCACCGCCAGGATCCGGAACATCAGGGGGCTCAGTTGACGACAGGCACCCCGCCTACGTTGGGAGGCCATCCCCAGCAGAGACTCGGCGGTCTTCTTGGTCCCGCGGCGGATGTCCTCCCACCTCTTGCGGCAGTGGGTGCCCCGTCGATGGTGGACCCCCAGGGCCCGGACTTCCTTGGCGATGGCACGCCAAATCCCGATCTTCTCATGGGCGCGGACCTATGTGACACGTACAGGGAGGGAGAAATACCACGTTCAAGTTTCTCAGCATTTTCCTTTCCAGTGGCCCAACGCCCCCCATCCCCGCCATGCCCCCCGCCATGCCCAACATGCCCCCCATCCCCGCCAGGCCCCCAAGCCAGCCAGTGGGCCCAAATCCATATTGAATTAAACTCACTTGTTGGTCTGGAGGACCGTAGAGTAGCGCATACTGGGGGAGGACCCCATCCACAAGTTTCTCCAACTCCTCTCCAGTGAAGGCAGGGGCCCTTTCCCCAGTCGCAGCAGCCATTGTCCCTTCCAGACCGAGGTCACAGCAACACTTGCAGTATAGGTCCTCTCCTGTGAAAGTTCAAGTCGCAAGTGGATAAGTAGATGGAAAATGGCGGTCACGTCCGCGGCGGTGCGTACTGCGGCGGTGCGTCCCGCCACCGCCGGCGCCCTTCGCCATTGGCTCCTGAAACCCATAGGCTTCAATGTTAACCAATGCGGCTTCGCGCCGCGGTCTTCGCCCGCCGCCCGCCGCGGTGTGCCACGCCAGCGCATTGACCTCACATCCCATTGTCACACTTCACAGGTCAGGCAGCCGCCATTTCCAGGGCCCACATGGCTCAATTTCAACTGCGTCACACAGGCCTAGGCCTTGCATAGCCACTCAGACACGCCATTCACTGCATAGAGAATCGTATACTGTGCTAGCTGTGAGTACGTACCTGTGGGTTGCTTGACTGTGTGCTCCATGTTGTCCTTCCTAGGCACCGTCCGCTGGGTTGGGCGAGGAGACGGATGAATCCTCCCGTGTACCGACCGCTGGTGGACCTGTCGACAATGGAAGAACGCCACATTATCCTGACCTACCGTCTTAACCGTGCCACTATCCATGAACTGTGTGCCCGGCTGGAGCCCGACCTGATGTCCCCCATCCGCCAACCCACAGGGATTCCCCCTCTGGTGCAGGTCATGTCAGTACTACATTTCTTGGCAAGTGGGTCATTTCAGACAACCGTGGGAATTGCTTCCGGGATGTCTCAGCCCATGTTTTCGAAGGTGTTATCCAGAGTGTTGTCTGCCCTGATGAAATCCGTGAGGAACTACATCATTTTCCCTGAGGTGGGCGAATTGGCTACAGTGAAGGGTGATTTCTACGCCCTTGGACATATTCCCAACGTAATTGGTGCCATTGATGGGACCCATGTGGCTTTGGTTCCCCCAAGAGACAGGGAGCAGGTGTACAGGAACAGAAAAAATTACCATTCAATGAACATCCAGGTGGTGTGTTTGGCTGACCAGTACATCTCGCATGTAAATGCCAAATTCCCAGGGTCAGTGCATGACGCCTACATCCTCAGGAATAGCAGCATCCCTTACGTGATGGAACAGCTACAGAGACACCGTGTATGGCTAGTGGGGGACTCTGGGTACCCCAACCTGTCGTGGCTACTGACCCCAGTAAGGAATCCCCGGACCAGGGCAGAGGAACGGTACAATGAGGCCCATGGGCGTACTAGGAGGGTGATCGAACGCACCTTTGGCCTCCTAAAGGCCAGGTTTCGCTGCCTGCATATGACAGGTGGATCCCTAATGTACTCACCTAAGAAGGTGTGTCACATCATCGTGGCCTGCTGCATGCTTCACAACCTGGCTTTGCGCCGCCAGGTGCCTTTCCTGCAGGAGGATGGTTGAGACGGTGGTGTTGTGGCAGCGGTGGAACCTGAGGAGAGTGACGAGGAGGAAGACGACGGGGCTGAAACAGACAACAGGGACAGAATCATTGAACAGTACTTCCAATAGGACACAGGTAACATTTCAAAGATAATTTAGTAAATGTTAACTACTCTCCAGCATCTCTGCTGCCTGTCTATTTGCCCCAGTGTATGATGACTGAGTTTTGGCTTTTCCCTCCCTATTTCAGATCTGGGGTCCCCACTACGAGTCCTGTGCTTCGTTTCCCCATGGACTACAGCTTTGTGGCAGCTGTTTGTTGACTTCACCATGTACAAGGACATATTTGCACTGTCATGTCAATTACAATCTATTGAAATCACAGCCAGACTCCTGATATTTTGGTGCAAAATAGGTGTTTATTGAAGTGCTCAATATGGGATGGGTGGTTTCAAGTGGGTGGGGGCTATGGTGAAGGAATGTCCATGGCAGAGTCCAGAGTAACAGTCACACAGGTGCATTGTCCAGAGGCCTGTGGAGAGATGGAGCATGGGCAGTTCAAGGATGGACAGGGTGACAATGTGGGACAGTGGGATGACATCAGGTGGTATCCTTTGCTGGCGGGGGTCTTGACATCCTACTCTGTCTTCTTGCGAGATCTCAGGGCCCTCTTGCGGGGTGGTTCTTCTCCTGCAGGAGGTGGGGGTCTGGTGGGCTGCTGCTGTGCGGGGGCCTCCTGTCCACTAGCGCCGGCGGAGGTGGATGGCTGTTCTTGGTCCAGGCTAGTGGCAGGGGCCCTTGGGTGTTGTTCAGTGTCCGCCCTGCTGTTTACGAGGTCCTGCAGCAGCCCTACCATGGTAACCAGGGTGGTGTTGATGGCTCTGATGTCCTCCCTGTACCCCCGATAGTGTTCCTCCTGCAGCACCTGGATCTCCTGGAACCGAGCCAGTACCGTCGCCATCGTCTCCTGGGAGCGGTTGTATGCTCCCATGATGGTGGTGAGGACCTCGTGGAGAGTGGGTTCCCTGGGCCTCTCCTCCCCCCCCTGTCGCACAGCTGCCTGCCGAGTTGCCCTGTTTCCCTGGGCCTCTGCCCCCTGGCCGGTGTGCCCACTACCACTGCCCCCAGGTCCCTGTTGTTGTTGGGGTGGTGGGTTATCCTGGGTGCCCTGTAGTGGTAGACACACCGCAGATTGACGCGCCCTGGAGACAGAGGCATGGGCCCGCTGGGTGGGAGCTGTGCTGGTGTTTCCAGAGGGGTTTGGGTCTGTAGTGGCCTGGGCCTGTGTGAGGGGAACCGACTGTCCAGAGGTCCCCGATGGTCCGGGCTGGTCATCGGTGTCCAGGTCGACAGAGCTGCTGTCATCGCTGACGGCCTCTTGGGTGGGGGGTGTGGAGAATTCTGGCCCCTCCGCCGCGGTGTGTTGACGGTCGGGTCCTGCAGGGGTATAGAGGTATGGTTATAGTTTCAATGTGTGGCATATGGGTGTATCTGTGGGTTCTCGTGTCCCCAAGTGCTGGCATTCGTGTGTGGGGGCTTTGGTGAGGGTGGCTTGTGGGGGGGATGTGTATATGCATTGGGCATGCTTTGGTGATGGGTGTCCATGCTTAGTGGACGCATGCAGGCCTAGGTTTTGGGATGTGTGGGTTGTGATGGTGAGACATTGGCGGGGAATAGGTGTGCTGGGGGTGGGGGTGAGGATGGTGGTGGGGGTGAGGATGGTGGTGGGGGTGAGGGTGGGGGTGAGGGTGGGGTTCGAGGATGGGGGTGAGGTTTGGGGTCTGATTTGGCATGCAGGTGGGGGGGAAGCAGTATTGAAGCTTCAACTTACCAGTATCCATTCCTCCGCCGACTCCTGCGAGGCCGTCAGGATGCAGGATGTTCAAGACTTCCTCCTCCCATGATGTGAATTGTGGGGGTTGAGGTGGGGGTCCTCCGCCAGTCTTCTGCACGGCGATGTTGTGCCTGGATACCATGGAACGCACCTTCCCCCGTAGGTCGTTCCATCGCTTCCTGATGTCTTCCCGATTTCTGGGGTGCTGTCCCACTGCGTTCACCCTGTCGACAATCCTCTGCCATAGCTCCGTCCTCCGGGCAATGCTGGTGTATTGTATCTGTGTGCCGAACAGCTGGGGCTCTACCCGAACGATTTCCTCCACCATGACCCTGAGTTCTTCGTCTGTGAAGCGGGGTTGTCTTTGGGGTGCCATGGGGTGGTGTGTATGATGTGTGGGGTGGAGTATGTGTATTTAAGTGAGTTGAGTGTGGTGGTGTGTGTTGTTTTGTGTGTGGATAGTGTGTGGGTGATGGTGTTGAGTGGCTGTGGCTGTTATTTTTTGGATGCTGGTGTCTCGCTCTTGCCTTCTTTACGAATTTTTTAGCGTAGGGGTTTGTGGGTGATGTGGGTGTGTGTTTTATATTGTATTGTGTGTGTGGGAGTGGTGTGTGTATGTGTATCAGGTGTGTGGGATTCAAATCGTCCAATGTGGCTGAGTTTTGTTCGTTTGTGTGTATTCTGACCGCGGCGGTGTGTTCCGCCAATGGAATACCGCGTTTGAATGACCGCCGCGTGGATTCGTGGGTCGTAATGGGATGGGCGTATTTCTGTTGGCGTGGCGGTGGAGGTTTGGTCACCTCCACCTTTCCGCCGACCGCTGGTCTGGCGGTCTGTTGTGGCGGTCGGATTTTCGGAGGTTTGCCTTCTGCGGGTCAGAATGACCGTGGCGGGTTTCCGCGACCGCGGCGGGATTATGGAGGATTTCTGACCGGCGGTAGGCGCCTTTTACCGCCGAGGTCAGAATGACCACCTATGTTTTCAGTATGTTTGTTATGTGTCACTGGGATCCTGCTGGTCAGGACCCCAGTGCTCATAAGTTTGTGGCCTATATGTATGTGTCACTGGGACCCTGTCACACAGGGCCCCAGTGCTCATAGGTGTGCATGTATATGTTCCCTGTGTGGTGCCTAACTGTCTCACTGAGGCTCTGCTAACCAGAACCTCAGTGGTTATGCTCTCTCATTACTTTCAAATTGTCACTAACAGGCTAGTGACCATTTTTACCAATTTACATTGGCTTACTGGAACACCCTTATAATTCCCTAGTATATGGTACTGAGGTACCCAGGGTATTGGGGTTCCAGGAGATCCCTATGGGCTGCAGCATTTCTTTTGCCACCCATAGGGAGCTCTGACAATTCTTACACAGGCCTGCCACTGCAGCCTGAGTGAAATAACGTCCACGTTATTTCACAGCCATTTTACACTGCACTTAAGTAACTTATAAGTCACCTATATGTCTAACCTTTACCTGGTAAAGGTTAGGTGCAAAGTTACTTAGTGTGAGGGCACCCTGGCACTAGCCAAGATGCCCCCACATTGTTCAGAGCCAATTCCCTGAACTTTGTGAGTGCGGGGACACCATTACACGCGTGCACTACATATAGGTCACTACCTATATGTAGCTTCACAATGGTAACTCCGAATATGGCCATGTAACATGTCTATGATCATGGAATTGCCCCCTCTATGCCATCCTGGCATAGTTGGCACAATCCCATGATCCCAGTGGTCTGTAGCACAGACCCTGGTACTGCCAAACTGCCCTTCCTGGGGTTTCACTGCAGCTGCTGCTGCTGCCAACCCCTCAGACAGGCATCTGCCCTCCTGGGGTCCAGCCAGGCCTGGCCCAGGATGGCAGAACAAAGAACTTCCTCTGAGAGAGGGTGTGACATCCTCTCCCTTTGGAAAATGGTGTGAAGGCAGGGGAGGAGTAGCCTCCCCCACCCTCTGGAAATGCTTTCTTGGGCACAGATGTGCCCAATTCTGCATAAGCCAGTCTACACCAGTTCAGGGACCCCTTAGCCCCTGCTCTGGCGCGAAACTGGACAAAGGAAAGGGGAGTGACCACTCCCCTGACCTGCACCTCCCCTGGGAGGTGTCCAGAGCTCCTCCAGTGTGCTCCAGACCTCTGCCATCTTGGAAACAGAGGTGCTGCTGGCACACTGGACTGCTCTGAGTGGCCAGTGCCACCAGGTGACGTCAGAGACTCCTGCTGATAGGGTCCTTCAGGTGTTAGTAGCCTATACTCTCTCCTAAGTAGCCAAACCCTCTTTTCTGGCTATTTAGGGTCTCTGTCTCTGGGGAAACTTTAGATAACGAATGCAAGAGCTCATCCGAGTTCCTCTGCATCTCCCTCTTCACCTTCTGATAAGGAAACGACCGCTGACCGCGCTGGAAGCCTGCAAACCTGCAACATAGTAGCAAAGACGACTACTGCAACTCTGTAACGCTGATCCTGCCGCCTTCTCGACTGTTTTCCTGCTTGTGCATGCTGTGGGGGTAGCCTGCCTCCTCTCTGCACCAGAAGCTCCGAAGAAATCTCCCGTGGGTCGACGGAATCTTCCCCCTGCAACCGCAGGCACCAAAAAGCTGCATTACCGGTCCCTTGGGTCTCCTCTCAGCACGACGAGCGAGGTCCCTCGAATCCAGCGACTCTGTCCAAGTGACCCCCACAGTCCAGTGACTTTTCAGTCCAAGTTTGGTGGAGGTAAGTCCTTGCCTCACCTCGCTGGGCTGCATTGCTGGGAACCGCGACTTTGCAGCTACTCCGGCCCCTGTGCACTTCCGGCGGAAATCCTTTGTGCACAGCCAAGCCTGGGTCCACGGCACTCTAACCTGCATTGCACGACTTTCTAAGTTGGTCTCCGGCGACGTGGGACTCCTTTGTGCAACTTCGGCAAGCACCATTTCACACATCCTCGTAGTGCCTGTTTCTGGCACTTCTCCGGATGCTACCTGCTTCAGTGAGGGCTCTTTGTCTTGCTCGACGTCCTTTCTCTCTTCAGGTCCAATTTGCGACCTCCTGGTCACTCCTGGGCCCCAGCAGCGTCCAAAAACACCAAACGCACAATTTGCGCCTAGCAAGGCTTGTTGGCATCCTTTTGGCGGGAAAACACTTCTGCACAACTCTCCAAGGCGAGTTGGATCCGTCCACCAAAGGGGAAGTCTCTAGCCTTTTTCGTTCCTGCAGAAACCTCAGCTTCTTCCATCCAGTTGAAGCTTCTTTGCACCCACAGCTGGCATTTCCTGGGCATCTGCCCATCTCCGACTTGCTTGTGACTTTTGGACTTGGTCCCCTTGTTCCACAGGTACCCTAGATTGGAAATCCACAGTTGTTGCATTGCTGGTTTGTGTCTTTCCTGCATTATTCCTCTAACACGACTACTTTGTCCTTAGGGGAACTTTAGTGCACTTTGCACTCACTTTTCAGGGTCTTGGGGAGGGTTATTTTTCTAACTCTCACTATTTTCTAATAGTCCCAGCGACCCTCTACAAGGTCACATAGGTTTGGGGTCCATTTGTGGTTCGCATTCCACTTTTGGAGCATATGGTTTGTGTTGCCCCTATCCCTATGTTTCCCCATTGCATCCTATTGTAACTATACATTGTTTGCACTGTTTTCTAAGACTATACTGCATATTTTTGCTATTGTGTATATATATCTTGTGTATATTTCCTATCCTCTCACTGAGGGTACACTCTAAGATACTTTGGCATATTGTCATAAAAATAAAGTACCTTTATTTTTAGTATAACGGTGTATTGTGTTTTCTTATGATATTGTGCATATGACACTAAGTGGTACTGTAGTAGCTTCACACGTCTCCTAGTTCAGCCTAAGCTGCTCTGCTAAGCTACCATTATCTATCAGCCTAAGCTGCTAGACACCCTATACACTAATAAGGGATAACTGGGCCTGGTGCAAGGTGCAAGTACCCCTTGGTACTCACTACAAGCCAGTCCAGCCTCCTACAGTTATTGATTGCTTTTTGCACAAAACCATTATCTCCCTCTTCAAAAGGTCCATGTCTCTACTGTTGTACAATTACCAACCAGTTTCAACCCTCCCATATTAATTTTGGAAAGAACTGTCAGCGGACAACTGTAATAGTATAGAAGCTCGACCACATTCGGAATGATTGCCAGTTGATATTTAGACATCCAAGAGGTACAGAGTCTGCCAGGGCAACCTTAAGGGAACACGTCATGAAGGAGCCTAGCAAGCAGCTGTGATTCTCCTTGACCTCCTGGCTGCCTACAACACAAACAAGACTACCATACTAATAAGTAAAGGTTTCAATGACAGCCCTAGAGGAGGCTTGTTTACTTCTGCACAACTAGAGTGAACAAATATGTATACAATCTTCATTTTCTTCCTCCATAAAGTGCAGCATGAAGTGCCAAATGTATCATTGCTCTCACAGAAATTCTTCAAAATCCACATTTACCTTGGCTCAAGCCCTAGACTATCATTAGGTAAAATGTAATTTGCAAGCAGATGACTGTAGGAAAGTACCATCTTGCCTGGCATGTTACTCCCATTTTTACGTGTGTGTCAGTTTGTTTTTTGACTGTGTCACTGGGATCCTGCTAGCCAGGACCTCAGTGCTCATAGTTTGTGGCCTATATGTGTTCCCTGTGTGGTGCCTAACTGTATCACTGAGGCTCTGCTAACCAGAAACTCAGTGTTTATGCTCTCTCTGTCTTTAAAATTGTAACTGCAGGCTAGTGACCATTTGTACCAATTTTGATTGGCACGCTGGAACACCCTTATAATTCCCTACTATATGGTACCTAGGTACCCACGGTGTTGGGGTTCCAGGAGATCCCTATAGGCTGCAGCATTTCTTTGGCAACCCATAGGGAGCTCAGACAATTCTTACACAGGACTGCCACTGCAGCCTGAGTGAAATAACATCCACGTTATTCCACAGCCATTTTACACTGCACTTAAGTAACTTGTAAGTCACCTATATGTCTAACCCTCACTTAGTGAAGGTTAGGTGCAAAGTTACTAAGTGTGAGGGCACCCTGGCACTAGCCAAGGTGCCCCCCACATTGTTCAGAACAATTTCCCCGGACTTTGTGAGTGCATGGACACCATTACACGCATGAACTACACATAGGTCAATACCTATATGTAGCTTCACAATGGTAACTCCGAACATGGCCATGTAACATGTCTAAGATCATGGAATTGTCCCCCCAAGCCAAATCTGGTATTGGGGAGCCAATCCCAGCATCCCCGGGGCTCCGGCATATACCCCGGATACTGCCAAACTACCTCTCTGGGGTTTTCTCTGCAGCTACAGCTGCTGCCAACCCTCAGACAGGTTTCTGCCCTCCAGCGGTCTGGGCAGCCCAGTCCCAGGAAGGCAGGACAAAGGATTTCCTCTGAGAGGGGATCTAAAACCCTCTCCCTTTGGAAATAGGTGTTAAGGGCTGGGGAGGAGGAGCCTCCCCCAGCCTCTGGAAATGCTTTTAAGGGCACCGTTGGTGCCCTCCTTGCATAAGCCAGTCTACACCGGTTCAGGGATCCCCCAGCCCCTGCTCTGGCGTGAAACTGGACAAAGGAAAGGGGAGTGACCACTCCCCTGTACATCACCACCCCAGGGGTGGTCCCAGAGCTCCTCCAGTGTGTCCCAGACCTCTGCAATCTTGAATGCAGAGGTGTGAGGGCACAATGGAGACCTCTGAGTGGCCAGTGCCAGCAGGTGACATCAGAGACCCCTCCTGATAGGCTCTTACCTGGTTAGGTAGCCAATCCTCCTCCGAGGGATATTTAGGGTCCCTCCTGTGGCTTTCTCTTCAGATAAAGAATGCAAAAGCTCACCAGAGTTCCTCTGCATCTCCCTCTTCGACTTCTGCCAAGGATCAACCGCTAACTGCTCCAGGACGCCTGCAAAACTGCAACAAAGTAGTAAGACAACTACCAGCAACATTGTAGCGTCTAATCCTGCCGGCTTTCTCAACTGTTTCCTGGTGATGCATGCTCTGAGGGCTGTCTGCCTTCACCCTGCACTGGAAGACAAGAAGAAATCTCCTGTGGGTCGGCGGAATCTTCCCCTTGCTAACGCAGGCACCAAACTTCTGCATCACTGGTCCTCCGGGTCCCTCTCATCTTGACGAGCGTGGTCCCTGGAACACAGGAGCCAGATCCAAGTGACCCCGACAGTCCAGTGGTCCTTCTATCCAAATTTGGTGGAGGTAAATCCTTGCCTCCCCACGCCAAACAGTAATCCTGTATACTGCGTGATCTGCAGCTGCTAGGGCTTCTGTGCACTTTTGCAAGGATTCCTTCATGCACAGCACAGCCCAGGTCCCAAGCACTCCGTCCTGCATTGGTCAACTCGCTGAGTTGACCACCGGATTCGTGGGACCCTCTTTTGTTGTGTTAAGATGACCGCTGTGCTCAGATTTTTTAAACACCTGCTCGAGTGCTTCTGCGGGTGCTGCCTGCTTGTGCATGGCCTCTCTCTGTTGCTGAGCGCTACCTCTGTCTCCTTCTCCAAGGGGCGGCGTCCTGGTCCTTCCTGGGCCCGGGCAGCACCCATTACCTTCAACTGTGACTCTTGCAGCTAGCAAGGCTTGTTTGCGGTCTTTCTGCATGGAAACAACTCTGCATCCTCCAACATGCCGTAGGACATCTTCTGACCAAAGGAGAAGTTCCTGGCATCTTCCGTTGTTGCAGAATCTTTGGCTTCTTCCACCCGGAGGCAGCCCTTTTGCACCTTCATCCGGGGTTTAGTGGGCTCCTGCCCCCCCTGGACACTTGCGTGACTCTTGGACTTGGTTCCCTTCCTTTGCAGGTCCTCAGGTCTAGGAATCCATCTTCAGTGCTTTGTAGTCAGTTGTTGTCTTTGCAGCATCCCCTAACTCAACTTTACTGTCTTTCTGGGGTAGTAGGGTAACTTTACTCCTACTTTTCAGGGTCTTGGGGTGGGGTATCTTGGACACCCTTAGTGTTTTCTTACACTCCCAGCGACCCTCTACACACTACACTAGGCCTGGGGTCCAATCGTGGTTCGTATTCCACTTTTGGAGTATATAGTTTGTGTTGTCCCTAGGCCTATTGTGTCCTATCGCATTCTATTGTGTTCTGCAGTGTTTGCACTACTTTTCTAAATGTTTACTTACCTGATTTTGGTTTGTGTGTATATCTTGTGTATTTTACTTACCTCCTAAGGGAGTATATCCTCTGAGATACCTTTGGCATATTGTCACTAAAATAAAGTACTTTTATTTTTAGGAACTCTGAGTATGATATAGTGCTATATGATATAAGTGGTATAGTAGGAGCTTTGCATGTCTCCTAGTTCAGCCTAAGCTGCTCTGCTATAGCTACCTCTATCAGCCTAAACTGCTAGAACACTACTAATCTACTAATAAGGGATAACTGGACCTGGCACAAGGTGGAAGTACCACAAGGTACCCACTATAAGCCAGCCAGCCTCCTCCAATGACAAATAGATATATATCTGTCCTAAGAACAGGATGGGGAAGCTCACTAGCATTGTTGAGTGATCTAGATGATGCCTAATAATTGGGTGCATAAAAGTTATCTGTTTCAAAATTGATCAAAGACTAAGGTCCTAATCATAGGAGGAGCTTGTCCAGAGTTGGTTCGCTTCATCTATTCTTCTCTGTTGCAGCTTGCTCTCACCCTACAAATTAAAGCAGTGACCAAGGAAAACAACTTCTAACTTTGCCTTCTTTGAAAAATCCTCCTACCCCTCCAAACTGAGCAGTGAAGCGCGCTTACCGATGCTCTGACCACGGCTCAGTTGGACTGTAGTTGTATAGTCTATTCCGGCCTACCAACAAGTATCGCTGTAATGCCTAAAACAGTCCAAATTAGGCAACAAGAATGTGCCTGGAAACACAGATATATGATAACATAAAGCCATCTATAGAAAGCTCTCCACGTTCAGTACAGTTGCATTTTGAACAAAGCTTACTTAACCAGAGTTCCTACTATCGTCAAAAAATGGCATGGCCCTACACTCCAGTCATAACTCTGCTTCCCTATTCAATCAATTTGATCAAACAATGTGATTAATTAAGAGATGAAAGTATGACGAAATATCCAGAGGGTTCCAGACCCAATATCTTAGAACAGATTTATGCTCCAAATCAGAAGAGAAACATATAACCTTCACTTCAGAAAAACCCCTGAAAAACTAACTTTCAAGCGCATTTAAGCAATCAAAAATGTGATGTTTAATGTAGCCTGACATAATGGGCCAGACTCTAACATTATAGGTCTCACAACCTTCCTACCGACATGTTTGTAGGTCTCGCCTATAAAATTCAATCGCTGTTTCTTCGAGATGTGTTGTTTACTGGCTTGGATTCTACCCATTACTTACCGTTGGTTGGCTTCAAAGCCATTCTCTATTGCTTGCTTACTGTTGGTCAGCTCTGCCCACTGCCTTCCCTCTTCTTGCATGTGACATTCCCCTGGGGATTGGGCCAAGTACCTGTGTTCTTTCACTGCTCTGGGTTTTGGGAGATATTTTTTTCCTTTGTGTTGAAGGACTCCACAGTGTGGCTTGCGCTGTCCTCTTCTCCCTCCCCGTTTCTATGTTGTGTTTGCTTGTTCTCCTCCCATTGCTGTGCCCCCACTCAGCACAAGAAATGAGCTGGCAAGTCAAATACCTTTTTCCCGTTTTCTTACTTTTGTTTTAGTTTTGTTGCTAGTGCGAACTCACTTGAAGGTTTGCCCAAAGACACACTTATTTTGAGTAGACACAGGGAGATTAAGCGATGTGCCCAGAATCACAGGGTTTTGAGTAGGCGCCGAGACTCGAACCTGGTTCCACGGGAAGGGCTATGGCTTAGTTTCTGGGGCCATCGTTTAGTTTCTTTCACAGCCCCTCCGTAAGGGGATCTACCCCGGCTTTGCGTGCTCCTCCCCGCCCCCAGTGTCCGGACCTTTGACTATTACAGGTGAGGGCGGGGCTGTAGTATCATGCAGCAAGGCAGGAAGACCCAGAGGCTCCAATTTGTACTACAAAAGCGGTGTTCGGGTTGTGCCTGCTCTGATGAATGATGAGGGTCTCCAGAAAATACATACTGGGAATCAAAAGGTTTAGACAAAAAGTGTGAAGATAATCATATCAGCAATAAATGAGTGAAAGAGAGACCAGCCAAGAATATAGGGTTAGAATTGGAAAGGGGATCATTTATGTGTAGGAAAATACAACGAAGTGTAAGGTTTAAACATAAAACTGGAAGTATTAAGTAAACACCGTAAAAAATAGAAAGAAAAAAACATACGTATCTTCTCCATCTACAGGAAAAAACTACTGAATTGAAATAAAATTAACTATTAATGCAAAATAACATTAAATAGAATTATGATCATAATTATCCCAAGATTAATCTTCTGATATTAATTTGAAAGTAATTAATGGACCAGAAATAATCACGTGGAACCAGCACGACCGTAGACCAAGCACTTTACCATAGGATAGCGAAATATCACGCATTTAAAACTTGCAGTGGCCTTAAACAGTGCACACAAGGGTAGATTTGTCCATCCTTTCATTCAAAAGCCTAGTTGTTGTCCACAGAACCCCATGTATGACAGAGTAGTTGGTCAAATTTTAGCCCACTAAATCTTGATGGGCTTTACTTCCCAAGTGCCCAGTCAGAGCAGTCCAATGCTGTACGGACAATTGACGTCCCTAAACGCTTTATATGTATTTGGCATCACATACATGGATCCTTGTAAATATATAAATAATCATTATCATATATATGCAGGAATACATTCATAACATAAAAGTAGATGAGCTTATGCTTACAGATTTGTTTTCCAAAACATTCTATGGGGAACATATGCAACTAATATCTATATACACAATTAAAATATATATATTTAACTAAAATGTGAATGCCTCAGCTTGTAAATAACACGTGCATGCACATATGTGTATTCATAATGTGGAACTATTTTCAGTAGTACATATAATTGCATGAGTATGTTTGTGTATCTAACTGTGTATACATTCTGCCCATATATTATAATGTGGGTCTCTCTCTCTCTCTCTCTCGCTACATATATATATATATATATATATATATATATATATATATATATATGTATATATATATATATGCTTGGCTGAGGAACAAAAGTAAATATAAAAAATACATCAAATAAATACATAAAATTACAAAATATGTAATATGTTTTATATTTATACACGTATGGATCTTTTCCCTTATATCCATATATTAGCAGATAAGTATATCAAGTTATAAGGTGATGTGTGGCCACTTCTGGGCTTATTGTTCTACAATAACACATATCTGTCATCAATAAGTAAATAAGATGATAGCACATGCATCTATAAGTACTTCAGTTTTGAAATATTGGGGGACAAAATTAAAAAATATTTTTAATTTATCAACTGCAAAAATTGTAACGTCTGAGTTTGTAAATACTTATCTATGCATGTACATATGGGTCTTTATATAGTACCATTTTATATCTTTAGATCATTTTGCACAAGCGTAATATTTCAACATCTCTAAATATCAATACCTTTTATGTGTGGGTATGTATCTATATATTTTACTCCCACTGCGGAAGAAAAAAGATATAAATATTGTTAAAAATGTCTTCTCTACCGAATCACTCCCAAACGTTTTGACTTCCTCCTCCTATTTTGCTGGATTTTTGTGTGTTGGCCTTAGGACACTATGCATTTTACCCCTGCTAGCCAGGGCTAAAGTGTTTGCGCTCATGCCCCTCAACAAGGTTTCATTGGCATATACCTGATTGGTATATTTAATTTACATGTAAGTCCCTTGTAAAATGGTATAAGATATACCCAGGGCCTGTAAACTAAATGCTACAGGGGACCCGCAACACTTATTGTACCACCCACTTAAGTAGCACTTTAAAACATGTTCCAGGCCTGCCATAGAAGCCTGAAGGTCAAGCCTCAAACCCCTCTTCTATTACATGTTAGTCACCCCAAAGGTGGGCCCGAGGTAGCCCATCGTGCAGGGTGCTGTGTAATTGAAAGGTAGGCCATGCACTTTTGAGTTTTATATTTCCTAGTAGTGAAAAACTCGCAAATTCATTTTTCACTACTGTGACGCGTGCTCCTCCCATGGGATAACATTGGGGATTTCTTATTACATTTAATAAGCTGTAATTTCTATATGAGAAGATGTAGATATGGCATGTGTGGTACCTACGAGCGTGGAATGATACCCCCTCTTTAATGGTAAAGTTTAATTTATCATAATAAGTTTGAAAATGCCACTTTTAGAAAGTTGTCATTTTCCTGCCCTTAGCCCCCTATGCATGTAGCCTGCCTTCAGTCACGACTGGGTGTAACTGATAGTTGAGACTTTCTGAATTCACCCCAGACAGTCACACAATATTTTGATTAGCAGAGCCTGAATTATGGCCTTCCCACTGGCAGGCTGGAGGGGGTGGTGCTGAGCCTCACTTGCACCTGAATAGGCTGTGCTCTGCCACCACACAATAAACTTAACAACCCTGTATTGTAGGAGTCAGGACAGGAGAAGCAAAAAAACTCCTGGAACTTCAAAGAACTTTTCGTGAAACTCCTCCCACCTTCTAGGAGCAGGGCACCTTAGGTATAAACATAGGGCTCATCTTGGTGTAAAATAATTTATTAAAATTTTCTCTATTTTTCTAAATTGGTTTGGGATTTTTATTGTGTTTTCACTGTATTGGTGTGTGTGTTACATATATACTTCACTCCTTGCTTCTAAGTTTAGCCTAACTGGGTTGCACAAGAATGGGCAGCTATTCAAGTTGATTTTGATGCTGCTTGAGTAGGAAATCTACTCGAATGGCAGCAAATCTACTCCAGGTGCAGCCCTCTGACTGCAACCACTGGTGGTAGAAAATCGCTCTAGGCGGCACCAAATCACACTCAGGCTTGCGCTCACTAACTCGCATTTACTGGAGCCTCATGGGAGAAAAATACTGCCACGCACCAATTGGCAAAAGTTGGCCATAACTCCATGCTAAAGCCTAATTCTGAGGTCGGAATGAAACATTCCACCCACTTCTAGCTCTGAAGGCCACCAGATGGAGTCCCAGGGAAATATTTCCATTGCTGAGATTAGCACTTCCATCTTGTCAGAGTTTAGGTTCAGGCAACTGGCTTTCATTCACTCTGCCACGAGTTTCATCCATTCGTTGAAGTTGGTTCTGGTGGTGGAGAATTTGTCAGACATTGATAAGATGAGTCGGGTGCCATAGACGTAGGAGATGATGGAGATGCCATGTGTTATGATGACTTTGGGCCACTTGTGTCATGTAAATGTTGAAGAGGGTTGGGCTGAGAGATGACTCCTATGGATTTCTGCAGATCAGTTTCTTGGGTTCTGATCTACAGGGTGTGAGTTTCATTCTTTGTGTTCTTCCTGTGAGGAAGGAGTTTATCAATTTCAGGACCTGTCCTTGAAGGCCCTTCTTATGTAGTCTTTTCATGAGGTTTCAGTGTGACACAGTGTTGAATGCAGCTGAGAGGCCAAGTAGAATGAGGGCTACGGTTTATCCTTCATCCAGTAGGGTGTGAATCTCATCTATGGTGGCAATGAGGGGTGTCTCTGTGATGTGGTTGCTTTGAAAGCCAGACTTGGTCTGGTCTAGTAGGTTATGGAGTTCCAGGTGGTTGGTGTAGGAAGTTGGCTCTGTATGTACTATTTCAAAGTAAGAAATAGCATGCACAGAGTCCAAGGGTTCCCCTTAGAGGTAAGATAGTGGCAAAAAGAGATAATTCTAATGCTCTATTTTGTGGTAGTGTGGTCGAGCAGTAGGCTTATCAGAGGGTAGTGTTAAGCATTTGTTGTATATGCACACAGGCAATAAATGAGGAACACACACTCAAAGACAATTCCAGGCCAATAGACTTTTGTATAGAAAAATATATGTTCTTAGTTTATTTTAAGAACCACAGGTTCCAGATTTACAATCAATACTTTAAATGAAAGGTATTTCACTCAGATATCTTAGGAACATTGTATCAACAAAATAGCATGTACAGTTTTGGCAAAAATGGCAATAAGCTATTTTAAAACTAGACAGCGCAAAATTCAACAGGTCCTGTGGGAGGTAAGTATTTGTTAGTTGTTCAGGTAAGTAGAGCACTTACAGGGTTCAAGTTTGAGTCCAAGGTAGCCCACCGTTGGGGGTTCAGAGAAACCCCAAAGTTACCACACCAGCAGCTAAGGGCTGGTCAGGTGCAGAGTTCAAAGTGGTGCCCAAAACGCATAGGCTTCAATGGAGGAGGGGGTGCCCCGGTTCCAGTCTGCCAGCAGGTAAGTACCCGTGACTTTAGAGGGCAGACCTAGAGGGGTTTTGTAGGGCACCGGGGGGGACACAAATTAGCACAAAAAGTACACTCTCAGTGGCACAGGGGCAGCTGGGTGCAGAGTGCAAACAGGCGTCGGGTTTGCAATTGGTTTCAACGGGAGACCCAGGGGTCTCTTCAGCGAAGCAGGCAGGCAAGGTGGGGGGCTCCTCGGGATAGCCACCACCTGGGTAAGGGAGAGGGCCACCTGCGATTCGCTCCTGCACTAGAGGTTG
This sequence comes from Pleurodeles waltl, assembly GCF_031143425.1. Classification (NCBI taxonomy): domain Eukaryota; kingdom Metazoa; phylum Chordata; class Amphibia; order Caudata; family Salamandridae; genus Pleurodeles; species Pleurodeles waltl. The sequence continues at coordinate 640,567,376 of NC_090444.1, forward strand.
GATCCCTCAGGTCCTGGGGGCTGCGGGTGCAGTGTCTTTACCAGGCATCGGGTTCTTGGAAGCAGGCAGTCGCGGTCAGGGGGGCCTCTAGATTCCCTCTGCAGGTATCGCTGTGGGGGATCAGGGGGGTGAACTCTGGCTACTCACGGGCTCGCAGTTGCTGGGGAGTCCTCCCTGTAGTGTTGTTTCTCCGCAGGTTGAGCCAGGGGCGTCGGGTGCAGAGTGGAAAGTCTCACGCTTCCGGCGGGAAACGTGGAGTCCTTTAAAAGTGGTTTCTTTGTTGCAAGTTTTGGTTTCTTTGTAACAGGGCCGCTGTCCTCAGGAGTTCTTGGTCCTTTTAGATGCAGGGTAGTCCTCTGAGGCTTCAGAGGTCGCTGGACCCTGGGTAGCGCGTCGCTGTTGCAGTTTTTCTCGAAGTGGGGAGACTGGCCGGTAGGGCTGGGGCCAAAGCAGTTGGTGTCTCCGTCTTCTCTGCAAGGCTTCAGGTCAGCAGTCCTTCTTCATCTTAGGTTGCAGGAATCTATCTTCCTAGGTTCTGGGGGCCCCTAAATATTCAATTTAGGGGTGTGGTTTAGGTCTGGGGGGTTAGTAGCCAATGGCTACTAGCCCTGAGGGTGGCTACACCCTCTTTGTGCCTCCTCTCTGAGGGGAGGGGGGCACAGCCCTAATCCTATTGGGGGAATCCTCCATCTGCAAGATGGAGGATTTCCAAAAGTCTGAGTCACCTCAGCTCAGGACACCTTAGGGGTTGTCCTGACTGACCAGTGACTCCTCCTTGTTTTTCTCATTATCTCCTCCGGCCTTGCCACCAAAAGTGGGGCCGTGGCCGGAGGGGGCGGGCATCTCCGCTAGCTGGGATGCCCTGTGGCGCTGTAACAAAGGGGGTGAGCCTTTGAGGCTCACCGCCAGGTGTTACAGTTCCTGCAGGAGGAGGTGAGAAGCACCTCCACCCAGTCCAGGCTTTGTTACTAGCCACAGAGTGACAAAGACACTCTCCCCATGTGGCCAGCAACATGTCAGTTGTGTGGCAGGCTGGTAAAACTAGTCAGCCCACACTGGAAGTCGGGTATGTTTTCAGGGGGCATCTCTAAGATGCCCTCTGGGGTGTATTTCTCAATAAAATGTACACTGGCATCAATGTGCATTTATTGTGATGAGAAGTATGATACCAAACTTCCCAGTTTTCAGAGTAGCCATTATGGTGCTGTGGAGTTTGTGTTTGACAGACTCCCAGACCATATACTCTTATGGCTATCCTGCACTTACAATATCTAAGGTTTGGCTTAGACACTGTAGGGGCATAGTGCTCATTCACTTATGCCCTCACCTATGGTATAGTGCACCCTGTCTTAGGGCTGTAAGGCCTGCTAGAGGGGTGACTTATCTATGCCGTGGGCAGTGTGAGGTTGGCATGGCACCCTGAGGGGAGTGCCATGTCGACTTAGTAATTTTCTCCCCACCAGCACACACAAGCTGGCAAGCAGTGTGTCTGTGCTGAGTGAGGGGTCCCCAGTGTGGCATAAGACATGCTGCAGCCCTTAGAGACCTTCCCTGGCATCAGGGTCCTTGGTACCAGGGGTACCAGTTACAAGGGACTTACCTGGATGCCAGGGTGTGCCAATTGAGACAAAGGTACAGGTTAGGGAAAGAACACTGGTGCTGTGGCCTGGTTAGCAGGCCTCAGCACACTTTCAAATCATAACTTGGCATCAGCAAAGGCAAAAAGTCAGGGGGTAACCATGCCAAGGAGGCATTTCCTTACAGTTGGTGAGTTTTCATCAGGGGACCTCCCATGTTGTAAATGTGATGGAGACACTGGTCTGTAGGGGCCCCAGAGTGGACAGTTTTCATGAGTGCATTAATGTTTTCTTCTGTGATTGTTCTCCAGGTAGTTAGGTGCTTGCCTTGGTTGTGAATGAACAGGTTAGTGATGAATTCTTTGGAGTTTGGTTGCTTTTCAAAGTTATTATGGATATTTCTGATTTTGCTGTGAAATAATTCTCTTTGCTGCTGTTTGAGCTGGACTCAATTCTTTGAGTGAGGGTTCTTCTCTTGGGGTCTCTCAGGTGGTAGTAGTGCCGGAGAGCTGCTTTGTAGGTGGATGTGATGTAGGCTTTGTGGTTGGATCTCCATTTTCTTCCCAACTGCTTGTAGTATCTTTTGAGTTCAGAAAGTTTGTCTGTTTGCCATGTGGCATGCCTGCTGGCCCTGTGGTGTTTTTAAATTTTGATGAGAGCATCTGCACAGGTTTTGATCCATTGTTTTTTTAGGGCATTGTGTCAGTTAGCCTTTGTTTTCTTGTGCCAGCTCCACCTGGGCAAGGTGGTGTTGGGTGGTACCTTTACTTGTGTAGGTATTTGGAAACATATGATGAAGTGGTCAGTTCAGGTGAGCGAAAATGTATGTAATGTTGTTCCACGTGGCAAAGATAGGATCTAGGATGTGGCATCGATACGTATGGGATCTGTGACTATCTGGGAGAGTCTGATGTTGTTCAGGTTTTCCAAGAGGTTGATGGAGGAGGGATTGCTGGGGTCTTCCAAGTGGGGATTGAAGTTGGCAAGTAGAATTATGTCCTTGGATTTAATGGTGAGGTGATCACTGAGGACTGAGATGAGGTTTTTGAAGTTTTGCTCATGACCATGGTGGTCTGTAGACCAGGGTGACTTTCAGGGCGAAACTGTTGTTTGTCTGGAAGCTGAAGTGCATGTGTTCCATGAAGGTGGTGTCTGGATCCATGGAAGTGGCACATTTGATGGTGTCCTTGAAGATGATTGTGACTCCTCCTCCAGGATTGTGGAGGCAGTCTTGCTTCCTAGAGGGATAGCCACTATGGTTTCAGGAGATGATGAAGGGCCAGCCCTGTTTCTGTAAGGAAGAGGAGGTCTTCTGTGATGCTGTTGATTAGGTTCCAGACTTCAATGGAGTGTTTCTTGAGAGAGCTGGTGTTGCGGCACAAGCATGCAAGTGTTTGCTGTTAGATTGGTGTGGCTTGGTGTTGGTCTGGCTTGGTGGGGTGGGAGGATGAGTGTGGGAGCATGGGTAGGCAGAGCACTGCATGGACTGCAAAGCATTACAAGAATGACAGCACAGCCGGTGTTTAAGTTAAGGAAATTGGGCACAGCATGGTCTCACAATCCTGTCAGTCTCCACTGGTTGGTTGTCCCTAGCCGAGTTCAATTCAAATCTCTCTGGCACACAAAACTTATCATGGTTTAGGGCCATCATCTCTACAGAGCATCCACCATAGATATGTCTTTGCTCAAGTTTCACATTCTTCCTCATTCTGTGTTGTCCCACACTACTTTAAGTCTTGCTGTAGAGGACGATCCTTTTCTGTGATTTCATCCTCCCTTTGGAATGATCTGCCACCATCTCTCTGTCAAATTAAATCTTGTGTTACATTCTGGAACTACTGACATCTCTTTTGTTAGGCTTTTTAAGTAATAGATTATTTGCAGCCCCCTGAAGCTTTCGAGCATACATCCACGCTTTATGAATTAATCTTCCCTCCATTCAATTTGATCTCCTCACCTTCAAGCAATATGTATATAATGTGAGAGTCATCACTAATGCAAGTGAGGAAGGAATCCACTGCGAGTACAGACAAGAGTGGAGAAAGGGTACAGTCTATATTAATTGGGAAAAATAAAGAGACTGAGGTATCCCTGTATATAGTTTGAGAATTTGCACCATATTACGTCTCCACACCAAACTCTTGCATAGCCCCCAACATAAATGTAATTTTTGCATCCGAGGTTGTGTTACCTCTTGGAGCAAATAAAGCTTCTGTCTTCACTATTATAATTGTATCAAGAATCCTGGCTCATTTGAGGGGAGAACAGACAGAAAGACACTTGTGAGACAGTTGCCAAAAAGACTGGCATATATTTTACAATTCTCTTCTAAAAGCATCATACATCTAAAGTTGGCCAAATCTGTCAGATCATTTACTGGTTTCCCTGAAGGCCCGGCAAACTGTTCCCACCTTAGAAAAATAATTCAATAGAAGTTGGAGGGGCAAAAAATTAATTCATACATTCTTTATAGAAGTCCCTATGTATATAATCAAAACTCAAAGGTCTAACCTTCTCCTAGGTATTTCCTGGCTATTTTGGCACTTTAGGACTCAATTTTCTTCTTCAGTTTAAGGGTAATGTAATTGGGTTTAGGCTTCTTGACACCTAATTCTCTAACCTTGTCTTTTTTAACCCTGTAATACTTGGCTAAAATCTTCCTTGTATTCTTTCCACTGTCATTAGCAATAACATATATGACTCTTGCTAAGTATAGAATTGTATTCATAATGACGTTTCTGAATGTAGACCTGAAATTTTGGATTATGTGATGTGATATGTTGCTTTCAACTATTTTAACTAGGATTTATGGTGAACCATTTGATGTCTTAAGCACATGCAACCAATTTTAAATAGTGGAGAACTCAAGAAGTCTATGAACTCATCTTAGTTGGTAATCACTCTTCTGTCACCAGGTTTATTTTTTTTGAGAAAAGTCAACGAGTGGAGCTTACTCTTGAGCTCAAGTAACTCCACTCACTTTGGAATCTTCTAGGTGTGAATAGTATTAGAAACAACATGGATACAGAAGCATAGTCAGAGATACAGAAGAGTTACAGTTACTGAATGTGAAACATAAGAATAAAACTGAGACTGTACCAAGGTAAACCCACCTTGACTCTGAATGATGTGGGTAACTTTAGAAGGTGAACACTTTGCTATTGACAGACTTGATCCACCATGGTTCAACCTGTCTCGTGTTCTTCATTAGAGCTCTAAGAGTGGCTTGAGTTTTACTCATACAATACTGAATGTTCGGGAGTCTAATCCACAAAATGTTCTATGGTAAACAGTATCTCCGTGGATGATGCTCCATTACCAGTAGCAAAACTCTGTTGTGTGTACATGTCAGGCCAGGTTACAAGGGGCATTAAGCTCTCCTAAAGGGAGAAGATAGGGGAGCATGGTTAAGAGTACCCAAGAATCCAAGTCTGCAACAGAAAGTGGGCCTCAACTAAGACTCTCTGAGTAGAAGTGGTTGTGTAGCTGAGGCCTGTCTTAAGAAATGGGTGTGGGATGTGCCTAGATAGAATACAATACAATTATTACAGTTTTATGTGTGAAACATCACGTTTGAAGACATATCATAAATGTTAATAAGATATTTTTACAGTAAAAACAATAATAGAAAGCAAGGGTGTAAAACTCAAGAAATCAAGAAGGTGATGGGTTGAATGCTTGATTTAATGACAGCCCCTGGTAATTCTTTGGGCCTACTTCCAACTTCTTGTCTTTTGCTACCATGACATTGTAGACAGAGATTTGCGATATGCAAATCATACTTAGTTCTGCTCGAGTACGAACAGTCCAGCCCAGTCCCCATCAGAAAGGAACATAACCAAGCAGGCTGGTTTTGTAAAAAAAAAGTCATTGAGGACAAAGGGACAATGGTTACCACAAGTAGAGAGATGAGGGGTAAGTGAGTTTTAAAGGGACTTTGCCAGAGACAAGACATGGCTAGGGGAGAGTAATGGGCTGAAAGTAAAGCCATCAAGAAGGCATTTCATCAGGAGTGCTCTTGTCATACACACAGAAGCCACTGCAGATGGAAGATACCCACCAATGGGAGAATAATGTCAAGGAATCTCTCGTGCCCATAACGTGACCATACAAAACCAACACTAATTTCCAAGGTCGCGGTTTTAGGATTTCTTTGGTCTGTACGATAGGTTCAGTCACACACTTGGGAATGAAGGATGTTAGGACATTTGCCTAAAATGCTGTTTTTGAGACTTTGAAGTACCCAAGAATGAGGAAACTATGGTGGTCATTACAACCCTGGCGGTCGGTGTTAAAGTGGCGGTAAGACCGCCAACAGGCCGGCGGTAAAAAAGTTGGAATCACGATCATGGCGGAAACCGGCAACATAAACAGCCACTTTAACACTCTGACTGCCACGCCGGTAGAAACAAACAGCGTGGTGGTCACCGCCAACAGACAGGTGGAAGACAATGTCCCGCCCACAGTATTACATCAGGCCAATCCGCCACCTTTTCCGGGGCGGATTCACCGCGAACAAAAACACGGTGGAAACAGGACTTGGAAAGGAAAACGCTCACCTCTACACAACCCACGAGGAACCAGGACGTCATGGAACCCGAACTTCATATACTACCTGCCTTTGTCTTCCTGCTCCTCTACCAGGAGCACGAACACCGGTGGAGAAGATCACAGTGAGTACTGCACCTACGACACAGGGGAGGGGGGAGGGAAAAGAGAGTGATACACACACGCAACATGCAACACCCCCACCCCCACCCTCACACACAACACACACACAAATACATGTTTATACATTACAGTCACACACCCCCAACCCCACCTGGAAGAACGCAAGGACAAAAGGAAATGATTCTAACAATTGTAATCAATTCAAATACAGTACCCAAATATATTTATACACTATTTACAAATATACACATCATAATTTCAAGTCCATGTACTGCACCTACATAGTCCGTGGACACCTGGGCCCAAAAGGCATGGGTGAGGCCCACACTCAATACCCGATCAAAACGGGGAGAACACTTCTGGGGCTTCAGATAGAAATACAACAGGCACCTCAGGGGGAATTGAAGGGGGGGGCACCTCAGCCGGATGAGTGCACGACGCCAGATCCACGAGGGGGCTCCACGCCCAGTGATGTGTACTGGGAAGTGAAAAGCCACAGTCTCTTAAGTCTTTACAGTGGGTGGTTTGACCACTGCTTTATCCTGGGGAGTGGAAAGCCACAATCTCTCAAGTCTTTCCAGTGGGTGGTTTGCCCACTGCTTTATCCTGGGGAATGCAAAGCCACAGTCTCTCAAGTCTCTCAAGTGGATGGGTTGCCCACTGCTCTATCCTGGGGAGTGCAAAGCCACAGTCTCTCAAGTGGATAACAGTCTCCACTGGTTCTGGAGGGGGCATTGTGCGCAGAGTGCTTCATCCTGCCAAGGACTGAGGTAGTGGATGTGAATCTTCACTGGTTCTGGAGGGGGCTTTGTGCCCAGAGTGCTTCATCCTGCCAAGGACTGAGGTAGTGGATGTGAATTTCCACTGGTTCTGGAGGGGGCTTCGTGCCCAGAGTGCTTCATCCTGCCACGGACTGAGGTAGTGGATGTGAATCTCCACTGGTTCTGGAGGGGGCTTTGTGCCCAGAGTGCTTCATCCTGCCAAGGACAGAGGTAGTGGATGAATTTCTCCACTGGTTCTGGAGGGGGCTTTGTGCCCAGAGTGCTTCATCCTGCTCGCGGCGGCCCTTGCGGCACTCATTGGCCTGCGGTGCTGCTGGTGGCGGTGCAGCTGGTGGCGGTGTCCTGGGCACCGGTGCAGCTGGTGGCGGTGTCCTGGGCAGCGGTGTAGCTGGTGGCGGTGTCCTGGGCAACGGTGCAGCTGGTGGCGGTGGCCTGGGCAGCGGTGCAGCTGGTGTCCTGGGCAGCGGTGCTGGTGGCGGTCTTGTCCGGCGTGCAGGTTTGCAAGGACTTGCCTTGTTTTCTGTGCCCCTTCCCCACCTTGGATGTTGGCGCAGCTGTCTTCACACTCCCAACTGTAGTCCTGGGAGAGGGTTTGATGGCAGGTGTTTTGCCCTTCTCCCTCCGGGCAGTGGCCAACTTCTTATGCTTCTGAGGTGGGGGACTGTCTGTGGTCTTGCTCCTTTGCACACTGCCTGCCCTGCTGCCTGGTGCACTCCAGAAGCCAGTTACTGCTGCCACCACTGGTCCGGCTGATGTGGTGGCTGAGGTGCTGGGTTGGGACATTGAAAGGCGTGCCCTAGGGGACGGAAGGGGTGGGGAAGGGGAAGAGGTCAAGGTTGGACAGGAAATGTTTTTTAGACACACTGGGACGGGTAGATGGAGGGGGTATGGGAGTGGAGGAAGAAGTAGTGGTTGTAGGAGGTGTACGTTTGCTGACTTTGGGTGAAGGTGCATGGCCTGGAGGCTGTTGTGAGGTGGATGGCTGTCGGGTGGGTGTGTGGCTGCGTTTGTGTACCTTGGGAGGTGGGCTCACAGACACACTGGGAGAGGACACAGGGGATGTGTGAATGGTAGTGGGAGTGGTGATTGCACGTGAGCGGTGTGTGGTGATGGGTGTGCTGGTGATGGAGGTAGTGGATGAGGATGTAGTGCATGCAGGTGTGAGTGGAGACGCTACTGGGAGGGAGGTTGACGACGAGGAGGAGGGGGACACAGTGGAGGCAGTGGATGTTGGTGTGTCTGCTTCTGGATGGTGTTTGTGTGAGTGCCTATGGGATGATGTGTGGTGCTTGTGTTTGCCTGAGCCACTCCTGTGTGTTGTCTTGGGTGCATGCTGGTCTGATTGTGTGCTTGGGATAGGTTGGGGATTCGGATTGGGTAGAGGAAGTTGTAGGGGGGAGGCTAGAGACAAGGACTATGGCTGCCATCAGGGATGTAGTGCACGCAGGTGTGAGTGGAGACGTGACAGGGAGGGAGGAGGGAGATGAGGAGGAGGGGGACACAGTGGAGGCAGTGGATGTTGGTATGTCTGCATGGGTATGATGCTTGTGTGAGTGCCAGTGGGATGTGTGGTGCTTATGTTTGCCAGAGCTTCCCTTGTGTGTTGAGGTGTGTGCATGCTGGTCTGATGGTGTGCTTGGGATAGGCTGTGGTACTGGGGATTGGGTCTGGGTGGAGGAAGCTGGACACAGGGACAATGGCTGCCATCAGTGCTGAGGCCAGAGTCTGAAAAGCTCGCTGTTGGGCTGCCTGACCAGAATGAATGCCCTTCAGGTATGCATTTGTCTGTTGCAACTTCTTCTCTACACCCTGGATGGCATTCAGAATGGTAGACTGCCCAACAGTGAGGGATCTGAGGAGGTCAATGGCCTCCTCACTGAGGGCAGCAGGGCTGACTGGGGCAGGGGCTGAGGTGCCTGGGGCGAAGGAGATGCCCACCCTCCTGCGTGAGCGGGCACGGGACACATGCTGAGGGGCTGCTGGGAGGGCGGTTCTGATAGGAGGGGTGGTGGCTGTACCTGTAGATGCAGGGGGCACAGAGGGGCCCGCCACCGCAAGGGAGCTCCCATCAGAGGAGGAGTCCATGTCACTGGTCTCAGCTCCTGTCCCCGCCGTGGAGCTCCCCTCACCCTCTGTCTCACTGGTGACTTCTGAGTTTGTTGTCTCGCCCTCCAGGGCCATGTGGGATGCAGCTCCCTCCTGTTCCGGTGCCACTGCTCCTCCGCCTGATGATGCTATTGCACACAAGAACAGGGAGACCACAAAAAGGGGGGGGGGGGAACAGAAGAAAGACATGTTCAGTGCATGCAATACCGCTACCGTTGGCGGACACTACAGACACAGAAGCCCTCTGCACTACGCTGTGCACTTAGAGTTCCCTAATTAATCACAGGGACATGGGGTACAAGGCCAATGCCCGATTGCTGCACACCTGGAAGTCACAGGAGCCTGACTAGGTGTGGTTGGCTCTGAACACTGGTGGGGTGGGGTGCCACATGGCCTGCCTTACAAGGGACCTTGCCTACTAAACTCACCACGGCCTAGGGGAACCCACAGCCCATCTCCCCCAGACACCTCCAATGCACGCTGAATCAGCTGATTGTGAGGGTACTCACCCACTTGTGGCTGCTGTGATGCCCTCAAGTGCCCATCCAACTCTGGATACACCACCGCCAGGATCCGGAACACCAGGGGGGTCATGGTGCGATGGGCACCCCTCCCACGTTGGGAGGCCATCCCCAGCTGAGCCTCCGCCGTCTTCTTGCTCCAGTGGCGAATGTCCTCCCATCTTTTCCAGCAGTGGGTGCTCCGTCTGTGGTTGACTCCCAGGGTCCGGACTTCCTTGGCAATGGCACGCCAAATATCCTTCTTCTGGTGGGCGCTGACCTACAGGAACAGTACAGAGAAAAAGGAGAAGATATAACCGTTCGGACCATCACAGTCATTGGCCAGTGTCCCTACCCTTGCCATGACGCACATGCACTCACCGTCAATTCATGCACGCCTCATTCTCTCCCCCCCACCTATTTTCCATCCACACCACTCCACACAGGCATTGCCCATACAGCATGCACACAGTGTACTTACCTGTTTGTCTGGAGGACCGTAGATTAGAGTGTACTGGGGGAGGACCCCATCCACTAGTTTCTCCAACTGCTCCGTGGTGAAGGCAGGGGCCCTTTCCCCAGACACATGAGCCATTGTCTCTTCCAGACTGAGGTCACAGCAGCACTTGCATTGTAGGTCCTCTCCTGTCGAAGATCAGGTATCAAGTGAGTGCACAGAGAGAAAATGGTGGTCACGTCCGCGGCGGTGCGTACTGTCACCGCCGACATACATCGTCATTGACTCCTGGGACCCATAGGGCCCAATGTTAACCAATGCAGGATTGCGCCCCCTACCGCGACGGTGTACAACGCCAGCGTAGGTACCTCATATCCCCTAGTCCCACCTTACAGGTCAGGCAGCCGCCATTTCAGGGGGCCACATGGCATCATTTTAAAATGCGTCACACATATCTAGGCCTTGCATACACACAGAGACAAGCACCTAGCGGATTTGAAATATTGTGCTATAAAGTTGATACTTTCGTACCTCAGGGTTGGCTGACACTCTGCTTGCTGTTCTCCTCCATAGAGCACGTCCGCTGGGGCAGGTGAGGAGATGGCGCCATCCTCCGGTGTACAGACCACTGGTGGACCTGTCGACAATGGAAGAGCGACATGTCATTGTCACCTACAGACTGGACCGTTCCACAATCCATGAACTGTGTGCCCAGTTGGAGCCAGACCTGATGTCAGCTATCTGCCATCCCACAGGGATCCCCCCCTCTAGTGCAGGTGCTGTCAGTACTCCATTTCCTGGCAAGTGGGTCTTTTCAGACGACAGTGGCTATATCAACAGGGATGTCGCAGCCTATGTTCTCTAACGTGTTGTCCAGAGTGTTGCCTGCCCTACTGAAACCCATGCACAGCTACATAGTTTTCCCTCAGGTGGAGGATTTGCCCACATTGAAAGGTGATTTCTATGCCCTGGGACATATCCCCAACATCATAGGTGCCATTGATGGGACACATGTGGCCTTGGTCCCCCGCACGAGTGAACAGGTGTACAGAACCCAGAAGAGTTACCATTCAATGAATGTGCAGATGGTGTGTTTGGCCGACGAGTACATCTCCCATGTGAATGCCAAGTTTCCTGGCTCAGTGCATGACGCTTACATTGTGAAGACTAGCAGCATCCCTTATGTGATGGGGCAACTCCAGTGGCACCTTGTGTGGCTATTAGGTGAGGACATGGACCCTATACAGTGTAACTAGGTGTCTGGGGTTGTCCCTAAGGGTTAGTGTGTATCTAACAGTTGTCCCTCGACATTTGCAGGTGACTCTGGCTACCCCAACCTGTCATGGCTACTGACCACAGTGAGGAATCCTAGACAAGGGCAGAGGAACACTACAATGAGGCACATGGGCGAACTAGGAGGCTTATTGAGAGAACCTTCGGCCTCCTGAAGGCCAGGTTCCGGTGCCTCCATATGACAGGTGGTTCCCTATTCTACTCACCAAAGAAGGTATGCCAGATCATCGTGGCCTGCTGTATAATGCACAACTTGGCTTTGCGACGACAGGTGCCTTTTCTGCAGGAGGATGGTCCTGAAGGAGGTGTTGTGGCAGCTGTGGAGCCTGTTGACAGTGAAGACGAGGAAGCTGAAGAAGAGGATATCAACAACAGAAATACGGTTATTCATCAATACTTCCAGTGAGACACAGGTAAAAAGACATCACTGCCTGCTACATCTGATACACTAGTTGTACCTCACATCTGTCTGTCACTTACACCCATTATATGGACCCTGAGTTGTCACTATCCCTTTCTATTTCACAGATATGGGTCCCACTGTGTGACATCTGCTTTGTTTCCTCATGGACTAGAGCTGTGTGACATAGGTATGTTCACAATACATTGGATAATGCTGTTTTTCCACAGGTATTGCAAATACACATTTACTAAAGAACAGACTGACTCAAGATAGTTTTGTGATTCATGGGTGTTTATTTAAGTGCTAAATAGTGGAGGGGGTATTAAAATGGTCAGGGGTGATGGTGGAGGAATGTCCATTGCAGAGTCCAGTCTATTAGTCTCACAGGTGCATTGTCCAAAGGGGCATAGGAAGTGGAGCTGGGGCAGTTGATGGATGGACAGGGTGACAAAGTGGGACAAAAGGATGACAATCAGGGTGGTCTCCTTTCTTGGCGGGGGCTTTGGCATTGTTCTCTGTCTTTGTCCTGGATCTCAGGGACCGCTGGCGGGGTGGTTCTCCTTCTGCAGGGGGTGGGGTGCTGGTGTCGTGGTCCTGTGTCGGTGCCTCCTGTCCACTTGTGCCGGCAGATTTGGTGGGCAGTTCATCATCCAGGCTAGTGTCAGGGGCCCCTTGTTGTGCCACAGGCTCCCTCCTGGTGTTGACGAGTTCCTTCAGCACCCCTACAATGGAGCCAAGGGTGGTGTTGATGGATTTGAGTTCCTCCATGAACCCCAAATACTGTTCCTCCTGCAGCTGCCAGTACCGTTGCCATCGTCTCCTGGGAATGGTGGTAGGCTCCCATGATGTTGGAGATGGCCTTGTGGAGAGTGGGTTCCCTGGGTCTGTCCTCCCCCTGTCGCACAGCAGCCCTCCCAGTTACCCTGTGTTCCTGTGCCTATGTCCCCTGAACCGTGTGCCCACCGCCACTGCCCCCAGATCCCTGCTGTTGTTGGGGTGGTTGGTTAGCCTGGGTTCCCTGTAGTGGTGGACACATAACTGCTTGACGTGTCATGGGAACAGAGGTTTTGGCCCGCTGGGTGGGTGCTGTGCTGGTGTTTCCAGGGGGGGGAGGCTCTGTTGTGACTTGTGCCAGTGTGAGGGGAACCGACTGTCCCGAGGTCCCAGATGGGCCGGGCTGGTCATCTAGATCTAGTTGGACAGAGCTGCTGTCATCACTGTGGGCCTCTTCTGTGGGTGGAGTGGACACGTCTGGAACCTCCTGTCTGGTGAAGTTGGGTAGGGGTCCTGCAAGGGTGTAAAGGCATGATTATTACATCTGTGTGTGCCATGGTGTGCAATGGGTGTGTGACCTAGTACCCCAGTGTAAGGAAATGGCTCCCTGTTGCAGTTACCCCCCACTTTTTGCCTGATACTGATGCTGACTTGACTGAGAAGTGTGCTGGGACCTTGCTAACCAGGCCCCAGCACCAGTGTTCTTTCACCTAAAATGTACCATTGGTTCCCACAATTGGCACACCCCTGGCATACAGATAAGTCCATTGTAAAAGGTACCAGTGGTACCAAGGGCCCTGTGACCAGGGAAGGTCCCTAAGGGCTGCAGCATATGTTGTGCCACCCTAAGGGACCCCTCACCTAACACATGCACACTACCATTGTAGATTGTGTGTGTTGGTGGGGAGAAAAAGGCAAAGTCGACATGGCATCCCACTCGGGATGCCATGCCCCTAAAATACTGCCTGTGGCACAGGTAAGTCACCCCTCTAGCAGGCCTTACAGCCCTAAGGCAGGGTGCACTATACCACAGGTGAGGGCGTAGCTGCATGAGCAATATGCCCCTACAGTGTCTAAGTCTATTCTTAGACATTGTAAGTACAGTGTGGCCATATTAAGTATATGGTCTGGGAGTTTGTCAAAAACGAACTCCACAGCTCCATAATGGCTACACTGAATACTGGGAAGTTTGGTATCAAACTTCTCAGAATAATAAACCCACACTGATGCCAGTGTTGGATTTATTAAAAAATGCACACAGAGGGCATCTTAGAGATGTCCCCTGTATGTTACCCAATTGTTCAGTGCAGGACTGACTGGTCTGTGCCAGCCTGCTCCTGAGAGACAAGTTTCTGACCCCATGTGGTGAGGGCCTTTGTGCTCTCTGAGGACAGAAACAAAAGCCTACTCTGGGTGGAGGTGCTTCACACCTCTCCCCTGCAGGAACTGTAACACCTAGCAGTGAGCCTCAAAGGCTCAGGCTTTGTGTTACAATGCCCAGGGCACTCCAGCTAGTGGAGATGCCTGCCCCCTGGACACAGCCCCCACTTTTGGCAGCAAGTCCAGGGGAGATAATGAGAAAAACAAGGAGGAGTCACCCACCAGTCAGGACAGCCCCTAAGGTGTCCTGAGCTGAGCTGACCCCTGCCTTTAGAAATCCTCCATCTTGATTTTGGAGGATTCCCCCAATAGGAACAGGGATGTGCCCCCCTCCCCTCAGGGAGGAGGCACAAAGAGGGTGTAGCCACCCTCAAGGACAGTAGCCATTGGCTACTGCCCTCCCAGACCTAAACACACCCCTAAATTCAGTATTTAGGGGCACCCCAGAACCCAGGAAATCAGATTCCTGCAACCTGAAGATGAAGAAGGACTGCTGACCTGAAAGCCCTGCAGAGAAGACGGAGACATCAACTGCTTTGGCCCCAGCCCTACCGGCCTGTCTCCCCACTTCAAGAAAAACTGCAACAGCGACGCGCTCCCCACGGTCCAGCGACCTCTGAAGCCTCAGAGGACTACCCTGCATCTAAAAGGACCAAGAACTACCGAGGACAGCGGCTCTGCTCCAAAGAAGAAACAACTTTGCAACAGAGAAACAACTTTTAAAGGACTGCACGTTTCCCGCCGGAAGCGTGAGACTTTCCACTCTGCACCCAACGCCCCCGGCTCGACCTGCGGAGAAACAACACTACAGGGAGGACTCCCCGGCGACTGCGACCCTGTGAGTAGCCAGAGTTGACCTCCCCTAGCCCCCACAGCGACGCCTGCAGAGGGAATCCAGAGGCTCCCCCTGACGGCGACTGCCTGCTTCTAAGAACCCGACGCCTGGTAAAGACACTGCACCCGCAGCCCCCAGGACCTGAAGGATCCGACCTCCAGTGCAGACGTGACCCCCAAGGTGGCCCTCTCCCTTGCCCAGGTGGTGGCTACCCTGAGGAGCCCCCCCTTGCCTGCCTGCTTCGCTGAAGAGACCCCTGGGTCTCCCATTGAACTCCATTGCAAACCAGACGCCTGTTTGCACTCTGCACCCGGCCGCTCCCGTGCCGCTGAGGGTGTACTTTTTGTGCTGACTTGTGTTCCCCCCAGTGCCCTACGAAACCCTCCTGGTCTGCCCTCCGAAGACGCGGGTACCTACCTGCTGGCAGACTGGAACCGGGGCACCCCCTTCTCCATTGAAGCCTATGTGTTTGGGCACCACTTTGACCTCTGCACCTGACCGGCCCTGAGCTGCTGGTGTGGTAACTTTGGGGTTGCCCTAAATCCCCAACAGTGGGGGACCTTGGACCCAACTTTGAACCTTGTAGGTGGTTTACTTACCTGCAAAACTAACAAATACTTACCTCCCCATGAACTGTTGAAATTTGCACTCTGTCTAGTTTTAAAATAGTTTATTGCCATTTTTGCCAAAACTGTACATGCTATTTTGCTGATTCAAAGTTCCTATGATACCTAAGTGAAGTACCTTTCATTTGAAGTATTGATTGTAAATGTTGAACCAGTGGTTCTTAAAATAAACTTTTTTTTTTTTTTTTATATACAAAAACCTATTGGCTTTGAATTGTCTTTGAGTGTGTGTTCCTCATTTATTGCCTGTGTGTGTAGAACAAATGCTTAACACTACCTTCTGATAAGCCTACTGCTCGACCACACTACCACAAAATAGAGCATTAGAATTATCTCTTTTTGCCACTATCTTACCTCTAAGGGGAACCCTTAGACTCTGTGCATGCTATTTCTTACTTTGAAATAGTACATACAGAG
Source organism: Pleurodeles waltl (assembly GCF_031143425.1). Taxonomy (NCBI): domain Eukaryota; kingdom Metazoa; phylum Chordata; class Amphibia; order Caudata; family Salamandridae; genus Pleurodeles; species Pleurodeles waltl. Next base: position 640,583,197 of record NC_090444.1, read on the forward strand.
CCAACTTCCTACATTGGTGGATCAGCGGTGGGGTACAAGACTTTGCATTTGCTGGACTACTCAGCCAATACCTGATCACACAACTAAATTCCAAAAATTTTCATTAGAAACTGATTTTTTAAATTTGAGCTATTTTTCTAATTTTTTTAAAGTCCTGCTAGGGCCTTGTGTTAGTCCCAGTTAGCATTTCTTTTAGAGTTTAAACGTTTTTGTAAAAGTTTGAATTAATTTTTAGAGATAGTTTTAGATTCTTAAAAAGTATTCCAACTTTTAGAAACAAAATGTCTGCTGCAGAAGAGATAGTGATGGAACTCAACCTCACCCCTTACCTGCATCTTAGGATGTCAGATTTAAGGTCTCTCTGCAAAATGAACAAAATAAAAACTGGTTCAAACCCTACCAAAGTACAGCTCCAGGAGCTTTTGGCAGAGTTTGCTAAAAACAACCCCTCTGATGATGGCCTCACAGAGGGGGACACTAGTGATGTGGAGGATCTACTACCTCCAATCCTAGATAGGGAGACCAGGGTTTCTCCAACCCTGACTCCACAAGTGATAGTCAGAGATACTGCTTCTCTCACAGGAGAGTCCACCAACTCTGGAAGCATTGAGGGCAGCCTCAATGAAGATGACCTCCTGTGAGCCAGGATGGCCAAAAGATTGGCTTTGGAAAGACAGATCCTAGCCATAGAAAGGGAAAGACAAGAGATGGGCTTAGGTCCCATCAATGGTGGCAGCAATTTAAATAGGGTCAGAGATTCTACTGACATGCTAAAAATCCCCAAAGGGATTGTAACAAAATATGGTTCACAGCTTTTGAAAGGGCTTGTGCAACCAGAAAAGTAAACAGATCTCACTGGGGAGCTCTCCTTTGGGAAATGTTCACTGGAAAGTGTAGGGATAGACTTCTCACACTCTCTGGTAAAGATGAAGAATCCTATGCCCTCATGAAGGCTACCCTGATTGAGGGCTTTGGATTCTCCACTGAGGAGTACAGGATTAGGTTCAGGGGGGCTCAAAAATCCTCGAGCCAGACCTGGGTTGATTTTGTAGACTACTCAGTGAAAACACTGGGTGGTTGGGTAACTGGAAATGAAGTGCATGACTATGTTGGGCTTTATCATTTGTTTATGAAAGAACACATTTTAAGTAACTGCTTCAATGAAAAGTTGCATCAGTATCTGGTAGACCTAGGTCCAATTTCTCCCCAAGAATTGGGAAAGAAGGCAGACCACTGGGTCAAGACTAGGGTAACCAAATCTTCCACTGGGGGTGACTAAAAGAAAGGGGTTACAAAGCCTCCCCAGGAGAAAGTGGGTGACAGTAGAAATAAAGAAAAAGAGTCCTCTGTAGGCCCCCAAAAACCAGACCAGGTGGGTGGGCCCCAAGACACAACCCAAAACAAAGGTGGGTACCAGGGTACGAACTGGGATGCCAATAAGGCATGGTGCCAAAATTGTAGACAGACAGGGCACCACACCAAGGACACTTATTGTCCTAAAAACAAACCCCCTAGCAAAATCCCAGGTGTGGCCAGTGTAGCCACTGGGGATGACTCCTTAGATGAGGATGTCTTCATAGCCTTCAACTGGAAAAAGGGCCCAACAGGTGAGTTTGAGATTCCAGAGGGAAGTAGACACTTCCACCACCTACTGGTGAATGGAATCCCAGCCATTGCCCTGAGGGACACCTGCACCAGTCACACTATTGTGCATGACAGGCTGGTGTTCTCAAACCAGTACATCCTAGGTGAGACTGCCAGAGTAAGAGTTAGCCCAGACAGGGTCACTGATAAGCCTGTGGCTTTTGTGCCCATAGAAGTGGGTGGGACTTTTAGCTGGAGAAGGGTGGTAGTCAGTACAGACCTCCCCCTTGATTGTCTCCTTGGAAATGACTACCCAGAGGTTAGTCAGAGCCCAAGAGAGGAACTGGTCCAGTGCCCGTCCTCTCCCAAGGATTCTGGAGGTGCTACCCCTGCAGTAACTGCAGGTAGGCCCCAAAAGAAAAACAAAGGAAAACAGAGTAGGAAAGGTGGACAACCTTTAGCCAAGGTTCCAGCAAGCCAAGGAGACTCTGCTCCAGTAGGGAAGAACTCCAAAAATGGCACTGGTAAAGTCCAACCTGACCCACAAGAAGTCCTGGTTAGTCAGGCAACTGTTAAACCTGAGTGGGTGGCTCCTCAGTTAACAGAAGAAAGAGTGGAAGAAGGGTGTTTACTACAAGATGTAGTAACCCCCCACTCTTACACAGCAGACAGGCACCCTGAACCCATAGAAGCCTGTAACTTAGCTCCTTCCCTTGCAGATGAAGAGCTAAAGGTGTGGTTCTGGGCACTAACAGCTGTCAGTGGCCTCTGCTGGGTGTTATCCTTTATGGCTGCACTATCCTTGGCATGGTGGTCTGACCCCATGCCAAATAGAAAGTTAGGCCCCCTGACCCTGTTGGTCATGGTGGGGTTACTCCAGCTCTGGGTAACCTCTTTGGGTAAGCTAGGGGTGACCCTGGCTAAGATAAGATTAGCAGAGGTAGATACCTCTAACCCCAAAATAGAGAGAATGGGTGAAGACATTAAAAGCACAGACAAGAGGCAATTCAGACTAGGTCCTATCACTGTGGAAGTGGGTCAGTTCCCCAGAGGGAATGACCTTAACAGGAGGATGTAAGGCAGAGTAGGCCCTGCAACAAACCAGCCTATTTCCTCTACTCTTCCTCGCCTGACAGACTAGGAAAACTCTCCCAGCTTTGGCTGAGTCTCCTGGCCTGTGGGCTGGGGGGGCTTGTGTAAGGAAATGGCTCCCTGTTGCAGCTACCCCCCACTTTTTGCCTGATACTGATGCTGACTTGACTGAGAAGAGTGCTGGGACCCTACTAACCAGGCCCCAGCACCAGTGTTCTTTCACCTAAAATGTACCATTGGTTCCCACAACTGGCATACTCCTGGCATACAGATAAGTCCATTGTAAAAGGTACCATTGGTACCAAGGGCCCTGTGACCGGGGAAGGTCCCTAAGGGCTGCAGCATATGTTGTGCCGCCCTAAGGGACCCCTCACCTAACACATGCACACTGCCATTGTAGATTGTGTGTGTTGGTGGGGAGAAAAAGGCAAAGTCGACATGGCATCCCACTCGGGATGCCATGCCCATAAAATACTGCCTGTGGCATGGGTAAGTCACCCCTCTAGCAGGCCTTACAGCCCTAAGGCAGGGTGCACTATACCACAGGTGAGGGTATAGCTGCATGAGCAATATGCCCCTACAGTGTCTAAGTCTTTTCTTAGGCATTGTAAGTACAGTGTGGCCATATTAAGTATATGTTCTGGGAGTTTGTCAAAAATGAACTCCACAGCTCCATAATGGCTACACTGAATACTGGGAAGTTTGGTATCAAACTTCTCAGAATAATAAACCCACACTGATGCCAGTGTTGGATTTATTAAAAAATGCACACAGAGGGCATCTTAGAGATGCCCCTGTATTTTACCCAATTGTTCAGTGCAGGACTGACTGGTCTGTGCCAGCCTGCTGCTGAGAGACGAGTTTCTGACCCCATGTGGTGAGGGCCTTTGTGCTCTCTGAGGACAGAAACAAAAGCCTGCTCTGGGTGGAGGTGATTCACACCTCCCCCTGCAGGAACTGTAACACCTAGCAGTGAGCCTCAAAGGCTCAGGCTTCGTGTTACAATGCCCCAGGGCACTCCAGCTAGTGGAGATGCCCGCCCCCTGGACACAGCCCCCACTTTTGGCGGCAAGTCCAGGGGAGATAATTAGAAAAACAAGGAGGAGTCACCCACCAGTCAGGACAGCCCCTAAGGTGTCCTGAGCTGAGGTGGCCCTGCCTTTAGAAATCCTCCATCTTGATTTTGGAGGATTCCCCCAATAGGAATAGGGATGTGCCCTCCCCCCCTCAGGGAGGAGGCACAAAGAGGGTGTAGCCACCCTCAAGGACAGTAGCCATTGGCTACTGCCCTACCAGACCTAAACACACCCCTAAATTCAGTATTTAGGGGCACCCCAGAACCCAGGTAATCAGATTCCTGCACCCTGAAGACGAAGAAGGACTGCTGACCTGAAAGCCCTGCAGAGAAGACGGAGACACCAACTGCTTTGGCCTGTCTCCCCACTTCGAGAAAAACTGCAACAGCGACGCGCTCCCCAAGGTCCAGCGACCTCTGAAGCCTCAGAGGACTACCCTGCATCTAAAAGGACCAAGAACTCCTGAGGACAGCGGCTCTGCTCCAAAGAAGAAACAACTTTGCCACAAAGAAACAACTTTTAAAGTACTGCACGTTTCCCGCCGGAAGCGTGAGACTTTCCACTCTGCACTAGACGCCCCTGGCTCGACCAGCGGAGAAATAACACTACAGGGAGGACTCCCCGGTGACTGTGACCCTGTGAGTAGCCAGAGTTGACCCCCCTGAGGCCCCCCAGCGACGCCTGCAGAGGGAATCCATAGGCTCCCCCTGACCACGACTGCCTGATTCTAAGAACCTGACGCCTGGTAAAGACACTGCACCCGCAGCCCCCAGGACCTGAAGGATCCGACCTCCAGTGCAGACGCGACCCCCAGGTGGCCCTCTCCCTTGCCCAAGTGGTGGCTACCCCGAGGAGCACCCCCCCCCCCCTTGCCTGCCTGCTTCGCCGAAGAGACCCCTGGGTCTCCCATTGAACTCCATTGCAAACCAGACTCCTGTTTGCACTCTGCCCCGGCCGCCCCGTGCTGCTGAGGGTGTACTTTTTGTGTTGACTTGTGTCCCCCCCGGTGCCCTACGAAACCCCCCTGGTCTGCCCTCCGAACACGCGGGTACCTACCTGCTGGCAGACTGGAACCGGGGCACCCCCTTCTCCATTGAAGCCTATGTGTTTTGGGCACCACTTTGACCTCTGCACCTGACCGGCCCTGAGCTGCTGGTGTGGTAACTTTGGGGTTGCCCTGAACTCCCAATGGTGGACTACCTTGGACCCAACTTTGAACCCTGTAGGTGGTTTACTTACCTGCAAAACTAACAAATACTTACCTCCCCCAGGAACTGTTGAAATTTGCAATGTCTAGTTTTAAAATAGCTTATTGCCATTTTTGCCAAAACTGTACATGCTATTTTGCTGATTCAAAGTTCCTATAATACCTAAGTGAAGTACCTTTCATTTGAAGTATTGATTGTAAATGTTGAACCTGTGGTTCTTAAAATAAACTGAGAAAATATATTTTTCTATGCAAAAACCTATTGGCCTGAAATTGTCTTTGAGTGTGTGTTCCTCATTTATTGCCTGTGTGTGTACAACAAATGCTTAACACTAACCTCTGATAAGCCTACTGCTCGACCACACTACCACAAAACAGAGCATTAGAATTATCTCTTTTTGCCACTATCCTACCTCTAAGGGGAACCCTTGGACTCTATGCATGCTATTTCTTACTTTGAAATAGTACATACAGAGCCAACTTCCTACACCCAGTGCTTGCATTCTTGTGTAGGAGCTTATGTGCTAATTGTTTAGGGGTGTGTGTGGGTATGTGAAGTGGCCATGCATTGGTGATGGGTGTCCATGCTCTGTTGTTGCATGCAGGGTTTGGTGTTGGGATGGGTGGTTTGTGATATTGGGACATCTGTGAGGAGTTGGAGTGATGGGGGTGAGGGTGAGGGTGGGGGTATGTGTTGGCATGCAGGTAGGTAGGGTGGGTGAAGTAGTAAAAGCTTTGACTTACCAGAGTCCATTCCTTCATCTACTCTTGCGAGGCCCTCAGGATGCAGTATAGCCAAGATCTGCTCCTCCCATGTTGTTAGTTGTGGGGTAGGAGGTGGGGGTCTGCCGCCAGTCCTCTGCACTGCAAGGCGGTGTCTTGAGACCACTGAACGCACCTTCCCCCGTAGGTCGTTCCACCTCTTCCTGATGTCATCCCATGTTCTTGGGCGGTGTCCCACTGCGTTGACCCTGTCGACTATTCTTCGCCATAGCTCCATCTTCCTAGCTATGGAGGTGTGCTGCGCCTGTGATCCGAATAGCTGTGGCTCTACCCGGATGATTTCCTCCACCATGACCCTGAGCTCCTCCTCCGAGAACCTGGGGTGCCTTTGCGGTGCCATGGGGTGGTGTGTGTGAGGTGGTGTGTGTTGTGATGTGTGAGGGGATGTGTTTGTGTGTGTTGTGTGGGGTGCGTGGACGTTGTGTGAGTGATGGTGTTGTGTGCCTGTGGAGTCTAGTTTGTAGATGGTGGTGTCTCTCTCTGGCCTTCTTTCTCAATTTTTGGTGTAGTGGTTTGTGGGTGATGTGGGTGTGTGTTTTATTGTGGTGTGGGTGTGTGTGAGTGGTGTGTGAATGTGTATCAGGTGTGTGTATTTGGATTTGTCCAATGTGGTAGTGTTTTGTAAGTGTGTGTGTATTTTGAGCGCGGCGGTGTGTACCGCCAATGGAATAACGCGGTCGAAAGACCGCCGCATGGATTTGTGGGTCGTGATAGTGTGGGCATATTCCCGTTGGCATGACGGTGGAGGTTTGTTTTCACCAGTTTATCACTGACCTTTGGTGCGGCGGACTTGTGTAGGTGTCTGGATTTTGGCGGATTCCGAGCTGTGGGTCGTAATAGCAGTGGTGGGGATCCGCGGCTCTGGCGGTGTGTTGGCGGTCTTCTGCACGGCGGTAAGCGGGATTTACCGCCAAGGTTGTAATGAGGGCCTATGTTTTTTTTAAAACAGTTCGTAGTTTCAAAGGCATTTTTGGCAGAAAAATCGGGTTGGTCTGACTGGGGTTTGTAAGGTTTTCTGAGAGGTGAATGGCCTGAGGCACAATACTCCAGCCATCCCGAAGGTGTTTTGAGACATGTTTTTCTGCAAAGCAAAAGAGACATGGTCACTGTCTTGCCTATATGTTAGACCAAACACTACACAAAAGGTTCTATTTTTGTTATAAGAAGTGTAGGAATGCAGGTTGGTAGAATATTTGCTGTTCCGCAATTGTCTGTCACATAACTGTAAGAAAATATGCTTTTTTACTCATAGCTTAACATTTGCAGGCCGTTTTGTGTAAGAAGAAGTGCAAGGATCTGCAAACTTATTGCTAAGTCAGATTTCCCTGCAACTCTAGCTTTTCCAAATTTCTGGGTTGCTAGGGATTACCTGGATGTTGGCTGATCCTGGGTGCAAATACTACAACTATCCTCCACCACAAAAGTCTACCTTTTTGCATCATCTCAACAATCTTGGTAGCAGCTCATGGCCTCTTCTGTCTGGGCAATAGACCCTTTCTCACATTAGGTGTAGAGCTTTTATCATGAGGAGTGTGGGAGCACAGACTGGTACAAAAATGCATTACCTATCACTTTTTACAATATTTGTGGCTTCTACTGTAAACGAGTGTCCACAAAAATCTCTTTTTGCAAACACATCACAGTCACATGAAACTGTGGGCAATTATAAAATTGGTAGGTAGTATATCAATCCTATCATTGACCTCAGATCATGAATAGATTCCAAAATTACATAAGGTTAATTGATACTAAGTTTCTATACATTTTATTTTGCCTTGTCACTGGATGGTGCACAGCAATAAAATCAATGCAAGCCAAAGCTGGGTTGTTGGGGCTTAGTATTGCTTTTTTTAGGCAAACTATAAAAGCCATATCTCAATTAAAACAAAATAATCTGGTGGATGTAACAGTATATTACTTTTATAAATCGACTTTCAGTGCAAACAAATTACAAATCTAAAACTTTTCAACCATTTTTCTATTTTCTCATTTATGTTCAATATTTTGTCATTTCTACAATTAGATTTTTGGAAACACCTTGAGCATTCTACACAAATGATGCCTTGCTGGTTTAAATATTTTATATATGCTTTAAAAATATATAGCTTCTTGGTTCACATACAGGATTCACATCTATTCCCCACAAAAATAGTGAATGTTGACCACCACTTACAAAAGTAAAAATACAATTGTTTTTTTCCTCTTTGTATACTGTGAAAGTTGGGAGGAGGATGAGCTTAGCGCATTGAACATTTTGCTAATGCCATTCTAGAAAAACAAGCGTTTTAGAACAGCACTAATTTGCATTGGTTTTAACTATTTTCTATAGTTTGACAAATTTCTCTGGTCTTTCCACTGCTGTTTATAGAACATAGGTAGCTTTAGAATCCCCACAATCCAGAGAGTGGGAAAATAGTACAACTCGGGTTTTTGTTGACAAACAAATTTTGAAAGTTTAAGTGTAAACTGCCCCAAATAATATAATAAGGGCTCAGCATTAGAAGGGTGGCTATAGAACTTGAGAGGTCCAAAAGTCCAACTATTATATTATGGCTCAAAATATTGGAATAGTGCAAAATGAGTCTAATGTAGCCAAAATCCTAAACATGCTAAGTGTTTCATATTTACATCATTATTCGAGTTGTTGTCTGTATCTGTGCTGTGAGCAACAATGCAGTAGGTACTGGCCAAAGAACGTCCATTGGAAACTTGTGTAAACGAATGAGTTGATGACTAACCTAAAAGATTCTTTCTCATGCGTCGATGTGTGATCCAGGATCAACATAACTGAGAAAGTGTAAATGTCTTTGATTTAAAATACCATGGAATTAAATTTACAACAGCTTTGTAGGGTACATTGGGGTACAAGCAAATACAAATGCGTGTTAAATGGTAGATTAGATCATTCTTTTGAGATAAACAACATTTTTTTCATTGTGTTGGATCAGAAAATAACCTATTATTTAACTCCCTTGGGAACATATGGTTTCTTGCATGCACTGTAAAAGTAGAAAGTGTTTCCTGCATTTTGCATACAATACATACCAAATTAAAATGACACAATTGCTGTACAGGTGGCTACCTAAAGCATTTCTGTTATATGAGGTTTTATTTATAATATTTAATTTCTAATATTCAGAACTTGTGACAGTGCATGTAATGACAATTATCACTTGTAAAAAAGCTACAAAGCACTGAGCTAGTAGGAAGATGTTTTTCAACCTATCTGATTTTAAGAAAGCGGGTACAGCACACTTATCGCTAACATTTTGCACTTTTAAGAGGATCAGCTATAAAGTCTAAGACACTTTACCACTCATCAGTAAGAGTCCTTAGTTTTTTGCTAGATATTTTTCCACAAAGGAAAAGCCCAATGTAGTATAGCCACTGACAAGATCTTGTAGTAGTCTGGTATGTTTATTGTTTGTTTCGAATTCTCGCAAGTTCTGAAAATTTTACTATTTCTTTATCTTGTCTTTGTCTCACAGGCACCATTGGGGACTGGAAAAATTTCCTGACTGTGGCACAGAGTGAAAGATTTGACAAAGTATTTCAGGAAAAGATGAAAGATCTGCCAATAAAATTTATCTGGGACATTAATGAAAACATATAAAGTGCAGACACAATTTATAAAATACCTTGTTACAATTAGATGTTTTCAGTATGATTTCACTGACGACAAACTTGTCCTGATTTGACTGATAAATTCAATATAGTGATGTGATATTTGCATTTTGTTTATGTACCCCACTCCATTTGATAGATTCGTGAATGTGAGTGCACAATTTACATTTGTAAAGCAATGCTACCGTTTGTACTGATTGCACATGTACAACATATAACATTTGCCTTAATACAATTTGATAGTGTATCATGTATTCATATGTGTATCAATGTGTTTTATAATGTGTGATAGAGTGTAGCAAAAGGGCAAATTATCTAATCTGCCTATTCTTGCATTTACATCATTTATCACAAGGCCTGTTTGTCTCATAAATAATCTGAAAAGTGCATTTAAGCCTGATACAGACATGTATTAGGCAGAGAAAAATCTTCAGTTTCCTGAGAGATTGGAAGTTTGTGCACGCTGAGCTGCAAACGTCCCAAGAAAAGACTATTGGCTCTTCGGAACCAGCTAGCCTTTATTAGTGCTGGAAACACCAAACCTAAGACAGAGAAACAGAGAACAGCTTTCGTGAAGATCAGAATAACAAGCGTGGTGTTCAGCTAACTAGGCAGGCTAGAGGCCACCTCAGAAACTTAAACGGACACATTGATGCTAAGGTAGCTCGGCTAAGGGCTCAAAGGGAAAGGTTGGCCAAAAACCTATCAGAAAGTTGCAATTCTAAATATTTTGCTTTTTAATTGCTTTCATTGCCACAGTTATGTTTGTAGTTACGTGTTTACATATTATCTGCAGTAGATTAGGCTATTGATTTTAATAAAGTATTTAAAATATGTAGCATGGATTAGTGTTTGTGCACGTCCATGGTGTAAGGGGGTTTGGTGCTTACTAATAAATAAATAATCCTGTGAGTTCCAGAGGACTGACTATTGCCCAGAAAATAGCATCCTCATGTCGGTTATAGTCTAACAGATTTCCGGTTTTGAGAAGGTGAATTGGGTTTGTGCCTGTGTTTTAACCAGAATGTCTTGGGGGTGTAAAATTTGGCTGTAGTTTGTGAAGCTGCAAATAATGTATCAACATACAGACACTTGATAAAAATTGTATAGGAAAATATCAATACTTTCATCAAGGTTTGACTAGTCTAGATTATGTTGGTGAATATACAATAAATTGTTTTTTTCCATTATGCACTCAGCTCTAAACTTGTATTTTTTGTCTCTTCATGAGAACAAATCAGGATCAGCAAAAAGGCCACTTTTCATGTAATACTTACGGCCTCAGTATGAGCGTATTAGTAAGGGCCTTGGTATTTCTCCACAGCAGTTACTATTATCATTGAGAATGAGTAACTGAAAAAAAAAAACAGAATCACAAGTTAATTCTCAAGTGCCTCCTTAGAATTAAGTAGTTAGGCGAAATTGGGAATTACTTATCCTTTTCTACAGGCACTTTCTCAAAGTTTCACCGAAAGATCTCCACTGCTAGGCGAAAGGTTCTAGATCTGTGATGTTCCTGCACATCTTATAATTCCGATTATTACCATGGCATTCATCATGAGGACCTGGTATGGTAGATGTCTGTACAATAATTATTGTGGAAACTGTATTATTGTACATCTTGGAATGATTATTGTGTTATGTATGGACACACATAATCCATCAAACAGAGATGGTGATGGAATCTTCTATGTGGCACAGATATTTAGTCATCCCTGTACATTTTGGGCTTATATTAAAAAAAGGGACCGTGAAACTAACTGAAAACCTGGCGGTGACCTTCATTTTCCTCTGTTCTCTTTCAACACTTCCCAACAATGTTATAATGGAAGGTGATAACATATGCATGTTCCGGGTTTCATAGTTATATTTGGCAAGATGCTTAACAAAGAAAACGTATAGCACTGCGCATGCAAGTAAGAATTACATCCATTGATCGGCTAATTTAGGAGGGCACAGCCGCGTTTTCTTTTCAGGAAAGCTGGTAATCCATGTTTAAATCATGTTAAGGCCAGTGAGCGCTAGAAAATCTACTCACTTGAATGGAGAATTGGAGTTCCAGGGCATGAATGACCTGGGGGTTGTGACAAACTGAAAGAGTTGAGGGTATTTGTAATCTCCTTCCAAAGTTGTTGGAAATGTCCAGAGACGTTCTTTCACCTGTAGTAAATCAGTTTCCAGTTTGAAAAAGGACCACTTTCAGAATTATTGGAAGTGTTTTTGGATGGTGAAAAATATATTTTCCTCGTAAAAGAGAAAAATGAGCAAGTGCATTTGCTTATTTATTTTCTTTGCATGTAAAAAATAGGAGAATGCATATTTGTGCATGCAAAACAGAATTCACAAACCTTTCAAGGATTATGCATGAAAAGCTGCGGTTTATACAGATTTCGAGGCATAACCATGGAAAAGGATAATTAATTCCAAAGTGTGTTAGGAAACCTGTGGGCGCAGATTTACTACTTTGTACACAAATGAGGCCATACATGTGTAGACAGAATGTTGTAATTAGCAAAAGGAGCGACCTTCCTATTATTAGGACTAGAGGGTAATTTTCAGAGCAAATGGAAAAAGTACAGCAAAGATAAACGTTCAAAGGTCTGAGGTAAAAGTCTCTGTAAATATGGGTGTGTCTGATTTAAATAAGAAAAAAAATGAGGAAAATGAAATTAAAAAATACACCACCAATGGGTAAAGTTGTACTTTAGGGGAAGATTGCTTACACATTTTTCTCTAGCAGAGAGCCACATAGGGCTAAGACTCAACAAACACCAGCGAAAAAAAGACAGTGCAGGAGAGGGTAGGGGGATACCCAGAGTCACATAATATAATTTATGGAGGAAAGTCATAGTTAAACACATTAGATGCTAGACTGAAATATTGTTAACATTGTCTTTTCTCAGCTTCTCTGTTAGATAACCACTATGCGTATTATAATTCAGCAAATATTCACTTAACTCACCTTACAAATAAAGAGCCCCGTTCAAAAAAGCCATTTTGGAGTGTGTGAAGTACTGCTACTTGACATACTCCAAAATGCAATTTACAAACCTCTGCCTCATATCTCTGCCTCCATTATGTTTTCTATAAGAAGAATCCTACCCCATTGATGAAGATCTCCGCATACGATGATTTAGGATTTAATGGTAGATTTGAGTGTCAAAGGAACTTGTTGGAAAACCGGAAATACCAAATAGAAAAAGGGTAGGCTTTACGGAAGATTATTGGTGGAGTTTATGGAGAAACCTACGAATCTAAAACTCACACCCATATACGACGAAACAATCGACTACAATTAACAAAGTACACATGTAACTTCACTTCAGTAGTAGCACTGATTACACAGGCTCCCATGTACGCCAGCCCAGCCTTTGAGTAAATTAAGCATCACCCATGGCCAGCCACTGGTAGTGCAGCACACTCTATGGAAATTGATTAAATATTATTTCATTTTTATTTTAAATAAGATGTTAATTGTTTAATATACATAGTAACATATTAATGAACTAGATTGTTAATTATACTTTCCTTAACTTGCACCCAGGATTGTGACACATTTTACACAAATTATACTGTAAGGGGCAGGGAAAAGTAATACTAAATTTAATAAAACATAATGTAAACACAACTAAAACACAATAAAGTCATAATTTAATAATTTGAGATGTTAGTGTAGTTGTGTTCCTTTCTACTGCACTCCTAACACAAGTTAGAGAAATATATGTTTGTAGTGATCTCCCCAGTAGCAAAGATAGCCACAGACAGGTGAAAAGTTACCAGTAGAAACCTTTCAGTTGTAAAGCCAATCATAGGAGTCTCCATCTGTGTGTAGATCTACACTTGAAAATGGTGATTTCCATTCTTAAGGCAATTTACACCAAGGTGCAGCTGTAGATCTAAAAGTGAAGAGCACTACATTTACAAACTTACCTTTGGGACCAGGGCTAATAGTTCTTAAATCGCAGGTAGAACTTTGATCAGCTATGTGTGGATTGCTTCCACCGTGGGTTATCAATGATTTGTTTCCAAGCTTTATAGTCCCTCTTCCCCAGATGTTAGGCCATTTTCATATCCTCTATCTGCCCGGTAGGTCTTATCACGTTTACAGAACGGCTTCTTCCCTTAAAACTCCTTCCTGAACTAACCAACACAAGGCAAGAACTACAAACAAGGTGTAAACTATGTCCTTCCCCTGTCTAGGAAACTAAGAGTACAAAAACAAAGAGGGAGAATGTGGTTGTGGGGCTGGGTCTATCCTCCTTATAGCCTATATACCATTACAAAAGAGGCGCTGCTTGTTTACATGGCGCTACAGATACGGTAAGATGAAACGATTCTAAAACTTTGCCAAATCTTTAGAGTGCAACTACAAGCACACCCCCTCCCGGTGGAGCTATGATATGAGGATCCAAATACTATCGAATAGGTTACGCGTGCAACATGTTTGTGCTTTAAGTGTGTTTCACATGGTTACATGTTTAAAAGTTTTAAATGTAGTATGTCTTGTACTGTTGATTGTGAGAGTACTTTAGTCTCTCAGCCCTGATAATCACGAGTGACGTTTCCCACGAGTTGGGTGCAGTTTGGAAATAGGTGGCTCCACACTCACAAACAACATATATAGCGTCCCATTACAAATGGGGGCTATGATAACTATGCCTCTCTTGTATTTCCACAGGTAACAATGACGGATACCATAAATGAAAGCTATCATTTTATGACATCACATTAGTAAGGTGAATTGCACCATATCACAGAGCATGTATTATTTATGCTTTCATTAGAGGTAGTCAAGCAAGAAATGGCACCAGGGAGTCCACCTTGGCCCTGAAGAGGAGCCTAGGGGTAAGGCTCCGAAACATTTAGACTAGGAAATCAGGTACATTGCATCCCCCACTTCCACAGTCCCTTTTTAATCATACCATCTCCAAGAGGTCTATTAAATCATTGGATTTACTAGGAGACAGGTAATTTTAACTCACCCAAGACCCCACCACTCCTATCCCTCCTGTGATTCACATTGGCAAGACTACATCAGTGCTCCCACGTATCCTGTAGGTCGTAGCACGCCCGCTCTGTAGCGGAACGTGAAGAAGCCCAATGATGCCACCAAGGAGTAACCCTGGTGGATGAGGGTTTTTCTAACAGGAAAATCCTTTGGTAGTTCTTTTAGCTAGGAAACTAAGAGTACAAAAACAAAGAGGGAGAATGTGGTTGTGGGGCTGGGTCTATCCTCCTTATGGCCTATATACCATTACAAAAGAGGCACTGCTTGTTTACATGGCGCTACAGATACGGTAAGATGAAACGATTCTAAAACTTTGCCAAATCTTTAGAGTGCAACTACAAGCACACACCCTCCCGGTGGAGCTATGATATTAGGATCCAAATACTATCGAATAGGTTACGCATGCAACATGTGTGTGCTTTAAGTGTGTTTCACATGGTTACATGTTTAAAAGTTTTAAATGTAGTATGTCTTGTACTGTTGATTGTGAGAGTACTTTAGTCTCTCAGCCCTGATAATCACGAGTGACGTTTCCCACGAGTTGGGTGCAGTTTGGAAATAGGTGGCTCCACACTCACAAACAACATATATAGCGTCCCATTACAAATGGGGGCTATGATAACTATACCTCTCTTGTATTTCCACAGGTAACAATGACGGATACCATAAATGAAAGCTATCATTTTATGACATCACATTAGTAAGGTGAATTGCACCATATCACAGAGCATGTATTATTTATGCTTTCATTAGAGGTAGTCAAGCAAGAAATGGCACCAGGGAGTCCACCTTGGCCCTGAAGAGGAGCCTAGGGGTAAGGCTCCGAAACATGTAGACTAGGAAATCAGGTACATTGCATCCCCCACTTCCACAGTCCCTTTTTAATCATACCATCTCTAAGAGGTCTATTAAATCATTGGATTTACTAGGAGACAGGTAATTTTAACTCACCCAAGACCCCACCACTCCTATCCCTCCTGTGATTCACATTGGCAAGACTACATCAGTGCTCCCACGTATCCTGTAGGTCGTAGCACGCCCGCTCTGTGTGGCGGAACGTGAGGAAGCCCATTGATGCCACCAAGGAGGAACCCTGGTGGATGAGGGTTTTTCTAACAGGAAAATCCTTTGGTAGTTCTTTTAGCTAGGAAACTAAGAGGCCAGTAGACCAACTCACTTCCTTGATGTACTGAAGATATTCTCTAGTTACATCACTGTGCGGTCAATGATTGGTTTTGTCTCTTAAGTCTTGAAGTTAGTGTAGTAGTACTTGTCTCTCCCCTGCCGTTATATATGCTGGTGGCTTCATCTGCTTCATGGCACTTTGCACTCTCTTCCAGCGGGAAATACTTCTGCAGACAAAAAGGATGGAGTTGGCTGCCCCCATCACTAAAATCGGACAGGCTTCCATGATCGATTTAAATTGATACAGGGTCCCTTTCCACATGAAGATGAGGCTCAAAGGGTGTCCCAACTATATTGTTTACTTTGTTGTTGGTTAGAAATGCTGTGAGTGCTCGAAATTCACAGGAGTTTTGCAACAATAAAACACCGCAATCCTGGTGTAGTGTCAGTTTGTGATCTTCAAAGATGATCAGTTTAATGTTCCTGGCACCTTCATAGAATTTTCTTTCTTCTGAAAGTAATTGAGGCATTTAAGGGGTCTAATTTGTCCTTGTGACTCAGACCTATTCAATATGTGCAGTCCAGTGTGATATATTCTTCTCAAGCTCATTAATACATTTTTAAAAAGTCTCTATGTTAATGCTGTTCCCGTCTGTGGAACGTGGTACCCATCTGATTCATATGTTCTATCTCTTAGAATGGATCTTGTTGGCTTTTGTATATCGTGATTGTTTGTTCGATCCCATACTACAAGAATCTTTTCACACTCTATTTGCGGCTCCCTCAGATGCCAGGACCCTATTGCCTACCTCTTTTGTGTCTTGCTTGAGGGTCTGAATGTTGAGTTTAACTACCTCACATAATACTGAGAAATCCTCAGGCATATCCTTGATGAGCTCCTCCATAAACAAGCATATAAATAGGGTCCCAGGTGCATTTTCTCCAGGCTAGGTAGAGGATCTTTAGACAAGGAGTCTCTAGCACGCTTTGGCACTGTGTCATGCTTGTTTGCTCCTGATCTGGGCAGCATATTTCTAATACTGGAGTCCTTTTTGCCCTTAGTGGAATCCACTGTTGTTGATTCTCATAGCTGGCACGTGTTGGGTGAAGCTGCTAGAGTTCTGGCCCTTGTTGTGCGCCAATATGGGGCTCTTGAGGAAGCGATGTGGAAGCTCCTGAACCGACCCAGAAATCCAGACTAGAGGCGCGTCACAGGCTCCAGTCTGAGTGCCCTAGCTCTCCCCTCAACCACATTTCCTAAGTCGTGCTGACTTGTTTTTCTGCATAGCCCACATCTCTTCATTTTCTCCACTTTCCTTACTTTCGATACTAAGCCTCTGTGTTCACATAGGCCAACTGTTGCGGAAAAGCCTCAACTTGTTACTTTACTTTGTTGTATACAGTGCTCTCTTAAAGCAGCACCACTGGGGCAATTACTCTTCACTTTAGTGACTTTCTCACTGCAAATACTTACTCTGTGGGCCCCTCGCTCCATGTGATGTCAAGCCTGTGCTACAGCCCTGTAATGTGCCACTGAAATTCTAACTCGTCAATTCAGATCTGGAGTCCAAACCAAAAATGCCCCTGAGGCTATGGTGTGCAATAACCCCAAGCATGGATTGCCTGGGGATAATCAGAATTTAAACACCTGGGATTTGCTCATGACCCGGTCTCAATTGCACGGTTCTATTTGGGGCCTCTCACTCCACTTAATGTCTCCATGGTCACCAGCCAACCATCTAACCTCGGATCTTCTTTCCCACTGGGCCGCTCAGTTGGGTGCTTCTTGGTGAATATTGCAGCACCTCGTGGCCCTCACTTTTTCATATGTATCCCTTGCCTTTGTGCCTGGTCTTCCAGCTCCTGCTACATATCTCAAGAAGCCCTGTCTAGATGTGGAAGAAAACCCTGCCGTTTGTGCTCAGCTCAGGGTGCTTCTCTCCACTACGGTGCTGGCCGCCATGTTCCTGCAGTCGGTCCTGTACTCTGCCAGATCCCTATCTGCTTCCTCTCCAAACTTGCTCCACAATGTCCTGACAGGAAAAAGAGCAAGGGTATGCTGTTTGGGAGCATCCATTCTGCCCTTGGTTGTGCTTTCTTACGAAGGGCTAGAGAGAAGGAGCTCAGCTGCTTACCGGGACGCCAACTTGAACCCATCTGTATAATGATGAAAAAATTATTTTAGCTTGGCAACAATTTTAACAATCTTAAATTGTTCTCATATAGAATTCCATATTGACTAAATTTGGAGGCATGGCAGAAGGAGCTGGCTTTCCTAATTAAAGTTCTATGTCCTTTATAGGCAGAATTGTAAGTTTAGCATCTTCATACTAGTCAGTTCTCCAATGTTTTATAAGTCTTTGCACTGCCTTTTGCAGAGAAGTAATTCACTAGTTGGGCACTGAGCTAATGAAACACCTCTGTAAGGCTTCAAATGTTTACCAGGTGCAATAACATCAAGTGAAAACTCACCCTGTTGCAATTAGGCATCTGTTTTAGAAGTTATGTCATTGCTCCAAGTTATAGAATGAAAGCATGATACTGAGGTAATGGCAGAAAGGGAACCGTGGCCCAAGATCCAGATGAAAAATGGATTTGAAACCTGGAGCAGTCTATTAAAATGGTATTTGTTAGAAATTGGGTTTCTGGTTGGCAGAGGTATGCAGCCTGTCCAAGCAGGAACCAGAATCCTAATCAGGGTAAGTCAGATACACATCATAAATTAACCTGTGCTCAACCTCTGGTAGCTTGGCACAGAGCAGGCAGGCTTAACTTAGGAGGCAACATGTAAAGTATTTGTGCAACACTTAATACAGTAAAACAGTGAAAGCACCACACAAAAATAATCCACACCAAGTCAGAATTTAACGAACTAAACCAGACCTAAAATGACAAAAATCCAATAAGTAAAAGTTGAGATATGATTTTTTTTTTAAAGAATATCTGCAAACAAAGGCCCGTATTTATACTTGCTTTGCGCTGAATTCGCGTAATGTTTTCTTCACGCTGATTTAGCGCAAACCTAACTCCATATTTATACTTTGGTGCTAGACACGTCTAGCGCTAAAGTTATGGAGTTCATGTCATTTTCTGGAAGTGGAAACCTGCCTTGCATCAATGGATGCAAGGTGGGCGTTCCTGTGCAGAAAATGACGATATGGCCTTAGCACCTAATTTATCCCCAGTGCTAAAACCTACCATGGGGGGGGATAGAGCCCTCCGCCATTATTTAACGCCTGGGTCACGACAGGCGTTAGGGGACCTGTGGGCCTTTTTCCATGGTGGGAGACCATGGAGAGAGCCCACAGGTGCCCTTCCCTGGCCCCAGGGACACCCTTGCCCACCCCCACCCACACCAGGAAGACACATAAGGATGGGGGGACCCCATCCTAGGTAGGTATGGGTAAGTATATATATGTTTTTGAAGTGCCATAGGGGGGCCTAACTTGCCCCCCCCCTACATGTCACAGGGCCCAATGGCCATGCCCAGGGGACATAAGTCCCCTGGGCATGGCCATTGGGTTGGGGTGGGCACGACTCCTGTCTTAACTGAGACAGGAGACATGTCCATGGGGTTCTAACATCAGAAAATGACACTAGTCTGGGCAAAGGCATTTTTTTGCTTCTGCCGGTACGAGCATCATCATCTGACTCTAAACCTCCTGTTCCCCCTACGCCTCCCCCACCCAGCTAGCGTCCTTTTCTATGATGCTAGCTGGGCCTTACCACTGGCTAGCACCATACCATAAATATGATGCTTGGCCGACATCTTGGTATGGCGCTAGCCAGCGGTAAACGTTTTGATGCTGAACAGTGTTACGCAGTTGTCGATTCTCAAGCAGTGGTGAACTTCAAACCCTTTGCGATGAAGGCGATGCGTTGTGGCTGAGGGCAATGCACCAGTTCCAAGTTGGCAGTTGGTGCTACAATGTCTTGTCCTCAGCAGCAGCGGCGGCAATGTGTCTGCATCAAGGAAAGATGTGTCGGTTCAAATCGGCGCAGTGACTACCATGTGTGGATTTCTGCCTAAAACAGCTGCAGAACCCACTTCCAAGGGCCCTAGAATGGATTGGCACCACTTAGCAGGGCAGGGATCACAGCTGGTGGAGTCCAGCAGCTGTAGCAGGGGGGAGTAAAGTATTTGATGTCTCTGACACTTCAGGACATGAGGCAAGCCAGCAAGCCCTTGGAGTCACTTTGGGTTTGAGGATGTAGAGTTACAAGTCCAGGATTTCTCACTCCCAGGCAAGGAGGGCAGCAGGTGGCAGCAGAGCAGGCACAGCAAAGCAGGAGTCCAGCAAAATGCAGCAGAGTTCCAGCAGAGTGACAGTCCCTTTAGCAGCACAGTAGTCCTTCTTCCTGGCAGAAGGAGCTCAGGTTAGAAGTGTACTGACTAGTGTTGTCTGTAGTCCACTACTTATACCCAGTTGTGCCTTTGAAGTGGGGAAGACTTCAAAGAGAGGTCTTTGAAGTGCACAATGTCCCTGTGCTTCCTACCCTTGCTCCAGACATATGACAGGGGGTTATGCAGCCCATTGTGAGGGCTCAGGACCCAGCCTATTTTGGTGTTTGAGGATGTAGATTTACAGGTCCAGGCTTTCTCACTCCCAGGCAAGGAGGGCAGCAGGCACAGCAAAGCAGGAGTCCAGCAAAATCCAGCAGAGTGACAGTCCCTTTAGCAGCACATTAGTCCTTCTTCCTGGCAGAAGGAGCTCAGGTCCAGAAGTGTACTGACTGGTGTTGTCTGTGGTCCACTACTTATACCCAGTTGTGCCTTTGAAGTGGGGAAGACTTCAAAGAGAGGTCTTTGAAGTGCACAATGTCCCTGTGCTTCCTACCCTGGCTCCAGACATATGACAGGGGGTTATGCAGCCCATTGTGAGGGCTCAGGACCCAGCCTATTTTGGTGTGTCAGTGTCTACCTCCCATTCTGCCCAGGATGACCCATTAAGAGGTCAATGGCCTATCAGGATGTGGATAGCCCATCAGGCACAACTAAGCTCCCTTTGTATGTGGCTGCCTAGAGGGAATGCACAAAAGTCCAGCTGTCACCCACACAGGCGTGTATTCAGAGACAGACAGAGCACAGAATGGCTAAAGTAAGAAAATGCCAACTTTCTAAAAGTGGAATTTTCAGACTTGCAACTAAAAATCCGCCTTTACCTTAATTGGGGTAGTCACCTTGGGACACCAAACTTGAATTATCTATCTGGTCCCAATTGGAAATTACACTTACAAAAGTTAATAGGCCAATCCCAATATTAATGTATGGGATAGATAGGCCTTGTAGTAGTGAAAAACTAATTTAAACGTTTTCGATACCAGGACACGTTAAACTTAAAAGTATATGTCCAACTTTTTAAATACACTGCATCTTGTCCAGGGTCTGCCTTAGGGGTGACATATGTATTCCAAAGGAAGGTTTGACCCTGGCAAATGGATTAATTTGCCAGGTCAATGTGCAAGTTTATAACTGTACACACAGGCTCTGCATTGGCAGGCCTGAGACATGTTCAAAGGGCTTCTAAAGTGGGTTTCAGAATCTGTGCTTTAGGCCCACTAGAAGTACTTAATTTACAGGCCCCGTGCACAGATAGTGCACTTTCCTAGGGACGTGCAGGTAAATTAAATATGCCAATTGAAGATATACCAATGTTACTATGTTTTAGGGAAAGGACACATGCACTTTAGCACTGGTCAACAATGGTAAAGTGCCCAGAGGCCTAAAGCCAACAAAAACGAAGTCAGTACAAAGGGAAGTGGGGGGGGGTAAAATATTTGCAGATGATCCTGCAGAAAGGGCCAACAGTAGTCCTTCGATTTGTGAGTAAAATACAGCAGTAATCAGTCAAGGTACAAGGAATTGGATGAAATACTTTCCAATCCTTTTGAAAGGCAAAAATTAGGATCCAATATGTTTCTTTTCAAACGTGTAGGGAATAAAACAAATTGTTTGAGACTAAAAGTAAATAATGAGTTAATAACTATGATGCATTGTGACCTGGCTGCAATGTTATGATTCCATTGGATTGTTAAACTGGAATTGTGCAGAATAACAGGAAGAGACAATCAAAATTAGGAGCCAAAGTACAGGAAATGGAAAGGGTGGGTTTGGGGAACATAAATAGGATCACCAGTAATGGAAAAAAGTTGTTGAAGCCCCAATCCCCTATGTGGCGAGGACTTTCTGATATTTGGGGTGGTTGATGCTTCAGTCTTTATGACTATTTTTCCACCAAACTAAGAAAATAGCCAAAATTGTTAGGGTTTTATTTTGTGGAAAAATGTGATTTTTTCCTCCTAAAATATTGACTTAACAAATTTTTTGCTGTGCTGAAAATCACCTTCTTTCCCTCTTCCAGGCGCTGGCAGAGTTGTAAAAAGAAAAACAGGCATTTTCTTCCAACACAGTTTAAGGAAATTTCTAAGTGAAAACGAATAATTCTTATATTTTGTGCTTTCTATCTTCCTGCATTTTGTAGGGTAAGAGTTGTGAGATATATAGGTGATCTAAAAAAGCTGTATACATCTGAAAAGCTGATGAAATTCTCAATTCAGCAAGAAGTAATTTCTGTAGATTGCTACGGTTTCCCAAAAGAAACTCATCATTGATTTCATAATGAAAATAAGTAGGAAAAAATAGAAAGAGGTGACAATGTTTTCATCTGTAATATTTTGCTCTATTGGCTATTCTAAATATGTAATATAGCCTTATACCTGGCAGATTCTTCTGGTCACTAGGATATATAGTTTATAAGCTGTAGCTTATGATTTTTCATTGTATGTCAACCATCGATCAATTCAAAATGTGACATCTAGTGAAACAAAAATAGATATTAAGGAAAGCTATGCAATTTTTAAATATCACCAAGAATCTAACTTTATAAATAGTGGCTATTCGTACAACTGTCAATTTGATGTTACCCATAACATCATGTGATTCAGAGAGTGTTTTGCATGAAGTGTTCTTTCTTGCACATTGGCTTACTTTTTAAAGACTAAAATTATTTTTGACCGTAGATTTCATCGGCAGGATGGACATGATTCTCTTTGATCTGACCCCTAAAGAAAATATTGCAATTTGTTTCTATGGATGCAGTCAAAACTATTGTATATGCATCCATTAGCTCTAAACTGGACTTTCAATGCTCTCTACATGGGTTTTTCCTTCTCAACAATCTGCACATACTTCAAAACGTAGATGCCAATCTTAGTTCAAATTTAAAAGAATTTCACTGGCTCTCAAACCGTGTATTATCTCAATCTCTTGTCATCGCTTTTCACTACTTCCATAAGACCATCCCCTTGTATCTTTGTATGAGGGTTTGTCACTATCGGCCAGGTCATTCTCGGAGATGGGAGGAATTCTTATTCCTAAAACATCCACTGTTAGAAATTGAGTTGTTAGTTGACTGGGGTGTAAACCTTAGTTAAACAGGAGCCACAAAACTAGTGAGTGTAAGTGTCAGGCAAACCCTAAATTAACCCTTGCACCCCCTCTGGTACCTTGGCACAGAACAGTCAGGCTTAACTAAGAGGCAGTGTTTAAAGTATTCGTGGAGCACTTTAAACAGAAAAACACCACACAAAAAAATTCCATACCAGGTTAGAAAAATAGTTTGACTTTCATAAATGAAACAATGCCACAATAACAGAAATACAGTTGGTAGAACTTGAGATAATAATTTTTAAAGGTTTTAGGTAAGAATAGCACTAAGAAGCATGAAGAGCTAAAAGGGGTTATCTGGTCACGTTGGACCGGGACAAAGTCAAAAGTTCAGGATGACTGGGATGGAGTGTAGGCTGCTTACAGGGACCTAGTTACGCCCGCTGAACTAAAGTACCTTAGTCGAAGGTCAAGGTTATGGAGCATTATGTGGATATGGGTCGAAGATGCGTTGTGCAGTGGAGGCAATGTGAAGATTCTGAGATGCAGTGAGGCTCTCCTGATATGTTGACGTCAAGGATCCTGTTGATGGGGCTTGCGACGCAAAGACCGGTGTCCGGATGCGTTGCTCAGTTTAGGCAATGCATCTTCTCCGATGAGCGGTGGAATTCAGATGCAGAGTTTTACTGTCACTGTTGAGGCTGCTGTTGATGGAGATGCAAAGACCTTGTGCCGGGAAAAGCACTGCGCAGTGGTGGTTCCAAAGGCAATGCTTCAGGTCTGATCCAATCAGCAGTGGGGATGCGTCAGTTCTGTTCGAAGATCTGTCGCTCAGCTGAAGCAATGCAACAGTTCGGCAGAGGATGTGCCAGTTCTGCTGAAGCAAACACCTAAGGCCCACTTCCAAGCATCTAGAACTGGGGTGGCAACACTTGGCAGGACAGAGCCCAGGTGCAGAAGCAGGGTGGTGGGAATTCTTTTATGCCCCTGTGACTTTCCATCAGGAGGTCAGCTAGCTAGCTTTTGGAGTCACTCTGGGTTCAAGTGATGCAGGTGCAGTCTTCACTCAGATAGGGGAACAACAGGCAGGAGAGCAAGGCAGGAGTCCAGCAAAGCAGCAGTCCAGCAGAGTGGCAGTCCTTCAGCAGCACAGCAATCCTTCATGACAGAGTACTCACAGGTCCAGAAGTGTACTGAAGCGGTGGTATCAGAGGTCCAGTACTTATACCTGTAGGAAAGTAGCCTCTTTCTAGCATAGTTACTCCCACTTTTGGCCTGTTTGTGAGTGTGCGTCAGTGTGTTTTTACTGTGTCACTGGGATCTTGCTAGAAAGGACCCCAGTGCTCATAGATAAAAACCTATATGTCCGTGTGTTTTGCCTGTCTCACTAGGATCCTGCTATCCACGACTCATAGTTTGTGGCCTAATGTGTATGCCTGTGTAGTGCCTAACTGTGTTACTGAAGCTCTGCTAATAAGAACCTCAGTGCTTATGCTCTCTCTGATTTTAAATTTGTCACTGTAGGCCAGTGACTACATTTACCAATTTCAATTGGCATACTGGATCCCCTCCACCTTATAAGTCCCTAGTATATGGTACCTAGGTACCCAGGGCATTGGGGTTTCAGGAGAGCCATATGGGCTGCAGCATTTCTTTTGCCACCCATGGGGAGTTCAGACAAACCCTTGCACAGGCCTGCCATTGCAGCCTGCGTGAAATAACGCACACGTTATTTCACAGCCATTTTCACTGCACTTAAGTAACTTATAAGTCACCTATATGTCTAACCTTCACTTGCTGAAGGTTAGGTGCAAAGTTACTATGTGTGAGGGCACCCTTGCACTAGCAAAGATGCCCACGCATAGTTCAGGGCCATCTCCCTGGTCTTTGTGAGTGTGGGGATACCATTACATGCGTGCACTACATATAGGTCAATATGTAGCTTCACAATCATAACTCCGAATATGGCCATGTAACATGTCTAAGGTCATGGAATTGTTCCCCCCATTCCAAATACGGTATTGGGGAGCCAATTCCATGCATCCTGGGGGCTCCACCATGGACCCCAAGTACTGCCAAACCAGCTCTCTGAGGCTTGCACTGCAGCTACAGCTTCTGCCACCTCACAGACAGGGTTCTGCCCTCCTGGGGTCTGGGCAGCCCAGTCCCAAGAAGGCAGAACAAAGCATTTCCTCTGAGAGCAGGGTGTTACACCCTCTCCCTCTGGAAATAGGTGTTACACGATGGGGAGGGGTAGCCTCCCCCAGTCTCTGGAAATGCTTTGAAGGACACAGATGGTGCCCTCCTTGCATAAACCTGTCTACACCGGTTCAGGGACCCCTTCACCCCAGCTCTGATGAGAAACTGGACAAAGGAAAGAGGAGTGACCACTCCCCTGTCCATCACCACCCCAGGGGTGGTGCTCAGAGCTCCTCCAGTGTGTCCCAGACTTCAGCCATCTTGCTTTGCAAGGTGTGGGGGCACTCTGGATGGCTCTGAGTGGCCAGTGCCAGCAGGTGATGTCAGAGACCCCTTCTGATAGGTCCATACCTGATAAGGTAGCCAAGCCCCTCTTAGGGCTATTTGGGATCTCTCCTGTGGGTTCTCTTCAGATTCTGCTTGCACATTTCCTTCAGGAATGCTCTGCAACAACCTCGGATCAACCTCAGCCTGCTCCAAGAAACGCTGTAACTGCAACAACGTGTCTACAAGAGACACTTTTCTTGAGCAACCTCAGCTCCAAGTCAGCAACTGCAACAGTTTCCACGACATGCACGCTCTGGGGACTCCCTGTCTTCATCCTGCACCAGAAGAACCAAAGAAATCTCCAGTGGAGGGACGGAGTCACTCCCCTGCTCCAAGCAGGCACCTTCCAAGATGACGACCGGTACCCTAGGACTCCTCTCACAACAACAAGCATGCTCCTAAAGACATCATCAACATAGACTGCCCTGAGGTCCTGCTGCCGCAATTTGGAGGAGGTAAGACATTGCCTTCCCCAAGAACAACAGTATCCCTGTGTACTATGTCTTATTCACCTCCTGAGGCCTCTGCGCACTCTTTGCAAAATTCCTTCATGCAAAGCCCGGCCCACGTCCCCAGCACTCCACCCTGCGACGGTCAACTCGCTGAGTTGTTCTCCAGCGGCATGGGACCTTCTTTTGTTGTGCTGCATCAACTGCATTTTGCACCTCCTTTGAACCCAGATCCTGCGGCTTCTGGGGGTGCTGGCTTGCATCCTGAGGGCTCTCTAAAGTGCTGAGAGCCCCCTCTTCCTCCTCACACAGAGTTGAGGCCCCTAGGTCCCTCCTGAAACCATCCAGCGCCATTTTGACAGTAAAATGCACTTTTGACGCAGCCAGGGCTTGTTTGCGCCTTGGAACACGAAATCTCATCTGCAAGGATCTTCATGCCGTGGGACATTTTTTTCATCATGCAGGAACCCGATAGCATCTTCCTAGGGTGCATTTCTGCAGTCTTCGACTAAACCGGGGATTCTTTTTTTGCACCCTCTTCTGGGTTGGCAGGGGCTCAGACCTTCCTGGAACTTCTTTCAACTTCTGGACATGGTCCTCTCCCTTTGAAGGTCTTCAGGTCCAATATTCTTAGCAGACTTGGTTGGCTGCTGCAAAATCCCAAAAAGCGAGGTGTAGTATGTCATAAGGAAACTTGCAGTACTTTACTTCTGCTTTTCTGGGCTCTGGGGTGGGGTAATTTACTTACCTTTATTGTATTCTTACTCTCCCAGCGATTATGCACACACTACACTTGTCTAGGGGGGAATTCGTAATTTACATTCCACTTTTTAGTATATGGTTTGTGTTGCCCCTAGACCTATTTTCTCCCATTGCAATCTATAGGAATTCCTACTGTTTGCATTGTTCTATGACTATTTACTTGTCTAATTTTGGTGTCTAGTGTATATATTGTGTATGATACTTACCACCAGAAGGAGTATTGTCTCTAAGATATTTTTTGGTACTGTGTCACCCAAATAAATATCTTTATTTTTGTTAACACTGAGTATTGTCTTTACTTGTGTATAAGTACTGTGTAACTATAAGTGGTGTTGCATGAGCTTTGCATATCTCCTAGTTCAGCCTAAGCTTCTCTGCTATAGCTACCTCTATCAGCCTAAGCTGCTAGAACACTACTACATTCACTAATAAGGGATAACTGGACCTGGTGTAAGTACCCAAGTTACCCACTACAAACCAGGCCAGCCTCCTACATTGGTGGTGCAGCGGTGGGATGAGTACTTGAAATTGCTTTACCACTTGTTACCTGTGCTTTTCACAAGAAATGCTTGCTCCAATACTTAGAGCATATATAATATATACCTAGAAACAATTGTATAACTTTCTTAAAAGTTCTTTAAACTTTGCAAAAGTTTTTACAAAGTTCTGAAAAGTTTTCTTCTTTTCTCTAAAATGTTAGCTCTGTTATTCTACTAAATGTTTACTTACATTCCTAAACTTTTTTCTTTCAATATGTCTTCTGTAGAAGCCACCACTAGAGCTGTCAAGACTAATTATGACAATTTAAACTATAACAGCTTGAAGGGGCTCTGCATTGAAAGAAATTTAGGTATTGGGAAGAACCCCAATAAGGAGTACCTCTTAAATCTCCTCCTCCAGGATAACCAGGGAATCAGCACTGAGGAAGCGGTAGAAGATAACTCCAACCAGGAAAGCTCAGAGGAGCAAGATGAAGATACTGGGGAGGGACCTTCCATAGACCTATCTGTCAACAAGCCCCCTAGTATAACTGGTAGTGGTAAGGGTTCACACACAAGTATGGCTCCCTTCACCCCTAGAGGCCAGGTCACTAGAGTGGCCCCTCTTAGAGATAGATCTGCCTCTGCAAACTCTCATATTACCTCTGTTTCAGAGGCTTCACATAATTCTAACCCTAAGGACCAGTCCCTAGATAGGGAACTCAGAAAGCTGAGGTTAGAGGAGGCCAGACTGAAGCTAATGCAGCAAAAGTTGGCCTTAGACAGGGAATCCCTTCCCTGGCTGTGGAGAAAGAGAGGCAGGGTTTGGGGTTAGTTCCCCATGGTGGCAGCAGCAGTTTTAGAAATACAAATGTTAGGGAACCCTCATTTGATTCTAGAAATCTGTACAAAGTTGTCCCTCCTTACAAGGATGGTGATGACATCAACAAATGGTTTGCTGCACTTGAGAGGGCCTGTAAAGTTCAGAGTGTCCCTCATGTACAATGGGCTGCTATCCTTTGGTTATCCTTCTCTAGCAAAGGTAGATACAGACTTCTGATTGTTAGAGAGGATGATGCAGATAAATACCAGATTCTTACAAATGCACTCTTAGATGGTCTGGGCTTAACCATTGAACAGTACAGACTTAAGTTCAGAGAGACCAGAAAGGAGTCATCATAGGACTGGACAGAGTTTGTGGACTGTTCTGTGAAGGCCCTAGAAGGTTGGTCACATGGCAGTAAGGTGACTGATTATGAAAGGCTATATAACTTGATTCTGAGAGAGCATATCTTGAATAATTGTGTATCTGACTTGTTACATCAGTATCTTGTGGACTCAGATCTAACCTCTCCCCAAGAATTGGGAAAGAAGGCAGACAAATGGTTCAGAACAAGGGTGAGCAGAAAAGCTCATTCAGGAGGTGACAAGGATGGCAAGAAGAAAGATTGTGAAAGATCTCAGGACAAGCACGGGGATGAAAGTAAACATAAAGATTCTTCTTCATGTACAAAACACTCCTCTGGGGGTGGGGATAAAACTTCTCCATCCTCTTCAAACTCTTCGCACAATCAGAAAAAGCCTTGGTGCTATGTGTGTAGAAATAAAGGCCTTTTGGCCAGGGGATAAGTCCTGCACAGCTAAAGCCCCATAGCCTATCACCACTAAGACATCAGACTCTAGTACCCCTAGGAGTAGTGGTAATAGTGTTTAGACTATTGGCAATAGTCAAACTAAAGGTGTAGTTGGGTTCACTTTTGGGACCATAATAGAAACTGGGGTAGACAGTCCCAAGACTGTTTCTGTCACACCTGGTGGCATTGGCCTTGCAACCTTGGCTGCTTCTCCCCTTAACATGGACAAGAACTGGCAGTCAATCTTAATAAATGGTGCTGAGGCCCAGGCCTACAGGGACACAAGTGTCAGTATCACTTTGATGACTGAAAACCTAGTGTCACCCGTAAACACCTCCTTGGACAGAAGTACCAAGTTACTGATGTCAATAACTCCATTCAGTCTCTCCCCTTAGCTGTAGTTCAACTTAGTTGGGGTTGATTTACTGGCCCTAAGCAGGTGGTGGTATCACCTAGCTTACCTGTAAATTGTCTCTTAGAGAATGACCTATAGGCCTCAGGTTGGGCTGAAGTAGAGTTTAGTATCCATGCATCCATGCTGGGTATCCCTGAGGAATTGCTTCCTCTCATTTCTGGTGAAATGAAAAAGCAAAGGAGAGAAAAAGGCCTGAAATCTCAGGATCCGTGTCCACCAACAGGTAAAAAGGGTATCAAAGTATCCCTTCCCACCCTGCCATTAAGGATACCATTCCTGTGGTGGGAGAAATCTCTCCTGGGGTGGAACCTGTACCAAAGGAGCAATTAGCTACCGCAGCTGGACTTCCAGAAGTAAATGTACCTCTCTGTGGAACTACTAATCCAGATGTGCAAAACTGCACCATTTTAGTAAATATGGAGCATCCCTCCAGGCCTCACAGGGGAAATTTAGTGCAGCAGCCCTGTGCTGCCTCTAAACACTTAGGACATAAGCCCTTTCCTGGTGTGCAGCTCATAGGACAGCAGCCCTGCTCCAACTCAAGAGAAACAGCAACCCTGTTCTCTCTTACAGCCATATTGAC
Organism: Pleurodeles waltl; assembly: GCF_031143425.1. Lineage (NCBI taxonomy): Eukaryota > Metazoa > Chordata > Amphibia > Caudata > Salamandridae > Pleurodeles > Pleurodeles waltl. Next base: position 640,612,931 of record NC_090444.1, read on the forward strand.
AAACATTTTGCCCAGCTATGGCTTTGAGACAGCATCCCTGTCTAGCATTTACTGCATTTTACATAGGCCCAGTGGACCAATCCCACTGCCCAACTTTAAAACATACTAATAGGAATTCTGAGAATTTACACCCACACTTTTGGTTAGGTAAAAATCTCCAAACAGACTGGTTTACATCCCTACAGGGAAGTAACCATATAGTGGATGATAAAGGGAGTAACTACTCTATTGCAGATCTACTCTCCACTTAACACCACTTAGACAATAAAGTCTCAACTGGCCAAGGTTAGTCTTACTGTCCTTCGTTTGTGGTGGGGTGGGGTTATGTAGGAAAGTAGCCTCTTTCTAGCATGGTTACCCCCACTTTTGGCGTGTTTGTGAGTGTGTGTCAGTGTATTTTTACTGTGTCACTGGGATCCTGCTAGCCAGGACCCCAATGCTCATAGTTTGTGGCCTAATGTGTATGCCTGTGTAGTGCCTAACTGTGTCACGGAGGCTCTGCTAATCAGAACCTCAGTGCTTAAGCTCTCTCTGCTTTTAAATTTGTCACTGTAGGCCAGTGACTACATTTACCAATTTCAATTGGCATACTGGACCCCCTTTGTAAGTCCCTAGTATATGGTACCTAGGGCATTGGGGTTCCAGGAGATCCATATGGGCTGCAGCATTTCTTTTGCTACCCATAGGGAGCTCAGACAAACCCTTGCTCAGGCCTGCCATTGCAGCCTGCGTGAAATAACGCACACGTTATTTCACAGCCATTTTCACAGTACTTAAGTAACTTATAAGTCACCTATATGTCTAACCTTCACTTGCTGAATGTTAGGTGCAAAGTTGTTAAGTGCGAGGGCACCCTTGCACTAGCAAAGGTGCCCCCAACATAGTTCAGGGCCATTTCCCCAGAATTTGTGACTGCGGGGACACCGTTAAACGCGTGCACTACATATAGGTCAATACCTATATGTAGCTTCACAATGGTAACTCCTAATATAGCCATGTAACATGTCCAGGATCATGGAATTGTCCCCCCATTCCAAATCCGGTATTGGGGAGCCTATTCCATGCATCCTGGGGGCTCCACCATGGAACCCCAGGACTGCCAAACCAGCTCTCCGAGGCGTGCACTGCAGCTACAGCTGCTGCCACCTCACAGACAGGGTTCTGCCCTCCTGAGGTCTGGGCAGCCCAGTCCCAGCAAGGCAGAACAAAGCATTTCCTCTGAGAGCAGGGTGTTACACCCTCTACCTTTGGAAATATGTGTTACAGGCTGGTGAGGAGTAGCCTCCCCCTGCCTCTGGAAATGCTTTGAAGGGCACCGATAGTCTACACCAGTTCAGGGACCCCTTCTCCCCTGCTCAGGAGGGAAACTGGAAAGAGGAAAGGGGAGTGACCACTCCCCTATCCATCACCACCACAGGGGTGGTGCCCAGAGCTCCTCCAGTATGTTCCAGACTTCAGCCATCTTGTTGTGCAAGGTGTGGGGGCACTCTGGAGGGCTGTGAGTGGCCAGTGCCAGCAGGTGATGTTAGAGACCCCTCCTTATAGGTCCATAACTGATAAGATAGCCAATCCCCCTCTCAGGGCTATTTAGGGCGTCTCCTCTGGGTTCTTTTCAGATTCTGCTTGCACGTTTCCTTCAGGAATCCTCTGCAACAACTTCAGACTCTTCTGACCTCGGATCAACCGCAGCCTGCTCCAAGAAACGCTGTAAATGTAACAAAGTGTCTACAAGAGACACTTTTCTTCAGCAACCTCAGCTCCAAGTCAGCAACTGCAACAGTTTCCACGGTGTGCACGCTCTGGGGACTCCCTGTCTTCATCCTGCACGAGAAGAACCCAAGAAATCTCCTGTGGAGTGACAGAGTCACTCCTCTGCTCCATGCAGGCACCTTCCAAGACGACGTCCAGTACCCTAGGACTCCTCTCACAATGATGAGCATGCTCGTAAGGACACAGAGGGTGGACATCATCGACATGGACTGTCCTGAAGTCCTGCTGCTGCAATTTGGAGGAGGTAAGACCTTGCCTTCCCCGAGAATGACGGTACCCCTGTGTACTGTGTCTTCTTCACCTCCTGAGGCCTCTGTGCACTCTTTGCAAAATTTCTTCCTGCACAGCCTGGCCCAGGTCCCCAGCACTCGACTCTGCGCCGCTCAGCTCGCTGAGTTGTTCTCCGGCGGTGTGGGACCTTCTTTTGTTGTGCTGCATGCTGCATCAACTGCATTTTGCATCTCCTTTGAACCTGGATCCTGTGACTTCTGGGGGTTCTGGCTGGCATCCTGAGGGCTCTATAAAGTGCTGAGAGCCCTGTAGGAGGCTGGTCTGGCTTATAGTGGGTACCTTGTGGTACTTACACCTTGTGCGAGGTCCAGTGATCCCTTATTAGTAGAATAGAGGTGTTTCTAGCAGCTTGGGCTGATAGAAGGTAGCTATAGCAGAGCAGCTTAGGCTGAACTAGGAGACATGCAAAGCTCCTACTATAACACTTATATCACATAGCACAATATCATAAGAAAACACAATAGTCAGAGTTACCAAAAATAAAGGTACTTTATTTTTATGACAATGTGCCAAAAGTATCTCAGAGAATACCCTCACCTAGAAGGTAAGTAATATACACAAGTTATATGTACACAAACCCAAAACATGTAAGTAACAGTTAGAAAAGTGGTGCCTACAATGTAGAATCACAATAGGATGCAATAGGTAGACATATGTCTAGGGGCAACACAAACCATATTCTCCAAAAGTGGAATGCGAATCACGAATGGACCCCAGACCTATGGGAGGTTGTAGAGGGTCGCTGGGACTGTAAGAAAACAGTAAGGGTGTCCAAGATACCCCACCCCCAAGACCCTGCAAAGTAGGAGTAAAGTTACCCTACTACCCCAGAAAGACACAATAGTCGTGATAGGGGATTCTGCAAGAACCACAAGCACCAGCAAAACACTGAAGACGGATTCCTGGACCTGTAAAAAAAGGGGACCAAGTCCAAGAGTCACAAAAGTGTCCGGGGGGCAGGAGCCCAGAAAACCCCAGATGAAGGTGCAAGAGGGCTGCCTCCAGATGGAAGAAGCCAACGATTCTGAAACAACGAAAAGAGCTAGGGACTTCTCCTTTGGATGGAAGATGTCCCACGGCGTGCTGGAGGTTGCAGAAGTGTTTTCAGGCAGAAATAACACAAACAAGCCTTGCTAGCTGTAAGAGTCGCAGTTGAGGTTTTTGGCTACTGCTGGGGCCCAGGAAGGACCAGGATGTCGCCCCTTGGAGGAGGAGACAGAAGGGGTGCTCAGCAACTCAGAGAGCCCCTGAAGAAGCAGGCATCACCCGCAGAAGTACCGGAGCAGGCACTTGGAAGACCTGAGGACAGCAGTCGACTCGCAATGGAGGGTCCCACGACGTCGGAGTCCAACTCAGCGGGTTGAGCACTGCAGGACGGAGTGCTGGGGATCCAGGCTAGGCTGTGCACAAAGGAATCCTAGGAAAAGGGCACAGAAGCCGGAGCAGCTGCAGATCACACAGTACACAGGTTTGGCGTCTAGCGTGGGGAGACAAGGACTTACCGCCACCAAACTTGGACTGAAGGACCACTGGACTGTGGGGGTCACTTGGATCCTGCTCCTGTGTTCCAGGGACCACGCTCGTCAGGATGAGAGGGGACCCAGAGGACCGGTGATACAGAAGTTTGGTGCCTGCGTTGGCAGGGGGAAGACTCCGTCAACCTACTGGAGATTTCTTCTTGGCTTCCAGTGCAGGGTGAAGACAGACATCCCCCAGAGCATGCACCACCAGGAAACAGTCAAGAATGCAGGCAGGATTAGGCGCTACAATGTCGCTGGTAGTCTTCTTGCTACTTTGTTGCAGTTTTGCAGGCTTCCTGGAGCAGTCAGCGATCGATCCTTGGCAAAAGTCAAAGAGGGAGATGCAGAGGAACTCTGGTGAGCTCTTGCATTCGTTATCTGAAGAGAAGCCCATAGGAGAGACCGTAAATAGCCCTCAGAGGAGGGTTGGCCATATTCGGAGTTACCATTGTGAAACTAAATATAGGTAGTGACCTGTATGTAGTGCACACATGTAATGGTGTCCCCACACTCACAAAGTCTGGGGAAATTGCCCTGAAGTATGTGGGGGCACCTTGGCTAGTGCCAGGGTGCCTTCACACTTAGTAACTTTGCACTTAACCTTCACTAAGTGAGGGTTAGACATATAGGTGACTTATAAGTTACTTAAGTGCAGTGTAAAATGGCTGTGAAATAACGTGGACATTATTTCACTCAGGCTGTAATGGCAGTCCTGTATAAGAATTGTCTGAGCTCCCTATGGGAAGCAAAAGAAATGCTGCAGCCCGTAGGCATCTCCGTCCACGTTATTTCACAGCCATTTTTCATTGCACATAAGTAACTTATATGTCACCTATATGTCTAACCCTCACTTGATGAAGGTTGGGTGCCAGGTTACTTAGTGTGTGGGCACCCTGACACTAGCCAAGGTGCCCCACATTGTTCAGGGCAAATTCCCCGGACTTTGTGAGTGCGGGGACACAATTACACGTGTGCACTACACATAGGTCACTACCTATGTGTAGCGTCACAATGGTAACTCCAAACATGGCCATGTAACAGGTCTAAGATCATGGAATTGTCAGCCCAACACCATTCTGGTATTGGGGGGACAATTCCATGATCCCCTGGGTCTCTAGCACAGAACCCAGGTACTGCCAAACTGCCTTTCCAGGGTTTCCACTGCAGCTGCTGCTACCAACCCCTCAGACAGGTTTCTGCCCCCCTGGGGTCTGGGCAGCCCAGGCCCAGGAAGGCAGAACAAAAGATTTCCTCTGAGAGAGAGAGGGTGTTACACCCTCTCCCTTTGGAAATAGGTGTGAAGAGCTGGGGAGGAGTAGCCTCCTTCAGCCTCTGGAAATGCTTTGATGGGCACAGATGGTGCCCATCTCTGCATAAGCCAGTCTACACCGGTTCAGGAATCCCCCAGCCCTGCTCTGGCACGAAACTGGACAAAGGAAAGGGGAGTGACCACTCCCGTGACCTGCACCTCCCACGGGTGGTGCCCAGAGCTCCTCCAGTATGCCCCAGACCTCTGCCATCTTGGATTCAGAGGTGTTGGAGGCACAATGGACTGCTCTGAGTTGCCAGTGCCAGGAGGTGACATCAGAGACCCCCTCTGTTAGGTTCTTACCTCTCTTGGTAGCCAAACCTCCTTTCTTGGTAGCCAAACCTTCTTGTCTGGCTATTTAGCGTCTCTCCTCTGGGGTATTCTTCAGATAACGAATGCAAGAGCTCACCAGAGTTCCGCTGTACTTCCCTCTTCGACTTCTGCCAAGGATCGACCGCTGACTGCTCCAGGACGCCTGCAAAACTGCAACAAAGTAGCAAGAAGACTACCAGCGACATTGTAGCACCTAATCCTGCAGGCATTCTCGACTGTTTCCTGATGGTGCATGCTCTGGGGGCTGTCTGCCTTCACCCTGCACTGGAAGCCAAGAAGAAATCTCCTGTGGGTTGACGGAGTCTTCCCCCTGCTAATGCAGGCACCAAACTTCTGCATCACCGGTCCTCTGGGTCCCCTCTCATCCTGACGAGCATGGTCCCTGGAACACAGGAGCTGAATCCAAGTGACCCCCACAGTCCAGTGGTCCTTCAGTCCAAGTTTGGTAGAGGTAAGTCCTTGCCTCCCCACGCTAGACGCCAAACCTGTGTACTGTGTGATCTGCAGCTGCTCTGGCCCAGCCCAATCTTCAGGGCTCACAGCCGAACCGACCTGCACTTAATATCCTTCAGTAGGGCTGTAAATGGCCCCTATAATAAACTTACCATAAATGCTGCAACTTAATTCTCTTGCGGACGACGGCAACATCACTACTACACAAAAAAAGATGTATTAAACCTTTCAGTGCCTCGTGATGTGACAAAAACTTCAAGGGAGTATACTAAGCCGGCAAGTTAAGAGCGGACTCAATGGCTTTTACATTATTTACCCATTCAGCCAGATCTATCTCTTGTAAATGTAATTTTATTAAAGAGATAAAGAAAGTCCCTGCTTCAGCTTTTAAGAGCCCGTCCAATAGTTAAGCACTCCTTGTCTATACTAGAATAATATATCGGTAAGGCCCAGCTCTAGCCTCAAGGCTATCCTAACCGAATCCCTGGGCAAGTCTAACGCACTTTTCTAAATGTTTGCTTCTATAGTTCCTATATGGTTAGCCTGTTTTTCAAGTAGTGCCTCACATCCGTAGAGCAACAGGGAGACAATTTTAGCATTATATGCTTCCCTAAGCACTTCCACAGATATGTGACCCAGGGTGAAATCCAACCTCTTTAATGCCCTGGCAACTGACTTGGTGCTAGCTTCTTGCACAGAAATGTGCGCCCCAAAGTCCAGATTCTACCTGAACATTAGGCCCAAGTATCTATACTGCTTAACCACCTCAACTTGTGAGCCATCCAACCACCACTTAAACCCCAGAAAACCATAATCGTAATTTTAGCTGCGCTTATCCTTAGCTTGTAGCTTGTTTCTCTTACAAAACATCAAGGTCTTTAATTGCCTCTGCAGACCCACTGCCGTCAGGTCAAATAGCACTGTGTCGTCTGCCTAAAACAGTATTGCTATAGGTTTCATCCACAGCATCGGTGGAAAACAGGTCATGTGGTTCATGGCCTCCCAGGCATCTGCAATATAAATTGAAAACAGCAGCAGAGCCAGGCTACACCCATGCCTCAATCTATTAGGGGTACTGATCTTTTTTAATCAGGCCCCATTACCCCCTAAGTTCTATTCCATGAACACTGATGTAATCGAACAATCAATTTCAGAAGCCCCCTTGGACAGTTCCATTCAGCCATTTTTTCCCATTAGAGGGATCTCTTCACGGCGTTGAACACTGTTATTAAATCTATAAATGCCACATAAAGGGGCTGTATTCATTTAAGGGCACACTCTTCAGACAACACGTTCAATGTCACACAGCCATCAGTAGTTGAATATCTCTTCCTAAAACACATTTGGGTCAAGGGGAGAATTCTAGCTGCGCACACCCAGTCTTCTAGTAAACCCAACAAATGTTGTGGCTAAATTTTAGTTATGATATCCAGCATGTGATCATATGATAATTACAAGGCAAGGACCTAGCCCCCTTTTTGAACAAAGGTACCCTGATACTACCCTTTCAAGTGTTGGGTACTTCAAGTCCTTCTATTATTTCCTCAAACACAGGCACCAGGGACTAAGCCCACAACTGAGAATTAAGTTTAATAATGTCTGACGGCATTCCATCTGGCCCTTGCAACCTTGAACTTTTCAAATCTTTGATCACTGCTATAATCTCACTGACTATAGGAATGGGTAGGCTCTCCTCCGCCTCTCTCTTGCTGGACATACTCCTCACCCGAGTATCCTCAAAGCTTCCCCTGTCATCATTAGGCCTCTGAAATTAAGCTGGCTGAAGGTTAATTAATCCTAGAGTATTGTTTAAAACTCTCCAAAACCTCTTGAGGTTAAGGCTACACAAGGAAGAGATTGCTCTTGCCCAAGGGTTCTCTCTTTCCCTCCACTTAATGTGCTACATCTGTTTTCTAAAATCTTTCCTATGCAGTTTAATCTGACTCTCCCTACCAGGGCTCCCCACCCTAAATGCCTCTCTAATATTGCTGTTGAGCGTAACCGTGGCCCGTAATATCTCTGGGTTCTGCATGGCCTTACCAGCGCATACTTTATTCATCCCCAACTCTGTTGTGACCCTTATAGAGAAAATGCAGTTTTCAAAGTCCTGGACTCCATGATGAAATGGTGAACTAGCATGCTCCTCTAACGACTTCCTCAAAAAATTTATAACATGATGTTTTAATTTCACCAACCACAATATGCTGTGGTTATTCTTACAATGCAAATGCAAGCTATTGGACCACTGATCCCTTTTTAAAAGCCTCTTTGGCCAGCGAGATGTTAATGGGCTTATGGTCACAACCTTCCAAATCCCCTACAGACATATCCATTACCATCCCAACATGCTCTACAGTGATAATCGCAAATCAAGCAAGGATGTGACCTTCCCATTATCAAACGTTGATTGTGCCGGCTGATCTCCTGGACACCTACCATTAATAATTGTCAGGGTTAAAGCTGTCAAGCAGTATTACTAAATGTCTATCTGCTGCCTCCCATCTCTGACTCCCGAGACGTGGCTGGGGATATTCAATGCACGTTCTTTAACACTATGCATGCCCTCCCTCACTTGCTTCAGGTACATTTTGACATTTAAAGAATAGGCACCAATGGGAAACCCTATTGGATCATTTCAAATAAATGGGCCAGCTCATTGAATTGAGACTCCTTGCTAAAATTCAGGGGAAGGTAGATATTGATAAGTACCAAATCCACACCCCAAAGTGGCACCCCCTCGGTAGCTAGGAAGATGACAGTGATAAAACTCTCACATTTACAGAATCCCAGGAGATAGCAGATACCCCCTATTTTGCACTCTGCAGCTACCAAGACTGCAAGACCTCCCACCGGTTGCCCAAAATGCCCGTTCACTGCCGTTGAGTTGAAAACAACAAATTCTGGCAACACCCATTCCTCCGTAACCCAGGTTTCTTGTATGGCCACCACCACAACTTTATTGACTTTGATAACTGACCTGTCAAGGTTGTTCTTATCCCTGCAATGCTCCAGGACAAAAATGTGACGGAATAGGGGCTTTGATGACTCCTTTTTGAGTTAATTGCCCAAGCAATCTAATTCCAACTTGTTTTCATTTCCTCCAGTGGCTCCACACAATTAGAAAAAATGCGTCTGCTCTGATCTGTCTTAACCACAAATAGCTGCCCCTCCCAAAACCAAAACAGCTATCCTCGACCACAGACAAAGACACCAGGGCCGGTAAGGAAAAGGCAGAATAAATCGGCCTGACACCACACCTTGAAACTGGAAATAAATGATGGGATGGGAGATCCTGCTGGTTTAACGGCATAGCATATACATCGAAGCCTGACCGCCTAAGGTAATTTAACGACATGTAGCTGCACAACCAAATCGATGTCTTTAGAGATCTTCCCCAGCTGGATGGAATGAAGGAGCGCTAATAACTGAGCTGTTTAGGATCCCTTCTGCCTCCGCATCCCCGAAGATGCCAACAAACTATAGAGCCCAAACTGTAATATCATAGGGGTTGACTTTTGAGTTTATCTCCCACCATGCATTCTCCACAAGACCTACCTGCGGCCTCCCATCCTCCACAGGTGGGGCCCTCTCTTTCCTGGGAGCTGCACAACCCCTCTGCCCAGCTTTACCCAAATCAGATGCCGCCCCTCAGGAGACCTCCATTGGGTGAGATGGAATTACGGGCCTGTCAGAAGAAGGCAATGCTGAGCCATTCTCTGGAGCCAAGGCCAGGGCACTCATTGGGGCAAGGGGGAATTCAACCTAGATGGACTTATCACTTTCCTGTGCTAGAGGAGACATAGGTGAAATAGCATCAGCCAATAACCTAACCTTCCTAGGTCTTCTCTTAGAAATTCGGCTCACTTTTGTTTGTTTGCCTTATGAGAAGATTTTACTTGTCTTATCGGGGGGGTCGTTTTTTTTAGATTTCTTCTTTTCTGCACTCTGAGGTAACTCCTTTCCTGAAAGCTGGGAATTCTTCTTTCCTGGGTGCTGGCCAGGATCTTCAATCAGAATTGCTGAGTTCTGCTACATTTATTCAAAATAGGAAAATCTTTCCCTCCTTCCTGTGGAGCCATGGGGAAATCCACGGGCCCTTGGCAACTGTCTACTGCCTCCGAGGATGGTGGACAGGTCTCAGAAAAAAAGAACTTCAAGATCACTTAGAATCAAAATTGATCACATACATTCGCCAAACACAAAGAGACCCTAGGATCACCCGCCTGGGTAAACATTTCCACTGTGGCAGTAGCGCAACTCATAACAATGAACTTAGACAGACCCCTACTAGGAGAAACCAGCAGAACCTTCAAAATCACTAATGGTGTATCTAACACATGGTTGGAGCGATCAGTATTCTTTTCTACTAGGGACAAGAAAGACCCCAAAATGCATTGAAGACTTTGCAGGGATCTGAAGAAAATTACATAGGCCCTCATTATGACATTGGCGGTAAATCCCACTTACCGCCATGCCGACTGCCGGCAACATAATGCCGCTGCGGCAGATTACCGTCAACCATATTATAACACACACATACCAATCCGTCACTATACAGCCACACACACACACCACATTGGACAATTCAAACTACACACACCTGACCCATACACACACCACACCCACACACTACTATAAAACACACACACACATTACCCACAACCCTTTACAACTACAAACAATTGCCAACAGAGAGATACAGTAAGAGCATCCACAACACCAGAGCCACATAACACCATCACCTATACACCACCCATGCACTTTACATCACACACCCCAACACATCAACCCACACACCCTCACCCACACCACTCACACTACAGTAGGTATCCCACCCAATATCACCGGAGAAGAGGTGCCAGCAACACCCAGTCCCCCATAGAAGAGGCCCACAGTGATGACAGCAGCTTTGCTCCCCTGGATCTGGATGACCAACCTGGCCCATCAGGGATCTCCGGACAGTCGGTTATCCAGGCACAATCTCACACCACCACAGAGCCTCCCCCCTCAGGAAACACTACCACAGCACCCACCCAGCTGGCCCATTCCTCTGTCCCCAGGACACGTCAATCAGCAGTGTGTCCACCACTACAGGGAACCCAGGCCACCCCACAAACACAGGACGATCAGGGACCTGGGGTCAGTGGCAGTGGGCACACAGTTCAGGGGACAGAGGCACAGGACAACAGGTAAGCTGGGAGGACTGTTGTGCGACAGGGGGAGGACAGGCCCAGGGAACTGACTCTCCAGTAGGCACTCACCGCGATCCTGGGAGCATACCAACATTCCCAGGATATGCTGGGCCAGACACTGGACAAGTTGCAGGAGAACATGCGGCTGCAGGAGGGACAGTACCTGGGGATCAGGGAGGACTTGAAGGACATCAACACCACCCTGGTCTCCATTGCAGGGGTGCTGGAAGACATGACCAACACTATGAGGAAGGCAGTGGCACACCACCAGGTCCCTGACACTAGTCAAACCGACGAACAGCCCTCCACCTCCGCTACCGCTAGTGGACAGGAGTCTCTGCCACAGGAACAACAGGCTACCAGCACCTCTCCCCTGCAGAAGGAGAACCACCCCGCAAACATTCCCTACAATCCAGGCAGAAGCCAGAGACTATTGCCAAGACCCCGCCAGGAAATAAGACTCTCCTGAATGTCACCCTTGTGTCCCACTCTGTCACCCTGTCCACCTTGAACTGCCATTGCTACCCTTCCTATGTCCCCTTGGACAATGCACCTGTGATGCAAATAGACTGGACTCTATCCTGGACTTCCCTCGATCATCACCCCAGCCCATTGCACTTCCACCTCTACTTCTTAGCATTTAAATAAACACCCTTTGAACAAATACAAGTATGGAGTATGTCAAATGATTTAAGTATGTATTTGTTTAAGAAGGTTTAAATATTGCAATTCCTCTGCACAGTAATGCATACATAGGAAATACCTGTAGTTGGCTGCAGTGAACACACCGGGAGCGATAGTGGGGCACCAATATCTGCAAACAGAGATGCCAAAGAGTACAGTGAGTGGCCATAGAAGTGGGAATTCACAGCCTGCCAGTGACAATGTCAAACACAAAACTGTCAATGAAATGTGAAGTTACACTGTCTTACCTGTGTGTCATTGGAAGTATTGACGAAAAATTGCACTTCTGTTGTCCTCATCCTCTGCCTCCTCATCTTCACTGTCCACAGGGTCCACTGCTGCCACTCGGCCATGTCCAGCCTCCTCCTCTTGCAGAAAAGGCACCTGGCGACGCAAGGCAAGGTTATGCAACATCAGCATGCCACGATGATCTGGCAGACCTTCTTGGGTGAGTAGCACAGGGATCCACCTGTTTGATGGAGGCAACGAAACCTGGCCTTCAGGAGATCAAAGGTCCTCTCTATAATTCTTCTTGTTCACCCATGTGCTTCATTGTAACGTTCCTCTGCTCTTGTCCAGGGATTCCTCACAGGGTCAGTAGCCATGAGAGGTTGGTGTAACCTGCAAATATCGAGGGACAACTGTTAGCCACACACTAACCATTAGGGCCCATACCACACCCATACACCAACATATACTGGGTGGGAACCAGGGCTCACCTATTAGCCACACCCTGTGCCTCTGTAGTTGGGACACCACATTTGGAATGCTGCTATACCTCAGGATAAAGGCATCATGCACAGATCCAGAATACTTTGCACTGACGTGGGAGATGTACTGGTCCGCCAAACACACCATCTGCACATTCATGGAGTGAAAGCTCTTTCGATTTCTGAACAGGTCGCCGGGGGGTAGGGGGGGACAAATGCAATATGTGTTCCATCAACAGCCCCAATAATGTTGGGGATATGTCCCATTGCACAGACATCAGCTTTCATTGTGGCCAAATCCTCCACCTGGGGGAAAACGATGTAGCTGCACATGTGTTTAATCAGGGCAGACAAAACTCTGGTCAGCACTGTTGAGAACATTGGCTGGGACATTCCTGCTGCCAAGCCCACTGTCACTTGGAAGGAGCCACTTGCCAGGAAATGGAGCACTGATAGCACTTGCACAACAGGGGGAGTCCCGGTGGGGTGACGGATAGCAGAGATTAGGTCAGGCTCCAATTGGGCACACAGCTCCGTGATTGTGGCCCTGTCAAGTCTATAGGTAAGGATAATGTGCCTGTCCTTCATTGTGGCCAAGTCCACCAGGGGTCTGTACACGGGGGATGTCTCCATCTCCAATTCATCCGCAGCGGTTGCAAACTATGGGGTAAAATAGTGAGCAGCTGGTCATTATCTCAACATTCCAACCACTACAGTTCAATGCATGTTGTGATTGTAACAGTATTTTGTTGGAGATGTCCAAATGGTGCATATGTGTACTGTGACGCAGTTAGGATCCATGGCCTGCACCCCACCTGAAATGGCGTCCGCCTATCCTGTAAGGACGGACAGGTAGAAATGAGGTAATTCCGTTGACATTGTGCGCCGTTGCGGGAGCTGGTCGAGGACCGCGTGCAACTCATCATTGGTTAACATTGGGCTCTATGGGGTACAATGGCCAATGGGGAATTATGCCGGCGGTGACCGTATGCACTGCCGCGGATGTCACCCCATTTTCTATCTAATTCCTCACTTGCTACCTGATCTTCACAGGAGAGGACCTACACTGCATGTGCTTCTGTGAGCTGTGTCTGGAACCGACCATGGCTCGTGTGACTGGGGAAAAAGGGCCCCTGCCTTCACCCCGGCGGAGTTGGAGCGACTGGTGGATGGGGTTCTACCCCAGTACCAAATGCTGTATGGGCCTCCAGACCAACAGGTGAGTACACCGTGAGTACGATGCATGGGGCGTGAATGCATAGAGTGCTGTGTGTGAAGGCCTCATGTAGGGGGTGGGTGGTGGATGGGCCCTGGGCAGCGTGCAACATGTATGGTGGGCCATGTCTGTGCTAATGGGAATGGGAAGGGGCATGGTGGGCCATGAGTGTAAGAGGCAGGATGGTCGGACTAATAACTTTCACTGTGTCTATTTTCCTGCAGGTCAGGGCCCATCAAAAGAAGGGTATATGGCGTGCCATCGCCAAGGACGTGCGGATCCTGGGGGTCTACGGCAGGCAGAGCACCCACTGTCAGAAACGGTGGGAGGACCTGAGACGTTGGGCACGGAAGACCACGGAGGCCCAGCTGGGGATGGCCTCACAACAAGGAAGGGGTGCCCGTCGAACCCTGACACCCCTGATGGCCCGCATACTGGTGGTGGCCTATCCGGAGCTGGATGGGTGCATCACAGCAGCAACAAGGGAGTGAATACAGTGCCCCAATATATTACTTGCACCTCGTGGGGTGGTATCCAGGTGGAGGGGGTGGGCCCTGTGGGTGCCCATAGCCCAGGCCTGGCATTGCAGGGTAGGTCCCATGTTGGGAAAGGTTCTGATGTGAAAGTACTCCAACCAAACTAGTAGGCATCCACTACTGGGCAGGGGTCTGTGGGTCTTAGGTATGCTGCAATTGGCGTTAGGTGTACCTATCCATGGGCTGGTGACTAGCATTGTGAATGGTAGTGCATTGCCAAGTGCGTAGGGCTGTTCCCTGTGTGTGAGTGTGCGTGTACGCCAACGGTGGTTTTGTTGCGGCCACTGACCAAGTGTATCCTTTGTCTCTCCCCCACTTTTTGTTTTGTCACCCTGTCCTTATGTGCATTAGCATCATCTGGGGGGGGAGCAGAGGCACCGGCGAGGCAGGGAGCTGCATCCCACATGCCCCTGGAGGCCGAATCCACCGACCGTGATGGCACCAGTGGGACGGAGGGCGAGGGGAGCACCACAGCAATGACAGGAAGGGACAGTTCCGACAGTGACACCTCTGTGGCCACCCCAACTACAGGTACAGCCGCCACCCCCATACCGGCACCGCCCTCCCAGAAGCCCCTCAGCGAGTTTCCCATGTCCGCTCACCCAGGAGGGTGAGCATCTCCTTTGCCCCAGGCACCTCAGGCCCTGCCCCAGTTAGCCCTTCTGCCCTGAGTGAGAAGACTATTGACCTCCTGCGATCCATCTCTGTTGGGCAGTCAACCATAGTGAATGCCATCCAGGGGCTGGCAGGGCATTTGCAACATACAAATGCATTCATGGAGGGCATTCACTCTGGTGTGGCGGCCCAACATAGATCATTCCAGACTCTGGCCTCCTCCCTGATGGCAGCCATAGTCCTTGTCTCTAGCCTCCCCCCTACAACTTCCTCTATCCAATCCGAATCCCCTGAACCCCAACCTATCCCAAGCACACAATCGGACCAGCATGCACCCAAGACAACACACAGGAGTGGCTCAGGCAAACACAAGCACCACACATCATCCCATAGGCACTCACACAAACACCATCCAGAAGCAGACACACCAACATCCACTGCCTCCACTGTGTCCCCCTCCTCCTTGTTGTCCACCTCCCTCCCAGTAGCGTCTCCACTCACACCTACATGCACTACATCCTCATCCACTACCTCCATCACCATCATGCCTATCACTACACGCCCCTCACTGGTAGTCACTACCCCCACATCCATGCACACGTCCCCTGTCTCCTCTCCCACTGTGTCTGTGCCCACTCCTCTCAAAGTACACAAACGCAAGAACACAGACACCCAACAGCCAACAGCCATCCACCTTATAACAGCATCCAGCCCATGCACCTGCACCCAAACACAGCACAGACACCTCCTACAACCACTCCCTCTTCCTCCACTCCCAAACCTTCACCCTCTTCCCGCCCCAGTGTCCCTAAGAAGCTTTTCCTCTCCACCCTTGACCTCTTCCCTACACCTCCACCGTCCTTCACTTTGGGCCAGGGTGGTCAGAACCCAGGCCAGCACCTCAGCCACCCAGTCCACGGCCACTGTAGTTTCGGCAGCTACTGCAGGTGTGAGAGGCACCAAGGAGACACCAATCAGCACTGGCAGTGTGCCTGCACCAGCTGCCAAGGGCAAGGCCAAGGAACAACCACCAGCTGCCAAGGGCAAGAAGGGACCACCAGCTGCCAAGGCCAAGGAAGCACCACCAGCTGCCAAGGTCAAGAAAGCACCACCAGCTGCCAAGGGTAAGGTGGCACCACCAGCTGCCAAGGGCAAGGGCAAAGAGCCTGCCCCTGCAGGCAGGAGGGACAGGAAGCCTGGTGGTGTGACAGGATCTGAGCCCCCACCACCAACCATGCCGCTTCAGCCGTCCAAGGCTGCAGGGGAAGGGCTGGAGCATCCCCCCACCACTGACAGCACCAGCCCCACCACCAGCACCTGAACTGCCACCAGCACCTCTGGCAGCAGCCCCAGTGGGCATCTGTCCGAGGCTGCAGGGGAAGGGCTGGAGCCTCCCCCCACCACTGGCAGCACTGGCACTGCCACCACTGTACAGCTGTCACCGCCGGCGGATGGACTGTAGTCCTGCCTCCATGGAGTGTCATGCATCCTGCCCACAGCCCCTCCAGAACCAGTGGAAGAAGGCATCCACTCAACCCCTCCCTGCCAGGAGTAAAAACACTGGGCACAAAGCCCCCTCCAGAACCAGTGGAAGAAGGCATCCACTCACCCCATCCTTGCCAGGATGAAGCACACTGGGCACAAGGCCCCCTCCAGAACCAGTGGAGAAGCTATCCACTAGAGAGACTGTGGCTTTGCACTCCCCAGGACCAAGCAGTGGGCAAACCACCCACTTGAGAGACTGTGGCTTTGCACTCCCCAGGACCAAGCAGTGGGCAAACCCACCCACTTGACAGACTGTGGCCTTGCACTCCCCAGGACCAAGCAGTGGGCAAACCACCCACTTGAGAGACTGTGGCTTTGTGCTCCCCAGAACATTGCAGGGGGCCCTCCCTCCCTCCAGGAGCAGTGGCGTTGTACCATGTTCCAGCTGAGGTACCCTCCCCTTCCCCCTGAGGTGCCTGTGTATTTTCGACCTGATGCCCCCAGCAGTGTTCTCTCCGTATTGAGGCAGGAGTCAAGTGGGGCCTTGGCCTATGTGATATGGCCCTGTGGCCCACGGACATTATGGACTGTGCAGTGTCCCTTCATTTGTATATCTGTAAATACTGTTTTGATTTTTAGGGATGCATTTTTAGTTATTTATCTTATTACACTCACTTTCTTCAAATCATTTTGTACTTGCATTATTCCTGAGGGGTAGGGGGTGAATATGTAATGTTGTTGCATCTGTTTGAGTGTATGGTGTTCGGGGTATTGAGTGTTGCATGTGTGTCACTCTCTTTTTCCTCCCCCCTCCCGTTAGGCGGCAGTACTCACCGTGGTCGTCGTCGCCGGCGTTGGTATTCCTGGTGTAGGAGGAGGTAGACCAGCATGGGGAACACCTTCAGTTCGGGCTCCATGCATTGTGGTTCTTCCCTGAGTCTTCAGAGGTGAGTCATTTCCCTTCTGTGTACTGTTTCCGTCGTGCTTTTGATGGCGTTGATAG